>NC_069685.1:54197481-58997481 GCF_023699985.2 Odocoileus virginianus | reverse complement strand
TTTGAAACCAGAAAAGCGTTTTCTCTCAAGGTTTTTTTTTTGACTGTTACATGTTACGATTCCTTTGTTTTGCTGTGAGTGGCAGCAGAGTAAGTTAGAGGTTAGAGATTCTGGACTTCGCTGGAAGAATTCTCGATCATGTACTCAACTGTAAGGAATAAGCTTCCATAAAATTTGTAAAATGAGAGAGAACCAGAGCTACTGCTCAGTGAGGAGTACGTGCTTAGCCTTTGTGAATCAGGAGGATGGTTAAGTACAGTGTGGTTGCCGTTACAGAAAGGAGTTTTTCACTCTGAGCTTTAGAGAACAATATGTTATTTGGCTGAGAGTTTCCTTCCTCCCGTCCTTTCTGAGTGATGACTGATTTCACGGACATTTTCTGTGCACTCTACTTCCCCGGTGGTTCAGACAGTAAAGCATCTGCTTGCGATGCAGGAGACCCGGGTTTGATCTCTGGGCCGGGAAGATCCCCTGGAGAAGGAAATGGCAGCCCACCCCAGTACTCTTGCCTGGAGAATGCCATGGACGGAGGAGCGTAGTAGGTTACAGTCCATGGGGTCACAGAGAGTCAGATACAACTGAGCGACTTCACTTTCACTTTCTTTCTGTATGTATAAGACAGTCTATTGGATATCATTAAAAGAACATTAGAACAGGGTCCCTATTTTCCAGGATATTGTGGTCCGACAGAACAGAAAAGATACTCACTAATAACTGGTATATAAACCCCTATGGTGATAACATTGAAGTTCAAAACCAGGAGAAAATATTAAAGCAACAAGCTAAGTAAGCTGTCTGAACTTCATTTTTCATTGCTATAAAATAATTGTAGACCAGTTCTCTTCCATCTGTAAAGTATTGTAATTCTGAAATGTATGTTTCAGTTATTGGAGGCTTGTATTTTTTTTAAAGACACGTCAGATCCATGTGATGACGTGGAAGGTTTATTACTGTGTATTTTTGGCACGTTTTACCCTCTGTGTACACAGATAAATACTTGTTTTATTATTCATTAATGAAACACAAAATTATGGAAAGGGAGACCCAAAAGGTTGTTTTTATCTTTGGTTAAACCAGAGTAGTTTAAGACCTTAATTTAATGCTTTTCATACCATTCATAATGGTGAGAATAGTACAACTGATCCCCGTTCACTCTGGTAGGAAAAGAGAATTAGAGCTTTAAAATTGCAGAAGGCAGTATCATATAGGCCATCGGGAGAAATGTCTTCCTTTGTTGTAGTAGACTTTGCTACAACAAAGGAGAAGGAGAAGTAGACTTCTTCTGTGGCAGCATCCAAGGTCCTCCTTTGCTGCCCACCTCCTGAATGTTAGGTGTCCAGGTGGGTGCTGTCATGGCCCCACTTCTGACCTTTTCTGCAGTGTCTCAAAGGGCACTGCAGAGGGCGGCGTCCCCCCCCCCCCCCCCCCTGCGGCCCCTTGTTAACCATGCGTGGCACACCTGGCTTGAAATTGGGTAGCGCACGTGATGGTGCTAAAGAGATCAGGGAGCTCGGAGGAGTAAAAATGAACTCAAAGATTCTCATATACCAGCTTGTCTGCCCATTATGGACTGAATACTTTTAAAACTCAGCCTGGTGAGGTTTGCTTTGTTTCTGCATTCCAGACTGTGGGGAACATAAACCAGTTCTAACTGTGAACTCGGTTAGCTAGGAAGAATTGATAGGCCAAGTATAAAAATTTCAGGAAATAGTGATAAGTAATCTTGTGAGATAAGTATTATCTCGTTAGGATTAAAGGAGAGTGTTAGTGAAAGTGTCTAATCCGTGACACATGTTTATTCTGAGTCTTCAAAGGTTGTTGTTTAGTTGCTGAGTCACATCTGACTCTTTGCAACCCCAGGGACTGCAGCACTCCAGGCTTTGCTGCCCTCCAGTGCATCCTGGAGTTTGCCCAGATTCATGTCCATTGAGTCGGTGATGCTCTCTAACCATCTCATCCTTCATAGGTCAGGACTCTGCAAATTTATAATCACCTTTCATATGTGTATGTTAAGATGAAATCTCAGTTTTGAGCTCTAGCCCCACATTGGCAGCCCACTTGAGTTATATAAAACAAACGGAAGTGGATCTCACCACTTCCATCGCTGTCTGTCACTTGAAGCTGAGTATATAAAGAAAAACACACTTTTCCCTGTCTTTCTCGCATGTATCTGTTTCTCCTCCTTTGCTTCATGCTTATTTTTGTTACTGTACTCCCACCCTCTGATTCACCCGGTTTGCTCCTGTTTCTCTCTTACTCCACTGTACCAAGTCAGCTGCCAAGTGCTGGCCTTTCTGCCTGCCCTCTACCTCTTACAGTGATTCGTAGTCTTCCGTCCATGCTGTCTCCTGGTCACTCCCCCTCTTCTAAGGCCTGTTGCCTGTCAGCCCACAGCCTGACCGGTCTTGTTTCCTCTGTTTCCCCTCTGGTCCCTGTGCTCCAGGTTACCTCCAAGTACTTAGCACACTCCTCACTTCCTTGTCGTTCTGCCACATTCCTCTTGTAGCCTTTGCGTCTCAATGTTCTTCTCCCCGTTGGTTTCCACATATCCAGGCCCCACTCATCTTTCGAGAAAAACTCAAATATTACCTCTTTAAAAGAGGCTAAATTGAACTCTGTGGTCGGAAGTAGTCTCTTCCTCCTCTCCTGTCGTTGGTATATTGTTCCTTTTAACTGAATTTTAGCTCTCTTGCTGGGTCACTTAGAGTTTGAGTTGTTGATGTGTTTTCTCTTCCCATTTAGAAGGTAGTCTTGAGGTCACGAGCCGAGAGTCGTCACCATATCGCCACAGGGCTGACGTTCATAAAGTACCCCTTGTACTTCGGAAGGGCTCAGTGAAACATCTGTCCCAAAGCCCTGTTTTTTGAAGAGTCTTCCTTGCAGTCAGATCTCTTATATTAAGCAGCAATGTGGAAACAAGTTGCCTGTACAAATAGTGAGCCCTGAACTGCTGTGAGAGCAACTTGATGTTTTCAAACAACCTGTTTTCTCCAAGAGAGGGCATACCTCTATTTTTCTTTTTCCTTTCAAACATTAGAGCCAGGAAATAATAGTCTAAGGCAGAGACCGATCTTTCATGATCCTTTGGGGATTAATTAAATGCCATACTCTACTCCTTAGTATACGGCCTAAATATTGGACATTTAAACCAAATTTTAAGTACTTGGTGCTGATTTTATTTCTAAGGTTGACTTAATACCTCCTGTTTTATGAATGTTACTGTAAATTGACAGCTAATTTGGCATGTGTAAAATAGGATTAACAGTAATGATAACTTGACACAATTATTTTGAGTGTTACATGGACTGATTTATTTAAAGCACATAGCACAGCACCCTAGACATAATAAATGGTCAGTGAAACCAAGCAGCTATAATTACGATTAGGAATTTACAGTTTGAGAGTTAAGATTGTTGGTGGTATAAAGGCAAGCGTACTGCTGGTGTTTATGGATTGAACTGTGCCCAGTAGTTTCCTAGGAATTAGATTAGCCTGGAAATGTTATGTCAGCTGAGAATTTTGGTTTCTAGGTGACAGTGCTACCATCAGAGACAGGACTGGCATCCTTTCAGAGAAGAAACCTTTCAGTAGGAATCTATAGTAGCTTTTTCTGTCTTTTCAACTCTCAGGTTAAAATGATAGTCAATGTAAAGGAGAGAATAGAGAGCCCCTGCAGAAAGGATCGGGAGCTACAGAACTTCAGAGGAATTGCTAAGAGATGGCAGAAATGAGAAGCTGTTTTTGTCTCTATTAAGCATACACTTTATTAGTGGAAATGAAAATTCCATGATAGGAAGGAAAAACTGTATGAGAAATATAAGTGATTCAGATATGAACTCCCAAAGTATATAGCCTCTCCTTCACATAAACTGGTGGGGTAAGCATTTAACATAAGGAGTGAAATACAGAAATAGTAACATAGAGGAATTTCTTCTACAGGGGTGTGAGTGGAACCTTATTAAAGGAGCCAAAGATCGTGAACCCATTTTTCCGTTTTGTAAGAGGAGCAGGCTTAACTTGGGGGTGAGAACTGATAAATTCTTCAAGCTGCAGTGAGCAGAACTGTATGGTGGCTGGGCTTCCCTCTAGAGTCACAACAAAGTCTACATAGTAGGAATTCAGACTGAAATGGAGAATGCAGTGGTTACAGAAAAAACAAACCATGAGTTTAAGTAATGGCATTATGTCTGTTTTATAGCAGACTAGAACTTAGAACCTAGTTCCTGATCCCTGCTCCACAACTCCTGTGCCCACCTCGGCAGACACACACACTTGCTCCATCTGTAGCCTCCCCATCTCCCTTGACAGTGGCTCCATCTTTCCACTTGACTGGACTAAAACCATGGTGATCAGATCCTTTGCTCCTCTTTCTCTCCTGCTCCATGTTCACTCTTGCCAGGAAATTCTGCAGAGCTTTGTCTCAACATAGAACTGGAATCCGATCACTTCTCATCACTACCGTGACTTTCACCCCTGTGCCAGCCACCTTCTGTCACCTTGTGCCTGGATCACCACAGTAGCCCATTCTCTCTGCTTCTGCCTTACCCCAGTAGAGTCTGTTCCCCCACCCTCCAGGTTGATATGTATTTATTTATTTTCATATAGTTGATGTACAATATTTCTGTAAGTTTTAGGTGTACAACATAGTGATTCACAGTTTTAAAGGTTACATTCCACTTATAATTACTGTAAATTGACTGTATTCCCTGTGTTGCATTGTGTATCTTTGGCGCTTCCTTACTTTACACATAGTAGTTTGTACCTTGTAATCCTCTACCATCTTCTCCTTCCCTGTCCCTGTCCTTATTGTTAACCACTAGTGTGTTCTCTATATCTGTGTTTCTTTTTTCTTATATTTTATTCACTAGCTGTATTTTTTTGATTCCACATGTGCACTTACATATCATTACAGTATTTATCTTTCTCTGTCTGACTTACTGCACTTAGCATAATACAGGTCCATTCAAGTTGTTACAAATGACAAAATTTCATTCTATGTTTGAGTAGTCATTTTGTTTATATATTTTTATATAAAATATATATTTTCCATGTTTTCTTTATCCATTCATCTGTTGATGAACACTTAGATTGCTTCTGTAATCTGTTCTTAATACATCAACCAGTTATCCCTTTTCTCCCTACTTTTCTTAAAGTCAGATTTCTTAAGGTACAATTTACAAACAGTAAAAATCACTTTTTTGTAGCTGTAGAGTTCTGTGGCTTTTCATAACAAGCAGTCTTGGCCCAACCATCATAGTCAAGAAATAGAATGTTTCCATTGCCCCCAAAAGTTCCCTTATGCTCCTTTGTAATCATCCCTTCCTCCCAGCCCCTGGAAATTAGTCTCTTTTCTCCCATGAGATTTTTTTAGAATGTCATATAAGTGGGGTGTATTTGTAATGCTTTGAGTCTGGGTTCTTTCACTAAGCATAATGCATTAGAGATTCACCCATAGTGCATCGCTCAAGAGTTGGTGGCTTTTTATTGCTCAGTACTTCTCCACTGTATAAAGGTACCACAGTTTATCCTTTCACTAGTTGATGGTATTTGGATTGTTTCCAGTTTTTGTCAGTTTTAGATAAAGCTGCTGTAAACATGCACATATAATTCACTCTGCTATGAAGAAATTAAAAGAGCAGCTTGGAAAACTGTTACAGGAAGAAGCATGCTGAAGACCAATATATCACATAATCCTCCTTTTATTAAAAATGGGACTCACTATTTCACATTTCTTTATTATTTGAATTTTTAAAATAACACATAAGTTTTTTTTAAATTGTGTTTAAGATTGTGGTGTACATGTTAAGAAAAGGACGAAGTTTTTGTGATTTCTGATTTGGCTATACTTTTGTATTTTTAACCAAATGCTAGAAGCTTATGTTTTACAATTAAATATAACATTCCTTTATAGTAGGATTTTATTTCAAAGAGCCACAATTAAAGATGAAGTTTTTCTAAAACTAAGCATCAACAACATTGCAATTACATATATATATTTTAAGATTTATTTAGTCACATCACATCAATTGAGAATCTTGATTCAGCACTTAACACTATTGCAAGTAAATGCTGCTATTTTGGTTACTAATACTGCTTTTCACATAGGAAACAGCAGCTAACTTCCATACCTTAATTCATCTGAAAGGACAGCTAAAAAAATACAGATCATATTTGAATTCCAGTCTCCCCAAACCCCATCTCACCCTCTTTTGGAAAGTAACCCAACTTTCCAAATTTCTCTATTAAATGTTACATTCTTCCACCTTGCCTTGTACAGTGTCTCTTTACGAGATTGTAACCGTCTTAAATGACTGTCTTATTTTCTGTATCTTCAGTTGCGTCCAACTGTGTGCGACCCCATGCACTGCAGCATGCCAGGCTTCTCTCTGGAGTCCATCACTAACTCCCAGAGCTCACTCACACTCATGTCCATCGAGTCAGCGATGCCAGCCATCCAACCATCTCATCCTCTGTCGTCCCCTTCTCCTCCTGCCTTCAATCTTTCCCAGCATCAGGGTCTTTTCCAGTGAGTCAGTTCTTCACATTGGGTGGCCAGAGTTTTGGAGCTACAGCGTCAGTCCTTCCAGTGAATATTCAGGATTGATTTCCTTTGGGATTGACCGGTTTGATTTCCTTGGAGTCCAAGGGACTCTCAACAGTCTTCTCCAGTACTACAGTTCAAAAGCATCAAGTCTTCGGTGCTTAACTTTCTGTATAGTTCAACTCTCGCATCCATACACGACTGTTGGAAAAACCATAGCTTTGACTGGATGGAACTTTTTTTGCAAAGTGATGTCTCTGCTTTTTAATATGCTCTCTGGGTTGGTCATAGCTTTTCTTCCAAGGAGCAAGCATCTTTTAATTTCATGGCTGCAGTCACCATCTGCAGTGATTTTGGAGCCCCCCAAAATAAAGTCTGTCACTGTTTCCATCATTTCCCCATCTGTTTGCCATGAAGTGATGGCACCAGATGCCGTGATCTTAGTCTTCTGAGTGTGGAGCTTTAAGTCAACTTTTTCACTCTCCTCTTTCACTTTCATCAAGAGGCTCTTTAGTTCCTCTTAGCTTTCTGCCACTAGGGGAGTGTCATCTGCATATCTGAGGTTATCGATATTTCTCCCGGCAATCTTGATTCCTGCTTGTGCTTCATCCAGCCCAGCATTTCGCATGATGTACTCTGCCTATGAGTTAAATAAGCAGGGTGACAGTATCCAACCTTGACGTATGCCTTTCCCTGTTTGGAACCAGTTTGTTGTTCCATGTCCAGTTCTAACTCTTACTTCTTGACCTGCATACAAATTTCTCAGGAGGGAGGTCAGGTGGTCTCGTATTCCCATCTCTTGAAGAATTTTCCACAGTTTATTGTGATCCACACAGTCAAAGGCTTTGGCATAATGAATAAAGCAGAAATAGATGTTTTTCTGGAACTCTCTTGCTTTTTCAGTGATCCAGTGGGTTGTTGGCAATTTGATCTCTCGTTCCTCTGCCTTTTCTAAATATAGCTTGAACATCTGGAAGTTCTTGGTTCATGTACTATTGAAGCCTGGCTTGGAGAATTTTGAGCTTTACTTTGCTAGCATGTGAGATGAGTGAAATTATGCAGTAGTTTGAACATTCTCTGACATTGCCTTTCTTTGGGATTGGAATGAAAACTGACCTTTTCCAGTGCTGTGGCCACTGCTGAGTTTTCCAGATTTGCTGGCATATTGAGTGCAGCACTTTCACAGCATCATCTTTTAGAATTTGAAATAGCTCAGCTGGAATTCCATCACCTGCACTAGCTTTGTTCTTTGTTTTGTATCTTACACATGAGGATTTTTAAAAATTTTATCTGATAAGATCCTTCTTCCATTACTATGTTTAGAATACATGCTTGACTTTTTTTCCCTGAAAATTAGAAAAAAATGTGAAAGACCATTACTGTGAACATTATTATAGATAATATTTTAGATAAAAATACAAGTTAAATTCTGTTTCAGTGTATTTCACTGTTAAGGGAAAGATTGTACCGTTTCTTAGTCCTGGAATACAAGTCATATTTTGCATGTTGTATTTGAAGTTGGATGTTTTGCAAAGCAGAAAACAAATTGTAGCTACCCTGCTGTCTTGTGATGTGTTAGAATTGCATATGAGAAAAAGGAGTAGTTTATATAGTCAGCAGTTCTCAGATTGTGACCAGTGGATCACTAGGGTTTATTCAGACCATATCAGGGAATCTACAGGATCAGACTGTTTTCATAATGCTACTTATTTGTCTTTTTCCTTTTGAGGTTTTTTTTTCCTTACAGTGAAAAGCAGTGGTGGGTTAAAAAAGAAAAAAAATCACTGCAATACTGTAACATGAATCAAGCTGAACTAGTAATTGTTGTATTCTTCACCACATGCACATACTGCTTTAAAAAAAGAAAAGTTTCACTTAGGGTGAAGCAGTGAAAATTGCTTTTGTTAAATCTCAGGGCTTGAGCACACTTGTTTTTCTCTAATAAAATGCAAGATTTCCCCTTATTAAAAAAAAATGGGCAGAGGACCTTCTTTTCCAAAGAAGATATACAGATGGTCAACAGGCACATGAGAAGATGCTCATTGAGACTAATTATCAGGAAAATATATATCGAAACCATGGTGAGATACCACTCACCCCTGTCAGCATCACTGTCATCAAAAAGACAAGAAATAACAAGAGTTGGCGAGAATATAGAGAAAAAGGAACCCTCTTGCACTGTTGGTAGGAATGTAAATTGATGCAGCCACCTTGGAAAACAGTATGGAAGTTCCTCAAAAAATTAAAAATAGAACTACCATATGAACCAGCGGCTCCTTTTCTGGCTGTTCATCCAAAGAAAACAAAAAAACTTAATTTGAAAAGGTAATGCACCCTAATGCTCATAGCAGCCTTATTAACAATACCCAAGATGTGGAAGTAACCTAAGTGCCCACTGATAGATGAATGGATCAAGAAGATGTGGGGACCTGTGTATACATACATACCCACACACTGTGGAATATTACTAAGCCATAAAAAAGAATGAAATCTTGCCATTTGTGACAACAAGGATGGACCTGCTAGAGAGTGTTTTGCTTAGTAAAATAAATCAGACAGAAAAAGATAAATACCATATGTGGAATATAAAGAACCAAACAAACAAATATAACAAAACAGAAAACGAACTAGTGGTTAGCACAAGAACGAGGCAAAATAGGTGAAGGGAATCAAGAGGTACAAACCAGCAGTTATTTTAAGTCACAGAGGTGTAATATACAGCACAGGGAATGTAGTCAGTGTTTTATAACTTTGTATGATGTATAATCTATGAAAACCTGAAACTAATATATTGTAAGTCAACTATATACTTCAATTTAAAGCATAGCAAAACAAACAAAACCCAAAAAGTTACTGTTAAGCAATTCAACTATATAGTAAAAGTACCATTAGTTTTCTTTAAAAAAACAAACAAACTTGGGGGGTCATTTAAAATGCTAGCTGAACTAGCTACTGTTTTCTTGGGACACCATTTTCACTTGAAGAATAAATAGTAGATAAACTGTGGAGTTATTCACACTTCAGTGTGTGGCTGACAGTTTCTCACAAATGGATGAAGTGAGCCTGTCACTTCAGGGGTGGGGGGTATTTTTGCCAGTGATAAAATTTGCATGAAAATAGGCATTTTGAAAATTTTGCTCCCATTATCATTAGCCTCAAGAGTGAAATTAACAAATGAGGTTTTTCAGATATTGTGTAATGAAATCTGACAACATCTGGAGGAACTGCATGGCTTAGTGACCAGTGTGTGATGTTACAGAATCACCCATGGTTAAAGAACCATTTGATAGCATAGTCCATGAGATTTTAATGGTTTTTTTTTTTTAATTCACGGACAAGGTTTCAGATTTCACATTTCAGGTAACCTGTAAGAAATGACGACTTGTTGAATTTTAGGGTAGTATCAAAGAAGAGTATCCTTAGTTATCTGAAAAGATTATTCCAATGTTCTTCCCCTCTCCAGCTACCCATCTATGTGAGGCCAGATTCCCCACCCCCACCCCCCATAAAGTTCAACTGAAGTAACATACAGCAACAGATTGAATGCAGAAGCAATTATGAGAATCTGGCTGACTTCTACTTAAGTCAGACATTAAAGAGGTTTATGAAAATGTAAAAGGATGCCCCTCATCTAAATTTTTTGTTTTGGAAAACTGTTAACTATCCTTTAGAAAGGTAATTCATGTGCTCGTGTTGTAATGGTTTTATTATATTTAAGTAAATTAGTAAATAAACATTTAAGACTTGTCTCACTTTTAATTTCTAGTGTCATAAATATCAGTAGATGTAACGTATAGGAACAGAAGTTCACAGGGTCCTTAATTTTACGAGTGTAGGTGGTCTCGAGACCAAAAAATTTGCCAAGTGCTATTCTCAGTCACTGTGCAGGGTTGGAATAGTAGTGACTTGGTTTGTTGGGTGGACAAGAATGCTTTCATTGTATAGCTGGAAGGCTGACACACAGGACACGTTACAGAACAGTACTCCCCGAGTCTCGGGTTGGCATGATTTTTAGCAGGATGTGTGTCTAAGCACTTGCTGGTAAAGCAGCTGGAAGTAGATGCTTGACTGTAGAGCAGTACGGTGTGGAATATAGCCTTACCCTTGCGAGAACTTTCTGGGAGCTCCTTGTCTTTGTCTCTTAAGGCTTGGGGGAATGTAGTTAAGGAATTAATGGTTTTCATAATAACCATATAAAATATTGCAGCTCAACAGCTGACCTGTACTCCTGCCTCATTTGGCCAAGTCTTCGAGTCAGTTTTTAGTACGTTTGGCTAACCTGATCTCAGTGTGTCTCAAATGCATGTATTTAGTTTCTCTTTGCATTTCTGTAAGAACTACTTTTACTTCAGAGTGTAGAGTAATTCCTGTCTTTAATGTGAGTCCAGAGTCCCTGGAAACAGACACCTTGTTGGAGGGCCTGAGACATGATACATGCCTATTGATGCTTTGGTGGAGTCTGAACTATAGGATAGACTGTAAAGTAAGGTAGACCACAGGACTTTGATTTTAATTCATGTTCTGTATTTTATAATACTTTTTGTTAAAGGCTTTATGTAAAACTGCCATAGTGGTAGGTTGAGTTGAAAGTATATGAAATTTCAAGTAATACTGTGAAATAAATCATAACTTTTAATTATGTGAAATTTGGTACAGTTTGCAAAGTTAAAAGTTTTTTAAAGTTTTGTTGTAATATAGTTCATGGCATAATTTATGAGTCAGCTTTAGCCAGATTTCCTTAGTACAGATTTATTTGGAAAATAAAATGGTCCAGTATAGAAGAAAGCATTAAATGAAACCATGCATTTAGCTCTCTAGTGGGTAGTGTACAGGGCCAGGAAATGGAGATGAGAACTGGTAGTGCTAATCAGCCTCTTCATAAGATATTTTGCACATGGCCAAGACTTCACCTTGAAAAATAGATTGTGAAGAACATCAGTGACTCAGTATAGTTAGTCACACAGAGCAGAGCACAGGGGATCTGTGGAGGAGGGAAGGCTGGTTTAACAAAACTTCAACCCAGACTTATAGAAGTCTTAAGTGATGATGTCTCTGGAGAGTCTGTATTGATTTGACAGTTATAGCAAGGAAACAATAGTATCAGACTTAAGACTTGGAGTTTGACAAGTTTAAACATTTAATCTACCTTTTAGGGAATGACAATATGCTTCAGAATGTGAAGGGTACGAAAAAAGTCATCCAAGTAAAACACTAGCAAAAGAAAAGTCAAGTCCTCCTCCTACACACACACACACACACACACACACACACACACACACACACACACACGCTCGTTTCATGCTTTATAGATCAGGCTCTTAGTCATATGAAAAGCTACTCAATCTCACTTTAATTCACTTTGAAATTAATTGCATCACAAAAATAATTAACACAAATGAAAACCATATTGAAATATGAATCTTCATCTGTTAGATTGGTTAAAAAAAAATTCAAACGTTGGACAACAATCACTGTTGACAAGACTTTGGAAAACAGAGACGCTGGTCTGTTACTGGTCATAGTGCAAAATGGATAAAACCTCTCTGGTGGGCAGCTTGACCACATTTATCACGCTGCATTTCCTCCTCCATCCCACAACCTTATTATCAGGAACTTTATTCTCTGTAGATGTGTTATTTCTTGTGTGTGACTGTGAGTATAACTTACAAAACTCTTTATGACAGAATTGTAGCAGAATTTTTAGAAACAAAAGGGATTTGCTTTTTGAAAAAAAAAAATGTGGTATGTCCACACAGTGGAATACTATGCAGATGTTTAAAGAAAATAAAAATAAAGATCTCTGTGTGCTGATATGGAAAGATCTCTAGGCAGTATGGTAAAGGTGGGGGAGTACAGAGTAGTGTGTTTAATGGCCTTTCTTTTGTGTGAAGAAATGGTAAGAAGTAGTATGTTTATATTACATGTTTTAGAGGGCTCCTGAAGAAACTGATAAAAGTGGTTATGTAAAGAGGATATGGGGGAGGAGGTGAGGTGGAAGTGAGACTTATCAATGTGTACTATACATAGTTTTGATTTTTGTGCCATGTGAGCATATGACCTGTTCTCCCCGAAGATATTTTTTAACTTCTGGAAAACACTCCCTCTAAGGAGAAGTCATTTGTTTTGAGAATTTTGAAAGATGTGTGCAAAGATTATGGCAGAGCAAGAGATAACTTTAGAGTAAAGAGAAATTGAAATCAGTTTTCCTAATATAGGAAATGTACTGTTCCAGGTATCTCTTAGTGGGTAAGAGAGCTGATAGCTGGACAGAAGCTAATGAAGGGACTAGAGCGGCTGTCCACTGTCTGCTGCATCTTGCATCCCCTTTGCCGACTGAAATTTTAGGAAATTGTGGGTGCCCACTGTGGGGTGCTGTGGGACAGAACTTGTGACCCAGAAAATAAATGGCTGTATTCATTCACCTCTCATGTTTTTCATTGTCTCACCTTCTCAAAGACTGCTGTAAAAAAGAACATTTCCTTTGTGTGTGTGTGTGTGTGTGTGTGTGTGTGTGTGTGTGTGTGTGTGGAGGTTTTCAGAAAATATGCAAAAGCAGAAGAGTATAAGGAACCCCCATATACCTGTCATTCTAGTTTCAATAATTAAAAACAATCTCACCTTTAAAAAAAAAAAACACAACTATCCTTCCTGCCTTTTCTTATTCCTGGAATATTTTAAAGCAAGCCTTATATCATTTTACCCAGAAATACTTCAGCATGTATCTTTAATAACTAAATAGAAAAAAATTTGACAGTATAGGCCACAGTGTCTTACTGTGAAACTTCATTTTATGTCCTGGGTTTTTTTAGAAAGGTTAAAGGAAACTTATCCTTCTCTGTGTTCATCTGTCTTTTCCTCTTCACTGGTATAATTTCCAGTCAACATACAAGAAAGGTTGAGTATCTCCTGTCTTTAAAAATAAGACTTCCCTTACCTTACATTCCCCTCTAGCTGCTATTTCCTTTGAAACTGTACTTTTCAAAAAGCTATCTCCATTTCCTTGCCTTTAACTTCTCAGCCAGTTCCAACCTGACTCCTGTCCCCACCGCTCACTCCATTAAAGCTGTTCTTGCTAAAGTCATCAGTGACTCACACATTAAATAAACCCAGTGACTCTGCAGTTTTCATCTTACTTGACATCTCAGCCACCTTCAACACTCACGAGCTCTCCCTCCTAATACAAGCAGTGAACACTGAGTAATTACTGGGTTCAGCTCTGTGTGTGAGTTCTCATTTCATTCTTTTTTTAAGCAATTTGTTTTACTAATGTAGAACTTTGTCTTAATCTTAATTCTGTAAAATTGTATTTGTTTGTTTATTTTGGGCTGTGCAGGGTCTTGGTTGCTGTGTGGGCTCCCTCTGGTTGTGGCAGGCAGAGCCTGCTCTCCCTTGCGGTGCGCGGACTTCTCAATGCAGTGGCCTCTCTCGTTGCAGAGCATGGGCTCTAGGGCGCCAGGGCTTCATTAGCTGTGTCTCTCGGGATCTAGACCCAGGCTCAGTAGTTGTGGCACAGGCTTAATTGCCACACAGCATGTGGGATCTTCCCGGCCAGGGATCAAACCCACGTCTCCTGCATTGGCAGGCGGATTCTTTACCACTGAGCCACCAGGGAAAGCTTCATTTAATCCTTTGACAGCTCTTTGAGTGAGGTGTTGTCATTATCCTCATTTTACAGATGGGAACTAGTTAAAGCTTAGAGAGGTTAACTCTCTAAAGTTAACTAACCTTAGAGTGGTCAGCTGCGGGTCGGGTAGAGCAGTTTTAAGTTCAGGCACCATCTCATCTGATGCCTGTTTGGAAGCACTTCACCTTACTATCCTGGGTCGTCTTCCTCTGTCTCAGTCTTACTATGTTTTCTTTGCAGCTCCTCCTTCTTCCTGATCTTTAGATTTCTGGCTTTTCGGGCTTTCATCCTGGGTCCTCCTCTTGGGCACACCCGTGGCTTCAGTTGCCATGCGCAGGGTCATGAGCTCCCGGTCTGTGTCCTTAGCGTAGAGCTGCTTCTGAACTCTGGACCCAGAGAGCCAGCTGCTCCTCGGCACATTGGGAACTTGACTCTGCTCCTCCTATTGTTGTTTCCTTTTTGTCCAGATGGTGCAGCCATCCACCAGCTGCCTAGCAGAAACCTGGGGTCCTCTCTTAGCTCTCCTAAACAGTCACCACGTCCTGTTTTATTGGGTCTAGTGTCTCTCATCTACCTCCCTAAGGAGACCCCCCCACCCCCACTTGGGTAGGCTCCACCTGTTACACATTCTCGGGGTATCCTGCACTTGTCTTCCTCCCCTTTATAACATCTTCAGCAGTTACATTCACTTGCTTATGTTAGCTTTTTGTTTTCATCCCTTTAGACCAAACTTTAATTTTTAAATTCCTTTTAAAAGACATTAAGAGACAGGACCAAGACAACCTTATTTTTTATTCCATCCCCGGGGACTGGCAGAGTGCCAGGCACAGAATCATTAAATATTTGATGAATGAAAAGAGGAAGAAAAATTTGTTCTGGGAAAATCCCTAACATGAATGGGTACTCGGAAGGGTGAATTTCTGAAGACAGACTTGAAAACATTGGGACTTGCCTGGCATTCCAGTGGTTAGGACTCCGAGCTTTCACTGCAGGGCATCCAGCCTTGAATCCTGGTTGGGGAACTAAGATCCTGCATGCCACATGGTGTGGCCAAAAAGAAATTTTTTTTTTGCTCTGATAGTCAAGCCATAGAAGGGAGCTAAGGAATTGGCATTACAGTTAAGAGAAATAGGGTATTTATTTTTGTTGTTCAGTCGCTTAGTTGTGTCCAACTCTTTGTGACCCCGTGGACTGCAGCATGCCAGGCTTCCCTGTCCTTCATTGTCTCCTGGAGTTTGCTCAAATTCATGTCCTAGGCAATATTGTTCTTTGCAGCACTGACTTTACTTTCACCACCAGACTCATGCACAACTGAGCATCATTTACATTTTGGCCCAGCTGCTTCATTCTTTCTGGAGCTATTAGTAATTACCCCCTGCTCTTCCCAGTAGCATATAGGACACCTTCCAACCTGGGGGGCTCATCTTCTGGTGTCATGTCATTTTGCCTTCTCATATAATTTGTGGGGTTCTCTTGGCAAGAATACTGTAGAGTGGGTTGCCATTGCCTCCTCCAGTGGACCACGTTTTGGCAGTACTCTTCACTATGACCCGTCCATCCTGGGTGGCCCTGCACAGCATGGCTCTTAGCTTCACTGAGTTACACAGGCCCCTTCATCACAGGGCTGTGATCCGTGAAAGGGAGGTTATTGGGGAAGTGGAAGTTGTGGGACTTTCTGACTGCTGTCATAATGTGGGAAGGAAGGGAAGAGGGTGTCAGGAATGCTGAAGGAATCATGATATGCCTTGAGAGGGTCAGGTATGAAGGGAAGAACAACGACGTAAGTTTTCAACCTGTTGACTTTCAAGAACCCTCTGTGGGATACCCACATGAAGAGAACCAATAGGCAGTTTAAAAAAAAAATGAAACTAGAATCCAGGAGAGACACGAGCTTTACTTTATTACTGGTAATTCACAAGGAAGGAGCTGGTAGATATTTTGGTACTTGGGAGTGGAAGCACATGTGTGTATTATACCGAGACGGGATTTTTACATTGATACCATTGAATCCCCAGTGAAGGCTAACTAATAAAAACTCTGAATCTGTACATTTACTTTTTATGCTAAACTACCAGATCTGTGTTTCAGTTAATATTTTCTTCATGCCAATTTATACCTTTTTTCCTTCTTAGACAAAAATAAAACTTGGTGGAGTTTATAGAACTCCATTAGACTGTAAATTCCATTAGTTTGCTGCCATGTGTTAAATTTTTTTTCCTCTTTTTTTCTCTAGGGCCTATTCCCTGGTGGATTCCAGTCAAGTGTCTACTTTTCTGATTTCCATTCTACTTATAGTCTATGGTAGTTTCAGGTAAGATGCTCTCAAAATGGGATTGATTTCTGTTGGAGGTGGAAGGCGCGTTGTTCTGGGTATTGGGACCAGAATTTATTGCTTCTTTGAAGAGAAACATGACTTTAACAGGAATTGAGTTGAACAGGATAATTCTGATGTTTATTCTTTGGTTGGCTGTTATAACACTTCTTGGTTTTGCTTCTGGCTTTGGCATTTTAATGCAAATAAGTGAAAACTGATTGCTTAAATTCTGGTTCTGGGGGAAAAATGATTCACATTAAGTATATTCATTGAGAGAGTTAAGGAGAGAGTCCTTGAGAGTGATTCTGCAGTGTCTCAAAGGGACAGAATGTTCTTCTTAATTAAAAAAAAAAAAAAAAGGCATTGACCTGTGTTGAGCCATATATGAAATTGCCAATAGATAGTCAGCTTTTTTGACATACATATGTAGTTTCATAAGGTTCAGGCTACTATTACAAGAATTGTGCACAGTTGCGTTTACCAAGTATCCTCTGTGCTGACCTTAGGAATGCTGAGACTGGATCTTCTTGAAGTTCCCATCCTAGCAGACAGCCATAGAAATACAAAGATAAGGAAGCTAGATACTCACTCCCTTCTTCTTTTCACAATTCTTACTTTAGAGAAATCTTAGTGGTTGTATAACTGATAGTTTTGTGGTGGATACATTTAAGAATGAAGGCTGCCTGGGAAATTTTAAATTGAGAACTTGAAAGGGAGCAGCAGTGATAAAGGAAATAAGCTTAAGGTTTTGAATTAGCCAGTATTATATTTGGATTTTAATGAGTATTTGGTAAAATCACAGACTTCCAGACTTTATCTCAGCATTGAGTAGAACAAGTAAAATACTGTTGATAATTTCAGTATCAGTTGATAAATGTTTCACTCATTGAGACTTCTGCTGAGAATCCTAGGTTCCTAGCCACCCTTAGGAAGCGTCAGTCAAGCCAGAGCAGCTTAGAACCTCATCAGCATGATCCTGTACTTTTTGTTATCTCTGTGCTTTAGACAAATTTTTGTTTTTTTTCTTCTTGAGTATATAATAACATTTCAGAAGTTGTTATAATTTAAAAAAAAAATTTAGACTCACAGCTCTGAAACTCCTTTTGTTAGTTCAAATGACATTTTATTTGGCATGTACTTATATACTAAGCAGTCCCCAACCTTTTCGGCACCAGGGACCAGTTTCATAGAGGACAATTTTCCCACAGACCTTGGCAGAGTGAGGGGGCTGAGGGTGGTTTCTGGATGGTTCTCATAAGGAGCATGCAGCCTGTATCATTCAGATGCACAGTTCACAATAAGTTTTGCACTTCTACGAGAATCTAATGCTGCCACTGACCAGACAGGAGGCGGAGCTCAGGCGGTAATGGGAGTGATGACCTAGTGCAGCCAGAAAAAAAATCTTTTCATGGTAGCAGAAACAAAAACTGCAGTAGTCAGTGAGTAAAACTGCTAGAGTGATTTCCTTGATTCTTGCTTTAATGTAAACGAGGGATAGCTGAATGAAGAACTGACCTATTACTTATTTGGACCTGGATTGCTTGATGAAAATACAGGGAATTCATTCGGGCACAGCCAGCTGGTACCCTGTTGTTGTTCAGTCAGTCAGTCATGTCCGACTCTTTGCAACCTCATGGACTTCAGCACGCCAGGCTTACCTGTCCTTCCCCATCTCCTGGAGCTTGCTCAGACTCATGTCTGTTGAGTCAGTGATGCCATCCAACCATCTCATCCTCTGTCGTCCCCTTCTCCTCTCGCCTTCAATCTTTCCTAGCATCAGGGTCTTTTCCAGTGAGTCAGTTCTTCACATCAGTTGGCCAAAGTACTGGAGTTTCAGTTTCAGCATCAGTCCTTCTAATGAATATTCAGGACTGATTTCTTTAGGATTGACTGGTTGGATCTCCTTGCAGTCCAAGGGACTCACCAGAGTCTTCTCCAACACCACAGTTCAAAAGCATCAATTCTTTGGCACTCAGCCTTCTTTATGGCCCAACTCTCACATCCCTACATGACTACTGAAAAAACCATAGCTTTGACTAGATGGACCTTTGTTGGCAAAGTAATGTCTCTGCTTTATATGCTGTCTAGGTTGGTCATAGCTTTTCTTCCAAGGAGCAAGCATCTTTTAATTTCATGGCTGCAGTCACCATCTGCAGTGATTTTGGAGCCCAAGAAAATAAAGTCTGCCACTGTTTCCATTGTTTCCCCATCTATTTGCCATGAAGTGATGGAACCAGATGCTATATCTTCTTTTTTTGAATGTTGAGCTTTAAGCCAACTTTTTCACTCTCCTCTTTCACTTTCATCAAGAGGCTCTTTAGCTCCTCTTAGCTTTCTGCCACTAGGGTGGTCATCTGCATATCTGAGGTTATTCATATTTCTTCTGGCAATCTTGATTCCAGCTTGTGGAATCATTCAACCTGGCATTTCACATGATGTACTCTGTATATAAGTTATACAGGCAGGGTGACAGTATATACCTTTGATGTACTCCTTTCCCAATTTGGAGCCAGTCCATTGTTCCATGTCCAGTTCTAACTATTGCTTCTTGACCTGCATTATAGGTTTCTCAGGAGGCAGGTC
Source organism: Odocoileus virginianus (assembly GCF_023699985.2). Lineage (NCBI taxonomy): Eukaryota > Metazoa > Chordata > Mammalia > Artiodactyla > Cervidae > Odocoileus > Odocoileus virginianus. The sequence goes on along the minus strand of NC_069685.1, from coordinate 58,978,419 downwards.
AGGTGGTCTGGTATTCCCATATCTTGAAGAATTTTCCACAGTTTGATGTGATCCACACAAACAAAGGCTTTAGAATACTCAGTGAAGCAGAAGTAGATGTTTTTTTGGAATTCTCTTTTTCTATGATCCAGTGGATCTCTGGTTCCTCTGCCTTTTCTAAATCCAGCTTCAACATCTGGAAGTTCTCAGTTCATGTACTGTTGAAGCCTAGCTTGGAGAATTTTGAGCATTACTTTGCTAGCGTGTGAAATGAGTGCCATTGTGCGGTAGTTTGAACATTCTTTGACGTTGCCTTTCTTTGGGACTGGAATGAAAATTGACCTTTTCCAGTCCTGTGGCCACTGCTGAGTTTTCCAAATTTGCTGGCATTATTGAGTGCAGCACTTTCACAGCATCATCCTTTAGGATTTGCAGTTGCTCAGCTGGAATTCCATTACCTCTGCTAGCTTTGTTCGTAGTGATGCTTCCTAAGGCCCACTTGACTTCAGACTCCAGGATGTCTGGCTCTAGGTGAGTGATCACACAATCATGGTTATCTGGGTCATTAAGATCTTTTTGTATAGTTCTTCTGGGTATCCTAGGGTGCTAAATGATGCTTACTAGTCCATCTTGCTGTCTGACTTCTGCTGTTTCTACCAGTTTGGATGCTTCTCAGATGTTGTGAGTGACTTCTGTTTGTTACTCTGAGGGGGTCGTTTAGAGATGTATGATTGTAATTGGCTACTAGAAATTTTTTTGGTTAGACATTGACTTTATAAAGAAACCTGATGAAGAAAATAGCTAATGTTTTACTGAACATTTATGTTCCACATACAGTGCTAAATGCTTTACCTAAAGTCTCATTTAATCCTTATATCAAGTCAACAGAATAGATACTGTTATTCCCACTTTATAAATGAGGAAACTAGGGCCCAGAAATGTTATGTAGCTCACCCAAGTATTAAGTGATGAAGCTGGGATTTAAACTCAGGCAGTATTCTACTGCTGCTGGCTATTGAGAACAATACCATTTCATTTGTGAAGCAAATAAGTTGATCTGATAGTAAAGTCAGAAGAAATGAGAAGTTTCTTAAAAACCCCTTTTTGTGATTTTTTTTTTTCTTCAGTGGTTCTCCGACTGTAAGAATCAGCTGGGGAAGGTTGTTCGGTAGGCTTAGGATGGGAGCACTGTACTCCAGCCTCTTTCAGGTGACCTGCACACTGGATAAACTCTTTCCTTTATTGCGCATTGTTGGCTCTTCACTGCTGGTGGCACTCTATGGACCCACCCTTTGGTACATTTGTAACCTTTTACAGTTCTATTGAAGCTCTCCTGAGGTTCTCAGAGTCTCCATTTTTTGCCAAGTCAAAAACGTTTCCTCTCAGTCTTCATCCTTGCTAAGCCTTGATGGTTTTACCACCACTTCTTACTGCAGATTTCTCCTCCCTTGGCCTCTGCTTTCATGTGGCCTTCCATATAGGACTTGCACAAGAAATGCCTCTTGAATTTGATTAGCCCTATCCCTGTTGTCTCTCCCGATGACCAGCCAAATGTTCTTACCTCTTCTGATTTAGGACCATAAAAAATACATTATTTGCTTATTTAAATAATACATTTTATTTAGAGCTCTGAAGACATGGAGAAAATCATAAAACACAAGGTGAAAGGTTTGTGCACTGTACTGGTTATTTTCCCCCAGGCTTTCACATTGCTAAGTACAGAGGGGAGAACTGTGCCAAATAAAACTAGATTTTAAAGCCCCAAACAAATCCTCAATCTAAGAGCCCTTATATTTGCCATCCCTTGGCTGAGCTCTGCTTGCTAGACTTTCTGTGTTACTTAAAGATGACATCTGATCTCCTTAATCTTTCCAGCTGCTCAGGGGGAGAAAATAGCATAATTACTCATGTAATAAGTATTTCCCCACAGCCTTTGACAAACCAACAGGAAAACATTAATGGAGGGGCAGGGGAGGTGAAAGGGGCCATTCAGATGGGCAGAGGGACTCAGGAATCACAGTATGAGATAGTTTAGAATTTTTTTAGGCAGCTTATTACTGTTACGACACTTGAGTTCTATCCCCACAGGAATCACAGACAAAAGAACAGCAGGTTTGAAGTAGATCTAAAAGGAAATCAAAAGGAAGATATACTTTATAATTGATAAAAAGGTAATACATAAATATAATACAGATGCATCTCTTTATGTAAAGTTACTATATAAGGGAACAATGGAACTTTATTATAGAGTAACTACTACCTTTTTTTAAGGCAAGCACCTCCCTGTGCTTTCTTTCATTTCGAGGGTAGTTTATTTGCTTATACCCAAACCTACTCTAGGAAGACAGTGCAGAGATGATAAGGAATGTACTTTATATGATTTTTTTACCTTCATACCAAATGCATGTAACTATAAAGTTAGACCAGGTTAACCAAAATAAGTCTTATTATGGTTCACAAACCAGCTCACCATGAGCCATGCTGTGTAGGGCCACCCAAGATGGACGGGGTGGGGTCATGGTAGAGAGTTCTGACAAAACGTAGTCCACTGGAAAGGGGAATGGCAAACCACCTCAGTATTCTTGCCTTGAGAGCCCCATGAACACTATGAAAAGGCAAAAAGATAGGACACTGAAAGATGAACTCCCCGGGTCGGTAGATGCACAATATGCTGATGGAGATCAGTGGAGAAATAACTCCAGAAAGAATGAAGAGACGGAGCCAAAGCAAAAACAACACTCAGCTGTGGGTGTGACTGGTGATGGAAGTAAAGTCCGATGCTGTAAAGAGCAGTATTGCATAGGAACCTGGAATGTTAAGTCCATGAATCAAGGCAAATTGAAAGTGATCAAACAGGAGATGTCAAGAGTGAACATCAACATTTTAGGAATCAGCGAACTAAAATGGACTGGAATGGGTGAATTTAACTCAGCTGACCATTATATCTACTACGGTGGGCAAGAATCCCTTAGAAGAAATGGAGTAGCCATCATAGTCAACAAACGAGTCCGAAATGCAGTACTTGGATGCAGTCTCAAAAACGACAGAATAATCTCTGTTCATTTCCAAGGCAAACCATTCAATATCACAGTAATCCAAGTCTGTGCCCTGACCAGTAATGCTGAAGAAGTTGAAGTTGAACGGTTCTATGAAGACTTAAAAGACCTTGTGGAACTAACACTCAAAAAATATATCCTTTTCATTATAGGGGACTGGAATACAGAAGGAGGAAGTCAAGAGATACCTGGAGTAACAAGCAAGTTTGGCCTTGGGAGTACAAAATGAAGCAGGACAAAGGCTAACAGAGTTGCCAAGAGAATGCACTGGTCATAGTAAACACCCTCTTCCAACAACACAAGAGAAGACTCTACACATGGACATCACCAGATAGTCAACACCAAAATCATATTGACTATATTCTTTGCAGCCAAAGATGGAGAAACTTTATTCAGTCAGCAAAAACAAGACTGGGAGCTGACTGTGGCTCAGATCATGAACTCCTTATTGCAGAACTCAGACTTAAATTGAATAAAGTAGGGAAAACCACTAGACCATTCAGGTATGACCTAAATCAAATCCCTTACAATTATATGGTGGAAGTGACAAACAGATTCAAGGGATTAGATCTGATAGAGTGCCTGAAGAACTATGGACGGGGTTTCATGACATTGTACAGGACACAGCGGTCAAAACCATCCCCAAGAAAAAGAAATGCAAAAAGGCAAAATGGTTTTCTGAGGAGGCCTTACAAATAGCTGAGAAGAGGAGAGAAGCAAAAGGCAAGGAGAAAAGGAAAGATATACCCATTTGAATGCAGAGTTCCAGAGAACAGCAAGGAGAGATAAGAAAGCCTTCCTCAGTGATCAGTGCAAAGAATTAGAGGAAAACAATAGAATGGGAAAGACTAGTGATCTCTTCAAGAAAATCAGAGATACCAAGGGAACATTTCATGCGAAGATGGGCACAATAAAGGACAGAAATATCCTTGATTTTTAATATCAAGGATATTTCTAATATTCTTGACCTAATATCAAGAAGAGGTGGTAAGAATACACAGAAGAGCTATACAAAAAAGGTCTTCATGACCCAGATGATCTCAATGGTGTGATCACTCACCTAGAGCCAGAGGTGCTGGAGTCCGAAGTCAAGCAGGCCTTAGGAAGCATCACTATGAACAAAGCTAGTGGCGGTGATGGAATTCCAGCTGAACTTTTTCACCTAAAAGATGATGCTGTGAAACTGCTGCACTCAATATGCCAGCAAATTTGGAAAACTCAGCAGCGGCCACAGGACTGGAAAAGGTCAAGTTTTCATTCCAGTCCCAAAGAAAGGCAATGCCAAAGAATGTTCAAACTACTGCATAATTGTACTCATTTCACACACTAGCAAAGTAATGCTCAAAATTCTCCAAGCCAGGCTTCAACAGTACATAAACCATTAACTTTCAGATGTTGAAACTGGATTTAGAAAAGGCAGAGGAACCAGAGATCAAATTGCCAACATTGGATCACAGAAAAAGCGAGAGAATTCCAGAAAAACATCTGTTTCTGCTTTATTGATTATGCCAAAGCCTTTGACCATATGGATCACAACAAACTGGAAAATTCTTAAAGAGATGGGAATACGAGACCACCTGACCTCCCTCCTGAAGAAATCTGTATGCAGGTCGAGAAGCAGCAGTTAGAACTGGACATGGAACAACAGACTGCTTCCAAGTAGGGAAAGGAGTACATCAAGGTTGGATATTATCATCCTCCTTATTTAACTCATAGGCAGAGTACATCATGCGAAATGCTGGGCTGGATGAAGCACAAGCAGGAATCAAGGTTGCCGGGAGAAATATCGATAACCTCAGATATGCAGATGACACTCCCTTAGTGGCAGAAAGCTAAGAGGAACTAAAGAGCCTCTTGATGAAAGTGAAAGAGGAGAGTGAAAAAGTTGGCTTGAAGCTCAACATTCAGAAAACCAAGATCATTGTATCTGGCCTCATAACTTCATGGCAAATAGATGGGGAAACAGTGGCAGACTTTATTTTGGGGGGCTCAGAAATCACTGCAGATGGTGACTGCAGTCATGAAATTAAAAGATGCTTGCTCCTTGGGAGAAAAGTTATGGTCATAGATAGCATATTAAAAAGCAGAGACATTACTTGCCAACAAAGGTCTGTCTAGTCAAATCATGGTTTTTCCAGTAGTTGTGTATGGATGTGACAGTTGGACTATATAAAAGAAAGCTGAGCGCCAAAGAATTGATGCTTTTGAACTGTGGTGTTGGAGAAGAATCTGGAGAGTCCCTTGGACTGCAAGGAGATCAAACCAGTCAATCCAAAAGGAAACCATTCTAATTTTTCTAGGAACACACATTTAGCTTATAGCAAAGTTCAACCATATAGTGTTTACCTTGACCAAGTGAATGCTCCCTTTCATTGTGCTTCCTTCCAATATTAGAATGATCAAAAAACATGGTATTCTTAAAATACTAAAATAAAAATTCCATTTTGCCTTTCTTCTCCAGTATTCATAATTGTATTCCATTATCAGAATTCAAACAGGTGAACAAGTATAACTTTCAGTAAATGTATTCTCAGCTCCCTTTTGCTTCCTGCAATTGTCAATTGTTTATTTTCACTCTGCCCTGTTCAAAAGTATTTCAGACCATTAAGTTTTTACAAGCTGTGATGAGATAAGGTAAATTAGAATGGGGCCAAAGAAAAGGTATGGGTGGGAAACAAAGTAGAGCCAAAAAAAAGTCTAAAAATGCATACTATAGTGGTCAACACCCCTCCTGGTGGTCCAGAGATGCACAGTAAGCTTTCTAGCAGCCAACTTTCAGAAGAAAGAAGGAAATTTAAAGCTTAACAATGTCCTGAATAAAAGAACCAAATTGTGCAGGTGAATTGCAGTTATTCTTGCTTTTAAGATCAGACATAGGTTTCTCCCAAAGACCCTCAGAAAGAAGATGCAACATTTTATTTCATAGCATTTCATAACAGACATTGATTGTTTTGTTGACTGAATTATAGTGCTCTTCAATATAACCTGGTGGCATTTCATGAAATTAGATTTCAGCAAAAGCAGTTTTGCCAAAATTGAGGAGACACAACCAGTAGCAGAAAGTTGTGGTCTAGATTGCTGGCTTACTGTGATCTAATGGTATCTAGAGAAATCAGTGGGTTATTAGTTCTTCAACTGATTATTGATCTCTTGATAAACATGGGCAGTGGTCCAGACATGTACTCTATGGCTGGCTGAATATAGGCCTCTTTGTCTTAACAGTTCTCACGGCACATTTACATTTTTATCACAACCTAGGAGCCTGAAACGGCCTAACTATAAGCCCACATTTCCCCTTGTCCCGAGCAAGCAGTGAAAGTTCTTATGGGCCCAGGACTTTCCCAGAAAATCCCCTGTAATTCAGTCTAGTACCTAAAGATACTAAAAGTTGATTTCCTTAAGTTGTATTCTTTACAGCTGACTCAGTTTTAGCCTGAAAGAACATTTAGAGCAAATATCACCCCAATAAAACCTTAGTAAAGCACTCAGAATGTTAAACTACTTCCTGATATAGTATCTCAATCAAACTATTGGGTTGGCAAAAAATTTGTTAAGAGTTTTTCCATAAGATGTTATGGGAAAACCCAAATGAACTTTTTGGCTAACCCAATACATTGAAGTGACCCAAAAATGCACAGTGGGATTTGTACTTGTATATCAACTTAAATTTAAAGAACGTTGATCCAACAGACAACACTGAAATACAAAGGATCATAAGAGACTACTACCAGCAGCTCTATGCCAATAAAATGGACAACTTGGAAGAAATGGACAAGTTCTTAGAGAAGTATACCTTTCCAAAACTGAACCAGGAAGAAATAGAAGATCTTAACAAAATGATCACAAGCAAGGAAATCGAAACTGTAATCAGAAATCTTCCAGCAAACAAAAGCCCAGGACCAGATGGCTTCACAGCTGAATTCTACCAAAAATTTAGAGAAGAGCTAACACCTATCTTACTCAAACTCTTCCAGAAAATTGCAGAAGGTAAACTTCCAAACTCATTCTATGAGGCCACCATCACCCTAATTCCAAAACCAGACAAAGATGCCACAAAAAAAGAAAACTACAGGCCAATATCACTGATGAACATAGATGCAAAAATCCTTAACAAAATTCTAGCAAACAGAATCCAACAACATATTAAAAAAATCATTCATCATGACCAAGTGGGCTTTATCCCAGGAATGCAAGGATTCTTTAATATCCGCAAATCAATCAATGTAATACACCACATTAACAAATTGAAAGATAAAAACCATATGATTATCTCAATAGATGCAGAAAAAGCCTTTGACAAAATTCAACATCCATTTATGATTAAAACTCTCCAGAAAGCAGGAATAGAAGGAACATACCTCAACATAATAAAAGCTATATATGACAAACCCGCAGCAAGCATCACCCTCAATGGTGAAAAATTGAAAGCATTTCCCCTGAAATCAGGAACAAGACAAGGGTGCCCACTCTCACCACTGCTATTCAACATAGTTTTGGAAGTTTTGGCCACAGCAATCAGGGCAGAAAAAGAAGTAAAAGGAATCCAGATAGGAAAAGAAGAAGTGAAACTCTCGCTGTTTGCAGATGACATGATCCTCTACATAGAAAACCCTAAGGACTCTACCAGAAAATTACTAGAGCTAATCAACGAATACAGTCAAGTTGCAGGATATAAAATTAACACACAGAAATCTCTTGCATTCCTATACACTAACAATGAGAAAACAGAGAAATTAAGGAAACAATACCATTCACCATTGCAGCAAAAAGAATAAAATACTTAGGAGTATATCTACCTAAAGAAACAAAAGACCTATACATAGAAAACTATAAAACACTGATGAAAGAAATCAAAGAGGACACAAGCAGATGGAGAAATATACCGTGTTCATGGATTGGAAGAATCAATATTGTCAAAATGGCCATACTACCTAAACTAATCTATAGATTCAATGCAATCCCTATCAAACTACCAACAGTATTTTTCACAGAACTAGAACAAATAATTTCACAATTTGTATGGAAATACAAAAAACCTCGAATAGCCAAAGTAATCCTGAGAAAGAAGAATGGAACTGGAGGAATCAATCTGCCTGACTTCAGACTCTACTACAAAGCCACAGTCATCAAGACAGTATGGTACTGGCACAAAGACAGAAATATAGATCAATGGAACAGAATAGAAAGCCCAGAGGTAAATCCACGAACCTATGGTCACCTTATCTTCGACAAAGGAGGCAAGGATATACAATGGAAAAAAGATAACTTCTTTAACAAGTGGTGCTGGGAAAACTGGTCAACCACCTGTAAAAGAATGAAACTAGAACACTTTCTAACACCATACACAAAAATAAACTCAAAATGGATTAAAGATCTAAATGTAAGACCAGAAATGATAAAACTCCTAGAGGAGAACATAGGCAAAACACTCTCCGACATAAATCACAGCAGGATCCTCTATGACCCACATCCCAGATTTTCAGAAATAAAAGCAAAAATAAACAAATGGGACCTAATGAAACTTAAAAGCTTTTGCACAACAAAGGAAACTATAAGCAAGGTGAAAAGACAGCCCTCAGATTGGGAGAAAATAATAGCAAATGAAGCAACAGACAAAGGATTAATCTCAAAAATATACAAGCAACTCCTCCAGCTCAACTCCAGAAAAATAAATGACCCAATCAAAAAATGGGCCAAAGAACTCAACAGACATTTCTCCAAGGAAGACATACAGATGGCTAACAAACACATGAAAAGATGCTCAACATCACTCATTATCAGAGAAATGCAAATCAAAACCACAATGAGGTACCATTATACGCCAGTCAGGATGGCTGCTATCCAAAAGTCTACAAGCAATAAATGCTGGAGAGGGTGTGGAGAAAAGGGAACCCTCTTACACTGTTGGTGGGAATGCAAATTAGTACAGCCACTATGGAAAACAGTGTGGAGATTTCTTAAAAAGCTGGAAATAGAACTGCCATATGACCCAGCAATCCCACTTCTGGGCATACACACCAAGGAAACCAGATCTGAAAGAGACACGTGCACCCCAATGTTCGTCGCAGCACTGTTTATAATAGCCAGGACATGGAAGCAACCCAGATGCCCATCAGCAGACGAATGGATGAGGAAGCTGTGGTACATATACACCATGGAATATTACTCAGCCATTAAAAAGAATTCATTTGAATCAGTTCTAATGAGATGGATGAAACTGGAGCCCATCATACAGAGCGAAGTAAGCCAGAAAGATAAAGACCATTACAGTATACTAACACATATATATGGACTTTAGAAAGATGATAACGATAACCCTATATGCAAAACAGAAAAAGAGACTCAGATGTTTAGAACAGACTTGTGGACTCTGGGAGAAGGCGAGGGTGGGATGTTTCAAAAGAACAGCATTGAAACATGTATATCTAGGGTGAAACAGATAACCAGCTCAGGTTGGGTACATGAGACAAGTGCTCGGGCCTGGTGCACTGGGAAGACCCAGAGGGATCGGGTGGAGAGGGAGGTGGGAGGGGGGACTGGGATGGGGAATACATGTAAATCCATGGCTAATTCATTTCAATGTATAACAAAAACTACTGTAATGATGTAAAGTAATTAGCCTCCAACTAATAAAAATTAAAAAAAATAATAAAAATAAAAAAAAAATAAAGAACGTTGATCAGTTGTCATTCTTTCTGACACTATTTATTTGGCAAACTCAGTTGTTGGTTATACCCCACCCAGTGCAAGATCAAAACTGTATCATCTTCCTGTAAAAGGTTACTTTTCTTGATGTTTGTCTCTCCTAAGGCAGGAATTGAGCCAAAAATTATATCAGATCGAGTTAACTCAAGGAGAACTATTCTTGGCTTTATTTAAATAGTTTTTTAAGTTATTTTTGGCTGTGTTGGGTCTTCATTGCTTTCAAGGGCTTTCTCTGCAGCAAGAGGGGGCTGCTGCATATTGCTGTGTGCTGTCTTCTCATTACGGCGGCTTTTCCTTGGAGCACAGATTTACAGTGCATGGGCTCAGCAGTCGCGGCTCCTGGGCCCTAGAGTGCTGGCTCAGCAGTTGCGGCTCCCAGGCTTAGCTGCTCCTTGGCATGTGGGACCTTCCCGGTCCAGGAATTGAACTTGTGTCTCCTGCATTGGCAGGTGGGTTCTTATCCACTGTGCCACCAGTAAGTCCCTATTTTTTTGTTTTTTAAAGGAAAAGGAGTTGTATGTATTGATGTGGAAATATATCCTTGGCATACTATCGAATGAAGATTAATTTGTGAAATGACAGCTGTGCAGTGTGGGTAACCATTACTGGACCCGTCACAGTAGCCTGGGATCTGTTAAACCTAGGTCCATGGATCTTGTTTTAGAAAGCTGGAATACATGTATCTTCATGTTTGAGCAAATATATGGGTCCTCACAGCCTTATTTAGCCAGACTTCTGTTTTGTGTAATAGTGACCCATGGTAATGTTTGACAGGGCAAAGCCAAAAAAAAAAAAAGAAAAATTTACTACAATGTTAAATACAAAAGGTTTTTTTTTTTCTTATTTAAAATTCTTTATAGAAGATAATGGATTGTATAAACAAAAATAATAATATAGTATGGTGTTCATAGCATGACATTTAAAAATGCACGGTAATAGTAGTACAGGTGTTAAGAGGGAAATAAACATAAACTGTTGTCAGGTTTTAATACTATAAATGAAGTACTGCCATATAACTTGAAGGTAGGCTGTGTTGATTAAAGACGTACACTATAAACTTTACCACAGCCGGTAAAATAAAAGAACAAAGAGTTATAGCTAATAAGACAACAAAGGAAATAAAACAGTCATTAAAAAATACTGTAACAAAATACTTAAACAAAAAGTAACACTCTTCAGTGTAGCAAACAAGACATCAAGAAGGAAGTGAAAAATATTTTAATTTCAATCCAAAAGAAGGCAGGTACAGGGGAGCAACAAAAACCTAATCTCCAACCTAATCATAACAAAAAACCATGTTAAATGAAACTGGCCTAAAAACTCCAATTAGAAGACAAGTGTTGGTAGATTGCATGAAAAAGTAAGATCCAATTACATGATACTAGAGAAAGTACACTATAAAGCCAGGAAAAGGATTTAGGGTAAAAGAGTGGGAAAAGATAGAGCTTAATATTCATCAGAAGAAAGCTCGAGTGGCTGTACTGATGTCAGACAAAGCAACTTTCAGAGCAGGTAATATTACCACAGACAGAAATCCTTATTTCATAATGATAAAAAGTGAAGAAAAAAGTTGCTCAGTCGTGTCCAACTCTTTGCGACCCCATGGACTGGGACCTACCAGGCTTCTCCGTCCATGGGATTTTCCAGGCAAGAATATTGAAGTGGGTTGCCATTTCCTTCTCCAATAATGATAAAAGGGATCAGTTAAGCAACAAGACATAATAATCCCTAATGTTTATGCATCTAACAGGAGATTTCCAAAATACACGAAGCAAAAGCTGATACAGCTTCAAGGAAAAATAAAAAATGCACAGATGTAGCTAAAGATTCCAGTACCCCTCTCTCAATAATCGAAAGAACAAAATAGGCAGAAAATCAGTAAGGTTATAGTGGCTTAAGCAATGTTCTCAACCAGGTCAAGCTGGCATTTATGGAACACTTCAGCAATTTAATACACATGTTCCTCAAGTATATGTGGAATATTTACCAGGATACGATGTATTTGGGGACATTAAAAAAAGTCTCAGTAAAAGGGTTCAAGGCATACAAAGTTTGATCGCTGATCTCTGTTAGTCAGCTGGGGTTGCCATAACAAAATACCACAGACTGGGTAACTTAACAGAAATTTTTCTCATAGTTCTGGAGGCTGTAGATCCGAGGTCAGAGTGCCACCGTAGTTGGGTTCTGGTGAGCTATGTGTGGCTTGCAGATGGCTACCTTCTTACCAGGCACTCGTGTGCATGGTCTTTTTGGGCGTATGCCTGCTCTGGGAGGGAGAGGGGGGAGAAAGGAGAGAGGAAGAGAGAGAGAGCTGTTAGAAGGATACCACTTCAGTTGGGAGGGCCCCACCCTCAAGACCTTAGGAAAATTACCTCCCAAAGGCTCCATCACCAAATACCATCCACCATATTGAGGGTTAGGGCTTCCACAAATGAACCTTGTTGGGGACCCAAACATTTGATTCCTAAATCACAACTGGATTGAGCCGAGAAAGCTCTTGAAAATCCCCAGATGTTTGGAAACAAAAAGTAACACTCTTGTAGCAAACAAGACATCAAGAAGGAATTGGAAAATATTTTGAATTAAAGTGCAAACATACAAAATTTATGGACTGCTGCAAAAGCAAAGGGAATTGTAGCTCCAAATACCTGGATTAGAATAGAGGAAAAAATTTTCAATGACTTAAACCTTTTACCATTTCTGACTAAGCTAGGGAAATGGAGCAAATTAAACTGTATTCAGTAGGCAGAAGGAAGGAATAAAGATCAAAGCCAAAGTAAATCAAATAGATTTTCTCTGTGGAGAAAAATGGCTGAAACTAAAAGCTGATAAAAAAAAAAATCAATAAAGTTGGTAACCCTCTAGCCAGACTAACCTGAGGGAATAAAGAAGAGAGACTTAATATCAGGGACAAGAGGTGATATTACTAGAGTGTACAGATATTAAAAGGATAATAAGGGATGACCATGAACAACTTAGATGAAATGGATAAATTTTTTAATCTATCTATAAGTGACAGTCTATACCCAAGGTCACTCAAGAAGAAACTGGTAGCCTGAGTAGGCCTGTACTCACTAAAGAAACTTAAAATTGCCACAGTGTTTTCCGCAATGGCTCCAGCAGTTGACAGCCCCACCTGCAGCGTGTGATGTTTCACAGCCTTGCTGACTTTATCTGATGCTTCGGTCACAGCCCTCCTAATTGGTACCTCATTGTGATTTTGACTTGTATTTCCCTGGTGAATAGTGTTGTTTAAGAACTTTTCATGTTCTCACTGGCCATTTGCTTATCTTCTTTGGCAAGAGATATATTCACTGTCCGCCCACCTTTTATTTGGGTTGTCTTTTTATTATTGAATTGAAGGAGTTCTTTCTATATTCTAAATGTAAGGCCCTTCTCAGATACATAAGAGCACATATTTTATCCCATCTTTTGGGGTTCTCTCTCCTTTTTTTTTTTTTTAAGTATTCCTTGGCGCTCACAAGGTTTTTAATTTTGTTTAAGTCCAGTTTATCAATTTTTCAGTTGTGTTTTTTGGTGTCATAGGTAAGAATCCACTGCCAAATCCAAGGTCACAAAGATTTTGTCCCAAGTTTTATAGTTTTAGCTCTCAAATTATTTAAATTTAAACCAATTAAAATGAAATGGAATGCAGAATTCAGTCCTTCAGTTGCAGTCGCACATTTCAAGTGTTCATGGGCTCATGTCTACCAAATAGGTCAGTGCAGGGTACAGGGCATTTCCACCATCACAGGAAGTTCTTTTGGACACACAGATATTTTAAATGAAGGCAGTAGTAGAAAAGGAGCTAAGGACTTGAACAGTTCAAACAAAGAGAAAGAAATGGGCAAGGTCAGTACATAAAATTGTTTAGTGGTTAAAGGATTCTAAATTAGGACATGTACAGCATTTTTAGTTCCCCAGATTGAATGTGTCTACTTTCTTCAAGTCTGACTCAGAAATAGTACCAATGAGCCCTGCATGCCCCGTTTAAAATTTCAGATCTACCCTCTCCATTTCCTGCCTTTTTCCTTAGCTGTTACCATTAACATACCATATACCGTATTTAATTTTTCTTGTTTATTGTCAGTCTCCCCACTCTTCAAATATAAAATCCATGAGAGCCTGTTTTTCTCTCTACTTGTTGTCTCTCCAGTGCCTAAAACACTCTCAGATACAGCAGTAACTCAATACATGTTACTGTTGAGGGAGAGCTGATACGGCGAAGAGAAACAAGTGCTCTTGATAGCTTATGGTGTACAATGTTGAATTCATGATCTCTAAAGATTTAACTTTGGGACCAGGGACCAGGCTTGATCACTCAAGACCTTTTGTGTAGCAGAGTTTTATTAAAGTGAAAAAGGGACAGAGAAATCTTCTGACACAGACATCAGAAGGGGGACGGAGAGTACCCCGTCCCTAATCTTAGCAAGGCCTTACATACTTTCTGCCAGACCTACTACAACATACATCTTAAGTTAACAAGATTAGAACTAACAGTAGAAAGGTCTCACCAGACCCACTCTCACAGTATACAAGTTTTAATTAAAATAACGAGATTAGTCAGAAGGTCCTTTTTAAGGAGAAACAAATTCTCTAGCAAGATATGTTGTTATATAGTCATTGGTACAGAGTTTAAGGGAAAACATATATTCTTGAGCAAGATGAGTTGTTTTGTTGTGCAATCATCAGCTCTGGGCTTAAAAAAAATGTTTGTCCTTTTCTCCTCCTTGAGAACTCCAGACCCCTGTCTCCTCCTTAAGAGCCCCAGACCCCTTTCTCCTCCTTGGGGACCCCAGACTTCTTATCAGCCTGCCTAGGAATTGACTCTCACTCTCCTGCACTGCTCTGAGAGTAAATTGATCCACCTTTTTGGAAGCAGTTGTATGGTATGTAAAAGTTTCAAAATTGTGCTTGCCTTTTTGATCCAGTGTTTCTCCTTCTAGGTATTTACCATAAGGAAGGAAGCAAAGATGTGCACAGGGACACGGCCACAGTGGGGTGCTTTTATCTGCTGTCAGGGGAACTCTTGAACTAGCATGGAGACCTGTTTTGCAGAGCTGCTCAAAAGAAATCTTCCTTTCTTTCCTAGTGCTTTAACATTTAAAACTGTCTCATTACTCACTTTTCTGGTCTAGTTCTTTCTTGAAACTAAAACTTACCTATACAATTTTCCCCACAGGTCCCTTAATATGGACTTTGAAAACCAAGATAAGGAGAAAGACAGTAACAGTTCTTCTGGGTCTTTCAATGGCAACAGCACCAATAATAGTAAGGCATTTTTTGACAATTAACTCTCTACATGTAGTGGTCTTAATTTGATTCTTTCTATAACCCCAATTGATAATTTACTGGGTTTAAGAATTACAGTTGATATAATAATACAGTTGAATCTTTAAGGTATAATTTGTTAAAGTTTTATGTTCTGAATCTGAGCTACAGATTTCTTGTGAAGTCCCTTTAATTCATGCCTCAAACCTTGCAGCCAAGATTCTTTATTTCTTTAAAGACAAGCAAGATAGATGGGTATCTGTCTGCTTGTAACTGTTAAGTCCTTTGGTGAGATTGTTAATTTTGTAGGTGTTGATCATAAATTCATTTAAGTGACTCTTAAAGATAGCTACTTGCAGTACTTGTAGAACTGTTGTGTCTCTTCTGGTTCTTCAGATTTTAAAGGATGTTTGCTTTGAAGAAACAGAGGTATGCTATATGGCAAGTGTTCAGCAGCATTATTCATAATAGCCAAAAAGTAGAAGCAACTCAAAGATCAGTAAACTAGTTAATGGGATAAGCAGCATACAGTATGTCCACGCAATGGAATGCTTACTATTCAGTATTAAAAAGAATGAATTATTGAAAAATGCTCCAACATAGATGCACATCAAAACATTGTTAAGTAAAAAAGGCCAGATAGAAAAACTGTGTGTTTTAAGAATCCAGTTATATGAAATTTCCAAAAAGACAAATATAGAGAGACAGAAAGTAGATTAGTGGTTTCTTGGGGCAAGGGATGGGAAGGAGAATTAACAGTTAACTGGCATGAGGGATCTTCTTGAGATGAGGACATTCTAAAACTAGATTATAGTGATCCTCTCACACTTGGCGCATGCTAAGTCGCTTCAGTCGTGTCCAGCTCTTTGTGACCTTATGGACTGTAACCTGCCAGGCTCCTCTGTCCATGGGACTCTCCAGGCAAGAGTACTGGAGTGGGTTACCGTTCCCTCCTCCAGGGGATCTTCTGGACCCTAGGATCAAACCACAGTCTCTTATGTTTCCTGCATTTGCAGGCAGATTCTTTACCACTAGTGCCACCTGGGTAGCTTCACACTTGATAATTTACCAAAAAAAATACTGAATTACTTAATATGGGTAAATTTTATGGTATATGAATTGTACTAGAAAGTTGGTAATGCTTATTATAGAAAGTACTACATTAGAAATAAGGAGACTTGATAATATTAAGGGATCAATATTAAGTACCTACCATTCATTTGACATTTATTAGATATTTTGAAAGATGCAAAAAGTGTTAGTACTCAAGCTGTCACATAGACAGTGTGGCCAGAATACTCCCAAGGTGTTAGTAAAGTGCTAAGACAGCAAATACCTTTTCCCCTGTACCTCGAGCAGGTGCTTTTTCTTATGACCCTTTACCATAGCCTCAGAGTCCTTCTGAACCAGCGTCTGCTGTCAGTAGGTCAGAGTAAGCATCAGTGGTGAAGTCATTTTGACATCCATGTACAAAGAGACTGGAGAGAAAGACAAGCCAAGATGGGCAACAGTAGGTCAAGTTAGTAAGGGATTCTCCTGAAGGTGAATTTGATGTGAAACGGTGATCTTGGATCACTGGAAGAGCATAGCATACAGGCGCAGAGTAGGAGGTGAGCACCTGCTATGGTGAAGGCACTATGAGGACAGCAGGGAGCTCATAGTCTCGTTTCCTAGGAAAGAACCCAAGGGCCTAGGTATTCTGTATCATATGTACTAATCCCTAGAACTGTCTGCACTTTGATGAGTTAATGTATTTAAGTCCATGGGTGCAGAGCCTGTTACGTAAGCTGTTAATATGCCCCCTTTCTCTTTCAGGTATCCAGACCATTGACTCTACCCAGGCCCTGTTCCTTCCAATTGGAGCATCTGTCTCTCTCCTAGTAATGTTCTTCTTCTTTGACTCAGTTCAAGTAGTTTTTACAATATGTACAGCAGGTAAATGAGTTCTGCTATCTAGTCTTAACCTTAAAAGGAAATTTTTTAATGTTTTTAAAAATCACTGTTCAAAAATTAAGATTTATACACCACCCCATGCAAGTTTTTCTTCCTAAGTCTTCTTTCTCTCCAAGTTTGTCTTTTTCTCCCCCCCACCTCCCCCCCCCCGAACCACTTGATACCTCTGTCATCATTTCCAACTCGCCAGCTCAGTCTGGACAAAAGGCTAGGGGTTAAAAACTCAAGAACTTTGTGGCACCAGAGCAGAATTGCTTTGGCTGTGACTCCTTGTCTGATAAGTTACCAGAAGGTCCAGTTTGGTAGAGTGGTTATTGGCAACCCTTATGCATGCATGTTTCTGCAGATAGAAACACTGAGAGCTAATCACAGTAATTGGACTGTCAGCTATCTGATCAGTTTTCAAGATGATTGATGGTGGATGTGTATCAATATAAAACATCAAACTGCTAGCCTTCAAAAAAAAAAAATGCTAGCCTTCAATATTTTAAAGTAATTAGCCTCCAATTAAAATAAATTAATTTTTAAAATGCTAGCCTTGTTAGATCATACTCTGGCCTGCTGTTTATCATTTCTTGTTGAGATAGACAAGAAAGAGGAAACCTGCCAATGCTACCCCTACCTCAAATCAGGTATGCAAAGAGGTTATCTGTGTAATGCTAAAGAAAGATACTTTTCTTTTCTCTAGTTAATTAATATTATTGTATACACTTGTTGAGGAAAGTATTGTAGGCAATAATTATTTCCGTAAGTCATGCCATTTTTCTTATGATTAGTAAAACATTAAACAACAAAATATTAACCATACATTTTCTTTCTCTAGTTCTTGCAACAATAGCTTTTGCTTTTCTTCTTCTCCCGATGTGCCAGTATTTAACAAGGCCTTGTTCACCTCAGAACAAGTAAGGACTTGGGATTTTCCTCTAAACTATTAAGTGTATATTTTTTTTTCTTCGTACTTGATAGCAATATTAAGAGTACATTTTCTGATATTGACTGAAGCACGAAAATGCCAGAAGACTAGAAAATGAAATGTTTGATTTTTTAAAACTGGAAAATAGTACTTCTTTTCACACCTTCTCATAGCAGAGGAAATCTAAACAAATCTTAGGAAGTCAGTCATTGCAGTATGCTTCCTTGCTTAGATTATTTAAAGATGAGCAGTTTTTTTTTTATTTTTACTAATTAATAGAATATGAAACTAGTGCTTGACTCAGACATTCTTCCCTTTTGTCACTGATGACCTAGAATATATACTAGCCACTTAGGTTTAATTCTAGTGTTCACACCTTAACTCCTAAAGCTATTGCTTCATGGAAACAAAATGCTGTGCTAATGGAGATGCTGTATGTTCTTAGGAAATCAGTTGCTTGGGGTGGCTAATTTTCCCAGGAATTAGTGATAACCAAATAGATGGACTATCTTAATTTTATTCATCTTTGGTTAATGAATTGTTGACTTTCCTCATTTTGTTTTCCTCATAAGAATTAGAAATTTCTCTGTATTTAGATTTTTCAAATATTGATATTATCACTTCTCAATACCCCATGTTGGTATCTGGGATAAAAGGTACATTATCTAATGGGTGCAGAAATGTAATCCTTCTGAACTTTCTGTAGTTTCTTCCAAAGAAATGTGGGTATTTTGGATTTCTGGGTATCTCGGTATTGCCTGCTAATCTGGCCATCATAAATTGTGATCATGGAGAACCAAAGGAGGGTTTGCTTACTGAACATAATTTACTGTCTTATTAGTCCAGTCAATGTTGTGTGTTTTCCAGGATTTCCTTTGGTTGCTGTGGACGTTTCACTGCTGCTGAGTTACTGTCATTCTCTCTGTCTGTCATGCTCGTCCTCATCTGGGTTCTCACTGGCCATTGGCTTCTCATGGATGGTAAGTAACTACTGGGTGACAAGTTGAAATTGTAATATCATTTATGGTTAAATTTGTCCTCTCTTCGTCTACTTTCTGTGTTTTAGTAATATATTACTTCTGATTACCTTGAATTATTAGGTCTCCAGAGATAGTGTTTTGTATCAGTTTTAACCCACACTCTTTATTTTCTAATAACAGCTTTTTTGAGATGTAATTCACATATCATACAATTAATATATTTAAAGTGTACAGTTCAGTCATTTTTAGTATGTTCAGGGTGGGGCAGCCACCACTTTAGAGCATTTTCACACTGACACTCCAAAACCCACAGCCATTAGCAGTCACTTACCCCAGCCCCAGATAGACCCTAGTCTACTTTGCATTTCAGTGAATTTGTCTCTTATGGACATTCTGCATAAATTATATCATATATGACCTTTTTTGTCTCTTCTTTTACTTAGCATACTGTTTTCAAGGTTCATCCATGTTGTACCATATATCAGTAGTTCTCTGTTCCTTTTTATGGCCAGATATTGTTTAATTTTATAGATGCATCAATTTTATTTATCCATTCATTAGTTGTTTTCACTTTTTTGACTGTGAATAATGCTACTGTGAGAAATGGAGTACAAATTTTTGTACTTTCTTAATATAAATAGGATTATACTGTAATATAATATCCATATTATATATAAATATGAGGAATATATAATAGTGTATTGATATAAATACGTGTCTATATCATTAGATACAGGGTAATAATAGCTAACATTGAGCTGCTGAGTGTTTTACGTAGATTTTTCTCATGAAATCCTGAAAACAACTCTTTGAATTAGGTACTGTTGTTCTTATTTTACAGAAGAGGAAATAAGTTCAGAGAAGTGACTTTTAGTCTCTTCTTAAGACCCTGTAACCATCTTTGCCTCCTTTTTCATTCATTCCTTCTGTCATTTTCACAGTTCACTTTACTAATCTCATGAGATTTTATCTAACTGCCTTGCCCCATGAAGTCTGTTCACACTTTCTTTTCTTTCGGTGTTTTAGAAGGGAAGGAAGTTGAAAAACAACAGTCAGTTTTATGCTGTTTTAGCTCATCTATGTCGTAATGTGTATCAACATTGTGTAAAGAATTTTTTAAAGGGAGGAGTTTGGAAAACAGAGATATGGGTATGGGTGGTACTTCTTCCTCTAACCCATTCTGAGCAACCACAAGACTAACCCAGACCTTGGAACAGAGCTCTCTGAAGGCACTGCCAGGTCCGAGGGGCTCCCCTTCTTGCCAGGCACCAGATCCCTGCAGCTGAGAGGACGGCACGCCTGCAGGGAGCTGTCCCTCGGTGCTGTCTCAGCGCCAAGCAGGGCGCGCCTGTGCAGAAACGGCACAGGGCTTCTGTGGGGCAGCTCTACACACCTGCGCACGTGTTCACATCCGCAGAACTGCACATCTAAAGCCAAACTGCTATTTCTGCCGGTGATAATCTGTAAAACATTAAATATACATACTTATGATTTTATATAATTTGTTTGTATATATTTGAGGCTGTCCAAGTGCGGGTCGGAAAAGAATTTCCAGACACAGAGCATCTCAGAAGGGAAGGAGTTTATTAAGAACAAAGAGCAGAGATACTGTGAGCACAATGGGCAGACCTCTGGACAGACCAGGGAGAGTTGACAGTATTCGTGAGTTATTTTTATAGCCTGAAGACAAAGTAACTTCCTGCCAGAGGGTTGGCATTAGGTGTCAGGTTGGGGCGCTACAGGGTGTTTACTAGAGTGGGCATCTTTGCCTAATTGGGCGTCAGGAAGCCTGATAGTGATGATCAAGGGCTTTTGGCAACGGTTACAAAGGGACGCAATTAGCTTTGGAGGTGACTTTGATTCTGGGCTCTGCCTCTGTGGCCGTGGTACGAGGCCTCGGACCTGTGGCCTGAATATGACTCTGCATACTTGCTGTCATACTTGTTGTTGAGTACTTTTTTTTTTCTTAAATAGTGCCTACCATAGACCAAGTATGGGAACTCAAAAGCAGTTCCTTGAGGTTGCAGATCAGGTTACCGTTTAGACTTACATACAGACCTTTAAACGACTCAGTAGGAAGTCAGAGTCTCAGTCACCAGGCCCAGACTGTGTAGTGACGGACTGATCTCCTGACATGCTTGGTCTCTTGTGGTAGTGCCATATATTGCCTGGTTTTTAAAAAAAATTTACTATGATCATTTGCTTCAGTACTTGAATATCCACTGCGCATATAAATATGCATTCTGAAGTGCAGTGTTTAGAATTTTTAAGTGGTTTATTGAACTGCTAAATTTCCCAGATTCAAGTATCTGTGCTTTGAGTATCCTTGTGGATTGGTGGTTGATAACTTAAGTGCTTCTGAAGGTTGATAAAGAATAAGTTGAGAAGAAGAAATTCCGTCCAAAGTCTCCGCAGGGCTTGGCCAGATTACAGCAGAAGGGTAAGAACTGTTTTATAGCGACTAGAAGTTAGTAGTAGTGTAGCCATTAACTTGCATTTGACTTTTCCTGACATTAACTCCTGATTCCTGCCAAGGGCTGATGGTTAACCAGAAGCAGTATTGAAATTGAGCATGTAGTTGATTTTGAAAGACTTTAATAGAACCTAGTTGTGCTTTAAAATATGTATTATAGAAAATTAAGGAGTGTTGGTCCTGTTAATGATTGGAGTAATGTCAGTCAGTCAGTCTCACAGCTGCTTTTGTGATTGTGGCCCTTTAAGCTCATCCAGTCCAGTGCTTCCTGATGAGGAAGCAGACAGACATTTCTCCTCTACTACTTCTGAACAAAACCTTGATATAAATGTTGGTTAGTTGGTTAAAATCTAAACTGGATTATTTCAGTCCCCTATAAAGTGACAATTTGGATGATTGTTAGCTACTTATTAAGAGAAAATGTTCTATGATGATGTCCTTAAATGACAGAGCCCGTTCCCATAAATGGCACCCCTAAGTTCATCTACACAGAGGAGAGCTCCAAGCACTGCAGTCTGACGTAGACTCTGACAGCCACAGTCCCCTACCTGCGACTGGTTAGTCTCCATTCTGGCACTGAGTTGGGGCGGTGATGGTGATGTTTAAACAACCTTGGAGCCTCTAGCCCCTGGGTAGTCTGAGGCTCGTTGTAATCCCACTCTAGACTGTCGGTGGCCCTGCTTCCATGGAACTGGGGCTTCCCAGGTGATTCAGTGCTAGAGAATCTGCCTGCCAGCACAGGAGACACGAGTTTGATCCCTGGGTTGGGAAGATCCCCTGGAGAAGGAAATGGCAGCCCACTCCAGTATTCTTGCCTGGGAAATCCCATGGACAGAGGAGGCTGACAGGCTACAGTCCATGGGGCCACAAAGGAGTTGGACACAACTGAGTGACTAAACAACAACCGGACACACACAATACTGTTTACAGGTTTTGCTAAGGATTTGAAGTTTACTAAGTTGCTGACCCAGTTTTTAAAACATTAGGTACCTCTCAAAACAGCAAGCAGTGTGTCCTTCATACTCCATTCTCTCCTCTCCTTGAGCATTACATAGGACAGGAAAATACCAAAGTAGTGTGCCTCTAAAAAAGAAGAGGTTGGCATGAGGGAAGGTGACTTTCTTTCCAGATAAATTGATTTGCACAGCCATCTGAAGCTCAGTTTTGAGAGCAGTCAGCTGAATGGTCTTCACCACACGGCTGCAGGCAGGGTGGGGAAAGTCCTATTAGACTCTCTATAGGAAGGCGGGGGCAGCAGCTCTCCACAAGTTGTTCTATAGGGGCTGTATCACCATGGGATTCTTGCCCCTAGAGTCAGTACAAATTGGCCATAAAAAGCAAGCTTTATTTTCCCAGAGACCAAGATCAGAAACAAATTTCCATTGTGAAATGTACCTAATAGCTGAAGTTTTTTTGACTGTTCCTTTAGGCTTCCCAAACCCTTAGTGGCCCTAACTTGTAAAGTTATATCATTTTCTGTCATTTTTGCTACTTCCCCAAATGATAAGAATCTCTTACTGGTTATACTGGTTAAATTGTCCTTGTGACCAAACTTACAGTTTTCCCTAAAAAAGAAAAAAAGGAGAGAGGCTTTGAACTTTTAGTTGTTTGTTTCTCATATATATCCTTGTTTGATGTGTATGTGACTTGTTTTCTGCTGTTACAGATAAGCTAGCTTGCTAGCCATGCGTCTGTAACATTCTGAAATATGTTCTCCCCTGACATGCAAACTGTCTTTCCAGACTTATGTGCAGAATCAGGTATCATTTTGTAGGTAGCGATAATGTGGATTTCTTTTAAATGAGTGTTTTTTCAATTAAATCCTGTTTCTTTGAAGTTAATTTACAGTGAAAACAGAATGATAAATGTGGTTATTTTAAAGGGTGAGGCATGAAGCTTATTTTCAGAGTTACTCTGAGAAGCAGTAATATTAAGAAGGTACTTTATAGAGTTTTCTTGAACTAAATCTGTAGCTGCTTTTTTACCTACTCAGTTTCCTACTCTTAACAAATTAACCTTTTAAATTTGGAAGGACTTGAAAGAACTTGACCAATAAGTGGTGTGGTATGTTTGCAAAGGCTGATGACTCTGGTTCACACATTCCTCGTGCTCAGGGACCATTGAGCCAGGTTCGCACTCTACGTCCCCTCAGCAGTTCAGGGCCTCGAAGAGCCTGGCAGATAGATGACTCATTGTATGGCACTTGCTGTTCGCCTCGGGTTAGAAAATGCTCAATCCCAGAAGTCTAGCAGTGGATCTTTTGCTTTGTTTTGTTTTGTTTTAAAATGCTAGACTGTGGCGCTTGGTCCACATCTGGATTAGCTTTCCAGAAGCCTTTGTCTTAGATGTGAGCACTGCCTAAGACCTTCCAGGTTACACAGTCCTTTTAGAGAACATTGCAGCTTGGCTTGGTGTCCTTTTCTTTGTTCCCGGCCCTCCTGGTTGAGAAAGAGAAGGTGATAGAGATTCTATCAATAGTATATTAAAGATAATTATAACTAAAGGGCAGAGATTAATAATTTACCTGTCTAACATTTTTTATTAATTTACATTTAACCAGAAGTTAAATTTGTTGGTAAATCTATTAGGGAAAGTCTTGGGTTTTCTCAGGCAGCATGCAGTGAGGGAAAGTTATCACCTCTGTTCCTTAGAAGAGCCCAGAAGAGGAGGTAAGATTTTTTTAAGGATGAAAGAATGAAGAAGAAAGGCCAACTGGATGAATAGTTGAGAGTGTGTTTTGGGGCTGTGACCAGCTGGTGGCACCATTCGGTTGGTGGGAATGATTGTCATTGAACACGCTTGTGTTGAGAACCTTCTCTGAAGTAGTCAGACGGGATGCATGCTGCCTCTTCAAACATGGAACTTGGGAGTCTGGTGGGGAGACTTGGTTGGCATGGTTGGAAAGAGGTTATCGCTCAACTCAGATGGAGAGAAGGAGTCGGTGGAGGAATAGGAACACAAGAGGAGACTTGAGGCCAGGCCCCTGTGGCACAGCACTGTTCAGTGTGTGAGTCACGCCTCCTCAGTCAGAGGTGACCCATCACAGAGAAGGGGACCTCATGATTTGAGGCAGGGGATGATGCGAACTGGTTTTTGACAAGGGCAGTGAAGAGTGTAAGTAGGGGAGAGAGAGAAAATGGGACCGGATACCCACAGCACAGCAGGAGGTGTGGGGATCCTGACTGTGGTGTGCAGTGACGGGAAAGAGGGGCACCCCAGATGGCGGCAGCAGCCTGTGCATGTGAGGAGGGTTGTGATAAGTCCAAAAGGAGCGCAGGGTTTCTTGCCTTGAAGATGAGCGATAGGATGATTGTGTGGAGTCACGAAAAACCCTGGCATTGAGCAGTTCTGCCTTGTCCCCTTTATTTAGACTCAGGTGGGGAGGATGAGCACAAAGGAGTGACTTGACTGGAACAGCGTCCTTAGGAAGTGAAGAAGATGTGGTCTAGGGTGTGGCTTTAAAGGAGTAAGGGCAATGCAGTGAGGTGGTGGGGGAGGCGGGAGACAGAGCCAGGAGAGCTGGGCTTGGCCTAGAGCTTTGTCATTCAAAACAGCCCTGTGGGTCTTAGTTGACCACCATCTCCAGCATGAGGAAAGGGGTTTTCCCAACTACCAGGAAGTCAGAATGGGCTGAGGTGGGCACGTTGCACTAGTTAAGTGTAAACACCTCACCTGGGCTTAGGGCTGAGGGACTTACAAGTTCTCTTAGGTTTCCAAGCTGAATGGCGTGTGGAGGGAGGCTGTGCCTGTGCTCCGCTCTGACCACCATCTCCTCCCCAGCCCTGGCCATGGGTCTCTGTGTCGCCATGATCGCCTTCGTCCGCCTGCCCAGCCTCAAGGTCTCCTGCCTGCTTCTCTCAGGGCTTCTCATCTACGATGTCTTCTGGGTGAGTGTTTCCCCAGAGCTGCTGCTCTCCTTCAGGTCTGATTGGAACATTCACTCCTGAAAATGTACTCAAAACCCCAAGTCTGCTGGCCAGGGTACCTCCTGTCCAAAACCACTCCTCCAGGACGGCACTGCACCTGTTGGAAGATGAGTGGGCCTGTGTGCATGGAGACTTGTCAGAGTAGAGAGTCCGCAGGTGACTCTTAGGTGAGGAGGGAGCACAAGTCTCTCTACTCTGGAGAGAAGCAAGGCTCTCAACCCTGGAGCATGGCCAGCTCAGCTCTCAGGGCTCCCTCTCTGGGTGTGGGCTCCCTCTCTGGGTGTGGAGAGAAGAAATCTACAGCACACACAAGAGCAGAGATCTCTCCTCGAAGCGTGCAGTCTGAAAAGCCTGATGCTGCGGTTCTGAGACTCCACTCTCAGGAACAAAGAGGGCTGGTGCTGAGATCGGGGTGCCTCCAGTTCCCTCTGGTAAAGGTGACTCTCTCCTGGCAGGTGTTTTTCTCTGCCTACATCTTTAATAGCAACGTCATGGTGAAGGTGGCCACACAGCCAGCTGACAATCCCCTTGACGTCCTGTCCCGGAAGCTTCACCTGGGGCCCAACGTTGGACGCGACGTCCCGCGCCTGTCTCTGCCTGGAAAACTGGTCTTCCCCAGGTAGGACTGGTGGCCTCGTCTCTGGAGGGTGAGGACCCCGCCCTCCTCTGCCCCTCCGGTCCCCCTTTGTCGTCGTCGTCATCAGCATTCTGATGCTGGACCAGGAAAGGATTGTGAATCATCTCCACCTTACAGATGACAGAACAGGAGTACTGACAACTTTCAGAGATGGGTCATTAAGTGATGTGGGTGCAGCTTGTTAATAATTGATTAATGTTATCAAACAGCCATACGTTACTGCTGTACTGCAGTTTAAAGTTGGCTAGAGGGAATTAACAGGAGGATCTGGGTCTTTTTTTTACTTTTCCAACATTTGTAAAAATGTGTTAATGCTAAAATTACAGAGTCCCTGGAACTATAATCTTGGAAAAATTAATGTGCTGCTTTCATCTCCCATGTCTGGTAGTAGTCGGGTGCTTACTGGAAATCTCAGCAGTGAATGTGTGACACATGGTGAGTTGACATCTCTAGAGGCGGCAGCACTACACGGACGCTTTAGCAGCTGCTTAGGTGGTGTTGTCCCAAAGCGCTGGCTGCTGCAGACCCTTCTTCCAGTACTCTAGTGGCGTTCAGTCTCCACACTCCTCTAACAGCCAGTGCTGTTAGACCAGGAGCGATTGCCATCAGCCATCAGATGAATTCTTTGGCTTCTTAAAAAGCGAACAGACCTTGAGCAGGAGGAGGAGTGGGGAGGTAGAGGGCAAACCCCTGACATGTGACCCTGCATTCCAGCTCCACGGGCAGCCACTTCTCTATGTTGGGCATCGGAGACATCGTGATGCCTGGACTCCTCTTGTGCTTCGTCCTGCGTTACGACAACTACAAGAAGCAAGCCAATGGTGACTCCTGCGGTGCCTCCGGACCCGCCAACATCTCCGGGCGCATGCAGAAGGTTTCCTACTTTCACTGCACCCTCATCGGATACTTTGTAGGTAAGAGAACCGGGGAGGCTGCATGCGATCCCCTCCCTGACTGTCCTCCAAGCGCTGGAGTTAACCCAGATCTTGCAGCTACAGATGCTGGAGGAAGAAGAGCAGTCACTCAAGTTGTTATCAACAACCACAGAGGGGAAAGCAACACCTGACCCCAAGGTTAGGCCAGCAGCTTCGTTCCCTGTCCGATAATAGTATGTTTGAGGGACATTGTAGGAGAAATGTGGTCAGGCCTCAGACTAAGAACACCTGCCCCACGGTGATGGAGCAGTGTGTGTGCTTAATTACATCTTTAGCGTGAGTTTAATGGATGTCATGTTTATTTCCTGTGCTCCTTGACAGATATTTCCCTTCATCTGCTCTAACATTTCCGTCACCTCTGACCCGGACTCTCCCTTGGCTAGTGTTTCTCTAGCCAGCTGTTTCGGCTGGACCGGGAGAGACGGTTGTGTGTCTGCCCTGCATGAGCTGCGAGAGCGATGGAGAGGAGCACCTTGCTCACCTTGGTGCCTCCTGCTGAGGGAGCACTGCACAGTTCCATGGCGCTTGCCTAGGCTTGCGCTCATTTCCACGCCAGCGGCTCCCAGTGGGCCAGGGCCACTGCCCTGAGGCTCAGAGATGTGCACGGTCACACGGCTGTCACAAGCAGCAGGGTTAGAACTTGAACCCAGGTCTTTTGCCTCCAACTCTGTCGTCACCCAGCTTCCCAGTGGCACTAGTAGTAAAGAGCCCACCTGCCAATTCAGGAGACATTAGAGATGCAGGTTCCATCCCGAGTTGGGAAGATCTCCTGGAGGAGGACATGGCAACCCACTCCAGTATTCTTGCCTGGAGAACCAAAGAGTCAGACACAACTGATGCAACTTAGCATGTCCACACGCCTGTCGTCATCATATATGTTGGAGACAGGGAGACCAGGCACGCTGGGGGCTGAAGTGAGGCCTGGAACCAGGGACTTGGCCACTTACAGGTCCTGGGAATTCTTAGTTTTTAAAAAGCTGTGCTGCTCCCTGTTTCTTTCCCTGCTCAAGCTAGGCATGTTACTCCCTACCACTGGAGGGAGTGTCACATTAGAGCTAAACAGTCTCAGGACTGTGCGGCGAAGCCATCAGGTAACAGAGGTTCTCTTCCCTCGGGCTGGCCGCTCGGAGTTACTCACCAGCGTTTCTCTCCCCGCAGGTCTGCTCACTGCGACTGTGGCGTCTCGAATTCACCGAGCAGCCCAGCCTGCCCTTCTCTATTTGGTGCCATTTACCTTATTGCCACTCCTCACGATGGCCTATTTAAAGGTGAGAGAGGCAGTTATAAGCCAGTGAAAGCAATAATATGGCATTGACCCTGGACTTGGCTAGGTATTCCCCTTGCTTCAGACCCTAAGCTCTTGATCTTGGGATCTTTGTGTGTGGGAGGGGTGGATTTCGTTTTTGCTAACCTACTATTAGCAACCTCTTCCGGATTGTTAACAGCCATTGGCTGAAAATACTAATGAGTTAGACCCCTCACCACCTAGTCACGGATTACCCTAAAACCCTGCCGCAGAGACTTCTGTTTCTCTTAAAAGCAGCATGCTGTTGCCACCTAATAGCTCTTTTAGTACTCTGCATTAAAGTTTGGAAATAAGAAATATAAAACCTGAGGGCCTTATCTGATTTACAAGGTTTATACTACCACCCACATTTTACAGACAAGGAAGCAGACACAGAGGTTAATATGAGCCTGGATCATTTGACTCACAAGTGGTTGAACTGCCCCCAGGACAGAGTCAGAGCCCTTTCCTGCTGTGAGGGGCAGGGACGGCCAAGAGCCCTTCTAGCGAGTTCTTCAAAGAACTGGGAGGTTACTTTTCAATGAATAAAATGTGAATGTTCTTTGATTCTGCACAGAAGCAATCTGCTCTGAGGTCAGAAGTCAGGAATGGCTTGTACATAGATAGGTGTGCCTCAGTCTGAAACATGTGGCTAAAGTTCTGTCTTTCCCAGGGTGACCTACGGCGAATGTGGTCTGAGCCATTCCACTCCAAGTCCAGCAGCTCCCGATTCCTGGAAGTATGATGGATCACAGCGGGCAATCAGAATGGCCTCTCAGTCCTTCTCTGTCAACGTGTGGTTTGTTTCCTCTTAGAGCTGGCCTGGTACTCGGAGATGCACCTGTGTAAGGACTGCCGTGTGCCCAGATTTTGCATTTTTGGGAGCGAGGTGCTGGAGCCTGCGTGGTTCCTTCTCTTCCTGCCGCCGGAGAGGTGGAGCCCCTCCTGGAGTGACAGGTCCTCCCCCATCCCCCAGCGCTCCTCCCTCCCCCGTTTTTATGGATCTGCACCAGACTGTTACCTGTGGGGGACGGAGATGTGACTGTTGAAACTGACAACGGCAAGGAGTCGTTCTGTACCTTTGAACACTAAAAGGATGAAAACCTTAGCAAACTGGTTTCTTCAGTGAACCCTCAAGAACTTTGGGACCAGTTTCCTATGGGGGACTCAGTTTCAGAGAACTGAGACAGAAGCTCTTCTGTCGTTATATTCTTCTTTCCTTTTTTTGGATTTATTAAATATTTTCTGTGGTGTGAAGTGACTTATTAAATCCACAGACATTGAGTGACTTCTTACAACATACACATAAGAATTTGTTGTAATGAGTTCATGTCCACCCAGACGTCGTGTTGGCAGTGAACGAGGGCACGGTTTTTATACGTACATACACACCCACATGCACATAGATATATATGAATAAACAGAAATTAAAACCCGCTAAGCTCATGCTGTGTAGCAGACAGGGGCTTGCTGTAATTTCTAGCATGTAGAGCAGTTCACGCTGGCTTCCTTGTATACAGACAAGCTGCTGTCTCTCCCTCCACAACTGAACGTGCAGTTAAAAACCAGTATAGTATTTGTACTGATAGACTCATGGACTGTAGGGGACTGTCATTTGGTTTTGATCAGTGTAGCAAATTAGGGATGAAAAGTTAAAACTTTTTGACCCGTTGTTTTGTTTTGTTTTGTTTTTTTACAGGCTTCTTCCTCGCAGGGTTTTCAGTAGTTTCTTCTTGAACCGATGCATGTATTATAGCAGCAGGTGTCTCTGTGCTTTCTGATCATAGTAATGTACTACTTGTAAATACATTTTTCTATTTTCTATTTTTTTTTTTTGTATTTTTTTTTTTTTTTTGGCCTTTTGTTTCATTGGTGTGCTGTATTTTCCATGCCCTCACTCCTTTAAGAAAAAAAAAGGAAAAAAGCAACACGAGCCTGTCCTTGCTGTTGTGATTACAGTCTTGGTTTCCCTGTGGTGACAGCTGGGTACTGGGGACAAATGTCAGGCGCGCCCCCCCAGAGTCAGGCCCTCCGTTGCAGGAATCGCAGCCCGAGCTTGGGGCTGTGGCCTCGACTGGGGGGCCAGCGTCCAGGCGGTGATTAGTGTGAGTGGCGTCCGCGGACTGATGGGGGAATGGCCTGTCATCTGGATCGAGAGAAGCCGGGGATGGGCCTGTACAGCTGAGAGCACGGGCTGGAGTGGGGCCCCATGGCCGGAGGTCACGGGGTTGTGGCGTTCACAGCGGGCGGTGCACGTGGCCATGTGCATGGTGCTCCATGTCTTCAGGCCCCACTGAACGCTGTTTGGTTCTATTGTTTTGTTGGTTTTTTGTTGTTTTTAATAAGTGCCTCCTTTCTAGCCTTTGTTACCTCACCTTCACTTTTGGGTGTTGGTACCAAGTGGAGTTCCCATCACCACCTACCTACTCGGCCCATCCAGGAGACCTGCGGTGTTTCCTGCAGCTGTGGTTCATCGTGCACACGTCCCAGGACAGAGGCTTCCACTGTCCACACAGCTCCCAGCAGCCTCTGGGTTCAGCGGAGACCGGGGGTACACTGTGTGACCCCTGCTGAGGAGCCGGCCCTCTTCCTTAAGCCCTCAAGGATGCTGGTGGCAAACCAGGGGGCGGGGCGAGAGGTGGTGGGGGACTCTTCCACAGTGACCCTGATGAAGGACAAGTGCCGACCATAGTCAAAAATAACCTCCTGGCAATTGGTCATTTTCATTTTTCTGACTTCATTACGAAACTAAATTCCAGACAGAAGGTAAATTTCTGTCATCACTCCTGTGCAGGTTTAATGGCTGGGATACCCATACAGGACTCCTGAATATAATCCGGATTCCAGCTGTAGTCTGCAGAGCATTTGAAACTTTGACAGAGTGACCACAAATGTTTCTTTTGTTTTAAATTAAGCCCAGGAGCCACGCCAGAATGTGCCCAGTTCTGGAGGTGGTGTGGTCTTCTGACAGGGAAAGGTGCGGGGCGGGGTGCAGTTAAAGTGCATGCTTCCAGTTTCTCCTTCCAGCCTCCCTCTCAGCCTTGCTTGATACACTTACATCCTGGTCTTTTCCTGGTTTCTCAAATATTATTTGAGTTTCAGAGTTTTCTGTCTAAGAAGTCTCTTGCATTAATTAGGCAAGGGATGTTGGCAAAGTTCCATCGTGGACTGCCCCCCTCACCCCCAGTCTGGGGATCTTTTTTGTGCAACGAGTCTGTATGTTGGAACTCCCACTAACTCGCAGTCACTTTCTTCTTTCTAATTTGAGCTAATGGGGACATGACAGCAGTTTTATCCAAAGCCTAGCACGTCCCATTACTATTATTACCACTTAGGCTTTTTCTGAATAAGACAGCTACACAGTTCCCTGTGTAGGAGCAGTTCAAACGGGAGACTCTGCAGGGGTGCAGCAGGCTACTGTGTGAACTGCCTTTGTAGCATGCCAGCACCGGCCTTGGTTAAGCAGGTAAGTTGTGTTACCGGCAAGAAAAACAAAAGGACTAGTTGTCTGTGAGGGTGGAGGGAAGGGAGCTCTGTTTCGCTGATAAAGTGTTAAAAATAGAATCCGCTGTGCCTGTGTAGCATGCTCACGGCACCGCCAGCCAGATCCAGCGTCGTTCACAGATGTTGTTTTGTAACGTCTGACGTGTCACAGCCTCGGAATGTAGCAGTGTGGTGCATACGTGAATGTCAGCTGTGCGGTTCTCCTCCACAGAGGCCGGCCTGACAGGCAGGCTGAGACCAGCCTGCTCGGCTCCTGGTCCTCCAGTGCGTAGGGGCCCGGACAGCCTCCTTCCTTCACTCAGTCCCATTGCTTTGGCAGTTCCCAGCGATGGAATCACTTCAGGAACCAGGGCTCCTAACACCAGCGCCAACCTGCCACAGAAGTTTGTACTGAAGAGCTGTGACTCTAGAATCAGAACCCGGGCCCTCCCCTCTTCTCGGAGGGATAAGCCAGGTAAGAGACTTTCTTGTTTTTGTTTTAATCCAGAAACTCCATTCCCACGCAGTTTACACACTGCGTTCCACTTGTGAGGTCTTGACTTCTCCAGGCTCGGAATCCAGCCTCTGGTGTGTGGCGCCCTCCCAGGACTGTGTCAGCCATGACTGTTTCCTCCCCAACCTTTTCCTCGGAATTCAAAGCCCTTTGCCTCCGTTTGAGGAATTTCAGTTACGTTTCAGTTTCAGCTGTCAGTCACTAGGTGCTCCTTGAACAGAACCAGACACCTGATGCCACTCTCGTGGTCTAAGGCCAGCCTTGCTTCAGCGAGCACCTGGCGTGTGAGGCAGGTGGGTGGTGGGCATCCCCCCCGTGAGGTGGGTCTGCAGCCATAGCTCTCTGTGCGCGACTGTGGGCCTGGCCAGGAACGCTGATCCACAAGGCTGGGCGTGCCGACCAGGAGGAGGTTGGAAGCAGGGTGGGGAGTGCTCCTCTGTCCTGATGGACACAGGCCAGCCCTGGGCCAAGGGTCTCCCTGCCCGCGGATCGCGGGCAGCGCCTCGTGCCCTGCTATGGAGATCTCACTCCGTGCGGCGCTCTTCAGCGGTGACCCTTGGCTGTGCAGTGGCGCTCTTAGATACCGGAGTTAGTGGAGATGGAGGTGGAGGACTCCGGCTGAGAGATGGGCTCTGCCTGGTCACTTTAAGATCCAGGAAGTGTGCCCCCTGTTGGGTAGAACCTGTGAAGCCTGCTGCTGGTTCCCAGATGAACAGAGGCTCTGAGGGTCCTTAGATGCGGGGGTGGGGTGCCTGGGCTTCCTCCAGTGCCCACTGGACCCCAGGAAGACAGAGTTCGGAGGCTGAGGGGAGTGAGGAGGTCTGCCAGGCAGTGTGCGCAGACTTCTGTCTTGTGAGGAGTGAGAGGCAGGAAATGAGTGTCTAGAGGACAAAGGCAGAGGGCAGCACGGGGTGGAGGGCCCCCCGGCCGGCATTTCAGCCCCGGGGTTCCGGGGTCCTCGCCCCCGGCAGGTTACGCGTCAGCCTTCCAAGGAGAGCTCACTGGATCCTCCCGGGCGCGGCGAGCTTGTGCACTGACTTGCGGCAGCTGAACCTTTTCTGTCGGAGGCAGTGGAGTTTTGCAGACTTTGGGTCAGCGTTGTGGCTTGTTTTCAGTTTTCTCCCCCCGAGTGTAGGGTAGCTGTGCCCAGCCGTGCAGGCTCACAGGGGAGGGCAGGAACCTGGCTTCAGCAGAGGGGATGGAGGACTCGGTCGTACGGGAGGAGCGGCCCTGGCCTCTGAGCTGATGGCGCGTTTGCATGCGCGTTCCGGGTCTGCGTCGTTCCGTGTCACCTGCTAGGTCTCCCTGCCTCTCTCTGTCCTTCACTGAGCTCTCCTGCCAACAGGCCTTCCCGGGAGAGCTGACCCGGGCTCGTGGGGTGGGAAGAACAGACAGAACTTGGTGCCACGGTGGGGGCTAGGTGACGACTCTGGCTTCTGACCTGAAAACAATTAATTGCCACAACTAAGATCAGGAAAAGATAGGGAGTCCTGCTGTAGTCAGTAGAGTAACTAAAGCTCAGAAGATGGGGATGAAAGCATGTTGTTATTGTTCAGTCAGTTGCGTCCGACTCTCTGCGACCTGATGAACTGAAGCCCGCCAGGCTTCCCTGTCCCTCACCATGTCCCGGAGTTTCCTCAGACTCATGTCCATTGAGTTGGTGATGCATCCTCTGCCGCCCTCTTCTCCTGTTGCCTCCAGTCTTTCCCAGCATCAGGATGAAAGCATAGAAATGGTATTTAAAGCCTTGAGGGATGTATTCATACAAACTGCAGTTAGCAGTGACAGGTCAGAGAATCGCTCCCACAAGATTGTGTGTGTCAAGGCACCTGGCAGCACGTGGCCCTCACGGCCACACAGGGCCTTCCTCGATGACAGAGCTCTTCGGAGCCTTAGTTTCTCAGTCCGGAGTGGGAATAAAGGGGCTTTATTTGAAGTATCGCAAGAATATTAGGCACCATTCAGGTTTACTGAGTTTTTCGTGTACTCCACAGACAATTTGCCAGTCTTCACGGAGTTAAAATACAATTTTAAAAAATCAGATTTAAACAGACACATTTCCATTATTCAGATGACCACAGCTTCTGTAATACTTCCAGCTCATCACTGAGGAAGCTGGTTGCCCTTCCCCTGTTGAGGGGTGAAAGCCCCTCCTTCCTCGTCTAGGCTTTCGGATCTCAGTGGCAGCTGGATCGACAGCAGGGCCGCTGCTGTGAACCTAGGCCAGTCCAGGGTCTTGAGGAGAGGTGCCCCACATCCGCGTGTCCTGGGGTGTCTGGACGCATGTCCACCTCCACAGCTCCTCCGAGGAAGGGCCCAGGGGCCACCCTGGTCAGGTGTGAGGAGCAGCAGGAGGGAGCCCTTCCGTAAGAGGTCACCTCAGGCCTTAATTGTCTCGCAGCCCCGTCTGAGCTGACTGCTCACAGCAGAAGCAGGAAGTGCCCTCACGAGAGGACCCAGGGGGCCAGCGAGGGGTCCTGGGCTTGTCCTGGCAGGAACTCAACTGGGGGCTGGTCTGCCGAACAGATCCTTCACACTGTGGGGCTTAAAGCCAAGCATATAAGCATATCGGCCTCTGACCAGGTTCTGCAAACAAACCAATATTGACATATTTTTGCCCAGAGTTGACATTTTTATTTTTCTATCCTTTTGATTAGCTTTTTCATAATTAATGCTGTCTCTGCCCTCTTACTTCGTTGTACTTTACAGATCTCTCTGTTTTGAGGAAAAAGGTAACTGTTCTACTGTAAAGCTCCTGGTCAGTCATCGTGGGCCTTAAATCTGAAAGCTTTTCTTAAACACCCTTTGTAACAGAAGACTCGATGGACCAAACTCCCAGCCTGTTTGCAAATAGAGCAGTGTTATCATAAGCCTCTTGGCGCAAGTCAGTCCACAGATGGGAAAAAAGAGACCAGGCTGGGTGGAGGTTGCCGTCTTCTCTTTCAATACTCATTTTTATTGGTGTGAAGGTGCTTCACAGTGTTGTTAGTTTCTGCTGTACGGCAAAGTGAATCCGTCATACGTGCACATGTCCATGTATCCGTTCTTTCTGGGCTTTCCTTCCGACTCAGGTCACTGCAGAACACTGAGCAGAGTTCCCTGTGCTATACAGTAAGTTCCAGTTCGTTGTCTGTTTTAGACATAGTAGTGTTTATAGGTCAGTCGTAATTGGCCAGTTCATCCGCCTCTCCTTCCCCCTTGATAACTTGTTTGTTCTCTACACCTGTGGCTCTTTCTGCTTTGCCAGTAAGTTCATTTGTACCGTTTTTCTAGATTCCACATATAAGCAGTGTTAATCTTACTTTCTGACTTACTTCCCTCTGTATGACACTCTCTAGGTCCAGCCAGAGCGCTGCAGATGGCGCTATTTCGTTCCTTTTTATGGCTGAGTGATGTGTTGTACCACATCTTTATCCATTCGTCTCTCAGTGGACACCTAGGTTGCGTCCAGGTCTTGTCTATTGTCAATAGTGCTGTAGTGTACACCGAGGTGCGTGCATCCTTTCAGATGATGGTTTTCTCCAGATAATATCCCCAGGATGTGATTACTGGGTCATACAGTAGTTCTGGGTTTAGTTTCCTAAGGAACCTCCAGACAGTTCTCCATAGTGCCTGTACCAATTTCCCTTTCCCACCCATAGTGTAGGAGGCTTCCCTTTTCTCCTCACCCTCTCCAGCATTTTATTGTTTGTAGACTTTTGATGATGGCCATTCTGACTGGTGTGAGGTGATAGCCTCGTTATAGTTTTGATTTGCATTTCTGTAAGAATTAGTAACGTTGAGCATCTTTTTGTGTCTTTTGGCCCCTCTAAATGTCATCTTTGGAGAAATGTCTATTTAGATCTTCTGCCTATTTTTGAATTTTTTTTTATATTGAGCTGCACAAGCTTTTTGTATATTTTGGAATTACACCCTTGTCAGGTGCTTTGTTTGCAAATAATTTTCTCCCATTTGAGGGCTGTCTTTGTTTAGGATTTTAGTTGCTGTGCAAAAGCTTTTAAGTTTAATTAGGTCCTTTTTGTTTTTATTTTCATTGCTTTTGGCAGTAGATCGAAAAAAATTTTGGCTGTAATTTATGTCAGAGTATATTTTCCTGTTTTCCTCTAAAAGTTTTATAGTATCTGACCTTACATGTAGGTCTTTAATCCATTTTATTTTTGTGTATGGTGTTAGGAAGTGTTCTAATTTCATTGTTTCACTCGTAGCTGCCCAGTTTTCCCAGCACCACTATTGAATAGACTGTCTTTTCTCAAGAAGTCCACTCTTAATAAAAGATGTCAACAAAGCATTTGGAGGAGTCTCTATCCTCTAGGTTAAGGTGGGGAAATGGGGGCATACAGGGTATCATTGATGAAACAGATTGATTAACTAGTAGAATGACCCTGTTATCCCAAAGGTTCTCGCCTTTGTCCCCAGCCCTGCCCAGCACATCTCTTGATAATTTGACTGTGGACACAGCTTAGCAGCTTGGGGTTGGATGTGAAGCAAGGAGAAAGACCATAGCCATGAGCCAGAGAGCCCCGAGGCGTCAGACGGGGGTCAGATCAGACACGGGGACGTTTGATGTTGAGACGAGAGCCACATACCGACATCAGTGACAGCACCCAGGGGTCCCCAGTTTGACGGAGGACTCACCTGAGATCAGCACCTGGTAAGTGGCCTAGGGAACTGTCAACACAGGTCTGTGACCTTAACCACTGTCCTCCCTCCCCTCACAGCCCCCACCCTCAGGAAATAGAAGTCATTACACGCTCTGCTGGCTCAGGGGCCTACTCCTTGCTCACAAACGTTTTCAGTCCGACCACTGCCCATAGGAATCAAGGACTGTTACAGCCACCTCTGTCATCTTCCCAAACCCAAATCCAGTGTGTATTCCACACTGTAGGCCAGAGTGGTGGTCAGTCATCTCAGACTTGTAGTAAAATCTCACGATAGTGTAGGCAGGGCAGATTTTATTACCCATGTTATAACAGACAAGGAGGTTCATGGTCAGCTAATTTGCCCCAGATCTTCCTGCCTCCAGAGCCTGAGCTCATTATCAGAAGGTAGTCACACCCGCGTTTTATTTGACTTAAAGTTTCTGTAAACAGGGAAGGACTGTGCCAACAACTTCCTACTGGAAGTGGGGGAACCACTGACCCTCTGAGGCAGGGAGGAGCCGGGGTCTGGTTGCCTGAGCCTCCTGCTGGCGCAGCTGCTGCCCACAGGGGTGTGCAGGCCTACCTCCCTGCCCGGAAGGCTCACTAAGCTGGGACACTCGCTGCCCCACAGGGACCAGAACATGTGCCTCCTGGCACGCCACAACCAGACTTCAGGGTTCCTCATTGCTGTCATTAAAACAGCAAACCGTAAAGTTAATGAAAACGACTGTCAGCTGCTGTTCCGATCACCAGTAGTGGTGGGCTGTAATTCAGACCAATCCTGCTAAAAGTAAGATGAAATGCCAAAAATACCTTTTGAAAAGCAATGGAGAGGCTTCTGCTGCTGCTAATGATGAGAGAACAACTCCTGTTTCATCCAACCCTGCCACAAATGACAGCTATAAATTCTCAACAAAATGCAGAAACAACCTTAAGGCAGGGTAGGACAACCAAACTCAGGAGAAGCGAGGGGAGCTGACGGTTGGAAGTGAATGGCACCGAGTGAGTGCCCACTTCTGGCTTTTTGCCTGAAGACAGGCCCCAGGGGGCACTATGTGGGGTAGTTAAAACTCTGGCTTCACAGCCCCACAGCCTGTGTACAAACTCTGCCCGACACTATCATCTGTAAATACACACCCACAGAGCAGACACCAAGCAGCCGGCTAAAAGAACTAAAGGGAAGTTCTCACAGGAGAGCCAGAGTGTGAAGTCTGAGTTCAGCCCAGTTGACTGCCTGCTTTAAAAGTACTCTTCAGGGGAGGGAGGTGGCAGCGTGAGGTTCAGGAGGGGACATGTATGCACACACCTATGGCTGATTGCTGTTGAAAAGATATATAGAAATAGAGTTTCTACAGTGTATTATTAACAATAGCCAGGCTGTAATTCAGAATCACTGTGCATATGAAAAGAGAAAGATCCATACTCCAGGGAAAAGGCTATTAATGGAAACTGACTTTGAGATGACCCAGATGTTAACATTAACACTCAAGAGTTTTGTTTTTTTTTTTGTTTGTTTTTTGTTTTTATTTAGCTGCACTAGGTCTTAGTTGCGACACATGAACTTAGCTGCAGCATGTGGGATCCAGTTCCCCATCCAGGGATCAAACCCCGGCCCCTGGCATTGGGAGCGCAGCGTCTTAGCCACTGGGCCACCAGGGAAGTCCCTGCTCAGGAGTTTTAAATCAACTATTACTGTTCATTTGCCGCAACATGGACAGACCTAGAGGTTATCATACGGAGTAAAGTAGCCAGAGAAAGATGAATATCATGTCACTTATGGGGGAATCTTAACAAAAGGGTACAAATGAACTTAACGTACAAAACAGAAAGAGTCACAGATACAGAAAACAAACTTACGGTTACCAGGGTTAGGGGAGGGATAAATTGGGAGATTGGGATTGACATAGACACGCTGCTGCTGCTGCTAAGTCGCTTCAGCGTTGTCTGACTCTGTGCGACCCCATGGACAGCAGCCCACCAGGCTCCTCTGTCTACAGGATTCTCCAGGTAAGGACACTGCAGTGGGCTGCCATTTCCTTCTCCCCACACACACACTGCTGTATATAAAATAGATAGTAAGGACCTACTGTTACAGCACAGGGAACTCAGTACTCTGTGATGACCTATAGGGGAAGGAAACTTCTTAAAAAGTGGACATAATGTGTAAGTGATTCACTGTGCTGTACAGCGGAAAGTAATACGACCTGGTAAAACAACTGTACTCCAATAAAAACATTTTAATGGGAGAAAAGAGATTGTAAACATCTAACATCAGTCTAAAGTGAGCGTGTTAATTGCTCAGATGTGTCCAACTCTTTGCTACCCTTTGGACTATAGCCTGCTAGGCTCCTCTGTCCTTGGGATTCTCCAAGCAAGAATACTGGAGTGAGTTGCCATTCCCTTCTCTAGGGGATCTTCCCAGGTTTCTTGCACTGCAGGCAGATTCTTTACCAACTGAGCCACCAGGGAAGCCCAGCATCAGTCCTAACATACATACAATTGTAGTCCCAAGATTTGAAGAGAATTGGGGCTTTTTTTTTTTAAAGATGAATGACTGAATTCTCCCAAATTGGGGGTACTTCAAGAATCACAGCAAACCACAGGTAGGATAAATATAAAGAAACCCATACCCAGAGACTTCATAATCAAACTTAATGATTATAGAATCTAAAAATTGAAAATCTTGAAAACAAGATAGAAATGGCATATGAGGAAACAAGGTTTCAATTATAAGAAATATCCTGCAATTTTGTGACTATACTAAAAAAAAACAACCTACTGAATTGTATACTTTTAAAGGGTGAATTATAAGAGAATTATATCTAAACTTACCCAAAAAGGCCCCCTCCGTCTCACTCTTCTGGGTCACTCATACTGGGGAGGAGTTGTATCAAAGGGCTGTGATGTGAAATCTTGGAGCGGATCCTCCTACCCAAGTCAGACCTTCAAACACAGCCCTGGCCAATATTTTCACTGTAATCTCACACGAAACCACAAGCCAGGATCGCCAAGCCAATTCTGGATTCCTGACTCACGGAAACTGTGGAAGACAAGAAGCATTTACTGCATTAAGTCACTGAGCTATGGGGTAGTTATGGAGAAATACATAATAAAAAACTGGCAATAGTAAATGTGTGGATTAAATATAAAAAAGGCTTTTCTCAATTTCTTTAATGCATATAACTGAGCAAAAATTTCTGACATCGTCTGGTAGACACCGTATGTGTTGTATAAAGAAGAAATACCTATGACTTGCATAAAATGTGTACCCTTCCCCATACAGTACCTTATGCGCCTGTCTCTCTGGCTGTTCCTGAGTTAATCTACCTGTAACAACCTGTGTCCATTGATGGTGCAAGAATTTAAAAATATGATACACAGTGGAATACTACTCAGATTTTAAAAAAAAAAAAGTGATTTCTGCCATCTGTGACAGATGAATGGACCTCGAAGGGAACACACAATAGATCACCTATGACCACTAAACCAGACCTTGCTGGATGGTTGAGATTTATTAGTGCCAGCAGATCTTGACTCTTCAGGCAGATGGATAAAGTGCAGGCTGAGGAATATCCTCGTGTGTTCACAGGTTCAGGAAAACTTGTCTGATTATCATGTAAGTCTGGGGGTGAGCATTTCTTCCCAATGCTGATACATCACACTGATCTTATCAAGTATCATATTAAATGAGATGCTGAAGAAATTAGCCTCTAACAATCTTGAGATCCTCCCCTTTGTTATCTTCCAATTGTTTTATTTCCCTCTGTCCTAACTACTTAAGTAGAAATAATTGTTTTTATGGAAGATAGAGATAATAATAGGCAGCATCAGGCAAAAGAAGATGTGAGGTTCATAATATAAAGAAATGTATGACAGCTATCACACAAGGTTGGAAGAGAGAAACATCAACATTCTTGTATTACCTATGAGGTAATATATTATTTGAAAATAAACTGTGATAAAGAGGCATACTGTAAATCCTAGAGAAAAAAAGCCAGCCAGTGGAGACAAAATGGAATCATAAAAATAATCCGAAAGAAGAAACAAGGCAAACAGGAAACAATGCAGGAGGGTGGATATATAACGAAACATAAATATTCACATTGAACTATTTACATTTTAACACTCCAATTAAAAGGCAGAAATTCTCAGATGGGATTTTAAAAGCAAGGTTCAATTATATGCTACTTTTGAGAAACCAACTTTGAGCATAAAGACATAAAGATTAAAAGGGTGGAAAAACATTATCATGCTAACACCAATCATTAGAAAGATGGGAGTGGCTATATTAATATGAAAATAGATTTCAGGACAAGGAATATTATTGAGACTAAAGCAGATCCCTCCATAATAATAAACTGGTTCATTTATCTGAAGTACATAATAATCCTAAATGTTTATGTAGCTAATAGTAAAGCTTCAAAATATTTGAAGCAGAAACTGATACAAATAAGAAAAATAGTCTAACCCACAAGTATGGTTGAAATTTCAATATCCCTCCCTCACTAATCCATAGGCCAAGTAGATAGAAAATGAGGAAGGACATAGATTTAATGCAAACTCCTTGACCTAATTAACATTTATAGAACATTCCACCCAGCAATAGCAGGATACATATTCCTTCCAAGTGCATGAAGAACATTTACCAGGATACACCATAGTCTGAGGAGTAAGATAATGAGAAAGTACTGAAACAATATGAAGTATGTCCTCCACAACAAAACTAAAAATAGAGAAAATCCTCAAATATTTGTA
The DNA here is from genome assembly GCF_023699985.2 of Odocoileus virginianus. Taxonomy (NCBI): domain Eukaryota; kingdom Metazoa; phylum Chordata; class Mammalia; order Artiodactyla; family Cervidae; genus Odocoileus; species Odocoileus virginianus. The sequence continues at coordinate 58,936,914 of NC_069685.1, read as the reverse complement.
AGCTAAATAATGCACTTCTAATTCCCAGGTGGCGCTAGTGGTAAAGAACCCACCTGCCAATGCGGCAGACATAGGAGATGGGGATTCGATCCCTGGGTCAGGAAGATCCCTTGGAGGAGGGCATGGCAACCCACTCCAGTGTTCTTGCTGGAGAATCCATGGACAGAGGAGCTTGGTGGGCCCCAGTCCATAGGATAACAAAGAGTTGGACATGACAGAAGCGACTTAGCACGAATAACTCCTGGATTAAAATGGAATCACAGAAGTTAGAAGAAAATATTTTGAATGGAAAGAAAAACATGACATGTCAAACTTGCGGGATACTACAAAAGCAGTGCTTATAGAGCATTTACATAGGTGTGTGTCTCGGTATGTATATTTTATAGATTTTTTTTTTCTTTTGGCAATCCAGCTTGTGGGAATCTTAGTTCCCCAACCAGGGATCAAACCCCAGCCACAGCAGTGAAAGTGCCAAGTCTTAATCAGTAGACTATCAGGGAAGTCCCTGCGAGGGACAAATTTCTTGAAAGATTAAAACTACCAAAGCTCAATGAGAGGAAATAGATAACCTGAAAAACCCTATATCTATTAAACTAAATTTCTAATTAGAAACCTTCCTACAGAAAAACTCCAGGTCCAAACATCTTCAATTGTGAATTCTAACGAATATTTAAAAGACGTATCAATTCCGTCCATGGGGGTCACAAAGAGTCGGACACGACCGAGTGACTAAACTGATTATCAATTCTAAACAAATTCTTCCAGAAAGTTAAACAGAAGGAAATACTTTCTCTATTAGGGAAGCATTTACCTGATAACAAAACCAGACAGATGCTGCCAGATCAGAAAACTACAGATCAGTATCCTTTATGAACCCAGACATACAAATCCTTAACAAAATTTTGGCAAACTGAATCCAACATATAAAAAGGATAATGTATCATGACCAAGTGTGGTTTATTCAACAAATGCAGGTTCGGCTTACCATTAATTATTCAGGGATTTCCTGGTGGTCCAGTGGTTAAGAATCTGCCTTGCAAAACAGGGGACACAGGTTTAACCTTGGTCTGGGAAGATCACACGTGGTGCGGAGCAACTAAGATGGTTCTCCATGACTAATGAGCCTGTGGTCTCGACCCAGCACACCACATGCTGTGGCAACTGACCCCAGTGCCCTGGAGCCCATGTTGTGAGCCCACGCTCCACAACAGGGGAAGACCAGCATGCCACATTTTTTTTTTAATTTATTCATATCAACAGACAAGAAAAATTCCAGACACCCAAAAGGCATTTAACGAAACCCAACATCCATTCATTTTAAACACTTTCGGCAAACTAGCAATAGAAAGGAACTTCCTTGATTGATAACAGCACCTACAAAAAATGAGTTATGCTTTATACCTATACTATTGATACTATGTAGAAAATAGATAATTAATGAGAACCTACTGTATACCACAGGGGAACTCTATTCAGTACTCTGCAGTGATCTAAAAGGGAAGAAATCCAAAAGGGGAATATATGTGTACCTACAGCTGATTAATTTTGCTATAGAGTGGAAACTAACAATACTGTAAAGCAACAATGCTCCAGTAAAAATTAATTTGAAATACAAGAGTCATACTAAATGTTGAAGGAAATCAACAGAAAATAGGGATCTGAGAAATAAAATGATATCCAGGAATTCATGTTTCTGGATGTGCACAGATAAGTTTTTCTCATGATTTCCGCTAGCATTGCTTTAAATCAATCAGCTATATAACTGATACCATCAGATGTTTTATCTTCTATATAGTTGTGTTCTGGGAAAAACTTAGCCTCAATAAGGGGGATAGTGTGAAAAATAGGAAAGTGAAGGTCAAGTGACTGGCACTAATCTAGGAGGGAAAAAGTCATTTACTAGAAGAAAAAGTTCATATTTGACCAAAAAGATAAATTCAAACGCTTGTAAAGTGACTCAGTTCCAAAGTAAAAGAGTAAAGATACACCCAGCACATGCACGTGAAAGCAAGGATGTGACAGTCATACCCAGAAGAGCTGGAATTCGGTGAAAAGCATGAAGCACAACAAAAGTTTCACAGTCTGAGGACCATACTCCACTCAGTATTTCATCATTCAGCTCAAGCTGTGAACCAGCATGACTTTCAGAAAGGGGAATGGGGCTGGGGCTTCGCAAATACGGGCTATCCATAATTTCAAATACTTTGTAACAGTCTCAAGCATTACTACAAGAATTAAATATAGAAATCTTAAGATCGGACATTGTTATGAACCTTAACTGTCAAACATATCAAACTCTCAGAAAAAAATGCAAGACAAAAAATTGATAGCAATTAAAATGTAGTGGAATTACATAATCTCTTTCAGTCCTGGACAAGTGGGGAGCGGGGAATAAAAGAACTGTGCATAGAAAAAGCTCATCACGCCTGAGCCAGATCAGTGCTGTCCCCAGCTCCACCTCTGACAGCCATGTCCCTCTTCTGTACCAGTGACTCCACCATCCACGCAGCTGGACGAGCCCCACTACCCCCATGACCAACCAATCCATCACTGTCCACTTAACCTCCTGCATGCCTTTGGAATCTGTCCATTTCTCTCCATCACCTCTGTCTCCACTCTGATACCAGACACTAGTGCCTTGCCCCTAGATTATGACAGGAGCCTCCTAACTCACTCTGACAAACTTCCCTTTCCACCTCTCATCACCTACTCTGCACACCATAGCCAGAGCCATCTTTACAAAATGGAAAACTCTTTACCACTCTGCTGGGTCCACGATCCAAGGACTTGCCCTTACTCTCAGGATATGGCAGAAATCCATCCTGTGACCCTTAGGGCCGTGTCCACCATGGCCCTCCCCGCCTCTCCAGCTCCTCTCACATCGTGTCACTACTCCGTCCTCTGGACATCTTTCCGTTCCTCCAAGACCATGCTCCTCTCCCATATGGGCATTCATCTGCACCAGCCATATCCTGGACCTGGACTGCTCACCTCCGGCTCTGTCTCACTAAGGCCAATTCATGCGTCAGATCTCAACTCACCTGTCACCTTGTCAGGAAAGCCTTCCATGACCTTCCACTCTAGCTCAGATGCCTCTGTGTCTAGAGAGCTCGGCTCCTTTCTCGCACAGGACTTCTCCCATTGAGGCTATTATCTGATTAATGTCTGCCCCCACCACGACCTCCACCACCAACCTATTAGAGTTCTGAGTAAAGGAATCCTGCTTTTGCTCACCTACCATTTCCCCCAGTGGCCTGCACAGTATCTCAAATATAGTAGGTGCTGCAATAAACATGGGAGCCATGAATGAACCTGAATCAAAGTATCAATACTTATTAGATTGATCTGATTCAACTCATTTACTATCACAGAAAATATAACCTCCTTAGTGTCCCATGGAATAGCAATGGAAACATCATAAACTAGACCCTCACAAAATCACGTATTCTATAATGTGCAAACAACTGATTGCTTTCTCTCCAAAGCACTAGAATATGCTAGCATATTGCTTTGGAATATCACTAGAAATACATGGGAAAATTAGAAGCAGCAAGGGCATGGGACTTATTCATTGCTGTATCACCAGCACTTAAAATAGGTTTTTGATACATATTTGCAAATGAACATACAAAAACATGGAGATGAAACTGACAACCCCCCAAAGAGTAGGATGGAGAGACAAGAAGGAAGATAGGAGAGAAAATCAGAGGTTCAGTCAAGAAGGAATAATCACAGGAATTTTAGAAAGAAAACAAAATAGAATAAAATGATCAAAGAAATAATGTAATTTTCTGAGAAGTTGAGAACATGAATCTCCAGATTGAGAAAGCCCAACAAGCACCCAACTAGATGGATGAAAAAAATATGCGACATACACACAGTGGAATACTACTGAGCCATAAAAAAGCATGAAATAATGCTATCTGCAGCAACAATGTTGGATCTAGAGATTATCATACTAAGATGGGAAGAAACATATATGCTATCACAGGCATATCTAAAATATGAGTAATGAACTTGTTTATAAAACAGAAACAGACTCACAGACATAGAAAACAAGCTTACAGTTTTACCAGAGGGGAAGAGGAGCAGACAGTTTAGGAGCTGGGACTCACAGGTCACTCTACTATATATAAAACAAGAAGAACAAGGACCTACTGTACAGCACAGGGAACTGTGTTCAATATTCTGTGATAACCTAAAGTCAAAAATAATCTGAAAAAATATATATATGCACACATATACATGTATAACTGAATCACTTTGTTCCAGAAACTAACACAACACTGTAAATGTCAATTTAACAAAAGGAAAATCACCCACACCCCAAATGACCACACATTACCTTAACATTGCAGACACTGGAAACAAACGCTATAAGCTTTCCTAGAGAAAATACAGGTCACCTACAACCACTGAGAATCAGAAGGACTCTGCATTTCTAAGTCATGTCCCAACTCTGCAACCCTATGGACCCCTAGCCCGCCAGCCTCCTCTGTCCGTGGGATTCTTCAGATAAGAACACTGGAGTGGGTTGCCATGACCTCCTCCAGGGGATCTTCCTGACCCAGGGACCAAACCCACGTCTCCTGTGTCTCCTGTATTGGAAAGCAGGTTCTTTACCATTAGCGCCACCTGAGAAGCCTAAATGGTAACACTGGAAGCTAAGAGACAATGGATACCTTTAAAATTCTGAAGAAATATAACTCCAAACTAGAGTTCTACACCCAGCCAAACATAAGGGGTTAATAAAGGACAGAATAAACACTGATACACAGGAGTTGTTTTTTGCTTTTTTGGCCACACCATGCAGCTTGTGGGATCTTGTTCCCTGACCAGGAATCCAACCCGGGCCCCAGCAGTGAAAGTTCCTAGTCCTAACCGCTGGACTGTCAGAGATTTCCCAAGAATTTATCTTTTAAATGCTAATAATTAAATGAAGAAAAGTCTCAAATTACCTAAGCTTCTATCTTAAGAAAGAATACAAAGACCACAGTCGGCACAAGAGGAAATAATACAGATAAAGACACACAAATTGATGAAATCAAATACAGAAAAAGAATAGAAACATGAGTTAAACCAAAAGCCGACTGTTTGAGAAGATCAAATTAAAATTCATAAACACTTAGGGCTTCCCTGCTGGCTCAGTGGTAAAGCCTCTGAGCCAGCCAATTCAGGAGACATGGGTTCGATTCCTGGTCCCAGAGGATTCCACGTGCCACGGAACGACTGAGCCGCAGCGCTCCAGTCCTGAGCCTGTGCTCTCCAGCCTGAGCCCGGCAACAGGAGCCACCCCAATAAGAAGCCCGCACACTGCAGTGAAGAGCAGTCCCTGCCCCCCGCAATTAGAGAGAAAGTCCTCACAGCAACGGAGAGCTAACACAGCCAAAGATAAATAAAATTGAAAACTTACTAAAAAAGATTAATCTTCAAAATATACAGACAGCTCATGCAGTTCAACACCTTTCCTCCCTCCCCCCCCCCCCCACAAAAAACACAACCTGATCAAAAAATAGGCAAAAGACCTAGTCATTTCTCCAGAGGAGATAGACATGGCCTCTTCGAAGCACATGAAAATATGCTCAACATCACTAATAATCAGAAAAATGCAAATCAAAACTACAGGGGGTTACTACCTCATGCCAGTCAGAACGGCCATCATCAAGAAAATCTAAAAACACTTAATCTAAAAATCTAAATGCTGGAGAGGCTATGGAGAGAAGGGAACCCTCTTGCACTATTGGTGGGAATAAAATGGATCCAGGCACTATGGAGAACAGTATGGCGATCCTGGCTCCGGGGGGTAAGGGGCCCAGAGCCCCACACAGCACGTGGCCGTGAAGGCGCCACCTCGTGGGAGGGCGTTCAGATCGGGCACCGCCCAGAGGCGGCCTGGGGGGACACTGGAATAGCCTAAAGGCAGAGCCGAAAGGCCAGCTGAGGAAGCACTCTCAAAGGATGAGTGCTGTCCGGATGCCGCGTTTTTATTAAATCCGAGGTTTCTATCCGGTTCTGAGTCCCCAAAGGAAGGACACACGGCTCTTGGCTGGAACAGACAAGGGTAACAGGGGTGGCCCACTCCCGTTTTGCCACCACTCTGGGCTCTGCAGGGCTGCATGGCCTGGGACCAACAGCCCGGATCCTATCGTGCAGCAAGCTGCAGCTCCCGCCAGGACACGGTGGCTCCTGCTGCCCAAGGATGGGCTGCCCCACGTGGGTGGGGGTGACCCTCAGCAGGCGGGGGCGGGGGACAGGAGACGATGTGGGTGGGCCTCAGGTGATCCACCTGGACATGGCTGGTCTCCCCTCACCCCACCACAACGGCCAACAGACATGCAGAACCCCCACCGGAGACGCACATAAGTGTTCAGACACTTCAGAAACGAAGGCCTGGGCCGCGCCTCCAGGCAGGCCCCCAGCGCCTGCTCGGGTGATGCCCCGGGGTGAGAGGTGTTTGGAACGGACGTGGGGGCGGTGAGGATGAGCACACCTAGGAGTGTCCCCTGCGGAAGGAGGGCCCACAGAAACCACGGGATTGCTGCTCCCCAAACCGGGTGGAGAAGGGGAACTGAACACTGAAAGTCCTCCGATTTCAGGCACGGTGGTTGACCAGGCGCCCCAGCCGCTGCCGCAGGAGCTTTGAAATCCACCTTTCAGTCTGTGTTGAGGCCACGCCTCCCACAGGCCTCCCCCCTGCCGAGGACACAGGACATCAGGGACACTGAGGCAGGCTGGTTGCTGGGGACCCAGGATGCCTCTGAGCCAACTCTGGTTTGAGGACTCCCTGGCAGCTTTGTGGAGACTTCCTAGGGGTGCACGGCCGTCTCAGGAGCTTCTGTCCACCCTTCTCTGCTGCTCGTTTTCGCTGGAGGCCGTGCAGCCTTGACCAGCCCCTTCCCTGTCTCTCTGGGTATTTCCCCAGATAACCCCACCACCACCACCCCGCACATTTAGTCGCACCCTGGTGTCCCTTCTTGGAGGTCCTGGACCAACACAGGAGGCCTTCTGAGGGGATGGTACCAAGAAAAACTCAGAACCTATAGGACAAGTGATGTGTGTGACTATGTAGAAAATCAGAAGAGCTGTTTCCTTCTGTTGCAGAGATGAGAAAACTTAGTGATAGATACACAGAGCTAATAAACAGGAAAATGAGGCCATTTCTAACTCCAGGAAAAAAGAGCATTGTTTAAAAAAAAAAGGAAATCATGACTTGGCTCAGTGTGACAAGGGTTGACGTCGAGTACTAACTAAGCCGGGAATGAAGACGGTAAACCAGACAGAGGGTGTGATGGACAGGGTGGGGAGCATGGTTTGGGGAAAGAGTGCTACAGTTTCAGCCTTTACAACCAGGACATGAACAAGGAAAGTCAACAATTATAAATCGACAAACGGACTAGGGGTCTTCTCTGGTGGTCCAGTGGCTAGGACTATGCGCTCCCAATGCAGGGGGCCTGGTTCAATCCCTGATCAGGGAACTAAATTCTACATGCTGCAACAAAAGACCCCACGTGCCACAGCTGTTGATGAGGGTAAAAGAAGAGTGGAAAAGCTGGCTTGAAATGCAATATTGAAAAAACTAAGATCATAGCATCCAGTCCCATCACTTCATGGTGAATAGAAGGGGGGAAAGTGGAAGCCGTGACAAATTTTATTTTCTTGGGCTCCAAAATCACTGCAGATGGTAACTGCAGCCATGAAATTGAAAGGAGCTTGCTCCTTGGAAGGAAAGCTATGACCAAACTAGACAGCGTATTAAAAAGCAGAGACATCACTTAGCTGACAAAGGTCCGTATAGTCAAAGCTATGGTTTTCCCAGTAGTCATGTATGAGGAGAGTTAGACTAAAAAGAAAGCTGAGTGCTAAAGAATTGATGCTTTTGAATTGTAGTGCTAGAGAAGACTCTTGGAAGTTCCTTGGACTTCAAGGAGATCAAACCAGTCAATCCTAAGGGAGATCAACCCTGAATACTCATTGGAAGGACTGATGCTGAAGCTGAAACTCCAATACGTTGGCCACCTGATGCAAAGAGCTGACTCATTGGAAAAGACCCTGATGCTGGGAAAGATTGAAGGCAAAAGGAGAAGGGGGTGGCAGAAGATGAGACAGTCTGATAGCATCACTGACTCAATGGACATGAATCTGAGCAAACTGGGAGATAGTGAAGGACGGGGAAGCCTGAAGTGCTGCAGTCCATGGGGTCGCAAAGTCAGACACAACTTAGCAACTGGACAACAACAAATGCCACAACTAAGACCAGATGCAACCAAATAAATATTTTTTAAAAAAACAGGCTAAATGGAATAAATACGTAAACATCAGCATTCACTTATTTTTAAAAAGCATATATATATCAGTACTGAACCAATCTGGGGAAGTGAGAAGGTGAGGCAGGACACCAAGGGTTTTGTTTTGTTACAAGCCTTGCAATACAATTTAACCTTTGCATATTGTTTTTTGGGAAAAAAATTACAGTAAAATGAAAACAGTATATGTCAAAACCTGTAACAGTTACACCAGTGAAATTTTAAATCTACATAAACGGCCCTACATAAACAGGGAAACATAAATTAACAGAATTGATCCTAGAAGAAGTGGGGTGGGTGGGGAGAAAAAAGGAATAGACCAGTTAGTACAGAACAAATTGAAAAAACAGGTAAGAACCTGCCCTCTGAGGGAAAACACCATATGATACTATAAAGGAGGGTGCATGTCAGTATACACTTGTCCAAACTATGTAACACCAAGGGTGAACCATGGTATAACTCTGGACTCTGGGTAAGGGTGTTTCACCCTAGGGCCATGACTAGTGACAGAAGTCCCCCTCTCAGCAGGATGACAATGGTGGAGGCTGTGAGTGTTGGAGGGTGCGGGGGATGGGGAATCTCTGTACTTTCCCCCTCGTTTTACTGTGAACCTAAAACTGCTCTAAAATGAAGTCTTAGGTTCAGTTATGCTTGGGGTTTTTTTGTTTGTTTGTTTTTACCACAAATTGCCTGTTCTCCTTTGCGCGGCCCTGCAATAAATCTCTCTCTGCTCCAAATAAGAATAATAATAATAGGACTTCCCTGCCCTGATGGTCCAGGGTTTAAGACTCCATGCTTCCAATGTAGGGAGGGCAGGTTTGATCCCTGGTCAGGAAACTAGATCCCACATGCCATGCTGTGAGGCCATAGTAATAATAATAAAGTCTTAAAACGTAATTTTTAAAACAAGACCTGCCCCTTGCCCTGAAAAAGGCATCTCATAACAAGGGTCAGTTGAGACATGGAGCCGCTGGAATTGTCCCTCTTGTGAGCAGGACAGTAAATAGGTAGAACTGCTGTGGAGAAACAGTGCCCAGTAACCCCTAAACATATCCATGCCCCATGCCCAGCAATTCCACACCCCGAGCATACCTCCAACACAACTGAGAGCTATGCCTCAAAAGACACAGGCAAAAAAATGCTATCTGCATGATCTGTAATAGTGAAAATCTAGAAACCACCTAAAAACCCATCAACGACAGAACGCATAAATAACTCACGGCACATTCATACAGTTAATACACAGCTTGGGAAAAAGAATAAACTACTCAGCATACTTTGACATCACAGATGAACCCCACAGACAATGCTGAGTGAAAAAAGACTCCAAAGAGTTCACACTGTACCGTAATTATATGAAATTCAATGCAGGCAGAGGTCATCTGTGGTATGGAAATTAGGTTTTGGTGGTGGTGGTGGTGGTGGTGTGGTTTTCACTTTTAAACCAACCAAACACATTTAATATAAAAATCTGAGAAGGGAAAGGCTACCCACTCCAGTATTCTGGTCTGGAAAATTCCATGAACTTTATAGTCCATGGGGTGGCAAAGAGTCGGACACGGCTGAGCGACTCTCACTTTGGTGGCCCAGGGGTAAAGAACCTGCCTTACAATGCAGTAGACGCAGGTTCAATATCTGGTCAGGGAACAAAGATCCCACATGCCATGGAGAAACTAAGTCGACTCATGACACGGAATGAGCAGTCACGGATCTTTGCTTAAAGATCCCGCCTGACGTGACCAAGATTCTGAGAGGCACAGCTAAGACCTGACACAGCCAAATACAGTAATTTTAAAAGTCCACCATTATCTCAAAGGCTATTAAAACATCCCTCCCTTGGACTCCCCTAGTGGTCCAGTGGTTAAGAATCCACCTGCCAGAAGACCTAAACCCACATTTCTCCAAAGAAGATATACAGATGGTTAATAAGCACATGAAAAATTACTCAACATCACTTATCATTAGGGAAATGCAAACCAAGGCGAAAATGGTGTATCATCTCATACCAGTCAGAATGGCCATCATCAAAAAATCTGCAAACAACAAATGCTGGAGAGGATGTAGAGACAAGGGAACCCTCTTGTGCTGCTGGTGAGAATGTAAACTGATACAGCCACTATGGAGAAGAGTATGGAGATTTCTTTAAAAACTAGGAATAAAACTACCATATGACCCAACAATCCCACTACTGGGTATGTACCCTGAGAAAACCACAATTCTAAAAGACACATGCACCCCAGTGTTCATTACAGCACTATTTACAGTAGCCAGGACATGGAAGCAACCTAGATGTCCATTAACAGATGAATGGATAAAGAAGTTGTGGTACATATATATACCATGGAATATTACTCAGCCATGGAAAGGAATGGATTTGAATCAGTTCCAGTGATGAACCTAGAGCCTGTTATAGAGTGAAGTAGGTCAGAAAGAGAAAAATAAATATCATATATTCATTGAGAGAGTAGCACTGAAAAATATACCTTACCATATGTAAAATAGATAGCCATCAGGAATTTGCCATGTGACGCAAGGAACTCAACCTGGTTCCATAATAACTTAGAGGGGTGGGAGGGGGGATCAAGAGGGAGGGGACATATCTATACCTATGTTGATGTATTACAGAAACCAGTACAACATTGTAAAGCAATTATTCTCTGATTAAAAATAACTTTTTTTAAAAAAAGAACCAAGTTCAGTTCAGTCAGTCAGTCGTGTCCAACTCTTTGCAACCCCATGAACCACAGCACACCAGGCTTCCCTGTCCATCACCAACTCCCACAGTTTACCCAAACTCATGTCCATTGAATCAGTGATGCCATCTAACCATCTCATCCTCTCCATCCCCTTCTCCTCCTGCCTTCAATCTTTCCCAGAATCAGGGTCTTTTCAAATGAGTCAGCTCTTCGCATGAGGTGGCCAAAATATTGGAGTTTCAGCTTCAACATCAGTCCTTCCAATGAACACTCAGGACTGACCTCCTTTAGGATGGACTGGTTGGATCTCCTTGCAGTCCAAGGGACTCTCAAGAGTTCTCCAACACCACAGTTCAAAAGCATCAATTTTTTGGCTCTCAGCTTTCCTCACAGTCCAACTCTCACATCCATACGTGACCACTGGAAAAACCATAGCCTTGACTAGACGGACCTTTGTTGACAAAGTAATGTCTCTGCTTTTTAATATGCTGTCTAGGTTGGTCATAATTTTCCTTCCAAGGAGTAAGCATCTTTTAATTTCATGGCTGCAATCACCATCTGCAGTGATTTGGAGCCCAAAAAAATAGTCTGACACTGTTTCCACTGTTTCCCCATCTATTCCCCATGAAGTGATGGGACCAGATGCCATGATCTTAGTTTTCTGAATGTTGAGCTTTAAGCCAACTTTTTCACTCTCCTCCTTCACTTCATCAAGAGGCTTTTTAGTTCCTCTTCACTTTCTGCCATTAGGGTGGTATTGTCTGCATATCTGAGGTTATTGATATTTCTCCCGGCAATCTTGATTCCAGCTTGTGCTTCCTCCAGCCCAGCACTTCTCATGATGTACTCTGCATATAAGTTAAATCAGCAGGGTGACAATAGACAGCCTTGATGTACTTCTTTTCCACCAGGGGGGCGGGGGGCGGGCGGGAAGAGTCCAGCTGCCAATGCAGGGGACACGGACCTGACCCCTGGGCCAAGATGATTCCACATGTTGCAGGGCCACTAAGCCTGTCGCCACAACTGCTGGAGCCCCTGCCTTAGAGCCCTCGCTCTGCAGCAAGAGGAAACACTGCGCTGAGAAGGCACAGACAGAGAGCAGTCCCCGGCTCGCCACAACTAGAGAAAAGGCCACGCAGCAGTGAAGACCCAGCATGGCCAAAAACAAATAAATAAAACACCCCTCCCGTAAAAAAAAAAAAAAAACTTCAATACACAAATGGTAGTCAACAGCATCGCATGGCGGCCAGGAGCATGGCAGGGGAGGGGAGGTTTTCACTCCTGCTCCCCCTGCCCGAGCTCTGTGACCTGTGCAAGCATGAGGTCTTGGCAGAGGGCAGACCAAAGCCAGCACTTCCACTGCCACGGCCCAGGATCAATCCCTGGTCAGGGAACTAAGATCCCTCAAGCCCTGGGGCATAGCCAAAAAAAGGGGGGGGCAGCCAGAAGTAGGAGGGGAGGTTCCCGAGACTGATGCTGAGACAGACCGAGCACAGCAGTTCCCCCCAACATGCCATGCCCCCGAGTGGCCGCTCCAGGGAAAGCCAGGTCCAGTTAGGAGGTAGCGGAAGGTGGCTGTGATGGACAGGACACTCAACCACCATTCCTCAGCATCGCGCTGGCCACATCTTTGGGGAACAGCACCTTCTGAGGGCCTTCTGAGATTGGTTCTGTCAACCACAGACGTGTGCGCTATCTGCCCAGGGAAAGCCGCCCAGGTCTTGGAACATTGCTCTCATAAGAAGACGGGTAACACAGAGGACTTCCCTGCTGGTCCAGCAATTAAAACTCCATGCTCCCATTGCAGGGGGCACAGCTTCAATCCCTGGTCAGGAAACTAGATCCTGCATGCTGCAACTAAGACCCAGAGCAACCAAATAAATAAATAAAACTTTCTTTAAAAGAGTCAAGCTTACCAAAACAAACAAACTCACAAGATGGTCAGACATGTTCCTGCTACATGACCAGCCATGGTAACTAAAATGCAGGGCTCCAGAACAGATATCAGGTGCATAGCCTAAATCTTAACGTTTACATGAAACATTCTGATACCTGATACTCTGCTCCATTGTACCCCTACTGCCCTAAGCCTACACAGTAACATCATTAATCAGGAGAATCCCTTAGACTGCAAGGAGATCAAACCAGTCAATCCTAAAGGAAATCAATCCTGAACACTCATTGCAAGGACTGATGCTGATGCTGAAGCTCCAATACTTTGGCCACCTGATGCAAAGAGCCAGCTCATTGGAAAAGACCCTGATGCTGGGAAAAGTTGAGGACAGGAGGAGAAGGGGACGACAGAGTATGAGATAGTTGGATGGCATCACCGACGTGATGGACATGAGTTTGAGAATGCTCCAGGAGTTGGTGATGGACAGGGAGGCCTGGAGAGCTGCAGTCCATGGGGTCGCAAAGAGTTGGACATAACTGAGTGACTGAGCAACAACAGTGAGCATCCCCAGAGCTTAGTTCTCAGAGCTTGTCCGGGTTAGGACCAGGGCTCCAGGTGCCACTGGAGGACAGAAAAGACAGTGAAGCAGGCAGACTGCATGGCTCCCCGCCTGCAGCAGACACACAGACGGAGGGGAAGCCCTGGGCTTTGCGCTTCCCGTCTGCAGACACCTCTCCGCCTCTGAAGGGCAGAGAACCAGCCGAGGGAGCCCAGCCCCAAGCTCACGCTGCGAAGGGACGACTGTGTAAAGAGTAGATAAGAACAGGTGTAGGAGGACGGTGCTGAGGCCATTTGATGAGGGAAAGGCAGTCTTTTCACGATGGTGCTGGGAAAATTTAATATCCACAGGTAAAAGAAAGCAGTTGGACCCTAACCTTACACTAGACACAAACATTAACCCCAAAATAGATCAAAGTTTTAAGTATGAGAGTCCACATTATAAAACTCTAAAAGTTTTGTGACACTGGATTTGGCAACAACTTCATGGATATGACACCAAAAAAATGGAAGACAAAAACAGATAAATGGGACTTCATCAAAATGAAAAATTTTTGTACATCAAAGGACACCATCAACAGAGTAAGAGGATCTTCCCTGGTGGTGCGTGGCTAAGACTCCATGCTCCCAGTGCAAGGGTCCCCAGTTTGAGCCCTAGTCAGGAAACCAGACCCCACATGCTGCCACTAAAACTCCTACATGCCACAATGAAGATGGACGATCACGCAGGCTGCAACCAACTCAGTGCAGCCAAATAAAGAAATAAATACAAACAACAACAATGAAAAACAGTAAGAAGGCAAGCCACAGAAAGGAGAAAATATTTGCGAATTACATATCTGATAAGAGATTAATACAAAGAACTCCTACAATTCAGTGACAAATGATCCAGCTGAAAAATAGGCAAAGGTACTGAAATACACATTTCTCTGAAGAAGCTACACAAATGAAGCTAAGCACATGAAAGGCTGATCAACGTCCAGTGATGAAGGAAATAAATATCAAAACCACAGTGAGAGACCACTTCAACCTATTAGGATGGTTATTATCGAACAACAACAACAACAAAAACAAAGCAAAGAATGCCGAGTGTTGACGAGAATGTAGAGACATCGGAACACTGGTGCATTGCTGGTAAAAATGGAAAATGGTGTAGTTACTATGCAAAACAGTATTCCTCAGAAAAAGTAAACATAGAATTTACTATATGACTCAGCAATTTCACTTCTGGGCTACAACCAAAAGGATTGAACCAGGGAATCAAACATATTTATACAATCCATGTTCACAGCAATATTCTTCACAATAGCTAAAAGGTAGAAACAATCCAAAAGTCCATCAATAAATGAATGAACAACATGTGGTCTGTTGGGAATTCTCTGGCAGTCCAGGGGTTAGGACTCTCACTGCCGAGGGCCCAGGTTCAATCCCTGGTTGGGGAGCTAAGATCCTGCAAACTGCTCAGTGTGGGGGAAAAAAAAGGTCTATCCAAACAATGGAATATTCAGTTCAGTTCAGTCTCTCAGTCGTGTCTGACTCTTTGCAACTCCATGAATCGCAGCATGAATCCTTGTCCATCACCAACTCCCGGAATTTACTCAAACTCATATCCATCGAGTCGGTGATGCCATCCAGCCATCTCATCCTCTGTCATCCCCTTCTCCTCCTGCCTCCAATCCCTCCCAGCATCAGGGTCTTTTCCAATTAGTCAACTCTTCGAATGAGGTGGCCAAAGTATTGGAGTTTCAGCTTCAGCATCAGTTCTTCCAATGAACACTCAGGACTGACCTCCTTTAGGATGGACTGGTTGGATCTCCTTGCAGTCCAAGGGACTCTCAAGAGTCTTCTCCAACACCACAGTTCAAAAGCATCAATTTTTTGGCCCTCAGCTTTCCTCACAGTCCAACTCTCACATCCATACATGACCACTGGAAAAACCATAGCCTTGACCAGACGGACCTTTGTTGGCAAAGTAATGTCTCTGCTTTTTAATATGCTATCTAGTTTGGTCATAACTTTCCTTTCAAGGAGTATGCGTCTTTTAATTTCATGGCTGCAATCGCCATCTGCAGTGATTTTGGAGCCCAAAAAAATAGTCTGACACTGTTTCCACTGTCTCCCCTCTATTTCCCATGAAGTGAAGGGACCGGATGCCGTGATCTTAGTTTTCTGAATGTTGATCTTTAAGCCAACTTTTTCACTCTCCTCTTTCATTTTCATCAAGAAGCTTTTTAGTTCCTCTTCACTTTCTGCCACAAGGGTGGTGTCATCTGCCTATCTGAGGTCATTGATATTTCTCCCGGCAATCTTGATCCCAGCTTGTGCTTCTTCCAGCCCAGCGTTTCTCATGATTTACTCTGCATATAGGTTAAATAAGCAGGCAGACAATATACAGCCTTGACGTACTCCTTTTCCTATTTGGAACCAGTCTGTTGTTTCATGTCCAGTTCTAACTGTTGCTTCCTGACCTGTATATAGGTTTCTCAAGAGGTAGGAATAATATTTAACCCTAAAAAAGAAGGCAATTCTGATACTCACTACAACATGAGCGAATCTTGAGAACATTATGCTAAGTGGAACAAGCCAGTCAGAAAAGGCTAAGTACTGTATGATCATATTACGTTAGGTTCCCAAAGGAGTCAAATCCATAGAGACAGAGAGTAGAAAGGTGGATGTTAGGGGCTGAGAAAGGCGGAGAATAGGGAGGGATTGTTAAATGTGTACAAAGTTTCAGTTCGAGGAGAGAAGGTTCTGGAAATGGGCAGTGGTGATGGTTGCCCAAGAATGTGAATATGAAACTGCAAAGCTCAGGTGTGACTCGAACTCTGGCCAAAACCCACACTGGGACTTGGACCCAAGGGCTGGGATTCAAATCCACTGTCTTTAAATAAGATCACAAACCTGATCTCAGGACTTAACGAAGCTCGGGTTCTTTACGTCTCAGTGTGGAAGGAGACAAGTGAGAGGCAAAGTGATAAGAAGTGATGAGTGAAGTCACTCAGTCGTGTCCAACTCTTCACGACCCCACGGACTGTAGCCTGCCAGGCTCCTCCATCCATGGGATTTTCCAGGCAAGAGTACTGGAGTGGGGTGCCACTGCCTTCTCCAGAGGATCTTCCCAACCCAGGGATCGAACCCGGGTCTCCCACACTGTAAGCAGATACTTTACCATCTGAGCCACCAGGGAAGTCCAAGATTTCAATATTTGCAAATGAAACAACTGACGAAGGATTAATCTCCAAAATATAGAAGCAGTTCATGCAGCTCAATATCAAAGAAACAAACAACTCATGACTTCCCTGGTGGTAACAGTGGTTAAGAATGTGCCTTGCAATGCAGGGGATGTGGGTTTGATCCCTAATCAGGGAACTAAGATCCCACACGCAGCAGAGGAACTAAGGCCACCTGCCACAACCAGAATGTTTGTGCATCTCGATGAAAGATCCCACACGCTGCAACTAAGACCCCACACAGCCAAATAAATATATTTTTTAAAAATTTAAAAATGAGTGGAAGAATTAAATAGACATTTCTCCAAAGAAGACATATAGATGGCCATCAAACACATGAAAAGATGCTCAACATCACTAATTGTTAGAGAAATGCAAATCAAAACCACAAGGAGGAATCACCTCACACTGGTCAGAATGGCCATTATGAAAAACTCTGCAAACAGTAAATGCTGGAGAGGGTGTGGAGAAAAGGGAACCCTCTTACACTGTTGGTGGGAATGTAAATTGATATAGCCATTATGGAGAACAGTATAGAGGTTCCTTAAGAAAACTAAAAATAGAACTACCATATGACCCAGTGTATACTACTACTGAGTATACACCCTGAGAAAACTGTAATTTGAAAAGATCCATGCACCCCAGTGTTCATGGTGGACTTCCTTTTGTGGCACAGTGGTAAAGAATCTACCTGCCAATGCAGGAGGCTTCGGTTCGATCCCTGGGTCAGGAAGGTCCCTTGGAGAAGGAAATGGCAACCCACTCCAGTATTCTTGCCTGGGAAACCCCATGAGCAGAGGAGCCTGGTGGGCTACAGTCCATGGGGTCGTAAAAGAATCAGACATGACTTGGTGACTAAACAACAGATGTTTGTTGCAGCGCTATTTACAATAACCAAGACATGGAAGCAACTTAAATGTCCATCAACAGAGAAATGGATAAAGAAGATGTAATACAGACATACAGTGGAATATTATGCAAACATAAAAAGGAATGAAATTGGGTCATTTGTTGAATCTGTCATATAGAGTGAAGTCAGGAAGAGAAAAACATCATATATTAACCCATATATATAGAATCTAGAAAGATGGTACTGATGACCCATCAGCAGGGCAGGGATATACATGCAGACACAGAGAGGAGACTTGTGGACACAGAGGCAAATCGAGAGGGTAGCCCTGACACATACACAGGACCACCCGTGAGACGGACAACCAGTGGGAAGCAGAGAGCTCCGCTCAGCGCCCACGATGACTGGGGGGCTGGGAGAGGGGTGGGAGGGCATATGTGTACATCCCGCTGATTCACATGTCCTACAGCAGAAAGTAACACGACACAGTAAAGCGATCAGACTTCAATTCAAAGCAGAGACGCACATGTCATAGACAGAATGCAAAAGGCAAGAGTGCCCCTGGGAGAAACACACGTCGCAGACAGGGTGTGGGCCATCTCAGAAGGCAAGAGGCCCTGAAATACAGGGTGGTTAGTTTTTATGGGCTGGCTAGTTTCATAGGCTAATGAGTGGGAAAGTGACAGTCGCTCATTTGTGTCGGACTCTGCGCCCCCGTGGAGTATACAGTCCATGGAATTCTCCAGGCCAGAATACTGGCGTGGGTAGTCATTCCGTTCTCCAGGGGATTTTCCCAACCCAGGTCTCCCTCATTGCAGGCGGATTCTTAACCAGGTGAGACACCAGGGAAGCCCAATGAGTGGGAGGATTATTCCAAATATTTGGGAGAAGGGGTGGAGATTTCCAGAAATGGGGCCACCACCCACGTTTTGGTCTTCTGTGGTCACCCTTGGAACTGCCGTGGCACTTGTGTGTGTGTTGTTTAGCATATGCTAATATATTACAATGAACGTATAATGAGGCTCAAGGTCAAGTCAAATCTTCCACCATCTAGGACCCCATTAGTTCTGACCAGTTTATGTCATTCTTTTAAAAGGCTGTGCTCTGCCCTTTTCTCTCCTGTTTCAAATATGCATAAGGCCACTGAACTATACACTTAAAAATGGTTAAAATAGTAAATCCCATGTTACGCATATTTTACCACAACCTTTTTAAAAAGGATTATGTGTAGACAGGCTGGCTGGTTGGTTCTCTCTTTAGTGCTAGGCAACTCCTGGATCCGGGCGGTGGCAGGCTGTATGTGCATATATGCATGTTTATATATGTGTAGGTGTAGGGGGAAATCTTTGTCCTAAGGAGAGGTACAGAGAAGTCACTTGGTGTAAAGGCCACGTGATACACAGAGTATTCATCCTATTTGAGGGGAAAGTAAATAACTGATCCTAGATGCACAGGAAAAGGTCTGGAAAGATGTACCCAAACTGCTCCCCAGGGGAAAACTGTCACTTTTTATCATGAAATGTGTGTCTGAAACATTTAGATAAAACTTCTGAAAGGTTTTTTTTTTTAAATTTTCAAAGTGGACATTAAAATGTAAGTGAAAATCACTCAGTTGTGTCCGACTCTTTGCAACCCTATAGACTGTAGCCTGCCAGGCTCCTCTGTCCATGGAATTCTGCAGGCAAGAATACTGGAGTGGGCAGCCATTCCCTTCTCCAGGGGATCTTCCCGACCCAGGGATCAAACCGAGTCTCCTGCACTGTAGGTGAGTTCTTTCTCATCTGAGCCACCCGGGAAGCCCTTAAAATGTAAAACCACTTTAAAAAGTTTAAGGGTGTCCCTGTCGGCTCACTGGTAAAGAACCCACCTGCCAGAGGTCCATCCCTGGTCCGGGAAGATTCCACGTGCGACCTCAGAGCAACGAAGCCTGTGCACCACAGCTGTCGAACCTGTGCTGAGAGCCCAGAGCCACTACTGCTCAGGCCCGTGCTCCAACCTCTGAAGCCCATGCACCCCAGAGCCCCTGCTCTGCATCAAGGGGGGCGCCCAGCAATGAGAGGGCCGCCCACCGCAACTAGAGAAAAGCCCCCGCAGCAGCGAAGACCCAGCACAGCCATGAATAAATCTAAATCCATAAAAAAGTTGAAGTCACACAAGGAAGGAGCCTTTTGGCAATGTTACAGTTGGCAAGTGATTAGCATCCAAAACACGCACACGGAGGGACCTCCCTGCTGGTCCAGTGACTGAGACTCTGCCCTCCCAATGCAGGGGGCCTGGGTTCGATCCCTGGTCAGGGAACTAGATCCCACGTGCCACAACTAAGACCCTATGCAGCCAAATAAATAAAAATAAATATTTTTAAAAAATCAACAAGAAGACAACCCATGGAAGAAACAAAGGACGTAAATGGCAATTCACAGCAGAAACCGGAATGGCCGATAAACAGTGAGAAGCTAGGCAATTCCTCTATCGACCAGGGAAATGCAGGTTAAAATCACAATGCGGATGAAGAAAAATCGTCAAGTCTGCTGGTACCAAGAGATGGACACTCTCCTCCCCCATTAGGAGGCGGTGTGCCAGTGGAAGAACAGTGCAGATCAGTCTGGCAGGCGCCGGTAAAGCTGAAGCAACCAACAGCCTGAGGCCAGCAAGCCCACTTCTATTTAAACACTCAGAAGCTCTCACACAGGAACAAGGAGACACGTTCCAGAATGTTCGCCGTATCATGGTTTATAACAGAGAAAAACTGGAAACTACCTAAATACATTTACACAGTGAGACACCATAGAGAAATCAAAATAAGTGAACTAGAGCTAAATGTATCAATGTGGGGGAAAAAAGAGAATCTTTTAAAAAACATTCAGTTTTTATAGAAGATGACTGGGGCCATGATACAAATCTCAACACATTTCAAAGAATTTAAATAATGCAGAAAATGTTCTGAGACCACAATGCAACTAAGGTAAAAATCAATGGTGATGGAAGAATTCCCTGGAGGTTCAGGGGTTAAGAATCGGTTTCCACCGCAGGGGGCAGGGTGGCATGGGGGTGGGATGGGTGTTCCCACTCCTGTTGGGGGGAGGGGAACTGGAGAACTAAGATCACACATGCAGTCAAAAGTAAAAAAAATTCAATATTGATGGGTATGGAGTGGCCTTCCGTTTGTTTTTCACTTTTTGGCATTCCAGCTGAGCTATTTCAAATCCTAAAAGATGACACTGTGAAAGTGCTGCAGTCAATATGCCAGCAAATTTGGAAAGCTCAGCAGTGGCCACAGGACTAGAAAAGGTCAGTTTTCATTCCAGTCCCAAAGAAAGGCAATGCCAAAGAATGTTCAGACTATGGTGCAATTGTGTTCATTTCACATGCTAGCAAAGTAATGCTCAAAACCCTTCAAGCTAGGCTTCAACAGTATGTGAACTGAGAACTTCCAGATGTACAAGCAGGATTTAGAAAAGGCAGAGGAACCAGAGATCAAATTGCCAACATCCACTGGATCCGAGAAAAAGCAAGGGAATTCCAGAAAAACATCTCCTTCTGCTTCATTGACTACGCTAAAGACTGTGGCTGTGTGGACCACAATAAACTGTGGAAAATTCTTAAAGAGATGGAAATACCAGACCACCTTACCTGGCTCCTGAGAAATCTGTATGCAGGTCAAGAAGCAACAGTTAGAACTGGACATGGACAGACTGTTTCAGAATTCCAAGTCTCCTGTAAATGTGTTATGCTTTCACAATTCAAAAAGAAAATAAAAATTAACCTGGCTGCACACTTCAAAAATGCCAATGTCACAAGAAACATTCAGTCGGAGAAACCACCCTAGAATAAGAGGCACACAGCGACATGATGTTTGCAACCCACCTGGGCAGTTCAGGTTCAAGGAGACCTCAGCTGGAGTTCAACATTCAGTTCTGAGCTGGAGAAGCTTCAACTAAGGAAGGCCTGCTCCCTGCTCAAAACCAAGGGTTCGTGGTTCACTCTCCCCACAAACTGGAATCAAGATTGCTGGGAAAAACATCAATAACCTCAGATATGCAGATGACACCACACTTGTGGCAGAAAGTGAAGAACTAAAGAGCCTCTTGATGAAAGTGAAAGAGGAGAGTGAAAAAGTTGGCTTAAAACTCAACATTCAGAAAACTAAGATCATGGCATCGAGTCCCATCACTTCATGGCAAATAGATGGGGAAACAATGGAAATAGTGACAGCCTTTATTTTTTTCAGGGCTCCAAAATCACTGCAGATGGTGACTGCAGCCACGAAATTAAAAGATGTTTGCTCCTTGGAAGGAAAGTTATGACTAACCTAGACAGCACATTAAAAAGCAGAGACCAACAAAGGTCCGTCTAGTCAAAGCCATGGTTTTTCCAGTGGTCATGTATGGATGTGAGAGTTGGACTATAAAGAAAGCTGAGTGCAGAAGAATTGATGCTTTTGAACTGTGGTGTTGGAGAAGACTCTTGAGAGTCCCTTGGACAGCAAGGAGATCCAACCAGTCCATCCTAAAAGAAATCAGTCCTGAATATTCATTGGAAGGACTGATGTTGAAGCTGAAACTCCAATACTTTGGCCACCTGATGCGAAGAGGTGACTCCTTGGAAAAGACCCTGATGCTAGGAAAGATTGAAGGCGGGAGGAGAATTGGAGGACAGAGGATGAGATGGTTGGAAGGCATCACCGACGTGATGGACATGAGTTTGAGTAAATTCTTGGAGTTGGTGATAGACAGGGAAGCCTGGCATGCTGCAGTCCATGGGGTTGCAAAGAGTCGGACATGACTGAGCGATTGAACTAACTTCTGCCCCCGCAACTGGAAAGGGAGACCCGAGACCTATGAGAGCTTTTGGAAACCCAGGAGTGCATATACTGGACCTTGGCTCAGAGACCCTGGCTTTTCACGGGCAAAATGGAGGGTAGTATGGCTTTATCTGGCCCTGTTGCTGAGGTTCTTCCCAGCCCCATCTGAGAAGAACACGGTCAGCTGGGGTGGCCACTGGGTAAGTCAGCATATTTCCCAGGTGGGGCTGACTCCGCTGGCCCAGCCCTGTGCCCTGCAGGAGCTCTGTGGCTCTGGCTGCCTGGCCCTTCAAGGCCTGGAGCCTTTTCAGCAGGTAGGCCAGGCTGGCTTGATGCCAGGCCACGAGGGGCCAGAGTCCAGAGCAGAAGTGGGTTCTCAGCCTGGCGTCCCGCCTGCGGCCGGGGTTCAGGAGAAGAGGAGGCTCAGGTTGGGCCTCCTCTGTTCCCCTGTGAACCTCAAAGCCACAAAGTGGAGGGCCACCACTGCCTGGAGGAAAGGCCCAGAGATCGCCTCGACCTCGTGCCTGTCCCCACACCCTCACCCAGGCCAGGAGCCAAGACTGCCTCGTTGGAGGCGGCGTGGTGCCATCTGGTCGCCTGTGGTGCCTCAGTTGGCAGGGTCACTGAGTCGGGAAGAGACTGTTCTTCCCCTACCTCCTAGGTGGTATGGCTCAACCGTGGCCGCTCCTGGGCAAGAGCCCTGAATCCCAAGCTGCTCCCCGCACCTTCAGCTTGCACCCCAGCCCAGGGCCCCGCAGAGGAGTGCGCTGGCCGCTTACCTGGAGTAGGAGGAGGCGCAGCTCCGCAGACGCCGAGAGGGCAGCGAAGCGGTCCGTCCGCTCTGCCCGGCGGCCGCGTCCGTGCGCTAGGGCGTCTCGGGATCCCGGGATCCCGCACCTGTAACCACTCACGCCCCGCCCGCCTGCGCGGTGGGGGAAACACGCCGCCGCCGCTGCGCCTCCCGGCCCCGCACGGCCAAACTCCTCCATCCCGCGCACCTGGATCAGATGCCCCGCCCCGACCTCAAGGAACGTGTGCCCAGAAAGCCGCTCTCTCCCGCAGGAGCCTCGGCTCGGGCGCTGCCCGAGGGTTAAAAGCAAGGCCGGCCCTGGGCGCCCGGGGGACGGCGGGCTGGAGGGCCGCGTGGTTGGGCGCCCACTGGATGGTGGCTTCAAATGGATCATGTCCCTGTCCCCTCTTGCCTCCAGAGACCTCAAGCCTACGTCTCAGCCCTTCCCGCTCGGCGGCGGAGGGCTGTCCCCACCTCCTCTGAAGTTCTCTTTGCAGGCTTTTCTCACCCCCACCCCACCGCCCTTTTCCGTCTTCTGCTCCAGCAGCTCCACTGTCTTCTCTGCCTTGGGCCACATCGGTGATCGTCGCGTGCTCCCCGCACCACCACCCCCCCACTCCCGCAGAGGCTCTTCCGTTCCAGCCAGCCCCGCATAACCGGGACTGAAAACCCAACCCTCCTAAAACCCGTTTCCTTGCTGCGTTTATGATTAATCTCTCTCTCCAAAACGCTGCGGTTCCCTAGTGGCTCAGACGGTAATGAAGCTGCCAGCAATCCAGGAGTCCCTGGTTTGATTCCTGGGTCGGGAAGATCTCCTGGAGAAGGGAACGGCAACCCACTTCAGTATTCTTCCCTGGAGAATCCCATGGACAGAGGCACCTGGTTGGCTACAGCCCATGGGATCGCCAAGAGTGGGACAGGACCAAGAGACTAACACTTTCACTTTCCAAAACTTTATCCCCTTTCTGGTACCCCATGACCTCAGTCCTCTGCTAACTGAATCTCACCCAGTCCAAGGCAGATGGCTACAACTGCTGTCCATATCATTGCTATTGTGCTCAAATTGCTATTAAAGATCCTATCATCATCTTACAAACTCGGGTTGCTTCTCCAGGGCAAGAGGAGCTCACAGACTCCCAGCCAGAGACCACTGGGCCAGAGAATTGTAAATCAGAGACATCCCCAACTCCCAAAACTGCTATTAAGAAAAACCACAGAAACCATTAATGCCGGCCTCTTTGCTCTTCCCCTTAAAAACCCCCACCTCAAGGACCATGCAGGAGGCAGCGACTTCGGGGTTTGCCTCCCACTCCTTCACTTGACACTTGCAATAAACCCCGTATGTTCTTTCACCACAGCCTAGTGTCAGTAGACTGGTTTTGCTGCATGTCAGCTGAGTGCACCTGAGTTTGGCTTGGCCCCGGGACCCTATCACTACAGGTTCAGTGCAGCCCTCGGTGAACAGACAGTAAGCAAAAGAGATGCTATGAAAGTCTCCATTTGTTTCGCTTTGCTCCTTCTGTTCTCCCCTACCCCCAGCCCCTCTGGCATCCTCTCTCCTCCAGCCCCGAGGCTAGGTCTGCCAGGTTCTCCCCTGCCTGCCCGCCCAGCAGTGGCCCTGACCTGGCTGGCCCTCCCTGCCCAGCGGCTAGTCTTCCAGACACCAGCGGCCACGGGATTCAGCTCCTTATTCTCCTGCCTCCTGCGGGAGCTCTTCCAGGCTGGAGGTGCAGCCTGCTGCTGCAGCAGCCAGCTCCTCTCACACACACACACACACACACACGCACACTCACACATGGTGGAGGTCTGTAGAGGGCAGACTAAAGGACCATCGTTCCCTCCCCAGCAGCACCCAGGCAAGGACACACGGGTCAAGGGACAGGTATACTTTTTTTTTTTTTTTGGACTGGTGAATCACGACTGCGCCGGCAACAGGTATGCTTTATTACTCGGTTCCCACATATGACTGTCCCAAAGCACCAAGACAGACCCGTCACCTGTACTCATTTATACTTCACAAAGGTTATCGGTGCGCAGGAAGGCTTCCGTAACGACCTAGCCCCAAGGCGGGGGGTGGGGGGGCCTCAGAGGACATAACTTCTGCGTTGAGATGTGGTCGTTTGGGCCCCCACCCCACTCCTCCAGACCCTGATCTCAGAGGAAACGGCAGACGCTGGGTCTCCTGCTGAGCGCCAGGACCCACAGGACAGAACCCGGGATCCCCGAGGGGATCATTTCTCTCTTCCCACGGCCCAGCTCCCAGATGAAGAAAATAAAGGCACTGTCAGCGGTGGAGAGGCAACAAAGTCAAGAAACAGCTGGAGATGGGCGTCCTCAGGCCAGGTCGCAGCCCCGCCTCCGCTTATTCCCTGAAAGCCGGCTCTGGGTGGACAGAGGTTAAGGGCGGGCAGCAGGCCCACTCAGGAGGCTGGGCCTGGTGGGTGGGAGGGGTCTTGGCAAGAGGGGGCGTGGCCCCACCCCTCCTTCCGCCCCGCCGCCTCCCGCGGCGGAGGCAAGAGGAAAGCCACGTGACTCCCGCCCCCTTTCCCAGGGTCCTCAGGCCAGCCCGGCTCCCCGGCCGGAACGGTCGGCCCTCCAGAGAGGGCTCAGCTCCGGTAGCTCTTGAGCAGGTGCCCGGCGACCACAAGCCTCTGGATCTCACTGGTGCCTTCATAAATCTCGGTGACGCGGGCATCGCGGTAGTGCCGCTCGGCCGGCATCTCCGTCACGTAGCCCATGCCGCCCAGGATCTGCATGGCCTGAGGGGGAACGCGAGGGCTCAGGAAGAGAAGACTATCCCCCCCACCCTCCCCAACTCGTGGGGGAAAGACAGGGCAGGACCATCCACACAGAAGGACCAGAGGGGAGGGAGAGGCAGCTGGCACACTCCCGCTTACCCAGCCCTGGGGAGCTCACCCAGGCAGTGGGGACGCTCACCTGGTGGGTGATGGCAGTTGCGGCCTCCGATGCGGCCAGCTTGGCCATTGCCGCCTCCTAACCACAGAGGACAGTGGCGTCAGAAATTCTTAGTACCTGGCCTGTTCAACAGGGCGGGCCTGGGGAAGCCGCCCCTTGGAGCGATAAACGCAGAGGCTCAAGGAACTGGGACCCCACCCGGACGTCTCCCTCAGCGCCTCTGCCGCCACCGAAGCTCCTGGCTGGGCCCGAGGAGACCCCTGCCCTGCCGGCACCTTGGTGAAAGGCTTCTTGTTGTCCTTCAGCATGGCAGCGCGCCAGGTCAGCAGCCGGGCACTCTCCAGGGCCAGGGCCATATCCGCCAACTTGAACTGCAACAACCCAGACCCGCCCCACCGGTCACTACTAGCCAGCCCTCCCCTCCCCCTGAGGGGCGGGACGGAGGAGGGCGGAGGACAAGGCAGCGGTTGAAAGCCGTCTGGGAGGCAGGGAGGAGAGGCCGAAATCACATCCCCTGGCGTCCAGGCAAGGCTGCGCGCCTCTGTTACCTGGATGCCCTGCAGCTTGGTGAGGGGCGCCCCGAAAGCCCTGCGGTTCTCGGCGTAGCTCACAGCACAGTCCAGGGCGGCCTGGGCGATGCCCAGGGCTTGGGAGGCGATGCCGATGCGGCCCATGTCCAGGGTTTGCTGTGAGGACCCACCTGTCAGGGGCGGGCCGTTCCCCAGGGCCTCACCCTAGGGAACCCCCCGCCCCCCGCCCGCCCCTCGCTGCCGGGCTCACCATGGCGATCTTGAAGCCCATCCCCGGCTCCCCCAGCAGGCTGTCCTTGGGGATGCGACAGTCCTCGAAGATGAGGTTGGCCGTGGACGAGGCCCGGATGCCCAGCTTATCTTCCTTCTTCCCCAGCGTGAGCCCGGGTGTGGGCATGGGGACCAGGAAGGCACTGATGCCCTGGAGGCCGGGACACGCCCCTGGCTTGCTCACCGGCCCGAGGCCACGCCCCTCAGACTAACCACCAAGACTCCCACTCAGGTCCCCCCCAACACTTCCACCTCCCTCAGAGCCTCGCTGTGACGCCCTCTGCTGGCTCCTCCGGGGACAGCGCCGCCCCGGGGACGGAAAAGGTGGGCTAGCAAGAGCCCCAGAGCCCAAGAGGCTCCACTGAACCGCAGAGATGTGGCTGGAGAAACTCTGAGCGGCTCGTCGCCCCTCCCTTGCGGGCCCCCCACCTTGTTATGCAAGGATCTGTCGGTGCTGGCGAAGACCACGGCGGCCGAGGCCTCCCAGGCATTGGTGATCCAGGCCTTGGTGCCACTCAGGACCCACGAGTCACCGTCTGCCCGCGCGGTGGTGGCCGCGGCCCCTGCGTCACTGCCGTTCCCTGCCCCACACACAGACTCAAGAGTTCACCGCCGCCAGCTCACCCGGGACCCAACCTCGCACCTCCCACACCAAGCACCCCCAACCCCCCCAAGCAACCCCCCTATTCTGCCCACCCCCCAACCAAGCTGGTGAGCCAGACCCAGGTGCAGGGAATCAGGGTCTGGCTCCTGAGAGAAGGGGCTGGAGGGCCACACCAGCTCCCTCAGCTCTCAGGGTGGGGGGATGTGGCACCCAGCTGTCTCCAAGCCAAAGGGACCCCGGGGTCCAAGTGCCTCCCTCCCAGCTCAGTCAAGGTGGACGCCAGGCGGGGTGGGGGTAGGAGTGGGGGTAGGTGACCCACTGTCCCACGGTGGTACCTGGTTCACTGAGGGCAAAGCAGCCAATTTTGTCACCACTAGTGAAGGGAGTGACCCACCGCTGCTTCTGCTCCTTGGTGCCAAACTTCAGGATGGGCCCCAAGTAGAGGGACTGGGGGGGACAGTGGGGGACAGTGGGGGACAGTCGTTGCAGGCCCCAGCACGCCCACATACCCACCCCCAGGCCTCCTCTCTCCAGAGGCCCCATGCAAAGGACCAGGCCTCGAGGCGGTCAGGGGCAGGGAGCCAAGGGAGGGCTGTGCCCTGGATGCTGGGCCACCCGGAGCCTCCCCCTCTGCCTGTGTGTCCGCAGCCCAGGCAGGAGACTCACATTGTTGACACTCATGATGACTCCCGTGGAGGCGCAGCCCCGGCTGATCTCCTCCATGGCGATGGAGTAGGCCAGGTAATCAAGGCTAGCTCCGCTGAGCTCCTCAGGCACGTCCATGGCCATGAGCCCCAGCTCGCCCATCTTCTTCACCTGGCCCCAGAAAAGGATGTCATGGCAAGGGGAGGAGGGTGGAGGTGGGGCCAGGGCCCAGCCTCTCCAGCCCCAACCCACCTGACCCCAGGCTGGTGCCCACAGAAACTCAGGTCATGCAACCCTAACCACCCACCCTGGAACCCCCAAGGCTGGATCGGTAAGACAGCCCTGTTGTCTCAGGCAGCCCTGCTTCCATACTCTGCCCTCACTCATCTCTGTGTCTACAGCCACAACCAGTGAGCAGGCAGGAGGCACAAGAAGGCTTCGGCAGCCTCCGAGGTGAAGGAGCAGGGCAGCACAGTGCCACACAGACCTTCTTTCAGTCCCTCACGCTCACCACACAGCCTGTCCTCCCTACCACAGGGCCTTTGCACATGCTGTTCCTGTCAGTGATGCCCTGTATCAACTGGCTGCTAACTGCTCCTGCCTGTGGGTCTCAGCTCAGGCATCACTTCTGCTGGGTGGCCATCTCGGACCTCACTGAGTCAAATCCTTTAATCACACACTCCTGCAGCACTTGTAACTTCACGCCTCTTCAGGTGCTTGTACTGACTACGGTCTCTCTGCCTGACCACAAGGGCAGAGACAGCGTAGTTTTGCCCACTGCTTATTCCAGTGCCAGTGAAAGATTCGATAAAGGGGAAGAGCTTGGAATGTTTGACTTGGAATCCAGGAGTGGCTGGGGTCAATTATCAAGTGCCTTTTACATGCTCAGCGCTGGAAAGTGCTTCATGTGTGTTCTCGGTCGAGTCTCTTCAAAGCTCAAAGCTTTGCTCAGTCAACCTCACGTCACAGGTGAGGAAGCTGGAGCTCAGGGAGGTGGAGCGCTTTGCACAGGACGGGCCTTGTAAATGGTGGGGCTGAGACTGAAACCCAGCACTGACTCCAGGACCACAACCAGCTCAGTCTGCACAAGGTGAGTGATCCGAGAACGGCATTTGAAAAAAACAAGTTTTGGGGACTTCCCTGGTGGTCTAGTGGCTAAGACTGTAGGCTCCCAATGCAGAGGACCAAGGTTCAATCCTTAGTCAGGGAACTAGATCCCATATGCTGCAACTAAGACCCAATGCAGCCAAATAATTTAAAAAAAGAAAAAAAAGGTTTTATTGAACGCTAGTCGATCTACAATGTTGTGTGAATTTCTGCTGTATAGCAAAGTAACCCTGTTATACATATTCTTTTTCATATTGTTTTCCATATGGTTTACCACAGGATACTGAATATAGTTCCATGTGCTGTATGGTAGGGCCTTGTTGTTTATCCATCCTTTATACAATAGTTTGCAGCTGCTAATCCCAAACTACCAATTCGTCCCTCCCTCACCCCCTTCTTCTTGGCAACTACATGTCTGCTCTCCCTGTCTGTGAGTCTCTGTTCCGTATTAATAGACAGGTTCAATTTGTGCTGTATTTTAAATAACATATGTAAGTGATGTCATGGGGTATTTGTCTTTCTCTGACTGACTTCACTTAGTATGATAACCTCTAGATCCACCACGGTGCTGCAAATGACATTATTTCATTCCTGTTTGTGGCCAAGTAATATTCCACTGTATATATGTACCACATGTTCTTTATCCGTGCATCTATCCATGGACAGGTTCTTTCCATGTCTTGGCTATCACGGACAGTGCTGCCAATATCCGCTGGATCATCAAAAAAGCAAGAGAGTTCCAGAAAAACATCTATTTCTGCTTTATTGACTACGCCAAAGCCTTCAACTGTGTGAATCACAATAAACTGTGGAGAATTCTGAAAGAGATGGGCATAAAAGACCACCTGACCTGCCTCTTGAGAAACCTGTATCCAGGTCAGGAAGCAACAGTTAGAACTGGACATGGAACAACAGACTGGTTCCAAATAGGAAAAGGAGTACATCAAGGCTGTATATTGTCACCCTGCTTATTTAACTTATATGCAGAGTACCTCATGAGAAACGCTGGGCTGGAAGAAGCACAAGCTGGGAATCAAGATTGCCAAGAGAAATATCAATAACCTCAGATATGCAGATGACACCACCCTTGTGGCAGAAAGTGAAGAGGAACTAAAAAGCCTCTTGTTGAAAGTGACAGAGGGGAGTGAAAAAGTTGACCTAAAGCTTAACATTCAGAAAACTAAGATCATGGCATCTGGTCCCATCACCTCATGGGAAATAGATGGGGAGACAGTGGAAACAGTGTCAGACTTTATTTTTGGGGGCTCCAAAATCACTGCAGAAGGTGACTGCAGTAATGAAATTAAAAGATTCTTACTCCTTGGAAGGAAAGTTATGACCAACCAAGATAGCATATTAAAAAGCAGAGACATTACTTTGCCAACAAAGGTCCGTCTGGTCAAGGCTATGGTTTTTCCAGTGGTCATGTATGGATGTGAGAGTTGGACTGTGAAGAAAGCTGAGCGCTGAAAAATTGATGCTTTTGAACTATGGTGTTGGAGAAGACTCTAGAGAGTCCCTTGGACTGCAAGGAGATCCAACCAGCCCATCCTAAAGGAGATCCGTCCTGAGTGTTCATTGGAAGGACTGATGCTGAAGCTGAAACTCCAATACTTTGGCCACCTCATGTGAAGAGTTGACTCATTGGAAAAGACCCTGATGCTAGGAGGGATTGGGGGCAGGAGAGGAAGGGGATGACAGAAGATGAGATGGCTGGATGGCATCACCGCCTCGATGGACATGAGTTTGAGTAAACTCCGGGAGTTGGTGATGGACAGGGAGGCCTGGCGTTCTGCGATTCATGGGGTCACAAAGAGTCGGACACAACTGAGCGACTGAACTGACTGATGAAACTGGGTGTTTGATCCACCTTGAGTTGTTCCCATGTGAGACAATTTGCAAGACTCTAGGCTTGGGGTGGGCCTGACCCACCTCAGGGTCTCCCCTGTAATACAGGGAGGAGATGGCCCGTGCCGGGGAGGCAGTATTGACAGCCTCACAGAGACAAGCGCGCCCTAATCCCCAGGTTCAAAGAGACTGAGTATGTTCAAAGAGACTCTGCCAGGAGAGTAAGCAAAGGACCTGAGGTGAGGAGGGGCTTCCCTGGATTATCCAGGGAGGCCAGTGTACTCACAGGGTCCCTGTAAGGGAAAGAGGAGAAACTGGAAAAGGCCAAGCAGTGACTCTCCCTGAGGCCCGCCCAAAGGCCTGCCCACACCCTGATCAAACCCAGAGAGAGCAGCTTTGGATTTCCGTCCCCAGGAACAGTCAGGTACTAAGTGTGCTCTGCCTGCTCTAGCCACTGATTCTGGGGTCAGGTGCTGCAGCAGCAATAGGAAGCTCGTACGCAGTGAAGAATAGGATTCGGAGCCACCAGGAATGTGGCATTTCGAGTCACTAAAAAAAAAAAAAAAAAAAAATGTGGTCACTGCACACCTGGGGGCAGCAGGGGGTGACTCTGCTCAGGAAAGCTGGCGGGAATCGAGGAGTGAGTGAGGGTGGGAGGGTCCGAGAGTCAATTTCTAGGTGCATTGATAAGAAGTCAGGGGTCCCCGAGGAGGAAAGAGGGGTCTGGGGCTTTCAAAGAGGATAGGTGTTTGGAGCTCTCGAGGAGGAGAAAAGGACAAGTTTTTCCCCCTACATTCCTTAGTCTTAGTCACATAAGACATTTTTTTCTTTAAGCCCAGAGCTGATAAAACTCAGCTTAAACTCTGTACTAAGGATTTTATATATAAAACAACAATGTATCCTGCTTGAGGACATGTTTCTCTTGTCCATGATCCTGTTCTCTTGAACATGATGTTTCTCAGTCGTGTCCGACTCTTTGCAACCCCATGGACTATATAGTCTATGGAATTCTCCAGGCCAGAATGCTGGAGTGGGTGGGCTTTTCCTTCTCCAGGGGATCTTCCCAACCCAGGGATCAAGCCCAGCAGATTCTTTACCAGCTGAGCCACCAGGGAAACCCAAGAATACTGGAGTGGGTAGTCTATCTCTTCTCCAGAGACCTTCCCAACCCAGGAATCAAACCAGAGTCTCTGGCAATGCAGGTGGATTCTTTACCAACAGAGCTATGAGAGAAGCCCAAGGATTACATATATAACAACAAGGATTACATATATAACTTATATATATACACATACATACATACATACATACATATGTGTATATATATATATATATATATATATACACACACATATAAAACATATGTATCCTGCTTGAGGACATGTTTCTCTTTCTTGAGAACCTTCTGACTAATCCTGTTATCTTAAAATGTATATTATGGGAGGGGAGTCTAGTAAAATCTTTCTATTGTTAGTTCTAATTCTGTCATCTTAAAATATAAATTGTGGGAGTGGGTCTAGTAAGATCTTTACAACCTTGAGACATTCTTTTGATTTACTGTAATAACCAATTTAAAAAGTATATAGCTCCCTTGCCAAGACTAGCACTCTCCGCCCCCTTCTGATGTCTGTGTCAGAAGCTTCCTCTGTCCCTTCTCACTGTAATAAAACTTCTGCCACACAAGAGCCCTGAGTGGTCAAGCCTGGTCTCTGGGCCCGAAGCTGAATCTTCTTCTTGGGAGATCACTGAACCTGACATACTTCACTGTAAGTTATCAGATCAAAGAGTGGGTGAAGGTAGGAAGCAGAGAGCAGTTGAGCCACTGTCTGTCTCTGAGCACGACCTGGGGACTCAGAGCCCGGTGCCAGCCCTGGGGTGGCCTCAGAACAGAGCTGCTTTCAAACCCACATGGGGGCCTCCGGCAAACCTATTCCAGAGTGAGGGGGTGGTTTACTGGGGAGGCTGGTGCTGGCTTACCAGCTAGGGCAGCATTCTACCAGGAGCCAAAAATACACAGGGTTCCCAAGATTCATGCTCAAGCCCAGACAGGAACCCCAATGGAGGGCTTTCTGTGGCCAAACAGCAAAAGAAACTGAAGTAGGAAAAAAAAAAGCCCCATTTGTCTCACCCTACATGCACCATCCAGCTTCTCTAGGCATTAAGACACACACCCTCCCCTTCAGTCTCTCTCTCTCTCTCTGGTCCACAACTGTGGGATAAATGACACATCAGCCCATCACACCAAGACGACTCCATTTTACGCCAGGAGACAGAAGGGGAACGGAAATTCCCAGGTGGAGTACAGGCGGGACAAGGATGACCCCGTTTTCCTGTAACGGGGGGCTCTTGCACAGATGGTGGCGCTCCCAGGACACCCGGAGTCTGATGAGAAAGCCGGGGCCCCTGGCTCTCGGCCCCTTGCCCTGCCCTCTGGTGCTCTCAGAACAGAAAGCTGCCGGAGCCCACAGTGACTGCACCCGAGTGGCGGCCTCACCAGCATGCTGTTCCCCCAACCTTCCTCAGTCTCAAATGTATCTGGAGATTTCTGGCAATACGCCACGGCCAGCTGCAGGAACGTTCTAGGGGAAATGTGGAGACAGGAAGGCAGTGGAGAGAAGAGATGGTGTGATCAAGAAGAAGAAAGCGAAGACAAAAGAAAAGCAGCGCACACACGCAGGCTGTGTGCCCAGCTGCAGAGACCATTTCTGATCCCACATGTTTGATGGTAACTGGCTAACGGCAGCCAGCCTCCCTAATGTTTTTGCCAATATTTTTGCCAATTTTGAGCGATCTTGAGAACCCCTCAGAGACGCTACCCACGGGGGTCACTCCATGCCTGCGTCTGTGAACCAGGAGTGTGGACCTGCAACCCTGACTGGGCCACGCCCAGTGGTCTCCACACCCGCCAGAGAGGGACTTCCCTGGTGGTCTAGTGGTTAAGACTCCCCGTTTTCAATGCAGGGGTTGCGGATTCAATTCCTGGTTGGGGAATTAAGGGTTCCCACGCACTGCGTACATTCTCAGTCATTAAGTTGTATCCAACTCTTTTGCGACCCCATGGACTGTAGCCCACCAGGCTCCTCTGTGCATGTGATTTTCCAGGCAAGAAGACTGGAGTGGGTTGCCATTTCCTCCTCCAGGGGACCTTCCCGACCCAGGGATCGAACCTGCGTCTCCTGTATTGCAGGTGGATTCTTTACTATCTGAGCCCCGGGGAAGGCCCCACTTGCATGGCCAAAAGTAAATAAATAAATAAATATTTTTAAATGCACGAAGTGTATTTAAAAAAAAAAAAAAATGAAAAAAAAAAAACTCCCAAGAGAAGATGTGAGGAAGTGAAAGACCCCTTTCCTAGCAAAGCGAGCCTTCAGCACCTGCCGCCTTCATATGTGGGACCTGTTTTTAGAGGATGCTTTGTATAAAAAGCGGTGCTTTTAAGTCACTTCTAAAGCTCACATTTCTAAAAAATCAAATTTGTCCTGAGTCGGCCGATGCCCATGAGAGTCCAAGCTCACTCCCTTTAGAGAATCACGTCTCCTTACTTGTTGAAGATCTGTTGCTTTGTTCACGGGAAAGGGCCACGGGAGCCACCTCCCCAGTTTCTACTCTGTGCCGGTGGGTGCCGAGCGCTGGGACAGTAAGAACATTCAGGATGACTTGACCAAAAAGTTCAAGTCCACTCAGCAAACGCCTGCTGAATGCCAAGCACTTACTTGGCAAGGAGGTGTTTTGCTGGGCCAGGAGGTAGGCGTTTGAACAAGTCTGGCCTTCAGGAAGGCAACCTTAGAAAATAACTGGGACATATGACACACACAATAGCATGATAAGCACACCCAGATAACCAGGGATTATGAACACAGAGTGACGAATTCTTGGTGGGAGAGGTGAAAGGTGATGCTATTCAGGGGACACCGCCAGGGTGGCGTTAACAAGAATCTGTGCATACGAATAAGAGGGAAAATGGAGTATGGCTCCAGAGGCTTCTATGGACGTGGTAAACTATCATCTGACATTAGGGCAAGAGGAAGAAAAGCAGATTTTGCACCCAATATATTAAACTTACTCAATCAACATTCACTGAGTGAAGGAAGAGAGACTGGGTTCAGTTTTCTAGATATAAACACGCACATTCGGGACTTCCCTGGCAGCTGCAGTGGTTAGGACGTGGTGCTTCCACTGCAGGGGACTTGGGTTCAATCCCTAATTGGGTAACCAAGATCCTCCAAGCCACACAGTACAGCCAAAAATATATAAACAGATAAAAATGCACATATACATTCCCAGGTTCCAGAGTCCAAAGCTGGTTTGGAAACACCATTCTATTTCTAATTTCCCTTTATTACATAATAGCATTATATATTCATAATTGTTCCATTTTTCCCCCCAGGAGTTGTAGGAGGTAGGTTTGGACACAGAAAGACCAAAGTTCAACCTGGATTACAAGACCAGCCAAATGAGCAGAAGCTGGCACTAGTCTTCAGCCTCCTTCACGGCAAGTCCACCTCTCAACTCTTCTCCCCTTGACTCTTCCCCAGGAAACCCACTTTTCCTGGGAGAAAAGTCTTCAGGAAACAAAATATTAGAAAACAGTAACTAAGTATCTCCTGCAGGTTGGAGGGAGCACAGAATCTACATCTGGCTCCTCTGATCCCAGCCCTGTGGCTTTATTGACCGAGAAATGTAATTCCTGGCTTCTGTTTCCTCATCCGAAAACTGGAGATCAATGACAAAACTGCCTGAGTGTCTTGTTGACGATTTAAGGGTAAGTACATGAAAATTATCAACTTAATGGACAGAATTTGAGCAAACTCCAAGAGGCAGTGGAGGACACAGGAGCCTGGCGCGCTACAGTCCATGTGGCCGCAAAGCGTCAGACACGACTGAGCGCCTGGACAGCAACCTGGAATGTGGAAACCCCCAAATGAGAGTCACTCCTGTTATTATTACTGTCGTCATTGTAAAACACGAATGGTATTATTTTTAATTTTTCAGCCTGTCCCCTGTGTCTATAGTTTTGATCCTTCTGCTTGTTTAAGTCCTGGATTTCCTTCTGTTAACTATAGCTGAGCACCACCCATAGTAACAGAGACAGTGAGAAAAGCAATGAGCCAATACGCTTTGATCCTCAGCAAAGGGACACCTTTGGCAACCACTGCATCCCATCAGTGACCAAAATGAGAGTCCAATTCATGCGAGGCAGTGGCAAGATCAGAGATCAGAAGATTTAGCGCTATTTCTCCCCAAGCCCTACAACCTCAGGCAATTTCTACAACTGTTCCTTTATCCTCTGTTGTTCAGTCACTAAGCCTGCAGCACGCCAGGCTTCCCGGTCCTTCATCATCTCCCAGAGCTTGCTCAAACTCATGTCCATTCAGTCGGTGATGCTATCCAAACATATCTTCTGTTGTCCCCTTCTCCTCCCGCCTTCAATCTTTCCCAGCATCAGGGTCTTTTCCAATGAGTCAGCTCTTTGCATCAGATGGCCAAAGTACTGGAGGTTCAGCATCAGTGAATATTCAGGGTTGATTTTCTTTAGGATTGAGTGGTTTGATCTTTTTGCAGTCCAAGGCACTCTCAAGAGTCTTCTCCAGCACCACACTTCAAAAGCATCAATTCTTTGGCAATCAGCCTTCTTTATGGTCTAACCCTCACATCTATACATGACTACTAGAAAAACCATAGCTTATATAAGTACTATACAGACCTTTGTAGGCAAAGTGATGTCTCTGCTTTTTAATACACTGTCTAGGTTTATCATAGCTTTTCTTCCAAGGAGCAAGCGTCTTTTAATTTCATGGCTGCAGTCACCATCCACAGTGATTTTGGAGCCCAGGAAAAGAAAGTTTGTCACTGTTTCCATTATTTCCCCATCTGTTTGCCATGACATGATGGGACTGGATGTCATGATCTTAGTTTTCTGAATGTTGAGTTTTAAGCCAACTTTTTCACTCTCCACTTCATCAAGTGGCTCTTTAGTTCCTCTTCACTTTCTGTCTTAAGTGTGGTGTTATCTGCATATCTGAGATTATTGATATTTCTCCCAGCAATCTTCAATCCAGCTTGTGATTCATCCAGCCCGGTATTTTACATGATGTACTCTGCAGATAAGTTGAATAAACAGGGTGACAATATACAGCCTTGATGTACTCCTTTCGCAATTCTGAACCAGTCTGCTGTTCCATGTCCAGTTCTAACTGTTGCTTCTTAACCTCTGTACAGATTTCTCAGGAGGCAGGTCAGGTGGTCTGGTATTCCCATCTCTTGAAGAATTTTCCACAGTTTGTTGTGATCCACATAGTCAAAGAATTTAGCATGGTCAATGAAGCAGATGTTTTTCTGGAACTCTCGTGCTTTTTCAATGATCCAGTGGATGTTGGCAATTTGATCTCTGGTTCCTGTGCTTTTTCTAAATCCAGCTTGCACATTTGGAAGTTCTCGGTTCATGTACTGTTGAAGCCTAGCTTGAAGGGTTTTGAGCATTATCTTGCTTACAAGTGAAATGAGTGCAATTGTGTGGCAGTCTGAACATTCTTTGGCATTGCCCCTCTTTGGGATTGGAATGAAAACTGACCTTTTCCAGTTCTGTGGCCACTGCTGAGTTTGGCAAATTTACTGGCATATCGAATGTAGCACTTTCACAGCATCATCTTTTAGGATCTGAAATGGCTCAGCTACAATTGTTACCTCCACTAGCTTTGTTGGTAGTAATGCTTCCTAAGGCCCATTTGACTTGGCACTCCAGGACTTCTGGTTCTAGGTGAGTGACCGTACCGTAGTGGTTATCCAGGTCATTAAGACCTTTTTTGTACAGTTCTTTCCTCTAGGCCAAGGAAATAATGGCAGGACTCCTGATAACCTAATAGGATTACAGATATGAAGACACTTATCCAAGATAAAATGAAATAACAAATGGTATCACTACTCTAAGCTAGCTAATGCATTCACCAAGTCTGGACTAGACAGCCTCTGTGTGCTAGAATGTGCCAGAAGGGAAGGAGACTGGTGCCTTTGGTCTCTTCCTTCCACATCCTTTTCTACCACTGTTTAGTGGCAGGGTTAATTTACAAATTCCCCAGCCCTATAAAGTAAGTAAGAGATAATAAAGCCAAAGAACTGGTTAAGAGCAGGTTGGTAGAAAACCTGCTGCTACTGCCAGCTTTCTTATGTAAGCATAAGTGTTACATAATAAGTAATCTGAAGGGATATAGAAAAAAAAAATCAAGTTGTCTGTCATTAGGCAGGAAAAGCTGCAATATATGGCCACATCATAGACAACGGCCCTGGGACAGCACCAGAGTGTGTGGCTATGGAGGATAATATTTCCAACCAGAACAGGGCTTCCCAGCTGGGCTTCTGGGACACCCTGTGGCTAGTGGGTGGAGAAGGATTTTGGAGCCTACTACACCTGGAGCATGAATTCTGGCCCCCCAGATCGGTAAGCCTTGGAAAGTCATGTCCCCTCTCGGTGCTTCAAGTTTCTCAACTGTGGTAAAAATAAGAGTATTAATAGCTTCTGTTTTTCAAATGCACCATGAACTTGACATACATGATCACCTACAATCCTCACAACCATTCCAGGAAGCCAAATGGAGATTAGACCTGCAGCTGAGGATGCCTTTAGGACTAAATGGGATAATGATGACTTCAAGGCTTATCACATAAAAGTTGCCCAACTCATGTTGGTGCTCAGAATGCCACCCACCTACCCTACTTTGAGCTCTTTAGATGTTTATCAACAGTCAAGGCACAGTGCCCAGTACACTGTGAACACAAAACATGCACTAAGATGGGAAAGTGGCCCCAAGGCTGAAGAAGCATGGTAACAGTGATCACAAGTTTTGAATTCCCCAGATGGGCAAACAGGGCGTGAAGGCCAGACAGAATCACTTTATCACAAGTTATCTCAACAAATGTCTACCAAGTGTTTATAACCATGTACCAGACAACTTGTTAAATCCGATGGGAGAGCAGAGCAGAAGCACTTGTCTTCACAGGAATGATACAGTGACACAGGGAGGACGCACTGACCAGGATCTCAGCGGCTGGAGAAGACAGGCTGGAACCTTAGCTCTGTAACTCATTAGCTCCATGCCCTTGGGCACATCATTTACTCCCCTCATCAATCTGAGTTTCATCAACTACACAACAGGATACAAAACAATGGCACCTTCACCTCATTGGACAGTTTTAAGAGATAGATAAGCTAGGCACTTCCCTAGTGGTCCAGTGGTTAAGACTCCAAGACGCGACTGAAGGGGGTATGAGTTCAATCCCCGCTCAGGGAACTAACATCCTGCATCACACATGGTGCAGCCAAAAAAAGAAAAGAAACAGGTGTGCTAACCCATAAGCACTTAGGAGAGTGCCAAGCACATGTAAGCATAAGTGTTAACTATTATTATCAACACAATGCCTGGTATATAGTTAGCATAGCAATCATCCACCATGATTACTGTTATTCCAGAAGTTATTATCCTGGCTACAGGCCTCATGCTGGAGAGCGGAAGCCTCCAGGGCATTTTCTGGCTCCCAGGATCACATGCCCTGAGGGTTCCCTGACTGCAGTGTCACTGCCTCTGGCTGTCACCATCACCAGTTATCCTGGAGCAGAGGACAGATTCCATCACTGGGTGCTGAGGGCGGAATTCTCACCTGAGCTGCTGGGAAGCGATGCTCCTTGTCCACCTGGGCTGCGATGGGAAAGAGCTCCTTCTCGGCAAAGTCGCGGCACGTCTGCCGCAGCATCTGGTGAGTCTCGGGCAGTTCAACAGACTGGTAGACGGTATGTAGGCGACGCCAGGCCCAAGGCCGGGGGACTGCCAGAGAGAAGAGGAGTCAGTGGAAAGGGAATGCAAGAGGTCTCATGTAGTAATAATAATAACAGTGATCCACTTACTGGGTGGGCTTCCCTGGTGGCTCAAATGGTAAAGAAACTGCCTGCAATGCGGGAGACCCAGGTTCGATCCCTGGGTCGGGAAGATCCCCTGGAGAAGGGAATGACTATCCACTCCAGTATTCTTGCCTGGAGAATTCCATGGACAAAGGAGTCTGGCAGGCTACAGTCCATGGGGTCACAGGGTTGGACATGACTGAGTGACGAACACTTTCATTTTCACTTTTTCACTTACTGGGTGGTTCTCCACCACAGATGACTCGGGTCCCCCAGGGGACATCTGGCAAAGTCCAGAGACATTTTTGGTTGTCTCAACTGGTGGGTGGTAGGGAGTGGGGAGAAGCCAGGAATACTGCTAAACATTGTACAGGACGGAACCCACGACAAAGAACTAGGGGCCCAAAATGTCACTAACACTGCTGCTGAGAATAGAATGGAATGTTCACCATGTTTGCTGAATACTTTGTACAACAGTCCTACTCATGGCCAGTATAACACCAGTAACAGTAAGAGCACAACTCTGTGACCTCAGGCAAGGATCTTAACTTCCCTGGTTTCTCTAAATGTGGAGGACAACAGTACTCTGCTCCTGGGCTAGAACCATGAAAACTAACTGTAGCACTTAGCACTTAACCCTGCTGAGAGTACCAACAGCTCTCAAGAGGGTCCCCTTTATTATTATTCAGGGTGAGTGGGTCCTGATCAGGCAAAGGAAGCCCTGGCCACAGGGGCCACTGCTGCTACAGGGTAGAGAAATTAGAAGATGGAAAAGAGGCTACCAGTGAGCTCCTGTGATCTGCCAGGCACCTGTGTTTTAATCCTTGTAACAACTCCAGGAGAACAGCAGTATTACTGTGGTCGTTTCACACAAGGGCCCAAGGTCACAGATGGCACAGTCTGGGTTCAACCCCAGGCCTGGCACCCTAGGAATGGCGCAAACTGAACCACCTCCGCAGGTGCAATAAATGTGTGTGTGTGTGGGGGGGGGGGGGGGTGCAGTGTGAGAAGGGGGTTGGGATTGGGGGTCGGAGCAGGGGCCGAGGCCACGCAGGCGCGAGAAGCAGCCTGGGGCAAAGGCCTCGCGAACCAGAGGGGCACCGACCGGCCGCCCGCCCTGCTGCGGGGGTGAACCCGCTGCCCGGACCCACGCCCGCCCCTCCCGCCGCCCCACTGTGCGGGGTCGGAACGCACTCACCTCCACGGACAAGGCCACAGGCCCGGATGAGCAGCGTGGCAGCCATGGAGGACAGACACGGCGGGCTGGTGACTGTACTCGACTTCTTCCTGGCGACCTCAGTGCCGCGCGGGGAGGGACCTGCGCCGGTCGGGAGCCCCGCCCCTCGGGCCTCGGGCGGACTCGCGAGCCCTCGAGCTCCGGGGGCGGGGCTGGCCGCGGGTGCTCCCGAGCCCCGCCTCAGCCCACCAGCCCCGCCTCGGAGAAATTCCAACTCTTTAGGGAGTCTCCGAAGCTGGTTCTGTTGTTGTTCAGCCCGCTAAGTCGTATCCGACTCTTTGCGACCCCATGAACTGAAGCCCGCCAGGCTTCCTTATCCTTCACCATCTCCCGGAGTTTGCTCAAATTCATGTCCATTGAGTCGGTGGTGCGATCCAACCATCTCATCCTCTGTCGTCCCCTTCTCTTCCTGCCTTCAATCGCCTTCAGTCTTTCCCGGCATCAGGGTCTTTTCCAATGAGTCGGCTCTTCGCATCAAGTGGCCAAAGTATTGGAGCTTCAGCTTCAGTCCTTCCGATGAATATTCAGGGTTGATTTCCTGGTTTTAGGCTGACCTTAAAACTCTTCAGGGGGCGAGCCTAGCTCTCTCCTAAAATCCAGTTCCATGATCTAAAAAAACTCCACTTAGCCTTCCCCTACCCCAAACCCACCGCGCCCCCGCTGAAGCCTCACAGTGCAGCTTTTCTCCAGGATCTCTAGCTGCTTCCTGCCTCAGGGCCTTTGCAGTCACCATTCCCTCCACTGGAAGACTCCTTCCCATCAACACCTCCCTGAGGAAGCCGGTGCTTCCCCTGGCAAACTCTCCATCCCATTATTTCTGGCAGGTAGCATCTGAAATCTTACCAAGTCCCCTACTAGCCTGTGAGTGCCCAGTGGGGCAAGGATCTTACGCTGCTGCTCATTCTCTTGGCATAAGGAGTTGGGGTGCTAGGAGGTTGTGAAGGTGGGGCAGCACTGATGCTTCCCTGTCCCCCTGTGGTCCCGCGTCTCACTCCCAATTGTGGAGCAGAGCACCCCACCTACCCCTCCAACGGGAGCCTTGAACGCTGTGCCCTAATTCCCTGCATTTTGTCGTTTGTCAGGACCCCTTCACCCCGCCCCCCCAAAATTACAGCGATTTCTCTTGCCTAACAAGCATCTTCCATGGGCCCAGGTGTGAGTCAGACTTCCACAGGTTCCGGGAACCACCCACATGCACCCAGGAACCCAGTCCCTCCAGCTGCCTTTCTTCTCCCATTAACTCAGCCAGCCAACTGTCTCAGGCTGAAACCAGAACTTACTCTGCTTTCTGAAGATCTATTAAAAGATGTGGCAGTCTTTCAAATGTTTTGTTCCTTAAGTCACTAAGTCATGTCCAATTCTTTGCAACCCCAAGGACTGTAGCCCACGAGGCTCCTCTGTCCTCCACTATCTCCCTTAGTTTGCTCAAATTCATGTCCACTGAGTTGGTGCTTCTATATTAAGTTGCATTTAAAAGAAATGCATTCAAAAGAAAGCCTCTAAACCTAGAGTACATTTACTGTCATTGGCAAATGCTCCTCTGAGGCTTCCTCACCTTTTACCACCGCACCTGGGCACCAGCCCTGGGTAGAAGAAAAGGGGGAAGTGAAGGGGAAAATAAATGAGTGTTTGTAGGCAGAGGCCAACAGACCTTCAGGTGCCACTAACTGTCTAAACAAGAGTTATTTTTAACTTACATTGTTTGTGACCTTAAACATGGATGTAAGTTTTATATTAAAAGTATGCATGTTTTCCAAAAAAACTCAGAAGTTGGTTGCAAGAGGTTGGATGGAGGGAGGGAACTGGCGGCAGACACCAGGAAACTTTCCAGAGTGATGAAGACATCCTTTATCATGACTGTGATCAGGTATCCATTTATCAAACTCATCAAACCATACTCTTAAATGGGTTGAATTTACTTTTAAATGAGGTATGGTTAAAACACACCTCAATGAACCTAACTTTAAAATATATATGCATTTTAAATTCTGAAAGCATTTTATTAAAATGTAAAGCAAAAATACATGAAACCTAAAGCACAATACTATGTCCTAATCACTCTAGAAACCAGCGCTACCCATTAAACCAGTATTTACAGAAAGGCCACCCCAACTCCACCTACTCCCCCTGTGAAGCAAGAGGCCCAGTCAGGAGACACGAGAGGGCACACATACTGTGAAAAATCTTTCTTTTATTACTGTCTCTTGTGGCAAAATAACATTTTATACAAATAAGTCACCTAGTTTACTTTGGACATAAAGACA
Source organism: Odocoileus virginianus (assembly GCF_023699985.2). Lineage (NCBI taxonomy): Eukaryota > Metazoa > Chordata > Mammalia > Artiodactyla > Cervidae > Odocoileus > Odocoileus virginianus. The sequence goes on along the minus strand of NC_069685.1, from coordinate 58,893,481 downwards.
ATACAAACTGGAATGAGGATCTTAGGTGAAGAAGAAAGGGAGGAAGGACAGATTTGGTCATTGACGTTTCTTATATTCTGTGAAAAATAGATTTACGGGGGGAAAAAATAGACTTTCACAAGTTCAACAACTTTACATGAACCTCTGTATACAAGGGGTAAATCCACCTCCTTCTTGTGCCTAAGACGTTCCGTGACATGGAATGTGAGAAACATGATCGACGCTTAGGCTCCTTCACCGGGTAGAGCGGCACCCTCTGCAGCAGGGGTCCTCACCCACAGACACTGAGTCTGTGCCGTAATCCTGAGAATGGCCCCCATTCCCCAACCTCACTGATGTCGCAGTGACAACGGCCACCAGGAAGAAAGTGACTTTACAGAAAAAAGTAACAGTACTGGGAGCACTGAACTAAGAATATCAAGGGTGGCAAGACACCCAACGGGCGTGCTGGACACAGCCTGTTAAGGCCATTCCAGAAATGAGTCCCACTTCGACTGAAAAAACAAGTTGAAGATCCCCCCAGCTATTGCCACGTCAAGACTCTCCAGTCTAAGGAGAGCTCCAAGATCCCCAAATCACTGCCTATATTTGAGAATCGGTGGCCCAGACTGTGAGTGCCTTCAGGAAGTCCTGCAAAGCCCTGAAAACTTGCGTTCCCTGCAAGACAGCTATAAGCTGACATATGAGGAGAGGATGACCGACTTTATCCCAGAACTACTTTTACTTATTTCCTGTTTACTCTTTAAAACATAGAATAAAATAAACCATGGTCTTCTCTGCAGAAGCTAAAAGGGTATCTTAGCCCAAAGGCGCCACAGGAAAAGAAAGGTGCTCTTCCAGGAGCCTCCAGGGCAGAAGGACAGGAGCAAGACAGGAGGAGGGGTGCAGGCGGCAGGCCCTCTGGCCACAGCGGGGCGAGCCGGTCGGCTGGGATGTGTTCCCTCCAGGAGCTGCCTCACTGGTGCCAGCTCTGAACAGAGGGAGGGTGTGTCTCCCTGGGCAGGCAGTTTCTGTCCTGCCACCCCAGTGCCCACAGGTAGGTAACTGCTGCCCACAGTCCATACTTCTCAATGCCACGGCCTCCTGATTCAGCTTCTGATGAGTTCAGAAGAAAGTATATATACTTTGAGAGAAAGTGTAATTTCCAATTCTCTCCCCAGTTCGGGTACAGAAGGGTTAATTTCAGACTTATCCCAGTTAACACCCCAGATGCTTCTCAAGGTTTCCTGAGTAGCTGGACACAAGAATCTGGAGTCCCAGGTACAGACACCAGACCTTCAAGTGCAGAAGGGGACCAATCCCTATGCCACCGAGCACAGAGCGGGCGCTCGGCCTCATAGTGGTCTCCAGTGAGACTAAGGCAAGTTCTTGGGAACAGGGTGCAGCACTCTTCAAGCCAGAACACCGGCCTCCTCCCCCACTCCTGCCCTCCTCCCAGCAACCGCTAACACTGCAGGCGAGGGACAGCCCACGAGCCCACAAGACGGGGTCTGCCTGGGACACGGTCTCCTGAGCAGAGCTCTGGGCAGCTCCAAACCATTTCCTAGATAGTAATTAAAACATCAAATAGCAGAAACTCTCCCGACTGGGCTTGTCACAGAGAGAAGGGGTTACTCCGAAGCCCAACGAACACAGATCTGCTGAAGGTGCCCCAGTGAGAGAGAGAAAGTGAAGAGGCAGTGCTGATGTCGGTCCGCCAGGGACGGGAAGGAGCCACGCCGAAGGCACCTGGATTTGCAGCCAACTCCAGTTCTGGGGCTCATCGGGTCTGGGGTGAGCAGCCTGCCCTGCAGGGAGCCCGGTTTCTTCCTCCCTTGGGGGCTGGGTCCAGGGCCAGCACCCAGGATGAACCAGGGTTCTCTCAGTGAGAGAGCTGCCAGCCTCTGGCACAGCCCAGACTCTGGCCTGGCACAAAGCGCTGGACCAAAGCTGAAGGCCACTCACGCTCTAGAAACCAAACAGGGTGCAGCACAGGGCAGCGAAGGCCAGGTCCGCCTCTCCTGGCCCCACCCGGCCTTTCGCCCCAACACGGGAGACGGCGCTCCTGTCAGAGGCACCACGTGCCTGGGTGCTTCCTACTGCGACCTTCCTATGAATGCTGAGCCCTGGCCACGGCGACAATCTCATCAGAAGGGCAGGAGTTTGGCCTGAGCACCTACATCCGCCCACATAGACAGCGGTAGGGAGCTGAGGCGGGGAGAGTCCGCCCAATGAGGGCCTGAGGGAAGTGCAAAGAGACACGTTTTGGAGAACACATGTCTCTGCCAGGCCTCCTCAGCCCATTTCCCCCTTTCCCAACACTGCGACCATTCCAACTAGCGGTCCACAGGACCAGAATTTGCCTTACTTAGGTGGGACCAGCTAGGATGGTTCCAGAGCAGCTTCAATACAAAAGCAGAGGGGACAAGGGCCAGAGGAGCCGCAGGAGCCTAATCAGTACTCGGAGAAGTCTAGCCACACATCACGTACGCTGGGAGCACCCCTGACACTTTGTAAAACCTCCCCACAAGAAGCCTAGAAATAAAAATACAAAACAACGAGGCCTGTGCTAGCCTCGAGCGACACTACGGTTCCCAGAGCGAAAACGGACACATTCGATTTCAGGAGAAACTCAAAAGGTAGGAGCTAGGAAAAGCAGAGCAAGCCGTCTTCTGTCTGGAAGGAGAACAGGAAGGCACAGCCAGGCTGAAACCTCGGGGGTGCCCCAGGAGGAGCAGCCAAGATCCCGGAAGTCAGACAGGTAAGCGGCTCCCTAGGCTCGGCAGCTTTGCCCACCCCCGAGCCTCAACTCCTGGCCCCATCCTCCCCTCCGCTCGGCTCAGGGTCCTCTCCAGGAGGTTAAGGACGATACTCAGGCTGACGTCAGAGTGTGCTGATGGCGGCCCTGCCGGTGAGGGAGGAGTCTCAGCTTCGCAGAGGGCCCTGAACCTACAGAAGAGCCTTCTCTCCCTGGTACAGCTGTGCCTGCAGGGACCCAGGCTCATCAGGACATCCTGGAGGAGCCGGGAAAATAAACTTTCTTTCTATCTGGATTCCAGGAGTCTTATTCTAAGATTTACAACTTCTGCGACCTAAGGGGCAGGGGGCAAAGGGAGGAAAAAATACGGGGGGGAGAGAGACACAGCACTGCCTGGCACCTCTCCTGGAGCACAGGAAACTGCCACCCCAGCCTCGGCTGCCTGGGGCCAGGTCCCAGACACGTGTCGGCAGACAACAGCTTCAACCACCTCCGTGCACCGGGGCCTCGGGCCACGGCAAGGCGCCTCCCCGCCCGTTCCAGCCGCTGCTACTGGCCCCCGTTATAGGCATAGTCGGCCTTGTTGTGCATTATCAGCTTGTTGTCGACGAAGTAAAAGCTGTCAGAACGGGTCTCATAGGGATTTTCAATCATCAGACGAACTGCAAGTTAGGAGAAGGGAAAAAATGCAAAGAGTTGTGTGTGAGTCTGCGCTATGGGCCAGGTGGGAAAAAACTTAGCATCCCCTCTAAATTCCCAGGTGGCTCAGTGGTAAAGAGCCCGCCTGCCAATGCAGGAGACGCAGGAGACGCAGGTCCAACCCCTGGGTCAGGCAGGCTCCCCTGGAGGAGGAAATGGCAACCCACTCCAGTGTTCTTGCCTGGAGAAGCCCATGGACAGAGGAGCTTGGTAGGCTGCAGTCCATGGGGTTGCAAAGAGTTGGACATGACTGAGCACCCACACACAAAAATGCATAAACCAGCCCTTCCTAAAAATGTGAGCATGTGCTGTCAGAATAACGAGGTCAAAACAGAGGGAGCCAGGCCTGGACAGCTGGGGAGACCTGGGACCACCGAGGCCCCCCGGTGGTGCGTGCCCCCCACTCCCACAGCAGGAGGCCACAGCACTGGGCCTGGCCCTCCGAGGCCACTGCCAGCCTGGTGCCCAGTCAGAACACCAGAAGGGGGCTCGCCAGTCTGCCAACATGCAGCAAAGCAGCTGACTGATCGGTGCTTCTGGCCCCCACCTCCAGACATTCTGGCCCAAATTTAGAATGCGGTGCCTCACTGGGCCCACCCACAGGCGCCCCTACAGCAAAGGAATCCTAGGTGTGCATGAGTGCAGGGGGCAAGGCGTCTTCTCAGAGATGGCGCATGGTGTTAACTTGTCAACGACCCTGCAAAGGCAAACCTGTCCTGCGACCCAGACTTGAATCTTCTGTGCGTTGAGGCAGCTGCCCCAGGTCTTTAAATGGAGGGTCAAGGGACCTGCGAGCCACCACCCCTGGTTGATTCTGAGTCAGTGATCATGTGCTATTATGAATCCCCTGGAGGAAACGCTGTCGCTGACCACAGTTCTCAAAAGGCACGGTGACTGCTTCAAATTCTTTGAACTCACCGACGTTATTTAGCTCACATCCAGAGGACTGACCCCCATCCTCTTTTAGCTTATCTGGTTTCAAGGAGAGAAAGTTAGATGGCTGGCCTTTGATAAAAAACTTGAAATGCTGTAATCTTCTCTTGCAATTATCAACATGTTCCAGGCCAGTCTGGGGAGAGGGCTTTAAAAACAGGATCATGATGACAGTAGATGCAGTTGACACCCTGCCCACTCCTCATCAAACCTCACTTTACCTGCGAACAGCACTGCTGCACAAGCACCGAACACTTGTCAGAAAACAACACTTTCAAGGATCTGGGACTCTGAGAAAACTGGTCAGTGTATGTAGACCCTCGCCCACAATTCAACTAAACCCCACCACTACTCACAGGATCCCGTCGTATCCTCATTGCTCCGGGACAACTTCCCCTCATGACTCACAGGCGGTGCTAATGTGAGAGAGCCAGACGGAAGCCACAGGACTGCACAGCCTGTTCGTCCTGTCATCAGGCCCATCTCCTCCCTGGACTGGCCTTCCCTGCCTGGTGCCTCCCCCAGGTCTTCCTCCCCGTATCTCCTCCTAAGACCCTGTTTCCATTCTGTCACTCCTGCTCCCAGGACTCGACCAGCTCGCTATTTCCTGCCTGATCTATTCTGACAGTTTATCTCATGACCCTTCTACTGGCAGAGAATGAGAAAGAGGTGCTCCTCAGATCAAGAATCCCACTCAGCTCAGTTTCACACATAGCTCTGATTAAGGAGAAAGCAAAGGGCCAGCGCAGTGCTGAGCAAGAGCTAAGGACCAGAACCGTGAAACCGTGACTGGCTGTGGATGGAGTGGGCGCTCCAGGGAGGGTCGGGGTCTCCTCTCATCTCCCTCCATCACACCCTTCCCCACAGCAGACTTCCTAGAGGATGGCCTGTGTTAACACCTTCAGAGTCCCACCGCCAGCAGAGCCAGAGTGTGCGACGTGAGACAGGAGTGACAAGAGGCGAGAAGCCTGAGAGCGAGTGACTCGAGACCCCTCATGTCCCTGTTTCTCTGCCAAGGGCGTCGCCAGACCAGTTGGATTTCATTTCAAGGTGCACTCCTGCTAAGCTGAAAGATCCAGAACATTGCACAAGTCGGGGGATACGTACTGACATCCTCAGAAAGTTGGGGAAACTCATAGATGTGCTCGCAAGTGTTCCTGCTGCTGGGGATGCAGAAGCCGAAATCAAAGTCGAAATTTTTCAGCAGGCGTTCCCGAAAGTAGTGCCGCTCGATCATCCGGAAGTTAGACACAGGTTTGTCTCCCACCGTGAACTCCACCCTGCGAAACACAATCTCCATGAGCCCGGTTTTGTTGCCTCCTCCCTCCACTAGGGCCAACCCCAACCCAACAGAGGACATTCTCCTCTGTGAACCAGAAGGTGCTCCCCTCAGGAGAAGCCGGGACTCACGTGGCACCCACGGTGCGGAGGCGGAGAAACGCCGGTGTGAACTGGTAGCGGACGAAGCGGCCGGCGCTGACGTCCACATCCCCGCCTGCTTCCCCTTCCTCGTCCTCTTCTTCCTCCTGGCCTGAAAGGGCACACGGAACGCCAGCTCAGCAAAGAGCACGACCAATCGGGGATACCGACACCCACAGCAGCACTCACTGAGCACCTGCTGGCATGCCTGGCTCCATCCTGCACACCTCACAGGGTCCTAACAACCCTGGAGCTGTTGTCTTCATTTTATCTCCACTGTACAGACCCAGAGAGGTGAGCTCAGGGGTCCAAAGTCCCCCAGTCTTCAATCAAAACCCCAGAGTTCAATCCCTGGTCAGGGAACTAGATCCATGCCACAACTAAGACTCAGAGCAGCCAAAGAAGTAAATTGAATAAATAAATATTAAATACTGCTGCTGGTCCAGTGGTTAGGACTCTGTGGTTCCACTGCAGGGAGCATGGGTTGGATCCCTGGTCAGGGAACTAAGACCCTGCAAAGCCACATGACATAGCAAAAAATAAATAATGTTGCTACATACAATATCGCGTAATAAACCATAATGGGAAAGAAAATGAAAAAATATATATGTATAACTATACACCAGAAACTAACACAACACTGTAAATCAACTATACTTCAATAAAAAAAAAAATTTTTAATGTTGTTGAAAAAATGGAGCCAACAGACTTAATACAAGGTTGCCATGAACCTTCAATTTGTAAAAAAAAACACACTATCTATGAAGTTCAATAAAGTGAAGTGAGCCTATAGTAAATTGAGGGAGCAGGGATGTGGATCCAGGCCCATCAGACTCGAGGCCTATTCTTAAACACAAGGCTATTTGCCTTTTATATAATCTGAGGTCTTGGGCCATGTCCTAAGGCTGAAGCCTGGAAGACCAGCTGGGTACCAGGCCCCTGAGGTGGTCTGTGCTATACAAACCAGGTCTGCTGCTGACCAAGTTAATGTGCTTGCTGCTAAGCAAAATAATCAGGCTGCAAAAGTTGAAACTATCGAGAAGGCACTTTCAAAGAATGCAGAAATTTCTGACACAGCAAAGACAAATCCCTAGAAATAATTCTGCTATTTAAATGAAAGACCGTGACCTTCAGCCTTGTGGGAACTGCACCTCCTTGGATTACTGCCTATACCAGGCCCAACACTCTGACCATCTGGGAAAGAGTGAAGCATGAAGCAGATGGGCCATGCACCAACATGTGGGACCCAAGAAAGGAGATGGTCCACACCAGTAATGATGGGCTCTGGTCTAGCCCACTCCTGAATCCAGGAATGAAGAATCTGTAAAAGGAACTGGGAGCCACTCTAATGTGAACCAGGAGTTCACCCAGTGTCTAGTAGCCACCCAGTGTCCAGCAAGAGCATTTTTTTCCAGGTCTAGGCTGAACAAAGGTACAATAAAAGAGAAGTCTTTTTCAGCATCAAACATCCCAAGAGCAGTGGACGACCAGACAGAGTGGGAGTTCAAAGGTAAAGACTCCAGAGGCCCGGCTCCAACTATGGGATTCAGAAAGAAAACATAGAGCAGATCTCGGGGATTCGAGCTCATCAGAAAAGTGCTGCAGGAGGGCTCTGGTTCAGCGTGAGCCTTAGTGAATCAAGATCCTTAAAGACTGGATGGGCTGAAAATCACGGTATTTTTACAGTGTGTGATGCTGACCTTCCCGTGACAGTTCAGTTTTGTACCGAAATGACTAGTCTCAGTCCTGTCTCATCCAAATCCATACACCGGAAGTAGCCCTGGTATTCCCTGGGTCCTGGGAACATCTTAACACCACAAGGACAGGAAGCTTAGAGATGCGAATGGGGTTACAGACCCAGGAAATTAGGTGGCCCTGACCCTCCCAATACAAGATAAGTATCTACAAGCTCAAGTCTTTTTTTTTTTTCTTCAAGCTCAAGTCTTTAGTGCCCTGGTCAGTCCGGGATTACGGTAGCACAAGGAATCTCAAGCGGGGTCAGGAGACGGATGCCTTAGTCTTGGCTGAGACTTTTTCATGAAAGCCTCTGACTTACTTGGTTATTAACAGCTGTCTTACCAAACTTACAGGCTCTTTCTGAATAGCAAATAGATGAAAAAAGCTTGGCAAAAAGAGTCATTAACACAGACTGTGGCTGCAACTCTGGACTATCTGGGCTGGTGTTCTAAAAACAAACTCCAGGGGGCGCTCAATCTCCAGTGACATGCTCCCCAGACCTACAAGTGGTCCCCTAGTCAGAAATGAAGTGCCCTGGAACCGCATCACTAGCACAAGCTGTGTTATTTCAAGGCTAACTGAAGGGGTCCCAAGCAAATGAGTTCACAGGCCTGGGCCTTCTGGTCATCCAGAAAATGCTGGAGATTAAAATCCAAATTGGGACTAACTAGGAAATCTGAGACACTACTCAATGGAAAGGGTGTGAGAAGAGAAACTCACGATGTGCACTGGAAGCCTCCCTATCGCCCTTCCAGAGTGTCCCCAGGACGCAAGGCTCGGGCAGGCTTTCTTCATTATACTTTCATTTCAAGGATTCCTTCCTAAGTGGAGGTGACACGGTCAGATCAAAGAGCACGGGACCTTAGGAAAGTCACTTGGAAATTCTGGGCCTCCGCTTCCTTATCTGTAAGGTAAGGATAATAACCCCGCACAGAGGTGTGAGGACTCCATGAGCTGACAGAAACAGAAAGCTGTGGAACCGGTAACCGCTGCAGAGTAGATACTCAACAAGCACAGCTTCAAGCCCGCAGGACAGGCTTTAGGAGGCGGCTCGGAGGCAGGCCTTGCTGGCGTCAGTGACACAGGATGCGATGGCGTGCAAAAACTCAAGCCTCAGACTCTTTGCTCCAACGGTCAACTGACTACTGTTGGTATGATCCTGAGACCTACCTGAAACACAAGGTTTGGCAATCTCAAACAGCACTGTCCCTGTCTCCAAATCTCGAATTTTGAAGCGGGTAAAATCAATACTGTAGACGTTGTCTTCGGGTTTACATAAATAATCTGAAAATGAGAGAGAGAGAAACCAATGTTGTTAAATAATCCTCCAAAACTACCATTTCTTTCTCAAGTTGTGAAGCAAACTCGGGTTGTTTTTTTCTTACATAATTCACTTAAAATATACCCCAAAACTTCCTTTTATGTTACAGGCAAAAGTTGTGTGGAGAGAATTATGGGATCCAAGAAAGGAGAAAAGTGCATGGACTTGGTTTAGATGGAAGATTATCCTAACACTTAGAAACAGGGATGGTAGAAGAGAATTTCTTTGGAAACACTTCAAAAATGACCTACAAACCTTTCATTAGAAGTCACAACACAACAACTTTTTTAGAAATCCGTTTGGAAACATTTATGCTGACCTAAAAGTCAGACGTGACTGAGCGAGCACACACGCACACACGTAGAAGTGAACATGGTGCATGCTTGCTGAGGGTATCACAAAGCAGAGATCAGCCAACTTTCTCTGTAAAGGGTCAGAAAATGAGTAATTTAGTTTTTGAGGCCACACAGTCACATCACAACTACTCAACTCTGTCACTGTAGCACAAATGCAGTCACACAACTATTTACAGACAAAAAAATACAAATTTTATATAACCGTGTGTCCCAAGAGAGTTTTTCCCCCAACCATTTGAAAAGATAAAAATCATTCTTAGATTGTGGGCTGCACAAAACCAGGTGGTGGGCCATACCCACCCAGGTGGCAGGACAGATTTGCTGGAGAGGGCATGAGGCCAAAGGGAAATGGAGCCTCCAATAGCTTCATCAACATGTTAATCAAGATAGTATTGACCAAAGATGATTTCATTTCTTTCTTTCCACGATGACTCCTGAGAGCATCTTCTCCACAGTTCACTTTAGTACTTTATCTTATACTGCCTGCTGTGTTCGCCGTTTCGTGTTTTACAAGCTGACTCTCCGATAAGATGGCAAAATTGAGAGCTACTGATTATTCCATAACTTCCCAAGGCACTGATATTGGTTCTACCCCTTTACAGGGGCCTCAATAAATAAATACCTTGCTAAATGGAACAGACTTTAAGTAACAAAATCCAGAGATCATCAAGCTGACTTACTACTTTCTCCAAGAAGCTGCAGAGGTGTTCTGAAGCAACGGTACCAAGCTCAAGTTCCTACACAGGGCCTGAGTGCCCTCTGAGTATGCCACTCAGCATCAGGCACTAGCGGCTGGACTCACCCTTGCTATCATGAGAAAGCAGGAGGTGAGTAAAGGTGAGGTGGTGAGCATCTCCGTACTTTCAGAACCCCTGGTGATAACTGGGTCAGATCAGAAACAGCTTTTTCACAATGTTTCTATGAAACAGAATAGCAAGATCTTCTAAAGACACACTCAGGTGTGCAAAGGATAGTCCCGAGCCAAACAGTGACTGAAAACGGACATATGAATACTCAGAATCAAATTAAAACTGTCTTACAAGATGGGCATTCCGTTTCACACAGGTTGAACCAAGGCCCGTCCCCTCAAACTGCCATCCTCAAATCACTGGGGTGGCCTTCAGCTTCCTGAGGGCCACCTGAGCTGCCGACCAAAGCAAGTCAACAGATAAAAGGAGAGCAGCCTTAATCCATCAAGCTGGTGCTGGGCCTTCAAAGTTAGAAGTCTAGAGGATGGGGCAGGTGAGTGGGCTGGGCAAGCACGATCGAACCTACGGACTGGAAACTCAGGGGGAAATAGCAGCAAGAGAAAGGGCATCAAGTCAGAGGATGACCTGGAAGAGAACAGGAAGAGGGAGGAGAACCAGGACAGCGAGCAGGCTATATATTTCTTCTATCAATAAAAGGTGTAAAACCGCTGCATTCTATGCAAGAAATGCATTTCTGATACTCTGACGTATTCTTTAACCACTAGAACAAGTGTCAAAAGCAGGATTCACATTCTGGTTTTATACGTGGAACTGAAACTTTATTAATATATACATTATTTACATATAAATGCGGCAGGAAACGCCGCGGCAATGTACTTAAGGAAGAGTCCACCTGCACACAAAGAGGGCAACGCTTGGGACCCAAAACAGGCAGGGGGCCGAGGCAGGGAGCCAAGGCAGGGTGGAACCTGGAGGGCTGTCCGGGGGGCCAGAGTGGAGGGAAACGCGGAGAAAGCAGGTAGGAGTCTGGACTGGCAGAGGGCAGCAGAGGCTGGCTTGGGTCGAGGGGACCAAGCTGAGCAGGAACTTCACTGATAGCAGGGAGCTGGGAGCTGCAGGAGTGGGGGAGAGGCAGCGGCCCACTTGCCAGGGTCAGGAGCTAGTTAAGAAGACAAGACGGGGTCCGTCCCCACTCAAAGAGATCCAGCGGAGGAGGAGAACGGTCGGCCGGGCCTGAGGGTCAAACAGGGACGAGCCACAGGGAAGCCTGGCGTGGCCGGAGTCAGGGGAGGGCAGTCGAGCTCAAGGAGACCCATCCCAACCAGGTGTAGGTGAAGGTGGGGAGCGCCGACTCGGCCGGGCGGAGCAGTGGGCAGCGAGGCCTGGCCAGTCGGGGGCGCCTGGGTGGACCCCCTGGACCCGCCGAGCGGCGAGCGGCCGGCTCCGCGGAAGGCGACACGGGGCCCGGGGGCCCGGCGCCGAGGGGAGGACGCGGCCGGCCCCGCACTCACTCTCGGTGACCCGGCTGAGGCGCAGGACGTGCTCGGGCCGGATGGTGTCCAGAGCCAGCAGCTCCTGCTCCGTGACCGCTGCCCCGATGCCGTCGTCTGCCGCGTGGTGGGGCGCCTGCCGCCGCGCCTTGAGCCTGTTTAGGACGCCGCCGCCCGCCTTCTTCTTGTCTTCCTTGCCAGTTACCAGCCCCCCGGGCCCAACGGCCGACCCCACGGCCGCAGCCTTCGAATTAGACCCGCTCATCGCTCTGCCGCCAAGATGGCCGCCGCCTCCGCAGCCGTAACTATGGAGAGAGGGGGCGGGACCGGGTCGGGACCTGGAGGCGGGGCCGAGGTGGGCGGGGCCTGCGAGCCGCGTCGATGGCGCCACCCCGCCCGCCCCTCCAGCGCTGGTCCAGCCAGGTGGGCCGCCACCTTAGTACTTCGGACTCTCCCCTTGGCCCCCGAAGTCACCCCAAACATCTAACATATATTTCGTACGGTCAAATGACTTTCTAACACGTAAAATGTAAACAAGACATCTTGAGAAAATGTGTTTTCATCTGCAGCCTAGAAGGTAAGGCTGTGTTTGCTGTGCAAAAGCAGCTTTCCGATTAGATTGCCATTCTTAAACCCTACTGCGTCAGGCTTCGGGCTAGACATTGAACTAGGCTACAAGGAATATAAGAATATGAAAGGGGGCAGGGATTGAGTCCGCTGTATTCACTGTATTTGGGCAGCCTATAAAGAAAGCTGAGCACCAAAGAACTGATGCTTTTGAACTGTGGTGTTGGAGAAGACTCTTGAGAGTCCCTTGGACTGCAAGGAGATCCAACCAGTCCATCCTAAAGGAGATCCGTCCTGAATATTCTTTGGAAAGACTTATGTTGAAGCTGAAACTCCAATACTTTGGCCACCTGGTGTGAAGATCTGACTCATTTGAAAAGACCCTGATGCTGGGAAAGACTGAAGGCGGGAGGAGAAGGGGACGACAGAGGATGAGATGGTTGGATGACATCACCGACTCAATGGACATGAGTTTGAGTAAACTCCGGAGTTGGTGATGGACAGGGAGGCCTGGCGTGCTGCAATTCATGGGGTCGCAGAGTCGGACACAACTGAGCTACTGAACTGAACTGAGCTATGCCTGTTGTTCAGTGGCTAAGTCCTGTCTCTCTGAGACCCCATGGACTGCAGCACTCCAGGCTTTCCTGTCCTTCATTGCCTCCTGGAGCTTGCTCAAACTCATATCCATTGAGTTGGTGATGCTATCCAACCATCTCATCCTCTGTCGCCCCCTTCCCCTGCCCTCAATCTTTCCCAGCTTCAGGGTCTTTTCCAGTGAGTCGACTCTTCGCATCAGGTGGCCAAAGTATTCAAGCTTCAGATTCAGTCTTTCCAACAAATATTCAGGTTTGATTTCCTTTAGGATTGGCTGGTTTCCTCTCCTTGCTAAGGGATTCTCAAGGGTCTTCTCCAGCGGCACAATTTGAAAGCACCAGGTGCTCAGTAATGATTGACTGACAATGAATGAATGAGTGAAGGAAGGCTTGCACAGCACGGTGGTGTGGAAGAGCTCCCACTTTGCTGGGGAAGACTGAGGTACATAATTCACTACATGGCCCTTCCTCTTGACCAGCCTAGTGTGAATGAACTAGAAGACAAACCAGACTGCTAACTGCGGCAGCAGAGGTGCTACCGGAGTACACAGAAGAGGTCTGGGGGGTGGGAGAGAGGCTTCAGGGGTAATGTCTGCACTGAAATTGGGAATTCACGTTAAGTCAACTGGAGGTGAGTGGGAGGGGGAAGATGCTGCTCTCTCACACCCCACGTGGCTCCTTTGCTCACTTCCGGATTCGCTCTCTTCTGTGTTGGGAGGCCCCTGGCCTGACTGCTGCAAAATGTGTCTGCAAGGCTGATGTCACCTGTTAGGCTCAGGCCAAAGTGAAACTCTACCCATCTCTCTACGAGTCTCTCTAAGACTCTCTTTTGAGTCTTAGCCTCAAAAGACTGGATTTATGCAGGACTTGCTGAGTCCTCTCACCTGATATGAGGGGTTTGGGAGCAGCTGATAAGCCTCATCTGGTTTCTGGATAAAATCCAAACCTGACTCCACCTCAGTTGCCCAGCAGGGTCAAACAGTATGTGGTCAAGTTCCTATCAAAACACTGTCCTGTCTTGGAGAGATTACCCCCCTCCTCCGCCCTGAATGGGACTTCTGAAACTGTTCTGGGAATTTTAAGATGTGTACAGAGAATTAAGCTCTTTCCCTTTGCAAACAATTCTTTTTAAACTACTCAGCGGTAAGTGACTACTGAAGAATTTCCAGAACTGTTAATATGCTACTTGATTGTGAATCACTAAGATGGTGATAGGCGGGGCGGGGGTGAGCATACAGCCATTTCCCACAATCACTTGCTCCATGAATCTTTGTTCTTGGAGCACCAGAACTCGAGTTACCTGGATCCCGGCTTTTCTCTTTTTAGGGATGATGACAAGCGTGTTGACCCCTCTATTTGCAATTCACATCCAGGAATTTAACTGATATGTATTCACAAAGATGCCAGACCATTCTAACACTGAAAAGTTAACAGTAAGTTGCATCTCTTCATGTTATACAGCTGTTAAAAAGAATGAGATCCATCTCCATGTACTAGTATGGAGAGACCTCAAAGATAGATTAAGTTTGTGGGGGGAGGTGGACAAGGCATACAATCTCATTCACTTAAAATTTAAAAGTACATGAATATTTGTATGTGACTGCAATGGAAGGGGTTTGGATATAAAGTATTAAGTGAGGTTCCCATTGGGGAGCAGAGTATTAGAAGGGACTGAAGGGGGATATATTCTCTTTCAACACTCTTGAGCTGCTTCTATGCTATTTTATTTTTTCTTTTTTTCTATGCTATTTTATCACAAGAAGCACATGATCATGGGCTGCTTGTTTACTTTGAAATAAATAACTTTGGATCTGTGTCTCGGAGGTAGAATTCTAAGTCAAAGTAGCCTTATTATCTCTTAAAAACTTGAAAGCTACCTCAGACTGGATCACTTTTTTCTGTTCAAAAAGAAATTTAAATAAATACTGCCATATATGGGAGTTGAGGCCTGTACTCTCTCTGATCACTGTCTGTAAACTGTGGTTAAAAAGATTATGTCTTTAGGAGAATAGCAAGCACACCAAAAAGAAAGAAAAATATCTGTGATTATTCCTTTTTAAAAAGGAGTTGGAAAAATCAGGGCTGTAAACTCCAATCTGCCTCTCCTCACCGAATCTTCCTTAGCTATATCAAAAGGCTCTTAAATAAAAAGTGTTTTTTGAAAAGTATGTCTTCTCATTCCCTGTTTGGTGGAAAAAGGAAAATAGATTTACTGCATTAAATAACAGCCCCCGTGTCTGCCTGGGCCAGAACATGGGAAGACAGGAGTGGAGAGGCTGGCCTCCCTTTCATCCCAACTTGGTTCCTCTTCAGGTCCCTCTCCTTCAGCTGGTTAGTTTCTTCTGAGAGGTGTGACAGTGGCTGTTTTCCAGGACAGTCTCAGAGTTGCCAGGCAGTCGGCCTCAAATCAGGCCAGGCAGGTGGGGCCCAGAGCTGGTGCAGCCAAGGTAAGCAGGACATCACAGGGCTTTTTTCTGCTGAGACAGGGAAGTTCAGTCCTTCTTGCTGCCTCCCTGAGGTGGCATCCATTGAATCGGCGGGCTGTGGCTGGGACTGCAGGCGGGCCTTGTGGTCTGGGAAACTGAAAGCTAGTAATTTCCCTAGTACCCAAGTCACTTCTCTCCCCGGCTGAGGGCTCTTTTTTTTTTTTTTAAGCATTCATTTGTTACTTTTATCCCACCTGCTTCCAAAAAAGATTCATCCTCTATTCCAAAGTCATACAGCACAAGACTGGTGGGTGGACATTCATGTAGTCTTCTTGACGGCAGATATTTCAACATTTTAAGTGCATATATTGATTTTGGTTTTTGTTTTGGCTGTACCATATGGCACACAGGATCTTAGTTTCCCAACCAGGGATTGAACCTGCAGTGCCTGCAGTGGAACTAAGGAGTCTTAACCGTATACTGTTTGCATATACTGTTTTCAGTAATTCCTTAATGGAATTCTAAAGGCACACTTGCACATGTGCAAAATAAATAAATATGTAAATATGTGTGTGCATGTGTGCTCAGTCGCTTCAGTCGTGTCTGACTCCATGGACTGTATACGTACATATAAATATATATAAATACATATAAAATGTAAGATATACACCAAACATGATAATTTGTATTATCCTCTAGGGATTAAAGAGGTAGGGCTAAGACAGATCAATCTTTTTCACATCCTGTACCCCATATAAAATTTTTAAATGTACTTCTGCACTTTGTATCACTAAGCCTTAAAAGGTTACTTTTCTTTTTCAGAGAAAGAATATAATAAACCTCCGTGTAACCAACACCCAGCTTCCTGTTATCTACCCTCAAAAGGTTCCTTCTTAAAAATAGTACATCATGTTTTATGTCCCTGGATATGTTCCAGTGTATCCTGGTTTACAGTCTATGGGAACTTGAATACTGTATAAAATCTCAATTATGTGGAACTGGTTCATAGTGCTTTTCAAGTCTACTATATCCTTCTACTTCTCTGTATATTCATTCTATTAACTTTTGAGAGTTTGATATTGAAACACCAACTAAAAATCTTAATCTACTTAAAAAGATAATTGTAATATATAGAACTATATGTAACCCTGTTCTGTATTTCCAAGTTTCCTATAAATGTTTTATCATACTTTCATAATTTAAAAAAGAAAAAAATTTTAATCAAAACTCTGTCTCAAAAAAAAAAAGTAATACATCATGATGTTAAAAGAACACAGCGTAGGTCACATATGCCCTCTAAGCCTTGTTTTCTTATTTACACGTCAGGCCAGTGACTGGTCTTTCTTGGGGTTGAGAGGAGATGAAAACAGCAATGAAAAGCACTCTGCTGGTGCCAGGGAGAGTGTCTCATGAACAGTCGCTATGGCAATACATTTCAGTGCCCACTTCCTCCACGAGCCCTCTGCTGAAGGCCGGCACCCTGCGCAGGGGGAAGTCATGGAGCTGGATGGGAGAGTGCAGTGCAATGACTGAAAGAACAGTCAAGTCAGCACAGAGAGGAGATGCGCCGGGGACCAATGTTTAAGGAAGCAACAGATGGGAGGTCGAGTAGAAGCCATGAGAAAACCCAGGAGAGGGCTTCCCTAGTGATCCAGTGGTTAAGACTCCGCACTTCCAAGGCAGGGAGCTCAGGTTCACACCCTGGTCAGGGAACTAAGATCCCACATACCACATGGCCAAGAAAAAAAAAAAAAAAACCCAGGAGAACGAGTCTTAAGGCCCAAGCCAAAAAACAAGTGGGTTTGTTTTTCACTAATGTAAGTGGTTAACAACAAACAAAACTAAGAGTCTTGGGCCAAATAACCGAGGTGAGGTACCTATCATTTCCGGTTGCTAGAGAGCAGAGGCCCGCCTGCTCCAGACCTCCATGCTTCGCTTCAGTTCTGCCTTGACCTCTTACCATTGCTATGGCAACAGGCATTCCAGTAAATGTTGGAAAAACTCTTTCTTTCTTCCTCTATGGGGGCGGTGGAGGGGCGTGGGGTACTAAGTATGGAGAAAGGTCCGACACATCGGCTCCAGCCAACCGGGAGCCTGATTTCCTCAGCGAGATTAAGATCTGGACCCAACAGTGGCTTAACCCAACCCCCGGCACTTGGCCCAAGACCTTCTGTCAGACAATTTCCCTCCCTGTGAGTCCCTAGAGTAGGGCTTCTTCAGGTCTCTTCCCCTTTTGGCAGCTCACACGAAGCTACTTGAAATAGTAACAGCCAAGTCTAAATTAGTCAAGAACTCTAGTTATGGGTGGGCTCAAGCTAAGAATGAGGCTCTGTGGGCCTCCTGGCTATTTGAGCCCTGAGAACAGACTCCATCAACAGTGGTTTCATTCTTGGAGCTGAGTGCTGAATTCTGCCCTTCAAGGGATAACTGAGGGGAAGCAGGCCACGCTCTCCCTCCCTCTCCCCAAACCAGCGGCCTTGGTTCCTGCTTGGAGAAACACAGAACATGGCGTTGGGGGGGGGGGGGGGGGGTATGAAAGGCCAGAGAGTCATGGACAAGAGTGAGAGTCCTCGTGTAAAACCTCGGGCCTGCCTTTTGCTGGCTTTGTGACCTTCGGCAAGTCACTTCACTTCTTAAAGGTGAATACCAACTTGTTTGTTAAAGACTAAACAGATTAACGTCTGTGGAAGTGCTGGGCCTTCTGCCAGGCCCATTTCAAAGGCTCAGTCAAAGCTATCTGTAATGATTATTCCTATAGCCTTAGCAAGATCATGGGCTTTGTAGCCGGACAGACTGGGTTTGAATCCTGGCTTGACCATTTACTGACTAGTCTGGGGTAAATTTCTGAAGTTTTTTGAGCTTCGTGCTCCTGAGCTTGTCAACACTGATAGCACACCAGAAGAGGAGAAAGCAGAGAAAACTGCCTCACAGCTGAGTCTGTCCATGGGTTACTGTGGAGGCTGCAGGGAAAACCGGAGGGGAGGCAGCAGCGGGCTCAGTGAGTCCTGGCCTGGTGTTCCAGTGAAAGTGGAAACAAAACAAAACAACTGTTTATTTTCCCTTGAGTGAGCTGCTGCCAGTTGAAAAGGCCCAGCGCCATTTTACAAAACTTCGTTCCCTTAGCCAAACATCCTGGTGAAGAGAAAAGAAAGCTCCCTGACACATCACGGGAGAACTCTTTGCAGCCAAGAGAAACCCTGGGTCTCCACCTCACTTCTTTGCGATCAAGTTCAAACTCAATCCCAACACTGAGTGTCACTGCAAATTGTTTATTAAAACACAAAGCAATGGACAGTGAAAAACATCCTGATTTTTTTTTTTTCCACTTTTTGGTGGGAGTTGGGTGGGGGCATGGGATGGGTAGGGACAGATGGAGACAGCCCAGAAGGAAAGACAGCCCTGTGCACGCCGGCAGCTTTCCCGGGCCAGCCAGGTTCAAAGCTCCTCAGTCACACCCCGCTGTGTCGCTGTAAATGCGTGTTGTGGCTAGAGACAGAGCAGGTTTGGCCTCCACAGGGAGAGGGTGGGCTTCTAGAATAAGAGCTACGGGGGCTACCATGAACCGGACACTGTGGCTCCAGCACTTGGTACAGAATTGACCGACCAAGAGGGGCAGGCTGGTGTCCTGACAAGCCCAGCTTAGGCCGGTGACAGTTAAAGAGGCTGCCCTGAGCTCTGAAGGGACAGCTGGTCCAAGTGTGGAAGAGCTTGGGGGAAGGAAAATCCTCGGAGGGGACTGATCCAGGGTCCAATTTCTTTTCATTCCCCAGATCACAACGTACCAGGGAAGAGAGGAGTCAAGGGTGTCTCACCCCCGGGTCTGTCCTCCCGCCTCGCCCTGCCAACTCCCCTCTCCCACCTGGCAACTCAGCCCTCCTTTCCTGACAGTTGTCCTTTGAAAGGACAGAAGGTGCACTTCAGATTGTTGTTTTTCCTCATACTGACATGAAGGCCCAAAGCTCAAAATAGAGATGGGAATGGAGTCCTGCTTTTCCTGGTGCTGCGTGCCCCCGTCTCACAAGACTGCCTGGATGCAAGAGGTGCCAAGGGCCTCTCTGCCAACTCCAGCAGGCACCACTGTTTCCCTGGCTGCCAGCACCATCCTGGCTCCTTGTTTTTATACTCCTGGGGGGTGGGGGCAGGAGCGGGGAACCCGTCCCAGGAGATCCATCTTGCTCTTTCCCTGCCAACCCATCCAGGCCCCAAATTGCCTGCCCTTATCCAAATGGTCTGGCAGCTGAAAGCCAGCTAGCCAAAGGCTGCTAGGCAAGGACATACCAGATTGGCAGTGAGCCACACACATAACAGAGAAGAAACCACCCTCACTGGGCAGTGGACCCACTGGTGCCAACCTAGTCTTAACAAAACGAGGAAATCTAGCCCTCTTGCCCCAGAAGAGGTCTAAATACAGAAGGAGCCCTAGCTCGGACTGAAAGGGAGAAACGACTCCGATCTCTCTGAAGCTTGAACATTAAGGCTTCTTTGCAATTTTCTTAGAGCTCTTTCATCCCTAATTGTCTCTTCCCATAGAAGAGGAGCAGATTGCTTCTCTGGTTTCTGAACGGATCCCGGGTGTCTCTGGTTCTACTTCTGCACCATCCCTTACGCTCCTTCCCCCAGGGTCACAGCAAAAGGAGGCCCTAAGCTTACCCTCCCTCCTCACCTTGTTTTTGTGACACAGGAGTATCTCTTATTAATCTCTCATTCTGGAAAGCTCACCTGCTCTTCTACGTCTTTTTGGAGAGGCGTGGAGGACAGCATTACATGTTGCCACATGATGCCATTAAGGCTCCCCGAGGCAAGAAGACACTTGGACTAGGTCAGAGCCGGCCAGCAAAGGGGAAGGGAGGGAAGGGACGGGGAGGCAGCCCCACGGCGGGAACAGTGAGACCCCCTGCCCAGACCTGAATCTCGTGGGAACATCCATCCTGGCTCAGAGCAGGAGAGGAAAAGGCACTGTGCTGACCGGGCGGGTCCTTCCCCAACCCCCAGGGAGGGTGGAGAACCTGCTATTCTCCCCCTGGGCTTCCCAAGGTGAGCCCATTTCTAGGGAAAGGAGCGTAAGTGTTAGGAAAGGGAAAATACTGCTGCTGCTTTCCAAAGTTCAACTCAGATCCCAGAAGCCACAGCCAGGCCTTCCCAGGAGAAGGCAGAAGCAGGATGTGAAGGGCGAGAAATTCCTTAAAACAGAAGCTTCTCCAAAAAGAAAAGAAGTCACAACGCGATTCTAAAACTGGATTAAATAGTCTCCAGGCACAGAAAGGGGGCGGTTAACTTAACTCAAACTTTACCCCATCTCTTCAAAGCCTAAGTGACTTCTAATATGATCCTCCAATTTCTGGCCAGTATCTCTTAGGTAAATGGTGGGAACAGGAAAACAAGATCACTCTCTCCAAGCGACAGGTGGGCCTGCAGGCCCTGTGGTCCTCCTGTGAGTCTAACACCACTGAAACAAAGAGAACCATCTTTCAAGTCACCAGAACGCAAGGTAAACATTGAGCAGCTTCTTCTCGATCATACAGGTTTTTTCTGTTGTTGTTTTTTCCCCCCAGAACAACATATCTGGTTTAGGGTACGTGGGTCCCACAGATTGTTTCCTGGCATGATGTTCCCATCAGCGTTGAGTGAAGCCCCCTAAAAGTCTGATTGGAGGCCAGCTGGTCCCTGACCCCCATCAGAGCGACACTGCAGACTCAGCCCACCTCCCACAGACATCTGTGCCCGGTCCAAATGGAAACTGGACCTGAGCCACACGTCTGGTACCAAGAGTTTCATCTCACTTAGCGTCTGTTCTTGGCTTTGGCCACCTGGGCTGAGGAGGATCTTAGAAGCTCAGACAGAACGTGGATCCCGTAGAGAAGAGCCGAGTCCTCTCCTTTCCCATCCCCTAACAGGCCTGACTTCTCACCTCCCCAACCCCAGCCAGCAACTCCCCTACAGCGCAGACTCTCAGCCCTAGCACCAGCTCAAGACACAGACGCGGGGACAAACAGTGCAAAGAGCAAAGGATAAACAACAGAGTAATTCTTGACACACACAATACAAAAAATAAAAATAAACAGTACCCCATTCCCACCCCTTTAACCTAAACTTCATGTACCTATAACATCTTGAAGGAGCAAAAAAAACAAAAAACCAAAAAAAAAGCTTTCAAGTTCAGCATCCCAAGCCAACCGTGACCAGCCCTGGGCGGCTCTGACAGCTGGGTGGGCTTGGCTACAGGGGACTTGACCCCAGCCCCCGCCATACTTTTTCCTGTTTCCTCACTTCCCCTTTAGCTTTTATGAGCCACAGAAAGCTGTTCCTTCCTTTCAGACACGACCAAAGAGGAAAGCGCCCATCCCTGCCCCTGAGCTCAGGGAAAGGGTGGGCTGGGAAACAGAGGCAGAAGCAAGGCTGCTTGGCTTACAGTACCGTGAGGAAATGGCCCCAGGAGTCAGGGTTTCCTTCTGAGACTCTGAGTCACTGGAGGAAAGGGTTGAGGTGAGGAGGCGGGGAGCCCTCCTTCCTCAGAGACCCAGCAAACGAATGGACAAGGCAAGATGGCGGCCGCAAGCCCTCCCGCATCCTGTTTACCCCGTGGGCAGTGGCCTCAGGAGAGCGGCGATGGGACGGGAATCCAAGCCACCGTCAGAAGCCTGAGTGACCGTCAGGACACCCACTGCCCCAGATAGGTGGTCCCCAGGACAGAGGCTTCAGGACGTAACCCCGAAACGCGGGCGGCTTTGTGAAGCACTCCAAGTGTGCCTCTGGTTACAGCTTCAGGCCGCAGCCACCAGGCTGCCTGACTCTGTGCTCGAGGACAGATGTCTAAGTCACAGCTGAAATGAAGGGCTCTGACTCTCTCAAAGGACTAAAATGCAGACCTGGAGTAACTTCGGTCAGAACCCAAAACCCAGGACGGGAGCCCAGGGGCTACTTCCTTTGTCTCCAAACGAGCAGCTCAAATACGCAGAGCTCTTGGAAACCAGAAACAAAAAGACAAACTCAAAATTCAACAGGTTCTAAAGATGGGCCTGGCCTGATAGTCTCTGCTGTTCCAGGCCCAGCAGCGGCTCATCCTGCGGCTCTCCACCCACAAAACTCCTTGCAGCTTGGCTGGGTCCCAGCTCACTGCTCCCCTAATGGGGAAAAGGATGACAAGGATCAGAAAAGAGGACAACAGAGGAGCCTTACTTCCCGCAGAAAATTTTCGCAGGGAATTCAAGACAGACATATCCGGGGCTGCCAGAACTAGGGCTGCCTGGTAATCTTCCTGCCCCATCACACCAAGAACTTGGCAGCGACCTGGACAGGGAAATGAAAGGTCGTAAGGGCCTACTCTTAAGGTCAGTGAGAGGCGTCACTGGGCCAGATACAATCAGTCTAGCTCCTTGGGGCAGCTCTAGCCTTAAACCAAAACTGGCTGAACCGTGACGTAGGACAACAAGGGAATCAATGAACGTCGGATACTAGATACTCTCAACAGTGGTCAGTCACTTAGTAGGGCTCAGGTCTCTGAGGTTGCTCTTAAGTTATGCTAACGTAAGCCTTTTCCAATCCAAAGACCAGAAGAGACTTTTAAGGTCAAGTGTTCTGTGGCTGCAGGCTGGAAAGCCTCTGTGTCCCCTGGCAGCAAGCCCCTACAAAGGGGCCAGTAAAAGAGCTGCTCGGTCAGGTCCTCCTGGCTGCTGGCTCAGAGATCCAGGGAGGGAGGTACCAGTAAGGTGAGGTGGTGAAGGAGAAGACGTTCAAGCAGAGGGAACTCCAGATCCCCAATGTCTCCTTCCCTTCTTGGCAATAACTTAGCAGGATGGTTGAGAGCGAGCGAGAAGAGATTTACAAATAAGTCAGGTTCAGAAAAAAGAGAGAGAGAGAGGAAACCAAGTCCCCAACAGGCACTGAAATCAAAATGATCTGCTGTGGTAAGAAGTCAGAGGCAACTCGAGGACCTGATAGAAACGAATCGTCTTGGATACCAGACAGTCCTCTAACTGGCACGTGTCAGGGAGACAAGCGATGACAAAGCTTAAACACTTAAGATGGAACTGTCACTGGGCTAAAACCAGACAGGCTTCCGTGTAAGGAAGTATCGACTTTTCTTCTTCTGAATCCCTCTTCCGTTTTTGTCTTATCATACAAATTATACACACACACACACACACCACACCACACACCCACTTGGAATCCCAGTACGTCTGAAAACTTCCCTGGACATCACTTCAGAATACACCCAACTCCCAGCACTGGTCTTCTGGAGTAAGAAGATCCTATTTCCCTGCTGTTAATGTCTAACCTAAAATAAGGAACCAGGATGGCTCTAAGTTCAGAGTCCCTTCCACTGGACGAAGACCCTTGGCCAGGTGGGATCAGTTTACCCTATGTACCCTAGAGAGGAAAGAGATAGCTGGGGGCTGCCCCAGGGAGAGGACGAGGACTAGAGCAGGTCTGGGACCAGGTGGTGGGTGAGGGCTGCTCTCTAGTCACTCAGCCTCTTTTCATCTCCTTTAATTTTGTGTGTGTGTGTGTGTGTATATATGTATGTGTGTTTTCTCATTTGTTTTTGTTAATCACTGTAAAAAATACAGAAACCCAAACCAACACGTTCGGTTTCTTTCCCACACCCTTCCACCTGTTCAGGATGGTGATCAGTTCTCACAACCGACAGAGGCAGAAGAGGGTTGGAATGAAGACTCCGAAGGCCACGAGGATGGGAAACATGAGGCTGCTGTTGTCCGAGGCATAGGGGTTGGGTGTGCGGGGGCCCGACTGCACTCGGTTCTTATTGGTCTGTCTCTTGAGATTAGACCCTTCATCATACTCTTCTTCCTCCTCCTCCTCTTCTTTCTTTTCCAGTCCTGGATGAGGCTGCAGCTTTGGTACATCTGACACGAGAACAAGAACACCTTTTAAGTAAGACTCACGGCATTTAAATGAGGCCCTTAAGGGAAGTAAATGAGCCACAAGAAAGAGACCCTATGACCTAAAGCAGGATCCACAGGAAGGAACAGCCACAGTTCCCAGCCTGGAGAAGAGCAGATTGCTGCAAACACGGGTCTTTCTGATATTTAACTAAAACGGAGTAGAAGCCTTGCACCCTGAGAGACTCCCTGTCTCCCTTCCCAATCCTACTTCTTCAGAGCCTGGAGAGAACCAGACTGGACAAGGACAGTGACCCAACACCCCAAGCTTAACCTTTCAAATCTTTCCTTCTCCCTCCTCCAACCCCACATTCCCTTCTGATGCACAAAGCAACCAAGGAAAAGCTGATCCATGGAGTTCTGGGTTCTCTGCACACCGTCCCCCTCTGTTCACTGTCCCCTCCCAAGGGATTCTGGTTACCCATCAGTCTGGGAGTAAGACATCCTCTGGGATGTGCCTCCAGATGAGGTGGGGAAAGGCATGGAGGTGGGATAGGGGAGCAAAGTCACTGAGACAGACGCCTTCTCTGCAAAAACCAGCCTGAGAAAGCTGGCAGACAAGACCTTCAACCCTGAGAAAGAGATGTACTTTGGGGCTGGATCCCAGGAACAAGGAGACATTAATAAGTGAACCTCTGCTCAGGGCAGCCCAGTGACACTGTGCTCAAGAGCAGGCCAAACAGTCAGGGCCCTTCCTCTGCCTTCTTCTTTCTACCTACCCGCCCCGCCCCTCCTTCATAGATGTCAAAGAAACAGAACAAGGGTGAGGTTTAGGCAATTCCAAATGACTACAAGGGTCAGGCACACCCAGTCCTATTTAAAGAGCGGTTAAAATGATTTTTGTCTAAAACCAATTCACTGATTAAATGGTGACAGGAAGATTTGAACACAGACCCTGCTGCAAAGCTTAGGGCTAGCACGTGCTTGCTACACTTCAGCTCGGGCCACCTGATTCCAGGTTCCTCATGTTATGGCTTTAAGTGTTAGTGTTTTCAAAACAGTGATCAGCTAAATCACCCCCTGGTGGTCCCCTCAACCCTATCCTTCAGCCCACATCAAAAAGCAGATCAGAGGAGTTTCCCAGATGGCTCAGTGTAGAGAATCTACCTGCCGATGCAGGAGACATGGGTTCGATCCCTGGTCCGGGAAGATCCCACATGCTGGGGCACAACTAAGCCGCTGTGCCACAACTACTGAGCCTGTCCCCTAGAGCCCAGGAGCCACAGCTACCGAGCCCACCTGGGCCGCAACTGCTGAAGCCTGAGCACCTGAGACTGTGCTCCATAAAAGAGAAGCCACCACAATGAGGAGCCTGCACACCACAACTAGAGAGGAGCCCCTGCTCGCCACAACTAGAGAAAAGCCCATACCGCAATGAAGAGACAGCACAGCCAAAAATAAATAATTTTTTTGAAAAAAGCAGAACAGAAACACAACTTACCATCCACTGTCCCAGCCATGATGTAGAGTGCACAGACTTTGGGGTTGTCATAGTATCCCTAAAGTAAGGGAAACAGCGGTCACCCACACACGGCAGCAAACAGCTCCCCCCTGCCCCTGGCACCCATCCTTTTCAACTCATCCTCGGCTGCAAAGGGGCAGAGGAGGAGTGTTACCTTGACAAATTCAATGTAGAGTTTGCCTGTGAAGGTGGACACCTCGCCCTGGACGCTCAGCTTCCCCTTCCGGATGCTCATCGGGATGATCTCATCGTGGGCGGTACTGTGCCCTACACGATCAAAGATATCCAGGTCCTTCACCACCACGTGGCCGTTCAACCGCACGTCAAACACCTGCCAAGACAGACAAGGAGCCGGTGTCAAAACCACCTGCTTCAGACTTCCCTGGGGGTCCAGTGGTTAAGGCTCCGCGCTTCTAACATATGGGCTGCAGGTTCGATCCCTGGTAGGGCAAGTTTTCCATGCCACTCGACACAGCCAAAACAAACAAAAAACCATCTGCTTCACACTCCTTCAGCAGTTGGGACATTAGGCACCTGCCTGGGCTTCAAGTTCAAAAATAATTTAAGGAATGACAGGCAGGGCTGGGTAGACTTCAGGGTGGCTAGAGACCTTTACCTGAGCCAAACCAAAGGCACATTCTTTCACTGTCAAGGTTGCTAACTGGGAACAAAGAGTGCAAACAAAAAACTCAAGGTGAAAAGAAGGAAAGTCAGAAGAAGGGACAGGAAAATATCACGGTGAAAAACAAGAAGGTACGGACAACCAAGAAGGGAGAGGTTATAACCAGGAGGACCTTAAGAAGATTAGTTAATTGCTAAGATCTAGGATTCTGGCATTGCCTTCTGTCAGTTCAGTTCAGTCACTCAGTCGTGTCCAACTCTTTGCGACCCCCTGGACTGTATCCACACCAGGCTTTCCTGTCCATCACCAACTCCCACAGTTTGCTCAAACTCATGTCCATCGCGTCGGTGATGCCATCCAACCATCCCATCCTCTTTGGTCCCCTTCTCCTCTGGCCTTCAATCTTTCCCAGCATCAGGTTCTTTCTGTCACAGGAACCTTCTGTCACTCCAAGGCAAATGCAGCCTCGTAGTAATGGGACATAGCTGGGCAAGAGGAATCCAGCTTTGGGAGTTCCCTGGCGGCCTAGTGGTTAGGACTCCGGGCTTTCACTGTGGTGGCCTGGGGTTCAGTCCTTGGTCGGGGAACTGAGATCCCACAAGCTTCGTGCAGTGACCTCAAAAAGAAAACCCAGCTTCTTCTCAAACCTCAACTGTTCCTCCCTCCTAAGCACCTACATTCTCTGGGAGCTTCCTTCCAGAGTGGCGAGGCCCTACTAGTCAAGTGGGGGCCTGAGCCGCCTCACCTTCTGCTGGGACTGCGCAAAGTAGACCTCGGCAAACTTCAGCACCAGCACGTAGTCCCCCTCCTCCTTGATGGGCACCTCGTAGCCGAAGGTTTCCTCGTTGTACCGCTCCGTCTGATACAGGATCTGGTCCTCCGGATTGGAACGCAGGATTGGCAGCTTCATGCCATAGTCAGAGGCTGGGGACAAGAGACACAAGAGAAACCACATCAGAGGCCAAACACAAAAGAAGAGCAGGAGACCCCAGAATGGCCGGGGCGTTTCCCCGGGCAAAGCTAATAAATAACCCTCCCCCGCTGCACCTGGCTCCAAAGAGACCAGCCACGAAGGCAGGAGTCAGGTAGCTGTTACCAAAGAAGAATAAAATGAAAGAAACCAACACAGCAATCACCCCAACAAGCTCCCATCACCCTCACAGCAAAACTTTCAAACATTCGTGAAATTGACTTCTCCCCAGCCATATCCAGAGTGATGGGAAGGGAACAAGTCTAACTCACTACCACAACAGAGCACTGCCCTACAGCTGCGGGGCTTCAGAGAAAGCTCCTAAAAGCAGGGGGTAGCCAGGAACACCGCAAGGTGATTAAGCTCACAGAATTTTTTCCCTCATTTGGAAGCGCTCAGTCTAAGTAAAAAAAACAGGGTATCTATTAGGAAAGTCATTCTTCATTGTCTTTACTGCAAATAAGAAACCAGCTTTCATTGCTTTTTACGTTTTCATTCAAAAAGTTCCAGGGCTGGTCGAAAGCAACAAGGTCATTAAAAAAAGGATTTGATGTTCTCTAATTTCCTCTGGGTCTAACACCTTACTTCCCACACTCACAGAACTCAACCTCACCCGAGGTCTCGAACATTCCCCCCAACAAAATGAAAGAAGAAACAAGATTCCCACTGTATTCCCAGCACCTAACATTGTCCTGGGCACATTCGTCAGCATGCTCAGTGTGATCCACTGAAGAAACAAAAGCCAACAAAGGAGGTGCCCGCAGCGTAGTGAAGTCACACACTCCTCTCCCCGCGGCCACAGCCATCCGAGCAGGGGTCCACGGTCCCGTCGCATCTCTGGCCTCAGATGCCCAGGTCCAGGAGCCACCTTCCCCATTTCAGACAGATGAGGAATGCGTGCATGTGTGCGCTCAGTCACTCAGTCATGTCTGACTCTGTGACCCCACAGACCTCTAGCCTGCCAGGCTCCTCTGTCCAGGCAAGAATACTGGAGTGGGTTGCCATGTCCACCTCCAGAGGATCTTTCCAACCCAGGGATTGAACCTGCTTCTCCTCCATTGGCAGGCTGATTCTTTACCACTGAGCCACCTTTCCCATTTCAAACAGATGAGGAAGAAGGCAGAGCAAAAATAAAAAGTTCTTACTTCTGGGTGGTATCAGAAGAGCCAAAATCCTCTCCTGCGCTCAGTCTGCTCCCAATCTTACAGGGAGATGACTCTGTGTATGTTTTTCTTTCTCCCACACAACAAACTAAACCCGGGTCCTTCCTCAAATATGATTCCACACTCAGGGCCCAGAGGTGAACAGCTATGCCTTCCAGAGCTCTATCCATCTACTTTCCAAACCACAGACTTGGCAGTGATTTTGGTACACGGGCCTAGTCTCTCCTCCACCTGGGAGGAGGAGTCTTGGAGCTAAGGTGTCAAGACCACCTTCCAGTTTCACAGGGTGACTCTGAAGACATCTGGCACCTGGATCCCCAGGGCAATGTTTGAGAGGGTCACCCTGGCAGCTTTATCTTCCGAGACTCCAAGAGACAGGACCTTTTATCTCCACAGGAGGTAAAAGAGTAACTAGAAGATCCAGTGGCTGAGGTCAAGCCTTCCAGAAAAATAAACAGAACTGTTAACAGTTCCTGTAAGTGAATAGCAGCCAGATCAGATGGACTGATGAGACAATGAACAGGAAACTCATTGCACTTTTGTCTCCAGATATTTTTTCTTCCTATTTCTTCTAGAAAAATCAAAGGGGCGGTGGGTGGGGGGGTTACTGAGTAGCTCTATAAAGGATGTGCTGCCAACTGCCCCAGATCCATCCCCCAGGCTCAGACCACAAACCTATAAAGATTAAAAGATTGCCGATCCTCTTCCAACTGAGTTCTAACAATCTCCCTCGTTCACGAGGACCGTGATCCTTACAAATTTGGAATGGTCACCCAATTTGCTTTTCGGAGACACAGAAGATGTCACGCATGTTTGGAGAACCTGGGCCCCCTCCCGGCATGGAAAAAGTGAGGAACTGACGGTAGCGTAATCTGTGGCAGGCTCAGTGTCACAGCTAAGAAAACGCAGCCGTGTGAGCAAAGAACTACTCAACAACCTTGGAATTACCTTTAAAAGCTTTCCAAGCAGCTTTCCCACAAAATTTGCCACATGCAAAACTGAATTTGCCCTAGTCTAAAGAGAGACAATAGCAACCTCCCCTCCGAGCCTTTGTGCCTTCATGGCTGCCTTAGCAGTGAAGTAGACACAAGGAGCATACAATGGCAGCTGGAATTAAAATTTCAAGTTAGCCCGACAGAGGTCAGACAGTTAACCAAAGATAAAAGGGGGCCAGAGGGGCCACACTCTGTCCACAGCTTCTTAGCTCTAGACAATGGAGTCACCAGGCTACTTGAAAAACTCAGTCCAGGTTTGAGGGGAAGATGGGCCTGGATTTGAATTCTGGCTCTGCCACCTACTATGTGATGTAGAACATGTTGTTGTCTCTAGGTGTTTCTTCATCTGGAAAACAGGGTATCATCTACCTAAATTTTCCGCCAGTGAACTGCTCCTAGGAGGGCCTGCAAATGAAACTGGCCTCTTCTGTAGCAGTATATGAAAGTATTAGTCATTCAGCTGTGTCTGACTCTTTGTGACCCCACAGACTGTAGACCGCCAGGTTCCTCTGTCAATGGGATTCTCCAGGCAAGAATGCTGGAGTGGGTTGCATTCTCTTCCCCAGGGGATCTTCCCAACCCAGGTCTCTGCACTGCAGGCAGATTCTTACCGTCTGAGCCACCAGGGAAGCAGTATAGGAAGAGAATTTTAAACAAATCCCTTGGCCTTAAGCAAATCAGAAGTAGCAGTGTCTCTCTCACATTATCTCTCAAGCTCTTATCTCCCCAAAGCCAAATCGGAAGAGTATTCTTTGTTGTTCTTTAGTTGCTCAGTCCTGTGTGAATCTTTTGCAACCCTATGGACTGTAGCCCACCAGGCTCCTCTGTCCATGGGGTCTCCCAGGCAAGAATACTGGAGTGGGTTGCCATTTCCTTCTCCAGGGAATCTTCCCGACCCAATAATCGAACCTGCATCTCCTGCATCAGCAGGCGGATTCCTTACCACTGCCACCAGGGAAGCCTCTGCAGGGTCTTCCTTAGGTCTAGAGAATTAGTAATCCGATGGGCTCAGGCCCCTGGCCAGCTTTTTCCCCTCCAAAGCCACGTTCTGCTCCACTTGGATTCCTTGTAAAAGATCTTCGAGCAAAGAAAAAGACAGACACTTGAACCTACTCTGGATAG
Source organism: Odocoileus virginianus (assembly GCF_023699985.2). Taxonomy (NCBI): domain Eukaryota; kingdom Metazoa; phylum Chordata; class Mammalia; order Artiodactyla; family Cervidae; genus Odocoileus; species Odocoileus virginianus. The sequence continues at coordinate 58,863,259 of NC_069685.1, read as the reverse complement.
GAGAATTTTCAGTCTCATGTCACTGATTCCTAAAGCATGACAAGTTTTATGAAGAAGGAAAGCAAGTTTCAGAGAGGGAATGTAAATTCATCAAGGCCATACAATTAACTAGCGGGCATCTTTCTATGAAGAAGAAATAGCCTTTTTCCTAAAATCGAGCCAACCTCTATGCCCTCAGGCCAAATAACCAAGTCTTTTCCATCAGAGTCAAGAGGAACCCACAGAGAGCAAGTTATGAAGAACCTGGGATGCAGAGCACGCCAGAATCCCACACAGAGAGTGCTTCTGAATCACTCTCCATAGTGGTACCTCTGTCTGCTGAAGCACACAGGTTGAAAAAAGCATATCCCAGGCTGTCAGCATCTTCTATGAGCACTAGCTATCCTCAAGGCAGAAATGAAACTCAATACACAATGTGAAGTGCCTTTGAAAGCAAAAGCCACTAGGTGCCTTGGGCCACTCACAGTTCCGAGAATGCCAAACTACAAAGACACTATAGAGAGACAGCAAGTTCAAAAGCAGGCCAAACTCTTATCTGGATTAACTTGGCAACAAATACCTGAATTCATTAAACACGAAAATGGACTTTCCTCGGGTAAAGGAATAAAGACGTTCAGCTCCGACGGAAATTAGTGTAAACAGCAGCAGGTGGGGGCGGTGGCGGGGGGGGGGCAGGGGTGAGGGTCTCCAAATACTTGGCACACCCTTATCCAAACAGAGCCAGTCAAGGGCAGGCAGAGGCAGCAGCTGCACTTCCCTTCGTGGTACTGACTCCCCTGCACAGAAAGAATCTAAAGAGCTGCCTTCTGAGAAAGACTAATCACTTCTCCCCAGACCTACAGCCAGCAAAATGCTGCCCTCAGGAGCCCTCCAAGTGCAAGGTTGCAACTGGCTGGCCCAAGCTACATCAACCTACAGGCTGACAACTACCCTCCACTCTCATCCAACCTTAACACTGCTGCAATTCATACCCAAGTGGACTAGACTACCAGCATGGAGCAGGGAACCTCCATTTAGAGTGCCAGGGTTCCAGTCAGGATTCCAGAACAAGTGAGCTTTGATAATATGGTAAGTCACACACTTTTACCTGCTACAATAAACTCTTCCAAAGGCACTGCAACTATGATCCAGTAAACTAAGGACAGACAGCCTGGCTGACTGCTGATAAGGCTCAAAAAAAAAAAAAAAAAAACCACCAAACCCACTCCTACCAGCAAATGAAAACCAGGATTTCTGAATAAGGGAAGTAAAGTAGTTGGGGCCTAAACCTGTATGGTCTTAGCTCCCTCCTCTGCACTAGGGACCAAAGAGAATAAGGTCACCTATGAAAAGCCTGGTATTTGTTAATTGAAAAGGAACCATCTGTACATGGCCCTCACCACAGCTATCTCTAGAGGCGAAGTCCACAAACGGTCTATAATTTCCTCAAGGGCTCCTTCCGCCCTGCCCACACCCATGAAGAAAGAGGAAGGGTCCAGGCTGAAGATAACAACCACCTCCTGTTATTAAGTCTGCCTTTGGCTGCTGTGACGGCTGCTGAAAACCAGGGCCCTGACTCAGCTGAACCCAGGCTACGGAGACCTACATGCCAGGGCTAAATAAATTCCAGAGCTAAAGTGAAGACAAACGTGGAGCTTTGGAAAACTGCTCTGTGCCCCAACACCCCCAAGTCTATGGAAGCAATAAACTGCCCCCATACAACAAATTCCAGGGAGGCCAGGGCAATTAACTTGGTTGGAAGAACCAAGTTAAACCTTTTAGGAAAGGCAAGAGCCAAATCTGGGCATCGCGGCAAAAAGAGTGAGAAAGTCTGTTTCCTACTTTTCTGGAGATGGCCTGTTGCCAAGCTGGCAGCCTCTGAACCCAGCCTACAGCATAAATCTCCTTCCAACACATGAAGCGGGGAACTTCCTTCTTAAACCTGTTTTCCAATCCTAGGAACAGAAGAAAGAAAGTCTAGATTTTCCGAAGAGTGGTCTGCAGACGACCTACATCAGAAGCCCCAGGGCTGCAGAAACCTGGGTTTCATCTACAGGTCTTGAATTTGCATTTTTAACCAGCTCCCCCAGCAATTCTTACACTGAGAACTGTGCAGCTCTCTCAAAACTACTGTTGCTCAATCAGTTAAGTCAAAAGCAATTTTCCCATAAGCTGGAACCACACCTCTCAGGACCACTGAGGGGTAGGCTCTCCGCACAGGCAGGCAGAATATTCAAACCTTACCCGGATGACCCAGCTGACACACCACCAGCCCCACGTGCATGCAGTAGGGTTGGCGACAGAACCACCCTCCGGGAAGGCCCTTAAAGCTTCTACTTTTAAGCACACATATACCCCGCTCCAAAGGGGGGTGGGGGCGGGGGAAGAGGCTACCATCAAACTTTCCTGGCCCATCCTCTTCGAAGATTCCTTTCCATTCTGGCTAAGAATCAAGCTCCGCTCCTGCAGAGAGGGTAAAGAGAGCGGCCGATTTCTGGGTCGGCAGAAATCTACCCGAAACTGACTGGAGAGCAGAACCACCAGGGCAGGAACAGCGAAAAACCGAAAAACCCGTGAGGCCTCGAGGTGGCAATAGGCCGCCCCCGACTTTACTTTCCCAGTGCGGTTGGAGGTGAGGGGTTAGAAAATAGAAGATGCGAGGTCCAAATATAACTTCTCGCCAACTCTCTGTCTCGATGGCTCTTGGTTGCTTCGAGCCAGTGCCAGTTTCTATGCTCTGACCGGGCCCCCGAGGAAACTGTAGAGAGAAACTTCGCTCCAGAGACGTGGCCCTAGGGTCGAAGAAGGGGTTCGGGGCCCGCAGCCCTTGGCGCGCTGCGCCCTGCACGGCAGGCCCGGGATCCCGCGGCTCGGCCGAGGGGCTCTCACCTCGGCCCACCCGGCCTTCCAAAGGGTCCTTGCGGAAGTGGATCCCGTGCACGTCCACATGCGCTTCCCCGCCCGCGTTGACGGCCCAAATCACGCTCTCGGGCAGCCCGGCCCCCGCCAAACGGACCACGCCGAGCGCCGGCAGCAGCAGCAGCAGCAGTCGCAGGAGCGCCACGGCGGCTCCCTCAACCGCCCGAGCGCCTAGCATGGCGGCCTTCGCAGCGGGGGCAGCCTCCGCCGAGTCTTGTTCTCAGCCGGCCGCCAGGCCGCCCCGGACTCAGAAAAACAGCGCCACGGGCCGCCGTGCCTCAGCCGCCGGGGACATGTCGCTCTCAGGCCTCCTTCTCAGCCACGGGTGCCGCCTCCCACCTTAGGAACAACCTACCCCACCGCCCAGCCCCCGGCCACGACCCTGTAGCCAATCAGCGCCCGGTCCTCATTAATTACCCACCACCCCGCCGGGAGGCGCCCGCCCATTGGCTGCTAGGAGCGGGAGAGGGCGTGGCTACTCTCAGGCGCCGGCCCAACCATCAGGCCTGAGAGGGAGCGCGCGCAGAGGCTGGGAGTTCGGTTGAATCGGCGGTTCAATGCGGAAGTGGCGGGGTGCAGCGCCCAGGCGGCCCCGGAATCCCGCAGCTGAGTAGGAAATGTGGCCTAGGGGGGAAGGTTTAGGATAGGGCGCACTGACACGTCGCCAGCACTTCCGGTGCTCCAGATTTTGGGGGCCGAATAGGCTCTCGAGGGGGGCGTTACCTACTTTCCCGATCCCCGCTTTCTTTCTCAGGGAGAGGCATGAACATAAGCTCTAGTAGGAAAAGCAATGATCACGCTTCCGACCTGATACCCAGCCTTTTTCCCCACGTGAGGCAGAGAACCCATCCTCCCCTAGAAAGGCCACATGCACAGGTTTTCAGGGCAAGGGTCCCACGAGGACAAGATCCCGCCCCTACCCCTTAGCAGGCTCTGGGCTGGTGGTAGCGTCCAGATGGCCGTCCAATCAGGAGGCTCCAACGCAGCGGAAACGCGTGGCCTGGCGGGGAGGGGCTCCAGGCTACCCGTATCTCCATGGCGACAGCCTCGGGCTGGCCCCAGCTTTGGAGGGGCGGGACTGGGGCTTCCCTGGCCCCGGCAGAAGGACTTGAGAGCGGTACCCAGTCCGGAGGTCCAGACTGCCCCACACAGAGATGACCCTAGTTTCCTCTTTTTCTTTGGCAGTTCACACCACGCTCTCCTGCCTTGGCGATCCCTGCGCTGTGGTCGCCGCCCGAACTCCCACCTGTCAGAGAAGCAGGCCCAGAGAAGGGACCGAGAGCTGCTCAAACGGTCAAACCACAAGTTTAGGGCGGAGCCAAGGCAAAACCTCCTTTATCCATTTGTTCCACAAATATTTATCGAGACCCTACTCCTAGGGTTGTCAGATTTAGCAGGTAAAATACAGGAAGCACAGTTAAATTTGAATTTCAAATAAATGGAACATACACTAAAAATAATTTACTGCTTGTCTAAAACTGAAATTTAACTGGGCTTTTTGGATTTTTTTCTGACAATGCTGCCTACTACCTGCCAGACAATGAGTTTTTGGCAGCCGTGAACAAAACTACACTCCGGATCTCACATGAGAATCACAGTCCTTACTCAATTACTTAGAACAATGATGAGAACTCTAAAGGAACAAAGTGAGGTACCAAAGTGAAGTATAGTTGGGGAAATTTTTCTTTTTGGCCCGACGGATGGAGTACCTCCCGGGAAACACGGCAGGGTCTTAGTTCTCTGACCAGGGATGGAACCTGTGACCCCTGCAATGGGAGCACAGAGTCTTAAACACTGGACTGCCAGAGAAGTGCTAGGTAGTAAATTTAAATGCACCTGAATTGCTTCCCCAGCCCCCAAGGGCAGATCCCCACAGAGATCATTTTTGAAGGATCCTCTTCTTAGTCCTATGTTCCCCCCCCTCCCCTTCTTTTGCAAGAATATGAACTTGTTTCCTTCCAGGGACCTGTTTCCCCTCCGAAGGCCTCTGAGGTCCTGCTCTGGAGTTTCTAATCCTACTTTCCTCTTAAAACTGTCATCTTTGGAGGAACCTGACAAATCAGAGCTTAAAGAGCCCACAGAGCAGGGTGTGGTGCAAGTGGGGGAACACAGGCCCAGAGAGGTGATGGGGACTTCCTCCCTTCTGGGCAATTGACCTGTATAGTCCATGTACTGACCATTTACTACACTGCTCCCAGAAACTCATGTTTATTTCATCCTCAAGGCAGTCTAGTCTAAAAGAAACTATCACAAAAACCATTAAACTTTTTTTTTTAGAAAGCGTTAAACTTTTGAAGAGGACCCAGGTGGCACAATGGTAAAGAATCCGCCTGCCAACACAGGAGACACTAGATACTGGGGTTCGATCCCTGGGTCAGGAAGATCCCATGGGGTAGAAAATAGTGACCCACTCCACTCCGTAGCAGCATTATTCGTTATTCCCATTCTTGCCTGGGAAATCTCATGGACAGAGGAGCCTGGTGGGCTACAGTCCATGGGGTTATGAAGAGTCAGACATGACTGACCACACACACACACACACACACACACACACACACAAAGAAAGCCTAAACTTAAGCCTTCTCTCAGTACCTTAGATCCTTGGTCACCCCAGGCGATGAACAAGATACCTGATTTTTCTCCACTCCAAACCCCTCCCCAAAACTAGGCTCTTCAGAGTTCATTCCTGGCTGGGCTATCCTCCAGTACCCAGAGGCCTGGGCCCATTTTTGAGATTCAGATGCTTGTAGTTGAGGCTACATCTTAGGTAAAACAGAAGTTTTAAGACCCTGAAAGTGGGATGAGAAGCATGGGATCTGAGTCAGACTGCCTGAGTTCCAAGTCCTGCTCCACCCTTCACTCACAATCTGGTCTTAGGCAACCTCTCTGAGTTTCAAGTTTCCTCAATTGTGACTTAAAGATAGTTTTGACTTCAAAGGGTAGATGTAGAATTAGAGAAAGTAATGCAATCATTTGACTCAGCAATTTCACTCCATTTCACCCAAGAGAAATGAAAACACATGTTCACACCAACAATTGTACATGAATGTTCATAGCAGCATTATTCATAATGGCCCAAAACTGGAAGCAACCCAGATGCCTATCAACTACTGGATGGGTTTTAAATGTGGTGTATCTGTACAACAGACTATTCGGCCAGAAAAAGTAACAAAGTACCGGTACAGACTACAACATGGATGACCCTTGAAAACACTGTATTGAGAGAAAGAAGCCAGAAAAAAGAAAGGCTATAAATAAAGTCTAATACTGCATTTATATAAAATGTCCAGAATAGGCAAATCTATAGTGACCAGAAAGTAGATTAGTGGTTGCCTGGGGCTGGGGAAGTAGGGAGATTGGGGAGTGATAACTAGAGTATGGGGTGTCCTTTTGGGTAACAAAAATATCTAAAATGGATTGTGGTATGGTTGCACAAATTCTGTGAATGTACTAAACCACTGATTTGTACATGTTAAATAGATGAATTGTCTGATTTGTGAATTATACTTAAATAAAACTGATACCAAAAAGAAGATAAAGGAGGAAGAGGAGGGAGCAGAGGAGGAAGAAGAGAAGTTGATGTACTTTAGAGTAGAGATTAGAGTAGTGCCTGGCACAAGTCAAGCACTTAGCCAGTTGTTATCCTGGAATGAAAGGGTCCCTGAGTTCCTGCTTTCTGCAATTTGTACTCCCACCTGTCCTGTGAAAGGTTGCCAGAGTTAGGCTTTTTTAGGAATGCCAGGAGTGGTAAGTATCATCACTGAGGCTGCAACCTCCTCAAATTCCTTTCTGCTGAAGGGCCCTACGCCCCATGTCTTCTGTAATTGACACCCCATAACCCTGGGGCTGGTGAAATTTGGTGGTAATATTTAACAGGGGATTTCCTAACAGAAGTATTGGGCCCCTCGACTCACCAAGCTCTTTATCTTATCTCATGACATTCTTGTTTAGTCGCTAAGTCATGTCTGACTCTTTTGCGACCCTATGCACTGTAGACTGCCAGGCTCCTCTTTCCATGGGATTCTCCAGGCAAGAATACTGGAGTGGGTTGCTATGTCCTCCTCCACGGGATCTTCCTGACACAAGGATAAAACCTGAGTTTCCTGCATTGGCAGGCTGACTCTTTACCACTGAGCCACCAGGGAAGCCCTGTGAGATTCTTACAGCGTTTGAAAGCCCCATACCTACTCTCCTCATATAACTGAGGAAGCAAGCCTGCAGGGATAGGGGCCAGCAGATTTCAAATGGCAGGCATTGCTTCTGCAAGAAGCTGGCACCTATAGAATGAGTCTTCTCTGAAATAGTGTGATTCAGGGGCAGTTTTATGGGAGCAAGTGGTGATAGAGGTTGGAGGAGTTAAGCTTCTAGCAGCTGAAGAGTTATCAGAAGCAGGACTCAGGTCTGGGATGCAGGTGGCGTTGAATGAATGCATTAGTGGCTCAGTTGTGTCCGACTCTGCAACCCCATGTACTGTAGCCTGCCCTGCTCTTCCATCCATGGGATTCTCCAGGCAAGAATACTGGAGAGGGTTGCCACTCCAGGGGATCTTCCCAACCCAGGGATCGAACCCAGGTCTCCTGCATTGCAGGCAGATTCTTAACCATCTAAGCCACAGGGAAGCCCCCTGGGGTGGGGGTGGAGGGGAGACAAAAGTGTTAGGGTCCCGGCTGCCAAGCCAAACTGCAGGGCCTGACCCCAAGGCAGGATTACATCCAAAGTCGCTGACCTAGGAGTCCCCAGATAGCCCTGGGCCTCCTCTCAGGGCTGGCTGTCCACACGGCAGGGAATGTGAGCTCTAGGAAAGCGGAGAAGGGTGTCAGTTCCCTGGTGGCACTGGGCCCAGGCATTTCTCTCCAGCTTCCAATGTCTCCTGCCTGTTGTGGAAGGTCAGCCCCACCTCAGAGCACAAGGGCTCTCAGAGTGGCTGCATCCCCGCCCCCTTCAGCTGGGGCTGGTTTTCTTCAAAAACTACTTCAGCTCTTCAGAGAAGTGCTCATTCACTGCTGGCGAGAATGGTAAGCCTCTTTGGAAAACAGTTTGGCAGCTTCTTACTAAACTCAGCATGTTCTTACTGTGAGATTCAGCAATCAAACTCCTGGGTATTTATCCAAAGGAGGTGAACACCCACATCCACACAAAAACCTGCACACAGATGTTGACATCAGTTTTGTTCATAACTGACAAAATGTGGAGGCAACCAAGATGTCCTTCAGTAGGTGAATGGATAAATTAACTATGGTACCTCCAAACAATGCAATATTCTAATATTATTCAGTGCTAAAAAAGAAATGAGCTATCAAGCCATGAAAAGATATGGAAGAACCTTAAATGCATAGTACTAAGTGAAAGAAGCCAATCTGAGAAGGTTACATACTGTATGATGCTGAAACTATGGAGACACCGTGGTTGCGGGGGGTTATTGTGGGGAATGGGGGAATGAATAAGCAAAAGACAGAGAATTTTTGCATTCGTGCATGCATGCTAAGTTGCTTCAGTCGTGTCATAGCAGCAAAACTACCCTGTGTAATATTGTAACGGTGGACACATGTCATTATGTGTGTGTGTGTGTGTTTGCTAAGTCGCTTCAGTCCTGTCCAACTCTTTGTCACTCTATGGACTGTGGTGCTCCAGACTCTTCTGTCCATGGGATTCTCCAGGCAAGAATACTGGAATGGGTTGCCTTGCCCTCTTCCAGGGACATGTCATTATACTTTTGTCCAAAGCCATAGAATATACAGCACTAAAGAGGGACTCTCAGTATAAACTGGACTTTAGGTGATAATGACATGTCAGTGTGGGTTCATCAGTTGTAACACATGGAGCACTCTGGTGAGAGATGTTGATGGCAGAACAACTACAACTAACTGTGTGTGGAGTAAGGATGGGGAGTAATATGGGAACTCTAAGTGCTTTCCATTCGGCTTTGATGTGAACCTCAAAGTGCTGTAAAATATAAAGTCTATCTAAAAAAAAAAAATACTACTCCAAACCCTCCAGAACCTTCTAAGAATGGAGAATTTGCCCTCCATGAAGTGATGTGCATGGAGATTTGACGGTCAGACAGAACTGGGTTCACTTCCTTTCTCAGCAGCTTCCCAGCTCTGTCACTCCTTTTCTTTCTAATCACTTCTCTCCTAAAATGCAAAAAAGATCATCCATCTCACGACTGTTGTAAGGATTGGATGAGATGGTTTTAAAAAAGACATAAATTATTTTTCTCTGTTCGTGGAAGAGAGATACGCATTTTGTTGGAAAACTCAGAAGAGAATTTCACAAAGACAAAATTTACTACAATTCCATCCAAACTGGGATAAACTAAGGCCCTGAGGGAACAGTTCTCAAGAATCACTGTTTCCCAGCCATTTGATTCTCACAACCACCTCAAGAAGTTAGGAAAACAAAGTGTCCCCATTTCGCAGATAAGAATTGAAGTTCACAAGGCTTAAGTGGATTGCCCACACAATGAGGAGCCAAAATCTGTGGGGGGTTTTGGCTTCTAATCTGCTACTTTTCCTGAGCCAAGCTACCTATCAGACACAGCTTGGTGCAAATCACAGCTCCACCATTGATTGCTGCGTGACTTTGGGTAAATGAATTCACCTCTCTAAGCCAAAGTTTCCTCATCTGTGAAAACGTGAGAATAATTATACATGCCTTGTAGGACTGTAAGAAGTAAAAAGAGATGTTTTAAACAAGGAAAATAAAAAGGACATGTTTTAGACCCTTGAGTTCAGAGCTAAGCAGTCAGTAAAATATTAGTCATGGGTGTGTGGAGGCATGGAGCCCAGATTCAAAGCCAAGCTCCACATCTTAGAGTTGTGCAGCCTTGGGAAAGTAATTTTTCCTCTTCGGATCTGTTTCCTCATCTGTAAAACAGAAATAAGATCTACCATATAAGAGTGTTAGTAGCCCTTAACAAAGTAGGTCTTCAATGCCTAGTAGCTATTAATCACATGAGAAGAAATAATTATAACATGTAAGAATAGTGATATGGTAAATAGAAAAGGCCTTGGTGAAATCCTTAGGCTAATGAGTTGGGAAAAACCTTTCCACCCCAGGCAGGGAAAAGCCAAAAGGTCTCCGAGTTCAAAAGTAGAAAATGGAGCAGCTGTTTGGAAGCCCCCAGGGGTAATTTCACCTTGACCCACAAAACCGAAAAGGGGTGTGTCTTCCTGTAAGGATAAGGATCAGAAGAACAAAGCATGCTATTAATTAAGTCTTGCCTATTTTAAGTTTATGGAATATTTTTCCACTTTAAAGATAAGCTCACAATAAAAGTTCAAAAGGTAAACACAGAGAGAGGGCGGGGGCCAGCCCTGCCTTCTGCTCAGCCCACCCTGCCAGCCCTAGGTCTTGGAGGTGGGTGGTCTGGTCCCAAAGCCAAGTTTCCATGCCCAGGGCCTCCAGCAGTTAAGACAGCAGGGAGACCAGAGCCACCCAGAGAGGCAGGGAACCAGCCCATGGTGTCTCCTGGTCCTGTCCCAAATAGGCAGCTTGGACCAAGAGAAACCTGGCTGGGTCTCCAACTTCACAGGAGGGAGTATGGACTTGGCTTTTCTTGGCTTCCCACAGGAGGATATGAGTCACGGGAAAGTTGCCTGGGACAAGGTCAGAAACAACAAGCGTCTTCCCATCTGGGTTGCCATGGGCAAGTCACTTCCTCTCTGCGTTTTTGGTTTCCTCACCTGTAAATGAGGTGGTGAGAATGCTCAGCCACCCAGGGTTGGGATGAGATTTATATAAAGTGAATTTCTAAGAGGGCCTCACACGGCCATCATCAGCTCATCCTACATATTAGCTGTTCTTACTATCTCCCAGACTCTTGTTGTGTTAAGGACACAATTTTTTGGAGTTGGAAACACCAGGGACAGTCTTGACAAGTCAAAACCTCTCTTTGAACCCCAGTTTCCTCGTCGGTAAAATAGAGTGGGTGTATAGATGGAGTGAAATGAGGGATGAAAAGGACTTAACACCCCCAACAACACTGTATAAACAAATGAAGCAGCTGCTGTATCCTTTCCACTCCCTCCCCGTGAGATGGGCAAACTAGGGAAGCAAGAAGAAATGTAATAGCCAGCGCTTGCATGCCAGTTTACTTGTCAGTTGTCCCTTTAGACTTGAACTTCCCATCATGATGGAAACGTACCGTATCTGCATCATCTAACACAGCGACCACTGGCCACATGTGGCTATTGAACACATGAGATGTGGCTGGTACAACTAGAGAAGTAAATTTTTACTGAGTTTGCCTTCACTTAAATAGTCACACCATATTGGACAATGTTACAGATGAGAAAACTGAAGCTTCAGCAACTGACTCAAGGTCCCAGAGACTGTTAACAACTGATCATCAGAGTCTAGCGTCTAGGTCTGCCCAACTCCCAATCCGCTGTCTGTTTTCCCAATACAGGGCACTGCCTGTCACTTTGAGGGCCCCACAGCACAAGGAAATAGTCCACAAAAATCCAGCATTGGAACAGAGTGAGACCTGAGTCAAGAAGCCACCAGGGACAGGGCCTGGAGTGCTTCCTGCACCTGAGAGCAGTGGTCACAGATGCCTGCCACCCTCTGCACCCCCGGCTCCTGTCCGCCTGACAAGTATTTACAGCCCATGGAGTGCACACTGGCCAGTGCAAGGGGCTCAGGAGACAGCGGAGAACAAGTCAGGCAAGATCCTTGAGCTTATGTCCCTCGCAAACCCGTCAGAAAAGACAGGCTGCAGAGAAGCAAATAATGCATATTTATTTATAGATTTGTGGACTTTTTCAGTAAATAATTGCCAGGTACCTACTAGACACTGGAGATACTGCAGTGAACAAGGTAGAGGTGGTCCCTGCCAACGTGGAGAGTCTCAATTCTAGTGAGGGGCAGGAGGTGTCAAAGAATGAAAAGAAGAATATACTGTAATATAATCAACTATGTCAGGCCAGAAATGTCACATATGCTGTAAAGAATATAAACGAGATGTGGTGGTGGCTTCCTTTCTTCCTTCAGAAGGGAAGCCAAGGAACTATTTAAGCCCAACCCCAAGAAATGAGAAAGATCCAGCCACTCAGTGAATGCAGGGAAAAGCATTCCAGGCAGAGGGAACAGCATATGTGAAGGCCCTGAGCCAGGCCCTCTATTAAGCATTATGCATGGGGTATTTCTCCAACCGCCCCCCCACCCAGGTACATGCACTTATTATCATAACTAATGGATAACAAGGCTCAAAAAGGAGGAGGGACTCCCTTAACACCTGTATCCCTTAACTTGGTTAAGTGGCAGAGATGGGCTAGAAAGCAAGTTCATATTATCATCAAAGCCCATGCCTTGATCATGAACCTCAGCCCCTTTGTCCTCCTTCTAGAAAAGACAGACATCAGCCAGATCATGGGAGCAGGTGGCAGACACCTCCAAAGGGGTGAAGGGATATCCTGGCCCCACAGCCTAAGCCGCAGGCACAGCCAACAGCATCAGGGCCACTTCACAGGTCCGCAGCATGCAGACTGTCACTGCCTGGTCAGAGAGCCAGATCCCAGACTTAAGCTGTGATTGTCTTGTCACTGTCAACGAGAGGTTCAGCCACAGCCATTAAGGAAAACCGAGGCTAGTTCTCCATTCCCCTTTCCTTGAGAGGGAATCATGGAGGCATGAAAACACATGGGAGAGAGGGATGGGGAAAAAGGAATAACAACACAATAGTAACAAAAATAGCAAAAACTGTACCAAACGTCCTGTGTGCCAGGCACTGTTCCAAGGGCTTCGAGTACTCTAGCGTGTTTTGTCTTCAGAACAAGACTGTAACATCATCCCCATTTTGCAGATGGAAGAAACTGTGGCCCAGGGTTTTTGTTTTTTTTTTTTCCCAGACACATCTTGAGGCCTGTGGGATCTTAGTTCCCTCATCAGGGATGGAACCCATGCCCCCTGCAGTGGAAGTGCAAATTTATTCTTTTTCTAAAAAGTTTATTCAGATTCATTCTTAACCACTGAACTACCAGGGAAATCCCCAGAGGATCTTATAATTTACCCAAAATGACACAGCTTGTCAGTGGCAGAGCTGAGATTTGAAACCCAGTGGCTGACTCCTCAGCTCATATTTAAAAAAAAAAACAAAACAAACTTCTATCATAAAATAAGAAAAACTGAAAAATACCCTGGCATAAATGTACAGCTAAGCGAGACAAACAACCTTGTAACTACCATATGGATCAAGAAATAGAACTTGGCGGGACTTCACTGACGGGCCATGGCTGAGACTCCTTGTGCCCAGTGCGTGTCCGGGTTCGATCCATGGTCAGGGAACTAGATCCCTCATGCTGTAACTAAAGTTACCGCATGCTGCAGCTAAGACCCAGGGCAACCAAATAAATAAATAAGTATTTTGGAAAAAATAGAAGTTTGTCAGATTCCCCAGAAGCCCCTCTCTGTGCCCTGTCCCAATCACAGTGCTGTCCCTCTCTCTCCCCAAGTGTGTTAGTTGGGCAGTCGTGTCTGACTCTTTGCGACCCCATGGACTCCGCTAGCACCCTGCCAGGCTCCTCTGTCCATGGACTTTCCCAGGCAAGAATACTGCAGTGGTTTGCCATTTCCTTTTCCGGGGAATCTTCACCACCCAGGGATTGAACCCATATCTCCTGCATTGCAGGCGGATTCTTCACTGTCTGAGCCAGCAAGGAAGCCCAATCACAGTCCCCTCCCTCTCTCTCTCCCTAAAAGGAACCACTATTCAGACTTTTATAAGAATAATTCTCTTCTGTTTATTTATGGTGGGTTTTTTTTTTTCCAATTCAAGTGCACATCTCTAAACACTGTCATTTATTTAGGCCCACTTAAAAAAAAAACCAAAAACTTGATAACTTTTAAGTCTCTTTTCATCTACAAGTCCTCCATCCATCCCTTTCTTTTTCTTGTCATTTATATGTTGATGCTTTTGAGCCCTTTGACCTGTGAAGCTTCCCAGGTCTGAATTTTGCTGATGGAATAGTCACAGTATGTCTCAAAGTGTTCTTCCATACTCTGAGTTTCCTGCCACTTGCCCACTGGAGCTAGAGGCAGTCGGGCTCGGGTTCTTTCCTCTCAGCAACCCCCCCCCCCCCCAAGGGGTGTGTTCTTCTGTTAAGGGCACAGGATGTCTGTTTTTCTCTGTCTTTTGGTCAGAACCAGGCTCTCAACCACACTGCTATGAGTATGCTCCCTGGCTGCCCCTGGCTGCCCCCCGGCTGCCCTATGAATTTGCTCCACGCTCTGGACCTATCTGTTAAATATGAGCCCTTTCTAAGCACCAGATATTCTGTTGCCGTGGCCCTGGCTCACACAAGGAAGCTGCTCCTCATAAGTCCCCCCTGAGCCCCGTCTTAATCACGCTCCACCCTCCAAGGTCTGGGTGGGATCAGGCCTTGCCTCCCTGACCAGCATTATCTCTGCTCCTTCCTCCAGCCCAGTACACCAGCCAAGTGGAATTCTACTCTGTTTCCTGAAGAAGCCACACTCTCTCTTATCCCTGGGCCTTTGCTTCTGCTGTTCCCTTAACCAGAAACACTCCTCGCTTCAATTCCTCTGACTCGGCACAGCTGATCCTTCAGGTCTTAGCAAACCTGTCCCTTCCGCCCCACCAGATTGGTGGGTAGATTCTAGTACACGCACTTCTCCTAGGCTAACCTCATAAGTAACCTGGTAAATAGCACTTCTACCACTACATCAGCCTTGTCTGCCTTCTTATCCTTTTCCCTACTAGAGTCTGAGCTTCTAAGAGACAGGGACTCAGGCAGAGGACCTGGTGCAGACTAGGTGCTCAATAAAAGTCAGTTGAATACATGCTTGAATGAGTGAATAAACTGGACTTTACAGGTCCAAGGAGACAAATCCAGGCTCAGTTTCAGGCCTCACAGACAATGAGAACTCTTCTAAGATGATACACCCGCCTGGGGAGAAGGTATAGAAAGAGTTCCTGCCTGGGATAGGGTTCATCCAGGGAAATGAGCCTCGGTTCTTGGAAAGGAAGAGAACCTCTTCTTCAAATGATCTTATTAGGAATGCCTAAATATACAAGTTCAAGGGGTTTCAGCACTGGAGGAGGCAGAAGCCCCGCCTCTGGGCTTCCCCTGGTCCTGGGCACGAGGGCTCCTCTGAACAGTGGCCTGACACCTTCTCAAGTCCGTTTATCATAGCCGCCGTGTCTGTGACTTTAGCAAACCACAATACTGAGGACAGAAGTTGACGCGCTAACTCTATTTTCTCCCTGTGGTGCCCTCAAGGGCTCATCCCTGTCAGCTGACAGGGATGCTAGGCCACTGGATTTCTGAAACAGTGTGGATCTGGAGTCGGTGGGCACAGCTGGGTACAGCAGCAGGCAAGGCTGCAGATCTGCCCACCAGGGCGCAGAGCCAAGGGCTTAGTCTCAGAATTGGATTATTCCAGTGAATTCGGAGCTCCCAGCCCCCCTGGCTCTGGGGATTCAGGGATTACCCAAGCCTCTAGAGGGTGGGGCCGGGGGGGAGCCCACCATCCTCCTCTAATGGATCTGATAACATGGATCCTCTCTCTGTGGCTACAGAGAGGCAGGGGATTGTCTACTTACCTCCCGCTTCCAGCCTGCAGCCCACAGCCTCCATCAGCTACGTCCCCTGTGCCTGGGATGTTCAGCCATGTTATTCCAGTTGAGGTCCTGAGAGCATCAGCATCCCCTGAAGCTTGTGAGAGATACAACTTCACGAAGTCTGTCCCAAACACTGGACCTGAATCATTGGGTTGGGGGTGCCTAATAAACCCTCCAGGTATTCCTGATGAGCAAACTCAAGTTTGAGAACCCCTGGCTTGGAGTCCATGTTCCATCCCACACACCAGTCAGATTATGCCTCAAGCCTGTCAAAAGATTCTGGGCAACTTGTGCCCACAGACTTCTCCTTCAGACTCCTTTAAGCCTTTGATTAGAGAAATTAATGACAGTGATTACAATGGATCCTGTTTAATAATGCCACCTTGCACTATTTCTAGGCCTCTGGAGGTGGGCACTGCAATACCCCGAGATCATTTACAGTGGACTTTATTATCCCCTTATTGCACATGAGGAAACTGAGGTTCAGAGAGGAGATGTGGCTGGCCCAAAGTCACACAACGAGCATAATAAATCCAGGACCCTGGATTTATTTATCCAAGCATTTATCCTGCTTCTCGCTTGGTGGAGAGAATGAAGGCTGATTCTACATCTGTCTTCTCACACACTCTGGGATTTCCTCCTGGGCAAAAACCGTGTTATCACTTCCTCAGGAAAGCCTCTCCTGACCTCCCGGGAGAGTAGTCCAGACCTCCTTATTCTACCCCACCAAAGGTCCCCGCGTTTTTCCTTAAAAGCAGGACCGCAATTTGTAATCACATATGGATGTGATTATCTCCTGTCGGTCTCCCCAAGCAGTGAGAAAGCTCCAGGGAGGCGGGAAGTGAGGCAGACCCTGCTCCAGGGTTTGCGCAAGCCACATCCAGTCTCCTTTCCTTATAGAACTTGACTCTGTTCCGGGCAGCGCTGTGTTCAGCTACATCCGTATTTGCCCCAGTCTCCCTTTCAGTTAAAGGTACCGGGTTCTGGCTTCTGAGATGAGTGTGGAAGAGGCTGGGGACCTCGCGGAACTCAACACAAGGCGAGTGCAGGAAGGTTTTTGAGCCAGTTCCCCGAGTGTAGCTGGTACTCAGGAAATACATGTATCATCTAACCAGGCAGGAGAAGCAGAACCCCAAAGCCGCCTTCCTCTTGGAAATGTTTTTATTGGTTCTGAGATAACAGGGCTGAGGCGAGCTGGGACGGGCACAGAGCTAAGGAAGGTGGTGAGAGGCTCTGCCCTGGGGCAGACATGCTGTGGGCCCCCCCACCCCAGCAGCGGCGGCTGGGTCCGCGGCACTCGGCGCCCGGCCTGACCTCTGCCGGCCTGGCATGGTGGCCTCCTCGTTGGCGGGCGCCCCCCCTTTCCAGTTGCAGGAGTCGTGAGTCTTTTTCACAGTGCGGAGGGGTGGGGGTCCGGGGTGGGCACCTCCCCGGGGTGCAGGCAGGCCCCGTCCGCCAGTACATCCTGGGCTCTGGGCGGCGGCGGCGGCGGCGGCGGCGGCGGCAGCGGGGTGAGGCGAGCTCAGGCTCTTCTCCCGCCCCGCGGAGCTTGGCGGTCCTGGAGGGGCCCTGGCGGCCTCAGCGGGACATCATCCGGACAAACTCTGCGGTGGGGGTGGGGGACGGGCGGGGGTGGGGAGAAAGCAGCAGTCAGGGTGCAGGACACTAACCCCACACCTTCCTCAGATCGCTGCCTCCCTCCCCCGTCTGTGGCCACCGCCTCTGACCGGTGCTGGTCCTGTGTCCATCTGGCATGGTTTTTTGGTTTTTTGGTCTCACCCACCACGTGGCACGCAGGATCTTAGTTCCCTGACCAGGGATTGAACCCAGGCCCCCTGCAGTGGGAGCATGGAATCCTAGCTGCCAGACCACCAGGGAAGTTCCCCATCCAGCATCTTCCAATCCCTCTTCTTTGCAGCAGCCAGCAGGATCTTTCTATCTGTACCTGTGACCCCTTTCAAACCTCTCATGGTCCCCACAGGGCAACGGGAACAACCCCAAGGCCTCCCTGTTCTGGCCCCAGTTGACAGCTCCAGCCTTACCGGTCACTACTCATCCCCCACCACGAAGTTCGACTCCACGGATCCCCTGTCTGCACCTCAGGTGGAGCTGACTACCTCCTCCCCTCCCCTCTTAGCTTTTCTGCAACCTGTCCCACTCCCTTCTCTTTTAACTAGACTGTTTTTTAGAGCAGTTTTAGGTTCACAGCAAAATTGAGCAGGAAGTCCAGATTTTTTCATCTACCCCCTGCCTCTATACACACACACACACACACACACACACACACACACACAGCCTTCTCCATCACCAACATCCCCGAAAGTCGCTTCAGTCGTGTCCAACTCTGTATGACCCTATGGACTGTAGTCCCCCAGGCTTCTCTGTCCATGAGGATTCTCCAGGCAAGAATACTGGAGTGGGTTGCCATGTCCTCCTCCAGGGGGTCTTCTCCAACCAGGGATCGAACCCACGTCTCTGAGTCTCCTGCGTTAGCAAGTGGGTTCTTTACCACTAGCACCACCTGGGAAGACCTGGAGGCTCTGTGGGTTTGGACAAATGTATAATGATATGTATCCCTATTATAGTATCACACAGAATAGTTTTACTTTCCTAAACATCCTCTGTGTTCCCCCTATTCATCCCTTCTGCCATGAACAACTCTTGGCAACCACTGATCTTTTCACTGTCTCCGGGTCTCCATGGTTTTGCCTTTTCCTGAAGGTCAAATCATTGGAATCACAGAGTACGCAACCTTTTCAGATTTTCTTTTGCTTACTGTGCATTTAAGTTTCTTCCATGTCTTTTCATCACTTGATAGCGTGTTTCTTTTACAACGCTGCATAATATTCCATTGCCTGAGTATACCATAGTTTTATTTATATATTCACCTAGTGAAGGGCATATTGGTTGTTTCCAAATTTTGGCAATTATAAGTAAGGCTGCTATAAACAGTAAATCTGTTTGTAGGTTTTTGTGTAGATAAGAGTTTTCAATTCCATAGGGCAAGTATCTCTTCCTTCTTTTTCACCTGGTGACTCCTCCTTGTCTCTTAGGGCTCTGCTTACTTACAGCCTCCTCCAGGAAGCCTTCCCTCATCCTCGCCACTTTGGCAAAGGTGCCCCCACTGGATGCAACAGCCTGCTGTACTTGCCCCCAAATAGCATCGACTATACTGTCGGTTCTCTTTTCCTTGCTGGTCATGGGCTCCTCAAGGTGGGGGTCAGGTCTTGGCACACAGCTCGTGTACAGCACATGCTGGTAGAATGAATGGGAGACACTGGGCTTTCAGAGAAGAGCTGTCATCTGTAGGGGTCACTACCTGGACACGGGGTACCTGAAATGTTCAGGTCTGGTGGTAGCCAAGCCTTTGGTAGCCAAGCCTCTCCACTGCCACACTCTCCTTGACCTTGAAGACCAGCTACTCCCCAGAAAAGGCCTCCCAGCCTTTGTGTTCTGGACATATTCACAGTCTAGCTCATGTTTATCTTGCCTTTCTGCTCAGCACCCAAGTTTATGGAGTGTAGAATCAGTGTTTTGCTGTGTTTTTCCCCCCTGTATCCCATGGTGCCTCAGATGGTGTCATGAACAGTGTAATGTATGGAATGGCTGAGATTCCAGGCCTGAATTTAAGACCCAGCTCTGCTTCTCTGTAAGAGAAGCAAGTTATATTACTTCTCTGAGGCTCAGTTTACTCAATTGTAACATGAGGTAATAATAGTGCAGTCCCTGGAGTCATTGTAAAAATTAAATGGGATAATACATGTAAAGTTACTTAGGACAGTGACTGGTATATAATAAATGTTCAGTTCAGCTCAGTTCAGTCGCTCAGTCATGTCCGACTCTTTGCGACCGCATGGACTTCAGCATGCCAGGCTTCCCTGTCCTTCACCAACTCCCAGAGCTTGCTCAAACTCATGTCCATTGAGTCGGTGATGCCATCCAATCATCTCATCTTCTGTCATCCCCTTCTCCTCCTGCCTTCAACCTTTCCCAGCCTCAGGCTCTTTTCCAATGAGTCAGTTCTTCACGTCAGGTGGCCAAAATATTGGAGTTTCAGCCTCATCATCAGTACTTCCAATGAATATTCAGGACTGATCACCTTTAGGATGGACTGGTTGGATCTCCTTGCAGTCCAAGGGACTCTCAAGAGTCTTCTCCAACACCACAGTTCAAAAGCATCAATTCTTTGGTGCTTAGCTTTCTTTATGATCAAACTCTCATATCCATACATGACTACTGGAAAAGCCATAGCTTTGAATAGATGGACCTTTGTAGGCAAAGTAATGTCTCTGCTTTTTAATATGCTGTCTAGGTTGGTCATAGGTTTTCTTCCAAGGAACAAGCATCTTTTAATTTCATGGCTGCAGTCACCATCTGCAGTGATTTTGGAGCCCAAGAAAATAAAAGTCTGTCACTGTTTCTATTGTTTCTCCATCTATTTGCCATGAAGTGATGGGACCAGATGCCATGATCTTCGTTTTTTGAATGTTGAGTTTTAAGCCAGCTTTTTCACTTTCCTCTTTCACTTTCATCAAGAGGCTCTTTAGTTTCTGCCATAAGGATGGCATCATCTGAGTATATAGGTTGTTGATATTTCTCCCTGAAATCTTGATTCCAGTTTGAACTTTATCCAGCCTGGCATTTCGCATGATGTACTCTGCTTAGAAGTTAAATAAACAGGGTGACAATATACAGCCTTGACATACTCTTTCCCCAATTTGGAACCAGTCTGTTGTTCCATGTCTGGCTCTAGCTGTTGCTTCTTGACCTGCAAATAGATTTCTCAGGAGGCAGGTAAGGTGGTCTGGTATTCCCATCTCTTTAAGAATTTTTCACAGTTTGTTGTAATCCACACAGTCAAAGGCTTTAGCATAGTCAATAAAGCAGAAGTAGATGTTTTTCTGGAACCCTGTTGCTTTTTCCATGATCCAACGGATGTTGGCAATCTGATCTCTGGTTCCTCTGCCTTTTGTAAATCCAGCTTGAACATCTGGAAGTTCACGGTTCATGTACTGTTGAAGCCTGGCTTGGAGAATTTTGAGCATTACTTTGCTAGCGTGTGAAATGAGTGCAATTGTGTGATAGTTTGAACATTCTTTGGCATTATCTTTCTTTGGGATTAGAATGAAAATTGACCTTTTCCAGTCCTGTGGCCACTGCTGAGTTTTCCAGATTTGCTGGCATATTGAGTGCAGCACTTTCACAGCATCATCTTTTAGGATTTGAAATAGCTCAGCTGGAATTCCATCACCTCCACTAGTTTTGTTCGTAGTGATGCTTCCTAAGGCTCACTTGACTTCACACACCAGGATGTCTGGCTCTAAGTGAGTGATCACACCATCGTGGTTATCTGGGTCATGAAGACCTTTTTTGTATAGTTCTTCTGTGTATTCTTGCCAACTCTTCCTAATATCTCCTGCTTCTCTTAGGTCCATACCATTTCTGTCCTTTATTGTGCCCATCTTTGCATGAAATTTTCCCTTTGGATCTCTAATTTTCTTTCAGAGATCTCTAGTGTTTCCCATTCTATTATTTTCCTCTATTTCTTTGCATTGATCACTGAGGAAAGCTTTCTTATCTCTCCTTGCTATTCTTTGGAACTCTGCATTCAAATGGGTACATCTTTCCTTTTCTCCTTTGCCTTTTGCTTCTCTTCTTTTCTCAGCTATTTGTAAGTCCTCCTCAGACAACCATTTTGCTTTTTAGCATTTCTTTTTCTTGAGAATGGTCTTGATCACTACCTCCTGTACAATGTCATGAACCTCCATCCATAGTTCTTCAGGCACTCTGTCTATCTGATCTAATCCCTTGAATCTATTTGTCACCTCCACTATATAATCATAAGGGATCTGATTTACATCATACCTGAATGGTCTAGTGGTTTTCCCTACTTTCTTCAATATAAGTCTGAATTTTGCAATGAGGAGTTCATGATCTGAGCCACAGTCAGCTCCCAGTCTTGTTTTTGCTGGCTGTATAGAGCATGTACAGTTAGAGATGATCACTAATTATGATTATTACTATCTTAAAACACTTTTACTGAGCATTTGCTATGTGTCAGGTACTGAGTTCTGTGGGAATCTCAGAGATGAAGAAAGTAGGATTCCTCTTTTCTCCAAAAGTTCAGAATTAAGTGGAGATATAACTAGTGCTTAGGGGCCAGTGTGAAGAACGAGGGTAAGCCTGAGGTGCTGTGAAAGCCCAGAAAAGAGGAAGCTCAGTCTGAGGACCAAGGGAAGTGGCCCCACTGCTGGGTCTTAAAGATGGAATAGACTTTAGCCCCAGTGAAAAATAGAATACAGGCATCCTGACAAAAATAATAGTGTAATCAATTGAGAGCTTGGCAGGCTTTTGGATCACCTATCGTTCTAAGGTGGAGTGTGAGTGAAGGAATGGTGAAAGCTGTGGCCAGAGAAGTGAGTTGTGCATAGATCTTAAGGGGTCTGAGTGTCAGGTTGAGGAATGTGGTGTTCAGAAAATACCCCCATTGATGGATACAGGAGAAGGTGGATCAATAGACATAGAAAGAGATGGGTGGGGGCAGAGGGACACAGGAGTGGATAGATGGATGATTAGATGGATACAGATGGGGAAAGTATAGACGACTGACAGATCAGTGGAAGTGTGGGTGGAGATATAGGCGGATGGGTAGAGAATAAATGTGTGAATGAATGTTGAGAGTTACAGATGCATGGATAGATGGGAGGAGGTATACAGATAGATGGAGGCATGGGTGAATGTACAGAAGAATGAATAGATGCCTGGATGAGTAGCTAAGGCCATAGGTAAATGATTCTATGGATAATTGTTTGGAGATCTGTTAGTGGATAAATAGGCACCTGGACAGAAAAAGAGACAGATGGATGAACACATGGAAAGAGAGATCTGGAAAGATGGATGGATGGGTGCAGGAACAGACGATGCATTAGAGGGGTGGAAGGATGGAAGAGTAAGGGGATGAAAAGTTGGGGCAGATTGATGACTGCATGATGGACACCCATATGGAGGGATACACTCTGTGGATGCCCACTCCTGTCTTGGTTCTTCTTCCACTCTCAAGACCCACCTACCTTCAAAGTCCACTCGTCCATCCCCATTGAGGTCCACGTCCCGGATAATCTCTTCTATGTCTCGGTGTCCCACCTGATGACCCAGGAGTTTCCTCATGGCCTCTCGTAACTCACTGGTGCTTATCTCACCATCACCATTGGTGTCAAACTAGAGGGGGCATGAAGGAGGGAAGAGTAACTACAACAGAAAGACTGTCAGAAGCAGATCCCAAGGTTGAACCCCATCTTCAGCATCATTGTCCCCCCCACAACCCCTTCCCCAGAGTGCCTCTCTGTCCAAGCTTCTTCCCCTGGGGTGGGATCCAGAGGTCCAGGTTCCTTTCAGGTTGGGAATTCTAACAAGTCTCCCCGCCCCTGCCTGTCCACTGTCTACCACTTACCTCTCGGAAGGCATCTCGCAGTTCCTTTACTCCAATCATATCTGCCGTCTCCGCCAGGAGTTTAGGTCCCATTAGCTCCACAAAGTCATCAAAATCCACATGGCCACCCACTGGGGACAGAGGAACAGGCTAGGTCATCCATCTAACCACCACCCACCTCCAACTAGACAGCCGACGGAGCTGCCAGCCCCCCCTGACCTGCCCAGCGACAGGCCCAGGGTAAAAGCAGAGGCCAAATGAGGACAGAGAAGTGACCATGGACAGGGGGGGGGTTATCACAGAACAGCTCAGAGGAGAGGCCGGGTGCTAACTAAGGGAACGAGTCAGGAACTGGACAGGGGTACAGAGGGGAGAAAGAAACATGAAGTCACAGAGATAGGCGAAGAATTTCAGAGCAGGAGAGAGACAGAGACAAACATGCAGAAAGACAGAGAGGGAAGCAGGAGTCGTGAGCGCCTGGCCCACTTGCCCACTTGCCCCCCTCTCTCCCTCACTGTGCAAGTGGAACTCACCTTCCAACCTTCAGCCAGCTTCAGCCACCTTCCAACTTCACCCAGCCTTCAGAGGGTGGAAATACAGGAGACCTGCCCCCAGGGCCTGCTCACAACACTTTCAGCCAGTGACTGAGCTTGGGGGATAAACACCCAGCCCGAGAGACAGCTCCGCGGTGGGCCTTCGACACCAGCACCCTGAGCTCCATCACCCACAGTAGCAGCTCCTCAAGTGCCTTCTGCTTTGGCGCCCTGTCTTCACCCTCCCGCCTCCCTACTCTCGACCGACTCGGGCCTGCCCCTCCTAAGTAAACTCCACACTCAAACCCTTGTCTCCTGGTCTTCTCCTGGGAGAACCCAAAGTGAGACAGAGAGAAACCTAATAGTGATAGCATCCTCTGTTCCACTCTTACTGAGTGCTAGGTATTCATTTATTGGGCTGTTTAGAATATCCTCTAGGGACTTCTTTCCTGGTGGTCCCGTGGTTGGCAGTCCCGCCGGCCAGTACAGGGGACATGATCCATGGTCTGAGAAGGTCCCACCTGCCATGGGGCAGCTGAGCCTGTGCACCGCAACTACTGAAGCTCGTGCTCTAGAGCCCACGCTCCGCAACAGGAGAAGCCGCCGCAATGAGAAGCCCGCACACCGCAACCAGGGAGCAGCCCCTGAGGACCCAACACAGCCAAAATAAAAAATAAAATATGCCCCCTAAAAAGAAACAGGCTCACAGATACAGAAAACAAACCAGCGGTCACACTGGGAAGGGGGGTTGGGGGAGGGCCAACATAGAGGCTGGGGATTAAGAGATGTCAACTACTCTGTGTAAAATAAAAAAGCCACAGGGATATATTGTACAGCATGGGGAATAGAGCCAATATTTTACAGTAACTTTAAATACAGTACAATCTATAAAAATTTTGAATCACTATGTTGTACACCTGAAACTAATATAATACTGTATATCAACCACACTTCAACTTAAAAAAAAGAAATGCCCTGAATAGGCAAATCTGCTTAGACAGAATGTAGATTAGTGGTTGCCCAGGGCTGGGGAGGGACTTGGGGGTGATGGCAAAGTGGTATAGGACTTCTTTGGTGGAGGGGGCATGAAAATATTTTAAAGTTGATCGGGGTGGTGGTTGCACAACTCTGAATATACTAAAAGCCACTGATATCTATACTTTAATTCCCCAACCAGGGATCAAACCCATGCCCCCTGCAGTGAGAACAAGGAGTCCTAACCACTAGACCACCACAAAAGTCCCTGAAGGGAATGCTTTAAGTGAGTCAACTGTATCGTATATGAATTATATCTCAATAAAGCTGCTTCCCAAAAAAATAAATGAATAAGTAACTCAAGAAAAAACAATAAATAAATAAACATACCCCCAATTGACTCCCTATTCCACCCCTCATTTTACAGGTGAAGAAACTGAGGCACAGGGAGGGTAAGTGGTTTGCCCACAGGTCACAGAGCTAGGAAGAAAGGGGAGCTCAGAACTTGAACCCAGGCAGAGGACAGCAAGGGTGAGGCCGGGGAGGGAAGGGGTGCCTGGCGGAGGGACTCACGGTTCATGTTGATCTGCTGAGACAGCTCGATGAGCTCCATCTCGGTGGGCATGTAGCCCATGGTGCGCATACAGTTACCCAGGTCCCGGCAGTTGATGTAGCCATCCTTGTCCTTGTCAAATTCTCTGAAGGCCTCCCTGAGCTCTGGGGAAGAGAAGGAAGGTGGACGTGGTGACCCACAGAGCCTCTGGGGCAGAGGCTGCCCCGAGGGGCCCATCGACTCATGCATTCCTCCAATGCCCAGCTCCCCAGAAGATGCCCGGCTCTGCACTAGGCCCTGTTCACAGGAAGCCGAGATGTCTCTGTCCCTCTTCCCACCCACCTCCCTCCCCTCATCTTCCTGGATGGCTGAGCAACACCCTCCTCTAAGAGGCCAGGTCTCACCTTCAATCTCCTCTGGCCGCAGAGATCTGTCCTAAAACAAAAGAACATGTGCCATTAGCAGCTGGGAGGGGCCCAGAAGTCATCCAGTGCCCAGCTGAGGGCCGTCCCAGTGGCAGCAGGCACTGGCTGGGAGGTGATGGGGCGGCCGCGGAGGTGTGCCTGGACCATGTCCTGGAAGGGAAGAGTGCATCCCCACCCATCTCACACACATGGGAGAGTCCAGGGAGCCAGAAGCCCCTTCCAACCTGGGCCCAGAACCTCTGCACCCCTAACCCCTTATTCCAGACACAAGCATGTGGTCAGGGAACAGAACTGATCTGGAGGCCAAAACCTGTAAATAAAATGGGATGATTGGGAGGATCCCAACAGGTAGAAGAGGGCTCTACCCGATAAAACCAAGGGCTTCCCCGGTGACTCAGCTGCTAAGGAACCCGCCTGCCAGTGCAGGGACACAAGAGACGCTGGTTCGATCCTTGGGTTGGGAAGATCCCCTGGAGAAGGAAATGGCAACCCACTCCAATATTTCTGCCTGGAAAATTCTATGGTCAGAGGAGCCTGGAGGGCTACAGTGCATGGGGTCGCACACACAATGAAACCAGGAAGAGTTGGGGAGAAGAGGTGCTGAGGGTGGGCAATGGGAGAAGCAAGAGGCTGGGGGAGAGGAAGTGGGGTCCAGACCAGTGCACGAGAGGGAGGAAGAGGAGGAGCAGAGGGAATGGAGGCAGGATTAGGACTGCGCCCTGCTTCCTGGGCACCGCCCCACCTTCTCCAGTTGGGCCCCCATCGCAGACCTTGCCCCGTCACAGGACACAGCATAGGACCCTGGGGGCTGCCAGTGCCTCTGGCGGCTGTCAGGGTCCAAAGCACAAGTCTCCAGCCACAAGCAGTGCCCAGGTCTCCTTGGGGAGCCAAGGAAGCCCCAGGGCGAGGCATCCGAACAGATGGCAGAGAAGTCTCCAAAGAGCGGGCCCGGAAGGAGCAGGGGGCAGGCTCCAGCTGGTGATGTGCCAGCTGCCCCAGGCCTGCCCAGGAGGGAGACAGACTGGCATGAAATGGATGCGGTGCCCAGCTGGACATGCTTAGCAGGCTCCAAAACTGGTCCACGGGGCTCATCCTGCCCATATGTCACAACTCCCAGCCCAAAGGGGCAGGGTGTGCCCGCTCTGAGGAAGCGCACACCAGGTGTGGGTAATCCAGTCAGGGACACAGACATGTGGGCGTGCCATAGCCGTGCACACAGGCTGTTCTAGCCCACTGGGCCAGGGCAGGTGAGAGGCTGCTGCCTACCTGCTCCAAACTGGCCCCAGGGCAAGGGATCCCAGTGCCAGAAAACCCAGGAATCTTTTAGACAGGGGCTGTTGAGCAACATTCTGCAGGACCACCAGCTGCATAGGAAGGACTTGGCTCTTGGAAGGGGCTGTACATGGCAGGACCATGCTGAGAGTGTACATGAGCTTGGCATGAGTAGTCTGCAGGCTCCCAGGTCCTGCCAGCAGCATTTCAAGCTGAAGCTGTCTGTCTCTGTGAGATGACTGGAAGGACTTCCACTTAAAAAGCCTGTCGCCATGCACAGGGAGGGGTTGTCACTCCCTCTAACACCTACCTATTCCTACCTCTATCACCCACTAGCTGTTCTTAGTCAGACTGGGATCTTGAGTGACCACAAAGGGTGCTTTTCACAATGCCTGGTACCCCCCATAAGTGAAAGCGTCAGTGAGAATATGCATGTACACACACATGCAAGGTATGCTCGCTGGGCCAGGCGACAAGTCCCTTCCCACCCTGCAGCCTCTCACATCTCCAGGATCAGCTCTGCAGCCCCTTCCCTGCTTCTTGTAAACCCAGAGCCAGGGTGCAGGAAAGCCAGTACCCCTTGGCCATGTGCCTGTGGCCAGAGCTGGTCCGGCTATGTCCTGGTAGCTGGTCCCTGAGTCACATGCTCCCCAGGGCAGGGTGGTGGGGGATGTGGAGCAGGGTCAGGGATGCTCACCAACATGGCAGGGAAACCATGAACACTGGTTCGGAGGGTCAGGTGGCAACGGAGCCCATCACAGTCCTCACTCCCCAACTTATGCAGTAAAGGGATGAGTTTGGCCTCTAAAGTCAGATAGACTCAAGGACAAAGCCCAGATCTGCTGCTTCCTAGATGTAGGACCTTGGACAGGTCACTTCCACTGTATGAGCCACAGATTCCTCATCTGTAAAATGGGTTAATACCAGAAACCACTTTACAGGGTCTTTGTGAGCACCTGTGAGGCAAGATATGTAAAGTGTTTAGCAGGTGGCATTCAATAAACCCTGGAGAAGGAAATGACAACCCACTCCAGCACTTCAGTATTCTTCCCTGGGAAATCCCATGGACTGAACAGAGGAGCCTGGCAGGCTACAGTCCATCGGGTCGCAGGAGTTGGACACAACTTAGCAACTCAACCACCACCATTCGATAAACCTACCGATGTTTGAATCTGTAACATCATCAATACCCTCCTCTCTGTGACTGTTCAGATATGTATGAGAGGCCCTCCAAAGCAGTGGGCACATGTGACTATTTAAATTGGAATTGGAATCAAAGAAAATTAATAATCCACTTCTTCAGTTGCACTAGCCACACTTCAAGGGCTAGTGGTTAATGTAGAGGGCTGTGCTGATTGGAGAAATGTTTCTATCATCATTGAAAGTTCTAGTGGACAGTGCCGTGTATTCGGTAGTGTTGTTCAGAACACAGGGGACCCTTGAGTCAGGCTCCCTGAGTCTGAATCCTACTGCTATTGCCTACCAGCTGTTACCTTGAGCATGTTACTCTCTCCAACTCAATTTCTTCATCTGCAAATGGGGAGGATAATAGTACCTACCTCTTGGGGTTGCTCTGAGGCTTAAGCACCAAAGCACTGAGCACAGTGCCTGGCACATATTAAGTGCTCAAAACAAAACAAAACAAAACAAACCCAAACCCCAAACAATATTAGAGCTGCTATTATTATTTTTTTGGCTGGTGGATGTGGACGCACCAGGGCTATGCAGCCATAAGTGGGAAACTCTGGGGGTCAGGTTCACAAGTTGAGGGTGTGAGGTGCGTCTGCTGGGGGATGCACACCACTGTGTACAGAGCCCCTCTTCTTCCCAGCACCTTCTTTCTCATGCCCCGTGAAGCCAAGTCGAACGCGGCTCCACCGGGGCCAACTTACGTACAGGCTGCCTGTTCTCCGCGAAGCCCTTACGCAGGAAGATGCAGGCCGGGCCCAGCAGGTTGTGCATGACCGCGCAGTTCTGAGCCAGCATCAGGAGCGGTCCGGGGAGCTCGTTGCTGGCTGCCAGCCCCTCCTCGCTCGTCTGCACCACTGTGTAGCTGGTCTCCTCCTGGCGCATCTTCAGCCAGCACCAAGCAAATACAAAACAGAGGCAGGGTGTCACCTCTCTGGCCTACCTGGGTCCTCCGGGCCCCAGCCTGGCTCCCGATCCTAGAAGGGGCCCTTCTCAAGAGAAGACCTTGAGAGGCAAACACCAGGGTGCAGAGAGCCTTCAGGATGCACAGGCAGCAGGCGGCAAGCTGGTCCGACAGACGGCGTCCCGGATCTTTGGCCGAAACGGATGCTCCAGGGAGATCTGGGTGTGATACCCACTGTGTGGCACACCTGCGTGCGCACACACACACACACACACACACACACACACATGCACAGAAACACACCCTCGCGTGCAGACAGACGCTCAGAGAGAGGAGCAGGCAGAGGGAGGCTTCTGTTCATTCAGGGAATAATGTCCTTTCCTAAGATGCTCCCAACATCCCAGCACAATCCTCGGGGCTAAGCTCCCCAGCGGACCTCTGATCCTAGCCCTGCTGGAACCCACTGGAGGTAGGGAGGACCATCAGAGCTGGCAGCAGAGTGTGGGCTCAGCTAGTCTGCGGGACCGGAGGCTGCCGACACAGGAGCCATGGCAAACGGAAGCAAAGCAGGCAGGTGTGAGAGGCGGGGCCTGGGGTAAGACGGATGCTCTGGGTCCCCTCTGAAGGGACAGCATGACGTAACTCCAGCCCGGTGTTGCCAGACCTTCCGATTTAAAGCACTGTGTGGGCTAAACAAAGCACTTCTGTCGGTCAGCTTCCACCTAGCTCATGGCCTCAAGACTAGACGCTGTATCCCATCAGCAATCTTCCTCATCCCTCCCGCCTTCGCTGGCTCTGTGCCTGGTCCAGGGACCTCTGGAGGCTTAGGCAGGGGCCCTCTGTTCTGACCAAATATAGCCATGCTCCCTGGCCCCAGCCAACACATCCTCCTCCCTGATGGTTCCCATGCAGCTATAAAAAGTCAGCACTGCCCACAGACCGTCCCCTTAGGACAACAGCAGTGTCCAGACACAACATTCTCTCCCAGCCCAGCCTCCTCGCCAGGATGCCCAGGGTCCCCCTAGGTTGGGGTGGTCTGCCTTCAGCCCCCAGCTTGGATACCTCCACCCCCAGAGTGAGGAGCTGGAGCCAAACCTTCTAAGGAAAGAGCAGAGAAAACTTAGAGGGCTGCCTCTGTCCAAGGACCCCAGAATTGCATGTCCCACCCATCCATTCTGCTGCACCCTCTTCCTGCCAGTTTCCTCCAGCTCCAAGAAGGTCCCACTCAGGAGAAGATGCTAAGACCTAAGGGGTAGCCTGTCCTCCCAGGTGGACAAGCAAAGCAATCTCCCACATCTCACCCTGTCCTCATGCTCCTTCTCCTCAGATCTCCCCACACTGTGGGGCTGCAGTCTAGGCTCTTGTCCAACTTCTAAGCTTCTTCCAGGCCTAGAGAGGAAGGAGCAATATTCTGGTTCCTCTAAGGGCAAGCAGCCACACAGACTGAGGTACGGGCCCTCAGTGGAAGGCCTGAGTCCAGGGAGTGCAATGAGGGTCACCCTGGGTCGTCCTAAAACTTGAGGGGTGATCAGGGTCCATTCTGGTTTGATGACTAAAAGAGGTTCAGAGCCTCAGCCACACCTACACAGGCTACAGGGACCTGGATAGAGTGAGGGCAGGACCAGAGAGACCTCCTGGACAGAGGGAGCCAGGGAGTCATCTGTGGTTAAGCCCCAGGAAACAATCTCAGGAGATATTTGCAGAGAATCAGCCTTTTTGTTTCTGGCTGACTCTCACTCACTTGGCTCAGATGAGCACACCCAGGAGGAGGAGGCAGCAGGTGGCAGGGAACTCAGAGAGCAGCTTGAGTATAACTGGCTTTGGACTCAGACAGTCTTGGGGACAAATTCTGGCTCTGCCGCTTGCTCGCTGTGTGACCTTGGGCAGGTCACTTCACCTCTCTGGGCTCTGGTTTCCTTCTCTGTCCAGCGGGGGATGATCAGGGCCACTCACAGGATTCTGTGAGAGGCAAATGAGCCATTGCGCAGTGCCTAGAGCATGGCAGGAGCCGAATATGTGGAGTTGCCATGGTGATGACAATGATGATGACAACGATGATGACGATGATGATGATGATGCAACTTGAGAGATGCTGGGCGCCAGAAGGCATTTACTTCTGGCTGCAGAAGAAGTGGGAGAATATTTGCCAATCAGGAAAGAAGTGAGGAGGACAGAGAAAAATTTGTTCCCACGAAGCAAGAACCAGCGATGGCTGGGGAATTTCCACTGCATCTCTTGATCTTAACCCAGTCTGGCACCCAGTTGCCCCGGGAGGCTGCTGTTCTTCCCTGGCCAGTGATGGTACCTGACAGCCCGGTCCTGCCCAGCTCAGAGCCTGGAGGAGGCTGCCTCTCTCCATCACCAATTCCCGGTCACCACACAGGAAGCCAAGTGGGCAGTGGCCCATGGGCTGACAATGTTTCCTGGCACCAAGGGGGCATCTCCTGAGTGCGGCAGGGCAACAGGAAGAACCGGCATGCCTCCTGACCTAACAGCTTTCTAACAACACAAGGCAGCCAAGACGGTGCTCCTTCTCATCGAATGTATTCACTGAAGGAGGAGTTGAGTGAGGAAGCACTTGATGTAGTGGGAGAGGGCATTTCCCAGCGAGTGGGAATTTGGACTAAGATGACCTATAAGGTCAGGTTCATGAATCTATGAATAACATCTCTGACAGCAGGAGAAAGAGAGAGAGGCAAAATTAAAAACAAAACCCCAGCTCTGGATTCACACAGACCAGGGTTTACATCTCAGCCCTGCTCCCAGTCAGCTGTAGCATCTCAGGAACACTCTTATCTTTGAGTCTCATTCTTTTCTCTAGAAAATAGCCAAGAGAACCACTTGGTGGAAAACAGCAAATGAGATAATAGATGTTGGAGATCTTGTAGATATTCAGGAAAAAGCAATGTTTACTATTATTTTTTTTAAAAATGAAACTGAATGCAATATCTTTTATGATTTTTTGCCTTACTCCATGGACTCAAAACCTCTCCTATTTCCTTTTCCTCATCCCCCTTCTCAGAAAACCCAGAATGTAAAAATTATGATTATGATGCTATTAACACATATACCCAGTATATGTTAGCTGCCTGCATCCCAGGCAGCGATCCCAGCTCTTTCTTTAGGCCCCACAATCACCTCAGGAGGTAGATGTTAGTATTTCCACTTGATAGACAAAGGAACTGAGACCCAGCAGCGGTCAAATAACTTATCCAAGGTCACATGGCTATAAAGAGGAGACCTAAGAAGTCTGAGTCACGGGTTGGGTAGGACAGAAGGACAGCTTTTGTTCTTGAGTTCACCTCTCGAAGGTCTGGACAGAACTCAGGGAAAAGGCATTCACCCAATGGTCCTCTAGACTAATTCAGATCCATTTCTACTTCTCTGCAACAGTGTGGAGGCCACATCTGATGCAAAGAACTCTCCTTTAAGATGACAGATGACTGGGGGTGGGGGATGCACAGAAGAAACAGTCAACCCTCGGAAAGATCCAAGGAACAGCGAAGATTAAAAGGAATTTGATGTGAGCGGCTTAGCTAAATGAGGAAGATGAGCAGAAAAGCCTGAAATGTCCTAAATTGAGAGGCTGTCAAACTAACAGAGGGGGTAGGAAGGGGTTGGGGGTGGAGGAGCCATTAGCTAAACTGAGACCTTGGATAAGTCACTTAACCTGAGTGGCAATCAAGTTCCTTCTCTGGAAAATGAAAGAACTGGAGGAAACCATCCCTCATATTTCTTCTTCCTTTATGAAATATCTAAGAATTTCTTCTACGGCCTGACTACAGAGCGCCAGAAATACAGGCAGAGCCCACCGAAAGCAAGATCCTACAGACGTAAGTCCAGGCTCGCGGGAAAGATGCTCTGAAGGTGATCATTTGCTCTCCAAGAGGGATTCTTGCAAAAGAATATTATCCCGGTGTATGAGCAATGCATCCACCACAGAACGCAATTGACAGACACCTTTGCTGTATACTCCATTTCTCTATGGAAACAACCCTGGGGCCCTGAGCCAGACTGGTCCTATTTGTGAGTCTCTGACCTGACTCAAGAATTCGCAAGGGTAGACAGGGATGTCCGGCTTGTTTCCTCTCAGTAACAATGGGATCTACTTTAAAACCCACAACTCTGAAGACCTTAGAGACCACGGGAGAGGGTCAGAGTCCCTCAGAGGAGATGAACGAACCCTTCCTCTACCTCTGGGAAAGAACCACCAGCAAAGTCCAGCTTAACCATCTTCTCATCCTGCTTATCCCAAGGCAGTCTGTCCATGCACATGGTAAGGACCCTACATGATTTCTTTCCTAAATCTTATGCAAATTCCCAAACATGGGCCCCCATTCAGCTCTAAATCCCAACTTCAGCTTAGAGCCCCGGGACACAGACAACTGTGATAGGAGGGAATGCAGAGGCAGGAACAGGGAAGCGGCCCTAGACAAAACCCGCAGGAAGGGAAGCGAGCTTCAAACGTCCACCCTCTCTGCCCCCAGCCTCTGGAACAGATGGCAGGATGCCCCAATCTCCCACCCCAGGTGTTAAGAACTCCAGAAACATACCTTCCTTGAGAGATTTCTCAGTGGAGACTTGACACAGTTGCCCATCCTAAGCTGAGGCAGCCCCTTTCAGGATCCCTGGGTCCATGAAGGAGGCTCCCGGGGGCTAAGAGACCTGAGTCCCGGTCCCGCCAACCCCAGCCTCCCTCTGCCTGCGCGGTGCTTCCTCCAAGACCGGCTGAGCCCAATCTCCTGCGCGCGTGCTCTCTTACTCGTCTGCCTGTTCCTGCTCCCTGGTGTTTTTTTTTTTTTTTTTTTTGGTGGATTGTATGTGTGTTCGTGTGTGTGGGTTTAACTTTCTGGACACTTTCTTAAGGAGATGAAGGCAGGAGGGGAGAGTGCAGGCACAGAGAAAATCGCCTGGAGAGATGATGGCAGAGGGCAGCCGAGCTGGAGAAGGCTGCGGGATCAGCTACATGAGATTACAGCCGAGTCCTCTCCCGGTTCACTCCCCTTCCCTCGGCCCCTCCCCTCCCGCTGTCAAATCTGCAGGGAGACTGCCTCGGGGAGGGGAGCCCAGAATGGCAGCTGCAGCTGGGAATTAGGCCAGCAGACCCAGAAGGGGAAGCAGGCTAGTTTGGGCCCCCAAATCCACGGGGCCTCGCAGCTCCCAACCTTGTGTGCATTCTCTCTCTCTCACACACACACACATACACACACGCACCCAGGAACGAACGGGCATCTTAATCGCCCCCGGCCATCGCAGCTAGATCGAGATGGCGGCTCCAGTCGAGGCCCTGGAGATCTTGTGACGACTCTCCATCACGCTCCATTTTTCACACTTGCCTCCTCACTGAAATGGGATGAGACTCCGGGGCTGGAAGCACAGCTGAGCCTACAGCAGCTTCTTCCGCTGGCTCCCTTCACCGTGTGCGGTCTTTCCGACCCAGGGGAAATCAAGAGCCGGCCCTGAGGGGGTCCTGACGGAGGCAGTGCTGGCCCAGCAGGCATGAGCGAGCGAGGGCGACGAACCTTCTCCCAAACCCTCTGCCTGACCCTGATAGAGCATCTTCCACCGGCTCCCTCGGGGCGCAGAGCAGAGAGGCCGCCCTTTGCAAAGGGGGCGTCACGGTCCCATGAATGGAACTTTTTAGGTAGCCCGCACGTCCTCGTCCCTTCGGGTTCCAGCTTTGATGTGAATTCATTTCAAGCCTCAGATGTCACCATCGAGACCTACAGCCCGGAGCCAGATGACCCAGGAGAGTCTGTATCCGCGTTTCCCTGCACCCCTACTTTTCCCAGCAGGGGGCACCAGAGACAGACTGGGACGCCAAGCTCCTTCCGGGCCCTGATGCAAAAACCCATCCGCGCACCGCTGTTAAGAGTTTCAGTCCAGAGAGGGTCCTTTCGCAGGAATTTTTTTTTTTGGTCCAGTTTTGGGTGGCTGAGCAGAGCTCCCGTTAGGGATAGATGGGTGGGGACGCTGCCCAGAAGGAGCCACAGACCGGCTCCCAGGGAACTGGGGAGGCAGGTCCCTGGGTGGCTCTTGACCACCGTGCAGCGACGGCAATGGAATAGCTCGATCAGGGGAGTCACTGGGCAGCCTGGTTTGGCCTCGGAAGGGGATGCGGAGGAGGAGCGTCACCCCCTGAGGACACAGAGAGGCCTGGGTGGGGGCAAGGCTGTTGACATCTAAAGGGCAGGAAAGGGGAGTGAAGACACTTGGAGGGGGGTGGGGGGAGCTGGTATGGGAAGAGCCAACAAAAATGCCTTCTTCAAAGACCTGTTTCTTGGAAACAAAGCGTGAGGGCAGGGCTGTGAGAAGAGCGATGAACTCAGATGACACTGAAGGGTCTGGAGGCCTGGGATGAGTCCTGGCTCTGCTGGCTTCTGAGCACTCACCTGGCAGGGCTCAGCTCCCTCGCCTGGTTATAAAATGTGCGTGATTCAGAACAGGTACTGGAATGAGGAATTATTAACATGGAAGGAGGAAGTATCATTTGTCCCATGTGCTTGGCTCTGGGAATGTTGTAGGAACAAAATACACACAGTCCCTGCTTTTAGATTTGATCCCTGGGTCAGGAAGATCCCCTGGAGAAGTGAATGGCAACTCACTCCAGTATTCTCGCCTGGAGAATTCCATGGACAGAGCAGCGTGGAGGGTTAGTCTGTGGGGTCGCAAAGAGTCGGACATGACTGAGCAACTAACACTTTCACTTTCACTGCTTGCAGGGAGCTTACATTCTAGCAGGAGGGCAGGAGATATTAAAGAGCTATCAAATTACTGAATCACGGTTCAGGTCAATGCCATGAAGGGGAAACACAAACACTCTGAGAAAGTGAGCCAGAGGGATCTGACTTAGTGTAGAGGGATCAGGAAAGACTTGCACACAGAAATCTAGAGTCTTGCAGACTCTTTTGAAAAGCTAGGGCTTACCACAGACCCCAGAGGGGAGATGAATTAGGCTCCAGGTAAGGTACAAACCCAATTCATATGAGCTAAATGGGTGGATATACGAAAAGACTGGACAGGGTGAAGCGGGCGGGTTTTCAGTGCTGGCTGCAGACTAGAATCACTGGGGAACTTCCCTAAAGATGCTGATGGAATAGGTGTAGGTGAACCCCGGGCACCGGTGTTGTTTAATACTCCAGGTAATTTTAACCTGCAGCCAGGGTTGAGAACCACTGATCTAGAGATAAAGAGTTCAGCATGTGGAGTCGGACAGACCTGAGTTCAAATCTCGCCCTGCTGCCTACCAACCATGTGAGCTTGAGGACTTGTTCATCTTTCTGAGCCTCGGTTTCTTTATTTATAAAACGGCTACCCTAATAACCCTTCCCTGGTAGGGCTTATGATGAGTTAATGAGATCATGCCTGCAAAGGGCTTGGCACAGTGCCAAGCACCTGGAAAGTGCCCCTTATCTTGCCCAGCGGCCTTGGTCTAGCAGGGCCCCCACTAGGTCAGACCTGGTGACTCCTGCCTCCTGCAGGCCAGCCTATGGCACAGCACCCATTTGTCAACCTTGGGATATGCCCCTGTCCTTGGAGACAGGAGACAGGACTTTTCCCCCTATGGAAAAGTCCACCTACTTTGAAGAAATTCCATCCTTCTTTAGCAGAGAGGGTGCCAACAGTAGCCTGGGGGCTTAACGGAAGCAAGGGACTCAGGATTCAAACCCAGAGCTCGCTTAAGCTATTTTAGGTTGGACAGATGGGGTGATGGTGGTTCTGCATGACAGGAGTAGCTACTGATCTTGATGAAGCAGATGGCTTGACCTTCGGCAGAAAATTTTATAAAGGGCTGAACGGTGAAGGCTTCCTTAAGAAGCAAAGCACATCGCACGGCCCCGCCTCCCCATCCCTATGCACTGTGGCAGCAGGCCTGGGCCTTCAGAATCCACACTTAGAGTTCTGGAATGGGATAATAGGATCAGAGGGATGAGAAGGATAAACCCGTTGCTGATTATTCCTGATTAGGAGGGAGGCTGGCTTTGGGCCCTGAGCAGTCCTAACGCCAGAATTTGAACTTGGATGGCAGCCCAGTGTTAAGACACTTGGGGAAAGCTGGGTCGTAACCTGAGAGGTGCTTTGTGGATGCTTCTGACAAATAGGAAACACACTTCTGTGACTTTCTACCAGCTGGTATGGTGTGGCACTGGCAGACTGTTTGGAGAGAGACATAGCACGTCACAGTCCTGCCTTTTGCTTATTCTGGGACCTTTGGTCAAGCTACTTCCCCTCTCTTGAGCCTGTCTCTTCATCTCTAAAATGGGGGAAGATGATGCTACATTTCACAGTTTGCTATGAAGACAAGATAATGAGAAGATGCTTTGTCCATTGTTTACTGGATTCTAGACAGAGATCTAAAGTGCCAATGTTGCTTCTGCAAAACCTACAAACTGACACCAAGACACTGCTATCATCTATAATCTATGTCAACCACAAACAGGCCTTCTCTTCCCCTTTCCCAGGCCCCAGAGAAAGGCCACAGGGGCTCCCAGCTTTTTAAGAGAGCAGTAGGAAGCGACCTGACCAGGAAGGAGTAAGTAATACACCCAAGCCATCATCCTAGGCACACAGGCCTAGTGCAGTTGAATCTGTTAGGACCCAAATTGTCATGGCCTGTCTCCCTCATCTTAACTATGGGAACTAAGAAACTCTGAAGTCCAGAGGCTGGAGATACCCATCATTCATTCATTCATACATTAAACATCTCAATCCTGTTACGCACAAAGCAATTTAGGAATTGGGCTGGCCTACTCAAATCAAAAGAGATGTCCCTATAGTTAGAGAAAGGGGAAAGATGGAACAGAGCTATGGATTTTATTCATAGTTGCCTCCTCTAAAGAGGTGTTTCTTCCCAAACTTAGAATAAGGAACAGAAAGACTGTTCTTTGGGCAGTTTTCTGGACTACTCTGATGGTTCAGTGGTTAAGACTGTGTGCTTCCTATTTCAGGGGGTGCAGGTTCAATCCCTGGTGAGGAAACTAAAATCTCACATCCTGCACAGCCAAAAAAAAATTTTTAATTAGTTTTCCAAGATCCAATGCCAAGAGTTGTCTGTTTTGAGTTGCTTTCTGATACCACATCTTCTCTCTAGGCAGTTGAGTGGTGTGCTATTAGCCGGCCACAAAGAGGATACCAGGGAAGGTCCTTGGTCATTCAGCAACTTCCTTTAGTGGCCTTCCTCACTTAGCTCAAAGACAGCTTTCAGACTACCTTATGCAGGCCCTCATTTTGACAATCACTCTATTAATAATAATAATAATAACAATAACATGAATGAAGCCTGAGCCCTTTTCTAGCACCCACTCTGAGCCAGGCCATTTGGCATTCTTAACCTTGTATAACCCTCATAAGAGTTCTGCGAGGTAGTTTTTTTGTTGTTGTTATTAGTCTTATTTCTGGATGAAGAAACCCAGACCAGAGAGAGAAAATAACAGGCCCAAGGTCACAGCAATGGGAAGTGACATTGCTGGAGTAGGAATCTTCAGCTCTATCTCCCAACCCACCATTCCATGCCTTAGCCTCAAAAGCACACGCTCTCCCTGCAGGCCGTAAGGATGCTCTGTGAGGTCACTGGGAGAACCCTAATTCCCGTTCCCTAGTGAGGGAGTCTATCTTGATACCGTCAGTGTCCCTTTGACCCCTGGCCCTCCCTGACTCTGTTACAAATGGAAACAAGTTCTGACAGCCCGTGGTAGTGAAGCAACAACAACAACGATAATAATAACACCCACAGACCCTTGCTGTAGGTCAAGCTCTGTGTATATCTTCACATCCCCTTTAATCCCCCCCAAACCCATTGAGATACTCTGTGTGTGTGTGTGTGTGTGTGTGTGTGCACGCGCGTGTGTGTGCACGCACGCGCTCAGTCGTGTCTGACTCTTTGGAACCCTATGGATTGTAACCTGCCAGACTCCTCTGTTCATGGAATTTTCCAGGCAAGAATACTGGAGTAGGTTGTCATTTCCTTCTCCAGGGGATCTTCCTGCCCCAGAGATTGAACCCAAGTCTCCTGCATTGGCAGGCAGGTTCTTTACCACCGCACCACCTGAGATACTATGATTATCCCAAATATGCAGATAAGGAAACACCGGTTTATGAGATTAAGTGATTCACCAAAGGTTAAGAAAAAGAAAAGAACTTGGGAGACATGAAAAATATATTTCCCCAGGGCTATACTTTGCCCAAAGCAGAGCCTATCTGAAAGTTTCTATATTCAGAACCTCATTCCCCCTCTCTTGGTTCTGACCTAAGGACAGAAACCTCCATGCGGAGAGAAGGGACAGAAAGACTAGTTCTTGCAGGAGACTGGAGACTCTGACACAAAGTCCCAGGCCAGGTTTTGTTGTTGTCCCTGTCGTTGGAGCAGATGTCTTAGAGCCATCAGCAGGAAGCCCAGACTGGATGCGCCCAGCTTTAAAGAGGAAGTCGGCAGTTCCAAAGGCAAGAGCTTCCAGGGGAAGGTAGTAAATATTTGATGGGACCTTCCAGCTCCTCCTGACTCAGGTGACCCTGGTGACATTTCAGAACACTGGACTGGAGAACAGCCTTCATCTCATGACTGAGAAAGTAGAAGAGAGAGAAGCACGTGAGCTGAAATGCTCTGTGCTCACAAAGGGCCCAGGCAGGCAAATTCTGCAAGGCTGGAAAGAAAGGGCTCCTTTTCTAGGAACGAAGTCGGATCACTGGCAAACTAAATAACCAGAAAGTGTGTGATCCTCAATGACCTACCCTTCCAAACTTCTAGACTGCTAATCTCCAAAACAGTCAGGACCCCACTACCCTCTCTACTTTCATCTCCATAGTGCCCAGCAAACGCCTGGACAAAGCAGGCGATCAAAAAAATTTGATAAATGCAACCGATAGTTGTCATCGATTCAACTGGCACGGTATCCCTTTCACAAGCCAGCCCACTCCTGCCCTAACACCTGACACCCCCTCAGTCATACAAAAGCCACCGCAGTCAGCACAGCGCTGCACTGTCACAGCTCTGCATCCACATCTCTACTCTGGAGAAACTGTTTCCAACTGCCTCAACTAACGAGAGCTCCCGGCAGGAACAAAGCCAGACTGCTGCCCTATCACACCACCACCGCAGCCCCGTGCAACCCGAGCCTACGTGCAGCCGCCTTCATGTCAGACCTCCACCGGCATCAGCCGCAGTGGAGTAGTATTTTGAAAAGGAACTGTGCACATCTGAAGCAAAACACACACGGCCTCCTTGGAGTTCTGATCCAGCCTGGCAAACCAGGAGCTTGAAACAGCTTCTTTACGCTACATCCCAGCACAGAAACGCACAGGCCCGCCCCCACCCTCCATCCCCCACACACCATGCAAATACTCTGATCACATCTATGCATTACACCCCTCCTCGGCTGTCGCAGAACAGTGTCCACACTGTGCCAATGAGTTCGACTTAATTATGGACTTGGAACTAGATGAAATCCTGGCTTCGCTCAGGAGTTCACAGGTCCCTTTCTGCTGAGCCTCTCTCCCCAGCAGCACGGCATCAAACTGTAGATCTGGATTATGACTACGGGGCCATTTGTAAAGGGCAGGTGCCCAGCTGCTTGGGGCTCTTGAGAGAAAAGAAACAAAATGAGCCATTCGCGACCCCTTACCACCTTTCTGACCCTAGAATGCACACTAACTCAGACTAGGGATCTCTGGGTGCTCTTCCACGCCCCACAACTCGAAAACTGACCACTGCCATCCTCGTGGCATTCCTAGATGATAACCTCCTTGAAATACCCTCAAAGTTCCAGTTTGAGCCATAGCTCTTACAGCCCTCCGTGTCTACCCACACACTCCTCTTTTCTCATATTTTTAGCTCTCCTAACTTTTCCCAGGTCTTTGGGGCCATCACAGGCGATGGCTAGGGTCCCTCATCGCCTGACAAGGCAGTATAACCCGAAGTCCCCTCTCTTGACCCCCAGACTCCATGCTCATTCATTGATCTTCTCGGTCAGAGGCCGAAAGAGTGGGTTTGGCGCCACCTGCTCGGAGCACCCCTCCTTGATCCCTGCAAATTTCCAGGCGGTTTGTGGAGGTCGCTCCCTTCCAAGACTGGCCCGTTCTGGCAGGTGGAGGGAGTCTAAGCGGTGGTGCCTGGCCCGGAAGAGGCCCGGAGCGTGGACAGCGCACAGGGTGCTGAATCAGGCACGGGGGAGGAGGAGGCGCGCGGACTAGGGCGCCAGGCGGCGGGAGGACCAGAGGAGTGTGACCTGGGGGGCCGCGGGCAGCGGGAGGAGGGCTGAGGGCGCGCAGCCGCGGCAGGGTCCCGAGCGCCTCTCCAGGGAGCGGGTGGGAGGCGCGGCCCTTACCTGGCCGAAGGCGGAGCTGAGCATGGGGCGCAGCTGGTGGAGGAACGGGTCTGCCTCGGACGCGGCGGCTGGAGCGGAGTCCCCGCGACCTGGGGCTCGCAGTGAGCCCCGGAGGCCGAGCGCCGGGGACAGACCCCGTTCCTCCCCATCCCGCCCGCGGGCCGGCGGCAGCGGCGACGGCGGCGAAGGTCGGGACGCCGCGGCCGGCGGCGCCTCCCGGGGCCTGCAGTGCGCCTGGGGGAGCCCGCGCCGGCTCCCCCGCGCGCCCTCCTCTCGCGGCGCCGGCCGGCACAGGGGCCTCCGCGAACTGGGGTCCCCTGACGGCGACGGCGTGCCAGGGCAGGGACCGGGCAGCCGGCGACTGGGCAGCACTGGCTCCCGGGCAGGGCCGTGGCGGGGAGCCCGGCTGCCCCCGCTCGCCGCCGCCGCCGCCGCCTTCAGCAGAGACGTCTTGGACTCGCTTTTGGCGATGTGCGAGCTCATCGCGGCGGGGCCCGCGCTCTCATGGCCCGGCGGGGGCGGCGCGGTGCGGCGCGGCGCTGGGCCCCCGGCGGGCAGAGAGCGGGGCGCCCGGCGGGAGCCGAGCCCGAGGACGCGCTGGAGGCGGGCGCCGTCCCCCGGCCGCTTAAATGCGGCCCCGTCGCCGCCGCCCATGTGACAGCGCAGCCTCTACGCCCGGAGCCCCGAGCTCCCCGGCGCCTGGCGGTGCGAATCTGGGGGGGCCGCCGGCTGTCCCCGAAGAGTCCACCCCCGGCTCCCCGGCGGCCCAGGTACCGCCGCGCCCCGCCCCTTGCCCCGCCCCGCGCTCGAGGAGCCCCGCTTCCGGGCGGCCCCTGGCGGCGGAGGGGGCGCTGCGGCGCGGAGCCGCGAGCGCGAGGGAAGGGGCTCGGCGAAAGGCCCCAAAGACGCCCAGACCTTGGTGGCGCCGGCGGTGCCCGGGAGCACGCCCAGAGGTTCCCAAATGACCCACAACCGCCGGAACCTCCAGAAATGCTGGCGGGGTGCACTGTCCAGGGGGTACAACTTTCGAAAAGATGACGAGAGAAGTGAAGGAAGTAAACGCGAGACGCAAGGAGGGTGAAGGCAGGCTGTGTTTGACACCGCCACCCCGAACCCCGGAGCCAGAATGGCGTGGAAGGACACTGCTGGAAGGAAAGGCTCCCCTGTATAGGGTCTTCACCCATTCCCAGTACCCTGGAATGGGACCAGGCTGACAGTTCTCAGAACCGAAGAGAAGCCAGGTGGCACCCGCGTAACCTGGACTTTGCAGGGTCTGGTGATGCTCAAGTCTCAGGTAGGACCCATCTGCTGCCCCTCCAGCTCTTGTCCCCCTCCCGCCCTCTTGCCCTTCTAGATGGTAAAGAAATTTCTGCTCTTGGTAGGCAGGCAGGAAGTCCCATAGACCTGGTTTGAATCTCAGACCCCAGCTCTGCCACTTACCATCTGGGTATCTTGAGCAAGTGTCATCAGCCTCTCTGAACCTTGTTTTCCTGTTCTGTAAAATGCCGGTAATAATCATAACCAACTTCTAGGTAACATCTGATGAACTAATCCCATCACCATAAAACCCGAGACTGCGAGCCAGGCGGCAGAGCAGTTCTCCTGGGTTCCCTTACCCTCCTGCTCTCCACCCGGGTGCCTTTTCCCAATAAAATCTCTTGCTTTGTCAGCCCATGTGTCTCCTCGGACAATTCATTTCCGAGTGTTAGACAAGAGCCCAGTTTCAGGGCCTGGAAGGGGTCCCCCTTCTTGCAACAACAGTATCACATAAAAGGCCTAGCCCAGTGTTCACAGCAGGGCCGCAAGTGCAGTTCAGGAAGTTTCCTTCCCTCTGCACCTTCTAAGGCCCCATCCCCCACCTTGTTTAGCAACCAGAGACTTGGAAGGATGGGGTGTGGACCTCAGGCTCTCCCTGTTCTGGCCTCTCCAAATCACTTGGATGATGCCATCCATGCAGGAAAGTGTGAAAGTCACTCAGTCGGGTCCAACTCTTTGCGACCCCCATGGCCTATACAGTCCATGGAATTCTCTAAGCTGAAATACTGGAGTGGGTAGCCTTTCCCTTCTCCGGGGGATCTTCCCAACCCAGGGATCGAACCCAGGTGTCCCACATTACAGGCAGATTCTTTACCAGCTGAGCCACA
Source organism: Odocoileus virginianus (assembly GCF_023699985.2). Taxonomy (NCBI): domain Eukaryota; kingdom Metazoa; phylum Chordata; class Mammalia; order Artiodactyla; family Cervidae; genus Odocoileus; species Odocoileus virginianus. The sequence continues at coordinate 58,820,038 of NC_069685.1, read as the reverse complement.
ATGGAAGCCCAGGAATACTAGAGCAGGTAGCCTTTCCCTTCTCCAGGGGATCTTCCCAACCCAAGGAGCGAACCCAGGTCTCCCACATTACAGGTGGATTCTCTACCAGCTGAGCCACCGGGGAAACCCATCCATGCAGGAGAACAGGGCAAGTCTGATCACAGCTTTGACTCCACGGAAGGCTAGATGGACAGATTGCCAAAAGCTACACTTCACTCCTGCCGAGGGTTCACCGCTCTCTGTACTGTCTGCCTATGCAAACATCTCATTCCATACGCAAGGATTTAACAGAAACAGGATGGGAAAAACAGCTGCCCAGAGGCCAAAGTGAAGAAGGGAAATTTCTCTTGTTCTCCAGCAAATTGCTCCCCGCAGCCAGTCCCACTGACAGAGGAACCCGGCGGGCCACAGTCCGCGGGGTGGCAGTCGGACAGGACTGAGCGGCTAGCACTTTCACCTGCTCTGAGGGCCTGAGGTGCCACATCAAAGCCACCGGGGATCCCGGAGCACAAAAGCTGCGGCAGGCTGGGATGCTTCACTGCCGTGTGCCCTCTCTCAGAGTCGCAGGTCAGTCAGCGTCTTACCTGCTCCAGCCCTCAGAGTAATCAGCGCTGGGCAGGATTAACAACCAGTGTCCATTCTGCGTAAATCACAGGACATAAAGTACCTTATCTGAATCCCTCCGGATCTTCTGAAAGCAGTGGGCTGAAGGGTGTTCTAAATCCCCACTGTGCCCCCTCTTGATGAGCTTTCTGAAATTCCCTCAATATTCTTGGGCAAGACCTCTGTCAGCGACCAGTTTCTGAAAACGTGAAGAATCTGGTTACATCACTTATGATCTTAAATAAAACAAATCAAGATTATGTTCATGGGACAAGTGGATGAAACACTTGCCCTCAGATCCTAGATTATCCTGGATATAGGCCAAGATGCCATTTCATTTGTGAAATTTGTTAATTTGGACATTCACTTGACAGATCCTTCTAGAACCAGGTGCTGTGTTAGTCACCTGGGATATAAAGGTTCATCCACTCATTCCACAAACTCTTGAGTGCCTGCTGTTTGCCAGGCACCATGTTAGGTACCAGGGACATGGTGGTAAACAAAAACTCTGTATCCCTAGCAACAGATGGACAACTGGAGATGCACAGATAATTAATGGTGACCAACTGGTGGCATTTAGAGCAGTGAAGAGATATAAAGCAGGTAGGAGAGGAAGACTTAATGGAGGGTGTTACCTTAGACTGTAGTTAGGAAGGCCCTTTCTAAGGAGGGGATGTTTGAGCAGAGATCACAATGAAGTAAGGGAGCAAGCCAGGCATATATCTAGAGCCGGCACTTTTCCGGCAGAGAGGAGACAGGTCAAAAGTCCCAAGAAGGGGGACTTCCCTGGTGGTCCAATGGTTAAGATTCAAGCTTCCAATGCAGGGGTGAGAGTTTGATCCCTGGTCAGAGAACTAAGATCTTACATGCCTCGTCATGTGGCCAAAAAGTAAAAAAAAGAAAGAAAGAAAGAAAGTCCCAAAGAGGGGATGATATGGCACATTCCTGGAGAAGCAGAGACAAGTGGGGCTGGGGTGAAAAGTGGGAGAGCGATAGAGATGAAACTGGAGAGGCAGGTAGGGGTCAGAGAGTCCAGGGCTTTGGGAGTTTTTTAAGTATCAAGGAAAACCACTAGCAGGTTTGTGGTAGAGACAAGGCACCTGGTTGTTTACGTCATTCGGGGAGCACTGGTGGCTTCACAGCAGGTCCGTCGCCCGGATGGAGACGCGGCAGCGTGGAGACAGCCAGGCGCTGTCGCACGGAGCAGGTGAGGGAGGAGGGTGGCTTGGACTAGGCCGAAAATGGGGGAGGCAGGAAGGGGCGGTCAGTGTCAGGAGATTCGTAAAGAATCACAATAAGCTTCAGTTCCTGCTCTCCAGGAATTTGCACACGTGAAAAAGCAAAAACAAAAAAGAGGATAAACCCTGCTATAATATCATGGGAAATGTGCAATCAGGGCAGGACAAGCTAGATTATCTGGGAGTACCAAGCAGAACCCTTAAGGGAGCTGGAGAAGCATCAGAGAAGGTGACATTTGAGCTGCATTTTGAAGAAGTGAAATTCCACCAGGTGAATAAGGAAGATAAAAGGAAGGTCATTCCAAGGAAGGGGGACAGCTTCTGTAAAGGCTTGGGAGTGTGAACCTGCAGAGGGAGTTTGGGAACTATCTATGGTTTGTGGGGAGGAGGGATAAGGGCTGGAAGACTTGGAAAGGTGATTGGACCAAACTGTGAAGGCTCTGGAATATGATATAGTCAAGAATCTGTCCTTTATTCTACAGACAAGACAGATGCCTTGACGGTTTTATGCATGCATACAGGACATGAGCAAAACTGTGTTTTTGAAGAAAATGATGATGCATTGTGGAATGGACTGAAAGGACACTGAAGGCAGGAACAACCAGGAAATTAGGTCCACTTCTTTAACACAAATGCTCAAGTCCCCACCACGTGCTAGGCATTGGAAACAGAGCAGTAATTAAGGGAACACTGTGCCTTTCTTTATGGATTGTAAGTCTGATGGGGAGGTAATAAGGACTAAAAGTAGACTCTGGGTCAAATTCAGGAAATGTTTCAGAAATTTCACTGTTAAGACATAGGAAGTTCTGGATGTAGAAAATAAGAATGGCTTGCCTCTCTGGTTTTTTGCCATGAATGGGAGTATAGTTACTGCAAAGAATCCTGCCACGTAGAAATAATTTTTTAAATAATCCTTTTGGATTATACATATTTTTATAGCTTTTAAAGCATTGTCACATAAAGCCTCTCACTTGCCTTTAAATGTTATACACATTGCAGTTATTAACTAATTATATGTTGTTGTGTTATTTGACTGCATAACCCTTAATGAAAGTTATACAAAAGAAGAGCTGTCGTGAAGTGCTGGAAAAAGGACAGTTAAAAAGAGAAGATGGGTCTGGGACCACATTAGTCTAGAGAGAACAGTGTGTTTAGCTGTCTTGGTGTCTCATTTCTAACAGCATGCATTCAGAGGAGTAAGGCAGGATTAAGGGCAAAGTTTTTAAAATGTACACACATCTCTCATTTAAAATGCCTCAGTCTGATGATGTCATGTCCCTGTAGCAAACTCCTTTAAAAACTCTTTCATCCTGACCAGACCTTACGTCATGTTCAGAGTCATGAAAAAGGTGGACAGCGGTGCTCGGATTAATTCTCGTGACGTTTCCTGTCAAGCTGGCTCCTTTCTGCCACTGTCAGAATCAAAATTTGTACTTAATCTCTCCCTTGTTTTCAGATGACAAAATCTCTCTGTTAGGTTTCAGAAAGCTGGGATTACAAAATGTTCTTGTGGCTTTAAGTCCTCTGTGGTGATTGGGGAACTCGAGAAAGGATTAGATGAGAATTTTTTTTTCAAAGGGTCGGGGGGAGGGGAGTCAGTGAACTGAATAGGGGATTCCTTTTCGGATATCTGCCTTTGGACCCAAATGTTCATCACTTAAGAGGATTCCAAGATTTTCAAAATAAAATGAAAAGGGATGTGGATTATAAGAATATATATGCAGATGTCGACACTGGACTGTATGTTTGAAACTAGACCTCCTGCTGTGTATGAATTATAACTCAATACAAAGAAAAATCAAGCAAGCAGAACAGACAGAGCAAAAATAATTAACACTGACAAGTAGAACCAACTACCAGACTGTCTTAGGGACATGAATTATGATTTTCAAAATAGTGGGGACTGAACTCCATTGGAAGAGGCTCTGACAGTGAGGCCAGGGTTTTCACCAACTGATTCCTATGTAGGCCATTAGCCATCCATGGTTTTGGGGGTGCAGTTTGTTTGTACCCCTCCTCCTAGCCAGCAAATGCTGTGTTTACTTGTTCCCTTGTTTCAAGGGCAAAGGAGATAAAAAGCATAGATGAGGGAAATTCATGGGGTCGCAAAGAGTCGGACACGACTGAGCGACTGAACTGAACTGAACAGGTGACTGGTCAGAAGTTACCATTTTCTTTTAAGGACAGCCTATCTGATCTCCAAGTATGAAATATATCATCACCATCATTCTCATTCAAAGCATTCCTCTTAGCTTTGTGTTAACATCCCCCTAACCCAAAGCAGTTCTCAGCCTCTCTGAGATCTTAACTGGATACAAGAAGTGATCTCACCCCTGGCACACCCCTACGCTCCTGTCTGCTCTAGCAGCGTAGACACATACCCTCCATATACAACACACCGGAAGTCACCATTACATCCATACAGTTTCCATCAGCTGAAATGCAACCTATGTTGAGATGACCCAAGGACATTCCAACAATGCTGGCCTCCTTTATTATCTATCTCCCCCACTAGACTGTGTGTTCCATGAAAGCAGAGACAGGGTTTTATTCACTACTGGATGTCCAGCATCTAGCAAGGTGACCGACACATAACAGCACAGTAGGTGCTCACCTGACATTGAGTGAACGAGTCACAAATTGAAAGCAGCAAAACATTTGTTGTTTTTATAGAAATTAGTTCCCTCTGTTTGGACTCAGTGGTGGGGAAATGGAATTGAAGAAGATTCCACATGGCTTGCTTTGTTTTCCTCCATCAGACAGATTGTGTCTGTTGTCTGTATGTGCCGCCTGGATCCTGAGTCACCAGCCAGCATAAAGGTACATGTGACCTTTTAAGGACCAGGCATGTTTTTGCCACAGGCAGGAGGGTTCTATGCTTTAATTGCCTGGAGGTTCCATCCAAAATTCGAGTCAGCCAACAGTGCGGTCTGTGAGCAGGGCGGTTACATCTGCGGCACTTGGAGTTGAGCCTGGCCCCGACACCGGAGCGGACCTCCTGGTTCTGCACAGTTGAAAACAAAGTAGCAATGGCCACTCACAGTGCTGCATGGAAAGGTAGAGCTTGCTCATGCAATCACCTAAAATAACAGCCTCTCAACAACCTAAAAATTAGCAGAAGGATGGGAGGCACTTGGGAGCGCAAAGGTAGAACTATTTTCCAATTGATATGGAAGTATTTCAATATTTTCACAACTGGAGCATATCAGCTCATTTCCAGCCCTAAGTAGTAATATCAGTAGAACTGTACCCACCACAGGATGCTTGAGAAGCCTTTGTTCCCTGTTAGATGAGCTACATAGGCAGCATCTTTGCCTGGACATCTAAACATTGTGGTTTCGCTGACAGGGCCTTGCTGGGAAGCTCCTTCCCTTACAGAGTGCTGAGATAATTTTCCTTAAGCAAAGATGACATCACTGACCTGAAGGCGGATCCAGGCAACTGCCCTATCTGGGGAACAATCATTCCTGCAGGTTTGTGACTCACACGAGCAAGAGAGAGAGAGAAAGAAATTCGGAGACCTTATCAAGCAGATCTCTGCTCTCCCCACTCTGACACAGCCAGCCCCATCCCCAGGCTATGTGTAACCCGGCAACAAGGATGGACCCGGGGACCAGCTGGGTGAGGAAGGTTTGGAGCTCAAATTGCCAAAGATGCTTCAGATTTTAATGGAGGAGGGCGTTTAGAAGAGGTGCGGCAAATTCTCTGCCCTGGCAACTTCACTTTCTGTTCTCTTTTTATCTGCTTTCAATATTTCCAATTAATCTTGGAATGAGAGCCCCAGGCAAGAAGCCAGCGGTGCCTGAGGAATGCTAAAGAGCAGACTGAGCCAGGGAAACAAATGCCAGCAAGGGACCCCACAGCAAAGAGACAGACACCGTGAGCAACACTCCCGTTACCATGAGGCTCGCGAGGCGTGTGTGCGGGTCTCCGCGTTGGCACCATCTGCCAATTCCTCAGGAGGACAGAACAAACCAGTGAGGCATGAAGATTAGATTATGTAATGCGCGAGGATTGCTGTTTTCAAAGAGGAAACAAATGGAACGAATTGATTTGCTTGTCAGAGTCATGTCAGTAAAGGAGACCCACTCCCTCCTCTTCCAAGAGGACTTCATTAAAGAGGGGGATGATTTCACAGATTCAGAAAATGTGAGACCACGATGGACTCCATCCACAAGAGCAAGTCCAATTTCCAGAACTGCACTGACAAACCCGCTTCTGGTCCCCTGGCCTGAAAAATGACTATTCAGCCACTACCTAAAAGGTACCAACACGCAAGGAACATAACTGCCAGTTGCCAGCCACGAGATTCAGAACCTGGGCGCTTTGCCTGAACTGAACTCGCTCGCTTCTGGGGAGGGAAGCAGCATCTAATTTTTACTTCAATAGGGTCATAGGTATATTCCAAGCTCTAAACAAGTGCTTCTTTGATAGGGTGAGGAGGTGTTCTGAAAAGTACGTACATCGGGAAGGAGAATTCCTTGCATTTCTGGGATTCTTTTGTCAAAGCTGGCTTCTCTCAAAATGTCCACCTTAATACTTTTTATAGAATGTTCAGTAGATCCAAAGAATGAACACATGATAACCTTGAACCTCCTGCCACGGGGCCATCCCTAAAGGTTTCATTGTCTAAGACATCAAGATTTAAATGTCAGGTAATGAAGCCTGCTGTACCAAATATTTTTCCATTTTCCCTTCCTGATCTACTGTCTGACCTGGGATGCTCCCCCGTACAGACTCCATGGACTTGATACAGTAGCTTCCATTTGGGTACAGCCAGTGGGAGGTGGCAGCAGCAGACTGGAGGGCAGAAGGACACTGAGGATGATGTATTTATTTCCCTGGTTCCCTCCCTGCCAGATGGCCTCAGGTTGGTTATGTCTTTTGATAAAAGGTCACTGCTCCCTTTCAAGGCAGCCCTTTCCACATAGCTCTCTTTCTGCGTTCTGGAATTTCTCCCTCCCTTTCAACTTTTAGCTCTAGGAATGGTAAAGACCCCAATTATTCCTAGCCCCCTGGATACTGCACACAGTTCAGTCGTGTTCGACTCTTTGCGACCCCATGGACTGCAGCACACCAGACTTCCCTGTCCATCACCAACTCCCGGAACTTGCTCAAACTCATGTCCATTGAGTCGGTGATGCCATCCAACCATCTCATCCTCTGTCATCCCATTCTCCCGCCTTCAATCTTTCCCATCATCAGGGTCTTTTCAAATGAGTTAGTTCTTCACATCAGGTGGCCAAAGTATTGGAGTTTCAGCTTCAGCATTAGTCCTTCCAATGAACATTCAGGACTGATTTCCTCTAGGATGGACTGGTTGGATCTCCTTGCAGTCCAAGGGACTCTCAAGAACCTGCTCCATATAAAAAAAAAAAAAAAAAAAAAGAGTCTTCTCCAACACCACAGTTCAAGAGGATCAGTTTTTTGATGCTCAGCTTTATGGACACTCCACTACCCCTGTGATTTCCCTACACTTTACCCAAACCTTTGTAAATAGTCCCTTTATTAAACCCTCCTCTAATTATCTAATTTGAACATACCATCTGCTCCTTATAGGGAACCTGACTGATACACTTACCACACCTGTCAGTCTGTTCCAGGCCCTGCACCACAGATTTTTTTAAAGAAAGAGTAGCAAAATGAATAATACAATATGCTACTACTTTATAGTTATTCTCAATGTTCACCTTTTCACAACGCTATAATAACAACTTAAAGATAAAACCTAATTCCTCCTTGCAACATAATTGTGCAGTAGCGTTTGTATGAGCTAAATATAAATCGAGAACAAGCTTTTTCATGCCATCAAAATTCATGTGAACAATTATAAAGAGAGAGCTACAGAACTGATGCCCCCGACTTGAGATTTAGCAGAAGATTTATTCCAGTATTTAAATCAACCACGCAAGTACTCAAATGTCTACTACATGACCAGAAAGATGGAAATCTCACAGTGAGGAATAACATTGCCATGGGCTCTGACATGGTGAAATGTGGTCTTGTTTTATGCAACAAATGTGTTCCTAAAAAGTTGAATAGAGACTGTATTTCCATAAATCAAGTAATAAGTTGGATCAGGGGGACCTCACTATTTGAACAATAATTTTGTAAAATAATCACCCTTTGATCTTATGAACCAATTCCACTTTTTTCATCCATCCAGAGTACTTCAAATGAAATTTATCTTTAGTCTTGGTCTCCTTCCGTGCTCTCGGAATAGCAGAATTTGTGAAATGGAATTCAGAGGAAAGATAAGGGAACTACCATTTATAGACCACACTTAGAATGCTAGGCAATTTGCATCTGTTAGCACATTTAATCCTGGAGGTAAATGCATATTCTATCATTCCCTTATTTTCTCCTTCTGAAAAAAAAAATTATTTTGGCAGGTATGGAATTGAAAAATCCACTTTTTTTTTTTTAATGAGAAAACAAGGCAAAAATATTGTTCAGTGCAGGGCCATAAACACTGCATTATTCCCCAACCTCAATGGCTTCCCACTGCTCTTAGGATCAAGTCCAAAATTCTTCAGAGTGCCACCATTCCATTTCAGTTCTCTCAACCATTCCGGCTTCTCCCCACTCGAAGGCCCTTGTGCTCTGTTCCCAGATCTGTCAGCAGCCTCCCTCTCCCCTCTTCTCCAGACTGAGACGCATCCGTCCGGTTTCCACTTGGCTGACACTTGCCAGGGAATGTGTGTCTCCCCAGCTGGGGGTGTCACTGCACCCCCAGATCAGAACACCAGTGAAGAACTGAACGCTCAGTTGTTGCCTAACTGAACCCAGGAGGACTGTCCTGCCCGATGATGGCCATTTCTTTACCAATTCTTTGGACCCAGGTTTCCTTTGGTCCCCTGGGCCTGGCAAAGCATCCCTCAGTAATGAAAAAGGTCAAAAGAGCCTCTGAGGTTCAAGGTGTTTGCTTTCTCTCTTCCCCTCAAGTATATACCCAGGCACTCCCAAGACCTGAGATGAGGGGAGAACATGACAGCACCCAGTGCCCCAGTGGGAGCATAACGTTCCTCCCGCTTCACGCCTTGGACTTGTCTGGCTTCCAGCCCCGTGGCTTGTGGATGCTGCGCGTGCGCGAGAGGATTACTGACTGTTTATCCCTCCACCCTTGCCCGGATGTTGCAGCTGCACATTTCAGCCTGGTCTGTTTGAGAACAGGAAGCAGTGTTGAAATGGGAGAGAGATTCAGAAGGTCACTGAGGCAGTCAGGATGGGCTTGGAAGGTAGTGAGCATCACCCAGTGACAGGCATTGGACTAAATGACCCCAAGAACTTTGTGTAGAAGGGACCAATGTGTCCATTTTACAGATAGAGAAAATGAGGCTCCTGTGGCTTGACGGACTTGTCCACAGCCACCAGTAATGACAGTCCTGGATTTGAACCCAAGTTTCTCTAGATCCCCAACACCCATGCTCTCTTAGGCTCTTGCTCCTCCTTCAAAAGTAAAGTTTGTTTTCCTGAAGTGTAGTCATCACTGGGAAGGAGTTCCTGCTCTCCTTCCCTGGTAACTCGGAGCCACCTGCCTGCCTGGGTTCATGTCTTACCTGTATGCCTTTGAACTAGTCATGTCACCACCGAGCCTCATCATCATTATAAAATGACACTCCTGCCTGCCTTCCACTACTCAGAAAAATGAATTTTTCTACCCATCAGATGCCAGGTACTGTGCTAGGTAAGTTCGGGGTGTGCAAAAATAGAAGCGATCGTGTGAGATAGTGTATGAATGAGATAGTGTATGAATAGGCAAATGAACTCCAAAGCCTTTTAATAATATATGTAGTGGGCTCTGAGACTTCCTTGGCAGTCTAGTGATCAAGACTCTGTGCTTCCATGGCAGGGAATGCGGGTTTCATCCCTAGTTGGGAAACAGATTCCTGAATGCCCCACGGTGTAATATTCATTGGAAGGACTGATGCTGAAGCTGAAACTCCAATACTTTGGCCACCTGATGTGAAGAACTAACTCATTTGAAAAGACCCTGATGATGGGAAAGATTGAAGGCGGGAGAAGAAGGGGACGACAGAGGATGAGATGGTTGGATGGCATCACTGACTCATTGGACATGACTTTGAGTGGGCTCTGGGAGTTGGTGATGGACAGGGAAGCCTGGTGTGCTGCAGTCCATGGGATTGCAACGAGTCAGACACAACTGAGCGACTGAACTGAACTGTAGCCAAAAAAAGGGGGGGCCTTCCTGGTGGATGTAGAATCCACTTGCCAATGCAGGAGACACAGGTATGATCCTTGATCTGGGAAGATCCCACGTGCCACAGAGCAACTAAGCCCATGCACACAACTACTACTGAGCCAGTGCTCTAGAACCCAAGAGCCACAACTGCTGAAGACTGCGCACCCTAGAATCTGAGCTCCACAACAAGAGAAGACCTCAATGAGAAGCCTGCACACCACAACTAGAGAGCAGCCCTTGCTTGCTGCAACTAGAGCAAAAGCCCGTGAAACAATGGAGACCCAGCACAACCAAAAATAAATTTAAAAAAAGGGTTCTGCCAGTATATGTAGTGAGTTAGATGATAGCAAGTACCATGCAGAAACATGAAGCGAGGAGAGGGGATAAGGAGTGTGTTGCATGGGTAAAATTTTAAGTAGAAGGGTCAGGGCTAGGTCTCTCCTGAGATGTCGGGATTTGAGAGGGAAAAAAAAACAAAACCTGAGGAGATGAGGAAAGAATACTGGGCAAGTTTGGATCCATTTCCCCTTAAGAACAGATGAGATCTAAACAGGGCCTGGCATCCCCATGAAGCCTGCCATGCGCCAGTGGGCCTCCATCATCCAACAGTGGGCAGCGCTGCAGTGGGTTCCTCTCAGCTGGCTCCTGAGGAAGTACCCGCAGCCTGTTATCGGCATGAGGATTCACAGCCAACAAGCTCTTCCCTTCGTCTCCAGAGAAGTGGGTGTTCCCATCAGTGAATTGCAGAAGGGTCTGCCATGCCCTTGGAAATGTCTGATTTTTGCTCCACTGAAAACAAAAAGAAGCAGGAAGATGGAATGGGGGCCTGTGCTGACATTTCACTGCCATGTCCCATCTTGGCCAGGTGCGCGAACACACGTAGAGGCTCATTCACACAGATGCATCTGCTCAAAGTCCCTAATGTAGGTTCAAGAGTGCTGGTGTATGCCTGCTTCCAGGCCCCAGAGCTCTGCAGAGAAAAGTCTCTGCAGAGAAAAGTATCTTAGTCTGGGAGAAAGGTATCAAGCCAGGCCTTGGCCAGCTGTCCTTTCAGCATACATTTTTTAAAAAAAATATATCACAGGAACCAGGATGATGGGATAGAGCCCAGTGACTATCCAAACTGGGAGGCCACTGAGGCCCAGAGGGGTGAAATTAGCTGTCCAAGGTCACACAGCAAGCCTGTGAAAAATCCCAGTGTATTCATGCTGCCAACGAATGCTCTTTGAGTGCCATATATGTGCCAGGCACTAGGGTTATGACAGTAACAAAAATGGACAAAAATTTCTGTTCCCTTGAAGCTGATGTTCTAATGGGAGGAAACAGACAATTAAATGATAAATGAGTAATATATGTAATGTGTTGGATGATGGCAACCACCACGGAGAGAAATGAAGCAGGCGAGGGGATCAGGAGTGTTCTGTGTAGGTGCAGTTTTAAGTCGAAGGGTCAAGGAAAGCATCACTAAGAAGCTGGCATTGAAGCACAGACCTGAAGGAGCTGAGGGAGGAGGACAGGCCAGGATCTAGGGAAGAGAGTCCCAGGAGGAGGAAGCAGAGAGAGACCAAAGCAGGGACGCTCCACTCGCGCTCCCAGAAGTAAAGGAGTCCCGTCAGGTAGGAGCTTTGTAGGCTGCTGGTAAGGACTGTGGCGTTTACTCCAGATGAGATGGAAAACCACTGGAGAGTCCGGGGCAGAGAAATGACATCGTCTGACCCAAGTAAAAAGGCTGAAGCGATGATCGCTCATTCATTCATTCATTCATTCAAGCTTCTTAGGCACCAGGCACTCTGCTGATGACAAGACAGACACACCCAGAGTGAACCACAGGGCACTTGAGGGTGTATTTTGTACTGACTGGAGAGTCCAGACCAAGGAGAAAGGAGGCCCGGCCATGGCCTTCCCCGACCACTTGCCTTCCCTCTCTGCAGGCCAGGGCCAAGGGCCCCAGGTAGCTGCAGGGCTCCGTGATCCGGAGGCTGCTAGAACCTGCAGGTTATAAATAGTATCTCCTGCGGCTGGGAGTCAAGCTGCTCAGTCTGAATGAGTCAGAGGCTCAGAGCCACAGCCCCCCAAACTGCAGCGTCACTCCTAAATCCCACCATTCCATCCCGGGCTCCCCCACTGACCTCCTAATTAAGGCCTGGCCTCTGCTTTTTTTTGTTGTTTGTTTGTTTTTATTTATTTCTTTGACTGTGTTGGGTCTTAGTTGCAGCATGTGGGATCTACTTCCCCGACCAGGGATCGAACTCCAGGCCCCCTGCATTGGGAGCATGGAGCCTTAGCCACTGGACCACGAGGGAAGTCCCCTGGACTCTGCTTTTTACCATGACTTCTCTGACCCTGTCACTCTCCCCTGACCCCAGGCTCAACCCCCTGGAGCACCAGAAGGCCCACTGGTTCACTAGTTCTGGGAGGCAGGATTGTATAATATTTAAAAGCTCAAGATCTACACTTGGGCTTACTTGGATTTCAGGCCTAACTCAGCTACTTCCTGGCTGTGTGACCTTTAGCAAGTTACTTCACTCTGGGAGCCCCATATTCCTCATTCAATAATGAGGAAGAATAACAGTAATAGTACTATGGTACTAATACTACTGTGATATTATGATGATAATAACTGCACCTACTTCATGGAACTGATATGGGGAATTCAACAAGATACTCCACATAGAGTGCTTAGCCCAGAGCCTGGCATATAATGGCCATCAATTAACGGAGTGACTGTCACTGTGCTCAGTTAGATTCTAATCTGGAGAGGGGTAATAATAAATTAGAAAATGACAGCTTTCATCTAGTCTACAGAACATCTACCAGGTGTTTGTAGTATGGGTTCCTGACATATAATGCCATATCTCTCATCTTCATAACCAAGCAAATTTCGCCATCTCCATGTCACACAGGAAGAAACAGACTCGGAGAGAGCTGGATGACTTGTCCAAGCCCCACGGGACCTGGTGAGGCAGCATCTGACGTCAGCAGAAAGGCTTAACCAGCCCCCTCTGACTCTGGGGACAGGTGCAGACATTTTCTTCTAGCCCACCCGACACGTGATGTTCCAGTGAGCAGAAGCGGAGGGGTCAAGGGAAAGAAGAGGGGCAGGTGGGAGGGGTGCAAGATATCTCTGCTTCCTCTGACCATCCCTCCCACCTCCCGAGATGAGAAGCCCCCTCTGAGCCACACCCCCAAAGCCTGGACTAGCTCTCCTTTGGGTGATACTGAATAAAAGTCTCTCTGCCTAGTGGCTGCCAAAACATTGTCTGCTTAATAATTTTTATATGTTACACACATTAAGGATGAGGGTGATGGTGACATTCCGACTTCCCTGACACCACGCCCCAACTTTGATCCTCCAGGGTTTTATCTGGTCCTCCTCCAAAACCTCCAAGTTCCAGAAAAATCTCCTTAAGTCCCCGTTCTTCCATCCCCACCATGCTAGGAGCCTTATAAACCAATAGAAAGGGCACACATTTGGCAGTGAGGTAAATCTGAGCTCCCTCCTGTCTTTGTCACTTCCTAGCTGTGTGACCTTGGGCAAGTCACTTCACCTCTCTGAGCCTCAGTCACTTAGCTAATGCATATTTAGCAATGTGGTCAGACAGGAAGCGACATTTATTCTGAGACCCAAATGATGAGAAGACCTAGAGACCTGGCTGACTGAGAGACCTGGAGGCAAGGAAAGAGGAGGCAGGAAGACCTCCAAGGGAATAAGCTTGCTGTATGGAGTTTGTGTGGTGGGACTAGAGTGAGCCAGGGTGGGGAGAGAGAGAGGTGAGGTCAGAGAGGTAGGCAGGTGCTAGTTCGCAGAGCTCCCAGTGACGAGTATCCCAACTCCTCACGCTTGTCTGCATTTGGGGAGATGATGCATAGATCTAGCACAGGGCCTGGCATACAGTGGGCGCTCAATACGCAGTCACTATCACGATGACGAGTGTTCCTCGCCCTCCTCCTCCTCCTCCTAGGGACCCTCGTGTCCTTCCCCTGCGTCTTACCCACCTCTGCCCCACTGTCTCTCCCTGGTCCCGGGAAAAGGACCGGGAGTCGGCAAGTGTCACAGCAGGAAGGAGGAAGCATTCCCCGTTTCTTTCTCAACCCCACCCCCCAAAAAAAACCCTCCCACCGCAGCCCAGTGATTTTCCTGCCTCTCACAAGGCGATTTTATTAAACATCTCGAAAAAATATTCTCTCACTCCCTCTCTCTTTATTTATAAAAATCAACTTAACACCCTGCTCCTTTGTTCTATTTGGAAACTGGAACAGCCTGGTTTATATTTAGCTGAAATCCTGCTCCTTTCCCCACAGATTCCGGCACAGCCCGATGAGCTAGAGGGGCTAAGGAAGGAGGAGGGGGACAGGGGTAGGAGAGGAAAGAGCCACGGGAGGGACAGACAGTGCCGTCCCCCGGGAGCCCAGGTCTCCACCAAGTCCGAAGGACCCGGAAGGGTAGGAGCTGAGCTCTTTCCAGGACTTGGGGTGATCCAAGTCCAGGCTTTGCCCATCATCCTGTCACTCTCTAGTCCCATCCAGGTATCCCCAGAAGAAAAGACAAGGGGACGGAATATGGAGAAGAAAGACCCCAGCCTTAATCTGGAACCAGGCTTGGAAAGACTGTGTAAGGCAATTATTACACAGTGGGGGTCTGGGTTCACATCCCGTCTCTCCTCTGCCCCTCAGGAGCTGGCTGCCCCCCAGGAGGTTGATGTGCCTGTTACCATGCCCTGCACACAAATAGTGGCTGTCATTATCAGTCACTGTGGGCTGAAGGAGATCTCTCAACTCCTCAAACTTTAAGACTCCCCACAAAAGCTGCTTCCTCCATGAAGCCTTCTCAGATTAAAACTTGTCTTTTCAGGTGACAGCACTGGGTTAGACACTGGGGTTATGGAGACAAATGTGCAAGAACACTTGGGGCCTCCAGTGTGATCAAAGATGGACACACATAGTTGCCACAGAGAGGACTAAGTTCCAGAAGATTCTTTTTTTTTTTTTAGTTCCAAAACATTCTTAAGCTCCCTTTGGGCAAAGCTAGCTTTGTTTCCCACTATATGTGAAGAAGAACTAAAGAGCCTCTTGATGAAAGTGAAAGAGGAGAGTGAAAAAGTTGGCTTACAGCTCAACATTCAGAAAACTAAGATCATGGCATCCGGTCCCATCACTTCATGGCAGATAGATGGGGAAACAGTGGAAACAGTGGCTGACTTTATTTTTCTGGGCTCCAAAATCACTGCAGATGGTGATTGCAGCCATGAAATTAAAAGACGCTTACTCCGTGGAAGGAAAGTTATGACCAACCTAGACAGCATGTTAAAAAGCAGAGACATTACTTTGCCAACAAAGGTCTGTCTAGTCAAGGCTCTATGGCTTTTCCAGTGGTCATGTATGGATGTGAGAGTTGGACTATAAAGAAAGCTGAGCACCGAGGAATTGATGCTTTCGAACTGTGGTGTTGGAGAAGACTCTTGAGAGTCCCTTGAACTGCAAGGAGATCTAACCAGTCCATCCTAAAGGAGATCAGTCCTGGGTGTTTATTGGAAGGACTGATGTTGAAGCTGAAACTCCAGCACTTTGGCCACCTGATGCGAAGAGCTGACTCATTGGAAAAGACCCTGATGCTGGGAAAGATTGAGGGCAGGAGGAGAAGGGGATGAGAGGATGAGATGGTTGGATGGCATCATCAACTTGATGGACATGGGTTTGGGTGGATTCTGGGAGTTGGTGATGGACAGGGAGGCCTGGCGTGCTGCGGTTCATGGGGTCGCAAAGAGTCGGACACGACTAAGCGACTGAACTGAGCTGAACTGATATCCGTAGAGCTAAAGACACCACCTGGCACATTGAGAGATAGCATAGAATAGTGGTTAAGGATCTACCCGGGAGGAGCTTCCCTGATGGTCCAGTGCTTAAGCATCCACCCTGCAATGCAGGGGCATGGGTTTAATCCCTGGTCAGAGATCTAAGACCCAACATGCCACAAAGCAACAAAGCATTGTGCACCATAACTAGAGAGTGTATGCATCACAATGAAAGATCCCTCATGATCCAACAAAGATCCCAATTGCTGCAACTGAGACTCAATGCAGCCAAATAAATAATAAATAAAATTTTTAAAAAGGAATCAATCTAGGTAGACACACAACCCTAGGTTTACAGAAACACTATTCACAATAGCCAAGACATAGAAACAACTTGAATGTCCATTGTCAGGTGAATAAGTAAAGAAGGTATAGTGCATATATATAGTGGAATACTACTCAGCCATAAAAAGGACAAAATAATACCATCTGCAGCCACAAGGATGGACTCAGAGATTATCATACTAAGCGAAGTTAGTTGGAAAGAAAAAGATAAATATCATATGATATCACATATATGTGGAATCTAAATATGACACAAATGAAACTGTCTATGAAACAGGAACAGAATCATGGACATAGAGAACAGACTGGTATTTGCCAAGGGGGAAGGTACTGGGGGAGGGCTGGAGTGGGAAGCTGGGGTTAGCAGATGTAAGCTTTTATATATAGAATGGATAAACAATATGACCCTACTATAGAGCCCAGGAAACTATATTCAATATCCTATGATAAACCATAGTGGAAGGAATATAAAAAAGAATGTATATGTAACTCAATCCCTTTGCTATACAGAAGCAATTAATACAGCATTATAAATCAACTATGCTTCAATTAAAAAAAATTGTGGTGTGTCCATATGATGGAATATTATTCAGCCATGAAAATGAAGTACTGACCATACTACATGTGGATAGACCTCAGAAATATACTAAGTGAAAGAAGCCAGACACGAAAGGTCGAATATTCCATGTATATGAAGTTCCAGAATAGACCAACCCATAGAGACAGAATGCAAATTGATGGTTACCACATCCTTGGGGAGAGGGAATGGGGCATAATAACCACTTACTGGGTGCAGGGTTTCCTTTTGTAGTGACTAAAGATATTTTGTCTTTATAGACTGGAGAGAGATGGTGGTCATGCAATGCCACTGAATTGTTTGCTTTAAAATTATTAATTGTATGGGACTTCCCTGGCAGTTCAGTGGTTAGGACTCCATGCTTCCACTGAAGGGGCCTCAGGTTTGATCCCTGGCTGGGGAACGAAGATCTGGCATGCTGTGTGGTGCAGCCAAAAAATAAATAAATAAAAGATTAATTGTGTGTTAATCTTATGTTCATCTCAGTTTACACACACACACACACACACACACACACACACAGGGGTTGACTACATGGTATTGATATGAAAAAACATTTGATAAAAGTTAATGCCTAGTCATTATTCACAAACAAACAAACTTGAGCAGTGTCAGAAGAGAACTTCCTTAACCTGTTGCAAAATACCTCATGTATATAATGCTGAAAATCTACACACTTTCCTCCCTGAGGGCTTCCCTTATGGCTCAGCGGGTAAAGAATATGCCTGCAATGTGGGAAACCTGGGTTCGATCCCTGGGTTGGAAAGATCCCCTGGAGAAGGGAAAGGCTACCCACTCCAGTATTCTGGCCTGGAGAATTCCATGGACCGTATAGTCCATGGGGTCACAAAGAGTTGGACACCACTGAGCAACTTTCACTTTCATTTTTCCTCCCTGATTGGGAACAAGGCAAGAATATCTGCTCTCACCACTTCATGCAACACTGGGAGGCCCTAGCCAAGACAATAAGACAAGGAAAAAAGGGGAAAAGGGCAAAGTTAAATGATCTTTATTTGCAGATGACATGATGATGTGTGTAGAAAACCCTAAATAATTTACAAAACAAAACTAGAATTAATCATTTTATTTAACAAGATCAAAGGATATAGGTGACTATATAAAAATGTAATTCTCTATATAGTCATCCCTTGGTATCCATGGGGGACTGGTTCTGGGAATCACCTGCCCATGGATACTGAATTCCACAGATGCTCAAGTCCCTTATACAAAAATGGGATAGTACAGCCAGCTCTCCCTATCTGCAGCTGCAGAACATGTGGATACAGGAGGGCAGACTATACTAATAACAAACAATTGAGAAGTTAAATATATAAAATCATTTCCAATAGCATGAAAAAATATAGAATATTTAGGGATACATTTAACATAACATGTAAGATCTGCAGTCTGAAAACTACAAAACCTTCCTGAGAGAAATTAAAGAGCTAAATAAATGGAGAGATATACCACGTTCATGTGTAAAATGTCATTCTCTCCATTTTGATCTATAGATTCAATACAATCATGATCAAAATTCCAGCAGAGTTTTTTTTTTGTAGAAATTATCAAGTAGATTATAAAATACATATGAAAATAAAGAGTAGCCAAAACAATTTTTAAAAACAGGAATGAATTTGCAGCACTTAATGCTACTTGATTTTGAGAATTACTATGAATCTGTAGTAATCAAGACAATGTAGTATTAACATAGGAATACACATATAGATCAACAAAACAGGATAAAGTCCAAAAGTAAATCCACATACATACAATCAATTGATTATTTTACTGAAACGCCATGATGATTCAGTGGAAAAAGGAAGCTAGTAGTGAAATATATCAACACAGAAGGAAAAAAAGAGCTATGACCCCTGCGTCATACCATACATAAAAACTTTTAGGAGAAAACATAAGAAAAAACTTGTGACCTAGGGATAGGCAAAAATTGCTTAGGACACAAAAAAGAGTAAACAATAAAAGTAATTGATTGATAAACAGAACCTTATCAGAATTTGAAACTTCTGTTCTTCAAAAAAAGACTATTAAAAAATGAAACTGTAAGCCACAGACTAAGCAAAAATATTCATTATGTGTGTCTCTCACAAAGTACTTCTCTATCCAGAATATATAAAGAAATCTCACAACTAAATAATGAGAAGACAAATAACCCAGTAAAACATAGGCAAAAGAATTAAACAAATACTTTCTGAAAGAAGACAAACAAATGGCCAATATGCATGTGAAAAGATGCTCAGTGGTTGACAGGGAAGTACAAACTTAAACCACGATAAGGTACCACTACACACAGATGGAAGGGCTAAAATTAATATGACTGATGATACAAAATGTTGGTGAGAATATGGAGTAACTGGAACTCACATATACTTCTGGTGGGAGTATAAGATGGTAGAATTATGTTGGAAAAGTTCGGCAGCTTCTTATGACATTAAATATAAACTTACCATATGGTTTGGCTATTCTACTCCTACCTATTTACCTGAAATAAACAAAAAACATATGTCCATACAAAGACATTTACATGAAGTTCATAGCATCTTTATTCATAATAGCCCCACACTGGAAACAGCCCAAATGCCATTGAACAGGAGAATTGGATAAAAGATTTACATTATTTCTAGGCAGTGGAATACTACTCAGCAGTTTAAAAAAGAATTACCAATACATGTGACAAGATAGATGGATCTCATAAACATTTTAGTTCAACAAAAGAAGCGAGTTGGACTTCCCTTGTTGTCCAGTGGTTAAGAATCCACCTGCCAGTGTGGGGGACACGGGTTCCATCCCTAGGTTGGGAAGATTTCACGTGCCGCAGAGCAACTAAGCCTGCGCGCCCTAGAGAGCCTGTGCTCTTCAGCAAGAGAAAGCACTGCAAGGAGAAGCCTGCCCATCACGATGAAGAGTAGTGGCCCCGCGGCTTGCTGCAACCAGAGAAAGCCCGCGTGCAGCAACAAAGACCCAGTGCAGCCAAAAATAAAAATAAACAAAAAAGAAGCAGGTTACAAAAAGGACATACTGTATGGTTTCATTATATGAAGTACTAAAACGGACAAAGCAAAAATCTATAGTCACAGAAAGCCGATCAGAGATTGCCTGGAGCAGGGCCCAGGAAGATTAACTGCAAAGGGCGAGAGAGAAAATTCGGGGGAACAAAAATGGTTATATCTATATTGGAGTGTTTTTACTGTAGCCCAATAATCATTGGAAGGCCTGATGCTGAAGCTGAAACTCCAATACTTTGGCCACCTGATTCGAAGAACTGACTCATTGGAAAAGACCCTGATGTTGGGAAAGATTGAAGGCAGAAGGAGAAGGGGACGACAGAGGATGAAATGGTTGGATGGCATCACCAGCTTGATGGACATGAGTTTGAGCAAGCTTCGGGAGTTGGTGATAGACAGGGAAGCCTGGCGTGCTACAGTTCACGGGGTCACAAAGAGTCAGACACGACTGAGTGACTGAACTGAACTGAATAAAACTGACTGAAAAAATACTTCATGTTCAATTCCTGGCTTTGCCACTTAGCTGTATAATTCTGGACAAGTTATTTCACTTTTCTGTGCCTCTGTTTCTTCAACAGAAAAGTGACAATAATAATAATACTCAGAGGTTTCTGTTTCGTTTTCTTTAGATAACCTCCTAGGACCTGTGCTTTTCTTGTTCAGTCGCTCAGTCGTGTCCAACCTTTGCAACCCCATGGACTATACACTTCCCTGTCCTTCACCATCTCCTGGAGCTTGCTCAAACTCTTAACTGTCGAGTTGGTGATGCCATCCATCCTCTGTCGCCCCCTTCTCTTCCTGCCTTCTATCTTTCCCAGCATTAGGGTCTTTTCCAATGAGTCGGCTCTTCGCATCAGGGATTTGGAAGGGCTTAAATGAGTGGACGTATTGGGAACTGTGGTGGCCAACCTCCAAGAAGGCTTCCAATGATTCCTGCCTCCTGGCATTCCTCCCCCCGTGCCCCTCCCTGGCACCCCACCTCTGTCCATACTGAATAGGCTGACCTGTAAAACCTACAGGATATTGTTGAAATGACAGTCTGTGGATTTCCAGACAAGGTCAGAAAACATCTTGAGGATTCTGCTCTCGGCTCATTCTTTCTGAGAGAAGAAAGCCACCCACCACACCATGAGGACTCTCAAGCAGCCCTGTGGAGAAATCTGGATGGCAAAGAACTCGAAGCCTCTTGCCAACAGCCAGCACCACGTCGCCAGCCTCAGGAGTGAACTGCTTGAGATGCGTGGCCGACAGCTTGGCTGTAACCTCAGGAGAGACGGAGTCAGGACCGTGCAGCGAAGCCGCTCCCAGCTGACCCACAGGAACTGTGTGAGGTAATATGTATTTGTTTGAAGCCACCAAGTTTTTCAGTAACTTGGAGGTTTGTTTGTTTGGGGCAAAAATTCACATGTATGATTTATCAGACAGCAGTTCAGGGTGTTTTGTTTTGTTTTGCTTTGTTTTTTGGCCACACTGTACAGCTTGTAGGATCTTAGATCCCTGATCAGGGATTGAACCCAGGGCCTCAGCAGTGGAGATCGCAGAGTCCTAACCATTGGGCCACCAGGGAGTCCTCTGGGGTAACTTGTTACGCAACAGTAAATAACTAAATATGAGCACTAATAATAGTAGCGGACATTTATTGAGCATGCGTCATGAGACCTACTATGACTCCTACTGTTTACTACTGGATAGTTGATCAAATTGATAATCCTCTGCCCGTCCATCCATCCAGGAGCATGCTCCACTTTCCCCCACCTTGCTTTGTGCTCAGGGAGACCGACTACTTCAGACTCAGCAATCTCCCATGTCCTTTGGCTTCCAATCAGGTTTGGCCAATGGGGAGCCCTCAGGAGGAGGTGGAGATGGGAAGGGAAAAGGAAGTCAGCATGCTTATTCCTCTGCACCCCCAGCCCCCTCTCAACCACAGGGCACCTCAGGCTGGCTGCTCCCGCAACGAAAGGTCACAGCTTCTCTGAAAGGTGGCCTTCTGCACACAACTCCTTCTGGGAAGGGGAACTGCTCCCTGGGCCCAGCCTGCTCCTAGCAAGGTGCCAGCAATTTCCCTACCCTCTGCTCACACCTAAGCTGTCCTTTATTCAGTCTTTCTCAAGTTGCCCAATTTTGAGCACACCATCTGTTTCCTTGTGGGACTGACTGGCCACCCTAATTAAGATCCCCTACTTAAAAAAAAAAAAAAGATCCCCTACCTTAGAGAAGGAAGTGGGAATTCAAAGAGAAGCAAAAACAAAGAGGGAAGAATAGAGGCCACGCAGAGGTGAGTTCTGCAGGCAGCGGGCACTAATGATGCTTGTGGAATGAATGAATGAATGACCTTGTGGGCACCAGGGAGGACCCTGCTTCCTTGAAGGTAACAGGTGCTAGACCTGGATGTTGGCATCTGAACGACTTCAGACAGACCACAGAAGACCTTCCCCCCGACTGGCCCAACTTGAGTTGGCTTCAGGAAGTCTTGCCTTGAAAGGATTAACTCACAGCCTGGGACACCAAGGAAGCAGCACCCCCACCTTGGGAAGAGACTCCGGAGTTATTTTTGAAAAGCAAGCAAGGCCTGCAGGCGGCCCTGGCAGAGCTCAGAGCTGGAAAGGAGAGCCAGGAGCAGAGAGAACAGACAGTGACAGCAGAACTTATACCATGGCCCTGTGACGTCGACCCCACGCTCTGTGACATAACATGGGCAACCCCCTCCCCCCATCCTGTGTCCCTTTGGGGATTTTTTTTTAATTGTGGTAAAATATACATACCATAAAATTTAGCCTTGGAAATTTCTGACCTATTCCCACAGCAGGCTGAATGACACTGGGGACTCAATTCAAAAAGGAACAAGAAGAAAATATTTGCATCCAAATGGTGCATGAGGTTTGGCTGGAAAAATCCTGAAATTGGAAGGAGGGTCACTGCTCTGAGGCAACGTCTTGGGGGGCCAAGGATTAGGAGAGAGTTGAGTTCACCACCCCTACCAAATCGTGGGGAGGCAGAAGTGGCTGTGGGGAGGGAGAGGGGAGCAGAGAGCAGGTGTTGGGCTAGAGTCTGAGCCGCAGGGGCAGAAAGTGAGCCGTGGGGAGGCAGCTAATGAACCCTAAACGAACTGACAGAGGTGTTTGCAACTGTGGTGGGGGGCGGTGAGGGGAGGTCAGAGGCAGCCAGAGGGAGCCATCAAGTCCCCAAAATAACTTGTGCCTCTGCCGGGAGACTCTGGAACTAATCAAGGTGGGGATTATCTGAAAATCCCATCAGAGAGAGGTTGCAAGAGCCTTCCAAAGGGGGATTGGAGGGGAGGAAAATGAAGGAAAGATGTGGTTTGCAGTGCTCTTGTCCTCGAAGATGGTGCCAACCTCAAACGAGGTTGTCCTAAGAGCTCAATCAGGGGGTACCTACCTGTAGCTACCCTCTGTTGGGTGCCTACCATGTGCCTTGGATGGAGTGCCCAGCTGAGAACGGGAGCTCTGTAGTCAGCCTGCTGGATTCAAATCCCTGTGCTCTTTCTTGCTGGCTCTGGGATCTTGGGCAAGTCATTTTGCCTCCATTCTGAGCCTCAGTTTCCTTATCCGGAAGCTGGGCATAAAATTCATCCCTGCCCCATGGAGTAGTTGCGAATAAGTACTCGATGCATGAGCACTTTTAATGCAAATCTTCCCAGCAACCCCAGAGGGTGGGTTTCCATCTCCTCATCTTCCAGGGGTGTAAACTGAGGCTCAGAGAGTCCAAGGCCACAAGGTTACGAAGTAGAAGAGTCAGAAATGTGTCCCTTCATTAGGCCCAGCTGCCCTGGCCCCTCCTCCCAGGGGCAGAGGGCAGTAGCCAAAGCCCCTCACTCGCCACCTGTCTCCAGCCCCATGCAGGGAGGTGGGACTGGCACGGACACTGGAAGGGACCTCCAGGTGACATACCGAGGCATCCAATGGTGAGAATGTTACCCTCAACTGGCTGTGAGACCCTGGCCCAGTCCTTTCTCCTCTCTGGCCAGTTTCCCCATTTCCAGAACAAGAGGGTAGTAACAGGTGATTCTAGTTCCAGAGAGTCTCGATTCTCACTCCCTGCTCTCTTTTGGGTGCCTCATGCAGAAGGAGGTGGAGGAGGGGGTAAGAGAGAGACCTGGACGGTGCAAAGCAGTCTTTCTTCATTGCTTCCCTCCCTTCCTCTGGCGGATGTCTCCAGGCAGAGGGAACAGCAAACAGAAAGGTCAAGAAATGAGAGGGAGCATGGCATGTTCAGGGAGCTGCAGGCAGAATCATCTAGCAGCCTGGCTTATTTGTCCATTCAGCTTATTCAACCCACATGCATTACTGTGGGCCAGGCCCTTATTGGGCGCAGAGCAGTGAACCAACATAGATGGATTCAATATGCAGGGCTCACATTCTTTTGCTTACAGTTTTTTAAAATTTTACTTAATTAATTTATTTTTGGCTGCGCTGGATCTTCACGTTGCTGCACGCCGGCTTTCTCTGGTTGCGGAGAGCAAGGCTACTCTCTAGGCGAGGTGTGTGGGCTTCTCATTGCAGTGGCTCCTCTTGTTGCAGAGTGTGGGCTCTAGGGCGCAAGGGCTCAGTAGTTGTGGTGCACAGGCCCAGTTGCCCTGCGGCATGTGGAATCTTCCCGACCAGGGATCAAACCCGTGTCTCCTGCATTGGCAGGTAGACTCCCAACTACTGGACCACCAGGGAAGTCCGGAGCTCACATTCTAACCGGAGTAACAAGTAAATCAGTAATAGGGATAATTTCAGAATGGGATGAGTGCTCTGTGAATAACAGCACATTTTTATACAGCATCTAACACGGGCAGCGCGTTTATAGAAAGCATCCTCCTTACTACAACTCTATGAGCTAGGCACTATTATCATCAGCCCCATTTATAGCTGAGGAAACTGGCACAGAAAGGTTAAGTAACTTGCCCAGTGCGACCCAGCTAATAAGCAGCAGAGCTGAGATTCAAACCCAGGCCATCTGGCTCCTTTGTGCTGGCTGGTGGGAAGGGCATTAAGTAGGGCAACTTGTGCAGGAACTATCACTCTGATGACGTGACATTTGAGTGGAGATGCATGATGAGACACCAGCCCTAGGAAGTCCAGGAGGCAGAAGGATCCAGATGGAGGGAACATTGAGTACAAAGGCCCTGAGGTGGGAAGGAGCTTGACAGGTTGGAAAGAAAGCAAGCAGGTCAGTTTTAGCTGAAGCAGAGGGACAGGAGAAGAGGTCAGGGTGGGGGGTGCAGGGCAGACACATGGAGGTGGGAAGAGGTGCCGAGGACATTCCTGGGGTCCTCCCAGCTGCTCCAGGGATGCTGAGGAAATGGTCCAGAGCCCCCTCCTCCCCTCACTTCAGGCCAATCAGTTCCAGACAGAGCTAAACTTTTCCCCCGGGAGCCTATTGCTGGGCAAGGGCCCCAGCTGGACTCCTGACCACTGTTCATCCTCTGTGACTGATAGGGATAGGTAGGGTACGAGGAAGAGCTCATTGCATTCCTCTCTCCTCATCCTAAATCCGCCTCCTCCTTGGCCCCACAAAGCCACAAATGAGGGCCTCCCATCCTTCAGCAGAGGCCAGCTCCTGTCCTCAAGAACCAACCCCTCACCAGGTCTGAGTCCAGTCCCAGCCTTGCGAGGGGTGAAGTGGTCCTCAGTGTGGCCTCAGAGGGCCTGAGAGTCTGGACTTTGCCCTTCGGGAGAAATCTCAGGGTGGAGGGGAGGTAGAAAAGACTTTAAGCTCCTAGTCCTATAGGTCTGAGTTCGAATCCAGATTCCACCACCCCACCTCCTGTGGGGGGGGGGGGTGGTCATGGGCATGTGGTTTTACCTCTCTGAGCCTCAATTTCCTCATCTGAAGAATGGGGACAATAATAATACCTACCTCCTAGTGTTACTGTAGGAATTAAATATTCCTGAGAGGGAAACTTCTAGGGGGCTGGAAGTGTTCTATGTCTGTACCTGGGAGGTGGCATATACAAAATTTAGTGAACAAACTCAAGATTTGTTCAGTTCACTGTATGTATGTTATAGCTCAATTTTTTAAAATTTTATTTATTTATTAATTTTTGGTTGTACCGGGTCTTCATTGATGTATGCAGGCTTTCTCTTGTTGCAGCAAGTGAGGGCTACTCTCTTGTTGTGGAGCACAGCCTCTAGGGCACTTGGGCTTCAGTAGTTTCAGCGCTCAGGCTCAGGAGTTGTGGTGCACAGGTTTAGTTGTCACGTGATATGTGGGATCTTTCCAGAACAGGGATTGAACCTGAGTCCCCTGCACTGGCAGGTGGATGCTCAACCACTGGACCACCCGGAGTGCTTCGCTGGTGGTTCAGATGGTAAAGAATCTGCCTGCAATTCAGGATACCAGGGTTTGATCCCTGGGTTGGGAAGATCCCCTGGAGAAGGAAATGGCAACCCACTCCAGTATTCTTGCCTGGAGAATTCCATGGACAGAGGAGCCTAGCGGGCTACAGTCTAAGGGGTCACAAAGAGTTGGACACAACTGAAGGATTAACACAGGGAAGGCCTACAGCTCAATTTTTTGAAAAGTGAGAAAGCTCAGATCTTAAAGACAGAAGGTCTGCAATTAAATTCTGGCTCTGCTGCTAACTTGCTATGCAACTTTGGACAAGTTAAGCAGCCAAACTGAGCTTCAGTTTTCTCACATGAAAAATGGAGCTAGGAATATCCATCACTCTGAATTTTGTAAGAATTTTAGATAATATTTGTAAAGTACCAGGCAATGAGCACACAGTAAATGTTAAAAAAAAAAAAAAGTGCTGTGTGCCTGGCCCATGGTTGGCACCACGTAAATGTTACCTGTTGTTAGTATTAGGTGCCCCATGGCAATTCATCAAATGAATGAGAACCTCAGCATCCTTCTATGCTTCCTTCACCATTTGGTGCCTGGATGACTCAGGGGGCTCAAGCTCGACATGTCCAGGCCTGAGTTCCTTCCTTCGCCTCTATGTTGCTCTTCCCTCAGGCTTCCCCATCTACCCAATGACAGTAACTCAGTCCAGAAATATGGAGGTCATCCTGCCTGCCTTCTCCTCCCTCTTCCCTCCCCAAGCCTTCACGGCCAACTCATCACCAAGACCTGCTGGGTTGCATTGTCTCCAAAGGTGGCTCCTAACTATACCTCCCCTTCCGGCAAGGGCATGCTGACTACTCGTCGAGGGATAGAGCTTGACCACATGCCAAAGAATGAAGCTAGACCCCTACTTCACTCCATATACACAGCCTCCTGGACTTCCCAGGACTGATGTCTATGTGTTTCCACTCAACCGTCACATCTTTTAGAGTATTCTTCCCTGAACAAATTGCCCTATTTAATGCTCTCCTCACCAGTCAGCACAATGAAGCCTGACGGCCTGGGTTCGAGTCTCAGCTCTGCTGCTTATTAGCTAGGTGGCATTGGGTAAGTTACTTAACGTCTCTGTGCCTCAAAATTAACACAAAATGGATCAATGACCTAAATAACTAAAACTATAAAACAATTAGAAGAATATATAGGGGTGAATCTTCATGACCTTGGATTTGGCAATGAATTCTTAGATTTGACACCCAAAGCATGAGAAAGAAAATAGAAAATAAATGGGACTTCATGAAAAGTAAAAACTTTTGTGCACCAAAGGACAAAGAAAGTGAGGTTACCTCTAGGATGGGAGAAATATTCATAAATCAGATAAAGGTCTAGTATTCAGAATATGCAAAGAACTCTTAAACTCAGCAACAGAAAAGACAAACGACCCAACTAAAAAATGAACCAAGTACATTTCTCCAAAGAAGATAAACAACTGGTCAAAAAGCACATGAAGAGATGTTCAAGATCACTGGTAATTAAGTAAATACAAATCAAAACCACAATGACATTATCACCTCACACCCACTAGGATTGCTTTAATTAAAAAAAAAGTGTTAGCAAGTATCTGGAGAAATAGTAATTCCCATTGCTGATGGGCATATACAATGGTACAGGGGCTGTGAAAAAAAGTTTGTTGGGGCCTCAAAAAGTTAAGCATGGAATTACCATATGACCCAGCTCCAGGTAAAGAACTGAAAACAGGTATTCAGACAAAAATTTATACACAAATGATCATTTGTATATTCACAATTCACAATCACCAAAAGATGGAAACAACCCAAATGTCCATCAGATGAATGGATTAGCAAATTTTAGTATGTCCATACAGTGGAATACAATTAAGCCATGAAAAAGAATGAAGCACTGATACTTGCTGCACATAGAGGAACTTCAAAAACATTGGGCTAAAGAAATCAGACAGAAAAGGTCACATTTTATGATTTCTTTTATATGAAATATGTAGAATGGGCAAATCCATAGAGACAGAAAACAGACTAGTGATTGCCAGGGGCTGGAAAGAGGGGGAATGGAGAGCAATGGCATAATGGGTATAGGATGTTCTTATGAGATGATGGAAGTTAAAATTAGGGAGAAGTGCTGGTTACACAACATTGTGAATGCACTAAATGCCACTAAATTGCACTAATTGCACTAAATTGTGCAATAATAATGAGAGTGCTTACTTCCTCACCCCTTGAATGAGGCTGGTCTTAGGACTGACCATTATGATGCAGCAGAAGTGATGTTCTGGGATTCTGGAGCCAGGCCTTAAGGAGCATGGCAACTTTTGCTTCTTAGAAGCCAGCTGCTATGCTGTAAGAAGCCCAAGCCACATGGAGATGAATTGAGGCCCCCCAGCACCGACTACCAGGCTTATGTGAGTGAGGAGGCCACTTCAGAAACTTCCAGCTATCCCAGTGCCCCCCAGCCACACAAAGAACTGTACTGTCATAGAATCATGAAAAATAATAGCTTGCTGTTTTATAATAAATTGCTATTTTAAGTGAAAAGGCCCTGATAACTAGGAGGGGCCTGGAGAAGAAAGAAGTCAGGGAGAGGCTGCTGGGGGCAGGGGTGATAAACTTAAAGTCTGGCAGAGTGCAGCCCTCCTCCATGCACCCAACACTTCCTACCCAGGTGGTCCTGGTGGTCCAGGGGCTAAAGATGTCTTGCTTCTACTTCAAGAGATGCAGGTTCAATCCCTGATCAGGGAACTAAGATCCTGCATGGCCGTGAGGTGTGGCCAAAACCAAAAAACACCTCGTACCCATCTCTGGACTGTACCTACTGAATGACTTTGTCCACCTCCCCAGTAAAAAGACAGCATCACGCATTGGCTTACATGAGCTCTGCAGGCAGGCAGTCCACATTTCAAATCCTAGCTCTGCAACCTCCTGGCAATGTGACCCTGGGGAGGTGACTTCACCTCTCTGAGCCTCACTCCCTTCGTGCATAAAGTAGGGCATGACAATGGCTCCTCTTCTGTTGCCATGAGGAATAAATGAGGTGCTGTAGGTAAAAAATACTTTGTATAGTAGCTGGCACCTGGCAGGGTCCCTGAAATATCAACCAATCTCCTCTCGCCACACTGTGAGCTACAGTGATCTAGGCCTAGAACGGTGCCTGGCACAGGGCAGGTATTCAGCCAATGCCCTAGGGATGAACAAGTGAGGAATCTGATGAAAAAAACACTAACAATCATAATAGCCACAAGTATGAATTCAGTCAATCCTCTACAACCACTAAAAAATGTGGGAAATTTTATCATGCCCATTTTACAGGCAATGGAATTGAGGTTCAAGAGAATGTATACAGGTCATAAGTAGTGGAGGCTGGATCTGAACCCAGATAGTCTGAGTCCTTTAACCTTTTAATCACCATGCCATAAAGCCACTCAAAGCCCCGGGGTCTGCCTCTTCTGTCAGCTTTGGTTTCTAACCAGCATTGTGATCTCAAGCACGTGAACTTCTCTCCCGGCCTCAATTTCCCTACTTGTCAAGAGAGGACTGCAGGAGTCAGTGTTGAAGGGCACGTCCTATTGGTCTAAGAGTCCAGGCCATGGCCAGTATCTAGCCAGTGCTGATGACCTGTTTGACCCCCACCCCAGCTGGGGCGACACTTTGCAGGGGCTGGACTGTCATGGGGAGGGGGCGGGCACTGCATATTGACAGCTGCACTATCCACCTCCCCACCCTGGGGGGAGTCTGGCCTCTGCCTATTCCCGGTCCCCTAGGGCTCCTGAGGGAAGCTGAGGCGGCCACCCCCAGATGTCTATTCCTGTCCCTGGCCTAGCGCCGTGCTGGGGAAGCAACAGCTATTTTGAGACCCTTCTCCCTCCAAGCATGAGCGGTGGGAAGGCGCTGGGAACATCCCGAACTGGGAGGCCGCCCGTCTCAGCCTCACCCTGGATCTGGGCCACACCAGCCCTGCAGCTCTGCCCCTTTTTCCAACTCTGGCGATGTGATCAATTCTGATCACACCACACCACGATGGGATAACCCAGGAGAACCAATCCTGAAAGACTTCTGCGGGAAGCTGGGGCGCAGCGGGGGTGGGCCTCTCCCTTCAGGGAGGGGGCTGGGACAGCCATAGCTGAACCCACCAGCTGGGAGACAGGACTGCTCTGAGCTTGAAACTGAGGAAGACAGCATTCAGGACAATATGTAAAAATATTCAACATTTCTTGAGTGTCTACAATTAGATAGGCTCTAAGTACTTGACAAGGAAGTATGTGCGTGTGAAAGACTCTTTGTGACCCCATGGACTGTATAGCCTGCCAGGCTCCTCTGTCCATAAGATTCTCCAGGCAAGAATACTGGAGTAGGTTGCCATTCCCTTCTCCAGGGGATCTTCCTGACTCAGGGATTAAACCTGGGTCTCCTTCATTGCAGGCAGATTCTTTACTGGCTGAGCCCCAGGGAAGCCCTAACATGGAGCTAAGTCATTTAATTCTCACAGAGAGGAAACTGAGGTTCAGAGAGGAGAAGTGACTTGCCCAAGGGCACACAGTGGGTGAGTGGCTAAGTCAGGACTTGAACTCCATAGGCTCTGGGGTCTGTTTTTTACTACTTTTCTGCCCTCTGGACCTTCTCTTCCCTCTTCGCCAAGAGGCTAATAAAAATTAGGGGAATGAGCACTGGCTTGATGATCAGTCCTTTGCCATTCCCAGACATGTCACTGAGCAAAACCACCTCAGTGAGCTCAGCTTCCTCACCTGCAAAACAATGATCATGACAGAACCCACGACCAGAGTTGAGGAAAGGATTATTAACAACATATCGTGGCAACTGGGGCTCAATAACTGCTCTAAATTATGAAACTAACATATGCTCATGGTAAAATAATATGGTCCAAAGCGGGCCACAGTAAAAAGGGACACGTTCCCCTTCTATTTTGCACCTATAATTCTACTCCCCAGAGGTAACCACTGTTAAAGCTTTTGTGTCACCTTCTGGAAATTTTTCAAGCACATAAAGACAGAGAAGCTGACTAGGACAGTGGTTAAGGACAAGAACTGCCTGGGTCAAAGCCTGGCCCTGCTGCTTACCAGCTAGCTATGTGTTCTCGCAGGAGACAACGAGCACATGTCCTTCTACTCTGCCATCTTTAGCCAACTTCCTTACCAGCTATCTGAAGCTTCAGCAAGTTCCTAGTTCTCCCCGAGCCTCAGTGTCCTCATCTGTCATAAAGGGTTAATAAAACTAAGTCCCGGGCTTCCCTGGTGGTTCAGTGGTAAAGAATCTGCCTGCCAGTGCAGGAGACACAGGTTCAGTCCCTGATCCGGGAAGACTCCCACATGCCACGGAGCCACTAAGCCTGTGCACAACTCTTGAGACTGTGCTCTAGAGCCCTAGGGCCTGGGGAGCCGTAATTACTGCGCCCACGTGCCACAACTGCTGAAGCCCTCACCCTGGAGCCCGTGCTCCTCAGTAAGAGAAGACATCACCATGAGAAGCCCATGCACCACAACTAGAGAAAAGTAGCAACGAAGACCCGGCACAGCCAGAAATAAATAAATCAAATGAAAAAAAAAAAAGAAAAAAAACAACCAAGTCCCTGCCTTACAGGGGAGCTGTGAGGATTAAATGAGTCAATCTATGTGAAGCATATGACCAAGCTATGACCAACCTAGGCAGCATATTAAAAAGCAGAGACATTACTTTGCCAACAAGGGTCCGTGTAGTCAAAGCCATGGTTTTTCCAGTAGTCATGTATGGATGTGAGAGTTGGACCTTCATAAAGAAGGCTGAGTGCCGAAGAATTGATGCTTTTGAACTGTGGTGTTAGAGAAGACTCTTTTTTTAATGTTTTTTTTTTTTAATTTTTTAATTTATTTTTTATTTTTTATGTTTTTTTATTTTTAATTTTTATTTATTTATTTTTTTAGAAGACTTGAGAGTCCCTTGAAAGGCAAGGAGATTAAACCAGTCAATCCTAAAGGAAATCAGTCCTGAATATTCATTTGAAGGACTGATGCTGAAGCTGAAGCTCCAATACTTTGGCCATTTGATGCGAAGAACTGACTCCTTGGAAAAGACCCCAATGCTGGAAAAGACTAAAGGCAGAGGGAGAAGGGGATGACAGAGGATGAGATGGTTGGATGGCGTCACCAACTCAAAGGACATGAGTTTGAGCAAACTCCAGGAGTTAGTGATGGACAGGGAAGCCTGGCGTGCTGCAGTCCATGGGGTCACAACGGGTTGGACATGACTGAGCAACTGAACTGAACTGACGTGAAGCACTTAGCAAATTCTCTGGCATGTGGTTGTCCAATAAATGTACACATACAGTGGATCCTTTCTGGTGGACACTAAGGTAGCCTTTTACTATCACAAACAATGATACAAGACGCACCCTGGTCTACTTGTCATTGGGTACAAGCCCAAGAATCTCAATGGGATACATTGCTAGTGGAGAAATAGCTGGGTCAAACAGTAGTGCCCTTGTAATTTCAATTAATTTGGGGATAAGTGAATCCTCATGGCAGGCAGGGCAAAGGGAAGGAGGTCCACAGGCAGGGAGGATGAGGGAGAAGCACGATGTTCTGTCTCTGAGGCTCAGGGAGAGCTGTGCCTGCCCCAGCAACCCAGAGTATGCAGCCCCCAGGCCCCTGGCCAAGCAGATGGAAGGTTTAATTTCATCCAGATTGTCCCCATGAAGGTTTTATAGGGAACTGGTTGATTGGATTAGAGGAGCAGGAGCCCCTAATGAGCAGGGGCTGCTTAACAAGATGCTGATGCAGAACCATTTTTCTTTGCCACCAACCACTGTGGCAGCATGCAGGCTCCAGTCAGGACCCCCTGGATGCCAAAGATACTTCAGAATGGCACCCCAGCTGCATATACCTCCTTTGAACATCCTTCTAGGTCCCAGACATCCCAGAAGGGGTAGAGAGTAAGAGGTCAAGAGCACAGGTTTGAGGGGTAAGACAAAAGGTCTCTGCTGAAATTGTTACAGAAACACAAGTCCATATGCCCAACACACAGTGAGGCCAAATGATACCAAAACGTCAGAGTTTGAAACAGAGAAAGGTTTGGTTCAGGGTCCTAAAGGAGACCAGTGGCTCATGCCTTTAAAACCCAAACTCCCAGAAAGCTCTCAGCAAAGCCCTTTTCCAGGAAAGGTGAGGGAGGGGCATGGTGCTTTGCAAACGTCTTGGTGTCAGATTCTTTGCTCCTGAGGTCAGGTCTCAATCAGGTAACAACATTCCTATAAATCTCTACCAAACAAATGTCATTCTCTGTTCTGATGAGAAAGGGGAAGGTCCCCAAAGGCACACCTGTCACCCTCCAAGGTCCAGGCCCTGGTTAAGAGAAGGGTGTCCCTGCAGGAGCTGTCACCTTGCCCCAAAGCCTTCGTCCAGAACCCAGTCTGGGTCCTCCTTCCAGTGCTCAGGCCCAGCTGAGGAGGCAGGCCTCAGCGGGTGGCACCCTTAGGGCCAGGTCCCCAGGCCCTACCCAGCTGTCATCGCTGAGGGACCCAGGCACCCGGACCCAGCCAGCCCTCAGGCTCCTCAGTTCAGTTCAGTTCAGTTCAGTCCCCCAGTCGTGTCCAGCTCTTTGCGAACCCATGGACTGCAGCACACCAGGCCTCCCTGTCCATCACCAACTCCAACAATTTACTCAAACTCAAGTCCATTGAGTCGGTGGTGCCATCCAACCATCTCATCCTCTGTCCTCCCCTTCTCCTGCCGCCTTCAGTCTTTCCCAGCATCAGGGTCTTTTCAAATGAGTCAGTTCTTCGCATCAGGTGGACAAAGTATTGGAGTTTCAGTTTCAGCATCAATCCTTCCAATGCATATTCAGGGTTGATATCCTTTAGGATGGATTGGTTGGATCTCCTTACAGTCCAAGGGACTCTCAAGAGTCTTCTCCAACATCACAGTTCAGAAGCATCAACCCACCCAGCCCTCAGGCTCCTCAGGCCACCCAAATGGCGGGGGCCAGGTCCCGCAGACGGCAACCCACACAGCCAGCCACCGCCAGTAGGTCAGTAGGTCAAAGCGTAGAGGCGGGGAAGGGAGAGAGGTTCCCCGTTGCCTCAAGGCCTGGGCCCAGCCATGGGCGGCCATGGTGAGGGCTCTGGAGCCCTGCAGGACACAGCCTGTTCCCTGGGTCCCCTGTTCGCTGGCCCGAGGCCACATGGCTGGAGGGCCCCGGAGGGCAGGTGGTGATCGGTCTCTTACCTCACTCTCCTCCTGATGGACCATCACTCCGACGACTGTTGGCTGAATAGCCCACGAAGGGTCACTCGGTGACAGTTGCTCGCTTGGGAGAGGGGCCCGCTGTGGCGCTGCCCAGTGGCTGATGGGACTTCTAACCACTGTTCTAACTGGCCCAAGTTAGTGGTCTCGCGATAACCACTGCCTGCTAATGGGTGGCACAGCCATGGCTCCCGGCAAGGGCCGCCACTGCCTGCTCAAATACAAAATTACAGTGTGACCTCAGGCAAGTCACTTTCCTCCCTGAGCTTCAGAGAATAATGGGGCCTATGTTCATGGGGTGGACTAAAGGAAGTCAAGCCCACAAAGTGCTCAGGACAGTGTCTGGCTCATAGTGAGAGCCTAATAAGTAGTAGCTCAGAACATAAGGATGAAGAATAGAGGCGGCTAGGGACTTCCTGGGTGGGCCAGTGGTTAAGATTCTGCTTCTGATTCAAGGGATGCAGGTTCCATCCCTGGTCAGGGAACTAAGATCCTACATGCCATGGGGCAACTAAACCCTCAGGACAAAACTAGAGAGAAGCCTGGGCAGCGCAACTAAGACCTGATGCAGTCAAAAATAAATAAAGATTAAAAAAAAAACAAAAAAGGAAAGCAGCTACTCTGGATCCCATCCCAGAAGAGAACAAGAAACACAGTTGTAGCTTCCTACCCTCATGTTGAACCTCTGAACTGTGTGCTCAGTGGTGTCTGACTCTTTGTGATCCCATGGACTGGAGCCCACCAGGCTCCTCTGTCCATGAGATTTTTCAGGCAAGAATAATGGAATGGGTTGCCCTTTCCTCCTTCAGGGGATGTTCCCCACCCAGGGATCCTACACTGCAGGCAGATTCTTTAGGCTGAGCCATCCTGGAAGCCCACCTTGATGTTATGGGAGCTTTCCACCCCCTCCCCCTCCCCCCGCCATCCCACATGGCTTGCAGGGATCTTAGTTTCCCGACCAGGGACTGAACCTGGGCCATCAGCAGTAACAACAGCAAGTCCTGGCCACTGGATCACCAGGGAATTCACGGCGCTAGGCGCTTGACCATGGTATATCATTTAAATCTCACATGAACCCACATGCATCACTATAGGAGCATTTTAGCAGTAGCCCCAACCACCTCCTAGGAAATGCGCCAGGTTTCCCAGTCTGTGAAATGGGTTGTATGATTTATTTTTCCAAATAAACTTTAAAGGCCTTACTGGAGCTGATACTTGGTTTTGTGTCTGATCCAAAAGGGCAAATTGATGGTGAGAACCTTCAAATGGGAAGGAGGGAAAGAGCTCAAAGAAAGTCCCCCTCTACGTCCGCACCCCACCCCCACCCCCGACTCTTTGATCTGATCTGGGACATATGCTTCCCAGGAGTCACAACAGCAAGCACCCCATCCATCCAGGCCGTACCGTGTTAAGGGCACTGGGTTAGACAATTCCAGCGTGAATTTTGCGCCTGAGTTCGTCTTTCCAAGCCTCAGCCCCCTTCCCCATCTGTAAAGTGGGATGATAATGATTCCAAAGACTGACTGAGCCAGGCGCACATTGCGGGGCAGACGCCGCCGGGGCGCACCCCCGCCGCCGCCCAGCGGATCTCGCGGTCCCAGGCTGCAGCCGCCATCCACGCCCCCGCGGGCGGATTCCCCCGCGGCCTCCCGCGCCGCGCGGCGGGGACCCGAGTGATTGCAAACAGCCGCCGGCCTCATTAGGAGACGTGTAATTAGCGGCTGGCGAGGCGGGAGTCGACACCGGCTAATTACCGCTGGGAGCGGCCTTCGCCGCCAACGCCTCTCCTCCCTGCAGCCCGGCCGGCGGGTGTCCGGACCCTAGTCGGTCGGGGACGCAGGGCGCCGGGCAGAATCCGAGGACAGGAGGCCCAGGACGG
Organism: Odocoileus virginianus; assembly: GCF_023699985.2. Taxonomy (NCBI): domain Eukaryota; kingdom Metazoa; phylum Chordata; class Mammalia; order Artiodactyla; family Cervidae; genus Odocoileus; species Odocoileus virginianus. Next base: position 58,783,830 of record NC_069685.1, on the reverse strand, counting down.
ACCTGGTGCGCTTCCCCCGGGGCTGTGCCTGCGGGTGGTAGTAAATCATTCGCTCAAAATCACGTTTACAGTGCACTCAAGGTGTTTGCCCTTGGTATCTCGTTTAAATCTCATATGCACCACGCACGAGGGAGGAACCATTATTATCCCATCGCACAGATGAGGAAACTGAGATCTGGAGCCTTGAATTAATCGCCCCGACAGCACGTGTCTGGTAAACAACGGAGAAGAGATTCTAATTTACACCTATAGTCTCTCCAATGTATAGACAAAGTGGACGGCGAAGCCGCTCACAGGAAGACTTCAGCGGTGTAGACCAGAGCCGGGATCCTGAAGTCGGATGGACTGGAGTTGGAATTCTGATCTTGCTCCTTATTGAACGTGACTTAGGTCAGAGCCCCAGCCGTATCTATGAAATGGTGCGATTTGGGGATTAAATGAGTTGAAGGCTGGAGTTAGGGGAGATATTTTAAGGGTGGAAGGGGAGGCGGGAAGCGCAGAGGCAGAGACTTTCTCCACACATTATGAGCATCTGCCGCCCCCTGCTGGCCAAAAGAGGACGCGGGCGGGGACCGTTTTTAGATAATAAGGTGGTTCTTGGGTGAGGAGAAGAGACCTAGGCAGGGCCACGGCTGTCCCTCCTCCCCTTCCTTCCTCAGCGTCCCTCCTTTAAGGTGATTTAGAATTAGAGGTGGAAAAATTGAGAACTCATTCCAAATATTGCAAACAATCGGTTGTGAAATCCGACTCCCTTCACGGTTCCCCAGGGCCTGCCAGATCCCTGACAGGTCTACAAATAAATAGTCAAGGATGGCCACAAAGAGCTAGATAAAAGGCTGAGCATCAAAGCACTGGGTATAACAAGAAATTCTTGAACAAATTTAAATGTCCATCATGGAAATATAGACCTGTTTAGCAGTGGTACATCTAAACAAAGCCGTCTGGGGCAGCTGAAAAAAGCCTTGAAGAATGGTTGTTGTTGTGGCTCAGTCACTAAATTGTAAATAGTTGACATGAAAATATAGTCAAATGACAGAATGAATGTAAAGACAACATGTTGAGAGAAACACAGGCACACACAAACACGCTGTTGGAGATTTATATTTATATAAAGTTCAACGACATGGGAAAACTGTAGTTCAAGTGGTAAAGAATCTGCCTGCAATGCCAGAGACTTGGGTTTGATCCCTGGGTCAGGAAGATCCCCCGGAGAAGGGCATGGTAACCCACTCCAGTATTCTTGCCTGGAGAATCCCGTGGACAGAGGAGCCTGGCAGGCTATAGTCCATGGGGTCACAAAGAGTCGGACACGACTAAGCGACTCACATACACAGAGTTCAAGAACAGGCAAAGCTTATCAGTCATGATAGAAATCAGAATAGAGGTCACTTCTGGGAAGGTTTTTGGCTGAGAAGAGGGCAAAGGAACCTTCTTGGGCACTGGAAATGTTCTTTCTCTTTATCTGGGCAATAGTTGCAAAAGTCTATACAAATGTAAAAATTCACTTAATATGCCCTTTATGTATGTTAAGCCTCACTAAGATAAGATCCCTTATTTTTTAAAGGATATTCGGGCAGCGAGGGAAAGAATACTAAACTGTATGATTCTATTCTTAAAAAGAAAATAAAAGGAAAAATATAATTTAACATACAGCAGAAATTCTCATCTCAGTTTTTTTTTTGTCTCAGGACACTTTCTCACTCATTAAATTATTGAGGATCCCAAAGAGCTTTTGTTTTGTGGAACATGTTAATATTTACCATGTTTATTAAAACTGAGAAATGTTTCAATCACAATGCACAATTCTTTTCACCATCAGAACAATAATGTCAGTACATGTCATGTGGCCTCTGGAAAACTTTACTGTCCACTCTGAGAGAGTGAAACAAATAGCATCTTAGTAGTATTATGAAAGTGACTTGATACTGGAGACTCTCTGAAAGACTCTCAGAAAACTCAGTGGTTCCTGGACGTCACATAGAGAACTGCAGGCATAGGGGGAAAACTAGGGGAAAAAACCCACTACATGTTAAAGTATTTTCTCTTGGTGCTGGGGTTATAACTTATTTTTATTTGCTTCTTTGTGCTTTTCTGTTTAAAAAACAAATACACACAGAATAAACAGAAAATATAATGATCACAGACGGTTTTTGCACAAAAAAATGAGACAATACACCTGACTCCATAAGGTTGTTAAAAGGCCTAAACAGTAATAAAGTATTTGACTGTAAGGGGAAATTGAACCGAGCTGTAATCTGAATATGAGTCCCAATTTCCCCTCTGTGAATCCTTGGCTTGTGAGTGCAAGATCTTGCCCTCAAGACCTGGGGAGAAAATATAAATGCACGCATGACTATGTTAGAAAGTAAACATCGTGGAGGCTCCAAATGCCGCATACAGAATTAATGAGTGGGCACAACCACCCATCACAGGCACAAAAATCCATCAATCGCGCAGCCTAGCTCCCAACTGCATCAGCTCGGTACTGAGCAAGACGCCTGCGCACCGCAGAGAAGAGGCGGAGCTCGGGGGAGACTGACACAGGGCTCCGCCTACATTCTAGCTCCGCCTCCCTGAGTGGCTGCCCGGCCAACTTCCTATTGGCCGCCGACGAAAGCAGACATCCGGTTTGCGCGTCTGGCCGCCGGAGGTGGAGGCAGCCATGGTGCGGTTCAAGCACAGGTAAACAGTTTCTCGCCAACAGCCCCTTGCCTGGTCCCCGCGGGCCTGCCCCCGGGTTCACCTCCTTCTCGCCCGCCGCAGGTACCTGCTCTGCGAAGTGGTGTCTGACGACCCCCGCTGCCGCCTGACGCTGGAGGACCGAGTGCTGGGCACCCTGGTGCGGGACACGATCGCCCGCGTGCACGGGACTTTCGGTGCTGCCGCCTGTTCCATCGGCTTCGCGGGTGCGAGGGTGCTTGGGAACAGGGCGGACGGCGGGGTTTGGAAGGGGCGGTGGCCACAGGAGGGAGAAAGAAGGGCCGCGAACGACCCCGGGAACTGCCAAGCCTTGTGTACTGTCGTATGTAAGATACCGTTCTTTTTAGCAGCGTTGCATCCCGAGGTCTGGGTGAATCCAGTGAGGCGGAGAGCTAGCTAATAGTAGGCCACGAGTTCAGTCCTTGGGTTGGGAAGATCCCCTGGAGAAGGGTATTCTTTCCTGGAGAATCCCATGGACAGAGGGAGCTTGGCGGGTTACAGCCCATAGGGTTAGAGAGAGCGGGACGAGTGAAGCGACTTAGGCAGTGGGACATTGGGCAAGAAACCCTTGTATCTAATTACCCTTGAAAAGGGCCTGTACAGGACGGATACTTGTATGTAGACAGGAGCAGGCCCTCTCAACAGCTACACTACTGTCGTTCCCTTTTACCATATTCTTTGAAATTGAATTCCAGAGGTGATGCACATAGGCATAGCTTTCCTACCTCAGGTGAGACTCAGTTGACTGTTTGAAAAACCTATATAGCCCAGTTACAGGACAGCTTGGTTTTCAGCCAGGGGTTTTCTGAGGAAGGTGGATCTCTGCACTCCCGACTCAGTTTATTAACTAGTCAGTGCATTAGAAGAACATTTTAAATTCTAAATTCACCAATTCTGAGTGGTGTGCAAGGCACTGGATGTTTCTCCCTTCCATAAATGAAGTGTTAAGTTGTTCAGTCCTGTCTGACCCAGGCTCCTCTGTCCAGTTCATGAAATTCTCATGAATACTGGAGTGGATAGCCATTCCCTTCTCCAGGGGATCATCCCAACCCAGGGATCAAACCTGGGTCTCTTGCATTGCAGGGGGATTCTCTACTGTCTGTAAATGGGCTGTCCTACTAATTTTTTTTCCCCTTCAGAAATCAAGTTTTTACTTCCTGATGCATTCCAAGTGCCACTGTCTTGAGCCATCTCTGATCTCTAGCACATAGGTGCTCGATTAGCCGAAGATTTTTAACCCATCCCTAACAGTCCAGTTTCCCCAAATGATTTTTATTTTTTCCCCTGCTGTAGTACGATACCTCAATGCCTATACCGGAATAGTGCTACTTCGATGCAGGAAGGAATTCTACCGGCTTGTGTGGTCAGCTCTTCCCTTCATCACATACTTGGAAAACAAAGGACACCGCTACCTGTGTTTTCTCAACACCTTACACGTGGGAGGTAGGGGTGCATGGGATATGGCTGGTTTTGTAGCAGGTTCAGCATTCAGTCTTCTGTGGTAGATGCGTATTCCTGCTCTCCTGCTAAGAGCAAGATACTTTTTCCGAGCTCTGCAAGACTCTGAGGTAAATACTTTCCACAAGCTGCTGACCACAAAGCTCTTACCTGTGCCAGGTACAATTAGAACATGCCAGAAGTTCCTGATTCAGTACAACAGGAGACAGCTGTTGACCCTGTTGCAGAACTGCACTGATGAAGGTAAGGGAAGCCAGCCCTGTGCCCACTGAGCAGGGACTGGCCATGGCTTCTGGCTGAATGAGAGGTCACTCATGCTCTTCACCTTGCTCTTTCTCCAGGAGAGCGGGAGGCTATCCAGAAGTCTGTCACTAAAAGCTGTTTACTAGAGGAGGAGTCGGCTGGGGAGGAGCTTTCCGATAGTGGCGGCGAGGAGGCTGCTGAGCCAATGGAGTGAACCTTTGCACGCTGTGCTGTGCCCAGGCCTCAGGGTCCACTCGCTGGGATGGGACATTCTGAGAGGCAGCAGCATCTTCTCCAGTTCCCAAACTGGATGACTGCTGACCAGAGGCCAGGTGACCAGCTCAAAATGGACTTTCGTAAAACTAATCGAAGTCACCTTTACCCAGCATTGCCTGGTTAAGTGGTTCTGCAGGTTGTGAAGCCCCTGTCTTTATAGACATCTTTGTATCTAACTGCCTGGCTGGGAGCGGGTTTAATAAATGTATTTGGCTTCTTTTAGCACTTAGTGTACATGTGAAGTTCATGGTTGGCCTAGTCTCTCTCTCCTTCCATCCCTGGCCTCAGTAGCAAGACCAGCTCCCTGTGTGGTACTAGATGTATAGCCTCCCACTGGAGACCCAATAGCCCTGCCCCTCGGTTGGGCCCTAAGCAATCCAGATCATTTGGGAGTAGCAGTTTTGAACTTCACTCGTCCACAGTGTGGGGCATGTAGGATCTCAGCTCCTCGACCAGGGATTGATCCCAGGCCCCTCGCAGTGGAAACTCAAGAGTCTTAAGCACTGAACATCTAGGGAAGTCCCCAGAATAACAGTGTTAATGAGACACAGCAACTAAACCGGCACAGATCTAGAGCTGGTCTCAATGACCCAAAGGACCTTAAAAATTAACAGATTCTTTGCCAATACTTGACCAGGTAACCTGACAAAAAATAATAGTAATACAATTCTTACACTTTTGAGTGGAGGAAAATATCTTTGTAATGATGTTACCTGACCTCATTATTACAAAGTCAAATAGCAGCTGCCAACATGTGGTGATTCTTTACAGTTCCACCCTTCTCTACTGCCTTATACCTACCTGGCATCTGAAGGCAGGTGAGACAATGCACTCACAGGAATTAGGAGAGACAGGAGACATGACCCGTTTTGATTTGCTACCTACTAAACACACTTCAAGGACCTATTCTCTCCTTTATAAAATGGACATCACTCAAAAGTCCCTTACATATTAATACGTTTAACAAACATTTGTCATTTTAAGAATGGGAGGTTAGAACTAATAAAATGAGCCCAGATCAAGAACACTTTAGGCCTGACACTAGGAAAGACATGACTCCATGAAAACAGACTGGCTCAAGTTCACAGCAGCTGTTACCTTAACCTATTAAGAAGTATATGTCTAGCTGACCTGAAATAAATCTTAAAGAAACCAGAAAGCTCGCAATGCTTATGCAGGAGATTTATTGCAACTATTTGCCTTCATAGTCTATTATACCTAGAGGTCACTTTATTAAGCAGCAAAATAATTCACATCACTCAAATTCATTCAGCTCAAACCAAGGCATAAGACTGCTCTAGACAAGAGGGAGGCAGTGGGGGGCAGGGGTTGGGGGAGGTATCCCCACTGCTTTCAAACCTGTCCTGCTCTGCCTCCGGGTGTGCCAGACTCCTCCATTTCTATAATTCATTCAGGCCACTGTCACTTGGAACAAGCTTGACCTAAAGGCTATCAGGTCCTAGGGCCTCCTTAACCAATGACAGTTACTTTCTGTGCCAAAAAGAAGGTAAAACCCTCCATCACACATACAAGTGCAACCTGGGTCTGACACCACAGCCTGGTTGTCAGAAGAAAAACTACAATTCAAGCTGGGTATCCTACATCCATTTTATTCCCATCCCTCTGTTTCTTTAACGAGGAGTACTGAACAGATAGAAAAGATTCAACTATTTTTAAAAGACACACCAATAGATATGCTGAAAGCAAGGTGCCCTAACACTGGTTTGGGCTGCTCTAGGAGACTAAAACTTAAGTTGGGGTTGAGAAAAACTAATTACACGTGGGTCAAAAAGACTACCTGGCAACAAACTAAAAACCTTGGCAGGAAGAGCTCTCTTGTGAGTGTCAATACTTTATTTTGGTGTAAAGACGGAAGCTGGAAAATACACTGTATTTAAAATTTTCTTGGTTCCCCCTCACATTGTGGAAACCCCCTCCCCCCCAGAGCTAATCTGTTCAAACTCAAATACTTAAAAATTACAGCAGCAAAACAAAAGCGCAAATAAAAAGAAAACCAGATGGAGAAGTCAGCCTGGGCCAGTAGTGTCACTTGGTGTGGACGACGGAGGTGCTGAACAGGAGCTTCTGTTTCTGTTTCTTTCTTTTCTTTCCTCCTTTCTCTTCTGAACAAAAAACAGAAAGAACTTAGCTTAGAATGCCATCCCTTTGCCCCCTGGCCAGTTTCCATTGATGACAGTCACGGGCAACACGAGTGCAGGCTCTGGAATTAGACTGCCTGGATTCAAATACCAGACCCTGCACTCTCTGGCTGTTTGTCTTCAGACACATCACTTAGATCCCAGCCCAGCTCATCTGTAATGTGAGTTATACCCATTTAAGACAGTTACTGGGAGAATAAAATTAGCACAGTGCTAGGCGTGAATACCACAGAGTGGGGGTGTGCTTTGAGTCTGACATCCATCTATCAGCCACCTTCACCACCTCAGGATTCAAAAATCTATAAGGCTGGGGGAAAAAAGTTACGCAGAACTTCACAAAGGCCTCAAGAATTAATCTGGGGTGCAAAAAGGAGCCATTTGATATACCAGGTGGAATGTTAGTTAACACTAGAATGTGAGCCCTGAGGCTCAGAGGGAAAGAACCCTGGATCCAGGAGGGAACCACAGCCCTGAGCCGAGCACCCCACTCCTGTGCCTTTACCAGAGAGTGGATCTGAAGTCACTGGTGTGTCCAGTTTCATGAAGGCTGCTTCAATAGCTTGGCTGAAGGAATTCTGGAAACTGGGCACAGGAACGCGGTCTGAGTTATCACTCTCCCCATCGCTGTCCACAGGGGCAGGAGGACCTAAGGTGTTTTCATCTAAAAAACACCAGTGTTAAAATTGCAGAAACAACTCCAGAGCCTTCTACTTTCTGAAAGGGGCCAGGCTTCCCCTTTACCAGAGGGCCATTCTCACCTTTCTTTGGAGCGGTTTTGGGCCATACATCTGCTTTTGCTTTTCCAACTCTCAGCATCTGCCAAAGTGGGAAAAGGAAGGGAAAGAATTTAAGTTACTGATCCCGTTTCTTCTCCAGACTCCTACCTTGACACTGACGGGTACGGGGGACACTGAATCAACTACCCACACTGGGAAAAAATTTTCTGGATACTTCTTTTCCTAACACAGTGTTTTCATCATGTCCCCTAATATCCTGAACTGGCAGTGAAACTAACAAGGTGGGAAACCAGAAGCTGTTCTGTTCCTTAGGAAACAGGTAAAGAATACTGCAGAGAAGGCACAAGAGATTTATACTCTGATTTTGAAGTGGGAAATCCCGACTTCGTGTCATTCCTTTCTTCTGGAGACGCCTAAAAACATCAACATTACTCCTCTTGCAGTAAGGAGTGTACAGGACCTTCCAAGTTTAAAACAAACCACCTGCCGAGCAAACCTCAGTTACCCAAGATCACAAAAACCAATTGAACTTTATCCCGAAACTGCTCCCACAGCCCTCATTACCTTTCAGTCTTTGCTTTTTCAATAGCTCCTTAACTGTTAACGTTTAGATTCAGCCATAAACCAGATTCCTGAAAGTACAGTAACAGCAGAACAATCCCTCCCAAGAGAGGAATTTTTCACCTCAGTTGGCCACGGCCAGCTCTGTAAATGCTGAGGGTCACTCTGCATCTTACCTATCACACATGCCATGCCACCTAAAGCAGGGTGCACTGTACCAAGAAACAAACCCCACAAAGATTCACATCAGCATGCCTGTCCCAAATGTGTCCCAAACTGGGGCTTGCATATTGTGCAAGATGAATTCAACTGGCAGATACTGATTTCATTGATAAACTTCCTTCATCATGTACTACTGTGAGAATCTGCTCCCTTGGTCCCCAAGAGTTTGGGGTCTAACAGTACAACATCTGAATCATCTTATAAGATCACTAAAATACCACCTATATTTTAATCTCACCAAAAATATTTAAATGTTTAGCCTCGGTCCACTAATGAAGAAACAATCAGAAAATCTACAGTGTAGGATCATCTATAGAACAATGGGCCTAGATGCTTCAAAAATACCCATGTGGTTTAGTCACTAAGTCATGTCCAACTCTCATGACCTCATGGACTGTAGCTGGCCTGGCTTCTCTGTCCATAGGATTCTCCAGGCAAGAATACTAGAGTGGGCTGCCATGCCCTCCTCCAGGGGATCTTCCCGACCCAGGAATTGAACCAGGGACTCCTGTATTGCAGGCGGATCCTTTACCACCTGAGCTATGAGGGAAGCCCCCAAAATATCCATGCCACATGTTAAAAAAAACAACAGAAGCCAGGGGGACTGTTACGGGTCGGAGGAGCCTGAGGAGAGCTGACACGATGAACGCAGTGGCCAGTCTGGTAACTGACTGAAAACAGTACAGGATGCTGAGCCCAACGGCAAGACAGACGCATGTGCCGTCTCAGCATCCGACCAACTGAGTGTCTCTGGTGTAACAATGATGACCGTGGGCAGACAGGAGAATGTCATTTGAGTGGTATGTATCTTCCAAGTATTTAGTGGTGAAATGTCATTCATGAGGTCTGTAACTGATTTTCAAGACAGCAAAAAAAGAAAAAGCAAATACAGCAAAACAGTAACTACTGGTGAATCTGAGTAAAAAGTATGAATATTCATTACACTATCCTTTCAACTCTTTAAGGTTGAAGTTTTTCAAAATATAAAGATGAAAAACACAATGGCAGTAAAACCTAGCTAAAAAAACAACTCAGGCATTGACCTAACTCCTGGGAGTCACTTGCTTATAACCTCTGAAACCAAGTAGTACATTTTCAGGATCATTCTCAACTATTTCATCCTTGACTTCAAGGACTCTCCTCACCAAAGCTGAATTCCTGCTTATTTCTCAGCACAAACTGCCATCTATATGTGAGAAATATCTGTATCAACCTCAGACGTTTAAAGAACTGGTAAGCAAATGAGTCCAAACTAATCCCAAAGAAGTGAACACTACCTTCCTATGGGGTACTTGTCAACCTGTCTATCTTCCTCAGTTATCAAATGCAGGAAAGGTGACTATTTGCTTATTTTAAAGATTGATACTGATTTGACATTAAATCTTACTAGCCTAGTGCTCCCTTCAACCCATCTCTAGACAGCCACTTTGGCTAGTTAGTTACAGGATAACCAAGACAACCTTCCCTTTCCCAAAGAATGGTTTATTATATGTAACAGATACATACCACGTAAGTCAGAGGTCCCAGAACTAGGGGCCAGTTAAAATTGACTGACATATCCCCAGCCCCTAGATCAGTGTTAGTACACGAATAATCTAGTGACTTGTTAAATAATTAAAACTCTGATTCTTCCTCAGCTATTCTTTGCTTCTTTCCTTGCTAAGTTTATGGTAGTATCTGAGACTAAATCCATGAGCTTCTCTTTAAAAAGCCTTCCATGATTTTGAAAGCCAGTGCAACATTAGCCTGTGACTCTCCCTGTCTCCAGCAGAGAGATTTCCAGGAAGAACAAGCAGCAAAGCTCATGTTAAACGCCCGTGGACTGCTTTACGAGCAGAGGGTTTACCTGGGCAAAGGAAGGGAAGGGAGAGTCTTCTTCCAGACTTCCAACGCAGAATGAAGGACTGCCCTGACTGGCAGTGGGTGACAGAGGGGTCAGAAGAAAGTCTGAAAGGGAACCAGAGACCTGATTATACAAGTCAACTTAATAAAACAGAAGAGGTTAATACCGAATCAGGTCTGGATAATCAGCAACACTGCCTCAAAAAGCTAAACCTTGATCTACCTTCAACTCTGCCATGTGCTTATAAAGCCAAGAATATGGCCTACTGTTCACACAAGTGATAAGAATAGGGAGAGACAAGTTTCAAGGTTATGAGAACACTAGAAGGCATTGCAAAATCCATTTCCCACAGTAAGAAAAACCCTTTCCACGTGAGCCAGCTCTCAAGGCGTAGGTATTGGATGTCATGGACTAGCTTTATATGGATAAAAAGCTTCAAGAAAAAGAAATGAAATGTAATCAGGTCAGCCTTTATGTTCTAGCCAACAGATGTCTATGACCCAGGGAATATTCAGTTAGAATTCAAAACATACACAGCAACAAAATCCAGCAAAATGCAAGCTTTTCCTTGCTACTCCCTTCCCTAGGCTGTCATCTTCTCCATCCTCTCTGACCCAGAGCTGAACATTTCAGAACAGATCAGCCCACCCACTGCCCTGATCACTGCTGGTATGTAGGGGCCTTTCCACAGTCAGCCAGGGTGCTGTGGTACTTATTTCTAGGCCCGTCCAACTGCTCTTGCCTGAATGTGTTAAAGCCCACATACCTTCAGGAAAGCTAGTGTGTGAAAACACAATCTCTGTGTCACAGATGATGCAGTCAATGTTTTGCCATTTTCCTTTGTACAGTAGCTCTCATCTCAGTTAAACTGAAGAGCATGATGGCTGTGTAGCCCTTAGACTCTAGTCCCAGTCCCTGCCACTAACCAAGCCGCGGCCTTCGTCTCAGGCTCCTAAATCTGCGAAGTGACAGGCAAATGATCCCAAGAGTCACAAAATGTTCTGATCTTGGACATTTCACTGAAAATGCCTGAGAAAAATAAATTTTAAGTATCAAAAACTATCTGCCAGGTGGATGAAGATCAGAAGACAGCTCTCTGAAATTATAACTTTAATTTCATAACACAATAATATATTCTATATATAAACAAAACTGTTTTTAAGAAGCTGACAGCCTCTCAATCCTGAGCTCAGTCCCTAGAGTGGAACACTGTTAGTGGTCTGGAACACAATCATCCCAGGATTTTTCTATACATTTAGATACATAAACCTACATTGAAATGCTTTGTTTTGTGTGGCTTTTTTAACACAAAAATGGTGTCATGCTTTGTCTTTTTCCACAAATTCCTTTCATCTTAAAGGTTCAGGAAGTGAGCTATCTCCCTTTTCAGTAGGTGTAAAGAATTTCATAGTAAAAATGCTGTAATTGAGCCACTTCCCTACCAGTAGACTTTGTAGGCTGTTTCCTCCACCCCCCACCATACAATGTTACAACAAGACATATATAAAGATGTTCACACACACAGAGGGAGTACTTCAAAGGCAGAACTAGAAATAAAAGCAGCTGGGCTGCAGAGAAGAATCTAGGTTTAACTGTCCTGCTGTAGGGCTGCCTGAGGTATTCAGAAGCTAGCAGGGCATAAAGCAGTCGGTACAGCCAATGGAAAAGTGAATCAAATGGTAAGAATTTAGTGTATCTCAGGAATCTATTAACTACCCAAATAAAACCAGTCCCTTAGAGACCCCACCATGCTAAGGTCACTTGTAAATTCATACACTAGGGCTCGGCTTAAGGTCTACGGCTGGTGGTCAACTTTACTCTCTAAATCCCAACTCTATTTACCTGCTTGGGAACCTGGACTTCTGCTAAGAGGAGAAAGGGAGAGCGCCCCACGGCCCTCAGTGCTGGTGGAACCCAAAGGAGAATCAGAGGAACAGGTGTAGGAATTGAAGGCAGGAAACTGCTGTAAATTCTCCAGGGGAATGTGGACTTCTGGATCTGCGAAGACAAGATGAGAACAGTAGGCCAATTTACAGAATTCTTCGAATCTTTTCCAACAGTTATGGATGGTGAATATGAATCTCCCAGGTGTATGAAGGATGGAGACAGCTTTAAAACCCAAATCTGTCATATTTGCCACTTTATGTCTTTAATATAAAACCCTTGTTTTAACTATTCATGTTAAAGCTGGGTGATAAACCTGGGGGTTAATTATACTGTTCTGTGTAATTGTTTTTTAATATTCCCATAATAAAGTTAAAATAAAAAAGTCTTTGTTCTTGAAACATCAGTTTTCTCAACTGTTTAGGACTTATGCCAAACAGCTACACAACACCAGGATGCCAGCTACATACTTATCCCAGTTAGAGAAGTAAAGTTTATAGTTACCATACCATGTGGAGTCAAAATAGTCAAGTCTTTTCCCTAGCCAAAGATTCAACTCCTTGTTTCTGGAGGTTAAGGAGGCCCTCATGTCACACAATTCTTAGTTCAGTGAAGCTTATATTGCAGAACCAGATTAAAAGACTCTACTTACTGGTATGAAAGAGCTCAAGTCTAACTCCCTGCATGTATTTCCTAGTAGGTCAACAGGTTTCTACTATTTCAGACTCTTCTGGTAGACGAGCTATGTATAGATGTCTTCAGAGTTGAAGGCGAGGCCAACAATGTACCCAGAAAGCACACGGGCCAACTATCCCCAGCATTCAGCAGACGTCCAATTCCCTACCCACACTCCCGTCCCAGGTTTTTTTCACCCACTTTGAATTTACTCTTACTCCTTACTATGTGCTACACACTTTGACCAGTGCCAACTCCAATTCTCTCAGGAAGCCTATGAGGGAGGTACTCTCACAACTCATGTCTAAGAGCTGAAGAAAGCGAGTGGCAGAGCTGAGCTCTGACTGGGCCAGGCCTGGGGCCTCTGTACAACGATGCACAGCTGTGCTCATCACAGAGGCGCGTTCCTGAACTTACACTTGCCCTGCTTCTTGTTCTCCTCCATCTCAATCCGTCGCTCTCGGCGGCGTTCCTCCCGGGCCTTCTTCTGGCGCTGCCGCTTCCTCTTCTCAATGTCATCTGTGGGGTGGTGAGGTGGTCAGGAGGCAGACCCAGGACAACCTGGCAATTAACTCCTCCCAGGTGACTAGCAGCTAAGGGCACAAGGGAGGGCCCAGCGGACTGGATGAATGGGTGGAGAGTATCAGCAGATTTGGAGACTCGTGACGGAAGTCCTCACTTCCTTCTACACTGGGTTTTTAGTCATATAAGAATCCCTGAATTCCACTAAAAAAGGGAAGCAAAGTAGAGAGCATGCTCACCTGAGAATATCTCTAGGGTTTCCTTAGAGACCAGAGGAGGCTGAAGAGCCAGTTCACAGATGCTGAACTCGCAGGTGAGCGGCAAGTGAGAGAGGTATCTATGACGCTGTCGCACATCCTACAAGGGAAAGGGGGCTGATGCTCAACTAAGGCCAGCCATGACTCTGAGAGCAGAGGTTCCCACTCAGACATCCAGCAGGGAAACACACTCGCTCAGATGGCACTGCGGCTCAGAGCAGTGCTCAAGTTATTGCCATTTTCAAAGCTGAACAGAAATTGTCAATTAACCTACAGTAAGGTAGAATAAGCAACCAAAAGCAATTATTGGGTTTGTAATGCAAATGATTTAATTGAGCCCAGTAATGAATGATCTAAAGCTGATCAGCTGTTTCTGATTTTCTGGGGGTCCACAACACACAGGGAGAATAAGGAAGACAAGAGTTACTTATTGGCAAAAAATCTGGGAACTACCAACAGAATTAATGGCAACTGGGAAGGCAGATAAAGCAGGTTTCCCTACTGAACAAAGCTTGGCCTAAAACAATAATGAAAAAATGAAGCTCACTGATTTAATTTTCTTTTTATCCTTTTTCTTCACATTTGATGGAAAGGTTATAGTACATGAAGTCTCTTAATTTTAAGCTTTTAAACTGTGATCAATACAAGGGTAATTCTCGAAAGGCAAATAGTCACATATGTAAATTATCAGATAATTCACAGGTATCTGCTAAGCCAAAATTCATAAGCTATCTTAAAGCCTCCAAGGACTTTGTTTTCTTAGCCATTTCTCCCAAGCAGTAGGAAGAAAGAGAAACAAAAACAAACTCATCTCAAATGAAAGCAGGAGACATCTCTACCCCCAAACCACAATAATGGAACCTGTGAAACAGACAGCAGTGGTAGACTGACCTAACAGAAACCCCGTGTGCAGGGGAGCTTCATTTAAGTTTTTAAATTCACAGGCTCCAAAACACACACACACTCACACACACAAAAACTAAAGGCCTTTGAAGGTCTGTGAACCTATATCGGCTAGGCCCAGCACAGAGAGATGAGTTTAACGAGGCTCCCTGCCCCTCCACCTCGAAAGGCAGGCCCTTACCTCAGACATGGAGTAGCCGGAGATCTCCACCACAGTGGCCGAGATCTTCTCAGGGCTCTGCTCCAGGCTGCCGTATTCCCGCACGAGGCAGCGCACGTTCACAGGGTGCAGGAACATGTGCTGCCCGTCCTCCGCTGAAGACAAGCGGATCCGTCACACCACGGTCTCGGCCAGTCCTCGAGTCAGGGCCCTCCCCATTCCCAGCCCGACTCTCCCTCCCCAGGCTGACAGGCTCAACAGGCCCAACCACCCAGGGTCTCGTGCCGCTACCTCCCTCTGCTCAGAGCGCCAGACCACTGCTCCCAAACATCCAGCGGCACCCAGCCGTCCCCCTCAGGGAGGCTCACCTTGGTAAAAGTAGTAACAAGGAGAGCTGCTCAGGTGTGTGATGCTTGGTTTGGTGATGGGTTCCTGCTGGCTGGACTCGGTACAAATGGTCCCTTCTCCAAGATTGTCTTCTGCTAACTCCAGGTCCTCACAGGCCTCTGACAACCCCTCAGGCTCTGGTTCAGACACTGCTTCCTCTTCCTCTACCAGAGGGAGAGGAACAGGACGAGGAGGACCCAGAGAACAAACTTCGGTGGTGTCTTCATCAAAGGCAGACAGGTACTCCAACACGCCCTGTTGGGACAAACTGCGGCTTACAGAAAGAACATGTGGCAAAGGCAGAAGCCGAGCTCTCGAGGTCTATCTCAGCTGTCACTGACTTAACACTGCTGAGGAGAGAACACACATCGAACAAGCACATAGGAAAAATTTAAAAAAAACTTTTTTTTAAAAAGCACATAGGAAATACTCATGGTTCCCTTTTCTCTAGATCTAACAGTGCCTACCAGCTGGAGAAGAATGGCGGCCACTCAGTCGGTAACAAGGACACCAACCTTCCTGGGTGGAAAAACGGGCTCCTTCGCCAAGGGAGCCATCAGCACCAGTTGTTCCAGAGCAGCCATGACACCAGGGACGTCCCCTCTGCTTTCAGCCAATCCTGACAGAGCCTCTTCCCGAGCCTAGAGCACCAGAGAGAAAACCAGAAACATATTGAGTCTGAAGGAGCAAAGTTTACAATAGTCTCTTGACAGGACAAAAGTTAAAGGCAAAAAGAAAGAGTCTAAGTACTTAAAATTCTCAATCTTTAAAGAAAGCAGGAAGCAAAAGCATCTGGTACTCCAATGGGATGGTATTCTGCTTATCACCTCTGACAAGTGATAGTGACAACACTACACAAAAGCTTCCTGAACAGAAATTCAAGGACACAGAAGTGGTCTTCTAGTTTTTATGAACTAAGCTTAGAGAGAGAGAACCACTGAGGAAAACAAGGGTTTGGGCAACCTCCACCTCAACCTGGACAGATCTACTTATATGAAGCTTTCCTTCTCCCTGAAACGCATTTGAACTAATGCCCTGCATTACAGAAAGAAAATAAAAAGTAAATACAGAATCCTGCCCAAAGAGGACTTGTGAGTCAGAGAGAGAGGAATTCAAATACCAGCTTCACCTCTTACTAGTTGTATGTCCTCAAGTAAAGTACCTAACCCATGATTCCACTTTCCTCATCCGTGAAAGGAGACAGCTGTTCTATCACACCCGGTTATGAAGCTTACATGAGATAAATACAAGAGCAATATGTCAGCACAGGGCCTGTCACATGCCCTTTCATCAGGGCTTCCACTGTTCTGATACAGATCAGTGATTCTCAAAGTGTGATCTGGGGGTGAGCAGCACCAGACTCCCCTGGAACTTCTTATAATGCAAAATTTATTAACCTTACTGAGCCTAGACCTACTGAATCAGTCTCGCAGGGTAGAGCCCAACAAATAGCGATTCTGCTGCCTCTTAGTAAAGTCGCTCAGTCGCATCTGACTCTTTGCGACCCCGTGGGCTGTAGCCCAACAGGCTCCTCCGTCCATGGGATTCTCCAGGCAAGAATACTGGAGTGGGTTGCCATTTCCTTCTCCAGGGGATCTTCCTGATCCAGGGATCAAACCCAGGTCTCTCACATTGCAGGCAGACACTTTAACCTCTGAGCCAGCAGGGCCTCTTAAAGTTTAAAAATTCCTATTGTAGAGGACACAAGACATAGGGAATTCTGTATTTGGATACTGCTGCTCCAAAATCCTCAGCAGGCATTGGTAGAGCCTGCTAGAGAGGCTGTAATAATTTCTTCACAATGTTCCTTAAATAAAACATTTCCAAAAATTAATCCAGGCGCATTCCTAAAAAACAAACAAAAGTGTATGTTGCTTAATTAAGGGCACAGCTAGGGCTTTCCTGGTGGTCCAGTGATTAAGAATGCATGTGCCAATACAGAGGACACAGATTCAATCCCTGGTCAGGGAAGATCCCACGTGCCATGGGGCAACTAAGCCTATGCGCCACAACTGCTGAAGCCCGAGCACTGTAGAGTCTGCGCTCGGCAACAAGAAAAGCCACTGCAATGAGGAGCCCACACGCCTCAGTGAAGAGTAGCCCTTCCTGGCTGCACTACAAAAGAGTCCATGCACAGCAATGAAGACCCAGAGCAGCCAAAAATAAATAAATCTTAAAACAAAAAAAGAACATAGCTAATCTAAGAAACTCCAGAGTTGTAAGATCACCCTGATTTGATCTTTTCAGTTCCAGGGAGCACCTGAAAAACCACTAGGTCACCCCTTCCCTCCTATCACCAAAGCCCAGAGCAAACCTGCTTTCTTAGCTGCTCCCTGCTCATCATCTCAAACGTGGGTGGGGCTGAAGTAGCTAATTTCCACCCCTTACCCCCACTTCCAGGGCCTCCCCTCACCTTGAGCTCCTGGATAGCTGCCTCAATAAAGCAGGACTCGGGCGTGTGCTTCTCCTCTGCCAGCTGCCGCTCCAGTGCCGCTTTCTCTTCCTGCACCACCCGGCGCAGCACCTGCTCCTTGGAGGCCAGCAGGAGCTTGGAGTACTGGCTGTGCTGTTCATCTGCAACAATGCCAACGAGGTCACAGAGGCAAAACTCAGAGCCCACGGCTGTGTGGCTAAATAGCAACTTTCATATACAGCTTTTTTTCTAAGGTGAAAATAGAATGACTTGGTGTGCTTTCCTTAAAAGAAAAATATTTAGAAATGACCCTTAAGTTTACAATTCTGACTCCGTAACACAAGAAAGCTATCCTAAGAAAACCAAAGATGTAGGGAAAAAATTAATGTTCTGGGAATTCCTGGTAGTCCATACTTTCACTGCTGAAGGTCTGGGTTCAAATCCTGGTTGGGAACTAAGATTCAAATGATGCGCCACTCCCCCCCCACCCCACAAAAAAAACTTTAGTAACAGAAAAGCTGCAACCAACTAGTAAGTCCAATAAAGAAATAGTGACATGATGGTATATTCATTAAAGAGAATTTTGCAGACATTAAAAATGCTTTTCTAGGAAAGAAGCATTTGGTGACATGGAGAAATATCCACATTACGGGGGGGCGGGGGGGGGGACAGATGCCAAACAAGAAAACAATTCCAATCTCACAAAAACATCCATGTATGGGAAAAAACTCTACAATTAACATTTTGGTGTAGCTCTGGGTAAAAGGATCAAGGATGATTTACTTCCTTCATGTCCATCTCCCATATTTTATGGACTTAAAAAACCCCGAGATAACTATTTACAAATCTGAATGTGTGTCCTTTACACTTTCTCCTATACATTTATATATCCACGTTCATAAATAAAGGTCTAGATCTATTTCTTTTTTTACCTTCTGTATTGTGTTAGATATGAAGATATACTCTAATGAGTAAGTTTCTTGTGGACATTTAGGTCATTGCCAATTTCTATTACGACTGTAACAAACAGAAAAACTCCTCTAACAAAAAAATCCCTATACGTGCTCTTTGGTACAAATGATTTCTTTACAGTACTGACTCAAATGCTGGGTCTATTTTATATACTACCCACCCCCCACATACACACTAAAGGCTATATCAATTTAAACTCCTACCAAGAACAAGAGTACCCACTTCCCCACCCCTGCCAAAACCCAGCATAGACATACCTCAGTAATATGCCTGTTTGGGTCCACTGTAATCAAATGAGCATCACAATAAAGTAGGTCACAGATTTGTTTGTTTCCCAGTGCATACAAAAGTTATTCTTACACTATTCTGTAGTCCATATGCTAGCAACAGCATTATGTCTAAACAATGTAGACACCTTAATTAAAAAACACTGTTAAAAAATGCTAACCATGCGCTTCCCTGGTGGTTCAGTGGTAAGGAATCCACCTGCAAATGCAGGAGAGACAGGCTCAATCCCTGGCCCGGGAAGATCCCACGTGCCTCAGAGCAACTAAGCCCGAGCACCCCAACCACTGAGCCTGTGCTCCAGAGCCTGGGAGCTGCAACTGCCGAGCCCATGTGCCGCAACTACCAAAGCTTGAGCACCCTGGAACACGTGATCCACAACAAGAGAAGCCACCACGATGAGGAGTCCATGTGCCGCAACTAGAGAAAAGCCCACGCAGCAATGAAGACACAGCACAGTCAAAAAGCAACAAAATGCTAACCATCATCTGACAATGCAGTGCTGCCACAAACCTTCGATCTGTAAAAACTGCGTATCTGTGAAGCACAGTAAAATGAGGTATGCCTGTATTTGCCTCAACCTGTGTGTGTGTGTGTCACTGTTAGAGGCACTGTGATTTGCATTTGTGTAACTCTAAGCAAAGTTAAACCTCTGTAGATACTTGGGAGGCTATTCAGATACCCTCTCCTGGGAAATACTTTGCCACATGCTTAGCCTATTCTTCTACTAGACTTAATTTACAGAACATCTGTATGTTCTAGACATTAATCTGTATTTTAAATGTGAAAATCTTCCCCTATTTATCATCTATTGACTTTAAGGAGTTTTGTAGAATCTTAATTCTCATAAAATCAAAATCAATCTTTTATTTAATAGCACTGATGGTTTCAGCTTGGTTCAAACACCCTCCCAGGTAAAACCCCAAGGATTATAAAGGTATTTTCCTATATTTTCCTTTAAAAGTTCTGAATTTTGTTATACTAGATTTTACAATCCATCAGGAATTGATTTTTATGAATGGTATCAGATACGGATCTAATTTTTTTTTCCGTAAGAGTCAATTGTTTCAATACCATTTATTGAAAATCCTCTTTTGCCCAAAAACGGAAATGTCACTTTAATGCTCATCTCCATATGGAACATAGAGAATACAACCCCTTGCACTTCCCCACCGTAAGCACTGACCACACTCTAGATCCAAATGTCTGGCTACCAGTCTGTCTCTTCAATTAGACTACCAAGTTCCTTGATGATAGGTGCCAAGACTGGCTGACTGTGGAATCCCCCCAAAACTGGGCACAGCGCTAGATACTACTCAACAAAGCCTTATATGTATTTTAATTTTTCATTTCACAAATGAGCTAAACTCGAATCGAAAGTTATATCATTTTCTGCAAACTTCACCCCCAACCTACTGGAATCCTATGTCTAATTTGGAAATGCTAGAAATGGCTAGCTTAAAGGCTCAGTTTTTGACAGTAGAAAGACATACTCAAGTAGCTTTAATGGATATACCCATCATTATGTGTTCCCCAAATTAACGAAACTCACCTCCAAGATGAATAGGATGGTCTACATTCATCCACTTGGATTTGGGCAAGGCCACCAACACCCCTTTCTCCCTCTTCATCAGCTGCATTGTAATGGTATCGCCAACAACATACTGACGTGACTCTGTGGCAACAACACTGTAACATGGACAGTCATATGCAGAGGGCAAGCAGTTGGCAGTTGGGGTCTAATCTAGTAAACACCTCCATCTTACCTCTTTAGATCCTTCTTATGCACAGAACTGTAACAGATGGGACATTTACTCCAGGTCTTCTCACTCAGTGAAAGATAGTGCAGGATGCATGCCCAGCAGAAGATGTGTCCACAACGGGTTATCTTGGCTGCAGTAGGTGGATATAGGCATATTGGGCAAGATGGCACTTCATGGCTACAAATGCGCTGAAACAAACGCCACCACAGGTTAAACTGCTTTCAGAACTGACTGGGGACTGCTAAAGCCTCTTCCATCCTCCTCCTCATCCCTATACATCTCTAACAACACATCTTCATAATACTGTTCAACCGTGCAGGGATATGCACAAGAGCACCTCAAGCAAATCATTAAGGAAACCAAAATAATAATATAATAAAACCACCATACAGCAGGTATTTTCAGGGTTCCGCATCAAAAGGAAAAAATGGCAATCAATATAGATCCCACTTACAAAAAAAGACTTATATGTACACATACATAAAGGCAGGATTCCCTGGTGGCTAAGATGGTAAAGAATCTGCCTGCAATGCAGGAGACCCAGGTTCGATCCCTGGGTCAGGAAGATCCCCTGGAGAAGGGAATGGCAACCCATTCCAGTGTTCTTGCCTGGAGAATCCCACAGAGAGGGGAGCCTGGTGGGCTAACAGTCCATGGAATCGCAAAGAATTGGACACAACAGTGACTCACGCACACAAACACACACACACATGTATAAAAAGAGTCTAGAAGTAATGTACCAGTGGACCAACAGAGGAGTCAGTGAGACTTTCACATTATGTCTGTTTTTTCCCTAAACCAATGCATATAAAACTTAAGTTTCATAGGCTTTCCATGTCACTTTCAGATGATTTTATGAATTTTCACAGTAATGAGAGTGCAGGCCTTGGAGTCTACCACTTTGAAAGGTATTCTACATTATATAACTAGGAGTGACAAAGGGACACCTAGGGCCGATAACTTCAGGAGAAGACAAATGCAGCAGGAGCTTGGACGGAAGTACAGCTGTGGGGCTCATTTCACCTGTCACAAGGCCAAGGCCGATCTCATCCTGATGACTACACATGGCTACCAATGAAGCAGTGCCCATGCAATGAGCCCATCCAGGATCAGGAGGATAACCAGAGTTTTCCAGTCCCCTGGTTATGTCTTCCCAGAAGAGAGGAGGCAGCAGACAGGACTGCTATTACCCTATTACCCTCCAATGCCCAGTCCTGCACTGAAGTGACCTAGCAGCAGCAGCAGCCTAGTCCTGCAGGAGCCAATCAGCAGAAAATCAACTTCAGACGAAACCAGCAGTGATCTCTGGAAAATGCCCACAGTAAGGCCAGACAGAAAGATGTATCAGCAGTAAACTCAGTCAAAAGCTGCTGTCACCACAGTCCCTCTCTTTAGTTCACTCTGCCACTCTCAGCTCATAAGCTGAGCTGAGCTACTCACCACTTGTTCCACAAAGTCCCAGTTGACTAAGGTATCAGGATCAGCAAAATGAACTGTGTAGTCTTGGTCTTCAGACACCACAAACTGGCAGCTACAGATAGGGACAGACAAGAAAGGGGCGGACTGTCAGAAATCATCAACAAGCCCTCAGCAGAAAGTCACCATCTCTTCACTTAGAAACCAAACGCAGGAATTAGCAGCCAGGGTTTGTGAAGCACTGAACTAGGACTTCAGCCTGAGTCCCAAGTCCTGGCTCTGGAGGGAATCCAAAGGCTCAGCGGGCAGGAGCCCAAACCCATGAACTCTGTTTCTTCTGCTTCCAGGCCCAACCAGGCTGCCTGCAGGCCCTCCCCTTGAACTAAAATTAACCCAGACTGTGGCTCCATCAACAGAAGGGAAGCCAGATGTCATTCCTCACCACCAGAAACTACTAGTCTTCAAGGCAGTAGAAAAGACTGTCCCCACTCAATCATTTGAGCGCCAGGATTTTGTTGTTGTTTGGGGTTTTTTTTGGGCCGCGCAGTGGCTTGGGGATATCTCAGTTCCCTAATCAGGGATTTAACCCAGGCCACGTCAGTGAAAGCCCAGAATCCTAACCACTATACCACCAGAAACTCCCACCAGTTTTTTTACATAAAATACTAAATGGTTACTTCAGTCTAGACCCAAGGTCAAACCTTACATGAACTAAGGTAACACAAAAGGAAACGAAAGAGAATCAGTATTTGAACAAAGGCATGCCAAACACTCCAGTGTGGCATTCAATTCTCCCTTAAGTAATTTCTCCTCTTTTATAAGTATGAGGAATAGCTGAATCTCAAAGTGGTTAGGTAAGTTACTCAAGGTCTAAAGCCAAATAAGATTCAAATCTGGATTCAATTCCAAAGGAAACATTTTTACTACCTCATCACAATACTGAAGCATTACTTAATTTATTTATTTAAGTATTATATTCTTTTAAACACCAAGAACACTTGCTTGAAACACATCTGTGTTTTCAAGGCCAGGTGAGAAAGAGACGGAGAAATCAACTCCCTTTCCGCCTCTCTCCAAAAGTTGCTTAAAGGAAGCCTCTCAGCACAACAAACGCCCAGAGGCTCAATTTCACTCCCCTCCTAAGAGTAGAGGTACTCACTTGGCTTGCAAAAAGAGTTCCTTATTAAAAGGCTTATGCCCCCACTTGTTCCTTTTTCCCCAGCTGCCATGTCCACTGCCTTCAAAATGACCGGCCTGGCCACGGGGTTCAAAAGTGAAATTCAACAAGTGGTTCAGGTTGATCTTCTTCGGACCAGAGAACTGGGCAGGGCTAAACTCTGCCCGTTGAGCCTCTGCTACCTAGAGAGAATGAGAGCGAAGCAGAGGATTTCCAGTTAGGATGACACTTGCTACACGACAGCAGAAGCCAGGGCACCCCTCCTCCTACACGGCTTAAACTATGAACTAAGTAAAACACAGGCTTCTATTTAGTAAACAATCTTCCTAGGAGGGGGTAATGAAAAGCCACCCAAGATCTAGATGGGGGTGGAAAAAAAGAAAAAGAGCCTCTAACATACAATTATAGATACTTATAAACTTATTTAGTCTACCCTAAGTGCCAATTAACCATTACATGACAAAACCCAGCATGAACTCCTCGAGCTATCTTGAAGCACAGAGATTTCCTTACTAGATTAATGTTTCCACATCCCTCACTCTTGCTAGCTACTTGCTCCCTGGTCTGTTTCTGGCCAACGTTGAATCTGTGGAACTACACTCTGGAGGCAGCCTGCAGGCAGCTGCAAACTACCAAAGGCTTCAGGATCCTGCCAGAGACCTCCCATCTAAGACACACACTGCTATTCACTGTTAATTAAAACTGACAGAATTAGAACACGTAGGCAGACTAGCTCTGTGTCCAGAAATAAATCCAATCAGCACATTCCAAAACAGTTTAGCAAGAAACCAGCTATGAGAAATGCCACTGCACGCAGAGATGGAATCTTTATCGTGCAGGGGTTTTTTCAGTCCACTTGAAATTCCCAGACTGAAGTGGTACAGGTACCTGCTGTGAGTCAGTCAGTGCATTTTCTAACCCCACTTTTCCACTTCAATGTCAAAAGCACTTGGCCCTATCACTCAATACTAGTAAACAGCCACCTTACAAGACTATATACCATTACATGAGTCTCCTATTATGCTTTAGTATCGGATGCAGACTGTTCATGGCTTTTCCAGTGTTAACAAAATAATGCTATGATAAATACACTTGACAGACCTTTGTGCACAAATATTTGAGCGCCTACAATTATTTCTTTTGACTGTATAGTAGGAATTATTGAATCAAAGGAAATTCAAATTGAAGGGTTTTGCTGCTTATTAGTGTATAAGCAGCACTTGCACATACATGATAAAGAAATCTAAAGAGTACAAGATAGGATACAGCTGAAAATACCTTCCATTCCAGAGGCAACCAATATACCCTCTTGAGACCTTTTATGCTTATGCAATCAGAGTATATGACCTTTACGATTAAATACAGCAGCACAAGATACAGTCAGACAAGCTCTTATCATAACAATATAACTTGGGAAACAACACTCCACACCCACACCCACACACTCATCCACCCCATCACTGTTTATGTAATTCACCACAGGAAGCCCAGGACTTCCTGGTCATCCCTTCTCTTTTACTCCCTAGATTCTCACCTCCAATTGGCTCCACTTCCCCTGATCAGTCTTCTACTCCAATGCCCCAAATTTGGATAAGAGCTGTGTTCACTCAACAAAACCCCTCACCTTCTCATCCTCTACCTTCATCTTTTTACTCTAACTGGCCCACTGTCTCTGACACTGCCCACCATAATTCCTGATTACAGCCTCCAACCGGCCACCTCTCAGTCCCGACACCTCCTCTGAACTGCTTACCCTCCACCCTACCTCTGCTGCCCACTCCCAC
Organism: Odocoileus virginianus; assembly: GCF_023699985.2. Classification (NCBI taxonomy): domain Eukaryota; kingdom Metazoa; phylum Chordata; class Mammalia; order Artiodactyla; family Cervidae; genus Odocoileus; species Odocoileus virginianus. The sequence goes on along the minus strand of NC_069685.1, from coordinate 58,759,033 downwards.
GAGCACACCACCTAGAGCCACGCTGTCCAATAGAGCAGCCGCTGCTATCCAGGCCTGTTGGCTACTGAGCACTGGATGTGTGGCCAGTACCACACTGTGAAACAGCATTTTAGCTATACGGGATTAACTATATTAACACTGATTTCACTGTTTTTACTGTTTATTGTGGCAACTAGAAAACTCTGTTACATATGTGGCTTATTTAGCCTTTCATTGGAGGATAAGTGCTTTAAAATGTTGCACTTAAACCAACTTTAAAATGTTGGTTTCTCCTGTACAACAACATGAATCAGCCGTAAGTATACATCTACCCCCTCCCTCCCCTCCCCCAACGGCTTAGCATCTCAATTGGACGGCACTGCTCTACAGTCCAGCCCGTGGTGGTAACAATTCCACCTCTTTCACCATCTTAGCTTTGAGCGCCCTACCAGAATCTCACTCCTTTCCCGGCTTCTTTCTGTTACTTCTGATTCTGACAACAATTTCACCTCCACTGGGATTTCCAAACCAGTGATCCAATCCCCTTCTCCCCAAATTTTCTTTCCCTGGCTCTGATTTTATGGTCCATTGCCCCATTCTCCTTGTTGACTGTACTCATCTAGCAAAACTTTCCCCTGATTAATCCACACCAGCATCAGAGCAAGTAAACACGGCTGAAGCTGTGCTGTGCCAACCATACTGTGCCAACCAGCCTCAGTAAAGCAGACTCGTGCTGCTCGGCAGTCACACTACAATCCGATTACACTTCTGTGCTCCACTGATTCCCCCCCAGTCCCTGAAACAACTCCTCCAGTCCTCAGGTTTCCAAACCTTCTCTCTCAGCGCCTCTTTGATATGTCTCTGAGACAGTAAGAACAATCGGAGAACTCCTACACCTTCCTTCCAGTTGCCTGCCTTCCTCTATTCTGTGCATGAACTGGGGAAGCTCCTAAGCCAATTCCTCAAAAACTCAGGGTCACTTTCAGCAACTCTCTCCCTTTTCTCTCCATCACCTTTTCCCTCTCACCAGAACAATTCCATGAGCAGAGGTATGCTGCAATTTCTTGAACCTTAAAATCTCTTTTGAGCTCACATTCCCCTCAAGCCACTGCCTCACCTCTCTGGTCCCCTATAAGAGCAAAACCACTAGAAAGTAATGATCTAAACTTGCTCTTTCTTCTTCCCAGTCTCTAAATCTATGTCAATCAGGTTTTTGTCCTCGCCCACTCCACCAACACAGTACAAGGCCAACAACCTAATCCACCTTCATATTTCCAAATCTAATGGTCAGTTTTCCAACTCAATCTTCTTACCCAGCCTAGAAGCACAGGACAGAAACTGATCACTTTCTCCAAATGGTTTTTAGTTCTCTTCCCCCTTTTTTTGCAGGTTCCTTATCATCCTGACTCCAGTCCTCAGTCCTTGAAGCCACTCCCTTTTTGCAACACTCATTCCTTCATCATCACACTTGGTTCCACAGCTGCACACACCAAGTGTGCCTGGACAGCTCTCTAGCCAAGGTCTTCTTGAACTCCAGACTCAGGCAACACTTCTAAATGAAGTTCTTTATCTCAACACCCCCTCTCCTCCCCAGCCCAAAACCTTGTACCTCCTGAAACTGCCCCCATTTCAGCACATGGTACCTGAATCCGGCCCCTGTCAAAAACATTAGTCACTATTTCTCTGCTCAGACCTCACACCTAGTCTATCTAAAAATTCTCCCGGCTCTTTCTGCAAATATCTCCCCAAGTCTGCTCATCTCTAATCATTACCACTCTGCTTTAATCACTTGAACCAGGGATGCCTTAATCAGCTCCTAACCAGTCTCCCTGTTCCCACTCTCCCCTTTAGACTCAAGGGCAGGTTACCTTACTTCTCTCCTGAAGCACCCAACAGCTTCCCATCTCTCTGAACAAAAGCCAAAGTCCTTTGAGGGCCCACGTGATCTGACCCCTCTCTCTCTTTTTCTGGCTTCATTTCCACTTCTCCATCCACGGTAGCCTATCTGCTTTACCTTGAACACAGCAAAAACACTACCAAATCTGGTCCTATGTACTTATAAATTCGCTCTGCTTAACACACCCTTCCTCAAAACTGTACTGTGTGCTCCTTGCTTCTTTCAGGACTCAGAATCCTCAGAGAAGCTTTTACCTTCTCAGGGCAGCTTTCCTCGCTCACCTCCTAAAACTTGTCTTTATTACTCTATCCCTCTACCTCTCAGTCTACTCTTTTTCAATTTAATAAGCACTTACCATTATATTTATTACAAAACGATTTGTCTCCCCAACCTAAAATATAAACTCCACCCAATGTTGTATTTCAAGCTGTAAATGGTATTTAGTGCACAGTAAGTGAGGAATAAATTTCTGGTGAATAAATGAACTCTTCCATTAAATCTTATTCTATACTGGCTACACAGTATGGAATGTTATGTATGGAACACAGTATGGAACAGCAGGATAATATATTTAACCAATAATATATTTACCTTTGATAGCAGTTAGGCTGTTTCCTAAATCATGCAATTACATGTGGCAGTGAACACCCTTGTACATAAATCTTCATGCACTTTCAGAAGATATCTAAGGAACTCCTAAAATCAGAGTACCTGGTACTGCTAGATACTACACATGGTTCAGATGGTAAAGAAACCACCTGCAATGCAGGAGACTCACTTTCAATCCCTAGGTCATGGAAGATCCTCTGAAGAAGGGAATGGCCATCCACTCCAGTATTCCTGCCTGGAAAATTCCATGGACAGAGGAGCCTGGTGGGCTTTAGTCCATGATGTTGCAAAGAGTTGACCGCAACTGAGCGACTAACACTTGTCACCTCACTTCATATGGCAAATTAATGTCATTAAGTAATGCTATTTTATTACCTAAATATTCCAAAGGGTACCTACAAATCAAGAGTAGTAATAAAAGGATGATACAAATTAAGGTACCCTAAATTTGCTACAGAGAGCATCAGAGGATGAGATGGCTGGATGGCATCACCATGCAATGAATATGATCTTGGGCAAACTCCAGGAGATGGTGAAGGACAGGAAAGCCTGGCGTGCTGAAGTCCATTAGGTCACAAAGAGTAGGACACCACTGGGGCACTGAACAACAACAACAAATTTGCTACAATGTCTCACAATCCATAATTATAATGTCTTCTTCCTCTGAGGAAATTTTCATAATCTTTAAGAGAAGAAAGGAGGCAAGGTTCCAAACCAAGTTAACCCTCAACTACTCAAGACTGCTCCTCTGGCTCTTCAACTACTCAAACAGTTTGTGAAATGGGGACCTCTTGCTCCACATCTCCAACCATTAATAAACTAGGGGTGGGGAAGTCAGACTTCATGCTTCTTATGCTCTAGAAAGGACATTCTAAAATTCCGTACCTCATCTCGTCTTCCACCATTAAAAGAAGAGCTAAAGAGTTTGCTGCTGCCGCCGCCCCTCTGAGGAGGCATCTTATTAAAAGTTTTGCTTTTCTGTGAATTGGAGCGACGGGACTGGTTGATAAAATTTTCATTTTTGGGGTAGGAAGGTTCACGTTTGCGATTATAACGCTTGGATCCATTTGAGTTCTTTCCATCTGAAAGCAAGAAATATGAAAAAATTAGTTAAGAAATGATACACATACACACACACACACACACACAAATGATGCACATACTTGGCCAATTACCCTCCACCTCCCAATGAAATTGTGTTTAAACAAGGGTAAATGGCCCCTTCCATGACCTCCAAGAAATCTGGGTTGGCCCAGACCATTAGTGCTTCGGACAAAACATTACACAGTAAGGTGGATTTCCTTTTTTATTTTAATGAAGCCTAAAGGGTCCCTCCCTCGGAAGGGACACACTACAGATCAAACCAGGTAGACTCAGTTCACAATGTCTTTCTTTATAACAGAGCTTAACCACTGCTCTTGCAAAAGTCCATTCAGACACAGTGATAGAAAAGTAAGAGTCTGTCTGTATCAGGAAAAAGTACTTTATCTGGAGGCAGGAAAAAAAACATACTTAGCACAGCTAGATCCTATACTGCAATAGTGTGGTCTAGTTTCCAGCACATATATATCCAAGAGGCACAAAAACAAAACAATAATTACATAATGTTTTAGAGGTCAAACCGAGAGGCTACTAAATTCACAAAACGAAGGACACTAACAGTATATCAGCCTAAGTTATAGCCTTTTAAAAACTGCTTCCTGCTTTTTTTTCTCCAGGTTCCAGAACATATGTTCAATTTTGGAATTCAGAAAGAAAAAATTCGCCATTGCCCATAGTATACCAAATTATAGTGTTTAATTTCCTTTTATTCTCCATTTTATACACTCATCACACACTTCCACAAAATGATAGGCATATAAGATATACTGTCTTTCACTTATTAATCCATGAGCTATTTCATGCAGCCCCAAGCTTCAAAAGCAAGATTAACAGCCACACTGTACCTACTGTATGCTTATTGTGTAACATGACCAATTTGCTTTGTAGCTTTTGGCTGCAACTCTTTGTGACCCCATGGACTGTAGCCTGCCAGGCTCCTCTGTTCATGGAATTTTCCAGACAAGAATACTGGAGTAGGTTGCCATTTCCTTCTCCAAGGGACCTGATCCAGGGATCGAACCCATGTCTCTGGCATCTCCTGCATGGCAAGCAGAGTCTTTTACCACGAGGCCATCAACAGTATTGGGAGCCTCTTCACACACAGACCTGTGTGCATGATTATGTCAAAGTCTCAAAGTAGAATTAGCAGATCAAGTATGATCATAAAGCCTTTTACAAAATCCTCAAGTTGTTTTCTAGAATCACCATACCAGTTTATTTACATTCTAACAACACTACAAGAGAGAATATCTTACTACACTCTTTATAATACTGTGTGGATAAACTTTGCTAAATTGAAAGGTCAAAATAATTTGTTTTAAATGTGAATTTCTGAAGACTAGCAACAAACATCTTTTCTATTGACCATTTGTATTTTGTGTTAAGAGTCCGTCTGTAATTTTTGCCCCATTTTTTCCTACTGGGGAGCTGAACTGCACAGATTATTTCGTCCCAAATTGAACAAATAACCCTGACCAGACACAGTTAACATGTACCAAAGTTTACCAGCTTAAAGAGGGGCAAAATAAAACCTGAAAACCACACCAAGTAAGTAAAGGTGGATAAAGGTGGAAGGCACCCAGATTAGTCTTTGGACAAAAAAAAAAAAAAAAAAAAAGACTAATTTTTTCTTGTCCCTTCAATACTCACTCCAGTTTGCCTTATTTCAACATAGAGATCTGACCAAATCAATTCTGTACACTAATTCAATGGCTTCAAAAGCAAAAACAGGACTTCTGGTTCAAGATGGCAGAGCAGAAGGACATGCATTCATCTCCTCCAGCAAGAGCACCAAAACAGCAATTAGCTGTTGAACAACAGTCAACAGGAGGACGCTGGAACCCACCAAAAACAGATACTCCGCGTCCAAAGACAAAGAAGCCACAGTGAGATGGTAGGAGGGGCAAAATCACAATAAACTCAAATCCCATACCTACCTATGGGTGGGTGACCCACAGACTGGAGAAGAGTAATACCAAAGAAGTTCTCGCACTGCTGTGAAGATTCTGAACCCCAAGTCAGGCTTCCCAGTCTGGGGATCCGGCAAAAGGACTGGGAATCCCCAGGAAATCTGACCTTGCAGGCCAGCGGCATTTGATTAGAGGACTCCCTCACGACTGTGGGAAACAGAGGCTCCAGTCTCAGAGGGCAAAAACAAAATTTTGCATGCACCAAGACCCAAAGAAGAGCAGTGACCCCACAGGACTACCTGCTAGTGTTGGAGGGCCTCCTATGGAGCATGGGTTGGCAGGGGCTCACCACAGGGACGGGGGCATTGGAAGGTCCCCCCAGGCGTAAACCTTCTTGGAGTTTACCATTAACCCTACCATAGAGCCCGCTGACCGCAGGACTCGGTCGCCTCAGGCCAAACAACTACCAGGGAAGGAGTGCAACCCCACCAATCAACAGATAATTGAATTAAAGTTTTACTGAGCAAGGCCCTACCCACCAGAGCAAGACCCAGTTTTTCTCATCACCAGTCCCTCCCATGAGGAAGCTTACACAAGCCTCTTAGCCTCATTCATCAGAGGGCAGACAGAAGAAGCAAGAAGCACCATCTCACAATAGCTAAAACAAAAACCATATGACAGAAAGTTAATCACAATGAAAAAGCAGAAAATTATGTCTCAGAAGAAGGGACAAGATAAAACCCCAGAAAAACAACTAAATGAAGTGGAGACAGGCAACCTTCCAGAAAAAGAATTCAGAATAATGAGAATGAAGATGATCCAGGATCTCAGGAAAGGAATAGAGGCAAAGATTAAGATGCAAGAAATGTTTACCAAAGACCTAGAAGAACTAAAGATCAAACTAAAGATCAAAGAGATGAATAATACACTACAAAGAATCAACAGCAGAATAACTGAGGCAGAAGAATGGATAAATGACCTGCAGTATAGAATGGTGGAAATCACTGCTACAGAACAGAATATAGAAAAAAGAATGAAAAGAAATGAAGACAGCCTAAGAGACCTCTGGGACAACATTAAAGGCACCAACATTCGCATTATAGGGGTCCCAGAAGAGAAGAGAAAGAGAAAGGATCTGAGAAAATATCTGAAGAGATAAGAGCTGAAAACTTCCCGAACAAGGGAAAGGAAAGAGTCAATCAAGTCCAGGAAGTACAGAGAGTCCCATGCAGTATAAACCCAAGGAGGAACACACGGAGACTGACAAAAATTAAAGACAGTGATAAAACACTAAAAGCAACAAGGGAAAAACTACAAATAATATACAAGTGAACTCCCATCAGGCTAGCTGATTTCTCAACAGAAACTCTACAAATCAGAAGAGGATGGTGGGATACATTTAAAGTGATGAAAGGGACGAACCTACAACCAAGAAGACTCCACCCAGCAAGACTCTCCTTCAGATTTGATGGGAAATCAAAAGCTTTCCAGACAAGCAAAGTTAAGAGAAGTCAGCACCACCAAACCAATGTTACAACAGATGCTAAAGGAACTTCTCTAGACAGGAAACACAAAAGAAGGAAAAGACCTACAGAAAATAAACCCCAAACAATTAAGAAAACGGTAATAGGATCATACATATCGATAAATACCTTAAATGTAAATGGACTAAATGCACCAATCAAAAGACACAGACTGGCTGGGTGGATGAAAACATGTGCATGTATGCACTTCCACTTACCACATCACTCTGCTTGACCCCCTCCAAGATGTAGATAATTATATTGTTAAGTTAATCATGTTCTCATTATGGCGTGCAACTGTAACTATCTCTTATTTTTTCTCTAGATATTGATTGTGAAAACAGATTCAGAATTATCTTGAAACTTTTGAAAAATATAAACTCAGGTATCGCTTTTTTTCTCGAGCTCCAGATATGTTTCTAACGAGCAGTCATGTTTAAACTGGGCTATATAATGACATTTTACTTTTATCTAATTTGTTTCATTTTTCTATTTCATATTCAGTGCTCCCGTTTCATTTAGTTTATATTCTCCAATTTCTCTCTCTTTTTTTGATGTTCTTTCTCAAGCCTTTATCAAGTGTAGTAGAAAAGCTTTTGCATATACATATATAAATATGTATAATATATACACTTTAGAAAACTTACCAATTTTTGCCTAACTTAAAAAGTTATGACATTTTGATTCCACTTGTTTGACTTAGTATGAATAGAATGCTAGATTACTAATTAAAAAATAGATATGCACCAAAGGTTTACTATATAGCATAGGGAACTATAGTCAATATCTTGTAATAACCCATGTTGGAGAATAAGTTTAAAAAATAATATGTGTTTGTATAGCTGAGCCACCTTGCTGTGCACCTGAAACATTCTAAGTCATCTATACGTCAATAGATTTTTTTTTTTTTAATTTAACAGAAACAGAAAACAGAAGTTGGAGGGACAATTAATGAAATAAACTAGGCTTACCCTCAAACTTCTAAGGAGGTGGTTAATTTCAACATCAGGGAGACTCCAGCATGAGCCTCAGAAACTAAACATCTTCACCCCCCCCACCCCATAGTTTAATATTGTTTATGTTAAAATGTACAATTAATAGAAACATGTCTGCAAAGACAACACAGCAGGCTATTGGTGACAGTAACCTTTGGGAAACAAAACTATTCACTTTGGCCTAATACAATGGTTCTCAATCCTGACAGCTGGCAGGAATCACCAAGATGAGCTTTCAAAGGATTCTTGTGTTGAGGCCTCACCCTCTAAGATAAAGTCTTACTGTTCTGTATACTAATAATTTGGATAATTTAGTAATTATGAGTACCTAGAAGAAATTGTTTCTAACAAGATGACCAGCTTCTTTACAGCAGACTAAATAAATCCAAAGTGAAGCATATCCTCACTGAAAAGGAAATGACAGCTGATAAACCAGAATCCATATTTTGAAAGCAACCGCCTCACACTCAGTTTGCCAGAAGCATAGAAAATAAATGAGAGGTATGCCATCCTCTTCAAACCTGACCAAACAGTCCTGTGAGATGGCAGCACTATAAACAGAGAACAGATGGTCCAAGAAACACTGCCAGGCTAGGGTTCACTCCTGTCCGTCACCTTTTAATCCCAGTCAGGGAAAGTGACCAGAGTTTAATCTTAAATTAGAATTTAAGAACTAGACTTTTACCTACTATTTCAGTTAGCAACAGTTACTGTCAAACATGGCCATCAGCAGTAACAACTAGAAAGTGAGGCTTCAAATCTCATACAAATTTTGCCTTGCTCTCAACCCATGGAATTAGTTCATAGTAACATTTCAAATAAACAGAGAATTCACAGGGATACAGAACTCCAGTTAACTTTACCATGAAAATAAATGAGGTTTTATGAAGAGGACAGGCATATACAGAAAACGTATGTTCCCCAAACCTTACTATCCAAGACTATTTCAGATGACCTGGCAATTAACCCTGTTGTTTTCAAAACTTAACAGACTTAGACTGCAGATTTAGGTAAAGTCAGGTTCTACACTGCAAGGGCTCAAGAAAGCAAGCTGGCACTCTGAAGAAGGGCTGTTTTCATTTCTTCACTTGTTACCACACTGGCAAGGAAACTGTTTCATAACGCTTACAGAACTGCTGACGGTGAAAACTGCTCACTCCTAAAACATTTCAACAACTGACCACATAAGGATTCAAGATTTTAGTTGCTAAAACCAACTCTTTCATCTTATATTTACCTACAGGTATAAAGTCAGATGGACAGGGAAGCCTGGCGTGCTGCAGTCCATGGGGTCACAAAGTCAGACACGACTGAGTGAACAACAGCAATGAAGTCAGACATCTAAAGTGAGAGGCTGCCTCTTATCTCTAGACCCAAGCAACAGGCAGCTAAAGACTGAAGGAACAGTCAGGCCTGGGCCCCAGAGATAAAACTCAAGAGTGTTGTTTTTGAGGTGTCCTATAGGCAACTTGCCAGAATCTACACGTGAATAACTTGGGGGTTGAACTTGGCCTCCCTTCTCTGATAGGAGATAGCAATGAGATGATCTGCTTTAGATTTTGGAAAACAGACAAAACAGTCAAACTAAAGCTCCTAGGACAAATATATTCTCTGCTGAAAGTTTTAGATTTCAAAGTGGTTGTTCTCATTCCTAGCTGCATAAGATAAATCACCTGCAGAAACTTATAAAACTAAGGATGTCAGGGCCCAACCTAGAAGTAAAGAATCATAAAACATTGCTAGAGAACATTCCCACACATCCTTATTTAAAAAAAAAAAAAAGGTCCTTAGTAGATTCTAATGCACACCCAGAGCTGAGAACTGCCAAAAACTACCGTCGAGACACATTCCAAACTGGACCATTAGTTAAATGGCTCAAATTCAGCACTCAGGATCCCAGAGTCAACAAGAGACTTGAAAACTTAATCCAGTGTGTCTCAGCTGTTTCACATTTCCCTCCGAGAAAGGTCTCTCCAGGTAAAAGGAAGCATATCTCAGTCTCTTCCCCATTACCAAATCACAGCCCATAAATTTTTCAGTGAAAAAAATTGGCATCATCAACATTTCTAGTTGTAGTTGTAACAAGTGGCACAACCTAGAGGTCAGAATACCAGCCAGGAAGTTTCTGCTGCTGATTCATACTGTAGCCACAAGTAAATTGCTTATCCATCATCCAGAGTGGTTGACAAGCACCTCCAGAGGGGCAGCATATGGTTTACCACAGAATCAAGTGATAACAAACTGACTCCAGCTGAAATTAGTCATTCTGAATGAAAGGAAGGGGGCGGGGCAGTATCAAGAATATGCATATGCCAGTAAGTTACATGCTTGTTAAGTGAATTTATACAAAGTGTATTCAGGAACACTGCCTGGGACTTCCTAGGAATTTACTTGGACAAGTACTCTAACTAAGCCCTGGTTTTCTTATCAGTTAAAATAGGGTTAATCCTTTGTCCTCCCTCCTCACTGGGTCATAAGGATTAAGAGAAAATTTCTGTAAAATGCCTACCATGGTGGCTGGCACACAGTTGCTACTATCATTTGAAAGTCTACTGTTTTTTTTTCCCCAAAAGCCTACTGTTGCAGCTTGCAAACTCTTGTAACTTCCCTAAATGGTGTTTATTGAAGGTTTCAAGTCACCTCAATTTTTAAATCCATCTAAACCTCCAGGTCCATTTACAGCTCAAAGGCTTTCTTCAAGGTAGATTACCACCAGTCACCCGACTTCTGGTACCAGAACAAGAGGAAGAGGGTCAGGACAGTGCTTCATATTGCCAACCTCAAAATAACTGCTTCATAATACCTGACCTTCCTTTAACCTCCATGGCAGTACCATCCCCCACCCAAGAGGATGAAGCAAGAACCTGGTTCTGGGCCAGGGTCCATTGTTTGCCCATAAACATCCAGGTCTCTCTAGCCTCTTTTTGCTTTCTTTGCTCTTCTAAACAACCTTCCCCAAACTCTAACCCACCTCTCTCCTCTGGGCTACATCCTGGGATATTCACTGCTGAATGTTCTTAGAACTACATCTTAGCCCTACTGGAACAAAACTGTAGGAAGAGAGCCAAGAAAAGAAGTATCATGTGGCTGCTTGAAGCAATTAATCAAAGCAAAGAAACTGGTATGCCAATCTGGCCGGAAAGATCAAGTAAATCCTGGTAGCCCAATTGACTTATTTCCTGTGTGCATGAAAAATAAACTTCAGCCAATTGCAGGAACAAAACCTCAAGTATATTAATCATGTAACTAGGAAGCAAATAACCATTTAGGACACGCATGGTTTAGAGACTAGAAACCAAAGGTTTTTTTCTCATGGGAAGCAGAGAAAGGGAAGCAGAGAAGGGAATTAAATAGTTAAAAACTGAAAAACTTGTTACTTTGGTGACAGAAAGACAAGCTATGTCTTTTCACCTTTTCCTGTTCTTCCTTCAACTTAGTACTCTTAAACTCAAGAGGTCCTTTCAACAATTTCCAGCTGAATCAAGAACATCAAGTGTTGAGTCAGCTTTTGAAATCCTACAGAAATCCTTTTATGGAATTATGCCGAATTTGAATCTAGTGTTTTGTTAGAGTGGCCACCTAGAAGTCACTGAGTAAGAGGTGCTGAGTGGCATCTGCCATGGTAGCACTGGTCTGAGCTGTACTGTTCTTAAAGCAGAATATGCTATGAAGAATTCTATTTAGCTACAGACCTATCCTTCCTTTTTGCTAAGGGAATATATTAATAAATAACAGTAGTCAGAAAAGTAGGCAACAGCAATGGCAAACATTCAAGCTCTCTCACAAACACATTAAACAAAAACTAATGCTACAAGGGACGCCTGTGTATTGCATAAAACCCAGCAAAGAACTCCTTGAACTGAGTTTCTACTTCTTTCCTCAGAAGCTTTCAATTAACAGAATGAATAGTGTTTAAAGAGTATTTTATAGAGTGTTTTGGGTTTTTTTTTTGGGGGGGGGGCAGTTTTTTGGTTTTTGGCCGTGCCACACGGCATGCAGGATCTTAGTTCCCAGAGCAGGGATCAAATCCGTGCCCCTGCAGTGGAAGCAATGGCTTAACCACTGGACAGTCAGGGAAGTCCCTTTATGTACTTGTTAAAAAAAAAAAAAATCCACTTTAGTCAGAATGAACCCAACAACTTATATTTACTCTGTACAAGTCTGCCAAATACCTGCTTCGGTCAAACCACAACAGAACTGTTCCCATCCTACTGGTTGAGGACAACTGCACAAGGCAACAGTCACAAAGGCAGAGACCAGAGAGGGAAACGCCTCACACGCCTCAGTGTTTCGTTGCTGTTCTGTCAAAGTGAACGTGAAGTCGCTCAGTCCTGTCTGACTCTGTGCGACCCCATGGACTGCAGCCTACCAGGCTCCTCTGTCCATGGGATTTTCCAGGCAAGGGTACTGGAGTGGGGTGCCATTTCCTTGTCCAATTTACTTTATCTAGGTTCTGGCAAACTTTCACCTGCCACCTCACAGAACAGTAGAACAACTTCAGGCATTTACTGCAACTGACTCATGACCTTATGTTAGTGGCTTAAACAGGAGCCCCCCAAAAAATTAGCTGAGAATTCAGACAGCTAGAGAACCAGAATCTTTAACATCTACGAACAGAATGCAAAAGTAATTTATCAACTACAGTGACCACTCACTCTAAACCAGCTCCAACATGGGCCAAGAGGACTGGCAAATCTCTAGATCTTGGGGGATCTGTGATAAACCTATACATGTGCAAAATTCCAAAAGTAGTCTCCGTAACACTGGCCTGAGAGTCTACTCTAATCTCTGCTTAAGATATTAAAAGCATTCATTTCTTATCAAGACAACTGGTTTCCACCTGAGTTCCAAAAGCAAGCTCTAGAAACCCTCAACATACAGCGTAAACAAGTTCGCTCTATCGAGTGGATTAACTCTGAACCGAAGTCAACATTATGGCTGTTTATGTGGTTTCTAAGTTAGCTCTGCAGTTTTCTTAATCTTTTTACGCTTTAAACAACTGGAGTTCCACATTTCAGGGCTCCAAATGTTCCCCTCTCTGCCATACATCCCCCCTATTCCCACGGAAAACATTTGCCTATTACTGCTAATATAATCAGAAATACAAAAGAACAGAGACAAGTGTCTCTGCCTTTGAAGTAAGGCAGAGAATATTCAACTCCAGACTGCCAACTCCTTAACTCCTGGCCTCTCACATTTTTCCTTCTTTAGATGTGAACAATTCCATCCTGCTGGACAGGTTAGTGACTGGAGTATTGGAAAAAAACCAAGTAAAAGTGTAGTCCAGTACTTGGCACATGGTAAGCGCTCAATAAATGGTAGCTATAACCATCATGATGGTCGAAATTCAATAATGAGAGAGACATGGTCTCAGAAATGACAAAATCTTTCCCATAAAAGGACACAACTCTAGCCTAACAGGTTGTGTCCATGTATATTTGGTGCCTAACAGGTGTCAGCTACTCTCCTGAGCCATTAGTTAAGTTAGTTCATTTGTTTGCTAATTTATTTTCTCACCATCTCCAACTTACAGGTAAGAAAACTGAGACATTCACTCAAGGTCTAAACCTAAAAAGACTGAATCCAGAGCCTGTGCTCTTAACTCCTACTCCACACTAAACAAAGTCATTCCAAGATGAGTCCTCTTCATCTGAGCGGATCTGGGGTCAAGTTATTCCACACGAAAATTTGAGTTTAAAAAAAAAAAAAAGAAAATTTGAGTTTAACAAATATTTAGGCCAGCCTCCTCTGTTTATACTTGAATACTATTCAATGCTAACTCAACATTAAAGGGTAGATCAACTTGGTGGTTTTAGGAGCTGTACACTGATGCGTCAGGCAAACCGGTCTTCGGGCCTGGCTGCACAGACTAGCTGGGTGACCTGACCTTTTCTGAACCTCAGTTTACACATACGCAAAATGGGAACAGAAACAGCAACTACTTCCCCGAGGTGTTTACAACTTTAATGCAAGGATTTATGTAAACCAGGCAGTTCTCATTAAGTGTTAACTGGAAGTAATGGAAGCCATTGAAAAGAGATCAGAAGAGTAGAAAGCGGAGCCTGTCCCTGGGTGACCCAGCAGACATCCGAGGAAGGATTCCGCACCCCCACCCCGCATTAGGGGCAGTCGCCCCCGCCCCCACCGCCGTGGGAACCCGCCCTTACCGCTCTTGGGTTTAGACTCGCCGGCCGGCCCGGCCGAGGCAGAGCGAGGCGGCTGTTGCCCTTTGCTGCTGGCCGAAGAGGCGGAGGAGCTGCTGGAGCCGCTGTTCTTGTCCATGTCGGAGGCGGTGGCGGCGGCGCTGGGAGAGCTCTGCGGCATCAACGGGGGCCTTGGCGGCAGCGGCGGTCGGAGCGGAGCGGGCGCGGCGGGGACCCAGGCTCATGGCGTTCGGGGCCGGCGGGGGTCGGCGGCGGCAGCGGTTCTCGGCCTTCATGGCGACATTTTTCCCTGTTTCCTTTCTCGGCTTCTCAAACTGGAAGGAGAAGCGGCTGGAGGGGCTGTTGAGCCCGACGGCGGCGGTAACCAAGAAGGAGAAGGAGGCCGGGGCTCGGAGGTCCGGGCCGGGCCTGGCGGGGCGGAGGCTGCGGGGGAAGGGGAGGCGAGGAGGGAGGGTGCGCGAGCCCCGCCGGCCGGCCGGACACGCTCTCCCGCCGCGGGGCAGCGGAGAGGGCTGACTGTCTTGGTGTCGGGGACAGGTGTCTCCGACACAGCGACCGACACTCGCCTCTAGGCCGAGGCCGAGCTGCTCCGGGAATGGCGACGAGTCGCCAAACAGCATCTCGAAGAACCCGGATGGACTATATATATAGTGGAGGTGTGAGAGCGAAGCATGCTGGGAGATGTAGTTTTCTGTCTACATCCGGGTCCAGTGACTTTTTTTTTCCTTCCTCCTCAATGTGTGAGAGAGCTTACAAAGTGATTGGACTTGCAGTCCAGGTTTTAGTCTTTTTACACTAATGCACGTAATAATAATATAAACTACTAATCAGTTCAGTTCAGTCGTTCAGTCGTGTCCAACTCTGCGACCCCATGGGCTATAGCATGCCAGGCTTTCCTGTCCATCACCAACTCCTGGAGCTTGCTCAAACTCATGTCCATCCAGTCGGTGATGCCATCCAACCATCTCATCCTCTGTCGTCCCCTTCTCCTGCTTTCAATCTTTCCCAACATCAGGGGCCTTTCTAATGAGTCAGTTCTTTGCATCAGGTGGCCCAAGTATTGCAGCTTCAGCTTCAGCATCAGGCCTTATAATAATGCATCCAAACATCGGACTACCGTGGAATTCCTTTACTGACTCATTATTTTATAGTTCTTATTCTAATATTAATATCAATTTATTTATGGATCTTATTCAATCTCCTAATAATAATTATAATAGTGACAATAATGACAATACATTTAATATCACTTCCTTATACAATTACTTCATTTTATTGTTGTCATTTATTAATATAAATCATTGTTAATATTTCATTTCGTTGTTAATAATAATAGTTATCCAACTCTTTGGAACCCCATGGACTGTAGCCTACCAGGCTCCTCTGTCCATGGGATTTTCCAGGCAAGGGTACTGAAGTGGGTTGCCATTTCCTTCTCTAAGGGATCTTCCTAACCCAGGGACTGAACCCGGGTCTCCCTCATTGCAGACAGACACCTTACCATCTGAGCCACCAGGGAAGCCCTAATAGTTATCACTGAGTGCTTATTATTAGCAGACACTGCTCTATGCAGTTTACATGAAGTATCACATCTCACAATAACTCAAACTTAAAGATGAAGAAATGGGATCACACAGCTAATAAGTGATGTTCTCAACTACCTGTAAGATAAGCAGTTCTCCCTTTTACAGATAAGGACATTGAGACTTAGAAAATTATATAGGTATTTTAGAAATCATATGACACCCACCCATACTTTGAAACATTATAAATGACTCCTTCCAACCATAGCAGTTTGAGATTCAAAGGATCACAGAAAAACACTGTGAAAAAGATAAATAATTCTTATAACAGTAAATAAGGTTAACCTTAGCTAGTTAGAAACCTATTATATGCCAGGCACTGTGCTGAGAACAAAGAATTCCAAAATACATTAATGGGAGAATGTGATAAGGACTATAATAAAGTTAACACAAAATGCTGACCAGAGGAGAGGCCTGAAGGAGAGAAGTACAAAAAGTTAGGAATAAAGGAGGACCTCCCCAGAGGTGATGTTAGTTTAGCTGAGCATAGAAAGATGAGTGGAATTTTGGCAGTCATACATGAACAAATAAATAAACAGACAAAATCCTAGACATCACCTAATTAGGCCTTTTGGGGTTTCTTTTTAATCATATGTTACACAAAACATTAATAAGTATATAGAAGTCAATTTCTTGAACTTGACAGTTTTAGCTGGGATAAAAGAAATTAGATACTAATCTCATGTATTTTAACGTTTCTTAAATGCCCCCTGCCAGTCCTTATCTTGTTTTTTCTTTTCCAGTTCCCCCCCCCCCCCACAAATCATACTGAAATGAGAGAATGGCTACATAATGCATCAAATTAAGTCTGAGGCTGTTGCTGCTAAGTCGCTTCAGTCGTGTCCGACTCTGTGCAACCCCATAGACGGCAGCCCACCAGGCTCCCCCGTCCCTGGGATTCTCCAGGCAAGAACACTGGAGTGGGTTGCCATTTCCTCCTCCAATGCATGAAAGTAAAAAGTGAAAATGAAGTTGCTCAGTCGTGTCTGACTCTTAGTGACCCATGAACTGCAGCCCACCAGGCTCCTCCGTCCATGGGATTTTCCAGGCAAGAGTACAGGAGGGGGGTGCCATTGCCTTCTCCGCAAATTAAGTCTAGAAAATCCTAAAAGTCCATTTTTATGTATGACTAGATTTGGAAGATACACTAAGTTTCCTGGGTGATTTTTTATTTCCTTTAACAAAGGTGTGGGAACTCTGATGACAGGGGTAAATAATTTCTTTCTTCTATCACTCTTAAAAGTGAGAAAAAGAGAGAAAGCCCCATGCAGTTCTTCCAAAATAAGCAGTAGCTGTCCATCTGTTAGGCTACATTAAGCCAAGAAAAGATTTTCCACTTTCAAAGTAGTTTCTTAGGGGCCTTGGCACTTTCTCCTTGTGAAACATTTACAGGAAACATACATTTACAGAGAAGTAAAGCAGAAACACACAGAAATCCAAATAAAACTCACCACCTCTATCCTCTTTTCCACAAGATGGTCTATGTTACCCTTTCCATAGAAAATAATGGGAAAGTCTGAGGTTAAAAGTAAAGCACTCATTCTGTGCCAGCTGGAGCTAGAAATGTAGCTTTGTGATAGTAGGAGACAGGCTGAATGGTGCTTGGTTGTGACTTACTAAATAGATACCAGAAGGACTTCCCTGGTGGTCCAGTGGTTAAGAATCCAGCTTCCATCGCAGGTGGCACAGATTGGATCCCTGGTCCAGGAACTAAGATCCTGCGTGCTGCAGGGCGTAGCCAAAAAGTAAATAAATAAAAGTAAGTTAAATTCATACCAGAGCTTTCCTTCCCATTTATGAACTTCCTAGGTTCATAAGATGGAAAGACCAAAGAACTGTCTTTCCTATGTCTATCATTCAGAGTAATCTAGCATATGTTTCTCAAGATTATTCTGCACATCCTCTCATACAAATCACCAGAGAATTTCAATCAAAGAGATTCCTAGAATCCATTCCCAGTGTCATTTACTGATTCAAAAGCTCCGTTTGCCCTCTTCCGCACCGGAAAAAGGGAGCTACTTGGTATCTCCGGAGTTGGTACTACCGATAAGAGATTCCCTGATGGCTCCGATGGTAAAGAAGCCGCCTGTAATACAGGAGACGCAAGAGACGCGGATTCGATCCGGACATGTAAGAGATGGGGGTTTGATCCCTGGATTGGGAAGATCCCCTGGAGAAGGGAATGGCTAGCCACTCCAGTATTCTCGCCTGGAGAATTCCACAGAGGAGCCTGGCGGGCTACAGTCCGTGGGATCGCAAGGACGAACACGACTGAGCGACACGAACACCATACAGATGGGCAAGATTCAGAGACCTGGTGTCTACCAGGTGACCGGAGGCTCTCCCTAAGGTCCGCTGATTTCCTTGTGAATTCTATATTTAATTTGAAGACAGAGAAAAAGGGATTTCGCGTACTCAAAGACGAAATAGCCTCAGGATCCCAGAGATCCTGCAGAGCTGCTTAACATCACGTTTCAAGACGCGTTCAGCTAATAGTGTCTCCGGCCGGCCGCCGTCAGCCGTTTAGCGATGCAACGCTACGTCCTGTCTGACAGCGGTCACCCGACTGTCAAGATGGCAGCCCTCGGGAGCTGGGCTCTATGGAGCTTCTGCAGCCGTGGGTGGTCGCGGGCAGCGTCGGGCTGCAGGCTCCCCGGGCTTCGTAGCTCCTCGCCCAGGGGCCCCCTGGGTGCACGGCTCTTGTCCCAAGAGAAGGAGGCAACCGAAACGCACTTCGGGTTTGAGACTGTGTCGGAAGAGGAGAAGGGGGGCAAAGGTGAAAGGAGTGAGAGGGTGAATGGGGAGGATCTGACTGTCTACGATCTAGTTTCTTCTGCCCAAACCAAGGGTTGATTTGACGTCCTGTGAGCTCCGCTGAGGGGCTTCCCAGGTGGCGCTAGTGGTAAAGAATCCACTGGGTCGGGAAGATCCCCTGGAGGAGGGTAGGGCAACCCACTCCAGTATTATTGTCTGGAGAATCCCCGTGGGCAGAGGAGCCTGGTTGGCGGACACGGCTACTTCAAGCCACTTAGCACGCACGCACGCGCCTCTGATGCATTAACTTGTGCAGTCCTGACCTCCAAGGAGTACCCTTAGTCTGTCTCTGCCAAACTTAGAGCCTCCTCTTTTCAAGTAATTATCACAGAACCCCATCAGTTGAGCATTTATGATGTGCCAAGCGGAGTGCAGACATTATTTACAATTCTCATTTCAACTTCCTGATGGTGAGTATTGTTATTCCATCTTACTCATGAGGAAATAGAGACTTAAAGGTTAAGCAAAACCTTGCCCAGTTTAACATAGTAAGTGGTGGCACTAACCCAGTTCGGTCTGACTACTGAGCCCATATTGTTAATCTCTTGCTAAAGGGATAGGCCGTCTTTTATAGAAAGAAAGAAGGAAACTATTTTCTGTTAATATGTGCCTCAGCTTCCAAATTTGCCAGATAGGGAAGATAGTAATTTCTTTCATAGAGTTCTTGTGAAGATTACGTTACTTCATACACTGAAGAATTTTGAATAATGCCTGGCACTTCATAATTGCTCAATAAGTGTTAGATATTGTTCAGCACTTTTTTGTGTTCACCATAAGACTTGGGAAAGGAAAAGACCTGTTTTAAAATTCCAGCTGTACCATTTGTAATGAGAAAGGTATTATGCTCACATTACAGATGGATAAGGTGAGGCTCTGAGAGGTTTCTTAACTTGGCCTGTAGTCACCCAGAAAATAAGAAAAGAGCCTACCATTGAATTTTTTATCCTCTTATTGGCTAGTATATTGCATTACCTTTTACCTCAACCTTACTAAATACATAGCTCTACTATAACTCCTTGAATATCAAATTTAAATTAACACATTTCATTGTGAATCCCCAGAAAGTTAAGACTCATTCATAACTGTGTTCTCAGCATCTGATGCACATTAGGAGCTTGATAACTGGTTGTGGGGTGAAATAAGTGGAGCCAGGTAAAATGATAGTAAACTCCATAAGTTCATTTTCCCAGAGTTCCTGTGGCTGCAATTTCAAAATGTCTGGGGTGGCAGTATCGACATCCCCATGGTCATATTTCTCCTATGATTACATTGACATTCTGTTCAAATTTCACCTCCAAGTTTATCCCTTTTCATTATTTTGTTGCACTTTCATTTTTGTAGTCCAGTTCCCTCTTTCTTTTTTTTTTTTAAGTCTCTAGTTTTGTAAAATGCCACAGAGAGTCACAACTGAGATCAGAAGGTAACACACACAGCTACATGCTTTGCTGTCTGCATGTGAATAAGGGATGTATCGTGACCAACCCCCTACAAACCTTGAGAGAAGTGATGTAATTGGTTTCTGATCATGATGCATATCTGTTATTTATGCATGATTTGTGGAATGAAGGGCTACTATCAAGATTTGTACTTTATGCAATTACTCACAGTTAATATACCATTGTATTTGAATGATGTTGCTAGAGGACTGGTGTTATTGAACTAAACCACAATAACTGAAATTCTTGCATATTAGAACCACATAAAGCAAGAAGGGCTTATACTCAGTGGGTTGAGCCTCAGTGTCCCTCTAAATATCCCAGATGTTCAAAAGCAAAGAGCAAGCTTATAGGATCCCAGGGTTGAGAATAGATGTTCAAAATTGAATAAAAGGAGGAGGGCTCTATTGTCTGCTGATTCAGCAGAGGACAGTAATGTTTTGGGTCTTAGCAGCACATTTCATCTGAGGAACTCAACATATCTCCACTTTTTTACCAGATTCAGTCCTTTTGGCAGGTAGGTAGGAGGCTCGCACTGATATTGTTATCTCATGAACAGAAATGGAGATAACAAAGAAGTTAAATGTAACCTGTGCTTTGAAGCATCTTTGATAGTAAATTCCTTAACTCTTCAGCCAGTCCATATTCTACATTCTTCCTTGGTCCTGTGGAGAGTCACGAGAACCCTCTACAATTCTACTTGGCCCTGACTCACATCCTACCATTCATCTGCCCACCAAGTTGAACCTGAGGTTTTTCTCAGTGACACAGGCAGAGATGAGCTGAGGTCTTCCCATTCATTTTTCATGTCTTTCTAATGGATTTTGTTGTCTTTAATTATGATACTGTTAGAAAAATTCCAATCCCCCCACCCCTTCCTCTAAGAAATGGAAACTGGGGAACTCCCTGGCAGTCCAGTGGTTAGGACTTGACTTGGGTCTGATCCTTGGTTAAGGAACTAAGATCCTGCAAGCCATGCAGTGTGGCCAAAAAAGAAAGCGATTTACTACTAAGTATGTGCATGGCATTATTGCAAGGTAATGTGAAGCTGTGTGAAGCTAAGATAACAGAAAATAGGTTGACTTATTTCTTACTTGAAGAAATTTAAGCCTTTTAAAATTCTTTATTTATTTGGATACACTGGGTCTTAATTGCGGCAGGCAGGATCTTCCGTCTTCCTTGTGGCATGCAAACTCTTAGTTGTGGCATGTGGGATGTAGTTCCCCAATCAGGGATCAAACAAGGGTGCCCTGCATTGGGAGTGTGGAGTCCTAGCCACTAGTCCACCAGGGAAGTCCCTAGTTAAGCCTTTTTTTTAAAAGTGGTAACGTGCAGATTTGGGCATCAAGCATTATGACTTGGCTCCACCTTGCAGATAGTTATTTTATGGGGGGAATGAGGAACTTTCTTACATTTAGGACTTTTCCAGGTTAATATTATTAGTAGCCCAGTCATGCTGTGTTTCTCTCATGTCAAGTCTATCAGGTGTTTGAAAGTGTGGCCAAGAAGTATGATGTGATGAATGATATGATGAGTCTTGGTATCCATCGAGTTTGGAAGGATTTGCTGCTCTGGAAGATGCGCCCGTTTCCTGGGACCCAGCTGCTGGATGTTGCTGGAGGCACAGGTAATGTCCAGATTGGTCTCCTTGGGTAACACTGAGCTCCTTTTATAAAAACTAATTTTTCTTGTTGTAATGAGCTAGCTCACCTTCCATTAGGCTGAACATGGTGATTGAAAATCAGTACACCTCTCAGAAAGATTTACTCTTTTCTTTTTTCTTTTTTTAGTTTTATTTATTTAGGCTGTGCTGGGTCTTCACTGAAGCTCAGGCTTTTCTTGGATTGTAGCGCGCAGGGGCTACTCTCTAGCTGTGGGCATGGACTTCTCACTGTGGGGGCTTCTCTTGTCGCAGAGCACAGGCTCTGGGGTGCACAGACTTCACTAGTTGCAGCACGTGGGCTCAGCAGTTGCGGCTCCCTGGCTCCACAGCATGGGCTCGGTAGTTGTGGCTTAGTTGCTCCACAGCATGTGGGATCTTCCAGGATCAGGAAGTGAACTCTTGTCTGCTGCATTGGCAGGTAGCTTCTCTACAACTAAGCCACCAGGGAAGCCCTACTGAATGCCAATCAAAAACACGGAATATCAACTTTGTGCCTGTCATTTTTCTAAAATTCAGAGGATTACAAAGTAAACTAATCAGTTTTTTCCTCCAGTGTCCCTTCCCCATCTAAACAACTATTTTTGCTTTCTGTTTAACCTTTAGCCCACTTGCCTTCTTTCTTTGCTGAGGAGGGGAGGGGCTTTTATCATGTAAATTTTCAAGGCAGCCTTTTCTGCCTAATCTACTATCATATCAGATATCAAAGGCTCTTTTATTGGGAAAAAAACCGCTTTTTATTTATGCATGGTCATTTGTTTCTTGGTGCACACTAGGCATTTGGGGAGAAAAATGTCATGTAATGTAATAATGTAAGAATCTATACTGATAGAATAATATATAATAATAAATGGCAGTAGAATAATGTCCATGTTTATGTTTGGCTTTATTGGTGTGGTCCTCTCCCCAGAAGGAAGCACAGAGGGCAGTGAGGTAGAGGACATTAGCAGAATCTATCAAAATCTAAAATGCTTTTTAGTCTAGGATCCCACAATTCCAATTCTAGACATTTAATCTGAAAAGAAAAAAAAAAAAAAACTTGCACAGAGATATGGCTACAGAAAAGTTTCAGTCAGAGCTGCCACCATCTCCAGTGCACCCCAGCCAGTAACATTACCACATGCCAACAACTGCCCATTTAGAAAATGAAATTAAAAAGTAAGCCCATATATTTAAAAAGACATTTAAAACATATAGTAACAAATATGCTCACACTGCATAATTTTTAGTAATAGTGAAAAGTTGGAAGTAACCTATTTCTACCTCAATGAAGAAATGACTTTAAGATACATCAATACTATATAGGTAGCTATTTAAAAGAATGAGAAAAACCTATAAATACTGATGGAACAGTATCAAGGACATATTAAGTGGGAAGAAAAAGAAAAGTTATATACAATGGATATAATATATCCCTCATGTATTTAAGTTGTTTCATGTGAGTACATATAATTATATTTAAATTTATAGGAAAGTGACTGGAGAATACCTAATTGGATGGAGAAAATGGAAAAACCTAAGGCTTTATTTCTTACAAACAGTGTAAGAAGAAAACAAAGACAAGGAAACAGCATTATAAAAAGGGAAATATGAACCTGAAAGCACTGGCTTTGCCTAAACAGTATTTACAACATGGTCACAATAGTGTAAACACTTGATTCTCTGCTTTTAAACTCAAACCATCAACAAAGCACAGAAACCTTAGAGCTATAGAACAAATACAATGTTATCAGGCTTGACAGAACATATATATATATATATATATATATACACATATACACACATATATATGTGAGCAAATATATATATGATGGAAGGTTGAAAGGAGTCAAGAGATACTATCTATAGTTGATGGAATAATAAAATAAGGGGGGAGAAAAAAGTAAGAGGGGGAGGGATAAACTTGGAATGGGATTAACAGATATATACTACTACATATAAAATAAGCAACAAGGACCTACTATATAGCACAAGGAACTGTATTCAATATCTTGTAATAAGCTATAATGGAAAAGACTCTGAAAATGAAAATATATGTATAACTGAGTCACCTTGCTATATACCTGAAATATTGTAAATCAACTGTACTTCTAATTTAAAAATAAAAATTAAAAAAAGAAAGAATATATATTAGTTCATTACTCTAGGTTACAAAGGTATCTGTGAGGAACTATTAAAAGTGATATAAATATATTGGGAGGACAGAGGCAAGCAGAGATGGGGTGGGATTGCTTTATAAATTTTGTGAGTAAAGAAATAGCTGTAACCAGCAGAAGAAACCGCTAAAGGGATTGGGAAAGACGGTCTGTGAGGAACTGAACTGGCTATGGGAAGTGGTGGGGCAGTGAGCTGTTGTTGCTTGTGAGTGTACCTTCATGTTACCATCACAAAAATTATTAGAAAAAGACTAGGAAGCAGTACACTCAGCTCTTCACACTTGTTGTATCTGGAGAGTGTGGACAGAGATGGCAGCTTTTGTGTTTTATTCTATATATTTAAGTTCTGAGGCTTTTAGAGTAAGAATGTGTCCGTGCATTACATATGCAGTTTTTAAAGGTTTTTTATTTAAAGAATCTTGGCAGTTAAAAAAAACTGCTGTTAAAAAAGACATTAACTATTGAAATGAGTACAACCTTCAGTTTTCATACACTCCTCAACACCTGTACCTTTGTTACTCCTTTTGGGTTTAAGAAATGCTGCAGTTGTGTTTGTGTTTGATCTTTCCTCCTGTTGGCTTCCCACAGGTGACATTGCATTCCGGTTCCTTAATTATGTTCAGGCGCAGCATCAGAGAAAGCAGAAGAAGCAGTTAAGGGCCCAACAAAATTTATCCTGGGAAGAAATTGCCAGAAAGTACCAGAATGAAGAGGATTCCTTGGGCGGTTCTCGTGTCATGGTCTGTGACATCAACAAGGAGATGCTAAAGATTGGAAAACAGAAAGCCCATGCTCAAGGATACAAAGCTGGTAAGTCCTGCAGAAAGTGGACCTGGAGGAGATGTTTATAAGATGGAAGGTGTACAATGCTGAAGTGCTTTCTTTTCCAGATTTCAAAAACTTATAGATACATAGGAGTGGAAGATAATTTGTGTGGCCGAGCCCAGCATGTGTACTATTACATACATTATTTCAGCAACCAGTTATGAGCCTCAAGTGACAGGGGAGACAACCCAGACCCAAAGAGGTTAAGTATCTTGTTCAAGTCATGCAGTTTAAATGGCAGATCCAAAATAGGGACTGACTCTTTGGGTCTCAGCTCTTGAACCCTGAGACAGAAGTTTGGCTTTCCATTTCCAGCAGCTCTCCAATGACCCCAATGCCCTATTCTTGAGCTGTTTCATCCCCTTTCCAAAACTAAGCTCTGCCTCAGCTTTCCAACCTGGCAGCACCCAGCCAGTGACTGAGGACAATGGGGCTCCCGGGCCTGAACATATGCCACGTGGGGCTCTCTTCACAGGCAGTCTTTGTTCCAGAGCCCCCTGCTGGGTTGGCTGGGGCTTTCTCAGATCTGCATCAAGGTCTTACGGCTCTTCTCACACATGCTTGCTTCCTCTTCTTTTTATTTTTTTCCAGGTGCCTCCCCTCACCCCCCAACCAACTCCCCACCAAAAAAAAACCTTTGCCCTCCTACCTCTGTTTCAGCATGGGTTTCTCAGAGGGCGCAACTGATGCAGTTGAAGAATCAGCCGTAAATGGTACACTTCAAACTTCCCTCACACGGTCCATTCTACAGCCAAGGGGGAAGGGACTGGGTATCTCCAGGCCGGTGCTGCAGCTCCCAAATAGACAGTTTCTGCTCTAGCTTAAAGATACACGTTTTATATTTGGCTTTCTCTTTTAATATTTTGAAATACTTTTGCCCCCAGTATTTTGCCCCAGTAGATGTACTGATCTGGCAGCTGCAGCATATTTACCCGGCTTTTCAGAGCCACTGTACTGCCCTCTTCCACACTGGCCGAGCGCTGCAGGCAGCCCTGGTGAGAGGCAGTGGTACCCAGCAAAGAATCCAAGGCCTTTGGGTCAACATCAGCACTTCTCTCCTCCCCCACCACCTCCCCACCACGAGTGTCTATGGTTATTTTAGCTCAATTCTTCTCCTCCTACTTCCACCCCCAGAACGAGCTGCCTAGACGAACTGCAGCCCACTTGGCCCCCCAGATGAAGGGCTCTTTTGTTAACCATCAACACTGATCAGAAGGCCAACAGTCACTAGTGTTTCTAGACAAAGGCACTGTGTTCTTACTCCTACTGAGAAACGTGTTTCCCTTCTCTCTGGTGCTCAGCCACGAAGAGTGAAGAACAAAGACGGGAATGATGGGTAACGTTCCACTTCTGGAATCATCTCTGCCATAGCGTAGCTTGCCCTTCAGGCTCTCCTAACAGCCAAGACAGGTCCACCTGTGTAAGAATCATTACGTGCTTCTTAGTTTGGTTTTATTTTTCCTCCTTGCTTTGAAAGTGAAATGAAAGTCACTCAGTCATGTCCGACTCTTTGCGACCCCATGGAGTCCTTGGAATTCTCCAGGCCAGAATACTGGAGTGGGTAGCCTTTCCCTTTTCCGGGGGATCTTCCCAACCCAGGAATTGAACCAGGGTCTCCTGCATTGCAGGCAGATTCTTTACCAGCTGAGTTACCAGGTACCAGTCTCCAATAATAATACCTTTGCAACACATATCATGCCAAAATAAAGTTGAAACTAAGTAGAAGGATCCTAGAAATGATTTAACAGTTATAAAAGTTAATGTATAAAGGCATTTTTTTAATAAAGGCATTTTGTGTAGCACTATTATGTTTTATTTACATGTAGCACTTCCTCCCAAAGTAGAAGCTTAGAGGGCAGAAACCTTAAAAAGATTTGATGGGTTATAAAAGTGATATATTTGGGAAAATTTAGGATGTTAGAAATCAAACATTTGGGGAAAAAAAGAAACATTTGAAAAAGTATGAAGAAGTAAATATTAACCATAGTTCCAACATCCAGAGATGACCCTCAATATTTTAGTATATTTCCTCCCTACCTTTTTCCCAATCATTTCCTTTTTATAATATTGACAACATCTTGGAGATACAATTTAGTATCCTGCTTTGTTTAATTCAGCATTGTATCATGAGATTTTTCCATTTTATTCAAAATTTCTGGGGACTTCCCTGGTGGTCCAGGGTTAAAACATTGCCTTCCAATGCAGGAGGTGGGAGTTCAATCCTTGGTCAGGGGGCTAAGATCCCTCATGCCCCTCACAGTCAAAAAAATCAAAGCATAAAACCAAATTCGATAAAGAATTCTAGTGGTCCAGTGGTTAGGACTCTGCATTCTCACTGCAGAGGGCCTGTAGAGGATAATGTATGTAAAGTGATTACATAGACCTCATCATCGTGGGCTTAGTAAGTAGTAGCTTTGATGATGATGTCATTAGTGTCTTCCTCCAAAAAATCAAATGACTAGGTTAAAGGGTATGCTCATTGCTGAGGCTCTTGTTAAATACTGTTAGCGTGCTTCCCAGGAAGATTATTTCCATTTACCTTCCTCTATGAAGCCTCCTTTCTGAATCATAAGTGACGTGAAGTCGCTCAGTCGTGTCCGACTCTTTGCGACCCCAAGGACAGTAGCCTGCACCAGGCTCCTCTGTCCATGGGATTTTCTAGGCAAGAGTACTGGAGTGGGTTGCCATTTCCTTCTCCATTGAATCATACTTCGTGTCTGATTCACTGCAGGTTGAATAATATTGAAGCTGAATCAGGATTCTCAGAGGATATAGCTACCCTGATAGGGAGCTCCCTTGGGTGTTTTCTGAATTCATGACCAGACTTGGGGTCAGGACACCGTGCTTCTCTGTGAGTCCAGTAGAATGAATAACTATGCCAAATTATGTACTTAGAATAAATTCTAATGACTATCTGAAGTAGGTACTACTTATTATTGACTCCACTTTACACATGAGGAAACTGAGGCAACATAGTTTATCCAGGATTATATAGCTAGGGGCTTCCCTGGTGGCCCAGTGGTAAAGAATCTGCCTACCAGTGCAGAAGACACAGGTTTGATCCTTGGTACGGGAAGGTCCCACATGCTGTGAAGCAGCTAAGCCCATGCACCACAACTACTCAGCCTGTGCTCTGAAGCCCGGGAGCTGCAACTCCTGACACCATATACTGCAACTCCTGAAGCCTGGGAGCCTAGAGTCTGCGCCCCGCAACAAGAGGAGCCACCACAATGAGAAGCCCGTGCACCACAGCTAGAGAGTAACCCCTGCTCTCTGCAACTAGAGAAAAGCCCACACAGCAAGAAAGACCCCGCGCAGCCAGAAATAAAAAGTAACTCTATTCAAAAACTTGTATTATTAAAAAAAAAAAAAGGTTATATAGCTAATAGTTGGGGAAGCTGGCATTAGAACCCAGGCAACACCAGGACCTGGGCTCTTAACCACAATGCTTTACACCTAGTTGGATAAAAATTGCTTAAGAGTAAGGCATAACTAAGTAACCAGTGTCTACCCTGAGAAACTTGGGGGAAACTTTCTTCTAAACTTCAAGGACACCAGAAACTTCAAGTGTTCAGGATTGAAGGACACCCTGAAGACGGTGGCCAGGAATCCACTGGAGAAGGCAGCTGTGTGTTTTCTGACACCACTTCAGATACCGCACGTGTGATGCTCCCCCAGCACCGTACAGTTCTCCAATTCTCCAGTGCCAGCCAGCTGTCCAACAATTCAATTCAGTTCTAACACTAATTACCAGAGTTAGCATCAGATTCCACAGGTTTAAGGGCTTATTGCCACAAGACTGCCCCCACTTCACAAGACAGCCACAAACAGGGTGTTCAGGGTACCCACACTTCTGTCCAGCTGATTACAAATTCAGGGGTTCCCACAACCCCCTTCCCAGGTTTGACAGTTCCCTGGGTGCAGAGGAGACAGCAGCCCAGGCTGAGGCCAGAACTGCTTTTCTCTTTCAGGACTTGCCTGGATATTGGGAGATGCAGAAGAACTGCCCTTCGACGATGACAAGTTTGATGTTTACACCATTGCCTTCGGGATCCGGAATGTCACACACATTGATCAGGTAACCAATGGCCACCTCTGCTGGTGTGACCCGGGATATTAGCTCTCCGGGGGTAGCTCCACAGTGAATGAGGAAAGGGAGAGATTCTGCCCCGGGCCCAGCTCCTCAGTTGAATGTTTCAGGCTGAGAGGTCTTAATTCTTTAAACTGCCAATTTTCCTGCTCACAAAATTGAAAAAACCAAAACCACAGAGCAGATCCCCATAGAAGCCTTTGTTGCTTGAGTCGGTATTCACATCTTCGAGCCTGTCAGTCTTGCTCTCTCATGTCATCTGCTTCCTCTCTCTCCATGAAGCCTCCTGACTCAGAATTTGCAGATCAGAGCAATTCCCAAGGCTGACACAGGAAAAGGCACTCAGCCCCTATTTTGGCAGAAGGTGGCTAGATTCACAGATCCTCTGTTGGAAGAAGGGAATGTTCAGCCCTTAATTTGATGCAGCTCTTCTTTTATTTCTACTTGAACATTCTGTCCAAACATTGGAAGATGACAGACGAGGCCCCCAGTTTCATGTCTGTAACGTGGACTCCAGTTGCCTGGTTGCCTGCCTTGGGTGTGATGTCGTTTATGGGGTACTTCAATTTCATTTTTTCCCTGTGTCTATAGCGAGTTTATTATTCTTTTTAAATTAAAAAAAAATAAATTTTAATAAATCCAAAGCTCAAGCAGCACAAAAGGGATATATCACTAAAAAATCTTCATCCCTGTGTGCTAACCATTCAGTGCCTCCTCTTTCTGTGATCACCAGTTTCTCAGTGGCGTATCTTTGCAAAGATGTCTTGTGCATATTAAGTGTATTCATTTCCTTTCTTTTTTTATATACAAATATTGGCATATGAAACATTTTGCCCATTGCTTTTTTTTCCCCTTAAAAATATACCTGCAAAAAATATATATCTATATCTGCAGACTTTTCCATGTCAGCACATAAAGAACTCTTGCTCTTCCTTTTTTAAATAGCTTCATTGATTCCATTTGTATACATATTCCCTAATATAACCAGTCTCTCATTGATGATTAAGATGCTTCTGCTTTTACGCTGTTCAAATCCTGCTGTAATGAATAACCCCACGTCATTTCCACAGTAGAAGCATTTCTGTAAGATAGACTCTTTGAAGGAAAATTGGTGGGTCAAAGAGGGATATCCATCGTGATTTTGAGAAGTAATTAAAAAATTGCCCTCCCCCAATCTGAGTCAGTTTCGATTACTCCAGGTAACCTTCTCTAGTCATGGGCAGCGGAATGGCTAAAAGATTTAGGAGACTGTGGGTTTGTTCTGCTGTTACAGCTTCCCAGCTGAGATTGAACATGGGATCTATGGGAAACACTCTTTATAACGCCCCCAGGAGTAGTGCGGCCTCAGCCTCCCAGAGCTGAGTGAGGGCTGCTGAGGGGTGTGTCCTGTTCTTGTCTTGCTCAGGCACTACAGGAAGCCCATCGGGTCCTGAAACCAGGAGGAAGGTTTCTCTGTCTGGAGTTCAGCCAAGTAAACAATCCCCTTGTATCCAGGTTGGTATTGTTAACAGGGCTTGATTTTCACCATCCAGCCAAGGGTTTCCTATCCCCAAATGGATAGAAAATAACCAGTAGCTTTAAACACCAACCTCGATGTCCCTGAGTCCCTGAGGGGCGGTGCCATCTCTGTGGTCAGCCAGTTCTGAATGACAACGCCTAGACCAGAAGAGTCTCAAACCGGTAACCAGAGACTCAAGTGGGCCTGCATATGTATTTTGTTTGGCTCATGGTTATTTTAGAAAATTGACTTAGATGTCTGTATTTTATTTATTTATTTATTTTTTGTTGTTTCATAATTTTTATTGGCTATAAATCATGACACAAAATGGTTTAATTCCAGTGTGCCAGAAAATGAAAGGTATTTTCAAGCAAGATTTATTAGAAGTAGATCCTAGGCAGGTCATGTAAGAAGAAGGTAAAACTTAATGTATTACTTTTATGTAATAAAAACTGTTTCTTCCAACACAGACATATAGAAGAGCTAAAAGAATAGTATTACAAACACATTATCTATCTAGATTCACCAGTTGTTAATATTTGCACCCTTTCTTTATTTCTTTCTCCATTTGTTTCTCAGCCACTTTATTTATTTTTTTATTATATCTTGAAGATGTCTGTATTTTAAAATTGAGAAATTTTACATAAAAATTTGGATTTCCAACTTCACTTGAGAAATCAGATATATGGCAACCCTGGTTAAGCCCATATTCCCACATGGCAATAATCAGAGCTGGGTAGTAGCTGCCCCTTCCCCACTTTTCTGGACCTTCCTAATTGTGCCTGTCACCACACCCTCAACTGGGTCACTTATTTCAGGTACTTGCTTGACCCCTATAGGCATTTTTGAGTTTATAATTCCAAGCTTAGACCTTCTTGCTTATTAACGGTCATGTTCTAATCTTAATCTTTTGCCTTTTTGTTTAGGCTCTATGATGTATATAGCTTCCAGGTCATTCCTGTCCTGGGAGAAGTCATTGCAGGAGATTGGAAGTCCTACCAATACCTTGTAGAGAGTATCCGACAGTTCCCATCTCAGGTACAAAAAGATCTATAGCTTACAACCCAAGGCCCCACAGTTGAAATCCAGGTAATTTCTGCTGTATCTTTCTTTGTGTTTTAGGAGGAATTCAAGGAGATGATAGAAGATGCAGGTTTTCAGAAGGTGACTTATGAAAATCTCACATCAGGCATTGTAGCCATTCATTCTGGTTTCAAACTGTAACTCCTTTAAGATTCTGAAGCGTGAACCAGTCACATCCTGTCAGAAGTCTGGAGCTGGAGGATAATCTGGTTAGTGTGACCAGCAGCAGAACATCTCTGCTTAAGGCTGTGTGCCTTGGACCCATGTTCTGATGTGACCAATCTCAAAGTGAAAGAAACAAGTTCCTGTCACTTGATTGCAGCTTTCCTTAGGGGCTGTTTCAGGCCTTCTCCCAGTTATTTGTCTGTACTTTTGCTTAAGTCCTATTTTTTCTTGGCTGTGCAGTATGTGGTTAAGGTAAAACCAGCACTGAAACTCAATTTTGAAGTGTATTTGTAGTTTCTCTGCCAGTGCTGCCTTCCAGAGGGATAATGAATCATTTGAATTCAATGATTATTTGAACCAGAAAACTTGCTAGCTGTACCCTTCAGCCTAGGACTAAGTCTGGGGCCAAAAGCCAAGGCCCAAAGTATAGGGCTAAGGATCACAACTAGAACTGCGCAGTTGAAACACTAAATGAGTTTACAATTTTCATGGATTTTGTCAGTTTCTTCTTGAGGGAGGTGAAAGAAATACACTTTCTTCATCATTCATTCAGTACTCTTCCACCAAAAGCCACTATTGTGTCCCCAGTGCCTGTCATGAAGAAAACAACTTGACAGATCCTTGTTGAAAGAATAAATGTACCAGCAGACTTCTGCTTTCACATCTAAAAAATTGAGAGCCTGTCAGAATACATTTGAAGAAAGATCTTATAGCCAAAAAAAGAAAGTTTGGTAACTATTAATATAGCCAAGCCCCCTCCAGTACTCAGCAGAGCTGGGCAGAGCTCGTCTCCTTAATACAGTCCACTGTTTGATGTTAAAATCAAACCATAAATATTTTCAGTGTGGATGAAATTTAAGGGTTTTCTCTTTTGCAGGGGGGTAGGGGTGGGAGGAGGGCTGGTAAGAAATTACAGAAGTCAGCCTAGGAGTTGCTCGCAGTTTGATTTCAGAGAGCTTGCTATTGTTGTTGTTGAGTCACTAAAGTTATGTCCAACCCTTGGTGACCCCGTGGACTCTAGCCCACCAGGCTCCTCTCTCCATGGGATTTCCCAGGCAAGAATACTGGGGTGGGTTGCCATTTCCTTCTCCAAGGACTCTTCCTGATGCAGGGATCGAAGCCCATCTGCAGCACTGGCAGGCAGACCCTTCACTGCTGAGCCAGCAGGGAGGTCCTGCAGAGACCCCAGTTCAGGCCATCTGAAACGTCTTCAGATGTGACCCAGCACAGGAGGGGCCATGTATGTACCGTCACTGAGGCTGAAGCTGAAACTCCAGTACTGTGGCCACCTCATGCGAAGAGTTGACTCACTGGAAAAGACTCTGATGCTGGGAGGGATCGGGGGCAGGAGGAGAAGGGGACGACAGAGGATGAGATGGCTGGATGGCATCACCAACTCGATGGGCATGAGTTTGAGTGTAAACTCCGGGAGTTGGTGATGGACAGGGAAGCCTGGCGTGCTGCAATTCATGGGGTCGCAAAGAGTCAGACACGACGGAGCAACTGAACTGACTCACAAGATCTTGCCCTGTCATTGAAAAGCTTCCAGATACAGCTCTCTATATACAAGTGTCTCAAAGAACAGCACCTAAGAACTTTAGATAAAATGCTAAACCTTAGAAAAACTTTCAGCTTAGATTTTGTTTTCAGCCAGTTGGAGCCTTTGAAATTAACAAGGATCAGGCGCTGAAAATTTTTCATAGGCGATCAACCCAGTCCTATCTCAGTGGCAGTGATTCTTATATCTGAATCAAGAAATAAAAGCTGTCACTTCCCGGTGATATGGGCCAGGTCAAATTAGAACTTCCACTGTCCAGCTGTTTATGGCCTGAAAGCAGCCCTAGGCTCTTTGCTGGACTACTTCTAAGAAGAGCTAAAATCGACAAGATTGATGCAGCTTTGGAGGCCTAATACCCGTCGGGTTTCAAACAAATATGGCCAGATCACAAAAGTGGGAAAGAAGCTAGAAGAAAGATGAATTACAGGAACCCTTTCAGTCTGTTCACATAAATCCAAACCTAAATCACCCCAATTGCAGCCCCCTGTTCCACAGCACCTCCTTATCTTTTTCCTGCAGAAAGCAGGAAAAACTCTTCCATTTTTATTATACTAAAACAATTCTTTGCTTTCTACCCTGAAACTTTCCCAGTCCTAACATTGTTCAGCTTCATCAGAACTTCTAAAATCCCAAGTTATCATTAAGAAAAAGTCTCCCAAAGATGTTACAGACTTAATTCCACTCAAGATGGAGTCACTGATCAATTCAGATCTATCACTTCCTCTGTGTAGCTGTAGCCTGGCTGCAAGGCCTAAAACAAAAACACTGAAAACAAAGGGAAAATGAAAACAAAGCTAGGACCTTCCTTGCAGCTTCCCAAGATGGTGTGGGTTGTTTTAGCCTCTGGATCATTTCCATTATCTACAAAAGCTGTCTGCTGTACTTGCTTTTATTCAGAAATCTGTCTTCCTAAAACTGATAGCAGGAAAACTTTTACTTATCCACTTTAATTGGGCCTTTTAATGAAAGCTTCAGTTCACATGTGAACACAGCTAGTTAAAAGCATGGCACAGCAGGTTTCTAAGTTTAAATTCCTGCACTTTATTAGAATCACATGGAGGACTGCTGCTCAAAAGCTTCTTCCCTTTAAGATCACCTTTAATCTCTAGAGTATACTCTGGCCAAGGCAGAGGAGGGTAAATGTCTAGAGCCCAACAAATTTCTCATTAGCCCAACTTTCTCACCAGCTTATTTCCATTTTACAGCCACAGAAAACTTGGAGTTCTACAACACATCCATCATCTCTTGAGGCCTAAGGCCTAGAACACTCTACAGCAGTTATCACAAAAGGAGCACTTAAGGAATGTATTTATCAGGTTAGGAGTAAGAGTTAATCCAGTAGTTTCTCTGCCATGCATTTCTCAACATGCACTTCTGAGTAGTATTCTTCCATGCACAACAGGAACAGGATGGGCAAGAATGAAACTCAAGAGTGCTGAATAGGCTAGTCTGTTACATCCCACAGAAACTTCAAGGAAACACCCCCACCAACCCTACCCAAGATCAAGTAATAGGCCATCTTCAACAGATTATTTGAACAAACGGTAATTAACGCACACTTCAACAGATTTATTTCTTTAAAGGAATGGATTTTGAAGAGAAAAAACATGGGGCAGAGAGGTATGGAATAGAAAATAAATACAAATGTAAGCTGTTTTACTAATTGCTTTATAACCACAAACTAGTACAGAGAATGCCCTGTACAAAACACAATAAAGGTTCAAAGATGGAGGTGTTCCCTTAGGCAAGGCTGAAGACTTCAGTCTCTGGTATTTGGAATTTAGGCTGCAGTCCTTGTTTTTGGATGGATCACTGGGTGTGTGGCACAGTTCATGCTTTTAACCAGATTTGAACAGGAGAATGGCCACTTGGCCCAGGTAGAAGTAGATGAAGTGTTTGGTTTCATGTGTCACATAACTACCGAAGTTCCTCCCCACGATGCAGTGCCAGGTGGGGTTGTACTTCTTGTCAAACTCCTGGGGGGAGGAGGTGGAGAAAACACAGAATTTTAGTGCTAAACCTGCAGTCAGAGTTTGCCTCCTAGATAAACAAAGCCTGTAGGAGCAGAAAGGAGGAACTTCGGCATCTGCAAATTCTTAGAATGAAAGAATGTTCCCCAGCTCCAAATCGCCTACATAGTGCATTAATGCAAACATACTTGCAGTCTGAGCTAAACTGGGAATGGGGGCTGGGGAGGTAAAAGAAAGGGCAGACTCTGAGAGTGCTTTGTTATCATGGTAATTACACCTTCTAACTTCTATAATATTCAGGGACAGCAGGTGATATCAGTTACAGTTTACCCTCTAGGTTTTATGTCTAAAAGAACTAAGCTATCCTGCTGTATGACATGTACCCCCAAATCCAAGAGAATAGTATTTAGCCCAAAATACCACCATTGTAACTCATTTTAGTATTGCTGAAAACAAAAGGTTTCGGAAAGAACAGAGCCTCAGTAAGCAGCTAAACCACTGGAGATCAAAATTTAAAGGACAAGACACTTGGCGCTCCACTGTCCCTGTAAAAAGAAAGCTGGAAGCAGAACCTGACCGCCACCTGAGCAAATTTTATCTTTACTGTCAACAGCCCTTCTTCCCACATCTATCCTGATGGTGCCAATCTACCCTACCACCTGGTCCTCAAGGCTAGCAAATGGCACTAACAACTTTCCCCTATTTTCGCCACCCCCAGAAGCTCTAGGAACTAGAATTAGAATGCCTGTGTTAATTTCATCACTAGGCAGCTCTAGGTAGGGGTCAGCGCTAGTCTTTCTCTGTGATATCTTTCTCTATTTAAGTATTACTAGTCTCTGGCCAGTTAGGCGAAATTTGGCTACTACTGTATTGTACACAGTGGGAAAGTCTTTCGGATTAAGGTAAATAACATTCTTATAGACCAGACAAACGCACTGCTGTTGCTGCCTTTGTCAGAAAAGGTATTTATTTCTGTTCCATCTGAAATCTTTCATCTTCTCATTCTCGACTGGAACCCTCCCACGACTTAGGCTGCCAGTTTTCTTCCCTTCTAGAAAACACAGCTCGAGAAGTTGGCAGACCTACCAGCCTTCTACAGACTGCCATTTATCAATCCCCCAACCCAGTCCCCAACCACCACCACCACCCACTTTCCCTCAACTGCCGACTGACTCCCCGCTGGAGGCTGGCAAGATCTCCCTCCGGCCCTGCTGGAAACACCCACGCAGCTCCCCCCTCTCCAACACCCAGATGGATCCTGGGCGCAGCAATCATGCAGAAGGGGGAACCGCTGCTCCCTGATCCTAGAAACCGTTGCTAGGTGGCGCTTTCCCCGTGGAGCTGGGTTTAAAAAAAAAAAAAAAAAAAAAAACTTCGGGCGCTGAGGGGCCGATCTTCAAGAGAAGTGCAAAATTCATCTGCGTCCTTTTCTGGAAACCTCTACACCGCGCCACCTTGCGTGCCCCCAAGGATCGCTGCCAGCGCTCTGGGGACGCATTATCGAGGGGAAGGAAGTTGTGACTCGCCCCAACAGTGCGCAAACTGCCCGAGCCCCCCGCCCGCGCCCCGTCCTCACCTTCTTGATATGGGCCGCAATGTCCTTCTCTATATTATACTTCTCCAATGCCTGAGTAGCACATTCCACCGAGTCCTGTTGCATCTCCTCCGACATATCGGCATTCTTGATTACGGCCTTTCGGTCACACATGGTTACCTGAAGAGCGAGGCCGAGGCAAAGGATGAGGAGTTGGGAGTATGGGCTGAGGCGCAGTTTCCCGGGTCCACTCCGCCCGCCCCCACGCCACCCCGGGACGACGCCCCCCACCCCACTCCTCAGGAAGCGCGGACCGCGCGAACAGAAGGCGGGAGAAGTCCTGCAGGGGACGAAGCTAGAGAGCGGAGCCCCCTGAGTTTCTCACCAAGGAGCAGGGGCTGGCCGACTGCAACGGTCTCCTGGGGGAGGGGCTGGCGAAGCTCACACCCGCGTAGAGAGGCGGTCGCTACCGAAGCCGTGGCGCATCTAAGGAGCCCCACGCCAGCCGCCGCCGCCTAGTACCTAAGCCCCGCCCTTCTCCCAGCGACCCCGCCCCCCGCCAAACGTCCCTATTGGCTTGACGCAGCCCTTAGAACTCTCCCATTGGCCCATAGACTCAATGGTTCCCTCAGGATCTTTCTCCTGCATTTTGTTGCAGACCACAATGCACCGCTCTCGGCGTCGGTTACCCCGGCAATGGACCGCACGAGGTGAGGCCCAAAGATCGCGAAGATGGTGCAGGGGCGGGGTGGCGAGGACGTACCTTGGGCTAGAGAGATGCAAAGGGAGCTTCCGCCAGGGCCGAGAGAAATTACAAATTTTCGGAGGTTGTCCCAGGATGCATTCGCAGATAGTCTTTGAAAGTTGGGTATCCTACGTGCCCCCTCGCCCCCCAGGTCAGAAAGAACTACCCTTTCGACTGAGGTAGTCAGTTCCTTCACTAAAGGGTATCTCTTAAGCTGGGAAGGCTTCGTGGGCAAGTGATCGGTGCAATCTCAGAAAAGAAGCCCTAGGGTTTGGTTTAATGCTCTGCTGTCTCACTGTTGAAATTCTTTTTTATTTTTTTTTAAACAAGGAAAGCCACATTTTTATATTGCATTGGACCATGCAAATTATGCAGCCGGACCGCCTCTGAAATATAGGGGGCGGAGGGTTGTCAGAGAGCCTCAAGAATGGAAGAGAGCTTCCTTATAAATTAAAGATTATTCCCAAGAGTGGGATCTCCCGGCTGGGCATGCTGATCTCTGTTAAGGGGGTGGGGGACCCTCTGGGTGGATTTGGGAGTGCTGATGTGGGGTGTGACCAGGGTAGGGCTTCTTGCTCTGATGAGGTAGTCTTTTCCGGTGTGGGAGTTTCTTGGTGGCGATTTACCTCTAGGGCAGTAGTGCTCTAATGAATAAAAAGGCATCCCTCAGAGGTATTTCCTCTGGTTTAGGGAGACTAACCACTGAGTGGTTTAAAAAAAAAAAAAAAAGGACTTGGGGTGGGGGATTGGGAGCAGGGTCAAGTTTGTCTTTAAATATTTAAATGTTAGCCCTGTCATCTTACTA
This sequence comes from Odocoileus virginianus, assembly GCF_023699985.2. Lineage (NCBI taxonomy): Eukaryota > Metazoa > Chordata > Mammalia > Artiodactyla > Cervidae > Odocoileus > Odocoileus virginianus. The sequence continues at coordinate 58,720,933 of NC_069685.1, read as the reverse complement.
GATTTTTGGACCTCGGGGTTTCTAATCTATAAAGGGACTAAATATAAAAGGAAACCACTACATAGGTATTTTGGGAGTATTAAATAAACTAGTGCATTTGAAGTTCTCTGCACATAGCAAGGGGTGGCAAAGAGTCAGGCACAACTGAGCGACTTCACTCCCCCCCCCCCCCCCGAATTAGTGAGAGTGGGTGGTCAAGTAGAAATAGGCAGAAATATAAACAGAAAGCTTTTGATTACATGGTTAAACTGGTAACTTGTTTATAGGCTTTCCTGGTGGCTCAGACGGGAAAGAATCCGCCTGCAATGCAGGAGACCGGGTTCAATCCCTGGAATGGGAAGATCCCCTGGAGAAGAGAATGGCTACCCACTCCAGTATTCTTGCCTGAGAATTCTATGGACAGAGGAACCTGGAGGGCTACAGTCCATAGGGTTACAAAGAGTCAGACATGACTGAGAGACTAACACTTTTACGCTTTCGTTCAGTGCATTTGAAGTGCTCTGCACATAGCCAGGGCTGGAAGAATTTTGCCAATAACTGTCAACTTAGGAAACTGTCCCAAGAGGCATGACAAGGTTTTGAACAATTAACACTTCAGTGCCTATAATGTGTTTTTCAACTTCCATAAACAAGTTAACAGTTTAACCATGTAACCAAAAGCTTTCTGTTTATATTTCTGCCTATTTCTACTTGACCACCCACTCTCATTAATCCAGGGGGGGGGAAAAAAAGAAAAGGGAAGTTGCTCAGTCGTGTCTGACTCTTTGCTACCCCATGGACTGTAGCCTGCAGGCTCCTCCATCCATTGGATTTTCCAGGCAAGAATACTGGAATGGGTTGCTATTTCCTTCTCCCGGGGATCTTCCTGACCCAGGGATCAAACCTGGGTCTCTGGTACTGTAGGCAGACTCTTTACTATCTGAACCAGCAGGGAATCCAGAACCCTTTACAATTTGATCAAAGGCCCATAAGAGTCAAAGAGAAACAGGTGGGAATAATCAAAAACTCTGGTAGGACACACGCCTAACAATTAAATTAGGAGGCTTTCCCCAGTTTCAGGTTTCCAATGGTGGGGTTATTTATTTGAGGAGTTAATGTAGTTCTACCTTGTGTGACTCTTGAGGAAGAAGTTGAATTGGCAACAGGAGTGAGGCTGGGTTAATGCTTCTACCTGACTTGGGTGTATGATTCAGAGCTACGGAATCTAACTATGATGGCAGAGCCTGAATCTCTCTTGGGGGCCTTTACTTTTCACAGATATAGTTTTACTCCCTGTGATCTATGGTTTGGCCAGCTTCTCCTTGTTTGAACAGAAGGAGCTGAGAGTCGTTAAAGGGATGAGGTAAAACAGCAGCTGTGTATTGAGTGGTTGCCTTCCACCCAGTGCTTTCCTTTCACTCAGCTGTTCACAACAGCTGTGCCTAGGACCCCTTTGCTCCCATCTCCCTCTTGCCATAACTTCTGCTCGTTTAGATTTGAGCAGGAGGAGGCTCAAATGCCTCCTTCCCTAGGGAGTCATCTCTACTTACCCTCTACCATCACATTCAGTTACTCTCTACTGAAATAACTTTATTGTTTATTTCCTCTATGGTACTTGCCTCATTTATTCCTTCAGAATTAATTCACGTGAATTATCTCATGTATTTATTTGCTTGGTTATTATCTATCTGTCCCTGCCTGTCTTGTTCACTGCTACATCTTCAGCATCGAATTCAGCATCTGCCACATGGCATGCATTGACTTAGATATTCATTGAATTAAACATACCAGGTCTTGGTTCTTCCTTGGTGATTTAGTGGCAAAGACTCTGCGCTCCCAGTGCAGGGGGCCCAGGTTCTATCCCTGGTCGGGGGACTAGATCCCCCTTACTGCAACTAAAGATTCTAAGTGCCACAACTAAGACCCAGCACAGTCAAATAAGCACAGTCAAATAAATAAATATTTTTTTTTAAATGGGTCTTATTTCCCCATTTACAGATTAGAAAACTGACTTTCATTAAAAGCTCAAGCTGTTAATTAATGAATAAATTCCAGGTCTGGATGACCGTAAAATCCTTTCTCTTAACTTCAATATTACTCTAATACATTTAACTAAGGAGCTAAGGAGACAGTGTGCATTTTTCTTACAGTTTGAAGAAAAGGAGATTGAAATGGGATGATATTAAGGTTTTCTAACAGATAAGAGGATTTGTTCAATAAATGCCTGTAGGTTTTTTCCCTTATAGCGCCTGCCTTCCCCAGAGTCTCCTGTATTTTTTGCCCCTCTCAACCAGCTCTTGACTCTAATTATTTCCTTTGTAATTGAAGGAAGAGCACTGTCAGACACTCATGCTTTTCTGGCCTGTGTTTAACTCCAAGAGATCTTTTGGGGGTTATTGTTTCTAGGAACCAACTGCCTTTTTCCATTCCTTTACCATTTATTTTTGCAAAATCATTGCTCATTTACTATCTGCTTATAGGATATTTATTGAGGGAGACAATAAATATCTCTTTAGTTGTAAATGAAATGTACTGTGCAGGATTTGGATGCTTGAAATATTCACCCAAAGTAAGTTACAGCCCCATCCTCGAGTTTTTGGTTCACAATAACCTAATCTTTCCAACAGGTAACATTGAATGAGCTGAGGGAGGAGGTAGGATAGGGAGTGGAGGGGGCTGTGGCAAACAGAAAAACCTGTTTAAAGGTGCCAAGCAAAAATAAATAAATATATAAAGGTGCCAAGCAGGGAATTCCCTGGTGGTCCAGCAGTTAGGACTCTGTACTTCCACTGAAGGGGGCATGAGTACAATCTCTGGTCGGGGATCCTGAAAGCAGTGGGGCCAAAAAAATAAAGGTGCCATGTTGCCACTTGGGAATATTGACCCAGTTTTGCTAAATCATCTGATTTTCAAGAGAGACCAGAAATTGGAATTGTTTTTATTGTAAATACCATCATTTTCAAATATTGGTCACAAATTCATTTCTTTAAACACAGTGCAGGACTTCCCTGGTGGCACAGAGGATAAGAACCTGCCTGCCAATGCGGGAGCCACAGGTACAATACCTGGTCCAGGAAGATCCCACGTACCTCAGAGCAACTAAGCCCATGCACCACAACTGGTGACCCTGCGCTCTAGGGCCTATAAGCCACAACTAATGAGCCTCTGTGCCCCCAGGCTTCAACAGGACCTGAACTGGGAACTTCCAGATGTTCAAGCTGGATTTAGAAGGCAGAGGAACCAGAGATCAAATTGCCAATATCTGTTGGATCATAAAAAAACCAAGAGTTCCAGAAAAACATCTGCGTTATTGACTATGTCAAAGCCTTTGACTGTGTGGATCACAACAAATTGTGGAAAATTCTTCAAGAGATGGGAATACCAGACCACCTTACCTGCCTCCTGAGAAATCTGTATGCAGCTCAAGAAGCAACAGTTAGAACTGGACATGGAAAAACGGACTAGTTTCAAATCAGGAAAGGAGTATGTCAAGGTTGTATATTGTCACCCTGCTTATTTAACTTATATGCAGAGTACATCCTGCGACATGCCGGGCTGGATGAAGCACAGGCTGGAATTAAGATTGCCAGGAAAAATATCAATAACCTCAGATACGCAGATGACACCACCCTTATGGCAGAAATTGAAGAAGAACTAAAGAGCCTCTTGATGAAAGTGAAAGAGGAGAGTAGAAAAAGTTGGCTTAAAACTCAACATTCAGAAAACTAAGATCATGGCACCTGGTCCCATCATTTCATGGCAAATAGATGAAGAAACAATGGAGACAGTGACAGCCTTTATTTTTTGGGGCTCCAAAACCACTGCAGATGGTGACTGAGGTCATGAAATTAAAAGATGCTTGTTCCTTGGAAGGAAAGTTATGACCAACCTAGACAGCATATTAAGAAGCAGAGACATTGCTTTGCCAACACAGGTCCATCTATTCAAAGCTATGGTTTTTCCTGTAGTCATGCATGCATGTGAGAGTTGGACTATAAAGAAAGCTGAGTGCCGAAGAATTTGATGCTTTTGGCTTTTGAACTGTGGTGTTGGGGAAGACTCTTGAGAGTCCCTTGGATTGCAAGGAGATCAAACCATTCAATCCTAAAGGAAGTCAGTTCTGAATATTCATTGGAAGGACTGATGCTGAAGCTGAAACTCCAATACTGTGGCCACCTGATGGGAAGAAAAGACCCTGGTGCTGGACAAGATTGAAGGTGGGAGAAGGGGACGACAGAGGATGAGATGGTTGGATGGCATCACCAACCTGATGGACATGAGGTTGAGTAAGCTCCGGATGTTGTTTTGATAGACAGGGCAGCCTGGAGTGCTGCAGTCCATGGGGTTGCAAAGAGTCGGACACAACTGAGTGAATTGAACTGAACCGAACTGAACTGATATGTGTGTGTGTGTGTGTGTGTGTGTGTGTGTGTATACATATATATATATATATATGTATTTGGTCTTTGTCCAAGGATCCTGGCACAGAACTCTTAAAACCTTTGAAAATATTTTAGTGCTAAGAGCATCATTTGTTACCGTGATGAGCCCCTATCAACTACACTGGAGTTTAGGTAATGTGGTGATGCTTTGTGGGGAGGGGGCCAAGATGCTTTCAGATATACATATAGTTTCAGATATCTGGATAGCTGGTCACCAGAGGAAAGAAACAACCATGTGATTAGAGAGTTTAAACTTTCAGCCCTGTTTTCCTCCCCATGTTCCCTTCCCCTTCTTATCCATCTCCTGACCTCCTGGGAGGGGAGAGTGGCTGGAGATTGAGTTCAGTCACCAGTGGCCATGCCCATGTACTGAATTCTCCATATAAACTCCAAAATCATGAAGTGCTATGAGGGTGGCATACCCTGAGAGGACATGGGAACTCTGTACCACCCCATTCCCCAATACCCTGCCTGTGCATCTCCATCACTTGGCTATTCCTAGAGTTGTATCTTTTATAATAAATCTGTAAGAGTAAGTAGACTACTTTCCTAAGTTCTGTGAGTCATTCTAGGGAATTATCAAACCTGAGGAGGCAATTGTGGGAACCCAAATTTGTAGTTAGCTGGGCAAAGTGATGGTTACCTGGGAACGCTGTTTGCAGCTGGCATCTGAAGTGGCAGCAGTCTTATGGGACTGTGCCTTTAGCCTGTGGGTCTGCACTAACACTGAGAATCAGTGTCAGAATGGAATTGTTGGACATCTAGTTGTTGTTGGAGAAGTGATGTGGAAAAATAAGTATTTCATGTTATAAAAACAAACAGGGAATTCCCCGGTGATCCAGTGGTTAGAACTTCACAGTTTCACTGCCGAGGGCAGTGGGTTCAATCCCTGATCAGGGAACTGGGATCCCACAAGCCCCATGGCACAGTAAAATAAATAAATAAATAAACATGGCATCAGAAGTGATGTCAGAAAAGACACCACAGAAGGGCAAGGACAAAGGGACCTGCCTGTGATTACCCAGTGAGTTGGTTATGGAACCAGATTTCGAAGATCCTGATCTAACTCTAAACCTAGTGTTTTTTCCATCACATCACACAGATTGGCTTTATTTACCCTTGGGTGCTGGAGATTTCACACTTTCTGGAAATGAATGGAGCGTGGCCTATGCTGACTACTTGGCATAGGATGTTTGCTGAATAGATGGTGAATGAGTGAGTGGGTACAGCACCAAAATGCCTGCACTCAGAGCTACATCAGAGGTATCTGATGTAGTTTTGATTGGCAGCTGGGAGGGTTCAGCTCATCACAAGCACCAGGGCTTGGCGGGGCAGCGGGGGGTGGGGGGGTGTTCCATGAGAAGGCAAGAAAGTGGAGACTCAACAGCATTTTTGGTTGATCAGCAGCATGTCATCAGATGTAGAGAGCCCAGGAATAGATCATTTCCACAGTCCCCTGGAAGTTCAGATGATGCTACAGTAAACCCACTATGACTCCACCAAGTGGAATCCCCTGAGACATAAGCTAAATCATGATTTTTACCTTCATCATTTTTACCACACCTGCACCCTACTTCTGTTGTTATTTCTTCAATATTTTTCTTTAATTAAACTCCCTATTTTTAATAAGTGTATTTTTAAAAGGTAAATCTGGATCATTCCATAAATGGAAAACTAGTCTCATTCATCATAAATAAAAGATAGCTATAAAATATAAATAATATTAGAATATAAAATGTTGGACTTCCCTGGTGGTCCAGTGATGAAGAATCTCCTGTTGGTGCAGGGGACATAGACTTGATCCCTGGTCCAGGCAGATTCCAGAAGCTGTGGAGCAACGACACCCATGGGCCACAACTACTGAAGGCCACATGCCCTTCCACAAGAAGAGAAGCCACCACAATGAGAAGCCCATGTAGCACAACTAGAGAGCAGCCGCCGCTCACTACAACTGGAGAAAGCCTACATGCAGCAGTGAAGACACAGTGCAGCCAATAGTTAATTAATGAAATTTAAAAATAAAAGGTTCTGTCCTCATAGTGCTGAACTTACCTGGGACCCCACTAGTGATATGTGTCCCACACTTGGGCAATACTGCCCTAGAGGAGAGTTCTTAAGGGGGGCGTTTCCACGTATGGATCGCAAAGTTTTTCACAAGTCGCCAGGAATTATGCACAAGATATGTGTTGTGCTCACTAGCATTTTTCCAGGAAGAGGATCTATACCTTCCATCAGAGGCACAAAAGGATTCAGGACCCAAGGAGGATAAAGAACAATTGCTCTACAATAACCTCTACTCCTGGAATGAATGAAAGATTCTCTCACCATGTCCTACTGAATTGACCCATCTGGGGTTCCACAGCATTACATACCTGGGCAACTTACTCTTTTCCACTCCTAGCTGGTAAATTTTCTTGAGAATCCTTCTGAGCCTGAAAACATGCATTTTCTACTCTTACTACTGGAAATCATATTTAGAGGGAGGCAAAACTGAGAGCATAGGCTTCAGAATCAGACATACCTGGGAAACACCTAAGTTGTGTGTCCTCCTATGAGTTAATTAGCCTTTCAGAGGTATAGTTTTCTGATTTAAAAAAAAAAAAAAATTTATTTGGCTGTGCCAGGTCTTAGTCTTGGCACGTGGGATCTAGTTCCTTGACCAGGGATCTAACCCAGGCCCCTTGCATTGGGGACACTGAAGTCTTAGCCACTGGACCACCAGGGAATTCCTTGGTTTTTAAATGGAGGTAATACCTTCATTGGAGAAGGAACTGGCAACCCACTCCAGTATTCTTGCCTGGAGAATCCCAACGGACAGGGAAGCCTGGTGGGCAATAGTCCATAGGGTCGCAAAGTTGAACATGGCTGAAGCGACTTAGCAATACCTTCATTGTAGGGTGGTGGCAAGGATTATATTAAAAAATACATCTTAAAGACCTAGCCAAGGGACTTCCCTGATAGTCCAGTGGTGAAAATTCTGAGCTCCCCAATGCAGGGGGCCCAGGTTCCATCCCTGGTCAAGAAACTAGATCCCACATGCTGCAGCAAAGATTCTGCTTGCCACAAATAAGACTCAGCACAGCCAAAAAAAAAAAAGAAACAAGACCTAGCCAAGGACCAAAAGATGGTAGCTACTGCTGACTTAGACTTTATTATGTGCCAAGCATCTAGGACACATTATCTCCTTGACTTCTCACAACTCTATAAGGCAGATGTCAAGAGCTGTTGGTCTCTGCCTTACACAGATGAGGAAAATAAGGTTCAGAGAAGTGAAGTCCCTTGCCTAAAGTCACACTAGAAAATGACACAGCTGGGATTTGAGCCCTGCTCTATTTGAATCCACAGTCCCACATAGTAGATGGAGCCTCTGGGCTGCCCCTACCCCCCAGCCCAAGACAAATGGAGCCTGTGAGTGTCTTTGGAGACTCTTAGCCATCTTTGGCTCCTCGCCGGAGCTCCCTAAATATATGTTGGATGGATGGAAGAAAGAGTAATTCAAACTAATTCAGCATTGTTTTCTCTCAGACTTGACCCTAGATTGGTCCTTGACTGCCTTGCCCTGCTCTGCACAAATTTCGTTTGTACTTTAGTCCCTGGACTTTCCCAAGGCCCTCGGAAAGCCCTTTGGAATTGTTCACAAGCACACTGAGGGATTTCTTGCAGGGACTGGAGCTCAACCCTCCCAAAATAGGCGACACAAAACCACAACCTGCTCCACCTCCTGGGCCACTGGCCCAGGACCACACTGTCCCCAGCCCTCTTCAGCAATCACTTTTCAAGATTTTCTGGGACTTCAAGCTCTTTCCATGGACTGTGAGTTCTGTCACCAACCTAGCAGCTCCAGCATGCCCTTATCTAAAAGGAAGTGTGAGGAATATGACCTTGTAGTCCCCAGAGTTGATTCAAGAACCCCTGTCCAGAATGGAGGGGCTCTGTGGGAGAGTGTGCAAGGCCTTAGGTCTCAATCTAGAACCTTTCTCCCCATGAAGAAGGGCTGGCACTACCCTGGTGCTGGCAGGGGAACTGAGTTTTGGAGCCAAGTACTGTACTGCAGTGCAGAGAGAGTGAGGCCAGGCAGACCTGGGACAACTCAGGGAACAAAACACTTCCCTCTGGGCCATAGCCAAGCCTCGCCTGAATGGGCAGATACCTCCAAGGCCTGACTGCTCAGCCTCTGTACATGGGGGCAGCAGATAAATTTAGGCACATCCAGAGAGGCCTAGTCAGTAAGCACCTCCCAGTCAATAAGCAGAACAACCTAGAGGAGAGGCTAAAAGTGCAGACTTTGAAGACAGGCAGAAATGAGTGTGCTGCCTTACCCTGCCCCTACTGAGATCTCTGACCTTGTGTAAGTGACTCTACCTCTCTGAGCCTCAGTTTCCTCATCTGTGAAATGGGGATTGTAATAGTCCTTGTTTCTCAAGGACTATGTGGAGATTGAGATGGTACATATAAAGGAGGTGATTTAGAGCATCTTGTTGAGGTCCGATGGCTAAGACTCCATGCTCCCAATACAGGGCGCCCAGGTTCAATCCCTGGTCAGGGAGCTATATTCCACATGCTGCAACTAAGAGTTTGCATGCCATCATCAAAAATCCTGCATATTGCAACTAAAGATCCTGAGTGCCACAACTAAGATCTGGTGCAGTCAAATAATGAATATTTTTTAAAGTAAAAAATAAAGTAAGTGGTAAAGGACTTGGCAGGGCTTCCTTGGGGGCTCAGAGGTAAAAGGATCAGCCTGCCAATACTAGAGACGTGGGTTTGATCCCTGGGTCAGGAAGAGCCTCTGGAGCAGGAAATGGCAACCCACTCCAGTATTCTTGCCTGGAAAATTCCATGGAGAGAGGAGCTTGGCGGGCTACAGTCCATGGGGCTGCAAAGAGTCAGAAATGACTTAGTGACTAAAACAACCACCACCACAACAAAGGTCAACGATGCTAGCTATCAATTATCATTAATGGTACCCTAAACCAGGATTCTTTACCTCAGTGCCAACATTTTGGACTAGAAAGTTTTTTGTTATGGGGGGCTGTCCTGGGCATTGAAGGATGTTTAACAGCATCATATCCCTAGCTTCTGCCCACTGGAAGTCAATTGCACTCACTCCCAGTTGTTAGCCAAAAGTGTCTGCAGACAGGAAATTCCCTGGCAATCCAGTGGTTAGGACTCTGTGCTCTCCCTGCTAAGGGTGTCAGTTCAATCCTGGTTGGGAAACTAAGAGTCCATGACCAAAAAAAACCAGTCTGCAAACAGTGTCACATGTCCCCTGGAGAGTAAAATTGCCTCCCCAGTTGAGAACCAGTGACCTACATAATCTAGGATGAGTCTGAATGCCTCAGATCCCTCAATTCAGAGCCCTGAGTGAGGACCACAGGGCAGGCAGGCCTACTTACAAAGGGATGGAATGTCTACCAACTACAGAACAAGTTCCCTCCTGCACAGACTGAGGCGGGACCTGACTCTGCGTCTGAGCCACCTCTGACTCACTAGGTGACCTTGCTGTCACTCTTTAATTATATGCAAAGTGGCCCCAAGTAAAATCTCAGTCATTCTAGGGCTCCAGACAATGGGACAGGTAGTTGGTATCTGACTTCTGGCATCTCCATTCTTCTTCACTGTCTGGGAGAAAACCTGGCTTCCCCAGAACTCAAGAGTTCATTCAGACCTTCATTCATTGCTGTGGCCCGTGCACAGGTGGAAAAAGAATTTCCAGACATGAGGCAGAATGAAAGGAGAATAAAGTTTATTTAAGCAGGGGAGGGAGGGTTGCTGTCATCACAGAGAGCCAACCTTGAAAGAGAGTCCTTGGTCTGTTTCTATAGCCAGGGGGGGACAAGGAGCTGGGTAGGGGTCTTGAGAGTCATTTGCTGATTGGATAAGGGCTTCCTAGGTGGTGCTAGTGGTAAAGAGCCTGCCTACCAATGCAGAAGACATAAGAGATATGGGTAAGATCCCTGGGCAGGGAAGATCCCCTGGAGGAGGGCATGGCCACACAGTCCAGTATTTTTACCTAGAGAATCCCATGGACAGAGGAGTCTGGTGGGCTATTGTCCGTAGGGTCGCAAAGAGTCGGACACAACTGAAGTGACTTAGCAAACAGGCACACATACTGAGGGAGGGAAGAATAAGGCAAATACCTTCTCCTTATATGGGGTGGGAGGGGAGACAGGACTTACCACTCACAGGGGCTCAAAAATTCCGCAATGGTTACAACATGGCAGGAAGGGCGATAAGGGTCTGGTTTTTTCTGTTTTTGCATTCCAAGACCCCTCCCCTTCACCATGTTGCTTTATCCTTTGGGCATCACATTCATGACTGCTGACAGAGAGCCAGGTCCAGTGGCTAAGACCCCGTGCTCCCAATGCAGGGGGCCCAAGTGGTCAGGAAACTGGATCCCACACACCATAACTAAAGATCTCACATGCCACAATGAAGACTGAAGATCCCTCATGCTGCAACTAAGACCTGGCACGGCCAAATAAATAATTTTTTCTTTTTTTTTAATCAATAGGGACTTCCCTACAGGTGCAGTGACTGAGACCCCATGCTCCCAATGCAGGGGGAGCCAGGTTCGATCCCTGGTCAGGGAACTAGATCCCACATACTGCAATGAAAGATCCAACATGCCACAATTTTTACCAAGTCCAAGCTTCCTTGGCTCACCACATGTAAGCTACAGTTGTTTACTCGACTGTAGGCTGCCAGACTCCTCTGTCCATTGGATTCTCCAGGCAAGACTGCTGGAGTGGGTTGTCATGCCCTCCTCCAGGGGGTCTTCCCTGACTCAGGGATTTGAATCCGTGCCTCCGGAGGGTCCTGCATTGCAGGCAGATTCTTTACTGCTGAGCCACCAGGGAAACCCTATAGAACTAGAGAGGGAAGCAGTGAGAAACTAAAGTCAAAAGGCAGAATAGAGAGGGAGAGGCAGTAAGGAAGTAAAGAAAAAAGGGTCTTCAGTCTTGCAAAATAACTCTGGGAAGGGCTAGCCTTTGGAATGGGTGTGTTAATCTCTTCTTTTTATTTGCAGCCGTTCACAGGTGGGCAGGGCCAGATAATCTCTCTACGAGCTAAACCTAGGAACCTGAGTTTAACTGTCTGGCGGAGAAGCAGCATCCTTTGAGGTAACCGCAATGAAAAGCAAGTCAAAGAAACAGTTCTAACATGGAGTCGGAATTGGTTCTTCTCTGCAACACAACTAAGACCCAGCTCAGCCAATTAAATAAATAATAAATAGAAAGAAATACATATTTTTCTTCATCTGTTTCCTAGGTCACAGCTCCCAAACCCGTGGAATTTTCTGAGCAACAAGAGCATTATAACATTGTATTTGGTCTCGTGTCCTCAGTTCCTGAAATCATTTCAGAGCCATAAAGGTACAATGAGTGTCTTGTCATTCATAATAAGTTCCTTTCCACTACAAATAGGTTTCTGCTAATGAGTTGACTTTCAGAAACCATCTAAGGTGGGGGGCTAGTTGTCAATGGAGCCAACCATGGGATTAAGGCTTGAAAATTTCAGTCCCATCTCTGGTCCCCAAGGGGGTAAAAAGGGCTGGAGTTTGAGTTCAGATTCCAATGACTGTACTGAAGAGGACATGGAAGCCCACCCACCCTCCCACCATACTTTGCATCTCTCCCATCTGGCTGTTCCTGACTTACATCTTTTCATAATAAACCAGTGATTTAGTAAGTAAAATGTTTCTCTGAGTTCTGTGAACTGCTCCAGCAAATTAACTGAACTCAAGGAGGGAGCTAGCTGTGGGTACCTCTTACAGTCAGTTGGTCAAAAGTACAGGTAACAACCCAGGCTTGCAACTGGTTTCTTAAGTGGGGCTGAGGGGTAGTCTCATGGAACTGGACACTGGACAGTGGAATCTGATGTCATCTCCAGGTAGATGGTGTCAGGATTGAGTTGAATTCTAGGACACCAGCTCGTGTCCAAAGAATTGCTTGTTGGTGTGAGGGAGACTGTCACTCCCTACACACATCGTGGTTGGTGACCAGAACACTATTAGGGATGCACAAGAGAACTGTTAGGTAGTTAGAATAGGGAAAAGGAGTCCAAAATGGCAGCGGCTGAAACACTAGGAAGGGAAAAGCCCACGAAAATAGAACAATGGAAAGTCCGAGGACCGAAGTGAGGACTTCAGGTGGAACAGCGCTCCTGCCTAAGCCCAATTTGCATAGGACATGCCCAGGGGGAAGAAAAAAAACATAAAAAGAGGAACTAAAGGGCTCTCTCTCCGACCCGACCCCACCCCCGCGCGTGCGGTGCGCTGGGGCGCTCTTCTCTTTGGGTCTTTGGATCATCGTGCCCTCATGCCCGGAAGATGGTTTGGTCTGCTGTCTTCTAAATAAAATAGAGCTGTAACACTGATTTCTCTAAGAGCTATAACAAGTCTGTCCAAGACCCGAGAGCTGTGACACGCCGAGGGGGGCTTTTAATGTCCGTCACTCCAAACCCTTGTTGTGAGGAGACAAAAACCAAGGAGCATACACTTGCCTGACAGAACCAAACAGACAAAAATCCCTTCTTCATATTCTTATATTCTATAGCTTATATTCTCGCAAGTGAATAAAAATAATAAACAAGCAAAAATATGTCTGGCTCTGATAAGTGCAATGGATAAAAAAAATAGAATAAGAGGACCAAAGGGGACAGAGTGAGGGATCTTGCCTTCAACAGAGGTTTCCAGGCAGGGCTCTCTGAGAAGGTGCCATCTGAGCCGACTTGATGACCTGGCTATTGGGTAGAGGATAGAGTGTGCAGAAGCCCGGGGGGGCGGTGCAGAGAGGCCAGGACAGGATCCTGCAATAGTCCAGGTGAGAGGTGATGGTGGCTTGGACCAGGACAGATGCAGCAGAGGCAGGATGAGAGGTGGCTGGATTCTGGATATCTTCTGGAGGTGGAGCTGACAGCTTTGCTGATTGATTAAATGCAGGGTGTGAGGGAAAGAGAGGAGTCAAGCATGACTCCAAGACTTGTGATCTGAACAGTGAGAAGAATGGATTAAGATGGGGAAGGCTGGCCAAAAGAGAAACAAAAAGTTGTTTTGGCTATGTTAGTTTGAGATACCTATTAGAATTTCAAGTGGAGATGTCAAATATGCAGTTGGATATATGTGTTCTAGGAAGAGGTCCAGGCTAGAGCTATCATTTGGGGAGTCATCAGATTATAGATGACATTTAAAGCCATGGGACTTGATGAGATCACCACCAGTGGGAGGAACATGTGTAGATAGAAGAGATAAGGCTTATCCAGGTAGCAATATTCTCTGAGCTTACACTGTAGTCCAGGCCCCAAGCTAGGTGTTAGGTACAGAGATGTAAATCCCTCAGCACTTGCCCAATAGAACCTCCATTACTTAGGCCCCCAACTAGGCAGGAGGGACACAAAAAGGGAGCAACTCAGACCTGGCTCCTGTTCTTCATGGAATTTATATTTTGTGTGTAGAGGAATTGGACAATGAATGAGATGCACATGGTATTTTGTTATGGCAGCCCAAAGAGACTAAGACACTTCAGTCCATTCACTTTTCAGTCCATCCCCCCAAACCAGCTTATCAAGGTTATCAAAGTGACCAGCATGCTGCTAAATCCAGTGACCAGCTCTCAGCATCCTTCACTGATGTACTTGTCACCATCACCGTTGCTCCCCTCTCCGAATCTCATTCTCTGCTGGGCTTCCAGCATCCCTACACGAGTCCCCTCCAGTCTCACTGCTTGTTCCTTCTCAGCTTCATCTACCTGCTCCAGCTCTTCTTCCTGACCTCCAAAGGATGAAGTGTCCTGGGCCTCAGTCTTTGGACCACTTCACATAGTTTCCATTTTCAAGGCTTTGAATACCACCTCCATACTCATGACTCTTATCTTAGTCCATTCAGGATGCTGTCACAGAGTATCATAGACCAGGTGGCTTATAAACAATAGACATTTATTTCTCACAGTTCTGGAGACTGGACATCCAAGATCAAGGTGCCAGCATGGGCAGCTTCTGGTGAGGGCCCACTTCCTGGTTCACAGATGACCATCTTCTTTCTGTGTCCTCACATGGTGGAGAGGGTGAGGGAGCTCTCTGAGGCTTCCTCCATAAGGGTCCCAATCCTATTCATTACCTAATTATCTCCCCCAAAGCCTTACCTCCTAATACGATCACACTGGGGGTTAGGTTCCAACATATGAATTTTGGGAGATACATAAATAGCCCATGTGTGTTAGTTGCTTCCGTGGTGGCTCAGATGGTAAAGAATCTGCCTGCGCAGGAGACCGGGGTTCAATCCCTGGGTTGGGAAGATCCTCTGGAGAAGGAAATGGCAACCCATTCCAGTATTCTTGCCTAGGAAATCCCATGGAGAGAGGAGCCTGGTAGGATCTATAGGAACCAGGCTCCTCTGGTAGGCTTGTGGTCATTCATATGTGGACATATGAATGTTGGGGGATACATAAACATCTATAGGAACCCCAAATTTGTAGTTGCCAGGAAGAAGTATGGGTATACTGGTAATCCCATTTGTGGCTGGCATCTGAACTGAGGGTAATTTTTGTGGGACTAAGCCCTTAACCTGGGGTGGGGGAGGTCTGCACTAACTCTGGGTAGTTGTGAATTACTGGACACAGAGTTGGCATTGAAGAATTGATGTGGAAAAATGACACATTTGGTGCCAGAGGTGGTGTCAAAAGAAGACACCACAGTAGTCCCTGGGTATCTGCCCAGTGCTAAAGATACAGACTTCAATAAAAACAAAAATTATACACCACGAATAGGAGAAAAGAAAAAAAGATAAATAAATAGTGATACAAAACTTCTGGATGGGAAAGCCAAATATAGCAAGAATGGAAAAATCTTCCCCAAGTAAATTGATAGATTTAACACCATTCCAATGAAAAAACTAGAGATGCCATATAGAAATTGATAAAAAGATTCTAGAAGGTACTTAGACAAATCAACAGGCAAAAATACTGAAGGAATGAAAGGAATAGTAGGGGATACCTAGGTTTTTCTCAGGTACAAACTGGGAGGAAAGTACAAGGCTGGGGTCACACAAGTCTTGGCACCACTGAAGACTAAAAGTCAGGGACCTGAAGGTCAAGGAGGGTCTGACCAGGCTAAAGACAGGAGGCAGAAGTGGAGAAATCAATGTTCCAAGAAGAAGTAGCCCCTGCAAGACAGAGTATAGGATTTGAGACACAGCAGATCCTAGAGAAGCTGGCAGTCTGGGAGTAGTGGGAGATGAGGGAGAGACTGGAGGCAAATCACAATGGGTCAAGATAAAGGGGAATAGATGGGGCTCTCTCCAGAGGGACAGACACTGTCCCCTCCACTGCTGGGACCCTAGCATCTAGCGCAGTGCACACAGTAGGTGTTCCAGAAATAGCCCTCGGATCTTTTCATAACTACGTTTAGGGACTTGGTTGTTTTAACATCTGCAGGGTATTCAGAACTGCACGTTTCCCGTGTAGTTCTGATGAACCCTGAGATGCTTCCAGTTTCTTAGGAAATCACCATTATGAATAAATTTCCCAGCAGTTTGAATATAGCCCCCCTTGCAGTCCTTCTTCCTCAGGCCTGAGAGGGATCACTGGCTTTCTGCTTGGTCCTTTTCTGCTTTCCCTCTGGCTTCTTGACAAACACCCCTTTGCTCTGCACAGCTCCCCTAGGAGACAGTGAGACTATATTCCCCTCAGGCTCTCGCCTTTCCCCAGCTTTGTGTCTCATCCCATTTACAATCATCCTAGTCAGGGATATACAATAAACATTTGTATGAGCAGCTGAAATACTTAGGATTTACATGTATAATCTGACCCAGCCAGGCTCTGACTTACATTAGGGCTTCTCACCCTAAGTCACCAGTGGCTTTAGAGTGAAAAAGGAAGAACGCCCCTCCTACCCCCACCTAACTATGGTTAGGAAAAGCACCAAGCTCTTTTCTGTTCTCCCAGCTTTCTTTGCACATGCTCTTCCTTCTGCCTGGAATGCTTTTATTTATTTCAGTTTTATTTATTTATTTAATTTTAACAATAAACTGGGTCTTCCTTCCTTGCTGCATGCAGGCTTTCTCTAGCTGCAGCCACAGAGTCTACTCTTCAGTTACAGTGCATGGGGAGCTCATGGACTCCAGAGCATGTGCTTCACTAGCTGTGGTGCAGGAGCTTAACTGCCTCCCAGCGTGTGGGATCTTCCTGGGCCAGTGATCGAACCCGAGTCCCCTGCACTGGCAGGTGGATTCTTAACCACTGGACCACCAGGGAAGTCGTGAAATGCTTTCTTCTCCTCTCCTCATGTACCTGGTTAACACCAGCTGCAACTTCAGGTCTCAGCTCAGAAGCCACCCCCTCCAGGAAGCCTCCCCTGAACACCCCACTCAGCTCTAGGTTAAGGGGCTGCAGGAGCACCTATTGCTATTGTCCCTTTAGTTGTCTGTGAACAGTGCTGGTCTTGATCACTCTTGTGTCCCTGGAGCCCAGCACAGAGCCAGGCTGTTCTGCGGCTCAGTAAATACCCAGTTGAATGAATGAACAAATGTCAAGTGGGTAAAGAGTGGGGAAAACCATCAAAGTCCCAGATGCCAGAGACAAAAGCCTGGGCTTTTTAGAGCTGGGGTCAGAGCATTTCACGAGGGGGAAAAAAACCTCTGGTCTTCTGCAGGCACGGTCAAGGAGAATACCACAATGAGAAAAACTGGCAGCCCAGGAGAAGGATGGAATAACAGAAGAAACTGGTCCCCAGCTGCCTAGCTCCAGGGAACGTTTGTCAATGTGACATTCACAGAAGCCCTGCACATGTGCTGGCTGAGGGGGAGAGTCAGCCTCAGCCAGACAGAAGGAAATTCAGCTACTGTGCACATGTTAGCACTGGGGGAGGGACAGCTCGGAAGGCTGGGTTTTTTTGTTTTGTTTTTTACTTTTAGAAAATCTCCAAATATGTGCTGTATTTGCTTTTACCTTTAAGGAGTGTGTGAACTTCTGAGATGCTGTTACCAAGTTATACTGATGGAGTTTATTAAAAATCTTCTTAAAAAAAATAAAAAAATAAAAAAATAAAAATCTTCTTAGTACAGGGTCTTTCCTGATGGTCTCAGCGCTTCCATTGCAGGGGGCATGGGTTCAATCCCTAGTCAGGGAACTAGAGCCCACATACCTCAGTTGTGTCCAACTCTTTGTGATCCCATGGACTGTAGCCCACAGGCAACTCTGTTCATGGGATTCTCCAGGCAAGAATACTGGAGTGGGCAGCCATTTCCTTCTCCAGGGGATCTTCCCGACCGAGGGATCGAACCCAGGTCTCCCACATTGCAGGCAGATTCTTTACTGTCTGAGCCACCGGGGAAGCCCCAGATCCCACATATCACGACTAAAAGACCCTGAATGCCACAATGAAGACTGAAGATCCCATGTGCCGCAACTAAGACTTGGCACAGCCAAATAAATAAGTAAATATCTTTTAAAAATCCGCTTAATAAAAAATTGGATGCAAATTATACGATGCTATTAAGTCAACACATCTTCTCGCTGCATCAGAAAACATTCTCAGCGCTGTCATTAATCGTTTCACACCCCTTCCACCCTTTGCTCATGTTTCTGGTTCACTTTGGGTTCCAAGGTATGTGACAGACTGGAAAATGTTTAGGGAAAAATTCTGGGTTGAGGGTAAGGAATTTAGGGCTTAGAAAATAAAACCTGGTGAATTTGAGAACTTCGTTTGTCATTTCAGTTTGCCTTTTCTAGAGCTAGAACAACTCTTCTTTAAATATTAGTTAATAAAATTAATGGTGTTTATTAAACACTTACTATGTGCCAACACACAGGACTGTAAAGGGAAAGGGTTGGTCCCAGTGATTCTTAACCCTTTTTGTTGGGAGTTGAGGGATTGTACAGATTTACAGATCTTTGAAAATTATAAACTGCACAGATAAACTATATGGTAGCCACTAGTCACATTTGGCTATTAAAATCAAAATTAATTAATTACCATGAAATACAATTAATGGTTTGGCTTCTCAGCTGTAGCAGCTACCTTTCAAGTGCTTAAGAGCTACATGTAGCCTCATGTGATTACTATACAGAACTCAGGTAAGAGAACATTTCTATCTTCATACAAAGTTCTACTGGTTAGCACTGCGTCAATATCCTTCCAGAATCAAGACTTTCTTGCTCATGTGCAATATTTTGTGTCCAACTTGACAACTTTTATAGCTTCGCAGGGTGGTGTCTGTCGGGGTTGGGTGGGGAGGCAGTGCTCTGACAGCTGAAGCCTATGAATCCAAGGAAAAGGAGCCCCGACACAGCAAGCTATTTGACGCCTCCATCTTAGAATACAGGATGTTGGCAAAAATAAAGCAAGCAGGCTGCTACAAGTTCAGCACACTTACTGCTTTCGATATACCTCACATAAAATCAGGCCCTTGTGTTCCTACCTGTCTGGCCACATTCACAGAAACATCAGTTCAGGGACTTCCTGGTGGTCCAGTGGCTAAGACTCTGAGCTCCCAATGCAGGGGGTCTAGGTTCAATCCCTGGTCGGGAAACTAGATCCCGAATACCATAGCCAGGAGTTCGAACACCTTGAACTAAGGCCTGATGCAGCCAAATAAATAAATTTTTAAAAAAAGAAACATCAGTTCATTATCCAAAAATAATTAAAGATATTAATAATTTTCTACAGTCTCTTAAAGAAAACACCAAATATTCATGGAGTACTGCAACTCTACTTGAATTATCTTTTCCATCTTTCTTCTCTTCTCATCCTCCCACACATGGCGCTTGCTTCCCTAAAGCTCTCTGCTCCTCCTCCCAAACTCTCTTCAGATCTCCTAGTTCTGCTGCTGCTTGTCCCCTTCCTCCCCTGCACAGCTCAGTTCTTAATTATGCAGCTCTCCAGAATGTTTCACTTGACTCCAGTGCACAAATGTGGTGGCAAAGACTGACAGAAAGCTCCCAGGGCACAGCGGCCAGAAACATATTCCACAGTGACCCAGCCCAAGCCCTCCCTGCCAACCTGGACTAATCTCTCTGAGATGACTCATGTTCTCACGGATGGTTTACGGCCCCATCACTTCCTCATCTGCCCACTACTCCCGAGGGCCAGGGTCTGGGAGAAGCTCCTGACTGAGCCTAGCAGAGAAGAAAACATTTTGCCTGAATGCCAGAGGGGACTGATGTCATAGGCAAAGGGAGGAAACCAGATGGGCAGGTTCGTAGAATATTTTATCCTCAGTGTTAATTATTTTCTTATTATTTTTTATTGGGCACTACCCTGCTCTCTTGTAGGGAGTAAATGCACGGCTTGCTGTGGGAAATGCATTAACTCTTAACAGTCTGTCAAGGTCAAAGGATTCTTTTCAATCTGAAGACAATCCCACTGGTGCCATTCTTACCATCATATGAGGAATGATAAATTTTATTGACCTTCCATACAGTTTGCCTTTTTAGACTGTGCATGGGATCCTAAAGGAAATCAACCCTGAATATTCATTGGAAGGACTCATGCTGAAGCTGAAGCTCCAATACTTTGGCCACCTGATGTGAAGAGCTGGCTCATTGGAAAAGACCCTGATGCTGGGAAAGATTGAGGGCAGGAGGAGAAGAGGATGACAGAGGACGAGATGGTTGGATAGCATTGCCTACTCAAAGGGCATGAGTTTGAGCAAGCTCTGGGAGATGGTAAAGGACAGGGAAGCCTGACGAGCTGCAGTCCATGGGGTTGTAAAGAGTCAGACATGACCGAGTGACTGAACACAGTTTAAATGAAAGCTCCTCCCTATAGGAAGAGGAGGTCTATCCCATGTACCTGAAGTCTCCAATGCCTACCCACCATCACCTGCTCATGCACCTGGGATTCTGTTTTCAGTAGAGAGGGGACATATAGCCCAAAGCTATCATACTTTTTTTCCTTTTACAGGTTTTGTTGTTGTTTTGGCTGCACTGTGTGGCGTGCGGGATCTTACTTCCTTGACCAGGGATTGATCCCATGCCCCTTGGAGTGAAAAAATGGATTCTTAACCACTGGACTGCCAGGGAAGGCCCAGTCATTACACTTCTTATCCTTCCTTCTTGCATTCTCCACGTGTATATGAACTCATTGCTGTCCATCCTTTTGCAGGTCACCTCCATCTGCTTCATTCACCATCTGGGAATGATACCACTGCCTAGCCCCAAGCCAGAAGCCTGGACTCTTCCTCCTTCTCAGCCCCCGTGACCAGTCTACCTCCAAATCCTATGATTCTGCCCCTAGGATATCTCATCTCCTCAGCCTCCACCTCCATTCCCCTTGGGCTTCCCAGGTGATGCAGTAGTAAAGAACCAACCAGCAATGCAGGAGATGCAAGTCTGATCCCTGACTGTGGAAGATCCCTTGGAGGAGGAAATGGCAACCCACTCCAGGATCCATGTCTGGAAGATTTCAAGGACAGGGGAGCCTGGTGCGCTACAGTCCATGGGGTTGCAAAAAGTCAGACACGACTAAGTGGCTGAGCACATAAGCACACTATCACCTTTCATCAGCCAACTGACATCTCCTGCTTGGATGACAGCTGTGGTCTGCCCACTGGGGCCTCCCTGCACCCACTCCTATGTTCCGTCCTCGTGTTAACTCGCTAGTCAACAGGCCACCTGGGGCTACCCCTGTTCTTACCTATGTTCACCTTTAGGCTAAGCTGAGCACACTGTCTTATCTTTCCAGAACAATACAAAGCCAGCTCTAATCAAAATCATTAACAGAGAATGCAGACTTTTTTAAGGTCTTTATTTGTTACAATATTGTTTCTGTTTTATGTTTTGGTCTTTAGGCCACAAGCATGTGGGATCTTAGCTCCCTGACCAGAGATCAAACTTGCACTCCTTGCGCTGGAAGGCGAAGTCTCAACCATTGGACCACCAGGGAAGTTCTGAGAATGCAGATTTTTAATGAAGTCACAGGAGGGGGCTTACACTGCGATTACACAACAACACTTCCTACACTGACCCCTTAATTATTTCTCCTCTTTCCCGAAGCTCTCCTATAATGGTCACTGTTGCCACATCTCTCCCTGACATCCTTTCCTTTCCCTACTATCCTGCAGCTGCCCTCCATTCAAATTAGCTCTTAGTCTCCTCCCCTACTGTTTATTTTCCATCTGCTGGGCTGCCACTTCCTTCTGAGAAGGTCTCATCCCAACATAACTCCTTAAAGCCCTTTAATGGCTACTCACTGCCCTCAGTAGAGTCCAAGCTCCATGAAACGGTCTCCTAGGCCTTGCAGGCCCCCAGACCTAGCTCCTTCACCCCGGCCTTTTTCCTACTTGAACGCTTTGCCCCAGCCATACTGTAGGGCGATGGGGGGGTTGCCCCTATTCTGCCATAATCTCATGATCTGGGCAATCGACCACACTGTTCTTTTTGTCTAAAAAACCTTCTCCTTCTTCCCTATGGTTAACTCCTACTGTCCCTTAGGCTCAACCTAAACATCTCCTGGAAGCCTTTCTTATCATCTCTAACACTGCATTAGGTAGTCTCATGGCAGTTTACCCTCATCACAGCTGTGCTCTAAATGACTGATTAGCAACAGGTCAGAGTGATTATTACTGCATGCAAACAGGGCCTAAATTACAGCATGCCCTTGATAATGCTGAGTAACTAGATGAGCAAAAGCTCAAAAGGGTGTCCCCGCCTAGTGTCTGTGGCCTTGGTAGAGAATGGAGCCCAGGGGCCCCTTAAGCATTAGACCATAATTTTGGCTTCACTTGGGTGAAGCCCAAGTTCACTTGCAAACGTTAGTACCTGGGCTCACAGAAACAAAATCCACCTTTGGGGTTCCCTCTTAGCAATTTAACTGTCTTCTTCCTAATTCAGAAAGGCTGTACTGGTCACAGCTCCTATCTGGGCACATTTTCAATGTTAGGTATGAACGCCTTTGGTAATCGCAAGCTGCAAAACTTTGCACAATACAAGTTGAATCATTACTATTTATACCTAGAGTCTTATTAGGTCACTTTGCTGACTCCATGTCTCTCTCTCCAGGAGACTACCCAACTGTCTCCACCAACATGTTCCAGGCCACACCATGTAGGAGCGGTAGGCTTCAGAGAGCGGTGTTAATACAAACTAAGCACACCCCTCAAATGAGGAGGCCTCTGGACTTAAGGATGCCTTTAGGGTACATAAGCTCCTATATACTCTGGCCAGGACTCTTTCCTGCTTGCTTTCTGAAGGGCAGCAAAGAACATCTAGAAGCTTTACATAATCCAGAATACAACAAATGGTTCTGATTGTTTTATTTTAGAAATAATTTATTGTTTTATTCCAGCTATGAAAGTAGTACATGCCAATTACAGACAATAAAATGAAAAAGCACAAATAAAAATACAGAAACCACTTGCATCAAGAGATATCTCCACAAACATTTGGGAGGTTAGCAATGAAAAAAAAAAAGATGCATTCTCTTGCACAGAACTGAGCAATATTGCATAACATTTTATTTCCATTTTTACCCCTAGAATATAAAAATAAAACAGTTGCAGTAACAATCTTCAACTTTATAGAAATGTGTGACATCTAAATTGAAAGTTCTCACATCTGCATTTTTTAGAGACAATTAGCGTCAACCAGTTTAATAGATACCTTCAGAATATATAGTTATATGTGTACATGTGCACCATTTTAATTTTAACTAAATTAGCATGACCTTAATATCCGTCAAAACATCAGTTAATACTTGTGTAACATTCAATATTATTGACTGAACCACCTCCTTATAATCAGGAGTTTAATTTTTTAATTGCACAGAATGCAATGAACGTACAAAATTTGTGAGGATTTCTTACATTCTTGTGATAAAATCCTACAGGTGGAATTACTGGGTCAAGAGGTATATGATCAAACCTTAACATATACCATCAATCTGACTTCCAAAAAGCTATACACTCAGTAGTTATATGTAGATGTTTGATTTTTTTGTTTGATTGTAAAAGATTCAGAGGTGGTATAACTACAAATCAGCTACATTCAAGCTAAATGTTTGGTTTTATTCTCTATTGCTATGCATTAATGGAGCTTGCTTTTGTTTCATAACTCCCTGCAACATTATGAAAGTTTTTAAGCACAGAGAAATGTTGCAAGAATGGTACAGTGAACACACTGAACGCATACACCATCTATATTCTACAGTTAACATTCTACTGCATTTGCTTTCTCATATATCTACTCATCCATCAATCCAGGCAGCTTGAAGGATCTTAGTTCCCTGATCAGGGACCAGGGACAGAACCCAGATCCCAGCAGTGGAAGTGGGGCGTCCTAACCGCTGGATCTCCAGCAAATTCCCCAGAGGTTTCATTTTTAACATGAAAAACCTTTTTTGATCAAGACTCATTCTCGCAGCATCCCCAGGTTCAATGCTCTGCACTAGGGAACATAAGCGTGGAAACGTTCCAAGATGAGAATCTGAGTTCCCCAACTTCTGAAGGACTCGCCGCATAGGCTGGAAGTGTGGTTTTGGATTCTAATCCTGACCCACTATGATACCTCTGTTTTCGCCCCTTAAGTATTGGAATCCCTCCAAATCGTGTATTAAAAGCACAAGTCGCAAAATAAAATAAAATAAAATAAAAAATAAAAGCACAAGTCGCACCCTATAATGACAGTTGCTATAGTTATGATTCTTTTTTTCCCCCTTTTTTTGGCCGCACCGCGAGGCTCGCAGGATCTTAGTTGCCAGTCCAGGGATTGAACCCGTGACCCTGCAGTGGAAGCGCGCGCCAGGGAATTCCCAGTTCTGATTCTTTTACTCCCTCTTGGTCTCTGATAAACTTCATGTCCAAGCTACGGTGGCCAGTTCAGGCCTCTTTGCACTCATTTTAGTCCATCTTACACTCTTAGTTCTAAGCGACTGTAAAACAGGGATTGAGTGAGTGGCCCAGGGGACTACAAACCTGAGGCTGAGGGCCGCGACGGCCCCGCTCAATCTAGCGGTCGCGGGCTCCTCCGGGCTGCTGCGGGGTCAGCCTGAAGCCCCAGCCGACTCCCTCCCTCCGGCGCCCCGCGCAAGGAGTGACGGCCCAGGGAACCCCCCCTGGGCGCTACACCCGCGTCTACCTCAGCAAATGCTCACAAAAGGCTGTGAGATAGGCAGCGCTACAGAGGGAGAAAATCGAGGCCCAAGGAGCCTGAGTCACTTGCCCAAGTCGACAAGCTGGGGAGTGGGACTTGGCCTCAGGAACTGACTCCAAATCGCCGGACTCTAGAATCTCCCTCCGTCGTCTCTCCGCGGGGTCCTGAGCGCCTACAGGGGGCGCACGCGCACGCTCAGTCGTCGCAGCCGCGTCCCCTTTAAGAGGATTCCTTTTTGCCTCCTCCCGACCGCTCCGCTTCCGCTCTCGTTCCCACAATGCTGTGCGGCTGAGCGCCTCCGAGCCCGCGGGGACGCTGTGGGGGGATCACCGGCTGAGGCGGCGGCGGCGGCGGCGACGTGGGCTGCGGCGGGCCCGCGGCGTCGGGCGGTGCGGATGTCGGGCTGGGCGGACGAGCGCGGCGGCGAGGGCGACGGGCGCATCTACGTGGGGAACCTTCCGAGCGACGTGCGCGAGAAGGATCTGGAGGACCTGTTCTACAAGTACGGCCGCATCAGCGAGATCGAGCTCAAGAATCGGCACGGCCTCGTGCCCTTTGCCTTCGTGCGCTTCGAGGACCCCCGGTGAGGGCCCCGCGCCGCCCGCCTCCTGCCCGTCTGTCAGTCAGCCTGAGGCCCCGGGCCCCCCGCCTTCCCTTTCTCTCCCTTCGCTTCCAGGGCCTCCCCTCCCCCCCCCCCCCCTCACCGCAGACCCCTCAGGGCGCCCCCGGGTGGAGGCTGAGGCCGCCTCTCACCGTGGGGCTCCAGGCAGTCCTTTGCTCCGTCACTTCCTCTATTACTATTTTTTTGACTTAAAAACACAAAAGCCGGGTCTGAGGAGGGCTCAAGCCCGCCCAGATCAGCCTCGGGGGCTGGTACCCAGGCACCCTTCGGGGGAAGCGGTCCAGAGCTTGGGAAGCTTGGCCCCTGAGGCGGCCCGGAAAGGACTCGGTGAGGAGTGAGGAGACCGGTTGTCCGCTCTACCCTCCCCTCCCCTCCGCTGGAACTCGCCGTTGTCGGGGCGCACAGTGCGGGGCGATATGGATGCCTTTGCAGGGCCGAAAGCGGGCTGGCTCTTGGATGGACCGGATTTCCATCCACGCGCGCCCCGCCCCGCAGGGGCCAGAGCCTTGCTCTGGTAAAAGCATCAGGGATTTGGGGACACTTATAAAACAGTCTGATGGGGTCTCGGATTTCACTCTTTCTTCACTGATAAGGGGAGGCACCGCTAGATGATAAAGGTCTCCGAGGGTTTGGACGCGCTCGATCGGAAACGGGCTCGAAGGAGTCTTTGTGATTTTGCAGTGTCGGCCCTTGTCTCCCAGAAAAGGCCTGGGAACTTTCAAAACTGCGGTTGTTGGTTCTTAGAAGCCACCGCACTGTGCTGGCTACTACGCTTGGGGTGAATCGGAGCTTGCGCTCTGGTTTCCACCTTTGGCTCGGGGAGCGCTTTGCCTAGTCTGCGCCTGCGGGCCTCGCTACGAGGATTGCCCGGGGGGATGTCTTGCCCATCTTGGGGGATGGGGGCGGTTGATGTGAGGCAAGGGGAGAGTCCGAGGATGAGGAGGCAGGACGCACCCCAAGGCTTCGATGGCTGAAGATTCTGATAAAAATCGTTCCTAGTATCTGCCATTTGCCTCACAAATGGAACTAGGCATTTCCACACCTAAACTGGAAAAGGTTGGACCTCTAAGAATTAGTACCGGTGTTTTTGGTTTTTTTTTCCCAACAGTTGCTGTTTGTCGTAGTCTATACTATATATTAGAATATACTATATATCACTAAGCATTTTCAACAGCCTACAAGGTCGGCTCTGTTACTTTTGACATATGAGTAAACAGGATAGAGTTGATAAAAGGGAGGGCTCCCAGGGAAGGTAGGATTTGAACCCCCTGTTCCACCCTTTCCAACACAAATTTACTGTGATGTGCTACATTGTCTTTTTTTCTGCTCCTTCCTTCCGTAATGGAAAAGCTGTCTCTTTGATACATTAGTGCCAAGTTTCAAGCAAAGCACTGCATACATAGTTACCTTATTTAATCCTTTCAAAACTGGCATTTTACATTTAGATGTAAAATCCTGATCGCAGACTTACCCAGAGACAACTACTAGTAAGTAGCATAATGATTTGAACTGAGGTCAATTTTTATTCACAACGTTAAACCCTAGCAGTGCTGCCTCTCTCCCACTGTATTCTGAATATAGCCAGGGTTGAACTGGATGTGGTCCTCCTTGCTTTTGATCCTGGACCTAGAATCTTCATAAGCGATTATGGGCCTCTGACATCTGAATGATGCTCTCATTAGTATGTCTTCAGCTGTTTGTACCCCCAGCCTCAGGGCATTCTCTTTCCTATCAAATCATGGAGAGCCATCTTGGTGTTCCTCACAGAACCCTAGGAAAGACTTTTTAAAAAAGTATTACTCTATTGAATATTTATCTCTTTTTGGCAAAACTGTACCCAGAGAGTGGTTTTGACAACTTAGTTCTCAAAGCCATGCTGAAAAGGTGCACTTGAGGGAATTCTGTATTCCTCACAAAACACTAATATTCGTTTGTCATTTGAGCCTTCCCTATTTTTAAACGAGTTTTTCCTTCTTTAGACCTGAATGTACTAGGCCTTGAGGAAGAATATTAAAGGACTAGTGTGTGGTGTGCATTTTGAGAAACAGCTCCCCAAGGTCAAAGAAACACTGTTCTTTGGCAAAATCAATCATCTGCCAACAGGTTATTTTTTCTGAATTCTCTTTACCTGTTTATTCATTATCATTTCATACCTGGAAAACCCTGTATGTGACAGCGGTAAAGTTTAATTCCAGTGTCATGAAAAATCTTCAAACCAAAGCAGTAGTACATCAAATTCCTGGTTTTTGTTCTTTTGCTTTTTTCTCACTTCAGGGTTTTTTTTTTTTTTTATACTTGTTACTCATGCCTCTCACAGGGATATCAGTTGGTTCTCCTGAGCAACACTAACTCCAGACTTTTCTCTGCAGAGATGCTGAGGATGCAATTTATGGAAGGAATGGTTATGATTATGGCCAGTGTCGGCTTCGTGTGGAGTTCCCCAGGACTTACGGAGGTCGGGGTGGGTGGCCCCGTGGTGGGAGGAGTGGGCCTCCTACAAGAAGATCTGATTTCCGAGTTCTTGTTTCAGGTATGTTCCTTTCAAACTCAGTGAGATGATGCATGTGAAATACTTAGCACAGAGTCTGGCCTCCAAGAAATGTTAGCTGTTGTTTTCAGTGCTTAGGATGTGTGGGGTTTTCTTCTCATGCACAGTGACAGTCTGAAGCCTTGCCAGTGAGGCAGGTACCTTGCCAAAGAAATTGCACTGATAGTGCAACCTTGACAGAACATAAACTTGCTTCTTATGAAAAAGGACTTTTCTAGTGTTAAAAGAGAAGATGATGCCCAAACCTCTTCAGCCAGAATTCTAAAGACATTTTCTTCTGGAAATGTACCTTGGCATCTGACTTGCTAGAAAGACATTCCAGAAGCCAGATTTGAACAAATTATACCTAGCCTTAGATCCTAAAATAGGCCAGATTTTGTGACTGTTTTGGAATTATGTAAAAAAGAAATCAAACAACAACTTGGAGTCTTAGGGATCATATTGCGAAGGACAGAACAAAATGTCTAGTGTTGACAAGTGATGAGATGCTAAGCTCAGAGGTTTATGCATTTTTTGGAAATATTAACACACTGGTAAAAAACTGGGGCCTTCTGCAGGTTGTTAGGGGTGTTTTAGGCCCCTGGCAGAGTGAGGTATATTGAGGAACCTGGCACCTTAGATGTGAATTGTCACACAGTTGCAGCAGACTCTTGTGGTGCTGAAGAGGGATACTGTCAGTATCTGCCTGTGTCCCTTTGTAAGTTTTTAACCCCAGAACTCTATTCCCTCCTTCAGGATGTCATACATATCTTTTTTTCTCTCCATGCTGCTCTGAAATCCTGCTTAGAAAACTATTAGGAAATGGCTGCAGTCCTGAGCTGTGAGCGGTAAACACAGCCTTTGAGAGCAGGAGCACATTTCCCTTTCATGACATCAGGTAGGGTTGTATGACTCCCGACTAGTTTTAGCGTCTGAGTCTTACCTTTCCCCCTACTGTATTGAAGAGTGTTGGTGATCTTTTAAGAGGTATTTTGTCTAGTTTGTCAGTCATTCCCACCTACAAGAAAACAAACTTTAGGTTTTTTCTTGTGTTACTTCATCTACACCTTGGTTATTTTATTGGATGGTTTAAAAATTCCCATGTCAAAAAAAAAAAAAAAAAAAAATTCCCATGTCCTGCGAACCCAGTCAGACAAGAAATAATTGGTACCGATAAATTTCATAATGGAAAAATTTAAACTCAAAGTCTTGGGATTTTGTTATTAATTGTGAAGGCCAGAGAAAGAGATGCTTTGAATTCTTAGAGATACTAAATCTGTAATGGGATGGACTTTTGCTGTGTCAAGAAAGGCTTAGTCTCTGGAAGAGTAGCCTAGGACCAGCTTCTTAATGGTGGTTTATCACCGATACTTTATTAGTGTTCTTCTTTGGTTTTGTGTCCCTTGTCAAAATCTGTGATTTGGGGACCATCAGGATTTAAAAGTAGTGACTAATGGGGAAAGGACCCTAGGTCTTGGGGCTCTTAACATGGATGAAGGATGTGGCCTCTTCTCTGTGTTCTATGCGCCTAGGACTTCCTCCCTCAGGCAGCTGGCAGGACCTGAAAGATCACATGCGAGAAGCTGGGGACGTCTGTTACGCAGATGTGCAGAAAGATGGAATGGGGATGGTTGAGTATCTTAGAAAAGAAGACATGGAATATGCCCTGCGTAAACTGGATGAAACCAAATTCCGCTCTCATGAGGTGAGTCCCCACCTGCTGTTGAGGAGCTCATTCCCAGACCACTCCACCTGAAGCTGACCTAGCAGAAGTAGCAACAGGCCATGTGTTTGCCATTTGATGACCTTATAATACCATTAAAGATCTGTCTTAAGTGGACAAAGCCACAGAATTCCTTATGCCCCAGCAGTGCAGGGTCATAGCAGAGAGAAGTCTGCAGCCATAATATTTTTAACCCAGAGAGAATACTGGTGCAGTCTGTCATGTGGTGACTGACTTAAACCACAGTGTCCCTCCATGAACCTAATTATTATGGCTCTCCATCCTCTGGGTCTGGTCTGGGTTCTGCAAGCCAGCCTTATCACCTTACCCTCTTAGGTACTGCTTTTGGGGCTGGTTGTCACTTCACTTTGCCTTACCCAAAGTGGTGCAGAAGCCTCTTTGAAACCTGAGCCCTTGGCTCAGGTTTTCTGGTTCATCATCTCACCCTGGGGACTTAGCTTTCCATGTTCTTCCCTTCAAGTAGGTGGCTGCTGTTTTGGACCTCAGTCTGATTCTCATGGTAGCTATTCCTTTGATAACACGGAGACCAGACCACCAATTGGACTTCTTTTTCCTGGTTACACTGTCCTGGCTTGCTATGCGGTTTAGGGATGTTTGGAAACATCAACTTCAGGGCCCATTTCTTTTTTTTTTCCATTTCTTTTTCTAAGGATTCACTTCCCTAACTTTATGGCTCGGAGGCTGCATGCCTTAACAGTGCTGTTGCTCAGGTTATCCTCTAGGACTTGAATTTGGAGCAGAAACAAAACAGCACCTGTTCCTCAGTTATACAGAGCAGGGCCTTGGTTCGGGTAAATCAAATTATTGCGTTCACTGAGGGGAAAAAGCATCTGGCTTCTTTCCTCTTAGCATCTTTAAATCTGAGAATGCTAGCTGAGGGTGAAAAGCCTGGAGATAGGCCTGCCTGGACACAACTCCTCTGCTGCTTATTAAAATCTTAGTTGAGCAACTTCGAACTCTGGTTCCTGTATATGCAAATAGTTCCCAATAATAGCATTATCTTATAAGACTTGTCAGGAAGCTAAATTATGAAGCATCTTGCCCAGGTCCTGACACCTGGGAGGTACTGAATACTGGTCAGCTTCTTCCATAGGTACCCACCAGAAAAGGTGGCAGGGGATTGAACCATATATCTGACCTCTGAGAGCCTTTCCAGTTCTTAGATTATGGGGGTCAGTGGTAGTAATTTAGGTTTGTTAACAGTAATAGCCAGTATTTGAGTTATTTACCACATAATCGAGTTGCCATTTATTATTTGTGTTACCTTGAGCAAGAATACCTGCCTGTGGCACTATTGTGCCAAACGGTGCTCAACACTACATTATTGTCAGGCGGCCATATTAGGTGTTGGTGTGCTTTATTCTTCTAGGTCTTATTTTTTCCTTTACTTTTTTGTTTGATTTTTAGGGTGAAACATCCTACATCCGAGTTTATCCAGAGAGAAGCACCAGCTATGGCTACTCACGGTCTCGGTCTGGGTCGAGGGGCCGTGACTCTCCATACCAAAGCAGGGGTTCCCCACACTACTTCTCTCCTTTCAGACCCTACTGAGACAGGTGGTGGGAATTTTTTCTTTATTTTTTAGGTGAACTGAGCTGCTTTGTGCTCAGAGTCTACATTCCAGATTGATGATTTAGTGTCTTAGGAGATTTTTTTAATTTTTTTTTTTTTAATGGAAATAAAACTACATAATTTCTACCAGGGCCATATTAGCAGTGAAACATTTTTAACTGCATAAATTGTGGTTTTGGTTCAGAAACGAGTTGTATATTTTTCACCCCGATGATGGGAAAAAAATCAGTGCTGTATCCTTGTGGGTTGCTCTTCTATGGAGATCAGCAGTTACTGTGACCGAGTCGGCCCATTCTGTTTAGAAATATATTTTAAACGTTTAATAACTGACAGCTGTAGTTGTCTTTGATTGTGTTCATGGATTTCACCAACAGGCACACTGATGTGTTTAAAAAAAAAACAAAAAACATTGAGTTGCAGTGGCAACTTGTGCCCAATTGGTTAACGAACAGGAGTGGATTCCTTATTTGGGGATAAGGTTAGTTGCTCTGATGATGGTCTGGGAACATCACATCCAAGGGAAGTTTCAGGGTTCTCTTATAATTCAAGGCCAACCATGTACACTAAGCTGCTTTAATGAAAAGGGAAGCATTGCAGATAGGGGAAGGGATTGAGAAGGCTAAAAACAGCCTTGTAAAAGTGGATGCCAGCATAAAGATCACTGGGAAATTCTTAACCAAAACCAACTTTAGCAGTTGGTTAGGGGAAAAAACTCATTTAAGTTTTGTTTCTGTCACTTTATCACTCCTAAATTTGTCTCATATTTGTCCTTGGTATCTGAGCTATAAAAAAAAAAAAGACAAAGCCCAAAACCAAAACCTCCCACTGTCTTGGATTTTGCTTAGGGCAGGGAGTGGGGGTAAGGGGGCTACATTGTCATAGGCTATTTTCTTAAACCACTTTATTGAAATATAGTCAACCTGTAAAAAGCTGTACTTTTTTACATTGAGCTATACAACTCAGTGAGTTTGGGGTGAAGTATGCACACATGAAATGACAACTGTGAAGGTCATAAACACCCATCACCTCCCCAGACTGCCTCCCCGCACCTTTACCATAGCAGAAAATCAGCACTCTCCTTGAAACACAGTGGATACCCAAGAATAAATTTAAGTATGTTTAGTAAAGATAAAAGGGTGCTCAGGTTGACGGAAACAGCAACTGAAAAGGTTGTCACGAAGTGATCGGATGCAAGGTCTGTAACAGTTACAGACTCACTTAAGTGCAGTTTGGTAGACAGTCTTTTAGGGAGGGATAAAGTCTTCCACACTGAATGGTCTATGAGTATCTATGAATATACTTGATCCATTTCCTTGGAAATCAGCCATACTTTCCACTTCCTGTTGGTATCAGGGACTGTGCCTTATTTTGGCTAGATATTTCCCAGTTCTATCTTCAGAATTAGTTACTAAAAGATACCTAGCCATCACTTTTTTCAGGTGACTGAAGGAAGTGGTACATTAGTGTTCATAATAACAAAATAGTTGTTGCAAAGTAGTTGCTGCACTTCCACATGTTTATAGAATGCCCCTTCCCAGAACAGTTACTCAGCGATGTGAGAAGGGCTGTTTTTCATCCAGCTTTGACCATGAGATATTACCTGTTTGAAAAGATAAGAAAAAGGAATGTTATAGTTAAGCCTCCTTCCCAGCTGGCTCTACATTGAGCTAACTGATTTGCCATGAAAAATAAGCGATGGAAGTAAGTGTAGCTATTACCCTGTTTTTCTGAGTATCTGAAAGAACCTCAGTTATAAGTGAAGCCTAATTAGTGCGCACTTTTCAATAAGTAGCAGAGACAGGCTAATCAGACATTTGTATGCATATAGGAGAGGAAGGAGAGACTATGTGAACTCAATTTTTCCCAAGAAGCAAAACCTGACACAAGGTCCTGTGTGAGAAACAGTGTATATGATCAATGGCTATGTCTGCTCAAACAGTAACAACTATCAGAGATTAACACCCAAAGTTCTGGGTGTTATTATTGGCCCAGAGTTTTAAAATAGTTACAGTGAGGTTTAAAGATGCAAATCTCCACACTAGGGGTTGCAAACTGATGACTCACAGGATGCATCTGGCTTGCAGGTATGTTTTTTACTTTCATGGTATTTTACTTTTTTAAAATCTATTAACACTTAAAATTTGGGAACCAGCGCACAGAATGCCAGATGTCCAGGTTCTCTGGGCTCCCATCCCTGCCTGGCCCTGAATGAGAGAAGTAGCACATGCCAGCTATCCCTTTGAGAGCTCCAGATCTGCCACAGCCTTCCCCACCCCAGTCCTGTTTTTGTTTTCTTCATTCCTGTTACCAGCTGACCCCTAGAGGTTAATGTGACTTCCAGAATCTACTGCCACCTTGCCACCTGTACATACAACATTTTTGTTGTTATTCCCAGTTTTATTGAGATAACTGACATATAGTTGTATAAACTTAAGATGTGCAACACAATGATTTGATGTATGTATATACTGCAAATTGATTCCCATAACAGGATTAGTTAATATCCAGCATCTCACTTAGTTACAGTTGCTTCTCTTGTGGTGAGAACTTTTTTAAGATCTACTCTTTAGCAACTTTCAAATATACAATACAGTATTGTTAACTAGAGTCACTATGCTGTATGTACATCACACATCCCCAAGACTTATTTAACTTATAACTAGAAGTCCATACCCTTGGACAGCCACCACTGCCACTTCATACTTGGTCAGAGTGCTTTCACAGAGCAGATCTGGGCCTCGCAGTTCCTACGGCATTCTCAGTTTACTGTGGCACCGTTTGTTAAGCCATTTTGGGCAGCACATACCTGGCGGGGCCACAAAATACTCCTCCACAACTCGGTGGGAGTTTTGCAGTAGTTCTTCAGCACAGCTGCCTTCTACCACATTGTCAGATCTCAAGTACAGACATCTACAAAACCAGAAGCTTGAGGTTAGCTTCTCAGAACGTGGCTTCAAAGGCATGGGTGGAAAGGGTCAAGGGTGGGAGGAGGAGAAGACAGCAGCATATTCTCGAGTTACAGTCACTGCTCAAAGATGGAAGTGCTATGGTCAACAGCAGATCAAATAACAGCCTACTGTTTGTTTACTGATTTCCCCAACAACCCTGTGAGATAAGTGGTATTAATAATTATTCCTCAGGATTGACAAGTTTTAATATTTTTGATGATTACTATGGGTAAAGTGCTTTTGGCAGAGATAGGCAATGACAATACAGTGTATTAAGTCTAATAAGAGGTAAGCGATGCTTGCCAAGGAAATTGATAAGGGGACCTCACCCAGCCTGAGGTCCTCAGAACAGGTGATGTCACCCCTTAACCATGGTCAAGAAAGAGCTGGATTTCGGGGGTGGGGCGGGGGGGTGACCCGGTTGGGAAATGAGTAAGGTACAGAAACTTTCTCAACAGTGGTTATAAGTAAGCTGCTAAGGGACAGGATTGGGATCCAAGCCTGGTTCTGGTACCCCTAAGATGAGTGCTTTCTTCATCACAACCACCTTTGGATGTAAAAGTACCTTCCCTTGCAAGATGTACCACAAACATAGCCCAAGAATCTTACACTGTTTTCAGGACTTAGTGGCTTCATTAAGCTATCCAGATGGCAGACTAGTGAAACCAAACAGGAGCTGAACACATCTGTGGGGCTTTACTAGTGTTTTAAGGTTTGAAAGTGCACGACAAGAGGTATGAGATGGCTTTCAGATACTTGGGCTGAAAAGTAAGCAGTATGCTCAGTCACTAACAGGGCAGCAGCCAAGCTCTTTCTGCTCTGAACCAGACACAGACTGAGGGCTAAATGTAGTAGGGCAAGGATGTGACATGAACATCTGTAGAGGCTGTACAGAAGGCCAAGATGTAATCATAAGTTTCTTTTAGGAAAGGATTGGTTCTGTTGCTTTGGGGAACCCAGCCCAGAATGAGACACGATAAACACTTATTAATGGTACAAAGAGTTCAAAGCTGAACTCTATTCTAGGACTGGCACTGTCTTAACTGTGTGACCTTGGACAAGTATGATCTTTCTAGACCTTAAGTTTCTTGCCAAAAAAGTGAAGGTTGCACTAGATTTTTTTTTTTTTTAAACCATATAAGGCAACCCACTCCAGTATCCTTGCCTGGAAAAGTCCATGGACAGAGGAGCCTGGTGGCCTGCAGTCCATGGGG
This sequence comes from Odocoileus virginianus, assembly GCF_023699985.2. Classification (NCBI taxonomy): domain Eukaryota; kingdom Metazoa; phylum Chordata; class Mammalia; order Artiodactyla; family Cervidae; genus Odocoileus; species Odocoileus virginianus. Next base: position 58,685,801 of record NC_069685.1, on the reverse strand, counting down.
TTACATGACTGAGCATGTGTGCACGAGGGTGGAGGGAGATGGGTTGGTAGCAATAAAGTGGTAGAACTAAAAACAAAAAAAGACCATTTAAGGAATATACACTCATACTCATTTAAGGAAACTTGGAGAACAGTAAAAATCATCTGTAAGGGTCACCATTGGACTTTTCTGGAGTTTATATTTCTGTTGGGCAATATAACAAAATGTGTAAGAGCTGGGGCCCCTGAATCACTGCAGAACTCAAACCCCAGAGCTGCACATGGCCTGTATGCAAGTTACTTATCCTTTCCATGTATCAGTTACCTTATTTCTAAAAAGGTTCAGAAAATTGCCGGAATGATGTTTAAAAAGGTCTGAGCTGAGGGGCAACTAAGCCCACGTGCTCTAGAACCCATGCTTCTCCGCAAGTGAAGCTCGCACACCTCAAAGAACACCCAGCACAGCCAGTATAAAACATTTCCCAGGTTCACTCATTTGGTAATTGGGTTTCCTAGTAAGGTTTCCTGAAGGATGAAATAAACCTCTTTAACTGTTACACATTTCTACCCAATTACTGTTTAAGATAGAGTTGTTTGTAGACTAAATCCACACCTGCCTATTTTCTGAATCATAGGCTACTGAACCCAGAGTCTCTGTGAGGGCGGCACGCCAAGCAGACCCCTCGCTTGGCAAGTTGCTTAACTTTTCTTGACCCTGGAATCATGCATAAAGCACCAGACAGGACCAGACGAGCTCTTCAGGTGCCTGTCAATTATGAAGGTCTACCTCACCTCATCTTTCTCAGTCAGGATTCTACACGAGAGTTTAGTCCAGAAACGTAGGATAACTTCAATGCATGTGGTCTAGTTGTTAGTTATGTACCATTCTTGGAAGAACTGAAAAAGAGTCCATTGATCTTGCTGTGTTCTCAATCAGATGAAAAGCCCTGGTTGAGAAGAGTTTCAGCTGTGAGTTAGAAATCTCTGCCCTCTAAAGCTCATGGAAAAGGCACTTAAATCAGTAACTGTGGGCAATGCATTTAATTTCATGGAAAGCACTATGGCAGCATGATGGAAGAAGTGCCTCAGCTGGCCCTGGGGCTGACCAATGGGACAGTTCTGCTGTTGTTTTAGCTTCTTTCTGCCTCTTCCCAACTATCGGCTGCCAGGAGCTGTTTCTCTGGGCACCAGTCTACCTCCATCTGCAAGCCTTTTAATTTAGTTTCATGCCGATTGAAATGAGAGCTAATCGAAGTGGCAAATAAGACCCTGTGGGACACCTTAAGTATTCAAGTTATTTGACCACAATCAGAGATGCCATGTGAGTCAGTCTCTGGCTCTAAGACGAAAAAGAATAGTTTCTACGGGATGACTATTTTTTTATGGCCACCCCACACTCCTTGTGGACTCTTAGTTCTGGACCAGGGATCGAACCCATGACCCCTGCAGTAGAAGTGAAGCATCTTAACCACTGAACCTCGGGGAAGTCCTGAGGCTAGCAAGCACTTAACACGAAGGTTACAGTTAACATATAAGTGTGGCTTTCCTGACTGGCACTGACTAATGGCAGCTTTCTCCCACTTCTACCAGGAATTTATTTTTAAAAATTCATGGAATTCATGAAAATTCAGGAAAAGGCTAGGATAGGGTTGTAGATTGCCCTTATCTTTATAAGTTGCATACCTCTCCTTCCCAAGAAGCTGCACTCCCAAATGGCAAACAAGTCTGCTTTGCAAAAAAGTGTTTCCTTTAAAAATGTATTTAAAAAAATAATAAAAAAAATAATAAAAATGTATTAAGATTTGGCAACAACTGGTAGAGGTGGTTAGGGGCTGCACACTTTAAGTACAGTATACACATGCTGCTTTGTCAAAGACCCAGCCTTCCAGGTTGCATTACACTACTTCACTATTTGGGTTATTACTCTGTCCCCTTAGGCATTCAAAGGTAAAACTTCCCTCTGCATTTCCACCTTCTCTAACACTAACCATGGTTAACAGTTTCTTGCATGCCCTTTCAGGGAACAAAACAAAACTTAATACACACACCAGAGTATATAAAATAGATTACACATTAAAGTATCAATGAAACCACATACCATATTCCAAACTTTGCCTTTTTTATTAATAAGTATACCCTGGAAACCTTGCCATATCAGCATATTTAGTTATTTCATTATTTTTAACTGCCATTTCAGTGTATGAAGATGTATTTAGCCATGAAGGACGCTTAGATTGTTTCTTTTCTGTTGTTCTGTATTATCAACAGATTTGCATACCCTGAATGCTCGTGCACATATCTTGATGCACTGTCACAGATATATGTCACAGATAGGGAACCACTAGGTCAAAAAATGTGAAGAAAAAAAAAAAGTGTACATCTAAAAAATTTTTGAGACAGGAATCCAGGAGTAAGCAAATCAGATGTGAGCTCACGTTCTAATAAGAATTAGTACAAGTCAACAAAAATAAGATAATCAAGAAAAACAGTGGAAGAAAACCCGACAGGATAAGGAAGTAGTGACTGGAGGGAGCGGAGGGAGAATTTAGAGTGGCTTGGAGAGGCCAAAGAAATGAATTGTCCAACAAAAAGGAAAGCAAGTTCAAGGACCTAGAGAAGCCACGAATCCGGCCTGTAGCAGAAACAGGCAGGAAGTCGTGGTCGGAGTGATGAGGTAGGGGGCGCTCTAGGAAGTTGGGCCTCGAAGGTGAAAGCTTAGCCGTTTGGATTTTGTTCCTAGTTACATTGGGAGGGCTCGAGGATTTTAAAAGGGAGAGGATCCTTAACGAACGAGGCAAAGAGCTTACCCGCAGGGTGACCGTGGGCAAGTTCTCGCGTGTCGCTAATGTTCTTTCCCCTCCGGTGGAATAAGACACTAAGCTCCAGCCTTAACTGGTAACGAAGGCGCCGCAGGCAAGCCTTCGAGGGCCGCGGCCGCGAGCTTACCTGTCCTCCAGGACTGATTCCATGGGCTCCACCCCGTCGGTGTTCACTGCGCGGAGTCGGTCGGCGAAGGCGATGGCTTTCTCCAGCCGGGCCACGGCCTCCTGGCTGCCGAAGTCCACCAGCGATAACCGCTCCAGGTGCTGGATCAGCTCGCCTGTGACCCGGCCACTTCCCTGGGGGGTGAATGAGGCGGAGGGTGTGGGTTACGGGTGGGGCCTGCTCCGCCTTCCGCCCCGCTCCGACACCCGCCTGGACGCCCCGGCCTCTACCTGAGAATCCGCCTTGGAGGTGAAGCCCCGGCGCCCGCGCGCCGCAGCCCGAAGACGCACGGCCCGCGCCCACATTTCGCTCCGTCTCGGCCTCCGTAGCGCATCCTCTCCTAAGGCCGCGCGACGCGCTTACAAGTGATGACATCCGAGAGCGCCGCTACCGCCGCGGACGCCGACGCCATGAACAGCGTAGGGGAGGCTTGCACCGACATGAAGCGCGAGTACGACCAGTGCTTCAACCGCTGGTTTGCCGAGAAGTTCCTCAAGGGGGACGGCTCCGGGGACCCATGCACAGACCTCTTCAAGCGCTACCAGCAGTGTGTTCAGGTGAGCTCCGACCCGGGCCCTCTCGTCTCTGCCCTGGGCCCCGGCTCGAGGGGGTTGGGACGGGCGGGGTGGAAGAAAAGCCTGGATGAGACCAGTGGCAGGAGTTCTCTCCCTTACCATTCACCACCCAGGATGCCTGGTATCTCTCCGAATGTCAAAGGTAAATCTTTCTGCAGCACCTTAGTTTCTGCGTAGCCCAGTAACATTTTTGGTTCCTTTGGTGATGAACCTGAACTTGCAAAGTGAGTTATTCGTATTTTATGCGTGGAACACTCACACCCATAATAGTTAAACGAGTAGTCATAGTTCACTAGAATCAAGTGTCCTTGGATTTTGCGGTGGTCCACTTTTCCACTGTTGCTGAGGGGAGAGACGGGGTGTTCAGTCTCTCTGGCCTGTTAGACCTCATGCAGGGTCCCCTTATGTTGTCACAATGCCTTCACTGGCCTGTTTTTTCTCTCTTGGCCAGTTAGAACATCTTTATTCCAGCACAGTGAATGTGAAACAGATCTGATTGTAAGAACAGCTCTGGGCAAGGCATCCCCCATTAGTTAACTTAAAAAACATCCTCAGTAAGTCCAGGTGGAGTTGCTGTCTTTGTCCCATAGACAGACTGGAAAGAGAGGCTTGCTCAAAGTTACGTAGCCAGTAAGTCCTGGGACCGATTTGAACTTGTGTCTGTCACAATAGGGCCTTTAATAGGCCTTTTGTGTCACAAAAGTCAGACACGATTTAGTGACTAAACAAGTATCACAATAGAGTGGTGATACTGCTTAAATTGCACTTCTGAATTTTGTCACAACTCTTCAGTCTCTCTCATCTTACAGTTAATTTCTTCATAATCGTACTTAGGGTTTGTCATGTTTGGTAGTCCTTATGGTACAGTTGGATTTACTTTTGTACCTAAAGTACAAAATATTCTACAAAATATTTCTAAAGTTTGGACTTCAGGCTTCATGTAGTCCCTTTTATATGTTTTCTTCCATCAGAAAGCGATAAAGGAGAAGGAGATTCCTATTGAAGGACTGGAGTTCATGGGCCATGGCAAAGAAAAGCCTGAAAGCTCTTCCTGACCTTGACAGTCACCTTGAAAGTGGACTCCTCAAATCAGGAAATTGAAGACTCTGGATTGTGTAAATTAAAACTGAAGATAGAATTGATTTGATGAATTTAGGAGGAAGGAATTTCCTTTCCTCCTTGATATCTTTCTCTCATTTGTAAAAAATGATGAACCATCACTCTTTGCTTTGAGATTTCTGGTTTTGGCATCACAGCAGGAACTCAGCATTCTAAATAATGGGATTATTTGGGATTATCATTGCAGTACTCGGTCTGGGATCAGTTTTAAATATATCTTGTATAAAAACTCTAGTAAGCTTGTCAGGATGACTAAGGTTGCCTGACCTCCAGTCATTCTTTGAAGGACATTACGTACACTCTACTGGGTTTATTTGTTCATGGAAGCAACTGGTTAAGATCTATTTTCTCTAAGGGAGCAAATACTCCCTTAGAGGGTTCCCAGAACAACAGTTTCAGTAATGCTTGGAAGCACAGTTTTATTTTTATATAGTAATTTAACTGTTAAAGATTGTTGGTGGACTGGGTTAACCAAGAGGAAGACAGCTTTCAACAGTTTCCTACCTTAACAAGAGGTGTCAGATTTCATACTAAGATGTGAAAGCTTCATGAATGCTGCAGTGAACACCATTTCAGAGCACTTGGTGTAGTTCAGGAATTAAAATCCTTGGAGTGGCTATGGAGGAAGATCCTAAATTACCAAGATTTGCTGCTGCCAGCTTTCAGCTTGTCAATGAATTAAATCAACCTGTATACATAAAAATGCCAAAATGCTGCATATGATTAAATGGGGGTGGGGGGGGTGAAGAGATCACTTTACTTGCCTTGTTTACTCACCCTGCCTGGTAATGCCTGAAATCATGAAGATGGAATAAATTTTAACTTTTGGTTTATATTCGGAACTCAGTGCATTTTATGGAATGACTTCCATCCTGTGAACCCCACACATCTCATATATACACTGGGGGGAGTTTTACATGCTTTATAATTTAAAAATGAAGATTCATCTAAGCTAGGGAGTATGGTATAACAAATGGAAACCTCACTGATTTCAATGTTTATATAATGGCACCCAACCCAGAAAATTTTGTATGTGCCCACACAGTATGAAACTCGATTTATAGAAAGCCTAGATTCTATTATCTCTTTTCCACTTTACTAATTATTAACTTCATTTTTTTTTAATACTAACTTCATATTTAACATGACCAATCCTTAATGCCATTGTAGTACATTCTGCATTTATATTTTGGCAGGCTAAGGTCCATTATACATAAGATATTTGGAACCCAGCTGAGGGAGGCCAGGCAGCAAACTGGAGTTAAGTATAACTGCCCTGAAATAAGCCTGGCCACAAGTCAGTCAAAACCTTGTAGCCTCTTGAATCTTACCACAAAACTGTCTAGTTAAGCCTTGAGAATAAAACAAATTTTACTGTAATTGCTGCTGAGGGAATAATTTTTTCCTGATTATCCCTCATGCTATTTTTACTTTACCCTGCCCATAAAAGGACCAACTATCTGAGGTACTTCAAAGGTTTTAAATTTTGAAGAGGAAATATTAAATTGCTCTTTAAGAGTGATTTTGTACATGTAAATCCATGGCTAATTAATTTCAATGTATGACAAAAACCACTGCAATGTTGTAAAGTAATTAGCCTCCAACTAATAAAAATAAATGAAAAAAAAAAAGTGATTTTGTAACTATTATTGATTGTTGTTTCTCCTAATTCTTATGGCTACAGGAAATTTTTAATTCCAGAAAAAAAGCCAGTACTATATGCAGGAAGTGTCATACTGCCATACTGCCTTTATTTCTCCAGAAGTTTATAACCGTTCCAGCCTGAAGGGAGCTGAGAGAGGACCCAAGATATGAACTTGCCACCTCTGGAGAAAACTTTCTGACTTTTGGGAGTATCCTTCAGCAAATGCTAGTATCTTTGCCATCCAAAGTCTGCCAGGACCCAATTTTGACTGTTAATTAGCTCAATTGAGATCTTTGCTTTACCCACCCCAGGCACAAGTAACCAAGACCAGGCCTGTTACAAACACTGTTCTTCTGGAGGCCTGAACTGGACCTGAAACACTGTCAACAGTAGCCACAGACCGTCACTATACAAACAGAATATTAAAGCTAATTTCTGAGGGAAAGGCACAACCAAAGAATGCAACTCTCAGGTCATGACATTATTTATTTAAGCCATCTCCTCCTGCTATAAGCAAAGGGATGGAAGATCAGTATAATGGTCCTCAAGTGTAATGGTCATCACTGGATACAAGGTGGTGAGCTTAAGGTCCCGTGTACTTTTCTGGTCCATGCGTGCAGAGTAGTGGTCCAAACCAGTGCTGTGGTCCCCACTGGGTAGTGGTCCAGGTTCTCTTTATTCGTCTTCATAGCCAGTTGGAAGCGGATTCACATGAGGGTTATGGAATAGGGTATGGTTACCATCTCCCCAGGGAAAGGGCTGTGGAGTGAAGATGGCAATTAGGCAATTCCAGAAAAACAGTTCAGCACTGCCACGAACTGCTTAAAACAGGGCAAGTACAGGAAATACATAAAAACAAAATGGAAATTAGTCCTTTACATAACTGAGATGTTTCAGTTCTCCCATAATGTAAGAGAGCTCTTATAAATTCCAAGGGAGCCCGTAAAGAGGACAGTAGGAAAGGCAAACTCGAGTCCCCTTACTCATAAGCCTCTCCCTTGTAACTAAACCTCAGTGCTCTGTTTCTGAAAGTGCAGTCCTCCCATCACCTATATCAGAATGGTAGAGGTGGGTACAGGGGAGGAGATGCTGACTTCAACGCAGGTTTCTGGACCTGAAACAAATCTCTGGATTGGAAACTGCAACATACCCTCAATTATTCTGCATGGTACTTTTGAAAGCCATTGCTCCAGGGCAGTGGTTTCCAACCCAGGATGATTCTGCCCTTGTGGAGACACAGGCCAGTATCCGGAGACATCTTGAAGAGGGGGTACCACTACCACTAAGTGGTGAGAAGTCAAGGATGCTGCTAATATCCTGTAACTCACAGGACTGCCCCTTGCCCCAACAAGAGTTATCCAGCCCCGAATGTCAATGGTGAGGTTAAGACATTTCGCTATATGTATGCCTTCTAACTCTATTGTACAACGGTGGCAGTGGCGCTGAGACTCATCAATTCTTTTTGAATTTAAGAATCCAGCTTAATTTTCCCCTCGGGCTAAGTGAGACAGTAGTTAAATATCTACATCAAGAGTCAAAGAATGACACAGTTGCGGTGGTAACTGGCATAGAGGTGAAGATCAGAAGCTGTCAATCTCTTCATTATGCAGCTAGCAGCTGTTAGATGCCCAGGTTTTAGAGACGTGCACCGCCTTCCGACTCTGCCAGCTTAAGGGAATTTCACAAACCTCCAAGTTTTGTACAACTGACAACCGTTAACAGTATCAGAAGGTAAACGGTGGGATGACTCAAAGAAACCGAAGAGCACTTGTTGTATGACCTTAAAAAAGAAAACTCAGGCCTGACCGGAGAAAATAAAAATGTGTTTGGGAGGATTAAATGACAAACTGTACAAGCCCGGCACCCACAGTTTTAGAGAATTAAGAGCTTGGACTAGGGCATTTGGGGAAAGATGAACAGACACTTGAAGAGACTGCAAGGGGTACCTTGGACCTGATGCGGAGATGCGGGTAGGCCACGAACTCGGGTCTCTCCTCCTCTCCGTGGTGCGACTTCAGGAAGACATTCAGCATGCTCACTCCCACCCCGGGGAGCGCCACAAAGTAGGTGAGGGCCTTCCACATGCGAGCTGCGGAGGGGGGTACGACCGCTCAGGGAGCCACCCGCGTCTCATCTCCCTCCCCCAAGTGCTCAAGCCAAGGTCAAAGTCCCGCCGCTGTTCTCTTCAGCAGACCTGAGGCCCGTCCCGCGACCCCGGTCCCAGTACCTGAGCCCTCTTCGCCGTGGGCGCCACTGGACATAGACCGACTCAGCTGCAGCCGGGAACTACCCAACAGGCCAGAAACCCGAGATCCAGCTGCCGCGGCCATCTTCAACCTGGGTTCCCCCGCAGCGCCGGAAGCGGAAATAGAAAGTTGGCTGGTGGGGTGGGTGGGACCACAATCTTAAAAGGAAGTTCCTATTGGGCGGTACCTTTTCCGCGGAGGCTGCGCATTGTAGCCTGAAAGCTCGGGAGCCAGAGGGAGCATGCGCTCAGCGCTCCGGTGTGCATTATCTGGTTCCTAAGGTCAGCATCGAGGTGAAGTTAAGCGCATGGAAAAAAAGGTTTGTGGAAGGACACCCTGGCACTGAGGGTCGCTCCCTTCGTTGGAATCCGTGCGCATCAACAGAGGTTCCGAGCACAAATCCCCTATCTAAAATGCTTTTTCCTCTCCTCCACATCCTCTGATTCTGCGCTATTTTTTCCCAAAACACCAGGACATAATAATTGTCATCATTATTATCTTGTAGGCATCACACAGCTTATAATCTATCAGAGGAAACAAAAGATTTTGCCACTGCAACATCCCCAAACTCTGGGATCGTGCCTGGCAAGTAACAGGTGCTCAACACAAATATGTTGAATGAATAAATGAATGAATAGCAACGGGAAACAATTGACATCTCTTATACTTTATCTCTGCAATTCTTTCCTACCCTTCTTTTTTCTTCTCCTTCTACTAATCTAAAAACAGTTTTAAAAATAAAAGTTAAGAAATAGATGCCTAAGAGAGACTTCCTTTATGGTCCAGTGGTTAAGACTCCACCCTCCCAATACAGGGGGCTCAGGTGCCATCCCTCCTCAGGGAGCTAGATCTGGCATGTGGCAACTAAGACCCAGCGCAGCCAATTAAAAATAAATAAAATCCTAAAAAATAGATACATAAGATAAAATGAAAGTAAACTTCTTGACCATAGGTTCCTTTAAAAATATAATGAAAAAAGAAAAAAAAAATATAATGAAACCTCTGAATCCTTTCCTCAAATAAAATATTAATACAGCTTCTCAGCACACACAGTTTAAGCACACAATGAGAGAGGAAGAAGGTCTTGTAAAGTGCACCCAGAGACCCCCTAAGAGTCCTGTGCTCCAAATTAAGAACCCCTACTTAGAGGATAAACAGAGACTCTGGTGTGGGTAGACTGGATTCATATTTTGTTCCCATCCCTCACAGCCTGTATGACCTTGAGCAAGTTGGATAAAACAAATGCTTTAACATCCTGCAGTTTCATGAAAACAAAAACAGGATCATATTACTAGAGCTGGGTTTTTGCATGTTATGGTGAAATTAAAATTGTCAAATCTCTAGGCATCGTCTAACAGAGTCAAAGGGTCTGTGAAGCCCTACAGTGTAGCCATGGAAAGGATCTGAGCTCAAGGATCAGGAAATCCTGGGTTCAAATCTGCTCTGCCCTCAGCTGTTCCTCTTGTCTAAAGTGAGAATGTAATATGCACTTAATTTATTCCTTTATCTGACGAACAGTAATTTAAGACACAGCTCCACCTGGGGAAGTTATTCAACCTCCATTCATAGTAATGATGGTTAATTTAGTAAATACTAACTACAGTGGCTACCGTGTGCCAGGTGTACACAATAGAATGCAAGAGCTGTAAGCGCTCTCTCGTACAATTTACAATTCACTGTTAGAGACAGGATTAAGCAAAAATACCCAATGCCTGGGATATGTTAAAGTTCAACAAATGTTTATTTTCCCATAGGACTTTAATACATCTTGCAGGGTGGTTCTGCTAAGTAAGGATTGTCATGTTTGGAACATAGTACCTCCTCGGGCATGATACATATAATATTCTTGCCAAGTATGCTCAGCATTTGCAAAGCCTTGGGTGACTTAGTTTAGACAGTCCAGGAAACCAAAGTCATCGATACAACAAATAGCTAATATTTACTGAGCATTTACTTCATGCTCACATCTATGACAAGCACTTTGCATAAATTGTCCTCCCCACCTCAGAAAATGGTGACTCGGTTCCTCAAGTGAAACACTTTGGAATTATCTTTGATCGCTCTCTTCTCTCTCTGCCTCTCATGTGGGATCCAATTCCCTGACCATCAAAATTGAATCCATGCCCCCTGCTGTGGAAGCACAGAGTTTTCACCACTGGACCCCCAGGAAAGTCCCCTCACACACATTTTATTTTATTGTACTTTATTATTATTTTTTTCAAACACATAATTTCTACTGAGAATCTGACCATGTCTTACTACATACTGCTCCCAATCTGATCAAAGGTGTTAGCTCTCACCTGGACAATTGCAAAGCCTCCTGACTGGTCTCCCTGCTTCCTGGCCCTTCCACAGTCTATTCTTAGGGAGCAGCTAGAGGAATCCTCTAACACTGGTCATCTTCCTCCTCTGCTCAAAATCCGCAGTGGTTCCCGTCTCACTCAGAGTAAGTGCCAAAGCCCCGAGAGTGGGCTGCCAAATCCTACACACCTTGTCTCCAGTCACCCCTCTGACACCGTCTATTCTACCTGCCCCCTTGCCCACTTCACGCCAGCAACACTGGCCCTCCTGCCTTTCCACGAATGTGACAGGCATGCCTCTGACTCAGGACTTTTGCACACACTCATCTCTCTGCCTGGAAGAGTTTCCCCCCAGGTAGCGCATGAATTGTTTCCTTATTTCACTCAGGGGTTGTCTTAGAAGTCATCTATCAGGAAGGCCTTCCCAGACCACCCGGAAGTGAAATAGCTCCTCCCCACCCTGACACTCTATCCTCCTTACTGTGCCTTAGCTATCTTTGTGGCACTTCCCACCATCTGCTGTATTAAATATTTATTGGTTTATGGTCTGCCTGGGGCGGAGACTATGATTTGCTCACTGGTGTGACCACTTGGCTTGTTATAGGACCTCGCTGAATGTACGTTAATCCCAACCATGAACCCATGGTGGTTTAGTTGCTCAATCATGTTCACCTCTTTGCAACCCCATGGACTGTAGCCCCGCCAAGCCCTCCTGTCCATGGGATTCTCCAGGCAAGAATACTGAAGTGAGTTGCCATTTCCTTCTCCAGGGGATCTTCCCCACCTAGGTATCGAACCCGGGTCTCCTGCATTGCAGGCAGAGTTTTTACCAACTGAGCTATGAACCTGTGAACTAGATACTATTCTTCCCCCACTTTTCAGATAAGGAAACAGACTTGAAGTTGTGAGGATATTGCCCAAGATCCCCAAGCTTTAGGCAATTGGTGAACCCAGGCAGTGTGGGACTCAAGTTCTTCTTTTTTGAAAAAATTTTAAAAAGTTTTATTTTTGGTTGTGCTGGGTCTTCACTGCTGTGAGAGTTCTAGAAGTTTCAGTGAGGGCTTTTCACTGCAGTGGCTTCTCTTGCTGCAGAGCAGAAGTTCTAGAGCATGCAGGCTCAGTAGTTGTGGCCTACAGGCTTGGTTGCTCGGCAGAATGTGGACTCTTCCCCGACTAGGAATCGAACCCACGCCCCCTGCATTGGCAGGCCGATTCTTAACCACTGGACCACCAGGAGAGTCCGTCAAGTCAGTTTTTTTAACCTCAAAGCCATGCAGAGTTTGCTGTAGGTAGAACAACACCAACTCTGAGAGGTCACCCTGTCAAGGTCATGCTAGTCTGATGCTCTGAACAGGGATGAGCAAGGGGGGAAAAGAAAAGAGCTACATAATTTCTGATTTCAGTAGGTTTGGAAAGAAAAATATTTCAAATCATGGGGTCCTTGAGAATGAATGGAACCATCAGATGTGTTTTCTAGATGCTGAGCTGAAAGTCCCCACCTTGTGCTGCCTCTCACAGTGACCCCCAGGGCATCTGGCCTCTCTGTGTAGGGAGTCTCCCCAAGGCCATGGCCAGCCAGGCCTGGATTTGACGTCATCTTCTCTGGCAGCTGGTGATGTTTACACTCATATTGAAGCCACTAAAGTCTCTGGCGCTCTATTTCCTTGAAATAGAGAGCTGGCAGGCAGGCACCTCAATCCTGGGGCCAGCTGCTGGTGGGGTAATTGGAGTAAGGCTGGGGGAGGCTGCCTAGCCAAGGACAGGGCTTGCTTAGGGGAAAGCTTATCTGGGGCATCCATCCTGCTACTTCTCTCCTGGTTTCTCCCAGCTAAGAGTTCATCCAGTTCCTGGACCAATATTCGTCTGCCAAGAGACTCATGCTGTGTCTCAATTAAGCGTTCACTTATTGTTCACTATTATTTTTGCTATGATCATGGTTAAGGGTACAGGTTCTATGGAATCAGAGCATAGGGGCCTGGACTATTCAGAAGGCATGAAGTATTTTTCCAAGTATGCTGCAGGGGAGGTTGGGGTGCAGTGACCACCACTTCCATCATCTGAATAACTTGTCTGAGCTGCTTAGCATCATTAATTCATTTAATTTGGAGTCTCAACTATGTCCTTGGACTGGGGCGACAACAGTGACCTTATGGAACACCCAGTCTAGAGGGAGAGACTGAGAAATAAGCAGTTACTACTGTCAGTGTGATAGGTTTCTTTAATGGGAGGCTGTCCAGCATGAACCTTGGTACAAGTTCAAGTCTCAGGTTAGCTACTTAGCTATGAAATCATGGGAGGTGAATTCATCTGCCTAAGTTTCACAACCCTTGAAGTGACTGACCCAGGATTCAAATCCAAGAAGTCTGGTCTTGCCTCTCTTTGTGCCTCAGTTTCCTCATCTGTAAAATGGGGATAATAATAGTAGCAACCCCATAGGAGTCCTGCAGGCTATGCTGATTTAGGATTTTATCCAAAAGGTGCTGAAGAGACTTTCTGGATTTTTTGGGCCACACAGCCTGTGGGATTTTAGTTCCCTGACCAGGGATTGAACTCTCATCTTCAGCTCAGAATCCTAACCACGGGACCACTAGGAAATTTCCTGAGAAGACTTGCTTTTAAAGGAGAGAGATACTCAATTTTGCACCTGAGGCTTTGCACAGGCTGACCGCTCCTGGCTAGAAATGCCCTTCCTGACTTGTCCCTCTTTGTCTGCATGCTCCCCTCAGCCTTCACCTCCTACAGGAAGCCTTTCCTGGTTACACCAAGCCCTGGGCCTCTGGTCCCCTAGCGAGGTTTAAACTCACTGCACTGTATTGGAGAACTATTCCATCTCATTTCCACTCTGAGCTCCAGATCTCCCCCACCCTTTCCTAAGACCCCTCTGAACCGCTGCGCGGGGCAGTCATAACAAAATGGGTAAGAACTCAGTTTCTCAGTCAAAGCTGGATTAAAATCCTGGCTTTGCTACTTTTGTTGGACAAACCCCTTCATCTTTCTGGGACTCAGTTCCCTCATCTGCAGAACTGGGAGAATCACAGTATATGTTCATCTAATAGGTTGGTTGGGAGGACTGAGAGTGATGATGTGTGTAAAAGCACTTAGCATCTTGTTTAACAAATAGCCACAACTTGTATTATATTATTATTAATCATCTACTATTACATTGGGATTGCCTCATAGCCCCGGTAAAGAATGCCTGCCATGCAGGAGACTGGGTTCAGTTCCTACGTTGGGAAGATCCCCTGGAGAAGGGAATGACAACCCACTCCAGTATTCATGCCTGGAGAATCCCATGGCCAGAGGAGCCTGGCGGGCTACAGTGTATGGGGTCACAAGAGTCAGACACAACTTAGCAACTAAACCACCACCACTGTTACATTAAGTTAAAAACAGAACCAGTGTCTGGTCTGTGAAATATATGTCAATAAAGCTGTTAAACACAACAAAGCAGGCTACAGAATATGGCAAAATGTGTGTTTCCATTTTTGTAAAATGCATGGGGAAAATGCTATAAGAGTTATGTTGTTCGGTTGCTCAGTCATGTCTGACTTTGTTACCCCATGGACTGCAGCACGCCAGGCTTCCCTATCCTTCACCATCTCCTGGAGCTTGTTCAAACTCAAGTCCATTGAGTCAGTTATGCCATCCAACCATCTCATCCTCTGCCGTCCCCTTCTCCTCCTGCCTTCAATATTTCCCAGCATCAGGGTCTTTTCTAATGAGTCAGTTCTTCACATCAGGTGACCAAAGTATCAGAGCTTTAGCTTCAGCAGCAGTTCTTCCAGTGGATATTCAGCAGTTGATAAGGATTATACTTATGTGGTAAGAGAGGTATGTCTGGGTTTTAATTTTCTTTTAAAAAATTCTGCAATGAACATTTAAAACAAAGAATTTCACCAAATAGCAGACCATGAAGTTGCTGTCAGCACTTCTGTTGTTGGTATTCGTCCCATTAGACTGTAAGCCCCATGAGGGCAGGGATCCCTTCTGCCTGGCGCTAGGAAGGCGCGGAGTAATGGACAGAGAGGTGACCGGATAGATGGGGGCGGATCTGGTACCCTCACCTGCAGTACCGCACTCTCCCTGTGGGTGGCAGGCTCCGCATGTGCGGGCGCCGCCCACGAGTCTGGCCAGAGATGAGTCGCGCCTGAGACCTTCAACGTGGCTGTCTGATCTCAGGATCCTCGTAGGAGGGAGAGAGGTGGAATCTGCGAGAGGAACAGACAGAGCCCAGGTTCGGGGACGACTACTTAAGCCCTCGCCTCTGAGACGTCTCCAGCATCTTCCCCTGATTGAAACAAGAAAACTAAAACCTCACTTTGTAGAGAATGTCCCCTCTTGCCACCTCACCCCACAAGGAGGGGCAGAGAGGAGAGACTGAAAGGTCCCCGGACCTGGAAGAAAGAGAAAGAGGTCCTCCCCGAAGATCGTCATCCTCACAACTCATAACTCACAGTCTGCTGCGCTTGGCAGTGGGCTAATTGCCCCCACCCAGTAGCTCTTTGATCTTAGAAGAGAGGTGTGCTAGCATCCCATTTTGCAGACAGGGGTCTTTGCGCCTTAGAGAGGTAGTGCTTGCTTAGAGAAGAGGACAGCAGCTGAGTCTGATTCCAATCCCCTTTCTTATCTCTGCCTCCCCACCTCCCCCCACCCCTACCCCCCCTATCCTGTGTCAAACTGAGACATCCCTTGGAGGGGGTGTCTTCCAATCTAAATTACATTTTTAAAAAATATACTAATAGCATTTGTTTAACCTACCCTTTCTATGGCACTGGCACTCAACATATATTATCTCATTTAACCCTTCCCACAACCCTTTGAAGTAAGAACTATTATTATCCCCATTTTACCTATGAGGAAATTGAACCTCAGAGAAGCAAATACTGACAAATCTAGAGAGCAAGTGGAACAGAGCCATGATTCAAATGTATGGCTGTCTGACCCCAAAGTCTTTACGTCTTAGCAATACATGTTTTTCCTTCGTAATTAAGTATAAGGGGCTTCCCTGGTGGCCCAGTGGTAAAGTGTCCACCTGCCAATGCAGGAGACATGAATTTGATCTCTGGTCTGGGAAGGTCCCACATGCCTCGGGGTGAGTAAGCCCAGTGTGCCACCACTGCTGAGCCTGTGCTCTAGAGCCCGGGAGCTGCAACTTTTGAAGCCGAAACGCCCTAGAGCCTGTGCTCCACAAAAGAGAAGCCACTGCAACGAGAAACCCGTACACCACGACTGGAGAGTAGCCCCTACTCACCCCAACTAGAAAAAAGTCGGAGCAGCAAAGAAGACCCAGCACACCCTAAATAAATAAATTAATTAAATTATTTTTTGAAACCTATATTAAGTATTCAAGTATTGAATACATACATCTATACAGTACAAATTACAAACTAATTATAATAGATAATAAAGATTTAAAAGCCTCCCCCATTCCTGTTCTCCAGCCACCCAGCTTCACTCCAAAGAAATTCATCATACTAGAGATTTCTGATGATCCTTCTAGAGATATTTGATACGTAGACAAACACCTATATTACTGCCTCTCACATAGTCATCAGTGACTTCCTCAAATTTAAGAAGGACCAAGTCCTCTTCTTCTAGAACAGGATATAATTTCTCTTCACTGACTCCTTGGATTGGCATGCAGGGCCTCCCAGGGGCACCTCCACCCACTCTATGCGTCACCCACACAGGTCTCCAGGCTCCGCATCATGTTGCCATCTCCCCAGCCTCCTAGTCTCTAGCCTCCCTCCAACAGCTACATTTATTGGGATCTTTTTCCCTTTGAGTCTCCCCAGACAGAATCTACCCACCTCCCAGCCCCTAGAGGCCCTGCCAGCCTCTCTCAGCAGATTTCATTGTACAGTGATGGTATATCCTACAGGACCCTGGAGGTCAGAGTGAGGCGCTGGGTTTTATCCTTATCGAACAGGAAGCCGCTGAAGGCGTGCAGAGAGGAGAGGTCTAGCCAGACTGGCCCTTTAGAAGGGTCACCCCGGCTGTTCTGTGGGGAGCAGGTTGGAGGCGGTGAACCTGTAAGGGGACAGAGCAGCCCTCATGCTAATGCAGTAGTCCAGTGGAGAGACAGCAGTAGCTGTGACGAAACAGGGATGGAGAACATTCGAGAGACATTTCCACTCACTGGTTGATTGGTTGTGAAAATGGAAGAGGAGACCATGAGAGAGATGGTACAAAGGACCCCTAAAATGAATAATCCAGTAATGGGTGCTTGTCTCAGTCCCTGCCTTTCTTACTGGATTACTCATTTTAGGGGTCCCTTATCATTGGGTAGCTGGCCTTCTAATGGCACAGCCATCCCTCTACTCCCCAAGCTAGCAAACTAGGAGTCCATCTTTCTTCTAAAGGGCCATCACTGCCTCTGGCCACCATATTCACTAAGGGCAGCTCAGTCATCATCTGAGCTAACCTTCTTTCTGTTTATGAAATATGGCAAGTCCCTCCCAACCTCAGGGCCTTGGCTCATGTTATTCCTTCTGCCAGGAATTCTCTTCCCACTCCTTGTCTTGATAACTTTTAAGCAGCTGGAGAGCTTCATAAGAGGAGGGACCTTGTCCATTTTGCTTACTCCTGTATCCCAGCACCGAACCCAGTGCCTGACATAAACCAGATGCTTAATCAATATTTTTTTGTAATGAAATGATTCTGCTTGTTACATTTTCATACAACGTTTGGACTCTACCATGCAAAATGGGTCAGGAAGATCTCCTGGAAAAAGGAATGGCAACCCACTCCAGTATTCTTGTCTGGAGAATTTCATGAGCAGACCATAGGATGGTAAAGAGTCGGACAGGACTGAGCAACTAACACTTTTACTTTCATGCAATTTAACACCTTGTCTTTTGTTTTTATCTAGTGATTTGGTGCACCCCATAGTTATATCCTAAACTGCACCCAGTCAGCCTCTCTTTGCATTTCCCATGCTAGGCTGCCCAGTAATAAATACTGTTCTAATTTTTTTTTACATTTAAGAGTTTTATTATTATTTTGCTGTTGTTCTTACTCTGGTGACAAAAGAAAATATGTCAATTGTAAAAACTTCAGGTAGAAATAAATTAGAAGGTACGAGTTCCCCATGGGCCCTCTCTTTTAGAGCCACTGCTGATTTATTTTTTATCTTTTGGCCATGCTGAGGGGCATGTGGGATCTTAGTCTGCTCAGTCAGGGATTTAACCCATGTCCTCCATTGTAATCATGGAGTCTTAGCCACTGGACTGCCTGGGGAAGCCCCACCACTGCTGATTTAAATGGCACCTATATCCTTGTTTCCATTTGTAGACTTTTCAAGGGAGGAAGAGAAGATTCGCCCGCCTGCCTGTGAGCCTGATCTTGGAGGATCCATTTTTCTTTTTCATTTCTAGCCCCCACCCTACCCTGTAGCTGTTCATGCACGTAGCATTGATCTTAACATTATACATCTTCTGTGTTAAAGTTAGCAGACATTGGCACCAGTGACTCTGGTGAAGAGGAAGTCTGTTTAAATCTCACCTGGAATGGAGGCCCATTCTCAGGCTTCAGTCAGGCTCCAGGTCTCCATTCAAATTTGTGAACATTGCAAGAACTTGAATCCTGCTAGAAAAAAATAAATTTCCTGGGTCAAGTGGAACCCAGATTCAAATCTTGCCTCCAACACTTCTTATGTGCCCTTGTACAAATATTTTCCTTTCTCTGAGCCTCTTTTCTTCAGCTGGAAGATGACAATAGTAATGATAGGATCACATTTCAGCTGTATTGACTTTCTTTCCTTTTTTTTCTTTAATATATATGTACTGATTTGACTTCGTCAGGTTTTAGTTGTGGCGCACAGGATCTTTGATCTCTGTTGAGGCATGCAGGAACTTTAGTTGCAGCATGTGGGATCTAATTCCCTGATCAGGGCTCGAACCAGGGTCCCCTGCATTAGGAGCTCGGAATCTTAGCTACCAGATCACCAGGCAAGTCCCTGTATTGGCTTTCTTGTTCCTTACACAAGCCAACTTCATCCCCACCTATAAGCCTTTGCAAATGCTGTGCCCCCTGCCTGGAACCTTCTTCCCTGAACTTGTCCTGTGGTTATGTCTCCCCTTATTCAAGGGGAACCTTCTTGGAGAGGGCTTCCCTGGTTCCTCTCTCTTAAACAGCACCTCTTTCTTTATAGCAAGTCTCATTTTTTTTTTAATTTTTTTTTAAATAACACAAATTATAATCTGTGCTTTTGCTTCTTATTAATTACCCAGCATTTTCTGAGGTCCTGCTGTGTTCCAGGCATTTTTCTAAGCATTTCATAGGAAAATTCATTCCATTCTCAACATAACTCTTTGGAGACAGGAGGTACCATTGGTAGACTGCTTTGCCGGAGGAGGAGATGGAGGCATCAGAAAGTCAAGTCATGCAGCACAAGGGCAGGTCATTAGAAAATGGCTGGGGGACTTCCCTGGTGGTCCAGTGGCTAAGACTCTGTGGTCCCAGTGCAGGGGGCCCGGGCTCCATCCCTGGTCAGGGAATGAGATCCCACAGGCCACAACTAAGAGTCTGAATGATAAAACTAGGGATCTCGCATGCCACAACTAAGACCCAGAGTAGCCAAATAAATAAAGAAATAATAATTTTTTAAGATGGATGGCAGGGGATTTGAGTCCAGGCTGACCAGGGCCAGAGTCCTACCTACCATTCATGTAATCTGAGTCATCAGCGGTGTCTAGCAGGGTTATTCCGAGCGGGAAGAGATCCGGTGCTTCTTCTGTGATAGGGTGGTTCTAAGCAGGTGTGCTCCAGGTCCCATTACAAAGGAATTCTGCTCCACCATTTACTACTGGGCACTAAGGACTCTAGATGGAAGGACTTAGTTCAAACAAACAAAGGCTTAGCATTGACAATGGAGGTGAAAATAGCATCCCGATTACAGGATGATGTGGCTTCCGCCCACTATTAGTCGGCTGATAAGAGGCCTCTAATGTCCTGGGAGACTGGCCAGTCCTGGTTCTTTTCCACGCCCATTCTCTTCACTTAAGGTGCATGAGATGAAGGGGCTTTGCTGGTGGTCCAGTGCCTAAGACTCCGTTGGTGCTTCCAGTCCAAGAGGTTCGAATTCAACCCTGGTCGAGGAGCACGCATGCAGTACAATGTGACCCCCCCCCCAAAAAAAGTGATGAAGCAGATACTTACACCTGGGTGTTGGAAGACAGTCACCTCCTCTGCAGAGTCACCCCTGATTCCTCAGGCTGAGTCAGATGCCTCTTCCACCTTCCCAGAGCCTCCTGGGCACATTCTTCTGCTAAGCTGCTGTCCCCTTCCCTCCTCTCTCCTCTCACTAGCCCCTCCCCCGCTGTGAATTCCCTAAAGCCAGAGACTGTCTTCTTCCTTGCTGTGTCTCTTTTCCCTTCTTCTCGGTCTGTTCACTCCTACTCACCTTTCAGGTCTCATCTCAAAAGGTCACCTCTTCCAAGAAGCCTTCCCTGGTGACCTCCACAATCCAGAGAGACAATTTTCTCTGTGTAAGCATTGTTTGATTGTCCAGTCCCCTCACCCTCCCTCCAGGAGTTCCCGCACCTTGGTATCTGTGTCACCCTGGGGAAACTTCGTCAGATGTAGATTCTCAACTCCAACCTCAGAGAGTCTGATTCCAGGGACTGCAGCAGGGCCTGAGGACCTGCCATGGGGATGTTCACACCCTGAGTCTGGTGCTGGGGGTGTCAGAGGAAGGATGCAGTAAACAGGGATGCTTGAGGGCAGGGACCATCGTCATCTGTCATGAGCCACACGTTAACCAGCCTGTGTCTGACACGTGCACGATGGTTGAACTAATGCTTGAAGGAATGAACGGTGGCTAGCATTCCTGTGTTCTCCAAGCATGACTTGATTTTGGCCTTGAAAAAGCCCCGTGGGACTTCCATCCTCTCCTGGAATGGGTGTGTGAGTGTTGAAATTCTGGTGTCCACAGTGCCGGATTGGAAACCGACGCCCCTACTTCTCGGCCCTACTCCCTGAGCAAGTTAATGAGTCCCCCTAAGCCTCAGTTTCTTCATCTGCAAAATAGAAACGATAATAATAAGAGTGCTCACATCATTATTATTCACAGGGCTGTGAAGAGATTAAATGAAGTAATGGTGCTGGCCCAGAGTCAGTGTTTGAAGACTTCTGGATCCTATTATTATTACTGCTGTTTTTACTACAGTTATTAACATCAGAGCTAGAGGGGCTAGTTGTTACTGTTCAGTCGGTCAGTCTTGTCCAACTCTTTGCGACCCCATGGGCTGCAGCACACCAGGCTTCCGTGTCCCTCACTATCTCCCAGAGTTTGCTCAAACTCATGTCTATTGAGTAGGTGATGCCATCCAACCTTTGTCATCCCCTTCTCCTGTTCTCAGTCTTCCCCACCATCAGAGTCTTTTCCAATGAGGGGCTTGAGGGACTTTAGATCCTCAAATTTGGGGCTCCCTACTCAGGGTTCCATGATCACCCTCTCCATAGTGGGGGTTGGGAATTCCCTAGCGGTCCAGTGATCAGGCCTCTGCACTCTCACTGAAGAGTGCGCCAGTTCAATCCCTGGTCCTGCTTGGGGGTGGGAGAAAGTGGATATACATATAACAGGGGGGTGTAGGTCAGGAGGGTGTTCTGTGAACATCAAGAAATGGAGTACAAAATTTTCTATGCCTGCCCGCATCCTAAAGAAGACAACGTTAACTTTTAACCATTTAAAGGTGGGAAAGTGAGACTTCCCTGGTGGTCCAGTGGTTAGGACGCCATGTTTTCACTGCCGGGCAATGGGTTTGATCCCTGTTGGGGGGACTAAGATCCCACAAGCAAGATGCCCCCCATCCCCACACACAAAAAGAATAAAAATCAAGAACTATACAATCCCCTCCCTCTTGCCTCCAATTTTAAAAAGTAATCTGTAAGGAGCATCTCTCATTCCATCTGACCAGATGAGTAGTTGGTAAGTCTATTGAAAAAGTCCATCGAAGCAGGAAATGATTAAAAAAAAAAAAAGGATATAGCCCTGAAATATTCTAACTTAAACACCTATGGCTGTATATTCATTCACCCATCTTTTGATGTAGAGCCAGAGCCTTTTCTTTGAGCTTGATCTGAGTTACCTGTTTGGCGTGCCCCCGAATCCTTCTTGCAGAAACCACTCCTCTGAGTCCTAGCTTGAACTTCTTTAAGTCGATGTAGAGCCTAAGGCCCTTGTTGCCTAGATTTTTAGAATTCCATCGCCACCCAATAGTCTCTAGCTGTCCAGGCCACACCTAACTCAACTAACTCCCTCCAGGCCCCCCGACCCCGGCGTCCCCCCATCCCCAGTCCCAACCCCAGTGGCTTATTTGCTTGTATTATGTGGTCATTGTGTGTCAAGCTGGAGCTTTGCTCCATCTTTCTTTCTTTCTTTTTAAACTGACTTTATTTTCAGAGCAGTTTTAGATTCACAGCAATACTATCAAGAGGTACAGAGATTTCTCATGACCCTCCCCTGATCAACGATACACACCTACCCAGCCTCCTCCATTCTCAACATCCCCCACCAGAGTGGAATGTTTGTTACAATGAATGGACCTGTATTAAAACATCATTATCACCCAGAGTCCACAGTTTACAGTAGGGCTCACTCTGAAGTGACGGTGTTATACTGTCTATGAGTGTGAACACGTCTGTAATGATGCATGCCAGCTAAGTTTTTAAATGAGTCTTTCCGAAGCATTCAGCTGCACTTGGAGAAACATCAGTCTCCTTCCTCTTTTTTTAATGCATTTATTTGTTTATTTTTGGCGGTGCTGGGTCTTTGTTGCTGCGGGGGCTGCTCTCTAGCTGTGTTGCACAGGTTTCTCTTTGTGGTGGCTTCTCTTATTGCTGAGCACGGGGCTTCGGTAGTTGTGGCTTACAGGCTTAGTTGCCCTGCACCTTGTGGAATCTTCCTGGATCAGGGATCAAACCTGTGTCTCCTGCATTGGCAGGCATATTCTTAACCACTGGACTACCAGAGAAGTCCCAACATCAGTTTTCTTTTCCCACTCCTACTTTATCAGTCATATACAATTATGTGACTTAATAATAAGAGTAAGTGACTGGAGAACCCACCCAGCTGACTTTTGGTAAGCCCAGTTGCATCCTTGTTAAGTCAGTGGGAGGAGTTAGAGGTTGGTTGTCCTAGAGACCAGTCCTCCAGCTGCTGTGGGCATCGCATTGTTCTGGGGTTTACAGTAGACAAGGTGAGTGACGGCTAATCCAGAAGCCAGCTCCAGTGAGTTGGCTATTTTTTTGCTTTTTGTTTTGGCTTCATCATGGCCTTTGGGGTCTCAGTTCTCTGACCAGGGATTGAACTCAGGCCCCGGTAGTGACAGCGGAGTCCTGAACACTGGACACCAGGAAGTTCCTCAGCAAGTTAGTGAATCCGGAGAGCCCCTACCACACAGTCATGCATAACAAAAAGCCATCTCTCTGAGTAATTGGTGAAACCAGAACTAATTCTGTCCATTTATATTTTCTAGTTATTTTTTGCACCTTTAAAACAGATGATAGTTGTTTTTATTTTTATTTTTTTGAGTTAATGAGGAATATAGGGTCATATGGAGAAGGCAATGGCACCCCGCTCCAGTACTCTTGCCTGGAGAATCCCATGGACAGAGGAGCCTGGTGGGCTGCAGTCCATGGGGTCGCTAAGAGTCGGACACGATGGAGCGACTTCACTTTCACTTTTCACTTTCATGCACTGGAGAAGGAAATGGCAACCCACTCCAGTGTTCTTGCCTGGAGAATCCCATGGACAGAGGAGCCTGGTGGGCTGCCGTCTATGGGGTCGCACAGAGTCGGACACGACTGAAGCGACTTAGCAGCAGCAGCAGCAGCGGGTCATAGGTGTAAATTATACTAGACTTCAAAGTCTTTGAGGACTTGCCCCAGTAGTCCAATGGTTGGGAGTCTACCTGCCAACATAAAGGACGTGGGTTTGATCCCTGATCTGAGAAGATCCCACATACTGCAGAGCAACTAAGCCCATTAGCTACAACTACTGAGCTCTTGCCCCACAAGAGAAGCCACTGCAAGGAGAAGCCCGAGCACAATAAAGACCCAACACAGCCAAAAATAAGTTAAAAAAAACACACCAAAACTCTTTGAATTGAGCCTAATGTAATAGGCTGGACACGACATAACCTGCCTAATGGGGATAATGACAGAGGAGCAACGTTGGTATGAAGCTCAAAGTGCGATTCTCAAAGTGTGCTCCCAGGACCTGCAGCAGTCACCTGGGAACTTGTAAGAAATGCAAGCTCTCAGGCTCCACCCCAGACCTGCTGCCTCAGAAATTTAGAGGTGGGGCCCAGTCATCCATGTTTGAACAAACCTTCCAGGGAATTACAACGTTCCCCGGAATTAACAGATGTTTCACATCCCAGGTTTACCACTTAGAGGCTGTGTGATCTCGGACGAGTACCTCTCTAAATCGGTTTTCTCTCTGGGAAATGGGAATAAAAACAAACCTAACCTACAAGATAGTTGTGAAGAGGAAATGAGAAAATACACATAGTACAGTGCCTATCAGGGAAGCTTGGCAGGCTGCAGTCCATGGGGTCGCAAAGAGTCAGACAGGACTTAGCGACTAAACAACAACGGTGACTAATACACAGCAGCTACTCAATAAACCTTAGAAAGAGTTAATGCTATTATTAGCAACTCATGAGTGGCCGCTCTAATTAGGGTGAAATACTTCTGGGAGAAAAGGGAAAAGATTTTAGGAGATTGAAAAGCTTTTTGAGCACCACAAGATAGCAGGCATTTTGACCTCATCATGTCCCTTGGTGCTCCTGATAAATGGGTTGAAGTAGGTTGGAGTCTACTCTCTGCCCACTTCACAGACGTGGAGACTGAGGCTTGGTGAGGCTGAAGGACAGCTAAGAAACAGGAGAGCTGGGGCCTGACAATATTCAAGTACCTCACATGTCCCACCCCAACCCCTGCCCCAGACAGATGCAGGCAGATTGCCAGCTTCTGGTGCCAGGGGAGCCCTCCTCCTCCAAACCATCTGCCCTCCGGAGGAGGCTGACTGTTCTCCGCCCGGGCCCCCGCCTGGTGCAGGAGGAGGCTTGGACTTCCTGCAAGGGTCACAGCAGGATTGTTTCTTGGTGCTCTGCAAGTCAAGCCTTTCAACTCACTTCTGCTGCACAGGGGTTTCCTGGTTCTGTGCCCTGGACCATTTCTGCTGCTCCAGCCAACAACAGCATGATTCCGTTTTGGACCTCGAATCAGAATTAATAAAGGCATTAATTCATTAGACATTGCACCTGCTCTGTGCCATGCACTGGGGGTATAAAACAGACGCAGGCTCTGCTGCAAAGAACCTGAATATTCACGTGAAAGCACACAGAAGCAACAAATGCCATCCAGTGTGATCAAGGCAGTGATGAGAGTATATATAACCTTGCTCTGTGAGAGCCCAGAAGAGGTACCAGATCCAGCCTAAGAGTGGGAAGGGATACAGAAGGCTTCCCCGAGGAGGTGACCTCTGAGCTGTTGGGTAGGACTTCACCTTAGTGTTTCATCAATTTCTCATTTTGCGGATGGAGAAATGGGTCCAGAGAGAATTATTTAGCTCATTCATTCATTGAAGCAAGCAAACATTTCCCCAGTATCTACATCCCTGAGCCTGAGGATACAGAGGTGAATAAGGAAACAGCCCTGCTAGGTGGAAGGTGCAGAAAAGCCCTAAGCACCCAGGGGACCTCACCAGTTCTTGGCCCATGAGTACCTTTGTTTCTTTTTTATGTGTATGTGTATTTCATTTTCCTTTACTCTTTCTTTTTTAATGGAATTTTTTTTAATGTGGACCATTTTTTTTTAGTCTTTTTGAGTCTTTATTGAATTCGTTACAATATTGTTTCTGTTTTATGGTTTGGTTTTCTTGGCCACAAGGTATGTGACATCTTAGCTCCCCACCCAGGAATTGAACCTGCACCCCCTACATTGGAAGGCTAAGGCTTAACCACTGAACAGTCAGGGAAGTTCCCCTCCTTTACTTTTTTAAAGTCAGGATTACTACAGTATGGGCTTCCTTGGTGGCTGAGACAGTAAAGAATCCACCTGCAACACAGGAGACCCAGGTTCAATCCCTGGGTCAGGAAGATTCCCTGGAGAAGGGAATGGCTACCCACTCCAGTATTCTTGCCTGGAGAATTCCATGAACAGAGGAGCCTGGTGGGCTACAGTCCATGGGGTTGCAAAGAGTCAGACACGACTAAGCAACTAACACTGCATTGCAGTGTGCTTTACATAGAGTAAAATTCTCCCTTTTAAGTGTATATAGTCCCGCAAGTTTTGACCAATCTATACAGTCCTGTAACCATCATAATGGAGAACACCATTTACATCTCATGCTCAGCCCACTTCCTGAGCCCAAGATTTCCGCCTAATTCACTGTGGGATCTGGGGCAGGTCTTCCCCTGCCTGGACCTCAGTATCTTCATCTATAAAACAGGCACCATGGTGTCTCTCTCACCTGAGAGAAGTGAGGATGCTGAGCAGAATAAGCACTCAATAAGAAATCCCAACTCTTAGTTAGAGGTCCCTTTTTCGTTTTCCTTTTTCTCTGCTCTCTCTCTCTCTCTCTCTCTCTCTCTCTCTCTCTCTCACACACACACACACACACACATACACACACACACACATATATATACACACACACACAAAGACATTTTTGAAGCCTCCCGTTTCTCAGAGAGGTTTTATTTATAGGCCGCTCCTCATTGTGAATGTGAAAAGGAGAAAGCCCAGGCCCTCCGTGGACCTTTCATGTGTAAATCAGCCCGGGCCCAGAGCACGGGGGTCAACGGGAGGGGGATTTCACTCTTAATTACTCCTGGAGAAAGCGGGCAGGAGGGCGGCCGGGCGCAGGCTCCACCCACGTGGGAGGGAGGCCTCGCCCGGAGCCCCCGGCCGGCCGGGCCCAGCGCGGGGAGCCTGACTCGGCCCGGCCTAGGGCCGGCGGGGCTGGGGCCGCACCAGGCCGAGGCGCAGGTGCCTCCGGGGAGCTGGGCCCCAAGTGGGTTTCTTTGGGGGCAAGATGTTTGGACGTGGAAAGAGGGTACACAGTTTGGCACAGTGGTGTTAAAGGAGGGATGGTCTGCGAAAGGGCCATGGGGGTCTTAATTTAAAAAAAAAAAATTTTTAAGGTCTTTTATTCATTCTTTCTTTTCCGGTGTAAAAATAACCTGCTCCAGAAAAGAAGTATGGACTAGTCTCACCAGGCCCTGCAGATTGTTAACCTCTGGGAATGAACTTGGAGGTGAGGAGAGGAACGTTATTAACATTCTCTTCTAACACTTTCTTTCTTTCTTTTTTTCACTTTTCTTAAATTTTGACTTAGTGCAATGGCTACACTTTGCCTTTTGTAATTAAAAAAGAGGTGCTTTTCATATTTGTGATCCTGTTTTCTAATTAGAAAAGAAATTCATATTCAACGTAAAACACTGAAATAATCATAACCACCCATGTTCCCACCCAAAGAAAGTCACTTTTAATATTTAGGATATGGACTTTGATGATTTACTTCAAATTCTTTCCATTCTATTTTGATCTTTTTTTTTTTGCATACTTATATTGCATACTTTGCATACTACTTAACATATTGAGGTTTCTTCCATTTGTCTTGTCTCTTCATGTGTTTTATGTATTTATATAGTATATATTTAAATTTGTATAAATGTATGTATATAAACATACATGTATTTATATACTTCATTTAAAATATATTTAAATACATTATATAAATATAGTATGCATCTGTACATCATTTATCATATAAATATATTGTGTAATAAAATTATATATTTAAATATTATAAATATCTATATCTATATTTATGTTACTGGATGGCAATATCTTGAAATTTAAAATATACAAACCCTGGGCCCCAGCAATTCCATATCTAAAATTCTATTCCACAGGGAATTCCCTGGCAGACCAGTGGTTAGGATCTGTGCTTTCACTTTGAAGACCAAGGGTTCAGTCCCTGTTCAGGGAACTAAGATCCTGCAGGCCAAGCAGCATGGCCAAATAAATTAATAAGATAAAAATAAAATTCTATTCTACAGAGGTAATCACATGAATTTTAAAAAGATAAATAGTATAAATAAATATGTTCATTGCAGCAGTGTTTATAATATAAAAGCAAAATCTAGCAACACTCTTGATGTTCACCAGCAACCTTGATGTGATTAATTAAATAAACTCTGTCACATTACTGTGGAATGTTCTGTAGCCATTGTAACAGAATATCATACTTGCAAAAATACCTAAAAATCTATACTGCATTGAATAATGAAGCCAGTTCCAAAATTATATTGTATGAATCTCCATATAGAAACACATTTTCTCAATGGATAATCACATCTAAGTGTACATGCACAGAAAATTTCTAGAACACACATGAAAGTGGTAACAATTACTTTTGGGGAAAGAGACTAAACGATAAAGAGGGGTCCAAGAAGCTTTACTTTCACCTTATACCTTTGTGTACTGATTGAATTTTTCTTTTAATGTGAGCATATGTTATATTTATACTTTTAAAGTAGCTAACAAAAAATGTAGTTTAGCTATATATAACTCTAATACATGTTCATTTAAAAAAGTACAATATTTACTAAATAAACACAAAATTCATTAAAGAAATACAGTGTTGACTAAGGAAAATATAATCCTTTATGCCATCCAAAGGGCTTCCCTGGTGGCTCAGTGGTGAAGAATCTGCCTGCCAAGCAGGAGACTCAGGTTTGATGAGTGGGGAAGACCCCCTGGAGAAGGAAATGGCAACCCACTCCAGTATTCTCTCCTGGGAAATCTTTTGCATGGACAGAGGAGCCTTGCAGGCTATAGTCCATGGGGTTGCAAAGAGTCAGGCATGACTTAGTGACCTAGCCACCACTACCATCCAAAGATTCTACTGTTAACATTTTGGTTTGTTTCCTTCTAGTTTTACTTCTGAAGTTTTTTTAACTTTGTAAAATACACTAGTGGAAAAATATACACAAAAGATATATTTGTAGCAAAGTTAGGAAATAAATACCACTCAAACCCTACTATTCAGAAATAACCACTGTTTACATTTTAGTGTATAAACTTTGAATGTTTCTCTGCAGTGTTTTCTTTGGGGAGTTGATTTTTTTTTTAGACTCTATTCCTTCTATATATGTAAATTTGTGTTTTCCTTTAATTCATTAGTTTATTTTTATATGCTCTTTTATGTTATTATAAATGACTTGCAACTGCAGGGTTTTTGTTGTCTTTTTTTTTTGCTGAGTGGCATGCAAGATCTTATTTCCCCCGACCAAGAACCAAACCCATGCCCCCTGCAGTGGAAGTGGAGAGTCCCAACCACTGGACTGCCAGGGAATTCCCACAGGTCTAGTTTTCATAGTTACAAAATATTCTTCATTCAAATATTTTCCTATTAATGACTGCTAAATTATTTCCAAATTTTTTATTATAAACAACTCAGATGAACACTTTGTACTTACATCTTTTTGTGTGTGTGTCAAATAATGTCCTTGTATCTCAGCAGTGGAGCTATTGGGCTACAGGCAATATCCATTTCTCTGGCACTTAGAAAGCATTGTCCAGTGTTTCTCAAGCATTACCCTCCCTTACATCTCACCTACAGTCTCTAAAATGTCCTGCCCATTTCACTGTGTATCATGGGCACAGGCATTCTGGAGGAGGGTGGGTTCAGCAAGATTGGGTGGGAACACTTGAAATTTAAATATATATCTCTGCCTGTCTGTTGCCAGCTACCCTCTTTCTTTCTCTTCTCTAGGATTGCAGCAACCACCACAATTTACTAAGCATTTACTTTGTGCTTTGCATTGTAAATCCATTATCTCACTGACTTCTTCCAAGAATCCTATGAGGTGGGTTGTCTTCAGCTCAGTTCAGTTCAGTCGCTGAGTCATGTCTGACTCTTTGGGACCTCATGGGCTGCAGCACACCAGGATTCCCTGTCTGTCACCAACTCCCGGAGCTTACTCAGACTCTTGTCCATCTAGTTGGTGATGCCATCCAACCATCTCATCCTCTGTCTTCCCCTTCTCCTCATGCCTTCAATCTTTCCCAGCATCAGGGTCTTTTCAAATGAGTCAGTTCTTTCCATCAGGTGACCAAAGTATTGGAGTTTCAGCTTTAGCATCAGTCCTTCCAATGAATATTCAGGACTGATTTCCTTTAGGATGAACTGGTTGATCTCTTCTCAGTCCAAGGTACTCTCAAGAGTCTTCTCCAACAGCACAGTTCAAAAGTATCAATTCTAAAAAAAAAAGTATCAATTCTTCAGTGGGTGGTCTTACCATCCCCATTTTACAGATGAGGAAACTGAGATTTAGGGAGGTAAATGTCATTCCCAAGGTCACATAGCTGACAAGTGGTTCACCTAAGGTTTGAACCAGGCAATCTGATTTCCTTTGGCTGATCAAGCACTCATTTTACAGATAAGAAAAACTGAGGCAGAAAAGGGATGCAAATTGCCCAAAGTCAGAAAAAGAGTTTAAGTCCAAATTGCTGAACTTTTTCTGGCTATGCTCTGTTGTCTGGTCACAGGGTGCTAATCCAGGGAGTTAAGACTGCAGGAGTTCCAAAATTCTTTGCCTTCAAAAATCTGCCTGTGGGGCTTTTTGGTTCCAAGAAGATTCAGAGTCTCTCAGAACCACAACCCTAGCTGTGCGCCTCCCCTCCAGGGCTGGGTGCTGCCTGTCAGTCATAAAAAAAAAGGAAATAGCAGTTACGCACCCACATGCCCAGACAAAGAGGAAATCGGGCAGCCCCACTGCATGTTCAGCCATGGCCATTCCATGGTTGGGAGCATGAGGTATTAAGATAAACAGAAAAGAGGTGATAGAGGAGGAGAAGGAAAAATGCTTTAAAAATGAGTGCATTCTGCAGGAAGCCTGCAAAAACAGGCAGTAGAGAAGGAGATTGGTGCCTGGAAGAAGTAAATTCAAATTGGCTGGTCCCCACAGGTGAGTGAGGACCGAGTGCCCCCGCCTGAGCTCCCACTTCAAAGAACTGCAGTATGCCTAACCTAGAAGTTCCGGTCACTGTATTTTACTGATAAGGCCTCTGTGGTAGAGGGAGGCAGGTTCTCCGAAGCCACACAGATGGCACGCCTGGGTTCTGTCATTGCTTTTGAGTCCCTTCTGTTACAGTCCCATCATCTCTTGGTTGACGATCAGAGCTGCAGGAGGTGAA
Organism: Odocoileus virginianus; assembly: GCF_023699985.2. Classification (NCBI taxonomy): domain Eukaryota; kingdom Metazoa; phylum Chordata; class Mammalia; order Artiodactyla; family Cervidae; genus Odocoileus; species Odocoileus virginianus. The sequence goes on along the minus strand of NC_069685.1, from coordinate 58,654,736 downwards.
ACTAGCTCTGTCTTCCTTGCTTAGGCCTGGGCCACACTCCCTGCTCACATGTAGACTCAGCTGCTCTAATGCGAAGACAACTAGTAGAATGGAAAATTCCAAAAAAGGTCAAGATAATAGATATTTATCCATCCATGTATTCATCTATCTGTCCACCCATCCATTCATCCGTTCATGCATTCATACATCCATTGATTTGTCCATCCATTCGCCAGTCGTTCTCTCCATCCACCCATCTATCCATGGGTATCCATCATCCATGCTAACACTAACCACTAGTTTACTAGTGGGCATGCTGGTTAAGATGGAGTGCTAGAATCAGACTCTCCAAGTTAGAATCCTGGCTCCACCATACATATAATCTGTGTGAAAGTGTCAGTCGCTCTGTCATGTCCCACTCTTTTTGCGACCCATGGACTGTAGCCTGCCAGGCTCCTCTGTTCGTGGAATTCTCCAGGCAAGAATACTGGAGTGGGTAGCCATTCCCTTCTTCAGGGGATCTTCCCAACCCAGGGATCAAACCTGAGTCTCCAGCATTGCAGCCAGATTCTTTACTGTCTGAGCCCCCAGGGAAGCCCATAATCAGTGTGACCTTAGACAAATTTCCTAGCCTCTTTGGTGTCTTACTTCTTTCATCCATAAAGTACAGATAACAGTATTATAGTCACCTCAGAAGGTTGTTGTAACTCTTAAATGAGTTAATCCATTTAAGGTACTCAGAACTAGTTCATATCTATTGGGCACATGCTCCTTAGTCTAATGCCACTTATTATTTTTTAAATAATTGTATTTATTTATTTATGGTTGTGCTGGGTCTACACTGCTGCTCAGGCTTTTCTCTAGTTGCAGCAAGTGGGCAATACTCTCTAGTTGCGGTGTGCAGACTTCTCACTGCGGTGGCTTTTCTTGTCGAAGAGCGCTGGGCTCTAGGGCATGAGGGCTTCAGGAGTTGCAGCTCCCAGGTGCTAGAGCTCAGGATCAACAGTTGTGGCTCATGGGCTTAGTTATCCTGTGGCGTGTGGGATCTTCCTAGACCAGAGATTGAACCCGGGTCTCCTGTGTTGCAAGGTGGATTCTTCACCACTGAACCACCAGGGAAGCCCAATGCCACTTATTATTATTCAATAATGTTCTATATTGGGCTCTGAGGTTTGAATAAGGTGCCATGGATAACAAAGGCAAAAGCAAACACCTTGGTCAAGTCAGGGAAAGTTGAGTTGCACGGTCTTAGCTCCCCTGGCCAGGGATCGAACCCATGCCCCCTGCAACGGGGGCAGGGGGTCTTAACCACTGGAATGACAGGGAAGTTCCAGAGGTTTCCACTCCTTGATCCATTGTATTCAGGGTCCTTGTATTCACTGTATTGGAGTCCAGAGATGAGAGGAAGGGAGAAGGCCCCCCCACCTGGCTGAGATCTGGGGCCTGTGTAGCACATACCGTGGGCCACTGCCCTGGTCCCCTAGGCGTGCATTTCCCAGGTGCTGGTGGCTGACTGGTCATGGCTGAGTCCTCTTGTGGCTTCCTCACAGTTGAAGGGAGCAGATGCACCAAGGTCATGCCCCTTTCTCAGGGTAACTTATGTGCTTGGGCTGGTTCAATGCAGCTATAAACGCTCGGCCCCCTCATGTCAAATCAGGACCATTCTGACGGACCATCTTAGCTTCAGAACTCCCCAGGCAGTTGGCTGGGGGCCCCAGCGAGACTCATTACAGCCCAACTCCTTCCTTCCCTTTCTACAGGATTCAGCCCCGGGAGCAGTTCCTAATAAAGTTCTGCGTGCTGAGCTCTCTGTCTCTGCCTCTGCCTCTGTTGGATAAAGGATGCAATGTCGCTTGTGTGTGTACTATGTGCTTCATACAAAATGTCTGATAACACCCTCAGGGAGTAGATACTCTCATGGCTCCCATTTGCAGATGGGAAAGTCAAGGCTCCGATCGCCAAGAGGATTTGCCCAGAACCCCACAACTGGTGTTGGATTCGAACTCAGCAGTCAAGAGCCAGAGTCTGTGTGCTTACCTATTACACTACACTGCTTACTGGGGTCTGACCAAACCCAGGAATTCAGTGCAGGGTGGGGTGGGTGGAGGTGTAAATGTGGGGGGAGGATGCACGTACTTGTGCATGATCACGTGTACCCGTGTGTTCACTATGAGTGTGATGGCATGAGTGCGTGCCCATGTAACATGTGCCTATGTTAACATGTGCTCTGGGAGTTTCCCTGGTGGTCCAGTGGTTAAGACTCCATGCTTCCAGAGCAAGAGGCCTGGGTTCGATTCCTGGCCAGGAAACTAGACACCCACGTACCATGACTAAGACCTGGTACAGTCAAATACATAAATAATAAAAACAAATATTAAAAAAAAAATGTGCTCTGCTGACATGAGTGTACCTGGGCAAGGCATGTGGGGGTGCATGTGCACCCAGGGTCCCCCACTCAGGCTCCCACGGGATCTGTCTCCCTGCTCTCTCCCCCTTCCCCTTGGTATACAGAAAGAGTAACTGTGTGTATAAGACATTGCTGTTGTTCAGTTACCCAGTCGTGTCTCATTGTGACCCCATGGACTATAGCACACCAGGCTTCCCTGTCCTTCACTATCTCCCAGAGCTTGCTCAAACTCATGTCCATTGTGCCAATGATACCATCCAACCATCTCATCCTCTGTCGCTCCCTTCTCCTCCTGCCCTCAATCTTCCCCAGCATCAGGGTCTTTTCCGACGAGTAGGCTCAAAGTGTTGGAGCTTCAGCATCAGTCTTCCCAACAAATATTCAGGGGTGAGGGGCAGGATTTGGATTCCGAACTCAAAATATGTCCTTATTCCCACCATGCCTTCCAAGAGTAGTGGAGTCTGGACTTTGGAAACATCAAGTTCTCTGTGGAGTAGACTTGGAGATCAGGGCAGGGAAGTCAGAATGATGTGGTTTGCTCCAGAGGCAGCAGTCCCAGCCTCTGACCTTGCCTGGCTTCCAGCCGGGGTAGCTGGTATCTGCTACTTCAGTGGGAGCCACGTACTTCTCGATGAGAGAAGGCTGTGGAGTGAAACTGTTGGGTTCAAATTCCAGCTTAGCCTCTGAACTGTGTGACTCCAGCAGCTTACTTACCCTCTCTGATCCTCCATTTCCACTCTGTGAAATGGGTGCCTAATAATAGTAGCTTCAGGACTTCCCTGGTGGTCCAGTGGCTCAGACTTTGCTCTGCCAAAGTAGGGGGCCCAGTTTCAACACCTGGTTGGGGACCTAGAGCACACATGCTGCAGCTAAGAGTTCACATGCTGCAACTGAAAATCCCTCATGCCACAACAAGGACCTCTCAGTGGTAAGAAACCCGCCTGCCAGTGCAGGAGACATAAGAGACGTGGGTTCAACCCCTGGATGGGGAAGATCCCCTGGAGGAGGGCATGGCAACCTACTCCAGTATTCTTGCCTGGAGAAACCCATGGACAGAGGAGCCTGGCAGGCTACAGTCCATAGGGTAGGACACAACTGAACAACTTAGCACACACACACACCACAACAAAGATAGAAGATCCCAAGTATTGCAATTAAGACTCAGTGCAGCCAAATAAATAAATTAAAATTAGTATTTTAAAAAATAGCTTCTTCATAGGGTTTGTTGTAAGGCTGAATACCACTTGAAATAATGCTGAGCCATAGTATTTACTCAATAAACGCTAGTTTTGTTATTGTTTTCAACCCATACCAGACAAGTAAAGGCCATTGGAAAGTGCTTTTCCAGGGGAAAGTGATTTTGTCTGGCAGCTGTTGTGTCCAACTTGGTGAAGCAGGTACTATCATGCCCATTTTATAGATGAGGAAACTAAAGTCAGCAAAATGAAGCAACTTGCCCCAGGTCATATAGCAAATGAGCAAAAAAATAAATAAACACCAGATTTCAGAAGTTTTTCTCACTTCAATTCCAGGGGTCTTCTTATCACATCACAAACTGCCTCCTTGTTTGGCCTCGAAGCTTCTGGGTTGTGACAACTTGTCCTGTAAAGTGTGTTTAACACAGATATTTTGCTGCCTACATGTTTTTCTCTCATGTTGCCTCCTCACGAGAGAATGCGCAGGGATTCGCAGGTGGTCAGACTTTATAGGGAAAAAATAGACATTTTTCTTTGTGCAGAAAGAAATACAAGTGAGACAGTTGAGACAGTCAAGGGGAGCTCTTAGAGGAAAATGGGAGGCTCAAAAGGCAATTAATGCTGCTGCCTGAAACTGTAAACAGAGTTACCGGCTCTGACACCACCAGCACACAGACAAAAGGCAGACAGAAACAGCGCACCGCAAGGAAGCTGGGATAGACTACGCCCAGGGTGGAAATTAAATGTTTTCCTGAAAGCAGAAAGGAAAACCATGGTTAAAGCCAAGCCATGACTCTAAGTCTGTGACTCCATGACAGGATAAGTTTAGGGAGCTAAAGGCCCATAATTTGTACGTAGGTGTTGTGAATCTTAAAGTCTTACTCGGCATTACCTCTTGACCTAAGTTTGTAAAACAAAAGTAATAATTAGAAGTGAGTCTTCAATGTACTTTGTCATTTTAACTAAGGATATATATGCACAAATGTATGTGTGTGCATATGTATGTGTATGTGTGTGTGTGTGTGTGTGTGTATTGTTGTTGTTGTTTAGTTGCTAAGTCTTGTCCGACTCCTTGCAAACTCATGGTCCCCAGGCTTCCCTGTCCATGGGACTTCCCAGGCAAGAATACTGAAGTAGCTTGCCATTTCCTGATCCAGGATCAAACCTGAGTCTCTTGCACTGGCGGGAGAATTCTTTACCACTGAGCCACCATATAGATGTGTATAATATATAAATATAAGTATACGTATACATATATATATATATATATATATAGAGAGAGAGAGAGCCTTCCCAGGTGGCACTAGTGGTAAAGAACCTGCCTGCAAGAGACATAAGAGATGTGGGTTCTATCCCTGGGTGGGGAAGATCTCCTGGAGGAGGGCATGGCAACCTACTCCAGTATTCTTGCCTGGAGAAACCCATGGACAGAGGAGCCTGGCAGGCTACAGTCCATAGCGTCTCAAAGAATCAGACATGACTGAAGCAACTTAGCACATATATATGTGTACATATATATATATATATATGTACATGTATCTATACATATACATATACATACAGAGAGAGAGAGAGGACATAATTGGTATATTTAGTCAGAATGCTTGGTTGTAAGCAACAGAAACTCAAACCGATGCAAACAAAAAAAGTAATAATTAATAATAATTATTATTTTGTGGCTCACAACTGGATCCAGGCATCCAAAGATTTCAATTTTCTTGCCATGTCTTGGCTCTGGTTTCTTCAGTGGCTTGTTCTCTGGCAGATACACTCATCTCCAGGGTGACAAGATGGCCCTCAGAAGCCCTATGCTTGCTTTCTCCTCCTAGTGGAAAGGAAAGTGCCTCTTCTCAGCAAAAATCTCAGGGCTGTCTCTTATTGGCTCTCACTGGGTCACGGGTCCATCTTCCAACCATCCTATGCCCAGACTGGATCACAGGGGTGCAGTAAACCCCATCCAAGGTACACAGAGTAATATTGGCAGAGGGAGAGTTCCCCAGGGAAACTGGGATGCTATTCCCTGAAGAAGACATGTGTTTATCTGGTAGTTCCCACTCCTCTGTTAACCAAGCTTAAGGAGAGGCTGTTATTAAGAATAATAATAATAAATAATTCTTACTGAATGCGCGTTTAAGGCACTGGGCCAAGTTGGTACAGATAGTAAGGAGTGGAACTAGGCGGTCCGTTCCCAAATCCTGTGATTTTAGCTCCTCTGGGAACTACGTTTAGAGCTGGTCTGTCTCAGAATTGCCAACTCCATGCCACAGAGGAAGCCCTGAGCCTTCTAAAGGGTTACCTTGCAAAGGCTAACCAGTGTGAGATGGCAGATAGCATCCTGAGGCTCATTTATGATTCTCAAAGGATTTCTCCTGGAGCAGAGCCATGGATCTGGTGCCTTGGATACTGAGAGGTTTGACAACAGGGAAGTCAGATCCAAGGATCACTGTGGGTTTAAGAGACAGGATCTCTGCAGCTATACGTTCCCACCCACCCTCCAGGAGTGGTGGAAAAGAGAGTGCCACAGAGGGATGTGCTAGGTTTGAGCCCATTCTGCCACTAATCAATTGTATGTGTCCTCAAATAAACTCCCTTAGTCTCCCCTCAGTTTCTGCATCCATAAAATGGGCATAATAACACATTCCTTAGAAAGGTGTGAAAATTGCATTGTCTGCAAAACAATGCCTTCTTGTCACCTAGCTGGAGCTAGTTTTCTCACATTATCTCCCTTCTCAACACCCCCAGAGATTTAGCAAGGGTGGCAAAGGAGAAAAAGGGAACCACCTCTGCCTTTTCTTTCTAGCCTGCTCCCCACAGCCCCTGCCCCCTGGCCCTCTATTCAGGATCGTTCTTGGGTTGGAATCCCAGCTCAGTGGTCCATTTCTTAGCATTGTGTCCTTGGGTAAGTCCTTGTCTCCCTGCTCAGCTGGAGGACACACCTCCCTAACGGGATCTGATGAATGAGCCTGGCATATAGGTTGTTTAGTCTCTGGGTCTGAACCAGAGAAAGGGGTAGAGCTGGTGGGTTAGAGCTTCGGGCAGGGTCTGAGATGACTGGTCAGCAGACGAGCCCTTTCAACACTACTTCCCATCTCCTGAATAATTCATGACAAGCAAAATGGCTGGCCCAGACTCGGCCCTCCTCCTCCCGGCTGGGGAAGGGAGAAAAGTTTCTAATTACAGGTCAGCAGCCCGACTCCCTGGGGCCCCTGGGTGCTGCACACAGGGGGTATTTATGGGAAGAGACGAGAGGGTGGGGAGGGCTCAGACCCAGCCCCTTTCCTGAAGGAACTCAACTCCTTTTGAAATTGTAGCCTGGACTTGCCAAGGCCCAGGGAGTGACTGGGGAAAGAAATTTAGAATCAACAGGAAGAGAAAACCTTGCCGAGGGTTCAGAAAGGAGAAGGCAGGTCAGGGAGGGGCGCTCAGGAAGCCTTGGCAGGGGGAACACGCAGGCTGGGGAGGGAAGAGACTTGTCCATCACAGACAGCGTGGCCACGCCAGGCTTGTCCTGACTCCAAATTGCAGCCTCTCAGCCAACTCACCTGTAAAACTGGAAGAAACACTGAACTGACCTTACAATGTGGTTGGGGAATTAGACAAATTATTATACATGAAGGGCTCAGAATATTCCCTGGCACATAAATTCAAAAAATATATTAGTGGTAGTAAAGTTGTTCTTTCTTACATTATGTTGCCCCCACGTGTGCGCATGTGCTAAGTTGCTTCACTCATGTCCGACTCTTTGTGACCCAATGGACCGTAGCCCACCAGGCTTCTCTGTCCATGGGATTTCCCAGGCAAGAATACTACCGTTTCGTTGGTAAAGATGAGGGTGACAACATGGTTCAGGGAGATGGTGGGAGGCGAGAAAAGTATTTGTGAGGCAGTTTTGTATAGTGATTAACAGAAAAATCTCAGCTTTCACTGCCGTGGCCTAGGTTGAATCTCTGGTCGGAGAACTGAGATCCCACAGGCCATGTGGCACAGCCCAAAATGAAAGAAAAAGAAAGAAAGAGTGAAGATCCCATATATTTCACAGCAATTATAACAGTAATAGTAAATGATAAGAACCCCAAGACTAGACTGACTGAATTCAATCTCACCTCTGCCTCTTACTAGCTGTGTGATCTTAGGCAAGTTGCTATACCTCTCTGAACCTCTGGATTCACCATGTCTAGTAAGGTCCCTGTCCTCATGGAGCTTGCAGTCAAGCAGAAAGTTTACGCTAATCAAGAGCATTTATTGAATGCCTACTGTGTGCAGGTCCCATGCCTATCGTGTCATGGAACTTGCCATCTATCAGAAATGCTATACAAATCTAGAACACTTATTATGTGCCTACTATGTGTAGGTCCTGGACACTGCAGACAGTCCTTAAACATGCCTTCCCAGCATCCCCTCCCATCTTACAGATGAAGAGACTGAAGCTCAAAGAGGTCAGGAGAGAGGAGATTTGAAACTAAGGGATCATTCAACAGCATGGTTGAATCTCCAAACTAGCATTTGAGCGAAAAAAGCCAGACACAAAAGAGTACACATTGTGTGATTTCATTTATATGAAATTCTAGAAAATGCAAACTAACCTATAGTGACAGAAAGCAGATCAGTGGTTGCCTAGGAACCAGGGGTTGGGGGGGGAGGGTAGGCATTGACTGCGAAAGGGCACAGGGGAACTTTTGGGGATATGGAAATGTTTTACGTCTGACAGAGATGCTAGTTACATGGGTGTATGCATTTGCCAATGCTCACTGAACTGGACACTTAAGATGGGTGCATTTTATTGCCTGTAAATTGTATCTCAATAAAGTTGTTTTTTTTTAAAGGGGAAAAAATTGTTCACTAGACTCCCAAGTTCTGCAACCCTTCTTATATTCTTTGAGTGTCTGATTTCAAGCCCATTTGTGGGCAGAAACTGGATCAGATTCATCTTTAGGTTTTTCTCCCCCTTCCGACCCCTGGGGTCTAGCAAAATATTCTCAAACTCAATAGTGCAGATCAACAAACATACTTTGGTAATTCCCTGGTGGTCCAGTGGTTAGAACTCGGTGCTTCCATTGCAGGAGGCATGGGTTCGATCCCTGCTTGGGAAACTATGATCCGGCAAGCTGCACAGTACAGCCAGACAAAACACACACACACACACACACACACACACACACACACAAATAAATATACCTCGGGCATCTTTATTTGTGCTGGGTGCTGAGGTCACAGACCTATCCATCTAGTCGGGAAAACAGAAGAAAATAAACAAATAGACACAAGACAGTGCGGTCAGCGTTCTGATGGGGTAAGTGCGACATCAAGGGTGTGCCAGCTGGGTCACAGTAACGAATCCTGTATAGAACCTGGAGCCTGCACTGTGGGGAGGATGTCCTGACTCTGGAATCTACTCCCTGGGTTCAAATCCTCACTCTGCTCCTTGCTAGGTGTGTGACCTTGGGTGACTGACCACCTTAACACACCAAGCTTCAGTTCCCACCTCCCGGAAGTGATCAAAGCTGCTTCAACCTAGAGGGCGGTTGTAAGGATGAAACAAGAGGGTAACCTTGCATGCTTAGCCCAGCAAGCATAATAAGAGTTTGTGAGTGCGTGCTAAGTCACTTCAGTCATGTCCAACTCTGCGATCCCGTGGACTGTAGCCTGCCGGTTCCTCTGTCCATGAGGACTCTCCAGGCAAGAATACCGGAGTGGGTTGCCATGCCCTCCTCTAGGGAATCTTCCTGACCCAGGGATCAAACCCAAGTCTCTGATGTCTCCTGCACTGGCAGGCGGGTTCTTTACCACTAGCTCCACCTAGGAAGCCACAGAAAGTGTTCAATAATTGCTAACTGTTCCTACCATGATGGAAGGTGGCACACTCAGAGAGAGGGGGACTCCCTGCCCAACCCGGGGGTGGGGGGTGGGAGAGGGGTCAGGGGTGCTTTCTCAGAGAGGTGAGACTTGGAGGAGGAGTTAGCCTGTGTAAGTGGCCATGGGGACAGGAGAGTGGGAACAGCTTGGAGCAAATGCTCAATAAATATTTGTTCAATTAAAAAAAAAAAAAAAAAGACTGCAAGGCCTGCCTGTAACCAGGGGGACAGAGAAAGCCTTCCAGGGCAGACTGGGGGGTCCTCGGAAGGCCGGATCTGGGTGGCAGGCTCCACTGGCAGGCTCTAGACCTTTCTGGACTGCAGGGTCTTCCTTGGCCTGGTCTGGCCCCACCCCGTGCCCCTGAAGGGAGCTGGACTCCCCCAGACTTGAATCCTGAGCCCACAGGAGGGGGAACCGTGGGGCGGGCTGGCAGGGCGGGGGTCCCCCGGGCCGTCTCCCCCTACTGAGAATGGGCCGAGTCCCCGCGAGGCGCCTCCCCGTGCCCGCGCTGTCCGAGCCACAAAGGGCCAGGATCAATGGAAGGCGGGAGCGGCCGAGGGGCCTTCTCTTTGTGCGGCTGTCTCGGGCCTGTTTGCGCCGCCGTCTCCGCGCCCCCATTGATCAGGCATGTGGAAAGATTCCGCCTCCCGGGCTCCCTTTGTGGCTGCGTTGCCAGGCTGCGCCCGGCGTGACTGCCCCGCGCGGGCTCTCCCGCCTGCGGTGGGCACCGGGCTGCAAGAGCGGGTGGGGTCCTGAGAGGGTCCGGTTGCCAGATTTTAGCAAATAAAAATACAGGACGCCCACTTAAATGTATGTTTCTGGTAACACATAAAAAGCAAAGCAAAAAGAAATCAGTGTTAAGTATGTCCCAACTATTGCATGGGACATACTTATACTTTAAAAGTATTTGTGTGTTTGTTTTTTTTTTATCTGAAATTCAAATGTAACCAGGCTTCCTGTATGTTCATCTGGCACTCTGGGAGAAAAGGAAGCCGAATACAATTTAGGCTTATACTTCTCCTAACTTTAGTCGTTGGAGTTGTTTTTTGTTTGCTTTGTTTTGCTTTTTTGTGTTTTTTATTTTTTTCTTTTCTTTTGGTTTGGTTTTGGACATATCTGCATGTGCCCTGAACAACTACTATTTATTCACTATTTTTCTTTAAATGAACTCATTGTTTTTTAACTTAAATTATTAACAGTGGTTTACTGGTGCACATATTACACACATCAATTTGAATAAACATCAAATGTACCTCCAGATGCGTTTTTACCTATGCAGACACCCATGCGATCACACTCGATCAAGATACACTGTACTTCCATCACCCCAGAAGGTTCCCTTGGATCACTTCCCTGTTGAGACCCTCCCCAGTCGGCTAATCTGACTTCCGTATGTTCTTGAACTTCATATACGTGGAATCGTATAGTACGTACTCTCTTGAGTCTGGCTTCTTTCATCCAATATTCTGTCTGTGAGATTTGTCCACGTTGCGGCTTGGATCAGTAAGTTTATTCCATTGTATAGCTGTACCATGGTTTTTTCATCCATTCTCTCCTTGATGGATGTCTCAGCTGTTCCTGGTTTTTTGCTACTATGAATAACACTGCTATGATCAGACTTGTGTTAGTCTTTGTACGGACTTAAACACGTTTAACCTAAGCAAGATTACTTGTGAATTCACAGGCTTGATGTGCCAGTTTTATAAATATATAACTATTCTACATATTTATGTGAGCATCTTATATTTTAAAAGTATTTGTTTTTTTTGTACCAACCAAGCTCACCTTTTGCAGGGTCGACGGCTACCTGCCAAACTGCAGAATAGACGTTAAGAGAATAGGCTGGCTCGGGGTGGATCCTGGCTAAGTGAATTAGCTCCTTTGAGCCTCGGTTTCTTCATCTGTAAAATGGAGGTGATAATGAAAATTGCTTCTCAGGATGGTTGAAAGGCAAAATGGGATAATGCCATAAAAAAGGACTCAGCACAGGCTGCTATACTGTCAAGCATGGGATTGACAGTAGCGACTGATGAGTTGGGTCTGTTAAATGCCAGCTCTCATTCCATCAGCATTTCAATATTTTGTAATAGGTACCATTATTATCAATCTATTTTACTGATGAGGAAACAGGCTTTGGGAGGCAGTCACTTGCTCATGACAGCGTAGTTAGTAAGTGGCCAAGCCCCAGTTACAGAAGGTGGGGCAGGAAGGACCCAGGAAGGACGAGGCTCTACGGAGGATCTGGGTACCTTTTCCTCCTGCCTCTGCATCCTCCACCAGCACCCACTCCAAAGGCAGGCAGGGGACAGTGGGACCCGTTTCTCTCTGGAGAGTGGAAGGAGCAGGGCTGGACATTTCCAGGAGAGGCCAAGCACCGCAGCCACCAGGCAGGTTGGAGGACAGACAGGGCGGGTCCGACGGGGGAGGCAGAGGAAGCAGGAAGCAGGAGGCAAAGGCCGGCTCCTTGCGGCGCTGCAGCCACAGCCGCTGGGCATCGCTACCTGCCATCTGAAGGACAAGGGGAACTGCTGATCTCAGGCGATTAGCATAACAATCCCCGATCCCGCGTCCTCGGGGCCCAAAGCTGGGTCTGCACAATCCCATTTTGAGCCAGCTCTTTCTTTAGCTGGCTAATTATGGGGGGGGGGGGGCGGGTGCAGAGAGGGAGGGGAACAGGATCTTCTTAAAGGGCCCCTGCACCCAGGGCCCACATTGGGGCTGGGAGCGGGGAAAGGACCCCAACAGTACCTTCAGCTCTAGCAAAGTGTGGGTGCCATCACTCCAGGCCATAGGGGAAAGGTTCATCCTCACTAGGATTTCAAAGTGCTTCTTGTTTCAATCTTCCTTGGCTCCATTAGTGCACAACTGGAGGGTATGAACTGTTCACAGCTGTATCCTGGGGCAAGGCAGAATAGGTGCTCTGATAAGTAGCTGAAGCACAGAGCCCATGGCTTCAGAACACGGACTCGATCTACCTGTATATAATGAGGCCTCCGGATGTTGCTGATGGAGGACACTGAGGCAGCCTCATCTTTGCAGGTCCGTCAGGGTCTTCTTCCTTCTGCCCATCCCCATCCTCAGCATCCTGAATCTCTCCTTGTCCTTCAGCCTCCTGACACTGGAAGGCAGAGACAGACTTTGGGTGAGAATGGGTGGAGCACAGGGATAGAGCAGGGTTCCAGTCCTAACTCTGCAATTTATCACCTGTGTGATCTCAGATAAGTCTCCTAACTGCTCTGAGACTCGGGTTTTCTCAGCTGTAAAATGGGGACAATCAAAACCTGTTTCAGGGGGCTTCCCTGGTGGCTCAGTGGTAAAGAATCTTGCCTGCCAATGCAGGAGTAACTGGTACAATCCCTGACCCAGGAAGATTCCACATGCCGTGGAGCGACTGAGCCCAAGCCCATGAGCCACAACTGGTGAGCCCACCTGCTGTAACTACAGAAGCCCACGAGCCCACGAGCCCACGCTCCGCAACAAGAGAAGCCACCACGATGAGAAGTCCATGCCCACAACTAGATTAGCCCCGCTCTCTGCAACTGGAGAAAAGCCCATACACAGCAAAGAGGACCCAGCACAGCCACAGGTAAATAAAAAATAAATTTAGAACAAAACAAAACTGTTTCAGTGGAATTCCCTATCGGTCCAGTGGTTAGGACTCTGTGCTTTCCCTGCCAGGAACTCGGGTTCAGTTCCTGGTTGGGAAACTAAGATCCCACAAGCTGCAAGGTGCAGCCAGAAAAATACATATTTCAAATATTATTTATAAGCATTCACTAAAATGCCATATGGGAGTGCCTGTCACATGGCTGGGGACAGGCGAATAGGAATCCTCTCTTCGCCTTCCATAGAAACATGTACTGTATCATTGCCAACATGGCTATGGTTTATCAAGAAAGCGAAAGTGAAAGTCGCTCAGTCGTGTCCGACTCTTTGCCACCCATGGACAGTCCATGGAATTCTCCAGGCCAGAATACTGGAATGGGTGGAATTTCCCTTCTCCAATGGATCTTCCTGACCCAGGAATCAAATTGGGGTCTCCTGCATTGCAGGTGGATTCTTTACCAGCTGAGCCACAAGAGAAACCCAAGAATACTGGATTGGGTAGCCTGTTCCTTCTCCAGTGGATCTTCCTGACCCAGGAATCAAACTGGGTTCTCCTGTATTGCAGGCAGATTCTTTACCAACTGAGCTATCAGGGAAGCCCTGTGGTTTATCAGGTGCCCTTTATAAGCCAATCTTTGCTCAGCGCTTAGATTTTCTCTTCAACTCTCAAAATACACCCTGCAAAGTGGGTTTTGTACTGTTTGAAGAAGAGGAAAACAAAGGCAGAGAGTGACTTGCCCAAGGCCACCCAGCTACAAAATTGCGACCCCTAAAACTGATGGCTCTGGGGTCCGGGAAGTGACAGCAGACAGTGCCCCTTCTCCACTTGACAGCCAGCCAGCTTCAGGTGTCTTGATCATCCGTTGTGTGTTAAGCTCTGTGCTGAGTGCCAAGGGGGACAGAGATGGGCACAAGACATACGTAGACTGTCATTCTGCCCTCCTGGAGTTGGAATCTGACAATAAGCAAGTAATTTCTGTGAGTGATAAGGGCTTTGAAGACTAGATTCGCGGCGGTGGTGGTGGGGGGGTGTGCGTCTGGGAAGCTGTCTCTTGATGAAGTGATACTTGAACTTCTGGATAGCTGTGGGAAGATCGGAGAGGGAGGCAGGTTGTGGGGAGAGCAAGTGCAAATATCCTGGGGCAGGGTGGAGCAGTCCTGGGCCTTCAGCACTGGGAGAGAGGATGGAGGGGGGTGTCATGGGCAGAGGTTGGGGAGGGAGGAAGGACGTAACCAGGTAGGGCTTGTGGAACTTGGTAAGAAGCGTGCTTTTCTTTCCTTTCCTCCTTTCCTCCTCTCTCACTTCCTTCCTCCTTCCCGCCCTCTTTTCCTCCATCTCTCCTTCACTTCCTCCCTCCCTCCCTTCATTCCTTCCTTCCTTTTCTTCCCCTCGTGCCTATTTTCCCAGGCACTGGGCCAGGGGCTGGGGCCCTGTGAGTTTCTTCAGCCTTCTTCCTTTCTGCCCATCTCCCCTCCTGTCCCCTCCCCCTCCTCTTCTGAACTGCTGCCCCGCCCCCACTGGTCCAGCTCTCCCCCCCACCACCACCACCCCCTCGCCCCCCGGCCAACCCCTCCCTTCCCCCTGACAATGAGAACGCGCCCAGAGCCCAGCTCTCCCCGGCCTTGTCCCTTTAAGGAATCCCTAAATCCGGACACCCCTCTCCTCCCCCACCTGAGAACCAATTAGGGTTCCCGAATTCAAGTAGAGGCTTTTGTGTGTCACGTGTTTGGGGAACAAAGCCCTCTCCGGCAGGAATAAAAGCTTCTATTCAGGAGCCAGTTTGTTCTCGTTCTAATCGTCTCCACTTCAGCCTCGCCTCCTTCCCGGGTTCCCAGGGCCGCCCCGCCGGGCCTCACCTTCCCGCCTCAGCACCCCGTATTAGAGCCCTACCCAAAGGCAGGTGGCCACAGACCCAGGGCTCAACCCACCTTCTCTTCCTGAAAGCTCCTGTGACGCCAGCCTCTGAGCTGGGCTCAGGACTTGTGCATCCTCCCGGAGAGCTGTGACCATCCTCGGCGCGATCGAGGAAACTGAGACTCGGAAGGGTTAGGGGACTTGCCTGAGGTCACCCAGCTAGTAAGAGGAGGAGTCTAGACTCTAGAGCCCCGAGCATTAGGCTTCAGTACCCTCGGCTGGTCCTAGAGTAGGGCAGAGTGAGGGAGAAGGGAGCTGTCATTTTCACAAAGCCCACGGGGCCAGGCACCTGCTGGGTGTTAGAGACTCTTCACAATGTCTGCGAAGAAGCAGCAACCGAGGTCAAAGTCACGGGTAAGCTGCAACTCGGGACTCGGAGGATGGAGAGGCAGGAGAGTACTTTCATATAATGGAACCGTTAAGAAGGATGTATTGAAATGGAACGATCACTGATACACTGCCAAGAGAAAAAAGGCAACACTGAGCATAACATAATCCCATTTGTGTAAGAGAAGAAGGAAATATGGACAGACACAGAGACATACATATACACCTACTGCACAGTGCTATATGGGCAGAAAACATTTAAGACAAATACATAATCAATTGTATCCGTGTTTATTCCCCACTTTGGGGCTTCCCTGGTGGCTCAGATGGTAAAAATCTGCCTGCAATGTAGGAGACCTGGGTTGATCCCTGGGTCAGGGAGATCCCCTGGAGGAGGGCTTGGCAACCCACTCCAGTATTCTTGCCTGGAGAATCCCATGGACAGAGAAACCTGGAGGGCTACCGTCCATGGGGTCGCAAAGAGTCAGACACAACTGAGCGACTAACACTTTCTTTATTCCCTTTGGGGAGTGGAGATGGAGACTAGGAAGAGACCCTCAGGACCGTTCTGTCCTGTTGGAAAAATTATTTTCTTACCACGATCATGTATTTCTTTTATAACATTTAATTTTGTTTTTTGAGGTTAACTTAACCATCTAAAGTGTAGAATTCTACTGCCTTTGGTACATTCACAGTGTTGCGTGACCATCACTTCTATCTAGTTCCTAAGTATTTTCATCCCTCCAGAGACAAACCCTGCACCTGTTAAGCAGTTATTTCCATTCTGCCCTCCCTTGGCTGCGAGCAACTACGAACCTCCTTTCTGTCTCTATGGATTTGCCTTCTCTGAATATTTCATAGAAATGGAATAATAAAATATGTGGCCTCTTGTGGTCTGGCTTCTTTCACTTCGCATCAGGGTTTTGAAATTCATCATGTTGTAGCAGGTATCAGGGCGTCATTCCTTTTCATGGTTGAATCGTATTCCCCGGTATGGATACACCACTGTTTGTTTACCCATTCATTCCTTGATGAACAATTGGGTTGTTTCCATCTTTTGGCACTTGTGAATAGTGCTTCTATAGTCTGTCTTCAAGTTTCATTTGAATACTTGTTTTCAATTCTTTTGAGTATATACCTAGGAGCTGGGTCATATGGTAATTCTATACTTTTTGAAGAAATGCCAAAGTGTTTTTCACAACATTGCACTACTTAATATACTTATCACAGTGCATGAGAGATTATGATTTCTCTGAATTCTTATAATACTTGCAATTTCCTTCTTAAGTTTTTTTTTTTTTTACTGTAGCGATTCTAGTAGGTGTGAAGTGACATCTCATTGTGGCTTTCACTTGCATTTGTGTTTGTGATGGTTAATGACATTGATCATCTTTTCATGTGCCTATTGGCCATTTGTGTATCTTTTCTACAGAAATATCTATTCTAGTTTTTTGTGCATTTTTAATTGGGTTGTTTATCCTTTTATTATTGAGTTGTTAAGAGTCCTGCGGGCTTCCCTGGGGGCTCAGTGGTAAAGAATCTGCCTGCCAGTGCCGGAGACTCAGATTCCATCTCTGTGTCGGGAAGATCCCCTGGAGAAGGAAATGTCAATCCACTCCAGTATTCTTGCCTGGGAAATCCCATGGACAGATAAGCCTGGCGGGCTACAGTCCATGGTATTGCAAAGAGTTGGACACAACTGAGCAACTAAACAACAACAGAGTTCTTATGGTATATTCTGGAGACTGTGCTGCATGCTAAGTCACTTGGGTCCTGTCTGACTCTTTGCAAACCCATAGACTGTAGCCCACCAGGCTCCTCTGTCCATGGCGTTCTCCAGGCAAGAAGTGAAATGGCAAAGTGAGTTGCCATTTCCTTCTCCAGGGATCTTCCTGACCCAGGGATTGAACCTGAATCTCTTGAAGCTCCCATACTGCAGGCAGATTCTTTACTGCTAAGCTTCCAGGGAAGCCCCTTCTGGAGACTAGACCCTTATATATAATTTGCAAGTATTTTCTCCCGTATTGTCAGTTGTCTTTTCATCTTGATAGTGTCCTTTGCTGTACAAAAATTTTCATGAAGTCTATCCATTTCTTCTTTTATGTTTGTGCTTTTGGTGACATAATTGAGAATCCATTGCCAAATCCACGGTCATGAAGATTCACTCCTGTGTTTCCTTCTGAGAGTTTTATAGTGTTAGGTCTTTGATCTATTTTGAGTAAGTTTTTAAATGTAGTGTGAGGTAGGGACCTACCTAACTTCATTCTTTTCCTTGTAGAGATTCTATCATAATTGTTTTCAATCCTTGCCCTCACTGTCTTAACCAATGATCTCCAAATTTTTATGATCAGACATCCCTAGAGGAAATTATCTTTGAGCCCATATCTCTAGTATATGTAGATGTACTTATTTTATTTTTTGGCCACGCCTAGACACTTGCAGGATCTTAGCTTCTCAACTAGGGTATCGAACCCTTGGCCCCTCCAGTGGAGTCTTAACCACTGGACCACCAAGTAAGTTCCTGTAGATGTACTTACTTATAAAGTATATAGAAAAAAAAAAAAAGAAAAAGAAAAAATAAATAAAGTATATAGGTGTACAATTATAATATCTGTGTTATAAAATGTGTACAAAGGATCACTTTAAAAGATGAAATAGGGAATTCCCTGGCTTCCCAGTGGTTAGGACTCTGCAGTTTCACTGCCAAGGGCCCAGGGGTTTAATGCCTATTCAGAGAACTAAGATCCCACAAGCCTCTCAGTGCTGCCAAAAAAAAAAAGATGAATAGGACAAAATGTAGAAGGCCTGGTATTTTCTTGGTGGATCACTTCTTGAGAGTTCCCAGGGCTTCGTCCCTCTCTGGAGCCTGCTGGTCTTGAGGACAGAGCAAAGTCAGCTGTCCTTCCCAAGGGACGGCTGGGGCTGCTGGTGGGATGGTGGGAGAGTGAGCACTCCAGGTTGGATCTGATGCCCCTCTTCCGGGTTACAAAGTCTGGTGTCAGAGGGGCAGGTGTTTGAACCCTTGCTCTATCTCTTAGTTGTGTAAACTCAGGCAAATAGCTTTGCTTTCCGAGCCTCAAAGAACATGAGTGTGTGAGTGAGTGAAAGTCGCTCAGTCATGCCTGACTCTTTGCGATGCCATGGACTATACAGTTCATGGAATTCTCCAGGCCAGAATACTGGAGTCCGTAGCCTTTCCCTTCTCCAGGGGATCTTCCCAACCCAGGGATCGAACCCAGGTCTCCTGCATTGCGTCCTCACTTATTTCATGGCTTACTTCCCAGATGGCTCACGTGGTAAAGAACCCACCTGCCAAGGCAGGAGATATGGGTTCCATCCCTGGATCGGGAAGATCCCCTGGAGGAGGAAATGGCAAGCCACTCCAGTATTCTTGCCTTTAAAATCCCACGGACAGAGGAGCCTGGCGGGCTACACGCCAGGGTTTGCAGAGTTGGACACGACTTAGCGACTGAACACACACACATACACTACTTACTTCACTGGGTGGTTTGTGATACAAATGAGTACAGGGCCTGGCACCTGATAATGTCTCAGTAAACCTTAATGGGACTTCCCTGGTGGTCCCAGGGCAAAGACTCCATGCTCTCAAGGCAGTGGGCCTGGGTTCAATCCCTGTCAAGGGACTAGATCCCACATGCTGCAGCTAAGACTTGGCACAGCCAAATAATGAAAAAAAAAAAAAAATGATCATTATTTCTATACTTAAGGAGTCAAGTCCCGACAGACCTTCTGATCCTCTTCTTCTAGCGAAAGAATTCAAGGCAGGTACCCCTGGTTGGAGGAACAGAAGGAAGGGATGGGGAAAGGAAGGGGGGGAGAGGCCATCCTGGAATGGGCCAACTCACACTCTGAGGAGCAGTGTGGTGTGATGGGTGAGACATAGGTGTCTTGAGCAGAAAGGCCTGGGTGGCCTGTTCTTCCTCTTACCAGCCACGTGACCTTGGCCAGATGGTGACACTTCTCTGAACCTCAGCGTCCTCATCAGTCCAAGGGAGATAATAATAATTGCACTTGCACCGTAGTGTTATCTAATGAGCAAATGAAACAGCATGTGAAAGTGCTTGCCCTGCCAGAAGAGCTTGAAACACAGCAGTGATTATTATTTCTACTTGACACCTAAAGAGGATACTGTATCTACCACCCTATTTACCCGTTTGTTCATTTTATCGAGATTTATACAGTGCCGACTACGTGCCAGCCATATGATGGGGAACAGGAAAAGACAGTCCTTGCTTTCAAGAAGCTTACAACCTAGGGGTACACAGGCATTAACCAAGCAAGAGGTTCATGTGAATCTTCACTGTGAGAGATGCTATGAAGGAGTGGGGAAAAGGCAAAGGAATAAAAGATCAGAGAAGTGATGCGGGGAAGTCCCGTGGGGAAGTGACATTTATTTGGAAACTCGAAAGATGGAAAGAAAGTAAGCAGGCACAGGAGGAAGGGATGTTCCCGGCTGGAGGCAGTGTGGTCAGACTGGGGAAGGGTGTCCAGGCTCAGGCAAAGGTGCTGCAAGTTGAGTAAAGGGGGCTGCAGGCTGAGAGAAGAGGGCGAAGGGCAGGCATTCCAGGAAACAGATGCTCCTGACTGCAAGATGGTGGTTCCAAGGTCCTCCGTGGAGAAAGAGTTTGGTGATTCAAGGTTCTGAAAGGTCAGTTGATCAGAGAAAAGAGAGGAGGTAGGATGTGGGGGAGATGAAGCTGGAGAGGGAGACAGATGCCAGTTTATCTAGAGTTTTCTGAGCCACTGTGTTTGGATTTTATTCTATCACTGCAGGAAGCTATTAGAGGGTTTTCAGTCTGGGGCAGAGCGCCAGAGCAACCACTGGAATACCAGGCGTGCTTTACAGACATCTTACTGAGGGCATGGTGCCCGGACCTGGTGGTGGACGAGACAATGCATAGAAGTGATTGGATTCTAAAGTGGCTTAGAACCAGCCTGGGTACGTCCTGATGGTCCAGTGGCTAAGACTCCACTCCCAGTGCAAGGAGCCAGGGTTCAATCCCAAGTCAGGGAACTAGATCCCACATGCTGCAACTAAAGATCCTGCATGTTGCAACGAAGATTGAAGATCCTCCCTTGTCACAATTAGGACCCGACACAGCCAAATAAATATTTTTTAAAAAGAACCAACTTGTGTGAAAATCCCAGCTCCCTATTTCTTTGCCATGTGACTTTGGGATGTTATATATCCTCTCAGTGTCTGGGTCTCCTCTTCTGCCAAGTGAAGTTGATAAATACACCTACCTCAGTTTGGGAGGGAAAATGATATGAATCAATTAATGCGTACAGCTTAGCAAAGCACCTGACATATTGTAAGCTGTGGCTAATGGTAATTATCACTCCTATTCTTCTTATTATTGTTTTTCTGTTATGTCCAATAAAGAGAAGTGGGCCTGGTGATGGGATATTTGACTTAAATTCCAGGTAAAACATTTAGCAGTATGGTTGGAACATAACAGACATGTAGTAAGCATTTGCTGAATGAATGAATGGATGAATGAATGAGTACATCTTTCTCTGTTTCTGGTGAGAGAGTTCCATCCTGCATCCAGTCTACCAACACTGCTTGAGCCTTAATGTAGACCCAGCACCGTGATGTGCAGTGGATGTAGGAAATGCATACACAGTTCAGTCAACACGGGTGTCCACTGCCTCTCATTCAGGGAGTGCCCACTCCTCTATTTCTGCTTTCTGATCCAGCTCAAATGCCAATCTTCCTTTCTTCTCCAACCTGCTGTACCTTCCCTCTGTTGAGCCTGCAAAGCTCTCTTAAGGTCTTATGATCCTCCTACTTTACTTAATATGCTGTAATTTGTCCCTTTACTGGAGTGTAAACTCCTTAAGCTATGGTTTTTCCAGTAGTCATGTATGGATGTGAGAGCTGGACCATAAAGAAGGCTAAGTGCCAAAGAATTGATGCTTTTGAATTGTGGTGCTGGAGAAGGCTCTTAAGAGCCCCTTGGACTGCAAGGAGATCAAAGCAGTCAATCCTAAAGGAAATCAACCCTGAATATTCATTGGAAGGACTGATGCTGAAGCTGAAGCTCCAATACTTTGGCCACCTGATACAATGAGCTGACTCATTGGAAAAGCCCCTGCTGCTGGGAGAGACTGAAGGCAAAAGAGGGCAACAGAGGATGAGATGGTTGGATGGCATCACCGACTCAAAGGACATGAGTTTGAGCAAACTCTGTGAGATAGTGAAGGACAGGGAAGCCTGGCATGCTACAGTCTATGGGCAGACAAAACTTAACAACTCAACAAAACAGTAATGAACTCCTTAAGAACTGGCAGCAAGTCTCATTCAGGTGTAGATTTCTCCAAGGGAACTGACTTGGTAGAAAACAAATATTGGGTTTATTCGGTGGGAAGTGCAGAGACAAAGATGGAACCACTGAGTACTTGGGCAAGAGTCTTTGCAAGTTTTTGTTTTGTTTTAATTTGGCTGTGCTGAGTTTAACTTGTGGCACCCAGGATCTTCACTGTGGCATGCAGGATCCAGTTCCCTGATCAGGGATGGAATCCAGGTGCCCTGCATTGGGAGCTTAGAGCCTTAACCCCTGGACCACGGGGGATGTCCCAATCCTTCTCTCTTTGGATCTCTAAGTTTTTCCATCTGTATAGCAAGAAGGCTTCTGAGGCTCTTCATGGCAACTGTTCTCAACCTTTCTGAAATTTGGACACTCCTGATGGAATGACAATCCCATATGATGCATAATTCCATCGGCATTCAGATAAGATAGTCAGAAGCCCTATATAACCCCAGCTCTTCCTGGAAAGCACGCCGGAGAGCACATCTGAAGGTCAGGGAGCAAGTGTGACGTTATTTATAGACATAACCTTGAGTCCACCATTCCTCATTTGTTTATTTCTTTCTCTTCTTTTCTTTCATTTTTTTTTTTTTTGAAAGTAAGTAAAGCATTTTCAAGTTTCAGTTTAGAGGAAGCATTTAAGAATACCCAGTCAGAGGCTTCCCTAGTGGTCCAGTGGTTAAGAATCTGCCTTGCAATGTAAGGGATGCATGTTAGATCCCACATGCTGCGAAGCAACTAAGGCCGAGTGCTGTGGAACCCATGCGCCACAAGGAGGAAGCCCTTGAGCTGCAACAAGAGATCCCACATGACACAACAAAGATAACCTTTGCCAAAATTAAATTAAAAAAAAGAATATCAGGTCAGAAGCCAGGAGGCCTGCATAGAAATCCCCTCTTCACCACTTCTGAGTTGAGTAACTTTGGACAACTTACTAAGACTGGGTTTTCTTTCTTCTTTATTTTTTTCTTTATTATTGTTATTATGATTATTAGTTTACTCTGAGCCTGGGTTTTCTGGTTTGCAAAATTGGAGTATCAGAGCAGAATCAACCTCAGAGGACTGTGGAGAGGATTAAGAAAGATCATGCAGGAAAGTTCTTAGCATCATCCGGACCAGGTGTCAAGGGTTCAGAAAAATTGTCTATATCTACATGTACTGTGATTAGTTACATGCCCAGTGGCTTAGCGGTAAAGAATTCGCCTGCCAATGCAGGAGACTCGGGTTCGATTCCTGGGTTGGGAAGATCCCCTGGAGAAGGGAATGGCAATCCACTCCAGTATTCTTGTCAGGATAATCCCATGGACTGAGCAGCCTAGCAGATTACAGTCCGTGGGGTCGCAACAGTCGGACACGACTGAGCACAACATGTAACACACTAGAAGAGCAGGAACGAAGCTGAAGACTGAAAACCACGCTTTTGATAAGCTTCTCCAAAGTTAATCTTCTGTGGTTTTCTGACCCATTCTTGGGGGTCCTGAGTACAGGTAGATTTCTCTGCTAAGATGCCAAGCAGATTTATGGATGTAGCTCATTCTTTCTTTTTTTTCTAATATGATTTTTAAATTTTTAAATATTTATTTGGCTGTGCCAGGTCTTAGTTGCAATACTCAGAATCTTTAGTTGTGCATGCAGGGGTTTGGGGTTTTTTTTTTTAGCTCCAGCACGTGTAGTCTTAGTTGAGGTATGTAGGATCTAGTTCCCCAACCAGGGATCAAGGGTGGGGGTCTGTACTGGGAGTCTTAGCCAGTGAACCAGGGAAGTCCCAGTAGCACGTTCTTTCTTTGCCTGGTTACTCTTTTTCCCACTGTCTCTTCCTATCTTCCTTTTATTTATTTATTTTTAAAATTTTGCCATTTTTGTAAAGCATGATGTTCTTTTTTATTGAGCTATAATTTAAATAGAGTGAAATGTACATATTTTAAGTGCCTGGCTTGACGAATTTTTATATTTAACTACAACCCATATTAAATAAGATGCAGACTTGTGTGGTCTACTAAAGTGACCTCTCACGACATGTGACTACTGGGCACTTGAAATGTGGCTGGTCCAATCTAGGAAGTGCCGTAAAGTATACACCAGATATCAACTAATGTAGAAGATATCTTAACAATTGTATTTGGTTGACAGCTCTGGTTTGCATCTTAATTCTATTGGACAGTGCTGGTATCTGGTATAGAACATTTTTATCCTCCAGAAAATTCTTCCTTGCTTTCCAGGCAATATCTGCTCCTTCTCCCCTCCCCCCAAACAAACACTATACCAACTCCTCTCCCCATGGATTCAGAAGTTTTGCTCCAGAACTTCATATAAATGGAATCACGTAGTATATATTTTTAAGGGTTCAACTTCTTTTGCTCAACATAATGTTTTTGAAATTCATCCATGTATCATTTATTCATCCCTTCTTATTTTTGTGTAGTATTTCATTGTATGATACGGTAGTTTATTCATTCTCCTATTAATGGACATTTGAATTGCTTCCAATTTCTGACTATTATGAATAATGCTCCTATGACCATTCTTGAAAAAGTCTTTCAATAGTCTCATCAATTATATTTACTGTATTTTTTCTTATTGTTAAGATGAATCCATACCCACAAACTTCCCAGGTGGTGCTGGTGGTAAAAAAACCTGCCTGCCAATACTGGAGGCACAGGAGATGTGGATTCGATCTCTGGGTCAGGAAGATCCCCTGGAGGAGGAAATGGCAACCCACTCCAGTATTTTTGCCTGGAGAATCCCCTGGACAGAGGAACCTGGAGGGCTATGGGCCACAGGGTTGCAAAGAGTCAGACAGGACTGAAGCAACTCAACACGCGATGACAGGAAAAATCCATTTGCATACTAACATACAATGTGGGCCCCCACCCCTGTTTGATGTTAATGGTTTATGTTTGGTATAAATCTTTTCAAATATTTTCCTCCACGGAATCAAGTAGTATTATTACTCCTGGCAAAGGGAATGGCTACCCACTCCAGTATTCTTGCCTGGAGAATTCTATGGACAGAGGAGCCTGGAGGCCTACAGTCCGTGGGGTCGCAGAGTCAGACTAACACACACACACCCATTATCATTATTAATAAAACTCTCACTTTGCAACTACCTCCCTTGACTTCCTGACCTCTGGAGATGGCTGCATGGCTCTTGATTCTTGCTCTGCTTGTTCTAAAGTCCCTAGAAGACCAAAACTGGAAAAGACATAGGGATGGTCCTGGGAAGGCAAATACATGGCACTTCTTCTATATTCCTTCATTACCTGTATCCATGTCAGACATCGCTAATCAATCACAGCTTTCTATCCTTGCCCTGCCCCAGCCACTACTAATCAATAGAAAAACTGAAACCAATTTCCCATGTCTGAAATAATCTGGCCACCTTCCATTCTGCTGATGAATAAACTAGGGCTCAGACAGGGGAAGAGCCTGCTTCAAGGTCAGAGATGGAGCCCCAAGCTCCTGACTTCCTGTCTAATGCTTTTTCTAGTATATTCACTGACTCCAGAAATTATTTCCCTGGGATACCTGAAAACCTGGTCTCTAGGGAAAGAGCAATTTATTCCCCAAACAGTGCTCACAGATGGGACCCTCTCTTCTAGGCAGCCCCTCATCTTTATGCCTTGCCTGACTGTAACCGGAAGCCCCTGCCAACAGACTGGCATCCCTTCCCCCACAGACCTGCGGTTTCTGTGCTTCAGGTCTGCAGTTTCAGTTTCCCAAAATAAACATTTAAAAAAATAAAAAATAAACAAAGGAGCCAGGCTCTTAGCATCGTTGTCTTCAGCCCCAGAATTGTGGAATTATTAACTGACCATACTAAATCAAATTGTTAATTACAACAGAGAGGCGACTTCAGACGCTGAAACCGTGAAACTCCCCAAAGCATCCGCCTTTCACCAACACATCAAATTGACTCTGGCTGTCATTGGAAGCGACAGTGAGAAAGTGGGAGAGTCAGCAGGTCTGGACAGACTGTGGGTGTTCTCAGCTGGGCAAGCAGAATAGTTTATTTAATTCTCTCCCTGCCAGGGCAAGGGGGAAAAGTCAGAGAGAAAAAAATGGAGACAGAATGTAGCCTAATGTTTGAGTTGGGTTAGGTTGGGTTTAGATTGGCCCCACACCCTTGCTAGCCGTGTGACGTTGGGCATGTCATTTCTGGTATCTGAGTCTCAGTTTGTTCATCTGTAAAACAGGCATGTTAACAGAACCTACTTATTGGATTATTGCGGTGATTAAAACGACTTGCTTAAAAAGTTGCAGTTTTATAGTAGTAGTTTTATCTCTTGTATTTGACTCTAGATTGTTAGCTCTGCAAGAGCGGGGAGAGCTGCCTGTCTCATTCATTGTCGCATCCTCCAGCACTAGCACAGTGGAGTTCTAGGCAGGGACTTACTGAACATCTAGTCTAAGGTATGGTCCTGAGGATGGAGATGATGATGCACATGATTGCAAAGCAGCTTAGCACAGATACCCTGCCCTTAAGTAGCTCTCTTACCAGCCTAGGAGTCCAGAACTTCTGAAATAACAAGCACTTTGTTATGCATGAAATAGGTAGATTATGTAATATAGTGGTTTATGGTGGAGATTCCAGCATCAAACTTGCTACTGTTCTGATCTTTATTAGCAAGTTTACCTCTTGATGCTTCTGTTTCCAGATGGGTAAAATAGGAACCTACCTAACAAAACTGTTGTGGGGACTGAATGAGTTTTGTAAGCGAAGTGTCTGTGCGTGTATATGCTCAGTCACTCAGCCTTGAACATACTAATTGCTCAATAAATTTTCGGGACCCCCATGGACTGTAACCCACCATGCTCCTCTGTCCATGGATTTTCCCAGGCAAGAATACTGGAGTGGGTTGCCATTCCCTTCTCCAGGGGATTTCCCAACCCAGGAATCAAACCCGAGTCTCCTGCATCGCAGGCAGATTCTTTATCTGTCTGAGCCACCGGGGCAGCTCAATAAATCTTAGCTATTACTTTTCCCATTTACTATGTGACTTTGGACAAATTACTAAACTTTTCTAAGACTTTTTCCTGGTCAGTAAAATAAAAATACAAGAGTTCCTACCTTGAAGAATTGCTGAAAGAATGAAATGGGAAGATCCCTGAAAAGTGCTTAGTACAGTGCTGGTATGTGGAAAGTACTTAATAATTTCTAGACGATAGTAATACTAACAATAATGATTTTTTTTTTTAAAAAAAAGGTTCTACAGGAGAAAAGAGTAAATTTAGTTTTGATGGATAGACACAGAGCTAAGAGAAAGGTTTATAACAGGCAAGTGATTTTTTTTCTAACAACTTTATCGAAATATAATTCACACGCTCAATGGCTCAGCAGGTAAAGAATCTGCCTGCAGTGCAGGAGGTGTAGGAGACATGGGTTCGATCCCTAGGTCAGGAAGATCCCCTGGAGGAGGAAATGGCAACCCACTCCAGTAGTCTTGCCTGGGAAATCCCATGGACAGAGCAGCCTGGCAGGCTACAGTCTATGGGGTCACAAAGAGTCGGACACAACTGAGCACATACATACACAATTCACATACAGTACAATTTACCCATTAAAAGTTTATAATTCGATAGTTTTTAGTGTGTTCACAGAATTGTGCAACTATCACCATAATCAATTTTAGAGTATGTCATCACTCCAAATAGAGACCTATATCCACTAGCAGTCACTTTGCTTTCCCTAAATCTCCAGTTTTCCCACTGCCGAAACCCTAGACAACCACCAGTTTACTTCCTGTTTCTGTGGATTTCCTGATTCCGTGGACATCTCAGGTAAATGGAAGCACACAGTCATGTGGCCTTTTGTTTCCAGCTCCTTTCACTTAGCATCACGCCTTCAAGGTTTATCCGCTTTTTAGCAGGTCTCAGTACTGAATCCTTTGTATGGCGAAATAATATTCCATTGTATAGACTTGGTAGATAATTCAGTTGTTTCCACTTTTTGGCTATTAGGAATAATGCTGCTATGAACTGACATGTATAAGTTTTTGTGCGGATTATGTTTCCCTTTATCTCTTGGGGTATATACCTAGGAGTGGAATTTCTGATTATATGGTAATTCAAGTTTAACCTTTTGAGGACCTGCTTTTCTAGACTGTTTTCCACAGTCCTGTACCATTTTACACTCCCACCAGCAATGCACAAAGGATCCAGTTTCTCCACATCCTTACCAACTGTTGATATTATCTGTCTTTCTGATTACAGCCATCTTGGTGGGTGTGAAGTGGTATCTCATTGTGGCTTTGATTTGCACTTTCCTGATGGCTAATGACATTGGGCATCTCTTCATGTGCTTATCAGCCACTTACATATCTTCTCTGAAGAAATGTCTATTCAGATCCTTTGCTCATTTTTGATTGAGTTATTTATCTTTTTATTGTGGCTCCCCTGGTGGCTCACTGGTAAAGAATCTGCCTGTAATGAAGGAGATGGGAGTTCGATCCCTGGGTTTGGAAGAGCCCCTGGAGGAGGAAATGGCAACTCACTCCACTATTCTTGCCTTGGAAATCCCATGGACAGAGGAGCCTGGCGGGCTATCCTTTTATTATTGAGCTGCACGACTCCTTTATGTATTCTATATAATACAAGTCCCTTAGCAAATACATAACTTGCAAAATTTTTCTCCTATTCTTTGGGTTGTTTTTTTCACTTTCTTTCTCATTTTTTGGTTTTGCCCTGCAACTTGTGGACTCTTAGCTCTTGGATCGGGTATCAGACTCCTGCACTGGAAGCTTGAAGTCTTAACCTTTGGACTGCCAGGGAAGTCTCATTGTTTTATTCACTTTCTTGATGGTGTCCTTTGACGTGCAAAGGTTTCGATGTTAATGATGTCCAATTGGTCTTTCTTTTTATAGTTTTAGGTCTTTGAACCATTTTGAGCTGATTTTTGTATATGGTGTGATGAAGAGATGACGCTTAATTCTTTGGCATGTAGACTTTCAGTTGAAGAGATTGTTCTTTTCCCATTGAATTGTGTTCATGCCCTTATCAGCAATTCAGTTGATCATAAATGTGAGGTGTTATTTCTGGACTCTCAGTTTTGTTCTGTTGATGTCTGTGTATACTCTTATGCCAGTTCCACACAGTCCTGAGGGGAACTGAATTTGAACTGGACAAAGTTAACTGGACCTGGGGATACACAGTCACAGAGCTTCCTCTGCAATGCTTCAGAGTATTTAAGGTGTTTTCATATACATGATCTCACTTAAGTCTTGTAGGAATTCTGGGAGTAAATGCAAGTCCAACAGGCTGAGTGGCAAATCCCTAGACCCACACAATCAGAAATAGTGGTGGTTCCAGGACCAACCTGTGGACCCCAGGACTCTTGATCAAGTGCTTTCATTACCCCCGGCCGATTGCTTGCTGTTCAGAAATTTGGGGAAAGTAAAAAGTACAGAGAGAAATAGGGCAAAATTGTGGGCGGGGGGTGGTGGTGGGGAAGGATGTAAGCCAGACTGATTATAAATATTTGGCTCCTCATCAGCTTGTGATAAAATTTCTCTTCTCTTCCTGCATGGACAAGAAATGGGATGTTCTGGATAATCCAGGGTTTTGCATTTTCAAAGAATGAGAACACAGTGAAATTCTCTCAACACCAAAACCGCACAGGCTGTAATTTAATCTTTAATTTTGTTGTTGTTGTCATTCTAGAAGACTCTTTAGTATATTTTAAAGCAGTGTGTCTTCAAGAGTGGTCCAAGAAAAAAAAAAAAGAGTGGTTCAAGGAAAACCTCAGCTATCAACATCACTGGATACTTGTCTAAAAATGCCATTTTCAGAGCCCCTGTCCACCCTGTGTCTACTGAAAATCACTGGGTGATTCTTCTTTTTAATGCACGTTCAAGTTTGGGAACCACTGCTTTGGAGCAGTGAAAATCAAATTATGAATATCAATTATCATTGCACTTAAGAGATGTGGGCATTCTGCTTAAATGAGAGTTCTGGATAACAGATTAATGGAGCTCATTTCCTTCAAGTCTTGACTAAAACATTACCCTCCCTGTGAGGACTGTGAGGACGTTCCTGATGTAAACATGCTTATCACCCTCTCCCCCATGCCCCCTACCCTCATCATCCCCCTTCCTTCTCCCTGGCACTTACCATTAAGTAACTGACAAATTACCAATTTATTTATCTATTTATTTATTGTCTGATTTCTGTCTCTAGTAAGCAAGTTTCACCAAGGTAGCTGCTAAGAATACAGCACCTAAGACAGTGTCTGGTAGGTAGCAGCTGTTCAATAAATATTTGTGGAATGAATGAATGTGCCAAGTTGCATCTTGGTACTTGGGTGGAATGTCATTGACCCACTGTATTTCTCGAGAGGATTTTTTTTTTTAAGTATAAAGCAATTTATGCTTTAATTTTCTGAGTGGTTTTTCAGGGTGTGTCATACTAGAGAGAAAGAACTGGAACCGAATCCTCTAATCTCCTGATTCTGGGGTCTGGGCCAGTTGCTCTAAAAATCATTTTTTCCTTAATGCCGCTGAGATCTCCATTTTCCTATGAGGACCATCCATTTACAGCTGCACTGTCCTGTGAAGGCTACCCCTCGAAGGATTCCTTGCCCCTACTGTGAACAAAGTGGAAGGAAGCAGTGAGACTGAGATGAACCTGCAGTGGGAGGGGACTTCTGTAAACTCACCCCACACGTGACAGGTAGTGACAACAAGTAGACGCTTCCTCCTCTGAGGTCCTGCACGAGGAGGATAATAAATGGATCCTCTCTCACCCGGCTTGGCCGGCTCAGGACAAATGATCCTTACCCATTTCCCACCCTCCAACAGCCAGTACCCAACAGCACTAGCACCAAAATCAGTGCTCATGGGCGCTTGGGGCTCCCTCCTCCTATCTCCTCATTGGCCCCATTTTACACACAGGAAACCTGAAATTTAGACCTAGGAATGGTTAGTTCCCTAACACCGGAGAGGCACCCTGCTGACCCCTATCCATGTCTCCTCCAGTACACACCTGATGTTCCAGTTTGTATTAAGATGGTGAGAAATACCATGTGTGGGGGCACCCCCCACCCCCAGTCTGGGGGTGTCTGAGAAATTGTGGAACCAGTCAGATGGTAAAAACAGGAAAAAGCAAGTTTGTTTCTAGTGTTATGCACACAGGGTGGCAGGATATACCTGCTGAGTGTTCCCAGAAAGTCCCCAAGGAAACCATTAACTTGAGTCTCTCACGTTCTTCTAGCAGAGGTGGCTGGGGTGGGGGGCGGGGAAAGTATACTGAGAGGAGGGGGATGGGCATCCTTCCAGAGGTCAGGTTTACGTTGCCCAGAGCTCCTGCACACATTAATAAAAGGTGGTTGACTTGAGGGTGGAGGTCAAGGTGAGCAAGGGGCTTGTCAGCGAGGACTGTCACCGGGTTAGGCAGAGTGGACTGAAGGGGGGTGAGGGAAGGAGTGGAGGTGAGTTTGGGGCGGGGCGGGGGGGGGGGGTTCTGTGTGGCGCTGAGACCGCCCCCCCCCCCCCCCCCCCGCGGGGATTTGGGGAGGAGCGGCTGCTTAGCCTCCTGCTTTGACCCTTTCTTGACTGGTTTCTGCCAGGGAATTGACGAGAGCCTATGGATTTGGAGATGGGGTAGGAGAGTGGCCTGAATCTGCCCGCGATCCAGGGTGGACTAGCCGGGCTAGAGGGAGGGCGTTTCAGGGGTGGGCGAGATGGCTCCCAAGAGCCTAGGGCAAAGGCACTAGAGGGTCTCAGAGACCCAGAAGATGGGGATGTGGGGAGAAGGAAGACGGGAAGGCGTTTGCCTCCATGGGGAGCCCTTTAAGTTGAGACGGACAGAGAGAAGTAACTCCAAACGCACTGGGCAGGCATCTTAGGTTCTTCCAATCCGATGGGGTGGGGTTTAGAACTCTGCAAAAAAAAGGGGGGGCGGTCATTCAAAGAGGAAGGTGCACAGCTGAGCCAACGGGCTCCTAAACTGGAAGCGGAGGGGGGGCCCTCTGGAGGCGCTGACCTTTCCCCCAGCCTCCATAGGGACTGGGCGGTGAGCCTCTGGGACCTGCTTTCCCGAATCTAGACAGAAGTTCGAGTAGGGCTGACCAGAGTTAGCCGGGGAGTGAGGCAAACGGTGGCGATTCCTCACACTGGGGAGGTGGGGGAAGTGGGCAACCGGCAAACGAAGAACCCGAGCTCGCAGCAGGAGGGTTTCCTCAAAAAGACTATAGAATAGTCCGCGGCTGTGAATGGAAGGGGTTGGGGGTGGGGGGACCCGAGAGGGAGTCTCAGAAAGGGTCGAGGGAAACTAACACTCTTTCTACTGGGGTGCTGATGGAGGCTCCCCGCTCGGGACGCGAGGCACCGAGAGGGTTCCCCGAACTGGACTTGCGGGGGAGGGGGGCGGTAGGGGACACCGGGAGTGGACCGAGGGCCGCCGAGAAGGGAACTTTAAATTAGGTTTAGCGGAAATTGGGGGCTCAGGAGGGCGATTCTCGCTCCGACAGGGGGAATGGAGGGATCCTCACCAGCTGGAACGTGAGGGCATTGGGGGGCTATCTCCCACCCGACCCAGGGAGATTGGGGATTTCTTAGATTCTAGATAGCGGGGAACTAAGAGAGAGGACTAAGGATGGGGGGGGGGGTCCCCGATCCGGAACCGAGCTACCTTGAAGGCACCGGGAAGCGCTTCATTCCGGGAGGGCGTTCCCGCGGCCCGGCCCCCGTGCCGGGGTGGGTGGGGGGTGCGGCCGCGCCCAGGTCCCGGCCCGCCTCGGGATTCGGGGGGGTCTCTCTTGCCCTCGGGGACCCGGGAGCCCGGCGGGAGCGGGGTCCGGGCGCCGCCGCCTCCGCGAGCGCCCGGGCGGGCGGGCTGGCGAGCGCTGGGCTTTATGCTCGCAGGGCGGCGGGGGGAGGAGCCGGCAGGTCGGCCCCCGGCGGGCCCTCCCCTCGGCCGTCCCCGCCCGCCCGCTCGAGCGGGGTCGGGGGAGGGGGCAGCATGGCCTGTCCGTCCGGCCCCCTTCGCCGCGCTCCTCATCTGCCCCGCGCCGAGCGCTGCCGCCGCCGCCGCCGCCGCCGCTCCGCTGCCCGCGCCGCCCGCGGCTCCCGATGGAGACTGACGCGCCCCAGCCCGGCCTCGCCTCCCCGGACTCGCCGCACGACCCCTGGTACGTCCCGGCCCGGCCCGGCCCGGCCTCCCTGGCCCGCGCCCGCCCCGGCCCCGCCAACATGGCCGATCCGGGTCGGGCCGGGCCTCCCCGGGGCCCGGGCCCGCGCCCCCTGCGCCCGGGCGCCCGGCGCTCACGCGGGCCCTTTGTGTCTCTCCTCCTCCGCAGCAAGATGTTCATCGGGGGACTCAGTTGGCAGACTACGCAGGGTGAGCGAGCCCGGGAGCGCCCGCCGGCCCGGCGGGGCACCCGGGACCCCCCGGCGCCCCGGAACCGGACACCCCAGCCCGGCCCTGCGCCCCGCTGACCCCGGGCGCCCCTGCGCCGTTTCGCGCCCCGCCCGGGGACCCCGAGAGCGCAGGGCGATCGGCAAGCGCGCACGGCCCAGCGGGTGGAGGGGAGGAGATGAGGGGTTCAGGGGGCATCGGGGGTGGGGGGTGGGCTGGGCCCCGGGGACCCGCCGGCGGCAGCGCCAACTCCGCTCGCACCTGCGGCTCAAACTTTTGTGAGGAGGCTCCCGGAGCGGCGGGAACCCGGCCGGAGCCGTCCCCCCTCCAGCCCTGCTCGGCCCTCGGCTTCCTGGGGCCCCCGTGGGCGCCAGGAGGCTCCAGGGGAGTCGGGTGAAGACCAGGGGTGGGGGGAAGCGCTGGAGAGCGTGCAGGCTGCCGGGCGCGGGGGCGGCCGGGCCGCGCCGGGGTCACTGGGGGCAAAGGACGGGGGAAGGGGGGAAGGGCGCAGGGGCGCGGGCTGGTCCGAAGGCGGGTGTGTGGTTACAGAAGGGCTGCGCGAATACTTCGGCCAGTTCGGGGAGGTGAAGGAGTGTCTGGTGATGCGGGACCCCCTGACCAAGAGATCCAGGTGAGCCCCTCACCCCCTCCTCTGGCTCCCGGCTCGCCCCGCTTCGCCGCCACTCTCTGCCTTGTAACCATCTGCCTCTCCCTCACTACGGCGCGCAGGGGTTTCGGCTTCGTCACTTTCATGGACCAGGCGGGGGTGGATAAAGTCCTGGCGCAGTCGCGGCACGAGCTCGACTCCAAAACAGTGAGTGGCCCTTGGGGCTTCGGGGGTCTTTTGGGAGTGGGAGGTCGCTGGAGGAGAGGGGGCAGGACTGTCCAGGGTTGGGGGTGGGGGGACAGTTGGATGGGATCCCGGGAGAAAGGAGGGAGTTTGCGGAGTAGGAGGGCTGCCACGCTCTGAAACTTTGTCAGTCGAGTTGAGGGGAGACGGAGCTGCAAAATCCCAAGCCTGTTAAACGATATTACATCCCCACCCCACCCCAGTCCCTCCAGGACCGGGGAGGGAAGATGAGGCTGCCACCCCCTCCCTGCACATACTAATCTTGATGCCTCAGAGAGGAGCTTGGGGTGGGGCTAGGTCCCTCCCCTAGCCCAAATGGGGTGAGTCAGGGCTGCAGTGACCCACCCGTGGCTTCTCTGAACTCTAACTAGTACTTGGCTCCCCCCTCACCACCACCCCATTCCAGACCAATGGCAAAGCATCATTGAATCCCCCCTCCTCTCCCTCCCTCCCCTGACTTTTGGTCAATGAGCTCCTGGCTTTGTGTGGAAGATGTGAACCTGCTTTGCCCGTGGAGGAATTTATGAGGAGGGCCCTAGCTTGCCTGGAAACAACTCTTGCCGGCTAGGTCTGGGGAGAAGCCGCTGGCTGGGCATTCAGGCTCTGGGAACATTTTGCTGCTGTCCCACCGCTTCCCAGTGTCTTGGGCCCTGCAGGGGGCGCTGGCCCGGGCCCCGGCTCAAGGGGAGAGGGGAGAGGAGAAAACGAGGAAGGGCTCCTCTGTGATGGGGTGACTGTCTGCCAGGGACAGTGCGATCTCTCTCCACACTCCCCCACTCTCCTCCAGCGCTGGGCCTCCCTGCTTGGGTCAGTCACTGGCTCCTGCTTACCTGCAACAATAGCTGGTTGTGCCCAAGAATTTGTTAAACTACCGCCTGTCCCCAGCTCCTGTTATCTCTGCCCAGTGGCTCCCACTCTTGCCGGTGGTTATGAGCCAATGAGGCCAGGCCTCAACTTTGCCGGCCCTGAAAGGATCTTCTTGGCGCAGACTGAGTGACCCAAGCTGGGAATGGAGAGACAGTGGCCTATTGTTTTTGGTGATTATCTGCCATCAAGCTGCCTGTTCTCCTACCATCCCCTGTCCTCAGAATGCACTGATGGCTTCTGCGGCACTCAGGAAGCCGAGATGCTGGGACTGGGGTTGGAGCTGGGGGGCAGGGGCATGGAAGATGGATAAGAGGAAGAGAGAAGGGAGGAAGGAGCAAGAGATAGGCATCCTTCTGAGATGCAGGACTCTGAAAAGGGCAGGGGCTTTGTGTTTGGCATTCTCCAGCCTGGGAAAGGGGTGGGGGTGGAAGGGAGGCTTATTGTGGGGAGTCTATTTTGGGTTCTGACTTTCACCTTTTATTTACTTGTTGGGTTTTATGTTGCCAGCTGTGAGTCAGAATGGAGGTAGGGTGTGTCAGCGATTGGTTGTGCGTGGGTCTGCGGGTCATGGCTTAAGTACCATCTCCCCATCAGTGTCTACGCAGGGGGAATGTCAGAGGTGTGTTCTGGTGGCCTCCAGGAGAAACAGAAGGATGAACATGTACATTGAGACACAAAATCGTACCTTGGTGGGCAGCTGTAATTATCCCTGGAGCCCCATGGGATTTGGGGAGAGAGGAGGCATTGCCCAGTGTGGAGTTTGGAGGTTCCTTCTCTGTGGGTAGATTCCAGTGGGGGAAACAGGAGGGCTGTTCCCTGGTTTGTGCCATTCAGGCAGTGAAGAGCCAGAGTCTGTTGCCTAGAACTAGGCTGAGTCTTGAACGGAAGGAACTGTGGGGAAAGACAGATGTCCCCTGCGATTGGCTAGTGAACTTCTGAGTGGTGTCCACCCACGTGAGTGGCAAGAAACTCTGAAATGACTGGGCCTCAGAGGTCCTGTGTTGATCACAGTATCTCGAGCTCTGCCTTTTGATGTTTGTTAATATGAATATAGTACCTGGGAGTACCCAGGTGCATCTTGCTTTTTCCCCTTTGGTTGTTCACGGCCAAGGGCAAAGGTGGCCCGCTGGTAATAGCACCTTTGTTTGTGCAAAGAAGGGCAGTTCACAAAGAAATGCTTTCACCTGCGTTATCTCATTTGATTCCATGCAGCTGCCTCTGGGAAAAGTGGGTGCTATTGTCCCCACTTTGCAGATGAGGGAACTGAGGCTCAGAGGGGTCAGGCAAGTTACCAGAATCACAGACTTGTCCAGGGGCCCAAAGTTTCTGAGTCCAGATCCCGTGCTCTTGCATGTCACCAAAGCCTGTGCTCTGCTTCACCCCAAGCCGACCTGTACTATCAGGGAACTGTTTGCTTGCACCATCAGGAAGGACTGTTGGATGGCGGTGGTGTTGGGAAAACAATGGAGTCTACCCTTGTGGTTTACGAACTCTTATCTCAAAGCCTTTTTCAGGCAAAGATCGTTTCCATTCCCAATGCTCCTGCAGTCTGGATCGCCTGCCTCACCTGGACAGGTATCTCTCAGGCAGGAAGGGCTTCGGTATACCTGGTGCCGGAAGGAATAAGTCTGTGCTTACTTTTTTGTGGTTCTTGCTGAGGGCTAGACAACAAGTGCTTTGTAAGCATTAACTCAAATAATCTGCAGAGGACCCTTTGAGGTGGATGTCAGTATTGGCCCATTTTGCGGGTGAACTCAGGCCTAAGGCTCAGAGAGGTTAAGTCATTTGTGCACGATCTCATAGCTGGGAAGCGGCGTTAAGTGGGATTTGAAACCAACAGCCCAGCTCTAACCACTGCATCTTCCTGCCAGAGGCCGTGGTGGTTTCTGTCACTCTGCGCCACCTCTGTGTCCTGGGATGAGAGTGGTCCTCAGATCCTCAGGCTATGTGTGATAGCCAGGCCTCCTCTATCTCTGTCCTCTCTTTCAGATTGATCCCAAGGTGGCCTTTCCTCGGCGAGCACAGCCTAAGGTAGGTATGTCTGTGTCTGGGAGTAGCTCTGTACCACCAGTAGAGATTTTCCCATCCTTCTCTTCTATGGAAGAGGCTTCTGGGTGGAGTGCTAATGACATGGCATGGGATGGGAAGAGGGAGGATTCTTGATGTCCTTGCTCTCTGGATTGCAGACACGATGCATTTTTCCATCTGTGCTCTGGGGTGAACTAGGGAGAGGGGGCTGCATTTGTTGAGAGAAAGAGGAACTCCTCAGGGGATTCATTGCCCTGTGTTTGAAGTCAGTACGTTTTGGACTCTGGGCTTCCCTGGTGGCTCAGAGGGTAAAGAATTCACCTGCACTGTGTGGGACACAGAGATGTGGGTTCGATCCCTGGGTCGGGAAGATCCCCTGGAGGGGGGCATGGCAACCCACTCCAATATTTTTACCTGGAGAATCCCCATGGACAGAGGAGCCTGGTCCACAGAGGGCCACAGTCCATAGGGTCGCACAGAGTCGGACACAGCTGAAGTGACAGCATGCACGTGTGCACACTTCGGACTCTAATTCTGTGACTTTGGAGATCACAACTTCTGTGCCCGCACCTCTGGGGTGGGAGGCACTCAAATACAGCCCAGACTTACCTGCTGAAGCTGAACTAGAGAAAGGTCAGGGAGCTACCTCTGACCCCCAGTACCCCACCCCACCCCCAGCTCCCCTCACCTCTGGGATGAGGTGCGTTGGGCTTGCAGAGCAGAAAGGGATCATGGCATCTGTCACCTGTTATCTTTCAACTTGGATGACTGTGGCTGCCTTCCTGAGTGTTCTTTGTCCCTGGTGCTGTGGCACGTTTTGCTGGGTACCCACAAAACAGCTCTCTGAGCAGCGGAGCCATACAGAACTCAAAACTTTTGGTGCGGCACAGGGGCCTAACAGTGGTATTCTAGTTCCCAGGGCAACTAGCCACATCTTCATTTTTAAGCAGTTGAAAACAGGAGATAGGCAGTGGGCTGACTACAGTCCTGGGAGCAGGAGCCCTGAGTCGGCTGATTTATCATGTGTCCTGGGACTAGGTCCCTCTCCGGGAGATCTCAGTTTCCCCCTTTGCAAGGGGTTGGTGGGAATTGGTGGCTTTATGATTCTAAGTCATGGCGCCTAGCTCCGGCCACAGTGAAAGGAGAGGGGCAGGTCTGGGGAGACAGGAAAAGGGCATCCCTGCCAGGGTCCAGCAGAGGGCCTGAAAGCAATTATGGAGCAGGTATTGGAAGGAAGCCGCACCAGGGAGCACATGGTCGGAATTGGGTTAATTCCATTAAGCAGTTTGGTGACAGAAGGTGCTTTAGTGCTAGGATGGGGCTGGGAATTGCCGTGGATTAGCCATGCGCTCCTGGGGTAATTAGGACCATGTGTTCTTCCTAAAACAGGGCTGGGGCCACGGGGCTGCCAGAGGTTGGGTTGGGAAGAGGTTGATGAGGAAAATGTCGGTGTTAAGTTCCGGGGGACCCTGGGATGGGCCTTGGCCTCTTCTAGGAGTGGCTGGTGGGGTCTTCGAGGTACAGCTGTAGGTCTGGGTCACTGAGCCAGCCACCCACTTCCTGACATAGACCCCAGGGAGCGAGCCAGGGTGTGGGGTGTACAGCTGCCTGTGACAGGGCTAGAGGTGGGAGTCCAAGGGGGGAGCTCGGGGTGGTGGTAGGGGGTGTCTTCTGAGTAGCTGGGGCCACAGAGAGCTTGTCAGCTGGCACCCCAGCAGGAGGGCTGGAGCCCCCGCTGGTGGCGGTAGGCCACAGGACTCAGATGCCCACTTTCTCATTCCCTCCCTGAACAGATGGTGACTCGAACGAAGAAGATCTTTGTTGGGGGCCTATCAGTAAACACCACGGTGGAGGACGTGAAGCAGTATTTTGAGCAGTTCGGGAAGGTGGGTCCGAACTGGAGAGTACTGGCTGGGGGTCAGGGCAGGGGGAGGGGGGCCGGGCACGGGGTATGAAAGCCCTGTGGAATTTTGGTCGGTAGCAAGCGCGGAGTCCAGCCAGGTCATTCCAATTCCTGCAAGAGTCGCAAAGAGGGCTGGGTCCTTTTGTGGGTGAGGCTGGGCCAAACCCAGCGCTCAGGCTCCTGGCCTATCTGTGGGCTTCAGACTCTGTGGACACCTCCCCAGGGAGGGAAGCCACACAGTAGCTATCCCTGTTGTTGCCCTTCTCCTGCCTATCTCCTTCTCCTGAGGGAGGCTGTGCTCCCGAAGCCAGTTCAATCCAGTCACCCCCTTGGCCTCCTGGGAGTCTGCACCTGTCCAGTCCACCGGGTGGTTGTACCTTCCCCCACTCCTTCCTGCTAAAGATGATAACGAGGCAATAAATATGACTCTCAGTTGTATTCAGAACCCTGCTTGTGCAGGTGGGAGCTGGGGTGGGGGGTGGTGCTGATCTCTTAGCTTATCAGGGAGGGGCTGCAGAGACCACCCCAAATTCCTGATCAGTCCCAGAGAACTGGTTCTCAGCTCTGCGTTGCCTGGAACTTAAATTTCTGGGCCATTTAGTCCATGCAGAAGCAGTGTGGTGACATCAGACAATAGCGTGTCCCCCACCACCCCCCAGAAAGGGGAGCGTGTGAATCTCAAGGTGCCATGGAGATATGGCTAGGAGGGGACCAAGTTTTACTTAAGCCTCGGGGTGAAGCAGAGCTTGCTGTGCTGAATGCTGGGGTCCCTGGGCTTTTCAGACGTGGAACAGGCTGCCGGTTGGGTCTCACCTTCCCATCAAGGCCCTTTCGGTTCCCTATATTAGGCGCAGGACACAAGAGAATCGTGGCTTGAGAATGGGACGTGAGCTGGGGACTGGGTGGGTTTCCAGCCCCCTGCCTCTAAGGGAGCGGGTGGGAGGTCCCCTGGCCAGCGTATGCTGGCGATGCCGGGGCCAGAGGCCTAGGCTCAAGGCGCCTCCGCAGGGACCCGGGTACCGGATCCAGGGCAGGTCGGGCGGCCTGGGCCCCAGAGGGAAGGGCGCTCCTGGGAAGCAGCAGGCCCCGCTCGGGCTCCGGTGGGGTGTCTTTGTGTCTGAGCGCCGAGCATTAGAGCTCGCACTAATCTGATCCAGCAGCTGTGATTGGAGGCCGCCTGCCCCCGGGGCCGGCGTTGCCATGGCAACCGGGCCCCAGGAGAAGCCGTCAGCGGCCGCGTCTTTTGTTCGGGCCTAAATCGGCGTTGGCATGTGAAACCGGCCCGGGGAGGCCAGGGGGAGCCGGAGAATAGGCTGCCAGGGAGCGAGGGGGACAGCCGGGAATGCCAAGGGCCCCGCGGCGGGGGGCCCCCCGCCCGGATCGAGGGGCCGCCGCCGAGGGGGGAACAATGGTCAGCCGCCATGGCTGCCACTCAGGCTTAGCGGCCGCCGAACTTGGCGGCTCCCACTGGTCAGCAGGCCTCGGCCGCCTCCCCTCCCCCCCGCCCGAGCCCCCCTGCCCCTGGGTTCCCATGGAGACCAAAGCCTATTAAGGACACTGGGCCGGGAGCCTCCCTCCCCTCTGCTGGCCCCAGGAGGGGACGCCAGTGGGGGGTCCCCTGGACCCCCAACCACTTTTACTTGCTCTGTGCCCTGGCCTCAACCTGGCTTGCCCACTCCGGGTCTGTCCAGCCAAGGCCCGGGTTGAAGGGTCTGGGCTTGGGGGGTGGCCAGGGCTGGTGGAGCGAGAGGGGTTGATTGGAGGAAGGGCGGTGGATTTGGGCTGAATCAGGAACTCAGCGGAGGGATAGGGAAGGAGGGTGTGGCTGGGCTCATCTATTCATTGGTTCAAAAAGTAATCAGGGAGCACAAGTCCCGTGATGGATAGGGC
Organism: Odocoileus virginianus; assembly: GCF_023699985.2. Lineage (NCBI taxonomy): Eukaryota > Metazoa > Chordata > Mammalia > Artiodactyla > Cervidae > Odocoileus > Odocoileus virginianus. Next base: position 58,614,234 of record NC_069685.1, on the reverse strand, counting down.
GGTCATGACTGACCTGGCACTGCCTTCATGGAACCTTCAAAGCCAGTGGTGTCCAGTTGTTTACGCTCTAGCTTTGCCTGCCTTCCCCATGTGACTGTGGGCAAGCCCCTCTCTAATAAAGGTAATAATAATAATAACAGCTGCTATTTATTAAGCGCTTACTCTATCCCGGGTGCTGTGAGTTACGACTGTTGCATGCATATCTCCTTTAACACCTCCCTATAAGACACAGCTAACGCCCCATTTGACAGATAACGAACTTGAATCATAGAGACCTAAAGCTGCTGGCCAAGGTTACTTTCCAGCTCCAGCCGGTCCTACTCAAAGCCTGTGCTTTAATCACAAGCCCCCTTTTCCGGGTTTCTCTTTTCTCTGTGCCAAACGTGAAGTGTCCATCCGGTTTGGACGGTTGAGCTGATTTGGGACTCAGAGTGGGTCCATAGGGATGGGAGCCACGGTGACAGCGAGCTGTGTGGCCCTAGGGCAGGCGCCTCTTTGGGCAGAGAGATGTCATTTTCTCCTGAGATTCTCCAGGGACCCAGCTGCCTCCTGACTCAGTGGTGTGGGGGATCCTGCTTCTCCTTGGGGAAAGTCGGGGGCCCGATTACTGCTTGGTGCCTAAGAGCTGGAGGACCACCCAGCTCAGGGGCCGCCCTTTCCACTTTAACAAGGCGGATGACAGCCTGGACTGAGAGCAAAGGCTAGTGGGGAAGAGGCTGTGCCCCAAGGCCTCAGGAAGTTTTCCTTGATCCCTTGGGTGTCTGACCATTTGGGGGAGGGTCAGCAGCTGGAGTGGGAGGTGGGATAGGGAGAGTCAGTGTCAGAGGCAGCCCTTGATTTCCACCCAGGATGAATCCGACCTTAGCTTAACCCCATGAGACAGCAGACATTGGCTGAAGAATTAAGAGGGCAAGGAGGAAGCAGCAGATGTAGGCAGAGGGAAGCTGGGACTGCGGAAGGGAAGAGAAGGCCTTTGGCTGTCCCTGCATCCAAAAGGATGCCTTGAGGGAGCAGCAAGAAGAGAAGACTTAGGGTCCAAGGGATGGGGGATAATGCAGAACCTCCCCCTTCCTCCACTCTTTTCCCCTCCCCCAGTCAGTGGGAGGCCGGCAGCCCAGGCACTGAACTCTACTTGCTTTAATTACAGCCTCTAGCAAAAGGAAACCTCAATTAGAGGAAAAGATCTGTAGGAGGAGAGGGGAGTTGGGTCTGACTGGAGTGGCTGCTGTCCTCCTGGCCTTTTGCAAGTGGGAAAGAGGCTTTCACTTCCCCATCTCCTATCTTACTCCTCTATTTTTTCCTCTAGCACCCACTGTCTGCCTCCTCCTACTCCTCCCAGACTTGATCTGGGATGTGCTGTGTGACCCTGGACAGGTGACTTCACCTCTCTGAGCCCATTTCCTCATCGACAGAATGAGGCTCTTACCATGCAAGGAGAAGATGGTGGGGCAAAGTGCCAGGCATATAGTGGGTGCTTAATATTTGCAGGAGAATCTGGTGGTTGAACGGGGGTGCTGTGGCAGCCAGTTGGGGTTGCCGATGGAACGCTGTCCCCCACCCAGGGAGCAGGTTGAAGATAAAGCCTGGACTGGGCAGGAGGGGAGTGGGTGTCGGAGCCCTCGCTCCTGGGTTGCGGTGGGGCCCCCGGGTCTGGTGGGTCCTCCACGGGAGCTCTGTTTTAGGTGGATGATGCCATGCTGATGTTTGACAAAACCACCAACCGGCACAGAGGTGAGTGTGGCCCCTCCTCCTTCCTAGGCCGGGCTGGGGGGCCTGTGGTCAGCCAGGGGGCTGCAGGTCACAGCTGCCCTTTCATCTCGCCTCCTGACATCCTATCCCCGAGGATCTGCATCCTCTCCCCGGCCTGGCCTTACAGAAGGCTTTTGTCCCGCCGTTTCCTGTGCTAGAAACTTGCCGAATTGCAGACACCGGAGAGGAGAGGAATGGAGGAGTGGACCTCTCCTCCCCCGGCAACCGAGCCCTCCGCCCCCGCCCCAGCCAGTGTCTGCTGGGCTTACCTTGTCCCTGGTAACCAGAGCTGGGGCCCGGCCACCCCAGGGTCAGGCTGACTCTACAGTCTGCTCCTGCCTCTGGCCCCCTCGCCCCACCCCGGGCCGAGCCCAGCCCCCTTGGCCCTGACTCTGTGAGCTTCTGGGCCACCGGGTGCGTACTGCCTGGTTTTTTCTCCCAAGGGCCTTGCCTTCTGAGAAATCCCGTTCCAGCCCCTGGGGCACACCCAGGAGGAGGCAAGGTTGTTTCTCCAGTGCCTTCAGAGCTTTGGGCCTTTTAACCTGTTTGGGGAGTGGGATATGTGCTGGGGTGTGTGTGTCTATGTGTTCGTATGTATGCATGTGAGCGTATTTGATACTGAACAGTTGTGTAGACCTAGCATGTCAGGGTAACTCTCATATGCACACAGGGACCTTAATGCCTTTGTGAGCACTAGTTAAAAGTGTCTCTGTGATGTGTGGGTACCTAGAGGTGTGTATGTGTGTGTGTGTGTGTATCTGTATACAAAAATATACCTGTCCATGTTCATGTACATTTTTAAAAGGATTTGTGTGTGTATTTTAAAAGTATTTCTATTTCCCTCTCTGGAAAGCATCTGAGGAAGAGAAAAGGCATGTTGAATGTCATTTGCATCACAGCCCTGCCTCTTTCTAATTTGCTCTGTGACCTTGGACCAGTCACTTCACTGAGCCTTGGTTTTCACATCTATGATTTGGGAACTGAAATCCTGTCTCGTCACGTACTTGAGAGGTTGCCAGGGTGTGGTCGAAGCCTCTCATTAATTCTTAGACACTTGCCTGTAAGAAGGGAGTGGTGCTGTTGGTATGACTTGGGGCCTGGTTCTGACCTTGCCTTTACCCGCCAGGGTTCGGCTTTGTCACGTTTGAGAGTGAGGACATCGTGGAGAAAGTGTGTGAAATCCACTTCCATGAAATCAACAACAAAATGGTGAGCAGGTGGACTTCCCTAATGGTGCAGTGGTTAAGGCTCTGCGCTCCCACTGTAAGGGGCATGGGTTCAATCCCTGGTGGGGAACATTGTGCATGGCATGCAGAGGTAGACTGGGGCTCTAGCCTGAATCAGCCTGGGAATGCTTGGAGGTTCTGAAGGCAGGCAGAGGGGCCTCACAGGCAGTGGGGCAGAGCCAGTTCTCTCACCCCCTGAAAGTGTGGACAGGAACATGGCGGTTAGAAAGCATGGCTGGTGGGCTCAGAGGGACTTGGACTGAAATTCTTATTCCACCGCTTCCTAGTCTAGTCATTGGACAGATGACTTCGCCTCTCTGAGCCTGAGTTCCCTCGTCTGCAAAACGAGAGTGTCAGTAGTACCTCCATCCATCTCAGGGCCGGTGTGAGCATTTGATGAACCACTGCATGCTCAACCCATCTCTAGCACATTGTGATCACGCCAAAAATAGTAACTATGAAATGAACAAGAGGCCTGCCAGGGAATAGGAGAGGGTCTGTGACCCTGGGTCTGTAGGAGGGACTGACCACCAGATCTCATTGCAGGTGGAATGTAAGAAAGCTCAGCCAAAAGAGGTGATGTCACCAACGGGCTCGGCCCGGGGGAGGTCTCGAGTCATGCCCTACGGGATGGACGCCTTCATGCTGGGCATCGGCATGCTGGGTATGTGCTAGGCCTGCACCTGTGGCTTCTCCCTGCCCAGAACTGCACCTGGGGCTCCCAGGAGCTGTGTGGCTGTTGCCTTTCCTCTGTGGTCTGCCCTCAGGTCTGGGCAGACAGTGCCCAGGGCGTGTGGACCAAGGATCTCAGGTCTGGCAGTCCTAATGAAGGTGGGCGATTTGGTTGTGGGGTGCTGCCCTCTGGTGGTAACCAAAAGAATGGTCCAGTTGCTCCTCATTAATTGGTCCTACTGTCCATCCCACCATTCGATTTGTTTGTCCACTCATCCATCCAGTAAGTAGTTATTGAGCAACTATGAATGCCAGGCCCTATGCCAAGAATTACAGCGGTGACTTTCCTTTGGGCTTTATGGTCTGGCAGGAAAAACAAATAAGTCCCTGGGGGCTCAGTGGTAAAGAATCTACCTGCCAATGCAGGAGACACAGGTTCCATCCTTGAGTCGGGAAGATTCCCTGGAGAAGGAAATGGCAACCCACTCCAGTATACTTGCTTGGAAAATCCCTGGACAGAGGAGCGATGGGGTTACAAAAGAGTCGGACACAACTTAGTGGCTAAACAACAAAAACGTAATAGGTTTGGGATGGAGAAGTGTAGGTTGCCAAGGGAGGATGGTCATAGTGAAGCTGACCAAGACTTGGAGACGCTAGGAGAGACGTGACATTTAAGCCGAGTCTGAGGGTTGAGTAGGAGCTAAGTCATGGGAGGGCCGGGAGCAGGGGAGGGGGAAAATGGTCAGGCAGACGGAACAGCATTTACAGACACACAGGCCTTTGGGAAGGTAGAGAGAAGCATGTTTCTTCTTGTTTGTTCGATTAATATTTATTGAGCAGCTTCTGAGAAATAGGACCTGCCTTCATTGTGTTTCCCATCAAGCGAGAGACAAGATTAAATGGACCGTGTCACCACAGAGTGACTGGAGGCTGTGGGAGGCCCGAGGAGGCACCTAAATCGACCTGGGGGTCGGGGAAGCTCCCTGGGGAGGGGGGTCAAGGTCACCATGAGCCTTGGAAGATGAACAAGAGTCAGCAGTGCTTGGGGCCCTTGACCAAAGGTGAAAAATTTGAGCTGGGACCCCAAGACGGTCACAGTCTTCCTGGAGAGACAAGCTGTATATACACAGGAGAACACTAACAAGGGGGTCTTTATGTTGGAGATGGGGGAGGGGTGCCCCGAGGACTCAGAGAAGGGGGTGCAGCATGGGCTAGACGGTCAGGACTGGGACCACAAGTAGAGGGGGTGAGGAGCATACCCCCCAAGTGGAACATTGTCTGCTGAAGTTTTATTTTTGCTTTTTGACTTTTTGTTTGAAAGTAACTTTACATTTTCAGAAGAGCTGGAAAAATAAAGTAGTAGTACCAAAAAATCCATATACCCTTTACCAGATTCACCTGTTGTTTTTTTTTTTAAGATTTTTTTTCTAATGTGGATCATTTTAAAATCTTTATTGAATTTATTACAATATTGCTTCTTTTTTAATGTTTTGCTTTTTTGCCTGAGAGGCATGTGAGTTATTAGACTTGGTTGGGGGACAACCAGGGATCAAACTCTTACTCCCTTCGGAAGGTGATGTCTTAACCAGTGGACCACCAGAGAAGTCCCCAGATTCGCTTACTGTTAACATCATACCCTATTTGCTTTTCTCATTTCCTCTATATGTGTATATATATACATATGTGTAGACACACACACACATGATACGCTTATGATTTTTCTCTAAATCATTTGAGGGTAAATTAATATAGCTATTTATGTCCTCCAGAACAAGATCCACCAGAATCAGTTTTTGAATTTAGTTATTCTGTTTCTTTAGCTTCCTTTGGAACTTTGAGAAAATTTTCTTTTCAAAACAATTCATTAGCTGGTCTTACTCCTTTTAAAAAGTGGGGGAGGGGGACTTCCCTGGCAGTGCAGTGGTTAAAACTTGACAATTCCACTGCAGCAGGTTTGGTCTCTGGTTGGGGAACTAAGATCCCACATGTGCTTGTCGAGGCCCCCCCCCAAAAAAAAGTGGTGGTGGGGGAGAGAAAAGAACACTTCTAACCAATAGAGAATCATGGTTAAGAGACTTGGAGCCAGTCAGATCTGATTTTGAATCCCAATTATACCATTACTACTCACTATGTGATCTTTCTTTCAAAGCTGCAAATATCTATTACAATATATGCATACTAAGTAGCAGGCACTGTTCTGGTGATGGAGAGATAGAAATAAAAGGTGGGGAAGACAGAAAATCAGCTCTTGAAGAAATCCTGGGATAAGTTCAGATACTGGTCATCAGTGCTATGAAAGGAAAAAACCAGGGTGACATGATAAATATTGAAAGGGAAAAACCAGGGAGAGTCACATGATAAATACTGTTGTAACTGATGAGAGAGAGGTCTTTTGTGGGATCACTTCTCTGAGGAGGTGACATTTGAGCTGCCTCTTGCACAATGAGATCATAGTCATGTGAAAACCTGGGGAAGAGTGTTCCAGGCAGAGGAATTAGCATGTGCAAGGGCCCTGAGGTGGGAAGGAGCTGGTGAATCTGAAACACAGCAGGGAGGCCAGTGTGGCTGCAGCGGAGAGAGCGAGCGGGGCAGGGTGTGGACGAGGAGAGGGCGGAGGCAGGAGCCACAGCATGAAGAACTGTGATAGGTTGGATTATTCTCAGTCCATAAATGTCTCCTCACTGAGCCTCAGTTTCTCTACCTATAAAATGAGGCTCCTAACGGTGCCACTTGGGATTCTTATGAGGGTTAAGGAGAGAGCAAAGTGTGCAGTGGGTTTTGTATAGGGCTTGGCATGCAGATAGTATGTATGTGGTAAATGTGATTATTATTCATGATACAGAATGGGGAGGGGAATTCGTGATACATCCTCCCCCACCGAACTGTAGATAAAGCATCTGACACTGGTCCCCTTGCCTTATCAGGTTACCCTGGTTTCCAAGCCACGACCTATGCCAGCCGGAGTTATACAGGCCTTGCCCCTGGCTACACCTACCAGTTCCCCGGTAAGTCCCGCCCAGTGTCCCACTGCTGCCCGCATGTCCCCGGTTCCCGGGCAGTCTGACTCCTCAGGGCAGTGTTCAGGGGGTGGTGCATGGCTGGGGGGAGGTCTGCCTGCTGGAGGCTTGGAAGGAAGGGCATGTCTGAGGAAGGAGCGCCTCTCCCCACCCAGCCCCCCTCCCCTCCCGAGAAGCTGGGGGTGGGGCTCCCCGTGTGGCCCTGCATGACACCCTCCCTCCCAGGCTGACCTCTGCCTGTCTCTTGCCTTTCTTCCCTACCCCCGTCCAAGGTTGCCACTTCCACCAAAAGGGCATCAGGCTTGTGGCGGGGAGTCCCCACTGAGGGCCAGAGTTGACTCTGTCCTTATGGACTCCCCCATAATGACCATGTGCTACACTGAGCCCCTTCCAAGGCAGATGAGACCTTTTCAGACCCTGAATGCTGAAAAGCAATTTAAAACCACCATGATCACCACCCTCATTTACAATTCAAAATAAAAACAACATTAGCCCTTCCCATATGTGGCAAGAAGCCCAACAAAGTTCTGAGCCTTTCCCATGATGACTATTCAATGTTTTTTTTTTTAAATATCAAATGTCATATTTTTGCAAGGCTCTTGTTTGTTTTTTGGTCTTATTTCTCTGGAGGGTCCCCTAAGCCCTTGCACCTTGGGCTGTCCAGATATGAATCCCCTGTGCACATGACACTGACTAGTCCTGACAGTGATCTCCAGCGGGAGGCGGGACGAGCCTGATTTTCTAGGTGAGAAAACGGGCTCAGAGGGGAAAGTGACTGCAAAGATGACTCATCTAGAAGGTGGCGGAGCTGCTCCAGGGTCATTGCTTGCCTGCCCCCAAAATAGAAGAAAAGATGGATTCTGGGAGATGTTTTAGTGCCTTCAGACCTTTTTAAAAAAACACCAGGGACAGAAGCTCCACCATCTCCCAGTGCCCGGAGTGTAGGTGGCAACTCTGCCCACTTGTTCCTTCCCTGTTGGTCTCACTTTTCTGTGTCTTTGTCTCCATCCCCACCTTGGCCTGCTGGCGACCGTGCTCTCCCCATCCCCAGCTCTCGGGTCCTGTGCATGGCCTGTCCCCCCACCCAGTGTCCCATGAGTGCCTTCGTCCTCCCTGGGCCACGCCGGAGGGGCCTCTCTGCATCTTCCTAAGCTGTTTTACGTTTCATTTTAGAATTCCGTGTAGAGCGGACCCCTCTCCCGAGCGCCCCAGTCCTCCCCGAGCTTACAGGTCAGTCGCTCGGATTTCGTACATCTCACAGGCCACATGGGGGAGAAAGAGAATGACCCAGGGACCGACCCCGGGAAAGCTAGGGGGACCCTCTTCTCCTGCCCTCCAGTCCTCCGGCGGAGCAGCAGCCTCAGGCACTGGCCAGTCTGCGTAGCTACATGGTCCTTAAGGGTAGGGCACAGGGCCAAGCCCAGCAGATGGAGGCGAAATCACTCATTCATCCACTTGACAAATATTTATCTAGCGCCTCCCGTATGCCAGGCACCGTGTCGGCGTTGGGATCCAGAGGTGAACCAGCCAGAGTCTCTAACGCAGAGGGAGTGGGCGGGGTGGGGACATCAGGACACGATGGGGGCGTGGCTCCGGCGGTGGGCGTGGCTCCGCTCGGCCCCTGCCAGGAGAAAACATAGAAACCCGGTATGTTCAGATTCCATTTTTTCCAAGAGAAGCCAGAAACCCGGCTTCACTTTCAAATGAATTTTTCAGTTATTTTCAAATATTAGCAACGAGTTTCAAATTTTTAAGTTCCCCGGGGACCAGATGAAACCTATTTGAGGGCCGAACCCAGCCCATTTGCAACTCTTGGGCAAGTAGGGCGATGTGTTGGGCCATCCTGGGCCATTTCTCCCGCTGGAGTTTTCACCTGGGCCTGTCAGCTCAGCTTTGGAGCTGGGGCCGAGGCGGAGGCCCACAGCAAGGGGCAAGGGGCGGGATGCAGATGAGGTGGGCTGCAACAGGTTTCTCTGTTCAATCTGCTTCTCCCCTCACCCCACCCCCAGACTCCTCCCCCGAACCTAGCCGCGTGTGGAAGACACAAGCGTGGACGCTGCTTTAGATGAGACCTTCCTTCCAAGGGGTGCTCAGGGGCCCCCCAAAATGGGGGAGGGGAAAGAGGCACATGGGGTGAAGGAAGGGGAGGGAGTCCTGATGGTGGGGGTGATAGAGGATCTTCCCTGAGCAGAGTGAGTTGTGGGGCAGATGGGGGTCTTTCCTACTCATCTCGGAACTCGTGTTGAGGGCCTACTGTGTGAGACAGCCAGCCAAGCCCTGGAGACAAAGAAGGAACCAGACAGCCAAGGTCTCATCTGCAGAACTTGTGCTCTAGAGAGAGACATAAATACTTATTATACAAATGAGTAATGCTTTACTGTTGTGATGAGAGCGTGCTGGTTTTGCTTTGAGGAAATGCCTAACTGGGCCCCAAACCAGACCTCAGGGCCCAGCCTTGCCCTTAAAGAACTGAGGGAAGGAATAGCCCCTCTGCAGACATTTTGGCCTGGGGAGGCAGTGGGTTCGAGGCTGAGCAGTTCTTGGAGGTCTGGGGTATGAACTTTGCCCTCACCTTCAAGAGATGACAGTATTTCCTTGTGCATTTAATCAATATTTGTTGTGCCAAATGCTGTTCCAGGCGGTGAGGATTCAATAGGGAGCGAGACAGACAATCTCCCTGCCCTCCTGGAGTTGACAGTCTGGTGGAGGGAGACAGGAATAAACAAGTAAATAAACAAGTAAATCAAGATACTTGCACCGGGTGAGAGGTTCCATAAGGAAAATAAAACAAGGAGATGTGCTAAGGTGCTCAAGTCAGGGCGAGGGGCTGCCTTAGCAGGGGTAGTCAGGGAAGGCTTCTCAAAGGAGGTGATGTCTTGAGTGAGAAGGTGCCAGCTCTCTAAAGATCTTAGGCAAAGCGTCTGCCAACTATGCAGGCATGCTGTCCTAGATTTTCATCTCCTGGCCCAACAACCTACCGAAGAATTTTCACAAGGATTTTTTTCCAGGGTCCCTCACTCCACCTCCAGTTCCAGTTCAGGGCTAGGGTCACTAAAACAGCCCCCAGGGGCGCATCTTTGAACAGGATATGCTGGCTCTGGCTGGGAGTGTGGCCTCTCAGGGTTGCAGTGGTAGAGCCAAACAGTAGGGGGTGCTCATCCCCAGCCAGAGGCAGCTCCAGGCTCAGGACAACCCATCATTAAGGCACGGGTCCCTCCTAGTTATATTCCTCCTAGTTCAGTTCAGTTCAATTCAGTCATTCAGTCGTGTCTAACTCTTTGGGACCCCATGGACTGCACCACACCAGGCTTCCCTGTCCATCACCAACTTTAGGAACTTACTCAAACTCGTTTCCATTGAGTTGGTGATGCCATCCAACCATCTCATCCTCTGTCGTCCCCTTCTCCCGCCTTCAATCTTTCCCAGCATCAGGGTCTTTTCAAATGAGTCAATATTTCCCATCAGGTGGCCAAAGTATTGGAGTTTCAGTTTCAGCATCAGTTCTTCCAGTGAATATTCAGGACTGATTTCCTTTAGGATTAAATGGTTTAATCTTGCAGTCCAAGGGACTCTCAAGAGTCTTCTCCAACATCACAGTTCAAAAGCATCAATTCTTTGGTGCTCAGCTTTCTTTTATAGCCCAACTCTTACATCCATACATGACTACTGGAAAAACCATAGCTTTGACTAGATGGACCTTGGTTGGCAAAGTAATGTCTCTGCTTTTTAATATGCTGTCTAGGCTGGTCACAGCTTTTCTTCCAAGGAACAAGCGTCTTTTAATTTCATGGCTGCAGTCACCATCTGCAGTGATTTTGGAGCCCCCCAAAAATTCTCTCTCTATTTCCATTGTTTTCCCATCTATTTCCCATGAAGTGATACCAGATGCCATGATCTAAGTTTTCTGAATGTTGAGTTTTAAGCCAACTTTTTCACTCTTTCACTTTCATCAAGAGGCTCTTTAGTTCTTCGCTTTCTGCCATAAGGGTAGTGTCATCTGCATATCTGAGGTTATTGATATTTCTTCTGGCAATCTTGATTCCAGCTTGTGCTTCCATCCAGCCCAGCATTCACATGATGTACTCTGCATATAAGTTAAATAAGCAGGGTGACAATATACAGCCTTGACGTACTCCTTTGCCTATTTGGAACCAGTCTGTTGTTCCATGTCCAGTTCTAACTACTGCTTCTTGACCTGCAAACATATTTCTCAGGAGGTAGGTAAGGTGGTCTGGTATTCCCATCTGTTGAAGAATTTTTCACAGTCTGTTGTGATCCACCCAGTCAAAGGCTTTGATGTAGTCAATAAAGCAGAAGTAGATGTTTTTCTGGAACTCTAGCTTTTTCAATGATCCAGCACATATTGGCAATTTGACCTCTGGCTCCTCTGCCTTTTCTAAATTCAGCTTGAACGTCTGGAAGTTCATGTTTCATGTACTGTTGAAGCCTGGCTTGGAGAATTTTGAGCATTACTTTGCTAGCATGTGAGATGAGTGCAGTTGTGCATTAGTTTGAACATTCTTTGGCATTGCCTTTCTTTGGGACTGGAATGAAAACTGACCTTTTCTAGTCCTGTGGCCACTGCTGAGTTTTCCAAATTTGCTGGCATATTGAGTGCAGCACTTTCACAGCATCATCTTTTAGGATTTGAAATAGCTCAACTGGAATTCCATCACCTCCACTAGTTTTGTTCATAGTGATGCTTCTTAAGGCCTTCACTTTGCATTCCAGGATGTCTGGGTCTAGGTGAGTGATCACACCATTGTGGTTATCTGGGTCATTAAGATCTTTTTTATATAGTTCTTCTGTGTATTCTTGCCACCTCTTCTTAATATCTTCTGCTTGTGTTAGGTCCATACCGTTTCTGTCCTTTATTGTGCCCATCATTGCATGGAATGTTCCCTTGGTATCTCTAATTTTCTTGAAGAGATCTCTAGTCTTTCTCATTCTATTGTTTTTCTCTATTTCTTTGCACTGATCACTGAGGAAGATTTTCTTATCTCTCCTAGCTATTCTTTGGAACTCTGCATTCAAATGGGTGTATCTTTCCTTTTCTCCTTTGCCTTTTGCTTCTCTTCTTTTCTCAGCTATTTATTTATAAGGCCTCTTCAGACAACCATTTTGCCTTTTTTGCATGATCACTGCTATTCCTTAAACACCTGCTGTGTACAAGACAGGGTGCTAGGCGCTGTAGAGGTGGCGGGGCGGGGGGGTGTAGACAGCAAACTAGGGAGTAGCCAGATCCCTGTGTCTGAAGAGAGGGCCAGAGAAAAGGGGCTGAGGAGGCCTGGGGAAGGGAGCGGTCATTTCCTCCTGGGTGATGGCCAGGGGTGCTGAGCCGGGAGGAGGGGTGTGCGGGGAGCCAGCCAAGCAGCAGAAGGAACGGAATGGGGTTGTCGCCTGGAGTCTAGCTTCAGCCCGATCTTTTGGGGGGAGTAGGGGGTGGGAAGGCGAGAATGCATGCCTCGGTCCGTTGGTCCTTGGGGCGACAGGCCCAGCTTTTGGTGCCTGTGTCAGTCAGTCACTGGCTCCGGTTGACTTGGGCTGGAAAGAGGGACATATCTCTTGATAGCCCTGGGCTGAGTAGCCCCCTGGTTCAGCCGAGGGCCCTCCCTGGCGACGGCAGCAGCTGGCACTGTTCAGGGCAGCTCAGGGGGTGCCCCGCCCCCATCCCCCCCCATGAGATGTGGCTTGTGCACCACCGCCCACCCCCACCCATGACATTTGGGTTGCGCACGTGAGTCCCTCAAGTCCAGGCTGAAGCAGAGGCCCAGCTGACCCCTGGGAGGCTGTCCTCTCTCCTCCCTTTCTCCAAGGGAGCTCTTTCTGCCTGAGCCCGGGGCTGCGCTTGACCGCTCTGAGGTGGGCTAGGGCCAGAGAGGCTCTGCCCGCACCCCTGCTGCCCCTCGGCCGCCGCGCTGAAGCGCCCACACCTTTCCTTCCAGCCATTCCCCTCACTGCTTACGGACCCATGGCGGCGGCGGCAGCAGCAGCGGCTGTGGTTCGAGGGACAGGTGAGGCTGTCTGGGGTGCAGGGGGCTGGGGGGATGGGGGACAGAGAAGTCTAGAGGGGAGGGGAGACGGCCACGGCCACCCCTTTTCAGAGGGACTCACTGATTCATTCACTCAAGGACTATGAACTTAGCACCTGCCAGGCCCGCCGGGAAGGAGACAGGTGTGGTCTCTGCCCTCCAGAGCTTGTGGGCTGGTCGGGCAGCAGGTGTTAAAAAGGCCATCCCATGCTACAGCCTGCCAGGGGAAGTCAGGTGTCAGAGACGGGCCTCTCGGGAAGGGCTGCCAGGAGGTTGCCCCTCTTAACTTCTGATCTGAAGGCAAAGAGGAGGAAAGGTATTCCCAGCAGAAGGACAAGCAGGTGCCAAGGCATGGAGGCCAGTTAGCATAGGTGGAGTGGAGGGGTGAGGAGTGGAGACAAGGAACCAGATTCTAGGGAAACACCAAACATTTTATTTTATTTTACTTTTTATTTTTTTACACACCAAACCTTTTAAACAGCGGAGTGATGGTCATTTAGACAGCACAGGCAGCTGTGGGGGGGGGGGGGACAGGTGGGAAGGGCTCCAGAAGGGAGGGGCAGTCAGTAAGGAGGCCGCTGAGCCGTGGGACCAGAGATAACGGGGGCCCTGGGCTAATTCTGGTGGGGGCGGATGGACTCTGGTCAATCTCCAGGCAGTGGTCCCACAACACTCTGCTGGGTGTGGGGGTGAGGCCGAGGGGGAGGGGTCAAGGTGGGGGAAGAGGGTGGGATGGGTTGTGGGGGGTTGCTGCGGGGTCACAGTGGGCGCCGGGGCTATCACCGTCTTCTTTCTGGGTTGCCAGGCTCTCACCCCTGGACGATGGCTCCCCCTCCAGGTTCGACTCCCAGCCGCACAGGGGGCTTCCTGGGGACCACCAGCCCTGGCCCCATGGCCGAGCTCTACGGAGCAGCCAATCAGGACTCAGGGGTCAGCAGTTACATCAGCGCTGCCAGCCCCGCCCCCAGCACTGGCTTCGGCCACAGTCTTGGGGTGAGTGGCTCCCAGATCTGGAGGCCCCAGAAGTTGAAGGCGGGAGAGGCCTTGTCTGTCTGTTGGGGGAGGTGGAGAAGAGAGGCAAGAGATAATGGATGGGAGACCCAGGATCAGTGAGAGTTGTCATTCACTCATTCAGTGGGCATTTAATGATTGCCCTCTGTATGCCAGCCATTGGGTGGGCTCTGGGAATACTGTGCAAATGAGGCTCAGCATCTCTGCCTGCATGGAGGCTAGATTCTAGCTCAGGGGTGCCCTGCTTTTTACCAGGGTGCTGGTTATCTGCAGATTCTCAGGCCCTACCCTGGAGAATCTACCCTAGTAGATAGTAGGGGCGATACAGGCAGGGCTAGAGAAGGTCTATGCCTTACCTGAGGCTCCTGCGGAAGAGAGGAGGAGCCCCTGGGCTTTCTCAGCCACCCCCAGGAATCTAGGAGTCAAATGCTTTTCTTTCCAGGGCCCCTTGATTGCCACAGCTTTCACCAATGGGTACCACTGAAGCAGGAAACAGGTGGCAGGAGGTGAGGAGGTGGGCTGGGGTCTTGGTGTGTGGGTGGCATCTGGCTAGCACTGAGCAGCGCAGTCTGGGACATAAGACTTTTTTGCAACCCACAGCGCCAGTGGGGAGACAGATCTTTATCCCAGGAATGGTCAAAGACCCAGAGAAGCGACTCAGACTGCTCCATAAAGGATGTAAATGATAGCCACCATAAGGCAGCACGTGCCGCTTCTCAGAAGATTTTTTTTTAAGACTGTTGGGGCTCCACAGTGATGAGGGAGGAGAGGAACCTGTGCAAATCGGCTCAGGTTTTTTAAAGAGCAGGGTTTATCTGGACTAAACATTTCATGCCCATAACACAGCGATTCTACATCTAGGCATTTATTTTTATAACTGAAATGCCCATCAACAGCAGAGCGGTTAAATAGACTGCATGCATGCACCAGAATATCCAACTGGTAAAACAGGATACTGTCCACGTATCTACATATACAGAGAGCAAGAGGGAGGGGAAGACCCTGCACACACAGCCATCATGCTGTGTACAGTGGGGCGCTCTGTGTCTCCGCGACATTTCCTTTGTTTGTCCATTTGTGCATTCCAACAACTATTAACTGAGCATTTGTTTCGGGAAAAGGGGATGTAGAAGACCAAGAAGGCTCCCCTCTACAGACAAAAATGAAGTGAGCAATTGACATCATTCTAAATTGCACGTGAGAGGTCTACCTGCTTCAGGGGTTCACAGCGCAGTCCCTGAAAAGGTGACATTGGAACAAATCCAGCCATCCAGAAATCTAGGGAAAGAGGGTTCCAGACAGGGAGCAGGAGATGCGAAGTATATGCAGGAAGCTTGCCTAGGAAGGGATCAGGGAAAGAGGCCTTAGGCCCGAGGAGACGTGGGTTCTGTGGGCCGCAGAGGGGCGGAGGGCAGGACCCCCTAACCCGCTGCCGTGTTCCAGCGCCCTGGCCTGCAGCTGACGAGGACCATGAGTGAGCCAGCGAGGGGGCGGGGCCACCTCAGCCGCAGCCGCCGCCCCCTTCCCCGCAGCGACTCGGACCGCTACTGCCTGCCCCCCACTCCTTGGGCCCCCCGGCCCCTGCCCTGCTGTCCCCCACCTTACCCCCGGACATCCATGTCTGGCTCCCCTACTAACCTCCCCCTCTTCCGGCCCTGGCCCTTTCCCCCACCTCCCCTGTCCTACCTGCTTTTATTTATTTTGGATTAGCCGGTTACCCGCCCCTCCCCCGCTCCACCCCCCACCCCGTTCTCCTCTCCGCGCCCCCCCACGTCGGGTCTGCGCCCCTCTCTCCCCACCACGCCCCCATAGGACCCCCCAAGAAGGCTTTTGTATTTGTGCATAGCTAGAGTGAGGGCGGAGGGGGCCTGCTACAGGCCACAGCCACAACCCTGGATTTTTTATTCTGATTTTTCCTTCCTTTTCTCTTTCCTTTTTTTTTTTTTTTTGTTTTGTTTTTTAAAGAAACCGTTTTTTAAACTATTTCTAGGTTTGTGAATGTGAAGCCCCAGGCCGCAGGGGGCAAGGGGCCAGGTGCCCCCCCACCAGCTGAGAACAAAATGTCTATGTGGGTGTGGGCCCCTGGCCAGCTCCCTCCAGCCCTGGAGAGGAGGACAGGCTGAGGAGGCCAGGCCGAGCCCCTGGAACCATCCCGTCCTGTATCATATATGTAAATACTGTGAGGTGAAGCCCCCACCCGTCTCTAAGACCCCTTGGGGGCGAGGGCATCGCCTCACCCCACCCCGCGTTTCTGTACCTTCCTCTCAGACACCGTTACTGTAAGCTTGCAGGCCTCACCTGTGGCCAAGGCAGGCCCCGCTCTCTCAGGCCCTATGGGGTCAAAGGCCTTGGGCCCGTTCACCCCAAAAAAAAAAAACCAGTGTGGGGGCGAGGGAAGAGAAGGGCTCGCCCAGAGCCACTGCTGGAAAGGAATTAACTCTCCAAAGGTCACCCCCTCCCCGCCCCCTACCTGGTCAGGCCTTCATGGTCTCTGCCCTGAGCCCCCCATGAGTGGGCATTGGGGGTGGGCACTTTGGGAAGGGGCGGACCCCAGGGGAAAGCAAAGGGCTTCTCAGGGAACCCCCACATTCTCTCACTGAAGTTCCCCACCAGGATGGTCCCGTGGCCAGAGCCCCGAGTCCCTGGGCCCTCTTCAAAGGAAAAAGAGGCTCAGGTCATGACTTCATGAACAGTGACCAGGCTGGTGTGGTAGGGTGGAGCCCCCCCCACCCACTGCCTACCCGTGTCCTCTCCCCCAGGTCTGGGGCTGGGAACCTAAGCTCCCTTCCCCATCATAGTCCCCTCCCCTGAAAACCCCCTTTGGAGAGTTAATTGTCTGTGTGAGGTGCTTAACCTATTAGCCCTGAGAACACAAAGCAATAATCTTTGTTACTGAGATGCGCGGCTGTTCGTGGTTTTTTTTTTTTTTTTTTTTTAATGTTTCCTAATAAAAGAGAAGCTGCATTGTATTGGTTTTTATTTTTAATTTTCTACACACTTGAGCTGAGTCATGAGAGACTTAGCTTTCCTCTCCTCCCCTTCCTGTGATCCCCCCACCCAACTGGGCCCACCCATGGGCTCAGGGCCTTGGAATTCCGTTTTCTGGTTTGTTTGGGAAATTTTTTTAAAAAGATGTTACACGGTGTTTCGAAGCCAGCAAGTTACCACCCTCCGGTGTCTCTTCTCTCCACATCTGTAACTTCTTTTTCCAGGTTTTATTTTCAGTTTTGAATTCCTAATAAATTATTTGAAAACGGGCCTGAGCTTGTGTCTTGTATCTCTCTGTGTGTTCAGAACTCGGTACCCCAATGATACCCTGTTTTCCCTTAACTTCTGTTTTCCTCCTGGAATAATCTTCACTTTCCTCTCGACCCAGCTCCCATCTCCAATTTCTTGACCAGCCTCAAAACTTGGTGTTGATGATGCGATACCATTTCATACCCAGTAGGATGGCCATCATCAGAAAACCAGAAAATAACAAAAGTTGGTGAGGAAGTGGAGAAATGGGAACTCCTGTTGCATTGCTAGTAAGGATGGTGCAGTTACTGTGGAAAATAGTTTGGCAGTTCTTCAAAAAGCTAAACATCGAAATATATGATCCAGCAATTCCACTCCTCGGTATACACCCAAAGGAATTGAACATAGGGGCTCAAAAAGATGCTGTGCACCAGTGTTTACAGCAGCATTATCCACAATAGCCAAAAGATGGAAGCCACCCGTGATGAATGTAAATAAGGCCTTTCCATACAGTGGAATATTATTCGGCTACAGTGGAATATTATTCAGCCATAAAAAGGACTGAAGTACCACTATGTGCTACAACATGGATGAACCTTGAAGAATTAGGCTAAATGAAAGAAGTCAGACACAAAAGGACAAATGTATGATTCTACACATTTGAGGTGCCTATTAATAGAATCAGCAAATTCATAGAGACAGCAAGTAGGTTAGAGGCTGGGGAGGAGGGAGTGGGAGGTTAGGGAGTTAGTTATTGCCTAATGATTACAGAGTTTCTGTTTGGGATAATGAAAACATTTAAGAAATGGGTTGTGCATAACATTGTGAATATAATTAATGCCACTGAATTGTACACTGAAAAATGATAAATTGGGAAGGGGCTATAAAAAACAGTACATTTTGTTATGTATTTTTTGAAAAAAAAGCTTGGCATCAACCCCTTACTCTCATGTGCTCAGTCATGTCTGAGCACGTGTCTGGCTCTTTGCAGCCCCGTGGACTATAACCTGCCAGGCTCCTCTGTCCAAAGAATTTTCCAGGCAAGGATACTGGATCGGGTTGCCATTTCCTACTCCAAAGGATCTCTTAAGTCTCCTGCATTGGCAACCAGATTTTTTACCACTATCACCACCCTTACCCTCAGTTCACTTCAGTCGCTCAGTCGTGTCTGACTCTTTGCGACCCCAGGAATCGCAGCACACCAGGCCTCCCTGTCCATCACAAACTCCCGGAGTTTACTCAAACTCATGCCCATCAAGTCGGTGATGCCATCCAGCTATCTCATTCTCTCGTCCCCTTCTCCTGCCCCCAATCCCTCCCAGCATCAGGGTCTTTTCCAATGAGCCAACTCTTCGCATGAGGTGGCCAAAGTATTAAGAGTTTCAGCTTCAGCACCAGTCCTTCCAATGGACTTATCTCCTTCAGGATGAACTGGTTGGATCTCCTTGCAGTCCAAGGGACTCTCAAGAGTCTTCTCCAACACCATAGTTCAAAAGCATCAATTTTTCGGCGCTCAGCTTTCTTCACAGTCCAACTCTCACATCCATACATGACCACTGGAAAAACCATGGCCTTGACCAGATGGACCTTTGTTGGCAAAGTAATGTCTCTGCTTTTTAATATGTTATCTAGGTTGGTCATAACTTTCCTTCCAAGGAGTAAGCATCTTTTAATTTCATGACTGCAGTCACCATCTGCAGTGATTTTGCAGCCCCCAAAAATAAAGTCTGACACTGTTTCCACTGTCTCCCCATCTATTTCCCATGAGGTGATGGGACCAGATATCATGACCCTAGTTTTCTGAATGTTAAGCTTTAAGCCAACTTTTTCACTCTGCTCTTTCACTTTCATCAAGAGGCTTTTTAGTTCCTCTTCACTTTCTGCCATAAGGGTGGTGTCATCTGCATATCTGAGGTTATTGATATTTCTCCCGTCAATCTTGATTCCAGCTTGTGCTTCTTCCAGCCCAGCGTTTCTCATGATGTACTCTGCATATAAGTTAAATAAGCAGGGTGACAATATACAGCCTTGACATACTCCTTTTCCTATTTGGAACCAGTCTGTTGTTCCATGTCCAGTTCTAACTGTTGCTTCCTGACCTGCATACAGGTTTCTCAAGAGGCAGGTCAGGTGGTCTGGTATTCCCATCTCCTTCAGAATTTTCCACAGTTTATTGTGATCCACAGAGTCGAAGGCTTTGGCATAGTCAATAAACAGAAATAGATGTTTTTCTGGAACTCTTGCTTTTTTGATGATCCAGCGGATATTGGAAATTTGATCTCTGGTTCCTTTGCTTTTCTAAAACCAGCTTGAACATCTGGAAGTTCTTGGTTCACGTATTGCTGAAGCCTGGCTTGGAGAATTTTGAGCATTACCTTACTAGCGTGTGAGATAAGTGCAATTGTGCAGTAGTTTGAGCATTCTTTGGGATTGCCTTTCTTAGGGATTGGAATGAAAACTGACCTTTTCCAGTCCTGTGGCCACTGCTGAGTTTTCCAAATTTGCTGGCATATTGAGTGCAGCACTTTCACAGCATCATCTTTCAGGATTTGACCTTAAACTCAGAATCCTAAGAGGGTGAAGGATGAAAACCAGCTCAGGTGGGCATGGGTAATCTCCAAAAATTAGATGTGGTGGTTCCACCACCTGGCTCCTCCCTTTCCTAGCTGAGGGTCCTCAACCTCTCTGAGCCTCAATTTTCTCGTCTATTCATGGGAATTATATAAAAGGTCACATGATAAGATTCTGTTTATGTGAAATAGCCAGAAGAGGTAAATCCATAAGAGATAGAAAACAGATTGGTTGGGGCTGGAGGAAGAGGGGCAAAGGGGAATAAACTCAATGGTTAAGGGATTTCCTGTGGGGTGATGAAAATACTTTTTCATTAAAGGTGGTGTTGGCATGACATTGTGGCATAAAAGCCACTGGATTGGTCACTTTGAAATGGTTGTTTTCTAATGTGTAGAGGAATTTCACCTCAACAAAATTAAAAAGAGAATGGCAGCAGTAACTAGGGTGGTTGTTAATTAAACAGCGAGGGCAGACAGAGGATTCAACACCAGGCAAGGCACAAAGTAAGTGTTTAGTGAGAAGTAGCTGCTATGAATCCCAAGGTTCCTCCAGGTGATTGGGGCTCAGCAGTGACTGCCCCCTCCTGGGTGGCCCCCACGGACTCCCACACTCATTCAACAAATATTCCCTTAGGACCGACTGTGCGCGCATCACTGTTAAGAACTGGGAGGGTGACCAATCTGTCCTGCTTTGCCAGGGACTTTTCTGGTTTGAAAACAGGAAACTCTGTGTCCCAAGAACCCTTCAGTCCTTGAGGGGGAAAAAAATCAGAACCATTAGTCATCTGAAGGCAGTGATTTCAGTTGGGTGTGTAGGGGGGTCGAGTTCTGCTAAAATCTGCAAGAAGGGTAAGAATTAACTAGGCAAGGCTCACAGGGGAGGAGCATACCACGAGGAGAGACCAGCAGTTGCAAAAGCCTTGAAGTGGGAGAAAGCACAAGGACTTCATCAGGGAGCCGAGAGAAGGCTCCCTGTGCCTGGAGAAGAGGGTATTCCACCCCACTCTGGGCCGAGAGGTAGGTAGGGGCAGAGGGAACTGGGCCTCTAGGCTGATTTTGTTTCTTATATAACAGCCACGGGAAGGCGTGAAGGGTTTTAGGCAGTGGGGTGAGAGACTGATGATGTGATGTAATTGGGTTTGCATTTGAACATGTCATCAGCCCACACAATAGGAAAGAGATTTGAGGAACGCCATTGTGGAGGGGAGCACAGGGTCGCTGAGGAGGCTGCTGCAACCATCTGGGCCAGGGATGCTGGGGCAGGTACCAGGTATTGGAGGTTGGTGTGGCTGGAGAGCTGGACTTGCAAGGGACTGGATGGGAAAGAGAGTGAGTGTGGGGAGAGTTCCTGGGTTTCTGAAGAAGGTCAGCTTCCTCGGTGGTTGTGCTCAGTTTGAGAAATATATTCTTTTCAGCTGAGCCCAGATGTACTGGAAACAGAGACAGAGTGATGAGGGAGGGGGATGGGAAACAGCCCCTTAAGCTGACCCCAGCCAAGTTAAACCCAGTCCAGTGTTACCTAAGGCTTTCTGGGAACTTCCCAACAGCCCACATTCTGGGCTCAGTGCCGGATTAAGAGGCAAGAACATGCAGGTTCAAATCCTATTTCCTTCACTTTCCAGCTGTGTTGACTTTGAGCCAGAACTTAAGTTCTCTGAACCTGTTTAATCATCTATAAAAATGAGATGACGAAAAAAATAATAACTATGTCAGAAGATGGTTGTTAGGATGAAAAACAACATGACACTCTTCGCCCAGGGCTGAACAGACAGAAGCACTCAGTAAATGGTAGGTGCACTTAAGCATTTCCTAGAAGCAGGAGCCATGTCCTCCAGGGGCTGGCCAGGTGTGACCTTGCTGGAGTGTGGGTATGTCATCACCTGAAGGAGTCAAGAAGCTATACTTAGCCATTCTTTCCACTGGAGAGTGTGTTTTTCCCAGGCTGGGAGAAGCTGTGCTGTACACACCTGTGCAAGGGCAGCAGCAGGTCACAGTGCCGATCCTAGGGGCCTGGTGGGCTATCAGTGACCTGCCAGGTCCATCCCTCTGCCCCCTCCATGTCCCCTGCAGAGGTCTGGATTGTCACATTTAGCTCCTCTCTTTCCAGGGGGAGAGGGTTCCAGTAGCAGTCTGACCCCTCTCCCACCAGCTGCTTTGCCTAAGCCCCAGCATAAATTGCACGTGGGAGTTTGTCCAGCCTGCCCTTGTGGAAAACTTCCAGCTGGCTGGGGTCGCTGGGAGAGAAGCAGGCAGGACTAAACCTCCTTCTGGCTTCCATGGGCCTTTGACACTCACACCTGCTACTACAATTCCCTGATGTGAGGTGACATTGCGTTATCATCAGTGCCAGATCCAACTCACATCCTCTGTGTGACACTGGGGCAGTCACTTAACCTCTCTGAGCCTCCATCACCTCTGTAAAGTGGAGTTTGTCCTTGGACCTGCCTCAGAAGGCTGTGCCAGGTTCTTAGCATGCAACTTGGACTAGTTAGTGGTCGGTAAATGGTAGTTAATACTATTAGCCTTAGAGGATTTTTATAGCATCAGCTACTCCTCTTTCTTCAGATCACCCCCAAACAGGAGCAGTGCCTATTTTCTGCTCTGTTCTCAGTCCCAAAGAACCCTACACAAGAGGGACTTAGCATTTTGTTGGCCACGAGTCCCCTTTTCCTGGGCAGACTTCACTCATTCTGAAGGGGCAGAACCACTTGCCAGACTGAAGTTGGGTCCTGAGTTAACCTGTTCTTCTTCCAGGAGCTCTCACCTCTGGGCCGGCCCCGGGACAGGTGCTGTGACACCCTGAGGGGAACTATGCAACAGAACTTTCTGTGACGATGGAAACGTTCTAAGTTCATGCTGTTCCAAACCATAGTGCCTGGCCATGTGTAGCTATCAAACACTTGCAACGTGGCTGGTGGGACTGAAAAGCCAATTTTCAATATTATTTGATAGTAATGAACTTAAATAGCTATTTGTGGCTAATGATTACCATAGCCATTGGCTATGGTACACTGGTATGCACACTGGCTAATGGACTGATGTAGAATATCTACAGGCAAGTAGAAAGAGATGGGTGGTGAAAACCCTGGATCGAATAGGGGCAGAGTCAGGCCCAGGCAAATAAATCAATTTCCCTTTCTGGGTCTCAGTTTCCCCATCTGCTTACTAAATGCTGTTTCGGTGTTATTACATTAGCTGAAGGACATTTTTCTAGGGCTCTTGGACTTGGAATGAAACCAGGAAGCTCTTCCAGACGGATTTCTTCTTTCTTGCCCCCAGTACGTGCTCAAGGGAAAAGTACAGAGCTGGAATCCTGGGATGCATGCATGAGCAGAGGTCACAAGAGTCAGAATTATCGATTCTGCTCTGATTCATGTGACATAACCTAACATAACCTTGCCAAGGGCAAATGGAGGTGTCTCAGTGGGAAGAGGCAGGTGTGGGTTCAAGTCTTGGCATTGCCATTCCCAGCTTCACCCCAGGCTGAACCTCATCTAGAAGTTCTCATCTGGAAAGCGTTCTCATCTGGAAAGTGCCCAAGATGCATTCCAAGACAAGAGATGATCAAACCCAGCATGGCCATGGGATGAAAATGACACTTCACCTCTGTGATCTTCCTCCCCCAAATCCATAGCCAAGCCTGTCTTACCAAGAGAAAAAGATGAGACAAATTCCAAGAGAGGGGCATCTTACAATACACCTGACTAGTATTCCTCAAAATGCCCAGGTCCAGGGGGCTTCCCTGGCAGTTCAGCTGTAAAGACTCTGCACTGCTAATGAAGAGGACATGGGTTTGACCACCGGTCGGAGCCACCAGGCTCCTCAGTCCATGGGATTCTCCAAGCTAGAATACTGGAATGGGATGTAATTTCCTCCTCCAGGAGATCTTCCCAACCCAGGGATCAAACCAATGTCTCCTGTATCTCCTGCATTGCAGCCAGATTCTTTACCACTAGCACCACCTAGGAAGTCCAAAATAATAATAAGTCAGGTCTTACGAAGTGAATTTCACCTAAAAAATGTTATATAGACCTTTGATATGACAGTTGTAAAAGTCTTTTTATTCTACAAGTCAGATCCAAGCCTTTGTAATTCCCAAGTCCAGGGTTTTCTTACAAATCCACGGTAGGGGACTGGGAGAGGCAGTGGTATTGCTGGAGTGGGAAAAAAAAAAATTCAAGGTGTGCCTTAGAATCAGATGTACCTAAGTTGGAGCCCTTGCTTTGCATTTGCTAGCTATGTGATCTGGGTCAAGTCGTTTCATCTCTCTGAGCCTGTTTCCTCAACAGCAAAGTGCATGATTGATGGGAACCTTTCAATGAGACCCACAGCCCAGACTCAGGCTCATGAGAGGACCTGGAGGCAACAGTCACTTCCTTCCCATCTCCCTTCTCCCAGTTGTTCAACGGGGTTGACAGCCACCCCTACACACACACACACACACACACACACACACACACACACACACACAATGTTGAAGCTGGACTGAGTAAAAAGGGGTGGGTAAAAAAAAAAAGAAGAAGGGAAAAAGGAACACATGCACACGCGCACGCACACACACACACACACACACACAAAAGGGGTGGGTATGAGGGTCAAAATTCCAAGGTGTGCAACTCCACAAATAATCCCTTTCATTCAAAAGGGCAGATGACAAATACGCACACTACTTCCAAGGACCCCCAGCTGGCAGGGCTTGCTTGTTGCTCAGGATTATTTCTGCAACAGACTCAAGGCCAACTCAGAGTCAGCAGGGAGCAAAGCAAACAAGACGTGATAGTCTTATCTCAGGGCAGCAGGGCAGCTATAAGGAGGGAGCCCACAGTGACATCAGCTTTTGCTCACCAACCTGACAACAGGATGAGACTCCTGGTGTTGGCTGCTCTGCTCACAGGTAGGTGAGTGTCCTCAGCCCCACCCCTTCCCGCCCTGGGATCTCTCTCCTCTACAATGGGGGCCAGAGGTCACAGGGATGGCCAGACCTACGGTCTTTTTCAGGGCTCACCGTGGGGCTTAAGAGCTCCCATAATGGGGTCCCCTCAAATCCCCCTCGATGGGCTTTCCAGGTGGCACTAGTGGTAAAGAACCCAGCAGCCAATGTAGGAGAACTAAGAGATGAGGGTTCGATTCCTGGGTTGGGAAGATCCCCTGGAGGAGGGCATGGCAACCCAGTATTCTTGCCTGGAGAATCCCCATGGATAGAGGAGCCTGATGGGCTACAGTCCACGGGGCCACAAGGAGCTGGACACGACTGAAGTGACTTATACACACACACGCACAAATTCCCCCACATCTGGCATCTTCTCCACCTTTAGGTCTGAACTCAGATGACCCATCTCAGAAAGGCTTACCCTCCTTGTCCATCCAAGCTAAGAGCACCCCTTCTCCCTCTCCTTGGAGTGGACTGCTATTTCCTTCTCCAGGGGATCTTTATAACCCAGGGATGGAACCTGCATCTCCTGCATGGCAGGCGGATTCTTTACCACTGAGCCATGGCCTTGATACAAGGGCTTTTCAGTGCCTGTCTTGGCCTGCAGCATGTCCCTTGTTGATTCATTTCATTTTTTATCTCACACCCACACCTAAGCACGCACTCCTTGAGAGCAGTGATAGTGCTGTTTGCACCATTTAATGAATGGATTAATAGAATCAGAATTAACTAGAATTCAAATCACACCACATTCAGCCATTATTCATTCATTCAACATTGACAGTATCAGAGTCTCTGAGGTATCAGGCTCAGGGTTGAGACTGGGGAGTCAGCCACACTCGCTGTGTGCTCATGCACTTCAGCAGTACCTGCATGCAGGTCTGGCCTCTGCCAAGAGCAGAACTGGCGGGATCAGAGAGAAAGAAAGAGGAGGGAAGCAGGAGAGGGGTCTGGAGAGGGCCAAGGCAGTCAGGCCACTCCTGCCTGAGCACAGCTCCACCACTCCTCCGGGCTCTGCTCCTGGATGTAGCCGCTGTCGGCTGCCACCGCGGAGGCTGCTCTTGAGAGAAAGTGACCAGCTGCCACCTTTCCTGAGCCCTGGAGCCTAAGCACTTGGAGCGACTCCAGTGTCCACAGCATATCAAGGACAGGAAGGGCCAGGCATGGGGCACAGAGACGACACCAGGAGCTGAAATCACTTTGCACCATCTCTATGGCACCAAATCTCACAGGTCAGGCTCCACACCTGAAGTAAAGAAGTCCTAGGAACTTGCCCTGGTGGTCCAGTGGCTAAGACTCCGTGCTCCCAATACAGGGGCCTGGGTTCGATCTCTGGTCAGGAAACTAGATCCCACATGCTGCAGCTTAAAACCCTGCATGCTACAATGAAGACTGGCCACAATTAAGTCCTAGCACAGTCAAATAATTTTTAAAAAGAAACAAAGTTTTCCTGTTGAGAATGGAGGCCACGTGGGCCTCCTCACCATTCTTCACGCTTCTGGTCCCCCTCAACCTCATCATCCCCCAACCCAACCCCCTATTTAGATTCCCTTACTGTGCTCCAATTTTGCCGCCTTCTAACACAACATCCGATTCCCTTATTTATTACCTTTATTGCTTACTGTTTTTCCTGCACTAGATCAATGAGGTTACAGATTTTTTATTTGTTCAGTGATGTGTCTCCAGGGCAGTGACTAGCATATAATAGGTGCTCAATAAATATTTACTGACTAAATAATGGAAATAGTTTTAAATTATCATATAGTCACACAAAAACTAGTACACAAATGTTCACAGCAGCACTATCCACAACAGCCAACAAGTAGAAACAACCCAAATGTCCATCAGATGATGAACAACTAAAAAAATGTGATCTGTCCATACAATGGAATTATTAATCAGCCATAAAAAGGACTGAAATGCTGATACCTGTGATAACAAGGATGAAGCTCAAATCATATGTGAAGTGAAAGAAGCCAGTCACAAAAGGCCATATATTGTAGAATAGGCAAATCCACAGAAACAGAAAACAAATTAGTGGCTGCCAGAGGGAGGAGGGAAAGGGGAGTGGTGTTGATGGGCAGAGGGCATCCTTCTGGGTGATGAAAATGTTCTGGAATTAGTATTGATGGTTGCACAATTCTGTGAATATACTAAAACCCACTGCATTGTATGCTTTGTTTAAAATGGTGAGTTTCACGTTTTGTGAGTTGTTTAGAAAACGCCTACTCACTTTACCAGGTTCCTGTATCCAGCTCTTTTCAGAGGAGGCAGCTGATGGGGGGTCAGGGGGACAGCATGGAGGCCTGAGGGAGCAAGCAGGTAGTAAGGTTCCTGGGGCGTCGGCAGCCAACCAGGACGTATCTGAACTCTGGCTGTGTCCTCCTGCAGTGGGCGCTGGCCAGGCCGGCCTCAACTCGAGGGCATTATGGCAGTTCAACGGCGTGATTAAGTGCAAGATCCCCAGCAGTGAACCACTGCTGGATTTCAACAACTACGGCTGCTATTGTGGCCTGGGCGGATCAGGAACCCCTGTGGATGATCTGGACAGGTGAGTTGTTCTGTTGGGAAAGTATCCCTGAGATGGGGGGAGGGCAGAAGACAAAGGTCTCACGAGGCACAAAAAAAGATTTGCCTATTTGCTAAAGTAACACATGTTCACCTCTTAATTCAGGGGAGCAAAAAGCTGAAGGTTGGCGGGGGAGGGGTGTGTGTGTGAGGGTGTGTGTGTGTGTGTGTGTGTGGGTGGGGTGTGTGTGTGAGGGGTGTGTGTGTGTGTGGGGTGTGTGTATGTGTGAGAGGTGAGTGGATGGGCGGAGTGTGTGTGTGTGTGTGTGAGGGGTGAGTGGATGGGTGGAGTGTGTGTGTGTGTGTGTGTGAGGGGTGAGTGGATGGGTGGAGTGTGTGTGTGTGTGTGTGTGTGTGTGTGTGTGCGCGTGCGAGCGCGGCGCGTGTGCTTTGGTGGAGGTGATGTATGGTGAAAGTACTCGATGAGGTTCCTGTTCGTGGGGTGAACATCGGCTGGTTCTGTGTGTGTTAGGTTGTGCTGAAGTTCTGCAACATTCTAAATTCTTTAGTTGAGAAGATCACTGTTTTAGTAGCGCAGGAGGTGCCTCTAGGGCAGGTATCTAAACAGCCACTGTTTGAGGGAGAGTATGGGTGACGGTGGGTACATTGCCTGTGTCTGTCCGTGCCTCTCAGGTGCGTGCGATACCGGACGAATGGTAGAAAAGGCAGAAGTGTGTGACATGTAGGTCCTCTGTGAGGACAATCTAACAGACGGTGATCGTGATGGTGTTCGTAAAGAGATGGTGACTGAGAGTAGGTGTCACCTTGTTGGCTTGTTAGGTGGTGTGGATGGGGGAATAGATTATGGATGGTAGCCATGATGATATTTTCTTGGTGCAGGCGTATCCTGTAATGCCTGTGAACAACTATGGAATTTGGTATGTATATCCATTTTATAGATGGGGAATGGTGTTAAAAGGGGTGGACGATTGTCCAAGGTGACGGTCTCATGGATGGCGGTGTTTGGTTTGTTGAACATGGTCTATATCACTCAACTCTGCTTTTAATGCAGGGCATATGCTTTGTTTATTTCATAAAAGGAGTGTAGAGTCAGTAAGGTTTATTGGCATGCAGGTACTGAGGCAAGGTGTGATGGTGGATGTTTTAAGAACATTTGTGAAGGTTAGGAAACTGAGGCCATAATAGTATGTGTGTCGAATCACACATCGTTGATGAGGTAGTGGGCCAGATTTGAATCGGTGTGCTTCTGATTGTTAAAGGTGTCTGTGGGGGGTTCTTTATATCACTAAGTTATGCAGCGTTCATGATGTAACTATGTCCCTCATGGACAGTTTTGTGAGGTAAGGCAATCGGGGAGTGGTGGGATGTCTTGTGAGCAGTCATTCTAGGTTTCATTGGATAGTTTTGCATCCAGATACTCGCATTTGAAAATTGATACAACAAATGGATCACCAGTGAGTCATAGTGGCAAGGAAAAGATGACTGGATCATCACCTAAGAAATAAAAGTTTTGGTACTCTGATTCGCTTTTACGGTGTGATCCAACCTGCAGGAGGAACGAGGAGTCGCTGGATACGGGTGATTCGTTAACCTGGTTCCTTTAAGTGATTACGTTGTTCCATTCTCAGCAGTTTTGTTTTTCTCTGCTTTATTTTTAGAATTTGTAGTAGCGAACATGTAATGTTATTCTTCATTGTGTTTCCAATAGAAGGATTACAAGATGAGGTTGTTGTTGCTGTTATGGCTGTGTGCGGAGTTAGATCAGGAGGCTGGTTTGATGTGGTGCTTCGATGTAATGTTTGATGGATGCACGGTTAGATAATTTGGTTTGTGTTTTTTAGTGATACAGTGTGCATGTTTCATGGTCTACGTTTCCTTATATTCTTTCAAAGCTGCATAAAATAGCTTCATTGCTAACAGTCCTTGGTAACACGATGTTTAGTGGTGGTTATTCAGAAAGCCAGTAGGAATCATTTTGCTGAAATGTAGTGTGTGTGTTTGATGGGATCTGGATTATGAGTTGAAGTGAATCGTGATTGATCGTGTGTGAGCGAGGTGATGGGTGGAGTGTGTGTGAGTTGTGTGTGTTGTAGTGTGTGTGGTGTGTGTGGGGGTGAGTGGATGGGTGGAGGTGTGTGTGTGTGTGTGTGTGTGTGTGTGAGTGGGTGTGTGGTGGGTGAGTGTGGATGGGTGTGTGTGTTGTGTGGGGTGAGTGGATGGTGTGTGTGTGTGTGAGTGTGTGTGTGTGTGGGGGTTGTGGAGGGTGGAGTGTGGTGGGGTGGTGGTGGTGTGTGGGGGTGTGGTTGGGTGGAGTGTGAGTGTGTGTGTGTGTGAGTGAGGGGTGAGTGGATGGGTGGAGTGTGTGTGAGTTGTGTGTGTGTGTGTGTGTGTGTGTGTGTGTGAGGGGTGAGTGGATGGGTGGAGTGTGTGTGTGTGTGTGTGTGTGTGTGTGAGTGAGGGGTGAGTGGATGGGTGGAGTGTGTGTGAGTGTGTGTGTGTGTGTGTGAGGGGTGAGTGGATGGGTGGAGTGTGTGTGTGTGTGTGTGTGTGTGTGTGGGGGGTGAGTGGATGGGTGGAGTGTGTGTGTGTGTGTGTGTGTGTGTGTGTGTGTGTGAGGGGTGAGTGGATGGGTGGAGTGTGTGTGTGTGTGTGTGTGTGTGTGTGCGCGTGCGTGCGCGTGCGTGAGTGCGCGCTGCCCTCTAGTGGCAGGACTTTGCAACACAAACCATCACCTCAAGGATTCCCTCTTCCAGCTGGGGTGAAACCATCGCTGTCTCTTGTGCTGTATAGGCTTGTGCTGAATTCCTGCAACCACTTTAAAATCATCTTCAATAGCATGAGAAAAAGACTCACTGTTTTCAAGCCGCAGGACCAGTGCCTCTCAGGGCAGGTCATCTAAAACAGCCCCAGCTGTTCTTAGGGAGCAAGTTCGGGCTGACGTGGGCCTACCATGCTCCTGCCTCAGCTCTGTCCCTCCCCTCTCCAGGTGCTGCCAGACACACGACAACTGCTACAAACAAGCCAAGAAACTGGACAACTGTAAAGTCCTCGTGGACAATCCCTACACCAACAGCTACTCGTACTCGTGTTCTAACAACGAGGTCACCTGCAGCAGTAGGTTCACCCCCTTGTTGGCTCTTGTTAGCGGGCATGGAGGGAAATAGAATTAATGATAGCCACCACTGACTGATCATTTTCTTGGTGCCAGGCAGTATCTCCTTTAATCCTTGAAACAACCCTATGGAATAGGTACTGCTATTATCCCCATTTTATAGATGAGGGAACTGAGGCTTAAAAAGCTGGACCGATTGTCCAAGGGCACACAGCCCCATGAATGGCGGTGTTTGGTTTTTGAACATAGGTCTATATCACTCCGAAACCTCTGCTTTTAACTGCCAGGCCATACTGCTTTGTTTATTTCATAAAAAGAGCTTAGAACTCCCACGTATCAGGCTTTCATTGCATGCCAGGTACTAGGCAAGGTGTGCATGTGTGATAGGTTTTAAGAAACCCATTTTACAGGTTAGGAAACTGAGGCCCCCAAATAGTCACTTGCTCCAAATCACACAACCTATGAACGGTAGGGCCAGCATTTGAACTCGGTTGCTTCTGATTTTAAAGGCTCGGGTCTTAACCACTAAGTTATGCAGCGTTCATGATGAAACATGTCCCTCCATGAAGACAGTTTTGGAGAGTAAGACAATCAGAGAGGTGTAGGGAACTGTCTTGTGAGACCAGCATTCTAGGTTTTCATTGCTCTTAATTTTGCAATCACAGATACATCCCAATTTGAAAATTGTACTAACAACACTGGAATCACCAGTGCAACTCCCAAAGTGCCAAGAAAAGACTGACCTGGCATCCCATCACCCTAAGAAATAAACAGTTTCGTACCTCTGTATTCCTTTTAACCGGGGATCCAACCCCTGCAGGGGAAACGCAGAGTCCGCTGGACTACCAGGGAATTCCTTCAACCTGTTCCTTTAAATCACATACACGTTCTCTCCATCTCTCCAGCATTTTGTCTTTTCTCTCTGCTTTATTTTCTCCACAGAATTTCCTAACAGCCGACACATTAATGTTATTCCTTCACTTGCTGTCTCTCCAATAGAAAGGATTCACAAGATCAGAGGTTGTCTGTTCTCTTCATGGCTGTGTCCCCAGAGTCTAGATCAGAGCCTGGTATCATAGGTGCTCTCGATGTAAATGTTTGATGAATGCACAGTCTAGATACAATCTTGCGTTCTGTGTTTTTCTCACTTATCACCACGCTATGACCATGTTTCCATGGTCTCACAGTCTTCCTTACTACTTCTTTCAAAGCTGCATAAAATAGCTTCATCTGCTCACACAGTCCTCTGGTAACACAGATTTCAGCTGTGCTCTACTTCAGAAAGCCAGATATACGGGAAATCATATTTTTGCCCTGAAACTTGATCAGTAAGAATTTCTTTCTATGGATTCTGGACTCCTTTATGAATCTTCTGAAAGCTACAGACACTCTCTCCAGGGAGATACACACACACACACACACACACACACACACACACACACCCCACATATACATGTTTGCAAATAATTTATTTTTAATGAAACTTTCTTCTTCCCCTACAAGCAAGTCAAGAAGCCTGCAGCAGAAGGCACTGATTCAAATTATAAACAATAACTTGCTAGACACACACTACTATATACAAAATAGATAAATAACAAGGACCTATATAGCACAGGGAACCATATTCAGTATCTTGTAATGACCTATAATGGAAAATCATCTGAAAAAGAAAATATAAACGTATACCTGAATCACTTTTGCTGGACACCTGACACAACACCGTAAATCAACTAAACTTCAATAAAACAAAATTAAAAGAAAAAACCATAACTAGCTAAATAATTATCTCATTATGCACACTTTATAATCTAATTAAGCACTAATTTATGTTTAATGAGGGGTTGAGGAAAACATTCATGATTTTTAAAAGAAAGAACTAGAGAAATAAAACCTTAACAAGATTATTGAAGGTAAGCAGATATACATAATTAAGTTATGGATAATAAAGCTGAAATGCATTTTAAATGTTATTTATGTTGTTTTTTTTTTGTTACAAATGTAAATGAGGTCAAAATAATATAATTTCAATTCTCCAGAAATGTATGTCATAGAAAGCAGAAGGCACCTATAATCCTAACACCCAAGAAAACCAGTTAGATATATTGCACTTCAGATTTTTTCAGCATATACTATGAACTTTTCACTGTTGATATCTTGGAAATGTTTCCCCATATAGACACAATTATTTTGAACATCTTTATAATACTCTATTGTAAGGACATTCTGTAATCTTAAGAATATGTGCTTTAAAGTAGAGAAATTGGCTTACAAAACTTCACTAAGTTGAAATGTAAAATATTTTGCTGCTTTGAGTATGTGTTTTAGTATTCCTCATACAGTCTGCAGTTGCTTATCTATGTTATCAGCACTCTGTGGTTGTATGGGTTTTTAAAGCAGTGAGTTCATTTAAAAGTGTGAAAACAGAGAACGTCCCCAAAGCAGTTATCATACCTTAGGATCACCAGATAAAATAAGCTGCCCAGTTAAATTCAATTATCAGATAGACAAGAAATAACTTTTTTTTTGAAATTATTTTTTTTAAGTCTGTGTCCCAAATAGTGCATTTATTATTGATCTGAAATTCCAGTATTTGTATTTGCTTTATCTGTCAACCCTAAATTTGCACTGGTGGAACTGCCAGCAGACCGTTTCATTTCATCCTTCCCATCCCTGGATCCTACAAAGCATCAACCACCTGGACTCAGTCCTCTGTTCTCGCTTTATTCCAGGCGAAAACAATGCCTGTGAGGACTTCATCTGCAACTGCGACCGCAATGCCGCCACCTGCTTCTCAAAGGCGCCATACAACAAGGAGCATAAGAACCTGGACAAGAAGTACTGCTAGATCTGAGTATCTTCCCAGGAAATTAGGATTCCCTTTGGGCCCCATGGCTTTGACCTTATACCATGTCCTCCAATAAAGCACCTATTGAAAGGCCTCCCGCTTGGAGATTGCTTTATTCTCTGCCTACTGAACATGACTAAATTTCTTCCTGGTCCTTTGGGAGTATCATTCATTCCAGACCTGGAAGCTGAATTAGAGGGACATTTCTAGGAAGTGAGTACTACGAGACCTGAATAATGATTAATAACCATGGATGATTTACTCTGTGCCAGAACTGTGTGTCTCTAAATTCTCTGGGCAGCCCTATAAGATTTAGACACTATTAGCAAATGCTATTTTTCTAAGCTGAGCTTCAGGAAGAAAGGTCATTCACCTACCGAGAGAGATGCATCTGGTAAAGAGCAAAGAAGGGATTTGAAGCCAGACCATCCAACAGAACACCCTGCCCTGCCTGAGGTGGTGGGCTCTTCAGTTTGAGTCAGACCTGCCCTCCTTGTTTTTCTGTCTTTTACTTCCAACTGTGTTCAATCATTTTTTTTTTTTTCCTATAATTCCTTTCTAAACTCTACAAAGCCTTCACCACAGTCTACAAGCTGATGTGTGTGTGTGTGCGCACAGACATGTGCACATGCTCACACGGGAAAGAGAATTCTGTAAGAGCGAGAGAAATTCTGAGTGAGGGAGGCTGTGAGGGAATTCTGAGAGATGGAGGGTATGAGACAATTTTGAGACTAGGAAGGTGAGAGGGAATTCTGAGAGAAGCAAGGTGAGAAGGAATTCTGGGAGGAGAGTGAGGGATTTCTGAGTAAGGGGATTCTGAGCAAAGGAGGGTGAGAAGGGATTCTGAGAGAAGGCAGGTGTGAGAAAGTTTGAGTGAGGGGATTCTGAAGTCAGAGGAAAGTCAGAGAACGGAAGTCAGAGGAAAATCTGAGAGAAGGAAAGTGAGAGGGAATTGAGAGCAGGAGAGTCAGAGGGAATGCTGAGAGAAGGAAGGTGAGAAGGAATTCTGAGAAGAGAGCGAGAGAGTGAGGAAATTCTGAGGAAGGGAGGATATGAGGAAATTCTGGGAGAAGGAGGCTGAGAGGGAATTATGAGAGAAGGAAGGTATGAGGAAATTTAAGTGAGGGAATTCTGAGTGAGGTCAGGTGAGAGGGAATTCTCAGAGAAGGAAACCAAGTGGGAATTCTGAGTGAGGAAATTCTGAGAGAAGTACAGTGAGAGAGAAACCTGAGTGAGAGAGGATGTGAGGGATTCCTGAGAAAAGCTGGGTGAGAGGGAATTCTGAGAGAAGGTGGATGAGAGGGAATTCTGAGAGAAGGTGGATGAGAGGGAATTCTGAGAGAAGGTGGGTGAAAGGAATTCTGAGGAAGGGAGAATGCACGTGTGCTCAGTCACTTCAGTTGTGTCTGACTCTTTGAGACCCTCCATCAGGCTCATGTGTCCATGGGATTCTCCAGGCAAGAATACTAGAGTGGGTTGCCATGCCCTCCTCCAGGGATCTTCCCCACCCAGGGATAGAACCCAAGTCTCTTCTGTCTCCTGCATTGACAGGCAGGTTCTTTACCACTAGTGCCACCTGAGAAGCCCGAGGGAGGGATGGTGAGAGGGAATTCTGAGAGAAGGAGGGTGTGAGGGGTTTCTGAGAGAAGGAAGATGAGAAGGAATTTGTACAAGCTGATTTTTTACATTGTAGTCTTAAAATATAATCAACAATAATAGTTTCGACCTCTTGAGCACTTACTATATATTACTGTGCTAAGCGTTTTCCATGTCTCATCTCCCTAAGTGTTCAAACCAGTTCTGTGAGATCTATACAACAACCATAAACTACCAGTTTATGGGTGAGGAACTAAAAATTCAGGTAAGTCAAGTCACTTGCCTGAGATCACACAAATGGCAGAGTCAGGATTTGACCAGATGAGTCTCTTTGGTGGGTTTCCCTGGGGTAAAGAACCCGCTTGCCAAGGCAGGAGACATAAGAGACACAAGTTTGATCCCTTGGTCGGGAAGATCCCCTGGAGCAGGGCATAGCAAGCCATGCCAGTGACAGAGAAGCCTGGCAGGCTACAGTCAATAGGGTCACAAAGAATCGGACACGACTGAGGCAACTTAGGAAGCTTGTAAGTCTCCTTGATAATGCCTGAGCTGTTAACCACTAAGTCATTCAGCCAAGTTTCTCTACAAAAGTTTATTACTACACTGGCAATGAAATTCACCAGAGAGAGTGGAGAAGGGCACAGAAGAGAACTGAACTGGAAAAGCAAAGATGAGAAAGGACCACGTGGACTATGAAAAGCCATGACTGAGCAGTTTTACAGAATATACTGGAGACTAAAAGAATACACACTACTGGGTGTGTGGTAGGCAGCAAAGGAGTGTATGTGGATTTGTCTTTGGTCCCAACTTCTCCTTCATTTCATTCCTCCATTCAAAGAATATTTATTCAATACTCACTCTGGGCCAGACACTGCACAAAATGCTGAGGATACAATGTATCTGGGATTGGCCTGAAGACAATGACTTATTGTTAGTAGCTGCCATCAGTTTAGTGTTCTCTGAAACTTTTTCCCCCCTTGCTTGTCAAGCTGGCATATGATGTGTAACATACGCTATGTTCTACCTTCCAGACTGCCATGCATTTTGCACAATTACCTCCTCACCCTCACAACAGCTCTGTAGTTGAAGGTATTATTACCTCCCCATTTTACAGATGGAGAAACTGACTCAAAGAGGCAAGTCATCTGTCAAAGGTCACCCTCTCATAGACGGTATAGCTGACACTGGAGCCCAAATCTGGTCATTTAGAAGGAAAATGCCATCACATCGTGAATTGCTGAAGGTAGAGTGACATGTCTTAATCACTTTCATATCTCTATCTGCCTGGTACTGTACTTGATATATAGGGCACTCAATGAATAATTGCTGAGTGCTGAATGAAGTGCTGGTCATTAATGCTTAGCACCTTTCCACAGGCAAGAATGGGACTATTTTCAAAAGGAAATTCATCATTTAGGTTGAATGTCTATTTTATACATACTGACCTACAGTACCATTGCAAAGGACAAATAATTAAATTAGACCTGACCTCGGCCTTCAAAGAACTGTAAAGCTCGTTTTTTGTTTTTGTTTTTACTTTTTAGCTGCCTGTCTTGAGGGATCTTAGTTACCCAATTAGAGACTCAACCAAGTGCCCCCTGCATTGGCAGGGAGGAGTCTTAACCACTGGACCGCCCCGGAAGTCCCTATAAATATATTCTTTCAATGAAAGGAAACTGCAAGTCCCTGTTTGGATGAAAGAAAAATAAGATTTTAGAGGACTGTTTCTGATTCCTAATTTTTTCAATTAATAAACAACAGAGTCCCCCGAGTACTCAAGCTGGGCTCTAAAAATACCCTCTTACGTAAAAACCTACCTCTTTTTATTATCCCAAGGGTTGGGGGAGTGAGAACTCCTGTAACGTATTCCTGTAACTATCTTAATGAGCATCTGCGGGGTGCTGACTACAGCAAACGAAATACCAGAAACACTGTTACAACGGCTGGGATGATTTTTTTTTTTTTTTTTTAATTTTTTATTAGTTGGAGGCTAATTACTTTACATCATTACAGTAGTTTTTGTTATACATTGATATGAATTAGCCATGGATTTACATGTACTCCCCATCCCAGTCCCCCCTCCCACCTCCCTCTCCACCCGATCCCTCTGGGACTTCCCAGTGCACCAGGCCCGAGCACTTGTCTCATGCACCCAACCTAGGCTGGTGATCTGTTTCACCCTAGATAATATACATGTTTCAATGCTGTTCTCCTGAAACATCCCACCCTCATCTTCTCCCAGAGTCCACAAGTCTGTTCCATACATCTGAGTCTCTTTTTCTGTTTTGCATATAGGGTTATCGTTACCATCTTTCTAAAGTCCATATATGTGTGTTAGTATACTGTAATGGTCTTTATCTTTCTGGCTTACTTCGCTCTGTAGGCTGGGATGATTTAAATGAATAAATACATAAACTGGACCGAGAGTAATGCCACGTCAAGATTAGGTATATCTCAGAAGCTACAGTATCTTCACAGAGCTTGGCACATCACACACGTTCATTAAAGTCTTTCACTGAAGGTACAAGAAGACGCAACTGTTTGCCGCAATCGAAGAAAAACCACGTGGCCATATTTACCTTTTCTGATCACGTGATCATGTGCTCCCAGGCTTGCCAATTCACAGGCCACACTCCAGGATGGCGGATTTCAGTAGCAAACGTGATTGGCTTCCTTATGGCCACGTGGCTCTCGGTTCCTCTTTTCTATTGGTGAACAGTGGCCCAGCCCCAGCCTACCGCCGCTTACCCCGGGCTCAGGCCCCGCCCCTCTCGGGTAGGGATAGAGAGTGAGGGCGCCAGCGCAGGCGCAGTGGTTGGTGTCCGCGAATGGTGGGGCTCAGAGTTCTACAGAAACCCGCAGAAAGGACAGAGTAGGCGAGTCAAGTGTGAGAAGAGGGTGAACTACACTCTAGGTCTCTCATTCTCTACACACATGCGCCTCCTTCTCCAGCTCCCTCTGCTAGGAACACCTCCATTACGTTTATCCTGGGTAGGCACCAAGGGAACCAGGAAAGTCGGTCAGTTCAGTTCAGTTTAGTCGCTCAGTCGTGTCCGACTCTTTGCGACCCCATGGACTGCAGCACGCCAGGCTCCCCTTCCATCACCAACTCCCGTAGTTTACTCAAACTCATGTCCATTTAGTCGATGATACCATCCAACCATCTCATCCTCTGCTGTCGCCTTCTCCCCACTGCCTTCAATCTTTCCGAGAATCAGGGTCTTTTCCAATGAGTCAGTTCTTCACATCAGGTGGCCAAAGTATTGGAGTTTCAGCTTCAGCATCAGTCCTTCCAATGAATATTCAGGACTGATTTCCTTTAGGATTGACTGGTTGGATCTCCTTGCAGTCCAAGGGACTCTCAAGAGTCTTCTCCAACACCACAGTTCAAAAGCATCAATTCTTTGGCGCTCAGATTTCTTTATAGTCCAACTCTCACACCCATACATGACTACTGGAAAAACAATAGCTTTGGCTAGAGGGAATCAAAATGGGGAGAAAAGAGAAAAGGGCAAAGGAGAGTGGCAAGTGAATTTTGGATGAACTAATGGCCTCTGGGGCATTCCAAGTTCTCACTTGAATCCTCATTCCCACCTCTAGAGAAGAAAAGGTGAAGGGATTTGCAGTTCTGACCATGTGTTTACATTTGTTCTCTCCACCTGGAATGGCCCCACTTGGTGATTGACTGTTTATATTTTAGGACCTAACTGGGGTCACTTCTGAAATCTTCTTGAGCCTTGCTCTTCCTCCTTCTCAACGTACAGTTGCTTAGGTACACAAGCAAGCTCAGAACTGAACAGACTGGCTTTGATTACTGGCCTGGTGTTTTTAGGTGACCTTGGGCAAGTTAAGGTATCTGAGCTTCATGAGCCTCATCTTTGAAAAGAAGTAACAGAAGTAACAGTGTGTGGATCATATGGTTGTGGGAATTAGG
The DNA here is from genome assembly GCF_023699985.2 of Odocoileus virginianus. Classification (NCBI taxonomy): domain Eukaryota; kingdom Metazoa; phylum Chordata; class Mammalia; order Artiodactyla; family Cervidae; genus Odocoileus; species Odocoileus virginianus. The sequence goes on along the minus strand of NC_069685.1, from coordinate 58,575,774 downwards.
TGAGTCAATGGGTTGTAAAGTGATTCCTACAGTGCTTGTTGTAAATGTTCCATAAATACTATTTTCCAAAGGAAAAAGAAGGATTTTTTTTCAACTTTTTAAACAAAAGATTCTTTAAATTCTATAGTGCTTTATACTTTTCAAAAGTTTTGCAACAGGTAATTTCATATAACCCCATAATAACCTTTTTTTAATGCATGCAGTGGTGTCCAACTCTTTGTGGCCCCATGGACTGCAGCCCACCAGGGTTCTCTGTCCATGGAATTTTCCAGGTAAAAATAAGCGAATAGGTTGCCATTTCCTACTCTAAGGGATCTTCCTGACCCAGGGATTGAACCCCAGTCTCTGGGGTCTCCTGCATTGGCAGGTGGACCCTTTGCCACTGTGCCCGGTGGGAAGACCTAAACTTTTTTTTATCCCCTACCGGCTATTTTGCACTTCCCGACTTGTGTCTCACCCCTGGTAACCACAGATATGTTCTCTAGATCTGTGATTTTGCCTCTTCTTTATTCACTAGTTTGTTGTATTTTTTCAGATTCCACAGATAAGTGATATACAGTGTTTTGTCTTTCTCTGACTTATTTCACTTAGCATAATGCCCTCCAAGTTCATCCATGTTGCTGCACATGGCAAGACTTTGTTCTTTTAATGGCTGAGTAGGCCACTGGGCATACCCTATCTTCATCCATTCGTCTGTTGATGGACACTTAGGTTGCTTCTATACCTTGGCAATTGTAAAAACTGCTGCTGTGTTCATGAAGGTGCATGTCTTTTTAAATTAGTGCTTTTTTCTTTCTTTCTTTTTTTTTACTTATCCTCAAGAAACTAGTTGGCCCTAGTTCTAGGTTTTTGAGAAATCTCCCTATTGTTTTCCATAGTGGCTGCACCAATTTACAGTCCCACCAACAGCATAAGAGGGTTTTCTTTTCTGGAAGAGTATACTTTATTTTCTTTAGAAAGGCTTTATTACATCAAGCAAAGCTTGGCTTTTGTGATTTTTTTTTTTCTTAAGACCAGTTCAGTCACTCAGTCGTGTTTGACTCTTTGCGGCCCTATGGAATGCAGCACGTCAGGCTTCCCTGTCCATCACCAACTCCCGGAGCGTGCTCAAACACATCCATCAGGTTGGTGATGTCATCCAACCATCTCATCCTCTTCTCCCCCTGCTTTCAATCTTTCCCAGCATCAGGGTCTTTTCCAATGAGTCAGTTCCTCACATCAGGTGGCCAGAGTATTGGAGTTTCAGCTTCAGCATCAGTTCTTCCAGTGAATTTTCAGGACTGATTTCCTTTAAGATTGACTGGTTGGATCTCCTTGCAGTCCAAGGGACTCTCAAGAGTCTTCTCCAATACCATAGTTCAAAAGCATCAATTCTTTGGCGCTCAGATTTCTTTATAGTCCAACTCTCACATCCATACATGACTACTGGAAAAACCATAGCTTTGACTAGAAGGACCTTTGTTGGCAGAGCAATGTCTCTGATTTTTAATATGCTGTCTATATTCGTCATTGCTTTTCTTCCAAGGTGCAAGCATCTTTCAATTTCATGGCTGTAGTCACCATCTGCAGTGATTTTGGAGCCCCCCAAAATAAAGTCTCTCACTGTTTCCATTGTTTCCCCATCTATTTGCCATGAAGTGATGGGACCAGATGCCATGATCTAAGTTTTCTGAATGTTGAGCTTTAAGCCTACTTTTTCACTCTCCTCTTTCACTTTCAAGAGGCTCTTTAGTTCTTCTTTGCTTTCTGCCATAAGGGTGGCGTCCTCTGCATATCTGAGGTTATTGATGTTTCTCCCAGCAATCTTCATTCCAGCTTGTGCTTCATCCAGCCCAGCATTTTGCATAATGTACTCTGCATATAAGTTAAACAAGCAGGGTGACAATATACAGCTTTGACGTACTCCTTTCCTGATTTGGAACCAGTCTGTTGTTCCATGTCCAGTTCTAACTGTTGCTTCTTGACCTGCATACAGATTTCTCAGGAGGCAGGTCAGGTGGTTTGGTATTCCCATCTCTAAGAATTTTCCACAGTCAGTTGTGATCCACACAGTCAAAGGCTTTGGTGTAGTCAATAAAGCAGAAGTAGCCACTGGACCACCAGGGGAGTCCCTCTTAAGACAAACAGGTACAGAATAAGGAGAGTGGCTCTGGGAAGAGCCGAGCGAGTCTACTCAGAGGAGCGCTCGATAGAAGACAAAGGGTTGGCAGGTGGGATGGCTTCTCATCTCACCATCCCCCCCGCCTCCCATATCCTAGTGATAATGGCTGACATTTGCTCACTTTGCCAGCCACTGTGCTGTGAGCTATATATGCTTCATTAACTTGTTTAATCTTCATAGCCACCCAATGAGGTAGCTCCTATTATCCTCGTTTATAGAAACCGAAAATTAGATAAAACAACTTGCCCAAGTTCACTTAACTGCTAATTAGCAAGACAGGGTTTTGGAAATCCAAATCTGCCTATATCCTAAGAGTTTCAGTGCATTGCTATATTCCTCCTTTAATAAATTGAGAAGAAAGACTCTGCTTACTTGGATGAGTTTAAGTTTCTTTTTGTTCATGTGACATAAAAATTAAGGACTCAGGGCCATCCCTGGTTGCCCAGTGGCTAAAACTCTGTGCTCCCAATGCAGGAGGCCTGGGTGCAGTCCCTGGTCAGGGAACTAGAACTCACATGCTGCAACTAAAGATGCTACATGCCACAGCTAAGACCTGGCACAGACAAATATTTTTTTAAAAAATTAAGGATACACTCTGGATGTCAGAGGACCATCTTGAATCTCAACAAGAATAATATATCTGGAATTAACTATTATAGCTGGCAGCAACCTTTGCTCTTCCTCAGAGCAGGGTGAACAGGTCATCTTGGTTTTAGCACTACAAGTCCTGCATCAGGAAACTCCTTCAGTACTGGGAAATGTGGGATGGCTGGTCACCCTACCTAGGAGTGTTGCATTTTCTGTCCATCCTGCCTTTGATCCTCTCAGGAAACATTTGGAATCCAATGAGGACTGACCTTGATGCATGCACAAGCATCTCTGATGGGGTCAACTGAGCTGATACGTTGTAAAATGCTTTGCACAATGCTTGGGATATAGCATGTTCAACAAATGCTATTATTTAAGGGAGAGCCGAAAGGATATTCAGTTTTGACATCATGAAAGAAGGAATATGTGTTAGTGGGAAGGAAATGTTGAGTATTCTGTACTTCTTTGCCTTCATGACTTCTTCTTATGAGAACTGTGAGGACTTCCCTGATGGTACAGTGGATAAGAATCTGCCTTGCAATGCTGGGGATGTGAGTCCAATCCATAGTCTGGGAATGATCCCACATGCCTTGGGGCAACTAAAGCCCATGGGGCCCAACTGCTGAGTCTGTGCTGAAAAGCCTGTTCTCTGCAGCGAGAGAAGCCACAGCAATGAGAAACCTGAACACCACAGAGGAGAGTAGCCTCCACTCACTGCAACTAGAGAATGCCTGTGTGCAGCAATGAAGACCCAGCACAACCACAATAAATAAATTAATTAAAAAACAAACAATATAATAAAACTGTGATGGCAGAGCAGCTGTGGAAGCAACTAGGAAGGATGTGAGTGAAAGTCACAGCCAAAGCTGGACGGATGCAGTTAGAACCATGTAACCAGGCCAGCGACAAGCTGATAGCACCTGCTAGTAGAAGTCTGTTGGTCCAACTCAGGGCACTTACAGCGGGTTGGGAACTGCCAAGCTAGAAGAAAGCAAAAGATGTAAAGTAAGAGACATGAGAAGCATCAGCTTCAGGAAATGCCAGGTTCCTCTTGAGACAAATTTTTTTTGCAAAGAATTCCATCTCCAGAGGAAATATGACCAAAACAAACATTCCTAAGGCCCTCAAGACTCAGTTTCATGAATCGTGCCAGCATTAGGTGATAAAAGAGCCTGACCTCTCTCCCTGGCAGCCTAACCTGGTCACCACTACCCACATTGTAACCATTCTTGGCCAGAGGTGCTGTTGACTTCTACTTCAGGCTAACTTCCTTCTAACTGGAATCTTCAGAGAAGTAGGAATCACTGCTGTCTAAAAGAACTGGGAGGAAGATCTACCTGGATTCTAGTCCTGGCTCTTTAAAAACTGTGGCCTTAGTTAGTCTGGATCTTAGACAAAGTGAATAGGGGATGGACTAAATTTTCTCTCCTGTCATTTCATGCCTGACTCTGTGACATCTTTTGGTAAGGAATGAGGGTGGGTGAGATAACACATCTTTTGTGAGCCACTTGAGAACAAGAGGCTGTATCTTTGTAGCCTTAGTAGATAAATACACTGTTGGTCAGTAACCATTTATGAGATTCGTGGAGGGGAATGGCTAGGAATTCAAAACACCCAGATTTGAATGCAATTATTGGTGGTACCGACTTTTAGTAACTGAGCAAATCTGGTTCAGAACATCTTAGTATCTCTAGATGCAAAAAAGCTAGAGTGAGATTTACAACAACCTTACACCTCTCCAGAATTAATGATTATGAGCAAACCTATATTGTGCAGGTGAAAAGAAAGCTATGTGTTTTCAATATCTTGGGTTATCCCAGTTAACTGAAATTTGCTTCCTAGGCAGATGCAGGATAAATGTATATTGCTTGCCCCAATTTCAGACAAAAGACTACCCAGAATAGGCTGTGAATCTTTCACCCGCTTCACTTTTTGATGAGATTGTGCAGAAAGCTTTAGCGTAGGACAGTGATTCTCTCTGGCTAACACAGTAATCAAACAAGGCTTTTCCTCTCTACAGACCAGGTTCAAGGCCGGTCTCATTCCAGTAGCTGAAATCAAGCAGAAATCCTTAGAGAACTGGGTCATAAAGCTACATTCATTTTCAGCTGATTAAAAAAATACAAAAGTACAACCCACATACCTAATGTGCTATTTTAAAAATGTTTCCTTTATTCCTTGGTTAGTAAAAAATTAATTCATAGTATTGCTCATCATTTTTTTGAAAAAAAAAAATATATATCAAGATGATTCAGTTAAATATATTTAACCATTTAGAATTATAAATTAAGTCATTTCCTTACCCCCCCTTACTCAGGATATTAGTGAGATCCCTAGGTTAGCACTCCGGAGGTCATTCTGGTTTACATACTTCCTGGGCTCTTTCTTCTGCCAAATGAGATTTTTAAAAAGCAGTTTTCCTATCAAAAGAGGGTGCAAGTCCATCTTATGGGGCAAATCTCATCAACCTGAAGATTTTAACTCCTGAGCTCTGAAACCTGCTGGGTTCAGAGATGGTCCTGCAGAGAGATGTTGCTTTGCCGCCCTCTGCAGACTACAGTTGGTAAGCCTCAATCAGATAGAGGAAGTTGGGATGAATCCTTAAGAGATCTGAAAAGAAATGAAACAAATTAATGCCAAAATAAGCCGGCAGTGAGGAGGAGGAAATGGCTGTGTACATCAGTCCCTCATTCAAAAAACCATAGAATTTAGGGCATGTCACCTCTGTAAGGTGAAAACAGGATGTAGAAAAAACACTGTACTGCTTGATTCAACTTTTATAAGAAAAGATCTAGATTCAGTTACATCAGAATGTTAAATTTTGGTTATCTTGGTGGTGAGATTATGGGTAATTTGTATGAAAATCCTTTTTACTTATCTGTATCACCTGCACTTTCCATAATAAATATGTTTTATTCTAGTCATAAGACACTAGTTAAAAGTGATTGTGGGCTTCCCTGGTGGGTCAGATGGTAAAGAATCGACCTGCAATGTGAGATGCCTGGGCTCGATCTCTGGGTCGGGAAGATCCCTTGGAGAAGGGAATGGCTGCCCACTCTAGTATTCTTGCCTGGAGAATTCCATGGACAGAGGAACCTGATGGGCTACAGCCCATGGGATCACAGAGTTGGACACAACTGAACGGCGAACACTTTCAAAAGTGATTGTGCCAAGGGGACTTGGGGGCTAGCAGTGTTCTCTTCCTTGATCCTGAGGCTCTACATCGTCATTAAAGTGGTTTTTACAAAGGAGTTGTACAGAAACTCTCACACATTGCTGGTGGGGACGCAGCCACTTGAGAAAACACTTTGGTAGTTTCTTACTATCAAAGAACTAAAAACTACAGATATTCTTATCATCTGATCTAGCAATCTCACTCCTTGGTCCTTGCCCAAGTGAGATGAAAACTTACGTCGACAGAAAACCTCCACTTTATTCATAATTGCCAAGAAGTTGGAAGCAACCAAGTTTCCTTCAGTAAATAAACAACAAATACCGTGTAAACGGGGAAGGAATGTATGGGAACCTCCTGTACTTTCTGCTCAATTCTGCCGTGAACCTCAAAAAATAAAATCTGTTTTTTAAAAAAGTGGCTGTACTCCTCTGGGAATATATTAAAAACTATTGAAATGTATGCAGTAAATGAGTGAACTGTATGATATATTAATTATATCTCAAAGCTGGAAAAAAACTTTTTTTAAGTGGTTGTACTCATAGGTGAATATAGGCATAAAGTACTGACACCTGCTACAATATGGGTGAATCTTGAAAACATACTAAGAGGAGACGACAGACACAAAAGTGTCTACTGTATGAAATGTCCAGGACAGGCAAAAACAGAAGATTATTTGTTGTCAGGACTGGGAGGTGGGAAATGGGGAATCATTGCTAATGGGTACAAGCTTTCTTCCTGGGATGGTGAGAATGTTCTAGAAGTAGTGGTGATTCATGTGTAAACTTTGTGAGTATACTAAGAACACATTAATTATATACTTTTAAAGTATACTTTTAAAGGATGAACTTTATGGTGTGGGAATCATATCTCAATAAAGCTGTTATTTTTGGTAATGGGGGAAAAAGGCAATGGCAGATTTTAGAACATTGTCTTAAATAGCTGTGTGCCTAGAATTCAAAAATCATAGTCTTTCCAACAATATCGCTTAATGTACATCAAAAAATTAAGAATGGTTTCATTTAAGAAACCATTTCACTTAAGTTTTTTTGTTGTTGTTGTTCACTTAAGTTTAAACCATTTCACTTAACCATTAAGAAACCATTTCACTTAAGTTTCAGTTAAGAATGGCCATACCAAGACTTCCTTGTTGGTTCAGTGGTTAAGAATCCGTCTACCAATGCAGGGAACAGGGGTTCAATCCCTGGTCCTGGAAGATTCCACGTGGTGAAGGGCATCTAAGCCCATGCCACAACTAGTGAACCCCTCCTGCCTAGAGGTAACAAGAGAACACAACACAATGAGAAGCCCTTGCACCCCAATGAAGAGTAGCCCCCACTGGCCACAACCCAGAGAAAGCCCCTGCAGCACAGCTAAAAATAAATAATAATGAAAAATGCCCATCGTTTTTTTTGACCACGTCCCTCAGCATGTGGGATCTTAGTTCCCTGACCAGGTATGGAACCATGCCCCCCTGCAGTGGAAGCGTAGTACTGGACTTGAGTGGGAACTGGAATCTAGTATCTAAGGTTTTTTACCCTTAGCAGCAGAATTCAAGTGAAAGCCCCAGTTTCCAGCTCCAGAACATCAGGCTGTGGTCAGCGTGGGTCTATTAAAGGCAGCAACTCTCCACAACGAGAATTCAGTTTCAGAGACGCCAAGTCATCAGACCGCGTGGGCCCAATGTTCAGTATCGCTATGGGCAGCTTCTTCTCCCGGGCAGTGAGGATGAACCTGTAACCCGAGTACACCTGTCGGGGCAGAAGAGGCAGGTAAGAGCTCTCTAGATGCAGAAAGAGCTAGACCCAATAGAGAGTCCCTGGAGGGCTCCCCAGGTGGCTCAGTAGTAAAGAATCTGCCTGCCAATTCAGGAGACACGGGCTTGATCCCCAGGAGAAGGGAATGGCAACCAATTCCAATATACTTGCCTGGGAAATGCCAGGCAGAGAGGAGCCTGGTGGGCTACAGTCCATGGGGTCAGAAGGGATGAGACACGACTTAGTGACTAAACCACAACCAGTACCACCACCGCCAGGGCCCCCCAGCCTGCAGTTACTTGTAACAACAAGCCAGTTACCTGCAAGGAAGATCCCACCACCAGGAGGGAGTCGGCTTCTTTCACCCTCTTGTGCACAAAATCAACCGTGTCAAGCTTCACTGTGTCTCCGAAGAAGACAACATCTGGTTTCAGGGGGCCCCCACATCGAGAGCAGGACGGGACCCGGAAGCTCTGTACCTCCTCCTCGGTGAGAAAGACATCGCCGTCGGGAGCCAGGCCGTGGGCCTCGGCACTCCAGGTGGGGTTCAGGACTTGGAACCGCTCCTGCAGCGCCCCTCGGGGAGTCTGCTCCCCACAGTCCAAGCAGAGGACCCTGAAACCACAGAGAAGGCTGACTGTTCTGGGGGAGGCACAAAGCTGCCAGAGACCTTTCATCCCAGCCATCTCCAGCTCCTCCATCACGATGGCTTTCTCTCCCTGACACCCACCGTTTCCCCCCATTTTATTCATACCTTGTCATGACCTCTTTAGCTACCACCTTCCTTCCAGTGCCTGCCAGCCTTCTAGAACAACATGCATTTGTTTTCTCACCACCCACTCCCTGCTTAAATCTGCTGCAGCTCACTTTTATCCTTAACACAACTGCAAAGACTTTACCAGATAATTTCGTTAGTCCCGAAACCAGGGTTTTCCACCCTGCTCCATCTTCTGCTCTAATCATTTGCTGTAATTATCGCTGCCCACAAAAACACTTTCCCAGGAGTTCCCTGGTAGCCTAGTGGTTAGGATTCCAGGCTTTCACTGCCAGGTCCCAGATTTGTTTTAAAATATTTAAGAAGATGGGACTTCCCTGGCGATCCAATGGTTAAGACCACCCGCTCCCAATGCAAGGGTCACAGGTTTGATCCCTGGTTGGGGTGTTAAGATCTGCATGCCACACAGCGAGGCCAAAAAAAAAAAAAAAAAAAATTAAGAGATGGAGAGAAAAGATAAAGTAGACTTGATAAAACTCTTTGAACCTGGGTGATAGTATGTGGGAGTCCACTATACGACTCTACTTCTATGGATTTTTGAAATTTTCATCACAGAAAAAACTTAATGAACCCATAGCCATCCCCAGGTCATTCCCTAATACCACCTTAGTCTGAGTCCTTCTGGCTGACCTCCCTGAGCCACTGTTCCTAGTCCTGTCCAGCCTTCTGCAAATGCTATTTTTATCATATTGCTTTCTTGCTCAGAAACCACCAACAGCCCCCTTTGGTCTCTCACAACAGACCCAAATCAGCACTGTGTGATTATCAAATGCATCCAGGATTTGGGTTTAGCCTTCCCAGACAAGCTGATTTCATACTAGTCTCCAAGGAGACCACTCCACACTCTACAAAAGTTCTCTTCATATGGAAAGCCCTCTTTCCCCTCCTTTTCCAAGTCAAACCTGAGCTATTCTCCAGCCCCACCTCACCTATAAAAGCTTTCTTGATTATTCTAGTCTTCACTGTTTCTCTGAACCTGTAAAACATGTCTATCAAGGACCACATAAAATAACAGTCATGTGTGGAGTTGTTTGTCACTAAACCTGGTATTTTCGGGTCCCCCCAACAAACAGATTACCAAATTCTCACATATTATATTTTGGTATTATATATATATATATATATATATAACACATTATATATATAATACATTATATATATAACACATTATATATATAATACATTATATATATAATACATTATATATATATAATGCAGACCACATTTTATATTTTGGTTTTGACCCCTCCACACCAGCAAGTAGCACACCGATACACACCACATGTTGCAGGCACCCAATAAAGAGTTTACTGATTTCAGTTTGCACAGAACTGTGGCCCAGGCTTAAAGATAAGGAAATGAGCTCCAATTAGCTACCAGTTACGACCAGGGCTACATATGTTCATTTCATCAGTCTTTAATGGGTCCTGGCTAGCCTGTGATCTATGTGTCTAGGCACTGGAGACCCAGCCGTTTGTAGCACATGCTGTTGGTGGTCTGCTCACAGTTCCCTGGGAACACTCAGAGGCCACCTGCATACAGATTTCTTATAAGTGGCTTCCTAATTCTCTGGCCATAGAAGCTTTCCTGCAGGAGCCGAGTCAGTGTTAAGGAGTTAATTCTCCCAGAGTCCCCCTCCACCAATGAAGGACTGGAGATGATGGATAAATGCCCCAGGTCCCTTGATTTTCAGTAAGATGATTCTGAAACTGCTGTACAGTCAGAGGGCCCGATAGGCTTGAGCCCCAGCTGCCCCAAGCAGTAACCCATTCATTAGTATAACCTTTCCCGAGCTCTCCTATCTTCCCTGTTTCACGTCCCATTCCCTCACTGAATTTGCTAGGATCAACTCCAGAGTAAACAACTTCCTCCCGAATCATTTCCTCATGGTCTAGGGAAGACAGTAGTGATCAGGATGGCCAGGGTCCCTGTTGTAACGGAGCACACGTTTCTGCATTCTGTTTTAGGTCTTCCCATACCTGTGCATGCATCCGTGCAGTTCTGTTAGGCGCTGACTTCCCGCCTTGGTATGCAAGGCATCCACGTTTTGGGTCACCAACCAGTGCAGCTTTCCGAGTCTCTCCCAGTTGCTCAGAGCCCAGTGTGCAGGGTTAGGCTGGTGGGAGGAGAACTGAGGCCAGCCCACAAAGTTTCTAGCCCAGTACCGCTGGCGGATGGGAGCGCTCCGTACAAAATCCCCATGCTGGATAGGCCTCCGGTCTGTGCGGGCATAAAGTCCCACCTTTTCTGACCTGTAGTCTGGGATCCCTGACTCGGTGGAGATTCCTGCCCCGGTCATTACTAGGAGTCTCTTGGAAAGGGTGATGAAGCGTTGTAACTCTTCGACCTTCGCAGGGTCCAGAGGAGGACTTGGTGGCACAAATAACCCAGTGGATCCGAGTGAGCACTGCTGGCTGAAGTCTGCCCTCCAGCGAACTTTTGTTGTCCTTTTGAAAGTTAACCCAAAGCTCATCCTCATGCTAGAGAGAAAAAAAAATCACAGAAGAAAATGTTTTTTTTTTTAATTACTTGTTTTTTATCTATTGTGTTTTTTTTTTGCCACACGGTGCATCCCATAGGATGCAGGTAACTTCCCTGAGACCAGGGATCCAACTGGTGCCCCTGCACTGGAAGCTCAGGGTCTTAACCACTAGACCACCAGGGAAGTTCAGAAACAGGGTTTTAAAAATCAAGATAACCAAGAGAAGGAGGGTGGGGCCAGATGGGAGAGAGGATCAAGAAGTACGAACTATTATCTATAAAATAAATAAGCTACAAGGATATATAAAAACACGAACATAGCCAATATTTTATAATAACTACAAATGGAATATAACCTTTAAACATTATGAATCACTATGTTGTACACCTGCAACTTTCAACTAAATGTAGAAAAAAAAAAGGTTTTTCTAAATATTTATTTGGCAGCACCAGGTCTTAGTTGTAGCACATGGGATCATTCAGTTGTGGCATGTGGGATCTAGTTCCCTGACTAGGAATCGAACCTGGGTCCCCTGCACTGGGAACACAGTTTTAGCCACTAGACCACCAGGGAAGTTCCTAAAATTTTTAATTTAATTAAAAAACACACAAAACAGATGAGCGAATAATCAATAGGTAGAGTAAATAAATAGCACAAGATTAACCAAGAGTTGTTCATTGTTGAAGATTTGTGATAGATCCATGGATGGGGATTCATTACATTACCTATCTCCACAATAACAAATAAATTTTTTAATAGTAATTTCTTAGAGGAATGTTTGGATTGCAGATGCCCTAGTGTGCCCTTGACAGTGCAAGTACAGAAATGCCAAAATCCATGAAAATGTCAAAAGCCACGTAAAATGTTTATACCCATATTTTATAAACTTAAGGGATATGATCAGAAAAATCATAAAGGACTTCCTTGGTGGTCCAGTGGTAAAGACTCCCCATTCTTAACACAGGGAAACTGCAACAACTACTCCCCATTAAACGGCAACATTCTGAGCCCAAGTGCTGTGGAGCTCAAGTGTCGCATGGCAAGGAAGATCCCACGTGACACAACTAAGAAAGACCCAACACAGCCAAATAAATAATTTTTTTTAATGAGAAGAAAGAAGAATGAAGAAGTTTGAAAAGAAGCTAAAATATGGAATATTTTGCCTTAACGGTAGACAAAATTCCAATATCTAGATGATATTAGCAATCATATAGTATTTGGAGAAAACATATCTGAAATAAATAGACATAGTGAGCGAGGGCAGGTAACTTAAAACATGTACCTCTCTCACGCTGCCCTTGACCTAGACAAAAATGACAGCAAGAGCACATGATTATCAACAGTACGGCAGTAAACAAGGGTTAAGCTTAGCCTAAACTTACATAGACAAACCTTAACTCTAGGTAAGAAACTAAAAGCAAAGCTTGGGTAACATCCTTATTTAGTGCCCTTCTCCAGGGGTTCTTCCTGATCCAGGGAAGCCCAAACCCAGGTGGCGTTAGTGGTAAAGAACCTGCCTGAAAAAAAAAAAAAAAAGAACCCGCCTGCCAATGCAGGAGACCCAAGAGAAGCAGGTTCGATCTCTGGGTCGGGAAGATGTCCTGGAAAAGGAAATGGCAACCCACTCCAGTATTCTTGGCTGGGAAATCCATTGTCAGAGGAGGCTAGAGGGCTACAGTCCAGGGGGTCACAAAGAGTCGGACGTGACTGAGCGACTAAACAACAACAACCTTGTACACAAAATAAAATGTATAGTTTTATTTCATGATAGCCCAAGCCTCTCTTGTCTTCCTGGTCTCCTAAGAGCCATAGCTCGCCTATGCTCTGACCATCAGATGTGAATTAATTATGACTGGCAAATCTGCCAAGGTTTTCTGCATCCAAGGGAAACTGTATATTTTGGTTTCCTAAAAAAAAAAGAAAAAGAAAAAAAAAGAGGAGGGGGCCTCTGAAAAATAAAATCTATTTTAAAAAGGAGGGAGGTAAAACGATAAGCAGAATTCTAACATAATATAAGAACTATTCTGTCTCTCCCAGTAACTCCTGGCTGGTCAGAACTGAATTTTTTATAAATTTCAAAAAGTGAGTGGTTGGGACTTGCCTGGCAGTCTAGTGGTTAAAAATCTGCCTTCCAATGCAGATGATGTGGGTTTGATCCCTGGTCCAGGAACTAAAGTAGTATTCCCTGGGTTTGATCCCTGGATCAGGAAGATCCTCTAGGGAAAGAAATGGCAACCCTCTCCAGTATTCTTGCCTGGGAAATCCCCTGGAGAGAGAAGCCTGGTGGGCTACAGTGCATGGGGTCACAAAAAGTTGGACATGACTGAGTGACTAACACTTTCAACACTTTCCGGGAACTGAGATCCCATGTGCTGCAACAAAGACCCGACACAGACAAAAATAAAAAAATATTTAAGTCCTTTAATAGCTCATTGTTAACCTATCTATGACTCCATCTGAAGACGTCTCTATCAGAGGAACACATTTATATTTTTAGTTAAACCATCCCTCAGGGGGCTGTGTGTCCCAAAAACCTACATCCCACTTTATAAATTAAAATTATCTTATTTCTTCATAAACTAAAGAGGCATATTTGAATTCCAGTTTAGTTGATGAAACTGTTGTTCAGACTTTTCAGGATTTTATTAATGTAGTTAAGCACTCATCTACCTTTTATTTTATTTCCCCCATATTCTATTAATTTACCCTCAACTGCAAATACAGATGCTTGGACACAGTGAAGAGTCATGAGACATGACAAGACAGTCTTCCTCAGCTTTTCTAGCTGTAAAAAAACAAGGCCTTGACATAGATTTTGATAAAATGTAGACATTCTCCAGTGACACTCACCCCATACGTAAACATTATTTTATACTGGGCTTTCCAGATCTGGGATCAGGACTCTGACTTTCCAAATCAACACGTGAACAGTTAAGACAAATACAGGATCCCGATTCCTGAGACCAAAGGGCTCGGGAAACCCCGTTGAAAACATGCTCTACTGGAACAACTGCTCTCTCCCAGATCCCACCAAAGGGCAAAGAAGAGAAATGGAATCCACAATTTCTAGAAACCTGCAGCCCTCACAGAACACACTTACCTTCCACAGCTTAAGGGACCCTTTACGCCCAACAGGGACAGAACGGCTGTATTTGCATTTTGGGAAATGTAGTTCATGAAGCCGAAATGAAGCAAGAAGAACTACAAATCCCACAGTCCTCTGGGCTTCACAGTTGTGGGACCCAGGTTGTCCAGTAAGGCCCCCTGTTGGCCTTCTCTGGTCAGAGGTTTCAAACCCACGTATGTGTTGTGCAGCTCTCTCCTAAGCCATTGCGTTTTTGAGAGAGAAGCGGTTAGTTTAGATGCCAGTGTCCTGAGTGCAAAATAGTACATCCAAGGACTTCCCTGATGATCCAGTGGCTGAGACTCAGCTCTCCCAAAGCAGGGGGCCCCAGTCGATGAATGGTGAGGGAACTAAATCACACATGCCTCTCTCGTGCTATAGTGAAGAACCAGCACAGCCAGATAAATAAATATTTCTTAAAATTAGTAAAAAATAAAAAATAGTACATCCTGTCAACTATAAATTGGTACTTGCAAATTTGTAATTGCAAAGAGCTGCAAAGAACATTTGCCAGTGACTGAACAAAAACAAGGAGATTGAATGATGTGCTGCTGCAGCTGTTGACCTTGAACACCCCCAAGGGAGCTCAGGGTGGAGTGAGGCACTCTGTGCTCCAGGGAGTCTGGTGGGACAGGTCTTTAGATAGTTAGATATTTTCAGGAACTGATTTCATGATCCCAATTTTTGCCACCTCTTCCTATCTAGAAAATCACTAAATCCCTTCATGGTGACATCACTAACAGAACACCTTTTGTAAAGTGAGCACTTGATTGCATTAAGCTCCCCTTTCCCCAGAACCTTACATACTGACCTTCCTTCACTACCTCTCTGGAGCAGTCTCTCGGGGCTACCTGCGGTGCTGTCCCGCAGGCTGCAGTCCTCATTTTACCCCAAATAAAACTGAACTCGCAAGTCTTACGTTGTGCAGCTTTTTTAGTTGACAATCCAAATGGGAATTCACTCTCTCATTAGAAGTTTCAGTGATGGATCTAGGTTTGACTCATCCTCAACTTCAGTGTTTACGATCCTTCCCACGAATCGAAACGGAATCAGGTTCCCACCATGCAGTGAGTTGTGAAGAAATTCATTCACAAGTGTCTGGAAAACTGATTACAGTTGAAAGGAACAATTAAAGTGAA
This sequence comes from Odocoileus virginianus, assembly GCF_023699985.2. Classification (NCBI taxonomy): domain Eukaryota; kingdom Metazoa; phylum Chordata; class Mammalia; order Artiodactyla; family Cervidae; genus Odocoileus; species Odocoileus virginianus. The sequence goes on along the minus strand of NC_069685.1, from coordinate 58,560,576 downwards.
ATGTAATATACAGGGACTAATATGATTACACATGTGGCTTCTCCAATTTTATTTCTCATCTTGTGTTTTTATTAAATTAACCAACACAATGCCTGAGTCTTATTTCCAAAAATTCTGATTTAACTGGTCTGGGGAGACACTTGGGCACCAAATTGTTTTACAAACTTCACAGTTGTTTCTAATATGCAGCCAGTGAGAACCACTGATCTGTAGCATAATAAGGCATCAATGAATAAGGCATCAGTTTGTGCTTTAGAACACATCAAAACAGCTAGCACTGACCTTGAAGACCACTCTAAGGAACCACTTCCCCCATTTTAAAATGAAATGAGGGGAATTCTCTGATGGTCCAGTGGTTAAGACTCAGAGTCTTCACTGCTGACGGTGCATGTTCAATCCCTGGTCAGGGAACTAAGATCCCTCAAGCCACCGGACACCACCAAACGAAACAAAACAAAAACAACAAAAAACCTGAGGCCAGGAGAAGTGGTATGAAAGCTGGAGTCAGAGTTTACTCTCATTGAATGCATAGAGGTAAATATTGGTAAAGTAAGTTCAGTAGTTTTGAAGCAGGGGGTAGATGCCCCACCTACTCACCCACAAGGAAAGCAATTTGAGTTTATTTCCTGTAGACAGAAACTCCAAAATATCAATAGCAGTACAACCAAGAGAGGAGGCTGGCCCCAGCCCAGATAAAAATAAGAGATCACATATTTCTCATCCTTCAAGTCAAGGAAACCTTGACTTCCAGACCAGAAAACTCTTTGGAGGTCAAAAGAGGAATTATGCTAAATTTACCCATAAGCTTTTTTGGTAAAATCCATCCTGACAAGAGATTCATGCGCACACATTGGAGGATACTGAGAGGCACCGAATAGGGATTCAGAACCAGGCAGAATGGAATGACTGGCCAAAGGAAACCCAGAAGAAATGCCCCATATAAGTGATTCAAACTACTATGAGGTTGCAACTCTGAGTCCCCCTGTGTGTCTATCTAGATGTACTGTACTCTTTTTCCTCCTAACAAACATTTTACTTGTCTTACTACTTTTCGTCTTTGTGGGAATTCTTTTTTTTGCAAAGCCAGGGCCTTGTTACTCATCACTGGCCTAGTAGTTAGGATTCAGCTATCTCTCTGCAAGACCCGACCTCAATCTCAGACTGGGAACCGAAGCCCTGCTTCAAGCCTCTGCAGGCCGAGGCTACCAGAGATCACTTTGGGAGCAGTACCTCCAGTCACACCTCAAATAGGTCCCTGGGCTGGGAGAATCACTTGACGTGAATATTTTGTGCTTTAGTTAACCTGACCACCCTGGCTGAAAGTGAGTGAAAGCTGTTCAGTCATGTCCGACTCTGCCACCCCATGAATTTCCATGAAATTTTTCAGGTCAGAATACTGGAGTGGGAAGCTGTTCCCTTCTCCAAGGGATCTTCCCAACCCAGGGATCAAACCCAGGTCTCCCGCACTGCAGGTAGATTCTTTACCAGCTGAGACACACGGAAGCCACAGGGAACCCTGGCTGAAAAAAAAAAAAAAAAAAAGGATCAAAATAGTAGAATGGAAACTAAGGCAAAAAATTATAATCCAGAATATTTTCTGCACAAATGAGTGTTTGATCAAAACCTATGGAAATGTCAAAACATGACATTACCCCCATCTCAGGCCAATATTATCACGGAAAACTTCACAACCACATTATTTCCCCAGTTTTCCAAGGGGAATAAGCATCAAGAGACTGGCCAGGAACACAAGGTTATTGTGCCTTTAGACCCCAAAGAATCTCATGTTCTGGGGAGAAGTTAGCTGAGTTTTCCAGCTTTCTTAGTGCTGGGAAGTCATCTGTGGAGGATGAAGTCATCCAAGACAGTGGTGAAATACAATTTCCCTAAAAAAAAAAAAAGAAGAAGAAGAAGAAGAAATACAATTTCCCTTGGTAGCTACTGACAGGGTGTAATGAGCCACCCAATCGAGACATTCTCAAGGGCTGAGAAGTTCTTTGGATGATGCTAGTCTTTTCATTTCTCACAAATCCACTGCACCAAGCATTAATGACAAAGTCCTCTAAATTAATCACACTGTTAGTCTTTTCTTTTTCTCTCTGCTGTTTTTTCCTACCCTGGCTGTGGGGGGGGGGTGGGGGGTGGGGAAGAGTTAACTAGACATCAGCATCAAACAGGCCTTTTTTAGAAAAAATTTTGGCTGCAGTGGGTCTTTGTTGCTGTGCGCTGGCTTTCTCTAGTTGCAGAGACTGGGGGCTACTCTGTAGTTGAGGTGCACAGGCTTCTGGCTGCAGTGGCTTCCATTGTTGAGGAGCCGGGGATCTACAGCATGGGCTCAGTAGTGTCACATGAGTTTAGTTACCCTGCAGCATATGGGATCTTCCCCAACCAGGGATGGAACCTGTGTCCCCTGCATTGGTAGGCACATTCTTAACCAGTGGACCACCAGGAAAATCCCCAAACAGGCCTTTTTATGTCATTTTTACATCTAGTTGATGACTACATAAATATTCAGTAAGCAATGCACTGAACGTTTCTTGTTTGAAGTTTTTCATAATGAAATGTTGGGGGAAATACAATTTTCTCAGAGACTACCGTTTTCATCTTAGTGAGTAGCAAAAACCAAAACTCTTTTGGAAAATATAGTTAAGAGCTGAAACAAGTCCAGATAAAGGTTTCTAGTAGCCTTCCACTTGCCAAGGCAATGAGAGTGACAGTTACTTCAAACTCACGAACAGGTGGGCATTTCTGTGGAAATAACCTCTCTCCACTGAATTAAGATTTCCTGTCCAGAGAAAATCTTTTCAGATTAAATATTAAATTACCATATGATTCAGAAATTCCACTTCTAGATATACACACAAAATAATTGAAATAAGAACTTAAACTGATATTTGTATGCCAAGAGACATTATTCACAATGGAAGGAAGAAACCTCCTGTCAAAGAATAAATGGATAACAAAATTCCATACAGTAGAATATTAGCCATAGAAAGGAATGAAATTCTGAAATATACTACAAAACATGGATGAACCTTAAAAACATGCTCTGAGATAAGGTAGATACAAAAGGTCAAATAATTGTGTGATTCCCTTATATGAAGTATGTGGTTTTCTCGCTAAGTTGTGTCTAACTCTTGCAACCCCATGGACTGTAGCTTGCTAGGCTCCTCTGTCCATGAGATTCTTAAGAGTTACTAAATTCATAGAAAGTGAAATAGGGGTTGCCAGGGGTTGTGGGGAGAGGAGTGGGGAGTTAGTGTTTAATGGGAACAGTTTGGGATGATGAAAAAATTCTGGAGGTGTGCAGTGGTGATGGTTGCTACCGAACTGTACACTTAAAAATGGTCCAAATGGCAAATTTTATGTTATGCACACTTTGCTACAATTAACAACAATAATAATGATAACCAACACTTTTTCAGAGGATAGTCACACCGTGAATTAGAAGCCAAATGAACAGCACTCAACACAGAGCACATTTCTTTTCCTCCCCAATTCGTAGTCTTGAGTTAAGGTTATTAGCATGTTCCCTCCCACAATGCTTTGCTTCATTTTCCACTAAAAACTAAGCGAAATCAAGCAATTGAATCAGCTTATATCTTTCCGAGAGCTCTTTATATGGTTGTCTAATTTTTATTCATTCAATAATTAAGGATTTTGCCATGAGACACAAACTCACCTTTCTGAAATAGGAACCTTGCTTATTGGGAACGATGAGAAGGGGCGTTACTCGTTAGCTTTGCGCAGTGGCAGTATCGTAGCCAATGAGGTTTATCCGAGGCGCGATTATTGCTAATTGAAAACTTTTCCCAATACCCCGCCGTGACGACTTGAAATATAGTCGGCATTGGCAATTTTTGACAGTCTCTACGGAGACTGAATAAACGCGGTCTTAAAAGAAAGTACTATTTCAGCGGTGAGATAAGGGTTATTTGTGATGAGAATAGGTGGAGGTCTTATATAGTACCCCTTTATCTGTGGGGTTTTGCGTTTTAAGTTAAAGTATATCCCAAATTTAACTAAGTACGTTGGTTAGTGAAAATTACTTAATTAAACCTGTTAGGTAGCCCAGGTTTTTTCTATCGGTTCTCTTATTTTTATACGAACAGTTAAGTTTTTTTAATTCGGGTTATAATAGTGCCTTTTTTTTTTTTTTACTGGTCCCAGCACCCTCACCTCCAATTCCTGGTTCCTCTTCGGTTTGCCTTCGCTTTTCCGGTCCTCCTGATGCCGTTTCCTCCTCAGAGTACAAGTCTTAACCCGATTCGTCTATGTGACGTCATGCTAATTTGCATAACGCTTCCCAGCGAAAGCGCTTTTATTTCCAAAATAACAGTGTTCGACAAGAGACGGTCCAACTATAAGAAGTCCCCCGCGCGGATGGGTCTTAAATGTAACTGCCTGCAGGGAAACGCACCCAATCCACAAACTCGCTGGTGGTCGCTCACCCTCAGTGTAAAGGGCGTTGTCAGCCATGGGGGAAGCGGGTGCGTGCTCACGTTCTCCAGCTTTGCGCAGTGGCAGTATCGTAGCCAATGAGGTTTATCCGAGGCGCGATTATTGCTAATTGAAAACTTTTCCCAATACCCCGCCATGACGACTTGAAATATAGTCGGCATTGGCAATTTTTGACAGTCTCTACGGAGACTGAATCTTACTTGTATGAAAAACAGCTTAAAGTTCTTCTTCACATCTACTGAGTTAATGAAGTGTAGTATTCTTCTTGTGGCTGGCTTTACCATCACCCTACTTCAGAGGTACTTGAAATCTGTTCGTTGGGACGGCAGATAGCACCCAACTCTCTCACTTTCTGATGCTCTCTTCTCTCAATTTTATCTAGCATCAGAATATTTTCTAGTAAGTCGGTTCTTCGTATCAGGTGGCCAACGTATTGGAGCTTCAGCGTCAGTCCTTCAAATGAACGTTCAGGAGTGACTTTTTTTAAATTTAGGGTTGATTGTTGGCTCTCCTTGCTGTCCAGGAGACTCTCAAGAGTCTTTTCCAAAACCACAGTTTGAACGCATCAGCTTTCTTTATGGTGCTACTCTCACACCCATATTGATGTGAAAACTGAGTTTTAGGTGGGTTCTAAGGGGAGTTTACGTCTCTTCGAGGTAAAGCATGCTTCACGAAGTTTGTTGGCTTCTGTTGCGGCGTTTTCTCATATATTTCTAGTCACCGTGATTTAGGGGTACTTGTCTAACTCCAGTATTCTTGCCTGGAAAAAACCCATGGACAGTGGAGTCTTGTCGGGCTAAAAGCCCACCAGGGTCACAAAGAGTTGGACATGACTGAGCACGCTTTCACCTTGTCACACCTGAAAGTCCAGCCTGGAGGTTTCCCACAGTACCACGCATGATTTGGGTTGTAATATTGTAGTTATCCCCTGGGAGCTCACAGTTGCCAAATGACCAATTCGGCTCCCATCACCCCTGAAGAGCCAAATGACCAATTCGGTTCCCATCACCGTGACTCTTAAGAGGGTCACGGATGCGCAGAAGCAGACGGAGGTCTGAAAATTTTTCATGTTTCCTTTTAAAAGGACCAGGAGGTGGTCCAGAGGTTAAGACTCCATACTCCCAGTTCGGGCTTCCTTTATAGCTCAGTCGGTAAAGAATCTGCCTGCAGTGCAGGAGACCCGGGTTCTATCCCTGGTTTGGGAAGATGCTCTGGAGAAGGAAATGGCAGCCCACTCCAATATCCTTGCCTGGAAAATCTCATGGACAGAGGAGCCTGGTGGGTTGCAGTCCATGGGGTCTCAAAGAGTCGGGCAGGACTGAACGACTAACACTGATCGGTGCAGTCAAATAAATAAATACATATATTTAAAGAAAAAAAAAAAAAACGAAGAGGAGGGGAATGGGCACAATAGACTTATTCAGGTCCCACTATGGAGTCCAGGACAGAGCTGCTCTTGGAACCAAATCTCCTGACTCTTAATAAGATGCTGGTTTCTACTAGAGTGGCTACCTGTAGTTTTGTCCTCTTAGGAAGCCAGGCGTGTCTATGGACAGAAGGCCTCAGGAGTCCTACCCCTTACCCCTGGCATGGCAGATCCTTGACCTGCTTAGGCCGCCACTTATGAATCATTCCTCTGACCTCTAGCAAAAGGATGCCACTTCTAAGCAGGGAGATAGTGGGCAAGAATCCACTGGTTCAAAGCAGCAAAGCAGCACCAGGCGGGTGGGAGAGGGGAGGGGAGGGGTGGGATGCGGGTGGTGGTGAACGCCCGGGTGTCATCAGACCCATCTCTGCTCCAGAGTGCTCAGAGTCTTGAGACAGACCACAAATAAACATATGAACTAAATAATTACAGATTATTTCAATGTTATAAAGAAAATAAACAGGGACATGTTTTATTTATATGACAGCAGGATGGAGTCATCCAGGAGACCAGCCAAGATCCAACAGCAACAACTACTGAGCACTTGCTGTGTGTCGGACTCCACGTGAAGCACTTACTTCATATCCCAGACTCCATACAAAGTGCTTAATATGCTTTATTTCACTTAATTCTCACATAAATCATCTTGCTATTTCTTTTTTCTTCCTTACAAGCAGCACTATTAAGGGATAATTGATAGTCAATAAACTTCACATATTTAAAGCATACAATTTGATGAGTTTTGAAAACAGGTCCACCCATGAAACCATTTATGCAAACCAGCTGGCGAACATATCCACGACTCCCCAAAGTTTCCTGGTGTTCCTTGGCTATCCATCCCTCCCCAGTATCTCTCTCCACTAGCCCCCTCCTGCTTCTGTCACTATAGATTAGTTTTCATTTGTTAGAATTTTATATAAACAGAATCTACAGTATGTGATTTTTTTTTTTTGAGACTGACTTTTTTCTAATAAAAAATACGTTCTTGCGGTCCATCCAAGTTGTTGCATGTATCACTGGTGCATTCTTTTCCCTTACTGAATAGTTTTCCATTAATGGAAGTACCAGGGTTTGTTCAACCATTCACCTGTGGAAGGACACTGGGTTGTTCCCAGTATTTTGCTATCACAAATAAAGCTGTTAAGAGTATTCCTGTACAAGCTTTTGTGTGAGCAAAAGTTTGTTTTGTTGGTTTTTGGCTGTGACGGGTCTTCGCTGCGGCACTAGGGGCTTTCCCTGGTTTTGGGAAGCGGAGGCTGCTCTTTGCTGTGGTGTACAGCCTGCTCATTTTCAGTGTCTTCTCTTGTGAAGCGCAGGCTCCAGGGCACACAGGCTCAGTAGTTGCGGCTCTCAGGCTTAGTTGCTCTGCAGTCTGTGGAATCTTCCTGGACCAGGGATCAAATCCCAATCCCCTGCCTTGGCAGGCGAATTTTTATCCACTGGACCATCAAGGAAATCCCTAGGCATACGTTTTTTAAAATTCTCTGGGTTACATAGTCAGTTGCATGTTTAGTTTTTTAGAGGCTGCCAAATTATCTTCCAGAGTGGCTTTCATTTCCATGTTATTTTCCATCTCCAGTTAAAAATCTCAGCAACGAGGGGGAAGGGATAGCGACTCTGGGAAGGTCACAGCTGTATTTAAAATGGATAAGCAACAAGGACCTATTATATAGCCAAAAAAAAAAAAAAAGGCCTCAGCAAGTCCCTCTGCCTTTTTTCTTCCCTTCATGACAGTGATTTTTTTTTTTGAGTCCAAGACAGTTCTTTAACTCTCACATTCCAGCTTCACTGATTGTGTTCCCCTTATTTCCTGTAACCAAGACCACAGCTTGATTTGATTCAGCAGGACCTCAGAGATGGCCTTGGGAACTTGGTATTACACCTGCCACTCTAATCAATGCTGAGTTTAAATGCCAGGTAAGCAGTAACTGCTCTCTCTCTCTTGTAAACGTACACTTTCCCCGGTGTAGTCAGTAATCTGTGGAATGAATGATCCTTGACATAGGAACTGTTTGGTTCTAAAAAAGCCCTTTTCTTTCCACAACCATGCCTTTAAACCACTTTCTGACCAGTCATCAAAATATGGCTAAGTAAGATAAATTAACGTCACTTCTCTGGAACCCAGGGCAGGTTTGGTAACACCAAGGAATACCCTGTGGTCCCAGGAAAGGGAAGAAGAGTCCCTAATTGACCCAAATATATCAGAATTGATGGAAAGAGAGGGTCAGTGATAGCTGCCAAAGGGGCATCCCAAATCTGGGAACTACAAGAGGAGCCAACATGTGCTACCCAAAGACTGAAATTTCAAGGAGCTAAAAATATCCTTGATAGTGTGGTCTGAAAATGCACTCCAATCATTTCTTTTCAGCTTAGTTGGGTGCCAAGATGGCTAACCTGGGTGTCAAAACAGGTCTGGAAGAGACAAAACAAGAATGCTCCCTTCCATGGCAAATTTTGTGTTGATTGGAAAGTCAGATGATGCTCTAGTAAACACGTGACTCTGTGTGTGTGTGTGTGTGTGTGTGTGTGTGTGTGTGTGATTTTCTTGGAATTCACAATAACAAGTAAGTAATGACTCATTTGTAAGCAATTACAAGAAAGAAAAGCACAGAAAAAGCACCAAAAATATGAACAGAACATGCTGAAAAGCAACACAACACAGTGGTTTCTTAAAAATATTTATTTTCGGTCGTGCTCGATCTTCACTGCTGCACTCACACTTTCTCTACTTTCCCAGAGTGGGGACTGCCCTCTAGGTGTGTGCGCAGACTTCTTATTGCGATGGATTCTCTTGCTGTGGAGCACAGGCTCTGGGCGTGAGGGCTGCCGTAGCTGCTGCCCATGGGCTCAGTAGCTGCAGCTTCCTGGCTCCAGAGCACAGGTTCTGTAGTTACGGCCCACGGGCTTAGTTGCCCTGAGGCATGTGGGATCTTCCCGGACCAGGGATAGAACCAGTATCTCCTGGATTAACCACTGGACCACTAGGAAAACCCCAGTGTGTTTTCTTTAAAGGTAAAATTCATGGAACATACATGTAATATTTTGCTCTCAGCTCTACTGGAATTTTTCTTTGGATAGTTTGAGTTACAATGACTTTTTTTTTTTAATTGAAGTAAAATTCACATAACATAAAATGAACAAATTTTCAAGTGGATCCATTTGATTTTCATATAAGTTTCTGTTTCACTATCTAATTTTTATCTGGTAATAAAATTACTGCATGTTGGTATATCAAATCCAGATATTATATATGTATGTGTGTGTATATATATATATGTGTGTGTATGTATATATATATGTGTGTATATATATGTGTGTGTGTGTGTGTATGTATATATATATATATATATATACAGCAGTGACAGTCAACAATCACCATAATTCTACCTCCAGGGTTAGAGGAAACAGCCACAGATAGGTGAGATTATTCCTCCAAATTGTTCTATTTATGTGTCAACCTAATTATTAACCAACATTGGATTATACTCTACATTCAGTTCTGTGCGTGTGTGCGTGCTCAGAAGCTTCAGTCGTGTCCAACTCTTTGTGACCCCATGGACTGTAGCCCGCCAGACTCCTCTGTCCACGGGATTTTCCAGGCAAGAACACTGGTGTGGGTTGCTGTGCCCTCCAGGGGGTCTTCCTGATCCAGTGATCAAACTTGCATCTTCGGCTTTGGAGACAGATTGAGCCACTGGGGAACCCCACATCCAGTTCTACTATTTCCTTTTTCTTTCTGCTAAACTGATAGATGCTGGACCTATTTTCCATGTCAGCACATAGCTCCCCTCTTCCCATACAGATACATCCCACTTCAGCTCACCAGTCCCCTATGGATGGACATTTGGGTGGTTGCCATCCTTGAATGTACATCTTTGCCGACTCATGGGGGTATTTCGGGGGGAATTCTGCCTCCCAGTAAGATATCTCTAGGGGAAATTCTGCAGGTGAGATTGCTTGCACAAAAGCCATTCATATTTTGCATTTTATTTGTTTATTTTTCTTAGAACTTATTTAGTAGTTCTTTCTTTCTTTCTTTCTTTTTTTTTTGCTGCGCTGTGTCTGCTATCGAACTCGAGCTTCTCCTTGTGTTGCGTAGAATGTGGGATCTTAGTTCCCCAAAAAGGGATGGAATCCTCCTCCCCTGCATTGGAAGGCAGATTCCTAACCACTGGACCACCAGGGCAATTCCCACATTTTGCATTTTAAGAGGAGCCCCCAAGTTGGGTTCCCCTAACACTACACCAATGTATCCTCCCACAAAGCCACATAGGAGAGCGTCTGGAGAATGTTCGATGTGTGTGTTTGGACATGTTCTGCAGCTTTCACAGGACTCCTCTGGGTTAGGGAGGGGAAGAAGGAGGAGGGTGAATTCATATCCAGTTCCAACACTTGTTTGTTCTCCTTTCCAGGCAGAAAGCAGGGAGAAGGGGCTGGGTTGGGTGAGGTAATCCTGACCCTCTCCCCTTCCACCATGTATGGAAATATGCTTGGAAACATCAGTTCCAGATGGAGCCAACCCCCACCCTACCCCCTCCACCCCTGTCGCCTGAGCCAGCCTGGACCTACTGGCTTCAGGGGACAGAAGGCTGGACTCAGAGGAATATTTCAGCAGCAAGAGGGTCCATAAGCCCTGAAACAATCTCCCTAGTGTTCAAGTCACTGCAGGCTGGCTGCAGGAATCACTGGCTTCTCTTGGTTAAAAATATCCCATGCCCGAGGGGCCCTCAGTGTCTGTCTCAGAAGGGAGCTGGCTCCCAGTTCATCGCTGGGGAAATGAACTGAGACCAACTGATTTTTTTTTTTCATGAAGCTTTGAAAACAGACTTTCTGGGTTCAAATCCTTGCTCCGGGGCTTCCCTGGTGGCTCAGTGGTAAAGAATCTGCCTGCCAGTGTAGGAGACACGGATTGATCTGGGTTTGATCCCTGGTCTGGGAAGATCCCTCATGCCGCAGAGCAACTAAGCCCAGGCACTAGAACTACTGAGTCTGTGCACTAGAGCCTGAGAGCCACAACTACTGAGCCCATGTGTCACAACTACAGAAGCCTGCGCTCCCTAGAGCTTGTGCTCCGCAACAAAAGAAGCGACCTCAATGAGTATACTACAACTAGAGAGAAGCCCCGGCTCGCCACAAGTAGAAAAAATCCTGCACAGCAACACTCAGCACAGCCAAAAATAAACAAATTATATATATATATATATATATATATATATATTTAAAATAATAAATAATAATAATAATAATAAATATAAAAATAAATATATAAATATATATATAAGTTATATATATAAAATCCTTGCTTCACCATTCATTCGCTGCGTGACCTTAGGTTGCTTACTTAAGTTCTCTGTGCCTCAGCTTTCCTGGCTGAAAAAGGCCAGGAAAGTTCTCTGTGCCTCAGCTTTCCTGGCTGAAAAAGGCCACGACTCTCTCAGAAGCCAGCAGGTCTCCGCCCTGGCTGAGCATTTAAAATTTCATCTGGGGAACTTTTAACAAATCCTGGTGCCCAGGCTGCATCTGGGTCAACTCAATCAGAATTTCTTTTTTTTTTTTTTAATCAGAATTTCTGAGTGGTAGTTCTGGGGCAGAAAAAAAAAAAATTTTTTTTAAAGCTTTCCAGATCACTCTGACATGCCAGTGCTGTAGAGATTTTGTGGGTGTTAAATGAGATCATATAGGGAAAAAGCTCTCTGTAGTGCCTGACATAGAGTTATATAGTTTGGTGAGTGTTGTAGGATCAATTATCCAAGCCTACGTGGTGGTAAGGGAAGGTTTCCTGGAGGAGGGGGTGGTTGAGCTGTGAAATGAGGGAAGAGAGAAGTTAAGCAGGAGAAAGAGAACAGGATGCATTTCAGCCAAGTAGTTATCAGCAGGGGTCTGGAGCCAAGAGGATGTGACCTCTTGGGGGAATTGAAAGTCATTCCCTGTGACTGGAGCTGAGAAAGGAGAGTTGAGGAGAAGATACCTTGCACTGGGTCCTCTAATGAGGTCAGAGATCCCGGGGAGTCACTGGGCTTTATTTTGGTGTCAGCAAGGTTTTAAGCAGGACAGTGAGTGGGGGGTGCACATGTGCTGTTTCAGTTGTGTCTGACTCTTTGCAACCCTGTGGACCCTATAGCCTGCCAGGGCTCCCCTCTCCATGGGATTCTCCAGGCAAGAATACTGAAGTGGGTTGCCACTTCCTGCTCCAGGGGAGTGGGGGGGGGTGGCCTCCCCCCCAAATTCAGGAATAGCAGAGCCTTCTCAAGGCACCGTGCCCAAGCCTTCTGGGGAAGTTGAAACTTGCTGAGGGGTGTGACACAATCCCCAAGCCCCACTTCAGGAGCCATGACCTAGATTCTGCAGTCAAACGGTCCTGGGTTTGAATCCCGACTTTGCCACATCATACCTGTGTGACCTTGGGCCGGTGCCTTCATTTATAAGCCTCAGTTTCCTGGCCTGGAAAACAGGCATAGAATCCCCCATTGGATCTTTGCAAGGATTAGAGATAATAATGTAAATGACTTAACAGGTGTTTCCCACACGCTAAGCAATAAATGTTCTCAATATGTGGGGAAAAGAATGGCCTATAAGAATCTAAAACTGGTCATTAATTTGGGGGGAATTATGGGAATCTGCCAGCAATGCAGGATACCTGGGTTTTATTCCTGGGTTGGGAAGATCCCCTGGAGAAAGAAATGGCAACCCACTCCAATATTCTTGCCTGGAGAATCCCATGGATAGAGGGGCCTGGCGGGGTACAGTCTATGGGGTCACAGGAGTCGGACACGACTGAGCAACTAAACTATCACCACAGGGATCTTTCTGGGCTTCCCAGGTGGTACAGCAGTAAAGAACCTGTCTGCCAATGCAGGAGACACAGGAAAGGCGGTTTCGATCCCTGGGTCGGGAAGATACCCATGAAGAAGGCATGGCAACCCACTGCAGTATTCTTGCCCGGAAAATTCCATGGACAGAGGAGCCTGGCGGGCTACAGTCCATGGGATCGCAAAGGGTCGGACATGACTGAGTGACTAACATACACACACATCCCCTCTTTATTCCCAACATCAATTAGTGCAGTGGTAAGTTTAATTTATTCAATTAATAGATTTATTCAGACAACGTATTTTTATTGCACACTTACTGTATCCTGTGCCCTGTGCCAGGCACTGGGTAGAGCAGTGAATGAGACAAACCTGGCCTTTGCCTTCCTGAAGCCTGGAATCTAGGAGGAGAGAGACAGATGCAAGCAAGTGCATAAGTATTTCATTACAGTTCCTCGGTATCTATGATTGGTTCCTGGAGCCCCAATATACCAAAATCCTTAGATGCTTAAGTGCCATAGTCAGCCCTGTGTCTCCAGTTCTGCATTCATGAATTCAATTAACCTCAGGTCTTGTAGTACCCACATTTGTTGGAAAAAAAAATCCTTCATAATTTTTTGTTATTACAAAAAATCCTTTGTAATAACTTTGTAATTCCCTGGCAGTCCAGTGGTTAGGATTCTTTGGGGCATTCACTGCCCAGATCATAGGTTTAATCCCTGGTCGGGGAAGTAAGATCCTGCAAACCAAGCAGCCATAAAAAAAAAAAAAAAAAAAACCCACACCTGCTTATTAGTGGACCTGTGCAGTTCAAACCAGTGTTTTCCCAGTCAACTGTACAATTATGAGGAGTGCTAAAAACAGGTCATAATCACAGGAGCCCTGACATAGTCTACCAGGCCAAGGAATGGTTTTCTGAGAAAATGGCTTTTAGGTTGAAATCTCCCCACTCCCCCAAATAATGACGCCAGCTAACATTTAAATCTGTGTCGTCCAGGGTGGTAACCACTAGCCAACATGAGGCTTTTGAGTCCTAGGACTGTGGCTAAGTGGAAATGAAATGTGTAAGCGTAACATGCAAATATGATTTCAGAGACTTCCTACTAAAAAAAAGGTGAGCTATCTAACTGATATTTTTATATTGATTACAAGTTGAAATGGTAACTTTTAGGATAGACTGGATTAGATAAAATACTAAGATTCATTTTAACTGTTTTTTTTTAATTTTTTTCAATGCAGCTACTAGAAAATTTTTAATTACATACATTGCATTTTGTTTCTAGGAGATAAGCCCTGAGTTCCCTGGAGTAGGAAATGGCAACCCAGTCCAGTATTCTTGCCTGGAAAATCCTATGGACATAGGAGCCCGGTGGGCTACAGTCTATGGGATCGCGAAGAGCTGGACACCACTGAGCAACTGAGCTTGACATACCTAGGCCTGAGTTAGACAGTGCTTGCTGATGACCAGGGATAGACTGAGGTGTAAGTGTGTAGTATCTTGCTTGATCCTATGATGACTCTGACAGGTAGCTATTATTTATCTACTTTCTGCAGAGGAGGAAACAGGTGCAAAGAGCAAAATGGACTGAGATTCACCACCATCAAGGAAGATAGCTGGAATTGGGTCTTTCTTAGTCCACTGAACTGTGTACTTAACCTCTACCCTACATTGCTGAGCAGAGGGGCCTGTGGGCTGGGACAGGAAGAGCCATCCAGAGCCATGAACGTGGAAAGAACAACATACACGAGGAGACAGACATTCCATGGACTAGAGGGCCCTCAGCAATCTCGGCCATGGAGTGGTCCCACGGTGCATCCGCCTTCTTGGAGGTTCTTTTCTCATCGTGCGGACCCTGAATTGTTTTGGCAGTGCTGTCCATCAGTGTTCTGTCAATGTCAGTTCTTTTTTTCTTTTAGAGACTGTGTATTTTCCATCATCCTATCTCCACTTAAAGAGTTAGTGGAGACTTCCCCACCCCCTACCCGGTGGTCCAGTGACTAAGACTCTGTGCTCCCAATGCAGGGGTCCCGGGTTTGATCCCTGGTTGGGGAACAAGGCCCTACATGCTGCAACTAAGCATTTACATGCCATAACTAAAGATTCTGCATGCTGCAACTAAGACCCAGTGCAGCCAAAAATAAAAAAATAAAAAAAGTTTGTAGACCAGCTTAAGACTGTTGTGGTTGTTCCTCAACAACCACAGTGGTTATTCCTACTCATTCAGTGGCCTGAGTGGTGGGAGCTGCAGACCAGTCTTCAGTGGGGAACTGCAGAATAGGCCCAGAGAGCTCCTGCACACCTCGGGACCAGTCCACCACCTCAGGTTGAGCATCGGTGGGCTCAGGAGCTGGAGCGCTCCATTCACCCTGAAATGCCTCCTTGGTCACAG
The DNA here is from genome assembly GCF_023699985.2 of Odocoileus virginianus. NCBI lineage: Eukaryota > Metazoa > Chordata > Mammalia > Artiodactyla > Cervidae > Odocoileus > Odocoileus virginianus. Next base: position 58,545,490 of record NC_069685.1, on the reverse strand, counting down.
CCTTCTCAGCTGCTGCCCACTCTTCCTTTCCAATCCCTTTCAGCATCTCTGTAGAAGGAAAGATCGGGCATGACCTTCCAGGGTGTTCCCAGGAGATGGTGTCACGCATGCGCAGAACTTCTCGGGCGAGCACCCACCACGTCAGACCCACTGAGTGAGCTCCCTTGTTGTCACACGGGATGGCCGGGCCCAGAGCACAGAGGAGAGACTGTCACATAGATAGATGGAAGGCAGGTGAAGAGACTTCTGTGAGAGGATGGTGGTCAGCCCTGTGATTAGTGACCACCAGAAGCCTTGGCTCCTGGAAGGCTGCCTAGATCTGGTTAGTGAAGGTTCTAAGAGAGAAGCGGCCAGCAATAAGAACAGCTCCAGTGCAGCAGTAAACTTCAGCACAGCCCGCAGGCCAGTATTCTTGGAGGAAATGACACTGGTGTCCACTGGGTTTTCAATGACAACGATGGCATGAGCTGCCAACAGAAGCTTCTGCAAGGTTCTCTTCAGATTTGTGATGTAGACGCCATGACTTTCCCTTTTGTAGACATGTTGTTTCATTTGAAAGTTAAACTTGGTGCCACCTAAGTGGGTTTCCCTTCCTCGGTGGCTCAGTGGTAAAGAAATCTGCCTGCAATGCAGGAGAAGCAAGAGATGCGGGTAAGATCTCTGGGTCAGGAAGATCCCCTGGAGGAGGAAATGCAACCCGCTCCAGTATTCTTGCTAGAAAATTCCATGGACAGAGGAGCCTGGCGAGCTCCATGCAGTCACAAACAGTTGGGCATGACTGAGTGACTGATCACACACACACAAGTGAGTTTCTGATGCAAGGAATTTGAGGACACTCTCCTCCTTATTTGCAGGACATCAAGGGCTCTGGATATGATTAAAATTTCCCTTTAAGTTACAATGGGAATCCAAAACAATGCCATATGGACCCCAGTCTGGGTAGTGAGGAGAGGCAACATCAGTTTATCCTGAGGAAGTATGAGAAAACCTGGTTTGAATTAACCAAGTCTGATGGCTTGGGGATGGGAGTCCCCGAGGGGAGGAAATCCCAGGTAAAGGACTGAGTGTCCAAGGTCACAGCACTGAACCACAAAGCCTCAGTTCTCTTTAGAATGTTCAAGTTGATGTGCTTAGTCACTCAGTCATGCCTGACTCTTTGCAACCCCATGGACTGTAGCCCGCTGGGCTCCTCTGTCCATGGGAGTCTCCAGGCAAGAATACTGAAGTGAGTAGTCATTTGCTTCTCCAGGGGATCTTCCTGACCCATAGATCAAACCCACTTCTTGCATTGCAGACAGATTTTTTTCCCGATGGAGCCACCAGGGAAGCCCATCCTTAGAACTTCACCTACCAAAGGCATAATTGCCAGCTTAATTGATGTTTTTCTTTTCAGTGAATATTGCTTTGAAAAGAAAGGTTTGAGGGACTTCCCCAGGGGTTCAATGGTCAAGAATCCACCTTGCAATGCAAGGAACTCAGGTTTGATCCCTGGTTGGGGAACTAGGATCCCACATGCCAGGGAACAACTAAGCCTGTGCACTCCAACTAGAGAGCCTGAGTGCCACAACGAAAGATCCCACATGACACAGCTAAGACCCAACACAGCCAAATAAATAAATAAATATTTAAAAAATGGTTGATCCACCTTAAAAAAAGGGGGGGGGGGTTGAGACCTTTGAAACAGGGACATGTGTATGCTGTGGGATTGGTCTAAGGACAATAGTTTCACCCGGTAGAGTAGCTGGTGTCTGGCAGAGGCCTGAGTTAGGTCTCCCAGGTTCAGATCTCAGTCCTGCTTATCAGCTCCATGACCTTGGGTAACTCAATCTCTCTGGTCTTAACTTTTCCAACTGAAAAAGGGGATACTAGTGGTCATTTCCTAGGTTTGTGGTCAGAATTAAATGCAAGAAAGCACAGAAGCACCCAGCTTACAGCCTGTTCATTCTATTGATAGTGCTGGCACTCAATAAATGGCAGGTGAGGGAAGAAAACCCACGGCAGGTGGTGCTATCACATGATTTCTGAGTCTGTGAGAGCAAAGCCCCTCTGGGGTCTGGGGTGGCAGTGGGGTGTTTCAGGAAACCATGCCCAGCACTGGGTGTAACCTCCTTGTACTTTTTCCCTTAGGGTCTAAGGTGGGGTCCTTTTTGCTCTGCCCAGAATTTTGGAAAAGTCTCCTTCTAGGGAGGATGGATATGTGTAAGATGAAAGAATATATAACCTTGAAAATGGGCTTCCCTGGGTAGTTCAGCAGTCAACAATCCAATGCAGAAGACCCCAGAGAGTGGGTTTGATCCCTGGGTCGGGAAGATTCCCCTGGAGAAGGAAATGGCCCCACTCCAGTATTCTTGCCTGGAGAATTCTATGGGCAGAGGAGCCTGGCGAGCTATAGTCCATGGGGTCGCAAAGAGTCAGATAAGCCTTAGTGACTAAACAACAAACCTTGAAAATATTGAATCTGGCCTCAAAGGCTGGGCTGAGATTGCACTGCCACGGATCTAGAGGGCGACCCCAGGAAAGGTCCTTCAAACCAGCCTTCAGTTCAGTTCAGTTCAGTCGCTCAGTCGTCTCCGACTCTTAGGGACCCCATGAATCTCAGCATGCCAGGCATCCCTGTCCATCAGCAACTCCCGGAGTTTACTCAAACTCATGTCCATCGAGTCGATGATGCCATCCAGCCATCTCATCCTCTGCCGTCCCCTTCTCCTCCTGCCCCCAATCCCTCCCAGCATCAGGGTCTTTTCCAATGAGTCAACTCTTCGCATGAGGTGGCCGAAGTATTGGAGTTTCAGCTTCAGCATCAGCTTTACCTGGTACTAATTTAGGGTCTTTGGTGGGGTGGCAACTTACTGGAAGATGGACGTAGACGGACGGGCGGACAAATCTGACTCTCCAGTGGACAGCGGTGTGATAAGTGAGTGACCGATGGACGGACACTCACAGGTAAGATTGTGAGACGTCAGGACAGGCAGATGGATATGTTAGCCAGACAGTCAGGCATGCGACCCCGTGACCGAAAGACTGACAGAGGGCTCGAAACCCGGGAGCCTCCCACCTGCTGGCTTGGCCACAAGGCGGCGCCGCCGCCCCGCCCTGCGGCCTCCGCCGCCCGGGCTGGGCGCGCTCTCGCGGGTTGGCGGAGGGGGCGTGGCCAGAGTGCGCACGGGGCGGGGCCGGCAGCTTCCTCGGGGCGCCCAAGGGCGGAGCGCGCGGCGGGGGCGGGGCGCGCGTTCGCGCGGGGGCGGGCCGTACGGCGGGTGCGGGCGCGCGCGGCGGTGGCGGCGCGTTCCGTTCCGGGCCGAGGCTCGCGACGGAAAAGTTGCCCGGCGGTGAGGAGCGGCCCCGGGACGGGCAGCGAGCGCGACGCCGAGCCGGCTCCCGGCGCCCGCGGCCCCCCAGCCATGGACGACCTCGGTGAGTGACTAGAGAGGCTGAGGGAGGAGGCAGCGAGGGGCGCGCGGCCCCGGGCCCCGGGCCGGGGCGGGCGCGAGCGAGCGCGCGAGCGGCGGGCTGAATCCCACCCGCTGCGGCCCGGGTCCCGGCTCTGGTTCCGGCTAGCCCCGGCTCGGCAGGACCGGATCCCGGGCTGGGCCTGAGTCCCAGGCCAGGCCAGCCGCCGTGCTCACAGCCGCCACCCCTTCGCCTCGAGGACAGCCCCACCTCCGGACCCTCCGACCTCGGGGATCCACCCCCATCTCCCAGCTCAGCCTCAGGGACCTGCTTGCTCGTCAGGGACCCGCCTGGTCCGCCTCAGGGATGGGCCCCCACTGCCGGGACCTGACCGCCTGCCCCGCTGCGGGACCCTCACTTCACACAGGGCTCCCCCACCCCCATCGCACAGTTGGAACACCCGATTTGGGGATCAGCTGCCTGATCGCGCAGCCGGGCCTGCTCCCAGCCCTTGGAGGCCCACCCCCACTTCACGGACGGACATCCGGCACCTCAGGGGTAGTCCCTCCGAGTCTACCCCTTTTATTTCACAGGTCAGATTCACAGGTTAGGGATGAGCCTCCATGACCACATCCCCACAAAGACAAGGCTCCTTTCTGCCCCACTGAGGCCCTGGGTCCATTTCATTGCCCTGGCCGCTCAGTGGCCCAGCCCCTCCGCTTTCATATCGAAGACCAGCCTCATCCTAGAAGCGTAGGCTGGGGAGACAAACTGGTGTCTGCCAGGGGAATGAGGTGGGAAGTGGGCCCCCGAGGTATGGCCATCTCTGAACTTGTCCAGGCTGGTAGTACCTTGCGGGAAGCCACACAGGTAAGGAGGATAGGATGCCCAGAACAGAGTTTTACTGTTTTCATGTGACTGGAGCTCCCAAACTATTTTTCTTCCATCCAGCCTTGATCTGGAGTTTGGGCAGGAGAAAGTATCTTCTGGAACCAGATGCTAAACCCAGGGGCGTTGGTGCCAGGGTTCTAGGAATGCCTTGAGCACTGTGAACCCTGGAGTGGAGGATTCACTCTCCCTCCCTCCCCTTCACGCCTGGAGCTGGAAGGCCTCTGAGCCAGGGAGTTGAGGAGGGGGAGGAAAGTTTCTTCTCTGTAGGAGCCTTGTCTTCCCTCTATGGACTGTGGGTGGCTTGTGTGACCACTGATGCTTTCTCTGTTCCGAGCTCTTAGGGGTGGATTCATCAGACAGGACTGATGGGCCTCCCCTGAGCCGCACAGGGCACTAAATTAAGACTGGTTATTTGTAGGCACTGGACTTCCAAGGGAACAGGGAGGAGGATTGGGGCGTGACTGCTTCCCAGAAGCTTCCTTTGGGGATCAGGGTGCCTCCCCAACCAGATCCTGGAGCTGAGGAGAGTGTGCAGTCCTGCCTGTTTTGCAGAGTACAATGGCTGCCAAGCATAGTTCTGCCTTTGGGTCAGGCTTGGCACCCATTTTTCCAGCACACTCAAGGTTGGCATGGCTTCCAGGCAGGTATTTTTATTTATTTTTTTTTGCATAAAAATAACCGAACTGAAAGGAGGCTGGGGGATATTTTTCGAATCAGGATCTGAAAATCTCAATGCTTTCCCTGTGGGAACTCACAAGCAGAGTCACAGTTTCTGAAATGCTGGTGTGGGTTCCATTGCTTCCAGACAGGCCCCGTGCTGTTTGAAGGACTGAGAAAGTCTTTGTAGAGTTCCCTGTTGAAGCTCGGAATTCCTGTCCTCTGACAGTCTTCCATTTAGGGCCAGGAAACTGAGTTGTCTCTGAAAGGAAAGAAAGGGTCCTGGCAGAGCAGATTGCAGAAATTTAGATTTGCCGTTCCTGGAGTATTTCCCCGTACCTCAACTGTCCTGTCTTCACAGCAACTCTTTTCAAGGAGCCCCTTAAGGGTCCCTGCTATCAGTCCTGCTGGCCTTTTACAGATGGAGAAAACTGAGGCTAAGAGAGGTTGATTCCCTGGCCCAAGGTTGCACAGTCGTAAGATGGCAAAACCGTGATTGGAAACCCAGTCCCTCGCTCCTACATCTGCAGCTCTGTGCACCACGAGGCCTTTCTTCGTGACGAGGGGGTCTCAGAGAGGTGATGGCTGCCACCTGTAACTACTTCTCCTGCCTCCCCCGACAGGCTCCTCAGTTGTCTGAATCTGGGCTGCCTGGCTTCCTTGGCCTGAGCTCCCAGGGGGCCAGCCACGCCTGGCTGACTGACCGGAGCCTGGGGTGGGCGGAATGGGGCGTGCAGGAGGAGAGAGGAATTCGCCTCTGCTCTCAACCCCCATCAGCTGTCTGGATGGCTGCTCAGCACCCTGCCCGTCAGCTGTTTTCCTTAGTTAGGCTGGACCCAGAGGCCAAGCCTCTTGTTTTTATTTTTCTCCTGAGAGTGCTGTCAGCTGTGAGCCTCTGGGTCCCTTAAACAGAAGAGTCTGACCTGTGGCAAGTCTAGAGGGGTCAGAGTCTGTGCTGGGACTTTGCTTTTTATTTTTTGGTCTAAAAGAAAAAAAACTGGGGAGCCCTCCCCTCCTGTAGCTGTTAGTGACAAACTCACCATGTGTTGTTTAATAAGTTACAAAGTTATAGCTCTTTGGGCAGAAAACTGTAAGTACACGCAGAGAGTCCGGCCCTTCCCTGGGTGTTCTGTCTGCTTTGTGCTCCGGGGTGGTTGCTGGTGGCTTTCCTCATTACTGTTTAGATGCTGGTTTGGCTGGGAGTTCTCGGTGTTCCAGTTCTGGCTGGAGTTTCCTGGACAGAGTTCTCACAACACAGAGAGGCACTCTGGTCATGTTCTGCCCTCCCCTCCGCGTTTTTTAGTGCGCCTGGGGGGTGGGGGGGATGGGGACCATGACCACAGCTGGGGGCTAACAGTGATCACGTGCGTTTAATAGGAGCCAGGCATCCTACTCAGCACTTCTTGGTATCAAGAAGCACACTTGGTATCATCACAGCGATTCCGGGAGGGAGGTGTGATGCAGAAATCTGCTTGACGGATGCAGAAATCTGAGTCATGAAAGTTCAGTGGGGGCGCTGGGATTGTAACCCAGGTCGATCATCCATTTCCACACCTGGTCATCTTCATAATAAGGTAGTACGTGCATGCGTGCTCAGTCACGTCCGAGTCTTTCCAACCCCATGGACCACAGTCCACCAGGCTGCTCTGTCCATGGAGATTCTCCAGGCTAGAGTGCTAGGGTGGGTTGCCATGCTCGCCTCCAGGGGATCTTCCCCACCCAGGGATCGAACTGCCCTCTCCTGCACTGCAGGAAGATTCTTTACGGGGGGGGGCGGGGGGGGTGCTAATGAGTTAGTAAGTGCTTGGTAATCAACCAGGGGAATGAGCCATGCGGCCTGCTGAGTAATTGCTAGGTACCTTTTAAACTTCTGCCCTTGGGGCCATCGTCCAGTGGCAGTGGGTAGGCTGGTTCAGGCCTCGATAGCTTTGCCGTTCCCATTCCTCTCAGGGGGAGGAGCAGCCAGCTGTTGGCAATGCCCAGTTGCCTCTGGGATCTGGACCTGTCTCCTTGCAGCTTCTCAGCAGTCTTGACCCTCTGGAACACAGTGCCTCATTGTCCTTGGGGGGGAGTACTGGGGAGCAGGGGAATTGCCTGGGGCATTCCAGGCTACGGAGCCTCTCTGTTTCCATGGAAAGTCTGGACTTTGGGCTCGCCCATCTGTGGTGCCTCTGTGTGTTAGGGCAGGGTCAAGGGCACCCAGCTGCTGGTCCTGTGGCAGGGGTGACCCGTGGGGTGATGGTGTGCTCCTTGGGGGCCCTGTGTCAGCCCCTGATCTCCTCCTAGGCTGTGCACTAGTGAGGTGTAGAGTGGACACTCAGACCCTGGTGGGTCTGGTTCTTCAGCAGGTGCCCTTTCCGCTGGGCAGCCAGAGCGTGGTGGAGAGGGGTTCGGGCTGCTGTGGGCCAGAGCCCTGCCACTGTGGGTTTGAGTCCCCCCAAGGGAGCATCCCAGGATCCTCCTGCCTGAGGGGACTGACTTCCCAAAGCTTCCCTGAGGCCTTTCTCTAGTTCCCAGGGCAGAGACTGGAAAAACTCCCTTCCACTTCACTCTAATCCCAGCCCTCTTCCTGGGTTGTCCTGGTCTCAGCGCCTTCGTTCATGATCACAGCTGTCTGTAGAACGCTTTTGCTTTTTACGGTGTTTGCGGAACCCTTTCCGTAATGTTTATTGAGCACTTACTATGTGTGAGCCCTGGGCTGAACACCTTACCCGCGTGGTCTCTTTGAATCGTGTTGGCCCTATGAGGTGCAGTTTCTGTTGCTATTACTACCACCCATTTTACAGATGATGAAATGGAGGCACAGATAGGGTGAGCCCACTTACCCAAGTTCTTTAACTCGCTAGTGGCAGGGCTGGGATTTAAATCTTGTGACCCATTTTCCACGTCTGTTCCTGACACTGGATTGGATCTGGTTTGCCTGTTGGTTTGATAGCTTTCTGTTTCTAGGATGCTAAAAATCTTTTTCTGCCCTTCCCATACCCCCAGTCTCTTCTCTCTTTTCTCTTTGGCCATCACCACACGGCACGCGGGAATCTTAGTTCAGGAATCGAACCTGTGTCCCCTGCAGTAGAGGTGTGGAGTCTTAACCCCTGGACTGCCAGGGGTGTCCGCTCGTTTTCTGTTCAGTCTCACGCCGTCCTTTCCTCTTCTCTGCGGCCTCTCCCCTCTCGTTGGCTCTTTCTCGAGGATGCCGTGCTGAGGACAGGATGCCAGGCACTTTTGGCAGGGTCTCATGCCCGGTGGAGGACCTCCCTTCTGTCTGTCCACCGGTTGCCTGTCCACTCAATGGTTAGCCTCAAGACAGAGCTGCGAGCTTATAGCACAGCTGGTGCTGAGAACCGGTGCAGGCTTCACGCTCCCTCTCCTACTCTTTGGGGTTGAAGTCAGAAGCCCTCTGTGCCCCCCAACTCTGTACACTCTCCTGTCTTTGTTCAGGTGTTTGCACCTGGCTCCCACTTGGAGCCAGCCCATTGCCAGAGGAAGAAGTCCTCAGAAACCCTTCAGGTGGAGAACTGAGGATATCCTGTGAGAGGGAGAGAGAAAGAGAAAGCATTAGGAAGTTGAATTTCCCCAGAAATCTTGACAAACCAACAGCTTAAAAGTGGTGGCCGGGGGACTTTCCTGATGGTCCAGTGAGTGGGACTCCAAGCTTCCACTGCAGGGGCACAGGTTCTATTCCTGGCCAGGGAACTAAGAACCTGCATGCCTCGCAGTGTGACCAAAATAAAAATAATGAAGTAAAATAAATAAGTGTCTAGAGATCATCTCCTGACCTGGGATAGGCCTGGAGCCCCATGGCCTCCCAGGTCCATTTTGCCTTTTCAGGTCCTGTTAGGAGCCTCACATTTGGCCTCAAGCGTCCATTCTCGACCAGAGAAGTCTCCCAATTAATGGACTGATGGTCTAACAAGTGGGGCTCAGGGGAGGCTGTGGATGCTGGGCCAGAGGCAGGCAGAACGTGTGGTTGGCCAGGCCCAGCTGAGCCCCAGTGGCCAAGTTTCCCCTTAAAGATGGCCTCTTAATGCTTATTTCTCCTGTGATTGTGGTATTGTGGTTTTTCGGGAGAACATTGTTATTGTTAGGTGCAGGCGAAAGTATTTGGGAGTGAAGTATCACCATGTCTGCAACTCAGTTTTAAATGATGTAGTGAAAACGTAGGGAGGATGTGTATATACTGTGTGTATATGTAAAGAGGAAAAGAGAGGAAACTTGTGCGTGTGTGTACAAAAAAATGGCAGAACATCAACTGTGACTGAATCTAGGTAGAGGGTATGTGGGTGCTTACTGCAGGGGTCTTTCAGTTTCTCTGTATGTTTAGACATTTGCATGATAAAAAGTTGGGGGAGAAAAGGTGAGAAAACCTTGCCTTTCCACAGCGGGCTTGGAGTCATTCCATCAGGGATGGGCATCAGTTGCCTACCTGTGATTGAGCCGAGTGACTCTTGACCTCCCGTAACTCCGACGCAGGTGGTGGAGAGACCAGGGGGTAGAGACAGGAGCCAGGCGGGCCTGGCATGGGAGTGACTGGTGATGCCTCCAGGGACGGGGGCACACACTGACCCATGCAGGAAAGAGGACAGGGCCCGGCAGAGACAATGAGCATCGCTGGTGTGGAGGGAGCCTCTGGGACTATTCTGAATGTGGTGATGTGAAACGGACCACGGTCCAGGCAAGCAAGATGCTGGGCTCCGGCGGGAGTTGGGAAGGGGTGGCCTGGGTGGGATGCAGAGAGCCGCCTCTGGGCAGCTGGAGCTTTGGGGGAAGGGATGACATGCCTTTCGCTTCACATCACGAGAAATCTGTGGCCAAAGGAACACCACTAGCCTGTGGGCAGCGGAGGCCGGAGTGGCCCCAGGCTCTTGCTTGCAGCCCCGCTTGGCCATTCGGTTCTCCATACTTGAGGCTCCTACTCCTGGTATCCCCACTCCCAGGTCCCTCCTGTCTTGGTTTCTGCCAACTCCAAAGCCTGTCCACCAGGCCCCGCATCTCTGTGGGAGAAATGGCCGAATTCCCACACCGGTGGCCCCCTTGGCTTAGAGGGCCCCTGGTGCCCACTAGAAGCATTTAGCGGCCCGTCAGCCCTCCTTAGGTGAGGGCCTCACACGAGGGTCTTCTCTGAGCCTCACATCTGTCTGTCTGTCCCCAAGCAAGGACTCTGAGGCTGGCCGTCGGGTCCTGATCGCGGGGTCGTCCTAGGGAGGTCTCAGAGCTGCGTGTCCAACCTGACCGCCTGTTCGAGGAGCAGAATGACGTGGTTTTTAGGGCGGGGTGGGGGGGGATGGGGAGGGGTGGTGCTGGAAGGAAGCTTTATGTAATTCTTGGCTGGGACTCAGGTAATTGTTTTAATGAAATGGAATGCAGCTTATTCAGAACGCGCTTGGCAGAAACAGCCATGTTCTGTTCTGTTCTCTCATTGGGGAGAGCGAGTCACACACTCGAGGAGGCCGATTGGGAAGAGATTGGAGCCTGGGGTGAGCATGAGCAAGGTGGGCGGAGGCCTCCGGGGATCTCCTCTCCCTTCAGTGCAGGGATCCTTGGCTGGCCGGACTCTCTCCTGGACGCCAGTCTGGGTGTCTTGCTGAATGGACGCCTCTTGCAACAACAGCAAGACCCTGTTAGAGCATGTGGGCTGTAAACTGAGCCTGAAGCTGTCTCTCGGGTTGTTGGGAAGCCAAGTGATGTGGGCCTGGGAGTGCTCAGCACACAGCCCATAGACCCTCCGAGACATCCGTCTGTTATTCATTGCACCCCCCTTTTCCCACCTCGACACCTCCTGTGACTCCCTGGGTACCCCCCCACCGCCCTGGCATCTCCCATCAGTGTCGACGTGCCTGGATGTGACCTATCCATAGATACACCAGAATCCTTCTGGTTTCTCCACCCGCCCCCACCCCCCCGCCGTTTGTCCTTCCTAACTTCTTTTTTTCTTGAACACACCCTGTGGCATGTGGGACCTCGGTTCCCCAATCAGAGATCAAACCCATACCCCCTGCGTTGGAAAGCAGAGTCTTAACCACCGGACCTCAAGAGAAATGCCCCTCCTGACTTCTTTAGTTTCCTCCCTGTCCTGTTTGCAGTGCAGCCTGGGCCATTCTTCCACATTTTGCTCTTTGGCCGAGAGTGCGTCCCACTCTGTAGCATCCATATTTCCCCCTCCCTTCCTTAAATTCCGCTTCTCTGAAGATCCCCCATTCTCTGAAGAACCATCTTCCGTGGTCCCTCAGCCTCCTTCCCCACCTCCTTCTCTGATCCCTTTTTGGGGGAACACCAGTGCATTTTTGTGAAGGCTTTTTCTGGGCCCCCTGTTTCTCTCCTAGGTATCCAGGTCAGTTTATCTACTTGCCTGACCTGTTTTATCACTTCAATGCTGGTGATGCCTAAATTTATATTTCCACCCCTGACGTGGATTCTATTGTCCAGATTCTTCCGATCTGCACGCCAGCAAAGATCCAACTCATTTCCTTCTCACTCTCTCTTCACCGCCTCAGTCTATTGTCCGCTCTGTTTTCGTCCCCTCCCTTCTCTTGGCCTGTGTTAAACTGTTTCTGCAACATTTTACAGTTTAGAAAACATGTTTACGTGCTTCATCATCATTGATGATTCTGACAGAAGCCCTTTGGGGTAAGCGGTGGTTTCCCCATTTTACAAATGAGGAAGCTAAACTGCAGCCCGGGGCACAGAGGAAGGGGACACTCCCAAGTGTCACCACAGATGATGTTGCGAGAGCTTGGTCTTAGGTCTTTGAGTGCCCCAGCCAGTTCTCTTTTTGGTCTTTCAATGCTGGAAGCCTGAAGGCAGGGATGGGAAGTCACAGGTTGCATGTGGCCTGGAGACCCGTGTCACTCGGCCTTCATAGTATTTAAACATATCAGAATTAGACACCAGCATTGAAAGTATCAGGAGATGGCACCTCAAAATCCATAGGCTATTTTTTTTTTCTGGAAACTCAAGAGTTGGTGACATTGGACGCCCATCCTCCGTGGCACTGGTGGGTAGAACTTGACGGCTCCGGCTCTCACAGTGCCTCTCTCTGTTACCTGCAGCAGGCCTGCTTTGAAAAGTTCTGAAAATGCTCTCTCTTTTTTTTAAAAAAAAAAAATTATTTATTTATTTCTGGCTGCCCTGAGTTTTCGTTGCTGTTCTCGATCTTTCTCTAGCCGTGGTGGCTTCTCTCGTTGCAGAGCACGGTCTCTACCATGCACGCTTCAGTAGCTGCAGCCCGCAGGCTCAGTTGCCCCACGGCATGTGGGATCCTCCCTAGACCAGGGATCAAACCCATGTCCCCTACATTGGCAGGCAGATTCTTAATCACTCGACCACCAGGGAAGTCCCTAAAAATGCTGTCTTCCTGCCCTCCATTTATGGCAGACACGCAGTTGCCAAATCTAGGGGATTTCTTGAACTCCATTCCGTGACTTAGATTTGATTTCTCACCACTCCAAGCACTTAGCTCTGCCTGGGTCCGGACCCTTGTCCGTGTGGCAGAAAATAACCCCTGACTTGCCCATCTCCTTTCTCCCTCTTTAAGTTCTCAGTTGCAGGCACTTTTCTAGGAAAGTTTTTTTTTTTTTTCTTTCCAGTTGAAACTAGCCAACCTCTTGACCCTCCCACTTGCCTGTAACTTCACAGATCTGTGTCCATTGGGCTTTTTCCCTTGTGTTTCCCCCTCTGCCATGTAAGCCCCTTGAAGACAGGGATCTCACCTGCCGTTCAAGCGTCCCTAACCTCCAGATGTGGCTCGGTTCTCTCTGTGGTTGCCTAATAAGTTGGTTTTTTTCCTAAGTTTTTTTTTGTTGTTATGTGAACCATTTTTAAAATTTTCATTGAATTTGTTACAATATCACTTCTGTTTTATGTTTTGGTCCTTTGGCCACGAAGCATGTGGGATCTGAGCTCTCCGACCAGGGGTTGAACCCATGCTGCCTGCCCTGGAAGGTGAAACCTTCCTTAACCACTGGACAGCCAGGGAAGTCCCACCCTATTAAGTATTTAACGGTGGTCGATAATGAAATGGGTTTGAACTGTGGACCCCCACCAAGATGCTGATCCTCCATCAAAACACTGCCTCTGCTAGAGAATCTGAGCACGAAGCCCTCTGGGTTTCAAGCAGGTGGGGAGGCCACCCAGAGCCCCGGGGCAGAACTCAGGGTCCCCCATCAGCCCCTCGTCTCCCTGCTCTGTATCCCTGCTGCCACTTGCCAATTGCGTGACCTGGACAGGTCACCTGACACCCCGAGCATCAGTCCCCTCATTTGTGAAACAGGTGCGTTTCCTGAAATGCGGTAAAGTGCTCAGTAAATGGCAACGATGATTCTTTTTCATCCCTGGAATAATCTAGTCATGGGTCGCAGGGGCAGGACGGGTTCGGCTTTCTCTGTCGCTTTCCCACCTGCTTTCACAGCCTGCTGCGCTGTGGCCTTGGAGGTGGCATTCAGAGCCCTGGACAGCCATTCAGCCAGGGCCTGGAGGAGGCACCCTGAGTTCTGTTAGCTCCCTCCGCAGTGTGATCGGAGGACCGTTCGTGGCCCCATGGGGTGACTGACGCACGTTTGGGGCTCTGCAAATGACATGGTCAGTCCTGGTGCTGGTGGTGTTAGGTTGGGTTTTGGTCATATGACGTCTCACTTCCCCGAGCCTCTTTGGTGGCTTTGAGGAGAAAGCGGTGGGGAGGAGGTTGTTTGGTGGCTTGGTTTGTTTGATTGCTCATGTAAGGCAAAAATTTGAGAGCCGCTCTGAGGCCAGCCCTGGGCTCCTCCCAGAACTTGCGGGCCTTACGCTGGCCAAGGCAGGCCGTGAAGGATGCTCAGCAGCATCTCCAAGGCCTCCCAGGATGGGTCCAGGCCAGTGAGGCTCCTAGGAGCAGTAGAACAGGAGAGTTTCTGGGCTGGAAACTGTGTCTTTTGTCAGTGGAGTGGGCTTAGTTCCTGGACTGCCCCCTGCCTGCCTTTCTACCCTTTTAGGGGCAGTTGCTATGTTGGATCAGCCCCCGGTCCCCCCTCATTTGGGGTGTGGAGCGGCTCAGAGAGTCCTGGCGAGGCTTCTTCCTTGCTCTCTGTTTCCAGGAATATTCCTCTTCTTCGGGTGGAAATGGGCGTGTCCCACACAGCCTGCACTTGGCTTCCTCCGGATTTACCGTTTGTCCCGTGGACGCCCGGCCCTGCTGGCTGGCCCGGGTGGGTTCTCAGCACGGTTGAGCTGCAGGACAGCCAAATCGGGCTGGCCCCTCTGGGGCAGGTGTGAAGGAGGAGCAGCCACAGCACCTGGAAAACGACCCTCGGGCCTCGGGGACCCGCCCCCACCCCCGGCTCACTTGGTCACCTGCTGCTCATCTTGGAAAGTCCTCTGTTCCCACAAGTGGACATGTGGTTTTCTCACCATCTGGCGGAGCACCAGCTTAGCTACATCCTGGGGGCGAGGGAGCTATTGCAAGAGCTGTGGCCTTGCTTCCTCCCTGTCTCAACCCCTCAGGTGATTTCTTCTGCCATGTCTTGAACTTCCCAAGAATCCTCGCCCCTGCTCCGTCTGGAGAGCTGCACCAGAAGTCTTTTTTTGTTTGTTTTTGGCCTGGTGTGCTGACGCCACAAGCAAGCTGGGGAAGAAGAGGAGGGTCACCTGGAGGTGGTGGTCATGCTCCCTGTGATCCCTTGTGGTCATCTGTCCCCAAACATCCTGTTTGCACCCTTAGTGCAGCGGGAGCACCGGCCTGGAACCAGCTGTTATCTGTTGGCCTGACCTCGGGCAGAGGCGTGGGCCCAGGGGTGTCACAGCTCATCTGCCTCTGGGGGACGCTGGGCTGTGTGGTCCTGGGCTGTTGATGGTGTTGCTGGTAGCAGCTTCTTTCCTCGTCACCAGCTTGGGCTTTGTCCCGGCTCTGCCCTTTCTCTTCTCGCTGCTTCTACTGCCTATGAAAGTTTTCCTTCCAAATGTTCTACTGGGCGTGACCAGTGGCCACTCCCTTCCCTGTGGTTCTGGGCCGATTCAGTCTTTCTTAGACTTCTACACTTCTAGAGTGGAAGGGGCCTTTGGATGTCACCCACTCCTGTGGTTGGGGCTTTCTGCCCATCACTTCTTCCATCGGAGCTGCTCACTTTGTTTATATATTGAGCTTCCATCGGAGGCTGCAATTGCAAAAGGGGTTTTGTGGTTTTTTCAAAAATTTAAAAATAAGAACATAGAAATGTTGGAAAATGACTTATGAGGTTCAGCCCACCTGTTTTACAGAGTGACAGACTGAAATTCTCCAAGGAGAAAGCACTTGCCTAGGACACTTAGTAGCAGAACAAGGCTGTGTTTTGTTTTTTTTTCCCCCCTCTAACCCATTTTTGGGGGTATATCTGGGGTCCTAGTCTTCTTTCTAGAACCACACGCTTGCCACAGTGTGGCCTCAGGCCTTGTTTTTTTTTCTTGTCTCATTTCTAGAGATCTTTCTAATGTCATTGTGTGTCTGATACTGTTACTTTGTAAAAGTTCTTATGTCAGAGAAGATACATACTTATTGTAAAAATAAAAAAAGAGGAAGGTACAGAAGTGAAAGTCCTTCCTTCCTCCCTGATCCAGGGGTAACTTGTTAACAGTTCGGTGTGTATCTTACCCACCCATCTCCTATATATTTATAAATATATAGGCATGCATGTAATATACATACCTTCATTTTTTTTAAAAGCCCAGGTGAAAATCACATAACATAAAATCAGCCACTTTAAAGTACACAGTTCAGTGGTGTTTAGTACATTTCGTACAAGTTGTGTAGTCGTTGTCTCTGTCCAATCCAGGACATTTTCATCATCACCAAAGGAGTCCACATACCCTTTTTAAAAAATTTATTTATTTGCCGTCTTAGTTGCGGCATGTGGGATCTAGTTCCCTGACTAGGGATTGAACCTGAGCCCCCTGCATCTCCGGAGCATGGAGTCTTAGCCACTGGACCACCAGGGAAGTCCTTTGGGTTATTTTCCAAATAGAGAGTTGAATTCTCCACTTATGATTGTGGATTTATCTTTTTATTTCTGTTGATTTTCGCTTCATCTAGTTTGAAGCTCAGTTATTGGATGTATGTGTGTTTAGGACTATTAAATGTTCATGACAAATTGACCTTTTATCATCACGGAGGGTCTTTATCTCTAATAATATTCCTGTCTGAAAGTCCATGTTGTCTGGTATTAATGGAACCACTCCAACTTTCTTGATATTAGTGTGAGTGTGGTATCTTTCCCCCCATCATTTTATACTTCTCAGACTGGGAAGAACTGTTTAACTGTGTCTTTTTAAAGTGTTACTTATAAATATCCTATTTCGAATCTTGCATTTTTATCCAATCTGACAATCTCTACTTTTTAATTGGAAACGTATAGACCTTCTAACATTTAAAGTAATTATTCACTTGATTGGGTGTAAGTCTGCCATTTTGCCACTTATTTTGTGTTTCTACCGTTTGTTCTTGTTACTTTTTTTTAACATTTGTTTGTTTTTTCAGTTTTTGGCTGTCCTGGGTCTTCGTTGCTGCGTGGGCTTTTCTCTAGTTGCAGCAAGCTGGGGCTCGCTCTCCAGTTGCGATTCGTGAGCTTCTCGTTGCGGTGGCTTCTTGTTGCTGAGCACAGGTGCTACTGAAGTCTCGTGGGCTTCAGTAGCTGTGGCTCTTGGGCTCTAGAGCACGGGCTCAATACTCGTGGTGCACGGGCTTAGTTGCCCTGCGTTATGTGGAATCTTCCCGGGTGAGGGATCAACCTCCTGCATCGGGAGGCGGATTCTTTACCACTGAGCCACCAGAGAAGTCCCTCTACTATTTTTATGAATTCTTTTTTCTTCTCTTGCCTCCTTTTGGATTCGTTGAGTATATTAAGTCCAAAGAAATTAACAAAAATGTTTGCAAAACCGTATCTTTCCTCCCCCCCCCCCTTTCTGTTTCTCTTCCAAAAACTTGCCATCTGCTCTCTTTCGCTGTCAAGTTGCCCCTGCCTTGTTAGGCTTCCGTCTGCATCACTAATCCTTGCGTGCTTGTTTGGCTGTCTCATCTGTGACTGGGTGCTGATAATCAATGATGCTCTCAGCTGCCCCAGCTACAGAGCCCCATGGCTGGTGTTGCTAACACATTCCAGTGGCCCAGGGTTCAGAAAATCAGCACATTCCTGTCTCCCCTGTCCCCCGGGAAGAGGTGTGACAGACAGGAGCAGGTCTGCAGGACACCGAGGCTGCGTTCCACCCAGTTCCTCCCCGCTCTCCTCCTCCCCCGCCCTCCAGCGCCAAGTGAAAGTGCCCACCCGCCCCAGGGCTGGGCTGCCCCGGGTACCAGCTTCCCCCCAGGCCAGCTGCCTTGCTTCCACGGCCAGCACGCCCTCCCTGACCTGCCCTCCCCCACCCACAGAGGAAGCCAGACTGGCCACACAGTGAGTTGAAGCCTTAAGTACCCACCAGGGGCTGCTCTGCTCAGGCCACAGAGTCCTGTGCGGTGCTCCTTTGATATTGTTCTTTCTTTTCTTTTTTTCTTTAAAGGGCAGAAGTGATGCCGGTTGGGGAGGGGTGGTGGTAACTAGATCCCAGTAGAGGGAGATTTCTTGGGATGGAAGAGGAGGAAGGGCTGGGGTCCTGCTACTCTCCTCCCCCGCCTCCCCCGCTGCCATTGTGCTTGGCTGGTCGTGAGTGCTCACTGAAGCCAGGAGTGGTATGGACTGCGGGAGTGAGCAGGTCTTGGTGATGGACGGGGGCTTGGCATGGCTCTGCTGGAGGCACGGAGGTAAAGATGGGTGGAGACAGTCCGCCTGCCCTCAATAAACTGGTAAACTGTCACAGACTGGTGGGACCGAGGCACTCTGGCTGACAGTTTCTGCCGGTCTGATACGTGCTCCCATAGGAGATGTGCACGGTGCTTTGGGAACTCAAAGGAGAGGGGTTTGGAATTCTGTGCTGGAATGTAGTCATGGAGGGCTTCTTGGAGGAAATGGTACCCTAAACTGACTATTTGATGTGGTTTATTTATTTCCTTATTTTGTATTTCTTTTAAAAAAATATTTCATCATTCTCATTGCTGTTTTTATTTTTTGGCTGTGCCATGTGGGATCTTAGTTCCCTGACCAGAGATTGAACTGGTGCCCCCTGCACTGGAAGCACAGAGTGCTAACCATTGGACTATCGTGGAAGTCCCTAATGTGTGTTTTTTTTAGCTGGAGTCTTGACTTTTAGAAAAGCCTCAAACTTTCATCCTTTATATAAATCACAAGGATTTCTGTAATAAGATATGGGAATCTCTTACAGAAGTGCTGTAAGACTTGTACCTTGTGGGGTAGCCATCCCTGATTAAGTGTTGTTTTCTCTGTTTAAACAGCGTCACCCATGAAGCATATGTTTGACTTTCTTTTTTAACGTTTCATATGAAAACGACAGACTACCTTAATTTATGTGTGCTTCCTCATTGTAAATAGGCTTGCTTCCTCTCTAGATATTTTTGTGCCTCTGTGTTCTACTCATTAACTACTTTTGAAGTTTTAATCTATATTATTTCTATTTTGTTTTGTGTACAAGGGGGAAAATGAAAAAGCTGGAATCCCCTTATCCCCCCAAATGCTTATTTTCCACACTAAGATTTGGGAAGCTCTTAAAAAAGAGGCACCCCCCCTCCCCAGCATAAAAACCATGCATTCCTTCTTGTTTAGGTAGGCAGGGCGGATCCTCTTCATCCTCGGGTTGCAGAAGAGGAAACTGAAGTCTTGAGGAGTCTCGGGATTTGTCCTGGTAAAGAAGACAGGAGGGTGGTCTAGGCAGCTGGTGCCATGAGTGCAAAGGCCCAGAGGAGGAGGCTTTGTGTGGGTGACGATGAACTCACGGGCTCTGCTTTGGCACCGTTTGTCATCCCCGTTGGATCTTACAGGCTCATCAAACTCAGCTTTGGGCCGCGAGGTCACCGCTGAGAGCCTCTAACCTTTGCTGCTTCCCTGGAATGACCTTTTGGGGTGGACTCGGTGTGGCAGTTGGAATGGAGCCGGTCTCTGGGACCCCCAGTCAGGTGTAGAGCCTCTGTTGGGGCAGATTCTTTCCTGGGCTGAGATTTCAGTGTCCCGGGCCCGCCAGCCCCAGCAGTGAGCCCATGTGCTTGTGTGACAGGAAGGACCTGGTTCCTGTGATAACACGCTGGATCTGGCCCCTCTTCCGGAGGGGAGCCATTGGGGGGATGGAGCTGGCTCTTATTTGGATCCCAGGGCTGGACTTGGGCCCTGGGGAGCAGGCCAAGGGAGGGGTGAGCACCCGGAGAATTCCCCAAGCCGGCTGCACGCAGTGCACGGCCTTCCCACACCCGGCCAGAGCACACAGGCGTGCCCCGTCCCCAAACCTCTGCTTCCTGGGCCCCGGAGAGAGTCAGAGGTGGCTTGTCCAGGGGAAAGGAAAGACCTGGGGCTCTGCCTGTCCTAGGTCGTCGCCTGCCCTTGTTACCCCGACCCTGTTGTGCGCCTTCCTCCCCATGGCCCTGCCCCTCCTCCCACCTGCCCTTCTCATCTGGTGGCTGGCCCCTCCGCCTGCAGGAAACAAACGTGGGAGGCATCCTGTTCTCTCTCCTCTCCTCACAGCCGCTCAGTTACCAGGTCGCCTGGATTTCGCCTGGATTTCGCCTAGTTTTATTTAGAGCATTGAGGCTCCCGGGCTGTCTCGGGCGCGCCCCGCCTCCCTCGGGGCTCCCTTGCACCCGCTGATGCACCAACACAAGCCTGGTCCTGTCGTTCCCCCCCGCCCTGCCTTCTGCCCCGGTAGGTCCAGACTCCACAGCACCTCCTGCTCCCCTCTTTCCCCAAGCTGGGACTTGCGCGCTCTGAGCTCCGCCCTGTCTGTCTGCCTGTCTGCCTGGCTGCGGCTCCCCTCTGCCTCTCTTCGTCGCTGTTCCTGCCTGGGAAGGAAAAAAACCTGCTCCCTCCCTTGGTCCCGTTATGCCAGTCCCCCATTCCTTAGCGCTCTGTGGGGTCAGACACTGTGTGCCGCCCAGCGTGCAGAACCTTAGCTCCCCAACCAGGGATCGAACCTGCGCCCCCTGCGATGGAAGCATGGAGTCTTAACTGCTGGGCCACCAGGGAAGTCCCCAGACACTGTACTTCTGTCACCTCTGTGCCCAGCGTGGTGTTTCTAGACACTTGTCAGGGCCACCAGAGGTGAAGGTGAGGCGGCTCCCAGGGAGAGGGATGGAAGGACAGGAGGAGGCGAGTTCTGGGGAACCCCCACTCCCCCCTGTGATATTAGAGGCTGTTTTCAGACCCAGTCTACAAATGTGGGGACTGAGCTCAAAGAGGTGCGGTGCCAGCAAGTGACAGAGCTAGGACTTACAACCGAAGTTGCTCAGCTACAAAACTCACACTGCATTCTTATGGCAAACTCACGTACTCGCTGAGGCCAGTGGGTGTTACGAATAAGTGGAGTAGGCCAGAAAGGAAGGGTGCTAGATTTCAAGAGACAGCCACTGGTGGCTCTGCAGGAAAGTAGATGTGAACTGCTAGCTCTTGTGACCGCTCCCGGGAAGCCAGACACATTCTGGCTTTCGTGTGAAACCTCTCAGTTTCTTGAGACTAAGTCAGATTTCTTTAAAAAGCACAAACAGACATCCCTGGCGGTCCAGTGTTTGGGGCTCTGTGTTTCCACCGCAGGCAGCACGGGTTCAATCCCTGCTTGGGGCAGTAAGATCCCACAGTGAAGGGAAAGCAAGCGCAGACATGTCCAGGGACTTGTGTGGCCGGCTGCAGCCTTCATGCCTCAGGCCGGTGGTCTCTGCCACGTGCTCTGTTGCTTCCTTGAACCGGCGCCCACCTTCCCCTGGTCCTGCTGCCTCTAGAATTTTCTCTGGAGGGAGAAGAGTCAGAGTTCCTGACTTGAAAGAGCTGTTGCGAGATTATCTGGGCCAACCCTTTGCTATTTATGATTCCTGTTTCACCACAAAGATAGGTGGGTGCAGACAAGTAAGGCCCTGTGGAATCAGTCTGTGCTCCCCAGCCGGAGCCGTCCCCGGGCCGCGCGCACCTCCTCCCATCTGCCACTGTCTGCCACCGCACACTGAGCTGCCAGTGGCCCTCGGGGGCACTGGCCCTGGGATCTTCCCTCAGAGGACCCGGATGTCGGCCGAGGGCACCAGGGCTGTGCTGTGAGCCTGGTTGTTGAAGATTGTCCTTTCCACGTGAAACAGGCGTCCTTGTTCATAGCCAGTGACAGCTGACTCCTCTCATCCCAGCTCCTGTCTCAACTGGGTGTGGGGTGGGATGGTGGAGTGGGGTCAGGCACCCCTTCTGCTTATAGGCAACCCCCCACCCCACCCCGATTTCCTGCCAGGGAGGGTTTCCACAGAGGAAGACGTCACATTTCAGAGTACAGCAGGAGAGGTGGATGCAGACAGAGAATTGTGCTTTTGTGTGTGTGTGTGTGTGTGTGTAATTTTTCTTTTTTGATTGAGGTATGGTTGCTTTACAGCATTTCAGGTATATAGCAAAGTGATTTAGTTATATACTCTTTTTCAGATTTGTTTCCAGGATAGGTTATTGCGAGATACTGAACATGGTTCCCCTGTACCATGCAGCGTGTGCTGAGTCAATCATCGTGTCCGTCTCTTTGCAACCCCATGAGTCTGTGGGCTGCCAGGCTGCTCTGTCGGTGGGATTTCCCAGTCAAGAGTACTGGAGTGGGTTGCCATTCCCTCCTCCAGGGGGCCTTTTTTAATCCCTTTTATATTATAGTGGTGTGGATCTGTTCACCCCAGACTTATCCCTCTCCCGCTTTCTCCTCTGGTAACCATGCGGAGACCCGCACTTTTGAAAAGGAGAAACAGGCGGTGTTAAAGAGGACAGGAGTGGCTGTGCTTGGTCAGCGCGCCACCTTCCTGGGTGACCACTTCCTTTCTGGACAGTGGTGGACAGGAGGAGAGGCAGCAGCCCCAGCTGGCAGTGCTGTCCAGGTCGAAGGTGGCCTAGTTAACCGCAAGGCCCCCCAGTTTCCTGTGCACTTGTTCAGGGGCAAGGGCACAGCAGTGCGTGTCCTGTGCCTTCTCTGCAGGTGTAGACCAACCTCGTCCAGGGCAGCTGTGTGCAGCCAACACCGCCCCCCCCCTCCCCCAACACACGCGCGCAGTGCACAGCACCCTGCTGGGCTGAGTGCACAGAGAGAGAGCCAGTGGTCCTGGCTTGGGCTGCCCCCTGCTCCTCCTTGGGTGGCCCTTCTCCTTGGCCCCCTCAGAATAAGAAAGCGTTCTCTGCAAACTGCAGAACCTAGCATCCTGTGGAATGAATGATAGAAATGGTCTCCCTGAACCATCATCCCCAAGAGAGACAGTCTCTGACTTCCACATAAACTTCTGGAATACTCTGGTGTGAGGATGTTTGGGGGCTTCCTGCGTAATGTTTCGGGGCATTACAGTTGCTGCCTGCTCTTGCCACCTGTCCTGGCTCTGCTGGGTTTTGGGTTTCCAGAGCCCCAGATGTCTCCTCCACTAAAATCCAAACCAGGGCTGAGATGGATCCTCCCCCCCGCCATTCATCTCCTGATGTCACCAGCTGGGTGTGATGGAGGGAGGCCAGCCTTGCCAAGCCAAGCAGAGCCCTCAGACCCTGTCTGTTTCATGATCTCCGGGGCACAGACGGCCCTGATCAGTTCTCCCGTGAGACCTGTCGTCTGCTTGGCTCCCTGCCTCTGCTCTGGAGTTTCTTGCTGGTGGACTACAGGGTCTTCCCTCCCCGTCCTTCTCCTCTGTTCCTTGATGTCCCTGCTTGTGAGCCCTGCTAGCGAGACCGACAGTCCACAGGGGTCCCTCCCTCCCTGAGAAGGACCCTCAGCAAAGTCTTTCCCTCCTTTTTCACTCTTGCGGTTTCACAGTGTGACTCTGGTTAGCCAACGCCATGAGGACTGTGGCCTCCATCCGCTCCCTCCCTGTCCAGGAAGAGGCCGGTTTCCCAGTGCAGAGAGTGAGCAAGGATCTGGGCTTCCAGAGAAATCTGCCTGCCCTCCTTGGGGCGGTGGCTGGAGGCATCTCTCCTCTGTAGATCAATGACGCTGGAGGGACTGGGACAAGACCCGGGGCTCCTCCCTTCCTAGGGAGGTGCCAACAGGCGGTCAGTTGGCCAGAGAATTTTGTCTTGTCCCAAACCAAGCAGATGGCTTCCAAATTGGTGAGACTGGGAAAACCAGGGCTGGATGGTGCAGACACTTCTAGGGAAACTACAGTGTCATTGAGGTCACCTGTGGGCTGGTTGGCCCTGGCTCCTTCTTGGCCCATCTGCCCCTTCGTCTCTGCTCTTGACTTTCTCAGATAGTGGTTCCAACTGTGCTCTGCGGAGTCACACCCTCCAGATGGTAGATAAGGATCACGAGCTGCCCAGCCTTCTTCCGGAGGGCGCTGCCTGGGGTTCCGAGCCCCTCCTAGCCCTTTTTCACCCTCAAGAAATCATGTTGGGACACACGTGGGTGGGGCCAATGGTCGTGAACCTGCTGCCAGTGTATTCTCAAAAAGTAAAAGCAGAAAGTAGCAGGTGTCTGTGCTCCGTGATCCTGAGCTGCGGACAGGTGGTGGCAAAGCTCAGGCTGACCGATCCCACGTCACGCGCGAGATTCTTTGTCCCTCTTTTAGTTGGCTCTCTGGTGCCTTCAGAGCAGCCCTGACTGCTTGCCTGCCTGTCTCCCGATGATTCTCCTGCTTCCTCTCCCTGCTTCTGGTGGAGGCTGGGGAGTCTCTGACCTCTCTGATCTCTCCCGGACCCCTCCCTCTGTCCAGATAAGTAGAGGGCGGAGGTCAGCGCCCACCCCAGGGGCAGCCCCGTCTTGGGTCATGATGTTCCAGTGGGCTAGTGGGTATGGCACGGTGGTGGTGGTAATGGGAACACTCTTGCAAGTAGACACCACCCCCCCCCCCAGCCCCCAGGCAGCAAGTTAGAACTGGGAGGTCCCCGCGCCACGCCAAGGGGCTCACCTGTAGCTCAGGATCCTGCCCCAGGGGGGAGAGACAAGAAGGGAGGCGCAGAGCAAGGGCCTCCAGCAGGGGTGTGGGTGGAGGGGCACCCCAGCGGCCAGGCTTCTTGGATGGCTCCAGCGGCGGCGCTGGAGACGGGCACTTTGGAGAGTGGCGACAGGCGGAAGGAGGGACAGCTGACCGTGCCTTTCCAGTGGGGTGTTACAGAAAGACTGAGAGTGAGCTCTGTGGCCAGGCAGAGCTGTCCCTGTGGGGTTGAGAGCTCTGCCAGGCTGCTGAACGCACTCCTCAGATGTCTCTGAGCCTCCTTGTCCCGCTCCGTAAAATGGGGTCAGCGCCCTCTGCCCGTGCCTGGAGCCCCACCCCCCGTCTGAGCTCCCTTCAGGTTATGCAGCCCTGGCTTTGGGTCCCCCTGGGGCACTTGGCTGGCAGGGCTTCGATCGTTGGTGGCAGGGGAAGGGGCCTCCCTGCCCTGGGCTCCTCCAGTTGTCCCAGTTCCAGGTTCAAAGTCACAGGGCAGCGGCCTGGGGGCAGGGCTGTGAAGCGCTGAAGCTTCTCCCCCGGGGCCTCTGTCCTGTCCCGGGAGTGAGTCGGAGGCTCCTGGGCTCAGCTGATGTTCTCCGAGGAAGACTTGGAATGAACCCGAGGCACAGAGGGATGAGGTCAGTGGTTTTGCTCGGCAGGGAGGCCCGAGTCAGTGACAGACCTGTCACAGCTCCCGGGATTCCTGGCCGCAGTCCACGGCTCCGCCTCGCCCCCCCTCCCATCCGTCCTCAGGGCAGGGCCGCGGGTTTCTTTCCTGAGTGTCTCCTCCTGTCCCAGCGGGACGCTTGGGAGGTGTTCCCCCTGCCGGGTGGCTTTCGTATACTCATTGATTTCATTGATTTCCTTACCCTGCGCTCTCTGAGGTGTCTGAACAACTAAAACCCAGAATCGCCACTGGGAGCAGGCTGAGAGTGCTGTGGATTTGAACGTGCCCCCCCGCCGCCCCTCTGTACTTGGAGGCCCATTCTGTCCACTTAGCCACACTGCCATGCGAGCTGGGATGCCAGGAGGGGGCTTCAGAGAGCTGTGTGGTCAGCAGCCCAGCTCCCAGCACCCCGTGGGCAGCCATGTCTATGGTTCGCACAGGATGACTCTGCGGGCTGCTTAAATGTCTCCTGGGCCCTCACCACGAGCACGTGCAGAACGGGGCTTTGACGCCTGTTTTTAATCTCACAGTCCATTGGCATTTTGCCTCAGACTCCATAAAAGTAGCCTTTCCTAACAGTTTAATTTATATTTTGATCGCACAGGGTCTTCACTGCTGTGTGCACAGGCTTTCTCTGGTTGCGAGCGGGAGCGGCTCTTGGTTGCAGTGCGTGGGCTTCTCCTTGCGGTGGCGTCTCCTGTTGCGGAGCACGGGCTCTGGACACACGGGCTTCAGTAGTTGCAGCATGTGGGCTCAGTAATCGTGGCGTGAGGGCTTAGTTACTCTGAGGCACGTGGAATCTTCCTGGCCCAGGGATTGAACCCGGGTCCCCTGCGTTGGAAGGCGGATTCCTATCCACTGTACGGTAGCCCTTTAATTCAAGGCAGTGGTCTCAGTTTCTTGCTCCTGAGCCAGTTTGATCCTGAGACAGTATTCTGGGTTTACCCCCAGCTGGCTCCTGGGCCCCTGGCCGCCACGTGCCCCCTGGGGGTATGGACATCCCTGTGGGGGTGGGGGTGGGGCATATGTTCAGTATTGTGAATAAGGGCACACGGCTGGGGAGAGGGAAGTGGGGGCCCAGTTTGGCTGCAGAGGCAGGTGGCGGTGAGCAGGCCAGGAAGGTAAAGGCTGTTGGGACTGTATTCTAAGAGACTCAAGGCCGGAATGCCAGCCCCGGGGGTTCCGGTCTCGCCCTGCAGACAGAGAGGGTCATCAGTGGCTGGGCATCGTGAGTCCCCCTTGCTTGACACACACTCAGTCACTGCCTGAGAGGCTCATGAAGGGCCTCGTGTGGTGGATCTGCGGAGCAGAAAGGAGGCTCCTGCCCTCAGAGGGCGAGCTGTCTAGTGGATGCACACGCAAAGGTGGGGTTTTCAAGAAGTTCACACGGTGGCCTCTTCTGCACGGGTTAGAGTCGGGAAACGCAGGGCAGGGGGCTGCCAGCGAGTTCGAGAAGGGGCCGAGCATGGATTCGGTTGCCAGTCTAAGTGGCTGGCTTCCTGTGATGGAAAGAAAGGGAGGCAAGTAAAGGGAAGAGGGGGGCTTCCCTAGTGGTCCAGTGGATAAGAATCTGCCTTCCAGTGCAGGGGGCATGGGTTCGATCCCTGGTGAGGGGACTACGATCCCACATGCCCTAAGTTGCAGCCAAAAAGTGGGGGGTAAAAAAAGAAGAAAGGGGACAGGCCCTGTGAAGGAAGAGCTGATGGTACTTGATAGTGACTTGTGGGGAGCTAGGAAAGGACTCGTAGGCTATTACAGGTGCTACAGGAGAACAGGGAAAGGCTGCGAAGTGGCCCAGCTTCCAGAGACGGGGAAGCAGGGACCTGTGCTGGGGCCACCGTGAGCTGTGTTCATCAGTCAGAACTTGACTGGTGTAGAGTGGGTAACTAGTGCTACGAAGTCCACAAACACCAGGAAGAGGCTGCAGCTCGTTCCTGGAACACAGGCAAACTTTTGAACTTTCTGCTTGGGTCTCTGTAGGGCGGATGACTCACTGCAGAGCCCCTCCTAACCCCTGTTGATGATCAGCAGGAGTGGGAGGCCCTCGGAGCCGCCCTGCTCTGCAGCAGCCTGACATGCCTCGAAGAGCCCAGATTGCAGGCTTGGATGGGCTGGCTGTGAAATATCTGAGAAAAACCCCAGCCTCTGAGCTTCCAGGGTCCGAGGCTGTCTGTCTCACTAGTTGTGTGTACATCCACATGTCACCCTTTGAAGAAACCGCGGGGTAGGCCTGGAGTCGGACCCTAGATGTGACCTTAGAAAAGTCCAGAGTCCCCGGGTCACCTGAGGAGGTGGATGAAATCTGACCAATGAAATGCATCCACGGGGTTGAGCCCCTCTGGGGGAGGGCGGGGCCAGCTGATGCTGGACCCAGGGATGAGTTATTTACAACAGAAACAAGACTTGGCGGTCCAGGCAGCCTGGACCTACTGCAGTGCCCGTTGTGGGTGGTGGAGACGTGCAGTGGGTACCTGGGCGGCCTCTCCCGCCTGCTGCTGCTCAGCCTGCTGGAGCCCCCTCAGATGGGGAAGCGTGGTGGCCCGCCCGGGGCCGGGTCCCTGGTGCAGATGGGGCCTGGGGTCGGTTGGCTTCTGCCTGGAGCTCGGGGTGGCCTTGGCCTTTGCCTTTGAGCCTTTGTTCTCTGATTGCCTGTGCTCTGTGACCTTGGGCGCCACCCAGGCACCCAGCTGAGAGTCGGCCTGCCTGCCTGCCTGCCTGCCTGCCTGCACACTCTTGTTGAATCAGTCCCTGCTAGGAAGGGCAGGCTGGAAACCGTCCTCCGAGGCAGGTGGGAAGCCCAGGGAAGAGCCGCCTTCTCCACAGGGCCGCCTCCCACCTCTCGGGGCAGCAGCCTGGACGACTCTGGCCTACTCCCCTGGTTTCCTGTGTGTCACCCCCAGCCCACACTTCCTTCAGGGCCAAGAGGAAAACGCAGTTCCTGTTGAGTGAGGCATGAGTCAGCGGAGGGGAGCGGTGGCTGAGTCTTCATAACCTCCAGGCATGGCTATTAAATATCTAAATGACACTCCAGGATTGATCGCTTCTCCTCCCGGCCCCTTCGGGAGCGCAGGTTCGCTGTCCGGGGTTCAGATAATCGCTGTATCCTGGATTTAGGCAAACTCTGAAGAGCTCCAGGGAAGTTCTCTATAAATCTCACCCTAGATTATATCGTCTCCTCCTCCTTGGAGCTCGCAGTCTGGCGTGGGAGCCAATTGGGTCTGCTTATTTTAGGCTAGCTCAGTGATGGGCACCCAGCAGGCTGAGCGGGCTGCTTTCTCTGGCTCATGGCTCCTTCTCCATCTTCTTCCTCCTCACTGTCCCTCCGTCTTTCAACCCTTCATGCTAGCTCCCCGGGATAGGGCACCCAGAGCTTAATTTCTTGGAGAGGAGGCCATTGGTTGACAAGAACCCAGAACCCAGATCAGCAGGGGAAGGCCCCTCCGAGAGACTGTGTTCCTAGTCAGGTCCTAGCCCAGGCTTGCCGGGGCTGGGCACTGCAGAGCGGACCTGGCTGAAATGGTAGGACTGGCCCTTCCTAGTCCCAGATCTGCCTGTCCTCCCAGGACAGTTATCAGGATAAATATACCCAGCTCCCCATTCCTGGGGAGTTACTCAGCGAGCAAAAGTGCCCCGCCGCTGTGGATTAGATTACCTCTGCCCCTGCTGCTCATGTGCTTGGGGCTGGGGGAGGGGAGACCCGCCCTCCCGCCGCTCGCCTTCCTAATCTGGAAGTCTGAGCAGAGGGGGCTGAGAGATGAGACCATCCCCATGGAGGGGAGCCGGCCCTGCTGTTCACGTGGCCACTTCCTTAGGCAGGGCCCAGCCCTGATCCCTGCTTGCATCCTGAGCTCTTGCGGCTTCTTCTCCGAGCCTCGAGGTGACCAAGGCCGCCCCGGTGGTCAGCAGGGGCCGAAACTTCTCGCCTGGCATTCTGAGCCCAGCGGGGTGGGCAGGCCGGAAGGCTGGGCCTCTTCAGGTCCGGCGGGGAAGGGACTTGCTGTCTGTGTGAGAGGCTGGGTCTCACCATAAATGGCGGGGAGGGACGTCTGGCCCTGGGCCACTGGCACGGCCTGTACCGGAGCTCTTGGGGCAGGATCCACTCCATCCTCCCTCGGCTTCTCATCTCCTAAGGAGACACCTGCCTGGGCCATGGAAGCTGAGTTAAAGTGGCCTGCAGAAAGAAGGTGGGTGAGCCGAGTCTTGGAACCATCTTGTTCCTGTCGTGGGCCCCTCCTTGGCCAGGCCTTGAGAGTGGGGTCTTTCTGGTGGTCCAAGGACCCCACCTCTTTTAAGTCGGCCTGGCGCTGGTATGGCAGGGGGTGGCCTGTGAACTCTGGGATGGGATGATGCCCCCGTGAACCCGCCCCAATATGAAGACCCGCTGGGGTGGCTTCTCCCGTTGCGACTTTGTTTCCCCACCCCCAGATGGTGCCCCTCACTGCTGATCCGAGATTGCAGCATCCTTGGCCTTCAGGAGAGGGTCAGGGTGGGGAAGCGCTTTTCTCCTTTGCTTCCGGGCCTAACCATCCCTGTGGGTGGGAGCTGCATTTACCGAGAGTGTGTGTGTGTATGTGTTTGTCTGTCCATCCGTCCATCTGTCCCAGAGACTGTGCTAAAGCGGGCATGTTACATCCACTCCATCCTATAGTCCTTACTCCTGTGAGTCAAACGGTGAAATTCCTATCGGACAGACAAGAAAACTGAGGCACAGGAGCGATTAAGCAGCCTGGCCTGGCCGAGCAGCTCAGCCATGGAGCAGAGTCTGTGTGACTCAGAACCATCCCCCCATGTGAATTCTAACATCTAGCATCCTCAGAGCCTGTGATGGGGGCAGTGATATCAGCTGGGCCCCCCCACCCCGCTGCCTCCCCTCCACCCCTCCCTTGAGGGATCACGGCTGGCCTTTTATCTCACACTCTCTGGCGTCTGGCCAGCTCTAGGCCTCTGATCTTGATAGTCATTATCGCATTCTAAGAAGTGGCCAGGCTTGGGTAGGGGGAAGGCAGGCTTGCGAAAGAGGCCTGGCTTGTCTTTAGACTCCACTTGGGGGTGGAGGTGCTTAATGGCTCCTCTTTAACTTCTTACTGGGTTAGCCCAGGCCCCAGGAGCTGCAGCCTGGGGGAGAGATCCCCTGTGTTGGGGGTCCTCCCACCATCCACACGTGTCTGAGCTGGTTGGGGAATGTGAGTGGCCCTGGAATGCAGGCAGACCGGCCCCTGGGTCTCCTCCCTCCCAGGGCAGAGAGCCTGGACCCCTGAGTGTTAACCCCCTCGGGGCGGCGGGCCCAGCGGCTCCCACTCTGTCCTCAGGATTGTGCTGAGCGGGTGGTTACTGCAACCCGCCGGGAGAAGGGCCTGCCCTTGGCCTGGCTCTGGTGCGCTGTGCCCACCTAGACACTTCCCTGCCCCTGGGCAGCTCTCAGCCGAAGCCACCACCTCTCCGAGCCGCTGCTTAGGTGCAGCCACCGGGCCCTGGAAGCCAGGGCTTGTGCCTGTCTCTTTTGGGTCCCCGCGGGCTCTTGTGGCACTTTTGAGTCTCACCTTCAAGTGATATGTGTGCCTGCAGGCTTGGCACACAGGCCCCGTTGTGCTCTTCCTTGCAGCCTGCTCCGTCCTTCCAGCTCAGTTAGGCCTTCCTGGCACTGAAACTTTCCCGGTGTGCCTGCTTGTGACCGGTCAGGGGCTCCGGGGTCTTCCTCTGGCTCCAAAATTCCATGATTGCAGAGCGGCTACCTTCGGTTACTCCCGGCCGTGGAGAGCCGACGGGTGAGTAGCGCCCCCTGGCGGGAAGTGGGTGACAGTGCACACCCTCTGCCGCCAGGGCGCTGCTGGCTGGCCTTTGCCTCTGGTGGGTGGGCTGGAGACTTAGCATTAACATCCTCCACCCACAGTGTCAAAAGGAGAGACCCAGAGAGCCTGCATCAACTGATCCTCGAGGCAAAGCGCCTGCAGAATCTGGGGAGGTTTCCTCCAGAAGGGGACTGGAAAGCCCCCAAGAGAACTCCTTCCCCAGGGTGGCCGGGGGCCCTCCTGGTGGCTCTGACTTGTCCCAGAGTGCTTGGGCCTGGACCCAGAAGCTTAGTGGAGTTTGAGGCCTTCCTCAGCCCAAACTGCTTCAGATGCCGCCTCTGTGTGGATGAAAGGCAGCCTTTGAACACGTGGGAGGGAGGGTATCTTCTCTGACACCCTCTCCAGGGCATTTGTTAAGCAATCTCTGAGCCTACCCCTAGGGGATCCAGAACTGGTGCCAGGCAGTAACTCTCGCTGAAAACTGGGGACCCCTGCGCAGACACCTTGTGGCGCTGCCTGCAGGCGGACTCCCTTGTCCCATCCTCCACCTGCTTCCTCTGTTTATTCAGGCAAGGGAGGAGTTTGCTGAACCTGCAAGAAGACTTTGGCCCGGCACCCTTGTGCAGCCTCTGGGGAGATAGCAGCCCCTAGGAACCCAAAGTAGAGGCCAGCAAGTACCCCTCCACGCCTCTTGTGTTCCCCGATCTTCCTTGAGGTGCCTGTGGGGGGTTTGGTGGAATCGGCAGCCACACGTGTCCTGTCCCTCCCTCAGACGCAAGTTTGGACAACGATGGGGCTCTTCTCTCTGACATCCACACATTTCACTTTGAGTGTTACTTTATTACTTTGCTTTTCTCTTCAAGGATGCCCTTTTCTTGACCTGATCCTACCTTGTCCAGATCCTACCCATAGAGGACTTAGGAGGAGGAGTCAGCACTTGGCAGCCTCACCTGGCCTCCTTGGAGGAAAATCTTTTTTTTTTTTAATTTCTGAAGCAGATGACATGTGATGTTTGCAGCCCTCTCCCATCTCCTGTAGCATCTGCTCTCCCATGTAAACCTCGCACCAGTGCTGTGAGGTGGGGGCCAGGTGATCTGCCCTGTGGCCGTGGGTAGTGTAGACAGAGGCCCAGGGACTGACCTCAGGTCTGGCTTGGCTCCACGACCTGTGATCTTCCATCTCAACCCCCCAGGACTGCGCCTTCCAGCCCACAGATGTAGCTGTGTTGAAAAGAGCCTGTTTAAATCATAAGCCAATCAGCCAGACTCGAAGTCAGCTCATGAACAAGGCAGGGGAAGGCATTTGGTGCAGGGGCGGCAGTGTCCCTAGCTCAGAAGCTTTGACAGGAAAGGTTCACCATCTGTCTTTGATCGAGTGGAGCCCGAGAGACCGCATTCAGGTCCAAGTGGCGTCCCTTTGGTCAGCTCAGACAGCACGGGGGTGTGCCTCTACCTCTCTCAGCCTCAGTTTTGCCATCCGCGCTAGTGGTGGTGTGAGGGGCAGGAGCGGTGACCCAGGTGGCGCTCCTAGCATGCAGTGGGCCTTCGAGCACGGCAGCTGCTCCCATTACTTTTACCAGACTTGCTCCTGTTGCCAGCTCTGGGGGGGGCAGGCTCTGTCCGTGGTGGAGACGGAGGGACCCCTACCCCGCTGCCAGCTTGGGCCCAGAGGAAGCCAGGACGCCTTATGGAGCCAAGGCACCAGGTGTGGCCGTGGAGAGGCCACTGGGATTGGCCCTGGAGGCTGGTTCCTTTTCCTCTGTTACCTTAGACACACACTGACTCCCTCTAGTTCCGGTTTGCTACAGACAGGAAGTCAGGCGTCTTCCAAAGGACCTGGAGGGGGAGGGGGACCTGCAGGACCTGACCTTCCTTGGAACAAGCTTCTGATCAACGGGGGCAGGAGCCTGGGGTAGGTGGGGCCAGGCCAGCCTTGGGCATCGGAGACCAGGGCAGGCAGCTGGGAGGCGGTGTGGGCCGCAGACCCAGACCCTGGGCGAGGCCCTTGCTTCATCCTCAGGGCCTCTGAGCAGGGGTAGGGTTGGGGACGGGGTCACCAGGAAGGACCAGACTGGTGGCCCCGGAGCTCGGGCCCTGTCATTCAGGAAGCTGTGCCGTTTGAACCCAGCATGGTCCTGTGATCACCGCAGCCTCTTGCAGGGCAGATTTTTGGGGGGTCTCCGAGGAGTCATTCCTGTGATGCACTTACTTTGTTATGCCGGCGACGGGCAGGGAGGCAGTCCTCTCACCTCTTGAAGTTGGTTTCCCATCTGTAAAGGGAGGGTGGGAATTCTAGCCTCATTAGAAGGGTTAACGGAGACCGTGGGTGCAGTGTGCCCAGCACCAGGCCTGTTATTAGTAAAAGGCCGTGAGCCAGCCATTGCTTTCCGAGGATGGTTATCACCAGGCCCCGACCCCAGCGGGTCAGCACTGGGGTGAAAGTGAGCTGGTCGGTGAGCACAGGGCAGGGCATGAGTGAGGGCATGGCACGTTGGGCCAGGCTGGGGGCGGTTGAGGGTCGCAGGAAGGGAGGATCCCCCCTCCACAGCTGTACCCTTCTTATCTCAGGAATGGGGAGATGCAGACCCCCCCCTTCCCCCCCCCGTTGGCTGCCTGGTGCCTGGGTAATGGAAGCTCACCCTCAAGGCCGATCCGGCTCCCTAGCTGCTGTTAAAAGCAGAGTAGTGGGGCCCTGGAACCTCTGGGGCCAGGCTGCCTGCCAGGCTTCTGCAGAAACAGCCTACAGAGCAGTCCTGCCTGCTCCTCTCTGCTGAGGGGGTGGGGAGCAGCGTGCCAGCCTCATCCCGGCCCCCACCTCCCTGGTAGCCCCGAGACTCGGGAGGAGCTTGGAGCCCGAGGTTCGGCTTCTACCTGGTCAGGAAGGCAGGTACTACCTCTCCAGGCTGTGGGCTGAGCCGGCTGAAGCTGCTGGGCATTTAAGTGGGGACCTGGCCCCTCCCTGTGACGTGGGGCCCCTCCCGCCCGGTCTCTCCGCCTTGCCCTGCGGAGTCAGGCAGGCATTTCTAACTCCCGGCCAGCCAACCACACAGCCCTGTCGGGAAGGGAGCCCCAGTGCCCGGCTCCCAGAGGTAGGAGAGCCCCGGGGGGCGGCCCTGGAGCCCCCAGAGCGCCGCCTCCTTGGCCGGGAGCCAAGCTCTGGGCACTGACCTAGCCAGGTTGGTCCGGGCTCGCACCTTCCTGCCTCGGGGCTGGTCTTTTCTCCCATGGGTGGGGCCAGTGCCCAGAAGTTGCTCGTTAACTCTCAGGTGCAGGCCAGGAAGGTGCTGACCCTGGAGGCTGAGTTCCCAGGATCCCTCTCCCTCACCCACTCCCCACCCGCTCTCTGCAGACGCCCTGCTGGCGGACCTGGAGTCCACAACCTCCCACATCTCCAAGCGGCCCGTTTTCTTGTCTGAGGAGACCCCCTACTCCTACCCAACTGGGAACCACACGTACCAGGAGATCGCCGTGCCGCCCCCCGTCCCACCGCCCCCATCCAGTGAGGCCCTCAACGGCACGGTCCTCGACCCCTTAGACCCCTGGCCACCCAGCACCTCCCGATTCACCCACCAGCAGGTAAGGTGGGGGATGGGGGCGCTCAGAAGTCAGCTTCGGGGCCAGTGGAGTGGGTCTGGCAGGGGCTTGGGGAGCCCAGGAAGTTGGGGGGGGTGCGGCAGAGGCAGGAAGCATCTGGCCCTCCCCACCCGACGCCACGTGAAGGGACAGTGACCAAGCATTAATCACCTGTCTCCTGGCCAGAGTGTGGAAACTCCCTGGTGAGGCTGGCCGTGAGCGGGAGGCTCCTGGGGGTGACGCGGGCTGTTCCTTCTCCGCCCTCCCGCCCCCGGGGAGGCGCTGAGCACTGTCCTCCCCACAGCCTCAGTCCTCATCCCCCGTGTACGGCTCCCGTGCCAAGACTTCCAGTGCCTCCAGCCCCCAGGACGGCGGTGGGCCCCCGTGTCCCCGAGCCGGCGAGGAAGACCACGTGTACAGGTGCCAGCCCCTCCCCCTACCCGGGGATCCCACACACCATGCTGGGCTGAGTCAGCCGAGGTTGGGCCAGGGCGCTGGAGGAGGGCGGGGGCTCCTCCCTGGGTCCTTGGGTTACTGCGGGAGGCCCGGTGTGGCCTTATCTGCCGTCCCCGGGCAGCCGCTGGGCTGGGTGTCATACCGCCCTGCGTGGAGGAAGGTTCAGGAACTGAAGCAACGCTTCCTTCCTCCTCTCTTCTCGCCACATCCCTTCCCCACTCTCTGTCCTTGAGCTGCTGGAGACTGGAGACGTCGGAATCCTCCCCCCCACCCTGCCTGGTTCTCCTGGAGGATTTGGGGAGCTTCTCTCACCTCAGCCTTCCCTTTGCTTCTTGAAGCTTCCCCAATAAGCAGAAGTCAGCCGAGCCTTCGCCCACCGTCATGAGCTCCTCCTTGGGCAGCAACCTCTCTGAGCTCGACCGCCTGCTGCTAGAGCTGAACGCCGTGCAGCATAACCCCCCAGGCTTCCCCGCAGGTAGGACCAGGCTGGGGGGCCCCCTGCTCCAAGCCCCCCTGCCGGCCTTGGGTCCCCGCGGGGCTCAAGGCTGAGCAGCTCTTCCCTTTCCTTCTCCCAAGATGAGGCCAACTCCAGCCCGCCGCTGCCGGGGGCTCTGAGCAGCCACTATGGCGTCCCGGAGAATAGCAGCCCGCTGGGGGGTAAAGCTGGACCACTGACCAAAGAGAAGCCCAAGCGGAACGGTGGCCGGGGCCTGGAGGACTTGCGGCCCAGCGTGGAGAACCTCTTGGATGAGCTGGAGAGCTCCGTGCCCAGCCCCGTGTGAGTCTCCACCGGGCCTTCCCGGGCTGAAGCCCCTGCTGTTTGCCGGGCCCTGCACCAGGCCCTGGGGGACGGCAGTGAGTCACCCGGACACAAGCCTGCCTTCAGTGAGCCACCGTCCCTCAGGGAGGACAGACCCTGGGCGCCCGAGGGCACACCAGCCCAGGGGCTGTCGGTGCAGGCTTTTTATTTGTTTCTGGCTACACGTGTGGCTTGTGGGATCTTAGTTCCCCGACCAGGGCTGGAACCTGTGGCCCCTGCAGTGGAACCCCAGGGAAGTCCCCCAGTGTAGGCTTTGGAGCCACGCAGTCGGGGCCACATCTTGGCTCTGCACTTACCGAGTGTCGTCTCTCAAGCCTTCGTTTTTCCATCTGTAGAAGGGAATAAAGGGAAGTGAGGTCGTGGGGATAAGACCACCTGCCTCAGTTGGCTGAGACCTGATAAGACCCTTAGAACACATGTACCGAGTCCAGGTGGTAAGCGCCTCCCCAGGGTCAGCTCTTCTCGGTGTTTCCGCGTGGCTGGAACAGCCTCACGTGTGCGTCCAGCGTCGTGCAGGCTGCATAGGATGCCAGGCTTGTTGCATAGGCCGGCTTGAGCTTGGGCTCCTGGGAAAGGTGCCGTTTGAGCTGCCTTCTCCTCTCCCCCATCAGCTCTGCTTGGCACTCTGTCCCCCTGGCTGACAGAAGCCCTCCCCAGCCAGCAACTGGTCCCCAGGAGAGACTGGGAGCTGGTGGGCTTCCCCAGGGTTGGGTGGCGTCAGGAGCCCAGTGTTGGAGCCGAGGTGTTGACCCTGGGGAGGGGAGGGCCATGCTGGGGGTGCTCGGGCTGGCCCCAGGGGTCCCCGCTGATGCCTCCTTGCCTGCCTGCAGCCCTGCCATCACTGTGAACCAGGGCGAGATGAGCAGTCCCCAGCGAGTCACCTCCAGCCAGCAGCAGACGCGCATCTCGGCCTCCTCCGCCACCAGGGAGTTGGATGAGCTGATGGCCTCGCTGTCGGATTTTAAGGTGCCCTGAGGTTCCCCCCACTACCTTGCCCTGCCTGCTCAGAACCCCCCGGTCTTCCCCTCCCGTACCCCAGCATGAGTGGCTGGGACTTGGCCACTCAGGGTTTGGGTGCCTCACCCCACGCCCAGGACACGTGGGCACCCAGCAGCCTGTGAAGGCTGGGGACGTGCTCAGTGGGACATTCCTTCCTGCCTGGGTGCTCCTGGCTCCCTGCCACCCAGGCAAGGGATCAGGAGGCTGAGACAAAGGGCCCAGTGTTGGTGGCTGCTCTTGGCGGGGGAGGGCGGGCTCCGCTGGGCTGGGTGGGATCCTCTACCCAGAGGTCATTTGTCCCAGAGCCGCATCTCCCACGCCGCTGGCTGTCCCCTGCGTGTCCTCTTTCTTTTCTGCCTCTGGCTCCTTCGCCAGTCTTCTTCCAGCCTCCACGGCCTGAGGCCCACAGGCTCTTGTCTGGGAAACCTCATCCATCAGGCTCTTGGGCCACACCTGCTGGAGGTGCCCTGTCCCCTACCCACTGCCTGCCAGACCCCCGAGGAGTTTTGTGTAGAGGAGGCGCTGCCTCGATGGGTCCTGATCGTGACTGAACTCCAGTTGGTGACCATTGCTGACTCCACCCTTCCCAGGGTGGGGGGAGCATGGTTAGGGAACTGGAGGAGGGGCACCTCCGAGCCTCTGGGGCTTCATCTGGGGCGGGCGTAGCAGCCTGCGCCTGTGAGCCTCCTGAGCGGCCACAGTCAGGAGCGTGTGCTGGACTCAGGCGGGAGCCCCGCCCCAGTGCCCTTTGCACTTTGTCACTTTCAAACCCCCTTGAGACCCCCTTGAGAAGCTGCACTGGTTCTCATTGCGCCCCAGGAACGAGGTCTTGGGGTGATGTAGGAGAGCTGGGATCGTCAGGGAGAGACAGAGCTGGGAACTGCCTGTGGCTGCCTGTCTCCCGATCGTGCCTGGGCTGACCTCCCCGTGGTCCACCCCACCTTAATCTCTTCTCTCTTGTCCCTACTCAGACTAGGAGCCCCACAGGTGTGGGTCAGAGGCTGCTTTCTGCTGCCTGGGTTCTTTTTCTTTTTTTTCCCCCAAAAAGACAAAAATCTTTATTTGGCTACGCCGGATCCCAGATGCAACATGCGGGGTCTTCAGTTGCAGCATGTGGGATCTGGCTCCCCCACCAGGAGTCGGACCCGGGCTCCCTGGATGGGGAACGCGGGGTCCCAGCCACTGGACCACCAGAGAAGTGCCCCCACCCCGCTGCCTGGCTTGGATGGCAGCCAGGGAGGTGGGGCCCAGGAAGACCCTTCTGGGGCCTGAGTCTTCTTCCAGGGCCAGTCCTGCTTCAGCTTTGCTGCCACCTTGGTCTGGTCAGCGCCGACGGCCTGGCCAGCGTAGATGGGTCAGCTCAGGCGGCCTGGCCAGCGTAGCCGGGGGCTGTCAGAGCCCGAGGCTGGCCCACCCCCAGTGTGCGCCCCTCCTCACATCCCCTGTCTCTCTCCTCCCCCTGTCTCTTGTCTCTCTCCTCCTCCAGACCAGCTCCTCCTCTGCTGTGGCCTTGAGCTCCTCGGGGCTGCCACCTGGCTCAGCTCCATCCTCACACCACAGCCTCCCCCCTCCACCTCCTCCCGGGCCCTCTGGAGGCCTGCCACCCCCTTGGAAGCCCTCCTCTCAAGGCCACAGCCACACCCGGGGAGTCCTCTGCACCGAGGACAACGTGGCCCCTGGCCAGCTCGATTTGGCTGGCCTTGGGCTGATGCCTGACACCCCCAACTCAAGGTCGCCCTCCACAGAGGGTTGGCCAGGGCCGCTGGTTGTAGAGAGCCAGGCTCGCGTTTGGAGGGACCCACCAGACCAGGTCGGGGAGCTCTGCAGGGCGCCTCCCAGCCACACTCTACCTAATGCTGGGGGCACAGGTCCCCAGGAGCCTGGGGCTCCCCAAGCGCCGTCGGCCAACACTGTGTGCCCGGAAGAGGCAGTGGCTGCCACTTGGCAGGGGCCGTGGGCTCTGGGGGCGCTCAGGCCTGAGCCCCCGCGGGGAGCTGCGCCCAGCTTCCACGAGGTCACCGAGCCAGCCGTTGTGGCCGTGGACCATCAGGCCGTCTTCCCGGATACCTGGAGCCTCACGGAGGAACGTGGATGGCAGGAGAGGGCAAGGCCCGAGCCAGGGGCGCCGGAGAGCAGCCGCCGCACCCCCGTTGAGGATGAGCAGCTAGGTGGAGAGATGCCCACGGCGGGCGGCCTGGTCAGGCCAGCCCGGGGACCTGAGACCCCCAGGAGGCCAGAGGGTGCCACCGAAGCCACCACCGAGGCCAGGACGGGCCAGGCAGAACTCCCACGGGCTGTGGCCGTGGACACAACCAGCACCACAGAGAGGATTTCCACAGCTGGCCAGGCAGGCGCGCGCTCGCCCGGCTGCTCAGCGTGGCCCCGCCTGGCTGACTGCATGCGCTCCCTGTCTGCGCATGTCTGCTTGGGCGGCTG
Source organism: Odocoileus virginianus (assembly GCF_023699985.2). Classification (NCBI taxonomy): domain Eukaryota; kingdom Metazoa; phylum Chordata; class Mammalia; order Artiodactyla; family Cervidae; genus Odocoileus; species Odocoileus virginianus. The sequence goes on along the minus strand of NC_069685.1, from coordinate 58,506,870 downwards.
GTTGCAAGAGGCTGCGGCCTGAGACCCCGACAGCCAGCGCTGGGCAGTGGGCTCTGTGGGGCTGGCAGAGCTCCCTGGGCCCCGGAATTTCTCCTAGTGACAGCCAGCCTCTTGCTCGATGAAGGCTTTTTCCTTTAGATGAGCTTTGCCCGACATCCTGATGGGATGTGTGTGGAATGGTTAAAAGCATGGGCTTTGGAACCAGCAAGAAGTGAATGAATACAAACCACGCCTCCAACACGTGTGCCCCGTGTGGCCTTGGGCAACCCCCCTGCCACCAGCCTCAGTCTTCTCATCTTTAAAATGAGGGAAAATAGACCATTTCCCCCAGGGTTGTCCAAAGGATTAAATGAAACAATGCCTGGAAGGTGCTTCGGAAGAACACAACGTGCTGTCCCCAGTAAGCTATGGCTGACGTTATGTTATTATCTGCTTTTTGCTTGATTGAAATTTTTAGGCCCTTTTCAAAAGCAACAACAAAATGAAACCAAACTACTAGAAACAAGTAGGTTATAATCCTGCTTATATAAACGAGGAAAAAAAAACTGGTTAAAGGATTTACTGGAAGAAAAGACAGTTCTTTTGTTTCTATTAAGAAACAAAAAAAAAGGAAGGAAAAGTCTCAAGCCCGTTTGAGACTGTCCACTTAATGTTCTTTCACATCATTCTTGTAATAACCCCTTAAAGCAGTTGAAGAAAAAAAATACCATTACCACATTTCAAGGATGGAGAAGCTGAGGCCCTGGAAGTTCAGGGTCTTACCCAAGGTCAGGGCCCCCTGCCTCTGCCCTAGCTCCGCTCGGCTCATCTCTGATGGTTGGGTTTTGCCCTCCCCTCCTGGGCGCCCCCCCATCCCCCACCCCCCGAGTGTGGACTGAGCTGCCTCTGCTGAGCCCAGAGTGGCCTGTGACAGCGTGCCTCCCCCCTAGATCCGCTCGGTGATCAGGAGGAGCCGGGAGACCGGCCACGCTCACCCCATGTCCCGGGAGCCCTCCCCTCGCCGCCGGCTGGACCCCGCCACCCTAAGCAGGACCCCGTCCCAGGAGCGGCTCATCGCCGAGCTGCAGGGTCGGCTGGGCATCCGGCCGGAGGCAGAGGAGACCACGGGGGCCACAGGGGCCTCCGCCGAGGACTGGCTGACCGAGGGCATCGTCATCACCGTGCAGCCGCGTGGGAGGCGGGCTGGGGGGCAGCTGGTGGAGAAGGTAGTGAGCAGATGCCCCCGGGCTGGGCTGGGGCAGAGAGGCCCTCCGGTTCTTCCCCAGCCCTGGCCAGAGGGCAGGCGGCGGGGTGGGTGGGGGGGGGCGGTCCTGTGTCCTCGCAAGACCGGCCTCACCCCTGATGCCAAGAGTGAGAGGCCCCGGGAGCCCCTGCCTGCCAAGATGCTGTCTCCTCCACCATCATCGTCCTCATCTCTGTCCCTCTTCTCTCCCTCCCAGGTCGTCTTTCCTCCTGGCTCTCCTATTCCCCTGCGGAGAACTTTCTCTGTTCTGCCTTCTCCTCCTCCTCCTCCCAGCCCTCTGCTCCAGCACCTCAAAGACGCCTCCTCAGTCAGCAGCTCTCCTCCCCCGCCCAGCCCACCCACCCCCTCCGCCCCGGGGCCCCCCGCTATCCCCTGCGGCCCCTCCGGGGTCCAGAGCACTGGGATGGGGCCTCGGGGAGTCGGCGTGCAGGGCCCCGCCCCGCGCACAGCTGCATCCTGCTCCGTGAGGTCCATAGGCTGCCAGACGGACGAGGATCCGCTCTTCCCCCTGATGCAGGCAGGCCTCCCGGGGCCCCGGCCCCACCTGTCCTGTCCTTATGCTCCAGTGGCATCCCGACTCTGCACACACACGTGCATACGGCCCTGTGTCCCTCCATCCACAAAGTACCATGTCCATCCATCCACAAGGTACCTGCGAGGTACCACAGCCCTTCCTTGGACTTGGCCTTGACCCTGGACCCTCGCTTCACCTGATGTCCACGCTCGCTCCCTCCCCTGAGGTGTCAGCCGCTCCTCAGTCCCGCCCTTGGCTCCCTCTGAGGATGCTGTCCTCAGAAGGAAAACCAAACCTGTTTCCCCTGCAGCCCCAGGCCTGGTACCTGGCGAGGCTCTCTGGCCCGTCACTTCCGCTCGCTCAGTCCTGCGCCTTTGGTGGGCTTACCTCTCTCTTCCCTCTTCATCTCTCCCCGGGCCCCTCTCTCGTGGTTGTTTTTCTGTAGGCTTTTTTTCCCTGATTTTGGTTACTGCCAGTAGGGGGTAAAAGAAATCCATTCTCTTATTTCATCCTAAAGTCCCTTTTGTGACACGGTCTAGTAACAAGTTCTCTTATTCTTTCTTCCTTAATTTGAAAAAAAAATAAAAGCAATCCTTCTTCTCGTTTCCTCCCCTAAGATCCAGGGCCTGGAACAGAGAGCGGATGGTGAGCTGTGCTGGGTGGCCGGCTGGCCTCTGAACAGCAGGCAGAGCGGCCCCGAAGGGCAGGACGCGGGAGGGGTCAGTGCCGAGGCTGGGGCTGCAGGTCCTGCTTGCGGTGTGTTCCGGGGCCCGGTCAGGCCCACCATGAGCCCCTGGGGCCCCTGGATGCGTTGTGGAGACTGTTCCCACCTGAGGGCTTCCAAGGCCCCTGGAGAGGCTACACTTCCACCTCAACCTGCCTGTCCAGGAGGGAGAGACGCCCTCATGCGGCAGCAAGTCCCCGCCCCTCAGGCCCTGGTGTGCTGACCCGCCTGCTCTCCCTGTCTCCGCAGTTCATGGCCCAGGGGAAGACGGGGAGCAGCTCTCCCCCAGGCGGCCCCCCGAAGCCTGGGAGTCAGCTGGACAGCATGCTGGGGAGTCTGCAGTCTGACCTGAACAAACTGGGGGTCGCTACGGTCGCCAAGGGAGTCTGTGGGGCCTGCAAAAAGCCGATCGCGGGGCAGGTGATGAGGGGTGGGGCCGGGCAGGGGGGCGGGAGGCAGGGTGCCCAGGGGGCGGGGCTGGTCCCAAGCCACATCCTCACGCCCCTCGTCAGGTGGTGACGGCCATGGGGAGGACCTGGCACCCGGAGCACTTCGTCTGCACCCACTGCCAGGAGGAGATCGGCTCCCGGAACTTCTTCGAGCGGGATGGACAGCCCTACTGTGAAAAGGACTATCACAACCTCTTCTCTCCGCGCTGCTACTACTGCAACGGGCCCATTCTGGATGTGAGTGCCCGGGTGCAGGGCAGGGGCCAGGCAAGGCCCAGAGAGTCACGCAGCAGGCCGGAGCACACACAGCCGGGAAACTGGGATTTACCCTCTAGCCTGAAGCGCAGCCTGTCCTAACGCCCATCAAGCAGCCATCCCTCACTCCCTTCTGCTGAGGATAGGTGGAGTGGAGTGCAGGCTCCCTCGCTCTTCTGCTGTGTGACGTTAGGGAAATGCCTAGCCTCTCTGGGCCTCTGTGTCTACACTTACAAGATGGGTGGCCCAGTAGAACCTATGACCTCAACTGCCTGTGAGGATTACAGGAGATAGAGCGTGTCTGGCACGTCACATCCTTTTCAATAAATCGGAATTCTCAGTAGTGTTCAAAGCACAGCTAGGAGAGACCCCCGTCTGGGGAGCATCACGCTCCTTCCTTGGCCGGGGGTGGGGGTGGAGGGGGGCGAGGAGGACTGCCTGGCCTGCGGGTCTGTCTCAGCTGGGGCTGAGGGGGTCTGTCCTGCGGGCCAGTCGCTCAGCTGGGGCCGCACACTTGGCTTCCACAGAAAGTGGTGACGGCCCTCGACCGGACGTGGCACCCGGAGCACTTCTTCTGTGCCCAGTGTGGCGCCTTCTTCGGGCCTGAAGGTACTGAGCCTCCGGGGGTGCGCTGGGGCGGGAGTCAGGGCGGCCTCTCCCCGAAGCCTGACCGCCCTCCAACCCCCGCCCCTCAGGGTTCCACGAGAAGGATGGCAAGGCCTACTGCCGGAAGGATTACTTCGACATGTTCGCGCCCAAGTGCGGTGGCTGCGCCCGGGCCATCTTGGAGAACTACATCTCGGCCCTCAACACCCTCTGGCATCCTGAGTGCTTCGTGTGTCGGGTAAGGGCCCCCGTCGCTTCCTCTAGAGGGCCCGAGGGCGGGCGGCTGCGGGAGAAGCGGCTGCCTCCCCGTGCCTTCTGAATCCAACTTACAGGGCCCACTGGAGGTTCTTGATCAGGTGGGAAGGCAGGCGGCGCACTCCCTCAAGCGTAGTTGGTCCTGGGCTAGGGCTTGTGCAGGGGCTGCGAGAAACGAGAGCAAGGCAGACAGACCTGCGCAGCCGCCCCGGGTCAGGCCATGTCCAGGAGAAGGGGGTGTGAGAATGACATGAGGCAACAAGCCTTCAGCTGCCTCGGCGGACAATGGACGATGGTTTCCAGACTGCATTCTGGGGGGTGATGGCCCCCAGATGTTATGAGGGTTCCGGCAGGGGTCCCCTAATTAAGTAAGTTTGGGAAACACTGTTCATTGCAGGACTTCTCAGAGTCTTTAATACCTGAGTGTGCCTGTGGCGCTCTATAAACGGGAATCTAGGATGCAAAGTTTGACCTTGGAACCCTTTTTGTTTTGACACAAGGGTTTCTGGGCACATGTGCTGCAGTGCCCAGAAGTCGGACCTGTGTTTGAATCCAGGCAGTGCGACTTAGCAGGCTTCCCTGGTGGCTCAGTGGTAAACAATCTGCCTCCAATGCAGGAGATGCGGGTTCGAACCCCGGGTCAGGAAGATCCCCTGGAGAAGGAAATGGCACCCCACTCCAGTATTCTTGCCTGGAGAATCCCATGGACAGAGGAGCCTGGCGGGCTACAGTCTGTGGGGTCACAAAAAAGTTAGACATGACTTAAGTTAGACATGACTCAAGCAAGAAACACAGGAGTGCAACTCGGCAGCAGCGGGTCAAGGTCATTGTTGGGAGAACAGAGTGAGGGTTAGCGCCACGCTGGGCGCGTGGAGAATGCTTATCGAGGGGGAGTCGCTTCCAGTGTGACCGCCCTGACGGTCCCCTGCCCGGCACCCGGGAGCTGCCTCAGCCCCCAGCCGCCCAGCCTGAGCACCCCCTGCCCGTCGTCTCTGCAGGAGTGCTTCACGCCGTTTGTCCACGGCAGCTTCTTCGAGCACGAGGGGCAGCCCTACTGCGAGGCGCACTACCACGAGCGGCGGGGCTCCCTGTGCTCGGGCTGCCAGAAGCCCATCACGGGCCGCTGCATCACCGCCATGGCCAAGAAGTTCCACCCGGAGCACTTCGTCTGCGCCTTCTGCCTCAAGCAGCTCAACAAGGGCACGTTCAAGGAGCAGAACGACAAGCCTTACTGCCAGAACTGCTTCCTCAAGCTCTTCTGCTAGGCGCCCGCCCTCCCCGCCTGCCCCTTCCCCGGCCCAGCCTCCAGACTGCGCTGGGGCCCAGAGGCCTCGTCCCGGGGGGCTGGGGTGGGGGGCGGTGGCGAAGGGGCCCGACTGGAACTGGAACCGCGTCCTCGGCGATGGCGACGGCTTCTCTTGCCCCCTGCCAGCGCCTCTGGGCCGCCACCCTCCTCCCGAGGCTCCCCTGAGGCGGAGGCTGGAGGATCCCACCTGCGTCCCCACGAGCCCGCCTGGCCAAGCCAGCACCCCACACTGGAGCCATTTCTTACTCGTATCTCGGCAGTGAAGCCGGGGGCGGGGAGGGCAGGCAGGGTCAGACGGGGGCCTCTTTGCATCCTTATCCCCCACCCCAACCTCGTCAGCCCTGTTCTGAGAGTACTGGGGGGATGCCAGCTCCCCCCAGGCAATGCCAGCATCCACCCACCCATCCACCCAAGGGCGGACGTGCCCACGGGGCCACAGAAGGTTCCTTGCGCGCCTCCTGCCCTTCCCATCTCCCCAGGCCTGGGCAGCTGCCCCCAACACCTGCCCCCCGCCCCCCCCACAGCTGCTCTGGTTCTACTGAGAAAGGCCTCTCCAGCAATAATGTTTTCTAGTCACTTCCTCCATCTCCTGGGATGGCGTGAGGTGGCGAGTGTCGCCCCATTGCCCGGACACTGTACCAACTTTGATAGTTTTCTACACTGAGGTTTGAATTCGTATCATCTGAGTTGCTTTTACTTCTCTATATGAAGATGATTTTGAAGAGGTTTTACCGACGTCTCCTTTTGTATGCCTCCCCCGCGCGCTGCCGCTGGCCCGGTGCACACCGCGGTGGCTGCGGGACGTGCGGGGCTTGCCTTGTTCTGAGGGCTCGGGGCGGGGAAGCAATTCATATTTTATTTTTTTCTTAGCACAAGCAGGTGAGCGGGTAGTGGCTCTGTTGGCTGTCCATCTGTAACTTCACAGCTCACCAGGACTGGTTTATAAACTGCTGTATTTCGAGCCCCCTTCCTCACTCCCCAGGCCAGCAAGCTCTTCACTGAGACCGGCCTGAAGGGTGTCTTGCCCTCTGGGGCCTAGAATTCCGAACCTCATCCGTCCTGTTTCTGAGCGGGGAGAGAGGGGGAAGTCCACTCTGGGGGTGCCGTTAGGGGCGTCCACAGAGAGACTTTCTGGCCACAAAGAGAACATTCTTGGCCTCCCCACTGCTACTCTGGGGCCCTTTCTTCTGCCTCCTCAGGAAAGCTGGGATTTGATTTTGACTGTTAGTCTTGTTGATTCCACTGGGTGTGTCCCTTCCCCAAACTTCTTGCCTTCCCTGGAGACTGGTGGTGGCCCCCGGGGAGAGAGCCCACCCCGGCTGTGTCCTAGGGGCCTGATAGGATTCTGGGCGGAGGGACAGGATCCCGGCGAAGCAACAGGAAGCCCCCTGAGGATGAGTCAGGCCGGGCTGGGGTTCCGGGTCAGTGGAACGGGGGCCCCTAAGTGAGGGCAAGCCAGACCCACTCCATTAACCTCATCAGAGGCTGGGTGTGCTGAGCTTCTCAAGAGGAGAAGGGGGTCCCTCCTCGGAGGCGGGGCTGGGAGCAGCCTGGGTCTGGGGAGGTCGGCCAGGCCCCGCCACAGGTCTGATGTCTCCATTTCTACCCATAGGCCTTATTGCTCTGTTTACAGTGACCCACCCCAGACCCCTCCCCTAGAGGATCTGGGACTTCCAGAGGTTCTACCCTCGGGGTCGATGGTTATTTGATGATTTGATTTTTAATTTTCTTTTCCTCTGTAAACTTATAACCTGGCTTTTCCCCATTTTAATTCCTGTGATTTATGCCAATAAAGTTTGCCATTATTTTCACCTGTGCTAGTGCTATTTCTTTGTGGTCTGAGATGAACAAGTCAGCCCCAGAAGAGAGACCAAACCCTCCCAACTCACAAGCACCACAGTTTGAGGGTCAGTCACTGAAGTTCACTTACCCGAGGGGCCCTCCCGGGGCACTTGTGGGCCTCCTGGCTTTCTTACCCACTGCAATTTGCCATGGGTTGACTCCCGTGGGCGTGGGTATGTGGCCTCGCACTCACGGATGGGGAAAGAGGTTCAGAGAGACTGTGAGATATCCTGTGAACGAGCACAGAGACAGGCTGTGAACCCAGGGATTGTCTCTGTTCTTATGTTGACCAGACACACCACCACTGCCCCCCAGTTCTGGCACCACACCTTGGGTGTAGAACCTTCCTTGTTGAAAGTGGATGTGAGAGTTGGACTATAAAGAAAGCTGAGCGCCTAAGAATTGATGCTTTTGAACTGTGGTGTTGGACAAGACTCAAGAGAGTCCCTTGGACTGCAAGGAGATGCAACTTGTCCATCCTAAAGGAAATCAGTCCTGAATATTAATTGGAAGGACTGATGCTGAAGCTGAAACTCCAATACTTTGGCCACCTGATGCGAAGAGCTGACTCATTTGAAAAGACCCTGATGCTGGGAAAGATTGAGGGCAGGAGGAGAAGGGACGACAGAGGATCAGATGGTTGGATGGCATCACCGACTCAATGGACATGAGTTTGAGTAAACTCCGGGAGTTGGTGATGGGCAGGGAGGCCTGGCGTGCTGCAGTCTATGGGGTCGCAGAGTCAGCTGAGCGGCTGAATTGAACTGAACTGACTTAGGAGTCGATGATGGGTCTCGACTGCCCCCTGGCGGTCATGTCTGTATCTGCATGCATGCTGCGGCTTCGCCGTAACTCTAGTCCTGGGCCTTTGCAAACTTCCTGGACAGTTCTGTAGCTTTGCAGTTTCCCTGTGGTTTGGAATGGCCCTCCAAAAGCTGCATGTCGATTTCTTTCTTTTTTTTTTTTTTTACCTTTCAAATCCACTTTTATTTTCCTTTTTCCTCCTCACATACAGAACTTTTCCACGCACTGAATTTCTTGCAGCTATAAAGTCATTTGATGTTGGTCAGGTACCATTTTATACCCTAAAACTTTGCTGGCATCAAAATATGACAGTTAACCAGTGCATGTCGATTTCAAGTCTGAACCTTGACCATTTCACATTGAGCTCAGAAGTGAAAATTACCTTCACCCCTCACCCAAAGATCATATTTCCAACTCATGTTGGACTTATGTAAATGAACATGGTCCACTTCATTGTAACTGGCTCACTCAGCTGTACTTTATGTTTTCCCATGTCAATAAATAGAGATGGGCATCATTTTTAATGGCTTCATGGTATCCATTATATTGAGGTACTACAATTAGAGACGATATCATCAGAGGCAGGATGTCCTTGGGAAGTTAATATGTCAGTATGTGCTTTCTCGCTCCCTGGCCATCTTGGCGGCTGCTCTTGGTTGGGGGCGTCCCGCATCTAAAGCAGGAAGATGGTGGCCGCAAAGAAGACGAAAAAGTCACTGGAGTCGATCAACTCTAGGCTCCAGCTGGTTATGAAAAGTGGAAAGTACGTGCTGGGGTACAAACAGACTCTGAAAATGATCAGACAAGGCAAAGCGAAACTGGTCATCCTCGCCAACAACTGCCCAGCCTTGAGGAAATCTGAAATAGAGTATTACGCCATGTTGGCCAAAACTGGTGTCCATCACTACAGTGGCAAGTAATATTGAATTGGGCACAGCATGTGGAAAATACTACTGAGTATGCACACTGGCTATCATTGATCCGGGTGATTCTGATATTATTAGAAGCATGCCAGAACAGACTGGTGAAAAGTAAATCATGTACAATTTTTCTTTAATAAAACTGGCCAGAGCTTGTTTTAAGAAAAAAAAAAAAAATGTCAGTATGTATATCCTTGCAAAAGTGCATTTGAAGGAAAAGACAGCCTTAGGGTTTGGAAGGGACTGTATAACATAGCGAGACTTGTGGGCTTTGAACTTGCTTTTAGATTTTGGTTCTGAAGCCATCATTTACCGGCTGAGGGACTTGGGTGATTGATTTAACCTCTGTGAATTTTCTTACCAGTAAAATGGTACTAATACTGTATCTCCTTGGGGATTTGTTGCAAAGATGACCAGCGGTAATGTGCACAAAGTACTTAGAACAATGCTGAGCATGCAGTAATACCCTGTCACTAAAAAGAGGTCTTAGCAGTAATGGACTCCAGCAGTTGTCTATACAGGCTCATCATCAGGAGGCCTGAAAACAAAATACCAGGGTTTCTAACTTAGTCAAGTTAAAAAGGATGGAGTTGGGGAGAACCACCTCCCCCTTCCCACTCTAGGATCTAATCTTATTCATTAAAAACATATTTAATGATATAGCACAATTGTTCAAATAAATGTTGACTGAAAGTGTAATAAAATATGTTGACATTAAGTGATTTCTTCCTACATTCCAGGAACTGTGTTAACACATGCCTCACGTAATCCTCATGGGGTGTGAATACTATTATCCTCATTTTACAGATAGGGAAAGAGAGGGTCAGCAAGGTGAAATCACTTCCTAAGATGACCAACCTAGCAAGTGACAGAATAAGGATATGAATTCAGGTTATCTGACTGCAAACTCTGCATCCATTCATTCAACAAATATTTATTATATGCCCATAGGTGCCAGACTCACGGCAGAGAGGGAGAGACAATTTATTTTAGTGTGTTACTAGGTGGAAGTGCTACCAAAAAGTTAAACCGGAGGAAGAGGGAAGTGGGAGTGGTTTTGGGGGTAATTCTGAATAGGGCAATTGGGGTAGACCTCCAGCAGGTGATCACTGAAGCAAGACGCGATGGAGGTGTGGATATCGGCAAGAAGCCGTCTAGGAAGAGGGAATAGAGAGTGCATGAGCCCTGAAATGGGAGCGTCACCCAGTTGGGAGGAACTGAGTCAGTGGGCAAATCGGAGATGAGATGATGGGGTGGAGGTGGGGAACAGATCATGCAGAGCCTTGTAGGCCATTTTCGTTTTAGGTTTTTTACTGGGAGGGAAATGGGGAGACTCGGAAGTATTGCGAGCAGATGAGGAAGTGATCCGACTTAGGTTTAAAGGATCCCTTTGTTTCAATGGGGGGAGAACAAACTGTAGAGGAGACGAGAGACCATCCTGTTTCTAAAGCATGAGAGCTCTTTCTCAACGTCATTCTTTGTAGTTGCGACTTGGCCAGGTGACCAAAGGAAACGTGAGCCCAGCTTGCAAACGTTAACTCTACATGGCAGCGCCTCCAACCCGGCAGAGGGCAGCAGCTCTGAGAATGCGCCTCCAGGACACAGCAGTGCCCTCCTTAACGACCTCGTTTAAAAGCAGCTTCCTGTTGGTTGGAGTGGCAGGGATGTCACCCAATGGCTGCCTGCATCTATCCGATTTCTTCAGACAGACGTTGGCACCAGCCAATGGCGGGGGGGGGGGGGGGGGGCGCTCTGCCCGTGGCTTCTGATTGGCTGCTTCGCTCAGCTATAAAAGATGCCCGCCGGCTCGCGGCCCTTCTCTCGCCAGGCGTCCTCGTGTGAGGTTCGTCTGTCTCTCTGTCGTCGCATCGGCAACTGTGGTGGGAAGGATGGGGTCCTTGGGGACTTTTTTAGGGGCTCTTGGGCACTGCGGGGTCCGACCTCTTTGGTTTGGGGGCGCGGCGGCGGCTGCCGCGGCAGGTGCAGCCCCGGCTCGGGGCGGCGGGCGCCCGCGCGTGGCCTACTCCGCGTGTGCCTTGGGCTTGGAGCCCGCCGTGCCGTGGGGACGCTTGTCGGGGTGGCTTGAGCTCCTTTTCTCTCCTCAGTGACATCGTCTTTAAACCCTGCGTGGCAATCCCTGACGCACCGCCGTGATGCCCAGGGAAGACAGGGCGACCTGGAAGTCCAACTACTTCCTTAAGATCATCGTAAGTTTGGTGGTGGGGTAGGCCCCAGCCGCCCACCGTGCTGCTTCGGGCCCAGCTGCCATGTACTGAAGGCCTACTCGCTGGCTTCCACTTTAGGTCGTTTTAGGCACATTTCATTTAATTTTCACAGTTTCCCGAGATAATGCGCTTTCCCCTCCCAGTGTTGCAGATAAACAGGCTCAGGCAGGTGAAGTGGCTCCTAAGGGACAGAGCATTCAAGCCCAAGGCTGTCGGGTCCAAATAGCACTCGTCCTGATTTTACTGCCCTGTCTCCATCTTTGAGAAGGTCTGAGGTGATGAGTGACTCATAATGGAACAAGTTGTTGCCTATTTAGAGTCTGTCAGTCAAGAAACTATGTGAGTTCTTTCATTTAGATGGCCTTGAGTTGGGTCTTCCCTGGCCAGAAGTGCTAATCACGCGGCTCTTCAAGCCTTAGGATGTGTTGTGGAGTTTAGTTCTTTGCGTTCTTCCTCATTTATCATGCAGGTTTTCAATTTAACAAACAACTTTGTAAAATGATTATATACACACAACTTAGGTCCTACAAGTTACTATTTCGTTGTACTTCCTTTATGTTGTATTTTGATTGCTGTAAATCTGATTTGGAACAGTTTTTTTTTTTCTGTTAAGGTAGTCATTTAGTGAATCAAACATGCCTCATAATAGGGGAAAGAGCAAAAGTTATAATTTTTTTTCTTTAGTTTACTGTAGAAACGGTCACCGTTTATACTCAACAAGCAAATTTTTGACAAATCTGGTGTTAACTCAGGTGGCCGATAGCAGGAGGAACTGTCCCAATCTCCATGTTATTTCAAAAGCTTAGAGGAGAGGGAGTGAGATAGAAGCTGATGATTGCAGGATTTGCTTTCTCTTGACCTTTTCCTGTCTTTCCTCCTGTGAAACACTGCCTGTTTTTGGCTTGTTTCTGTAGCAACTTCTGGATGATTATCCAAAATGCTTCATTGTGGGAGCAGACAACGTGGGCTCCAAGCAGATGCAGCAGATCCGCATGTCCCTCCGCGGGAAGGCGGTGGTGCTGATGGGCAAGAACACGATGATGCGCAAGGCCATCCGAGGACATCTGGAAAACAACCCAGCTCTGGAGAAGTCAGTGTCGTTATCCTCCCTTCTCAGTGTCCTTTTCCTGGAGAGGAGCGGTGCTGAAAAGTGACCTCCCGTAAACTTCTCTTTGCAGGCTGTTGCCTCATATCCGGGGGAACGTGGGCTTTGTGTTCACCAAGGAGGACCTCACTGAGATCAGGGACATGCTGCTGGCCAACAAGGTAAGGGAGAATCAGGTTGACTGGAGTGACCTTATCATTATTTTGGCTCCTGAAAAGCAACAAAACTGACCGATCTCAGGTTGTGTCTGGAGAGAAGACATCTCACTGTTCACATTTTTGCTCAGGTGCCAGCTGCCGCCCGTGCTGGTGCCATAGCGCCGTGCGAAGTCACTGTGCCGGCCCAGAACACTGGTCTGGGGCCCGAGAAGACCTCCTTCTTCCAGGCTTTAGGCATCACCACCAAGATCTCCAGGGGCACCATTGAAATCCTGGTGAGTGGACCTGGCTTGCCAATGCTAGCCAGGCTAGCAGCGGGGGCTCAGTGGCCTCGGACCTGCCGGACGTCCAGGGGTTAACTGCCAACTCCCTTGTTCTTCAGAGCGATGTGCAGCTGATTAAGACCGGAGACAAGGTGGGCGCCAGCGAAGCCACACTGCTGAACATGCTGAACATCTCCCCCTTCTCCTTCGGGCTGGTCATCCAGCAGGTGTTTGACAATGGCAGCATCTACAACCCTGAAGTGCTTGACATCACAGAGGAAACTCTGCATTCCCGCTTCCTGGAGGTACTCGAAGGCCCATTCCAGGCCCTTCCCTTCTCATTAATAGTTGAGAGCTGGTCTGGCTTCAGCTGGATCTTGGCAATGCAGCTGACTAGCAGTGTAATAACCAGGAATAGTTGTTTAATCTGTACCTCAGTTTCCTCATCCTTAAAATGGCAATGACAATATAGGATCATTGAAGAGCTAATGAATTAATGAGTGTAAGGCCTTGGAACAGTGCTGGGCACACAGTAAGGGCTGTCATTTTAGGACCTGCAATAAGATGTGAGTTTGAGTGTCAGTGAGTCAAAAGAGGGATGAGGAAAATGAGGTAATTAATACACAAGTGTTGCCAAGTACCCTACTATCTTGGGAGAATGGACTCTCTCAGTCCATCCTTAGTCTTGCTTAGTTTTTGCCACTATTCCACTGTCTTAACAAATAAAGTGATGGGATATATAATTCTTTTTTTCTTGGACAAATAGACAATTGTAATTACATATACTCTTAACTCTGGTTACTTTTGGAAATCTCAGTAGTGGATGAAATTCACATCTGGAACTAACATTTTTCTCAACGCCGTGACTATATTTTTACAAAACGGTGGTTTTTGAAGTAAATACCATCGTGGTGGTATAGGGAACACCCTTGTTGAGAATAAGGGCAAAAAGCATTTGTAAATTAACCTGGGTCTGAATTTCACTGCCAGAAGCATTTGGTGTGAGGTGAAGTGTCCTATGTGAGACTGAGATACTAACTGAGCAAATCTTGTGTACTGTTGAGCTTTGCTTCATTGTCTCTTAAGACATCACACCTAAAGACCTAAAAGTGAATTTTTTTCCTTCCTTCCACAGGGTGTCCGCAATGTTGCCAGCGTATGCCTGCAGATTGGTTACCCGACTGTTGCATCTGTACCCCATTCTATCATCAATGGGTACAAGCGGGTCCTGGCCTTGTCTGTGGAGACTGATTACACCTTCCCGCTTGCTGAAAAGGTACAAAGAACCCACCGGGGCCACAGCAGGAATACAGTCGTGCCTTCATGGACACCAAAATCCATGAGTGCTCCAGTCTGTCATACAGTAAAACGGTGTTAGTCAGGTTACATCATTTCTAGGTTACTTGCAATACCTAATCCAGTTTGAATGCTATGTAAATGGTTATAAATACAATGTAACTTGAGTGTAAATAATTGCTACAGTACAGCAAATTCAAGTTTTGCGTTCTGGAAAACTTTTTTGAGTTTTGATCTGCAGTTGGTTCAGTCTTTTAAGTGTGAAACCTTTGGCTACAGAGTGCCAATTGTCTGCTTAAAGTTGGGAGGCAGGGGAGATGATCCCATCCTCGATTTTAGAAATTATAAGAGATTTAAAGCAGGGATAGTTTAATGGGTAAGAGCCGGGCCTGAGCTCACCAGGCTGTACCCAAGCTGTTACCAAGCCTGGTTACTTTAGAGGAAGGCCTCACTGACATGGAAGTGGGCCCTTAAACCTAGAGCTCTGCAGAAGCTGAAGGGTTGTGGGTAGTAGGGGTGGTAAGATGACCCTTTTGACCATGAACTTTCCCCTTGCTTTAGGTCAAGGCCTTCTTGGCTGATCCATCTGCATTTGTGGCTGCTGCCCCCGTGGCTGCTGCCACCACTGCTGCCCCTGCTGCCGCCACCGCAGCCCCAGCCAAGGTTGAAGCAAAGGAAGAGTCGGAAGAGTCGGACGAGGATATGGGATTCGGTCTCTTTGACTGATCACCAGAAAGCAGCCAACTGGGCCAGCATTATTTGTGAAATGAGAAAATAAAGGCTTACTTCTCTTATGAGTCTCTGAGCTTTTCATTTTGTGCATTTGAAGGCTATGTTAGTGCTGTATGCTAGAAACCAAAGGCATGGTAAAATCAGCTTGATTTGAAATTGACATTTGGGTGTCCTCTTTGTAAGTGACACATTGCTCTCCTAGCATCCTATACTTTGCCTCTACCCAGTGTTAACTATATGTTTATTAAACTGAAATTTGTCTCCATGACCATCAGGCCACAAGCCTGGGTCACTCTAAGATAATATAAGTAGGCTTAGTGTCATAACTGAGACAAGACGTGTGCTGTCAGGGTGTTTCAGACTGGGTGGTGGTCCAGTTTAGTGGCCACCGTTACTTAAGGAGAGAAAATGTCCTGTGGGTGTGGATCATACATATCACTTATTCTGTACTGAGTTAAGTGCTGGCTGTATCCAAGTCTCGGAAGTCCAAAGGGGCTCCCCAGGTGGCTCAGCAGTAAAGAATCTGCCTGCAACTCAGGAGGCCCGGTTTGAATCCCTGGGTCTGGGAGATGCCCTGGGAGGAGGAAATGACAACCCATTCTAGTATTGCCTGGAAAATCCTATGGACAGGAGCTTGGCCTGCTACAAGTCTGCTACAATTCCATCTACCTGCAGAGTTGCTTAGCCACTGAGCATGCATGCACTCAGACATCGCTAACATCAGAGACGGACTGATCTGTGCAGACCATATTAAAGTAAGTAGAGTTGTCAGGTTTGCATACAGAATAAAATTTAAACTAGCCCCAGCCTCCTACCCTGTGGCCTTGGTTTAAGGAGTTGCCCTTGGGCAGCTTCCTCCCACAGCTCCAGAATCTTCTAACGTAGTCTGCTGCTGGGGTACAAACAACAGGATAAGATACGAGTTCGCTGCCTGCCTGTTACTGAGTTCAGCCCCTGTCATCAAGGAAACCCCTCTAGCAAACAAGTAGGCCACACTTAAGTAAAACGGTCTTCACATAGGAGAGGCCCACGTGGGGGTACCTGAGCCGGACCTGCCTGCGCACACGTGGGTCAGAGCTGTAGGGACCCTCGTCTTCCACGAGGCTGGGCTGAGAAGGGCCTTGGGACCCGGGGGTCTAAAAGCGCGCCCTTGGCAGGCCTTGATAGTCCCCGGTATCCCTCAGATACCCACTCCCGCTGCCTGAGTCAAAGCCCTGCCCGCGGCGACCGCCGTCCCGCCCGGGGGCGCCAGGCCCCGGGTCCGAGAGAGCTCCCGGCCTCGCCCTGCCGCGTGGGCCCGCGCTGTGACCCGGAAGCGCTCCGGAAGCAGTTCCGGAGTCAGCGCCGGCAGGATGGCGGCGGACACGCAGGTAAGGCGGGCGACTGCGAGGCCAACGCGGTCAGCGACTGGGCGCGAACGGCGGCGGTCGGGTTGGACCGCTGGTGCAGCTGCCGTAGGAGGTTAGAGGGCGGCGGCTGCGGAGGGCGCGGTCCCGGGAGCACTTCGGGCCAACCCCTCACGGACTCGGGTTCGTCCTGGTTCCTGGCCCAGGCGGCGCAGACTGGCCGTGGACTCGACGAGTCGGACTCCGGCCTCGGCTCCAGCGGGCCCTTCTTTATCCTGAAGTTGCCACAGTTCCCTTTTCAGAGTTTGCTCCATTTCTCCGAAGCCCTCCAGCATGAACCTCGGCCAGCGCCAACTATGCCTTAAAACTTTATATTCAGCAAATATTTCTAGGATATCTACTATGCGCAGGGACTTAAAGCATAGTGTTTGGATTCGTATAGATCTGAGTTTGAGTGCTGGTTGATTAGTTTCTCTAAGACGCCGGGCACATTTCTTAATCCTGTCAAGTCTCGGTCTTTTCATCCATACAGTGGAGCTAAACTAATAACCTGTCTTGTAGGATCGTTGTGAGGAATCAATGAAATAAAGTAGGGCTTCATGTAAGTTGGTGGTTATTATTAGGTCCAGCGTTAGATAAAAGAGCTGTCATAACTTGGGAAGAGTCTTGTCACCTTGGGTGTTGTGGGGGGAAACTTTTTTCCTCCACCCCAGCCTCCTTTGTAGTTGTGAGTGTTTTAGAGAGAAAAGACAATGTTATGGGAAATGAAACAGGTCTCAAAATGACAGCTTGGCTCACTTGGGTGTCGGGGTAGGGAGCTTTATTGATTTTGATGTGAAGGCCCTGAAACCAGAGAGTGAGCCCTTAACTTCATTATTCAGAATGTGTGTATTGTGAGTTTCCTGTGCAAAGGAGGGACTGGTAATTTGTTCAGAGTTTATTGTGATGGATCCTGGAAAGAAAGGCATAGTCTGTTGGGTATTTTGAAAGGTGTTGGGAGAATACATGCTGAATGTGTAACATTAAAACTCAAATGTAAAAAGCAAACACTTCTTGGGACTTACCTGGTGCTCCAGTGGTTAAATATGCCTGCCAGTGCAGGGGACACGGGTTCAGTCCCTGGTCTGGGAACTGAGATCCCACATGCTATGGGGGAACTGAGCCTGGGTGCTCCCCGTGCCACAACTAAGACCGGACACAGCCAAATAAATAAATATTAAAAAAAAAATCTATCTAGTGCTGTGTTGTTCAGTATAGTAGCCAGTTAATTAATAGCCAACTAGCTACTTAGGTTAGTTAAAATTAAATGAAATTAAAAATTCAGTTCTTCGGTTGCACTAGCCACATTTCAGTGCCTGGGTAGCTGTATGTGACTGGTTACTGCTGCATTGAACAGTGCAAAAGAACATTTCCATCATCACAGAAAGTGCTTTTGGACAGTGTTACCCTAGAGAGAAACCTGTGAACTTTTTAAGCTCTTTGCATCTGATTTCAACCAACAAATGACTTCTTTGAAGGATATTAGTGTGCTCTTCCTCACTTTTGTTCTGACAGGGTCCCAAGTGGGTGACATTCATTTTCTGATTAAGAAAAAGAAGAGCCTTGTACCTGAAATGCTCTTTCATCTTTGGGGGAGAGACTGTAGCCAGGAATTTAACATTAGCATGGGAAAACAGCTATGTGGGAATTTCAGGTACAGGGTGGATTATATATATAAAGATGCATCTAAATTTGCTATCTCCTCCAGCATTACTGAAACTAGTAAAAAGTTGAAAAAAGAGAGAATGGGAAGCAGACAACAGCAGCAAACTTGGAAGCTAGAAAGTGAGGAGTGGTAAAGGATCCTAAGCCAGCTGTTCAGAAAGCTGAGAACCAACCTGATTTACATTGTAGAATCTCTGGTAGGTGGGAATTGGTGGCATCCACTAACCCCTGGATGTGAGGGTGAGTGGGGAGGGTCTAAGTTAGGAGGATTGGTTGAAAGCCCTGTTCACATGCCTTCAGAACCCCAGCTTTCTTTCTCCATCTTGGCAAAAGGCTGGAAGTTTTCCTCTGCAGTGTGTAAAACAGGACCACACAAAAGTGTCGGAGGTCAATATCCACGGAAATCATCAACAAAATAATTCAAGATGCTTTCCCTGAACCGAAGCGTGCGTTTTCAAATAAAAAATGCTCAGCACAATGGATGAAAGCAGACTAACGACAGAGCACATTAATGTGAAATCCAATTTTTCTATTTTTAAAAAAATATTTTCTTCTTTATTTTTATATTTTATTTATGGCTGCATCGGGTCTTATTTGCGGCATGTGAGATCTTTTCGTTGTGGCGTGTGGGCTTTCTAGTTGAGGTGCGTGGGCTTAGTTGCCTGCGTTGGAAGGCAGATTCTTAACCTCTGGACCTCCGGGAAAGTCCCAGCTTTTAGAACCTTGGATACAAAAAGATCTTAGAAACTTCCGGGGGGAGAAATCAGATCTCAGACAAAGGATCGAGAATCAGAATGGCATGGGGGTTCCCAGCAATACTGAATGCTAGAACTCAGTGGAGACAAGTCTTCAGTGTTCTGAAGGAAAATTTCAATCTAACATTCTGTATTCAGACAAACTTCAGGTAGGAGGTCAGAACATTTTCAAACCTGCAAGGACTTCACAAGATGGAGTATATGGTTCACCCAGACACACAAAAGAGTACATTCTCAGGGTGATAAACTGCATCCCAGCTGTAGTCATCACACACCAAATCAGGACAGCTCAGAAAACTGGGAGAGACCTCTTCGGGAAGGTGGAATTTGGTCAGATTGCATGATCTGCGTCAGTGTATTGAGATTTAGACACGGGGCAAACTGTGGGATTGAATGGTTAATTAGAACAGATAAAACAAGGCAAGCTGAGAGTGGAGAGAATGAAGGGCTCATTATTCAACTCCAGGGTTAATTTTAAAAAGCCGTGCAAGAGAGCAAACATAGTTCATTAAACGGAACTTGAATACTAGTTGCATGTAATGTAAACACTGAATTACTGGACTAGTGTATATTATGAAACTTGAGGAATAATTACCAAAGTAATCAGCCAGTGTTGGTGAAAGAGATTGTGCTTATGTGTGAGGGCATGGGACTGGTTTTTAGAGCAAACCTCCCAGAACTTTTTGACTCTTTAATTACATGCATGAATGACTATAAGAGCAGAAGACAGTAAACAGATCCTTTATGTAGAAAATGGAGTTTTGCACATGATTTTATTCATAACTGATAGAATTGTGGCAAAGGTTTAAGTATAAGAGGAACTCGGCATTATTTTACTTCTCTATGCACCCTCAAGTCTTACTCTTCTAATAAGGCCTGTGTGTCAAATACCCTCAAAAGAAAAAGAGGGCAAGAGTTGGTCACTTGGGTCTTATTTTGCCCTGTTCCACTGCTTGTATCCTCACCTGCCTGCTTTGTAGCCTGTAGAACAGAGGTCCCCACCCTCTGGTATCTAATGCCTGATGGTCTGAGGTGGAGCTGATGTTATAACAATAGAGATAAAGTGCACAGTAAATATAATGTGCTCAAATCATCCCCAAATCATTCCCCCCTGCCTCCCCAGTCCGTGGAAAAATTTCTCCACAAAATCAGTCTCGGTGCCAGAAACACTGGGGAATACCGCTGTGGAATATTGTTCAGGAGCAGATTTTCAGGAGTATTTGCAAACCACCCCTCTTTCCAGGTCTTATGCTCTGTCCCTGTGAAGGGAGGCAGTTGTGACATGGATGGTGGTTGACAGCTTAGGACTTGTTCGCATCAGTTTCTGCACTTGCTGGTTTCAGGTTTAGTTTCAGAAATGCAGGTGTTGTGGCTCTCTACTCCGGTCTGAGCAGTGGCTTCCCCTCTGGGAGTCGGTTTCTTCGTCACCCGGAAAATGGGGAATATGATGCCTGTCTTGAAGTCTGGCTGGTTAGTAGTACCTGATTTTGTGCTCGGGGTGCGAGTAATGCTCTATATACACTCTCTCATTTATTCCCCATAACAGTCATGAGGTAGGTGCTGTTTTCTACATTGAATAGATGGGGAACCTGAAGGTCAAGCAGATGACATAATTTGACTGAGTTTCCACAGCCGGTAGGAGACCGAACTGGGATTCAGTTTCTTAACCTTTTACCCTTTAGCCAACTGTGCTTATGACTTGCCAGGATACTCCTCCTTGCAGGAGGCTTATAAGAGATAATATAAAGGGAACATACCAGGCACATAGTAGGCCCTCCCTATATTTTGCTTAGTTTGGAAAGGATATTTTTTCTTTCTTTTTTAAAAAATATGTATTTACTTATTTGACTGAGCTGAATCTTGGTTGTGGCATGTGGGCTCTAGTTCCCTGACCAGGGATTGAACCCAGGGCCCCTGCATTGGGAGTGTGGAGTCTTAGCCATGGGACCACCAGGAATGTCCCAGAAAGGATGTTTTCTGTCTTGAGGTTTTTGCCTTAGGCCTTGCCTCTTTTTGTCCAAAGTTTAACTGAGTGGCTGACTGGTTGGGTTAAAAGCACTGCATCTCAACTGGGGGTGATTTTGTCCCCTAGGAGGCGTTTGACAATGCCTGGAAGCAGCTGGGATCGCCTCACTGTGGTGGGAGGGTGGTGTGCTGCTACTGCGGTCCAGTGGGTAGAGGCCAGGAGTACTGCTCCCCACAGCCAAGAATTACGCAGCCCCCAAAGTCAGGAGTGAAAGTCAGCTCCCAGAGTGGAGATTGAGAAGCCCTGGGTTAGAGGAGCCTCTCTTGAGTCCTCCCCCAGCACGCGCTCCCTCTCCCTCCCCGCTGACGTGTTGGAGTCTGACTGGCATTTTCTCTGTGGGCTTGGTCTTCGCAGGTTTCTGAGACTCTGAAGCGTTTTGCAGGGAAGGTCACAACAGCCAGCGTGAAGGAACGGAGAGAGATCCTCAGTGAGCTGGGGAAATGTGTTGCCGGAAAAGGTATTTCTTTCCGCGTCACTGATTTCATTTCAGACTAAATCGGGCTCTCTGTTTAGAACCATGGCCTTTTCCCTGCTTCCAGCAACTTCTGTCTTCACTGTCTATATTTGCTTGTTATAAATGTGCATTGAAACAGTTGGGTTTTGGAGAGTTTATCCTTCTAGGTGCCAAAGCTTTTAACAGTTTTAACCATTTTGACTGGAAATAATTGTAATAGATGCCAACAGTTTTTCTTAAATAATTTATTAGATACAAAAACTTTTTTTTTTTTAATGACTGGAGGTACTGTTTTTCCCAGCATTCCATGAAAATCAGCAAAATGGTAACTAGTGATTGGCTAGTGAAGGATTCCAAGATCATCTAAGTTTGGGAGTTGTCACCTTTTAATCCAGTGTTTCCTTGAACCTCTTTTTTGCTGAAATCCTATTCAGAGTCTGGGCAGCACATTTTGAGAAATGCTGAGCACATGTAGTTATTCCGATTCTGTACCATAACTGAGGGCTCTTACGGCAAACTGTGGGGGTGTGTGTAAGACTAGTTTGCCTTCAACCAATAAATCTTCGTTAGTTGGTTTTTTTATCTTTTAATTTTGTATTGGGGTATAGCCAATTAACAGTGCTGTGGTAGTTTCATGTGGACAGTGAAGGGACTCAGCCATGTGTATACACATATCCACTCTCCCCAGAACTCCCCCCAGTTCAGGCTGCCACATAAAATTGAGCAGCGTTCCCTGTGCTATAAAATCCTCGTTAGTTTTCTAGTTCCCTTTTGGTGTGTTTTTCCTATACAGTGTTGGTTCTCAAATGTGGTCCCCAGACCAGCAGTATTGGCATCACCTGAGAACTTGTTTGAGATACAGAATCTCAGCTGCACCCCCGGAGATGCAGATTCATGAAAACTCTGGGGGTAGAGCCCAGCACCTATGTTTTAACAAGCTCCCCAGCTTATTCCCATGTTTGCTACAGTTTGAGGACCATGGTGGTATAGAGTTGGGTCTCCGATTCTGTCAGCTTTCACTTCTTGTTAGGAAAGAGCCTTTTTCCTATCACTGTCTCACCCATACTCTGCTTTGCTGCTTCTGATCTACTGTCGCCTGGTTACATACCCAAGCTTGTTAAAGTTGTGTGTAAATTAAGTAAATTGCTGTTCGTGAGCTTCTGAGAGATTCTGCTGTGTAACAAAGCTTTAGTGCATGAGTTTATGGCACCTTCAGAAGTCCTTCTGGTCATTTCTCAGCGGGGTTCTAAAGAAGGCTGCCACATGACAGACGCTGGCTGTCCGCCCTAACCCTAATGGCTGACTCCTTGTTAAGTAACTGCCAAGTACCACCCTTTCCCCCCGAGTTTGTGGAGTAAGGAGTTTGACCCGTATAGGTGAAGTTTATGAACTCCTCAGGCCTTTCCAGGTGATTTTACTCCCCAGTCACCCTGAAATTCTACAGTTCAGGGTGAATCATTTTTGTAAAATGTTTGCTAGCCTTTGATGTGCAGGTCTTTTGGGGAAAGCAAACTCCCCACCTGAAATCGTTAGTTCTCACTTTGCTCGTTTACGGAGTCTGCGGAGCCGTTGTGTAGTGATAGTTATTCTGGCCTCTCCTTGTGTGGGGTCCCAGGTCCCCAGGTGGGTTCATCCAAGGCGGGACAAGGAGCTGGAAGGCCTCTTCAAGGCCGTCAGACCCTGGAGGCAGTGCCCAGCCCGGCTCAGCCCTGCCTGGCCCCACGGTCTTGTGCTCTCCTCAGCCCTGCCTCCCTGAACCTGAAGCCTGAGGCCAGCAAGGCGGCTTTGCTGGGCCTGGCCTTGCCAGTCACCGGCCCCCAGTGCAGTGGGAGGTGACGGGCTCTGTGTTCTGGCCACGTTTCTGCTGCCTCCAGGCTGCGGTACCCGGTCCCGGTCCCTTCAGCTGTGAGCCTGCTTCCTTGCGTTGAGTGTGGAGATAGTAAGGCCGTGCCTGCCTCAGGGTGAGAGGAAGGAGGGAATGCGACATGTAGGGATAGTGCCTGGCCTTAGCGGCCCCGGTGTGTCTTAGCGCTTACTAACTGCTGTTCTCCTCTGCTGTGCTTAGTCGCTCGATCGTGTCTGACTCTTTGCGACCCATTGGACTACTGCCCCCCAGGCTCCTCTCTCCATGGGATTTTTCTGGGAAGAACACTGGAGTGAGTTGCCATTTCCTTCTCCAGGGGATCTTCCCAACCCGGGGATGAAACTCGCGTCTCCTGTGTCTTCTGCAGTGCAGGCAGACTTTTTACCTGCTGAGCCACTGGGGAAGCTGCTAGCCACAGCCTGCTCCTGGCCCCGGTCACTCTTCCTCAGTTACTGAGACGCTCTCAAATCAGGTGGGCCGGTGCCAGGCTCAGGGCACTGGGGGAGCTGGGGCTGTGCCCCTCCTCCATCGCCGCCCCGTCACTCGGGGGCCCGTGCGAACCCTTCATGAGCCTCCTGCTCGCTGGTCTGTCTGACACTCAGCTTCCATTTCTCCCATCAGACCCTCCTCCCTTCATCCTTGGGCTTCAACCTGGCCTGCAGAACCATCACAGGTTGG
The DNA here is from genome assembly GCF_023699985.2 of Odocoileus virginianus. Lineage (NCBI taxonomy): Eukaryota > Metazoa > Chordata > Mammalia > Artiodactyla > Cervidae > Odocoileus > Odocoileus virginianus. Next base: position 58,483,346 of record NC_069685.1, on the reverse strand, counting down.
CTCTCCATTACTGAGCACCGTTGTTCCACCAGCTTCTCTTTCTCTTGACTGGCCTGCTTCGTTTTCTCTGCCTTGGTTTCTTCTTAAAACTGGGCTCAGTCGCAGTACCCACCTTACAGGAACTGAGTTAATGTGTGTCGAGTGCTGAGAGCAGGGCCTGTGCCTCATGAGCTCCGATTCAGTGTTGGGTGTTGTTCCTGGGCCAGTGCCCAGGACGTGTCGATAGTGCTTATTGACTGACCTCTGTGTAATCTCTGGTTTTAGATCTGCCGGAGGGAGCTGTGAAAGGCCTCTGCAAACTCTTCTGCTTGACCCTGCATCGATACAGGCGAGTCCTGGCCAACAGCCCAGTGTCCAGAGCACTTTATACGGAGAGGTGGTAGAGGGCAGTGGTTAGAGCCCAGGCTTTGGAGCCAGACTGCCTGTTTCCTGGGCAAGTTACTGAACCTGTCTGTGCCTCAGTTTCCCCCTCTGTGGACTAGGGATAATTCTTTCATGGTGGCTCGTGTGAAGTTCTTGCTCAGTCTGTGCTTTCACTTGTCATGCATGTGAAAGCCATTCGGCTTCATTTGAGCCCTGTAGTAAGTGTTCTGTAAATGTAGATGTTGCCTGTACAGCCTTAAGGTTCCTTGGCCCTGGTTAATTGCTTCCAGAACTCTGGGATGAGGTAGATTTATCCAGTCACTTCCAAATCCCATCGTCTGTGACAGGCTGGAATACAGTGCCATGTAGTTTTCCTGGAAAGACGGGACTTGGCTGAAGCCCCCTGCCCACCCCCTGCCCCGGGTCCACGTGTTCACCTTGGCCTTCGCCCCTTCCCCAGGGATGCAGCCTCGCGCCGGGCCCTGCAGGCAGCCATCCAGCAGCTGGCTGAGGCCCAACCCGAAGCCACTGCCAAGAACCTTCTGCACTCTCTGCAGTCCTCGGGCATCGGCTCCAAAGCGGGCGTCCCCAGGTAAGAGGGGAAGCTGGTGGCGCCCTGGGTTCCGGAGTCCTCGGGAGGAGCCTCTGCAGACCAGCTGGGGTGGCCACGCCCGCCCCTTTCCCCTTTGCAGCCCTGGGGGGTGCCAGCGGTCTGCCTTCCTGATAGAGGGAGAAGCCAGGATGTCAGGCCCAGCAGAGAGACCGCTTTCCTGGGGAGCAGGGTTGGGAAACCAGGGGCAGCAAGGCCATTTTAAGGAGAAACCAAATGCTGGCTCTGCCACCCCACCAGGCCCTAAAGGCGGGAAACCATCCTTCGGATTTTATAGTTGTGAGTGCTGAGAGGTGGGGGCTCGGCACGCCTTGTCCTGAGTTGTCACAGGTGGTTTGTGGAGAACCTGTGTCTGGTTCTGTCCAGTCATAGGTCAGCGGAGGGTCCTATGTGCCAGGCAGGGCCCTGCGGGGAGCCTTGTCTTCAGGTAGAGGCCGCTGCTCTGAACTCTTGCCTCCCCTCCACTCCCCTCCCAGTAAGAGCAGCGGCTCAGCCGCCTTGCTGGCCCTGTCCTGGACCGGCCTGCTGGTGCGCATTGTCTTTCCCTCGAGAGCCAAGCGGCAAGGAGACATCTGGAACAAACTGGTAGGTTCCCCATGCCTTGGAGTCGGCTCCCTGCACAGAGTTGCGATGTGTTTGAGCACCTTCTCTGACCAATGCTCTCCTCAGGGCCAGGTGACCGGGCGCTTTGAGTTACCCTCCGGTGTGTGACTTTGGTGGATGGGCGTGAGGGCAGCATAACACTCATCTACTTGTCAGATATCTATGAGCTTTCCTGGATCAGGTGTGGGCTAGACCCAGGGACCTGAAACACAGGGATGAGCAAGAGAGACGCGGTTCCTGCCTTCCTGACAGGCCAGAGTAGGGAAGACAGCCAAAAAACTAGAAAACCAGAAAACACTGTAAATCATTCTGTTTTTTTCTGACTAATCCTTCCTTTCCGTGTGTTTGGATTTCAGTGCTGAACTGGCTAATGGAGTGGGATTCTTGCCATATGCTTTGATCCTTGAATTCTCTCCTCCCCGTTCCATGCCTGCTCCTTCCATTTTCCCTTCCTCGCCTTTCAGCATGTCTGCTAACCAGAGATGGCCCCACAGGCCAGGTTGAAAGGTTCTCTTGAGTGTCTCGATATGCTTAGTGGAGGGCAAGAGGAAAGGTGTCATGGTTTTAACAAAAAGGAGTCTGAGGATCTTGGTGTGGATTTGATTCTTGGCCTTGAGATTTGCCAAGTACTTAGTTTCTGAGTCCATTTCCCATTACTGCGAAAATGGGAACAAGTACCACCCACCCATCCACCTCAAAGAGTTGTCATGAAGATGGGCCCAGAAGAGGTGTGAAAGGGCTGTGGAAACTTAAGAGAGGGCTGTGCAGGTGAACACGTGGCATTAGAAAACCTTCAGCACCTCTGCTGGACACAGCCAGCTCGTAAGACTCATTGAGGCCTCACCCCTGGGAGCTTGTCCTGCACACTTGTGGGGGTGACCGTAGATTGGCCATCAGCAGTTGACAGGAGGATAAGAATACTGAAACTTCACAAGTAGTGGATACATTCCAAACCCACCTTTGGAGTGTAGGTTCCATTGCTACCAAAAGGTCTTCTTATAAGATGGTTGCTCTCACGGGCCCCCTCATTGGTGCATCTCCAGTGACTTCTCATGACTGTTACCCGAGGTAAGTCAGTGTGCTTGTGGGTTAGTGAGCTGGAGGGGTCAGCCCCGTCATGTTATGTTTATGGGACAGGATGCATCAAGAGCTTGAGACCAGGGTGGTTTTCTCAGGGTCTTGAATCTGGGTTTTTCCTTTGCTTGTTGCTGATGTTGACTCTACAGACAGGTGGCAGTTCATTCGGTTGCTGAGGTATTTGTTGAGGCCCCCTGTGTGCCGGGTGCTGTTGGCGGAGCTGAGGCTGAAGCAGAGGACGAGGGAGGGGACCTTGCTTTCTCATAGCTTACAGTCCTGGGGAGAGGCTGGACGCAAATGAGTGATAAAAGCAGGCAGGAGGATAGAGGGTGGACGCTAATGGTGGGAGGGAGGCCTCTGGAGGAGGTACAGTTTGAGCAGAGACATTAGGGGCATGAAAGAAGAAGCCATGCCCAGATGAAGGGTTAGAGCGTTTCCGGAAGAAGGAACAGCAGTATAGTTCTGAATGAGATGTCAGCAAGCTTAAAAAACCATTTTAATAATAATTTTTTTTTAAAAGTTCAATATTCGACAAATGTCGAACGATACACCAATTTCCTTCCCACCCCTTCTCTAGGCATCTCGGTCCCCCACTAGAACTAGTTCCTTGTGTAGGTAAAGATATTCCCTGTGTATGTAACTAAGTAGATTTTTTTATACAAATGATAGCATGCATATAATCTTTTTCTCTCATCTTGGGTTTTTTTCTTCAACCAGATTTAGAATTTGTTGCAGAGTATTATATAAAGAGCTTCTCATTCTTTATGACTGTTACTAATCCTTTGAGTGGATGTACCATGGTATATAACCAGTCCCCTGTTGATGACCGTTTATGTTGTTTACAGCCTCTCATCATAAAAAGCGTTGCTGTGAATGACCTTGTGCACCTCCCATTTTGTACACATACAGATGGAAGTCAGCCGACTACTTAAGCATGCCCTCTTTCTCAGGGTGGCAGTCCTCAGGTGCTTGTGGCCCATCCGGTCTCCGAGGCTTGTTAACCGAGCACCTGTTATGTGCTGCACTCTGGATTGGACAGTGAGCTCCCTGCAGGCAGGATCAGCCTATCGGTCTTGACTTCTGTATCCACAGTGCCTAGTGTAGTGCCTGCCATTTCATCAGCGCTCACTGCCTGGGAATTAATGAGGAAATAGTCAGGGCAGATGAAGAAATACATGAAACAAGACTCTTACCCTTTTTCCACATGGCACTTCCTTTGCTGTAATTATGTGTTCATTTGTGTGTTTTATTTGTTTAGTATCTCTCTTTCCCTCTGGACTGTGAGGTACATGAAAGCAAGGACTATATCTGTCTTATTCTCCCGGTGTTTTCATTGTCTTACTCATAGTAGGTGTTCAGCAGATACTTACTTACGAAGTGCTTAAGTGAACAGATGTAATTCTGGGACAGGGGCTGAGTCGGGGGTTGGGGGGGAGGGAAGAGGGTCTGGCTGGAGTCGAGTGGGAGAGGCCTGGCGGAGATGACCTCAGGTTCCGGCCGGTGGGCCTGACGGAGGCCTTGGGCAGGCTGTGAGGGCCACGGGTGCTTGGCTCCCTTTTTCCGTCCGGACCCAAGCGCCCCTGTCCCCACAGGTGGAGGTGCAGTGCCTGCTCCTGCTGGAGGTGCTGGGCGGCTCCCACAAGCACGCCGTGGACGGTGCCGTGAAGAAGCTCACCAAGCTGTGGAGAGAGGTGACTGGAGGCCGCGGTGGGTGGCGGGCAGTGCTTCCTCCGCGCACCCCCACTGCCATCTGATGCCCCTGCCCTCCCCGTTCCTCCTCAGAACCCTGGGCTGGTGGAACAGTACTTGTCAGCCATTCTCAGCCTGGAGCCCAACCAGAGCTATGCGGGCATGCTGGGGCTGCTGGTGCAGTTCTGCACGAGCCACAAGGAGATGGACGTGGTCAGCCAGCACAAGGCAAGTGGGTGCTGGCTGGGCAGGGAGCGGGGGGAGTGTGTTTTCCCCTGGTGGCTCCGGCCACTGGCCTCATCTGAAGGTGGCTGGTTTTCTCTCCTGAGACCCCGGCCTTTCGCAGTGATGTGTGAGGAGCAGGAACGTTTCCTCTCTGGTTCTGGCTGGCGGTGGGCCCTGCTGCAGTTACTGGGACGCTGATTTGCTTGTTTGTGCTGTCGCTGAGTCACTCACCCCCAAGCAGCTGCCTTGTGCCAAGCTCTGTGCCAGGTGTTGGGGGTGCAGCAGTGAGCGAGGGGGCCGTGATCCCCGCCTGGGTGGGGCTGAGTCTGAGGAGGCCGCTGTTAGGCAGAGTGGCATTTTGTCATCTCTGTGAAACACGCTACAAAAGGAACTGTGCAGGAGGCTGTGATACTCTGTGGCGGGGACCTGTCTCAGGCTGTGGTTCAGGTAACACATCTCTAAGGAAGGAACTTGAAGGGTAAAGAGATGTTAAGGCCAAGAGGCAAGGAAGGGCATTTGGGGCAGAGAGAGCAGTGTGTGGGCCGGAATGTGGGTGGCATGTGGCTGCCTGGGTGAGAGAGGAGCCGGCAGGCCTGTGAGCCACGCCAGGGGCCTGGAAAGCTATGGAGGGCTTTTCGTTGGGGAATGGTGGGGACACTGGCATTTCCATGCTTGACTCCGTGACGTTTGGGGCCCTGATTGGTACTGTTCAGAAGCGCTCACACAAGAGGGACCTCAGAGCGTCAGGGTCTGACAGGTCTCTCTCTTCCCCAGAGTGCCCTGCTGGACTTTTATGTGAAGAACATCCTGATGAGCAAAGTGAAGCCTCAAAAGTATCTGTTGGTGAGCAAGCGGTGGCCTTTCCTTGCCTGTCTAGCTAAATCCCCTTTTAAATTCTGTGATTCGGAGCCATCCTTTATTCTCGGTCTGTTGCCGTGAGGGCCAGGCGCCTTACCCTTTCTCTTGGCAGGATAATTGCACCCCTCTGCTCCGGTACATGTCCCACTCGGAGTTTAAGGATCTGGTCCTGCCCACCATACAGAAGTCGTTACTGAGGAGTCCAGAGAATGTCATTGAAAGTAGGTAGCTGCTGGCCAGGATGGTGGGAGGGAGATGACGTCACCCAGTGAGCCAGATCTCGGTTGCTTGGCAACAGGCAGTGTTTATGGGGGGGGTGTAGGGGAGTGTATCACTGTGTACCTCGTTGGGCCCCTCGAGAAGGAGATTTGGGACCCTTTCGAGAGTATGTTGAAAATAATGGGCCCTCTTGCTGAAAGAGTGCCTAGAAGTGTACCCACTGAAAATGCTGCACATTTAGAGGTCTGAGAACCTTCTGGAAACCAGGTTAAGAACCTCTGCTCTAGACAGGTTGACCTTGGTGCGTGGTGGCATTTGAAACCCTAGGATGTGAGAGCTGAGTCTCTGTCGCTTTTTATCTTGGTAAGAGATACAGGCAGAGTGTTGGGGGTGCGGATTTTTGCTGTTAGGATGGGGCAGCGTGCAGCCTTACAGCAGAGCTGAGGACAAAGGTGTGACGGTACAGAGTGAAGAGGGGTCATGTTCCATGTGGCTAGGCAGCGGGCCTGAGCGCTGGCTGGGGAGTCGGGTAGAAACGGGCATTTTCCCTCCGGGGTCAACGTGAGGTGTGCTTTCTGTCCCCCTCAGCTATCTCCAGCCTGCTGGCAGCAGTGACTCTTGATCTCAGCCAGTATGCCCTGGACATCGGGAAAGGACTGGCTGGTGAGTGTCCTGACCCCTCTTCCACCCCTCGAATGACACCTTGGGTTTTTGGTTGCACTCGTCCCAATTGTAGAAGAAGGGGAACGAGACAGCTCCGTTTAGAAATAAACTACAGTTGTTGGGAGTTTCTTTCCTGAGATCCTTGATCATGAGAACACAGAGCCAGGATGGATGAGTTGGGAGCCAGGAAGAGAAAGACGAGAGCCTGGCTACTGAGCTCTGAGCAGCGGCTGTCTGTGTCCAGGTCAGCTGAAGTCCAACAGCCCTCGCCTGATGGACGAAGCCGTGCTGGCGCTGCGGAACCTGGCCCTCCAGTGCAGTGACTCCTCGGCGATGGAAGCCCTGGCCAGGCACCTGTTTGCTATTCTCGGAGGTGGGCTCGCCTTTCCGGGCACGGGGGTGGCTAAGGTGTGGTCTCTGGCGCTCCCTGGGTGCCGGGGCCTGATGGGAGCTCAGTGCTCTGAGTTTTCTTGTGTCAGGAGTGTGAATGGAAGCACAGGCAGAGTGGTATGTGTGGGGGTGATCTCATCTACACCGTATAGATGTTTTTGTGCACATAGGTTAAGTATAGATGTTTTTGTGCACATAGTTTAAAAAATAGAGAAAAATACACAAAAATATAAGTAATATTCTCAGATGGGTGATTTTTAGATTTTTTTTTTCTGTTTGTCACATTTTCTGCAAGAACATATTTACTTACTTAGAAAAAAAAAAAACAACCCAATAAGTGTGGTTTTTAAACCCAACTTCATGATAAAGAGGCTCTGCTTTTGGAATCAGAAACTGTATCTTTCTTTCTCTCTTTTTTCCTTTTTTGGCCACATCACTTGGCCTGTGGGATCTTGTTCCCTGACCAGGGATCGAAGTCAGGCCCCCTGCATTGGAAGCACGGCGTCTTAGCCACTGGACCACCAGTGAAGTCCCTGGTGTATCTTGATGTCACACACGTGACTACCTTGTTCACCCCTTTAGGAAAGGTGGCAGATGTGAATTCTGAATCTTTGCCCTCTCTCCTCTCAGGCTCGGAGGGGAAGCTAACTATTGTAGCCCAGAAGATGAGCGTTCTCTCAGGTATAGAATTTCTCTGCGGGGTCACGAAGTGTGGTTGTAGGTGAGGGTCACCCTGACCATTAGGTTTGGCGAATCCGTCAGGTCCTAACGTCTCTGACAGTCTTGGATGTCCCAGCCTGGCTTCTGTAAAAGGCAGGACGTCTGATGGGAGATTGAGGGAGGGTCAGTGATGGCCAGAAGAGAGGCATGGCCGCTGGGGAGGGGGGCAGTGACAGGAAGATGGTGCATTAGCAGTTCTGTGCTGAGCAGGGGCTGAGCAGGGAACCCCTGCCTTCCAGGGATCGGGAGTGTCAGTCATCACGTGGTGTCGGGGCCTTCCAGTCAAATCCTGAGCGGGACCGTGGCTGAGCTCTTCATCCCGTTCCTCCAGCAAGAAGGTAATTCTGGGCAGCATGGTGAGGCTGCAGCCGGGCCCCATGTTTGAGCCCAGTTTTCACGGTTGGAGCCTGCAGTGACCCCTTCTGAAGGCCCTGCTTCCCCTCCCCGAAGCATCACTGCTTCTGCTCCCTTTACCTGGCTTGCTTTCGCGTGTGGCTCGCGGTGATGTGATGTGGTTATAAGACGTCCGGCTGACTGGGCTCCGACTTTTCCCCCTAGTTCACGAAGGCACCTTGGTGCATGCTGTCTCTGTCTTGGCTCTCTGGTGTCACCGCTTCACCACGGAAGTACCCAAGAAGCTCACCGAATGGTTCAAGAAAGCCTTCAGCCTTAAAACCTCCACCTCTGCCGTGAGGCATGCCTACCTGCAGTGCATGTTGGTCTGCTTCCGAGGTGAGAGGCTCCCCGCAAAGGAGATCCAGTCTTCAGAGTGTCATCGCCCCTCTGGGCTTGCCCTTTCGGTCCAGCCTTTTTTGCATCATTTCCTCCTGAGTCCATGGGAGCATCCAGCTTAGTCATCCACAAAGCCTAGAATCAGAGCCCCATTTGATTTTGACTTCTTCCCCTTATCAGACCTTCAGAGTACAAAGTTTATTCAGAGAAGACCCACAACCAGAACCCGTCGCTCTGTTTTCTGAAATCATGAAGATATGATTCTGATAAGACTGATGTGTGAGGTGTAAATTTATAGTCTTTACCCTGGACCTGTGAGAAACCAGCCCTGCTCTTGCGTCAGGGCTAACAAACCTGTCATCTGGGCACTTGCCTCCTTTCTACGTGCAGTAAGGGGACCCGGCAAATCTGTGTAGGAGCTTGATCCCCAAAGTGAAAATCTCTAACACTGATTTCCACCTCTGAGATGGACTCATGTTTCACTTATAGTTTAAATGGATGATGACTCTGTCTAAAGAAATGTCTGGGAGATTCCTGAGCGCCCTCTAGAAAGGTGACTCCCTTCTATTCTATGTCTGAGCTTGTGTATCACTTTGTAGTTTTGCTGCACTGATCAAAGTTGACTTTAGATTGAGTTCTAAATAGCCAAGTCTTGGTTTAACCTCGTTTCTTTAGCTGGAGCTAGTTCTACTTCTGCTCCAGACTTTAAAAGCAAACATAGAATAAACCTATAAGATATATATTTCTTAGATTCAAAAGCATGGCATTGTCCAAATGAAATGCTTTTTTGTGTGTGAAACCTTCTGATATACCAGTTTGGTAACTTAAGAGTTCAGCTACAGGTTTTAGTAGGTTTTTACCTTTTTTTTTTTTTAAAACAGACTTTAGTTCATAGGTCAGCAGATTGGTTCTGGTTGGGGGGTTTGGGTCTGGAGGTTGTCTGGTGTGGGGGAAGCACCCCAGAAAGAAATTGGTGGACCTGAGGTTTGCCCTGGTTCTCTTCCCCCAACCAGCTGTGTGGCCGTGGGCAACTCACTTTACCTGTCTGTTTACCCATCAAATGAATAGCCAGACTCTTGGGTTAGTAAGGAACCCTCTAGCTCTAACTGTAAGGTTGTAGAGTTTGATTTAAGCTCTAGATTCTATTCCACTTCTTCGAGGTATTTGAAAGGTAATCATTAGCCGGTTCAGACAGGGGTGAATGTCCTTTCTCGGATAATCTTGCCTCCCTCCCCCCGCATGATGGAGGCGTTCTGTAAGGCGCCAGTCCTGTCTCCACAGGCGACACGCTGCTACAGGCCCTGGACTTGCTGCCCTTGCTTATCCAGACAGTGGAGAAGGCGGCCTCCCAAGGCACTCAGGTTCCCGTCGTCACTGAAGGGGTCGCCGCTGCCTTGCTGCTCACAAAGCTCTCAATGGCTGACTCGCAGGCTGGTAAGAGTCCGGTGGTGTCCAGGAGGCTGCAGACAAGGGCCTCTTCCAGCGTCCCTGGGAGGAGGGCCAGATGTTCAGGCTTTGGCCCCGTCAGCTTGGCCACTCACCCCCTGGGCAGCCACGGGGCCACTTAGCACCTGCCGGGGTGGATTTTGTCTGTAAGCTCCGGTCCCTGAGCGCTGGAGCGACAGAGCGGAGGAGGACGGTGACAGCGCCCCCTGGCTGCCCACCCACCGCTCTGTGCGCCCCTGAGGCTCACCCCTGCAGGTGCTCGGTGGGCCTTTGGTTTTGATTGGTCATACATTTTTAGGGTGTAACATGAACAGTGTCCCATGAGTTTAGCCAGCCTGCCTTCCAGCCACGCAGTTTCTCTCCTTGGAGGACATTACCAGTTTGGTGCCCAGAGATGGCTGATGTGTAATTGCCCAAACACTCTGGGTAGTGTACTGTGCACGGGCTTCCCTGGCGGCTCAGTGGTAGAGTCCGCCTGCCAATGCAGGAAACTCGGGATTGATCCTTGGGTTGGGAAGATCCTCCAGGGTAGGAAATGGCAACCCACTCCAGTATTCCTGCCTGGGAAATCCCATGGACAGAGGAGCCTGATAGGTTACAGTCCATGGGGTCGCAAAAGAGTTGGACATGATTTAGCAACTAAACAACAACAACAACAATGTACTACACGTGCCATTTTATGTACTGAACACATCTGGGAAAAGATTCCAAATCAGTGCAACAAAAAGAGCTTTCCTGTTTTTGTGGCTGCAAGGTGTTCCATGCTTGTTTAGTCTAACTCCTACTCTGTGCAGACATCGCTGGACATACTCCTGTGGTTAGAAACAAGATTCAGCTCTTTTCACAGATTATTGCATGACATCTGGGTATATGCCAAGGCACTCAGTTACTTCGCCGTGGGAGGAGGCAGAAATGAACATGACCCCGCTTCAGCAAATTTTAAGCTGCCTTTACTGTAATGGGAGAAGATATATGCAAACATTATCTGCCGTTAAAGGCAAAACAGAGCAGGTTTGAAGGATGGATTGCTTTTAGTTTCGGGGTTGGGGGCCAGGAAAGGCTTCCTGAAGGAGGGAGCGTTTGAACTAGGGCCCTGAGGACTAGCAGGAGTTTCACTGACTGGAAGGGAACGGCCCAGTGTGAGTTCGGAGCAGGGAAGGCACCACGTGGGACCTTAAGGAGCTCAGCGTGGCACCTGGAGCAGGTGGGCATCCAGGGTGGGAGGCAGGTCATCTGGGCTTCTGCAGGCAGTGGAGGAGCACCAGAGGTTTCCATAAGAGGTGATGCTACCACAAGAGCTAGTTAGTTCTCAGCATGGGAGGACAGTGAGCCAGGGAGTGACCCCTCCCTGCCGAGCGAGGACCCCGGCCCACTGCACTGAGGAGGGTCTGCCAGATGACCCAGCCCCAGCAGCTGCAGCGTGGCGGGGCCAGCCCTGGGCAAGGCAGTGGGCTGTGTGATGGAGTGACCTTTTGTCTCTTGCAGAGGCCAAATTGAGCGGTTTCTGGCAGCTCATTTTGGATGAGAAGAAGCAGGTTTTCACTTCCGAGAAATTCCTGCTCATGGCTTCAGAGGATGGTGAGTTACTACCTGCCTAATTGAAGTTTAGTTTGGGGCCGAGTCTCTCTGGTGGGTCTTCAGAGAGGACCCTTCCCGTACTGCCTGTTGTTTTGACCAGTCAGCTCGGCAAAGACCTGGAGCAGAGCGATCTGACCGACAGCTCAGCTTTCCTGAGAATGAATTTATTCCTGTGGGGCCTGGAAGACTGGGGAGGTGGGAGTGAAGTGGGAGATTTGTGGAGACAGAGCACTAATAGTTGTAGAGCTGTGATATTAGATGTAATTATAGCTGATTGGGTAATTGGTGCTGTCTCAGAGGTTTTCTTATGTTCAGAGGCAGCTGAGAAGCTCTAGTGAAGTGTAGCTGGCTCCACTCCCCTACCGGGAGATAGAAAAACTACTGGTTTCTATCTTGGCAGAAAAGGAACCGTTGATCTTTAAATGTACGTTTAAAATTCTAGGTTGCCTTAGAAGTATCTGGCTAATTGGTGACTTGAAAAGTCTTTTGACTCACACATCACAACATTCTGTTAATGAGCTACAACTGTTAGTCACTTCCTGATGTTTAAAACACATTTAGCTAGTCTTTGAACAGGAAATGTATTCACATAATACAAAAATAAAAGCCCCAAGAGGGGCTACACTGAAAGTTACACCGTTGCTTTGATCTCTGCCCAGTGTCCCTAGCCATGGAGAACCAGTTTTATCCACTTGCTGTGTATCTTTGATATTTTATTTTTATACCAATAAATGTCCTTATGTGTTAGTTCTCTGCCTTTTTTATACAAATGGTAATATGCATGCTATATGCATTGCGCTGTCTAGATTTGGAAATCATTTCACATCAGTATATGAGTACTCTTATTCTTTAGAACTGCATACAAATTCAGTTATGGAAGTACAGTTGAATTTATTAATACATTTGTGTGTTAATTTTTACTGTACAGCAGAATGATTCAGTTATACATATATATATACACATTCCTTTTCATATTCTTTTTCACTATAGTTTATCACAGGGTATTGAATATAGTTCTGTGTGCTATACCGTAGGATCTCATTGTTTTAATTAAAAGAAAGGGTATACTTTTGCTTGTTCCAAAATACACGTGTGCATATGCTAAAAGCATAACTTGCTTTTAGCAGAAAAGCAAGTTCAATAGATAACACATATATATATAATTGAGTCACTTGGCCGTACATCTGAAATTAACACAGCATTGTTAATCAACTATACTCAATATAAAGTTAAAAGTTTAAAAAAAAGAAAATTCAAGTGAAACTATAACTTTACGCTTACATTTTTTTTTTTTTTTTTAAATTTGTTTATTTATTTGGCTGTGCTGTTTCTTAGTTGCGGCACGTGGGATCTAGTTCCCTGACCAGGGAATGAACCTGGGCCCCCTGCAATAGGAGCAGGGAGTCTTAGCCACTGGGCCAGCAGGGAAGTCCCACGCTTACATTTTGATTTCCAACTTTTCCAGTTCTCTCTGGGTATTTTCTCTATTTAATTTCTTTGTGTATTTGGCTGCTCTGGGCCTTAGTTGCAGCATGTGGGATCTAGTTCCCTGACCAGGGATGGCACCTGGGCCCCCTCATTGGGAGCACGGAGTCTCAGCCTCTGGACCACCAGGGAAGTCCCCGTTTCCTCTGTTTCAGACGAGATCGGGCACGTTCAGGACGGTTCGGCCACGGCCGTATTCTCTATTTTAAAAACACTTGCACTGTTTCTCTCTCCTCGCCAGCCCTGGGCACCGTGCTGCAGCTGACAGAGAGACTGTTTCTTGACCATCCGCAGCGACTCACAGGCAACAAAGTTCAGTACGTGGGGCTCGTTCACCTTCCCCCTCGGGCCAGACGACCCTGTTCCTGGGAGGAGCCCGAGCCACAGCGGTGTGTGAGGGGCGGGAGGCTGGCCGCAGAGAGCCGTGCCCGGCCGTCCCCAGCGCGCCTTGTCTTTCTGCTGCAGGCAGTACCACCGGGCCCTGGCGGCCGTGCTCCTGAGCCGCACCTGGCACGTGCGCAGGCAGGCCCAGCAGACAGCCCGGAAGCTGCTGTCCTCTCTTGGGGGCTTCAAGCTGGCCTACGGACTGCTGGAGGAGCTGAAGACCGTCCTCAGTTCTCACAAGGTCAGGGCCTCTTCTGGGTTCCAGAACTGGGGCTCACAGACCCCTGAGCCGCCCCTGCCTACACTATGGGATCTCACCTGATATGCTCCCCGGCTGTCCTTACTCAGCACAGGCTCCGTGTGCTGCCAGTCTCCTGTGCTGCCCCACAGCTCAGGGCCCACCTTGTTTCATACCATTTCTTTGCCTTTGCAGATGCCTGTCTTTCTTCCCATGACTTATGATGCATTCTTGAGTAATGGAAAAACACTTTGTTTTTAAAGCACTTTATAAATTTTAAAACATTTTTCTATCCTCCTCTCTGTCCGTTTTTCATAATGCCTTTAAAAGGCCAAGAGGCTTACTACGCTTGTTTTATGGGAGTCGTTCTTGGTTCTGGCAGCTGAAATGACTTGCTCAGGGTCTCCCGTCAGTGGGTGGTGGCAGGAACCTGGCTCCTGATTTCAGCGCTCTTTGTGTCCCGTTACGCTGTTTCCCTCCCTCCCTGGGCAGGCTTAGGGATGTGGGCTGATGACAGACTTGCAGTCTCAGGTTCGTTCCCCCTGGATCGGATTCTGTTGCCTTTTTTCCCCCTGTGGGCTCTTTGAGGCTCAGGACCCTAGGTGCTTCCTTCCAGGCCCATCTCACAGCCTGTGGATCCCAGTGCAGGGCTCCGGGCATTGGTCTCCACGCTGGCAGGGGGCCAAGAGAATAGCCTGAATGACAGGCAGCTGTGTCCCCAGTGTCTTAATCTCCTGGGGGTCAGGCCAGCACGGGGCTCTGATCATTGGGAGCTCACACGTTGTGTCTCCGCAGGTGCTGCCCTTCGAGGCTCTGGTGACCGACACTGGGGAGGTGACTGAGGCGGGCAAGGCCTACGTGCCCCCCCGGGTCCTGCAGGAGGCTCTGTGCGTCATCTCCGGGGTGCCAGGGCTGGAGGGCGGCATCACTGGCATGGAACAGCTGGCGCAGGAGATGCTGATCATCTCTCACCACCCATCCTTAGGTCCGTGGCCCAGGCAGGGGTGGGGGGCCAGGGACTCTGTCAGAAGAGCAGTCAGGCAGAAGGCCTCAAAGAGCTCCCCTTCCCTTCAGTGGCTGTGCAGTCTGGCCTCTGGCCAGCACTTCTTGCCAGGATGAAGATTGATCCGGAAGCCTTCATTACCAGGCACTTGGACCAGATCATCCCCAGGATCACCACACAGAGCCCACTGAACCAGGTAGTTGGGCCTGTGAGCTGGCTCTGGCCTCAGGTCAACAGCAGACGGGGAAGATTCAGAGAAACAGAAGACAGGATGATAAGAAGTGGGTTGGACCGTTGGGTTGCAAGTGACAGCACAGACTAGTTTGAGCTTAGCAGGGAGCTTGCTGGTTGCCACGTCTTAACTGGTAAAGCCTGTGGATGTGACGGGACGGGGACTCAGATGTCCTCAAGAACTCGTAAGTGGTATGTCTTTTCCTTTCTGTCCATCTCCCTTCCTCCTCTGTCTGTGCCTCACTGCTGCTTTCTGTGGCATGGGCTTCTTTCTCAGTCTCCACTTTTCGGTCACAGGATAGCTGTTCTGGGCTTACATCTCGTCCCTCGTTAGCTCCAGTGGGAATAGCCAGTGTTTTCCAACCATTCCAGCTGGCAGGGGGCCTTACTGCCTGGGTTGACCTGACTCGGGTCTGTGCTATCCCAGGGCCCATCCTTCTGGTCTGGGTCATGTGCCCATCTCTAGCGAGGGTGGGGGAAGCTCTGCCTGAACCACAGAGATTGAGAGTGGGAGAGAAAGGTGTCCCCCATGTCGGGATGTGGCATGCCGAGAAGGCAGGCACAGCCTGTAGCTGTCTACTCCAGTGGGCGGGGCTCAGAAAGAAGAGACAGTGGCAAGAAGGGGAGCCAGCTGCCCAGGGCGTGAGACACGGCAGGCCCTCTCTCCTGTGCCAGCCGCGGCAGACGCTGACCGTGTCTGTTTGTCTGGCAGTCTTCCATGAACGCCATGGGCTCCCTCTCGATCCTGTCCCCGGACCGGGTCCTCCCGCAGCTCATCAGCACTGTCACCGCCTCCGTGCAGAACCCAGCGCTGTGCCAGGTGACGCGGGAGGAGTTTGCTATCATGCAGACCCCTGCGGGGGAGCTGTACGACAAGTCCATCATCCAGAGGTGAGCCGCCTGCGCGAGGGCTCAGTGAGGGATACAGTCTGTCTGTTCGTTGGGGGAGTGCTGGCTGTGGTCCACACAGTCTTCGGTCCCGGATACGAGAGCGTGTGGAGGACCCAGCACTTGCCTGGTGCCCGTGACTTAAGAGCTCGAAGGGATCTCATGGCTGGTGGGAGGCTGAAGGGCCTCGTGGCCGGATGGAACCGGGCTGATCACCTGCTCTGGTGTTTCAGTGCCCAGCAGGACAGCATAAAAAAGGCCAACATGAAGCGAGAGAACAAAGCGTACTCCTTCAAGGAGCAGATCATCGAGCTGGAGCTGAAGGAGGTGGGTGTGCGGAGGCCTCAGGCCAGTTCCTTGGGTCACCCTGACCCGTGGCACGCTCCTCTGACCTCCCCACTCAGCCCAGGTCCTCCTGTCACTTTCTTGATCTGCCCTTTCTCAGCAGCTTTCTCCACCCGCAACTCAAGGAAAAGAGATTTTTCTTTCTGCTGTCAGTAGTTCGTGTATTTCCTCTGCTAAATGGTGTAGCTTGACTACATGCCCATCCCCACACCCCACTCCTGGATGGCCGGGTCCCATCTGTCCTCCTGACAGTGGGCACGGGCCCTGGCACAGTGTAGCCGCTGGGGCATCGGGGTTCATGGCCGTGTTCAGTGGTGATGGGACTGGTTCTGGTGGAAGCACAGCACACAGGGCTCTTGTTTCAGAGCCTGTGCTCCTCCCTCAGTCTTTTTTGTTTTCTTCTTCAGTCTTTACAGGCTGAGTTCTTGTCTTCTACATCTCTGCCCCTTCCGCAGAGAGGTGACCCCTTCTGCCCACCCTACCCAGAGCTGAGCCACCCCCTTCTCATTTGTTATGCATCTTCTTTATTCCTTTCATGACATCGGTCATGATCTGAAGTCACCTTGTTTATATATCTGTTCACCTGTTCATTGTGTAGCTGCCCCCACTAAGATGGTGAGCTCTGTAAGGGCAGAGACTTGGTCTTGTTCCCATAGTCTCCCCAGCATCTGGCACCTTGTTGGTGCTCAGTAAATATCAGATGAACAAATGCTCTCAGCCTCTGCCAGGCTTTAGCTTACACTGGAGGAGAGTGTAGGGCAGGCTGGTCAGGGATGGGAGAGGCTTAGGCTAGAATTCTGAAGCTATGTGGCTCCCAGAATACCCTCTTCAGCAATTGGAGGAACTTCCCATTTCTCTTAACATGTAAAGACTTTTTTTATGTTTTGCTCGTGGAGAATCTGGCAAGAAATGGCCGCTCTACTGCTTTCTGTTCTGTAGAAACCAGGTGGCCCTGGGCTTGTGGGAGGTGGGGGAGGCCAGCCGGCAGGTTTGGGGCCCAGATCACAGACTCAGAACTGGCCTGGGGCCAATGGTGGCGCCGAGCTCACCTTGCCTGGTGGTGGAAGGGAGGCAGGTCTGTCCCCTGGAGACGGAATTGTGCTTGTTCCTTCAGGAGATAAAGAAGAAGAAAGGCATAAAAGAGGAGGTGCAGCTGACCAGCAAACAGAAGGAGATGCTGCAGGCCCAGCTGGATAAGGAGGCGCAGATCCGGAGGCGGCTGCAGGAGGTGAGCAGCTGCCCCAGTGCCCCCGCCTCACTCACTGTCAGGGCGGGTCCTGCTGACCGGCCCTCTGGGCTGACTCTGCTTACAGCTGGACGGTGAGCTGGAGGCGGCGCTGGGGCTGCTGGACACCATCCTGGTCAAGAACCCATCTGGCCTGACCCAGTATATCCCGGTCCTGGTCGACTCTTTCCTGCCCTTGCTGAAGTCTCCCCTGGCTGCTCCCAGGATCAAGACCCCTTTCCTGTCCTTGGCTGCCTGTGTCATGCCCCCGAGGCTCAAGGCTTTGGGTTAGTCGTCATCGGCTGGCTGTGGGCACGGCCCCGGGGCAGGCGGGAGCGGACAGAGGGAGGCTCACAGTGACCTCGGCTGCTGACCTGTGTTCCTGTGGGCGCAGCCTCGGGCAGCCCCAGCTGCCCATCCTGGGGAGCACGTGGTGCCATCTCCTCTCTCCTCTTTTATGTCTACTGTGTCTTCACTCTGAGGACCAAGTTTTAGATGCTAGTCAGTGATCTGTGTGCGCGTGCGTGTGCGTGCGCGCTGAGTTGCTCAGTCATATCCAGTTCTTTGTGACCCCATGGACTGCAGCCTTCCAGGCCCCTCTGTCCATGGGGTGTCCCAGGAAAGAATACTGGAGTGGGTTGCCATTTCCTACTTCAGCGGATCTTCCTGACCCAGGGATCGAACCCTCATCTTTTACGTCTCTTGCATTGGCAGGCAGGTTCTTTACCGCTGGGCCACGTGGGAAGCCCTTGATCTTTCTGTAGCAGTTTTAAATTCAGTGGCAGTGGGATAGTTGGTGCCACGTGGCCTATCCGTGGAGCCCAGCGCTTCTGAGCAGCCAGGTGTGGATGACCAGGGGTCTTCGTGGCCTTGAAAACCTTTCTGTTTAGCCACAAAGGCCACGTGGGGTGGCTGGGAATTATGGTAGCCTCACTCTGTGGACTGTATGACACCTTTGAGCCTTAAGGATGCGTTCCCATGGTGAGGCTGGAGTCAGGCCGTTCTTGCAGAACCTATGGGAAGTGTTACCCGACTGGCTGGGCTGCTGCATGGAAGGTGGGCGCGCCCTGTGGCTAGAGCTTCACTCCCAGCTGAGTAACCTTGTGTGGCTCATGCCTCCTTGCCACGTACTTCTGATTCCTTACTGTCAGGATAGCCCCTCGCCGGCTTGCCCACCCTTTTGGGGTGTCATGGAGATGAAACGAGAAACTAGGTTGAGGAGACGGGCAGAGCAGAGCTGATTACTGTTAACTCGGGGACGTGGTGCCCTGGGTCCCTGGTTCACACCTGAGCCAGATTGTGTGTCTTTGAGTGGGTCATCCCCTGTGGGTCCCTTCTCTTGGACACAGGCACTTTGGTGAGCCACGTGACTCTGCGCCTACTGAAGCCGGAATGTGCCCTGGACAAGTCCTGGTGCCAGGAAGAGCTATCGGTGGCCGTGAAGAGGGCGGTGACCCTGCTGCACAGTCACACCATCACCAGCAGGGCAGGCAAGGGCGAGCCAGGTAAGGGGCAGGATAGGGTGGACAGAGGGCGCGAGGCAGTGTGAACTGTGCAGGGGCTGGACTCCCATCCCCCTGGCTTCCTGAGGCCGCGGCTTCCACTGGTCTCTCCTCTTGCTGGCCTTGATTTCCTCACCTCACCCCTTGAACCAGATGGACGATTTTTGAGTCCAGTCCCTGGTACTGAGTCACTGTGACCCCCCACCCTTGAGGTTTTAGTTCTTGCTGTTGGAATCTACTTGTCTGTTTTAATGCTCACATTCTGGAACCAGGCGCTGTCTGGGGTAGGAGCGGCATTGGCTTTAGAACTGGACTGCCATCTCTTTTCCCTCTTGTCATGCTGCTGGCTTCAGGGTGTCAGAAAGGGCCTCCAGCCATCTCCCCGCCCACTTGCCCTGAGGATGGACACTGTGGCGGCCCAGCTTGGGGCCCGGCCAGCCTGCAGAGACCATCTGCTTCTTGCTCTCACAGACGCCGCGCCCCTGTCCGCGCCAGCCTTCTCCTTGGTTTTCCCGTTTCTGAAGATGGTGCTGACCGAGATGCCCCACCACAGCGAGGAGGAGGAGGAAAGGATGGCCCAGATTCTTCAGATCCTCACCGTCCACGCCCAGCTGCGGGCCTCCTCCAGCAACCCGCCCGGGCGCGTGGATGAGGTAGGCCGGGGAGCTCGGCTGCCCCTCGGCTTGAGCAGGGTGGTGGGGGCAGGGGCTTCTGACACTTCCTGACACATGAACAGTTCTGGGGAGGGGATCCTATGGCAGCAGCCATTGGTGGGGAGACCCCAAATGTTCTATTGAGAGAGGCTGTCAGGGCCTGATAGAAGCCCTGGGTCTCTTGTGTCTGATAGTTTCTGACCCAAAGAAGTTGACGGACTCTTAATTTATTGTGTTTTGTTCTTAAGAAGACAGTGCTGGTTACTGTCCTTTTCACTTGCTCTCAAGACTGGAGCTCATTCAGTTAGGGTTTGTTTTTTTTTTTTTTCTTTTTTAAAGACTTTGGGTGTGGACCATCTATAAAAGTCTTTTTTTAATTTGTTACAATATTGCTTCTGTTTTATGTTTTGGGTTTTTGGCCAGGAGGCATGAAGGATCTTAGTTCTCTGACCAGGGATAGAATCCTCACCCCTTTCATTGGAATGTGAAGTCCTAACCACTGGACCACCAGGGAAGTCCTGAGGAGTTTTCTTTTTTAATAGATTAAAAGTGAAAGTCACTCAGTTATGTCTGACTCTTTTCAACCCCATGGACTATAAAGTCCATGGAATTCTCCAGGCCAGAAAACTGGAGTGGGTAGCTGTTCCCTTCTCTAGGGGATCTTCACAGCCCAGAGATTGAACCCAGGGCTCCCACATTGCAAGTGGATTCTTTACCAGCTGAGCCACCAGGGAAGTCCAGGAATACTGGAGTGGGTAGCCTGTCCCTTCTCCAGGGGGTCTTCCCGACCAGGAATTGAAACAGGGTCTCCTGTATTGCAGGCAGATTCTTTATCAGCTGAGCTACCAGGGAAGCCCAGTTTTAATAGATTATGTTCTAAAAATTTGAAAGTAATGCTTACATACTTTAAAAAATTCCAACAGTACAGAAGCAAAAAGAGAAATGCTCCTCCTCAGAGGTAGCTATTGATAACAGTTTGGTTTATACCCTTGTGGACTTTTTTTTTATTTAAGCACATATAAAGCTCATATCCACAAACACAGTAATGCAAAGAATGGATTGCACCGCTCCTTCCGTGGGGCTGCCTTCTCTGGGCCTTTTCCAGTGTCAGGGCCTGTGGGGTCCACATCATGTGGATCATGGGCTCTGTTCTGTGGGCGCACCATGTTTTAGTCAGCTTTTTACTTGCTGATTGACATTTTAAGGCCACAAACGTTTCCAGGTTTTGAACACAGCTGTGGTGTGTCCCCTTGTCATTTACATGCCTTGCACACCATGTGAACATTCCCATAGGACAGATTCTTGGGCGTGGAATTGTTAGGTCATGTGACATGTTCTGAGCTATACTCTCGTTAAGCATTCCCCTCCAAATCTCATACAACCTCACGTAGTGTTTAGCTTGCCAATGACAGGTGGAAGAATGGTGTCTTGTTTTATTTTGCATTTCTTTACTTACTTATAAAGTTCAGTATCTCTTTGTGTATTCATGAGCCATTTATATTTCAAAAGTCTGTGAATTTCAGTCAAGGTTAAGAATAGTTATTTTTAGTCCCCGGAGATCACGGCTGACTGGGGTTGGCTCCTGTGGATTGAGTGGTAGACCTGACAGGGTCCCTCCAGTGTGGTCATCAGGAAGACCCAAAACCTCCCCCTGTGGGGGAGAGGGACTCACATGCTTCTGGGCTTGGGTACCGACCTTCCGTGGAGCTTCGTCTCACCTCATGTGCTTTCTCCCGTAGAACGGCCCGGAGTTGCTACCTCGCGTGGCCATGCTGCGCCTTCTGACCTGGGTTATTGGGACAGGTTCTCCCCGACTTCAGGTGATCTGGTCCCCCACTGGCTTCTGCCATTCACAACCCCACCCTCAGGTTCTGATTGCCTCTCCCAGCCCTCAGTTCTGCCCTTGGGCACAGCGGTGCTCGTGACAGCCAGCCAGGCTGTTCTCAGCTCGTGAGCAGTTTTGTTTGGATCCTGCCTCTGGCCTTGGCCTGGCGCTGGAATCTGAGGCCTAGTAGGGGTGGGTGGGATGGACGTTCTTAGTTCAGATTCCCCCCCCACCCCCCGAAGCCCATCCCCAGCTCCCCTGCCTGGCCCCGTAGTAGGAAATGATTTGTTGAACTGAGCCCAGTGGCTGGATGTCTCCTTCAGGTTCTGGCTTCAGAGGCCCTGACCACCCTGTGTGCCAGCAGCAGTGGTGAGGATGGCTGTGCCTTTGCGGAGCAGGAGGAGGTGGACGTGCTGCTCTGCGCCCTGCTGTCCCCCTGTGCCAGCGTGCGGGACACTGCACTCCGGGTGCGTGCCCGCGCCCTCGTGGGGCTACCTTGGTGCCCCCCCGCCCGCCCCGGTCCCTCAGTTCTGCTGTTTGAGCTGCCCTGATGGGAGGTGCCACGCGTGTGCACCAGTGTGTCCTGGAGCCAAAGAGCAAGGTCACAGAGGGTGACTTGGGGTCATTCTGGGAATTGGAACAACTAAGCAGTTGTATCACTGGTTTTTTCCTTTACCTTTGAAGACGTCACTTAATTTCTAAAATGCACTGTGGAACTTGGTAGTTTTATAGACAGATCTAACTCACAGGATGGGCTCGTTTCTTCAGTCCACTACCTTATACTTGCCCTTTCTTGGAGCTTTGGGACCCAAACTAAAAGATCCCCTTGGAGCATGAGAAAGTGTTTCCCAAATGCCAGTCTGCAGTCTCCAGCTACTGCTCTATGACGGAGTGTTCATTGGTCCTTGGTAAAATGGGAAACACAATGGCAGTGTGGCAGATATTTCTTAAAACAAAGGGAACATCCTTTTTCAGAGATTTTTGTCCATCTTGAATGTTTACAGTTAAATTTTAAAATTTTACTTAAAAATTTTACCACTGCATGCCATCATCTCATGAAAGAGAAGCTCTTTGAAGAGACAGAGCAGCTAATGAGTTGGGCTGCCTCATGGCACTCCCTAGCCAGCACTGCTGTCCAGCGGAGCTGTCTGCTGGGATGGGACTGTTTCACTGTGTCATCCAGCGGGGCAGCCACCAGCCATCGCGTGGCTCCTGAGCACTTGGAGTGTGGCTGGTACAGCTGAAGAAGTTAAGAGTTCGTTCTAATTGATTTCCTGTGGAGACCCACGTGTGGCTGGTGGCTTCATCTTGGACAGAGCAGCCCTCGAGGGAGGCGGGGGGAGGGCAGGTCGAGTGTCCTCCCAAAGGCCCTGCCTCACGTGGTGCGATCCCGCCCCCTCAGGGCCTGTTGGAACTCCACATGGTGTTACCGGCGCCTGACACTGATGAGAAGAATGGCCTGAATCTCCTGCGCAGGCTCTGGGTGGTCAAGTTCGACAAGGAGGAGGAGATCCGGAAGCTGGCCGAGAGGTGAGCGCCGTCAGAAGGCTGGCCTGTCCTGCTCTGTTCCCTTCCTCCTCGTGGAATAACTGGGCCCAGCGTGCTCCACCTACAGAGGGATCAAGGGCTGCGGCACTGGCTTTGACGGGGCCTGTGCTGCATGTGTTTGTCCAACCAGCCGCCTTTGGTCTCTTGTAGGCTCTGGTTGACCATGGGCCTAGATCTGCAGCCAGAGCTCTGCTCCTTGCTCATCGACGACGTCATCTATCATGAGGCAGCTGTGAGGCAGGCCGGGGCAGAAGCCCTCTCACAGGCGGTGGCACGTTACCAGCGGCAGGCGGCCGAGGTCATGGGCAGGCTCATGGAGATCTACCAGGAGAAGCTCTATGTGAGTCATCCGGGCACTGTGGTCTGGGCATGCAAGGGTGGGTTAGACCCTGATCAGCCTCCGACCTAATCCAGACAGGAGCCACCCCGTGGCTCAGGGCAGCTTGTGCCTGATCCCGCCTCACCTGGTCGGCTGGCTGGCCCGCTGGCCTGGAGAGAGCCCTGCAGTGCATCGATCACCTGTCTGTTGCAGCGGCCGCCCCCGGTGCTGGATGCTCTGGGACGAGTTATCTCCGAATCTCCTCCAGACCAGTGGGAAGCCAGGTACGACAGCTGTTGCAGCCTTGTACCACTCAGCGCTTCTGGACGTGTGGCCGGGTGGAGGCTGCATACCATGAGGAGGCAGCTGAGGGTGATGGGTCAGCAGGGGTGGGAAGAGACAAGACCTCCCTCCGAGTTAGAGGTCTGAGGTCCACTTCCGGCTCCTCCCGGCCAGCTGGTCGACTCTGCTTATGTTTCTCCTTTCCTCTGGGGACTGTTTTCTTAGAAGTCCCCAGGTACCACCTCACAGCTATGGCTGAAAGATTCACCATACTCGGCTTTTGTAGAATACCGCTACTTCTGATGTCTTCATCTCTGCTTCCTTCCCCTCCATCTCCTTCTGCCTGCTGGGAGAAGGGTAGGCAGTGCACTCACACAGAGGGAAACAGGCAGAGCTGGTCCCCTGCCTCAGTCACCCCGTAGGGTAACCTCTGAGCAGATGGCAGGGCTCTGTGTTACATGTGGGCAGTTCCAGACCCACGGGCAGACCCCAGGGCAAGCACAGGGCGCCGGGCTCCGTGCTGTGCTCTGCCCCGGAGCAGTGTGTGCTGTTGGCTGGCTTGCTCTCCTTGTGACATGCTAGGATAGAGGCCCCCAGCTGGGAGGCCTCTAACTCCCCTGACACGCTCCCGCTTCTTTCCCAGGTGTGGCTTGGCTTTGGCCCTGAACAAGCTCTCCCAGTGTTTGGACAGCTCTCAGGTGAAGCCACTCTTTCAGTTCTTTGTCCCCGACGCCCTCAATGACCGAAACCCAGATGTCCGGAAGTGCATGTTAGATGCAGCTCTTGCGACGCTCAACACACATGGGAAGGTAGGAGATCTCAGTCAGGCGAGGAGACAGGGAAAAGGTCTCAGCCACCTGAGGAGTGGGGAGAAGGCTGGGCCGGGGCAGGCGGCAGGCTGCACCATGGTGCCACGGCGAGGCCCGGTACTGGACGTCCTGGCCGGGCGCTGGCCCCCCAGTGGATTCTGTTTGTATTTCTTGGGTCAGAGAGACCCCCAAAGGGTGTTAAATTGTTCTAAGTCTGCTGCAATCCTGCCAGAAAACTGGGAAGCCCGATGGCATGGCTGGCTGACTGGTCAGGATGCCGTCTCCCAGCCAGGCTTAGGCAGAGACCATTGTCCCCGGGCATGGTCCCTGGGGCTGACATGAGGCTCCGGATGCTCTGGGCTTTCAGGAGAACGTCAACTCTCTGCTGCCGGTATTCGAGGAGTTCCTAAAGAACGCGCCCAACGACGCCAGCTATGACGCCGTGCGGCAGAGCGTGGTGGTCCTCATGGGCTCTCTAGCCAAGCACCTGGACAAAAGCGACCCCAAAGTGAAGCCAATTGTCGCCAAGCTCATCACTGCCCTCTCCACCCCCTCCCAGCAGGTATGTCCCCCGACCACCCGGGCCCTGTATGGGTGGGCGATGGGGTGCTGCAGATGGAGTCGGGTATCGGTCCAGAAGGCTGTGTTCTCTGCCGGTCTCTCAGGGGACTGCCTAGTTTAAAGTTAGGAATGCCCTAGTGGGGAGTCATTTTGTTACAATGTTCTCCTAGATCTCTTAAATATTTGCGTTTTTTTCTACTTATTTTCTAATAGTCATTTTTTGCACTTAGTATAAACTTGACTCTGGAGACACAAAGATTAGGGGGAAGAAATTGTCCTTAGTGTGTTAGGTTTTTCTTGACATTCTCTCTGTTGTGTGTTGTGTTATATGTTTTGGGGGCCTTTTAATGCAGCTTCCGGGCCACAGTGCAGAGGGTTTTTTCTTTTTTTTCTTTTTTTTTTGAAGGACACATTACGTGTATTCTCTGTGACTTGCATTTTGAGCTATCCAGAGTGTCCTCAAAGGCACAGTTGAAAACAATAGTTTCACAGAACTGTGGTCGAATAAGCTGTCAGAGTACCTGGCCTCCAAAGCATCCTGCCCAGGGCCCCTGGCCACAGGCCGCTTCTTGGGCCTGGTTGGGCATCCTGAACTGTGTCGGGATGGTTGATACCATCTTCTGGAACCACTCAATTTGGGCCTGGTCGTCTAAGGCCCAGCCCTGTTTACCTGTGATTCTAACAGATTTGAGAACCGAGAGACTTGGGCTGTTTCTAAGAAGACACAGTAGCCCGCTTCTCTCAGGCTCTTTCTCTGTAAGTGGGTTTTACCTTTCTGAGCCTTCACCCCATCTACCCAGGCCTTGGTTCTCCCTTCAGACCAGAAACAGCCCCATAACAGCTGATGCTTTCGTGGCTCACGGATGTAGCATGCATCCTGTGGGCAGGCACTTCAGACGTGATCGTGGGCCCCCGTCAGCCTTTCTGATGCTCCTTGTGGGCTGATGGGCAGTGGCGGAGATTGGCCTGGGGGACTGCATCAGCCACCAGGCACCGGCCGTGGTTGAGCCTCGGCACTGATGGGGAGGCCCCTCCCCTAGGTCCAGGAGTCCGTGGCCAGCTGCTTGCCGCCCCTCGTCCCTGCCATCAAGGAGGATGCGGGGGGTATGATCCAGAGGCTGATGCAGCAGCTGCTGGAGTCAGACAAGTATGCCGAGCGCAAAGGGGCTGCGTATGGGCTGGCGGGCCTGGTGAAGGGCCTGGGCATCCTGTCGCTGAAGCAGCAGGAGATGATGGCTGCGCTGACCGATGCCATCCAGGACAAGAAGAACTTCCGCCGCAGGGAGGGTGAGTGTCTCCAGGCTCAGCTCTGCCCAGCGTGGGCGGGCAGCGCCCCCTCCCTGCCCTGGCTGCCCGAGGAGGGAACCTGGCTTCTCCTCCCCTGCCGAAGGCTGGGGTCGGGGTGTGTGCTGCTGTGAGCTGTTGGTGGTTGGCTGTGAGCTGTTCCATCCCAGCCACGCCAGTGTGGCCTTGGCGTCCTTGTTTC
Source organism: Odocoileus virginianus (assembly GCF_023699985.2). Lineage (NCBI taxonomy): Eukaryota > Metazoa > Chordata > Mammalia > Artiodactyla > Cervidae > Odocoileus > Odocoileus virginianus. The sequence continues at coordinate 58,457,389 of NC_069685.1, read as the reverse complement.
TGCCTCTGCGGCACCCTCAGTTGAGGGAGACAGTGCCGTTCTCACTGGTGGTGGTTCCCGTTCTCGCCTCCTCTCTGCTCGGGGCGGGCAGAGGGTGCTGCTCCCTCCTGGCTGGCCGCTGTAGCCCCCCAGCTGCCCTGAGCATTTCCAGAGGGTGAGGAGGGGGCGAGTAGCTTGTCCCATGGCTGCCCCGTCCCCAGAGGACGTCCCGATCCCAGCCTTACTGCACTCCTCACCCTGCCACCCCCAGGAGCCCTCTTTGCCTTCGAGATGCTCTGCACCATGCTGGGGAAGCTCTTCGAGCCGTATGTGGTCCACGTGCTGCCCCATCTGCTGCTGTGCTTTGGGGACGGGAACCAGTACGTGCGGGAGGTAAGTCCTGAGGCTGCGTGGGGCGGGGGCGTGGGGGGCCCTGCCCTGCAGGAGCGCCTCTGCCCACCCCTCGGGTGCCGGTCACCGTGCAGACTCCCCTGGTTCCCAGTGCAGTACTGAAGCCTGGTGAGGTGAGTTGCTCTGTGGGCTGGGGCCCGGGGTCTGACACGGTAGACTGGCGGTGAGCGATGATCACCAGGGGGCGCACGGTCCAGCCTTAGGCCTTGACCCTGGCGTGCCTGAGAAGGCCCCTGAACGTCTTTTCTCCTCCCTCGAGGCTGCAGATGACTGTGCCAAGGCCGTGATGAGCAACCTGAGTGCTCATGGGGTGAAGCTGGTGCTCCCCTCCTTGCTGGCTGCCCTGGAGGAGGAATCCTGGAGAACCAAAGCCGGTGAGGCTGCTCCCTTGGTGCCACTGTCTCAGCTTCCTGTTCTGAAGAGAGCCCTCCCAGGGGTGCAGAGATGCTGCTCTTGTCCTGTGTGCATCCCCCCACCCCCCCGCCCAGGGGTGAGGCCGGGGCTCTCACCAGGCGGCTCGTTTCTATAATAGTTTGTTCACTTTCGTGCAATAAACAGGCCTTTGACAAGAGCCACATACTTAAGTCAGGAAATCCCAGAGCTCTAAAGTTGGTCTGTGGCTAGGTCTCTGAGTCTAAGCCCTCTTTTTAAAATACAATCTTACTTGGAATCCTAATTTGTAAAACGGAGCTGCTCTGGTTTGGGGAGGGTCAGCGTCGGTTGGGGCTTCCCCCTTGGTCCTTCAGGCTTTGCCCTACGTCTTGAAAACTCACTCTCTTACTCAGTGGGTGAGTGGACGGAGGACAGAGAAGCTCAGTGAACTGACCTGGGGACACTGCCAGCTCTAGGCCAGGTCTGGCCTCTGTCCCCACCGCTGCCCATCTTCTCACCCGGGCTCCCCCGGCTCAGCTGGCCTCAGGTGCATCTTGCTTGCTTGGCTGGAGCCAGGCCCTGTGCCCTCCCTCTCAGGGAGGAGCAGGCCGCTTCTCCCCTGCCCAGGCAGCCAGCCCGGGCAAACTGCCAGCCTGTGGCCCGTGATTTCACACGAGCATGTGTCTGCCATCTGCAGGGTCGGTGGAGTTGCTTGGGGCCATGGCCTACTGTGCTCCCAAGCAGCTGTCGTCCTGCCTACCCAACATCGTGCCTAAGCTCACAGAGGTGCTCACCGACTCCCACGTCAAAGTGCAGAAAGCCGGGCAGCAGGCGCTCAGGCAGATCGGCTCTGTCATCAGGAACCCAGAGATCCTGGGTACGTAAGGCCTGTCCCACGAGGGTGCGGGCCCTGTTCCTCCCTGCGCCCCTGGACGCTGCGGGGAGCATGTACCCGTGCAGCACAGGCCCTCTGAGGACAGAGGCAGTCGCCCTGAGATAACCTTTAAACTCAGGGAAGCCCTTTTCCTATGATAGTCAGTGGGAAATAGTTTGGAAGTGGTCTGTTCTCCTCTTGGTCTGGAGCAGTCATTGACCACAGAGGTGGGGAAACTGAGTTGTTGGCCCGGAGGCAGCTTGACTCTAAGGGAGCCTTGAGATCCGCAGAGCTGAATGACAGGCTCTGGATCACAGCAGCAGCACCCCTCAGAGGGGTTAGGTTCCAGGGAACTTTCTGTTCATGCTCATTCCAGGAGACCTGTGATGGAGGGAAGGTTAGGGAGCTTACTCTTTAGCATAGCTGTTTCTTGAGTGATTAGGAAAGACTGATTTCTAGAAATAAACTCCAGCCAGCTATGTTGACTTGCAGCACCATACTTGTTAAATATTAAGCTTCAACTTAGGGCATTGTTGCCCATTCAGTGCGTTTCAGCCTGAGTATTTCCAGACTTGATTTTAATCAGAAAATGATGAGGTTTTACTGGAGGAACAGGTAGATGTGGGTTTTGTTGTCATTCTTTACAATGTCCAATAGCCCTGGGGATTTCTAAGGCCCAGAACAGTCTTATCTCTTATCAAATGAATGCCTTCATTTTGGGAATCCAGCTTGGGCCCTTTTTTCTTTTTTTTTTAAATTGCAGTGTAATTTGCATAAAATTCACTTTTTACAAATGTACACCTTAGTGGTTTTTAACATCTTCACAAAATTATGTAAGTATCACCACTGTCTAGTTCTGGGGCACTTTCATCGCCCCAGAAAGGAACCCCACACCCATTATTAGGTCTCACTCCTCATTTCCCCTTCTACTTCTAGCCCCTGATGACCAATAGTCTATTTTCTGTCTCTGAGTTTGCATATCTGGACATTTTATAGAAATAGCATCATACACTATGTGGCCTTTTATGTCTAGCTTCTTGTGTTTAGCATTATGTTTTCAAGGTTCATCCACATTGTAGCGTCAATATTTCATCCCTTTTTATGGCCTAATAATATATCTCATTGTATGACTGTACCGTTTTGTGTATCCATACATCAATTGATGGATGTTTGGGTTGTTTCCACTTTTTGGTTTTTAATGTTGCCACGAACATTTGTGTCCAAGGTTTTATTTGATTTTTGTTTTTGTAGACATGATTTCAGGTTTCTTGGTTAAATACCTAGGAATGGAATAACTGGGTCATATGATAACTGTTTACCTTTTCTAGGGAACTGCTAGACAGTTAACCTGGCGGCTGTACCATTCTTGACATTCTCAGTAGCTATTTTTACACAAACACACACGTTCCAATTGCCAACACTGTTACCATCTGTCTTTTTGGTTACAGAAATCCTAGTGGGTATGAAGTGGCATCTAGCTGTGGTTTTGTTTTGGCCACGCCACACAGCATATGGGATCTTACTTCCTCAGCCAGGGATTGAACATGTGCCCCCTGTAGTGGAAGCACAAGAGTCTTAACCACTCATTGTGGTTTTGGTTTGCATTTCCCTAATGACTAATGATGTGGAACGTCTTCTCATGTGCTTATTTTTCATTTGCATATCTTCTTTGGAAAACTGTCTATTCAAATCCTTTGCCCGTTTTTAAATTGGGCTATTTTTTTTTTAAATTGGGGGTGGGGATGGGGCACCACTCTGCGAGGCTTGCTGGTTCTTAGTTCCACAACCAGGGATTGAACCCGGGCTGCTGCAGTGTCAAGTTTTGACCACTGGACTGCCAGGGAATTCCCTCAAAACTCTTGACCGGCATGTATCTCGTTAGTGGTTGAATTCCCTGGTCTTGTGGGAAAGATGAGCCAGGTAGCCCTCTTGGAATTCCTTCTACTGGGCTGATGGTGCTGACTTTGGAGAGCTCATTTTATCTGTGGCTGCTCTGAGCATTGTATACCTCACTCCCACCACTGGTTCAGGGGGTCTTTGTCGTCTCCAAACGGTTTTTTTCACAAAGCCACTTTGGGTCTTTGTAGCTTCCAGAGTAAGATCCACATTGCCAAGTGGCCTCCCCTGGAGGCCTAGCTGGGGCTACAGCTCAGGGCCACTGAAGCTAGCTGGCAGGCACGCCACCAGCCACAGCTCTGCAGTGCAAGGGGGTGACAGCTGCCGCCCCCACGCTGCTTCCTCCTGGGGAGCAAGAATAGAATTGCTTTTTGCAGACAGGCTGGCTTCCTCACCTGGGGACTTATGGGGCTCTCAGGAGAGGGCCCCTGGCCTCCTTCTCCTCTGACCGGTCTAGCGCTGGGAGCTCTGGCAGCCACCCCACAGACTTGTACTCAGCTGCCTCTCTCTTGTCCGGACACGCAGCCATTGCCCCGGTCCTGCTGGACGCCCTGACAGACCCCTCCCGGAAGACCCAGAAGTGCTTGCAGACCTTGCTGGACACCAAGTTTGTCCACTTCATCGATGCCCCTTCCCTGGCCCTCATCATGCCCATCGTCCAGAGAGCCTTCCAGGACCGTTCCACGGACACACGGAAGATGGCCGCCCAGATCATTGGCAACATGTACTCGCTGACAGACCAGAAGGTATGGGCCTGTGGGGGCCCACGCAGGACAGACCAGTGGATGCTGGCTCAGGGCACATGGTCCCTGCCGACAGTAGACACAGGGCAGATGTGGGCATTTGGTCCCTGATGGTATCAGGGCAGAAGTAGACCGCTTGGGGTAGAGGGTGGAAGTCTGAGCTCTCTGCACATCTTGGAGAGCTTAGCCACACAAGTCTTGATTAGCTCCACCCCTAGATGAGGCCCGTCCCCATGAGCTCCTTTTACAGACTGATGGGGAGGAAAGGTCCAGCCTGGCCTTTGACTTTTCAGGGGTGTTGGGAAAGTGTCTGCCACTTTGATTGCTGACAGTGTCTTCTTGTCATAAGCACTGGCTTCTGTGAGCCTCTCAGGAAATTAGCCTAGTTTGGGAGATCTGCTCTGTTTACTCATGCCCAGAGGCTGATGTGTGTGCTCTTAATACCACAGCTCTGATTTGCTTGCTGAGGCTACGGGCACCAGAGATAAAGTGGAAAGTTAGGTCAATCCTAGGAAATTTGGGAAATTGGAAGTTGGAAAATCAAAACATTTTACCCATAGCCCTCCAGAAGCCTAGACAATTATGTTTTAAAATTACGTTTAAAAATGACATTTCTGTACATAAATGGATGTTCAGGTTATAATGAGTTATTCATAAAACCGGGTCTTAAATAGTTATGTAACATTCCAACAAGTTTATATACCATAACTTACATAATTCTATTGTCGGTCACATAGTGTCCAAGGTTTCTTGCTATTTTAAATGATACTGCAGTGAACATAAGGTTCTTTCTATATTTAAAACTGTTTCTGAAAGTCGAGTGCTGTATCAAGAGACATAAACCTTTTAAGGTAAAGATTGTGCATCTCTGAAAGGAAAGTGCTGAGAGAACCTTGTGGATGCCCAAGGCTGGGCAGCCCTCGGTCCCAGGAGGAGGAAGAGCTCTGAACGGCAGCTGGGGGCTCTCCACCTCCTGAGGAGGGCCTGGGGTCCCTCAGAAGTTTTTCTGAGCAATCACACAGGGCCTTCAGGGAACCAAGGGGATGGAGGGGGTTTTCTACCCCTGTGAGCGCTCCTAGTTAGCGGAGCAGGGTGGTCAAGATCTACCCAGGAACCGGTCTGGACAAAGCGGGCCTCAGGCCTCCACTGAGTCACTCCTTCCGTCTTTGCAGGACTTGGCTCCTTACCTGCCAAGCGTGACGCCTGGTCTGAAAGCCTCTCTCCTGGATCCTGTGCCTGAGGTGCGTCTGAGAGGGAAGGGGGCGGGAGCGCATGGTTTTAACCCCACCCCAGATAACCGATTGCTAAGAAGCCAGAGAAGCTGCATTTGATCTGTGTGGTGAAGGGCAGAAGACCCTGGGGACCCCTCCTCTCTCCTGTGTGGTCGCATCTCCCCACCTCCCCTGCTCTTGGTTCCCTGACAGGTGCGGACGGTGTCTGCAAAGGCGCTCGGGGCCATGGTCAAGGGCATGGGGGAGTCGTGCTTTGAGGACTTGCTGCCGTGGTTGATGGAGACGCTGACCTACGAGCAGAGCTCTGTGGATCGCTCAGGCGCTGCGCAGGGTGAGGCAGGGTGGGCCTGGGGGCCAGGCCTGGGAGGCGCTCTGCGGGCCCTCAGGTCCTGTGGGCTCACTCTGTCCCTTTCCTGCAGGGTTGGCTGAGGTCATGGCCGGCTTGGGGGTGGAGAAGTTGGAGAAGCTGATGCCAGAAATTGTGGCTACAGCCAGCAAAGTCGACATCGCCCCTCACGTCCGAGACGGCTACATCATGATGTTCAACTACCTGCCCATCACCTTCGGGGACAAATTCACTCCTTATGTGGGGCCCATCATCCCCTGTATTCTCAAAGTAGGCACTGGTGCCCACTGAGGATAGGGCCTAGGGTGGGGGCCAGGACACACGCTCTATCCTGGGGAGTTCAGCCTCTCTGCCAGATGCGGCTGGGTGGCAGGAGCCCTCATCCTGCTCTATAGGGAGTTGTGTTTCTTCTTGGGTCTGGGTGCCAAGGGGGCAGCAGGTCTGACTGACACCCCCTCTGTGCACAGGCTCTTGCTGATGAGAACGAGTTTGTGCGTGATACTGCCCTGCGTGCGGGCCAGCGGGTCATCTCCATGTATGCCGAGACGGCCATCGCCCTGCTGCTGCCCCAGCTGGAGCAAGGCCTCTTTGATGACCTCTGGAGAATAAGGTAAGAACTCAGGCGGAAAGACCCAGTGGCCATAACTTTGTGTTTGGGGAACTTACTGAGAAATGAGGGCTTCCCAGGTGGCGCTAGTGGTAAAGAACCCACCTGCCAATGTGGGAGATGTAAGAGACATGGGTTCAATCCCTGGGTCAGGAAGAACCCCTGGAGGAGGAAATGGCAACCCACTCCAGTATTCTTGCCTGGGAAATCCCATGGACAGAGGAGTCTGGTGGGCTATGGTCCATAGGATCACAAAGAGTCAGACACAGCTGAAGTGACTTAGCACACACACATGCACACACTGAGAAATGAAAAACAGAATGTTGCCAAAATCTCTCAACTTTTCCAGATCCTCATTTTTCACCATTTGGTGACTCTCCAGTTTCCTACAGCAGTGTCTGTAATTCCAGTTCTCTTCTAAGATGTTCTTTCTCTTCAGTTCTTCAGTTTGTATCAAAATTTTAAATGTGAGTGCTTTCTCATCTGGAGATTCTCCTTCTAGGATTTCATTTCAGGGGCATATTTAGTCAAGTGCTTAAAGATGTATTTAGAAGGTGTGTGTTGCAATACTGCTTATCATTTGAAAACCTGGAGGTAGGTTTGAAAAAGTCAGGTAGCACATCCACACCATGAACTTTTATCTGGCCGTTACGAAGAATGGTGTAAGGACCACGTCCGCTGACACAGAACGCTCCTCAACCTTCTGTTGGGTCGGGTGGTGCGGGCCGCGGCCAGGTCATGTGCAGGCCCACTTCGCACATCCTGTGTGTGGGAGGGGTGTCTGTGTACAGGGTGATTGATGTGCACACGGGTGTCACCGGAGTGTCAGGGTGGTGGCCTGGGTGCTGGCAGTCTGGGCGCTTGTTTACTCTCTCTTTCTTTATATTTTTTTGTATTAATTGAGTTTTCAGTTTGAATATGACTGTTAGTTTTATAATTATTCATTCAAAGAGAAACAGTTTCTCCTAGGCCTCTCCTTACGTGGCATTCTGATGATCTGCATTCCTGGATTCCCTGCTCATACTTCCCTCTGTGTTCTGTTTCTCTTTAATAACTTTTATTGTAGAAATATTTGTATCCACTTTAAAAAATAGCTTCTTTTCCATTATTAAAGTAATGTTAATTAGTGCAAAACTTGGAAGGAACATACGTGGGAGACTGTCAAAAAATGACTATCATTTGTGACCTCTCGTGTTCTAAGAGAACCACCACCAGTGTTTGGGGTTGGTTTCCTTTCAGTCTCTTTTTCTGGCCGGTGCTTGGCCGAGACTTCCTCCTGCGCCCGTGTGACTCTGTTCTTGGCCTCCTTAGGTTCAGCTCTGTTCAGCTCCTTGGCGATCTCCTGTTCCACATCTCAGGAGTCACTGGGAAGATGACCACAGAAACTGCTTCAGAGGATGACAACTTCGGAACCGCTCAGTCCAACAAGGTGAGCAGCCCCAGGTGCCCTTCCTCCCTCTGCTGCCGGTGGGGAGACTCACCAGCACACACACCGTGGGGGCTTCACCATCTCTCATTCTTGGCTCCCTTCCTCCACTGCAGGCGATCATCACTGCCCTGGGGGTAGATCGGCGGAACCGGGTGTTGGCGGGGCTGTACATGGGCCGCTCGGACACCCAGCTGGTGGTGCGGCAGGCCTCCCTGCACGTCTGGAAGATTGTGGTCTCCAACACCCCCCGCACCTTGCGTGAGATCCTGCCCACCCTCTTTGGGCTCCTGCTGGGTTTCCTGGCCAGCACATGTGCGGATAAGAGAACGGTAAGTGTCCCAGGCCTGGCTTCTGACCACATAACCCTGATGCCTCCTTTCAGAGGCTAGAAAGCTGGGTCTGCAGAGAATGGGAGAGCAGTGGGGTCCACCATCTAGCAGGAGAACTTTTATTTACTTAGTTAAGAAATATTTCTTAAGCATCTACCATATGTTAAGTAGGGGCCTAGGACCTTGTAGAGAAGAAAGGCGGCCCTGTGGAGCTGCCATCTGGCAGAGGAAACGGATGTGAATCAAACAGTCACACAAACAAGGGGAAAATGCAACTATGGCAAGTGCTACGTGTCACTGCCAATGCTTATACCAGGTCAGTCAGCTGGGGGGCTCAGAGAAGGCTTCTCAGAAAAAGTGATGTTTGAAGACAAGCGATGAGTGAGGATCAGCAGGTGAGGAGGTGACGAAAGACTGTTCAGGACCAAAGGACCGGTGCTTGAGACACCAGGACTGGACACGCCCAAGCCTTGAGGTGGGCAAGGAGTTTGCCCGCAGCAAGGGCTGAGCAAAGGCCAGGGCAGCTGGAGGAGGGCCCCCAGGGCCAGTGATCACTTCTGCCAGTCCACTCCCAACCCCCGTCCCCGGCAAACAGATTGCATAATTGGCTCTGAAGAAGGGTTTGCACACGGCCTCAGAGGAGATGGGTCTTTTTCCCTGAAAGTTGTGATTACAAACCCAGCTCTCGTTTCCTGGGCAAGAGCATGAAGGTTAAGTGACTTCCAGGCCACAGTTTTCAACCCAGGGGGATCAGCCTTCAGTTGGACAACATGTGTTGAGTTTCTCGTTCATCCATAAGGTGCTGACTCTTTAGGCTGTGTTGGCCTGTGTGATGCAGAGAGAATTTTATTTTGTGGTGTATTGCAAGCACCCTGGGGGCTCTTCACAGGATAGAGCATTGGGGAAAGTTAAGTCTGGCTCAGATAACGTCTGGGAGGTTCTGGGGCCCTCATTCTGGGGTGGCCCACTGGGTGTCCCGGGTCTGCAGGGAGTCCCTGTCCTGACTTGAGCTCTGCCTGGCAGATCGCAGCCAGGACGCTGGGAGATCTTGTCCGGAAGTTAGGGGAGAAAATCCTGCCGGAGATCATCCCCATCCTGGAGGAAGGCCTGAGATCTCCCAAGAGTGACGAGAGGCAGGGCGTGTGCATTGGGCTGAGCGAGATCATGAAGTCCACCAGCCGGGACGCGGTGAGCATCTCCTCAGGGCCTGCAGGCTTGCCCCCCACCCCTCTCAGTGGGCCAGGGGGTGGGACATGGTGAGCATCTCCTCAGGGCCCGCAGGCCTGCCCCCCACCCCTCTCAGACGGCCAGGGGGTGGGGGCTCCTGGAAAAGCTGCTCCATTAACGACAATTCACCCTCAGGGACACGCCAGCCTCACTCCAGAGGGTGCTGTGGGCAGTGAGGTACTGACGGAGCCACAGCGCCCTGGGCTTTCTCACCTCTCAGCTTTCCCATCAGTTTATAGGCTAAGACCTCAGCCATTTAGAGGCCTGGGGTGGCTTTTGGAGATTGAGATAATCTTTCAGCACTCCTGAGGTGGCTTCAGGTTAATCCTTTTGTGTCAGTGCATCAGTTCGGTTCACGTGTGTGGTGTGCTTAGCCGGGAAAGGAGGTGCGTGTATGTGAGAGGTGGATGGTGGTGGGGAGCAGGAGGGCGTGGAGTAGATAAGAGTGAGCACCTGGCGGGTGGAAACACGTCATCTCCAGCAGTGAGATTGTTTCCATGGAGCAACAGTGAAGGGGGTTGGAGTCTTTCACCAACCCTACTTTTTCTAATTGAGCTTCCAGACATCCCTGGGGAGTAGGTTGAGCACAGGCATAGAGCTCTAGATTGGGATGAAAGCGCCAAAGCGATGAGTGGATAGCGGGTCAGAGATGCGAGCATGTGGCCAGTTGCTCAGCCTGAATAGCCTCATCTGATCCTTCTCCTGAGTGTGTCAGTACATGTGTGCCATTTGGGGTTTTTATAGCTGCATTTTTCAAAGAACAAATTCTGTAAATTCTGTCATCAAATAGGACTGTGATTAATTAAATAGGTAGTGCCCCAAAGCCTGAGGCCTAGCCCATGGCATGGCCACCATATTCAGATTCAGTCCTTAGATTCATGGAGGGGTGTTGCTTTGGTGGAATTGGTTACGGAGGGCACAGAGCAGTTGTTGGCCCCACTGTAGACCCAGAGACTTCATAAGGGAGCAGGCATTTGAATTGGGACTTGAAGAAGGACTTGGAGTTTCCCAAGAGGATGAACAAAGGAGCCTGGGGAGTGGAGGCCAGGTCACTTGGGGCCTCGCCGTGGGAAGGAGTTTGGCATTCCCATGAGAGACCAAAGTATCTGGGGAACTTGCCCAAAAAAAATCAAGACTATTAACTGTTAAGTCCGTGTCTCAGTTGGTAAAGAATCTGCCTACAATGCGGGAGACCATCTGCAACAAAGGAGATGCAGGTTCCATCCCTGGGTTAGGAAGATCCCCTGGAGAAGGAAATGGCACTCCACCCGAGTATTCTTGCCTGGAGAATCCCATGGGCAGAGGAGCCAGGCAGATTGCAGTCCAGGGAGTCGCAAGAGTCGGACGTGACTTAGCAACAAAGCCACCACCACTGGGGAAAGGCTCCTCGGGCAGATCACATATCCTGTCTGCTTTCTTATACTTGTGCATTTCCACAGAAACCAGCTGAGTGAAAAGTCTAGACCCGGCAAGGGTCCAGGAAGCCTGCCTAGGCTGAGGTCCTCAGCGCCCCCATCCCCCACTGACTTCCCCTCCCTCCATCACGTCAGGTTCAGCGCTCTCATGCTGTTGCAGGTGCTGTATTTCTCTGAGTCCCTTGTGCCCACGGCGAGGAAGGCCTTGTGTGACCCGCTGGAGGAGGTGAGAGAAGCGGCGGCCAAGACCTTCGAGCAGCTGCACTCCACCATCGGCCACCAGGCCCTGGAGGACATCCTCCCATTTTTACTGAAGCAGCTGGTGAGTGGGTCTGCCTCACCCTTGCCAGGAGGGGTTCCACTATCTCCATGGAGGCCGCACGCCGGGGCTGACTCTGCCAAGGCAGCCAGTGTGGGCCCCAGAGGAGGTGGGTGTATAGAATGGCATTGACTCTGGGGGGCCGGGTGGGGGGTGTCGGGACTGAGGAGGCAGGGAGGAGAACGGCTCCCAGGCGTCACCCCATGCCCCTCTGCAGGATGACGAGGAGGTGTCCGAGTTTGCCTTGGACGGTCTGAAGCAGGTGATGGCCATCAAGAGCCGTGTGGTGCTGCCCTACCTCGTGCCCAAGGTAAGTCCCCACACCACGTGGCGACCCCCTCTAGCCCAGCAGCCACAGCCGCGTCACCGTCCCCGGGTCTACGTGAGGACCAGCTCTGAACCCGGATGCTGGGGGAGGCCGGCGACTCTGCAGTGGGACCGGACCTCCCAGAGCCCAGCGCCGCAGTTGGCACGGGGCAGCCCCCACTGAGCTGATGGTCATCGTCCTGCAGCTGACGACCCCGCCCGTCAACACCCGGGTCCTGGCTTTCCTTTCGTCTGTGGCGGGTGATGCCCTGACGCGTCATCTTGGCGTGATCCTCCCGGCGGTCATGTTGGCCCTGAAGGAGAAGCTGGGGACTCCAGACGAGCAGCTGGTGAGGGGCACGGTCACCCCTGCCGACTCTTATCCACGTCCTGTCCCATCCTGGAGGCGCGTGCTCAGCTGAGGTGTTGCCTTTGCTTTTAGGAGATGGCCAACTGTCAGGCTGTGATCCTGTCGGTGGAGGATGACACCGGGCACCGGATCATCATCGAGGACCTCTTGGAAGCCACCCGCAGCCCCGAGGTGGGCATGAGGCAGGCCGCGGCCATCATCCTCAACATCTACTGCTCGCGCTCCAAGGCGGACTATACTAGCCACCTGCGGAGCCTGGTCTCAGGTCTGATCCGCCTCTTCAACGACTCCAGCCCCGTGGTTCTGGAGGAGAGCTGGGATGCCCTGAATGCCATCACCAAGGTGAGGGGCTGCTGGACCACCTCTGGTGAAAGACAGTTCTGGGCGTTTCTAAGACTAGATGCTGTCGGCCAGCTTCAGCATCTGTTGATGTGTGTCCAGTCTTGCCTGTACTCCTGCCCACACCCTTCCTTCCCTCTGCTGTATTATTTTGAAGGCGTCTTGAGAGGGCTTGACTTGAACCCTGATATCCTCTTTGCTTTTCTCCGGTGTTCCACAGAAACTGGATGCGGGCAACCAGCTGGCCCTCATTGAGGAACTGCACAAGGAAATCCGGTTCATAGGAAATGAGAGCAAAGGCGAGCACGTGCCAGGCTTCTGCCTCCCGAAGAAGGTGAGCCAGGGCCCTGGGCAGGGCCCTGTGGGCGTGTGGCCCTCCTCCGCCTTCCCCCAGGCCCCCGTGCTGGGGCCGCTGGAGCAGCTGTGTGCTGCTCCACGGAGTGCTCTAGGTGCTGTTGTGCATCTCCACGGATAGCATGCTGCTTCCCCACGGTGGCCCTGTGGGGACAGGGTCAGAGTTCACCACCTCATTTCAGCTGTGGAGGTCACCTCAGAGCAGATGAGTGACAGGTCTGCAGGGACTCTGCTCTCGTCACTGGCAAGTCGAGGAGACTGTTCCCCAGCCAGCACCCTCTCAGGCCACGACCCTGCCCACCTGACTCGGTCGTTCACGGAGTTGAAGAGAGGGTGGCCGAGAGGAGCTCCTGGCTTCGGGTGGGGGACACCCAGGCCCAAAACCTTTGTGATTTGACTCTCAGGTGTGGTTCTCTTGTCAGGGGGTAACGTCCATCCTTCCAGTGCTGCGGGAGGGAGTCCTGACTGGCAGCCCGGAACAGAAAGAGGAAGCCGCCAAAGCGTTAGGCTTGGTGATCCGTCTGACCTCGGCGGATGCCCTGCGGCCCTCCGTGGTCAACATCACCGGCCCTCTGATTCGCATCCTGGGGGACCGGTTCAGCTGGAACGTGAAGGCGGCTCTGCTCGAGACGCTCAGCCTCTTGCTGGCCAAGGTGAGGACTGACAGGTTCACTTGGTCCGCTCGGGTCTCAGAGCACAGATCTGCGCACAGGAGACTGGCACGCGGCGTGCTGCGCAGGCAGGGTGGCAGCCCAGCGTGGGAATCGGCAGAGCAGAGGGCGCGGAGACCGTGGACTCCAGACTCGCCACGCGTGGTGAAGTCCAGGTCCACCACTCAGCAGATGTGTGGCCAGAGTGACCTCAGAAGGTCGTGCAACTTCTGAGTCTGCCCCTCCACTTGTGTTTTGAGGGTGCAACACTGCTTGTCTCTCAAAGGGCTGTGAGATACAGGGCTCAGGCGAAATAACATCTAATGACAGCTTCTAACTCAGCACACCAGCGTGTGTGTGTCTGATAATCGCTTTTATTAGAAGTGGTTCAAAGAGCAAAATCCAGGGCCATGTGACTACAATAGAAACCTTGTTCACGTACATTTCCCATCTTTATGACCACCTCATAAAGGGAGATGAAGAGAATCTGAGGAGAGAATGCAAAGGAAGTCCGAGAGCAACTGCAGTAACTTTAGTTTTTGCCCAAAGTGTCAGAAGCAAAGCAACACATTAACTGTTTCTGATACTGTACAGGCTAATAATTAAAGCCTTAGGTTTAGAGATTTACAAACAGCCAAGATTTATTTTGTTTAAAAAAAATCTTACTTGTGGTTTGGATACAAAAGCTTAAGAGTTGTAGCTCTTTTCCTTCTGCGAGAAAAGTGTTGGGGAGCAACTTCCCAGCTAAAAAACGGGACTGTGAGCATCAGCCTCATTCTGTTGGAAATGGTCTTTTCTTTTTTCTTTTAAATTGTCATTTTTGCCGTCCGTTCTGTGCCGTTCTTCTGTGTGTGTGTGTGTGTTAATTCTGTGTCCAAATGGAGCCTTTCCCTCCTGGATTTGTCCCAGAGGCCATGAGCCAGGTGTCACCATGGGCAGGCGGCTCGCACCGCAGCTTTGCTGGCTTTACTCCGTGGTCTGCTTCCCAGCAGCCTGCCAGCCCCGACCCCAGCGTCTCTAGACCCTCAATGGCATTGAGTCTCCAAACAGCTTCTTTGATCTTCCCTTTTAGCCTTGAGTAGATCTTTCCTCTGGGGCCCATCTGTAGTTTGTCACAGACGTGCGTCTTCTCCATGTGGTCAGGACTCAGACTGGATTGTCAGCGCGTGGGTGCACGTGTGTACAGGGATGACCTCCCGAGGGTGCCTGTTCTGTAGGATAGTGCAGTAGGTGGCACCTGGCCTGTTTATCTGCCTTTGCAGGATGTTCTTCCACGGTACTGACAGGTCTGCTGGCCCGCTCTGTAATGTATTCAGAGCCGGGGTTTTGAGTCACTTGTCCACATGGACAGAGCTCCCCTAAGCCGAGCTGACGGCTCCCAGCCTGCAGGAAGCTGGAAACAGAAGAGGAGGCTGAGGGGACCCACTGTGCTGGGCCCCCCCACCTTGCGGCGCCGCTACTCCTGGCCTGAGTGTGGAGCCACGCGGGTTCGGGGTGCTCTGTTTTCCTGCCTGTGGTGCCCTGTGGCCCACACTCCCCCTCAGCCAGGCTCTGGGATGGGGGTCTCTCCGACAGGTCGGGATCGCCCTGAAGCCCTTCCTGCCCCAGTTGCAGACCACCTTCACCAAAGCCCTGCAGGACTCTAACCGCGGCGTGCGCCTAAAGGCCGCCGACGCACTGGGAAAGCTCATTTCCATCCACATCAAGGTGGATCCTCTCTTCACGGAGCTGCTGAACGGCATCCGGGTCATGGAGGACCCGGGCGTCAGGTGAGGCACTGGTGCGGGGAGAGCCGTGGCCGTGGGGTGGCCCAGCCCTGCCTGTGCGGTGGGAACGCGGGTGGAGGAGAGCCAGGTTTGAGTCGGGTGCATTGGTTCTGCAGGGACACCATGCTGCAGGCCCTGAGGTTTGTGATTCAGGGAGCGGGGGCCAAAGTGGATGTGGTCATCCGGAAAAACATCGTCTCGCTCCTGCTGAGCATGCTGGGACACGACGAGGTACCGCCACAGGTGGACGCAGGGCACGTGGGCTGGGCTGGTTTCCCTTCCCTGGGCTGGTGTCTCTGCCTCGAGAAGCAGAACTTGGTCAGGAGTGATCATCACTGCTGACGTTCGTGCCACTCTGTGGTTTGCCCCACTTCTGGTCGTGCGGGAGACAGGCACCTAGTGTTGATATGGACGATGTATCGTATAGATAAGGGAAGCTAAGGTTTCTGAAGTCCCAGGTCTCTCGTTCATTTGTTCTCCAGTCTTAAACAAGTCACTTCCCCCGTTCTGCCCCTCATTTCCCCAGTTGTAGAATGAAGAGTTTCGCTTTTTGGTTCAGGAAACATTTGCTGATGTGCAGACCCTCGCCAAGAGGTGAATGAAGCGTGGGCACAGCCCCTAGGAAACAGTGTCTGGTGTCTGTCCGGGGCGGGAGGGGGCTGCTCAGCAGTTTTTGTGAGGGGCAGACTGACCTGGGGCCGTGCCCTAGCACGTGATAGAGTGAGAACTGGGACTGAGCCCGTGACTCCTGGTTCTCTGTCCCAAGGCCCTTCCTGGCCCTGTCTGCAAGCATCTGTGAAGTACCAGTTGGCTGCCTTGCACTCTGGTGAGCCCCGAAGCGGTTGAGTCTTTGAGAAGGATTCTCTCTTTCTCCTTTGACAGACGTCTCTCTGCCATGTTGCCAGATTGATGCTGTGGGGCTGATCTCTGGAGAGAGGCCTCGGGGTTCACATGGGGCCACACCTCGTTTGCCCATGCCCAGGGCCAGTTATTCCCCGCAGCTGAGGCCCCGGCCTTTTGTGGGGTGCAGATGGGAGCCTCTGCCTTCTCTTGGTCACGGTCTGTCAGGGCTTTTATAGGGCCACTCACAGTGCAAGCAAAAGTTAGTATGTAAACCAATTTGCATTTCACCACAGTGGAGCTTAAAATAGACCCCTTTGTGGGTGTTGTGTCAGAGAGAGCCAACTTTAGCCTCGTGTGACACCTGGGAGCTCAGAAGCCCAGATTGCCGGCTGGCCACCCTCCTTCCCCTCAGAACTTCCACTGGATCAGAGGTGGCAATCCAGGGTGCCGGCCTGACTCATGCCTCCCCACTGGCCCTTGAGGCCCTGGTTGGTTGTCGGTTGTTTTGTTTGGGAGAGGCACGCCAAGTTGGCACTTCGAATACTATAGCATGTAACCCAAACTCCTCCGCACAGCGTCCCGTAGTGAGCCAGCAGGGAGAGCGGCCAGGAAGTGCTTATGTCCAAGGCTGGTTTTGACACAGAACCCTCAGCCTTTCCCTATTGCCTTGGGCCAATTAGAGCTTCAGTCTGACTTCCAGGACAGACCCACACAATGTTAGGCAGCAGGGAGCCTCTCTGGACACAGGCGAACACATGAGAGGTTTGGGAGTGGGGTGGGGTGGAGCTCCCAGTGGTCCTCCAGCTGCCTTCCCTGAGGACTGTGGGCAGAGCTTGCACCCTCCCCGCCTCACAGGGCTGTTGATAGTAACTGAGATAATAAACGTGAAGCATTCAGGCTTGTAAGAAGAAAGGTGCTATGTAAATACAGTTATTGTTGCTATTATGATGATGATCACCATATGCACACACTCTGGAGTTTTCTATAATTAAGTTAAGTGCTGGGTGTGTAATTTTTAACTCGGCGCCGAGTGGCATCCGCAGTGAGTGGCAGCCCTGCCCTGGCGGCGGGAGTGCGCGCGCCTGGAGGGAGGACTGGACTTGGCGTCCGCCTCCCTCCCGCGCTGGTGCCCGCGGAGCCAATGTGGGCTAGCACCCTGGTTCACCACCTCCTCTGCCCCATCAGGACAACACGCGCATCTCTTCGGCCGGGTGCCTGGGGGAGCTGTGCGCCTTTCTGACGGAAGAGGAGCTCAGCGCCGTTCTTCAGCAGTACTTGCTGGGTAGGCCTCTTGTGTACACTTTTCAGGGCTTCTCTGTCTCCCTCGCCCCTCAGAGGGTCTTCTGGCAGCTGGATCACCCTCTCCTTGGAAATGTCAAAACAAAATGGAGTTTCCGGGAGTCTTGTAGCCCAGAGCGTCTCTGCTCTGAGGACGCAGCCGTGATCGGGAGTGGCCTGTGAGGGACGGCCTCTCGGCGGCCACTTGGGGCAGGGAAGTCCGTGTGCAGGACTGGGGCTCCCACCAGGCTCTGAGCTGACACACGAGTCTCGGGTGGTGGAGGTGGGCTTCGCGGGTGGTAGACGGTGCAGGTCGACCTCCCTATGTCCTTCCACCCAGCGGATGTGTCTGGCATTGACTGGATGGTTCGGCACGGGCGGAGCCTGGCTCTCTCTGTGGCTGTGAGCGTGGCTCCTGGCAGACTCTGCGTGGGCAAGTACGGCGGCGACGTCCAGGACATGATCCTCAGTAACGCCATGGCGGACAGGGTGAGGCTTTGCGGCGGCTGGACCAGGTGGTCAGAGGCTCGCATTTCACTTGCCAGTAACCTCCTGTGCCCTGGGGCCAGTACTTGGTCTCCCTGGGCGCCAGTTTCATCATCTGAACAGTGAGGAGTTGGGTTGGAGCATCCAGAGGTCCCTTCCAGGCCAGAAAGTCTCTGATTCTGTTCCTGGGAACTAGTGTCTTAGGCTTTGTTCACCTGCCCCACAGCCAGGCAGAGCGTCTTAGTGAGAGCCATCAAAGAGTCTCGGTGGTGATGTAGTCGGGGGTGGGGTGGGGACTGGTGGTGGAGAGCCAGGGTCCCCGGAAATGCCTGGGGAAGGGACGGTGCCTGGCCCTGCTGCCCTGAGGAGGGAGCCGGAGGCACCCCGTCTAGCTTTCCACTCACTTTCCAGATCCCCATCGCTGTGAGCGGGGTCCGGGGCATGGGCTTCCTGATGAAGCACCACATTGAGACTGGAGGAGGACAGTTGCCGGCCAAACTCTCCAGCCTGTTCATTAAGGTGAGCGGGGCAGCCTGGCTCATGAAAAGGACCCGTGACCAGAAGACCCCGGAAGTGTGTTCGTGTGTTCCAGGCACTCTGAGGGTGGCCTGCAGGGTGGGGGCGGGGGTCTCTGATCCCATACAGCTGGGATGCAGAATGGTCTCTGGAAGACTGCCCAACTTTTCTTTTTTTTTTGCCCGACTTTTTGTCAGAGTCTCCCATAGATCCATGCCCCAAATCAAGTTAAGAACCTCTGTTTTAGGCATTCTTTCTAGGCACCCCAATTTTGCAAACTTTGGGACAGACCTGGGTTCAAATTTATCTTCGCTTTCCTGCCTCCCTTTAGCAGGCATGACAGTACTTGCTGGGTAGGCCTCTTGTGTGCATGGGGTAGCAGGCATGGCTGTTGTGGTGGCTGCAGGACCCACTTGGGAAAGCTGGGGAGCCTGGCAGAGGGGCCTGCAGCATCTGTGTGATAAAACACACTGCTCAAATGTTGGTGTGCACAAAAAACCAGAAACTGCATTTTAAGAAATGCGGCCGAGCCCTACACCCTGCCTTTGTAACCAGCCCCCGGGCAGTGTCAGTGGCCTTGGTGCACTGACCTCACTCTGAGATTGTGGCTCCCACGGCTGCTGTCCCCACCCTGCAGACACCCAGAGAGGAGGGTGTGCGGGGCCCTGATTGCACTGAGCCTGTGTCAGCCCGCATGCAGCTGTCCTCAGTGTTCATTACTGAGGACCAGCTGTGTGCATGGCCAGGCTAGACCCTGAAGTACGGAGGTGAGTGGGGCAGACAAGATCTCTGGAGGTGGAGGTACACAAAGGGCCTGTGGGAGGGCCCTCATCTACATAGGGCTGTCGGGGAGATGCCTGAAGGCTGACATCTGAGCTGAGGCCTAAAGAATGAGAGGGGACCGACCAGGTGAGGATCTGCAAGCACGTCCCAGGCAGTGGGGCCCGCCAGCGCAGGGGCGTGAGGCAGGAAGCAGCGTGGGGCCTTTGAGGAAGTTGGAAGCCCGCGTGGGCTGAGAGTGCCGAGCCAAGGAGAGGGTGGTGTGAGATGACGTGGAGGAAGTAGGGTCCGAACATACCCGGCCGCCCTCCCACAGTGGGGACGCCGTGGAGGGAGCAGGGGGCCAGGTCCCACGACGAGGGCAGCGTCAGGGCAGAGCCTGGGCTGCGGCGAGGAGCAGGCTGGATGTGCCTGATGGAAAGCCCGTGCTCCTCTTCACAGTGTCTGCAGAACCCATCCAGTGACATCAGGTTGGTGGCTGAGAAGATGATCTGGTGGGCAAACAAGGACCCGCTGCCTGCCTTGGACCCCCAGGCCATCAAGCCCATCCTGAAGGCCCTCCTGGACAACACCAAGGATAAAAACACCGTCGTCAGGGCCTACAGCGACCAGGCAATTGTCAACCTCCTCAAGATGAGGCAGGGAGAGGAAGTATTTCAGGTGGGAGCCTGGGACTGGCGGGCCTCCCTGCGGCTTCGGGGTGCTTGCCTTGTGGGCCTTCTGCATGATAGTGTTTGAGGCTCATACTCTGCCACCCCATAGGCATGCGTGTTGACGGGCAGCTAGTCATCTGGTGACTGGTCTGGTGCCTAGAAACGCATCCCTCTGTTCCTGAGGTGTTCAGATTCCTTTCAGTAGGAATCTACTGAAGTGGGAGCCCTGCTGCAGTAGGGCTCCTCCTTCAGGTAAAACCTCAGGTGGCTCCCAAACCTGTACAGGCCCCCTGGACTGCCTGTTGGGGCCCAGAGTTCTGTCCCTGAGCCCCCTGCCTGCTGAGCCACCTTTAAAGCGCTGAGCACTCCAGGCTCCACTCCGTCCTCACATCAGGGCATGAGGCCTGCATGTCTTGGCTGTGCCTGGATCACCCAGCCTCCTTGCTGTGCCAGGGTCCCCCTCAGTGGTTCTAGTTCTGGGTCCGCATTCAGTGTTGTCTTTGATTGGAGAAATCGGAAGCCACACTTTCTGATTTTTGTCTCCTCGTTTCCCTCCTCCCCCCAGTCCCTCTGCAAGATCCTGGATGTGGCCAGCTTGGAAGTGTTGAATGAATGCAACCGGAGGTCTCTGAAGAAGCTGGCTGGCCAGGCCGACTCCACGGAGCAGGTGGACGACACTATCCTGACCTGACAGACCCAGGCCCGTCCGCTGGGCTCTGCGTCAGCATTTCAGCTCCACCTCTTTGTTCACTGTTTTCATTTTTGAAAATACATTTGTTCTGATGGGGAGCTTAGGAGATGGCGTTCCCAGAAAGTATTTTAATATATCAACAGACCACAGCCAAAGCCTTAAATCAAACCTACACACAACTGAAAATTGCCTCCTCCATCTCTCACCCTTTTCTTTGGAGAAGAGAAGAAAAAGCACACGCCTGAGCCTCGCCCAGTGGTCACCAGGAGCTGCTCGTCCACTCTGCGTGGCTGGGTCCAGGACGCGAGGCTCAGACATCCGCCTCCCGGTCTCTTGTGCCAGAGCTCTGGCTCCAGGGCCAGTGCTTCCAACCTCTGCCTAGATCCCGAGGGGCACAGAACCGCAGAGGCTTGCCCGCGCAGTGTCTCGGCGTGGCTTTTCAGCATTGTGCAGCCCACCTGGATCTGACCCATCAGGTGACAGGGACAGAACTTGCACAGCCCTAGTAGTTTGCAAGTTGGGGGAGGGGAGCAGGTTTAAACACAGGTAGTTTGAAGGAAGGATGTTGAATAAAGGCTTTGATTTGATCTTGATAAGCAGATTTTTAAAAACCTCCAAACATCCACTAAACATGAAGCTTTGTGCATCAGGAGCAAGGCAAAGCCTCATGCAGCTGTCCCTGTGAGCACAGGCAACTAACTCTCTGATTTCTGGGCGTCTCTCCTGCTCTCTGAAGTCCCGTAGATACCTGCAGCCATGTCTGTTCTGAGACCAGATCTCAAGAGGGCTGCAGTCAGGCCTGAGATCTCACTGGTGTGGAGATCCCAGGGGTCAAATCAACCGCCTCCCTGCTCTGTCCTGACTCAGAAAGGTAGGCAGCTTCTGAGAGTCGAGTTTTACAGAGAAAGTCTTCCCTTCTGTGGAATAAGAACAAACCACATTCCTGTAATCAGAATTGCGAGAGGAAACCAAAGTCGCAGTTGAGTATCTGCCTCCTTTATGAATGACTTCCTTCCTCCTGGTTCTTAGAAGGCTCGTGATCCAGGCGTCCTGTCTGATGGAGCCCGCCCCTCCGGGCCCCAGTGACGCAAGTGTTCCTGGGCTGTTTTCCCTGGTCACAATACGGAACAAAACTTGTACCAAAATGAGTATGAGCTGTAAAAGGAAGAAAAAAAATGAAACATGGTGGGATCGAGCTCACATTATAAGAGGCCTGAAGTACTATACCAAAAAACAAACAAAAGCGAGGCTTTGCCTATTAATAATGCAGCAGAGGTAGAAAGTAGCCTTGTGACTCAGCACTTCTGATGAATAAGACAAGGTGGCCTCTGAGGTGCTTGCTGTCTGTCTGAGCCTTTTGTGTCAGAGGACTTCCTATTTTCTTGCAACAGACGTGGTCTCCACTGGCTCATTGGAACTGTAGAGTCCCAGGGCTGGAAGGGACCTTGAGAGGGCAGCTGAGCCGGTCCCCACAGCCAAAGCAGCCAATGGTTACAGCTTTGGTAGCCATGGTGACTGTCCTCTGCTTCTGGGATTCAGATGATCGCTGGCAGGCTCCCAGCTGCCTGGGGCACTTGTCCAGCAAGCCAGTTGCAGCTGCAGTCACCTCTGCCAGTCAGCCCTGGGGAGGCAGGTGAAGTTCTCATGGGAGGGGTTGTGGGCTGGGAAGCCTCTTTTAAGCCCCCAAGGTAAGTGTTCTGTGCTTCCTCCAGGATCTTAGAGCAGACACTTGTGTCCACCTCTGGTGTGCTGTGCCCAGTCTGAAATCGGGAGGAAAGCCTGATGTACTTACAGCTGGGGGACTCTTAGTAAGCAAAGTCCAAACCTGCCTGGTGGCTCAGACAGTAAAGAATCTGCTCGTGATGCAGGAGACCCGGGCTCAGTCCCTGGGTTGGGAAGATCCCCTGAAGAAGGGCATGGCTACCTACTCCAATATTCTTGCCTGGAGAATCCCACGGACAGAGGAGCTTGGCAGGCTACAGTCCATGGGGTTGCAAAGAGTCAGACATGGCTGAGCAACTGACACTGACATTTTCAAAGGAGAAACACTGGGTTCCCATTCAGAGACTGGAGGACAATGAGATCTCTCTATTCAGGACGGATGGACGGATGAAGGCTGAGTGACAGAGATGACGCAGTCCTGGAGTGCACTGACTTGCATCCCCTGAGTCTGGAAGTGGGCTGTGAAGGGCTGTCACAGTCATGCCAGTGGAGCCGGTGAAGAGGACCCCGCCAGCCCACAATCACTGCGGTCCTGAAGACGGCTGCCCAGACTGAACACCCTGGAGGAGAAGGTGCTTGGCAGCAGAGAACGAAGCCACCTGCCCTGGTGGTTGGTAGGGCTGTTAAGCCTCAGGGGAGTCATTCAGCCTTTCTGGGCCAGTTTTCTCATCTGCAAAAGGAGGAATTTGGAATGGAAGCTCTCCATATGTCTTAAAGTTATCCTTTAGTGATTAATAGTAATTATAACAGGTGACACTTGGCTCTTTTTTCCCACTTAACACACCCAACCTGTGGAGTAGTTTCTCTAGTTACGACTTTTTTCCTGAGGAGGAAATTGAGGTGTGGGATAGTCTTAAGTGGCGGTCTGTCCCCAGAGCCACTCGTGTCCTTTGCCTGTCTCTTCCTCCTGCTGCGCTGGCTAGCTGGGCACAAGCCTTGTCACTGTCACTCTATAGACTGGTTCCTGCAGGCCTCTCGTCCTGCAGCGCACGAGGTGAAGTGCCGAGGCGGCTCTAGGTGACTGGCCACAGGCCTGAGCCATACCTCACCCTGTGTACAGGACACTTGCTGTTCTTCGAAAAGACGCCTTTCTGAGACTTTGTGAGAGAGGGGACCCCTATCTTTGTCTGCCATGTGTTAGAAGGGCAGTGACAAGATGGTGTGCCTTTAGCTAATCTGGAGAAAACTAAACAACGTTCTCAGCCCTTTTAACTCTGGGAGCCTGTGGAATCTTGGCGTTGAAACTGTTTTAAAATGTGGGGGAATATGTCGTGGTTCACGTCCCTTGTCGTTGCCTTCATCCCACTGCCGGGATGCTGGAGGGCTTGGGAGGGGGCTGGGGACCTGCAGAGTCAACACTTTTATTGGCAGGGATTTGGGGACATGATTTTACTGAGAGTGGATGTCAAAACAAGACAGGCAGTTGGGGATGTTTTTCTTCTAACTAGGGTTCTGTGTGGACCGGTCTTTTAACTGCTCCAAGCCTTTCTAAATAAGAGCGATAGGAAAAACAGGAACCAGCCTAACTTAAAGATCTAGGTTCTAAAATATTTTTAAGGAAACACAGCTGTTTCTTTAAAATTCTCGTACAGAGCACCCTGGTGGAGCCGCATGGACTTGGAAGTCAGGTTTAAACCTTAACTTGACTGCTTCATGTTAAGCCAGAGCATGTCCCCTAACCTCCATGAGAACGTGTCCTCGCCTGGACAGTGACAGTCCAGCCCCCCAGGCTGTCTGGAGTGGGTGAGGTAACGCACTCCGTACATGGCGGGCCCGCGGGAGGTTCTGCATCCATGGATGGTGTGAGTAAAGCGAGGTGTGTGGACAGACAGACTGAAGCGTGGGCACCTAGTGCTCTGATCTGGAGGGTAACCATGGACCCAGAATTTGCAGGTGTTAATTTTTTGAGCCCAAGTTTTGAAAAGCAGTCAACGTAGAGTCAGATCTTTCCGGCGGATTGATTACTGTGTTTGAATGTAGTCTCTCAAACACCGAAGAGAGGCATGTAAGCACGTGGACGGGTCTTCACTGTGCCCGGGCTGGACAGCAGTCCTGTCATTGCTGAAGTAGGACAGGCTGGGAGCCAGCCCGTTTTTTATGAGGAGAAATGCTGGACGGGATGAGTTACAAGCTGGAATCAAGATAGGAGGGAGAAACGTCAACAGCCTCAGATGTGCAGATGATACCACTAATGGCAGAAAGCAAAGAGGAACTAAAGAGTTTCTTGATGAGGGTGAAGGAAGAGAGTGAAAGAGCCAGCTTAAAGCTCAATATTAAAAAAACTAAGATCATGGCATCTGGCCCCATGACTGGATGGCAAATAGAAGGTGAAAAGGTGGAAGTAATGACAGATTTCCTCTCCTTGGGCTCTAAAATCACTGCAGATGGTGACTGCAGCCATGAAGTCAAGAAACGAGTGCTTCTTGGCAGGAAAGCTATGACCTAGACAGTGTGTTGAAAAGCAGAGACATTACTCTGCAAACAAAGGTCCATATAGTCAGGGCTGTGGTCTTCCCAGTGGTCACATAGGGTTGTGAGAGCTGGACCATAAAGAAGGCAGAGCACCAAAGAATTGATGCCTCCGAACTGTGCTGGTGGAGAAGACTCCTGAAAGTCTCTTGGACAGCAAGGAGATCAAACCAGTCAATCTTAAGGAAAATCAACTCTGAATATTCATTGGAAGGACTGATGCCGAAGCTGAAGCTCCAGTATTTTGGTCATCTGATGCGCACAGACAACTCATTGGAAAAGTCCCTGATGCTGGTTAAAATCGAGGGCGGAAGAGGTGTCAGAGAATGAGATGGTTGGATGGCATCACTGATGCAATGAACATGAACTTGGGCTAACTTCAGGATATGGTGAGGAACAGGGAGGCCTGGCGTGCTGCAGTCCATAGAGTTGGAAAGAGTCAGACAGGACTGGATAACTGAACAACAACAAAACAGGTAGGGAAGGAAGGGAGCGTCTCTTAAGGTCATGTGGCCAGTTGGCTGCAGAACTGGAAAAGCAAACCCACATTTCTTGATACTGTGGTCACCAAGCCCCGGGGTGATACTATAAAAATACTTTTGGAAGGCAAATTTAACAAACAAGTCAAGTTCTTGGCATGTGGTTCTGTGAAGTGAGTGGGTTTCACTTTTTAGAAGAGGTGGAGCCCAGTTGTTTCACTGGGCCGTTCTGAGCTGCTAGGAGGGTTCCCTGCAGGCTGCCCCAGTGGAAGGTAGGTGTTGATCCTAACAAAGCTTAGGAAACTGGAAAAACTAGTCCAAAGATTATCAGCTCAGTGGGATTTCTGGGTGAGATTCCTGAGTGTGTGTGCATGGAAATACCAGTTCACTTTGATGCTTCTCTGAGGGCTGGTTGAGATGGCAGCTGGGTCACAAACTACCATTTAGACTCTCATAAAGAAGAGAACTGGGACGCTTGGGGTACTGCAGTATTTAACACAGTGTTTCTCAAATCTTTCAGCCCCAAGACTCCTTTACACTGTGAAAAATGATGGCGGACCCCAAAGAACTCTTGGTTATATGTAACTTGCCTACTGATACTTACCATCTTAGGAAAACAGTCAACTTTAGAAGCTCCATTAATTCACCTAAAATAAATCTATTACACATAAGCATAGATAACCATGTAGCAAATGTTAAGTTTGAGGAGAGCAGCACTGCTTTGCATTTTTGCATGCCTCTGCATTTCTGGATTCTCACGTCTGCTTCTGTATTCAGTCAACTGTGATGTCCCATGTTGTGCAGGCCCTGGGAGACTCCAACATGCACTCTTAAGGAATGCGTGTAAAAGGCAGATGACATCTGAGTTTTGTGAAAATGTTTCAGCTTCACATATCCTTAGAGTCTCACAGGGAGCCTTGGTGTCTCTAGACCGCAGTTAGAAAATTCTGATCGAATCTTGAAGATGGGAGAAAAATCCTACTTATAATGGGAGGGGGCCTGACCCTGAGTTACAATAAGAGACCCCAAATTTGGTCCACACCTCACAGAAAGCAAACTCGAGAAAGTTCCATCAGGTTATTTCTGAGGCTCCTAACTCTGTAAATTCTAGGTGTGGCTTCACTTTAACTGAATGGAAACCAAGTGCCCACTGTGTCCAGGTCCCAGTGGCTATCAGGATGGTCCTTGCAGTCTAGGGGCTTCATGTCTACTTGATGGGGAAGAGGGGTGACCAAACGGCAAGGCCAAGTCTCTTGATAGGATTCAGCCTGCAACATGCAGATGGGGATTAAGGGGCCAGTTCTCAGACCCATCAGAGGAGAGACCACGGATCCATTTATTCCCTCCGTCCTGGGCCAGCGTGTTGGGTGGTGCTGCCCTCTGTTCTTATCTGCACCCACTTCCCGTCACCTGATTGCAGCAATTGTTTCTTCCCTCAGCAGAGTTCAGCAAGTTCAGACTCACTGCTGAGCAGCCTGAACTGTGCATTTCCCAGGGCCCTCCCCAGCCTCTGCTGCACTAGCCCTCATCTTTCCTCCCACCCCGGGCACTGCTGGCTCTGAACCCAGACCTCAGGCTCAGGGGTCCCTCCCCTTTCCCCTCAGCCTCCGCAGTACTCGACTCTCCTCTGCCAGTTGAGCTTTTTAAAGTGCTCTTAACCCACCTTCCTCCCATCCTTACTACTCTATCCTTAGTGTTCACTGGCTGCCAATCCTCTACCTACGCTATCCTGGAAAATACTTTATTCACCCCACTGTTCTCAGCAGCCCCTTCATTTCTCTTCATTCACAACCAGACTTACTGAATGAACAGTATATACCCACTGCCTTCAGGGCATCACTGTCTGCCCTGTAAACCTCTGTATACTCTGTCCCTCTTACTCTCCTTGGTTTTTCCTTTTAACGTGTATTTATTTATTTGCATTTTCTATCAGAATGTGAGCTCCATGGAAGCAGGGACTTGAAAGCTTTATTTCCTGCCACCTCCCCGGCTCCTCCATCAGTGCCTGGCAGCCGTGAGCCCTCAAATGTTCACTGTCTTACCCAGTTGTACTGTAAATTCCCGACGATGGAGTTTTGTTTTGCTCCTGTTATGTCCTCAGTGCTGGCAGCCAGTAGGTGCACAATACCTACCTTACTAGTAAAGGGATCTAGGTGTCAGGTAAATTTTTTTCTAAAAAATTGGTAGATACTGTTTGCATACCGTCTTTTGCACCTGGTCCTTCTTGCTGTTACTTCACACCTGGGCTTCAGCAGTAGCCTTCGTTAAAGCTCTACAGCTGAAAAATCCCTCCTGTGTGCTTGCACCAGATAACTTCCTCCTGAAGTTTCTGATACTGCTCCTCTGCTCAGGAACTTTGAGTGCCTCCCTGCTGTGGTCGCTGTAAGGTCTGAACACGTGGTGTTGCAAAGCTCATCATGGCTAAGCTGGCCCTTCAGAACAGTGGAACAAAGTTTCCTGTTGGCAGCACATACTGCTACTTACCTCTGGGGGCACAAAAGTTTATGTTGTTCTAAATATAGACTTTATCTACCATAACATAGCTCCAGTCACTGCATTGTGGTTTAGATCATGTACAACAATGTTTCTAGAGGAAAATGTGCTCAGATTTTCACTTTGGGGGGTCAGGCACACATCCTGTCTCATGGGGAATTCTCCCTCAAGGCTAACACAGATCATCCTCAGGGCTGTGACAACAGCTATTAAAACACACCTGCCATTCCCAGCTCTCTCAATTCCAATTCCATCATGAAACCTCTATGATGAAATCCACCCCCCTACCCCCCCGCCATTCTAACCAAAAGTGATAGCTGTCCTCTGAAGTCTAGTCTGCTAATCTGACAGCTATTTCATCTTGTATTTTTTTATTCCTCACAAGTGTGTCTTATCTCTGATGAGACTGAAAGCTCCTGGATGGGAAAACTCTATCCTAGAGTCTGTGGCACAGGAATTAACACCCATTGCTTCCTAGAAGGCACATGGAGGCAAGTCAGAGGAGTCTGGGCTTCATAACGGCTGATTCTGCTCCACGTCTTCAAAGTATCCTACAGCCGTGCTCTCAAGAGGCCTCCCTGGGCATGTGTGCTCAGGTCTGCAACAGTAAATGGCCCAAAGCAGGAATGAGTCAGTGCAAAATGACCTCAGGTTTAACAGCATTACTGTTACTGTTATCATATGCCTGTAGGAACCGGGTGATTTGCAACCATCTCTTTCATCCTCACAACTATTATGAGGAAACTGGGGGCTCTGAGACATTGTGATGTGATTTTTCCAGACTCTCAAAAGCTTTTAAGGGGTGGTGCCAGGATTTCAAAGCTAGCAATTGAACCAAAGCCTGTCTGATTCCAGAGCAGGTTGAGAAGGTGATCCAGAGCAACCTGCCTCACTGGGCGGGCAGGGTGGATTGTGCCTGCCTGGGGGGAAACTGAGGCTTCTTTCTTCTCTTGTATTTCCTAAAACTGCTAGATCAAAGGGGATCCCACTAACCTTTCCCAGAGCAAGAAGGACCATGTTGTTTCAATGCTCATATGAAGAGCTCGCAAAGAGTTGGACACGACTGAACAACTTCACTTTCACTTCACCTCCCAGCTAGTACCTTCAGATCCTAAGCTCATGTTCTTTGGTCATCACCAGGCCGATTCTCAGCTCCTGGAAAAACAACTTAAAGCTTGAGTCAGACACCCCATGTGCTACTCAAGGATCTTCCCTGCAACACTGTTTATAATAAGAGATTGTAAACGTGAATGCCTATCAACAGCAGAGTGGTCAAATTATAGTAGGCCAATGATGGAGTGCTCCCAGGTTGTGAAATGACAGAAGGTCTAAGTATGCTGTTAAGAGAGAAAAGGCAATTTACACACATGTGTGTTCCACAGGCAAAGACAATTCAGTGAAAGACATTTATTCATTCAAATATTTGTTAACCATTTTAAGGTATCAAGAAACTTAGTAACCTGTAAGGGGTGGGTCTGAGGGGGAAAATGGTAACTTGTACTTTCTGGTAAGCTTCTGTACATAAAAAAAAAACAAAAACACAGGCATTACTTTGTAGAAAGTCAAAATAAGTTTGGGAAAATAGGTATCTAGCAGGCACTTGACTATAAAGGGACGGAGCTACACAGAACTCATCAGTAACTCATCAGTAACGTTTTCTCCCTGCAATTCTACAAACGAGGATGGCAGTAGGCGCAACCTATTTTTAGGGCAGTCAGGAATTTACTCTAAACCCCGGGGGGGGGGGGGGGGAACCCTAGGGCTGATGATAAACTGAATACCGCTTAACGTCGGCAGCCCCGGTCTTCCTACCACACAATCTGCAGAAGTTTTATCTGTTGGTGGGGTGCAACGCTGAGCGCGCTGCTGTTATCGATCTCAAGGGTGCATCTTACACACCAGGCCATTCATCTCGCAGGCTCAGCATCAGGTTGGACAGGGACCCGGAATCTGGAACCTCTCGGCCCGCTTTACCAACGGGGCATCTCAGGCTCCAAGAGATCGCGGGGCTGGGCTGTGACTCTGCCCCAGCGCTGCCGTCAAAGGTCACGCTGCTCACACGTTTCGGTAAAAACTCCCGCAGCCTCCAGCCGCCCTCGGCGTCCAGTCCACGGGCCCCGGGACACGGCGGGGGGGCCCGGAGCCAGCACCTCGGAGGCGGCGTCCAGGCAGATGGGGGCGGAGTGTCCCGAGTCCCCAGTCCCGAGAAGCCGGGAGCCTGGCGTAAGCCCCGCCCCGCCCGGTCGCTGCGTGCTAGTCGGTCCCTCTCCGCAGCGCTTGCGGGTCTAGAAGATGAAGCAGCGGCAGCAAGTCTACCCAGGGCCACGGCCGGCCTCTCCCGGCACTCCGGGAATCTTGCAGCTAGGGCCTGGCCGCAGGTGCGCTCTCGGAGTCTCCCGCGCAGCAGGCCGCGGACGGCGGGCGGGTGGCGGCGGCGGCGACGGTCGCCGAAGAGCCACGGGCACGACCTGCCCGCGCCCGCGGGCCCCTAAACAGGGCGCAGGCGCCGTGCGCGAGCGCCGAGAGGGCGCGGCCGGCCGCCACTGCGGCTGCGCGGAGGCGCGGCCAGGCGCTGCGCCTGCGCAGTGGCGGGGCGGGGCGGGAAGGAGAGAGGCGGCGGCAGCGGCGGCCGCTGCCGAGGAGGAGGAGGGGGAGCGGAGGGAGGTGTTTCTGTCAGTTCCGGCTGTTTGTTCGGGAAGTGGATCCGCCGCTGCCGGAGCAGCCCGGAGGGAGCCGCGGATCCCGAGGCCAGCACCGACCCCGCCCGCCCGCCCTCGCGCGCGCGCGCGCGCCTCCCCCGCCCGCCATGGCCCGGGACTACGACCACCTCTTCAAGCTGCTCATCATCGGCGACAGCGGTGAGGGCCGCGGCGGCCGGAGGCGGCGTGGGCCCTGCCGGGCGCGGCCCGCAAGGGCCTCGGGGAGGGCAGGCGGCCGGGCGGGCGGGGAGGTGCCGGCCCGCGCCGGGCGGCCGGGCGGGGCGGCCGGGCGGCCCCAGGGGCGCGCGGAGGGGCTCCGGGGCGCGCCGGGGTGAGGCCGGGGCGCGGGGCCGCGGAGCGGAGGGGCCGGGCGCGCAGGGCTCGGGTCCAGGCTCCCGGTCCGCTCGCCGCGCCGGCCCTTCTGCCCCACGTGTGACCTTGGTCCAGTCGCGCGATCCTCTGGAGTTGGAGGGAGCCGGGTTCGAGTCTCGGGACTACCAGCTTCCTCACCCTGACCTTGGGAGAGTTGTTTCGCCTTTCCGAACCTCGGTTCTCTCATCTGAGAGGTGGGGACTTAACCTCGCTGGGTGGTGCGTGAGTCTTGGGTGAGATGAAGCTGGAAAAGTGCTTCGCACTGGACCTGGCGGAAAGGGAGCTTCTGGTGTGTGGTTGTCAGTAACGTTTGTAAGCCTGGGTTTCTTCCTGGGGAAAGTGGGTGCAGGGGGAGCGCGGTAATCTCGGAACCTGCCTCATGGGATTCCTGTGAAGTTTAAATGAAGTAAGAGAGGTAAAGCACTTCGCGCCGGGTCTGGCACATTCCTGCTGAATTATTCTCTCTGTGGGGTTCCCTGTCTTCATCTGCAAAATGGAGCAATAGTGGGATCCGCCTCGCTGGGCTGATGGAGTGTTCAAGGAGATAATGCATGCGGAGTATGCAGAACCGGGCACATAGTGAGCGCTCCCTGTGTGTTTGCTGTTGCACACTGGTCTGCTGGACAGAGCCGGAGGTGGGTCAGCCAACATTACAAAGAGCGTGCCCTCCCGGAGAGCTCCTAGGTCCCTCTCCAGTGCTCGGCACCCAGGCGGTGCCTAGCATGTATGTATTGAATGAATGGATATCCAACATCTTTAGAAAAGGTAGGCTTGTTTCTGAGAAAGGGTGGAGGGTTGTAGAGGTGTTTGGAGTGTGGCAGGTAAGCAGGTTTATGGGGTGACCAAGAGGTCAGGGAGGCAGGCCCTGGGAGGTTTATAGGAGCATAGCTGAGGTGCTGGGGTTTTACGATGGGGAGGGAGGCTTGGGAACGTGCCATATTTACAGACCAGACCTGAGTTGAGTGCTGACAAGGGTATCATGTGACTGGAGGCAGAGGCCAGGTCGGTGGTGGAGCCCATGGATTGTTAGGGAAAGCGGGGACCAAATCGAGGGGTTGTTAGGCCCTGAAGTGGGAGCATTGTGTCAGGGCCCTGGCAGAAGCAGGCGAGTGGGTGGGTCGTGGTCTCACTGTGGATATGGATTGCGACGTGGCTGGTGATTCGGATCAGGTGAAGGATGGCTGAGGTTTCTGTGGTTGCCCATGGAAGGGAGAAAAGTTTAAGGGCTAATGAGGGAGATGAAGAGTAGCTGTGGCCAGGGGAGCATGAATTCTTCCTGGTGTGAATGAGAGAAACCCAGACCAGCTGTGTAGCCTCGAGACCAGCACAGCCTTGGGCATTTCCCAGGGTCCTGGCACGCTTATGCCTTTCGAGCTTCGTTCCCAGCCCTCACCTGGGTTCTGGAGGGGCTGGCACCAAGGTGATTTCTGTCCTTTTGGAGTTTAGGTCAGCTTACCATGCTCAAGGTCCCTATCCCTTTGCAAGAGGCCTGGGGCCTGCGTGTAGCCCCACAAAAATGGAAAGCATAAGCTTAGCCAGAAGATGCACCTTCTCCCCAGTTCTTCTTTCCAGTGAAACCCAGGCCATGGTTTGGGCCTTCTTTTTCACCATACATTCTGCTGGTGTATTGATTTTTCACTCTGAAGTTAGTTGTGGGAGAAGACTCACTGGGTCAAGTGATCTGACTTATGGATCTGATTCCCTGGTTAGTCTGAGCATGTAGACTGTGTTGAGTAGAGGAGATGTAGGCTTTGCAGTTTAACGTTTCCTGACAGTGGGCTGACACTCAACGCCCAATTGTCATGAGGTTGGGAGGTGGTAGCCTTGGAAGTTCACGCTAATCTCTGGCAGCTGAGCAAGGTAGACGGGCATCTCGCCCTCCCCTCAATCTGGCTTCTTATGTGATGCTTCCTTAAGGGTTTTCAAATGATTTCATAGACACTGTCTCATTTGGTTCTTACCTGTTGCCTGTGTGGTTTGTCAGATATGGAAACTAAGGCTTAGAGTAGCTGACTAGTCGACTTGCCCCAAGTTGCACAGCTCCTCAGAGGTAAAGCCAGGAGTTTGTTGTTGTTGTTTTTTCAACAAAGAGCAAAATAGTTTAATAATAAACTTGTTTGTTGTTTAGTTGCTAAGTTGTGTCCGACTCTTTACGACCTCATGGACTGTAGCCCACCAGGTTCCTCTGTCCATGGGATTCTCCAGGCAAGAACACTGGAGTGGGTTGCCATGCCCTCCTCCAGGGCAAAGCCAGGAGTTAATGCACATGATGCGTTGTGAGCAGCTGGTGTCAGGCCTGGCAAACAGTAGGCCCTCGATGAATGTTAGTCTTTCTGTAGAAATCTAGAGCTCTTCTTCCCACTCTGACACATTGTATTTGCTTCTGGAATACATCCTCTCAGCTTTTGCATCTCTTTTCTATGCCTAAGGTTGTACACAGTCTCTCAGGGGCTTCTGACATTGGCTCTGTAACAGCATTTCGTCTGGTCCAGGAGGCTGACCAAACTCATTCTTAGAACCCACAGGCTGTGTTGGAGATCAAGTTAAAGCCTCTGAGTCCACAGCTGAGTGAACTGTGGCTCAGAGAGGGGAGTGACTTGTCTGAGGTTGTACAATGAGTTAGTTACTGAGCCAGGATTAAAGCTGAGCACACCTTACTCAAAGCTCTCGGGGTCTTCAGCAGTTGAGAACTGAAGTGAGGAGGAGTGGAGGAGCTGGAACAGATGGAGGAGCCCGGCCACGGCGGGGCCTGCCGTGCAGGCTTCTGAGGACAGAGTGTCTGGGCAGGACGAGGGGCAGAGCGGGGAGGGCTGGGGTTTGGTGGAGACGGAGAGTGGTGGGTTCGTTTTCCACAGGATGAGTCTGTCTCCCCACTTCCAGAAGGCAACAGGGGCCGGGCTTCTACTCCCTGCGGGGTCGAGGGTGATGGGCCGGGGTGGCCGTGGGGAGGCTGTTGACTTTGGCTGAGGTGAAGGCTGATCGGCACCCTGCACTTTCCTGCTTCTGTGGGTGCTGCGTGTGTTCCCAAGGCTACCTCTTCAGAGACATTTAGGAAACGTGTTTCTCAGGGTGGGTTTCCCTTCCTTCCAGAGAGACCAGCCAGGCCAGAAGTGGGTGTCGGCCTGAAGCAGCAGTTGACGGGGTGACTATAGTGGTTTTGAGCAGCTCTGCAGATGAGCTTGGGGTAAATGAAGCCCCACCCTTCCCCCTCCCACACCCCCCCCCCAAGGCCAGGCTGAGGGGGACGCTTCTGCTGTCCTGCTTCATGCAAAGGGCATACCCCCATCCCTTAGGCTTCTGCTACCCCCCCCCCCGCCAAAGTTTGAACACCCGCGCTTGGGCTCTTCTTCCTGCTGCAGCCATAGCGTCAGGTGGCATGGCCGACTGTGATCGGCCCTGGTTTAGTCAGAAGTTCACTGAACAGTGTTCTGTTGGCGCCTACTAAATGCTGGGCTTGGCTTCCAGCCCCAGGGCTGTGCAGGGCGAATGAGGCGGGATCCCCTTCCTGGAGGAACTCAGGAACTTGTGGCCCAGACACAAGGTTTTCGCTGAGTAAGCGGGCCAGGAGGCTCCGGGAGGAAGCAGGGAGCCGGCAGCCCGTGGGGTGGTGGCATGGGGCAGAGCGCCGCTGCGAGGGGCCGGCCCGGGACCTGCTCTCCCCCTCGGCCCGGCCGGCAGGAAGCCTCGCGCGGGCAGCGATGAGGAAGTGGGCCCTGCGCGCACAGACGCTGAGCAGCGGCCCGGGGCTGCGGCACCTGTCTGCTCAGAGTGGCGCTGGCTTGCCTCTGGGACGGTCCAAGCCCGATTCGCTCTGTCAGGCCGACCAGGTCTTCTGGGCATCGCTGGGTGAATCGCCCACTGGGAGAGGTCCCCAGAGGAGATGGTCAGAGAGAATGCCTGGGTCAGCTGGGGAAGGGGCAGAGGCTGCGCCTTCTGCGGGTTTGGGGAACACACACACGCACACACACATGTACTCACAATTAGCTCTGCGCTGGGTGTGCAGGGGCGGTGTCTGAGACCCCGGGCCTTGCTTTTAGTAGTGCTGCTAAAACTCTTTAACAGGAATGAGACAGAGCAGCCACTTTGGGTCTCTTTATTTATTTAAAATATTATTTAGTTGGCTGTGTTGGGTCTTAGTTGGGGTATGTGGGACCCCCAACTAGGGATCGAACCTGGGAACCCTGTATTGGGATTGCAGAGTCTTAGCCCCTGGGCCACCAGGGAAATCCCAGGTGTTTTTATTATTCCACTTCCTGAAGCAGATGCAGGAAGACTCCCAGAGCAGCATGTATCAGCAGGACTCAGATCCAGCACCCACCCCCAGCCCTGCTGAGGCCCCGAGACTAGCGTGTAGCTCTCGGAGCCTCAGGTGCCTCTTCCTAAGAGATGCAGCCGGGCTTGCGGGCATGTGTGCGCGTGGGCTTCCTTCTGTGCTTGGCTGACCCAGCGGGGGCGGGACAGGACAGGTGTCCCTGGGGGCTCATGCTGCCGGGGGTGGATGTCGATGGGATTGCAGCAATCCTTATGAGGATTCTGTCGGTCCTTGGAACAGTAGAGGCTGTGGTAAGTGAAGCGGTCTGAGCACTGTGAGCTGTTGGACTGAGGAGTGTCAGGCGGACGCCCCCTCCCCGCCAGTGGTGTCGGCCGGGGGGAGAGTGGCCAGCAGTGGCTTCGAGTTGTCTGGGCCTCCCTTTCCTGGCCCACAGACCAGCCCTGATGGTCTCCAGGGTGCTTTGCAGCCGTGCAGCCCTTGTCTCACCAAGCTGAAGGACCGCACGTGATGTGTTTTCTCCGGACGGTGTTCTGGACACCCCTGGGGGCCAGGAGCACTGGGTCGGCCTTCCTCAGCCTCATTCCTGTTGTTGGGTCTCCTCGAGGGGTTGCTGGACCCGGGCATGGGCCCCTTTCTCGTCTATGGCTTGGGGGCAGCTTGGGGCTTATCCTGAGATGGAGGACAAGGTCAGAGGTGGAAAGGGGAGAGGTGTTCTGGTGGGAGGCTGGCTGGGGAGGGAGGTGGGTGCTGTCGTGCATCTGGAGAGCCGGGACCCCGCCCGTCTCCCTGAAGCGGGGTCGGGCTTGGAGCGGACACCCAGGCCGCCTCTCACCCCCTGCTCTCTCCCCTGCAGGTGTCGGTAAGAGCAGCTTACTGTTACGTTTCGCAGACAACACTTTCTCAGGTGAGTGTGCCCCTGGGGTGCTGCTGGGTGTTTGGGTTTTAAATCCTTTCTCCTGGCGCCGGTACACCCTGGTTTCTGCCTCACCAGATGGAAGGGGGGCGTGGCGAGTAGGCTAGAAGTCTCTGTAGTCAGTCTTCAGCTATCTTCTTAAAAAAAAAAAAAGCTGTTGCAGGCCCATCATTTTTCTACTCAGGGTCTTTTTTTGTGCCCCAACATTGAAAAAAGAAAGGAAAAACTGCCGCTTGGGACATGCCTATGTAAAGAGTCAAACAGGAAGACTCAACAGCATGAAAAGGGAACGCTGCTCCCGGCCCCCGCCCCGCCGTGGGGCCCGCACTGGTGCTCGGTGTCTCCCCTCACCCCCACCTGCGCTGGGCGGCCGCTGGCCTCCCCCCAGCACATCGGGGGTTGTCCTTGCACGTCGACACGAGGCCCTGTGGTTCTTTCGAGTGGCTGTGCAGGGGTGCACGTGGTTCGTCAACAGTGTTCTTGACACGCGCGTTTGCTTTCTGGTAGCCTGTCTCAGATGGTGCTGCATTGCTCAGGACACTGCATTTATTCCTGGGTAGAAGCGGAGTTACGAGGTCGGGGGGTATGTGCTCTTCAGGTTTTCACAGGTCCTGCCCATTGGCCTTTGACACCCGTGTGAAGCTGAAGGGCTCAGAAGAGCCCCTTGTCGGTGCTGATCGCTGCTGTGTTTCAGTGGTCTCCATTTTGCTCAGCTGATGGGCGGAAAGTGCTGCCCGTTTGATCTTGTGTCCCTGATCCTGGTGGGCCACGTTTTCATTGGTGGAGCTGATCGGTTCAGTGCAGAGGCTTCCGGTTGGCCTGGCCTTTCTGACTGAGGACTGAAGGAATGCCCTTCTATGCCGTGGAGGGAAATGGTTACATGGCAGGCGCCTCTCTCTCAGGGGAGAGGTGGGTTTCTCCTGACAGTGGTGGTGTGACGTTGGAAAGAGTTGTCTTCTTTGCGTCACTGTGAGTGTGACTGAGTTTCAACTCATCTTTAAAAGAGGAGCTGATGACCCTCCCTGCCATGCAGAGTTATTGCAAGGATGGCCCGGGACCAAGTAAGCCCTCAGTAAACATTGCTGGTTTTCCTTGCTCTCCAGGAGTGCTAGCCAGTCGGCACTTGCCCCTGTGCTGGGGACCTTCCCCTCCGCCCTGTCGGCTCGGAGCTCTCGGAAGGCTCTGCTGCGGCCCGTCTCCTCTCCACTCTTACTGCCAGCTCGGACCGTGGTTGGTTCTCACCTGAGTCATCCCAGCAGCTCCTGCCCACCCCATGTCAGGCTGCTGAATTCGTCTTGTCTCTGGCAGGGTTTCTTCTGTTTAAAAACCTCAGCGGACCTCTCTTAAGTGAGCCGAGCTCATAGCAAGGTCTCTCCGCTTTAGGACCACGGACACTGGGCCCTGCAGTTCTTTGTTGTGGAGGCTGTTCTGTGCGCAGAGGGGTACTGAACCCTCCCCCGTCCTCCACCCCCCACCCAGCTGTGACATGAAAATGTCTCCAGGCATCACCAGGCATCCTGGGGGGCGGGGTTGGGGGGGCCTCAACCAACCCCCTCTGAAAACCGCTGGTCTTCATACTGTGTCCTCAGCTCCCCTGTCCAGCTTCCTTCCTCCTGCTGTCTCTCATTCTCCTTTGTGTCTTCACCAGCTCGCTCGCTCGCTCAGTGGTCAGCCGAGTTTCGAGGGCCCACGGCACTGGGTGCTGGGCTGCTCTCCTCAGCGGAACCCAGTCCCCGTGGAGCCGAGGCCATCTTGGTCTCTGTGCTTCTGCCTCCGGCCTTTCCTCTGGCGAGGATGTCCTTCTCCAGCCTGGTCGCAGCCTTGGAAATTGTACCTGTTCTTCCTGTCCAGGCCCAAATGTGACTTCTGCCCTAGAGCCTTCCTTGAGCTCCGCCCGACTTTGAGCTTTGGCCCTTCCTGGCCACTCTCCGCTCTTGATGCAGTCGGTGTGTGTGTCTGCGGCCCCAGGTCACCCTGGCAGCTCCGAAGGGAATGAGCATGTGGGCTCCTCCTAGCAGCGGTCCTCAGCGTTTTGGGCACCAGGGACCAGTTTATGGAAGACGGTTTTCCCACAGACTGGGTGCAGTGGGGGTTAGGGTTTCAGGATGATTCAAGCGCATTACCTATATTGTGCACTTTCATCCTATTATTGTGACATCGACTCCACCTCAGATCATCAGGCATTAAATCCCGGAGGCTGCGGACCCCTGCTTCCTAGCATTTGAGCCTTTGAAAGCCTGGACGAGACTGTTCTGTCGCCAGAAGTTCTCTCCAGCGCCATCTTTCACACAGATGCCCCTGGAGAGCTATTTACAATGCCGCTTATGCTTGGGTTAAACCCTTCAATGCCTCCCTGTCACACAAGAGAAAGTCCAAGCTCCTGAAAACGGCACAAAAGCCGAGAGCTGGCCTGGAGCCCCCACTCCAACCTGCGTCCCTACATGTGCTCAGCCTCACATCGCACACACACACACACATTGCTGCTTCTGCTGCTGTCTCTTCTGCTGCCTGGAGCAGTTTTTCAGATTGCAGGTTATGACTCTGTGTGTGTGTGTGTGTAATTGGGGTATAGTTGATTTACATTGCTGTGTTAATTTCGGGTGTCCAGCAAAGTTAATCAGTCATATATACACATATATCCACTCTTCCTTAGACTCTTTTCTAGGCCACTACAGAGTACTGAGCAGAATTCCCTGTGCTATACAGTAGGTCCTTGTTAGTTATCTATTTTGTATACAACAGTGTGTATGTGTCTTGTTTATGTTTTAGAAAGTCAATTTTGTGGGTCACTTAAAATGTTTAGAATGGAGTAGACAAACCCAGAGCGTGTCGTGGTCCCCACGGTTCCCAGGCCACTCTGGTGGAGCGTTTCCCTCCGCAGTCAGGGCCCGCTCTCTTATTTCCTTTGAAATTGTCTTCATCACTCTGTTTCATTGTATCCTGTCTCCTGCCCTCACCTTGGGGCTCAGACTCTTTTTTTGTCCAGGGCTGTGTCCTCTAGGCACTTGGAGTGAGCTGGGCGGGGTGGAGCCCAGGGTTACTTGGACTGTTGAGGACGCAGTCTAAGCAGGACGGTCCTGGGCCGTGCTCACGTCCCTGTGTGTGCAGGCAGTTACATCACCACGATCGGAGTGGATTTCAAGATTCGGACTGTGGAGATCAACGGGGAGAAGGTGAAGCTGCAGATCTGGGACACAGCCGGGCAGGAGCGCTTCCGCACCATCACCTCCACGTGAGTCAGGCTGGCCCAGCCCGCTCCGACCCCCGCTCCCTCTTAGACAGACCACCCACCCCCACTCAGACCCCCATCCCCGAGGCTGTGGGGAGGTGCGCTCCTGGCCGGGTATGGCTCCTCCCCTGAAGCCCTGAGACGCGGCGGGTCGTGTGCGGTCCCGCCGTGGCAGGCAGCAGCCTCGCACCTCCCTCTGGGGCTGGCAGGGCAGCATGCATCGGTCGGCAGAGCCTCTGGTTCCTTTGTCTTTATTTTTTTTTAAGATTTGTGTATTTATTTATTTATTTTGGCTGCGCTGGGTCTTGGTTGCGGTGTGTGGGCTTCCCCTTCTGTGGAGCATGGGCTCAGTGCTTGTAGCTTCATGGAACATGGGATCTTAGTTCCCCAACCAGGGATCAAACCCGTGTCCCCTAGATTGGAAGGCAGAGCCTTAACCACTGGTTCACCAGGGAAGTCCCTCCTTTGTCTTTAAAATGGGGTCACACTGACGGTGCTGGCCTTGCCAGGCGGTCAGACGCTCAGGCAGCGAGGGTGCCCTTGTTTGGTGTCAGCTCGCCTGCTGGGGGTGCCAGCTCTGTCACCACCCCGACGTGGAGGGGGGCGTCTCTCTGCTGGGGTCCAGAAGGAGCACTGGTAGGTAGGAGGCTATTGGGCGGCCCCCTCCTCTGCCTCCCAGGCTGTTGACTGGGGACCCAGCGCACCCTGGAGGCTTCCCTGGT
Source organism: Odocoileus virginianus (assembly GCF_023699985.2). Lineage (NCBI taxonomy): Eukaryota > Metazoa > Chordata > Mammalia > Artiodactyla > Cervidae > Odocoileus > Odocoileus virginianus. The sequence continues at coordinate 58,417,807 of NC_069685.1, read as the reverse complement.
GGCTCAGATGGGAAAGAATACGCCTGCAATGCAGGAGACCTGGGTTCGTGCAGTCCTGGGTCGGGAAGATCCCCTGGAGGAGGAACCCACTCGTGTATTCTTGCCTGGGAAATCCCAGGGACAGAGGAGCCTGGCGGGCTACAGTCCGTGGGGTCGCAGAGTCGGACACGACTGAGCGACGAGCAGACCCGCTCACCCTGGGGGCCGCCCTCCTTTTTGTTCTCTGCTGTGAGCGGGAGGAAGCCTGGCTGGGGCACCAGACTGCAGGGTCCTGTGGAGTGGCTCTTAGTTCCTGGGCTGTTATTGGAACAGGTCCCGGGAAAGAACAGGGCTTTGAAGGCAGGCAGTTCGGGATTTACATTTCTGCTCCCCGTGTGACCTTGGGCAAGTTGCTTAAAGTCTCTGTTCTCTTGTTTCTCAGGGGGCTTGTCTTCGGGGTTTGCAGTAATGCCAGGTCCCGGGTGCTTGGGCTGCACGTGGAAGACTCCGTGGAGCCCCCTGCAGTTGGTGTTCTCATCGCCCCGGTTGTACGGACGGGGGAAGCGTCTGAGGGGTGTGTGCAGAGTAGGAGCCGGGTAGCCCGGAGCGGCTGCTGCTCCCCCGGCCTCTCCTCTGCCTCCCGCAGTGGGTCCTGTGTGAGGGGCTTTCGGGGAGGCGCCACCAAGGTCCTTCTCCTCCCTGTGGGGTGGAGGCGGGCGGCCCCCAGGCTGGCCGCCCATCGGGGCTGCCGAGCATCCCAGGGGTGCGAGGTGTGGGGGTGAAGACCCCCAGGCTGGTGGCTGGGAGTGCGGGGGAACCAGGGGTGCCAGCCGGGTGGACTGGTGAAGGGGGCTTGGGGGCCGGAACCTGCACCGCCCTGGAGCAGGAGGGGGTCCAGTCACCGGGCCGGCCCTGAGACGAGCACGCGCGCCGTGATCCGCGCCTCCCCGAGAGCCCGGAGGTCCCCAGTCCTGGGGGCTTCGCAGGGCAGGTCTCTGCAGCCACCTCCTGATGAGCTGCCTGAGCCCCCTGGTGTCAGCGGCTGCCAGCGAGGCCCGAGCTGAGGGGCAGCTGGAGTCAAGGCTCCCGGGGTAGTCGGGTGCCGTGAGCTTGGGCCGCCCGGGCTTCCAGGCCTGGATGTGTCGTGAGGTGTGGGCACTGACCAGGGGTCCTCCTCCAGGCCGGGACTGTCGCCAGGGACTGTGGCTGCTTCATCTCGGTTAATTCCGGTAAAGAGTCCTGTGATTCTCTCCAGTGTAAGGACAAGAAAAGTGAGGCCCACAGAGGGTGGAGGGACCTGGCTTGGTCAGTTAGGCAGGAGTTGAATTGAGGTCTGCCCCATGCCAAGGCTCTTGAGTTTAACTCAGCTGTGCCCCAGCCGTTTTGGCACCAGCAACCAATTTCGTGGAAGATGGTTCTTCCTCGATCTGGGGGTGGGGGGGATGGCCTGGGGATGGTTCAAGCACGTGACATATACTTTTAAAATTTATTTACTTATTTGGCCGTGTTGGGTCTTCACTGAGGCATTCGAACTCTCAATTGTGGCATGTGAGATCCAGTTCCCCGACCAGGGATCGAACCCTGGCCTCCTGCATTGGGAACACAGTCTTAGCCACTGGACCAGCAGGGAAGTGCTGCACGTGACATTTACTGTGCTCCTTATTGCTAATCTAATGCCGCCTCTGATCTGACAGGAGGTGCTGGTCCGCGACCCGGAGGTTGGGGACCGCACTTTAATGGGTCCACGGCCCTGCCCTCTGCTGGCCCCCCACCCCCAGGGACCAGGGCTGCACCAGCGGCAGATGCCGTGGTGGCTCCTGTGAGTTAAAACCAGCCGAGGATGCTGGGCCTGTGGCCGCAAGAGATGCTCCAGGCTGGGCAGCAGGCTGGGGTCAGCTCCCTCCAGGGCAGCAGGAAGGGGCTGAGCTGCCTCCTTCATCCTTTGGGGGAATTGGAGTTCCTTGGCCACCTGAGGGCAAGCTGGGTTTGTCCCAGGGGGCTGGGGGAGGGGTGCGCTGCCCTGGGGGGGTGGCTGGGGGGGTGGGTGTTGCTGAGGGAAGGAGCTGGGAGGAGGTCAGGGGTGGGGCAATCTGGGGGCAGTAGCGTGGCCCTTTCTGATTCAGGGCTTTAAAAGAGAAACTAAAACTGCATCCTGTCCGCCTGCTGAGAACGAACGCCCTGTCGTCCCCTCACCGATTCTTGCCTATGGCGGCTGGGGTTTGCTGACCCCAAGCGGTGGGGCTGGGGGTGCGGGTCGGGTGGTGGTGGGAGAGGCCTTGGCTTCCAGAAGCTCCTTCACCCCGCCTCCTGTCCTCGCGGGGACGTGGTGGCCTCCTGTCTGTGGTAGTGGGTGAGTGGCGAGCCTCGCGGTCGTGTTGGCACAGAGCCAAGCTGTGGCACGTGGACGTGGTGCCCGATGGTGGAGGAGTGGGAGGCCCGGTGCCCTAGCCCCGAGTCCCAGACTGGCCCGCCCTCCGCTGTTTCTCGGCATCTTCGTTGTCTTCAACAAAGGAGGGTTGGGAAGCGCAGCCCGCTGTTTGCGTGTCTGCTGCTGGCAGGGGACAGTTGTCTCCCTCCTCTCCCCGTTTCCTGGCTTGCTCTCCTGCACCTGCTCAGGTGGGCGACCCCCAGCTGGACCCAGGTGATGATCAGCGGGGAAGGAGGGGCAGGGTGTGGATGGCTCGGTTGTTCAGGCTGCCCAGGACAGGGCTCTGTCCCCAGGAAGGCAGAGCTGTGGGCGGGCGACGCGCCAGGGGACGTGAGCCGGGGTCTCGGTGGAGAGCGGGCGGCTCTTGCCACCTTGGTGGCCAGCTGGAGGGAGCCGCCCTCAACGCCCTTGGTTTTCTCCGGCCTGCGTGGCCCGGGTGTTGCTAAGGGACTGTTCATGGCGACGATAATGAGAGCTGGCCCTTGTGGAAGCGTGCTTTATCGCCTTAGCCATATGGCCACCCCCAGAGTTAGGTCCTGGTACCCCCGTTTTACAGTTGAGGGAACCAGGGCGCCATGAGGTGCGCGCAGTACCCTCCCCAGGTCCACGCCGCCTTTCAGAGATGGAGCTCGGTTGATGTTGTCGTGCGATGGGGCTGTGAGGAGTGTGCCAGAGCGCTGCCGGGCGGGCGGCTGAGAACGCGGTGCACGTGCGGCCCGGCCGGCTCCGTCCTCGCGGGGCCTGAGTTGCCTCAGGACCGCCGCTGGCGAGGGCCTGCTGTCCTGCGGGCCCAGGAGGTGGGGGCGCTTCGGGCTGGCTCGGGGAGGCTGCTATCAACCCCTGAGCCCGTCTCTTGTGGGCGGGGGGTCTTCCCCCCTCTCAGAGGCTCCTGTGAGTGTCTCCACATGCCAGGTGAGGTGACGTGTTGGCTGCTGGGTCAGAGCTGGCTCTCTGGAAGAGCATGAGGCCCGTGCTCCGCGTCTGTCCCCCTGAACTTTTGAGGCAACCCCTCCTGCCTGAAGCCCTTGCTGCTGACCTCAGGCCCAGCCTGGCCGTGCCTGGAGTGACAGGAGGGCAGGTGCCTGCCCACCCCCCAGGGTATGAACAGACCTTGGCAGGCCTCACAAGTGGCGCCTGTCCTTGAAATGGCATTTTACTAAGACAGACTTGAGGACAGAAAAACTTTCTTGGATGTTAAAGAGCACAGTGATAATATGCTGTCAAATGCAAACCTTGCCTGAGTATTTTCTTTTTGTGTGTGTTTGCCTGGCTATGCCAGGCCTTGGTTGCGGCGCACGAGACCTTTAGTTGTAGCAGTCGGGGGCCGTAGTTGCGGCCCATGGGATCTGGTGCGCTGAACCGTCAGGGAAGGCCCCATTGCCTGAACTTGAAAAATGAAACAAGAACTTAAGTTTCATGCTGTCCGCAGCCTCTGAACAATCTGGCTGACCCCACAGGGCCAGGTGCTCCCTACGCACCACGCCCGGGGAGCAGGGTGAGTGGCAGTGCTGACCAGGCCCCGACGGCCAGCTGAGGCCTCCAGGCCTGGGGGGATGCACCGGCCCCTCGCCCTCCCCACCCACGGTTGGTGCGGGCTGGCGGGTCCTGCGAAGGGGTTGCCCTTGGTTACGCCGCAGCTCTGACACCGACCCTGGTCCCACAGGTATTATCGGGGGACCCACGGGGTCATCGTGGTCTATGACGTCACCAGCGCCGAATCCTTCGTCAACGTGAAGCGGTGGCTTCATGAAATCAACCAGAACTGTGACGACGTGTGCCGGATCCTAGGTGAGGCGGCTGGGCAGCGGGCGGGGCGGCCCCGGGCCGGGCGGAGGACGGCGGGGTGGGGGGCCCGGGCTGACCCTGCCCTGCCTTCCAGTGGGGAATAAGAACGACGACCCTGAGCGCAAGGTGGTGGAGACGGAAGACGCCTACAAGTTCGCTGGGCAGATGGGGATCCAGTTGTTTGAGACCAGTGCCAAGGAGAATGTCAATGTGGAAGAGGTAAGGCCCGCGCCGGAAGGGGTGGGAGCACAGGCACAGCCCCCGGGGGTGGCCGACAGACAGCATCGTCGTAGCGGCCACTGATCGAATGCCTGCTGCGTGCGCCAGGCTCTGCGCCCAGGCATCCCCCTGCCGGGGCCACCTCGCACCTCAGCGGTCCTGAGGGAGAGGCTGCCTCAGACGTGGGCCTGCCCCCACAGCCGGGCACAGGTCCTCTCCGTCCTCCCCACCCCACACTGTTCCCTCTCCCGGTTCTCCGGCTTTCTTTCCCTGGACCTTGGCCTGCAGAGCTCGGGTGGGTGTCCAGGCCGGCCCTGGGGCTGCTGGAAGCACTTGGGAGCCTTGGGGAGGGTCCTGCCGGTGGGGATGGAGCCCAGAGGTCCGGGAGGCCGATCTCGCCTGCGTCCTGGGACACAGGCTGCCCAGCAGTGGGGACCCCGGGCCCCTGTGTCCGGCTGGGGTCACACCGTGGGCCTTTCCCCCGGGGTCTGTGGTGGGGCCCTGAGCCCTTTGCAGGTTCCCCTGTTCTCGTGTAGGTTGGAGTGGGGTGAGCCCTGCCCCGTAGGTTGTCCTTGATTCCTTCCCCGGGAGTGGAGTGAGCTGGGGGTGGTCTTGCGTGGTCTGGGGAAGGTTCTCAGCGGGACGTGTGGTGAGGTAGCGTGGAGTGGGCAGACTCTGGCTGTTTCTGGTTCGTCATCAGTGCAAGGGCACCTTTATTTGTGTCGTCCGAGGTGTCAGCCGAAGGAAAAGAGCTCTTTATCCTTTCACAGAAAGGCTGGAGAATCCCTGAGGCTGACTTCCCCGAGACACAGCTCAGAGGTCTTTGATGCTTTTCCTTTCCGACCTCTGTCGTTCACTGCCTACTTCAAGATGGGCTTGAAGACAGATGTGCAGAAACAGCCCCCAGTGGACTGGAAGGCTGGCCCCAGGGAGGCGGGAGGGGCCATGCTGACCAGCAGAGGGGGCACAACTGTGACAGGGCCTCATCCCCGCTCTGAGGCCGCCCTGCCTCCTTCACCCTCACAGATGTTCAACTGCATCACAGAACTGGTCCTCCGGGCAAAGAAGGACAACCTAGCGAAACAGCAGCAGCAACAACAGAATGACGTGGTGAAGCTCACGAAGAACAGTAAACGGAAGAAACGCTGCTGCTAATGCCCCCAGCCCACTGCAGAGACTGCGCTGCGGCCGCGCCCCCTGCCCCGGGCCGGGGGCTTCTCTCCTGGGGGACAGTCTCAGTTCCGTGCTGTTATTTAAAGAATTCTCTCCATGTTTTTGTACCGGGAGGCGCCGTCGGGACTTCCTCCCCGCCCCCTCGAGTGCCAAGAAGGTGTGGGACGGCCTGCCCTTCCCTTCCGGCGCCCCTGCCCCCCGGCGAGGACGCTGCCAGCCGAGCGGACTGATTAACCGGAGTCTGTACATAGTGTATATCGCTTTAACCAGCGCGCTGCCCTCGTCCTGCTCCGGCTTTTGCCTCCTTCGTGCCAGCCTGCTGCGACACCCCCTCCCCTCCCCACCTCACCCCAACTTACCGCCAGCAGCTTCCGGAGAGGACAGGATCACGTTCTAGAACATGTACCTTTTGCCAACCTGGGCTGGTGCCGTGGGCTCCACGGGACTCGTTCCCTCTTGCAGGCGTCGGCGTCTCCCCTGCATGGAGGGCCCACCCCTGCCCCTCCCCATCCTGCCTGTCACCGCCGGCAGCTGGGGGATCCCGCCTTGAGGTGGGCCCAGGGGTCCCCCTGGAGGCCTGGCCCTTTGCTTCCAGAGGAGGGATCGCTCCTGCCCTTTGGCCCACAGATTTCTTGTCCTGCCTTCCAGACACCTCAGCTACAACCCAGGGGAGCCGTGGCTTCTGACTTAATATATGCCAACCTGTTTGGGTTCCAACAGAAAGGTAGGGGTGTGTTTGTACACGGATGGGCTTGCCGGTGGGGGGGCTGCTAAGGAGTGTCATTTTAACAGATAAAAGTGAAGCCAAATCAAATGAATTAAGTTCCTTATACTTTTTTTTCTCTTCCTGAGATTTGGTTGGCACAGCAGCAAAAGTTGCGGCCTCCCCACTCTGGGTCCAGTGTTTTTAGAAAAAACGAATGGCTTCCTGTCACCGCGGAGCTGGGCTCCTGGCCGAGAAGCTCTGCCTTTCTGACCATTTGTTGATGGGAAAGGAGGGGCCTCCCTTGGAGTCCTGGGTCTCCAGTGAGCTCCTGGCACTCCTCAGTGTGGGGAGCGGGTGTCGGTCTGCTGGGCCCTGGGGATGGTGCCTCTGAGCTGGATGCAGGCAGCCTTGGGTCCCTGACGGGACTGTTTTAGTACAAAGGCAGCATGAGAATTTCTTGGCGGGTGGTAAGGAGTGGCCACCTGGGCTGGATGCCAGCCGTGACTTGCCCTGATGCCCTTGGAAGAATGACCAGGGTCTTCTGCACGTCATTACGGTCACTCCCTCTCCCCCTCGAGACACTTCACTCACCTTTCCCCTGAAAGATCATGTAACCTGGGAATAATTTATTTTAGCACCACGATGTGTTTTACTAGATTTCCTTTCTTAAGCGATTTCCAGGTCAAGCCCTGATTGGACAATCACATCACAGATTCACTGCAGATTTCCCATGTCATTGTTGATGGGTTTTTAATCAATAAAAACCGGGGGTTTCTTCTGACGTGTATCTCCACTTCCCCCAGACTGCTGAAAGCCCGCGGTTCTCGGTGACAGACTTGGCTCACTCTGGAGCCATGGGACGAGGTGGGGGTGCGCCGGGCCCGGGGAGGCGGGGCTGGGGGCTGGCAGTAGGCAGCCCTGTCGGATTGGGTGCGTGGGGCCACAGCGCGGTCTCCATCCTCAGGACTGTCCCAGCCACCCTGGGTCCCCGGAGGATGTGGAGACTCGGGGCTCGGCCCTGAGCGTCCAGGTGACGCCGCTGCGGCAGAGCTCGCAGATTTCGGCAATAAGGTGGGGGGGCCTGCAAGTTTCCAGTGCGGGCGAGAAGCTCCGTGGCTTCCGGCTGCTGGACACTCAGGCCCAGGTGGGGGGAGATTCGGTGATGGCAGCGTGCCCGTCCGAGGAGTGTGTCACGCATGAATGGGGGGTGGGGGTGGGGACTCAGGGCTGGACCGGCATCCTGGTGGACCTGATGTGAACTTCCTGTCAAACAACAACACTTTTAAATGGTTTGCTAGGATTATTTCTGTATTGAAAGTTTCTAATTATGCTTTTTAAAAAAAAATACTAAAAATAAAGGTTCAAGCTGCCAAATTTTCTTGCAGGGTCTGTTTGCTCTCCTCCAGCTGTGCCCCAGGTGGGCCTGGATGCTCCCCACCCGTTGCATCCAGCCTTTGTTCTGGTCTGAGTCCCGCACGGGTGTCCGTCGAGGCCCAGGGGCACTTTCAGAAGCCAGAGTGGCTCTGTCTGCGAAAGGTGGGTCCAGGTTGAGCTCCCCCGACTGCAGCACACACGCCAGGGAAAGTGCCGTGTTTCTTCTGGAAGGATGTGCCTACAGTGACTCCTTTCTACCTCGAGGTTACTGCCGAGCTGTTGGGCCTGCCTGGGGCTTGGTCAGCGGCGCTGGCAGGGCCTGCCTGCCTGGAACCGGGCAGCTGTAGTGCTGGCTGGGAGCCCGGGGCCGGGGTAGACGTGGCCCCTTGGGTCACGGCTCACAAAACAGCTGTCACTGATGCCTGCCTTCACCCTCCGGGTGGGGGGTGTGTGTGTGCCTCTTCTGGGCTGACTCCACTGACTTGGTACCAATATATGAGGTGACCTCCCAGGTGTGTGGGGTACTCTGCCTTTGCATAACCAGCCAGCGGATCGAAATTGTACACTGCCTTCTGCCCAGACACCGCCCCAGGTACCCAGTGACTGAGGCAGGAAGCTCTGTAGAAATTTATTTTATTCTTAGACTATTTTCAAAAGAAGCAGTGGTGTGCTGTTTTTCTAAAAATATGCCTTTATAGATTCATATATAATATGTATGTTATAAAATCCATACATGTATTTACATGGTTGCTACATACAAAATTACAGCACTGTGTGTACAGCACTGTGTCTGTACATATCTGTAGGTACATTCTTTCCACGCATCCCTGCTGTGCTTTCCCCGTGAGGGAGGGAGATGATCCTTGTAAAGCAGCTTGAGGGCGGCCTCAGCCCGGTGCCTCTTGAGTCCGAGTCGGGGCCTCAGCAGAGAAGGTGAAGCGGTTGCTGAGGACGAGCAGGAGTGGGAGGTCGCTGGGGTGACCTTCCGTGGGCCTGGTGGGCAGTTTCTGGAGGCTTCCACCCTGTGGAGTCGACGCTGCCTGGCGGCGTGGCTGAGCGCAGACCCCTGTGGAGCCGTCCTGTGGCCTGGACGTGCTCGGCCGAGCCGAGAACTTGTGTATGTGGAGGGCTGGGGGGCCCTCTGCCCAGCGCCGGGAAGGGGAGAGGGCTGAGCCGGCAGAGGGCCCTGCCAAGGAGCAAGGCCTGCAGCAGAGCGTGGGGAGGAGGCCCTGCTTCCTCTGAGGCTGGGGGCGGCCTCAGCCGCAGCCAGTCCCGCTGTGGCCAGAAGGGCCGGCCATCAGGCCCATAGGCTGGGGCTCCGGGCCCGGAGGCGCATGCATGCGGGTGAGGGGCCGCCTCCTGGGCCGGGGCTGTGGGAGGACAGGGTCCAGGCCCAGTGCCTGGTGCCCAGCAGGACAAGGCTCCCACAGCAGGCAGCTGGGACCTCGGGTGTGCAGAAAGGGCCTCTGCTTCTCTCCCTGCTCCAGAGCAGAAGGGCAGCGGTGCCTGGAGCCGGGCACGGCAGCCGCTCTGGAAGCAGCCTGAGCCCCGCTCCGCGGCGGTGGACCCCAGGGCGGGCCTGGCAGTGGGGACACGGCTCGGGCTGCCCCGGTGAGAGCCGCCTTCAGAGGCAGCGGAGCCTCCTGAGGACGTGGCCCCTGGGCAAGTAGGCAGTGCGGCCGCTGAGCCCGGCCCAGCGCGGCGGGACTGGCGGGTGCACGTGCTGCCCTGGGCCCTGGCCCACACCCCCATTTGAGTCGGCGTCAGTGTGCCTGTCCTCGCTGGCCTGACTCCTCCGGGCTTAAATCTTCCTGAAGAACGAGAAGAGCCGTTTGCCTTCGGCGGTGCTGGGCTCGTCCCCACGCCCCAGGCCCGGGGCCCGGGAGGGGACGGCAGCAGGCCGGCTCCGTTCCTTCAGGTGCGTGTCCATCAGCTGCCGGTCAATGACCCTGTGCATGTCATCCTGCGGGCAGACGGGTGGGGTAAGGACGCTGAGCCGGCGTGGGACGGGCCGGGGAGGCGGCGAATTGGGGCAGCACGAGAGGAGAGGATGGAGGGGGACGTGAGCGAGCAGCTGCAGCCACGGCTGCCCTGACCCGAGACCAAGCAGCACCGAGCGGGGACGCGGCAGCCCGCCCTCCTGGTCTCCCGGGGCTTGGTTGGCTGCGCGGTGTTACTCCCGGGCCGACCCGGGATCAGGTGTGTCTCCCGGGAGCAGCCGCCGCTGGTGCCCGTCTGTCGCCCCGAGCCCTGCTCAGCCTGTGGGCGGCCCCTCGACCCTGCTGCCTGTGTGTCTGGGGGCCGAGTGCGCCCCCCTCACCTGGTCCCCCTCTGCAGCCCCCCAGCCTCACAGCCTGGCCTCGGGGCTCTTCTCGCCCCTCTGCCCCCTTCAGGCTCCTACCAGCCCGAGCTGCCGGCGCCCACATGCCCCTGGCAGGCCCACGTGCAAGGCCAAGGCTGCAGGTGCCTCCTCGCTCGGCCCCCACGGATGGGGCCCCGTTTGGTGGAGGCTGGGGCGGCGCCGTGTTCGAGGCTTGTTGACCTCCAGCCTAGGCGCTTCCTCAGTGAGGCTGCGCCTTTCCCTCCAGTGAGCTAACGCTGCAGAGGAGATGCTCCCTCCACCTCGACTTCGCCTCCCAGAACCAGCTCTTACCCCACGGCCGCTGCTGGACAGAGCGGCTCCGCTCTCCTCGCTGGACTGAGTCTGTGCAGGACAGAGGCGTCCTGCTGTTAATAGACCATGAAAAGTCCTGGTTTAGAAACAAGCAGCCCTTTCTAACATCAGCCGGGAACACAGCATTGGCCCGGCTGCTTTACCCTAAAGCTAGGGGTAGGGGGGTGGGCTCTGCGATGTCCTGGTGAAAAGACCGAGCCGCGGGCTGAACACTGGAGGAGTCAGCTGCTGTGTGCACGCGCAGAGACGCGGAGGCCGCGCATGGCGGGCGCTCCTGAGACCGGGGCAGCCGCTCCCTCGGGGAGCACAGGAAGAGGGCCGGCTGGGCCGCTGGCTGGCCAGCTTGTCCATCACCTCCCACACACCTAAGCTCGCAGTCACTCAGATGTCTGCAAGTTTCCATGTGAAACTTGGGGACTTTTCCTAAGCGTGTCACCAGGTGGCGGCAGGCAGACCCCTCGCTCATGTCCTGCTCTCCTGCCTTCCTCCCCTCCCCGCCTTCTTCACATACAGCTTCCTACCTACACCCCCTCCTCATCAAGTGACACGGTCCTCACTCTGAAGGTCCCAGTGTCAAATCCTCAGCCCAGTGCTCTGTTCTTGGGACGTGCGCCATAAGATCTACATTAAATGCAACTGTAGGAACGTCACAGGGTCCTTCAGAGAGAAACCCTTTCAAAGCTGCCAATGTTTTTTCTGGTACATTGCAAACTGCATTTTTTTATACTGTAAGATTCAGCAAAGTAATTCCATGAAATCTATCACATCAAACCTCGACAGACACACAAGCTGCTCAAACTCCATGCTGGGTCACGTCCATAAAACAGCCCATTTGTGAGGAGATGGAACCAACAAACCAGCGTCGGCCGGGTCAGCCTGTCGGGACCGGGCCACGTGCTGCCGCGCTTGCGCTCACGGACGTGACGGTGGAGGGAGGGGGAGGCCGGGCGCGATGGCATGGCACACGGACGAGATGACGCCGGCACCGACACACACGACATGGTGAGCATGAGGGAGCGGTGGGGCGGGACCATGATGGCGGGAGAGGAGAGGTGAGGGGGTGGGGGCTTGAAGAGCTCACCTCAAAGGCAGGAGGGGTGTACAACTAAAGCTGTTGATACGGGAACTGAGAAAGGCCACTAGATCAGAAACCAAAGGAGCCAGATAGTAAAAAGCCCTGAGGAAGCAAACTGTAGCCGAGAGAAAAGAGAAGAACAGACGCGGTGAGCCAGGACACAGCGGGCTGGGAGGCAGGGAGCAGCTCTTGGGTTGGGGGGACCCTGGCGCTCCTGCAGCCAGCCAGGCAGGACCCTGGAGGAACAGTGACTTCTAAGCTGCCCCCTGTGAGGGGCTTGCCTGGGAAAGCTGCAGGGGTCTTTTCATCTGTCCAGTTAGGATTTCTTGGGGAGAAACATGAATGGTTACACCCATATCCTGAAATTGTACTTCCCTAATCTCATTAACAAAAAGCAAGTCATGGCCCTGGCCCAGTGGGGAGCGCGTCGGGGGCCTGGGACAGGGCAGGCTGATGGGACTCTGACACCCATGGTGCTAGAGACGGACATACTGAACTGACTCACTTTCCCCAGACCTGCGCCAGGACGGTGCTCTGTGGAAGAAGGAAGCTGGCCTCTGAGAAAGGGAAGAGCAGCGGCCGCTGGTAACCCAAGGGTGCCTGAACGACATGCATCCAGTAATGAATTTCCAGTCAGTCATACAGGGCTTCCTGGGCCCTCCACATCGACAGCAGTATCTTTAGAGCTAATTTCAACAAGGCCAAGACAAGCGGCTGAAGGAGGCCCCTGTTCAAGCCTGGAGGTCAGCATAGCCGGGTTCCTCACTCTAGAAAGTGGCTTCCTCCAGGCACTCAGGGCCTGGATTCACACAGTGAAGACGGGTCACTGCTCACCCACACACACGGGACCCTCCAGTAACAAACCCATCCTTACACTCAGCCTGGGTTCACAGACTCTTTTACCTGCCAAGCCTCAAGCTGCTGCGAGAGGTTCAGTTTCTGCTGAATGGCATCCAGCAGCTGGCTGTTGAGAGACATCATGTCCATCTTGCACTTGGCGAGTTCCAGCTCCACAGCGTTCTTCCTGGAAACACACAAGCTGGGATGAGCGCTGACACCCTGTGCCAGAGCATCAGGTCCTCTGCCCGGGGCACCTGGTGTCCGTGTCTCTGACCCCAAACTCACAACAAACAGTAACTGTAGCTACAGTGTTACTTCCAGAGGCCTGGAAAGTTGGGCAACATGCTTTCATACACATTTTCTCAACTTTCATAAACAAGCTGTAGGTGAAAGGATTATCTGACATCGCCATTGTGAAGTGATTGAGAGAGAAGGATACTTAAGTCAGGACTGGAACCCAGAGATCAAAGACCTCTCACAGCACTAAGGGGCTGCTGCCTTCATCTTTCCCCCAAAATACCAGTCCCCATGGAAGTTGGACTTAACCCACTGGTGCCCCCTTTCCACTAGCAACCCCTTCTTCTGAGGGTGTGTGCAGTGGTAGCTACGCTGCTGCAGAGCTCAGCTACTCACTGTAGCCAACAATCAGGGGGCCCGGGGCAAAGTATATGATGGAACAGTCACCTGCCGGTAACAACCACAGTGTTGAATATTTACTGACAGTGGGGAAACACTTGTGATTTGTGCTGAGTGTAAAAAAGAACCAAGAGACAAGGTCACATATACTAGTTTTGTATAAGAAAACCTGCCTGTGTATATTTGAAGGTCACACCCAAAAATGTCTACTTGGTTCTCTTGGGAGGATGACCATTGATGAGTAATTGCTCCCGCACTTCTGCATTTTGTATTTTCACATTTTGATGTGTTTTACATACTACTTTGTTCACCTTCCCCAGCATTCCTAAACCATGATGGTTCACTGCAAAAGGTAACTTTGCAGGGATACTAAGTAATGGGGATAAAGTGGCAGAGCCTTAGCTGGGCAGCTTCTATAAGGTGGCAGTGGTTGTCCAGCTGCCAAATGAGTATTTAGCCCTTCAGGGACTGATACCGTTCACATTAAAAGGGCAAAACTAAGACGGCGCTCATCATACAGGGCCACAGACCAATGTGCATGGCCTTGTGAGGACCCACCCTGAGGGGCTGCTCAGCCCCCATCAAAGCCAAGCTCGACTAGAAGGCAGCTGGGGTGAACCGTTCGGGCCACCGCGCGACCAGCACTTCCTCTGTGGCTTCAAGTCTACCGAGCAGTTGGTCACCGACCTCGACACCCCGGGGCTCCAGGACAGGGCCCTGCCCACCCATCCCGGACGCTCCAGACCGCTCGCAGCTGGCCCGCCCACTCGCTCCAGACCGCTCGCAGCGGGCCCGCCCACCCACACTGCGGCTGCCGGGACATGAGCTGAGCCTGGCCAATGAGCGCCAGTGTCTCAAATGCCGCACACTGCTCCCGTCACGGCCGCTGCCATTGGCTGGTCGCGAGTGGCGGAAATCCTTGCCTGGCGCCAGTTGCCAAGGACGCCCCGGCTGGCCCACACCACGGTCCTGGAAAGTCAGCGCAAACCCCTGGCGCCCCATGGCAGGGAAACCTCCTGAGCTTACAGGCGTCTCCCGGCAGGTGGCGCCACGAGCAGCCTGAAGACCCCGGAATGTGCTGACTAACGCCGCAGCCGGAGTGGCACAGGTCCAGGGGCAACTGCAGCCCGCCGGGCACAAAAGGGAACCCTTTCCTTCCGGAAGGCCCTCGAGCTGGGCCCACCTTGGGGGCCTAGGTGTCAGTCACAGCCTGGGATGGCACCCTCGGAACGTTTGCTCACTAGGGCATCTTGGAGCTTATCATTCATGAGAAAGCACAAAACAAGAATAACAAAGCTGCAGAAGCCCCTGATCAATACATTAATCAGTTTTAAAAAGGAATATTTCAAAGGGCTAGGCGAATTCCTTGTATAAATGAAACCATTAGCAACTGAGCCCTCTGCTTGTGTAAGGCAGATGCCAGCCCAGGATTTCTTCTCACTGAGGACCTTTCACCTGCAAGGAGATAAAATTGTTAACTTTTCTGAACACCTTAAGGTTTTTGCTGTCCAGTGAAGAGAGGGAAGTTATTCTTCTTGGGGGAAAGTCTCATCCTTATTGTATATTAGAATCATGGGGTGGGAGCTGCCCCCAACCCAGAGGTTCAGACTGAAGAATTGTTCTGGAGAGGGCCCTGGGGTTGGGGTCGGGGAAGATTCTAAAATGCAGCCAAGATCAGAGATGATGTATATAAAACTCTCACAGCCCTACACAAATGTATGGTTGCCCCACACTTCAGTGATTCCTTAGGTCTCGTCTGAATTCTGTATACCCGGAATTTCATTTGTGAGGGACAGAAAAAGAACCCTCCTGGAGTGGTCTAACACTCTAAGGGCAGGGCCAGGAAGGACAGGGCCTCACTCCAAAACCCTTCTTACTCAGGAGGGAGAACTCACAAATCTGTTCAGTCATACTCCAGGAGGTTGACTCGGCCTCTGCGGGCAGCAGGTGAGGGCATGCATTTCAAGGTTTCATGGAGACTTGGTAATTTCCTGTCACCCAGGTGCTGGAGCTAGGTGCACTTTTAGTGGAAGGGACTGGACAACTTGTTTCTTCTGCTCTCCTACACCCTGGCACTTTCTCTGGCTGTATCCCCACCTCCTATGCAGATGGAGGGTGGTCAGAGCCCGATGGCCAGCTCTCTTCTGTTTCTCTAGCTGAGAGAAGCTGACAAACCAGACTCTACTTCTAACTTACTGGGCTTCCACAATTAGCACCCTAATTTTACCATTTTATTCCCTAATTATTTGACGTAATTTCACCCTTTGTTATTCATAATAGTATGGTCTCACTCCAAAATACCACACTGCTATGCAACAACACAAGAGACGACTCTACACATGGATATCACCAGATGGTCAATACTGAAATCAGACTGATTATGTTCTTTGCAGTCAAAGATGGAGAAACTCTATACGGTCAACAAAAACAAGACCAGGGGCTGACTGTGGCTCAGATCATGAACTCCTTATTGCAAAATCCAGACTTAAATTGAAAAAAATAGGGCCATTAAGGTGTGACCTAAAATAAGTCCCTTACAGTGGAAGTGACAAACAGGTTCAAGGGATTGAATCTGATAAATAGAGGGCCTGAAGAACTATGGACAGAGGTTCATAACATTGTACAGGAGGCAGTGATCAAAACCATCCCCAAGAAGAAGAAATGCAAAAAGGCAAACTGGTTGTCTGAGGAGGCCTTGCAAATAGCTGAGAAAAGAAGAGAAGCGACAGGCAAAGGAGAAAAGGAAAGATAAACCCATCCAAATGCAGAGTTCCAAAGAATAGCAAAGAGAGATAAAGCCTTCCTAAATGAACAGTACAAAGAAATAGAGGAAAATAATGGAGT
This sequence comes from Odocoileus virginianus, assembly GCF_023699985.2. Lineage (NCBI taxonomy): Eukaryota > Metazoa > Chordata > Mammalia > Artiodactyla > Cervidae > Odocoileus > Odocoileus virginianus. The sequence goes on along the minus strand of NC_069685.1, from coordinate 58,402,074 downwards.
GGGAAAGATAAGAGATCTCTTCAAGAAAAAGAAACACCAAGGGAACATTTCATGCAAAGACTGGCACAACAGACAGAAATGGTAGGGACCTAACAGAAGCAGAAGATATTAAGAACAGGCGGGAAGGATACAAAGAAGAACTGTACAAAAAAGATCTTCATCACCCAGATAACCATGATGGTGTGATCACTCACCTAGAGCCAGACATCTTGGAGTGCGAAGTCAAGTGGGCCTTAGGAAGCATCACTATGAACAAAGCTAGTGGAGGTGATGGAATTCCAGCTGAGCTATTTCAAATCCTAAAAGATGATGCTGTGAAAGTGCTGCACTCAATATGTCAGCAAATTTGGAAAACGCAGCAGTGGCCACAGGACTGGAAAAGGTCAGTTTTCATTCCAATCCCCCCAAAAGGCAATGTCAAAGAATGATCAAACTACCATACAATTGCACTCATCTCACACACTAGCAAAATAATGCTCAAAATTCTCCAAGCCAGGCTTCAACAGTACATGAACTGAGAACTTCCAGATGTTCAAGCTGGATTTAGAAAAGGCAGAGGAACCAGAGATAAAATTGCCAACATCCGTTGGATCACAGAGAAAGAAAGATAGTTCCAGAAAAACATCTACTTCTGCTTCATTGACTACACTAAAGCCTTTGATTGTATGGGTAGCAGCAACCTGTGGAAAATTCTTCAAGAGATGGGAGTACCAGACCACCTTACCTGCCTCTGTGAAACCTGTATGCAGGTCAAGAAGCAACAATTAGAACCGGACATGGAACAAAGGATTGGTTCAAAATTAGGAAAGGAGTACATCAAGGCTGTATATTGTTATCCTGCTTATTTAACTTATATGCAGAGTACATCATGAGAAACGCCAGACTGGATGAAGCACAAGCTGGAATCAAGATTGCTGGGAGAAATATCAAGAAACTCAGATGCAGATGACACCAACCCTTATGGCAGAAAGTGAAGAGAAACTAAAGAGCCTCTTGATTAAGGTGAAACAGAAGAGTGAAAAGGCTGGCTTAAAACTCAACATTCAAAAACTAAAGATCATGGCATCCGGTCCCATCATTTCATGGCAACTAGTTGGGGAAACAATGGCAACAAGGACAGACTTAATTTTCTTCGGCTCCAAAGTAACTGCAGATGGTGACTGAAATCATGAAATCAAAAGACCCTTGCTCCTTGGAAGAAAAGCTATGACAAACCTAGACAGTGTATTAAAAAGCACAGACATTCTTTTGCTGACAAAGGTCTGTATAGTCAAAGCTATGGTTTTTCCAGTAGTCATGTATGGGTGTGACAGTCGGACCATAAAGAAAGCTGAGTGCTGAAAGATTGATGCTTTTGAACTGTGGTGTCGGAAAAGACTCATGAGAGTCCCTTGGATTGCAAGGAGATCAAACCGATCAATCCTAAAGGAAATCAGTCCTGAATATTCTTTGGAAGAACTAATGCTGAAGCTCCAATCCTTTGGCCACCTGATGCGAAGAGACACCTCATTGGAAAAGACCCTGATGCTGGGAAAGACTGAGGGCAGGAGAAGGGAACGACAGAGAATGAGATGGTTGGATGGCATCACTGACTCGATGGACATGAGTTTGAGCAAACTCTGGGAGATGGTGATGGACAGGGAAGCCTGGCGTGCTGCAGTCCATGGGTTGCAGAGTCAGACATGACTGAGCAACTGAACAATTCAAGTATTCAGTAACTACATCCATTGGAGAGGACTCTTGAGAGTCCCCTGGCCTGAAAGGAGATCCAATCAGTCCATCTTAAAGGAAATCAGTCTTGAATATTCATTGTAAGGACTGATGTTGAAGCTGAAACTCCAATACTTTGGCCACTTGATGCAAAGAACTGACTCACTAGAAAAGACCCCACTGCTGGAAAAGATTGAGGGCAGGAGGAGAAGGGGACAACAGAGGATGAGATGGTTGGATGGGATCACCGATCCCATCATATCTCAATGGATATGAATTTGAGTAAACTCCGGGAGTTGGTGATGGACAGGGAGGCCTGGTGTGCTGCAGTCCATGGGGTCGCAAAGAGTCGGACACGACTGAGTGACTGAACTGAATCAGGAATGGCTAAGACAGTGTAGGTTTGTGATTCTCACCAAGGATAATTCCAAAATGAACTGGAAATTGAAAGACAACTTGATAGGAGATTCTGACCAGACAGAAACGGGGACCCAAATGTAAAACCAAAATGGAAATGATGGAAATGACTAAAGAGAACAAGGGGAGGGAACAATGGTGTATGAAAATGAAAAGGGGAAGATGTGGGGAATTTTAAAGTCAGAAATTAAAATATCATATTACTTCTTAAAAAAGGCAAATGGTATCTATTTACAAATTCTTTTAAATAAGCTCCTTTTAGCTTTCTGCCAAGTAGCCCTGAGGTGAGGGAAAAGGAGCCTGAGACTGAGGTGAAGGCCAGCGATGAGCATCAGCTGCGATCCTGGGGAAACGCCCTCATCTGTAAAATTGGGATTGAAAGGCTCCACTTCTTGCTGTGGCTAGGAGGATTAAAGGATGCTTTGTAAGCAGTAAAGTGATGCACAAATGTTGTTATTAATGTGTTATAAAGCCTGCAAAGCAGACACAATTTTAGTGCCCTTTATCTCCTTAGCCTCAATAAACAGGACAGATTGAATGTGTGACAAAGATAATTCTCGGGAGGATGGGAAATAAATATGGTCTTTGCGCCTTTGTACTGCCACATATTTTGAATGTACAAGAATGCATTTATGCATTTCTTATCTGTCAGAGAAATCACAAAACATTATTTAAAAGTGACCCAGTTTACTAGAAATTAACAAAGACAAAGAAAAATGTTCAGTGACACTCTGAGGATGCAGTCAAACTCAGAATGTAGGAAAATTACGAATTAAAAGAGCCGGTTTCTTCAATAAATGCAAATTGAAGGAAAAAAGAGAAGGGGAAGAGTTACAACCTTTTGGGACATAACAACAAAACAGAGTATGCTGGAGTTTGGCATCTGATTCTTATCAAGTATAAAAAGACATTTATGGGACAACTGGGGAAATTTGAACACTGGATACTAGATGATATTAAGAAATTGAAGTTTTTTCATGTGTGATATTTCTGGCGTGTGTTTTACAATAAAGAGTCTTCCTCTGGTAGAGATTTATGTGAAAATGTTTATGGGTGAGATGATATGTCTCGTGATCCACATTAACATGGTCCAGAAGGGGAGGGGGAAGAAATGGACAGCTACAGATGAAACCACACTGGCCGTGCTGTTCATTAGCATTGAAACTGAGGTAGGTAGGTCGGAATTCGTCTCATGTTTTCTACTTTTGTGTATGCTTGAAAATGTCTGTGATTAATAGTAAAACAAAAACAGCAAAAAAAAACTGTGTGTGTGTGTGTGTATATAAAATGAGATTAGCCCACTCCAGTATTCTCACCTGGAGGGCTACAGTCCACGGGGCTGAAAAGAGTCGAACATGACTGGAGCAACTGAGCACGCATAGTGAGATCAGAATGCTGAGATATAAGTGAAAACAAACAACAAAAAAAACATGTAGAGCATCATCTCGCTGATTTTTTTAAAGAGTCCACAAAAATTGCATTGCATATACACCTGCATACACATATGTAAAAAATCTGCAAAAAACACATACCTGACTTTTACTAGTAGTGTCTGTCTGGGAAGAAGAATGGGATGGGGAGTGAGAAATTCCCGAGTAGCAGGGAAACTCTTTGAGTTTTGTATTCTTCTGTATGATTGAACACCTAAGACTGAGCACATTCTCAGGTTATTAATACGTGTAGTTACAGTTAAACAAGTCATGCCCACTCACTTCGCGATGGCCTCGTCCCGGTCCCTGATGGCCTTCTGAAGCTGCTCCTTTGGTTCCTCGTCCTCAGACGTCACTCTGAGTCGGTCTCTCTCCTCCTTCAGGGCGGTCATCTCCACGCTCAGCAGTGTCACCTAATGGGAGACGAAGGGGATGAACACAGCACACCACTGCAGCCGGCCTGGGGTGTCTCCCTCCCGAGGGAGAAGAGAACAGGCCCAGGCGGGCTCAGGGCCTCTGTGTGAGGCAGGCTGGTGACTTCCCACTGCCCCTGCTCCAGGAGGGAGGGGACCACACATGAGGCTGGAGCTGGGTGGATGGGGGCGCTCAGCCCCGAGCTGCTGCACCCGGGGGCCCAGTCCCCTTGTGCACACCACGGCGCCTCCTTCACCTGCAGGCAGTCTCTGGGAGCCGCTGAGTGAAGGCCACGTGTGCACCAGGGCCCTGGAACACATTTAGGGGGATAAGGACTCGAGTTTTGTTTCCCGTCATCTTCTGATCGACATGGAACACTGCCCTGTGCCCCACACGGGCCCGGCTGGCCCCAGAGCCTGGGACCTGGTTCCTGTTTCTGTGACAGCATTAGATGCAGCCTGGCTTTCCCGTCGTCTTCCTTCAGCTCCCCAGGTCAAAGCCGCAGGGAATTTAGGCAGGAAAACAACACTGTCACCTTTCACTTCAAGCCTCTTACCTTCTCTGTGGTCCATGCCTCTGTGAATGGCACCAGAGCCCACTCACGGGGAGTCAACCTTGGGTGGTGAGGCACCCCTCCCGGTGGCTCCCTCGGTGACCAGAGTTTACCCCACCCACTGTACACAGCGACCTCTCGCACACCTTGTGCTCTGCCGTGGAGAGAAGCATGTCCTATCCATCTGTGTGTCTCAGACCCTGACCAGAAACAATGCTTAATCCCCAAGTGCCTGTGCAGTGGATGGTTGTCATTTTGGGGCTTGTCAAGCACCCAGAATTCCTATCTGGGGCATTTCTAGTTGCAGGAGCCTCGGCAGGAGACAGAGCATGCGCACCTACTAAGGAAGACAGGGAAGAGACCTCCTTTCCGAGGTACCTGGGGCTACAGCTCTTGCGGGCACAGCAAAGCCACTGGCCAGTGGGAGATTACTCCATGGAGAGCAGATGGCTTTGTCACCCCACTTCCCATGGCTTCCTGTTTTGGAGCTCAGTTTTCCAGCCTGCCTGTTGATTCTATGACATTTCAGATTTAATTCCAGTATATTATTTTTCTGCTCAAGTTGAGTGAGTTTCAGTTGTCTGCAACCAGAAACCCTGCCTGATAGAGCTTTCAATAAATATTTGTTCAGTGAATGGAAGGCGGGGAACCCTCTTCTCACAGCCGATAGGACCAGACTGGAGTCAGGACGCCCGACCCTGCCCTCTTAACTGTCACACACACTTTGACGTCTTCCCAGGAAGGACCATCCATCTGGGTCTGCCCCTCCCCCATCACCTTTCTGCTCTTCGAGGCCCAGGTCTGATCACCTTGACAGTGAAGCTGAGCAAAGGCCCCAGGACTAAGGCTGAAGAGCAAGCTTCTCTTGAGATGCCTTGGGCTCCGTAAGCCAAGACGATCGAGGTGCCAGCTCCTGGGGTAGCAGCCACACACAGTGAAGAGGGGCACGGGACAACCTGTCACCGTGTGCAGGGGGCTCTGCACTCAGGTGCACGGCAGGGAATGTCAGGGCCTGCTGCTCTGAGCTGCCATGGTGGGGACAGCTCCAGTGAGGAGCCTCGGGGTGCTGGGCACCTGCGGAGGCCAGGGCAGGCAGGCGCAGTGAGCTCTGAGGCAGACAAGGCATCAGGTGAGAAGCCCGGCTCTACTCTATTCTTGGCAGGTTTCGCAGCCTGGTAGGCCAGAACCCAAGACCCAGAAAGCACCTGGTGGAGACAGCCAGCCCTCCTCAGACCAAATGAGCCCTGACGTGGCCAAGAGCCAGCCAGGTGTTCTGCCAGCTGAGTCAGAGACAGATAAAACTGCGTGCTAGGCAGGAAATGCCAACATGTCATAGTCTCCAGATAAGACTCCACAAGAATTTTTTGCTGTGACCTGGAAAACCTGACCAAGGTAGAGACTGCCAGCTTAGAAGTGACAAAGGATTTACCCTCTCCAAGTTGCACGTGAATTTGATAAAAAGCAGGAATAAATGGAACTATTCCCCACCATCAAGTTGTTGTTAGGATCAAATGAAATAAATAACATCAAAGGCCCAGCTCAGAGCCTAAGGGCCACCCCTTCTCTCCCCTCCACGAGGACCTTCCAGCTAACAGCTGGTTTATCTGCTGACTTAGGTTATAGCCACCCCTAAGTCCACTCTTCCCCGTTAAGGTAGGTGTCCTTGAAGTTGAATAGCATCAAAGGAAACATCCTGAGGTCATACATCCAGGGCTGACAATCATTTGAGTGCCTGCTCTAGACACTTCAGAAGACAGAGAGGGGTGTCCGAGCTGGAGCCTATCCTTGCAGGCGGTCCACTAAGGCTGGACGGGGAAGGTGAGAAGGGCGTGAGGGTAACCATGAAAAGCAGAGCCGGGGAGTCCCTGAGCAAGGGAGGCAGGAGAGTTTCGAGGAGGAAGTGAGACCTGATCAGGAACTTGAAGGATGAGGAGGGCTGTATGTGCAGGGGTGAGTCTCCCAGGGAGAGAGAAAGACTGGGAGAAAAGACCCAGCTGTGGGAACGCAAGGGCAGCCCGTGCCACGTCCATCTGGAACCCACGTTCAATCCTGCTACAGCAGAGGCAGTGAGAGGGAAACAATAGGAGCGGAGGCTGGATGGTGGGACGCAGCCAGACCGTGGGGCCAGGAGGGTTTGAGAGTATTGCAAGGGGTGTCCCACCTTCAAGTCATGCTTCAGAAGATCACTCCAGACCACGTGAAGGGTGAGTGGCTGGGGAAGTGATGACTAAAGGCAAGGTGTGAAAGAATGAAGTCAGAACTTCATTCTGACAGGGGCAGTGGCTGGGAGGACGGAGGAGACAGAACATGCTGAGATTTCAGAGGAGGGGGCACTCAGATCTCATCATCAGTGAGAGCCTCAACTGCTCCCAGCTCACGCTCCCCTGAGTGTTCATGTCCCCGGAGTAATGGCATGTGCTTCAGTCAAGCATAAAGGAGCCAAATGATGGGGTGGGACTGTTTCTCTTACTGTGCCTCCCAGGACCTGGTGTACTGGCCTGGGAGAACTACTTGTCACGTTGCCCAGCAGGTCCTCCTGCCTCCGGGCAGCAGCTCCAGAGCCCACGGCCAGCCCTCCCTGGGGAGCTGCAGGGATGGGGCACGGAGCTCTCCACAGCCAGTAGGAGGGCAGGGGCAAGTCTGCAGGCCTGTCTATGAGGCTGTGCTTCAAACAGGTGATGATCAATTAAACCTGGGCTCTCTTTTACTTTAGAATTTGGGTAGGCTTCTGAGGGGTGGGGAACTATGGGCACTTCACTGTCGAGGTCCCACACACCTTTTACCTCTGGCCTCGTTTCCAGGACAGCAGAGAATGCTCAGGCAGGAAAACGGCGGGAGTGGAGGTGGGACCATCTGTTGGTGAGGTCGGACCTCAGTCCCACATCACCTAAGTTGGGTTCCCCAAAGGGTATGAAGCTGGTCTGACTCCCCTCATCTTACATCCACCTGAGCCTCTCAGGGTCTTGGGGCACAGGCATATGCTGAGCTAACTGCAGGAGGTGCCCCTGCCCACCCTGACAGCTGCCATTTCCATGGCTCTGGCAACTCCCCCTGCATTACCCACTGCCTTGGGAGTCGGCGTTTCTCCCAAGGGATGCTCCTGGATGATGCAACTTGGCTGAGAGGTCTACAGCCCTGACTGAGCCTGTGGGGAGCGACTGAGCCTGGCAGAGGCCCAACTCTGTATCTTATGTGGGACTGAACGTAACCATCTACTTGATGGGTTCTTTCGTGTTCTTTTGAAAGGGAATCCATAGGATTTGACCTAAATCAGTTATCAGTTGAATTTTTAAGGAAAATTCCCTGGTAGAGGTGGCTTTCTAAATATAAACAGTTCCATGGCAGACTCTCAGCAACATCTACCTATTTCTCTGGATCAAACAATGCCCTCTTGGGCTTCTAGAAGCAACAAAGAGGCTTTCATTAATCCAAATAACTTTAAGGCCCACTTTCTTTTGCATTTTATTCTCCCCATTTGGAAGGTATGATCCCTCCTGTCGCCAACCCCTCTGGGCAAACGACCACCAGAGGGTCTTAGGTTTTAGGCACAAAAGTGTCTCTGGCTGGAGAAGGCAATGGCACCCCACTCCAGTACTCTTGCCTGGAAAATCCCACGGACAGAGAAGCCTGGTAGGCTGCAGTCCATGGGGTCGTGAAGAGCTGGACACGACTGAGCGATTTCACTTTCATTTTTCACTTTCATGCATTGGAGAAAGAAATGGCAACCCACTCCAGTGTTCTTGCCTGGAGAATCTGAGGGGTGGGGTAGCCTGGTGGGCTGCCGTCTATGGGGATGCACAGAGTTGGACACGACTGAAGCGACTTAGCAGCAGCAGCAGTGTCTCTGGCTGCCCAAACCTACTCCCCAGGGCTTGGTCAGGAACAATATACAGCTTTCAGTAGCATCCTTCTGCCCTTCTTATCTGGTCACTCACAAAAAAAAGAGAGCAATAATGGCTTGTCTCCCAGTATCTTCCAAGAGAATAATACCAGAAAGTCTAATGGGTACAACCCCAAAAGACAGAAGTTTATTTCTATAAGTTCCTTTACATTTAAGAAATACTGAATGAAGTAAAAGCCCAGCTTAAATTCCATCTTTCAGCAGCCTCTTCCTGTAGCAGGAAGGGAGGACTAGCTTTGGACAAGGAGGGAAGGGAGCAGCGTTTAGAGGGGAACCTGTCCAGTGTCCCCCGCTAATGGGACCGAACCTCCATACAGGACTCCAGGCAAAAGGAAGAGATTTTATTTATCTCCTATGTAGATTTTAGAAGCTTTTTTGGGTGGGGCTGCTCCTAAGCCCTTTAAAACTTTTCAGATCAGAATACAGATGTCCTTCTCCAGTGTTCTGGAGAGATGAGATCATGATCAAATAGGAAGGGAAGAGCAAGAGCAGCAATAAGTGCCTCGAAAGCTGAAAAACAGGCTGGCAGAGGTGACAGCACTCACAAAGAGAGCTCAGGCCCGCAAAGACCAACTGTCTCCTGGTTTGCAAACTTCCCTGCTCAGAAGCTGCTGGACAAACATCCAAATGTGTCTTGGGAGCTGTGGCACTCTATCAGAATCCACCCAGTTATTCAGGCTCTGTAGAGGGCCAGGAGTCCTGGAGGAAATGGAGGGCCAGCTATTAGTTGTGGCAGGATCTTTTTAGTTGTGGCATAAGGAATCTAGTTCCCTGACCAGAGAGCAAACCCATGCCCCCCTGCATTGGAGCACAGTCTTAGCCACTGGACCACCAGGGAAGTCCCTCAGCTAGTCTCAATCCTAACAATTTCACTGTGGTCTAAACCCGAGGACTGACTTCTCTTGAAGACACTCAGCTCGCCTCAGCTTCAGGTCACTACCCCTGAGGGTCCGACCATCAGAGGAGAGCCTGTCTGAGAGAGACATGGAGAGGGGGACTCATGGGGGTCCCAGGGAGCAGGAGCCCCTGCACATCTTGCACTGGGCCGAGGATGGGGGTGCTCACCTGACTGTGGAGCCGCTGCAGCTCTTCCAGGCTTTGCCTCAGTTTACCCCTCTCTCCCTCCATGAGTTCCCTCAGGGCTCTCGAATCCTCACTGGTCTGCCTTATCTGTTCTTCTAAGGAGTCATCGTCAATTCTCCGGGAGCTCTGACAGCAGAAGAGTCAGCCGGCCAAGCAGAGAGACGGTGAGAGTGGAGGGGAGTGGGGAGATGGTTAGTGGGAGAGATGAAGAGGGGAGGGGAGCAGGGAGATGGTTCAGTTTGGGGAAGAGCAAGGTAGGAGGGATGGGAGGAAAAAAGGAAAGCAGAAGAAGGAAGAAACAGAAGGTTAGAGAAGAGAGTCTGTCTTGCTCAATTTCAACGTGCAGACAATAACTAGAAGTTTATTTTGTTTCAGGCTTTAGAGAAGGGAAACTGCGTGGCGCCAAGAGCCCACCTCCCTCTGCCAGCTCGCTTTCCCACACTGACCCGGCCTCCGCACTACAGTGCATCCCACGAACCACCTTGGCAGGACAGCCACCCTTTCACCTAACTTCACCTAATACAGGGAGAGAGACGCAACCATCCTGCAGGAGGAGGAACCTGAAGAGAAACAACAGCCCGCAAGCTGTGGGTGTAAATGGAGGGGGAGTCTGGCAGGAATCTGACACGAAGCTGGAAGAAAGGCCAGTCTGCTCGGGGAAGCCCGTGGGAATGTTCCTCTCCTGCACCAGAGGAGCCACGTCTAGAATTCTAAAAGGCCCGGCTGTTGATCGTCTCAACTTTCTGTGCTCATGTCTAGCCTTTAAGCAGAAGCTTCAGATCTTTTAAGTTTGCCTGTTCACAGTTACCTCCACCACCAGGACCAGCGGGCAACAGAACAACAACTTGAAGTTTTTACCAGGAGCCAAATTTCTACATTCACAGCCTCCCAGCAAAGTGCTCACACTCGAGGCCCTGAGGCCTTGTCTGCACCCTGAGCCTGCAGGGAGGGACTCTGGGGGCCCCCAGCCCCACATTGGACCCTGTGCCTGCTCCTCCATGAGGAGTGCGCTCCGACAAGGGCTCAGAAGGCATTCTTGCAGACTTTATTAGGTTCCGGGTTCCAGGGCTAACCTCACCCCTCTGGACTTGGTTTTAGCCTCCAAGCCCTGTGGAGCCCGGAGCTCTCATCGTGGACTCTTACCGAGGGCTCCATGCCGTCCACGATGCTCTGGATCAGTCTCTTGAGCTCATTCAGGGCAGTGCGCAAGCTGCCGGCTGGCACGTCCTTAGCCGACGACGTCTCTGAAGACTCGTCCATCGAGGAGTCCGTGGAGACGGCCGAGTCAGCGCTGTCGTTTCCCCGCAGGTGCGAGCACAGATAGCGGACCTGGCAGTAAGCTTCCCAGAGCTGCAGTCTCAACTGCCTCACAAAGAGTTATTCCTGGTTAGGAACTCTAGAGAAGATGGCCAGCAGCCATCCTTTTCTAGTACATGAATCCAAGAATCTAGTTCTAGGAAGTTGTTTTTTTTTTTAATTACTTGTCCCAGAATATACTTATTCTGGGCCCCATACAACTGTGGGTGCTTAGTCGCTCAGGTGTGTCTGACTCTTTGCGACCCCATGGACTGTAGCCCACCAGGCTCCTCTGTCCATGGGATTCCCCAGGCAAGAACTCTGGAGTGGGTAGCCATTTCCTTCTCCCGCACAGCTGCACAGACTCCCAGTTCTTGTACCCCCTGCCCTCAGGTCCCTCCCAGCTGCACATAAAGTACTTCTTGATATAGTCCGTTACTTTTGGAGGAAGTCCCCATATAATTAGGGGAATGAGTGGTTATGGGTAATATGAAAAGAAGCCAATTAGATGGACCACAAATGTTCCAGAACCCTGTCAATGCCAGAGTTCTAAGGCTGACTAGTCAACTAGCATTTCCTAAGTGGCCGCCTCAGGACATCTCCAGCCAGCAGGCTGAGGGGCTCACACACGTGCAGACCACGGCACCCGAGGTGTGGGGTGAGCGGGAGGCCGGGGGGGCACAGCACCTGCTCTCTCTCCTGCTCCAGCTCCTCGGCCTCCATGCTCTGCTCTATCTCGGACAGGAGCGACGCGCTGGTGGCGGCGGCGCTCTGCAGGCTCCTCTCCTCGGTCAGCTCCTCCACCTTCACCTGCAGCTGCCGGCAGGAGAGCCGCACCTCCTGCAGCTCCAGCTGACTCTGGTGCAGCTTTCGGGGAGACAGCAAAGGGGGGTGAGGGGGCTGAGCCCGACCACTAATTTACAGGAAAATACAGAGCGGGGGAGGAGCAAGCTAGAAGGTGTTCAGGGGATGCAGTTGGTAAAATACAGATTTGGGAAACTCTACAGGACAAACCGCCCAGCTTCTTCAACAGATAAATTTCAAAAAGAAAAAGATAAAAGGGGAATCTATAGATTAAAAGAGACTTAAGAAACATATTGCCTGACTGCCACATGACTCAAAAATGTGAAAAACAATTATGATATTATTAAGACAACTGAAAACCTGAATGCTGGCTAGATATCTGATACTAAGGAAATACGGCTAAGTTTTCTAGGTGTACTGGTCCTGTGTTTATGTTTTTTACAGCTCTTATCTGTAAAGTATTCTTTACTTACAGATGAAATTACAAAAATTCTGGGATTTACTTCAAAATAATATGAGAGGGGAGCAAGTGGATGTCATGAAGCTAGGGTGGGGCTGACCAGGGATGGATGGTGTGTAGATATGGACAGTAGGGTATGTGGGGTATCACTGCACTATTCTGAGTTTGTCTGAAATTCTCCAGAATAAAAAGTTGGACACACAAACCTACAGGCATACAAAATAAGGCACCGTTAGACTCTCATCAGAATGACTAAGATAAGTAATAGCAACACAATAATAATATCAGGTTTTGATGAGGATATAAAATAACTAGGATTCTCACTGCTGGTGGGAATGGAAGATGAACTGCCCCTCTGGAAAACTGTCCAGCAGTTTCTAGTGAGTGAAATACACATGTATCCTTTGATGCAGGTGTTCCACTCCTAGGTTCAGACCCAGTAATAAATGACTGAAAATGTACATGAAAGACACACAGGGTGTTCACAGAGGCATTATTCATAAAAGCCACACACAGGAACAATCTGAACACCAATAAAAATAGAATGGATATGTTCACACCCTGCAATACTGTGCAGCACGCCACGAAGAACTCAGAAGAGCATGCTGCTTCTCTATGCCACAACGTGGATGAACTTTTTAGACACTGATGTTCAACAAAAGCCAGACACAAAACAATTTATAATGTAGGATTCTCTTTATAAAAGGTTCCAAAACTTGAGATAAAAGAGATGAAAGTTAGAAGAGAGGTTTGCTTTTGAGGAAGCGGCAGTGAGTTGACTGGGAAGGTGCAGGAGGAAGACTTGTGGGTACTGATGATGGGCTGTCTTGACCTGGACGGTGGTTACACAGGTACCGATTAAAGCTTTGATGGGCTATATACCTAAGGTCTGTATGCTTTACTACATGCATGTTGTACTTTACTGAAAACATGAAGGGGAAAAGGACTGTTTGGAAAGGAGCTAGAGGCAGTATCTGAAGTAACATCTGGGCAGTAATACCAAGAGTTCCCAAACTCATGGGAGAAGGAGTCTCACCCTACTGTGTGTCACACCTCATGGATTACAGGTGAGGAAGACCCCTGGCGGGGGACAGATTTCCACAGCATGTGCGGCTCAGAGGAGGAGAGCGAGGCCAGTGTGGAGGGGACGGCCACGCAGGCATCGCGACTCACGGGCCAGGGCTCCTCGTCTTTTGCTGCCACTACCCCACCCCTCTCTGCATTCCCTGTGGCCCCTTCCCTGTGGAGTCCTAACAGGGCATTTGCCACCTGATGAGGTACTGCTGCTGAATGTAAGAGGAGCCTCCACCACGGCCGCTAAATGCCACACTCTGACTGGTACACTCCATCACTGCACGCACTTTCACCACAACAGAGCCCAACTGCAGAACCAATCTGTTCGCTGACCGCTATGCACACGTCCACATCCTGTGCACAGGAGCAATGTTTCCCACTCCTGTACTTGAGGACTGCTCACCCCGCTCTCCCCCGACTGAAAGTATATTTTGGGAGGTGGGGGTGGGGAGAAGAACTTTCTGGGATTTAAATTTAGTTATTTTAATCCTTTAATAAAATAGCATCTTTGGTCACCCCTGTTCATTAAGAAGAGGGAACGCCATAGTCTCTTTTCCAGACTGTCATCAAGGTAGGCCTGTGGCCCCTGCAGAGATGCAGAGTCCCAGGGGCAGCAGGCAGCAACTCAGAGCTCTGTGGGTCTCATGAATGGAGCAAGCTGCCTTGCAGAGCCTTCAGCTATCCCTTTGGGTGCCCTGGGAGCTCTCCTCTGCTGGTCAGTATCAGAGAACATTTGGCTAATGGCACCAGTGGTCTGGGTGTGCCTTAACTGGGAAGGGTTTGGAGCCTGGCTGCTCACAGGATGACAAAGGACTTGGCAAGCCTGCCCTGCATGGTTCCAGTGGGTCAGCAATACCTGCTGGTCCAGTGGGAACTCCTCCAGCTCTGGTTTTGAGGAAACTCAGAAAGAAGAAATTAGGTTGATTTTTTTTTTTAAAGATATGCCTAGGAAGCCTTTGGCACAATTACAAACGGCATATTAAATTGACAAAATGCTGTGCAATTATTTTCTAGACAACTTCCATGTACATCTCAGCAGGGGAAGTTGAGCACTGACAAGTACAAGTTCTTAGGCATTGGACAACATTAGTTCAATTACTCGCGCACACTCAAAGGTGCTTAATTAATTGTAACAGCAAGAGAACAAACACCGGGACAGGTCTGCCCTCTCTGGTCAATAACTGATCCATAAATAAATTCAGAAAAACCAAACCAAGGAAGAGTCTATTAAATACAAGAACCTTTTAACGTTAAGAAATATCACCCTTTATAGAACAAAGATGAAACTAAATGTAATTTATATGTGTGACCGAGGAAGACACCAAATGTCTTGTGTTTGAAGAGTATGCGAAGTTCAAGCTTAGGACACTCATGCCCTTAAAGTGGGCAGAGGTGGGGGCACTCTCCCTGTCTTACGCTGAGGGAACTGAGATGGCTGATATTAAGTGATGGGCCTAACGGCACACACCCAGAGTCAGCGAGGTCTAGACTCCAGGTCATTTGCTTCCTGGGTCCCCACAGGGAGCAGGGCCTGCGTTCTCTGCTGATGAAAGCCACCCACTCCTTGGGACAAGGCCCCTGCACACACCTGTGTGCAGACACTCACTGGGTATGAAACAAAGCAGTTAAGTGGCCCTCTTGAGGGACAAATCCTTTACTGGGTATTAAGAATTTAGCAAAATGCCTGCTTTTTAAATTTCCTGGGCCCTCAATAGTCATTTTTATCCCTCTCAGACTGGGAAAAAAAAAAAATCAGAGCTGGATTTGATCAGTGTTTTAAAAATCTGTTTTCAACAGTAGAACCCCAGTTACAGAGTGAGCCAGATCAAAGAGGGCTACTCTGCTTGTGGCAGCCTATTGCCCTGCCCGCTCAGCCCTTCTCTCATCCCGTGTCTGAGGAAAAGGATTAAAACCAGGGGATTAGAAACATTCCAAGGCCACTAGCTCTACAGTCTATAAGTCTGATTTAGGACCATTCACTTACTCCCTGAGTGAGCTGAAACTTCTATTTCTGTATCAGTACAGGCCATTTCAGCAACAGAACTAATTAGCAACACCTTAAAGAGAGTTTTATATGACTAGAGGGGGAAAAAAAATTACAAATAGTTGGAAAAGAAGAGATTTCAGTCCATAAATGCAGCTTTTCCCAATGCAGAGGTCCCAAAGTGGGACTTCCCTGACCTGATGCAGGCGTTGCACTCCCATTCTTGAAGAAGCCCAATCGAGAGGCAGCGAGTGTGCAAGGGGTGAGGATGTGAAGGAGGTGTGACTGGGGACTCTGGCTGCTGGAGAACATACAGCCCACATGCCAGCCAAGTACTGCACGGTCCACACTGGTTCTGGCTCTTCCTCACCCCCAGGTCTCCCATCCTTGATCTGAAATAAGGACTTTTTACTTGTGAATTCATGCTGAACCAGTTTTTGTGTTTTTTTTTAGGCAGGGCCATTTCCCCATTTTTCTGTACTTTTTCCTCCTCCTCTCCATACTCTACCTCAGCAACCCTCAGGAGAGCAACTGATGGGGTAATAAACGCTGGTGAGACACGGACTTTGAAAGGCAAGTGATACACAGGAAGTCATCACTGAGAAGCAAGCAAAGCAGGCAAGAGGGTTCCCTTCTGGATTCTACCCAGGACTTACTACACTACTTAGGACAGAAAGTTCACCTTTCTCAGCCTCAGCGTTAGAACATCCGCAAAAACACTGTTCTGTGCAAAGCAGCTGACAAATGTCCATGGCTGTTATCACCGTAAACTTTAAGAGCAAACTCCTTTCTATTTTGAAAACTGATGTGAGGCTTTAGCCAGCATCATTTTCTGTTCAACACTTACTGAGGCCCCACTTTACAGAAAGTTCCCAGCTGAAGGTATAAAACAGAAAAAATGTTACTTTTCCCTTAAAGAGACTAATCACTCAGAGGGCTGTTTAACTGATAGTATCACATGACCTTAGCCTAAGACGTCTCCTCATCCCACCACCCAGGGCTTTCCTCAACAGCCGACTGCTGAGCCCGGGGGCCTTCTGAAGCCTGGTCTTTGGGCAGGGACCCATCTGGCACAGGACTATCCCTGGCTGACCACCTGCACACAAACAGCACTGCTGCAATCGGCTCTGCTCCCTGGCACGCTCAGAGGACACCTCAGGGAAGCAGGGCCCGGAGCCCCAGGCCCAGGGCTCCCAGGTCAGCACAGCAAAGCTTTCTCGGTAGCAGGAGCTGCACTGTCTCTGGGGAGGCAGAGTGTTTAAGGGGTTGTTTCCTGTCAGGTGTGAGCTCTGGGATTCAGCTGAGGCCTGGTAGCAATTCCCAAATAAGGACAAATACAGCCATGAAACAATTTCTTTTAGCAAGGAAAAAAAGAGGCTAATTAAACTCATAGAGGGGTCTGCCTGTGTCTTCGTTAGCAACTGGCAGAATCAGGATCTGTCCTGCTGCATTCAGTGGGCAGCTTCTGGGCTTCTGCTCAGGGCCAGCCCACTAAAGGCAGGGGCCTGCGGAAGCAGCAGCAGAGAGCACGGTGGGCCCAGCACACAGTCACAGGCTCCCTCTGAAGTCTCCCACAGATTCCACAAACCCCAGGAGGCAGAACAGCACTGCGGGTGCTCCTGTCATGTTAACAGCCCAGAAAGAACTCCGTGAAACTGCTCCTGGGGCCAGTGGCTCAGAACAAATTGGAAGGATGACCTGCTGGAGCAATGCACTTGTTCTTGGCAGAGAATGACCAGCCAGTTAGCCACGCCTGAAGAGACCCATATCCGGCCCGAGGAGAGACCTCAGCGTCACCCACTGCCCGTACGCTAGCCTCTCCTTGGGGCGGGGCAGCCAAGCGCGCCTGGCCCTGAGCCCATCCTCTGCCCCCGCACCTGGAGGTCCTTGTCGTGGCCCTGCCTCTCCAGGATCAACACCCGGTCCTGCAGCTCCTCCACTGTCCCCTGGAGCAGGTCGTTCTCCTCCAAGGTGGCGCTGAGACGATGCTCCAACTCCCGCTTCCGATCCGACAGCATCTTGATCTGAAAGCGGGGAGAGAGCCACAGGGCGGTGTGGGGTTACACCCGGGCTGACGAGTAGGGCAGGAGGGACCAGCCCCAGAACACGAAGGCAGGCGTCTCTCCAGCGCTCTGCCCCGGCACCCCCTCGCCGCCGGAGAGAACAGCTGTGAACTCTCCAGCTGAGGAGGAAACCCCTCCCCTTCATACACCAGTCTGGGAAAGGGTGGGAGTTAAGCTTTGGGGAAGCTGGAATGTGGGGTGTCAGGCAGAGGCAAGGAAGGTCAGTGCCCTGGAAATTCCAGAGATAACACAGACAAGGACTCCACCTTGCTGCCCACAGCACTTTTTTTTTCTTGGCTGTGTCATGCAGCATGCGGGATCTTAGTTCCCCAACCAGGAATCAAACCTGTGCCCCTCTGCAGTGGAAGCGTGCAGTCCTAACCACTAGACCACCAGGGAAGTCCCCTGTCTATGACTGTACTCCAACACAACAGCTGGTGGGGTAGTGGAACCTAACCTGTGGGACCCTTCTCTCTTAAGTCCTGAGCACAAGACAAGGCCCAGGACAGCCCCTGGGGCCACTGCACCCTCATATGCTTCTCTCTCTCTGTTCTTCCCTCACTGCTGGCAGGACTGGCACTAGAGGTCACAGCTCAGACCCAGGGCCCCAGGTGAATGGAGGAGCCCCAGGATACAGAAAACCCAGCAGTGCCTGCATCAGCTCCTGCTCTGGGAGGGAACAGGACACTGACAAGTAAATAATGGATTTTACTCAAGGTATCTTCTGTTTCAGCGAGAAACTTCTGACTAGAAGCCATCTTTCTCCTTTTATTAAACAGGCTGATATGTTTGTGGCAGAAAGTAAGGAGAACTAAACAGCCTCTTGATGAAAGTGAAAGAGGAGAGTGAAAAAGCTGGCTTAAAGCTCAACATTCAGAGAACTAAGATCATGGCATCCGGTCCCATCACTTCATGGCAAATAGATGGCGGAACAGTGGAAACAGTGGCTGACTTTATTTTTCTGGGCTCCAAAATCACTGAGGATGGTGATTGCAGCCATGAAATCAAAAGACCTTGTTCCTTGGAAGGAAAGTTATGACCAACCTAGACAGCATATTTAAAAAGCAGATACATTACTTTGCCAACAAAGGTCCATCTAGTCAAGGCTATGGTTTTTCCAGTAGTTATGTATGGATGTGGGAGTTGGACTATAAAAAAAGCTGAGGGCCAAAGAATTGATGCTTTTGAACTGTGGTGTTGGAGAAGACTCTTGAGAGTCCCTTGGACTGCAAGGAGATCCAACCAGTCCATCCTAAAGGAGATCAGTCCTGAGTGTTCATTGGAGGGACTGATGTTGATGCTGAAACTCCAATACTTTGGCCACCTGATGCGGAGAGCTGACTCATTTGAAAAGACCCCGATGCTGGGAAAGATTGGGGGCAGGAGGAGAAGGGGACGACAGAGGATGAGATGGTTGGATGGCATCACCAACACAATGGACATGGGTTTGGGTGGACTCTGGAAGCTGGTGATAGACAGGGAGGCCTGGCGTGCTGCAGTTCACAGGGCTGCAAAGAGTCGGACACGACTGACCGACTGAACTGAGCTGATATGTTTGTACACCGAGTATCCAGCCAGCCTCAAGAGAGATACAGACTTTCTTTTAGGAAGGTATGTTCTGTCTCTTCCATTTCAGTGAGAAAACAGAGGAAAAGAGGAAAAAGATGCCAAGTTTTCTGTGGCCTCAAGGTTTGCAGGGTGAGAGTAACCCAGCATGCCCCCAGGCCAGCGATGCTTCAGCCCAGGAGCCCTGCCCTGCTCAGGGGGCTATAGGAACATTCCTGAGTCCCCTCAATTGCCAGTGGCCTTGGGGGACTCCTGGAGTCCTGCAGGTGCCCCGGCTCCTCCCGTTATCAGTTCCCTGATAGACTGAGCTCTCACCCCATTTCTTGTGAGTATTCTCCTGGTGTGGTTAAGATGTGCTCCACGCTCTCTAGTCTAGCATGATGACAGTTCACTAAGGGGACCAACCACAGATCGTTTTAGGAGAGATCTGGAAATGAATGTCCCAAGTCCTCTGAAACCTGCCTCCTCTCCGTTCTTTGGCTGTTCTCACTCTCTGCACTAGAATTCTTGCTCAGAGGGCACGACTCTTCCCTGGCCACCTCCCCCCAGTTGGATGGGATGCCGTCCTGGGGAAATGAAGTATCAGGCCTTTGTCCAGAGGGATCAGGTATCCGGCCAAACAAAGGAACACTGTCTCTCAGGTGTGCACCCGGGGAAGGACCGACAGGAGCAGCCCTGTGAATGGCCCCTCGACGCTGCTCACATGAAGGGAGCTCTTGCTCTAGCTGCGTTTCATTTAAATACTCTCTGACCTTCACATTTTCCCTCCCGTGGATCACCTCTGGTTCCCGGGTTCCACTCAGGGAAGTCACGAGATAATCTGGTTCTGATACACAACCCCGCCCCTTAACAGAAAAAAAAAAAAAACAGACTCAGAAGTTCAGAGCTACGTGAAGTGACTTATTTGAAATAAACAATTTCATAGCTTGGCTTCTAAACGTAAAAGTGTTACTAGATGAAGCAGGGAATTGGCATTAGGTAGCTAACTCCCTCAGCCGATCCTACACACCCTGAAACTTGGGACCCAATCTGGCCACAAACATTCCTGGGCATGACCCTGTGTCACAAGGGTCTAGGCAGACAGGCAACGGGAGGGAGCTGGACCTCGGCAGAGGTGGCTGAGCAGCATGTCATGCACACAGACCATCACAGACAGGCATGCCAAACCCACCAGCACCAACTACTTACTTCAAGGACCTGCTGCTCAATACCCGTAGGAATTCCAAGGGAAGGGAGGGAGGAAGGGAGTGAGAGCCAGGAGAAAAGAGAAGATATTGACAGACTTTAGGAAAAACATCTTTGCGTCATGCATGAAGCAGGGGAGCAGCCATCTTGGCCTCTTGGGTCTGACCTCGCAGTCTGGTTCCTTTACCATGGTGGTAGCGCGGGACTGTCACTCAAAATGTAACTCAGTCAAAGGGCTGTTGTTCAGACACTTGGCTGAGGGGTTTTGGGAGCAGAGGAGGTGGAAGCCTACCCGGCACAGAGGCCCATTCGGGCTGGTGATGTGACCCTTCCCCGCTCCTCACCTCCCCACAACCTGGTCCTCACAGATTCGTCCCCTCAGCGCTACTTTCCCCCTCTGGCTTGCTCAGGGCCACAGATTCTGTCTGGCCTCTCATATGCTTTCAATAACACTACTTTCTTCTAAACACCACACACAGTGCTTTCCATGTGTTAACTCATCAAATCCGCTCATCAACACTATGAAGTAGATTACTTCAACCCAATGAAGTAGATATTACTTTCGGTTTATAGGTAATAATAATAGGTCCTATTTAGAGGGATTGAACCAGACCCAAATGGAACAGAGAAAGGGAAGATTCTCTTTCCAATCTTCCATTTAGGATGTTTTTGGAGGGATCAACATATTCAGTAAAAAGTAGGTCATTACTAATTTCAGCACACTCAGCAGTAACTCTGAGCAACCTAACTTTTCTAGACAACAGGCTACCCAGAGAAACATGGTCAAGTGATCCCCATTCAGTATCTCACAGACATCTCGTTCAGAGGACTCCATGTCTAAAAGGCCAGGCTCCCTCAGTGAGAAAAGTCCTTCTGCCCAACATGGCTGCTCGGGGAGGCTGACCTCGGCCTGAAGGCTTTCCAGCCGGATGATGTGCTGGTTGGTTGATGAGTTTTTCTCCCGAAAGTCTTCTCTGAGGGCGTGTACTTGCATGGAGAGTTGTCTCTCAACTTCTGATGCCTGTAAGCAAAAGAGACCATGGGGCTGATTCAGAGGTTGTACAAAGGAAGGCCGCTCAGAATTTTGCCTTTCATTTCTCAAACACCTCTTTGCAACTCTACTCTACAGGAAGTACAGGATGAGAAACAACCGGTTTCCTACCCCGTTCGCTTTGTTCTCTCATGCCCAAACAAGACTAACCCCTATTCCTACCTAAAGTCTGAATGACTCTGTCTAGGTCTAGGACCACTTTGCTGATCAGAGGAAACAGGCCTAGAAAATAGTAAGTTCTCAAATGTTAGTTATTATCATTATGACTCTGCACAACACACAGCAGAAGCTCCAGAAACATCTACTAAATTGAGAGACGGTCTCACTATTTTACATGAAAGAATAAGACCAATATACCTAAACCTTAGAAATTCCTTTATCTCCCCCATCCATTTCCTTATTGGGGGCCAATAAAATAATCTGTCTTTACCTCTTACTCCCAGTCAATGTGGGCACTACTTAAAATACCCTGTCATGTCTGTTAAGATTCTTGCTGTTCATTTCTCAAGGATGTTTTCTGCACCTCTTGACTCTCTGGGGAGTGCTGGCCGAGGGGCTCCTTCCCCACCCTGATCTGTTTACTCTCTAACACAGAAACCCAGCAAACACCAAGGACCACTGAGTGTCTCGGCACCGAATATGCAGGAGAATGTTTTGAGAGAATGTGCCCTTGGAAAGATCCGAGCCCTGTCATTCTCCTGAGGGTCTGGCCAGCTCAGCCCACAGAAGAGAGTCCTGAGCACTGCCCTGGGGAGGACAGCCACAGGACAGGGTAACTCACTGCCTCAGTGCTTCTGGGAGGCCAAATGGGGTCAGTAAGCATTATGGGTTCTCAGGGGAGATCACAGCATGCAGAAATGGTGAGGAAAGGCTTTCAGAGGAGGCGGGTGGTAATAATCTTGAAACGGTAGGCGAGCTGTTCAATGAGGCTCTCACAATAATGGTCACATGTTCAATAGTTCCTTTTATCTTCAAGTGCTATGTAATCCATTGTCCATCTTTTTTTGGTCCCATAGATTCAACAAACATTCCCCCCTCCCCGACCCGCCACAAGAATCAACCCACAGTGCTAGTTTTTAAACAATTACAAGACACACAGCAAAAGAAAAATCAAACCATCTCTTTTTTCTTCTTATTCTAAATTTAGTTTTCACTACCAGTTTATTTCCAAATCACTTAGAAACACAGTATTAGTCACTCCTACCTAAAAATAACATGAGCATTATTTACCCAGTGCTTACTATGTGCCAAGAACTGTGCTAAATGCTTTATCTCAACTGTCACAACCAAAGTGGAGCCTATCACCCTCACCCAAGGCAACAAACTCAGGGAGGTGAGGGAACTTGTCCCACATCTCAGTGAATGACAGCATCAGAATGGTCAATTTAGGGCTATCTTACTCTGAAATTAGGACTTCAATACTACCTTCTTTTACAGTACCTTGAAGTAGTTTTTCCTATTTCTATCACTCACTACTGAAACCGACTTTATCAGTCCAATTTAGACTTTTTTTCTTCTTCTTTTTTTTAATACTAAGCAATTTTATTTATGATTCTTGAAATTTCTTTGAATAGAATTTAGGGCCCATAAAGAAAATTTCCTCTTATAAATGCTGCAGTTTGGTCACCTACATGAAATTCAGTTGACTATCAGAGTTTCAAATATGCTGGAGATTACAAAGCACTGGGTAATTCAGGCAGCTGTGACCTTATTCTGAGCATCACCACCTTGACATGAATCATGAGACAACCAAGCCTAAGAGATGCACTGGGGACTACAAACACAGCCCAGCTGTTAATCAGAAAGGCTCCTGTAGATGGTCTCCTCTCAAAGCAACCTTCCTAGAAATAAAATTTGTCTCTTCCCTCCAGGAATCATGACACCAGAGTCTCAGCTCTTAACCACTATGTAATAATGACTCTTTAAAATGTCTGACTCCTCAGATGTGCCCAAGGGTATACCATTGACACAGGCTTTTGACCTACAGCTCTCATTTGAATTTCCAACCACCCGCCCAGAGAAGCAGGAATTGCTGGCCTCATTGTGCAGACAAGGAAGGAGGTGGAGGCCAAAAGGGAGTGGCACTGGCCGCGCCCTCCTGGTTCTGGGCTCGCCCACAACACCCTGGCCACCTCCAGCCAGACGGCCGGTCACCTGTCTGTGATGGTGATGGAGAGGAACACATCGATCAGACATAAACACCATCTTCAAGGAGCTAATGCACCTTCCAAAATATATTATTTCCTCCTTTTTCAGAGATGGAAACTGGCACAGATATTTTAGATCTAACAGAATGAGTATTAGCTGTTTCGTCACATAAATGAAATAATGATGGCTAAAGTTTGTCCATACTCTTATGTTCTAAATGCTTTCTAAATAAAGTATCAGAAAGATTATAAAGTCAAAAAAAAAAAAAGATTATAAAGTCAATTTTACTTCTATAATGAACACAGCACACTGGTGCTTGTCAGTGCTGGGGCCAGGATTTGTACCCAGATCTGCAGCTCCTACCCTCACATTCTCAACCCCAACACACAGCACTCCCTTTCTACTCTCCTTTGCTCCCTCTCAAAAAAGCTTACAAAATGAAAGTGACACCAGAGAAACAACCTTGAATTTATTCTAATTTAAGACAAAGGGTGAATTATTAAAAACCATATGTAATTTACTACAGTTGAAAACTGCTGCATTAGGACATGAATTTAAAAATAATTAACTTTATTTTCAATTTCTTATTTTTATTTATTTATATTTTTTGGCCACACCATGTGAGATCTTAGTTCCATGACCAGGGATCAAACCTGTGTTCCCTATAGTGGAAGCGCATAGTCTTAACCACTGGACTGCCAGGGAAGTCCCGATTTTTCAATTTTCAATTTCTGTAACAGAACCCCATTGCAGAATATGGGTTTGTTTTCAAAGTACATTTTGTTGATTTTTCCCCAATCTTTCTGTGTGTATGTACATGTGTGTGTACAATTAAATTACTCATGATCATATTGCTTATATAGATTTTTCTTTTTTCACTTAGCATCAAAATATTTGATATTAAAAACAAACATCAGGTGTCAAAAACATTTCCACATTATTTATTACTGTGTGTGCGTGCACTATAAGCTGCTTCAGTAGCGTCCAATTCTTTGCAACCCTATGGACTGTAGCCTTCCAGGCTCCTCATGTCCATGGGTTGCCATGCTCTTCTCCAGGGGATCTTCCTGACCCAGGAAAACAAGCTGTGTCTATTGCATCTACTGCACTGGCAGGCAGATTCTTTACCACTAGCGCCACCTGGGAAGCCCAATTATTTATTATTATACTTCTTAATCATCACTTTAAATGGCTGCATAATATTCTATCAAGAAGATAAGTTATGATTTCCTTTAGCACTCCCTTATTGTTAGGCATCTGGGATTTTCCCAGATTTTGCAATTATAATGAATACATGTCACTGTGATGGTGGTAGTAGAGCTTTCCTACTAACAGAAGTAGAATGGAAAGCCTGAGTTTTCCAGTGGAACGCAAAAACTGAAAAAAGTAGATGATTATAGTTTAGAAGAGGAAATCTACACCAATTTGAAGCAAAAATGGGTTTATGATTAGCCTATGAGTAACTGGAAAATTCAATTAACCAAAAGTCTCTATTTTCTTATTTTCTATTTTTCTTATTTTCTTATTGTCTTATTGTTCTTGATAAAACTTTCAAATTTGGTAATGGGTGCCATCAGTCTAATGAGAGCATATTATATGATAACCCCTCTTTTTACTGTCTTGGGTATTTACAGTACTGAAAGCAACAGCCATTTAATAGACAGTAAGTAAATGCAAAAATGTATGAAAGTCTTTTGTTCTCACTAGGCTTCAGTGTGCCAATTCCTCCTGAAGCCTTCCAAAAATAAAACTCAGAAGTTAAGTTTGTTATGTATTTATATTTTACTTAATGTAAAAGATAGTTAAGATTTTTACCAATACCTTTCCAAAGGGAAGGTTTCATTTCTGGTAATATGTTGGGTTAGGTTACTTGGACTGACCTTCTTACTGAAAACAGCTAAAAATACTGGATAAAATTGAAGACTTCTTAAAAGCATCAAAGAGCTGACAAGATAGTGATGGAGTCATAAGAATGCTTCACACAGGCACATTATTACAACCAACCAATGGAACACAAACAGTAACAAATAAACCTAACTACACCACAAATGAACAGCAAAACCACAAGTAAAGTGGGTGGAGAAGAAAATAACTTAGCTAAATGGCTTTGGAAAACAATCCTCTGACTGTACTATAAGGTTCAGGAAGAAAGAACTACACAGAGCTACAGAACTGTAGGTCATAAGTTGCTTCTCACAGATGAATGGGTTAGCAATTCTAACATTAATGTGTTTAATAGAATTGAACAAATAAGTAAATGTATCATGGATAATGAGAACCAGGTTCTCCTTTGGAAAAAGAAGTTACAAATAAGGAAAGAGGGAAGGCTAACATGAACCTTGTGGTAGTGGATTAGAATTGAAGACATTAGAAAGAATTTATGGTGTTTAACACACACACATACACACACATACACACACATATATGTAAGTGGAGAGACTGAGAAAATGATTATATGCATCTGTTTATGAATGAGGTAAAATTCTACACACTCATTCCCTAATTCTGTCTTCCACAAGGGCCTAAAAGTAATGACATCTTAGTGCACACATTGGTTTTTATACACTAATCTCTAAGAAATGAACCAAACAAAGCTCCTTGGAGAAATGGCTTGTTTCAGGGTCGGGGGAGGAAAAATACAAGATGAACTTAGACCATCTTAGGATGCCAGAAAGAAAGGAAGTGATCAAAAAATGAGAGAGGTACACTGAATAGACATAGAACTCAACTTGAAGGAGCTCCCAATGGCTAAGGCTGGGACCATTTGATCAATAAAACAAATAATGACAGTGATGAATTAAAATGCAAAGAATAAATATTCATGAGTCCACAATGGTAAGTAAATAATTGGATAAATTAGTTAATGAGGGGAAAGAGGCAGTTCCTCCTTACAGAGAATTCCAACTAATAAATGTAGAAGGAATGCTGAAAACAGAAAATCACCAGCAGGCAAGCACCACAGCAGTAACCATTGCAGGCAAGAGCTAGAGGATGGACGCTAATAACTGGTAGCAAAAATTCGACAAGAAACAGGGTACTTACACAGTCTCAAAGTATCTCCCTGTAAGGCTTACTAATCACAAAGAAGAAATGAGTAACTTCACAGTGGAGAAGCCTGGCAGATACTACCTTAGAAGTTAATGTCATCAGTTAAAAAAAAAAAATGTCAAACATGACGTGTCCTCAATATGAACACTGAGAAGAACACGGCTGCACTTCTGTGCTACCCTGCAAAATGGCATAACCTAATCATGACAAGACATTAGACAAACCCCAAATTGAGGGACTTTCTACAAAATAATCCACCATTACTCTTCAAAATACCAACTTCAGGAAAAACAAATCAAGACTGAAGAACTGTCAGAGATTGAAGGAGACAAAATAAACATGACAATTAAATACAACATGGGAGGTTGAACTGGATCCTGGGCCAAAAAAGGACAAAGGTGGGAAAGCTGGCAAAATCCCAGCAGGTATGTGGATTACCTAATACTGCCTCAATGTTGGTTTCGATAACTACTATGGTTACATAAGATGTTAGCATTAGGAGAAACTAGAAGGGTATATGAGAATCTATTTTTTTTCTTAACTTCCCTGTAAGGCTAACATTGTTCAACAACAACAAAAAATACCTGATTGGTAGTGCCCCTAGACACTTGGCAGGAGAAAACGAGTTATCTTTGAAGGATGGTAGCATCATCCAAGATCAAATAATCTCCATAAATAATGTTCTAATAAAAATAAGCAGATTATAGTAAAACAAAACAAAAATACACATGGAGACAAAGATTCATGAGCAAGAACTGGCATAAGCAACAACAGAAACAGATTCACAATGATTTCAGATCCTAGAATTATCAGTTACAGATTATAAGACAACTGTGATTGTGTTTAGATAAATAAAAGGCATGATTAAAAATATCTCTATGGAACAAGAAAATATAAAATACAACCAACCAACCAGTCTGAAAATGGCACAAGATGTCTAGAATAAAAAACAATCCTTTTAGTTCACATAGCGCCATGGACACATATATCTAGCAGAACACATACTACATTTATTACAGTTATCCATTTACATCTTTCTCCCTCACCACATTTTAAGCTTTTTAAGACTGGGGGTGATGCTGTCTAATTTATTTTTGTATTGCCAGTGGATAGTGCAATGCCTGGCAAAATATGGTAAGTATTCAAAAAATGTCTGAAATTATCTCTTTCGTGGCTTTTAGAAATTGCCTTTGAGCAATTAAAAAAGAATCAAGTCTAAATGTATAATAATATAGGTACCATGGGATGAAAAAAAAACAGTAAAAATCTCCAAAGAACTAGAGTAGATACACACACCCCCAAATTAAAGTAAAAATGTTAACCAAGTTTATTCAGCTTTTAGAGTGGTTGGATTTATGCTACAAACTAGGGATACAATAGTGAGGAAGACAGAAAGTGTTAGTCCTTCAGTCTCGGTTGTGTCCGACTCTTTGCAACCCATGGACTGTAGCCCATCAGGCTCCTCTGTTCATGGAATTCTCCAGGCAAGAATATTGGAGTGGGTAACCATTCTCTTCCTCCAGGGGATCTTCCAGACTGAGGGATCAAACCTGGGTCTCCTGCATTGCAGGCAGATTCTTTACTGTCTAAGCCAGATCTGGTCTCTAAAAATCTCAGAGCAGGAACCCTACTAGAAAAAAGAAACCAATTACTGAACTCCTTCATCGCACACCTGATGAAACTGAGGCCCAGAAGGAATCCACAAGGATCACATAACAAGTAATGGAAAGGTAAAACAAGTGAGATACCAATTTAGGGAGAATGACTTTTGAAAGGATGGAAAAACAAATCACAAGAAATGAACTTAAATTTTAATAGCAAGGCAGTTGACAGAGAAAAGTTAGAGAATGAGAAAACAAAACCAAACCTGATGCTGGTTAATATTCAAAGAAAAACATTTTCTTTTCCTGGTCTCTCATCTTGGATTTCAACTAGTTTGAAGTATAATTTACTATTTTAACCTCTCTTCTGATAGACTTTGAGCCCTAGTATCCACAACATTATTTAGTACATCACTGGTTCTTAAAACATATTTGTACAATGAATGGTTTATATTTTATCAGAAAATCAGTTTTCCTACCAGGTTCTATTTTTCACTTTAGAATACAGAATATCCTCTCTAGACTATGCAAACCACTACTTTTTTGTTTGTTTGTCCAAAGCAAATACAGAAACAAATATCTAACAATTCCTTCAAGTGAAAAATTCAAGATTTTAACAAAATGAAGATAAATTTCATGTTGATCAAGCTTTTCTTTTTATTTTAGCTTAATGGGAATCTTCGTTTTCCTGAGCAACCCAAAGTTCCATACCTGTTACAGGTAGATATTTGCCTGTCTAATCATGCTGGGTTATTGGGTTCTTGCAAATTTATGATGTTACAGGATAATGGTGTGGCTATAGACATCTGCTGTACTATTTTGCTAATTAATGCTATCTTCGTGCAGGTATGTGATGCAGACAGATGAGACTCACTTTGTACTCAAGACTTCGGTAGAACAATGTTCACTGCAGCATTGTTTGTAAAAGACTAGAGGCAACCAAAGTGTCCACCATTAGCAGACTGTATGTATCAGTGCAACTGAATGCTATATAATCTACCTGCACTAATGCGACAGGCAAGAATTCTACCAGTGAGTCACCCATGCGTCCATTACTTGCCTTAATGTGGAAAGATTTCAACAATGTAACATTTTAAAAAGCATATTTGATCCTATTTACATGAAATTATATGTATATGTTTATCGAGGTGCACACATGCATAGAAGAATGCCTGGAAGGCTGTTCATCAAAATACTATCAGAGATTACCTCTAGGGCATGATATTCCTAGCAATGTTTGCCTTGGAAAAGAATTTTCTGTAAAGTTGAAATGTTCGACAGTAGTATGTATTATCGTTAATAATGAGGGAAGATAAAGTTATTTATTTAAAAATAGATAAACTCATAAAATATCAACCTAGGGACAAAGGTGAAAGGAAAACTGTGTATTATTAACATCAAATAAAGATGAGAAATTTTAGTAATAGTGAGGCTGGGGAGAGTGATACAATTATAACAAACTTCAGACAGCATAAGCTTAGAAAGACTGAGGGGAAAGAGTATTTTATTTTTTAAACTTCTAAAGTTTGAAAATTTACAAAGCTTCATGTCCCTATGAAGTATACAAAAAAAAACAAGACACAATTTCCACCCTCAAGCAACTGAAGGAGAATGTGGTGAACGCTCATGAAGAAAGCCAATACAAGGTACAGAATACTGGCACGCACTGACAGGTGGTATGAGAAATGCACAAACAGCTCAAGACAAAATATGGTAGACGTCTTAAGGAAGACATCTTAAGGAAGGCAAAGCATACAGTCGAGTGATCCAAAGAAAACTATACAGCCACTGTACCCCAGTTTCTTCATCTGAAAAATGGTGAGTAGAAGACCTTAGCATTAAGATGAAATAATGTTAGGGAACCACGGACCGAAAACTTCTGCATGAAAACAACCACTTGCACAAGTTGTCTCTCACGAGAAGGTTCCAGTAAGGAACAAGGAAATGACAAGCTGTTGCCAACCCGAAGAATTTGGGAGGGGCGGAAAAGAGGGAGGAGATGCTGGGCCATACATAGTATGTCCTGCCAACCTCCCGGAAACTCTCTGCTGGAATCTGTCTTCACCGGGAGAGCTGCATGCCACCTGGAAAAGCCCTGAGTCAGACCATATATGGACACAAGCAAGGTGATGGGGCAGGGCAACCCAGAAATGTACCCCTCCTCCATAAAACCCAAGACTGTGAACCAAGAGGCAGAGCAGTCCTTCTGGGTTCCCTGACCTTGCCGCTCTCCACTCAAACGGCCCCTTTTCAATAGTGTCTTGCTTCATCAGCAAGTATGTCTCCTTGGACAATTCATTTCCAAGTGTTAGATAAAGCCCCTCTTGGGGCCTGGAAGGCATCCCTCTCTACCCACAGTAATGTAGATAAAATGTTTAGTGCAGACTAAATATGTAATAAGTTATTGCTATTACTCTTATTTAAGATTAAGTGAAATAGAATACTGACATTTGCTCAAAGGAAAGCATGTAATTTCAAAGTTGAAACCTCAGAGACTACCTGGTCCTAACCCCTAATTTGGTGGTTGATGAAACGGAGGCCTGGGTCAACAAAGTGAGGCCTTTGATGTGACCTGCGTGAACCAAAGTAAGGTCTTGCCTAAGACCACACATGACTACCGTTTTCAGTTTCTTTCCATTTCAATACCATTTTTTTCTTCTTTTAGACAACAACGAAGAGTCACTATTAGATGCTTTTCAAAGATGCCAAAAACTCATCCTCTAGAATGAAGAAAGTCTGATGCCACTACCAGTGTGTATTACTCATGAGAGGGAATGCCTGCTTACATGAGACACGTGGAAAGCCGCTCCTTGACATTTAGAAGGTGCGCACCCACTAGATAGGGGCCATGTCTAATTCTGTTTGAATGAACTTTAAAGTTACAGCACAATAACAGTTTTATTGTCATCCTTTTAATCACTATCAAAACATAATCCCTCAGTATCAAAGGCCAGCAACTCTGGCAGTACAGGCTTTTAATTGAAAAAGAGAAAAGGACAAACATCAGTCTGCTTTTGTTTCTGGAGGAGGGCCTTTACTCCATGTCAGATCCCTACTGCTCATTAAGTAAAAAATATTTCAGAAGTCAGAGAAAAGGATTTTACATTTTAAAATGTCCTACAAGGACCCATACCATAAAACAAGTCCTGGATATTCCCAATACACTGCACTGACAGTCAGAGCTTTTGATTCACATAGTGCTTTTTTTTTTTTTTTTTAATCTTTTTTTTCCAAACCAAAATGACACAATCCTCTGTGTTCACTTGATGGCCTGGTGCTTTGCACTATCTCCAACATGGATGAAACACTTGCTTTATATGCTTTTAATTGAAGATACAGAGATGAATAAGACTCAACTCTTGTGGAAAAACTGTCTTCCAAATTCAGGCTCTAAAAAGAATAGTTTTTCTTCTCTACCAATTACAGTGTTGTGCAACCTCAAGCAAAACTTCCCAACGCTTTGTGCCTCAGTTTCCTCACTTGTAAAATTAGGATAAAGTGTAGCTCTCCTAATTGGTGGTCACTTCCCACCAACATAAAAACAAAATTGTCAGGTTTAAATGTAAAAGAGGGCAGGTCTCAACAGCCTAAGAAAATGTGGCAGAGACTGATGGCGAGGACAGCCCGAATTGAGGCCGAGCTGCAAAGAATCTAGGCGCTCTCTTTTACCCATGGATGTGGTGTGGTGATCACAGAGAAACCTCAAAGGTCTCAGGGGTAAAGACGCGAGGACATGGACCTGAAGCTAAGCTAAAAGAATTACTACCCAGCTAAACTGAGGAACTGCACTGTCTACAAGGACATGTCTAACCTGAACAGGCTTCCCTGTTCCCTCAGGGCTGAAAACACCATGAGCGCTGCAGAGTTCCCAGAATTTGAAATGTTTACGCTTTCAAAAGATTACATGGAGGTACTTGGAAGAGAAACTGAGAACCTTTTCATGATAAACAGGAAGGCTGAGGGGGAAGACAGATACTTTGAATGACATTCTACTTAACAAACTTTAATTTAGGTCAGTGATGGGAATGGGCTGGGCTAAGTAAACACTAGGAGTCCTTCACAGACCACTGGTGTCCCAGGGACACACTCAGGATTCCCTCAGAAAATAACTGCCATGGCTAATCCTAACAAAGAAAGGAAATTCTAGTATTTTTAGTGCTTTTTATTTCTTTTGGTCATATGGCCCACCAGAGGATTCATCTAGACCTTAAGAAAGATTGGAATGTTCCGATGTTACTGTTTGGACCTGGAGAAGGATCAAGGAAAATCTGCTCTCCTAACTGGTGGTCACTTCCTTCACTTCCCGCCAACATAAAAACAATTATCAGTCTTCCCTGGTGGCTCAGTGGTGAAGAATTGCCTGCCAATGCAGGAGACATGGGTTCGAGCCCTGAGCCGGGAAGATCCCCATGCTGCAGAGCAAGTAAGCCCGTGCACAGCTGCCGTGTAGGCCGCCTGCCCGCAGCCCGTGCTCCACAAGAGAAGCCATCGCAGTGAGCAGCTCAGGCGCTGCAACTAGAGAATGGCCCCCGCTCTCTGCAACTAGAGAAAGCCCGCACAGAAATGAAGATCCAACACAGACAAGAAATAAAATTACTTTTTAAATTATCCATCAAACTATGTCTTTTTTTCTCTGTACACGCCTCTATGGTTCTGCTTATGGCATGCTCCCTTTTTGGAACATCTTTCTCTGAAAATTTTCACCTGATACATTCTTAACTTTAATGACCCAGTTCAAAGGTGACCCTTATATCACTTTCATAATCTCCTAGGTTAAAATGATTACATTATTTGCAGTCCTGTAATAATGCTCTTTTGAGTATTACATATTCTTTTCTGTTTGCTTACTACATAGTCTGTTTATTTGTTCACATGTGTGTTTTCTTTCTTACACTGTGAAGGACTTAAGGACAGGAATTATATCTCATATTCATCTTTGCCTACAAACATACACAGCACATACTAGGTACTCAAGTGTTTACTGTATGAGACAAAATCTGAATACCTTAAGTGTGTACTTTTTGAGATGGTCAAGTTAAGGTTGGAGGAAATAGAAGTGGGATTAAGCTAAATCCCAGAAGTGTCCCTTTAGCAAATTCCCAGGAGGATCAGCAGGTAATTAATTAGATAATTCCCTTTGATTTAAATAGTCCCTGCTCAGGAAAGGGCACTCTTTCCCCCATAGGGCATCACCACGGCTCAGGCGATTTACTCCCGCTTGGATGTAAATTGCCCGGGACTGACCTGAGGGTTTGCTGGTTGGTGATTCTGCCTGTGCCTGCACTCTGCCTGTGTGTGGAATCTAATGCTCAGAACCCACAACTGCTTCCCCTGTGCCTTCTATAGCCCTCACAAACGTCCTTTCTTTTATAAAGTTATTACTGAGTGAAGGAAACAGGTTCGAATCAAGTCCTTTTCGGAGCTTGTCATTAAGTAGGCACTCCCAAGAGAACATGTGGGGGCTCCCCAGGCAGCACAGTGGTAAAGAACCCGCCTGCCAGTGCAGGAGACACAAGAGACGATGGTTTGGACACAACTAAGCACACACACAAGCGGGCTTTATATTAAAACTGATTTATTTATCCTGAAGGGAAGCTCCAGTTCTGTTAGTTTGCATTGAATGCAACAAACTAAATCTGAAGAAAAGGAAGACAATGAGCACTTACTAAGTGCTTTCCACGTTCAAGCAACGCTCCAGGTAATATACGTTATTTCATTCTATCCTAACAGTGCTATGGAATATGTCCTGTTAACCCATTTTACAGAATGAAGAAAGTGAAGCTAAATGAGATTAAGTTACATAGTAAATGACAGAGCTAGTATTCAAATGCAAGTCTGATGTGAAAATTAATAAAAATGTCACTCTATAGCCACATCCACAGGAAAAGACCCCTCAGACTGACCTGGGGTTAGGTTTACGAGACCTCCTGTGGGCACTTCTACCTGAATGCTTTCAGACCACGTGTGTAATTTACCTCCAGCCCTGACCTGTTCCCTGACTTCAGGCTCCTCTAGCTAACTGCCTACTCCACATGTCCAGCTAGATCACTGATTGCATCTCAAACTCAACGGGCATGAAAACTGAACCCCCAATTCTAGGGCCTCCACCAAACATGCTTCTCCTGCGTCTCCCCTTTCTCAGCAGATGGCAACTCCATTCTTAGAAGTTTTAGCCCCACACAAAGGAATTAGCCCACACCCCTCCTTTTTTTCACTTCTACCCACATTCAATCCATGTACAAATCCTGTGGGCTGTACCTCTTAAGTTTACCTCAGAGGGTTGTTATGAGCATGAATGAGTTGATGTTTTTTAAAGCACTGTTAGGACATTGCTTTGCATAAACATCATGAGTACTTATGGAGCAAAAGAAATACCCAGCATCCTACCGTTACTCTTTGTCCCCACTCAACCACCCTAGGTTTGGCCAGCATCATCGTCCACCTGGACTACTGAAAGCAGGAAGTCATCACCTAAGCAGTCTCCCTGCTTCCAGCCTTGTCCTCCTAGAGCCTACTCTCCAAGCAGCAATCTTTTAAAAACCCAAGTTATATTACGTCACTGCTTAAAAGCATCTAGAAGTTTTCCATCTTACTCAGGATAAAATGTAACAAAGTCCTTATCATGGCTTATAAGACTCTACCCTCTTCAGGGATCACATCCTTGCTGTGGTGAAGGGGCTTATGTAACTCCATGAAGTTATGGGTCATGCTGTGCAGGGCCACCCAAGACGGACAGGTCACAGTGAAGAGTTCTGACAAAATGTGGTCCACTGGAGGAGAGAACGGCAACCCACTCGAGTATTCTTGCCACAAGAACCCCATGAACAGTATGAAAAAGCAAAAAGATATGACACCGGAAAATGAGCCCCCCAGGTCAGAAGGTATCCAATATGCTACTGGGGAAGAGGGCAATTAGTAATCGCACCAGTAAGAATGAAGAGGCTGGGCCAAAGCAGGAACTTCTTCTTGAGGTTCAGCTGTGGATGTGTCTGGTGGTGAAAGTAAAGGTCAATGCTGTAAAAAAAACCAATATTGTATAGGAACCTGGAATGTTAGGTCTACAAATTAAGGTAAATTGGATGTGGGCAAGCAGGAGATGCCAACGGTGAAGACTGTCATCTTATGAATTACTGAACTAAAATGGATGGGAATGGGCAAATTTAATTCCAATAACCATTATAACTACTACTGTGGGCAAGAACCTTTTAGAAGGAATGGCGTAGCCCTCATAGTCAACAAGAGAGGATGAAATGCAGTACTTGGGTACAATCTCAAAAACAACAGAATGATCTCAGTTCATTTCCAAGGCAAACGATTCAACATCATACCACTCCAAGTCTGTGCCCCGATCACTAATGACAAGAAGCTGAACAGTTCTATGAAGACCTAAAACACCTTCCAGAACACACACACAAAGATGCCCGTTTCACATACAGGACGGGTGCAGAAATAGGAAATCAACAGATACCTGGAGTGACAGGCAAGTTTGGTCTTAAGAGTACAAAATGAAGCAGAACAAAGGCTAACAGAGTTTTGCTAAGAGAACACACTGGTCACAGCAAACACCCTCTTCTGACAACACAAGACACAACTTTACACATGGACATCACCTAATGGTCAATACTGAAATCAGGTTGATTATCCTCTTTGCAGCCGAAGATGGAGAAGCTCTAGACGATCAGCAAAACAAGACCGGGAGCTGACTGTGGCCCAGATTATGAACTCCTTGTTGACAAATTCAGGCTTAAACTGAAGAAAGTAGTGACAACCACAAAGCCATTTAGATATGACCTAAATCAAATCCCTTACAATTATACAGTGGAAATGAGAAATAGATTGAAGGGAGTAGATCTGATAGACAGAGTGCCTGATGAACTATGGACAGCAGTTCGTGACACTGTACAGGAGACAGGGATCAAGACTATCCCCAAGAAAAAGAAATGCAAAAAAGCAAAACGGCTGTCTGAGGAGGACTTACAAACAGCTGTGAAAAGAAGAGAAGCGGAAAAGTAAAGGAGAAAAGGAAAGATATACCCATTTGAATGCAGAGTTCCAAAGAATAGAAAGGAGAGATAAGAAAGCCTTCCTCAGTGATCCATACAAAGAAACAGAGAAAGACAATAGAATGTAGATCTCTTCAAGAAAATTAGAGATACGGAGGGAACATTTCATGCAAAGATGGGCTCAATAAAGGACAGAAATAGTATGAACCTAACAGAAGCAGAAGATATTAAGAAGAGGTGTCAAGAATACACAGAAGAACTATACAAAAAAGATCATGACCCAGATAATCACTCATTCAGAGCCAGACATTCTGGAATGTGAAGTCAAGTGGGCCTTAGGAAGCATCACTATGGACAAAGCTAGCGAAGATGATGGAATTCCAGTTGAGTTATTTCAAATCCTAAAAGATGATGCTGTGAAAGTGCTACACTCAATATGCCAGCAAATTTGGAAAACTCAGCAGTGGCCACAGGACTGGAAAAGGCCAGTTTTCATTCCAATTCCTAAGAAAGGCAATGCTCAAATTACTGCACAATTGTACTCATCTCACATGATAGTAAAGTAATGCTCAAAATTCTCCAAGCCAGGCTTCAACAATACGTGAACTGTGAACTTCCAGATGTTCAAGCTGGTTTTAGATAAGGCAGAGGAACCAAAGATCAAATTGCCAATATCCGCTGGATCATCAAAAAAGCAAGAGAGTTCCAGAAAAACCTCTATTTCTGCTTTAGTAACTGTGCCAAAGCTTTTGACTGTGTGGATCACAATAAACTGTGGAAAGAGATGCGAATACCAGACCACCTGACCTGCCTCTTGAGAAATCCTATGTAGGTCAGGAAGCAACAGTTAGAACTGTTAGACAACAGTTAGCAACAGTTAGAACAGTTAGCAATAGTTAGAACAGTTAGAACTGTTCTAATGAAACCATAGAACAACAGACTGGTTCCAAACAGGAAAAGGAGTACATCAAGGTTGCATATTGTCACCCTGCTTATTTAACTTACATGCAGAGTACATCATGAGAAACGCTGGGCTGGAAGAAGCACAAGCTGGAATCAAGATTGCAGGAGAAACAGCAATAACCTCAGATATACAAATGATACCACCCTTATGGCAGAAAGTGAAGAAGAACTAAAGAGCCTCTTGATGAAAGTGAAAGAGGAGAGTGAAAAAGTTGGCTTAAAGCTCAGTATTCAGAAAACTAAGATCATGGCATCCGGCCCCATCACTTCATGGCAAATAGATGGGGAAACAGTGGCAGACTTTATTTTTCTGGGCTCCAAAAATCACTGAGGATGGTGACTGCAGCCATGAAATTAAAAGACGCTTACTCCTTGGCAGGAAAGTTATGACCAACCTAGACAGCATATTGAAAAGCAGAGACATTACTTTGCCAACAAAGGTCAGTCAAGTCAAGCCTGTGGTTTTTCCAGTAGTCATGTATGGATGTGAGAGTTGAACTCTAAAGATAGCTGAGCACTGAAGAATTGATGCTTTTGAACTGTGGTGTTGGAGACGACTTGGGAGTCCCTTGGACTGCAAGGAGATCCAACCAGTCCATCCTAAAGGTGATCAGTCCTGAGTGTTCACTGGAAGGACTGATATTGAAGCTGAAACTCCAATGTTTTGGCCACCTGATGCAAAGAGCTGACTCATTTGAAAAGACCCTGATGCTGGGAAAGATTGATGGTGGGAGAAGAAGGGGACGACAGAGGATGAGATGGTTGGATGGCATCACCGACTCAATGGACATGAGTTTGGGTAAACTCTGGGAGTTGGTGATGGACAGGGAGGCCTGGTGTGCTGCAGTCCATGGGGTCGCAGAGTCGGACATGACTGAGAGACTGAACTGAACTAATCTGTGTGGGAGATGCTCTGTTACAGCACCCAGGAAAAGTGCTCTTGAGTGACCTTTTAGGGTGTTTCCTATCATCTGTCATTACAGACAATGCTGCAAAGTATATCCTTGACTTGCTTGAGAACTTCACAGAAATGGAACTAGCCAGCCAAGGATGTTTACAATTTAAATATAGTTGTCACTATAATCATCCTCCAGACAGATTTCATCAATTTATGCCCTACCCCTTGTCCTGTCTGAGTTTCCTTATACCCTCAGAAATACAGTCAGTCAGATTAATTTTTTTTAGCCTTTGTAACCTGGTAGGTGAAAAAATAGTATTAATTTGCATTTCTCCTCAGGAATGAGCTTGAGTATCTTTGCTTGTATAAATTCAGGTGTTCTTCCTCTGCTACAAACTAACTGTTCACATCTCTTGCTCATTTTTCTATTGGATTGGTTGTTAGTTTCTTTGAAATTGATTTGTTGGGGCTTTACTTACATCAAAGCTATCAACCTTTGCTCTGTCATACGTGGAACCAATACTTTCTGTCAGTCCTCATTTATCTCTTCACTTAATCTATACCTTGTTTTTCAACTTAATTGTAATTTAATTGACAGGTAACATTGTGTAAATTTAAGGTAAATAGCATGTTGATTTGATATCCTTATATAAAGCAAAATGACTACCACCTTAACACTAACTAACACCTCCATGCAGGATGCAGGGAAAGACTGAAGGCAAAAGGAGAGGGAGCAGCAGAGGATGAGGTGGTTAGATAGCAGAGGGGATGAGAGCGCGTCACTGGCTCAACGGCACGAAGCTGAGCAAACCCTGGGGAGAGAGAAGGGCGGGGAGCCCATCGTGCGACCATCCGTGAGGTCACAGAGAGCTGGGCGTGACCGAGGGGCTAAGCGCAGCAGTAACAACCTAAGACTCCACGAGATTCCTTTCCCCACCTGCCCTCTGCTCTTTCATCCCCCGTATTACAGGATGAGTTGTTCTCAGTAGGAAAATATTAAGAATTTTATTTTAAATCTTTCATTTGAGTAAAACTGATGGAAGATGAGTCAAATCTATTTTACCCTTCTACCTAATTACCTACCAGTAGTAACAAACTATCCACAGTCACAAAAATATTTACAAATGAGATATAAAAGCGTTCTCCCTCAGATTCATGTTATCGGTTATGCCCATTTTGCAAAAACTATTCAAATGGAATTCAAGCATAACTACATTCCCTTATTAGAAAAAAATCTACAGTAAAACTTTAAAAATAAAATATATCTGTTCAGTTCAGTCGCTCAGTCGTGTCCGACTCTTGGCGACCCCATGAACCGCAGCACACCAGGCCTCCCTGTCCATCACCAACACCCGGAGTTCACCTAAACCCATGTCCATTGAGTTGATGATGCCATCCAACCATCTCATCCTCTGTCGTCCCCTTCTTCTCCCACCATCAATCTTTCCCAGCATCAGGGTCTTTTCAAATGAGTCAGCTCTTTGCATCAGGTGGCCAAAACATTGGAGTTTCAGCTTCAATATCAGTCCTTCCAATGAACACTCAGGACTGATCACCTTTAGGATGGACTGGTTGGATCTCCTTGCAGTCCAAGGGACTCCCAAGTCGTCTCCAACACCACAGTTCAAAAGCATCAATTCTTCAGTGCTCAGCTATCTTTAGAGTTCAACTCTCACATCCATACATGACTACTGGAAAAACCACAGGCTTGACTTGACTGACCTTTGTTGGCAAAGTAATGTCTCTGCTTTTCAATATGCTGTCTAGGTTGGTCATAACTTTCCTGCCAAGGAGTAAGCGTCTTTTAATTTCATGGCTGCAGTCACCATCCTCAGTGATTTTGGAGCCCAGAAAAATAAAGTCTGCCACTGTTTCCCCATCTATTTGCCATGAAGTGATGGGGCCGGATGCCATGATCTTAGTTTTCTGAATACTGAGTTTGAAGCCAACTTTTTCACTCTCCTCTTTCACTTTCATCAAGAGGCTCTTTAGTTCTTCTTCACTTTCTGCCATAAGGGTGGTATCATTTGTATATCTGAGGTTATTGCTGTTTCTCCTGCAATCTTGATTCCAGCTTGTGCTTCTTCCAGCCCAGCGTTTCTCATGATGTACTCTACATATAGGTTAAATAAGCAGGGTGACAATATACAACCTTGACGTACTCGTTTTCCTATTTGGAAAAAATATCTCTGACTAAATGTCAAACACAGAAATGTGGAAGAGCAGGGTTTAGATTTTGGAGACAGAAGCTAAGTGGTCAGGTAATCTCCCACTGGACATTCCACCAGTAAATTTGGACATCTGTTGATGAAAATACTTCTCACATCTTGCCTCACTAAGATTATATATCATCTGATAGTTGCCATGGAAATAGCAGTAATGCTAACAAGAATTAGCCCATAGGGTTTTATCACTGGGTACAGAATTATTTTCTGTGAAGTCACTGGGGAAGCAATACAGATACTACGTGGGGATAAGAAACTGGTGAAATTTAAGTAGAGAAGCCCAAACCCTTCTTCCAAATTAGAGCCAATCCATTCCCTACCCAGATAATACCTACAGTTTCATCACCTAAGTTCTGAGCCTCTTTAGATCCTACATTCTCCACAGAGTCTTTCCTAATAAACCTCAGCTCTCAACTCTTAGTTCTGCCTCTTGATTCATATTTTTTAATGGCCTACATGCCATAATTTACTTATCTAATGACAGTGTTTTGCCTGGTTTCCCAGATGCAAACTGAATCAACAGTTCTTGAGTGCGTGCCCTCCACCAGGCAAGGTACTATCACGTGAATGATTCCCTTAAGTCCTCCTAATGATACCTGTTAGGCATGTATCATTAACCCACTATTTAGATGAGAAAACCAAACTCTGCAGAGGTTAAGTGATTTCCCCAGTACGTTTATTTCCTCAGAACAATCATTACGGTTTGACTATCGGCTCCTCAAGGAAAGGGAGGCTTGCCTCTTGGCACCTCTCCAGGACTCGGCAAGGGCTTGGCTCACAACAGGCAATCAGTTGGCCAAAAGTGACTTAAAGAAAATCAACAGAGAAAAAAATAAATAAAAAGGACTACCCTGGATATAAACAAGTGGGGAGGCAGACATTGCTGGGGCTTTTGTTTGTTCTGTTGTTTTAACAAATCAAACATACTGAAAGATTTCTAACAATGTCCATTTACTACTTTGAAAAAAATAAAAGATCTTATATAAAGCTATATTCTATGAACACATTGTTTGGTCTTGATCAGTTGCAAGGTATATTGCAAGACATTTGTTATTACTAATAGTGTAATGAAGTTAATATTTCACGTCTTCAAAAAAATTTCAATAGCAGCAAATTCAAAATGTTCACTCACTGTATTTTCATGACTAGAAGAAAAACGGTATTATAGCTAGAGCTTGTCCTCTGGACAAATTAAACATGTGTCTTGATGGAAAAAAGGTTAAGAACCAAAGAGCCCTGGGACAGGGATCGGCTGTCACTGGACTCCTTTCCTAACTGGATGAACACAAGTAATTCAAGTAAGCAATCTGGCCTCTGTCTCCTCAGGCCTTCCAACACATGGGACAAACTAACTCTACCCACGGCCAAACCATCCTTCAGGGACAATTAGATGTTACTTTGTGTTCGGAGTTGGCATCTGGTCTATTTTCTTGTTTCTCCAAGATGGTGAGAGAGCAAGAGGAGCTTACTGCTTCTGGAAACTGCCGAGGGTGTTGGCTTCATGAAAATGAAACCCGTAAGCCTGAAAGTTGACTCAGTTGTCTTCTTCTGAGAAAAACAGAAGGTCAGAGGATGATCCTCTTTCAAAAACTTCAGATTAAGAAAAATAGACATTTATTATGGAAAGTTTGCTGCAAAAAATGTCTATGATTTAAACAAAGTAAGTTGTTCCAAGTGAATGTCCACTTCTCAGGAAGAGTTAAGAGATCAAAAGCATATCTCACTTTCTCAGCCATTAAATACATAACAAAAACCCACTTCCTAGTTCTCCAATGTGTTGGAAAATCAATTAGTTAATGTCTGCTAAAGCTCTCAGGTACAAGGTGCTATCTCATAGCTAAGCACTATTCCATTTAAACTTGTTCTGGTTTCTTTTCTGTCATCTCCCATGTCTATCTGGGATGGAATGATGGAGATGATTAATTAACTGCAGTCTAATAAGTCAGATAATTCTTCAGAGCAGGGAAGCTTAAAAATATAGAAATGAAAATTAGGGCCCATTCAGACAGAGGCTCATTTAAATATCAGAATAATTATTCCAAACTGAAAACAATCCAAATAACCTGTCACCTGAGAGCTCCCAGATGGAGGAGAAGGTGCTATAAAAATCAAAATGATCATATCACTAACACATCTTACACATGAAGGAAGGGCAAAAATCCAAAACGGCAGTAATTCCAAACAACATCGTAATCCAATACTGTTCCAACACAGTTACTAAACATCCTCCATAGGAAAGGCAAGATGTTAGGCACTGATTAGGATGCAGTCCTACATTCAAGGAAGGACATGAAACAGGTAAATGAACAAACACATTTCACATTTGCTAAAGCAAAATAGAAGCACATATATTAAAACATTCAATTGATAGAACTTAAGTTCTGAAAAGTGAATCCTCAAAAAAAGCATACTGAATCAACGTATTTATACATTTGATTATGGATAATTATGATTTCTATACAATGAGATTCAACAGTTCTAAGTTTCCTTCCAATCAGCTGTTAATTACTACATAAACCCACATGAATGGGTATTAGGAAGCATGACAGAAGTACACTTCTAGATGGACCTAGAGATTATCATACTAAGTGAAGAAAGTCAGAGAAAGACAAATATTATATGATATCACTTCTATGCAGAATCTAAATAATAGTTCAAATGAACTTATTTATTTATAAAACAGAAACGGACTCACAGACAGAGAGAACAAACTTATGGTTACCAAAGGGGAAGCAGAGAATGGGGGAGGGGGGATAAATTAGAAGAAAAAGGAAAAACACATTACCAGAT
Source organism: Odocoileus virginianus (assembly GCF_023699985.2). NCBI lineage: Eukaryota > Metazoa > Chordata > Mammalia > Artiodactyla > Cervidae > Odocoileus > Odocoileus virginianus. The sequence continues at coordinate 58,359,407 of NC_069685.1, read as the reverse complement.
GAACTTGAGGGAAAAAACAAGTCTGATGCTCACAATACAAGGAACTTGTTGTATTCCTGATTCTATAGTTTGCTGCCAACTGAACAAAGTGTAGCTAGTTTACACTGTAGAATTAAACTAGAATAAAGGCAATCCTGATTATGGAGTAAATTCATAAAAGTCCTGAAATCACCTTCCATGGTTACACTTTCTCATCCACTAATTTTACTTCTAGGAATCTATCTTCAAGAATAATCAGAAAAGCCATCAAAGCTCTATGTACCTAGCAATTCCCTATGGGTATATCCATAGAAATACATGTTTCCGTCCACCAGAACGGATATCCAAGATTGTTTATAACAGCCATTATTTGTTAACAGCTAAAACCCATAAACAACCATTAACCAGAAAAATAGATATGTTATATATTCACACAGGGGAATACAATACACCAAAGCAAGTGAATTTCCTAAGATATATGTATCAACACAGATGAACTCTAAAAACAAAATGTTAAGCAAAAGAAGTTGCTCTATTCATGCAGTATGAGTCCATTGGTGCAAAAATCCCAAAACAGGCAAAACAAAACAGGATTATTTATGGATTCACACTTAGCAAGTAAAACTCACTAGAAAGCAAAGGTAAGGAACGATCACCACAAAAGTCTGGGGAGTGGTTGCTCTGTATGGCAGGGGGCGGGGGGGGGGTGTTGGGGGGGCTGTGCTTATGCTGGGGCTTGTAAGACCTAGAGCATGGGGCTCAGTTAAGCCAGGCTGACTCCTGATCACCAGCGATAGTAAGATAATAAATAAAAAGTTTGCTGACCCCTGAATCCTTTCAAAGAAATTGGCATATGAAGTCAAATTCTAGTTTGGGAGTTTCATGGATGTCCTTATATGCCAACCAGAGTCACATGTCATGGTCTCTCTAGAGATCAACTGCCCAGGACCAGAAACTTCTGTTCTAGCCCAGCACTCACACTCCAGGGAAGGAGACCCACCACAAGGCTGCAGCTCTCAAATCCCTCTGTGTTTAGTTAACTCTAGTATCATAACTTTATGTCTTGATTGTATTCCACATGTTCCCAAACCTGTACTCATTAAAAGACAATTCTTGGTTTGTCAGGCAATCTTATTCATTATGTTTAAAGTCTTCCTACTCTCATTTTTAGAGATAAAATACAATTTATGTTAGTCTAAAAGTAATATTGGCTCATTTTCCAACATCAGAACTCTAGGTTATATGAACCAAAACCGTACGACCACAGGAAACATGCGAAGATTTAGTTGGTGATATGCTATTTTCGTCAAAATGCTCAGTGACCACAAAGGATGAGAAACTGTGTTCCAGTATTTGGTGGTGTGGAAAGCAGAATCTTTCAAAAGCCAATGCCTGACTGTTTATAATAGCCAACAAGGAAGCAACCTAAATGTCCATCAACAGAGAAATAAAGAAGATGTGGTACATATATACAATAGAATATTACACAGACATTAAAAAAAATGAAATAACATCATCTGCATGGACCTGGAGATTGTCATACCGAGTGAAGTCAGACAGAGAAGCGGAAACAATGTATGACATCCCTCACACAGAATCTAAAAAGTCATGACACAAACGAACTTATTTACAAACCAGAAATAGACTCAGAGACTGAGAGAACAAACTCACGGCTGCCAAGAGTAAGGACGGTGGAAAGGGATCGTTAGGGAGTCTGGGGTGGACATGTACACTGCTGCACTCAGAATGGATAACCAACAAGGCCCCACTATAGAGCACAAGGAACTCCACTCAGTGTCACGAGGCAGGCTGGCGGGGAGGGGAGTTTGGGGGAGACTGGATACATGTACATGTATGGCTGAGTCCCTCTGCCATCCACCTGAAACTTTCACAACATTGTTAACTGACTATATTCCAGTACAAATAAAAAGTGTAATAAAGAAAAAGTCAATGCCTGAAAACTCCACAGATTACATGTCTTGTCAAAAGTGAGACAACACAACTGAATAACAGGGGATCTCACATCATCATCATAAGTGCACATCTTCTGGTAAAAAATGTTTGATTTGAATCCAGCAAGCTGTAATATATAAACTCCAGTTAGTAGGATAGACCAGGGAATAGAAGAATGATTTAAATGTCATTATGAGGAAGCAACCAGACACATTCAGAGGCTGAAACTTTCTACAGGACAACTGGCCCAGTTTCTTCAACATGTCAATGAAAAAGAGGAACTGCACTAGAATAAATAACACTTAAGGGACCAGACATATTACAACAAACATAATGCATGATCCTGGATTGGATCCTGATTTGCAAACCAAGAGTAAAAGAACATCTTTGGAGATTAACTGGGAAAATCTGAATATGAGCTTGAAGTTAAGATAATGAAAAGTTACTGCAGTAAAAAGGCATAGGTAATTAATTTAAAAAGCAGGTTACAAAACAATACATGCAGCATATGATATGATTTAGTTTAAAAAAGTATAGATAAATTTACACATACCTAGGAAAAGGTTCCTAAAGATTTACACTAAGCTGTTAACAATGGTGATCTCTGGAAGATGGACATGTGATGTTTTTATTTTTTCATTATTCCACTTGTCTCTATTTTCTAATTTTCTTCAGGATACATGCACTGCTTTTGTAATAATTAAAAAATAAGTTAAATAAGAACTGCCAATGGCCAGGAGGATTCCCTGATCCATTTGGTTAAGAATCTGCCTGCCAATGCAGGGAACATGGGTTCAATCCCTGGTCCAGGAAGATCCCACACCCACTGAGCCCACGTGCCCTAGAGCCTGTCCTCTACAACAAGAGAAGCCACCACAAGAAGCCTGCTCATCGCAACTAAAGAAAGCCTGCACACAGCAGCACAGTCACAAAAATAAATACATCTCTAGGAAGAAAACGGTCAATCGCCAAAAAGAATTCCCAAGATGACAGAGGAGTAAGACCTGAGCTCACCTCCTTTTATAAGCACACTAAAATTACAACTACTTAGAGAGAACTTATTGATGAGAAAAAGACCTGAACCTTCCAGAAAAGACTTTTCACAGCTAAAGGTAAGAAGGAACTGCAAGAAGGTAGTAGGAGGGGCAGAGTGGAAATATAGTTAAGACCCAAACCGTCAAGTGGGTGACCCACAAACGGGAGAGTAACTACAGGGGTTCTCCCCAAGAGCAAGGGGTCTGAGCCCCACATCAGGCTCTCCAGCCCGGGGGTCCTGCACCAGGAAGATGAGTCCCCAGGATGTTTGGCTTTGAAGGCCAGTAGGGTTTACTTTTAGGGGACCCAGAGGGCTGTGGGAAATAGAGGCTCCAGTCTTAAAGGGTGCACACAGAATCCCACCTGCTCCAGGACCCAAGGCAGATGCAGCAATTTGAAAGGAGCCTGAGTCAGACACAACTGCTGAACTTGTCGAGTCCCCCAAGAGGCACGGGGCAACTGGAACTCACATTGGGAACAGAGACACTGGTGGCAGCCGTTTTGGGGAGCTTGTTCTACCCCGTGGATGCTGGTGTTGTCAAGTACCATTCTGTCCATCAAAAGACTAACGGATAAAGAAGATGTGATAGATACACACGTGCATGTGTGCACACAGCAATGCTACTCAGTCATAAAAAAGAATGAAATTTCCCCATGTGCAACAACATAAATGAACCTGGAGGGTATTATTTGCAAGTGAAGAGAGTGACAAGGGATTAATCTCCAAAACAAACAGCTCATGCAAATCTAAGTTTAAAAACCTAACAACCCAATAAAAAAACGGGCAGAAGATCCAAACAGACATTTCTCCAAAGAAGATATACAGACAGCCAAAGAGCACATGAAAAGAAGCTCAACATCGCTAATTATCAAATAAATGCAAATCAAAACTACAGTGAGGTAGTACAAGGTAGTACCAGAGGTATCAGCTTACACTGGTCAGAAAGGCCAGCACCAGAAACTCACAAACAATAAATGCTGGAGAGGGTGTACAGAAAAGGGAACCCTCCTACACTCCTGGTGGGAATGTAAACTGACACAGTCACTCTGGAGGACAATATGGAAATATAAGGAATCCAAACTGGAAAAGAAGTAAAGTTGTCACTGTTTGTAGATGACATGATACTGTACACAGAAATTCTAAAGATGCCACCAGAGAACTACTAGAGCTAATCAATGAATTCAGTAAAGTCACAGGATGCAAAATTAATACACAGAAATCTCTTGCGTTGCTATACAGTAAAAACAAAAGATCAGAAAATTAAGAAAACATTTACTATTGCAACAACAACAAAAATACCTAGGAATAAACCTCAAGCCTCTTTTAATCTTTTTTCGTTTTTTTTCTCATGCTGTTTTTTTTTAAACTTAATTTATTTATTTTTTAAATATTTATTTATTTGGCTGTGCTGGGCATGTGGGTTCTTCAATCTTTAGTTGTGGGATATGGGTTCTAGTTCCCTGACCAGGGATCAAACCCCGGCCCCCTGTATTGGGAGTGCAGAATCTTAGCCACTGGACCACCAGGGAAGTCCTTATTTTTAATTTTTATTGGGTATAGTTGATTTATAATGTTGTGTTCATTTCAGGTATACGGCAAAGTTAATCAGTTTGGATTTGTCTAATTGCTTCCTTATAAAATCAATTAACTTGCTCCTCTAAAATAGGGTTGGCAAATTTTCCTTAAAGGTCCAGACAGGAAATAGTTTAGGCTTTGTGGGCCACTTACTACCTCCGTCATATACTCTTTTTGCTTCCTGGTTTATTTCTGTCTTGTTCTAACAATCCTTTAAAAATGCAACCCCTCTGCTGTAAAGCTGTGTTTTTCCCCTTGAAATAACCAAATAATCTGTGGGGTGATATTTCCAGTTCTCCATCTACCTTTCACCTGATAGTTTTTATCATATGTAGATTGTTTTTGCCTGAATCAGATATTTTATTAGGAGTTGAAATGATGATTCTTTAATTATACCATTACTTCTCCAAATACTAGCTGGCATTCTTACATAAAAAAAGAGCATACCCTCTTTACCTAGAGTTATTCAGTTACCTTAAAACAGTTGCTACTAGAAAAATGGTCAATTATTTCCTTCTATCAGTATTTAGAGTAAGCAGCTAATATTAGAGTGATTTTTAAGATGGTCAATTGTGGGATGGGGGAAGCTTCTCTTTTCTGAGGGCTCATGGATTTTTACATATTTATGTGAGTTAATCAACTGCAGCCACTATTCTCCCTAATGCTCCAACTGTCACAACTTCAGCCAGCGTAGGTCCTTTCAAAGTGCCTTCGGTGTCCTTTGACACAACTCCATTAGCTTGTTTGATTTAAACTGTAGTACACATATAATTATTCCATTAGATTTTGCAAAGCTTTCTTGCTTCTAACACAAAATGATTTCTCAGGCTTACCCTGTTGAGTTCCTACTCCAGACTTGGAATTTCTCTTTTTCTCCAAGAAGCCCTAGTTCCTTCTAGTGGGGAATGATATAGGAAGTAAAATCTGTGCATTAGGGGTACTCATCACTACTAGCATTTGATTAATTTAGGTTCTTCTGCAGACACAGCTAGGAAAAAAAAAATACATGATGAACTTCACTTGTCTTATATCTTCTGATTTATGCTTATCTATCTGTCCTAATGTCTGATTTTTCTGATACTAACTTCTTGCCTGATTATTCTTCACAGCTATCCTCATACCCATTCTCTTGTTCACATCATGCCTGCTGTAACCATCAAAGCCATCTCTTGCTAAATACTGAAGTGCTACTATTTTTGTCCCTGCATTATATGACATTGCATGACTCTGACCATGAATCACATTAAGCAAAAATGAAGGGATATTGCCATTAAAGTAATGTGTAGCAACATTTACTTGCTGAGCATTAATTTTAGAATGCCACATCTCTCTTAATTATTTACCTGTGAAAACATTGATTTATAAAACTAAATTTTGTTTTCTATATCATCATCAAATTTTACAGACTTCTGAGCTTTAGGGCACTGTGGTTGGCACCAGAGATATAAACGAGTCAAAGACAGTCTTTAGCATGAGTTGATACTCTTTAATAAGCCAGGAAGTATGATAAGAGCTATAGTGTACAATCCTAACAATCTTGTAGTGTGTACAGTATGATTCTGGTTGTGTTTTAATAATCCCTATTTTTTGTCCACATGAGAAATGTGCAGTTGCAAACCCTGAATCTCAGTCAACACAGCTAGTAATCAACAGAAACAAAGAAAACCCAGATCCAAGCCAAACTAAACAAAAACCTGAATTCAAAACAAATCAAAACCTGAATCCATCTCACTATGCCACTTTGTCTCCTAGGAGTGATGATGGATGAAACATGCCCTAACTTCAGCATGGCTTAGGTTTTGCTTTCATTCCACACAACTTCCTTTCAGACACTGACTGTACCACTGAGGTGGAAGAAAGTGCTTATCTCAGAGGTTCCTCCAGCGGCTTTGTGTCATTCTAACAGGGTATCCCAGAGACTATTCTGCTTAATGCCTTTACTGATGAAGGAATTAAGAAACTTGTAACACTGGCTGCTGATACTCAAGTAGGCAAGAACAGCTGTTACCAATCCTAGTTTCACATCAGAAATGTAATTCTCATCCTTGGTTACACATTATAATTACCTGCTTAAAAAAAAAAACCTCCTGATGTGCAGGTCACATCCCAGAGCAGCTAAATCAGAATCTCTGGGCAGGGTGGGACCCAAGAATCAGAAGTCAGTGCAAAAGCTGCCTGGGTGATCCTTACAAGCAATCAGGGGTGAGAATTAGCTTTAGAATACAAGAATAGCATTCACTAAGCGACTTTGATAAATGGAGGGTAGGGAGGAGGAGAAGGTTCCAATCCAAAAAAGATGAGACCAAATGAAATGGATAGAAAACAAACAGCATTTTGAAGTCAGTAAGGAATAAGCATGAAAAGCAGTGTTTCTAAGAATTTACACTGTCTCCATTCAAAGGCACTTTGACTAAAGGAGAGACTGCTATTCCTCTAGCCTGGTTCAGGAAAGTTAGAATTCTCACCTGTAAGGCTCCAAAGCCTATGCTCTACAAGTCACACGATCCCCAGCAGTAACAGCTGTCACTGAGTACCAATTATGAGCCAAATGTTTTAGTTTCTAAATAACTTTATGAAATAGGTCTCTCTTTTACAGAAGATGGATAAAAAAGATGGCTTACATTTATTACTAAATCAGTTATCTGGACCAGTAACATCCAACTGTAATCCTGGGGGCACTGAATTGCTATTCCAGTGCACACAAAGCACTGCCTATAGACAAAATACATCATGTCATTAAATGTTGTTGTGATAAGAGAATATATATATCCTTCTAGAAGTATCACTAATTCTGTGTCATTTTTACTTTTTATTGACCTGCAGATACTAAAATAACCTCTGCTATCACTTGAGAGCATATAATTTTAAAAAATATTAAGAAGGGGTCCTCCTGTATTGAAACTGGAACTCTCAGACACTGCTTGTGGGAATATAAAATTATACACGCCTCTTTGAAAAGCAGTTTGGCAGTTACTTAAAAAGTTACACAGAGATATATCAGATAGCAATTCCACTCAAGAGAAATGAAACAAATGTCCACACAAAGACTTGTACAGGAATCAAATTCATGATCAAAGCAGCACTATTCATGATAGCTGAAAACTAGAAACAATACAAAGATCTATCAACTGATGAGCCAATAAACAAAATATAATATAATCACACAATTGAGTACTATTCAGCAATAAAAAGGAACTAACTACTGATATGTGCTACAATGTTAGTGAACCTCACAGACATTATGCTAAAGAAGCCAGACACAAAAACTACCTGCTGTCTGATTCTATTTATACAAAATATCCAGGAAAGGTAATCAGACAGATCAAAAGCAGATTAGTATTTGCCTGGGGCTGAGGGTGGGAATGGGACTGGGGGTGGAAACTGACTGCAAAAGGTCAGGAGAGAACTTTTGCTGGGGCAGGGGTATAGACATGTTCTAAAACTGGATCACAGTGATGGTGGCACAATTCTATAATCTGCTAAAAATAACTGAATTTTACACTTACAATGAGTGAATTTTATACTGTAAATTATACCTCAATGAAAGTGAAAAGTCGCTCAGTCGTGTCCAACTCTTTGCGACCCCATGGACTATACAGTCCATGAAATTCTCCAGGCCAGATCACTGGAGTGGGTAGCCTTTCCCTTCTCTATGGTATCTTCCTAACCCAGGGATCAAACCCAGGTCTCCCGCATCACAGGCGGATTCTTTACCACTGAGCCACCAGGGAAGCCCAAGAACACTGACGTGGGCAGCCTCTCCCTTCTCCGGCGGATCTTCCCGACCCAGGAATTGAACCAGGGTCTCCTGCACTGCAGGAGAATTCTTTACCAACTGAGCTATCAGGGAAGCCCTATATCTCAAAAACATTATTCAAAAATATTGTAGAAGGTCACTGGATTAAAGTTGTAAAAGAGGAGGGTCATCATACTGGAAGACTGGGAACCAGTGATATAGACAATAGCGAAGGAATTCAGCAAGAGTGAGGGTGCATAAACGAAGTAAAATAGATATTCTTTGGGTAAAAAATTTTAGTAACAGTTATATTTACTATACACTTGAACCACAGAACTAAGTAGTATATGCCTATTTGACTTGTGAATGTCGTCTTATACTCAATCTATTTCATCAAGGTGCTCAGCTTCTTGCAGGAGATGCCCTGAGCACACAGCCTTCAACTCAATGGAATCAAGGACATGAATTAACCGGAACAGACGACAAAACATAAGTGACAGAAGAAAAATACTGAAGTGCTCTTGGTGGTCAGTAGGAGGAGAGATTAAAACAGGTGGGGAACAAACAGCAAAGGCCTCAAGAGGGAAGCAGTAACTCAGTTTGGCCTTAGGGCCTGGGGAAATTCCAACAGGCGGCAACAGGAGGAGAGAGTGAGGTGGGAAAGCACAGGGCATTCTCAGGAAACAGGCTAGTCCGGTCGAAGCACAGGGTATAGAGAGGGAGTGGGAGATGAGGCTGGAAACATGTAGGTCCAGATGGTACACGGCCCGAATGCCATGCCAAGGAGCCTCAACTTTATCTAGTTGGCAAAGGGGAGTCCCCAGAAAGCAATGAGCTGTTCAGAACTTCCATGGAACAAGGTAATCTGACAAAAGGAAAAAATGAAGGGGCAGAGCATAAATGCAGGAAGATAAAGGTGTGATTATTGCCTAAAGTTCAACAAAGGATGTGACAGTGTAGAAAGGAGGGGGCAGATTCTTTGATCCCAGGAAGGAGGGGCGGTTCATGTTGAATTACAATTCATCTCTTGAGAGCTTCTGCTTTGTCATTTTTCCCAGTGCTCTTGGGATCTGTCTGTCTCTCCCATTGGCACTTAGAGTCCATTACTAACATCTTTGGCAGTCTGTGTTTCAGAAGACACATTTTTCATTCACTTTGTTTTTCCCCCAAAGGATTCTATTTGACAAATAAATTCCTTTCACTTTAAGGAAGTGCATGCAAGGAATGACTTTTGAATTCATTTCTGCCAGTTTTTAAATAGGATGTTAATTTTGAAAAAGTGGCCTCAATCCTATGCTATGTTCAACTTCAATCTGGTTTTTGAAGAATAAGTCAAATATCAAAATAGACAGCAAGGCTTTGAATCGACTCTAAATAAAAACTGGTATGCTTTTCGTAGAGTTCCTATTAAACACTGAAGTTCCTTTTCAGTAATCTCAATAAAAGAAAACACTACTGCTTAAGAGAATTAATTTTACTGCAGAGTTTAAACACTGTGTTTTACAGACTTTTTATAACACCTATTTGCATAAACCACAGTTTTTCTTGCTCTGTGACCTTAGATGAGTCACATCCTCTTAAGGTCCTAATTGTTTCCTCAAGTGTAAGATCAAAGAGTCAGACAGTAGAAGCTAAGTAACAGGTTAAACCTGACCTTCAAAATTGTAGTAAGAAGGCATTCTCACCATCTTAAAACATTATGCTAGAAATCTGAAGTCAAAGTGGTAATTACCTACGCTTTCAGTCTTCAGATCAATAAACCTATTCAAGATTGTGGCCATGTGTATGGCACTATACCAAGCATTGTTGGGATAAAAATCAGTTAAAGACACAGTCCCTGCCTTCATATTGTCTAAAGCCTAGCAGGAAAACCAACATCATTGTGAGATTAAGTGGCAAGGAAATATAGACCTCAGGCTTTATCATTTAGATAAACTGAGTCTAAGAAAGAGCATCACAGGTCAGTGCCCCTAACCTTTGAGGACAAGCTAATGTTTATCCTCTGTCAGCAGCCCTCCCTTCAGGAAGGGAGGAGGCTGACTGTGTGGAGTATGAGTTGGATGGACAGAGAATAGAAGGTCTTCTGTGCACAGTTTATAACTTTGTTAGTTTTATTTCTGTGAAATAATTATGGAATAAAGATCTTAAGCGATGAGGTATATCCAAAATTCAGTTATTTTATATAATATTAGGAAACATGAAATTGACATCTATTACTTAAGTCTTATCATGAATCTAAAGGGAAGGCCATATGCTAAAACACCTCTGACATCATGGTTACGTCTTCCCTGCACTCTGAGCCTGACCACAGCAATGCCATAGCGGAAAGAATGACTGGTATCCATAGAAACATCACCAGACTGGGACCATGTAAAAAGCTGTAACCTAGCAACTGATGACGAGAGGTGTGTGTAGGGGGAATTCTTCCAGTTCAGCGAATGATAAACACGCAACACTGAATGTGACTAATGATACTAGGGCAGTGTGGAAAACCTGACTTATCTGTAGAGAACTGGGAATGTCAGGCTTTTTTTAAAAAAAGCAGCTTATACCATGCTGCTTAATTTTAAACAGGAAAAGCATGTAAACACCTCCTCGCTGCCTATAGTATCAGCCGTGTGCATGGAAAGTACCTTATACATCATGACCAGAATGGAAAATACATTCTGTAGTGGCACCAACCATTTCAACATCTATCTCTCATCATACAGAGGCAAGAATTTTGTTGAGAGAAGAAACCATCTCTGGTCTCAGAGAAGGATGGATATGTTCTATATGTAAAGAAGGCAACATTACAAAGCTCCCAGATTCTCAATATACCACATAAATGTGAGAATGTTTCCCTTAAGCATTTTCTTTTCAATAGAGATCACATAAATAGTCTATACACATGGACATTTAGAGAGTGGAAGAACCATCTAGTTCAATTCCTTCATTTTACAGTCACAGTCTGAGAACCAGAGTGAATTTTTTTTTTTAAGGTCAGAAAGTTAGTGACAGAGCATGGGCTAGAACTGAGATCTTCTGTTTTCCAGGCCAACCCTTTCCATTAAAGGAGAATTCCATTTTTTTCCTTCATGTCTAAAGAGGAACACTATTTGGATTTTATGAGAAAGAAAAACAAAAACCACTGGGATCTCAGGGTTAATCTGTTATAACAGTTAATGTTACCCTACTTAATATAAAAATGAATGTGTGTCGCAGCTCAGTCAGTAAAGAATCTGCCTGCTGTGCAGAAGACCTGGGTCCGATCCCTGGGTTGGGAAGATCCCCTGGAGAAGGAAATGGCAACCCACTCCAGTATTCTTGCCTGGAGAATTCCATGGACAGAGGAGCCTGGCGGGCTACAGGCCATGGGATCTCAAGAGTCAGACACGACTTAGAGACTAAACCACCATACTACCCTAGGGCAATTTGAAAAACATATCCTTTTTCTTTGGAAATTCTATTCCAGGTTATAGCGTCAAAGGAATTTATTCAAATCTGTGATTATCAGAGATACTGCCTGAGTACAAAAAGACCAACGGCTTCTCCATTTGGAACAAAATGGGACACGTGGCACTGTTACAACAGGTGCCAGCCCACTCAGCTTCCTTAACTCCTTACTAATGGATCAGTGATTTACAAACCATGTTATAATACACAGGCAAAAAAAAACATTTTTTCCAAATAAAATATTAAGCAGAACTTTAATGCATGAAACACAAAACTGCTCAGGTTGAAATGGAAATGGAGGAGGGGACAGGAATCCACCAGCGAAATGTCCCTTTCAGCTCTTCCCTCCTTGAAACTATTTTGAGCTGCCTCTTAGAAACCTACGGCTCCTCTGACCACAGTTTGGGAACCACTGATCTAAACCAATAGCTGTCCAAGTTATGAGTGTGGTGGTGGGGGTGGGTTTTCCCTCTCCATATGCTTTCCCATATATAATCTTACAAGAAGCCTCAATAAACAGATACAGATAAGGGTAACCTTTTATTAATATTAAATATTTTATAAATTTGACTAAGATTTATAAGATCATTAAAAATAACTAGGTCTTAAAAAAAATTGAAATTGGAGGATAAGGATGATAGTACTTGCTTTACTCAGTATCAGTGTATTTGTGGATTTAGCTTTGATTTTAAAGCACTGAAGTAGTTACAAATGCGGCCAGTTTCTACACAGCTCATCTTACAACAGTGTCATGCTATTTAGCTAACGGAGAGGGCACAAAGGCCAGGTAAGCTGGCAGCACACCCTGAGACACCAGTGGTCTTTCACTCATTTAATGTGGCCCTCATCTCAAGAGAGCACATGATGTGTATTCTGGTAATGACTCTTTAAAGTGTGACAAAATTTTAAAAATAGTCAAATTAGTAGAATCTCTGAAAAGAAGACATTTACAAACATTTTCTAGTCTAGTCCAGCTAGACTGGAAGTTCTTTTTCAGTTCTAAAAAGTATATGAGAACATCAGATCACTGTCCTGGATGCCAATGAAGAGCGATGGAGAAGACGCTGTCACGGTTTAAACATTATCAGCTTTTCTGCTGATTATGTCTACTCACTGAATACAGATATTATTTTCAAGGCAACAATATTTAGGAACCAGACCTGTAGGTCAGCCAGCATAGGTAACAAAAGAGTGCATAATTTGTGGCCATTTTTTGTTTTCTCTGCCAGTAAAGGCCAACCTTACTATTACCTGCAATCATTTGCCAAGTATAAAACTTAGAGGCCTCACCTCACTCCAGGCAGGGGCAGCTCATTTAACTCTGTTTCCATCACTCCAACACAATACACTGATCTGTCAACAGAGACCAAGGGAACCCAGATTTCAAGGTTGAAAAAAAAAAAGCTGACTATCAATGTACTAAGCCAACTCTAGCAGCATTAAGAAAACCTACTCCCACAGTGATTCATCTAAATCTTGGGCCTGGCAACCCCCCAAACTTAGACTTAATGTGCCAGAACCTCTGGCTCTCCTCTTTTGAAAAAGATAATCAAAACATGATATAGTTGTAACTAACAGAACCAACCTAAGATTCCTGAATCAGGCACGGTCCTCTCTGGGTAAATAATTAAGATCAGTCTCAAATAATCAAGATACGAATCTACCCATAAAAACACCCGTATGCTGAATGAACAAGCAATTACCACCTTAATGTGTTTAACCTACTAATTAGCAACAGTACCAATCTGGAAAAAGCTGAAAATGCTGTCTTCACAGAAAGCTCCTATAGGCAAAAACCCCTTTTCTCTTTGAGCTGAAGTGAGCCTCTTAACAAATCCTTCTCAATCTTCATAGCACCTCCTTGATAAAACAAACACAAGCTGCTGAAAGTGGACCCTAAACCTCTGGATTCATTTTACTCAGTGACTCTGAAGTTAAGGGGCATTCAAAACAACATGCAGCAAATATCAACAACAACAACAAAACAAGCCAGTGAGATGGAAATACATGTGAGAAGGTTTTTGTTTCTGATTGACCACCTCTCCTAGAAAAGGTACAAAACCAATCAACACCACTAGTTAATCCATAACCACTTTAAAGCCTTGAGTAATTCACTGAATTTCTGATGATCAGTTTCCTTATCTGTCAAATAAAGAATAATTGCTACCAGTTTCACCACAGAGTGGTAACGAGATCTGAGGAGGTCCCATATGTGTCCTTTTGGAACTCTGAATTACTGTTGTCTGGTTGGGAAATAATCTTGTCTTCAAAACTTCTTTCAAGGATAAGCTGACTAAAAACTGCCATGTCGTCTTTTCTACAACACAAAACCAGTAAATGAAACAGACTTTAAGGAGAAGACAAGTAAAATACAGGCCCCTGCCCCCAAAAGCCCATTCAGTAATTAAAACTACTTTTGATGAGCAGCTATTGTTCACTATAAAATAGTGTTCTAGAAACAAGGATGGTTGTGTGTCACCAGGCAGAGCCACAAAAATCACAATTTTAAAGCCTTTAACCCTGAGAAAGAAACCTGGGAGAAATTTGCTTCAAAAAGTACACGGATGCAGAGCTGCTAATCCCAAATGAGCTGTTTAAAGAACAGGGATCTGTTTACTCTTCAGGGGAAAATTAGTCTTTTCAGGGAAGATTAGCTCCAGCTAGTGTGCATCTTACCTTCTTTGTGTGTGGATAAGGCATTAGAGGCAGACTGAGAAATCCAGCTTAGAACAGGCAGAAGACAGACAAAGCACCTGCTTGCACCAACTTCCTCCTACTCATGTCATCCCACAGCCACCAACTAAGAGGGGTTCTCCTAGCGGCTGAGAGTGTGGGGGACAAACGAGAAGAGGGGGGTCATAGAGGGTAGAAGTCAGGGCTAGATGGAACGAGAACTCATGTGAATACAGCTTCAGTCACTCCGAATAAATTCTTGGGGATAATCGACAGAAGGTGCTATAAAACAGAGCCTCAGGCACTGAGAGTGCTCAGATGGCTGTGGGAAATTTAACGCAATATTTCACCTCAACACAACAGAATTCTCACTGTTCTACTTATATGAAACCAATGTGGATATTTAAAGGGTAGCTCAAACTTAGTCCAACAGTAATTATTCAATTTTATATTCCAACCTTTCCTCTAACCTTTGGTCTCTCAAGTTAATGATGCCACCATTCCCTAGGGAGCCCAAGACGAAAACCCAGGAATCATTTTTTATTATTCTTTTCTTAACTCCCTTTCTCACATCCATCCATTCCATTCAAAACCCTTGGTTGGTTCTACCTTCAGAACATACACCCCATCTAACCCTTCTCATCACCTCTATAACCAAAGTGACCATCAACTCTCCACTGGAGAGTGGCTTCTCCCCTGACCTCTAGGCTTCCAGTGCTGGCCCCTATAATCCATTCTCCCACAGTAGTGAGAGTAAAATTTTAAAATAGTTATCGATCAGGTCTTGATGCTCCTCTGCCAAAAGCAGATCACTGGCTTCGCAGCACATTGAATAAAAACCCCAAATCTGTATCATGGCAGGAAAGGGCCTACATCATCTGGTCACTGACTACTCCCCTTTGACCTCTTCCTAAGCCACGGTCACATCAGCCTGCTTTCCATTCATTCCGAGGCTGGAGAAGGTGTAGAGAAAAGGGAACCTTCGACACCGCTGGTAGGAATGTAAACTGGTGCAGCGGCTATGGAAAACATTGTGGAAGTTCCTTAAAACTAGAATTACCAACCCCACTCCTGGACATATATCTGGACAAAACTGTGTATTTCAAAAAGATAATGCACCTCTATGTTCACAGCAGCCTTATTCACAATAGCCAAGACAGGGAAGCAGCTTAAATGTCCATCAATAGGTGAATGGATAAAGATGTGGTACAGCCCAGAAATAAACCCAAGACCTATAGTCAATTAATCTTCAACAAACAAGGTAAGACTATACACTGGAAAAAAACAGTCTCTTCAGCAAGCGGTGTTGGGAAAGCTGGCCACTTGCCAGTAAATCACTGCAGTTACAACATATCCTCTCAACATACACAAAAATAAAGACCTAAACATAAGACATGACACCATAAAACTCCTACAAGAGATCATAGGCAAAACATTCTCTCACATAAACTGTCAATGTTTTCTTAGGTCAGTCTCCCAAGGCAACAGAAATAAAAACAAATTTGCACAGCAATGGAAACAAACCACAAACAAAATGAAAAGACAGCCTACAGAACAGGGGAAAATATTTGGAAATGATGTGACCAAGTAGGGGCTTAATTTCCAAAATATGCAAATAGCTTATACAACTCAGCGACAAAAAAAAACAAACAACCCAACTGAAAAATGGAGAGCAGACCTAAATAGACATTTCTACAAAGAAGAAACAAAGGCTTCCCAGGTGGCTCAGTAAAGTACCCACCTGCAATGCAGGAGACACAGGTTCAATCTCTGGATCAGGAAGGTCGCCTGGAGAAGGAATGGCAACCCACTCCAGTATTCTTGCCTGGGAAATCCTATGACCGAGGAGCCTGGTGGGCTACAGTCCATGAGAGGGTCACAAAGAGTCAGACATGACTTAGGGACTGAACAACAACAAAGGTATCCTCAGGATATACGCAGCAATGTCGACACTAGGTGCTACAGGATAAACCTAACTCAACTCCCAGGAGGGTCAATTTTACACAAATATTTTTGAAAAGAGATTTGACTTCTAGACAAAACAGTTTCACATGCTAATAAGTGCTGGGGACACTTCAGATTCTTCCATCCTCTCAAATTAGAGAATCAACATTGGACTAGATGCAGAAATCTCATCTTCATGATGAGGATATGATGGTTACCATTTAAGGAGCACTCACTGTATGCTAGACATCATAGTTAGAGTTTACACACATTAACTCATTCAGTCCTCATAACAACATCAGATAATAGTAATAATACTATTGTTTCCATTATACAGAGGACGAAACTAAGATTTTAAAAAGTGGAAAAAGTTTCCTGTACTCACCCAGCTAGTAAATAGCATAGCTGGTGTCTGGCCTCAGGGCTGTCTGGGCTCCAAAGCCTGTGACCTTGATTGCTACCTCAGAAATTTGAAACTGAGGCAAAGGAACCCTCATCAGTCTTGAACTGGAAGAGCCTTAAATAAGTCACATATCTTTTGGTCCCTCCAGTTTTTCTCAGCTATAAAATTAGGACAGTTCCCATCCCTTCCATCATCATAACATGGATCCGAAAGCTTAAGAGATATACATCATAGCATTCTATTTATAGAGCTGGAAAGAAACTTGGTCATACAAACACCTGAATATGAATGTTTATGGCAGCCTTATTTATAAGAGCCAAAAAGCGGAAACAACCCAAATGTCCATTTATTAATGAATCAATAAACAAAATGTGTTGCATCCATGCAATGGAATATTCTTCAGCCATAAAAATGAGGTTTTGATATAAGCTACAATGTGGGTATACCTTGAAAACATTAAACTAAGGGAAAGAAGTCAGCCATAGAAGGTCACATATGTATGATTCTATTTACAAGAAATGTCTAGAATAGACAAACCCATTGAGATAAAAAGTAGATTAATGGTTTTCAGGTGTCAGGATGTGGGATGGGGGTTAGGAGGAACAAGGAATTACTGCTAATTGGCACAAGCTTCCTTTTTTGAGAGGTGTGAGATGTTCTATAATTAGATAGTGGTGATAGTGAAACTGTACACTGTTAAAAAGCAAATATTATGGTATATGAATCCTATCTCAACAAACAAACATTAAAAAAAAATGGAGGCCATAGCAGCAAAGGAAATATATTTTAAAATACTTTGGACAAAAAAAAATACTTTGGACAAATAAATCAACTATACTTCAATTTAAAAAAAACTCTGGACAAAAGCATCACGGAAATATCAACACATTTTAGATATCATACATTTCATGCTTATAAAAACACATTATTTACTCTGTAAGAAAAGCACGGCCTTCTACTACTTTCTCTGGTTGTTAACTTGTCCTAAGAGAATCTTAATTCACTTCAAAGTACTCCACTCCTCTAGTTCCTGAATACTCAGTTAATAAAATGCAATCTAAACTGGCTGCTGATGGAAACCCAAGGGGCTTGGCCTGCTTAAAGAGAGAAAGGAAAAAAGCCACAAAACTCACCAAGGGCCTACCTTCAAGGCCAGAGAAGATAACAAGAATCTAGATCTAGCAGAAATGTTATCCTCCCATATTCTTCTGGGAACCACTTATCAGAATTTTCTACAGAAAAATTAGGCAGAGGAACCTCAACTATAAAAGTACTACCTTAGTAAAATAACCATCCACACTGAAACAAATTCTTAACTTCATATTCTGCTTAACATAAACTAAACACATTATCTCATTTCAATTTCAACAGTACTCGCATTAGGTACAACTTTTTACCCCCATTTCAAAGATAAGGAGAGGGAGTCATAAACAAGGTCACCCAGTAAAGAAGCAGAGTCAAGATTCAACGTGCATCTGAATTCTAAGTTCAGGGCTCTCCCTATGTCATGTTAAAACTTGCTTTCTCCCACCACCTATCTTTCACCAGATCAAAAAGCAGAGTTGAGGTGGCTTCTGCTCATGTCACTTTGTAACATGAACTCAGCTCCCAAGAAATAATTTCCTCTTAAACTGTTCTGGTTTGTTGTATCCCTTTCATAAGTCTCCATAAAAAACATTAATTCAGAATAAGTATTAAATGTTTTTGAACAAATAAATCAATCTGGCCAAGCCGACCTGGTCAATCTTTAATGAGAGGACTTCCCTGGTTGTCCAGGGGTCCCAGCCAATGCCGGGAACACCAGTTCAATTCCTGGTCCAAGAACTAAGATCACACACGCTGCAGAGCAACCAAGCCCTCACGCCATAACGACTGCAGTCTGCACATCCTGGAGCCCATGCTCCACAGCCAGAGAAGCCAGCACAATGAGAAGCCCGAGCGCCGCAGGTAGAGTAGCCGCTGCTCGCCGCAGCCAGAGAAAGCCCACGCAGCAACCAAGACCCAGCACAGCCATAAATCAATAGTTTAAAAAAATTTTCATGAATGATGGATGAAGGCTCAAAAACCTATAAAATCTTAAAAGGATAGAGATTCCCTTCCCAGTTGCTGAAAAAGGTTTTAGAACTGACTCTGAAAGGCTCCTGAGCTGGCCCTGTAATGACTTCCTGAAGAACTGTCCGGCCCTTCCTTCCCAGCCAATCAAATGGCGATCTGATTCCCTAGTGAGAAACGTGCAGGCAGCTCCACCACCACCTGAATTCTCACCTTCACATACATCCTGAGAGCTCCTGTGACTAGCTCTTTCCCAAGTTTTTGGCATCTCTCTCCTTGGGTCTCTCCCCTGCCCCCTCTACCCGCCGGCACCCTTGGTTCCACCTCTCCTCCTTCCTCTCCCTTCCTCTGCTGGTAGCGTGTACTTTGTACTTCCTGGTGAGGCACGAGGTCTGGACCAGTCTCAGGGTCCTCATGCCCCTGGAGGAGGGCACAGCAACCTTCCAGTATTGCTCCCACAATACTCCAGTGTTCTGGCCTGGAGAATCCCCATGGACAGAGGAGCCTGGCGGGCGACAGCCCACGGGGTTTCGAAGAGTCAGACACGACTGAGCGACTAAGCACAGCACAAGGTGCCCATGAGAAGCAACTAAGACACAACCTAGTGAAATAACTCCATATGCTGCTCTAGCTGAGCCTTTCCCAGAGGCCTAAGCACCAAACACTAACCATTTGGACAAGGGCATGGATAAAGACAGATTTCTCCTGAGAACATCTGTGCTCAGGGATGCGATCAGAGTAGTTCTTTTTTCCTCTAATACGAGTAACAACTCGTTTTATTTTCAATACATAAGAAGGCACGAGGTATAAAAGTAAATCCAGCTCTTAATTTTCAAAAGTAAGTGGCTTTAAAGACCAGGGCATTAACAACATTGCTGCATTTGTTAAAAGGTGTGCTCATATTTAAGTTAGATTTCCACCTACTCAGCTCTCATACTCCTTCTTTGCATTGATTTTACAACCTTGACTTTGGTTAATTAATACTTCTATGACACCACACTATAAAGGTACAAATAAAGAACTCCTATTTAATGTAGAAATAAAGAGAACACATTTTATATATACAGCTACACATACCTCCTTTCATATTTAAGTAATAAGAAATGTGCATTCACAATGAAAATCATTTGCTCTAGAGATTTTCCGTAAGCTTTCAGTTTAAAGATGGCACCATTTGGACTTCCCTGGTGGTCCAGTGGTTAAGAATCCACCTGCCAATTCAGAGTACATGGGTTCAATCCCTGGTCCAGAAGATTACACATGCCATGGAGCAACTAAGCCCGAATGTCATGACTACTGAGCCCACGGGTTGCAACTACTGAAGCCTGCACACCTAGAGCCCATGCTCCACAAGAGAAACCTGCACACTGCAGCTAGAGAGGAGCCCCTGCTCGCTGAAACTAGAGAAAGTCCAGGCACAGCAACCAAGACCCAGGGAAGCCAAAAATAAATTAATTTAAAAAAAAGAAAAGAAAAATGGCAAATGTATTTTTTTTTTAAAAGATGGCACCATTTAATAGCTGAACTAAATACATTAACATAATTTTACCAGTGACAGGCTTTCTCTAGGTAAAAGAATCACAGACTTGTAGCGCTATAAGGAACATCAAATCATTAAGCAAACTCTTAGATTTTAAAAATGAGAAGACTCCCAAGTTTGCCAAAAGCTCACAGATAGCCAGTGACAAGCAAGGGTCTTTGCTCTTGACGCCTAGTTCACCACAGCTGAAATTCTTAAGAGGTGAAAAACACTTCATTTACTGGTATCAATACCAAAGGCAACAAAAATGAGATTTACTCTTACCATATATATGTTGACATCAAACAGAAGCTCTGTTTTAACTTTTAGTGTTTTATACCATAAATTCTTTTTTTCTAATACCATAAGTTCTTAACTCATGACTCACCCTGCTGAGTTGGTCCAATAACCTTTGGTTCTGTTCTGATAACTCCTGGACGGCCCGTGTTTTCTCTCGATCTGCTTCCCGTAGATGAACCTGCTGCCTCTCCAACTCATCCTGAAGCTGCTTCACATCACTCTCCAGCTCAGACACACGCCCTTCCCACTCGCCTTCTCGGTTCTCAAATCGTCTTCTTAGTTCGTGTTTCTCTTGTTCTAAGTGCTGGGTGAAAATGAAGAGAATTTTTAAACTGTCAAAAATTACAGAGTCATTCATTTTTTTTCTCTTTTCATACACTTCTAACTTTTCTTTTTCCTAGTCAGTCAGCACAACAAAACACTCTGCCCAATAGGACAAGTTGCCCATTTCACAGCTGCAAAAATATCCCTTTCTGCCAGAGTAAGGAAGGCTAACTTCACAAAGAGAACCCCATTCCTACTGAAATACTTAATGTTATTATGTTTATTCCTGTCCTTGGGCATGGGGGTTCTAGACTTAGGAACTCACCTGAAATTTAGGAAGTCGTCTATTAATCGGTGAAATATACATTTAAGCAACTTAAAACAAGCCCTTAAGAAAGCTTCTTTTGCTGTCATCTGTTATGCTTGGCATAATACCAGGCACTTAGAATTTTCAGAGACAGAAGTCCTCCAGATCAACTACCTCTTCTTAAAATGAAGCAACAGAAGAGATTCTGCAACCAGCATAAGGTCTGTTCTAGCAAATGGGAGAGCTGGGATTGGGGTCTCCCTCACTTGACTGTTTAATGTTCTAAATCACAACTCAATAAACATTTGCTGCTATATAAAGCACTGCATTTCAAAATCATTAAGGCAAGTTCAGGCCTACATTTATTAAATTATAGCCTACGGTCCTTGCACACTTATTTCTGATTCATTCATTCTTGAGTGCCTGTTATAGGTTAGCCACTGAAATAATGTTGAACAAAAGAGACTTGGTTTTTCCCTTTATGGAGTTTCCACTCTAGTGAGAGGTTGATAAAAGTATTATGTTGTACAGTGTGACAAATGGTATACAGGAAAAGTACAGATGGTTTGAAGGAGCAACAAAAGAAAAGAGTTCTTTTTTGGATTGAAGGAAATAAGAACATCTTTTTGTTTCTGTAAGATAAATACGAATGCCTCTTCTCAGAGTCAAGTATGTTTTCCTACTTAAAAAGCAGAGGATGAGGACTTCACTGGTGGTCCAGTGGTTAAGAATCCACCTTGCGATACAGGCAGATGTGGGTTCAATCCCTGGTCCAGGAACTAAGATCCCACATGCCTCGGAGTGGAGCAACTAAGTCTCTGTGACACACTAACTAAGCTGTCCCACAACCAGAGGCCACGCAACATAACACAACACAGCATAGCGCAGCACAACACAGCAAAACACAACACAGCACAGCACAACATAATACAACAGAGCACAGCACAGCAAAACACAACACAACACAGCACAGCACAACACAACACAGCACAGCACAACACAACACAGCACAGCACAACATAACACAACACAACACAGCACAGCACAGCGCAGCAAAACACAACACAACACAGCACAGCACAACACAACACAGCACAACACAACGCAGCACAACACAACATAACACGACACAGCACAACACAGCGCAGTACAGCGCAGCACAACACAGCACAGCACAACACAGCGCAGCACAGCGCAGCACAACACAACGCAAGGCAGCACAGCACAGCACAACACAACACAACACAGCGCAGCACAACACAACACAACATAGCACAACATAGCACAGCACAGCGCAGCACAGGACCCCGCCTGCTGCAACTAAGGCTCGACGAAGCCAGACAAATAAATAGATTTAAAAAATAAACAACAAAAAAAGCACACCAAGTACAAGAAAACCAAGTAAATACCTCAGAGTGTGAGAGATGCATGTGAGAAGTAAAGCAATGGTCCTCAGCTTTTGCTGTCAGAAAATCTCTGGTATAATTGTTCAAAATACATCCACCTAAACACTGATTCCAGACTGTGAATCAGTAAAGAATGGGATGAGGCCTAGGAAGGCATCTGTCTATCTACCCACTAATCTATTTAGGTTCTATTGGAAATTCTGATGCACTAAAGGTTGACTATCAAGCACTGAGACTGTTTCAACAAGCTAAGATGGGCATTTGCATCTTTTCCTTCAACGTACTCAGACATCTTTTCACCTTGTGAATCTACACTCTTATTCTATCCAAGTTCTCACCTTTCATATGTTTTTTAGGATGCCTCTTTTGGAAAGCCTTAAGGGGCAGTGTATAGTTATACAAGAAAATCAGTCTCATTATTTCACATCTGAGTTGTGCCTAAAAAAAGATTTTTCTCTCAAGGGAGGGACTTGTACTTCTCAGCATGAAAATTTTCTGCTCTGTGCTTCCCTCATTTTGCTAAACTTCCAAAAATGAGGATGTTTTAGTCACTATACAAACTTCAGAAAGATGAGATGCAGAAGTAAATGGTAATTACAATTCTAAAATTGTGATACTTGGATTTATTGAGTTTTTCAAAAATGGAAAAGACTGAGCAGAAGGCAACAGCAAGAACTCAGTAATCACAGTATTACTGAGAGGCCAGATAAATTAGGCTTGTGTTCTAAAAGAACAGAGAGACTTAAAAATATTCAGCAAACAGCTGTTAGTGAACAGCCCAACTAAGCGACTAAAACAATCTAATCCACGTGCAGGGAGTGAGGCAGGGTTGAGGACAAGTGGTGCTGATCAATCTATTCTGTCCTTACATTTCTTCCTAATTCAGGTTTCCCAACACTCTGGGGGAAAAAATCAAGACCTTCCTATTAATGAACATACAGAACTTAGCCTTCTGTCTATTCTGAGAAAAGAAAGATTTCTCCTAGAATTACATTTTCAGTGAAGTGCTAAATTAACCAGTAAACTCTAGGAAGAATATCAGAAAGTGTAGTGGTCAGGTTCTGTCCATGCTATTCCCTGCTTCTTGGGGTTAAACTGTAGTTTAAAAGGTAATATCTACACCTGAAACTAATATAATGCTGTATGTCAGTTATACCTCAATAAGAAAAAAGCTAATGTCAAAACTGTCAAGGTCATCAAAAACAAGAGAAGTCTAAGAAACTGATACAGACAAAAAGAGACTAGGAAAATACAGAAACTAAATGTAAGGGTAACATGAAACAGAACAAGACATTTGGCAAAGGCTAAAAAAACCTACATGCTCAGTGTGTCTGACTCTTTGCGACCCCACGGACTATACAGTTCATGGAATTCTCTAGGCCAGAATACTGGAGTGGGTAGCCTTTCTCTTCTCCAGGGGATCTTCCCAACCCAGGGATCGAACCCAGGTCTCCCACATGGCAGGCAGATTCTTTACCAGCTGAGCCACAAGAGAAGCCCAAAGAAATCTAATTAAACTAAATGAAAAAGTTAAAGTGTTAGTCGTTCAGTCGTTTTGGACTCTTTGCAAGCCCAGGGACTGTACCTGCCAGGCTCCCGTGTCCATGGAAATCTCCAGGCAAGAATACTGGGCTGGGTAGCCATTCCCTTCTCCAGGGGATCTTCCCGACCCAGGGATGGAACCCAGGTTTCCTGCATTGTTGGCAGAGTCTTCACCATCTGAGCCACCAAAACAGCCTCATAGCTAATAATAATGTATTAGTATTGGTTTACTAATTATGGCAAGTACTGGGGCAGGGCATATGGAAACTCTGTCCTATCTTTCCAACTTTTCTGTAAATCTAAAACCATTCTAAAAACAGTTTATTTAAAACTCTGAAGAAGTATCATTAGCTCACCTAAAATTGGTTGTTACAGAAATGGACTTCTGCCATGAACCAAAAAAGCATATTATTCTCGTAAGTCCAGGATATGGTTCTTGAACAATACAAAGAAAAAAAATACGATTTAAGTGGATCAAGCACTGAATGCAAATAAGGACTCCTGCATTTGCTTATCTAAATCTACTACCCAATTATGTAATCATTTTCACCTTACTTTTTAAAAAAAAAAGTTTAACAAGAACATTTCTTCTTTTTTTGGGGGGGGGGGCCCATATAGAACAGTATGTGAAACTTCCCCAACCAGGGATCAAACCCGGAACCCTGCGTTGGCAGACAGATTCTTAACCACTGGGCCACCAGGGAAGTCCCACCATACTTGTTTTGCCTCTTAAAAAAATTTTAAAAAGTAGTGCTAGAACCATTAGAATTGGCCTAGGGAAGAGGGAAGAAAATGTAACCTAGGGAAGAGACTACCTCTGCATTAAGAGAGAATTCACTCTCACCTGGAATGGGGGAAGAAAAAGAATCCTGAACTTTAAAAACTAATTTTTAAAAAACTAAATAAAGATTAAATCTCTGAAGAAAAAAGTGTATACATTTAAGTTAGTGCCTTAGATCATAGCATACATAACATAAAATTTATCACCTTATTCATTTTTAAGTGTAATGTTAGTTCAGTAGCCCTAAGTCCATTCATACTGTTGTGCAACCAACATCCAGAAATTAAAAATAAACCTTTAACACTTGAATTCATATGCTGACCTGAGAGGAGTGAAGATTTTTAAAAATATGTTAGTAAGAGTTTTAAACTATCTTAATGTTGTCTATCAACTCATAGCAAAAAGTAAAATGTAATTTATTCTTCTACAATATGACCTTTCTTGTTATAGAATTTGAAAATCTTATTCCTTTGGTGAAGACATGTATAAAGGTTCCAAGTGGAACCCAGGATGTGCTTAACTACATATTCAGGATTACCCTTGAAAACTATCACTCATGAAACCAACTGATATGATGTTCCTTTCAAGACAGCTGTCTCTTTAATCAAGTCTCTCACTGAAGGGATTTCAAATCACAAGCATACATGTCTGCAGTAGTACTTCTATTTAGAGTCTGTAATCTAATCTCTTTTTCAAAAAAAGACACCCTTTTAGTCTGAGACATCTACTTCAAGTGGAAATCAAACAATTCAATTCACTGGGTTGCTTTTTGGCAATCTATATATAGGTTTCACAAACCACTTTTCAGAGAGGTATCTCAGGAGTTCATCGACTGGCAGACCTAGTTAACAGGCCAACTTAAGTACAGGGCACTCACTGGTTTCCTTTTTTTCCTCTCTTACTTATTTTTGATATGTCGCTGGACTACAGACATACTTACTAGAGAAAAGTTTCTGAATTTACACTCTGACCATTTGACCAGTAGCAGTGATATGGAACCAGACAACGGTCAATTTCAAACTTTATTCAGGGCTGTACTATTCTCTTGTAACAAGAATAAAAAGAACTCATTGCCACCAAACTGGGAGACAATATTAAATGCACAGACAGAAAAAGATAAGCTCAACGCCACTGCCACAGATGCACCTCCCCATCTTCACTTAAGAAAAAAAGACTCTAAAAATTTATTTAGAAGTGGTAGCCACTTGTATCAGTTTCAAGGCCCTTTTCTAGTTAAGGGCAAGAAAAGAGAAGCAAAACACTTTGGTCCAGAGAATTGGCAGAAATCTTACAGATATTTTAACGGGTATGTATAACAATGGTTAAAGTTATATGGTTCTCACAAGTTGTGTTTGGCCATCTAACTGCATGTGTGAGACCCAGAAGAGAAACAAAAGCACTGTTTAAATATACTGAAGTCCAAATCAAATCACAACCAACTGTCACATGTTGAGCCCAGGCTCACCTGATTTCTGCAGTGGAACCATATTTCCTAATCCGTGAGTATTTGAAGGCTATATAAAGCTCCTTTAGGGGCACTTGTTTCCCACCATTCTGAGCTGAGGGGAAGTTAAGACAAGGGCATGTGGAAGCCCTTAACGCCAAAGCTAAAAAGCTTTAAGCTAACACCCTGATTAGCGATTAACTACCTCTCTGAAAGCCTGGAGCATATTTTAAACGCTTCCCGACTCTGTAATTCCTGTGTGCAGACATCACCTCAGTGCTATATAAACTAGTTATACTGTAACCTCTATTTTGGATGCTGTGTACAGTACCTGTGTAGAACGACCCACAGCGTCTGGGGCCGTGCATGGACCCCTTTGCTGTGAGCAGGGTAGGAAAGCCAGGTGTGTTCAAGAATACCCTCGTCTGATAACCTCAAACCCTCCATGCTACCCACCTCCCAGGTGGTTTTCTGTTAAGACAGGATAGGCAAGAAAGGAGTGGGGTGAGGTGGGTGAGTGCCTGGCTCCCGAAGCTACCCAGGGCCGGCGGGCGGGTACCTGGGCTCCCCCCACCCCCGCTTCCCACCTATCCCAGGAGGGACGTCCTCACCTCCAGCTTATCTGTTAGTTCCTTGTGCATCTGTTCGTACTGCCGGCTCATGTCCTGATTTCTCTCGAGCAATGCCTTGCCCAGTCGGGCCGCCAAGACCAGATCCTTCTCCTTCTGCCGGATCACTGACAGCAGCTCGGGATCCTGGGCGGGCGGCGGCTGCAGTCCGGCCGCCTCGGCTGGAGGCCCGGGCTCGGCCTGAGGATGCTCCCCGGGCTCGGACGGCCGTTCCCCAGCCGCCAGCAGCGCCAGCTCCTCCTCTAACGCCAGTTCCAACTCCCCGGGGCCCCCGGGGAAGGAGATGAGGGCAGCGGCGGTGGCGGCGGCTGGATTCCCGACTGCGTCCGCGGCCGCGGCGGGCAGCTCCATGCAGCAGGCGCTGTCCGGCTCGGCGGGTGCTGAAGCGCGGCCGGCCAAGCCCAGGCAGAAGGCGGACAAGGCCCGCGCGCGCCGAGCCCGCAGCGGTGCGGCCCGGCCGGCGCGCGCCAGGCTGCAGGGGGGAGGGGCCCCGCCGCGCCGCCCCGCGCCCCGCGCCTCGCCTCACGCCGCGGCACGCGCCCCTCGGGTCTCCGCAAGCCCTGGGCGCGGCGCGCGCCGGTCCGCCCCTCCCCCGCGCCGGCGGCACGCGCCCCCTCCCCCCGCCCCCGGGCTCAGCTGCTCGGCGCGCGCCGGGGAGGAGGAGGACGGGGGGTGGCAAAGGGAAGGCTGAGGGAGGGAAGACTGCAGGGACGCGAAGCGGGAGGGGAGGTTGCGGGGAGGAAAGCCGCTGCCGGGTTTTCAGCCACCCTGTTGCTGCTGCTCCCGCTGCCGCCGCCGGCCGGGCAGCGCCTCACGGGGCGGGCTGCGCTCCGCTGTCGCTGCGACGCTCGCTGCTGCTGCCGGCGGCCGCTCTCTGCAGCCGCGCTCCCTGTCCTTCGGCTCGGCGGCAGCCCCAGCAGCAGCAGCGGCGGCGACGGCGGCTGCTGCAGGCGCCGAGGCGGCGGCTCCACATCGCGCGCCGCGCGGCCGGGCGAGCTCCTTCCTGACTGCCTCAGCTCCCTCCCGTTCCACCGGGCCGGCGGCGCCGCGCCCCGCCCCGGGCTTCCGGCCGCGCCCCCTCTCCCCGCCCCTAGCCGGCGCCTGACGCGCACGGGCACCTGTTCGCCGCGCCCGCGCGCGATTCGCCGGTTCGTGGGTCTCCTCAGCGGCGCCCAGGTGGCGCCGGCAGCCTTAACCCCTGCGCTGCCTCACGCCCGTGGCAGGCTGCATGCGCAGCCCGCGAAGACGGCCGGCTCATCCCTAACGGTCCGGGCGGCTCCTCGGCGTGGCCACGCCCCCGGCCTCGCGTCCACCTCGCGGTGTGGCTCCGCCCCCGGCACGCTCACCTCGGGGTGTGGCCTCGTGCGCACCTCCGAGCACGGCCCCGCCCCCAGCCTCGTTCTCACCTAGAGGCCGGGCCCCGCCCTCGACCTCTCTCGGGATTCTGGACTGGGGAGCTTCTCTGGGTGCGATAGGTCTCAGTCTTAGGTGGTAGGTCTCCAAAGGGGACTGAGGACGTTTCTGCAAGATGGGTGGCTAAGCCCGACGGAGACTTGCAGCCACGGACTGTGGGTCTGAGCCCCCGCGAGAGCTAAGCAGTCAGGAGAGGGAGCCCTAGAAAGCAGTAGAAGGGACGACTTCAGAAATCCAGGATCTCAGGGATGATGACTCAGGGATATAAGGAACTAGAAGCCTCAGAGATCAGCAGCCCCGAAAGAAAAGGGTGCTGTTGAGAAATAACGGGGAAAAAAGCTCACAAATGGGCATGTGAAGCAAAGACCCTCCCTAATAACTTCCGTTTATTAGCCTCTTAGTGTGTGCCATGTCTTGTGCTTTATACGCATTATCTTCGATAATCCTCACAAGAATCTTAAAAGTCAGCGCTGTCACTCTTCTCATTTTACAGAGAAGGAAACTGAGGCCCTGAGAGATACAGAATCAGATCTAGGCAGACTGACTCCAGGGTTCACGTATATACCATTATTCTTTACTTTCCTCACGTACAAGTCTTGAGGAAGGTAAGTAGTAATTTGTGACCAAGATGGCCTCGGTCAGTATCCACGGTTCTATCAGGAAAGCTTCCTGCAATGATCGAATCAAGGACTGAAGAGCCTAATGGGTGATTCCAGTCAGTTCTTGCTTTGACCTCATTGGTGATGCTCTGTCTCCTGTTTTCAGAAACAACCCCATCTGAGGCTAGAATTTGTCCTTGTTCTTTCTTCTTATGGACAACAATCCACTTTTGAGTTAGATCACAGTTTGATCCTTTTCATCACAGCGAGATGGTATATTTCAGGACACCAATTGGCTGAAATGAGTCAAATGGTTCCTCATGGCTTTTTCTCCTCATTAAAGTCAAAGCCTAAACAAAAGTCAGGTACATACATCACTTCCTACCTTCCAACTGAAGGTGTGAATCCTGAAGGTCCTGAGATTCGGGGATGACTCTGTTCTCTAGTTGACTGAGAAGGAGACAGACCATAGAGGGGTTCACACATCTTAGAACCAAGTTTTGAAAGTTGACGGTGGTATCATTCCAACAATGCATTGTTCTAGCACTTTTTATTATGCCCCCTTGAGCAGAAATCATGGGTCCATGGTGAGACCTAACTGCAAATCCCTTTTGTCTTTTTTGATCAGGAAAGAAGCTACTCGTGTAAATAGATTAGGGACACATATATCAAAAGTGAACAGAATCCTAATCAAAAGGGGTTTCAGCTATTTATTTTTCCTTGAAGCAGACTTGCAGCCTCTCCCTCCCCAGAGGTCTTTGTCTTGCCTTCCTTAAGCTCAGTGGTCCTACTCTATTAGACTTGCCTGTTATTGTGAGAATGAACTTTTACAATGCTAGCTCTCATTTCTGAAGCACCTTCCTCACAATGTTCCCCTGCCTAACCTGACTAGGAAGCAATCATTTTCTACTACAGCTTTGACTCTAAAGTACTATCTTCCTGTGAATAGTCAAAGGAGACCAGCCCAAGTTTGGAGAACTATTTAGAATAGTGGTTCTTACCCTTTTTGTTCTCAGAACCTCTTTACACTCTTAAAAATCATTGAAGATATCAAAAATCTTTAGTTTACATTGGCTTAAATATTGATATTTACTGTATTAAAATTAAAACTGAAAAAATTTTAATTCTGATTTTACTTATAATAAACCTATTAAATGTTAACATAATATAGTTAATAAAAGATATACATTCCCAAGTTTATTTTTTTAAGCTTTTTATTTTGTATTGGGGTATAGCCAATTAACAAACAATGTTGTGATAGTTTCAGGTGAACAGCAAAGGGACTCAGCCATTCATATGTGTGTATCCATTCTCACCCAAACTTCCCTCCCATCAAGGCAATTCCCAAATTTAAAAAATGAGCAAGAGGAATGGCATTATTTTTCATTTTTATAAAATCTCTTTAATGTTTGACTAACAGTAGAAAATGGATTTTTATATCTGCCTCTCCATTCAATGTAGTGATGTTTGTTTTAGTTGAAATATATGAAGAATTGCTCTTGGTTACTAAGCCTTGCATTTTTATCATTTTTATATTCCTTTATAATATATTTGCATCACTGTTGCTTTTGGTACCTGGATATTCTGGTGAACTTAGGTAAGACCAATCTTAACCTGCCATGGATGGATTTTCACATTAAAGTGCTGCCACATCCCTAAGAGCAAAGCATGAAATAGTCTTTCTTAGGAATCCTGATATTTCCAAATGTGATAACACTCATTAAATTTCCTCAAGTTATTTATTTTTATTAGCCTCCTGATCTGCAAAAACTGGAAAGTATAGAAGACAAAACATTCCAGAAAATTTGTTTTTGAAAAGTCAAGTGTGGAAGAAATATGAGGAACTGGCAAAACATGTGATAAAGCAGTTCTACACTTGGTATTTTCATTCAGCAATTATAAGTGTGTATGCATTTTTTTAAGTTTTATATTTTATTTATGAACTAGTAGTGAGAACATAAAATTCTCAAAAATTCCTAAAATGTTACCCAAAAGCTTTTTCTATTTTTTGGAGATGAATTGACTCAACATTTTGCAAAATGTGGTATGTGTACCTCTAGGGATTCTCAATGTGATTTTTTAAGGGAAAAACATTTAGTGGCTGATGCTCAGCAGCATCAGTCTTTAGCAGGTGCGATGCCCAGGCTGGTGTAGGAGTGAGCTTCCTCTGCTACCTGTCACTGTGCCCCAGCTCACCTTGCTGGGACCTCCCAGCCAGCCTGTCTCATTGCTAGGTTCTTATCTAGGCAGCCCCCTCACACTGTTTCCCTTCACCCTCCCAGGGTCCTCTCTGGGGCCTCAACCCCGCCTCACACTCCCTGTCCCCCCTTTCCCTCAGCTTGTTATTAGAAAGATTTCATAAACGTACAGCACTTAAAATGGCATCTGGCACGTGGTAGGCACAGTGTGGGTGCTTGATAGATAAATAATGCATAAAATAACTGAGCACAGAGAATTCCCTGGTAGTCCAGTGGTTAGGACTCCATGCTTCCACTGCAGGGAGTGTTGGTTCAGACCCCTATTTGGGGAACTAAGATCCTGCATGTTGTGTGGTGAGGCGAAAAAAAAAGTCTGTGTGCTTTTACATATATATATATTTACTTACGTGGCTGCGCCAAGTCTTTGTGGCATGAGGGATCTTTTAGTAGTGGCATGTGGAATCCAGTTCCCAGACTAGGGATTGAACCCTGGTTCCCTGCTCTGGGAGTGAGGAGTCTTAGCCACTGGACCACCAGGGAAGTCCCTGTATGCTTGTTATTATCACTACGAGATGGTGATTCTAAACAATGTCGGTGGCAACAACTCTCACCTCCCTCCTTGGCATCCCACTGACAGTATTTGACAAAACTGATCAAGGAACACTTCCTGACTTTGGCCCTTAAAGGACATAGGGGACTCCATGGGCAAAGATGAAAGGCAAGTAGAGAGAACCACTTCTCCAAAGACACAGGAGGCAGGAAGTTGTGTTGGAGAAGAACCAAGGAGGGAGAATGAAGTTGTAAAGGTAAAGACAGGCTGGCATTGACTTGCAGAAGAAGGAAAGATGCCATTTACTGAGTGCCTACTGTGAGAGGCCAAAGGGTTAGCTTAGGTTATCTTGCTTAAATTTTACAATCACCTTTCCAGATGGGTATTATCATCTCCATTTTATAGATGTGGAAACAGGTTCTGAGAGGGTCAGGGTCTTGCCCTGCAACTAGTAAAGGGCAGAGTTGGTATGTGAGCAGAGTTCAGATTGCTTATAAAACCTGTGGTCTTTCCACCTATGTAGCCTTGAATGCTAACCCCAAGACAACAGAGGGCTATTGGTGATTTTAAAATTGTGAAGTGACCTGAATAAAGCTGTAGCTCAGGAAGACCCACCTGGCGCTGGTGTTAAGGACGAGCTCGTGGTGGGAGCTGGGAACCAGCGAGAACAGTTAAGATGCAGCTGGAAGAGTCTACATGAAAGGGATGAAAGAAATAGGGAAATACAGAAGAGAAGTCAGAGAGGTTATAAAGAAAGAACTGCTAGGGGGGCTTCCCTGGTGGTTCAGTGGTAAAGAATCCACCTGCCAATGCAGGAGACACGGGTTCGATCCCTGGTGAGGAAAGACCCCACATGCTGCAGAACAACTAAGCCCATGTGCCACTGCTATTGAGCCTGGGCCCTAGAGCCCATGCTCCGTAACAGGGGAAGCCACCACAATGAGAAGCCTGCGCACTGCAGCTAGAGTAACCCACGGTGGCTGCAACTAGAGAAATGCCCACACAGCAGCAGAAACCCAGCACAGCCAGAAATAAATAAAGTCTAAAAAATAATAACAAAAAAGAACTGCTAGGATTGGGAGACTGATTGGAGATTAGGGAGTGTGAGTGTGGAAAAAGGAGGGTGCAGAAATGCCTCTGAGGTTACTGACTGGGGCAACAGAATGATGGTGCTATTGCCAAAAACAAGAAAGCCAGAAAAAAGAGAATCCCACAATCAGGCCCTTGGATTTGGCTGTGGCCGAGGACGTCTGGCCTGTACAGGGAAATAAGACAAGCATGTAGTCAGCATAAACACAGCAGTTGTAAGAGTGAGTTGTGGAGATGTTGGTCAGGAATTGTATCAGTGGGCTTGAAAATGAAGAGATTCCTCAACTGAAAGAAACCTTCTTAAAGAAAGCTACACTGGATGGAAGAGAAGGGCTAGAGTACTGGACAGGAGGAAAAGGCTTGTTCCCAGTGGTTGGAAAAGGATTAGTCAAGGCCAGGTGACAGGAAACAGCTCCATGCCTGTGGGAATGGAAGCGCCTCTCATTTACTGGACCACTATGGCCACAGGTGGAGAGACCCTCTTCCCCATCTTCCTCAGTTCCCATCTGGAAGCAAAGAGCACCGGACTTCTCTTCTCGACTGCCTACTCCACCCATTCAGCCCCAATCTAGTAAAGGAAAGGATTAGGGAGAGAAGCAGGCCTCCTGATGGATTTAGAAAATAATTGCACAGGAGAAAGCCGTATGCAGGTTTCATTATACATTTGCATTTAGAAAAACCAAGAATTTGCAAAGGCTTATATTCAAGAAGGCATATAAAATCACCCAATTAAAAGAAAAGAAGATGGCAAAGACTCAAAAACTGGTTACAGAATTTAAGTTAATTGAAGAAAAGCCAAGTAATACGTCAAAGGTATAAATCTGCATTTCCCTGGGGTCTCAGTTGAGTGATTCGGCTTTTTTTTAGTAAGTGGGTCAGAAAACTGCTAATCCTATAACGATTTTCTTCAGCGGCATTCGGCTGGTACATATGTTTCTTGCAGATCTTTAGAAAAAAAAAAAGTATGT
Organism: Odocoileus virginianus; assembly: GCF_023699985.2. NCBI lineage: Eukaryota > Metazoa > Chordata > Mammalia > Artiodactyla > Cervidae > Odocoileus > Odocoileus virginianus. Next base: position 58,325,612 of record NC_069685.1, on the reverse strand, counting down.
TAAGATTGCTAAAGTTGTTGTTAACCCAATATAAATTTCCTTATTTATCCACCATGAACAGTGTATTTATTTTCTTGAAAGAAAGTCGGTCCTTTTAATTGGCAGGTAGTGACAGTGTTGTTTGTGGTTTTACTTTGAAGTGTTTTGTGTTGCACAACTCTACCATACTGCTGATATAGCGAGACTGTATCATAGTCTCAAACAGAATGACAGGCAACAAGACAAACCACTGCACTGCATGAAGATAGGTATAGAAGCTGATACACTGGTTTTGTGGAGACAGTGCAGGTTTAAAAACACAAGTCATGAGTCAGCATGAAAGAGGTTTTTTTTTTCAGTTCTGGTAAAATTCACATAACATAAAAATTACCATTTTGACCATGTTTAATTGTATAGTTCAAAAGCATTTAATACATCATAGTGCTGTGCAACCATCGTTACCGTCCAACCATAGAACTCTTTTCGTATTGCAAAACTGAAACTCTGTACCCATCAAAAACTAACTCCCCATTCCCTTCTCTCCTCAGCCTCTTGGGAACTGCCACTGCACCTTCTGTTTCTATGAATTTGACAATTCTAGGTAAGTCATACAAGTGGGGTCAGACAGGGTATGTCCCTTTCGTGAGCTCCTTCTTTCACTTTAGCATAATGTCCTCAAGGTTCATCCATGGGTAGCAAAGACCAAATAACATTCCATCATTTGTATATGCCACATTTTGTTTACCCCTTCCTTCATTAGTTGACAGATGGGTTGCTTCCACCTTTGGGCTCTTGTGAATAATTCTGCTATGGACATGAGTGTACAAACATCTCTTCAAGTTCCTGCTTTCATTTCTTTAGAGCATTATCCAGAAGTGGAATTGCCAGATCATATGGTAATCCTATTTTTAATTTTTTGAGGAACTGTCATACTGTTTTCCACATTGATGGGAGAGCTATTTTTAAGTCATCTGTCATTGAGATGTACTTATTCATTCTTTCACTCTCCTTTCAACAAATATTACTGAGGACTTTCCTCATATAATGATTGAGCCAGGCTCTGTGAAGTTTATAAACAAGACTTATCTGGTGGTATAAAAGAGATCTATGATATAAATATGGGGCTTTCCAGGTGGCTCAGTGGTAAAGAATCTGCCTGCCAAGCAGGAAACACAATTTCGATCCCTGGGTCTGGAAGATCCCCTAGTAAAGGAAATGGCAACCCAGTCCTGTATTCTTGCCTGGGAAATCCCATGGACAGAGAAGCCTGGCAAGCTACAGTCCATGGGGCCACAAAGAGACGGACACACAACTTAAGAGACTGAACAACAACAATATGAAATATATATACCAAATGTACCAAAATAGAGAGATATAGTGACTTCTAAGCCAGAGAAAGCCTTGAATTCAGGGTTTCAACACAATTTAAAAAAACATCCATCAGAAGAGAAGTTGGTCTATTTGAAAGCATAGAGAAAAGAGCATCACAGAAATAAATATGGAGAGTCCTATTCAAATATGGTTCAGCAATGGACTTAGAGTATTATTGAGTCATTGGCAAGACAGGCAGAGTGCGTCTCAAAAACCAAACCAAGGAATGCTCTTTTAGCTCATGCAGCTAATTCTCTTTGTTTTAGTTATATGCTCTTTAAGCTGTGATCTGATTGTAATCTGCTTTTTGTGCCTATATAGGGAGAGTGCTTTTAGGTATGTGAACCTCAGCATCGTGGTCTTTGAGAGCTTACATTTCTCATTGTAAATCAATAATTTGGCATCCTGGCTTTCAACGTTAGATTTAATAATCTGAATTAACGTGAGTCCAATTCTAAAATACAAACCTACTCTTGATGTGCTGGCAGAGGTCAGATTTCTGAGCCTTTTAGACAATAGACCAGGGACAGGTCATAGATGCCTCTGAACCCTGGTTTACCTACTTGAAAATGAAGTTTTAAAATGATGTTTATCCAATAGGTCAAGACACAGAAACAACCTAAATGTCCATCAACAGATGAATGGATAAAGAAGATGTGGTACATATATACAATGGAGTATTACTCAGCCATAAAAAGGAAACAATGCCATTTGCAACAACATAGATGGATCTAGAGGTTATCATACTAAGTGAAGTCAGTCAGACAGAGAAAGATACTATATGATATCACTTATATGTGGAATCTAAAATATAACACAAATGAACCTATCTATAAAATAGAAACAGACTCTCAGACATAGAGAACAGACCTACGGAGCTGCCCATGGGGAGAGGCAGTGGAAGAGGGATGGATTGGGAGTTTGGGATTAGCAGATGCAAGTCCCTATATATGAAATAGATAAACAGCAAGGTCCTACTGCATAGCATAGGGAATTCTATTCAATATCCCATGGTAAACTGAATCACTTTGCTGTACTGCAGAAATTAACATAATACTGTAAATCAACTATACTTCAATTAAAAAAAATAGTGCTTACATTGTGGAGTTGTTGATCAAATGTTGATCTTGTTATCGACGGGAAATTCTCCAAGGCATGACTACTGCATGAGTTTTCTCGGTAGACAAAGTCTGACCTCATGGAGCACATTTGTTTCTTTTCGGTTGGAATCTGCACAACTCGTATTCTCAAAGCACAAGCCAATTTGTGAAGGGTTTATTTGAATTATCTATTCTTACCTCTTCCTTTGGTGCCCCTCCCTCTGTTTCCATGCACCCCACACTCCCAGGATTTTGTGCTCTGGCAAGACAAAGCTAGCACCCCGACAGGCAGTATCCCACGCTCTGGCCGTCACATAACCCAACTTGCATGCTCATAAGGACTGGTCACTACAGCCAATATAAGAACTTGATTGATGCCGGTGAAGTCACAACTGATAATGACAATGTTTTAACATCCAAAGGAATGCTCTCAAATTGTAGAATTTAATTGACTGAAAATGGCCAATAGGGAAAAAAGAAAACTTTCAGTCGAATTAGGCATGTTCAGTGCCACCTCTCAAGTCTACAATTCTCTCCACTGTCCTTTTAAAGAATTCTGGGCCATTACTGCAAGAAGACTTTTGCTCTTGTGTGAATTCAAGGGGTTTTATGAGATTCATAGGACTGTGGGTGAGACCAGGGAAATTCGTGCACTAAATTAGGGGTTTTCAGGTGTGAGTGAGCTGCTGAATAGTAAGTATAAGGTAGTTTGGGGTAGGTACAGAAGAATAACATGAAATGGAGCTGGTCTGAGCCTAGGACATTCTTTCTTTTGGAGCAAACTAGGCTTGGTCCAACGGACCTCGAGCAAAGACATGGACTAGCCACCATTCACTTTGCTACTTTCTAATCATGAGTCAGCATTCGATGCTAAAGCTAGTGGATGGTTCAGAGAATCACAAAATATGGTTAAACGATTGGTAAATAGGACTTATTAAGAAAATGTGAGTGAAGAGAAGTATTTAACCAGAGATAGGTAATGAGATACATAATATTAATAACATACCCTGTGTTATTTTACTGAAGGTTGGTTGTTATCAGTCAAAGTTCTCCAGGAAAATAGAACCAATAATGTGTATATATATATATATATATATATATATATATATATATATAGAGAGAGAGAGAGAGAGAGAGAGAGACAGAGACAGAGAAACAGAGAGACAGAGAGAGAGAGAGAGACAGAGAGAGAGAGAGAGAAACATTATAGCAATTGGCTTACATGATTATGGTGGTTGAGAAATCCCACAATCTGTCTATATGCCTTCTGGAGAAGCAGGAAAGCTGGTGGTGCAATTGAGTCCAAGGTCAAAAGCTCAAGACAGGGGTGGGGGGTGGGATGGGGCTGCTAGTGTAAGTCTCATTCCAAGTCTGAAGACCTGAGAAACAGAAGCAAAAATGTTCAATGGCAGAAGATGAAAGTCCCAACTTAGAAACAAAACAAAACAAACAAATAGAGCCTTGCTCCGCCTTTTTATTCTGTTCAGGCTCTCAATGAATTAGAGAGGGCTAACTTTTGAGGCTGATTGTTCTTTGCAGAGGGCATTCTTGGGAGTGTCCAGCATAATTATCTGGTATTATTTCAAATGATGATTAAAAGTGAGGCTTTTGTGGTAGGGAGTGCTTTCTGTTATTTATCTTATTTATTTATTTTAAGCCTCTTTCCCAACCTCAGTGGTTCAGTTCTGCTTATTTTAGGAAGCCATTAATATATTCAGTATCAATTACCACTTGCACACAGCTCTGTGTGGGTGAGTTGCAGAGCTGAGAAATTCGTTAAGAAAATGAGTTCTGGTTGTTTAAGTTTACTTTTATCACTTTCTCATTTCAGCTGGCTACCTGGCGGGGGCGGGGGGCGGGGGGGAGGTGGTGAGAAAAGCTAAAAGACACCTGATGCCACTTTTAACTTTCAGCTTGAGTCATACAGATTGGATTTAACTTTAATGAAAATAGAGGAAATAAACTCTGAATGTATGTGTTCGTCCAAATGTATAGGTCTTAGCTAAGAAGCCTGAGTTATTTTTAAAAATCCATAAAGAATGCACTTTTCATGCTTGCTGTTTGAAATCTCAGGTATCATTTAGCCTAAAACACCCAGGCAAACAAAATGATGTACTGTTAGATTCTTGGCTGAATTTTTTTTAAACTCCACTCAACCTCCCCTCCCAGTGTCTACCTCTCCCTGGTCGGCCCCTGCTTTCCCCTCATCTTTACAAAGACACCCTCAACCACTTCAGCATGGTAATGAGCTGGCCCCCTGCCTGCCTCGTAACCTTATTTTCTTTCATCACAGAGGCTGTGTCTCAAAGTCCTGTTTGTGATTAACTAACCTTGGTGGTTAGGATAACAAAAGGTGAAACAGTTCAAGCAGCAAGTAGGAAATTTCCCTTACAGATGGTTTCTTTCCCTTTGGTGGAAAAACCAGAAGCTACTAGAAGGCATATACGACTCATTATGGGATCAGTAAGCCAGCATGGAATTGCATCATGTTTGCTTTGCATCTTTCCTCACTTCTTTTCTCTTTTTTTTCCAAATCGTCACCTCCTGCAGGCTTTTACCTCCTAAATAAAGTGTCAGCACTTTAACCCTTGTCTCAGTTTCTGTTTTCTAGAGGAACCAGGCTAAGTAAGTAGGACCAAGGAGAGGAATCTTTGATTAAGGTCCATAATATCAGGCCTCTAGGTGCTTAGGAGGAAGGCAGTAAGACTGTTGTTATGGTTGAGTCACTAAGTCACATCCGACTCTCTGGGGCCCCACTGGACTGTAGCCCACCAGGCTCCTCTGTCTATGACATTCTCCAGGCAAGAATACTGGAGTGGGCTGCCATTTCCTTCTCCAGGGGATCTTCCTGACGTGGGGCTTGAACCCACATTTCTTGTGTCTTCTGCATTGGCAGGTGGGTTCTTTACCACGGAGCCCCCTGGGAAGCTCTTGTAAGACTGTAGAAAACACCAAAAAGGAAGATGCTAAAGGCATATTTTCCTAACTTAACACTTCCATTGAAACCTTCCTTCACAACTGGAAGAAAAAAGGGAATGTGGCCTATTCAAATGTCACCGTGACACAGGGGTGATTAAGGCCAAAGGAATTCAGAACTTAAGGGCAGAAACTTTATAAAGCTTTCCTTCCTATAAGCTACAGTCTAGTTTTTCTCCCACCCATCCTCTATAGAGCACCTGCTATGTGTCAGGAACCCCACAAGGTGCTGAGGAAATAGCAGTGGAGAGACAGATAGTGATTCTGGTCCTCACGAAACTCACTTCAGCAGGGAAGACAGAAAGGACACATACAAGCGAAAAGTGCAGGATTAAAGGGGAGAATTTTTTAGGGGCTTTTAGTGTCAAGAAACAGATAGTCTCCTATTACCACAAGCATATGAATGGAAATGAGGAAGGCAGAAATCTCAAAGGCTGCCTCATGAGAACCCAGATAAAAGCACACAATTCAGCTTCCCTGCATGTGTGGAAACTGGATCTTGTTGGGTTTCTGAATGCCTAGATTGTAGGCAGGAACTGTAAGGCCATTCAGATCTAGTGCAGTGATCCCAGCTCTATTATTTCATGAATAAGTTACCATAACAAACAGACCCTGGGACTTCCCTGGTGGTCCAGTGGCTAAGACTCCATGCTCCCAATGCAGGGGGCCTGGAGTTCGATCCCTGGTCAGGGAACTAGATCCCACATGCTGCAACTAAGACTTTGCATAGCCACAACTAGAGATCCCACGTGCTGCAACTAAGGCCCAGTGCAGCCCAATAAATAAATATAAATAAATAAACATTCGAGCAAACAAACAGACCTCAAAATACAGAGGGCTAATCAAGTTAGACATTTCCTTCTTTCTCACGCTCTTGTCCACAGGTAGGAGTTGGTCCAAGATTAGGCGGCTCTGCTCCAGGAAGCTGAAAGGGGACCCCGGTTCCTTCTGTGTCGTTGCCCTGCTGTGCCGGGCGGGGACTGTGTCTACACGGTGCAGGCTGGATCTCCAGCACGGCGTCAGCATTTGACCCCGTGGGAAGGACGGAAGGGGAGGAACTGGGTGGGCAAGCTGCTGAAGTGGCCTACTTCACTTCCAGTCCATTCTGCTGACAAGAACTAGTCACCTGACCACTTCCAGTGCAAGGGAGGCAAAGAAACCATCTCTAGCTGGGCTAAAACCCCTGGGTTTGGGGGTGGGTACTGTTACTAAAAGGAAGAAAGGGAGAATAGAAACTGGATAAGATTGCCAGAAGTGGAGCATAATAATCCCAGTTAACTTTGAATTTCTGATAAACAACTGTTTTTAGTGTAAGTATGTCCCATTTGGGCATAGTCATTGTTTATCTGAAAATTATTTGTTGGGTATCTGCAATTCAAAGCTGGCAGTGTGTCTGTATTTTGTCTGTCAACGCTAACAGTGAGACACAAGGACTGTTGTCACTTTGTCACTGGTGTGGTCTTTTCGCATCGGTTACAAGTGAGCCATCAAGGCAACTCAGGTTCAAGGGGAGGGATTAGAACATCTCTTGATGAGGGAGTGACAAGGTTACATTGCAAAAGAGTGTGTGGTAGATACGATCGTAGCCATCTTCGGAAAACACAATTCACCTTACATGTTTTATATCATTTGAGCAAATCAAATGTCATCCCTCTTAAACATTAGTTTCATTTTTCGCTTGCACCAAGTCTCTTAAAAGTCATCTGACCCACCCTGGGCTCTCTCCCAGGAATCTGAACTCAGAAATAGAAAGCAAGGAAGCAGGAGACCAAGTGGTGGAACCAAGCGGTGTGCTCTTTCATGGCAGGGCTCTGGAGAAGTACATGAACTGCTATCGAATTCTCAAGACTCACCCTTGGGTTCTTCCTTTTATAAATTTCAATTGTTCAGCTCTTCCTTTGATGCCACAAAATACCTCCAGCATCCTTTCATTAACTTCCTTTTCTCTCTCATCCAGTTTTTCTTCTTTGGTTTACACTAACCACCGGACACTTCTGTTAATTGCCGTCAAAATTTTACAAGCAAGGGACTTCCCGGCTATCCAGTGGGACACTGGAAGACTCTGTGCTTCCAATGCAGGGAGCATAGGCTCAATCTCTGGTCAGGGAACTAAGATCCCTCCTGGAGCACAGTGTGGCCAAAAAAAGTTTTTTAAAAGTGAGACATTGCATACAGCCAAGTTTAACCTTAAAAGAGATAAAAGGACAGCAATTCTTTGGGAGGATGTCATTTCTTCTGAGGTGTCTATAAAAGATATCACTTTTGTCAGCAACAGGATTGAATACGTCACCATGATTTATATTTTACTGTTGTTGCTGTTTAAAGGAACTACCCACTGTTTGTGTTATAAATAAATAAGAGGCATAGATATATGGTAACAGCTATCACTTCAGCATTAGAAAAGTAGAATTTGAATCCATTTCCTCTACAGGACTGGCCAAGGAAAAACTGACCAGTGGAAACTTTATTTACTTTTCTCTCCAACATGATAAAGGAGGGGCGGGGGGAGGCAGTGGGGAGCAAGGAAAATGGAGAGAGAAGAAACAGTCCAGTCTACAAACTGAATAATCATATTGGGATATAGAAGCATCAAAAATGAGAAAATGCTAAGGAGATATTTCCAGGTAAAGGGTCCTGATATTCAGGGAACGGCCTCCCAGTCTTAGCTGGGAGGTTTACAAGAGGAAAAGAGAGAAACTAATAGGAGCATTTTGGATACGAAAGACTTAGAGGAACACTTTTTGATACCTTAGAGGTATGATATAGTGCAAGGAGAGAACAAGAGTGGTTGTGGATCTTTCTCTCTGGGGAGTTGCGAGAAAAGAGCAAATTGCTGGTATTCATTTGGGATGGACCGGGAGAGCTGATCAGAGCCTTCAGAGTCCTGTGAATCCTCCCTGGAGTTTCCTAGGGTTTTGCGCCCTCCTCATTTCAACTGCTCTCTTCACGTGTGTCTCAGCCCAGCACCTCCTCTCTGTGACCTCCCTTCTCTGCTCTCCTCGGCTCCCTGGAGAGGAAAGCTTCTGCAGACCGCTAGAATAACTTCTAATGTCTCTTGAAGTACAGGCCACAAGCTTCTGGATGCCTGGCGCCCTTCAGAAAAACTATTAAAGAATCACAACATGCTCAGAAGTGTGACCAACCTAACAATGTCACCCAAAACGTGCTAATCATGTGGAACAGTAGCAATCAGATTTGTGGCTGGCTCTCGTGAAATGGAAACGTGACACTTCAGCGGCTGCCAGGTGGTGCTTAAAGAAAACTAGGGCACTTCACCTTGAAAACTTTCAGGAAGTGCTGGGAAGCCATGTCCTGTTAAAAGGGAAATAAATGATTTAAAAAGCCCCGGCCTCTGAATGGGAGTGCTTTGGCCCCATGTTGAGTGATGTCATCTTCTACTGCTGTTGAGTACTTGGATTGGGGCTAGTGGGACGGTGGAACTGATATCATAATTTTAATTAAATTGTACTCCTTTCAAATGTGTACATTGAGGTCAAAGTCACATAACAAAAATTTAAACATTTAAAGATAAACAACTCCAAGTTGGGCTTCCCAGGTGGCCCTAGAGGTAAAGAACCCCCCTGCTAATGCAGGTTAGATATAAGAGCTGCGAGTTTGATCCCTGGGTTGGGAAGAGCCCTTGGAGGAGCCTGCAGCAACCCACTCCAGTGTTCTTGCCTGGAGAATTCCACGGACAGAGGAGCCTGGTGGGCCGCAGCCCATGGGGTCGCAGAGTCGGACACTTAGCACAGCACATGCTGTTGTGCGGCCACCTCCATCAAGTTTCAAAACAGTTCATCACCCCCACCAAAGACCTCATATCCTTTAAGCAAGTACTCATCACTCTCCCCTCCCCCCCAGGAGGAGTACCATTCGATGTTCTATTTCTATGGTTTAACCTACTCTGGACATTTCATATAAACAGAATCATACACTATGTGACCTTTTGTGTCTGGTTTCTTCTATTTAGCATAATGTTATCAATTTCCATGTTAGACTTTATTTTATTTTATTTTTAATTATTTGACTGCCCTGGGTCTTACTTGCAGCATGCGTGGCCTAGTTCCCTGATCGGGGATCAAACCCCAGGCCGCCTGCATTGGGAGTACAGAGTCTTAGCCACTGGACCACCAGGGAAGTCCCCATGTTAGATTTTAAAATTGATACTTGACTCCACTATTGGAAAACCTTTTAAATATGTTTGGAATTCCTTGGGTCTATGAATCTACTTTTTCAACTCTACATTTTTTATCTAACCACAGAGGAGTAGAGGCTTTACTGACAGTTCAGTGGTTAAGACTTCACCTTCCAAAGCTGGGGTGCAGGTCTGCTCCCTGGTGGGGGAGTGGAGATCCCACAAACCTCATAGCCAAAAAATCAGAACATAAACAACAGAAGTAGTATTGTAACAAACTCGGTAAAGACTTAAAAATGGTCCATATAAAAAAATGTTTTAAAAAATAAAATAAATACAGAACAATAACTTCTAATTCAAACTTATCATCTTGGGAATTTCTCGGTGGTCCAGCAGTTAGGACTGTGTGCTTTCAGTGCTGGGGCCCAGGTTCCATCCCTGGTCAGGGAATGAAGATCCCAGAAACCATAGAGTATGACCAAAAAAACAACAAATGTATCATCTCAATTGAGGTACGCTACAAAGTAAGAAAAAATGTAAAAGATCTTATTTATCTTTAAAAAATATTGATTAATAATGAAATAACACTGTTAGAAATATTAAGTTTAATAAAATGTATTGCTAAAGTTAATTTCAACTTTTTCTTATTCTTTCCATTGTGGCTACTAGAAAATTTAAAATTAGGCATGTGGGGAAAAAAATAATGCATGTGACTGACATTTATTTCTACTGGACAATATTGGTCTATCAAAAGATCTAATTCAAACTAGATACTAATTTAGAAAACTTTTTAACTACCTACTGTGAACATTTTTTTTTTTGGTCCACTCCTCAAGCAGCATGAGGGATCCTGGCTCCCCAGCCAGGGATCAAACCTGTGCCCCCTGCAGTGGAAGCACGGAGTCCCAACCACTGAACCTCCAGGGGAGTCCCCCACCATGAACTTTTATATATAATTTTGCTATCCTGTGAAAAAGTAGGTTAGAAACAGTGTTTGCAATTTTATTGACCTTTCCTTAGACTTCAGCCTGGACCAGAATTGGTTACCAGTTAAGCTGTGGAAATTCTATGAAGGTTTCCTCCTCTCCTGCCAATTACTGCTGCTCATATGAAGTTAGAATCACTGGGAAATGTCTTATGATACAATCACTAAAATATTTTAAGTGGGAAAAATAAGGGATGCTTTCTGGCCTCCCTGCTTTTTTAAGACATACATATTGATATACACTCTCAGTTTTTTTTTCACTCTCAGTTTTGAATGAACTAAAAGTATGCACTTTTCTGCTATTGAGAACAGAAAATAAGCACTTATTTATGTATATTCACTCATCAACATATCGAGTGGACACTATGTGCACTGTGTTTGCTGCTGCATGTTTAGGAACTAAAAACCAAACAAGATGCCTGTCCTTGAATGAAGCTTACATTCCAGTGAAAAAAGACAGAAACCAATGAATAAGATAAGCACCAATTCTGACACGTTCTGTGGGAAAAAAATGAATATCAATGTATCAATATAGTGACTCAATAAAGAGTAACTTTATCAAACGGCGGGGAGTGTGTGTGTGTGTGTGTGTGTGTGTGTGTGTGTACACTGTGTCTAATTTAGGTAACTGGGCAATCTCTCTGGGAGGACAACTACATTTGCAGAAAAAGGAGTCAGCCACACAAATGGCCACGGGAAGAGCAGTGCGGGCAGAAGGCACACTCTGCAAAGCAAAGGGCTTGAAGGGAAAGAGTTTGGTGTGTTTGAGGAACAGAAAGGAAGTCATATGCTGAGGATGTGGTGAGCAAAAGGGAAAAGAAGAGGAGACAGGACTGGCAAGCAGGAGCCAGTAGGTCATGTTAAGAAATCTACATTTTATTTTATGGGTAATGGGGAGCCTTTGGTGGTTTTAGACCACAAGAGTAACAGATGCTTTTTTTTTTTTTTTCATATAGATGATCCAGCGGTAGCATCAGTGGAGAGCTGACCCTGTTCTATAATTGCCAGAAAGAAGAACTGATCAGTTTGGGTAGATGTCCTCCAGTATTCAGTAGTATTTTAGTTAATACTGCTATATACCAAGACACCTTGAATGTATGCTATTTGCACCAAGGGCCCAAGGGCCACCTCCCCTGCCCCCCACCACTAGGAGATAATTCATCAAAAGTCGTGTCCAACTCTTTTCAACCCCATGGACTGTAGCCGCCCAGGCTCCTCTGTCCACGAAGATTCTCCAGGCAAGAATACTGGAGTGGGGCCTGCCCTCCTTCAGGGGATCTTCCTGACCCAGGGATCAAACCCAGGTCTCCTGCATTGCAGGCAGATTCTTTACCCACTGAGCCACCTGGGAAGCCCGAAAGGAAAGACAAGATCAGTCAAACAAAAACTCAAAACAAGGCATAAGGACGTCCCCGGCGGTCCAGTGGCTAAGAATCCACCTTCCGATGCAGGGGGGTACAGGTTCAATACATAGCAGATGAGAGTATGGTGAGCTATATTGGGTTGGGTTCCCCACGAAGCTCATTCTGAGACAAGGATTCAAGGGCAGGTAGTTTATTTGGGAGATGATTCCAGGAAGCACAGTAGGTAGGATGGAAAGGGAGACACAGAAAGGAAGAGGGGCATGTGGCAAGCGAATTCCTGCTATGGGCAACTGGAGCTCAGCATCCTTGGCGGGGGGCACTGGGAGGCTCCACGGAAGGAGAGGAAGCAGAGATATTCATCTACCAACTCCATCCATCACTGGGCGGGGCCGTTTCTAGAGACAGAAACTCCTTGCGACTTCCGGGCCATACTGCTTGCTGGCCAGGTGTCCTTCCAAGCCAGAGCAAAGCCCTCATTCAGAGAGTCACAGGTGTAGCAATGAGCATCCTTTTGTGTACAGAGGTTAGGACTGAGGGACTCTGGGCAGGACCCCAGAAGCATCTAGAATAGAGGAAGTTATCACATAGTCTCATTTTTGGCCCCATTTGCAGTCCTCCTTCTTGTTTTTATTTCTCTCCCTTCTCTCCCACTTACAATTTATGCAATCTGGCTGTGTTTTATGTATCCTTGTAAGCTGCCTTAAACCTTTTTTTTTTGGAACACAGCAGCGCATAAATAAATAAACACTAGCAAGGTTTAACATTTTCCCTTTATTTATTGGCCATTTTCCCCTTCTGTGAACTTTTTGGACCAGGGCCTCTTTTACCTGCTTCTAGCATTCTGCAGGGCACATTGAAGGCATTTGATTATTGTCCTGTCGAGTATCACAAAGTTATGCAGTGGGTTTATAAACTGACTCTGTGAGCAGAAATAGAGGCACAGGACTCTCTGGTGCCTTCTTTCTTGAACCCAGAGCTTAAAATATTGCCTGCACATAGCAGATGCTCAGCCAATGTTTGTTAAATGAAAGAATGGGACTTGGAACACCTATATCCATAAGGGTTCCCATGGATCACCATTTAGAAATCCATCAGCATACTGGAATTATGTGTTTTCTAAGGGCAAAATTGCCCTTATCATGTGGATGCACTTATTTTCATGAGTGTAAAAGGCTGGGAGGCAGGAACTAAAGATAGATCTAGAGATGGTGTTGTAAAGTGTATATCCAGCAGGCTCTGTGCATCTCAGAACACCCAACGGTAACTCAAATGCAGCCTGTTTGTGAACCGAATCTTTGCTTGTAGGTGTCCTGGCAAATTGTTCTCATAACACTCCTATTGAGAAACTGGGTTCCCCAGGAAACTCAGGTGCTAGAAACTGAGTGACTGCTTTATATCTCATGAATCAGAAATTGTTGGACCTCCCTGATGGAGTCCAGTGGCTAAGACTCCACATTCCCAACATAGGGGACCCAGGTTCGATCCCTGGTCAGGGAACTAGATCCCATGTCCTGCGACTGAAGATCCCACATGCTGCAACTAAGACTCAGCACAGAGAAAGGAAGGGAAAAAAGAAACAGGAAAGAAAGAAGTTGTTGTTTAAGTGGCGGGTTATAGGCAGGTATCTGGATTGGGGTTTTTTTTGAGCTATCACATCACCCCTCCTTTTTCATTTTTGGCTGTGACATTTCCCTAGTAGTTTTAATAAAACACTAGGTAGAAATTAAAGCGTAGCCTCTGAAAGACAAATTTTTTTTCCCACTTAACAGATCGGCATTACCCATAAGTAGGTTACTTCTAGGAAGCTCCATTTTCATATAGATCTTAGCAAAGGAGGAGAGAGAAATCGTTTGGCACTTCTTTTATTTATGGGTATTTAAATTAAGATATAATTTGAATAACATAAAGTTCATACTTTTTTTTGATAAGTAAGAAGTGGATTTATTTAGAGAGAAACACACTCCAAGGACAGAGTACAGGCCATCGCAGAGGGCAAGTCTGGCCCAAGTTCACCCTTTTCAAAGTGAATGAACCAGTGAGTGCGTGTTCAGTCGCATCAGCCATGTCTGACTCTTTGTGACCCTATGGACTGTAGCCCGCCAGGCTCCTCTGTCCATGGGATTCTCCAGGCAAGAATACTGGAGGGGGTTGCCATGCTCTCCTCCAGGAGTTCTTCCCAAGCAGGGGATAGTACTCGCATCTGCCTGCAACTCCTGCATTGCAGGCAGTGGTTTTTAGTATATTCACTATGTTATGCAACTATCACCATTATCTAATTCCAAAACTGTTCCTTTGCCCCCCAAAGACTCCAATACCATTAGCAGTCATTTCCTATTCCCCGCTCTTCCCAGCTTCTGGCAACCACTCATCTCTGTGGATTTGTCTATTTTAGACATACCATATAAATGGAATCATATGATATGTCACCTTTCCAGAGGAGATCGGGCGCGTTCAGGGTGGTATGGCCATAGACTATGTCACCTTTCCAATCTGGCTTCTTTCGCTTACCAGAAATGATCTTAAGTTTCACTATGTTGTACCATGTATCAATACTTCCTTTTTCATGGCTGAAGAATATTCCATTGGTGTATGGATACACCACACTTCATTTATCCATTCATCCATGGACAGACACTTGGCCGTTTCTACTTTTTGGCTATTGTGAATAAGGTTGCAATGAACACCTACATACAAATAATCTGTTCAAGTCCTCACTTTCCATTTCTTTGGGTACTTACCTAGGATTGGAATTTCTAGGTCATATGAGAATCACCTGTTCTCCAAAATGATTATACTCATTTTACATTCCCATCAGCAATGTATGAGAATTCTAATTTCTCCACATTCTCACTAATACTTGTTATTCTGTGTGTGTGTTTAAACCATAGCCATCCTGGGACTTCCCTGGTGGTTCAGTGGCTAAGACTCTGCGCTCCCAATGGAGGGGACCTGGGTTCAGTTGCTGGTCAGGGAACTAGCTCCCATATGCTGCAACTAAGAGTTCACATGCCACAACGAAAGACTGGAGATCTGCATGCCATAACTAAGACCCGGCGCAATCAAATAAATAAATATTAAAAAATAATAAAGTGGCTCAGATGGTAAAGAATCAGCCTGCAATGCAGCAGACCTGGGTTTGGTCCCTGGGTTGGGAAGATCCCCTGGAGAAGGAAATGGCAACCTATTTCAATATTCTGGCCTAGAGAATCCCCATGGACAGAGGAGCCTGGCAGGCTACAGTCCATGGGGTCACAAAGAGTCGGACATGACTGAGCGACTTTTACTTTTACTTTCATAGCCATCCTAATGACTATGAAGTGGTATCTTGTGGGTTACCTCTATTATTATTTTTTTCATTTAAATTTCCCCCTGTCCTGTCTGAGCCCAGATATACCTGTCCTGGAGCAAACATCGATCTTCCCCCCTGCCCCCACCATCTTTCTTCTTTCACATACTTTTGCTTTGAGAACAGTTTTAGGTTTACAGAAGATTGAGCAGATAGTACAAAGAGCTGCTGGGCTTCCTAGGTGGTACTAGTGTAAAGAACCTGCCTGCCAATGTGGTAAACATAGGAGATGTGGGTTCAGTCCCTGGGTTGGGAAGATCCCCTGGAGGAGGAGATGGCAACCCACTCTAATATCCTTGCCTTGGGGAATCCCATGGACAGAGGAGCCTGGTAGGACGGTTCATGGGGTCACAAAGAGTCGGACACGACTATAGTAACTTGGCAGGCAGGCAGGCACAGAGAGTTGTCATATACCTCTTCTCCCTTCTGCTCACAATTTCCCCTCTTAGTGACATCATACATTAGTGTGATATATTTGTTATAATTGCTGAGCCAATATTGATTCAGGGTTATTTTTAATTTATATTGATACATAATTATTAACTAAAGCCCTTAGTTTATACTACGGTCCTTCTTTGTGCTATACAGTGGTATAGCTTTTGACAAATATGTAATGTTATATGTCTGTTATTATAGTTTCACACAGAGTATTTTCACTGCCCTGAAGATCCTCTGTGCTTTACTTATTCATCCTTCCCTCCCACCTCCAAAGTGCTGAAAACCATTGATCTCTTCCTGTCTCTTTTTACTAGAATCCTTTTTACTTTTGACTATAGTCTTTTCCGGAATGTCATGTAGTTGGAATCATACAGTTTGAACTTTTCAAACTGGCTGCTTTCATTTGTTTCTTCACCTTTTGAAGAATTT
This sequence comes from Odocoileus virginianus, assembly GCF_023699985.2. Lineage (NCBI taxonomy): Eukaryota > Metazoa > Chordata > Mammalia > Artiodactyla > Cervidae > Odocoileus > Odocoileus virginianus. The sequence continues at coordinate 58,309,489 of NC_069685.1, read as the reverse complement.
CAGATTGGAGGCAGTTTTAAACAAAGGTGCTAGGGGCAATTCTCTGATTGAGTAATGACATGGAGAAGCCAGTGCCACTGAATGGATTGTTTATTACTTACCTTCCTGAGAGAAGGGGACACACCACGCCACTCAGGGCCACAGGGGAGGGGTCAGGTCTTGATCAGGAGGCAGAAGCAGGAATTATTGGAAAGCCTAAGCCACAGCCTTTACTAGAGTGTCTGCAGAAAAGGAGAGACAGCGTACACCATTTAGGATGGGCTCCTTTGCGCAATCCCAGCGGACTCTAGGGCATAGGAGCTGTCTTCGGTTGTCTGGTACCTGATTCCGGGGTGATTAGGGGGTAGCAACTATTGGCTTGGTGTGTGAGTTAGATAAGCAGGTGGGTTGGATATGACACTGAGTCAGATGGCCTTTGCATGACTAGACATGTTCCAGCAAGCAATCCACCTCCTCTAAGGGATTAGCTAGCCCTATAAATGCAGTCTCTCCTCTAATCTGCAAGGTCCCCCAAGATGTCACAACCTCATAAGATATAGAAAATTAAAAAAACAAATGAACAAACATGATTAGGGACTTCCCTGGTGGTCCAGTGGGTAAGACTCTGTGTTCCCAATGCAGGGGGCCCAGGTTTGATCCCAGGTCAGGGAACCTGATCCCATGTGCTACAAGTAAGAGTTTACTTGCTGCAACTAAAGATTCCACATGCTGCAAATGAAGACTCTGCCTTCTGAAACTAAAAGAACCCGGAGGCCAAAACAGACACTGAAGATCCTGAGTGTGGTGACTAAGACATGAAACAGCCAAATAAATAAATAAATAAATACTTTTAAGGTATTAAAAAAATTATTAATACACTGAGTTTCCCTAGAGGAATGGCTTTGGGATTGGTTCTCTGCAAGAAGATACTTACAGGGTTTTTATTAGGGATTAGCCCCTCTGGAAGGCAAGGAAAAGTCTGGCTGTAGTACCAGCTTGACAAAGTCTTGGCCAACCCAGGGAGAAGGTGTGGAGTGAGCACTGCCCATCAGAGTGCCCCGCATCTGGAGGAGACGGGCACCCTTCACAGCCTTGCCTTGGTTGCTCAGCAGTGCAGGCTGCTCTGGAAAGGGTGTGACCTTGAGCAAGGCAGTTCTGCTCCTAAGACAGACCCTGAAGGAGCTTGGGGGCCATCTGCTGACCCCACTCCCTGCGAGTGAACAGCAAGCCCTTCCTTAAAGGGGGAATGTTGGGTGGCACATCTCTGTGACAAGCTCGGGTATTCTATTGCAGTTGGCCTCAGCAAGTTGCTGGCTTGAGGACATACTCTTTTTTTCCTTTCCATATACTGTTTTTTTTTTTTTTTTTTTGAGGATATACTCTTATTGGCTACCTTTCTTCCCCTGCCTCACTTCCCCACTCTCCTTCACCTCCTTAATCAACTACTTGCACCAAAATCCTTGTCTTAGAGTCTGCTTTTGGGGGAACTGAAACCAAAACACATCCAATTCACCATTAGAATGATGTTCCTTGGGGCAGGTCTGGCAGTTTCCAGTTCGGTAAATGTACTTGGGGCTTCCCAGGTGGTGCTAGTGGTAGAGAACCCGCCTGCCAAATCCGGAGACATAAGAGGCCTGGGTTCAATCCCTGGGTTGGGAAGATCCCCTGGAGGCGAGCATGGCAACCCAATCCAGTATTCTAGTCTGGAGAATCCCATGGACAGATGAGCCTAGCAGCCTACAGTCCACAGGGTCGCAAAGAGTCAGACACGACTGAAGCATACACATCTTGCATTACATATACATAGGGTGATTCTAGTCCTGATTTGTTCAACATAATTCCCGTTTAATATGCTGTCCTGATGTTCCATTCCATTGATGCCCCTTTGGCTCCTAAAACTATCCTGGTTTGGGGACTTCTCTGGTGGTCCGGTCACTAAGACTCCGTGCGTCCGATGCAGGGAGCCTGGGTTCCATCCCTGTGGGAACTAGATCCCACATGCTGCAGCTAATCCACTAAAGATCCCCCATGCTGCAATGAAGACTGAAGATGCTGTGTGCTGCAACTAAGACCGGGGACAGCTGAATAAATAAATATTTAAAAACAAAACCGTCCTGTTTTGTACAATACATCTTATGATCAACCTACAACTCTTGAAAGTAAGTGATCCTTAATAAGATCCATGGACAGGGAAAAGTGGTTTGTTTTGATCTTGTATGCCATCAACTCACAGTTTATTTTGGGTGAATCATCCAGTTTTAGAGCTGGAAGCAACCTCCAGGCCTGGCTTATCCATTAACTCTCAACTTTTTTTTTCCCCCAAACTGTTGGAATGCACATGGTTGACTATTCACATGCACAACACCCCCATGGGAATTCCGATTATGCCAGCTGCAACCCCACTCCTTTTCTCCTAGCCAGGAAAGCATACCAAATGCTGGTGAGAATTCGGTTGTTACAAGGATAATGTGTTATTTTTAAAAAGATGAATCATTCTCTTGCTTCGGTACTTTAACCACCAGCATCAAATCAGTTATGACACAGTTCGTGACTGATTGAATTTAAGAACTGCTGATCTCGTTCCAACCCCTGCATTACATAAAAAAGTCATTTAGCCACATGGTGTCTCCACTTTCTCACCTGGAAATGGGGATGCTAAAGTCTCCTTCCCTGTCTGGTTGAGTTTTGGTAGAAGGAAAATGAGATAATGAGTGTGAAACCTTCAGGAGGTATAAATCCTTTGAACCAATGGGAGTCATTGCGGTTTTTATCTGTATGGGGCAAGAGGCAGCCATATCTGCTTAGGGCTTTCCAGAGCCACACTAGAATTTACAAAATAGGTGGATTTGTATCCATGTGGACATTTATGAGTGAAAATTTTACCAGTGTTCCTGTTCATTATGTGAATTCTCTTTATGTCTTTGCTAAGGTGTCTTAGTCAAAATTCAATGGTTGAGAGTGGATACAGGTATATGTATGGCTGAATTCCTTTGCTGTCCACCTGAAACTATCACAACACTGCTAATCAGCTATATTCCAATACAAAATAGAAAGTTTAGTTAAAAAAATAAAAATAAAAATCCCAAATTGGGAAATTCCCTGGTGGTGCAGTGGCTAAGCACCTGGTGCTCCTAATGCAGCGGGCCCGGGGTTCCATCCCTGGTCAGGAAACTAGAGTCCACATGCCGCAATGAAGAGCTTGTATACTGCAACTAAGAGTTCGACTGCCACAACTAAAGATCCTAAGTGCCACAATGAAGACCGAAGATCCCACGTGCGGCAACTACGACCCGGCACAGCCAAATAAAGAAACATAAATATTAAAAAAAAAAAAAAATTGTATATAAAAAATTCCAGTGGTTACAAGAGACAAAAATCCAACATGAATTAGCTTTAATAAACTGGCTAACATAATGAGACCACAGGAATGCGCTGGCCGGAGTTGGCCACAGGGACGGCCAGAACTTGAGACTGGAACATCGAAAGGATTCTGTGTCTCTCACCCATGCTGCTCTCTATGCTTCATTTTCTTGGAACAGCTTTTCACTGGGTGGGGGCATGGCTATCAGATGCCGGGCTCACGTCTTTACCTCTTTGTGATCATAGAGAAGAGATGCCCTTGTTCCCCAGCAGGCCCCCTCAGATTAGTCAGAAGAACCCAAGTGAGGCACTCTGATTGGCTCAGCCTTGGACCAATCACTGTAGTCCAGGAAATAAAGTATAGACTAAGTCAGCTGCCCACACCTCCCATCAATTACCGGAGGGCTTCTCCTGCATACGGTTGCTTCAGGGATTTGGGGGAGCTAGCAGCCACCAGATCTGTGCCTATCATTCAAGGAAAATAAAATCTTTTAATACACCGTCAAACCTTTATTCCTAACGAATCTTTTTCTATTTCGGGGGCTAAAAACAGTAAATCCTTTTCTTTTTCTTCCAAATGAAAATATTTTGAATATTGTAATGATGACTTTCCAAAGCCTACTTTCAAAATCACTCTTGAAATGGTTTGTGCCAATGTACACTCCTACTCACAGATGGTGGTGGGCATTCTTTAATCGTAAACTGTCATGGATCTATGCTGGTGGCTGTCGATTGAGGGTGATTGTGAAGGGATGACGGCAATGTCTGGAGACAGTTTTGACTGTCACAGATGAGGGTGGTGCTACTGGCTTCTCGTGGGTAGGAGGACAGGATACTGCTAGTTACCCTGCAGTGCACAGAGAGCAGCTCCCCACAACAAAGAATCATCTGGTTCAAAAGCTCAAGAAAGCTGGGGTGGAGAATCTCTCATCTACACATACGGATATGGTCTTTGTCTTTGTATATAAAGAAGTCTCAACAAGAGGACTTGCCTTGACAGAAAAACTTAGGCAGCGCACTCTAACGGCTGGTCTTGGCACAGGGAGGTACACTTGAAGTTGTGTCTTCCCAGTTTGGGAGGAGGGCGATGAACATGGCAGGAAAAAAGTTTTGCAAGTGCCCAGATAAACTGCTTGGAAAACTCACCCTTCCAAGCTCTTCTGGACTCTTTTTGGTTTTTAATTAATTTATTTTTTAATCGGAGGCTAATTGCCTTACAGAATTTTGCTGTTTTCTGCCAAACCTCAACACGAATCAGCCACAGGTATACATATATCCCCTCCCCTTTGAACCTCCCTCGCTGGACGCTTTGTTTTAAAGACAGTATTTAAAGCACTTCAGCAAAAAGAGGGGTAACTCAGTATACAACTGAACGTGAGAATTACCCATGTTTAGTTTATTTCTATTCTGATCCTTGGAAAATTATAGTCATATATTATCATTAAGGAAATTTAATGTGTGAAAAAATGGAGTGTAAGAAACCCCTTCCCCCCCTTACGGGGTCTGGTCTCAGTAAATTTTACAACAGGAAAAACTCATCTTTAATTTTCAGCTTCCTTATTTTTCATCTTTCTCCATGTCACTCACTGCCTCTCTCTACTGACTGACTCCAGTGCATGTTACCATCTGCTTCTTTGCAGAAGTAATAAAATGAAGCAATTAAGAGTAGAGATTCTTGTCATTGGACTGTCTGGATTGAAAGCATGACTCTGTTAATTATTAATGGTGCAGCTTTGAGAAAATTTCTTCAATTCAGTTCAGTTGCTCAGTTGTGTCCGACTCTTTAAGACCCCATGGACTGCAGCACACCAGGTTTCCCTGTGCATCACCAACTCCCGGAGTCTGCTTAAACTCATGTCCATCGAGTCAGTGATGCCATCCAACCATCTCATTCTCTGTCGTCCCCTTCTCCTCCTAACTTCAATCTTTCCCAGCATCAGGGTCTTTTCCAATGAGTCAGTTCTTCGCATCAGGTGGCCATAGGACTGGAGCTTCAGCTTCAGCATTAGTCCTTCCAAAGAATATTCAGGACTGATTTCCTTTAGGATGGACTGGTTGGATCTCTTTGCAGTCCAAGGGACTCTCAAGACTCTTCTCCAATGCCATAGTTCAAAAGCATCAATTCTTTGGCACTCAGCTTTCTTTATAGTCCAACTCTCACATCCATACATGACTACTGGAAAAACCATAGCTTTGACTACACAGACCTTTGTTGGCAAAGTAATGTGTCTGCTTTTTAATATACTGTCTAGACTGGTCATAGCTTTTCTTCCAAGGAGCAAGCATCTTTTAATTTCATGACAGCAGTCACCATCTGCAGTGAGTTTGGAGCCCAAGAAAATAAAGTCTGTCACTATTTCCATTGTTTCCCCATCTATTTGCTGTGAAGTGATGGGACTGGATGCCATAATCTAAGTTTTCTGAATGTTGAGCTTTAAGCCAACTTTTCCACTCTCCTCTTTCACTTTCATCAAGACGCTCTTTAGTTCTTCTTCACTTTCTACCATAAGGGTGGTGTCATCTGCATATCTGAGGTTATTGATATTTCTCCCAGCGATCTTGATTTCAGCTTGTGCTTCATCCAGCTCAGCATTTCTCATGATGTACTCTGCACATAAGTTAAATAAGCAGGGTGACAATATACAGCCTTGACGTACTCTTTTCCCAATTTGGAACCAGTCTGTTGTTCCATGTCTGGTTCTAACTGTTGCTTGTTGACCTGCAGACAGATTTCTCAGGAGGCAGGTAAGGTGGTCTCATATTCCCATCTCTTTAAGGATTTTCCACAGTTTGTTGTGATCCACACAGTCAAAGGTTTTGGCATAGTCAATAAAGCAGAAATAGATGTTTTTCTGGAACTTTCTTGCTTTTTCTATGATCTAATGGATGTTGGCAATTTGATCTCTGGTTCCTCTGTCTTTTCTAAATCCATCTTGAACATCTGGAAGTTCTCAGTTCTTGTACTGTTGAAACCTCGCTTGGAGAATTTTGAGCATTACTTTGCTAGCGTGTGAGATGAGTGCAATTGTGCAGTAGTTTGAACATTCTTTAGCATTGCCTTTCTTTGGGACTGAAATGAAAACTGACCTTTTCCAGTCCTGTGGCCACTGCTGAGTTTCCCAAATTTGCTGACATATTGAGTGCAGCACTTTCACAGCATCATCTTTTAGGATTTGAAATAGTTTAGCTGTAACTCCATCACCTCCACTAGCTTTGTTCGTAGTGATGTTTCTGAAGGCCCATTTGACTTCACATTACAGGATGTCTGGCTCTAGGTGAGTGATCACACCATCGTGGTTATCTGAGTCATGAAGATCTTTTTTGTAAAGTTCTTCTGTGTATTCTTGTCACCTCTTCTTAATATCTTCTGCTTCTGTTAGGTCCATACCATTTCTGTCCTTTATTGAGCCCATCTTTGCATGAAATGTTCCCTCGGTATCTCTAATTTTCTTGAAGAGATCTCTAGTCTTTCCCATTCTATTGTTTTCCTCTATTTCTTTGCACTGATAACTGAGGAAAGCTTTCTTATCTCTCCTTGCTGTTCTATAGAACTCTGCATTCAGATGGGTATATCTTTCCTTTTCTCCTTTGCCTTTAACCTCTCTTCTTTTCTCAGCTATTTGCAAGGCCTCTTAAATTTCTTAACTAACCTTAGTTTCCTCATATGTAGAGATGATAACAGTGCCTCCTCAGGGACTTTCCTGGTGGTCCAGTGGCCAAGACTCTGCACTCCCAATGCAGGGGGCCCAGGTTCAAGTCCTGGTCAGTGAGCTAGATCCCATAAGCTGAAACTAACAGTTTGCATGCTGCAACTAAAGATCCCAACATGCCGCAACAAAGATCAAAGATCCCGAGTGCTGCAACTAAGACTAGATGCCGCCAAATAAATAAATAAAAATAAATATTAAAAGAAGAAGCAATATCGGTTTGGTCGTAGTCAGTGAACTCAGTCAGATAACGTGGGTTCCAGCCTCACTAGAACGCTGCTCTTACCCAGCCGCAATGGCCTGGGCATGCTAGGTCTGTTTCCCGGGAATTGCTCCAGTAACAGCCAGTAGATGGCAGCAAAAGGCAAGCTCCCCTCTTCAGAGGCTTCGGATCCCTGGGTCGGGAAGATCCCTTGGAGAAGGAAATGGCAACCCACCAGTATTCTTGCCTGAAAAATTCTATGGACAGAGGAGCCTGGCGGGCTACAGCCCATGGGGTTGCAAGAGTCGGACATGACTGAGCAACTAAACCACCACAAGCTCAGATGGCAAAGAATCTGCCTGCCAAAGCAGGAGACCGTGGTTTGATCCCTGGGAAGGGAAGATCCTCTGGAGAAGGGAATGGAATGGCCACCCACTCCAGGATTCTTGCCTGGAGAATTCCATGGACAGAGGCCCCCAGTCTATGGGTTTGCAAAGAGTCAGGCACAATGAAGCGACTAACACACTTTCAACCAACAAAGTAACTGCGGGCTTCCCTGGTGGCTCAGTGGTAAAAGAATCTGCCTGCAATGCGGGAGACAGTCCATGGGGTCCTGAAACAATCAGACACAACTTACTGGCTGATGAAAGGACAACAAAGTAGCTGGCGTTTCTCCCCAATTTCTGTCTACCCCTTCACTCACTTTCTGCTCACATTTTTGTGAGCACTGAGCACTGGGCCTGCTGGGGTGGAAGAAGTCTGCCGTAACTGAATTCACGCATTTCCATTTCTTTGACTGCTGCCTTTGTTCCAGTGACACTCAGACCTCCTTCAGCAGTCCATCATCTTTCCTGACTGCACAGCTAACCATCTAGTCACTCACCGAATATCCACACTGGCTGTCCCAGAGGCATCTCAGATACATCAGATCCAAAACTGAACACACTGCTTTTCTCACCAAGGTTGCTTTTGCTCCTATGTCCTTGTCTGCACCACCATCCAACAAGCCACGAATGGAGAATCCTCAGGGTCGTCTGTGACTCCTCCTTCTCCTTCATCCTTCACAGCCAATCAGTCACCAAATCCTGCAAACACCACCTCTGGAAAAACACAATTCCAAAGCGGTTTATGTGACACAGACTCATTTATAAAATGCCGGGAGCCAGCACATGAGATCCCACCCATGACAAAGGTCATGAGGAGAAGACCTGACAAGCAAGGCAGATCAGGACTTCAGGAATTTCGAAAAGCTGCCCCGGCGCTCACCTTAAAGATGATCTCTGTCTTTCTGATGCTTGCTATATTAGACTACTCCCTAATTTCTGTGACACAGGTAGACGGCCTTCCCCGATCTCTCTCCAAAGAGAATCAACTTAGAACTTTAATCAATATGTCCCCCGGACGGCGGTATCCTATAAGATTATCCAGGATGAAAGGAGTGTTTCAATTTAGACCCCTTTACTGGCATTCTAGCCTGCTTGGCAAATGCGTACTAATGTACATGACTGCTCACAACACCTTAATCATGAACAGCATAAAGAACCTGATCACACTAAAGACCCTAATAGGCACAGAGCCCTTCGGGGGTGAGGAAGCCCTATTAGAGAACACAAAAATATTATTTTAAAAATGGTTAGGATTGTTCATTTTAACCAGGAGTGCTAAACAGGGGCTGCCTCACCGGAGCTGCAGAGTCTTTGTGTTGTAAACCTTTTAGATAAATTTAACTAATAACTTCTGCAAAAGGACTGACCTTTGTGTCCATTAAAGAATAGATTACAGGAAAACAGCTTTGCATTCACCTGGGTCATAAAATGTCAGTAGGCCCGGAGGCCAGAAGATAATGTAGAAGACTCTCATAAAGAAGTTGCAGGAAACACCCTGGTTTCGTGAAGGACAAGCTGATGTAATATTAAACTATCTTCCCCTTAAAAATGTACTTAGAATATAAAAGCTACGGTAAAAAATAAAGGTTTGCCAGACGTTATTACACCCCCCCAGTCTGGTCTCTCTCTCTCTCTTTTTCTTGCTGACGCCGTTCATCCTGAGGGTACCCCCTGGATCCTACTGGGGCTGGACCCCGGCAGTAAAAAATTCAAAGAAAAAAAACACAAAAACTGAAAAACACAGATTGGAATGTTCCACTGTTCGGAAGACTAGTGCTTTCTTTGTGTTTTTTGCTTTTGCTTTCCAAAATTTCTATACTGAGCCTGTGATTCTTCTGAAATGAGAAAATTTTAAAACCTACAGTAAGTATTATCTTTCTCCTGAAAGTATGTGTACATACAACTGTTAGGACATCATGCATAGCTCTCTCTAGGGTAGTAACGTGCAGAAAAAATTTGCCCGTAGGTATAGTACTTTGCTGGGCATCTGTGGTGAGGCTGAAGAAGGAATTCATAGGGCCTGGACTCCATCTGATCGTGCTCGGCCACTTCTCCAGTGGACTCTGAACTCTCTGCTTAGTGCCTGTGGGAATGGCAATGGAAGGATAAGACCCCCTCCAGACTGGGGAACCTTGAAGATCGTATCCAGGTTACTCATCGCCTAGCCTAAGAGAAAACAGACACTAATCACCCCTGCCTCCGGACAGTATCTATCGGAATGTAACCACAGGCTTATCGGTTATTAACTGGTTGGAATGTAACCACGGGCTTATTGATTATTAACTGCTTGAACACATAACACGTGAATGATGGGGTTGTTGTGATTGTATTTACCCTTCTTTTGTAAGCCTAAAGGGATTTGGGGTGGTGGGTTTGGACACGTACACATGGGGTATAAAAGATTTTCACAAATGCTGGTCAGGGTCCTTGGCTAAGAGGAGACTCTGCCTTGGGCCCGCGGGTGTAATAAACTGCACTCCACTATCTGCATTGTCCTTCTGAGTGAGTTTGTTTCCCGGAACGTGTGGCTATAACAAGGCTGCCAAGTGGATCAGCTGGCACCGCAACTCTGTCAGCCCTTTGTTAAAAATGGCACCTCCTCCACATGTGGCTCCTGAAAGCCACTTCATTTTTAGATCCGATTATTTAATGTGAAAAATATTTCTGCTGCAGAAATTCATTGTCATCTCAAGTTTATAGAGAAGATTTTTTTTCTCACAGAGTGGAGTGCTGATATATCCAAAGGGAAGCAAGCCCCACCCGAGTCCTTCAGTCAACAGACATTTATAGGGTGCTGACTTACACCCTGGGCATTACTTTAGGAGTTTGCGTTCCAGGGGTAAAGGAGATATATAAGGTCCCTGCTCTTAAGAAGATGTCATCACGTAGCTGCTAAGCAGATGAGCAAGATGGTTACAGACAGTAGAAATGCCAGGGTGGTGGGAGAGAAAAACTAAATCAGTAGGGGTGGCTAATTTTGGGTTGTGTGGTCACCCACACAGGAGAGCATATTTGAACCATGAGGTAAATTACAAGATAGAGCTAGCTGTCTGTCGAGCTGCTGATAGAGCCCAGCCTGAGGGAATGGCAAGCACAAAGGCCCTGGGGCAGGGGCGAACTTGGCATATTTAGGAAAGAAAAAGGCCAGTGTGGTTTTCCAGAGGTAAGTCAGTGAGGAGGAGTGGGGCAGATGAGCTGGAAAAGGTGGACAGGGTTCGAGCGGAGCCTTGTAGTTGATCAATGAAGAGGCTGGATTTTAATCTAAGTTAAAAACCAACATGAGTACAATTGCTTAAACATACATATTGTGTACCTACTATGTGCGACTACTGTTCTAGGCATTTTACACGTGCTATTTCATTTAATCCTTACAACAACCCCGTGACACAGTCTACCCAGTGGTCCTGTGGCTGCTCCGGGTTCTGCTATTTTCAGTGCATCTCTTATCTTCATGCCCCACCATTTAGGGGAGGAAAAAATATATCTTCTGGTCTCTCCTTGATGAGTGCTGGTGAAGGGCTGGCTAACTGGAAGACGAGAGGTCACGTGGAGGAGAACTGAGGCTCCGCAGGCAACAATCAGCACCCACCCAAATATTGAGCGAGAACATCTTGGGTCTTCTAACTCAGCCCAGACAAACTCCTAGCAACCCAGGAGTATTACTGCTGGTCCCACCAATATGTAGAAAGACAGCATCTCTGATCCAACTTAAAGAAGGTTGGCCATCGAGTTTATACTTGGAAAATAACAACTATTAAGGCATATAGAACATTTTTAATGTACCAGGCACTATGCTGCCTTTACATAGCATTTCCCCTTACAACAGTCCTGTGACATAAGCACTGCATTTGAGCTCTTTTTTATAGAGGATGAAACCGAGGCACTGAGAGATAAACTGGCTTGTTCATAGTCACACAGCTTGTAAGAGCACCCTGTTGCTCATTTCAGTTCAGTTAAGTCACTCAGTCATGTCTGACTCTTTGCAATCCCATGGACTGAAGCACACCAGGCTTCCCTGTCCATTGCCAACTCCCAGAGCTTATTCAAACTCATGTCCATTGAGTCAGTGATGCCATCCAACCATCTCATCTTCTGTCATCTCCTTCTCCTCCTAACTTCAACCTTTCCCAGCATCAGGGTCTTTTCCAATGAATCAGTTCTTCACATCAGGTGGCCAAAGGATTGGAGCTTCAGCTTCAGCATCAGTCCTTCCAAAGAATATTCAGGACTGATTTCCTTTAGAATGGACTGGTTGGATCTCCTTGTAGTCCAAGGGACTTCTTCTCCAACACCACAGTTCAAAAGCATCGATTCTTTGGTGCTCAGTTTTCTTTATGGTCCAACTCTCACATCCATACTTGACTACAGGAAAAACCATAGCTTTGGCTAGATGGACCTTTGTTGACCCTGTTGCTCAACCTTGGGGAAAGGGAGGGAAAATAATTTCTGTGGACTGAAGAGCTGGGATATTCCTCTAGGGGCGCAATTCACATTGTCTTCTATGTGTACCTGCCGTACAATCCCGTGCTTTGTTATTCATTATTCTGTACTGACTCCAACTGCCCCTTCTGGGTGCACTAATTTTAGGTCAACAGAACCTCTGAGAGATGGAGGATATAAAATAGCGTGACATTAGCCACCAGGGCGCGCTCAGGATCTGCAGTCTTGGAAGTCCTCCGCAAGGAGGAAGCTTAGGCAGGTAATGGGAATCGGATAGCAAGCATTAGATGGACCCTGCAGCTGGGAACCCAGGCAAGGCTGTGCAGATGCAGAGACTGGAAAGGGAGAAACTTTAGAAGGCAAAAAGAAGGGACGTGGTCAAGACTGGATGGCTGACTGGAAACTAGAAAATGTCCTGATAGAGGCAGACAGCATCAAGTCTGTGTGCCTTTGAGGCAAACTTGGGTACCCTTTCTTCCAGACTGGTTTGGTGGGTGCCAGCCTCAGGAGTACCCGTCATTGAGAACAGCTAAGAGGGTGAATTTGAGAGGCTGTTTTTATCGTTGTTTTAGTTACTAAGTCTTGTCTAACTCTTGTGACCCCATAGACTGTCCATGAAACCATTGAAATAAAGAAAGCAACTACCCCAAACCAGGAAATGTATACCTATAGCGAGGTGTGAAGATGTGGTTTCTTTTGTTTTCCTCTCTTTCTCTCTCTCTGTGTGTGTTTCTTAGTTATAGTCCTGGACCTTAGCAATAATAAGAATCCATATTTGCACCTCATTGCAGGAACATGCCAGAGACTTGAATGCCTTCCATCCAAGTTTCTAGCCCACAGGATCAGCATGCTCTCAGGAACTCGAATCACAGAGCAAGTATACACAGCTGTCTACTCTTTATAAAGCTATTAGGGAGGCTTATTAGCATGTTTGAGGTTATGCCAAAGGTGGTTTGTAATAAAAACACAATGGAAGCACACAAGAAGTTTTAGGGAGATTTTATATTTCATTCCAGGACTTGATTCCCTCCTGCAAGGGCAAGGGTCTCTATGTCATGTTCAACTGAGTTGGGTAAGAAAATAACTCTATGTTCTTAGGTGAAAGTAACTTAAAAAATATTTTTGCTGACAACTTGAATAATGCATGCTCATGATTAAAAATAATCCAATGTGACCGGAAAATGTATAACCTAGGTGCAGCAAGGTCCCTAACGGTAATCACAGCTCTCACCCTTGGTCCACTCTGAGGCTGCATTCAGAATCTAAATGCAATGCCAGGAAACCATCTCTATCGGTGATGGAGTGATAAAGTTTTACTGAAGATTTTTTGGAGAAGGTGTGGCAGAAGGGTGACATTGCATGTGTGTGTGTACTGGTGTGTGTGTGTGTTCAGTTGTGTCCAAATCTTTGGAATCCCATGGACTGTAGCTCGCCAGGCTTCTCTGTCCATGGGATTTCCCAGGCAAGAATACTGGAGTAGGTTGCCATCTCCTCCTCCAGGATATTCTCCTGTCCCAGGGATCAAACCCACATTTCTTGCGTCTCCTGCATTGGCAGGTGGATTCTTTACCACTGTGCCCATCTCACAGGGACATTGCATACCTCATGGCAAATGCCAAAGCAATTCCCTTTGAACATCTTAGTTCTGCCCGAATTTCTTCTCTAAATATCATTCTCCTTTCCCCTCCCCTCTTCCCCCTCCCCTGTCTCTGTCTGGGTTCCCCATCACAACATAAACTCCCCTCCATGGTCTGGAAGAACTCAGTTCTGGCTCTCAACTTGCCTGTCCCACTCAAAAAGAGAAAAGCTCAGTAGATGGCTGATTGTACTCTGACTTTTTTTTTTTTTAAGAAAGCAGTTCAATATCCAATTATTTGTCGAGAATGGCTGGGAATTGGCACTGGAACTGTCTTTCTCAGGCTTGAAAGATCTGAGAATTTTTCTTCCTGGGTGCCCATTCAGTGAAAACATGGTGGTAGCCTGAAATGGGCTCTGGTTGCAGTATTTACCCCACAGAAGTTGGCTAGTTCTGTAAATCATCCTCCCTCCCACCCTCAGAAGCTAGTTCTTAAACATTTATCAGCACATGACTGGACTCACTCCACAAGATACATATAAAATTCTTATCAAACAAAATCAGGTCTTGTTCTGTGGAAGGCAGTGCCAGGGGCTGGGGTCAGGGTGGAAGACAATTTTTGACGTCAAGAAAATAAAAGATTTCTCTACATTGTGATATATAGTGATATATATCTCTATATACTGATATATATATATAACATATATTATTAAAGAGAAAAATCACTGGCCCTAAATGGCATCACTTGTGCTAATGCCCATGACACCAAACCTAGGTTTAACATCTAACCTAACTGCAGATTTTTTTTTTTTTATTTTTTTTTGTTTTGTTTTTTTAATTTTTTGGCCACAGCACATGGCATTAAGGATCTTAGTCCCTCGATTAGGGATTGAACCTGTACGCCTTGCAGTGGAAGTGTGGAGTCTTAAATACTGGAGTGCCAGGGAAGTCCTCTAATTGCAGTTTTGACTTTCATAGAAATGCAATTTTCTGGTCAGGACCAAAGAAGTATTCTGTCTTGTAGACCCTCTCCATTTCCCTTGCCCCACCCAGTGGATGAGGAGGCAACCGACACAACAATATCTTCGTCTGTTCCCTCACTCCAAAAGGATATCCTGGCCAGAAAACAATCTGCTGTTTACTTCTGCTGATAGCGTCCTTGCCCCACCCTTCTTCCTATAAAAAAGCTCCATTTTGCAGAACTTCTAGGAGTGCCCTTCAAGTCGCCAGGTAAGATGCTGCCTGTGTGTGGCCTTTTAAGGCAGCGTTTCAAGCATTGGCGCTATTGACATTTGGGCCAGTTATTAATAATTCTCTATGATGTGGGGGCAGCCTGTGCAACAGCAGGAGCTGGTACCACCTCCAGGTCCGAAGGTGCAAGCACGGGCTCCAGTTGTAACTTCTGCACAACATATAACTCCAAAACTGTGTGCCTGTCAACAGCGACGCAATGATTTTACTCACAAATCTGCATTCTAGGGACAGAATGCTTGTTTGAGCCCCAGGGTGGCTTGCGGGCCGAGGCCTGGGGTCACCTGAAGCCTTGCTCCCACTCCTGAATGGGGGCAGAGGACAGCTGGCCTCTCTCTGGGTCTCTGTGGTCTCACACCTGGTCTCTCCAGTATGGCAGCTTCTGGGTACTTGAACTTCACACCTGGTGGCTCAGGGCTGCAAAGGTGTGTGTTCTGAGGGGAGAGGGCAAGGAACAAGCTGATCACCTTTTCTGTCCTCGTCTCTGTCACTCAGCACCACTTCCACCTGGATTATAATTGTTAGAAGTGAGATGCTTCCAGAGGTGAAAGATGAGACTTTTCTTTTTGTGGAAAGAAAGTGAAAGTGAAGTTGCTCAGTCGTGTCCCACTCTTTGTGACCCCCTGGACTGTAGCCCACCAGGCTCCTCCCTCTGTGGGTTTCTCCAGACAAGAATACTGGAGCGGGTTGCCATTTCCTTCTCCAGGGGATCTTCCCGACCCAGGGATTGAACCCAGGTCTCCCGCGTTGCAGGCAGACGCTTTACCCTCTGAGCCACCGGGGATGGTTAACAAACTGCAGGGCTTCCCTGGTGGCTCAGAGGTGAAGAATGTACCGCCAACGCAGGAGACACGGATTTGATCCACAGTCCAGGAAGATCCCACATGCCGTAGAGCAGCTAAGCCCGTGGGCCACAAAACAGGGCCTGTGCACAACTCCTGGAGCCCATGAGCCCAGCGCCCACGTTGGGCAACAAGAGAAGCCACCTCAATGAGAAGCCCACGCGTGGCAGCTAGAGAGCAGCCCCTGCTCGCCCCAACGAGAGAAAGTCTGGGCAACAGTGAAGTTGAGCCAAAAAATAAATAAACTAAATGTTTTAAAAAAGAGTTTAAAAAAATTGCACACCTGGGCCACCTCCCCACCCCTCGGCGCGCCGGGCTGCGAGCTACCCACCCGCTCCCTTTCGCTCCGCCCCCTGCCTCACTCGCCCCGGCTCCTCCGCCTCCGGTTCCCCCTCCGGGCCCGCTGCCGCCTCCCGGCCCTCTTGGCCGGGCAGCTCCCTTCTCAACAGGCCTTGCCCATCCCACTGGGTTGGCGCCGGTCCCGGCCTCCTTGGTTCTCCTGGGCTGCCGCCTCCCCTCCCTCTGAACCATTCTCTGATGACATCTAGCCCAGCCCTCCGCCTGTGGGCCGCACTTGAGAGAACCCCTTCCCAGTTGAGGAGTTATTTTTTGTAGGCCTCATTAAATAGATGGGTTTAACGCTGAAGAGGACAAGTTCACAAGCTACACTCTGGAAGCCAGGAAAGATTTTGGAAAGTCATGCAATGATGAATCCTTCTCCCTGCTGGTATTTAAAGCAAAGACATGGCGTCTCCAGTCTGTGGTCTGGATCAGCCTGCTTTCTTGATATCTCTGCCTGCCAAGGCTTCAACTCCTACAATAAAGTTTTCCATCAGGAAACCCACACCCATTGGCTCTACATTTTCTTTACCATCAGATCCCTTTAGAACCTTCTCATGCCAATAACTGTTCCCTTAAAGGTTATCCTTCATTGCCTTCTATCAGCCATTGTATCCAGCATGTCTTTCCAGATCTTCACAATGGACCTGTGCCACTCTGACTCTCCATCCATAATTCTGCCTCTCTCACTCTTCTGGAAACGTGGTATGCAAGAAACAGCAGGCACATTACAGTCAGACATTCTGGATCAGGCAGACCTGTCCAGATCTGAAGTGACTGCATAGCCTTTAGCTGGTGAGTTAATCTCTCTAATCCTTAATTCCTCATCTCTATAATGGAAACAATCATATCCACCCAACAGTGTGGTTATGAAAAATATGCTAAGTCCTTGGCACATAGTATTAAAAGGATATCAGTTTTCATTTTTCTTTTGTACGTTCAACCATTTCCTTGAAATTGAAAGGTGAACTTCTTTCACCAAAATCTCCCTTGTTATTCTCATTTACTCTTTTTTCCCCCATCAACTATCTCTTCTTTGAGGCTCCCCCTCAAATATCCAGTTCTACAGTAAGTGCTCACTGAAAAGTTCTAAAGTCTTAAGTCACTTGTATGTTTTAATATTAGTCATCTAATTTGAACAAATACAAGGCTAAAAAAAAAAAAAAATTCCAGGCCTGTTTTAAAACCATCTCAGGCAAGGAGTAATTACAAGAACCTAGACACAGTCACTGCTATATGGTGAGGGCTGCCTGACCAAAACTCTGGCCCTCGAGAGAGGAATACAGCTGTTCCTTGGCCTTCTGCTGAAGGGAGGTGGGGAATTAACATGCGGGCCTCTTCCCGTTGCCTGCTGGTGTCTGCATTGGCTGAGCCCATCTGAATCAGACAAGGGAGCTGGTGGATACAGCCCATGCAGGCTCCTGGGCACTCGGGGCACAGAAGTGATGGGGCAGGGAGTGCTTCTGAAGGGGCCAAGACAAGACGCCCAGCATGGAATACACCCTAGTGGTCAGTTTTCTTAGAGCTGTCTCCATTAAGACCAAAAAACCTGCTATTCCATCCAGAAAAGACCAAGGGGCTTGCCATTCTTGACGGCTGAGAGGTCTGCTGTGCTACAGCAGAAGGGCTGGTGGTAATCCTCTCATTCGCCAGGCGCTAACTCTGCAGGGTGCTCCATAAGTGCTGTGTGGACCACACCTCAGAGTCCCCACCACTCCCCAGAACGTCCGTCTTATTATCTCCACTTTACAGAGAAGGAAACTAGAATGGAGAAGTGACTTGAGTCACTTGCCTAAGGTACTAGCCCCCCACAGCAAGCAGAGAACCCAGAGTCCAGGACTGGGTCTGATTCTGAAGACTATACCAAAGCCATCATGTTTCCACTGCCTGTGGGAACAAAGCAGGACAGGCTGCCAGTGAGAAGGTAGCAATTTTCAGCCTCTCGTCTCCCAGTTATATTTTCAACTCGACACAGTGCTTTTTTAAAAAATGGTTCTTATGATGTTGGATTTCTTCCTTGCTGGGACAAGAATCAATTGCTCTTCTAGCTGATCAAGGGCCTGCACATCTTTATCTGATCATGGAAAGTCTTTTTTTTTTTAATTATTATTTTCATTTTGGCTGTGCTGGGTCTTTGCTGCTGCACGGGCTTTTCTCTAGTTGCAGTGAGCCAGGGCTCCCCTCTCGTTGCAGCGCACGGGCTTCTCATTGCTCTGGCCTCTCTGGTTGCAGAGCGCAGGCTCCAGGACTTGTGGCTCAGGGGCTCAGTAGTTGCGGCTCAGAGGCTCAGTAGTTGCGGCTCCCAGGCTCCAGAGCACAGGGCCAGTAGCTGGGATGCACAGGCTTAGTGGCCCTGAGGCATGTGAGATCTTCCCCCATCAGGGACTGAATTGTTTCCTGCATTGGCAGGTGGATTATTTACCACTGAGCCACCAAGGAAACCCTTGGGAAGTCTTCAAGGGGCCCCGTCTGCTCGCAGGCTTCAGCTTCCCTGGCCCAGGACTACGTAAACAAGGAGACCGGATGGCGCTGGCGTCAGATGATGGGAGTCTTTTTCTCCCTTCCTGACAGGCACCCTGGGTCCCCGCTGGCAACTCTGCATTTATCAGAAAAACAGGCCCAGATGCCCCATGAGCAGCAGTCCTTGCTCTTGGTTCTTGGGTACTCAGGATAAAAGTCATCTGCCTGCTGACGGTGTGGGGGCTGGAGAAAGCACCAGGTAGGTCCCCCTGGAAGCACTTTGCCTCTCCGTGTGGGTCTGGGTTTGAGCCTGGGAAAAGGCTTTGGGCAGCCCTTGCTCCAGTGCAGGAACCTGGAGTCACACCTGTAAGGGTGTGACGACATTTGGGAGGCCACGTGCTCCTGCATTTTCCCTTCATCCATGAGTATCATCCATGTTGGCAAATTTCAGACAGGGCCATAGAGGACGGAGCAGGAGGCAGGAAGTGCCCTCCAGACCTTCTCTTCTGGACCCCAGCGTGGACAGCTGGCCTCCTGGCCTGAAGTTTCTCTCACAGGGAGTCTTTCTCTCTGCTGATGACATTCACATTTTGCCTTCACTGTTTCGGTAGGGGCACTACCTTGTTAGAGTCACATATCACCAGGGAGTTGCAGCTTAAGGCAGAGTCATGTTTTATAATAGGAAGGTCAAACTATTCATTTGATATTGTAAATCAGTGATTTATTTTCCATCTTTAACAGGTTCCTTCCTGCCCTTCCTCCCCCTTCAACCACGTCACAGTTAGAAGGCTACCAAAAGGCAGGAATATTACTGTAGATGACCTGAGACAAGGGATAAATACCCCGGAGGAAAATGGGTAGACAGATCACTCGGGGAACCCTCTGGGTCTTTCAGGTAGCCACGGCGAAGTCCTGTTCCAGCAGGTGCGTGTGCCCGAGGAGAACATGCTCCTGAGTCTGGCCTGGGCTTCGTGATCCTCCAGGTCTCACTGGGTTCCGACAGGACCATCACTGCATGCGGCTGATCGGGTACTTGGAGAGGGCGCTGGCACTCGATAAGGCCCGTCTCTGTCCCAGAACCACCATCTGTTTTCCTATCAGGAGTCAAATCCCGTTTTCTGAGAACAGACTTGGCTAGTGAAGCAAGATGATGTTCCTTCAGGGAGCTGTGTCCCTGTCTTTGCTTTGTATCTGCTACTCTGCTGAAGTTTGAAAGGTAGAGAATGGGCCTCACTCTGCTGAGGTGGCCAGAAGGGGAAAAGTCCAGGTCGTGTGGAGCAGAGGGCAAGGTTTCAAGGCCCACAGGGTGCTGGCCTGCTGATGGCCACCCCTGTGACCAGGTCATCTTTGAAAATCAGATACCAGGGAGAACCTAGGGTTCCAGCATCCAGCCCTGCACCACCCTTCTCCCGCTATGTGTCCTGAAAACTTTGTTCTGCTGTGACCTCCTTGAAGGTTGGAAGCCCACACAAAAGGAAATTCTAGCTGGGATCGGTAATTCACATCATTGGTATCGATTTCACAGAGATGAAACAAACAAATATTTCACAAAAGACTCTGTACAAAGAATGGCGAATCCATTGTGTTTGGATTACTGAGCAAACCTGAGACTTACACCCTTTTCAGGGTGACCAGTTTTATTTTTTTTATCTTTGAAAATGCCTTTCTTAGAACTTCCCTGGTGGTCCAGCGGTTAAGAATCTGCCTTTCAATACAGAGGACACAAGTTTGATCCCACATGTTTTGGAGCAACTAAGCTCGTGCGCCACAACTACTGAGCCCATGCACTACAACTATCGAAGCTGGTGCGCCCAGAGCCTGTGCTCCAAAGCAAGAGAAACCGCTGCAATGAGAGGCCTCTGCACTGCAGTAAAGAGTAGCATCCACTTGTCGAAACTAGAGAAAGTCTGCTCACAACAACAAAGACCCAGTGCAGCCCAAAATAGATGCATAAACAAATAAAATATTTTTTAAAATGCCTCTCTCTAAGGGCTCACGTATAGTACTCCAGTCCCATTCTGCAGAGCAGTTTGACTAAATGTATTAGAAATCTTAGAAGGTAGGACCTCCCTGGTGGTGCAGTGGCTAAGACTCTGCACTCCCAATGCAAGGGGCCCAGGTTCTATCCCTGGTTAGGGAATTATGCCCCACCTACTGCAACAAAGATCGAAGATCTCGTATGACACAAATAAGATCAAGTGCAGCCAAGTTAAAAAAAAAAAAAAGAAGTCCTAGAAGGTGCCATAGTGTTGATGTGGCCTTTCCACTAGAAGGCGTGGTCACGAGGAGTAATTAGATTTGATATTTGATACTAGGAGGTTCATCACAGCGGTGATTATAAAATGTTGAAAACAACTTATAAGGCTAACAATTGAAGCCTGGTCAGATAACCATGGTATGGGCATGCAGGAAATTCCAAAATAAAATTTATTTCTTAATATATATAGAGATGCTCCTAAATTTAAAAAATCAGGCTATAAAGCATTATATAGAGTATGACTCCATTTTTTGGTAAGAAATGCAGATTTATGTATGTGTCTGTGTGTGCTCAGTCGTGTCCGACTCTTTGTGACGCCATGGACTGTAACCTGCCAGGCTCCTTTGTCCATGGAATTTCCCAGGCAAGAATACTAGAGTGGGTTGCCATTTCCTCTTACAGGGGATCTTCCCAACTCAGGGACTGAACCCGAGTCTCTTGCATTGGCAGGTGGGTTCTTTACCACTGAGCCACCGGGCTAGCCCATGCATGTATATGCATATACAAAAAGTGCAAAAGGGTATCCACCAAATATTACGTGTAAGTGACAGATGATTGGATACCAGGTGTTCGTATTTTCTTTTTGTCTGCAAATGTATACTATTTCTGCCATGAGATATATTATTTGTGTCATAACTGTATTTAGCTTTAAAAAAAGTTGGGAGCCTTCCCTGATGGTTCAGTAGCTAAGATTGAGCTCCCAATGCAGGGGGCCCGGGTTCAATCCCTGGTCAGAGAACTAGATCTCACATCCTGCAACTAATGATCCTGCATGCAGCTGACACCTGACAGAGTCAAAAAAGAAAAAAAGGTGAGAGGGAGGACCCCATATAACCTTTCCTGATTGCTTGTGGCTCTCAAAGACGCTTGGATCCCTGTTGTAACAGGAGCTACTCACAAGTGGGGTCTGGCACCCAGACTTTGCTCCCAAGGGCCCCGCAGGACGTGAAGCAGGTCCTGCCGTCAGCAGAGGGCGTCCTCCTGGCCTGTGTGAGGTGCCCACCATCCCTGCATGATTCCCTGGGGAGCCCTAGGCCTGAGGCGGCTCAGAGCAAGCTCTGTCCTGCCTCGTGGCCGGGCCTGCCCAAAAGGGGCAGAAAGGCTGGAGTAAAGGGGTTCCCGGAGATAATTTGTGCAGGCACCAATCTGACTAGCTCCACGGTGCCCTCGAACATTGTCTGCGTCTGGTTCTTCCCCCTGGAAGTTTCTGGGGGCTGGAGAGCTGGCCAAGTGGCAGATGAACTGTGCAGTCTGCTTCCACCCCCCTCCTCTGAAGGGCCCGCGCCTCCAGTCCTGTCTCCTGTGTCCACAGGCAAAGTCCCTGGTAGAGCAGGACACGGTCCCGGCAGGAGCCACCCAGTCCCTCGTAGAGATGGAGCAGCCCAACTCCCAGATGTGGTGGGAAGGAGGCAGGAGGCCTTGGGGGGCAGGGGCCTCACAGAGGACAGGTCCCGAGGGCGTGGTGAGGGACTGAATCTGAACACGCCGACCCTTCCCTCCCGGTTCTGCACACCTCAGAGAAAGCGCTTGACTCCTTGATGTAAATGTGATCAACTCTTCTTGGAACTGCTTGGGCAGTTCTTCAAAACTGAAAAAGCTACCCCAAAAAAAGAAAAAGAAAAGATACAATAAAAGAGGACTGAACTTTCTGTTTTATCAACCTGATGAATTTCCGGGACCTAGACAACAGGCCTGGCAGGGCCACATGGCCCCCAGCCTCAGCTCCGTCCCCCCTGGACTGCCCACACATCAGGCACACTTAAGGTAAGCAAAGGAATTAGCTAGAGGAGCTTTACTTTCAGATGTGGCGTTATTCCTCAAATGGCTCTTTCTGAGTGGTTCTAACACCAGGTATGGTGCCGTGCTGACCCCTGCCTGCTCCGGCTCTCCATGGGGCCTCCACCCCTTGGCTGAGAGGCTTTGGTTGGGGGGGGCAGTGTTGGGAGGGTGAAGGGGTGGAGGGGTCGGGGTGACCCAGGAACCCAGGGGGCTCCCAGTTTTGCAGCACTCTAATGCCAGGTATGAGGGCTGTAAGGGGATCACTTGCCCATACTCAGGGTAGATCGTCGCAGCTCAATTCCCCTGAGTCCTGGCTGGCCTTGGCCCACTGTCCAGTTGGAAACAGAGCTGGCCGTGACCCTGACCAAAGCACAAGCCATTCCCACTCTGGGGACACTGCCAGTCATCTGGGAAGATGCCCGGAGTCTCTCCTTAACCAGACACCTGCTCACACCACACCACAAGCCGAGTCACCGTCCTGGCCACCACCGCCAACCCGCCACCCCCTTGCTGCTGGACACACACCGTAAATCAGGCAGGGCCGCCTCACAGTCCAGCAGGACCTCAGGTCTTGGTTCTGAGCCATGGTTTCCACTCCTCCCTGTGAAACTGATGGTTCTTCCAAGCGTTCTGCCCTGAGGTCTGCCCTCCTCATCACGGTTCCTCGTCCTTAAAGTTTGCAGCTCTCGATATTGCCATGATTCAAGTGGTCGCCCTGTCCATGGCCTCCCGAGTGGCCGATAGTGCATTCAGGTGAGCACAGTTAAGATCGCTGGTTCTTCTGAATTATTTACAACAGATGCAAGACTCCCTCTCCTTCACCTTGCCCAACCTCCTGTAGACTAACAGTCTCTCTTTGTAGCACACTCACCACACGCGACTTTCCTCTTCCTCCTCAGAACAACCCTAAGAGGGGTCCTAGTCCCTCCTCCATTTTGAAAATGTGAAACAGAAGTACAAGAAAGTGAAGTGACTTGTCAAGGTCACTCAGTTTGCAAGGAGCTCAGCTCAGATTCTCAGGGGGAACCTAGGTCCTTCTTTCCCTGGTTTGGGAAGATCCCCTGGAGGAGGGCATGGCAACCCACTCCAGTGTTCTTGCCTGAAGAATCCCATGGACAGAGGAGCTTGGCAGGCTACTATCCATAGGGTCGCAAACAGTCAGACATGTCTGAAGCAACTTAGCATGCATGCATGCACAGGTCATTCTTAGGGGCTTCCCTGGTGGCTCAGATGGTGAAGAACCTGTCTGCCGTGCAGGATGCCCTAGTTTGATCCCTTGGTCGGGAAGATTCTCTGGAGAAGAGAATGGCTACCGACTCCAGTATTCCTGCCTGGAGAATCCCATGGACGGAGGAGCCTGGTGGGCTACAATCCATGGGGTCGCAAAGAGTTGGACACCACTGAGCGACTGACACTTTCACTTTACTTTCAGGTCCTTCTTACACCAGGCCCAGCCTCCTAACCATGCCATGCCTCCTTCCCAAGTCTCAATCCCTTGGCCCCTGTCTCAGTACATCAGTTGCCTCCCCATATTTGAGTTTACACAAGATCCTGCCCGTGGGGTTGCGAAGAATCAGACACGACTGAGCACACACACACAAGATTCTGCCAGTGCATTGGCACAGACGCAGCGACGCCCCCCACATCAGCCGCCTCACTCCTGCCCATGGTGAGGTCAGCAAAGGACCATGGTGTTATGGTGTGTGAGGGCCAATGTCCATCTGCTCTGTAGTTAGAATGGTTGTTGGGTGGAGGGGGAGGTGGGGGGCAGTATGCCACTACAGTTCCGAGAGCAGTACTCTCCCCATGGAGAAAGGTGGACACGCTCGCTCACTTGAGATCTGAGCTCTTCAAGGAGTGGGTGCCTGTGAGCCCAGGTGGTGGGCAGAGATAAGCCACTGGCTGTTGACCTGGTCTGCTAACCTCATGATTAGGGATGATGTGGCCAACAGTTGCCCATTTCAGGTCAGTCCACGTGGGCAGGGGCCGTCCATGTTGCAGACCTGACCCCCCTCCCCCCCGCTCGAGGGAACTTTACTGGAGAGAGTGCCTGCCTGCTGCAGCCAGGGCTATGGGCCTTCAGGGTACTGGGGAGTCATGGGGGGCTTGTGAAAGGGCTCCCCCAATACTCCTGCCCCAGTGGTCTGGGGAGGCAGGCCCAGGCTCTCCTCTAATACCTGCTGCTCATGGAAGGTAAAGTTAAATTCAAGCCCCCAAACGAATTGCTCTCACAACACCAGCCACACTGGCAAACAATGTTTTGCAAACTCTGACAAGGTTCTGGCAACCTGTGTTCTTGCTTCCAGCCTTAGGAAGGAAGAGAATGTTTTGAAAAAGTAAATGCCTTGGCTGGTGGCCCAGTTTATCACATGGCTCTAGAATTTCTCTTGTGGCCTCTGAGGTTCCCCTTGCTTGTTAGGTCATGCACTGCAGGGGTGGAAAGAGAAGCCGTGCTGTGGGGTGACCCAGAGTCTCCCTCAGATACTGTGCTGCAAAGTGGGGAGGTCCCCTGGGAGTGGGGGACAGTGAACAGTGCCTGATGGATGTGAGACACAGAGATGCGGCCTCCAGTAGCCCCCTCATCCAGGGTCTCCTATTCTGTGAAATAATTCCACTTATCGCTGTGAACTGTACCCCGCCTCTCGGCTGGGGGCTGGTGTAGGCCTTGGGGAATGTGCAGGAAAACAAAGCTGGTCCAGTTGCCATTATCAAAAGGCCCACATCTCAAGTGGGGGATGGTGGTGAGTGCTTGAGACCGTGGTGGGTGATGTTGCAGGTGCTGAGGTAGGTGACGTGATAGGCACTGCTGGGGGTGGGGAGCTGGGGGCTCAGAATGGGGGACTGGTTCCAGAAGAGGCAGTTGGGCCAGACCTGCAGGATGCCAACAGGCAAGGCAGCTTCAGAGGCAGCAGAAGCAGAGGCAGCAGCCCCGGGGGGCAGCCCAGTGTTTCTGGGTGCAGAGCCCAGACAGTGGGAGGTGCTGGGTCATGTGAGGCCTCAGAGGCCTTGGTTAGGAGTCTGCTCTTAGTCCTAATTGTGACAAATGTGAGTTTAGGTAGTGGTGTGACACATACTGACTTGAGTTTTCACTTGTTTGGGGTTTTTTTGGTTGCACCATGTAGCATTCAGAATCTTACTTACCCAGCCAGGGATCAAACCCCCTGCATTAGGAGCACAGGATCTTAACCACTGGACTGTCAGGGTATGAATATGAAATTTTATATGATATGAATTTTGAAAAGATCCTTCTGCTCTCCAAAGTTCACCAGGATGAAGAAGGATTAGAGCTAGTTGCTCAATGCTGCATAGGACTCCCAAAAGAACCACTTTCAAAATTAAAATGAAAAAAGAAAGGGACTTTCCTCGTGGTCTAGTGGTTAAGAATCTGCCTGCCAATGCAGGGGACAGGATTCAATCCCTAGTCTGAGAAGATCCCACATGGCACAGGGCAACTAAGCCTGTGTGCCATGACTACTGAGCCTGAGGCTCTGGAGCCCCCGAGCCACAACTACTGAAGCCCGCAAGCCCTAGAGCCTGTGCTCCGCAACAAGGGAAGCCTGTGCACAGCAACTAGAGAGTAGTCTCTGCTTGCTGCAACTAGAGAAAGCCTGTGTGCGGCAGTGATGACCCAGCGCAAAAATAAATAAATAAAATAAAAAATGTTTAAATTAGATTTAACATAAAATGGAAAAAAGACAAGGATAGGCAGGGGGATGGGGGCAGGGCCTTAACAAGATATGAGTAAAGAATCTAAAGAATAAAGGAAATTTAACCTGGTCCTTGGGCTTCCCTCATAGCTCAACTGGTAAAGAATCCGCCTGCAATGCAGGAGACCCAGGTTTGATTCCTGGGTCAGGAAGATCCCCTGGAGGAGGGAATGGCAACCCACTCCAGTATTCTGGCCTGGAGAATCCCATGGACAGAGGAGCCTGGTGGGCCCCATAGGGTCGCAAGAGTCGGACGCGGCCGAGGGACTGCCCCACCACCAGCCTGGTCCTCTCTGACTTCCCCAGCCGCCTCCCACCTGGCAGTGAACAGGGAGACAAACGAGGTAATGCATGTGGTGCTACAGCAGGACCGTGCCCTCTGGAGTGGCAGTCGGCGTGTGGTCTGTGAGTGTGCGCTTGGATGTGAGTGAGCCTGGCGTGGTGATGAGCGTGCCTGGCCAGTTTTATCTGCGGCGCAGTTAACAGCATGCCACTGTCCCGACGTGGCCGGGCCTGCTTTCTTATTAGAGTGTCCTGGGAAAGGGGACAAAGTGTGATTATAACATATACTAATTATTTTCTTCTCACAGATGTTCCAGAGGTGCTCAACATCTGGGTCAGTATTTACACTTTCCTCCGTGGTACCACGTGGCTATAGGCCTCTCCCCTCCATCCACCTCACCAACGTGTGTGAGAGTTACTGCAGAAAGACGGGGGAGTCCCAGACTTCAGAAGCCTGGGGTCCAGACCTGTGGCCATCTACGGGACAAGTACTCTGGGGGCACCGTTCTCCTAGGGGAGATGGCTGAGGGGTTTTCTTTGCTGTCCAGTGGTTAAGACTCTGCACTTCAATGTAGGGGGTGCAGGTTAGATCCCTGGTTGGGAAACTAAGATAGTATTAAAAAAAAAAAAAAAAGGATGGCCGACTAGAGAAATGATTTCAGGGAATTCTCTGTCTTTCCAGCATTAGATTACCTGGTAGTGGTAAAGAGCTATTTGTCACAGATAAACAGAGACAGACTAATTAAAGTGTTAAGGACACATATTAGTAATATGCTATCACAGTATCAATAGCATAAAGGAAATCAACCCTGAATGATTATTGGAAGGACTGATGCTGAAGCTGTAACTCCAGTACTTTGGCCACCTGATGCAAAGAGCTGACTCATTGGAAAAGACCCTGATGCTGGGAAAGATTGAAGGCGGGAGGAGAAGGGGAAGCAGAGGATGAGGTGGCTGCATGGCATCACTGACTCAATGGACATGAGTTTGAGCAAACTCTAATTGACTAAGCAACAACAATTGGAGTAGGAACAAGGGCCTGGCATGAACTCACTTCAACTTCCATTTGTACGGGGGGGCATTTTAAGAGGAGAATGAGAGAGCAGGCAGGGGCAATGGCGAGGTTTACACAGGGAAATTCCTGCTAAATCAACAGAAAGTGGGCAGGAGCAGGGCACTGGTCCACATGAAGCTTATGTGGGTTTGCTAACTGGCCCTTAAGGAAATTAGGCTCCTAGCTTCCCGGAGGCTGGGAAACGGGGCCATATCTTGAGGCATTGGCTGGAATAAACAGTAATTTCTGGCAGCCTTGAGTTTTCTCAGAGCACATTTGCTGGGCTCTGGCCAACCTAGGGCTATGGCCTTGAGCAACTAGAAACAATGTTAGTGTTTGTTTAGGTCTTCTGATGTGCCGCTGCTAGGGGTGGACTAAATGGTGCTGAGTCTGCAGTTTTTATAGGCCGCCCTTGAGGCCCAGTCAGGAAGACAGCTTACAGAATTCTCTGGTGGTCTGGCAGTTGGGACTTGGCGCTTTCACTGCGGAGGCCTGGGTTTGATCCCTGGTCAGGGGAACTATTCACAAGCTCCTGCAAGCCACGCGGCACCGCAAAAAGCAAAGCAAGCTGAGAGAAGCCTGTACAGAGATCAGTCAAAGACAGGCTCTTTGTCAGCTATGCCTCTAGATTCAGACAGCCCTGGGTTTCGATCCTGCCTCTGTAATAGATGGGCTGGCAAGAGATTTTTCATCTCATGGGGTTGGTTTTCTCATTTGGAAAAATGGAAAGAGAATTCCCTCCCAGGGCTGTTTGAAGATTAAATGAGTTGACTCACAGTACACGCCAGTGTCTCATGTGGCTGGAGTCTGGAAGGGACTAGGAGGAGGCTGTGTTCAAGCTGGGATGTGGGCCTGCGGGGACCCCACCAGGCCGGGCACAGCTGGACCAGCCACGGCTGCAGCTCTCACAGGCAGATATGCAGGTAGTGAACCCGAAGATCTGGTTACAGTGCCGTGTGACTCAGCAGGTCTGCCTTCCTAATGCACTCACGGATACTGCTTGCTTATCTGGGGACCCCATCTGGGAAAGCAGGGCGAGGAGAATGGCAGGATTCCCCTCACTTCATCACCTAGATGGAGTTATAGCTGCTAGATGTCTAGTACCTACCAGGTGCCAAGAACTGCACATGTATTAATTTGAACCCTAACAATAACTGGCAGGTACATTTTTTATGCCCATTTAGGAGGTGAGCAGACTGATGTTCAAAGAGGTTACACAGCTTGCCTAAGATCACACAGCCCGTCAGTGAATTCAAACCTAATCTCTGAGACTGCAGAGCTCTTTCTCCGAGGGGCTTCCTGAGAGGTGCTGGCTGCCTCACTGGAAAAGGAGAAGGAGGAAAAAGAAGCCCCACCCAGCCAAGGAGACATGTCCTGCCATGAAGAAAATATATGAGGCTGTTTCTGAAGCCGGGGAATCTTGGGGGTACCTCCTCACTGCCTTAGGGGGCAGCCTGTGTGGGGGCATCTGGGGCATCTGCACCAAGAGCCAGGCTGCAGGTGGGGTATGGTGTGCTGGCAGCCTGTCCTGTGTGTGTGTGTGTGTGTGTGTGTGTGTGTCTGTGTGTCTGTGTGTCTGTGTGTCTGTGTGCAAGTAAGGAAGGCAGCCTGTGCACAGTCTGGACCACATTTTCTCCTCTTGGTTCTGAGAGAGAATGTCTTCTGGTTTAAATGTTGCTTTGAAGGACTTGCCTGGTGGAAGACTCTGTGTTTCCAATGCACATGCACGGGGTCCCAGTTTGATCCCTGGTCAGGGAACTAGATCTCACTAAGCGGAGTTTGCATGCTGCAATTTAAAAAAGATACTGTGTGCCGCAACTAAGCCCTGGTGCAGCCCAATAAATAATAAATAAATATTTTTTAAAATATTGCTTTGAATGAATTCCCACCAATGTTTTGCAAAACAAAACAAAACAGAACACACCTTCCATTTGAAAGTGTCAGTGTCCCAGCTCTGGGAGTAAATATCCAAATATCTAAAATCTCACCATTTTAGATGGACACCTCAGTTACCACTGTTTTTAGAGAACGGGGGAACTAGATTTTTTTTAACCTGAAAACACGCTCTTGGGCCCTAACAATGAAACATGTTGGAATATTTCAAAACTAAGACTCGGCGTATCTTCTTAGAGGAGCAGAAGGACTGTTTCTCACCTAACCGGGTGCTTCTCCCAATGATCCCACCAGGGCGGGAGGACAACATTTACTCATGTCAAGTGTTCACAACTCTCCCCTCTGAGGCACCTCAAAAGAAGTCACACTTTGCTTGCTTAGCTCTTCCCCTGGCTTCATTCCTCTTCCCTCTCTGGATATTTTGCTTTTGCCAGTTCCCTTCCTGACAGTGAGTCCACAGACAAGGAGCACTGGAGAACAAGGAACAAAGTTAGACCTAGAGAAAAAAAGAGATTAAAAAAAAAAAAATCGAAGGGACTTCCCTGGTGTCCAATGGCTAAGACTCCACACTCCAAAAGCAGGGGGCCTGGGTTCGATCCCTGGTCAGGGAACTAGATCCCACATGCTGAAGCTAACACACGGTGCAGCCAAACAAATAAGTAAAATAAATATTTTTTAAAAAATAAGAATAAAGACTTACATAAAAGCACAGAAAACAGATTGAAAGAAAAGATGGAAGAAAGAATGAGCCAATACAGATCCTCAGGGAGAATACAAATCCTCAGGGAGAAGTCTAGGTTGAGAGCTAAACTGTATTTAGTGCTTTGGACAGACTGAGCCAAATGGAGGCTCAGATATATTAGGGTTTCAGCACAAGCACTTCATCTTGGGCTATGGTGTTTGGTGGACCTTGAACAGAAAATTATGTGAAAGAAGCTAAAGGAGGTTAGTGTGGTTCCAGAAGACTTCCCCAGAAGACGAGGATCTGAGCTGAATCTTGGAAGGTAAGATTTCCTTAAGCAGAGAGGGTAGGATGGGCCTGAGGAAGTTGGGCCCCCAAAACTAGGGGACTAGGGGGCAGAAAGCTGCTGATGGGTACGGTGAACACCACTGATGGACAAACCAGAATAAATGCCTCTGTGAACTAATGTGTGTGCTAAACTGATACACACAGCCATGCACACTGCTGGGGACCCAAGCATGTCGCCCACAGGCCATCTCAACATAAATGAATGTCTGTATGTTAATGCATTTTCT
Organism: Odocoileus virginianus; assembly: GCF_023699985.2. Classification (NCBI taxonomy): domain Eukaryota; kingdom Metazoa; phylum Chordata; class Mammalia; order Artiodactyla; family Cervidae; genus Odocoileus; species Odocoileus virginianus. Next base: position 58,278,718 of record NC_069685.1, on the reverse strand, counting down.
CCTTCCCATCCCCACAACCAAATTTACTGTTTTGTATTGTTTTTTCTGGCTTCCACTTCTTAGTGAACAACAGAAGGTAGAAATCTCAGCACCATTTTCTCTCCTTCCTCATCCTTATCTCTACCGAGTGAGTGACCTGTCATTTCTACTTCCATGCTCTCCTTCCTAACCATCCTTATTGCTTTTTTTAAAAAAAATATTTATTTTAATTATTTATTTGGCTGCACCCAGCCTTAGTTGTGGCATGTGGGATCTTTAGTTGCAGCATGGGAACTCTTAGTTGAAGCAGGTGGGATCTAGTCACCTGACTGGGGATTAAACCCAGGCCCTCTTCATTGGAACCATAAAGTCTTCGCCACTGGACCACCAGGGAAGTTCCCCATACCTGTTGCTTTTAACCAGGGCTTCATCGTCTTCCATGTCAGCTCTTCGCTTCCACCCTGTCTCTTCTTTACAACTGATTTTCCATACTATTGCTAGAGGGACCCATCCAAAACACATATGTAAACTCATCACTTCTAGACTTTAAAATCTTGGTTAAAAGAAAGGATGGTGTGAGAGATCAAGACTCACAAGAGAGCTACACTGGTCACAACAGCATCATCCTGGCATATGAACAGGCAGATCCATGAACAGAATACTGTTCAGAAATACTCAGCTAATGAAGGGTATTTAATAAACAAAAAGAGGACTTTTCACATGGGTGGGGAAAAGATTAATTATTGAATAAATGAGGTCAGGAGCTCTGAGTAACATCTAAAAAAAAAAAAGAAAAAATGGATCTCTAAATCTTTCTTTGTAACAAAATTAACAAAAGAATCAAACTTTAGAATGTAAAATATGAGCAATTAAAGTACTAGAAAATAAAGAAATATTCAATAAGTGGTATTGGGAAAGCTGGATAAACCATCACATGCAGAATGAAACTGGACCCTTATCTTACATGACTCACAAAAATTGACTCAAATTAACTGGCATGAACACTTAAGCATGATACTTATGGGAGGAAAAAAAACAAGAAAAAAGCTCTTTGACATTGGTTTTGTTCACAATTTTTTTTTGGATGTGACACCAGTCTACGGCCATTCCACCCTGAATACGCTTGATCTCGCCTGGATATGACACCAAAAGCACAAGCAACAAAAGCAAAAATTAATTAGTGAGCCTACATCAAACTAAAAAGCTTCTGCACAACAAAAGTAACAACAAAATGCAAAGGTAACCTTTGGAAGGAGAAAGGTATTTGTGAATCATATGTCTGATAAAGAGTTAATATCCAAAATGTACAAAGAACATACAACTTAGTATCAGAAAAACAAATAACTTGACTAAAAAATGGGCAGAGGAACCAACAGACATCTTTCCAAAGAAGGCATACAAATGGCCAACAGGCTCATGAAAAGAGAGTTGCATCACTAATCATCAGAGAAATGCAAATCAAAACCACAATGAGAGGGAACTCCCTGGTGGTCCAATGACTAAGACTCCGGGCTCCCAATGCAGGGGGCCCGGGCTCGACCCCTGGTCACAGAACTGATCCCACATGCTGCAACCAGGAGTTCACAAGCCACAACTAAAGATCCTGCAAGTGGTGACTAAGACCTGGCACAGCCAAATAAATAAATAAAATGAAAATAAATATTGAAGGAAAAAAACAAAACAGTGAGGTATCAACTCACACCTATGACAATGGCTATGAACAAAAAGTCAAAGATAACAAGGGCTGGTGAGAATGTGAAGAAAAGGGAACTCTTATATACCACTGGTAGGAATGTAAATTGGTACAGCTACTATGGAAAATATCCCATGGACGGAGGAGCCTGGCAGGCTACAGTCCATGGGGTCTCAAAGAGTCGGACATGACTGAGCAACTAGGCACACACATTATGGAAAAACAGTATGGAGGACTATCTTATGATTTTAGATATGGACTAGATATGGACTATCTATCCATCTGACTTCTGAGTCCAAAGAAAACTCAAATAAACTAAAATAACCATCCCAAAGAGATATCTGCACTCTTGTGCTCATTTCAGCACTATTCAGCACTATTCCTAATAGCCAAGATACAAAAACAACCATCAACAGAAGTCCATCAACACATGAATGGATAACCGTTCAACCATGAGAAAAAAAATCCTGTCATTTGCAACAACAAGGAGGAAACTTGGGGGCTTTATGCTAACTGAGATAAGTCTGAGACAAAATGACAAATAAAGTATGACCATAGTTGTATGTGGAATCTACAAAAGGTAAACCCATAGAAACAGAGTAGGATGGTGGTTATGAGGGGCTGGGGATTGGGGGAAATGAGTAGATATTGGTTAACGGGTACAAACTTCCAGTTATAAGATGAATAAATGTTGAGATCTAATGTACAGCACGGAATTATAGTTAACAATACAGTATTATATACTTGAAAGTTGTTAAGAGAGTAGATCTTAAATGTTCTCACCACAAAAAAGAAATGAAAATTATATGATGTGATGGTTCATGTTGTTGTTCAGTAGCTCATGTCCGACTCTTTGTGACCCCATGGACTGCAGCACATCAGGCCTCCCTGTCCATCACCAGCTCCCAGAGTTTACCCAAACTCATGTCCATTGAGTCGGTGATGCCATCCAACCATCTCATCCTCTGTCGTCCCCTTCTCCTCCTGCCCCCAATTCCTCCCAGTATCAGGGTCTTTTCCAATGAGTCAGCTCTTTGCATCAGGTGGACAAAGTATTGGAGTTTCAGCTTCAACATCAGTCCTTCCAATGAACGCTGAGGACTGATCACCTTTAGGATGGACTGGTTGGATCTCCTTGCAGTCCCAGGGACTCTCAAGAGTCTTCTCCAACACTACAGTTCAACAGCATCAATTCTTCAGTGCTCAGCTTTCTTTATAGTCCAACTCTCACATCCATACATGAATACTGGAAAAACCATAGCCTTGACTAGATGGACCTTTGTTGGCAAAGTAATATCTCTGCTTTTTAATATGCTGTCTAGGTTGGTCATAACTTTCCTGCCAAGGAGTAAGCGCCTTTTAATTTCATGGCTGCAGTCACCATCTGCAGTGATTTTGGAGCCCTGAAAAATAAAGTCAGCCACTGTTTCCACTGTTTGCCCATTTATTTGCCATGAAGTGATGGGGCTGGATGCCATGATCTTAGTTTTCTGAATGTTGAGCTTTAAGCCAACTTTTCCACTCTCCTCTTTCACTTTCATCAAGAAGCTCTTTAGTTCTTCTTCACTTTCTGCCATAAGGGTGGTGTCATCTGCATATCTGAGGTTATTGATGTTTCTCCCGGCAATCTTGATTCCAACTTGTGCTTCATCCAGCCCAGCGTTTCTCATGATGTACTCTGCATATAAGTTAAATAAGCAGGGTGACAGTATACAGCCTTGACGTACTCCTTTTCCTATTTGGAACCAGTCTGTTGTTCCATGTCTGGTTCTAACTGTTGCTTGTTGACCTGCATACAGATTTCTCAAGAGGAAGGTCAGGTGGTCTGGTATTCCCATCTCTTTCAGAATTCTCTACAGTTTGTCGTGATCCACACAATCAAAGGCTTTGGCATAGTCAGTAAAGCAGACATAGATGTTTTTCTGGAACTCTCTTGCTTTTTCGATGATCTAGCAGATGTTGGTAATTTGATCTCTGGTTGCCTTTTCTACAACCAGCTTGAACATATGGAAGTTCACAGTTCACGTATTGTTGAAGCCTGGCTTGGAGAATTTTGAGCATTACTTGACTAGCATGTGAGATAAATGCAATTGTGTGGTAGTTTGAGCATTCTTTGGCATAGACTTTCTTAGGGACTGGAATGAAAACTGACCTTTTCCAGTCCTGTGTCCATTGCTGAGTTTTCCAAATATGCTGGCATATTGAGTGCAGCACTTTTACAGCATCATCTTTTAGGATCTGAAGTGGCTCAGTTGGAATTCCATCACCTTCACTAGCTTTGTTCGTAGTGATGCTTCCTAAGGCCCACTTGACTTCACATTCCAGGATGTCTGGCTCTAGGTGAGTGATCCCACCATCGTGATTATCTGGGTCGTGAAGATCTCTTTTGTACAGTTCTTCTGTGTATTCTTGCTGCCTCTTCTTAATATCTTCTGCTTCTGTTAGGTCCATACCATTTCTGTCCTTTATTGAGCCCATCTTTGCATGTAATGTTTCCTCGGTATCTCTAATTTTCTTGAAGAGATCTCTAGTCTTTCCCATTCTATTGTTTTCCTCTATTTCTTTGAATTGATTGCTGAGGAAGGCTTTCTTATCTCTCCTTGCTATTCTTTGGAACTCTGCATTCAAATGGGTATATCTTTCCTTTTCTCCTTTGCTTTTTGCTTCTCTTCTTTTGACAGCTATTTGTAAGGCCTCCTCAGACAGCCATTTTGCTTTTTTGCATTTCTTTTTCTTGGGGATGGTCTTGATCCCTGTCTCCTGTACAATGTCACAAACCTCCATCCATAGTTCATCAGGTACTCTGTCAGATCTAGTCCCTTAAATCTATTTCTCACTTCCACTGTATAATTGTAAAGGATTTGATTTAGGTCATACCTGAATGGTCTAGTGGTTTTCCCTACTTTCTTCAATTTAAGTCTGAATTTGGCAATAAGGAGTTCATGATCTGAGCCACAGTCAGCCAGCTCCCAGTCTTGTTTTGCTGACTGTATAGAGTTTCTCCATCTTTGGCTGCAAAGAATATAATCAATCTGATTTTGCAGTACTTGGGTGCAATCTCAAAGATGACAGAATGATCTCTGTTCATTTCCAAGGCAAATCATTCAATATCAAGGTAATCCAAGTCTATGTATGTCCTGACCAGTAATGCTGAAGAAGCTGAAGTTGAATGGTTCTATGAAGACCTACAAGGCCTTTTAGAACTATCACCCAAAAAAGATGTCCTTTTCATTACAGGGGACTGGAATGCAAAAGCAGGAAGTCAAGGAACACCTGGCATAACGGGCAAATTTGGCTTTGGGGTACAGAATGAAGCAGGGCAAAGGCTAATAAAGTTTTGCCAAGAGAATGAGCTGGCCATAGCAAACACCCACACAGATTAGGAAGTGAGAAAGCAAGCTGTATTGGGGAAGGGGAACCTGGAAGTGTGGGCTGGGTGCTGCATTCAGAGAAGAGAGGGAGACTCACTTTGTAGTTTATCTCTACAGCTGATCCCCAAACTTATTTCCCCTTCTTCCTGGGCACACAACCCTGTTTCCTCCCCTTGAGGAGGACAAGGCAACCCACTCCAGTGCTCTTGCCTGGTGAATCTCCATGGACAGAGGAGCCTGGTGGGCTACAGTCCATGGGGTCGCAAGGGTTTGGACAAGCCTGAGAAACTAAGCACATAGCACAGCCTGTTTCCTAGCCTCCTTTATGTGGTGGAATGGCCACATGACTGACTTCTAGACAATGAAACAGGCTTAACCCAGAAAAGCCTGTTTATTTTTAAATTTTTATCTTTTAATGTTTATTTATTTGTTTGGCTGTGCTGTGTCTTAGTTGGGGCATGCAGGATTTTTGATTTTTGTTGCAGCATTCAGAATCTTTAGTTGCCACCCTCTGGGATCTAGTTCCTTGACTAGGATTCCTGGTTTCTATCCAGGCTCCCCAGGTTCAATTCCTGAGCAGGGAACTGAGATCCTTCTACAGCATCACTCACTGTGTCTCCTAGATGAATCCTTCTCTTCCAAACCCCTCACCACTGGCTCTAAGGCCCTTCCAGCCCTTGCCCTGCCCACTTCTCTCACCTCACCTCTCAGCTCACTCCGCCTTGTTCCCTGGCCTCCAGTCTTTACTGCAGCATAAGTCAGGTGGCCCAATCGTACGGCCCTGTCCTTCTCCCCACTCCCCCGGCCACACTTCCTTAGTCACACGATCTTTACAATTGAGGTCTCGGGGTCAATTCCTGACCACGGGCGCCCTCCGCCCCAAGTCTCTCTTCACCTTTCCTTCATTTCCTTCACATCCCTTCTCACTATCTGAAATGATCTCGTGTTTGGTTTAAGGTTGGTCTCTCCCACTAGAGCGGAGGTCCCCAACCTCTGGGCCACCGACTGGTACCTCCGGGCAGATCAGCGGGGGCATTAGACTGGAAATAAAATACACGATAAATGCAACGGGCTTGAATCATTCTGAAACCATCCGCCACCCGCTTCCACAAAACTGGTGCCCGGTGCCCAAAGGTTGGGGAGTAACGCCCTAGAGTGTAAGCCCCCGGAAGTCAGGGCCAGGGGCGCTCCAGTTCAGGCCTGTATACATTAGGGGTTCAGTCAACGTGCGCTGAATTCGGGAGAACCTCTTATTCTACACCCGAGGCGCGCCCCGCATGGGGCAGTGCGAGGCCCCGCGGAAGGTCAGCCCCAGGTTCACTCCCGCCCCCTCCGCGTTGGAGACGAGCTGCCGAGGGGCTGCTCCGCCCCGGGCGTCGGGGAGGCGCGGGTACGCCCCGGGGCCCCGCCCCACGGCTGCCCATTGGCGGCCGCGCCGGGGGCGGGGAGAGGCAGCCCCGCCCGGCGACGCGCCCCGCAGGCAGTCGGCCTCCCGGCGCCCACTCGAGCCCCGGCGTCCCAGCTCCAGCCTCGGCATCCCAGCTCCAGCCTCGGCATGTTGCGCGCCGTTGCGCTTGCCGCCGCCCGCCTCGGACCCCGCCAGGGCCCCCGCCTGCTGTCTGCCGCCGCCACCCAGGCCGTGCCGACCCCCAACCAGCACCCTGAGGTCTTCTACAACCAGGTGAGGCCGCCCGCGTGCTTTGTTCTCTGCCGGGAGGGAAGGGACTGGATCTCTTCGGGCCTCAGTTTACCCCGTTGGGTCTCCACGGGTTTGCTCGCAGCTGCTCTTTCCACACAACTTCCTTTCCCTCCCCGCGAGCAGTTTGGCCCCTTAACCGCCTCGGATACCTCGGCTCTACGATCCAGCTGTTGACTGTGGCCGCTTCCTTGTGTCGTCTGGCCGCTGCGGGTTTTCTGGGCTCCATTCTCCACTCCCCTTCCCCAGTCGTCCTCGGCTCTCGGGTCTCTTAGTCGTCCCTGTGCCTCCGCAGAGTCATCCGGACATCACTCATCCCGAGGACATGTCCATTTAAGACCCTCTTTGCAGGAGCCGTTTTGTCTTTTCGTCATCTCTTTTATGCCTTGACTCATGCCCTCGACCAAATGGAAAAAAGGGGTCCTTTTCAACTAAAGGTCACCAGTTCCCCAATGGAGAGGCCATGGCCACTTGACGTCCTGGCCGCTTCCACTGCTGGGAATTGGAAAAGGGCAGGGACCTTTGCCACCTCAGTGCCATCCCGGGGTGGTGTCTGCACCTTCCAAGGTTCTTTCTTTGATCAAAGCAAGGATTTTCCAGTATAACCTCGATTCCCAGTGGCTGATTTTCTTGGTCAACCAGGACTTTGGCACATTTTCTCTCTTGACCTTTTGAGTTTGGGCAGAGTGCTGGAGAATTCACCGAGGAGACTGGTTATGAAAGAGTTCGTTTTGTTTGTACAACAAGTGTGGCTGCTGCCCTTCTCCGAGCTTCCCCTCCTTCTGTAGCCTGGGGAGGGGCCGGAGAACGAGCACAGGGGCTCATACACCGCACGGGCACTTGCAGAAGTCACAGCTCTGTTCTCTGTGCACCTCCTTCGCGCCAGTCTAAGCATTTACCTGATTTTCCATTTAATCCTTAAGCAGCCCGGTGAGGTAGCTTCTGGGGTTATCTCCATTTTACAGATGAAAAAACTGAGTTTTCAAAGAGATGCAGTAAGTTACCCAAAGACTCAAATCAGTGGTCAGGCCGGGGTTCACATCTGGGCTCCCAAGTGTAAGCCGATAACCAGAAACTTCTGTGGTATTTTTGTTGCAACTCTAGGTGGGAATATAGGGGTCACTGCTGGCCTAGGATGCTGGGGAACCTGCTTCTGGCTGGCTGCTCTCAACAGGGGACTTGATTGTCTGGTCTGGAGCTTCGCTGCAGATCTACACCCCGGCAGTGGGTAAGGGCGCATCTGTGTGATTTAAAGGGTGGTGTTGTTGTTTAGTCACTAAGTTGTGTCCGACTCTTGCGACCCCAAGGACTGTAGCCCCGCCAGGTTCCTCTGTCCATGGGATTTCCCAGGCAAGAATACTGGAGTGGGTTGCCATTTCCTTTTCTGGGGGATCTTCCCCACCCAGGTATTGAACCCTCTTCTCCTGCACTGGCAGGCGGATTCTTTACCACTGAGCCACCGGGGAAGCCCCTTAAAGTGTGTTACAAATCGTTATTAGCAAGGAAATAAAAACAAAGGATAAAATAAGATGCCTTTTGCATAACACGAGCCAAAAAGGCAGCAACTGCTGCTTCCTCGTTAGGTGCATAAGGAGGAAGGAGTTCATGCTTGAAAGACTTGCACATCACGCAGAAATCTCAACGGAAAGATATCAGCAGCCCAAGCTTTTGTGGCCACAGGTTCCAATGAGGATCCTCCTCCTTTGCGCTCCCGTGGAGGCGAGGGAACAGGGTCCCAATGTGCGTGAGTGTAGCTGTGGTAGGTAGCACAGGTCCTGGATCTAGAATTCTCTCTAGATTTAGTTTGTAATGCTGAGTGAAATCTTTCTGCAGCTGCTTTTATCACACTTCTTTGAGATCATAAAAGTGACCATTGCTCACTGTTTACAAATGCAGAAGTAAAACTTCTAGCATATTCCATTGCACTCCCTCCAAGAACAATGTCAGCTGGTAAGTTTGTGGGTGCGCATGCACACGCGCGTGTAAAAGAGCATTGCGCAAGTGAGCTTGCACCAGGTGGGTTGTTTTCTTTTTTTTCCTATTTAAATGAGACCCTTGCACTTGCTCTTCTGAAGCTGTCTCATTAGACAATGTATCTCGGTTATCTTCCTAAATCAGTAGATACCAATCTTACTTTTCTCAAGGTTGTAAAGCAGTTCACATGAGGATGACATTCTGCTGTACAGGCACATTTTAAAGCTCCTTGGGTGGTTTTCAGTGTTGAGTTCTTATCATCCCTGTTGGCAAGAATGCCATGGTCTAATCCTAATATTTTAAGTTTCTTACCAGGGATTCTAGGTACAAACTAGATCATATGCTCCAACATTTCCCTGGGGATTATTGACTCGTTGATGTTCAGTGAACTCTTCTGGATCCTGGAGCTTGCCCCAAGGGAGCTGTGACCTAGGCTTTGAAGTTGCTTCTGTAGGCGCTGGATTTTCTCACACAAGGACTTGGTGGTGGTGACTGGGGGTGCGGAATGCTGCATTTCAAGCTTGTTGGGTCTCTCCTTGAAGAGGGGTGGCATAGGCAATAGATCTTTTTCCTCCCACTTCTATTTATTAACTAAAAGAGGTACAGCGGGGTGCTTTGGTCAACTTTCTTGGGGTCCTCTTGCCTCAACTTGTCCCGGATGGATTCCTATTACCACTGCTAACAGGTGATATATACAGAATAGGAGTTTTGAATTATCTTGTTTTCCTTGCAGAGTCTTAAGGAATGAACCAAAACTTCTGTTGGGCTTGGCTGTGGTTTGGAGTTGGCTGCAGCCTGAATGAGTCAAGTGAAATATCCCCAGGCTGATCGCACTGCTTTTACTGCGTGTTAAGGAATTTCGAGAGCCTCTGTAGAAACAATAGATTCGAGCAACCCAGGGAATCGGAGGATTTCACTGGCCCCACCTTGGTTTTTTTGTTTCTATTATAAAGAAACAGAAATGCTGTTCAGTATGCCCAGAGCATGCTGGGAACCTGCTGAGTTAGAGGTGACTGGGTTAGGACAACGTTGAGACTAGCCATGTGTGTTGTGGACATACATGTGAATTTTGTGACCCAATAACCATGATAATTGATTACTTATGATCTGTCAGGCGCTGTGCCTGATAACTTGAACCTACATTTTCACGTTTCATCCTCCCAACAGCTGTAGGAACCATATCGCATAGATGAGGAAACTGAAGCTCAGGGAGGTCAAGTTCACATTTGTGTGAAACCAGGGTTCAAGATTAGCTCTGTTAGCTCTTAACACACAAGACCCCATGCTGTGATGCCTCATGACCAGGCCCTATGGTCAAACAAGGATATAAATATTTATGAGATAGTTGAACTATTTTTAATTGGAAGGGAGGAGCCAAGTTTGTGTTCACATTTGTATTCCCACACCAAGACTAGAACATAATTTGTGTGTGTGCACTCAGTCATGTCCAACTCTTTTCGACCCCATGGATTGTAGCCCACCAGACTCCTCTAGTCTGTGGGATCTCCCAGGCAAGAATGCTGGGGTAGGTTGCCATTTCTTACTCCAGGGGATCTTCCCAACCCAGGGATCAAACCTGCATCTCCTGCATTGGTAGGCAAATTCTATACCGCTGAGCCACCTGGAGTATAATTACTGCTCAGTAAATATTGAAGGTTGGCATTTATGAAACTGTTTACAATCTTGTGTTCTAGTAGCAAGGCATGGGAACCTAAGAGTTCTACTCAAAAGGGCCTTTTTGCAAAGAATTGTGGAGTTAATGTGAACAAGATTGTGGGGACATGTTGGGAGTGTTGAAATTGGCTAGGGAAGGGATTGCAGTGAGATAGAGATTGCCCAAATGTAAGCCCACAGGCATGTCGACAAATTGAAATTGCCTCTCTGGCAAACAGTCCACAGTGGAGTCAGCCCTCCCATCTTGAAAGTGGTGAAAGTCCAGGAATCTGAGACCAAAGACCCTGAGGGATGAGGAGGAGAAAGAGGAGGGCTTGTGTCGGGGGTGGGGGTGGGGGTGCTGCCAGGTAACTGCCCCCGGCCTTAACCCCAAAGTAACCTGGAGGTATCTAGATGAAAAGTGTGAATGCGTGTGGCATTCCATGTTTACCCTGAATGTTTCTCCTTAGGATCTTGCAATACGAAAGATAACATGTTTTCTGTTTGACATAAAGTACTCAACTGCCACTGAAAAACCTGATGCCGGCAGAAGCCATCCAGGATAGAAAGCCAAGCATTTGCTCACTCTTAGGGAAAAGACCATATTCCAGGGATGTAGATTTCCTAGGTAATGCATCATGAGTTCTTTCATGCATCCGAGCTTGGATATGAGGTCTTTCTAGAATGTGTCCTGTGTCCATAAATTGGAGCTTCTGAAGGGCATTTAACCTTTTCTTGGAGGCCATGGGCACATTATGACTATCCCTGTGTCCTCACTTTGGTTAAGACTCCTCTCCGGGGTCCTGCAGTCCTGCTATCAGCTCTACTGTCCCTGCGCCAGCTTCGCTCCTCCCCCCAAGTTTCTGTTTGCATTTCCTAATCTGCGGGGACCTGGAATACAAAATATCTGAGGAAGCCAAGGATTGTGTTATCCTGCAACTCAGCAGTTCTAATTTTTATAGAGTAACCTGCCCCAGCTTTGCAAAGATGCACATCAAGTCAAAGGATGTTCGCTGCAGCAGCACTGTCAGGAGTATAGGCAGACCTCATTTTATTGCACTGTGCTTTACTGCACAGTAAAAATACTGTTTTTTTTTTTTTGTTTTTTTTTTACAAATTGGTTTGTAGCAACTCTGCATGGAGCAAGTCTGTCAGCGCCATTTTCCCAACAGCATTTGCTCCCTTCCTGTCTTTCTGTCATGTTTTGGTAATTTTCACCATATTTCAAATCCTCCAGCAGCAAAAAAAATTTACAGCTTGCTGAAGGCACAGAAGATGACTGGCACTTTTAGCAATAAGGTTTTTTTCCAGTTCAAAGTAGGCCCATTTTTTTCTTTTTTTTTTTTTTAGATATCATGATATTGCACCCTTAAAAGACTGGTATAGTGCAAACAAATCTTTCATATGCACTGGGAAACCTAAAGATTCATGTGGTTCCCTTTATTATAGTACGTTATTGCAGTGGTCTGGACTAAAAATAAAATACCTTTCTGAGGTCTGTTTGTAGTGAAAACTTGTCCTAAAGTGCAGACCTCATTTTATTGCACTGTGCTTTACTGCACAGTAAAAATACTGTGTTTTTTTTTTTTTTTACAAATTGGTTTGTAGCAACTCTGCATGGAGCAAGTCTGTCAGCGCCATTTTCCCAACAGCATTTGCTCCCTTCCTGTCTTTCTGTCATGTTTTGGTAATTTTCACCGTATTTCAAATCCTCCAGCAGCAAAAAAAATTTACAGCTTGCTGAAGGCACAGAAGATGACTGGCACTTTTAGCAATAAGGTTTTTTTCCAGTTCAAAGTAGGCCCATTTTTTTCTTTTTTTTTTTAGATATCATGATATTGCACCCTTAAAAGACTGGTATAGTGCAAACAAATCTTTCATATGCACTGGGAAACCTAAAGATTCATGTAGTTCCCTTTATTATAGTACGTTATTGCAGTGGTCTGGACTAAAAATAAAATACCTTTCTGAGGTCTGTTTGTAGTGAAAACTTGTCCTAAAGTGCATTTGTAGGACATGATTCAACAAATTGCCGTCTGTTAAGTTTTGAAGATTGCTATGTTGCTTAAAATAGTGAGGCAGATATGCCTGTGGAATAATGTCCAAGATAAACTCACTCATAAAAGAAGCAACTTACAAAATAAAAGCCCATGATCTCCACTGAGAGCGGATGCTCCGCATGTCCGTCCCACGCCCCTCAGAACCCCAGCACCCACGCGGGTCCTGGTGCCCAGCAGGTGCGGACCCCAGAGCGCCCCCTGCTCTCACCCTGCAGCCCCGGGGCCCTCCGTTCCTCCTGTGCCCAGGCCCCTCCCGCGGGCACCCTGTGTCCTCACTGCTCCAGAGGCGAGAAGGGGGAGTGAGAGCCTGGTAGGACCGCCTCCCAGGGTGACATAGTTAGCATGCTATGTAAGTTAGGCCTTGGGTTTCAAGAGGTCAGGAAGCGTTTGGCCTGGAGTCTGCTCTTGTGAAGTCGCTATGAGACTCTCCTCAGTCAAAGCAGAACTTCGGCAGTGCCTCAGTCTGGGAACGCTTCTCACCCTGGCTCCCCCTTGCCCCACCTCCCCAAGGAGGAGACCATTAAAGCCTGGTTCTAGGAGAGGGGAAGTGGGTCTCTATCTATAAACAGAAGAAAGATTCCAGTTTCCTGCAAACCCTACCTTACCTTGTTAGAAGGGAGGACAGACTGTTGAAAACTCAACAATGGAGAGTGACTCAGCAAATTCAGGCCACTGAGAGGGAGGCCGGTGCCAGGGACTGGTCTTGCGAGGATCCTGGACTAAGATCAGGGGACATTGTGGGCCTCGCCCAGGGAGGAAGGGGTGAGGACCTGGGGAGTTTCACCAGACTGGCACATTGTCTACTTCATACCTCCTGACTGTGAAATAACAGTGGAGACTTTCTCAGGATAGACTAATTCTGGATCTGGAGGAACGCAGGGACTGTGGTGGTGAGACACGGTGTGTGGGGGGTCCTGGCCCAGGAGCTTTACACCCCTTGTGGAGTTTCACCCTCACATTTAAGCCCCCAGATGTATTATTTCCAGAGACTGATGAAGCATCCGGAGATAAAGGGATTGGCCCAGGGTCACAGCTTGAGAGAGGTAGAGCCAGGATTCCAACCCATGTCTGTGTGGCTTAGAGGCTGTGCTTTTTTACAGTACCCATAATAAAAACTCAAAATCAAACTTGCAGTAGGGCAGTACATAAGCCATGGAGGTGGAGATTAAGAAACAAGAGTTCTGACCTCCTTGAAGGCAGACATGGGCTCTGGACTAGAGTTGAGAAGAACTGGGCAAAGAGCATAGGGCTCAGAGTTCCAAAGACCTGGGTTCAAATCCAGGTTCTGCCTTCACTGCTGTGTGACTTTGATCAGGTGGCTTGGCCTCTCTGTGCCTCAGTGTCCTCCCTGCCCCACTGTAGAGAGGATGAAACTCACCTAGGTTTGCTATGAAGTTTAAATGGGAATGATCCAGTTTTGGAAAGCTTCCGATACAGGGGCTGCCATATAATGAGTAGCTAATAACAGTCATGAGCCATTTCCATGACACGTAGGTGTGAGGGGGGAACATCCTCATGGGACCAGGCGCTGACATCCCGGTCAAGAGGAGGGAACAGTTCAAGGCCAGCCAGCCTCACCCCACCGCTGCAGTCCGCCTCTCTCTGTAGCTACTTATCTCTGGCTTCAAGTGCATCTGTGAAGTGGTGGGTGTGAGGCTGGGAACCTGAGTTTGCACTCAGGGTGGCGATGGGAACAGATGCTCAGAGGGTCACAGACTGTGTGCCAGGCCCTCCTCCTTCCTCCACAGATGTTATCTCTGCTCCTCCCCCTGTGCCTCCCTCTCCAAGTTCACCAGGAGGTGAAGCTGATTTCTCAGAGGGGAGTACCCAGGCAAGGTGTGGCCTAGTCCAGCTTGAACTTGGGTCCACCTGGCTGAACTCTTTCTGCCATACCTGTTCACTCCACTGGAAGCGACCTCTTTGCCCACTTCCCAGCCCTCCTGCAGGAAGAAACAGATGTGTCTTTTTTCCCATCAGATTGATGATCAGCCAACTAAAGTGAAACCCACACACATTTCCAGAGAACCTGGCTGAGTGACTATAGACAACTGCCTGGGTCCTCAGCCAGGGCCAGGCCATGGTGGGATGCTGGGTCCCAGGAGAGCCCCTGGGAAAGGAAGGCAGAGAGGCCTTGGACCGATGGCCTTGCCTACACCCCACCTGTGACCTTTGCCCCAGCCTTGGTTAAAGGGACTGAAACATCTCAGCTGGCTTCCTGAGACCAATTTCCCCAGCCTCGTGGGACAGCTTGCTTCACAGGACCCACCCTCCTCTCCGTCCCCATCTCTTAGCACTCTCTTGTTCACCAGTATCTCCGGCCACCTTTGTTTTTTCTCTAACACACCAGACTTACTTCTGCCCCAGGGCCTTTGCACTTGCTGTTCCTGCAGCCTGGACTGCTTCTCCTCCCCCCACTCTTCCCGTGGCTGGCTCCTTTCATCAGTCAGGGCTCAAGTCAAATGTCTGCTCTTCAGAGAAGCCCTCCTTGACCATCCCAGTTAGAGTTCTCTATCTTCCCCCACTTCAGTACTCTCTGCATCTCGTTTTTCTCTTTTGCACTTAAGACTGCAGTCTGAGGCTGCCTTGTGTATTTGATTGTGTCTTTACTTTCTGTGCCTACCAGAATGCCAGCTCCATGAAAGAAAGGTCCTTACTGAGTTTCGTTCCCACTCTGTGTCCTCAACCCTAGAACAGTGCCCTGCCCACTGCAGATGTTCACTAAATATTTACTGAATGGATGAAAAGAAGAGTCTAACTCAGTTCTCATAACGACCCTGACAGTAGTGTGGTAGAGGAACGGTGGTTTCTATGACATAACGTGACTGATGGAATTTGGTGGCAGAAGGCAGGCTGTATGACTTCTGAAGCTAGATCTTAGGCAGCCTTTCAGGGACTTCCCTGGTTGGCCCAGTGGCTAAGAATCTGTCTTCCAATGCAGGGGATGTGGGTTCGATTCCCGATTGGGGAAAACTAAGATCCCACATGCCATGAGACAACTAAGCCTGTGTGCCATTAACTAGAGAACCTGTGCTCCAACCAGAGAAGCCCTTGTGCCACAGCAAAGAGCCCTCACACTATAGTGAAGACCCAGCGCAGCCAAAAAATAAAGATCAATAAATAAAACAAAGAAGACTTTAAGTAAAAAAAAAAGAAGAAGCCTTCCAGCTTCTGCCTGGTGGTGCTGACCGCTCTGGGAAGCCAGCTGTCATGTGAAAGGTCTGACTAGCCTGTGTCTGCCATGGAGTCAGGAAGCCCAAGCACCCGTGTGGCCACAGACATACGAGTGAAGCAGGCATCTTGCATCTTCAGCCCCAGGTGCCTTCATTCTGCAACCACATGACCAAGCCCTGCCCGGCTGAGCCCAATCAATGGACCCAACCATGTGAGATGGCAATAAATCAGTTTAAGCTACCAAATTTTGAGGTCATGTCACACAGTGGTAGATACAGATAACTGATAAGGAAGGTATGTAGTCTTCATTTTTCGGACCAAAGAAACCAGGGCATTGAAAGGACTGATGCCTTACCTCAGTACTTTTAGCAGAGTGGATGCTCCAGCTCGGACTGTCTCCAAGGCCTGTGCTTTTAACTTCTAGGCCACATATCTCTGAAGCTAATTCCTATTTGTTCTCTCTGATTTTTTTTTTTTTTTTTAACATTGCTTGTGGTCAGTATCAGGTTGAGAGCTGCTCCTCAGGACTTTCTTCCTTTTCATTGCAGATCTTTATAAACAATGAGTGGCATGATGCCGTCAGCAAGAAAACCTTCCCCACGGTCAATCCATCCACTGGGGACGTCATCTGTCATGTGGCTGAAGGGGACAAGGTAAGAATTGGTGACTTAACCTCAGGGCAGGGCTGAGCAGGTTGGGGACAGGTGGGCAAGTGTGGTTTTCACTCTTTTAGTTTCAGCCATACGAAAACATAGGTTTTCGTATGGCTGAAACTTTATCATGTATTACTTTCATAACTAAAATGCCCATTAAGATTTTTGAGTAAGTGAAGCCACAGAAACTTCCTTATAGATAAAAGTGCTAGATTGTACCCCGGTTCAAGAATTCATACAGCTGTAGAATTGCAGACTTGGAATTTAATTTGAGAACGTCTAATCCAGTCTCTCCATCCCAGACCTGGAAGCTGAAGGTCAGAGAAGGGAAGTGCACAGCTGGTTGGAAATCTTGTTGAGCACAATTTGGGTCTTCTGAGATCTAGCTATGGTAGCTGTAGTATATTTTTTATTTACATATACCCATGGTAATTAAAAAACAGTAATATTAAAGTTAAAAAATTAGACATTCAGTAAAAAAAAAAAACACTTCATTTTTTAAAACAGATAAAGCTTTAACAAATGATTCAAGAATGCTTCCTGTCCTCTGCTTTAAGATAGTCTTCTATGTGCATATTTAAAGCCTTGCTTCCTTTGCTAAAAGAAAGTGTGAATACTTTTCTGACTCATAGTCTAATGGTAAATGTATTTAATATTAATGACAACCATGCTCCCCACCTCCTGATACACATCTGCCTCTATGAAAAATGCTAGCTGTGTTGATTTTATTGCTTCCCCAAGGAAAGAGAAGCTGATTAAACCTGCATGTGTTGTAGGCTGCCAGTCAACTCGGAAGGAATTTTACTGGTTTGGGAAGGAAGCGGGGGTCAGAAATGGTCAGTTTCTAAGTGCTGATCCCTGTGTTGCTGCTCCCTACATAACTCTTTGGGGGATTCGGAAATGGGAAGCCATCAGCATCCTCATTCCCACTCTGACTCCTGGCAAGGAGAGGAGCCCAGCTGCTCATTCTAAACCTGGTCCACAGAGCTCTTCGAGGCTGGGAGGAACTGTTTGGGGCAGTGTCTCCACTGTTATCGACTGGAGTCCCTGTGGGTGCGTTTGGCAGTGGGTCAGGAGGCATTTGGAGGGAGGTTACTGCTGAGAAGGCCTGAGGTGCCTGGGTGGGTGTTTTCCAGGCAGACGTGGACAGGGCAGTGAAGGCTGCCCGGGCCGCATTCCAGCTGGGCTCACCCTGGCGCCGCATGGATGCGTCTGAGAGGGGCCGGCTGCTGAACCGCCTGGCTGATCTGATTGAGCGAGACCGGACCTACCTGGCAGTGAGTTCTGAACCTCCTCCCTTCTCAACCTACACGGAGAACAGACATCCCACGGATAGTCAGCAAAGGGTTGCATCGCTGACAAGTAACTGACCAGAATGCTGTAGGCGGGACACCTTTGGGGTTTGCCCCTGTGTCAACCTGGGGAGCCTCTTGAGTGTTTCCTTTGATGTGATGGGTCTGGCTAAGAAAGGAGACGGGTGGGGAGGGGCTGTGATGGGGAGGCCTTCCTGGAGACAGCCCAGAAGATGGATAGCCTGCTGTGTGCTGGGCCTCCTCCCTGGCTGCAAGAGGCAGAAGAAACCAGGAGGCAATACCCTCACCTCTCCCAATCCATACTGCACATAGCAGCCACGGTGAACCTTCTAGAAGACAAATTATACCATGGTACTCTGCTCTTAAGCCTTCCATGGCATCCTGTAGTCTTAAAGCTCTGTTCCCTCAACATGATCTACTAGACCTTGTCTGGTCCTAACACTTGTGACTAATGATTGTGTCCTTATTTGCTGGCTTTTTATTCTATAAGCTCCCAGTGATCATCTCTGTATTCCTAACATCCATCTGCCATACATTAGAAGCTTGAAACAAATGTTTGTGAAATGACTAAATGAGAAGTTGGTGCCTCCTTCCTCCCGTCCCTCCCTCATGCTCCCTGCCATTGAAGAGGCCCAGAAGTGCCTTGACATTCAGCACAAAGGGGCCGGCAGCCCTCCCTGTACCATGCTGAGCCTCCGTGCTGCTCATCACCTGATTTGCTCTGATTCATTCCTGTGTCCACCCGTCTGTGCTGATCTTGTTTTGTTTTTCATTCAGGCCTTGGAGACCCTGGACAACGGCAAGCCCTACATCATCTCCTACCTGGTGGATCTGGACATGGTCCTCAAGTGCCTGCGGTATGGGCTCAGGCTTCCTGCTGTTTGTTGTGGCTGTGCCAGTGAAGGGGGTGGGGTGGGTGGGGGGGGGTGAGTGGGTGGGGAGTGTTGCTGCAGGGCTGTGAAAGGCTCACAGGAGCTGGGAGAACGTAGTGAGACTCTATCTCAGGGGGAACCGCCCCTCCGTACCAAAACTGTAATTGAGTCGTCCATGTCTTCTCTTTCAGTTTTGGTAATTCATGGGTTAGCTGAAGTTTGTCCCTTTCTTTGAGGTTATCTGATTTGTTGGCTATAGTGGCACATCACATTCTCCCATAATCATTTCTATCTCGTTTTTTATAATCATCATGTCCCTACTTCCAGTTCTGATTTTAGTTATTTGTGCTTCTCTCTTTTTCTTTTTCAACGTTATTTATTCAGTTGGCTGTGCTACGTCTTCGTTGTGGCATTCAGGATCTTTAGTTGTGGCATGTGGGATCTAGTTCCCCAGCCCGGGAGCAAACCTGGCTGTTGGGAGGTCTTAGCCTCCCGACATTTGGAGTGCGGAGTCTTAGCCTCTGGGCCACCAGAGAAGTCCCTCCCTTTTTTCCTTAGTCTAGCGAAAGGTCTGTCAGTTTAGTGACCGTTTCAAAGAAGCAGCTTTTGAATTTGTTGATTCTGTTGTTTTTCTGTTTTTTCATTTCATCTGTCTCTGTTCTCCATTATTTGCTTCCTTCTTGCTAGCTTTGGGTTTAACCACAAACACTTTAATAACTGAGAAATACAAGATGAGGACTAAGAGGTTTCAGGCTAACTTGGGCAGCTAGAGAGAGTGAGGGGTCTTAAACCAACAAGGCCATTGGTTCTCACTGCTGCCTCCTTGCTGCGTTCTTCTCTTGATCGATTACCCCAGCCTCTTTAGGGCCTGTCTGCATGGTGGAACCTGGCTGCCCACACCCGGGCTTTCTTCTCTGTGCTTGATTCCAGCCAGACTGACCTCAGCCCCTTAGTCCTCGTGCCAGATCCCTGGAGCAGCGGCCCTGATTGAGTCTGACCAGCTGTGGTTCAGGTGGACCGGTCATTATACAGATAGTGGCTGCTGCCTCGTGCCCATGTGGACAGGGGTGGAGGGGAAGAAGCAGTGTCAGAGACATACGGGCTGGAGAACAAAACAGTGGTCCTCTCTCGTGACAGGGGTTCTCAGCCGGGGCCGCTGTGTCTCCCAGGGGCCAGTGGGTAACATCTGGAGGTATTTTTGGTTGTCACAACTGGGAGGGAGGGGTGCTACTTGGCATCTCATGCATAGAGGCCAGGGATGCTTTAAAAATCCTAGAGGGTGCAGGACAGCTCCCACAGCGAAGAACTTGCCAGCCCCAAATGACAGGTGTGCTCTGCAAGAACAGTCAAGAGGGAGTGGCCGGGTGAACCCCAGGCAGAGCGCCAGGCCCTCCTGAGTCTGAGCAGTATACTTCTGTGCTGATTGAACATCTGTCCTGACGCAAGCAGACACACAATATAGGCCTAAGAGGAAGGGAGCAGCGATGCCTTAATTTGTACAGACTGGTAAAATAACTCCCTGGCTATTTTTTTCCCCAGGGTCACATACCCATGTTCACACCCAGCTCAACTCTGGTCTTGGGCTAACTTCAGCAGACATGTTCATTTCTGAAATCTCTTTTTCACACCACGTGTTGCATCCCTCCCCCTCTTTCATTTTCCTGCTTCCCTGAAAATCATCACGTACTACACACGCATGGCTCTTCCTCCCCTCGACTGGCCTTTTCACCATCGGTGTCCCTGTGTCCAGACGGTAACTCAGTCACTGGTTTGTTTCTGGTCACTGCTCCCTCACTGGTAGTACGGTGTTGTGCACACAAGCGCCAGCTGTTAGATGGGTTTGCACTTTCACACTAGAGTGGAGCTGTGGTTCTCAGATGATAACCTATGGTGCTGCACTGGTAAGACGGTCACAGTTTAATATATCTGTTAATTAAAAATACTGACTCCTGGGCATAGGCCCCAGAGAGTCAGCTGAATAAGTCTGAAGTGGGTACCTAGAATTTGGTGCTTTTTTACGAGCACCCCAGGTGAGTTTGAGGCTTTGAGGTTAGTTATCTAGAATGAATTACTGAGACCTTAGTGGTTAGCTAACTCTCTTTGGAAATAAAGCCAAGAGCAAGGGCAGTTATTAGAAAGACCCAGCTGGACCAGTCTGAGTGTTTGCTTTCTGCCAGGGTTTAGAGGGGTCCCTGACAGTCACTGATTAAGTTGTGACTTGACTTTTCTTTTTTTTTTTAAAGTTACTATGCCGGCTGGGCTGACAAGTACCACGGGAAGACCATTCCCATCGACGGGGACTACTTCAGCTACACCCGCCATGAACCTGTGGGAGTGTGTGGGCAGATCATCCCAGTGAGTCTTAGACTCAAAACACACACGTGAGGGTTTGTCAGGAGTGCTGTGGGAGGTAGCAGTCTCAGGCAGGTTCATTGCCAAGGTGGGAAGGTCTGTGGGGTGATGTTGGGTGGTGGTCTGGGCAGTGGATGAAAATATGGGTTTTAACAAAGCCAGTCAGCACTGCCGTGTGTGAACTCTGTGACCCTGGGCAAGTCACTGATACCCCTAGGAACTGATTTCCTTATCTGAAAAGTGGAAGTGAGAGTAGATGGTAAAAGCATCAATGAACATGAGTCACTAATCCTGTCGCCCACCACCTGCCTGTTCGTCTGTCTTACATCTGTAGTTGAGTTGTGAGGGGAACAGGAGAGGTTCAGAGAATCTCTGCTCTCTGGCTGCCACATTCGGCAGCTGCTGTAGCTCTTGGCTGAGATTTTGGCAATGGCTGTTGTTGATTGCAGTGGAACTTCCCGCTCTTGATGCAAGCATGGAAACTGGGCCCAGCTTTGGCGACGGGAAACGTGGTTGTGATGAAGGTGGCTGAGCAGACTCCACTCACTGCCCTCTATGTGGCCAACCTGATTAAGGAGGTGCGTGGCTTGTGTCCGTCCTGGCCTCTAAATGTCTTTTTAAAGGCTTGTTCTATAGGAGTTCTGATGAGGGGCCCCCTGGTGGGGCCGGGTATTTGTAGCTCAGGGCCTGACCCCCTTCGCCTCTGCTCGTCACACTTCAGCCTAGGTGACCCCCCATCACCTCTTTTCTATGTTGGGCTTCATTGCCAGACCTGTTTTCATTAGAAAAGACTCCAATCCTGGGAACGATTGAAGGCAAAAAGGAGAAGAGGGCAGCAGAGGATGAAATGATTCCCTAGCATCACCGACTCAATGAACATGAATTTGAGCAACCTCTAGATGGTGAAGGACAGGGAAGCCTGGCATACTGCAGTCCATGGGCTGAGTGACTGAACAGCCACCCCTATGAAGATGATCATTCTGAGTGCCATGGGGGGAGGGGCAACAGCCATAGGGAATCCCACAAAACAGGTTCCTCGCTGTACCATCTAGAACTCCTGAGCAGCACCCAGTAAGACTGCTTACCTGGGCGCTGGGCCGACTGCCTCAGCCTCTCTGGGAAGGGATGCGTATTCCTCGGTCTGGACTCTGTGGAGCAGAATGACTCCAGTGTCCCTGGTGTTTTTTTCACAGGCTGGCTTTCCTCCTGGTGTGGTCAATATTATTCCTGGATTTGGCCCCACAGCCGGAGCTGCCATCGCCTCCCATGAGGACGTGGACAAAGTGGCTTTCACCGGCTCCACTGAGGTAAGGCATCCCAGCACCTCAGGCTTGTGGTGCATTTGGCTCAAGCGCCCTTGTCCTCAGAGGATGGTGAGTTCAAGATCAGCCTCGGGGGAATTTCCTGGTGGGCCAGTGGTTAGGACCTGGCACTTTTCACTGCTGTGGCCCGGGGTTCAGTTCCTGGTTGGGGAACTAAGATCCTGAAAGTGGTGCAATCAAAACAAAAAATAATAATAAAATAAGGTTAGCCTCTGGGCACTGCATGGGGGTTTGCCCCAGGACTGTCTTTGAGTAGCTTGTGTGAGGGGCCCAGGTGTACCAGCAGTGACCATTAGGGTGGAGCCCCCTGTAGACTGGTTGACACTCCAGCTGCTGTGGGGCCAGGGGGGTGGGTTGACATCCCATGTGGGATAAAGAAGCCAAGGCTGTCTAGACTTCTAAAGCCCAGAGCTGCCGGCCTGCCCAAGGTCAAAGTACCTGGGCTGTGTCAGGCTCTTTGACTGGCACTGTCCTGGTGATTAAAGAGTGGGCCTCAGGGAGACGTTTGAGTTCAAATCCCAGCCTTGGGATTATGACCTGGGGTGATTCACTGCATGTCTTTGGGGGCTCCATTCATTTGTGTTTAGACTGAGGATGGTAGTGTCTATGCAGTAGAGAGGTAGGTGTGCTGTAGTGGCAGAGATGATTGGAGTCAAACTAAGTGTTTCAGCAGCACTTACTTAGCTATGTGACCTCAGGCAAGTCAGCCTCCTGAAGCCTCCATTTCCCCAAAATGGGGATAATAACTCTGCCCACCTCCCAGGGTTGGCGTGAGTGAGATACAGCTTATTCAGCAAAGGTCTACCCCAGAGTAATTACTCGGTGAGTGAATGAATGAGTGAGTGCTGCTCTGGGCCAGGCCCTGGAGAGACAAGGATGTATAAGATGTCTGGGGATTCCTTAAACATAATTACCTTGGATGCAGGGACAAAACTCATTCTACAGAAGTAACTTGAATTCTTGGAAGGCTTTATCCCATGACTTTAGAGAAGGTACACTGAATAGCACAATAAACGAGATCTTCAAAATGATTCCCCTGAGATGGAGATACCTTCAAACGTTCAGTCTGTACGGAGAGATGGTGGTTGTGGGAGGGCAGAATGGTGGCTGAGGTGACACGGTTCACTCTTTCTGGGGTTAGTCACCACCTAAATCAACGCCTCAAGGGGATATTGAGAATCTGGCAGAGGGGATGGTTTCCCGACCAAGATAATGTGTGTTCACCCAACAGATAAGCACAGGGGTGTCTTTGTGCCAGGCTTTGGAATATGGAGGTGAAAAGCATCCCATCCTTGCTGTGTGTGGGGGGATACCATTTGGAACACTGTGAGGAGGAAGCAGGATGGCAAGATTTGGAACACTGTGAGGAGGAAGCAGGATGGCAAGTCTGAACTGGTGCTGGACGCAATTTGTCCAATGTGAATTCTGATTCTAGGTTTACTGTGGGCAAGTGACTTGACCACTCTGAGCTGCCACTCCCACATTTCTAAATGAAGAAGGAGAGTCGGCCCTCCCCCTGAGACTGTTTAGAGGGTTGACCTCAATGCTCACAAAGCACTTAGCACAGTGTCTGGTGTGCAGATGGTGCTCAGGAGGCA
Organism: Odocoileus virginianus; assembly: GCF_023699985.2. NCBI lineage: Eukaryota > Metazoa > Chordata > Mammalia > Artiodactyla > Cervidae > Odocoileus > Odocoileus virginianus. The sequence continues at coordinate 58,255,011 of NC_069685.1, read as the reverse complement.
GAAGCCACACGGCAGTGACTCTGACTCTGCTTGTTGTCACTACATCGCTGTCATCCTGGGAGCTTAGAGGGTGGGGCTGCCATGTGAGTGAGTGGCCAGATGTGGCGAAATTCTCCAGGTCTCTTCTAATCCAGCTGCTCCCTCAAGCTGTGGGGACTTCTGTTCTGTGCCTATGAGAATGTTTGGCTCTTTTCTTCTCCACTAAGACCTTGTCCCTGTTTATGCATCCCTGCAGGTTGGCCACCTAATCCAGGTTGCTGCGGGGAAGAGTAACCTCAAAAGAGTGACCCTGGAGCTAGGAGGAAAGAGTCCCAATATCATCATGTCAGATGCTGATAGTAAGGTTTTTTTGGGGGGTGGGGAGGCAGAGGTCTGCTATCAACCCACCACTAGCTGTGTCTCCTGTCGTCCCACTCAGCTCTGCAATCCTTATCATCCATTGGATTGGTTTCTGCCCCCAGGGCCTCAGGAGGAAAGTGAGACTCCTCAGCGTGGCGCTCCGGCCTGTGTGGCCGTGGCCTGTGCCCCGCCTTTCTCCTCTCCGCTGTCTGTAATCCAGCCAGGCCGAGCTACTGACTCGCCCAGCTGTGCAGCCTGCCACCAGATCAGGCTACTTTCCCTCCATCACGCCCTCTTTCCTGGTCCTGTTGAGATGCTCCTAGATTTGTCTGCTTTGAGGGAGCCCTCCCTGATGGTCGCGGGCCAGCTGACTTGCCCTTGGCTTCATGACCGTAGCGGGTTGGGACCCCTGCTCCTCGTGTCTGTCTGCCACTTGGTCTCCATGCTTGGCGAGGGGAGAGGTCAGACCTGGCTCGTCCCCACTCGGGCTCTGGCACCCAGTGGGCATGAGTGCTGTTGGCAGTGTTCATAGGCAGCAGCCGCCACAGGGGCCAGGCTTCGCCTCTCCTCTGACTGCGGTTGCCCTCTGCCTCCCCAGTGGACTGGGCCGTGGAGCAGGCCCACTTCGCCCTGTTCTTCAACCAGGGCCAGTGCTGCTGTGCCGGCTCGCGGACCTTTGTGCAGGAGGACATTTACGCCGAGTTCGTGGAGAGGAGTGTTGCCCGGGCCAAGGCTCGTGTGGTCGGGAACCCCTTTGACAGCCGGACTGAGCAGGGGCCGCAGGTGAGCTCGGTGGTTGCACTCAGGTCTCAAGTGTTGGAGCTGCCGTGGAGAAGCAGAAAGGGCCTTGGACTCTCGAGTCAGGCAGGCCCGGCTCCAAGGCTTAGCTCCGCCAGGCACCAGCTGTGTGCCCGTGGGAAGCCACCTGCTGTCTCGGAGCCACCAGTGTCTCACCCGTAATGCCTACACTTCCAAACTCCCAGAGTGGCTGTGAAGTGGAAACTAACAGTAGAAAGTTACATTTACACTTAGCCTTTGTAAGTTACACACACATAATAAATACGAGGAGTGTCTATGGGAAGGGGAACATGTGTTTCCTGGACCTCGGCCATCCATAAAAATGCCTTGACCAGAAAGACACATGCATACCTGTTCATTGCAGCTGCCTCTGGGAGGCGAGCAGAAGGACTTCATTTCACTTTATACTCTTCTGAGCTGTTTGACTGAAAATTTAAGGAAAAAAAAAAACATATTTTTTTACCACGAGCATGTATTCATTTTAATTAACAGTCAATAATAATTACAGTAAGAAACATAGCAGTACCTCTCCCCACCACCTCCTCTCATATCCTGGTCCTTTTCCCAGCACTGTCCTTAGACCCAGTCTGTCCTGGGCTCACTCTCCACAGGGCCCCATGCTGGCCACCTCCCGCCACCTCCTCCCAGGGCGGAGGAGCCACAGGGTCAGGAATCAGGGATGCTTGCCCCAACAAGTCCCTTGTGTGCAGCCCTGAACCCACTTCTAGAGCCCCCAAGGGCGTCTCTGTGGGCTTCACCGTCCTGGGGGCACTTGTGGTGTCCACTCCCCGGTATCTGGGGCCAGCCAAGGCAGCCCTTTTTTTTTTGTTTAACAGATTCTGTTTTTTAGAAAAATGAGCAGAAAGTACAGAGTTCCCATAAACCCCGAACCTTTCCACTCCCTAGTTTCTCCTGTTTTTAACATCTCGCCCTGGTGTGATACATTTGTTGTATTATTAACTAAAGTTCATAGCTTGCATTAGTGTTCACTCATGGTGGTGTACATTCTGTGGGTTTTGACAAATGAATCAAGACATATATCTACCATTACAGCATCCCTTTTTCTCTCATTTTTCTTTGTGGTTTGTGGCTATTTAATTATTCAGGTAATACAGATTTGTATTAAAAACTTCATAAAAAAGAGTTTAAAGTAAAAAGTAAGATTCCCCTTTTCCCCTCCATGTCCATTCCCCGTAGGTAACCAACCACATTCACACACCCACACAGTTACATTTTGGTATGTTTAACAAAAGTTGGAATATATAATATATATCATTCTATAAGCTTTCTCCCCTTTAAGAAATCTCTTAGGCTATCTTTCTGTGTTAGTTGACTGATGTGTTGTTATTGATGATACAATATATGGATATACCATAAATATATTAACCAGCTCCTCTGATGTATACTTAGAATTGTTTCTGCTTTTTGCTTTTATAAGATGTTCCCCAGTGACTATCCTTGTTCAGGTCCCTTTGTCAAATGTAGCATAAATTCCTAGAAGTTAAATAGCTGGGTCAAAGGATATGAACATCTAATTTTTTTGCCTAATTTTTAAGACACTTGCCCAAAGAGCTGTACCAGCTTATGGTCCTTTTTTTCCTTTCTAACTTGAGGTATAATTGACCTGTTTTATCAGTTCTTCTAACAGTATATGAATATTTCAGAGTATTTTTACCATCAGTGTATTTTCATACTAGTTAAAATTTTTAGTAATCTCATACTTGAAAAACAAAAATGGTAGGCTTAATATTGGAGAAGGCAATGGCAACCCACTCCAGTACTCTTGCCTGGAAAATCCCATGGATGGAGGAGCATGGTAGGCTGCAGTCCATGGGGTCGCTAACAGTCAGACATGACTGAGCAACTTCACTTTCACTTTTCACTTTCACGCAGTGGAGAAGGAAATGGCAACCCACTCGTGTTCTTGCCTGGAGAATCCCAGGGATGGGGGAGCCTGGTGGGCTGCCGTCTATGGGGTTGCACAGAGTCGGACACTACTGAAGACACTTAGCAGCAGCAGCAGGCTTAATATTTACTTCTGTGAGGGCTAATGAGTTTGGTGGCATCTATTAGGCTTTTGGCCTTGCTTATTCATGATCTGGGCTTGCCAGGTGGCGCTAATGGTAAAGAACCCACCTGCCAATGCAGGAGACATGAGATGTGGGTTTGATCCCTGGGTCGGGAAGATCCCCTAGTGGAGGGCATGGTAACCCACTCCAGTATTCTTGCCTGGAAAATCCCATGGACAGAGGAGCCTTGTGGGCTACAATTCATGGGGTTGCAAAGAGTCGGACACGACCGAAGTGACTTGAGTGTGGCGCATTCATGATCTGGCCCATTTCCCAGGTGTCTCCTTGCCTGTGTGGTTCTAAGACTGAAGCTAGGAGATGTCTGGCTGTAGCATCTATATAACTCTGGGCTCCTTCTCCCTCAGGTGGATGAAACGCAGTTTAAGAAGGTCCTTGGCTATATCAAATCTGGGAAGGAGGAGGGGGCGAAGCTGCTCTGTGGCGGGGGGGCGGCTGCCGACCGTGGCTACTTCATCCAGCCCACCGTGTTTGGAGATGTGCAAGATGGCATGACCATCGCAAAGGAGGAGGTCAGTACGGGTCCAGCGCTTGAGGGAATGTTCTTAGGAGGAGAAGTGGACAGTTCAGTCCAGCATCTTGACCCGTGACCCATCCGCTGACCTTGAGTCAAATCCTGGCTCAGTGCATAAGACAAACCGTTTGCAATTCACTTCTGACCTTGTGCTTCTCTTCAGTCTCTCATGGCTGCCAGCGGTTGAGGGGAGTGTCTGAATTCCCTGGCTGAGCCTACAGGTCCTGTGTGTGTTCTGGTCCCTGTGAGCGGTGACTCAAGGCATGACTCTTCCCGGCCCTTCGCATGGCCTTCATGTAAGCAGGACACTGGGCTAGGTCAGAAGCCGGACTTCCCCGCATAGCTAGAGTCCCTTGATCTTCTCCTCCTTGGTACTGATTACGAACGTAGCACAGCAACTGTCTCATTCGTTTCACAAATCATTTCTGAATGCCTACTGTGTGCCAGGTGCTCCACAGACGCTGGAGCGCCGGGGGTATCCAGTACCTGTACCCTGCCCTTGTGGCGTTCAGGCTCACTCCACCTCCCCTGGGAGGATGAAGCCCTTTAGTGGCCTTACACAGGGAAAATATTATACTGCCACCCTCTTCCATTGATAACTTAAAAAAAAAAAAAAGAGCAAAAATCAGGATACGAAAGTACAACAAAGTTCTGCCTCTCTTCCCCATCATGACTACTTTGATCCTTTTTTTTTTCATTCTCAACGGAAATGGAAAATATTCATTTTCTAAGGAGGGCAGGGGTCCCTCTGCTTTGCTGGTGCCCTAAGTGCGTGATGGCCTGTCTCCTGCTCCGCTATGAGACGGGCTCCTGGCGCTCTTCTCACCTCCCTCTTGACACTCTACCCAGTCCTGGGGTCAGCCGTTTCTTCACAAAGTCCTACTTCCTTTTAGTGGCAAGTGGATTTTTTAAGAAGGGGCGCCGGTGCCTGGAACTCCATTTTCCTCCTCCCTGCTCCTCCCCCCGACTCTGGCTTAGCCGGTTTCTGCTCCTGTGGCGTCCCAGCTTGATTATCACCTCTCGGGGCCCTTCCTGACCTCCCGCCTCCCACCACTCATTCAGGCCAGCCTCGGGGCTCCCCCTCCGCATGTGTCCTGGTCATAGGTCAGTCACTTGATCGCATCATGATCCGTTCCCAGGGGCTCTCCCCTGACAGGGCTGAGAGCAGCCACACCGCAACAACAAAAAGCACACCTGATTCCCCTGTTGTGGTTTCTAAGTCCCATTGCCCACGTAAAAGGAAACAGGATTCCTGGAGGAAGCGGCTCAGATGTGACAGGGAAAGTGTAAGATAAACCTGGAACATCTTGAGATCAGAGATCCTGTTTTGTGCATAGTTAACTTCCTCATAGCTGTTTCTTCAGCATCTGATGAGTGCCTGGCTGAATGACTGACTTAAGTTCTTTGAAACTAAATCTACATGTATCTTGTCAGGGCAACCCCTACCTCACAGGACTGTTTAGAAATAAGCTACGGTGTGTAAGGCCCGTGGCACGTGATAGAAGGCCACCAGCTGCCTTCCTTCCCTCGTGTTCCAGTGAGTGTGGGAGCTGTCGTCTCCCTCAGGAGCCGTCAGCACCCTCGCAGTGTGTCTGGGGGCTGCTGGAACCACCACTTCTGGAACCACCTGCTCAGTGCTGGGGAGAGCTGGGTAACATGTGGGTCTGCGTCTGCCACGGCCACCCTTCATGCTCTCTCATCCCAGATCTTTGGGCCAGTGATGCAGATTCTGAAGTTCAAGACCATGGAGGAAGTCACTGGGAGAGCCAACAATTCCAAGTACGGGCTGGCTGCAGCTGTCTTCACAAAGGACTTGGACAAGGCCAATTACCTGTCCCAGGCCCTCCAGGCCGGCACGGTGTGGTAAGGCCCACAGTCCTTCACAACCCAGGCAGGGATCCCAGGCCAGGGTCTTTGGTAATCCCCTGCTCACTGCCGGGCTTAGTGCCTCCTGGGTCTGGGTGTGGGGTAGTGGGTAGAGGTTCCCCATGCCCTTCTCCAGGGGATTAAACTTCTGTCCATGATGCTGTTCTTGGACAAGCAGATGGGTGACTGGGCTCCTTACCAAGCTGTGAGGGGACCAGCACTGAGGGTCCACGTCTGTGTCACCCTAGTTTTAAAAGCTTAGCACCTATGTCATACCCACTAGGACAGCTGTAATTAAAAAAACAGAAAATACCAAGTATTGGTTAGGATGTGGAGAAAGGAACCCTCACACATTGCTGGTGGTACTGTAAAGTGTTGCAGCCACTACGGCAAGTCTGGCATAAGTTCCCCAGTCAGTTCAACATAGAATTATCCTAGGACCCAGTAATTCCACTCCTGGGTGTATACCCAGGAGGAAAAAAACCACACATCCACACAAAAAAGTGTATGTGAATATTCATAGACTATTCAAGATAATGAAAAAGTGGGAACAACCTAGATGTCCATCAGCTGATGAACGGATACACAGATTGTGGTTTGTTCATGTGACGGAATGTTCAGCCATAAAAAGGAACGAAGTGCTGATACCTACTCCAACGTGGATCATGTAATACTAAATGAAAGAAGCCAGACACAGAAGGTCACACGTTGTGTGACTCCACTTATATGAAATATCCAGAACAGAGCCATACAGACAGAAAGTAGATTAGGGGCTGCTAGGGGGCCGGAGGAGGAGGGAACAGGGGAGTAACTGCTGACTGGGTTTAGGGTTTCTTTCTGGGGGATAGAAATGTTCTGGAATTAAATGGAGAGGATATAATATTGTGACTATGTTATAAAGCACTGAATTGTATACCTGTAAGGTGGCAAGTTTTTAAATTCAGTCAAAATTTAATAGTTTAAAAAAAAAATTACCCTGAAAAGTTTAGCACCTACTTAGCAAAAACAATTCATTAAAATGGGAAGCTAGCATTTGCTGCACCCTGGTATTGACATGCATGTCATCAAGGACCAGACAACTTACGGCTTTGTTTCACACGGCCTGCTTTTGAACCCCTGTATGGCTAGATTTTAGTAGGGTTCTCCACCTCCCCTTTTTCTAAAGTAAAATTTGCTCTACAGTTAAATTTTAGAGCAACACAGGAGGTTTGAGGAGGCAGGATACTTCATCCCTGCCCCAGCGAGTTACTCCTGAGATCTCATCTTAAATTGCAGGGTCAACTGCTATGACGTGTTTGGGGCCCAGTCGCCGTTCGGTGGCTACAAGCTGTCTGGGAGTGGCCGCGAGCTGGGGGAATACGGGCTGCAGGCGTACACCGAAGTGAAGACCGTGAGTATGGGCGCCTTCTCCGCCCTCCTCCTGTGCCGGCCTCCACCAGTGTTGACTGCAGGTTTCTTGTTTTAAGCCGTGGAAGCTACCAAAGAGGGTAGAGACCCAGTCTCTGCTATGCCTTGCGAAGAATAAGTAGGGACTTTCCCACCACTGTGCTTACACAGTCCTTTGCTGGGCTTCGTCATACGACGACTCCTAGAGAGCCTGAGAAGAGGGAAGGACCCCCAGTGGAGAAAGACTGGGTCAAGGGGAGGCCGAGTGTGATCTTAACGCAGAACACAGCCCTAGCAGGTTGCTGGGATCGACCGTTTGGTCGTCGAGATGTTGGAAAGTCAGGAGACCCCTTCTGCTTATTGCGCCGGCAGCACCCAGCTGAGGGGGCCTGCGGACCACAGGGAAGCATGCAGATTTAACAGCTTCTCTGCACCCCTCTCACAGGTCACGGTCAGAGTTCCTCAGAAGAACTCCTAAAGAACCACGCTGGCTTTCTTACTTCAGTGACAGAAGGGTCAGACGAGATCAGCTACAAGACCAAGAAAAATGACCCTTGCACACTAAAGGTCTTGAAAGAGAAACTCTGCCAGAAGAATCTCTTGGATCAAGATAGTTCCTTCCAATATATAGGCTGGGTGTGGGGCAAAGGGTATATGGAAAGGCTTTTACACTGCAGTACTGCTCCTAGCTTTCAGAGTGACTTTCCAAAGATTCAAGTATCTCATTCTGTCCATCTGACACCCTTCCTTCTGTAACTTGCCTTAACAGGGGAGGGAAAAGCCCTGTTGACCGCTGTACTGTCACTGAGGTAACAGCTGGCACCCTGCTTTGTATTCTGGACTAAAAACTCAGTAAAGACTGCTGCTCTTCACTTTCTAAGTAACTCTTCCTCCATCTCAACCCAAGGAGATGTGGTCACATAGATACGTTGTCCCCTCTGTACGTGTGTCACATTGGGAACACCTACCACCCCTCCCCTCTTGGGGCAAACAGCCTCTGTAGCCTGCACGTAATTAACAGAGGTCTCTGGCCTGCCCCTGTGTGGCGGGCTCTGTGCGGCACGCCGAGTCTTGACGCCTCGACAGCACTCCCGGCCCCTGCCCTGACAGACGGGGAGGTGAACGGGGAAAATGGGCACTTGACACTCAAGGTTGCTTCTCAGTGTTGTAAGTTCAAAGAGAACAAGTGAGGTAGATTCCTGCCGGACCAGTTTCATAAGCGATTAACCTGAAAACCAGATGTCCATTTACTCATTTTAAGTGAGGTTTGTATTTTCAGACTTTTTGAATCTTGTATCCAGAACACTGCCTGCCTTTAGTCAGGGGACCTGGCAAGTTAGTAATTAGTACTATTAGTAAATTCGGAATCTGAACATTCCTTAGTGAGCAATGAAAATGGAGCAAAAAGAACTGAATCACAGTAGTGGTTTGTGAGTGATCATGACTGGGTCACAGCTTCCTTTAAGAATTTGGGGGAGAAGTTTGATCCTTTCCTGAGAAACACACCTGTATAATTTTTGCAGACAGTGTCAGGGGAGTGGTGGAACTCGGTCGTTGACCCCTGCCTTTATTTCATTGAGGCTAAGCCACATCTTGGTAAGCAACCCCTATTCCACTAAAGACTCATTTGATATCTGAGTAGCACTTCACAATTTTTGTCATATATGCATATACTTGTACTATTATTTACTTTGTTAAATTGACTTTTATTTAGATAAAAAACACCTTATTTGCAGTACATAAAAAAGAACAGCATTTAACTGTCATAAATAGAAGACATGAAAAATGAAAGCAGAACAATGTTACTAAATTATAAACAATGAAATACAAGTAAACTGAATCTTTTAGATTATTAGGTTTACTTGTATTTAACCTTTTAGATTCTATATATTTACATATGGGCTTCCCAGGTGTTGCTAGCGGTAAAGAACCCGTCTGCCAATGCAGGAGACGTAAGAGATGCAGGTTCAATCCCTGGGTTGGAAGTTCCCCTGGAGAAGGAAATGGCAACCCACTCCAGGATTCTTGCCTGGAGAATCCCATGGACAGAGGAGCCTGGCAGGCTACAGTCCATAGCGTCACAAAGAGTCAGACACAACTGAAGTGACTTAGGACAACACATATTTATATATGTATTCAAAAACTCTTAATCATTCTATAGCTGAAATGGGTATATCTCATTGAGGTGATGATTTTATGACCAGTTGAAAGTAACAAAATGTTCCAGTTCATGTTGCTTCAAGGTGAAATGAGGTTCGCTGCCAATAAAATGATTCTGTATTTTAACTTTGATGATGAGCTGCAGCAGCAACAGTCCCATGACAAATGAGTGGCAAAAGGCAAAGTTTTGAGCTCACCCCACCCTCTGCCCCCTGTTCTTCCATCTTGGCAGTCTCCTAGGCATGAGGTGGTGCGTGGTGATGTGAGGTCAGCTGAAACCTCTCTCCCTGCTCTCACAGCACCTGGGTCTACCCAGGGGGAGGGAGGGATTAAACATAGGGACTTAACGGGAAGAGAGTGTTCTGACAGTGCCAAGGGGGATGCCTGGCCTAGCCTGGGCCCGATGCTCTTCACACGTACATACATCCGTCATAAACAATGACTGGCAGGTTACTGAGTGCCAGGTACTGGTGACGCAGAGACAGACTTTCAAAAGAGATGACTATACTATGATGTAAGTGCAGGATACAATGAGAGCAATAAGGTAATGACATCATGGAAGGACGAGAAGGGCCCCCGCTGACTGCAGGCAGGGAAGAAGGCTCCCTAGAATGTACTCATGTACCTCTCACAGGTAAAAGAAGCCCAAAGGTGAGCAGTGAAGGGCTATTAAAGTGATTCCACAGAGTCCTTAAATAAGTGATTCCTACTATTTCAATGTTCCATTATCCCTACAGCATGACCCTCATCCTTGAGGTTTAATATAACTTCTAACATTCCAGTCATCACAACAATATCCAAGAAGCAAGATGGTTAAAGGACAAAGAAAGGTGGGACACTTTTCCCTATAAGGCAACTTCCCAGAGGCTGCCCACAAAACTTCTATTTATATGTCCAAAGACATATAAATCTTGAGAAATCTGTATGCAGGTCAGGAAGCAACAGTTAGAACTGGACATGAACAACAGACTGGTTCCAAATAGGCAAAGGAGTATGTCAGGGTTGTATATTGTCATACTGCTTATTTAACTTATATGCAGAGTACATCATGAGAAACGCTGGGCTGGATGAAGCACAAGCTGGAATAAAGATTGCCGGGAGAAATATCAATAACCTCAGATAGGCAGATGATACCACCCTTATGGTAGAAAGTGAAGAAGAACTAAACAGCCTCTTGATGAAAGTGAAAGAGGAGAGTGAAAAAGTTGGCTTAAAACTCAATATTCAGAAAACTAAGATCATGGCATCCAGCCCCATCACTTCATGGCAGATAGATGGGGAAACAGTGGAAACAGCAGCTGACTTTATTTTTTGGGGCTCCAAAATCACTGCAGGTGGTGACTGCAACCATGAAATTAAGACGCTGACTCCTTGTCAGGAAAGTTATGACCAACCTAGACAGCATACTGAAAGCATTAAAAGACAGCATATTAAAAGCAGAGACATTACTTTGCCAACAAAGGTCCATCTAGTTAAGGCTATGGTTTTTCCAGTATTCATGTATGGATGTGAGAGTTGGACTATAAAGAAAGCTGAGCACTGAAGAATTGATGCTGTTGAACTGTGGTGTTGGAGAAGACTCTTGAGAGTCTTCTAAAGTCCATCCTAAAGGTGATCAGTCCTCAGCGTTCACTGGAAGGACTGATGTTGATGCTGAAACTCCAATACTTTGTCCACCTGATGCAAAGAGCTGACTCATTGGAAAAGACCCTGATGCTGGGAGGGATTGGGGGCAGGAGGAGAAGGGGACAACAGAGGATGAGATGGTTGGATGGCATCACCAAATCAATGGACATGAATTTGGGTATGGGTAAACTCCGGGAGTTGGTGATGGACAGGGAGGCCTGGTGTGCTGCAGTCCATGAGGTCACAAAGAGTCGGACACGACTGAGCAACCAAACTGAACTGGACAAAGTTAAGATACATGGCCACATCTAGCTGCAAAGAAGGATAAGGAACTTCGTCTTTTTAGCTAGTCGGTGTGCCTATCTAAAACTAAAGTTCTTAATTCTAAAGAATAAAAGGAAAATGGATTTGGGAAGGCAAACAGCAATCCCTACCATGATGCGAAAACAGCCCTCAAAATTTAGGGTGATGACTTTCCTATGCCTAACCTTACCACCAACTCAATCCAAATCTCATGATATAGGTTAGAGTACTTCTGGGAAGATTTTCTATACACAGTGTATTACTTAGGAAGATTCTACTTGCAAGTATCAGAAAACCAAGTTCAGGTCAGTGTGAAAAAAATATGGTCCCCATATTCCAAAACTCTGAGATCTTGGCTCTGACTATGGCTTGATCCAGAAGTTCAAAAAAAGTTTCCATCTCTTGGCTCCACCTCTGCCAGGTGGGCTCCACATTTAAACTGTACCCATTTTGGTTCTGGCGGGTCTGGATTCTTAGAAGAGCCAACTGACTTCAAGAGCTCTCATCTCATACCGGGCAAGGTTCAAGTCCACTGGTTAGGAGAAGGTGCGTGTTTGCTAGCCCTAGCAAAGACTCAGGTTCATGCTAACTAGTCCAGTGGGTGTGACATCCTGCCCTTCCCTTGACCAGTGGCCAGAGCAATCAAGATGTGGTGATTCACTTCGACCTGAGTTGTAATGGTCCACCCTTGTAGCCCTGGAGGCCCTTCTAGTCCATTTGAAGCTGAGAATGAGGGATGGATCCCCAAAGAAAAGTGGTACTCTTATCTGAAGGAGAGGACATAAGACATTGGAACTGCCAACCTTTTAATACTCCAGTGCTGCTGAAAACCCTGTTGGGGTGAATTGGAGAAAATAGAGAAATGTCATGTTTCTTGCTCCCATCCCTGTGAATCAGACTCATGGTAAGAGAATCTGCTTCTTAAACTGACAAATAACAAAAGAAATGCCAGCTATTAAGAAAATGTCTATAATGTTGATTCTGACATCCTAGACCCAGTAATCTCCTTCTTCTTTTAGTGACAGAAACCTATTAGAACACTAGGTAGCTGTCTGGAAGCAAAAACAAAGTTCTCAGGTTATGAACAACCTAATCTCCCTGGGTTTTTAGATGTGGGTCAGTCACAGGAGTATTGGGTATAAAGCTGGTGTTTCTGCCTTTGGCCTTGCCCAGTGCCCAAGAGGAAATGGCTGAATAAAGGACACAAGGAACGTCCTGCAGCCCTGAGAAGGGGGCTGATGTGGGGTTTTCTAAGTCTAGGTGCCACCTTGTGGTTAGTAAGTACAACTACAGCGCTATCCACTCCAAGATCTGACAGGATAGACTTAACGATCAGGCTGGTGTTTTTCAAAGATAGTGTTACAGAATGAGCTTATTTACAAAGCAGAAAAGACTCACAGCAAACTCACGGTTACTAAAGGGTACTGTGTAGCACAGAGAATGTAATCAATATCATGCAATAAACTATAATGGGAAAGAATCTAAAAAAGCATGTCTATATAACTGAATCATTTTCCTGTATACCTGAAACTAACACAACACTGTAAATTAACTACTGCTGCTGTTCATTCGCTAAGTCATGTCTGACTCTTTGCAACCTAATGGACTGTAGCCCGCCAGGCTCCTCTGTCCATGGGGTTTTGTAGGCAAGAGTACTGGAGTGGGTTGCCATTTCCTACTCTAGGAGATCTTCCTGGACCAGGGATTGAACCCACATGTCTTGCATTGGCAGGCAGATTCTTTAGCACTGAGCAATACTTCAATTTTAAAAATGGTTGAAACAAAACACAAGATGGCATTACATGCAACATGATTGTATATGAGCAATACCTAGTAGACAAATGCAATGAATCAAGAGGCGAGGGTCACATACCCAAATAACAAAAAACAAGGGCTCCAACAAAAACTTCTTCATGAATGTTCACAGAAGTACTATTCACAACAGCCCCAAAGTGGAAATAACCTGAATGTCTATTAACAGATGAACTGAATAAACAAAATGTGGCCCATTCACATAATGAAATTTTATTTAACCACAAAAAACTAATGAACCACTAATACATGCTATTATATACATGAACCTCAAAAACATGATGCTATGTGAAAGAAGCTGGACATAAAAGGCCACATACTGTCTGATTCTGTGTTTATGAAATGTTCAAAATAGGTAAATCCAAAGAGACAAATCAGATTGGTCACTGCTGGCAGCTAGGGAGAGAAGGAAAGTTGATGGATGATACAGGTTTCCCTTTGGGGATGATGAAAATGTCTTTGAACCAGATAGAGATGATACTTGCACAACACTGAGCACTAAATGCCACTGAACTGTTTGCTTTTAAATGGTCAGTTTTATGTTACGTGAATTTTAATCTTAATTAGAAAAAATAAATGGCCTTACCTCTGGGCCTCCATTTCCTCACAGTCCCTCCAATCATGTCCCGCTCTCATTCAGCTACTTCATGAAGAATAAAAGGTAACTGATAGTCATTGTTTTTATTAAACTTTTTCCCAAAATGAAATGGACATGGTAAAAGGATTTTTTTTTCACTGATATACACTCCTGGTTTCCAGTCTTATGGCCCCAAGAAGAAATATTTACTGTGCATCTATTAAGTGCCCCATACTACTGGTTTGGCAGCCACACTTTGAGAACCAAAGCCCAGACCTCTATCTGCTAAGTTTGTTCAAGATAATTTAGGCTTTCTATAACACACTCATCCAACTCTTTAGAACCTCTGCCCACTGCCTGGTTCCCAACCACTCCCACATTTTAGGGAGATATTATGATAGCACCCCTCTTTCAGGCACCAACATCTGTGTTAGTTATCTATGCTGCATGACAAACTGCCCCTAACTTTAGCACTTTAAAAACATTTATTATCTCACAGTTTCTGTGGGTCAGGAATTTGGACATAGCTTAGCTGGGTGCCTCTGGTACAGAGGGCTGCAATCAAGTTGTTGGCCAAGGATGCAATCATCTCAGGGTTCAACTACGTGAGGATCCATGCTAAGCTCACTTACGTGACCACTTGCCAGGCCTCAGGTTCTCACTGACAGCTGGTGAGACATGAGTTCCTCGACATGTGGGCCCCCCCATGGGCAACAGTAGTGGGCTGACTAGCATCCTCTCCCCTATTCCTGGTCACATGGAACCTCAGAATGCGGAAAGAAGGTCTCTGCAGATGCAATTATTTACATTAAGATGAGGTCATACTAGGTTAGGGTGACCCCTAAATCCAATGACTGGTGTCCTCGGAAGAGGAAAGAACACAGAGGCACACAGAGAAGGTCATGTGAAGATCAAGGCAGAGATAAGAGGGATACACCTATAGGCCAAGGAAGGCCAAAGGACTGCTGGGAGTCACCAGCAGCTGGCAGAGATAGAAAGGACCCTTCCTAGAGTCTTCAGAGGAAGCAGGGCCCTTCTGACACCTGGATTTCAGACTTTGGGCCTGCAGGACTGTAGAGAATAAATTTCTGTTTTTTTAAGTCACTTAGTTTATGGTAATTGGCTATGGCAGCCCCAGGAAACTAATAAAGCTGCTCACATTTGAGCTGGCTTTCCTCAGAGCAAATGGGCAAGAGAATGGGAGAGCAAGAGAGGGGTGCCCAGGAGGGAAGCCACAGCCTTTCTGTAATCTAATCTCATACATGACAGCCCATCGTTTGAAGTGAGTCCCTAGGTCAGCCCATGAGCACAGTGAGGGGATTACACAAGACCATGAATACCAAGAGGCAGGCATCTCCGAGGGTTATCTTAGGCTGTCTACCACATTCCTTGATTTCTTCAAGAAATATTTATTAAATACCTACTGTGGGCTGGGTATTGAGGATGGAACTAATAAGATAAGATTCTTTCCCTTTTTGAGAGTATTTAATCTAATGGAGGAGAGGACCCTAAAGAAAAAAAGTGGATATATAAATTAAAATTGTGATAAGTACAAGGAAGTGAATTATAAGGTAATACGAACGATTGATTTAGACTGAACCAAGGGTCAGACCTTGGTTGAGATGGTTGGATGGCATCACCGACACGATGGACATGAGTTTGAGCAAGCTCCGAGAGCTGGTGATGGACAGAAAAGCCTGGCATGCGACCATGGGGTCACAAAGAGTTAGACGCGACTGAGCGACTGAACTGAACTGAAGGGTCAGGCCTGGGGCTTCCCAGGTGGCTCAGTGGTAAAGAATCTGCCAGTCAGTGTAGCGGATGCGGGTTTAGTCCCTGGGTTGGGAAGATCCCCTGGAGAAGGGAATGGCAACCTATTCCGGTGTTCATGCCTGGGAAATCCCGTGGACAGAGGAGCCTGGTGGGCTACAGTCCAAGTAGTCGCCAAGAATTGGGCACAACTAAGTGACTGAGCACACACACACACACGAGTTAGGCCCAGTCTTTCTGATGAATTAATATTTAGAATGTGGTTAAAGAACATGTAGGAATTGGGCTCTGTGTGCTCAGTAAGGAGAGTAAGTTTCTAGATAGAGGGATAGCATGTGCAGATGACAGATGTTGGGTTTAGCTGCGAGACTCAGAATGCATAAGGCTCAGACCTCATCTCTGCATCTCTACTATGTAGCACAGTGCCTGGCACACAGAGGTACCTGATAAATTATTACTGAAAGAACCAAAGAATCCAAGGAACCTTCTATTTCCTAACTGTTATAGATAATGTTAATCCAAGTCATTTCAAAATTTTCTCCCACAGTTCACTGCAGAATCACTTTCTTATTTATGTTACAAAGAATAGGCAAAGCTGCTATAACAAAAAGCTGTAAATACATGAAAGCTCAACATAAGAGATTTTTTTTTTTCTTCTTCTCTCATATAACAATCCTGAGAGGATGCTGAGGTCAACAGGGCAGAGTTCTCTTCCACCCAGGTATCTTCCATCTTAAAGTCTTGCCTTCTCCAGAACCTGGTCATCATCTTTCTGCTGGCAGAGTAAGTGAGAACGTCTGTTGACAGATGCTCCAGGCCAGGCCTGGGTATGTGCACAACTCCTTCTGCTCACTTCCCATTGGGGGAGAGCATAGACACATGGCCGTACCAACTTTATGGGGGATGGGGAGTGTCCTATAGGTGTATGGCCAACAAAGAGGACGGCTATGTCTGCACCGCAAAATATATACCATTATGTGTCTAATTCTCTGGTACACTCCTCAAGAACCTCAAATTAACCAGATAAAAAATAACTCTAGATTTCTCACTCTCATCAAGTCTTTCATTCACGGAATGGCACGACCATCTACGCAAGTTGCATAAGGTGGTCTCCTAAAAGTTATTCTTTTTTAAAAGTATTTATTTTTATTGCTTTTATTTGGCTGCCCTGGGTCTTAGTTGCCACATGTGGGATCTAGTTCTCTGGCCAGGGGCTGAACTCAGGCCCACTGTATTGGGAGTTCAGAGTCTTAGCTACTAGATCACTAGGGAGTCCTGAAAATTATTCTTGATTTGTTTCTTATTCTCATTTTTCACATGGAGTTCTTCAGGAAGTCCTTTCAACTGCACCTCCACAACAACATAAACCAATCTACTTTATCTTTATGGCCACTGTCTTAGTTCAAGCATCATAATAATCTGGGCTATTCCAACAGCCTCTTAATAACTGTCCATGTCTCCACTTTCACTTGCCCATATTTAATTTTCCATACAGTAGAGTCTTATCCTTAAAAACATAAATTTGATCAGATCCCTCTGTAGTTTAAAACCTTCCAGTGGCTTAGAATAAAATCCAAAGTTCTCACCATGACCGCTAAAGGTGTATATCAGCAGTCCCTAACCTTCTGGGCACCAGGAACCACTTTCTAGGAAGACAATATCTCTACAGACCAGGGTAGGGGAGAGGGGATGGTTTCGGGATGATTCAAACACATTACATTTACTGTGAGCTTTGTTTCTATTATTTTATCAGCTCCACCTCAGATCAGGCACCAGATTCCAGAGGTTGGGGACCGCTGGTGTAGATGATACAACCCTTTTCACCTTTCCAACCTCATCCTTTACCACCTTCTCCTACTCTCCCTGCTCCAGCTACAATGATCATGCTGTTTCTTGACCACATTTACCTAGCTTATACTTTAAGACTTTTACAACTGCTGTTCCATCTGCCCAGAAAGCGACCTGGATCTCCAGTAGACAGTTCCTTCTCATTTATCAGAGGTCTCAGCATCAGGGTTGCCACCTGGGAGACCTCTCCTGATCCTCTACTTGAAAAGTCCACACACCCAGTTAATTTTCTTACCTCAGCATTCTGTTTACTTTCTTAGGATCCGAAAACCATGCTTCTCTCTTTTTTTTTTTCGTGCTTCTCTTTCTTTACTTTCTGCTTCTCTCTCCAAAAAAAAAAAAAGGATCCATGAGCAGGTACTGTGTCTTTTTTCTACTTTTTCCCCAGGGTCGAGTAGGCCTGGCACACATTGGTGCTTAGTAAATAAGTGAAGAATGAAGAACCATCAAGAGGTGATTAGCCAAATGCTCCTGCAAGGTTCTTTGATAGGCTGTTGGTATAGCCTGGCTTCTCCACCCCACTTCCCCACCCTTTACTCAGGAGAAGTTTGGCAGAAGAGCAGCCGCATCTGGGGAGGCCCCCTCTCCCCCACGGAGCTATGGGAGCCTGAACTTGCTGGCTACTCCACTTTCCGAAAGGGAGATACCCAGGTAAATCCCGACACAAGGACGAAGAGCTGAGCGAACGAGCCTTGGGGTCAGAGATCTGGTGGGCCCCTGCGACAGAGCTGGTTCCAGGCCCCCCAGGCCGACCCCCTGAGCTGTAGGCTGCTCCTCGCTGCCAGGGCCTGGGGGCTGCAGGGAGGGAGGGCCTGCACCCCAGTTCAGCATTTGGTCCGCAGATGGGATGCTGAGAGGCAAAGACTTTAGCATCCGGCTTTCATTGATTACTTGTTTTCTCGAGTCAGGCATTAAAAAAAAAAAAAGCAAGAAAGAAAAAAAAAAGGTCATCTGTGTTGGTAAGAGTAAGGAGCACAAACCTGCGTTCCAGTTACGACTTGACCACTTCTCAGCTGTCCGCAGCTGTGCGCAAATGAGTTTCGCTCTCTGACAGCCTCAGTTTCCTCACCTGTTAACAGGGACAAGAACACACTTAGCTCAAAGGGTCAAATGCTTACTTTATAAAGAGGAGAGAAACTAATGGAAGAAAAGAGCCTCACGTAAAGTGAACGCACCGTATATACATAACTGTTATCGCTATTATTATAAATATAACTCTTGTTACCGCCTGACCCGCCCGGAGCCTCAGTTTCCGCGCCTCCATCACTAGTTGTTTATCTCCCAATCCTTCCGTAGGGTAGTTCCCGAGCCAGCTCTGTCCGCGGCGCTGGGACAAACTAGTTTGTAGTGCCACCCGCAGGCACTAGAGTCAGCCGGTGAGGGCCCGTAGCCCCGCCCCGACGGCCCCTGACCCCTTACGTCATCAGCTCGGCGCCAGCGCTGCGGAGGGCCCCGGGGCCTGTCCTGGGTGTGGCGCCACCTTGGGGAGGCCTTGGCGGACGCCTGCAAGTCAACTACTTGGTTGGGGGGCGGCTCGGAAACCCCAGCGGACCGCGGCGAGGGGCGCGTGGAGCCGTGGGGACACGAAGTCGGGCGACAGGAGGGGCGGCCCGGAGCTCAGGCGGGGCACAGCGCCGGCAGGCGGGCGGCCGGCCGGGCTGCCCGGCGCGGGTGTCCCGGCGATGTGTGGCGCTGAAGCGGCGGCGGGTGCAGCAGCAGCGGCGGCGGGCTCGGCCTCGGCTTCGCGGCGGTGCCGGCGGCGGAGGCGGAGGCGCAGGCTCCTCCTCAGGACCTGGCGAACCCGGGCCTAAGCAGCGGCCCCGCCAGGCCCCGACACAGCGCCCCTGATCGGGGCCTTCCCCGCCTCGCCCTGCCCCGGGAGCCTGCCTCCCCGGCCGGGGATGAGGCCGGGAGGCGGCCGCGCGGGGCCCAGCACAAAGACTTGTTCCCGGGGGCCGCTGCTGCCGCCGCCGCCAGCCTAGAGCCGCCTGCCGAAGCCGAGCCGGCGCCGGGGCCCTCGTCCCCGCAGGTCCCAGGGGGCGGCTGCTGGCCATCTCCCCGAGACCCAGGGCCCCGAGCGCTGAGCCCCTTGTTCCCCCGGCTGCGGTGGGATCGGGCAGCTGCTCAACCTCCGCTGCTCCCGGCCTTGCGGGCCCTGCGGAGCATGTCGGAGGAGAGCGATATGGAGAAAGCCATCAAGGTAAGTTGGGGGAGAAAGCCTCCCCGCTTTGTCTCTTTGGCATTCCTCTCGGCTGCAGCCTCAGAAAGCGGAGAGAACTTAGAGATTCCAGTAACTCCTGGTTTCAGTTTTCCCTGGGTTCCGTGGACTGCGTTTTACAGCGCTGGGGGCAGAGGGTTTGTGGAAGGGGCGGGGGAGGGACGTCCAACTTACCTGCTTAAAGCGGGGATGTGATTTGTATTTCCCTAGAATGGAGGATGAGTGGCGTGGAGAGATACTTGATGCGAGTAGCACGTAGGGGGCCCTGCTACTCTATTAGATCAGTCCTCAGTACCATCAGAATTTATTTTCAGGTAATCTGCTGCAACAGCACTTGGAGAGTTGGATCTTACCCCTCGCTCCAGATTTGTTTGAAATCTGGTTTCTGCAGGAGGTGCTTCACCTTACACAACCAGCCCTTTGGCAGATAGGTTGTTTTCACTTTTCCGTGTGGTCCCTCCCCCTTTCCTGTTTCCTTTTCCTTCTCCTCCTGGGGAGTGTTGAGTTTACTTAGGAGGAGCTAATGGTGTCCTGTACTGCTCTGTTAACCGGAAAAAAAAAAAAAAGCAACTATGTGTGTTCCAAAGTGGCTCAAATAAAATGACACATTTTGAAAAAAAAAAACCAAAACCCTGCTTTTTACTTTTTTTAAAACAGGCAAACATTGAGGCATTAAGTCACTAGGAGTCAGAAAGTTACCATTCAGCTGTACTGAGGAATTAAGTTTCTTATGTTAATTGAATACTGGAGCTTAAAGTTTGATATGTATTACTTACTTATTTTACAGTATTAAGTCAAATCTGTGCATTTAGGAATTTCATTTTCCCTTGAGGGGTTATTTTCCCCATCAAGACACAATCACTACTACCAATAATTAAGAACTTCCACTTCTAACAATTTTGGGGGTTACAAAGTTTATAGAAGTCATCATTCATTTCAAAGAAAACTCACCTTTTAAAGGAGGCATCAAGACAGAACATTTACATTGAGAAAGATCAGATTTTAAATGACAGCATTAAAGGATCCAAAAGACTGCTTAGATAGATACATTTTTTTTTCTTTTGGTTTGGATTTCATTGGTACAGCATCATGAATTGCCTAAAGTTATATGATTGGGTTGTGAATCAAGATACATTTGGCAGGTTTTTAAATTCAACTAGCATTATTTGCTTTGTGCAAGGTGTTGTCTTGGGCACTTGTGATGCAACGCCAAGGGCCCTAGATGTCCCTCTTTCATAAATCTTCTGTCTAGATGGTGGAGTTAGTTAATAAACATTGTCAGATGATTATAATTAAAAGACAGTTCGATCCCTGGGTTGGGAAGATCTGGAGGAGGAAATGGCAAGCCACTGCGGTATTCTTGCCTGGGAAATCCCATGGACAGAGGAGCCTAGTGGGCTACAGTTGATGGAGTTGTGAAAGAGTTGGACACAACTTAGTGACTGAGCACACATAAAAAGGTGGAGAGTGCTATTTTAGGAAGGGTAGGCAGGGAAGGCCTTCCTGAGGAGGTGACGTTTGTTTCCAGCTTTGAAGGGAATGAGGGAGCAAACCTCCATTGTCTTGGGGAAAAATATAGGCAGTGGGAACAGAAGACACAAAGGCCCTGAGGTAGGTGCAGGTCTCCTGTGACCCAGGAACAACAGGGTGACTGGAATGCAGTGGGTCAGTATAGATTATGTTGGAGCCAGGTAACCGGAAGCCAAAGTACATCAGGCCTTTAGGCCATTGCAAGAACTTTGGCTTGACCCTGAGTAGAAGGGGAAATCTGAGAGAGTTTTGGGCAGAAGAGGTACATAGTTCTAGTGGGCAAATATATAAATGGGGAAGCAGTGTTATTTAGTGGTTATAGTAGTTTCTCCAGGTTGATTCATGAGTTGAAATCTCAGCCTGGCTGAGATTCATTTAGCTGTGTCCTTGAATAAGTCACTTTACTTCTCTGTCACTTAGTTTTCTCACCCATAGGAAGAGGATAAAAAATCTCCCCAGCTCAGGTTTTTTTTTTTTTTTTTTGGAGAATTTAATAAAAATGTGCTTATAATACCTAACAGAACCCAATGGATATTAGCTCATAGCAACTTAAGAATGGTTCAGAAAGAACTGTATGTAGTTTTCCTCAGTTGGTCACTATTGTCCAACCTGATTTTCTTACTTTTTTTTAGCTTTTCTTCTTGTACTTATTAGTAGATCACTGGTAATCTTCCAATTGAATGTGTTCAACCAATACAGATTAGTGAAGTTGAAAATATCTAACAACCAGTACTGAATAGGATATACTCCTTGGAAGCAAGCCAGCATCACATCAATTAAAACTTTTGGTCTGTGTTGTTGTCTTATATTCATTGTTTCGCTTTTTTAAGGCTGTCCCTCATTTGATGAGAACTGAGACCTCTAGAGTTCAGCTGGAAAAGCTATTTTCCTGGGTTTTCACTACAACATTTAAACTTCTGCTGCCTCGTGACCTGAGCATGGGCTGACTGGACTTTAAGATCTCATCCTATTACTCTTAAATATATTAGGATAAGGCCAGCTGGCTACAACCATAGGCTCTGTCTTAGTTCTGTCTCTCCTGCCATAGCCCATGACTTCACTACTCCCAGGTCACTTAACTAAACCTGGGTAATGAGCGTTTGGGGATTATGGGACTAGAGATTGCCTTACATATTTGTTTTCTGTTGTATATGGCAGTTTTTAATATTTGATGACCTTAATAAAAATTCATTTCCATAGTTTTAAAAAACATTTAAAAAAATTTCAGTTTCACATATGATAAAGTTCACCCAAGATAAGTGTATAATTCAGTCATTTTTAGTAACTTAAGAGTTGTGCATCTGTCCTCACTATCCACCTTTAGAATTTTTCCATCCACTCCCCACTTCCCCTGAGAGTTCATTCTGTCTCACTGTGGTCAACCTATACACTGACTCCCTACCCTAGACAACTTTACTGATCTGCTTTCTGTCACTATTATTTTGTCTTCTCTAGAAATTCCAAATAATTGAAATTATATACATGTAGTCTTATGTATTTGACTTCTTTTATACTTTTGAGGTTCATTCATGTTAGTGTATGCATTAGTAGTACACTCCTTTTTATTCTTGAGGAATCTCTTTATGGGCACTTGGATTGTTTCCAGTTTTTAACCATTATAAATAAAATGATAAGTAAAACTTGTCCATACAAATTTTTGTGTAAACATAATTTTTCATTTCTTCTGGGGAAATACCTAGGTGTGGAATTACTGGATAGTACAGTAACTTTTTAAGAAGCTGTAAAAATTTTCCAAAATGGAATTGTTCTAGGATCATTTGTTCAAAACATTATCTTTTCCTTGTTGAACCACCTTTGTTGGTAAATCAGTTGATCATAAGTGTATGAGTTTATTTTTTGGCTTCTCTTTTTTCCATTCTTTTTTTTTTTTTTTTAATTCCCTTTTCTGTTTCATTGATCCATATGACTATCTGTGCCAGTGCCCCACTAATGGGGTTACTGAAGCTTTATAGTAAGTTTTCAAATTGAGTAGCCTGAGAACCATCTTGGTTTTCCTATTTCAAAATTAAGTTGGCTATTCAAGTTCTTTGTATTTCTAAATAAATTTTAGAATCAGCTTGTCAGTTTCTACCTAAAAAAATGTGTGTTGGGATTTTGACAGGGATTCCGTGAATCCCACATGCAGCAACGAAGATCAAAGATTCCGTGTGCTGCAGCTAAGATCCGCTACAGCTAAATAAGTGTTAAAGAAAAAAACTGGCAGCAGAAAGGTGTGGAGATGAAGACTCTTCTCAGCTTGTCTTACACATTTACATATTCACTGGATAGAAGCTCTGTTTTCATCTCTGAACTTAGCCTGGTGTCTGGCACTTCCTAATTGCTCAGTGAGTTTGTGTTACATGGACAGATGTCCTGTTGCTATACCTGGGAGTCAGGATTCTGTTGCTAACTGTAGTCTATCAGATTTTCATTGCAACAAAACAATTTGAAAGTCTCATGAGTTTTGGCTTAACTTCTCAAGGTCTACAGTTGGTTTCCAGTACTGCCCATGGAACCCTGAAAAATAACTTTTACTCTACCACAGTTTATTTTTTTTATTTTTTTCTTTTTTTTGTTTTTTTTTTGTTTCTACCACAGTTTAAATGTATGATTTCCTTGCTTTAAAACATAGCAACAGAAGCTCAGTATATAGTGTGTGCGTGCATGCTCAATTGCTTCAGGCGTGTCTGATTCTGTGACCCTATAGACTATAGCCTGCCATGCTTCTCTGTCCATGGGATTCTCTAGGCAAGAATACTGGGGTGGGTTGCAGTGACTTCCTCCAGGGAGTCTTCCCAACCCAGGGATTGAAGTCGCATCTGCCTGCGTCTCCTGCATTGCAGGCAGATTCTTTACCCACTGAGCCATCTGGGAAACACCAGTATATAGTGACTACACAGTAATCCCATAAAACTTTAAGCTGTAGAGGCTCTATATGGAACTATGGAAAGCTATTGGAATCTATTTTTTAAAAAACTATAAAGAAAAAAAAACTATAAAGAATATAGTTACACAATGAATGTATGTCTTTGTGTTCAAAATAACACTTGAAAACCAGATAAATGTACTATGATATTTACTGTTATTTTATTTGAATTTAATAAGTTTCAGTTTATTCAGTTATTCCAATTTGATCATTTTGTTCAAATATATAGGCCTCTGTGGCATAGCAGCATTTGTAAGACCAGTCTTTCTAGAATCTCAGAAAATCCACTTGACCATTTGAGGAAATAAGTCCTTAGTAGTGAAACATTTTGAAAAGGTATCTTCCACACTCAAGAAGAAAAAACTACAGCCAAAACACCCCAAAACCAGAAACAAGGATTGACTCACATGGATCTTGCAGATGAGCTCAAGAATTTCTTTTCATCCTCAAGTTTTTTGCCTACTCTTGTTGGAAAACAATGCCTAGCCTAGTCATTTAGGTGAAATGTCTAATTACATAGCCCTTTACAAAGCTCTACTTATCAGCTTCTTTCAGAAGGTATCAATAAGATATTGAGCTGTTAAGGTCTTCTGTTGTCCCACTTCTGCTTAACTATTCAACTTTTTAATTGGAGAATCATTCTCTGCCTCCTCCCTTTTTATTTTAATAGGAAAGCTCCATTTTAGAAGAATACAATATCAATTGGACTCAGAAGCTGGGAGCTGGAATTAGTGGTCCAGTTAGGTAAGAGACCCATGACAAAACTGTTCTAAAAAGGGCCATTCATAATACATATTAAGTTAGAAGCATTAGGTATTCCAGATTTGTGAAATAGCCTTAATTTAACAAGTGGGGTATTTATGATAGGCCTTTCTCATCCACATAGACATACATGTAGGTGACGTGGCCTGGGGCAGGATCATTTGCGATGCTGATAGCGGGAGCCACTGTGTGAGTCACTGGTTGCCAGCAGAGGCGTGCTTTCTCCTTGACCAGCCTCGGGTTGAGTTCCCGTGTCTGAGGCCGTGGCGGCGGGCGAGGCGCCTCTTTCTGCCTTTCCATCTGCTCGCCCTAGGGCAGGCTTGTTCTGATGTGCCTGGATATAGTTTTGATTAGAAGTACAGTTCTCAAAGAACAGCTTGTTAGATTAGTTTTTACGGTAACATAGATGATTTCTGATTGAATTTTTTTCTTCCAAATCTAGAGTCTGTGTGAAGAAATCAACCCAAGAACGGTTTGCACTGAAAATTCTTTTTGATCGTCCAAAAGCTAGAAATGAGGTATGAGCCTTTATTGCCTTGACTTGCCTAGATATTTGAAGTGCCTAAGAATATATTCTTTTTACAAGTAAGGCACCTTCCTAGAGAGAGTACAGAGATGCACAAAGAATTTTATGTTCATACTTGCTCTTCTTATGTTCATACTTACTTTTCCCTATTCATGTTGTTATTATAAAGCAGTCCTTCATCCATCAATACCAAAAGCTGTGAGTAGAGTCTTGCTTCCTTTCAAACCACTTCTTTCTTGTTCTTTTTCAATTAATGTGATTCTTGTACTCTGAAGTAGTCAGGTTTACTTTAGCTTTTACTTATTGGAAAAGGTCCTAAAAGGGTGGAGATAGAATAGTATGAGGAAGGTTCTAGTGAATGACATATTGAAAAGGTGCTGCAGAACTCCAAAGATACGTTTCTAGTTTTTCAATAATAGGCATTTGTTTAAAATTATTTGGATGTGGTGATGACTTGTTAATTATATGCAATGAAGGACTTACTCTTTTGCTTAGAGATATATGAATAATTTATGAAATAAGATGAATTTTTCATTTGGTAATAGGACAGTAGAAAATATATCTTTTTTATTTCATGGAATGAGCATTAAGGAGGTAATTTGTATATGAAAACATTTAAAAAAAAAAAGTCATTCCAGATGATCAGGGTTTTTACATAATAGGCTCATGCCCAGGCCTAGTATGGTCACTTTTGGCAGAGGTATGGGGGGAAGTTTGGAGAGAAAATGTTGGCCTCTCCTACGTACAGAAACACTTCCTCTGTTCTTCTTTAAGGTACGTCTGCACATGATGTGTGCCATACACCCGAATATAGTTCAAATTATTGAAGTGTTTGCTAACAGTGTACAGTTTCCTCATGAGTCCAGCCCCAGGTAAGACTACACAGAGTCATTATCACCTGCTCACCTCTCCATGGGTAAGCCACGGTGTAGTGGGATCTTCTCTTTTGTGCTCTCTTTCTCTCCCCTCCCCTCCTTTCCTTCTTTCTTTTTCTTCTCTCCTTTACTTTTTATTTTGGATATTTTCAAACATTTGTAAAAGAATTATGTACTGAATCCCCAAGTGTCCATCACTTATCCTCAGCATTTATTAACTCCTTGCCAGTCTTGCTTCATCTGTACTTCACCCACTCTCCTGTCCCCGCTATCCTCCGATTATATGTTACTACTTTCTCTTTTGAAAAAGTGTGTCACGTGAAGTTTAAACAGATTC
The DNA here is from genome assembly GCF_023699985.2 of Odocoileus virginianus. NCBI lineage: Eukaryota > Metazoa > Chordata > Mammalia > Artiodactyla > Cervidae > Odocoileus > Odocoileus virginianus. The sequence continues at coordinate 58,228,751 of NC_069685.1, read as the reverse complement.
TATTTCAGACTAGAAAAGGGGACCAAATATTCTAGGCAGTGTCTTGAAGCTGATATGGCAAAAGGCCTTTATTGCTTAGTCTGGTGTTCCTTTTAAGGAAGAGATCAACATCATTCCTTTAGCCTCCAAATGCTTAGGAAGCCCATTGAGTGTGACACCATTGGGTGTCATTCTAAATCTTTTCCAGGGAGTTCAATACCAAGGGGACTGAGATGTAAACCTGTCTTTCTAGCAGTGTGGTAGGGACCAAGGACAGGCATGCATAAAATATTTTGAGCTTACAAAGGAGGAAAGCTGCTGTCTGTAGCCTAGGGAGGTGAGGTGTCTTAGCGTGGTTGTTTTGGGGCTTGGACTTGAAGGAGATGTGTAGGAGTTTTCCAGGTGGAAAAATATGAATTTATAAAGAAAAATGGGAAATCAAATGATTATTTCTTAAAATTGTGCTCTGTTGGTGAAAGCATTTGGATGGAAGGTGGAAACATTTATATCAAAGAATGGTAACCAAAATTCAGATTTTTTTTTTTGACAACATAAGAATTTTTGCTTTTATTTAGTAGCTGTTTAACCCTATCTGACTGTCTTGCTGGGCATGCTGTGGGTCATATGGAAAACTAGTGGAGTGGGGTGGAGAGTAGAGATGAGGGAGAGAATGTGCGTGCACACACCACACCCCCCCTACACACACACACACACACACACACACACACACACGAATAAATAACAAAGAGCCCAACCTACACAAAGTCGTATTCAATATGCTTTCAATGTAGCTTCCCTAAAATATATATACACGTATAGAATCTTCAAAAGGACCATTGTCTTCAAAACTAATTCTTTTACCTTCTTTTAGTGTCTTAGAAACCTTTAGGTCAGGGATAGTCCTTATTCATAGTGTCCAGCCGGTAGTGACAGGGGATCCAACTCAAAGGGGCTGGTAGGACTAGACTTAGGACACATTTTGTAGATAAAGTATCTAGGTTAGCTACTTGATGTTTCAGTTTTTTTTTTTTAACTTAACAAAATCAAATGCTTTCAAACAGGGCCCGACTCTTAATTGTAATGGAGATGATGGAAGGGGGAGAGCTATTTCACAGAATCAGCCAGCACCGGCACTTTACAGAGAAGCAAGCCAGCCAAGTAACAAAGCAGGCAAGTTGACCCCGGGTACCAATCAAACTGCCAACAGTGTTGGTTAACAAGCACAATTTCATTGGGGGGGAATAAAAGAAAGCTTGGAGAAAAGCTCTATTTGATCTCTCATTGCCTGCTTTGTTATGTAATTAGAAAAGATGCCTTGACAGGAGGAATGTGACCCCCTTTTCTGCTTTGGGGAGGGAGCTATACTCTTCAGTGGTTGTCAATTGTTTGCTTATCATAAGATTTAAATTCTGGAAGGAAGGTAATTTTAACTCCTTTTTAGATGGTACATAATCTTTAGGCATGTAGCTTTCAAGCCACTGTTATTGGACTTTGAGATAAAATGCTGCTGATACTACCTGAAAGACTGTGTGGTATGAAAACATGTTCTAAGACAATTGCATTTAAGATACTTTTTGCTTGTGAGTCACTTTTCTCATCAGATTTTAACATTATTCTAAGGTCTTTGTAATTCTGGGGGTATTCCTGGTTATATGTTCTTTCTATTCTGACGTCACATTTTATTGCTAGAGATATGATCTTTCCACAAACAATACTAGGAATCTGACTGGAAATAACCTCATGAAGAGATGGAAAGCCAAACCCTCAAGGTTTCTCTTTAGGCCAAGCAAGCAAAGCAGAGAAGCATGACATATGGCCCAGTTGGTTCTTAAAGAAAAATTCTTCCAAATTTTCTGTGAGCCTCAAGCATTTTTTGAGGCCTCCATTTTGGTAGGGAGGAACTGCTCTTTGGAATGCCAAGACAGTTCCATACAGAGTGTTAAAGAACAGGTGCAATCTGTTCTGTTTGATTTTTAAAAAATTATAGCTTGTGTTTTTCAAACATTAAAACTAAAGGATGAGCTCTAATAATCTATAAAACCACACCCCTTTAAAGTCACCAAAACAGGCAACATTTTCAACCAGTGGGATGAGCAGATTGGAGCATCAGGTGGAAACATCGATTCAGCTGCTTTCTGTTGTTCTTGAAGGCAGAACTTCAAGTCCTGCTCCCTGAAGAGTGCAGGTCTCTCTTGAGCCAGGCGTTAGCGCCACTGCCCCACTAGGGGAAACGCAGGCCTGTTGAAGACTGCCTGGCCTGGTGTTTGCTCTGCAGTGCTTGTCACATCTCACATTAAATGGAAGTGCAAGTATCTTGTTTTTCCCATTTAATATAGGATTTAACCATCAGTTTATTCTGACAAAGAATTATTTTTCTGTTGTATTTTTCTTTTTGTTGAACAAAATATAGGTTGCTATTAAATGAAGCTTACTTCCTTTCTATTTCTTGGTATGTGAAGTCTTTCTTAATTTCTGCTGTAACACTGAAATCTGACCACAGTCTTAATTGCCTTAGTAAGGGTCATTTTTTAACATCCTGAGCTTTCTAAGCCAGGGGAGTTCAAGAATAGCCTCTTCTAAGATGCGGTTGCTCCATCATGTCCTTCTCCAGATAGCTCTGGCTCTGCAGCACTGTCACTTGTTGAACATCGCCCACAGAGACCTCAAGCCTGAAAATCTGCTCTTCAAGGATAACTCTTTGGTGAGATAACTTGCTTTTCTGTATTTCAGTGTCGCTACTCCCAACATAGTTCAGGAGTGATGCGTAGGTGTGTTGGTGTGTATATGTTTGCAGTGCTCTGAATCCATGTTGAAGAAGCTTTAGGCCAGAGTGCTTCCAGCAGCTTACTTTTCCCATCTGTTCCCTTGCTAGAGGCTCAAGAGAAATTTTACCATACTCCTGGTATCAGTCATTTTGGATGATACTGATACATGTTTGTATAGAAGGATTTAAGATTTGAGATATCATTTGAAAGGACTTTGGGAAGGGGCAGGAATAAAGCTGTTATATGTTACCTTGAAACTTAATGGTTGCGTTTACAGTTAATCCCGATAAGGTGTTTTCCTCTCCAGCCCCAACCCATGCCCCATGCACTATGCCCTACCAGATTACAGATTACTGACTCTGGCTATCATGAAGCTGACGTTAAGGGTGAAGCAGCACTCTAGACTGATGAGAGATGATGCACAATAGTCAGAATCAGGGCACATGTGACTAATATCTTGGTTTAAGTGCTGCCTTTACAAGTTATGAAACAGGGATAACTGTGAGTGGGCAGAAATCCCTCATTTGTATTTTACTAAGAACAGCTCCTCAATATGAATCTTTGTGTCCAGACATGAGGACATGCTACTCATAGGTTCCAGTCCCAACCAGAAACTCATGAGGGTTCAAGGTGACATGTCTTACACCTGGATTTTCCTTTAACATTTCCTGAGAACTCTGGAGCAGTGATTCCCATTTGTTTGATTTCAGGATGCCCCAGTGAAGTTGTGTGACTTTGGATTTGCCAAAATTGACCAAGGTGACTTGATGACGCCTCAGTTCACCCCATATTATGTAGCACCTCAGGTAAGCATGTGCTATTTCTTCCATAGGATGTATCACTAGGCTGCCTGTAGACTCATATTTCTTCCATTCTACAGCATGAGTGGGCATATATTACAAATGGAAAGGGGAGAACTCAGTTTCAGAAACCCATAGGCTGCTTAATTTGGTATAGGCATTTTATTCTTTTAACAGCAACCTTATTGAGGTATGATTAGTATACTGTAAAAATACTTCTACCTTAAGTGTAGTTTGATGAATTTTGACAGATGGATACTTCTGCATGGACCTTGTCAAAATCAAGATGTAAAACAGTTCTATCACTTCAAAAACTATCTTGTGTGCCTTTGCAGTCATTCTGCTCCCAACTTAATCCCCTTAATTAAAACCACTGATCTAAAAAAAAATAAATAAATAAAACCACTGATCTACTTTCTGTCATTATTGGTTAGTTTTGCCTGTTGCAGAATTTCATTAGAATGGAATTCCTGTACCTTTTGTGTTTCACTTCTTCGACTCAGCATGTTTTTGAGATTCATCCATGTTGCTGTGTATATCAGTAATTAGTTCCTTTTTATTGCTAAGTAGTATTCCATCATATGACTAAGCCACATTTGTTTTATCTGTTCACTGAGTGGTGGCCGTTTAGGGTTGTCTCTTGGTTTTTACTATTATGAATAAAGCTGCTGGGAACATTCATTAACAGGTTTGGGAAGACATGCCCCTCCCCTTTAGGTAAAATCTTTTTTCAAAATGGTTGTGCCATTTCTTATCTCTAACTGAAGTTTGTTAGTATTTATAATCTTAGCCATTCTAGTAGGTATTTAGTGTTATTTCGTTATGAATTTAATTACAGCATTTTCCTCATGGCTACTGTTGGATATTTTTTCATGTGTCTATTGGCTGTTCTGTTGTGAAATATGGGTACAACATTCTGTTTTGAAGTATGGTACAAATCTTTTGACCTTTTTGTGATTAGTTTTTATTTTCTCTAGATTTATATATAGAAGTAGCACATCGTATGGTGTTTTCTTTGTCAGGGGGCAGTTTTGTTTACTCAGCAAAATTATGTTTATTTACCTATGTTATTCATATGTCAATAGTTCTTTCATTTTACTGCTAGAAGGTATTCCATGATGTGGATAAACCATGGTTTGTTTACCACCACTCATCTGTTGGTAGGTTGTTTTCAACTTTTGGCTGTTAAAAATAAGCCTGCTTATAAACATTTGTGCACAAGTTTTTGTATGGACACTTTATTTCCTTTTCTCTTTGGTAAATACCTAGAGTGGAACAGCTCTATCGTATGTTAGATGTGTTTAACTTATTTAGAAATTGCCAAGTTGTTTTCCAAAGTGGTTGTTCAGTTTTACATTCCCAATCAGAAAGTTTCAGGGCTCTCAACATTATTACTGGCATTTGGCATGGACAGTCTTTGATTTTAGCCATTTAAGTGACTTTGTTGAGATATTTCACTGTGGTTTCAATTTGCTTTTTCCTAATAGCTACCGATGTTGAGCATCTATTGTGCTTCTTTGCTGTCTGTATATTTTCTTTGAAGTATATGTTCAGATGTTTTCCCCATATTTTAAATTGGATTGTTTGTTTTCTTGCTGAATTTGAGAGCTTTTTAAAAAATATGTTTTGGATATAAGTCCTTTATCAGATACATGCTTTGGAAATATTTTTTTCCAGTCTGTGGCTTTTCCTTTTTTTTTAAATTGAAGTATAGTTGATTTACAATGTTTGAGGTATATAGCAAAGTGACTCAGTTATACACATACACACATATCATCTTTTCTGGGTATATGCCCAGGAGTGGGATCACTGGGTCATATGACAGCTCTATTTTTAGTTTTTTAAGGAGCCTCCATACTGTTTTCCATAGTGGCCACATCTATTTACGTTCCCACCAACAGTGTAGGAGGGTTCCCTTTTCTCCACACCCTCTCCAGGATTTATTATTTGTAAACTTTTTGATGATGGCCATTCTGACTGGTGTGAGGTGGTAACAGTGCCTTTCATTTTGGTGTGAAGACCAATTTGTTAATTTTTTAAAAAATTTTATGGGTTTCTGTCTAAGAGATCTTTGTCTAACCCAAGATCACAAAGATTTTCTACTCTAAGTTTTATAATTTTAAGTTTTACATTTAGGTCTGTGATCCATTTTGACTTAATTTTTGTATAAGATGTGAGGTATAGATCCAAGTTCATTTTTTAGCATTTGGATATCTAGTTGTTCCTATATATTTGTTGAAAAGCTATCTTTTCTCCACTGCATTGCTTCGCAGCCTTTGTCAAAAACCAGTTGAATGTATATGTGTGGGTTTATTTTTGGATTGTTCTACTTTGTTCCATTGATTGGTCTTTATGCCAATATCATATACTGTTTTGATTATTGACACTTTTTAATAACTTTTGACACAAGGTAGTTTTAGCCCTCTGACTTTGTTCTTTTTCATAGTTATTTTGGTTATTCAGATTTCTTAATATTTCCATATGGACTTTAGAATTGGCTGTTGATTTCTACAGAAAAGTGTGCTGGAATTTTGACTAGGGTTGTTTGAAACATATAGTTCAACATGGGAGTACTGACAACATAACAACATCGAGCCTTCTGACTCATAAGCAGGCTGTATTCCATTTATTTTTGTCTTCGGTTTTGCTCAGAAATATCTGTCTGGTTTTCATTGTATAGGTCTTTCACATCTTATTCTAGATTTATCCTTAATATTTTTAATGCTGTAATAAGTGGAATTTTCTTTTTTAGGTTTAATTAATTCACTTTATTATTCTTGTGTGAGAACATGAGCCTGGGTCCTTTCTGGACAGAGACTGTACTGTGCGTCTTTACAAGATAGTGCATTCCTGATAGGGAGCTTTAGTGAGCACAGTCACCTTCAAGAGGGCAGGGGTAAGATGGCTGTAGGCTTTAGAGGTAGCATCCAAGGTGGCCCAGGCGAGGTTGCCCAAGGTGGCAGTGTGGCCCCTGGCCGAGGTGTAACAGTTTTCCGTACTTGCTGTCAGCAGCATGGTCCCGTGGCCATGAAGGCCCAGACAGTAGCAGTGTGTCTGGGTACAAGGATGACACCTACCAGCAGAGAGCTGCAGTATCATGTCACCGTCACGGAACTCTGTGGGGTTTGCCAGTCTTGTGTCCCCAGGAGCCCCACTCCCCATGACAGTGGAGAGCTGGGCCAGGGTGATGGCCGCGAGGGTGGCAGTGGTTACCTTCGTGGAGCACTTAGCACCCAGATCCGTGTGACAATTACAGTCCCTCCTGGCAGCAAATACCTTGAACCTGAGCCACTGACCAGCAAGTCTGCTTTCACTGCTTGCTGAGGCATTAAGAGATGCCCCTAGGAAAAAGTAATCTCGGGAAGAAAAAATAAATCTCCTTCAGGGACTGAATCTTCTTCATGTCCTTGACCTAGGCAAATACCAATAAGTTGCTGATAATAAGAGAGAAAAAAGCCTTTTGAAAGTATTTAGAATTTTCAGAAATTTTTGATTGTTAACTGCCAGTGGCTACCCTCTTCAGCCTTCTAACATAGCAGTCTGTCTCAAGCTGCAGGTCACTGATGTGATGTTCAGTAAATTGTCCCCTTTGGTGTGACTCTGACAGGTACTGGAAGCCCAGAGAAGGCATCAGAAGGAGAAATCTGGCATCATACCTACCTCGCCAACACCCTACACTTATAACAAGGTAGGAGAAGAGAAACTAATCTCTACCCCTTGGGTGAAGCCTGTATTCTCCTGTGAGGTGTTTGTGGTCCTTTGGGAAGGTGACAGATTCTCTTTTTATCCCTTGATATTATATTGCCGCCTGAGAGGCTGAAAGAAGCTACCTACGCAGAAGAGTATTTGGAATTCAAGTTTCTGTCTGATGAAGTAAGATTCATACCAGTTTAGATTTTATAGCAAGAACCAAAGGCTGTGGTTACCTGAAGGTTATTTATTTGACTAGCTGTACAGTCCACTGATCACATTTGAAAGATACGTTTGTCCTGCTTTTTTGAGGTGGAGGCCATTTCAGAGGATATTCCTTGGCCATTTATGGTGCCATTCTTTCTAACCCCATAAAATACCCAACTTGGAACAGTGTCTAATACACAAGGCAAGTGTCCTGAGTGGTACCTGTTTCTATCACAGTTGTTAATCTGTAGCCTACACATCAGGCCTCTCTGTCCTAAAATACAAGAGACTTAAGGCCTCTTGAAACAAGTCCTAGAGATACTGGAGTCATGGAGTGGTTCGGAAAAGAATGATGCTGCCTGGGGACTCAGGGAGATATACAGATGACAGGGAGGGAGCTGAGGATGGCAAAAGGGCAGGCCAGCTCCTCCTGGTTGCACAGCCTAAAGGGCCCCCATATTCCTACCACACGCACATGCATACACACGTATCACAGGGCACACAGGCTCCTGTGGCACTCAGCACCCTCCACCTGGCACTGGCCCAACATGACTGTAACTCGACACATCTACTTTCATGGTTAACCCTGTTCAGTCCCTAAGTAAGTACTGCTCCACACCTTGCTCTACAAACTATAGGCTGCTGTGTCCTTATATAGTGAAAGTTGGAAGTGAGGGCTAGGCTGATGATAGTATCAGTTAGAGACTGCTTCCTGCTTCCCACTGTGGGCAGGAATTGAGTGGTAGAAGCACTTAGCTAATAGAGATCAGAATTTATTTGATACAGTATTCTCAGCATGAATACAATGGATTCTTATGTGATACATTATTTCCCAGTACTATTTTTTTCTCCTCTTCCTACTGTTTTGTGAATCTAATGGTGTTTGTGAATTTGCTTGGCATTCATAAAATTTACACTCCACAGATGAGTAATATATTAAAATAATAAGCTCATAATAATTTTGAATGTGTATATATATTCATCTAGTTATAATCTTTACATTGGCAACTGAGTGAACACTGAATGCTACATTTGCAAGTAATTTTTTAAAGAAACATAATGTAATAAGATGTAGTTAAATTTTCAAAAACTAAATACATCTATCTTAATTTTAAAAAAAGAGGCAGGATACTTGCAGTGACCCCACCCTCGATCTGCTGCATGATGTTGGCTTCTGTGCTTAGCTTCACTTTTGACAGATGACCCTAGAGGTGACAAGATCTCTATAGCACCAGTTTCCTCATGTGAACAATTTTCCACATTTGAACTTTTTTTTTAAGATTTCTTTTCACCTCTATGATTTTATAATTGTTTTACAGCATGGGCCATGTCGTTTATGAATCTCTACTAGTAGTATGATGCCGAGACATGGCTGAGCGTACCTGAGGCACCTGCTTTTCCAGGCTTCTTACAGAGCAGCGCACAGCTGTGATGTGAGGCGCTAGTGGCCACGGCGGCAGGCTCCCTGGGCCGCCCCCCTCAGGCGGACTCCATTTTGTCCTGCCGTTCAGGAGGGGCTTGGGTTGAAGCCTCTGTGGACCCAGTTTCTGAGGCAGGTGGAACTGCGTTTAATTAAAATAGGAGTCTGTTATTAATAAGCATGCTGTGACTACAGGCCATGAAATCACCTGAAACCTACAGACTTGGTAGCAGGTGGCAGTTTTGTTCCTTTCAGAGTATCTTCCCAAGAATGGTCTCGTACGTGGGCATAGTGAGTCCTTGGCCAAAGGATTGCTTTCCACCCCCCATTCTTCCCTGCCGTGCTTGTCCCCCATCTGTGTCAAACTGCTGTGAACCTTTAGAAAATGACTGGTGCTGTTTTTTGGGGCCAGCCCACCTGCATCCTGGCTATTTGTTCTTATACCCTCAACCCGCCCAGGTGGCCAGAGGACATGTTTCACAACAGCTGGCTTATGTCACTTACTTTTCTGGCTGGGGGCAAAGTGTCTTACATCTGTACCCAATGGTCAGATGGCAGCTTGGGCCTCAGCAGTGAGAATAAAAGTGACTTTTTACCCCAGATTGGCCTTGTGTATATGGTGTGCATATAGGTAGCATTGATAGCACATAACAAGGATAGAAAGGTTAATTCTCTTAAGACTTCCTGAAACTTTTCCAGTCTCTGATAAGTGATTCTTGGTGATATCGGCCTGTGGGTATCAAGGGCTGTTATTGGGTCAGTTCTGGGGGCTTTATTTTAGAGCTGTGCCTCTGGTATGAGTGACCATTTTCTTTTTGCTTTCAGAGCTGTGACCTGTGGTCCCTAGGGGTGATTATCTATGTGATGTTGTGCGGATACCCTCCTTTTTACTCCAAACACCATAGCCGGACTATCCCAAAGGATATGCGGAGAAAAATCATGACAGGCAGTTTTGAGTTCCCGGAGGAAGAGTGGAGCCAGATCTCCGAGATGGCCAAAGATGTTGTGAGAAAGTGAGTCTCTGGGCCACTGGGCGGGGGGCCTTACAAGCGGTAGAACGCAAAGCAGTATTGGGTAGAGAAAATTCTTTGTTTCCCAGGCATGTATCTTCTCATTTTTATCATCACAGAAAATCTGCCCTGGAGTCTGAGATGAGAGTTCTCAGTATCCACATCTCGGTGAAATTGGCGCTGTACTCCCTCCTGTTGCATTCCTAGAATTTGTCCCTATGGTTGAATCCAGGTCCCTTGCTAGCCACTGTATCCGTGAACATTAATTCAGACTCTAGGGTGTACCCTCCCTGCACAGAGGCCAGTCATTCGGGACTGACACGGTGCCGGGAGCTGAACTGGGCGCCAGAATGACCACGTTGCCTCTGTCTTTCCCTTCCTCAGCTCCTGTGGGAGTGGGACTGTTGTCAGGACCTCAGTCCCACCCCAGCCTCCCTGCTGCTAGTTGTTTGCTCTGGCATATAGAGATAGAAAGGTTCAAAAGGACTAGGGCTGAGTGAGTGTGAGGGACACATGACGTTTAGAGTCCTCTGCTTCTTACAGAGCAGCGCACAGCTGTGATGTGAGGCGCAAGTGGCCACGGCGGCAGGCTCCCTGGGCCGCCCCCCTCAGGCAGACTCTGTTCTGTCCTGCCGTTCAGGAGGGGCTTGGGTTGAAGCCTCTGTGGACCCAGTTTCTGAGGCAGGTGGAACTGCGTTTAATTAAAATAGGAGTCCGTTATTAATAAGCATGCTGTGACTACAGGCCGTGAAATCACCTGAAACCTACAGACATGGTGGTGGGTGGCAGTTTTGTTCCTTTCAGAGTATCTCCCCAAGAATGGTCTCGTACGTGGGCACGTGCTCCAGCTCCTTAGCTGGAGTTACTAAGAAGTCAGGCCTACATAGGAGCTGTGCTTGGTTTTTCTGCCCACCTGTCAGGGGATCTGCTGCCTGGGACTTCTGCGCTCTTCTGACATTGCTACTGCTTGGTCTTCACTGAGTAATTGCTCCTCTTTTGGTTTCAGTTTCTTCATCTGTAATGTGATAGAGATAAGCATTAAAGGGGCATTACCTGGGAACTGTCTCCTAATAGTACAGCCACTTCTCTATGCAGATTACTCTCTTTCGGAAGTGAACTTGTCCTGTTGGTTAGGTGTTTATGTATATAAAAAGGGATTCATTTCTAAAATATCCAGGTGAAGGTGTTTTAGGGGGGTGGAGGCAGTCTGAAATCTGTGTTTCCATGCTGTATTCTCAGCCACTTAACCAAAACATCAATATCCTGTAAGTTCTCTGCAGTTCTACAGACTGTATTTCCTGTCACTAGAGAAACACTGATTATCTTCTCTCAGCATTGAGGGTCTTTTCTAAATAATCCTTTCTTTAGAATCTGAAGCTGTTCACAATGATCCAGAAAGTTACAGAGAGCATGAAAGAGCAAGTAGGCACGTTGTCCTGACTGATGTTTGAAATGGGAGGCTATATATTTGGAAGGAGTGCTGTAAAAGGTCCAGGGAATATGCTGGGGTGAGCTAGGAATTGCATCAGTATGAATGTACAAGATGGGAAGAACTGTGGTCAAAAGCCGATGGTACAGACAATACATTAGGCTTAGAAAGAAATGCTGTCCCCTTCTCAGATATTAGATTTTTAGCTTAGAATGTCTTTGGAGAAATGGCTCAGGGTTTGTGTCCTGCCATATGGTGATATCTAAGAGTTTTATCACAAGTAGCAACCTGGAATTTCAGAACTGTATGATCGCTTAACTAATTTTACAGCCACTGTTGGCCAAAAGAGTACTTTGAGTCCCTTTTGGGAATTATAGCCCACTGTCCTAGAAACATTAGTCTGGGAATTCAGTGTCTCAGGAACTGTGAGCCATGTGTAAGATTGATTACCTTACTGAACTTAGAACTCAGTCTGAGGTATCACTGGATTAAGCCTTTTCCTACCATTTTTAATCTCAATTTATTTAGTATAGAAAGGACCGTCTAAGGACACAGTGCCCTCACAACTAACAGTTAGGGAAGAGAATCTCACCTCTGTCCTGCAGAAAGCCTAGGCTGTAAGAGTTGGCAGAAAGTAGAAAGTCAGAAGCTGGAGCTGGCTAGAACCAGACTCAGGAACTTCCTGGCCTTCTGGAAGCAACTGTGCATGGCAGCCTTTTGGCCTTTTCTCCACAGGCTCTTGAAGGTCAAACCAGAGGAAAGGCTTACCATCGAGGGAGTGCTGGATCACCCCTGGCTCAACTCAACTGAGGCCCTGGATAATGTGCTACCCTCTGCTCAACTGATGATGGATAAGGTTCTGAATGATGCTCGTGTTGCTGGCCAAAATGGTGGTGTTGGGAAGGAATGCTGGGGCTTGACTCAGTGAGGGGGTTAAAGGCAAAACAATGCAGAGCGCACAGTCTTTCCAAGAGAAACGTCTCTGGTCTCCTGAAGATCAGGATTGGAAATAAGGAGCCTCCTTCCATAAAGGCCAGATCAAAGCCCGGTACATACACTAAGGGAACATTCAAAGTATCTTCTTCCACATTTGTGCTGTGGGGTTGAGGCAGAGAGCAGTATCAGACATCAACTATCCTTTTGCCCAAGGGGTTTAAACAAGACTGGTTAGAAAAACCAATAAGCACAAAACCAAGAGGGGACACTCTCAGACATCAGAGCCTTTGCATGCTAAATTTTCTGTGAATTCTTATGGGAGTTCAGAAAAAGAAGACATCTTTGAAGGGCTGTAACTAGGGAAGGGTTCCCCAAAAGAAGGCAAAACCCATCACAGTTATTAACTATTGTGTAGCACTTTTAAACCCCTTTACATGTTTAGCTATGAGCTGGCCTTTGAAGAACTGGAGTAGCGAGCACATGTGCCCACATATGGTGAACAACATGAGCAAAAAATTAGAGACTGAAATTCATCAGTGGGAAAAACAGCCTGATTTCATTAATAGGAAGTTGGTGAAATGGGTGTGACAGGGAAGGGCCTAGCTTTGAAAGTAGACAGAGGGGTGTGAGTCTTAGTAGGACCTAATTGAGAGGTTCTTACAGATTTTTGAGAAGAGTCCTGCCACAGGGAAGATATTTAGGGATGGTTAGTCAGACTTGCAGACTCACCAACCTAATACTACTACAGTAATCTAGAAGCTGGGAAGCTGCTCTAGGAGCAGAGAGGTAGAGATGAATGAATAGGCTCAATATTTTTGAAGACAAATTTCAACAATTTGGGGTGACTGACTAGAGATAAGGGGACAGTGAGTGGCATATCTGGTGATACCACTGGCAGGGAAATCAGGAATGAGCCTGGTTTGGGTGAAGGGAAGTCTGTTAGATTTTCATTGTTATTTGATGGTAGATGGACATTCAAATGAATGAAATGTGTGGTGTGGATTCAAAATGTGGCTGAAAGGTAAAGGCAGTGACACAGACTTGAGTTACTCACTTAGAAGGAATGGAGTTGAAGTGTGAGGGAATAAGTGAATAGGAAAAAAGAATGCTAAGACCTCCCTTAGTTTAGCTGGAGTACAAGAGAAGAAGAAAGGTGAACCAGAAGGGACAGAGTTTTCTGCTGTCTCTGATCTGTATGCAGTTTTTTTCCTGGTTTAAAAGTATTCAGTAATCCAGAAATGGTTTGTTTGGTCAGTCCCAAATACAGGATTACTTATATCCTCTGATTGTCAGCACTTGAGTGTTACAGTGTGGCTTCCCTCAGGATATTGGAAATGAAGAAGTAAGATTGCCTTCTCTGGAGTTCCTTTAAGATTAGTGTCTAACGAAGCCAAGTTCGAATATGCATAATCTTCTTAATGAAGAAAAAGGCCTTTAAGGTGAAACTGGAGTGTGACAGTGTATTCCCATTTTGAAAGAAATGATGTGGTCAAGATGCAGGTTGGTCAGCTTTGCAAGTGTAGAAAAAATGGCCACATGCAGAAGCTGAATAGTGTCCATCTCAGCTGTAGCTAGGAGATGGAGTCTGAGCTCATGAGCTCGCGGGTTCCCATCTCTTTGGTTGGGCTATCTCTGATAAGAAGGAAATAGATGCATGGGTCTGGAGATGGGTAGCCAGGGCCAATTACTGTAGTTTACTTCAATGAGTTTGAACTCTTCCGAATCTAATTGTGTGCTTATCAAGGAACTATTTTTTTTTTCTTAATCATCAGATTTTGTTGTTGAAATTCAAATAACACAAAGGTATATAAAATAAAAAGCAAAAGTTCCTCTTAATTACCCTGCCTCAGTCTCACCCCTCAGAGGTGAGGTGATCTGTGACTTGATGTATCCTTCCTGATCTTTTTCTGAGGAGACACACATTCACAGTCTGTCCTTTTTTTTTCTTTTTTTCTAAAATACAAAAGTGGGATCATCTTGTTCTAATGAAGCTTTTTTGCTGATTATTTGCTTTCCCTCATTGGTCTGCCCATAGTGAGAGAACACACTGGTCATAAAGACAGACTTGAAGAGTGCTAGACTTTATGACAGTTATTTCTCATTGTAAATTAATTGACTGGCTTTATAGATGAGTTTGTGAGGGTCTTCCATGCTCACCAGGTGAAATACTTGGGGTTCTGAGTCATTGGGGCTGAGGTGACTGTTTCTACCTTGAGGGCAGCGAATAAATGCCAGTCCGGGAGTCTTCTCAGGCAGCAGCAGCCTGCCAGCCTTTCCCCCTGATGTACATGAATGACTCTCTTTACACTTGCCCTTGCCAATGACTATGAGCATGAGCCTTGTTCATTTTTCTTACTTGCCTTTCTGTCCCCCTGAAGGGAAGAAGGGCTTGCTGTTGTGTGGCCCTTGGCTGGCCTAGTATTTCCTGGGCCCTGCTGACCCATGGGGAAGAGTCCTCTGCCTTTTCAAAAATTTGTATACTGCCAAGCATAAGACTGAAATTACCTGCTTAGTTCTTTTAGAGATTCTCCTTCCCACCTTGTTAGATTGGTTTTTTAGGTGCCCAGAAATGAATATGAAAAACTGACACCAGTGTTTGTATTCAGGCGGTGGTTGCAGGGATCCAGCAGGCTCACGCAGAACAGTTGGCCAACATGCGGATCCAGGAACTAAAAGTCAGCCTCAAACCCTTGCACTCTGTGAACAACCCCATTCTAAGGAAGAGGAAATTACTTGGGTAACTGAACTTACTTCTTCGATTCTCCCTTCATGGCTGGTGTGGCCAAGGACAGGGTTCTGAAAGGTCAGCCAAGAGTCTTGCCCTTTTTTGCCTCTTAGGAGGGTGGAGAGGATAAGTTCTTTAAATAGCATCAGAACTTGGAGATACTTTATAATTAATTATTTTATCTGAAAAATCTTGCCTTATGTTTAGTGTTTAGAGGTAACATCTGTTAAGAGCTGGGTTTTGGGGTCTCACTTTGTTATTACCTTTCTCCCAAACTTCTAAAGCACCAAGCCAAAGGATGGTGTATACATCCATGACCGTGAGAATGGAGCCGAGGATTCAAATGTTGCCTTGGAAAAGCTCCGAGATGTGATTGCTCAGTGTATTCTCCCCCAGGCTGGTAAAGGTCACACCATTTATGAATGCTCTGCATGACTGTGTGTGTGCATGTGCACATGACTGAAGGAGTGGTTTATTTTATTTTATTTTTTTTAATTGCTGACCTTCATTTTTTACTTAAATATAGTGATTTTTTTAAAAAGAGTAAACCAAAAAAAAAAAACCTTTACAGCAAATATTTTGCATAAATATAAACATGCATGTCTACTTCATAATTAAGCAAAATAAACTTTCAGGCACAAGATTTTAATAATCATTAAAGAACGAGACAATTAAATCAAGACAGAAATAACAGGAGCAACAAAGACATTTCATGACATTTCAATTGGTCTTGTCGTCCAACCTACTGGTTAAGGCCTGAGTTTTATGGATGAAGGAGTGGTTTAATTGGAAGTTTTCTGTTTCACCTTGGTGTTATAAGAAAATAAGTATGTTATATACTCTAAGCCCACTGAAAAGAGTGGACAATGGGAACTCAGAAATGTGGTGGGTTCTGCCCCACCTTTGGCTTCCTATGAAATTTCTAGTTTAATTGCCAGTGTCAGGCATAACATGTAATTTTGTATTTTCTTAGTTCATTAATGAGATAACAGGATAGAGGATAGAAAATGTGAACAGGGTCAGGATTAGGTTGGGAAGGTCAGGAAGGTCGAGAAACACCATATCTAGAGCCCGTATCTAGAGTACAAGGCTGTCATTAACTTGTGAATATAAAGAGAAGACCTCCCAAGTTCAGAAGTGGCCCTGGCTGCTACTGGTATCACAGGCAGACTGCGACTTAGATACATGAGTCCTTTGAGTGAGGACTCATGACTCATGCTCTCTTTCAGCATGCTCTCTTTCCCCTTAATGGGATAGGACAGGCTTTTCTCAGCAGATGAATGAGATACTTCACGTTGTAGGCCTGAAAACTACTGAGCTGACCAGTCTTCCTAGATTCCTTGGGTTTTAAGAGAGCTCACATAGCATACCTCAGGTAGCCTTCCAGAGTAGGAAATGAGCTTAGGAAGAAAGAAGGTAGCCCACTCGGCCTTGTTCTCCTTCCTTCTCATGATCTGGTAGGTTAACCAGGTGTTTTTGATCAGCAATAGCCCAACATTGCCTATTTCCCATCCCCCAGGGCTAAGACTCCGGGGGCCTCAGGGGATGTCTGTCAGGTGGTCAGAGTAGGAAGAATTCAGAAACCAGAAGTAGTCTACATGTAATGTAGGAACTAGCAGTTATGATAGTCTGGAAAAGCTTGCACCTTTAATGACCACTTCTCAATAAAGTTGGACATCCTGTCCTTCCATCTTTGACACTAAAACCCCATGATGCTGCAGAGGAATGCAACTTCTTTTTCATCTTTATCAACAGGAGAGAATGAAGATGAAAAGCTGAATGAAGTAGTGCAGGAAGCTTGGAAGTATAACCGGGAATGCAAACTCCTGAGAGATACTCTGCAAAGCTTCAGCTGGAATGGTAGGAGTCTTAATTATGCCTTTCCCCAGGAGTGCAGAGAAGTATTTGTGTTTAGATTATGTAGGATCTCTGGGGGCTGAGCTGGGGCTCTGTTCAGGTGAAGTAGGGCTGGAGAGTGAGTGGAGTATTGTGGGACAGGGGTTAATCCTGCAGTAACTACCCAGGCATATCTGGACAATCCAGCCCTTTCGCTTATCTTCCAGAGTTCAAATGAATTGTGTGTTGCAGAGTCATTGCTGTCCAGAGCCCCCATCATATACCACTTGGGCAAAAAAAAAGCATCAGATCTCAGAACTCCTTCCAGATATCTGAGCTGTTAACCGAGTCATTATAAAGAGCAGTTCAGGGAAAAAAAGAAAAAGCAGTTCAGTCCAAAGGGGAGAAAGAGGGCAAAGTACTGCAAAGTCTACCCTGCAGATCTGCTCAGCTTAGAGAAGACCTGTTGCACTAAAGAGTGTCCCAGATCTGCTGCTTGTTAAATTTTTTTCCCCACAGGCAAAGGCAGAGGTGTATTTTGAGCTGCTTTTGTATTGTCTTCCTAGAGTAGTAGGCTAGACTTCAGGTCTAGGATGCTCAAGGCAAGGAGCCTGGTTTTTGGACATGAGAAGTCCAAAAAGTTAGCCCAGCCATTTCTGTACTTGGAAATTAGCTTCTCTAGGATATATTTAAGATTTTGAAATCATCTGTACAGAAAAGTGACATTTGAGGTGCACACTTCCATAAATTTTCACAAAGTGAACATTCTCACGTAACCAGCATTTGAACATGTGCCCTCTTCTACTACCTCCTTCCCCACAGGGTAATTTTGAGCCCAGTTTCTAGCACTATGTATCAGTTTTGCCTGATTTTATATTTTATGTATATGGAATCAGACAAGTCTATGTTCTTTTGTATCTGGCTTCTTTTCGTCAATGTTGGTGAGGTTCAACCATATTGTTGTGTGTAGTAGAAATTCATTTCTCATTTTTATATATATATGTATGTACGTAAATGTACGTATGTTCTCTCTATATATTCATATGTTTTTTTCTCCATAATATACACCAGATAAATAGTTTTTGTGTTTATCCATTCTACTGTTGAATGGATATATGGGTTGTTTCTGGGTTTTGGTAATTAAGGAAAGCACTGCTCTGAACACTCTAGTGTATATCTTTTTTTTTTTTTAAGATTTATTTATTTCCATTTATTTATTTTTAGCTGCACTGGGCCTTCATTGATTCACACGGGCTTTCTCTAGTCGCAGTGAGTGGGGGCTACTCTCCAGTTGCAGTGTGCAGGCTTCTCGTTGCGGTGGCTTCTCTTGTTGCAGAGCATGGGCTCAAAGTGCGTGAGCTTCAGTAGCTGTGGCTTATGGGCTTAGTTGCCTGGTGGCATGTAGGATTTTCCTGGACCAGGGATCAGACCCACGTCCTCTGCATTGGCAGGCAGACACCCAACCACTGGACCATCAGGGAACTCATTTCTCCTATGTATCTAGAATTGGAGTTGCTGGTTCATGGGGATATTCATCTGTTTGGCTTTAGAGGGTACTGCCACCATTTCCCAAAGTTGTCGTACCAACGTATACCTCCACTGGCAGGGTTTGAGGGTTCTAGTTATTCTGTATCCACACCAACACTTGCTGTTGTCTTTTTCATTTTAGTTTTTCTAGTTAGTAAGTACTATTGGTACTGCAGTGTCATTTTACTTTGCCTTTCCCTGATGACATATAAGCTTAAGCACTTTTTAATGTTTATTGCCCACTTAGATTTTGTGAAGTGCCTATTCTGTTGCCCATTTTTCTATTGACTTGTACCTCTCTTATAAACGTGCATGTCTGGATAGGCGTTCTGTTGTAGACACATATTACAAAGAACTTCTCCCTCTTTGTGGTTTCCTTCTGTGCTGTTGTACTGAACACTGGATTTTTATGACCAGGTTAATAAGCTGCTCAACTCTACCTGAAAAATGGGGGACTTGAACTGCTTCTGATCAGTGTTGGTGATGGTTCCTCCATTGGTGAAGGTGAATTTGACACTAGTGAGGTGTACCTTATTGGGTCCCTGTCAAGAATCTTACCATCTGTTTGGAGACTCACCTTTTCCTTTTTTGGGTTTCAGGTCGTGGATTCACCGATAAAGTAGATCGATTAAAACTGGCTGAAATTGTGAAGCAAGTGATAGAAGAGCAAACCACTTCCCACGAATCCCAATAATGACAGCTTCAGACTTTGTTTTTTTTTTTAATTTGAAAATTTATTCATTAATGTATAATTTTTATGTAAATTAATAAATCATAATTTCATTTCCACACTGCTTAAAGATGCTGTATAAATTTAGATACAGGATTTACTAATAGTATATATAGTTCATTTGTTTTAAGAAAAGCTCAGTTCCTAGAGATATACTATTACTTTAGGATTGTTTAATCATCTGTTGTAAAGCTGACGGTATTGTCAAGCAAAACTGTTTTATTTGTAATAAAGTGTACAAAAACCATTTGCCAGTGGTAGGCAAAGGACCAACTATATTGACCTCTCTACTTAGTAAAGAGTTGAATCAAGTACTGTGGAATCTGGTTTCAGTTGCCCTGTGTATTTCCTCTCTGCACTGTTGATGGATTAGCTCTGGTGCCAAGAATTTTTTGTGAATCCGTGTTGCAAACTGCCTGATGGAATTCAGAGGGTGCTGACTCCTGTGATGGAAGAGGCAGGGAGCTGAGCCCTCATTTCTCTGGTCCCTAATTCCCTAGGGAAAAGTGGTCCCATTTCTTTATTGTCATATTTGTTAAAAGGTATTGGTGTATTTCTTTAATAGGATTCTCTATTGAGTTTATTCTTTTCATGTTTAACCAGATCTTCAGCCCTGCCACTCCCTTCGAGGTCCTACCTTGTCCTCCCCATTTCCTGAAGCCCTCACCAGCTCCATTGCTTCTTACTTCCTTTTCCTGTTCTTCTGACTCCTTTTATGGAATGATTTTTCTGAGAAAGTTACATATCATAAAAACTGAACTAATGGATATTCATTGGAAGGACTGATGCTGAAGCTCTAATACTTTGGCCACCTGATGCGAAGAGCAGACTCACTGGAAGAGACCCTGATACTGGGAAAGACTGAGGCAAAAGGAGAAGAAGGTGGCAGAGGATGAGATGCTTGGATAGCATCACCAGCTCAATGGACATGAACTTCGGTAAACTCTGAGGGATAGTGAGGGACAAGGAGGTCTAGTGTGCTGCAGTCCATGGGGGTCACAAAGAGTTGGACATGACTTAGTGACTGAACAACAATAATCAGGTTAGCATCTAAGATGGTCCAGGTTTTTTGTCTTAAAGCTACCTTTTTTTCTCTAACGTTTCTGCCTGGGTTTCATGTTGGCATCCCCTGGACTGCATGTATTTTATTTAGCACTCCTCATTTTCAGGAAGCATGGTTCTGGCCAAGAGATCAGATACTTGAATAGAAACAAGGCTCAGTGCTTTTCTACTCTGCTGTTGTGCAATGGGCTTCCATAACAAACTTTTTACTTATTTATTTTAGTAGTTCTTGGTTGTTGGTTCGGCGTTGGTAAACGGGAGAGCTAATAGGCAAACTCCAATTCACAGAGAAGGAAAGGCTTGGTAGGCTCAGTTACTGTTTCATCCCATCACATTATCTTCAATCAAAACCAACCCCACAGAGCTCACTTACTTTCTAACTCTTCCGCTTTGCTAAGTATGTCTTCAGGATGACATTTGGTTAGTATACCCCGTATCTGTGTGAATGAGTGTAGTAATACATGATAAAAACAATGTATCTCTTAGGAATTACCCTATACATTGGTTCCCTCATACTTTGGAGAATTTTTAAATCAAGGCGTTTTTTGAGTTAAGACTCACTAATCTCAGGTGACTGATAACTTATAATGGATACCCTGTAAGGAGAATTCAATACTTTTAAACATGGCAAAATCTAACAGGCAGCAGAGAAAAACAAACCAGAAAACTTAGCTGAGAGTTGAATTAAAAGTTGAATTATTCTGTTTTTCAGTGAAATGCAGTCTTATAAATCACTTTTTGCAATCAGGAAAAACTGCGCTTGTTTCTGGAACAACTGAATCCCTGTTATGTTTCTTATTTTATTGCAGAGGTTCAGTATTGGCGGGCTTCTCTTGTGGCTCAGCTTGTAAAGAATCTGCCTGCAATGTGGGAGACCTAGGTTCGATCCCTGGGTTGGGAAGAGCCCCTGGAGAAGGGAAAGGCTACCCCCACTCCAGTATTCTGGCCTGGAGAATTCCATGGACTGTATAGTCCATGGGGTTGAAAAGAGTTGGACAGAACTAAGTGACTTTCACTTTCACTTCAGTATTCCCTGGGGCGAGGAAGGCAGTAACTGACTTTGTTACTCTTCTTTTTCTTCAGAGGAACCTTCTAGCAGAGGAACTAGTCTACTGTTAACTCAAATTTGTTATTTGGGTGTCTTCTAAAGGCTCAGGATGATTTCCCTGTGTGGTGAATTTTAGGTATGATCTAAAAGGGCATCCAAAAGATGCTTCCTTTTACTCTGAGCAGACGTTGCTCATGTTTCTTTACACTGAATTAAACTGGCCCCCCAAATGAGTAGAGTGTCCAGACAGGTTCATGCTCAAAGTTTTAGAATACCCTGAAAGTGAAGTGGCTCAGTCGTGTCCGACTTTTTGCTACTCCATGGACTGTAGCCTACCAGGCTCCTCCGTTGGTCCATGGGATTTTCTAGGCAAGAGTACTGGAGTGGATTGCCATTTCCTTCTCCAGGGGGATGTTCCCAACCCAGGGATCGAACCCAGGTCTCCCGCATTGTAGGCAGACGCTTTTACCGTCTGAGCCCCCAGGGAAGTTCATAGAACACTTTGGAGGGTGTTTAAAAGTGGGTCCTACCTGACACAGAGCTCCATGACAAAACCGGAGCTTCCAAAAGACTCAGCACTGTTTGGTCTTTAAAGTGGGGTTTTGTTTATGAAGTTTGTCTGTAGGCCAGGAGCAAATTCTGCTTTAACTTTACCAGTCAGGTTTGCTAATAAAGCAAAATTAACATGTACTGGAAGTGAAACAAAATCATCCTTGTCTCTTCTGACCTGTCCCTCTAATGCCTGTATCTGCAGAAAGTTCACATTCTAAGAACAGTTTTCATAGGGACGAAGTTAAGAGTCTTCAGTTTTCCTACATGATTTGCCAACCCTCTGCTTACTATATAACCATTACTTATCGCTCAAATACCTTTAGATTTTACAATTATTAATCTATTTGATGCGGAACAACATTTGTATTTTTCTGGCTAATGTATTTTATAAGCTAGGAAACACTTGTCAGAAGTTAATTGTCTGAAACATGCAGATAGGAGGAAATGCTTTTTAAAAAAGACTTTTGTTTTTGTATTCGAGATAGAATAAGTTGAAGAAATTATTGGTTGAAGTCAAATGATTTAAATCAGATCCTGTGTGTGAATACTTGCGTATATGTGTATTGACAAAAATGTGTTTCAATTTGAGAAATGGAAAACTGGATATTTAATTTTAATTATATTTTTATTTATTTAAAGAGTAGAAGTGGTCTTTCATTATTGATTTGATTCTTTTGTCCCACAAAATGATTTGATCAAATTTGTCCTGTCTGGTTAAGAACAGAGGAACATCTAAAATCTGTGATAGTTTCCAAGTTACATAATTTGAAGAGGCTTTTCTCTTATATAAAATACAAGGAGAAGGGAAATACAGCTAGAAATCATTTCACCATTTTTGCTGTAAATTTTTACTGGGTGATATGATGGTATTAATTTCCTTGCTAGATGTGGATAAATTTCCTTGTCTGTGTTAGGAATTAAAGATTAACTGGAAAGGGTTAATGAGTTGATGTGCTCATGCTTATATCTGAAATCTTGTATACGATTCTTTTTTGAATTATATAGTGCATCTCTCCATTTTTGTGCAGTACTTACACTCCTAACCCTTATTTTGAAGGTTTTATATTGTAAATATTTGACTTAATATAAAATTATTTTAATGCAATATAAAAGATGTAGAGTCTTACTTTAGTTGATATTAGGATGCAAAAAAGAATAACTGGGCAAGGGATGTGGATAAAGCTTTTCTTCCCCTTTTTTCCTTTTAAATCTATACTACTAAATATAACATCAACATCAAAATCAAACTGAAAGACTTTCATAGACATGGTTCAGTTTTAGTTACAAAAGCAAAGAGGTCTTTAAAAAATTCTTATACAGTGCATTTTTATTTTCTTGATGAAATGGTAACTACATAACCTGGTTATTCAGAGTTTAGTTTTACTCCAGAGTTTGTTTTTATGTTGGGAGAAATTGGAACTTTGATCCTCGTCACTTGTTAGTCTCCATAGGGAAACTGAACTTCTTTCATTTAACAGTTAGTATGTCTATATATTCAGAATACTTCTTATTGGAGGAAAATTATGTTTATATGCAGATGTAAAATGTCTAAACTCATCTGTCATGAACAAAAGTGAATGAGGGAGAATTTCTGCACCCATGTAGAAATTTAAAAAAAAAAACCAGACCCTGACAAAGAAGGACTGGACTGAGAAACAATACCCTCAGTACTACAGATACCAGGAAAAGAGGCAGTGGGCAACAAAGAACATCGTCCTGCTCTGGGATCCCCAAAGAATCCCCCTCCCCTCCCCCCTGACCTCCTACCAGAATGTTGGGTTTCAAAGAATGAGCAGATTAACGGATATCAGGAGTAGTGTGGACTGGGCTGAGGACAAGGATAATTTGACTGAGTAAAAGTACTGACTTGAAATCATTAGAGGCTGTCTACTTGGGTAGAGGAAACAGCCACGGAGCATTAAAACTGTTGCTGTTGGAAGGAGGTCATATAGTAAGGAAACCACTGAAGACCAAGAGAGAAAAACAACAGAAACACAGCCCCAAGGTCTGTATGACTCTAGAGTCGGGCAGCACCCACCCATAAGGGAGCCAGCATAGATCTGGGGCTAATAGCTGAATTGCCCAGGCTCAGCATGCCAGGGAAAGCAGCTGCTGCCGCTGGACACAAGCCCTGCATCATCAACGGACTCACCAGGGCCACGCCAGCGGCAGCATCTGGGAGAGACTCTGCCTCTATACTGCCTTCTCTACCGAAAAGGCAAGTGGCTATGTCTGAGGCTATCCGAGTGCTTCAAACTTGGGCTCCTCAGATGAAGGGCTTGAGGCTGGCCCTGGTGCCAGGACTTTCATGTGCCAGGTTGGGGATCCTGTTGTTCTTGGTACTGATTTCTCTGCCAAGCCTGTACTGTGACCTGGGCTCACTATATCACTCTTCCTATGAAATAGTCATTCCCAAGAGTCTGACAGTGGAAGGAAGGGAAGACCAAGTGGAAAAGCTCTCCTATATGCTATTTATGCAGGGCCAGAGGCAGCTGATTCACCTGACGGTGAAGAGAGACTATTTTGTGGATAACTTCCCGGTCTTCAGCTATCACAATGGCATCCTGGGGCAAGAAATGCCTCTCATCTCGCAGGACTGTCACTATGAAGGCTACATAGAAGGAGTCCCAGGTTCTTTTGTTTCTGTCAACACCTGTTCAGGCCTCAGGGGCCTCCTGATTAAGGAGGAAAAGTCCTATGGCGTTGAGCCCGTGCACTCTTCCAAACGGTTTGAGCACGTGTTGTACGCCATGGGCCACGAAGCTCAAGTCTCCTGCAGCGTCACGTCCAAGGACAGCCAAGTGGCGTCCACCAGCCGGCAACCACAGAGCGCCAAGCCTCACAGCTGGCACGTGACATCCGACCTGTGGTCACGTACCAAGTACGTGGAGATGTTTGTCGTGGTCAACAACCAGCGGTTCCAAATGTGGGGCGGTGACGTCAATCAGACAGTCCAGAGAGTGATGGACATCATAGCTCTGGCCAACAGCTTCACAAGGGGAATAAACACAGAGGTGGTGCTGGCTGGAGTGGAGATTTGGACTGAGGGGGACCTCACAGAGGTCCCCGTGGACCTGCAAGTTGCACTCAGGAATTTCAACAGCTGGAGACAAGAGAAGCTCTTCCACCGTGTGAAGCATGATGTTGCCCACATGATCGTGGGACAGCATCCTAAAGAGGATATGGGGCAGGCATTTCTCAGTGGTGCCTGCTCAAGTGATTTTGCAGCAGCCGTGGAATCCTTCCACCACGAGGATGTCCTCCTGTTTGCAGCACTCATGGTCCACGAGCTTGGACACAACTTGGGTATTCGGCACGACCATTTGGCCTGCATTTGTAAAGATAGGCCCTTCTGCCTCATGCGTGAAAACATCACTAAAGAAAGTGGCTTCAGCAACTGCAGCTCTGACTTCTTCCACCAGTTCCTCTGGGAACACAAGGGGGCCTGCCTGTTTAACAGGCCTGGGCACAAAGGCCGCTTACGGAGGGCTTCCCGCTGTGGCGATGGCATTGTAGAAGGAGATGAGCAGTGTGACTGTGGTTCTAAGTGTGAAACGCACCCATGCTGTGACACCAGATGTAGGCTGAGAGAGCAGGCAGAGTGTAGTGATGGGCTCTGCTGTGATAAATGTCGCCTGAGACACAAGGGATTCATGTGCCGTGCTGCTTTGGGAGAGTGTGACCTCCCAGAGTATTGTAATGGTTCCTCGGGAGAATGTCCCAGAGACAGCTATAAGCTCGATGGTACAATGTGTGATAGAATTCACTACTGTGCTGGCGGTCGGTGTAAGAACCCTGACAATCAATGCATGGATATATATGGGTCCCCTGCAAGGTCTGCCCCAGAAAACTGTTACGTTTCAATGAACACAAGAGGGGACCGGTTTGGAAACTGTGGTACCACCAGCTCACCGAGGTTAACATATCTGAAGTGTGCAGATGATAACATATTTTGTGGGAAACTCATATGTACAAATGTTAGACAGATACCACAACTCAAACCCAATCATACACTGATCCAGGTCGCTCACAGAGATGACTGGTGCTGGAGCATGGATGCCTATGACACTGCTGATATCCCTGATGATGGAGATGCGCATACTGGCACTCTCTGTGCCCCACACAAAGTCTGTATGAATCACTTGTGTACTGATTATACCTCACTTGGTTACAACTGTGAAACAACAGAATTGTGTAACGGGAAAGGAGTTTGCAACAATTTGAGGCATTGCCATTGTGAGGATGGCTATGCTCCCCCTGACTGCAAAGACCCAGGAGAAGGTGGTAGTGTAGACAGTGGTCCTGCTAGTGTATCAATTCGAGTTTCTAGTGAAGGTGAAAGTGAAACTCCTATGACACGTTCGACTGAGGGTGACTATCCTGGCAACATTATTTACATAGTCCCTGCGTTACTTTTGGTGTTTTTGATAATTATATTATTATTTATTAGCCTCAAGGCTGGAATTGAGTCAGTAGAGACCCCAGAGCACGCCTCAGAGGAGGAGACAGAGGAGAGCAGTAGTGAGGGATTCATAATGGAACTCCTCCCAGTAGGGCTACGAGAGGAGTCAGAGGAGGGCCCCCCACCAGAGGAGGGCCCCCCACCAGAGGGAGGCCCCCCACCAGAGGGAGCCCCCCCACCAGAGGGAGGCCCCCCACCAGAGGGAGGCCCCCCACCAGAGGGAGGCCCCCCACCAGAGGCACCCCCTCCGGAGGGCCCGCCGCCGGAGGCACCCCCACCAGCAGGACCCCCGCCAGAGGCACCCCCGCCGGAGGCACCCCCGCCGGAGGCACCCCCGCCAGAGGCTCCCCCACCGGAGGCCCCCCCGCCGGCAGCACCCCCACCGGAGGCCCCACCCCCAGAACAGCCAGCAGCATAAGAGGCAGCCGGT
Organism: Odocoileus virginianus; assembly: GCF_023699985.2. Taxonomy (NCBI): domain Eukaryota; kingdom Metazoa; phylum Chordata; class Mammalia; order Artiodactyla; family Cervidae; genus Odocoileus; species Odocoileus virginianus. The sequence continues at coordinate 58,202,143 of NC_069685.1, read as the reverse complement.
GAAGGACAAGCATGACCAAAGGCAGAAGTATACTGGAGGAAGAATTCAAACATCTCAACTATCTCAAGCACGGAGTGGGAATAAGGCACTCACAGAAGCAAAGGTGAAGTGAGAATTGATGGACCCTGTAACTCTGACAGGGACAATCTACAGAAACACACCAACATAGGGACAGGATGGCAATGCTTTCAGTATTCGTTTTATTAATTTGGTTATATATTCATATGTGAACTCATATTTAAAATATTCTACACTTTTGCTTTCTTTCCATTTCATGAAACAATTTTATGTAAGTTCTTCTCATGAATCATACTTATCAATGTCATCTTTTAGTTGGGCCAATTTCTGATCTGAAATTACTTTTCAGGGCATACTATCTTCTATCTCCATTGTTTGATATAAAGTATTATTTGCACCTAAGATTATCACAGGATCATTCATCCCACTCATATATATTATTTAAAGAATGTTATCTGTTCAGTAATCTAATTTGCCTCAACAATTACTATTCATGAATAGAAAATGATTTTAAGTAAATAAAAAGCTATTTTAAGAAGCATCACTTCAGACTCCATAGTGCCTAGTCCTTGGGGCTTCTTTATTTTGGGACTATCTTGGAAGGGGCTACATCTGATCCAGGGTGGTCTGATCACCTTGGATGCATGGGGGTGGTGCATGAGGGAAGGAGAGCATTTAGGCAAGAGACAACCTTGTCTAGTGTGGAGTTCAGCTGAAATTATCAATTATTCCCTTTTTTCTACTTATATTTATTTCTGATTTTTAAGTTAATATATTGCTGACTGACAGTCTAAAGAAACAGAGCTTTGGAGGAGGGTAGAGCACAAAGCACATATAACCTCACCGACTGTGTGTGGTCAAACGCTCCACCCCTGAGCGGTGCCCCCAGGCACATATAACATCGCTGACACTGTGCTCGACACTCTACACTCATCCCTAATGTAATCCTCCCAAGCACAATATGAGACCTCCATCTTGTGCATGAAGAAACAGAGGCCGGAGGGTTCTGTTCTAGAGGTGGTAAGGAGTGGAACCTGTATCATCATCACTCCCTCCTAGACAAGTGCAGAAGTAATTACCTGATCTCTCTGCTCCACAATAGTCTACTTTCCATCCAGCAGACAGAGTGATTCTTTTAAAAAAGCAAGTCACAACAACGCATTATTTTTTTTTTTTTAGTGGAGATGCCCGAATCGAACCCGGGGCCTCATATACACCCATTATTTTTTAAATGCTGTTGCTAGGTCCATAGCCTGAGGGCCCCGTGTTGATCATTGGATTTGACAATGGAGAGTTCTTTATCCACTGACATCTTGGAGCTGGCAGTTTGGGTGGATGCATGGGGGTGAAAGCTTATTCCAGTGGAGTCAAAATACAAAAGATGGACCCAAAACCATTTGTGAAGGTGTTCAACCTCTTTAGTATTCAGAGAAATGCAGATTATCTATATCACTATACACTCACAAGACTGATTACAGAAGAAGGAAAATTCCAAGTATTACTGTAGAACAGTGGAAACTCTGATCAACTGCTTTACAAATGTAAACTGGCATGCCACTTTGAAATAGCATATACTGAATACCCTGACATCTGCATCCTCTTACTAAATAATGGACACAGAAGCACACTTCACAGTATTCCAAAAGAACTCCATGCTGTATTCACAGATAATACAATGGACGTTAAATTGTGACAGATCCACACAGAGAAAGACAGGAGTAGAGCAACGGAAAGGAATGAACCACAGTGGCACACAAAAGCACTAAGTAAACTTAAACACTACTGTGGAACTAAAGAGGCTTTACATTAACACTGCATTCATCTGGCTTCATATTTGTCAGGCGAATGTATGCTCCTCGGTTCTTTGTCTCGTCACAACAAAAATTTGGAGTGACGGACATTAAAGCCCCCTCAGCGTGTCACAGCTCTCAGAGGACAGACCGTGTTATAGCTCTTAAATAAATCAGTGTTACAGCTCTGTTTATTTAGATAATAGCAGGAAAATCCATCTTCGAGGCGTGAGGGCACGTCCATCCAAAGACGGGAAAAGAAGAGCACCCCATCGTGCGGGGGGCGGGGGGGGGGGGGGGTGGGCGGGTGGAGAGAGAGAGAGAAGAGGGCTTTGGCTCCTCTTTTTATGTTTTTTCCTTCCCCCTGGGCCTGTCCTATGCAAATTGGGCTTAGGCTGGAGCGCTGTTCTACCTGAAGTCCTCACACCTTCCTTTGACCTTCCTCTGCTCTATTTTCGAGGGCGTTCACTTCCTTATCTTTTAGCCACGCCATTTTGGACTCCTTTTTCATATTCTAACTACCTAACATTATGAAGTGAAGAGGGAAAATGGGAAGCACTTCCCAAAGGTCAAAATAAGGGTCTACAGAAGCCCCCTCCTCCATAAAAGCAGTGGTAACACTGGCAAAAACAGTCAAAATCAACTTTTTTGCAAGTGTGGAAACTAAGTCATAGAACAACAAAACAGCTGAATCTTGGTGAGAGCAGCAAGGTGTGTGAACTTTTAACTACCCTACTCCCATAGCCTTCTCCTCAGGTCCCCACGAGTCATCTCAAGTACAACTCAACTGCATCACCTCAACTACAATGGCTGTGAAAACAGGCAGCCTGGTAGAATGGACAGAACAGTTTGGAGCTCCCTCAAAAGCCTACCCATAGCATCACTACTAAGTTGCGTGTCTGGCAGGTCCCTGGAGAATCCCCATTCAGGAAACTTGTATTCCTATAAACCTCATAGGAGAAAGCATAAGGCAAAAGTTTCACAGCACTGGATTTGGCAAAGGTTTATCAGCTATGGCACCAAAAGCACAGGCAACTGAAGAAAAACAGACAAAATGGACTTTAGGAAAATATTTAAATTTTGTGTATCCAAAATTACTATATATTCACAGAGGGAAAAGGCCACCCACAGAATGAGAGAAGACGGTTGCGAATCATATTATCTGATAAGGAACTACTATCCAAAATAGATAGCGAAAGCTCCTAAAACTCAACAACAAAAAACCAAACAGCCTGATTCAAAACATGGGCAAAGGACTCAAATGGAAATTTCTCCAAAGAAGATACACAAATGACTTTTTGCATATGAAAAGATGCTCAATGTCCCTCATCCTCAGGGAAATGTCAATCTAAACTACAGTGAGATACCACCTCATATCCGTTAGCATGACCACTACAAAAACAGAAGAAAGCAGAGAAGAACAAGTGTTGGAGAGGAGGTGGAGAACATGGGAACACCTGTGCCCTGTCGGTGGGGAGGTAAAATGCTGTGACTGCCGTGGAAGGGTACGGCAGCTCCTGAAAGATGTTAAAACTAGAGTGACCATGTGATCCAGCAAGTTCACTTCTAGGTACAAGCCCAGAAGAATGGAAAGCAGGATCCCAAAGAGAGATTTATATGTCCATACATGTAATGTTCAAAGCAGCATTATTCACAACAGCTAAAAGGTGGAAGCAACCTGAGTGCCCATGGAGGGGTGACTGTAGAAGCAAAAGGTGGGCTATACATACAATGGAATATTATTCACCCATAAAAAAGAGAGGAAATTCTGCAAACTGCCACAATATGGATGGATCTTGAGGACATTATGCTAAGTGAAATAAGCTTGTCACAAGAAGACAAATACTGTTAAGATTCCACTTAAATGCTGTACTTGTGTAGTAAAATCATACAGACAGAAAGTAGGACAGAGGTTCCTAGGGGCTAAGGGAAAGAAGATAATGAGGATCTATACTTTAATGAGTACAGTTTCCTTTTTACATAATGAAAAGAGTCCTGGAGATGGACAGTGGTAAGAATTGATGCTTTTTTTTTTTTTTTTAGAATTGATGCTTTTGAACTGTGGTGTTGGAGAAGACTCTTGAGAGTCTCTTGGACTGCAAGGAGATCCAACCAGTCCATCCTAAAGGAGATCAGTCCTGGGTGCTCATTGGTAGGACTGATGTTGAAGCTGAAACTCCAATACTTTGGCCACCTGATGTGAAGAGCTAACTCATTGGAAAAGAGCCTGATGCTGGGAAAGACTGAAGGCAGGAGGAGAAGGGGACGACAGAGGATGAGATGGTTGCATGGCATCACCGACTCAATGGACATGGGTTTGGGTTGACTCCTGGAGTTGGTGATGGACAGGGAGGCCTGGCGTGCTGCGGTTCATGGGGTCGCAAAGAGTCGGACACAACTGAATGACTGAACTGAACTGAATGTAGCACAACAGGTGACAGTACTTAGTACCACTAAAGTGTACACTTAAAATTGGTTAAAACGGCAAATTTTATATTCTGAATGTTTTAACAGAATGAAAAAAACCCAAAGAAAAAAATGAGACAATTTTCCACTCTAAGAGATAACCATTGAGAAAGTGCAAAAGCCCAAAGAACTGGAGAAAATATTTGTAAATTATATACTGACGGAGATTAGTTAGCACCCATGAAATATTAAGAACTCTTACAACTCAACAAGACCCCCTGTTTTAAAAGGTCAAATTATGTGAGCAGTTGTTGTTGTTACTCAGTCACTAAGTTGCGACCCCATGGACTGCAGCATGCCAGGCTTCCTTGTCAATCAGACAACTCCTGGAGCTTGCTCAAACTCATGTCCATTGAGCTGACAATGCCATCCAACCATCTCATCCTCTGTCATCCCTTTCTCCTCCTGCCTTCAGTCTTTCCCAGCATCAGGGTCTTTTCCAATGAGTCAGTTCTTTGCATCAGGTGGCCAAAGTATTGGAGCTTCAGCTTCAGCATCAGTCCTTCCAATGGATATTTAGGACTGATTTCCTCTGGATTGACTTGTTTGATCTCTTTGCAGTTCGAAAGACTCTCAAAGAGTGTTCTCTAGCACTACAATTTGAAAGCATCAATTCTTTGGTGCTCAGCTTTCTTTATGATCCAACATTCACATCCATACATGACTACTGGAAAAACCACAGCTTGGACTAGATGCACCTTTGTCAACTAAGTGATGTCTCTGCTATTTAGGACGCTGTCTAAGTTGGTCATAGCTTTTCTTCCAAGAAGCAAGTGTCTTTTAATTTCACGGCTGTGGTCACCATCCATAGTGAGTTTGGAGCCCAAGAAAACAAAATCGGTCATTGCTCCTACTTTTTCCCCTTCTATTTGCCATGAAGTGATGGGACTGGATGCCATAATCTTAATTTATTTGATGTTGAGTTTCAAGCCAGCTTTTTCACTCTCCTCTTTCATCCTCATCAAGAGGCTGTTTAGTTGCTCTTCACTTTCTCAGATTAGAGTGGTATCATCTGCATATATGAGGTTGCTGCTATTTTTCCCAGGAAGCTTTTACTGGAAGTTCTCAGTTCATGTACTGCTGAATGAATCCTACCTTAAAGGACTTTGAGTAAACTTTGCTTGCAAGTGAAATGAGTGCAACTGTACAGTAGTTTGAACATTCTTTGGCATTGCCCTTCTTTTAGGACTGGAATGAAAACTGACCTTTTCCAGTCCTGTGTCTATGGCTGAGTTTTCCAATCTGAGTGTAGCACTTTAACTGCATCATCTTTTAAGATTTAAAATTGCTCAGTTGGAATTCAACCATATCCACTAACTTTGTTCATAGCAATGCTTCCTAAGGCCCACTTGACTTCTCACTCCACATGTCTGGCTCTAGGTGAGTGATCACACCATTGTGGTTATCCAGGTCATTAAGACCTTTTAAAAATAGTTCTTCTGTGTATTCTTGCCACCTCTTCTTAACCTCTTCTGCTTCTGTTAGGTCTTTATCGTTTCTGTCCTTTATCATGCCCATCTTTGCATGAGATGTTCCCTTGATATCACCAATTTTCTTGAAGAGATCTCTACTCTTTCCTGTTCTATTGTTTTCCTCTATTTCTTCGCATTGTTCACTGAAGAAGGCTTTCCTATCTCTCCTTGCTGTTCTCTGGAATTCTGCATTTAGTTGGGTATATCTTTCCCTTTCTCCCATGTCTTTCGTTTTTCTTCTTTCCTCAGCTATTTGTAAAGCCTCCTCAGATGACGACTTTGCCTTCTTGCATTTCTCTTGGGGATGATTTTAATCACTGCCTCCTGTACAATGTTACAAACCTCTGTCCATAGTTATCCAGGCACTCTGTCTACCATATTTAATCCCTTGTATCTGTTCATCACTTCAACTGTATAAGCTTAACAGATTTGATTTAGGTTAAACCTGAATGGACTAGTGGTTTTCCTCATTTTCTTCAGTTTAAGCCTGAATTTTGTAATAAGGGTCTGGGCCACATGTCAGCTTCAGGTCTTGTTTTTTCTGGCTGTATAGAGCTTCTCCATCTTTGGCTGCAAAGAACACAATCAATCTTATTTCAGTATTGACCATATGGTGATGTCCATGTGTAGAGTCATCTCAGGTTATTGGAAATGAGTGTTTGCTATGACCAGCATGTTCTCTTGACAAAACTCTGTTAGCCTTTGCCCTGCTTCATGTTGCATTCCAAGGCAAAACTTGCCTGTTATTCTGGGTATCTCTTGACTTCCTACTTTGCATTCCAATCCCCAGTGATGAAAAGGACTTCTTTTTCTGGTGTTAGTTCTAGAAGGTTTTGTAGGTCTTCATAAAACCAAGCAACTTCAGCTTCTTTGGCAACAACAGTTAGGGCACAGACCTGGATTACTCTGATACTGAATGGTTTGCCTTGGAAACAAACAAAGATCATTCTGTCGTTTTTGAGACTGCACCCAAGTACTGCATTTCGGACTCTTTTGTTGACTATGAGCTACTTCATTTCTTTTAAGGGATTCTTGCCCACCGTAGTAAATATAATGGTCATCTGAATTAAATTCACCCATTTCCATACATTTCAGTTCACTGAGTCCTAAGATGTGGATGTTCAATATTGCCATCTTCTGTGTGACCACATTCAATTTACCTTGATTCATCGAGGTTCCTATGCAGTATTGTACTTTACAGCATTGGACTTTACTTTCACCACTAGACGCATCCACAACTAAGTGTCATTTCTGCTTTGGTCTAGCCTCTTCCTCCTTTCTGGAGCTATTAGTAATTGCCCTCTGTTCTTCCTCAGTAGCATACTGGACACTTCCAACCTGGAGGGCTCACATTTTGGTGTTATCTCTTTTTGCCTTTCTCATACTGTTAATGGAGTTCTCCTAGCAAGAATACTGGAGTGGGTTGCCATTTCCTCCTCCAATGAACCACAATTTTTCAGAACTCTTGACTATGACCTGTCTGTCTTGGGTGGTCCACAGCATGGCTCACAGCTTTATTGTGTTACGCAAGCCCTTCTACTATGATAAGGCTGTGATCCATGAAGGGGGATGTGAATAGACATGTCTCTGAAGAAGAAATAAGTGAGCAATAAAAATATCACCTGGGCTTCCCAGTGGCTCAGTGGGTAAAGAATCCACCTGCAATGCAAGAGACGAGAAGACATGGTGTTCACTCCCTGGGTTGGGAAGATCTCTTGGAGGAGGGCATGGCAACCCACTTAAGTATTCTTGCCTGGAGAATCCCAATGCTCAAGGAGCCTGGCAGGTTACAATCCACAGGGTCACAAAGAGTTGAACATGACTGAAGTGACTGAGCATGCAAGCAAGCATATGAAAAGCTGTGCAACATCAGTAATTATTAGGGAAGTGCAAATCAAAACTGCAATGAGACACCTCTTAATATCCACTAGGATTGCTACAATCAAAAAGACAATAACAAATGCCAATGATGATGTGGAAAAATTGGAATCCCCATTCATTTCTTGCAGGAGTGTAAAATTGTCCAGCAGCTTTGGAAAACAGTTCAGCAGTTCCTCAAAGGCTAAACATAGTTATCATGTGACCAAACAATTCCACTCCAGAGTATTCATTCAAAGGATATGAAAACACACTTCATACAAAACCTTGTACTGAAATGTCTATAGCACTACTATTCATAATAGTCAAACAGTAGAAACAACCAGGATGTTCATCAATTGATGAATCAAAAACTATGATATATCCATATAAAAAGAATGTTATTTTGCCAAAAAGAAATAAAGTATTGGTATCTGCTATGATATGGCTTTGAAAACTTTATGTGAGGTGAAATAAGCCAATCACAGAGGACTACAACTATAATATAGAAATCCATTGCTATGGACTGTCGAGAATAGACAAAATCATAGAGATAGAAAGGAGTAGTGGTGACTAGGGGCTGCAGGGAGCAGAGAATGGAGAGTGACTGCTAATGGACATGGGAGTTTTATTTTGGCATGAGGAAAATGTTCCACAATTGCTTGTGGTGATGACTGCATAACTTTTCAATCATACTACAAACCACTGAATTGTATACCTTAAACGATGAGCATTCTGGTATGTGATTTTATATCTCAATAAAGCTGTTTTCAAAAGACAACTAAAGTAAAATGATATAACTTGGGGATGTACACATTTAGGAAGCAAAAATAATAAAGAAGGTGAGGAAGTAGTTATCATAAAAGACAAGATCATGATCTCTCTGAAGCAGGAGGGCATGAGATTGGCAATGGCACGTAGGTGACTTCTATGAAGCTAAAAGTATTGATTACCTCATCAGGGTTGTACTTAACACAGCTGTTTCTCTCACCCTCCCTCCCTTCCTTGTTATTCCTCTCTTTTTCAGTAAAATACACACAATATTAAATTAACCATCTTAACCATTTTTAAGTGCACAGTTCACTGGCATTAAGTTCATTCATATTGTTGTGCAACCATCATCAATATCCACTTACAGAATTTTTCATCATCCTAAACTGAAAGTCTGTACCCATTAGACAAGAACTCCCCATTCCTCTATTACCCTACCCAGGGTAACCTGTATTCTATGCTTGGCTATTTGTGGAACCTCATATATGTGAAATCATAAGGTATTGTCTTTTTCATTTTATTTAATACTAATTCACTGAAAAGCACATTTATGCTTTATGCATATTTTGTGACTGTGTTAGGAGTCAAAATTTAAAAATTTGAGAAAATAAAGAAAGCAGTGATACAAACTGGAACAGAATGTCTCTATACTCTTTCAAAGAATTTCATTGTAAAACAGAGAAAAGGATAATAAACTAGATGGTGACTGGAAGGTGATGTGGGCTGAGAGGGATGATTTTATAAAGGTGAGAAATTACAGCAAATAATAAGACTGAATCCAGCAGACAAACACATGCTGAAGATGTAAAAGAGAGAAGGGAGAAATGCAAGAGTGTAGTCCATGAGAAATTAAAAGGGAAAGACACTCCACACACAAGTAAAAGGATTGGTCTTAGACTGGAGCAAGGACAATTTATTCACGACAGTGGGGGGAACTTTCAGATACAGCTAGTGGACTCAGCTAGTGTCTATATGTGGAGGTAGTCTTTTGATTGCTTCTATTAATATTTTTCTCAGTGAAATATGAGGTCAGAAGAAATTAGGAGAGTGAATTGAACAGCAAAATGTAGAAAGAAGTACATTTTGAGATCATGTCTGTGCCAGCATGGTTTTCGTGGGTTTTTCTGAAGACATTTACAGATATTCAGGGCAGGCACGAAGCCAAGTAGAAACACAGAAGGTATAGCAAATAAGACACCGCAGCAACCATACCTGGAAGCTGTTTATTCATTCAATGATTCTTGTTCGTCTACTCTTCAACAAGCACTCTTCTAGAACTGGGAGAGTGTATAAGGAGGAACAAACAGAAGTGGCCACCGAACACACAGAAGTCATATACAAACACAGGGGAGACTTCAGGAATCCTAGTCTTCAACAGGCATGGTCTTAAGATGCTGCTATGCCAGGACCAGCCCAGGTAACAGGTCTGGAGATACTTACCAACCAAGGTTCCGATAACTGCACACAGGGGAGACTGCTCTGTTGGCATCTCCCATACACACTTTTAGTGTTATAAATACACACCGTGTTATAAACAGAACTTGATAAACTGAATTCTGATGATGTTTTTAAAAAGCAGGGAATGTCACTTGTCCCACGGGTGACCAGCACACTGGGGTTTATCAATCTGGGGGCACAAGGCAGGTACCACACTGGCTTTATCTGACAGATTGGTCTGTTGTGCATTGCATCTATAATGCCATGTTACATCTAGTTACAATGTCCATGTGATACAGAACAAGAGTTTTAGAAGAGAGGAAATGGGCAATGGAGTGTGCCCACTGAAGACCTCCAAGCCTCCTGGTCTAGAACATTAGGAGGCAGCTGAGCAACGGACGATAGGAGGAGTGGGGGAGGGGTGATCCTTGCGGTACAGTTGAGGAAGGCATGGAGGTTTTGTTTCCTTTCTCAAGGTACAGTCTTTCACTTTAGAGTTTGCAGTCCCACTGCATGATTACAGCTCTTCCTAATGTCAGGAAGACCTTAACTACTAGAGTTGAGGGTGTGGAGGAAAGTCACAGAGAAAAGACACTATCTGAAGCATAACAGAGAGATCCGAAAGACCAGAAAGGACACAGCCAGAGGCTGACCTCTGAGAGGCAGGCAAGAGCCACCCTTTGTGCAGCCAGCACAGAGCTGAAGTGAGTACCTGTGACAGACAGTGTGTGTGTCAGGGAGAGCAGCTGCTGCCGCTGGACACAAGCCCTGCATCATCAACGGACTCACCAGGGCCACGCCAGCGGCAGCATCTGGGAGAGACTCTGCCTCTATACCGCCTTCTCTACCGAAAAGGCAAGTGGCTATGTCTGAGGCTATCCGAGTGCTTCAAACTTGGGCTCCTCAGATGAAGGGCTTGAGGCTGGCCCTGGTGCCAGGACTTTCATGTGCCAGGTTGGGGATCCTGTTGTTCTTGGTACTGATTTCTCTGCCAAGCCTGTACTGTGACCTGGGCTCACTATATCACTCTTCCTATGAAATAGTCATTCCCAAGAGTCTGACAGTGGAAGGAAGGGAAGACCAAGTGGAAAAGCTCTCCTATATGCTATTTATGCAGGGCCAGAGGCAGCTGATTCACCTGACGGTGAAGAGAGACTATTTTGTGGATAACTTCCCGGTCTTCAGCTATCACAATGGCATCCTGGGGCAAGAAATGCCTCTCATCTCGCAGGACTGTCACTATGAAGGCTACATAGAAGGAGTCCCAGGTTCTTTTGTTTCTGTCAACACCTGTTCAGGCCTCAGGGGCCTCCTGATTAAGGAGGAAAAGTCCTATGGCGTTGAGCCCGTGCACTCTTCCAAACGGTTTGAGCACGTGTTGTACGCCATGGGCCACGAAGCTCAAGTCTCCTGCAGCGTCACGTCCAAGGACAGCCAAGTGGCGTCCACCAGCCGGCAACCACAGAGCGCCAAGCCTCACAGCTGGCACGTGACATCCGACCTGTGGTCACGTACCAAGTACGTGGAGATGTTTGTCGTGGTCAACAACCAGCGGTTCCAAATGTGGGGCGGTGACGTCAATCAGACAGTCCAGAGAGTGATGGACATCATAGCTCTGGCCAACAGCTTCACAAGGGGAATAAACACAGAGGTGGTGCTGGCTGGAGTGGAGATTTGGACTGAGGGGGACCTCACAGAGGTCCCCGTGGACCTGCAAGTTGCACTCAGGAATTTCAACAGCTGGAGACAAGAGAAGCTCTTCCACCGTGTGAAGCATGATGTTGCCCACATGATCGTGGGACAGCATCCTAAAGAGGATATGGGGCAGGCATTTCTCAGTGGTGCCTGCTCAAGTGATTTTGCAGCAGCCGTGGAATCCTTCCACCACGAGGATGTCCTCCTGTTTGCAGCACTCATGGTCCACGAGCTTGGACACAACTTGGGTATTCGGCACGACCATTTGGCCTGCATTTGTAAAGATAGGCCCTTCTGCCTCATGCGTGAAAACATCACTAAAGAAAGTGGCTTCAGCAACTGCAGCTCTGACTTCTTCCACCAGTTCCTCTGGGAACACAAGGGGGCCTGCCTGTTTAACAGGCCTGGGCACAAAGGCCGCTTACGGAGGGATTCGAACTGTGGCGATGGCATTGTAGATGGAGATGAGCAGTGTGACTGTGGTAATGCATGTGACTTGGACATATGTTGTGACACATCATGTAAACTGAAGCCGACTGCATTGTGTAATCCTGGACCCTGCTGTAATGCTACATGCCAATATGAACAAACTGGACGCAGTTGCCGTCCTGCTTCAGGAGAATGTGACCTTCCAGAATTTTGTCTTGGTACCTCTGGGGTGTGTCCCCCAGACACCTACAAGCTCGATGGTTCACTGTGTAAGGGTGGTTACTACTGTGTTCAGGGTATATGCAGGTCTGCTGATGCTCAGTGTTCTGAAATGTATGGGTTTCCTGCAAGAGCTGCTTCAGAAGACTGTTTTCGGTCATTTAATGGAAAAGGGAACAGATTTGGAAACTGTGGTATTCCCAGTGCCGGTGGCTCAGCATATACTAGGTGTGAAAATGAGAATATATTTTGTGGGAAAATGATATGTACAAATGTTCAAACGCTACCAGAGACTGAAGTCAATTATACATTACTTCAGACCCCTTATGCAGATGACTATTGCTGGTCCATGGATCTGCATGGTGTTCAGGATGTCCCTGATTCTGGAGATACAAGGAAGGGCAGTCTTTGTGGCTCAGGGAAAGTCTGCATGAACTTCACCTGCTCAGATGTCAGTGTTCTTGGGTACGACTGTGATATAAAGGTAAAGTGTAACGAGAAAGGAGTTTGCAACAATAAAAAGAACTGCCATTGTGATGATGGTTTTTCCCCTCCTGACTGCAAAAACCCAGGAACTGGTGGTAGTGTGGACAGTGGCATCCCTAGTTCGGTTAATAGTGGAACGGAGTCTGGAGGTGGAGGAAATGCTACCGCTCCCTCAGCCACTAGTTCTATCGCAGGCACGTTAACCTCATTAATTGCATTATTTTTGATCTTATTATTACTACTTATAATTCTTTGTGTCTGCATGTGTCGTAAAAGGGACAAAGAAGAAGCTGCTGAACCAAAAGAGGAACCAGCTGTCCCAGCAGTGGCTCCCGCGGCAGCGGCTGCCGCGGCAGCAGCTCCCGCAGCAGCAGCTGTCCCGGAAGAGGCACCTCCAGAAGGGGAGGCCGAGGAGGAAGTGGAGGAAGAGGAGGAAGAGGAGGAAGAGGAGGAAGAGGAAGAATCAGAGCCATAAGACAAGCAATGGGAGAAAGAAGCCTAATACATCAAGCGCCTCAAGCACTGAGTGGGAACGACAGGCTCACTGAAGCAAAGGTGAAGCGGGAATTGATAACTCCAGTGGCTCTGACTATGATTATATACTCTATAGAAATATACTACTGTAGGAGGAGGGATTCTGTCACTTTTGTCACTCACTTTAGTCATTAAGTTTTTATGGTTTTAATTATACATTAAATAACTTACAGCTTTTCCACATTTAAATTTGAACTCTTCACATGCGTCTATTGACATCAACATCCTTGTCTTGGGCTAATTTTTCCAGGTACCAGAATCTTTTTCAGGAAATTCCATCTTTCATCTAAGTTGTTTAACGTATACCACTATTTGTACCTGCATTTGTACCTGCACTTGGATTTTCAAGCAATAGCTACCTACTATATAAGAACAACTGTTTATGTGACTCATTGTTCTAATATGGCCTTTTATAAATGTGCATTCAAGAAATGAGTTTTTTAAAGCGAAAAATAAAACCCTATTCAGATTAGATATCTCTTCAGATTTAATGTGGTATAATTATTAAGTCTATTTTCTTCTGGGACTCTGTGGGGTGGACTATATCCAGTAAGTCAGAAGACCCTAATTGTCCCAGGGTCAAGGGGCTAGTGTTTCAGTCATTTAACTTTTCAATTCTGGCAGATGGTGAGTGTGCTGAGTCGTGTCCAACTCTTTGTGACCTCATGCACTGTAACCCACCATGCCCCTCTATCCATGGAATTCTCTAGGCAAGAATACTGGAGTAGGTTGCCATTTCCTACTCCAGGGGATCTTCCCCACCCAGGAATCAAATCCAAGTCTCCTCTGTCTCCTGCATTGGCAGGTGGATTCTTTACCACTGCACCACCAGGAAAGATGTTTTAACATTGATATATTACATATTCAACTCATTATTTCCCAGGATCTCCAGGTCCTTTCTATAGACATACTCCCCTTCTTTTGTTGTTTCCATTTTTTATTCCTTTTCTTTAACTCTTTATTACAAGGATCATTCTTATAGAAGTATATGTGGACTTAAAGTGAAAAAATCAAATGTATCCAAGAATAAAAAACACAGTTTCTTTTTCCATCCAGTTTTTATTCTTTTTTAGTTTTTTAAATTTTTTGACTGTACTTAGCAGCATACAGGATTTTAGTTCCCTGACCACTGACTGAATGCTTGAACCCATGTCCCTTGCATTTGAAGTACCAATTCTTAGTCACTGAATCACCAGGGAAGTCCCTAGCCATACTCCCTTTTTAACAAAAATATTTCTTTTTCTCCTTGCTATTGTTCAGTCAGTCAGCCATGTCTGACTCTTTATGACCCCATAGGCTGCAGCACGCCAGGCTTCCCTGTCCTTCACCATCTCCTGGAGTTAGCTCAAACTCATGTCCACTGAGTTGGTGATGCCATCCAACCATCTCATCCTCTGTTATCCCCTTCTCCTGCCTTCAATCTTTCCCAGCATCAGGGTGTTTTCCAATGAGTCAGTTCTAAACATCAAGTGGCCAAAGCACTGGAACTTCAGCTTCAGCATCAGTTCTTGCAGTGAATATTCAGGGTTGATTTCCTTTAGGATTGAGTGGTTTGATTTCCTTGCATTCCAAGGGACTCTGAAGAGCCTTCTCCAACACCACAGTTCAGTTCTTCAGCGCTCAGCCTTTTTTATTGTCCAGCTCTCACATCTGTACATGACTACTGGAAAACCCACAGCTTTGACTGTGTGGACCTTTGAAGGCAAAGTAATGTCTCTGCTTTTTAATATGCTGTCTAGGTTTGTCACTGCTTTCCTTCCAAGGAGCCAGTGTCTTTTAATTTCATGACTGCAGTCACCATCTGCAGTGATTTTGGAGCCCAAGAAAATAAAGTTTGTCACTGTTTCCATTGTTCCCCCATCTATTTGCCATGAAGTGATGGAACTGGATGTATGATCTTTTTCTGATTTTCATTTTTTTTTTAATGTTGAGTTTCAAGCCAGCTTTTCACTCTCTTCTTTCACCTTCAAGAGGCTCTTTAATTCCTCTTCACTTTCTGCCATAAGGGTGGTGTCATCTGCATATCTGAGGTTACTGATATATTTCCTGGCAATCTTGATTTCAGCTTGTGTTTCTACGAGCTCGGCATTTCATGTGATGTACTCTGCATATAAGTTAAACAAGAAGGGTGACAATACACAGCCCTGACATACTCCTTTTCCAATTTTGAACCAGTTCATTATCCCACGTCTGGTTCTAACTGTTGCTACTTGACCTGCATACAGGTTTCACAGGAGGCTGGTAAGGTGGTCTAGTATTCCCATCTCTTTAAGAATTTTTCACTCTTTGTTGTGATCTACTCGGTCAAAGGCTTTAGCATAGTCAATGACGCAGAAGTAGATTCTGTTTTGGAATTCTCTAGCTTTTTCTACACTCCAACAGATGTTGGCAATTTGATCTCTGGTTCCTCTGCCTTTTCTAAATCCAGTTTGTACACCTGGAAGCTCTTGGTTCACACTCTGTTGAAGCCTAGCTTGAAGGATTTTGAGCATTACTTTACTAGCATGTGAAATGAGTGCATTTGTGTGGTAGTTTGAACATTCTTTGACATCACCTTTCTTTGGGATTGGAATGAAAACTGACCTTTTCCAGTTCTGCGGCCACTGCTGAGTTTACCAAATTTGCTGGCATATTGAGGGCAGCACTTTCACAGCATCATCTTTTAGGGTCTGAAGTGGCCCAGCTGGAATTCCATTACCTCCACTGGCTTTGTTCGTCGTAATGCTTCCTAAGGCCCACTTGACTTCACACTCCAGGATGTCTGGCTCTAGGTGAGTGATCACACTATCGAGGTCATCTGGGATATTAAGACCTCTTTTTGTATAGTTCTTCTGTGTATTCTTGACACCACTTCTTAATATCTTCTGCTTCTGTTAGATCCATAATGTTTCTGTCCTTTATTGTGCCCATCTTGCATGAAATGTTCCCTTGGTATCTCTAATTTTCTTCAAGAGAGCTCTAGTCTTTCCCATTCTATTGTTTTCCTCTATTTCTTTGCATTGATCACTGAGGAAAGCTTTCTTATCTATCCTTGCTGTTCTCTGGAACTCTGCATTCAGATGGGTATACCTTTCCTTTTCTCCTTTGCCTTTAGCTTCTCTTCTTTTCTCAGCTATTTGTAAGGCCTCCTCAGACAACCATTTTGCCTTTTTGCATTTCTTTTTCTTGGGGATGGTCTTGATCACTGCCTCCTGTACAATGTCATGAAGCTCCATCCATAGTTCTTCAGGTACTCTATCAGATCTAATCCGTTGAATCTATTTGTCACTTCCACTGTATAGTTGTAAGGGATTTGATTTAGGTCATACCTGAATGGTCTAGTGGTTTTCCCTACATTCTTCAATTTAAGCCTGATTTTCTCAATAAGGAGTTTATGATCTGAGCCACAGTCAGCTCCCGGTCTTGTTTTTGCAGACTGTATAGAGCTTCTCCATCATTGGCTGCAAAGAATATAATCAATCTAATTGCAATATTGACCATCTGGTGATGCCCATGTGCAGTCATCTCTTGTGTTGCTGGAAGCGGGTATTTGCTATGACCAACACGTTCTCTTGGCAAAACTGTTAGCTTTTGTCCTGCTTCATTTTGTACTCCAAGGCCAAACTTAACTGTTACTCCAGGTATCTCCTGACTTCCTACTTTTGCATTCCATTTCCCTATGATGAAAAGGACATCTTTTTTTGGTGTTAGTTCTTGAAGGTCTTGTAGGTCTTCATAGAACAATTTAACTTCCGCTTCTTTGGCATTAGTGGTTGGGGCATAGACTTGGATTACTGTGATACTGAATGGTTTGTCTTGGAAATGAACTGAGATTATTCTGTTGTTTTTGAGATTGCACTCAAGGACTGCATCTCAGACTGTTTTGTTGACTATGAGGGCTACTCCATTCTTCTAAGGGATTCTTGTCCAAGTAGTTGATATAATGGTCATCTGAATTAAATTTGCCCATCTCTGTCCATTTTAGTTCACAGATTCCTAAAATGTCGATCTTCACTCTTGCCATCTCCTGTTTGACCACTTCCAATTTACCTTGATTCATGGACCTAACATTCCAGGTTCCTATGCAACACTGTTCTTTACAGCATCAGACTTTACTTTCACCACCAGACACATCCACTACTGGGCACTGTTTCCACTTTGCCTCAGGCTCTTCATTCCTTCTGGAGCTATTTCTTTGCTCTTCTCCAGTAAGCGTATTGGATACCTACCGACCTGGGGGGCTCATCTTTCAGTGTCATATTTTTTTGCCTTTTTGTACTGTTAATGGGGTTCTCAAGGCAAGAATGCTGAAGTGGTTTCCATTCCTTTCTCAAATGTATCAGATTTTGTCAGTACTCTCCACCATGACCTCTCCATCTTGGGTGGCCCTTTTCCCCCTGTATTGTGCTGTGCTTAGTCGCTCAGTCATGTCCATCTTTTTGTGACCCCGTAGACTGTAGCCTGCCAGGCTCCTCTGTCTATGGGGATTGTCCAGGCAAGAATACTCATGTGGGTTAACATGCCCTCCTCCAGGGGATCTTCCCAACCCAGGGATCGAACCCATGTTTCCCACATTGCAGTGGATTCTTACCATCTGAGCCACCATGGAAGCCCAAGAAGACTGGAGTGGGTGGCATATCCATTCTCCAGGGGATCTTCCCAACCCAGGAATCAAACTAGAGTCTCCTGAATTGCAGGCGGATTCTTTACCAGCAGAGCTACCAGGAAAGCCCCCCTTTTCTCCTAGAGAATGTTTAATTCCCTTCTTTTTTTTTTTAATTCCCTTCTTACTAATATTCCTTGGATGAATTTCATACCCTCAGATGTGTCATGTCTGATGAACATCATCTAGTTATAAAACTGCATTTATACTTATTTTATGTAGTACAGAGGCCTCTACCACAGTGCTGAGTACACGTATTAAACTAAAATTTTATCTTTTCTATTTTTCCTTTTTTCTGTATTGAAACAACTTGTTGGCTGACATCATAATGAATCTCTCCAATTACAAGTAATAGCTTTAGATCTAGTGAAGAAAGCACAAAGCAAGTATAATATTAACATTATTCATTCTGTGCCAAGAACTGTATTAAACACATTATATTCATTGTCTTAATTTAATCCTCCTAACCACCCTATGAAACCTCTATCTTTCATGAGGAAACAGACCAAGGAGAATTTTCTCTAGAGCTAGTAAGTAGTGGTATTTGCATATTTTCCAAAGTATGACTCAATGTACAATTTCCAATACTTCCTGAACCCTTTCCTTCAGTAAAAAGTGACAGGGAAGACCTTCAAAATGTCCTTAACTAACTTCTACTACATACGAATCCACAAATTGTGTAGTCATTATTGATGAAAATGTCTTTCTTCCTATTATATCCATTATGGTGTGGCAGATTACCATCTTATTCAATGCTGTGGGCCCAGCATATTGTACATGCTTAGTAAGTGTTTACCAAGTGAATGATTTAACCTTAAAATATAGGGCCAAAATCATTCTTGGGGCAGGATGCCTCTTGCCACTCCCTAACACAACCAAAGTCTTGCTCAGATTCAATACTGCTAAATTACTTATAAACAGACAAATAAGACATTAAAAGTTTATAAAACCCCACACTCCAATCAAAGATAGACTATGGTAGGGGTTGCTCAGATGCTCAGTCATGTCTGACTCTTTGTGCCTCCATGAACTGTAGCCTACCAGGCTCCTCTGTCCATAGCATTCTTCTGGCAAGAATACTGGAGTGGGTTGTCATTTCTCCCTCCAGGAGATCTTCCTGGAGTGGGCTGCCATTTCCTCCTCCAGGAGATCTTCCAAACCCAGGGATCATATTTGTATATATTGTGAAATGATCACCATAATAAATCTAGCTAACATTCATTACCACACATCATTACAAAAATTTTTTTTTTCTTATGTTGAGAACTTTTAAGATCTACTCTTAGCAACTTTTGGAGAAGGAAATGACAACCCACTTCAGTATTCTTTCCCGGAGAATTCCATGGACAGAGCAGTCTGGTGGGCTAAAGTCCATGGGGTTGCAAGAGTCGGACATGACTTAGCAACTAAACCACTACCACTACTTGAGCAACTTTCAAATACACAATATAGTAGTATTAATCATAGTTACCATGCTGTATATTATATTGCCATGACTTTTTAACTGGAAGTTTGCCCCTTTTCATCACCTTCATCCATTTCACCAATCCCCCCCACCCCACCCCTGGCAACCATTGATTTGTTCTCTGTATGTTCAACTTTTTGTTTCGTTTCTTTTAGAAATGTTGTTGTTCAGCTGCTACATCATGTCCGACTCTTTCTGACCGCATGGACTGTAGCACACCAGGCTTCCCTGCCCCTCACCATCCCCTGGTGTTTGCTCAAAATTCATGTCTGTTGAATTGGTAATGCTATCTAACCATCTCATCCTCTGTCACCCCCTTCTCCTGCCCTCAATTTTTCCCAGTATCAGGGTCTTTTTCAATGAGTTGGCACCTTGCATCAGGTGGCCACAGTACTGGAGTTTAAGCTTCAGCATCAGTCCTTCCAATGAGTATTCAGGGTTGTTTTCCTTTAGGATTGACTGGTTTGGTCTCCTTGATGTCCAAGGGATTCTCAAGACTCTTCTCTAGCACCACAACTGGAAAGCATCAATTGTTCAGCGCTCAGCTTTCTTCATGATCCAACTTTCACATCTGTACATGACTACTGGAGAGACTATAGCACTGACTATGTTGGACCTTTGTCAGCAAAGTGATGTCTTTGAAATGTATATAAGTGATACAATAAGGTATTTGTCTTTCTTATGTAACTTATTAGCATAATGCCTTCAAAGTCCATCCATGTTGTCACAAACGGCAAGAGTTCCTTCTTTTTATGGCTGAGTAATATTTTGCGTGTGTGTGTGTGTATATGTAACATATTTTTTTTTAATTTAGTGTTGGGTTGTGTTTAGTGCTTAATTTAGCTCTGTGTTGGGTCTTAGGTGCAGCACACAGGATCTAGTTCCCTCACCAGGGATTGAACCTGGGCCCCTTGCATCGGGAAAATGGAGTCTTTTTTTTTTTTGGAAGTTGTGATGACAACTAGTATCTTAGTCACATAAAAAAGTTTATCAACTCAATGATGCAGGAAGAAACAACAGGCTTGTGCCACATGGTAGCATCTAACAGACACCAGCAGGTGTTCCTGGCTTGTTGCTGGGTAGTCACTGTTTCACATTTTAGTTCACTGTGTTTTAAAATGACACCTGTGTTTTTGCATGTATTGCTCAGGCCACAAAAAATCCCCATTAGAACATTTGAGTTCCAAGGAGTGGTTAACTCCAAATTAGCCCACACACCGTCCTTTTACCTCTGTGGCGGGAACTAGTCTTTTAAATGTTTCAGATACTATAGATATGAGATTCATGATGTAGGGTTCCTGCTCCTTGGAGTT
This sequence comes from Odocoileus virginianus, assembly GCF_023699985.2. Taxonomy (NCBI): domain Eukaryota; kingdom Metazoa; phylum Chordata; class Mammalia; order Artiodactyla; family Cervidae; genus Odocoileus; species Odocoileus virginianus. The sequence continues at coordinate 58,181,549 of NC_069685.1, read as the reverse complement.
CACCAAGGTTGGGTGTCTTCTCACTAGAGGTTTGTGGTTTCCACATCAAGTATTATAGCTACAGTTGATTGAGCATGGACCAGGTGGCAGGCACTGTTCTAAGCACTTTCATATTTTATCTCACCATTTCTACAATAGTCCTATGAGGTACCAATTGTTACTGGCCCCACTCTCCCCATGAAGAACCTGAGGGGTTAAGCAATTTGCCTAAGGTCACATGGTAGGTGAGAGGGGTAGACAGGTGTCAGAGCAGGTCTGTCTGAAGCTAAAGTCAAGTCTTCTCAACAACTGTGTATCACAGCAGAAGGTAGAACTACTGGCTTTTGTAAACAATGTGAGTATAACGTGGAGATGCAAATCATTGCTGTGGTGCATCTCTGGGCCCTAAGCTCTGGGTTGGACTGGTTCAGGGTCTCTGCTGGAGATTCAGGTCAACTTTTGAAGTGAGCTTGAAAGGAACAAGGAGAAGGAGAGGGAGAGGGGGAGAGGAAAGAAAGGGAGGGAGAAATTTGCAGGCTTCATTAAGCATACTCTAGTGGCATTAAGGCATGCTCCTTTTTCTGTTTCAGCTAAATGGTGGCCCCCTTATGATGAGAGAATCCCCAAATGGCCCATTTGGAAGAAGCCGAATAGGAAAGATTAAAGAAATGATTTTATAGACCTGTTTCCTCATCACCGTGATGAGGCTTTGGATTGCAGAGGGAATGCAGAGTCTGAACCAATGGACCATCAGAGAAGTCCTGTATGACATTTTCTAATTCATTCATCCACTGATAGATGACACCTAAGTTTCTTCTATGTCTTGGCAACTGTAAATAATGCTGCAATGAACATGGTGGTACAGATATCTTTCTTTGTTGACATTTTTGTTTCCTCTGGATAAATGTCCAGAAGTGGATTGCTGGATCATATGGTACTTTTATTTTTAACTTTTTGAGGAACCTCCATAACGCTTTCCATAGTGGCTGCACCAGTTTGCATAGCCATCAACAGTGTTCTTTTTTTTCCAAATCCTCGCCAAAACTTATTTGTTGTCATTTTGATAACAAGTGTGAAGTGATATCTCATTGTGGTTTTGATTTACATTTCTGAGATTAGTGATGTTGAGCACCTTTTCATGGACCTGTTGGCTATCTTTATGTCTTCTTTGGGAAAATGTCTATTCAGATCCTCTGTCCATTTTTAAATTGGATTTTTTTTTTTTTGCTATTGAGTTGACAAAGTTCTTTTCATATCTTAACATTAATCCCTTATCAAATACATGATTTGCAAGTATTTTCTTCCTTTGGATAGGTTGTCTTTTCATTTTGTTGATGATTTCCTTTGCCATGCAGAAAGAAGCCTTTTAGTTTGATGTAGTTCCACCTGTTTTTGCTTTTGTTACCTTGGCTTTTGGTGTCAAATCCAAAAAAACCAGTGTCAAGGAGCTGACTATCTATGCTTTTTCTTAGGAGTTTTATGGTTTCAGATTTTATTTTCACATCTTTAATCCACTTTCAGTTAATTTTTGTGTAGGCATAAGATAATGATGTAGTTTCATTCCTTTGCATGTGGTTGTTCCATTTTCCCAACACCATTTACTGAAAGGATTGTTCTTTTCTGATCGTATATTCTTGGCTTCTTTCTTGTAAATTAATTGACTATATATGTATGAGTTTATTTCTATTTCTTTCTATGTAAGAGCATTCTATTCTGTTCCATTGATCTATGCATCCATTTTTACGCCAGTACCATAGTTTTGATTACTACAACTTTGTAATATAGTTTGAAATCTGGGCGCATGATGCTTCCAGCTTTGTTCTTTTTTATCAAGACTGCTTTGGCTATGTGGGGTCTTTAAAGGTTTCATACAAATTTTAGCATTGTTCATTCTACTTCTGTGGTAAATGTTATTGGAATTTTGATAGTGACTGCACTGAATCTACACATTTCTTTGAGTAGTAATATATAGACTTTTAACAATATTAATTCTTTCAACTCATAAATACATTTAATAAGGGGGTAATATTTTCCCATTATTTGTATTTTCTTCAATTTCCTTCATTAATGTCTTATAGTTTTCAGGGTACAGGTCTTTCACCTCCTTGGTTAACTTCATTCCAAGTATTTTAATTCTTTCTGATGCAACTGTAAATGGGATTATTTTTCTTAATTTCTTTCTATGACAGTTTATTGACCTATAGAAACACAACAAATTTTTGTATATTGATTTTGTATCCCACAACTTTACTGAATTCATTGATTAGTTCTAACAGTATTTTGGTGGAGTCTTTAAGGCTCTTTTATATGTAATAAGTCATCTGCAAGTAGTGCCAAGTTTACTTCTTACTTTCTGACTTCAATGCCTTTCACTTCTTTTTCTTGCCTAACCACTCTGCCTATAATTTCTAATACTATGTTGAATAAAAGTGGTGAAAGTATGGCATCCTTTTGCTGGCCCTGATATTAGAGGAAAAGCTTTCAGCTTTTTACCACTGAGCATAATGTTAGCTATGGGCTCAAATTTCATTCTTGAGTAGAGTTTTGTCATTTTGGGTGGGTGAACCAAAATCTCACTATAATGTTTTCTTAAAAAAAAAAAAAAAAGAAATAACGATCTTCCTCCACCAATGAAAATGCTGAACAGCTTTAAAATAATTTTTCAACCTTCTGCTGTATATAAAGCTGTCAAAATAGTTAACCTCATTTATTACACCCCCATAATATATGTCATGGCTGCAGACAATTATTCTGGAGTGAGTAGATGAGTAGTTCATAACCCTCCCCCCATAAACATGTTTATGGGGGGAGGGTTATGTTCTGTTAAGGAAAATCCTGCTACTTCCAGATGCTAATTGGTTGGGGGGCAGCTAAATATTTTGACTATGACTTTACCTGTGAGACAGATTTTATCTCTTTAAAACCTGTGGCAAATTGAATTATATTACAGATATTTCAAATTCTCAGTAACTTTTGCTTACCCAGAGTCAGAGACAAAATTTGTATTTACTTGTGGGAGAATCTTTTAGTGAAATTTTAAGATACTGGGTAGGTCAAAAAGTTCCTTCAGTTTTAAGGAAAAAATAAAAGACACATTTTTCATTTTCACCAAGAACTTTACTGAACAACACATTCACTGTTTTGTTCCATTCCCTTCTGCCATTTTTCAGGCAATTTCATAACTCCATCTTCCCAAAACTTTTTATCTTTTTGAGCAAGATAAAGTTTTGTCAAGAGACCTCACTGGTCATAGCAAACACCCTCTTCCAACAACACAAGAGAAAACTCTACACATGGACATCATCAGATGGTCAATACTGAAATCACATTAATTATATTCTTTGCAGCCAAAGATAGAGAAGCTGTATACAGTCAGCAAAAAAAAAGACTGGGAGCTGACTGTGACTCAGATCATGAACTCTTCTATTGCCAAATTCAGACTTAAATTGAAGAAAGTAGGGAAAACCACTAGACCATTCAGGTATGACCTAAATCAAATCCCTTACGATTATGCAGTGAAAGTGACAAATAGAGTCAAGGGATTAGATCTGATAGAGTGCCTGAAGAATTATGGAGGGAGGTTTGTGACACTGTACAGGAGATAGGGATCAAGACCATCCCGAAGAAAAAGAAATGCAAAAAGGCAAAATGGTTGTCTGAGGAGGCCTTGCAAATAGCTGAGGAAAGAAGAGAAGCTAAAGGCAAAGGAAAAAAGGAAAGATATACCCATTTGAATGCAGAGTTCCAAAGAACAGCAAGGAGAGATAAGAAAGTCTTCCTCAGTGATCGAGGAAAACAATAGAATGGGAAAGACTAGAGATCTCTTCAAGAAAATTAGAGATACCAAGGGAACATTTCATGCAAAGATGGGCTCAGTAAAGGACAGAAATGGCATGGACCTAACAGAAGCAGAAGATATTAACCAGAGGTGTCAAGAATACACAGAAGAACTATACAGAAAAGATCTTCACGACCCAGATATTCATGATGGCGTGCTCACTCACCTAGAGCCAGACATTCTGGAACTCGAAGTCAAGTGGGCCTTAGGAAGCATCACTACAAACAAAGGTAGTGGAGGTAATGGAATTCCAGCTGAGCTATTTCAAATCCTAAAAGATGATGCTGTGAAAGTGCTGCACTCAATATGTCATCAAATCTGGAAAACTCAGCAGTGGCCACAGGACTGGAAAAGGTCAGTTTTCATTCCAGTCCCAAAGAAAGGCAATGCCAAAGAAAGCTCAAACTACTGCACAACTGCACTCATCTCACACACTAGCAAAAAATGCTCAAATCTCTCCAAGCCAGGCTTCAACAGTAGGTGAACCGTGAACTTCCAGATGTTCAAGCTGGATTTAGAAAAGGCAGAGGAATCAGAGATCAAATTGCCAACATCTGTTAGAGCATCGAAAAAGCAAGACAGTTCCAGAAAAACATCTACTTCTGCTTTATTGACTATGCCAAAGCCTTTGACCATGTGGATCACAACAAACTATGGAAAATTCTTAAAGAGATAGGAATACTAGACCACCTGATCTGCATCCAGAAAAATCTGTATGCAGGTCAAGAAGCAACAGTTAGAACTGGACACGGAACAATAGATTGGTTCCAAATCGGGAAAGGAGTATATCAAGGGTGTATATTGCCACCCTGCTTATTTAACTTATATGCAGAGTACATCATGAGAAACGCTGGGCTGGAGGAAGCACAAGGTGGAATCAAGATTGCCAGGAGAAATATCAATAACCTCAGATATGCACATGACACCACCCTTCTAGCAGAAAGCAAAGAACTAAACAGCCTCCTGATGAAAGTGAAAGAGGAGAGTGAGAAAGTTGGCTTAAAACTCAATATTCAAAAACTAAGATCATGGCATCTGGTCCCATCACTTGATGGCAAACAGATGGGGAAACAGTGGAAACAGTGACAGACTTTATTTTTTGGGGCTCCAAAATCACTGCAGATGGTGACTGCAGCCATGAAATTAACAGATGCTTGCTCCTTGGAAGAAAAGTTATGACCAACCTAGACAGCATATTAAAAAGCAGAGATATTACTTTGCCAACAAAGGTCCATCTAGTCAAGGCTACGGTTTTTCCAGTAGTCATGTATGGATGTGAGAGTTGGACTATAAAGAAAGCTGAGCGCCAAAGAATTGATGCTTTTGAACTGTGGTGTTGGAGAAGACTCTTGAGAGTCCCTTGGACAGCAAGGAGATCCAACCAGTCCATCCTAAAGGAAATCAGTCCTGAATATTCATTGGAAGGACTGATGCTGAAGCTGAAACTCCAATACTTTGGCCACCTGATGTGAAGAACCGACTCATTTGAAAAGACCCTGATACTGGGAAAGACTGAAGGCGGGAGGAGAAGGGGACGACAGAGGATGAGATGGTTGGATGGTATCACCAACTCGATGGACATGAGTTTGAGTAAGCTCCGGGAATTGGTGATGGACAGGGAGGCCTGGCGTGCTGCAAGTCCATGGGGTCACAAAGAGTCAGCAACATGACTGAGCAACTGAACTGAACTTAACAGTGTTGATGAATCTCGAAAATATTATGCTAAGTGAAAAAAGTCAGTCAGAAAAGGACACAAATTGTATGATTCCATCTATATTAAATGCCTAGAATAGACAAATTCATAGGAAAAGCTGAGGTGGAAGAAGCTGAGGCAGAGAGTGGGTAATTAGGTACAGTACCAAGTACTATAGTCACAAGTACTGTAGTCGTTAATACAACCGGCACAAAAATGTTTGGAAATAAACATAACCTTGTACTTGGTGGAAACAGATACATAAGGAAAGTAGGTATTAAAGTACAGCCTACTAATGTTAAATGTCCAGTGAGTTGTGATTATCACTGTGTTTTACAGAAAGTATGGAGAACATCAGTTAATAAAATAAGCAGGTAAGTAAAAGTTAAGAGGACTTTCAATATATACCAAAATGTTAATGCTAAATGATTATGTCAGGCATTATAGGATACTTTGAAACAATTACAGGTAGTCTCACTCAAAACTTGTAATGTCAATCAGGCTGCAGTTTAAATATGTGTCTTGAAAAGACAGTCTCTTCACCAAGTGCTGTTGGGAAAGCTGAACAGTACATATTAATCAATGAAGTTAAAACCAACCATGACACTACAACCAAAAGCAAACTCAAAATGGCTTAAAGACTTAAATATAACACTTGACACCATAAAACTTCTAGAAGAGAACTTAGGCAAAACATTCTCTGACTAAATCATAGCCACACTTAGGTCAGTCTCCCAAGGCAATAGAAATAAAAGCAAAAATAAACAAATTAGACCTAATCAAACTTAAAAGCTTTTGAACAGCAAAGGAAACCATGCATAAAATTAAAAATACAACCAATGAACTGGGAGATAATATTCTTTACTGATGCAACTGACAAGGGCTTAATTTCCAAAATATATAAATAGCTCATATAATTCAATAACAAAAACCCAAACAACCCAATCAAGAAATGGGCAGAAATACTAAATAGATGTTTCTCCAAAGAAGACACACAGATGGCCAACAGGCATATGGAAAGATGCTCAACATCACTGATTAGCAGACAAAGGAAAATCAAAACTACAACAAGGTACCACTTCATATCAGTCAGAATGGCCATCATTAAAAAGTCTAAAAATAATAAATGCTGGAGAGGGTGTGGAGAAAAGTGAACCCTCTCACAACGTTGGTGGGAATGTAAATTGGCACAGTCACAATGGAAAACAGCATGAAGGCTCCTTAAAAAACTAAAAATAGAGTTTCCATATGATCTAGAAATCCCACTCCTGGGCATATATCCAGACAAAATTCTAACTTAAAAAGATACATGCACTTCACTGTTCACAGCAGCATATTTACAATAGCCAAGACATGGAAGCAACCTGTGTCCATTGATAGACAAATGGATAAAGAAGATACTTTATACACACACACACACACACTATATACATGCTATATATATATATACACACACACTATATATATATATATACACACTATATATACACACACAGACACAATGGAATACTATTCAGCCATAAAAATAATGTCATTTGCAGCAACTAGGATGGGCCTAGAGGTTGTCACACTGAGTGAAAGAAAAACATATGATACCATATGATATCATTTATATATGGAATCTAAAATATGACACAAAATGAACTATTTATGAAACTGTTTTCAGACTCACACACATATAAAACAAACTTATAGTTACCAAAGGGAAAAGAGAGAAGGAGAGGGAAAAATTAGAAGTTTGAAATTAGCAGATGCAAACTGCTATACACAAACATAAGGTCCTAATGTATAGCACAGGAAACTACACTTTAATATCCCATAATAAACCATAATGGCTAAATGGAAAAAAAAAGTTTAAAAAAAATTCCACTAAAAAAAAAAAAAAAACATAATGGGAAAGAATATGAAAAAGAATATGTACATACATGTATAACTGAATCACTTTGGTGTATACTAGAAACTAACACATTGTAAATCAACTGTACCTCAAAAAAATAAGCAAATAAATAAAACTTTGGAAAAATGCATGGGAAAAAGGAAATTCTAGCGCCTTCCCCAGGCAGTCCAGTGGTAAGAATTTGCCTTCCAATGCAGGGGGTACAGGTTTGATCCCTGGTTGGGGAGCTAAGATCCCACATATCTTGGGGCTGAAAAACTAAAATATAAAACAGAAGCAATGTTGTAACAAATTCAATAAAGCCTTAAAAAAAAAAAAAAGGAAATCCTAGAAAAGTTTTGTCAAAAGAGACTATGTGAGGGAAGTTAATAATAGTATCTTTATCTGTGTAGCGCTTTTTATTTTACAAGCATTTTTACAAATGCTATTGAATCATTAGTAAAGCTCATATAGATATTATTTCCACTTTATAAACAAGAAGCTGATGCTCAAAGAGATTAAATGACAAAAATATCAAAATCCGCAAATAACCAAACCGAGGCCTGAATTTGGGTTTTCTAAGTTAAAAAAAAAAACCTTTCAGTAAGGCTCCATATCACAGTGCATGGAAAAAGTTGATTTACCACAAGATGTAGCATTCAATTTCTTAAAGGCTAGGAAACATATTTAATTATAAGGAAGGAAGATTTGCAGAGGGTGGCAACAGTAGTGCAATTAAAAAAAAAAACTTAACTCAGCATAAAAACAGATAAAGCATTATGATGGTAAAAAACTAAACCCTACAAACACCAAAAAATGATGATAAGTCATCTTACAAACCCCAATATATGGTTTAAAAGGTCAAACTACCAATAGCTCCAAAATCCAAGTGACATTAGTAACTGTCACAGAGAAAGTAGAGAGAAGTGATAGGACACCTTCTGCACCTGAAACCAGGAAAAACACAAATATCCAACAGATACTCACTGGAAACTATAATGAGCCAATCTGAAAAGAAGTACCTGAAACTGAAGTTTTTGACATTTCAATTTTGGGGAAATGCAAGGGGTTGATTTTAAGGGGTGAAGGGACCAGAGGAGTCTGGGACCTATGACTTTAAAAAGTAAAGGACAAAACCACATGCTGGGGAGAATCCACTGAAAGTAGAATTCAAATTGTCTAGGACAAAAGAAACAAAGAGATTTTAAGTGGAAATACATTCACTGTTTCACTAATTAATATGCTGCTTGGCATTACATTTTGGTAAATGGTCTTTACCTGGTTATACATATCTTCCTCTTCATGGATCACAGCCCTGTTGTGGTGAAGGGGTTTGTGTAACTTAACGAAGCTATGAGCCATGCCATGCAGGGCCAACCAAGATGGACTGATCACAGTGGAGAGTTCTAATAAAACGTGGTCTACTAGAGGAGGGATGGCAAACCACTCCAGTATTCTTGCCTCAAGAACTCCATGAACAGAATGAAAAGGCAAAAACATAGGACACTGGAAGATGTGCCCCCCAGATCAGAAGGTGTCCCATATGCTACAAGGGAAGAGTGGAGAAATAGCTACAGAAAGAATGAAGAGGTTGGGCCAAAGCAGAAACAATGCTCAGTTATGGATGTCTGTGAGTGAAAGTAAAGTCCAGTGCTCTAAAGAACAATATTGCATAGGAAACTGGAATGTTAGGTCCATGAGCCAGGGCAAATTGGACACGGTCATGTAGGAGATGATGGCAAGAGTGAGTGTCAACATCTTAGGAATCAGTGAACTAAAATGGTTGGGAACAGGCAAATTTAATACAGATGACCATTATATCTACTATGGTGGGCAAGAAGCCCTTAGAAGAAATATGAGTAGCCCTCATGGTCAACAGAAGAGTTCAAAATACAGTACTTGGGTGCAATCTCAAAGACAATAGAATGATCTTGGTTTGTTTACAAGGCAAACCATTCAGCATCACAATAACCCCCATCTGTGCCCCACCACTAATGCTGAAGAAGTTGAACGGTTCTACAAATATCTACAAGACCTTCTAGAACTAACACCCCAAAAAGATGTTCTTTTCATCATAGGGGACTGGGATGAAAAGTAGGAAGTAACTTGCCTGGAGTAACATGCAAGTTTGGCCTTGGAGTACAAAATGAAGCAGGCAAAGGCTAACAGAGTTTTGTCAAAAGAACATGCTGGTTGTAGCAAACATCCTCTTCCAACAACACAAGAGACGACTCTACACATGGGCATTGCCAGATGGTTAATACTGAATTAAGATTAATTACGTTCTCTGCAGTCAAAGATGGAGAAGCTCTATACATCAGCAAAAACAAGACCTGGACCTGACCATGGCTCCTGTCATGAGCTCCTTATTGCAAAATTCAGGCTTAAACTGAAGAAAATAGGGAAAGCCACTAGGCCATTCCAGTAAAACCTAAATCAAATTCATTATGATTATACAGTAGAGGTGACAAACAGATTGAAGGGGTTAGATCTGGTAGATAGAGTGCCTAAAGAAGTATGGACAGAGGTTCATAACATTGTATAGGAGGCAGTGACCACAACTACCCCAAAGAAAAAGAAATGAAAGAAGGCAAATTGGTTGTCTGAGGAAATTTTACAAATACCTGAGAAAAGAGAAGAAGCAAAAAACAAAGGAGAAAGGGAAACATAAACCCAACTGAATACAGAATTCCAGACAACAGCAAGGAGAGATAAGAAAGCCTTCTTAAGTGAACAATGCAAAGAAACAGAGGAACATAAGAGAATGGGAAAGACTAGCAATCTCTTCAAGAAAATTGGAGAGATCTAGGGAACATTTCAAGCAAGGACGGTCACAGTAAAGGGTACAAATGGTAAGGATAATAGAAGCAGAAAGGATTAAGAAGAGGTGGCAAGAATACATAGAACTATACAAAAAGGGTCTTAATGTCCCAGATAACCATGATGGTGTGGTCACTCACCTGGAGTCAGACATCCTGGAGTGTGAAGTCAAGTGGAAGCATTACTACAAACAGGAAGCATTACTACAGACAAAGTCAGAGGAAGTGGTGGAATTCAAGCTGAGCTATTTAAAATCCTAAAAGACGATGCTGTTAAATTGCTGCACCCAATATGTCATCAAATTTGGAAAACTCATAGGACTAGAAAAGGTCTTTTCATTCTAATTGCAAAAAGGGCAATGCCAAAAAAATGCTCAAACTACTGTGCAAGTGTACTCATTTCACATGCTAACAAGGTAATACTCAAAATCCTTTAAGTTATGCTGCAGCAGTACATGAACAGAGAACTTCCAGATGTACAAGCTGGATTTAGAAAAGGCAGCAGAACCAGAGATCAAGTTGCCAACATTTGTTGGATCATAAAAGGAATTCCAGAGAAACATATTACTTCTGCTTCGTTGACAGTGTGAATCAAAACAAACTGTGGAAAATTCTTAAAAGAGATGGGAATACCAGAATACCTTACCTATCTCCTGAGAAACCCACATGCAGGTCAAGAAACAAGTTAGAACTGACCATGGAAAAATGAACCAGTTCAAAACTGAGAAAGGAGTAAGATGAGGCCGTATATTGTCATCCTGCTTATTTAATTTACATGTAGAGTACATCGTGTGAAATGTCACACTGGATGAATCACAAGATGGAAGAAAGATTGCCAGGAGAAACAACCTCAGATATGCAGATGATACCACTCTAATGGCAGAAAGTGAAGAGGAACTAAAGAGCTTCTTGATGAAGATGAAAGAGGAGAGTGAAAGAGCTGGCTTAAAACCTAACATTCATAAAATGAAGATCATGGCACCAGTCCCATCACTCCATGGAAAACAGAAGGGGAAATGGGGGAAACAGTGACAGAGTTTATTTTCTTGGGCTCCAAAATCACTGCAGATGGTGACTGCAGCCATGATATTCAAAGATGCTAGATCCTTGGAAGGAAAGCTATGACAAACCTAGACAACTATTAAAAAGCAGAGACATCACTTTGCTGACAAAGGTCCGTATAGTCAAAGCCATGGTTTTTCCAGTAGTCATATATGGATGTGAGAGTTGGACCATAAAGAAGGCTGAGAGCTGAAGAATTGATGCTTTTGAACTGTGGTGCTAGAAAAGAATCTTAAGAGTTCCTTGGACTGCAAGGAGATCAAACCAGTCAAACCTAAAGGAAAACAACCCTGAATATTCTTTGGAAGGATTGATGTTGAAGCTGAGGCTCCAATACTTTGGCCACCTGATGTGAAGAGCCGAGTTACTGGAAAAGGCCCTAATGCTGGGAAAGACGGATGGCAGAAGAGGGCAACAGAGGATGAAATGATTAGATAGCGTTGCCGACACAATGGACATGAGTTTGGGAAAACTCCGGGAGATAGTGAAGGACAGGGAAGCCCATGGCTGCACTCCAAGGGATTGCAAAGAGTCTCACACGACTTAGCGACTGGACAACAATAACAATGTAGTATTTTTGTATTCCCATTAAAGTTTTAAAATATGAATAGCTAGTGACTTTTAACGACTTTTAGGCATGTACTCATATGTTCATTTTATTTCTCTTTTAGTTTGTGATGTGATGAATTATGAGAATATATTTCTTAATGCTAAACTCATGCTTCTGGCATAAACTTTTTTTAGCATGGTGTTTGCCTTGAATATTGTACAAGATTTTATTTCTAACATCTCTTAAAATTGTTTTAATCTACATCCAGAAAAAGTGAAGTTTATTTCTGACTTTTCAAAAATGCCAGCTCTATCAAGTTAGGAAATTAAGATGATATTACCTCCACAAAGAATTTTTCATATTTTCCTTTAGATTTTAAAATTTAATAATGAAGGAGTTGCACAAATAGTCTTATATAACTTAAAATCTTCTGTACCCATATTATACATTTCTAACTTAGTTCTTATTGTGGCAAGAATACAACAATTCTTAACAAAATGTTAAGTGTGTAACACAGTATTGTTGACTCTAGGTACAATGCTGTAGAGCAGATCTGTAGAATTTATTAATCTTGCAGAACTGAAACTTTATATCATTCATGGGTAAAGCGCCATTTCACCATATCCCTACTCTATGGCAATCACCAGTCAACTCTCAGATTCTATAAATTTGACTAATTTAGATACCTCATGTAAATAGAATGATGAGGTATTTGTATTTCTATGACTGGTCTATTTGACTCAGCATAACATCCTCAAGTTTCATCCATGTTGTCACATGTTGCAGGATATCTTTATTTTTTAAGGCTCAATAGTATGATATATATCACATTTTCTGTATCTGTTGAAAAAAAAACATTATCTTGTTGTGAATCTTGGTCACAGTGAACAAGGGAATGCTAATATCTTTTTAATACCATTCTGGCCTACAAGGTTTTTGCTGGAAAAATTAATGAGAATTTTTGGACATTTCTTTACAAAGAAAAATTGTGAGTAGTCAATTTTCTATAGCCTCTTTCAAAGTTCACTCTTTGACTTTAGACAATTTGTTTATATGCGTCTCAGTGTGAATTATCTTCAGATTCATCTTGCTTGGTGATCTCTAGGGTTTGTGGATATGTATGGCCATTTGCTTCTCTATATTTGGGAAATTTTCAAATTTTTTAACAAGCTGTTTGGTCTTATTTTCTCTGTTCCAATTAGAACTCCTAAAATGTGTATACTGGTTGGCTTGATGATACTGCATAAAATCCTTAAGTTTTCTTCACTGTTTTTCATTCTTCCTTTTTCCTTCTCTGCCTGAATTACTTCCAGTGCTGTCTTTGAGTTCACTGATCCTTTCTTCTGCTTGACCTAGTCTAATGTTGAACACTTCTATTGACTTTTGTTTTTTCAGTTTAATTATTGTGTTCTTAAGTTTCATGACTCAGTTATGGAGTCCATGGGGTTAGTTAGTTACTTAGCTAGCCCCTGGAGTCACAAAGAGTCAGGACTTTCTGACTGAACAACAATAACAATGTAGTATCTTTGTATTCCCATTAAAGTTTTAAAATAACTAGTGACTTTTTAGTATTTTCCACCTCCCTGTTGAAATTCTCACTTTGTTCATGTGCTGTTCTCTTTGACTTCAGTGAGCATTTTCATAAGTTATTTTGGATTCTCTATCAGGTAAATAATATACCTCCATTTCATTAGAGTCAGTTTCTGGAGATCTTGTTCCTTTATGTGGAACATGTTTGCCTGATTCTTCATTTCTTTAACTTTCTCTGTTGGTGTCTGTGTTTCAGATAAACCAGGTACCTCTCTCAGTCTTCACAGACTGGCCAAATACAGGACAAGATCTCCACCAATAACTCTGACCAGAGACTCTTAGGGCCTTTCCCACCTTTTTCTCTCCCCAGGGAGCAGCAGGACATGAGTCACAGCTACCACCACCCCCAACCCCCATCTCCGCAGGAGATCCTCCTTTAGTAGCAGGTAAATCTAGCCCAGTCTCTTATGTTGTTCTGTTCAGCTGCTAAGTCGTGCCCTACTCTTTACAGACCCATGAACTATAGCACACCCAGCTCCTCTGTCCTCCACTACCACCTGGAGTGTGTTCAAATGCATGTCCACTGAGTCGGTGATGCTAACTAACCATCTCAACCTCTGTCACCCTCTTCTACTGCCCTCAATCTTTCTCAGCAACAGTGGGAAGTTGCTGTGGGAAGTTCCAGTGCATTGGCTCTTTGCATCAGGTGGCCAAAGTATTGGAACTTCAGCAACACTTTCTTTTGAGGTCCCTGCTTTATTCCTTGGGTCCTGGTGCACATAAGACCTTGTATGTGCCCTCCAAGAGTGGAGTTTTTGTTTCCCCCAATCCTGTGGAATTCCTGTAATCAAGCTTCACTAGCCTTCAAAGTCAGATTTTCTGGGGCCTCCTCCTCCTGTTGCCAGACATCCAGTCAGGGGAGCCTCACATGGGGCTCAATATTTTCACTCCTGTGGGAGAACTTCTGTGGTATAATTATTTTCTAGCTTGTGAACTGCCCACCTGGTGGGTATGGGATTTGATTTTATCATGATTGCACTCCTCCTACCATCTCACTGCCTGGAAAATCCCATGGACGGAGAAGCCTGGTAGGCTACAGTCTGTGGGGTCGCAAAGAGTCAGACAAGGCTGAGCAACTTCACTTCACTTCACCTTCACCATCTCATTTGTGGCCTCTTTGTCTTTGGATGTAAGGGATCATTTTTGGTAGGTTCCAGCAATTTTTGTTGGTGGTTGTTCAGTAGTTAGTTGTGATTTGGTGTTTTCAAAAGAAGTGGTGAGCTCACATCCTTCTACTCTGCCATCGTGTCTCTGTCTCAACTTAAGGTTCTTGACAAAAAGCTTTTACTTTGATTAGGTCCAATTTATGGATTTTAAAATTTTATGGATCATGCTTTTGGTGCCATGTTTAAGAATTCTTCAGCAAGTCTTAGATCCAATATATACACTATGTTTTCTTCTAAAAAGTTTTATATTTTACATTTATATCTATGATCCATTTTGAGGTGATTTTTGTATGAAGTGTTAGGTTTAGGTTAAAGTTCCTCTTTTTTCTCCACGTATGTCCACTTTTCCAGCAAAATTTGTTGAAAAGACTATTCTCCCTCCACAGAATTGCTTTTCCCCTTTTGTCAAAAATCAGATGACCATACACGTGGGTTCTCTATTTCTGAATTCTTTATTCTGTTCCATTGATCTATGTGTCTATCCCATCACCAATACCACACAGTCTTGAAACTCAGTAGAGTGGTTCCTCCCACATGATTCATTCCCCAAATTATTTAAACTATTCTATTTATTGTCTTTTATAAAATTTATATTCACAATAAATGTTTCACAATTATACATACATCAAATCATGTTGTACACTTCAAATACATAAAATTTTATTTGTGAATTATACTTCAATAAAGCTATAGGGAGAAAACTGAGGAGAAAAAAATACCAAGAGCTTGATAGGAAAAAAATATTAACAATTATTAAAAGATATAAAAATGGCTTTTAAACATATTAGACATTTAAATTCACTCAAAATTAGAAAAAATAAAAGTTAAACAATACTGCCATCTTAAACTCTATCAGTTTGGTGAACTGATATATTGCAATATATTCTGTTGCTTAGATTTTGGAGAAACAGGCATTCTAATACATTGCTAGTGGGAATTAAAAGTGGCAAAAAGCTTCTGAAGTTCCCTTCATATATTTGGGAATATCAGACAAACTACAAATGTAATTAGTATGAACACTATCTTCTCATTTCTAGGAGTATTCTTCCACAAAAAAAATATATGCAACATTATTTGCTGATGATAGTGTATAATTTCAAAATAAACAACCTAAAAGCCCACATATAGGAGAGTGACTGAATAAATTATGGTACATTCATAATCTAAATACTACGCAATTATAAAAGAGAATGAGGAAGATTTTTTATAAACTGATACGAGTGATTTACAAGCTATATCTTTAAGTTTAGAAAGGAAAGTAGAAAATGTTATGCTACGTTTACATATGAAAAAGGAGAATATAAGGAAATACACATGTATCTGCTTATTTGTGCAGAAAGAAATACAGGAAAAATAAACCAAGTGCTATTGAGACTGATGACTGAAAACTGAGTCAAAAGAATGAGGACATGGGAACAGATTAAAGGCTCAAGGAGATGTACACTTTTTTGGTATAGTAGGTGGCACTAGTGGTAAAGAACTCACTTGCCAATGCATGAAATGTAAGAGACGTGGGTTCGATCCCTGGGTTGGGAAGATTCCTTGGAGGAGAGCATTGCAACCCACTCCAGTGTTTTTGCCTGAAGAATCCCATGGACAAAGGAACCTGGCAGGCTACAGTCCATAGTGTCACAAAAAGTCAGACACAACTGAAGCAACTTAGCACACACTGACTTTTAGAATCACGGTAACATTTCACATACTCCCCCTAAATAATAAGCATCATCCAAAATGTGGGAGCAGATCAGAATGAAATACAAATAGTAACATGTGGCCTTAACTATAATAGAAATGAATAATGTGACCACACTGAATAGGTCTGGATAAAACAGTACCAATCTAAATAATTCTGGGAAACATTATTTTGACCTCATATGTAAGGCTAAAGATAAAGGAACTGAACATAAACTCTGTTCTCCAGTTGATAGACTTCCTTTTCACAGAGGCCTGGGTTAGTTACTCAAAAAATACTCCACATGTATTCTAGGATTGAGCAAATAAACAAACATATTGTGAATAATGTAAAAAAAGGAAAAGGACTGGAGGTTTGAAATGGGCTATAAGATATAGAGTAGAGAATGGTGTAAACGGCATTAAACAGCAGAGGCTGGTGGCTTACTCAGAAATCCACAAACCCCTGCTCTGGAAACTTTATAGTGTCAATAATTCAAAAGCGTACTAGATGACAGGAGGAGAAGGCTGTTCCACAGAAACTAGGACTGAGGGAAAAGGTTATATATTTTTCTTTTCTTAGGGCCTGATCTGTTACCACTGTAGTGGCTGGACGTCTAAGTTTCCTCTCCTTGATATGCCCTTCTATGAAGACAGCAGGAACTCGGCTAAAGAGTACTACAACTGCTGTTTTTTGAGGGTGGTTACAAAGTGAGGACACCCCTAAAGAGCGAGAGCGAGAGCTCGAGAGGAATAGGAAGTGACATAGACAAAAGGTAGGTGTCATCATGTAGCACTCTGAGGGTGGAGCAGCTAGTCTTGCAGGCAGCATAGTTTTTATCTTTGTCCAAACAACTGTGTCACTGACAAATAATTGTGTCCCAGGGAAATCAACTCACAATCAACTTGCTGTTTCACCTGGGCCATGATAATGATGACCTCAGTTTGTTACTTTGCCTGCCTCCTATCTCTTCTACGAAATCAGGTGATAATGGGTTACGTTTTGGAGTGATTTCTCTTTTAGGAATCCCATTCAGGGCATTTGAGAATGGGCCCTTCCCATATTAAGCCTAGTGTCACTTGACTGGTAATTCTGACTGTTCTTCCAGGGATGCACTGTAGTGGGAATCTCTTTATTATAAACGTCTTTCCTAGGAATCATCAGGATCAGAGGAGAAGAAGATATTCAGAGGAGAAGAAGCAACAGCAGAAAAAGTGTACAAAGTCTTGCCCAAACAAGGGAAATGACATATTATTATCAATTTGAAGCAAAAGAAAGGATTATTTGTTTCTGTTTTACACAAGTTCCCTCTTCATACATGTCAAAATGGGAAACTAGTCTTGCTTTTATTCAGGATGACTGAGTATTCAGAGGATGACCTGGATTCTTTTGTGATAATCAGCCCTTGCTCAGGTCAAAAGGGAATCCTGACCTTATATGGCACTGTCTTTGGCATCAAGCCTATACATCCTCAGCATATGGTTTATGGTATATCTTCAAACTCAGGTTAGTTTTGTGTAATCCGTGAAGATAAACAAGAGGAACTCTTAAGCATTTCACAATTTCAGAACAGAACAAGACTTCCTCAGTTCCTATGCCTTATATGTGGCCACTTCCCAAGTGTGTTCAAGTTGACTGTGGTTGATCGTGATTCCAAATGCGGGAATAGTAAGTTACCAAGATCCCAAAGATGATAACAGATTCCATGCTCTGGTCAATAGGTGGTGGTGGTGGTTTAGTCACTAAGTCGTATCTGACTCTTGAGACCCCATGGACTAAAAGTCTGCCAGGCTCCTCTGTCCATGGGATTCTCCAGGCAAGAATACCGGATTGGGTTGCCATTTCCTTCTCCACTGGTCAACAGGTACACCAGGATATAACATGAAAGTGGTACTTTCTAAGTCAAAGATATGGACAGAAAAAAAACCACTGTGCAAATCTTCCTAAATTTGTAGGAAACACTTAAAAATTTTAACCACTAGAGAAACTGGCATCTCTTGGGAGAAGTGAACATGATGCTGCTCATATGACTGCTGGCCAAAGTTTGGGGAATTACCTGGGCCATGCACTTATTTCTGTGGTATCTGCACTGCCAAGAATGCAACCTTGATGAATCTTTCAAAAAGATACATCAAACTTCACATCTTTCATAGCTCATGAGGTTGGCCATCACTTGGGAATGAAGCATGACCATGTGGTCTGCAAATTCCATGGCCAGAATCTCTATACGGCCCATGAATTTATTATTGTAGATATGAGCTTCAGCAACTGCAGCTTCCCTATTTCCGCAAGTTGTTGCACAGAAAGGGCTGCCTATTTAATAAATCTGAGGCCCAAAGCTTCTTTCGAAAGCCATACTATGGGAAAAAGACAGTAGATAAGGGCGAAGAATGTGACCATGGCAGTGTTCTTCAAAAGAATCACTGTTGTCTGCCCTCATGCCAGCTGAAGAAGGGTTCAGATTTTGCATTTGGATCTTGCTGCGAAAACCACAAATCTCTAAAGACAACAACACCCTGCCACCTCAGTGTGGATGAGCATGACCTCCCAGAATACTGTAATGGCACCCCACGTGGTGCCACACAGATATCTACAAGCAAAATGGCACCCTTTGCAAGGAACAAGGTTATTGTTGGCAAGGCCAGGGTTGAAGCCTAGAGAATCTCTGTGTTAAAATCTTTGAAAGGGGTACAAAGGTTGCCCAGGAAAGTTGCTAATGTGAATGAATACCAAGGAAGACAGGTTTTGGAAATGTGGCAGTGAAGTCTTCGGCCAGTGCAACGCCAAAGATGTAAAATGTGGGAGGTGCCTATGTGAAAATATCCAAAGACTCTCATGCATTGAAAAAAACCTCAAACACTTACCCACTTCCCCATGCAGGACACGTGGTGGTGCAATACAGAGATTTTTGAAGCCACAGACAGGGCTAATGAGCGGAAGGTGAAGGATGATACAACATGTGGTCCAAGAAAGATCTGTATTAATCAAAGCTGCATAGATATCACTGTATCCCACTAGGACTGCAACCTAGACAAGTATCAGAGTCACGGGAGGGGTGTTTGCAGAAATTTTAAGAACTGCCACTGTATCTATGTCTATGCCCCTCCTACATGTGAATTCAAGGGCAAGAGGGGTAGTTTGAATAGTGGCCCTCCTACTCTCAGTATAATGAAGAGCTTATAATCCTAATCTTTCCTAACCTTATATTATTTTTCATTCCTACTATCTTTTTGCTTGCTACATCTATAGAATATCCAAGACCAGTGTCAATGCAAAAAATTCATCAGAGAAGATAAACAAACCTGACCGACATTCGATAATTATCTTCTTTTTGGAAATAAAGTCTTATGAAGGACTTTTTAAGAAATGGGCTCCTTACTTCAGGTATCCCTCAAGGCCTATCGAAAGGAGAATTCTTGTTTCCATCTGTCTTTCTATACACTGAATTCTTACTAGTTTTTAAATTAAAAGAAGTGAAGGCAGCTCTCTAGGTGAGGTATCCTTCTCATTCTGTGCTACCCAAAAATCTGTGCTACAGGCCCTGAGAGGCCTCAATATATCTTGATAGAATGAGGTCAGGTTACCATCTTTAGAAAGGCTGAAGCTCATGGCCTAAAACCTAAAGAGCTGTTATTGAGTTCCCTAACATTTCTATTGGTTGGATGGTATCACCAACTCAATGGACATGAGTTTGAGGAAACTCCCGGAGATAGTAAAGGACAGGGAAGCCTGGCATGCTGCAGTTCATGGGATTGCAAAAAGTCAGACATGACTTAGCAACTGAACAACATTTCTATTGAGAATTCCTTTGGAAAGATCTCTGGTACTTACTTTTCAGAGTATACTGTCTTCAGTTCAGTTCAGTTGCTTAGCCGTGTCCGACTCTTTGCGACCCCATGGACTGCAGCACACCAGGCTTCGCTGTCCATCACCAACTCCTGGAGCTTGCTCAAACTCATGTCCATTGAGTCAGTGATGCCATCCAACCATCTCATCCTCTGTTGTCCTCTTCTCCTCCTGCCTTCAATCTTTCCCAGCATCATGGTCTTTTCTAATGAATCAGTTCTTCGAATCAGGTGGCCACAGTATTGGAGTTTCAGCTTCAGCATCAGTCCTTCCAATGAATATTCAGGACTGATTTCTAACATATTATCTAATATATTTCTAATATATTGTATACTGTTTTATCTCCCATTATAATCTACTCTGTCAATTTTCTCTAATCTTAACGATATTACCTTGCATAGGCCAAGGAAATATATTAGGCGAAAAGTATCTGATTTAATAAACATTCCAGGTGTTTTAGTTGATTATCGTTCTAGTTTTTGTCCATTTGGCTTTCCCCTTTGTTTAGGCATCACAGCATCTGATGCCCTGGCCCTGGTTTGGCTTTGCTCATGAAAACTGGAGAGACCAAACATCATTTGTTACGTGACTAAAGAGGAAGAAACATTAAACATCCCTACCCATGAACGAGCCTCTTCAGTGTGGGAGTCTTTTCTTTTCCAAAGGTTCAATTCTACTTGTTAGTCATTCATTCACATGTTTATTCATTTATTCAATAAACATATATTTAGCACTTCCAGTCAGGTTGAACCATGTAAAATAGACGACATTAGACCACTTTAACCTAAAAAAATGGCAAGTTCATAATGTTCAATCTAATTCTACATCCAAGCACTATGAAACCTACAACCTAGGATTTCTGCTTATAAATGTAAATTGAGAAGTTTTTGATTCAGTTTTTAGTCCTGATTTCTCTTAAATCTTATTATCCACTGTAACTTCAAAAGACTGGCCTTAACTTTCTAGAAGGGAATGGTTTCTGTTGTTAAGACCTAGAACAGCATGGAATATACATGAGACTAGGATGTGGAGTGTCTGAGGATCTCCCTATCAATTTTTTGACACCTTCTGTCCTTGTTTTTTCTGAATTTCCAAAACTCTGTTCAAAGAATGTAAAACCAGGACTTTCTTTGTACAATGGAAGGAAGAGCAATGTAAATGTCTAAGAAAGTTGTCACATGCCACACTGCTTCTCCCACAACCACAGTAGAGGGCCTGGAAATACTCTGTATAAATAATAACTAATAATAACTTGGAATTTATTTTTTTCCAGAAGAGACTCCACAAATCTAATATCTATTCAAGTAATATGAGTGTATCTCTTAGGTGGAAAGTAGCTTCATCTCCCTGAACAGTGACTTAATCTGTGAATCTAAGAATAATAGATTCCACCCACTTCAACTAGAGTAGCTACTAATCATGGTAGTATATTCTCTTTCACTTCTATATCTTAAGGCACGGTTAGAAAAGACTTAAGATGTTGGCCGCAAACACTCTGCCCAAACCATTAGTGCAGAATAATTCCAGTTCTGGATGTTCTAGTTTTATAGTTTCAAAGAATGGTAGAGGTGCTAGTAGCAAAAGCAAGAGTTGACTCCAACGGATCTAGGCCCCTGCAATAGAATCTTTTCTGTGAGCATAATAATGGTGTCTGTGTGTCTGCATCACGCCGAGCTTCTTGCTTTAGTTGGTAGAACTTGTACTGTGTCCAGCCATATACTCCACAGTTGAGCAGACCCTGAGATGATGTTGTTAGAGCCTGGAGGAGATGAAGGGGTGATGGAGCCCATCCTTCAGGTTTTCAGAGATTTGGGGAAGAGTTCCATTCCTCTTATTTATAATCATTGTTATATTCACTTCAAAAATCAAGATTTGGTGTTGCTCTTTTTAAAAACCATTTTTCATCTCTTCCTGAACTCACTTTTCACACTGTTCTTTGTCATGAGAGTTAGTCATATTTCTTACTATATACATACAGACAATGAAGTGGTTTCAATGTCCCACCTTATTGCCCCATTTCCTGAATTACACTTGAGGAAACTGCCAAGCAGCATAGTCTGAGAGCCCAAAAAACCTACTTAAATCTGACAAGGAGGGAAGGAATCATTCTTTTCTTTGTTTCTTTCTTTCTGTTCACCTAGAACAGCTAATTTATCTATTCATTTCACTCTGGATGAGAGACAATCATGTCACTATTAGTGTTTCATAAGAACATTACCTGGTAGAGCTTGTCTTTTGTTACCCATCCCTTAAAAAAACACATCAATAAAATGAAATTGGCTAGAGACACACAAGCTCTGAAATTCATGGCAGCACTTTCATAAAGATATCTACGTCATCAATGAGGAAATTTTCACATTTTTCAGGACTGAATGTAAATAATATATTTTTCTCTTGCAATGTAAAAAGAAATACCCTAAGGAGGGGAAAATGTGCTTACTGAATTTTGGCAGTGTAAGAGAACAGGATAAGAAAGTGTAAGAACAGACATGCTGGGTGTTTTTTTGAAGATGTTACCTGGAGAACATAGAGGGCCATATGAAGTTTGGTGTCCTGTAGTTTTGTCAGTTTTATGATCATCAGAATGACAGCTGTGAAAACATGAAGCACAGATCTTGTTGCCAATTCTGGGTACCTGTACATACATTTTT
Source organism: Odocoileus virginianus (assembly GCF_023699985.2). Lineage (NCBI taxonomy): Eukaryota > Metazoa > Chordata > Mammalia > Artiodactyla > Cervidae > Odocoileus > Odocoileus virginianus. Next base: position 58,158,807 of record NC_069685.1, on the reverse strand, counting down.
TTCAGTATAAACACTTAAGCACTGTGAGAATTATAGATATAATGAAGACTAGCAGTGAGATAAACCAGTTATATAAACCACTGGCTTCTGGTCTCCTCCAATAGCAGGTCTCCACTGCTATTCCTCAGTGATTAAACTTTGCAGATTATTAAGAGTAGTAATGGAAGCAAGACATACTATAGGAAGGACATAAGTTACAATTTTTAACTTATGTTTATCAAGCATTTTCATAAATATTATCAAATGTGATCCTCACATTATAACTGTATAGTAGGAAGGGCAGGTGTTAATATCTCTGAGTTCTGTCATGACATTTCCTCTCATATTATTTCACGTCTAATTATCTCAATTTCTAAAAACATAAGAAGGAAAAGAAGTTAAGGAGGTTGAGAAAAACGAAATATGTGTAGGACCAAAGTCAATTTTATATGCTGGACAGGAATTTGTAGTCAAACTTCTTGGTGAAACTACTTTGCTTGATTACAGTGTAACAATTACCCTTTTCACTGCCCAGATCTTTCAGTTAAGATACCCACCTGGGCTCCAGCAGCAAAAGAAGGCCACTGGGTAGAAGCGTACTCGCAGCTCCATGATGTGAATCACTGCCCACTGTTCACTCCCCAGAAAGCCAGTCGATTTCAGGAACTTCTTGTAAAGTGTCTGGGCTTGAATGAGTAAGACCTAAACATGGGTTATACCAGTGAGTAGTCTGCCTAACGCTTACTAAAACTTCCCTGTCTGGTCTGTCATTTTGGAGAGAGCCTTCTCTTAGGATCTGACAGCAGAGAAGACCATCCTCTTAGCATTATTGTCTTTGCCATCTGAGATCAGGTTTTTCTTTTTTTGAGAGAAAATTCTCCAGAGTGATCTTTTGCTTGGCCAGGGAAATGGACGAATGTTAGTCAAACTTGTGGTTATCATGTTCAGTATGTAAAATTTACATTGACCTTAAGGCTTTAATTTTTCTCAGTGAGGTTACTTGCAATATGCATGGGAAGTTAAACTAAGACCTAACCAGATTCTCTTGTAAAACACTTTCTTAGAGGTTGTGTTAGACAGTGTTCTAGCTTAATACCTTTTAAATAAATACTTTAGCACTTGACAGAGCTTAATATTCTCAGCTTCCAACAAAAACAGTTTTAGGAAGTTTCTTACTATCTTTAGATGGAAAACAGATTGTTTTTCCCTTCCAATTGGGAGCAATTTGAATACGCTTTAGTTAACGAAATAAATATAAATCAGTTAAATATCTTTTCTGTGGGGGAGTAAATTAGGTAATAAACCTGAGCTTTCCAGGTGGCTCTGTGGTAAAGAATCTGCCTGCCAATGCAGGAGACGCGGGTTCTATCCCTGGGTTGGGAAGATCTCCCTGGAGAAGGAAATGGCAACCCACTCCAGTACTCTTGCCTGGGAAATCCCATGGACAAAGGAGCCTGGGTGGGGCTACAGTCCATGGAATTGCAAAAGAGTTGGACACAACTTTAATGACTAAACCAAGGAAAACAACAAAAAAATAAAATGTGACCAAATCTGAAACTTTTTTCCAATAATCCAGATCTACTGTCTAAGTTAATAACCCTATTCCTTAAGTTCAGTCATGTATTTTCCTTTACCCAGAGGCACAGGAATCAAAAGGAGGATGAAACTTGATTTGAGATTATTTATGTCTAGTAGAAATCAGTTCACCATCTGCTGACTAAAAAAGAATCAGAATGCCAGTTCTGAATGTCCACTGAAGTCTGGGTTACTCTGAAGGAGCAAACAGGAATCCCCAGGTTCCCATGTTTTGGGAGACCTGTCTCTCCTGTCAATCAGTTCTAAGTGAAAACCATCAAGGCCATTTTAACATAAAGTAGTCACTGTGTTTTCTTTACAAAGTTGCTGATTTGATCAAAGCTACCTCCATAACTTATTTTTGAATTATCAAAGAAAATACTCCACTATTGCATTTCATTCACACATGCTAGGTATGCTAGCAAAAAGAAAAAAATTTGTGGGATAAAGTTGGTCTACAAGCATAATTTGTAATCCCTGAACTAGCATGCAAAGAGGAGAAATGATATTGAAAAGTAGATTTGGCAAATAAAAAGGCATATTTCCTTGCTTACTGATTTTGTCCTAGGCAGTTATATATAAATAATATATTGTCCCACAGATGATTATTTAATTGTCCATCATTCTGATGATATCAAAGGAGTATTTAGTAACTGTATGAACCATTAAGCACTTTAAGTTCAGTTAGATATAGGATAAGCGCAAATTTATATTCAATAAAGAACCGAGAAAAGAAAACTCTATTTGGAAAATTAAATCAAAGAACATCTTCTGTGCTCCAGAAAATCATACTATATAAAGAATATACTTGACACACACTAGTTTTCTGGTCTTGTCCTTCATGAGGATCCACAGGAACACATACTAGTTCTAGAGTGAGCATAATTCTCACCTAATGAATATAGGCTCTTTTCCCCACTCATCATTTGACCTTGGGAAGTACAAAAGACTGCGGAAGTAATTAAATTACCAGTATGCACCAGTCACTTTCTTGGTTCTAGGACTCTAAGAAGTACCTCTGTACCACATCTTTCCCAGGCCCGTGAATACTGCGCCACCTCAGCCTGCCCCACCCCACTTTCCACAAAGGCAGACAGGGAGGTACGGTACCACAATGGCAAAGAAGCTGAGTACAAAGCTGGCCAGGAAAATGATGAGTCCATAAAAATACAGAGCTCTACAGACTGCTGTGTTGGCAGAAGGCAGGAGCTCAGCCATGGCTGGTGGTGGTGAGTACATCAGGATACACCTAGGAAGAGAATCAGTGGTCAGGAGTGTTGCTATAGGTGTAAGACCAGAGAGATAGCCATTTGGTGCAACAAAAGTTAATGAGTATATAATTTTACTTATCATCGAGCTGAGCCTTGTCCATAATACCTTGTTCCTTCTCACTGATACATTCTCATCTAGTCATTTTATGTCATATTTCTACCTAATGTATTTTTAGCCTTGACTATAGCCCCTAACCATAGCCCATTTAAAATACAAGTACCCTGGCCAGCATGGATGTACAAAGTCTTCTTCCATCTTAATTTATAGAAAAGAATAGGTGTAGTCTACCATGAAAATGATAGGTTTGGTCCTTACTTACCTGTGGCTCTGGCTGAAGTTGCGGAAACATTCACTGACATTGCCCAAACAGAATACAGGTACCATCAACAGTAGAGGTATCAGACTGGGAGGAAAAAAAATTATCACCCTAATATTCAGACTTTTTTATGCCTTTTTCCCTGTGCAAAATATTCTCCTATCCTTCTCCCAATACCATTACCCTACCCACTCTCCATGAAAACAAACACATTTCATTTCTTCAAGAAAAATACTTTAAAAACTTTAAGTATACTTTCTTTTCAAGTTCCTAGTGAAATGAAGCAGGAAATACATTTTATATCTAGGTTAATAAAACCTAACAGATTTTCACAGAGAGTCTCTGGGAGCTGTGGGCTTCCCAGGTGGCAAAGTTGTAAAGAATCCATTTGCTAAGGCAGGAGACATAAGAGATGTGAGTTTAGTTTCTAGGTTGGGAAGTTTCCCTGAGCAGAAAAGGGCAACCCACTCCAGTATTCTTGCTTGGAAAATTCTATGGACAGAGGAGCCTGGCAGGCTACAGTCCATGGTGTCGCAGTCGGACAAGACTGAGTGACTAAGCATGCACTCAGGGAGTTGCACCATCAGATTAAAAAACCAAGTGGGTCAAAATGAAATGAAAAAAATCTACCAAAGAGCTGTGTGATCTGTCTGTTCCCTGAGAATTTTTCCAAAACACAGCCTTAGGCAAACAGTTATTTATCCAGCTTAATATATGCAGATTTCTATAACTGGAAAAGATACAGGAGTAAAAGAGAACAACATCTAAAATCAACTCAATGTGACCATCACTTTAGGTGAGATCCAGATCCTTTCTGAGTTTAGTAAAAGAGTCTCACCCACTGTTATAAAGGTGAATAAGTTCTTGAAAATTATCTATTATAGCTTTCATGATATATGAAAAAGAATTAGAAGGCAAAAGACTTAAAGGAAAAATATTCACTCAAGGTCACATACAGTTAACTGCAGAACTGGGGCTAACACCCAATCTGTAACTTCAAATTGCTTGCCTATTTTACCTGGGAAAATGAAATCAGTGATTACATATTTGTTGCTTCCTACTCAGTAAAGTTATGTGAGGACCAAGGAGTGACAGAATGAACGGAAATAAGAGCTCTGTCCTTTTAATTGTTCCCACCTGGACCCAAGAATAATGAGTCTACACCATGCTAGGAAGGAAAAAAATCTTACCTGGACAAAATGATGGCTGTTTGACCAATTTGGCAGGTATAATCTATAGCCTATGAAAATAATAAATGTGAGTAATGTCTTAGGATATTGCCAATAATATTAAAATAAGACCAGGTCATCACTTACTATTTGATAGCACAAAAATTCCCAATAGCAGGTTTGCTTCAGTTAAGCAACATCTGATAAAAAAGTAAATGAAATGAATAGTTCCTTAGCACTGAACATAAAGAAAATTTTATCTGTATTATTGTATATTAAAAAATACACCAGTAGCCACAAAGAGGGCCTGCAGGAAGTAGCTTAATATAAGATTTGGATACCACAACAAATTCTCTTAAGAAGAAACGCTAATATGAAATTACATAGTAAATCTTCATCTTCTAATAACTGCTCAATCCTCTCCTCTTTTAGATCAAGGGAGGTGTAAACTGTTCAGACCTTATGCGTGGAGTAAAAGTCTATGTGTAAGATGACCAGCAGAAACCATTAACAGCCCAGGGTTAGTATAAGACAGAATCAAAAAAGGCACCTTGAATATAAGATCTATCTAGAAGATAGGAACCCATGTTCCCTCCATTGGAAGGTGAACTTTTAACTACTGGACCATGAGGGAAGTCCCCCAGCACTTCATTTTTATGATGAAAAATTGAGGCCCAAGAAAGGAAGATGATGTGCCCAAGGTCATACAAGAGATATAATGACAGAAAGAGGTTTAGAGGACAGATCTCCCAATTTACTTTCAAATGCTCTTTTCACAATGCTATAATACCATTTATTCATTCAACAAACATTTGCTGCGTTTCATCATTGCATGATAGGATACCACTTTCATTTGTTCTAGAACTGTAGGCTTTGGAAAAAATATGCTGGGAGGCTTTCTAGATTCATTTATTCCATGGTGCTCCTGAACAAAAATTCTCCTTCAAAAAGCCACAACAGAATGGATATGCCATAAATAAGAGGACTAGACTATTGAGTAAGATAAAATACACACAAAGACAGTTGAAGAAATGAACAATGATAACAACATAAAAATGTATTCTGCTAAATTACCTAGTGATTTACTTAAAGAATCAGAAATAAGGAACTAAGAGTACTATACAATGGAATACTATTTATCAATAGAAAGGAATGAATTACTTATATACAATGAATGAATTTCAAAAGCATTATGCCAAATAAAATAAACCAGACACCAAAATATTTTGTATGATATATAAAATATCTATATGAAATGTCCAGAAAATGAAAATCTATAGAGCCAGAAAGTGTATTAGCGGTTGCCTAGAGCAGGGTGAGCTAAACACAACTTAGTGACTGAACAACAAGGGCAGGGCAGGGTATGGGAAACAAATTAACAGTAAATATGCATGAAGGATTTTACTGGAGTAAAGAAAATATCCTGAAACTGATTTATGATAATTTTACAACCTGATAAGTTTACTTTTAAAACCACTGAATTAAAAAACAAAACAAAACACTGAATTGTACACATGAAACAGGTGAATTATGTGATATATGTAAGATATGCATACACAGAAAAGGATCCAGGTATATTGACTTATTTACCAAGTGTTCTCTGTCTCTTTCTGCAATGCTAGACAGTGTCCAAAACTCTTTTGTGAATCAAAGAAGGAACGGGTTGCTTCCTGGATCCATCTTGTTTTCTAATTACCATGCACTTATTCCTCTGCCCTTCTGCAAACCAGTATGCGTTACCCACATAAACCAACAAAATACTTCAGAGCGCAACACTCTGCCTTTCCAATACCCACAACCCAAATCCCATGTTAGCTAGCGGGGCATTTTCCCTACCTGCTCACCAAGATCTTCTTTAACAATGATGGACTGGCACAGAGCCAAGAAGGATTTCCCTCACTGAAAGGAACCAGGCAGGAATGGTAATGTTGTAAATAATGTTTCCCATAATCAAATCCTGTTGGTGGTGGTGGTGGCGGCGGCAGGGGTGGTGATGGTGGCACAAGAGTAGAGAAATCATGTCAACAGAGTGGAAACTCCATGAGTTTTCTCTTTTATCAACTCCAATGAATTCACCTAGTCGGTGCTAAGTGCTAAACTATTTGTCAAGGACTTGTGGATTTATTTTAGCATACTGTTCTTAACTATCAGCTCTGAATAAAACTTACCAGTGAAAATGTCCTCTGTGCACTCTGGCTAGGTTTCATCCTCAGTTCTTTGTACAGATACCAGATATAATTGATGGTGTAGAAAAATGAGGAGATGTACAATACCTAGATGAAAATCAAAACAACTGATCATAACTGTCCCACTATGGCTTCTTTCAATTTATTTCATTATTTTCTACTGTAAGAATCCTACCTACTGGTCTATTAGTAACTTACCATCTAGTATCCCTATCATGCAAAACTGGGCCAAGTCTGAGAATTCAACCCAGGCCTACCTAAAATATGTCCCAGCATCCTTATTTTATCCTTTTGACTGTTCAGAAGAACCACAACATTATCCACCTCCTCTCATTCAACTGTTCTATTTTTATGAGGATATCATAGAATCTTTTTCTATTTCATTTTTTAATTGAAAAGGACATCAGAAGGGTACAAATGAACTTTTTTACAAAACAGAAGTCAAATCACAGATGTAGAAAACAAACAAGTTTACCAGGGGATGAGGGGTGGGGGAGGGATAAATTGTGAGATTGGGATTGACATATACAGACTGCTCTATATAAAATAGTTAATTAGTAAGGACCTACTGTACAGCACAGGGAACTCTACTCAATACTCTGTAATGGCCTATATGGGAAAGGAATCTAAAAAAAGAGTGGATATTTGTTTATGTATAACAGATTCACTTTGCTGTATACCTGAAACTAACACAATATTGTAAATCAACTATACTTCAATAAAAATTTAAAAAAATAAAGAAAAGGACATAAGAACTTCCATTTATAATAATGAAAGCCTAGGCTATCCGAACCAAACTTTCCATTCAAAAGAACTAAACATGAATATGTTTTTAATCTTTAAAAACATCAAAGAGCTGACAAGATTGCAACAAACCAGTAGGACAAAAATCCAAGAGAAGGAACTTTTGCTTCCATCTTTGATGAAATAAAAGGAACAGAATTTGCATCTCAACCTTAAAAAACTAAAACCTGGACAAAATACATGAAAACACCCTGTTTTCAAACATCGGATAACAATCAGTACAGAAGAGTAATCCCCGAAAAAAAGAAAAACAAACAAGTTGAACCCAGCTAACCAGCTAGGCAAAGTGAGTGTGGTGAAGGGGACTCCAAAAGAAATAAGCTGTCTGGGCTGATTCATGTCAATGTATGACAAAACCCACTGCAATGCTGTGAAGTAATTAGCCTCCAACTAACAAAAATAAATGAAAAAAAAAAAAGAAGAAGAAGGGGATAGATTGTGAATAATCAAATAAAGAACAATTGTCCACTACATTAAAAAAAATAAAATAAAATAAAAAATAAATTACTTTACTTTTATTTTCCTATTAAAAAAAACAAAGAAATAAGCTGTCTGTGAGTTGAGACAGATTTCAGTGTTCAGAGAGGCCAAGGCAGCTAAAATGTGTGAAGCAAATTATCAGAGAAGAGGCAGATACACAGAAACCTAGTGCTCTGGAGGTTTGCAGAGGTACCTTCTAGTCTTTGGTTAAGTATACACATGGGAGAGAAAACCATCAAGAACAGAAAAAGAAGCACCAGAAAGGAGTATGTAGAACAACCTTCAAAAAAAAAAAATTCCTAAAGGAATAGCTTGTGTCTCCATCAGCCAGTGTGGAAAGACTTCCTAATCCATAGGCTGAATGGCAGTATTGTAGAATAATAATGTAAAATCATAAGAAGAGTACTGCCCTACTAATCAAACCAAATTAGCTGTACATGAAATACTGCCCTAACTAAGCTTAAAAGCAAGCCTTCAAAAAAACAAAGGATCAAACAAACTGAGAGTTAACTACATTGAAGACAAAATTCCTGAATTTAAAGGGGATTTATATGTATATATAAAACCCAATACTCAACAATAAAAAATCTATAATATCTGGTGTGTATTAAAATATTGTAAGTCATGTAGATAAGCAGGAAATTATGGCCCATAGTCAAGAGAAAAATTAATCAATAGCAATGGACCCAGAAACAACATAGATTATAAAAATTAAGAAAAAAAAGTTAAAGGAACTACTGTAAATATACTCAGTATGTCCAAGAAGGTAGAGGAAAGCATTAGGACAACATTGAGAAATGAAAGATATAAAAAAGATCCAAGCTGAAAGTCTAGAGATGAAAAATATATGGAATTTAAAATATGGAAAATTAGAAATTGCAAAAAATTAGTAAACTTGAAGACACAGAAATGGAAAGTAAAACGAAACACCTAGAGATAAAAGACTTTGAAAAAAAGGAACAAAACTTCAGTGAGTTATGTAACAATACAAGCAGGCTAATAACCCCTAATATGGGATTGGAATTCCAGCAGGAGTAGAGAGGAAGGGAGGAAAAAAAATATGTTTGAGGGAATAATAACCAAAAAATTTTCAAATTTGATGAAAATACAAACCACCATGTCCAAGAAACTTAATAAAACCAAACATAACATGAGGAAACCATACCAAGGTACAACATAATCATGAAATTATATGTCAAAATCCTCAACAAAATATTAACAAACCCAAATCAACAATACATAAAAAGGAACATACACCATGATCAAGTGGAATATCCATGATCAAGTTCAATATCCACAAATCAGTCAATGTGGTGTACCATATTAACAACAGGAAAATAAAAATCATGATCCCCATAGATGCAGAAAAAGCTTCTGACAAAATTCAACATCCATTTATGAAAAAAACTCTCCACAAACTGGGTATACAGGTAACTATACCTCAATATAATAAAGGTCATGGATGACAAGACCACAGCTAATATCATACTCAACAGTGAAAAGTGGTCCTCGAAGATCAGGAGTAAGACAAGGGTGCCCATTCTCACCACTTCTATTCAATAGTAATAGAAGTCTTAGCTACAACAATCAGAGAAGAAAAAGAAAAGGCTTCCAAGTTAGAAGAGAAGAAGTAAAATGGTCACTATCTGTAGATGACATGATACTACACATACAGAACCTTAAAATCTCTACCAAAAAACTACTAGAGCTCATCAGTGAATTCAGTAAAGTTGCAAGACACAAGGTTGATATACAGAAATCTGTTGCTTTTCTATATGGGCTTCCCTGGTGGCTCAGAGGGTAAAGTGTCTGCCTGCAATGCAAGAGACCTGGGTTTGATCCCTGGGTCGGGAAGATTCCCTGGAGAAGGAACTATCAGAAACAGAAAGCAAAAAAACCAATTCCATTTAAAACAGCATCCAAAGAAAACCCAAACAACTAAAGAGGTGAAAGACATATTCTGAAAACTATAGAATGGTGACAAAGGAAATTTTAGATGATACAAAGAAATGAAAAGATACACCGTGTTTATGGATTGGAAGAATTAATATTGTTAAAATGTCCATAGTATCCAAAGCAATCTACAGACTCAATGCAACAATCTCTATGAAAATATCTAGGAGTACTAGAACAAATAATCCTAAAATTTATATGGAACCACAGAAGACCCAGAATAGCCAAAGAAAGCTTGAGAACAAAGAACAAAGCTGGAGTTATTACATCCCCTGACTTCAGACTACAGTACAAAGGTAAGTCATCAAAACAGTATGGTATTGGCATAAAAACAGGCACACAGATCAATGGAACAAAATAATGAGCCCAGAAATTAACCACACACTTATGGTCAATTGATCTATCAAAAGAGGCAAAAATAAACAATGTGAAAAGATACTCATCAATAAATGTTGCTGGGAAAACTGGACAGTTATGTGTAAAAGGATGAAATTTGAACATTTTATCACACCATATAGTGCTTCCCTTGGTGGCTCAGCAGTAAAGAATCAGCCTGCCATGCAGCAGATGCAGGTTTGATCCCTGAGTCAGGAAGATCTGTGGAAAAGGAAATGGCAACCCATTCCAGTATTTCTGCCTCAGCAATCCCATGGAAAGAGGAGCCTAAAAAAAAAAAAAAAGAAAGAAAGAAAGAAAGAGGAGCCTAGTGTGCTACAGTCCAAGGGGTCGCAAAAAATTGGACACAACTTAGCAACCAAACAACAACAACTATGATTATACCATATACAAAAATAAAGTCAAAATGGATCAAAGACCTAAATGTAGGACAGGAAACCATAAAACTCTTAGAAGAAAACATAGGCAGAATACTCTGACACAAATATTTTTTAGGATGTTTCCTCATGCAAAAGAAACAAAAGAAAAATAAACAGATGAGATCTAATTAAACTTAAAAGCTTTTGCACAGTAAAGCAAACCACTGAGAAAAAAGAAAAGACAAACTACAGAACAGGAGACAATATTTGCAAATGATATATCCAATAAGGAGCTAATATATGAACAGCTTATACAGCTCAATATCAAAAAGCCAAAAAATCAAATTTTTTAATGGGCAGAACTGAATAGACATTTTTCCAAAGAAGACATACAGATGGCCAACAGGCACACAAAAAAATGTTCAATGTTGCTGATTATCAGGATAATGCAAATAAAAACCACAATGAGATATTATCTCACATCTGTCAGAATGGATATCAAAAAAATGACCACCAATAACAAATGCTGGTGAGGATGTGGGGAAAAGGAGAACCCTATAACAGTTGGGAATGTAAAATGGTTCAGCCACTATGGAAAACAATATGGAGGTTCCTGAAAAAAATATAATTACCGTATGATCCAGCAATTCTACTTCTGAGCATATATAGCCAAAGAAAAAGAAAACAGTAATTTGAAAAGACAATATCAAACTTTAATATTCATAGCAGCATTATTTAAAATAACCAAGATATGGAAGAAACATAACTGTCCATCAACAAATGAATAGATACAAAATATGTGGTGTATAAATAAATATATATATATACTTACATACACACAATACAATATTACACAGCCATAAGAAAGAATGAAAATTTGCCATTTACAACAACATAGATGGAAGGGGAAAGTATAATGTTTAGTGAAATAATCAGAGAAAGATAAATACTATATGTTACTACCTATATGTGAAATCTAAAAAATAAAACAAATGAATAAATATAACAAAACAGAAACAAACTCATCACAGATATACCTAATAGAACAACTGGTTGTGCTAAGTTGCTTCAGTCCTGTGTGACTCTTTGGGACCCTATGGATTGTAACCACTAGTTTATATTCTCGCCTGGAAAATTAACAAGTGGTTATCAGTGGGAAAAAATGGATGAGGGAGGGGCAAAAAATGGGTAGGGGATGAACAAGTACAAGCTACTATGTATAAAATAAACAAGATACAAAGATATATTATACAGCACAGAGAATATAGCCAATATTTTATAATTTTAAACAAAACAGAGTATAATCTATTAAAAAGTGAATCGCTATGTTGTACATCTGAAACTAATAAAATATTACATATCAATTATATCTTAAATTAAAAAAAAAGAAATTCTGACACATGCTACAACATGGATACACCTTGAAGACATTAAGCTCGGTGAAACAAGCTAACACAAAAGGTCAAATACTGTATTATTCTACTGATATGAGTTATCCAGTGCTTCCCAGGTGGTGCTAGTGGTAAAGAACCCACCTACCAATGCAGGAGACAAAAAAGACCTGGGTTCAATCCCTGGGTTGGGAAGATCCCCTAGAAGAGGGCATGGCAACCCACTCAAGTATTCCAGCCTGGAGAATCCCCATGGACAGAGAAGCCTTGTGGGCTATAGTTCACAGGGTCACAAAGAGTCGGACATGAAGAGTCAGACAAGAAGCAACTTAGTACACACATGAGGTACCCAGAGTAGTCAAATTCATAGGTGGTTACCAGAGGCTGGAAGGTACAAGAAATGGAGAGGTATTATTTAAAGGATAAAGAGTATCAGTCTGGGATAATAAAAACATCTGGAGGTGAATAGTTACACAACAATGTGAATGTATGCTGCTGAACTGTATACTTAAAAGTGGCTAAAATACTAAATTTTGTTATGTATTTTTACCAAAACCTAAAATTTTTTAATGGTTAAATGGAAAATTCTATGTTAAATGTGTTTTACCACAATTTCAAAAACTACAACTAATTCATTAAATAAATAAGCTACTGTGTTTAAGCCTCTATAGCTCATCCCTTCCACTGATTACAAAGAAAAACTATCTGGTAAAAATATAAAAATTAATTACTTGAGGACTCTGCAAAGTAAACAAAAGCAAGTGGATTACAGAAGGGAGTCAAATGTGAAGAAGTGAACTGCACAGAAATAAGTTTCCCAAACTTTTTCTCTCTCACAGTTTTGCCTCAAATGTGTGCCCCAATCGTGATGCTACTCAATGTAGGCACCTAAAACTCTAATAGAAACCCATCCTCTAGGCTACAGAAACCGGAGAAGGGCTCCCATCAGGTAGGAAGGTGTGGAAAAGCATGGGGAGAATCCCAGAAACGGTAAGAGTCAGAAATGAGGATGCTCTGATTCTGTGTGTGATTCCAGATAAGTTTCAGCCTAACCCCTACACCACGCATAAGAATGGTGGTCCCAAAACTGCACAGCCAAGGCTTAGAGAAATAGACTGAGATCTGAACCACTGCCTGAAGATGATGAGATGATAATTACATTCTATATATAAAGAAAAGGAAAATGTCACTGACTCTCATGGGAGAAGATAATCACCAAACATCAACTCAGAAATGAGCCAGATGTTGGAACCATCCAAACAGCATCTTTATTTGTGTGTGTGTGTATAGCAGAGTTTTATTAAAGTGCAAAGGGACAGAGAAAGCTTCCAACACAGACATCAGAAGGGGACACAAACAGTGCCCTCTTGTTAGTTTTTAGCAAGCACTACATACTGATTAGCAAGTATTTTGAGATCGTTTTTAGTTTTTAGCAAAGCATTCTATACTGGTTAGCAAGCATTTTGAGACAGAATTGGCACAAAGGGAGTCATCTCTGGCCATAAAACAATTGACATGAATCTTGAAGACAGGCAGATTTCCAAGCAAATATAGAGTTTCATTAATATAGCTTATTAAGAAAAACATTTTCATGAGGAAGATGTATTGGTTTGCTGAGCCATTAGCAGCTCAAGGCTTGAGAAAAATGAGTTCAGGAGGAACCAAATGTCATCATGGAGGCTCCTTTAATCCTGTGTAAAAGAAAGTAAGTGAAGTTGCTCAGTCGTGTCCGACTCTTCATGACCCCACGGACTGTATTCTACCAGGCTCCTCCATCCACGGGATTTTCCAGGCAAGAATACTGGAGTGGGTTGCCATTTCCTTCTCCCCAGCCAGTAGTTTTAAAAGCAACTATTTACAATGCATTTAAGGGAAAAAACATTTGAAATAATTTTAGGGGGTGACAGAAATAGGAATGTTTATTAACTTGATTGCGGTGAGGATTTCATACATATATAAAAAATGTACACTTTAAATATATGTAGTTTTTTAATATATAGCTCAATAAAGTTCAAAAAATAAAGTAACATTAATCACATCTGTGCCAAACACAAGGTAATTGTTATTAGTGACAGTTTTATAGATTTAGGAGACTGAGTTCGGAAAGATGAAGTACTTGCCTAAGGTCACAAAGTTAATCAAGTCCAGGATTCCAATGCAGATTTTTTTTTTCTAGTAAGATAATGCTCAAAAGCCTTCAAGCACAAAACATGTATATTATCAAGTGTGAAACAGATCGCCAGTCCAGGTTGGAGACAAGTGCTCAGGGCTGGTGCACTGGGATGACCCAGAGGGATGGAATGGGGAGGGAGGTGGGAGGGGGGATTCAGGATGGGGAACACATGTAAATCCATGGCTGATTCAGGTCAATGTATGGCAAAAACCACTATAATATTGTAAAGTAATTAGCCTCCAACTAATAAAAATAAATGGAAAAAAAAAAGTACATGAACTGAGAACTTCCAGATGTATAAGGTGGATTTAGAAAAGGCAGAGGAGCCAAAGATCAAGTTGCCAATATCCACTGGATCACAGAAAATGCAAGAGAATTCCAGAAAAACTTCTGCTTCATGGACTACGGTAAAGTCTTTGACTGTGTGGATCACAACAAACTGTGGAAAATTCTTAAAGAGAATTTTACCAGACCACCATACCTGCCTTCTAAGAAACCTGTATATAGGTCAAGAAACAAGTTAGAACTGGACATGGAACAATGGACTGGTTCAAAATTAAGAAAGGAGTACATCAAAGGCTGTATATTGTCACCCTGTTTATTTAACTTATATACAGAGTACATCATGTGAAATGCCAGGCTGGATAAAAGCTAGAATCAAGATTGCCAGGAGAAATATTAATAACCTCAGAAAAACAGATGACACCACACTTATGGCAGAAAGTGAAGAGGAACTAAAGAATCTCTTGATGAAGGTGAAAGAGGAAAGTGAAAAAGCTGGCTTAAAACTTAACATTCAAAAAACTAAGATAAGGCATCCGATCCTATCACTTCATGGCAAAGAGATGGGGAAAAAAATAGCAACAGTGACAGACTTTATTTTCTTGTGCTCCAAAATCACTGTGGACTGTGACTGCTGTCATGAAATTAAAAGATACTTGCTCCTTAGAAGGAAAGCTATGACAAACCTAGACAGCATATTAAAAAGCAGAGACACCACTTTGCCAACAAAGGTCCATATAGTCAAAGGTATGGTTTTTCCAGTAGTCATGTACAGATGTGAGAGTTGGACCCTAAAGAAGGCTGAGCTCCAAATTGATGCTTTCAAACTGTGTGCTGAATGAAGAATCATCTTGAGAGTCCCTTGGACTGCAAGGAGATCAATCCAGTCAATCCTAAAAGAAATCAACCCTGAACTTTCACTGGAAGGACTGATGCTGAAGCTTCAATATTTGGCCACCTGATGCAAAGAACTGACTCATTGGAAAAGACACTGATGCTGCGAAAGATTGAAAGCAGGAGAAGAAGGGGACAACAGAAGATGAGATGGTTGGATGGCATCACTGACTCAATGGACATGAGTTTGAGCAAGCTCCGGGAGCTGGTGATGGACAGGGAAGCCTGGTGTGCTGCAGTCCATGAGGTCGCAAAGAGTCAGACACAACTGAAACGACTGAACAACAAAGATTATAATATTATAATATAATAATTTATTATTACCTGAGAAAATACAGCCTTAACCATATTTATGAGGTTATAAGCAGGACTGAATAAAGTATGTCTCTAAGATACTTAAATTCATACAAGACAGGTAACATATTATTAGTACCTGGAGTTCATATCACTAGTTACATATCAGTATTTTCCTACTAAATTAAAACAAATTTCCCCTCTAGCAACAACTCCCAGAGGAAGTAACTAACAGTGAGTATAGACTGCACATTAGCCTCTACTTTTTTCACATCCTAAGTCTCAGAAGCATTATATACTGGTAGTACTAGGTAGGTTAATCCACTGATAAAATCTATGAAAGATATATAACTTACATATAATCATATGTAGTATTTCTAAAAGTCAACATTATATTAATAAAAAATGCAATAATCTCAAAAGATGTTGAAATATACTCCATTACATGAAAATATGGTCAGAGTATGTTGAATAATAAGAGCAGATTATAAGAGTATTAATATATTATATTAGCTCTAAAATGTATTCATCTATAGAGAAGATTGAAAATACATAATATACATAAAATATTAAAGAGTAATTATATCTGGGTGATTTAATTACCTTTTTGCTTCTCCATATTTTCCAAATTTTCTACAGTAAGTATTTTCTTAATGTGGAAAAACAGTAAAAGCTATTATTTCAAAGTGTAACAATAAATAAAAGGGTCCCACTTCCCAGGATGGGTTATCTTCACTTCTTACTTAGATCAGAGTGTGCCTTTCATATAAGATGTTGTCTCAATCTAGTAGTACTCACCTGTCCAACTACTTGCAGGTTATAGCAGACAATGTCCTTATTGGCTGTTGAAGTTCCATAGAGAAGTGCCTCAGTGAGCCAGTATATCCCCAAGAGGAGGTCAGAGAAGCTCAGGTAAAAGAGTGGTCTTCTCTGTCAAAGCAAGAAAATTCATACTTTCAAAAATGATGCAGTCAAAAGAATGTAACAATCAATTATGCTTAACCTTTCTCGTTTAAAACTGGGCACAATTTCTCTGGGGCCTCTGCTACTGGCTAACTGTAGGGAATCTAAATGAATAATCCAGGCAGGAAGGAGTCTGTAATCTCAATTATTCCAACTGTTCTGCAACCAGAGGAACTTCTCTCTCAAAGAGACATTCCTTCCTCACATACAGGGTCAAAGAAAAGAACGAAAAAATGAAAAATTTTGTAATGGAGACATACCTCAAATGGGAAATTTTAAGTGTTTTAGCTGCAGAGCCAACATCTTCTAACAGTAAGAAATGATATCTGAGTGTTTTAGGATATGGTTAAGAACACAAAGAACATGAAAACAAGTGTTTTTAAATTGTCACATAGTTTAATTTGCAATTTTTCTTTACTGATGTGTAACTGACAAAATTATAAGATAATTAAAGTATATGTGATGATTTGATGTATATATACACTCTGAAAGGATTTCCCTCAAGCTAATGAACACATCCATCATCTCACATATTTATTTATATAACATAAATGTGTGTGAACATTTAACATTTACATTCTATTTTCTGAGCAAATTTCAATTATACAATATAGTGTTATCAACTATGGTTATCATGGTTATGTATAAGATCCTAAGATTTTATTCATCTTATAGGCTTTCATATTAATGAAAGTCAAGATGGAGAAAAATACCAGCAAGAATTATATATGTTGTCTTTCAATTTCTAACTACATTCTGAAGTTTGTCTGCCTCACTTTCTAGTATCCTTCTCCTTTTGGTCTACACCCTCCCACTTTCTTGAAAACAGTTTTGGACCCCCATGGAGAAAATTATAAAATGTTTATTAAAAGACCCCAAAGATAAGGTGAATGCTCATGAACTGTAAGATCCAGTATTATGAAAATGTCAGTTCTCCTTTAACTGATACACAGATTAAATGTAAATCATTATATCTCAACATATTTTCTTGTATAGTTTGATGAAGTTGGCTCTAAATTTGATACTGAAACACAAAATATCAAGTTAACCATGACATTCTTTAAGAAAAAGGAGAAAGAGGACTTATCTTACACATACCAAACAATATAAAGCTGGATACAATATAAAGTAGATACAGTGGTATTAGCCCAGAGATGGACAAACAGATCAACAGAACAGAATGGAGTCTCAAACAAGCCTAAGCATGCAAATATATATATATATATATAAGATTTATAAACTTTTGATACATGACGAGGTAGCTTTCTGCGTGGAGAAAGAATAGGCTTTTCAAAATGTGATACTAGAACAACTGGGTATCCATATGGATAAAAATGAAATTGGGCCTGAACTTTCTATTTCACACACTCAAAAAATTAGTCTCAAATAGTTCAAAGACCTAAATGTGAAAGACAAAAATCTATAAAGGTTTTTTAAAAAGTTTTTAAAGGTAATATAGAAGAATGTCTTCAATTTTAGGGAAAGTTTTTCCTAAACAAAATTCTAAAAGAAATAGTTAAAAATTTGCCCACATTAAAATGAAAAATGTTTGTAAAAAGATACCATAAAGAAAGTGAAAAGACAAGCTACAAAGTGGGAGATCTTTGTAACACATATGACTAACAAAGGAACAGTGTCCAAACAATATTAAAAACAAAAACGCTTAAAATGCAATAAGAAAAACTAATAGAAAAAAATGGACATAAGATTTGAATAGGTAGTTAAGAAAGAAATTCAAATAACCACAAACCTGTGAAAGTACATCTGACCCAATCAGTAATCAAGGAAATTAAAAAATTAAAATTACAAGGAGACCAAAGTCAATCAATCATAAACTACAAGGGGACCAAAAGTCAAATCAATCAATCAACAATGAGACAGGGACTTCCCTGGTGGCCCAGTGGTTAAGAATCTGCCTGCTAATGCAGGGGACACAGGTTCAATTCCTGGTCTGGGATCTAAGACCCTACATGCCTCAGGGCAACTAGGCCTGTGAGCCACAATTAGAGAATAGCCCCTGTGTACTGCAGCTAGAGAAAGCCCACATTTAGCAACGAAGATCCAGCACAGTCAAAAATAAATGAAATTCCGTTTTTAAAAAAAATCTACAGTGGGACAAAAATTACACACCCATGGCAAAAAATTTTAAAGTCTGACAATATCAAATACTGAGGGGAACATGAAGCAATAAGACATTTCATACACTGCTGGCACAACCATTTGAAGAACACTTGGCAGTATCTACGGGATATCCATATCCTATAGCAATTCTATTATTAGGTAAATACATTAGAGAAATTTTTGCATGTGGGCATCAGAAGACACCTACCAGATTGTTTATACTAGCACAGATAGATAAACTGTGGTATGTTCATAATACAGAATGCTAAACATCAATGAGAAAGAAATGAAGCAGAGCTATACACAACACCATGGACAAATCTCAGAAGTAATAATGAGGAAAAAAGCAAATCACAAAGCAATACATCCTCAAAAATACAGTGTTATCCCATCTATATTAAGTTCAAAAATGCAAAAACTAAATTCTTTCACAGATTCTACTGGTCTATGACCTACCACAAGTTTATAACTGTTAATGGGTAAAAAATTAAAACAGAATACAAAATAAACTCTGGAGCAGAAAGGCAACCAAGCAGCTCTTGTGAGCAAAAACATAATTATAGTCAATGATTCAACAAATAACCTTAAACATAGGGAACCGCTGGTCATTAAAACATACCTAAGGTCGTTCGTGGAGAAATAAAGGATAAAAAGAGGTTTATATACTTTCACTCATGGTTGGAAAATCATGAGTTCTAGTAACAGGAGACAAAATCAAATAAACAACAAAACCTGAGACTTCCCTGGTGGGCCAGTGGCTGAGACTCCCAACTCCCAATGCAGGCGATCCAGGTATATCCCACATAACGAAACTAAGAGTTTGCATGCCACAACTAAAAGATCTCATGTGCTGCAACTAAGACCAGGAGCAGCCAAATAAATAAATAATATTTCTAAAAATATATATGTATAAAGTGTATACCATTCAAAAACAAAACTGATGCATCCATTATTGAAATAAAAAAACATGTCACCCCTTCTGTTTAACAAGATACTATATAAAAGATAATACAAAGAAATGTATGATAGAGACCAAACTTTAAGAAAAATACAAAACATAAAAAATCTAAAACTTTTTTAAAAAGGTACTTCCCTGGTGGTCCACTGGTAAAGAATCCATGCTTCCACTACAAGGGGTACTGGTTTGATCCCTGGTCAGGGAACTAAGATCCCACATGCCACGTGGCATGGCCAAATTTTTTTTTTAATAAAAAATGTTTCAATAAAAATACAATCAGCATAGCAGTTAAGAAAGTCATGAAAAAGCTTAATAATGATCCTAAACATGAAAGAAAAATCTTGAAAAAAAAACCATTTATTTATACTTGTCTAATTAAAATCAAGAGCAAAATAAAATGCAGAGACAGATGCATTATGTGAAAGACTTTCCCTGAGAAGGTTCTGGGTCCAGGTCTACCCGGTAAGGTAAAATACCTAAAGCAATCCATATTAACACTCTTCCAAAACCCTGCTTCCCAATATTTCTAGTGAAATCAGGTTACAAAGAATGTCAAAAGTGACCTTCATAAGGAAATGAAGTCATACAAGTGTAGTGAAGTACATCTGCCTTTTGTTTTTTTTTAACATTGGCTGACCTAAGCCACTTTCTTCTCTTTTAAGGTTGCCTCTCTGAGTCACTGTCTAATCAGCTAGTCCCCTCAAAGATTTCCCATGGACTTCTCCAATTTATCATAATTATTAATTTAGTAATTATCTTTTTTTCAGATTACGCCTCCATGTGTCTTTGTTGTTAAAAATGTGATGTAACAAATAAATAAAACAGTGCAGTATGACTGACCAGAGAAGGCCATGGCACCCCACTCCAGGACTCTTGCCTGGAAAATCCCATGGACGGAGGAGCCTGGTGGGCTGCAGTCGGACACAACTGAGTGACTTCACTTTCACTTTTCACTTTCACAGTTGGGAGAAGGAAATGGCAACCCACTCCAGTGTTCTTGCCTGGAGAATCCCAGGGACAGGGGAGCCTGGTGGGCTGCCGTCTATGGGGTTGCACAGAGTCGGACACGACTGAAGCAACTTAGCAGTAGCAGCAGCAGCAGTATGACTGACATTTTTAAGCTGGGAAAATTGGAATCTTCCCTAAACCAAGAAAACAGAATGTGTAGGAACTACTGAATTAATAATTACTAAGGTCCTTCGGGCTCTGGTTATGTGAAAGGTATGAGCACTGAAGCCAGAGAAATTAAAGGTTGCACCCCAGGCCAAACTAGACCCCACATCTTTATAAAGCTCTAACCCACTGTCATGGCAGAAGTCACCCTAGAGCAGCGATTTGCAACCAGGAGTGACTGTCTCTTCCCGGAGACATTTGACAACATTTGAACATAATTTTGGTTGTCACAACTGGGTGAAGAAGGTTTCTGCAACATCCAACAGGTAAAGTCTGCTAAACATCCTAAGATGCAGGACAGCCACCTACAACAAATAACCATATAATCCCAAAGGTCAATAGTGGCTGAGATGAGAATCTCTGCTTACCCCTCTCTATGTAACTTATATTTTATTAACTTAATCACACCTGAATGAAAATTTTAATGAACATCCAGGAAACAAACATTAAGGAAATTCACATCACAGGAAGACGTGTGGCCTAAGATCACTTTGGCACGCAACTAACAATATAGTATCAAGACTTCTACTTTCTAGTTTTTACTTACATAGCCACATTCTATCTCTGAAATTCAAAATTCTCTTTTCATTAGGCATTATATTTCAGTGGTTTAAAAGTGTATGGGAGAGGGACTTCCCTTGTGGTCCAGTGGTTAGGATTTTGCCTTCCAGTGCAGGGGGTGCAGTTTCGATCAGGGAGCTAATATACTACATGCCTCAGGGCCAAAAAACCAAAACATAAAACAAGCAATATTGTAACAAATTCGATTAAGACTTTTAAAATGGTCCACATTAAAAAAAAAAAAAATCTTAAAAAAAATACAGGTGAGGAGAGGCTTCGGAACAAGGTAAGTCTGCACCCAAATTCTAGTTTTAATACTTACTAGCTATGAGACCTTAGGAAAATCCATCAATTTAATAAGGATTCCATTTCTCCATCTATAATATCAGACTAATAATATAAGCATCTGCCTACAATGCAGGAGACCTGGGTTCAATCCCTGGGTTGGGAAGATCTCCTGAAGAAGGAAATGGCAACCCACTCCAGTAGTCTTGCCTGGAAAATCCCATGGACAGAGGAGCCTGGCAGGCTACAGTCCATGGGGTCGCAAAGAGTTGGACACAACTGAGAGACTTCACTTCACAGGATTATTTTAAGGATTAAATGAAAGATGTTTTTTGTTTGTTTGTTTTTGGCCACCCTAAGCAGCAGGTGGAACTTTCCCAATCAGGGATCAAACCTATACCCACTGCAGAGGAAGCGCAGTATTAACCACTGGACTACCAGGGAAGTCCTGAAGAGTGTATTTAAAATACTGGGCATATGTACCAATAATATAATAATTATGAAAAATTGCATTTAATTTGAAGGGGGATTGTAGTTAAGAGTTAGACTTTTGAAAAATCCCTGCTCTGCTATTTACTGTGTAACTTGAACAACTTATTTCATGACTTTGAGCCTCAATTTGCTTATCTGCAAAACTGAGCTAATACCATTCTTCTCATAGGACAGTGATGAGGACCAACAAGATAAAGTATTTAACATACAGAGTTAAAGTGGGTCAAATAAAAAACCTAATGACATTTTCTACATTACAAAAGCTCTCTAATACATGTTCTAAATTACATTTTGCTTAATTTTGTGCCACCTGGCCTGATTTAAAAAGTTTTCTTACATTTTTCTTAAAATATTTTTTCAAGGCAGTGAAAGCCCAGAAACGTACCCACTAGGCCATCAAGGAACTCCCTGGTTGGTCTTTTTTAATACCTTAAGAATATTCAATTTTTATTTGTCAATTACATCTCAATAAAAGGAAGGATTTTTTTTGGTATGATTAGTTTTACACAGGATGTATTTTTGTTCTATTTTCACCATTAAATGTAACTGCCAGAAGGCCAGAACAGCAAAATAAATATCTTTTGTATAGCAGTCTTTGAACTATTTCCAGCCCCAATAGCAATTTTACCAAGATATCAACATCAGAAAACTCACCTCCTGGCAGGACCCTACCATGCCTAGAGCAAATTATAGGCTTCAAACAACACTCCATTTCCTTGACTTTAATAATTAATGCATACTCCAAAAAAATCTACATTTATCCACCAATCCATATCTAGTCAATTCTTCAGTATTAAAAATTATAGTTAAAATAACTACCTAAAAGAAAAGGGAGATCTATTGGCAATGTCTAAAGCATCCCAATGTATCAAAATGACAAATTTACAAGCAATTTATAGAATTATTCCATCACTTACAGGGGACACCTATCTCATTTATTTCAAAGGCTAAGTCACTGAAAATTCAAATCCAACACAAAAACAGATTGCTTACCTCTGGAGATTTCTGTATGTTCTGGAATATAGCATAGGCAATAAGTGAACTTGAACCTACAACACTGACAGAGATAAAAGATTATCATTAAACAGGACAATTGGGCTCCTTTGTTTTTGCTATGTTTTTATATACTTATTGACATATAATTGATATAAAATAAACTGCACAGTTTTAAAAATATGGAATGCTTAATGAATTTGTGTGTCATCCTTAAGCAGGGGCTATGCTAATCTCTGTATTGTTACAATTTTTAGTATATGGGCTACCAAAGTGAGCACTTTGCAACTGGTTTTGAAAATCAATCCTGTTGACCAGAATGTCCTTTGATTTCTTCAATCTGTTTTTTATTATTGTAATTGTTGATGTTATTACATTTTATTAATCAGAAAAAATCAGCATGGTAAAGAAGAGCATATCTCTCTAAAGAATAAAAGTAAATCCCCAGGGGGTAGAGGCAGAGATATAGAAACTACAGAATTCTCCAGTTCTGCTTGCAGTAGTTTAAACAGTCACATTACATGAGATTAAACAGACTTACCTCAGAGTGGCCATGACAAACTGTATCCACTGTATCGCAGAAAAAAACTAAATAAGAGAAAATGGGAATAAAATGAAGTCTTTAAATTTTAATATTCAACCTTACTTTAATTTCACTATTTATTAACTATCTGTGCAGAGCACAAACCCTTCATTACCTAATCAAAACATGCTAGGTCTGAAAATGAGTAGAAGGGGTGAACAGGCCCCTGGAAAGCCAGGTTGGCCCTTTTTCCTCCCTTATCGCTACATTGCTGGGAAACACTAAGATAAAAAGAATAGAGAGGTGGACAGAAAATGACTGAATAAAAAAAGAGTTGGATGAGAAAATTAATAAAGTCAGGAATAAACTGGAGAAGAGGTAGAAAAAGTTAAATTTTGAGAGAGAACAGTCAGGTAAGTGGAAAGAATGGGTAACAGAAAAGGCAAATAGACACTAAATGAAGTTGACTGACAGAGAGCCAGACAGAGAAAACACAGAATAGTAAGCAACAGGGGGAAAGGAAGAAGAAAAGTTAATTGTACGGAGAGAGATACTGTTTGTGAAAAACACAGAACAGGGAGGAAGTAAGGGGACAAAAAAGCAGCAGGGGCTCCTCCTAGTCTCACCAAATCCCAGCTGTCCTCCAAAATGCTCGTCTCCAGGAGGAAGGCCATACGGGCCTCAGCCTCAGCCAAATTTAAGCAGCCTGATCCTTCCTGCTCAGGTTCTGACTTCCAAGCAGTAAACAGGTAGCTCCACCCTTAACCCAGCTGGGCTCCTCCCTACCCAATCCTGCCCTGTATTTTGAGGGCAAGGAGAGAGAGTAGTGAGAAGTGGAGGAGAAAGCCAAGCAGAAAGAACAAAAACAGAATGAGCAGGTGACAGGGAAACAAAGTTCTAAAAAGCATAAGAAGGGGCAAGAGGTAGGAATAATAAAAAGTACACAGAATGAGTCACTAAGAAAAGATAAATGGAGCTGCAAGGGAGAAATGGAATAGAAAAAATGGAGAGAAAAACAGGGAAGAAGGGAGTTCTGTTTGAAATATGTTCCTGTTTAGGGACAATAGCCTATATTGGGAAAGAGAGACTGTATATTCACTCAATTAACAAGTTTTTAGTAATATCTGGAAAAGATGTGAAAGAAGAAGGGGTTATTAATGTCTCATATTTATTTACTATTAACATTTTCTTAAATATTATATCAACTTTGTATAAAACACTGGTATAACATATATAAATACAAAAAAAGATACAGACCTAGACTTCCAGGATCTTATACTATAGTAAGAAAAATAACTTGAATTCCAAAATCTTGAATAATTGTCACAAAAAATAATGTACACTGATTGTCATTTGAACATTATTTGGAAGAACTAGAAAAATTTGGACAAAAATTGGGGTAAGGAGAAAGCAGAAGGAAGAATATTTCATTTACATAACTATTTATATTTCATCTAACCATTCCCTCAGACATTTCACAAATATTTAATGATAATGTAAATTTAATCATGAGTAACTTAAATATGTTACTCATTTTTTCACATGAAATTAAGAATATCTTGTGCAATGGAAGACAGGACATTGTTAAGTGGAGGTAGGCTCTAATCACTTTGCTTAAATTATTAGATAAACAAATTAAAATACCAGTGTATTTCTGGATCAGAAACTCCTACCATTAGGTCTTAGGGAGTGTTTTGAGGCCTCTAATCACACATCTATCTAATAAGGGTGAGGGACTAATGACAGTCTTACCAAGTGATAAGAGAATGCTTTTGAACAAAGGACTCCTGTCTCAGTCAAGAACAAATGTCAAACTGTTCAGAGAACAGTCACGGCAAATCAGTCTGCTACTCTTGGCAAGAGAATTTTTCTCTTTCAGCCTCTCTTCTAAAATGACTTATGCCACCAACCAACATTTGGGGCTCTACTTTTATATTTTTCTCTATAAATTAATCCCCTGCCTGTATATTTAGCACTGTTTCCCCGCTCTGAAATGTCTTTGGAAACATAATCCTCCCAAATCCTTTTCTACAAGGGCTAATCCAAGCCCAAATGATGAAGTGGGTGATAGATATTTTCAGTTTTCTCTTTTCTTTTTACTTAGCTCCTTAGCAAGTTAAAACACATCCCAGTTTGCAATGTAATGGGCTACTAGTATACGTTCAGTTCAGTTCAGTTGCTCAGTCGTGTCTCTTTGCGACCCCATGAACCTCAGCATGCCAGGCCTCCCTGTCCATCACCAAATCCCAGAGTTTACCCAAACTCGTGTCCATTGAGTCAGTGATGCCATGCAACCATCTCATCCTCTGTCGTTCCCTTCTCCTCCTGCCCTCAATTTTTCCCAGCATCACGGTCTTTTCAAATGAGTCAAATCTTCACATCAGGTGGCCAAAGTATTGGAGTTTCAGCTTCAACATCAGTCCTTCCAATGAACACCCAGGACTGATCTCCTTTAGGATGGACTGGTTGGATCTCCGTGCAGTCCCAGGGACTCTCGAGTCTTCCCCAACACCACAGTTCAAAAGCATCCATTCTTCTGCACTAGTATATGTGCATGTGTGCTTAGTCACTTCAGTCATGTCTGATTCAGTGTGACCCTATGGACTGTAGCCTGCCAGGCTCCTCTATCTGTGGGATTCTCCAGGCAAGAATACTAGAGCGGGTTGCTGTGCCCTCCTCCAGGGGATCTTCCCAAACCAGGGATTGAACCTGAGTCTCTTAAGTCTACTGGACTGGCAGGTGGGTTCTTGATCACTAGCACCACCTGAGAAGCCCTACTAGTATATATGACATATCAATTTAATTTAACAGATATTCACTAAATTTCTACCATCATCAAGTTACTGCAGTGGGTACAGTCAAGAAAAAAACCTATGTAATAAAGTGTTTTAATTAAACAAAAATAGTACTTAAAGAAAATTTCTAATAATAATCATTACCAATTATCAAGTGCTTTCTATGCAAGCATTTTAACCCTCAACACAATCTTTGAGGTAAGAAGTATTATCCCTATTTTACAGATGAAGAAATTGAGGCTTAAAGTTGTTGAGTCATTTTCCTTCTGATTACAGAATTATTAAGTGATAACACCTACATTCAAACTCAGTCAGTCTGATCACAGTTCTTACTCTTTCCTATTAGTGCTACTAATAGGAAACTGATTAATGGGAAAACAGGGAAAGGTCATTTAAAAAATTAATGGGACATCAAGAGAATTCTTTTATTAGACAATTTCATCTTAGATATGATAACAAAAGCACAAGCAACCAAAGAAAAATATATATATAAATTGGCTTCTTCAAAATTAGAAACTTTAGTTCTTCAAAGGGTACCATCAAGACAGTAAAAAAGACAACCCACGGAAGTATTTATAAACCATATGTCTAATAAGGGGATTTGTATATAGATAGAGAATTCCTATAACTCAACAATACAATCCAATTTAAAAATTGGCAACAGGTTTTATTTTGTTTTTCCTGCACTTCACAGCCTGTAGGATCTTAGTTCCCCAACCAGGGATCCAACCTGAGCTCTGGCAGTGAAAACAAAAAGCCTCAACCACTGGACCACCAGGGAATTCATAGGCAAAGGCTTAAAATTAGAGGCTTATCCCAGAATAACCAATAAACACATGAAAAGATGATCAACATCATAAGCCACTAGGAAGATACAAATTAAAATCACAATGAGATGACATTTCACACCTACTAGGATGGCTATAATAAAAGACAGTAGCAAGTAGATGAAGATGCTGAGAAACAGGAAACTTCATATATTCCTGATGGATATGTAAAATATTGCAGCCACTCTGTCACTTTCACAAAAGGTTAAATATATCCTGTATGGCTCAGCTCCTAGGTATAAACCCAGTCCTACTTCTAGGTATACACCTAAGAGATTAAAACATTATGCTCACACAAAAATTTTGACACAAATATTCATAATAGTGTTATGCATAATAGACAAAAAGTAGAAACAACGCAAATGTCTATCAATTGGTGAACACATAAATGTGTTAATAAAATGTGCTATACCAGTACAGTGGAATATTATTCAGCAGTTAAAAAAGTACTGATACATGCTACATCATGGATGAACCTTGAAGTCATTAGGTTAGGTGAAAAATCTAATCACAAAGGGCAACATATTATACAATTTCATTCATACAAAAAGTCCAAAACAGGCAAATTTACAGCTACAGAAAGCAGATTAGTATTGTCTCGGGCAAGAAAGTTTGGGAGGGAACTGGGGAGTGACTGCTAATGGGTACAGGCTTTCTTTTTAGGGTGATAAAAATATTCTAAAATTAATTCGTGGAAATAGTTGTCCAATTCTACTGGAAACCACTGACCTGTAAACTTTAAAAGGATGAATTGTATGGTATCTAAGTTGTATCTCAAAACTCTAATGTCCAAAAAAAACAAAGTTTGGGACAAAAGCAAGGAAGGATATTTCCCATTGCTGAAATTTATGATATAATGATTAATGGATAACATGTTTCTGTCTTTCCTACTGAAAAGAATGATATTTAGAATAAAAAGTGTAAAACAAACACTGTAAGAGGGAGCTGAAGACAAACATTGTAAGAGAGCACCTGACTGCTCTAAATGAATACACCACTCCTCGCCTGAACAAATTATACTCCAGGGCTTTGGTAAAACTTGCAAGTTAACCCAATAAACCACTGAATGAAATGTGAGAGTTCATGTAAAACTGGAAAAATTGCTAAAGTTGTAGAAAACTGTAGAAATTGCTAGAAGTCATAGAAACTGTAGAAAGCCATTGATAATTAAACCATTTTTATAAGGAAAAAGGATGGTAGACTTGTAATTGTATATTTATTTGTATAAGTACTTAATGTTAGTCTCTCCTCTAGGACTACAGGGGGCACATCTGTTTTTTCCACCAGTGTAACCTTTGTCTCCAGAAGTGTGTGAGTAAAAGATGTTCAGTAAATGGTTATTAAATATTGAAGGCTTCTTAAAGGAGTATGGGGCTTGGAGAAAATACTGTGGAGCAAATCTTCCTTCTGTAACAATTCTTTAATGAGAAGTCTGCCTTAAGTGTTCATCTCTGTCAAAAGAACTACTGTTAATATCACCAAAACCTTACAGGGTAAAAGCAATTAGCTCTAAGTAAGAGGATAGTGCCAAAGAACAATATGTGATCTAAGAAGGGAATGAAGAAAGAATCAATGAAATTTTGAAAGATAGGCATGGAATAGTTTCTCTCTCATTGACTTGATTCATTTATTCACAGAACAAGAATGTACTGAGCAGCTACCATGCGCCAGACACTGTGCCAGGTGCTGGGAACAGTGAACCCAACAGACAAAACAAAAAGAAAAACAAAACAAAACCCATCCTTCATAGGAAACAGATACTAAGTAAAGTAAAAAAATTATACAGTATGTTAAGTTGAAGAGTGCTATGGAGAAAAAAAATAAGGGGGAAGAGAGATGGAAAGCAGGGAGGTATTAGAGAGGACCAATTTTTTCAAGGATGGTCAGGGTAGATCTTAGGAAGTTGACATTTAAGCAAAGGCTTGAGGGAAATGAAGGAGCCAGGCATATGAGTATCTTGAAGAAAAACTGTTCTAGAGAGAGAAAGTCAGTATAAAAGCTCTGAGGCAGGAACATGCCTTGTGTATAGGAGAAAGAGCAAAGAGGTCAGTGAGATTGGGGGGTCATCAGCTTGATGATGTTAGGAAAAAAAGATGGGAGAATTTATATATTAGTTGTCTCAGCA
This sequence comes from Odocoileus virginianus, assembly GCF_023699985.2. Classification (NCBI taxonomy): domain Eukaryota; kingdom Metazoa; phylum Chordata; class Mammalia; order Artiodactyla; family Cervidae; genus Odocoileus; species Odocoileus virginianus. Next base: position 58,129,468 of record NC_069685.1, on the reverse strand, counting down.
GACCATGTCCTTTTCCTTCCTTCTTAAAGAAACATGCCTTGCCACCTCCTCCTTCCTACCTCCATACAAGACCCAGGGTAAGCCTTTTGATTTTCCACAAGTGTCAACTGGGATTTTATGACTTCCTAAATATGGAGACTTATACTTGGCTTATTTGTGTAGACGATGGTTGTCAAGGTCCTGAAGCCAAGAAATCTAATTATATCATGAGGTAACTAACTGGGACCAGTGCATTATTAAAAGGGAGCTTAATACAATTACTATATGTTTGCAATTCATAGCAAAAGTACCAGCATTTCCTTTCCTCTCCAACCAAACCACTTTCACTTTTTTCAAAACCCACTTCTAAGCAAATCATGACTAGAAAGTCACTCCTGATCAATCATACTACCTACCACAGGATGCACTCTAGGCATTCATATACTCAGAAGTGAACAGCTCCTATTGACTACAGGGGACTTCCCTGGTGGCTTCCCTGCAATGTGGGAGACCTGCGTTCGACCCTTGGGTTCGGAAGGTCCCCTGGAGGAGGGCATGGCAACCCACTCCAGTCTTTTTGCCTGGAGAATCCCCATGGACAGAGGAGCCTGGCGGCTACCGTCCATGGGGTCATAAAGAGTCAGACATGACTAAGTGACTAAGCACACATGCACACATTGACTACAGGACAAAACAGCATTTGATTTTCAAGATTTCCCCCTAACTGGGCTTAAAATTGTCTTAACTTTCTGTTTCAAGAACTCCTTCAAGCCAAACTAGTCATTCCCCAAAGCATCATGCTCATTACAACTTCTCCTTTTTAATTTGTTCTTCATCTAAAACATTCTTTCTTCTAAGGCTTAACTCCATTTCCACCTTCTACATGAAGACTTTTTAAACCACTTTACCTCACAGTAATTATCCCTTCCTCTAACTTCTGTTCATTTGTCTATGTGGCACATTTTATTTAATAATTTACTAGGGAAAACTCAAATGTTTCTGTACCTTCCCAACACATACACAGAAGGTTCTCTCAAAATTTCTATCTAAACTGGCCACCCAAGATTGGCTATTATCTTTGATGACTCTCTTATACATACACACACACACACATTTATTGGACAAATGCAATGGTTACTCTGGCTTCCCAGGAGGCTCAATGAGAAGAATCCACCTGCCAGTGCAGGAGATGGAGCACACAGGGGTTCGATCCCTGGGTTAAGAAGATCCCCTGGAGAAGTAAATGGCTACCCACCCCTATATTCTTGCCTGGAGAATCCCATGGACAGAGGAGCTTGGTGGGCTACTGTCCCTGGGGTGGCAAAAAGAGTCAGACACGACTCAGTGACTATACAACACCACAATGGTTAATTTGATGTTAAGTCCCTTATAGTGTGTTATATAACTTATTCTTTTATCAGCACATACATTTCTTCATCAAGTCTTGTGACTTCTACCCTATAAAATTTTCTCAATCCCATCCTCATCTCTTCATCTTTACTGTTAGGAGCGATTACAGGATCTTAGTCTCTCCCACCTAGACTACTGCAATGAATTTCTCTGCCCTCAGCTTTCTGCCTTCCAATGCACCCTCTTTATTGTTGAGTGACAGCAAAACTAAGTCACTCTCCTGGATAAAACCTCTGGTGACTCCAAACCTTTTATCTTGATGAGACCCTTAACAACACAACCCCCGTTTACCGCCACAGATTCATTATACCTTCCCCCTTGCTGGAAATACTCTTCGGTGTTTGCCTTGTAAACACCTCTTCTTTCAAGACCCAGCCACCAGAGGTTTTCCCATCCAGAACTTTCCTTGACACTCCTGGCTGACTGCATCTCCATTTGTGTTTGCACTAAATTAATAGTTCTATTTTCTACCAATTACATTATAATGGTTATAAGGCTATTTCGTCTCTCCACCTCCCACCACTGAGTCTGTTCAGTACACAGCTCTGCACTCTGTATTCCCGCGGGCAAAACCAGGATATGGTGCAAACTACCCCGAAAAAACACTGGTTGAAGACAATTACTAGAACTTTCAAAAAAATTTTCAGAGAGCCTAGAACATAGGTAGACCTATGTCCTACGTCAACTTTCAAGGAAGCCTATTTTTATAGGAGCCCGGAGCCTCCCTGGTGAGGCACTCACCAAAGAGCAAGCCTAATACCGGACTGGGGCAGCGGCAGAAAAGGCCTGACCGCCACACTGACGAAGAGTCGAGTCTCACTGTCCAACTCCGGTCGCGGCTGAGGGAGCGGAGTGTGACTGACTGAGGAAAATACTGGGCCACCTGACGGAGGGGTAGTTGTAGTGAGACTGATTAACAGAGTAGTAACAGGTCCCAGCCGACTGCCTGACGGGCTAGAGGCAGAAACAAACGAAGGCCTGCCTCGTCGCCTTCGAAAAATAAGAGAGACAGCAAACGAAAAGTTGCAAACACACCGAACATGAGCTTCACGCCGCGTTTCACGCGGAGGATGACCGGAAAAGGCCAGGTGGACGGCCAACCTCGCAGAGTGCGCGTGCGCAGCAGACTCTCCTCCTCCTCCTCCGCTTCCTCATGCCCTCCCCCAGCCTCCCCGGCACTGCCGTCCGACCCCCGCCCCCCTACGTGGCCCCGCCCTCTCACCCTCGACCCGCGCGGGCTTCGCCGAGTGCGCACGCGCGGCAGCTCCATTTCCCCGCCCCTCACGTGGCTCCTCACTCTCAGCCTAGGCTGGCGTGAGCCTGGTGGGCTGTACACGTGCGCGCACCCGCCCCTGCTCGTCTAAACTGCGTGGTCCCAGGCTCGGCGTTTCCTCCACTACAGCCTTCCCAGCACCTACTGCCAGAACCCGGCGTCATGGCTGCCGCCATTCCCCGCGCCGCTTCTCTCTCCCCATTATTTCCCCTTCTTCTGTTCCTCCTCTCCGCTCCGCAAGACAGCAGTGGCCTGCACACCAAGGGCGCCCTTCCCCTGGATACAGTCACTTTCTACAAGGTAAAGGGGCCAGGGATCTCGCGCGCAGGTGCAGCCAGACCGCCCAGGGGAGCGCGCACCCGTGGGGGGACGCAGGGGACTGAGAACTGGCAGGAGATAGTCTGTAGCGACGGCCCGGGGACTTCCCACCGTCCTGTAGGACTGACGGACTCTGGGCCGAGACCGTATCCTGACCAGAGAGCGTATGATCGAGGGCCCCCAAGCACCTTTGCAGTATTTGCATTTGCTTCCTCTTTTGCTGAAGAACTGCGGGGATGCTGTCTTCCAGTCGCCTAAGGGAAGAGGGCGGTGCCGGGCGAGATCCAATCCTTGAGTCCCAAGTAGGAGAACCGGAGGGCGGTGCGAGGCGGATGCCTCCAGGCTCCAAGCGGAGCTGGAGCGAAGGTCGAAACGCGCGGCTTGTTAGCCTGCGCTTCAGCGCCCCTCTCTCGTTGGCTTCGATTGCAACTACTGTATAGATATTCTGCGTCTCCTTAAAAAGTGCAGGTTTTAAGAATAAGTTTCGGTTCGTCCACCCAGTGGTGAATGTCTTGGGCTTGGTGACAGATAAAATCTGGTCGAGACATGGAAGGATTCGCCTCTACCCCTGCCTCCATATTTACAGGATTGGGGTCTTGGCCTGGGTAGAAGGTCGTTGGGAATGTTGAAGGCTGAATGCAGTCCCAGTCCTCTAATTTTGCACCTTTTTAACCTCGCCCATTGTGATGGGCAAGCTGAGTGTTGAGAGAGAGCCAGTCGTTTTATTTTCTTAATTTGTACCCATTGGTGGGAAGTGAAACCACGAAGTGGAGCTCTAAATCTGTCTCAGTCGGTTGAACTCAAGTATTTTTGAAAGGGTTCCCCGTTGTGGAGTTGGCACCTGTGGCTCATTGAATGCAAAGTTTCAGGAGTTCAAAAGTGTAGGTATGACCAGTTAGTTGTCAGGCACACTCCCACAGCACCTTTTGCTTTGGGGGCCTTTCTTGGCAAAGGGAACCCACTACCACCCAAACATGGATATGGGGTAATATCACAGACCAAATGTGACTTAGAGGGAAACTTCGCACTGTCAATGCAAATCAATTCCTCATTGATTGGTGTGTCTCCATCTTTATAGCTACCACCCTAGTCTATGCTGTATCTTAAGTAGTTTCCTCACTAGTCTCCAGATTTTCACTCTGGAGCCTCTCAGTCCACTCACACAGTAGCTGAATTCCTGCATAATCTGATACCTTCTTCCCTCTCCTCTCAGCAGACCTTAACGATTCACCTCTTTGTCCCCTCTGCTTCAACCACACTTGGGTGCTCTGTCCTCTGGCTCTTCCTAGCTCCTTATTGCCTTAGGCCCTTGTACTTGGAGTTCTTTGTGACTAGAACATTCTTTGCCCAATCTTTGAAAGGTTGGTTGCTCCTCTTCATTCAGACTTGGGTTAAATGTTATCTTTTCAAATTTCCTCCACCCCCTCCACTCCAGGGGTTTTTCTGGTGGCTCAGACAGGAAAAAATCTGCCTGTAGTGCAGGAAACCTGGGTTCCATCCTGGGTCAGGGAAATCCCCTGGAGAAGGAAATGGTTACCCACTGCAGTATTCTTGCCTGGAGAATCCCCATGGACAGAGGATCCTGGCAGGCTACAGTCCACAGGGTTGCAGAGTTGCACACGACTGCGCGATTAACACTAGCTTTCTCAGATTTCCCCCTCGTGCAGTCTGAAGTGCCAGTCACATTGCTCTGATTTCTCTGAACTCACATCACTGATTTTTTTTTTCTTGTCTAGTGTATGTCTCCCACACTAGAATATTATATACTTGTGAAGAACTACCTTGTCTGTCTTGTTCACTGATCATCTGCACGACCTAACAGTTTACCTGTTACCTAGAAAATGCTCAGTAATAATCTGTTGAATGAACAAATGTTTTTGCCAGTCTGTTTCTAAATCTCACTTTCTTCCATCATTGCAGAACAAAAGGGAGCTTCCTAGGGTTACTGTATCCAGGGGTCTTTCTATGATCTCCAGTGTTGTTTTTTGTTTGTTTGCTTCTTGCCCTTTATGATCACTAAAAATAAGAGACCCTGTCTGTTTCCTTTACTTTTATGTTCACTTAGAACAGTGCCTGGCAATGATAGGCTCTCAGTACCTTTTTATTCAATGAATGGATGATGAACTCATCAATACATTGAAGAAACAAGGTGCCTAGATGTAGGTTAATGTGGAGCAGATTCCTCAAGGATGAGGAAAGGAGAGAGATTTCTAAAGCAGTTCAAAGGTACAGATTGAGTAAAAGAGCAAGAAAAAATTAATCGTGCAATGTTTGCCATTCAAACAAGGGCTTCCCTTGTGGCTCAGCTGGTAAAGAATCCACCTGCAATGCAGGAGACCTGGGATCGATCCCTCGGTTGGGAAGATCCCCTGGAGAAGGGAAAGGCTACCCACTCCAGTATTCTGGCCTGAAGAAGTCCATGGGGTTGCAAAGAGTCGGACATGATTTAGTGACTTTTACTTTCACTTTGCCATTCAAAATCATTCTGTGATGGCTAAAAATGGTGAAAATAAAAGATGAAGTCCTCTCTATTCTATTTCAGTATTAAACCACTGTATGATTATTAATCCTGGAGAAGGGAGTGGCAATGCACTCCAGTATTTTTGTCTGGAGAATTCCATGGACAGAGGAGCCTGGTGAGCTATGGTCCATGGGGTCACAGAGTCGGACACGACTGAGTGACCTAACACACACACACACACACACACAGAGACGTGATTATTAATATTATTCTATAATATAAACGGAGCTCCCTTTGAAGGTAGGTTATCATGTGTTTTCGTAAAAAAATTTTCTCCTTGGACATGTTGAATCTGCTACCAAAGCCTACCCCAGCTTTGTTCATTTATTAGATATTTTTGGAGTATCTGTCACATGCTAGGTGCTGTTGGGCACTAGGGATACAGCAGAAAACAGGTCAGAGAGGGTCCTTATTCTCATAAATGTATATTCTAGTGGAGAGGACTGACAACAAGCAAATAAGGATTTCAGAGAGTGATTAATGAAGAAACTGGTGCAGGGTAGCATGATAGAGTATGATGGAAAGAAAGCAGAATTAGATGGTATGAGTGCAGGAGGCCTCTCTGTTATGATAGTTTATTTGTACTCAACTTTGATAGCATGGAAAGGACCAGGGAAAGGGCACTCCAGCCAGTAGAGACAGCAAATGAAAAGGACCTGAGTGAGAATGTTTGTTGAAACTAAAATAAGACCAAATGGGCCAGAGGGATGTGATCTGATTTATATTTTTAAGTCTTCCCTGCTTTTTAGGCTCCAAAGCTCAGACTTTTGGGGATCAGTGACCATTTAAAGATTATGTGTTCTGGACCCTTCTCCCTCTTCCCTTGTGTCCCTGGGCACTGTTATATATTTTTTAAAACCAAATGGACATCAAACAAGGAACACAGGACTGACAAAAACTGGAATAGTGTCAGCTTGATTTAACTACAGCAGTGATTGCCTGTGTTGAAAAATTAACCAGTCATGATGACTTTGATTAGAAAAATAAAAGGTTGTAGGAGGGAAGGCAGTGCTATTGACCTGAGGGAGCTTATTAGATAAAAATCTGTGCGTTGGGTAAAACCATCAAAGTGAAGTTTTGCATTTCCTCGTTAAGTTAAACATAGAATTCCTATATGCAGTTCCACTCCTAGGTATGTTCCCAGAAGAGCTGAAAAGAGGTGTTCAGACAAAAGCCTGTACACAAATGTTTATAACAACACTATTCACAAATAACCATAAGGTAGAAACAACTCAAATATCCCTCAACTGATGCATGGATAAACAAAATATGATACATCCATACAATGGAATATTTATTTGACCATAAAAAGGAATGAAATACTGATGCATGCTACAGCGTGAATGAATCCTGAAAACATTATGCTCAGTGATAGAAGCCACACAGAAAAGGTCACTTAGGGGGAGGACTGAGGAATGACTGCTTAATGGATGTGTGGTTCCTTATCAATGACGAAAGTGGAAAATATTCTGGAAGTAGGTATTAGTGATGGTTGTGCAGCATAGTTAATGCGATAAATTCCACTGAATTGTACGCTTTAAAATGGCAAATTTTATGTGATGTAAATTTTACAATTAAAATAAAAATCTTGATCCTGACAGTTTAGATCCTAGAGATCTAGCATAACTGCCTATGTTAACCAATCTAAACTGATCTACCTGGTTTAGAGAGGGAACATTGTCCCAAGCCTTGCCTCTCAGCAACTTCCTGTGAACCCTAAAATTGCAGAGTTCAAACTCTGGACCTCCTCACCAGAGCGTCTTTCATGGTACCAGCTCCTTTATAGATGGTTGGTTGGCTCCTTGCCACGGAAAGGTCCCTGGGATGATGGGCATGACAGGGGCTAACCTAGTGTGTGCTAAGGGTAGGCTTCCTTAGCCTCACCGAAAGGGCCACTGGAAGAGAAGGCCTTAGAATGTCTGCAGCATTGTTTATTGCAGACAGTTTGATTAGTGTGAGCAACTACTTAATGGGGTCCTCGGGCCACAGAAAACATCATCAAATTGTTAAATGAATCGAGGGATGAAGGAACGAATGAACGACTGTGAAAGCGTATCTCCCCTGTGGGCTTGGTTTCCACTCTGAAAGAGGTCCCTTGGGAAACGGAATTACCCCCAAAAGTCCTTGGGAATCCTCACTTGCTCAGCTCTGTGTGCCCTCAGGTCATTCCCAAAAGCAAGTTCGTCCTGGTGAAGTTTGACACCCAGTACCCCTATGGTGAGAAGCAGGATGAGTTCAAGCGTCTGGCTGAAAACTCAGCTTCCAGTGATGATCTCCTGGTGGCAGAGGTGGGGATCTCAGGTATGGATAAGTCTGGAATGACTGAGGAGGGCAGAGGGGGAATAAACTAGGGGTTACTTCCCTATCTGTCAGAACACCCCAGCGTCTTCCTGTCTGAGCCACACAGGTCTAGTGTAAATGGGGTCATTGCCTTTCAAGGAGTCTGGTACCCACAACAGGCTTAGCTTGAGCAGATTCTATGACCACAGAAACTCAGCTCAAATGTTTACTATGTGCCAGGCCACTGTGCTAAGTGTTTTACATGTATGTCATCCTTGTGGCAACTCTGTGAAAAGTTTTATGATCCCCGAATGAAGAAACAGATGCTTAGGGAAACTTGCTCAAGATTATAAAGTGATAGACCTAGGATTGGAACCCCACACTTCCTATACCACTACCCAGTAATAGGTGGTCTTGGCGAGGTATAAGCAACTAGTTGTCATCGTGTCAGCCCTTGGGGCTGCTACTGCCTGTTGCGAAAGACATAGCAAATAGTAACAGCTACCACATGTTGGACTTCCCTGGTGGCTCAGTGGTAAAGAATCCACCTGCCAATGGAGGAGACGCAGGTTCAATCTCTGGGTCGGGAAGACGCCCTGGAGGAGGGAATGGCAACCCACTCCAGTATTCTTGCCTGGGCAATCCCTGGACAGAGGAGACTAATGGGCTACAGTCCATGGGGTCGCAAAGGAGTCAGACACATCTGAAAGACCAAAACAACAACCACCACATATTAAACACTTAACTCTGCCAGGTTAATTGGCACATATCCCCTTATTGGGCCCTCCCAACAGCCCTCAAATGTTAGGGGCCATGTTCATTACCCACCACACATTCCCTTAGCTCCAGCCAGACTATACTTCGCAATCCTTAAACACACGCAGCTCGTTACTGCCTCAGAGCTTTTGCACTTGCAGCCCTTTCTGCCTGAAACACTCTTCCCACATCTTGATATGTCTGGCTGCTTCATTTTCGGGTCTATCAGTTCATGTCACCTTCACAGGGAGGCCTTCTCACCCAGTCACTGTGTCACTGTTTCATTTTTGTCATGGCACTAATCACTTAAGTTCTTTTGTTTATTATCTCTCTTCTTACCCTTTGAAGAGTGTAAGCTCTTGAGGTTAGGGAGTGTGGTACTCTTAATCACAACTAAATCCCGAGCACTTAAGAGGACAGTCCCTGGCACATAGTGGCACATATAATAAATATGCAGAATTCCCCCTTTTCAGATGAGGAAAATGAAGGTTAGAGAGGTTTAAAGGACTTGACTAATGCCACGTGGTTAGGAAGTAGCAGAGGAGGAATTCTGACAGCCAGAATTCTTCTCAACTCAGACAGGCCTCAGCAACCTCCTGCCATGCCTTCCTCGGGGTCTTGTTCCTCATTTCTGGTTTCCATTCACAGATTATGGCGACAAGCTGAATATGGAACTGAGTGAGAAATACAAGCTGGACAAAGAGAACTACCCGGTCTTCTATCTCTTCCAGGATGGGGACTTTGAGAACCCAATCCTGTATACTGGGGCAGTTAAGGTTGGAGCCATCCAGCGCTGGCTAAAGGGACATGGGATCTACCTAGGTATGCCTGGTTGCCTGCCTGCATATGACACCCTTGCTGGGGAGTTCATCAGGGCCTCTGATGTAGAGGCCCGCCAGTCCCTCTTGAAGCAGGGGCAGGACAACCTTGCAAGTGTGAAGGAGACTGACAAGAAGTGGGCCGAGCAGTACCTTAAGATCATGGGAAAGATTTTGGACCAAGGTGAGGATTTCCCAGCATCAGAGATGACCAGGATCACCAAGCTGATTGAGAAGAACAAGATGAGTGATGGGAAGAAGGAAGAACTCCAGAAGAGCTTAAACATTTTGACTGCCTTCCATAAGAAGGGGGGTGAGAAGGAGGAGCTGTGAGAAGGCACTCCAGGGTTTGGTGGGGTGGGGAGGGGTAAGTTACCTTCTGGCTGTGAAACTCTCCTGGGATATAAGGGAGTTGTAGGAAAAGTGGCACAAAACCAGAAATCTGAGCATGCGTGGATACTGACGCTGATGTGACATCTTCGAACATCTCTATAGCCAGTCGGGGATAGCTGGTGAACACTTAGATGGCTTGTGAAATTCCCCCTCAGAAGGAACTGGTGCTATAGAGGAGTATACTCCCCAGGTTCTTGACAGGTATGATTCTGATCCCAATTAAAGTTTCTGTTTTCGTTAAGTAGACCTGTAGACATCCAGTTTTCTTTTACAAATTATACTTTGCCCTGTGGCCTGCTTTTTCCTTGGAACTTGTTTTTTTAAAGCTAAGGTGGTGTGGACTCTGCTCTACCAGGGTAACAGACTATCCTGCTAACACTGTGGAAACTAGTCTGAGCTCAAGACCTACCTTTAATTTCCTTTCCACAGGTGTTCAGATTCAGATGGACTGACTGGGGCTGGTCGAATGCATTATCCGTTTTCTGGTCCTTGAAGTTGAATAGCAGTATATTCTTGCCCATACTCCGTGAGATACATATAGCAGATTCTTAGTTTTACCAATATAATCTAGTAGGTTTCTTTACAAGAGTTGCATTTAAGACAGCTAAATGATATAACTCAGTTCAATTTGAAAGTTTCTTTAGAAAGGGATTGTTTTCCATCTTGTCACCTTGTTGCTGTTGATTACTCAGTAACTACCAGCTTTTTAATAAGCAGAGTGGGAGAGCACTGTACTGACTTTCAAATCTCCTCAGGGGTGATGTGCAATTATCTGCAACAGTAAGCTTCATGGTAACATTCACATTCCATACTTAACTATTTGAAAATATCAAACTGCAGCTTATAAAATGTCTAACTGCACCCACACAAAGAAATTTAAGTTGAGCAGAGTTGGCAAATAAAACTTTAAATTGTTTGTTCCTCCATTTCAGCCAGATTGGGTATTTAAAATCACTGGAAACAAAAAATACAGCAAAACTCATGTGTTTAATTGGGTGGAACAACAACAAAAAAATCACACAGCTTAGGCTAACAATTCAAACCAACTAGATAAAAGATGTTCAAACCTAAACACCTGCCCAGAGCCAGCATGGATACTCTCAACATTTGACAAAAGAATAACTATTTATATATTAGGCCCGATAATTTAAATATGTCCCCTACTCATTTTTTCAGTTCTAACTGAAAAATCTGGAAGATCTTTTTCCATGCTTCTCACTGGTAAACTTGTTGAGCTGTTCTAGTTTTTTCTCATCTACCTTAAACAGAGTCATTTCCAAAGAATGAAGTATTTGTTCTCTTATAGAAATTAGAGTAAGACAAATGACAGGTAGAGAAACAACTCTAAAACTAAATTCAGTCCTCCAGTGTGGTCTCATTTCTCAATTGTAAGGGGAAAGAAAGAAAAGTGGCAACCCACCCACGGGCATTTCATTGGATGGGTCCATGCCTTCTATCATTATAAGCCTAGGGTCTTGAGTTGAAGAAATGTGGGCTATTGGATAGGACTGGATTATCATACATCAAAGACTCTGCATAAATATTTTTCATTAAAGGTAGACCGTGTTTCTCATTTAGAATCTGCAGTGATTTGTATACGCCACACAAAAATCTTCCCTAACACGTCCAACGGATTCCTTCCCTCTACTTCTTAGCATATAGTTACTAATATTGTGTGGCTCAGATGCTACTAACTAGACAGTAATAAAGGCTATGGCTTCCTAGAATCAAATGCTACACAGTTTTTAAGGGAATTTCCAGATAAACTGAAGCACAGTGAGCCCCTGGAGCCAACATGAGTCCTGTTCTAAAGAACCTGGGGAAAAAAAAAAGAACCTGCAAGTTATCGCAAATAGTGCCAAGGGTAATTTTACTAATAGTCCTTGGTAATTGGTGGTATATACACACAGGAGGCATTAGAACTGCTTTAGGAAAAAGAATGGTTCTTCAATACAGAACCGCTAAGATTCAAGATGAAGAATGTGAGATGGGGAGGGATGGGGAAACTCTGATTTTTAGCTCATTTCATCAGTGCTTAAAAGTTTGAATCTTACCAACCCCTTACCTTACTGCCTGGCCTTAGTTAGTAGCCTTATCTGCAATAACTGCCTTTCTCATCTGTAAAACAGTACATTATCTGGGACCCACTTTCACTAGGTATGTGGAAGCTGAGATTGCAAAAAAACCTCTACGCTGCAGCATAAACACAGGTACCCCACAAATAATTTTTATAAGCATTTGGCTCATGGTTGGTTGCTTACCCTTTGCTCGTTACTATGAAATACATGTCCGCATCGAGGCAGTGACAGCATCTCAAAAACAGGGAACATGAAAAAAATATAAACCTGAGTCCACCTTTTGAGGAACTCCAAAGTGGCAGTGAGAAACAGCCAAGTGCCCACTCTTTGTTAAAAGGGGAAAAAAAAAGAAATGTTGAGGTGGCATTCATTCATAACTGAAGAAGCAAAAACTGACTTTTCCAGGGCTCAGTTAAGGGCATTTAATATCACAGGATAGAAAAGAAACTAGGAAGAAAAACAAACAGCTCTTCCCACTGTGTTGCATGTATGAATAAACGTTTGATCTCAGCCTGTAGGCTCATATACTTTGGATTAAAAAAAAACATGTCATCAGTCTGCCTGAAATCCTCTAGTAACTTCCCACTAAGTTTAGAAATTTTATTCCTTCCCAGGCTACACTATCCTGATTGCTCTAATCCCCACTCCACTCCTATCGCAGTCTGTGCCCCTCTTCCACTCCTTTGAGTCCCAGGCACTGGAACACGCTCAGCAGTCCCCTGCCTTTGACTTGTATTCCCTTTTCCAAGGCTGACTCTTCACCATCAGGTCAGATGGCGCTACCCGAGAGGTCCCCTGGTGCCCCCGCCTGTCATACACCCTGACTTAATTTTATTAGTCAGGAATTAATCACAAACTAGTGTTTATCTTTATTGTCTCTTCCCCCACTTCAGCCACTAACTAGGATACAGTCTCATTTACCATTGTATCAGCAGAGCCTAACATGGAATCTGGCACACATGCCCAATACATGTATAAATCTAATTAATGAATACTAGCGTGCAAGGTGCTATTAAACAAAAGGACTAGTGTGGCCTTGGAATAATTTTAAATTCACAAGTATTATCATTTTTCTGAGGAATATAACAATACAAAATTGAAATAAATTATACCATTTAAAAGGTTGTGGCTTCTAAGAACACGAGCAAAAATGAACCAGGCAAAAGTGCCAAATTGAAAGTGTTTTATATAAATTAACCCATCCAGTTTAAAGTAGATTTGCTATGCTTCACTTAATTCTGAAGAAGGAAGAATATATGCTTCCCATGTTAATAAATCAGAGCAAAAAAGTAGGAAGAGTTTCAATAACAAGGCTGTAGATACACTGAAACCCCTTTTTATATTAAAAGTTAAAATGAAAGACAAATCCAGATTGAACATAGTGACTGCAAAATATAATGCAATTTTGAACAATTAAAATTATGAAAATATACAAAATTGATGGGCAACACAACTAGGCATTTGTACATTTTCCATTATGTGGAGAACACAAAGTTTCTCTTTTATCCACATCAGATATATGATTTAAACCAAATGTTTGCTTTGGAGAGTCTTAACTTAGGATCTCAGTAGTATAAAAAGCAGTAATTTTTCAGTCTGTAAACAGTAGTCTTTTTTTTCTCCTTTCCTTTTTTTTTTTTAAATATCAATTTTCCACACAAAATAAAACAAAAAACCCAAACAAAGTAAAAACAGCAGCAGCAGCAATGAGTTATTTGGGAATTCTTTTCAAATACCAATGACATACAATTGCTGGAGGGTGCTTTTTACTCATGTAAGAATATATATATATATATATTTTTTAACTGTACACAATTTATAGTGCATGACAGTTTCCAAAAGAACAGATCAATAAAAGATATTGGCCATTTCTGCATAATTTCATTCTTTTTACAATTCTCTCAAAATGTAAGAGGTTGGATCTAGTTGAAATGCTACATTTAGTAGGGAAATCAGTAAGTAACAAAGAAGCATAACCCCAATGTAACATTATTTGTCACTAAAACCAGTAGAGGACCCAGATGCCCCTAGGAAAGCAAATAGGTAGGTAGACCACTGGAGTCACACACTGTCCCTGAGGACCAAGGCCAGCTCACTGAGCACACATATTCTAGAATGATCGTGGTCAGTTGATAGACTTGTTTCAAAGAGCATTTCTACTTCTATGTACAGTATTTTTGGATATTCAGAGAAACATCATTTCAAGAACACATGCCATACACACAGAGCCCCACCCCCCGCCACACACAAAGTTCCATCTAAATAGGCCATAGTTTCATGAAATGTTAACTAGATTTGGAATCAATCAATGTTTAATTCATCTTGTTCAAAGCAGTTCTTTCCTTTTGGGATGGGGTATGACAGCTGTGGCTACCAATTAACATCAAAACTAGTTTTTTGAAATTACTGGATGGACTAAGATTTCCAACGAGTCTTATTTTGAAAAGGTAATTCAGTAATTTTCAAAACAGTTTCCCTGCAAGTTGAGACAGTTATCACCCTATCAAATTGTGAATCTAAGAAAGTCTTAATGATGGAAACAAAATGCAATTGCTTTGCATAAAGAGATTTTTCCCAGCTCTTTCTGGTTGTTTTTTTAAAAAAGTATCACATTTCACTGGAGAAGTGAGTTGGAAAGGACTTGGAAGGTCTTCAAGACCAGTCCTCCATTAGATACTTGAATTTCCTCATCAAATTCATTTTTTTGCTTTTTCAGAATTACTAACTTTAATGGTATTTGGATAACAAAGACCAAAGACAAAAGCACAGATTCCAACACAAAAAAATTACCAAAGCAATTGTATAAAATGTGTAACATATTCAAGAGCAATGTTTACCTTTTCTGTCAGACCAACATCTGAAGCTAGTCTTGGGGAGCTCCAGGTGAACAAGGTAAAACACCATCGTGGTATAACTCTCATTTGAAAAAAGTAAATACAACCTCAAACCCAACTGATAATGTTTCTTTTGCCAGCCTAAAACTTAAAACCTAGATTAAATCCATATGAATATACATTCTTTCCTTTCTTCCTTCCCAAACCCTCCACTTAAAAAACACTAAGTATTAAATCTTTCATCTTCAAGCATATATACATGTGTATATATGCTTGAAAATATACGTTTATGTGTAAAAGCAAATATATATATATATATATATATCTCACAAAACCAATGACACTGGTATTAGACTTGCCTGCATAAATTATGTACACCTCTCTTCTTTAAAACAGTGATTCCTATCTTTCCCAAACAGACAAAAGATAGCAAGCTAGTCCTCAGCAGGCTTATAAGTGGTCTGAACTACTTTCCCCTCCAAACAGCTGTAAGTTAACAGAAGCCTGTCTCTGATTTAACCCTCGCAGGAGCTAAGATGGGGATGTCTTGGCCACTGGCATTATTAAGCCAAAAAATGAGGGCCTGTGATCATCTGAGTGATGCCCTTCAGTGGCAGGTGCTTAGGCCAAATTTAACTGGAAGCCCTTTGAGTACCTACCTTGGGTTTTGTGGGAGCCAAGCAGCTGGAAAGAGGGCCTGCTCCCAATCATGGTCCCCCTCTACTGGCTTCCTGCTTCCTAAGGCTCAAGGACCAGACCAAAACACCCACTGCTATAATGGTAGGGCCGTTCAGCTGGTCTGAGTTCAATGCTTCATGCTTAATTTCTATTGCTGCTTTTATAGGACACCCCCACCACCAACCACCACCAGATGTTTCTGGTGACAGAGGGAAGAAGAAAAGTGGGGTTCTCTTGTGGCTGCCATATGCATATGAACATGTATAAAAAGTGGTCAACCCCAGACAAGGGTCCTGCTTCTGGTTTATATACAATAATTTAATCAGTTGTATACATTTAATACCTAAAAAATTAATTCACGATCAAAGTCCTTCATGCATTTTATGAGGAAGTTCTGGATTTAAAATGATGGTCAACCAGATGTAGTTTTTGCCTGGGAAGATGATGTCATTTTCTGTTGTAGAATCATCAGTGCCCGTGGTTCACACTAACTTTTAAATTTTTAGTTTCTTTGTGGTCTCAAGTCTTTTTTTCAGCAGCTCTCCAATTTCCAGAAGTGAGTGCAGATAACTGCTCTGCACTTTCCCTTGTGCAGTCTTTGAAAATTTTCTCTCTTCCTACAAAGGAAATAAGAATGAGTAGCCTTGCTCAGAAAGCATTCCCCCAGATTATAGTTTTTCACATGTTAAGTTAAAATTACCACCTAACTCCATCAGAAGCTCCATCACAATGGAGTGGGTCATTTTCAATTTCATTAAATGCAAAGATGGCTAAACTCATCACAGATGTCTATTTCTCCATGTGACTTTTCACTGAGACCCTGTTGCTTTAGCATTACTATTCTTTCAAGTAATCTTAGTTATAAATTATATCAAGTCAGAAAATTGAGATTTCTGATCAAGGAAAAAAGAAAAATTATTACTAAGTACTTTGGCCATAAAGTCACTACTATTTTCTGATGAGCTACATACAAAGTAGAAAAACTGAGATTTCTTACTATTAGAGTCATCAGGAAACAGGAAAAAAGCAGAAATTTATTATTAATTTAGACATTATCACAGCCACTTTTTAAAGGCATCAAATTTACCAGTATCATCTTTTCTAACTACAATACTGACACGCCTCCCTCCATTTTAATAAAGTCCACAGATTCCAGAGGCCAAACAACTAAAAAAGACCAAAGTTTTCCTAATGCTGCTCAAATATGTGAGTTAAATATTTGCTGCTCATTTGACCTGTGGTAGAGAGCACAAAAAATAAAGGGGATGGATGGAGTGTTTAAACATGGAAAGAAGGTTGGCTGAAAACTGTTTAGCTTAATGTGAATTTGGCAGTATTTTAAAGCCCAAAAGAAACCAGATAAGCACACTTTGTTACCCAAATGTGCATTAAAAGGTATGTACACAAATCTATTTTATTCAGTACTACATATTCTTTCTTTCCTCTTAGAATTTTTTTACCATGTACAGATTTTACTTTTTGAAAAATGTAAGGCTTAAAAAGAGGAAAACAAAGATACTAAAAATTAATAATCCATCAACTAGTACCTCTAATGACCTATATTCATTCTATATAGTCTATATTCACTCTAAAGTACATAGGAAAAGAGCTGAATATACAGCTTAACTGGCTAAAACCAAACTTCTAGGTATCACTTGTTTGCTTCCTTTAATCAATCTTTGGAAATGTTAAATGCTCTAGGCCCTTTCCCACAGTAAGCAGTCTGTTCAAAGCTCTAATACGCTGACGTTGTTTACAAAAGAGGAGCTTTACAATCTTTTAAATCTTGCCAAGCAAGATTCCATTCATTCCCTTCCCTCCAAGGGTCTGGGTGGAGGTCTTGGGCTAGGATGGTGGGTGCCTCAGGTTACTGGGGGAACTCAGTCATCAGCAGAGGCTCATGTTAGACAAACTATGCAAGAAAATAATTTCCTTAAGATCAGAGTTCCATCACTGGAACAACGAGCTAGAAACAGGTGGCTCCATAACTGCCCTTCTGGCACCTTCCAAAATCCTAAACCTATTCCAGGCTGGTGCATGTTAATTCACCTGACACCATTTGTTCTATTAAATTCATTTTTTAAAAAGAACCTACATTTTAAAAAGTGACTTTACAGGGATATTCCTTGCAGAATTTTAAGAAACCAGCCTAAAAACAAAGATCAGGAGAAAACTAATAACTGGTACCTTTGACTCCATACTTGTTACCATTCCTTACTGGCTGACTTGCTCTGGCCTAACTAATACTGACATAATTATTTCTGATGTTCAGCATCTTTCCTTTTTTATGTCATGACTGCTGGGCTGGCAAAGAAACCAGCCAATCCAGCAGCCGGGAAGTTCTCAGTCAAGGAGATTGTCCCTGGATTTCTCAAAAGTGTGTCTGGTTTCCTCTGGTGCTCAAAATAGGGACAATAATAATTCCACTCCTCAACAATCCATCAGTAATTTTCACAATAAAACAACACCCCCCAAAAATGTATAAAAGGGAGGAGTGGGGGATGAGGGAATGAGAGGGGAGAAGACTCCACCACCACCACAATAAAAAACTAGTGCCAGGGACCTTCTAATCTCAAGTCCTACAAGGAGAGAATGGTGAACTGAAAACTAACTCATCCTTGTGACAGAGGTGAGAACACTCAACTATCTCTATATAACTTACTGCTGATCAACTACAGTCTCTTACCAGCGAGAGAGAAGTGTCTTCTAAAATAAGTTCTTCAAGTTTAAGTGCAATTAGATGTGTTTCAAGTCCTTTAATATGATCCACAACATTGGAAATTAAAGTCTGAAGCCCAGTAACATAGTCTTGAAAACTGGTAAAAACAGGTGGCTAAAAAAAAAAAAAGATTTTTAAGAAGTTGAAAGATTATCAAACATATTTCTCCAATGCTTATATCACATAATTATGTTAAGAGTCAATAGCTCAAAACATATCAATGGAAAAAATAGTACCACCACAATAGGAAAAACTTGGCCAAAGACAGAAACAGAAAATATATCAAAGAAATCCCAAGGGGGCTTCCCTTGTGGTACAGTGGATAAGAATCCCTTGTGCCAATGCAGGGGACAAGGATTCAATCCCTGGTCCAGGAGTGTCCCACATGCCACAGCTGAGCCCGTGGGCCACAGCTACTGAGCCTGTGCTCTAGGGCCCGCAGGGCCCCACTACCAGGTCCACACGCCCTAGGGCTCATGCTCTGCAACGAGAGAAGCCACTGGCGATGAGAAGCCCATGTACTGCAACTAGAGCGGTCCCTGCTCACTGCTGCTAGAGAAAGCCCATGCACAGCAATGAAGACCCAGTGTGGCTATAAATAAATCTTTTAAAAAGGAAAAAAGAAAACAAAAAATCCCAGCAATGGTACAATTATACAAAAATAAATAAATAAACACAAGAAACCCAGCCAATCGACTAGTAAAGCTAGCTTTTCACTCAAGAAGTTTTCTTTGAAGGTGCAACATCACAGAATCCTTTAACACCAACTGGCGAGGGGCAGGAGTACCAATGTTTGCCTATTGAATGGGTAAAGATACACCACACCATTGGAGAATATAAAAACAGAAGAACAGGTATCTCTGGCTTTCTGAAAGTTTACTTCATGCCACTTAGCTTTTATGAAAGACCTACATTAGTACCTATTTTTGCTAACCAAAAGAAATCCAAAGAGAATTTTCACTTTTACAGGAAAAAGGTGAAAAGCATTTGCAGCAAGCTGTTACAGAAGTAGCACACAGCCTGAGCAGCAAGAGTGGCACTGGAACTATACTCAGCATCAGGCCACCACAGCTTTGAACTATGTCTGTAAGCATCTGTGCTTTATCTCAATTTATTATGTGTATCCCATTAGCAAGATGTGTCCTAAGGTAATTGCTTCTTCCCTTTACGCCACTTGGGCTTATGGAAGGTTTCAAAGGAATGCTTTACTTCTTGGTAGCAGGGGAAACCTGTATATGTAGTAATTTCAGATCTAAGAGATTAGCCTAAGGAAATCATATTATAAATTCATCTTGTATATTTGTCCATATTTCAATAGCAGTACTATTTGTAATATTAAGAGAAAACTAGGACTTCCCTGATGGTACAGTGGATAGGAAGCCACCTACCAATGCAGGGGACATGGGTTTGATCCCTGATCCGGGAAGATTCCACACGCCACGGAGCAACTAAGCCAGCAAGCCCCAATTACTGAAGTCCATATGCCCGGAGCCTGTGCTCCCCCACAAGAGAAGCTACTGCAATGAGAAGGCTGTGTGCCGCAATGGAGAGCAGCCCCCGCCTGCTGCAACAAAAAGCTGGAGCACAGCAAGGATGAGCCAGCACAACCAAAAGTGATTTCTTAAACAATAAAAGAAAATTGGAACCAACTAAACATCCAACATTGGGAATAAGTTATGGTATGTGAATAAAACAGGATGGCACATGACCATTTAAAGTAATGAGATACATCTATATTTGCTGAAATGAAAAGATGTCCAAGATACCTTATTAAGTGAAAACAAAACAAATAGCCAAGTTCAGAACTTTTGATACAAAATTCTATAGAAAGTTTCTATATTTCTGGCTTGTATGCAGTGGCCATCACTGTTTAGTGGGAAAATGAGTGATCTTCTCTTTACTCGTATCTTTAGGTTACTTTGACAATCAGAAAAAAGGAGGCTATCCTCATTTTTAGAAAAGCAATACCTACAAAAACTTGCACAAAATCCAAATACCAAAAACTGTTTTGACAAGTACTAGGAGTGTAGGTTTTCCCGCAGAAGAGAAAGTAACAGAGCAACTCTGGTCTATACTTTCAAACTCTGCACTCATGATCTGTTAAAATTATCTTGAACAATGAAGGAGAGAAATGAATGAATGGTAATACCCAGGACAAGTGTCAAGTCTAAAGAATTCCTGAATTGTTACTGAATTGTGCAGGAAATTAATATTACTAATAAAACCATCAAAATTTTCAAATGACAGTGGTTACTATATTGCTACAATGAACAAAAATCTCCCATTCATGAAATAGCGCGTTATTGCAGAATAAATCCTGAACATCTTTCCTTATGAAAAGAATACAAATTATGTTAATGTTTCACACATTCAAAAGTTAACCAAAAAAAAAAAGTTAACCAATTAAGATGGGAGGAAACTCCAAAGTTGAATACAAGCAGACATACATGAATCTTATCTACATCACATTAATAATATAATCCGAGTTTTAAACTCCAGTGCTTTTATGGAGTACCTCAACTACATTCACTGAACATATTCTAAGGACAAAAAAGAACTGCAAAAACTTGAACTTCAGTGGGTTTGTTACTGGAACTGGTAATGGAACCAATGTACTATTTCCAAAACTATTTACAGTGTTTACTATAAAACAGCAAATGAATAAATATATTGATCCTATTGGGAACCGTTGAAAAGAAAGCTACAAATATGGAATGAGAGAAGGAATGGAAGGAAGAGGACTGTGAAATTGGATTACAGCTGGAGGTTATCAGTAAGAATTAATTATTTAAAACTCTGTATGTATCTAAATAAATTTCCTGTCTCTCTTCACTGACACTAACTAGAAGCAATAAAACCCCGATAGCAATTAGTACACCTAACAACTAGATCTTAGTATTCTGAATAGCCATTCCCCATAAAGGAACCAGGGCTCACTGGAAAAAATGTATGATTTCAGTTCAATGGTGAGTACAAAGTGCTTAGAACATTTTGTGGTTTCAGAAAGTAAGGGCTCAAAAACCAATGAGGATATGTTCAAGGACAGGAACCAGCCTAAAATGGCTCCCATTAGCCAAATTTGGACATCCAAAAGAAAATGACAACAATGGATTATAAGCTAAATTTAAAAAAGAATGAGTACACAGTGATACTAAAATAGACAGTTGATATTAAAAATATACAATTCTATTTTACAGAATGCCAGATAATAAATGATTAATGATTAGTAGCATTTTTTAAAATTACCATTGTGGAACCATCAAAGTAATAAATGATTCATGCAAGTCAGACTAATAGTGAATGTTAAAAGTAGTGCGTGAAAAGCTCTGGGGAACAGGATACTCACAGTCTCAACTCACAGATTAATTACACAGAGAGGAAAGACACACTTATAATAAAGAAATCTGGCAGATACTTCCTTTATCAAATAATTAAATCTGAAATTATCAATAATGGGACACAACATTAGTGTCTCCTGATTAGTGTCTCCTTTTTAACTGCTAAAAAGGACACAGCATCTAAATCTAATGAAACAATTAGCCAAATCCAGACTGTGGGATCTTCTACCAAAAATCTAGCTGGACTCTTCAATGACAAAGACAAAAATAAAAAGCTAAGGAAGTACTTTCAATGAAAGAAGAGTACAGAGAAATGACAACTAAAAGCTGTGTCAGATCCTTAGTAAAATTCTAGAATTTTGAAAAAGACTATAAAGGTCATAACTGAGATAACAGGGGAAAGGTTAATGTAAACATAATATTATTGTATCAATATTAAATATCTTGGGTGTGAAAATGTCTTGAGTACCTTGGTTTTGTAGGAGACTGCCTTTCTTTTACCCTGGTGTGTTAAGAATCACAAAGTCTATACTTTCAAATGGTTCAACAAATGGGGGTTGGGGAGGTTAGAGAATGGGAAAGGGCAAGAGAGAAATGTGACAACCGTTAAATAAGTGGTGAATCTAGGTATGGATGTTTGGGTGTCATTATAGTAATCTTTCAGCTTTTCTGTATAATTTTTTTTAAAGGTGGGAAGGGAAAATGAACGCATATAAGATCCTAAGATCCTTTACAAAATGCAGGAAAAGAATGAAAAAAAAAAAAAGCAGCATGCAGCCAGATTGTTACTTGTGTTTTCTCTGTTATTACCATGATGATACTAGTTTCTTTTTTCTTCTTCTTCTTTTTCTGTAAATTTATTTTGTATGGTCGCAGGACACTCTCACAGTAACTAGACACCCAAAGGATAATAGAAATAGTCTGAAAGAAGAAAAATTACAAATTCATCAATAAGGATTACACTCAAAATACCTATCAGGAACAAAGACTATGGATAAACCAATTCTATGCAAACAGCTCTTCTTTGTAAATCCCTTCAACTTCTCTTATAACTCTCCACTCTAATTCTACAGTCACCACATTGATCCATGTCTTCTTCATCTCCTCCTCAGAATACTGTGTTTACTCTTTCTCCTCACTCTCCCAGTTCTAAACTAATCCTCTACTCAGTCCAATTTTCTTTCACCTCCTTGCAGGAAATAGGGATCTATTAACATCCTTTTCACTGAAAAGTCCAAATTTAGGCATGGAATCCAAAGGTTCCATACAATATGCCTCTCTGGACCCACTTCTCTATCCACGTAAGACACTGCCTCACATGCAAACCTCAACTTATGTACGAAGAATTCTCCGCCAGTTGGTCAGCACCTATTCTCCCTTGTATTAAGTTAGGTGTTTACAGTATATTCATGTACATATATATATATATACAGTTATTTCTCATTCACTCATTATCTCTTACACACTTGAAATGTGCCAGTCACCAAAACAGAGAAAACAGTCCTCAGGAAGCTTACAGACTAATAGAGAAAATAAAGCAATTAAACATGTGACAAAAGTAAAAAAGATAATGGACTATGAGTGTTTGTGATCCTCCTCTTTTTCTCTCTGGCTAAAAGAGTTTTGCTACATCAGCTCCTGGATTCTCCTTCATAATGCAGAATCTCAACAAATAGTGAAGAGCAGCAACAAATTTAAAAAGCAAATTAAAAATTTAACAATAATTAACTTAAACTACATAACAGTTGAGTCAAAAAAGAGGATGAACAGAACAGAGCTAGATTTAGAGTGAATCTGAGGACTCTTTAGAGATTTGTAAAGCAAATTTTAGAGTTTTACCCTAACAGTATGAATTAAATTCTCCTGATATCCTTGGAAAGGGTTAGTTCAGAAAATTGAAATTGCTTTCAATTAATAAAAGGTGGGGATGATAGGTTAAATTATAGGTATAAAGTGCCTATTACCTGTTCAGTTTTGAAAATTAATCCTCCACACAATCAAGGAAAACTGAGTATTTTAGGATGAAAACAAAAACATACCTCAACCAAGAAGACTAGATTTTCTAAAAGAGTAGGATGTGTTTTCAAGTTACCATCTTTAACTTCTAAGAGGTCACCTTTACATTTACTGAAGACATCTGAAAAAGGAAAAATATTTTATGGTTTTATTCAGCTTTTGTTTCAGTGTTATTCTGTACAATCTAGTCAAGAATAAGCAGATATAAAGACTTAATCCAGAAAGCTCCCCCTCCCCAACAAACCAAACACTAAAGAATATCTATTTTAAGCTCTTTAAAAAGTCACATGACTACCACTCTACTGTCTTCAAAAGATAAAAGGTAGACTTATAAATTACATCCTAGGGTCTAAACACCAGCTATGTCTTTCCATAGATAGGCCACTCACATAAAAATAAGAATTCAAGTGAATGATTTAAAGAATTTGTGTCATTATAGACTGAAAGACTAATGTGCACAGTAGAAATGCACCTTCATAACAAATATCAGGTTTTACTCTCATAATCTTGACCATCTTTTAATTTTTAGCTTCATTTGAGCAACAAAATAAAAAACCATTTAGGCTCCAAAAAAGAAAAACCCTTATAGATTTAAAATGCACAATAACCTGTAATGGAAAATAATCTGAAGCTGTATACATGAAACTAACACAGTGTTGTAAATCAGCTAGAATGAAATAATAGTTTTTTAAAGTATTTAAGAGAGTTAAAAGAAACACATGTATGTACTCAGTTGCTCAGCTGTGTCCAACTCTTTGCAAACCCATCAGGTGTAGCCCCCCAGCCTCTATTCATGCGATTTTCCAGGCTACTGGAGTGCATTGCCATTTCCTTCTCCAGCAGATCTTCTGGACCCAAGAATTGAATCCACGTCTTCTGGGTCTCCTGCCTGCACTGCAGGTGGATTCTTTACCACTGAGCCACCTGGGAAGCCCTATGTTCTTTATCAATTTCATTGCTAGGAATTTAACCCCAAGGAAATACTCAAATAAGTACCCAAACAATTATGTCCCAAGATATTTATTTCAGCATTGTTACACATAATATACTATGTACTCAGGGTATATAAATAAAACCAGTACATGGATACAATATTATGGAATATTATGCAGCTCTTAAAACAAATGGGGTGTGGATATAACTGACATGGTAAGAGGTCCAAGATAACAAAAAATAAAGCCAGAAAAGCATGCATTATAGCTTTCCCTATATATTTTTTTTAAATCACTACTATGTATTTCCATATGCATATGTATGACTGTGCACATTTCTAGAAATACAGACTGCAGAATGTCAACAGCACCTACTTACCTCGGCGGCAATGTGACTGGTAAAGGGGAAAAGACCACACCCATTTGTGTACTGTACTATTTACAAAAAGTGTCTACTATTTTTGTAAACAAAACTTTTTAGTTTTTTTTGTTTTGGAACATACCATGTACATGTGGGATCTTGGTTCCCCAACCAGAGACTGAACCCACATCCCCTGCATTGAAAGCATGTAGTCTTAACCACTAGAACACGAGGGAAATAGAAACAAGTCTTTAAAAATACCAAAAGTGTACATTATTCTTTTTCAAAATCTCTTGCAAGTTTCCATTAAAAAAATGAGCTACTGTCACAGAAAATCAGATACAATATGGGAATCCACAGTTAGAACACTTACCTTTTAATTGTTCTAGTAAAGACTTAAGACTATTCTCTACTCGCTCCTGGATCTCCACTGTATCCTCTAAAATTGAAAAACAATGAAAAACTTTCAATTCATTTTTTAAAGTAAGATAAGCAAAACCAACACCTGAAAGCATAGGCAAGGACATTTTCTTTTCTCTTAAGACCCACCGGCACCTAAATTCCATTACTGAAAGATGAAGGACAGGAAAAGGAAGGAGAAAAGGAAAAGAAAAGTTATTAATCACCTTTCCACCAAAAGCACTATCTAAAATCCTCTAGGAGGACTAAAAATTTATGTTTTTCAAATACATTAAATGACAGAATTGACAAACCTTATGATTTGGGAAAAATGAAACAGAAAGAAAAATACATGATCTATAAGGCATTTGTGATTCTCACTGGGTTGACAGCTTAGGAAAAAAGAATATGTCTTCTCTACAAAGTTTAGGCCTTCATTTTTAAGTAAAAAATTCAATCCGATACAAATGAACCTATTTATAAAACAGAAATAAGACTCACAGACATAGAAAACTAATGATTATCAAAGAAGAAAGGGAGTGGAGGAGGGATAAATTACAAGTTTGGGATTAGCAGATACAAACTGCCATTTATAAAATGGATAAATGACAAGGTCCAACTGTATAGCAAAGGCAACTATATTCAATATCTTATCATAAACCCTAACAGAAAAGAATATGAAAATATATACAGATATAACTGAATGACTTTGCTGTACACCAGAAATTAACATAACATCATAAATCAATGATAGTTTGAATTTTTAAAAAATTTTTAAAAAATGAATGAGTGAATGAAAAGAATTCAATTTGAAATCCATGATATTTGTTGATATTTCAACAAACCAAGGATTTCTTCAACTTTTGGACCTAAAAAATGATTTTAAATATGGAATGGACTTAAAAAGGAAGAAAAGGGATTTGACTGGTATTTAGAGAGGTGCCTAACCAGGGAGAGTGGGGGAGAGAGGAAGGTTGGCGGGGGGGGGGGGGGGGGGTAGAGAAAATAAAATATGGAAAAGATTTAAATTTCTAAAACATTACTTGAAAACTGTTAATGGATTTTCTTGTATATCAAACCAGATGTTCCAAAACAGCTTCTAGCTTCCATCTCTACCAAACTTTTCCAAATATGTGAGGTTATAGATATTTTGTTGCATTCACTAAGTTTTCAGTGACAAAGATGCTGTAAATATACTCATGCAAGTATACACTTACCTAAACCATTGATGTCCAGCTCATAAATATCACCAACAAGATAAAAAGAGCTGGTCTGACACTGAGAACAGCCAGAATTTAAAAATCCAGCCATTCTGGTAGGTACAGGACCAAGGAAAGGATACTGGAAAGGAGAAAAAGTGATGTTCTTTAAACCCACTGAAATTTCAATTCATAAAATACAAAATGAGAAAACAAGGAACAGTAACTACTGGATAAAAATCTATCTCCATGATTAAGTTACAAAGCACTGATCTGCAAGCTAATAATAACCAAATCATTATGGTGAAAACAAAAACACTGTATTAATTTCTTGGTAGGTATTAAAAGTTAATCATCACAAAAAAAACTATTCTGCTTTTCCTCACTATCCAAGTTGGATACTGAGGAAGCCTCTGCAACTCACCAAGTTTAAAAAGTTTTATCTTTTTCCTGTAGATACCATAAACTGGGACAAAATACTGTTCTTTACTACTCACGCATAAGTGCTAAGTCACTTTAGTTGTGTCCAATTCTTTGCACCCCATGGACTGTAGCCCACCAGGCTCCCCTGTCCATGGGATTCCCCAGGCAAGAATACTGGAGTGGGTTGCCATGCCCTCTCCCAGGGGGTCTTCCCGAACGAGGGATCGAACCTGTGTCTCTTGTGTCTCCTGTACTGGCAGGCAGGTTCTTTACTAGTAGCGCCACCTGGAAAGCCCCACTTTATTACTCGCCCAACCCCAATTCCTATTTTCAAAAAGACAGTCACAGATTTTTGCAGCTTTGATTGTACATGAACACTGATGATACCTGAATGTCCTTCTCAATAAATCGCTTTCCCGTCTCCAGGGCCGCCTCCAGCTGTTGAAGGAGCAAACGGAGAATATCAATCCGGGAGGACACTCCATTCTCCGTGGTCTTCTCTGAGTTCTTTGGCCCAACAGAGTGGTTAAGACTTGGAAGTCCACTGATTAGCCTCAACGTTAAGGAACGGATTCTTAACCACATTGTCTCCTCCTCCAGGGAAAGTTTCTTATGTTCTTCAGAAACATCCCTTAAAAAGAAACATTCCCAAACCATCCGTTTATTCATGTCAACTTTAAATCTTTTAGAGTTCACTTTCATTAGTCAAGATGACTTTGAACAGTCCCTCCTTTCATTTAATAGCTGAATGATCTTGGACAAACCAAAGCAGTCCAAGTCACCATCTTGGCATCCATAAAATGGAAAGATAACCTATCTAACAAGTCATTTTCCCCTTACGTGAGACTGGTTTTTCTGATGATAAAATATGTTAATATAAAAAATTCAAACAACACATATAAAAAATATTAAAAAATGGAAGGAAAATGGGCCCCAGTAACCGAAGAACCCACAATATTAACATGCTTGGAATAGATCTTTTCATACTTTTACAATACAGATGTACAAAAAATGAACTAAAAATATTTATATATTTTAAATAAAATGGGTTCACAGTAGTGTTTATACTATTTTGTAAACTGCATCTTTTTATGACAGTGTGTACAAAAAGAGTTAACATAGTAAGCCTGGGACTATTATCCTTATTTACAAAGGCCTGCCTGCAGTGGTTGGCCCCTGGCTGAGGTCTGGGAACCTGGTGTGCCAACCAGTCCCTAAATGATCAGAGTGGCTCACTGTGCCTAGACTGTTTACACAATCATGTGGTTTAGGGTGAACAGTGCTTTCCTTCTGGGAGTCTGAAATGTTGGTACATGCTACATAGCGGGTGCCTACACAACCAGTTGATAAAAACCTAGGGCACCAAGTCTTTAACGGGTTTCTCTGGGCAGAAACACTACACACATGTTACTTCATTTTTCACTGCTCGAGAAAGGAGCATGCCCAGCGTGTTCCTTCACAGGAGGGAGGGAACACTGGAAGTCTGGGCACAGGGTTCTCCACAAACTCCACCTGAATCTCCCTTGCTGGTTCTGTCACATACCCTTCCTTTTGTTACAAAAGACCTTAGCTCTGAGTCCAACTACATGCAGAGTCCCATGAGTCCTGGCAAGTCACTGAATCACAGCATATTCAGAACTACCTTATGTACATGTTTCTGCAACTTCTTAGTTTCCACTTTCCTAGAAGTGAAAGTGAAAGTCACTCAGTCATGCCTTGCAATACAGTCCATGGAATTCTCCAGGCCAGAATACTGGAGTGGATACTCTTTCCCTTCTCCAAGGGATCTTCCCAACCCAGGGATCAAACCCAGGGATCGAACTCAGGTCTCCCACATTGCAGGTGAATTCTTCACCAGCTGACCCACAAGTTGGTACACAGTCTTTTCAATCTTGATATTTATCACTAAAATTCCCTATAGGAAAAGTTATATAAAGTTTTATTGCCATGTAAATGCACAATAGTCATTCACCCAAAACCTTGCTGAGAACAAAAGTTAATCTTTTTTTTATCCATTAGGTTAAATCTTTATCTGATAGGTTAAAATATGAATATAAAGTGCATTTCTTTGAAATTCCTGTTAAACCCTTTGCCCCACTTGTTTTCTCAGTTATCTGCTTCTTATTGATTGATTGAGTTCTCTGTATATATGAAAGATATTAATATATATGAAGAAAAGTTACTAATTTACCAGATACCTCTAGAACTTGTTAACAAATTTACTTCTATATAGCAGGTTAATATTCACAGGGGTCAAATCCTTTGTTTCCAGATCTGATACAATGCTAAGAAAGGCTTTCCCAACTTAAAAAAATTTTTTTTTTATATTTACTTATAGAATTTCTAGGTTTTAACACAAAATCTTTAATTCATTTCTAACTTGTTTTCATGTATGGTGTGAAAGAGGAACTTTTAGGTTAGCCAGTAATTTCAACATAGGGGTGAGGTTTATTTGCTTCCTTTGGCTTACCTGTATTTTCTGATCCCTATAATATACATGATACTGTATGACATAATTATATAATATATATATATATACATAAAACTCTTAAATTCATCTTAATTCTTTTTTTTTGGATTCAGCTTGCTAATGTTTTATTGAGTGTTTTTACATCTGTATTCAAAGGGGATATTGATACCTAGTTTTTTGTTTTAATTATTTAATTGGAGGCTAATTACTTTACAATATTGTAGTGGTTTTTGCCATACATTAACATCATCCTAATTCTTTAAAAATAAATTTCTTGGGGTTAAATTCCAGTTACCTGTCTTTTGGATCCCAGCTAAAGAAAACATTTAAGTCTCTGTTGTCTCGCAAGGCTTCCCATGGAATGTCATCTTCTTCTGGCCGAAGATTCATTGACTTTATACTTTCTGCTAAGCTGGTTGATCTGGGATATAGAAATTTTATTTAAGTATTATTCAATAGTGAAATAGCCAAGAAAACATGCTAGCCAGGACTTTGTTTTACTAGAAAGAGAGAAAAGGAAAGAGTGAAGGAAGGCTTTACTATTAAGAAGTAAAAGCTCATATAACATGAAATAGAACCAAGCACTGATCATATTGGCCTGCTACGCAGCCAGAGAAAAGCATCTGGAAGCCTAACCAAAACAAAATTCATCAGCATTAATTCCCCAAATCTCATGTCTGTGGGATATGGGGAACCTTGTACACAACATGGACCAGGGATAATGACCATGGCCCATTTGGCTTCTGTGTGGAACCTGGGATGGTGCTGCCAGTACTCCATCACTCCCCATGACAGGCACTTTCTCCTTGCTTCCCTTTTCCCTCCTACTCCCCCCGCCTCATTTTTCTTTAGCTTAAGCCCGCTAATGACACCCATGAGCCCATTAATGGCTCTCAGCATCTGATCTAATCCCTTAGTTCCTTATTAGCTCTCATGTAATACTTACATATTTGCTTCAAGTAGAAGGTCTAACAACATCCGCTCAGTACGGACTTGTGCAAAATGAAGAGAATTATTCAGCCTGTTCCTAAAAGCGATAAACTCTGGGATCTTCTCAAATGCACCATATTTGTAAGCTTGAATAATATATTCTGAGGTCTGGGAAAGGAAAGACATCACCTTGGTATAAATATTTCACATGTCAGGCAATGAAGACAAACCTTGCCAGACAAAAGAACACCCTCAAACTAAAATTAAGATATTGAACCTCATCTTGAAAGTTTTTGATCACCAAGCAGAATATCAGCTTTTAAAAATGTTATTTTTCTTCTGTCATATACTAGAGTCAAATGTCTTCTTCACTAGTATTATTACTAATAATACTTAGCTGCTGCTACCACCACACAGACTTCCTCCTAGCAGTATGCCTTTCATTTCAACAGGACTGAAAGTTTTGTTATACACATCAGTCAAAATTTTGATTAGTGCCATAGTGGAAGGAATGTTACTCCATATTTTTCTGCATCTAAGATACACTTTCTTTTATACCAAAACACCAGTATAATATAACCATCCCACTACCATCAGAAGTAAAAAGTACTCTCCTTCAGAAAAAATGACAGGCTGACTCTTGGTTTTGTTTACTTCTGAATAAACACAGGACATATGTGTATTGCATCAAGATAGAATTCACCAAAAAAAAGACCTATAAAAATTCATAATCCATTCTGAAGACAGAAAATTCAAAAACCAGGTTACCAGTCCATCCAAACTACTATGCTAGAAATCCCATAAACAAGTAAATAAAGGGAACACTTAATACATGTGCTTTAATTAGATTAATACATATATACAGATGAAACATGAACAGAGGCAAGATAAAGAATACTAAACAGAAATTCTGGCACAACAGAAGGAAATCTCAGGGAAGAACTTCATGGGTATGGGCCTATGCCATCAGGATCAGAAATCAGAAGGGCACCCTTTCAGGCTAAGGAAAGTATTAAGCTCAAAGCTGATGTCTGCCCCAAAGATCCTTTACAGAAAAAGTAGTCTTTTTGCACAGCCTCAGTCAGCTCTGTCCCCATCTCCATTATGACCGAGTAATTTGCCCAATAGGAAAATAGGCCAATAGTCAACAACATACCCTCTGATACACAGCCTCGCAGGGTTCATTTCAGGCCGCGGGATTGCGCCACGGGCGCTAATTCAACTGCATTCGATGCGGCTTTTAAACCCCCATGGGACACCTCGGCGAGCTGTTTGCCTGCAGTATCTGGAGAAATTAAAGACGGACGGACACAAGAAAATTAAAAAGATTACTTGTGATCCTGCAGGTTTAAAGAAGGACTATCTGAAAAAGCTCAAGTGTACCTTAAGCCTGATTAAGGGATCGTGATACTCCCAATCAAGGAGAGGCCAGGATACCCTAAACACATATGCCTATCCAATGGCCTCCTGGCTTGGAAAACATAGCAAGGTTTAACACTGGCCCTTGCAATAGGACCTTATAGCTTGGGGGGGAACGTAGGAGGGCGGGAAAAGGCAGCTGGTTAGGAACATATGATCCAGAGACTAATCAGGATAGAAATTTTATTCTGGTGATTCCAATCAAATTTATTAATTACAGTTGCCAAATACACTGTGATTAAAGGAAAGAATTCAGCC
Source organism: Odocoileus virginianus (assembly GCF_023699985.2). Taxonomy (NCBI): domain Eukaryota; kingdom Metazoa; phylum Chordata; class Mammalia; order Artiodactyla; family Cervidae; genus Odocoileus; species Odocoileus virginianus. The sequence goes on along the minus strand of NC_069685.1, from coordinate 58,097,666 downwards.
TTAACGAGTGCAGAGGAAGTTTTTAATTCCTGAGTGGGCCATGGAATACCACTTAAAAAAAAAGGCAAGAGAATAAGGGGCCACAAAAAGGGAATGCAGTCCTTTAACTAACTAAACACAATCTGAGTTCTCTGGCTTCTGTTTTTGAGATAGTCCTCCTTTAATACTGCAGTGCAGTGTCACTGCAGAGCCAGGAGAGGGCCTGGGCAGCTACCAACAGGACAAAGGCTGAGCAAGCACTGGCTGTGAAGCAACAAGGCCTTACTGGAACTGCAGGCAAAACTGGAAGCCACGGGTAAAGACTTCCGAATGTCACAGAATGCTGTCTGTACCACTTCTATTCATTTATGCACCAATGAGGCTATTTGGATCCCATATGGATGCCTGAAATGAACCCTGGTCACTGTGAAAATTAGCAGAATATTAATACATGGACATCAAATCTCTGAGTAATGATTTGTGAATACCTAAAACAGAGACTTTTAAAGGCAATTTTTTTTTCAAGTATGAACATGTATGTTACTTCTGGAGATATGTGAATATAAGCTCTTAATTCTTGTATTATAAAAATCTACTCCAAATAAGATGACGGCAGACAATGACCTTTCCAAAAAGAAAATCCCTATGTAGATTTCCAAATAGAACTTTCAATCCCAGCACAAAGCCTTACAAAGATTTTTCAGGATTTTAAGGAGTAGGTGTTCTTTCAAAGAACAAATTGGGAACTGAAATAAATCAGTCACTCAAGCAAAAAATCATCTGGGGATACCAAAAACTACTGAGCATAAAAGATGTAGAGCACAGAGCTTGAGCTCTCCAGAGAGGTATTTCTAATGCTGTCAGGAGGCTTAACACAGACAGCACAACACTACAACCATGGCCTTTCTTAGCTTCAAACTCCTAAAGGGAACAGTCCACACCACAGTCTCCAGTTTCCTATTCTGGGACTTGGCCTAGGCACTACAGTTTAAGGTGTTTGCCTTGCTGTACTGTGCCGTGCTTTTATCCCCAGGACCTAGTCCTTCCCCTCTCCTCCCCATCAGTTATATACTTTAATGTGATTAAACAGCTGTTTTCCTAGTTAGTAATAACACAAATAAAGTTCAAGCAGAGGTCTAGTCACAGATTCATAAATGCTTTACTTTTATCATCTTCAGCATCTCATGCTTTCAGGTGAATTAGTCACTCCTGCCACACATGACCATCAGGAAAATATCAAACAAAGATACCAAAAGCCACTGAGGACAATGTGCTCTCTGAAATCACTCCTGGAGATTTCCTTTCCCTATTACAGTACTTTCGGTTGGGTTGTTTTGTTTTATGTTTGCTTGTTTTGAAAACAATACCAGGTAAAATATATTTGGGGGAGAAAAATATTAAAGCTTAATTTTTATTAGTATAAAATAATGTGCCTTTATTGACCAATCCATGAACAATATAGTTCCTCCAGAATGCTGGATGTTTGAAAACCGGAAGAAAACCAAACTCCAGACTTGGATTAATCCCTTAATTAACCCCCCACTCCCACATCAAAGCTATTTGAGAAACAAAACTTTAAAAAGGATTCTTCAGGATATCAAATGTTTATTTAACCTTTCCCTTAGAAACACAGTAACGACAGTCAGAATAATGAGATTTGAAATACACTCTTCTTTCGAGTCTTTCCTCAGGTGGTAAAACAGAGAATGGCAAGCACAGACACTTGCACACACAGTGAAAATGCACCGATTTCTAACCTGATTGGGAGATTTCAGAACCAAGGCCTGGAGACGCCATTCTGACCCTAAAGCTAGGCCAGCAGCTTCTGAACAATATGTTTAAGTGCAGGTGCCCACTTGCGTTCCTCCCCACTCAGAAGTTAGGGCACAGAATGAGATCTGAACAGACACGATCACTGTTGGGAAGTGGAGTCATGGGGAAGAGGGACAGAGCTTAAAAGCCAACTGATGATGCAAAGATCGCCACTCTGTGCTACACCAGCCCTCTAGGCCATGCCTTGAAGTGTAGCAGAATTTAATTATCACAAGCTAAGAGAAACAAACCTATATTCCAGTGGTTAGAAATGCTTCTGTCCTGTCCCGGCTTTCTATTTAATACACACATGAAGAATTATAGATGAAAGATAAGTAGGCACAGCAGTCATAGTTACAAAAGGGCTTTTAAAAAAATCTTCATGACTGCTGGCCAAGAAGAACCTCAGAAACCAGCTTCCTTGTTGCTGTTTCTTAGTTGCTGTTAGACCATGAAAATGGAACACTATGGCAGACACCAGGCATGGCCAAATTCCAGGTGATGAGTCTTAGAAGCACACGAGAAGCAAGCAGGCAGTGACCACTGTAGAGGCATGTCTTTTCTCCACCTCTGTTCCTCAGTGGTTCTGCATACTTTGACTTTAATAGAGACCATATGGCTTTCCCACAAAAACTTCTGCTTAACTGACAAGTGGAGACAATATTTGCTTGCAGTGAAAAATATGGTGCAAATCCCATCCTTTCATTATGGCACATAAAAACTCTATCCTATTTATTGTCACTTTAAAATACAAATTATTGACTTAAGTTTCTTAAAATGTCCTTCAAATGGTCAATTTTATAATTGTAAGAAAAGGTTAAGTGTACTCTCTGTGATAAAGAGCACAGTTGTCATAAACTTCAGAAATCCATAAAAGTAACAGAGAACAAATGCTATTATAAAATCATATTTGGCATCCCAGGCTATAAACTCTTACGGGCTATTTAGTATACCCTTAGAAAGTCTCTTAGAGATTAAAAGACAGACCTAATAGGCACTTCCTATTCTGTTAATAACCAGTTTTTAAATGCACTTGCAAGGATTCTTATTAAACACACCTGTTCTAACAACCACGAGTAACTCTATGCCTCTGCCTAACAACCTCTGGCCAGAAGGTATGGCCTAAGGCCTGGCAAGTACAGCACGGTGCACCTTCACGTGTGCGTCTGTGACTTGAAGGAAGACGCTCTCTGGATCATGTGCATTCAGTGGACCAAGACAACATTAAAAAGAAAAAGAAAAAAAAAATTTTTTTTCACTTACATCTTTCTGGTTGGAGTGGAAAAACCTGAGTGCGAAGTTACACGATTGGGATGCAGCAGCATACTGACCTAGGGATTCGGCATATCGGGTCAAAAGATAACTAGGTCGGAAGGAAAAAAAAAAAATGTTATACCTATCCACCTCTAGTATCAAATATTACACTTCAAAATTACTACCCACCTCTAGTATCAAATACTACACTTCAAATTATTCAAATAGCTAGGCATAAGAAAAGTTTAAAAAATTCTGCCAAAGAAATGATGTAATTCACAGAATCAAATTTTTTTAAAAAACAGCAAAGTTAATTCAGTTTTATTCAATGCTGTCTTCCTAAAACAACTCTATGGGACATGGAGAAAATACCTTTGACTCACCACAAAGAACAATCAAAATACAAATTCAAAGGATCTCTGAGATCAATGCATAATGTAAAGTCTCAACCTCAATTGCAAGGCAGAGGTAGACTTCAAAATAATGTGTGCTAAGGAAAAAGAATTCAAAGTACATTAACTGTTCTTTTGAATCCGAGGAAAAATTTTTTTAACCATTTCTAAATTGTACAAATTTAAAATTATCACAAAATGCTGAAAGATATAAAAATCTGCTTTGCAATGGGTCATAACAGGTGATTATTTAATCTACAAAACAGAATACCAGGAACAATGTTTCTGCTAAAATTAAAATACTAGAGTTCCATGTATGAGGACCCCACCCTGCTGTAGCTGGCTGCTCATTATTCAGAGTATATACTACCAACCCAATGGTGTCATGCTGGATATGCTTAGCATCAAGGCTGGAGTACAGATCCACCACTGGTTCAAACGCCCCCAGCATACAGTAGATTCGAACAAGCAGCAATTTGAATTGAGCATTGGAAGGGCTGTGAGTTAGTCCCTCTTCCAACAAAGTCAGGGCCTGCCACACAGCGGTCTCATCACCTAGAACCAAAATATAATAGCATTATCCAGTTTTTGACAGCAAATGGGGGTTCTCAAAAGTAAAAAACAAAAACTTAGTGACATCATCCCCTCCATTATTTTAAGGATTAGGCTGGGTGGCACAGAACAAATTTTAGATACACACCTGAAAGCAAAATAGGTAATTTCCCTTAATAGACAGTCCCTCAATAGTTACCTCAGTTCTTAACTGAGGTAAGATCTGCAAAAATGATGCAACTTTAAGTTGCTGGGTCTTAAAGAGAAGTTTGGAATCTCACAGAATCCTAGATTCTGAGAAGAGACGGACTTTGAAGGAGAATTGGAATCCACCAACCTTCCCAGTACAGGGGTTTCTCTATAAAACCCCAGACAGATGCTTTCTCTAGACATCATTTTTCTTCCACATGTAACTCTATTAATAGGATGTCAACTAATATTTGAAAAAAAAAAATTGTCCTCTAATAATTAATCTAAAATGATACACTTTTTCTGGAGTACCAAAATTCAAAAAGTTACACACATCAATATTCTTAACAGGTAAGTAATTTCTCTTTTATGAAATTATCTAAAGAAAATAATATGAAATGCAGATAAAGTTTTACATACAAGGACATTCATTGTACTAATAAGAGAGGAATAGTAAACTATAATTATACCCACACAGGGGAATATCATACAGCCATTTGACATTAACAAGAAACTTTTAATAGCAAAAAAAACACCAACAACAATTAAACAGTAATGACCAGTAAAACATACAAATTCAAATGAGTGTGAAGAGTTCATCTCAAGTATATAGAGCATTCACAAAGAGGGAAGGAAATATGCAAAAATGTTAGTGTCTTTAGGAAGCTGGAAAACTGAGATTAAAATATACCATTTTCCAGCTACTTTTGTTTAGGAAAAAAAATATCTAAAATGAAAAGCTTCAAGCACTGAGCTTTTGAGATTATGTTTTATATGCTTTTTTTCCCAAGAGAAAAGAAACAAAATATAACCCCAAATTGGGGTTTTAAATAAATATCATCTATAATCCTACCCAAACTATGTAAACTATCCAAGACCTACTCAAACTACCACTATGATTAATGTATTGCTTTTGCTATAATTACTTTTACACAGTAGTAATCACAGCATACATCCAATTTTGTGTTTTCTCATGTTGCTTTATAATCATAATTTTATTTAATTCAACACTCAGTGACCTAAACTCTGCAGTAGCACTAGATATAAGACCCAGAGATAAGAGTCATAGGTGGTTGCTGGCCTCAACAAGTTCAGAATTGAGCAGAAGAGACAGCTGGACAATTACAGATAAATTTTTTAAATCCAGTGTTATTCAAGGATAACCATAACAGAATTTTTTTTTTAACTTCTTAACATCTCTTTTAAATGGAAACAAAATTTCAAATAGCAAAAAAACCAGGTTTAATTTACACTTCTGAACTATTACACCCAACATTATGAAGACATTTATCATCCTATTTTATTTTGCAAAATTTAGAATATAACTGCAACTCTATAAAATTCTTCACCAAATCAAAGAACATCAAGGGTTGATGAGGATTTTGGGGACAAAATTTTTCTAATTAAATTTTATAATATAACAAAAAGATTTAAAAAATCAATATAAAATACATTAAGTTCTAAGGATATAATGTATAGCATGGTGACTACAGTTAACAACACTATATTGTTTATTTGAAAGTTGCTAAGAGAGTAGATGCTCATCACAAGGGGAGTAGCTATGTGAGGTGATGAACTTTAACTGTGGTAATCATTTTGCAACACATTATCATATAGTATACCTTAAAGTAACACAATGTAACATATCTATTATATCCCAGTAAAACTAGAGGGGAGGGGGAATTATATCCTTCATGCCTCATTTCATTTGTGTAGCAAAATCATATAGAGTCTTTGCTCAATTTGTTACAATATTGCTTCTGTTTTTATGTTTTGGTTTCTTTGGTCCCATGTATGTGGAATCTTAGCTCCCTGACTAGGAATCCAACCTGCATCCCTACATTAGGTGAAGTCTTAATCACTGGACCACCAGAGAAGTCCCTGATAAGTGTTTGAGAGCATCATCAATTTAATCTTAAAGTGCTCTTCTTAATCCTTTCACATTCAAATCAGTCTCTCTAGACATCCTCCCAATTTTCTATACATTTCTTTTTTTTTTTTTTTTTAATCTATTTATGTATTTGACTGTGCCAGGTCTTAGTTGTGGCATGCAGGATCTTTGGTCTTGGTTATGGTATGTAGGATCTTCTAGTTGTGGCGTGTGGGATCTAGTTCCTTGACCAGGGATGGAACCCAGGTCTCCTGCATTGGGAACGTGGAGTCTTAGCCACTGGGCCACCAGGGAAGTCCCTCTATAACATTTCTAATTTTTATCAGATCCACCTTGAACAATGACTATGTCTATAAATGGAACACTCAGCATCACTTTCGTTGACTTCAAGAAACCAAAAAAAGAAAAAGGAAAAAAGAATAAAACGAAAATTTTAAAAAAAAGAAAGAAACCTTGCATCTATAATATCTGTAACTTCCCATGTATTTGCACTGTATGATTTTTTGACAACCTACCTTCTTTATTTCTCTGCCCTGTATTTCCCTTATCTGTAAAACTGTAACAATCTTAACTGTATTGTTAACAAGGTTTAAAATTAGCTAATTCATATAAAGTACTTTCAAGTGCCTGATGATCAACAAGTGTCGTGTTATTATTATTATATGGTCAGCTATCTTGCTCCAAAACCAAGAGATTAGCAAAACCATGTCAGTATGAGCAAGAACAGATGCTACGAATAAGTGGGGAAGGGTATCTGAGTAGAGACCAAATTACTAAGTAATCAGTTCATTATGGTTTTTACATTAAGATGACTTTTACAACTCTATGCAACCTCCTGAATCTGGGGCTCCTGATAGCAAGTACTCTGATGAAATGAATTTCATCCCCACCTCCAGTAGAACACAGTATAACAAGCAGCATCATATGGGTATATACAATGTCCTACAAAAGTTCAGAAAGGGCATAAAATCTGCAATGAGGAAAGCGGTGAAATCAAGACAGACTTGTCAGAGGCACTCTGAGTAAAAGTTAGACGAAGGAGGTGAGACAGTTATTTCAAAGAGAGGCAACGTGATGTTCAGTGACAGAAACAGCAACAACAAAAAAGTAGATTTAGGGCTTTAAGTACTTAAGAATCTGGAGATGTAGGCAAAAGCTAGATTAGAGAGCATCGGAAACCATCCTAACAAGGCTGACCTTCATCCTCAAGAAAACAGGGCATCTCTGAAGGATTTTAAGCATGAGGAGGACATCAAAATTGAGTGCTTGGTGAAATGACCCACAAGAACAGGGTTGTGTCTGCACATACCATTGTCTCCCCAGCCCTGTTTCTTCTGTAGTTTATTTTCATTAATAATAATGCAGTAAGTAGCTATTTTTTCTCAAAAACTGCTAATAAGAGAAAAGCATGAGACCTAAACAAAAGGCTGAACCATCTGCTGAATCATCCTTCTCTTGCTCAATGATTCATGATATTTCCTTTACCAGGTAGTCTATTTTTGTCTTAAATGGGTTACTCTGAACTATATTCCAAAAAAAAGTATATATCTGTGTATGTAATTTTAAATGAACAAAAACAGCTATTTCATTCCATAGATTCATACATCTATCTCTAAATCAGTTTCTCTGCATTTTAATTATTGTAACTTTGCAATAGGCTGTTTACTCATTATTCAGAAACATTTTAAAACAGAACAGATATCCACTAATTTCAGATTATCCTGAATATACAGAGGATACTTAGAGACTTGGGTTCTTCTAGAAGCACCCTGGAGAAAGGCGAGAAGAAAAACCTAAAAGCATAAATCAAAGTCTCACATTATGTAATTAGTCTAAGGATTTATAATCAATAAAAACAAAGAGTAAAAATAAATAAAGTTAAACTGAAATCACTGCTTTTTACCTGTTTCTCTCCATACATCAATAAGCACATGGACAGCAAGGAGACAGTAATAGTCTGAAAATTGCAATTCGGTTTTCAAACAGGATTTCCCTATAGGGGGGAAAAAATCGTATCTGTATTTTAAGATTTGTTCAATGATTATTATCCCCAAAGACTTATGTAAAGCAAGAAAACGACAGCAGGAAGAAGGGTAAAAGAAACTATTAAGAATGGAGTAAATACCAGAAGAAAATATAAGCCATGAATTAAAAGTCAAAAAAAGGTGAGACTACACTCAGCTGGAGCAAAAGGCTTTCAGAACAGAGGTGGTACTCCAAATAGTTCTAAAAGGAGAGCAGCAAGATGTGAAAGGTTTCAAGTGAAGAAAAGAACAGACATCAAGAGCTATGTACAACTAATATAAAATGCTCATTACATAACCTAATTTTTTAGAATACAGTTAGAGAAATACTAACATCATCCACTTAGATAATTTATATTTTATCATACATATCTAAGCAATTTGAACATCATCTACTTCTAAACTAAATATATACCTTACAATTTACAACATTCTTTTTGTTCATTTACATGCTGCTGCTAAGTCACGTCAGTCGTGTCCGGCTCTGTGCAACCCCATAGACGGCAGCCCACCAGGCTCCCCCGTCCCTGGGATTCTTCAGGCAAGAACACTGGAGTGGGTTGCCATTTCCTGCTCCAATGCATGAAAGTGAAAAGTGAAAGTGAAGTCGCTCAGTCGTGTCTGACCCTTAGCGACCCCATGGACTGCAGCCCACCAGGCTCCTCCATCCATGGGACCCTCCAGGCAAGAGTACTGGAGTGGGTCTCCAGTGCCTTCTCCGGTTCATTTACATAGTCTATATATTAAGAATATTAAGGCCTACAAAGCAGAAAACATGACAATTATCATAAACTCTGCAATTCCTCGGAGTCCCAATGTGATGAAAAGTTGGCTCGCCAGCTCAGGAAGAATATGGCTATCTGGGGCCTATTAAAATTTTTTAAAACTCCAAGCTTAAGAAAGGCTTTGCATTTTATTACTTGGATAGTGTTCCCACTTGATAAAATATTTTTCTTGCCAAAAGCATTAAAAGTGTGTTATGAGTAATTAGCCTCCAATTAAAACAAAAAGTATACAGACATTAAAAACAAAAAACCTGACTTCTAGGTCTTAGCAGAGCAGGGAACTACTGAACACTTTGAAAGGCTGCTCACCAAATTCCAGTCCGTGCTGGTACCTTAACATCAGCTCTCTGACCACACCCAGCTTCTGGCTCTTATCCATCGTGTGGTACAAGCCAAGTAACCTCGTCAGCTGCACCACACACAAATGTCGCTGCAGAGCTCGGATGTCGGCAGGCAGCGCCAACTTATCCTCTGTTGGTGTCGACAAAGGAACCACTCCAAGTAACTGATTAATAAACTGCAAAGTTGAAAGAAAAAAAAAGTACAGGTCTCAAAACAGAACTCATCTTTAGTAGGTCACAATTAACAAATACCGAAATGGTCTAGAAAAAGACATCAAGAAGAAATACAAATTAAAACTCCATTTTCTATCTACCAAAATTGCCAACAAAACACTTCTAACAGCACACATGCTGGTGAAACTCCAGTGAAACAGGCACGTGTGAAACAATCACTACTGGTCAAAAGTGTTAATGCTAACACCATGCAGTATAAGCACTAAAAGATGAAAAGAACTGTGAAAATGTTTCTTAAATTACAACGCATTAACATAATATACAATGTAGTAATGAAAAAGTTTATTTAGGAAGACTGTAAAAAAGAACAATTACCCTAAAACAAATACTCTATTATACTACAAATAAATTCTTAAAGGAAACATTATACACTGAAGGGAATGTCAATAGCCTTAAATTGTTTTTTTGATTAAAGCTTTAATTTTGAGATAATTATAGATTTGCATAAGTTATAAGAAATAACACAGATCCTGTGTACCCTTCACCCAGTTTTTCCAATGGTAACACCTTTTTTTTTTTGGCCACTCTGTGTGACATGCAACATCTTCGTTCCCTGACCAGGTATCAAACCTGTGGTCCCCTGCAGTGGAATCAGAGTCCTAACCACTGGACAAAGAAATTCCATCCCTATGGTAACATCTTGTATTAAAATGTTTAATTCTCTAAATCTGGAATAAATTTTTTAAAATGTGAGTTCCACAACCAGTTCAGTTGCAATACTGGCAAAAGTGAGTTAGAAGACTTAACTGGAAGGGACCCCTACACCGCAGTCAGGGTGCCTGTTCACACGTCACACATGCTTGGATGCTACGCTTTGCAGCTCTCAGGATGTGAGAGAATGCTTGAGCAGCGCAAGCCTGGGGTTCTCAGAGGGGTTTACGGAAGAGAAATGCAGTCAAGGGGTCTCTATATTTTATGATCCAAAATTAATACATTTTAAAGAAAAAAAAGTTCCAACTACACATTTATTAAACACAGGCTATTTTCACTCCCTTCCAAGATCCTATGAAGACGACAGTGAAGAACAAAAAAGGACTCATAAGGATCAAGAACATGTGAAATGTGAAGAGATGACAGATTTCAAAAGATAAAAGGCACAAGGGCAGGCCTTGTAATAACCAATGTATGGGGTCAAGAATGCTGGAATCCAGCAGTATGCAACAGGGAGGCCACCAATAAGCAGCAAGCCTCTTCTAGCTGCGGAGCCTTGGAAGACTCAGAAATTAAAGGCAGGAAGTATGTCTGAAAGCTGAAGTGCTGGTGGAACTTCAACAGGAGAATCTGCTAAATTCTAAAAAGTTAGATCCCTCCCAAGGTCACTGAGTGAATTCCTAAACCCAGTAGAAGTCAGGGTTTTCCTTCATCCCCAGGAGAAGCTGAACCAGAGACACTGTAGACTCAAGGGGAGACTGGAACAGATCTGTTAACCTCACATTTCAGACAGTCCCCTAAGAGGAGTTTCAAACGTTCATGGTTCTGTCAGACTGACTGGGGTAAAATGAACAAAAAACAAAAACAAGAAAGAAAGTTGTGTAAAAAAGCTATTATCTCCATATATAAAGTGGCTCAGCTGTGATTATTTAGTCATAAAAATATAAACACTGAATAATGACTATACTATATTGAGGGGAAAGTATGTAAGGGAAGAAGTAGGATGTTAGAAATGAAATTATTGCTTTCCACAGTAGGATCCCATGGACAGAGGAGTGTGGTGGGCTACAATCCATGGTGTTGCAAAGAACTGGACATGACTTAGCACACACAATAGGATACCAACAGATGAAGACTGTAACTATAAAAATAAAGAACTATATGAGCGTAAAATTTAGAAGTACAGCGTTAAATAACAAAAGAAACAGTGAAGAGTTGAAAGTAATTTGTCTGCACAGAGCCAGAACCAGGGCTGGAGAAGGCAAAGAGCTGCAATTGTTTTTCAAGATAAGCCTTGTAGTACCATTTGACTTCAATTTTATACATGTAATTTTTAGATACAAATAAAAATTAAAATTCCTACTCATCATGCAGTTTCACATCTGTCATAACTTTGCTTCAATTTCTCTACAATTGTATGAATTTTAACTTTATTATGATCAGATAACCACATCTGTAACAAAACCTCTGTGGCATTAGTTTTCATGTTGATTAAATGCCCAAATAATTTTTATTGCCAGCTCTTCCATTCTTGTAAGCCATTTTATATTTCTTGTAAACCATTTTATATATATAGTTATGTTTATTATTAAGGCCTTCCAACAGGTTTTGTCATAAAACAATATGTTCATTCTCTGTTCTAGTCTTTACAGTTTTACTGCTATACAAAAAGCTTCTTTAAAAACTGGAACTATTTTATTGTTAACTTAAAATCCCAGGACAAAGTAAACAAAATATAAAAATGTCACCAGGGGTGAGACACTTTGGGATAACTGAACTGTACGGTCCATTCTTAGGGGCCAGTCCCATTTTAGAACGTGTCTCCTAATTCAGTGGGACAGCAGTTCTCAGTGTGAACCTTACTTGGAGAGTCCACAATCCTCTAACAAACATACTGCCGAGTGGCAGAATTTTTAGCTACTGAAGTCATCCTACATTTAAAAAGTTGTGGCAGCAAAATCACCCCTCTCAATTAAAAAGTTTACACACGACTACAAAACTCACTGCAATAGCTTTCAACCCTTTGTCTCACTGAACAATGACCACCTCAACACTGCTAGTATTTTGCTATTTCTAGAGGGTTCTTCCCAGTAGATTACTATATGGGGTCACAGAGGTGACCTAAGATTTTCAAACCTAAGATTTTATGTCGATAAAGTAGAGCTTCTGGTTCTAAAACGGTGCTAGCAAACTTGTATGAATCTCAACTTAGTGAGATGTAAGCACTCCTCTAATGCATTCCCATCATTTGATGCTTTAATTTACAAGATGGTAAGCACTATGAAGCATGGTCAATTGTTCCCTACCTTAGCACTCAGCACATAACATGGGTGCCACTTACTGAACGAATCTGTCTCCCACATGGTTCTATTTTCTGCTTTAATCCCTCCAGTAGCATGAAACTCACACGCTGTGTTTTTAGAGAACTGTGACTATAAAAAAGATCTTTTTTCTCACTGAGCCAAATTCTTGATTCCCTGCAACAACTTCTTGTTGGTCCCTGTTCTTAATCCTCTTCTACAGGAGAGCTTTTCAAATTAGGAGAAATAAAGTACTGTTAGCACCAGACCAAACATCTCTCTTCTAATCAACCATTTCTCAAAGGTTTTCAAGTATAACCCAGAACCTTCTTTTCTGGATATATTATAATTTATCTAGAAAACTTCTAAAGCTTCGTCTGAGCTCAACAGCACTCGAAGAATAACGTTTTCCAAACCAAAGTGAATGGTGGCAGCCATTTCAGAATCCAACAGAGAACACTGGCTACTTAGCAGTTTGGGAAAGCACTGCTGCATCCGCCCTGGCTGTGTAACCTTAAGCCTGCCAGCACTGAGCGCAGGTGGACTAAGGGTGCGGCCACAAGACAACGCTGCGGTCTTCACCACTGCACCCCCAGAGCTTCACTCATTCCACCAAAGGTCACAGACTTTCTTGATAGACACTAGTATTTCTTTATATAGTGCTCTATCCTACCTTGGGCACACTGCTCTTCCAACTGGTAGAGTACTCCAACTGCCCATTACCCAAGGATACTCGGGGCTAAACGCTTAAAAACCTTTAATATGCAAGAAGGTATGAAATTCTCATTAATGGGTGAATAATCTGATCCAATACACGTTGCTGTGGATGAGGTGTCTAAAGATAAGGTTCGCCACTTCAGCATGTAATTGATTCGCACTGATTTAATCACATGAAAAGAATCCTGATAGTTGACAATTAACTACAATATGGTACCCAGGCTTAGATCCCTGAAGAGATAAAGGACACTAATGGAAGAGCTACAGAAATACGAATAAAGTCTAAAGGCCAATTAACAGTAATGTATCAGTTTAGTTCTGACAAATGTACCACTGTTTTTAAGATGTTAACATTGGGGAAAGCTAGGTGAAGGGTATAGTGTAACTTTCTTTACTATATTTACAACTTTCCTATAAATGTAGTTATTACAAAATTAAGGGGTTTTTTTTCTTTAATTTTATTGAAGCATAGTTGCTACAATATTGTATTAGTCTCAGATATACAGAAAAGTGACTTAGCTATTTTTTTTTTCAGATTCTTTTACATTATAGGTTTTTATAAGATATTGAATCCAGTTTCCTGTGCTTTTTATCTATTTTATATATAGTAGTGTGTGTATCTGTTAATACCATACTCCTAATTTATCCCTTCCCCCCTTGTTCCCCTTTGGTAACCGTGCTTACGCTTTCTACATCTGTGAGTCTGTTTCTGTTTTGTAAATAAGTTCATTTGTATTATTTTTTAGAGTCCACATATAAGTGATATATTTGTCTTTGACTTACTTTGTTTAGTATGGTAATCTCTAGGTCCATCTATGCTGCAAATGGCAACACTCCATTCTTTTTATAGCTAACATCTCATTTCATGTGTGTGTATGTTTATGATGTATGTATGTAAGGGCTTCCCTGGTGGTGCAATAGTAAAGAATCTGCCTGCCAATGCAGGATATGTGAGTTCAATCACTGGGTTGGAAGATTCCCTGGAGAAGGAAACGGCAACCCACTCCAGTATTCTTGCCTGGGAAATCCCATGGACAGAGGAGGCTGGTGGGCTACAGTCCACAGGGGTGCAAAAGAGTCGACATGACTTAGCAACTAAACAATATATGTATATATGTGTGTGCATATAGACATAGATATACACGTACCATATCTTCTTTACACAGTTATATGCTGATAAATACTTAGGTTGCCTTCTTGTCTTTACTACTATAAACAGTGCTGCTATGACCACTGGGATGCATGTTATCTTTTCAAATTAGAGTTTTCATCTTTTCTGGCTATATGCCCAGGAGTAGGATTGCTGGATCACACGGTAGTTCTGTTTTCAATTATTTAAGGAACTGCCATACTGTTTTCCACAGTGGCTGCACAAATTTACACCCCCACCAACAATATAGGAGGATTCCTTTTTCTCCATACCCTCTCTAGCATTTATTATTTGCAGACTTTTTTTTTTTGCAGACGTTTCGTTGAAGGCCATTCTGACTGGTATGAAGTGATACTTCACTGTAGCTTTGATTTGCCTTTCTCTAATAAATAGTGATGTTGTATATCTTTTCATGTGCCTGTTGGCCAACTGCATGTCTTCTTCAGAGAAATGTCTATTTGGGTCTTCAAGGTTTATTTTTTAAAAATCCCTAAGATTTGAGTTCCAGACTGCTTCAGCAAGAATAAATCATGATTTGACAAAATCAGTAATTAATTGCTACAGTTTTGAAAAATCAGAGACAAGACATTAAAAGGAAAGTCCACTGGACTTCATCAAACTTTAACATTTTAAAGTATGGGAATTTCCTGGTGGTCCAGTGGCTAGGACTCAGTACTTTCACTGCTGAGGTTTGACCCCCAGACAGGGAGCTAAGATCCTGCAATTCCCATGACATGGGCAAAAACATAACTTTGCTCTGCAAAGGATCCTGTTAAGAGGATGAAAACACAAGATATAGTCTGGGAAAAAATATTTGAAATCACATATCTGACAAAGGACTTATATCCAGAATATCTAAAGAATTCTCAAAATTCAACAGTAAAAATCCCTGGTGGCTCAGACGGCAAAGCATCGGCCTACAATGCAGGAGACGTGGGTTTGATCCCTGGGTCGGGAAGATCCCCTGGAGAAGGAAATGGCAACCCACTCCAGTACTCTTGCCTGGAAAATCCCATGGACGGAGGAACCTAGCAGGCTACAGTCCATGGGGTCACAAAGAGTCAGACACGACTGAGCAACTTCAACAGTAAAAAAAAAAAAAAAAAACCAATTAGAAAATGAGCAAAAGATAATAATAGACATTTCACTGAGGAGAAAATACAGATGGCAAACCAGCACATGAAAAAATATTTAACAATATTAACCGTTAGGGAAATGCACAATAAAACCATAATGAAACATCACTACATATTTACTAGAATGGCAAAAATAAAAAACTGAGATAACACCTAATGTTGATGAAGATGCTGAAAAATCAGATGACTCATACAGAGCTCACAGGAATTTAAAAGACCTAGTCACTGTGGAAAAGTTCGGCCTTTTCTTTAAAAAACTAAACATGCAGCTACCGTTAAGACCCCACAGCTGAACTCTTGCGCATTTTCTCAGAGAAATGAAGACTTAGGTTCACATAAAAAACCTGCATGCAAATGTTCACAGCAGCTCTATTTGTAATCGCCTAAAACCAGAGACACCCACATGTTCTTCAACAAGTTAAAGAAACTTGTGGTACATCCATATCAAGGAATATTATTCAGAATAATACTGGTGTACCAGCAATGAACATGGTACATGTAACAACACAGATGAACTCCAAGGAATTACGCTGAGTAAAGCAAGTTATACATAATGATTCCATTATATAACATTCTTAAAATGATAAGATTGTGGAAAAAGAAAACATATTAGCAGTTGCTAAGGGAGAGGGATGGGTAAAGGAGGAGATACAGGGAGGTGGCTGTGGGCAGAAAAGGGTAGGCAGCACATGGGGGGCACTCTGGTGGCAGAACTACTATGCATCTTGTCTATAGTGGCCACATGAATCCACATGCACTACACACACTAAATATACACACACAAACACACCACACATATACACACAAATGAATGCACGTAAAACTGGTGA
Organism: Odocoileus virginianus; assembly: GCF_023699985.2. Taxonomy (NCBI): domain Eukaryota; kingdom Metazoa; phylum Chordata; class Mammalia; order Artiodactyla; family Cervidae; genus Odocoileus; species Odocoileus virginianus. The sequence goes on along the minus strand of NC_069685.1, from coordinate 58,081,429 downwards.
AATTTGAATAAGGTCAGTGGATTTTATCAATGCCAATTTCCTAATTATGGTATTACACCACAGTTATGCTAGATCTCACCCTTAGGCAAAATGGGTGAAAGACATACAGATCTCTCTGTATTATTTCTCTTACAACTGCATTTCTCTCTCTATACACACACACACACATACACACACAGAGAACAGGAGAATTCAATTACCTACCAGGGGCTTATTCTCATTGAGGCTCAGCTTTACAAGGAATTATGCCTTAAATCTGATAGCACCTAGACTACTTGGCTTGATAGAGCAATATCTTGATAATCTCATGTTCACTACTTTCGGCCATTTTAGAAAAGAAACATGAACTCTTAACTAGTTACAATAAATACAGGTAACCAACAGAACCTTACTTACTTTTGTACACTGTGTAGCAGGCAAGAGGTCAACAAACACCTTGAGGTCTGTGAAACAACAAGGTTTATCCCCAAACTTTTTAAAATACTGGAACATTAATTCCTCTGGATCACCTAAGAGAGAGGAGGGTAACATATCACTATATAATACATGGACTAAAGAAATTTCTAATTTAAGTGATAAGTCTGATTTGAGAAACATTTATTTCAATTAAATGAAAATTTTGCTTCAATGAGAATGAGGATGACAATGAGGGCCGGAAGATGGCTTGCTCATTTAAAAATAAACGAATACTGGAAAAAGAAGTTGAATCTTACCAACTCAGTTATTGCACTGAGGAAATGTGAAGTTTTGCATTCAAATTAAGTTTAAATAGTTAAAAAGTTTTCATTAAAGTTTAAATACTTGAGTCTATATGCAAGCATTAAACAAACACGCTTTTCCCCAGTTCTTGAACTACTTAACAAATATTAAATAAATGTTAACTGAATGAAAGATAATGTTTGTTAACAGGCACACCAATAGAGAGAAAGTCGATGGGAAGAGCCATGGGCCAATAACTCCCAAGTCACAATGTAAAATTTAAACCTGGGTAGGCAGAAAGCTGCCAGCTCATTTTATTTTTCCTCAAAAATAAAAATAATAAAAGTAGAATGCTCTCAAACTGAACTAGACTTAAGAAGCAGAGATTTTTATTAAGATCTTTGTAAGATTTCAGGTCTCAGTTCCTTCTCTGTTCCTAGGAATGGAGATTACACAGCTTTAATCAGATTCTCACAGGTCTCTGTGATCCAAAAGAGACTAAGAATCACTCACTGGTAAGAAAAAGACAAAAACTTCTTCTGTGTGTGGAGATTAGACAAATCCAATTTGTAAGATTCAGGTGGGTGAGAGGGAAGAGGAAGACAGGGGATGAATATAATAGCAAGTGTGAAAGCAGATCCAAATAGTTTTCTTTCCAGCTTTGGAAAGAAAGTAATTTTTTTTTTTGGCTGCACCATGAAGTTTGTGGCATCCTACTTCCTCAACTTGGGATTAAACCCAGGTCCCCTGCAGTGGAAGCAGAGTCCTAACCACTGGACCACCAGGGAAATCTGAAAAAAAAAAAAATTCTTTGAAATATATTTTAACAATATTTTGCTGAAAGTCAAGTGAAAAATTTTCATTTGCAATTCAGGAATAAACACAAACTAAAGTGACTGAGGCAGATGCAAAGAAAGAAGTCAACATGGAATTCAAAACTGGCTGTGAATAATCGACATACAGAATGACAGAGATAGCCAGTTAATCTTAGAATAAACTGCAGAGAACACTAATTACATGATTAGAAGGGACAGAGATGTTCTAGGATAGGTTTTAGGTATTGAGAAGTGCTCATCATCTGAAGACAACTGGTCCCTAAAAAAACCCTCTTAAAGTTAATCAAGTTTTAATGAGAACCAAATTTCTATAATGATGAATGAGGTGGGGGGCCGGGGGGAATGGGAAAGGTTCTTTGGAGCTTTATCTTAAAAAAAAAAAAAGAAACTGAAAATGTTTTTAAAGTTCATGATCCTAAACCTAAAAAAATTTAGGGTATAATTAAAACTAAAGCTAATTCTAATTCTTAATATGAGCTGATTTGGGCTGGGAGTAGTGCTTTTTCCCCATCAAACTGTGAACTAGTACAATATGACCACATTCACTTCTTGCGCAGTAAACTCAACAAGAACCATTTTACAAAAACATCTAAGCGCTTCAGCAAATTTCCTGAAGGTCTCTCTTAATGCTCTACTATCCAAATCATTCTTTTCTCCCATCTTGTCATTATCCTTATAAATTTTCTCCTCAACTGTTTACTGCTCTAACTTGGCCAGAAGTTATTTTGTCGATAGTTTTGTGAGTGCTTAGATCAGATTTTCAAGAAATTCATTCATTCATTTATTGAAATCCTGGAACTTTTACAGAACTGGCTATTTTACTTTGAAATTGATTTTGATATTATTGTTAGGTCAGCAAAAGAATGCCTGACAAAGATTCTGATGGCATAGAGAGAAATGTTAAAGTTAAGCCAAGTTGCATGTGTGACTGAGGCCTAATTTTATTAGTGATCCATTCATCAGTAAGTCTTTTCAGGTTATGAAGACATTTGCTTCGCAAAACACAACTTTATCACTGTAGGCCTCAGAGAACAGATACTGCCTTTGGGTACTGAGTGTGTCCCTATCCCTTCTCCATGGTTCCCAAATATTATTACAGCTTCTTACCCAGTTTGTACTCATCATTAAAACCTTGACGTCGTAAACGTCTAATCAGCTCCAGTTTAGCTAGATGTGGTCCTCGGAGATGGCGAGAATTTTTAGATTCTTCTGTTATCCGATCTTCTATAAACCTCACAGCTTCTTCTGCAGAATAATGTACTTCTCCTTCTAAAGAGCTGGGTATAAACACATGAAAAAGGTATTTTGTGCCTCTGTTGTTTTGTGCCAAAACTTACAAGTCAAGCCAAACTGATTTCAAGAAACAAATTAAAAATAACAAAAAGTGTCTGATAACAATAAAACAATACAAATGAGAATAAAAGCCATGAGCATACTCTGACGGTTAATATGACACATGATTCCTCCCAGTTCTGGCATCTGATTATTACAGAGACTAACCACCTCTATGTTTTCTTAAAAAAACATTATTTATATATTTTGCATATATGAAATATTACCTAATTAAAAATATAAGTAAATTTTAGTGCTAAGAAAATGAGGCTGAAAAAAATTAGAGACGTAGCTAACATTATAAAGTAAGCATCAGTTCATAATTGGTTATCATGAATCTTATTTCCTTATTCACTTTTTTAAAAGATCCTATTTATGAATACTGTCTGTAGTAGCCCGCAAAACAGCAATCAGCAACAATACAAGTATCCATCAACAGAAGACAGATTAAATGAATTTTATACATTTCTAAAATGGAGTTCTCTTAAGTCACTAAAAAGAATTAATCAAATCTGTGTTTATTATATATGGAAAAGACGCCCAAGATACATTTTAAGGTGGGAGAATACCAAGCTGTAAATCATTACATCTAAAACAATTTCATTTTTATGTTAAATAAGAATAGTTATGTTAGTATATGCATAATACAAATAAATTTGGAAGAAAAGACACCAAAGTCTTTTTCAAATAAATCTGGAAGATATCAAACTATTATCAAGAGTAACTTCTGTCAATCGTATCTCAATAAAACTGGGAGAAAAACCATCTTGGGATGATAGGGTAACTAGGAACTAACATTTTTCACACCATAGTTTCTGTGCTAATTTAGGATTTTTACAATGGACATGTGTTTATTTTAAAATTTTTAAATGGAAAAAAAAAAAATCTTTCTTTGAAAGGGATACATTATTGAGACAGAGAATTCAATTAGGCTTATAAGGAAATCTTTTTGCTACAACATATTAAAAAGTGCTGTAATACAGGAAAGAAGACAACTTACTGTTCACCTTCAGCAGGAGGAGTCCAGGCCTCTTCAATCAGTCGAAAGACAGAATCGAAATAAGTCAGATAGAACTGCCAGTCATCTGAGCTAAAATCAGATTGAATGGTGCACACAGGATTAAACCCAAGTTGTGACAAATCTGCCTGAGGAACCATGATACTCAACTTATTTTCTAAGTGATATTTTAGTCTTCATTAGGAGAAATCCAATCTTCCCTCTGGGTTTCTTCTACAGCCCTAAAAGGGCAGCAACTCCAAAGGTATTTTCAAGGTCAAACACTTCTAAGAAGCTATTCTTTCCTTCAATAAAATGACCAGGTCTAAAAAACTAATATTCTTTATAGAAAATCCACCACATTAGTGCTTCCTAGGTGGGCTGGGGGGAGACCAATACTTAGTTTGACAAATTAATGAAATTTCAGCATTCATTCTGAATACTCAGCATCCTGTTGGCAAAAGTTTCACTATACCCCTTTACTGTAAGATGAAGGCTCATCAAAAACTTTTAAAAAGTATCCAGGACACACAACTAAAGGACTTCACTTTATGCCCAGAAATCTCAAAAGATATAGTCCAAAAAAAATCAAAAAGCCCTGCTCTACTCTCATAGTCCAAGAAGCATCTACTTACTTTTTCAGTAAGAGGCGCCGCGAAAGGGCGTTACACTCTGGCCACCTGCTCAGTTTCTTATACATAGCCATGCATTTATTTTCCCGACTCTGAATCTCACTTGTCAACTTCTCTACAATTAAAAGTAATAAAAGTTAGAAAGCTGGTTTCATTTTCACTCAGAAATCAGAACAAAGTCCAAATACAAGAAGGAAACTGTCACATGTTCTTATTCAGTCTCTCAGAAAATGGGACCACCATTAGATACAAACTTCTATCTCACTAAAGGTTATTTTCCTGAAAAGAAAAATAGTATATTTCTGATATAAACTTTTAAATCCTGTTTTCCTATAAAAGGATCCAGAACATATTGAGTTGAAGATCTAGTATATGGGATACATATAAAATCCCAAGAGTATCTGAGGACTTGTATATTTAGACCATAGACTGACCATCACACACTTTCAAAACATTGAATAAGCTTGGACTTGAACGAGATGAGAAAGGGGAGATGTTACGAGGAAGATTAAAAGAAAAGAAATGAATCAAACTCTTCTGGGAACAAAAAAAACAGGATAAAATTTCTGACCAAATTATATCTGCCCTGTTCTTTTAAAACAGTTTAGCAGATTAAGCAGATTAAGGATGCCAACAATTACATTATGAATTTTCTATAGAGAATTTAAATTTTAACTATCCATAGAACTACAACCTAATTGAATAAAAACACAAAGTTGACTTCTATTCACCTGCAAGGAGGCCAAAGTTAGAAAGTAACATTAAAAATAAAAACAAAACTCTTCCTACATTTGATACAATTAAAACAGTTAAAACTATCAGTTACTGTTATGGTTTTAGTAAAGGATATACATTACTTGTATGAAACAACATCTTTTTCATGGCTGGACCAAATGAGAGTTATGAGGCCATAAAAGAAACTGACCATAAAGTCACAATGAAAAACCAGAGTTGTCAAAACAATAACTGCATTCCCATGAATCTCTCCTAAGAAAACCAAAGATGTGTAAATATTTAGGAAACAAATGGTTTGTTATAAATGTCTAAAAATAGAGAAATAGTTAACATCATCTATGAAGTTCATACAGATTTTCCAACAAAAAGGAAAAAAGTATTTTCACAACAGAAAAGAACTCTAACTTCTTTAACATCTAAAGTGCTCTTGCAAATCAATAAGAAGATTAATCAAATTTTTAGAAATAGGGAAAGACTAAGGAAAAGCAGCTCAGAGAAGAAGAAAACATTAATGATTTTTAAACAATTGAAAAAATAATTAAGCTCCCTCATGGCTAAATAAAAAACTGGTAAGGTATGTTTTATCTAACTGAAAAACAAAAAGTTTGATAATATAGATGGGTAAGTATGTAAAGAAACAGGCCCTCAATTACCTCCTAATTTTCCTCTGATAACATCCAAGGCTTCTTGGTACTTCCCCAAACGTTCCAGGATCATATAATAAAGTTCAACCTTATAGAAAAAACAAACAAAAAGTGTAACCACTGAAACTTTTCAATAATAAAGAGATATGTCATATTTTTTTAAAAAGCTAATAGAAAAGAACACTATCTTCAAATAAGATGAAATTAACAGTGAGAATCAGGCAACACTATCTCCCCTATCTGTGTTTATCTCAACAGAGAACACTTGGAAGCATGCAAGAAACAACAGCTCCTTCATTCACTACACCTAGGCTGGGGAATTACACAGTTTCACATTTACACAAAAGATAAGAGTGAGGAACTAGTTCTCTAAAGGTACAAAAGCAACAATTTGTAATGTTGTAACAATATCAAAACCATGCAAATACAGAATCGGGGTTTAAATTACTCACTTCAGCCTCTGCCTCTATCTTGTCCTCTTTCACCATTTTTTCTACCATTCTCTCAGCAAGGGGCAGAAACATTGTCTTTGAGAGGTTTTCATCTTGGGCTGATATAGACTGGAGGAGAAAAGATACATGTTTCATTCTAATTTCTTCCCTGTTTGCACTATTTATATTATCGCCAGGGCAGACTATTATTGTGACTCTGGCCCATAATTAACAAACCACTATGTCAAATATCAGACCTAATTTGAATTTAAAAGAAGATACACTAGAGATGGTTTGCTTTACAAGAGATTTCTTTACTAAAGATTTATTATCTTACACATTCTTGAAACCATTTCTACAATATGACCCAACTTTTAAATAGGTCATTCAAACATTTTTCTCGAAATATATTGAGAGGTTACGTTTATACTGTTTATTATAGATAAATGGTACCAAGCATTTGAAGAGAAAAGCTTTTGCGATGTCTTCCTGGGATGTTCACATATTATAAAGGAAATGCCAATTTCTTCTATTTATAGCATGGCTTACTTAACAGCTACAGTTGCCTCAGACTGATCATTAAAATCGCTGCATGATATTAATCATTTCAACATTGCCAAAGATTCTGCTCCGAGCTCATCTGCCTCCTGTAAATAATCTTTCAGAGTAGTTATTATGCTTATTTTACAGATAAACTAAGGTTAAAAAGATTTCCCAACAGCTCAAGACATGGGGTAAAGCCCATGTCTTTATTTGAAAATATTTGATTTTCAGTATTTGAAAAGTAGACTAGTCTGAGCCTCTCTGTTCTTTTTTTTTTTTTGAGCCTCTCTGTTCTAAATTGCTACATTTTAACACCTTCCTCCCATCCTCTCATACACAGGGTCTCATTCTGGTCCTCACAGTGGCTCTGGGACATAAGCATCTCCACTCTGCAGAAGAGTGACTGAGGCTCAGAAAGAAGTGACAAAACAGGTCACCCAGTTCAATGATCTGTTGACTACCCAACAGTATCAAACATTTCCAGGCTCATACTTGATTAAGCAACCTAGTAATAGATCTAAGATTAAGGGGAAATACACTCTGTATTACACACAAATAAACCAATATATCAACTCATAAAGAATACCAAAACTCCCCAGCTAAAAAAATATCAGCTGACAGTGTATCAAGTCTCTGTTTGACACATGCTGCAATACATTACCCAAGATGTTCAGAGGACACATTAAGGACAATTACTGTACACAAAAATAAAAGCAAATCTCAATCCCATTCTGAATGCCATACTCACTTGCATAATTAAGCTCATCACAGACCAAAAGTAGTAAGGGTTTTTGGGGACAATCTTATATAGAGCCATGCCAGCCTGAAAGACAGAAAGCCATAAATATTTTGTTTAGAAAACATCAGAGAGCAGTTAATGATATGTGGCAAGAAGTTTCCAAGGAAAATAACCACATGCTTACATATGCCAGTTACTCTAAGTGCCTAGTAACTTGATGGATATGATCTATAGGCTAACAAGAGAGGTGATCAAAACAGTGAATTTTTACAAGATCAGGAATGGTATTTCACCTTTTAAATCACATTTTCTCAAATTGAAGCCCAGTGTTCCTAGACAATACTGCATTCTAATATAGTTCTGGTAGACAACCAAGCAAAAACAAATGTGGCTTATGACTATATATCAATAAACAAACTTCACTGAAGCCACTGCACTAATCAATTACAGTAAAATTTTAAAAAATACAGCATATTTAAACTTCAAAGTTAGACAAAATTACTCTGACATTATTCAAAAAATAATTCTTAGGTCAGGAAAATATTCGAATTCTTTCAAGATACCATTAATTAGAATTGAACCCTTTCATTGTACAATACTCAAATACTTAAAAGCAGAAACATGGCATAAAGGAGCAAAAATCTACTCATGTAAAACTGAGAATCTGTCCATAATTGCCCAATTAATAACCAATGCTAAGAACTCTGTCAGCTAATTATCACAGTTACTATTGAAAAAAATACATGAAGCCCCTATTACATTAAGTGAAAGGAAATGTCTATTCCTGCCAAGAATACAAAGATTGAGTCCTGATCCCCAAGGCACTTAAAAGCTAGGGAAAAAGACAAATATTCAGACTACTAAAAATTTTCTTGGCAATAAAAATAAACCATCCTATATGGGGAATTCCCTGGCAGTCCAGTGGTTAGGACTCAGTACTTCACTCTTGGGGGCTGGGTTTGATCCCTGGTCAGGGAACTAATAAGATCCCACAAGCCACCGAAAAAAACAATCACAAACCAAAAAAACATCCTATACAGAAACATCATGCTAGGGTGTTTCCAGGGGCTTGCTAGGTGGTTAAGCAGTAAAAGAATTCACCTGCTATGCAGGAGACTTCGCCCCTGGGTCAGGAACATACCCTGGAGGAAGAAATGGCACCCCACTGCAGTATTCTTTCCTGGGAAATCCCATGGACAGAGGAGCCTGGCAGGCTACAGTTCATGGAATTTTCTAAGCGTTGGACACGACTTGGTGACTAAACAATAGGATGTTTTCAAGGAAAGCAAGGTTAATAAGTCTGTTTATTCCTTTTTATTTTTTAAGGAAAAGTAGGGACGAGCCTTCTCCAAAGTAGCAGTCTTTCAGATGGAACTTGAAGGTCAAACACAATGTCTAAAAGCAAAGATGTGAGGGTAAAAATATATATAATCATTTGGAGTGAATGGATGAGTGAATCAATTCTTAGTAGAAGCAAAATTAATAACTAAACAAAAACATTAAAGAAAAGACATGCTGACAAGAACAAGTAGGACATCCAGCTGAAGCAAAAAATTAAGAACAGTAGAAGGGAAAAGGGCTAAGAGGTAGACAGAGGTACCTTTGTTATTAAGGCATTCAAAAAGGAGGCTATGCAGAGTAAGACGGTGACAATGTATAAATCTATACTCTTCCAGAAAGAGTGTTTTACCAGTACTGTGAAGAAAGAAAATAGGGAGAAAAAATAGGGGAGGCAATGAAGAACTAAACCAAGAACAAGTATATGAAACAGGGAATTCTCTGACTGCCCAGTGGTCAGGACTCCATGCTCTTACTGCTGGGGGCATCCCTGATTGGGAAATAAGATCCTACAAGCCCTGTGGCCAAAAAAAGAGAGAGAGAGAGAAAGTGAAAGTGAAAGTGAAGTCGCTCAGTCCTGTCTGACTCTCTTCAACCCCATGGACTGTAGCCTACCAGGCTCCTCCGTCCATGGGATTTTCCAGGCAAGGGTACTGGAGTGGGTTGCCATTGCCTTCTCCAGAGGGTCTTCCCAGTCCAGGGACTGAACCCGGGTCTCCTGCACTATAGGCAGACGCTTTACCATCTGAGCTGCCAGGGAAGTCTAAAAAGAGAGAGAGAGACCTCAAAAACACCTTGGGGGCAGAATCAAGATGGTGTGAATGGTGAGACGCCAAACGGGAGGGAACATACAGGCACGTGCGGCCGACTCACTCTGCCGTTCAGTAGGCACTGACACAATACTGCAAAGCAACTCACTACACATCAACAAATTTAAAAAATGACTAGAGACAAAACGGACAGAGAGGATAAGGAGGGGAGTCCAGGACTGCTTGAGGTCCCTATTTCTAATAACTAACTGGAGAAATGAAGTGGAAAGCATTAAAAAAATTTTTTTTCGATAATTTCTGAGTAAAGAAAACATTTTATAATAACATACAGAAATAAAAATGAATATTAATATGAATTTCTAACATAAAAGAAAAATTTCATGCCTATACCCTACTGTCTTAGAGGTGCTAACATTCTGTTGCTACAGAGAATTTCCAACCACAGAGAAGTTGGAAAAACGTGGCCACAAATTGGTGACTCAGAGAAGAGGAATGTCACTAACAGAAAAAGGAAAGTCTAGTCATCTATCATATGAAGAACTAGCAACTCTTTATTCAAGGTGGCTTTAAATATTACCTGCTGGAGATATCTGTGGGGCAGAAATCCTTAAACTTTCTGATTCCCTGGCTTCCCTCCCTCTTACCTAAACCAGTTTATGCAAATCGCTCATTATTTAACAAATATTTATCATGCATATGTTATCCTAGGAACTGAGGATTCAGTAGTGAACAAAAGCCCTTACTCTTATGAAACATAGCATGTAATTTATAAAATACCTATTACCCCAGACAGACATACCCATTTCAAAATAAGCATACATATGAGCTAAGAACTGTGACTACCTTGAGCAGCAACAAAGGTAGAATAAGAACTAAGAAATTCTGTTCTAAGACATTTAACACTAGAGGACTCCATTCTTCCAATACATTAGACTAAGACAATGCAAAAGCAAGCTATGGTTAAAACATTGAGAAACTGTATACTAAGCCAAGTCAAAGCAACAGTCTCCAAAAAGCAAGCTGAAAAATTATACATATCTCTGGCAACAAATAAAGTTAAACCGTACAAAAATAAAATCTGATCAAGTGGCAGATTATTTTTTCCTTTTCTCAAAATTTACCTTAATATTGCCATTGCATGACCTTCTACTTTTTGCTATTTTATGTGTTTATATTTTATAAAATATATATTTCAAAAATTTATTTTGTGGGATCATAAAATTAGCAAAAGTTTTTTAAAAAAAGAAAGAATAGAAAGTAAGTTGGAAAGTATCCACAGCCCTATATCCTGGCAATATTTCAGTACATACATCTAATGATATCTTTTATTAAGGAGAGGTGGATGGGAGAGGAGTGGGAGAAGGCCATTTTACAATCTGCTCTCTTCAATCACTACTGGGAATATCTTTCTATGTGAACAAATAAAGACACATAGTACCACGGATGGGTGCAGGGAGTGAGAACGAGGTGTTGTAGTTTTTCCACCATATAGGTGAACTGTAATTTCTTTACCTGTGTCCATATTAATGTATATTTAATATGCTTTACTTAAAACATACTCCTAGATGTAAAAACGATACTACAGATTTATATGTATATGTGTTACCAATTTTAAAAAACATACCCATTTTACAACAGAAGAAAAATTATAATTTCTGAATACTTTTCCTGAGAATATACTCCAACAATAAATAAAAATAATGATAAAATTTCTTCAAATAATTATATTTGGGCCCCCCAAAATTCTTCCAGTTTAAAAACTTGCCAAGGTGAATACAAAGATTGATTTTAAAGGATTTATCTTAATACAGTATCTTTCACCTTCCCTGGTTTATCTAGTGTTACAGTTTGATACTTCAAGTGAAAATGTTAGTCACTCAGGTTGTGTCCAACTCTTTTGCGACCCCATGGACTATAGCCCACCAGGCTCCTCTGTCCATGGGATTCTCCAGGCAAGAATACTAGAGTGGGTTTCCATTTCCTTCTCCAGAAGATCTTCCTGACCAGGGATCAAACCAGTGTCTCCTGCAGGAGATTCTGCATTGGCAGGCAGGTTCTTTACCACCGAGCCACTTGGGAAAGCCTGATATTTCAAGTAAATAAGACCAAATAAAAACCCAAGTAGGAAATATCTGCTTTTAGAACATATTATAGCCACAAAGCATTTCTTTAAAAAATTCTAGCTAGACATCATAACCCTTTATGAGCTTAACTGGGCAAATTTCATTTCTCCGGGATGCCAGTTTTACTTAAGTATCAGCCCCAATGTATCCAAATGAGGCACCTTCACGGGTATACAAGGAACACGAAAAATGTGCTAACTAGCAAAGAAGGAGAAGCTGCATCCAAAGGGAAAAAAAAAAAAGCATCCCAAGCAACAGATATTTTTTCCCCCTCTGTGGATTTAAAAATCTTAGCAGGCTATTAAAAAAAAAAAATCTTAGGCTATATAAACGGTTGAATTTACAAAATAGATGTAAACTGTTAAAGCTAATCTTTCTAGTCTGTTCAGTTATTGCTCTGGGATTTCCGCCCATTTTCTGAAAATATACCAGTGATCTGATGCAGTGGGACAATCTAAAGATTGTCCTTTAGATTGTTCTTACTAAAACCAAACAAAACATACCTTAGGCCACAAAAGAACAATCACGTTTCCCAAATAAATCAATTAAAGAATCTGAATAGTTGTTCATCTTTAAAACACACACAAAAATACCAGGTTGATCCACACACACAAATACATACATTGACTCCTATACATGTACGCAAGCATACATGTACAGACACACACACACACAACTGCAGTTAAACCACAGTAAAAAGGCTTTCAGAGAAAATCCCACAGCCCAGGAGATGTGGGCATCAAGTTACCTGTTGCATTTTCTTGTATTCGCCCACTCTGGCATAGGCCATGAAGAGGTGAGAGTGATATTCCTCACTATTGGGAACTTTCTTCACAGCTGCCTCATAAAGTTTTGTGACTAACTCCGCTAAGACAAAGAGAAACAGGATTTTAATTACTGACGTGTAACAAATCTTAGCAGCAAGTTTTTTTTCCTATTTGGAGAAAACAGATGTCTCCTATCATTAAGGAAGAATATATATCTGCTTTGCCTCACTTGATCATTACTCTTCCCTTGCTTAGGTGTTTTTCAGTAAAGAATGGACTAGGTCAGCCCCCCGATGACACTGGCAACATATAAGACTCTCCAGGATCTATCGAGCCTTTCTGTCTTCTTCCAAATTCCTTCCGCCTGACACTTTATGCTCCAGCTACATCGAAATATTTGTAGTTCCACGAGATTCCCTGTCCTGTATCATATCTCCATGACTTCACATTGTTTCCTCTGCCTGGATTCCCCTTTCCTCTCTTTTCTACTGAGAGAACATCAGCTAAGACCCAGTTCAAATGTAATCCCCTCTTGCCAGGAACAGGGCTTCCCAGGGGGCACAGCAGTAAAGAATCCACTTGCCAAGGCAGGAGATGTGTGTTCGATCCCTGGGTAGGGAAGATCCCCTGGAGAAGGGAATGGCAACCCGCTCCAGTACTGTTGCCTGGAAAATTCCATGGACAGAGGAGCCCGGCGGGCTATAGTTAATGGGGTCATAAAGAGTCGGACAAGACGTAGCACACGCACATCCATGCACACTGCCAGAAACTATGCAAGTTCAAATGTAATCCTTTCCTGACACCATCTCTTCTCCACCTGTTTGATCACTGCTTCCATCTGCCACTTTTAAATCTTTTAAGTAACTTTCTTATACAGTGTATTAATATATAATGCAATATACTATCTATTGATCTATTTCTCCTTATAGACTATGAGTAACATGAGAGCAGAAAGAATACCTTTCCTCTATGACTCTAGTACACTACTTGTCATAGAAAAACATTCAACCAATACTTGTAGGATAATTTTTTTTTAATGCTAAGAGAGAATCCATAGCACTAAATTCACATAACCCCTAAGTAATCAGATATATCTCAATTCTTTAGTTTTAATTGTTTATATGATGAAAAACAAAACTGAACTATAAAATAACATTTTCTGCCTGCTAGGTTCACAAAAAATTTGGGTTTTTTTCCAGTTTTACTGAGAAATAATTGACAAAAACTATTTTTTTAGGAGCACAACATAATGGTTTGATGGCAAAAATTTTTTTAAGTCTAAGTATACCAATGACAAGGATGTGACGCAACTAGAACTCTTATACACTGCTAGTGGGAGGGTAAATTTAGAAGCAAGCTGACATCATGTTTACCTTTAAGCTGAACCTACACCCTATGACCTAACACCTCCATTCCTAGATTCTAGTGTACTCACCCAAAAAAGTATTCTGTGGCAGTGAACATGAATTAACTACAATTAACTACAACACTTGGATATTAGATGAAAAGTTCAAGTTACAGAAGTTGTACAGTATGAAGCCATTTACATTAAGTCCAAGAATAAGCAAAACTAGCAACGTATTGCTTAGAAAAACAAATGCGAAAATATTTTTAAAGAAAAGCAAGAGAACGAAAAAAAAATATTCAGGATAGCAAATCCCTCTTAGAAAGTTAAAGGGGAAATGAGATTGACAAAGGACAGACAGGAAGTCCTCTAATCGCAGTCATGCCTCATTTTTTTATTGCACTTCCCTTTACTGTGATTTGCAGATACTGTGTGTTTTACAAATTGAGGGTTTGTGGCAACCCTGTGTCTAAACCAATCTACTGGCACCATTTTCCAACAGCATTTGCTCCCTTTGTGTCACCGTGTTACATTTTCGTTAATTCTTACAATCTTTCAAACTTTTTCATTATTATAAAGTTATGGTGATTTATGACCAGTGATCTTTTTTTTTTTTAAATCTATTAATTTATTTGGCTGTGCAGGATCTTTGTTGCTGAACATGGGCTTTCTTTAATAGTGGTGAGTAAGAGCTACTCTCTATTTGCAGTTCATGGGCTTCTCATTGTGGTGCTTTCTCCAATTGCAAAGCACCAGCTCTAAGGCACACAAACTTAGTTGCCCACAGCATGTGGAATCTTCCCAGACCAAGGATCAAACCTGTGACCCCTGCACTGGCAGACAGATTCTTAACTACTGGACAACTAGGCACAATCAACCACTGGTTTATTGAAGTTACTACTGGAATTGTTTGAGAGCACCACAAATCATACTCATATAAAACCTTGAACTTAATCAACAAATGTTTGTGTGTTCTGACTGCTCCATTATCTAGCTGTTCCTGTCTATCTCCCTCTCCTCAGGCCTCCCTATTCTTTGAGACACAATATCGAAATGAGGCCAGTTAATAACCCTACAACAGCCTCAAGTGAAAGGAAGAGTCACATGACTGGCCCTTTAAATCAAAAGCTAGAAATGATTAATCTTAGTGAGGAAGGCATGTAGAAAGCCAAGACAGGCTGAAAGGTACGCCTCCTGTGCCAGTTAGCCAAGTTGTAAATGCACAGGAAAAGTTCTTGAAGGAAATTAAAAGTACTATTCCAGGGAATTCCCTGGATGGGGAACCAGGTCCCACAAGCCAAGAGGTGCAGCCCTTCCCTAAAAAAAGTATTATTCCAGTGAACACATAAATGATAAGAAAGTCAAACAGCCTTATTGCTGACATGGAGTAAGTTTTAGAGATCTGGGTAGACAATCAACCAGCCACGATATTCCTTTAAGCCAAAGCCTAGCCCAGAAGAAGACTCATAACTCCCTTTAATTCCATATAGGTTGAGAGAACTGGGGAAAAACTTCATGTGACTCACTTTATTGCAATATTCACTCTAATGTGAAACCAAACCCATGATATCTGCAAGGTATGCCTATACTAATAATGCTCGATTTCCTAAGCTGGGTGCTAGGTGTAATGAATGCTCATTTACTTCACATCAAATGTTCTAGTGTGTTACCTAAAATATACTGTTCTATAACATGTATTATTAAAGATATGTATCTCATAACAAAACATTTAAGAAATCAACAAGGAAAAACTTTACCTACAGATGAAACTGTAGACTACCTAGGATACCATCAGAAATAATCTGGCAGGCAGAGGGGTATAGATTAAAACTGACCATGTGTCAATAATTGCTGAAGGTGAGTAACGGGCACACTGGAGTTTATTATGTTATTCTGTTTCTGTTTGAAATTTTCCATAATAAAAAGTGGGAAAGGGGGCTTCCCTGGTGGCTCAGTGGTAAAGAATCCAGCTGCCAATACAGGAGACCCAGGTTTGATCCCTGACCCGGGAAGACCCCACATGCCTCACAACAACTAAGCCCACATGCCCCATGGTTGGTCATGTGTTCTAGAGCCCAGGACCTGCACCTACTGAAGCCCGTGCTTTGCAACAAGAGAAGCCACCACAAGGGGAGCCTGCGCGCTGCAAGCAGAGAGTAGTCCCCGTTCACCCCAACGAGAGAAAGGCCAACGAAACGCAACAGAGACCCAGTACAGCCAAAAATATACATTTTTTAAAGTGGGGAAAAAGCAACTCTTTCATTTAGCGGGTAAAAATGTCATAAATGAAATTCAAGTCCTCATTCCAATTCAAGGATCCTAATATGTGCAAAATAGCCACTCTGTCCACAGCCTTTGCAGGCCATGATTAATGCATTAGTTTACCTGCTGTCATCCATCAAATCATGAGTGGTAAGTAAATTAGACAAATACAGAAGTCAACGAGAAATATCCAAAAATTAAGCACAGTTTTAAAAACACTGAAAAGAAAGAAACGTACGTCGGTGCATCTCCCGGTAAAGAATGGTTAGTGCCTGCAGCGAGTTGTCATCTGTGGGTTCAAGAGCGGCCACCTCCTGTGCCAAGATGAAAGCTTCCTCTTGCTTTCCAGTTCTCTGTAAACCGATTGCCTTTAACACCTGAGAGAAAAGACAAGACTGCTTTTAAAGGACAGAAACGGAAATATGAACCAAAGAAAGGCAATTTGAAAGCACAAGGTAAATTCTAAGATATGCCTAGGTTGTGAATCAACTATTTTACTAAAAATATCAGCAAATAAAGATTCTTTCCTATTTCAGTCATATTAAGAATGCACAAAGCAAAACAAAAAAAATGTACAACACCCCTTAAAGGGGCCCTGTGAAAATAGAATAATTAAATTAGAGAAGTCATGCCCAAAGAAAAAAACAGGGAGCTTTTAATCAAATACTATTTATAGCATTTAAGGGATCAGGAAAATATATGGCCTAAGAAATACTATGAAAAACACAGGCACTAAAGAGATTAATGAAACACCTTTCCCTTTAAAGATTACAATATATAACCCACCAAATATAAGTAACTCGAAGGCAAATGAACTTACCTTAGCACAATGAAGATCTTTATGCTTTTTCAACAACTTATCAGCTTGCTGAATTGCCATTTTATTATTACCATTATCAAGATAATCTATGAAAACAGAAGTTAGGGTCATTATATGCCTTCAACAACAAATATGAAAAATGCATAGGCTAGTATCAGATGTTTCAGAAAGTGTTCTAATTTGGTATTTAAAAATATCACGGCGCGATATGAACTCTAAACAGCCAGGATGGTCCAGAACCCAATCTTATATTTTGTTATAGTCATTTCTCATCCAAAGGCAATATAATTCAGTTATACTAGTCTTTAATGAAGATTCAAGAGATGACAGATGACACTAATATTTTTACCTATGTGAAACAAAAGGGTTTAGTCACACAAAAATTAAAATATCTAAAAAACAGCTTATTATACTCAAACTTCAAATCTACCAAACGGACCACGTTCCCTCAATAAAATGTCTAATGTGTACTTACTATGCCACAGAGTTAAGAATAATTTGCTGGGGGAAAAAAAAAGATAGTAACAGTGGCAGCAAATTAAATCCAGCAATATTAGGAGTAGACAAGGATGTACGAAAAACAGTTCTTTCACATACATTAACTGAAACAGAAACTGGCACTGACTTTGGAGAAAAATGGACTTCTAAGTTCCCTAACCTAGGAACCCATTCCAAAACACAAGGAATATGGAGACTTGCTATAAAATTTTGTTAAGGAAGAAAAGCAATCAATTATTATTCAAAAGCAGAATAAAAGCAAAGATTAATTTCCAAATGAGAGGATCTAAAAGAAAATGAGAAGTGTGTTAAATGAGCAACAGTGGTAGATGTTAATTCTATATATAAGAAGGTGACTAAACGCGGACCAGTCTACAACCTACTACTACCACCAGGTCCCTCTTGGCTCGAGGTCCCAAATCAGCATGGGAACAGACAAAACAGGAACAACTCAAATTAATCTATGGACCAAATGCTGGTGAGGACAGGGAACAAAAGCAACTCTTATTCACTGCTGGTGGGAATGCAAAAATGGCACTGCCACCTTGGAAGACAGGCTGTTTCTTAAAAAATTAAACATACGCTAACCACATGATCCTGCTCCTTGTTATCTACCCAAATGAGATGAAAACGTACTTTCACACAAAAATCTGCACATAAATGTTTACAGCAGCTTTGTACATAATTGCCACAACTTGGAAGGAACCAAAATATCCTTTGGTAGGCAAAAGGATAAAAAACTGTGGTACATCCAATCCATACAATGAAATATTATTCAGTGATAAAAACAAATGAGCTAGCAAGTCAAAGGAAAAAAACAGAGGACTCTTCAATGCACACTGCCAAGAGAATGAAGGCAATATGACAAAGCTACATACTATATGATTCCAAGCATATAACAGTCTGAGAAACGCAAAAATTATAGGTACAGTGGAACAGTCAGTGGATGCCAGGAGCTGAGGGAAGGATGACTAGCTGGAGAGCAGGGGATTTTTTAGTGCAGTGAAACTATATGATGCTATAATGATGGTATGTGTCAATTATTCATTTGTCAAAACCCACAGAATGTGCAACATACAGACTGAACTCTAATGTAAATCAGTAAGCTAGGGAGTTAACAATAACATATTACATTGGCTCAGCAACTGTAGCAAACGCACCACACCAGTGCAAATGTTAGTAACGTGGGAAACTGCCGGGAGAAGAGGGGGGTGTGTGGGCGAATAGGAAAAACCGCTCTAGAAAAATAAAGTCGATTAACTTGGAAAATATTTATCTAATAAAAGCAAAGATTCATTTCTAGAAAAGGAAAGTAAGAAGTGTTAAAATGGGAAATAGGGTGGTAGCTGCTGATTCAGAATACAGAAAGATGGCTGAACACAAGCTAGTTCACAATCTACTACTACAACTGGTCCCTCTTTGCTCCTCAAGGTCCCAAGTTAGCAACAGGGAGACAGGAGGCAAAGACAACTCAAAATCATCTATGGTCTGGTGGCTCAAGGCCAAATAACAGAAACACACTATCATTTTACCTGACAGCTTCAATTTTTCTCCAATGAATACTTTGCCACAGCTTTAAAAAAACAACCACATGAACACATGAGTTTCATCTCTAGTCTTGCTTCAATGCACTTAATACCAATGAGCACCAATAATGCTAGGTACAATGATTAAGAAAACTTACTCTGGAGGAATCACAATCTAAAAAAGATCAAAGACTTAAAACTCAGGTAGAGCAAAAATCACAGAAATCTAAAAGCACACAAAATCTTGGCCTGAATACCTAATACCAGTTTTCTTAAATTCTTAGTTCAGCCGACAGGCCACCATTTGTCCTTACAGAATATCTGAGAGACGTTTCAGTTCAATAAATGAAATCCTAATAACCTGGTGGTGGTCTCATGCAGAGTGAGTTCTAAGTTATGTCTGACTCAGTCCTGTAAGACTCCAAGTTCCACATCTTGAAGCTTTCTCAAAGAGTAGGTATCTTTGACGAAACCCCAGCTCTGAGGATCTCCCCATAAACGGATCAGACCAGAGGTCAGGACTAGAAGGACACTTAACTTTTCCTCTCTGTTGTTGACAAGGCTTTTATATATTAATATATACTGTACCCTTGCCCTCTTCTCTGGGAGTGGTTTCCACAGACTCTGATGAAGGGGCAGAATTGGATGAGCATGTCTAGATAACGTAACTGAAGCCCAATGGAGTGGACATTTGACCCAAGCTGGATAAACCTGGTAGTCTATAACTGCAATGCTGAAACCTAGTGTCAGAAAGCTATGTAGAATTCCATTTGGAAAGCAATAAATATTTTCAGTTTGAGATTATCAGGGGCAGGTCCAGAACTTCCATCTGGAAGGAGCCTTGGGAGATGCAAGTTGGTTAATAGGGAGTGAAAAAGGGAGTTATCTCTTGGCTCTTCATTCCTATAACATTTATAAAAGAATAATGTCAGTTATCTTTATCAAAAAATAGATGGGGGGGATAGGGGGCAGTGCTGATTAAGCAAACAACCTCTCCCTACTCTATCTTCAGCCAACATTTGGGCCCTGTGAAGTGATGCGTAAGCACACTAAAAAACAACAAAAAGGTTTGAAGAACCTAGCAGAGAAAAGAATAGACACGAACATATAAGAGCAGCAGAGACAAGCATTTGAGAAAGAAGCTTCAGATCTTGACAGCCGTCCCATTTCCATCAGGCTCTAGAACATTGCATTCTTGCCTGAGGCTCCCACAATGGTTTATAAACAACCTCCCTCTACTTGAGCTTGTATCAAAGTTTCTGCTCCTTGCACCCAAAAGAATTTTAACTAAGACACCTCACCACATTCAGCCTGCTGTCAGGCTGCCCCTTCCTAGAAGCCTACTGATTAATTGATTGCTGAGTCTTTGGGAAATGTTTATTTCCATTTTACATCACTGACTTTGTAATATAAATTATGTAGCACTTGGTGAAAACAAGCCAAGAAAAATGATATCCTAAGTCTATTTTTTCAAGTCTTTTTAAAAGCTTACTCAAGGGTAATTGTGGCTTGACCACGAGGACTGGTATGGTTCCCTTAATAAGAGTAGGTCGGTCAGCCATCCACAAATCAGGCACAGGAAATAAGATGATAATGTGTCAGTTAAAGCAGTGTTCTTCAGAGCATAGTTATCACTCCAACCACTCTGTTTTTAGGTGATCTCTGCAGGCAGTACTAGATAACACAGTGGGAAAGTTGACTTCTAATATTTCCTTTATATTAAGGAGATAGTCTCAATTTTGTATTAGTCTGTCACTTCTTTAATATTTGCTAATGCCTCCCTCCCCATTTTTTTCAAACAGAGAAGTAACAGGTCTCAGATTGAGAGTTTCACAACTATCAGAAACTAGTTAAGGGACTTCCCTGGTGGGCCAGTGGTTAAGACTCGGCTTCCACTGCAGGGGGCACAGGTTCAATTCCTGGTTAGGGGACTAAGACCCTACATGCCACTGGTTCAACAAAAAAAAAATGTAAGGCTTTAATAACATTGTTTTATTCTCATTGTATGTACTTATTCTTATGGTTTGTTTTCTCAGGACAAGTGACAGATTTTCCACTAACGGTAACAATAAAGATTTGTTGTTGTTTAGTTACTAAGTGAAGTAAAATTAAAGTCGCTCAGTCATGTCCAACTCTTTGCAACACCAACACCACGGACTATATAGTCCATGAATTCTTCAGGCCAGAAACTGGAGTGGGTAGCCTTTCCCTTCTCCAGGGGATCTTTCCAACCCAGGAATGGAACCAGGGTTTCCTGCATTGCAGGCGCATTCTTTACCAACTGAGCTATCAGGGAAGCCCTATCACTAAGTCGTGTCCAACTCTTTTGTGATCCCATGGACTGTAGTCTGTCAGGCTCCTCTGTCCACGGGACTTTCCAGGCAAGAATACTGGAGTGGGTTGCCATTTCCTTCTCCAGGGGATCTTCCTGACCCAGGGATCAAACCTGTGTCACCAGAACTGGCAGGTGGATGCTTTACCACTGAGCCACCAGGTAAACCCAATAATATAGATTATTTTTAAATAAATTTAACAGTCAACTTAGAGAAAAATATTAAGTAAATAATAGTACAGATGATACCATAATATAGCTAAAATCATCAG
The DNA here is from genome assembly GCF_023699985.2 of Odocoileus virginianus. Taxonomy (NCBI): domain Eukaryota; kingdom Metazoa; phylum Chordata; class Mammalia; order Artiodactyla; family Cervidae; genus Odocoileus; species Odocoileus virginianus. Next base: position 58,059,788 of record NC_069685.1, on the reverse strand, counting down.
ATTGGATAAAAGAATGATAGAAAAAAAAAAAAGAATGATAGAAATCTGGGAAACACTGGGTTAAACCACTGGTAAGAGACTATCAAAATCTGCTGAACGAATGAGCTAGCCCCATTCCTGGGTAATACGGCCAACAGAAGCTCCTCTTCCCTGCAGGTGCAGACAGACAGCAGTCGGCCCTGACACAGACAGGCCTACTGTCTACTGGCCCTGTAGAGAGGCCCTGGGACCAACATAAGACTTAAGAATCCTAAGTCCAATCATACTTAGGAATACTGACAATAGAAAAAGGATCAATCTCACAAATAAAAAGGAAAGTCTTTAAATTAGGTGTCCTTGCAAATGCTTTTAAACATTCCAGAGTAGCTGAAATCACCTGCACTGTTCTCACTTCCTACAAGGGCTTCAGAGACTAGTCAAGATATTGCTCCAAATTTAGAAAAAAAACCGAATACAAGACAGCTCCACTTTCAAATTACAATGTCCTTTGCTTAAAAACCCTAAATGTTTGAGAACAGAAGTCTTGCTTTTACGAAGAACAAAAATTGTAGGTGAAACATTCTTTTAATCAACAAGCCTTTGTTAAATACCTAATGTGCAAGATGGGGGGTGGTGAGGTTGAACTTAAAAATGAATGATTGAACTTAAAAACGAATAATGCCTTGAAAACTGATGGCCTTCCATCCTGCATCTGTCCCTTTTAGACCTATTTCCCACACGGTATTCAGAGTTATCCTTTTACAATGAGGGAGAAAGAGATACATACATACAAAGTGACCACAACAGGATATTCAAGGAACAATGATTAGTGATGGCTTCCCATGATCAAACTGGACTTTTAAAAGTCTTTTCAGTTAATTTTTAAATAATAAAAATAATACAGTCATAGTGAAAATAAAAGTGATTCATATAGGTATAACAGAAAAGAATTATTAGTCTCGTCATCTTGCCCTACGCACCCACCACCCTCTACTCTGCATTCTTCTAGGACTTTTCTGTGCATTAACATGTGTTTCTAAGCTTAAAATGTTTTTAGAATCTCAAAGTCTAAGAGCTTTTTAAAAGGTCAAGATTTCAGAACAGAAGACTACAGGTTGGGCCAAGTGACTTTTCTACAGAAAGAAAAGATAATATTCACTCACCAAGACACCCTGTCACTCCTGGGGCAAAACAGGACAAGATTCACTGAGCTAACACCGCCCAACAGAAGGTTCAGAATATATAGAACAATCATGTGAAGACTTGGGAAGTTTTAATAACGAACTATAGCAAAATAATTACCTGGAGTTTGGCCACACATGGAAGGGAAATGTCCTAAAGCACCAAAGAAGTGATTATCATTCAGGAAACACAGCTAGGAAATAGGTTACACATGATTCAGGCTAGAGCGAGACTGCAAGTCAGTAACCAATAAGGACTACTGTGTAGCACAATATTCTGTGACATTCTATGAGAAGAGTCTAAGAAAGAATGAATATATGTGTAACTGAGTCACCGGGATGTGCACCTGAAACAAACACAACATTGTAACTCAACTATACTCCAATAAAAATTTAAAATAAGTATACCAAAAAAAAAAAAAAAAGACCGTAAGTCAGTAACAAAGATTAGAAAGGATCTTGTGCCATAAAAGTATATGTGTGTGTATTCTAAAGACTACAGAGATATTTTTTCTTTGAAACTTCTCTATTTTTATTTTACAATTCCTGCATCCTATAAAAATTTATTAAGTGCCATATCTGACCATCACTTCCAACTCTACACACTTACTACCAAAAACATTTAAAAATAATAATGGTAGAAGAAAGCACTAGAGCTCACCAAGTCACATGGGAATACAAAATCTGTTCAGAACCACAAAGTACAAGAGAATAATTTTAGTGAAAGGAGAAAACAATAAAGTAGGCGTTCTGAGAAACTCAAGATGGTTTTCAAAAACCAAAAATGCAATACCCAAACTTACCAATTTATGAGTAAAGAGACGCACTCTAAAGACATTTGACTAAACAACTAGCTATTACATACGGAGACATCAAAAACAGAATTTCAACCTACCATAATTTCACAATTAATCACCCTGTCTGCTTCTACCCTCAACAGCATTGGCAAAAGCTGAGGTCATAGGCAAAGTTTCTAATAGTTGTAAAATCCTAAACCTTGGTAATATAAATAATGCTGCACAAAAGACAGTGAGGCTGCAGAATCCAATCTCAGTAAGGGCTGAGCTCTCCAGTGAGAATTCAGTTCAGTTCAGTCGCTCAGTCGTGTCCGAATCTTTGCGACCCCATGAATCACAGCACGCCAGGCTTCCCTGTCCATCACCAAATCCCGGAGTCCACCCAAACCCATGTCCATCAAGTCGGTGATGCCATCCAACCATATCATCCTCTATCGTCCCCTTCTCCTCCTGCCCTCAATCTTTCCCAGCATCACGGTCTTTTCAAATGAGTCAGTTCTTCGCATCAGGTGGCCAAAGTACTGAAGTTTCAGCTTCAACATCAGTCCTTCCAATGAACACCCAGGAATGATCTCCTTTAGGATGGACTGGTTGGATCTGCTTGCAGTCCAAGGGACTCTCAAGAGTCTTCTCTAACACCACAGTTCAAAAGCATCAATTCTTCAGCACTCAGCTTTCTTTATAGTCCAACTCTCACATCCATACATGACCAGTGAGAATGGCCACATTCAAATTCCAGCTCTACACTTTACTAGCTACAACCCTGAGCAAGTTAATCTCTGGCCTTCAGTTTACTACTATGCTCACAATAATCTTACCTACCTAAGGACAGTTAGCACACAAACAAGCACTCAGCCAACGCTGAGTGTTGCTGAACTTTGGGCTAGTGGGTAAGCACCACCAAGCATCAGCTCATTCATCTGTCAGCTAATGAAATAAATTCAAGGGACAATAGTGGTTTAGGGATACTAAGGTATTTAAACACAAAAGCAGAGGCTGTCCCAAGGTTCAGAGGTCAAAAGTCAGAAGTGCTGAAGTCAAGGGCAGTCCTTTTCCTAATTCTGCCAGTGTATATTAATTGCCTTTGAACTCCTAAAGAAAGTATCTTCTAATCTTCTTTCCAAGTAACTATAAGAAAAGCTACATAATTCTGGCTTTAGTTTTAAGAATATGACCCATGTATCTGGTTAACACAGCCTGATGTTAAACAATGTGAAAGGGACTAGTTTTCCTATTGGATAGTTCAAAACAGTATTAATTATAAGCGACTTACGGGGCACCAAAGACATTTTCTTTGGTCCTCAAGAACAATTTTTAGAAATCCAATTATTCTTAAAAATATTCAATCTTAAAAAAAAAAAGTATGGCAAAAGCCACTACAATTAAAAAAAAAAAAGTCTGCAGTCAGCTGCTATAAAGCAGTAATGAGCTACCAACTGTGAACTCTGGATTCACCCTGGTATACTCAAGTCACCCTTGTATACTTCATCTCTGCCCTTTAAAATGTATACTGGAGGACAGAAGACTTTACAGCCCTGGGAAAATGGAAATCTACCACTCTCCACCTATGTGACCTTTGGCAAGTCAGTGTCTTCAGCTCAAACTAAGGTGATTTCTAACACAGTGGTTAAAGGAGTAAGTCTGGGACAGTCCACAGAGGTTAAGATTTCAGTTTCATGTTAGGTGAGTGACCTTAGAAAAATTACACATCAATAAAGCCCCCAGTTTCCTCATCTGTGGAAAGAAGAGGGGGAGAGGAAGGAAGAAGGGGATTGGGAAAAACCACCCACGCCAGAAGAAAATGTGAAGATCAAATAATAATAAATATAAAAGGCCAAGGATAGTGACTGACATAATTAGCAGAGTATCCACATTATTACTATTGCTGTTAATAATTATTATTATTATTATTGTTATCAACAAGGCTGTTGCTAGACTCAAATAAGACTAGAGAGCAAAACATCATACAAATTACAAAAAGCACTACCAGTTGTACCAGAAACATAGTTACCCCCATCCAAAAAAGTTAAATCACCTCAGCCTTGAGGAGAAGCCTCCATTTAAGTAACATCTACCCTATAAACACGAGGCCTCCTTTTGCAAAAACCACTGACCTTGAAGCCTTCCTCACTATAAACTAGACCAAGACCACACAAGCATCTAAGGGGAAAGGAAATACAAACGGGACCACTTTGCAATTACAGAACGTCTCGATTACTGAAGAGGTTTTTCTCCCTTACTCAAATACGTGATTTTTCCCAACTGAAAGAGCAGAATGCCATCAAGGTCTTAAAGCCTGAGGGTTGAGGTAAGCGTTATGAAAGGGGATCCACTTAGCACGCGGAAGGCAGACTGCAAAGGAAAAACCGGAGAAGCTACAAGGAAGAGCGCTCCCTGCATGCCCCCCGACACCAGCTATTGCGGTCGCTTCACAGCTATTTTGGGCCCAAGGACCCCCCCCCGCCTCCCCGCCGCCCCCGCTTCCCACGTGTGCCCAGAGCAGCTGTTCCTCCACCAAAGGGCTCTGTATTGGGAGCCTCAAATCCGGGCCTGCTCCTCACTCGATGCGGGTTGACCTTGCGTCAGCCCCTTCCCCTCCCTGGACTCTCTGTTTCTCCCTGAGCGCCAAGCACAGTTAGTCAGGCAACACTTTAGGCCCCGCTCCCGTAAGTGAAAAGTCTTCAGTGAGGAATTTTTCCTCAGGCAGTGGTGTCCCACCCTCATGCCGGAGCCAGCTTCCACCTGCGGACAGACAACGCAGCCTGCGGGTAGCGCAGGTCCCGGCGAGAGTAGTGTCTCACAGGGCCTGCCTGTCAGGCCGGCTCTGCCGACCTGCGGCCGCCCTGGCCGCGCCGCTACCAACTCAGAGCTCGGGAAAGCCAGGCCAGCGCTTACGCGAGGCCCGTGGCTGCGGCCTAGAGGCCCGCGCGGCCCGCCCCCTGTGCCCGTCGGCTCGGCTCCTGGCCCCTCAGCGCCCCTCCCGGGCCTTCGTCCCGGCTTCGGAAGCCCTCGGCGCATTCGGCTGGCGACCAGACTGGCCCCAGGCACTCACCGTAAATGGGTCGGAGGCGCCTGTCGTTAGGGTCCTGCACATGGCCCCGCGTCGCCATGATGACAAGCGCAGAACCGCAGTGCGCACGCGCGGGGCAGGCCCCCGGGAAGGGGCTGTTAAAGGGCCAGCGCCGATCTCGCTCTTCTATCGCGATGGTCGCGGGGTTGCGACAGAACGCGCCGGCGCGGAAAACACAGACACCCAAACTGCATCCCCGACGCAACTCCCCCCCGCCAGGCGTTTCACTTCAGTGGCTCGTTTTCCTCCCTTCTGCTGGTGGCGTCGGCCTAGCCGTTAGAAGCGGCCGTTACTACTAACATCGCTTCCGAGTCGCTTAGTGGAGAGCGAGGAAAGTGAGAGGAGGCGGGGGGTGGAGAAACTTGGTTAAAGACTGGGCTCGGCTGCTCCTGCTCATCCTGTTTCTCCTCTGTGCTGAAGGACCAGTTAGACTTGTCTTTGATTCACTGTTGAGGAACCGGGAACTCTTGTGGGAGGGTGACCCCGGGGACAGTAGGGGAAGAGGGGTGCTGAGCGGTAAGTAGAAACGAGCCAGAGAAGTTCGAGGTCCCTTCACCCCTTCCTCGGTGCTCAGCCTGCTAAGAAGCATCCTAGAGATCAAAGTTAACATTACTAGTTTGAGGTGATGTAAAATGAACTTCCCTTCTGTAGTATTTTTTTCTGAAAGACCCATAAACTCAGACTAGTTACAAAGAAAACATCAAACAAATCGCACTGAGCGACATTCTACAAAATGCCTGACCGGTAGGCTCCAGGACTGTCAAGGTCATGAAAAATAAGGAAACACTGAGAAGCTGTTACAGACCAGCAATGCCTAAGGAGACACGAGGACCAAACACAATGTGATATCGTCCTTGGGATCCTGGAACAGACAAAGGGCATCAGGGGAAAAAGAGTTGAAATTCAAATAAAGTCTGCTGCTGCTAAGTCACGTCAGTCGTGTCCAACTCTGTGCAACCCCATAGACGGCAGCCTGCCAGGCTCCCCTGTCCCTGGGATTCTCCAGGCAAGAACACTGGAGTGGGTTGCCATTTCCTTCTCCACAAATAAAGTCTAGACTTCAGTTAATAGTATTGTGCTAATGGTGGTTTCTCATTTTGATGAATGTACCATGATAATGTAAGATGTTAACTGGTTGAGGGGTATATGAAAACTTAATCCTCTTTTCACCCTCTCTGAAGTCTAAAATTATTCCAAAATAAAAGATTTTAGAATGCTTTTATTGTTTGTTTTTTTTAATTTTTGGCCGCACCCTGCAGTACATGGGATTTTATTTTTCCAACCAAGGATCAAACCCCCTGCAGTAAAAGCAGAGTCTTAACCTCTGGACCACCAGGAAAGCCCCTAAATGCACTTGGTGGGGGGGTGACTACTTTTTAAAAACCAAATGCACTAGAAACTCCCATCCCAATTCTGTCCTGAGTTCTAGCTGAAAGAAAAAATTCCAGAAGCAATTACATAGAAAAATTCTTATTGAGAATGGGGATGGTTGGGGAGAGGGAGTACCTCAAATGAAGATACGATCTGTGATCCTCATAGAAAATAGTTCCTAAAGCTGAGGAGATTTAAAAATACGCTAGATGGGGACATCCCTGGCCGTTCCACTCCAGAGGACACAGGTTTGAGCATCACCTGGGAACTTACAGACCTTATTAGGCACTGCCCCAGATATACTGGATCAAATGATTTGGGAGTAGGGTTGGTGATTTGTATCTTTACAAATCCTCTTGTGATTTGGATTCAGACAAAAGTTTCATCCTGTTTTAGGTCAGAAGTGGGCAAATTATGACCCTTAGGCCAAATTTACCTTACTACTGTTTTTGTACAGTTTGTGAGCCAAGAATGATTTTTACATTTTTTAATGGTTGGGAAAAAAATAATCAAAAGAAGAATAATACTTCACAGTGTGAAAGTTACATAAAGTTCAAAGGTCAGTGTCCATAAGTAAAATTTTATTGAACCTAACTATTCATTTATGCATTGTCTGTGGTTGCTTTTGTGCTACAACAGCAGAATTGAGGAGTTGCAGCAGAGACCTTGTGGCCCAGAAGGTTAAAATATTTACTATCTGACACTTTACAGAAAACATTTGCCAATCCCTGTTCTGGAATACTCTCAGGATAAATGAATAAACAGAAACCTCCAGGGTAGAGTTGTCAGGTCAAATATGGTACAATATTTGGGGCATACTTACACTAAAATGATATTCACTGTTCATCTGAAATTTACATTTAACCAGGTGGCCTGGATTTTTTAACTGAGACACACTTGATTTACAAGATTGGATTAGTTTCAGGTGCACAGGGGTTCTGCATATTTATTTGCTAAACCCTATCCCAGGGAGAACGCCACGCTTCCAAAATCATGCTAACCAACAAGGATGAAGGTCGGGAGCCTCCAGTAAGCTGATCCTAGCCTTGCTCTTAGGTGTTACGGCCACATAGGACTGGGCAGGACTTGGGCTTGGAAAGGGGAGAGAAGGGAGGAGACCTGTGGTTCATCTATGACACAAATGGGAGAGCTGGTGAGTTACCCGAGTTTCAAGAATTTCCCAGAACAGAAAAGTGCAGCACCTTAAAAGGGGCACATAGGCAGCTCCTGACCAGGACTGTGGTTACTCAGCTATGCTCTTAGATTACCTTTGTTGACCTGGCCCAAGAGGCATGCTGATGCTGGGCACCCTGCTACCTGAACTTGGCAGGGCTGGAGTCTTATGGACCCACCGAAGAGAGGCCTGTAGATCCTTAAGTTACCATGCTGGGTAGAATATGTCTCCCTCCACCCTGAAAGCCTGTTTGACATACAAGCAGGATGAATTAGCCTTTTTCTTTTCTTTTTCTCACTCCTTGTCGTCAAAAGCTTAAGACTGAAGCAGTCACCTGGCTCTAGGCCTGTCCTTACCTGCTCACTGAGCGGCAACTTTCACACCCTTTGGCCTGAATCATTTCAGGTAACAAATGAGATGCCCCCCAAAGGAGCCAAGAGCCTATCCTTCTCTCTGTACCTTAGAGCTGACCTTATGGGAAAATACTTGGTATACAACAGATGTTCATTCAATGGTGGTTTCCTTTATATTGACTGAGAAGAGGGGGCTAAGCCCTTCATTCTTGTCCTATTTGGTGGCAGATTTGATCTGGTGGGAAACCCTCTTGCTCAAGAGCCATGAGGCACGCCAGTGCATCATGTTGGTAGCTGGGGACATGGGGCAGGGTTCTGCATCACTTGGATATAGTGGTTGTGTGCATCTCCAGCGGATGAGTTTTCTAATTTTCTTTTGCTTTTCTTTTCCACCTTGATTCAATGCCTAATCCTTATCCTCCACAGAATAAACAGAACAGTGACACAGTTCATCGTTTTCATGGACTTCTCGACCTTTTAAAAATGTATTTATTTTTCTTTTTGGCTGCACTGGGTCTTTGTTGCTGTGCTAGGTCTTCCTCTGGTTGTCAAAGCGGGAGCCACTCTCAAGCTGCAATGCAAGGGCTTCTCATCGCAGTGACTTCTCTTGTGGAGCACAAGCTCTAGGTGCGTGGGCTTAAGTAACTGCGGCTCACTGGCTCAGTAGTTGTGGCACACGAGTAATATCTTGGAACTTCCTGCAATGCTTAGGATAAAGGACAAAAACACCAAGTAGGCACAGAATTAAAGGTAGACAGAGATCAAGGCAGAAAAACACAGAACCAAGAGTAAAGAGTTGGGGGTAACTAGGGTTATGGTCTTGTTTTGGCCAATAATTCAAGACGTACTCCTGGGCCTCATTTTTCCCAACACAAAAAGAGAGAATGATCTCAGGGCCCCTTTCAGTTTTCAGTCCCAGCGGGGCAGCCTTTGTTCACTCTAGCACTTCCAATTCTGTCCACCAGGTGGCATATGAATGCTAAATTGCCCAGTCCTCTTTCAAATTAGAAGGGATAGATCTCATTTTAATTGTTCTTTAAAAAAGAAAACAGAGGACATTCCCTGGTGGTCCAGTGATTAAGATTCTGCGTTCCCCATTTCCAGGAGATGTGAGTTCAATCCCTAATTGTGTAAGTAAGAGCCCACATGCAGCCCAGTTATCTTTGTAAACTTTTTTTTTTTTCCTTTTTGCCCACAAGGCTTGTGGGATCTTAGTTCCCCGATCAGGGATTGAACCTGGGCCCCCGTAGTGAAGGCAGTGAGCCCTAACCACTGAACCTCCAGGGAATTCCTTATATCTCTGTGATATTTATACTCAGCTTTTTATTGAGGGGTTAGTTACATGCCATAAAATTCCCTCATTTCCAGGACACAATTCAATGCTGTTTTACTACATTTTACCAAGTTGTGCAGCCATTAATATAGTTTAAGTTTAGAACAATTACATCCTCTTAATAATATTCCTCTATAAACTATGTTTCCTAACTTTAAAAATAATGAAATGTTTCAAAATCTAGAGAGAATAATAATCATGTATACATATCACACAGGTCTAACAAATGTTACCTTTAACAAGCATAGACTTGATATTGTAGGTACATTTCTTCATCTCCCCATCTCCCTGGCTCTTCAGAGATAACCAGCATTCTGCTATTGGCCAGTATCCTTCCTTCTACATTTTCATATTTTTTAAAATAATTTTCTTTTAAAATAATTTTTTTTAAATGTATTTACTTTTGGCTGTGCTGGGTCTTTGTTGCTCGCGAGATTTCATCTAGTTGTGGTGAGCGAGGGGTTACTTTCTAGTTGCTGTGCATGGGCTTCTCATTGCAGTGGCTTCTCCCATGGAGCATGGACTCTAGGGTGTGTGGGCTTCAGCATATGGGTTCAGTAGTTGCAGCTCCAGGGCTCTAAAGCACTGGCTCAATGGTTGTGGCGTGAGGGGTTTAGTTGCCCGACAACATGTGGGGTCTTCCCATACCAGGGATAGAACCTATGTATCCTGCATTGGCAGGAGGATTCTTTACTATTGAGCCACCAGGGAAGGCCTTTTGTTTTCCTTTTAACTTTTGGGATATGGGGAGGGGGTGGTGTGCCATGAAGAAGTGTTTTGTTTTTGGCAGCCTTTTCCCCACTGCTGTATTATTTTTCAATTGCTTTAGGAATTCTAGTAATCTTATGGCTTTGTTTTTAACATTTGAATCTTTGACCTGTTTGGAATTTTACTCAGCATGAATAATGAGGTACGGTTCCAGTTTTATCTTTTCCTGTTGCTCCAAACCCTATTTATTGCATGATCCATCTTTTTCACAAAGCATACAATGCCATCTTTAGCATATATTAAATTTCCATATGCATTTCTGTCTAGTCATGGAACAGTCTGCAGAATCCTTTCAAGAGCAGGTCAATGCTGGGGGCCACAAATAGGGAATCTGCAGAGCTGACTGGAATCTGGGTTCTGAGTCTGAACTTTATCTATACAGCCTGTGGGTTGCTGAACTCTGGGAAGAGCCTTGTCAGCTGCAAATGGCTGCTAGATGCCAAAGAGGCAGTCTTTGATTTAGAAAAAAGGGGCTTCTAGGAAGTAGTGCAGCTGTGTGGTCAGGTCTCTGGTGAAGATAAAGCATAAAAGATAAGAGATTAAAACTCACAAACTGAGAAGTTCACAAACTGATTCTAAAATCTATATGCAAATGACCTATAGTAGCCAAAATAAATCTCAAAAGAGAGGAACAGAGTAGGAGTACTTACATGATGAGATTTGAAGACATACCATAAAGTCACAGTCATTAACACAGCGTGGTGTTGGCCTAAGACAGACAAATAGATAAGTAGGACAGCGAGTCCAGATACAGCTGCCTACATGTCCTTGGATTTATGACAAAGGCCCAAGTCCAGTTCAATGGAAGAATGAAGTCCCCGCTCCTCAGTAAATGGAGCAACAGGATATACCTTAAAAACAACAACAAAGTGCTCGGGCCTGGTGCACTGGGAAGACCCAGAGGGATCGGGTGGAGAGGGAGGTGGGAGGGGGGACCGGGATGGGGAATACATGTAAATCCACGGCTAATTCATTTCAATGTATGACAAAAACCACTGCAATGATGTAAAGTAATTAGCCTCCAACTAATAAAAATAAATGGAAAAGAAAAATAATAAAAAAAGAAAAATCAAAACAACAACAGCAACAAAACCTGTGGGACTTCGCTGGCAGTCCAGTGTTGGGACTCTGTGTTTCCACTGCAGGCTGGAATCTCTGGTTCAATCCCTGGTTGGGGAACTAAGATCCCACATGCCAAAGTGTAGCAAAGAAACAAAAAGCCCTTTACCCCACCTCAGATCATACAGAAATATTAATTCAAGATTGGTCACAGACTGAAATGTAAAAAGTGAAACAATAAGACTTCTAAAAGAAAACACAGAAGAATATCTTTGTGACCATGGGGTAAGAAAGGTTTTTTTTTTAATAAGCACAAAAAAGCACAAATTATAATAGATAATTCTTCCCTTTATTCAATATTTATATAATGCCTACTGGGCACTATATATGCTAGGTGCCAGATATGCCCATGAAAAAATGTCAGCCCAGCTTTGGAGCAGCTGGTTCAGTTTAAGAGGATAGACAGGCACCTCCTCAGGCAACAATACTGTAGCTCTCTAGGGGCTCTGATTGGTGATCACAGGAGGTAGTGGGGGCCAGAGTAGGGGTACCTTAGCCAGAGTTCTTGAAAGGCTTTTTACAACATGTGAGATCAAAGCCAAGTCTTGAAGGATAAGGAAAGCCTGACAGGTCATAGCAGACAGAAACAGTGCTTTCAAAGTCCTAGCAGGGACAAGAGAAGGTGGGTAGAACTGCAAGATCTTCATGCTGGTGGGAGCAGTGCTTGGGACTGGATATAGTTTCAAGAATGTATCTATGTTGTTAATTTTCCTGTAATTGAACTTGGTTCTCCAAGTTCATTGTACACAAAAATCACCCACCAACTTCTAAAATGAACATTCTGGGACTCTGCCACAGAAATATTTACCCGTTTATCTAGTAGGTGTGAAGTGGGCCTGAAAATGCATCTTAACAAGCAATCCTCCCCACCCCACCCCCCATGACACTAATTCTGCCAGCCAGCAAACCACCCTTTGAAAAACAATGACTATGCACTAAGGTTCTTCCCCTTGGGAAACAGGAAGTACTTTCTTCAGCAGCATGGGGCCAAGACAGCTGAGAGTTTTTCTGGAAAATCAGGTTATGACGCAAGTGAGCCTGGTGTCTCCTCTGGATCTAGAAGGGCTCTGTACAAGCATCTAAGGGATGAGGAAGCCAGGAGACAGAGAGCTTCTGGGAACTCTGCCTAGTAACTGGGAGCTCTGGACGATTTCCCAGCATGCCCTGGGGACTCAAGTCCGAGCTCCATTCTCCTTATGAATATGTATGAGCCCCCAGAAGTCAGCTGAGTTTCCTAGCCACCTGCCTCAGAATTGACAGAATAATGTAAACATTTCAGAGCCTGAAGGGCATATCAATAGCATGTTTCAGGGCTTGGCACCTTGACTAGGAAACTGTTTTCTAGCAGTGCTTTCACAAGTGTTTCTTCCGTAATAGATGAATATACCTTTGACTATGTGGAAAGTATCAAACAAAAAGGATTTTTTAAAAGACTGCCCTGAAATTTCTACCTCCACTGACAGGGTTTGTGTGTATGATGGGTACTCTTCCTGTAGCAGACACTAGGATGACTCCCTAATAGCAACCTCCTGGGAATTCCCTGGTAGTCCAGTGGTTAGTACCCTGGGCTTTCACTGCCAAGAGCCCAGGTTCAATCCCTGGTCAGGGAACTAAGATCCCACAAGCCCCGTGGCATGGCCAAAGAGGAAAAAAAGGCAATCCGAATGGCAACCTTCCCCTTTACTCCCTGGCAAAGGCCTTATTTCCCCTTCCTGGCCTGTCAATTGTCTAAGTACCTCCAGGTAATCATAAGGTGACCAACTAATGGGCCAGCTCCCGGGGTCATTGAGAGACAGAAGACAGAACCCAAGACTCATCGGTAGAAATTAAGAGGTTAGTGGAGGGGTTGGGCTGGGGAAGCAAAGGCTAACCGTAAATACTTGAGAATCAACAACTCATGAGAAGTGGAGATATTTATGAATACATGGACGGCTGGAACATTTAATAACCAATAAATGCATACCCTACAGCCTTGCCCAGGAATTCCATGCTTGGGTGTACATCTAACTGAAATGAATGTCATATCTAATCAAAGAACTAGAAATTCATTCTTCACCAAAATAGAAGCAAACCAAATGTTCATCAGCTGTAGAATGGGTTAATAAATTGTGATATGCTCAAAATTTATTTGGGATGCTATAAAGAAATGATAATGAACAAACTAAGGCTATATGTGAGAACATGAATGAATATAATAATCAAATATTGCATGAAATAAGTCAGACACTGAAGAGTATATAATGAGTTGTTATATTTACATGATGCACAGGAACAGGTAAGACTTATTTATTTGTCTGAGCTATAATTGACATAAACTGTTGTATAAATTTAAGGTATAAAACATATTAATTTGATGCATTCATATATTGCAATATGATTACCACCTTAGCAATTGCTAATACCTTTATCATCTCACACAATTGTTTCTTTTTTGTTATGAGAACACAAAACAATGATAGAAGTCAGAAGATTGGTTATCCTGTAGGAATAGGGAATAGGGTTAAATAGGGAAAGAGCCTAAAAGAACCCACTGGTGCTGGAAATAGTCTGTTTCTGGATCTGGATGGTGGTAACAGGCATGCAGACATACATAAAAATTCAATGTGTAAACTACCCTTCTAGGTAGAATTTCTCCTAGCAAAATGAGAACATATGTCTACACAAAAAAACTTGTATATGAATATTCAGGGACTTCCCTGGCGGTTCCAGTGGTTAAGACTCTGCTCGTCCACTGCAGAGGGTGCAGGTTTCATCCCTGATTGGGGAACTGAGATCCCACATGCCGTGTGGCATGGCCAAGAACAAAAAACAAAACAGAACAAACTCCCAAATGTTGTTCATAGCAGCAATATTCGTTATTGCCAACAGGTGGAGACAACCCTTTTTGCTAGGTGTTCCCAGGCGGCTCAGACAGTAAATAATCTGCCTGCAATGCAGGAGACCTGGGTTTGATCCCTGTGTGGGAGAGATCCCCTGGAGGAGGGCATGGCTACCCACTCCAGTGTTCTTGCCTGGAGAATTCCATGGACAGAGGAGCCTGGCGGGTTATAGTCTATAGGGTGGCAAAGAGTTGGACATGACTGAGTGACTAACACTTTCACTTTCAGGGCTGCTGTAGCAAAGCGCCACAGACTATGTGCCTTAAATAGAAATTTATTTTCTCACCATTCTGAAGGCTAGAAGGCAGAGATCAAAGTGTCAACAGACTTGGTTTCTTCTGAGGCCTCTGTCACTGGCTTGTACTTGACTGTCTTCTCCCTGTATCCTAACATAGTTTTCTCTCTGTGTGACTGTGTCCCTATTTCCTCCTGTTCTAAGGAAACCAGTCAGTTGGATTAGGGCCCATCCTAATGACTAGGGCCCATTCTCATTTTACTTAATTACCTCTTTAAAGACCCTGTCTTCAAATATAATCACATTTTTAAGTGCTTGGAATTAGGACTTCAACATGTGAATTTTTTTATTTTATTAAAATACAGATGACTTACAATGTTGTGTTAGTTTCAGGGGTACAGCAAAGTGATTCAGTTATAGATATATATGTATGTGTATATACGCATATTTATTTACTGTTGTTTAGTCGCTCATTCGTGTCTGACACTTTAGAGACCTTACGGACTGTAGCCCCAAAGGCTCCTCTGTCCATGGGATTCTCCAGGCAAGAATACTGGAGTGGGTTGCCATTTCCTTCTCCAGGGGATCTTCTGTCCCAGGGATCAAATCTGCATCTCTTGTATTGGCAAGCGGATTCTTTACCACTGAGCCACTAGGAATGTGTTCTTTCTAAAATTCTTTATATGTTATTACATTATACATTGTTAATAAGTTCTTGAGTATAGTTCCCTAATTTTTGAAGGACATAATTCAGCTCATAACAAACCGACATGTCCATCAACTGATGACTGGAAAAACAGAATTGGTATATCCATTATAAAAGAATATCATTCAGCAAGAAAAAAAAATGAAGTATTGACCCATGCTACAACGTAAATAAATCTTAAAAACATTATGCTAAGTGAAAGAAGCCAGTCACAACAATGTACATATTGCCTGATTCCATTGCTATGAATGTCCAGCATAGAAAAGTGGTTGCCAGGCCCAGAGTGGAAGAAAGGGAGAAATAGAGAGTGACAACTCATGAGCTCAAAAGTTCCTTTTGAGGTGGCAAAAATACTCTAAAATTAATTGTGGTGATGGTTGTACAACTCCGTGAATTACTAAACACCACTAAACAGTTTAATTGAGTGAATTGTATTAATATATGAATTATATCTCAGGAGAGCTGTTATGAAAAATTCACTGCACTATACCCTTAAGATTTTTGCACTTTATTGTGTCTTTTTTCCCAATACAAATTAAAACAAATCAAAACTATATTGTCCCATTAACAACAAGTTTCTATTGCATAGCACAGAGAACTATATCCAATCTCCTGAGATAAGCCATAATGAAAAAGAATGTATATATATGTATAACTGAGTCACTTTGTTATGCAGCAGAGATGGGCACAACATTGTAAATCAATTATACTTCAATCAAAAAAAAACAAACAGAGCGACTTCCTTGGCAGTCCAGAGGTTAAGACTCCATATTTCTACTGCAGTGGGCACAGGTTTGATCCCTGGGGACCTAAGATCCCATATGCTGTGCTGTGTGGCAAAAAAAAAAAAAAAAGCAAAACTATCTTAGCTCCAGAGATATTGAAGAAGGTGGGTGGAAAGGGAGACGGTGTCCGGGGACTTGCTCAGTGGCAGAGTTGTCCCTCAGTGTATCTGAAAAAGCATCAGAGAACTAAGCATGCAGGCAGGTGGGACCAGGGACCCGAAAATGGATGAAGCCGGGGAAGACCTGAGGGAAGGGAAAATGAAATGCCTGAGAGTAAAATAGAATTCAACTCGGTGAAAACAAATTTGATTTTGGCCAAACAAAAATAAAACTACATTATAATATTTCATATGAAGCAGCTCATAAAGAAAATCAGCAACTTCTACAGTCGGAGATGACCATCGGGAACACCTTGATGTAATCCTGCAAGTATGAACTGAGGGCCTTCTATGTGTCAGAGTCTGCGTGAGGCACCAGGCCAGGAATATGTGACTCCAGACAGCTGCTGCCAAGTGCACGTGGGAGGAAGGGAAGAGCCAGGGGGCCGCTGAAGACACAAGGAAAAGCTTCATTCTGTTAGGAAAAGCCCTAACCTAGAGCCGGGGCTGAGGCTGAGAGGGGTAGAGGACGGGGGAGGCAGACAGTGTTTGTGAACTGGGAAAGTCAGGCAAGTGCTGGGGTGGGGGAAGTCCATTCTGGCTTCTCAGACAGCTTTAGCTAGAAGACAGGGACCTTCGCTTCCCTCTCCTGGTACAGTCACTTTGGGAAAACAGTTTGGTAGTTTCCTGTAAAATTAAAACATAGACTTACCATGTGATCCAACAGTTTGAGTTTGGCAGAGCCAGGACCAGCAAGGCAATACCTATCCCGAGGGCTTTAACAAAATTCCACTCCGGTCAGTGCTGCATCTGCCTGAGCCAAGAAGGGAAAAGTTCAGGTCCTGTTCCCCAAAATTCAGCATCTGTAAAGCTGGGTGGCATTTGCAGGTATGAGAGGTGAGGGGTAGTGTGGCATCAAATATTGCAATTCTTAAACAAGCCCCCAAATGATCCTGGCACAAGTGGGTGGGAGGTGGGAGGGTTTCTTAAACTGTAGCTGGAGAATACTGCCTAAGGGGAACTGCATCTAATCCTCTTTAACAGATTGTCTCCTAGTAAACAAGGCTCCAGGACTTTCGTGATGGACAGGGAAGCCTGGCGTGGCTGCAGTCCATGGGGTCGCAAAGAGTCAGACATGACTGAGCGATTGAACTGAACTGAAGGGGAACTGCATCTAACTGTCTTTTACGGATTGTCTCCTAGTAAACAAGTCTCACCTAAACCCTTTCTGCTGCTGCTGTAAATCACCCCACGCTACCTGCCTCCTTTGGTTAGCAATAAAATGTTGGATAAACTTTTAAAAATTTCTGCTGCTGGATACAGGCCAGTAAAAATAAAACACCCCTGGGAGTTAGGTGAACTTGGAGTTTGTCATTATTTCTATTTTATACCTTGGTACCCTGGATGATGCCTCCCACTTTAAACTCTGAATTCAGAGGAGCTTCTGGGTCACCCATGCAGGGGAAGAAAGTGAGTTGTTTCCAGGAGATAGGAGCATGTTATTCTTTTGTTTATTTATTCAAAGCATATTTATATCAAGTTGGTGCGTATGTGGAACAACTGGAACTCTCGTACACTGCTGGGGGGAATGTTAAGTGGTACAATCATTTTGGGAAAATAGTTTGGCAGCTTGTTGTAAAATTAAAACATAGACTTACCATATGATCCAACAGTTCCACTTCTTAGTATTAGTCCAAGAGAAATAAGAACATATGTCCTGGACTTTCCTGGTGATCCAGTAGCTAAGACTCTGAGCTCCCAAAGGAGGCGGTTGGGGTTCCATCCCTGGTTGGGGAACTAAGGTCCCACATGGCACAACTAAGACACTATGTTTGTCAAGTAAATAAATATTTTAAAAAATTAATAAAAAACAACAGAGGTCCTCCCCAAAGGTTTGTACAGAATGTTCCTAGCAGCTTTATCTTTATTCATGAAAAACTGGAATCAATTCTATGAACACAAATTGTGGTATATCCATATGATGAAAAGCTAGTGCTACTGCTTAGTCATTCAGTTGTGTCCGACTCTTTGTGACCCCATGGACTGCAGCCCGCCAGGCTCCTCTGTCCATGAGGATGCTCCAGGCAAGAATACTGGGGTGGGTTGCCATGCCCTCTTCTAGGAGATCATCCCAACCCAGAGATCAAACCCACGTCTCCCACATTGCAGGTGGATATTTTACTGACTGAGTCACAAGGGAAGCTCAGTGGGAAGCTACTAGGCAATAAAAGGGAATATATTATTGATATGATCAATTGCATAGGTGAACATCAAAAACATTATGCTGAGGGAAAGAAACCGGACACAGAAGCGGACATACTGTACGATTCCACTTCTATGAAATTTCACTCTGAAGTATACAAAGCATCACATGGGCTGCCGGGGTCTGGGTGAGCAGTGTAGACTGAGAAGAATGATCGGAACTCTATCTTGATTGCAGTCATAGTTACAGATGTCAAAACTGCACTGTGCACTTAAAATGGCTGCTGGGTTTGTAAATCATGCTTCAGTAAAACTGAAAAATAGGGTAAAAAAGAAAACTATATTATGCCAGATTACTCAATCAACAAGGCATACAAAGCAGTCAGTAAGTATAAAAGTTTGACTTAGGATTCTCTCATCAATACATTTTGTGCAGATTAGGAGAAGAGGGAGAAATTTTGATTCTTTTGTGTGTGTGTGTGCTTATAAAAGTAACCCATTTGTAAGAAACTAAAGTCGTGTAGAATGTGAGATCTTAGTTCCCCAACCAAGGATGGAACCTATACCCCCTTGCAGTGGAAGGGCTGAGTCTTAAGCACTGGACCACCATGGAGGTCCATCTATTTTTTTTCTTTTTAATTTAACAAAACATGCTTTATTCAGTAAAAACTGGTGAGTGTAGGCAGGACAGGGCAAATGTACACAGGGGTTAGGGACAGGAGGGTCAGGGGTTAGCACAGGAGGGACATGACTCAGGATGCAGGAGCCGGAGATCAGAAGACATGGAGGTGGGCGGGTCTTCAGTAACTTGTCACCTGCTCTTCTGGAGGTTCTGTGAGGCTCAAGAGCTCCTGGGGGTTCCAGAGGCTGGATCAGCAAGGGAAGGCTTGTCCCCACAGACCTAGGGAGGCCCTGCTGCCAGCATCATCAGGGGACAGGATGAGCGCACCTGGATGGCAAGCACCCTTCACATGGGGCCTGGAGCTCCAGGCTGGTCTCTAAGATAGGGTTGTCCAGGGTGGAGAGTGACACAGAAACTCAGAAGCCTCACCTTTTTAGCTCCATCATTCAAAGCTGAGAAACACCAGTAACAGAGCCCACGTGGATTATCAAATGAAGTAACCACTGCCCTCCCACCCCCAATAAAAAGCCCCAAAGTTGTCATGGATCACCATCTCCTTGACTCCAGCTCAAAGATTTGGGCTCCACTGTCAAAGGAACCCCCACTTTTCCCTAACTGAATTAGATGTAATTCTTAGTGGGGTACTTGGAGGGACCTCAAGTGTGTGGGCTGATGGTGAGTATCAGGCCATACAATGACTGGAGCCCTAGGACTGTGCCCCCACCCCCAGAAGGGCAGGTGCAGGACAGTGGCCCCCAACTCAGCAACAATAGGCCAGAAGTCACCTAGTCCAGGTAGATGGAGGCCCCCAGCTTCCACTTTTGGGCCTCAGACACTAGAGCATTGTACAAGTTCCGGATGATGGTGTGCGCTGTCCAGAACCCGGGGATCAGGGTCAGGACCGCTGAGATGACAAAGACGATCTGGAAGATGAGCACCAGACAAGCCTTGGAATCTTTGTCCTCCAGGCAGGGGGTGCACTTGGCTCCCACGAGGTAGACTACAGGCCGAGCGGGACCACAGGTAGAGAGATGATGCAGAGGGTTTGATAGCCTGCAGGTCCTGGGCAGGCGCCAGCAGCAAGTTGTACACCTTGCACTTTATCCATGCAGAACATCCAAAGCACCTCCCACACCACCTGGGCCACCACAATGCCATTGATGATGAAAACGGTTACCTTCCACAGGGGCTGGACGCAGGACATGAGGGCATTTACCCAGCCGAGCAGCATTGGGATGATCTCCAGTATCTGCAGACAAGCAGAGGCCATGGTGAGGTTGAGGAGCAGTGAAGGAGTCCACAAAGATTTGGAGTAGCTGGCTGAATCTATTTTTTCTTTTAATATTTATATTTATTTATTTATCTTTAGTTCTACCAGTTTATTGCTACCAACCCATCTCCCTCCACCCTCATGCACACGTGCTCAGTCATGTAACCCCATGGACGGCAGCCTGCCAGGATCCTCTGTCCATGGACTTTTCCAGGCAAGAATATTGGAGTGGGTTGCCATTTCCTTCTCCTTATTTTTATTTGTGTATTTATTTGGGCTTCCCAGGTGGCACCAGTGATAAAGAACTTGCCTGCCAATGCATGAGACATAAGAGACACAGATTTGATCCCTGGGTGGGGAAGATCCCCTGGAGGAGGGCATGGCAACCCACTCTAGTATTCTTGCCTGGAGAATCCCATGGACAGAAGAGCCTGGGCAGGCTAAAGTCCATGGAGTCCCAAAGAATCGGACATGGCTGAAGCAGCTTAGCACAGCACAGTCCATGTGTTTATTTGACTGCACCGGGTCTTAGTTGTGGCTCGAGGGGCATCTTCATAGCTGCGTGTGGGGTCTTCAGTTGCAGCATATGAGCTCTCAGCTGAGGCATGTGGGATCTAGTTCCCCAATCAGGGATGGAACCTGGGCCCTATGCTTTGGAAGTAGGGAGTCTTAGCCACTGGACTGCCTGGGAAGTCCCAAGTCCATTTAATTTTTATTGCTGAAAACAGTATTAGTCATTCTTGTAATTGCATAGTATGAGGATTCCTATATGTAAGTTGGTTTCCTAGAAGTCTCTTGGTCAAAAAATAGCTTCAAGGAGAGGAAAGAAATGATTCCCTTTTTGTTGCTGCGGCTATAGGATATGTGTGTGGGGGTGGGGCAGAGGAGGAAAGGAGATACATTCTCAAGGATTCAGGTTCTTATAGTTTTTTTTTTTTAATCAGACAAGATTATTAATGACTAGACAAAACCCAACTCTGGCTGACTTAGTGGAAATTGAGTTTTGTTGAAAGGATTCTGTTTAGTTCCTAGGATTAGGGGACAGCTTTGTTATAAATTGAATAACATTTCATGGATCAGTTTGAGATTGGAATCACCAGTGTAACACAGCTGCTATGGGAAAATCTGTCTCAAACTTCCGAAACCTGGGCTTCCCTGGTGGCTCAGTGGTGAAGAATCTGCCTGCCAATGCAGGAGAGATGGGTTTGATCCCTGGTCTAGCATGATCCCACATGCTTCAGCGCAACTAAGCCCATGAGCCACAACTAGTGAGCCTGTGCTCTAGAGCCCTGAAACAACTGCTGAGCCTCGCGCTGCAACTACTGAAGCCTGAGCACCCTAGAGCGTGTGCTCCACAAGAGGAGCCACTGCAGGGAAGAGCCCTCTCACCGTGGGTTGGGTGTTCTTACACCTTAACTGTTCTGTTTCACCCCCAGCTGGGTGTAGTTACTCAATTCTGATGCTAAGGTCTGGAGTTAGCCCCTGCCTCCAAACGTGAACAGACTCAGTCCCTGTGACATGGTGATAAAATAAGAAAGAAATATTTGGTCTTTGTCCTAGTTTCTGGCCTAAGAGCTTCTGAAACCCTTGGAAAATTCCCTGAGGGTTAGTGGTGAGAATTCTTTGTTGCTCATATAAGCTCCTTTCAACCACACCTAAGTTTATACTAATGAGGTGACTCTTGGTGGGTCCCTAGATAGCTGGTTACCAGATAAACCAATCAGGTGATTCGAGCGTTAGAATTTTTAGTCTCACCCTTTGCCCACCTCCTAGAGAAGGGAGAGGGGCTGGATACTGAGTTTATCACAAATGGCCACGATGATTTAATCAACCATGCCTGTGTAATTGAACCTCCACTGTTGTTCAGTCCCTAAGTGATGTCTGACTCTTTGTGCCCCCATGGACTATAGCACTCCAGTCTCCTTTGTCCTCCATTATCTTCCAGAGTTTGCTCAAACTCACATCCATAAACACCTCTAAACTATGACCTTCAGGGAGTTTCCATATGTCAGGAAGGTGCCACACTTGAACTCCATAGGGACAGACATTCCTGTGCTTGGGACCCATTCAGACCTTGCCCTGTGTACCTCTCAGTCTGGCTGATCAACTAACTGTATCCTTTATAACACCCTTTATGAGAAACCAGGGAAAGGAAGTAAAATGTTTCTCTAAGTTCTGTGAGCCAATATAGCAAATTATCAAATACGAGGAGGGAATTGTGGGAATCTTCAATTTATAGCTGGTTGGTCAGAAGCATGCTGACCAACAAGCATGGCTTGCGACCGGCATCAGAAGTCGGGGGAGGAGGAGCAGTGTTGTGGGACTGGGCCTTTAACTTGTGGGGTCAGGTAGTTGGTGTGAGACTTGAATTAAACTGTAGGAAACCCAGCTGAAGACCAATGGGCTGGAGGATTGTTTGTCAGTGTGAGGAGAAACTCGTACACACTTGCTGTCAGAAGTTAATTGCTGTGCATGAAAAACAGATCTTGCTAATCCTCAGCAAGATGGCACTCATGTCAGCTGCCGGCCACACTGCAGAGGTCCCCAGATCAACCATACTTCTGACCAACTGGCTTCAAATTTAGGGCTTCCCATGACTCTCTTAGGTTTGGTAACCCACTAAAATGACCCAGAGGCTTCCCAGTGGCTCAGCGGAAAAGAATCCAGCTGCAACACAGGAGCCGCAGGAAACACGGGTTTGATCCCTGGGTCGGGAAGATCCCCTGGAGGAGGGCATGGCAACCCATCCAGAAATCTTGCCTGGAGAATCCCACGGACAGAGGAGCCTGGCAGGCTACAGTCCCTAGGGTCACAAAGAGTTGGACATGACTGAAGAGACTTAGCACGGCACAGCACAGAACTCAGAAAAGTACTAACAGCTACTGCTTTATTGTAAAGGATAGAGACCAGGAACGGCCAAATGAAGAGACACATCAGACGCAGCCTGAGCGACAACACACAGCTTTGGTGCCGTCTCCCTGTGGAGTCAGGGTGTGTCACGCTCCAGGCACACAGTAGGTTCACCAACCCAGAAGCTCCCTCTAGCCTAAGTGCCAGAGTTGTTATTGAGGTTTCATCACTAAAGGCAAGATAGATGAAATCATTGGTCACCTGATTGCACTCAGCCTCCAGACCCCTCCCCTCTGTAGGTGGAAAATTCCAATCCTCTAATCATGTGATTGGTCTTTCTGGGGACCAGCCCCCATTCTTTTTTTCCCCCCAATATTTATTTGTTTAGGCTGGGCCAGGTCTTATTTGTAGCATGTGGGCTCTAGTTCCCTAACCAGGAATCAAACCTGGGACCCCTTGCATTGATAGCATGAAGTCTTACCTACTGAACTACCAGGGAACTCCCCAGTCCACCATTCTGAAGCTATCTAGGGGTTCACTTTGAGTCACCTCACTAGCATAACATAGATGCTTCTATTTGCTCAGAAAATTCCAAGGTTTTTCTGTGCCAGGAACAAAAATCAGATACATTGTGTTCTTTATTCTACCACAGCAGTATCACAGTTACTGTCATTGCCACTGTGCCTCTCTTCCTGGCGAACTTCTGGGAAGGCAGGGAGCTTGACATGTTGTTTGCCAGTAAAGCTCCAGGATCTCATCTGGGGCCTGGCACATGTGGTACCCTCTATAAATTTGCTGAGCAAGTCAATGAGGGCTGGTGCTGATGTAGTTGTGGACTTCAGGTATTGGTTATGCTGTATTCAAAAATAGCATCTTGGGGCTTCCTTGGTGGCTCAGAGGTAAAGAATCCTCCAGCCAATGCAGGAAACATGGGTTTGATCCCTGATCTGGGAAGATCCCATACGCTGCAGAGCAACTAAGCCCGTGGGCCACACCACACCTGTGGAACCTGTGCTATAGGGTCTGGGAACCGCAACTACTGAGCCCATGGGCCTAGAGCCCATGCTCAGCAACAAGAGAAGCAAAAATGAGAAGTCCGGGCATTGCAGCTGCAACTAGACAGTATCCCCCTGCTCTCAACTAGAGAAAAGCCCACACAGCAATGAAGACCCAGCACAGCCAGACATAAATAAACATTTTAAAAAAGCATTTTGTAGCCTAAATGTCTATCCATAGGGAACTGGTTGAATAAAGCATGGCACATCATAGAATGGAATGACTGTTGAAAAAGTGTATAGATGCTTCAGATATAGGAGCTAAAAATGAATAGATCTTCAAGGCTGAATGTGTAGTATTACAAAAAAATAGTCAAGGTTCAGGACAATATAGAATGGCACGTTATCTTTAACATACAGTGAAAAGTGTTTAAATGCTAACTGTATAGCCTAGTGACCATTTACTAATTAGTACATCTGTGTTTACCACTTTGCAGATCAAGTTATAGAACACTTCCAGTACTTGGAAATCTTTCTCATATTTCCTTGCAGATCATACCCTCCAAATGGGAACCGTTATAGTAACTTCTCTCACCTTAGATTAATTTTGCCTGATTTTGAACTTTATATCTTGCGAATCACAGAGAATTTACGATCCATTTAAGCTAAGTATTCTATCCTGTTATAAATAAACAAGGCTTTGTGACCTGCTTCTCCTACTTACCACTATGTCATGAATATCTTGCAATTATAATCTGCAAAAAATCATTACTTTGAATTGCTATATTGTAAATAATATGTTCTCTTCTATATTCAACTATTTTATATATATAATTCATGAGGGAGGAGGAATTCAGAGAATCTATTCAGGCAGCAAGTGGAGAATCTGAAACTGAAACTTGCCTGTCATGCACTCGCTCTTCCACTGTAAAAAGCCAAATGCTCAAATATGGGCAGAGCCTTGCAGATGTCTTGGCACGAGGGCATTATAATAGCAACAAGAATGACTAATAAGTATTAATGTCCCATGACAGGAGAACAAATGCCGTTAGTTATCTTGATATATAAGGAATATTAGTAATGTTTGTACAGAGTTTATTCATGCAAATATTATTAGAATGTGTCAGGAGGAACTGCAGGGTCTTATATCTAGGCTCACAGCTCAGGTCTCCGCCGCTCCTTCCAGATGTGCAGGGGTTGGGACTCCTAGGAACACGCCCCCGCGGAGCCCTGCGGAGCCAATCGGCACGCAGAAGGAGGGGCTCTGAGAACGACAACGGTGCCGTCCAATGGACAGAGAGTCGGGTCCACTCCTGGCCAATGGGCGCGCTCCTCCGTGACGGTCGGAAGTGGTGAGGCGGCTTCGGGGCCCGTTGTTCAGCCGCGGGGGCTCACAGTAGAGACTCAGCGTCGGCGGCTTAGCGGGTTGGTTTGGCGTCTCTTGTCTCGTCCCAGGTGAGAGAAGCGGTGGCCAGCGTCTGGGGAACCTTCTGCGGCCTCCACTTTCGGGAGGAGGCCGGCATCCCGAGGGTGGGCTCTTGTGGGCCCCTGGGATCGCGGGATTTCTCGTAAAAAAAAAAAAAAAAGAAAGATGCCCGCGTCGCGGAGTCTGTCCTGGCCAGTGGGAAAGGCCGTCCTTGCTCCTCTTAAGCGGAGCCTCGACAGCTCCCGGCGGTACCACCCCTTCCAGGCCTTGGCCCCGCGGGGTTGGGAGTCGGCCGTAGTTCGGAGCGCGCGGTGGGCACCGCGCCCCGGGCGGGGCGGGGCGGGGCGGGGCCCGAGTCCCGAGCGGCCAACCTGAGAGGGGCCGCGCGGGTGGCCTGGCGTGGGCTGTTGGCGGCCGGACCCGGGTTCGAGGCCCCGACTCGGAACCGTGCAGCAGCTGTCTTTCCCCGATTTCCTCTTGCGCGGTCTCTGAAATGGGGGTGATGACTTTTTCACCTCGTCGGATTGTGGTCTGGATGAAAAGATTGTCCATGTAAAAGCGTTAAGCCACCAGTAGTGTTAGTCTCTCAGTCGTGCCCGACTCTTTGCGACCCCATGGACTGCAGCCCACCAGGCCCTTCTGTCCATGGGATTCTCCAGGCAAGGATACTGGAGTGGGTTGCCATTTCCTTCTCCAGGTGATCTGTCCAACACAGGGCTCGAACCCGGGTCTACCTGCACTGCAGGCAGATTCTTTACCGACTGAGCCCTCAGTAAACAGCCGGTAAACGTCAATTACGATTGGCGAAGCTGGTGCCCTCCCCACTCCGCATCTCGGATCACCCCTCCCCCTCGGGAAACTGCCTCCTGGGGTGTGGACCCTGCGGTGTGTCCCCACCCACCTCGGGCACTGGGAAGTCCTGGGAGTCCTGGCCTCCGCCTAAGAGGAGCTTCCTTCTAAGGTTACTTCTAAGGTTGCTCTCCCAGGGCGCTTCCGTGCGTTCGCTCCTTACTCCTCCCAGTGACCCTTTCTGCGTGAGGAATCCGAAGGCCCAGAGAGGTTAAATACACATCTGCTGAACGGCAGAACCAGAATTGACCCTGGGACCAACTCCGAGCCCTGCGTGCACCCCAACCCCCTTGAAGCTAGAGAACCCGGCACTTGACTCTTCAGAGGCTCTGACTCTGGCTTTGGTGGGATGGAATACAGCATGCCTAGGATCAGTCAACCAGCCCTGAGAAAAGTTATCAGGCTTCCCCCGTTTGGGAACATGATTTATGTTTCATAGATAGGTGCTTCCTGTTACTAGTTTACATCACATCAGAGTGGATGTCCTTAATCTTGTCACTTCCTAGTTTAAAACTCTTCTGTGGTTTATCACTGAACTTGGAATATAATCCAGTATTCTTCTCTCCTACAGGATAAGGGCTTGAATCATTCCCCTTTTGCATTATGCTCTTCCAGATCTACCTGTACTTTCTCTCATTGCCCGTTAGGCCTAGTGCCTGAGTGGGTTTTTCTCTGTTCCATCCTCTTATCTTCCTCTGCAAGGATGGATCCTTGTGCTTCAGATCTTTTTTTAAATATGTCATGTCCTCAGAAAGGCCTTCCCTGACCACCCTTATCTAGAATAGATTCCCTTCATTCAGTCTCCATTTGTCTACTTAAACTTTAACATCAAAATACTCATCAGTTTCTTTGCTTTTTTTTCCCCATCACTAAATTGTTGTGTTAGAGATTGGACAATATATTTTGTTATTTTGTATTGTTAGGACTAGGGTACAGGTGGCACAGGGTCTTAATTATGTTGAATGAACGAGTAGGTGTTTTGAAAAGTGTTAGTTTGGAAAGGTGTAAACCATTCAAGAGTCCTACTAAGGGGCAGTATTTTAGACCATTTTTGCGTCACGGAAAGGGGTAATCTGAGTATTGTAAATACTGGTATTAAAGTTGCCAAAACTTTGCTTTCTGCATTGACATCTTGTTTAGAAAGAAGCAAAGACTTTATAGTGGCAAAATCTGGCAGACACTATTTCGATGAAGTGATCAAAGTTAGCATCATCTGTATTAATGACTGTTGACATCATGTGGTTTCTGATATAATGCCTGAGATGAGCACAACATCACTTCTGTGGTATTTTTGTCAAAAATGTATTAAGCATAAATTCAACTTGAAGCATATTCTACAAAATAGATAACCAGTACATTTAACAAGCTCATGCAGGATGAAAGACTGAAGGAATTGCTGGCGGTCTAGTGGTTAGGGCTCCGTTCTTCCTCTACAGGAGGCATGGGTTTGAGGGTTTGGTCCCTAGTTGGGGAACTAAGATCCTGCATGCTGCTCGGTCAAAAAAAAAAAAAAAAAGGAATGACTGAAAAAATATCCCTGATCAAAGAAGATTAAGGAGAAATAACAAATAAATGCAATATTTGACTCAATTGCATCCTGAACCCAAGAAAGGGTATTAGTGCATGATTTGTGAAATTAACTAATTGTAGATTAGTTGTTAGTATTGTATTAGTATTAGTTTCCTGCCCTTTAGTAATTTTACTATGGTTATTTATGATGTGCTGGGTGAGAGATATGTGGGAGTTCTTTGTGCTGTTTTTGCAAGTCAAATTATTTTTATTTTTTGTTGTTAATTACCTATTTTTGGCTGTTCTGCATCTTCACCGCTCTGTGGGCTTTTCTCTAGTTGGCAGAGAGCGGGGGCTGCTCTTTAGTTGTGGTGTGCAGGCTTCTCTTTGCGGTGGCTTCTCTTGTTGCCGTTCCTGGGCTCTAGAATACAAGCTCAGTAGTTGTGGCACAATTGCTCCGGCACGTGGGATCTTCCCAGACTGGGGATCAAACCCATGTCTCCTACATTCTTAGGCAGATCCTTTACCACTGAACCACCAGGGAAGCCCTGCAAGTCAAGTTATTTTAAAATGAAAATGAAAATAATCAGACGCAAGTGTGTTGGGTATTAAATGAAATGAACTGGCTTTGGTGACATTTTCTGTGCACTGTTGTGTGTGTTTGTGTGTGTGTGGTCATTCTTAAAACAGAAATGAAATGGAAAGATCCGACTTCTTCCTTTGTTGTTTTTTAGGAACAGCTCAAGATGGCTGAATTTCTAAATGACCAGGACACTCAACTGTGTGACAATTGGTAAGAAATCGAAGAAATATTGGAATGAGGACAGTTCTGTAAACAGTTGGTTTAGTAGTTGGCAGGTTAAAATTGGAGCCATATAACATGTCATGCAAATATATGGGATTAGAGTTTTTTTTAAACAATTTTGGATAAAATTGCCTGTTTTGGAAATTCCACAAGGTGATTGGTTTAGGTAGCATAGAGCAGTGACAAGACTGATGGGATGGAGCTGGGAGTTAGGGGTCTGGTTCCTACCGTGAATTAGTTAATGACTTTTGGCAAGTCACTTGGCTGCTTTGAATCCTCACTTTTCTGACCTATAGGTTCAGGAATTTGTTTTTTGTTTTCCTGAAAATTATCGTATGTTTTTTAAAGATAATAAAAATATAATGAAATGTTTGGACTAGAGCAGTGTTTTTCAAAGTGTGTTGCAGGGACCTCCCTGCATGGTTGCAGCGGCTGTCTTGAGGTTGAATGGGATCATGGTTTAGTGTGAACTTGGCTCTATGTGTACAACAGAACAGCTCAGCTGTTTTTGTAAAGGATTTTACTGAAAGAATGTTCCATTGCTTTAAAAAAGTTTAGTTAAAGTCTTTCAGCAGTCTTGCATGATTCCAGAACTGTTAGTAGAAGGACTGGGTGCAGACTTGAATGTCAAGCTTTCTTATATTTGTGTTTTTAACTGACAAGAGTGACAAGAAAGAGCAACTCTTTTCTGCTGAAATGAAACTTAGGAGTGCAGCTTGTAATCAGCTGATTTCTGGTTGGACTTTCTCAAGAACTTGGCATTTTAGGGATATCCAAGTTCCCCTACTGAAAGCAAAAGAAAAAAGCAAAGCAGAACTACCTGTGCTATATTTAACTTACCAAATTGTGGTAGAGAGGCTGTTGAAAGATGAGCCTGATAAAATTTTTTCTTTCTTTTTTTTTTAAAATTGCCTTTTGCTTTCTACTCAACTTCTCAGCAGCATTAGGATACAGCCAGAGCAACTGTTGGTCACAATATTCTTTCCCTGCATGGAATTAAGATTTTATTTCTGTGAGGATGTCTTGCCTTATAGGGTATTTTTTTGGTACTGTGCCACTGTTCCTTTCACCTTTTAAAAAAATTGTTTTAGCTCTGTTTAGGTTTTATGTGTACAGTTTCTGATGCAAGTGTAATAATCAATTATACAAATAATCACAAGAAAACATTGTGTTTTTAGAAAGAAACAGACATATTGGCTTTAACATCAGTTAAGAGATTCTTATTTTTTCAGTCCACTACATTTTGAAGAAATCTCAAACCTAGGACAGTATATAAATGTCCCTATGCTAAGGGACTTTTTTTAAAAAAGAAAGGATAAGTTAATGGAAAGCTAATGAAAACAAGGTTATTCAAAGCCAAAGCAATTTAAAGAAAAAAGGCAGATTAGCATGAAAACCTGACCAAGCCAGTACAATCCTCCCATTTAAGTAGCCCTGTTTAAATTCCAGCTTTTAAAATTCTGTCTTTAGAGCCATATTCCTGTTGTTCCCTAAGAAAAGTTAAGGTGCTCATCAGAGTATGTGCTGCAGTTAAACCTCCTGGGCCAGGAAGAAGAATAGTTTGTTGTGATTGAAGGTGGTTTTTTTTTTTTGTTTTTTTTTTTTTTGCATGTTACCTCTTTTCTTACTGTTTTGTCCGTTGATGGGAGAGTTTGAGTCTCAAAAACAAGCTTCAGTGTTAAAAGACTTTGACTTCTTATTTTTGCATGGTTCTATGTAATTTGGAAGCCTGCTGGGATTTTTCTGGAAACCTTGGAAAATAAAATTTCCATTTTCTGGAAACCTTGGAAAGTGAAATTTCATCTCTAACTTGGCTAGTTCTTCCTTGGGGCTTTTAGCAGTTTTATCTAGAATTGAATGTGTTCTCATTTAAAACATCTTAATTTTATCTGTAGGTAGGAGGCAAGTATATTAGTATTTTGTCTCTCTTTAGAACTTTTGGTGGAACTACCTTGGCAGCTAAATTTAAAAAAAAGTAACCATCAGGCAACCATTTTGCGTAATTGCTGCAGTTATCTTTTATCTTCTTTCAGGGTTTCCCAAAAGGTGACATTGTAAATGCTCTGTGACCTTACCTGACAACTGCTTTTGATTCTTGCTTCTTTATGTCATGGTCCTTAATATTTTTTAATCCTAAAGTTTTTAGTGGCATTATACATGTAGAATGAATGCTCTGTGTCAATAGATTGTCCTGAAGAGCCTTGTAAAATAAAGACCAGACATTTATTTTCTTGACTTTGGCTGTTTAAAGAAAATTGTTGTCAAAATTACGAAAAAAGAATCTAGACTCAGCACTGTAAGAGGTAATTGCTGGCTTTGATTTTTCGTGGCATCTGTGCACACAGGATTTGCAATCAGGATATGACTTTGCTTCCTGCGCTTTGTTGGTATACAGTATCCTTAGGTATTTTTAATAGTTTTCAATTTTTTACCGTTTTATGATACTAATGAAAATCGTCATAATCCCAAGAGTGGAATTACTGGTCTTTAACAAGTAATTTAATGACAGGGTCTTTGTTTTATTAAAGACACTTTAACTGTTAATGGTCCTAGAAATAGAAATGCAGTTTTAGACTGTTTAAAAGCAGTGGTTTTATACTACCACCAGCAATCTGTTAAGAGTACTAGTTTCATAACATCTTTAATAGTAGGATTTACTAATTTTAATATTTATTAGTTTAATAGATTTAGATAACTTTGATTTATAGCTCCTTCCACTATATATTTTAATATTCTTCAGTTTTGAAAAACTTAAGCTGAGTTAATTTAAAACTGATGGTTTTCTTAGAAAGCTGGCAATTTTGGTAAAATAGGGGACATTAAGGGTGTCAAAGCATTGGTCGTTTCCCTCTTAGCCATCTGAGTTTTCTTCCCATCTCTCACACTTGATTGTTACTCTGCATCCCCTTCCAGTTTTGTTTTGAGAGCTGCCTCCATGACAAGGGTACAGGTGACATCAAGGTACATGCCTCGATGGTTCTACTTTTGGATGAAAATGAATTTGCTTTTTTTTTTGGTGTCTTAATCTTTTAGATTGGGAGTATGACTAGCTGGAGGCACACCTGTCATCCTACTTTGAAATGTTTCTTAGACTGTGTCTGAAGATGAAAACTATAAAAGAGAAATAATCTGCAACTTGATGTGGGAGAAGGTCTCTGTAGTATTCAGCTTCAGAGGTGAAACAGGTTATTACAGATTTGTTTTGTAACTGTCTGCATTTATCCTGTTCAGTGTTTTGTTTTCTGAAAATTTATCCTAGGTGACATACTCACAGGCACATTCTTTTAATGCTTCCTGTAGTTAGACTGAAATTGGAGATTTCTAATGGTCATAACTGAATGAGTGAAAGGAAGGCCTTTGAATGTTATGTGCCTCTAGTTTGAGTGTATGTGTACTCTGGGGGAAGGGATTCAGGATTTCCTTTTGGTACATTTCTGCAGTAAAGTTTATACCAACCCAACCAGAGAGCTTGTTTCCAGTTCATGTCCAGCCTGCTTTGAAAGACATGTGAGACATAAAGAGGGCAGGATCCCTTCCCCACTGACTCCCAAAGCTGGCATCTGCCCCTTTTGGTTTGACTTTAGTGGCATAAAATCTAATGTGATTAAAGGTAGCTGATACTGAAAGTAAATGGTAGATGGGTTTTTTTTTTTTAATTTATTTTTTAAAAATAATCCTGGAGTGGATCGTTGTGCTTTGGAGCGTGGATGGTTTTGGAAAAGCCTAGCTCTGTTAGCTCCTCGTGGCATCTGACTTCATGTTGTTGGTTGTGATGAACTCTGACGTTTAGAAAGTGAGTCTGAGCTTTTAGAGGTTGTGCACAGCACTGAGAACTCAGTGTTGAATGGAAAACTGAAAACCTTCAGGAATTAATTCTTGGAAAGCAGGGGCAGTAACAGTCACAGGGTTTTTTCGTTAGGTCCTCACTAAAGAGAAGTAATGGAATCTGAAGATTGGACCAGACAGATTTCCCTGTGATTCCTCTGGGCATAGATGTCAGTAATTCTTGCCTTTTTTCTTTGATCTATTTCTGTAGCAAAAAAGAAATTCCTGTGTTTAACTTTACCATCCATGAGATCCACTGTCAAAGGAACATTGGTATGTGTCCTGTCTGCAAGGAACCATTTCCCAAATCTGACATGGAGACGCACGTGGCTACAGAACACTGTCAGGTGAACCACCACGTACTCAAATGTTCAGGAACGGGTTAGACTTGCTGTTGTGTGTGTGTGAGTGAGCGTGTTGTCACAAAGCCCATTTACTGAATCTTGCTTCTTACCCTAGGTGACCTGCAAGTGTAACAAGAAGTTGGAGAAAAGGCAGCTAAAGAAGCACGAGGTTAGTCTCCCTGTGCCATGAAGGGAATTACCACGGGGCCAGTCCTGCTGAGATTACAGAGCCTCCTGCGGAGCAGAAAGCCGGTCTGGCGGAGTCTTTGTTCTCCACCAGCGCCAGGCACACAGCCTCTCAAAGCCGGTTTGAGCCTACTTGAGACTTCGACTGCCTGCTGCCAGATCTGACTGCACGCTGCTGTGCCTCAGGCGCAAGCCTCAGAGCCTTTGTAACCGAGTCCTTCCTGCTGGGGTTTGACTGTTGGCAGGCTTACTGAGTGCTAAACCAGGCCTGGGATGGCCAGTGTGGTACAGCCTCTTTAGCACACAGCCTGCCCTCTATCTTCTAATCACATTTTGACTTCTTGATCGCTTGGGTGACATGCTGTTTACACCCAGACAAATTCTCAGCATTTGACAAGAGACAACATAGTATCATTTGGCCTCTAGTTGAGATAAAATTGGGCATAGTTGAATAAGTGTGTTGTTTTTTTTTTAATTAATTTTTGGCTGTGCTGGGTCCTTGTTGCTGCCCTTTGGCTTTCTCTAGTTGTGGTGAGTGGGAGCTGCTCTCTTGTGGTGTGCAGGCTCCTCACTGCCGTGGCGTCTCTTGTGGAGCACAGACTCTAGGACGTGCTGGCTTCAGTAGTTGCGGCCCATGGGCTCAGTTGCCTTGAGGTGCTTGGGATCTTCCTGGACCAGCGATCGAATCTGTGTCCTCTGCATTGGCAGGGGGATTCCCCACCACCTGACCACCAGGGGAGCCCTATATGTACGTGCGTGAAGTCACTCCGTCGTGACTTTGCAACCCCATGGACTGTAGCCCACCAGGTTCCTCTGTCCGTGGGATTCTCCAGGCAAGAATACTGGAGTGGGTTGCCATTTCCTTCTCCAGGGGATCTTCCCAACCCAGAGATCGAACCCAGATCTCCCGAATTGCAGGCAGACGCTTTACCGACTAAGCCACCAGGGAAGTCCATATGTGTGTGTGTGTGTGTGTGTGTGTGTGTATTTTGAATGAACATAAACATATTTACCAATTAGTAAATCCCAACAACTGTTTAGTTGGTGATCATGCAGGAATGGGTATATATATGTAAACATTCATTAAGGTATATACTTATGATTTGTGCATTTCATTCTGTGTACCTGAAAAAAATCTATTAACTTATTAATTTATAATTTTGAAAGGTGATTCATGGTCAGTGTAGAAAACTTGGAAAATATAAAAACAATTACTTAAAGACCTCAAAGCTCAGAGATAAACATAAATAATTTGGCACTCTTTCATTGCTTTTTCTAAGCATTTGACCTAAATTTTATTAGGCCAGGGAAGTCCCTTTGTTGATGATTCTTGATTTATTTGGGTAGTTTAAAGGCAATATTGGGACTTTCCTGGTGGTCCAGTGGCTAAGACTCCACTCCCAATGCAGGGTGCCCAGGTTCGATCCCTGGTCAGGGAACTAGATCCCATGGTCAGGGAACCACATGTAGCAATTAAAGATCCTGTGTGTGGCAACAAAGACCTGGTGTAGCCAAATAAATAAATGAATAAATAAATATTTTAAAGAGAACAAAAAATAAAGCCAGTGCTACATACAAATGTGCAGCTTAGAAAAGTCAGTGTCTTTCTAAAGGACAATCTCTTTTCCTCATTGCCAGGTACTTAAATCAGAGTAGTAAGGGGAAATTGGTCTGGGGGAGCTTTGACAAGCATATGGGAATTGCTCTGCTTTTGCTGTTTGCCCCTGGACTTCGCTGGCTAATTTTGGGTTCCTTTGTAATGTGTACAGAAGATGACGACAGGGTGTCTGTAAGTAGTGAATAGTTTCCTCATAAGATTTTCTTTCCCATTGTAGAATCTGGTGGCAGGACAAAGAGGGAAGCTGTGACTCTTAAATACATAGAAAACCATGGCAGGCAAAGCTAGGGTTAGAAGAGAATATTTTTTTAAATACTTTTTGCTTTCCTTGCCCTATGCGACAGCATGACCTCCTTTAGGAATATTAACTGCTTCATTATTCTGTTTTGCAGGAGACTGAGTGTCCTCTACGGCTTGCCCTTTGCCAGCACTGTGATCTGGAACTTTCTGTTCTTAAGCTGAAGGACCATGAAGATTACTGTGGTGCCCGGACGGAGTTATGTGGCACCTGTGGGCGCAATGTCCTGGTGAAAGATCTGAAGACTCACCCTGAAGCGTGTGGGAGAGATGTGGAGGAAAAGAGAGTCGAGGCTGCCATGCCACCTAACGCGTATGATGAATCTTGGGGTCCGGATAGGATCTGGATTGCGTCCCAGCTCAGACAGATTGAGGCTCTGGACCCACCCATGAGGCTCCCTCGAAGGCCCCTGAGAGCCTTTGAATCAGACCTTTTCCAAAGTAGAACCACCAACCAAAGGAGCATGACAGCCCAGTTTCCAATTCAGAATAATCTATGTGAGTTGTGTCTGGGAGTAGAAACCTGGAATGGTATGAGGATCTGGGCAAATGGGAACAGGGCTTTGGAACCAGATAGATCTTAATTATAGAAACCTGACTGTAACATGAGGAAGAGTACTTAACTTTCCTATAGAACCTCTTTGCTATGGGATTATTGTTGGGTGACAGTGCTGTTCATAGCTGACATTACTGAGTGTACCTTTGTGTGCCTAAAGACATTTACAGAGTGCTTTACTTGTATTAACTCATTTAGTTCTCACAACAGTTTTCTGAGGGTAGGTACGTGGTAGAGCTGGGGTTTGAATTTAGGCTGTCTGACCGTATGCTTTAAACCATTCTGCTATCACGCAGAAAGTGTGTTAGTCGCTGAGTTGTGTCCGACTCTTTGTGATCCCATGGACTGTAGCCCACCGGTTCCTTGGTCCATGGGATTTTTGAGGCAAGAACACTGGAGTGAGTTGCCATGCCCTTTTCCAGGGGATCTTCCGGACCCAGGGAGTGAACCCTGGTCTCCCATATTACAGGCAGACTTTTTACTGTCTGAGTAGAAAATACATGTAAAATGCTTAGCACAGTGCCTGTTTCATAGTTACAGCTCATTCATATTACTTACTAATAAAACAATTAGAATAATAATGGAGCCTTTTATCATGGCAGTCTTAATGTTTGGATTCCTGTGAGCACTGTAGGGCTGGGCCTCTTTTGTTCCTGCACAGATTCCTGAAAACCTTGAATATTTGCTAGGCCTGGACTTGAACTAAGGGATGGCAGCATATCTAACGTTTCTTAAATACTAGTTGTTGTTGTTTCCCCCCCCCCCCCCCCCCCTCAGTGGAAGAACAAGAAAGGCAGGAAAGGAATAGAAGCCGGCAGACCCCCAAAGAGCGTGGTGAAGACAGTGCAAATTTGGACTTCATGTTGGCCCTAAGTCTGCAGAATGAAGGCCAGGCCCCCACCTTGGCAGAGCAGGACTTCTGGAGGGTCATATATGAGGCAGACCAGTCCCATGAAGGTCCCAGCGCTCTGAATGACATCAGGGGTATGTTTGTTTGTTCTGCACTAGCCTCTGTCTCTATGTCACAATTCATATAAGATTGCAAGTTTTTCATGAGATAGAATTTGTTTTTTTTAATTTCATTTATTTGCTTTTCTCAGTTCTTTTTTAAAAATTGTCAAGAATAGTAAGTACAGTGACTATCTATTAATATATGCCCCTCACTTATATTCATCAATTTTAGTATTTCCACTTATCTTTATATTTCTTTCCCCCCGAGCCATTTGAGAATAAGTTGTCGACATAACATTTTATCCCCAAATGGTCTTCAGATGTATTTCTTTAGAGCAAGGGCATTCTCCTATGTGAACACAATACAAGTATCACTTTCAGGAAAGTTCCTTACTTACACATAGTGTCCTTTAGAGCTTTTTAATTTTGTTTTTGAAGTCCAGGATTATGCATTATATATTTAGCTCTTTCTAGGTTCTTTTAGTTTGGTTTCCTACCCTCTCCCTCTTTTTAAAAACAATTGTTTGTTTTGTTTTTGGCTGTGCTGGGTCTTTGTTGCTGTGTGTGGGCTTTCCCTAGTTACAGCGAGCAGGGGCTGCTCTGTAGCTGTGGCGTGCGGCCTGCTCACAGCGGTAGCTTTTCTCGTGGTGGTGCATGGACTTCGGTAGTCGTGGTGCGCAGGTTTAGTTGCTCAGCGGCATGTGGGATCTTCCTGGACCAGGGATCAAACCTGTGTCCCCTGTATGGACAGGTGAATTCTTAGCCACTGTACCACTAGGCAAACACCCCTCCTCCTCTTTTCTTTTGGCATTTTTGAAGAGTCCAGACCTGCTGTTTTGTAGACTACTTCTTTCTCAGTTAAGATGTGTCTGATTATTTTCCCATGTTTAAGTTCATGTTATAGTTTTGGCAGGAGTGCTATACCGGCTATGCTGTTTCTTTCTCAAGATGTCAGTTTGTCCTGTTTGTTAGAGTAGAGTCTGTCATATATCTCCATTGTTCAGGTAGCCTTTTTGCTTCATATTAGCAGTGTGTAGGATGCTGTTTCTAGATTGCTGGGGAACATAGTCTTATCCAGCAGTTTTAGTATTCATTGATGTTTCTTGCTTGAATCAAGTATTATTATGGCAGTTGTAAAATGGTAATTTTTGTATTTCTCTCCTCTGTCCTGTATTTATTAGTTGTCCTTCATCTGTAGAGAACTTTGGTCCCCCCACCCCCATTTGAAACCAATTTTTTTTTTATCGTTGGATTAAAACTAAGTTTTTAAAAATAAAAGTTGGACTATGAGCAGTGAATCACCCTTGTTTAGAGAACAATATGTTTGAGAAAGGCATATCATATTTAAAATGCTCAACTTGTAAGATTTTAGGGACCTGAAAATTAAGTAGCTCTCAGTTGTGGTTTTTCTTCATGTCACTGTAAGAATAATGACCTTAAGGACAGTAGGATTAACTTTGAACATTTTGTTGATTTAGAGAGAATAGGAATTGGTCATGGATCCAGATATTTGAGTCTTTCTTTTTCTTTGGCCAAGCTGCATGGCATGTGGGATCTTAGTTCCCCAATCAGGGCTCGGACCTGAGCATTTAGATTGGTGAAGAAAGTAAAATTTTAATAGCATATTTGTGACAGATGATGACTCTGGATTCAGTGTAGTTTATTTTCTCCTTTCTTGGTCATTTCTTAGATTGCTTTATTGACTTTTTTCTTTGTTTGCTTGTTTCCTTCACTCATGTTGGATCTTTCTGGATCCTGCATGAATGAGTGGTTTGGAATTTATATTCTCTTGTAGTTGCCCTGGAAATTTCAACATACTTATTTAACTTAATAAAGACTAAATTTAGTCCACCTCCTCACACTTCTCTGGGTTAACACAGTAACCTTAGACTGTGGGTCACCCCTGTATGACTTAAGTACCACTGACGGATGTCAGTGTTCTCTGTTGTTTGCCTTTTAACACCCTGATGCAGAGTTCTCTTGTTTTATGTACTCACATTTATCATTTTGTGTATTATGTGTTCCCCATTTTCTTTGCTCACCCCTGCCTCCTTGTTTCTTCAAATTTCCTTTTAGGATACATTTCTTCCTGAGGTACATTCTTTATAAGTATCTGCAAGTATAAAATACTACAAGTATCTATTGATTATGAAGACTCTGCTTGGGTCTGAAAATATATTTTGTCTTCATATTTAATAGTTTTAAGGAAATCAAATTTTCCTATCAACCCCCCCAGGGGGTCTAAAAGCTTGAATCAAGTGTTTTCACTTTGAGTCTGTGTGGCCTGATACCTAGGTGCAGTTGACGAGACCATGTTGCCTTGTGAATTCTGTGAGGAGCTCTACCCAGAGGAACTGCTCATTGACCATCAGGTGGGTTGTGAGTCACTTGAGGGCTTTAAGCTTTAAGGAAGAGTGTGTGCAGGCCATGCTGGTGTTGCAGACCATGTGAAATCTTGAGCAAACCGATACAACTCTTGTGATGAGAGGAGCAATTGTGTTTTTTTCTTTTTCTTTTTTTTACTATTTTGGTTTTGTTCGCTGTGCTGCACAGCATGTGGGATCTTAGTTCCCTAACTAGGGATTGAACCTGCACCCTTGGCTGGCAGTGAAAGCACAGAGTCCTAACTACTGAACTGCCAGGGAAAATCCAGCAGTAATTGTGTGTGACTGACGTGTGGGTGTGAGAATTCGGCCTCATTCTCTCTGGGCAAAGTAACATTCATGCCAGCAGGCCCAGTTGCTGCCTCCATTCTGTGGAGATACTGTACGTCTCTTGAGACCATCTTGTAATCAACTCTCATCTCGTGCCACGTTTGATTTACAGGAACCCTGCTGAAGTCCCTGCAGTTCCTGGGAGGGCGAGGGGTCTGTTTTGCACTTTTTTCTGCCTGGACACGTGTGGCCTTTTACCCCCGTCTCCTTAACACACCCAGCCACACAGACCCCTCACTCACAGACTTGGTTCAGACATGACTCTCAGGAAAGTATTCTGGGGAATGCTCCGAAAGCTAGGCCAGAGGTCCCATCTGTGTGCCCCCAGACGGCCTGTGCCCATATCTCTCTTAGCCTGTTATCCTCACCCTGTGGTGTGGACTGCTGATCCCCTGTTGGTCTGTACCACTAGGTGGGGTTCCTAGAGGACAGGTTCTGGGCCTTGTTGGTTTCTGAATCTCTTAATACGTGGTGTATGAAAGGTATCAGGTAGTTTTTGAATAACTGAAAGTGCCTGTGCTATTTAGGAAGGCTTAGAGAACAGCCTTTGTGTTGGAAGAGTGGCTCCACTGGGGAGGGAGCTCCTTTCCCTCTCAACATTCTTACACTCTGATTTGGTTTGACCTAGTCTGGTACTTCCATGGCTAGTAAGTGGTCCCTGTGCTCTGGGTGGAACACGCATTCCCCCATATGTGAAACAATACAGCATTTGAATACATTATTTGGTTTGCGAGTAACATAAGAAAATCCATTCACAGGGATAACAAAGAATATATGGGCCTCTCTTACTGTATGTCTGTGGAAAGAATCTTGAAGCTTTTCAAATTAATTTAGAGAGAATAATCACATAAAAACACACTTAAAAAAGTTAAAACAGTACAGAAATGTTTAAAGTAAAAGCAGAGTGAGTGTTTCATCTGTGTTCCTCTGACCTTTTTTAGTCCTTTTCCCAAATATTAATTAAGCATTATGAAAATGTTGTGACTTCCTGAAAATATTTTCAGAATTTAGTTTGTTCCTTAACTTCTGTGTTCTTTTTTCTTTCTTTCTTTCTTTTTTGTTTTGTTTTAACCTGTGTTTTTTGAGACAGACAAGCTGTAACCCTTCATGTGCCTTACCTCCACTCAATGTGGGCAGCACTTCTCCCCGAGGGGTGGAGGACCCTGATGTTATCTTCCAGAAGCTGATGCGGCAGTCTGCAAGTGACCAGTTTGAGTCTTTGATGGGCTTCAGCAGCTCTCCTCCCGTGGAGGACAGCGTTGTCATCCCATGTGAATTCTGTGGGGTCCAGCTGGAAGAGGAGGTGCTGTTCCATCACCAGGTGAGAGTCCCCGAGGGCCCGGGCACTTCTCCTGTCCCCTTGATCCTCTGGGAGTGAACCTGAGGCTTTCAGAGCCAAGAAGGCCTCTCTGGCCTTGAAATTGCGTGCATGCCTGATCTGGCTGCTGGCTGTGTCCTGTTTCATGAGCTGAGGTACACAGTACCTCAGGCCTTTGGACTTTCCCTGCCGTCTGGCAGTGGAAGCCGTTGTATCACGAGCTGCAGCTCACGGAGCCAGGACTCCAGGTAGGCAAGTGTGGAGGACTTGCCAGAGGGTTTAGAGGAGTTTCCCTGAGGTCCCTGACAATTTCTGCTTTTGACCATGCGTGTTCTTCCTGTGGGGGTGGCATTTGCATCTTGCATTCCAGGAATCTGGAATCTGATTCTAGCTTTGTCCTTATGGTTGGCCTCCGGTCCGTCCCAGCCCCTCACGGGGGATGCCTGTGAATGAGGGAATTAGACTGGATGATCTGAAGTCCTTTTTTAGCTTTCACAGTCTGAGATTCCAGCATCTTAGTGGACGATAAGTTTTCTGCCCTGTCTTGTTTGTTATGGGAGTGAACACTGAAGGTATTTCAGAGGCACTTCTGTAATTGATGCCATATAGATGTTGCTAGAACACCACACATTTCATTTCTGAAATAAACATTTGTGCCTTTGGATTAAGCAGTAGATAAGTTAACTGCTTGTTGTCTCCTAGGGGAGACCACAAAATAAGCAGTGGTGCCAATATTCTGTGGTCAAAATGTAGACAGACCTTTCTGGGCTCCCAGGATCAGCCCTTCCTTCATCCCTACACAGATCAGAGAGTGCTTCCTGATCTTCCTGATCAGTCAGTGCTAGTAGGAATGATTGCTCTGTTCCTGTCATCCTGTCCCATCAACACCACCCTGCCACCCTTCTACCCACCATCAGGTGTGTTCCGCCAACCCGGTGTTCCTTGCCTCCCAGTGCTTCATCTCATAGGAATGACTGGGTACTAATTTTGGTTTTTCTTGTTAGGACCAGTGTGACCAGCGGCCAGCCACAGCAAACAACCACGTGACAGAGGGAATCCCTAGCCAGGATCTCCAGCCTGGAGAGACCTCGCCAGAGCTGCCCAAGAGGCGTGTCCGACACCAGGGTATGGGCCAGAGCTGAGCCAAGGCTGCACTTCTCATCAGCTCCTCTAACAGGGTTACCTGCACCCCAAGTTAGCGAGCACAGCGCGAGCTCACTGAGGACTCCCTTGGGGCTAGTTGTGGTCCTGGGTTAGACTTGGCTGCTTTGGGGACAGCCATGAGATACGCTTAGCATCAGTGCTTACTCAGCTGCCGGTCCCTGTCAGGACACTTGGTGGATGACTGGGAGGTAATTTTCACACCTTACCGTGGCTGCCCTGGGCCCCTGCTTCTAGTTGAAATATGCTCACCTAGAGTAGGGTGATCAAAATTATCCTCAGTATTCCTACAGTCTCAGGACTAGGCAAATAAACTGTTTTTGAAAGCCAGTTAGAAGTGATTTGTCAAAGTTTGCTTATGCACCATTGTTGACTAGTTAGTGAGGACTTAGGTGGTAAGTGTACAGTGTGGATTAATGTTCTCAACCCTGTCCTGGAGACATGGGTTTCAGCATCCTTTAGGGGCGAGGCAGTCATCTTTTACCCAGGATCTTTTGTTCTTGCCCCGAATCCAGCACCAAGAGCAGCCTTTCCCCTGAAGCTGGTGCTCTTTTTCTCTTCTCAGGAGACCTGTCTTCTGGTTACATGGATGATCTCAAGCAGGAAACGGCTAAAGGGCCCGCCTACCCTCTCCCCTCTAGCCGACCCCCTAACAATACGACCGCTCCTGCTAACCGCCTGTCAGCATCCACATCAGGCCCCAGGCCTGGGTGCCAGCCGAGCCCTCCTCGTGCTCTGAAGCTCAACAACGTAGACAGCCAGGGTGTCCGGGGGCGCAGTCGAAACAGCCATAACGGGGCTCTGGCTCCTGGCCACGTCCCAGCGGCTTACCCTGCTCGGAGTCTCTACCCAGAAAACCTTGTGCCCACTTTTCCCCGTGGGCCTTCAGGGCGATACGGAGCAAGGTGAGAACCACTGCTTGGGTGGAGAGCTTGGGGTGGCTCAGGAGAAAGGAAGTGTGGATTTCGCTTGTATCGTGGCCTGATTCATAATGTCCTTTTGCTCTCTGGTTTTTTATTTATTTTTGGCTTGCTGGGTCTTCATTGCTGCACAGGCATTTCTCTAGTGGCAGTGAGCAGGGGCTGCGCTCTAGTTGCGGTGCACGGGCTTCTCACTGCAGTGGCTTCTCTTGTTGAAGGACAAGCTCTGGGCGCACAGGCTGCAGTACTTGTGGCGCGTGGGCTCAGTAGTGTGGCTCCTGGGCTTGGTGGTTGTGCTGTGCTGGCTTAGTTGCTCTGAGGCATGTGGGATCTTCCTGGAGCAGGGATCGAACCTGCATCTTCCTGCATTGGTAGGCGACTTCTTTACCACAGAGCCACCAAGAAAGTCCCTCTGTGGTTTTCTTATTCATTAGTTTTATCTTCTGGAGAGCTGCTTTTGTCTGGCTCCAGCTGTTTCTGTCCTGTGTTTCCTGACTTTGGCTCAGGGGCATCTCAGGAATGAGTTTCCAATCCTTCTCTTTCAGCGGTAGGAGTGAAGGTGGCAGGAGCCCCCGGGCCACGCCAACAGCCACCAGCTACCGCAGCAGAACTGCAAAGGTGAGTGGGATCCAGCCCGTGAAGCTCAGTGAGGACTCCGGTGGGCGGGCTGGTGTGGTTCTTGAAGTCAGAGAAGCTGCTGGGCCTCGGCTGATGGTGGCTGAAGGACCGCGCGCTGGCTCTTGAGGAGGAGGTTTCATAGAAGCCTGGCACTTCCGGCGCTCTTCAGGAGGACCGCTGCTTTCTTTCTGTCTGCATAAACCTTGTTTGTGTCCTGTTGTCCAACAGGCCAAAGCCCCCAAGCCGCAGGGGGCTGGGGATGCAGAGGAGGAAGAAGAGGAGTAACGAGCGCGCCCAGAGAATGCACGCTGGTGCCGTCTTCCCCACACGGCTTGTCACGGGGCAGCCCTGCTCCTCGGGCTCTGTGGGCAGGGGCGACCTTTCAGATTTTAACGTTTTCTAGGTTATGGCCATTTTGTGTCTTTTGAGATTGTGCTGTGAGAGTTTGGGGGTTTGAGGGAGGGTTGGCAGGGAGGCTGTTGAGAATGTTTCAGCTTTAGCTGCTGCCTTTGACAGCACAGAAATGTACGTTAGGGTCCCTCGGCCCACCAGGGCTTCATCTTTTGACATATTGTCACCGTCGCTTCATGGTGCTGTGGGGTCCTGGTGGGAAAGAGGGAAGGTTCTGGAAAGCTGGTCCCACCAGTGAGGTGATGCTCTTCCTGTGGTAGCCTGATTTGGGGACCTTGGGGGTAACTTCTCATGTGTCCTGCCCGTCCCCACTCTAGAATTTGGGCTCTGGGGTGCGTGGAAGGGCTTTGGTGAAGTGTTCAGGCCAGTTGCAATATGTGTTAGGAACAAGGCTTTTGGGGATGAGTTTCAGGTGAGTGGACTACGGGCTTTGTTTTAATCTGCTTCTTTGGCATTTGGCATCACTGCCTTCTGTTTCTGAGGGGAGCACGGCTTCTTTGTCTTCACTGCCTTCTGATGGAGAAGGCCAGGGGCTCCCTGTGCCCTCCAGAGCCATGCTGGGCTCTGCCTTAATCAGGACTGAAGCCTAAACTCGTGGTTGGCTCTGAAAACCAAGAATCAGAGCCCCCTCCCCTCTTTTTATTTTACTATTACTGTTATTATTAACATCCTTGTAATAGAAATAAACTTTGTACTTGGAGTTCAGCTGAGTTGTGTGGTTCCTTGTGCTTCGCGCTCTTTGGAGAGTGCAGGCGGACCAGCGTGCCTGGAGTCAGCTCTGCGCAACGAGGGAAGCCGTGCCTTCTGAGAGAGCGCCAGACAGTCAAGATGCGGCTTTTCTGTTTACCTGGAGTTAGGGAAACTGACAGGTGGCTGCAGCTCTGGGCTGATTTGGGGAGGGCTGGGGGCCACCCCCAAACAAAGAGAGGAGGGCAGATTCCTTAAAAGCCTCAATCCCAAGAGTTGCTGAGCCTTAGCAAAATTATCCATCACCCCCTGGCACCTCATACTTTGCACCAGAACATCTGGCACTGTAGGTTATTTTGACCTCATTTGTTTTCCTCTCAGCAACCTAGTGGGAGTGAGAAAAGTAGGAAGAATTGCTCCAATTTCACATGTGGAAACAGGGGTGACTTGTATAAGGCTATGCAGCTATAATTCATGGCAGCCAGGACTCATCTGGATCTGACTTACACCAAGAAAAAGAAAAAGGAGGCCCTCCCTGGCAGTCCAGCGGTTTGGACTCCGTGCTTCCACTGCAGGGGTTGTGGGTTCCATCCC
This sequence comes from Odocoileus virginianus, assembly GCF_023699985.2. Taxonomy (NCBI): domain Eukaryota; kingdom Metazoa; phylum Chordata; class Mammalia; order Artiodactyla; family Cervidae; genus Odocoileus; species Odocoileus virginianus. Next base: position 58,015,212 of record NC_069685.1, on the reverse strand, counting down.
TGGTTTGGGAACTAAGACCCTGCAAGCCGTGCAGCATGGCCAAAATAAATAATAACTTTTAAAAAAGGTTATTCCCATATAGCTTTCTGGTCTGCTGTTACGATGAGGTTTTGATATAGTAGTCTGTATATGTACAAGACTATTTTAAGTTGCTGGTATCTTAATTTCAAATGTGTTTTCTGTGTCCTGCATTTCTATTCTCCCTCAGGATCTGTGTATGGATGATTTTCTACCTTTACTGTAGGTTTGCCTTTGCCAGTGAGCTTTTCCATTCATTGTTTGCTGTTTTCTAGTTTTGCCCTTTTCCAGCTAGAGATGTTCTTTTAGTATGTTACAAGGTTGGTTTGGTAGCGCTGAATTCTTTGAGCTTTTTCTGAATTCTGTGTAAAGCTTTCGATTTCTCCACCAAATCTGAACAAGAACCTTTCTGGGTAGAGTATTCTTGGTTGTAGGCTTTCCCCCATTTCATCCTGCAGTGGAAGCCCGGAGTCTTTGCCACTGGACCCCTAGGGAAGTTTGGTGCCGTGTTTCTACTGGATTTACACCCAGGAGTGGACTTGCTGGTCTCAGAGGAGGAACCAAAACAACTAAAGCAGGTGTAGGGTCCATTCCCCCAGCAGTGCATGAGAGTTCTCTTGGTTCCACGTCTTCCCCAACCATGGTGCTATCTTTCTAGCCCTTTTGCTGGTGGTGCAGTATGCTCATTGTGATTTTAATTTGCATTCCCCTGATATAACTAATGAGACAGGATATGTTCTCATCATTAGATGGTGTAATTCTGAATATATTCGAGATAACTTTTTAAAAAGGAAATGGCCTCCACCATCCTGGCCAGCTGAAACTCCAATACTTTGGCCAACGTATGCGAAGAACTGATTCATTTGAAAAGACCCTGATGCTGGGAAAGATTGAAGGTAGGAGGAGAAAAGGGGATGACAGAGGAAGTGGTGGCTGGATGGCATTACCGACTCAATGGACAGGAGTTTGTGTAAACTCTGGGAGTTGGTGATGGACAGGGAGGCCTGGCGTGCTGCAGTCCATGGGGTCGTAAAAGAGTCCGACATGACTGAGCGACTGAACTGGACTGATCCGGCCAGCAGGAGAATCCTAGGTGTGACAGCAGAGGTGTCTTATTCTCTGGCTTCGTGTATCTGATGAGAGTCTTCTCTCTGCTGTGAGTGCTTGCTTTTTGCTCTGCTTCTAGCACCCTGAAGCAACAAACTGGAGAAGAAAGGAAAGTTGCTTGTTCCTCGTCCAACAGGGTTCTTAATCTTTGTATAATAAATATGTAGGACACAACCACTAACGGCATGTATTGAGTACAAAGAAGGTGGAGTCAAGAGAATGAGAATTAAGTGGGTCTGTAGTCTCCTGAATGCAGACCAGAGGGCATGTATGTATATGTGCGTGTGTGTGTAGGGTGTGGTTGGTATGGCGGGGAGTATGTGTGTGATGGATATGGGGCAAGAAGGCAGAGCGTTGATCTTGGATGATAGTTCTGAGCTAAGTCTTTCCCTCTTCCCTGCATTTTCCTTTTGCACAAAGTAGTTCTAAATCCACTGCCTGTGCCCAAGGGAGGACATGTGGTCTAGGAGGGGCCCAGACTCTTCCAGTGCAGCTGTCCACTTGAGGAAAATCCTCACATCAGATGAGAGTATGTACCAGCTCTAGGACAAGGAGTTGGCAAGACCTGCAGGGGTAGGTTTACCTTTGACCTTGGATTTCCATCCCTTCGATCAGACTTCCTATATGAAAACCAAAGAGACTTCCCTGGTGGTCCACTGGTTAAGAGTTCATCTTCCAATGCAAGAGGTGCAGGTTCCATCCCTGGTTGGAGAGCTAAGATCCCACATGCCTCATGGCCAAAATCCAAGATATAGAAAAAATATTGTGACAAATTCAACAAAGACTTTTTAAAAAAGTCCACATCAAAAAAAAAAAAAAAAAGAAAAGAAAACTTAGAAAAAAGAAAACCACAGACTTAAGGGCTCAAGTTGGGGAGCAACAGGTCATTTATAAGCATAATGGAGTTAAGAATCACACCAAGTGCAAAGAGACCATAATAATTAGAAACACTTTTAATTTCTAGCCGCTTGGTGACCCTCAAGCATCAGAGCCATTCAAGGATGTTAGCCTTTGAATGTTCTCAGCAAGAGTAGATGACCACACAACTCTTAAAGTAAATCAAAATTAGATGAAGGTTATTTATTGGTGTGACTTTTCCTGTCATGAGCTTCCTTTACACAGCAGTGGTGTAAATAGCATCAAACTGAATGAAAAGTTTGTTAGATGCAACCATAAATAATTATAATAAATATACATCAAGTAACTTTACAGCACACATTTTTTAGGGCCAAGGTTTGGATCTGTCTGGACCTCAATGTGTTCTCTGGGAGAAGCAGTCGTGTTAGCAGCAGATACCTTACTCACAGCTGTCATCTAGTCAAGAGATGGGCCAACAAAAGCTTCCTCTTGGGGAGGTAGCTGACAATTCAGAGTCCATTCAAGGGATGGGAAGGATGGGGGGGTAGGGGGACAAAGATTTAAAAATACAGGGAGGAAAAACCACTTTTAGTAAATCCAAAGGCTCTTTCATTATGCAGAAATGAAATAAAAGGATCCTTGTTGTCAGGACTATGTCCTGGCGAGACCCCCAGTCAAGGGGGCTATGGCCCCCAGGAGGCAGCGGCCGACCGTGTTCCTTCCAGTCAGGGAAACTGGTGGCAGGCACCTCCAGACATGACTGATCCTGCATCAAATGTAACTGATGCGACTGGAACAATTCATCCAGGTTTATCCTTTCCTTAGGTCAGGGAATCGTTTCTATAATGGTCCTTAATGCATTTCCTAAGAACAGGGAGGCGGTGGATGCTAATGCCTTTAACTCTAAAATCCACACCTTTCCAACAGGCCAGGGCTACAGCCGAGAAAGGAAGAGCAAATCCTCTCTCTCACCAGCATTCACACTCCAAAGCCTTCTAGACAGCACTCACGCAGAACTTCCAATATTCACAATATTTTACAATAAATACAGTGATGTAATTTTGCACGAACTGGCAAGGTCCAAAAATGACAGGGTCCAACAGGATGGCGTATGCTGCTCTCGAACAAAGTACCACTGGACAGAGACCTACTCGGGCACAGATGCAGTGGGGCTGTAGGGAGCTGCGGCAGCTCGGCCCTGGCACACACTCACGTGGGGAAGGGAGGGGGTGCAGGGCGGGCCTGGCCAGAGGGGCGGAAGGACCCGGTGTCTCCATCTGGACTTGAAGGTCTTAGTCACTGAAGCAGACCCCGAGTGGAGCAGAGCACCTCAGACAGCTCTTTTGAAGACGGGGTGTGGCCTTCCCGCTGCTCCTCACATCACAAACACCAGTGAGGAAGGGCCGTTTCTGCGGACAGAAGGGGTGGGGTCGGGGGGCAGGCCAGAGTCATGTGCTTTCATGTTCAGAGTCCCGGAAAAATGCCCCCACTTGAGCTCTGCTCCTTCAGCTCCCGGGCTCTTCTCAGCTCGGGCTGGGACGCACCTGGCCTGACTCTGGGCTAAGGTCAGAAGGGATCCCTTCGGTCATCCGCTCCTAAGCGGCACTCAGCGGGAGCCTGTCAGACTGGGCCCAGGAGAGTCGGAGAGCAGAAGGGTTGTCTGGGTGGGAAGGGGAGGGCGGACCACGGTGGGCTTTTTCTTTCAGAAAAACCCAGACCATAGACAAGAGTCTACAGCTGGAAGATCAACACACAAAACTCCCTATGTGTGTCTCCCATGTTTGGGTCACTGGCCCAACCATTTCAAGTTGGAAGGAGGCCTGCAAGAGCCATGTCCGGCAGAAACGCCAGCTCGAGGCGGAAGGCAGGGCTGGCCACAGACTTGTCTGTGGAGACGCGAACAGGGTGCTCTGCGGGCTGAGAGCATCTCACTACCAGCTTCCTGCTGGGTGGTTCTGTGACATAGCGTCAGAACCCGGTGGCCACGAAGGAAAATGTCCAGGAAGATCAAATGAGACACGAGCTGTCTGGGAACTAAACTATCCTACAAACATACCACAAACAGGTAGCAAAAGAACCAACCCATCACGAAACGTACAAATACATAAGGTTAAGTCTTCCAGGAGGCCCTGGAATGTGGACAAAAGTTCGGAAAAGCAAAATGTCGCCAACTCCTCACGCAGGGCCCTGGAGGGGTGTGCCCGCAGCGGCAGGCTTCCCAAGCCAGCAGAGCAGAGCCTCGGTGACAGCCTAACCTTGGCTCCTTCCCCTCAGCCACTCAGGGGGTCTTCGCGGTAGTGAATGGCACAACGTAGTTTCTCCAGCATGATTTCCAGCGAGGAGTACTGGGGAAGCTTGATCATGAACATGCAGGTCTCCACTCGGATGTAGCGAGAATCTGGGGAACCTACAGGAGAGACCAGCATTAGAGCAAAGACCCCAGGGGGCCTGGCGGGCCCCTCCGCCTCCAGGTTTGCCTCTCTGGGCAGCTCTTAAGACAACCCCAAGGCCCAGTTATCAGGTGGAAGGGGAGGGTCTGGGAGGCTGGGGTGGGGCAGGAGGAGATTCTGGGGGAGGAAAGAGCAGCACAGGCCCCAGATGGCTGACCTGTGACAGGCAGGTTTGGCCAGCAAAGAGTTTTCTTTGGATTTTTCAAAAATTTAAAATTTTTTGCTGCATTTAAAAAGTCAAAAGAGGACAACATATCTGGATTTTAAGCTTTGAAAATCTCAAAGGATATGTCAACTTTGGGCCTGTACTGCCACTTGGCGAAAAGTCAGGTTTGGAAAGCACATGACCCCCCCACCCCTGCACCTCTCATTTACATTTGGGGTGTGGTGTTCGGGGGTGCCTGTCCATTGTCCTTCTCCCTTCATGCAGCGCCTAGCAGCCCCAGCTCCAAACAGGGCCCGAGTGTCGCTGCCTGGAATGTGGCAGGAGAGGCCAGTACCTGCTGTGCCATCCGGGGGGGCAATCTTCATGGGGTACGGGGGCACATGGGCCGTGTCAGGACCCCCGTCTTTGCAGGGGCAGGTGAATGGGATGCGCTCCTGGTTGCAGGCAAACTTGATGAACTTGCACAGCTCCTCCTGGGCAAACATCTCCAGTGCCCCCCAGAAGAACTCGATGTGCTGGTCGGTCTCCATCAGCCCCACCTGGTACATGGTGTGGGCCTGTGGAGAGAGGCCCCAGACGTGAGCGGGCCTGGGCCTCTGCTAACCCAGCCTCCCACCCAACCCCAGGGCGTGGTGATGACCGCAGGACACAAGGAGGTCACAACTACGACACGGACTGCAAAGGCAGTGGTAACAAGAGTCTGCATGACTCTGGCCTGCCCGTTAGGCTGGGCAGCAGGGGTTCTACCTACGTTACCCCGCTGACCCCACTGGGTGGGTCCTGCCGCTGCTCCTGTTAGAGGTGAGGTCACTTGGGCAAGGTCTCCCAGCTGGCATGGGCGAAAGGCCATGCTGAGCAGTGGAGGGGCTTCACCTCTGGTTGGTGGCTTAATTCACAGGCTCTGGAGGCAGGTGATCTGCCACTTCCTGGCTGGGTGACACTGGGCAAGTGACCTCAGCTTCTGTTTACTCAGCAGTGAGATAGGGATGAGCACGGCTCCTCTCTTACATGAGGGGACAGAGCGCCAGGACATAGGAGTACTGTACAGACGACAGGCTGCATGCGCCCGCCAACCTGGCCTGGCCACCGACCTTCAGGAACTCGAGGTTGATGTATGGGAGGCCGCAGGTGCGCAGCTCCATCTCCAGCGGGCTGAGCGTGGTGAGCAGCTGCAGGGGGATTATGGCCCCGAGGCCTGCACGCACGGCCGTCACACACTCCACGTTCTGCAGCTCGCGCAGCCGCAGGCTCCGGATGGCAGCCGCATAGATGTCCTTGTTCTCCCACCTGGGGCATGGGCGAGGGATGACACTCAGGAGGCTGCTGGCAGCGTTTCCTGAACCTCCCGGGCCGGGCAGCTCAGGGAATTCCTCTCCTGCTCTGGGTGTCACCCGCCCCAGAGCCGGTGTTTCTGAATACGGTCCTTCCACTGAAGATACTCCACCATCTTTCCCAGCAGCCCCTGTCCTGCCTCCTATCTCCCCCCGGGAAAGCCGCCTGCCCCCGTCTGAGGCCCTGCACTCACGCCACGGGGATGTGCCGGCCTCGGCTGCACAGCTCCACCTCCTCGCCGGTCATGGTCAGGTAGGTGAACCGGCAGCAAGGCTTGTTGGGCCCCTCGGGGCTCTCGGTGGCCAGGTGCTGGGAGGCGATCTCGGCACACAGGGCCTCCAACTCCGTCTCGTCGTTGATCTGGAGGGAGGGCACGGCACAGGGGGGCTGACCACTGCCCTGCTGCCTAGATCCCCAGTGATAGAACCTCATCCCCGTCTGGGGACAAACACTGGTTATTGTGGGGCGGGGCTACCCTGGCCACCATGAACAGGTAGGTGGCACTGGCCTGGGCCGTCAGCCACACCCTCGGTTCAGGGTTGGGCACTGACCACGGCCTGGCTAACAAGACCAAATCACAGCCTCCCTCTTTGACTGGTGCGGGCACGGCGTAAGGAGGGTGAGCCTTGTACTGCTGGGGCGTCCTGAGACAAGTCATTGATGATGATATTGGAGCACCTGGATTCAGCTCTGTCTGAATCTATACTTTCTAATCTATATCTATACTTTCAGTTTTAAGGTCAAATCATTTTTTAAAAGTTTTCCTAAGCTGGTTTGAGCTGGGTTTTCCTGTCACTTGTCACCAGAGAACCCTGACTTAATCCCACCTGTGGAAGGTACACAGGCCACCCTCCCCCGTGCGGCACAGTGAAGTGCATCCGGGGCCACCCGGAGGAGAACAGCCTGTGGCTCTGGGGTGGTGAAGGCTGCGGGCGCCCCAAAGGAGGTTCGTTTGCCTCCCCTGCCAACCCTGGGGTGGTTCTGTCTCCCGGCACCCTCTGGGGCCTTGCCCATACCCTCTAGATGGAAGCCTTGGCTGGACGGTCTGCCTGGACACCGCCTTATATCCCTTGCCTGCCTCAGGCCCTTGGCGCCACCCACGGCTCTAGGAGAGCCTCTCAGAGCAGCGCCTGGCAGTGACTCATAACCCCCCGCCCCTGGGGGGTGTCCTGCTTTGACCCTTGAAGCAATTCATTGTGGGCCACTTTCTGCTGAGAAGTCAGATGCCATCCCAGCCCTTGGCTTTGCGGCTCCCATGTACCAGCTGCCCTCAAGTGGCAGCTAAGGGGACTACAGAGAGCCTGGCAACGAGGACCTGCTCCGCGGAGCCTCAATCTGTGTGGGGGGTGGGGGGTCAGCTGACACCTCCTCCAGCAGACACGGGGCAGGGCCACTGCTCCAGAGCCCACGGCCCCCCAGAAAAAAAAATGCGCTTTTCACTTACACTCTCAAATTTCTTGACGTAATTGTAGGTGAGTATGTCTGCTTCCTGCAGGTCTTGGTCAGGGTCCAGGGGCTCGCCCACCAGCGTCTTCCAGAAGGAGGGCAGGAGGTCCAGGGGGAGGGGGACGTCTGCTCGGATGGCGATCCCCAGCAACTGGCCCAGGAAGTGCAGCAGCTGCTCCTCCCCGTAGGTGATGGGGCTGGGGGTCAGGATGTACTTGCCCTGGAAGCCGAGGCAGGGGCGAGGGATGGACCACAGGGGCTTGTGGCAGGCGCAGAGCTGAGCGCCCACCCCTCAGGGAGCCCCACGTCTCACCTTGTTCTTGTTGACGGCGGAGCTGGGGCACAGCAGGAGGAGGGAGAGCGAGGAGCTCTGCAGCTCTCTGCACACCTGCCACAGGAAGTGGCGGAAGGAGCCGCCTGCGGGGCAGAAGGGAGCCCTCAGCCGCCCTGCCCACAGGCCCGGTGCCCACCGGGACCCTGACCCCACCGGGACACCAGCCACGCCGCCCCCCTGCACCGGGGCTTCGGCGAGTGGGAAGAACCCGCCCGAGGGCTGAGGGACCTGGGTTCAAACCTGAGGGGCCACTAACTGGCTGGCGGGTCCCAGGAAACTGCACCACTGCTGAGGCCGGCCTCCACCCCTCCACCTAGCTGATAGGGGCCATCACTACACCCACCTCCCAGGCTAGTTCTGGGGAGTCCACGAGATCAGAGGCAGATCCTTTGTGAGTCAGCTGTCACGGCTGCAAGCTGACACATATCAGTCAGGACTTGGGGGACCTGTGTCCACCCTCTGCGCTGGGCCAAGAGCAGGGCCCCCGGCTTCCTCAGCACGGCTTCTCGCCAAGCCCAGGGCTCGGCGTGTTCAGTGAGAACACAGACACACGGATGGACACACAGATACAGTGCGACGGGCAATGGGCAGTGATCAGCTCCTCTCCTGCTGCCACTGCACACGTGCCCCTGGGTGTCTCACAAAACTCCTGTCTGTGGCTGGTCTCCTGCACTCTCCCCTGGGCAGCCGTCGGTGCCCTCGGTCTGGACATCCTGAGCAGAGCTGTGTGTGCGGAGGACTTGCCCGGGGACAGATGTCAAGGCCTGGCCCTCATAGCTTCCACAGAGAAGCAGGAGACTCCTGCCTGCTGAAGCCACCAAGGGCTGGGACAGAATCGGACAGGCCTGGGTTTGAACCCCAGTGAGCCAGCTGACTGGGGAAGCCCCAGTTTCCCCATCTTTAAAGCATGGCGGTGCTGGTGTCAGGAGGAGTATGAGCTGTTGATCCTGGGCCTGGCTTGTTCTCTCAGTGAAAAGAGCTGTCCTCAGAGAGCCTCAGAGTAAGCTATACCCAGAGGAGGCCACGGCGCTGGCCAGAGGGAAGGCTGCTGCAGGAATGTGTGCCATGATCAGGGCGGGCATGGGAGATGGAGCCGCTGAACAGCTTTCCTGCCCAGGGCGCCCAGTGAAAGAACTTTATTCCCCCACCCAGTGTGGGAGGCATTTTCGGAATGTCGAGCTTAAATGAGGACCACGAGGGAGCACTTTCTGAGTCGCTGTCCCTCATCCCTGCAGTGTGAAATGGCAGAAGGTGCCATTTGGATCAAGGGTTTCCCAGACCCCTGTCTCTTATGGGGCACATACAAGCTTTTAGCCCGACCAACCCCTCAGCCAAGGGCTCTTCCTGGAAAATAAGTCCAATCCACACTGAGGGCGTCTCTCCTGGGTCCACCCTGCCAGAGATGCACCCCTAACACTGATCAGAAACCGGGTCCCTGAGCCTGCATGGCTCAAGGCTGAAGTCCCAGACCAGCAGTGGTACCACTCCCCAGAGGACAGGGACAAGTCCAGGGGGGCTGGGTTTGGAGAACCTGGGACCACTGGTCACTCGGGGGCAGTCCTGGCTTCTGTGTAGAGCAGGGTAATGAGTATGTGGCTTCCCTCTTGCTAGTGGGGAAGATATTGGCTGTTTAACAGTAAACCCAGGAATTTCACACTCTACACATGGCCTCCAACCTGAACTGGCTCGGGACTCCACTTACTGGTGCCATGGACCTCCTCCCCCGTGAAGCGGATGTTGAAGGCATAGGTTGGGTCGCCACCACTCGCCAGTTTGACGCAGAGCTGGGAGGAGGGCACTGAAGCCAGCTGCCTGGCTGCCTGGCAGAAGTAGGAGTTCTCAGAGGCTCTGATCTCCCCTGGAATGAGAAAGAGGTGCTGAAACCTCGCAGCGGCCACCTCCTGCCTCCTGCCTCCCAGGACAGGAAAGCCTCCTGGCCAGGCCCTGCCTACTGCTCCCATGTCCCCCACCCCCTGGAGCAGCCCCTGCCTCCCCTCGACTCCTGGAACATCTTCAGTCGTCACGTCTCCGTCATGGGGGGGTTCCTCTCAAGGAGCCCACGCCCCTGTTCTCCACGTGGTCAGCCCCTCCCATCCTGCCACGTGTCTCAGGGATACACCAGGGCTCCTCTCACTCCCCGGCTCATGCCCCTCCTGACATCTCTCTGGTCATGTGCTGTAAAAGGGAGACTCCTGGCTACCTCCCCAATATCCAGCCTCCCCTCTGCTTTGGTGCCTGAGCCCGGAATTTGGCAGGTCCACAGCCAAAGCAAAGCCCACCTCTCCCACCACCCCCTGCACTGAGGCGCGGCCTGTGCTGCTGACACCCCTCCTCCTACCCTCTGAGAACAGTGAGCTCTGGACAGACTAGACAGGGAGCCACAGGCTGGAATTCAGAGCAGGGCGGCAGGAGCACCCCCACCCACAAGGGACTGTCAGAGCAGCTCCCACATCCTCTTCTAGAGGCTTCTTTCACGTGTAAGAAATCAACTAGCCAGGTGCCACTGCCCACATCTTCTGGTCTGCGTGGTTCATCTCACCTCCCACGATCTCCAGTGGGTCCAGAGTGATCTCTGGTGCCGCGTGGTCGGCCGTCCTCTGCACCGTGGCGTTCAGCACCCGATTCATGACGGTCACCTTCGTGTCATAAAAGATCAGCCCTGGAGGGAGGAAGGTGGGAGAGGCTGGGACGGGGTGGGTGGCTTCCCCCACCCCAGTCACCTGAGGCTGTCCCCTGTGCATCATGCAGTCTCTTCCTGGGGGGTGAGCTGGGGGGACAATCTGTTGGCGGCAGGGCACTGACCTTTGGCCTCCTTGAGCAGGGCGGCAATGCTGTGACTGTACATGGGTGTCTGGCGCAGTTCCACCAGCGGCAGGAAGAAGGTCTCGAGCGTGGTGTTGAGGGACTGCAGCAGGGCGAAGCGCAGGCGCAGGCTCTCGATGGGCACGTCTGCGGGGCATAGTGGGAAGGGGTGGTCAGGCGGGGGCTTGGTCTGGTGAGCCTCGACTCTCCGTCTGTCTGTGAATCCCTTGGGGGGCCTGGTCACCAGGAGGGGCCAGAGACTGCTGGTGAGGGAGTGAGGGCCAGGCGGAAGGAAAGGGCGAGGCTTGGGTTCTCAAGGAACCCATGGGTCCCCTCGGCCAACTCTGGGGCTGTGCCAGGGCTGCATGCTATACTGTTTTTAACTTTTAATTTTCAAATAATCATAGGCTTAAAGGAAGTGGCCAAAAAAAAAAAAAAATGTAGAGTCCTATGTACCTTTCACCTAGCTCCCCTCAGGGTGACATCACACATCAAAACTGGAAACTGTGATGCGGGCACACTGACTTGTCCTTGTCCGCCCTCACACGCGTCCCCTCCCTGACAGTGAGACTGACGTTGGAACAGCTTCTTGCTCATGTTCACTGCCGCAGCACCCGCAAGAGAGCGAGGGCTCGGACGTGTGGCTGATGAGAGTGAACAGACTGAGGGGTCTGAGGAGCACACGGGCACCAAAAGCCCCAAAGCCAGCCCGGGGCCTGCTGTGTTGTGACAGGGCACCTTCTCCAGGGGTGGATTTCTGGAGTGTCTGTTTTTGTGTGTGTATTATTTTTCTGTGCATTCCTGGTTTTGATAAAAAATGCTGTTGTCCTGTCATTAAGGATCGATCGTGCCTCCAACACAGGCTACCAGATGGTGTCTTACCCCTGACACCAGGCTGGCATCCAAGGTGGCCTCTAGGCAGCGGGGGCCTGGGTGTGATGGCGGGGGTCTCGTCTCCCAGCCACCGCACTCCTGGGTCTGTTGCTTGGTGTGGTTGCGAGGAGCACATAATAAGTCGTCACAAATTTTAATTTGGCCACAGTCACAGCCTCCTGTCTTTCTCTCCCTCTTTCCTTACCCACTTGGTTCACAGCAAGTGTTTCTAAGGATTTGTTTAATGGGTGTGTAAAGGGCTTTGAGTCCATCTGCACACCCCCTGTGCCATCGTGGGTGAGGTCCCCACAGGGCAGCCCATGGGGTGGTCCCTGAGAGGCATCCCCCTGGGCCCACATACTCAAGAGACAGGCCACTCTGGGGTCAGCGGCGTCTGCGGGGTCCAGATACACCTCGTGGGGATGCAGACGTGCGGGCGTGATGGCCAGGTGGCGGCACAGCCGGTTGATGTACTGCACGAGTGCCACGTCCATCTCCAGGGTCCACTTCCTGGAGGCCTTGTGCGCGTGCCGGACATCGATGCAGGCACACCTGGGGGCAGGGAGAGGCAAGGTGGGGCGGCGGCCCCTGTGGGACGCTGGGTTCCTTTGCAGTCACGTCCCAGCTCATGTTTATAAGACAGCCTTGCCTTCCAGGTGTTTTTTGGTGCTCAGCCAACTGCTGACTGTAGACGGACGGACTGCTCCTCTTGAGCAGAAAGTGCTCTTCAGAAGAAGCAGGTAGGGGGTGGGGTAGGGGGAGGGCAATATGCAGCCCCATGTGCCTCCCTCATGTGCATGGACTACACGGTCTGAGGACTACACACCTGCTTCCTGGGCCTCAGTTTCTACATCTGTAAAATGGAGCTGGTGATGGCATGACCTTGTGCCGTCAGGAGGGCTGAGTGAGAGGACGCCCACAATGCACACGGCACGGTGCCCGGCACCTCCTGAGGGCAGTGTCAGTCACAGGTGTCCTCTCCCCTGTGACCCCACCCCAGGTCCACTTACACAGCTACTTGAACAGGCAGGCAAAGGTGTGTGTGTGTGTGTGAGGGCTGCCTCGCTACAGCCACATCAGATGTAAATTACAGTTTCTAAAACCAACCAGAGCACTGTGAGCCAAGGCCCATCTGGGCATCGACTCTGAGCCTTCAATGAAGGTACAAAGTGCTGGTGCCACGCAGTAAACAATTTCTCAACTGTTTGGAAAACAGGGCTTTAAAAAAGCATGCTTCTGGCAGCCATTCCTTCTCTGAGGTCCAGGGCCTCTTGCTGTGGGTCAGGGTGTGCAGGCCTGTGTGGTGGAGCCAGAGGGAGAGGGAGGAGAGATTTCTTCCGGTTTGCATACATCTTGCCTGTTTGGGATTCCCTTACAGAAAGGGGAAACCATATTTAGTTTGACCCTGGAGCCTTGGCAACTAGTGACCCTGCTGTGTTCCCACCTGGGAGGGACAGAGAGATGGGAGAAGTGTGACGCCAGACAAAAAAAGACTCTTTGGAATAAGTCATCCCTGTAAGGGACTGACTTGTCCCCTCCCACCAGTTCATATGTTGGAGCCCTAACCCCTGCAATGTGACTGTACTGAGACAGAGCCTTTAACAAGATGAAGTTGAATGAGGCCACAGGGTGGCCCTAATCTGACAGGACTATGATCCTCACGAGAGGGACAGACACCAGGGATGCAGGCACAGAGGCAAGGCCACGTGAGCACACAGCGTGCAGGTGGCTGTCCACAAGCCAAGGAGAGCCCTCCGGAGAAACTAACCCTGCAGACACCTTGATCTTGGACTTCCGGCCTCCAGACTGCGAGATACTGGGTTTCTGTTATTTAGAGCACTGTTGCAAATGGGTGAGAAAACCCACTTTAGCAAAATTAGAAAATAACTCAATAAGCATTAAAAACAGGCCAGACAGAATGGCTTCCCAGGAAGTCGTCTCTTGGGAAGTGTCTAGTGGCTGAGGACAAATTTTCACAAGGAACTGACCGGGCTGACGGCCTCTTACCTCTCAAAGTGAAGATCGTAGCCGCAGGATAAAATCGCTCTCCAGACGCTACGGATGTCTTGCTTGGCTCGGTCGATCACAAACTTGTGAAATCCTTCTAAGGTCAGGTACTTCTCCTCTGGGACTGACAAAAGAGTGTTCACAGAGTTAGGAATCTGGTGAGAAGCGGGGGCCCCACAAGATGCTCTCAGCACACCCTTTATTTCAGGACCCAAGTTATCTAATTCCTCTGTCTCCCACTGTCACTCCAGGGTCTATTAGCAGACCATCTCCACCCGCTGCTCAAGGACACGCATAACCCCTCAACCTGACAGGTGGTCACCAAGGGGTGGGGCGCTCCCTCTCCAGTCCCATCTTCCTGTATCTCAAACATTCCTGACTAAGCAATTTTTGTGACAATAACAGCTTTCTCCAATTCTGCTTGGACCTTTAGGAAGATGAGGCTCTAATGCCCAGGTAAGTGCCCTCTGGGAAAAAATTTCTGAGCAGATTGCCAATCTTTACTTTCGGTCATGATCATTGGTTCTCTTGGGGATATGGTGTTTCTGGAGCTAATAATCTGACCTTCACAAGTTTAGGTCAGCAGAGATGGAGGCCTGGAGTAGTAACAGGAGTCGGCCAAGGATGTGGTCTGTGTCGTGAGCAGGGCTGCCCTGCCTAAGCTAAAACGTGAGGGAGCCAGGCAGGAAGGGAAAGGTATGGAGACTGGTTCCCAGGCTAGGCCACCCCTGTCCAGGGTGGCAGCAGCACCAAGCCTGTATCAGGCCCCAAGTGCTTCTTTACCTTCTTGTTTCTTGGTGGGTGACTTTTCGGGGTCCTTTTCATCTGGCTTGCTCTTTTCGGGTGACTTGGGCTTCACTGTGGGCTTCTTCTCACTCAAGGCAGTCCTGCTGTAGACCAAAGCACTGGAGTCGGGATTCCTCATGCCCACACCCTCTCCTGGCGAGAGGGAATGCAGAGCCTCACCAGGCAATGGCTCCTCCCCCAGCTACGGCTGATGGTTCAGGGGAGGCTGGGATCAAGACCAGCTCTGTTCTGATCAAGACAAGCTTCCTGAGCAAATTATGGGGACAAACGGACACTTTAAAATGTGGACAATCTTGAGGTGATGCTTTCCAAACGTTCTGTCTGCATACTTCAGAGCTTCAACTGTCCAAGATGGAGTCACTAGCCACATGTAACTACTGAAGTTTAAATTGACTACAATGACAAGTCCAGTTCCTTGGTACCGCCTGCACAAGTGAAGTGCTCAGAAGCCATACGTGGCTAGGGGCTACTGTGCTGAATTGAATAGCACAGACAAACCACATGTCCATAGTCACAGAAAGCTCTGTGGGACAGTACTGATTCAAAAGCACCATTTGTGTATAAGTAATTAATGGACACTCTTTTCTCTTGATGATTTAAAGGATTCCTCTAGAGACTCCTGCTTGGTAAAACTTTACTATCTGAATTTTAACTTGGGAGCCATAAACTTATATCTAAAGAAGATTCTATCAGATAAGTGTACAGATCCACACATGGAATATTATGCAGCTACCTTAAAAAGAAATAGGGGGTGGGGTTCTTTTTGTGCTGATATGGAATCATCTCCAAGAGATCAGGAATAAACAGAAAGAACAAGGTACAGGCTTTCTGTACAGTTGCTGACATCTGGGTATGCTTACACTTGCTTGCGTATGCCTATACTTGCTTGTGTATACCCAGAAGGGTTTTGGGAGGCTAAGTATGGGGCACTGCAGCCTCAATGAGGGGACCAAGGATGGAGAGGAAGAGGAGTGGCTTTGATACTTTGGAATATTGCACTATTTAAAATGTAACAAAATAATACATATGCACAAATAAAACCTTTTGCATTTGAATGTTACAAGCAGTGGCTATCTGGAGGTATATCAGTATTTTCCAGTATGCACAGGAGCACTTTACAGTCTTTCTACAATAACCATGCGCTATATGTGTGGGTAAAAGAATTCAGACTTTTTAAAGAATTCTGTACATTTTAGACATTTGATTAATTCAGACTGGCCTGCTTTCCAGCCCGCATGGTTCAGCTTTTACTATCCTTGTGCATCAAAGAGACGTTCTCTTCTAATTGATGAGGCTGAGGGCAGAAAGGCCCCCGGCAGTAGAGCAGAGTCGGAATGTCTGGCCTCCCTGAGGTGCCCACAGCCTCCCAGGAAGCCTGCTGGCAGGCGGCCCGCGTCCTCCCACCAGCCTGCCTCCTGTGCTCCTCGGCCGCCCACCTGACACTGTTGAGCACGGCCTTGTCCTTGGTGGGCGGCTTGGTGATGGGCCGCTTGGTGCTCACCACCTTCCCAGGGTGCTGCTCCTTCCCCGCCTTGCTGTACTTGCTCTTGTCGAACTTGGGCTTCGGCACACCGTACTTCCTCAGGATCTGGGGCGACCCAAGAGGGAGGGCCTCAGGCTGAGCCCAGGGCACGCCTGAGGCCCAGCACAGGAGTGGAGGGCACGGGGTGGCTACCTGAGTGAGCTGGTCCTCCAGCACCTTTTTGGGGGGCCGGACATTGGTGAAGAAGAGGTGGAGGAGGTTGCCTGGCGTCTGGGAGTTGATCTGCTCTTTGCTAAGATAAATGTCCGACACTTTGATGGGCTTTGCTGGTGTCAGGCTCAGCATCTGCTCCGAGTGGGCACAGCTCTTAAATATCTCCGTCAGCACCTCTCTGGCCCCAGGCACCAGCTTCTCACCTGTCACAGGGAGGGAGGGCAAATGATTCTGCCGTGAACACGCTACGTTAGGACAAGCCCTGCAGCATCTGATTTATTTTTCATCAATAATTTATTTGGGAAGTGGGTACCGGGAGGTTAGTGGTGATGAGGAGCTGTCCGCCGAGACCTGCTGTCCCCTTTCTGTGAGCACACCTCAGTGACACGTCCAGACTTCTCTGCCATGAGGTGTGGCCCTGGGGCATGGGCCCCTCTTGGACCAACCTGCTCTCCTCGGTGCCTCCCCACTGCTGGCTGTGTGTGTGTCCGCCCCCCTGGATGGCAGACCTCAGGGCTTACGCTGGACTCTTACATGTGTTAAGAAATAAAATTTCCACTGGGTCCGAGTCACTGTACTCTGGGGCCTCTTCATTATGGAGGTTGAACCTCCCTTAACTTTAAGAATGTGTCTATAACAGACAGGGAGCGAGAGGATGTAGAGGCTGCAGGAATTTTCAGTGTAAACTAGTCAATACAGTTGTTCAACAGTTTTTGTTACAGGACACATTTCGAACCTGGCACAACCAGCAGTGGGAAAGAAAGTTCTCTCAGATACAAGAGGGACTTCCCTGGTGGTCCAATGGTTCGGACTCTGAGCTTCCAATGCAGGGGGCCTGGGTTCGATCCCCGGTCAGCGAACAAGATCCCACGTGCTCCAAGAGTTTGCATATCAAAACTACAGATCTTGCCTGCTGAAACTAAGACCTGGTGCAGCCAAATAAACAACTTAAAAAAAAAGAGAAAGTTCTCTCAGAAACAAGAAAGCTGTCCAGGAGTATGAGAAAAAAAGACTGAGGTTTTTGGTTCCCAAACTTATTTTTTTGGTCCTCCTGAAGATACTCTTACCTTTCCTAAGGGGCTAGTCAGGATCCACCCACACATTCCTCATGGCCAAGGGCCCCCCCCATCTGGGGGCGGGACTGACCGGTCTCCTCATCCCCTCTCTTTGGGGTGTGGTCTGGGCTGCACCTAGTTCAGGGGGATGGGGTTTCCAGAACCAGAGCACAGAGGCTCCCTGGGCATCTGGGCTGTGGGTGAGGAGATGGGTATATGGGAGGCACGAAAAAGACCTAAGAGGTGATTCAGTACAACCAGAACTTGTGGCTGTGATGCGGCAAGTTTGTTTTCAAAAGACTGAGTACCTTACGTGGAAGGCTTGACTATCATGCAATCGGGAGCTAAAAGTAAATTTAGATTAAAGCATGAAAAGACTGGTATAGCATTAATTGCGGCAGAAAAAGACCCAGGGTTCCCACAGATCTTACACTAGCCAAGCACATGTGACAGATGAGAGCTGAGGGGGCAAAGTACCACCAATAAGGGCACAGGGCCGAAGCCAGGGCCGGGAGAGAGAAGCAGACCCTTGGGAGCAAGATTCAGGCAAACTCAGAGACCGAGATACATATTTTAATGCAATATTTAAAAAAAATAAAAATTAATATAAAAAACCCATGATGAGCAAAATATTTAAAGTTCTGTGCTGAGCCATATTAAAGTCTGATGCAAAAGGAAAAGTCTTTAATACTGATACTGTTTGTATTTAAAATTTTAATGGTTTACTCACCATGGATATTTTACATTAATTTTGACTTCCATAAGTACTGTATTAAAATACTGCTCTGAGTTTTTTCACAGCCCCATTGAATTCTGTGGCCTCACTTACCTCATTCTGGTCCCAGCCTTGGAGCAGTATTTCAAAATTTCATGACTAGAGGATAATAATTTGGAACAGCAACAAAAGCCCATACCCAATATTACATTTCTGTCCTCAGCAAACATAAAACAAATTCAACCACTCTATTGCAAAATTTCAATAATGTTAAAAGAGTTGGAAAAAAGAATATAAATTTAAAAATTTGAGAGAGCCTGATAGAAAATAAAGACAACCACACAATGAAATACAGTTACAAAAAGGGGAAAAACTGCTGTTGCTTTTGATGCAAAGCTGGGGCAGGGGGTGAGTTCTCAGCCTCAGGACCTGCTAGACCCGGCTCTATGGGTCATGGGTGAACAACAGAAATGGGGAAGCCAGACAGAGACGTCCCCCCCACCAACATACGAGCCAACAAATGACAAAGTGGGACTCTGTGGAAAAGAAATTGGGACAGTTTCTTTCTCAATAATTCATTTTAAAGGATGAGGCGTCAGCTGTCCTCAAGCATACAACTAAATGATTACCAGCACATTCTAGCTCCAGAGGACAGAACACAAGAAATACACCTGAACTCAAACAAGGGGAAGCCTGACTAGACAAAAAGAAAAAATGACTTGAATGCAAGCCCACATTCGAAGCTGATGCAGGCTGTGGCACAGTCATTCCTGGTGGTCTCTTGGCTGGCTGAACCCTGAGGGAAAAACTCTATTCGTTTAAAAAAACAAAATCTGTAACCCACCTTTAATTGACTTATCATTGAAATAATCTTCTAACCCTGGGCTCCCCTGCGTATCGAATAGACTCTGATTCACTACAGACACCGTGAGGATCTCTTCCGTTGACATTTCCATCAACTCGTCCTCACCATCCAAGCTTGACAAACCTATCAAGTCATTGTTGTTAAATAAACTTGCTCGAATTTTCTCAATTTTGGCTCGGGACCTTATCTGTGTGAACAAGAGAAAGAGTCAGGATTTAAGTGGAGAAACCAGTCATTCAGCTGTATGGCCTCTCTTTCCCTCCTGTCTGTCCCGAAGCCCTCTGCTCGTCTTCAGCGTTCTGAGTGCCACCTGACCAGGGCGAGCTGGCCTTCCTGATGGAGTCTCTCTCAGGTGCCAACAGCGCTTACTTGCGGAAGAATAACTCAACTAGACACTCCTGCTGCTAAACCCTGGCCAGGTCTGTGGCTTTACCTGAATGCCCAGGGGGTTAAAGGTCATGCTTGGTCCAGGCTCTGAGAAAATCCCCAGCGAGAAGATGGACTGATGAGAGGTGACTCTGGGAGAAAGCCAACCCCTGAATCCTTGAGCTTTCCTGTCAGAGCCAACGGTGTGGGGAGCAAGGGGGTGCAGGTTCTCTTCTCAGGGTCTTCCTCACCATATCCAGTAAGGGGGAGGACGGTTTTCACTTTGCACCCGACTCCTGTTACAGAGGGTGCAAGATTTCTACACAAGGAGGCCCACGGGACAGATGGCATCATGAAGTGCAAAAGGAACCTGGCAGCACGCGCAGCACCTGAAACTTGGAGTCACTTGGGACAGAACGGCAAGTCTGTTCTCACATGCTCGGTGGGGATCCCTGCTCCTGATGGCAATGATTAAAACAACCAAAGGCCACTCAAAAAGATGCTACTGGGGCCCAAGAGGGAAAGCACTCGATAAAGCCCACCCCTCAGGAAAGTTGAGCCCCTGGAGCCCCTCGGCCTCCCTCCCTCCCACGCCCAGCAATGAACTGTGTTTCCTTCCTGACATCAGACTTGCCATCACACTCAGAGATGTGAGTTCAGACACAGATAACCAACATGATAAATCACTGCTGTTGCTAACAGCCCCCTCAGGCAGCCCCATAAGTGCTCCGACTTCACCTATTTGTCCCTAGGAAACAATAATGGAAGGCGTAAAGAGGCTGGGGGATTCTAACTGCTCGTGATTTAAGTGGTGGCCAAGGCATGAGGTGCTGACCTCCACGACCGCAAAGCCTTTGATGGGGCGCGCTGCAAGGGGCTGGTTGTCCAGGGACGTGACTGTGTACATGGAGCCCATGTCTGACACTGAGGCTGTTTCTGCATTGTCCAATGGCTCGCCCAGGCTCCCCAGGCTGCCCAGGCTGCCGGTGCTACAGAGGGAAATGTCCAGGCTTTCCTGGCTGGACACCACATGGGGCTCCAACAAGCCTGCAGGGATGGGCAGCTCCAGGCCTGCAGGCAATGGATCCGCGGAGAGGTCACTGACTGTCTGTGAGATGCCTTGGGAGCTGCAGATGGAAGCCTGGCTGGTGGACACAGATGCGCTGATGCTCATGGCAGGGGTCAGGCTGCTGGACGTGCTGACCTCCAAGCTGTCCGTGCTGGGGAAGCCGAGGGTCTTTTCTGGCTCAGCTTTCCCATCACCCCCCTCGGCCTTATCTTTTGGCTTCTTGGGGTCTTCGTCCTGAAGGGGGATGTAGATCTCGTCCTTGAAGACCCCACCGTGGGCATTGCAGGCCTTGCGGATGGCACCCCTGACGATGCCCTCGTCCAGGTGGGTGGGGATCCCGGAGATCACCAGCAAGCGGCTGTGGGCGGTGGGGCCCACCAGGGCCTGGCAGGCGTCAGCGATGGCGTCGCTTGTCACGCCCAGCCCCTGCGGATCCTTCCTGGTGAGGTGCCGGAGGATGATGAGCAAGGTCAGAGCACGATGGAACCACAGCATGTCCTCGGGCTTGCTGCCCCCGATGCTCAGCACGGTGGGGTCCGAGTCCACAGAGCGCGAGGACTGGCGCTTCCCGGAGGAGGAGGCCTTTTCCCGCTTCATCTTGACTTTCTTCCTCTTGGATAGGAGGCTGGGGCTCTGCGGCGTCTGTCCTGGGGAGGACGACGAGGATGATGACGAGTCGCTGAGGTTCGGGGCAGTCACTGAGGTCACCCCGCTGGCGGTGACGCTCATGTTGGTGGGCAGGGTCACCTCGGCCACCGCCAGGCAGCCCTCCATGAGCGCATGGAAATACGTCGAGAACCGGCCCTGGTCAGCAGCCGCCGCGGCCCCCGAGCCTCCGCATGCACTGCCCGAGGCCCAGCTCTGCGTCTCCTCATCGTACAGCTTGTGGAGCTCCGACTGCAGGGCCATCAGCATGGCCAGGCAGGGGTTCAGCTGGAGGGCGATGGACGAGGACAGGCCGGCCGGGTGCTTCCTCTGCTCCAGGCTGTGCACTGTGCGCAGGAGCTCTGCCAGGAGGTGGAACACCAGCTCCTTCACGCAGGCCGCCATGTCTGTGGTCCAGAGGAAGTTGCCTGAGGCAAATGAAAGCAGTCGTAACTTAAAATAATCACCTATACAGAGCTTACCATGTGCCTGGCACTGCTCTGACGGAGTAGACCCTCACAGAAACCACATGAAACAAACATACATCCCTCATCCTCATCTCACAGGTGAAGAAACAGAGGCTCAAAGAGCCAAAGGACTCACATGCTGCTACACAGCCACACGACCTCTCAGGGCAGACCGACACCAGGGCTGGTGGCCCTGTGCCACGTGACTGGCTACATGGAGTCAGTTTCTACAGCTCTGACCTCCCAAATCAGTATTTTATTTCTCATAAAGTTATTAAGTAGGTTGGTGACAAATCATTTTCCTCTCATATCCTCTGTCTGAATCCCTGAGGGCATGAGTTCGCAACATGGTTTTCCCTCTGACACTGTATTATGAAAAAATACAGAAAAGTCAAACAACTTATACAGTAAATATTTAGATGCTCACTACCTATGTTCTACCATTAACCTTTTGCTGTGTTTGCTTTATTGCACGTCTACCCATCCCTCTAGTCATCCATAGACTCGCCCTAGATTTTGATTATTTCAAAATGAATTGCAGATATCAGTATGTTTTATCCCTAACCACTTAAGCAGACACATCATTAAAGTTCAATATTTAGAAAAATTTTGAGGTCAATTTATAGGCTAATTTCACAACTCTTTTGTTTACCATTCCATGAGTTTTGCCTAAATGCAATCTCTCTTTAACCTTTCAGGAGCTGTTACCATGTTTGCAAGTGAAAGGTGGCATGGAAGTGAACATCGTCATAGAATCAAAGTTACAATGATGGTATATGTTTGTGTTTTAAAGCAAAGTAGGATCAAATTAATCTTGTTTTCCTAGTTGGATGCCACCTTTCAAAATAATGACAGTACCCTGCGGATCATGGATGTGGAATTTCTAACTTCCACTCAGTTCTCTGGCTCCACTTGACAGCAGCTTGCGAGCGCTATCGCTCCCCCAGGCCACTGTGGCTGCCCCTAAGTAGCTGCCCCGGCCGATCCCAGGGAAGGTGGGCCTCACCGAGCAGCTCCACCACTTGCAGGAGGACGGATGTCGGGATGGTGTCAGGCTCGTCTTCAGCTCTCCCTTCGCCATCCTCTGATTTCCAGGACAGCAGCTGCTCGGCGAAGGCCAGCGCCAGGGGGAACTCAAGGGGCAGGGAGTGCAACACCAGCACGGCTCCGGGCGGGGGAGATACCCCTAGAAGAAGCACCCGGAAGGAAAGCTTGTGATTGGTAGCACCTGATCAAAACTAGCTTGCGAGAAAGACCTGCCAGGTGTGAGCAGAAAAACAGGGCCTGTCCACTCCTGCACTGGGGGTGAGGAGAAACCTCACTCCCTACCTGCCAGACAGAGTCCACTGCAGGCAGAGAAGCAGTGGAGGATGACTTCCACAGAGTCCACTCGCTGGGGTGAGAACGGAACAGAGGGGACAGAGAAGGATAAACATCCCCTGGTCAGTCAGCTACCACCCAGCCCGAGGTGGAGACAGGAAGCCAGGCTTTAAGAGATGCTTCACTGGGATGGTCCTGGCTTGGTAAAGAAACAACCAGCTCCTTGGTGTGGCTGCAATCCCACGGGAGCATCAGCTTATCTTAGGCTGACAGAGCAGACCAGGAAGGAGGTCCCCAGACTTCAGGCACTACCAGCGCTTTGATTCTTTCTTACTGCCTTGCATCACTGCTATGATCTAAGTCTGACTGAAGTGCCTACAATGAGAGAGAAAGGCTCTGAGGCCGGAACCCCGTCATACCCTGAACTGCACCCCTACCCTCTCTGCCAGCATTGGTCACACGTAAGCTGAGGGGGACTTCTCTGGCAGTCTGGTGGTTGAGACTGCGCTCCCAGTGCAGCGGGCTGGTCAGCGAACTAAGATCCTACATGCTGCACAGTGTGGCCTAAAAAACATGAAAACCAACAAACAAATAAACAAAAACCCATAAGCTGGGCTACCGAGGGTCTCTGGCCAGATCAGGAGGAACCACACTGACGGCTCTGTACTTTGGGGTGAATGTTTATTTAGGGAGTGAGAGTAGGACAGAGATCCTCTATGTTTACGCACAATTTCAAAAACAATGTGGGCAAAACACAATGAAAAAAATAGACCCTAAAAAATAGAGATCATAAAGTTGTTTAGCATTGACCAAATCTCTTAAGAAATGTTCTTTCACTTTATTCCCTAAAGATGCAATGTCCCCAGGACTGGGGCTGTGCAGAAGGCAAGGCCCAATTTTGGCTGAAAGTTCACAGACATCTTTATGACTGTCTCCAGCAAGCACCTGTCTGTCTTTTTCTGTCCAACCTGCCAAGGACATGCAGTGGAAGTCTGAGAGTAGGTTTTCCTTCCTCTGTGTGCTGACTCAGAAACAGAGTCAGCTGGCCCTGGTATATAAAGTAGACAGCCAGCGACAGTGTCAAGATTTACAGAGGAGGAGCCCTCAGCTCAGTCCAAATCTGCAAAGATTTGTTAATCTACAAATTAACAAAGGATGCCAGGGAGACGTGGGCCTCCCAGCCTGGCCCCTAGCCTTTGTTTATCACTTACGTGGGGAGCGGACGATCAATGAGGCCGGTGCCCTAGGGAGCCACAGTATACCTGAGAGAACTCAGTTTTAATGAGAACTCGAGGAAGGGAAGCCAGGATGGTTATAGCTAAGTGATGGGACTGCTCTGTTCAGGATGTTCTAAACAGCATGTACCCGGCACACACTTGTGAAAGGAGACGAAATCCCCCCTGTCATCCAGGCAGCATCTGCAAGGCCTTCCCTGGGCAGGAAAGGGACAACTGTTCATTTACTGTCTCTGAAGTACACTGCCCCAAGCAGTCCTATTCTTCACCCATGGGAAACGGGAACACAGCAAGGTAGAAAATCCTTTCGATTTTCACAAAGAAGGAAAGCAGAGCATGACTTCAAAGCTGTTCTTATTACCGTGAGCTAATTCACAGACTTACCCAGTTTGATGTGGACTTTGTCTGTGGAAAGGATCACAGAAGGGTACTGGTTGGTCGTGGGAGGTGGCGTGAGCCCTGTGTTGGCCGGAGATGCATCCCGTGGGTAACAGACGGCCTCGATGAGGTTCAGCTGGCCATTTCGCTTCACTTTGTGGCCCAGCCCGTACACCAGCACCCGTGCCCATGGGGCCTTGTACAGAGAAGAACTGAAGAGGAGGTATGAAATTGAGCAGAGTTCCCCCAGATCAACAGACACTTTGTTGGGAGAAGGGGAGTGAGAACTGGGCACACATGCCATCCCCCCCACGTTTTAGAAGGTCATTCTTCATACAGACTAATTTCTAAAACATGGAAATTAGGGAAGAACTGTAAATAATTTTCAAATACAGTATGCATTAAAGAATAAAAGCAATGTTTTCTTTTTCTGTAAGTTTCACCAGAATCTGCCTGACGTTTTCTCTCCCTGTCACTATCTGCTGGAGTCAGGTAACTTACTCTTTGCGGAATCCAGACTGACTTTCTTTGCAAGATACGACAACGAAAGCTGCCCCGGGGAAATTGACGTCCATGTTGACTTTGGACTCGGAAATCGGAAACTCTTCAGAGGGGAACTGCTCTGGTGCTGTCTGCAGAGACATTGAACAGGGAAAACCATGGCTTCAACACAAGAGGGCATTTCATCTTCCCAGCTCCCAGGCAGGGGAGAGTCAATACATAATACCCGCACTTTAACAAGATCAGGACAAAAGAGCCCTCTGAGAGGAAGGACACATGGATCTGACAAGGGAGGGGAGCTGCAGAGAAAAGGAGGCTAGTGAGGTGGGGCTTGGGGGAGTAAGTGTCATTTTAAAAAAATTATTTATTTTCTGCTGTGCTGGGTCTCTAGTGCCAAGGGGGCTTTTCTCTAGCTGTGGAGCGCAGGGACTGCTCCCTAGCTGCGGGGTGCGGGCTTCTCCCTGTGGTGGCTCCTCTTGCTGCCGAGCACAGGCTCTAGGGCAGTCGGGCTTCAGTAGTTGTGGCTCCCGGGGTCTAAAGCACAGGCCCAGTAACTGTGGTGCACGAGCTTAGCTGCTCCATGGCACACGAAATCTTTCCGGATCAGGCATCAAACCCACATCTCCTGCATTGGTAGGCAGACTCTTTACCAATGAGCCCCCAGGGAAGCACCAAGAAAGTGTCATTTTCAGCCAGCCAGTAAGATTTCCAATTAGAACCTGTAACCCCAGTTTAGGGACATCAGAGCTTTGGACTTTTACCTGCAGGAAAGAGCAGATCTGTTTGGTCAGCTCCAGAAGGCTCTCCTCGCCCTGGTGCAGGGTCCGCGTGATGGCCACGTTGAGCCACTCTCGCACCGTCTGGGAGCTGCCCTGGTAGAAGAGGTCTGTGGCTGAGCAGTTCTGGGAATGGACACAGTGCTGCAGGGACTGCGCCAGGAGGATGGAGCTGGAGCTGATGGTGCCGTCTGGGGACGGGAAAGGAAACACAGGTGATGAGGATCACAGCAGCCCAGGGCTGTGAGATCTTAAGTAGCAAAGAGGCGCGACCCAGTCTGGAAAACTGGGATGAGTTAGCTTGGCCTTAGGTCTTGGATAATAGATGTTACCAATTAGATCCTCCAGGGTGGGATTCAGGAATTCAGTGGTCTTTAAATGTTTGCTTTCTTAAGCTACAAAACTGTTTCCTAATATAAAAATTTGAGTGGAGGCCCAGGTCTATCAAGCATGTAAAAGAGGATTCAGGGGTTCCCACAGCCTGACCTACTGGCTGCCCAGGTCCACCCTTAGGAACCACCAGAGTAGCTGAGAGTAGATTTTATAACCCAAGTTAGTCATTGTGACAAAGCTTCTTCCACAAGCACTTGGAAGTTTTTCAGGTCTGTTTCAGAGCCTCTTAAGTTCTTGGGGGTGGGCCAGTGGACCCCACATGCTAAAGTTGGCCTGTGGAGATGTCATTCACAAGTGCACTTGCTGGGACCCCAGGGCTGTGAGATGTCCTCTAGGCTTAGAATGCCATCTGCCCTCTCACTCCTGCTCCCATCGCAGTTGCTTAGAGGTCAAGGGGAACAGGCTAGAGGCCATCGTGCCAAAGGAAGACAGGAGGGGCCTTCTTGTCTTCAACTGGGCTGAGAGCAGAGTCGTCAGTGTTCACCAGGGGGCACCACACCACAAGGGCCCTAAGTTGAGCTGATGTACACAGGCTGGCCCACTAAAACAACTCTGCTTGAGGTCATGGTGAATCAGTTAGGTCTCTTTGGTGGTATTTTATGGCCAGGGGCATTTTCTTTTCTTTACAGCCAAACAGAAATGTCTGTGACAACACTACAGTGACTAGATTTAATAAATACATCATTTTCCTTGATCCATGATTAGTTAGGGAAGCTCAATGAATGCTTAACAGGTTAGCAATCTTTTCATGCTGTTCATCTATATTAAGTCTAAAGGTACTGTGATGGGACTCTTCATATGGAGAATGAGGACACCACGCACACCTCCTGCTCAGCGCCCAGCTCACCCTTAGGGCTATTCTGTCCTGAGTCTGGTGTCTGCAGTTAGCAGCAAAGCCAAGGTTTACCTGGGAGGGGAGGAGCTAGGAGCTGATTGGACAGCAGCTGCAGGTGCTCCAGGGTAATGTCCCGGATGGCGGGGATGTGGAAGAGGCGGGTAAACAGGTGAGGCAGCTTGGGGGCGAAGATGTTGAGCAGGGCCATGCGGCAGTACAGCCTGGCCAGCGCGGCCTCGCAGCGCAGCAGCTCCCTGCAAGGGAAGGGCGGGGGAGGTGCTGAGCTCTGACGCTCCGGCCACCACATCGGGTGGGCCGTGGGCTCCTGA
Organism: Odocoileus virginianus; assembly: GCF_023699985.2. Classification (NCBI taxonomy): domain Eukaryota; kingdom Metazoa; phylum Chordata; class Mammalia; order Artiodactyla; family Cervidae; genus Odocoileus; species Odocoileus virginianus. The sequence continues at coordinate 57,988,367 of NC_069685.1, read as the reverse complement.
AGAGAAAGGGCCACGTCTCAGGCTTCTCTGGCCTCATGTTCTGTGCTCCAAGTTAGATACTTGTGTTTTAAACAAAACAAAAAGCTACATTTAGGTGTTTTTTTTTGGTCATACCTCACTGCATGTGGGAGGGTCCCTGACCAGGAACTGAACGGGGGCTCCGGCAGCGAAAGCACGGAGTCCTAACGACTGGACTGCCAGGGAACTCCTGAGTATCAGCAGTATTACCAGGCACCCTGTTTATGGTCATGGCAACCCCCACTGGCTAGCTGCACTGGGAGGACTGCAAGAAGAGCTTCTCGGTAGGAGGTGATGGTTTCGGGGCTTTTCAGAAAACGGTGACTCTTAGCAATGGGGTGTGCCTCTTGCTAAAATCCCTGGAAGCTATGCTTGTGGAGTTGTGACAAAAGATGCTGGGATCTATTTGGGGCGGGGGGCTGTTCAGTCACCACGTGCACGTGGCCCTGTGCCGTGCATCCCTCACACCTGGGTGAGAGAAGAGCCCTTGAACTTCTGTGTGGGCGACTCTGACTCCTGCTGAAACATGCATGACACGGCCCTGGGGCAGGCTGTGTGACCTGTCCTGGACCTGGGTGAAGCTAGTGACAAGTACAGCCTATCTGGGTCTCGTGAATTTGACTGTCAAGTTGAAACTTCAGGCCACCCGCATGGGGTGATGAAATATCTGAGTGGAGATGGCAAGGAGGCAGCTGAATACGTGTATCTGGTGTTCCAAGGAGAGGTCTACACTGGAGACAGAGTGAAGCTGCTTCAAAACTGACAATAAAATCAGAAGTTATCATGTTAATGGATGAATGGTATGAAAACAGCTTATGGAAACTTTTATCAGAGAGTTCTATTTACTATTATATTCTCTTCTGAACTGTTGTGAGAATTTTTATAACTGAAAGAAGGAATTCACAGGTGTATGTGAGGGAATTCTGCCAGGTTTTTAGGAGTTAACCCATGGAGGGCAGACACTCTCCTCTTAGAGACCGCCACAGGGTGTTGGGCACAAAGCAGGGTTCAAGGATTTCACTGTCAGATTAACGAAAACTAGCTGGCTGCTCACACAGTGCTTGGACTCCTCTTAATCTCTCTCTTTCTTCTTGGCCATGTACCATGCGGGATCTTAGCTCCCCTACCAGGGATCGAACCCATGCACCTTGCACTGGAAGAGTCTTGACCACTGGACCATCTAGGAAGTTCCTAGGTGTCTCTTCTTGACTCGCTTTAGTTTTAGACTTTTTCCACACTCTTCAAATCTCCAGACGCGTTTCTATCACCCAATGACAGCCGAGCACCCATGGCTCAGGCCAGGGGACACTGGATCCTGAGCTTCTTCTTCCTAACCTGCTATCTCACTGTTATCTTTACTAGCTGCCGCTGACTTGCTCAACTTTGAAAGAAAAGTCTTCTTTGTCAACAATGAATAGCACATGTGACAAAACACAGTAAGTGGATTTCTGTGACCTGCTTAGAAAGAAGGGCTCAACTTTACCTATGCTTTTTCAAAAGAAATTTTTTTGCCACACCACATGGCTTGTGGAATTTTAGTTCCCTGACCAGGGATTGATCCTGAGGCCTTGGCAGTGAGGGTGCTGCATCCTAACCACTGGGCCGCCAGGGAATTCTCTTACCTGTGAATTTGGAGGTTGGTATTGTCCAACGTGACGAGCCCATTGGTGGCAGTCCTTCTGTAGCCTGCGGGGGGTCTTTCCAACATATCAATAGGGTACCAGTATCGGACCAGCACACCCTCACTTCGGAGGTACGTTTCTACCTGAACCAGTTCATTGACCTACAACAGAAGAAAGAAATGTCTATGAGCACTGGTTTGTTTCCCAATTTTTAAAATACTTATGTATGTATGTGTATAGGTACCAAACTTTTATAGAAGTAAATGCTAGTTGCATGTCATTTATTGAGTCTAAAATGCTAGTTTCATGTCATTTATTGAGTCTAAAAGTCCAAAGACACCTGGATAGTGTGTTTAGTTTCTTCATACCAGTTGGCAAATTTTTTAAAATTGTTATTGGAATATAGCTGCCTTGAGAATTTTAATTGGTACAATAAACTCAAGAACTTTAATGTAACCATGAGTCAGAAATTTAAAGAGAATGGTGCTATATTTCTGTAACAGTTCAACATACATTGTTGCCAGGTAAAATTTATATTCATTGGTTTTATGTTAATTTTATAAAAGCAGAGATGAGTCTGATAGCTTTATTTTATTGCTAGTAGTACAAAAAAAGTAAGCTCATGCATGTGCACTCTGGATTCCAATAGCAATGTAATCTTTCCTTGTGTGTGTTAGTCATTCAGTCATGTCCGACTCTTTGTAACCTCAATGACTGTTGCCTTCCAGGCTCCTTTGTCCAGGGGATTCTCCAGGCAAGAATACTGGAGTGGGTAGCCATTCCCTTCTTCAGGGGATCTTCCTGACCCAGGGATCGAACCTGGTCTCTCACATTTCATACAGATTCTTTACCATCTGAGCCACCAGGGAAGCCCCATCTTTATTTAGGGATTACTATTATATTTAAAGTAATAACAAACACTATAAGAAATACCAGAATTATTACTTTAACAAATTTCTATTTTTGTAATTTTCCTGGCACACATTTCCACTGCTGAAATATACTGTCAGTTACATACTTTCTGATAACCAGTCAGAAGTTGTATCAGAAGGGAGTGGGAGATATTACTGATGGAATTTTCTACTTGAAAGTTCACCTTAGTAAACCACCAGTCAATAGCTTCTCTTTAAAATGTCATAATTTAAATTATGGTCTGGTAAAATGGAGTTAGTTAAAGATGTAAAACCTTTCATTTCAAAGCAGTGATAACTAACATTATCTCTATCTGTAGACAGATAACAAAGCTTATCTATGTGGTGATAGCTACTTCTTTATCTGTGACTTCTAGGCTTGATCTGCATATTATTTCTTTGTTTTCCTGCATGGGAAGCATAAATGCAAGCATATATATGTAACCTAAGGATCACAGCCTTCAAACAGGACTCTGTTTTCAAAAGAAAGCTTTGGTACGGCCCTTACTCTCTTATATTCCTTCTCCCCTGCCACCTCTACCCCCTTGAGAGGGTTCTGCAAAGCTGAGAAGAAAACAACTGATCTATTTTAATACACACATTTTATAGATGGGGAAATCAAGGCTTGTTAGAACCAGTAACATGATATGATCAACAAAACTATTTCTTTGAATCTGTATAACAATTGTGACAATGACAGATCATCCATTCAACAAGGCCAACAGGAGAGTTCTCCCTTGGAACTTGGTCGATATAAGGCAGGGGCAGATTGAACATGGCTGGTGGAAAAAAATCCCCCAAAACCCCGCAGTAGCAGTGTGGTCTGAAGTTACAGACAGCACTGAAAGTTAACAGCTTACACTCTAACATCAACTCTGATCTGGGCCCCTGAGAAAATCTCAGGTAAGTCATCTGGCATGACAGCACTCAGTCTGGTTTCTTTATCCTGACTCTGAAGAGTAATCTATCTGTATAATCACTTTTTAAGGTACTTGGAGGCCTGGGCATGAAAGTCTCAGTGTATATAAAAGGGTGTTCACTCACTGAATCAACATCTAAGACAACTCCATGAAGCCCAAAGGTTTTCAGCATCCCTCGGATAGCAAATTTTGGCAGGGCAGTTCCAACAGTGCTGCTGGCTACATTATTGCTGTCTGGAGAGCGGGTTACTACCGTGAGACCTGAGGAAGGTAGAGGGGAGAAGATTTTTCAGGAGCAAGTAGCATTAACATGTTGGGATCCTATATATTTTAGGGTACAAATAACTCTCCAGCATTTACCAATACCCTCAATTTACTTATAGCCCCAAAGGAACACAGCTTAATCTGAAAGATAATAAAACAAAGTGCTGTGAGAACTCTGGCAATTCAACAATAAAAAGACAAGCCAATTAAAAAACAGGCAGAAAATCTGAATAACTATTTTCCCAAAGAGAAAAGATATGCATGAAAACATGTTCAACATCATTAGTTTTTAGAGAAATGCAAGCCAAAGCCACAGTGAGATACCACACTTCACATCCATTAAGATGGCTATCATCAAAACCCAGATAACAGTAAGTGATGGCCAGGATGTAGAGAAATTGGAATCCTTATACGTGCTGATGGGAATGTAAAATGGTGTAATCACTTTGGAAAACCATCTGCCAGTTCCTCAAAAGGTTAAACATAAAATTACCATATGACCCAGCAATTCCACTTCTACATATATACCCAAGAGGAATGAAGACACACACACACACAAAAACACGTACACAAATGTTCAAAGCAGCATTATTCACAATGGCCAAAAGGTAGAAATCACCCAAGTGCCCATCAATTGATGAATGGACAAACAAAATGGGGTATTATCCATACAATGGAATATTACTTTGCCATAAAAAGGCATGCGCTACAACAAGCATGAATTTTGAAAAATTATTCCATGTGAAAGAGGCCAGACACAAAAGACCACACATTGTTTGATTCCATTTTTTATGAAATGTCCAGACTAGACAAATCTATAGAGATGGGGAAGTAGAAAGCAGATCACTGGTTGCCAGGGGCTAGAAGGAAAGAGGAATGGGAGTGGTGAGAGTACAGGATTCATTTTCAGGGGATGAAAATGTTCTGAAATCAGAGGCAATGGTTTGGAGGCTGCACAACTTTGTGAATATACTAAAACCACTGAAAGGTCTTTAAAAGGGTGAGTTTTATGGTCTGTGAAGTTTTTCTCTCAAACAAACAGGAATCAAAACAGAAAAGTATATGTCTGCCCCTGCCCATGAGGTTCTGATATTTTTGTGAAAGTCTAATAATGAGTGGTTTTAGATTCTTTTTTGTGCTTTTCTGTAATTTTGTTTCCTCAAAATCTGCAACAGATTTTAAATCAAATGAATATAGACCTTCTATAAAATTCTAAAAAGCACAGTACAACTACATATTCATGGTTTATTAGCTGGGCAGCCAGGATTAAGCCTGAGAGGTCTATCTGCAATCCTCCAGCCATGCCCCACTTCTCTGTCTTCAAGTGTTCTGTCTCACCCTGCTCATGCAAGAGGTTCTGGGAAAATGCAAGAGGCCCCTAGAGGCCAGACAAGCATCCAGTTTCCCCACCAGGGAGCCAAGGGCCTCACGAGGGAGAGCTCAGGAGAGCTCAAATCACTCAGAGTGAAGAGAGTCACCCTAGGAGAACCAGCAGCTGCCTGCTCAAACTCATGTGTGGGAAAACTCAACTTCTCATTTCAGGGTAAGTTTCAAAGAGGAAGGAAAGGGGGGAAGCAAAACCTTTTCGAACTTTATCAATTGTGAACTTGTTCGCTTCATCTTTAATGTCTTCAATGGTTGGAAGATAAAGGTCTCTTGGGATGCCACCATTCTCCTCGTAGAGGAATTCAACGGTCTGCCGGGCAATATCCACCATGCCTGAAAGATAGAACAGAACTGGTAACCCTCCAGACAGCACACGATCTTCAGTCAAATCATGACACTGACTTGTACCCATCATGAAGACAGAAGGGGAATTCATGGGAGCAGGCAGCCTTTTGGGAATGGTAATTGTACAGTGTCTATCACGTTTAAAATACTCAATGCCCTACTTCTAAGAAACTCTCTAATCTCTCCCACAGAAACACAAGCTCAAGTGTGTAAAGGTACAGGGAACACTCCCTGTAGCACTGTTGGGAAGTATAATCAGAAAAAAAAAAAAGGAAAGAATGAACATATTCATCTTAAAAATGATTGTACATTATTACGCAGTCATTTTATTTTAATTAAGTCAAGAGAACAAACTACAGGACAAATGGAGAGGAAGAAGAAAGTGAGGGTAGTGCTGTATCTTTTTCTTACTTTATACATTCTTGTGCTGTGTTTGATTATTGCTACAGCTGACACAAGTTGCTTATTTTAAAAGCAACGGGCAGCTCCATCAGTTTCTTCTATCCAGTACTGAAATTTGCTCTGTTCCTCTTTCTCAGTGGGAGAAAAAACAATAACCAACACCCCCCCCCCCCAAAAAAAAACACACACACACATACATATACTGATTAGTCCTGGCACTAATCTGAGAAAAAGGAATTACTCAGTTATCACTGCAAATCAGGGATTCAGTGTATTAGTTGGTCAAGAAATAAAGGTCTTTTGGTGGTTTTTCTCCTTATTTATTCCTAGTCTCAGTCAGGACGAAAGCTAAAAGAGAAAGAGCAAGTACTATCTCCTTACACCATCTGTGACTGCCGTGATGATGACAGAAAACCTGATCTGATGGTCTGAGGGAAGAGCGGCTATGCCTCTTAGAAAAAGGCATTTCTGCACCTCACAAAGCAGGTGTTTCATAGATTAGAAAAAGTCTTAAAACAGAAATCAGCTATCTGCATTTAAGACTCACTAATAATTCACTGACTGCAGTTAAACTCCATTGTATTCTATGTGCCCAGTGGACAAAAAATCTCACCATCATCATTACTGTGACACTTATTTTTGGTCAGACTACATGGCATGCGGGATCTCCAACTAGGGATCGAACCCGTGCCCCCTGCAGTGGAAGCTCAGAGTCCTAACCACTAGGCTTCCAGGGAAGTACCATGGATGCTTACTATGTGCCAGAAACTGTTCTTAGGAGCTTTATCTGTGTCAACTCTTTAATTTTTCATACCATATAGGTCCCATTTGAAAGGTGAGGGAAGTTGAGAAAGGTTAAGTAACTCTCCCAAGGTCATAGAGCTGGTAATAGCACAGGCATTACATCAGAGCCCAAGCTATTAACCATCAGGCCATCCAGCTTCCTGGTATAACAAGGCCAGCTTCATTCTAACAGCCCATCAACTCAAAATACTGAGCAGAACTGACAAGCAAAGAAAAGCCTGGCAAAGAAAGCAAAAGACCACAAAGTTCAACAAAGGCCCAAGAAGAGGACACTATTAAGTCTGGCCTAACTTTAGATGAGCCCCTCTTATCTGACTTATTCCCTGAGTTTCATGTAAACACATCTCTTCAAGCCATGAAGTGGGTTCCATAGGGAAACATAAAGCACCAGACCTAGTTGTAAGGCACCCTTTATCTGGTCCAGTCCTGATTTCCGCTCTGCTTCATTGCGGAACCGTCTTCGGATAGTAGGAAAAACCTTGGTCTCCCAGGCTTTCACCAGCAGGGCGTAGTGGTCCTCCTGGAAGGAGAAGGCAAACGTGAATGGAGAAAGAACACCTTGTATCCTTCCCTGACTTACTATGGCTTTCACCCCTGAGGTCTTCAACCCTCTCAAATGCCAGTGGCAGAAACACACCGTGCGGACCACCAAACTAACTACACCATCAGAGGCCAGGGGAGGCAACAGCTGGCTTGGGGTGAGCTCTTCATTTCCCTCTAAAGCCATATAAACACTTCACATGATCCCAAACTTCACTGCTGAATTACCATCAAAGTACTTCTTTATCCAACATCCAGATTGCTGCTGGGCCATGGAGCCAAATAGATACAGTTATTGATACGGGGTTTAGAAAAATGAATACCCCAATTACTGTCCAAACACAATGATATAACTGAAAGCATAAAGACTTCAGTTTTGCATGCTCAGATCAAAATATTCCTTGTGGCTTGTCTTCATCACCAGGGAGCTACGTGACCGCTGTGGGTCTCTTACCTGTGGGATGTCATCGTCGTCATCGTCATCACTTTCATCATCTGCAATGGGGGGCGGGTGGGGGTCTGGGCCAGAGGTGATGAAATTCTCATAGCTGAGCTCCACTTTATAATGACAGGAAGTATCACTATCATATTCTGTAACAAAGCACAGTGACAGTGAATTCTAGGCAAGGGCATATGAACTCATCCATGGACAGACCAGATTCTCTTAATTTGTGAGATATAAAGACTCTTAGTTCTTAGAGGAATTTTAAACCACAGAGTCAAGGAATAACTAGTCTACAATTTTTTTGAATCCTAAAATAGTTTATATGGATATAATTCATTCAACTCAAAGAAGACTTTGGAAGGTTCTTCAACAAGATAAAGAATTAAACGGACTCTTTTTTATTTTTTTTTAAAACAGACTCTTAAAACAATTTTCAAACCAGTATCCCAAGGACCAAATATGGCTGCAGACATCTCATTTCTTGAAGCTCATTTTTATTCAGTCTTATAATAAGATTGATTTTTCAAATAATCAGGAATGTTTTTAGTGCACACCTACACATCTACCACTTAGATTCCACAATTAACATTTTATTATTCTTTGATGGCTTCCGTTTTAAATCAGTTTAAAAATGATTAACATTTAAAATTGGGAGATTTTATATAAAATTCTGTGGTTCTTAGCTGTCTCATAAAAAGTAGACAATCTTCCAGGCCTGCATTTCCATGTGGCAATATTCTGTGGGTTCTGAGTAGAGGCACACTTCCTCTAGGTGGGAGATGGACTCTCCAGACCACCAGGCTTCCTCCTGGCTCCCTATTTTATCTGGGCTTATTAATTACCCCGCTACCAGTGGGCATGGGTTATATCCGAGCTGAACGGGTTTATGGAATTAACAGCGTCCGCACTTCCAGGAAGCAGGTGGACGCTGAGGGAGGCAGCTTACGTTGCTGAGCAGTGGCCACGGCAGCAATTCGGCATGGCGGCCCGTGAGTGCCCGGGTCTGACGCAATACTGGTGCCAGCGTCGTTATCACTGTCAGAGGCCATGGCAAAGGGCAGGGCCTCGAAGTTAGCGCTGATCTCCTCGGCCAGGTCGGTGCACAGGTCGGCAGCATTGCGGTGGGCCTGCCCTTCAGCATAGGCAAATGGGCGGGAGCCAAAGTTAGCGCGAGTCTTGGTGTTCTGGAAAGGAAACCAAAGAAAGGACTTGAAAGGAGTTAGGTTACTTATGTGTCCACTTTTAACACCTCCAAGTGGATTTCATTCACTGTCCCCAGCTATGGAGAGTCTGTGACCCTGGCAGAGGGGCTGGTGCACCTATAGACCCTGGTGCTTCGAGCTTGGCAAGGCCGCCCTGCCCCTCACCTCACACTCACGCTCTTCGCTGTTCAAGCTCAGTGGCCTTTCTTGTTTCCAACACTGTTCCTTTCTACTTGACGCCACTGCACATGCCATTGCCTTCACCTGCAACATTCTTTCCTCCAATTTTGTCCATTTAAACCGGTTAAAATTCCAGATCTGGCTCAAACATCACTTCTTCAGGGTAATACAGATGTGGCCAGATTGGCTTGGTACTTGCTTCCCTCAAGTCTATAATTTTCAATCATATTGTGATGATTAATTTTATACACTGACTTGACCGGCCACAGGGTGCCAGATTAAACATTGTTATTGCTGGTGTGTCTGTGAGATTAACATTTGAATCGATGGACACAGTAGGTCCCCAATGTGAGTAGGCACTATCCAATCCATTAAGGGTCTGAATAAAACAAGAGGTGGAGGAAGGAGGAATTCAACCCTTTTCCCTTTACCCCTGCTTGAGTTAGGATATCTCACTCTGTCTTCTCTTTTCTCTTGCTATTGGACTGAGACTGAATCAAGCCATGCCTCTCCTGGGTCTCTGGTGTGAAGAGGACAGTTCATGAGACTTGGCTCATGGTAACATGAGCCAATTCCTCAAAAGAAATCTCCTCTCCCACCTCTGTCTACATACACACATACACACACACATTCTTTCTTTCTCATATATATATATATGTACACACACACACACACACACACACACACACACACACATCCTATTGCTTTTGTTTCTCTGGAGAACACTGACCAATGCCTAGTGTTTATTAGTTTGTGATTATAGACACACACACACACGTATTTATGTGAATATTTGACTAGGCAACCTGACTCCTCCAACTGGATTTAACTGCACAAAGACCATATCTTTTTTGATCATTGTTTATTGTATGTCCAGAGCTTAGCATAGTACTTGAGATATAGCACTCAATATAGGTGCTCAATAAATAAATATTTATCGAATGAATAGAACAGTCTGCCTAAATTATTGCCATCTTTAATCAAGTCACTGAAGAAAGAGAAAAGATGCTATCAGAGACGTGGTACAGGGGCACATCCTACAAGAACTTCTAGGTCATTCGAAGATTTGGGCTTTCACATTATGTGATACAGGATGTCACTGACCTGTTGAAAGCAGAAGAGTAAAATGACCTAACCAACATTTTTAAGGGATCACTGTAGCTGCTGTGTTGAAAAGACATGTAAAAGGGCAGGAACTCAGGGGATGGGAGGAGAGGGAAATATAGGAATACTGTAACATGCTACCCAGAAGGTGAGGGTGGCTGGGCCATCAACTAAGTGGTCAGATTCTGGATAAATTTTGAAGGTAAGTCAACAAGGTTTGCTGATGGACTGGCTGTAGAGTGGGAGGGAGAAGAGGTATCAAGAAAGAGGCCAAGGTTTTTAGCCTTAGCGACTGGAAGAAGGGAGCTGCCATTTCCTGAGACAAGGCAGGCTAGGGAAGAAGCAGGCTGGGGGTAGGGCAGAGTTAGGCTCAGTTTTAGACAAGTTAACTTTGACATGCCAGTAGAATATCTTTCTAAATGTTGTCTAGGCTGCTGAATATTTGTGTCTAGAATTTAGGGTGAGATCTGGACTGGATATAAGGATGTGGGAGCTACCAGCATGTAGTAAGTAGTAATGTCCCATAGAACATTAGTCGTTTATAGGTGCTCCTTAAAAACAAGAGTTCCATGATTCAGTATAAGTGTAGGGATGCTGGGTTAAATAAAATTTAATTTTTAAATCTTTACTGAAGGATAGCTCTGAGCTTTTGGTATACTAAATCAACCCAAGAGGGTCATGTTCCAAACTTACTTAACCACAGGCTTTTTCTACTGGCACTGGAAGAACACTAGTGTCCCTTGCCTTGTTGTTTAGGAAAGATGGCCAAAAGGAGATCAAAGCATTTAAGCACTCAGATTCAATGCAAAGGAAGGACCCACTTCTTCAGGTTTTTTGAGGTTTTGTCATCAGGTACCACATACTATGTCAACCAGGCTACGTCAAGTGTCTTTAATTTTTCCATTCCTGATGGAACAAATTGCTGAGGAGAATTTGGTGTTCGTTCTCAACGAGATAACCTGCCTTTTTTTGAATATGAACCACCGGCCACATCCCACCCGAGACATCTTCGAGATACGGTGAGAGGCGCTGCCCACAGTATGTGAAGTACACACGGCCCTTGGCAGGCTGCCCGGGTGGAGGAGGCGTCCCCTCGGTTCTCTCCCAGCCAATCCCTGCCACGTCACCTAGGGCAGAAGGAGACAACACTTTTTTTTTTTCCTTTTTATTGACTATTAAACTTCCAATATGTAACTGGCATGTGGTCACATACCATTGACTATCATGGTTTTTATTTATTCATGCCATCAGTTACAGTTGAAAAAGACATGGAATGCCTTGTATTGGGTTGGCCAAAATTTCCTGTGTTTTTACATAAGATGTTATGGAAAAACCCAAATGAATGTTTTGGCCAACCCAATATTTGGATATATATAAAGTAACATAGTTTCCTTGGTGGTTCAGATGGTAAAGAATCCACCTGCAATGCAGGAGACCCAGGTTTGATTCCTGGGTCAGGAAGATCCCTTCGAGAAGGGAATGGCTAACCACGTCAGTATTCTGGCCTGGAGAATTCCATGGACAGAGGAGCCTGTCAGGCTGCAGTCCATGGGGCCACAAAGAGTCAGAAGACTGAGCGACTAACACTCACTCACTCAAAGTAACACAACAGAAATAAACAATTTTAAAAAGAGAAATCAGAAACTGTTCAGAAGAACAAAAATAATAGTGTCTACATAGTTACTAATTACACATGAAATTTAACCTTTATTTTCCAGGCAGCTAAGACAAAAAGGAAAAACAATAGATATGATTTTTTAATAGAGGAATACAAGTTTTTCTCTCTTAACACATACAAGATTGCTTATGAATAAAGGTAAGAAAAGTAGTATTTTCTCAGCAAGTTTGCAGATGACTTAGAAAGGGTCTAAAAATATAATTTAAAACTCCACCTACAATGTAAGCTAAACATACATCATTAACTCATATTATGACTCCTTACTTATATTTATTTAAGGCATTTTTCAGGAAGTGAAGATAATACAAACTAAGCTGCTTTCTGATGAGATAGATACTGGGATGAACTTAGAGAACCAAGGGGACCATGTCCACCATATCAGCACTACTATAGGCTGCCTCAGGCAAGCTGCTAGCGCACATAGCTTTACAATTAACACACTGTAAACTCTCCAGTCAGAGCATGATGTTCTGTGATTCTGCTTTTGATCAGTCTCACAGGCTTTCTTTATTTTTTTGGCTGCACTGCACGGCTTTCAGGATCTTAGTTCTCCGACCAGGGATAGAACCAGTGCCCTCAGAAATGAAAGTGTGGAGTCTTAACCACTGGACTGCCAGGGAATTTCCAGTCTCATATGCTTTTGATACCACTAGGCTGGGTTTCCCAATGGCTGGGGAGTTGTCATTGTTCACCACGGCATCTGCAGGGCCTAGAAGAGGGCCCAGCACATAGGAGATGCTCAAAGAGTAACTGTTAATGAACAGACACTGAAGGTGTTGGTACCGAGGTTGAGATCCTGTTGTTAAAAGTAGGTTCTTAATTCCTAGTACCACACAGACACATTTCTCCAAGAAAAGTGTAGGTAGCATGCTTGCTTTAGGTCTGATCCAAAATTTTCTCAAAAACTAAGTATGATCAAACAAAACAATCACCTGTAACAAACAAATAAACCACCTAACTACAGGTCCCCTGCTCTCCCTACTCCCCATCCCTTTGTGCTTAAAGCACTTAAGTACTCAGCAGATTACAGAGTTCTGCTTCATAGAGAGAGAAACAGCCTGCCAGGAGGTAACTTTCCAAGGCATAACTTGACCATAACTGAAAATACCATGCTCACTGTAAAGTACAATTTAATAAGCAGCTCCCTCAAGGAAAAGTGTTGACCAAATTACCCCTCAGACAGCTACAGGAAGTTATCCATCGGGTTCAGTGACTCAGGAATCCCTACCTAAGCATCTCAGACCATCTATCACATTTAATAATTTCAAGTTTCATCAGAGATGATGCTAAGATGTACTGTCTGAAAATAAGTCACCAACACTTTTGGCTGCTTCTAATGTCAAGAGGACAATGTCTGTATTATGCTACTTATGGAGCAGTTAGGACTATTCCTCTACTATTACCAATCAAGTCATTATATGGAGGCTGAAAAAGACGAGGGGAAAGATTTTCTTTTTATTGAACTGACTATGTGACTGAAACACCTAGGCAGAAGATCTGCTGAAGCTGGACTGGATGTCTAGGCTACTGAGAGCAAAGTCTATAGCACATTGTCTTACCTACTGATAATAGATTTCTCGAGTGCTTCAAGGCAACTGGTAGGGGTGGGTTTTTTTTTTAAGCTATTTATATGTTTATTAATGAAAAGCTAATTAAAGACCAAACTTCAAAGAAAAGCAAAATCTCAGATTTTTCTAATGATGGAGGAATGACAATTAATGTGACTCCTAAGTTACCAATGGAGGCTTTAATGACAACAGTGCCTCAAAAAATGATAGGTTCAGTGTAAACTAGGGGACAGCAATGACAAGTATTTCATTTTCTCCAGAAGACGGTGTCCATTTGCAGTTGCTGAGTTTCATTAATTTTGACCTATTCTGATCCAGACCTGGGAACAACTTAGACAAGGTGAAAAAAAAAAACAAAAAAACAAACCTCCCACCATACTCACCAGGAGAGAGAGTGACATCTAATCGAACGCTCTTCCACTGTAATAAACTGGAGCCATTGTAATGCACGGCTCGGCCATTGCTATTGAAAAAAAACAAGGAACAGTCAGAGACAAGGCTAATGGGCCAACACAGAGGAAGGTAAACAGTGAATGGGTGGAGGAGTTTCAGTAGCAGGAGAGTAACTAGAAGACAAATTCTAAGAGCTCTTCTCTTTCATTGAACATGAGTATATTTCCAGCTGGTATTGTCTATATTTTTTAGGGTAGAGACTATAATTATATTACTATAGTTTTAAAATGCCCACATCCATGTTGTTCTTTTTTTTTTTTTTTTGCCACACTGCATGGCATCTTAGTTCCCTGACCAGGGATTGAACCCATGCCCCCTGCAGTGGAAGCACAGAGTCTTAACCACCGGATAGCCAGGGAAGTCCCTATTTTTTTTTTAGGTAACAGTGATAGCAGCCACTTACTTATGGAAAAGACAGGTGCCCACTGGATTAGTCCATGCCCCATCTCTTTTCTCTGCTTCTGTAGCAAAGCCAAAGGAAACTATTGGTCCAGTATCATCATCTGTATCTCCATAGGAAACAATTTCAATTTCCCAGTAGAAAGACGGGGCCTGAAGAAACACCAGGAGTGGGCAGACAATCAGAGGGCTCACCTTGGGCCCTTAAACTTCCTTTCTCTCATATTTGAAAGACAGAGGCAGAAGACAAAGGGTCCTGTGATTTCTCACCTGAACGGGCAGTGGTGAGGTGGCATAGATAAATGTGCCCCGGGGCAGACCGCCCCCCGCACTGGGGTCTGCTAGGAAGGTGACAGAAGTGAGGTGCGAGGAGAACATGCAGGCTCGGACAGGTGGAAACACTCGTGAGGGGCTCCATGTAATCTCTTTGGGCTGCATTGGGGAAAAACACTCTTATTCAATAGCATTGTGAACACAAAATGGAGATGTTGAGATTTCAAGTGACATTTTTTCTCATATATTTTTAACTTTCTTATTTTGAAATGACTTCAAATCTACAGAAAAATTGTAAGAATACAGCAATTTTTGTATACTCTTACCTAGTATAAATAAAAATTTTTGAGATAAAATTCACATAACATGTAACTTGCCCATTTAAAGTGTACAGTTCAATGGATTTTAGTATATTCACAGAATTCTACAATCATCACCACAAACTAATTTTAGAATGCTTTTGTTCTCTTTAAAAGAAACTGTACCCATTAGAAGTTAATTCCCATCCCTCTCTCCTCCCAGTCCCTAGTAACCACCTCTATGCTTTCTGTCTCTCTGAATTTGCAGGTTCTGGACATTATAAGAAATGGAATCATACAGTATGTGGTCTCTTGTGACTGGCTTCCTTCACTTAGCATAATTCAAGTTTTATCCATACTGCAGAATGTGTGAGCACTCCCCTACTTTTTAAGGCTGATAATAACTCCATTGTATGAATATACCCATTTTATGCATTCATTCATCAGTTGATGGACGTTTAGGTTGTTTCTACTTTTTGGCTATTATGACTAGTGATGCTAAGAATATTCATAGATATGCCAATATTGGACATTTTTGCCTCTTTTGCCCCTCAAGTGAAATTTGTTTTTTCCCTGTGAGTCTGCTTTCTCATTTGTTTTATTCACTAGTTTGTTGTAGTTTTTAGATTCTATGTATAAGTAGTATCACACAGTAAATGTCTTTCTCTGTGCCACTTTTGCTCTTTAGTCACTCTATGTATACTTATTAGTATTATTACAAGATGAACTACAGATCTAAAATTTTGAAAAAGTTTTCTTTTTTTTGTTATTGATAATGCAGAAATTATTTACAGACTGAGGAGTTCTGCTCCTCCATCTCATTCAGAGATGAGAGCGTCACTGCAGAGCTTGTACCTCCAAAGGCTCTGCCAACGCCCCTTCTAAAATCATGGACGTGCTGCCCGGCATTCTGTAACTCTCTCATGCTGCGTGCTGCAGACACGGCAGAGGGCTCACCTGTCTCCGGTCAGCCTGCAGTGGAGGCGGTGGGGGCCGAGCACAGTCCCGGTAGAGCATCCTCAGCCGTTCACACTGCACTTCCACAACTGCCAGCCGCTCTCCTGCAGGGGGAGATGTCGAAGACGTGCACATAAATCCTACACCTCTTTTGGAGTTGGATCCGAGCAATGAAATACTTACAGAGATTATTCACATTTTTACAAAGAGCAAACGCCCTGAGACATCTTTGTCTCCTACAAAGATGTAGCTCAGCAACAAAGCAATGCAGTCACATGCATGGGCCCTGAGGTTGGGCTGCCTGGATCCAGAATCTGGTGCCATTACTTGATATTTATCATCTCACGGCCAACATGGGGGTAATAACAGTACCTGTGCCTCACAGGGTGGTTGTGAAGATGAGACAATGCAAATTAAAGCCTTTAGCCAAGTCCCTGACACATGGCCAACACTCAATAAATGAAAGCTATTATTATCATCTAATGAATGAAAACTATTATTTTTATCATCTAAATTGATTTTTTAAAAGACTATAACCTGCTAAACATCTCCCACAAGCAAAGCACAGGGCCAGATGTTGGAAAATAGAAAGTTAATATGAGCTGAAGTCCCTAATCTGGGAGGAGAGATAAGACATGTATATGCACACACGCATATGACGAAGAACATAGTGCAAGGCTGAAGTGTGTTATTATGTGACGTAAGACACAAACATGGGCAAAGATGAGAGACAAACCAAAGAGGGAAGCATTACAATGGCCAAGTCTGTGGCTTAATTTATCCCAGATGAAGTAAAATAAGAGGAGTTCACTGAAAAATTTTTCACTTCAGAGAATCAATATATTATTGCTTATAAATTCTATGACACATTCATTTATGAAATTAAAAAACCTTGATACATTAAAAAATAAAAATTAAAGAACTCTTTCTCTTCTACACACTATTTTGAATCTCATGTAGTACACAGCATTTCTTCTGAGCACAGACTCTAATTCTCTAGTAGGCTATAAGAACCTACTGCTGTGTTGGAAAGTAATTCAGACATAGTTTTTCTTTTTTTTTTTAAATACAGGTAAACCAGCAAACTTAGATACCTACTTTAAACCTTAAAATCCTTTCTGGTAATCCAATATGTGAGTTATTAAGGACTGTTCAATTGTACATGGATTTCCCTGGTGGCTCAGAGAGTCAAGAATCTGCCTACAATACAGGAGACCCGGGTTTGATCCCTGGCTCGAGAAGATTCCCTAGAGAAGGGAATGGCCACCCACTCCAGTATTTTTGCCTGAAGAATTCCATGGACAAAGGAGCCTAGTGGGTTACAGTCCATGGGGTGGTAAAGAGTCGGACACAATGGAGCGACTAATACTTTCACTTTCTTGACACAGGACACTATTTTAGAATATAAATTGCTGTGTATAAGCTCATAGTCTTCTCTTTTGTAGCAATTAATAAGAACTTCCCATATGTTTCTTTCAACTCTTTGTTTCTATAGGGTTCTTTTCCACAGGGGAAAAAATGGGTTAGATGGGTTATTATTCAAGCTATTTGCTCTAAATTATTATGATTTCTGGCTTATACATTAAGTACCAAAGTTAATTTCACAGAGTAAGATAAAATGTATTCTATTTTATTCTATAAAATATATAAAAGAGAGCCAGAATGAGCCCTAGAGAAAAGCAAGTGATTCATTCAGAAGGTTATATGTTTGCTAAAGTCAGTCAAATAAGTCTTAGGATGCAACCTAAGCCAAGGATATTAAAAAAGCAGAAGTAGGGAACTACTTATGACACATACAAAATTAAACAATGAGCAAGTGTTTAGTCACAAGTAATTTCACTTGAGAAGCCGAGCAAGCAAGCTCCTTTTCTTTTGTTCTTGTGTCTCTTTTGGGGGGATCTCTCTGAGGCTTTTTAATGGTTGCTGGCCCCAGACAGCTATGATTATTAAGGGAAGGAGATTAGAGAAGTAAAACAGATATAAAAATGAAGATGAATTAAAAAGCAAAAACAAGCCAAAAGAAATCACTGTCACATGAAAACGGACAAAAATTTAAGGACAGAAAAAATTAGAGAGTTACAGGAAAAAAAGCAAATAGCATGAGAGACAATAAATAATATAGGTAACAAAAATGACCAAAAAAATAGATAAGATTAAAACCAGTAAGGGAGGTAAAGATATTCATTTTTTCCTTAGTTTATGAAAATATCAGTACAAGAGCATTGGAGAAATGCTAATCTAATTGTGAACAATTATATTTAGAGTCCAACTAGATCCTTGAGGATAAAGGGTAAATTTTCACTCAGAAAAACTCAGGCCAACCATCAATGTACAAGAAATTCAAGAACAAAGGACATATTAAATTCAAGAACATATTAAATGACACCATAGGATATACAAAATCCAGACTATGGGAAACTCTTCAACAAGTAAGTTGTAAGGGAAAAAAAGATACTGAAGGGAATCTGTATTTAAAAGCAATTTAAAAGACAACAATGAATTACAATGGATGAACTCTAACTGGATTCTGATTCAAATAAACAAATGTAAAAACAAGTATGACTCTGAGAAAATTAGAAAGTTGAACACTGACTAGATATTAAATAATATTAAATTATTGTAAATTTTTTACATGTGAAAATAATATTGTGGTTTAAGAGTGCTTATTGAGATACAGACTAAAATATTTACAGATAAATAAAAGGAATATCTAAAAATCTGCTTAAAAATAATCTAGGAGGGTGCAGTGTAGAAGAAACACAATTGGTTATGAGTTGATAACTGTTGAAACTAGATGATGGAAACATGAGGGTTCATTATACAAAAATAGTCTCTTTTTGTATTTGTTTGAACTTTTCCATAAGCACATATACAGACACACAGAAACACAAACACATAAAGACAGATGTTAGCGCAAATTTCTGGACTCTGAATTCACATGTGGCCAATGACAACAGTCAGAAAGTATCCATAGCCCTAAGGGCAGGTCATGAAGAATTCTAATACAGAAATGAAACCCACTTATTAATATGAACGGGCAAAGAAAATACTCTGACATCATGGTCCTAAAGTTAAAATGAAAAATACTGATTTCCTAGTTGGCATATACTGAAGCCTTTTATTTACATTTGCAGATTTGAAATGAAAGTCAGTCGTGTAAGTGCTGTGTCTAGAGCTTAGCTGTTGGGAAGTGTATGTGAAAACAGTCAATAATCCATTCCAAATTGTCAGTGTGCTAACAAACCTCGACACAAAGAGTAGAAAGGAAA
Source organism: Odocoileus virginianus (assembly GCF_023699985.2). Classification (NCBI taxonomy): domain Eukaryota; kingdom Metazoa; phylum Chordata; class Mammalia; order Artiodactyla; family Cervidae; genus Odocoileus; species Odocoileus virginianus. The sequence continues at coordinate 57,969,328 of NC_069685.1, read as the reverse complement.
GCAACAGGTACTTACCAGCACTGCATTCCTGGGCTACTAGGTTAAGAACTTCAACAGCTGCTGGACACTGCTGTATGAATTCTTCACAAAATAAGCTGTCTTCTAAAAGCTGGGCCATGACCAGGCATGCTCTTAATGTTAAAAGATTTACAATATTTCAAGGTCATCAATGGTCATTCTCTAAAAAGCTGACTGTGAAAAACATTTCAATCAATTTTATCTACTAATTTAAATAAGGTTACAACTCTCCATTCCTCTTGCTTTTTTACTGAGCTGCATTGGTTTGAATATATGTAACTAGCTTCTCTTTTCCCGCACAGTAACTGCTGACATTGCATGGACAACTGGAAAAGGGGGAAATGGCTGCCATCTCTCTACATGAAGAGACCAAGTGCCAGCTACGAAATAAGCACTGTCTCCTAATACCTTTTCCTAAACTGTGCTCTGTAGGCAATATTAATGTTCTGAGAACAAGAGAGATCCGAATGCTTGGGAAATCAGTATACTGATCTCTCTCACCAGATTCAAAACATACATTAGAACTTTCTCTCAAGTTTCATTGTCAAAAGAAACTTGTTGCTGTTGTATAATTGTAAATAAATGCGTTTTCTTTCCAATTCTGACACTTGTGAGCATTCCCTAATTTTCTCCTCAGCAGTTTGGAAAGTGGTAGACCAGATAGGTACTGATGTGGTCTGAACTACTTAAAAAAGGGCCAAGTGACAGAAGACTTCCTGTGATAGAACAAAGCTCTTTGACCAAAGCAAATCAGTGGGGTTTATGCATGCACTTCATATACCAGTCGTATTTTGATTGTTTATTTCCTTAGGGAAACAGCTAAACTATTTCAAAGCAGAGAAGTTGGGGAATGCAACAAAAACTGTAGTAAACACAGCACAAGAGGATGGTTTCTGTTCCTCAGTTTGGCATGAGTTCATGCTGTGGACCCAGTAAACCTGGCACAGAGAGGCCCATGGAGGACTTCTGGCCCTCTGGCCTGCTCCACCTCAGCACTTTAGGGGGTCTCTGGAGGGCGCTCACCTTGTTCTTATTTCAGCCAGGAGCCGAACGACTGCCATCACAGGAGCTGACCCATCTCCTGTTGCAGGAAGTGAGGTATGAATAGAGAGACTTCCCTCCTGAGGAAGCAACATGGACTGGACTGCCTGTACTACCTTCTCAGTAATGGACAGTTTATGAAGAGGCAATGCCTGATGGCGGTGGTGGGGGGGGCATGGCAAAAAGTTAAATTCAAGTAGTTAGTTTATAAGAAATGAGGGTGTTATTATCATCTGGAGTTAATTCTCAAAATTTCAATTAAAAAAAAATCACCATACAGAAAATTGCAAGCTAGACCAAAACAATTAAACATACAATATACTGTGGAATATTCCTCACCAAAGAAATGAATTTGGTCATTTAGGTAAAAATCTTCACATCAAGGTTACTATTAAATAATTATACCCAATATGTAAATACATATCATAAGTAAAATTTAAGAAAACCAAGTATTTGTGCTTCAGGACTGTGCACATGCATATTATTCATTACAGGATGGTTACCATTTGCAGTGACATTTGAGGATACATTTAAAAATCACCTTACCTCTGATCTTGGAACACAAAGTCTAGACAATGGAATAGTCAGTGTGTCTGATGCTTGCGAAGTCTTTCTACAGTCTATGGGTGGGAATCTGACTGTAGCTATACCTTCCTGTTCGTTGATAGAAGCCACCACTCCGATGCTTCCTGATATTCCTCTACCTAAAACCTAGAGACACAGATGGGTTAGCACTACCTACCAAACCTGATGGTGTGAGCAGCGATCTGATGTAACGAGTGGGAGGAGTAAATCTACAGCTGTCATTATCGGCATTACAGCAATAGGTTCTTATAATGCAGATGCCAAGCCCTGAATGTGAGTTAAAATAATAGGTCCTAAAACCTTGTATCAAGGTGATCACTGCTGCTGCTGCTAAGTTGCTTCAGTCATGTCTGACTCTGTGTGACCCCATAGACGGCAGCCCACCAGGCTCCCCCGTCCCTGGGATTCTTCAGGCAAGAACACTGGAGTGGGTTGCCATTTCCTTCTCCAATGCATGACAGTGAAAAGTGAAAGTGAGGTCACTCAGAAGTGTCCGACTCTTAGCGACCCCATGGACTGCAACCTACCAGGCTCCTCCGTCCATGGGATTTTCCAGGCAAAAGTACTGGAGTGGGTTGCCATTGCTTTCTCCGTAAGTTGATCACAGTATGAAGCAAATTCAAGCCTCAATTCTAAAACACTCCCAATATTAACACCACCACAGGACATAAGGGTTTTAGCTACTGTGCAGTACTGTACTGATGTCTGAATAATCTGCAGCACTGTGTGGATGAGAAGCCACTTGTTTCTTAGCTTGAAAAAACAAGAATTTTTGTCCAACTGGGTGGATGGCATTTGTCTTACAGTTGATAGATGGATCAATGGACTTACACACAAGGGAAAGCGATGACTTGGGAAAATGGTGCCTGGTTACCTGGACCTCAGACCCGATCTTGATTGTCTCTTTGAAGCCTCCAAGTGCACACAGTGCAGCCACAGCCTGGCGGGCAATTCTCTGAAGTTTGGCGAGCTTTCTGCCACTACTGCTGCCATTTTCCAGAATGCTTTCTGCATATTTCCCCAACTGTGGAATGTACATCAGTGCACGAGACAGAACCTAAACATATGAAGCAGCCCACATGGCAGCAGTTAGAACTTTGGTCGTTTTGATACTAAAGATGGTGCAGTGTTGACAACAGGGCCCCTGGACTAAGGAACTCTGGACACAGGAGGGGTGCAGCAACGAGCAGGAATGACCACTGATGTTCTTGCCATATTAGTCTTACATAATTGGACAAAACCAGAAATGCACAACCTTGAAATATGAGCAAATCAAACACAGTTAAAAAAAAAAAAAAAACTAAAATAGAGACAAAAATTTATCTGAAGAAAGACCATAATAGCATACCACCTACCTTGCAACACCCAATTACCTTTAGGATGTGTTATAAGGTGTTCACAAGATGAATGACTGGGAATAGGGAAACTGATGACCAAATTCTAGTTTTTGGGAGACTGAACTAGTTTGTCAAGATGAATTACTGAGGAGCTCAGGGTGTGTAAATCCAACAGAGGCCTCCTTAACACTCACCAACTCCACTTAATAAATCCAATAAACCAAGGATACATGACTTCCTAATGTTAGTACCGACTGAACACAGGCAAGGAGGAGAAACAAGGTGTGCCATTCTTCCCCTGTGCCATTCTAGCCTGCCTTCAGTGAAAGCAGAACTGGCAGTGATAGGAGATGTGGGTTAACAGAGTTGGAACCACTAAATCAAAGCAGATTTCAGGGGAAACACAAGTCTATGTGGCTGAAATGGGAACGCTCTCTGTTACAATGTCCCTTGCTAGAACAAAAAACTGACTTCTGTCCTGCTTCCTCCTTTAAGCAATAACAGCATACTAACCTTCTCTGCTGTCGTGGTCCATATCTGAGCAGCATTTGACTCAGGTGCCATCAGCAAGCTATGAAGCAAGGCAATCACCTCAGCGGCCATGCTGTTTGCCACGTGCCCACTGATGAAAGGTCGAACGGGGTCGGTCCTGCAAGTGTCAACAGGGAAAAGTGTCAAGGCCCCATGATCGTAAAGAAGCCAGAAGAGTGGCTTTAGACTTGGCACCAGATGGAAACATTTTCTAATTATGGTGGGTTAGCCAAAAAGTTGGTTTGTGTTTTTCTGCAAGATATTACTGAAAAAACTTAATAAACTTTTTGGCCAGCTCCATACTAGAAAAAGTGGATTTTGGTAACTTCCCTGCATCTGCCTCTGGCCGGCAAGCATAGAATCTCACCCAGACTTACCAGGGGCAACACGTGCTCATCCTCCTAAGAGCTGGAATGGTGATAAGTATCGTTTGGATGAAGTAAAGGAAGCAAGGCCAGAATTAACTACTGCTGCTCAAAAAAACTGTAGCTGGTGTTGGTGGTGGCCTTTCTCAGAAGTCCTCCAGCTTCAGATGTGCACTCAGGCCGAGGGCCTCCCTATTCATCCCTCACAGCATCAGATCCACCAAGTGAATGGTCATCACTGGTTGACTTGACTTTGAGGGAAGCTACTAAAATGGCTGGGTATTTTGAGCCTCACTTCCTCACTTCCAGCAGGTCAAGGGGAGGATATAAAATTAAAACCTTCAGGATTTCCCTGGCAGTCCAGTGGTTAAGACTTCTCACTCCCAATGCAGGGGGCACGGGTTCAATTCCTAGACAGGGAACTAAGAGCCCGCATGGGATCTCGCCTTGACATGGCGAGGCCAAAAATAAATACATAAATAAAAATAAATACTCTACAAAATAAAATTAAAACCCTCCAAACAAGCCCTTCACACAGTAAGTCTGAGAAGAGAATAGACAGCTTCTACCCTAGGGAAGGCTTTACCTGGCGAGTTCGGAGTTCCTCTCTCGGCAAATGGAGGTTTGGGCAGTCTTCTTCTTGTCCCCTGTGGACAGCCCGCTCACGGTCTCTGGGTTGAGGGACTCCACGGGTGGCCCAACACTGACAATGAGGCCTGACTGTGCCCACTTGGTCGCTTTTCGCAGAGCAGCTGCCGCCTCTTCTGTAATCACCTCACAGCAGCCACCCTGGGGGTCGGTTTAAAGATTCTCATGATATTCTTTTCACTCTTACGTTAAAAAATCTGTGTCCCCCAATCTAGGCTCATTTTTATAGATGCAAATATTAAAATATTAGAACTGTAGAAAGTTAAATCTCCACAAGCATCCCTTGTGCTCAGTCAGAGAGAGATCATTGCTAGTCTGCCAGAATTTTTTCCTGTAGATTCTGACATACAGAATAATAGGTCATGCTACAAGCAGTTTTGAATTCTTTTTAACAATTATCAAAACATCGTGAATTTTGATCATTGATATGAATCTGATACCATAAAATATCATGAATATCCATGTCAATATAGACATATCTGGTTACTTTTATGGTTGTACAGTATTTCGTTGTTGTTGTTTAGTCACTAAGTCATGGCTGACTCTTTGTTTTTGTTTGTTTTTTCCATTTATTTTTATTAGTTGGAAGCTAATTACTTTATAACATTGCAGTGGTTTTTGTCATACATTGAAATGAATTAGCCATGGATTTACATGTATTCCCCATCCCAGTCCCCCCTCCCACCTCCCTCTCCACCTGATCCCTCTGGGTCTTCCCAGTGCACCATGGTCGACTCTTTGTGACCCCGTGGACTTTAGCCCGCCATGCTCCTTTGTCCATGGGATTTCCCAGGGAAGAAAGCTGGAGTTGGTTGCCACTTCCTCCTCTAGGGGATCTTCCCCACCCAGGGATCGAACTTGAGTCTCCTGCATTGGCAGGTGGATTCTTTACCACTGAGCCACCAGGGAAGCTCAGAGCATTTCATCAAATGGGTGTAATAATTTCTTTAACAAATCCCCTATTTATGGGTACATGAATTCTATTTTATTTTTTACAAACAGAACTGCCAAGAATAAGCTTGTCTCTGGATACTTGAAAATGCCCTTTTTACCCTCACCTTGGCAATAAAGGGTATCATCAGTCTTAACATTATCAGGGTGATAAGGTAAAAATGACACAGTACTATTATTTTTTATTCTTTCCCTTTATTTATTTACTGTGTAATTTGTGAGACTGGACATATTTTTTATGAGCTATTTGTCTTTATTTCTTATTATCCATTATTATTACTCTTTTAACCTTACACCCTATGATCACTTTTTAACTATTTTTACACTGTAGAACTTTCTTAACAGAGCTAAGAAAATTTCTAAGTCAAAATCAAGAGTTCTCTTCCATATTTTAATATTAATGATAAATTGATCTTTTTTAATTTAAACTTTTTGTTTTCTATTGGGGTATTAACAATATTGTGATAGTTTCAACATGGGTAAATCTATGGCTGATTCATGTTGATGTTTGGTAGAAACCAATGCAAAACAAACTGTAAAGCAAATTATCCTTAAATGAAAACAAAACACAATACTGTGGCAGTTTCGGGTGAACAGTGCAGGGGACTCAGCCATACATATACATGTATCCATTCCCCCCTAACTTCCCTCCCAGCCAGGCTGTCACATAACACTGAGTAGAGTTCCATGTGCTATACTGTAGGTCCTTGTTGGTTAGATGATAAATTGATTTTGACTAATCTTCTTGAAAATAACCTCAATGACTTCAATTTCTCATCCTGCTTCTTTGTGGTAACGTGAATGTTTTTTAAAAAATTTCTCCCAAAAACTGGAAGCCTGGTAAATGCTCTCAACTGTGGTTCTTGTTGGAGCAGGTTCCTCCACATTGGGGTTACCTTCGTCATGTCTCGGTCCATTTTCACAACTTTCTCCATGTTGGCACCAGTACCAAGTCGGAAGGGCCGTCCTTCTGAGCTACTGAAATGGGAAGTCAGAGAGAGGTAATGATTTTACAGGATGGTCACAGCTGGGGACTGCAGGCCATGAAGCAACCTGGTAATGGTCAGGCCACCATACATGCTGTAACAAAAATCCACAGTTTAAGACTCAATTTTTCAAAAGGAAATGCTCTTTATTGCTCAATTATAGCACTTTCTAGGGATCAAAACAACAATTTTTTTTAGAGTTATAATGATAATTAAAAACCTGTGTGAAGATGACAAACTAAGTGACAAGCTGATTCTAAAATAAAGAGAAGGCCAGGCCCATGGGAGGCCTCAGTGAGGGATCTAAATCTCCAAGTGAGGCGGTTTTAATAACAGCCTGGACTGGTGCCTGGGTGTGAATGACTGGATCTCCCTTTCTAAGAATTTAGCTCCCCCTGCCTCCTCAACCTGGCTCTCAAAAAAGCTTTCGCCAAGTTTGTATGATGACATTTCACAGTGCCCAGGAATGTTCCTTGGAAATTTCTTCATCTGTGTACTGACTTTCCCTGACTCAGCTTAGCCTATGCCAGTAGCCCACAGTGCTTTTGGTTTCTATGATGGCAGACAAGGGACTCGATTATGAGGATGACACCATCATTCAATCATTTATTTGAAGAGGGGACTCTTCCATCTGAGACAAACATCTCTTCTAAATTCCCTAAATTTCTCTTCTAAATTTCCTAAACGTCTCCTAAATTTAGGAGTTTGTGTTCTGTGGGACATTCTCGTTGTCCTGGATTCCACTAACAGGGCCCTGCAGGTTTGTAATCTTTGGACAGTAATTATATTTTTACTTCTTTGTTGAGCAATCATATCATTCATACTTCAATTAATTATGGCTTTTGAAAAAGTTTCTTACTTCTTTACGTCATAGTCAATGGTATCCCTAATTGTACTTTGACTGAAGGATGCCCATAACTGAAAACCAAGCTGCCTTATTCCTTCTCACAGCTGAGGTCACACTACAGACTTGGTTGGACACAAATGATGCATACTCAATAGGACTTTCACTCTGTCAGGTCCAGAAAGACTGAGTACAGAGTTGTGGTGAAGAGTTCAGGCTCTAAAGTCAGAGGGATCTGTGTCTACGTTTCAGCTCTGCCTCAGTTTGTCTGTGTGTAATGACAGGGATGATAGTAGCAGTGATTACTTGTGAAGAGGGCTGAGATGGTTGATATCTGTAAGGGGCTTACTCAGCACAGTGCCTGTGACATGGCTCATGTCTGAAGGAATGGACTATTACAATCATCACCTTAGTAATGGCTGCAGAACTTCATGGGACGACTGGTCTTCCCGCTTGTGGATAAAGATAGACAGCTTGCCATCCACTGCTTCACTCTCTTCTCCGGGATCTTTATCGCCTTTTAAGGAATTCTTGGGGCTGGTTTTTGTCAACGTGGTGTCAGGTTCAGAAGCAGTTGGAGAAAGGACTGTCTGACATCCTTTAAGCAAACAGAAAAATTGCAAAGTTGTTTGTGCAGCTCCCCTGGATGGGGAAAGCACTGGCTTTGGAACCTCTTTCCTCCCTCTCTCCTACCCTTTCCCCCTTTCCTTTTATCACAGGAAGGACAGCTGCAACTGTGGACAAGGGAAAGCTCGGTCTGATCATCTACAGGAAGTGATGGTACCTTTCTCCCGTCCTGGGGGTGACTCACCTGGGACCACGTAGTCTGCCAGCTTTGCCAAGAGCAGTGAGGCGATCTTGGACGCTGGGTCGCTGGGATCCTCCTGCTCGCTGTTTAGGGAGGGGACGGAGTAGCTCCAGGGTGGGAGCTCCACGTTCCCACAGTCTTCTACGCTCATCAGCGGGAGTGCCGCCCGGCACAGCTGAAGAATGATAAGAACCAGCTTTGGGGACGGGCGTTGGTCAAGTAGCAGGGAGAGGAGTTTGGACACACAAGCTGGCTGGCTCAGGATGGCTTTACCTATGTGACTCCTGCAAAGAGAGGAAGAAAAGGGCCGCAGTGTTGGGGACGTTGATCTATAGAAATTCAGAAACAAAGGTTCCCTCAATGGGGTTAAACAAGCTGACTTCAGATTTCATGGGAAGACAGAATTTTGGCAATATATTTTTATGAAGGTTTTTTTTTAATAACCATCTGATGAAGGCTCATAATTGACCAGTAATACTTTAAAAGATTTTTGAAAATTTTTTGATTCCTTATGTTTAGTTAATTGAGATTCTCTAGTTCAGCATGATTCACAGAGCATCAGGGCTTAGAAATCCAAGCTAGGAGGCTTTTAGTTTAGTCTTTTATTCCTTTTCAAGAAGTGCTTCAAGACCAAAGAGATAATACAGTGCTGTACAGACCTCAAGAGTCTGGGCTCTGCCACAGCTGAACCTGTTACATTTCAGCTGAAACGAAAGAATAAGCAGCCTGAGGTGGACAAACCTCTGTGGGCCTCACAGCTCACACATGATTAAACCTCCGAAGAATATCTTCTTTCAAAGACACAGCATGAGAAGGTAAATTAATTACAAGTCCTGGCCGGTTAATCTTTAATCTTGCTATAATGAAGGTTAAGCTGTTTGGTTACTGAATGCAGTGGTACCTACCTGAAAGGCTAGCAGCTGCTACCAGCAAAGTATTGGAGCAAATGATAATATGTAATTTTGTGGTATAGATATTCAAATAAATAATTTCCACATTTTGGAACTGAATGTTATTTTTCAACGACTGTATTCTCTACTATTTTTCTTGAGGCAGGAGGATGTCAGGACAGCCTAGTAATTTAGCTGTTTCTAAAGACATTGCCGGGAGAAATGTCAATAACCTGAGATATGCAGATGATACCACCCTTATGGCAGAAAGTGAAGAGGAACTAAAAAGCCTCTTGATGAAAGTGAAAGAGGAGAGTGAAAAAGTTGGCTTAAAGCTCAACATTCAGAAAACTAAGATCATGGCATCTGGTCCTATCACTTCATGGGAAATAGATGGGGAGACAGTGGAAACAGTGTCAGACTTTATTTTTTTGGGCTCCAAAATCACTGCAGATGGTGACTGCAGCCATGTAATTAAAAGATGCTTACTCCTTGGAAGGAAAGTTATGACCAACCTAGATAGCATATTAAAAAGCAGAGACATTACTTTGCCAACAAAGGTCCATCTGGTCAAGGCTATGGTTTTTCCAGTGGTCATGTATGAATGTGACAGTTGGACTGTGAAGAAAGCTGAGCGCCGAAGAATTGATGCTTTTGAACTGTGGTGTTGGAGAAGACTCTTGAGAGTCCCTTGGACTGCAAGGAGATCCAACCAGTCCATCCTAAAGGAGATCAGTCCTGGGTGTTCATTGGAAGGACTGATGCTGAAGCTGAAACTCCAATACTTTGACTACCTGATTCGAAGAGTTGACTCATTGGAAAAGACCCTGATTCTGGGAGGGACTGGAGGCAGAGGAGAAGGGGACGACAGAGGATGAGATGGCTGGATGGCATCACCGACTCAATGGGCATGAATTTGAGTAAACTCTGGGAGTTCATGATGGACCCGGAGGCCTGGCATGCTGCGATTCATGGGGTCGCAAAGAGTTGGACATGACTGAGCGACTGAGCTGAACTGAACTGAAGACCGCTACCCTCTCCCCAAAGGAATTCCATCACTCAGAGGAAAAGCCACCTCCTCCCATAGCTCCAGGGGGTCTTCCATACCTTGAGAGATCATTGAGGAGACTCAGGACGTCCTGGAGGGCATCGTTCCCAGCAGCCTGGTTGCCGCAGCACTCGGTTGCTCGGGCAAGGTGATTTGTGAGAAGGCTGGACACCTGACGGGCCAGACCTGAGTGCACAGCCTCTGTGGAGCCGCCTTCAGAGTTCAAGCAAGAAAAAGCATGGTGAAAACCCCAGGAAGGCATGGTGAGTCTGCAGCTGTGGCGGGTCTGCACTAAAGCCTCTGTTTGCCCAATTTTTCTTTAACCTGCTCAGTATTTTGTTAGCCATCCGATTAGTGTCTCTCATTAGATAACAACTGGGCATGGCAACCCACTCCAGTATTCTTGCCTGGAGAATCCCCATGGACAGAGGAGCCTGGTGGGCTACAGTCCATGGGGTTGCAGAGTCGGACATGACTGAGTGACTAAGCACACACAGAAACATAAAGAAGGTAACAGTAACTTGAAAACCGATTCAATGTTGGGGAAATATATAATTCTTTTTTTTCTTTTATCTTCAGTAGTTGCAGCCTGCAGGCTCAGTTGCTCTGAGGCATGTGGGATCTTAGTTCCCCAACCAGGGACTGATCCCTTGTTCCCTGAATTGCAAGGTGGATTCTTAAGCACTAGATCACCAGGGAAGTCCCAGGAAAAGACATTTATCTTAATTAAAATTGAATATAATTAATCCACACAAAACCCAGAAACATACTTTTACCAGGAAGAATTATCATTTTCCTGGGATGAAAACATCTTTTTTTTTTCTTTCATGAAGTAGTTGATGTACAATATAAACTACAGGTGTACAATATAGTGATTCACAATTTTTAAAGGTTGTATTCCATTTTTAGTTAAAATATTGGCTATATTCCCTGTGTTGTCCAGTGTGTCCTTGTAGCTTACTTTATACACAACAGTTTGGGGCTTCCCCCAAAGTGGTGGCTCAGACCGTAAAGCGTCTGCCTGCAATGAGGGAGACCTGGGTTTGATCCCTGGGTCAGGAAGATCCCCTGGAGAAGGAAATGGCAACCCACTCCAGTACTCATGCCTGGAAAATTCCACAGACTGAGGAGCCTGGTAGGCTACAGTCCGTGGGGTTGCATAGAGTCGGAGACAACTGAGCGACTTCACTCTCACTTTCACAGTGCCCTCCCCTTATATAACCCCTCCTCTCTCCCTTTCCCTTACCAGTCTGTGAGTCTGTTTCTTTTTTGGAAAACATCCTGATATTTAACTCACACCTGATCTCTTCTCAAACACAATAAAAGATCTTCTTGAATTTTTCCATTTTCAAGCACCACTCATAAAAGCCACAAAAGTTATTTGCCACTGACTGTTCATTCTACTTGGGAAGTCTTCCTTACCCCTCAAGAAAAATGCTCACATCACCTTCTTTGGGAAGCTCTGCCTGATTCCTTAGTACAGAGTCTGTAGGGACCTCTATGCTCCTCTATGCTCCTTGTGCTCACCTTGATCATGGCATTGATTGCACTGGAATTATTTGTTCACTGGCCTATTTCCCCCACTGGACCATTTATTTTAAGGGGAGGAACAATGCCTCAGTCATCCTATGCCTGGCTCCCAGAACAATAAAACGCACAGTGAATGACACGTTATATACCCGGGATCGTATGCAGAAGTTATCCTTCAAGTTTACTTTTTAAGTAGGATTGCTGACTGAACATATGATTTGGAAATAGGATCTCAAAAGTACAACTGAAAAATCATTTCATAAAAGTATCTATTCAGACACCATTAGCAGTGATGGCAAGAAGGAAGGGAAAGATGCCTTCAATTTCCTGGGGTTACTGTCCTCTTTCAGGTGGTCATCACTCCTCCCAGCCCCCTCAGCTTTACTGAGGTGTGACTAGCAAACAAAAACTGTATATACTCAGATTGTAGAATGTGAGTTTTTTAAAAGGTATACAATGTGATGATTACCTCTCTGTGTGTGCATATGGCAGGTAAAATATAAGACATCTTCTCAGTGAGTTTTAAGTGTAAGTGAAGTATCATGAACTCCAACCACAAAGCTGTACGTTAGGGCTCCAGAACTTACTCATCTTACAGCAGAAAGTGTGTCCTTTGGAACAAAATCTCCCCATTCCCCTTGTCCCCTAGCCCTGGTGACCACTGTTCTACTCTCTGGTTTCTATCAGTTTGGCTTTTTAGATTCCACACATAACTCAGATCACTGCAGTATTTGTCTTTCTGTGCCTGGGTTATTTCACTTAGCATAACGTCTTCCGCATTAGGATATTGTTAAATGTCATAGCACAGTGATAAATTTTCACAGAACCATGCTGATGAAGAGGCTCCCATGAAATCATAATTGATTAAATCAATCTAGTTATGTAATTTAATAGTCTTTCTTTTCCCCATCCAGTACAAATACTAAATAAAAAGAAAAAACACATCGATGGAAGAAATCAAGGAGCTCTATTATAGAAAGGGACCCTGCTTCTCACCTTCTTCTTTTTCCCATTCAACGCAGCGGTTGGCAAGCACCTGGAAGGCTGCCCAGGCCATGGTGGCCACCTTCTGCTTCTTGGTCTGTTTCTCACTGGAGCTGGACTCAGTCTGACTGCTCAAGCTGCATAGTCGATCCATGAGCTGAACAAGGCCACTCCGCACCAGGCACTTCTCTTCACTCCTGGCCAGGCAGAAAGGGTTGATTGAAAGAAACATAACTGACCAGCTCTTAGGAACATCTCACTTAAGATCCAGGTTATCAAAGGGCCATAAAACATGTCAATATAGTCCTTTATTTACAACTTTGGATGCTACCACGTAAAACTCAACACAGAAATTTTTAGAATGACAACTTCCTTCATAAATAATGAATTTCAAGTTTCTGGTTAGTTCATACAGGATAGCAAAGTAAAAATCAATGGAATCAACACAAGCTTATCATAATAGAAAAAAATTGCATATTTTATTATAAGGGCATTTAAAGACTGACTTCATGAATGCTTGGTATCTTCAACCTCTCAATCACAAAACAAAGAAAGGAAATGTGCAAAGGCAGAAAGTTTTGCCCAATGTAATAAGTAACTTCCTAGGGACCTTTTCTTTCCTCCAAACTTATCCATTTTGACAATGTAACATAATTTCTAATGGGGGTCCACCTTTGATCATGTAGGAATTCAACAATAAGAATTTACATAGTAACTTTAGGTGTTTGTCAGGCGACAAGCTCATTTAATCAGAGTGACAGTGTCACTGGATAACCAAAACCAAAAAATCTTTTTAAAAAATATTTTTAATAAATAAAAATATTTCTATTTAATTGATGACATTGTGGTGTAACTTACATATACTAAAAAAGCATTCCTTACCTGGTGTAAGGTATAGTACATAAGAGTCCGATGCTATTTGCACACGCGATAGGGTAACGTGCGCATAAAGACACCACAGAGGTCATGGTCTCACCGAAGGCTTCCTGGACCTGCTCGACCATCCCACCACAGGTCAGTTCTTCAATTCTAGAAAACAGAACCAAAGCTCAAGCTTCCTCAACCGTGTCAAGAACAGCAGTAGTGAACACGAAAGCAGGAGAGGTCTTCTGAGAAACACAAAAGTGGCTAGATGAATCCAGAACTGAAGGAACCTTGGAGACTGGTGTTTCCCAAAGTACAGGACAACAGAAGGCTGTTGGGCAGGATTTCTGAGTGTCTCAGAGACAATGCCCACACTCTAGGATGCTCTGGGAAATCCTAGGGTAGGTAAAGGTAAGCAGGGTTCCTCACTCCAGGCTCACTCCAGGACAACTCAAGGCTTTAAAGTCCTTCATATCTCTCGGAGCAGGAGAATGGCACCCAACATTTTCCAAATTTATTTAATAATGAAACCATTCATTTGAGACAGGCCTACCTCATTCCATGCAGTACTGAATACTGTAAATGCAATTGTACTAATGAGAAAACCAAGACACAAATACATTAGCTAAGTGTCCTTTGCAAGTTCACACTCCAATTATTAACAGAATATGAGAATCCAGTTGGGAAATAAGACTTTCCCAATGTAAAAACACAACCTGGGATAGATTCTACAGCAATTAATTTTAGTTGAAAACTGGAACTATTGAAATTATCTACAAAGATATGCAACATAATATTGCTTATAAATATTAGCAATGAAATAGTGAAATAAACAAAAACTATGATTTAAAAATAGGAAATTGACTTACTAAAGGTTCAAGGATATGATGCAATGCTATATAAGCACTAAAAACATTATAGGAGATCACTAAGGTTAGAATAAAGACTGAACAAATATGCTAAAACATTAATGGGTTTTATTTTATTTTTTTGGGTTTTATTTTAAAATGCTGGATTTACAGGTGATTTTTATCTTGTACTTTGGGGATTTTCTGCATTTTTAAAAATGTCTGACATATGGCGTTAATAATGTCATGAGGGAAATGTAATGTAATGAGGGGAAAAGGAATAATGCTGCCAGTGTTATAGAGAAACTTCTGGAAGTGAGCTGTGGTAGTCATTAGTGTAACTCACTATGCCTTCTGGGAACTGCTGTAGTCAGGTGGGCATGTGACTAGTCTGGCCAATGAGCCAGAGCTCTGACAAGGGGCCTGACAGCTTTCAAGATGGTTGTCCCCTCCTCTGTCCCAAGCTCTCTGTAATTACCACGAGCCAAGACAGACTTGTGAGGGACCTGAGATTAGTTTTTTAAGCTACTGAGATTTTGGGAGTTGTTTATCTCCAAAGAATAACCTGCCTTCTTCTGATCGACGCAGAAATTTCTCAAGACAGTCATGTTAGCTCTTAGTTCATGTTTCCCTCCAGCTATTGCTTCTGCTTCTTGGCCAGAGTTCCTGAGAGCTGTCAGGAGGCACAAGCAGCCTGCAGCAGTTGTAGTCCAGTCCTTGCAGAGAACACCTTTTTTATTTCTATCTAAGTACCTTTGAAGTCCAGTTGGGCATTAGTATAGAAAAACTCCTCACAAATAAGTTATAAACCCTTCCTCAAAGTTAGTATCTACAATTACGTTATTAGAAATTTGACCCAATAAAAATAAGCACCAAAGTATACAAAAATATAGGTATATAAGGTTGTTGATTGCAGCACTATTGTTAATAGAAAAGCAAAACAAAACAGGAAGAAGAAAGGAGGGATGAAAGAAAAGATGGAGAGTGAAAGAGAGAATGAATGAACCCATATGTTCATCTGCAGCTGAGGAGTTAAATAAATATAGCATATAATAAAGCTCTGTGAAGGTCTTAAAATCTATAAAGCAGAGCTATACATATTAACATGAAAAGATACAGATGCCCAAAATTTATTGAGGAAAACAACTGATTACAATAAGGCACGTGAAATATAATCTGAATTGAGTTTAAAAGAAAAAATAATACACGAACACTTAAGCACACAGGAGAATGAAATAGCTATTTACGGGTGTATAGTTGATGAAGCAATCTCTTAATAGTGGAATTTAGAAAAGGAAGGTAAAGAGAATTTACTTTTTGTTACGTGTGCTGAATTTTTAAATTATATCCTGTACCATTTTTAGAAACATACATTATTTTAGGGGAAAACACTAGCAAACACCATGATCTAACATCTGGCCCCAAGAGGAATCTTTGGAGTGGCCTTTGCCCATCCCAGACAGGACAGGATAAGCTAACAGACAACTGACCTGGGTCCTCCCTGAAGGACCATTGTCACCGGACCCACGAGGTGTGTCACTCCCCCGACTCGCACGGCAGCCGTCAGCAACTCCCGCATGTGCACCAAGGCCTGCTTGCGGGTGTTTCCCCGCCGCCATCTCGTCTGTGCGGCCAGAAGAAAGCTGCTGCTGGACACCTGAACACGTGAGAAGAAGTATGCCTGACTCCTGCGGTCACAGCACCTCTCGCGCTACTCAGCCACTTAGCAAAACATGACGAACAGGGGCTTCCCCCGTGGTCCAGCGGCTGGAGCTCCGAGTTCACAGTGCAGGGGCCCAGGGTTCGATTCCCAGCCGGGGAACTAGATCCCGCATGCCACAACTAAGGCCCAGCACACTCAAACAAACAAACATTACAAAGCCAACAAACACCGTGACGCACAGCCTGGTCGGGGTTGGTGCCGATGAAAGCGAACAGCTGCCCCAGCAGCACGCTGTAGGTGGGCTTGTCCCTGCTGTCCTCTATGGCCAGGGACTGCAGGAGCGTGAAGGAGCTGCTGCGGTGGCTGGGCACGTGGCGCCGCCTGTGGCCAAACAAGAGACCGCTCAGGGCGTGCTGCCAAGGTGCGTGGCAGCACGTGGGGATCCGACCTTGGCCCTCGGCTACTTACCTCTGATTTGCTCTAGTAAACTCCAGATCTTCATTACCGATCATTTCCAGGTCAGAAGGGGCCGACATGCTGCGAAGGAAAACAGGCTGCCGCACAGCATGAGAGATCACTTTTGTTTCAGAGGCTGATTTACAAGCTGGAACAGAAAGGAAGAAGAAGGTTGACGTATCTGCTATCCTATTTGTAAGAACGACACAGCGACAGCAAAAACCAACAAGGAATCACCAAACTAAGAGTACTTTTGTTTTCCAGGAAATCGGCCCCCAAACCAGTCAGCACAACGCACAGATGATTTTTAGGCCAATTTTTTAAAAATTTGAAAACTGAGGTTTAAGCCTTGAATACCAAGGTTAAAAATTACTTCAGCTTGAAAAACCACATTCTTCTATTAAATTGGGTTTCCAAAGAAAACCTGAAAATTTCATTTAATTTCATAGACTAACAGTGTTAACTTTATGTTTTTATTTATTTTGGCCAGGCCATGTAGCTGGTGGGATCTTAGTTCCCTAACCAGGGATTAAACCAGGGTCCTCAGGAGTGAAAGCTAGCAGTCCTGACCATTGGACTGCCAGGGAATTCCCATTGTTAACTTTAATATAAGGATTCTAAAAATCAAGAGAGGACAGAGAAAATAGTCTCTGGAAGCAAATAATCTTAATTCAAATTAATGCACATCATTTTTTTTCAGAGATGGCCTTTGATCCCCCTTTAATCCTGGATTTACTTTGCTGACTTACTGCCATTTGGTAAAACCTCTGCTTTGATCATAGCTGTTGTGACTAAATATTACACTTTTCCTAGAATCTGACTGGCCCTTCCTATACGATATATGGCTCCTATCTAGGAAATAGGTGTTTTGTAAAAGAATACTTTAATGGAAGCAGACAAAACTGCATGTGAAGATCAGCTAAGAAAAAAGATGTTAAGAAAGTTGAGGTCATTTTGAATCTGTCTTAAGAACAGTTAGATAGCTTCAATCTAAAAAAAAATGATAATTTTTCAAGATATTATCTCTTAGGAAAATTACTGGTTCATCATCTCTGGTGACAAGAGCCTCTTGGAAAGCACCACTAGCCTTACTGAGTGGGAAACTTTCGGTGGGCGGGGGGGGGGGGGGCTTTAATGAACTCAGGCTAACACTGCCAGAGACGTGGCACAGCAGATCACCTTGGCATATGACCATTATCTCATGTCTGGAAAGCTTCCCCTGATGTTCTCAGGGAGGGAAACCCTATTACTGGGATCAGAAACCTAGGAGTCATCCTAGACTCCTCTCCCTAGTGAGAAGAGCCCTGGATAGTCAGTTGGGATGAAAACAAGTTCACTTGTTCCATAGTGTCCATTGGGCAATGGGGCTAGACAACATGGAGTCTTTCGTTGAAGAGCATGTTTGTGACTTATTCTCTCAGAGTGAGAATTAAATTAACACTTGCTATTATGGGCTCTGCCCAGTGTTGTGGATCTGACTTAAGTAAGAAGACTCATTGATTTCCCTGAGAAATGCATTCTCAGGCTAACAATTAAAATGTGACTAGGAAATAAATTAATAGTACAAATTTATGCTAGAAGGTTCCACATAATTACTAAAGAGGAAATGCAAACTCAGTTTCAAGAGGAAAATATGATGCAGTACAGGATTCACAAAGTTGACTAATTATATGTTACTATGAAAATGATAATCCATAATCTAAAAGTAAGGATCACTGGATTATAAAAATATATGTCACTGTGCTCCTTAGATGCTCCCCCAAAACTAAACAAAGAAGGTGACAAGGCACTCCCCCAATGCTCAGATGACTTACAAAGCACCACATGACTTCAATGGAAAGCATTTCTTGGCTGGGAAAAGTAAAAAGCAAAATAACACTGAAATTTCCTTTTTTTCCTTTCTACAAGTACACAAGAGTTATTTCTTTCTTTTTTTAAAATAGCTAGTGTATGTTTTATGAAAAGACTAGAGCAGAGAGCCTTGCAGGGCTTGCTGTCAGCAGTACCCGGTGTTTCCGCAGGGGTCCCTGAGATGCTTCTCGTGAGGCCAGACTGGGCCGCAATGGTGACATGCAGCAACAGCTCGGCTCGGTTCATTAGACTCCTCACTAACGTCTTCGTTTTAGCCAGTGGGTGGGAGGGTTTCTGAATAAGAGAATTCACTTCTTGTAGGAACTTCTCCCTATAAAGAAAGACTGATGTGCATTTAGTCGTCCTCTGGTTTACCAAAACCAATGTGCTTAATCACAGAGGGTATGAGAAGACAGAGGAGAAACTAAAGGGAAGTAACCTGATAAACACTGCCCACCTTCTCCCCGCCCCATCCAAGGAAGGCAGTGCTTTAACTGTGGCCAGTTTTAGTTCCTCTCGCCCAGTTTTAGATGCCTATATGCTAACTCTTGAAGGTTAAAATCAAAATTTCCAAATACCAAAGAAGTTTCAACTCTAAAATATTTAGTGAATGCATAATATTTTTTAAAATATCTGTTAAGAGCTGCAATCTTTGCATTTTATTTTGAGCATCTTTAGGTGATCAATTAGCTTTACACAGTTACTAACATCACTAACCTCAGAGATAGCACCATGTTTTCAAGATCATTTCCATCAAAGGAGACTTCCTTCATTGAACACAAAAGTTCTAGTTCTTTCATTTTGTTCTAAAGAAGGAAAAATCAAGGAAAGATGGTATGCAGGATCTGCAAAAACCGAATTTTACTGTACGTGTTACAAGGAACAGAAAATTTCAGGGACAAAAACCCACCTTTGGTCCATGTTTCTACACCAGAAGCACATTTATAAGTTACTACTTGATATTTTAATGATTAAAAATGGCATTGACTACTTTCCACAGATTTCTTTATTGCTTGTAACTCTTGTCTTTTTTAAAAAGGCTTGAAAGCAGAATTTGACAATGATAATAACTGCTCTATAAAACTATTAATCAGTTGAATAATTTGAGTAACTGACTCTTTGTATCACTGACATGTTAATCTAATCAAATTTATTTAACCTTTTTTAGAGATTGGGTACATTTTGAGGTATGCAACATTTTAAGAATGACTTTTTTTTATTTCTACATACAGTATGTATCATTGTATTGGGTTGGCCAAAAAGTTCATTTGGGTTTTCTGAAAGAGGTTTCAGAAAACCTAAGCAAACCTTTTGGCCGACCCAATATGACAAACAGCAATGCCCAGTGATGAGTCATACAACTTGCTCACCTCGTTAAAATGGTAATCATAGAAGAAAGGCATGTTGTTCTCCAGTTTCCCCTGCATGGCATCGTCAACTTCACTCTGCCATTTCTGTTCCAATTCTGCAACACTCTGACATATTAAAATAGAAAACTAGTGAAACTAGGTGCAAAACAAGGGATCTGTGACTTTAGAAATTTTAGTCACAATAATTTTTTAAAATTCAGATACTTCTTTTTCCACTATGTTGGTTCCTGTTACAGAATACAGTCATTCAATACTTTTTCTCTTTTTTTTTTTCAGATCACTTTTTAAGCATTGTTAAATTTTTAGGAAAGACGTCATTTCCAACAGTTACAAGAGACATCTAAATGCTTTTAACTTTCACTTACCTGCAGCTGTCTCTCCATGGCGTTGAGTTTCTTAAATGTCTCTCCCATGATTTTACACAGTAAATCATATTCCTCAGCATGTTCTTCTTGATACTGGAAATTTATTAGGGACTGCAGTGCATCAACTAAGTTCAAGTGCTTAATAACACATGATACCACCATTTCCTCCATCACATCTGGCTGAATTACTTCTCTGTGATCACAAGGGAAACTAGTCAGATACGTGCCATGCTCTCAGTGTACCAACATTGCATTTTTATAGATGGAAGGATGTCACTTTAAGTATGTTAAATATTCACCACACCATCTTTAGTACAATAAAGTGGCATGAACATTATGATGGCTTTCATAACAAGATGGCAATAACTTAATATATTTAACAGGTAAAAGTGACACTGGCCAATGAAGCTGAAAAGCCAAATTAAACAGACTTGATTTTCTACTATTTGTAAAATTTTGAGCTGGAGTTATATCAAAGTTGGAATAGATCTAATGCTAATAGAAGATCTTTGGCACCATTTATCTGTCAATTCATTTTATGCAGTATTATGGTTCATAGTATTTTGGGCGTATGGATGTCAGGCTGAAAACAATGGTGCTTTTGTATTTTTTCACATTAAATTTCATCTATTCTTTATAAATTTTTCTCTCTGAAATGGCCAATCTTGCCTCGGAAGGCAGAACAGAGGCCTGCAAAACAGACTTGACTTTAAGCAAGAATACCACAAAGACATTTGTCACTGTAAGACCTCACATTCTAAAGACCATTAGCATCTCTCTGGGCATCAAAAATAAATAAATGCCTCTAGACTCCATGGAAACCATGATGACTACCATGACTACCTTAAAGTAGAAGGTCAAACCACCTGAGAAAAACCTAGAACTTGTCAAATGTTAGCCTGTATCAAAATCATATGGAAAACTTGGGCCCCATCCTCAGAGGCTCTGATTTAGTAGGTGTGAAATGGGGCTTAAGAACTAACAAGCTCTCAAGTGATACTAATGCTGTTGACCGAGAGCCCACACTTTGAAGCCTGTTGACCTGGAATACCACCTGGGGTACTCCCCACAATACCTGGTTAACATTCATTAAGTACACGTAAAATTAAAGGTTCAAGACTGTCCCTAGTGGTACAATGGTTAAGACTCCACGTTTCCAATGCAGGAGGCATGGGTCTGATCCCCGCTTGGGGAACAAAGATCCTGCATGCCAGTTGGTAGGGCAAAAATAAAATAAAAATAAATGAAAGATTAATTTGCTAGACTACAAAAAGAAATACACTCCCTTCACTTGTTTAAACATTTTTTCATTGGGAAAATAAAATACTATACAGCAACATACTTTATACTTGGTCTAAACTGCGGTCTAGCACGCCCAGAAATTTCCCTGAGCTTTATCATGATTCCTGGAGGCAGCCTGATCCGTGGCAGGTCAAAGTAGTTTCCAACAGGAGGCACGAGGACATCAGAGGGGTAAGTGAACTCTCTGTCTTCCTCAATGGTCAGAGGCAGCGGAGATGGGCTTGGAGTAAGGGCAGGGGAGATCACACCGTTGGCCTCTACCTGCCACTGGCACCTGAGCATAAAGAAAAGAGATTCTTCACCTCCTCCTCTATCTGGAAAGTTACTTAACATCTGCAGATATATTAAGCACATGAAGGATCACACTATGTGCTAAGAATTTATTCATCAAACTTCCTCCAGAGGCTAAAGAAAAATGAACATTACATGAAACCCCATCTTTGGGACTCTGCCTGCTCCCCAACATTTTCTTATGCAAACTTTTAATTATATAGAAAAGTTGAAGGAAATACATAGTTAATACATAAATACACACAAATGAGATTCTAGAATAAACATTTTGCTCTGTTTGCTTTATCATCCATCTGCCCATCCTTTTGTGGATTCTTTAATTTAATTATATGATACCTGGGTTGGAGAAAAGCTTACACAGTTCAAGGATGCAATTTCACATTTAGTGCAGGAAGGGCCACAAGGCACTTTGGTGTAATTTTCATCTTATTTCTTAGACAGATAGAGATACCCACAGGACTGGCAGGCAGTAGGCCCAATCAGCTGGGAAATGTACTAAAAGCAGTTTTTCACACAACGTCCTCTTTCCTTTGCGAGAAAAACCAGTCTGATTTGAAGCCTTTGTTACCTTTGTAAAAGTTTGGACCGCAACAGCTCCTGACAGGCTTCTTCTTCTTTGGTAATTTCTGGTCCGTTGTATAGGATTCTTAACATGGAACAAGCTAACACAGATAGACCTAAAGCCAGGTCTACCAGAAAGGGTAAGCCTCCTGACACATCCTCCGAAGACTCCTACAATGCAGACAGGGCAAACCGCACTGGTCAGTTACACGGCGGAGCGCGTCACCTGCGCTGCATCACGCTGCACTGTCCCCAACCATGAGGGCTCACAGAGCAGCATCAAGTATCATTGCTACGGGACACAGAGACAGCACCCAACACCATGAGGAGATAGATGGTGGCACTGGAATGACCACAGAGTGAAGTCTCAACACAATTCTGGAGAGAGAAGAGCCGATAAGACTCCATATTAGAAACAGCACAAAACACATGCAAGATTTTTTGGATAGCTTCCTCTCTGCTGTACCTATCCAGGTATAAATCACTACTGTGTTTTGTCACCTCCATCCTGTGCTTGAACAAAGATGCTGTCAATGATTACACTGAATTCATTCAATAAATATTTACTAAGTGCCTAGTATGTACCAGCCATTGTGCTAGGTGCCTGAGAGAAAGCAGAGAACAAAATGAAGATGCCTGCCCTCATGGAGCTTACATTCTAGAAGATAATCCCACTCTAGAGAGTCTTGGCTTGGTTAAACTTAAGCAACCTCCCAGTGCTAAAATGCGTTATACAAATTAGTCAACTAGAGGGGTTAGGAGAACTCTTACTACTCTCTCTTCCTCTCTTTTTCCAGGTGGGAGAAAAATTTATTTAAATAGATTCCTGGGAGGAAAGTAACTGGCACTATTAAAAGGAGTAGATTTAAGCTATATACAGAGTGTGAAAAAGTGAAAGTGAAAGTGAAGTCGCTCAGTCGTGTCCAACTCTTTGCGACCCCGTGGACTGTAGCCCACCAGGCTCCTTCATCCATGGGATTCTCAAGGCAAGAATACTGGAGTGGGTTGCCATTTCCTTCTCCAGGGGATCTTCCCCACCAACGGATCGAACCCAGGTCTCCCACATTGCAGGCAGATGCTTTAACCTCTGAGCCACCAGGGAAGCCCATACAGAGTGTATCACGAGGAATTAAGCACAGACAGATCCAGACCAGCAAGAAGAGCCTTTGGGAACTGAATAAAAAGAATCCAATCCTACTACTTTGAAAACAAGAATCCAAGTGCTTACTTCTATCAGGTGTTTGAGTCTTCCTAACCCTCTGGAGAGATGCTAGCAGCAGATCACCTCTCCAGGCTTTGAAGATGGGCTCCTAACAAGGGATTCTTTCTATGGTGCTAAACTGATTTTAGGTCTTAGCTAGTTTTATTTCATAAAACTATAACTTCTGTTAATGGTCTTACTACAGGCAAGTGGAAGAGATGGATGAAACAGTAGCTCATATTCTGCCCTGTTTCCAAGGCAAATATGATGTATGTAACCAAGGCACACAGGAAAAAGTACATTCTGCCCACAGCAGTGGTTAGGTTCAAATACCTGAGCGCGAACTGTGCAAGCAAAGCCCCACATAGCCTTATCGGGAGTGTTGTGTTCACGGCCACTTCTCATTTCAAAGGAGAAGGTGACTGTATCTCCTTCCACCTTAAAATTTAAGGGGGGAAAATGCACTTTAAAAACAAGACACACAATTTGCAAGAGAGCAATGAATTTTAGAGATTTACTTTTGAAAAGGACCACAGCAATATTTCACTCCTTTCCTCACTTGCTTTTTGATTGAAATTCCATCCCCTCTCAGCTCCATCAACCTTTCAGCTGTCTCTCCTGACCAGGGAGCTTTGGGAATGAGACATCTGTGAAATGGGCCACAATTGCCGAACAGTGGGACCAGAGTAAAGATCAAATCTTGAGCCTAATTTCAATAAATTCCCCAGGTTTCTGTGCATTCTGCCTCCCCCTCTCCACTTTTACCACCTCACTTGCGCCAGTAAGGTGGGCAAACAGACAATGTCTTGAAGAACACAGAGAGAGTGCTGGGAGACCATGCTCTGTGTTGCAGGACCAACAACGTGAGTACGAAACAAAATGCAGGAAATCAGAAGACAAGTCAGTCTTGTGCTAATCTGGATTTGGCTGCATCTGGGCTACCCATCTGGAGGTAATTTGCTGCCTGTGGCTGAATTAAAGCAGGTATGTAATATATTTGAGATAAAGGCTCTGGGAACAGACTCTGAAGAGGTTTGCAGGTCTCAGTGGGCATTTCTGTTCATATTTATATTCTAGGTAGACATAGTTAAAGTTGAGGCCCACATTACAAAGCATGGCTTCAATCTCATCAGTTTGAGAATGGATCACTGCTTTTGCTCTCAAGTCCCCAGTTCATTTGAAAACATTGATTCCATATTTTAAAAAGGCAACAGCCCTGTGGTTCTAGGACACCCCTCATGAGGGAGTCTAGAGAACAAGTGAGCAGGAAGAACTAACTGTCCCTTCCATGGCCAGGGAAAAGATGCTGTGACAACCTCAGCCCACGGGGCGACCTATGGGAAAGATCCAAGTTCTGGAGTGTATAGGGGTCTGATGTCTTATAAATGAAAGGAAGCTCATTCTAGTGAGTTTAAGGCCTATCCAAGATCCCCACCTCAATAAGAGTCCCCATGGCAAATTTTCTCTAGAGTTACAGTTAAATACTTGGGCCCATGAGGAATGCAAGGTCATTTTCTTTTCTAGGAAGTGAATGTGCCTGAATACCATACCTTCACCAAGTCTTTCGGCCAACCAGTTCCTAAGACACTACGGCTGCCATATCCCAGTGTATTGCCTCCATACTCAGCAACCTTCCTACTGTTTGTGTTAGGCCCCGCGTATATCACCAACTTCAAAACAGAAAATATACTGTTAGACTGTAAAAGAAAAACAAAAACAACATCTACAAATAAAAAGGCTGCAAAAAAATTATTTGTTTAAAAACACATTATAACCAGGCACTGGGGTCATTATAATATAACTAATGTTTCCTGATTTTTTTTCTTTACGTACAACTGATACTGGTTTAGATGCAATCAGCCATTGGTATTTACAGGGTAGCCTCAGAGTAGTAACAAATATTAGCACAATTTAATTGCCTTGGGGACCTCACATTAAAATAAGTTATACTCAGCTACCATACATATTTTTTAAAAATCTGTTTTAATTCTAAGTAATGAGCTATAGCCTATAAATGACAGGTATAGTTTGCCCCTTAAATCCTCCCCCAAATTAATAAAGTGAGCAAATACAGATGGTAAGATGGTTATAGCTAACACAACAACAAAAGTAAAAAAAATTTAATGAGTGAATATTTTAAAAGATGCAACAAATTGAAAATAAGCCATGTATTCTTAGAATGTTGCTTAATGGTATAAAAAGAAAGTGACACAAATTTGGGTCAGAAAAGGGGCTGCTTTTTCTTGGGTCAATTTTCATGTATCAGTATTTTTCTTCAATAAAAGCTATTCATTTACACACAGTTAACAAACTTTCTATTAATAACATGCAGGAAAAACATTTAGAGGTCATTTAGCATGCAAATACTTTCATAGGAAGAAGGCTCTGGCTTCTGTAAATACCAAATTCTGTCTTGTAACATGTACTCTGACCACCACTGAGTTCAGTTCAGATCTAAAAGCTGCACTTTAAGCCCTAGATACTTCATCACTTTGTGATTTCTTACCCTTCTGCACCTTTGGGGGACACCAGCCAAGGACCACTGGAAAAGTAAGCGTTACTTTTATCCATGTAGTAAGCCTCCCTGAGCCTCCACATTTAATACTAACGTCTACAGCAGGTGGAGGTTAGCTTACATCAGAAGATGCAAGTTACTATTTTTTTTCAAAGGAGAAACAAAATGACCCCAGCTAAAACGGTAACATCTTCCATTTCCATTTTAAATAGTTATTAAATGAATGTAGGAAATAGGGGTAGCTACTGCCAGGAGCTATGCAGTGGGATAGACTGACGCCAGGAGATATACTTTTTGAAAAACCCACTAAAGAATTTTCTAAATTCTCTTGCTTCTGGCTAAGATGAGTTTGAGGGGCAAGTCTTAAACCCCTCTGGACATCTGGAAATCTTCACTATCCTAGAAGATGGGGGGGGGGGGGGTCGGGAAGAGGATACTATAATTTGCCCAGTAATGTGTTTCAACATCTCAGTATTTACAGTTAACAAGTTCTCTATTTTTAACCTAAAACTCTCCCTTGAAGGGATTTAAGATCATTTGACCTTATACAGTTCACAGAAAAAGACAATAGATAGTTAACAATTCACATAAAAAAACCCTGTGTGCATACAACACTATCAGACAATTCTTCAGTTGTACCTGTATGTTATATGTCACAATTTTATTAGCCTTTCCACATAAGTTCAACAGAATGGTTTGCAATGCAACAATTAGAGACAAAAGAAAAATATTTCAACCCCTAAAAATGATTTCTTTTACTTACTATTGTTAAGACACTAGGTTAAAAACTATAATTCCTCAAACTATGTGGGCTCTGAGGTAAGGGCAAAGAAGAACAAATAATTTAAATAAATATAAACCAGGTCCTAGGCACATCTGAAGCCCTTCTATAAAAAAGCCACCTTTTCTCCCAAAAGATACATGAGAAGCCCCAAGAACTGGGCAGCGAGACCTTTTGAAGTGAATGGACACTCACATCTACAGGAATCCCAAGCACAGAGGGAAGGCAAGAGATAAACAGCATGCAAAGGAGAATTTCCTTTGACTTGGATATACACTTTTGAAAGCTTACAAAAGTCCACTTTCAACATGTCATTAAAACACTCCTCTTAGACTGCAGAGGTGCTGGCTCTGACTCCGCCAGTCACTACCCTTTAAGGCATTATCTTAGAAAGTTCTCCCTAAGAGATCTCTGCAGACAAAAATAAGTCAAGAATGGTGACCAGCAGCAAAGAAAAATAAGAAGCATCTAAAGAAAACAGATTAGAGGTGAAACCAATACTAAATCAGTTCTTGCTTACTTTGTCATAGTCATATTGCGAAGAGCATCTGCTATCAAATCTAAGGTACAGGCAGCGAGCTCCGGGGATGTGGACAGTTTCTTTAAATTTATAGTTGTCTCTGACAGGGTGGACTGTTTCCACAGTCTTCCCAGCGGCCCATGGAGCAGGAATCTTCAAACCCGTGAGAAACCCTGGCTCCTCCTTCTCTTCCAGCATTCTAAAACCAGACAAAGAGAAAGCAATGGAGCTTAACGGCAAGGAAAGGAAAAGGTACATGCAGTAAAATATGAAAGGTTAAGAAATTTTGCTTTAATTTTCTAATATGCAGTATGACAACGCTGTAACCAAAACAAACAAACAAACAAAAAATCTTTTATTTATTTATTGGCCGCATTGCACTGTGTAGCATGCGGGCTCTAGCTCCCCGACCAGGGATCAAACCCAGGCCCGCCCTGCAGTATAAGTGCAGAGTCTTAGCCACTGAACCACCATGTAAGTCCCCAGAAATGTTTTTTAAACTCGTACATTTAAAGTTCTTTTTTCTTTGTCTGACAATATATTTGCATTCCCCCCAACCTTTTTTTTCAAGGGAGAAACCAAATTCATACCCAGAAGACCACCTTGCCAACTCTCATTTAAAATTCCTCAGGGGAAAAAAAAGATACTGTAAAGGGCCTTTAAGACTGGCCACTTTCCAAATCGCACAGGCAGGGTCCTGCAAAGTCTCCTCTTGTTGATAACTAAAATGCCAACTGTTGAAAATCCCATGAGTCTACATGACTACTTTTACTGTAATTTTTACTAAAGAAAAGTGCCTTCGAAGGTCCTCTTCTCTATTGTAATTCAACTCTCAGGGTCTTCACAGCCCAAGTTTGTATCATGGAATACAAACTCCTATACCCTAAACTCAGCTGTTGCAGAATTCTCTTTTTCCGTTTCAGCTTTGCGCTATCCAATGTGGAGGTTACTTTGTCAAGTGTAGCCATTTAAATTGAATCTAAATGAAACACAATGTAAAATTCAGTTTCTTGGCCACACTGGCCACTCAGAAAGAGGTCGATAACAGCAGGTGGCCATGGCCAACAGCACTGAACAAAGATACAGACTTTTATCACCACACAAAGCTCAACTGGATAGCATGCTGATCTAGGAAACCCAGGAAGTCCTTCCTTTCTGATCAATGTTCTTAAAGACAGCTTTAGTGAGATGTAATTGACATATAATAGATAGCATATATTTAAAGTGTACATTTTGATAAGCTTAGCTTTCTGTATACACCTTTGAAGTCTCCTCCTTCCTCATGGGAATCCAGGCGGTCACTTCTTCATTTTCTTTCACTGGAAACTAGTTTGTATTTTGTATCTTATATAAGTAGAATCATAGTTTGCACTTCTTAGGGGGCTCTGACTTTTTTCACGCAGCCTAAGTATTCTAAGCCTCATCTGTGTTGTTGAAAATACCAGTGGTTCATTCACTTTTATTGCTGAGTAGGATTCTACTACACAGATATACCACAGTGTGTTACCCATTCGCTTGCTGATGGACATTTGGACTCGTTTCTTATTTTGGACTATTCTAACTACAGCTGTTGAGTGAACCTTCACATGCAAGTCTCTGTAAGAATCTGTGCCTTCTTTTCTTTTGTGTGTACATACCTAGAAGTGGAATAGCTGGATCACATGGTAGATTTATTTTTACTTTTTAAGAAACTATCAAACTGTACATCTCCATCATTAGTATATGAAAAATTTTCAGTTTTGAACTAATCTCTTGATCTGCAGGGAAATTTATTCTAACTTGTTCCTATAATCTCCAAAGCCATTCTCTTAATTATCTGTAAAGGTTTGACGCTGAAGTCTCTGTCTTTTCCCAGTTGGAAAAATCACAAAGGGAAGACTACAAAGGGAGTAGTAGGCTTTCACCAGAAGAAAACACAGCAGAGGTTCCTGCAGGAAGCAGTGCTCCTTACCTCTCATCCGGCAAGAGCCTGCCCTTCTGGTCTGATGCACCACATGGGGAACAGCCCACCTCAGCAAAAACCGGACACTGGGTTTTAAGCAGCAAAGCCGTCTGCAACACAAAAGCATCGTGTCCTAAAGTGCTTATGTGTCAGTTATCTGGATGGTGAAAGTGAAAGTTGCTCAGTCGTATCTGACTCTTTGCGACCCCATGGGCTGTACAGTCCATGGAATTCTCCAGGCCAGAACACTGGAGTGGGTAGCCTTTCCCTTCTCCAGGGGATCTTCCCAACCCAGGGATTGAACCCAGGTCTCCTGCATTGCAGGCAGATTCTTTACCAGCTGAGCCACAAGGGAAGTCCAAGAATACTGGAGTGGGTAGCCTATCCCTTCTCTAGCAGATCTTCCCGACCCAGGAATCAAACCGGTGTCTCCTACATTGCAGGCGGATTCTTTACCAATTGAGCTATCAACGACGCCCATCTGGATGGTACTAGAGCCAAACTTAGAATTCTCATGTAAGTCATCTTTTCACAATCCGAGTCTGTTCTTTTTCACTAAGAAATGCTTTGCTACTTAGACCACTTAATATTTTATCTCTGGAACATATCATTTATATTCATTACCAATATCCAGCAAGGGCTCAGGAGACTAAATACAATGGAAGGATCTCAGTTGCACCACAGACAGCATTTTTACAGTTCACTGGCAATTAATATTTGTTAAAAGAATGCAGTAAGTAATTTAGTCAAACAAACTTTTCCCTTACTAGTTCAACTTATTTTTGTGACACGATGTTTTGCTTCGTTGCACCTTTATTTCATTTCCTGCTCCCAGAGAGCAGTTCACCTTGGCACACCTTAGGACCATACCTGACTGGTATAGAGCACCAGCTGCACTAGCTGAGGCATCAGGGCATCGGCCATGGTCAAAGTTTGCAAATTTGGATGCATCAGGGAAGTGAGTAACACTGGGAGAAGGTGACCCAGCATAGTAGCCTTAGTAACTTGTTCCAAGCCTTTTAACCTACAAAAGTTCAAGAAAACATACAGCTTCATCAATTCTCAGGCATGAGAAGAAGTCACTATCATTATTCTTTGACACATTCTCTTAACTGCATCTCCTGGTACTAGCTAAGCATTTATTCTTCCAGCAATTCAGTCTACAAATGTCCCACCTCCCATGAGGGAGAGGGAAAGAACAGAAATCTAGCAATAGATTTTACCTTTGAACTGTGATTTTTTTTTTTTGCCCTACCAAGTTTATATGGTACATTTCCTAGCACCTTCGAAGCACTTTATAAATGTGTTCTAAAATGCAAAAAGGTACTCTAGTTACCACCTGCAAGTTCCTTTGGCTCTGGGGCTGCAAGTTGCAGTGTTGCACCATATCTCTGATAAGGAGACAGGGAATGGCTACAACACTGACTCAGCTGCCTAAAGAAACTGGTTCCCATGCGGGACAGAGGCAAGTAGATTTTTAATTTGTCTTTAAAATCATGCTCTTCCCCCCACCCCCCGTGTTTTATTGACATATAACTAACATCACTGTATAAATTTAAGATGTACAATATAATGATTGATGTATGTATATATATATTGTGAAATGATTACCTAAAATCCTATTCTTAATAACTCATCCTCTGCTCGAAGAAAAAAGGTATGTGACTCACCCAAAGAAACATGTGGGTTATGTAAATTCTCTAAACTATATGTCCTCCCCAGGCAGATCTGCTCCATGTGCCCACAGTGAACCTTGTCCCAACAAGCCCCAGTGCAGTGCCTTTCTGGATCATACTGTTAGCAGCTCTAGCCTGCCCATCTGCCCTCTGGGAGTGGGCAAGAAAAAGGGACATGGGACAGAAAGTGTTACTGGAAGAAAAAGACACTGCAGGGCACTGTTTCAGATCAGCATCTCAATACTGAAATAATCAACAAACACAGGCTGTAACTCATCTCTGACAAGAAACCATGGCAGAAGTTTTCATGGGGAGGACTGGGAAAGAGAGGTTTACCCTCTGTATATAGATCATTCCTGTATTTGGAGAAGGAAAATTGCAGTAAATTCTTGGGATATTGTGTCAGCGTCATCTTTTGCAGAGCAGTTACTTATCTGCATCACGGAGTCACTTCCATCTCTCTACAGTATTCACCGTAAGGAAACTAAGTGCACACAGTGCTGAGCTGGGTAATGAAAGGAAAGGCCAACTTGGGAATGAGGACAGCAGAAGACCCACGTGTCAGAGAGGATGGTGTCCACACCTTGCGACCCTCAGATCATGGCTGTCAGCCCACTCCTCCCTAAAAGCACCATTAAAGATTTCAACTGCGTTTGGCTTTGAAACACTTGCCATTTCAACCTTGTCTCAAAAACGGCTCAGAATTAAGTGAGCATGTGGTGTTCTGTTCTAAAAGATTTCACTTTCATAAGCAAATTCTTCCTTTAGGGCAGCAAGTCACAGTTCACAACCCAAGTCCTCACCTCTGCTCCCGGTCAGGTATGTCACTATTTATGAGGGCAGTTGTGACCTGCTGTAGCATTTCCAATACTTCATCACATCCAGTCAGGATTTGGGTAGCAAGAGCCAAAATACTGACCTTTAACTCCTAGGTAGGAAACATCATACAATTATTTTTAAGCTCTGCGATGACGATACACTCACAATGACAACACGAAATGATGTATTTAATGATGCATTTCCAAATTAAATAATGAAGTGTCCAGAGTAAGCCCAATGCAGTAAGTTCCGCTAAGGATGGCAAGTAACAATCTGAGTTGGGAGGCTAAGGCCTGGAGTGCTGACAGAAATACGCAGTATTTCACGGGGAGCACACTGAGTCCCTGGGAGAAAAGGCGTTTCTCCCGTCCCCTCCAGCACAGGAGAGCTCCCGGTGACCAGCCCAGAAACTGTCCAGGTGGAAGAATGCCGTGGGCAGGATGAGGATAGCTAAAGAGAAAAACACAACAGCAAAAGGCGCATGGAGAGGCGGTGAATAAAATGAGACAAAAACACAACATTCTGAAACAGTCAAGTGACCTTTTTACTTAACGTTTTAAACCATTACACTTGAAAACAGGCAAGTTAAAAAATTCAATGAAAGTAGCAGGCAGTTACAGGCTATTAAACATTAAGAATAACTATTAGAGAGTTCGTGGGAGTACGAGTACTGAATAACGTGTTAAGAAACACTAGTTAAGATCATAGAAATGTTTAGTTGACAGTTATTTCCTATTAGGAAAAAAAAATACAACCACTCTAACCCTTCAGGTGAAATGTGTATCCTTTTTTCCCCCAGAATTCCTAGACAAGCCAGCCTATTCTGCCTTTACCAGGAGTATTTCCTTCCAGGAGTTCAGAATTTGTAACATTTAGTCTTTCAAATATAAAACACTGTTTTTTGTTGTTGGAATTTTCTGGGGTCTTTTGGAGGTATTATTTAGACATGTTGATCATTAAGAGAAGGGCATTCTGAACTGACTACATGAGATCCTCGCAGCCTTCATCTGCCGACTACTTGCGGGCTGCAGCGCATCCAGGTACTGCACAGGCCTCAGCTCTATTCCTCACAGCAGCCTCACAAGGGAGAGGCTTTGGCCCCTTTATACTGATTAGGAAATTAGAGTACTTTCAAATTAAGTGTCATCAATTTAAATGATTAATTCATGTATTTCTGCCTGTTTAAAAACAGATTACATAATGAGATAAAACCCATAAATATGAGCTAGCAGATGTATAAACTCGTGTGTGTGTGTGTGTAAAAGGGTAAGAAAAGGGCAAACTATAGTGGTTTTTATCTTTAGCTGTAGCTTTCTTGGTTAATTTTTCAGTGCGTTTTAGTCAACATTTTAAAGAAGAATCAAGTTCTTATGTATTTCTCTAATTCTCCCATGAAGACAAAATTCTGAAGAACAATGCAAACAGCCTCAGCATCTGTCAAAATTATAACCACCATGGCTATTAAAAAAAAAAATCTGTGGATTGCTATAAATTGTCACGTGGGAACAAATTATTGAGTTTACACAGAAGCTAACTTAAAAATAATTACTGAAAATGAAATGAACTATAGGTTCAGAAATTATTCAATATAAGGAGTATGAGAAAATTATCACCTTTTTAAAGTTATCTGAATCAAGAGACCATGATAAACCAGCCAAGATGTCAAAACTGTTTAAAATGTTATGCCCCCAGATTCATTTATCTATATCTATTACATATACATACTATATTTATACTTAAACTTCTCAGGTGCATATGAGATCACTTGTTAAGTGCCAATTCTTAAAAACAGATGAAAATAAAGCCACAAAAAGACTGACAGGAGCTCATGGATGACACACTATGGGAGTGTCACATATATGGTAACCACCGTGCAATGACATAAAAATCTATGAAATGAGTGACCTAATATTTACCTCACACAAAAATATAGGCCACATGGTGAACTCTGACATCATCATAGACAGAAATTTAGCCAGTTAAGCTGTGCTTTTACATATTGGGTAGAAAGCATCGTTAGAATAAAGCTTGGTGTTTACCTGTACCTTCAATGTCTCTCCCTGCAAGGAGTTGTCACTGTCATCATTCTCATCAGGCTTAATCAAAATAGTGTTACTGAGAAGGTGGTTCTGAACTGCCATCAGATAGCGCAGGCAGGAGGATGCAGCCTTTAATACAAATAAGGGCATTTAAATGATCTAAACTCTACTGAAAGAAGGGCTCACGTTTTTAAAAGATTTTGATAAAAGAAGCAAAAGAGAAAGTACAGAAAACAGACCAAGTTAGTTTCTCAGGTGACTTATTTCAATACATTTTTCATAACTTTCTGCCTTCTGCTATACATTGCTCACTAATCACTCTGATACTTGAACTTCTGCCTCTTAATAAGTAATTCCTCTTCCCCCCGCTCCCCCTCATATGCATCTCTGTGACAGAAGACTCTACCCAAACCCTTAAAAGAATCTTTTGGTTCTTATCAGTCTCTGTAAACCACTGCTGGTTTAGAAAACAATGCTAAATTAAAAATTAATAGAAGGAAAATCCCCAATATTTTAAACAAAATGAAAATATCCAAATTCAGTCTAACAATTTATTGCATTAAGATATTTAAATTGGAGGAATAAAGTCTTTGGAAAAAGTACTCTAAGTGGATTTGTGTAGTTCTACATTTCTAAGACAAGCACAGTTAATCACTGACTTTCATCAATTAAGTCTATCCTTGAAAAGTATGCGTAGAAGTATGTATGTACACACACACTTCAAAATGGTAAAATGAAAACAAGGACACTTGATATAATTTTGCTTTCATTAAACACATTTTTACTTACAGGCACAGTTGAAAGGAGTTTTTGAAAATCATCTTTAGAGACAGTTTGGCACTTGGTGATTAAGATACAGGATTCTCGTACAACAATCTTCAGAATGTAGTGTAAAAGTTCATCATTTAGTCTTTAAAATGTAGGAAAAATGTAACAATAAGATACTGATGGTTAACTAATAAAAGGATAAAACTTATACAATCAGTACAAGATGACAAATAGCAGATACAAAAAATTCACTGGCTCTGTAAGTGAATCATCTTACTCAGTAATGATGCTAACAACTAGATATACTGTCTAAATTAAATTTATGGAAACACAATGGTATTCAAGCACCTAGTTCAAGTATTTTATAAATAGCAGAGACACACCTTCCTCTACTCACCAGCTCTAGCCACACCTCCCACCCTCTCATAAACCAGCAATTAGATGATGCCCTTTACCAAAATTTCCTAAATAAGCTCCACCTGTTACTTCCGCTAAGTACCCTTACTGCCAGGCTCAAGCTATTTTACTCATAAAACTGAAATGTGCTATTATCATTTATTAGGGCAACTGTGGGATTTTTTATCTTTCAGTTGATCCACAGTTTAGACTTAACATGCTAATTATAGCAAAAGATATTACAGGAGACTCAAGATGATCAAACACATTTAAGTGTAAATTAATTACTGAGGAAAACACTAAGAAAAGGCTAGCAGTGAATCACATCACATCACCTGTAATGATCCTCCTCCTCGCTGCCGAATCGGTTGTTTTGAAGTTGTTCAGCTAAATTAGTGAGGATCACATCCCGCAGCTGGGAGAGGCCACTGTTTCTCTCTCCTAGCACAGAATAAAGCTCTATAAACTATCTTAACAACCATGCTTAGAAAACTGATACTACTTTTTTAAGGTTTGTAAATGAGAAGACTGTTGACAGTTGAGGGGCACCAGGCATATTTACGAAGACAAACAGCGGCAGCAAAGACTCCATCACAGCCAATCAGACTTTCTTTAGCCAGTACATCCTGACTAAAGTGGAGTTACTGTCTTGATATTTCATGAAGTGTGATTTCTAATTCCTTAAACTAATGTTGCTTATAAATGCAGAGTGTCCTTAACAAGGTGAGTTTTGTTGCTGTCATTGAGTCTAACTTTAAAAGTTGAGTTTTAATGTGTGGGGGAACAACTAGCTTAGAAATCCCAAGAAATCATTATCTTTAACGTTCTTTGAACATCTACAGCCAGGTACATTATGCTACACAGTGGGGCTAGAAAGAGGTTTACAAAGCTTGACAATATATAGAACATGGTTTCTGCTTTCAATCTGGTTTAAGTGTTGGCATATGTGCACTCTTTAAAATAACGCTAACAGATATGAAGAAAAAAATAAAATTCAGTCATTTCCTTAGGGACAAGAAAAGGATGGTTTTTCAAGGGTAACTAAAGGGTAATTCTCACCTTCTGTTAAGACCAGCTTAAGTAAGTTATTGATTTCAGTTTCACCTGGGTACAAGATGTTTAAACCAGAGCTGAAATGACAGAAAAGTTGAAAAGTTTTTAAACACGTGTTCTAGAATACGTCTAAAACTCTAAGTTTTAAAATTTTTATTAAAGATGCCATTTTGAGTACAGTTTCACCACTAAAAAGGCAGTTGAACCTAAATGTACTGTTGTGATTCAGTCCAATCAATGACCTTCTTGATAAACAGTATCCCACTCCTCATATTTGTGAATTACCAAAATGATAACCTATCTGAGGCTAGATGCTGAACCAGTTAAAGAGAATTGAGTTATATAAAATCACTGTAGTGAAGCCAGCTAGATGTAGATTGTGGCAGAAAATCATTTGAGAAGTAACTGGCAGAGCAAAGACTAGAATCCAGGTCTGTCTGATGCCAAAGCCTGTTTCTTTCTTTCTTTCTTTCTTTGGCTGCGTGGAACTCAGTTGCGGCATGTAAACTCATAGTTGCAGCATGTAAACTCATAGTTGCAGCACGTGGGATCTAGTTCCCCAACCAAGGAACAAACCTGGGTCCCCTGCACTGGAAGTGTGAAGTATTAGCCACTGGACCACCAGGGAAGTCCCCCAAAGCCTGTTTCTTAACCACTTGCCACACTTTGACCCAAATGAGAAGAACATCTATCCGCAAACCACCAAAATATCTACTTGTAGGGATTTTTTTTTTCTTTTGCTGTTTTAAGATCCATACATGAGGAATATCTGAGTCCCTGACGTCCTGACTATGGGATGGGGCAGGACACATGGGAGGCTAACAGCCTAGAGCGACAATTACAATGAAGCGTGGAAGAAGCCTCTGGTAGAGTACTAAGAAAATCATGTGCTGATTACCTGATGGCAAGGCAGACCTCCTTCTGAATTTCAGGGCAAATTTGATCTTTGGGTGCCATCAGCAACTGCCAAAGAAGCAATCCTGACCGTCGAATGATGTCTCGATTCCTTTCAGTTTGTGGGCTGAAGAAAAATTTAAACACCACCTACAGAAACAGAAGGGGTATATCTGAAAATGCTAATTCTACTGGGAATAAAATTATCCCTATGAAGAAAGAACATGCTAGTTATTCTTATGAATAAATACCCAGGTATATTTTTAAACACAATCTCTTCTATTATGTAATGGTATAGTTAAATATTTTACATATATTAATTGCAATGAGCTACATATAGCAATACTCCATTAACTGCAGTGCAATGAGTATGATGGTTATTCTAATTACAGGATTAGAAAGTGGTTAAGCTGCAAAACAGGAATGTTATAACATTTTTCTCCTAGTAGAAATTAGCTGACGGAAGCCAGAGTCTGTGTTTCTTTTTCTCTATTTCAATTATCTCAAAACGGTAAATTTACCTGAAAGACAACGAGAATGCAGCGTATAATACAGGTGTCTCCATTAACCATGGCCTTCTCCATAATGTCACAAATGCTGCTAAGATGGTGTGCTTCAATGGGATGCTGTTTGCCCAAGACACTTGTGATTGGAAGATTGGGGTTGGTAGCAAGAAGATTGAGTTGGTGTATGCACATCGCACCAACGTGGTGCAATAATTGGTTTATAACCTCATTCGTGGTTATAGCCTCTTCTAGAAGATGAAAAGGAAAGTCTGTGAGGAAAGACATCTCTGTGGGCGGTCACCACAGAACATATCTCTCACTTACAAAAGGTACACACACACGGGAAGAGACTAATTTGGCTCCAATCTCTGCCACTACCGCTGGAAAACTCTTTTCCTCGCCACAGAGTGCTGGAGTGAAAACACTTGGGAATCACCATTTTTTTAAAAAAGCGTAAATAGCTACCACTTCTTGAGCCCTTTCTATAAGCTAGACAATGGGCTAAATGCTTTACACGCATTACCTTACAATATCACTATCAACTTTGACTATTTTAGCCCTGTTTTGTAGAGAAGTGACTCAAGAATCAGAGTCAATAACTGACCTGAGGTAACACAGACACTAATGGTAGAGTTGTGATGTGAATTCGGGCCATTTCAGCTTAGATTCCATGCTGGTAACTCTTCTAGAAAAATCTCTATTCACCTATATGCAACTTTGCTGATTATTTTTCTGACCATCTCAAATTTGCTGTTGAGCCATTCTATTAATTTTTTTTTTCTTAGTCACTGAACTTTTCAAATCCAGAATTTCCAATGTTCTTTAAAAAAAAAAATAAACTCTTTGTTGAAATTCTCTGTTGATAATTATGATCATTATACTTTCCTTTAGTCTTTTAAACATGGTTTTCTTTAGTTATCTGAATTTATAAAGGCTGCTTTAAAGTCTTCATCTGCTAAATCTGAGTTTTGCCTACAGTGTTTAGCTACTGGTTTCTCTGCTCACTTTTTAAAAATTCTTCTTTCTATTTTACTATTTCTTTCATTTGTTTATTTTTATTACTCTCATTTTTCTTTTAAGGCTATCTTCCTAGTGGTAGGAAGTAACCTCGTCTGAGTCACAGGTTGTGCTCAAACACCCTGAGCTAATACGACTTCCATCCTGGATGGATCCATGTTTTCTGGGGGAACCACAAAGTTTAGGCAGTTTTAAACTCTTCCATGGTTTTCACCTTCTGCTGGACCCTCTCAAATTTCTGCATGTGTATACAGGCTCATTTTCAGCCAGGCCTATGTGAACAGCTTGGGCCTTCTCTGGCTTCTTCAGGTGTTTGGAGGAGCTTATGAAGGTCTTTTTGTAGCTTTCTCAGTACCCAAATCTCACTAGTAAATTTCTGGCTAGTTTGCTGGTTTGCTGCTTGCCCTAACCAGGACCACAACCTCAGGCTAGTTAAGCCACTGGTTGTCTCTGTTTGCCACCAACACCACTACTGTTATTGACACTGCTGCTGAGCATGAGTTTTTCCCATGCTTCACTCCAAATCAGTTAGCCACCTCTAGCAGCAAAGCTGCTGGCTTCCATGATCTGTCCCACCCTGTCGGAATTAAGACACTGATCATGCTTAAGGTGGGGGACGGGGGTATCTCCAGCTAAGAACACCACAGACTTCTACTGTTCCTAGCCAAAGTTCAGTGGGTCTTTTGTTTGTTTGTTTGTTTTTAATGAATATTGCTTCTCAATTTGTTATATCCCTTTGGTCAATTTCCAGAGTCTAGAAATACTTTTTTAGTTGGCATTTTAATTTTGTAGAAAGAGTTATTTGTGATAATTCAGTTCATTTTATCACTGCTTTATCAAGAGAGGATTTGCTAAGCTAGTCACTACTCCATACATAACCACTGTAGTTGACTTTGAAGTCATGAGATTTTAAGTTAATATTAACAATGAACAATTCTTTTTTTTTTTAATTTATTTATTTTTTTTCCGTTTATTTTTATTAGTTGGAGGCTAATTACTTTACATCATTACAGTAGTTTTTGTCATACATTGAAATGAATTAGCCATGGATTTACATGTATTCCCCATCCCGGTCCCCCCTCCCACCTCCCTCTCCACCCGATCCCTCTGGGTCTTAAAAAAAAGATGCCACGAAGTAGGTGGCAATGCCTTAACCGTATGCGTGTTGTCAGGCCCGAGAGCCTCTTCCATCCTTGTCAAGGGGAGTGCTAACCTTCTCTCCTTTCATACAACACTGAACAATTCTTTTTTTTTTTTTTTTTTAAATTTTATTTTTTTTTTCCATTTATTTTTATTAGTTGGAGGCTAATTACTTTACCTCATTACAGTAGTTTTTGTCATACATTGATGAACAATTCTTAATATTAAGAAGTTTAATATTAAAAAATCTAAAGGTCATGTGCTGGATATTCTATCAAATTATAAGTTTCTGTATAAGTAAGTTGTTTTTAAAGCAAAACATGACAGCTTATATAATTCCATGCCAAATACAAATAAAGAATGAATTTTTGTACTAAAGTTCTGACAATTCAGAAAGGTCGTAACAATTTCCTTTTTAAAAAAGTTTATGGACCGCCTCAAAAGCTCTATTTATTTACACATTTATTTACCTAATCATAAACCAATCAGATAACAAGAATTTTAAATTCTAAACCTGAAGAGGGAAGGCTGCTGACACACTGCTGTGTAGGGTACGTTCCCACTCATGCCGCTGCTGCACTGTCTCCTATTTCCCGGGGGAGCATCTCTTCCTGTAGGACAGTGCGTGTACCCACCTTTGGGCTCAGTGATGATATGGCTGACTCCAAGTCTCTGGCAGACGTAATGGAAGGCCTGATTCCCAGGATTACACCACTGATCGATATAGTCATTTGAGCATGTCCACAACATGTTGTTCACTGTATCATAACAGGCACCTGCAAAAAGAGCAACCTTTATACAATTATCATGTCATCGTCTGCTGGATATATACTTCTCATAAGCACTGCTAAAGAGTGGAAGGGCAAGGATGCTCCCCAGAGATGGCAAAGCAGTAGACTGGGGCTCAAAGGATTCAAAGTCTACTTGGCTTAACTCATATCTGAGAATGGAATAGTCTCATGGAATAGAAACTTTTTAGTCACTGACTTACATGTGACCTTTTCAACTCCAAAAAGGATTCAAGTGGCTTACATTAAAACCCAGGTACAACAGGACTAGTTAACATTAACACACAGTAAAAGCCTTAGTAACTGAACCTTAAACTCAAAATCAAGTTTCCTACGTGCCAAGGCAAACAGAATATCCAACATATTATGTAATTCTCATCTTCTAAAAATAAGAAGTATACCAATCCCTTAGGGGAAAGAAGTTTCTTTACGGCATGAACTTGAGAAAAATTTGTTATGGGATCATCATATAAGCTATAATGGACAGTATCTTCAACCATAATTTATGCAGAGGAATTTCACATATGACAATTTCTTATATTAATCCTCACAACTAAAGAGCAGCATAAAAAAATTCTTCCAAGGAAACTAGAATACCATAGAGAACTGGCAAGACTTTTTGAGAGAAATTGCTAAAATTTTGAATTTTCCAAGGACAATAAATGTGGACCTTTAATTCTTACCCAATCCTGGTACAAGAGCACCACGCCCCAAGGAGCTTCCAGCAGCATCTATGAGGTCGGCACGACTTGTGAATTGACCATCCGAAATATTATACACCAAGCTAGAGGCCAGGACTTTGGAAACAAACAAGTTTAGTAAGCCTTAAGATAAATGATAGTGAGTTAAATTTTAGCCTCTTAATATAAAGACTTTCATCAAAATCACATCTCTTTTTGGTTGTCTATTGGTATAACAGTGAGGAGACAAAAGTCACATGTTAAGATCACAAAAAAAAAAAACCTGTCATAAAGTCTCTTCCAATGTAGTAAATCATATTTTTTTTCTTTTTTTTTCCCAATTGTTTGACTCCACAAAATTCAGAAGGCACTAACAGACAGCCAACTCATCCCCATGGTGCCCAGAGTGAAGACAAGTCAGCTTAGACGTACGATGGACTAAAATCCCACTACTCAGGGCTCCAAGCAGTAAGAGCAACAGCCATCAAAGTGACCTATATTTTTGAAAGTGTTTTTAAACAACAACTTTTACAAACGGGTTTTTTCAATATAGATTGTCTAAAGGGTAATTACAAGAGGGGTTATGATCATTAACATAACAAAGTAGCAACATTTACAAGAAATACTTTACATACATTTGGTGCTCAATAAAGGTCAGAGGGTGTTCAAATACAGGTCAGTTGCTATCCTTCCAAGCACTGGCTCTAAAGTTTGGAGATTTTGGCCTTTTCCCTTAACAAAGGAGAGCGCTGTGATGACAAGCGACAAGCATGCGCTGTAGGATTCTGAATTTGAATTCTAGCTCTACTACTTCTGTGTGACCCTGGGAAATTTACTGAACCTCTCAGTTGCCCCACACGTAAAGTGGAGATAATAAAAGTATCTACTTTATACAGTTATTGTGAAGATTAAGTGAATTAAATAATACATCAAGGATCTCCACCAGCACATATATTCTAGCTGCTAATTTTTCTCCTGAAAAGGTTTTACTGTGACAGAGGGGAGGGGGCTCAGTCCTCCTTTTCTGCTGCTTCCCTCACGGCGGCCAGGACAGGACTCGGCTCCTCTCTCTTGCTCTCGGCACGGATGTATGTCCCACCTTGTTTCCTGATGAACTTGAGGCCTGCTTGTTCTCGGGAGACCTCGGCATGCCGCTCCTCAGGGGCAAAGGCGCACACCTTCTGCATCAGGTCTTGTGGGGCTGTTCTTGTTCTCGGCCACCTGGTGGCCCTTGCTGAGGCCCCTAGCTAGCGGGTAGCACAGAGCCACAGTCACCGCTCTTCAAAGGCTGCTGCGGCAGGTGGGCTAGCTCTATTACTGATGTTATTTTCTTCCCCACTTTTCAACAGAAAATCCGAGCAGGGTCTCTCAAATTTCTCGTTCTTAGTTGCATCACCCTAGTAATCCAGATTCTCATCACGACTGACTTGAGCTGTGATCTAAACGGTACTCTTTGTTTCTTTTCTATTTTCTATTGTTCTGTCCTGCACACCAACAAATGGTCTTCTCCAAATCTCTTTTTCATTGTGTTTCCCATGCATATGCCTTTCCCCATGTGGCCACTTACATGAATAACAGTCATTTTTCAGGACAAACTCAAAATTTCATGAAGTCTCTCCCTTCTACCCCACTCGACAATGACCCTTTCTTTCTCTGATTCAGCAGCATTAACATCTGCTCCGCATGGTTCAGGCAGTGAACACAGCATTGTGCTTCGTTTTCTAGTTATTTCACACACCGACATCATTTCTCCTAACCAGACTATGAGCTCCTCAAGGCAAACACCACTTTTTCCACTTACTGAGTAGCCTCCACGGTAACCACTGTGGAAGAGGGCACAGAAGGAATTTCAGCATTTATTTACTTGTTGGTCTAAAATAGAATCACTGAGTAAGCTATATCCTCACAAAAAAACGGCACCATGAAGACCTGTTTTAATCAAGTGGGGCTAATTTCAATTGAGTGGAAAAAAAACCATGCCAAGGAAACTAAAAAAAAGTTTAAGATGATTAATGGTCAATAAAAAGACAAATAACCCAATTTTAAAATGGACAAAGAATTTGAATAGATATTTGTCCAAAAAATATACAAAAAGCCAATGAGCACAAGAAAAGATGTTCAACATCATTAATTGTTAGGGAAATGCAAATCAAAACCACAATGAGATACTACTTCATATCCACTAGGATGGCTAGTAAAACAACAACAACAACAAAAGGAAGTAACAAATGTCAGAGAGAATGTGGAAAAATTGGAACCATTGCTAATGAGCCTCTAAAATGGTACAGTCACTATGGAAAACAGTTCGGCAGTCCCTTCAAAAGGTTAAACATACAGACACCACAGGACTCAGAATTTTCCTCCTACACATACACCCAAGAGAAATGACAACATGTCCACACAAAAATTGTACATGAATGTTCATAGCAGCATTACTCAAAAGAGCCAAAAAAGCAGAAACAACTCAAATGTCAATGCAGTATATCCATACAATCAAATATGATTTGGCCGTAAAAAGAAATGAAGCAATGATTTGTGTTACAACATGGATGAAGCTTGCAAACATTGTGTTTCAGTTTAAAAAAAAAAGCCAGTCACTAAGTCTGAGGAGGCCTTACAAATAGTTGTGAAAAGAAGAGAAGCAAAAAGCAAAGGAGAAAAGGAAGGATATACCCATTTGAATGCAGAGTTCCAAAGAATAGCAAGGAGAGATAAGAGAGGCTTCCTTAGCGATCAATGCAAAGAAATAGAGGAAAACAACAGAATGGGAAAGACTAGAGATCTCTTCAAGAAAATTAGAGATACCAAGGGAACATTTCATGCAAAGATGGGCTCAGTAAAGGACAGAAATGGTAGGGACCTAACAGAAGCAGAAGATATTAAGAAAAGGTGGCAAGAATACACAAAAGAACTGTACAAAAAAAGATCTTCATGACCCAGATAATCATGATGGTGTGATCACTCACCTAGAGCCAGACATCCTGAAATGTGAAGTCAAATGGACCTTAGGAAGCATCACTACATACAAAGCTAGTGGAGGTGATGGAATTCCAGTTGAGCTATTTCAAATCCTGAAAGATGATGCTGTGAAAGTGCTACACTCAATATGTCAGCAAATTTAGAAAACTCAGCAATGGCCACAGGACTAGAAAAGGTCACTTTTCATTCCAATCCCAAAGAAAGGAAATGCCAAAGAATGCTCAAACTACCACACAACTGCACTCATCTCACATGCTAGTAAAGTAATGCTCAAAATTCTCCA
Organism: Odocoileus virginianus; assembly: GCF_023699985.2. Classification (NCBI taxonomy): domain Eukaryota; kingdom Metazoa; phylum Chordata; class Mammalia; order Artiodactyla; family Cervidae; genus Odocoileus; species Odocoileus virginianus. The sequence continues at coordinate 57,925,194 of NC_069685.1, read as the reverse complement.
AGTCAGGCTTCAGCAATACATGAACCATGAACTTCCAGATGGTTCAAGCTGGTTTAGAAAAGGCAGAGGAACCAGAGAGCAAATTGCCGACATCTGCTGGATCACTGAAAAAGCAAGAGAGTTCCAGAAAAACATCTATGTCTGCTTTATTGACTATGCCAAAGCCTTTGACTCTGTGGATCACAATAAACTATGGAAAATTCTGAAAGAGATGGGAACACCAGACCACCTGACCTGCCTCTTGAGAAACCTATATGCAGGTCAGGAAGCAATAGTTAGAACTGGACATGGGACAACAAACTGGTTCCAAATAGGAAAAGGAGTACGTCAAGGCTGTATATTGTCACCCTGCTCATTTAACTTATATGCAGAGTACATCATGAGAAACGCTGGGCTGGAAGAAGCACCAGCTGGAGTCAAGATTGCCGGCAGAAATATCAATAACCTCAGATATGCAGATGACACCACCCTTATGGCAGAAAGTGAAGAAGAACTAAAGAGCCTCTTGATGAAAGTGAAAGAGAGTGAAAAAATTGGCTTAAAGCTCAACATTCAGAAAACTAAGATCATGGCATCCAGTTCCATCACTTCATGGCAAATAGATGGGGAAACAGTGGCTGATTTTATTTTTGGGGGGCTCCAAAATCACTGCAGATGGTGATTGCAGCCATGAAATTAAAAGACGCTTACTCCTTGGAAAGAAAGTTATGACCAACCTAGACAGCATATTAAAACGTAGAGACATTACTTTGCCAACAAAGGTCTGTCTAGTCAAGGCTATAGTTTTTCCCATAGTCATGTATGGATGTGAGAGTTGGACTATAAAGAAAGCTGAGTGCCGAAGAATTGATACTTTTGAACTATGGTATTGGAGAAGACTCCTGAGAGTCCCTTGGACTGCAAGGAGATCTAACCAGTCCATCCTTAAGGAGATCCATCCTGGGTGTTCAGTGGAAGGACTGATGCTGAAGCTGAAACTCCAATACTTTGACTACCTGATGTGAAGAGCTGACTCATTTGAAAAGACCCTGATGCTGGGAAAAATTGAGGACAGGAGGAGAAGGGGACAGCAGAGGATGAGATGGTTTGATGGCATCACCGACTCAATGGACATGAGTTTACGTAGGCTCTGGGATTTGGTGATGGACAGGGGGGCCTGGCATGCCGCAGTTCATGGGGTCGCAAAGAGTCGGACATGATCGAGTGACTGAAATGAACTGAACTGAACTGAAAAGCACATAGATTGCATAATTCCACACATGGAAAGTCTAGAATAGTTAAGTCCATAGTCAGAAAGCACACTGGTGGGGGCCACAGGCTGGGTGAGGGGGTGGGGGAAAGGAGTGACTGCTAATGGGTATGGGGTTTCTTTTTGGAGTGATAGAAATGTTTTATAATTAGATAGTGGTGATGGTAGGACAACTCTGAATATATTAAAAACCAGTGAATTGTCATCCCAGTGTTCATCACAGCACTGTTTATAATAGCCAGGACATGGAAGCAACCTAGATGATGCCCATCAGCAGACAAACAGATAAGGAAGCTGTGGTACATATACACCATGGAATATTACTAAGCTATTAAAAAGAATTCATTTCAATCAGTTCTAATGAGATGGATGAAACTGGAGCCCATTATACAGAGTGAAGTAAGCCAGAAAGATAAAGACCAATACAGTATACTAACGCATATATATGGAATTTAGAAAGATGGTAACAATAACCCTATATGCAAAACAGAAAAAGAGACACAGATATACAGAACAGACTTTTGGACTCTGTAGGAGAAGGCAAGGGTGGGATGTTTCGAGAGAACAGCATCGAAACATGTATATTATCAAGGGTGAAACAGATCACCAGCCCACGTTGGATGCATGAGACAAGTGCTTGGGGCTGGTGCACTGGGAAGACCCAGAGGGATCGGGTGGAGAGGGAGGTGGGAGGGGGAATCAGGATGGGGAATACATGTAAATCCATGGCTGATTCATGTCAATGTATGGCAAAAACCACAATATTGTAGAGTAATTAGCCTCCAACTAATAAAAATAAATGGAAAAAAATTTAAAAATAAAAAAAATAAAAACCAGTGAATTGTATATTTTAAATGGGTAAACTTTATGGTATGTAAGTTATACTTTAATCCTGATAGTATACCTCCCTCTTTTATAAAAATATGTGTACACTTAACACTAATGAATTTTTGCACATTATTTTGTATCATGTACATTTTTTGCTTAACATTTCAGACACATATGTGTCCTAAAATGGAGGCATTTCACAGACTTTTGCTTTTTACATTTTTTATTTTGTATTTGGGGTATAGCTAATTAACAATGTTGTGACAGTTTCAACTGAACAGCAAAGGGACTCAGCTATACATATATATGTATCCATTTCCCTCCCAAACTCCCTTCCTGTCTAGGTTGTTATGTAACACTGAGCCGACTTCCTGCTATATAGTAGGACCTTGCTGGTTAACCATGTTAAATATAGCAGTGTGTACATGTCTATCCCAAACTCCCTAACTATCCCTTGCCCCCATCCTTCCCCCTGGGAACCGTGAGTTCGTTCTCTCATAGACTTTTTTTAATAGCTCTATGGTGGGTAGAGTTCTTGCTGTGTCATCAATAAATAAAATGATGACAGATTATTTTATTTCCTAAAATCTTTCTGACCTCATTATTATTTTGAGTAATTTTACAGGACAATAGTTTTCAGAAGTGTACTATTACATCATCTACAAAAATTCTATTTTTCATTCCTCCTAGCATATGATGATACTGATAGGGTTTTTTGTTGCTATCATAGAGCAAACAAACATTTAACAGAGTAAGGGCAAAATCACTATTAGGAAAAACCTTAAATTTCAGAGTTGGAGACAAACTGGGAAAAGAGCCATAAATAAAGTTCACTTACTTTTTAAAGACGACAAACCACTTGTTCCACCAAAAAGAGATCGGGTGGCAGAGCTGCCTGATCCCCCTGGAGGTGGGACCAGCATCACCAAGTATGTACCACAGGTATAAATGGGTGTCTTCCGAAGCATTTTTAGAGGAAGTCCACAGCTAGTATTTGCTGGTAAAAGGAATGAAAATGGTGAGTAACAACAGTTGACACACAGATTAATTTGATTACGAAACCAAATTAGAGTATGACAGGGGGGCCCCAAATCCTAGCAAGGATATATTAAGATTCAGAAAATAGAGCAAAAAATAATCAGCTAACGCAAAAATAATGATCTAGCTCCATAACCTGGCCCCAAGTCCCCCTGGTTCTATGACCTGAACATTTCTCAAAGGTGTTCCCAGTACTCAACATGCCTTATGGCTCTAAAAAGTCTTTCAAAAGAATGAATCCTCACATGGACTAAATCTCACAATAAAAGAAGAATCCTACTGTTTATATTTCTCCCTAGGAAACTGTGCTCCAGGAGAGATCTTTTCATTTTATATAGAACAAATTCTTAACAGGCTTGTGATATTTCATTCATTATAAACAGCTTTAAACATGGAATCAGCCAGAAATTTCAACCCATAACCAGTTAATCAAAGCTTTCACAGTATCTATCACAAAATTATTTTATGCCTGCAGGATTTATAACCCATGATGAATTTTCTTTCTTTCTTTTTTTTAGGATTCGTGACATAAACTATCATTAAGAAAATAATTATTGTTTATAATTAAAAGGTATAAAATGTACTTTACTTTCCCTTACTCACTGGCATATATGAAAACGTAGGGTGAACTGAAGGATTTTCTATGTATTAGTCTAGTGAGGACTGATGACGGCAGCAGAAAGTCAATCAGAGTGTTTTACCTAGGAAGTTGTCAGGGTATAAAATATAACTGCCTACATAGACATAAAATTATCTTTAGATGGTTTATATTAGAAAAGTGACACAAGTGAAATCTAATCTGTCATTGCTTTGAATGCTTGTGGTTCTAAACTCCATTTTTTAAAACTTCAAGCCTCCAACAATTATATTCTTCATTTAGGACATAAATCCAGTAGCATAAATTTCCATAAGTAAGAAACTCTAAAAAGCTAGCAACTTTGTGGGCATAACATTTTCACTGAGATTTTTTAAATAGACATACTCTTATTAACATGATAAGAGGTATTAGTCTACCACAGAATAAAAAATCCTAGACCTTCTGAATGTTGAATAATTGTCAAAAATCCACTTAGCCTATTACTGGTGAATTTTTATGTAACAACATCATGTTTAAATGAATACATCAAGAATGTGCATAAAAGTACAATGATTGAGATCACATATTTAGAATACAAATAACAGTTTCAGAGGAACTAAATATACCTTGCCTACTGAGTCCCCTTTCGATATCACTCATACTTTCTTAGGTAACAAACACCCCTTTAGCATTTCTATTGTGCAGGTAGGATTCCATTTTCTTCCAAGGGACAAACCCAGGTCAAGCCTTCAGCTTATCAAGAACACATTCATTTAGGTAATAAGGACTGCTCTCTACAAAGTATTGCTATAACTCAAATTATCCACAGACCCAAGTAATAATAACTATTAATAAATTTCTAACTTGTATTTGATATAATGAGACCTGTAGAAGTAAAATATTATCTTTAAATTCTAATATGGACTAATAAATATTTAAAATTTGATAGTCTCATAAAGAATTAATCACAAATATTTTTTCTTAACATTTCAATATATAAAAGGATGAAAACATAAAACTGCATTAAATTCCTTAAACATACATTTATTCAGACTATTTTTCTCTACATGGCATCTTTTTCCAGCCTTATCTTTTACTACAGGTCATGATTTGTTATAAATTCATGTAGTTGATATATAATATGAAAACTCTCCAAGAATAATGGTTCTTGACTTTTGGGGGGGTCATATGTGACCATGAAACTCTGATGAAAATTATGATGATACACATAATATGTTATTTAAAATGTTGGGAAAGGATGCTTATGAACCACTGAATTCTTACCCTAGTTAAGGATTCCTGCTTTAAAAACACAGAACAGTGTTTAGAAGGCTACCCTTTACTGAGAAAAGTGTTTACTACAGTATGTTTAGAAGGCTACCTTTTACTGAGAAAAGTGTTTAGTACAGTATGTTTTAGAAGGCTACCTTTTACTGAGAAAAGAAGAACAATAAAAATACATAAATTTATCTTTCTACATTAATTTAATTTCTCTTTGCATTAAAAAAAAAACCCTCTGCCAGGATAAACAGAAACTAATAAATAGAGCTACCTATAGGGGGCAGGGTGGGGCAAATAACAGAATACACCAGGATACTGGAGTGAGATTTTTCTGCATGTACTATTTATATTGTTTTCACTTTCAAACTCTGTAAACATATTATCTACTTCAAAATATTACAGTGCAAACACTAAATGCCAAAGTCCAGAAAAATCACTCTCTGTCAGTAGAGGGTTTGCCTTTTATTTGCTGGGTGGAGAATATGTTTAGTGAAAGGGAAAGTGTTAGTTGCTCAGTCCTGCCTGACTCTGCAACTCCATGGACTATAGCCTGCCAGGCTCCTCTGTCCATGGAACTCTCCAGGCAAGAAAACTGGAGTGGGCAGCCATTCCCTTCTCCACGGGATCTTCTTGACCTGGGAATGAACCCAGGTTTCCTGCACTGCAAGCAGATTCTTTACCCATTTGAGCCATCAGGGAAGCCTATGTTTAGTGAAGATGATGTTAAATGTGAGTTTTTTACACTCATGAAGCATATACTAAACATGAAAATAATTTATACTAACAGTAATGACAAAGTATTTACAATTAAGGAGAGAGCTGTGTTGAATTCTTACAGATTCTTGCTAATTCATGTTTACAGCCAACAGTATGTATTAGTTTGGAATTTAAAAAAAAAAGGACAATGACCGGAAGGACATAAAAAGGTGAACTATGTAAAGCAAACTGCTTTGTAAGTCTGTAAGAGCTCAATAACAAGTACTGCCTGAATTCCACAGGCAGCATGCACTAACCACAAGCTGAATGTATCAAGCCATGTTTTTAAAAGGCATGGGGGAATTGTAAAGGCACATATTACTAAGTGAAAGAAGCCCATATGAAAAGGCTATATTCTATATAAATCTGATTATATGATATTCTGTAAAAGGCAAAACTATGAAGACAATAAAAGATCAGTGGTGGCCAGGGCTTGGGGGTTGGGGAGGGATGAGTAGGTAGAGTGCAAAGGATTTTTAAGGCTATACAACTACTCTATGTAATACAATAATGATGCACACAGGTCATTATGCATTTGTCCAAACCCATGGAATGTACAACACCAAGAGTGAACCCTAAGGTGAACTGTGGACTCTGGGTGATTATTACGTGTCTTGGTGGGTTCATCGATTGTGACAAGTGCACCACTCTGGTGGGGGATGCTGATAATAAGCGGGGCTGTGCCCATGTAGGGGTGGGTGGTATACAAAAAAATCTGTACCTTCCTTTAATTTTGCTGCGAACCTAAAACTGCTCTAAGATAATACTCTCAAAACATGCATAGAGCTGAATGAAGCTGTACAAGGTGAACATGAGATAAGCGAAGGGCAGCCGACCTGCTTGGTCCTCTTTCAGGGTGTTGGAGATGGTGGAGCCGGTGAGGGCAGCCAGTGTTGCAGATGGCGAGGCTCGGTAACGGGACAGTCTGCTCAGGAGCATCTCATTAATGCTTTTTGCAGACTCGCCCTCTTTTCTCATTAGAATTGTGCGTTCCTGAAGTGGGTTGGCTAGGAATACACCATTTTCCACCTAATATTTAAAGAAAAAGAAGTTCTTAAATGGAACCTGTTTCCATTCAGTGAGCAAACTTCTCCTTCAGAAGTGTATTACTGTCACCGGGTTACTCAAAAACATTTCCCAAAATTGTACCTGAGTAGGTGTACACCTCAAAACCTAATTGCTCCACAGAAGCTGAGAACAAAAGGGAGGATATGAGATGTTTGAGAGCTTTCATTTTTAATAGCCCAGATTCTTAAGAGTAATGAGCCAAGTTTAATAGGTTCTACGAAAGGTTGTTGATGAAAATTCCTCATACTGAATTCCACAGGCAGCTCTCACTAATTACAAGCTTCTGACAGGTACAAGTAAGATGAGAGGAAAACAAATCAATCAGGTCTTGATTTACTATTAAGTACAGCTATGAGGATTATATCTTCTTGAAATATAATTAGTGGCTAAAATCCAAACTCTGTAATAACAGCAGTCAACATTAGCCCCAGCTGCTCGGGGATTGGCAGAGCAATGGTGGAGAAAGGCAGATTTTGTCTGCTAAAAATATATGCCAGCTTCAACTGGATCCTTGCTGGTACTTGCCAGTTCTTCCTTCATCGTTTGACTACACCCCAGCAAAAGCTCTGGGGTGGTGATTCCAAAATTCTTCCACCAAATTTTGAGTATGGCTTTGAGCAGACCTCCTGGCTTTTTTATTACTGAGGAGATCCAGACCACCTACCATAAGCTGCTCCCACTCGTCTCTCTTCCCACTCAAGAACCTTGGTGTTCAGCCTCATTTATTCTTTTCCTCTTAATTCAGAGGAAGAAGCATTTCTGCCTCCTCTCTAACTGCCCCCTCAATTATCTCCCATCTGCCCCCTTCACCCTCACAGTCTCCCTCTCTGATCTCTTCCTTTTTGGTTTCAAATATTCACAGGTCTCTGAGATCTTAAAGAAAACATCAGTGGCCCATTGCAATACCATCTCTCTTCTCAACTTCCATTCACTGTCAGACATCTCAGATGTACCTCAAGCAGACTCTTCACCCACTGCCCGCTCCAGACCAGACTTCTGGGTCTGGCTGGCGTCTCAGAAACTGGTGCCATGAGTGAAGAGAGGCAGAAATATAGATAAGAAAGAACAGGAGTGTGGAGTGGAAAGGCTTCCAGAAGCAAATAAGAAGCAGTGAAGGAGTCCAAAGTGAAAAGTTGGTCACAGAGAAGAGGCTAGAGAAAGCAAACTGGGAAGCACAGCCAGGCAAGGTCCCCGGAGGGGGATAGGTCTGGTGGGGGGGGGCTTGTATGAGAAGTTTTCACAAAAGATAAGAAGGTTTCTTAGAATTCGAAAATGCTGTTTCTATTTCCTCACCTCAGCCTCTTAAAGCTTTACAGCTACTTAACTTAGTTCCCTCTAACAAGTGAACATTCTTGATGGTCAAGAGTAACCTAAAACCAAAATCATCAAGTTTTTCCTTGTCTTCTGTGCAGGCTGTGCCATGGTTGCCAGAGACCTTGGGGTTGTCCTTCCTCAGTCTCAGCGGTAGAATACAATCTTGGTTTGTTTCTTCCAACATGAGCACATACCTGTGTGTGAGGGACTCTTCCAATGAGCAAGCCGGGTCAGTTCCTACCCTCTGTGTGCTCCTCCACTTACTTAAATGGGAGCCTGCTTAGGGTTAGACCCCATCTCTGGTTCTGAAACCTTTGGTAGAACACCCTGTCCCTAGATCCTCCTGTGTGTGCCTGGCTCTTTCCCATCATTTAGGTCTTACATAGAATGTCACCTCCTCAAAGAGGCTTTCCATGATTACCAAAGAGGAATCCCCTCCACCCTCTCCTACTTACCCCCCGCAAGCCAGAGCACAACACCGTCATGTTATCTGCACAGCACTTACAATTCTCTGAAATAATCTTACTCATTAATTCATTTATTATTTGACCTGCTACCTCCACCCCACCCCAGCTGAATGCCGGCTCCCCAAGAGCCAGGATCCTGCCTGCCTTGTTCGCTGTCTCATTTCCAGCACTCACGAGGCACACGGTAAATACTTGAAGCTCTGCTGAATAAACAGATCCGTGTCCTGACTCAGGAGGAGGGCTGCAACCTACTCCAGTATTCTTGCTTGGGAGAATCCCACGGGCAGAGGAGCCTGGTGGACTATATCCATGGGGTCACAAAGAGTCGGACACGACCGAAGCGACAGCATGCACACATGTCCTGACCCAAATCCAATCCTACCTCTCCACGGTGACTCCTACATTGCTATATACAGACCCATCCTTGCTACTGGGATTGAGCACAACTTTTCTAATTGCCTCCCACTCCCCAGCACTTCGGCTGGAATAGCCTATGTCACCTAAAATTGAACACATCCACATCTTCCCACACTGTGTTACCCGCACCCTTCAGCTAGATTCATGTTTACCAAGTGTAGCTCTATTTATGTTGCACAACTCTAAATATGACCCTTCAAAGGCATCCAGACCAAAAAATCAATCACTTGGAATTCAAAAGCACTGCCCAATCTGGCTCCATAAGAAACACAATGGCTAAATTAAGGGAAACAAAAAAAAGTCATGCTATTGTGCTTAAGTACTTTGAAAATATTGAAAAGAAAACCTGATAAAGCAGCCGTGAGAAGCAGAGGACTCAGCTTTGGTGCCCAAGTAGTAAATCTGGGGACCTCTATACAAGCATCTCTTTGGGACAAAAAAGCTACTAGTGACTTTGAGAGGAGGGGAAGAGCCTGGGAGCAGTGAGAAGCAGCACACAGCTGCTGATGATGAGAAGCTTCCCTCTGGCTCCCTTCCTGGCCCAAGCCACCACCTCAAGTCCAGGGACCATCCAGCCTCTCAACTTGGTCTCCCCACTTTGACCCCATATGTTTTACTACATTAGCCAAAGATTCATTTACAGATGTAAATAAAATCATGTCCTTCCCTGTCTGAAGCCCTGAATCAGCTTCTCAATAAACTTAAAACAAAATTCAAATGGCTGGTAAGGCCCATGGGATCCAACATCCACTGACCTCCCTGCTTCGGTTTCCCCTTCTCCCCACACTTCCAGCACACTGCCTTCTGTCCCTCCTCTAAAACGCCTGCATGCTAGGCCTGTACTTGCTGATCCCTCTTTCTGGACTGGACTAGTTCTGGTTTGCCTGAGACTGTCCTAGTTTTAGCACCAACGGTCCATGTCCTAAGAAACTTCTCAGGTCCAGGCAAACGGGGAGGGTTGGTTGCCTTCTCTGGCAGGATAGATGACTGCTTCTCATCACTCTCATTTCAGCTCAAATGTCCTTCCTCAGAATGGCCCTCTCTGCCAGGCAAACCGGAGTGGCTCACCACCTCGACCCCCTCACTCTCTATCGCATTACCCTGTTTTATTTTCTCCCCAGCATTTGTCAGTAGCTGAAATTATTTCGTTCTTGTGTTTCCTTTCTTACTAACTCCCCACACTGATGTAAGCGCCTTGAAAACAAAGGCTTATTACCCTGCTACCCAGACAAGGCACTGGATTAACACTGAATGAATGAAGGGCATCTCAGCTATCCAAATCATAATTTAAAGGAAATCATAAACCGATGGAGTTGAAAGGGGAGAGGCACCTAGTGCATTCCTTATTATACTGACCATATAGTTAAGAAGAGACCTAAAAAAGAGACAAAACAGCAGTAAAATTGTCACTGAATCTATCTAAAGAACAGCAGCTTACAGAAAGCACATGGGGACAGGAAGAAGTCTCAGAGCAAAATAGAACTGAAGATGTAAAACACATGCCCTGAAAAGGTAAAAGAGAGTCACGGAAGATTCTCAAGCAAGGATGTGTCCAGTGCACAGGTAATGAAATCAGGCAGAAAGAGTCCATGCCTTGGTTATTCTATAATCTTAAAGGAAAAGGTTAAAATCAAGAATAAGGTATTTCCTGCTGATCACCATGTTGGTACTGCCACAGCTGAATTCTGCACCAAAGCAAAAGGGATAAGGAAGGACAGGATTATATTTTACATAAAATAATTTATAAACAATGGTAAGAAAGGTCTTTTTGATAAGATGATAAGTGAGCAGAGACCTAAAAAGAGAACGAGCTGTCTGTTTATCTGCAGATGACACTGCACAAAGGCCCGGAAGGGAGAACACATTCAGTGCCTGTGTGTCAGCCAAGAGGTCAGGTGGGGCTGGGGTGGGGTGACAGAAGCCCCAAATCACACAGTACTTTTACAGAGGTGAAGGGAGTTGGGAGACACTTTGAAGGTAAAGCAGGCAATATATGCTGACTGGGCAAGGAACTGGGAAAGGGAAAAAAGAGGAAGAGAGAGGGACACAAAGGTCTCTGGCCAGCACTGAAAGGACACAGATGTCATGAAGTGAAATGGGAGAGCCTGAGGCAGAAGCAGATCTGGGTAAAATCAGGAGTTTGGTAGAGGGCATATTTAGCTTGAGGGAACTATCAGACTTCCAACTGGAAAAGTCTCATATCCTGAGACATATACAAACACCCACCCACATCAATATGCATGCAGAGCTTCAGGGACAGGTTTTGGCTAAGAAGCAAAATTGAGCATCATCTGTACAGGGAGGTGTTTAAAGCTATAAGACAGGATGAGATCAACGAGGGAGTAAGAGCAGACAAAGTAGACAGAAGGGGTCCTAGAAATAGGTCCTGGCGCCATGACCGTTGAGAGGTTAGGAAGACAGGAGACAGGAAACACCAGTGACGAGAGAGGTCCTAAGACTGTCCCAAAGTCCAAATGAAAACAGTTTCAAGGATGGGGGAGTGAGATCACATTAAATACTGCTAGAAGGTCAAGTAAAAAGAAAGAGAGTTGCCCTTGAATTTACTACTGTGGAAGTCCCTGGGGAACTCGGGAAAAGCTGTTTCGGTGGCATGGTGAGACTGTAGCAGGTTCAAGAGAGAACAGAGGAAAGAAGGTAAAACAGTAAGAACAAGCTCTCGCAAGTGTGCTGCTGTAAAGGGGGACTAAAGATAGAGGAGTGGAGAGGAGCGAGGGTCAAAGGAGTTGGCTCTGCTTTTTCAAGACTGAATATCCTCTCCTGTATTTATATGCTGCGGTAAATGATCCACTGAGAGAGGAAAGCTAGTATCATAGGAGAAGGCCAATTCCAGAGAGAATCCATACCTGCCCACCACAATTTTTATCACACAGTAGGTAGTGACTGATTACACACAGAGCACTGAACCAAGCTTTCTATACTAAACAATATAACTTGGAAATTAATTTACTTCCGTCTACACAGATCTGCCCCATGCTTTCTAATGCCTACACAGTGTTCCTTTCTGTGATAGTATCGTAAGCAGAAAGCCAGGAAGGTATCTATCTTTAGCTTCCCGAGTCAGTATTTTAGAAGTTCCTAAACTAATGGCTGGTGATACTTAAAACTTTTTTACCTTATGATGAAAATTTTCAAACATAGGTAAAAACTGTGAATAGTACAATGAACTTCCATATATTCATCATCCAATTTCAACTATTATCCAGATATAGCCAAATTTGTTTAACCTATCTCTTTTTCACTCCATTTTAAAGCATGTCTCAGACATCATGAAATTCCACTTCTGAATATTTCACTACTCATCTCTAAAAATACAGACATTTTCTTATATAATCACAATGCCATTATCATAACTTTAAAAATAACAATATATTCCTTGGTTTCCTCTAATACTTATTTTATATTCAAATTCCAAATTGTCTCCAAATTTTCTTTTCTACAATTGGTCCATCGGATTCAGACTCCAAACGTGACTCAAAGGTTACTGTTTTAATCTAGAGCAGGCCCTTGAGCTTCCTCCCCAACTTTTTATTTCATGCCACAGGCAAAGGCTTGTAGTTGTTCTATTTCCTCCAGGGCAGGTATGAGTTTTTGATCCTATAACTGTATGTCTAAAAATATCTTTATGTTGTTTTTATGACTGATTGATATTTTGGCTGACTACCTGACTTCTGGGTTAGATATTGATTTCCCCCAGAATTTTTGGAAGTCCTGTCCCATTTTTACATCCAGTAATGAGACTGAACAGCCTGGTGTTCTTCTTACACCTCATTATTTGTACGTGATTTTATTTTACCTCCAGAAGCCTTAGAATCCTCTTTGCTCTTGAAAATCTGAAATTTCAAGATGAGGTGCCAGTGTGGACATTTTTCATTCATTGTGCCAAAGACCTTTTAATCTGGACATCAGTATCCTTTAATTTGGTATTTTTCTTCTATTATTTCTTTGATAGTATCTTGTTTTCTGCTCTCTTTTGGGAACTACTGTTACTAAGTATTCAGAAGGATTATTCCTTTATGTCTTTTATCTTTTCATATTTACTGTTCCTTATTTGTCCTACATTCTAGATTTCATATCTTTAATTCTCTTATTAATTTTTAAAATTTGACAATCATAAGCTCCTTCTCATTCTGAGAGTCCTTTTTTCGTGACATCCTGCTCTGTTTTATGAATGCAGTATCTTCTTACATGTCTCACAGAGTAGTAAGTGCTAATGAGGTCTTTATCTGTTTTTCTGATTTCTTTTTCTTATTTTTAGTTTCCAATCTGGAGACTTTCCTAGTTTGTCTAGAGTATCTCAATGGTCTGCTTTAAAAATTTTTAAACAACTTTATTAGTGTCATTTTAAAATGTACACAAAAGAAGAAAGAGTAGTGTAATGAGCTCCCCATGTGCCCAGCTCCTGGCTTCAATAGTTATCACTACCTTGCCAAACTTTTAAAATCTATTCCTCTCCCCTCCACACACAGCTCTCCAAAGTCCTGGCTTTTGCTTGTTTGGGGTGTTTTTGTGTCTGCCCTTTTTTTTAAACAGTTCATCACTAGAAAGGAATGCTATGCACATGGTTGGGGAGGCTTGCTTACTAGAAGACATCACTGTGGGTGATTCACTGGGGCAGCAAGTCTTTAACTTATATGAACCCCAATGTCAGCACACTGGGGTCTTTTCTCCAGGGTCATTTGGTTTCTTCAGACAATAAACATCAAGACTTTTGCCTGGGCGGCTGGCATCTGAGCACAAATGTTGTGTGTACCAGGAAAGGAGATGACAGTTCCTTTAACAAACTTGCAGTCTATACCCCCGTCTCATAACGGTTCTACCATACCTGATGCCACCAATCCTTAAGACTCTCTAAGGCTGGGTGTTGGTGAATCACCTCTCTTCCTCTTGGGAATTCCCCCGAATGTATACTTTTAGTTTTGGCTTTCCCCATACTAAAGGACAAGAAGAGACACTATTATCTATCTCCACCTCCTAAGGTCAGGGGACAAGAGATACTACTTAGAGCTGAGGAACAAGTAATAAAGGTTTAACTATAAGTTACAAAGATATCCTCCTCCAAAGAGGAATTAAAATGAATCAAATAAATACACGAGGAGGAAGGTAGAAAAAAGGAGGTGAATTGAGTCAAATCCTCATCTGTCACAGCAAAAAACAAAAAACCAAAACACAAACACACAACATACGAAGTTAGTAAATCAAGAAACAGCAATGTAAGCCTTTCACTTAGAGACATGGAAGTAACCACTAGAAGAAGGAAAAGCTCACACCATTAAAGTAACTACCTATAAGGAACATGCCAGGGATGGGGCAAGAGACTCCCACTTTTCATTATGAGCCTAGATGTACTACCTCAAATTTTAACCCACGTCCATGTTTTTCTTTGACATGATTTTTAAAATTTAACCAAAGCATATCAAGGAAAGGGGAATTCTTTGATGTTTTTCCATTATTCTTAGGTGGTGGTGGTGGTGGTTTATTTGCTAAGTCAAGTCCGACTCTTGAGACCCTACGGATTATAGCCCGTCAGGCTCCTCTGTCCAGAAAAAAGACCTAAATCCTTTAACCAGCTGGCTAAGTTTGTTTGAAAACAATTTTCTTTCCTAGTTGTACAACCTCTAGTAGATCAATTTGAAGGCTCACTCTGGCTAAGACATTTTATAAGAAAAGATCATTTTTTGAGAATACTGTGAAACTAGATAATAGCAAAAGAACAATGTATACTGAAAGGTTACTAAACTGACAGTTAGCTGGCAGGATGGATGACTGATTTCCCAGAACAAGTTTTAATCCCATTAAAGTTTATTAGAAATTGCTACAGTGTCCTTTTTTTCTCCCTTCCCAGGAATGCTAAAATTCTTCCTAGAAGGAGGCTGCTAAATTACATCATGAAAAAAGGTTTTGTCGAACCTGGCTTGGAGCAATTTTTTCTTTTACAAATCTCTACAAATACTATCTAGATGTCTCAGTGCTGTCCAATAGGACTTTCTTTAATGATGGAAGTGTTATCTTTGACATTCAATATGGTAGCCACTAGCCAGCCACATGTGGCTATTGAGCACTTGAACCGTGGCTACTGTGACTGAGCAACTAAAGTTTTAACCGTATTTATGATTAATTTAAACTTCTATTTAAACTAAACCACAGCTTCATGTGGCTACTGGCTACTGCACTGGACACTGCAGATCTGGACTCTCACAGTTCCCAGTCTCTCCTGGCCTCAAGCTCCGCTCTCTGCACTCATCCACTCTGGCTCACTGCCATTCCCTATAACACAAATGCCTGCTCCCACCACAGAGCTTCTGCACTTGTGGTCTCCTTTTCCTAGAATGTTTTTCCCTCCCCTGCCCCCAACTCCCTCATCTGGTTAGCTACTACATTTCCTTCACTACCTCAAATTATGTTGTCCATTTATTTGTTCACTCGACTATGGTTAAAGTTCTGTCTCTCTACTACCACCACTCAACCCACCCACTAGTCAGGATACAAGCTCCATTTGAGCAAGGATCCTACCCCCTTGCCCATCACTGTATTCCCACCACCTAGACACCACTGTGCCTGGCTCTCAGTAAATACTTTGCCAATATCTAATGAATGAATGAATGATAGCCTTCCACAGTTTCAATCATCATCTCTCTTGGAGACTCCCAATATCCATCTGTAGACACAATCTTGCTACTGTAATCTAGTTCCAAAGTTCCAGCAAGCTCATGAGCATTTATCCTTAAAAATCCCACTGTCTACACATTAACTATTGTTATCTCCATTCTGTTGCTAGATTAACCTTCAAAAAGCCTGGCTTTACTTGTGTCATACAACTCCAAATAAAGAAACCTTCAAAACACATCCAAGAGAAAAGCCAATTTTGAGGCAAGAGTAAATATACTGCACAAGTACTCCAAGTTTCTTAGGTCCCTCGTAAACCAACACAAAAAGAAAGCAAGTAAAAATGTCTCTGCAAAGACACAGGATGAGAAAGTGAAACTCACCACAAGTTCAAAAGTGTCCATGAAGACAGAATGTCCCTTAGGTGTTTTCTCATTCAGGCTGGCAGGAGACCAGATCCAATAGAAGTAAGTGCCATCTGAAGAAAGGTGCACAGTGCTCATAGTGCTGCCGACAGGGAGGTGATTGGCTGGCATTGGCACCACCTGGCATACCTGGACAAGAAAGGGAGGAAAATTTCATTTGTGTGACATGTAAATTCTGTTCCTATCAATTCATCAATAATGCCATTAAGTCCAAGAAGATAATTCAGTAGGCTTCCTGGTCAAAATAAAACTGACATTTATCTCTAAGAATAATATATGAAAATCACGTGACAAATATATAAAACTTCATACAACAAGCCATGCCACATATTAAAAGATCCTTGAGATTAATTCAAATTACATTTTAATAGGAAAAAAAAGTATTTACTAAACACTTTAAATCTGCTTTGCATGTGTGTTTTATCAAATATTTATTTAAAAAAAACTCCTAGAGAAATAATACTTTCTGAAATTTCCTTAGTAAATAAATTTAAGACTTCATTATACGTAAAGGACAGAAATTACATCTTATTCGTCTTTATACTCCCAGCACCTAATTTAGAGTCTAACTCAAAAATTAATAACTATGGAAGGAAGCAAAAAGAGAAGGTAAGAAGAAAACAAGAGGGAAAGCAAAGAAGAAAGAGGAGGAAGGCTTCAAAATAAGAAAAAAAAGATGAAGGCACACACAAGCTCCTAACTTAGAACATGAGACCTTATTGAAATTTACCATGTCCATCAGGAAGAAAGAGACAAACAGCCATTCTCTACATTAGACATGAAGGCGTGTGTTTCTAATAGCAAACATGCTTTGGTTTCAGTATAATGGATAAGTTCTGCATCATTTCACATTAAATGTGCAGTTATATACTAATTTTTATTGCCAGAGAAAAGCACTTAAAATAATAGAAAATAAGAATCAAGAAACCTCCTTTTTTTTTTTTAAATCTAAGAATAGGAGCAGAGCTGAAAATTCCCAAATAAAAATAATTAGAGATGGTCAGGCGCCTTCAGGGAATACTAAGAATGACCTTCAGTTACTCCATTTCTTTAGGTGAATCACTAGTTTTCCTCAGGTTACTTTTGACCCCTGAACTCATATTATGAACTTTTTTCCAGAATTGTTATGTCTAACTCAAAAGTTTAAAAAGTCATGGAGTTGCTGTAACTACACTTTGAAATATGCAATGCCATAAGTCTATAAAGTTAACAGCTACTGAATGGCCTAAGCCACCCCCAAATTGTTCCAATGCACATAGCTAGTTAGTGAGAACACTGCTTTCTTGGACAACAGTTTTTACAAGAACACAAGATACTAACATTACTTCACTCCACTGCAAATAAATACAGGCAGTGTTCTCATCTATTGAATTACTGATAAGAAATTGAGTTAATATGGCCTCTATTTATTCACTTTTTCATCTAATAATTTCTGAGTACCTCCAGTCTGCTCTGGAGATGCAATGATGAACAACTCCAGTAAACACAGCTGAGAGGCAGACGAGAAAAGGTGTAACATCTCACTTAAGCCCTGGCTACGACGACGCTCAGGGCACTCACTCCACAGATGGAAGCTCTAACTGCTGGGTTTGAATATGGGTGAAAGGCAGAAAGCTGTAGCACAAACAACTCAGACTCTAGAGTGGATGGGTTCAAGTCCTCTTGCTGCCACTACTGTGTGCCAAGATACTTAATCTCCCTGAGCTCACTCTTCCACTGAAGTACAAACACTTACTGGATGCTTACAACGTGCCTAGCCTCAGGTGCCTTAACTGTAAGATGAAACTGCCGTAGTTACACCTCCCAGGTAGGACATGTCAGCTGCCCAAGCCAGGGCCTGGCACAGAGAGACAGGGTTATTATCATTATCATCAATCAAGTGCTGTGGCTACTTTCTAGGGACACAAATATGAGTAAGACAGTGTCCAAAAATAAAGGTGTGTGTAGTCTCGGCGAGTAGTTCCACACGAGAGCAGGTGATTTCAATATAATGTGGCAAGTGACATCGCAGAGCACTACGAGAGCACCAAGGATGAGCTCAATCCTGGGCACACGATGATTTTATCTAAACTCGCTTCAAAGCTCCAGTTCCCATAGAAAGGCTGTTTAGAACAAACTGAATAAGGGAAATAATGTCTTTTCAAAATAGATCTAGTTAAAAAAAAAAAAAAGCTGGTATTTATACCATCTTTGACTCTCTAGAATTTTTTTTAAATCAAAAAAGTTTGTCGTGGGATGATTTAGGAGACTGCAATCGATGTATATACACTATTGTTACTATGTATAAAATAGGTAACTAATGAAGACATACGGTATAGCACAGGGAACTCTATTCCATGCTCTGTGTAGTAACCCAAATGGGAAGGAAATCCAAAAGAGAGGAGGCACATGTACACATATAGCTGATTCATGTTGCTGTACAATAGAAACTAACACAACTGTTGTAAAGCAACTATAGTCCAATAAAAAGTAACTAAAAAAAAAAGTTTGTCGTTGGCCTTAGATGCTCTAACAGAGCACATTCACTCAGATCATGTGGGAAAACTTAGGACACTAGAGAAAAAACAGAATGCCCAAAACAATGACAGTTAAAAGAATGTTACTCCGGCAGGAAACTACTTCTGTAACATCTTACGGAAAAACCCAAATGAACCCAAGGTATCAACTGTATTATTCCTTCTGATCATGTCACGAACTTTGCTTACCATCTCCAAAACATAAAACACAAAGCCTTGGTGTTCTGTTTACCTGAAGGGTATTCTGGTCAATGACCTGGAAAAGGGAGTGAGGTTTATTGTCAAAAGATACAGGCCGGTGGAGAAGACTGCCACTGCCAAAAGCAAGCCATCCTGGTTCCAGCTCCTCGTTCCGGCAGTACACAAAACCTCTGCGGGGGGAAAGGTACACAGGCTAAGTCAGCAGGTCAGGTCTGACACCCGACAATGAGCTACCACAGTCAAAATGATATTTTCCTCCTCATTTCTTTTCAATGACTAAGTATACAAAACATCTGAAGGAGAATAAACATATTAACTTTGAGACTGACAAACTATGGCAAATATTAATTTCCCACAACAAATTGGAGAGGAGAAAAGGTTGGGGAAACAATCTAATTAAATATACATAAGGATCTCAAACTCTGGTTTCTTTTGGCAGCAATTCATAGATCTTATATCTCAACTGAAAAAAAAAAATCACTGCTGATCCGATGTCAAATCCAAGGACAAAAAGACTTAACTAGAACTATACCCACTTTTGACATGGAGAAGTCACTAATACAGAAATTCTGATCATGGAGGGATTTTTGGCTAGAAGCTACAAACAATGATCTTAGGGCTACCAGACTCAATTTTTATAGAGTCAAAAACAAAGCTGAAATGCATTAAGAGAACCAGGAAGAGAAAGTGGCAATAAGAGAAAACCAGAATCATAAGAAGTCACTTGTATTTGTCTAGTCACTAGTCAGTCTACAGGGAGTTAGCACGCACTCCCAGGTGTCTTCATCACAGATTCATGTAATGAGGAAAACGTTCCAGCCAAATTATTCAGCAAGTTCCATGCAACTGACCTGAGAGTACCATGTAATCCAGACCCCAATTTGCTTACTCCTCTTCCAACTGAGTTAGTAGTATACAGGTAAAGACCATCTGCCGTGAGACAGCGTCCCAAGTCAGCATCTGAAATCGTTTTTTCACAGGTAAATTATATACACGCTTTTTCTAATGAAATTATAAACGTGCTTTCTCTAATGAAAAAGCCATTAGGAGGCTGAGTGAAAGATAATTTCCCACTTTTAAAATAAGTGCTTCTTGAGAACTCCCTGGTGGTCCAGTGATTAAGACTCAATGCTCTCATGGCCAGGGCCCCAAGTTTGATCCCTGGTCTCAGAACTAACATCCCCACAAGCTGTGGAGTACAGCCAAAAATAATAATAATAATAAAATAAGTGCTTCAGTGTGACTTCCAGGGAAGACAGCTCGAACCCCTAAATCAAACTTCAAAATGCATGTAGGGTTAGGGACCAAGATTAGGGAAAGAGGTCAGACAGTTATTATCAGGAGAATCTGGTTCAGTCTGCCGAAGATTTTTCTTTTTTCTTTCTGAATAGCAAAAATTCATTCCTAACTCTAATCTGAAATGACTAAGAATACAATACTTTCCCTGAGGAGTGTGTAATTAAAAAAGGTAGGAGATTCAAGAGTTTGGGACATTTATTAGTTGACTTTGGACCTCTCTGAATTTCAGTTTCTGCAGCTCTAAGATGAAGATAGTATGTACCTTAAGAGTGACTGTGACGGTTGAATGAGACAATATAAGCAAATACCACACTGCTCTCTGGTACAAAGCCAGTGCCCCTTACATGGCAAATGATATTATATTGATAGACTAATGATAATTTGAACTAGAATCTGCTCCTTGTGGATTTTCCATCAAGAGATCCTAATTTTAAATTTCTGGAGTGTTGTGCTCAGTTGCTTCAGTCATGTCTGACTATTTGCCATCCTATAGACTGTAGCACACCAGGCTCTTCAGTCCATGGGATCCTCTAAGAATACTGGAGTGGGTTGCAACACCTTCCTCCAGGGGATTTTCCTGATCAAGGGATTGAACGTATGTCTCCTGCTTTGTGGATGGATTCTTTACTGCTGGGCCACTGGGATGCCCAAATTTCTTTAATGACACAGTACAAAAATATAATATTGCTTCTATTTAAAAACAGCAATTATATTTCCCTTTTGGTATATCTTCCCCAAGCTAAAACAAAGTTTCTCTCTGAATGATAGTAAGTGGTTTACTAAAACATTCTAGAGAATTTACCTTAAAAAAAGAAGAACATATAAATAAAACGTTGTGCTTATTTTCAAAATCAATCCACTTACTATGTTTAAGAGGAGTTTCTTTACTACTTGTCATATTAGAGGAAATTCAATGTCACAGCACTCAAATTGGTACTGAGTATGTGGTTGGGAAGATCCTCTGGAGGAAGGAAATGGCAACCCACTCCAGTATTCCTGCCTGGAGAATCCCATGGACAGAGAACCCTGGCGGGCTACAGTCCGTGGGGCTGCAAAGAGTCAGACGCGACTGAAGTGACTTAGCGCACATGCACATCCACATGTGATTATCTTAAAAATTCAGTCGACTAGTCCAAGACAACTGAGACTTGTTCCTACTGGTTCTTCAAAAAATGGTTCAAGTAGGTCATCATTTAAAAAATACTAATTTCATTCCTTAAACATTTTAACTTACAACCTATAAACAGACATTTATTCACCACTATTCAGATTAAGGTCAAGGCCTTTTGAGTATGGATCTGACAGGGAGTGGAAGTGAAGGGGACGGAACAATAAATAAGATGGGCCAGAGCTGACACTTGCTGAAGCTGAGTGCTTACTATAGAATTTACTATAGAATTCTTCCAACTTCTGTGTATGTTGAATGTTTCCAATATTAAAATTTAAATAAGATTACTTTTTAAATTTTTATAAGAAAAACATCCTCTAGCCAGAAGCAAAACCAAAGGTACAAGAGACTGAAAGGCATACAGATCAGCTTGATACCATCATCCTTAGTGAGAAATTACATGTCCGTGAGATTCTCTAGGCAAGAATACTGGGGAGGGTTGCCATGTCCACCTCCAGGGGATCTTCCCAACCTAGGGATCAAACCCATGTCTCTTATGTCTCTTGCACTGGCAAGTGGGTTCTTTACCACTAGCACCACCTGAGAAGCCCAAAAGAACTAAAGGAGAGAGTGAAGAAAAGGGTTTGGTTTTGTATGAATTTGCTTATTTCTGCCCATAATGTTTAAGAACTTCTTGGGCACTGCAGGTTTTCACTTCTCCTGTTGACTCTAATTGAGTCAGTGAAGGTAGTAACTCACATGCCAAAGTCCTGCCTGCTCTTCTCGTCACTTTAACATGACTATCTGGAAGAAACAGTGGACCATGAAAAGGCACAGGCACCAGATGAGCGATGCGGGGGTGGCCCATCGCTGAGACTGCACCCCATGCCCGTACAGTCATCTGAGAAAGTGGCCCCCATCCAGAGAATGAAATGAAATGGTAGGGAGAATAGACTCTGAATCCCACCCTAAATTCTTAGAGAACATCAATTTCTTAGAGATCATTCTAAAGTATTCCATTTCTAAACGGAAATGATTCCTAGGGTTTTTTTAAAAATTCTTACTTTATCAGTTATGCAACATTTAATGATATAATCACAAGTACCAACTACAATAACAAACAGGTTTGGAAGCAAGGCGGACTCCTTGCAAGGCTGCAACTCCAGATGTGGAAGCAGCAGGGCACAGACTATAAAAAGAGTGTATTGGCCTCATGGGTTGTGTGTGCCATGGCATACTGATCAGTACATCCACCAAATGAAGAAACAGGCCTAATTCATCTGTCAAGTCAGTTAACTGCAGGACATTTCAGAGACCTTCTGCCATTTTCGCTGAGATCATAGAGTAAACAGATATGTAATACTTGTGAAACTGTGTAAAAACATTTTAATCTCCTTTGTTTAGAGGAGATACTTCACAATTCATGCTCCTTTGAAGAATATTTTTTTTTTTTTTTTTTTTTTTTACGATAAGAGGGCTCACCAACACACACAACAAAATAAATCACTCAAAGAAACAGAATCAGGCAGCAAGACCTGATACTCTACTCATGGATATAAAAATTCAACTTAAGGCTCCCATGCCCAAATTTAAATACTCAGGAATCAATTTAAGTAACTCACGCCTCCTTGGCAGGACTGTATGGATGATCCTTTTCCCTTGCGATAGTAAAACCTATCCATTTTCTTACCTCACTCAGTATCAGCTTTTATACTTTTACTGATAAAGCAGACAATGAATGCATTGTATAGGAAGCTTGAGCTCTTAATTAAAAGGAACACAGAGTTATATCTAAATCGTTTGCCACAACGATCTAAAACCACTCTTTTCATATCTTAATTTCAATCACAGGACCCAAACCATTGCATTACCTTTATTTTCAGAACTGGAGCCAGTGTTGCTATCTGGTGCGGGCAGCATGTCTTCATACCCCCAGGATACTATATGTTTGCCACCAAGCAAACAGGAGGGGGATCCGGGTCCCCCTTCCAAAAGCAACAGCCTAAAAGGGGGAGGCAGAGAATCATAAAGACACTGACACTACCCATTCCAGCAAGAAGATGAAAGTCAACTTACATGAGAGAAAGGAAGGGATACAAAGAAAGGGGTATGAACTAGGAAATACATACAACATTTGGAGTGGTTATCTTTGAGTAGCAAAATTATGAACAACTTTCACTTTTTTACTTTATATCTTAACATATTATCTTGAAATCTACAATAAAAATTCAAGACAAGCTACTGCATTTTTTTAATCCACTAAAATTAAAAAATGAAAAACAACATGCTTTTTTAAGAAGGAAAAAACAAAATCCTTACTTATGATGATTAGAATAGCACACTTACTTAAAAACATGAGTCATTAATTGATTAAAAAAAAAAGTTTAGCAATTTACTTATTGGAAGAGCTTTAATTCTCAAGGCTCGCTTATGTAGAAGGAGGGTGAGGATCCAAAATGACAGCTTACCTATACAGCACATCGGCTACAGGCAGGGACCCTAAATCAGTCTGTTTCTGTAATAGATGGACTGTATGAACAAAAGTTTTCAATGATCCCCTAAAAAAAGAGGGAAAAGAAAATCAGTGAAATTGAAATGTCAGATAATAAGGTTGTTGATGTCAATGTTATTAATCACAAGGGAAGCTTCCAAAATAAGTCTGTGTCTGTTGAGCAACTGAGCATGTGTGCGTGCTGTGCATGTACAGCGGGTGTGCTGCACAAAATGTCAGATATACTCGCCTCTTACCAGGCTGGTTCTTCTTGTATTTGCAAAGGTAAATTATCTTTCCCTAACATGAAAGTTCAAAACAGAAAGCTCGAGCACAAAGAACAGGTGGTGATTACGCCTGGATACTCTTTCATCAAGTCAATCGCTAGTCTAGAGGACAGATTTCATTGGAAGAGGTTATATTTAAAGTCTAGTGGTATTTCCAGGCTTAAATGTTTTAATATCTTTGTTAAGTTCATCCATTTTACATAACATCTCACCAAACCCCCATCACATTAAATATGACCAAAAGGAAAAACATTCAAATAATACTTTGTGCTGAAGGGTATTCCCTCTGCTTCCCCCTGCTGTGAGGTACGTTATTGTAATGCTTGCAGAGCTCACAAAGACCAGATTTCCTTTCGGTTCCAAAGGCTTGAGGCCCTGGGAAGTCTGTAATGTGGTCAGCAGGATCTAAAAGAAGGTGCTTTTAAGATGCACAAGACTTACCTGGCCAGATCCCAAGTATAAATCACCACAAGAACATTTCCTGAACTAAATGATCATGGGTATCAGATGGGCTGACTTCAGACTGCTGCCTTATTTCTCTTAGCCAAGGCTTTAATTGCTAGGTATCATGTGCCTAAACCTCACAAGAAATGGAATACCCAACAGAGGATCAAGGAGGCCTGGAGTTCTCCTCTTAACTGTCCCCTTCCCCATCTCTGGTGCTCAAAGAATCAAAGCCAAAGCAGCATGACGGCAGGGAGGCAGCAGACAGAGTATGAGAGCGCGAGCCGGGAGAAAGACCCCTAGGCTCCGAAACTGGGCCCTGCCACTCGCCAGCGGCATCATCTCAGTCCTGGTACCAGTATGAGAGCGCGAGCCGGGAGAAAGACCCCTAGGCTCCGAAATGGCCCTGCCACTCGCCAGCGGCGTCATCTCAGTCCTGGTACCAGTATGAGAGCGCGAGCCGGGAGAAAGACCCCTAGGCTCCGAAATGGCCCTGCCACTCGCCAGCGGCGTCATCTCAGTCCTGTTACCAAACTCCTACAGGTTTTTACTTCACCATCTGCCCAACAAGGACACCTCCCATGGGTTACAATGAGGTTAAAATTAACGGGCAAGGGCACACTGGAATATTTAAAACCAGTAAGCCAACTATAAGATATTACTGTCTGCCAGATTCAGATGTTAGAGTAAAATTTAGACTCCGTCCATGGCTCCTAAGCCCCAGCATGGTCTGGACCCTCCTCTCCCACCTCCCCTTCTACCACTGCATTCCAGCCCCCTGATCACTCTGCTGTCCCTCAGCTACCCCAAGGACAGGAGGAGGATCAGACTCGTGTTGCTTGCTTCTCCCCTTGCCTGGAACTCCATCACTGGCTTTTTTGTGTGGCTTGGTCTGTGTCAACTGTCTAGGCCTCAGCTCAAATGTTATCTCTTCAGTAAGGTCTTCCCTGGCATCTCTAGCTAATGCCAGCTTCCACCTCCTCTTAAGTTATTCTCTATTAGCAAAATATCCTGATTTGTCTTCTTACTATGACTATCTTTCTCTGGAAATTATCCTATACATTCATTCATTGCTAGTTGTCTGTCTCTCTCTCATGTAAACTTTGCAATCTTAGGGACCACCTACTTTGCTCACTGCTATGTTCCTACTGCCTAGAAGAGTCCCTTGCCTATGGTAAATGAGCAATAATGATTGACAAAAATGCAATCAACTCAACTGTAAAATTAGAGATCATGAGTCACCCACCATGAGTCACTATTTCTCTAAGACCTAGCAAGGTTCCTGGCACATCAGAAGTGTTCAATAAATGTTAGCTAGTTGAAATGAATGAATATCTTCAAGATAATTTTTTGGAAACACAGTTCTGTCTTTGAGAGCATCAATCTCAAAAGTTCAATAATATGCTACTAAACATGTCATTAAAAGAGATGATCCAACCCTGAAAAGCATGTGACTTCTGAGGTAAATAAAGTCCAGATAAGGTGATAATATTAGCAACAGAATGTAGGCACTATCTAAGACAAAAACAACACACACACACCCCCCCAAGAAGAAGAAAATAAAAACACTCATTTCTGCCGAATGGACTTTGGAATTTCAAGTACATGAAGCAATTTCAATAACCATCTGTTGGTTCAGACTAAATTAAAAAGTGAGTTTTATGACCCCATGTTTATTAAAACATCTGAAAGAAAAGAATTGGTAATTATTCCAAACATCCTAAATCTGTCTAAAGACAGACAGAAAAATTTCCCAAAGTAGGACTTTTGTATTAATAACAAATCTATTTAGGGCTTAAAACTGTCTTCTGCATATCCAAAAATTAATAAATAAATCCAATATAAAGCCTTGACAGGGAAACTTATTCTGGTACCACCCAATAATGTCTCCAGAATTAAGCTCATGTCAGGATTTCCATAATCAACTACAGTCTTCCAGGATCTAAAACTAGGCTATGACAGTTTGCTCAGGGCAAGGAAACTGACAATAAATGTGGTGCCATTTTGCCTTAAAAACAGCTTGAGACTGAACCATATGAAGGTCAACTCTGAAGCCATAAAAATAGAGGAAGGAGTCTAAGGACTTCGTAATCCTCCAGGAAGTTACCCACATTTGCTTTGCTAACAAAAGGAAGAACTCAATCAAAGAAAAAATTTTGAAGGGAGAGGGACAGATTAGCAACATTAACCTGTCAAACCACGGTCCTAATGGTCCCTAGACAATTAGGTTAGAAGAAAGCAAAGGCAGTGAACCTTTTCTTCACAAATATGTAAGAGGGATCATACAGTTTACTGAGCAGGAGAATGTAAGAAATTCTCTCCTGGAAAAGTAACTCCAAGAATATGTCTTATTGATGGTATATCAATAACATCAACTTACACGCAAAGGACAGTACACCATTAAATCTTAATATATGTATACATATATATACACACACAAGATCTTTCAATTAGATTGATGGAGCCAAGCATCAAGGTCCAGAAATATAATCTGTGACCATATCTGTATGACCAAGTCCAGGTAAGTAATAACCCATTCACTCACTGACAGATCCCTTACAGACATGTGTCACATTTTTTTCACTGTCCTTCTGGAAGAAATACAGATATAACATCCTCCACTAACCACTTGATGTAAAAAACAAATCATCTAAAGGTAAGTAGATAATGGCAAGTGTTAATTCTCCATTTTAAACTGTTAAAGCTGTTATCATGATATAACACAAAGTAAAACCTTGAACTTGGGTTCCAGCTCCAACTCCCGGTGCCAAGTTTTGATGAAAGCATCTTAGGCACTGTCAAGGCTGTGAAATTCAATACTGAAAACAAAGAAGGACTTCTGAATGTTAAGACTTCCATCAAATATGCTTGCTCTCTCATTCACTCACCCAACCTAAGCAGCAGCCATCACAAGGTCACTGGGGGGTACCTTTGATTTTCCTTACCTGGCACATGCCAAAGCCACGAGGGCAGCAGCAGCATTTTCTTTTTGCTTATGTGGGATGTGTCGGCCTGTGTCAGAAGTCTCCTCTAGCCAGGAGCACAGCAAAGTTTCAATTCCATTGAGACAGTCAGCAGGCTCCTTGGTCAGGCTCAAAGGCTGGCAGTCGCGAAGGCAGTTCAATAGCACCTCAGCAGTGATGTTACAGAGAGAGGGGTCTGTTCTACTCTGGGACTGAATAAGGGGGAAGACCAGCAGAAGCCCCATCCTCGATGTGAAGGGAGCTTGCTCGGGTTGCTGCAACAAGCCCTGGCGTTTGAGCAAGGCCAAAGTTTCTTCATCACCCGAACTCTCCCTTTCATGCTGTTCTTCCAAGGCCAGCTGGCGCTGGGCATTCCACAGTCCTCGCAAGGCATTCAGGCGGTATTCCAGCAGGCGGGCATAGGCGTTGCTCTGATTCCCACAAACAGAGCGCAGACGTTCTGCTAATTCCGTCGGGTTCTTGGTCTCAAATGTTAAAATCTAAGGAAAGAACCAGTAGAGAGGAAGTTGGTATGTATTGCTTCCACCACCACTCTCATCTATGATGAGAGTAAATCTATCCGCTGGTATCTAAAAATGGTCCACATCATGGCAGCCTGGATGGAAGGGGAGTTTGGGGGAGAATGGATACTTGTATATATATAGCTGAGTTCCCTTGCTGTCCAGATGAAACTATCACAACATTGTTAATTGGCAATACCCCAATACAAAATTAAAGTTTAAAATTAAAATTTTAAAATTTTAAAGTTAAAAGTTAAAAAAATGGCCCATATCAAAAAATCTTTTGTGACCAAATATGAAAATGTGTGCTATAAAGCCAGGCTGCTGATGGAGATTTTCTTTTCTTGGCATTTCTGCTAATGTTACTATTAAAAGTGAGACTAGAACCTGAATCATAAAAATAGTTAAATATGGAAGCCAAAGTTAATTTGAATAACTTATCATAGAAAGCTGAGGCATAAATATTTCTTCAATCAATTTATAAATCTGTCTCTAACTTCTACTACCAATTAGACTGTCAATGAAACAGAACAAGTTTCACCTTCAAAATAAAAAATACCTACTAATAAATGATTGTTTATTATTCTCTCAGTTTGAAGAGCATTCCATTCTTGCTACTGTTAATCCACTATTTCAATTGGTGACATTGTATATAGATTTATACAGTTCCCATTGATAGCAGAACCACCACTATTTTCTTTCCAAAAACATACATTATCAGGAGACCTCATTGAGATTTTCAGCAGCTGGGGAAATAATAAAACCTCAATCAACTAAGAAACAGATACTAAGATTAAGAATCAAACTGAATTTATGATGCAAAGAGTTTATACACAGAAGTTTGACTAAGTTAAGATGAATAGACTGTTATAAATAAAGGCAGGCACTCCTGAAGCAAGCATATTAAAATAGATTATCAGCCACCAGAGGTGTCTGGTTTTCAGTAGACCAGAAAGTCAGAGTGGTAAAAGGCTTGGAACAAAAGCAAAGAAAATTCTGTCAAGTCACTGGCACTGGCATTTTAAAGGTTCATCAGTTCAGTTCAGTTCAGTTCAGTTCAGTCGCTCAGTCGTGTCTGACTCTTTGCGACCCCATGAATTGCAGCACGCCAGGCTTCCCTGTCTATCACCTGCTCCCGGAGTTTACTCAAACTCTTGCCCATCGAGTTGGTGATGCCATCCAGCCATCTCATCCTCTGTCATCCCCTTCTCCTCCTGCCCCCAAATCCCTCCCAGCATCAAGGTCTTTTCCAATGAGTCAACTCTTCGCATGAGGAGGCCAAAGTATTGGAGTTTCAGCTTCAGCACCAGTCCTTCCAATGAACACCCAGGACTGATCTCCTTTAGGATGGACTGGTTGGATCTCCTTGAAGTCCAAGGGACTTTCAACAGTCTTCTCTAGCAACACAGTTCAAAAGCATCAATTTTTCGGCGCTCAGCTTTCTTCACAGTCCAACTCTCACATCCATACATGACCACTAGAAAAACCACAGCCTTGACCAGACGGACCTTTGTTGGCAAAGTAATGTCTCTGCTTTTTAATATGCTATCTAGGTTTGTCATAACTTTCCTTCCAAGGAGTAAGCATCTTTTAATTTCATGGCTGCAATCACCATCTGCAGTGATTTTGGAGCCCCCACAAATAAAGTCTGACACTGTTTCTACTGTCATTCTATTTTGCTCATAAACTGCAAAATCTTTTTTTAACCTCAAATTTTGCCCTTACATCCTGTAACTGCCTAGTTTAGCTATACACACAAGCCACTAAACTAAAAAAATGTGCAGCTTAAAAAAAATTCTAATTCAGAAAATTAACTACATGTGTATCTCATTTAACTGATTTTAAAAAAGTCAACCCAATTAAAAGCAACCAACTCAAACTTCAGTGCCAGTGTGTCTGATCAGAAATAATATCTAAATGCCATAACATTTCAACCAACAACTTAGCAATAAAAAGAAATGAACAACTGTTCCCCACAACCTCAGTGAATCTCAATGGCATTTAGTTGAGTGAAAGAAATCAATTTCAAAGGTTCCATCTTCATGATCCTATTTATTACTTTCTGGGGGAAAAATGTACAGTGATTAAAAAAAATAGATCAATGGTTGCCAGAGGTTGGGGTACACGCAGGGTGTGACAATTTGGGATAGTATAAGAAGGTTCCTGAAGACAAACTGTTCTGTATCTTGGACAGCACTGGTGGTTACATGAATCTTACATGTCCTAAGTGGTTGCATGAATCAATACAAGTGTTAAGTGGTTCAGTTCAGTCACTCAGTCGTGTCCAACTCTTTGCGACCCCATGAATCGCAGCACGCTAGGCCTCCCTGTCCATCACCAACTCCCGGAATTCACCCAAACACATGTCCATCGAGTTGGTGATGCCATCAAACAATCTCATCCTCTGTCGTCCCCTTCTCCTCCTGCCCCCAATCCCTCCCAGCATCAGGGTCTTTTCCAGTGAGTCAACTCTTCGCATGAGGAGGCCAAAGTACTGGAGTTTCAGCTTCAGCACCAGTCCTTCCAATGAACACCCAGGACTGATCTTCTTTAGGATGGACTGGTTAGATCTCCTTGCAGTCCAAGGGACTCTCAAGAGTCTTCTCTAACACCACAGTTCAAAAGCATCAACTCTTCGGCGCTCAGCTTTCTTTATAGTCCAACTCTCACAACCATACATGACCACTGGAAAAACCATAGCCTTGACTAGACAGACCTTTGTTGGCAAAGTAATGTCTCTGCTTTTTAATATGCTCTCTAGGTTGGTCATGACTTTCTTTCCAAGGAGTAACGCTGGGCTGGAGGAAGCACAAGCTGGAATCAAGATTGCCGGGAGAAATATCAATAACCTCAGATATGCAGAAGACACCACCTTTATGACAGAAAGTGAAGAAGAACTAAAGAGCCTCTTGATGAAAGTGAAAGAGGAGAGTGAAAAAGTTGGCTTAAAGCTCAACATTCAGAAAACTAAGATCATGGCATCCAGTCCCATCACTTCACAGCAAATAGATGTGAAAACAGTGGAAAAAGTGGCTGACTTTATTTTTCTGGGCTCCAAAATCACTGCAGATGGTGCTTGCAGCAATAAATTTAAAAGACACTTACTCCTTGGAAGGAAAGTCATGACCAACCTAGACAGCACATTAAAAAGCAGAGACATTACTTTGCCAACAAAGGTCCGTCTAGTTAAGTGATTACATGAATCAATATATGTGCTAAGAGTCATAGAACTGTACTTTCCTCCCAAAAAATGTCAGTTTTACCATACAATAATTTTAAAATAAAAATTTCAAAAGTTCTAACCAGGCAATAGTTGTATTCAACTAGGTATCATTGGGTAAAGCTATATTGCAAATCATATTATTAAAAATAAGAACTAGGGACATTTCTATTTAGATTTTGCTAAAGAGTATCAAACAGATAATGAATATAATGTCCTTTACCATCAGTCATACAAATTTCATCATCCCACCCTTTTGTCTAGATTCAAACACAAATTACACTTTTATTTTTCACAAATAGTAGCAGATAAAATAACTACAAATTCCTTTAGAAAGGATCACATTTCAGAGATGATCATCTACTCTGAATTAATCATACTTAAGGAAACTAGATTGCCTTTTTTTTTTAAGATCTCCCCTCAAAAAGTCACTAACCAGTTTCCACCATTATGGTCAACAATCAAAGATTGAGATACTTTTAATGTGAAAAACCATAGAATTTTAAATTTGGTCATCTCAAGTTATGAAAATCTAAACAAATTTTGTTACATTTTTTAAAAGTTTTTCAATATTGATTTTGTGATTTCTACCTAGTACAACCCTTTGATACACAATACATATACGCTCCAAATACATTTTTACTTATGCTACACTGAGCACCTACTTATGTTATAAGAAGCAACTCCTGAAAAATTCAATATAGGCTTTTATTGGACACAAGAATCAAACAACAATTCAGTATCATTCAGTTCAGTCACTCAGTAGCGTCTGACTCTTTGTGACCCAAGGACTGCAGCCCTCCAGGCTTCCTTGTCTATCACCAACTCCTGGAGCTTGCTCAAACTCATGTCCATCGAGTCGGTGATACCATCCAACCATCTCATCCTCTGTCGTCCCCTTTGCCTCCTAGCCTTCAATCTTTCCCAGCATCAGGATCTTTTCTAATGAGTCAGTTCTTCACATCAGGTGGCCAAAGTACTGGAGCTTCAGCATCAGTCCTTCCAGTGAATATTCAGGACTGATTTCCTTTAGGATTGACTGATTTGGTCTCCTTGCTGTCCAGAGGACTCTCAAGAGTCTTCTCTAGCAACACAGTTCAAAAGCATCAGTTCTTCGGCGCTTAGCTTTCTTTACGGTCCAACTCTCACATCCATACATGACTCCTGGAAAAACTATAGCTTTGACTAGACAGGCCTTTGTCAGCAAAGTAATGTCTCTGCTTTTTAATATGCTGTCTAGGTTCGTCACAGCTTTCCTTCCAAGGAGGAAACATCTTTTAAATTTCATGGTTGCAGTCATCATCTGCAGTGATTTTGGAGTCCAAGAAAATAAAGTCTGCCACTGTTTCCATTGTTTCCCAATCTGTTTGCCATGAAGTGATGGGATGATCTTAGTTTTTTGAATGTTGAGTTTTAGGCCAGCTTTTTCACTTGCCTCCTTCACTTTCAAGAGGCTCTTTTGTTCCTCTTTGCTTTCTGCCATAAGGGTGGTGTCATCTGCATATCTGATCTTGATATTTCTCCTTGCAATCCTGCTTCCAGCTTGTGCTTCATCAAGCTGGGCATTTCACATGATGTACTCTGCATGTAAGTTAAATAAGCAGGGTGACAATATACAGCCTTGATGTACTCCTTTCCCAATTTGGAACCAGTCCATTGTTCCATGTATGGTTTTAACTGTTGCTTCTTGACCTGCATACAGATTTTTCAGGAGGCAATTAAGGGCTTCCCTGATAGCTCAGTTGGTAAAGAATCTGCCTGCAGTGCAGGAGACCCCAGTTCAATTCCTGCTGGAGAAGGGATCGGCTACCCACTCCAGTATTCTTGGGCTTCCCTTGTGGTTCAGCTGGTCAAGAATCGCCCACAGTGCAGGAGACCTGGGTTTGATCCCTGGGTTGGGAAGATCCCCTAGAGAAGGGAAAGGCTACCCACTCCAGTATTCTGGCCTGGAGAAGTCCATGGGGTCACAAAGAGTCAGACACAACAGAGCAACTTTCAATAAGATGGTCTGGTATTTCCATCTCTTTAAGAATTTTCCACAGTTCGTTGTGATCCATACAGTCAAAGGCTTTTTAGGATATTCAATGAAATAGAAATAGATGTTTTTCTGGAATTCTCTTGCTTTTTCTATGATCCAGTGGATGCCGCCAATTTGATTTCTGGTTCCTCTGCCTTTTCTAAAGTAACATTAAACTCAACTATTTACTTTTATTACTAAGTGCTTCTGAAATCTGTTTCTTCATGGTTCATAAAATGATGTATATGGCAGAATCTGAGGTTAACTTCAAATATTAAGATTATCTGAAAAAATACATACTATACTTGTGCATTTTTCTGATGGTTCTATTTTTTATAAGCACTTTAGTTATATTTTTAGCATTCCACTTGAAAGACAAATATTCTGAAAGGATTTGAGTTATAATTAACCAAATAATACATAATATACACTTAAGTGACTGTTATGTTTATTGATTTAGCAGTATCTAAAGCACACTATGCTTTCAGAAATCCATTAGATTACTCAGCATTATCCATTTCAATGGCCTCTTATGAAAACTAAGAACTGTCTGATATGCTGCTGTTTTTAAGAATTCTAAAGTTCGAAAGTCATGGCCTAAATCATTTTATAAAGAGAAAGAGATCATACCTTTGGGTTTTAGTGAGTCAGCTATGGAGGATCTATTCTGGTACTTATGAATATTAAATAATTTGTCTCTGATGTTCATATAAAACCACTACTCTTAGTTATGGTTCTTAATTAAGAAGATAAAAGACCAAAATATCATTAGAAAATTTATTTTTTTTTAAAAAAGGAAAAAGGCTATTTAAGGAAAAAGGAAGATCCCTGACACCTTTAATCAGAATACAGGTTCACTAACTGTACTTTGGTGACAATGCTGTAGTCACCAAATTATTATGGGAATGACACTCAAAATATTAACTCAAAGTCTTAATGTAATTTTTTCATCATACATGACATACATGTTTTGAAGCTAAAAAACAATCATTCTGGAATGCTAAGAGAAAGGAAGCAAAATATTCTTTACCAGCCATGTCGAGCTTTGAACAAGGCTCCAGTATTCGATAGAAGAGTTAGAGAGGATTGTATCATTTTAACAAACTTTTTTTTCATTTGGAAAACACAGAACATATACCTACCAGTCATGATGCGAAATGTAAAATGCTAGCATGCATTTCAAGTAAATATGGTAGGGATAATAGCATACAGAGGCTTTTGGGGTAATAGAAAATATTATATATATACATTAGGAAATTAACTAGTCTAATAAATCAGTAGAAAAATCAAGATTAGGGAATGAACTACTGTACTCTCCTAAATGTAAATCTCAATTTCCATCTACTTTGTTCAGAATACTAGAGATGTAATTCTCTGTAAAGGTCAAGATGTAGCTAAAACATATATAATCTCCTACCACCGAAAGAAACAGAAAGCAAACCCATTTCTAAGAATTTATCCGGAAGAAACATTCCAGAAATAAAAACACACAGAGAGATTTTCACTGCAGTCTTATCACAGTGGAAAAAGTAGAAGCAATCTCAATATTCAGAAGTGTTCAATTAAATTATAACATATCATAATGGAGTATTGTGGAATAAATTTAAAATAATTAAAACTATACAACAATAAAAAGCAGTATAAATATTGTATATGCCCTATAATAAGGTAAAACATACTTATTCAATTTTGAAATGTCATTAATATTTGAGGTAATATAAACAGGTGGGTTTTTTCCCTCTATTAAAAAAAAAACTGTGATGACAAGTTAAATAGTTGATATTGAAAAACAGCAGTCATAACTGGAGCTGGTATCTTACAGCAGCAAACACTCTTTAATAACTCCTAGTCAAACAAACGGTGACACAACTGATACAGTCAACATGTGGGGGATGTATCTGACAAAGCACAAGCTTAAGGACCATAGGGAGTGTTTTCTTTAAATCAATTCATTAGTCCCATCTATTGTACTTCAGCAGAAGTTTTTCTCACTGTAGGGCTCGTTAGGTGGGAAGACTGTGGTGGGATGGGGGAGACTACCACAGATGCTGAGAACTATCAGTGAACAATAAAACACTTCAATCTCCAAAAAGAAATGAGATTTAAAACTCAGGATCATGGAAGCTCCAAATAAATTATTACACTCCCTAGTATGAATAAATTATTATACTCCCTAGTATGGTTCATTAACTGATTCATTTTATGAACTTGTCAGCATGAAATGAATTTATACCTGAATTATTCCAAAGCAGATTGAACTGGCCTGACTTGCAACCCCAGGACAAAACTTTTCAGTAGAGTCTATAGAATACCCAAATTCTCTCAAATGTTAGAGTGAGTTTTTAAACCTTTTACAGATTTTCCTACAATTTTTTTTACATTATGAAGACGGCAATCATGGTCAAATTGAATTGCATCTGGCAACTCAAAGATCAGAAAGATTTCATGTGAACCAAGTAAATGAATCAAGAATGAAAGGATGGAACTCTATCTCTAATACAAAAGCCTAAATCAAAAGGGATCGATTATCAATTAAATTAGACCCTGAAGCTGCACAACCTTATTCAGTCTTGTATGTATTCAAACTCGCATCAGCATCTATTTTTCAAAATGGTCTTAACTGATAACCACGGTTAAACTTCACACTTTAATTCATGAGTTTTAGCCCTTAGCTTGGTGCCAAAACTAGGAATGGACTCTGTCTTGTTACCAGGCTAATTAGCTTTGGCTCAGCTCTGGGACTCCAGCACACGGTGATTTCTCCCAAATCCCTGGATAAACTGAGAGCAGTTTTTATTCAGAGCACAATTGTTAGAACTTTGAGGACTCCTAAATGTAAGAAATCACTGTTCAAATTCTTTTTGCATAAAAGTTCCATCTTATCCTAATCCCTGCCTAGTTTTCATCTCTGTCATGTTCTATGACCAGGGTTCTATTCTTCTATCTCCCAGCTAATGTGGCCTGAATGTCCTATACCACTAAGTTTAAATCCTACCTATCATTCAGAACTCAGCTCTGCTCCACCATCAACTCTGAAACACACTTTTCTTCCTCTCACTCTCCTTCTGAGAATAACCTTTTATTATTAGTTGCTTTATAAGTTTTGTTGCTAAGTTGTGTCCAACTCTTGTGACCCCAGGGACTATAGCCCACCAGGCTCCTCTGTCCATGGGATTACCCGGGCAGGAATACTGGAGTGGGTTGACATTTCCATCTCCAGGGGAGCTTCCTGACCCAGGGATCAAACCTGAGTCTCCTGCACTGCAGGCAGATTCTTTACCTACTGAGCCATCAGGGAAGTCCCAGATAACCTTTTGGTATTCCCATATTATCTAGGACATACCTCTATCAAAGGGTCAGATACAAACTCTAAGAGAAAATGTGCCTGCTATTTCAACAGAGGTATCAAAGATTTGTTTTTTAATATTTATTTTTATTTATTTATTTGGTTGCAGCTCGTTGCAGGCAAGCGAGACCTTTAGCTGAGGCATGGGAACTCAGTTGCGGCATGTGGGATCTAACTTCCTGACCAGGGATGGAACCCTGCAT
Organism: Odocoileus virginianus; assembly: GCF_023699985.2. Taxonomy (NCBI): domain Eukaryota; kingdom Metazoa; phylum Chordata; class Mammalia; order Artiodactyla; family Cervidae; genus Odocoileus; species Odocoileus virginianus. The sequence goes on along the minus strand of NC_069685.1, from coordinate 57,888,534 downwards.
TGTGAGCATGGAGTTTTAACCACTGGGCCACCAGGGAAGTTTCTCAATGAATTTTTTTTTCTCCCTATACCACTTCATATTGCTGTGCTTTTAAATTTTTAAACTTGTTTTTAATGGAGGATGATCGCTTTACAAGGTTGTGTTGGTTTCTGCTGTACCACAGGGGGAAGCAGCTGTGACCATACATATATCCCCTCCCTTCTCAGTCTCCCTCCCACCCCCACCCCAGCCTCAACGATCTGTTTTTAATAAATGATGATTTTCAACAAATGATGTCCAGGAAGGAAATGTAGTGAGTGGTATGTAGAGTGACTCTTCAAAGTTGATCTGAGGCATAGAGTCCAAATCTAAAAATTTCTCCATGTTACAAAATCATTTTTTTTCACCAAAGTCTTGACAAAACCAATACAAATCATCCTTCTATGCTTAGTAATCAACAGAGTAAAATTCAAAGAAGTAGAAATGAACTCTCAAAATGGTTTCAATGCTATTATAAATTTTATTATTTTTCTATTTAAAGAAAAAAGATAATTATGCAAAGACTAACTTTACTTGTTATTGCTTGAATTACATATTTAATGAAAAGACTATCATTGTGACATATTTACCAAATGCTTAGCATAAATATCTTAGTAAGAAAGTCACTGATGACAGTTTAAAAATACAAAAGTATAACAACTTGAAAAAGGAAATTATGCAGCCCCCAAGATGTGTAACACACTCTACTATAATGTTATTTAAATCTGTACCCCTATTTCAACTGTGAACTCTGAAAGAGGGAACCATGTCTTATTCATACTTTTATCAGTGTCTGGCACATAAATGTTTGATAAATTAATGAATGAGAAGATACATAAATTCCAAGAATAATGCTCTTAGGATGTACAGCTTGTTCCCACTGTTACATCTAAGTAACCTTCCCTCACTTCTAATTATATTTCTGCCTTCTGGAGCAATGGAAAACAACTCTTCCTCTTCCATGTAAGAATCTTTTAATCAGATGAAGAAAATATATGTGCCAGAGGAAGGAACATGAGGTACCAGTTAGGGTAGCTGCTCTCAACCCTGCCTAAACACTGAGAACTGCCTAGAGAGCTTTCACATAATATTTAATGGGCCCCACCCCAGCCCGATTAACTCAAAATATCTAGGCATTTGTCTTGCTTAACTCCACAGGTGAATGAGATATGCAGCCAAGATTACAAACCACTGAGTTAAGGAAACTAAGTTCTAGCTGAGCCTCTGCAAATAATTCTCCACTTAGGCATTTTACTTAAATTATCTCAGTCTGTGTTTCTATATTTATAGAAATGAGGGGTTTACACTGTTAAGATGAAAGGAAATCATGTACAGAGAGTGCTCTGAAAAACCTGAAATCTGATGGAACCCTGATCTAGAAGTGAGATCCAGAGATAAAGTTACAGGAAATTTACAGGACAAAAAAACATGTTAAACTATACCAGGCAGGTGCAATAAGCATAAATTCAGCAGTGGCCACAGACTGGAAAAGGTCAGTTTTCATTTCAATCCCAGAGAAGGGCAATGCCAAAGAATGTTTAAACTACCATACTATTGTGCTCATTTCACATGTAGTAAGGTTATGCTCAAAAATCCTTCAAGTTAGGCTTCAGCAGTATGTGAACCGAGAACTTCCAATATAGAAGCTTGGTTTAGAAAAGGCAGAAGAACCAGAGATCAAATTGCCAACATTCCTCAGATCATAGAGAAAGCAAGGGAATTCCAGAAAAACATCTACTTCACTGACTATGCTAAAGCCTTTGGCTGTGTGGATCACAACGAACTGTGGGAAATTCAAGAGATGGGAATAGCAGACCACCTTACCTGTCTCCTGAGAAGCCTGTATGCAGGACAAGAAGCAACAGTTAGAAGTAGACGTGGAACAACTGACTGGTTCCTGATTGGGAAAAGAGTACAGTGAGGCTGTGCATCATCACCTTGCTCACTTAACTTCTATGCAGAGTACTTAACAAGAAATGCCAGGCTGGAGGAATCACAAGCTGGAACCAAGACCGACAGCAGAAATATCAACAACCTTCGATATCGCAGATGATACCACTCTAATGGCAGAAAGTGAAGAGGATCTAAAGAGACTTTCGAGGATGAAAGAGGAGAGTGAAAAAGCTGGCTTAAAACTCAACATTAAAAAACTAAGACCATGGCATCCGGCCCCATTACATCACAGCAAACAGATGGGGGAAAAGAGGAAGCAGTGACAGACTTTATTTTCTTGGGCTCCAAAATCACTGTGGATGGTGACTGTAGCCATGAAATTAAAACACGCTTGCTCCTTGGAAGGAAAGCTATGACAAACTTAGCATACTAAAAAGCAGAGATATCACTTTGCCAACAAAGGTCCACATAGTCAAAGCTATGGTTTTTCCAGTAGTCATGTACGGATGTGAGCTGGACCATAAAGAAGGCTGACCACCAAAGAATTGATGCTTTCGAATTGAGGTGCTGGAGAAGATTCTTGGACACAGTAAGGAGATCAAACCAGTCAATCCTAAAGGAAATCAACCTTGAATATTCATTAGAAGGACTGATTTTGAAGCGGAAGCTCCAATACCTTGGCCACCTGTGAAGAGCCAACTCATTGGAAAAGACTCTGATGCTGGGAAAGATTGAAAGCAAAAGGAGAAAGGGGTGGCAGAGGATGAGATGGTTAGATAGCATCACCAACTTAATGGACATGAATCTGAGCAAACTCCAGGAGACAGCGAAGGACAAGGAAGCCTGGCGTGCTGCAGCCCATGGGGTTGAAGAGTCAAACACAACTTAGCGACTCAACAACAATACCAAAAGAAACTCAACAGCACAAAGAACCAACCTTCTTCAAATAAACTGCAAGACAAAGGAAGGGAAAAAAAAGAGAAGTAACATGTAGTTTAAAAACATCATCCTGGGACTTCCCTTGTGGTCTAGTGGGTAAGACTCTATGTTCCCAATGCAGGGGGCCCAGGTTTGATCCCTGGTTGGGGAACTAGATCCCACATGCGAGCTGCAACAATGAGTCCACATGCATAACTAAGACCCGGCACAGTCAAAATAAAATAAATATTTTTTAAAAATCAACCAATGTCATTGTGTGTCCTATTTATATCCTGATTCAAACAACCAATCTTTTTAAAAATATTAGCACAATCATAAGACAACTGGAAATGCAAATACTGTCTACATATTTAATTATATTTTAAAAAGTTAAACATATGAAAGATTATGATTATGTTTTTAAGGATTCCTCACCTCTTTAGATACATACTGAAATATATATGGATAAGGTGATAGGATGTCATGGATTTACTTTAAAATAATATGGGAATAATATGAGAGAGAGAAAACAGGTGGCTGTATAGCTGAAAGAAGATTGGCTATGTGTTGAAAATTGGTAAAGTTGGTGATAGGTACCTAAGGGTTTGTTATGCAACTCCGTCTACTTTAATGTTTGGGGACAATTGCCCAAATTTTTTTTATAAGGAAAGGGTTTTGGAAAAAAAGAAAAAGCTTGTCAAAACCAAAAGCTGAAGAGGTTATAAGAGCCCCACCATTGGGCACAATCAAGAAGAAACTAGATTTTATTCCAGTTCTTATAAATGGTAGGTAAGAATTTCCTCTCCCTATGCTAGGATTCCATTATATCAACTTGCCACTTAATTTTGCTAATAGAAACTTTTTCTTGGGACTCTCAAAACTGTTACAAACAACTATGATTCATCCAGTTTCCTAGGTAAATATACCTGGTTAAATGTGGTATGTATGGATGTGAGAGTTGGACTGTGAAGAAAGGTGAGCGCCAAAGAGTTGATGCTTTTGAACTGTGGTGTTGGAGAAGACTCTTGAGAGTCCCTTGGACTGCAAGGAGATCCAACCAGTCCATCCTAAAGGAGATCAGTCCTGGGTATTCATTGGAAGGACTGATGCTGAAGCTGAAACTCCAATACTTTGGCCACCTCATGCGAAGAGCTGACTCATTGGAAAAGACCCTGATGCTGGGAGGGATTGGGGGCAGGAGGAGAAGGGGATGACAGAGGATGAGATGGCTGGATGGCATCACCGACTTGATGGACATGAGTTTGAGTAAACTCCGGGAACTGGTGACAGACAGGGAGGCCTGGCGTGGTGCGATTCATGGGGTTGCAAAGAGTTGGACACGACTGAGCGACTGAACTGAACTGAAGGAACACAAAAGAAACAAATTAATCAAATGAGGATATATGTTTTAAAATTATTTTTTAAAGTGCCAAAAGCAATTCATCCCTAAGGTATTACAATTACTATTAGTATGGGCAATATGTGTATCATCAAACAATATAATTCATGAGACAAAGGAATGGTAACATTTTCTGAGACTGATGACTAAACATCTGTTCGCTCAAAATACATACAAAAATACACTACTTTATTGAGAAGATAGTTTATAATTACTGCCCACCACCCACCCTCCACAAAATACTATTTTACCAATTTATGTTTAGCCGAAAAGATTTAACATGGGATAGAGTAAAAACAGAAACAAACCAAACAGAAACTAAAGGGCATGCCAACTCATAATGAATACCAAAGAATCAGTAGATATTTTTTTAAAGTTAAGTCCAAACTTATATTTAAAATATAAGCTTATATTTTAAAATATTTATTCATTTGGCTGTGCCAGGTCTTAGCAGTGGCACATGGGATCTTTAATTATCGTTTAGTTATGGTGTACAGGACCTAGTTCTCTGATGAGGGATCAAACCGGGGGACCCCTGCATTGGGAACGTGGAGTTTAAGCCACTGAACCAGAATGGAAGTCCCCCATCACTGGATTATTTTCAAGACAAAGAAGAGTATGTAGAGAACATACTAATTTCAGTGGTTAGGTGATAAGGCAAGAGAAATAATAGGTATAATACAGTATCTATAGCATATTTATCAATTTAACCAAACCCCTTATCTTCATTACTATAGTAGCCAATATCAACATTTCACCTTATTAGCATATTCGGTTTTTTGCTTGTTTTTGCATTCTAGACTAAATTTTTCAAAATTTACACCAAATTTAATAGACTTGCTTAGAAAAATCTCTTATTGGTAAAATGCAAAAATACCTAAGCGCTGAGAAGAATGTCAAACAACAGGAATTCTGAGACGCTTCTGGTGGAAACAGAAATTGGTACAAACACCTTAGAAAACAATTGGCATTGTCCAGTTAAAACGAAAATGCATTGTTTTAGTTCGCAGCAGCTGCTATAACAAATCATCATACTTAGTGGCTTAAAACAACAGATATTTATTTTCTTACAGTTCTGGAGGCCAGAAGTCCAAAATCAGTATCAGTGGGCCAAATTCAAGGTGTTGGCAGAGCCGAACTCCATTCAGAGGCTCGAGGAAATAGCCTCTCCTGGCTCCTCCACCTCTGGGTGGCTGCTGGTGCCCGCAGCTGTGGCTACATCACTTCGTTTCTGCCTCTGTGATTACATGGCCTTCTCCGTGTGTACTCCAAGGAATCTCCATCAGCCTTTCCTTTATTAAGGACACCTGTGATTGTATTCAGGGTCCTCCTGATAATCTAGGATAATCTCCCCAGCTCAAGATCCTTAACTTAATCATATGTGCAAAGATCCTCTTTCCACATAAGATAACATTTACAGGTTCCAGGCATTAGGACCTGTTATCTTTGGGAGCCACCCTTCAGCCTGCTCCATAGATATAGCCTAGAATACAGCCATCCAATCCTGGGTAATTCCCTGCAGAAACTCTTGCACATGAACACCAGATGACAAGTACAAAAAGAGTCACAGAAATGTTGTTTACAGCCACAACAAAACTGGAAACCACTCAAACATTCATCAACAAAATGGATACACTGTGATGTATTCATATAATTACACATCAGTGAAAATAAAAATACAACTACACACATAGACATGGAAGAATCCCAGAACACATGTGGGACAGAAAAAAGAGCAAGTCACAAAAAACATAATATGGCATACTACATTTATATAATCAGGTCTTAAAACACACAAAACTGAGCTCTGTAATGTTTAGAGTTGTGTGCATAATATAAGAAAACAATAAAGAAATGCAAACACAAAATTCAGGACAGTGCTTCCTATGTGGGATGGTATAGCATTGCAGGGGTCTTTAAAGGTATTGGTCAGGTCCCACTTCTTAATTGGGTGGTGAAAAAACAGAATACATATTTTTAAAAATCGTTTTATTTATAGATTCAAAGTTATACCTATGTATACCTCACATATATATTATTTGAATTCATAATAAATTTAATAATAAAAAATCAAATTCAAACTGATTATTCTAGCTCTGAAAAGCAGATCAAGATCATTATCCCCACCGCTGATAAGCACTTAGTGACAGTGCAGAGACACTGTCACTGTATATGAGAGTATTTCCAGTATAAGGTGTGAAGAGCCCAAGCAATTCACATTTGTAGGAAGAGAGTGAGCTGGTGGCACAAGCTAAATGGTGGGTGATGCTGCAGTTGGCTTCGCTTCCTGGAGGAGCTGCTGATTGTCCAGGGAGACTAACGCCTAGAGCAGAGACTCTCTGTGCCCCCCAGGGGACGTTTGGCAATGCCCAGGAATATTTTTGGTTGTCGTAAGTACAGAAACTGACATCTACTGAGTAGAGGCCAGGGACGCTGCTAAACATCATATAATGTACAGAGAAGGCCCCACAATAGAGAGTTATCTGGCTGAGGTTGAAAAACCCTGTCTATAGTAAACCCTTTATTGAATGTATGCAATAAGCCTAACTAACTACTGCCACCTGACATTAAGTGTGACCAACAACTTCCCATTAGGGACACAGTCTGGTTTGCAAAATTTGTCAATCCTGAGTTGTGCATAGGAGGGATTCTAATATGTTCAATTAAAATATCAGTTCTATAGATACTGTTACCAGAGGGATTCTGATAGATTGTAAACTTCTTGAGGGTGCACACTTAGGTTCGTTCCTCTTTTTATCCTCTGCACTTAAATCTCAGCATGTTTTGATGGCTTCCCCTGAAACAGAGCACTGAGCAAAGCACTTGGCAGGTAGCAAGCACACAATACCATTGCGTGTGTGCTCAGTCGCACATACGCCAAAAAACATATGCCATTCCCTTTTCCAGGGGAATCTTAGCCACCCAGGAATCGAACCTGTGTGTCCTGCATTGCAGGCAGATTCTTTACTGCTGAGCCTTCAGGGAAGCCCCTTCAATAACATTAGTTAATATTAACTGGAAAAAAAAAAGTTTTTCTCTGTCAATATGCATTACAACTTGGTCTATTCTGTTCCTTAATGTATCCCAAGCACCAGAGAACCTGGCAGGTAACAGGTGCTCAATAAATATTTACTGAGGAGCAAATGACTAAAGATGCTACCCAAGAGTGCACATAAGTGCCCCTCAAACAAAACATGCAGAAGGCAATGGCAACCCACTCCAGTATTCTTGCCTGGGGAATCCCAGGGACAGAGGAGCCTGGTGGGCTGCCGTCTATGGGGTCGCACAGAGTCGGACACGGCTGAAGCGACTTCGCAGCGGTGGCGGCGGCAGACAAAACAAAACACAGAGAGCTGCAGACACAATAAGGCACCACGGGCAAATACACTCCAGGTCAGTGATTTTTAAAAATTTATTCATTTGGCTCTACCAGCTCTTAGCTGCAGCCCACAGAGTCTTTAGTTGTGGCATGTGGGATTTAGTTTCCCGACCAGGGATCAATCCCAGGCCCTCAGATTGGGAGTTTAGAGTCCCAGCCACAGAGAAGTCCCCAGGCTTCTAATGAGACTCCTGACCTCATCCTCCTCTAGTCAACATGAACAAAGAAGCCGAAATCAGTCATCCATACTTTGATTATAAGATCGGAGATGTTAATTTCTAGACCTGTAGCCTGTAATTGTTTGGCTGGGTTAGGTAAAAACATGAACAGGCACCCAGCAACTATTCAAAAATGACCGAAGACCATGGCTGACCACTAAGTACCTCTAAGAAAATGAGAAATATTGCATCTTCTATGCCATTGAATCTTGCCCTTCTCATCAATTCCTGCTCACAGCTGTGCCTGACTAATTAGAACTGCCTGGAAACCTTGTCTATCACTTTACTGGTTATTTCTTCTACTAACTCAAAAGACCCCACTTTAGAATTCAAATCCATCTGTCTCCCTCGGTCTGCAAAGAACAAATGTTCAGAAAAACTAACCAACTAGCTAAAATTAAATGTACCTTTTGTAGCTAAGACTTAATATGTTGTTGGGGGCAGGAAGCAAGCAGTACACAAATAAACCTACAGATAAAAAGAAGGTAACACAAAGCTTAACTATATTACTTATTCAACTACTATCTTAGCAAAACAGGGATAAATCTAGAAAGTCATGGGTAAAAAAGGTTTGTTTAAAGGCAACTTTCTGGAGAAATGAATACTTGTCAAACACTGCTCTTCCAAAATAACTACATAGGGCTAGCAACCCCAAAGTTTTGCTCGTCCATTTTCCTCTCATCTGAACATTTGAAAACCTAAATAGGCTCAAAATTTATAGCTTTACTCTTGAGATCTGAAAAACAGATGATTCATTGCTGAGCTACTGGGTCCTATCCCATGACTAGAAAAAAAAAAATCCACTTTTTATGGCCTTTATCTGGAACATATAACTTCAAATTTCTAAGAGTTTTATAAATTATGACAGCAAAATACATAAAATTCCCCCTCTTGATGCAGATTTTACTTCACTTCTGAGTTATTGAGTCCTCCCCTAGGTACAATAAAGGAGGAACACATGAAAAAGACCTATTGCATTATGGATTTTAACTGTGAGACTGTAGATCAATTTTTGCTGCCCAAACCACATATACCAAATTATACCATGTTATATCTATGTCCATAAACATCACAAAATGTCTAAAGTCTAGTTTCTCTTTGCAGTACAATTTTTTACCAAAGAAATCCTCTCTCTAGTAAGTAATGCAACAGACAACAAAATGAAACATGAAAAATTTTACATTTTGGAAATTTATTTGAAAAACACTACAATTTACCACATCAATGTATATTTAACTTACAACAACACTCTGTACCCAGGAGTTAGAACTCCTTCGTTTTCTTCAAAATCATATAACTGCAATTTTAGAATTTCACTAAAACTCTTCAAACTACAGACAAAATCACTTCCAAAGACATGTCATTTTTTTTTCATTGCACAGAAAATATGCTGCAACAAATTTAACAGAAAATAAATTTCCACCAACTAGATTAAAAATATTTTTGTTACATAGATTTATTATAAAGGGGTTCAACTAGCATGAGCATATAGGTAGTCAGTGATAGTGATATTCTCTCAAAACTATACTTCAAATTTTTTTATAATATTGCTACTTTGACAAATACTACTGAATTCCACTTATAAATAAATAAACCCACATTCTTCAAATTCAATCAACAAACTTTATTTCTGATGTGGCTTCTCATGTACAAAGTACTGATAAGCACTGCGAGGATTCAGAAACATTTGGAGGTATAAAGACATTAAACATTGTATTGGAGAAAAATTGGAATCAATCTGAAATGTCTACCAGCAAGAGAAGGGCTAAATAACCTCTGAGGAAGTTTAAAAGAATGAGGCTGAGCAAGTCATATAAACAAATAAATAAGCAATTTGTATATCTATATAATTATATACAATTCATATATATGAATTATGTAAAATAGTTACATATAATTCATATAGTCATATATACACAGTTCATATATAACTATATATAACTCATAATATAGTTCATATTCATATATATAATTCATATACACACATGAATCAAGCTCTAAGATATACCGAGTATAAAAAATACAAGTTGCAAAAACATATATAGATATATAACAACACTGATGCTAAAAAGGATAATACTACATATCTCCTATAGGCAGCATCGGCAGGCTCTGTGAGCAAACAAGCCAAGAGCTGAGACAAACATACTTGGAAGAGACCAATTATGGTGAGGGACAATGGAGTGGGATTTGAATACGGCAGAGTGTGAACCCTGGGTATCTCTCCAAAGAATTCCTCAAGCAAGCTTGCAGATCACTTACATTTTTGTAATAATTGATTTCCATTTACTTAGAACTGTTACTCTTGGGAAAACTCAAAATTTTAACTCCAAAGCATTTCCAACTCTTAATGGTTTCAAGGAGAAAAATCAACCACCACTGAAGTATCCTACAATGTCCTGTTTTAGTGAAACAACTAAAGCTGTAAACCAAAAACTGCAGGGGTGTTATAATTGGCTCAGTGATTTCCGGAACAACTTGGATGAGTGTTCAGCATAAAGAACACGGCCTGGTAAACAGCCACACTGTGAGAAACCAAACAAAGCAGCAATGTCTCTGTTCAAAACGCAAATTCCAAAACCAGCTTCACTCAGAGCTCATAAAAGGCTCAACAAAGCAGAGGCACAAGGGTACTAACAAAAAAGTAAGGGGACTGCAAACAAAAATGGCTGGAGGTCTCTGGACTATCTTGAGTTTTCTTATTGCATACAAAATGTTTGGATTAAGAAAAAAAATCATGATCAAACAATACAAAAACAATAAACAGGGCTCTAAACCCTATCTATAAGAACAACCAAAAACTAACCAACCAGAATAAAGAAAGAAACACAAAGGTAAATAGCAACATAAGCAATTTGAGAACAATAAAGTATTTTACAATAGAAAATTACTAGTTATATATTAATCACATTATAACATCTGCCTACAAAGACTGGAAGTAAATTCATGAAATTATGGAGTACAAGTAATTTATATTCCTTTTGGTTTTTCAAATTTTTTCCAGAGAACAATTCATTACTTTTATAAGAATTACTTTATTTTTAAAGATTTCTTCATTTTTAAAAACTGAAGTATAGTGGATCTACAATGTTGTGTTAATTTCTGCTGCACAGTAAAATGATTCAGTTATTATATGTGTGTGTGTGTGTGTGTGTGTGTATATATATATATATATATACACATTATTTTTCTCTATTCTTTCTCATTATGGCTTATCATAGGATACTGAATACAGTTCCCTGTAAGAAGCTATTTTAGAAAGAGTACAAAGCAAATGTCTTTCCAAAAGGCACTAGTTCAGGAGCTCACAGAATGGAACTGTTTAATAGTGAGGGAACTACATCTACAAAATTTACCAAATGTTTATGTGCCAGAAGCTGTGCCAAGAAAGTTCCATTCACTGTGGTTCTTAATCTGGAAAATCATAGCATGAGGCGGGTAAGCAATAGTGCTGCTAAGTAGTGCAACAGCCCCACTAGATAAGAAAATGACTGGTTTGGGAGGGAGGGATAAATTGGAAATTTGGAATTAACAAATGCACGTTACTATATTTAACATAGATAAACAACAAGGACCTACTGTACAGCACAGGGATCTATACTCAATATCTTGTAATAACTTATATAAGATTATAATGGAAAAGAGTCTGAAAAAGAGTATATATATAAAAAATATATAACTGACTTCACTTTGCTATACACCTGCAATAGTGTAAATCAACCAATAGGAAATGGCTGCTTTACCAGGTTAAACCAATGACCAAAATCACTTCACTAGTAAATAGTGAACTTGGATTAAAAGGTAGTCTGTAAACTCAAGTCCAATTCTGAACCACACCACCAGTATTTCCACACATGTTCAGAATAATCTTGAACACTAGTTTAAAAAAACACGCTCCCCCACACCTTCTAACATGGACCTGGAAATTCCTGTATTTAACAGGTGTCCCAGGAATTCTTACAAGCTGTAACTTGGAAGATCTATCCTCTGCTAACACCCAAACTTTTTGTTTAGGATGAAGCTTACTGCCGCATACAAATTGGCCCTAGTTGGTATGAACTGTTTAAATGCCAGATACTACATTCTGCAAAACACAAAAGAAAACCAGGACAACCTATTGGTTGAAGTCACCTTTGGATTTCCAAAGAGAGAAAAAGACTATATAACACAAAGCAGGAGATAAAGCTTTTGGATTGAGGCTGTCATAGATCCTGAATTTCTACAACCTCCACAATTGCTCTGATGAGAGTCATTGTCAGCTTGTTTTCCCGAACCACAAGCTGGGGAAATCATGGTTGAGGAAAGGAGGAAGGAGCAGGAGGAAGAGTTCAGTGACCTCCGTACTCTGTTACTCTCATTTTGAAAATAGGGGAAAATAAGATATGGAATGTCACATTACTAAATAAGAGATTTCCCAGTAGAAACAGGTTATCAATTCTTGAATTAGTATTTCATCTATACATATATGGGGCTTCCCTGGTGGTTCAGACAGTAAAGAATCCACCTGCAATGCAGGAGACCTGGGTTCGACCCTTGGGTCGGGAAAATCCCCTGGAGAATGGCAACCCACTCCAGTATTCTTGCCTGGAGAATTACATGGAAAGAGGAGCCTGGCAGGCTAGTCCCTGGGGTCACAAAATAGTTAGACAAGACTGAGCAACACTTTCATTTTTCACTTTCACGTACATATACACAGGCAATGGTGAGGTTCACCATAAACTGGAAAATAGGAGTTCCTCCTAAAGGCATTCAAATATTTCGAAAAACTCTGCATGCCAAACAAAGCCTATGGGTTGAATCTGACCTTCTGACTATAGTTTGCAATCCTTGTGGGCCCAAATTTCTTACCTCCAGTGTCTTTTTCCATAAATATGTATCATTCATTATACTCTGTGTGTGTGTGTGTGTATTCATGGAGAGGACAAATGTTGCATTTTAAATACCTTGTTTGTCAATCATACTTCAATAAGCTGAAAAAAACCTCTGATGATAAATGACTTGGCATCTGTCAAGCAGCCTCTTTAGTCTTTTTTTTTTTATTCTGGGCCCTGCCTCAAAGATCATGGGATCTTAGTTCCGCAACTAGGGATTGAACCCAGGCCCTCCGCAGTGAGAGCTTGGAGTCCTAACCACTGGACTGCCCAAGTAGGCTCTTTAAAAAGTGAAACTCAGGATTGGTAATACTAAGTCAGCTAAAATAAGCACTTTACTTGCACTTCACTTTCTTACCACTAATCATCAATATGCATACTGATATAAGGAATAATATCAGACCTAGTGGACTGAACTTGGAGCTATGATTTACCACCTTCCTTCTGTTCCAACAGAGCCAAAAGACGTATCATACTCTTCCTCAGTCACCCTGATTACCTAACACAGTGATGCTTGGGGCAGAAGGAGAGGGGGCCCCATGGCAGGTGTTAAGAATCGCTGATTTAGAACATAAGGACAGTATGTTGGCCCAAGCTGTGCTTGTGTTCATGCCAATTGCTTGCCATACGAACTATAAACACATCCCATCTACACGGATGACGTGTGATAGGACAATACACAGAACCCCCGCTTGAGCTTTTCAGGCTGTCACGTCCTTGGCTCTGCCAAGCCCTTGCCCCCAGGCTTGAGTAGACATAGCTCACGTCTTAGTTTGGACAAACCATAGAGACACAAGGGTGGGACACCGTGAATGTAAAGGTTGAATGTTTCCAAAGACCAAACTTTGATATTAAGAAATAAAGTAATATATATAATTATGAGTGATTTGTATTGCTGTATGGCAGAAATCAACACAAACTTGTAAAGGAATTTCCCTCCAATTAAAAAATAAATTAAAAGAAGAAAGAAATATAAATAAAAAGGTAAATGAAAAAAATTAAAAGGGAAAAGAAATAAAGTACATTTACACTTTAAATAAACTGCTCCACAAGAGGATGCAGTGAGAGGACTATATATTTTATCTGGGTGACCCTAGCTTCTTTCTATTTTTGTAAAAAACCTCTAAAATAAGGTGTAAGGAACTGACCAATTTTAGGGTTGAGAGAAATAAACCTCATCAAGAAGATTCTAGAATGTCTTTGAAATAGGCTTTATGATGCTCCTGCTTGTTTTATCAGAACTATGGATCAAAAACCTAAAATTTACATTCACTAAAATGTTAGATAGAGCATGATCCTATTTTTCAAATGTGCATGTATGTTTTATGTAGGTGTGTATATATTCTGTGTATATACGGTGGGGGGAGGGAGAGGAGGAACAGGTTCAAAATCCTTAGAGTGGAGAAATTATGGTTGACTTCTATCTTCTTTTTTTATTTTCCAAGTTGTGTACAATAAGCACAAATTGCCTTTGAATTGGGGACATGGGTGGATATGATATCATGGGAAGAACACTTAAAATACAACATCAGGTAAATAAATAAAGCAGGTTACAAAACAAAAAATGTTTTTACTAACTTAAAAAAATTATACACACAGATGCCTAGAATGAAATACCCCAAAATCAACATTTAAAAACTTCTTGCATGATATTTCCATGTCAAATTATTCTCCAGTGAAGACTCTAATTGGCAAAGATAAGCCGTGCTTCTTGGGGAAGAAGTCAGGTAAAATATCTAGTTTTGCTTCTCCCTCATTGAATGAATCTCAACTTCTCCATGCTGAGAACAGATGGCAAAAGAAATTGGCGCAGCACTCAGCTGTGGCAGCACCAATGTGGTGGTCAGCAGGAAATACATTATTCTTAATTTTAACCTCTTCCTAGAAACAGTGCCTGGAATGTTATGGAGTAAAACTGGATGAGCCAGTGTAGGAGGATTTTATTTTTGGCAAGGTCTGAGTGCAAAGGAAAAAAAAATGAACCGACTAAAGAAACCTACTTAATTCTAGAAAAGCAATAATGTTGAGAATACCTCAAATAATGTTATATCCCTGAAAATTTTTCTATTGGGGGGGGGCTGGTAATAAATATACAGCATTTTTTATTTTGGTATCAAATGTCTTTTTAGATTTACATCCCAAAATAAACATGCCGTTCTCACAACATGCTGAAAGGAGGAGGTAATGATCATTTCTGAGGAAACAGCATGTGCTATCAGAAAAAAATTATTTTGTGTAACTTTTCTTGTTTTGATTTCATTTTAAGAAGCAATACTGTCATATCCTCCTAACCTCCTAAGTAGTCTAATGCAAATTCCAGGCTTTGCTTCTTAGAGGTTTAAAGTGTCTATTTTGTTTTTCTTTATTAAGGATATAAAGCCAATGAAGAGTCCCCCCCCAATTTCTCAGTATATTTGTATCTAATAAAATTTTATGCTTTACTGTTCTTCAATGAATTCATTTTTCAAAAAAATCCCTCAAGTGTCCCTCAAGTAAGTGAATTTCATTATAAGAAAATAATCCAATTTTAAAAGCTTAACGCTGTCAGCAAGACACACCCCTCAGTTTTCACCATCCACGTGCAATCAGCTCTGATTTATGATGCCAAAGCTCTGGCCGCACATCATACCACCCTTTGCTCTCCTGGTTATTAAGACCTTTCAGTGAAAGGGCTAGGTCAGCTCTTTAGGCTAACACGACTAGCCCAGTCAGTTGGAACCAAATACTAAATTGTGGTTCAATCTACATTAAGGGCCTTTTAGTATCCCTAAGAAAGAGCTTCATCCTGTGTCAGAAATCCAACGGAGCGTGAATGGCAGCATAAACCATCGCCTTCGTTTTTTAGCCATCTCATTTCCCATTATAGCCATCAGTTCAGTTTGGGGATTACTTTCTATACTTAGCGGTTATTTTCTATACCTTGCAGATCTGAATGATCCGAACCCAGCTTTCTGTGTAGATGCATCAAGTAACTGGCCCTTGCCCAGCCTATCTGCCTCACTTCATTAGTGTTTACAAAGAATTCAAATCTCTTTGTTTCCAAAGTAAATCAAGCTTCCCATGAGGACAGAGGTCCCCAGTGCAGGGAGGGACCAGAAGTCATCATCAACTAGGACACACTATCGCCTCTCACCAAATATACCAGGGTGGAGTTCATTTAGTGTCTGTCAGGACACAGATTAAGGACATACAGCCGGCCCTCCTTCTGCTATCTCAGAATATGGCTCACAACACCATGGAGGTCTCCTCTAGGCAATCAACTTATAGAATCTTTTAATAGTTAAAAAAAAAGAAAACAGGGGGGAGGTTTAAGAAAGATGACAATTTAAGCAGGTACCCCAAAAAAGACAACTCTGGAGAATTCTAGATTTATCAGCTACCCATAGGGACAAATGGAGAGAAACAAATGAACCTCATGCTTTAATGAACAGACATTTCTAGAGAAAAGGGTAAATATGAAAGTTTTTAATTTAGCATGTTTAGTTGGTTTTTTCCCGTTAAAGCTACAGATAAATCATGAGAGATCATAAGAGAATATTTTTACCTATTTGTATGCTACCCTGACTTAAATTGGGCCAATGCACTGGATTTCATTACCAAGGCCATAGTGTGTGCTGACTTGGTAACACAGCTTAACAGAGAAAACACACTTAGTGTGTTAAGAGGCAAAAAGTCTAACCCAAGTTATGACAGTCACTAATCTTTCTGTTCCTCAGGTTCCTAGTCTTTAAGACAAAGATAGAATGAGTCCTATCTAGCAACCGCTCAGAAATGTGACTAAACCTGTTTTAATATGCCCATTCTCTCTCCTATATTGGTGCTTTTGTTCAATTTAACAAATATTCAGCAAACACACTATACTGTGGATAATAGGTAGGCTGAGCGGCTCTCATTCACAAATGTACATGCAGTTATAGGGAAATTGGGAAATTTCTGATTAAGAAGGTTTTTGCTTTTTATTTTACAGAATGCCTGGCTCTTAAAATACATCAGGAAATTTAAAATATGTCATGGTTTCCACATGACTTAGAAACAATAAAATCATCAATAAACATAAGGCATCTGTTTAGTTTCGGCTACTTGAGGTCCCTTAAAAATAAAAACATGGAAAAAAGAAAGAAAAACCCAAAATAAGATCACTAGATACAACCCTTGCTAGCCTAAGATTAGGAGGCCAGCAAGCCAATGGAAAAGCCTAAGAATAAATCAGAAACATCCAACGGAAACCTATGTTAGATGAATATTAGATTATATAAAAAAGGGAAAGCTTGTAAATAAGTTTTTGAGGGTAGAGTTTACTTTGTGAAGTTGATGAGGGATTCTGGGGATCATTTTGGGGATTATTTCTGATGGTATAGAAATACATAGTTTCTATATACACAGAAACTATATCTTATGACAAGGCTATATCCAAGCTGGTCTTTCACTTCTTGACTTCTTTCTATTTACCTGAGTCTATTCAAATAAATAAGAAAGGATAACAATGAGAAACTGATGAAAGGACAAGAGGAGATGGTAAGGATCATCTGTCATCTCTGAGCTGCCCAACTATGATTTGAAGCAAGAACCCCCACCTTTTCCCCATTACCTCAAGGTAGGTTTATAAAATTTTCAAAACAAAATTCATTCAGATTCACTTTAATTATAAGAAATACAAAGTTCCTAAGCTTTTGGACTATGCTGTGAAACCTGAACAGGATGAGTTATGACCTAAGAAAGAGGAGAGAAATGCACTCTTTGAGAACATTTAAAAAACTTATTTATTTATTTTTGGCTGTGCTGGGTCTTCATTGCTGCGCAGGCTTTTTCTCTAGTTATGGTGAGTAGCAGTCTAGTTGCTGTGTGCAGGCCTCTCATTGCGGTGGTTTTCTTGTTGTGGAGCATGGACTTCAGGGCACACGGCCTTCAGCACGTGCCACACGTGGGCTCAGCAGCTGCAGCTCCCAGGCTTGAGGGCACAGGCTCAACCGTGTGGTGCACGGGCTTAGACGCTCTGCGGCACGTGGGATCTTCCCGGGTCGGGGGCTGAACGCAGGTCTCCCACACTGGCAGGTGGATTCTCTACCACTGAGCCACCAGGGAAGCCCCAAGAACATTTAACATCTTGAACTCAAATAGTAAGACTCCAAAATCCTTCGATGACTCCTTGCTAGAGAAACATAATCTACTAGCCAAAGTAATATCCAAGAGCACAATTTGATGAATAATAATCTAAAGTAAAAAAAAAAAAAGAATCTAAAATAATCAAAGACAGCAAGAAGCCAGGGAGCTATGCTGTCCCTTCTAGCCAAGGTTTAAGGCCTCCTACTTTCTATTTGCTCCAAACAGTCTTTTTCTATGCTTTTATTTCTTTACAAAGCTTGATATTTCTTTATGTAAGACCTCTGTTTTTCCTTATTCTGGTCTAAAAGCTTTGTTTAATCTCAAGGGAATCCTTTAGAAGTAGAGCTTTTTTGAAAGAAGAGACCTCTGTTTCTCTAGTTTATGATTATCAAATTGGTTTATCAAAAGACTGGGATTATTCCCTGCCTTCTTAGAAGACTGAAACTCCCATTTCTCTTTTGGAGGTTTAAAAAGAACTTGGGCTATAATATAAAAAACACATAAAGTACTTTCTGACTAGAACTGCATCTTTTATACTTCTATAAAAAAGTAACATTAATGTTCAGTTTGAAGGCTCATTTACAGATAAACTGGATTGTGGGTGAATTTATTTCAGAAACTGAGAAGGAAGTGACCATCAGTATAACCCTATCAGGATAGGGAAGCTGAAGATTTCTCAGTAAAAGGTTTCCTATCTATTTTACTAACATTTCAAATCCCAGACAGGCAAAAACAAGCTGTAATCACTCAGATATAAAAGCAAGCTGGAGAAGTTGTCTTTAAAAGTCAGTAAAACATTAGTATCACCTGGCCTCCCTCATGGCTATTAAAAAAAAAAAACTTCTAAGGGAAATAAAAAGGAGGTTGGGATGAAGAGTGACAATAAGCAGGGAAGGGCATGATCCAGCCCAGTGCAGGGCTGAACCTCATTCAGATCATCTATACTAAAATACCAAGGCCCCATAGGGATATGGCCATGGAGTAACACTTAGTCACAAACAAAATTTTTTCTCTGCCCTATTTAGGCACTTGAAAATACAAGAAGCAGAGGGGAAAAAATTTGTTAACTGTCAATTTGAGTTATAAACACAGAGAGCATAATCTGATCCTCAAAAACTGAACAGCAGAAACTGGGGCAGAGCAGTGAGGAAACCTTGTCTACAATGAAGAAAACACCAGGATTCCAACAAGTCAGTCGCCAAATGGCTGGAAGCATACTTGTTTTCAGGTTAACAAACGTTGGTGACAAGGATGAAGTCACCAAGGATTTTGTGAGAATCAGACTGGGTAGGCCCCTAACTAGCAGCCACCATTAACCAGGTTAAAACAATGCTGACCTCTCTAGCAATATTATCTTTTTGCTTTTGGCTGCGCCACGTGGTTTGTGGGACTGAACCCAGGCCCTCAGCAGAGTGAGTGTGGAGTCCTGACTACTGGATCTCTGAGGGTTTCTCTCTAGCAATGTTATCTTGATAGCTTTGCAGTTCTGAGGACCAGCATGTGGTTTTGTCACAGTCAAGGAACAACTTAAGAACAGGTGAGGATTTCTTACTAGGAACCTTTACAGGCTAATGGAAATTCCATCAAACCTGGACTACTGCCTTAAATTCTAAACATGGTACCTGGGAGAATGGGCTTCCTTGGTGATTCAGTGGTAAAGTCCACTTGCCAATGCAGGAGATGTGGGTTTGATCCCTTGGTCAGGAAGATCCCCTGGAGAAGAAAATGGCAACTCACTCCAGTATTCTTGCTGGGATAATCCTAAGACAGAAGGAGCCTGGTGGGTAACGGTCTCTGCGTGTGTGTTAGTTGCCCAGTTGTGTCTGACTCTTTGCGACCCCATGGACTGTAGCCTGCCAGGCTGCTCTGTCTATGAGATTTCCCAGGCAATAATACTAGAGTGGGTTGCCATCCTCTCCTCCAGGGGATCGTTCCGACCCAAGTATTGAACCCAGGTCTCTTGCATTGCAGGCAGGTTCTTTACCCTCTGAGCCACCAGGAAAGCCTGAGTAACAATCTGTGGGGCCACAAGAGTCAGAGATGAAGGGGAGCACACAACAACCTGGGAGAAGAGACTCTCACATTACTAACCCACTTAGAGACCATTCAGTTTTCTCCAGCTCTGTCACAGAACATACTATACCACTAAAAGAGTTCCAGTTTCTCCTCTTTCATATTTTCTAACACATAGTTTTTTCTTGAATTTCAACACGACTGCTAACAAAGATAAATTGAGTATTTTTACTACAACCAGATCCTTTCACGCATCAAAGCAAAATCCCAAAATAAATTCTAAATTTTGAAAAGTTAGGCTAAAAGAACGCTCATCTCCTACCCTCCTAGGATCTACCTGCTTCTTAATGACATTATAGAACTATAACTTTTAAAATGTGAAGGGTAATCTTCATCTTATCAGCCAGATGTGCCAAAATGTAATATGTGCTCAACAGGATTAGTAATGGTGGGTTTTTTTTCTGAAGTTCTTTAGCCTGACTCCTAAAAGACACAGAAAGAGAGGAAAACCTGGATGTGTTATTCAAATGCTCCTAGAAAAACCAGAGAGTGACACTTCAAATCTCAAATCGTTTTAAGTCATCACTTCAAAACACTCTCAAGCATGGTATATGCTGGTTATTTCAAATCCAAGCTCAGTCTCAGACACCATGGATATTAATAATTTGATCTTTTAAAAGAATTTGCACAACATGGATGGACTTGGAGGATGAAATAAGTCAGACAGAGAAAGAAAATTCTGTATGGTATCACTTATACACATAATCTAAAAAAAAATACAACAAACTAATGACTAGAACAAAACAGAAGCAGGCTCACAGACATAGAGAACAAACTGGTTCCCACTGGGACAGGGGAAGGAGAAGGGGGCAAAACAGGGGCAGGGGATTAATAGGTACAAACTATTATATATAAATTAAGCTACAAGAATATATTGTACAGTATGGGGAATATAATCAATATTTTATAACTATATATAGACTATAACCTTTAAAAATTGTGAATCACTACACTGTACACCTGTATAAAATATTGCACGTCAACTACACTTCAATTTTTAAAAACAAAAAATAAATTTAAGAAAAAGACATAACCAGGGTACTCCCCTGGTGGTCCAGTGGTTAAGACTCCATGTTTCCAATACAGTGGGTTCAAGCTCTGGTAGGAGATTAACACCCCACGTGCTGCACGGCACAGTCAAGAAATTTTAAAAAATAAATTTAAAGAAAAGAAATAACTACTGTAATGATGTAAAGTAATTAGCCTCCAACAAATAAAAATAAATGGAAAAAAAATTAAAAAATGAAAAAAGAAATAAAAAAATTCGAGCCTTGTCCAAATAAAATTGACACTCAAAACAAAAATATTTGATCTGCCCTACAGAGCAAATATTTATTCTAACATTTAAATAAGCATAAGATTAAGGATGTTCCAAATAGGATTTTTTAATGTGTCATTCCATTTCATTTTATGGACAAAGATTTATCCTATTACATTATGTGTATGGTATTATGGGGAGGTAGATGGTATTGCCAAGGAAAGAGCAATCCTTTGCAGTTTCTCAACATTCAAATAATTTTTTCAATTTGCCAAAATGAAATCTCATAAATCCAAGGGATTCATTTCTAAGGATTCTTGGTTATAAACATAATTTCTAAAGGGATGACATTTGAGGAGAATCACCTGGCTTAGTCATTGACCTTTCTTTATCCTTAAATAGGGAGTGGCAATTTCAAGATTGAGAAATATGAAAAATGTCCCTTAAATCTGTAAACCAGGGTACTCTATACCTCCTATGTCATATGTAAGCTCAACTACAATTTAATTCAATTAAAAAGTCAGGACAAGACTAATTTCAAAAAATAGTCAAGGATTGCGAAAAATAAAGGCTATCGTATGTGGCATTCAATTGCTTAAAAATGGGAATGCCAAATAATATTACAACTGCATACTTTCCAAAAGCTGAATGACATGAGAAAACTGACAAGAGCCCCAGTGCTTCTCACTAGATCTTCTCCTTCTTTTATCCAAGAAGATAATATACGCATACTGCCATGATGTATTCAAATATTTATGGCTATGGCTTGCTACCAAAAAGTTTAAGTTTCTTCAACCTTGCTGAGCTGAGGGTTTAGTAGCACATTAAACGTTATAAAGGAACTCCAAGAATCAGTGCAATTATGTATTACAGTTCTACCCTGTATAAATCTCTCTTCAAAGCACAGGCTAAATTTAAACAGGAAAAAAAAAAACAACGAGTTACTTGTATTTGAAAACAAGCAATGTCAATTTTAATCACCTCATTTCTATAAAGTAATGTTTCATTTATCTACTACTCAGATCTCTAGCATCCTTACCCAAAATAAATGCAAACTTTTACAAAACAAGGAAGCAGGTGGTTTTTTGAGAGCCTACTGTATGCCAAACACTATGTCAGATAATTCTCTATCAGTTGCTTCTCAAACTATCTTGGGTGATCCCTGGGTCGGAAAGATCCCCTAGAGAAAGAAACGGCAATCTACTCCATCCAGTATTTTTGCCTGAAAAATCCCAAGGACAGAGGAGCCTGGTGGGCTACAGTCCAAAGGGTCCCAAAGCGTCAGACATGACTGAGCACACGTGCACAATGCAGGACAAAAGTTTTGTAACAAAAAGTGAAAAAAGACACAAAAGGCAAGTCCGAAGTTTTACTGTTACAGACATAAAACTAGTCTAGCAATCTGTCCTGAAATTTCTGAATGTCGAGTCTCAGTTTCTGTACTTACCTTGTTGTTACAGGTAACAGTTCATGTTATGTGGCCCACACTTAAATATGCAACCATTTAATTTTTCAAAGTAATTT
The DNA here is from genome assembly GCF_023699985.2 of Odocoileus virginianus. Taxonomy (NCBI): domain Eukaryota; kingdom Metazoa; phylum Chordata; class Mammalia; order Artiodactyla; family Cervidae; genus Odocoileus; species Odocoileus virginianus. The sequence continues at coordinate 57,865,880 of NC_069685.1, read as the reverse complement.
TCAAAGTCTCCAAACTCTTAGCAATGATCACAACAGGCTAAAGGAACTCAGTGTCTTCTGAAAAAAAATAAGCTAGATTAAATGATCTCAAGATCCTCTTCAGCCCCACACATCCTATGATTCTGAATGCTGAAGATGAGACATGACCTGCAAATAAAACCGCCACTGCCTAAAGAGAGCCAATTCTGTCGCAGTAATGGAGTGACTAAACAAGGAAAGGCAATAAAGCAGGGCATGCAAAGCTGGAGCTCTGGGACAACCCAGAGGGATGGAGTAGGAAAGAAGGTGGGAAGGGGGTTGAGGATAGGGGGGACACAAGTGCACCCATGGCTGATTCATGTCGATGTATAACAAAAACCACCACAATATGTAAAGTAATTACCCTCCAATTCAAATAAATTCATTAAAAAAAAAGAGGAAAGGCAATAAACAGGGGGGAAGAGTAAGCTCAGAGAAAAGGAGTAAGAATTTACTGGAAGGCAGATACTGACAGTGAGCTGTAGCTGAGTAAGAAGGATAAACACCCTTTAAACACCTTTTAAAACAACAGCTTTTATCTGGGAGAATTCAGGCAGGGTGGGGGCGGAGTGCAACTCTCCTACAAATTAGTCCCTAAAAGTTGGACATTGTAAAAATTAAATCTAAGTCATGCAAAAATAAGCTTAAAATATAACCAAGAAATGGAAGTTTGAACAGGTGACAGAATGTTGGCTAGATGTATAGGTTAATGCCAAAGTCTACAGGTTTAACCACTGGGCTCAACCTCTGTGTCTTCACATCCTCTGAAGACTCCTACATTTAGAAATCCCAGATCTGTCACTGACTCAGTATACCACCATTCTTTAAATCCCAGAGGATACCATATTCTGCATAGCCCCATATATTAACATGCATTCTAAAAACAACAGGCAAGAAAAGAGCTATATAACACAGTACTTTATACTCATTTAAAAATCAGTCCTGCCCAAGATGTATAGTTGCTTATCATGTACGTGCCTGTCTGACTCCAGTAGCAGGCAGGGAGACATTTTAGCACCAAACAGAAATACTAAGAGGAATATGAATCTGTAGACCAGAATTTGGGAGAACCGTTCTAGTTCTGGGTAACGCTGTACGTCCCAATTATATGGAATTACCACACAGTCCTGCAATCAGAGGACCTCTGAATCAGGAAGTCCTGTCTCCTTTGCCATGCATGGTACTCAAAGCAGCAGTTTCTATCTCTGCTCTCTAGAACTGTGTTACACATATAGCTGTTTGTATCTGTTTGAAAGATTCATTGTTTAAGTTCTTTCAAAGTTTTTCCCACTGGTCTGCTATCAGAGCTAAAGCTGCCCTTGGTAATACGGCTATTTTTGCTTTCTAATATGTTTTAAGTTTCTACGTTTTTCATACTCTAATATTCTCAAAAGTACCACCTCTATCACCTTTGTGGACTGCTGCCTTGTGGAAGCTGATTTCATCCAGAAGGAAGAGCAAAGGCTCTGAAGAAGGGACCCACCAGCCTGAACTTGAGGAACACCAGGAGGCCCAGGTGGCCGCAGGGGAGTGAAGGACAAGAGGGGGAGCAGAGTGGGAGCGGAAGTCCCAGGGCATCTGCTAGGCACTGGCTGGTATGTGCATTAAATACCTCTGCGGGCATCACTGGCTCCTGCCAGGGAGGAGAGGAGAGGAAGGAGACTTTCCTCTGAACTCCCTTTTGAACCCTAATCATTTTAAACCATGCATTGCTTCCCTAAAATTTTTAATAAAGCACCTCATGAAGTCACAGACTTCACAGGTAATTTATACATTACATAATCAGAAACATGAACTTGACTATGCACATAAAAACATACAAGGAAACAATCCTATTAATTGATACAGTTAAGAGCATAGTTCTGAAGCCTCTCATTCTGATTTACGGTAAATAAATGTAGATGGTCATATATCTGTGTTGAAGCATACTTAAAACAGAAGAATCTATTTATAAAAATCATTTCCCTAATTTTAAAAACCTTTTCAATAGGATTGGCTAAATATCCAACAATTGAGGAATGGGTACATAAATAATTGAATATCCATATAATGAAATACCATGCAGACTGTAATATCTATGCAGGTATTAAAAATTATATTCTCAACAATATTGAAAGTTTTAGAGAAATGTCCCCCAAATAATATCAATGTTAAGTGACAAAGGCAAGACACAAAATGCATATAAAATGAACCTGATTTCTTAAAATATCTCTGAAGTGTACATGCATAGAAAAAATTCTGAAGGGAAACACATGAAATTATAAATTAATCTCATCTCTAGGGTAATATTATTTTCTCCTTTACACTTTTTTTTTTACATCTTGCAAGTTTCCTAAAATTATAATATTTTAATTTTTTAACTGTAAGCATTTTATAACATTTTAAATAAAGTATGATTAGTAGCCTTATTATGCTAATTAGTAACTAAATCCTATAAGATAACTTCTGTGACAGTTCAGTCCTCAAGGCACCACTGCCAATCAATAAAAACTGATAAATGGTCACAGTTGACTGAAAAGCCTGAAAAATAAACAAAAAAAGCCTCTATGTGGAAATGTTCAAAATAAACACAATAATGCTCAAGTTTACTACATAACCACAGAACAACTAAGTTAAATAAAAATTCATTCAAATTCATTAAGAGTTTTAGAATTATGAGCAAAGCAAGGTATTTTTAATTAACTCCCTCTAATCTAGCTGTTTTCAGAAATCTCTTGTGAAGTAAAAGTTGCTCAGCGTGTCCAACTCTTTGCAACCCCATGGACTGTACAATCCATGGAATTCTCCAGGCCAGAATACTGGAGTGGGCAGCCTTTCCCTTCTCCAGGGGATCTTCCTGACCCAGGAATCGAGCTGGGATCTCTTGCACTGCAGGCGGATTCTTTACCAACTGAGCTATCAGTGATATCAGGGAAGCCTGATATCAGGGAAGAGATTCAGAAATCTCTTGGGAATGCAATATTCCTACGAAAAATGCATCGTGCTTCTCACAAAATGAAAGATTTATGTTTCATAATGATAATGATAATATGTTAACTATCCTATTATCCACATTCCAGCATTACCAACATGTATTACAACTGCTGGAATGTGTTCAATTTTCTTATCTAAAATGCAAAGCACAACCAGAATTAAAATTCCTGAAGTCCCACCTGAACTATTACTTCAGTTCATCAAAAATAACCACCTATTCTTATCTTATTCTCTATTAATGAATTTTTCCTTACCTTCAAAATCACTGCATATGGTGACTGCAGCCATGAAGTTAAAAGACGCTTACTCCTTGGAAGGAAAGTTATGACCAACCTAGATAGCATATTAAAAAGCAGAGACATTACTTTGCCAACAAAGGTCAAGGCTATGGTTTTTCCAGTGGTCATGTATGGATGTGAGAGTTGGACTGTGAAGAAAGCTGGGCGCCAAAGAATTGATGCTTTTGAACTGTGGTGTTGGAGAAGACTCTTGAGAGTCCCTTGGACTGCAAGGAGATCCAACCAGACCATCCTAAAGGATGTCCTGGGTGTCCATTGGAGGAACTGATGCTGAAGCTGAAACTCCAATACTTTGGCCACCTCATGTGAAGAGTTGACTCATTGGAAAAGACCGTGATGCTGGGAGGGATTGGGGACAGGAGGAGAAGGTGACGACAGAGGATGAGATGGCTGGATGGCATCACTGACTCGATGGGCATGAGTTTGAGTAAGCTCTGGGAGTTGGTGATAGACAGGGAGGCCTGGCATGCTGTGATTCATGGGGTGGCAAAGAGTCGGACACGACTGAGTGACTGAACTGAACTGATGTCCTGAACTCATGATGGTGGTGGTGGTTTAGTTGCTAAGTTGTGTCCGACTCTGGCAACCCCATGGACTATGGCCCTCCAGGCTCCTCTCTCCATGGGATTTCTCAGGCAACAGTACTGAAGTGGGTTGCCATTTCCTTCTCCAGCAGATCTTCCTGACTCCAGGATTGAACCTAGGTCTCCTGCATTGTAGGTGGTCTCCTACATTGCAGGCAGTCTTTACAACTGAGCCACCTTTATTAAATCACACTTTTCCACACATTTCAAATGCACCTTTTAAAATTCAGTTCAATCAATATCCAGTTTTGGAGCTGCTACTATATTAGTAGGTACTTGATGTACAATATGAAATGGCTGTTCTCAAAGAGCTTATAGTAAGATAACTTTTACATAAAGCAGTGCTACAGAGATACAGAAGAGAGTGTGACTGCCTCTAACCATAGGCATCGTGAAAATTTCATGGAGGAGTAGCATTTGATCTGCCCCTTGAAGGATAAAGAGTAGGGTGTCACAGGTGAAGGTGGGGTACCCCAGGGCAGTGGAATCACATGACCCAAGACTGTAGGAGTAAATGGGTGAATTTATAAAATATGGGGGAAGGCAGGGCAAGTATTAATGATATAAGACTGGAAAGCTAGATGGAGCCAAGACATAGCTATGCTGAATTATTATTTTATTTTGTAGGAAATGGGAAGCAGCTGAAGACTTGAGCAAGGAGGTAACATAACTGTGCTCTAGGAAGATTACTCTGGCAGTCTGTGTAGGCTGTGCCACGTAGTTATTATTTAAAATAGCTGCCATTAACTCCTGTCTCAGAGATAATAGGTTATTAGGATCAAGTGCTACCTAAAGCAGAATTATAGTGGAAAATCGTTCAAGAAATGAAACAGAGTCCTAGCACTAATTATATGACCTTGGACAAATCATTTCACGTCTCTTAGTCTTTTTTCCTAAAATAATAAATATCTCCTCTACCATCTCATGAAGCCACTGAAAGGATGAAATGAAAATAGTATGTATGGAAGCCCCCGGAAGGCTTGCAGGCCATAAGGTCTCTGTCACAAACACTCAATTCTTCCTTGCAGCATGAAGGCATATACTACATAGAGAATGGACTGGTTATGTTCCAATTAAACTTTATTTATAATGACAGCTGGATATGGCCATGAGGGCCACAGTTGGCTGACCTATGTATACAGAAGCATCGTCTAATAGGTGGAACACATACGGAAATTAATATTTTTCCAGCAACCACATTTAAGAAGGTAAAAAGAAATTGATGAAATGAATTTTAGTATATTTTAATTTAAATAATATATTTAATCAAAAATACTATCATTTCTACATTTAATCCATTTAGATGTTATTAGGGAGATATTTTGGGTTTCCCTGGTGGCTTAGCTGTAAAAAATCCACCTGCCAATCCAAGAGACACAAGTATGATCCCTGGGCTGGGAAGATCCCCTGGAGAAGGAAATGGCAACCCACTCCAGTATTCTTGCCTGGGAAATCCCACGGACAGACCCTGGTGGGCTACAGTCAATGGGTTGCAAAGAAACAGACATGACTTAGTGACTAAACAACAACAGCAAAGGGAGATATTTTACAACTTTTTTGGATGAATCTTCAAAATCTGATGTGTTTTTTACACCTTCAGCACATTTCACTCTGACTAGCCACATTCACAGTGCTCAATAACCACATGTGGGTAGTAGCCACACGTACCACTGGACAGTATAGTTCTGGAGGCTATTTAAGTAAAACTGCTGAACTTTGTCAATACAAGCATAAAATAACACTTTGAACCATAAAAGAAACCACAATCACATAACTGTACTCTACAGAGAAGATGAAAACAAATGATTTTCAAGCTTAAAAAAATAATGTTCTCCTGGGATACCAACAGTTACTGGTTGAGGCTATTTGTTTAAAATGGTTCATTATTAGCAGTATAAGATACTAATATAAAGGATGTTGATTAATTTTTATTTCCATAGTTTCTGTTGACCAACATTCTCCCCAGACAAGGGGGAAAAAACACAAAATATTTGGTTAACGAAAAACTGTTCTATTTCAAAAGAACTGCTTGTCATTTTTTAGCAAGTATTCAATTTTCTTTTTAAAAAAAGTTTCCTTTTTAGTGGCCATGTTTAGCAAATGGGCAAAAATCAGATCACCCAGGAAAATTATTATTAGCTAAAAGCTTACAGTTAGTAGGTAATGGAAAAAACTAGGAGAATAACATTTGCAACCACAGAAAACATTAAGGATTTTCCAACATGTGGTCACTTTTATTTCAAACAGTTGCAAACTATGCTGGTCTTCAGTAAACTGTGACCAAAAAGGAAGAGATGCTGGCAGAAAGACAGTCTATCTCAGGAGGGCCTTTAACCCTCACATGTTTGGTGATGCCTACAACCTTTCTCAGGTAACTTTTTAAATGCATAAAACAAAACACACTGAATTATAAAAAACCAATTACAGTATACTAAAATACAGTTACCAAAATACTTTAAGAAACAAATCTGTGATATCAGTACAGAAACTTCACTATTAGTTCATACACTGGAATAACAAGACCTAACACTTGCCATAATTTCCAAGTGGTGGTGAGGCGAGCATAAACAATACTTCAAGATATGTTCAACAACTGAAATAGCAATATGATTTGAAAATATTCATGATTTCTATGAACTTCCTTGGCAGCTCAGTGGTAAAGAATCTGCCTGCCCATGCAGGAGACTCAGGTTCAATCCCTGGATTGGGAAGATCCCCTGGAGAAGAAAATGGCAACCCACTCCAGTATTCTTGCCTGGACAATTCCAAGGACAGAGGAGCCTGGCGGGGCACAGAGTCGGACACGACTGAGTAACTAAACACCAACTGGTTACAAGGTCACAGGTACTGCCAATACTAGGGTTTGTTGACTCCATTCATAACTGAAGGAAATGCTGGGGAAGTGGGTGGGAGGGAGGCATCAGAGGGAGGGGATATATATATATATATATAGTTATAGTTATGACTGGTTCACGTTGTTGTACGGCAAAAACCAACACAACGCTGTAGAGCAATTATCCTCCAATTAAAAATTAAATTTAAAAAAGAAGGAAATGCTGAGTTCTAGCTAAAGGTATGAGTAAATAAAGATATAATTTTCCACATACAAGTTCACAGGACTCCCACCCCCCCCCCCCCACCAAATTCTATTCAGGTTCAAAATCCCTTTCCCCTGAGGGAAAGTGAACTTTCATCATAAGCTCATCAAAAAAAAAAAAAAACTTCCTTCAAAGTTCCCCAAATGTATATTTACCTTTCTACCACACATTTTGCTCCTTTTCAGATTAAATAAACCAGTAGTTGTCTTTCAGCCACACCACAACTGGATAATCAGGGAAGAATTCATATCAAGAACTAAAGAAGGTAATATTCTATTAGAGGCCACTGTTTTGATAAAAATATGCTAACACAGATTCTCCTTTAACATTCTCAGTGATATTATCTCACAAGTAAGAAAAGCAAATATATCTAAAGATAGGAGGTCCAGATTTTCTAATCTGTCCTATAAATAGCTATACCTTTTATATTAGACTTTGTTCATTTGAAATCAGGCATGTAAACTGCAGAGCTCAAAGAAAATATAAAAAACCCGGAAAAGGTCCATTACAAATACAAGTTGAAAGTTAATATTGATTTTGTTGGTATAAAACCACTACTTAAAAAAAAAAAACACTACTTGAACCATGAATCTGTAGTTACTAGTGTTGCTAAACCTACAATTTGCATAAAATAGTCTGCAAATACCGTATCTCTTTATTGTTAATTTAAAATTGCTACACACTGTGCTCTGACCTAATAATTCAGTCAATGGTAGGTTTCAGTAGAAATACCAGGGATTCAAGTCTGTCCACTTGAAAGTGTCCCATCATGGAACATTAATTAATTATTCTACAATTGTGCTTAATAGCACTTCATAAACTCAAAGCTCCACACAAGTATTCAACATTACTGGGAGAGGAATCATATAGCACTATATTAAATAAAAACCTCCTTCAATTATAATTGCTAATAATAATGGGTTACAGAAACACACTGTTGTTGTTGCTGATTTTCCTTTTTTATTTTTTATTGAAGTACAGTTGATTGAAACATACTTTTAAGTTACCACAAATTAGCAATTTACCAAATTTTATTGGTAACATTAAAAAAAAAAAAAGAAAGAAAATGATACTCCAAACATTAAAAATCTTTTGGATTTACAATAATATATATAAATGTGAACTTAAGAAGAAACTACTAAAAAGTGAGTTAATATGGCTATCTCTGGATAGTGCAATCAAAGGATATTTCTTTTCTCTCTTATACCTTTAGAACTCCCTCTAAGCAATCAAAGGATATTTCTTTTCTCTCTTATACCTTTAGAACTCCCTCCAATTTCTATGACATCCATGTATTACTTCTTTATAATCAAAAAAGTTTTGATAGCATAAAAATATAATGAACTTACTATCAATTATTTTCCACACAGGTTAAAAAACAGAGAATTACTCATATTGGCATGTACGAGAGAAAAATTTAAGACAATCTGAGTCCAGACAGTCTGCCTAACAGCTACCACACACTCTGAACTCACTGGGGGCCGCTGCATCTCCTCCCAGGGTGGGCAGCTCCCTGGCGCTGCTGGCCTCCGGCAGCATCCCCAGACCATCCGAATACACAGCTGTCGCTCTCTCCTGCCTATATATGGACACAGTCTGTACTCACTGGATTACTGACTAACACGAGTACAGGCCAGGAGGGAAGGCAACCAAGCCACCAGAGGAGTTCTCTGAAGTGAAGTGACAACAGCTAGGCAACCTCACAGAAAACTCCGGCTTCCTTCAGCTGACTAGGATTCGGCACGCATATGCAGGTACCCAGTTACATCTATTGGACTCATCTTTGGGAGCAAAAGCCACTGGCTTAAGCAAATGATAAATTTAAGCAAATCCATATGTTCTACGAGGGTGTGAGGAAAAGAGGCCTATCAGAATCCCTGTTCTTTGGGTGTGTGAACTGGCATAGCCACTCTGGAGAGCAACTTGGCAGTATCTAGTCTAATTTAAAATGGTCACCTGTGACTCAGCAATTCTACTTCTCAGAAACTGCTCTAGAGAAATACTCCCACACGTGCACAAACAGGCATACAAGGATGTCCACTGAAGGATCATTTTCGTGTGTTTGTTTAAATATTTACTTGGCTGCACCAGGTCTCAATCGCGGCACTCAGGATCAGCACATGGATTTAGTTCCCTGACCAGGGACCGAACCCAGATCCCCTAAATGGGGAGTGTGGAGTTTCAGCCACTGGACCACCACCTGAAGGACTGTTTTAAAGAGAGAAAACTAAATTCAAACAAACAAAAAATACTGATTGTGGGAAGCCAAATAATGAACCCCCCTCAAGATGTCCATATCCTAATCCCTCAAACCGGTGAATGTGATCTTAGAGGGCAAAAGGGACTTTGCAGATGGGATTAAATTAAGGACCCCGAGATGAGGAAATTACTCTGGATTATCTGGGTGGGCTTTAAATGTAATCACAAGGGTCCTTGTAAAAGGGAAGGAGGAGTCAGTCAGAGCAGAAGGTAGGATGACAGATCAGAGACGAGGGTGATATATTTTCAAGTTTTGAGGAAGAAGCCACAAGCCCAGGAATACAGGTGCCCACTAGAAACAGTGGAAAAGGCCAGGGAATGCATCCTCCCTTAGAACCTCTAAAAGGAAGCACATCTGTCAACACCTGACTTTAACTCAAGGTGACTCATTTAGGACTTCTGATCTTCAGAAATGTAATAGATAAGTTTGTGTTGTTTTAAGCCACTAAGTTTGTAATAACATGTTAGCATAGCAACAGGAAACTAACACACCCGTCAACAGGGGAACTGCTAAATAAACTATGGTATTTCTGGAGTCTTGTGCAGCACTTAAAAAATGTGGTAGATCTATATATATGGACACATAGAAAACCAAAACATTGAGTTTTTTTTTTCAAGAAGTGAGTTATACAAAGATATGTCTAGCATCAAATCTTTTATGCAAAAAAGGAAAATAATAAAAAGTGTCACGTATACACAGACACAAACATATACATTCAACAATGGTCTTGAAGAGTATATAAAAAAATTATCATTGTCTTAACTGAGCTGGGGAGTAGATGAAGACAGGATTAGTGATGGTAGTCAAAAGGAACTTCAGTTTCCCCTGCATTTTTTATAAGAATGTATTCATGTGCTGGTTTTTAAAAATATAATGAACACATAAAAATGTTAAAAATGCAGGATCAAAGTAACAGTTATACATTGCTGCAGGTTTCTCTCCTTTTGAAGTAATTATGCATTTGTCCCATAGTTGAACACCTGCTGTTATTTACATTTGTCTACAACCACTGACTAAACATCTTGCAAAGCAGACTACACTCCTTGTATTCACCCCACCACCACCATTTAAAATCAAGCCAGAAAGAGGGGCAAAGGGGAGAGAGAGCATGGGGTATTTGCAGGAACTGACAGTCCTTTTTTTAGTGATCACCACAGGCACCTTACCAGACTTAGAAAAGAACAGATGCAGGACAATTCACCCAGCAGCCCTGGTGGTATTTTGTGACAGCCAATATGGAAGCCAAGAAGACAGATAATAATCAGAACTGATTTATTTAGCAAAAGCCTGGGCATACAATTGGAGGAAAACTGAATGAAGACTATTATCTCATCTGCCAGCCAGATTCCAAACAAACTGGGAAGGGAGAAAATTCCAAAGGGATCATAAACACACCAAAAAAGCACTATACCCACTATTCACTACTAGAAAAAAAATGTCGATAGGATTGTTTTGCTTTCAAATACAACAGGCAGTTAACTCAATATACATAAAATAACTTCAGCAACATAGCACCTTCCAAAGAGAATGTATACACTGTAAGTACATAATCACATCCATCCTTATTTAATCCTTACATTAACCCTATTATTATCTCCCCAGTATGGATGACTAGGCAGCCTAACAATGGTTTTCAAGCCTCAACCCTGGGCTGGAATCAGACAGATCTATTTCAGCCTCAGCATTACTAGTAACTGTATGACCTTCTTCAAGTGACTTCATTTCTGCGCCATGGCTTCCTTATCTGTAAAATAAATAACAATAATACCAACCTCATAAAGTCTCAGGGAGGATTAAATGAGATAATGGGTGGGAAGTGCTTAGCACACAGCCTGGCATGCAACATGCTGACACTGTTGTCCTCCTGGTGGTAGAGGTGGTGACAATGATGACAGAGGTTGCAGTGGAAGAAATCAGGGATTAGTAAAGGTAACTGAACTTGCCCAAGGTCACGCAGCAGCTAGTATGAGTGCAGTTAGAATTTCAATCCCAGTATGACTCTTTGAATCTGATTTTAACCTCTAGGCAATACTACCTCCCAAGGTCTTCAGGTACTTCATCCTAACTTTGTAGCTAGCCAGCCACACCTAAGAATGTTTTTTTTAATTCAAGTATAGCTGATTTACAACGTTGTGCTAATTTATGCTGCACTGCAAAGTGACTCAGTTATACACATGTAAACATTCCTTTTTATATTCTTTCACCTGAGAACTTCTGAGCCATTTGCTGAACTGAAAGAACTGTACCAAAATTCAGTGACTCTTATTCCAGTGCTCATTAAAGACCTGATAATTAATTCTCTTGGTGAACAAAGATAGTTTATTCATTTACTCATTAACTCTTCCAAATCTAGAATTTGAATTTCTCTAAAAGTACATAAACACTTTCCAAAGATTTCTGACCAAAGGATAAACAGGTGGCGGTATCCTCCTAGGAGAACAGATCAACATTTATAAATTTAAATATCATCTCAAAGATTTTACTTGAGTGTAATATAAGTATTCAAAGCCTTGTCTATTTCAGCTGACCACCTCCAAGCCCAGAATGTTCCTTCCCTTATACGACTAGACAAAACCAAACCAAACCAAAGAGCTATTTAGTCTTTTTTACTTCCTAAATAACCTCAGTAAAGTATTCTGGGCTTCCATGGTTTTGTTTTAATGAAGTATAACTGGCATACAATAAGCTACACAAATTTAAAGTGTACAATTTGAAGAGTTTTGACATATGTACACATACAACATGAAATCATCACAATCAAAACAGGGAACATTACTATCAGCCCAAAAATTTCCTCATGGACCTTTGTAATCCTTTCTCCCAACCCTTCCTGCCTGTCTCATCCCCAGGCAACCACTGATCTGCTTTCTGTAACTACAGATTAGTTTACATTTCCTAGAATGTCGTAACATCTTACAGTGTGCACTCTGGTAAGACTGGGTTCTTCCATTCAGCATAAATCCATGTTGTCAGTATCAAGAGCTCATTCATTTTGATTGCTGAGTAGTATTCCATTGTATGGGTGTACCACATCTGCTTACCCATTCACTTGTTGATGGATGTTTTTTGATTATTTCCAGTTTTTGGCAATCGCAAATAAAGCTGCCCTGAATATACATGTTGAAGTCTTTGAATGGTGTTGGGGGTTGGGGGGGGGGTGGCAATGAAGAGAGGGGTCCTAATAAACAAACACAATGAAAAATGAGAAACACCAAAATGCTTGGGTTCAAAATTAATCTAAACTATGGAGTAAAAAATATCTTGGCTACCTTGAGCAAGTCAGTTAGTATCTCTACCAACACCCATATGTATGCCACTTGTCCCCACCTGGAGTTTAAAAAGTAAAATGTGACAGGAGGCTGAAATCTTTTGGAACTCCCACAAAGAAACTGAGACCCACGTTCCATCCCGAGGTTGGAAAGATCCCCTGGAAAAGGAAATGGCAACCCCCTCCAGTACTCTTGCCAAGAGAATTCTATGAACGGAAGAGCCTGGTAGGCTACAGTCCATGGGGTCAAAAAGAGTCAGAACTGATGCTTTTTCCTTGTAAATTCCCTTTTGTTTCGAAGGACTAATGTACTATGAAATGTAATGCAAAATAATATTTTGAGTTCAATAATATTTGAGTTGTCATTTTTGAGCTATTGCTTTTTTATTTCTCTTAAATTTATATTTATTTCAATACTTAAAAAATAATTTCCTGCATGGTTTCACTTTTTGCCAACAACATAAAATTAAACACAGATGGCTATTTTAAGGGGCTTCCCTGGTGGCTCAGTGCTAAAGAATTCACCTGCCAATGCAGGAGACGTGGGTTTGATACCTGGGTTGGGAAGATCACCTGGCGAAGGGAATAGCACCCTAGTCCAGTATTCTTGCCTGGGAAATCCCATGGACAGATGAGCTTGGCGGGCTACAGTCCCTGGGGTTCCAAAAGAGTTGGACAGGACTTAGTGACTAAACAACAACAGCTATTTCAAAGGCCAAGAAAGAGCTTCACTCTGCATCTTTAATTCACTCAGAGTAGACTCAAAGTTCCTATTTACCAGGCCCTACTTGATCTGCAGCCCTCACCTCCATCCAATCATTCACTCTCCTCTCCCCTTTTGCTTCCTGGGCTCAGAGATCCACACTAAGGATGCTAAGACTGCTTCCCTCTCAGTGATGTGGCTCTTGCTCTTCTCTGTCTGAGATGCGTTTCCTCTACTAGCTATATGGTACATTCTCACTATGCCAAAAGCCTTTGACTGTGTAGATCACAACAAACTGCAGAAAATTCTTCAAGAGATGGGAATACCAGACCACCTTACTGACCTCCTCAGAAATTTGTATGCAGGTAAAGAAGCAACAGTTAGAACCGGACATGAAACAGACTGGTTTCAAATTGGGAAAGGAGTACATCAAGACTGTATATTGTCACCCTGTTTATTTAACTTATATGCAAAGTACATCATGTGAAATGCTGGGCTGGATGAAGCACAAGCTGGAATTAAGACTGCTGGGAGAAATATCAATAACCTCAGATATGCAGATGATACCACCCTTATGGCAGAAAGCGAAGAGGAACTAAAGAGCCTCTTGATGAAAGTGAAAGAGGACAGCAAAAAAGCTGGCTTAAAACTCAACATTTGAAAAATGAAGATCATGGCATCTGGTCCCATCACTTCATGGCAAATAGTAGGGAAACAATGGAAACTGTGATAGACTTTATTATCTTGGGTACCAAAATCACTGCAGATGGTGATTGCAGCCATGAAATTAAAAGACGCTCCCTGGAAGAAAATTTATGACCAACCTACAGACCATATTAAAAAGCAGAGACTTTACTTTGCTGACAAAGGTTCACCTAGTCAAAGCTATGGTTTTTCTAGCAGTCATGAATGGATGTTGAGAGGTGGACCAGAAAGAAAGCTGAGCTCTGAAGAATTGATAGTTTTGAACTGTGGTGTTGGGAAAGACTCTTGAGAGTCCCCTGGACAGCAAGATCAAACCAGTCAATCCTAAAGGAAATCAACCCTGAACATTCTCTGGAAGGACTGATGTTGAAGCTGAAGCTCCAATACTTTAGCCACCTGATATGAAGAACTGACTTCTTAGAAAAGACCCTGAAGCTGGGAAAGACTGAAGGAAGGAGGAGAAGGGGATGACAGAGGATGAGATGATTGGATGGAATCACCGACTCGATGGACACGAGTTTGAGCAAGCTCCAGGAGCTGGTGATGGAGAGGGAAGCCTGCCGTGCTGCAGTCCATGGGGCTGCAAAGAGTCAGACACGACTGAACAACTGAACTAAACTAACACTCTCACTTCCTCCAGGTTTCAAATGCTATCCCAGGCTTTCCTCTCTTGCCTGTATGTAAAATAGAGCCCTCCCCCATCCCCAATACCCTCCATCCCTCTTAGCCAGCTACACTTTGCTCCATAGCACTTAACCATTTGACAGAGGATGAGATGGCTGAATGGCATCACCAACTCGATGGACATGAGTTTGAGTAAACTCTGGGAGTTGGTGATGGACAGGGAGGCCTGGCGTGCTGTGATTCATGGGGTCGCTAAGAGTCAGACACGACTGAGCGACAGAACTGATACATGTCCTATGTTTAACAATATTTATTACTGTCTAAGCTGTTGCTGCTGCTGCTAAGTCGCTTCAGTTGTGTCCGACTCTGTGCAACCCCACAGATGGCAGCCCACCAGGCTCCCCCATCCCTGGGATTCTCCAGGCAAGAACACTGGAGTGCGGTGCCATTTCCTTCTCCAATTGTTACTGTCTATATCCCCCACTAGAATAAAAGCTTTTTTAAGAACAAGGATTTTATCTACCCCCTGCTATGCTCACCTCACAACAATAGGCTCAGCTCACCTCTGAATTCCACAAACACTTGAATGAATTTGTTGATTAAACACTATTTACTGAAAAATAAACAAACAAAAAACCCTTCTGTTTAGAATTCACAGGGAAGAAAATTTTTTTTAATTCAAATGCCCTGCTACTGCTTAAATTAAAATGCTAAGTTAATGCTGATCTACTTTTCAGGATGGGTTCTTTTTTCAGATTGACATTTAACTTTAAGCCACACTTATAGATGAAAAGAACACTGGAATTTAAAGACCGGAAAGCCAGGGTCCAGTCATTTGCCCTGCCATAACTAGCTATGTTGTTGTTGTTGTTGTTCAGTCGCCCAGTAGTATCTGAATCTTTGCAACCCCGTGGGCTGCAGCACACCAGACCTCCCTGTCCCTCACCATCTCCCAACAGTTTGCCCAAGTTCATGTCCATTGCATCCGTGATGCCATCCAGCCATCTCATCCTCTGACGCCCTATTCTCCTTCTGCCCTCAATCTTTCCCAGCATCAGGGACTAGCTTGCTCCCAGCCAAAACCTTTCCTTATCTCAGATAACTTCTCTCTAAAATGAGGGGAAGGAAATTCCCTGTCTGTGCAATGGTTAGGGCTCTGTGCTCTCACAGCTGAGGGTCTCGGTTCAATCCCTGGTCAGAGAACTAGGATCCCATAAGCCACACGGTACGTCCAAAACAGATAACATTTCTGAAAAATGAGATTGGTGTTTGACAGAAAACAACAAAATTCTGTAAAGCAATTGTCCTTCAATTAAAAATAAATTTAAAAAATGAGATTGGTTTAAAAAAAATTTTTTTAATAATAAAATGAGAGAAACAAATATCTCTAAGGTTCCTCCTAAAATTCTGAGACTCTGTTACAGCTAGTGCAATCTTATGAAAGTTGCCAATCATAAGTCAGTTATGATTTATGAGTCTCATCTTTCTAATTCCAAATTGAAAGATTCTATATAACTATAAAATCCTGTAAAAATTGATTATTTTTAGCCAGGTGTCCACTAGAATGTGTGGCCTGAAAGAACATACTACATAGGGGTGGCAGCATTTCAAAAGTTAGGTGTTTTGTTTTGTTTTATTTACCTAGCTGCTTCATGTCTTAGTTGCGACATGTGGGAGCTAGTTCTCTGACCAAGGACTGATCCTGGGTTCCCTACATTAGGAGCGCAGAGCTCTGGCCACTGACTGCCAGGGAAATCTCCAAAAGTTAGTTTTTAAAAAGTTAATGAACCTCTAATCTTCCTCAAAA
This sequence comes from Odocoileus virginianus, assembly GCF_023699985.2. NCBI lineage: Eukaryota > Metazoa > Chordata > Mammalia > Artiodactyla > Cervidae > Odocoileus > Odocoileus virginianus. Next base: position 57,849,541 of record NC_069685.1, on the reverse strand, counting down.
ATAAAAAGAGTAAGTCACTAGAAAGGAAATAAAGATATCTGTTTATTACCCTATCTTTAACCAGTTATTGAACTTAAAATAATTACAAACATGAGCATCATATATACATGATTAGTAGCAGGTATGTTTGAGACTAAATAGAGCTGAGTTAATGTCAGGCTCTCTTTTCCAGTTATGTGATCCTGAGCAAACTGCATATCTGCTCTGCAGTTTACTTGCCTCATCTGTACACGGATACAATATTTTCAACTGTTAAAACAAGTAACAATATTTAGCTACCAGGATCCTTTTTTTTAAAAAACCAAGATCCCTTTGAGAATTTAATAAATGCTTGACACATATGACATACTTAATCAATATTATTATTATTATTAAATAAATGTGAATACACCCACACAAAACACAAATCTAACAAAACATTCTTAGCTGCTTCTCCTGATACTATGTTGCCTGTATCACACATGGAAAGAAATGAAAAAAGTTCTGACTATAGTCAGAAGTGTTTATCACCCATACACATATTGGTGTCTGAGAGGTCAGACAACAAAAAAATGTTTAAGAGTTTAAAAAAAACTTCCAGGCTAGAGAGGTTCTTTCTTTTAAAATCATTCTTCTGTGGAAATACTTGACAAATACTCAGAACACTTATACAGTAAACATCTTAGGAAAGCCAACTTCACATATTTTTAACGGAGGCTACACTTTTTAATCCTAAAAATAAATAAACTACATACATATAAAAATTTTGGGTCTGTGAACTTAGTCCTGAGGAACAAAGAGCTTTCCACATTTCACCTACAAGAGAGCCAATTAAAACCAAAGATTCCACCATCATAGCATAATGCCCCTTGAGCTTTCAAGCAGATAAGAAAGACACTCAGACACACCTTGCTTTTTACAGAAAAGGCCCAAATGAGACATGATAAACCTCTAATTCCTTCTTAGGAATTCCCTATCAATTTGCACATGCCCTTTTTTGGTGGCTAGACTGTAAAATAAGTCATTAGGAGTTCACAGTGGAAATGCTGCAACCTCAACCTCGAATCCAGACACAAAAATACAGAGGACGGTATTCCCATCTCAGACACATCCAAATGTCTACGCCAACAGGATCCCGTCACTGCCCTTTCCAGAAACACACAGTAATGGGGTTTAATCCATTTCTATAAATGTTCGTTGTGTTGAAAGCCAAAGCGCCTGCAAAACCGCAAAACACAAAAAGATTCCTCACATTCCGTTTATAGCCAACAGACAGGCCAGCCTCTCTGCGCCCTACCCCTGAGAGTCCTCCTTGCGACAATAAGAATTTCGTGCCACCGGATGCTTCCTACACGTCAAAATGTCATCCCGCAAAGTGGAGGGGGCGGGGGTGGGGGCAGTGCCTGGACCAACCGATCCTGCCGGAGCTCCCATCCAGGGGCAAACACGGGAACCAAGTGAAGTCGGTGCAAAGTTCCCATCCACCCAGCATATTTGGTTTTCTTCTGTTCCCAAACCCAGCGGCACAACTGCTGAGATTTGCTTTTGCACCTGCCACGCACGGCTCCTAAGCCTGGGCTTCTCCTCGACCCCCACGATCACAGAAAGGCCTCGCGGCCTAAAACACGTTCAAGACCCTTGCGGAGAGCGCACTGAAGACCGCCGCAGCATTCCCCTTCGCTGTCCACACAGCCAGCTTGCTTCCCTGACAAAGGCCCCGTGTCAATCCCCGGCAGGACACACAGTAGTTGCTGGAATGCCCATCACCGAATGCCCATCACCGACTGGCAGCTGCCACTACCTTCCCCCGAGAAAAATAAACAACACACACACACACACACACACACACACACACACACACACAGCACCGGGGAATGACAACACGGGGGGATATGTAAAGCGTTAAAATTAAAAAGACTCCAAAGCTAAGCAGCCTGGGTGTGCCCTGAAAGTGCGTTCGAGGGGCCCGTGGGGGAGGGGAGATAGGGCCCGGGAGGCGGCGGCGGCTCCTCTGGGGCGTGAAGGCCGGGCCGGGTGATGGTCTAATAAAATGCTGCGAGTCGGAATGTTCAAAATGAAACCACAAATGAAACCCCCGGAGGGCCTGAGGCCCAGGGTGGTCTGCAGACCAGCGGCGCGGCCCGCACCTGCCTGCCCAGCGCCCCCCACCCCCCCACACACACACCTGCCGGGGCAGCCTTCTGGGGCCCTCGGGGTCCGGGGTGAAGAGGAAAGAAGGCCCGACCCCAGGGGTGCGGGCCGGGTGGGCTAATCTGATGGCGGAGGCCAGGGGGCAGCCTCGCTCACCTCTAGGTCGGTGTCGGCGGCCTCCGGGGCCCCGAGGATCTCGCTGGGCAGCTCGGCCAGGTCGGTGACCCGGATCAGCCCGTCGTGCAGGAAGATGGTCTCCTCCTTCACCGAGAGCCACTGCGCCGAGTCTGCGGCCGCAGCCGCCGCAGCCGCCGCGGCCGCCGACGAGCCCATGGCCCCGGCTGAGGGGTTGGCTGTAAGGAGCAGCCGCTCGGCTCGGCGAGATGCGAGCAGGAGCCACCGAGTTCACCAGTCCATGGCAGCAGCCGCCGCGCCCGCCTGCAGCTCCCCGCTCGCCGCCTCGCCCGTGCAGCTCCGCCCTAGGAGGTCCGAGCTGCCATCCTCCCACCCCTGGCCCCGGAGACCCCGGCCCCGCCGCCACCACCGCTGCCGCCGCCCTGAGGAACAGGATCCGCCTCTGCCGCTCGGCAGCCAACTGTCAGTGAGGCGCCATGTTGGAGGCGGAGGCTCCCGGCATGCCCCGCGGAGCGGACAATACCGGCCCCGCCCACTCGCCTGGCCCCGCCCACCTGTCGAAGGCCCGGGGACAGCCAAGTTGGCTGGACCTCCGCCTAGCCCTTTTCTGCATCTTGCCCTCAGTGACCTCCCACGTCCTTTACACTTCCAGGGCACCCTACGTCTGCATTGCTCCAGGAGAAGAGGACAGCCTTCCTCTACTCTCCTCCACTCTGCTCATGTGTGCACCCCTGTCTCTCTGGCCAGAGTCCCACTGTGGGCACCTTGGCAGACACATGGAAGTTCACAGGCTGCTTGCACGTTTAAATAAGATACATGCAAAAATATGGCTCACAGTAGGTGCTGCACATTTGTTCATAAGCACTTGGTCGAAATGCACAGTAGGGGCTACATATTCACTACGAATTCTTGCGCCCAATAAGCACTCAAAATCTGGCGAAATAAAGCACCAGTCACAATGTCTGGTGTCTGGCCCTTAATAAATGCTCCAAGAGGGAGCTAAAATTATTCTTACATTCCATCACTATTCAACACTGATTGACATACACCTTAAAAATATGCCAGCCATCCCACTTTTATTAAAAGAAGAAAGAACTGTGTGTTTAGAGAAAAATGTGTGGGAGACTAAGTGCTAATTGCTAATATGACTCGCCACACACTGCAGGACTAGCCTGGAATGGCTGATGTAAGATGATCTTTGTATTGCTTTTATACTCTAAAAAAAAAAAGCACTCTTTGGTATCAAAGGACTTGAATACATATGTCCACCAAAATACCTGCACAGGCCTAGATGTCCATCCATACATGAATGGATAAAGAAGTTGTGGTACATATATGCGATGGAATATTACTCAGCCCATAAAAAGGAATGCATTTGAGTCCATTCTAATGAGGTGGATGAACCTGGAGCCTATTACACACAGTGAAGTAAGTTAGAAAAACAAGTATTGTGTGTTAACACATACATATGAAATCTAGAAAAATGGTCCTGATGAACCTATTTGAAGGGCAGCACTGAAGACACAGACATAGAGAACAACCTGTGGACACAGTGGCGGAAGGAGAGGAAGGGGAAAATTGAGAAAGTAGCACTGAAATGTATACATTAGCATATGTAAAATTAGATAGCCAGTGGAAACTTGCTGTGTGAGGCAGGGAGCCCAACTCAGCTGCTCTGTGACAATCTAGAAGGTGGGTGTAGAAGGGAGATTCAAGAGGGAGGGGAAGTATGTATACCTATCACTGATTCATGTTGGTGCAAGGCAGAAACCAATGTAATATTGTAAAGCAATTATCCTCCAATTAAAATAAATTTAAAATTTAAAAAACCTGCATAGGGAAGTTTAGAGCAGCTTTATTCATAATTGCCAAAACCAAGAAAGATGCCCGTCAGGAAGTGAATGGATAGATAAACTGTGGTATATCTGGACAACGGAATATTATTCAGCACAAAGAAGAAATTACTATCAAGACATGAGAAGACAATACACTGTATGATTCCAACTATATCACATTTCGGAAAAGTCTAAACTATGGAGATGATAAAAAGATCTTTGGTAGCTAGTGGATGCAGAAAGGAAGGGATGCAGAAAGGCAGAGCGCAGAAATTTTTAGGGCAGTGAATAGCACTCTGTTTAATACAATAATGATGTATATATGAAATTATACATTTTTTCAAAATCATAGAATATACTACACCAAGAGGGAGCCACAGTGTAAAATATGGACTTGAAGTGTTATGATGTGTCAGTTCGGTTCAGCAGTTGTGACAAATGTATCACATGGTGGGGCATGTGAAAATGGGAGAGATTATGCCTGCATGGGAGCAGAGAGTATGTCTGAAATTTCTGCACCCTCAGTTTTTTTGTAAACCTAAAACTGCTCTAAAAAATAAAAGTTTTCCAAAAAAATAAATAAAATAAAAAAAACTAAAAGTTTTCATAAAGAAAGAATGAATGAGAGCATTAAATAGCATACTTTTTGATCCAGCAATTCAACTTTGAGGAAGTTGTCTGAAGGAAATTATCAGACTCACAGTCCAGGATGAACACACAGAGATGTGCAGCTCAGTATTATTTATAAGAGGAAAAATTATAGTCAGATTAAATACCCAACAATGTGGGACTGGTTAACTATTACAATGGTATATCTGAACATGGAATATTATGATGTCATTCAGAATAATGCTTATGAAGAATATTAATACAAGTGAATGTTGATGATGTATTGGTAAATGGAAAAAAATCAGGCTAAAATAGTAAAGAAATTTTGAAATTTAATTGTGTTTGCTCTAAGACTGCATTTTTAAAATTACATGCATGCATGACTGTAGATGTAGAAGAAAAGACAGGGAAGATATCATGTCTGATAACATTTTGGTAAATTTCAGCAGTGCATTTACAGGAGATACACTACATTTACAGCAGTGCATTGACTGGGAGATGGGTGGTTTGTGCTTTGCAATGTTTTCCAAATTTTCTTTCTCAAGCTTTCATTACTTTTGATAAAAGCAAAAAAAATCTATTGAACATCTAGGAATGGAGGTGCCTCCACTCATATATCTGTCATACTATCCTTCTGAGTATTCATTAATATTTGCATTTTACAAGGAACTGAAGCTCAGGATTAAGTGACTTGCACCCACCTAGAAATTGGCAGAATTGAGATTTGAATCCCTGGCTGGCTCCATCCTCTTCTGCCTCCCTCCCAAATAAGCAATTCACATGCACTGCACTGTTACAACAATCTCATGTGCCTTACAGTGATTGTTAATTTCATTTTCAGGATATTTATCCCTCATGCATGTGTTAAGCTCCTAGCAAGTGTCAAATCCTGGGAGGAATACAGAATGGAGATATTATTACCCCCATTTTCAGCTAGGAAACCAAGGTTCAGTTGGATGCTTTAATCAATGTCTCACAGACAGCAAACATCAAAACTCAGATGCGAACCTAGGTTGGTTTGATTCTATAATCCCAGCTTTCTTTTTTAAAAACGTTTTCTTTTGTATTGGTGTATAGCCAATTAAGAATGTTGTGATAGTTTCAGATGAAACAGCAACCATACATATACCAAACCCCCTCCCATCCAGGCTGCCACATATCGTTTGAGTAGAGTTCTTAGTGCTATGCCGTAGGTTCTTGTTGGTTATCCATTTTAAATACAGCAATGTGTACATGTCCATCCCAAACTCCCCAGCCATCCCTTCAACCCAGCAACCATAAGTTCATTCTCTAAGTCTGTGAGTCTCTTTCTGTTTTGCTAGTAATTTCATTTGTATCATTTCTTTTTAGATTCCACATATAAGGGATGTCATATAGTATTTCACCTTCTCTGTCTGACTTACTTCATTCAGTATGACAATCTCTAGGTCCATCCATGTTGCTGCAAATGGCATTATTTCATTCTTTTTAATGGCTGAGTAATATTCCATTGTATATATGTACCACATCTTCTTTATCCATTCCTCTGTCAAAGGACATTTCAATTATGTCTGGCATCACACTTTTTGAATGCTCAGGTTTTGGAATCTAAATAGCCTTCTTGTGTGGCTCAAAATAATTCTCCTCATATTGTTTATATTTCAAGATAAGGAGTCAAGATACCCAGGAATTACAGATCTTTCTTGACCTATGACGGGGTTATGTCCTGATAAGCCCATTGTAAGTTGAAAATATAAAAAATAGAAAGTCTCACCAAACTTCATAGCTTAGCTTACACTACCTTCAAGGTGCTCAGAACACTTACATTAGTCTATAGTTGAGCAAAATCAACTATACCTATTTTCCACCACTGTAAAGTTGAAAAATCTGTAAGTCAAACCATCCCAGGTTTGGGACAGTCTGTATTGCCCTTCACTTCAATGAATGAAAACAGCACATATCCATGGCTGAAAGTCTTTAGACTGCATAAGGAATAGTTATTTAATATTTTAGCAACAGTAATTAATTAGTCACTGGACTGCATGGCTGCCACCGTACCATGAAGAGGCAGCTGATGAATTAATATTTATAGACACCCCTATGGAAAAAGAGACCATTTACTGGATCTCTAGAACAGATTAGCAAGATGAAAAAAGTCTCTGCTCACAAATATTCTATGCTAGAAGCCTGGATACAGAGAATCCAAATTTAGTTAAGATCACACATACACACACACACATACACACCATGCATACAGGAAACAGCCATTCATGGAATCATAGAAAGGAGAGGTTTATGATTTATGACTTATTTTCTTTGGAATTGTCCTCTCCACTCTTCTGTTTGAGAATGGGTGCTTGGGATAGGAAAAGGAGCAGGAGAAGGTGTTGTCTGGACAACCGTCTGTTGGAAGCAAAGAAGCATGAGCAAGAAGGAAGAAAAGCCATGAGTAGATTGGACTTCAGTTTCCCCTGGGAGGCATCTCCCCAAGAGAGGCGAGCTTGTTGGTAGAGACTGTCTCCCTGCTGCCCCAGCTACTGACGTGGTGTTCACTGGCCTTGGCTCGAGCTGGGGCCCCTCTGGGATTTTGCAATAGCTCTCTCTTCTGCTGGCTTTCCTGCACCAGCTGACTGTCTAAAATTGAGTCCGTAATCCTTACCAGGCCCACAAAAATGCAACTGTAGGGTGGAGATAAGTGGTCCTTGATAAGCCTTAATAGAGCTTGAAATAGCTTTAAACAAAGCAGCCATGTTAATTTTTAAGGCCTTTCAAAACACCAAGGGAAAAACACATGCCTACATCTGCTACATAAATACATGCACACACATTGACAGAATCTGTGGGGGAGATTGATTATTTCCATCTCACTAATCACAGTCTCAAAGAGGAAACACACACACCCACTCAAAATCTTTTTTCCAAATGATATGGTCTGTCGTGTTTTCTTTTTTTGGTAATTTATTTTAAGGAAAATTCCTTCAGCTCATAGGTGGGTCTATGAGGCATCGGAGAAAAGAATTTGAAAGAAAAAGATATTTGAAAATACAGAGGGAGAAATTCTCCTTAGAGCCCCCTTAATTGTGGTTACCAAGGGGAGAGCCACTGCGTTGATGAAAAGCATCAGGAAGAGCAATTGTCATTGGAGGAATCCGGCACCTCGGAGTTCCAAAAGATGCCACATCCTCTCTCGCCCCCTTGTGGATACCAGAGGCCTTATTCAATAGGGAAGGGATATGTGCACACATATAGCTGATTCACGTTGTTAGCCAGCAGAAACCAACACAACATTGTAAAACAATTATCCTCCAATTTTATTTATTTATTTATTTTATAGTTTGGAAAAATCAGATCTTTTTTTTTTCCATTTATTTTTATTAGTTGGAGGCTAATTACTTTACAACATTGCAGTGGTTTTTGTCATACACTGAAATTATCCTCCAATTTTAAAAAGCTAGTCCCCACAAAGGAAACGTGGACAAAAGGCACAGTCCTAGAGTTCGCACAAGAGAAAAGGCAAGCACTCTTATCTTTTCATTCATTCCGTGTTCCGAGTGCCGGCCAAGTGTTAGGTTGGCCCTCCTCCCCTCTAGAAGAGCAGATTTCCTCGCTCCAGCTTAGAATGGGAAAATGACTTGAAACAAGTAATTCCAAAGGGGAGGAGAAGGCCAGGGACCTGATCTGAGAAATGAGGAAGGTTCCCCTAAGGGTTTTTTTTGTCCAGGATGTTTTTGCTCAAGTTTTTTTTTTGTTTTGTTTTTTTAAGATATAATTGATGTAAGTTTGGGCTTCTTTGCTGGCTCAGAGGGTAAAGAATCTGCCTGCAATGCGGGAGACCTGGGTTCAGTCCTTGGGTTGGGAAGATCCCCTGGAGGAGGGCATGGCAACCCATTCCAATATTCTTGCCTGGAAAATCCCATGGACAGGGGAGCCTGGTGGGCTACAGTCCATAGGGCCACAAAGTCGGACACAACTGAGCAAGTAAGCAGAGCACACAGCTGTGTAAGTTTAAGGCGTATAGCATAGAGATTTGACTTACATCATGAAGTGATTATCACACCAAGTTTATCGAACATCCGTTCATCCCAAATACAAACAAAAGAAAAAGAAGCTTTTTCCTTGTGAGGAGAACTCAGGACTTACTCTCCTTAGGCCAGTGCCAATCTTGATCAAAGAAAGTTACCCTGGCTTCTTCCCAGTTCTTTAGCCCTTGTAAAGTTGTTCCTGCTCTGGGTCTTTGCACAGGCTAGTCCCTGGCCTAGATTGTATTTCCCACCGGTTTCACTCGGCAAACTCCTATTCATCCTTCAGGTCTCAGCTACCACAAAGAGAAATTCCTTGGCTCCCCCAAACATGACAAGTCCTCTTTCTCAATCTCTTTGCACACTGTACTTTCTCAGTAGTACCTACTTTGTGCTAAGCCACGTCAGTCGTGTCCAACTCCATGGACTGTAGCCCACCAGGCTCCCCTGTCCATGGGATTCTCCAGGCAGGAATGTTGGAGTAGGTTGCCATTTCCTCCTTCAGGAGATCTTCCTGACCTAGGGATCAAACCCGAATCTCTTACAAATCCTGCATTGGCAGGCAGGTCCTTTACCATTAGTGCCACCTGGGAAGCCCACCTATTTTAACTGCAATTAAATAGTTATTAATAAAAATTTAGATGCCCTTGTTAGACTGTATACCTTAAATACATTTAAAAATATGTTAAATATTTACATATTTAATCAAATACCTATATATTAATACATATACAAATATATAGTAAATGTGCTGTGTTGTACTATGCTTAGTCACTCAGTCGTGTCCGACTCTGTGACCTCATGGACTGTAGCCCACCAGGTTCCTCTGTTCATGAGGCTTCTCCAGGCAAGAATACTGGAGTGGGTTGCCATGCCCTCTTCCAGAGGATCTTCCCAACCCAGGGATCAAACTCAGATCTCCAGCACTGCAGGTGGATTCTTTACTGTCTGAGCCACCAAGGAAGCCCAATATATTAAATATATTAAATTCTCAGTGCCACTGAACTGTATATTTAAAGTGTTTAAAATGGTATGTTTTGTTATATATAATTTACCACAATAAAATGAAGTACTTCCCTGGTGGTACAGTGGATAAGAACTCGCCTGCCAATGCAGGGGACAAGGGTTCGATTCCTGGTTCTGGGAAGATCCCACATGCCACAGCAGCTAAACCTGCATGCTGCAGCTACTGAAGACTGAGCGCCCTAGAGCCCATGCTCCACACCACAACCAGAGAAACCCTGCGTGCAGCAACAGAGACCCAGTGCAACCAAAGAATAATAAGATAAATAATTTAAAATACAATTCTAAAAAAAAAGTATATACTTTAACTGCTTGGCACATAAGTCAGGACAGTAGCTTTTGTCATTAGGATCACATTGATTACCTGAAAGGTAAATGAATAGCAGCAAAGTTAGGATTCAAATCCAAGTCCATTGGATCTCCAAAGCTACAACTTGAACCTCTATACCATTTTCAATTGACCTGTATTAATGAACAGTTTTTGAGTGAAGTAGTCCATACTTTCTTTGCCCAAGAAATTCCAATCTATGGGAAATTCAGAACACAGTTGCTTTTCCTCATTTTGATACTGTTTTTATTTTGAATTACATACATGGAGCATAGCACTGGGGAGTGTTCAACACTTAGGGTTGCTAAAGCTGGTAATCAGGCCCTGGACTAGAGTAGGAATCCTCCCCAAACCCATGGAACCAGAGCTTGGTGCTTGATGCAGGTACACAATGGTCCCAAAGAGGGTCCTGTCTTAATCCCTCAACCTCATGCATATTACTTTATATGGCGTAGGGTATTTGGCAGAAGTGTTTTGCTTGCAGGATCTTAGTTCCCTGACCAGGGATCAAACCTGCCATCCCTGCAGTGGAAGCAGGGACTTCTCCTAACCACTGGACTGCTGGGGAAGACCCAGATGTGATTAAGTTAAAGATCTTGAGGGACATCTCTGGTGGTCCAGTGGTTAAGAATCCACCTTCCCATGTAGGGGATGCCAGTTAGATCCCTGGTGGGGGAACTAAATAAGATCCCACATGCCTCAGGGGGTAACTAAGCCCACGAGACCCAAGCAGAAGCCTACACCAGAAAGATCCCATGCACTGCAACTAAGACACGATGCAACCAAATAAATAAATGTTTTTTGAAGAAAGATATCAAGATGTGGAAGGCAGTGTAACACAAAAATATATTTGGTCTTTGTCCTGGGTCCCTGGCACAGAGCTCCTAAAGCCCATGCAGTTTCCTGAGATGGGAGTATCTTTTGTTATTTGTAAGGAGCTCTTTTTGATTACTCTTGTGACACCATGGACTAGGGCCTGCCAGCCTCCTCTGTCCATGGAATTCTCCAGGCCAGAATACTGGAGTGGGCAGCCATTTCCTTCTCCAGGGGGATCTCCCCAACCCAGAGATTGACCCCAGGTCTCCCGCATTGCAGGTGGATTCTTCACGGTCTGAGCCACTTTTTGACCACACCCAAGTTAATGAGTTGACTTAGGGTCAGACCCCAGCCTCAGGATGGGGATGGTCACCAGAAAGACCAAGGGATTAGAAGGCTTGAAATTCCAGTCCAGCCCAGACAAGGAAAGGCAGGTAAGTAGTGGTAGTGCTAGTGATCAAGCTCTATATAAAACTCTCGAATAAGATTGAATGAGCTTCTTGATTGACGAACACATCAAGAGGTGCTGGAAATAGTACACCCAGAGAGGGTACAGTGCTTCCAGCACCCCCCTTACCTTGCTGCATTTATAGCTTCCATTTCATTGTAACTTTTATCACAAACTCGTGAATGGAAGTGAAGTGTTCCTCTGAGTTCTGAGAGCCATTAGAGCAAACTATCAAAGCTGAGGATGGATTTGTAAGAATCGTCTATTTGTAGCTCAGACAGATGTATGGGTCACCCAGAGAGCCAGTACCTGTGATTGGCATCTGACGTGAGGAGCAGTCTTGTGGGACTGACGCTTCGGGTCCATGCTAATTCCGAGGAGTTGAGTGTCAGAGCAGGGCTGTAGGACATTCAGCTGGTATCTGCGGAGAACTGGAGAATTGCTTGGTGTGGGAAAATCCACACATTTTGGTGTCACAAGTATTGTGAGTGGAGAAACCATCTTCACAAGGAGATACCCTGGATTTTCCAATTAGGATGTAATCACACTGGTCTTTTACGAGATCGAGGATCAGAGGAAGGTGGTGTGACACAAGAATCTGGACTGGAGCACCTGGGAGGAAGGGACCCCAAGTCACGGGAGATGGATGGCACTCACTGCCATAGGCTTGACATTAGCCCACTGAAACTGGTTTTGGACTTCTGACCTCCAGAACTCTAAGAGAATGTACTTAAGTCACAGACTTTGTGGTAACTTATTACAGCAGCGACAGAAAACCTAAACAAGAGGTATTTGGATGCTAAGAAAGCAGGATCTCAGACACAGGGTTCTCAGCCTTGTTCTCTACAAGCAGTCCTGCCCTAAGCATTGCACAGATATTGCACAGATGCACCAGAGCTACAGGAAGCAGATGGACGGAAAGGGAGGACATCGCAGAGATGGGAATACAGGGCACTTTGCTGCTGGTCCAGTGGTTAAGACTCTGAGCTTCCATTGCAAGGGGCGTGAGTTCCATCCCTTGTCAAGGAACCAAAATCCCACATGCTGTGCAGCATGGCAAAAAATGTATTAAAAAAAAAAAAAGAAATATCAAAGAATCTGGAACCTTGCAGAGGGGCTAGTAGAGTGGTACTAAGTATGATTTGGGAATTCTTGGTGTCCCTGAGATTTTAAAATGAATCTGTGAAGTGAAAGCCATTTGTCATGATGCTACTAAGACAGTCTTCACATTTATTTTCTGGTGAGCATAAAACGAAGTGTCCAGAGGCTGCAGGACATATTTGACACAGCAACAGACTGAATGTAGAAACAAGCATGAGAAGCCAGGGGTCTTCTATAAAGCCAGAAGGTAAGAAATTTACAAAACCATGAAACAATGCCATTTTTGTTTTGGAGGTTATTTTTCACAAAAATATTGCACTAACATGGAACGGTCTATCATTTAAATACAAATATTTGGTCCTAATATGGTACAATATCAAGACATAACTCACATGAACAGAAAACTCTTATTGCTAATAATTTAAGACCATAAAGAGCTCTGGAGACCAAAAAAGGAAAAACTCAACACTGCCTTTAATGTACATAAAAACTTCTTGTGGCGATTTTTATAATCACATTATATATATATATAAATAAAATCTAAATGAGGTAACACTTTCTCCACATGACTTTTTTTTGCATATTTGTGATTATTTCAAGATTCTGTTGCTCTCTTGAATTTTCTGCCCATCTCTTTCATAAGCAGCACATGAATGTTCACACAAATCAACACCAAGTATTAAAACATATTTCGTAAATCTTAATAGATGAACGGATTTCCCTGGTAGTGGAGTGGCTAAGACTTCTCGTTCCCAAGGCAGGGGGCCTAGTTTCAGTCCCTGTTCAGGAACTAGACCCAGTGCAGCAAAACAAAAACCACCAACTTATCATTAAAAAAAAAAAAAAAAAAAAATCCCAAAAATCAAACAAAAAATTGTCATTTTTCACCTATTGCTAAAAACTGAAGTCTGACAATGTATCATTTAGTGAGCCTATAAGGTAATGGGCACTCACGAGTTGATACAACCTTCATGGAGGGTAGTGTACTTTGGCACCATTTATCAGAACTGCCTAAGGCTTCCCAGGTGGCTCAGTGGATCTGCCTGCAATGTGGGAGACATGGGTTTGATCCCTGGATTCGGAAACGGCAACCCAACTCATGTTCTTGCCTAGAAAACCCCTTGGACAGAGGAGCTTGGCAGGCAACAGTCCATGGGTGAGACCCAGACTGACACAACTGAGTCAGACACAACTGAGCATGACCACAATGGCTCAGGAAGTTCTTTGACTAAGCAAACTTTTCCTGGTACTTGCTCATCTGTATGCATATTCCAGATTCTAACACTCAGGCACCCACTGCTGAGTCTACTTTAACCAAAAAAAGGAAAAGGGGGAAAAACAGCTGTCTTGCAGAGCCATCAGAGGCAGCATGTCTAGGCTGTGAGAATGGCGTTGCCAAGCTCCTTTCCTGGGAACTGCACTTAGCATTTCAGGTAACGAACCACTGTTCTGAACTGTGAGCACCTGTGTTTTATCTCATTTTATACCTGTTAGCAAGATGTCACAAGGTAATTTCACTGTATGCCATTTTAGCTTACAACAGGTTTTAGAGGAATAATCTTTTAGATAGCACTGGAAACGTGTATAATTAAAATGCTAGAAACCCAAATATCCACAGAACGCCAAGGCTACACTATGCAGCAGTAAAGATGAGCACTTCCTATGGAATAATCAAAACACACTTATCTGTGTAATGGCATGTACCGTACACAAGATTTTTGGTTAAAAAGGGAGAAGGGTATCTAATTACACTAATTTGTTATATATGCTTTAAGAAACTAAGCATACAAGAAACTGGAAAGAGGGTAAAGTCTGCAAGCTGAAGAGCCCAGTTCTTATCCATGTAGTTAGTACAGACTCATTCAGTGATGACCAGGGAAATCCCACTATTTTGTATTGGTACATGCCTGGTGAAAAAGCTGAAAAGACACTAAGGAAGCTAAGAATCCTTATCCGAAGAGGAGACTCCTCTGCAGTTTACAGCCCCCCAATCCCACTCCTCTTAGTAGAGGCTGATGTCCTATTAAGTTGGCTATAAGTCATACTACACCTAGAGGCAGATTAAAAAAAAAAAGACACAAAGGAAATGGACAAGTTATTTAATTAGGTTCTTTGCAAGAAGTTCAGAATACTACTTTGTGAGGGTAAATTCCATTTGTGAGAGCAAACACAGAGCGGAGGTAGCCCTGGAGCTGAGGGACAGCTTTGATTCTTCGCAGAATTTGTGAGTCCACAGCTTTCTGATCAACCTTGCGCTGCTCTGTGATCTCGTATTTCTAAAGAAAAAGAAAAAATCATTAAAAAAAAAAAACAGCCCAAGCAACAAACTCCACATTAACTAAGAAATCCTCTCACAAGTCCTGGGGATATTGAGAAGGCAATTCTGATAATCTTCTTTGGAGAGCTGTGAAATATTTTTAATATATAATAATCAGTTTTACCCTTTTGCCTACTTTAATATAAAAGGATAAATGATTGATAATTCCCAGGAAAACAGTAGTTCAGAGTTTCACCAAAACCTCAGGCTTCTGAGCTGAACTCCAAGCTGCCAACTAGGAATTCAGAGCATTACTATTTATTATGATTTAATATTATTTCCCAGATATTCCTCACTCGTTCTTTACAGCCTTTCTTTTTAACAGTTCTTAACCTTATTTATTTTCACTCCCAAATAGAGGAGCCAGAGTTACCAAAGGCAAAGACAGAAATAGAAGCTTACCTCTCTCTCTGTGTCGAAGATCTCACCCTCTTGGTGTCTCGGCTTACGCAGCTTCTTCTTCTTGAAGTAGGTGTCAGTGAGATGTTCTGGGATTTTCACACCACTGATATCGATTTTGGTGGAGGTGGCAATGACAAATTTCTGGTGTGTTCTACGCAGAGGAACTCGATTGAGGGATAGAGGCCCTGGGGGTGGGGGAGGATCAATATAGAAAAGGGAAAAGAGGAGCAAATGGTTAAGACTTGACTGGATTTGAAAAAAATATCTGTTGACAAAGGTTCTAGCTTTTTTCTGGGTCTGAAGAAATTCCAAACTGCTTTCCACTGCCAGCATCAAGGCTTTTTTCAAGATGTGAGGCTTCCCCCACCCCTCACATCTTAAAGTTACCCAAACCAGGAGAAAGCAGAGTTACTCATACAGGTTGGTTAAAAAAAAAAAAAATCACCAGTGCCTCATGAAAAATTCAAACTGAGCACTGTTTTCTAGAGTAAACAGCTCACTTTCTGCCTATCCAGGAACTCCATCCTGGGGCCAAGTGGCAGATCAATCACAGGCCTTGTACAGTATGCACTCCTTGGAATTAGTAGACAAACACTGCATTAAAAGTGGCAATTACTTTATGATATGCTGCCGCATATCATCAAGTTAAATAGCTGCTCCCTTAGAATGCATGTGTACACAAGGCAATGAAATAGGCTGAAGAATCTCATGGCACTGAAACCTCTACTTAGGTGGGAGCAAAATATATACTTCAGGCATTTAAAAACACAATTCGAGAGAGTAGTTTCTAAGAGTTTTCATCACAAAGAACGAACTTTTCAACTCACCTACTGTGGTAATTATTTTATATTAATAATCAAACCATCATACTGTACACCTTCAACTCATAAGAGTGATGCATATAAATTATTTCTAAACAAAACTGAAGACGGAGAGAGCTGCAAATTTCAGAGAATATTAAACCCAAGGACTTTCTTACCAGTCACAAGTAGCAAGCCACTGCCCAGCTGCTTCAGGAAAACGACCCTCTGTAAATTAAAAAGAAATGCTACATAGCTCCACAAATAAAAACTGACTTCTGAATTAATCAAATCACAGGCTAATTTCGTTAAAGGAAATTTCTACCTATGTATTACGTCTAACAGTTCTGGCCAAACTACTAACAGAGGTGACTCTAGGATATAAGCAGTAATTTGGTGTGCGCCCCCCCTTTTTTTTAAATGAGCAGCCACCACCTTTAGCAATAAAAATAAATATCCTTCAACTCTAATTCTATCCCTGCAATTCCAGTCTAAGGAAGTAACTCAAACATATTTTTTGAGTACAGGGACACCTGAATCATTTGTAACTGGTATTACCAAAAACAGGACAAGGTAATCAGTTATTATCTGTTACAGACTACACACATTATGCTAGGGACTGGTTCGTTGGTTCTGTTATGGAGCACCTCATCCCTCCCACGGGACCTCCTGCTGCTAGACGTAGTTGACACAGGTAAACCCTACCCGGACGCAGGCACTCCGGCAGCTGCACTCACCTTGCCTCTGTGGCGCCCCGTGAGGATGATCAGAACAGTCCCAGGAGTGATGCTGGCACGCAGCTTCCTCACGTGCTTACTGAACGGTTTCTTGCCGTGACTCAACAGTTTCCGAGGCACATCTTCAGTAGGGTAATACCTAGGCTGGAGAAAGCCCATAAGTCCAACTTATTAAATTAATCAAGTCAGCAGAGCTGGTTCTGGGGTCAGTAAAACCTTTGCTACCGTCTTTCAGTTACTTGAAACACTTTATTCACACTATTGCATTTCACTTCTAAAATTTTAAAAGTAGAAAAGGTCAGTGCTGCTTTATTAGCTTTTCATGCAAAAACACAGGGTAGAAACTGAAAGAGCTGTGTGTTCAAGCAGAGGGAAAGATCCAGCAAGTCAATTTGGGATCAAACCAAACTTTACTGTACTACATGGCTTATGCACTGTCGCGTAGCAGTGATTCTCATTTTAAGGTTTCTGACTGCTGCAAACTACATTTCAGAAAACAAAGGCCTGACACATTCTGTATGCTATGAAAAAAAGGCTTGTTTTCCAATTAAACAAAATGTGTTCATACACATCACACTAACATGCATGGCTCTCACATTATTCACAAAGAAAAACAAACTGTATAGAACCAAAGGTATTAGCTTAGATCAAGACTGCCAGTTCATTTATTATAAAAATAAGACCCCAGACTCCTTCACTATGACAAGTAACTCACAATAGTCTACTTCTAACTGTCACGTTAGTGGACACTTTTGCTTTTACCACAAACATGAATGGCCAACAGAAAATCAGCTCACAAAATCTTTGATAAGAAATCAAAGTGCCATTTTTGCTCTTGTGCAGTAATATTCAACAGTGCAGCGTGTAATACATCTGGCAATAGTCCCATAATGTAAATTAGAGCAAATCTTTCTTTTTCACAGAGAAAATGTTGGATCTTGTACATGGTACAAGGAGGGGCCAAGAAACACAGCTTTAGCTTTAGTGGACAAATGTTCTATAGGTCTGGTCGCATTTCTAGACTCTGTGCAGGGTAAATTTCACAACCCCAAGAGGCGAAACTTTATTACAGTTTTATAAGAAACAAAAGCACAGAAAAGTAACCCTACTGAAGAACAGTAAGTAATAAAGCCAAGTCGTAAACCGAAAACTCACTATCCTCCATTAGTAATTCTCTGATAAACACAAACTTCCAGAACCTTGAGCACACACAAAAATCCTCACAGGATACAACTCAGCACGCAACTTAAGATCTCCTCCAAATCTTACCATTTTGCGAAGTTTGACCACTCGGGTACCACCATTCTTGTCACCACCAACTGGTTTTGTGACAGTAGCAAGGACCCGAACCTTCTTTTTCTTTTCGACCTATGAGGAGACAAACACATCACTAAGTCAGAGGCAGACAAACATTTTAAGCTTAAGAGAATGCCCACTGAGTTCCCCGCATCCCTTACCTTGGATTTAGCTGCTGAATACTTTCTCTTGTACAGGGCCTTTCTGGAGTACATGGCTGATCGGGAATATCTGCCAATTCCTCTGACCAGGACAGGGTTTCGGCTGCAGTGGGGCTTGCCCTTCTTAACTTTCTTCACCACTTTCACCTTTTTAGCCTTGTTGACAGCATCAGCCTTCTTCTTGGCTTCAGGTTTTTTCTCCTTAGTATCTGGCTTCTCAGCCTTTTCACCCGCCATCTACCAACACGTGTATTTAAAAAAAAAAAAAAAACCGCATTTCACCAGTTATCCTATAGCTTATACACTGACAGCCTCCCAAACTACAAGTTCTCATCCTCCAAGTAGCCAAAACGTCCTTTTCATTCTTCCCACTATAAGATATAGGCTTTCCTCCAAATCCCCCCACCTTCGCAACAACATCCATAATGGTTTTATTTTTAGGTTGTCTCCCCCAATAAGCTGTTCGACGAGCCGAAGACACGTCACGCCCGTTAAGTGTTTGCCGCATATTTTGATGTCACAGGTCCTTATTCCATTATTTCTATTTTGCAAATTAAAAAATTCTAGGCACAGGCCAAAACCATTTCCACAGCCAGGAAGCAGCGAGACTGCAACTTGAAGCTGCTCGCTTTCAGGACTTTTGTTCTCACCAGACTGCCTCACTCAAGAAATTTGGTTTAGGAGGCGAAGACAAACACACTAAGTCCAAACTAAGTCCAGAGAGAAAAAAACGCAAAGCCCCGGAGCCGACTTCCGGCCCCGCGGACTGGGCAAGAGGAGAAAGCAGCATTTGGTCTTAGCCTCAAATCCACAACGTGGCAGAGACAAACTAGGTTGCGTATTCTGGAACCCAGATTCGGGATTCAGGAGCGCGCGCCGCCGCCCTAGTCCCTGCGGCCCCACTAGTCTGCTACGAATCCCTGGAAGGGCCCTGTTTCCCCAGTCCAGGAGGGTGGCGAGCAACCGGAGCCTCTACAATCTTCCACCTCACCCTCTTCGTGCCCTACCGTAAACCCAAGAGAGAGAAATGAAGCGTCCGGGAGGCCTCTCAGTACGCGCCGAGCGTGCCTGACCCCTGCAGATGTCGACTTGATACCCTCTCAGCTAGGATGGCGAAGGATTGGGATCTTGAAACCTAGTCCTGCAAAGACATACAGCCATTCTTACCTTGCAAGATGGGAAAGAGAACTAAGGTCCCGGCTTCCGGTCTATAAGGAATCACGGGAAGGGTCTAGTCTCACTTCCTTCCGGATCTGAGCATTGTGGGAAATGTAGTTCAGCCTCGTTGGTACTGTATACAGAACTAATTGTCTCAGGAGGCGAAAGTGAAGAACACGTTTTCTGAAAATGCTTCATTTTATAGACGAGTAGAATTCTCAGAGTACTTTTGGGAACCGGCCTAAAGTTGAAACTTTTTATTTTGCTTACAAAAAACATTAGAAAGCAGTACCATTTTAAATATTAAGGAAGTATAGATGAATGGGTATATCTTTCCTTTTGTCCTTTGTTTTTCGCTTCTCTTCTTTTCACAGCTATTTGTAAGGCCTCCTCAGACAGCCATTATGCTTTTTTGCATTTATTTTTTGGGGGTATGGTCTGCATTGGAGAAGGAAATGGCAACCCACCCCATTCTTCTTGCCTGGAGAATCCCAGGGATGGGGGAGCCTGGTGGGCTGCTGTCTATGGGGTCACATGGAGTCGGACACGACTGAAGTGACTTAGCAGCAGCAGCAGCAGCAGCTTGATTCCTGTCTCCTGTACGATGTCACGAACCTCCGTCCATAGTGCATCAGGCACTCTGTCTATCAGATCTAGTCCCTTAAATCTATTTATCACTTCCACTGTAAGTCATAAGGGATTTGATTTAGGTCATACCTGCATGGTCTAGTGGTTTTCCCCACTTTCTTCAGTTTAAGTGTGAATTTGGCAACAAGGAGTTCATGATCTGAGCCACAGTCAGCTCCCAGTCTTGTTTATGCTGACTGTATAGCGTTTTACCAACTTTGGCTGTAAAGAACATAATCAATCTGATTTTGGTGTCAACCATCTGGTGATGTCCATGTGTAGAATCTTCTCTTGCATTGTTGAAAGAGGGTGTTTGCTATGTCCAGTGCATTCTCTTGGCAGAACTCTATTAGCCTTTGCCCTGCTTCATTCTGTACTCCAAGGCCAAATTTGCCTGTTACTCCAGGTGTTTCTTGACTTCCTACTTTTGCATTCCAGTCCCCTATAATGAAAAGGACATCTTTTTGGGGTGTTAGTTCCAGAAAGTCTTGTAGGTCTTCATAGAATCGTTCAGCTTCAGCTTCTTCAGTGTTACTGGTCAGGGCATAGACTTGGATTACCGTGATATTGAATGGTTTGCCTTGAAAATGAACAGAGATCATTTTGTCGTTTTTGAGACTGCATCCAAGTATTGCATTTTGGACTCTTTTGTTAACTATGATGGCTACTCCATTTCTTCTAAGGGATTCCTGCCCACAGTAGTAGATATAATGGTCATCAGAGTTAAATCCACCCATTCCAGTCCATCTTAGTTCACTGATTCCTAGAATGTTAATGTTCACTCTTGCCATCTCCTGTTTGACCACTACCAATTTGCCTTGATTCATGGACCTAACATTCCAGGTTCCTATGCAATATTGCCCTTACAGCATCGGACCTTGCTTCTGTCACCAGTCACATCCACAACCGGGTGTTTCTTTTGCTTTGGTTCCATCCCGTCATTCTTTCTGGAGTTATTTCTCCACTCATCTCCAGTAGCATATTGGGCACCTACTGACCTGGGGAGTTCATCTTTCAGTGTCATATCTTTTTGCCTTTTCATACTGTTCATGGGGTTCTCAAGGCAAGAATACTGAAGTGGTTTGCCATTCCCTTCTCCAGTGGGCCACATTCTGTCAGACCTCTCCACCATGACCCAACTATCTTGGGTGGTCCCACATGGCATGGCTTAGTTTCACTGAGTTAGACAAGGCTGTGGTCCGTGTGATCAGATTGGCTAGTTGTCTGTGATTGTGGTTTCAGTCTGTCTGCCCTCTGATGCCCTCTATCAGCGCCTACCATCTTACTTGGGTTTCTCTTACCTTGGACAAGGGGTATCTCTTCATGGCTACTCCAGCAAAGCGCAACCGCTACTTCTTACCTTATGTGGGGTAGCTCCTCTCGGCCGCCACGGGATAACTCCTCTCAGCCGCTCCTGCACGCCATTGCAGCGGCCGCTCCTGTGCCATGGGACCCATTTCAAGGACCCATTTGAATTCAGAGTTCCAAAGAATAGCAAGGAGAGATACGAAAGCCGTCCTCAGTGATCAGTGCAAAGAAATAGAGGAAAACAACGGAATGGGAAAGACTAGAGATCTCTTCAAGAAAATTAGAGATACCAAGGGAACATTTCATGCAAAGATGGGTTTGACAAAGGACAGAAATGGTATGAATCAGAAGCAGAAGATATTAAGAAGAGGTGCCAAGAATACACAGAAGAACTGTACAAAAAGATCTTCACGACCCAGATAATCACAATGGTGTGATCACTCACACTCACCTAGAGCCAGACATCCTGGAATGTGAAGTCAAATGGGCCTTAGAAAGTATCACTATGAACAAAGCTAGTGGAGGTGATGGAATTCCAGTTGAGCTATTTCAAATCTTGAAAGATGATGCTGTGAAAGTGCTGCACTCAATATGTCAGCAAATTTGGAAAGCTCAGCAGTGACCACAGGACTGGAAAAGGTCAGTTTTCATTCCAGACCCAAAGAAAAGAAATGCCAAAGAATGCTCAAATTACCGCACAATTGCACTCATCTCACACGCTAGTAAAGTAATGCTCAAAATTCTCCAAGCCAGGCTTCAGCAATATGTGAACTGTGAATTTCCAGATGTTCAAAGTGGTTTTAGAAAAGGCAGAGGAACCAGAGATCAAATTGCCAACATCCGCTGGATCATCGAAAAAGCAAGAGAGTTCCAGAAAAACATCTATGTCTGCTTTACTGACTATGCCAAAGCGTTTGACTGTGTGGATCACAATAAACTGTGGAAAATTCTGAAAGAGATGGGGATACCAGAGCACCTGACCTGCCTCTTGAGAAACCTATATGCAGGTCAGGAAGCAACAGTTAGAATTGGACATGGAACAACAGACTGGTTCCAAATAGGAAAAGGAGTACGTCAAGGCTGTATACTGTCACCCTGCTTATTTAACTTATATGCAGAGTACATCATGAGAAACGCTGGGCTGGAAGAAGCACAAGCTGGGATCAAGGTTGCTGGGAGAAATATCAATAACCTCAGATATGCAGATGACACCACCCTTATGGCAGAAAGTGAAGAAGAACTAAAGGGCCTCTTGATGAAAGTGAAAGAGGAGAGTGAAAAAGTTGGCTTAAAGCTCAACATTCAGAAAACTAAGATCATGGCATCCGGTCCCATCACTTCATGGCAAATAGATGGGGAAACAGTGGAAACAGTGGCTGACTTTTTTTGTGGGGGGGGGGAACTCCAAAATAACTGCAGATGGTGATTGCAGCTATGAAGTTAAAAGATGCTTACTCCTTGGAAGGAAAGTTATGACCAACCTAGACAGCATATTAAAAAGCAGAGACATTACTTTGCTGACAAAGGTCCATCTAGTCAAGGCTATGGTTTTTCCAGTGGTCATGTATGGATGTGAGAATTGGACTATATAGAAAGCTGGGCACCAAAGAATTGATGCTTTTGAACTGTGGTGTTGGAGAAGACTCTTGAGAGTCCCTTGGACTTCAAGGAGATCTAACCGGTCCATCCTTAAGGAGATCAGTCCTGGGTGTTCATTGGAAGGACTGATGCTGAAGCTGAAACTCCAATACTTTGACTACCTGATTCGAAGAGCTGACTCATTTGAAAAGACCCTGATGCTGGGAAAGATTGAGGGTAGGAGGAGAAGGGATGAGATGGTTGGATGGCATAACCAACTCAATGGGCATGGGTTTGTGTGGACTCCAGCAGTTGGTGATGGACAGGGAGGCCTGGTGTGCTGTGGTTCATGGGGTTGCAAAGAGTGGGACACAACTGTGTGACTGAAGTGAACTGGTAGATGAATGAGCTTCCCAGGTGACATTTGTGGTAAAGAACACGCCTCCCAATGCTGGAGATGCAAGAGACGCGGGTTGGATTTCTGGGTCTAGAAGATTCCCTGGAGGAGGGCTTGGCAACCTGCTCCAGTATTCTTGCCTGGAGAATTCCATATCCAGAGAATCCTGGCGGGCTACCGTCCATGCGATCCCATAGAGTTGGACAGGACTGGAAGGACTTAGCACATAGATGGATGAAGGACTTAATTCCCAAGTAAAGTGAAACCTATCCAATGAAAGGCTAGATGGGAACCTTCCAGGGACATTTTCTCCACAATTACCTAATGCCTGCATCGCCTTCAGACTACAGCCTGTGCTCAATGACAGCAGGTCTAAAAAGCTAGAATTTGTTTTACCATATTTACTGAAATATAGTTGATTTACAATGGTGTGCCAATCTCTGGTGTATGGCAAAGTGAGTCACTTTACACATAGATACATTCTTTTAAAAATATTATTTTCCATTATGGTTTATCCCAGGAGATTGGATATAGTTCCCTGTGTAATACAGTAGTAGAAAAGGCTAGAATTTAAAACCAATGAAGTACATTCCTGCCCTGGAGAACACATATTCAAGGAAAAAACAAACAGAGAAATGAATAATCATGAGTTACTTCTTCTGGGGGATTTAGGAAAGTTTTGCAAAAGAGTTTGGTTTTGCATTGGATTTGGAAGATTAGATACAAATTTAGCAGATGGAAGTGGCAACTGGAACAGTAAATGAAGTGGGTGTGGAGGCATCAAAGAGCATGATTGTTTGTTCCTCCACATTTCCTCCCTGGCCACTTTGCCCTGTTTCTTCATTTCCAAAATGGAGATAACTATAATATGTACCTCACAGAATTGTCGGGAAGATTAAATAAGTTAATATATACAAAATCACTAAGTATGGTATTTGATGCGTAGAAGGGCTAAATAAATGTCTGTTCTTGTTGTCACCACCAGCAGCACCGTCATCACCATCTAGGTCATAGCTGCAAATGATGGAATGGAGCAGGACCCAGTGGGGTCTTACTATGTCCCAAGTATTCTGCTAAAACTTATACATCAGGGGTAGTAAGAGCAATACTGTACGCTATGTGCCTAGCACTGTTTTATGTGTCTTGCCTTATTTCATTGAATCCTCCCAACAACCTATAGAGGATAATATTATGGGAAAACTCAGACTCAAAGAGGTGCAGTAACTTGCCCACAGCATGGATCAGATTTCAAAGAGTGCACTCTTAACCAATAGTCTGTGAGGATTAAAGAACTGATTAATGAAGATAAATAAGACAGCTTGCTGTGCATATTAATAGAATTAAAAATAAGAACAGTTATTATCTTTTGCTAAACCAACAGCATGGTATATCTTATAGGATTTTGTGTGTGTGAGTATGTGTGTGTGTGTGTGTGTTTTAAACTTCACTGCAGCCCTTAAGGTAACATGTACAAAATATTGACATCTTTCAGCTTGAAGTTTCCATTCTCTTCCATTTGCTTGTTGCTGGTGGTTAGAGCTTTATGCCTTGATGTATACAAACAACGTGCTTCATGGCTGTGTCCCTGAGAATAATGTAGCCTTTTCTGGTTCTGGCTGACTGAGGATACAAATGCAGTGATCAGATGCTTATGAAGGCCTCAGAGATATCAGTGGGACACTTCTGACCACAGTAGAGGCAGAGTTGCCACATTTGTTGAAACATGGGATTTCTACAGATGTCTGCCTCCCACATGGATTAGGATGAATATGATCTTAACAGGCTGCATTCTGTGCCTGTAACTGAAAGTGGGGCCTGGCTGCTCACTGCTCAAAAGACATTAAAGAGTCAACGTTGGTGAAGAGGAAAGTTTGCTTTACTTTGGATGCTGGCAATTCCTGTCCAAAGGCTGACTCTGCCACCCAACAATTGGGGCCAAGAATTTTTATAGGAAGACAGAGGGAGCTACGTGTAGAAATAGCACTGTCAGCTCTGATAGTTAGTTATCTTGAAGTTGGCCTGACTAGCGTCACCTTTGATTAAGTACAGTTGACCTTCAGTCCCAGGACTGGTTTGTTCCCATTTTCTTGAGGTCGGTTCTCGGAATTGTGGCAGCTTGTGTCATGGCTTCAGCCTGGTCATCATGTAGTTAAGTTCTTCCACCTGGTGGGGGTTTTAGTATCTATAAGACAGCTCACAGGATGTGGTTCAGAATACTATCTACAGCCTTTGAGAAGGAACTAAAGATCCTTGACTTTGCTTACCGACTAAACTATTATTGTTTTGTCCTCTTTGACTGCTTTTCTTTGCTTCTGCATTTTCTCACTTCTCTAATTAAACGTGTTCTTTGGCTAAACTTTTTCCACTGATGAAAGGCAAGCTGAGGCAAGGGATGTAGTGTCCTACTCCGTTTCATACCCATTCAGGATTATTCCCTGTCCAGGCATGTAATTTTCTCCAGGAAGAGCTGACACTGTTCTTTTTTGAGAATGGGAATGTCAGCACATTTATTTGCTCAGCTTCTTAAGCGAAACACCTCTTAGAAACTGCTACTTCAGAAAGTGTATCACAATGAATAAAGTGCAGAATGGCGTACTTGAACCCCTCAAAAATTCTGACAGTCTCAGAGACTTTCACCTAGTGATGCCGCCAAAACGTTTGTTAAAGACTTGCCACTGACATAAAAACATAACGAACTCCCTCTAGTGGTTTGTTTCGGGATTGCAAAAAATTTAGCATTCACTGTGCTGTGCTTCGTGACATTGTACAGGAGACAGGGATCAAGACCATCCCCATGGAAAAGAAATGCAAAAAGGCAAAATAGTTGCCTAAGGAGGCCTTACAAATAGCTGTTAAAAGAAGAGAAGTGGAAAGCAAGGGAGAAAAGGAAAGATATTCCCATTTGAATGCAGGGTTCTAAAGAATAGCAAGGAGATATGAGAAAGCCTTCCTTGGCGATCAATGCAAAGAAATAGAGGAAAACAACGGAATGGGAAAGATTAGAGATCTCTTCAAGAAAATTAGAGATACCAAGGGAACATTTCATGCAAAGATGGGTTTGACAAAGGACAGAAATGGTATGGGCCTAACAGAAGCAGAAGATATTAAGAAGAGGTGCCAAGAATACACAGAAGAACTGTACAAAAAAGATCTTCACGACCCAGATAATCACGATGGTGTGATCACTCACACTCACCTAGAGCCAGACATCCTGGAATGTGAAGTCAAATGGGCCTTAGAAAGTATCACTATGAACAAAGCTAGTGGAGGTGACGGAATTCCAGTTGAGCTATTTCAAATCTTGAAAGATGATGCTGTGAAAGTGCTGCACTCAATATGTCAGCAAATTTGGAAAACTCAGCAGTGACCACAGAACTGGAAAAGGTCAGCTTTCATTCCAGACCCAAAGAAAAGAAATGCCAAAGAATGCTCAAATTACCGCACAATTGCACTCATCTCACACGCTAGTAAAGTAATGCTCAAAATTCTCCAAGCCAGGCTTCAGCAATATGTGAACTGTGAATTTCCAGATGTTCAAAGTGGTTTTAGAAAAGGCAGAGGAACCAGAGATCAAATTGCCAACATCCGCTGGATCATCGAAAAAGCAAGAGAGTTCCAGAAAAACATCTATGTCTGCTTTACTGACTATGCCAAAGCGTTTGACTGTGTGGATCACAATAAACTGTGGAAAATTCTGAAAGAGATGGGAATACCAGAGCACCTGACCTGCCTCTTGAGAAACCTATATGCAGGTCAGGAAGCAACAGTTAGAATTGGACATGGAACAACAGACTGGTTCCAAATAGGAAAAGGAGTACATCAAGGCTGTATACTGTCACCCTGCTTGTTTAACTTATATGCAGAGTACATCATGAGAAACGCTGGGCTGGAAGAAGCACAAGCTGGAATCAAGATTGCTGGGAGAAATATCAATAACCTCAGATATGCAGACGACACCACCCTTATGGCAGAAAGTGAAGAAGAACTAAAGGGCCTCTTGATGAAAGTGAAAGAGGGGAGTGAAAAAGTTGGCTTAAAGCTCAACATTCAGAAAACTAAGATCATGGCATCCGGTCCCATCACTTCATGGCAAATAGATGGGGAAACAGTGGCTGACTTTTTTTGTGGGGGAGGGGGGGACTCCAAAATAACTGCAGATGGTGATTGCAGCTATGAAGTTAAAAGATGCTTACTCCTTGGAAGGAAAGTTATGACCAACCTAGACAGCATATTAAAAAGCAGAGACATTACTTTGCTGACAAAGGTCCATCTAGTCAAGGCTATGGTTTTTTCAGTGGTCATGTATGGATGTGAGAGTTGGACTGTGAAGAAAGCTGAGTGCCAAATAATTGATGCTTTTGGACTGTGGTGTTGGAGAAGACTCTTGAGAGTCCCTTGGACTTCAAGGAGATCCAACCAGTCCATCCTAAAGGAGATCAGTCCTGGGTGTTCATTGGAAGGACTGATGCTGAAGCTGAAACTCCAATACTTTGACTACCTGATGCGAAGAGCTGACTCATTGGAAAAGACCCTGATGCTGGGAGGGATTGGGGTAGGAGGAGAAGGTGACGACAGAGGATGAGATGGCTGGATGGCGTCACCGACTCAATGGACATGAGTTTGAGTAAACTTTGGAAGTTGGTGATGGACAGGGAGGCCTGAATTGCTGCAATTCATGGGGTCGCAAAGAGTTGGACACGACTGAGTGACTGAACTGAACTGTGCTGTGCTTTAGTCACTCAGTTGTATTGCCTCAGTCGTGTCCGACTCTTTGTGACCCCATGGACCATAGCCCACCAGGCTCCTCTGTCCATGGGGATTCTCCAGGCCAGAATACTGGAGTGAGTTGCCATGCCCTCCTCCAGGGGATCTTCCCAACCCAGGGATCGAGCCCAGGTCTCCCGCATTGCAGGCAGATTCTTTACCATCCGAGCTGCCAAGGAAGCCCTCAGTTGGACAAAATATTAATATTATCATTCTGTTATAGAGCAAACAGTATGATTAAGCACCTGGGCTTGCCATCTATAAAGAGGTCATAAATTTGTTCAGTGGTTTATTAATTGCAGTGTAAATATTTTAAGTCTCAACACCAGACTTTAACACGATGTAGGACTTTAACATGAAAGAGCTGAGGCTTGATTACAGTAAATGGCTTATCCAAGGTCACACATACATTTACATTGAATCCTATCTCTTTGAGCTACATGAAAACACAAAACCAGTGGGCAGTTGTGCTACAGAAAGGGTACTACTCTTCTAGCCGGGGATCATTTGCTCTCTGACCTTGTGATAAATCTCTGCACATGAGTTATCTTATTTTTAAAATGGAAGGTGATATTGACAATATTAATAATAACTCCCTTAATGTTAAGGTTAATAGTGGTCCACTCCCTCACTCAATTTCCTCATAAGGAAGTTCATGCAAGCACTATTGAAACAGAACACCCCGCAAATAAATTGTCTACCAACACAGGAATTGACTAAATACTGAACATCCACACTGTGGAATATGATGCAGATATGGGAAAGCGTGAGTTACATCTCAGTGTGCTGTCCAGTATGGTTCAGTTAAGTTCAGTTCAGTTGCTCAGTCGTGTCCGACTCTTTGCAGCCCAATGGACTGCAGCACACCAGATTTCCCTGTCCATCACCAACCCCCAGAGCTTGCTCAGACTCATGTCCATCGAGTCGGTGATGCCATCCAACCATCTCATCCTTTGTCGTCCCCTTCTCCTCCTGCCTTCAATCTTTCCCACCATCAGGGTCTTTTCCAATGAGTCAGTTCTTCACATCAGGTGGTCAAAGTATTGGAGCTTCATCTTCAACATCAGTCCTTCCAATGAATATTCAGGACTGATTTCCTTTAGGATAGGCTCATTTGATCTCCTTGCAATCCAAGGGACTCTCGAGAGTTTTCTCCAGCACTATAGTTCAAAAGCATCAATTCTTCAGAGCTCAGCTTTCTTTATAGTCCAACTGTTACATCCATACATGACTACTGGAAAAGCCATAGCTTTGACTAGATGGATCTTTGTCAGTAAAGTAATGTCTCTGCTTTTTAATATGCTGTCTAGGTTGGTCATGGCTTTCTTTCAAGGAGTAAGTGTCCAGTATGGTTGCATCAGCCAAATGTGGTTATTAAGCACTGGAAATGCAGCCAGTTCACACTGAGATTTCACACATTGTCTGTAAGTGTAAAATACACACTGGACTTCAAAGATTTAATAAGCAAAATAAAATAATTTTTATATTTATTTTGGTATTATTTTGGGTCATATAAGGATATTTTTACAAATTTATTTTACTTGTTTCTTTACCTTTTTTAAGTGTGAATACCTGAAGTTTTGAGGATTCCCTGGTGGCTCAGATGGTAAAGAGTTTGCCTGCAATGCGAGAGACCAGAATTTGATCCCTGAGTCAGGAAGATCCCCTGGAGAAGGAAATGGCACCCCACTCCAGTACTCTTCCCTGGAAAATCCCATGGACAGAGGAGCCTGGCAGGCTCCAGTCCATGGGGTCCAGAGTCGGACACGACCGAGCGACTTCATTTTCACTTTCTTTCACTAGAAGTTTTAAAATTACATATGTGGTATGCTATTATGTGTAAAATAGATAACTAGTGAGAACTGACCGTATAACAAAGGGCATGCTACTCAGTGGCCTGTCACCACAGAGCACTTCACTACGTGGGCAGGAAGCCCAGTAAAGAGGGGAATATATATGTATGTAAATGGCCATGTATATGATTCACTTTTCTGTACAGCAGAAACTAACACAACATGATAAAGCAACTATACTCCAAAGAAACAAGTAGATAAAATCACATACATGGCTGACATTTTATTTGTGTTAGACAATCAGTGCTGGTCTAGAGTAATGCCCATTATATTTCAAGAAGAAAAAATATCAGAGTTTTATTTTTATATGTATGCACATACATATGTACATATATATACAAATGTATGTGTATGTTCAAATACATACCTATTATTGTTGTTGTTCAGTTGCTAAGTCATGCCTGACGTTTTGTGACCCTATGGACTAAAGCATGCCAGGCATTGCTGTCCTTCACTATCTCTAGGAGATTGCTCAAATTCATGTCCATTGAGTCACTGATGCTGTCTAATCATCTCTTCCTCTGCCACCCTCTTCTCCTTTTGCCTTCAATCTTTCCCATCATCAGTGTCTTTTCCAATGAGTCGGTTCTTCCCATCAGGTGACCAAAGTATTGGGGCTTCAGCTTCAGCGTCAGTCCTTCCTTCTAATGAATATTCAGGGTTGATTTCCTTTAGGATTGACTGGTTTGATCTCATTGCTGTGTCCAAGGGGACTCTCAAGAGTCTTCTCCAGTTTGAAAGCATCAATTCTTCAGTGCTCAATCTTCTTTATGGTCCAACTCTCACATGACTACTGGAAAAACCGTAGCTTTGACTATATGGACCTTCGTCAGCAAAGTAGTGTATTTACTTTTTAAGGCACGCTCTAGGTTTGTCATAGCTCTCCTTCCAAGGAGCAAGCGTCTTTTAATTTTATGGCTTCTGTCACCATCCATGGTGATAAATATTATGAACCCATAAATATATACACACACTTAGACTCTATTTTAAAAAATCCCTATATATGTTACGAGTGTGAGTGAGTGTGGGTGTGGGATATGTGTGTTTCTATAGGTATAGAAAAAAGTATGGAAGGATACACACCAAACCATTAACTCTGGTAGGGGTTTGGGAAGGGACGGTGTATACATTGTAGAGCAAGGGAAATCACTGTTTTATTCGATCTATCTCAAGGAACTTGTATTGTTTTTGTAGCTGAGGAAGAAATTAAAATAAAGTACATCTAAAGGAATATTTATTAAGCTTGTTCATGCCTGTGCTAGATTCTGGGCATAAAAAGATGAAGACAATGAGTTTAAGAAGAGCTCCTGATCTAGGGGAAAAGATAGGAAATCAACCAACAATGTGTTAGGGACTGACAGAAGCATGAACAGGCAAATCCCAAAGTTTAGGGAGAGTTTTTTTTTGCTTTTGCTTTCTGTTCACATTAGCTCCCCAACCAGGGATCCAACCTGGGCCCATGGTAATGAAAGCGAGGAGCCCTAACCACTGGGCACGCTCAATTGATCAGTCGTGTCTGATTCCTTTGTAACCCCGTGGGCTGTAGCCCGCCAGGCTCCTCTGCCCAAGGGAGTCTCCAGGCAAGAGTACTGGAGTGGTTTGTCATTTCCTACTCCAAAGGATCTTCCCGATCCAGGGATCGAAGCTGCATCTCCTGCAGTTCCAGCATTGGCAAGCGGATTCTTTTCCACACTGAGCCACTTGGGAAGCCCCCCAACCACTGGACTGAAGGGAATTTCCAGGGAAAGGTTTCTATTTTATTTTCAGGAAGTAGTCATGGATGTGTGCAGTGAAGATTTCCTAGAGGAGCTGATTGAGTTGGAGCTGAGTCTTGCATGACGTTCAGTTTCCCAGATGGAGATGAACTTAAGGGTATTTAATTAATTAATTACAAAAATTTATTTGACTGTACTGGGTCTTAGTTGCCGCAGGGAGGATCTTTTAACTGTGCTATGTGGGATCTAGTTCCCTGACCAGGGATCCAACCTGGGCCCCTTGCATTGGGAGTGTGGAATCTTAGCCACTGGACCACCAGGGAAGTCCCCTAAAGGATATATTATAAAGAAGGATTAAATTTTGAAAGACAAGGATACAAGAAACAGCCACAGGCCTTTGGAAACTACCAGGTTATGTGAAGAAGTTGAGGTAAATGAAACTGAACAGGTAGGCATAGTTCATATTTAGAAGGGCCTGATGCACTAATGGAAGAATTTTCATTTGTAGTAAAGGCTTTGAACTTCTTTCATAGAAAGGGCATGACTAGATTTGTATTGTAGAAAGATCATTCTAGCTAGTGCGTGTACAGAACATAGAAGAAACTGGGGTAGCAATGGCTTCTTCATTTAAACAGCTTACAGTTTGGGAATTCCCTGGCGGTCCAATGCTGACTTGGCATAGTCATTGCTGTGGCCTGTGTTCAATCTCTGGTCAGGGAATTAAGATCCTGCAAGCCATGTAGTGATTCCAAAAAAAAAAAAAAAAGCTTACAGTTTACTTTGGAAAAGAGACTAGTGATAACCAGCATTTATCACATGCTGACTTTGCCAGGCACTGTTCTAAGTACTTCACAAACATTAACTCTTTTATTTTTTATAACCTAACCTATAGTAGGTGCTGGACTGGATGAAGCAGAATCTGGAATCAAGAGTGCCAGGAGAAATATCAATAACCTCAGATATGCAGATGATACCACCCTTATGACAGAAAGTGAAGAATTAAAGAGCCTCTTGATGAAAGTGAAAGAGGAGAGTGAAAAAGTTAGTTTAAAACTCAACATTCAGAAACTAAGATCATGGCATCTGGTTCCATCACTTCATAGAAAATAGATGGGGAAACAGTGGAAACAGTGACAGACTTTATTTTTGGGGGCTCCAAAATCACTGCAGATGGTGACTGCAGCCGTGAAATTAAAAGACGCTTCCTCCTTGGAAGAAAGGTTAGGATCAAACTTGACAGCATATTAAAAAAGCAGAGACATTACTTTGCCAATAAATGTCCATCTAGTCAAAGCTATGGTTTTTCCAGTAGTCATGTATGGATGTGAGATTTAGACTATAAAGAAAGCTGAGCGCCAAAGAATCGATGCTTTTGAACTGTGGTGTTGGAGAAGACTCTTGAGAGTCCCTTGGACAGCAAGGAGATCCAACGCGTCTATCCTAAAGGAAATCAGTCCTGAATATTCATTGGAAGGACTGATGTTGAAGCTGAAACTCCAATACTTTGGCCACCTGATGCAAAGAGTTGACTCATTGGAAAAGACCCTGATGGTGGGAAAGATTGAAGGCAGGAGGAGAAAGGGTTGACAGAGGATGAGATTGTTGGATGGCATCACCGACTCAATGGACATGAGTTTGAGTAAACTCCAGAAGTTGGTGATGGACAGGGAGGTCTGGCGTGCTGCAGATCATGGGGTCACAGAGTCAGACATGACTGAGTGACTGAACTGAACTAATGGTAGGTAGTATTTGATCTCTCCATTTTACAGAGAAGTAAACTGAGACACAGAGGACCCAGGTGGCTTGCCTGAGGACACCCAGGCAGGCTAAACTTTGGAGATTAACAACTTAATCCTCATATGATATTGTGTCTTAGATTTATAATGGAGTGTGTTCAGTTCTAAGCTACAATAGGTGTCTTAGTATTAATCAGTTAGTCCTGTCTGATGCTTTGTGACCCCATGGACTGTAGCCTGCCAGGCTATTCTGTCCTTGGGATTCTCCAGGCAAGAATACTAGAGTGGTTTGCCATTCCCTTCTCTAGGGGATCTTCCCAACTTAGGGATAGAACCCGGTTCTCCTAAATTACAGGCAGATTCTTTACCATCTGAGCCACCAGGTGTCTTGGGGACCATCTAAAGTGGGTTGGGAGAATGAGGTGATTCTTTCTATTCCAGAGGAGATGACTTCTAGCCTGAAATCAGAGTCATAGACTAGAGTTCATGGGGAGGGTCAGAATCCTCCAAGGAGAGGGAGAAGATTGTTTAAAGGCCCTGAGCTGGAAGAGAACATAGCTATTGAGAGGAACTGGACGTCATTCAGCAGGGCTGGCTCATAGGGTGGTGGGGAGAAAAGGGGCTGGTAAGATAAGCAGGGAGCAGAGCAGGTGGTTGTCAAATGCTTTTAAAAGCTCAAGCTGCATGCTGTGCATTTTATATATGTTTTCATTTTTGGGGGCCACGCTGCATCATGAGGGATCTTAGTTTCCCAACCAGGAATTGAACCGTGCCCCCTTCATTGGAAGAATGGAGTCTTAACTACTGGACCACTAGAAAAGTCCAAAAAAATTTTTTTGACTGTATCTTAAAAGCAGTGAGAAGACATTGGAGTGTTCAACTGAAGGAGTGACTAGTTTTGCAGTTTAAATTACCGTGGCTATTATGTGGTGAATGGTTGGAGAGAACAAGCCTTCAGGCTTAAGATCAGATAGGATGTTGTTTGTCATCTGGGTGGCCAGATTCAGGGGAATGAAAAGAAACAGGCTGGACATATGCTTGCTCAAAGTCTATGACTTAAATTGGCATAAATTAAAGATAAATTTTGTAAGAACTTTTGGGTAGCATCAGTGCTGAAGCAGTTAGCATACTGTATAAGAGTTCTTTGTATAGGAATGATGTGGGGAACACTGGAAGGGAAAAAAAATGAGGATTTTGGAGCTCTGTAGTTGTGGGTTTGAATTTTGGTTCTGCCATTTACTAGATCTGTGGACCTTCATGAGTCACAGGGGCAGATTTTTCTCAGATAAAAAGCTCTACCTTCTCACTCTGGTCTGAGCTACCTCATCTCCATCATCTCCAGTGTTATAGTATTCTGAACTGGTCTCTGTTTTCAGCCTTGCCCTCTTGATTTAACTACTCAAAGTACCCAAAGTAATACTTTTAAAGCATAGATTATATTCTTCTCTGCTTAAAATCTTTTAATGACTCTCCATTTTACTGTTCATTTATCTTTTTCTAGTGTTTTTTTTTACTGGATTAAAAATTTTTTTTTATTTTTTTGGGCCTATGGGATCTTAGTTCTTCAACCAGGGATGGAACCCAAGCCCCTTGCATTGGAAGCACAGAGAGTTAATCATTGGACTGCCAGGGAAGTCCCTACTATTTATTTCAATAGGCTCTTGGACCCTAGTACCAGCTCTAGCCCTTCCTCATCTCATTTCCTACTACTGCGCCTACATCTCCCATATCTCCCCCGCATCCCCCATCTCCTACTGTGCTGCAGCTTCTCTAGTGGTTCAGACTGGTGCAGAATTTGCCTGCAATGCTCTTCCTTTTTCTTCAAATACAGAAGTCGGCCTCTAGCCTCTGAGTCTTTGCACTGGCCTCCTCCTGTGCTTGAAATGCTCTTTTTCTAAATTATTTCCATTGACTGCTCGGGGCTTCCCTGGTGGCTCAGATGGTAAAGCATCTGCCTGTAATGTGGGAGACCTGGGTTCAATCCCTTGGTCGGGAAGATCCCCTGGAGAAGGAAATGGCAACCCACTCCAGTACTCTTCCCTGGAAAATCCCATGGACAGAGGAGCCTGGTAGGATAAAGTCCATGGGGGTCTCAAAGAGTCAGACACAACTGAGCAACTTCACTACTAGACTGTTCCTTGACTCAGATATCATCCTTAGTGAAGCTTTCCCTAAATACCCCATTTAAAGTAATATAAACGGCAATGGAGGAAAGAAGGGAGATGAGTATGGGGGTATTACCTCAAGTGTTTTATTTATCTTGATTACTGTAGCTCCTCCCATGAGAAAATTGGGGATTTTTGTCTTTTCGCTTCACTTTTTTATCTCTATAGTGGAAAATCAGTGCCTAGCAGACAGAAAATGCTCGGGTTACCTTCTAATGATAATAGAGCTAATCATCACACACAAAAAAGTGAAAGTGTTAGTTGCTCAGTTGTGTCCAACTCTTTTTGACTCCATGGACCATAGCCTGACAGGCTTCTCTGTCTATGGAATTCTACTGGCAAGAATACTGGATTGGGTAGCTATTCCCTTCTCCAAGGGATATTCCCAACCTAGGAACTGAACTGGGATCTCCTGAATTGCAGGCAGATTCCTTACCATCTGAGCCACCAGGGAAGCCCCAATAACTACAGGAGAGAGTCAGTAAAAGTCGCTCAGTTGTGTCCGACTCTTTGCGACCCCATGGACTATACAGTCCTTGGCATTCTCCAGGCCAGAATACTGGGGTGGGTAGCCTTTCCCTTCTCCAGGGGATCTTTCTGACCCAGGAATCGAACCAGGGTCTCCTGCACTGCAGGCGGATTCTTTACCAACTGAGAACTTATTAAACAGATCAGGCCTAGTTCTAAATATTTTACATATTTAATCGTCCTCATAATCCTAAGAAGAAAATACAATTACTATTCTCTTTTTACAGAAATCAAGGAATGGAGGGACCTGAGGCTCAGAGAAATCAAGCAACTTTCCTAAGGTTCAGTTCAGTTCAGTCGCTCAGTCGTATCCGACTCTTTGCGACCCCAACCTCTTTCCTAAGGTTACACAGCAGTATGCGGAACAACTATTTGAGGAATGAAATGAATGAAATTCGACTTCACAGCGCAGGAATGGAAATTGACGCTGTGGGAGCAGATAGGATCAATTTACTTTGAGCGCACAATGCACGCTCTAACGCCAAGATCTAAAGGAGCATGAGAAGGTCCTTTGGGAACAGCGCGGCGGAGGCTCCACAGAGCCACTGAACTGCCATGACCAGCCTCAGCGCAGAATGGAAGCAGGAAGTGGTGGCGGGCGTCGCGTGGGAGTGACGTCACGGAGGAGCCGGCGGCGAAGGGCGGGGGAGGAGGAGGAGGAGCGAACCGGGCTTGGGGGGCGGCTGCACAGTCTCCGGGCTCCTCAGGCCTTGAGGGGGGTCTGCGCGCGGCCGGCTGGCTCTGCCCCCCCGTCCGGTCCGGAGCGGGCCTCCCTCGGGCCAGCCCGATGTGACCGGGCCCAGCGGAGCCTGAGTAAGGAGCCGGTTCGTCGCGGAGCCGGAGGGCGGGAGGAACATGACATCGCGGAGGTGAGGAGCCCCGAGGGCCTGGCCCGGGCCTCGGCCCGGCCCCCGCCGCTTTCAGTCAGCTCCGCCCGGGAGGGGGCGGCCCGGCTGGGCTTCGGACTCCCGCCCGGGGTCGCGGGGCAGGCTCCATTCCAGCCCCCTAAGCCCTCCAGGGCCTCGGGGCTCGGCCCTAGCGCGCCCCCAACCCCTCGGGTCCTCATTCATTTCCTGCCTCCGCGGAGTTCCGGCTCCCGTAGCCCTGGGGATGCCCGTCAGGACGGGGGCAGGTAGAGGCGCCCGGGGAACCGCGGACGCTAGCGGCCCGGCTCGGCGCGCCGCATTCCTGACCCATTGCCTCATGAGAATTGCCTCATGGTGATTCCGAAATAACCCCGCTCACTTAGGGGAGGCTCCTTGGCCCGGGACGCGGGAGGGGAGAGGAGAGAGTTGCGCGAGGCCAGACCGATAGTCGAGCCTCTCTGGGTCACTCTGCGTCTTGCGCGCATTTGGGGGCTTTACTCAAACTTGACCACTTTGTATGCCTCTTTGCATCTTCTTCTCCCCCACCCCCCAACCCCTCACGTGCCAGAAATGGAAAAACTGACTGTATCTGCAGCTATTAGAAGTATTTCCTTCCTCTGCGATCTTCGCTTTGGGAGGTGGGAGGGAAGGGATCTGTATCTCTAGTTATTTTAATCCTTCACCACAACCTTAAAAGTCAGGTAACATTAATCACCCCCGTTTTACGGATGTGGAAACTGAGGCTTAGAAGAAACATACTGGTAAATGATAGGGTTTGAACCTAAGAGTCAGAAGGAAGATGAGTGAGTTAATGAGATCCTTGGAAAGTTCAGAGTA
Organism: Odocoileus virginianus; assembly: GCF_023699985.2. Lineage (NCBI taxonomy): Eukaryota > Metazoa > Chordata > Mammalia > Artiodactyla > Cervidae > Odocoileus > Odocoileus virginianus. Next base: position 57,811,873 of record NC_069685.1, on the reverse strand, counting down.
ACCATACTACTAATTGCTAGCATTTATTTAGCTCTTACTGTATGCCAAACACATTTAATCCTTATTATAACCCTATCAGGTAGGTACTGTTATCCCGCTCTAAAGAGAGTAGATGAATTTACTTGCCTAGTAGTGCTAGTTCTAGTGTTAGTCGCTTAGTCGTGTCCGACTCTTGCCTAAGGTCACTCAAACAGTAAGTGGTGGAGACAGAACCCCACTGTTAATTACTAGTCTGCTATTATTTTGTAACTATTGCCAATCATTTGTAAGCCTTAATTTTGTTGTTAAATATTAGTATGATCGATTGTTTTCAGATAACGATCCTGCTATTTTGTATTGTCATTCTGTATAGGATTCACACTTAAGACCCATTTTTTTGGATAATAACAGTGTCCTGTTATGGTCATTGTCTTAGACATTTGGAAAACTCTTTCAAGCTGTTGGGGTTATTGACTGAGAAACTTTTCAAAACATTAGGACTGTCTTCTCAGAAATACACCTGCACATTATTCATTCGTGGGATGAAAAGAGAGAGAAAGGAGAAAACTGAAAACTTAAGCAGTGAGTGATTTGGACAGGTCTTCTGGCAAGTGCTTACAGATCTGGATAATGTATAATTGCATTTCAGCAGAACACTGTATAGCCTCAAATGTTCTAATTCTTTAGGGAGCATTTAAATAAAACAGTTGTCTATTCTTTAATCTGTCAAATAGTCATTGAGCCTTTTGTTCCTTGTGTCTGCTTTTCCAGACAAGTATGGATCTGCTTCTTTTAGGAGACAAAAAGTCTGGGGACTGGGGGTGGGGTAGGGGTTGGGTAGTAATAGACCCTACATTGTCCAACTTGTTAATTTAGAAGCCAGGAAGTGTGAGAAGAGCCAAAGCAGCAAGTGGTAAAGATGACAGTTTGAAATGAAGTAATTCCTCCTCTCCTCCTCCAGCCCTCCCATACTTGTTATGGGGAAGAGAAATATGTACCCCCTAAAAAGTCAAATTATGATTGTAATGCACGACTTCCCAGGTGGGTCAGTAGTTAAGAATTTACCTGCCAATGTAGGAGACTCAGGTTGGATACCTGGGTGGGAAAGATTCCTTGGAGAAGAAAATGGCAACCCTCTCCAGTAGTCTTGCCTGCGAAATCCTATGGACAGAGGAGCCTGGCTGTCTGCAGTCCATGGGGTTGCAAAAGAGTCAGAGATGATTTATTAACTAAACAATAACAACAACAACAATGCACCTAATTGGGGATTATTTATTATTAGTTTTCAGATCATAGGTCTTTTATTATTTTTAAACCAGTTTTATTGAGGTATAAGTGACATGCAACGAATTGTATATATTTAAGTGTACAATTTGATAAGTTTCCACACATGTATGCACTCAAGAAATGAGCAACACAATCAAGATAATGAATATATCCATCACCCCTGTGATGGCTCCTGGAACCCTTTATAATCCCTTCCTTGTTGCCAGGCAAACACTCTTCTGCTTTCTGTCACTATACATTAGTTTGCATTTCCTAGGATTTATACAAGTAGACTTTTGTGTGTGGCTTCTTATGCTCAGCAAAATTATATTGAGGTTCATCTATGTTGTTGTGTATGGCAAATAGTTCCTTTTTATCATTGATCAGTGATATTCCACTGTATGGCTGTACCATCATTCATTTTTCCATCCAGTTGCTGTTGGACATTTGTGTTGTTTCAGAGTTTGGCTTCACGAATAAAACTGCTCTGAATGTGTTCATGTGTTTACATGGATGGATACTTTCATTCCTCTTTGGTAAATCCTTAGCAGTGGTATGGCTGGATCACGTAGCAGATTGTGTGTGTGTGTGTGTGTGTGTGTGTGTGTGTGTGTGTGTGTATGTGTATATATATATATATTTAGGAGATATAATTAAAAAAAATTTATTGGAGTATAGTTGATTTACAATTTTTTTACTTTAAAAATTATTTATTTTTAATTGAAGGATAATTGCTTTACAGATTTTGTTGTTTTCTGTCAAACCTCAACATGAATCAGCCATAGGTGTACATATGTCCCCTCCCTCTTGAACCTTCCTCCCATCTCGCTTCCCATCCCACCCCTCTAGGTTGATACAGAGCCCCTGTTTGAGCAGATGTATATTTAATTTTTTCAGAAACTACCAAACTTTTTCAAAATGTTCCCACTGGCAGTGTATTAAGAATTACAGTTTCTCCACATCTTGGCCAACACTTGGTGTGGTCAGTTTTTAAATTTCAGTCATGTAAAGGTGTGTCATTGTAGTTTTTTCCTATATCAGCACTTTTTAATTTAATTTATTATTTATTATTACTTAATATTACTTATTATTACTTATTATTTAATATTTTAATGGAGGTATAATTGACATGTGACATATTAGTTTCAGGTGTATAGCATACTGATTTGATATTTATTGTAATTTTAATTTGTATTTTCCCTGGTGACTAATAATGTGGATCATTTTCTCATGTGTATCTCTTCTTTGGTGGCACATCTATTGATGAAATATTTTCCCTTTTAAAATTTATGTATAAAAAATAAAATTTACTTGTTTCTTTTCATATTGAAATTTGAGAGCTTTTTTTATTCTGGATACAGGTCTTTGATCAGAACTGCAAGCATTTTCTTTTAGTCTGTAGCTTGTCTTTTTTAAACAGTGTCTTAAACAGAAGGTTTAATTTTGATGAAGTTGAATTTATCAGTTAAAAAAAGTGGATCACGCTTTTGGTGTTATTCCTAAGAAATCTTTGCTTTAATCTAAGTCTCAAATGTTTTCTCCAAGTTTTAAAGTTTTAGGTTTGTGATCCACTTTGAGTTAACTTTTGTATGTGGTATGCTCTTCTTTGCATATGGGTGTTCAGTTGTTCTAGCACCACTTGTTGAAAAGACTGTCCATCTTTACTGAACTTGCACCTTTTTTGAAGATGAGTTGTCCTTTTATACATGGGTCTATTTCTGGACTCTCTTCTGTTCTATTGATCTATTTGTCTTTATGCCAATACCACATGATCTTGATCATTGTAGCTTTATATCAAGTCTTGAAATCGGATAGTGTCTTCACACTGTTCTTTTTCAAATGACATTTAACCTCAGAATTAATACATTCACCAAGTAGTTATTGAACCAGGCAAGATGGGGCAATAAAGTAGGCAAAGATTGCTGTTCTCATGACTGAGAGAGAATGTGAACAAACCCATGAATAAATAAGACTATTACAGGTAGTAATAACTTCTGGGAGGCCAAAAAAAGCAAATGTGGAGAATGTGGTTAGTTTTGATGATGGGTTTAGGAAAAGTCTCTGAGGAGGTGATCATAGGAGCTGACTCCTCAGTGACTAATATTCTGAATTTTGTATAGCTTAGTTATCAAACTAATCTTTTTTGGTTCATGGATTTAGAGTCTCTATGCATTCAGTAATTAAAATGTCATATTCAGTATGCTGATGCCTCTCAGCATCACAGGTAGGGAAAAGAAGGCATGAGCAATTAAATGACAAGCCCCACCCCCTGCCATGGGCTCCGCAGTAGAGTATCCGCCTGCCAATGTAGGAGATGAAGCTTGGATCCCTGGGTTGGGAAGATTCCCTGGAGAAGGAAATGGCAACCCACTGCAGTATGCTTGCCTGGGAAGTCCTATGGACAGAGGGGCCTGGCAGTCCACGGGCTCGCAAAGAGTCAGACATGGCTTAGCCACTAAACAGCAACCACCCCAGGTAATAGAGTGATGGCAGTTCTGTGTTTAGATTTTGAGATTGCTTGGCTGCTCTACTCTGCCTCGCCCAGCTGACCAAACAGGTTATATCCTTCAGCATCTGGTACATCTTTGGCGTTTGCTTTTGTTCCTCTGGGAGAGACTGTCTGATGACTTGTACTGAGAGGGGCAGAAAATTTAGCTTGTTCTCTAACTCTAGGCTTTTGGTTTATCTGTTGCAGGTCAAGTACATTTTGTCCCAGGCTCTCCCTGGTGGCCATGTTTGTTTATCTCCTGTGGGAGTCAATAAACTTGCCTTACTGAAAAATAACAGCTCTGTGTCTTTCCAGTTGAAACTGGTTGTCTTTGCTAACATCCTGTCCCGAGCTCGGGTGTTTGTCAGAGCTGCTCAAATGCAAGGCCCACTGCTAAGATTACTTACCCTTCTTGCACGTGGTCAATGTGGTGACTGTTGGAGAGTCACACGAGATCTGGAAAAGCAGAGCCAACCCTTGTTTGTAATTATTATAGTGGGCCTTGGTGTACTTTGTTAGGCAGCAGCAGAACAATAGAAGACACTGTGCTTATTCCTTTTTCCCTTTGGGAAACACAGACAGCACTTGCCCTCCAATGCTGCCCTTTTTAAGGAAGGGGAAGACAAATACTGATGTTTGGTAGGTTCTGTGGCAGTTGTGAACTGCAGCCAAGGGTTTGAGACCCACCCTGAAATGGATTCAAGCACCCTAAAATAGCAGCCCAGTTCACTACTGAGTTTTGGAGGGTGATGTGCATTTAGCAAACTCTTGGCAGTGCTGAAATATGAAAGACACAGTTCATGTTTTCAAGTAGCATTGACTTTAGAGGGAGACAGACTTGTAGGCCAACATCGAATGAGTTTGATGAAAGTAGTACCAAACAAAACTGAAATTTGTCAGTATAGAGCGTACTGTTTAGAATACACACATACTTGTGTACTGATGTACACATTCACACACACTGTATATGTCTGTTTATATACACATACCTGTACCGACATGCAATATGTTTATTTTAAAAATAGTAGACTATAGATCCAAGCCTTTGTCATTCCACTAACCCACTCTAATGGAACCTTGATCTATTCATTCACGAATGTGGGATTTAACTTGTTATCAGGGGATTGCTATGTATGGGGTCACTGTACTAGGCATTGGGTTTCCAGGTTTTAAGGAAACAGTGTGAAAGTGCTGAGGTGGGGAGTTTTCAGAGTGCTTGAAGGACAGACAGGAGCACGTGGTGGAGCTGACACTGGGGCTGTAGGTGGGGACTAGACCACTCGGGGATTATTAAGGTCCTCAGTATCACGTGGACCACAGAGAGGAGTTTGGATTGTATTTTAAGAGCAGGGCAAACCCATAGAAGGATGTGATCCGGGAGTGGCATGAACTGATCTATTTAAAAATATCCCTCTAGCTGCTGTTAAGGGAGGGTTATAAGAGGCTCGAGTAGACCCTGGGAGAGCAGACAAACAAGAGAGAGACTTCGAACAGGGTAGACGCCATTTGTGGAAAGATTTTTGGAGGCAGTTTTCAATGCCTTGTCCTCAGAGCAGAGATGCTGACCAATGAAACTCCGTGAAAAGATAATGATCCATTAAGCCGTAGCTCTTTACTACCGTTGAGAAGCTGCCTTAACTTTTTTCTAGCCTCTGTTACCTAGAGTCCTTTTCCCCATCGACTACCCCTCCTCATGACTCATCCTTTTCCCCGTAGAAAATTATTTAATTGGAAAAGAAGAATATTCTTGTAATCTGCCGAAAGTACCAGACTCTAAGCTTTCTCCCCAAGGACAAAGATGATGATTTTTCTGGAGCAGCGGGTAAGAAAGCCATACCCAGTATTACTTTATATTTAGGCAAGAAACTGAAATTAGACTTTGGATCCCTAGTTTAAACTCCCTTCTTAGCATAGCAGCCTTGAGAATAAGTTCCTGAAATTAACAGCCTGCTCGACTGTTTCCCCACATCACTAGGGGGAAGGGGACGCATGGATAAAATAATCAGCATCATTGTATTTTATTTTTGGCTCATCAGCGTTTTCTTTTTTAAACTCACTTGACATAAAGAAGAGCCTGGTCTCAGTGAGCTACGGCTTTGTAGAATCTGTGTTCAGTAATAAGAGATTTACATTTTTGGTATGATTTCCCGGCAAGTAGTTTGGGTTAGTAAACTCTCCTGGAGGTGGGGGATTATGTCTTTCCTTTCTTCAAGCCCACTCAGCACAGGGCTGATTTGTTTCACACATTGATTGGAGGCTCTTTTTTCACAAGCATTGGGGTTGTGTGAGTGTGTATATGTTTTCAGCTCATTCTTCGAGATGGGTGGTACCCACCTGGGCCATGTTATAACCTGAGAATCTTAATAAATAATAGTGCCACAGAATAAGAGAACAAACTTATCAGGGGGAAGGATGGGGAAAGGGATAGTTAGGGTGTTTGAGTTCGACATGTACACACTGTTACGTTTAAAGTGGATAACCAACAAGGACCTGCTGCACTGCACAGGGAACTCTGCACAATGTTATGTTGCAGCCTGGATGGGAGGGGAATTTGGGGCAGAATGGATGCATGTATATGTATGGCTTAGTCCCTTTGGTATCTACCTGAAACTATCACAACATTGTTAATTGGCTATACCCAATATAAAATTTAAAAAAAAAGTTTTAAAAAAAAATAGGCAGTGCCAGAGGATGACCAATTAGGAGGGGTTGTCAAGCACCTGCAGGTTTGTGAGAGTTACAGTGTACAAGAGGAGAATGCTCATTCCCTGGTGGCCCAGTGGTTAAGACTCTGTACTTCCACTGCAGGGGGCATCAGTTCGATCCCTGGTCAGGGAACTAAGATCCAGCATGCCTTGTGGCAGGGCATTGAGAAAAAAATAAAGAAGAGAAGGCTTTTCCCCTCTTCTCCATGTGACTTTCTTCCCTGTCCCCTTCCTCTCTGGCTTTTCTCCTCCCTGGTTTTTCTTCATTCCCCAAAATTAACTCAGGCATCCATCCTTCACCAAGTGCCTATGGTAGACGTTAGGCAGACTGAAATTTATCTGTTTCTTCTCATCTTTTATGGACCTACCTTATTGATAAACCCAAATGCCCTTTTCCCCTCCTTTGAGGTAACATAGATAAATTTACATGATTTGGGTAGACTAACCTCTGCTGTTTGAATTCACATGAAGCAGAAGATGGGGGCAGGATTTAGAAGATGTGTGGCCTCAGTACCTAACATTACAAGTGTTTCTGTCATCCTTGAGGCCAGCTCTGTAATCTAATATTAAACCTGTTAACTTCACAATTCTTTGGCTTCCCTCAAGGCTCAGTGGTAAAGAACCCGCCTACCAGTGCAACAGATGTGAGAGACATAGGTTCAGTCCCTGGGTTGGGAAGATCCCCTGGAGAAAGACATGGCAACCCACTCCAGTATGCCTGGAGGATCCCCATGGACAGAGGAGTCTGGTGGGCTACAGTCCGTAGGGTCGCCCACAGTTAGACACGACTGAAGTGACTTAGCACACGCATATCCTTTACTCTGACTAAGATCTCAGGGATTGAATGAACTCTTAACTGCTCTGTGTTAGAGGTGAGCGTTTGTGAATCACAAAATTGCTAGTCGTTGAACTACAAATATTAAACATGCAATTGGGGAAAAGTTTCTGGTAAATACAATACTTTTTGAAAAGCATAGCTCAGGAAGGAGAGTTTACAATGTATCAAAACTCAAGTGGGTGGATTATGTTGTAGAACTTTCAGTTTCTAATTATACACCGTTCGAAATAACGTGGGGACAGCCCCTGGGCCGTGAAGTTCAGTTTTTGCAAAGACAGTGTAACATAAATGATTCATATGTCAAAATGGGTCATGTGAAACTAACATAATTATGCAAGAGAAGAATCTATCTGCGTGTCTTTCACCAAAAATAATAATGATAACAACAGCGATAACCAGTGTTTGTTAAGCCCTTACTCTGTCTAGCCTTCGTGCTAAATGCTGGTTACTGAGTTTCCCCTGTAAACATTACTCTCCTCTGTTCCCTGTTAATAACATGATAGGCGTAATTAGAACTTGGCAATGAAGCAATAATAGTTTGTTTAATAAAGGGGTAAAGAGACCACTTGCTTTTTCTCCTGTGCCAGTCTACCTGATGAGTGTCCGTGGTGGTTACCTAGCCCACCTTCAGCAGCGAAAGTCACTTTTATAATGTCTCTCAGCCTCAGCAGGATACTCTACATAAATGTTGTGTTTTTAAAATATACAAAGGTGGGAACACATGGTTATGAATGAAGACTATCTAGACTCAGAGTCCTGCTCTAGAAATTTTTAGAAATAAATAACAGTGTAAAGGCTAAAAATTTGATTTCTGGAGCCTACACTGTATGCTGGCCCCATGGAAAACAGTCAGTAAATGTGGCCACAGTTTTTTAAAAGTATGTATTTATTATTTATTTTTATTTTTGGCTGCTGGGTCTTTGTTGCTGTGTGTGGGCTTTCTCTAGTGGCGGGGAGGGGGGGCACTCTCTAGATGCAATACACAGGCTTCTCATTGTGGTGGCTTCTCTTATTTTGGAGCACGGGCCTTAGGATGCGTGGGCTTATTTGCCTCCGTGGCATGTGGGACCTTCCTGGATCAGAGATCGAACCCATGTCCCCTACATTGCAAGGCGGATTCTTAACCACTGGACCACCAAGTGGCCACAGTTTTAACCATCCATAATAAATAATAGCCAGTAAATTATTTTTTTCCTTGCTGTCAGAGCTAGTTCATAATTGAGGAGAAAAAAATGTATGTAATAATATGAGCATGGAGAAATCTTTTCTGTTTTATAATTTTCAACTTTTTATTTAAATCTGAAATATTTGTAGGGGAGAGAGACTCAAAAGGGAGGGGATATATATATAAAATTATGGCTTCCCTGGTGACTCAGATGGTAAAGAATCCACCTGCAATGCAGGAGACCTGGGTTTGATCCCTGGGTCAGGAATATCCCCAGGAGAAGGAAATGGCAACCCATTCCAGTATTCTTGCCTCGGAAATCTCATGGACAGAGGAGCCTGGTGGGCTACAGTCCATGAGGTTGCGAAGAGTTGGGCATGACTGAGTGACTAACGCTTTTCATGACTTGATTTGTGTTATTGTACCTCAGAAAAAAAGCACAACATTATAAAGCAGTTTTCCACCAATTAAAAAATATTATTAGGGGTAAAAATGTAATTATGCCTTCTCTGTCTTCATACTCTTTCCTGATGTAAATTCTCATCTCTGTCTTTTTTTAAATCTCTGTCTTATTTACTTTTTTCTTCCAGTCACCCCGTCTTTTTAGTACCTATTGTGAAGGGTCCTGTTAAAATCTGTGCCTTTATTGTACGTATTTTATTCTGACCTAAAACAAAATTCTTAGTTCCCAAGGTGAAAGTCCTTAGAGTTTTTTTCTGTGCTAAGCACTTTGTGTTATTAATTTACTTCAAGCTCACAACAACTTGCTGTGAGTTAAGTTTTTCTAAACATAGCAAGAAACCCAGAAGCCATAAAGGAACAAGCTGATAAATTTAACCACGCCAAGATGGATTTCTTTGGGGCAAAAAAATTAACCACAAGTGAGTAAAAAAGGAAAAATGCTAAGACAAATGTTGTCACACATATAATAAAGGATCATTTTTCTGGTTCTATCAAGAGCCCCATTAAATGAGTAAGAAAAAAAATCCAATAGAAAATGAACAATGGCAAGCTGACAACTTACAGAAAAGGAAAAAAAAATATGGTCTGAAAACATGAAAAATTGCTCAGTTTCACACAGAAATGCAAAGTAGAATGGTACCATTTTCCATGACTCAGATGAAAAAGTTTGGTAATATATGTATTATTGGCAAAGCTGGGAGAAAACAGGGACTTTCACACTCATTTCATGGGAGTTGAAACTGTTACCTTCTTTTGAGTGCAGTTTGGCAGATTTGTCAGGGTTAAGAAAACACTCTTGTTAAAGCAGTTTTATTTCTAAAATTTTAATTTACAAACATACTTGTAAATGTGTATAAAGATAATTATAAAGGGTATATGCTGTATTATTTGTATTAACAAAAATCTAGGAATAATATAAATGTCCTTTAATAGGGATTAAATTATGAATAATATATTCTTATAATGGAATAATGTATAGCCATTAAAAAGAATAGAAAGATCATGTGGAAAGATCTTTGTGTTGTAGTAAATGAAAAAATTGGGGTGTAGATCAGGATTCCATTTGTGTGTGTGTTCACATAGCCTGGCATGGAGTATGCACCGTGCACATGTACGTAAGTGTGTGTGTTTGTGTGTGTGTATACAAATATATTTATATATATACACATATAATATATATATATGTGCATGAGACGTTTCTCAGTGTTACAGGAAACTTGTTAATTGCAGTTACTTTTGACGAACACAGCTGGGAGTACATGGAACCTTGGGCTTTTTCTCTCAATTTATCTGTGCTGTTTTAATAAATAAATTTTAAAAGGTTTTAGAAAGTTTTAAGTGTGTGTGCTCAGCAGGATCCTAGAGGACGTCGACTCTATACAAAATTAGAGCCGCCTAAAGTAGCTGGCTGAGATAAGGAAAGATGAAACAGGAATGAAAAACAGGATAACCAAATAAAAAGATCTTGCTAGAAGCAAGAAAACAATGCTCTTGAGGCAGCCCTCCCCGTGGTGAGGTTGAGGGCAAACCCGAGAAATTCTTCTAAGAACCTGTTTTTGAAAAACAAAGAGGAGGTAACAGTGGTGACCATAAGGGAACAGATCTCCCATAGGTGGTGGGGGTCCAGGCTGGGTGACCAGTGTAAGTGAAATAACCGCTGAGCTTGCAGTATGCTTCCACAGAGGGGAGACAAAGTGGTTTTTCCCTTCATTCACCTCAGTAACCTAAGAATTGTAGGTTTAAGGATTTTTCAAATACTGTGATATAACCATCGTTATAATTTAAAAATAATTAGAATCTTCTTTGAATCAGGAACAAGGTATCTGCTTTCCATATCACTGAAGTAGCTTTCTTTATCTGATATAGATATCACTGTTATATTTGCTTCATGAAAGGAAGTGGTGCATTTTCTTTTCCTTTTGCTTCTCTGGAATAATTTATAGAGCATTGGAATGATATGGTCTTTGAAAGTCTGATAGAATTCCATTTTGAAACCAAAAAAATAAAAAGCCTGGTGCTTTTCTGTGGGGTAGTTTTAAAATTTTTCTGTTTTTATATAGAAATTGGTTTGCCTGCAGTTTTGGCAGTCTGTATTTCCTTAGAAAATTATTCACTTTATCTGGATTTTCTAATTTATTTGCACACCAGTTTGCAAAGTAGTTTCTTAAAAAATTCTTCTTTTTCAGTGGTTATGGTTATTTCCCCCTTGTCATTTCTTATTTTGTGTATTTGTGATTTTTTTTCTTGTTTTTGTACTCCTGAATAAGTTAACTAGTGGTTTGTCTATTTTGTTAATTTTAAGAAGCAGGATTTTTATTAATTACATCTGCTACCTTTTCGTTTTCTTTGATTTTTGCTTTTATCATTATAAAATATGTTTCCTTCCTTGTGGTATACTTTGGCCTTTTTTTGGGGGGGGTGGAACTTTGGTTTTTTTATTATTGTTAGTGTTTGTGTAGTGAATTTTCCACTGATCACTCCATTAGCCGTATGCTATAAATATTGATACATAGTGTTTTTGTGGGCATTATTTCTTACAAATTGTGTAATTTGAGCTTATATTTCACCCTTTAGCCAATAGTTATTTAATGGAAGGTTTTAAAATTCCCAGGTAGAGGGGCCTTTCAGTGTTTTGCTTTTGTTAGTAGAATTTGGTTTTACTGTTTTATGATATTGCATTTGGTAATACTTTTTTCTCTTTATATATATACATATATTATTGAAATATAGTTGACTTACAGTGCCTCAGGTGCACAGCACAGTGATTCAGTTATATATATACACATATACTATTTTTCAGATTCTTTCCATTATAGGTTACTATAAGATACTGACTATAGTTCCCTGTGCTATACAGTAAACTTTTGTTGTTTGTTGCATATTTATTTTTTTATTAGAAATCTAGCATTCTATTCATACTACATCAAACAAGTAGAATCAAAATGTCATAAACTTTTTAGCTAGGCAAAAATTTATAAGTTTTCTAAAATACATATATTATACATGTATATATAGACATGTAATATGTCTGTAGTACATATATGGCTATATATGAAAAAATGGAAAACAGACTAAATAAAATGGGAGCACTGATTATGAAATAGATAATGTGAAACAAACTAGATAAAAGAAGATCTTTGTGTAGTCCAGTTGCTTTGAAACATGGCTGCTCATTAGAAACACATCTGGAGAAAAAAAGCAATACCTGGGCATTTATATTTTTCAAAGAATTCTAAGATAATTCTAATAAAATCTGATCTGGATTTTAAAAAGTGACACAGGTTTTTCTATTAAATGGTAGTTTTGGTGATATAGAATTCTATTATATTCTGTTGACCAATCATGATACAGTGGTATTAAGTTGTAATACTTCTATTTTATAGGAGTTACTGTTTTGTTTTCTTTGTGACCTAATATATCTGATCAGTTTTTATGAAAATTCTCTAGGCACTAGGGAAGAATATATGACTATTATCAAGGTGTGGAGTTCAACATATGCACAATATATCTACCATATTGTTTATGTTGTTTAGATTTTCTCTTACCTATTTTCTTAGTCTATTTTATTTTGTATTGGATGTGGACTATTAAAGTCTCCTATTATTAGTGTGTTTCCTTGCATCTCCTGTAGTTTTTGCTCCATAAAGGTGATTGTACATAAATATTCATAGATTTGTTGTTTGTTAGTTTTTTCAATAGATAGCAACCTCATCTACATTTATTGTTATGATTGATAGGTTTGGTATCAATTCTATCATAATATTTTATACTTACAGTTGACCCTTGAACAACACAAGTTTGAACTGCACAGGTCTACTTAAACACAGATTTTCCTCAATAAGTATGTACTACAGTACAACACAATCTGCAGCTGGTTGAAATCATGTCTTTGGAAGCAGAACAGTGGATATGGACGGCTGTCTATAAAGTTAAATATGGATTTTCAACCGTGTAAGGATCAGTGTCTCTAACCCCCAAGTTTTTCAGGGGTCCGCTGTATGTATAGTGGTTCCTTGCGTTGTTTCTCTCAAAATGTGTGTGTGTGTGTGTGTTTATGTATGTATGTATAATTTTTTTCTAAGATGTGTATTTAAAAGTTTTTTGTTGAAAATAGTTTTTTGGAAGGTTTGTGTCTTTCTTCTTAATTCTACTACTTATCCCCTCTGTTTGGTTATTTAACTTTCATTATCAGGCTTATCAGATTTTTTCATTATCTTTAAATACCCATTTGTTGCCTATTGCCTACATAGCAGTGGGACTTCCCTGGTAGCTCAACTGGTAAAGAATCTGCCTGCAATGCAGGAGACTCTGGTTTGATTCCTGGATTGGGAAGGTCTGTGGTAGAAGGAATAGGCTACCTACTTTGGTTTTCTTGCCTGGAGAATTCCATGGACAGAGGAGTCTGGAAGGCTATAGTCCCTGGGGTCAGAAAAGAGTTGGACATGACTGAGTGATTTTCACTATAGAGCAATGAGGTTTTTATTTTGGCGGTGTTGGGTCTTAGTTGTGGTTCTGGGGAATCTTTCCTGGCAACACACAGACTGTTTAGCTGTGAAGATCAAGAGGGCTCTTGTGGGATCCTAGTTCCCCAACAATGAGGTTTTTATTGTTTTCCCTTTCCCATTTTCTAGTTGTAGTATTTCTACTGTGTGACAATATGTAACTACTGTACATTAGTCTTCTACTCTCATTCCCATCTTTGTTTTAGTTGTCCATATACACTTACAGATTATTAAATGCCCACTGTCAGTTATTTTGTCAGTGTTGCTTGTTACCATTTGCTTAGATGAAGTTTATCCTCTAGGAGATTCATCAGGAAAGACTGATATGTGCAGCATTCCCTTAGTTCTTGTATGTTTTTTTCTATAACCTTGATAGTTGAAGGATAACTTGGCTGGATATAAAATTCTTGGTTTACACTTTTCTTTTCATTGAGTTATTGAAAAATTCTTGTTCATTTGTCAACTTGCTGTATATGTTGACTTTGAAAAGTTGGATGCTAGTCTCATTTGTTTCCTGTAGCAAGTTATTTGATTTTACTGCAGGCATTGATTTTACTCCAGTACTCTTGCCTGGAGAATCCCATGGACAGAGGAGTCTGGTAGGCTACAGTCCATGGGGTCGCTAAGAGTCGGACATGACTGAGCGACTTCACTTTCACTTTTCACTTTCATGGATTGGAGAAGGAAATGGCAACCCACTCCAGTATTCTTGCCTGGAGAATCCCAGGGACGGAGGAACCTGTTGGGCTGCTGTCTGTGGGGTTGCACAGAGTCGGACATGACTGACGTGACTTAGCAGCAGCAGCAGCAGCAGCAGCAGCAGGCATTGAAGATTTTTTTTCACATTTGTCTTTAAAGTGTAATAGTTTCATTAGAACAAGTGTCTGAGTGATTGTTCTGGGCTAATTTTCCTAAATACCTGGTGAAACTTTTCAGTGTATATATTCACATCTTATTTATTGTCTCAATTTATTTTTTAAAAATTTAATATATTTATTTAATTATTTATTTTTGGCCGCAGGTCTTTGTTGCTTTGCAGGCTTTTCTCTAGTTGCAGTGAGCTGGGGCTATTCTCCAGTTGCGGTTCCTGGACTTCTCCTTGTGATGGCTTCTCTTGTTGCAGAGCACGCGCTCTGCCGCACGCGGACTTCAGCAGCTGTGACACGTGGGCTCAGTCGCTGTGGCTTTAGAGCTCAGGCTCAATAGTTGTGGCACATGGTCCTAGCTGCTCTGCAGCATGTAGGGTTTTCCTAGATCACGGATCAAACCCGTGTCTCCTGCATTAGCAGGATTCTTTACCACTAGGCCACCTTGGAAGGCCCTCAGTTTAGTTTTAGATATTAGTTCTGTTCTATTGCATGTTTTTTTTTTTTTTTCGGTTATATGTGTGTTCCCCCACTCAGCTTCAGACTATCACATCAAGTAATATGTTGTTTTGTAGCCAAAAGCAAAAGAGATTTGACATTCTAACTGGCTTATATAGGTAGAATATTAATGTAAAATTTTCACTGTACTTTTTGAAAAGTTATAAGTAACTGGATACCCTCTGTTATTGCTTTTTGATTCCCTAGGGCTGTGGGGACTCAGGTGGGAACCACAGATCAAAGAAATCGTGAGCAAGGTTAAAAAGAAAAAAAAGAGTTTAGTAATCATGCTGTATGCTAAAGTATGGGATGTTGGGATGATAGGTATATATAACTTGAGGTTGAGTTTTCCTGGGGCAAAATTCCATCTTGATCTTTCGACAGGCTCTCAGAGGGAGTAAAAAGCCAACTAATACATACGTATGTTTTTCACCTGAGCCCTGTGATTTTTCTCTGGGACAATCAGAGTGATGTTTAGACTTCCCCCCAAATGCTCGGGAGATACAATAGGAAAAATTAAAAAGAAAATAAATTTCAGTTAATGTAAATAACAGGAATGTTGGTAGGCTATGTCAGAATTCTTGCCTTTTCTGATTATTCCTTGTCAGAACAGTCTTTTTTTTTTTCCATTTATTTTTATTAGTTGGAGGCTAATTACTTTACAATATTGTAGTGGTTTTTGTCATACATTGATATGAATCAGCCATGGATTTACATGTTAGAACAGTCTTATATTTATTATTATGATTGTCAATAATAATATCTTAACTTTAGTGCATAATATATACCAGACTCTCAGATGACTAACCATCTCATATTTAGCACATGCCAAATCCAACACCTGAGTTTCCTCTCCCCACCCTTTCCCCCGTCTGGTACACAGTACCTCCAACCTTCTACTTACCCAGACCTGAAACCCAGGCATCTTTCTTACTCGCTTCTTTTTTTCCCATCTCATTTGTTAATAAGGAAATCCTGTTGGCTACCTTTAGACTATTCCCAGTTGGACTGTTTATCACTGCTCCTTCTGCCACCTTGTCCTTGGTACCATCATCTCTTGCGTGGATTATCACAGTAGCTTATTTAACTGATCTGTATGCTTCTGTCCTTGCATGATAGCTTGAAGGATGATTTAAAAATATAAGTCAGGGACTTCACTGGTGGTCCAGTGGCCAAGACTCTGCTCCCAAGGTAGGGGGCCTGGGTTCAATCCCTGGTCAGGGAACTAGATCCCACATGCTGCAACTAAAAATTCTGTGTGCTTCAACTAAAGATCCTGCATGTCACAGTGAATGTTGATGATTCTTCATGCTGCAACTAAGACGCTGCACAGCCAAATAAATAAATTAAAAAAAAGAATGTAAGATCATGTTGCTTCTCTGCCTAAAAACCTTGTAGTCCTTTTCCATTTCACAAAAAAATAAAAGCTGAAGTTTTTACAGTGACCTCCAAGGCCCTCCCTCACCTGGCTTTTCATTCCTGGCCTCATCTCCTTCCCCTCTGACCCTGTCTGTTCCGTCCCAAGCACACTGTCCTCTTGAGTGCTTGAACAGGTCAAAACGGTCTGCCCCATGCCCTTTCCTTGTTCCTCCCTCCGCCTGCTGTGCTCCTGTCTTACATGGCTGCGTGTTACTGCCTTGCTTCTTCCAGATCTGATCAAATATTCCCTTATGGCTGAGGCCGTCCCCAACCGCCCTGTATAAATAGCATCCATTTCAGCCCCAGTCCCACCTACTGCGCCAGCAGGACACCAGGTCCCTACTGTGGGGAAGACGAGGAGGCAGTGATCAAAGAGAGTTGGGGAAAAGGGTTGTGTTGGTGTTTTTATTTGCTGCTCTTCTCATTGGCATTTTAGCTGCAGTGGTGTGGAAGGCAGTGCTTTGTTTTTCATTGCTCTTTTTCTCTCTCTCTCAAGATGGTTTCACCCAAATATCACTGGCGTGGAGGCAGAAAACCTACTGTTGACAAGAGGAGTTGATGGCAGTTTTTTGGCGAGGCCCAGTAAAAGCAACCCTGGAGACTTCACACTTTCCGTTAGGTAAGTTGGAAGAACAAGAGCACATCCTGAGAGTGCCTGCCAGGTGGGAAATGTTAAGACCACATTTGGACAACCTGCTACCCTCATTTAGAGTCTGAAGACCTGTCTGCAGCCCTGTGAGTGAGGCTTTGCCAGTGCCCTGGTCCCCTGATCAGGGTGATTCAGGTCTGCTTGTGGGGTTTCAGGACATGGCCTCCTGAGAGTGAGCGGATTAGGGAGTCAGCAGAAGGGGCCTGAAAAGTGGGCTTTTCTTCTCTCTTGAGGGACCACATAAGGATGAGTTGGAGCAGAGCATAAGTTCTTAAATTGAGCCTGATTTGATCCCGATGTAATCCCAAACAAGGCACAGTTCTGGTTCCACACATCCTGAATCTGGTTCCCTGCATTTTTCCTTTCTCTTCTGGTGATTACTGAATGGGGGAGAAAAAAAAAACCTCTTGAAGTATTTCTTCAAATAGACTCACAGACATGGCAAACAAGAGTAAGGTTACCAAAGGGGGACGTGGTGGTGGTGGGGGTCTGGGATTAACAGATACACACTATATTATACATAGTGTAGGTAACAAAGACCTACTGTATAGCCCAGGGAACTGTACCCAGTATCTTGTAGTGTTCTATAAGGGAAAAGAATCTGAAAAAAAAAAAAACGTGTACCTAACTGAACCGCTTTGCTGCACACCTGAAACTAACACAACATTGTGAATCAGCTACACTTCGAGTAAAAAGAAAAAGAAAGAAGAGTTTCTTCAGATCACTTTTCTTTTTCAAGAAATAAAGCATCACTGAGGAAGTTGTGGGGCTGTTTGTTCCCCTGCCCAGTCCCATTCCCCTCGCTCTTTCCTCAGAGGAAACCACCATCAGGAGGCTGGCATATCTCCTTCCTGAACATGTTTTTATACTCGCACTGCATTTGTCCTATGTGTGAATGATATGAAGTTGGTTTGTGTGTTTTTAGAATTCATATCCCTGGCTTTATAACGTATGTATACTGCGACTTCCTTGAAATTTTTTTTTTTTTAAATTCTGTGCTGGGACATATAGATGTAATTATCAATTTTAATGGCTGTATAATACTTGAATGGTGTGAATATACCACAGTTTATCCCATCCCCTGTTGTTGGACACTGAATTATCTTTACTATGTTTAAAATTGTTTTGAACAGTGTGGCCAACCCATCCTGTTGCATGTCTCTTTGAGCCCACATGGGAGAGTTTTTTTCTTGAAATTGACTTTCTCTTATATACTCACTCTGCTTGTTCTAGCTCATTCCAGGAGCCAGATCCGAACTTCTCTATGAATTTTCTTTTGTTGTTATCACTTTTAAATAAAAAAGTAAGGAAAATGTGCTCTGAGGGTTTATCTAGGACCCTTTTGGGACTTGAGAAGTCCCTTTTAGATGGGTATTAGTTTCTCAAGGAGCCTGTGTTAGCTTTTACTTCTGTTTTGCTACCAGGAGTGGGCAGAAGCCTTTGTGAGTTTTCGGGCCTTGTCCTAGCACAGACCTCTAACCTACAGTTGAGTGACATTTGACTTACAAGAGTTTGGATGGAGATTATAATAATGACAATGAGGAGGAGGAAGAGGAGGATGATAGCAAACATTACTGAGGACTTGACACATTCCAGACCATTTTGCTAAACACTTGCTGTGTTTCATTTTATTTAATCTCTCCAATAACCTAAGAATAAATACCATTTTATTAAGTCCTAAGTCCTAAGAATAAATACCACTATCTCCAGCTTTGAGGTGAGTAAGCTGAAGCTCAAAGGTCAAGTTAGAAAGCTGGTCTTGTACCTAGTAAGCAGCAGAGCTAGGACTATGAAACTGGTGAGGATTTTTTTAAAAAATTTATTTTTCCTCAGGTTTTTATTCTGAGCAATTGCAGGTCTATCAGAAAGTCAAAAGATGAATATAGTGAACACCCACATTCTCTTTACCTGTTATTATAACATTTCACTATGTTTGCTCTTTCTTTTTATGAGTGTGTCTTTGTGTATACTCCTTCTGCCAAACTTTTTGAAAATAAGTTGCAAATGTCAAGATGCTTATTTTTAACCTCTAAATTTTGTTAGTTCAGTGTGCATGTCCTATTAACAAGGACATCCTGTATAATTACAATATCATTATTATTATATATGAGAAATTTTAACATTGATTCAATATTATGTAACATACAGTCCCTGTTCAAATTTCTCTCGTCATTTCAATAGTGGCTTTTGAAGCCATCCCATTATGTCACATCAGAAAGCATAGAATATCTGTTTGTCTTATCTTTTGGTGTTTGTGCTCCTGGAGTGTTACTGCTTCTGGGGAGTAAATATATATTTGAAAGCAAATTTTAAATAATATCAATAAATACATGAATGTGTATCAAACCAAGTTTGATAGTTCCAATTCAACACCAGCTTCTTCACCTCTTCTCATTCCATATTTGCGTTTCCCTTCACTTAGAGAGAGAACCCTGTTTTATAGCTGCATCAGTGTATGACCTCATTTGCTCAATCTTATAATAGGGAAATAGCTTCAGAATGACTGAACCACTATCATTTCTAATTGCAAACATTTCTAATTAAAGTTCATGATTTCCCTGGAGTCTTTTTTGTTCTTAGAATATATCCCAATAAGGGTGTACTGTTAGTACTGTTTTCAAAAGCTACAGGAATTAATTTTCTGTGTAGTTATGAACTTACTACAAAGTCAGATTCATTTCTTTCTGTATTCATTTTTGGTTATGCACTCATCTTTTAATGTATATGATATATGTGTTTTTTGTGTATATGATATAATAGACACTGAGATGTTTGTATATGTGTGTGCATGACATGTTTATTGTTCTAGTTTTCTGCAGGTGATCTAAACTTTTTGTTATGTGCCCATGCTTTTAGTCAAGGAAGATCCCCTGTTTTAATTTTGAGGGAAAAAAATACAGAAAAATACATAAATTTATGTACAATTATCCATGTTGTGTTTATTGCCAGTCATTTTTTTCTTCAAAGTAAAATATAAAGTAGAACAAAATTTCCTCTTTTTCACCACACTTTCTGCTGTTCTTTTCTTTCCCAGAAATAACTACTTTCTGAGTTTGGTATATTTCTAGTTCATTTTAAAAAGGGTACATATAATAAATAATGGAACATAAAAATAATAAAATGTAAACATTATATATATGTCTGTGGTCCTTGTCATGAATAATAATGATATGACTTATGCACATTCTGAAATTTTCATAAATGGTGCATGCTAAGCATATCATTCTACATTGTGCTTCTTTCATGCTCTCACATGTATATTTATGTATATATGCATTTTTTTTTTTTGGCTGCACAGCATGCCTTGCCAGATCTTGGTTCCCTGACCAGGTGTCGAACCTGGGCCCCAGGAGTTAAAGCACCAAGTCCTAGCCACTATACCAGCAGGGAATTCCTAATATCATGTTTTTGAGATCCGCCTATGTTGCTTTACATTGATCTAGTCCATAACTGAAATATCTGTTTTTGTGTTATGTTCTTAAGGTTAGAGATAGGAAAGCTCATGTGCTAAAATAGAATCAGGTGGAGCTGGAGGAGAGACTTACTTGAAGTACCTTTTTTACACGGAAAAGATTGTCACCACAAATTAGAAGCAGATATTGTTATTAACATTGTAGGGTACTTTTTTTGTACTTTGTTCCCATTTTCCTTTATCTTTGGATAAAGATAGTAATGTTTATATTTAACAGAGGCCTCATCAATAATGCTGTAGGGTCAGACTGAAAAATAAATATAGGTTAGTGGCTATCATTTTAGGATTGCCAGACTTCTTGGGTCCGCAAAGATGATTATGAGTAACGAGGTATATTTAGTAGTTCGGAAAACGAAACGGAAAATCATCAGACTGTCTAGGCTAACTAAAATACCAAGTTTTAGAAACTTTTGGCCAGTGTGTTACATCAGTTCAGTGGGTTGACATATTAGCCATTTCATTTTGGAAACTCTGTCAGTTATATGTCTTTAAAATGATTTTTAAAGATACAGTTATGCATAATATCTTAAAGTGTATAGTGAGACGAGTTTTGACAAGTATACTTATTAATGCAACTAATACTCCACAATCAAAATCTTGAATATTTCTTTCACCCTCAAAAGTCCCTTTGTGCTCCTTTCTAATCTTCCTCCCGTTAAGAGGTCAGCGATATTCTCTTTTCTATCCCCACTGACTAGCTTATTTGACAACAGCATATAAATGAAGTCATACAGTATATTTTCTTTTGTGTCTGACTTCTCCCTCTCTTTCTTTTAAAATTATGAAATGCTTCACGAATTTGCGTGTTATCTTTGCGCAGGGACCATACTAATCTTCTCTGTACCATTCCAATTTTAGTATATGTGCTGCCAAAGTGAGCACTGGCTTCTTTGTCATAACCTAATGTTTTAGAGATTCACCTATGTTGTTTGTGTATATCAATGGTTCTGTGTCTCTCTTTGTAAATTCCTATATAATATTCCATTGTATGAGTATTTGTGTACATTTTGGTGATAAATATTTGATTTTTCACTTTTCTTCTACCACAAAGAGGCTGCAATGAATATTCTTGAACCAATCTTTTGGTAGCCATGAAGTTTCATTTTTGGAGGGCAAAATACTTAGGAGCGGGTTTACTGAATTATAAGGTAAATGTGTGTTTAATTCTAATGATATTCATTGTGATTAATTAGTGATGAGAAAAGTGATCGCCGCGTACCATACACAGAACCCTTTGTGTTGAAATGATTGACTGTGTGGTTATTTTTCACTCAGCGCCTTTGTTTAAAAAAAGCATAAACTTGTACCTTCTTTGGGTTTGTTTCAGTTAGGTGAAATCTGATAATGAATGTGAGATCCATATTTACTAGTATAGCTCTCTATTTGTCTCCCCCCCCCACCTTTCTAATGGACTATTTTAGAAGAAATGGAGCTGTCACCCACATCAAGATTCAGAACACTGGTGATTACTATGACCTGTACGGAGGAGAGAAATTTGCCACTTTGGCTGAATTGGTCCAGTATTACATGGAACATCATGGGCAACTAAAAGAGAAGAATGGAGATGTTATTGAGCTCAAATATCCTCTGAACTGTGCCGATCCTACCTCTGAAAGGTCAGTTCTATTTACATAACTGTGGAGCCTGCGCCCATCCCGTGTCATAGGTGTGATGTGAATGCATCATGGGGGTTTGGCTTCTATCTGTTTCTTAATCTTAATATCTTAAAAATCTCATAATCTTAAAAGTTTAACTAAAGTAACAGTGATAGGATAAGTTTACTCTCAGAGTGGCCTTTTCTTGCAAAAACTTCAGTCTCACCATTACTTAGAACTCATAGAAGTCTCAGGCAGTTCCTGTATAGATTATACTTGGTACGTGCAGTAATTTTAAGATTATTGAATTTGAATGTTACTGAACCTTGAGAGTTAGGAGAGGAAAACAAATGCTAATGGAGACACCAAAACGGTAGCAGTTCCCTGTAGTAGCTCCTGACCAGCTATTCAGCAATGCCACCAACAGATGTCAGTTTAAGCTCAGAAGTGGGAAAGCAGAGAACTCAGAGGGTTCAGATTGTTCATAAGCTCTTTGATGTTATATCCACGAAAGTGTGGGAATGACCTTGCTTGGAGGGAATTGTGTTATTTCTGAGATTTTTCCCTTGTTTTGGAACTAGGCTGATGAAAGCTGGGGCTTGACTTAATTGTATTGATTTTATTGGTTTTCTTCTGCATTCTCGATCTCCTTTCTGATTCAGTACCAAATCAGGGCCTCTTATTTAGGTTTGTATATTTTCTGTCTTCAGATAGGTTTCTCCTCTTTATACCTTCATGTCATTGTTATTTTATGCTGATCATTTGTTGGCCAGCCAGATTGTTAAGCAAAGACTGTCAGCCAACTCTCTGCAGTTTATTTCTTAATTTTACTGTCTTTGGCTGAGAGTAGATGAAAAATACCTTGATAAACATACCTTCAGTGATGAGCGATTAGCACTACATGCGGATCATGCTTGTTTCCTCAAGAACCTGAGGGAAGAAGCCACATTATTAATATGACTATGTTAAGATATTTTCTATAGTAACTTAGAGTAGTATTTTCTCAAAGTCTGACCTCAGACCGCCTACATTAGGACTCTAATGTGCTAGTTAAAGATGCAGATTGCTGGGCCCCATTCTGACTTAGTGTATTGGTATCTCTGATTGTAAGGTATGAGAGTTCACATCGTTAGCCCAATCCTTTGCCTCTACTCTAGGTCTCATGTGCATTAAAATTTGAAATGATAACCCAGTGGATAGTCCAAATATGTGGACAGCAAACTTGGAGGCTCTTGAAGTATAAGTTGAAAATCTGGAAAAGCTTGGAATGTTTGAATTCATTTCTAACAAAGATCCTTTTTTTATGGACTGTTTGCCTGCCAAAGCAAGGGCAAACATTCAAATGATTCTCTGCCACTACCATAACTCTCTATTATAATTTCTTTAAATGACTGTGATTAAATAGTTAGTCATTTTAGGGTTGGGCAGTGGAGAAGTGACAGACTGCCTTTTTAAAAGATGAGGGATTTAAAAGAAAATAAGAAAGATTGAGTATATTTGTGTTCAGATGCCTGTGGGCTCATTTAAGGAATTTAATGGTTACTCATAACATCTTTATCATTTTTCCTGCATGCTGGGGGTGCAGGTTCAGTCTTGAATGGGATGGATCAGTCTCTTGGATGAATGTGTCTATTTTAAATTGTTTTGAGAGATCACTATGGATGGTAGTTTTATAAAAGGATGTTGTGAACTCATTGCAGAACTCAATTGATTGTCATTTAAAAAAAAAAAATTAGGTGGTTTCATGGACACCTCTCTGGGAAAGAAGCGGAAAAATTATTAACCGAAAAAGGAAAACATGGTAGCTTTCTTGTGCGCGAGAGCCAGAGCCACCCTGGAGATTTTGTTCTCTCTGTCCGAACTGGAGATGACAAAGGGGAGAGCAATGATGCCAAGTCTAAAGTGACCCACGTCATGATCCGCTGTCAGGTAAAGCCCCAGCTGAACCATGAGTCTTCTGAAATATCATGTTTGGGTGGTTTTTCTATTGGGAGAAGACCAGCACCATTTCTTCCAAAGTCAGGTTTTCTTCGTTCATTTAGGCGAGGGCTTCTACACTGAGTACCTTGTTAATTATAACTGTTTCATCACTTCAGGGCTTTATTATATGACTTATTTCCTATGTGTCTTTAGCAAGTCACCTTCCGCCCTGTGATATCTTTTTAAATTTTTTTTGGATGCACCACTTGGCTTACAGAATCTTGAACCCTGGTCCTTGGCGGTGAAAGTGTGGAGTCCTAACCACTGGACTGCCAGGGAATTCCCAGCCCCACAAGTGTCTCAGTCTACCTGTACGTGGTTGTAGTTGGAATCTGCCTCCGTCTAAATTTCTAAGCCTCAGCTCCTCCCTTGGGTTGGCATAGTATAGCCTGTGACTACATGTGATTTCATATCAGTTAAGGCTGGGAGAATTGAACTCACCATTTCTTGTTTTTAATGTGATGGCTAGACCAGGTTGGGTTTTTGGTCAACTACATCAAACTTTGTTTTGACATAGTTTCTTTTTTTTTTTTTAGTTTTAATTGGAGGCTTATTTACAATATTGTGGTGGTTTTTGCCATACATTCACATGAATCAGCCATGGGTGTACATGTGTTCCCCATCCTGACCCTTCCTCCCACCTCCCTCCCCATCCCATCCCTCAGGGTCATCCCAGTGCACCAGCCCTGAACACCCTGTCTCATGCATCCAACCTGGACTGGCGATCTATTTCACATATGATAATATACATTGACATAGTTTCTTAAATAGTAACTGTGTATTCACTTATTGCTTCAGTTTTTTTAATAAGATAAAAAAAAACAGCTTTATTGAGATACAATTCACACACCATGAAATTCACTCTTTTTAGGGTGGACAGTTTGGTAGTTTTTTTTTTTTTTTTTTTACTATATTCACAAATTATGCAGCCAATAACACTAATTCCCAGAATATTCTCATCACTCCGAAAAGAAACCCTGTGTTCTTTACCAGTCACTCCCTATCTTTCCCCCTCCCCCCAACTCTTGACAGCCACTAATCTCTTCATTTCAATGGATTTGCCCGTTTCGGGTATTTTGTATAGATCGACTCACGTAATTTGTGGCCTTTTGTGACAGACTTCTTTTACTTAGCATGTTTCTCAAGACTTATCCATATTGTAGCATGAGTAGACTCTCTATTGTCAAACTTTCTGTCGTATGGGTATATACCACATTTTGTTTATCCATTAAACAATTGATGGGCTTTTTGGCTATCGTGAATAATACATTTATGTACAAGTTTTCATGCTATTCTCTATTTGATGAGACATGATGTTCATATTTTCCTTTAATTTGTGTAGTTTCCTTTATTATACTGGCTGGCTTAAAGTTTTGTCTGGACTTTATCAAGAACAGTTTCTACTGAATGCTTACCTCCCATTCCCAAAACATGCTCCATACTTTCCTGTTTCTTTGCATGACTCATGAGTTTTTGTTGGAAACTAGACATTTTATTTTTTAAAGCTTTTTATTTTGTATTGGAGTATAGCCATTGAACAATGTTGTGATAGTTTCAGGTGGACAGCAAAATATTTTACTTATTAAAAAAATTTCCCCCATGCCATATGGCTTCTGAGATCTAACTTCCCCAACCAGGGATTGAATCTGGGCCCTCTGCAGTGGAAACTTGGAGTCCTAACCACTGGATTACCAGGAAATTCCTGGAAACTAGACAGTTAAAGCAGTATAATGTAGCAGCTCTAGAAATCTGATGTCCTCCTTTCCCAGGGTTTGTTGTTGCTGCTTTTTATCGTTCCGATAGTTGTTGCTGTTTGTATGTTTATTGACTTTCCTGTATTCTTTGTCATGTGTGGCCACTGATGTCTCTGCTTGGTTTGCATAGTGATCACTTGCTGGTTGGACAGAGATTTCCTTAAATGCCTTGAAACATTAAATCTCCCAGACTTTGCCAGCATGGCTGTGTGTGTGTGTGTGTGTGTTGGGGCATGTCTGCCTTTAGTGTTCTGGTACCTTAAAACTCAGCCTTAGCCTTCACTTCCTGCTTGCACACAACCTCAGAATCAGCCAGAGATAAAGATTAGGGCCTTTTTGGATCTTTCCTGAACTTCACATAGCACTGCACATGCACATGTCCTGGATTCTCAAGAGTATGTTGGAGGTTTCCAGAGCCCGCTATGGAAGTTGCCTGGATTTTCCTTTTTAAGTTTTTGCTCAGTCTCTTATAAAGCACTGACTGGTATTGCTGCCTTAGGCAGCTGTGATATTAAACAGTTGCTGCTGATTGTTTTGGGGAGATCCCCTGAAGGCAGGGCTAAATAGGCTCTAAGTCAGGTTCAAAGACAAGCTCTGAAAACAGGGAGCTGCTAAACAGATCAAATAGTGATAATTCTCTGGGGATTGGTCTGGACAGCGTTCCAGTTTCATCTTGTCTACTCCAGTTGTGCTAAGCTGCTTTTTTCCCCAGCTACTGCGGTTATGAAGCTATTGGTTTTCAAGGCTACTAAGAAGTCGGGGGAGAGTTAGTTTCTGTACTTGAGTTGGGAAAAGCAGTCATTTAACATAAAGGTCATGAGTGTAATTTTTTTTTTTTGGTCATGAAAGGAACTGAAATATGATGTTGGTGGAGGAGAACGGTTTGACTCTTTGACAGACCTCGTGGAGCATTACAAGAAGAATCCTATGGTAGAAACATTGGGCACAGTACTACAACTCAAGCAGGTAAGCATATTGGAAAGCTAAACTCCACCTCCTTATGCAATTAAAGAAGTCCTAACATAAAATATTCCAGATGGAAGTAGAATAGTGTCATAAACCTCCACGTACCCATCACCCAGCTTCTATTATATCAACTCATCAAGTCTTGTTTCATTTATTAGTCCACTCGCTACCTTCTTCCTTAGTATTTGTAAACAAATTCTAGACATTACATCATTTTCATGACTGTCTCCATATATAATTCAAAAGGCCTTATGGAGTTTTATAGCAAAGTTTTGATAAAGTTTTCATTGTAAGTCCAGCTTTGGTTATCTTTAGGTGATCATTGCTTTTCACTTGGGAGTTATTGCTATTTTAAAACTCATTACTTAGTGGCAAATGACATCACCTTTAACATGTGGTCTACTTATAAAGAAAAATAGGTTCAAATTTATATCAGCAGAGTAAAGTATGTGGAGATTCAAGAAAGAGGTATTTCCTGACTGAACAGAAAGGAAAGTGAAACTCTGAAAACTTTTTTTGTGAATACTGTGAACTTCCTGTCCTTGCTTTTATGAATGCCAACATAGAAGTCTTTTTTTTTTGCATTGACACCTTTTTCTGCAATACTTTCTTCATTTTGCACTGACTGCTAAATTTGATCAGCCCCTCAACACAACTCGTATCAATGCTGCTGAAATAGAAAGTCGGGTTCGAGAACTAAGCAAATTAGCTGAGACCACAGATAAAGTCAAACAAGGCTTTTGGGAAGAATTTGAGGTAAGTTATGAAAAAAATTTTTTTGCATGATTTATTAAATCCTATTCTTAATGGAAGGGAAGTTAGTCTTGTGCTTGGGATTGGATCTTAAAGACTCACTTGAATCTGCAGCTCTTCTTAATTTGGTCGTTGATTGACGTGGAGCAAGTTGCTGAGGGGGCTTTTTCAAAAGAGTTGGCGTTATGTTCTAGGAGAAAGGAGTTGGCAGTTAATGTTAAATGAATGAGCCATTTGGCTCATGGATTTGGCTCTTTTGGTCTGGACTGCTGGCAAAATCCCAGAAACACAAAAGTACCTAATTCTTTGGAAGATTTCCAGCATTGGCTGGGATCTTTAAGAAGAATATATAGCTTTACTGCAGCAAATAAGTAAAAGACAGTTAGCTCACGGTGGCTTTAATCTGGGAGCTTATACCTTTTATAAGGTATAACCTGGAAGATTGTACCTTTTCAGAGATTAACTGATTTGTTCCCTGAAACCAACCTGGGTAGGAGAATGTCCACAGTGGGAATGGGCAGTGAAATGTGTCACCATTGTAACCTTGTTCTCGCCCTTGTCATCCCTTTGACAGAAAACGTCCTTAAAAACAGTTTTGTGTGTGTGTGTGCTTTATCTATCTTCATAGTTACCTTTAAACAGCATGCCTAGTAACCAGCAGAAGCTCCATAAATGTTTGTTGAATGAGTATTTACATTTAGGTAATATTTATGTTATTGTATTATTGCTATTCTGTTTATGGGAATGATCATTCCATACTTTTTGTAGGACTTTAGGATTCATGAATATTTGTGGAATGAATGAACGAGTAAATGGCCACTTGGAGTCCTTTTAACCGCCATATGTCAGATCACCTTGGCGAGATATTATTTCCATTTTACAGATGAGGGAGGAGCCTTCAGGCTCAAAGAGGCTAAGTAAATTGTCCAACTTTCTGTACCACGAATATTGATTGAATTGCAGCACTGAGGGTGGGTACAGAATAGAACAGTGATGGTCTTTGCTCAGTGTTCCTGACCAGGGACTTGACCTCATGTTTATTCCTTTATACCAGCATTGGGTTAGTCACCAAGGACACCCTGGTGAACAAGATGGACAGGGTTTTGTCTTTAAGGAGCTTTGAGTTGAGACATGGATAAGTACAGAAATTTCAGAAATCTTACATCAGAGTTTGAATGAAAAACCTATTTTTTAAAAAGACTTTTTATTATGTAAAATTTCAAATATATACAAATGCAGAGAGAATCATCTGATTGTAGCAGTATATACCTGTCACCCAACATTAACAATTATTGTTATCTGGCCAGTCTTTTTACACTCCACTCCACTTATAATGAAGATTCATCAAATAGTAGTCATTGTTCTCATTGTACTAGTTGTCTCTTGTTGTTGTTGTTGTTGGATCATTTTTCAAATAAGTTCTCCTGGATCTCTGTTTTAAAATCCTAAGTCTCTTGATGTTCTCATGTGGGAGGCTTGAAGAACAGGCTGGCACCCCCATCCCCGCTTCTTTCTTTCTTGGCTGTGCTGCATGGCATGTGGAATCTTCGTTTCCCAACTAGGGATCCAACCCATGCACCCTGCATTGGGAGCACGGATTCTTAACCACCTGACCACCAGGGAAGTCCCCTGTATTTTTTGTAGGTTGGTCTATCTAGAAGCTTTGTCAGGTCCAGTTTTTCTTCGGCAGGACTGCATATATGTTGATGTGTCAGGAGGCGCTTGTCACCAAAGACAAGATAAATGTTTGATTCTTTTGCTTTTTACTAAGTGATTTCAAAATAGCTTTCTCCAAAAAAATCTTTTTTATCAATATGTGCTCATGGATTTTTAAAAACGTTTTGTACTTCTTTATTTTTACTTTATTTCTGCATTGGTACCTTACATTTTAATTTTTAAAATTTATTTCTTTATGGCTGTGCTGGGGTCTTACACTGCTGTGCATGGTCTTTCTCTAGTTGTGACAAGCAGGCTACTCTCTAGTTGTGGTGCACAGGCTTCTCTCAGTGTAGTGGCTTCTCTTGTAGTGGAGACGGGCTCTAGGTGCACGGACTTTAGTTGTGGCTCACAAGCTGGGGGCTTAGTAGTTCTGGGCATATGGGCCTGATTGCTCCGCAGCATGTGAGATCCTCCCAGACCAGGGATCGAACTGGTGTCCACTGCATCACAAAACGGATTCTTAACCACTGGACTACCAGGGGAGCCCTACTCATGAATTTTTGACACATTCAGTGTGTGTCTGTTTACAGCGTTCATTATCATTTCTGTTGCTCAAATTGTTTTAGCTTTGGCCACTGGGAGCTTCTGCAGGTGGCTTCTACTCCTTCCTGTACAACTCTAGTAGTTTTTGATAGATGCCTTACTTTCTGGTTTAATAAGTTGTTACAGGTAATACATTTCCCATGTCAGAACTGGAATCAGTTATTTCTCCAAGGAGTGAGTGAGCTTCCCTTTGCTTCCTTCTTTCCCTTCCTTCTCTTCCTTCCTTTCTTAGGAAGTGGTATTTAGAGACTATAGTCCAGGAGCCAGAAGTGCTTATTGCTATAAGGTTGGTTATTGCCTTCTCAATGGGTGGAGCTAGAGAAAGTTATTTTCTTGAAATAACTTACAAGTCCAGATGAAACTTCCAATTCAAATTTAGGTCTCAGAATTATAAGACTTCCACTACCTGCAATAATATGATTACTGAAAACAGTTTGTTTTCCTAGTTTTTATTTTTTAATCCTTAGGGTAGTTCCTTCAAGAGAAAGAGAGTCATTTCATTTGTAATAATTCTTCTCTATATGGTTATTTTCTAACTGGATATACAGTTAGGTTGTTTCATTTTATATTTGAATTTCAGAAATTTCTCTCTATAAAATTTTATTTGTAATTATGTAAAATATTACCTTTGATTCTAAAGTCAGATATAAAAAAATACATTCAAAGAAGTCTACCTTCTATTCCCAACTTTTCCTCCTTATATTTATAGCCCTTTAAAAAAAATTGTAGCTTATCATTGCCTTTCAAAAAGCATAAGCAAATATGTATCTGTAATTTCATAACCTGTCCTTTCACGGATAAATAGTAGCATCATTTTACACACTTTTTTTTCCAGCTTTGTCTTTTTGTTACATTGGAGTTCCACCCCACAATAGTGTCTACAGATAGTCTTCATTCATTTTTATTGCATAATGCTCCATTGTGGGGATGTACCATAGTTTATTCAGCTTATTGATAAGCATGTGGATAGTTTCCAAATGAAAGAAGATACAATGGATAGCCTTGTACATGCTTGTTTCTCTATTTTCGTGGATTATTGTTAATATTAACTTTTTCTTTTTGGTAGTCTGTGTTCAAAAAAAAAGTGATAGTTGTTACTCATCTTTGTTCTTTTTTGGCCGTGCCACATGGCTTGCTAAATTTCAGTTCCCTGATCAGGGATTGAACTGGGCCACAGCAGTGAAAGCACTGAAACCTAAGCATAGACCTCCAGGAAACTCCCTACTCATCTTAAATCTTTATTATCTATCCTGCCTGATTTTCGTTAGCATATTTAAAGTCTGAAAAGTACTGTTTTTAATTAAAATTTAAAAATATCAAACCTTTTTGGTAAATATGAGAAATAATTATAAGAAGTAAATAGTGAATTATTTTGTAATCTGGACACATTTTTATGTTACACTTTAAAATAACTGGGGCAGTCATTCACATCAACCACTTTTCCTATGAAATTTGACTGTGTGTGCCTGCTTAGTCTCTCAGTCGTGTCTGACTCTTTTCAACCCCATGGACTGTACCCCACCAGGCTCCTCTGTCCATAGGATTTTCCAGGTAAGAATACTGGAGTGGGTTGCCATTTCTTTCTCCAGGGGATCTTCCTGACTCAGGAGTCAAACCTGTGTCTCTTGTGTCTCCTATATTGGCAGTCGCATTCTTACCACTGAGCCACCAGGGAAACTATAAAGTGACTACGAACTTTTTAAAAATTATAGCAGCCAATTGGGTATCTGGTGCAGTGGTGGATTTGTTAAGTTCACTTAGGCAATGCTTAAAGAAACTAAGTCCTTCTTGCCGCTTGTGGCAGTAGGGAGTCTTTCATGATCCCATTGGTAGGGTCAGGGTGAGAACTTAGAAGGAAAGTACCTAACCTGACTTTCCTGATCATGGAAAGAAGGTTGAGTCTAAATGCTAACCTGATGGTTTTACTACGTGACATCTCAAATTCAGTTCATCTTTTATACATTATTAACAACAAAATGAGGGAGAACTGAGTTGTCTTTCGGGGGAAATGGGAGAGAAACAAGATCATGTCTGAACTCTCCTATATCCTCTTCAGAGGTCAGGCTGGGGTGATGACTTGTCAGGCACTCAGTCAGGGCATTATCGTTTCATCTAAGCTGAAGCTAGATCCAAACAGCTGGTGGCCTGCTTTCTAGATCTCTTATGTACCTGCTTCTTAAATCCTGTCAATTTTTTTTTTTAAATTGCCCTTTAAAGTTGGGGCCAGGGGGATAAGGCTGGGAAACAGAGTGAACTGTTACAGAAGAATTTAGGTCTTTGGAAGTAGAGACTCATTAAAATCTAAATCCTCTGAAGATAAAGCTTGATCCAACAGCAAGGCGTTATTATTTTAGTGGTTGTACCTTAGTTTTTTCCAAGATGGTGATAAATTTGGGATCACTTCCTTCTTACTGTATGTTCTGTGGTCTTCAAAGTCAACCAGAGCTCTAAATTGCAGTGCCATTGAGAATTTAGCCCTGATAAGTACATTTTGTTTGTCTGTTTGCCTGGCTTCTGATTTTCTGTAAAACTCTGCGTGTTCTTTCAGCTATTTCTTCCCAGAAGACACTTACAAATTACTTCCAATTTTGACGCATCTTAAAATATACAAAGTCTCTTCCAAAACTCTTTGGTTCTTTCCTCCTTTGTTCCTGAAATAAGTTCAGATTGATGGTTTTCTTCTAGGTCATGTGGTGTGATCAAAATGTTGAAACCCAAGCTTTGATTTTTGTCCCTGTAGATTCTCCATCTTTTTTTCTTTCTCCCCAACCTTTTTTTTTTTTAACTGTGGTAAAATGAGATTGCCCTTTTCTGTAAACATCTTGTATCTCTTGCATATCTCTTTTCATGACTGCGAAGAGGTGAACAATATTTCTAGATTTGGTGAAATGAGACTGACATTAAATAAATGAACAGGCAGGTTATGATCCTGCAGTTTTATCCCTGTGATGTACAGGTGACCTGAAAAGTGAATTTACCCCTTGTGCATCATGTGTGAGAGCGTGTGTGCTATGTTGCTTCAGTCGTGTCCGACTCTTTGTGACCTCATGGACTGTAGCCCACCAGACTCCTCTGTCCATGTGATTCTCCAGGCAAGAATACTGGAGTGGGTTGCCGTTTCCTCCTCCAGAGGATCTTCCTGATCAAACCTGCATCTCTCACATCTCCTTCATTGGTTCAGTTCAGTTTAGTTGCTCAGTGATGTCTGACTCTTTGTGACCCTATGGGCCGCAGCATGCCAGGCTTCCCTGTCCATCACCGACTCCTGGAGCTTGTTCAGACTCACTTCCATCGAGTCAGTGATGCCATCCAACCATCTCATCCTCTGTTGCCCCTGTTCTCCTCCCGCCTTCAATCTTTCCCAGCATCAAGGTCTTTCCCAATGAGTCAGTTCTTCGCATCAGATGGCCAAAGTATTGGAGTTTCAGCTTCAGCATCAGTCCTTCCAATGACTATTCAGGAATGATTTCCTTTAGGATTGACAGGTTTGATCTCCTTGCAGTCCAAGGGACTCTCAAGAGTCTTCTCCAACACCACAGTTCAAAAGCATGGATCCTGCATTGGTAGGTGGGTTCTTTACCACTAGCACTACCTGGGAAGCCCATCATGCGTTATGGTTTTGTTCAAATGAAACTGTTGGTGAACAAATAGATACACTTCAGCCCTGCTGTTTTATGTCTACTGTGTGCATATTATCTAAGGAAATAGCCCAGGTGAGTCTGTGGGCCCTGCACGGACAGACAGTCCTTCCTGTTCTGTTTGCTCACTGTGGCCCCAGAATCCGGCAGAGCGCCTGGCAAACAGTAGGCGCAGCGTTTGTTTTTGTCTTGTGTCAAGTGTGAGCTGTTTTCAGTAGCAAGAGAGACTTGTATTGGCTTCAGACCCTTTGCTTATATTCAATAGGGAGCAGCTCTCTGATGCTTAAAAAGTATGGAGGAATGTTCCAGGCTTTGCTTTGACATGTCCCTCTTTATTCTCATGCACTTTTCTTTTGGGGTCCCTGTTTGAGGCTTGGCGAATGCACGTTGTAGTCCCTGCAACCCCTCTCCACACTTGCTTAAAATGATGTCATTCAGGATTGCAGTAATGAATTTCAGAAAGATTTCAGTTATGAACTTTCTGATTAAAAAAAAAAGTACAGATAAACCCGGCACAACACCTTATTCACTGGGGTTCTGTTTTCCAAAGCACTTTAAAGCTTGTTTTTGTCAGTATTTTGGATTTTTTTCAAGGCCCATCCTCCTTCCGTTTTACGCAAACCTCTCTTCCCTGTTGTGGTCTGAAGCTGTTCTCCGTTTGCATGGGCATTGCAGGCAGTTCTCTGACAGCCACACAGATGTCCTGGATTCTGCCAGCAACTCTGCCAGCCAGCGTGTCTCCAGAAGGAGCTCGTGCCTATCTTCAAACCCACAGTCCGGTTTGATTTCTTTAAAGTGATTACATCCGCTCAGGGGAACTATAAATTCTCCTTGGAGGTGGTTAGGTTTTTATGGAGACAAGACTTTTAACTGCACCTCAAAGCTGTGCCTCGAATAATGATTCTTGCTGGTGATCTCTAGCGAAAATCTTCCGCTGGGTGACTAAGCAAACCCACGTTGAACAACAGCCCCAATCAGGGCTCCAGCCTCGTGCTTAAAGATGCCCCAGGATGGCAGCCTTGAAGCTATCATCAGGGTTTTCCATCCAGGCCCAAGCTTGCAGCTGCTACCTTCCTGCAGGCAGAGCATCACAGTGGCTAAGCGGGTCTATTCCACAAGCTTCATTCTGGAGAAATTCCTTTGTTTCTTTTGAACTCTTTCTCTTTCAACCTCCCTCCCCTCCTGCTTTTGTTCTGCGCCTCTCCAGTGTCAGGTTTTTCTCTTTAGGAATGTTTTCATTTGCTGGAGCTGCCTGACGTCTTTACAGAGAATTGAAGAACCTAAGATACTTCCAGGTACTTTCACATCTCTGCTTAACCTTCCCCTTTGCTTTTGAACATCCTTGGTGCTTTCTACACCTGTGGTTGTCCTTCTGTCTTCTCCATCCAGGGGGCCTGTGTTGTGGCCTCCATTTCTTCTTAGCCCCTTTCTTCCTTAACCTTGGAATGTGACAGTCCCTGGTACATTAAAGTAACACTTTCAGAAGACACCAGTGGCTTGATTGCTTTCTTTTTGGGCGGCTGTGTTTGGTCTTCATTGCGGCACATGGGCTCAGTAGTGTGGTGCATAGGCTTTCCAGTTGCAACACACAGGCTTGGTTGCCTTGTAGCACATGGGAACTGGGATCTTAGTTTCCCAGCCAGGGATTGAGCCCATGTCCCCCACTTTGGAAGGCAGATTCTTAACCACTGGACCACCAGGGAGGTCCCACCAAAGGCTTTCTTAATTGTGATTAAAAAAATAGTTTTTTCTTTGGCCTTTTTCTCCCGTGAGCCGGTCTTGAGACAGCTGTCCAGCCTCTCTTTCCCACCATCTTCTCATTTCTCTGATAGCAGCATGTGTCTGGTGTATTCCTTCCTCCCATCCCGAGTGCCCTTCTTGCTGTTCACTGCTCTCTTTTCTGACCAGTTAATTCTGCTGGTTCTCCAAGATGTGGCCTGGGCCCTTTGCTCATCTGGCTTTAAAATTGCTCTTCATTGAGAACATGTCCATTTTCATCCCAGTCCGATTACCCCTAAGTGGTATCCAGTCCAGTCTCTGGTTTTACCTTTTGATTTGTGCCTTCCACACTTCTTGGCTTTCATGTCTCTTCAGATTCAAGCATTCACAACCAGACCTGTTATTTTATTTTCGCCTTCAAACCAACTATCCATTTTTACGTCTCTGTCTCTGGTGGTTGCCCGGTATATTCTCTGACGCTGTATGCTGGAATCCTTGGAGCATCCCTTAACTCGTCTTTCTCCTCTTTCTCTCATTGTCATGCACCAGGTCCGGTTCATTTTCCTTTCCTAGTTGTCTTTCTGTTTTTAGAGGAAGGAAGGAAGCAAGCCAGCATTTATGGTCTGTTTGGTGCTGTGCTGCAGGCTAAGGAAGTCATCTCATTATGTCCGCAGATCTTGTGAGGGAGGTAGATCTTGTGTCCCTGGACACTCTGCGATCAGGGCAACTCCTCAGGACCACCAGGTGGGCAGCGGCTGAAACGGGAGTCTCACCTGATGCCAGGGCTGTAGGTGCTCATTGCCCCACAGGACACCAGCTGCTCTTTTAGTCTTGACCTCTGCCCTTCCATTCACCCGTCGTGCTCGTCTGCTCCCAGCATTTCTCCTGTTACTCTTCTGCTCACAAAGCTGCAGTGGCTCCCCATGTTGCACCAGAGGCATAGTATTTTCATTCTGAAGACGAAACATTCGGGAGAAAGGGCAGAAATTGTCCCCAAGGATGTGGCGGGCAAACAGTTGGCTGTGGTTTAAACTTGCAGAACTTCTGACTCCAAGTCTATTGCGCTGTGCTGATCAACTGTTGAAAATCTCGTGGCCAGTTCGCAAAGCCCAACTCCCCGCCTGACCTCATTCCCCACAACTGACAGCTCAGCTTCCACACTCTGACCATTTTCCTTCCCCCCCAACTCTGAGGCCACTTGCTCTGGCCTGTTAGCCACCTTTGCTCGCATCCCTACCTTGCTGGGATGTCTTCTCTTCTTCCTTGCACTCCTCTGTCTCTGCCTCACCCCTCACCCGCCTCAAGCCTCAGCTTCTCCCAGAAACCACCGTCCCTTCATTTTCATGAATCTCACTCCCAAAGTTCCACGCCACCTAATTCATTACACACCGAATGACAGATTATTAATGATGGATTTGTCTTGTGCTGCGTGCTGCTGTTTCCTGTGTCAGATCCCGTTCTCCTCTGGGGACCATGTCTCCTAAATGTGTTTTTCCACTTACTCTTCACCTTGTTGGAGGCAGGTGATGACTTGACTTACAACATACACCTGGAAAGGAACCAGATCTCAGGTTGGTTTTCTCTGTTCATGGTGCTTTGTAAGTGCTTGTCCATTAGTGTGGACCTTCTGTGACCATGAGAGACTCCATCAGCCCCTTCATTTCTCGAGGTTGCCGTGGACTCATTTGGGACTAACTGCTCAGACTCCACCGTGAGGAAGTGGTAAAAGGCTGGGCAGCGTAGCATCTGGAAGTGGGGGCTTTCACCCGCTAGTGGCGCCTGGTAACATCACAGAGTTTGCAGTAAAGAGGGCAAAGTGAGAATTCCAGTGTTCCTCTTTGCAGAGGGCAGACACCAAAGGGAAACAGAGTTCATTCAGACAGGGAAGAAGGCCTGCCCACCTGGAGCCTATCCACATAGTTACCACTGTCTTATTATTCGTGGCCCCAAATCAGAGAGGCCATCAGCCGAGCAGCCCTTCTCAGCCTTCTGTCTCTCCTTCAGGAGGCCAGCCATGGATAGGTAGCGGGAGAGTTAATAGCAACTTTTACATTTCTATTTTTCTTTTTTACAATTTATAAAAACCTTCTTTTATTATTGAAGTTTTCACACACCCTGAAGTCGAGAAAATAGGATGATGAACATTCTTTTTTGCAACACTCAGCCATAACACTTAGCAATACTTTGTTAATCTTGTTTCCTCCCCTGGTAGCTTTGTTTTTTAAAAATAAAGTAACTGCTGGGACTTCCCTGGTGGTCCAGTGGTTAAGAATCCTCCTTCCAATGCAGGGGACGCAGGTTTGATCCCTGGTCAGGGAACTGCGATCCCACATGCCGTGTAGCAACTAAGCCCATGCACTGCAACTAGAGAAGCCTGCGTGTCACAACTAGAGTTGTGCGTCAGAACTGCTGATCCCGTGTGCTCTAGAGCCCATACTCCGCATCTGGAGAAAGCCTGCACACCGCAGCAAAGGCTCAGCGCAGCCAAAAAATAATAACAAAAAATAATTAGAATTAAAAAAATAAATAACTGTACAACTTGGTCTGCCCCTAATGGTTAATGGCATTATTTTTTTTTCCCCCTTAGCAGTTAGTCCTGGTTGCTCAGAGCAGTGAGGACAAATGGTTCTCAGGCCATGTCCTGGCGCATGGGGCTGCCTGGCTCTGCCCATTCATTTGTTGTGTGTGTGTCTTTCTTTGATCCTGTTTTTCTACGTGCATTCATGACCTTCTGTTCAAGAGCCAGTTTCAGTGGTCTTTAATCAGAGGGCTTTGGAAGTCTGTGAGGGAGTGTTTCAGGGGGTCTCTTTCGATCATCACAGAGCCTGGGGATGCTGCTACTGGCTTTTGGCCTGGAGACTGGCAGGGGTCCAGGTATGGGGAGCATGGATGTTCAACAGCCATACATGTTAGGGATGGTGCTGCCCTGTGAACACCTGTTTGTCCACACTGGACGTGCTGCTGGGCGCTCCTAATGTATAGTGTGGATCAGGGGATTATCTTTCTCTTCATGGCTTTTATAAAGGCTTAACCATTTGATATAATCCCTTTGTTGATCAGCTTTGGCTCATGTAATCAGGTGACTGTAGCTAGCCTCTGGTCCTTTTGGAGGGTTCATCCTTGGGTGCAAACCTTTTGGTTGTATTGCTTAGGAAAATGGGGTATCTTGCAGCCTGTGCCCCAGCTTTATAGTCATGTTTTTTGTCTTTGTTGGTTGCACACGAACTTCTCTCTAGTTTGGTACTATCCTTTTAGCCGCCTGTCCCATGCCTTATCACTGACATCCTGCCTGGCCCAGTGGATAGTGGGGACAGAAAAGGTGACAGTCAGCTGCAGGTCATTTACAGCTTTTGGTGACCTTGGCAGTGGCTGAGAGGGAGTTCATGGAAGATCAGCTTGGAATGGATTGTAACCTCCTGGGGGCAGGGCTTGTGGGATATTCCCCTGCCCCTTCCCCCAGCCTGGTGCCAGGGAGGAAGCACCCCTAGCAGGTGGGAGCTGATAATCTCAGGTGCAGTCGGGGAGCCTCTGCTGGCAGAGCGCAGAAACACAACTTCTGAGTTCTTTTTATTTTCAGCCTCACTCTAGAGGGATGGCAGCCATCCACTGCGAGAGATGAGTTATGTTCAGGCAAGTGGGCCCCAGGCATAGTTGAGAATGGGCTGATGGGGTCTGAGGAGGGAGCAGGGCTGGAGTGGGAGACACACAGTTACTCAGTTCTAATCCATGACAGCTGCCAGCCGCCGGCAGTCAGCACCGACAAAGCCAGGGACACAGGGCCCCTGGGCCTGTCGTTTCTGGAAGACTCCAGGGCCCAAACTGTCTCAGCTTGTGTTCTGTTTAAACCTCATATCCGCGTGGAAGAGACGGTTGGCAACTTAATGCAGGATGAAGGAAGCCAGAGGCTGAGCCGAGTAGATGGCCAGCCAGCACACACTGGGTATTGGTGAGGCTTTCCTCAGCCTGGAAGTCTGGATTATTCTAGCAGAGTGTTCTTGGTGTGTGAGGTGATTTTCGGCAGCCCCATTGCAGTAAGATTGAATTAGTGAATGAAGACGGTATTCTTTCTTTTTCTCTTTAACCCTCCTCCATTTCCTTTGTCGTGGCTCAGGAGAAGGCCTGTGCAGTTTTAATACGCCTCTAACATCTACCTCTCGGCTTCCCTGGCGGCTCAGTGGTAAAGAGTCTGCCTGCTAGTGCAGGAGATGCAGGTTTGACCTCTGGGTCAGAAGGTCCCCTGGAGAAAGAAGTGGCTCCAGTATCCTTACCTGGGAAATCCCATGAACAGAGGAGCCTGGCAGGCTACAGTCCATGGGTTCACAGAAGAGTCAGACATGACTTAGTGACTGGACAGCAGCAACATCTATTTCTTAACACTTGCCAGTATGCCTTTTTTTTTTAAAATAAAGCCTCAGCTATACCAGGGCTTCCCTGGTAGCTCAGCTGGTAAAGAATCAGCCTGCAATGCAGGAGACCCCGGTTCGATTCCTGGGTCGGGAAGATCTGCTCGAGAAGGGATAGGCTACCCA
This sequence comes from Odocoileus virginianus, assembly GCF_023699985.2. NCBI lineage: Eukaryota > Metazoa > Chordata > Mammalia > Artiodactyla > Cervidae > Odocoileus > Odocoileus virginianus. Next base: position 57,772,368 of record NC_069685.1, on the reverse strand, counting down.
TTCCAGTATTCTGGCCTGGAGAATTCCATAGATGGTAAAGAGTCGGACACCACTAAGCAACTTTCACTTTCAGGCATGCTATAATGTCTAGGTAGGATTTGACAATATTTCATTTTTATTATATTCCTTCTTCTGGTTACTTTCATATGGCAAATGATACCAGTTTTCTTATGTGCTAGTAATATGCAGTTTTCTTTTGAAATACATCTTCTGAAGGGGAAAAAGTGGAGGTTAGTTTAAGAAAACAACTGATATAATAGGCAGTGTGCCGAGATGAGACAGCATCTTGAAGATGCTTTCCTTTCTTTGTTTTCATTTATCTTTTTGTTTTTGGCTGTGCTATGCAGCTTGTGGGATCTTAGTTCCTTGAGCAGGGATTGAATCAGCACCCTCGGCAATGAAAGCTTGGAGTCCTAACTACTGGACCGTCAGGGACTTCCCTTAAATATGCTTTTCAGATGACTAAAGATTGGGAAATGCTGATCTCATATTTTGCCTCCAGTGGCTTTTCTTTATGTTGAAGGCCAAGTCAACAGTGTCAGCATGGGATGCTGAGTGTGGGGCCTGCAGTTCATGGCCATCACCAGTGATGGTCTGTGGTTTGTCTGTCTCCCCCCCCAACCCCCCTCCTGTATTTGTTTGTCCATCCAGCAAGTAGATTTTGAGGGCCTGCTTTGTGCTGGCCTGCTTTGTGCTGGTTACAGGCAAACAGGGGTGGTCCATGCTCTCTAACGGAAGAGACAGGTTGTAAAGACGTAGCGGGTATTCAGTGTGACAGGAGCACTGACAGAGGGCGATGCTTCAGACCGTGTGCGGGTATCGTGAGACACAGGGATAGGTCAGGAGAGCTTCCCAGAGGAGGTGGCATTTGAGGTGGGTCCTAATGAATAACCAAAAAGTAACATTCAGAGGTACTCAAGGCGGAGAAAAGGAATTGTAGGCAGAGGCCATGAACAGGAACATGAAGGCCCGAAGAAATACGGTGGGTTCAAGACACTTGGTGTGGCTGGAGTATAGACAGTGCGCCTTAACTCTTACACCAACTCTGTGGGGTAGGTAATTAGGGTTCACCCTGCTTAATAGCGGAGGACACTGAAGGACTGTCAGGATAGTGACCGGACCATCAGAAACTGAGGTTAGAGGCAGGCCTCCATCCACTCAGAGAAGAGGTCTCCTGAGTTATTCTGAGAAGCTTGCACTCGTCTTGAAGGCAGGGGGAGAAATTGAAGGTGATTAAACAGGGAGGGATGGATGAGATTTGCCTTTTCTAGAGCCTGCTCTGCCAGTGTGCCCTCCACAAGTGAAGCGTCACTTGAAGTTTATTCCATAAGTGAGCACTTGAATGCTTTCCTGTCAAGTTTGTTTTGAATCAAGCCCCTAGTTATTTCCTAGCATGTAGCTTTTGTTGATGTTGTTTCTCTTCACTTGGCTAATGTTTGAGTGATTGATTCAGTTCATAGGGTTTGAACCTCACCTTACTGTCTAAAAATCAAGATCGAACTTTCTTCCTAACAGCAGTATCAGAGGATATGCCAGCTCCGAGAATGCAGATGGCTCTAATTACTGTATGTGAACTCACTGAAGAATTTTGAGTGACTATTTGATTGTCAGAGTTCTGTGTATGTTGTATTTTATTTCTGTCCAGGTTTCAGCTGGCTAAACATTTTGGTTTTGAGCTGTGTGTCAAGGCCGAATTATTGCATTTTGAAACCTAGAGTCAAATAGCAGTTTAAACTCTTGACTTTCAAAGCTGTCTGTGAAATGCAGATAAATGAAATGGATATATAATAGGGCCACTGTGTTACGAAATACTGGCTCTGCCTTCCCTTGTAGAGAAATCTCTTAAGGGATCATCATTTTGGCATATATAAATATATTTTTAGTATGTAACACTTTTTTTTTTTCCTTTTTAGTCTGCCTTTCACTTTCTTGATTTGCCCATTTGTGATTTCCTATTCAAACGAGGCTTGTCTGAAACCATTGGTTCCTTGAAGAGGCACTTTTGGTGATTCTGAAAATGCTTCTTGAAAATGCTTCATTCATCCTGGCTGGTTCGCCTTCCTGTCTCTTTCTACAGCTGGTCTTCCTCTCCACTTCCTTACGACATCCCTTCTTCCCTGGGGCCAGCCCTGCTGTGGCTGCCTGCTTTGTTTAGGCTCTTCTTTCCTGGTTCTGTTCCCCACCTCCTTTCCTTGCAGAGGTGTCCTTCCTGACCACTTGCTTCAGGGGCCTGAGCGTTCTCCTCCTCCATCTCTCTCCGGGGAGACGGAGGGGCGCCCCCTCCCCTCAGAGAACAGGGGAGTGGGTGTCTGTGCAGATGCAGGCTTGGCTGCCCAGGGCACTGATGTGGGTTTGGGGCACAGGAGGACTCGAAAGCTTTGCTAACAAAGATTGCACGCCCACAGTAAACCACTTTTAGCGTCCGCCAGAATCCAGATTTGAGAACTGACTGTCAGCTTGCTCTGAATTCATCAATGGTTAAAGTAGGCAGATTACAAAGTCCTCAAGAACACGGGTCACATCTCCTATATGAGCACTGTATACCAGCGTTCACTGGCTTTCATTCTTAATAACTTATTTTTAAAGGTCGCTCTCTTTTCAGGGTGGGGGCACACCGGGCGACTTGGGGGATCTTGTCTTAGCTCCCCGACCAGGGAATGAACCCAGGCCCTCAGCAGTGAGAGCGAGGAGTCCTAACCACTGGACTGACAGGAAATTCCCAAAGTTTCTCTTCTTATAAATATTTATTGTAGAAAATTTAGGCAAAAAATGAGCAAAACAAAACATAATCTTACTGCTGAAAATAAAAAAGCCCCATACTTTTTTGGTGTACAGACTTCTGCCATTTCTTACATACATAGGTCCACACAGACATAAGGGCTTATGTAAGGCACTGTTTGGAAAATTTGACCTTCTTTTTAGTTAATACTCACTCTGATCATCTTTCCAACGCATTAGATATTCTCCTAGGATAGCTCTTAAATGTCTGTAGAACATCCTTTGTTTGAATGAATGAAAGTGTTTATTTCGGCAGCTCTTTCAGTGTCTCTGCCCCTCTTGATGTAGCATTAAGGTGAGCATTCTTACAGCTGTCGCCCACGACTCTTGAACATTTCCTGGGATAAATCCCCTAAAGCAGAACCGCTCAGTCAGGCTTTTTTTGGGAAGCTTTTGATGCATAATAATATTTACTTTTGTTTCTCTCCAGACACTACAACAACAGGAGTGTAAACTTCTCTATAGCCGAAAAGAGGGTCAGAGGCAAGAAAATAAAAACAAAAATAGGTATAAGAACATCCTGCCCTGTAAGTACCAATCTCCGTAATAGCCACTCTTAGAGGTTTTTATCCCCAGTGTCTCTGTCACTTCTCTGGGGAGGTGGGGCGTGTGCTTTTTCAGCAGATCCAAGGCCTTAGCTTCTTTTAATTGTGAGTAGTTTCCAAAGTAGCCAGCTGTGGTGGAGACGGATGGCCCCATTCATCGGGTTCCTGTGATGCTGCTTCTTACAGAGTGAAATGAGAGTGTGGTTGTTTCCTTCCCAAGAGAGGTCATGTCAAGGCTTGCTCTCTCCCGGGGTCTCGCCATCAGCCTCAGGGCTGCCAGGCTTGTGCCCTTGCTCTGCAGGCCCTGGCTCTTGGGTCTGTGTGGGAAAACTGGTATTGGAGCCCCCAGAGTCACTACTCCTAGCTCCAGGCTCTCATGCGGGGTCTCCAGAGTGGGCCAGGAAGAAACGTTTAGAACTTCTCTTGATTTATATTCTTTATCCAAAAAAAAAAGAGAAAAAGAAAAAAAATTAAATCAGACGTGCAGCTTGATAGCAGAGTGTGTATAATGTATTTAATAAGCCTTGTTTGTATCTCTAATTGTATTGGATTGGCCAGAAAGTTTGTTTGGGTTTCCCACATTGTGAGCATACAGAAGAACCCAAATGAACTTTTTGACCCACCCAATATGTATACATTTCAATGTCCAAAAGCTTTATTATTAAGTTTATTGGGGAGCATGATCAGTTTGGAGAGCCTTGCTCTAATGTCTCATCGGGTCAGAGCTACTTTGTCATATATTGTAAACCCATCCCACGCGCGCGCGTGTGTGTGTGTGTGTAGCGTAGTCTTCCTCTTTCTGTGTTCATATGGGCACATACATGGTGTATATGAATATCACATCCATACAGATGTGTGTAAGTGAGGATGGGAGACAGTGGAGGCTCTTGTAATATCGAGGAGAGAGAAAGAGGAATTTGTAGGGAATCATTCTGAACCACAGCATGGTCCTAATGACCTTGGGGAAGCATTATCCTCTTTACGTCTTAAGTTTTCATTTCTGCTCAGGAGGTCTGAATGGTGCTCATTAGTAAGATGTGGGCATGTAGGGAAAGATGACAGGAACAGCGGTATGCAGTACTAAACAGAATATTACTGTCCTTTCCTCCGGTAAAAATCCTAATCAGATATTTCTTCTGATTAGCATCATATTCTTTAAAGATGGGCAATCTGAAACGAAAGAATAGTGTTAAGACATATGACTTTATTGCCAGTTCCCAGTGTAAAATGTGTTGCCTAAGAAGCAAACTCAGATTTTTATATCAGTCATGTACTTTTATACAGAATTTGGTCAGTAGATACTATTGTCAGAATCTTGTTGTCTGGATACTGTGTTTAATTCTACTTTACTTTTTAAGAATCCTTTTTATTACAGAAATTTTAAAGTATATTTGAAAGTAGACAAGATAATATACACAACCCACACATGCCTAGCACCCAGCTCCACCAATTGTCAGCTTGTGCCCAATCTTGATTCATTTCTATTCTTTTTTTTTTCTAAATATTTATTTATTTTGGCTGTGGCGGATCTTAGTTGCAGCACATGGGACCTTTAGTTGCAGCATACAACCTCTTAGTTATGGCAAGTGGGATCTAGCTCCCTGACCAGGGATTGAACCTGGGCCCCCTGCATTGGGAACATGGAGTCTTAGCCACTGGACCACCAGGGAAGTCCTGATTTATCTGTATTCTGGTACACGTCTCTTCTTTCCCTGAATTATTGTGAAGCAAATCTCAGACATACGTCGTTTACCTATACTTTCCTTTAAAAACAACAACAACAACAACAACAAGAAAGCAAAAAACCTTTTATTTTGAAATAATTTTAGACTCAAGAAGTTACAAAAATATGTAGAGGGTTCCCGTGTACCTTTGTTTTCCCCAGCTTCTCCCGATGATAATATCCTCTGTATCAACAATATACTATTAAAACCAGGAAATTAGCATTGCTACCTTATACTCCTTAAGGAAAGCATTTTGGGGCATCATATTCAGATTATCATGCTCATGTTGGATTTAGTTTTTAATGCCATTTTGTCATGAAATGAATAAAACCGGGCCTCCCTGAGGATGAGCTGATTTGACCTGATTTGTCCTGAAGGGGTCTGAGTACCACTGTGACCGTGCTGTCTTCTTCTTCCAGTCGATCACACCAGGGTCGTCCTCCATGATGGTGATCCCAATGAACCTGTTTCGGATTACATCAATGCAAACATTATCATGGTAAACTGCTTTCACGGTGTTTTCTGACTATGTATTGCTAGCTAGTTTTTGTATTTTAAATCCTTCCACCCGGCCTGAAAGCAATTTTCAAAGCAATTTTCAAACATTTGAAGTTGTTTTCTTCCTCAATCTCTAGCCTGAATTTGAAACCAAATGCAACAACTCAAAGCCCAAGAAGAGTTACATTGCCACCCAAGGCTGCCTGCAGAACACGGTGAATGACTTCTGGCGGATGGTGTTCCAGGAGAACTCCCGGGTGATTGTCATGACAACAAAAGAAGTGGAGAGAGGAAAGGTATACTACACACTATACTTTTTTGAAGTATTGGACCTGTTGGGTTGATCATGTTAAGAGCTTAATAAACGTATTAAGCTTATTCTAACTGACCCTATGGAAAAAGGGAAGTGGAAGAAATCTGGTGTAGTTTTCTACACCTTGTTTCCTGGGCAGGGATCAAAACCCGGCCCTCCTCAGTGAAAGTGTGGAGTCTAACCAGGGGACCACCAAGGAATTCCCTTATAAGATTTCCGTTGTTGTACTGCTAGTTGTTAACACGTCTGAATACCTTTGGGGCCAGGTCTGGTCCCTGGCCATGGTGAAACAAAGGCTTTCTCCAGCTGCCGCCCAACAGTAGCATTAGATGTTCTTGAATTAATGGACAAGTTGAAACATTTTTATAATTTCTGCTTGAGGGGAGGATCACCTGCTCTGAGTGTGGAAAGGAAACCGAGCCCTCGGTCCTGCCAGTTGCCTGGTTGCAGTTATAGGAGGCTGCCCATTCTCATTCTCTGGCTGTAGTTATAGGAGGCTGACCTGGGGGCTGGGGAGAGAGGGTTCTCGGGTTACTTCAGAGGCATCAGGATTGGTCCTTCTCAGAAGAGCTGGCAGAAGCTCCTAGAACAGACAGACGTTGGGACTAGTCACCCTGCCCCACTCCTTACCTCCTTCTCCCGGCCTGCACCTGTGTTCCCATTCTCCCTCTTTACTCTGTAGCTGGAGCAGAGGGCGTGATGCATTCTTGGTTCCTCACAGGTCTTTCCAATAACTTGTGTTTGCTTGGTATTCCTCCCCCCACCCCCACCCCCCGCCAGTGCACAGAAGAAAAACCAGACTCTGGATTCCTGGGCTTTTAATTTAAAAGCTAGAGTTATCAGTGCTCACGTTTTAGAATTTGTTTGCCAAGGTTTACATCAGAGTTTGGGAAACTGGGAGGAGGGTGCAGTCATTCACAGATGTGTAGAGTCAGCTACAGTGTTAGGAGCTGTGATTTGTGTTCTCTTGGGTGACCAGCAGTCCTCAGAATTGATTGACCAGTGACAGCATTGCATACATTTAATAGTCAAAGTGTTCATTTGGGGATAATAAAAATTGTATCAAATTTGTCAAAGAGGTACTTGGATCTACAAAATACTGGAGGGAAAGCCAAATTCAGAATAATAAATAAAAGGCCACATAAAGCATGTCAAGCCAAAAAGTAGTGCTATCCATTAAATCTTCTGTTGATCTTTCCTCCTACCATATTTTGTTTCCTTTCGATTAATCATTGACTGGGGGGCTGTCTGCAGCTGTTCTCTGATTTCTTGTTTTTTAACAGTGAATTGCTGTATCTTCCTAATGTACAAGGTAGATTTCTCTTGCTGGTAGTTGTGTCTTGGGGGCTGTGGAAAGTGAGTGGTGTGGGTGACTGCTCCTGGGGAAAAAAGCAAGACACAAAAACATTCTCTGCCCAGGGCACATCACCAGATCTCTGTGGACTCATGTCTTATTGAACAAAGTATCTTCCTCTTTGGCAGCAAGACTGACTCCCCTGGTGCCATATTTTCCAATCCGAAGCCAGTAGCTATTGCAGGCTCAGCATTCCCAGGCGCCCGGTTAAGTGAGGGTGACGTGTGCAGCAGGTATCACGTGGATCTGGATATAGAAAAAGCAGCTGGTTCCAAACTCCATCAGCTGCCTTTGCGTGCTGGAGTTGTTCACACTTGGGTTAGATAAGGCGCAGAGGCCTCCTACACGGGTGCGGAAATGAACCAGACAGTCTGGCTCGTTGGGCAGCCCATCCACCTCCAGAGCCCCTGCCTGTCTTCCCTGCAGAGTGACTGGCAGATCTCTGGAATTCAGCGCTCAGCGGTTGCTAGACAGGAACCTGCACACCCTGTAGTCCCCCACTCTCTGCTCTTTAGTTCTTTTTTAAAAAGATAAGTTCAAGTCCTTTCTTAAAAAATAGATTTATTTATTTGGCTCTGTTGGGTCTTGGCTGCGGCATGCAGGATCTTTGGTTGAGTCATGCAAACGGTCAGTTGTGGCATGTGGGATCCAGTTCCCTTACCAGGGATCGAACCCGGCTCCCCTGCATTGGGAGCACGGAGTCTCAGCCACTGGATCGTCAGGGAAATCCCTCCTTGGTTCTTTAGAGAGAAATAAACAAGCACTGACTCTCCTCAGACCCGTGACTTAGATGAACCATTCTGCGACACTGGCTTTCTCTTCCCGCTTCTCCCTGGTTCTCCCTGCATCTGCTTCTCTAGTTTGAACTCTTCTTGCCTTTTCTTTGAAAATCCAACAGTTAGACACCAGGCAGGCCCTTTTCCATGTTAGTAGTCAACACTTGAATGTTGCTCTTCTCCTGGTTGAGGCTTTCATGTCAGAGTTCACAGAGATTAACTGTCTTTTCTCGGACCCTTTCCAGAGTAAATGTGTCAAATACTGGCCTGATGAGTATGCACTGAAAGAATACGGAGTCATGCGCGTTAGGAACGTCAAGGAAAGCGCTGCTCACGACTATACCTTAAGAGAACTTAAACTCTCGAAGGTTGGACAAGTAAGTATACTGTCATACTTTAGAGACTCTGCTAACTGCACATGGGGTGCGCTCATCCAGGGTCGTGCGGTCACTCCTGTCTGCATACCTTCAGGCATTTGTTCACTCCCTGAACAACATCCATTTATGGACACCCTTCGTGTGCCAGTTACCACCGAGGTACTTGTTCTCTTGTCATTGTGTTAGTCACTCAGTTGTGTCCCACTCTTTGTGACTCTAGCCCGCCAGGCTCCTCTGCCCTTGGAATTCACCAGGCAAGAATACTGGGGTGGGTTGCCATTCCCTTCTCCAGGAGATCTTCCTGACCCAGGGATCAAACCCAGGTCTCCTGCATTGCAGGCAGATTCTTCACCATCTGAGCTACCTGGGAAGATGCACGGTACTTGGCTGGTATCTGGCACCCCAGACCTGTCCCTTCCCCCACAGAGCCTGGGGAGGTGGGAGGTTAAGGAGTAAATAACCAACCAAGCTTTCCAGTTATTGTGGGGCTACGAAAGCCACAGTGTGGTGTGTTAGAGAATGAAATGGAGAAGGTAGGGAGGACCTCTTTGAGGGGGTGCCAGGCAAGCTGAGACCTGAAGATGGAGCAGCATCTGAGGCTCGGCAGAGGAGAGCTCCAAGCAAAAGGAGCAGCAAGTACAAAGGCCCTGAGGCCTATTTTAGTGCCCATATTCCACGTGTCAGCTTCTAATTGTATGCAGTTCAGGTTTGTCCCTGGGATGACTATGTTGTTTTGGTTTTTTTTTTAACTTTTTATGTTATATTGAAGTATAGATGATCAGCAATGTTGTGATAGTTTCAGGTGGACAGCAAAGGGAGTCACCCATACATATACATCTGGGGTGACTCACTTTGCATCCAGCGTGATTTGAATTCGTCATGATTTCATGGTGAGAGGGGCTTACTTATTCAAGGGCCTCTGGGGACACAGGTGAATGAAACAGCCTTTGTCCTCAAGGAATTACAGTCACGTAGCCACGAGAAGCCACGATACAGGTCCCTATGCCATCGAGCAGACACCCGCTGTCACACCCACCTAAGGTGCTGGGGTTCCTCAGCAGTGGGTGGAGAGAGGGTGGGGGGAGTGCAGATCTATGATGGAGAGAGTGCACAGAGTCCCACCTGGGCAGCCGGGGCGGGCGGAGGATGGGGGAGGGACTGTCCCCTGGTAAGTTCCGTGAGGTGGTCTGGGGACCTGAGTGAGCCGGGAGCCTCGGCGACGGTGGTCCAGGGTGAGATGTCGGAACCTCTGATGTGCAGTTCTGTTGTTGGCAGGGAGAGGGTGGAGGTTCAATTGATTGTGTGACTGTGCGGGGAAGTGGGAAGAATGTTGCTGTCAAGCAGAAATGAGAGAGAGATTTAGAGGACACTGGACAAAGATTTCAGATAGGTTTTTCTTCAGCTGTGGTGATAAACTACCCGTCTTCTTGTTATCAGGTGTTTCTCAGTAGCAGGTGGATTTTTCTTCAGGTTTTTTTTTTTTTTTTTTGGTAAACCATCCATCTTCTTGTTAGCAGAGATTTGGGAGTATCAGGTACAGGAAACGCTGGTGTTTGGGCTTGTGTTTCGCACTTTTGGATGCAGGTGCTGACACGAGAGCGATCATTTCTCCAGAATTGCTGGTCATGGATTATCTGCTTTTTGTATGTCATGTTCCATTTTTTTTTTAAAGTGCTATCACATGATCTCATTTAAGAAGGAGGAGTGGGACCAGAGACCTCAGTGGCCATTTGTACAGGAGGAGGAACAAGGATGCTCAGGGCGGCTGGGTCTTTCTCATTCCCTATCCTTTCTGTGACCCTGGGAAGCCCCTGAGTTTTAGCTCACTGGTAACCTCCAGAAAAATCCTTTTTCATGACTCAGCAAACAAAATGCACATAATTCAAGAAAAGATCTTGACTGTGGTTCAGATTCCTTGGATGTTCTGAAGGTCACTGGTGATGGATTCTGGTCTGGTTATTCTCTCTCTTTCTTTTTTTCAAAATCCCCTTTAAAAATGTTACTTAGCTTATGTAGTCTTCAGATAATGTAGGAAGAAGATGCAGTGACAAATAGTGACCTAATTGGGTGGACCCAGAGCACGATGCTTTTTTGGTTTTCTGTAATCTCGGTACCCTTGTTGATCTTTATTCATGTCAGTCCTCAGAAGAGCGCCAGTGTGCCGAGTCTCTTCCTGTCTGCTTTGCAGTGGCTCTGTGTTTAACTGGTCTTGTTTAGTCTTCACAGTGATAATTGTGATAGAGTCTTATGCCCATCAGCACATGAGGGGTTTGAGGCTTAGAGATGTCCAGGGGTCACAGTGAGTGTGAATGCTGGGGTTGGGGCCTGAATCTACCCACCTGATTGCAAAGCCTGTCTTACCCGCTCTGCACCAAAATGGAAGTTGAAATAATTATAATAAAAGTGCATGTTGCAGGATGGGAGGAGGGCCAGGTACAAAAAGACAGAGACGAGCAGATGTCTGGAGGGCTTTTCCAGGTGGTGGGAGGAGAGCCCCCAGGTCCCAGAGGACTCAGTTGTCCCTCACGTGGAGCTGCGCTTGGAGGAGGGGGAACAGGGACCTCGCCTGCCGCTGGCTGACGGTGCAGACACGGATGCCGGTTGTCGTTTCCTCAAGAACAAACTGCTGTACGAGACATCTTGCTTCTTCGGAAAGAGGCAAGGGGTTCCAGCCTCCAGGATTGCTTAGCCAGACCCAGGAGGAGGAGAGATCTGGGGGACTTGTGGAGGGGACCTGTGAACGGAGCGTGAGGGGGCAGTGCCGCCCTGGCCCCCCCAGCTCATGGCGGGTCTGGGAAAGATGGGACCTGGACGATACCTCAGCCCCTTGATTTATTTAATTCTTTTCTGGTTTTTCTTGGCTCTACTCCAGGGGAATACGGAGAGAACGGTCTGGCAATACCACTTTCGGACCTGGCCTGACCACGGCGTGCCCAGTGACCCAGGGGGCGTGCTGGACTTCCTGGAGGAGGTTCACCACAAGCAGGAGAGCATTGTGGATGCAGGGCCCGTGGTGGTTCACTGCAGGTGACCGGCCCCTCCACCTCTAGGATGTCACCTGTCCCATCATCTCCCGACGCCCAGAGTGCTTGTTTGTACTTGTCCAGCCCCAGCCACAGCTCCTTAACTGTGGGGGAAATTTAATGCCTGTTTGTGGCATTAAGGGACACTTTGGCCCCCAAGTACATTTCTTCTAGATCCTGTGGGGCCACCAGGTACTAGGGTGGTGGGGCAGGAGGCGGTGAACACAGTCCTTAATTCTTAAGGCACGCTTAGTCTGGTAATGTTTGATTGGTTTTCTCTGTTCATGCAGTTATTTTAGGATTCATCTCTTTGTGATCCTGTTCTCGTTTTCCATGGAAATGTGGTGTATTTTTCCCCCCTGACAACATACCTGTTTGTTTCAGAATATTTGGACCACTCCCCATTCAGGCTTCTAGAAGCCAGGCCCATAGCCTCCGCACCAGAGTTTGTAGGTGCCAGTTCCCAAGTTTAGGCTTCATGATTATCCTGGGGAAAGTTGGGTTTCCTAAATCTTTCATATGTTGGGCAAGTAGATGCGTGTGAAACATTATTTATTCAGTTCTATAAAAGCTCCCTTTTATTGAGCCCTTGCTCCATACCAGCATCTGCATTCATTGTTTTTCACTCATTACTGATATTTGATACTCAAATAGCCCATTTCACAGATGAAGAAACCAAGGGTCAGAGAGGTTAAGGGATTTGCCTCAGGCACACTGTGCCGGGGAAGCTGGGCTCCAAGTGCAGGACGGACTGAGTCCAAAGCCCTGGGCTCTTTGCTCATATGTTTGCAAATATAAATAGACAATCTTATAAATACTCCCAAGAGCAGACATTGTTTCTGTTAATATTAATAGCTTGGTTTTGAGCATAAAACCCTCATGAATGACTCCATTGTCCTCGCTCTTCGTCCTTCTACCCACAGTGCTGGAATTGGCCGGACAGGGACGTTCATTGTGATTGATATTCTTATTGACATCATCAGAGAGAAAGGTAGGTCATTCGGAGGGCAAGAAGCTACGATTCCTGTTTTCAGTTTATAGAAGGAAAGTGCTAGTGAAAATAGCCTGCAGAAGAAAATTGAACGTTAAAGTATTTTCACAAAAATCTAGGCCAGAGACTTCAACTTTCAGTATGTTTGCCCAAGAACAGAAGTGATGCTGTTTGAGCTTTTGGCATAAAACACAGCCTAGGAGCAGTGGCTCCCACTGCTGTGGCCTTTTGTTGAACATGCAGTGGTGGTCTCTGTCCATCCGCTCACTCCTTGTTGATGGTATGGGGTGGTGGTGTAACCTGAGGGGCTCCTCACCGCCGACCCCTGACCCTGTAATCTTCTAGGATCGTTGATATTGGTCAGAAGGCCAGTGCCGTAGCCCTTGGAACAGGTTCGGTTAAAACATGAATGAGTAAATTTGCCTTATCTCTGCTCAAAGTTGTGCTTTAAACCACTTCACGTTGTCTCTGCAGTTTCTCCTGATGCTTCGTGGTGCTTTGCTTTTAGGTGTTGACTGTGACATCGACGTTCCCAAAACCATTCAGATGGTGCGGTCTCAGAGGTCAGGGATGGTCCAGACAGAAGCACAGTATCGATTCATCTATATGGCTGTCCAGCATTATATTGAAACACTACAGCGCAGGATTGAAGAAGAGCAGGTACCAAGCCTACACGGCTGACATATAGATTTTTGGTGTATTTTTTCTGGGCAGCTTGGCTTGGATATGCTCTCCTTCTGAGTGAGAGTTCAGGCTTTGCTAGATAACTGTCTTTATCTGAAAAGAGGAAACAAGTTCCCAACCAGGAAGGACCTCTCTGGAAATGAATTATTCCCTACCGCACAGCTCGGATTTTTCACTATGGAGTAGCTCAGGGAGGGGCACCAGGCCTGACAGATGGGTTTGGGATTTTCCCAGGCTCACCTGGCAGGCTTAGAACTCCAAGCCTTGAAGTTTCCAGCCTGTTCCAGTTTTGATCCAGGCCGCATTCATCCTGATTCCATCTCTTAAATGAATGCCTCACTCTATATAGCACATGAGGGTTGGAACCCCCAATGTGGTCGAGTTGGAAATAGAAACATTTCCATTTTTAATAAGCCACACATAATGAGCAGTGTGGTGCTGCAGCCTTTCCAGTGGAAGCTCTTCATAACAGACACAAGGCTGAGTTCATGAGGACTGAGGAGACTGCTCTTTTGGGAGCTGTCCTTAGTTCACTCCCCACCCCCACCTCCAGCCCCATCACTGTGCTGCTCACTGGATAGACATGATGTCTAAACATCAGTGGTATTTGCCTTCTTTACCCTGTTTATCACCTTCTGAGAAACTCAGCTTCTCAAAAATGGGACTTGCAACCTGACTGAAAGGTTTCTAGCCTAGCAGCCCAGTGGCCATGTTATCAAAGCATGGTCAGCCCAAGTTAGTTAGTTTAGTAGGTTCTCAGTCCATGTAGAAATACTCACTAGGTTGTTTCCTTGTACAAAAACATCTTCAGAAACAGTATGGATATAGGAAGGCATGGTCTATTTGATCATTAACAAGCTTTACGCTGGTTTTGAATAATGTAAGTGCTGTGAACTTAAAATAGAACTTAAAAGTAGAAGTGTTAATCTCTCAGTCATGTCTGATTCTTTGCAACCCCATGGACTGTAGCTCACCAGGCTCCTCTGCCCATGGAATTCTCAGGCAAGAATACTGGGGTGGGTAGCCATCTCTTTTCCAGCGGATCTTCCCAACCTAAGGATCGAACCCAGGTCTTCTGCTTTGCAAGCAGATTCTTTACCGTCTGAGCCACCAGGAAGCCTTTAGATGGTTACTGTAGGCTATTTCATATTCACCTTCCAGTTATATTGATTTGGGCCAGGAATACTTACTTAAAGCATGAAGTTGCCTCAAAAGAAAGACTTCTAATAAGTAGAGCACAGTACCACTGGTACAAATGGGAAATTACTTGGGAATATCTTGAAGACCATAAGATAGTCTTGCTCAGAAAAGCTGGGGGAAAAGCTCTCTATTTCATTCAGAAGCTTTGGTTTTTCTTCTGGTTTTGGAGAATTTAGGGACTTTCCCTCCTAGCTGATCTGGCACTACACATCTTCCTATTACTTACTGTATATGGTCCCTGTAACCCTAAATCTGAAGTTGTAATTTGGATTTAGGAGCTAGTTAAAACCAAAATACCTTTATTGCTGCCCTTTTATTGGGGATGAGGGGTAGGGGAGGTAGAATCACTTAAATATTACAGAATGTAGATTATAGAAATTGGATGTCCCCAGTAATCCCATCCCAAGAGTACTTGAATGAGTATGTGCATTCGTCCACTCAGCCAATACTTTTCGGTGCCATTACGTGTCAGTGCATTAGCTATTTGGTATATGAACTTTTGGATTTAAAAGAAAAATATGTAGGCTTAGATTATATTTGTTTTTTAAAATTAGATTTTGTGGGGACTTCCCTGGTAATCCCAGTTGTTAAGACTCCATGCTCCCAACACGAGGGTTACAGCCTTGATTCCCTGGTCAGGGAACTAAGATCCAGCATGCCACAGAGGGGCAAAAAATAAATTTTTAAAAAATCACTAATAAAAAGAAATAAATTAGATTTTGTGATATGTTGCTTCCTTCGTTGTACTGTTTGATTCAATGTAGGAACTTGCTACTTGATTTGGGACTAGAGTAAGAAGTACCTTAATTAGTAGGTTTCAGTGGCAGACTTAAAAATACTACACCCACGTGATTTTTAGATTAAGCAAAAGAACAAAACTCATTTAGCATAATTAATTATTCTGAAATCCATGCATTTCCAAAATTATTATGAAGCATTAAGGACCTTTGGGAGTAAAAGACTGCTGCAGAGGAACAAATGGAAAAAAAGAAAATGACAGGGGTGGAGAGCAGGGGAAAGGAAGAAGAGAAATCAAGGCAGCATTGGAAGGAGGAAATGCAGAAACAGAGGTGGGAATCTAGGGGAAATGCAAATGAGCAAGACTGAGAAAATTCTCCAGTCTTTATATGCCGATCTCACACTCTTCTGTTTACTTGGAAGTTGATTTCTTTTGTTAACTTCCACTTACAGTATTAAAAAGACATTTAAAAAAAATACACAGAAACAGTGTAATGGAATTCCCTTAGAATGTTCAGCAAGGTGATATCATACTATTGTACTGTTTAATTATTTTGCAGTTTGTGTTTTTGAACCTAACATTGTGTGTGAAATCTGTTTTGGTGTGCACACATAAGTACGTACATTTCCTCTTATTTTATGATACAGATACATCACATTCATTTGTTCTTTTGGTGAATGTTGTTGGAAATAGCACGTCATTGGACATCCTTGTCAGCTCTTCTAGGCTCGTGTGCATGAGCTTCTGAAGAAGAAAATGTTTAAAGTTTTAGTACATACGTGCCTTTTCATCATTACCAGATACTAGTGTTAGTACTATCCGTTCTGATGAATTGTGCACCAAAGTGATGGCATAGTTTACCCTCCCACCATCAGTGAACGAAAGTCACTGCTCTATGTCAGTGTTTGATATGGATACCCTTTCTAATATTTGCTGTTTCTTGAATAATCCTGAAATGAAAGCAGCATTGTATAATGATGAGAACTTTATGGATTAGATTTTTGGAATTGGTTGTTTCTGGGTGAATTTAGGAGGAAAGAGTGATAAATCATCTAACCAGGAGTTCTACTGAATGCAGTTCATTCTGTATCTGAGATGAGATTGCAGTCTACTGATTTTCTTTACCT
Organism: Odocoileus virginianus; assembly: GCF_023699985.2. Classification (NCBI taxonomy): domain Eukaryota; kingdom Metazoa; phylum Chordata; class Mammalia; order Artiodactyla; family Cervidae; genus Odocoileus; species Odocoileus virginianus. The sequence goes on along the minus strand of NC_069685.1, from coordinate 57,756,239 downwards.
TTTTTCCCTCCAGAGTTTATCATTAGGCTGAAAATAAAGTATTAAATGTGCTAGGGGTTTTTTTCTGGTGTGGGGGTGGGATGGTGACAATGTGATAAACGTATGAACCTGATAAGAGTGCTGACATCTTTTGTACCCGTGGGCCATTTCTACTTGGAGTGCATTTATTTCTGGAACTCTTTTCCCACCTGTTTACTTGAAAATCATTAAATGTGTTGCAAGTGAACTATGAAACGATTAGATGCTAATGTGGCAAAGAAAGTGTGAATTCTCTCTTAGCTCAGAAGCAGGTACGTTTCATTTAATACAGTAAGTTGTTAATGCATGATTCTCTCTGCTTTTGAATTGTATGGTTCAAAAGTCCCTTTCACCCGTAGGATGAATTTACATGGAGGTGAATGCCCTGGCATTTGGCCAACGTACCAGTATTCAGGGTTCAACTTATCTATCTATCCAGCTCTGTCTCTCTCTCCCTCCTTTCTTCTTTCTTGTGAAATGGCTTTTTAACTTCATCATTCCTTCAAAAAAGTCATAGGACTTCATATATGCAACCTTGGCTTTTCAGAAAAGCAAGAGGAAAGGACACGAATACACAAATATTAAGTATTCCCTGGCGGACCAGACAAGTGGAGATCAGAGTCCCCTGCCGCCTTGTACCCCAACACCATCCTGTGCAGAGTAAGTAGAAATGAAAGAAATTCTTTTTTCCTGAACATAATCCTTTAGAAAAGCTTAAAAAATGACACATCTTTGCAGCACATGCCTTTCCTTGGTGCACACTATTGTTGCCTGACTGGTTTGTGAGTGTGGCTAGCTAAGCTAAATTGTAATTCACCTAAACTGAAGGCTGCTTGCTACACTGGCTAGGATCCTCGGGGATTATAAATATGTCAAGTGCCGGTTCTCCAAGAAGAATTTTATTTTTATTTCAGTGGGGTGGGGGATTGTTGCAAAGGTAGGTAACACCCCTTTTGATGAGTGAAGATTCTTTGCTACATAAAATAATGGTCTGATGGTCCCTGTGGCTCAGGTGGTAAAGAATCTGCTACAGTGCAGGAGACCCAGGTTTGATCCCTAGGTTGAGAAGATCTGTGGAGAAGGGAATGGCAGCTCACTCCAGCATTCTTGCCTGGAGAATCCCGTGGACAGGGGAGTCTGGCAGGCTACAGTCCGTCGGGTCACAGAGAGATGGACTTGACTGATTGACTCAGCGCACAATGGCCCACACAGTCCTGGTCTAACTTTCCACAGTCAGCAGAAATCCACTGTGGTTATTTAAACCAAGGGTTAGCGAACTCTAGCCCCCAGGCCAAATCTGGGCCACAGCCTGTTTTTGTACAGCTCATGGATAGTTTTTAAAGGGTTATTAAAAAAAAAAAAACACAAAGAATAATACATGACAGAGACCGCATATGGCCCACAGAAACTACATAATTTTCGGTCTGGTTCTGTACAGAAAAACCTTGCCAACTCCTTTTTTAAACTAAAACATGTGATAGGAAAATATTTGTTAAATCAGTGATGTGAATAGCAATTATAAGTTATGATTTTTCTGTATATCCTGAAGTCACTCTCTGGTATAACATTTACTTTTTATTTTCTCCTGCGAGTCTTATGTCTGTTTGCTTCTTATGTGGATTTTTAAACCCCTGCTGGCTTTAATACTCTATATAAACGTTTTGGATAACATATATGCGGTTCGTATTTACATTTGCTTTCTATTTAACATCAAGATGAAATGATGCAGCAAAAGTACGCTTTCCACCAAACTCCCTCTTCCTTCTGGCTGCTTTTTTCTTTCCCAGTGGGCCAAGGGGGAAAGTTGATACTCTGAATTGTGATCTGCAGTGGAACTAGCATGTCAGGGCTCCGATTTCTTGCCAGAAAGCTTTCCCCACGTGTTGGCTCAACAGAATTAGCTCTGATGACTCCCCTATTACCAGTGGCCTCCTTGCGACCAGCAGGTTCTCTGCCTTTCCCATCATCCCCCTCAGAGGGTGCAGACCCAAGAGACCCCAGCCCCACTGCTGTTTCAGTGTGCTCCTCCCTGGCCAGCCGCCGCTGCTGCTTTCCCCGTCCTCCTGGGCTGTCTGGTCACCGTAGAGTCTGGACTCTGACGCCTCCCTGCCCACCAGGGGCCCTAAACCACCAGTCAGCTTCACGTTCACCTTCACATGACTGGACTGGGGACTGAATGGATCTAGAGTCACTGCCTGACCGTTCCTACAGTTTGCCTTCATGGAGCTCTGGCCATCAGCTCCCTCTCCTCACAGTGAATACCATTCTTTTCTCTGTGCGCGCGCCCCTGCTTCCTTCACGGTCTAACCCAGGACCTCATTATACAGGCCTCCCTTACTCCACCCTCCTGGGAAACAACTCTCCTTGTGCCAAACCCTTGAGAGCACGCAGACTCAAGGCTCTAAACAATGATTTTGATAGGTGTTTCTGTCTCAAATCCCCTCCTAGAATGTCAGCTCCTGGGGGCAAGAGCTATATCTGTGCCATACTCAGTCCCGGAGAATGAAGTAGGTGGGTTATAACTATCACATAAGGTTAAAGAGTATGTCTGTGTTTTTGTTAGTGTCTTCTTCTTTCTCTTCTTTTCAGAATGAGAGAAGATAATGCTAGAGTCTATGAAAACGTGGGCCTGATGCAGCAGCAGAAAAGTTTCAGATGAGAAGACCCGCCAAGATGTCAAGCACAGAAATAGGTATTTCAGTGGAAGTGGTCTCGGGTTCATCGTTCATATCAATTCAGTTCAGTCGCTCAGTCGTGTCCAACTCTTTGTGACCCCATGGGCTGCAGTATGCCAGGCTTCCATGTCCATCACCAACTCCTGGAGCTTACTCAAACTCATGTCCATCAAGTTGGTGATGCCATCCAGCCATCTCATCCTCTATCATCCCCTTCTCCTCCTGCCTTCAATCTTTCCCAGCATCAGGGTCTGGTGAATTTGTGGCATTTTGGAGCTGGCAGATAATCTGTGACTGTTATAACAAAGCGAACCTACTCCTTTTTAGAAATCAGCCTTCTTTTTCTTTTGCCTATATTTCTTTTTCCAAGCTGGATTTATTTAAATATTGAAATCAAATACAAAATTTATTCTGTTAAGGGAAGGGTTAGCACTTACTGAGAAATGGTTGAAACTGGTGATGAAGAGCAGATATCATCATTCCTGCAATTTTTAGTAAAGTAGATTAACCCAGGCTGTGCTGGGAGAGAATCTCTAGGAATCTAGGAAGTGTGGGGACACGGTCCTGGATGACTGGAGTCAGGATGCCTGAGTTTTCACCTTAGTGGGCCTCTGCCTGCCTGCCTGTGTGGCACAGGGCACTGGACCTCCTGGGCCTCTCTAACTGGCTCGACTCTACCCCTTCCAGCTCTGATGCTGGGAATTATCTCCCCTCTACCTCTCCTCCCTGTCAATCACCTTTTTAGAGAGTGACCCAAGTTTGTGATGGGTGTAACCCAAGAGAATTTAGAAGCTCACAGTTTTTAGTATTTCATGTTGAAGTTCTCATTCCTAATGAGTAGTATATTTAAAAGCTTTAACTCTGCTTTAAAATAGTTTACTGCCTTGCCAGACTTTTCAGTGTATGCTCCTTAAAAATTCTAATTTCTTTCTTTACTAGATGTGAACTTTGACCCTCTCCCTGAAAAGATCAAGAACAGATGCAGGAAAGCTTACATGAAGAATGAACTTGAATTTGGAAGACTTGCACTGTGGTTGGCTACTTTTTGATAAGCAAAATTTGAAACCATTTAAAGACCACTGTATTTTAACTCGATGACACCTGATTTCCAGTTACTCATGTCCTCAGATAAGAAGAAATCATCTCTGTGATGTAGACAGTGTTATATTTTATGGAGTTTTATTTTAAATTAAGGAAGCAGTTAAATTGTGTTGTATATTTTACAGATCATGGAGACTCAAATTCTAGTTATTGGCATTTTTTTTTTCTTTTGATAACCTCAACAGATTGAGTTTCCCCTCCCCTCTTTGTGGGGGATGCTAGGGCACTTGTAAGAGGAAAAATGATTTGGGAAAATTAAGTAACAACATCCTATAGAAGAGAGAACAGTTTTATTTATCATCACTTATCCAGCAGTGGATAATTCATTTTGATGGCCTCTTATTTTGGCTCAAGAATAATTAAGCCAGTGCCCCAGACTGTCTACCTTTGCATTGACATTAAAAAATCATGGAGGGGAAAGATCATTGGAACTTAGGATAAAAGGCATGCTTTCTTCTTAGCAGTTGACCAATTCCCATTCAGCCTGTTGACTGAAAACGTTGTGGTGGGAAAACATTTGCCATCTTATCTTTTCATTTGAGTAATTGTCTTGTGTTTGGGAAAAAAAATTGCGTCTCTGGATAACCAGGTTTTGGTTATCATTTTTTGCTGACAAACCACCTCAAAACTGAGTGGCTTAAAACAACAGCTTGCTTTTCCTCACCTTCTTCAAACTGGGCTGGGCTCAGCTGGGTGGTTCCTCTCCTTGTCTTGCTGGTGTCACTCATGTGGTGGGCAGGATGGCTTGGCTTCTCTGTCTGTGTGTGGTCCTTGGGTCTCTCGTTCGCCAGCAGGGTAGCTGGACCACATTCATGGCAGCTCTGAGGCCCCAAGGGTATAAAGTAGTAGCAGCCGCATGCACTGAAGACTTCAACCCAGAACTGTCACCGCATCATTTCTACTGCCCCGTGTTGATTAAAGCCAGGCCCAGGCCCAGGCCCAGCCCCATTTTGGGAAGAGGGCACTGCATGAGGGCGTGAACTGGAGGTAAGGTTCCTTGGAGGCCCCCAGTGTAACAGTCAAGACCAGTGCCATGGAAAAACAGCTAAAAAAAAACCAAGTAGCAAAAGCAGGAGCCGCTAGTGACCTTGGAAAGCTGAAGCTGGTTATGATAGCTGGTGTAAGCTGGGAGTCAGGCAAGCTTCTTGAACCACTTCTGCTGGCTCTTAGCATATTTTCTGAACCATCACTTTGGGCACCTGACCTCTTAAGGATGGATGTGTTTGTGCGGGCAGAGCATTTGAGAGCAGAACCAGCTCAATGCCCTAGCCCCTATAGAGAGAGGTGTCTGGGGTGCTTTCTTCATGCCCCTGGTTTTAGTCATATCCCACACTCATGCTTGCCATTGGCTGAGTGAGGAGGAGCAGTCCTCCTGAGGCCACTAATCTGACTGAATTAGCAGTAGCTCATTTTTGTTTTAACTGAGCAGTAAGATTTGCTAACGTCCTACCTGAAGTGCCTTCTCCAAAGACATCCCTCTTTGCCCTGTGTGTTGAATCATCATTTAATGAGTGTATTTCAATTAAAGTGTCATTGGTGGACATGGTAAAGATAACAAAATGCCATGGCAACTTTGCTGTTAAGTCATGGGCTCCTTCATCGAATTCTTCTTGCTTTGTCTCTTGAAAAGGAAGGACTAGATCCAGCCCTGGTAGTAATTCCTTCCTGAGGGCTTTACCTCCTTTAAAATCCTGAGATTTGTTTGAGGAGAGCCTGGCTGCCATTTTCAGAAGACAAAAATGTATATTGGAAAAAAAATAAAGTGTATAGATTTCCCCCCTACCCTACCTCCCATCCCGCCTAGCCATTGAATTTCAGCATTGAAGCAGTGCTTTCAGTGCTTCAGAACACAGGTCTGAACTGAAGGTAATTACCTTATAAGAGGAATGTAAATGACTACTGTCTTGTCAAACCTGTAAGGAAAGAGATTCTAGTTAAGTATTTGCAACAAGGATCTTGTGTCCTGTTATTTTTTATTACATTGTCACATTGAATGGTTCTCATTTCTGCCGTAAATTTTTGACTGTGGACTTTGGGGGCAAGGTCTTTCACCAGCATACAAGGGTTTGATTGTACAATATATCTGCTACAGTAACGTCTCTGCCTGTGGCTTAAGATCAGTTGGTTTTGCACTTGGAAACCACCTGATCTTGGCCAGCTTTGTTTGTAATGGGACATTGATTTCATTTAGATTTCCCTCCATAAAGTCAGCAAACTATCATGTGCTATAAACTGATGCTAAGACAAGATTGTAATAGTCCCTAGGGTGCTAAGGTTTGCCGTGTGTTTGGTAAAGGTGATTGTAGGTTCTTGGGTAAGGTTACATGGGATGGCTTTAGGTGGAGGGACTGTGAAGTTGGGTGGGGGCCGGGGGGCAGGGGCTCAAGGTGCAGGTAGAAAAAAATACAGTGGAAATGGGAGTTCCAAAGAGGTGGTTTCTGAGAAAGTCAGAGGGCCTGGGGCCAGAGCAGTCAGTAATAATTGAATCAGGTTACCTGGGAAATAGGTGTGATAGCTACACGTCTGCAGTCTGCTTCTGGGTTGCTGGTAGACATTAAATTTGCACAATATCCCGTAGCTGGCTAAGTATTTTAAAATTAAAGCATAGGATTTTATATTTGGGGTGAAGAAATTACCTGGCATGTGGTATTGGGGTTTTTTAAAAAGAAGCCAAATTTCAGAGTCTTAATAACTTTTTTAAAAAGGGGAAAAAAAAGCAAAAAGACACCTTGTATTCAGTGTGTGGCCCTCCTGAAAATTCTGGTCATCTCTCCCTTTGAAATCAGTGACTCAGTGACTTTTTAAATGTGGCTAAACAGGGATGAGAAAGTACATGTATGATTTTCTTGGTGTTTGTGCATCCTTTACAAAGCCCAGTTGCTTTGGAACAGCCAGGAAAGTCATCAAGATTATTTTTAGGTGTTATTAAGGGGTTATTAAGGGTTTACTGGGGTTTTTAAGAACTAATATAATGTCCTGGGTTCTTTCTAGTGCAGAGGAATGTGGAAAAAGGTATGCAATTGTGAAGTGCTTTGTTGTAGCTTATTAATCCGCAAGGGAAATTTAGGCTGTAGACATAAGTACAAACCCAGTGCAGTTTTTGTTTTCTGTATGTTGTTGGGGGAATAAAGTTTTATATAGCAAGCACATGGCCTCCCTGATTTCAATATGCCTTTATTAGGATCTGTATTAGCCCTTAATTTCTTTAAAATCTTTTCCTCTTCCTCTTGAAAAGTAAGTTCCAAAATATAGTTTATTGTATCTTCCATCCTTAAAAAAGTTTGTTCCTTTTTCATTACGGGCAGTTCACACAAGGCAAAAATATTAAACAGTTGGTTTTAGTGTGTTGTATAACTTTGCTGTATATCAAACTAATTTTTACAGGTTTTCATCCTAAACCTCAAATCATGTAATTAATAATTTGCCTGTTTATTTATGACCTAATTGTGATTCTTTTATTAATAAAAGCTAATGGAAAAGGATCCTTTATTAAGTTGATGACTAGACCTACAGTTAATTTTCCTGCAGTATATGAAGTATTGTACCAGAGTATTAAAAGATATGTAATATTTTATTGATAAATCTATCCTTTAAAAGGAATACGTTTTAGGATGTCATCATTTTGATGTGAATCATGTAAATGTTGATAATATGCACTGTTTATTATACATTTAGTGTTTCAAGAGATTCAGTTAATTGCCTTTTTGCCCACGTATATTACGTAGTCTATTTGCAATTGTTTTTAAAAAAAGACATTAAAAAAATAGTTTATGTAGAGGAACGTTAGTGGCTGTTAATTGTCTCCCCACCTGTATTTATGGGTGTAGTTCAACTGCTTTGCTAGTTGCAAAGCTGCATTATCAGAGTAAAAGTGTATTTGTAAAATGTATGGGAACTAAAAATTAGGAATAAAACCCTTTTCTTATATTACAGTATTTGTCATTTACTTCATCAACAATGTCCAGAAACAACATTGCAAAGCAACTATACTCCAAAAAATTAAAAAAAAAAGGTCCAGGAAAAACTGGGTTTATATGTCCCTGATCCTCTATATTGGCCAGATGCTGACATTTAGCAACTCTTACCTAGAAGGGAACTTGGAATATAGAATGAATGAATCAGTTCCTCAAGCACTTACTCAGTACTTAACTTTTTGAGTAGCTCTGGGAAACACAAAGGCAATTTTATTCGAAAGAACTTTTAAGTAGTGAATAAAAAATATGTGTAATATATAGAAAACATATAGAACTGAATGTAAATAGTATCGAATGGGGCTCTGAAGTAAAGGTACGATAAAGGAGGCTTGCAGGAGGAGTAAATCATATGACATAGGACGTCAGCTCTCCCCTTACGAGTAGATTTAGGTCTCATCCTCAAACAGGGCCATTTGCTGCTTCTGACATTGCTACACAGAAAGAAATCCTTTTTTATAAATAACAAAACAGGTATTCCTTCTGTATTCTAAACCCAAGGAGTGATCTGTATTATTTACTTACACTTTTTTTCCGTTTATTTTTATTAGTTGGAGGCTAATTACTTTACATCATTACAGTAGCTTTTGTCATATATTGAAATGAATTAGCCATGGATTTACATGTATTCCCCATCCCAGTCCCCCCTCCCACCTCCCTCTCCACCCTATCCCTCTGGGTCTTCCCAGTGCACCAGGCCCGAGCACTTGTCTCATGTATCCAACCTGGGCTGGTGATCTGTTTCACCCTAGATAATATACATGTTTCAATGCTGTTCTCTTGAAACATCCCACCCTCGCCTTCTCCCAGAGTCCACAAGTCTGTTCTATACATCTGAGTCTCTTTTTCTGTTTTGCATATAGGGTTATCGTTACCATCTTTCTAAAGTCCATATATATGTGTTAGTATACTGTAATGGTCTTTATCTTTCTGGCTTACTTCATTCTGTATAATGGGCTCCAGTTTCATCCATCTCATTAGAACTGATTCAAATGAATTCTTTTTAATGGCTGAGTAATATTCCATGGTGTATATATACCACAGCTTCCTCATCCATTCGTCTGCTGATGGACATCTGGGTTGCTTCCATGTCCTGGCTATTAGAAACAGTGCTGTGATGAACATTGGGGTGCACGTGTCTCTTTCAGATCTGGTTTCCTTGGTGTGTATGCCCAGAAGTGGGATTGCTGGGTCATATGGCAGTTCTATTTCCAGCTTTTTAAGGAATCTCCACACTGTTTTCCATAGTGGCTGTACTAATTTGCATTCCCACCAACAGTGTAAGAGGGTTCCCTTTTCTCCACACCCTCTCCAGCATTTATTGCTTGTAGACTTTTGGATAGCAGCCATCCTGACTGGCGTGTAATGGTACCTCATTGTGGTTTTGATTTGCATTTCTCTGATAATGAGTGATGTTGAGCATCTTTTCATGTGTTTGTTAGCCATCTGTATGTCTTCCTTGGAGAAATGTCTGTTGAGTTCTTTGGCTCATTTTTTGATTGGGTCATTTATTTTTCTGGAGTTGAGCTGGAGGAGTTGCTTGTATATTTTTGAGATTAATCCTTTGTCTGTTGCTTCGTTTGCTATTATTTTCTCCCAATCTGAGGGCTGTCTTTTCACCTTGCTTATAGTTTCCTTTGTTGTGCAAAAGCTTTTAAGTTTCATTAGGTCCCATTTGTTTATTTTTGCTTTTATTTCTAAAATTCTGGGATGTGGGTCATAGAGGATCCTGCTGTGATTTATGTCGGAGAGTGTTTTGCCTATGTTCTCCTCCATACTTACACTTTTGTAAAACACTGTTGCCCTCCTCTTGGTCTCAGCCAAGTTGCGTGTATTTAGATGCAGCTGGTTTGGTCATGTATCTATTCAAGAAATACAGAGCCCCTGTGAAGTGCTGAGTGCTGCATCTGTCCGTGTTAAGTCACTGGGGCTGAGCAGTGAGCGGAACAGAAGTGGTGGACATCGTCACAGGGGTGATGCTCTAACGCGGGAGCGAGGCCTGGTACAGTCAGAAGGTAGTTAACTGGGGATTCTTTGGTGGGCCAGTGCTGTCAATGCCAGGGGCCCGGGTTCAATCCCTGGTCCTGATCCTGGTCAAGGAATTAAAATCCCACAAGAGACTTCCCTGGGAGTCTAGTGGTTAAGACTCCACCTTCCAATGCAAGGGGCTTGAGTTCGACCCCTGGTCTGGGAACTAGGGTCCCACAGGCTGTGGGGTGCGGTCAAAAAAAAAAAAAATCCCACAAGTCGCATGGTGCAGCAAAAAAATTAAAAGAAAAGCAGTTAGCTGTACTTGGGATAAGCACTACTGAAGATGCAGGACAGAAAGACAGGCAGGAAAAATGGGAATTAGACAATGAATTTCAAATGGTATGAGAGTTGTAAAGAGGAACTGAGGGTATCTGTCAAGGGAATTTTCACGAGAGGAGGACCTCTGCTGGGTTTTCATACCGTGGTACTTGGGTGTGTAGAAACTGAACAACAACAACTTTGGTGTGTACTCTCTGGGGTTTCAGAAAAGGTGTACACTGCTAGCCTGGAAACTCTCGTTCCCCTTCAGCCTGCCTGAGATCCTGAGTTGTACGTTAGATGTTGGTTGCTTGTTTGTGTCTGACTCTTTGCAACCCTTTGGATTATAGCCTGCCAGGCTCCTCTGTCCACAGAATTTTCCAGGCAAGAATACTGGAGTGGGTTGCCATTTCCTTCTCTGAAGGATCTTCCTGACCCAGGGATCAAACCCAGGTCTCCTGCATCGCAGATGGATTCTTTACCATCTGAGCCACCAAGGAATTTCTGTACATTAGACAGCAATGGCAATATCTTTGACTTGTCATGAAAGAACTTTCTAGTTCTATAGTTCCTACACATAAGAAAAGTCCCTAAGAAAATGTGTAGATTAAAGGGAATCCCCACAACAAATTAATTGTGAATGGAATGCTAAGGCTATATTTAGCTTGTTGTTGTTGTGTTAGTTACTCAGTTGGGTTTGACTGTTTTTGACCCGATGGGCTGGGCTGTAGCCTGCCAGGCTTGATCCTCTTGTAAATGAAAAGCTTTTGAAGAAAGCACCTAGTTATTGAATCATGTGCATGCTTTTGTATCCACCCATTTGCTTTGACTGATTCTTCACCAGCTGAGCTACCAGGGAAGCCCATACAAGAAGCAGTTGAAAAAAAAAGGGGGGGGGGTGATGGTGACCTGGAGTAAACAGTTTTATTGTAGGTGCTGTTTTTTTACCCCGAGGAACTAAGTGAACTTCCAAACACTGAATTTGAGCCAAAAAGAGTGATTTGCTATTTTATCAATAGCCACAGTTACTAATGAGCTGATAGTCTTGTCATTTGAGGTTAGGTGAATAGCATCCTGATATAAAACACAGCTACTCAAACAAGAGTTTGTAAGAAAAAAATCTTATAAACATTTTTATGGACAAAAAAATTCATGTGTTACTCAGACTTGTCTCTACCTGATAAGACCGTAGAGTGTTTTGGGTACAAACTCTCTTTCATTCAGCAAAGATTAAATCCTTGCTAAAGACTAGACACTGGGAAATAGATGAGTAAAAGTTCCGTTTTGACATGTTCAGTGTAGTCAAGGAGACAGATCTATATGCAGGTAGTAGTTTGATTGGAGTAGACAGTAAGGGTATTAACTGAATGGTTACATGGAGGAGTAAATTATAGGGGAGTTAGAATTCAATGTTGGGGGTCCCTCAAGCTTATTGTTGACCACGGGGAAGCCTCTCTGCGTGTTTGTGTGTGTATGTACAGAGAAAGAGGGAAAGTGTGTGTGTGTGTGTGTGTAGAGAAATAGGAAAACTGTCCTTTCATTTTCTTGTGGGTTCAGTTAAGGTCAGTTTCTTTGCTTCTCTTTCTAGAAATGAACATGCAAGGCAAATAGCTGTTCCCCTTCTTCTTCTCTTTCAACTCTTCTTCTCTATTCATCTTTGAACAAAGGAGAATAATTCTGTTTGTCATGATCTGTACCAATGGCAGTTCTAGGACTCTTCTGGACACATTTTGCAGCAAAACAGTACATGTTTTATCAGTGTCTTTATCCTCTATCCATGCATCTGTTCACCACATTTTTTTAACCATCCCGTTCTTGGTGAAATATAAAGTCACTATTTGGATGATGTAGGCTAGTTTTGTTAGGACTTCCTAGTATAATTTAGAGTATAACTGGTTTGGAATGAGCCATTTCATTCTGAATGTAATCACTGTTGAGACCACATTTTTCAAGGGAAAAATCAAGTTCACATCCTAAGGCGAAGGACTTTTTTTCTCCTACGTTGTAAATGTTTTCGTATAAATTCACAGAGTTACATTGCAATTTAGTTTTACAATTAATAAAATATTCCTTTATTTATTAATTCAGGACTACCCTAGAGAACATATGTAATCTAGGCCTCTGAGTTTTAACAGCTTGGCAGAATGTATCTTCCAAGTGCTGGGTTTTTTTTTTTTTTTTTGGCTCTACAGCTTCCGGGATCTAGTTCCCCAACCAGAGATCCAACCTGGGCCCTTGGCAGTGAAAGCTCAGAATCCTAGCCACTGGTTGTCATTCAGTCACTCAGTTGTGTCTGACTCTGTGACCCCTTGGACTGCAGCACACCAGGCTTCCCTGTCCTTCACTGTCTCCCAGAGTTTGCCCAAACTCACGTCCATTGGTCCATTGAGTCAATGATGCCATCAACCATCCAGTCACCAGGGAATTCCCAAGTAATGGTATTTGAATGTGATCTCATGATTCATGAGTTCTTGTGTGTTTGTCTTTAGTTTGTTTAAAAAAATTTCTTTAATTGTAAAATATGAATAACACAACACTTTTAAGTATATGTTATGGGGAATTCTCATTATTGTGCAACATTAACCACGGTATTTCCAGAAGTGTATCATCACCACTGAAATTCTGGACCCATTAACCAATATGTCTGTTTTTTAAAAATGTCCCTCCCTTAGGCTTAAAAAATTGTGTTTGTTTTTGAATGCATAATAAATTCACTTCGAACAAAGTGGAAAATATTCAAAAGAGGATTTTTTTGTTGTTCAGTTGTTGTTGTGTCTCTTTGTGACCCCATGGACTGCAGCATGCCAAGCTTCCCTGCCCTTCACTGTTTCCCAGAGTTTGCTCAAACTCATGTCCACTGAGTCAGTGATGCCATCTAACCATCTCATCCTCTGTCACCTTCTTCTCCTCCTGTCCTCAATCTTCCCCAGCATCAGGGGCTTTTCCAGTGAGTTGGCTCTTTGCATCAGATGGCCAGAGTATTGGAGCTTCAGCTTTAGCATCAGTCAAAAGAGCATACAGTGGGAAATCTCTTCACACCTGTCTCCTGTGAACAGTGTTTCTCATTATCCCCAAGGACTGAGAGCAATTTTGAACATATGTCCCACTGTAAGTGCCAGTTCCAAGAGTTTACATTTGTTACTTGGATATGGTGTTGGAAAAGACTCTTGAGAGTCCCCTGGACTGTGAGGAGATCAAACCAGTCAATCCTAAAGGAAATCAGTCCTGAATATTCATCAGAAGGACTGATGCTGAAGCTGAAGCTCCAATACTGGTCATATGATGTGAAGAGCCGACTCATTGGAAAGACCCTGATGCTGGGAAAGATTGAGGGCAGGAGGAGAAGGGGATGACAGAAGATGAGATGGTTGGATGGCATCACTGACTCAATGAACATGAGTTTGAGTAAGCTCCGGGAGATGGTGAAGGACAGGGAAGCCTGGTGTGCTGCAGTCTGTGGGTTTGCAAAGAGTTGGACACGACTGAGTGACTGAACAACAACAACAACAAAGTGCTGGTTCCAAGAGTTTACATTTGTTTCTTGGGTGTAGGATGCTGACATGTCCCCCAGGGTGGCTGACACTAGTTAGAGCCCGACCAGCCTCTTTCCCCTCATATCTTTACCTTGTGGGCAAACCCGAGCCCTCATCCCTCTGATAGATGAATAGTGATGGTTCAATGTAACTAAATCTGCTTCTGTCCAGCATCTTTTCAAATGCCTTGTACATCCCTTTCTGTGAATTCTTTATGTCACTTGCCTTTTTTTTTTTTTTTCCTTTTCAGTTCTGGATCTGTCCTGTTTTGAGTTTAGGACTAAAGATACTCAATTCTCTCTGACTGGCTGACTTGTCTGGAATTACTGAGTCACCAATCAATTTCTATAAATGCTCTTTATATGCATATGGAATATACCTGTCTGTGCATTTTGGTTTGGGCCTTGCTGTGATTGTCATTCTCAGTTTTTTCCTTCCTCAGGATGAAGGAACGCATTCTTGGCATCGCCAGGATGCTGAAGCTCTCTATCAGCTACCATGTGAGATCAGTCTTAATTATCCTGGCTAGTGAGTTTAGAATTTCTTAAGGTTTTCTTTCAGATTCAAAAGCACCAAGCAGTATGCATTCATGCATCCATTCAACCCCTTTTTAATGAGTATGGTGAGCTTTAGGCTAGGTACTCTGAGGGATACAAAACAAATATCCATCTTGACCCCTGTCTTAAAAGACTTGATGCCCTATTTAGGGAAAGGAGATACATATGGGCTAAATAAAAGATGGAAAATAAAGCAGCTATGGAAAGACCATCAGGGATGATTTCAAAAACTGAAAGGTACCCTCCCCTGGCAAAGCAGGTACTCTGCCCTGTCTGTTTTGCTCACCACCGTGTACCTGTGCCTAGCATGGTGCCTGGGTGGCTCAGCAGTTATGGATGAATGGGTCATCCCCATTTTACAAATGAGTAAACTGAGGTTCTGTCTTCCCCAGTGGCTTAGCGGTAAAGAATCCGCCTACAATGCAGGAGAAGCAGGAGACTCTGGTTTGATCCCTAGGTCAGGAAGATCCCCTGGAGGAGGAAATGGCAACCCACTCCAGTATTCTTGCCTGGAAAATTCCATGGACAGAGGAGCCTGGTGGGCTACAGTCCATGGGGTCACACAGAGTTGGATATGACTGAAGCAACTTAGCATGCATGCAAACTGAGATTCAGGGACACAAACTGACTTATCTGAGGTTCTACTCACTCAGTAAGTGGGGAATTAGGGTCTGTTGAGCCCAGGAGCACAGGCTAAGCAGGACTCAGGTAGAGGCAGCCTCACTGATTCCCTGGGGCAGCTGTGAACTCTGAACAGTCACTCCCAGCCCCTGCGGAAGCCCCTTTAAGCTCTGGGCCAGCACTCAGCATCTACTCCACTGGTGCAGGCCCCAGCATCAGCACCACTCTGTTGTTTCAACCAGAAATGTAGGGATTGTCTGTGACCCCTCCGATGCCTTTCCATCCCTCCGGCCAGTTTTGTTCACTCTCCTAACGTATGTCTAGCCTTGGTCTGTGGCGTCCACTACTGCCATTCTAGTCAACCTCTGCTGCTTCTGAAGGTCAAGGAGACAGGTCAGTGGTGTTCCTGGAAGTTAAGAAAATGTAGTGTCTCAGGCCCTCCTTCAGCCTTACTGAGTCAGAAAAGTGAAAGTGTTAATCGCCCGGTTGTGTGTGACTCTATTCAACTGTAGCACACCAGGATCCTCTGTCCATGGGATTTCCCAGGCAAGAATACTGGAGTGGGGAGCCATTTCCTTCTCCAGGGGATCTTCCCTACCCAGGAATTGAACCTAGTCTCCTGCATTGCAGGCGGATTCTTTACTGTCTGAGCCACCAGGGGTTGAATCACAAACTTTTTTTTTTTTTAAACGAGATTACCAGGGGCCGTGTGGGTGCATTTGAAATGAGCTGCACTGGAGAGAAAGGTCGTTGGAAATTAGACCCTGTGCTTGGTTCAGTTCACATCTGCAGATGGGGATTTGGGAATCACTTGACATCACAAGAGTACCCACGAAGAAGAAGAAAAATCCAGACTGAATCTCAAAGAACAAGACAAGCGTCATCCCATAAGTCCTCAACAACAGCTTTAGATATTCTTAGACATCGCACCTACCAAAACCGAGTTTGTGAAATCCCAAGCATATGTTAAATCCATCTAACTATGGGAAGAGAAGGGGAAAGAAGTGTAGAGGAAGCAAACTCTAAAATTAAAGTCTGTTTGGGAGGTGACAGATGTCTGGGTCCTGATAGATTTCTCGGCTTGTAAGAAGTAGTTTTTTTATCTTCATTCATACATGTTTGACGGTTGCTTCCCCTTTTACTGTTATTTTTTTTCTCTTATGAAAATCAATTTCCTTCTTTCTAAAGGGTGGATTCTCTCAAGTGTTACCTTGTATGAAGGCTTTAGAAAATGTCTAACAAAGGTTTGAGTTACGGACAGGAAATACTCCTAAGCTTCCATCATACAAATAAGCTTCTAGCAGTGCCCCACTGTCAATTGACTTACTGTGTTCAATATGTTCTCCACCTTTGAACATGGACTAAGATCCTTGTTTGTGTGTAGGCTTAGTCGTGTCCAACTCTTTGTGACCCCGTGAACTGTAGCCCACCAGGCTCCCCGTCCATGCAATTTTCCAGGGAAGAATGCTGGAGTGGGTTGCCATACCTCTAGTGCCACCTGGGAAGCCCCAAGATCCTTGCTGGGGACACATAAGTCCTCTCTTTATTTATTATTTTTTGAACACACTGTGAGGCATGCAGGATCTTAGTTCCCCAACCAGGGATCAAACCCGTGCCCTCTGCAGTGGAGGCGTGGAGTCTTAACCACTGGACCAACAGGTAAGTCCTAATTCTTCTCACGAGATATAAGAATAAACCATCAAGTTTCTGCTAATGGGAAGTTAAAATATATGTTTTTGTACAAGGTGTTAATTATGTTGGAGTTTTAGGCTCCAGGAGGAGATGGAACATTCTGTGCTAGGCGTGTTAATTTGGTGGGAAAAATCAGGGCTTTAAAATCCTACAATCTTGATCTTGTTTCTTGGTTTTGTCACCTACTGGCTGTAAGATCTTAGACAAGTCAGTTCAGGCCTTTGATCCACAGATTCCTCTTTGGGAAACCTACCTTGTTGTGAAGGATTGTTGAGAGGTTTAATGGTGGTGGATGACTCGGCACATAGTAGGCACTCAATAAACATCTATGTTCTTCCTACAGGACTTGGAAATATCTTGCGGACCCTTGACATAGCTTGTTCCTGTGTTACATGAATTTGCTAGCTAATGGCACATAGCAGGGAGGATATGAATGAAATTCATGGGTTGTTTTAGAGTTTACATAGCTCTTCCAAAAGGTAATGGTTGAGTAAATACCTTTTACTTTATTACAGTCAACAAGTAGGAAATTGCTTCACTTTGGGAATCGTGATCTGAAAGAGCTGAGAATGGGAACAGGCTGACAGTAAAGACTGGGTCATGAATTTTGCTCATGTGACTCTGGGAAGTAACTTAAGCTTTCAGAACCTCATGGAGAATGGGGTGATGATCATACTGCCTGTGCAGATAAAATGAGCTAACAGAATACACAAGAATGATTGTTTGTAGGAGCAAAGCAATAAAAGATCCCCCAAATGTCCCTCTGCAGAAGAATGCATGGAATCAGTTATGGTGTTTTCTATACACTGGCTGATGTGTGATACAGCAAAGGGAAGGAGTGGATCCTGTCAGTATGAATGAATCCGACACACAAAGGGACAAGGAAATCTTGGGAGAAGACGAACACAGTGAGATCATTTATTCTGCGTGCCCAGCCACATGCAAAAACTAATAAGCATGTTTAGAGAAGAAAGTTGTTCATAGTCAAACTCTAAAGGAAAATACAGGAATGATAACCTCCACTATCTGATAGTTGTTTCCACATTAGGAAGAGATGAGTCTGGATAAGAGAGAGGGACCAGTGGGCTTCCAATGGCTTCCACGATGCTTATTGGAGCTGTTTTTTCATGTTATTAGTTTTTATGTCTTATCATCTATTTACATTATAAGAGCATAAGTTCCATATAATTTTAGATTTTGTGACATTTTATAAGGTATTTACATTATAAGATATGTTTCATGTTTATGGATTTTATACCATTTGTGATTATATGTCTTGTATATTCTTTTGAACATTCAAAATATTTCAGGATGAAACATTAAAAAGATGATGCTAATACATGTGACAAGCACCTCGTGAATAGTGCCCTGCTCAAGTCAGCTTGTATAACAGCTGGTCGGTGCTGTCTGTTGAGTGATTTCCAGGTGTAGGCACTGTGCCAAGGGCTTGACCTATGTTCTCTGACTGCCTCCACACGACCACCACACCCTGTAGCTGCAATGCTTTTTCTTCACCATACCACAACTGCCTTCTCAGATGATAACTTGTGGCAGAGATTATCTATATGGGCTTTGGTGATTTCTTTCTTTTCCTTTTAAAAAAAAAATTTAGCTGCACCATAGAACTGGTTCCCCAACCAGGGATCAAACCCATACCCCTGCACTGGAAATGCAGTCTTAACCACTGAACTGCTAGGGAGATCTCCGTAGGTGCAGTTACCTTCACTTGTCAGATGAGTAAATTGAGACAGTTAACCAAATCACATTGTTTGAGAATTTATTAAGTGCCAGGTCCTTCTATTACACTTGCCTTATCTTACTTCATCTTTTGGTGACCCTGGGAAATCAACCGAAAATATTGACCAGAGGTCGGCGAATTTTTTTTACAAAGGGTCAGAGAGTGAATATTTTATGCTTTGTGGGCCAGACTGTCACTATCATGACTCTGCTGTTGAAACACAACAGAGATAATGTGTACCTGAATGATGGGGCTGTGTGCCAATAAAACTTTATTGATGGACATCGAGGTTTGAATTTCATTTAATTTCCATGTGTCACAGATTTTGTTTTCCTTTTGATTTTTTCTAACCACTTTAGAATGTAAAGTTTTTCTTTACTCACGAGTTACTGAAATGCAGGCAGGGGGCTGGATGTGGCCCATGGGCTGCAGTTTGCCAAAAGGGGCTGTAGACCATGGGTTCCATGAGGGCAGGAAACTTCTTGACTTTGTTCAGCACTGTATACTCGGCACACCATTACGTGCCCAGTATACGTCTGATGAATGTGAATGTTACATGCTGATATTCAGAAGTCAGATGGTGGTGATATTTTCTCTCCTCTTTGGCAGCCATCTTGGTTTTCAGGGGGCACTGTTAATAATGTTCTCTGTCTTGGGCAAACCAGGTTGCCTGGTAACATCCCAATCAGGGAGGTGACTCTTCACCACGGTGACGGCAGGACACTGGCTGTGTGCTGTATGTGTGAGCATTGAAAGAAGTTACTGATTTTTCCCCACAATTTATAATTTGGGAGAGTTCAACAGTGCAAAAGAAATGCAAGAATAATGGATTAGTGCAATGAAGACTTACATAATTGTTACCTTGATAGAGCCATTTTTGACAGGTGCCACGTTTATGCGGTCTCTATCTACCTACCGCTCTCTACCTACCTACCTACCTACCTACCTACCTGTCTTTATCTACCTATTATATCTATCTACCCATCTATCTGTCTTATTTGTCTACCCACTTAACATACCTATCTTTATCTGTCTACCTATCTTATCTATCTATATTCTATACCTGCCTATCTATCTTCTTCTTGTTGTTCAGTTGTCTGACTTTTTGTGACCCCATGGACTGCAGCACACCAGGCTTCCCTGTCCTTCACTCTCTCCCAGAGTTTGCTCAAACTCATATCCTTTGAGTGGATGATGCCACCCAACCATCTCCTCCTCTGTCACCCCCTTCTCCTCCTGCCCTCAATCTTCCCCAGCATCAGGGTCTTTTTCAATGAGTCAGCTCTTTGGTCAAACTATTGGAGCTTCAGCTTCAGCATCAGTCCTACCTACCCTACCTATCTTCCTACCTACCTATCTTATCTATCCACATACTTATCTATTTACCCACCTACCTACATACTTTCTTTGTCTATCAATATCATTATTTTTCCTTAGACTTAAGTACAGACAGCATGACACTTCATCCTTTAATATTGCAGGGTACAAATCCTAAAAACATTCTCATCCTTCTTCATAGTTATGATACCGTGTTCACATTCGAGAAACTTAACATTGACACAACATAATTATCTAATATATAGTCAATATTTTGATTTCCCCATTGTGCCCCAAATGTCTTGCTTTTTTGGGAACCAGGATCCAATCAGAGATCATACATGTCATTTAGTAGTCTTTTTGATTTAGTCGCCCGGAATTTAGAGCAGTTCCCTTCTCTCTTTCTTTTACGACATTGGTATTCGAGAAGCATAGGCCGTTTGTCTTGTACAAAGTCCATCGATCTAAATTTGTTTTGATTGTTTCTTATTATTAGATTGGGGCTAAACATTTTTTGGCAAAAACACAATGTGGGTATCATTGTGTTTTTCTCGGTGTGTCCCATCAGGAGGCACGAGGTGTCATTTGTCCTGTTATTGATGATGTTAACCTTGGTCACGTGGCCAAGGTGATATTGTCTAATTTCTCCCCTGTGAAGGAATCATTCCCCTTCATGATGAACATCTGCCATTTTTTAATTCAAGGGAAATATTATTCAGGAGAAATCACTCAAGAGTGTAAACCGGAAAAGACAAACAGGTACAAGGGGTCCTGTCTAGCAGAGAATTTGCCAAGCTTCCAGGTTGTTGCAAGCCTTAGGGGTGACTGAATGTAACTGGTGTGTAGCTCCTGGTCCCTAACTTCATGCCGATATATATGCAGAGCAGTGCTCTTGCCCAGCAACTGTGGATTTATTGATTGTGTTAGCTCTCCACGATTCGGTGGTTCAGGCGGGCTGCTGGGGGCGGCAGATCTTGCCTTGGTTGTTGCATTAGTTTTCATTTCATGTAGCTACTAAGATAGAGCACGTGGCCGGCCTCTCCTCCTCTCTGTGGCCTTTCCAAGGGCAGCTGTTTGGACACATGCCACCGTGTTCCAGGCCACCTTCTCTCCCCTGATGATTACAATAGTCCCCGAATTGTCCCTCCAAAATCTGCCTTCCCAGTCCATTCTCCTTCAAACAACCCCAGTGAATTTCTCAAAATTCAAATCAGACTATTAACCCTCTCCTTCTTAAAACTTTTCCTATTGTCTTTTACTTATTATTATTATTATTTTGCCTATTGACTTTAGAATAAATATCTAAATACATACTCTGGCCTACCCTTGATGGTCCGACCCTTACCTTTCTCTCAGAACTTATTTTCTTCCACTCTTGCCTGTCCCTGGTCTCTGCACCCCAGCCACGATTTTCTTTCTGTTTCACAAAAATGAATATTTCCTTTGTTTCTGCCTCAGGGCCTTTGCATATGCCTCAGTGTTCTACCTGAGATATTCTGCTTTCATTCTCCCACTAAAGTAACTACTTGTGTTTTATGCTCACTAGAGACTGCTCTGATTTCAGGTATGGCTGGAAAGTTACTAGGGATTTATCTTTGATTAAGTGTTGGCTTTATTTAGGCTGTTTCTTTCCTCATGGTTGCAAGGTGGCTGCCAATACATCCAGACCTATGTCACACTCTCTCAATAAATCCTATATAAAGAGATTACCTCTTTATTAATAGTTCTGATAAAAATGGGGGGGTTGGTAACTGGATCACCACAGCTCACATGCCCATTCCTGAGTGAATCCTTATAGCCAGAGGGATGGGAATACACACATGCATTGTAAGGCCTGGGTCATTGGAAAGGAGAGTGTGTTGGCATTTCCCAAGCCTCATGGATTAAGAGTGGGGAATGGTCCTCAAAAGAAAACAGGGTGCCATTACCAGAGGAAGGAGTATGAGTGCTGGGTAGCAAAATAATAGGTGCTTATTACTGACTGTTGGAAAGATTTAAACCCATTTTTTCCCCCGGAATATAATAAGTGTTGTATAAATAAAAGCAAAAATAAATAATAAGAGGAGAGTTAGCAATATTTGGCATGCTATGTGGATGGATATGATGGAGATAAGGTGCTTAGAGGCCTCAAGTCTGGAGTCCTGGCTCCTAGGAGGCTGGCCAAGCTTCAACTAAGAATAATGTGGGGAAGGGCTGAGTAGGTGGGTGGAAGAGCAGCTAGTTTTCTCTGTTAGAGTTCCTGTGTGTGTTTGTGTGTGTGTGTGAGAGAGAGATGTAAGTGGCAGTCATTAGAGACCATTAGTTGTTTTTAATTGAAGTATACTTGATTTACAATATTGCGCTAATTTCTGCTGCATAGCAAAGTCATTTAGTTATACACACATATACATTCTTGTTTTATATTCTTCGCCATTATGGTTTATCCCAGGGAATTGGATATATCAATAGTTCCCTGTGGTGTACAGTAGAACTTGGTTGTTTATCTATTTTAAACTTAGTAGTTTGCATTTATTAACCCCAAACTTCCAGTCTATTCCCCTCCCTCTCCTCCTTCCCCCTTGGCAGCCACAAGTCTGTTCTCTACGTGGAAATTGTTTGTTTCAATTACCTATTTTTTAAGGTGAAGAAGTCAGGCCCTGAACAAGGTAAAATAATTGGTCCAACTCCCATAGCAACAAAGTCTATCTCCTGGTTTCATCCCCCCAAACCTGGCATTTTTATTATTTATTTTATTCCTTACTTTCCTTTTGTCTTGAGGGAGGCGCATTTGAATTTATTTTGAAAACCAAAGAAGAATATCAGAGGCATTTTCAGTGGCCAAAAAAATTGCATTTCCTGAGGCTAACTGCAACAATGATGGCAATCTACCTGTGTGTTCAAAAGCCCTGAGAGGGCTGCTAAAATCCTCACTTTTATAGCTGTCTCTTTCATAAAGGCAGTTTGAAGAAGATGCAAATATTCGAAGCTTCTGCAGGTCATTTTGTGTCACAGCCATTGACTGCTTCTCAAGGTTTTTTTTTAATTTTATTAAAGATTTCTTCTACATTTCAGATCTTTCCAAGTCTGGTGCCTGAAAATATAAACCCACTGAACAGAGCTGAACTGGAGCTCTTGGTTATCCTTGTCTAGAAGAAATTTTAGGAATTCTGATGTCCAAAGAACTTCCAGCTTGGCAGAGAATGACATCTGTATTAAATTGCCTGTGCCCTTGGACAGGCCAACGTTGGGACCTCTGTTTGCCCCTGTCCTGGAGGGTAAAACCAGAGTGGACTACAGTGTATGATACAAATTTTAGTTGATAAAAGGATGGAGTTTAAATATCACAGGATCATCCGGTTAAAGTGTTTTTCTTTTTTTTAGGCTGCACCAGGAGGCTGGCAGGATCTTAGTTCCCCAACCAGGAGTCAAACGCAGGGCCCCTGCAATGGAAGCTCTGAGTCCTAAGCACTGGACCACTGGGAATTCCTTTCCTTGATCAATTCCATTTGTCTTTTCCAAGAAGGAAAATGCAGCTTGTTGCTAATAATATTTTAACACCTGCATTGGCTAATCTCTCTTTCTAACAAAGAAAATTTAATAACATTGCCTTTTTAAAAATTTTATCTTTTTAAGTTGAGGGATAGTTGACTTACAGTATTATATAAACTTCAGGTGTACAACATAGTGATTCACAATTTTTAAAGGCTATACTCCATTTATAGTTATTATAAAACAAATAGCTTTATTCCCTGTTAGTGAGTTACTAAAGTTGCTCAGTAGTGTCCGACACTTTGAGACCCTATGGACTGTAGCCTACCAGGCTCCTCTGTTCATGGAATTTTCCAGGCAAAAGTACTGGAGTGGGTTGCCATTTCCTTCTCCAGGGGATCTTTCCAACCCAGAGATTGAACCCAGATCTCCTGCATCGCAGACAGGTGCTTTACCGTCTGAGCCACCAGTGAGGCATATTCCCTGAGCTGTATAATATATCCCCGTAGCTTATTTATTTTATTCATAGTAGTTTGTACTCTTAATCCTCTACCCCTATATTGCTCCTCCTCTTCCCTCTTCTCACTGATGATCACTAGTTTGTTCTCGATATCTCTGAGTTTGTTTCCTATCACTAGTTTGTTGTATTTTTTAGATTGCACATGTAAGTGATATCATACAGTATTTGTCTTTCTTTATCTGATTTATTTTACTGAGCACAGTACCACTCAAGTCTGTCCCTGGCAAAATTTCATTCTTTTTTATGGCTTAGTAGTATTTCATTGTGTATATGTACCATATCTTCTTTATCCATTCATCTGTTGACAGGCACTTGGATTGCTTCCAAATCTTGGCTACTGCAAATAATGCTGTTATGAACATTGGGATACATGTATTTTTTTGAATGAGTATTTTTGTTTTCTTCATATATATATATATGCATAAAAACATTGTTTTTATCTTCTATTTGTGTTTTTCCTTTCCCTTCTCTCTGTATAGCCAGTGAAAACTAGTTTTCCATTTATTTATAATCCAGCAACCACCACCACCAACATGAACATAGTGCTTACTAATTCCAGGAACTTTTCTCAAGATTTTACATGCATAACTCATTCCCTTCTCCTACAAGATAGGAAACTATTATTATCCCCACTTTAGAAATGAGAAAATAAAATCACAGAGAGGTTGATGCACTACCCAAGGTCACACAGCTAGTACATACCAGAAAGGGGATTTGAACCCAGGAATTCTGCCTTCAGAGCCTGTGCTCTTAACCATCCTACTTTGATGATGCATGACATAATGTTTCCTTTTTAAAATAGATTTACGAAAAAAGAACAAAAAAAAGGAGGTGAGAGTTAATTTGAAGAAAAATATTAAACAGGTAATAAAGCATGCATGACAAGGGTACAGCAAAATTGTGACCATGGCTTTGAATCACTGAAACTTAGGAAATGCTGAACACTCTAGAAACCTAGAATTCCATAAACAAGGAAAACGCCTGCATCAGGGAAGACGCCAGATGGGGGCTCCTGAGTGTATTCTAAGCCATAGCTCTGGTAGCTCACAAAATTGCTTGTCTAAAATGAGAAATGTCTTCCTTTCGTATCCACAGAGCCTGGTGACTTCCACTAAGGGCGTCAGGCATGCTGGACTCCTTCAATCTGACCTTGCTGGAGGCTGAGGTTAGCGTCCTTTCGTGGAGGTGCTGGCCGCCCCCAGAAGGACCGCCATGTGACAGGTGTTTTAATGTACTGTCTGTGGGGTGTGTCAACTGACCTTCAGCCAAAGTAATTAATGGGCTTTTTGCACAGTACAGTCATCTCGTGGCCCCTTGGGCAGCAGAGATGGGATGGAAGAGCCTGCACACAGCACCAGAGACGGCTGTGGGTGACTCTGCTTGCCTTGATGACATCCTATCTCCTTCTACTTTGCAGACAAACCCTAGCACTAGCCCTAACCCCAGTCTTAACCCTAACCCTTACCTCACTCTAACTCTTAACTAACCTCGACCCCAATCCTCTGCTTCTCCCCTTTATCCACCTCATTCATCCATCCTTTCCCCCTCCAGATTTACTAAGGTATAATTGGTATTGCATATATTTAAGGTCTCCACTGTGAAGACCTCCTAGGTGTCTGTTAGTCACTCAGTTGTGCCCGACTCTTTTTGACCCCGTGGACTGCAGCCCACCAGGCTCCTCTGTCCATGGAATTCTCCAGGTAAGAATACTGGAGTAGGTAGCCATTCCCCTCTCCAGGGGATCTTCCCAACCCAGGGATCGAACCTGGGGGTCCTGCACTGCAAGCAGATTGTTTACCATCTGAGCTACTAGGGAAGCTACTAGGGAATATACATCAGTCAGTTCAATTCAGTTCAGTCGCTCAGTCGTGTCCGACTCGTTGTGACCCCATGCATCGCAGCACGCCAGGCCTCCCTGTCCATCACCAACTTCCGGAGTTTACCCAAACTCATGTCCATTGAGTCGGTGATGCCATCCAGCCATCTCATCCTCTGTCATCCCCTTCTCCTGCCCCCAATCCCTCCCAGCATCAGGGTCTTTTCCAATGAGTCAACTCTTCTCATGAGGTGGCCAAAGTATTGGAGTTTCAGCTTCAGCATCAGTCCTTCTAATGAACACCCAGGACTGATCTCCTTTAGGATGGACTGGTTGGATGTGCTTGCAGTCCAAGGGACTCTCAAGAGTCTTCTCCAACACCACAGTTCAAAAGCATCAATTCTTTGGCGCTCAGCTTTCTTCACAGTCCAGCTCTCACATTCATACATGACCACTGGAAAAACCATAGCCTTGGCTAGATGGACCTTTGTTGGCAAAGTAATGTCTCTGCTTTTTAATATGCTATCTAGGTTGGTCATAACTTTCCTTCCAAGGAGTAAGTGTCTTTTAATTTCATAGCTGCAATCACCATCTGCAGTGATTTTGGAGCCCCAAAAAATAAAGTCTGACGCTGTTTCCACTGTTTCGCCATCTATTTCCCATGAAGTGATGGGACCAGATGCTATGATCTTAGTTTTCTGAATGTTGATCTTTATGCCAACTTTTTCACTCTTCTCTTTCACTTTCATCAAGAGGCTTTTTCCTCTTCACTTTCCCTATATACATATATATTATGAAATGATGACCACAATCAAGTTAATTAATGAATTCATCACCTCACACAGTTACCATTTTCATCCACTCAATTATTCAAATACTTATTCATTTCATTTTTTAAAAATCCGTATTTATTGAGCACCTATTGTATCAGCTAGGGTTCCAGCAGGAAAGAGAAGGCACACTTCAACTGGATAATTGTTGAGAGTTTGGTAAAAAAAGACTATTAAAAAAAAGTTATATAGTTATGTAACTATAACCCAGTATAACGATGTGCTTGTGATCAAGGGGACTTCAGGGCATACTGAGGTGTTAGGGCTGGCAGAGAGAGAATCATTACCACCTCCAGGGCAAAGGGAAGGAGTGCAGGTGGGGCTGTGCAGGAGGGGCCACCGTAGGTCAGAAGGTAGGTGGTCAGAGCAGGGAGGGGCCAGAAGGAAGCCCCCTCCCCCCTCCTTCCTTGCACATCCCAGATCACTTTCTAGTGCCTCTGAACTTGCAGCTGGAGTGTCACTCATTGCTGTGCATCAGCACATATATGTTGTTACAGTAAAGAGGAAACCAAAACATTTCTTTTACTTAATGTCCCTTGGAGAGGAAGGACAAAGGGTAGATGGAGAGGGCTTTTCCTCAGAAGCAGATGAAGAAGGAATGTTTTCTTTTGCGGAAATCGTGCTCTTGGCAAAGCTTTAATGTGCAAACGATGTGTGATTGGGACAAAAGAATACTAAGACATCATTAGGAAACAAACCTATCTGATTTTGCTCTGTGTTATATCTGGCTTCTGTTCAGGCAGAATTCACTATAACTCACTCACCTTGAAGCTCAGAGAGGGCGAGTGGCTTGCTCAAGGACGCACAGCACATTTGTCAACGCAGTTTTGTTGCTGAACTTCAGGCCCCCTGCTTCCTCATTGTGTACTTGTTCCATTTTGTCATCATCTGTGAAACTGTCTTCAGTTGCTACCTCTCTCTGGGGAGAAACCAAAGTCCTCACAGTTTCTGGAAGAAAGTGCAGTGTTGTTATTCAATCTCCTCGGCTGCCATTTCATCTTTTCCAAGTGTTAATGGCATTTCCCGTCATGCAATGCTCCAGACAAATGCTGGGTTATCTTCCTGGCCCTTTGCCAACTCAGAGAGTTCAAAAAATGGTGATTTTTCGCATCTATCCCTGAATGCAAATTTTCCTTCTAGCAACCTCTGCCATAGGCCACTTGGTCAGATCAGAACCTGTCACCTCTCCTCCCTCTGCTGGCTCCACATCCCACCTTCCCATTTGTCAGGGATGCCATCATATACTCAGGCTCCCAGGCGGTCAAACTGCAGATTGGTCTTTCAGTCTTTTCTGTTTTGTTCCTTTTATCCAAGTCATTATGAGCTCCTTTGCTTTTTACTAACTGGTGTAGACTAGCAGTTAAAAAAAGAAGTACATACTGGTGGGGAAAATGTTGGCATCAGACAGATCTGGGTTCAAATCTTGGCTCTGCTGTTTGTTATACTTATAAGACATTCAGCAGGTTGCAAAAACTCATCAAGTCTCATTTCCATGTGCCACTCAGATCCCCTTTTAGTGGCGGACTTGTCAGGGGGATGCTGACAGCAGATGGCCCTCAGCTGCTGAGCCACCTTGACCTTTTCCCTTCCCGGGTCAGCCCACAGCTCAAGGTGGAGTATGAAGGCCTAGCCATCGAGACCTCAGACCCAACTTTTGAACATCACCAAATTAGCACCAGGCCTCCCCATGGGGCAGGCTGAGGATGTGGTTGAACCTGCATCACAAGCTCAATTTCCCCCTCTATCCACTCTACTTCCTTTCCCAGTCTTCCACAGGGATCCATCCCAATGGCCCTCCTTAATAAACAGCCCATATGCTCAGCTCTGTCTCCAGGTGGGTTTCCTGTGGATTCCAGTTTGGGACACTGGATGATAATCACACTTACTCCTAGGTGGATGGGAGGACATGTAGCCTTCCTGTCATCAGTGAATGGGAAGCTGCTAAGAGGCTTTAAGCAGGGGAACAGCACCATCCAATTTCCTTTAAAAAGAAAGAGAAAGAAAGGAAGAGAGAAGAAAGAAAAAGAAAGAAGAGAGAAAGAAAGAAAAAGGAAGGAAGAAAGAAAAAAAAAAACTCTCTGGCAAAGGAAGGGGGTTCTTATCAGCAGTATCAGCATCCATGGTAATAATAATGGGGATTGGTCTCTGTTGTAGCAAACATTCTGTCCTTTCCTCATTTATCCTGAAAGCTAACTTTTTTTTCAGGTTGTCTCATCTTTACTAGACACCCTGGTGGTAGAGAATTCCATCCTTCTGTCGCTACAAGTATTCTTGATGTACAGCCACAACATCTGAGGGGTTCATTTCCTGATTTGCGGGAATCACAGGAAATGAATCAGATTTTTGCATATTTTTAGGGTAGAGTGATGCACAAACAAATCTAACATACAAAGACCCATCCCGCCGTGGACCACTGCAGGCTTTAGTAGCCTCCAGATGCTCTTCTAGAATCCTGCTTATCTTGCTTCCTCCCTCCCTCCGCTCCACAGAGTGGTCTGCCCCCACTCCCTCCCCCCTCCCCTGGCAAGTTCATCCAGTTGAGAGGGTGATATTTGCATGATTTGAATAATAATTTTGCATAATAGAGGCTCTCATTTAAATGATGCAAATTTCCTCCTGTCCTCTCTTTAGATTATTATTCATCCATTCAGTGAGATCACTTTTTAGGGGATGTGATAGAAATATTTACAAAAGACAGAGCATCCAGTGTGGAGGCTTTAATGATTTCTAGCAAAAATTAAAATGATTTTTAATGGTTTTGCTTTTTTTTTTGTTTGATACATTTGAGGGTGGAGGTTGCAACTGAAGGCAAAATCTCTTTTATGAGATTTAGTGAATTTTAAGACTCTATTTGCCCTGAGTCAGTTGAGGTGAGGGGGGAATTGGGGATGGAGGATCCAACGCAGTCTCTGGATACCTCTTGTGAGATGTACCTGAGGTTCCATCCTACCCTCCCCTTCCTCCCTCTCTGGATCTTGTATGTCTCCTGGGGATGCAAACCTGATGTGTATTTTCCTCCTTTTCTAATGGAAGGAACAATGAATTTGGGGTTGGGAATACCTGGCGGGTTCTTAGGTTGGAAGCAACAGACACCAATTCGGGCTCAGTTAAGTCAAAGACATTAATCAGAAGGTTCAGGAGTTAGACTGTGGGAGAGGGGACATGCAATCAGCCCAGCATGGGTTCCAGGCTCACTTCTTGGCTTGGGGTGATGGGGGCATCTCTAACATTTGCAGGCCCCAAGGCAAGAGTGCAGAGGGAGGCCAGGATATCTTTTGTTTGTGTATTTGAAAATTATACATCAAGCAAATAAACAAAATGTGAGTTATCTTCCTATCTTGACACACTTGTGGGTTTGAATTTAGAATGTTGGATTCCTCAGTCATGGTCCAGAATGTGATGACTCAGGAGATCTCACGGCCCATCCTTTTTTCTCTTCTAACTCTTGGCTCTGTCCTGTACCCCTTCTTGAGCAATTTGTTTCAATCTGGATAAACCTCAGTTTCTTCATCTGTTAAATGGCAAAGATATACCAGTCCCACCTACCCCGAAGGGTTGTTCCCTCTTTCATTCATCCACTCATTCAGTGTTTATTGAGGGCGTACTATGTGGTGGTCACTGTAATAGGTGCTGGGACAGAGCAACAAATAAGGCAGACATGAGGTTTATTTCAGCTGGAGGAGAAAATAGTAAATAAGAAAATAGATAAATAATCACAATTTCATACAATAATAGAAGAAACAAGACAAATAAAATAGGATAAAGGAACAAAGAATAATAGAGATGGGGGCAGTGGGATGCTGTTTTAAATACAGAGATCAGAAAAAACATGTCTGAGTGACATGTGAAATGACAGAGAATGTTTATTGATTGACTTAATGACATTATGCTGATTTCTAGCTTGATTATAGCAGAAGTGGATAAGCTGATTGTTGGTAATCAGTGCAAATTACATAAGATTTCTTCCATAAACATTTTAAGGTTTTTCGGCTTCCTTTTTCTATGTTGAATTTTACTGTTTTTAGAAGAGGTAACCCAAAGGGCAGATTCATCCATCCTTTTAGAGCTGCATGGACGTTTCTCTGAATTAGCTGCTATTTCTCCTGGAGGGCTCTTAAGGTAGCAGAAAGACCCTGACAGCCGGGTCCATGCTCTGTCAGTGACCTGCCCTCCGTGCTCAGCTGCTGGAAGCCTCAGCAGTCTCATTAATGTTGGAAAAGCACTTTGGGTTTCCAGCTGAAAGATACCAAGAAAGGCAAAGTTTAATTATTTTGTTTTTCCCATATCTTCAGTGTGCAGAAAGGCCATCAGAGGCGGCCAGAACTCTCCATCAAGAACAAGAGGCTGCAGTTAATGGAGAGATGAGACCAAGACTGGCAGAGGCAGAGAGAGAGGCGGAGGATGGAAGGAGGTTTTCCTGGCTTCTAGCTGAGGAGAGGTCATGTGGTGGGGGTCAGTCTCCTCCTGTGCCCATGACCCATCCTGTTTCTATGTGGCCAGTGATGTCAGCTTCTTAGGGTCCACTCTGGTCAGATCCATTTCCCTTTCCATATCAGAACATGGCTTGGTGATAACCGCCCACCCCCAGGATTCTCTGTCTTTCTAAGGTGGTCAGTAGAGCCCCAAGGAGGTGGACATTGGCTGGAGGAGATAATAATAATAGCTTTGAGTTACTGTGCATTAGCTATGTCACTGACTCCCCACCACAGCTGCCAACGGAACGATTATCCCCATTTTACAGGTGAAGAAACTGAGGCTCAGAGGGGAAAAGTGAAACATCTGAGAAAATGGGTGAACCGGAATTTGAACTCAGCTCTAACTGGATTCAGCACAATCTTTTGGCTCTGCTTTCAAAATATGTACCTGCTCACTTTTTTCCCAACCCCACTGTTATCACCTGGTCCAGCCACTCTCACATCTCAGTAGCCTCTTCCCTGGTCTCCCTGAATACGTCCTCTCTCCCCACCTCTTTGTTAATCATACCAGGCACACTCCTACCTCAGGGTCATTGCACAGGCTGTTCCTTCTGCCTAGAATACTCTTCCCCAAATAGTTGCATAAGCTTGTTTCAAGTGTGTGCTCAAATGTCACCTCACTGACTCTTCTCTGACAACCCTTTTAAAAATTGCAAATTTTCCCCACTACCCCGATTTCTCCCTCTTTCCTTATTATTCTTCCTGGCACTTCTCATTATTTAACACACTCTATCACGTACTTATTTTTGTTTGTTGTTCACTCTTCCCCTCAAGAAGGTCAGCTCCATGAAAGCAAGGTGCTTTGTCTGTCATGCTCTCTGCTGCTTCTCCAGCATCGAGAGCAGTGCCTGGCACCCAGTAGGTGCTCAATATGTATTTGTTGAGTGAATAACTCCAAAGCCACCATTCTGTCCACTGCAGGCACAGGGCCTCCCTTGACTGGCTTCCTATCTATGAGAATTCCTCATCTTTGGCAATACTTGCTATAGTCAGACACTTCAATTTTCTCCAGTGCTTGGGTGTAAAATAGTGGTTTTTCCCATGTCTTTCTTGATATGCCTGGGAACTCAGATGTCAACGTTTCTGAGGGACAGTGGAGGTGTGTCCCCCCAGAATCCCCCCTCCAACTTTGTTCAAGTCCAGAGCTCCGAAGTAGACCATCTCTCAGGATTTCTTGATAAAATGGGAAATGGGTCTTTGTTTGGGGTTATAATAAGACAAGTGACTTACATAAAACAAAAGTTAGCATCTGCTCTGCACACCGGCTTTAATATTTAGGGATAATTTAAACCCAAGGAAAAGGCAGAGTTATTAATAAACAGTTGAGGGGAAGTGTGAAGAGAGAGTATGAAAATCTTCCATTGAAAAAGCTACTGTAGTTAGCATCCAAAATAAGACCCTGCTTAGCATGCCGGTTCTGCTCATTTGCAAATTAAGAGATGTATTGTTTTAAAAATAATTAACTCTAATTTTACATGTTTGGGAGATGGCTCTCCACTGGCTTAAAAATCTTTATTTATTTTCAGTGTTCTGAATATAGATTAATCTCCATCGCTAAACTGAGCTTTTGCTGCATGATGTGCTCTCAACTGGGGCTTCCCAGGTGGTGCTAGTGGTAAAGAACCCACCTGCCATTGCAGAAGATTTAAGAGACACGGGTTCGATTCCTAGTTCAGGAAGATTGCCTGGAAGATGGCATGGCAACCCACTCCAGTATTCTTGCCTGGAGAATCCCATGGACAGAGGAGCTACAGGCAGGCTACAGTCCAAAGGGTCACACAGAGTTGGACATGACTTAGCACGCATGAACACATGTGCTCTCAAAGGCTCACAGAGGCAAAGCTGGTATTGCTAGAGGAATAATGTCTCGGTCCTTGGAAGTTATATTTTGGGGTTCTCTATAGACCCCAGAATTGCTATCACTTAGAGTAAGGATCTTAGCAACCACTGAGTTCAGTTTTCCTCATTTTACAGGTAAAGAAATGGGAGCCCAGAGAGGTAAAGGGACTTGTCCAGAGTCACACAGCAAATCGGTGGCATAACTGGGATTAGAATGAGGCCCCTTCCAGCCTCAGTAGTTGTATTTTCCATGAAATTTTTGTGTTCCCATAGTTCAGTCACACTTGTAAGATATTCATGTGCCCCTGGTACTATTGTGCACATAAGTTTTTCCTTTTAAATCGATTCCCTTTAAAAAACATAAAGGTGTTTATTTAAAAGGAAATAACTGCCCACATGTAAATGGAAAATCTTATTACTCACAAAAATAGAAAATAAATGATAATTATACAAGGCAAGTAAAACCATGTATTAAGCTCTAGTAAGGCAACTGTGATCATTAAGATAATGACTCATGTACAACAAAAGTTAGCATCTGCTCTGCCCATCGGGTTTAGTATTTAGGGATATTTAGGGCTACTTAGAACTCTGGGCTGGGATTTCCCTGGTGGTCCAGTGGCTAAGACTCTGAGCTCCCAATGCAGATATCCAGGGTTCAATCCCTGGTCAGGAAACCAGATCCCGCATGCCACTACTAAGACCCAGAGCAGCCGAATAAATTTAAAAAATATTAAAAAAGAACTCTGGGCTGAGACTTCCTCTCTGTTAAAAGGAGGCAATAGCAAGTGTGAGAGCAGCCCTGGGGACCTGCGGTTACCAACTTGAGACTTTCTCCTTGTCGTGCTCAGGATAGGAAGGGAATGAAAAAAGGGACGAATTTCTCCCAAGGTAAAGATTATGTGTTAGTTGCTCCTGACAGGCTCCTCTGTCCATGGAATTCTCCAGGAAAGAATGGAGTGGGTTGCCATTCCCTTTTCCAGGAGATCTTCCTGACCTCGGGATCGAACCCCAGTCTCCTGCAGTGCAGGCAGATTGTTTACAGTCTGAGCCACCAGGGAAGCCCCATGTACCACTTAGGATCGTCTCAAGCACTACAGCCCTGGAGGGTGGGGCGGGGGGCGTGTTACCGCGAGACCGTTGGAACGAGATCCAGAGTGTGCGGAGGCTGGAGGTCTTGATCCTCCAGCCGTCAGCTTGGCAGCGGGTGGCCCTCTCAGAGGTGAGTGTGCCCAGAGGTGGAGCTCAGCCTTCTCCCAGGGGCCTTCCAGCTCAGGGCTGGCAGGTGAACCAGGGGCCCAGGGACAGGCTGAGGGCTGTGTTTTCCCCGCAGAGCCCTGGTCCTGGCCTTCAGGCGGAGGCGAACCTTTCCCTGATCCCTGCCTCCTCCAACTAATGGCGGCGTCTCCGAATGTCCACAGAGGCCGGGGTACGTGGATGCTGCCCTTAAGGAAATAGTTTCCATCAGCTACAGTCTCTCTCTTCAAGTTTCACAACTTGGTCCAATTTAGATCAGTTGTATACCTCTAGGAGGTAACCAGAGGCCAGGGTTAAGTTTCAAGGACGTTGCACATTATTACCTCAAGTCCACCTCTGTGGTTGTGTTGGAGGAAAGCAGACCCCTTCCAGGGCCTGGAGGCTGGGCTCTGGTCTAACACTCAAAAAGGAATTGTTCGAGGAGACACACGGGCTTTATTGGGGAGGGGCGCCCGGGCGAAGAGCCGCAGGGTAAGAGAACCCAGGAGGACTTGTCTGCCCCGCGGCTCGCAGTCTCGGGTTTTATGGTGATGGGGTTAGTTTCCAGGTTGTTTCTGACAAATCATTTCGACACAGGGCCCTTCCTGGTGGCGCGTGCATTGCTCAGCCAAGATGGATCCTGGTGAGAAGGACTCTGGGAAGGTGGCAGAACATATGGACTGGACTGAACATATGCACCTCTTTCCTTTTGATTTTTTTTTTTATTCTGGTTGGTAGTAGCTTGTCAGTTCCATGTTCCTTACCAGCACCTCCTGTTTGATAACTCATGCAAGTGGTTGCTATCATGCCTGGCGAGGGTGGGCAGTTTTGGTCAGTGATTTCCCTAACGGTTGGGGCTGTTCTCAAAGAAGGGCAATTGTGGTGAGCTGGGAATTAACCTGATACTTGCTATGACATGTATTCTATTGATCCTATATAACTATTCTCTCCTGTCTGAATGAAAAGCCTGAGAGCGATAGGGTCCAGGGTGCCTGGCTCCCTCAGTGATGATGACCAGGCAGGGCCTGGGGACCTGGCCCCGAGGGCACCACCAGCTGAGAGCTGCCTCTTCAGCAGGATCTGGGCACAGGCAGAAGGACCCAGACTGGATGCTGGACAAATGCTCCTGGGCAGAGTAATTGGCTGGCATATGGGCCCTAGAGGGCAAAAGTTAAGCCTTGGGACCTTGCTCTTTATTATCAGAACAGAGACTAGCATTTGTTTTGGTGGAGGTTTATAGCTTTATAAGTTTGTAGGTTTATAGGTTTGTATATCATAACCTGATCATGTTCTGACCTCAAGAACAAAGGATCTGACACCTAGATGTTTGCAACAACTAACCATGCCCCTCCCTCACCTTTCCTATAAAAGAGCTTTGCTGAAAGCTTTTGGGAAGTTCAGGGTTTATAAGGCATGAGTCATCCATTTCTTTGGATGGCTCTGCAGTAAGCCTTTCTCTGCTCCAAACTCCAACGTTGTGGTATTGTTTGGCCTCACTGTGTATCGGCACACGGACTTGTGTTCGGTAACAATGGGTGACGTATAAAGGAAAGTGTCAGCAGTTTTTAGGAACCTTCTTTAAAAAGACATTTATTTGGACCATTGCTTTTATTTCTTCATCGCTTCCTCTTCCCTGTTGGTTGGAATTTGGATGTGATGGTTAGAAGTAGGCAGCCATGGTGGACAAAGAAGGGACCATGTATATGGAGTCTAGTGGAGCAATAAGGGGACCCTGGCCCCCTGAGCCAGGATTTATTGCTTAATGAATTAATTGGATTTATAAAAGAGAAATGAGTTTCTTTTTTTAAAAGTTTCTGTTATGTTGGATCTTTGCTGTTCACAACAAAAGTTCATTCTAATACAAAAGGAGAATGAGTGAACTCTGGATTACTAATTAGACCACCTGGATTCTAGTCCCACTCCTCCAATTCATCTTCCATTCAAATTTGGGGGTGAGAAACTTAGTCGCTGCTTCACAGCCCTCAGCCTTCATTTTAAGCTTCCACTGGGGTTCACCCCTTGGGAGCTCTCAGTTCTGCTCAGGGTGCTGGGTGTTTCTGTTCTGAGGCAGTGATGTGGGCAGGGTGCCCAAGGAAGGAGCAGGATGGGAACTGGCTCCTGCTGGAGTTTATCTCAGGTGTTACCCTGTCAAGTAGGCTATCGAGGTAAAACTGGGACCCAGAACTGTGAGAGCATCCTGTGTTAGAGGGAGAGCAGACCTTGATAGCTGTTAAATAGCATCACACAGGGAGCACGTCTGTCCTTAAACTGCCTTATTTTTTTCCTTCTGAACCACACCAAGCACGGATCCATAAAGGAACAAACAGTCCATTCCTCTCTTCCTCTCACAACATCCTCAGCAGCTGCACAGTTGTTATGTATTTTAAATAAAGCATTTAAAGCCTCTCAGAATTTAGCAACAATCACCATGGATACTCATCACTGAAATCCTTTGTTACCATGGCAACATTCCACCCTTCAACCCCCCCACCCCCAACTCCATCTTGCCTGTTTACCCTGAAACTGACACATTGGTTATGGTGAATGAAAAAAATTTGAGAGGAACTTCCAAGGGCATAAAGCATGAAATATCTTGCCAAAAAATAGGTATTTTTCCATTATTGTAATAAGTATGTTTCATTCTGCTATTTTATCACAGATAAATGACTACTATTGTTGAGGGGAGAGGAAGATCAATGATGAATTAAAGCTAAAATGATCCCTTTGTCAAATCCTGTAGGTGATTTTTAATAGCTATTCTTGCTGTATTGAAAATGTGGTCAAAAGCCATTCTGGAGTATTAAACCGTTGGTACTATTTGACCCACTTCTTGCAGTTTTTGAAAACACTTCAAGACAACACTTTAAAAGGAACAAACAATCTTTCCAAAGCTCTCACAGCAACCTTTGTGGGGTGGTAAGACAGGGGAAACAACCCCATGCCTGACTCACAGGCAGGGAGTGGTTCTGCAAAGCAGTCAGTGTATGAAGCAGCAAGATCTTTTGTAGCATTTATGAATGCCATGTAGGACAGGACTATACATTTTCTGGTTCAGAGAAATAATGTTGAGCAAATTGAGCAAAATATAGTTGATCCCATAATTATTGGCAAGTGTTCTAGGATTGTGTGTATGCTCCCTGAGCAGCACTGGGGAGATTCTGGAGATTTGGAACTCACTTTGGGTCGGCAACCTTTTTAAGAATCTGAGAATGCCTTGGACCATCTCCCCAGAAAAATCCCCAGACATACAACATTTTACATATAACTATGAGATTCAGTGGTCCTTCGATATCCATCAAGGGTCACCCCTCTCCACAGATGTTCCTCAACTCCAGGTTTAGAGGATAATGTTCATTTAATTCAGTCCTGGCCATTAAGTTATTTAATTTCATTAAAAAGCCAAAACCATACTAAAACATGTTCAGAGATTTCAGATATATTACTTATTTGCTGTCTGTTCCCTTCACTAGAATGTAAAATACATGAAGGCAAGGGTTTTTCAAGATCTTGTTTACTGTCTACATCTCCAGTACCTGGGACAGTGTCTGTTCTAGGAATTGTGTATGTGTGTATTGTGCTCAGTTGCTCAGTCGTGACCCCAGGGACTGTAGCCCACCAGGCTCCTCTGTCCACGGAATTTTCTAGGCAAGAATAGATCTCCTCCAGGGGATCTTCCCCACCCAGGGATTAAACCCCCATCTCTTGCATTGGCAGGCGGATTCTTTACCTCTGAGTCCTAGAACCAGGGAAGCCCATTCTAGCAATTACTTCTCAGTATTTCTTGAAATTATTTAACAGTATGTCCAACTGTAAAGTATTATTATTAGAATTATAACTGTATGGGAATCATCCATGTTATTGCATGTTCCTGTAAACTATTCACATTGCTGTACAGTGTATAATAATACTCCATTGTGTAAATATACCACAGTTTGTTCATTCATACTGCTATTGGTCAGCACTTGTGTTGTTTCCAGTTTCTTTGTTTTGATTTTTTTGCTCTTATGAATAGCATGACCTTGAACTCTCTAGCACATGTCTTTTAGTGAACAAATGAATGCATTTCTCTTTGGAATATGCTTAGGAATGGAATTGCTAGATTACAGTGTTTATGTATGTTTAATTCTAATAGATACCGCCAGTTTTCCAAAGTGGTTGTACCAATTTGCACTCCTCTTCAGGTAACTCTGCATGTCTTTTCTCTCTAAGTCTATTGCATCATTCCATGTTCCTGTATTCCCTGTAAAGACACTTGTAGATAATAATCACCCCCTTTTTTGACTCCCCCCCCAGTACACTTTCTTTCTTGGCTATGAAGTTTCATCTCTGCTTATATGATTTAGTTCCTTGAGAAAGCTCCTCTCTCTACCAGTTCCCTTGAAAACACTTGATGCTAATGTTTGTTGAATATGTGAATGATTGATTCAGATCTTCTGGAGCAATCCCAAATGTTTGCTTTTCCATGTTTATTTTTGGACCATGTGTTAAGAGGAAAACTCGGAGCCATTTGAAAATACTGAACTAGAAGCACATCATCAGCTGAAAATGACCACATTGTTCTAACCCTCAGCTTATAATTGGTGCCAAAAAAAAAAAAAAAGATCTGGAATTTGCTTCCAGAATTGGGTTGGGATGTCACATGTGTGTTAGTCATTCAGTCATATCTGACTTTTTGTGACCCCATGGACGGGCCCACCAGGCAGCTCTGTCCATGGAATTCTCCAGACAAGAATATTGGACTGGGTTGCCATTCCCTTCTGCAGGAGATCTTCGTGACCTAGGGATTGAACCTGGGTCTCCTGCATTGCAGGCAGATTCTTTACTATCTGAGTCACCAGGGATATCACATGGAATTTCAATAAACCTGCCAAGGTGGGCTGGGAAGTTTGTTTCTATTGTCTGTTACTTCCCAGAGATTAAATGTTTCACTCTTTGTGGGCCCCAGCAGGCTTTGATATTGTCTCCAAAGAACATGAAAGTGGAAGGTAAAACACAGAACCTTACTGAGAGCCTTGCATAGGGAAGGCCCCAGACTAGGTGCAGTCTCCTTAATTCAATCAAATTCCACAATAATACCAACATTTTCTTCTCCAGTTCCTTTTCAGAGAGTAGCATCTTCATTCACCTAGTTGACAAAGCCAGAAGTTTAGATGCCCCACTCTCTCTCAGGCCCACATCCCATGCATCGTCAAGCCCTGCAGTTCCTACTTTGAATTTATCTCAAACCTTCCCACTCTCTCCACCCCCATCCGCCATACTGGTCCAAACTACGGCCATCTCCTGCCTGAGTACTGCCAGCAGGATCCACGCTACACTTGTGTTTCCACTGATGTCACCTACAGCCTGTTATTCTCCCAAAGACCAGAGTGAGCTTTGAAAATCACTCTGCTTAAAATCCTTGAGTGACTCCTTGTAACAGATGTTGTGGGTGCCCTGCTCATATCCGCTTGGCACACTCCATTTCTGGGCACACAGACCTGAAAACTTTCAGCAGCCAGCTGCACCTAATATTTCCAGGCAAGGTTTTTGTTTTTGTTTTTTTTAATTTAAAACATAAATATGAGTTTAGTAATAAATCTAGTGTTTAGTATTAAATACATATTTATTTATTTACTTATTTGGCTTTGCTGGGTCTTAGTTGTGGCATGTAGAATCTTCTACCTTCATTTCGTCATGCAGGATCTTTAGCTGCAGCATGCGGGATCTAGTTCCCTGAGCAGGGTTTAAACCCTGGCCCCCTGCATTGGGAAAGCAGAGTCTTAGCCACTGGACCACCAGGGAGGTCCCTTGCTGTGGACCTTTTGAGTTCTTCTAAGGTCTACTGCTGAGCTTTCTCCAGTTTCCCCGAGGAGTAATTTTCACTATTCCTAATTTACAAGTAAGGAAACAGGATCAGAAAGGTCTAGTGAGTTGTCCAAGGTCACGTAGCTAATAAACAGCAAAACTGAAATCCAAATCCAATCTTTATATCCCAAATACCTGAGGGGTAAGGGAAAGTATAAAGGGTAAAAAGTACTTTACACCAAACCATCTTTTTGAACAGAGCATTTTTATTAATAACATCTTTTGAATGCCAATTTGTTAGGATTGTTTAACAAGAATTTAAATTTTTAGCTTCATCCGAATTGGCAGTGCCCTCTCCCCTATTCACTCTACTTCCTTTTTTTTTCTCTCTCTCATTTAAGCATTTTGGAAAATTTCTAAAGGTTTAACTAAGATAAAAAATGTTTCTTATTTCATCTGGTCCTAGTTACTGGCAACCGTAGGTGTTCCTTCCTTTTCATTTCTTCTTCTTCTTTTTTGGTTTCTTTATTTATATTTTACTCTGTAGTTTATAAATTTGCAAAATCAAAGTCTTTACTGTTAAGTTTTCAATTTAAGGGTTGTGCAGTCTTCTAGCTCAATGAACACATATAAGAAAAAGATGTGTTTTTTCCTGCTGGTCCAGTGGTTAAGACTGAGCCCCCAGTGCAGGGGGCAGTTTTGATCCCTGGTGGGGGAACTAAGATCCTGCATGCCTCACTGTGTTGCCGAAAAAAAGAAAAGGAAAAAAAGTGTGCTGTGCACATACATGCCTATCTATATGCGTTCCCACTTCTAACAAGCTTTTGCTGTCTCTCCAGGTATCTTTGCCCCCAGATGTATTTCTGGGTCCTAAACTCAGATGCCAAAGCCACTAAGAGTTATTTTTAGTAAGCATAATTCTACCCTTCACAGGAAAGTTTAAGTTAAGTTTGATTGGTAGACGACCTGCTTCTGGGTTGGGGTTTCATTTGTAGCGGAGCAGCTCCCTCGCTTCGACCTATTGAAAGTCAGCCCTTGACACAAGGATTTGAAAAAAAAGAAAAAATGATTTAAAAATAACAACAGTAAAAACCGGTTTAAATTTTAAATTTAAAACTGATTTAAAATTTAAAAAATAGAAAGTTAAATAAAAAAGCAAATTTAAAAAAAGAGTTTGGTTGCAACCATTGGCTCTAAAAAAAATGACCTTGGATTTATTGTCAACTTTGTATACATGTTGATGACTAATTCAGAAGAATCCTGAATACTGTGTAGACAACCCCCTTGCCTACAAAAAGAGACTCATATCCAGGCCTGACTCAGCTAGTTTGTGACTTCTGTTCTTGACTTTTAGGGCACTCCTTAAGGTGCATCTACCCCTATGAGGTCACTGGGGCTCTCCTTGAGCCCCTGGACCATGTTGGTCCTCTCTGTGTTGACAGTGTGGTCTGTCACTCATTCCATTCTATCCAGTTACTCAGAGCGTGGGATGGGTGGGTGGCTGGAGGAAGAGGGGAGGGCTTTAGAGATGACAGATTGGAAAAGAGGGAGGAGTAAGGGGTCCTCACTGTAGTCCATCTTCAGCATCAAGCATCTTTAAGGTATAACTCAAACTGTGGTCCCCAGACCAGCAGCTTCAGCATCAGCTGGGAGCTTGTTAGAAAGGCAGATTCCTGGGCTCTGCCTTAGAGCTACCGACTCAAACACCTGGGGTGAGTCTCCCAGGGAATCTCTGGTTCAGCAAGTCTTCCAGATGATTCTCATGAATACTAAAGTTTGAGGTTAACGTCCTCCTGTGTGCTTTATGCTATAAGGATTTGTGCTTTTAATCTTTCTGCACCTCAGGTTATACTACCAAAGGCTCTCTTCTCAGTTGTCCTGGCCAGACCCCAGAGAAAAACGGAGACTAGGAACCCCTCTCATCACACTGAGAATCTCAAATAACTTCACCCCTTGCCTTTGGAATATATATCTTAGAATTCAACATTGAGCAAATGACCCAATCAAAATGTGGGCAAAATACTTGACAGTTCAAAAAAGAATGTATATAAGTGGCCAATAAACACATGAAAAGGTGTTCAACAGTGTTAATCATTACTACTACTACTACTACTGCTAAGTCACTTCAGTCGTGTCCAACTCTGTGCGACCCCATCCCTGGGATTCTCCAGGCAAGAACACTGGAGTGGGTTGCCATTTCCTTCTCCAATGCATAAAGTGAAAAGTGAAAGTGAAGTCTCTCAGTCATGTCCGACTCTTTGCGACCCCACGGACTGCAGCTTACCAGGCTCCTCCGTCCATGGGATTTTCCAGGCAAGAGTACTGGAGTGGGGTGCCATTGCCTTCTCCGGTATTAATCATTAGAGAAACACAAATTAACACCTCAATGAGACAACCACTACACATCTACCAGATTGGCTCACACTAATAAGACTGACAATATTAAGTGTTTGTGAGGGTTTGGAGCAACTGAAACATTCATGAACTGCTGATGGGAACACAAAGTGGTACAATTACTTTGGGAAAATACTTTGGCAATTTCTTATAAAGTTCAGCTTATACTTTATCATATGACCAGTAGTTCCACTCCTGGGCATTTAACCAAGAGAAATGAAAACTTATGCTTATACAAAGATTTACACACAGCAGTGCAATTCATAATAGCTCCAAAATGGACGTGACCCAAACACCCATCAACGTGTGCATAGATAAACAAATTCTGGTATATCCATATAATAGAATACTTGTTAGTGATGAAAAGGGAGTGAACTACTGATACAGTCAACAATGTGGACAAATATAAAAAACATTCTTCTAAGCAAAAAAAAAAGCCAGGTAGAAAAACGTGCATATTGTGTGATTTTATTTATATGAAATTCTAGAGCTCTTTCATGTCAGTGGCTGTCTAGGATTGAGGGGCAAAGGAATATGAGGAAAGTTTCTGGGGTGATGGGAAGGTTCTGTATCTTTACTGGAATGGTGGTTGTGCAGATGCCCAGGGGTGAATCCATGCCTCCTGCATTGTAGGCTGTCTCCTGTACTGTAGGAGCACTCTGTACTGCTGAGCCACCAGAGTAGCCCCAAAATGCACCAAACTGTCCACTTCGTTGGGTGCATTGTTGTACGGAAATCATACCTCCATGAAGTTGTTTCTTTTTTTAGTGTTATGGCATGTCAATGACAGTTCGATAAGGGTGATTATTTTTAAGTGCCCATTTTGGCCCAGCTGTGCCCAGGAGGGAATGGCTAACACCAGAATAGACAGGCATCTCTGGTTGGCCTCTGGTCCATCTCAGCGTGCAGCCGGTGCTCTCTCGCTGTTCCCACAGCAGCTTAGAGGAAGTTCAGCAGTACAGACACTTTTCCCACATCAAATAACTTCAAATGCCCAGTAATTGGGAAGCAAGCTCCCCAGCTCAATGCAATTACCAAGCACTCCTCACTCTGCCCTTTGAACCAGCCTAACAACCCTGGGATAGAGATTCTGTAAATAGTGAAGAAGCCATTCTTCCAGGGCTGTCTGGGGACTCTCACCAGCCACCTGCAGGCACCCGTGATCCAGCCTCTAACACTGCTTTTCTAATTGGAGTCAGGATTGTCAGAGCCATGTCCCTGAGGCTTTTGGGGGAGAGGAGAAAGACACAAACTTGGGGAGGCAGTGGCATTCCAGCCAGTCGGATCTTTTTTTCTGACCCTAAAAGTGGAGCTGCCACATCTCACAACTCTAGGGGGCGCCACTCATGTAGAATAAATACCCTGTAAATGGCGCCCCAAGGAGAATCCAGCCAGTCCATCCTAAAGGAGATCAGTCCTGGGTGTTCATTGGAAGGACTGATGCTGAAGCTGAAACTCCAATACTTTGGTCACCTTATGCGAAGAGTTGACTGTTTGGAAAAGACCTTGATGCTAGGAGGGATTGGGGGCAGGAGGAGAAGGGGATGGCAGAGGATGAGATGGCTGGATGGCATCACCGACTCGATGGACATGGGTTTGAGTAAACTCTGGGAGTTGGTGATGGACAGGGAGGCCTGGCGTGCTGCGGTTCATGGGGTCACAGAGTCGGACACGACTGAGTGAACTGAACTGAACTGAACTGACTGAGATGGCATCCCTGGAGCTGGGCAGTGTGGCGGCACCACATGAGACATGAAACTAGGCACCAGCAGCAAAGTCTCTGGCGTTAGCTAGAGTAATCTCTATGAGGGGTTTTTCAGAAAAATTCCCATTTTTATGTTCACAGGCCTTTTTTTCTTAAATTCATCTTGCATAAAATTAACCGTTTTAAGGGGTTCAAGTTAGTGACATTCACAATGTTGTGCAACCATCACCACTATCTAGTTCTAAAACCTTTTTATCACCCAAAAAGGAAATGTGTACCCAGTTAACAGTCACTTTCCACTCCCTTTTCTCCTCCTACCCTCTGGCAACCACTCATCTTTCTGTCTTGATGATTTACCTATTCTAGACATTTCATAAAAATGGGATCTTACAATATGTGTTTTTTTTGTGACTGGCTTCTTTCAGTGAGCATAATGTTTTCGAGTCATCCATGTTGCACCATGAATCAGTGCTTCCTTCCTGTTTATGGTTGAATAATATTCCACTTTATGGATAGATACCACTGTCTCTTGACCCAGATCTTTTTACAGCCATTATCTTAGTTCTTGGAGGTGAATAGGACTGTGATTTCCTTGGAGGACAAATCCATGCCTTCTGAATGCTTCAGCTCTCTAGGCTGTTTAAATAACAAACATTTATTTCTTATAGTTCTGGAGGCTGGAAGTCTGAGATCAAGGTGCAAGAATGGTGGAATTCTTTTTTTTTTTTTTTGCTGTGCTGTGGGGGCATATAGGATCTTAGTTCCCCAACCAGAGATTGAACTCACGCCCCCTGAAGTGAAAGCTTGGAGTCTTAACCACTGGACTGCCAGGGAAGTCCTAGCATGGTGGAGTTCTTGATGAGGGCTCTGTCCCAGCTTCTGGCCTCTCGTGGTCTTTCCTGGATGTGTGCTGAGAGAGAGAAGGAAAGAGACAGATCTCCTATCTCTTCCTCTCCTTGTAAGGACACTGATCCTGTCACGATGGCCCCACTAACATAATCGCCTCCCAAAGGCCCACATCCCCACCTCCAAATACCATCACATCTTGGATTAAGATTTCAGTATATGAATTTTGGGAAGATGCAGCATTCAGTCCAAAGTACTTGCCCCTGACTCATCCTGCCACCCTACTCAAGCCTCCAGTCAGTTCCATAGGAGGTGAATATACTCTGTAATACAGAAGGAAAGAAAGGTGGAGGGAACGGAGGGCAGTCATGAGAGAAATAGTAAAAATACCATAAGGCTGCTATTATTCATTCAACAAATATTTAGTGGGTACTTGCTAACTGGCCGGCAGGGTCAGTGCTGGAGATACAGCAGTGGGC
Source organism: Odocoileus virginianus (assembly GCF_023699985.2). Lineage (NCBI taxonomy): Eukaryota > Metazoa > Chordata > Mammalia > Artiodactyla > Cervidae > Odocoileus > Odocoileus virginianus. Next base: position 57,711,338 of record NC_069685.1, on the reverse strand, counting down.
AAGTCTTCCTGCTCTTACAGTCCTTGCCTTTCCCTCTCCAACTTTTAACATTTTAACTTCACAACTCCACTTGCTCTTCCCACCTGCCAGATTGACCTGGTTTCTTCTCTCCCATCTCATACTTTGCTTCTACCCTGTTCCATGATTGGGTCATTATCTTCCCATCTTTATTTTATTTTGTGAAATAAAAAAGATACTTCACAAAAGAAGATATACAAATGGCCAATAAGCCCATGGAAGGATGTTCAGTGTTATTAATTATTGCGCTGTGTGCTCAGTCGTGTCTGACTCTTTGCAACCCCCACAGACTGTAGGCCACCAGGCTCCCCTGTCAGTGGAATTTTCCAGGCAAGAAAATGAGTGGGTTGCCATTTCCTTCTCTAGGGAATCTTCCCAATCCAGGGATCGAACCTGCGTCTCTTGCATCTCCTGCATTGGCAGGTGGATTCTTTACCACTAGCGCCACCTGGGAGGCCTGTATTAATCATTAGGAAAATGCAAAATTAAAGCCACAATGAGATACATCAACACTCCTAGTAGAATGGTTAAAATTAACAAAGCTGACAACATTGAGTATTGACAAAAATACGGAACATCTAGAACTTTCATACGTTGCTGGAGGCAATGCAAATTGGTACAACAACTTTGGAAAATAGTTTGCTGTCTCCTGTAAAGTTAAAGAGATACCATATGACTCAGCAGACATTTTCCTGAACGAGGTTTAAATCCAGACCTTCACTTTCCAAAAGTGTTAACTTGAACAAATGATTCAATCACTCTGAACATCAACTTACTCTTCTGTGAAATGGACATAATAACACTTTGTTCATTTGTTTAATAAATATGTATTGAGCACCTCTGAAACAGGCTTTGGGTTTACAGTGGTGAATAAGACAGACATGGTTATCCTCAAAGAGGCACACAATTTGGGAAGGGAAGTAGGCATTAAATAAGCAGACAAATATATCATTCCAAGTGGTGATACAGGCTCGAAGGAAAATAATCGGGAGCAGGCAGAGGGTGCTGAATTTAGGCTGAGGAGTGAGAGAATGCTCTTCTGGGGAAATGGCCCCCAAGTGAAAAGGCTAGAGGCCCTGTAGAAAGGCCTTGAGGCCACCTAATCTCAGTGCGTCTGAGGAGGTGAAAGCCTGGCTCACTGAGATACTGGAGCAGGCAGCAGTAGGGACCAAGTCATACCTGCAGTGTAGACCAGACGGGGTATTTGGATAGTATGTTAAGGGCAGTGTGGAGTGTCCTCATTTATGTTCCTCCAGCACCAGATGTTGGTTCACACGCACAGAGCAGGGAGAGACCAAAGAAAGGGACAGCCACTCCAGGCTGCTAGATGGCAGTTTCAGTAAGTAAGGAAACTTACTTCCGGTGCTTGCCTTGGGCCAACACAAGACAGGAACATCTCCATACCGGCCTGCCAGTCTGAAAAGTTTACAGAGATGCCATAACTGGGCTCAGTTACATATACCATCCAGATGGTCTCGACCACACCTTACTCTCCCAAGGCTCTCCTGGAAAATGCTTCTCACTGCAGGAATAGTGAGCAAAATGCACATTCCTAGGCCAGACGAGGGGAGGTGAAGAGCCTCTGATTGCCCAGGGCCACCTCAAGGGCCAAACAGTAGTCACATCCTCTCCATGACCTCCTTCAACAGCTGAAGTGAAGTGAAGTCGCTCAGTTGTATCTGACTCTTTGCGACCCTATGGACTGTAGCCTATCAGGCTCCCCCATCCATGGGATTTTTCAGGCAAGAACACTGGAGTGGGCTGCCATTTCCTTCTCCAACGCATAAAAGTGAAAAGTGAAAGTGAAGTCGCTCAGTCATGTCCGACTCTTCGAGACCCCATGGACTGCAGCCTACCAGGCTCCTCCACCCATGGGATTTTCCAGGCAAGAGTACTGGAGTGGGGTGCCATTGCCTTCTCCGGGGGAAAGCAAAGGAAGAAAGCAAATACAGATGTGTCTTGAGCAGACTGCCACTGAGGCAACAGAGCCCAAATCCACATTCAATATATCCTCCACCAAGGAGTGAGGGATATGGGATCTGATGCTTATCCCACCTCCACCTTTGGCCAGTCATCGGTTGAGACACGCTCCGGGAGAAGGGAGGGGAGCTAACTCCTGACACTAGCCTAGCTCTAGCCTACCCTGTAAATAGCCAGAATAAGCCCAACTAAGATCCTGCAAGCCGCAATGAATATCTGATGAAGCCAAATAAATTAATAAAGGTTCACAGGGGCCAAGAAAACCTTGTAAACAAGGGAAGTGGGCCTAGTGGAAACTGACTAATCAGAAGAAACACCCGTGACTTCCTTGGTGGTCCAGTGGTTAAGATCATGCTTCATGCAGGGGGTGAGGTTTGATTCTTGGTTGGGGAACTAGGATCCCACATGCCACATGGTGTGACCAAAAAAAATTAAAAAGAAATGCTAGGAAAAACACTTGTTTAAAGGACCCACTGCTTTTTGAACTTCCTGCCTTCAGGAAAGTGGGGTTAGATGGCTCAGACTTTCTGTTTATCAAAGAGGTACTGAAAATCCCCATATTTATGTGCCCTCCCAGTTTGTTGTTGTTGTTTTTCAGTTGCTCAGTCGTGTCTGACTCTTTGCAATGCCATGGACTGCAGCATGCCAGGCTTCCCTGTCCTTCACTATCTCCCGGAGCTTGCTCAAATTCATGTCCATCGAGTCAGTGACACCATCCAACCATCTCGTCCTCTGTTGTCCCCTTCTCCTCCTGCCTTCAATCTTTCCTAGGATCAGGGTCTTTTCTAATGAGTCAGCTCTTTGCATAAGGTGGCCGAAGTACTGAAGCATCAGTTTCAGCATCAGTCTCTCAGTTTGTAAGTGTTGGCAATTAGTTCACTTAAAAAAAAAAACAACTGACTAAACCAAACAGAACGTATTTTTCAGGCCACCCTTGGCCACATGCCTCTGGTTTATATCACTTGGCTTAAAGAGGAAGAGAATGAGATGATTTCCACACTGGCAGGATGTTCTTTTCCATTCCAGCTTTGGGAATAGGTGTCTTGCTGAATGCAGTGGGTAATGATAATAGTTACCATGATTGAGTGCCCACTGTGTGCCAGACACTATTAAGAACAATGCATTTAATACTTCCAACATCCACTCTACTTCATTTGGTCCCAGAGGGGTTAAATAAATTGGCTGAAAGTCCACTTTAGGCACCCTTTAAGTCACTGATTAAAAATCTTGCTCATTCTAGCCAGTGGTTCCTTTTGAGAGTAGAGATGAAAGTTGACTCCTCCACCCCAGCCCAACCCCAGCTTTCCTGATTTTCTCTTTGAGGACCCTTAGGAGGGGGAGAAAGTGCTCCTAGAGGGACAGCAAGTGACACCCCCTCTCCCAGCGTGTCTTCCACCAGTGGCGGTAGACCACTGTGTATCTGGGGACAAGGAACATGAGTGAATGACTGAATGGAGGAGAGAGGAGTAGGTGAATGGATTCTGCCAGCCAAGAAGCCCAACTGCAGAGACAAGTTAAAGGCCGTGGTGGAGGGGGGATGGAGGAGGGAGGTGGTCTTCCTGATCTTTGAGCTTGGCTCGTTAACCCTTTCAGAGCTTCCCCTCGTCCACTGCTCCACATCTAAGGTCTGAGCGCGCACGCGGGTGTGTACGTGAGGGGGTGGTGGGGGAGGGTGTTGGTGATCGAGGGTCACGCGCAGGTGGCTTTGCAGCGGCGGCGGTGGCAGAGGCGACAAGGCTGGAGGAGGAGGACGAGGGAAGGCGGGCTCTCCGTCGCTGCGGGAGGGTAAGGTGGGCTGGCGGGGAAGGGGTTTGCTCAGGGGAAGGGGATTGGCCACCGCAGGTCCTACCTCCGCGAGCGCGCTGAGTCCGGGATAGTGGGGTGTTATTTGGGGTGGGGAGGAGGACGCAGGAAGATGTCCCCGGGGCCAGTTGGAGCTGGAGGATGCGCTAGAACTGAGGGTGGGGCGACTACGGTATTGGACGTCGGGGAGAAGGCACAGGACCAGCGGGATCCGACCGGAATTTGGGGGGCGGGTCCCGAAAGGGTGTGCTAGTGGCAGCGTCTGCGCGCGGAAAACAGGTGGTCGCCAGCGCAACTGGTCCCTGGGGCTCAGTGGCCTTGTGTCTCCAGCGGTGTCCCTCTTCCCCAGGTGGGCAGGGGGTTAACACCTGGCCTCGGTAGCCTCCTGTGTTGGATGCGCGCCTTCTCCAGAGATCCCAGGGGTTGCCTGGCATCAACTGGGACACCTCTCCCTCCTTGGGCCTTGGTCAAGGGTCTTTCAAGGGGAGCGGAAGAGGGGAGATGCAGAAAGTGCAGTTATCTGGACTCTTAAGAGCCAGTGAACATCAGCCTGTGTGTATCAGATTGTTACCCTGGTCTTCACTTCTCACCCCAGGGATGGTGATTTCCATACTCAGAGTGGGTCTTCCTGGTCTCACCCGCTGACAATATTCTTGAAATTTCATCTTCTAAACCAGGGATGGTAAACTCAGGTCCATACAAGGACCAGGAGATAAATAATGATCCCAAGCCTTACCTGGTCCCAGGAACCCTCTGGAGAGCTTTAGCAGCATATCCATTTACTTAATCCTCACCCTACCTCAAGGTTGCTACTTGTTATCATTCCCATTTCACAGATGGGGAATCTGGTGAAAGTTACTTGCCCACCATCACACAGGTAAGAAGTACCAGGTCAGGACCAGATGGGCAGGGTGGGTTCAGGTTCCAGACTTTTAACCATTGTGCTGTGCTGAGCAGATGGACTGTGGGATCAACTTGGAGCCCCACCAGAGAGATTCATGTTTCCAGGCAGGATTGTGAGCCCAGTGTGGTCAGATAATCTGATTTCTTGAGAAGAAGAAAGTGGGACATTTTTGTAAAGTCATCTTTAGATTTTGACTATTGACTTAAATTTTAAAACACGTTTTATAATGAAAAGTTCCAAACACACAAAATAGAGAAACTGATATAGTAACTTTTTTTTTTAAAAATTTTTTAAAATTACTGTGTTGAGCCAAATAAAGCATGTTTAGTAGCTACCTCTGTCCTAAACATGTCTGGGTGGCCACTGCCCTGATCTGAGCCCTGGCTCTTCAAAGTGTGGTCCTGGTTTAGCGGCATCTCTGTCATATCTTTTGGAAGCTGGTTATAAATGTTGAATCTCAGGCCCCACCCTAGACCTACTGAATTAGACCCTGGATTTTAATGAGATCCCCAGTTGATTCATATACATATCAAAGTTTGAGAGACACTGCTCTAGGCCTTTTTTGCCTGGACAAGTTATATTAGTCTCCTTCCAGATAGTTCTTTATGTCTCCAGATTCATGATCTTCTATTGATCTTAGAGTTGAATTTCTTGCCTTTGATACACTAAAGCTCAGGTCTGGCCCAAGATAATTTGGTGGAGTAAGCATTTTCTTTAGGAAGGTTTGATTAGGTTATGTAATAGAACTGGCATTGTTCACACCAGTCTTACCCTTTACAGGTACCTGAGTAGTTCCTTCTTGCAAATCTTACAGAATTGCTTTGACGATGAAATGAGATAAGTAAGAGTATTTGTATATGTTTTTATTAGTCTGGATTCTTTCAGTTAAAAAGATAATTTAAACCTGCTTATGCTAAACAAACGGGGACTTTACAGCTTGAAAGCTCAAAAGACTAAGGGGGAAAGTTTCAGGTATGGCTTGATCCAGGGGCTCAACCAGTATAGTTGAAATTATCTTTCTCTCAGTGGGGCTCTCCTGAACCAAATAGCTTGAAATTGGGAATGTGGTAGTGGTTACCAAGAATAGTGGGAATAAACGTTTGTTAGGAAAGAGTAGAAAGATTATGTAATTGGAAACCATATTTATTTATTTATCATTTTTAGAGTTTTTGTCTGATCTCTCCTATTAGACTTCAAGTTCCTTGAGAACTATGGCTCTGTCTTCCTCATCTTTGCATCCTCACAAGTCAGACAAACTGCATGATGCTCAGGAAGTACTGAATCAAAAGTAATTGACTCAAGTGAAGTAGAGATTCAGTCTCTTAGACACCAGCCTCAGGCAAGGAATATCTCTCTCCTTTTGAGTTGCAGTAGAAGTCACTGTTCTCACACTTCTCATATAAAGAACATCACAGTCTTTGACTTTGCTCCCCTTTGTTTTTCTCACCACTACCCCTCAATTCAAAGTCATTTTGTCCCTTTGCAGGTGCCAGACAGTTGGGAAAATGGGCCCAGCATGAGACAATTTCAAACTGCACAGCATGTTATTATGGAAAGGTAACAGTGTTTTTCTCCGTGTGACCCCAGCAATAGTGACTGTCTATGATAGTTACCTCAGAGCTAGGGAGGCAAACAGAAACTTTCAAAAGTATGTGTCAGTCAAAGGGAGCTACTGATTCCCCATTTTCTTGGAGCCCAAGATTCTTTCAACAGGAAAAATTATGATTGCCAGCAGCTAATAATTTGTCTTAAAATAGCAAAAACCAAACTGAAAAAACCCCATGGAAAACAACAGAAAAAAGAAACAACTCCCAATCAAAGACTCCAAAATCAAACAAGCCCAAATCAGCCAATCCAAACTAAGTTAACAATAAAAATAGATTGTGGAGAAATCTGGGAAGCTCTACAGAAGTTTTTTGGAGGGAGAGTGCTTAGAGCTGGATTTCTGTTGGTCTAATCTGAATGCAAGAAAGAGTGAGACATATAAACATGGTCTGAGGGACTCAGAAATAGATCACCTATGAATTTCATCATTAAGAATTTTGATGGGTTCAGTAAGCTTCTCTTTAAAAGAAACCACAGAACCATGCAAACATATCAGCCACTCACATTTTAGTCTGAACTAGCCACTTTCTGACAGCTAGGAGTTGCAAACTCAACTGCTTACAGGGTTCAAGCATAGAATGTCAACAAGTAAAGTAGGCTGGGCCAGGAAAATACAAGAGTGGTAGGGTGTGGTGAGTTGGAGAACACGTGTTCCATCTATAGATGTTAGTGAGTTCAAGCTCATGTTGCTTCTTGCATGATAGGCCAGTAAATTGGCAGATGAGTTATTGGGGCAAAAGGAATAATGACTTTATTTGGAAAGCCAGCAGACCAAGAAGATGGTAGCCTAGTGTCCCAAGGAACCATCTTAAATCACAGAAGGAAAGGGGAAGTGTGCTTCAGACTTCTCAGAAGGCTTTGTTCCCTAAGGGAATTACTTGACAATAAAATTCTTCCTGGGGGAAAAACAACGACAACAACATCTTACCCAAGTTAGAATTCTGGCTTCTTCTATGCTAAAAGGTGGGTGGTTGGTTGTTGCAAACTTCACCCTGTGAGAACCCTTTGTTTTTGCAGCTGTCCATATAGGTCAGGTCACCATATTCTTGTGAACTTCCAACATGAGAACTGTTACTCTCTGTTTTGCAATTTTTTAACTCTATATGATGGAAACGTGTTATACCTTTAAAGGACAGAGCCTTGGAAATGGGCTATCCAGTATATTTCAGGCTATAGGCAACATTCTTAATCTGTAGCAAAAGCAATAGAATGCAAAGGTTAAAGTAAGGAAATACTAACAGATCCAGTATCAAGTCAGATTTGCTCGTCCCTATTACACAGGCAGCAACTGCAACTCAGCTCTGCACAGTCATTACCGTGAGAAGCTACACATCTCAGCGTTACTGTGTTTTGGTGGACAGAGTTGGGAACTTTACATGAACCTAGTTGGGAATCTAGAACTTTACATGAACCCTTTCCATTTTTAAAAATATAAAAAAAATTTTTTACCTTGTTTATTTACTAGTTCCTAACCTTTCATCACAGCTTCCTTTGATAATCTGGTCAAAAACACAGAACCTGGGAAATTCACACGTAACTTCATTTTGTATACAATTTCATAGAGGCCTCCTTCCACTCCACTGTGTAGCTCAAGGTCGGCAGTGACTGCTCATTCTGAGAATTAGATTGTGGGTACCCAGGTCTTCCCCGTTGGCTCAGCAGTAAAGAATCTGCCTGCAATGCAGGAGACGCAGGGATCATGGGTTGATTCCTGGGTTGGGAAGATCCCCTGGAGGAGGGAACGGCAACCCTCTCCAGTATTCTAGCCTGGAAAATCCCATGGACAGAGGAGCCTGATGGGCTGCAGTCCATGGGGTCTCAAAGAGTCGGACACGACTGAGCGACTAAGCACAAGCGCAGACCCTTTGAACTGAATGGATTGCTCTCTGGGATGTCTCCCCCCCCTCCCCCCCTCACCACTCCATTCTCTTCCCATTTGAAAAACTCCTTCTCTCCTTCCCTTTCATCTTTCTTCTTATATTTAAAAACATTCCAGTAAAGTCATTGCTTTTAATTTTTATGATTTAACTGTATTGACATAATACATGCATATAGCTGAGAAGTCAATTATCACATATTTATAACAGAATAATCATATTTCCCACTTCTTTCTTAGTCCATCCTTAGAGGCAACTGTTTTCAACCCCCTTAGCTGATTCTTATGGCATTTCTCCATCTTCATACTTCTAATTTTGATTTTAACATATATTTCTAGTTATTTCACTCACTCTCTTAATAATTAAGTAATTTATTAATTAAATTGCTTATGCAAAGCCCTGTTGAGGGAAGGGAACATGGCAATTTCAGGAACCATTTTCTTGGCCACTTGGAATCATATTCTTTTTTTTTTCTTTCTGGCTGTGTAGCTTGTAGGAACTTAGTTTTTGGACCAGGGATCATATCCATGCCCCCCTGCAGTGGAAATGCAGAGTCCTAACCACTGAACCATCAGGGAATTCCCTGGAACTGCATTCTTTAACTAATGAACCTTCACAGCAGAGACTTAGAGGCACTATGGTGAGGAACTGGTTGATGGGTTAAAATCTTTTCTACCTGACCCATTAGCAATGTGCTCTTAAACAAAACATAACTCTGAGCCATACTTTTCTTACCTATAAAATACTGTGACTAAAACATAAAGAGTTTTGTGGTGAGCATGACATGACATAATTCTTGTAAAGTGTGGCCCAATGCCTGCCACACAATCAGTGGTCAAAAACTACCTGCTGATATTATTATCGATTTTTTTTTGTGTGTGTGTTCTGTGTAAATATCAGCTGAAAGAGAAAAATCAAGGCGAAATTCCAAGTTTGTGAAGACCAATGAAGTCTGAGGGACAAAAAAGCTTTAGTTTGTGCTGATGGACATGTGTGATGCATTCAGGTCACAGTGGAGAGAAAGAGCACATAGGTTTTGAGCCTGGCATTTCCCTGGCCTGCAGGCATTAGTCCTTATAATATGAAGTACTTCAAAGCCACGTGAAGCTTCACCCTCATTCCCTGTTGGTACTGTCTGGGCAGGGGGCAGAAAATGGATGCTTTGGGGACCAGCTTGCCTAGAAAGCACCAGACGACTTGCCTTCACGTCCAAGGCTCAGAGTCCTGGGAGTCTAACTCTCTGCCGGAGAGCTGTGTTGGTCCTTCTCTTCCTGTTGTGCCTGGGATCCTAACAAACCACTTTATTTTGATTTTGCTCCCAATCTCAGTGGACACCATGAACCTGGGTGACAGAGTGATTATGGTTTGCTGCTGTGATGATGATGACGTGATGAGGGCTTTAAGGTTGAAGGAAGACCGGCACCCACTTCTCACTTCCCCTCTTACTCTATTACTCTCTGTCAGTTTCTTTGTCTTCCTGTCTCTGCCTCCGTCTGCCTGCCTCTCAGTCTCTGCTTGTGTCTGTATATCTTTGTCTGCCTGTGTCTCACTCTTGTCTGTCTTTCTCTGCTTATCTCTCAATTTCTCTGTATGGACTTTATATTAAACTCTTTCTCTGTCACTCCTCTTTTTTTGACCACACCCCACAACCTGTGGGATCTTAGTTTCCCTGCTAGGATCAAACCCATGGCCCCAGCACTGAAAGCACCTAGTCCTAACCACTGGGACCACCAGGGTATCTCTCTGCCTCTTTCTGTCTCCCCTGGCTTCCTTACCCCACCCCTACCACCCTATCTTGCCTGTTAGTCCTCCCCTTTTTTTAACAAGCTATGACTTTATGAAGAGTCCCCTCCATATAAGGCTGTTTTTAATCAAGGGCTTCAGTTCAGTTCAGTCGCTCAGTTGTGTCCAACTCTTTGTGACCCTATGCATGGACTGCGGCATGCTAGGCTTCCTTGTCCATCACCAACTCCTGGAACTTGCTCAAACTCATGTCCATTGAGTCAGTGATGCCATATCACCATCTCATCCTCTGTCATCCCTTTTTTCTCCTGCCTTCAGTCTTTCCCAGCATCAGGGTCTTTTCCAATGAGTCAGTTCTTCACATCAGGTAGTCAAAATATTGCAGTTTCAGCTTTAGTATCAGTCCTTCCATTGGAGATTCAGGACGTGATGAGGGCTTTAAGGTTGAAGGAAGTCCTTTAGGATGGACTGGTTTGATCTCCTTGCAGTCCAAGGGACTCTCAAGGGTCTTCAGCACCACAGTTCAAAAGCATCAATTCTTTGGTGCTCAGCTTTCTTTATGGTCCGACTCTCACAGCTTCAACTAGATGGACCTTTGTTGGCAAAATAATATCTCTGCTTTTTAATATGCTGTCTGGGTTGGTCATAGCTTTTCTTTCAAGGAGTAAGCATCTTTTAATTTCATGGCTATCCCTTTTCCAGGGGATATCCCTTCTCCAAGGGATAGCCTGTCCCTTCTCCAGGGGATCTTTCAGACCTGGGAATCGAACCGGGGTCACCTGCATTACAGGCAGATTCTTTATCAACTGGGCTATCAGGAAAGCCCTAATCAAGGGCTTAGCTAACATAATTTTTGTATTTTGTATATCACAGCAGCAGGGGGAAGTTAGCTGGCTTGCTAACTTTTAGCAAGATAGTCTTTTTATTAGCAAATTTGTGGGGATTGGTTTGCAAGATGTGAGATGTGACTGAAATATTAAATTCCTAAAACTGTCAAAGTATTAATGGATCAGGGAGGTAAATTATAGAAATGTATTCTCCCACAGGAATTACACTGACGTTCAAAATTAATTTTTCTTAATTCTGTGTCCAGTTATTACACACCAGCTTAGGGGGGGAACATTTAAATCTCAGTTCTTGGTGAGCACCCTAATAGAAGAAAATAGCAGTAATTAAGTTAGAAAGTAAAAATTGTTCTTTGGTTACTTCCTGCAAGTTTTCCTCCCTTGGGGAATATTACAGAGAGGAAATGTTTTGCAGAGTCTTGGCAAAATTAAGATCGTCAGCCTTTATGGAAACAGGCAGGTCTAGAGATAATGTGAAATGTTTAGGGAAAAAAAGATAGGTAGCTTGGGAAGTTTTAAGATTTTTCCTCCTCCACTCCCTTCTTCCGGCCTTCCTTTTCCTTTTTAATTTTCCTTTCCTCTATGTTATGTCTGGGTCGGTAGCCTGCTATACCTGAACCCAGACTGACATCAAGACAGCTGAGTTAAATTCTGGCTTTGCTGCTGTGTCACCATGGGAAAGTTATTCAACCTCTCTGGGCTTCAATTTCCTCTTCTGTTGAGTCAGAAGTTTTGAACTTGATGACCACTAACATTTTTTCCGAGGTCTAAAATTCTTTAATGCACACATCAACAAATGCTTAATTTTTAATATGTATTTCCCTCCTGTTATGAAAAGGACAAACTCATTAAATGATTTGGGGAGAAATAAAAAGAACAAATGAAAACTCTCCATAATTCTACCACCCAAAGAACTGCCATGAACATTTTGGTGCATTTCTTTTCATCTTTTTTTTTGCTATATAATTTTGATATGAAGATTATTTTTATTGTACATAATAATAGGTTTGTATGCTTTTCTGTTAGCATTTTCTCCCTATGCATGTCTGTCCTTCCTGTCTTCACGAACAACATCTTTAATGGGTACGTAATATTTCATTGGGCAACTTAATTTACATAACCACTCCCTAACTGGTGTCATACTGGTTGATGGCAGATTTTCTCTTTTAAGGCTACTGATGGTGGGATGACTCATTTTCTGAAGGCTCCAGGCTACATTTTTTTCAGCGTCTGAGTAGAGAGAGTTGGAGTCTGGCTTCACAGCAGGCCTGTTCACATCCAGCCCCACTGGATGAATCTGGACAGCAGATGTATTTTGTTCAACTTAAAGAATATTTTTAATAACTTTATTTAATTCCCACTTTACAAAAATTAAAGAGATCTCACAGAAAAATCCAGATTTTCAACTTCTCTTAAAAATTTAAAAATAATCCCAAGTAGTAATGCTTAGGTGGTGTTGAGGAGCAACTGCCCTTTAAATCGATCAATGTCTCCTATTGGGCCCAGTCCTGTGAGACTATCTTTCCCCTTTGAGACCTCTGTTGATTCTTATTGGATGTGAGCTGAACCCAGGTACTGGTTAGGCACGGGCCATGATGTGCTGAGCTTTTTACTCAGAACAGGACCCAGTAAATAAATCCTGGGCATTGTGCCATGTCAGGCTGTTTTTACAGGTGTTGTGGGAATTGTGTGACTGAATTTCTGTGCTCTGCATTATTTTTTAGTGATTTGTGCTTAGAAATGAAATCATTGCTTGCTTGTGGCCAGGCTGCAGGGATGGATAACTTGCAAGACTCCTACCTTGGTTTTGAGAACAGTTCTATGATGGACAGTCATTTATTTTTTTTTTCTCTGTGGTTTTATACGTGTGTCTGCTGACTTCTGAAGTCTTAATTCAGGAGTTTTGGCCAGTCCATCCACAGTCAGACCCTTCCTGGCACATATCGGAATTGTAATTATGTCCTTGTGTGTATCTCCACTGTGGCAGAGATAGTAATGCTCATCAGACAGTCCATGTTCTAGGCTGCATTCTTGGTCCCTCTGCACTTAAGTGGAGCCTTGAGACTAGTTCTGGCTGATGGTCTATGAGTAGAGTGTGCGTCACCTCCAGGCTTAGGCATAGGAATGGTTATGAGTGCTCTGTGTACTTTTTTTCTGCTGTGTGAATTGTGAAGGCCTCATGTTGAAAATGTGGAATCAGAGTACTATTTTCACCTGGATTTCTGAGTTACCTGGAACTGTAGCAGACTCTGTGATAGGGGAGAGTAAATTTTTATTGTATTAAAGCACTGAGGTTTTAGTGTATTTGTTACTGCAGCATAACCTAGACTAAGCTGACTGATACATTCTCTATTAGAAATAATGAGTAAGGGAACTTCTCTGGTGGTTGAAAACTAATATTTATTGAGTGCATTTTGTTATTTATTTTCCACATTTTAAAATGAGGCAAACAAGGTCCAGGGAAATTAGGTAGTTTGCTCAGAGTCATAGAGCTATTTAATACATGGTTCTGCCAGAATGCTTCCTATCCATCTTTTCAATTGTCTCTAGGTCTTAACTATAATGCCTCCTCAAGGAAGCCGTCTCTGATCACCAGGTTAGAGTGCTTCTCACTGTTAATATGATCCCCTAAATCCTGGTACTCCTCCCGTATAACATTATCCCACATAACTTCACATTAGACTTTAACTACCCAAAAGATAGGTCCTGTGTGTGTTTTGCTCAATGTGGTATCTCCAGCATCTAGTACAGTGCCTGGAGCATAGTAGGTATTCAATGTATGTTTGTTGAATAAAGAGAGTCAGAAAGTTTGGACTTGTGTCCTTGTACTGCCACTAATCAACTGTGTCATTTTGGACAAGTAGCTTTACCTCTCCAAATCCCAGTGTTTCCACTAGGACACTAGTGGAAAGATGTTTGATTAAATCAATTCCTTTTGGCTCTGATGTTTCATAATTATTTCATTCACATGGTCTATTCCTTCGTAGAATCTAACTTTGGGTTGCTTTCCAGGCTCCTTAATTCCATATTTATTCCTGGAATAATTTACAGAGTTAAGATATGAACCCAGGCAGTGTAACTAAAGAGTTCATGATTTTAACTGCTCATGTCACATGTCTACCTACCCACCCATCTGTTTATTCTGTTGTCATCCATCCATTCATTCATGTAATCATTCATCCATCCATATACCCCACTATCCATCCAATAATCCACAGACATTCATCCATTCATTCATTCATTCATCCATCCAGTTTCTGCCTTCCTGGTGGTCTCTAAAGAGTAGAGGGCAATTTCTCCTCAGTGGCTATTGACATAGGATGTTGAGGTAATGTTCAATGTGTGAGCTGGAGCTCTTTAGCTGATTTTATTGTATTGGTTTTTATATCCTCATGGATAATATAATGCTGCTTTGTTTTTATTATTATATGTAAAGTTATTAATTAATTCACCAATGTTTATTGAGCACTTACATATGCCAGGCATTCTTAGGTGTACACAAGACCCAGTTGGTTTCACAGCTCTAAAGGATACCATTTACATTGCATGCTATGTGGTCTTGGAGTTGCACAAATACATGGGACCATGTATTTGCCACTTTCCTGAAGGAGTCCATATTTCAACATAATGATTAAGAGCCTGGGCTCTGGATCTGAACAGCCTGGCCTTGAGTCCCATGCCGCTTACTGGCTATGCAAATCAAATCATTTCACCTCTCTCTATGTCAGTTTCCTCTCCTATAGAATAGGGATAATAAAAACCCCTAGTTCAGAGAATTGTTATATGGCAAAGAGTTAACTACGGCAAAAGTTCTTGGAATAATTCCTATATAAAGTAAGTGCTCAACAAAAGATGAGTGATTAGCTTAGGTATATTTCTCACTAGGTGGGTTTAACAGTTTTTTCTATGGGGAGATGGAGTCAGGAGCAGAAACAAGTTTAACCGGATACAATCTGCTAAAGTCATGGTCTAAGGTAAATTGATTAGTGATTGTTTATTGATCTAGAGGATATGTGGTTTATGCAGCGAGATGCTTACCCAAGTTGACATAAATCAAGTATAATAAAGAGTCGGATTCTGTATTTGATGTTTGACCACCAACAGCTTTCTCCCTCCCCTTTCCCTCTTTGCCCCAGTATCTAAGCAAGCCAACTATGCTTGCTCAGATATTGGAGCAGTTCAACCATTTATGTTAACCTCACCCATATATTTCCATGACTTAATATATCTGTGTAAATTCATAGGAAAAGACTGGAAATATGCATACCAAACTGACTACAGGGGAGAGGAAAAGGGGACTGAGATTCCTGGAGAAAGGTGGTGTTCAAGAGGGTCTTTACCTTATTTGTCATGTTTTAATTACTATAAAAATGGGACTGTTTTTTAATGTATTTAAGAATCTGTTACAAGAAAAAAGTAAATGACCATCCTAAAGCTAGAAATTCGCTCAATCGTGTCTAACTCTTTGTGACCCTATGGACTGTACAGTCCATGGAATTTTCCAGGCCGAATACTGGAGAGGGTAGCCTTTCCCTTCTCCAGGGGATCTTCCCAACCCAGGGATCCAACCCAGGTCTCCCACATTGCGGGCAGATTCTTTATCAGCTGAGACACAAGGGAAGCCCAAGAATACTGATGTGGGTAACCTATCCCTTCTCCAGCGGATCTTCCTGACTCAGGAATCGAACCGGGGTCTCCTGCATTGCAGGCGGATTCTTTACCAACTGAGCTATCAGGGAAGCCCAGATAAGGGTGTGCGTGTGACTGATGAGTTAGGAGAGCCTAGAACCCTTCCTATCTATGTCAGAAGGTGCCTGGATGGGGATTGTAATTAAAAGCACAAAAAGCTGATCAATTGTGTTGTCTTCTGAAGAGAGGCTGTGTTAACTGAGGATCTATAGAAGTGAGTTCAGGGACTCCAGACAGGTCAGTGTATTGTATGTGCCCAGAGTTGTCCGCAAGAGAGTTCCTAGACTAGTAAGCAAAAGAACCTGTTGATACAAATCCCTAGAATGCAGGCAAATCCCTAGAATGCAGGGCCTCAATGTTATGAGGCTCGTGCAGAGTTGTGCTCAGTTGTTTGGTGATGTCTGGCTCTTTGCCCACGAACTGTAGCCCACCAGGCTCCTCTCCCCATGGAATTTTCCAGGCAAGAATACTGTAGTGGGTTGTCATTTCCTCCCCCAGGAGATCTTCCCGACCCAGGGATCAAACCCATGTTTCTTGCATCTCCTGCATTTGGCAGGTGGATTCTTTACTGCTAGCACCACCTGGGAAGCTGGGTTCCCCCAAAAGCAGATCCTGAGACAGGGGTTTCAATGCAAGGGGTTTATCTGACAGGTGATTCCTAGTCGGCAGGGAACTGCGACAGAGAAGGGCAGTAAGTAGTAGCCTCTTGCTGAGGGCCACTGGGAGGCTGTGTAGTACGTGCTTCACGGTTGCTCATGGTGTGCAAAGCTGTGTGGGTAAGGAAGAACATGTCCTTCACTCACACCAGTCATCATTGAAGGGCTACTCCTGGGGCACACTTCTGATGCACTCTACACACTGGCTTAGAAGGCTTCAGAAGCTAGAGAAAGCCCTGGTAAAGAATCACAGGTATTGACAGAAGTTGTCATATCAGCGTGCAAGGGATGGTGAGAGGGACAGCAGTAGCATATACTATGTTTTCTGGTACAGGTTTGTAACAGGAAGGAAGTGTGCTTGGTGAAGAAAATGAGCTTTTCTTCCCTGAGCCCTTCTACTTCTGAGTCTCAACAGCAGTCAGGACATTGGCCCTCTGATTTATACATTGGTCTTTTGTGAGTTTGGATGGTGTGAGTCAAGAGAAACAGCCCCTTTGGGGGAGTACATGGCCAGAATTGAATTCTGTAGAGAAACCTAGATTGAGTTTTGAAACTTAAAAGATCTTACCAGGCAGGGACCATGAAGAAGCGAAGTGGGTGGGAGGAGGAGAATGTACTTGGTGTGGTGCCTGGCATATAGTAAGTACTCAATAAAAATGATTTACATTAGCAGCAGCAACTGTTTCTGAGGAAAGCTTTAAGGAGGAAGTGGAACCCAAGTGTAATGTGTTGCAAGGTTGCCAGACAAAATAGGAAACTAACCAGGAGGAGGTGAAGACAGAAACCTCTTGCCTAACCCTGGCCTCTTGTACAGTCCTTGTAATTAGGATGACAGTCATTTTCTAGTATTTGCAGTGATGACAGTTTCTTAGAGGTGAGGTTAATTGGTAATATAGATGTGTAACATCTTCCTATCAGATGTTTTAGATGCCAGTAATTAACCTCTCTCTTCCCGGGAGTGGGGGCGGGGGGCAGCCATTAATCCTTTGTCTTCCTGGTGTTCTGCTGTCAGCGTCTTTCCACATCGCCTGCCGCGTTGGCTTTGACATATTAGAAGGGCCAAGATGGAGGAAGACAAAGGCGAGTCATGATGTCTGTGTAATAAGAGAAAGTTGACTTTCTATTCATGTGTCTGAGATGAGATCTGGTTTATCCATTGGGTATTGTGATATCAGTGCTAGGAGCTTATGAACCTTACAAAGGCCTGTGGCAATATTTGCACACTAAAAAAAAAGTGGCCTCTGAAATATGAAAAGAAAATCATAAAATTAAAGAAAAAATTGAATTTTATTTTCCACCGAGCTTTACTGAGTTATACATGTATACATTATATATAGTATATATTCATTATATATACAAAAAAAAGTGTATTTTATGTACATTGTATAGTAAAAATTGTATATACTTAAGTTTTTCAATGTGATTTTTAAGGTCTACAATGTGATGATTTAATATGTGTATACACTGTGAAGTGATTACTGCAATCAAGGTAATTAGCATATCCATAAACTCATATAGTTACCGTTTTGTTGTTGCCGTTGTTGGTAATGAAAACACTTTGGATCTACTCTTGGGTCTTCCCTGCCGGTCCAGTGGTTAAGACTTTGTGCTTCACCACAGGAATGTAGGTTTGTTCCCTGGTCAGGGAACTAAGATCCTCCATGCCTCACAGGTGGCCAAAATATAAATAAATAAAATAAAAATTCTTAAATAAAAGATCTACTCTTTTAGCAAATTTCAAGTAGACAATACAGTACTAATTATAATCATCATGCTGTATATTAGATCTCCAGAATTTATTCATCTCATAACTGAAACTTTATATCCTTTGACTAATATCTCATTCCCCACCCCCACCCCACCCCTGCCCCTGGCAACCACCTTTATCTCTGGTTCTAGGAGTTCTACTTTGTATAATTGAAATTGATATATGTTTCCTTTTGTGAAACACTGTACCCATTGTAATATACCTCAACTAGTTGATGGAACAGCCAGTTGAAGAGGCGTCTGCCCCAGTGGAGTTGGGGTGTGCCACCCTTCTAGCATGGGGAGGAGAAGCTCTCTGAACCCCGCTGTTTAGAGTTTTTATGGAGATCCCATCACAGACTCCCCTGTAGCTCAAACAGTAAAGAGGCAGGAGACCAGGGTTTGATCCCTGGGTTGGGAAGTTCCTCTGGAGAAGGGAATGGCAATCCACTCCAGAATCCTGGAGAATTCCATGGACAGAGAACCCTGGCAGACTACGGTTCGTGGGGTTGCAAAGATTAGGACACAACTGAGTGACTAACGTAGTCCACAGTCCACATCACAGACATGATTGATCAAATCATTGGCTTTTGGTGACTAACTCACAACTCTAGCCCTTATTCCCTTCCTGGAGGTTGGGAGGGGTCTGGGGCTGCAAGTTCCAACCCTCTGTGTCTCAATCTTTCCATAACCAGCTTCCATCCTAAAATTCTCTAGGGGCTCCCAGCAACCTGTCATCTCATCAGCATAAAAATACACTTATCACTCCAGAGATCCAAGGGTCTTAGAAGCTCTTGTGTCAAGAATAGGGGACTAAGACCAAGCACTGTAACAAAAGATGCTCCTAGCACTCTGTTGGGGGCTTCCTAGATGGCTCAGTGGGTAAAGAATTGCCTGCAGTGCAGGAGACACAGTTGGCATGGGTTCAGTTCCTGGGTCGGGAAGATCCCCTGGAGGAGGTAATGGCAACCCACTCCAGTATTCTCGCCTGGAAAATCCCATGGACAGAGGAGCCTGGCGGGCTGCAGTCCATGGGGTCACAGAGAGTTGGACACAACTGAGCGACTAAGCACACAGCATCCTGTCATTTAGGAAATGACAAGAGTTCTAGGAGCTCTGTATAAGCAACCAAAGAGACCAAACATATATTTGGTATTATACCACAGTCACTGACTATCTCAGTGGCTCTGGATTATAGCTTGTTCTCCTGATCCTTAGCTTCTGGGTGTCCCATGGGATGACAAAAGTTGTTTCCTTGGTTGCTGTGAGGCCTGAGTGAGTTAATTACACTTGAAGGATTCAGAATTATACCTTGTGGCTCCAATAAGTGCATAATTTCTTCACCCTGAGCTGTGAACCTAGAGAAAAAGATTGCATAACACGGATTTTGAATCACAGTGGTGTAGCTTACCAATGTTTATGGATTTAGGGCACTCCCCGGGGGTATAATTAGAATCAGATTATGGGAAAGGTAGATCGACTCTGCCATCTATTTCCCTCCTCTTAGTTTAAATACAGGCTCCACTGCAAGTCACTCTCCCCAGGTGAGCTGAATAATTAATACCAGTTCTGATAATCCTGCCTGGCTCAAAAATGGTTCATTATTACTAATAAAAGCAACTACCATTGATTGAATGGCTTGTTCTGTGCCAGACTCTGCCCTGAGCCCTTTTCTAGCATGGTGTCTAGAGTGAAGCATTCTCACAGAAACCTTAGTTCAAGTGCCACTCTTGCCTCCTCCAAGCAGTTTGTCTTCAGGCAAGTCACTTCCCTTTTCTCTGAGCCTCTGTGTCCTCATCTGTAAAATGGGATGACAGGAGCTGCTTCATCAACAAAGTTGTACTAAAGGTTAAATGCACTATTGATGCAAAACTTTTTTGCCTGAAGCTGGGTTCGCCATAAGCACTTGATAAATGTTCACTTTTATTGTTATCATCATGTTCCTCAATCCTGGCGGAAACCCTCTGAGGTAGATATGAAAAGCGTTTGGCTCGTTTGATATGGTAACACTCTGACAAACAGACGCCTTCAATGTTTAAATCCCTTTATAATCTTTTCTTCACAGTGTATTTGGGAGTGGGGATGTAAATTAGCCCCTTATCAACAGGAAAGTGGGTATATACATTAGATTCATGCCACTGAAAATGAATGAGCTTGGGCTTTGTGAATCGTGAGTGAATCCTCCAAAAAACATAGTAATAAAAGCAAATTGCCCCTAAATGCAAATGGAATATTATTTCTATAAAGTTTAGAACTACGCAAAGCCATTGAATAAAGTCAGGGATACACATTACATATATGGGTAGTAAAAGTATAGAGACACATGGGACTGAAAACACCAACTTCATAGCAGAGACTCCCTCAGTGGAGGTGGTGGGGGTATGGTTGAGGAGGGGGCACACAAGAGCCTTTAGATACATTGAGATGTTTATTTCTTTTTTTTTTAAAGTACTTATTTTTGGCCGTGCAGGCTTTTCTCTAGTTGTGGAGAGTGGGGCCTACTCTCTAGTTGTGGTGCATGGGCTTCTCATTGTGGTGGCTTCTCCTGTTGCGGAGCACAGGCTCTGAGGCAGGCGGGCTCAGCAGCAGCTCCCAGGCTCTAGAGCGTGGGCTCAGCAGCTGTGTTGCATGGGCTTGGTTCCTCCACAGCATGTGAGATCTTCCCGGACCAGGAATCGAACCTGTGTCTGCTGTGTTGGCAGGCAGATTCTTTACCTCTAAGCCACTAGGGAGTCCAGTGTGCATATTTCTTAATCTGCTATTGGAGGCATTTGTTATCTTTTATGTCCTTTGTCGAATAAAAAATATAGTCACAAGCTGAAAGTAGAGAGTTATTTTATTTGGTGGGAATGTTTAGGACTCCGAACCTCGGAGACACCATCTCAGTAGCTCTGAGAAAACTGCTCCAAGGAGGCAGGAGAGAAAGTCAGGCTCTATACAAGTTGGCAACAAAGGGAGCAGACAGTTGAACATTGAAGATCAGGTATCAGTTAAGGAATTTAGCATTCTATATATGGGAAGATGCAAGCCTCTGGGCTCACTGAATTCATTCCTTTCATATGCACCTCAGCTATCTGGGGCCAGTGCTGTTTCCTTGTTTACCTTGCTTCTCCGAATTCTCCCACCTCCTCAGCAATCTCCGAGGAGGGTTGCAGCTTCCACTGGATTGAAGTTTTGAGAGCCCTCATTCACATTTGGCAAATAGAACGGGAAAAGTTGAAAGCAGTGACAGATTTCCTCTTCTTGGGCTCCAAAATCACTGTGGACAGTGACTGCAGTCATGAAATCAGAAGACGATTGCTTCTTGACAGGAAAACCATGACAAACTTCGTCAGTGTGTTGAAAAGCAGAGAGATTACTCTGCCGACAAAAGTCCGTATAGTCAAGACTATGGTTTTCCTAGTGGTCACGTACAGTTGTGTGAGCTGGACTGTGAAGAAGGGAGAACACTAAAGAATTGATGCCTTTGAACTGTGGTGATGGAGAAGACTCCTGAAAGTCCCTTGGACAGCAAGATCAAACCAGACAATCTTAAGGGAGATCAACCCTGAATGTTCACTGGAAGGACTGATGCTGAAGCTAAAGCTCCAGTATTTTGGTCATCTGATATGAACAGATGACTCATTGGAAAAATCCCTGATGCTGGGAAAGAATGAAGGCAGAAGGAGAATAGGGCATCAGGCGATGAGATGGCTGGACGACATCACCGATGCAATGAACGTGAACTTGGGCAAACTCCAGGAGATGGTGAAGGGCAGGGAGGTCTGGCGTGCTGCAGTCCATGGGGTCACAAAGAGTCAGATCCGACTGGGTGACTGAACAACAACAAATTTGCATTTGATGGCTGTGACATTTCTTGTTTATTGATATGGCAGGAGATATTTTCATTTCACACCTTGAACATACATCTCAAGTGGGTAACAGTAATTTTTAAAAATTGCACCCCAGCCATGGGGAAAGGAATTTAGGGACCCCTTCTGTATTCTTGAGATCCCGCCACCCCCACAAACCATTAAAGATTCTTTCATCTTCCTGAACCCAAAGCTTGTCTCCACCCACCTCCATTTCTTCTTAGTGCCTCACTAACAAAACCCCCAGCCTACTTGGCTCAAGACGGAGCTTCCTGGCAGCCAGGTTCTCAATTTACATGTTAAAGGAGCACTTTTTGTGCTTTCTTCACCTGTGTTTTAATTACCATTCACCTCCCTGGCTTCATTCTGTTCACCTCCAAACACTCCCAGATATCCGTTGGCTCTTTTTGGGGTGGATGTGTGGAAGAGATGGCAGGAGGTATACTTACTAATGCAGAAATGGGACCAACCTTATCTGGCAGGACTGAGACAAGTCATCACATGTTGGGCTCCTCTACTCCAATCCCAACTTCTTTGTAAGAGAAGTTTTATTAAATTGCATACCAAAAGCAGTCTTGAAGTGAAAAGAGAATGCAATATACTGCTCCTCACCCTCCAGCATACTGCCTAGTTTTGTATGTTTGTGTGTGTCTGTTGGTTGTGGATGACTGAAGGAGCAACATTTGCCAAGTCATCAGCTCTGGCCTTCTTGATAGCTGATCCTTTGATCTGGAACTCCAAGGTAGGAGAGTTATTTATTTATCAATAAATAAGTACATTTTCCAGGTGGCTGAAACATACACCCCTGAGGTCATCTATATTTATATGCAGAACACAAGGTTCAGAGTGGTTAAGTGATTTTTCCAAGGGAACACAGCTGGTAAAGTGGCCAAGCTGATATCTGGTAGATCAAGGACTGTGTTTCTATTTGCTAATGTGTCGTTAAAGCTTTTCTATTTTACTGAGGGTGATTTTAATGATAGTCATTCCAAGAAACTCATCCCTGGTCGTTCAGACGGTAAAGCGACTGCAAAGCGGGCGACCCAGGTTCCATCCTTGGGTTGGGAAGATCCCCTGGAGGAGGAAATGGCAACCCATGTCAGTACTCTTGCCTGGAAAATCCCATGGATGGAGGAGCCTGGTAGGCTACAGTCCATGTAGTTGCAAAGAGTTGGACACGACTGAGCGACTTCACTTTCACTCCAAAAATCACCCCCCTTTTAAAAACTGTTTTGCTTTCTAAAAGAGAGTAGGGAAACAATTTAACTTTTTTCCTATGTTATAAAATTCACTTATGCCTCCTTTCTGAAGTTATACTCTCAGGTGTGTTTGAGGGGCAGGTAGGAAAGAAGCTAACACATATTCACCAACGACCACATGCCAGGCATCTGCACATTCCAGACATCTTACACATTTCTATTTATGTTCCCTATTATCTGTTATTATTCCCATTTAATAGATGGAGAAACTGTGGCTCAGTGTGTGTTCACTATCGATCACTGTGTAACAAGTGAACAGCTTTAAACAACAAGCATTATGACCCTCCACAGTTTCCGAGGAGTCAGTGTAGCAGAAGCAGCCTAGCTGGGCGGCTCCGGCCGAGTGTCACGAGGCTGCATCAGAGGGTGGCAGGGACTCTAACCTCTGAGGGTGTGACGGGGCTGAGAAATTTACTTCCATTCACATGGTCGTCGGCCAGAAGCCTCAGTTCCTTGCCTCATGGATCTTTCCATAAGCTACCCACATGTCTTCACATCATGGAATGATCCAGGAGAGACAGGGACCACAGTGGAAGCCGTAATACCTTTTAAGACTTAGTCTCTGTAGGTGAACATTGTCAATTCTGCTTTGTTCTATTTGTTAGAAGGAGAGGAGAATTAGGCTCTACACCTCTTGAAGGTGGAAGTATTAAAGGATTTGTACTTATTTTAGAACTACCACACTCAGGGAGGTGCCGTCAACTTGCTGAAGTTCATAGGGTTTGTAAGTGGTAGAGATTAGATGCAACCATAATTCTAGATGGTTCCATACTCTTTTTCTTTTCACTGTACTGTGATTTCTCCCTGACTGAGGAATGGAGAGCTGTTTGTCCTTATGCTTATTTGCCCCAGACTGCAAGCCTTTTTATTTGCTTTTAAAGCTTTCCCCTTTCTATCTGCCTAACTATCATCTATCACATCTAAGCAACATCTTTCTTATTCTAAGTTGGAATTTTGAATCTCCTGTGAAATTGGGAAACATGGTAACTTTTAGTGTGAATTGTGTGTCCATCAAGAGTCAGTAGACTCTGAGTGACTATTTGGGGTTTCTTTTTCATCAGGTGGCATTTATAACATTTTGGAGTGTGCTGAAAGCTTTCTTCATCTATTCTGGATTCTTCGTCTTGCAGATCATTGAAGTTGTGGGTAAGTTTTGGATGAAATAATGATAATTATAAGGGTCTGTTTAATTTATCCTTCATATAACTCTTCAGAATTTTCAAAGGTCATTTATACACAGCATATCACCTGATTCTCACAAAAAACCCATTAATAAAATGGAGGCAAGTGATACGATCTTCTGGATAAGCTATGCTGAGCCACCACTTGTCTGTATACCTTTGTTCTCTTGATGCCTGCTTGGCACTGACTCCTTGCCTACAGGCCACTCCTCTGTCTTTCCACTGGTGTCAGTAGACAGAGCCATAGTTTGTGGTCTTGAAACTGTCAGGGGAGGGAGAACTTTTCTTCTACCCTCTTAAGTTATGTCTTGCAGGACTGCAATTAAATACAAGCGCCAGATAACAGAAGAAAAGACAGATTTTATTCATATTAATATTTTTATGTGCACAAGGGCTTTGCAGAAGTGAACACCCAAAGAAAAGATTAAATTCAGGGGTTTATATGCCATCTTAGCAAAGAGTGATAAATTGTGGAGAAGTGAATAGTCAAAGAAAATAGGGGTTTGGGTTCCATAAGGGTGGTAAATTTGAGGAAGGTGATAGACAATATATGGTAGACAAAGGCTTATTAAGATTTGTTTTGCAGACTAGACTCAAGTAATCTCTAATGATAAAAGTGGTTCTTTACTTGGTAGGGGAGAAGAGGACACTTCTATATGTGGAAACATCTCACTTTTACAAGGAAAACTTGTGCCTT
This sequence comes from Odocoileus virginianus, assembly GCF_023699985.2. Classification (NCBI taxonomy): domain Eukaryota; kingdom Metazoa; phylum Chordata; class Mammalia; order Artiodactyla; family Cervidae; genus Odocoileus; species Odocoileus virginianus. The sequence goes on along the minus strand of NC_069685.1, from coordinate 57,686,484 downwards.
ATTTTTAGACAGAGGAGGGTAGAGAGCTCTTCCTGTGTGTGCTATTTCCTCAGTTGCATTCAGCTTGAGATAGTTCTTATGTCAAAGTGGCATATTTGTGGGTGGTGTTCTGATCCATTTCAGAGTTAATATTCTAGTTTGCATTTACTCTTGTGAAAAGAGCAGAGGTTTGTGTTAAACTTGGGTTCAAATTCCAGTTTTACCATTTACTAGATGTGGGTCCTCAGGCAAGCAAATTTATTTCTTTGAATCTTGGTTTTCTCATCTATAAAACGGGGATTAAAAGCAATACGTACTTCATTGCACTGTTACCAGGATTAGATGATACATAAAAAATACTTAGTTTAGCGACTGCAAGATAGTCAACACGCAAAGGCACCTTACATTTCTAAACACACTTGCCCTTATAAAGCCACTTCTCTGTATACCAAGATCTCAGCTTGCTGCGTGACTTGGAGAAATTCCTTGGCCTCTCAAACTGCCTTCACTTCTAAAATGAGTGGGTTCAATTGCATAATTCCCGAGGTTCCTTCCATCTCTTAACAATTAACACCTTCGGATTGTCTATACAGCACACCCATACTATTTACTTAAAAAAATCTATTCATTATATCCTGTTTGCCTTTGCTTGTTGTGGTAGTTTTAGATAATAGTTGCACAGAATTAATAGAAGCCAGAGGGGTTGTTCAGAATGTTTTTTACATGCAGATTGAGCAACATACTTATGTACATAATTGCATTTTCTTTTTCTGTTGCAGTCTAGGAGGGCATATTGAAAAGCTAGCAGTGATTTGTTTCCCCTCCCATTGGCTCAAGAAACTGGCTAATGCAGTTTTATGTTAATTGGAAGACATGCTAAATAGCATAAGAAAAAGAAAGAGAGGCACTCAGTTAGAAAAAGTGCTTTTTAATCATCTACCTAAATGTGAGTGTCTGATGGGTTTGCAGGAATTTCTGCAGCCCCCTGAGGGAAGCTTTCCCTGTCCTCACTAGAGCTGATGAATAATGGATTCCAGGCAGGGCTCTAACACCAGCAAACTCTGTTCTTCCTGAATCCTCTTTCCAATTTCTTTTCCCCCACAAATGCCTAGCTGTGATTTTGGCCTGATCTCTTGTCTCTTAAATACACTATTCTTTGCTCAGCACGTGCTTCATTTTATGGCTAACAGAGAGGCAGTTTGATCTGAAGTCACCCTCCAGCTCTAAAACCTTCAGTGCTTCCCTATTGCCCACTGCATTGAATACCAACTGCTCAGTCCAGAATCTTAACTTTCCTGGGAAGCCAAAGCAGTTGACTTGCTTCTCCCCACACATGCCCTCAGATTTAAAAATTTGCCCTCTTATGATTCATTCTCTTCCCTCCCAACTTCTGTGCTCTTCTTCCCTTTCCTATTTTTTTTACCTATCACCATCACACTCAGATTACCAGGACCCAGAGGCAAAGGATTTCTCTTCCAAGAAGACTCAATTCCCTCTCTGTTCTTTGAGTCACTCTTATGTTTAATTTCAGGAACTCAGTATCTAGTTAAGTGGTTCCGAGAGCAAGCTTGGTAATCTGACAGACCTGGGAATGAATCTGGTTTCCATCACTTACTGTGCTACCTTGGCAAAGTCACTTCCCCTCTCTAATTTTTAAACTTATTGTCTGTAAAATGGGGATAATGATATTTACTTCTTTGTGTTGTTGTGGGGAGTAAATGAAATGATGCATATGAAACAGTGTACTGCCTGGTTCATGTTTATTTTTAGAAACGGGATGTATAATAATGTATTTTACATTTGTTTCGTCCTACTTTTTTGGTAGCACGTACCACAGTCAATGCCCACTGTCCTCCAGCCACCTCTCCAGCCAGAGTGCTAGCTCCTTGCAAACTCATCTCTATCACTGGCTGGTAAAATTGTATCATGGACTTTAATTCTTTGTTCTTTCTTGTAGCCAAGATTTGCTTTGGTTAACATTTGCTGTCTTCAATGAGAGGGATGTAAACAAAAAAGTAAAAGTATTATATTTGGAATTTTTAACCCTAAATAAGTGTAAAAGAAAGTTAAACATTCACATGTTGTATTCTCTAAGTTGGTAGCATTTCTACTCTCAAAGTTATTAAAGCTTAAAACTGCCCTAAAATTTTTGGTATACCCTGTATTTCCCCACCTCTGGTCTTTGGGTTCAGTTAGATATTTCACTTTGGCACAAGGAGTGAGAAGAAAGTGATGGTGCCATTGGACCGAAGAGGTTGAGAGACGTGGAGCAGAGCCGCCAGGAGAGCCCAGCCTTGATAGGGTGACCTGCATGTGTATGCGTGCATGCTAAGTCACTTCAGTTGTACCTGACTCTTTGCGACCCCCAGGACTGTAGCCTGCTAGGCTCCTCTGTCCATGGGATTCTCCAGGCAAAAATACTGGAGTGGCTCACCACTCCCTCCTCCAGAGGATCTTCGTGACCTGGGCATTGAGCCCGTGTCTCCTGCACTGGCAGGTGGGTTCTTTACCACTAGTGCCATCATTGGCTGAAACTAGAGATTTGGGGTGGTTTGTCACAAAGCAATCGTTACTGAATATACCCTTTTAACTACTGTCCTGCCCATGGTAGGTTCTTAGTAAATATTTATTGCGTTAAATTAGCAAATTCCTGTATTGTGCTTTGGGGAACACTTTTGTTCTCAAGGTTAGATTTTTTTTATTTCATTAATTAAGGACTTCTTTCAGTTGAAATGTTAACTTATTAGGATATTTGGGGAAATTGACTTCTAAAATGGTAGGACAAAGCAGATGGCACATGCAAATCTGCTTGTGAAAAGCAAGCAATGGTTAATTTCCAAGGGCTTGAGCCTCTATGTTAAACATGCAGTAAACTTTGAAAAGGGCTTTCCCGATGGCTCAGTGGGTGAAGAACCTGTCTGCAATGCAGTAAACACAAGAGATGCTGGTTCGATCCTTGGTTCAGGAAGATCTCCTGGAGAAGGAAATGGTAACCCACTCTTGCCTGGAAGACTCCATGGGCGGAGGGGCCTGGCGGGCTACAGTCCAAAGGGTTGTCAAGAGTCAGACATGACTGAGTGACTAAGCACACACACTTTGAAAAGAGAACATGAAACAGAAGCACACTTGTTTTTTGTACTATGTATTTGAAACCTGGTGTGTATTTTACACTTACAGCATATTGCAGTTTGGATGCTAAATTTCCATCTGAAGTATTTGATTTAGATTTCATAAAATTTATAATTGGCAAACTAGAGTCATATTTCAGCGTACTTAAAATTTTTCTCATAACTGGATCAATCTTGGTTTTAAAATTCATTAAAAATCCACATTTTAGTCACTCTAGCCACATTTTGAATACTTAGTAGCCACATGTGGCTTGTAGTTACTATATTGGGATAGTGCAGATCTGGATGGTTCATGAGTATCATCTTCCCCAGCCCCAAAGGACTGTTTCTTATCCGGTGGTACCACCATATCTTTATGTTAGGAGTTCAAGGATATTATCCTCGACTTCTTCTGCTCCCCTTTCCAGCATCCCACCAGTCAGGAGTCCTGTTGAATCCACTTCATCCGTGGCTCACTGATCCATCCTCCTCTCTCCAGTCTGCAGTGACACTTCTCTAGGTGAGGCTCCTGCTGTCTCTCACCTGAAATGACCATAACAGCCTTCTTACTGGAGTCCCCTTTTCCTGTGGTTGCTCCACCTTCTGCTACTCTTTTCTCCATCTGAAGACAGCTCGATCTTCCTAACATGCGGATCTGAACACGCCCTCCTTCTCCTGTGGCTTGCATCTTTTCCATGGCTCTCTGTGTCCCCTCAGATAAATTCTAGCTCCTCAATGTAATTTATGAGGCTTTGCCTACTGCTCCACCCTCATATTTTCTGGTTCAGTCAAGCTATAATGCTGTCCTTTCAGTTTCCTCTGTGACATCTGGGCCTTTGCACATGATAATCTGTCTCTCCGGAATGCTGTTCCTTTCCCCCCTTCCACTTCCTGCTTATCCTTCAGTTTACTTCCTCTGAGAAGCCTCCTCAGATTCCCTTGAGCCTTCATTAGGTACTCCTTGTCAATGCTCTTACATCTCTGGTACTTCCCTTTCCTGCAGCCTTCTAGCTTCAATGACAGAACTCTGCGTGGTTATGGACTAGTTGTGCCTTCTTCATTGCTATATTTGCCAGTCTCTAAAATGAAGTCTAGAATAGGTATAGCCGGTAATATGTATTGAATAGATTACAGAACTTTCTTCTCACACCAGTCTGCCAGCTTGCATCCTACTCTTCAGAAGCATCCAGGTGATGGAAAGCAAATCCAATACTAACATCTGGAAAATCACCCCCAATCCAATTCTAACACATAGTGGGCCAATGGTCTTGGTACCCATGGTGACAGAATAGCTAGCACACCTCCTAGTGTGTACCTTGAGCCAATGGAGTAATTGTTCCACTTTTGCACCCTCGTTTGAAACTCACCAATGGCTTCCTAATGCATTTAGAATAAAACTCAGGCTCTCCCTACAGCCTGCAAAGTACTGAGTGATCTGACCTTGCCCACCTCACCTGTCCCATATTCCCCCACCCCACTTCGGTAGCAAACTCCTTCCCTGGATTGTTTGACTTCAGCCACACCATACCCATCATCACTCTGTTTCTACCTCAGGACCTTTGCACTTGCTGTTCTTTCTGGCTTTTCTTCTCATTCTAGTCTCAAATGGCTTTCCCTTTGATAAGCCCTCTCTGATTTACCTAAAGTAGCCCCTTGCCCAGTCCCTCTGCATTCCCTTATCTAATTTGGTTGTCTTTATGGTACTTAGACTTGTCTGAGATTGTTCTATATATATACTTTTTCTGTTTACAGTTAGCCTCTTCCTGCTTGAATGTACATCCCTTGTCATCTGATTGATGGATGGGAGCATGGCTGCTTCCCTAGTGCCTAGAACAGTGCCTTGAATCTTGGTTCAGTCCCTAAGTCATGTCCAACTCTTTGTGACCCCATGGACTGTAGGGTGTCAGGCTTCCTGTCCTTCACTATCTTCCAGAGTTTGCTCAAACTCACATCCACTGAGTCGGTGATGCCATCAAACCATCTCATTCTATTGTCGTCCCCTTCTCCTCCTGCCCTCAATCTTTCCCAGCAACAGGGTCTTTTCCAATGAGTTGGCTCTTCGCATCAGGTGGCCAAGTATTGGAGCTTCAGCTTCAGCATCAGTCCTCCCGATGTGTGTTCAGGGTTGATTTCCTTTAGGACTGACTGATTTGATCTCCTTGCTCTCCAAGGGACTCTCAAGCATCTTCTCTAGGTGCCCAGTATATACTTGTTCAATGGATGTGCAATTGGATTGGATGTGCAATTAAGCTTTTCAGCAAGCAAAAATACTTCCAGGATCAGTTTAGGCAGATTCCAGACATTCTTTCTTTCTTTCTTTTTGTTTGTTAATCAATTTTATTGACCAGTGGTAATGATGTCTTTTCATTTTTATATAATAGAACTGGTTCATGGTCCCGTGGTTTTATGGGTTTAGAAAAAATGAATGTAGTCCTGTAACCACTACTGCAATCGGAGGTGGTCAGCTGAACGTTCTTTTTACTTCCCCAGGAAAGGTGTAAGATTTCTGCCCCAGGGAGTTTCTACCACTCTTCTGGGAATGTTTTAAGCCTACCTGGATCCTTATCCTATTCGGAACATCTTAGAGAGAAATCATGGTCATTATTTCTTACTTTAGTGTTTAGTTCTAGCAAATAGAAATACTCTTACATAATTGTTCTAGTCATGAAGGAAGATAAAAAGGAAAAGATAATGAGAGTTCCCTCAATGAAATTAGCAACCTGCAGCAGGATAACTGTCCTTCCTACTCCTTAATTGAAATGGATGTACATATGGCTAGTGGCTGAAGCGTTTGTCAGATATAGGTGCATCGGCCAGAATCTTAACTGTCGCTACCGCATTTCCCCATGCTCTGCGGTGTGGCATTTTTGGAACACTAATGAAATCTGGACTATAAAGATTCCAGAGAAGAAATAAAGTGGAAACAAAGCAACCTCTTGCAAACCCACGCTCTGCTTTAAATAAAGAGCAATGTCTTTTGAATAATTCAACCCAGCCTGTCAAAATATTTTTTTTGGGGGGGTGGGCTATTCATTTGGAACTACTCCAGGAGCCTCTTAATTTGCAGCCTTTGGTGCATTTTCAGGGCTGAAACAAGTCTGCTGACTTCTGTTTTATTTTTATTGCATATCTAGATCTTAAAAGGCTGTTGGTGTGATTGAAGTTAAACATGTTGTTACCCCAGTTCTTAGAATGCACACCCCTTTAATGGGGCTGGGAAATCTTGTCATTGTTTTCTTCTCAGGAAGTTGTTAGCACTTCATTATTGTTCTGTTCAAGTTTTCACTGGTGACTGGGGTTCTTTTGTCTGCCCTTGGGGTTCCCTCAGAGAGTTTTACTTTTTAACTTCTAAGATCTTCCAGGTGAAATCCAAGGAGAGCATCTGGGTGTAAACAAGGTTATTTGAGGTGGGCTGGCTGGTGACAAAGTTCTTTTTTGTTGTTGTTCAGCCCCTAAGTTGTGTCCGACTCTTTGCAACCCCATGGACTGCAGCATTCCAGGCTTCTCTGTCCTCCACTATCTCCCAGAGTTTGCTCGAATTTGTGTACTTACTCAATAAGAATAGTAAATTATTATTATATTATTATTATTATTATTCCTATCTATTGAACTCAGACTCTGCTCGGTCTGTGTTAAGACCATTCTCTCCTAAGCTCATTTAACGGGCACAACAGCCCTGTGAGATGGGTCTAATTATGCCCACTTTACAGATGGAGAAACAGACCCAGAGAGAGCTAAGTGCATGCCCAAGGTCACAGAGCTGGTAGAGGTCATTGTGCAGAGTGAAATCTAGAACTGTCTGACTTCAAAGCCCACAGTCTTCCTTGTTCTGCTAAATAGATGCTGCAGACTGAAGCATGAGGCTGGTAATCCAGGAGACTGGCTCCCACCTGAGTTAGTTCAGGGCCTGGCTTTGTGCAAACCCACCGGCCTGCTGGTTGGAGGGCCCAGGCATCCTCTTCTCTAGAAATGAGGTGTCGGGGTACTCTTGCTGGCCTGGTGACTCACAGGATCGTCTTTGCTGTCAGGCAGATCTGGGGGTTTGAATCCTGGCTCCGCCACTCCTTGTTATGGTAAGCTTAATAATGGCCTCCAAATATGTTCATGTCTTAATCCCTGTGGATGGGATTGGGACTTTGTAGATGTGATTAAGATGGGGAGATTATCCTGGATTATCTGGGGACCCAATGTAATTATGAAGATCTGTATAAGAGAGAGGCAGGAGGGTCAGAGTTAAGAGAAGGAATATAACAACTGTTTTCATCCGTTTGGGCCACTACAACAAAATACCACAGACTGGGAGTCTTATCAACCACATTTATTTCTCACAAGTCTCGAGGCTGCAAGTTCACGAGCAAGAGGCTGGAAGATTTGGTGTGTAGTGAGAGCCCAATTCCTGGCTCATCAGTAGCTGTCTTCTCGCTGCGTTCTCACAGGGTAAAAGGGATGAGGGACTCATTGGAGTCTCTTTTCTAAGAGCACTAATCCCATTCATGACGGCTCTACCCTCATGACCTAGTCACCTCCCAAAGGTTTCATCTTCAATCACCACCACACTGGGAATCAGTTGTCAACATACGAGTTTGGAGGGGCACAAACATCCTGTCTATAGCAACAGGGAACAGAGATTGGAGAGATGTCCTTAAAAGATGGAGGAAGGAGCCATAAGCCAAGGATGGAATGCAGGCAGCTACTAGAAGCTGGAAAAGGCAGGGAAATAGATCCTCCCCTCAAAGCCTCTAGAGGGAACTAGTTCTCCTGACACCTTGATTTTAGCCCTGGGAGCCTGATTTCTGGCTTCTGACTTCCAGGACTGCAAGAGAATAAATCTGCGTTGTTCTAAGTGCCTAAATTTATGGTATAGTGGCAATGGAGAACTAATACACCAGGATGTTTGTCTTTGGGCTTATGAATGATCCTCTCTGAGCCTCAATTTCATTATCTGTGAAATGGGCATAATAGTAACAATGCTTGCATCATAGCCTGATGCTGAAAATGAAAGAAGTTGATGCACAGAAGTTCCCTTATGGTTGGCACATAGAACGTGTTGATTAAATGTTAGCTAAGACCCCAATGCTGGGAAAGATTGAGGGTAAGAGGAGAAGGGGGTGACAGAGGATGAGATGGTTGGATGGAAATGATTTTTTTTTTTTTTTATCCATGGCCCTAATCATCTTGTTCATGTGTTTAGTAAAATGAGTAACATTAGTGCTCATATCAGGTATATATGTGCAGCATTGAGTATGAATGATGGCACAAGTTCCTCCTTGTGCAGCTGTCAGAATATCTAAAGCTAATCTATTTTGTAAAACCACCTTTCTAATTTGTGTTTGTTCAGCATTAAGAGCTGAAATAGCTTTTTGAGAATCTTGTAATGCCTGTTGAGTAAAATTAGTCAAAGCATCTACTCGTAGCATAACATCTGTAGTTCCCAAAGAGGGGACAAACACTGCAGCCAAATAATCATACCAGTGAAATACAGACCTTGCCCACCGAGTTTTAAGGTGAGGTAAATTAGCAGGCTTTTCTGGAAGCTCTGAAAATATAAAGCCATGAGTAAATGCTAGACCCAGGGTGCATCTCCCTATCCAGCCAGGGGGAAGCCAAGCCTATAGGTAAGAGTCACATATCCAGTAGGACCCGTTTGGAGCAAGCCAGCGTGACTGAGATATCCAGTCCCAATTAGTGTCTGGCGAGGCAAAGGGAGGACCTGAACTGAGGTTGGAGAAGATGGGAATGATTATGTTGTATATTTCCTGAGGCAAAAATCTCAATTGTTTCCAATCATTGTAATTAAGTTGTTGGCTAACCTTGGGGGATGGCTCAGTTTGTTCCCAGCATATAGGGGCAGTAGATATTAGACGTCCTTTTTCAGGAGTTAACCAAATAACCTCATCCCATATTTGATAAACATCAGGTAAAAAACCATCAGATCTAGACCTATTGGTCTTATGTGCAGCAAAATAGTCATTAAACTGAGACGGTGTATAATCAAAATTAAAAGTCACATTATGTCCATAGTTAAGGTACAGAGTATTACACTAGTCCATTCTAGGGTTGTTAGATGTCACCAGACGAAGAAGAGGCATCACATGTGATTGTTGTTGAAGGTATTCGCAGACTTGGAGAAAGTCTTTTCCTTGAAGTGGAGATGTCCACCACGGGAAGCCTTCCACTGATGAAGTGGGGAGTGCTCCGCAGACCCAGCAGTTAGACCGATTGTGGAATGCAGCATAGGAGTGAGCCCAGGACAGGAAGGCATTGTCTTGAGGATCAAATGGCAGACTCAGGATTTCTGGAGTCAGCAGAAGTAGGCTCACATAGATTATCAGGCCCATCTTGTCTTGAAGGATCCCGGACGAGCCCCCAAGATGAAAGGTTGTTGCTGAACGATTAGACGCGGGATTCTTGGCCTCCGGAGGAGACGAATTCAATCCGGGGCCAGAGACGAGGCTGGATCGCTCAGAGCTTTTGTGTAATAAAGTTTTATTAAAGTATAAAGGAGATAGAGAAAGCTTCTGACATAGGCATCAGAAGGGGGCAAAAGAATAACCCCGGAAATGAATTTGAGCCAACTCTGCGAGATAGTGAAGGACAGGGAAGCCCTGGTTCTGCAGTCCATGGGGTCGCAATGAGTTGGGTACGACTGAGTGAATGAACAACGATCATGATGACTACTGTTACCACTAATATTATTATTATTAATGCTAATATGAAGATAAGCATGCCAATCAAAGAACCTGAAAATAAAAATCAACTCAGGAGCAACTTTGTGTTGGGCTAATTCATATCCTATCTACTGGATATTAGATATTGGATATCCTGTCTATTGGATAAAATATTACACTATTTTATATTGGGGGACTCATTCTATTTTAGGGGACTCATGGATGAGTTTCAGAGGATCTGTGGATTTCCTATAATCACATCCCAGGAGCCTGCATAGTACCTGGCACACAGCAGGTACTGCACAAATATTTAAGACATAATTAATGACAGCTAGAAATCGGTGTTTCTTTGCTTTTGTTGTCTTTTTTTTTTCCCACTAGTAGCTTTGAGGAGTCTGGCAGACCCTAGCGTAACTGGGGACCTGCCTTATGGAGATGGGCTTGCCTTCTGCCCTCAGCCATCTGGCAAACCCTGGCGCCACCTCCCCAGGGCCACCAGCACTCACTCCCCCAACCCAGCGCCAGTCCTTCCCTGCTCTGGCCACTGAAGAGGAGGTCTCCATGGCAACAGTTTCAGGGGCATTGGGCCAACCGAAGCCAGAGGAAATGAAGGAGGGAAGGGTGCCCATGCCAGCCAGTGCTTCCTGGGAACACGCCTAAGCCAGTGTGCTTTGTCTCCAGTGGAGATCTCAGCTGAAGAGGGTGGCAGATCCAAGAGCAATTGAGGAGTGGCTGGGACTTGTCTTTCAGTGACTTCTTTCCTTTCCTTACCCCCTCCTTTTGTCACATCCTTCCCCCAACCTTGTATAAGGATCCCAGTGCTTCCAAAGAACCTGAAGTTACCCACTGTTGTCAAGTAAAAACTCTGGGATTTCAAGCTGGCTCTCTCATATACTGGTAGTGTGACCTTGAGCAAGCTACCTAAACTTCCTGGGCCTTGGTTTCATCATCTGTAAAATGGGATTTTTGTAAACACGAATAGAGAATCTGTGGTGCCCTTAGCATGATGCCTGGAAGCTAGTAAATGCTTAGTAAAATTTCCTCTATAATATCTTCTTGAAATGGAGAAACTGAGGCCTGGTTCTCGTTCCCTAGAATCCTTATGGTCAGCAATCCTATTTTCTCTTTCTCTGGGAGTAACTTCTCTTTCTTTCTCCCAATTAAATCTTCCCTGTCTGTTATCTCCTGTCATCAGGGCCCTCCTAAATATTAGGTTGTTAGCCTCTGGCGAATAGATCCATTCTCAAATGTTCAAGGCTAAGTTGGAGACTTTTAAAGGGTTTCTTTGCATTTTAGAAGAATATTCCTGAGCCTTCCCTGATGGTCCAGTGACTAAGACTCTGCTCCCAATGCAGTGGGCCTGGGTTTGATCCCTGGTCAGGGAACTAGATCCCACATGCTGCAATTAAGAGTTTGCATGCTGCAACTAAAGATCCTGCATGCCACAGCTAAGACTCAGTGCAGCCAAATATGTGTGTGTGTGTGTATATATATATATATATATTTTTTTTTAAAAGAGTATTCTCAGTGATGATGTCTGCAGTGCAGGAGATCTGGGTTTGATCCCTGGTTCAGGAAGATCCACTGGAGAAGGGAATGACAACCCACTCCAATATCTTGCCTGGAGGATTCCATGGACAGAGGAGCGTCGCAGGCTACAGTCCATCGGGTTGCAAAGAGTTGGACACGACTGAGCGACTAACACACAGTGATGATAATGCTTTAATTCGAAGGCAAAATCTTGAGAGGGTAAAAGTTGCCCAGCATCAGGCAGTGAGAGGTTTTAAAAATAAGAGAGATGATATCACTGAAGCTCAGAGAAGTCAATCAACTCGGATGAAGCTGGGATTTGAACCTCTGTCTGCTTTTCAGTTGAGCTCATGTAGCATCCTTCTGTTTTTCCTCAGTTGATTTCTTACTTGTTCACCCATAGAGATGCACAGAAGAGATGATCTGTCAGATGCTCTGAAACCAGAGGTAGAATGCTAATCCAGTAACTGAAATTTGGGAGGTTGGCAGAGACAACGTGGTAGCTTCCTTGCCTCTCAGCTCAGCTGGGAGAACAGATCTTATCAACAACTTCCCGGCTTCCCTGAGGGGGGATTTGAGAGGCATTTTTAATGCAGATCTGACTCTGGGCAAGGACCCAGCTTCCCACCATCACCCCTGGCTGAGCCGTTTCCTTAAATTACAGGAAGATGTTCTTCCCCCTCTCAGGCCCTGAGGTCTAAAGCTGAAGTTGAAGAGCTCCTGCAGCCTGAGCCCGCTCTCCCTCCCTGTTTGAAGAGCATTATCTCTTTTCCATCTTTGTCTCCCCTACTCCCTGCTTTCTCTGGGGAGCTGGAGGTGCCAGGAAAGCAAGAGGGAAGGGACAAAGAAAAGCACTGAGCCTCTGGGGTCGGAGTTATCGAATGAGGTGTTCCTGCTGGTCCCTGCATGTAATTAAGACTTGCAAATCCATATTGCTCAGGTGTTGGCGGCATTAATCCCAGGCACCTTGGGGCACCCAGCATCCCCAAATGGCTACTCTTGTCTTTTAGCTAGTCTCCGTAGAGTGTGCTTGGGCATGGGCAGGCGTCAGAGACGCTTGTGGCCATAGTGAACTCATTCATTTACTCACTCACTCTCTGTCCATTCATTCCCCAGACAGTTATTACTAAGTTCCTTTTATAGATCAGTATCTGAGAGACAAAATGAACAGCCTCTGCCCTCTGGAGCAAACTGCCCTTTTTCGAATGGGGCTTGAACCCACAATCTTCTGACTGAAACTGTACAGCTTGTCTCAGGGTTCAGTGAAACTCAGGTTCTTCATATCTCGGTGCAGAAGGAACTCAATGAAAGGCAAAGCAACAGGCAAGAAATAGATTTATTAATATCCTTTGGAAAGAAGTTGCAGGAAAATGAGGTGTGAGAACATGGTAATGTCGCGGGTCTCATGCAAGTTCTTGGGACGGGCAGCCAAGTGAAGTTCCATGGCTTTGTGCAGGAAAGAATTCAAGAGCAAGCCACAGTAAAGTGAAAGCATGTTTGCTGAAACAGACACACGTAGACAGAATGTGGTCCTTCTCCAAAGGCGAGAACACCCTGGAAAATGGGGTGGTTGGTTTTTACGGGCTGGATAATTTCATAGACTAACCAATGGGAGGAATATTTCAACTATTTTGGGGAAAAGCAGAGAGTTCCTGGAATTGGGCTACTGCCCACTCTTTGACTTTTATGGTCAGTCTCAGTATTGTTGGGCTTCCCTTGTGGCGCAGTGGTAAAGAATCTGTCTGTCAATGCATGAGAAGCAAGAGATGCAGGTTCCATCCCTGGGTGGGGAGGGTCTCCTAGAGTAGGAAATGGTAACCCATTCAAGTATTTTTGCCTGGAAAATTCCATGGACAGAGGAGTCTGGTGGGGTACAGCCCACTGGGTCACGAAGAGTCAGACAGACTGAGCACACACCCTCTCAGAACTGTCATGGTACCTGTGGGAATGTCATTTAGCATATGCTAATGTATTACAATGAACAAATGATGAGGCTGGAAGTCCACCGGAAGGCGAATCATCTGCTGTCTCGGGTCTAGTAGGTTCTGGCCAGTTTTTGTCATATCCTCAATGGCTGTGTCATTCTTTTGAAGACTGCGCCTTGCCCACTTCCCTCCTATCTCACCAGAATGGTTAATTCTCCTCAAGTGGCAAGTGCTGAAGTAGCAGAAGGAACAACATTTACCTGCAGTGTTAAGGAGGGGATCCTTTCTTACATCAGCCCCTGAGGCTTCCTGGAGGAGGTGGCACTAGAGTTGGCTTTTTTTTTTTTCCCTACTTTTCCAGAATGACAAAATCGTTCACGTTCATCATGACAAATTCAAACAAACCAGAACTACATAGAAGAAGCACACGGAAGTTTTGTTCCTTGTTCTCCAGAGGGAACCACTGTTACTGGTGTGGCATTTATCCTTTTCAAGGTCTTCCTGTCCTTGCATATGTGAATGTGAATTTCACTCAGTCGTGTCCGACTCTTTGTGACCCCATGGACTGTAGCCCACCAGGTTCTTCTGTCCATGGGATTCTCCAGGCAAGAACACTGGAGTGGGTTGCCATTCCCTTCTGCAGGGGATCTTCTTGACCCAAGGATCAGACTTGGGTCTCCTGCGCTGCAGGCAGTCTGAGCCACCAGGGAACCCTGTACTGTGTACGTACATCAATACTGATATCAGGTATCGCGGTTACTGAACCAAACTGGGGTCTGCTTGCTGGATGCACAGCAAAGCCAACGACTTGTGATGGAAAGTACAGCATTTATTGCAGGTGCCAAGAAAGAGAGTGGGAGATGAGTCTCAAATCCACTCCCGAAGTGGTCTTTGAGGTAGGATTTTCTTTTTTTAAGGGGAAGAACACAGAGACTGGGGTTAATCATCTTCTGATGTTTCTATTTCTTAATTACAGCTTCAGGAGTCAGCTTGTCTGTGGTGTACGATTCTCTGGCCATGACCTGGGGATATGTTAGCCCATTTTACCCTGGGGAAACAACCTGAGTTGTTTGTTTTTTAAAAACAGCTTTATTGAGATATGTCACATACCATACATTTTATCCATTTAAAGTGTACAGTTCAATGTGTCTTGTGTATTCACAGAGTCGTACAATCTTAATCTAGATCATCACAGTTTAAATTTAGAATATTTTCATTTCTTCTAAAAGAAACTCATAACCCCTAGCAGTGACTCCCCATTTTCCCTCACCCTTCCTCAGCCCCTGGTAACCCCTAATTTATTTTCTGTTTTTATGGATTTGCCTATCTCAGTCAGTTCATATAAATGGAATCATATATGGGGGAGGGAAAATAATTTTCACTCTACACTTCTAGGTTCTTGGCTGAGACACCTCCTATAATAAAAAACAGATTAACAGGAGAAAAGCAAACAAAAGTGTAATAACATGAATACCTCCTGTATATGTGGGAGTTGTTGTTCAGTCATTAAGTCATTTCCGACTCTTTGTGACCCCATGGACTGCAACATGCCAGCGCTACACTGGAGTTTGCTGAAAACTCCACCTAGGAGTTTGCTGAAACTCATGTCCATTGAGTTAGTGATGCTGTCCAACATCTCATCCTCTGTTGCCCCCTTCTCCTCCTGCCTTCAGTCTTTCCTAGTATCAGGATCTTTTCCATTGACCCGGCTCTTTGCATTAGGTGGCCAAAGTCTTCAGCATCAGTCCTTCCAATGAATATTCAGGGTTAATTTCCTTTAGGATTGACTGGTTTGGTCTCCTTGCAGTCCAAGGGACTCTCAAGGTTCTTCTCCAGCATCACAGTTTGAAAGCATCGGTTCTTCGGCTCTCAGCCTTCTTTATGGTCCAGCTCTCACATATGTACATGACTCCTAGAAAAATCATGGCTTTGACTGTATGTGGGAGAGACCCAGAAAAATTAAGAAATTTAAATTTCTCCAGCTAACGACCAAAGAAGATGTTGGTGGGGAAAGCAGTGAGTCAGGGAGATTACTAGGAAAAGCACGGTAAAGAAGAGTAAGGTTGTTTTACAGCTGTAAGTCATTCCCTTTTTCAGTGATAAAGCTTTCTAGGGATTTAGAGTCATCCCCCTCTTCCTGGTACAGCAAGGGAGACACCCTTACAAATGCAGATTTCTCTTAAACAAGATGAATGTCCCTTAACAAAAGGGTAACTTCTACTCAGTTTTCAAAGCTTTCCATATAACTGATTTTTTTTTTTTTTTTTAATAATCAGCCTGAAATAATCCTTATGCTAAAGAGGTGGATTTTGAGATTGTATATTCTGCTCCCCTTCACATACAAAATCTGTCCTTCTGTGTCTGGCTTCACTTACCATAACATTTTTAGGGTTCATTTGTGTTGAAGCATGAATCAGTACTTATTCTTCTTTTTTATGGTTGAATAATATTGCATTATATGGATAGACCACAATTTACTTATCCATGTGTCAGTTGGTGGCCATTTGGGATTTTTATATCTTTGGGATATTATGAATAATACTACTAGGAACACTTGTGTCCAAATTTTTGTTTGGGCATATGTTTTCAACTCTCCTGGGAATGAATACACACACATAACACGCACATATTTGTGGTGGTGTTAGTGGTTTAGTCACTAAGTCGTGTCTGACTCTTTGTGACTCCATGGATTATATAGCCTGCCAGGCTCCTCTGTCCATGGGATTTCCCAGGCAAGAATACTGGAGTAGGTTGCCATTTCTTTCTCCAGGTGATCTTCCTGACACAGGAATCACCCCATCTCCTGCTTGGCAGGAGGCTTCTTTACCACTGAGCCGCCTAAGAAGCCCCAAATATACATACATATATAAATGTATACGTACATCTAGGAGTGGAATAATTTTTTAATTGCTTGGTGTTATGGTAATCCTGTGTTTAACGTTTTGAGGAACTGCCGAATTGTTTTTAAAAGTGGCTATACCATTTTATAAACCCCCCCACCAGAAATGTATGAAAGTTTCACTTTCTCCACATCCTTGTCAATACTTACTGTCTTTTGGATTAAGCCATCTTAGTGGATATGAAGTACAGTATGCTTTTTTCCATTTATTAATGATTATGGGCATGTTTCCAGGTCAATAGGTAGAGTTCTACCTTGCTTTTATCAACATAATGATATTCTATAGGATGGATACCCCCTAATGATTTTATCCATTCCCATGATTTTTTAGAAGTTACAGAACAATCCAACCCAAAGTGGCATGCACAAAGACTCACATAACTGAAAAGTTGAGCACTTAAGACTTCAGGTGTGGCTTGATCCAGGTGACAAATGAAGTCACTAGGATCCACTTTCTCCATCACCATACTTTGTGGGCTTCTTCCGCAGATAAACTGCTCTCAGGGTGGCTGCTTTCCTGTGAAGTTAAAAATCCTGCTGAAAATCATTTCCCAGTGGCTTTTGCAGGAGTCCTGATATTCACTCTAATTGGCTTGACTGAAGCCACATGCTCACCCCTAAGCCAACCGCCAGCCAGTGTTGTAAAGCACATATTTATTGATTAGCTCTGGGTCATGATGCTCTATCATCCCCTTCTCATGCCTTCCATCTTTCCCAGCATCAGGGTCTTTTTCAATGAGTTGACTCTTTGCATCAGGTAGGTGGTCAAAGTATCGGAGCTTCAGCTTCATCATTAGTCCTGCTGCTACTGCTAAGTCACTTCAGTCATGTCCCACTCTGTGCGACCCCATCCCTGGGATTCTCCAGGCAAGAGTACTGGAGTGGGGTGCCATTGCCTTCTCCGATCATCAGTCCTATCAGTGAATATTCATGGTTGATTTCCTTTAGTATTGACTGGTTTTGTCTCCTTGCTGTCCTTGGGACTCTCTAGAGTCTTCTCCAGCACCACAGAGGATGAGATGGTTGGATGGCAGTGCCAACTCAATGAACATGAGTTTGAACAAACTCTGAGAGATGGTGAAGGATAAGGAAGCCTGGCATGTTGCAGTCCAATGGGTTGCAAAGGGTTGGACACAACTTAGCAACTGAACAACAACAAGGTCATGATGCTCTATGCTTGGAACTGGGAGTAAAGCCCCACCCAGATCATGTGGTCTTAGAATAGAAGAAATATATTGCTCAGTGAAAATTGAGGGCAGCCGCTAGAAGGGGGCCGGAGGCCAGGGAAGCAGATTACAGATCCCCATTACACTTACTCAGTTGTCATTTCCAGGACAACACATTCTGCTTGTTTTCCTTCTTCCTCCCTGGCTGCTTCTTATCAGTCTTCTTCGCTGGTTCCTCCACCTTTAAACAATACTAGTATTCCAGGACTTGGTCTTTATTTGGACATCTTCTATTCTCCATCTAAATTTGATTTTAAGTATCATCTCAGTGTGTATGACTTCTGAATTTATTGTCTCCAGCTCGGCGGTTCCCCTGATTTTAGACTTGTATGGCCAAATGCCTATGTAGTGCTTCCTCTAGGATGTCTTAGGATGTCTCATAAGAACGTCAGACTTAACACGTTCAAATCAAACTCAGTTTCCAAACAAAACCGTACTTCCATAATCTTCCCAGTGCCACTAATTGGCAACTCCATCCTTCCTCTGGCACGGGTCCCTAACCTGGCATCTTCTTGGATTCCTCTCCTCCTCTCACTAGTCCTACAGCTAATCCATCAACCAATCCTGTCTGCTCCACCTTTAAGCCATTTCCAGAACTGAGCACTTCTTATACCTTCACTGCTATCACCTGAGGCCAACCCACTGCCAGTCCTCTCTTGCCCTCCACCAGCCTGTTCTGATGGAGAAATTGAGGGTGGGAGGGGGTGGGAGTCTCTTCTACTTGAGATAGGAAAGTCAGGCGACCTTCACTGACAAAGTGACATTTGAGAAGAGACCTGAAGGAAGTGGGAGGGTGAGGCTTGTTAATACCTGAGAAAGAGTATTCCAGGCAGAGGACAGCAAGTGCCAAAGCTCTGAGGTTGAAGCGCGCCTGGAATCTGTAGGTCAAAACAAGGAGGCTGGTCTTGCTGGAGGTGGAGCAATCAAGGGGGAGAGTCATAAGAAGCAAATCCAGTGAGGTAACGGAGGGGGGTGCGGATTGGGCAGAGCCTTGGGACCACTGTAGGATGTTGACTATCACTCTGATTAACATGGGGCTTCCCTGGTGGCTTAGACAGTAAAGAATCTGCCTGCAATGCAGGAGACCTGGGTTCGATCCCTGGGTTGGGAAGATCCCCTGGAGAAGGGAAAGGCTACCCACTCCAATATTCTTGCCTGGAGAACTCCATGGACAGAGGAGCCTGGTGGGCTACAGTCCATGGGGTCACACAACTGAGCAACTAACACTGATTAACATGGAGAACCTAAGAAGGCTTTAGCGCAGGCCTGACTCATATTTTAACAGGATTTCTGGAGATACTGTGAGGGGAATCCACAGAAGTGGGGTGAGGAAGGAGACAGGGAAACCCAGGAGGATACTCCTGATGGTGCCATGAACCAGGAAGGTGGCAGTGCTAGGGTGGTGGTGGGGTGTTGAGGTCAAAGAGATAAACAGTGTATTATTTATTCCTCCTTGATCCACCAGGCTTGGCCCAATGCCTCATACTTTAAGAACTTCCTATGTAATTAATTCCTGATATTTAGGAATAATGTGAAAACATTTTCCCATCTGCATGTAGCCAAATATGAATAATGAAAACAACTAATCAAAAACTGGAGAGTGACCTGGAGATACTTATCGATTGACTCTAGATGAGAAGGCCAGGCTGTTAAAGTACTCATTGATAAATGCTTTTCTGGAGGACTCAGACACACAGAACTCATGTAGGGCATCTTCCTTTGTGAGGTCATTACTTTCTTTCCCTAAGAAATTAACCTGTTTGCTGTGTTGGGTTTAATTTTATTGCAACAAGGAAAAGCTCACTTCCCTGAACCTAATCTTTCCCTTTTGAACAATTAGCTTCTGGAAATTGCTTTAAAAATTTTTTTTTAACCAGCTTTACTTGTTTATCTATGTTGTGACACAATAGGGGAATGCCTTTTGTACTTGACTTTTAATTGGGTCAATAGTGATCATAAAAATCTTGATAATAATAATAGATGTTGTTTATAAGCACTCATATATCAGGCACTTTGCTAAGAGCTCTCTCTCTCCAAAATCCTGGGCACATTTCAACAACCCTGTGAAGTAGATACCATGACTATCTGCCATATTACAGATGAGCAAACTGAGGCTCAGAGATGTGCCGTAGTTTGCCCAGGGTCTCACAGCTAGAGAAAGAGGTACCTAGAGAAAGGTCGAGAAAGATTCAGACTCAGGTCCATCTGATGATCTTTTACCATTTCCGTGAGGTGTGATGTCAGTATGTTTTATTTTTTGCTCTCATAGGTTAATGGATACTTCTGTCTATTCATCCATCCAATCATTTCATGAATATTTATTGAGTTCTATATATGTTAGAGTGTTAGTGATACCATGCTGCTTTGCTCAGATTTCATCTCCTCCCTAATGCTTTCAATGATTTAGTTCTATTTTGGGATTCTCTGAGATGGGAATTCTTATTCAAGTGATTATTAAAGGAGAGTTCTCAGAAGAAGGGGTGTGAGAAAAACCAGAGAGGGCAGGGGAAAAGCTCAGCAGGGACATGGTCTTAAGGTGGAGACAACTTCAGCCTGATCCTGCAGGGAACTCTGGAACCTACATCACACCATGGAGTTGGTGCCATATTGAGACGAGGGCACTGGCTTTCTGTACTACAATACTAGCCAGTTATTGGCTGTGGGCTGCCCAGGGGTGGACTGGGGTGTAGCCTCCTGGGCAAGGTGGTCCTCATCTGGAGGACATTCTTTGGAGAAGGATACAGTTGTGAGCCCTAAGCAGCCAACACCCACAGGAGCTGGGGAATGTGTACCCCCACCTGGTAAAGAAGTTCTGGTTAGGGCTCCAATAGCATTTTGTTTGTTATTCAGTCACCAAGTTACGTCCAACTCTTTGTGACCCCATGAACTGCAGCACACCAGGCTTCCCTGTCCCTCACCATCTCCCGGAGTCTGCCCAAGTTCATGTTCAGTGCATCGGTGGTGTCATCCAACCATCTCATCCTCGGTTGCCCTCTTTTCCTTCTGCCTTCAAACTTTCCCAGCATCAGGGTCTTTTCCAATGAGTTGACTCTTCACATCAGGTGGCCAACAGCTTCCACTGCCCTTTATCTCCTGCTGTGCAGGTCAGTTTTGCATACACCTACTCTATAAACAATTGTTGGTGACTCCAGGGTGGCCAGGCACTATTCCAGGCACAGGCTATGTTGGCGTAGGACAGATACAGTCCCTGCCATCATTAGTTCTCAGTCTGGGAGGTGGGTGGAGGAGACAGACATTCAGTAGGTGATTATAATATAAGGGTTCAGTCCCTCCCTTGTGGCTCAGCTGGTAAAGAATCTGCCTGCAGTGCAGGAGACCAGGATTTGATTCCTGGGTTGGGAAGATCTCCTGGAGAAGGGAAAGTATTCTTTCCCTTCAGAATATCCAGTATTCTGGCCTAGAGAATTCACAAAGAATCGAACATGACTGAGCGACTTTCACTTTTCAGTCCCTAGGTGGGAGGTGATGGCTGAGCTGACACCAGACTAGGCTGATGAAGTAGCAAGGTGAGCAGGTGTGAAGTGGGGGTAGGGATATTCCAGGTGGAGGAGATGCGGTGATGTGGGGGCTGCTTCATCCCCAGCCTGCCTCTGTCTGTTTAGTTTTTACAGGTGTTTAGTGGGTAACTAAGATGACTGCGGCCCCTTGTAATCTGACTTCTGCCTCCGCTCATGTTGTTTCTGTTTTAACCTTGTGGCAACCTGGACACAAAACTCCACACCTCTTCAGGGTCCCCCAGGGAAGCCCCAAAGTCACATGAAAGTATTGAGCACTGTGGGCTTTGCTGGAGATTTCATAGTGAGATGCAGATGGAGCTTGCATCACGCAAAACATTATGGGACAGCTCGAAAGATTGCCACTGGATATTTCTCTTCTCCTCAGAATGAGGAATGGATGCCCTCTTTGGGACTAGCTGCATTGATTTTCTCTTTTTTCAGTGGGTTGAGGGATTCAGGTTTTTGACTCCTCCAGCTCTTTCTCAAAATCTCCTTACCCTTTTTTATGGCAGGCAGTTTCACTCTGCCTCAACCCAGGCTCAAGCTTGCATGCCCAGTGAATAAGTCACATGGAATCCTCCAAGTGGTAGAGCCCACCCTCCTTGGACGGTAGGATGTGTTTAGAATTCTACTCCCAGAGTGGCTTAGAAACTTACGTGTGTATGCTAAGTCGCTTTAGTCATGACTGACTCTTTGTGACCCCATGGACTGTAGCCTGCCAGGCTCCTCTGTCCATGGAATTCTCCAGGCAAGAATACTCTAGGGGATCTTCCCAACCCAGGGATCAAACCTGGGATCAAACCTCTTGAGTCTCCTGCACTGGCAGGTGGGTTCTTTACTGCTAATGCCACTTACACATCCAAACCGAAAAAAGATACAACGCTGGGTCTGTTGGTGCTCCCTCTGCTCTGGGGGACATTTGGCAATATCTGGAGATATGTTTTTTTTTTTTTTTTTTTCATGTGGACTATTTTTAAAGTCTTTGTTGAATTTGGTACAGTATTGCTTCTGTTTTGTTTTGGTTTTTTGGCTGCAGGACATGTGGGATCTCAGTTCCCTGACCAGGTATCAGACCTGCACCCCTGGCATTGGAAGGTGAAGTCTTAACCACTGGACCACCAGGGAAGTCCCTGGGGACATTTTTTGAGTGTCATAACTGAGGAGGCTGGTGCTATTGGCATCTAGTAGGTAGAGGCTAGAGATGCTGCTAGGGACCCTACAATACACAGGACAGCCCTCTGTAACTGTCAGCCAGTGTGGCTAGAACATTAGGACCAGGGAAGAGGGGAGAGCTGAAGTCCAAGAGGGACGCAGGGCTAGATCATGTGGGGCCTTGTAGGCCATAGTAAGGAGCTGATGTTTTAAAAAAATGTGATATAGGGACTTCCCTGGTGGTCCAGTGGTTAAGACTCCGCTCTTCCATTGCAGGTGGGGGCATGGGTTCCATCCCTGGTTGGGGAACTAGCTCCCACATGCCATGCAGTGCAGCCAAGCAAGTAAGTAAATTTAAAAAGAAACAATCTATATGAATTACCTTCAAAATAGTGATTGTTAGTTGTGTATACCTTTTCATAAGGAGTCATGTTTTTGTTGAAAGCACATCTTTCCTTATGATTTTGAGCTTGGAGACAGTATTTCTCAAAGTTCAGAGTTTATGAATATCTCAAGATCCAGAGTGGGCACCTTGGGTCCACATCTTGGTTCAGCCAGGTGGCCCTCGGCAAATTGTTTGAGATCTAATTGTCTTCTCCCTCAAGGCTCACACTGCATGTGTTCCTGTGCTCTCTGATTTTCTGTCTGTGAGATGGCATTCAAGTCACAACAGGAAGTCAACGTGATTTGCTCAAAGCCCATGCTTCTCAGAGTAGCAGTGATGTACATACTTGAGGCCAATTAAAAAATAAACGGGTCACCAGTTTGAGTGGATGGCATCCATGTCAGCCGTGGTTTGCTTTGAGATTCACATGATGAATTGGTTGAGTATCTCCCATATGTCACATGTGCTCCCTGGTATATGAGGTGATTTCTGATGGGGTGTGAGATGATCTGGGGCATCGTGTTGCACAACTGCTTGACTCACATAGAGAAATGTGTGCTCTCTTTCCAAATCACTTTCAGTCCTCTTGTCTCGGAGAAAATCTCAGTTGGGTGCCCTTGGCTCCCAACAATGGCTCTAATCCCTCCCTTTAGCAAATAGGCATCGGGCCTCGGACTTGGAGCCTGGGTAGGTAACAGAGCTTGGCTAGAACTTAATATCATGTTGCTTCCATTGTATTTACATTTTTTTCTTCCTTGCCTTTTGGTGAGTGTTGATTTTCCACTTACAGTCATGATATACTATCTTTCTTTTTGGTGGAGAGGGTGATGGTGGAAATCCTTCCTTATGATAACTTTACTTGAGGGCAATGAGTTGGAGAAACTATATGACAGAGTAGATTAGGGATCAGCAGACCTTTTCTATTAAGGGCCATAGTTAATCTAGCCAGATCTCTTTCATTTTACATTAGTTTTTCCATTTTCCTTTCATTTTAAAAAATTAATTTATTTTTTATTGAAGGATAATTGCTTTACAGAATTTTGCTGTTTTCTGTCAAACCTCAACATGAATCAGCCATAGGTATGCATATATCCCCTCCCTTTTGAAGCTGCCTCCTATTTCCCTCCCCATCCAACCCCTCTAGGTTGATACAGAGCCCCTGTTTGAGTTTTCTGAGCCACACGGCAAATTCCCGTTGGCTATCTATTTTACATGTGGTAATGTAAGTTTCCATGTTACTCTTTCCATACATCTCACCCTCTCTTCCCCTCTCCTCATGTCCATAAGTCTATTCTCTATGTATGTTTCTCCATTGTTGCCCTGTAAATAAATTCCATTTTCCTTT
Source organism: Odocoileus virginianus (assembly GCF_023699985.2). NCBI lineage: Eukaryota > Metazoa > Chordata > Mammalia > Artiodactyla > Cervidae > Odocoileus > Odocoileus virginianus. The sequence continues at coordinate 57,662,750 of NC_069685.1, read as the reverse complement.
CTATTCAACCACCTCACCGTTATCACACAACCATGATCAGTAGCAAGGGTGGTGATGAAATGGGCCTGAAGACAGTTGTTGATGATCCTTTCCAGGGGTTTACTTGGTTCTCTTACAGCCTTTCAATTCTTGGCATCTTATGATATAGACAGTAAGTACCTGCTAACTGGCACCACGATAATCCTTGATGGGTCTAGTAGGCGTTGGCTGATTGGCACCATAAAACTATCCACATCTTATCGCACTGGCCAGATCTACACGTGCTGATTAATGGCCATCCATGTAATTGGAGAGACTGGGGTTCGATCCCTGGGTTGGGAAGATCCCTTGGAGAAAGGAAAGGCTACCCAATCCAGTATTCTGGCCTGGAGAAGTCCGTGGACCGTGTAGTCCATGGGGTTGCAAAGAGCTGGACACGCTGAGTGACTCTCACTTTCACTTTCACGTCAGTTAGATCCTACTTAACACGCAAGATTTATCTCTGATCAGTCCCTGAGCTACTGTTCTGTGGAACACTAGTTTCTGTAGGAATCTTTTAAAAATTTTATTTTTAAGTATTTGTTTTATTTTTCCCTCTTTTTAAGTTGAGGTATAGTTGGTGAACAATTTTGTATGTCACACGTGTATATATAGTGATTCATAATTTTTTTAAGTTACACTCCATGTATAATTGTTATGAAATACTGACTGTGTTCCCCATGTTGTACAGTATATCCTTGTAGCTTGTTTTACACCTAACAGTTAGCACTTCTTGCTCCCGTACCCTTATATGCCCTTCCCCTCCTCCTCTCCCCACTGGAAATTACTTGTTTGTTCTCTGTGTCTGTGAATCTGCTTCTTTCTAGTTATATTCTCTAGTTGGTTGTATTTTTCAGATTCCACATGTAAGTGATATTATACAATATTTGTCTTTCTCTATCTGACTTATTTCACTGAATATAATGCCCTCCATGTCCATTTATGTTGCTGTGAATGGCAAAGTTCCCTTCTTTTTAATGGCTGAATAGTACTCCAATATATGTTGATAGGCACTTAGGTTGCTTCCACATCTGGTAATTGCAAATACTGATGCTATGAACATTGGGGTGCATGTATCTTTTCAAATTAGTATTTTTTAAAATATACACCCAGGAGTGGAATTGCTGGGTCACATGGTAGTTCTATTTTCAGTTTTTTTTAGAAACCTCTGTACTGTTTTCCACAGTGTCTGCATCAGTTTACAGTCACACCAGCAGTGTATGAGGGTTCTCTTCTCCACACCCTCACTAATATTTGCTATTTGTGTTCTTTTTGATGATAGCCATTCTGACAAGTGTGAGGTGATATCTCATTGTGGTTTTGATTTGCATTTCCCTGGTGAATAGCAATGTTGAGTATTTACACTTCCTCTTTGGAAAAATGTCTATTCAGTTCTTTCACCCCTTTTTTAGTTTGGTTGTTTGGTTTTTTGATGTTGAGTTGCACGAACTGTTTATATATGTTGGATATTAATCCCTTATGGGTTATATTATTTGTAAATATCTTCTCCCATCCAGTAGGTTGTTTTTTCATTTTGTCAGCGGCTTCCTTTGCTGTGCAAAAGTTTTTAAGTTTAATTAGGTCCCATTTGTTTATTTTTGCTTTTATGTTCTTTGCTTCAGGAGATATATCAAAAAATTATTGCTATGAATTGTGTCAAAGAAAGTTCTGCCTATGTTCTCCTCTAGGAGTTTTATGGTATATGGTCTTATATTTAGCTCTTTAATCCATTTTCAATTTATTTTTGTATATGGTGTTACAGAATGTTCTAAATTCACTGATTTATATGTTGCTGTCCAGTTTTCCCAGCACCACTTGTTGAAGAGACCTCTACTGAGATCTTGGTAATTGATAAACCCCCAAAAGATTTCATAGTCAAAATAAGCCTGGAAAACAATGGGTTAAGCAAGGTGGTTTACTGCAGAGTTTCTGATAATGTTTAATGCATTAATGGTGTTGTGAGGCTCCAGGAGGAGGTTAGCAAATCCAGAATTGCCCCACCTAATTTTATCCCCAGGACTCTTCTTTTAAACACCACGTCTCACTGTTTTGGGGACCGAGTATCTGGAAATGCTCCCTGAATCCTCTATTCAAATATCCCAGAGAGAGAATGCCACACATTGCCATCTTGCTCTTTCAAGTTGAGATGAGGAGACTTGCGATGTTAGAGAAAGCGCCACCTGTCACCAGTGGGTCAAGGTGAACATGGGTGGGGCTGGCAGCCTTCTCTGCTCATTGCAGGAAAGCTCCTCTAGATGGGTGCCACCATCCCTAAGCACTGGCATATTGTTCGTTTTAAGGAGACCAGATGGTAAATGATCACAGCCTTTAGGGAATGAGACTCTTCTAGTTTAACCACTCTCCCCTCTTCCCACCCCCACCCTCATTAATAGCTGTGTGTCCTTGGGCAATTGCCCTAACCTCTCTGAGCCTCTGTTAAGAAACTGATCCCAAGGCACGAATTCCTGTGCAAGTGGTGCCAGGAGAGTACAGGAGTGATACTGGGGAGGGAAGGTGGCCAGTACGGGGGCAGCATTAACTGGTCTCCAGAAGGCTACCTTCTAGGTGGGGGTGGGACTGACACCTGGGTACATCCACTCTGCTTGCTGGCCAGAAAGGCTTCGGCGGTTCTGTCAAAATCTCCACAAAGATGCAGACGTTGGCAGCTGGAAATGGCTGGAGGACACAGGAGAGCTACGTCCTGAGGATCAGCTCCATAACCAGATCCACACACATTGTGCTGACCCTGTAGTGCAGGGTTAGGTGAGGACAGAACCCGAAAGCACTTGGCATGACACCTGCTGACAGTGGTAACATCTGCCGGTGGTTGGGTACTGATTTGGGAGTCCTCACAATGGCTCAGACAACTCTGGGCAATTTCCTCCATTTTACGTTTGAGGAAATGGAAGCTCAGAGAGGTTTGGTAATACATCAGGGGTCACACAGCTGGGGAACAGTGGAGCAGGGGCTCAAAGTCAGGCTCTGGCTGAAGGCTGTGACTTTAACCACTGCACCCCACAGCCTCGTTACACGTGACACATGACACAGATGCTCATTAACTGTCCCTCTTTCTTTCCGTTTCTCTTTTTCACCTTCTTTCCTCCTCTCTCGCCTCCCCTCCCTTCCGCTCTTCCCTCTCTCTTCTCATGATAGTTATCTTGGGACACTTAATGCCCGATGCATATTATTTGAATTGAATAGCATCCCAGTTTGGAGTAATAGATGCTTAGTTCACTAAAGTTTGATTGAATCAACTGTCACAGAAATCTGAGTGCGTGCAAGTTCTGTGGAGATAGGGGATTGTGGCCGTGGAATTTAATACCCTTTGCAAATCTCAATAACCTCCTAAAATATTCCAGCAGGCGTGGAGTGTGGGAGCATGAAGAATGATGAATAGGACAAGTGGGGACCCTTTAGTCTCCCATGTCTCTTTCTGAGTGCTCTAGATTTTCTCTACTTTTCTTTGCCAGTTTCTCCTTCTCTTTAGCGTCCTTCCTCCCCCCAGCTTTCCAGCAGAGGTGGTAGAAAAAAGTAACTATAGTATAAATGCCGTCATCCTTAATGCGGTATTTGTGTGTCTGGGGCATGGAAAGTGGCTGACTCATATCGAACAGTCAAACATTGAGAAGCTTGGTTAAGAAAGAGGTCTGAGTACAGTTAAATTAGAGCACGTTTCTGTTTTCTGTACATTTAGAATTGTCTGATTATAAATCTACTAACCAGGCATGATAAATGTCTGGTTGCAGCCATGGGCTAGCATTTGCATCAGAGAAAGCAAATTTTGAAAAGGTCACCATTTAATTTTTGCCTCTTGCAGCCAGCCTGCATCTCAGCTCTATTAAATTCAAAGTTACACAGTAAATTTACTGCTTGCTTATTTACTCTGGTGAACCTCTTTCAGGATTCTAGCTGTTGCTTGAAACATCAAGCTTTAAGTGACCTGGATCACAGAGGGGTGTGTTAGATGCACTTGAATGTGGAGTTTAGACCCTTAACACCAGAGAAAGGCTAGAGATTGTGGAGCTCTGTGATTATACTGTTGAGACAGATAAGTGGGTTTTTGTGTGGACTGAGATGTGATAAAGTACAGCTGCCTTCATTAATTCACTCATTCTTTCAACCAGGATTAGGTGAGCACATAACACAGCCAGGCACTAAGCAGTCTGCTTTTATTATTAACTCAGTTAACCTTTGCAAAAACCCTACACATCAGTTCAGTTCACTGATTCAGTTATATCTGACTCTTTGTGACCCCATGAACTGCAGCACGCCAGGCTTCCCTGTCCATCACCAACCCCTGGAGTTTGCTCAAACTCATGACCATCGAGTTGGTGATGCCATCCAACCATCTCATTCTCTGGCGCCCCCTTCTCCTCCTGCCTTCAGTCTTTCCCAGCATCAGGGTCTTTTCCAAAGAGTCAGTTCTTGGCATCAGGTGGCTAAAGTATTGGAGCCTCAGCTTCAGCATCAGTCCTTCCAATGAATTCAGGGCTGATTTCCTTTAGGATTGACTGCTTGGATCTCCTTGCAGACCAAGGGACTCTCAAGAGTCTTCTCCAGCACCGCAGTTCAAAAGCATCAATTTCTTTGGCACTCAGTTTCTTTATCGTCCAGCTCTCACATCCATACATGACTATAGAAACTACACATAGTACTATTTTCCAGGTGAGGAAATGGAGGCAAAGAGAGATTAAGTGCCTTGCTCAAGGTTGCCTAGCCAGTAGATGATGGAGCTGTCTCAAACCAAGGGTGTTTGGCTTCCAAGCACACCCTCTTCCCTGCTGGTTGCTTAATGTAGGAGAGGAAGTAATGAATGAGACAGACAGCGTTTGTGCTCAAGGATCTCACTTTCTTTGCATAAATAACAAACACAGCATTTAAATCCCTGAATATATAATTCCAGTAACTATTTAGAATATATTTACTTTTATGCATATATTTATAATATATAGCTATTTATATAATATAATTTGTTTTGTGCCTACTGTATGATAGGTACTACATATTTACTGGACTTCCCTGGTAGCTCAGCTGGTAAAGAATCCACCTGCAATGCAGGAGACCCTGGTTCGATCCCTGGGTTGAGAAGATCCCCTGGAAAAAGGGTATGGCAACCCACCACAGTATTCTTGCCTGGACAATCCCCATGGACAGAGGAATTTCATGGGCTACAGTCCATGGGATCACAAAGAGTCAGACATGACTGAGTGACTAAGCACAGCACAGCATACATTTAGTACGTTTTTCTATTTCTTATAATAACCTGATAAGGTCTGAATTTTTATCTCTATCCAGCAGATAAGGAAACTGAAGCTCAGAGAGATTAAATTAAATTGTCCAAAGTCATACATTTAGAGATGTGCCAGCTTTAGCAAATAAAAACATAGGCTGCTGGGTTAAACTTGAACTTATTTTTTTAAAAGATATATATTGATTGATTGCACCAGGGTCTCAGTTGTGGCATGTGGGATCTAGTTCCCTGACCAGGGATTGAACCCAGGCCCCTGCACTTAGCCACTGTACCACCAGGAAAGTCTCTAAACTTGAATTTCTAACAATAGATCATTTTTAAGTATTAGGTATATTGCATGAAATATTTTGGGGTATATTTATACTAAGGAATTATTTGTTGTTTATCTAAAATCTAATTTAACTGGCGTCCTGTATTTTGTTTGACAATCCTACACATTCAGTATTAAACCTGATACCACTGTAGGTGATTGGAGCTTAGAGCTCAGTTCGGCTAGGGAACTCTGGGAAGCAGTGTAGAACACAAGCCTCAGAGTTGTTCCATCTGAGGGACAAGGGAGTTACGGTATTTATCCTCCAACAGAATCTCTTGTTGACTGACTGGGCTACTCTTGACACATTTAACTCCCTTTCACTTCTGATTTGTCCTGTAAGCGGGCCAAGAGAAGCTCTCTGGTGCAAAGTCACAAGGGCACACCATCTGATGAGTCTCTAGGGGATACGGATGAGCACTGACAGTCTGCTACAGTGGGCGACAGACACTGGTTGAGTATCTCCTACATACCAGGGACTTTCTAACATCAGCTCAGTCTTCTGAACTCCATCAGAGATCCTCAGATCACCATCTCCAACAGCTTTTTCTCAGTCCTTACTCATCCTCAGTTTTAGTTGCTGTGTAGGTGAAGTGAATATCCACAAAAACTTGCTTGAGTTGAGAAGAGACTCACTCTTCTCTAGAATAGATAGGTAAAAGTCTGATGCTACCCTAAGTAACTGGGGGGACTTATCTCAGAGAGGGACCCTGGTTGAAAAGAAAGTTAACCCAGAGCAAAGCAGAATCATGATCTGGGGAGAGAGCAAGTCTTGACCATCTCATTTGAGTGCCTGGATCCAGCTTTACCTGAAGCAAAAGACTCCTGGTCATTTATTTTCCAGAAACAATAAATTTCCATTTTTTGGGGGGCGGGGAGTGAGAGGTTTGTTCAGATTTAACCTAAAGTGTTCTGACCCGTAAGTCAAACATGGATATATTGTGAGAGTTACAGAAGTGAGGCTTACAAGGCTCAGTTTGAAATGACTGTTACTGAATTAAACCACGAGGCATCACTAATTTTAGTGTCACCCTTGACGGTGGCTCAGTGGTAAAAAAAAATCCACCTGCAATGCAGGAGACCTGGATTGGATCCCTGGGTTGGGAAGATCCCCTGGAGAAGGAAATGGCAACCTACTCCAGTATTCTTGCCTGGGAAATCACATGGACAGAGGAGCCTGGTGAGCTACAGTTCATGCGGTTGCAAAGAGTCAGACACGACTGAGTACACACACACAATTTGATTGTTTTGATGCCATAACAAAGGGTCATATTGTCTAGTATCATTATGTATGTTTCTGTCTCGTTTGAAGTTAGTTCACTTGATTTCATTAAATGTCTGCAACTTTCTTTGGTTTTGCCAAATGACGTTCTTATTTATGCAGCTTTTCCTGATTCTCTGGATATAGATCATCCGAGCACATCATGGGTCTACTCTGTTTATTGCCAGAGAGCCTTGTTCTCTGAAAGGTGTGCTTTTAAATGCTTGAGCAAAGCACTTGAACTATGTTTTAAGACTGTTATCACAACTGAAAACAAATTCTGCAAGCAGTGCTTGAACTAAATTGGGATCTCACTTTTGCCGAGGCAGGTGTAGGATGTTTCAAAGCAGAGCGAGCTCTGCTCTGCAAATTTCATCTTTCCCCTCCAGCTGGAGCTTGAATTGCCATCCTTGGGGGTAAATCACATCTGGTTTGGATTTCATAGTACGGCTCTCAGTATCTTCATGGAATTGTTCGAAGATTGCAATTGCTTCCAGTAGATCTGATTCACAAGTTTGTGGCTGCAACAGCTGCTCTCTCAGTCAGTTTGTAAATAGGAATGGGGTTTTGAATGGAAGAAGCAGACAGCCTGTGGACAGTTAAGGGAGGCAGTTTTATAGAAGACTGGTAAAATACAAGAGCATCCACCCTAGATTTGAAGTCTAGCTCTGCCGCTAGCTGGGATACACCGGACAGTTTTCATATTGTCTCTGAGCTTCAGCTTCCTCTCTGTAAAATGAGGTTGATAACAGTGCCTGCCTCATGGGTTGCTGTGAAAATTAAATTTGATAACAAATGTACAATAGTTAGTCCAGTGGGAGAGATTATGGTTCTGTGTGCTGTGGGTCCATAGTAAATGCTCAATGAAAAGGTAGCTATTTTTATCATTCAGGATGCTTTTATTGGGACCAAAAGAAAAGTCCTGATTCAACTGACTTAAACAATAGGAAAAGTTTTTTTGTCTCAAGTAACAGTGACTCCAGGATTAATTCAGTACCTTGTTAACTTCACCTAGGACCGATGTTCTTTTCATATGTCTCCTCTGACATCTTAATGTCTTTATGTCAGCAGCTCTAATGGTCACCAGATGGCTCTTCCAGTTCTAGACGTCATTTTCAGATGCAATTTAATGTCCAGTCATGGAAGAAGTTCCATTTTTCATTTGTGTGTCTCTCTTTAAGAGTAAAAAAAATACTTTTCTCTGAAGACCCCAGCAGGCTTCTCCCCACAACTCCCTGGCTAGAACCACATCACATGCCTAAGCCAGGCAAAGGGCATGGAACCAGAATGATGACCATGGGAGAGGATCACCTTTACTCAAGAATCTTGTGGCAGATTGTGTTTTCCAAGTTTCAAGACAGTATCTTCCATCTCACATCTTCTTCTTGTCTGGCTGCACTGTCATGTGGGATCTAGTCCTTGACCAGGAATTGAACCTGGGCCCCCTGCACTGACAGCCGGGAGTCTTAACTACCAAATCGCCAGGAAAGCCCACATATTCTTCTTACGGTGTGACTTGGATGCCTTTTCCCTTGAGTGGCAATGTCTATGTTCTTTCCCTTTGAACCTGGGCAAGCTTGTGACTATGATAGAGTGAAACCATATGACTTCTGAGATGACCTGCTGAGGTTCCCACAGTTACTAAACAGGGGCAGAACTGGAATTTGATGCCAGGACTGTCTCATGACCTTGACATTGGAAGTGTCAACAGATACATTCACTCTCCGGGGACTGAACTGCTTCAAAGAACCTGAGGCAAAATAAATTGTGAACTGTGTCATCCATCCTGCGGAGAGTATTTGTTAATCTGTCAGACACAGATCGAATGCTTTAATCACAGTATCATGTGTTTTGGTCAACAGCAGGACCGTTGAAATATGGCCTAGTTAAGGATGCCTTAAGGATGCCAAAGCCTTGTGTGATCAAAAAGCTTGGGTTTAGCATTTTGTTAATCCAGCTACTCCCTTGTACTTCATTTCTGTATGACTTTCCTATGGCTGTGGTAACAAATATGACCTGGAGTTTAGTCACTTAAAACAACCCAAATTTGTTCTCCTAAATTCTGGAGGTCAGAAGGATGAAATCAAAGACTTCATGCTGAAGACTAAAATCAAGGGGTCAGCAGGGCCAGTTCTTTCGTCAGATTCAGGGAAGAATCCTTTCCTTGCCTCTGCCTGCTGCTAGAGGCTACTCCTGCCTCCTTCCCCGATCTTCAAAGCCAGCAATGCAGCGTCTTCTCTCCTGTGTGACTTCCTGCCTCCCTCTTTTTTAACTTGAACTTTTATTTATCTACTTGTTTTTGGTTGTGCTGGGTCTTCATTGCTACGCGTGGGCTTTCTCCAGGCGCGGCGAGCGGGGGCTACGCTGTGGCAGCGTGCTGGCTTCTCACTGCAGCGACCTCTCTGGTTCAGAGCACAGGCCCTGGAGCGCCCGGCGCTGTCAGTTGCAGTGTGTGGGCTCAGTGTGGCTTGCAAGCTCCAGAGCACAGGCTTGGTAGTTGTGGTGCGTGGGCTTATTTGCTCCGTGGCCTGTGGGATCTTCTGGGGCCAGGGCTCGAACCTGCGTCCTCTGCATTGGCAGGTGGATTCCCAACCACTGGGCCCCCAGGGGAGTCCTCCACCTCCCTCCTCCCTCTTATAAGGGCCTTCGTAATTACATTGGGTTCACCTGAAAAGTCCAGATATTAATAGATTTTCTTTCCATCTCAAGATCCTTAACTTAATCATCTCTGCAAAGTCCTTTTGTCTCATAAAGTACCATATCCATAGGTTCTACAGGATGTGGACATCTTGTGGGGAGCAGTGTCATTATCTACCCCACCTCAATTACCCAGAATCCTTCAAAAGCCTGTTGGATGGATCAGGTTTCCATCTGTGCCTGTTCAGGTCCTGGAGGAAGCAGATGTTAGGAGAGTTATGGGGGTGAGTGCCTGTGAGGGATGAAGAGGAGAAGGAGCAGGAATAGAGTGTGAGGTGGGTCTGCCACCTGTGAAAAGGGAGAGGCAGGAAGGAGGGTTGCCTCGGAAGAGCCTGAGACCCCAGTACGGCCCTGAGAAGATCTCAGCTAGGCTTCTGGGGAGCCCCAGAATAGAGATGCACCCCCAAGAGTCCTGTGTCTATCCTGAGTGGCCCAGCTGTCCTACCTTTGCTGTGCTCAGTCAGAGGTTGGGAGTAACCCTGGGAAGGTGGGTCTTTGGGTTCTCTGGAGGCAGTCAGCCAACCACACTCTGCAGCTTTGCTCTCTGAGATCTGAGCTCTGCTGTCTTGTGGCCACCACACGCTACTTAAGGTCTACCAAGAGATCTGGTTCACTCTGCATCAAAGACCCCTCCAGATAAATGCTGTAGGTTTTAAACTTCTGTAAGTGAAGACAGGTTAGGGGAGCTTCCCTCTTTTCTGCTTTAAAACCTTCAAGTGCACAGTGAGGTCTGACAGTTTGAATTATCCTTGTCCTGGTAGAAAAAATGGTACTCCCTGGAGAACTGAAGAGTTAAATGAAACACCTGCCTACTAGTTGAGTGACTTTGAAAAGGTGGCGTCCCCTCTCTGAGCCTCCGTTTTCTCATTCCTAATGTTCATTCCACTTTCGATATTCATTGTTTACTGATTGTCTGCCAGATGTCACTTGAGGGGCCTGGGACTTGGCAGGAACAAGACAGGCATGGTCTCTGTCCTCACACTGCTGATGGCTGGTGAGAGTCCCAACTTGCAGGGTTGTCCTGATGAGGGATGTGGAGATCATTTTGTAAATGGGCACATCTTCACTGTATGATCCCTTTTGCTAACACTGGAGGGTTCACATCTTATAATTTGGGAAACTACTACTTCTTTTGGGCCACAGGCCACTCTGAAGTATGCATTTAGCCACATATTAGCTTTGGTTCTTTCAGAGCCCAGAATACACCAAAAATCAAGGAGTCTGAGTGTGTTACACTCGCACAAACCAGTTTTTCTACCCCCCCCCCCCCCAGCTCAAAGACCCACATTTCATCCTTAGTGAATGAAAGTTATGCTGTCCTTGACTTGTCTTTCCTGAAAATCTGTTCCATTTCACCAACACCCTGTTATTACACCACTTCAGGTCATTTTTTGGTCAAGAACGTGAGTTCTGGTGCAAGACTGTTTACTTTGGACTCTTCGTCTGCCACTTACTGACCATACAGCCTTGAGAACAAGTAGCTTAGTTCCTCTGTGCTTCAGTTTGTCATCTGTAAAATGGGGATATTGAAGATAACTACCTCATAGGAGTGTTGCATTTATTCACTCTGTATTGAACACCTACTTTGTGATAGGTATGTCTTATTCTTGTCTTACTATGTCTTGTCTAATATGTCTTATTCTCTGTGCTGGAGACAGCAGTGGATAAAACAGGCAGATGCTTTAATGGGGGTAACAGGCAATAAACAAAGTCAATGGCCAGAGACTTCTCTGGTGGTCCAGTGGCTAAGAATCAGCGCACCCAATGCAGGGAGCCTGGGTTCAATCCCTGGTCAGGGAACTAGATCTCACATGCTGCAGCTAGTTCACATGCCACAATTAAACGATTCCATGTGCTACAACAAAGATCAGAGATCCCACATGTTGCAACTAAGACCTGACATGGTGAAAAACCAAAAAAAAAGCCATTAAAAAAAAAGTAAGCAACACAACATGTCAGGTGGGGTAAGTACCACGAAGAAAAATAACCAGAGTAATGGGATTAGGGAGGAAGGGTGTGCACTGTCCTAGATCATACAGTCAGGGAAGGCCTCTCCAAGGAGGTGACTTTGAGTAGAGACCTGGACAAAGTGAGCCATGTGGATGTGTACCTGGGGGAATAGCAGGTTTCAGGCAGAAGGAATGGCAAGTGCAAAGGCCCTGAGGCAGCAAAGAGTTTGAGGAACAGCAAGGAGGGTAGTGTTCGGTGAGTCAAGAATCTGTCTGCAGTGTAGGAGACCTGGGTTTGATCCCTGAGTGGGGAAAATCCCCTGGAGAAAGCATGGCAACCCACTCCAGGATTCTTGTCTGGGAAATCCCATGCACAGAGGAGCCTGGTGGGCTGCAGTCCATGGGGCCACAAAGGTCAGACACCAAACATTTAGGTGAGTTAACACAAGTCAAGTGCTTGGAACAGTGCCTGGCACAATAGCAAATGCCTTAATGTTAATTATTGTCACTATTATTATTATTGTGATTGAGTCTTCAGAAGAGAAAACTCATTTCTGGGGAAAATCTAGGTTATACATTTTCCTAACATTACAAAATATATTAAAAATAAATTTAGTTTTCTTCTGTGTTGAAAGGAATATATGTTCCTTTATATATTTTATATATATGTATATTCATGTAATCATTGTAAGTAATTTGCAAAATACAGATGAGAGAACATATGGAAACAATCACTGTTAATGTTTTAGTGTATTTCCCACTGGTATTTTTATATCCTTAGTTTTTCATCTATCACAATTACAAATCACTACATATACTGTGTACAATTCTATTTTTTAACTTGACCTGATGATGTAAATATTTTCCATGATACAAATGTGCCACGAACATGATTTATTAGGGCTGAACAATGTTCTGCTGACTAACATGCTAACCCAAGTCACCAGTTAAAAGACATTTAGGCTGATTTTCATTTTTCTCTACATGCATAATGTGCATTACATTTTTCCTCCTTTATATTTAAGGTTATTTCCTTAGTTGACATTTTCAAATATGAAATTGCTGATTCAAAATTCAAGATGGTTGGTTCTTCACTTACAGAAATTGAAAACCTACAGTGTTTATTTGGGGGGGGAGGTTCGTTGATGTGAAGTGAACCAGATCTCTTGGTAGACTTCAGATAGTGCTACATTGCATTTTATTCCCTTTTCAAGTTGGAAAAGTTCATGTCCATTCATCTCTGAGAGTAGTGAGATTTGCTGTTTGGTGCCCCTAGCACTTTTCATTTTAAATTACTTAAAAAAAGATCTCTATCCAGTGCCTTGTGGAGACTTTATGACTCTTGGTTATCCTGGAACTGAGGTGATGCCGTCAGTTAAAGCAATGGGGTAAAAGATGAAACTGCTAACCAAGACCTGTGACCCAAGGCAAGTCCTACCTTCTCTTTGGGTCACAGTGTCCCCCGCTTTAGAAAAGACTGCAGGACTCCTGTGTTCTGAGCACTTGTGCTATTTGCATTAATTGATCCCACGTTCTTGGAGCAATTGGGTGCCTGCCTTTCAAGAATACTGCGTTAGACTATAATAAGCTCCTTAAGGCCAGATGGGCTTCCCTTGTGGCTCAGCTGGTAAAGAATCCGCCTGCAATGTGGGAGACCTGGGTTTGATCCCTGGGTTGGGAAGATCCCCTGGAGAAGGGAAAGGCTACCCATTTTCCAGTATTCTGGCTTAGAGAATTCCATGGACTGCATAGTCCATGGGTTTGCAGAGTCGGACACGACTGAACGACTTTCACTTCACTAAGGTCAGATATCCTGTCTGCTTTATTTACAACTGCATCAGTCTGCTCAGGCTATCATAACAAAGTACTGGAGACTGCGGAACTTGAACAGAAGGAATTAATTTTCTTAAAGCTCCGGAGGCTGCAAGTAAGATCAGAGCGTCAGTAGATTGGTTTCTCAAGATCTCTCTCTTTGGCGTGAATAGTTGTCTTCTCACTGTGTCCTCATGTGGCCCTTCCTCTGTGCTGGTGCATCCCTGTCTCTCTTCTCATAAGGACACCTTCATATTGGGTTAGGGTCCCACGCTGTTGTCTTCATTTTAGCTTAATCACTTCTTTAAAGGAGTTCTCTCCAAATACAGTTACATTCTGACTGGGTGTTGGGGCGTCAACATGAGAATTTGACAGGGTTGGGGGAAGGGATACAAAATTCAGCTGTTGTACATGCACCTTTTAGAACCAACATTGTCATCATATATTTAGCACTGAAAATAGATCCACATTGGGGCTTCCCTGGAGGCTCAGACGGTAAAGAATCTGCCTGCAGTGCAGGAGACCCAGGTTCGATCCCTGGGTTGGGAAGGTCCCTTGAGAAGGGAATGGCTAATCCACTCCAATATTTTTGCCTCGAAAACTCCATGGACAGAAGAGCCTGATAGGCTACAGTCTGTGGGATCACAAAGAGTCAGACTTGACTAAGCGACTGACACACACAGGTCCACATCACCTTAGTTCCTGGCACACACCCTCTCAAGAAACATCTGTTGGATGAATGAGGCGGCATCTTAGAAGTTTGGGAAAGCTGACATCTCCAGTTCGGTCCAGGCAGCCAAGGCAGTCCCATTCAGTATAACCTCATCTCTAATATAACCCCTGTTCTAGAGTTGAAGCTGTTGAACTGAAGCAGCTGAGACTCAAGTCCAGGCTCCCTGATGTCAGAATCAGAACTTCTAACCTTCCTGCCACACTGATAAGCTTGGCTTGATCATTGCCAAGCTCCCTTACTTTAGTGATGTGGACCATTTTTAAAGGCTTTATTGAATTTGTTGCAACGTTGCTTCTGTTTTATGTTTTGGTTTTCTGGCTGCGAGGCATGTGGGGTCTTAGCTCCCTGACTAGGGATCGAATCCATGCCCCTTGTTTTGGAAGCGGAAATCTTAACTGCTGGACCATCAAGACCCTCCCTTACTTTTTCTAGAAATTTTCCCTTCTTCATCCAATGAAGTCTTCCTTATCAGACTGGCTCCTTGGAAGGAAAGCTATGACAAACCTAGACACCGTATTAAAAAGCAGAGACATCAATTTGCTGACAAAGTATAGTTAAAGCTATGAGTTTTCCAGTAGTCATGTACAGATATGAGAAGTCTGAGTGTTGATTGCTTTCGAACTGTGGTGCTGGAGAAGACTCTTGAGAGTCCCTGGGACTGCAAGGAGATCAAATTAGTCAGTCCTAAAGGAAATCAACTCTGAACATTCATTGAAAAAACTGATGCTGAAGCTGAAGCTCCGATACTTTGGCCACCTGATGCAAAGAACTGACTCATTGGAAAAGACCCTGATGCTGGGAAAGCTTGAAGGCAGGAAGAAAAGGGGATGGTAGAGGATGAGATGGTTAGATAGGTGATGGTTAGATCACCGACTCAATGGACATGAATTCGAGCAAACTCTGGGAGATAGTGAAGGACAGGGAAGCCTGGCATGCTGCAGTCCATGGTGTGGCAAAGATTTGGACATGACTTAGTGACTGAACAACATCAGAGAGGAAGCCAAGAAGAGATTCTTGTATGATAATAAAGTCCAAAAGTGGAATCTTTCTCATCCCCTTTTATATATATATTTAATAAAAAGTAGCTTTTAAACTAGAACAGTAACACACACATGGTGAAATAATTCAAACAGTACAGAGAGGCAAAAAAGAAAAAAAAAAAAAAACCTCCCTGCTTATCTCCAGGCCCACTCTCAGAGGTGCTGTTGACAAGAGCGCCAGCATTGTGACAGCTAGGAGCTTGATCTTGGTCTCCCAGTTCTGTATCCTAGTGCCGGTAGCAAGATCTGGTACACATGAGGGCCCAATAATTATCTGAAAGCCTTCAATATGTATAATAAATATCAAAGACATTCAGTAACTAATTGAACGACTCAATGGATATATGTGCACTATAAATTAAAAAAAAATTTTATTGATGTATAGCTGTTTTACAGTGGGTATTAGCTTCAGGTCTACAACAAAATGATGCAGTTATATATGTATATATATATGTCTGTTTTGTATATATATATATTCTTTTTCAGGTTCCTTTCCATTGTAGGTTATTACAAGATTTTGAGTATAGTTCCCTGTGCTATGCAGTAGGCCCTTGTCAATTACTTGTTTTATATATAGCAGTGTGTATATGTTAATCCCAAACTCCTAATTTTTAAAAATACAAATGGGTTCATATTATAAATACCACCTGACTTTTTAAAAAACTTAATTATATCTTGGTGTTTTTGCATATCAGTACTATAAATCCACGTCACTCTTGATACCAGAGACATCCAGTGTAATGGAATTGTGAACTTTCATTTTTTATTATGGTAAAAGGAGTATGTCAAGGCTGTATATTGTCACCCTGCTTATTTAACTTATATGCAGAGTACATCATGAGAAATGCTGGGCTGGAGGAAGCACAAGCTGGAATCAAGATTGCCAGGAGAAATATCAATAACCTCAGATATGCAGATGACACCACCCTTATGACAGAAAGTGAAGAACTAAAGAGCCTGTTGATGAAAGTGAAAGAGGAGAGTGAAAAAGTTGGCATAAAGCTCAACATTCAGAAAACTAAGATCATGGCATCTGGTCCCATCATTTCATGGCAAATAGATGGGGAAACAGTGGAAACAGTGGCTGACTTTATTCTTCTGGGCTCCAAAATCACTGCAGATGGTGACTGCAGCCATGAAATTAAAAGACGCTTACTCCTTAGGAGGCAGGAACGTTATGATCAACCTAGACAGCATATTAAAAAGCAGAGACATTACTTTGCCAACAAAGGTCCATCTAGTCAGGGCTATGGTTTTTCCAGTGGTCATGTATGGATGTGAGAGTTGGACTATAAAGAAAGCTGAGCGCAGAAGAATTGATGCTTATGAACTGTGGTGTTGGAGAAGACTCTTGAGAGTCCCTTGGACTGCAAGGAGATCCAACCAGTCCATTCTAAAGGAGATCAGTCCTGGTTGTTCACTGGAAGGATTGATGTTGAAGCTGGAACTCCAATACTTTGGCCACCTGATGTGAAGAGCTGACTCATTTGAAAAGACCCTGATGCTGGGAAAGATTGAGGGCAGGAGGAGAAGGGGATGACAGAGGATGAGGTGGTTTGATGGCATCACCAACTCGATGGCCATGGGTTTGAGTGAACTCTGGGAGTTGGTGATGGACAGGGAGGCCTGGCGTTCATTAGGTTCATGGGTTCACAAAGAGTTGGACACGACGGAGGGACTGAACTGAACTGAAAATATATATAACATACAATTTCCCATTCCAGACATTTTAAAGTGTATAATTGAGTCATGTTAAGTACATTCATGACATTGTGAGATTACCATCCCAGATGGAAACTCTATGCCCTTAAATGGTATCTCCCATTTCCTATCCCACTCAACCTCTAGTAACCACTCTTCTGCTTTCTGCCTGTATGAGCCTGCCTTTTCTAGGGACCTCATGGAAGTTGAGTCACACAATATTTGTCCCTTTGTGTCTGACTTGTTTTATGTATTTCTTTCTTTATTTTATTTCTGGCTGCGCTGGGTCCTCGTTGCTGTCCTTGGGCTTTCTCTAGTTGTGATGAGTGGGGGCTACTCTTCACTGTGGTGCTCTGGCTTCTCATTGTGGAGGCTTCTCTTGTTTCGGAGCACAAGCCCTAGGCAAGCGGGCTCAGCTGTTGTGGCACATGGGCTCAATTGCTCCGAGGCATGGGGGATCTTCCCCGAGGAGGGATAGAACCCGTGTCCCTGCATTGGCAGGCAGACTCTTAACCACTGACCACCAGGGAGGGAAGTCCCTGGCTTATTTTATGTAAACAAAATGTCTTTGAGGTTCATCCATGTTGCAGCATATATCAGAATTTATTCCTCTTTAAAAGCTGAATAGTATTTCATTACATGGTTAGAGCTTATTTTGTTTATCTGCTCATCTGTCGATGAACATCTGGGTTGTTTCCACCATTTGGCTATTATGACTAATGATGCCATGAGCACGAGTGTACAAATATCTGTTTCAATTCCTGCT
The DNA here is from genome assembly GCF_023699985.2 of Odocoileus virginianus. Lineage (NCBI taxonomy): Eukaryota > Metazoa > Chordata > Mammalia > Artiodactyla > Cervidae > Odocoileus > Odocoileus virginianus. Next base: position 57,645,212 of record NC_069685.1, on the reverse strand, counting down.
TTCAATTTTCGGGATATGTACTGAGAAGTGGAATTACTGGATCATACAACGGCTTGTTTTGAGCAACCACCAGTCTGGAACTTTCATTTGAAAAACCAGTCACTTCCTGTATTTGTGTGTGTAACCATAGGGCCAAAGTGGGTGGGTGGCTGGTGAACGACCCAAGAGAAAACATAAAACTCTGTCCTTGGAGAGCCCCCATCATCGAGTGAGGTTCCTGTGCACATTTGTTCTCCTCCTTTCTTTCCTCTGCCCCATGAAAACACCCTTTCCTTCTTTCATTCATTCATGTTTCAACCCATATATATTGATTGATTTGCCATGTTTCAGGCATAGGTTTAGGTGCTGGAAAATTCTGGTGAAAATACTGTTTCTGCCCTCAAGGAGTTAATATGATGATAATTATAAATAGTCCAATAAGCAACATAAATAGATAACATCGGAAAATATAGAGGGGTGAAGATAGTTATGGAGGAAAAAAATATAGGGGAATCGGCAGGGAGTGCTGTGATGAGGGATGCTGCTATTTTAAATAGGAGGTCAGGGAAAGATTGACTGAGAAGGTGGCCTTTGAGCAAAGACCTGAAGTGGGGAGGAGGGAGGTGGAGGTGTGGATGAAGGGAAGAGCATTTCAGACAGGGGGAACAGCCAGTGCAATGGCCCTGAGGTAGGAGCCTCCATGCTCTAGTAGAGCATGCCTGGGGACAGTGAGCAAGAAGGAGAACAGGAGGAGATGAGGCTAGGGAAATCATGAGGGCAGAATGACCTCCTGGAGACTCCTGTAAGGTCATTGGCTTCCTTTCTGAGTGAAAGAGGGCATCTCTGGAAAATTTTGACTGGAGGAATAGTGGGATCTGATTTCTTTCCTTTTTTTTCCCCTTCCTTTTTTTTTTTTTTTAAGTATTTCCCATTTTATTATTATTATTATTTAATGCTTATTTGTATATTCATTTGGCTTCATTGAGTTTTAGCTGTCACACTCGATATCTTTGTTGTGGCAGTGGACTTCTCTCTAGTTTTGACACACCAACTGTAGAGCGCATGGACTCAGTAGTTGTGAAGCGTGGGCTTAGTTGCCCTGTGGCATGTGGGTCTTAGTTCCTCACCAGGGATCAAACCCGTGTCCCCTACATTGGAAGGCAGATTCTTAACCACTGGACCACCAGGGAAGTCCCTCCTTTCCTTTCCTTTTTAAAGCGGGTTTATGCCACCTACTATGTTGAGAGTAGTCTGCAAGGGAAGATGCCCTGGAGGAGGGCAAGGTACCTCAATCCAGTGTTCTTGCCTGGAGAATCCCATGGACAGAGGAGCCTGGTGGGCTACAGTCTATGGGGTCTCAGAGTCGGACATGACTGAAGCAACTTAACACACACACATACACAGTCTGCAAGGGGGACCAGGGCAAAGGCCGGGAGACCACTTAGAAAGTAGTTACAATGATCCAGGGGAGAGAAGATGAGGACATGTTCCATATTGTTAGCTGTGGAGGTGATGCGAAATGTTTGGATTCAGGAGACATGTTGCAGGCTGAGCCAAAAGAACTTGCGGGTGGATTGTGTGACTTATTTGTCAATAAAATGCTCTAAAGAAACCAAATGTTTTGCTGCATCTGTAGGAATGACTGCTAAGGGTTTGATATATTGGGGCAAGATCCATTTATTGATAGAAGATGGTTGCTTTTGGGGCTGGTGCCCAGATGGTCAGATTAACTGACCTTTGCCGGCTGGTGCCTTATGGTCTGTCTTCTCAGGTTCAGAGGAGGAAGAAGAAGATGATGATAATGATAACTGCTAATATTGATTGAGAACTTTCTTTATGCCTGGCACTCTTCTTAATACTCAAATCTCATACAGTAGATAGATATTCTTTGATATATATTTAGAAAACTAATTTGAGATAATCACAAAGTTATAGAAAAGTTGGGAGTACAGTACCAACTTTTTTTTTCCTGCTGAATCATTTGACAGTAAGTTGCCTTTTGAAGCTTCCATTTCCTTTAGTGTAAAAAGCCTGGAGTGTGGGATTTTAAATCAGACCGGCCTAAGTTGAGATCTTCGATCTACCACCAAGTTTATGGGTGACCTTGGGCAGGGCAGGGCAGCTCTCTAAGCCTCAATTTCTTTATCTGAAAGAGGAGATAATTCCAACACCTGCTTTCTCAGATGGGGGTGTGTGGATTCCATGGGACAATATGTGTAAATTACCTAGGAGAGAGTCTGGCTTAATGGTAATTGGTTGGTAAGTGAGCTTCTGGGATTCTTGTTTAGGTTCCTGAAAATAGTGTTTCATTCAAAACAGGGCGTGAGTAATTAGAGGCGCAGTTTGGTCTAGGCCCCTGGAAGATCTCCATGGAAGTGAAGTGCTCTGTTCCCATTTTACAGATGAGGCAACTGAGTCCAGCAAAGAGCAAGAAGCTCTTGAAAGGAAGCAGATGCAGCACTGCAGCACTTACAGTTTTGTCTGTCAGTGCTTTTCAGTCTTTAATGCTCCATAAAGAGTGAGTGTGCTACCTTCTGTGAGCAATTAAGGGAGAGTTATTCTTGGAGCATTTCTTCTGATTAGAATGAATTAGTTGTTTCGACAGCAGCTTTACACAAACACCGCTCTGCCTCCCCACCCTTCCCCATCAAAATAAGCAATCCAGTGCATTCTGGGTCAGCATCCACTTGTACTATACCTCAGCATTATGGGGTGTTCAAACATCAAGGTGGGGACCATTCTCTCATCTCCAAACAATGGGGACAAAATTGTCTTTCTCTTGATTGAGGCATAATTGCGTCAGGATCTCAGTAGGGAGGAGGTAGGATGAAATGCCCTAGGTCATTCTGTACCTGTACAAAGTTATTAATGCTGCTCTCCTTCAGCGGGGCAGCGTCACTTTCTTTGGCTTTCCACTAACTTTTTTTTTTGGTCTGCTATGTATTGAGTGTTTCCTGTGTGCATGACTCTATATTAAGCTCTTTATTTTTTGTACAGGGGCGTTTCCCTGGCATGTCTCCCCATTCAACTCATTCCAGATTAGCCATTTTCATAATTAAATCTCACTCTAAAGGAATGCAGTGTTAGACAAAGAAGTTTTAGTATGAGCTCCTCTATGCATGCATAGATGCATCCATTCATCCATCTACTCAGTTCATCCTGTGAAGAAAGTATTGTTTAGACTTTCCTGGTGGCCCAGTGCCTAAGACTCTGAGCTCCCAATGCAGGGGACCCAGGTTCGATCTCCGGTCAAGGAACTAGATCCCGCATGCTGCATTGAAGACTCAGTGCAGCCAAATTTAAAAAAAGAACAAAAAAATAAAATAAAAATAAAAAAAAGAACAAAGAAAGAAAAGAAAAAAGAAAGTATTGTTATTTTTATCTTGCAGATAAGAACCTAAAGGTCAGAGACATTGTGATATGCCTAAGGTTATTCATCCAATAAGAAGTAATACTGGGTTTTGCTATAAGCATGAAGCGGGGCTCATTCCTGTCTTGTCTGTGGCAGGTCCTGATAGTAATTATTTTAGGCTTTGCAGCCCATAGAGTTTCTTTCACAGCTATTGAACTCTGCCACAGCATGAAAGCAGCCAGAGACAGTAGGCAAATGAATGCGTTGAGTGTTCCAGTAAATGTTTGCTTAGAAAAACAGGAAACAGGCCACATTTGTTCCATGGGCTGTAGTTGACCAACTTTTGCTCTGTGGACCTGAGGGTTGTGAATTATAGTGACCCATACTATAATATGGGGTGTAGCTGCACCCCCAGCTACAAGGATGGACATGTGACCAACCTGAGCCCATCAGAGTCTTCTCTGGGACTGATAAATTGATAATGAGAGTTTCCTCATCTGTGAAATGGGACATTAATTTTTTCTATCTCAGAGGTAAAACTTTGCAAAGGTTAAGTGAGTAAATATAGATAAAGGGCTTAGTGCCTGGCACATGGTTAGATATGCTATGAAGTTTTAGTTATTTTTGTTCGAATTTGAATGTTTGCTTGATTTTGGCTATTAGCAGTCTTTCTTCAAAATTCTTTTATCCTCAGAGTTTATGGCCTATAAACAAATCTTACTTGCACAAGGGGATTATACTTATTTATTGGGACACAGTTGTGAATCCATTTGAAAAAGAAGAAATGCTTTCTTCTAATACAAATAATCACCCTTTGCTGTTTTTATAAACTCAGATTTTAAAAATCTATTTCCTGAAAGCTTCTTCACTACTGCAAAGGCTTCCTGAGCCAAGTGTGGCTTTGCACTTGTAGGGGGCACAGTGACTGCAAAAGCACAGAAGCCACTGCCTGGTCAGATGAATCTACGTGAATTGAGAGTCAGAAGCATCAGGTTCAAGACCAGTAGTGCAGCCCCCTTGCTACTCACTTGGAACAAGCCCTGATGTAGCAGATGACTGCAATTTCTTGCATTTACCTGAGCTGGGAGTCAGGTTCTGCTGATTCAGCCGTGGCTGCTGTCACACAATGTAGGTCACTGATGGGAAATTATCTTTCTGCCGTTCAGATGGAAACAGAACTTAATAGCTTATGTCTTTTTTCCCTGCTGTGTGGTGCCAGGGGCATTTTAATGGCTTGGGGAAAGGCTGGGTGGGGGGTTTATGTCTGAAAGCCTTGCCTTTTAGGATCCTGTCCCAGCCGCGACATCAGTGACCGTATTCTGAGTTTTCCTCCCTGGCCAGTCTTTAACAAACTCACTGTCATCAGTTCTCTCTACCTTTGGAATAGCCTGGGCCTCCCGGTTCTGATATCTACAGTTGGTATGGGCCTCCTCTGAAACCTCTCCTGTTTTACTGCTACAGTCCAGCTGGGCAGTCGAAGGCGTGAACATTGGGCTGCTCTAGTTCCCCCCCTTGGGACTTGGGAGAATAAGAGGCAGGGGAGCTTTTTTTTCCCTCCAGTGTAAAATCCTGTCTGGTAAAAAAGTGACCCGAGTGAGGACAGTGGCCAGAGTGGGAAAGAGATGCCCCAGTCAGGGAGTCCTATGGGGTGAGAGACGGTGCTGAACCCGTGTGGCGGCTCCAGACGGTTCACTGGAAAGGGGAGGGGTCTCTGCTCCTGAATTTCCAGTGCTGACCCCTCACACATGCGTTTTGACCCAAAGCAAAGGTCCTGAGAAACTGTGTAAACCGCATTTCTGGAACCCAAATCTTAGTGTCATTGTCATGGTATGTTTAGCTGAGTTTTATCTTTATTTAGGGGCTTCCCTTGGACTGCAAGGAGATCAAACCAGTCAGTCCTAAAGGAAATCAGTCCTGAATGTTCATTGGAAGGGCTGATACTGAAGCTGAAGCTCCAATACTTTGGCCACCTGATGCCAAGAACTGACTCATTGGAAAAGACCCTGATGCTGGGAAAGATTGAAGGCAGGAGGAGAAGAGGATGACAGAGGATGAGATGGTGGGATGACAGAGGATGAGATGGTTGGATGGCATCACTGACTCGATGGACATGAGTTTGAGCAAGCTCCAGGAGTTGGTGAGGGACAGGGAAGCCCGGAGTGCTGCTGTCCATGGCATTGCAGAGTCGGAGACTGAGTGACTGAACTGACTGAGGGGCTTCCCAGGTGGTTCAATGGTAAAGAATCCACCTGTGAAGTAGAAGATGGTGCGATCCCTGGGTTGGGAAGATCCCCTAGAGAAGGTAATGGCAACCCACTCCAGTATTCTTGCCTGGGAAATCCCGTGAGTAGAAGAACCTAGTGGGTTGCAGTCCATGGGCTTGCAAAGAGTCAGACACAATTGAGCGACTAAACCATCACCAACATCTTTACTTATGATTCATCTCTAGTCAGCAGAGACTTAAGTTGAATCCATCCTCCGCTCCTTAATTGGCATCATTAAGAAATGCTGATTTGGGACTTCCCTGGCAGTCTAGTGGTCAAGACTTCGCCTTACAATGAAGGGTGTGCAGATTTGATTCCTGGTTGTGGAGTGAAGATCCCACATGCCTTGCAGCCAAAAAATCAAAACATAGAAGAAGGGAGTTCCCTGGTGGTCCAGTGGCTAAGACTCCATGATTCTAATACAGGGGGCCTGAGTCTGATCGCTGGTCATCAAACTAGATACCATATGCCACAACTAAGAGTTCACATGCTGCAACTAAAGATCCTGCATGATACAAGGAAGATCAAAGATCCTGCCTGCAGCAACTAAGACCTGGTACAGCCAAATAAATAATATTTAAAAAACAGATGAAATATTGTAATAAATTTAATACAAACTATAAAAATCGTCCACATAAAAAAATCTTAAAAAAAAAAAAAAAGAAATGTTGACCTGATTTTGTCTACCTAAAACATTTTGATAACTTTCAAATCTCTTAAGATGAAGACCTGAAACCTCTCCATGGATCCTTGCAGCCTGATCCTAAAGCCACCTCTGGTTCTCTACTCCAGTCACATGAGCCATTTCCAAGTTCTTTGAAAGTAGAGTGCCTCACTCCCTTCTGCCTCAGGGCCTTCGCACATGCTGTTTCAACTCACTTTATTGCTCTTCCCTTCTTGATTATCTCATTCCGTCTTAAGTTTTTAAATGTTGTTTACGTGTAGGGCATCTTCCAGGTATGAATCTCTAGTCCCAACTGCTACCTTGCAATATAGACTTGTATATACACACACACACACCAAAGAACTGTATATAAGCCTAACCCAACCTCTACCTTGCAATATAGACTTGTGTATACACACACACACACACACACACCAAAGAACTGTATATAAGCCTAAATCTTCACTTGCATGTCTGTTAGGAAGCTCACATAATATGTCAAAGATAGCTTTGGATTCCCTCTCCCACCTTGCGCCCTCTCTTCTCCAAATCTTCGTCTCTGAAAAAGGATTTGCTCAGGCAGCAAATTCAAGTGTCATTTGTGATTTCTTTCCCTATCAGTCAGGGCTCCAGCAGAAAACATAGCATATTCAAATCAGGATAATTTAAAGAGGAGTTATTTATAAAGGGACCAATTAGAAAGTGTGAATGAAAGAACTTATACACATAGTGCTGGGACCCAGGACTTGAAGCAGATCTGTCTTAGCCTGAGGTGAATGAAAAGAGAGAAAGGCTATTCAAACTCAGAAGGAGGAACTGTGTGGAACAGGCCACCTTAGGTGACCACTGAGATCAGGGGACAGAACTATCCTAAGGAAACTTTGCAAGGAAAAGGTGAGGAATAAATACTCCCTTGTTTCACCTGCTCCCTTGCTCCCTATTAGGACAGTGCTTGGCCTGAGTAGGAACTAAAACAATGTTGTTGAATGAATGGATGGCAAGTCCTCCCTTGCTGCTTTTGCCTAGTTAAGTCCTATACTTTTTTCAGATCTCAACTCAAATGTCTCTTCCTCCAGGAAGACTTCCCTGACTCCCCCAGAGTAGATCATTCACTTCAAATACTTCCTTGGTTTCCTTCACAGCCCCACCACATGTTGTAATTATGTATCTGTGTGATTATGTTGTTAGTATCTCAGTTCATAGGCCAAGCTGTAAGATCTGGAATGGCAGTAGTCCTATTTGTCTTACTCATAATCTCTCCCCTGCACTCGGCACAATGCCTGGCACACAGGTGCTTCCCATCCCCACAGACACAAAATCTTTGTGAAATGAATAAATAATAAATGAGCTTTCTCTAAGACTGGCCCTCTCTAACAGGTAGGTGATTTTCTATAAATATCTCTTAGGGTGACCAATGATGCTTTTGGAAAAAGCACTTCCAAATTTGACTGCTCTGTAAACTTGAATTGGTTCCTTATTTATTGTAGGTACACTTGAGTAGAGAATGAATTAGTAGAGCAGCATTCTCAGTGCTGCCCTGATTTCACCCTCTCAGAACTCCTAATGGATTTTATTCTTTTGGGTTCAGAGCAGAATAACAATGTGGATATATGTGCAGACATTTGTCTTCCAGGTAGCTTCATGAGCAATGAAAAATGAAGATTCTTTCTCCTTTTTTCTATTTCAAATCCCAGCTCCATCTAAATCCACTAAAGACAGTGATATCTATCATTGATAACCAGAGTTGCTGGGTATGGTTGTGCAAGTTGCTCACTGCTCAAGGGTGAAAAGTGAGTGGGAGTTGATGTCCAGTCCATAATCTGTTTATCACCTGAATGAACTTGGAAAGAGGGGCCCTTTTTTTAAATTTGCCTTGAAGGCTACATGAACTAGCAGTTGCCCTGAAAAATAACAGTTAGAAACAAAGCAAGCTTGTGGTAAAAAAAAAAAAAAAAGTTGGCAAAAAATACTGTTAAATTCATTGCCACCAGCTCATTGTAGACATTGTTGCTTAGACGTTTTCTCTGTGATCTTTTTTTTTCGGTTGTGCTGTGTTGCATGTGGTATCTTAGTTCCCTGACCAGTGATCAAACTCGTGCCCTTGGCATTGGGAGCACAGAGTCTTAACCACTGGATCACTGCGGTAATTCCTCCCTGAGATTTTTTAAATTACAGAAATAAGACCCATTTTTATAAACAAATCCAAATCACAAAGCAGAGGAAAAGGTGAACCCTCAAGTCCCCTTAAACTCTATAAAACCAATTACTATAGTTTTAGCTTGTTCTACTTCCAGATTTTTTAAATGTTTCTGTACACATATTTTTCTAGAGTGTACACACATAAATTTGACACTCATAATTTAAGTAAGATAATACTAAGCATATTGTTCTTATTTTCTTTTAATATATCTTGTACACTTCTCTGTGTCAGCACATACACACCTATCTCATCCCTTTCATGGCTGTATAGTATTCCATTGCATTCTATATCATAATCTATTTAATGACTCTAATCGACAGATAGTTGGATTGTTTCTAATGTCTAGTTATTATAAATAATGCTGTTATGTTCATCTTTGATACAGTTGGCCTTCTGTATCTGCAAGTTATGCTTCTACAGATTCAAGCAACTTTGGATCAAAAATATTCAGAAAAAAATTCCAGAAACTTGCAAAAAGCAAAACTTGAATTTGCTGCATGCCAGCAACAATTTCCATAGCATTTGCATTGTATTTACAACTATTTCCATAGCATTTACATTGTATTAGGTATTACAAGTAATTTAGAGATGATTTAAAGTATATGGGAGAATGTGTGTAGGTAATATGCAAATATTATGCCATTTTATATAAGCGGGTTGAGCATCTGTGGATTTTAGTATCCTCAGGGTTCCTGGAACTCACCCCCTGTGAAAATGGAGGGATGACTGTATTTAGATTTCAGAATATGCACAACTGTTTCCATAGATCTGTTTCCAGGAATGGGATTACTGTATCAAACGGTGCATGCATTTAAAATGTTAGCTATTGCCAAGAACCTTCTCAAGAGCTGATATCTGTTTACTTATCCATCTGCAGGTAACCAAAAACTTCCAGCTCTTTTAAAAAAATTTAGTTATTATTTTTGGCTGTGCTGGGTCTTAGTTGTGGCACATGGGCTCTTCATTGTGGTGCATGGGCTTCTCTCTAGTTGTGGTGTGCAGGCTTAGTTTTTCCCTCAGCATGTGGGATTTCAGTTCCCTGACCAAGGATGGAGGCTGAGTCCCCTTCATTGGAAGGCAGATTCTTAAACCACTGGACCACCTGGGAAGTCTCTGTTTCCGAGTTCTTGAATGGCACATGGAATAAGAAGGTATTGTGTGTTGTTGTTTAGTTGGTAAGTCGTGTCCAACTCTTTTGCGACTCCATGGACTATAGCCCACCAGCGTCCTCTGTCCATGGGATTTCCCAGGCGAGGATACTGGAGTGGGTTGCCATTTCCTTCTCCAATAAGAGGGTATACTGGTTAGCTATTACACTGTAGCAAGCCACCCCAAAATTTAGTGGCTTAAAACGATAGCTGTTTTTTTTAGTAAGTGATTTTGTGTTGACAATTTAAAATGGACTGGATGGGTAGGTTCTTCTGGTCTGGGCTCTGCTCAGCTGATCTAGGCTGGGTTCTCATCTGTCTGTGGCCACATGGGTGGTAGGTGATTTGGGATGGACTTGGCTGGGATGAATTATATATGCTTTATCTAGTGTCTAACTCTACCTTGTTCTCAGGAAGACATGTCCCAAGGAAGAACAGAGGAACACAAAGACTCTAGAGGCAAAGACTTGGAATTTGCATACCATCACTTCAGTTATATTTTATTGGCCAAAACAAATCACAAGGCCAGCCTCAATTTAAGAGCTGGGGAGGCAGATCCAACCTCTTGATGGGAGGAGCTGCAAAGTCATGTGGCAAAGACATGGATTTTGGGAGGATATTAACTGAGATTATGAAGCAATTAATCAACTATAGGGTAGATGTCCAAGTTTGACTGTTAAAAAAGGTTTTGGCATTAAGACACTGCTCTGATTTCTGAGCCACCAACCATGAGTCATTTATTTTTTATGATTAGTAGATTTAAAAGGAAGTGAGTGGTTGTGTCTGACTTTGAAAAGTAGACATGGAAGCAGTAGGCTGGTGCCAATTCCTGCTCTGAGTCTTTATATTGATTAGAATGTAGATTTTGCTACTGTAATAAGGAGACCTGAAATGAGATAATAAATGTTTATTTCTTTCAAAGTCTGAGAATACAGTCTAGGACTGATGTGGTTGTTTCCCTGTCATAAAGTCCTCAGCAGGCACTTTCTGCTTTGTTGCTTTGCTATCCTCAAACTCATGGTTATCATTTCATATCCTAAAATGGCTGTTCCAGGTCCAGCCTTTATGTCTGCGTTCCATCAATAAGCAGAGAACAGGGGCATGCCTCTTCTCTTTAAAGGAACTGCTCAGAAGTTGCACGAATCACTTCTGCTCATGTCTCATTGGCTAGGATTTATTCTCATGGCCACAGCTAGTTGCAAGGGTAGGATAGTCTTTAGTTTGGGTAACTATGTGCCCAGTTAAAATTCAAGGAATTTAGGGAATTCCAAGGTTGTCCAGTGGTTAGAACTCTGCACTATAGAGTGATCTGGATTCAACTGGATCCTGCAAGCCATGCTGTGCACCTCCCCCTTACCCCATTCAAGGAATCTGTTACTTAAAGAAGAAGGGACGAATGGATATTAAGGGACATGGTTTGTGTTCTCTTTTGCATTTTCAACAGGCAGGGTAGAGCTTTATGAAGAATTATCAGTTGATGAACTAAAGAGCAGAACTGGAGCATGGGAGTTAGAGGCACTTTACAGTTCACAAATGATAGAGTGGCAAAGAGTGTAAGAGCAGTCTTTGGAGGCTGATAGACATGAGTTTGAGCAAGCTCTGGGAGTTGGTGATAGACAGGGAAGCCTGGCATGCTGCAGTCCATGGGGTCGCAAAGAGTTGGACATAACTGAGCAACTCAACTGAACTGAACTTAGACTAGGCTTTGTCCTAGTCAAGGTTTTCCAAAAGAGTAGACCCAATATGAATCAATCTCTCTCTTTCTGTTTCTCTGTCTCTCATTTTTTAATGTTAGTTTTTTAATATGAAAAATTAAAATATATTTAAGATTACATAAAACACAGCACAAGTGTCTGAGACTATTAGGAACTGATATGGGGGATCAGCCAGATGAACTAAGGTTGTCTTACTCATGGTTATGTAACATTGTCTTTTTAATATTTCACATGGCAATAAGAAAAACCAAAGGTAGAGGGGGTAGGAGGTTAATGGGAGCTGCCCATTGGGAAGGATCGGGGGAAAGAAATCACTCACTGAAAGACCCAGAATGGGGAGTAGGGGGGCTGAGGGAGAGAAAATGAATCACAGTCTTATTTTAACATCTTGTTTAAAGACCTTCAAGAAACAATCCAAACCAGGGATAGTACATAGCCTCATTCCAGGAATAAAGTCTGTTAGAAGCATGAATGCTTGAACACATATAGGATAGGAGGGATGAGCAACAGGAGGACTAAAGGAATGTCAGACCAGGTTAGAGATGAGAGAGACAGAGATTGAGGCAGAGACAGACGGAGACAAAGGGAGAGAGGGAGATTGAATGAGGTTCACCCACTATGGAGGGTAACCTGCTTTACTCGAAAATCTTCTGATTTAAATGTTAATCACATTTAGGGACTTGCCTGGTCATCCAGTGATTAAGACTCCATGCTTCCTCTGCATGGGGTGTAGGTTTGATCCCTAGCTGGGGAATTAGAATCCCTTGTGCTCTGCAGTGCGGCCAAAATAAATAAAATTAAATTAAAAAAATGTTAATCACATCCAAAGAATACCTTCACAGCGATGTCTAGCCTGGAGTTTGATGACACAGATGGGCACAACAGCCTAGCCAAATGCACACATAGAATGAACCATCCCAGGTTTTGAGACCAGCTCTGCCGGTGACTTACCGTGCGGTTCTCTGCACCTTGGCTCTTCCTGTGCAAGCAGGAATGGGAGCAATCTCTTCCTGAGATTCAGTGAGATGCCACGGGAGCTCGGTGCTGGGCTTAGTCCATGGCTCATGGCTGGTGCTGTCGCTCCCCTTGACACCCTGAAGCAGGCTTACTGCAAACATCCGGGACTCACCCTATGGACTTTCATCTGACCCTGGGCCACGCACGCCCATCCTCAGGGCAGGCTGGAAGTGCCAGAGAGTTAATATCACTGGAGACAGTTCTCAGGTGGATTAGCTCCAGGGTGACCAGCTCTCTCACATTCACGACTGTCCCTGTTTTAGCACTGGAAGTTCTGTATCCTAAGAAACCTTTCTGTCCCAAACATCCTCACTTGGGTGCACATTCTCCACAGGCCCCCAGATTTCCCCAAGTGGCCTTTGCAGCTGGTCAGCTAGAAGTGTGATGAAGCCAACATCCCCCAGATCAGCCTGCAGCAATGATGGGGAGTTAGTGAGGAAATACCCAGCTGATGTACCCCTCAGCTGGGATTTCTTTGAGGTGTATCCTAACCCATGTCCCAGATTTACCCAGCAGGAGTGCCCACAGCTCTTGTCCTGCACTGTTTCCTGGCTCCCCTCTTTCCTGTTTCACTTCACCCCCTCTCCAGATAAAACTGCAGTCATATTGGCTTCTGGAGGGAACAGTCTCAGACAATACATTTGAACAATTACTGTTATTGAATACTTTCCTCTTCATTCTCTCCTTAGATCCTCCTAGTAATGCTGTGAGGGCCACAGCTTATTATTGTTAGATGTATTATCATTTCTGTATGGCAACTGAGAAAACAAAAGCTCAGAGACAGAGAAGCAGGTCGCTTGCTGACGACTGAAGTGTGAGGAAGAGGAGCAGCTGAGATGTCAGTCAAGGTCTCCCAGCATCCTCTGTCACTACCTCCTCCTCTCATCTCTTGCTTCTTGCACAGTTAGTGAGTTTTGTTCATGTGGGCCTTACTTGGCATACATAGGCATGTGCCATATAGGCATGTGTGACACGTATGTGACATAGGAAGTCTCTTTTGTTGGATTTGCAACAGAACACCACCGAATGGTGGTGGTTTGGGCTCTGCCATCTGATGACTTTATTTCTACCCAACAAGGTCCCTGACACAGCTGAGCAAGAGACTGTTTCAAATTTCTTTATGAGTTATGCCAACCCTCTTAGGCTACCTCCCTGGGAGCATCTGGAGGTAGAGAGTGTAGAGATTTGCTATCTCTGACCCTGTCCAGGAATCTATCAAGATAGCAGAATGGGAGTTTTCATCTCACATTCCTGAGGATCAGCTATCTGAGCTTTTATTTCAGATGCCCCTGCACAAGAGATACAGAAGCAGCAGGACAGCGCCTCATCTGATGGGCAATAGAAAGTTATAAGCAGGGGTTTGTTTGAAACAAAAAAGCAAAAAAGACCCAATCGACATTCTTTCTCAGGGTCTTTCCTTCCTTGGTTTATTTTAAACATCACAAGTGAAAGTCAGAGCTGGCTTTTCAATTTTGTCACAGCAACCGCAGACTAAAGAATTCTGAGCAGTAAGGTCCCATGGGGCAGCTTCCAAACCTGTAAAACAGTAGCAATCTCTCTCTGGCTCCAAAGAGATGGCATTTGCAGAAGTGTCTTAGCTGAATCTCTCTTTCTTTCATCTCTGTCAGAACTAAAACTGCATAAAACAGGTTTCATGTGTCAAAAGTTTTATTATTCCTCACCAGAACTTGCTACTTCCCTGTTAAAGGAAGTAACTTTTTTCCCCCTCCTGATGATTTATCTCTGGAATTTTCTCAAGAGACACTAGGGTTTTTCTGAAAGGCTGAGGGCATTTTTCATGTTTCTTTAAGGTTCACAACAGACCAAAATGTTAGAACAAGTGTCATAGGTAGATCTGTCACCTCCAGAGTATGTTTGTGGTGACTATAAGCTTTTTTCAGGTCCGAAGAACCAGCATTTACATAAGAGTTAACTCCATGCCAGGAACTGTGCCCTCTTTATGTTCAAGACAATCATATAAAGTACAGGTATGATTCTGCCCATATAACAGATGAAAAAACTGAGGCTCAAGAAGCTTAAGTGACCTGTTCAGAGTCCTTCAGCTGGTAAAGGCAGAGCTAGGGTTCAAACCTGGGTTGGCTTGATTTGAAAACCCACTCATATTTGATTGGAAAGGTGTTTTTCTATTTCTGTTTTCATTTTCTAGTTTTTTAAAAAAGTCCTTGACCTCTGGGAGGCCTTGATTATCAGCTCTGCCTATATCTGCAGGGTTGAACTCTTGGCTCAGGTATTCATTGCTTTCTGTGAAAAATTGCATTCCTATAAATCTTGTATTTTCAGGATTTTGTTAATCAGTATTGGTGGCTATATCAGCCAGTGTCCTCTTAGGAGAACAGAAATGACTGAGTGTTTAAGTAAAAGAGAGAGAGCTCAGGAGTTGGCTGAACAGGTGGTGGTGAGGAAATCAGAAACCAGCAGTAGCTGAAGGACACTGCTACCCCAGGATGGGAGGGAAGAGAAAGAGGGGGTGTGAGGAGGAGGGTGTGAGCAGAGTCAAGGAGCTGAGGTCTTCCTGGTGGAAGCCGCGGTCAGGGAGGTGTGCGCGGCTGGTGCTGGGTTCACAGAGGAGATGCCGCTCCTTCCAGAGAAGCTGCTGCAGGCAAAGAGGGAAGGGGAGTCAGCTCTGCCTTCCCGCTTCTCCTGCCCGTGGGTCTCTACAAGGGCTTCCCCTTGGCAGAACCTCCCCGAGGCCCGTGAGCAGTGCTGAGCTCATGCTCAGCCGCTCAGTCGTGTCCAGCTCTCTGTGACCCCATTGGCGGGGGCCCACTGGGCTCCTCTGTCCATAGGGTTTCCCAGGCAGGAATCCTGGGGTGGGTGGCCATTTCCTCCTCCAGGGGATCTTCCTGACCTAGGGCTCAAACCTGCGTCTCCTGGTTCCTCTCATAGAAGCATTTAAATACATTTTTTAAAAAAATCGAGTTTCTAAAGCTACTGCCTTCCCTCTTCCCAATTCTTCTCTTGTATTTGAAATTCTCTCCTTCCTTGACTCTTAAAACTCCAAGACATATTTCTCCTTCAACTTCTTTGCCAATCTTTTTCTCATTTACTTCACCTGCTTCTGAATATCCATGTTCCTCTAAGCACAATTCTTCAGGGCTCTTCTCACTTGCTCATGGGCACAGTCTGGGATTCAACTGTCATCTATATGCTCTTTCCCCCTATATGCCTGAGCTCTAGCTTGTGTAACCAACCCTATTAAATATCTCCACTTGCATGTTTCAGGCGTTGCCTCAAGTGAGCAGTGGACCCGGGGAAATGTAGTGTGTGTGACACAGGGCAGAGTCGGGGAGGATGGGTCTGAGGGCAGAGGGGCCCAAGGCTGGCACTGAATGTTCATAAACCAAACTCATTTTCCCTCTGACTCACTTCATCCAGGTTGTGCGTTGTTTCTGGTTTTTCCTTAATACCCACCAACACTGTAGCACAAGGGCTCTAGGCCTCTGTCCACCCATCAAAACTGCTTTGAAATGCTGTCACTAAGCTGCTTCCTGGCTTCTCTCCCCAGCAGGGCTAAACTCACAAACTAAACCGTAATTTTGGTGTGACTTCCATACAATTTCAAAATTGGATTCTGAGGCCCACAGTAACTTCAGATGCCAGTAAGAATGAGACTGGGTCTTCTTTTCAGATGCTGCTATGTTCCCTCCTGTGGACTGACAGAAGCTCCTGGGGGAAAATCTGAAGGTATGGGAGGAAATTGTGGCAGGGGAAGGGCCCCTTTGCTGGGAGCAGTGTTGAGGGGCTCAAATGGCTTGGAGGAGGCCAGGCATGGCTTCCTCTTAGAGCACACCATCAAAATATTAGTGATGGCTCAGATAAATGAACTTCTCTGTGCGAGAGTTGGGAGACACATTCTGATGTTGTCATGAGCTGTTCTCAGAGGCTGGGGTGGACAGAAAAGGGGCAGCTGGAAATAAGGTGACAATATTATGGAAAGCTATGGTTTTTTCCAGTAATCATGTATGGATGTGGGAGTTGGACCATAAAGAAGGCTGAGCACCGAAGAATTGATGCCTTGGAATTGTGGTGCTGGAGAAGACTCTTGAGAGTCCCTTGGACTGCAAGGGGATCAAACTAGTCAATCCTAAAAGAGACCAACCCTGAATATTCACTGGGAGGACTGATGCTGAAGCTGAAGCTCCAGTATTTTGGCCACTTGATGCGAAGAGCCTACTCATTGGAAAAGACCCTGATGCTGGGAAAGATGAAGGGCAGGAGGAGAAGGGAATGACAGAAGATGAGATGGTTGGATGGCATTACTCAGTGGACATGAGTTTGAACAAACCTGGGAGATAGTGAAGGTCAGGGAAGCCTGGCGTGCTGCAGTCCCTGGGGTCACAAAGAGTCAGACACAACTTAGCGACACAACAGCAACAGTTAGGGAAAGAGTAGGAGAAGGAATGGGTGCGGAGGTGGCAGGAACCTCTCTGCCCCACTGAAAGTGGAGTGCATCCCAGCCGGTCTGGGATTGGGGATTCCTCCTGCGTATGCTGTGCTGCATCGGTCATGTCCAACTCTTTGTGACCCCATGGACTGTAGCCCGCCTGGTTCCTCTGTCCATGGAATTTCCTAGGCAAAAATACTGGAGTGGGTTGCCATTTCCTTCTTCAGAGGATCTTCCTTATCCGGGGATCAAACCCCGGAGTCTCCTGCATTGCAGGTAGATTCTTCGTGGGGCTTTTCAATTCAGTAATTACAGCTAGCTGTAGTAAGATCTGGTTTTCTGTGATAGAACCTCTTCACGGGCTCATAAAAAGGCAGTTCCACTCTGATGAAGAGCTCATGAAGTCAGGCAACTGGAAAAAGAAGAATCACACCCAGGAAAGTAACTCTGTGGTTTCTGGAGGCTGACCTATCAGAGCCTCCTTGCTGGGATGAGCCTGGCTTACAAGAGAAGGGGGATAGGACCTGGCTCATGTCAAAGGAGAACAATGAAAACAAAAGCAAACCAAAAGCATGGGCTTCATTATTACACAGGCTGGGGGGCCTGCTGTTTTTCTCCCTGTGTGATCTTGCACAGGCTCTATACCCACCACAAGACTCAGTTTTCTCTCCTGTAAAATGGGAACAGGAATAGTCCCCACCTCAGGGAGTCTTGGTGTCAATGGTATGTGATGCTTGCAAGGCACATATTACAGTGCCTGGCACACAGCAAATGAGCCATACAAGGCAACCATCATTGCTGTTATTAATTAAAGAAATCCAAGGATGGGTTTTCTCTCCAAGTGAAAGAGTCTGTTCTTGGTTTTTTTCCTAAAATTCAGAAGCCAGAACCAGAAATTGGAAATACAAGTACAGCTATGAAGGCAAGAGGGAAAGATATTTGAAACTTGATCTGCTTTGGATATCTAAGATCTTTGCTCACTGAGCCTATATAATGCAGAGATAACAAAATAAATGCAGTCATCATCAACAACAACAAAAATCAATGCCATGGAGGATTTTCTATGAATAAAAACACTTTTATGCCTTCCTGTTTGGATTCATCTCCTGTTCAAATCTATAAGGGTCTGGACATAGTTATTTTCACCTGTTTTGTAGAACAGGCTGCAAGAAGGGAAGAAACAAGATGAGGGATTTAACAGCCTTTGAAGAGAAAATAATTGGGTGCTGACTCTTAAGTCAGGCATGTGTTCAGATGGAAGAGATGTGATGGGACTCAGTATTGCTGTAACATCTTTGTGTCTCCGTTTTGATAGCTGACAGTCTACTTGGAAGCAGACCAGAAAACACAGAATCTCTGTTCTGTGTGATAGATTAGATAGGACCCTGCAGCCCATGGGAAGGGAGCCCCATGTGGGGTGCCCATGAACTCTATAACATTCTTCTACTGTTGCTTTTTGCATTTTCTATCTCTATTCTTAGACTACAGGCTACTTCATACCATTTCTTCTCTTCTTTCGAACATCAGAATACCAGTTTAACCTCCACCAAGGAGCCTGGCTCTCCTTCAAGCTGTAACACTCTTGTCCTGGTGTGACAGGGCCCACTGTCTCTTGGAAGATAGAGCTTCGTGGGGAAGCCACAAAGGGTACCCCACGAAGCTCTATCTTTCGGTTAAGGCGAGAGGGTCCTTTAATGAGCCTGGCATCCCTTTGCTCATTAAATGGTTAATGAGGTCTTGCTGTGCCAGGTGCTTGGAATTCAAGGGCAGGTGCAAAGCAGGCATGATTGTGCCCTTGTGAAGCTCCACAGTCCAGTGAGGGCAGAGAGATGGAAAAAACCCATGCAGTAAACATATACATAGTGCCGAGTGTGCCAAGTGTTGGGAGGGAAACAAAAGGGTGTTTGATAGAGACTGATGTTGGGTGGCTGGCTTTGGAGTGTGCTGTCAGGAAAGCCTGGAATGCCACATTTCAGTCAAGCTGTGCAGGACAGGGGAAACCTGGTACGAGGACAGCAGTGGGAAGTATGTTCCACGTGGAGGGCACAGCATGTGCAAAGACCCGGGGTGGGAAATCACAGGATGGGAAAAAGTGCCTCTGGGGCTCAATGACATGAAGTGGGGAGAGTTTTACACGGTGAGACTGGAGCGGTGGGCAGGGTGTCAAAGGCTGAGGTAGGAATTTTGGACTTATTATTATTTTTCTTTTGCCACACTGTGGCTTGTGGGATAAGGTTGAACCCATGCCCATGGCTGTGGAAGTGCCGAGTCCTAACCACGGGACCGCAGGGGAATTTCCTGGACTTAATTGTTATTGGAGAGTTTTAGGTGGTTGAATAATATGACTGGCTTTGAGTCTCAAAATATCACTGTGGCTGTAGGGTGGAAATTTTCTTCCTGTAGTGTTTAGGTGATTGGAAAAAAGTGTTAGTCTGTTATTAACTGCAGTGGCAGCCCCAGTTCATTCATTCACTTCTCCTTGAACACTTACAGTGTCCTGACTACCCTCAGAAGTAGGCACATTATTTATCTCCCTTCCTTTCTTCCCTCTTTCCCTCCCCACTTCATCCCTCCCTTCCTTCCTTCTAAATTTAGCTGCTTTATTGAGGTATGATTGACATGCAAAAAGCTGTGGATATTTAATCTATACAACTTGATGTTAAAATTTTGATAGACATTCCAAACTGCTCTCTCAAAACATTGTTCTATTTTAAACTCCCACCAACAATATGAATGTCCATTTCTAATTACTCTCATCAGTTCTGCAAAAGATCAGTCTTGTGCTAATCTGATAAAAAAACAGATTTTGATTCTTATTTATTTGGTTATTAAGGAGGCTGAGCATCTGTTCCTGAGTTTCTCAGTTCTGTCTGTTGTGTTGCTCCTTTTTTCTTGCTGATTTTCACTTTATATTACAGATGTTAACCTGTTTCCTGTCATATACATTGCAAGTATTTTCTCCTGATTTGTCAATTGTCTTCCACTTTGTTTTCAGTGTCTAAGCTGTACAGAAAAAAATAATGTGTTCAAGTCTGAAAATATTTTTCTTTCTAATTTCTGGTCTTAGTATCCTACTCCAGCACTCCTCTGATTGGCAGAAATACTCAGAAGAGCCTTCATTGGAACCCCATTTATCTACTCTCACAAAGCCACATTGCTCAGACAAATGAGAGCAATGACAGCGCTTTGGATGAGGAAGCAAGAAGGGACTTTTGGTTGGAAATAAAAGGGAAGAGATCTTCCCTATAAATGCGAAACTTTTAAGAGGACCCTTTAGATGTCCTAGTGCAGACAAAGCTTCTAACCATGAGAAGGGCTTTGAGAACCACCTGTCTCCACTGGGACAGGAGGATGCCCTCGCTGGGAGGGGAAGGATGGCAGGTTCCAATTGGCCTCAGGGCCAAGAGACTGGGCTTGCATTCGAGGATCTAAGGGATTTATCAGGTAGCCCTAAGGCCCAGCTTTTTCATACTGTCCTCTCTCTCGGCAAGAATACTGGAGTGGGTTGACATTTCCTCCTCCGGCTGACCATGTTTTGTCAGAACTCTTCACTATGACCCCTCCATCTTGGGTGGCCCTGCACAGCATGGCTCATAGGTTCATTGAGTTATGCAAGCCCCTTCACCACGACAAGGCTATGATCCATGAAGGGGAAGCAATGACAGATTTTATTTTCTTGGGCTCAAAAATTATTGTGGACAGTGACTGCAGCCATGAAACTAAAAGACACTTGCTCCTTGGAAGGAAAGTTATGACCAGCCTAGACAGCATATTAAAAAGCAGGGATATCACTTTACTGACAAAGGTCTGTAGATAGTCAAAGCTATGGTTTTTCCAGTGGTCATGTATGGATGCTGTGAGAGTTGGACATGAAGAAGTCTGAGTACTGAAGAACTGATGCTTTCAAGCTGTGGTGCTTGAGAAGACTCTTGAGAGTCCCTTGGACTGCAAAGAGCTCAAACCTGCCAGTCCTAAAGGAAATTAACCCTGAATATTCATTGGAAAGTCTAATGCTGAAGTTGAAGCTCCAGTACTTTGGCCACCTGATTGGAAGAGATGACTCATTGGAAAAGACTCTGTTGCTGGGAAAGATTGAAGGCAAAACGAGAAGAGGGTGGCAGAAGACGAAATGGTGAGATAACATCATCAATTCAATGGACATGAGTTTGAGCAAACTCTGGGAGATAATGGAGGACAGAGGAGCTCCATGTGCTGTAGTCCATGGTGTCACAAAGAGTCAGACACAACTTAGCAACTGAACAACAACAACAATGTGAGGCCCCAAGGTTAAGTCAAGTCAGTCAACATGTGTTCAGTTTTTCACTCCGTCTCTAACTAACTGTGTGCCCTTGTGCCCCTGAGCCTCTGGGAGCAGAAGTGGGAGTGAGAGTCTTACTTAGTAAACCCCAGTCCCTGCTGCTCTTGTCCTATTTGTCCACTGCTGGGAAGAAAGGAAGGTGGCATGTGGGAGTTCCCATCTCCTGCTTCTCTCAGGGGGATCGCTGTGAGGCTCACTGGCCCTTATGGGGATAGAACTTCACTGGATAACCTGGTCCCCAATCAGTTCAGTTCAGTTCAGTCGCACAGTTGTGTCCGACTCTTTGGGATCCCATGGACTGCAGCACACCAGGCTTTCCTGTCCATCACCAACTCCCGGAGCCTACTCAAACTCATGTCCATCAAGTCGGTGATGCCATCTAACCATCTCATCCTCTGTCATCCCCTTCTCCTCCCATCTGCAATCCTTCCTAGCATCAGGGTCTTTTCTAATGACTCAGTTCTTCCCATCAGGTGGCCAAAGTATTGGAGCTTTAGTTTCAGCATCAGTCCTTCCAATGAACATTCAGGACCGATTTCCTTTAGGATTGACAGGTTTGATCTCCTTGGAGTCTAAGGGACTCTCAAGAGTCTTCTCCAACATCACAGTTCAAAAGCATCAATTCTTTGGCACTCAGCTTTCTTTATAGTCCAGCTCTCACATCCATACATGACCACTGGAAGAACCATAGCTTTGAGTAGATGGACCTCTGTTGGCAAAGTAATGTCTCTGCTTTTTAATATGCTGTCTAGGCTGGTCATAGCTTTCTTCCAAGGAGCAAGTGTCTTTTAATTTCATGTTTGCAGTCACCATCTGCAGTGATTTTTGAGCCCCCCAAAATAAAGTCTTTCAAGTGATGGGACTGGATGCCATGATCTTAGTTTTCTGAATGTTGAATTTTAAGCCAACTTTTTCACTCTCCTCTTTCACTTTCATCAAGAGGCTCCTTAGTTCTTCTTCACTTTCTGCCATAATGGTGGTGTCATCTGAGATTATTGATATTTCTACCAGCAATCTTGATTCCAGCTTGTGCTTCATCCAGCCTGGCATTTTGCATCATGTACTCTGCATTTAAGTTAAATAAGCAGAGTGACAGTACACAACCTTAATGTACTCCTTTCCCAATTTGGAACCAGTCTGTTTTTCCACGTCCAGTTCTAACTGTTGCTTCCTGACCTGTATGCAGACTTCTCAGGAGGCAGGTCAGGTGGTCTGGTATTCCCATCTCTTGAAGAATTTCCCACAGTTTGTTGTGATCCTCACAGTCAAAGGCTTTGGCATAGTCAATAGAGCAGAAGTATATGCTTTTCTGGAACTCTCTTGCTTTTTCTGTGATCCAACAGATGTTGGAAATTTGATCTCTGGTTCCTCTGCCTTTTCTAAAACCATCTTGAATATCTGGAAGTTCACCGTTCATGTACTATTGAAGCCTGGCATGGAGAATTTTGAGCATTCCTTTGCTAGCGTGTGAGATGAGTACGGTAGTTTGAGCATTCTTTGGCTTTGCCTTTCTTTGGGATTGGAATGAAAACTGACCTTTTCCAGTCCTGTGGCCATTGCTGAGTTTTCTAAATTTGCTGGCATATTGAGTGCAGCACTTTCACAGCATCATCTTTTAGGATTTGAAATAGCTCAGCTAGAATTCCATCACCTCCACTAGCTTTTGTTCATAATGATGCTTCCTAAGGTCTACTTGACTTCACATTCCAGGATGTCTGGCTCTAGGTGAGTGATCACACCATCGTGGTTATCTGGGTCATGAAGATCTTTTTTTGTATGGTTCTTCTGTGTATTCTTGCCTCCTCTTCTTAAAATCTTCTGCTTCTGTTAGGTCCATATTATTTCTGTCCTTTATTGTGCTCAACTTTGTATGAAATGTTCCCTTAGTATCTCTTATTTTCTTGAAGAGATCTCTAGTCTTTCCCATTCTATGTTTGCCCTCTATTTCTTTGCACTGATCACTGAGGAAGGCTTTCTTATCTTTCCTTGCTATTCTTTGGAACTCTGCATTCAGATGGGTATATCTTTCCTTTTCTCCTTTGCCTTTCACTTCTCTTCTATTCACAGCTATTTGCAAGGCCTCCTCAGACAACCATTTTGCCTTTTTGCATTTCTTTTTCTTGAGGATGGTCTTGATCACTGCTTCCTGTACAATGTCACAAACCTCCGTCCATAGCTCTTCAGGCACTCTGTCTATCAGATCTAATCCCTTGAATCTATTTGTCACTTCCACTGTGTAATGTTAAGGGATTTGTTTTAGGTCATACCTGAATGGTCTAGTGGTTTTCCCTACTTTCTTCAACTTAAGTCTGAATTTTGCCATAAGGAGTTCTTGATCTGAGCCCCAGTCATCTCCCAGTCTTGTCTTTGCTGACTGTATAGAGCTTCTCCACCTTTGGCTGCAAAGAATATAATCAGTCTGATTTCAGTTGACCACCTGGTGATGTCCATGTGTAGGGTCTTCTCTTGTGTTGTTGGAAGAGGGTGTTTGCTATGACCAGTGCGTTCTCTTGGCAAAACTCTGTTAGCCTTTGCCCTGTTTTATTTTGTACTCCAAGGCCAATTTTTCCTGTTACTCTGGGTAGCTTTTGACTTCTTACTTTTGCATTCTAGTCCCCTATAATGAAGAGGACATCTTTTTTTTTTTTGGTGTTAGTTCTAGAAGGTCTTGTAGGTCTTCACAGAACCATTCAACTTCAGCTTCTTCAACATTACTGGTCGGGGCATAGACTGTCCCCAATACCAGTTAGAATCAAGGTTAGCTGCATATACTAGAAAACCCTGCCCGTCACCAGCAAACATGGGCTCATCAGTGTCCTGGAATCAAACACAAGGAGATCATCATCCTTCTTGGGTTCCTCACCTCTCACCTCTCAAGTCCTGGCTTCTCCAGGTTTGAAGTGACTTTTGGAAATATTCCTCCCTGCTGCCATCATTTATCATGTTAGTCAAAAACTCATCCTTGCACTTGGGGCAAGTTCCCATTTCTTAACTTGGTCTGCAAGGCCCTGTGTCATTTGGCCTTTCCCCACCAGTCCAACCTCAACCCCTTTCCCCTCTCTCCTCACTCATTCTGCTCCAGTCACATGGCTATCTGTTCTTGCTTCAATTTCTTTTGCTCACTCTTTCCTCTGTCTGAAATGTTCTCTTCTCCAGATCTTCGCATGGTTGCCTCCTTCTGATTTTTTAAGTCTCTACTGAAGCCAGAGATGCCTTCCCTTCCCCAACTCTCTTTTCTAATGATGTCCCCCTGCTCCCCACTATCCCATCAACTAGTTTTTTCAAAACACTTCCTACCAGCTGAAAAAATTGTGCTTATTTATTC
This sequence comes from Odocoileus virginianus, assembly GCF_023699985.2. Lineage (NCBI taxonomy): Eukaryota > Metazoa > Chordata > Mammalia > Artiodactyla > Cervidae > Odocoileus > Odocoileus virginianus. Next base: position 57,620,825 of record NC_069685.1, on the reverse strand, counting down.
CCTAGCTTATTTGCTAATTGTCTCCCCATCAGAATGTAAGTTCCTGGAGAGCAGGAACCGGGTCTTTCTTGTTAGATGTTATGTCCCCAGCATCTAGAATAGATGCAGTACTTGTCCTGCTTCTCCAGTTAGAAGATGCCTGATGCATCTTCTCCTTTGCTGACTGAAGGCCAGGAGTCCTGCATGGCCCTCCTAACTGGTATCCAGTCTGCCCTGCACACTCTTAGTGGAAAACTCCTCTTGAGACCGAAGGTGTTTCATTAGCTGGTCAACAAGCTGTTGTTCACACCTCAGCCCCTCTTAGCACGGCAGCTGTCTTGTTCAGACACCTTAAGTGACTCTTCTTTACCTGCAGTGCTCTTCCGTGGCTCCTTGTCATTTTCCTCCCAAACTCCCCGACTCGCATCTCCAAGTGGACCAGACTTACTGTTGCTGGGCCTTGAGCATTTGCTGGAATTTGGTGGGAGGACCCAGGAATGGCTTGAATCCTGCTCGGCCCAGCCAGTCCATCTCCTAGCTGCAGTTTTACACATACAAGGCACAGAGACAAACAGGAAGTAGAAGCTTCATTTGCTTATTAGCTGGCAAGTGCCCCACCCCCATGGATGTTTTTCAGGCCAGTGACTTAAGCCGAGGACTGAGTAGGACCTCTTCTTTCCTCCAAGCGACAGTGTTATTGTGGGGTGACCAGCAGGCTGAGATGGCCATGCAGAAGAAGCAAGGGAAAGAAAGAGATGGGAGAGAGAGAGACCACACCATGAGTCAGTGATGTAGGGAAGCCCAGTAATGCAATTTGCTAGTAAAAGTGACCCAGGTGGTATCCTGGGCTGTGATGAGCTCTCAGGTTCATAGCCATTCCTGTGTGAGGTTCAGAGGAATGTCCTCTGTCCTACATTCAGTATCCCCATGACAAGCCGTTCTTATTCCTGGATCCTCTCCTTCTAAGCATTCTTTTTGCTTGAAATGGTCTCATCTGCCATGAAACTCTCCTAGATAATTACTTTAGATTTAAGATAAACCACTCAAACTTTCTCAGCCTCAATCCCCTCATTCATAAAATGGAAGAGACTGCCAACCCATATACCTTTTGTTGAATGTGTGAGTGAAGATTAAATGGGGAAAAGTATCTAAAATACCTAGCACCATCTTTGAAATTTCCTTTCTTACTCCATCTCTGCTGTTTCCTTCTGAATTCTCACACCCTAACTTGTTGAAAGTTTTAGATGCAGTTTGGGGATGAAATCCATAATGGAGTTGTTTGATAAAATACAGGACTCCTTGTTACATTTGAATTTCAAATAAACAATGAATAATTTTTTAGTGTAAATTTTATATGGGTTATCCTTATAAAAAAAGAATCCCACCCCTATTCACTGTTTATCTGAAGTCCACTTTTAACTAGGCATCTTGTGTTTTTATTCACTAAATAGAGCAATTCTAATCCATAGACAAGGATTGAGGATATGTGTTCTTAAGATAATTGGTGTTGTTTCTGATGTATATTCTATCCCAAACCTATAGGACTGGGAGGCTTGCCAGACACTCTTCTATTTTTGGCACTTCATTAGAAAGGGTAATAGTTTGGGAAGGGAAAAAATGAAGTGTGCTCATTTCAGAGTAAACAAATTCATTCTTATTTAGAAATTGAGGCTATTGCCTACCCAGTATAATATTGGTCATCTAAGAAGTTGGTCAATAAAGGAGCAAGTGCTGGAGCTTTGCAAGGAAATCAATTTTTAGTGAAAAATGTGAGCACGGATCTTAAATCAAGTTTTGATTTTTACCTCCAGTCATTGATCAGACTTGGTTGTGTGGTTCTGTCTTTGATGTTCATCCTCTCATTTCATTTCCATGTAATCTTGGGAAGCAGATGGGCAGAGCCTCATTTGATGGGATCCTAGGGGTTAATGAATGGGCCCAAAGATACCAAGTGACTGCTCACATCCAGGGTGGATTTGTTATTTTCAGGCAAAGTGCTGAGCATATTACATCCATGTATTACATCTCATGTTTTATACCACAACCTTGTAAGACCTGTGCTAATACCATGGTTCTTCTTTTTTTTTTAAACAGATGTGCAAATAGAGGGTCAGGGTTTACACATGAATAAGAATTGCAGTGAGGATGTAATATCAGATAGGTCTGACTCTGAAGTTCAGGCTCTTTAATTGCTAGGCTGCACTTCTCATCCCCACTCTTCTGATCCCAAGGAGCATGTTCCCTGTCCTCTGCATACAGAGAAGACAGTTGAATCAGAATGATCTGGGCTCAGGTAAAACTTCAGGGAGAGGGGAGAGTTCTCTCATAGAAAAGATTTGGTGCTCTCTAGATAACTGAAGTTATTTTTCTTTTGTTAAAATTGATGTATTTTTGATTGGAGGATAATTGCTTTATAAGGTTCTGTTGGTTTCTGCCATGCATCAACATGAATCAGCCATAGATATACACATGTCCCCTCCCTCTTGAAACTCACTCCAACCTCCCATCCCAAGCCACACCTTCAGGTTGTCACAGACCATCAGGCTGAGCTCCCTGTGCTATAGAGCAACTTACTGTTTTTCTTTTTAAATAAACGTGTATTCTCTTTTTGCCCCTTCCCCTTCCCAGTCTTCCTGTCTCTCTCTTTCAGTATCCAAATAATTATGATATTTACCTTTGAAGGGGAGATTGGTAGAACTGGGTCACAACATTTTATGTCATACCTTCAGTTCTGTTTGCTTGATTTACATTTAAATACACTTATCCTTTATAATGTTAATAGTAACAGTGATATTATTTGATTTAAAAAAAGTTACATCTATGAAAAATCTATCATTAGCATCATAATTAATGAATGACTGAAAACTTTTCCCTTAATATAGGGAGGATGTAAGAATGTTCCCTTTTACCACTTCTATTCAGCATCATATTTGAGGACTTAGCCATGGCAGCAAGGCAAAGAAAAAGGCATATAGTTTGGAAAGGAAGAAATAAAACTGTCTTTATTCTCAGGCAACATGCTCATGTATGTAGAAAATCCTAAGGAATCTATTTTAAAACTATTAGAATATAGAAGAGAATTTGGCAAGGTTGCAGGATACAGGGTTAATATAAAAATGTAATTGTACTATTATATACTAACAATACATAAGTATAAGATAAAAAATTTAAAACAATACTACATATAATAACATCAGAACCATGAAATGCTTAAGGACAGACTTAATGAAATATGCATGAAACCTATACTGATAGAAATCATTGCTGAGAGAAATGAAGGAAAACCTAAATAAATGCAGAATATTCCATATCATGGATTTGAAGACTCAATATTGCTAAGATGTTAAATCTCCTCAAACTGATCTGTAGACTTAAAGTAATCTTGTTCAAAATCCAAGCAGGCTTCTATTTTTAGGAATTGACAACCTAATTCTAAAAATTATATGGAGTGTAAAGAATTCAGAACAACTAAAAGAATTGAAAAGAACAGATTCAGGGGACTCCTACTACCTGATTTAAGACTTACTAAAATGGTAAAGTAATCGATACAATGTGATATTGGCAGAAGAATAGAAAGATAAAAATGGAATAGAACAGAGAGCTGATTAATAGACTCATACATGTGCAGTCAATTTTTAATGAAGGTGCCAAGACAATTTGATACAGAAAGAATAATCTTTGCAACAAGTGTGCGAGGACAATTGGATATCCATATGAAAAATGAACCTCTACCCTTGTGTCACACCATATACGAATATTGACTTAAATGGATCACAGATCTAAATTTAAAACGCTAAACTATAAAACGTCTTACAAAGCACATAGGAGAAAAATCTCTGTGACCTTCAGTTGGGTAAAGATTTCTTAGGAAGAACAAAGAAAGCATGAACCATGAAACTTTGATAAATTTGTCTTCATAAAAATGCAGAACTTCTCTGCTTTGGAGGACACATACACATAAATATGTATATACATTTATATAATCCCATTACACAATAATCGGTAACCAAACAAACCAATTAAAAGTGAACAAAATATTTCAATAGATGCTTCTCCAAAGAAGAGATGTCACATAAACATATGAAAAGATGTTCAACATCACTAATAATTAGAGAAATGCAAATCAAAACCACAGTAAGAAACTACTACACACTAATTAGAGTGGCTTTTTTAAAACAAATGATTAATACTAAGTTGGTGATGATGTGAAACTCCTGGAACACTCATATGTTACTGGTAGGAACGGTGCAACCCCTCAGAAGATGGCGTGGCAGTGTCTTGTGAAGTAAAACGTAGAGCTGCCATGTGGTTGTTTGGTTGTCTACTTGTGTCCGACTCTCTGCGACCCATGGACTGTGGCATGCCAGGCCTCCCTGTCCCACAGATCTCCCGGAGGTTGCCCAAGTTGGTGTGCATTGTATTGGTGATGCCATCCAGCCATCTCATCCTCTCCTTCTGCCCTCGATCTTTCCCAGCATCAGGGACTTTTCCAATGAGTCGTCTGTTTGCATCAGATGACCAAAATACTGAAGCCTCAGCTTCAGCATCAGTCCTTCCAGTGAATATTCAGGGTTGATCTCCCTTAAGATTGTCTGGTTTGATCTCCTTGCTGTCCAAGGGACTTTCAGGAGTCTTCTCCAACACCACAGTTTGAAGGCATCAATTCTTTGGTGTTCTCCCTTCTTTATGGTCCAGCTCTCACAACTGTACATGACCACTGGGAAGACCACAGCCTTGACTATATGAACCTTTTGTCAGCAGAGTAATGTCTCTGCTTTTCAATGCACTGTCTAGGTTTGTCTTTGCTTTCTGGTCAAGAGCAATTATCTTCTGATTTCAAGGCTGCAGTCACTGTCTGCAGTGATTTTGGAGTTACCACATGACCACAGACAGCTAGGTTATTTATCCAAGAGAGATCCATCTAGTCAAAGCTGTTGTCTTTCCAGTAGTCATGTATGGATGTGAGAGTTGGACTATAAAGAAAGATGAGCACCAAAGAATTGATACTTTTGAATTTTGGTTTTGGAGAAGACTCTTGAGAGTCCCTTGGACTGCAAGGAGATCAAACCAGTCAGTCTTAAAGGAAATCAGTCCTGAATATTCATTGAGAGGACTGATGCTGAAGCTGAAGCTCCAATACTTTGGCCACCTGATGTGAAGAACTGACCCATTGGAAAAGACCTTGATGCTGGGAAAGATTGAAGGCAGGAGGAGAAGGGGACAACAGAGGATGAGATGGTTGGATGGCATCACTGACTAGGTAGACATGAGTTTGAGTAAGCTCCAGGAGTTGGTGATGGACAGGGAATCCTGGTTTGCTTCAGTCCACAGGGTCGCAAAGAGTTGGACTTGACTGAGTGATTGAACTGAACTGAGTGATATATGTATATATATATATATAGTTAAATAACTAGCCCTATATGGGCTTCCCTCATGGCTCAGATGGTAAAGAATCCACCTGCAATACAGGAGACCCGGGTTCAATCCTTAGGTTGGGAAGATCCCCTGGAGAAAGGGAATGGCCACCCACTCCAGTATTCTTGTCTGGAGAATTCCACGGACAGAGGAGCCTGGTGAACTACAGTCAGTGGGGTCACAAAGAGTAGGACACCACAGAGTGACTAACGCTTTTGCTTTCACTTTTTCACGCATCAGCTTTATTCATAATTATCCCAAACTGGAAAGAAACTGAATGTCTGTCAGTAGGTAGATGGATAAACAAATTGGGGTACATTTATACAATGGAATACTACTGAGATAAAAAAAGAATAAGCTATTTATGCACACGACACCATGATAAATTTCAAAAACATTGTGTTCTGTAAAAGAAGCCATATAGAAACAAATACAATTCCATTTTTATGAAAAGGCAATGCTAATCTATAGTGATAGAAAGTAGACTAGTGACTGCTGGATGGATTTGACTATAAAGAGACACAAGAGAACTTTTAGGGGATAATGAAAATGTTCTCTATTTGATTGGGGGTGTCGTTACACTTCTCAAAACTCATCAAACTGCTACATGTAGAGTCTGTTCATTTTACTGTATGCAGATTATATCTCAATAAAGTTGATTAAAAATAAAAATCATGTATCCATTAAAGAAAATCTGTATACACTTTCCGGAGTTGATGGGTTTTCTGGCTTTTTCTTACAGAGAATTCCAGAAATTAATTTAACAATGAGTTTTTACTTTTCTTTTTGGTCTGTTTCATTATCCCCAGTGCCTAGCAGTATGCTTTGGCACAAAAGAGTTCAATAAATCTTTGTTGAATGAATATTACCCCTGTTGAGGCTTTTAAAATTTCCATTTACCTAAATGAACCCATCTTTATAAGATATTAATAGGATGATTTACTTTTTAGACATCATAGATTGGTGAGGGAGGAGAGAGTTTTTGTCAAAGCTTGTTTTCTATCTATACTTGGACCCTTGTGGTAGATTGGATATAATGGCTCCAAAGGATGTATTCAAGCCCTGACCCCTCGTATCTGTGAATGTTAACTTATTTGTAAATAAGGTCTTTGCAGATGTAATTAAATTAAGGATCTTGAGATGAGATCATTCTGAATTTGGTTGTTGAGTCACTAAGTCATGTCTGACTTTTTGCAACCCCATGGACTGAACCCCACCAGGCTTCCCTGTCCTTCACTGTTTATTGAAACTCATGTCCATTGAGTCAGTGATGCCATCCAACCATCTCATTCTCTGCCACTCCTTTCTCCTTTTGCCTTCAATCTTTCCCAGCATCAGGGTCTTTTCCAGTGAGTCAGCTCTTTCCATCAGGTAGCCAGAGTATTGGAGCGTAAGCTTCAGCACCAGTCCTTCCAATAAATATTCAGGGTTGATTTCCTTTAGAACTGACTGATTTGATTTCCTTGTTGTCCAAGGGACTGTCAAGAGTCTTCTCCAGCACCACAGCTTGAAAGCATCAACTCTTAAGCAGTCAGCCTTCTTTGTGGTCCAACTCTCACATCTGTACATGAGTACTGGGAAAACCAGAGCTTTGACTAGACAGACATTTGTTGGCAAAGTAATGTCTCTGTTTTGAATATGCTGTCTAGGTTTGTCATAGCTTTTCTTCCAAGGAGCAAGCATCTTTTAATTTCATGGCTGCAGTCACTATCTGCATTGATTCTGGAGACCAAGAAAATTAAATCTGACACTATTTCCACTTTTTCCCCATGTAATTGCCATGAAATGATAGGTCTGGATGCCTTGATCTTTTTTTTTTTTTTTTTGAATGTTGGGTTTTAAGCCAGTTTTTTCACCTCTTCTCTTTCACCTTCATCAAGAGGCTCTTTAGTTCCTCTTCACTTTCTGCCATTAAAGTGGTATATCTGCATATCTGAGGTTGTTGATGTTTCTCCTGGCAATCTTGATTCCAGTTTGTGAGTCATCCAACCCAGGATTTTGTATGATCTGGATTTGGGGTGTGTCCTTAATCCAAAAGGCTGGAAGGTTCAAATCACAAACACAGAGACACACAGGGGGATGACCATGGAAAGACAGAGGCTGGGGTTGGAGTGATGTGTCTACAAGCCAAGGAACATCAAGGATTACCTACAGTGAGCAAAGCTAGGAGAGAGGCCTGAGATGGATTCTTCCTCAGAGCCTCCAGAAGAAATCATTCTTGCCAACAGCTTGGTTGCAGAAGTCTGGCCTCTACAACTGTGAGGAACAAATTTCTGTTGTTTAAGGCCACCAAGTTTGTGATAATTCATACAGCAGTGCTAGGAAACATACAACTCTGAAATCAGAAACTCCTTTAGAAACTCCTGTTAGTCTCATGTAACTGTCTCAAAAGGTACATCTATGTTGGGATTCCTTTCAGCCTTTTCTCACCCACTGCAGTTTGGTTTCTGCCTCCGTCTGTCTATAAGAATTGCATTATCTGAGTTCACTCCTGATCTTTTAACACTCAAATTTGCTGGATATTTTCCGTTAATTCTTTACCTGGACTGCATGACTCATTTGACATGGCTGATCACCCCTCCTTCCCTTCTCTCTACTCCTTTGGCTCTCCTTTCACTAAATTCTCTTGATTTTCCTTGTAAGTTTTCCATCTCTGCTTTATCCTGCTTCTCACCTCTTAAAAGTTGAAGTGAAAGTAAAAGTGAAAGTTGTTCAGTTGTGTCCAACTCTTTGTGACCCCATGGGCTATACAGTCCATGGAATTCTCTGGGCCAGAATACTGGAGTGAGTAGCCTTTCCTTTCTCTAGGGGATCTCCCCAACCCAGAGATTAAACCCAGGTCTCCCGCATTGCAGGCAGATTCTTTACCAGCTGAGCCAGCAGGGAAGCCCTGAAAAGTTGAGGTCCCCCCAAATAGTGTACTTGTCCCCCTGATATATCCTCTCTGGGCAATCTTATCGTTTCTCCTGTTCAACCACCTTCTGTATGCTGATGGTTCCCTAATCTTTATCCCCATTCAAAGCCTCTTTCCCAAACTTCATGTTATTTTTTAAATTAATTTTTATTTTAGTTATTTTATTTTAGTTATTATTGCTTTACAATGTCATGTTTCCACTGCACCACAAAACGAATCAGGCAAACATATGCATATATCTCCTCTCTTTTGGACTTCCTTCACATTCAAGTCACCACTGTGCATTGAGTGGAGTTCCCTGTGTTATCCAGTATATTCTCATTAGTTGTCTGTTTTATACATAGTATCAATAGTGTATATATGTCAGTCCCCATCTCTCAATTCCTCCCACCTACCAAGCTTTAGAAACTTATGTCCAGCCACTTGCTAGACATTTCCACTTGGATGTCCCCAGACATCTCAAACTCGACCTGCCTCTGACCCCCAAACTTGTTATCTCCCTTCCACACCTGCTTCTGTCTTCTCCCTCTTGTAATTGATGGCTTCCCCATTCATTTAGCCATGCAAGCTATAAACTTGGGTATGGACCTTCCTTCTTGTTTTTTATTGATTCCCAAGTCTAGTTCAATCACCCAGGTGATGGAGAGGGCATGAGGAGATGGAGCCAAGAACATAAGTGGAAAGGTTAGACTGAAAACAGAAAAAGAGGCAATTATACTCTTCAGGTGTTCGGGAAGGGCATGATGATGGATGGGGATGAGGATGGGGACCAGGTACAGGGTAAGAAGCTGAAAAAGATCAAACCTAAAATTTCTCAGTGAGAAGATGTGACAGTTGCCTTTGTATACCAAAGGACAACTATAGGAGAGGGAAGCATCAGTGAACAGAATCAGGACTAGAGGAGCTGTGGAAAGGTGAATTGTGGTTTAACCTAACTAAAGTGTTAGTCATTCAGTCATGTCCAACTCTTTGCGACCCCATGGACTGTATCCCACCAGGCTCCTCTGACCGTAGAATTCTCCAGGCAAGAATACTGGAGTAGGTTGCCATTCCCTTCTCCAGGGTATCTTCCTGACCCAGAGTTTGAATTTGGGTCTCTTGCATTGCAGGTAGACTCTTTACCATCTGACCCAGAGAGGCCTAACTAAGCCTAACCTAATTAAGTCTAACCTAACTAAGGTACCCTCTGAAGGTCTCCTATAATGTATGCTGCTGCTTTGAGATTTAGTTACTTCCTGTTGTTGTTCAGTCGCTCAGTCATGTCCGACTCTTTGCAACCCCATGGACTGCAACACACCAGGCTTCCCTGTCCTTCACCACGTCCCAGAGTTTGCTCGAACTCTTGTCCATTGAGTCCATAATGCCATTCAACCATCTCATCCTCTGTTGTCCCCTTCTCCTCCTGCCTTCAATCTTTTCCAGCATTAGGGTCTTTTACAATGAGTCAGCTCCTCGCATCAGGTGGCCAAAGTGTTGGTGCTTCAACTTCAGCATCAGTCTTTCCAATGAATATTCAGAGTTGATTTCCTTTAGGATTGACTTGCAGTCCAAGGGACTCTCAAGAGTCTTCTCCAACACAACAGTTGAAAAGCATCAATTCTTCAGTACTCAACCTTCTTTATAGTCCAACTCTCACACCTGTACATGACTACTGGAAAAACCATAGCTTTGACTAGATAGACCTTTGTCGGCAAAGTAATGTCTCTGCCTTTTAATACATTGTCTAGGTTGGTCATAGCTTTTCTTCCAAGGAGCAAGTGTCTTTTAATTTTATAGCTTCAGTCACCATCTGCAGTGATTTTGGAGCCCAAGAAAATAAAATCTGACACTGTTTCCATTATTTCCCCATCTGTTTGCCATGAAGTGATGGGACCGGATGCCATGATCTTTGTTTTTTGAATGCTGAGTTTTAAGCCAGCTTCTTCACTCTCCTGTTTCACCTTCATCAAGAGGCTCTTTAGTTCCCCTTCGCTTTCTGCCATAAGGGTGGTGTCATCTGCATATCTGAGGTTGTTGATATTTCTGCTGGCAATCTTGATTCCGGCTGGTACTTCATCCAGCCTGGTACTTCATCCAGCCTGGCATTTCACATAACGTATTCTGCATATAAGTTAAACAAGCAGGGTGACAATATACAGACTTAATGTACTCCTTTCCCAATTTGGAACCAGCCCATTGTTCCATGTCTGGTTCTAACTGTTGCTTCTTGACCTGCATACAAATTTCTCACGAGGCAGGAGCTCTCCCTTACCAGAGGTATTTCAGCAGAGCTTGGGGGAAATCTAGTGGATTGTTTTTAACTTTGGCTGGGGAGTGAGAGAGAGGTTAATATGCTGTGGTTGAGCTGAGTGAGTTCTAATAATGGTTCCAGTCCCAGGACTGACTGACTTGTGGCTTAATTGTACAGGGCAAAGCGACAAGAATGAAATACAGCAAAGAAGAGATGTGGTTAGAAGAAAGGACAACCAGGATGCAGGAACCCATCCTTACACTTATTTTGAGAGTGTCCACTCAGAAACTTATGTCAGCTGCCTCATTTCTGCAATTGTGATGTCAACTAATCTGGACTCTTGAGTATTAATACGTTACCTGCAAAGAGTATATATGCTGTTCCTTAGAAGTGAGCTAACCTTCCCCTGCTATCCCCTAGTTTCAGGATTAAGAACAAAGCAGAAGGGAGTTAGGGGACTCCACTTGGGATAAATGCTGGATGGCTTGAGCAAGCACAGCCATGACCTGAATACCAACTAAGCTGCCTGTGCGTCTGGAAAAGTTTGAAGGACAAAAGTTGCCATTGGATGCAGATGAATTGGCTCAGTTTCAGCATTTCTTGGGTTTGTTTCCCTTTCTATTTTATAGGCAGAAGCCACACCAAGGCTCAAATGGCAACCTACTGCAGTATTCTTGCCTGGGAAATCCCATGGGCAGAGGAGCCTAGTGGGCAACAGTCTATGGGGTCAGACACAACTTAGAGACTCAACAACAACACTGAGGTTTTCTTAGGTTTCAGAATATTCTAGGAAATGTCTCCTGTTTTTCCACTTGCCACTTGCCTTTGGCCAAACAATGAGATAAATGACTTCCCTTTCCATCCTATATCAAGGTTAAAGGAAGTGGCCAGATGCTTATACTTTCAACTTCTCTTTGAGTTAGATATGGGCAGAACCCAGTATTGGGAACTGGGCTGAGAGAAACACCTCAAAAGATTTGCTCAGGAGTTCAAGAATCATTCTAGCATTCAGGAAACATTTTTTGCCTAGATAGTTTTTAATCATCCCTAGAGAGATGAAGGCAGGTATAATCATCTCTGTTTCATAATGAAGATAATGAGGCTCAGGGAGGCTAAGTGTCTTGCCCAAGATCACACAGTTGGTAGGGAACAGATCTCCAGGCTTTGAGCTATTTCCCTGGTGCTAGGGTGTATTAAAAAGCTAGCAATAACTGTTGAGCAAAGAGGGTGACTGCAGAGAGGGGAAAGGAGGTGAGCTAAGGACAGCTGTGTACTGTTCATGGGGGTCTTTGCCAAACTCTGGGAGGAGCTTCAACAACATTCTGGCATGTGTCATCCACTGGAGATTAGAATATGAAACGACTCAGTGAGTTCCAAGGTACCACTCCCTCTCCATCTAATTGTGCAGTGTTTTTTTACTCTGATTCTGGACTTGGCTGTGTGACTCACTTAAGCAACAGAGCAAGGTACCAGTTCTGAGCCTGTGCTTCAAGAGACCTGTGTGTTTCTGCATGTTCTCTTGTACTTTTGTCATACCTTGAGAACCTGTTCTGGCTTGTTGTTGGTGCAAGAAAAATGGTAGATGGACTTAAGCCCGAACTCAACCAGCCAAATCACAGCTGACTGCAGGTGTGTGAGCAATAAACATTCATTATTTGTGGTATTTTGTTACACCTGGAATTACTGCAGCAGTAGATAACAGATACATGGGAAGTGATATTGCATTAAATTAATTATTAAAAGCAGTAGTTTTCCATTTCCAAATGGTGCTCCTCAGCACCCTAAGTGATCTTTTTAGCTTCCTTCAGAGTAGTGCTGAATAGAGGGTGGGACACAAATGCTCAGAGTTGTAAGATTTTTTTAAAAAGTTTATTTGGCTGTGTTGGGTCTTAGTTGCAGCATGTGGGATCTTCACTGTGATATGTGGGATCTTTTGTCATGGAGCACAGACTCTAGTTGTGGCATGCTGATTCAGTAGCTCTGCAGCATGTGAGATTTTAGTTCCCTGACCAGGGTTTGAACCTGCATCCCCTGCATGGACAAAGGAGATTCTTAACCACAGGACCACCAGGAAAGTCCCAGTAAAATGTTGTAAGAGCATCTTCTGATGCTAAAAGTCATTTGAAAATGAGCTAAACCTAGCTTTGAATTCCATATTTGTCACAGATTAGTTGTGAGACCTTAAGTAAGGTAAGTAGCCTCTCTGAATTGGTTTATCTTCCTCCCCTTCTTTCTTCTTGACCATTATCAGCTCCATTTACCTAACCATGGACTGTGATAACTTACTTAGACACATTCCACCCTTGACCCCAACACCAATCCTTTCAGGTAATTATTTGTGCCTCCACTTTACAAGTATATTGGAAATTGGGGCCTAGGAGGTTGTGTCACTTGTCCAGTGCCACCCAATAAGGCCACAGAACTGGAATTTAAACCAAGATCTGATGTCAAAGCTTGTGGTTTTAACCACTAATAGAGTGGTTGTCAGGATAAATGAGAATATATATATATATATATTGCTTAGCTCTGTGCTGGGCATTTAATAAATTGTAGCAAATATCATATTCACCTTGGTTACATCATTGGGTATTTGCAGTTTCAGAATGTGACTGAGTCTTTGGGGATCCTCACATAGCAGAGAGAGATTTTATATACCCAAGAAGTATAGCTTATCTTAATTTCACTTACTTTTTTCTCTCAGGGAGCAGTCAAGGTGTTAAATAGTACAGTTCCTCCGGGCTACGAGGAGAAATGGGTCATATAACCTCATCAGGTTGTCCAGGTGGATGACTGCATCTGTAAGGCTGTTGAGAAAAGGAAAGGGGCCAGTACCGGCACTGAAGTCAAAGATGGCAGATTGGTCATTAGTGAGACGCCACAGCGGGGGTGAAAGGGGTCTACCCATCAGCAGGTGTTTGTGGAGCACCCACCGTGTGCTCAGTGTTGGGTTAGGCCCCGTGGGTCGTGGGGCGGTGGAGGGAAGAAGAACTCTGGTGATGATGAGCAAGGTCATCGCTTTTGGGCCTGGGGGCAACTTTGCATGAGTTCCAAGTATCTAATCTTCAACTTCAAGGAGTTATCAAGCGGCACAGGGGCCAAGATTGTGAAAACAGAACTACCTGAAGGTGAGAAGTGCCAGGAATAGTGAGGAAGTCTCAGAAAGAAGCTTGTTTCCCTTTGTTTCTTGTTTTGTTTCCTTCCCAGACCTGGATCCTATGAAGAATCATACAATATGAAAATAAACAAAAACTCTACTATAGTGTTGATTTTCACTATCTTTTATATCCTTTGAAGGAATACCTGATACAGAGAATTAAAATGAAGAGTAGTTATATGAAGTTTCTGTGAAACAATTCCCTTTAATTTTATGGCAACCGCCTTCAGAAAAACCAAACCAAACCACAACAAAATAACCAAACCCTTAACCCTTTAAACTGCAGCCCACCTGGATGGCTATGTGTGGCAAAGGTGACATCAGAGATTTTATTTTGAGTTTTAAAAATGGACCCTGCAAGATGTCTGCTACATGGAGTGTTTAAGAAGTGTGCTGTGTAGGTGCTTAATCATTATTTTTTATTAAGTTTTTTTTTATATGGACCATTTTTAAGTCTTTGTTGAACTTGTTACAATACTGCTTCTGTTGTTTACATTCTGATTCTTTGGCCATGAGACATGTGGGATCTTAACTTCCTGACCAGGGATCGAAACTTGCACCCCCTGCATTGGAAGGCAAAGTCCTAACCACTGGACAGCCAGGGAAGTCCCATATGCTTAATCATTATTAGTTCTAATAATAATAGTAAAAGTTGGTAGCTTTACTCTGTGTTGGGTCCCGGGATGTGTACCGTTCATTCGTTCCACAAACATTTATCGAGCACCTACTACATCCCAGGCCTTGTGCTCATGGTTGGTTTTCTTTCTTGTTCTTTAGTTGATGCTTTGGGGGAGAGGAATAGGCAGGGTGGCCAACCTGTTTTGGTTTTCCTGGGACTCCCTTGATTTTAGCTCTTTAAGTTTCAAGTCCCGGGAACCCTGTCATTCCTGGACAAACAGGGATGGTGGGTCATTCTGGGATGGAAGGTTGGCGGGGATAAAGCAAAGAGGACAGAAAGGGGTGGTTCTACATTCATAGGAGAAGAGGAATGAGGATTCTACTTCTGTGCCCTGTGAGGTCCCCAGGCAGTCATGACACACTCCAAGGTACCAGCGCTGGCCTCTGCTTTTCCTTTTCAGGCCCAGTCATGTTTATGATGCTGTGACATATCCTTAAGGCCCCCGAAGCTAGAAGCAAGAACTCCCTAGTGTGCATGGTCTCTGGTAGTAGATAACAAACGAGACGGTTTTGCCTGGAGCTTGCTGTCCAGAAGAGAAAATAGAAAGGACTTAGGCGCATTCAGCAGCAAGATATGTGAAGTACTCATGATAAATTATGTGCTAGTCTCCACAGTAAGCTGCCTGATGAGGTTTTTTCTTTCTTTTTCTTTTCGCTGATCTGTATTTTCCTGTTTTTTAAAATCTTATTTATTTTGACTGCACGGGGTCTTGGTTGCTGCTGCACTGGCTTTCTCTAGTGGCGGCGAGCAGGGACTGCTCTTCATTGCAGTGCACCGGCTTCACATTGCGGTGGCTTCTCTTCTTGTGGAGCACAGGCTCTAGGCGCGTGGGCTTCAGTAGCTGCAGCACTCAGGCTCAGTAGTTACGGCTCGAGGGCTCTGGAGTGCGGTGGCACACAGGCCTAGCTGCTCCACGGCACGTGGGATCTTCCTGGACCTGGGATTGAACCCACTGCCCTCTGCATTGGCAGGCAGACTCTTATCCACTGCACCACCAAGGCAGTTCTGTATTTTTATTTTTAATGCATCCTTTTACCTACCTTCCTCCTTCCTTCTCTACCTTTTTCCTTTTATGAAGAGCATGAATCTCTTACTGTAACACAGGCACCTAGCATAATAAATATTTGTTGATCAAATTAAGTGAATGAACAATTCTGTAGGCCGGCAGCTAGAGTCAATTAGCTTAGAATGCTTTCTTTCGTTCAGAATGAACCCCAAACAGGGAGCAGCATTACCCTTTCTTTGATCAAGAACAGTGTTTGGCAGAATTCAGACCAGTTTTAGGGTGGCCAGATCCTCCCACCATGTTTATTTCCTGTTGTAAATGCCCTGAATCTGAATTACCCTAAATGTTTGTTTAAAATGTACAATTCTTGGGTTCCTGGCTGGACCTAATTGAATCAGGACCTGGGCAGGGGCAGGGATTTGCATTTCTAATAAGCTCCCTGGAATGTTTCTTGTGTACACTCAAGTCTTAAAGCCCCAACTGCCCTATATAAGTATAGTTTGTTTGCTTTGATCATAGTGCTATAATCTTGAGCCTCCCTTTCACTCTTTATTTTAAAAAGTTCTTTTTTTTTTTTTCTTTAAAGCCTTGAGAAAAATAAAGAAGCACATCTCTTTGGGGACAACTCTCAGTTGAAAAGAATTGAGAAGTGAGTGAAATGATGACAGTGCAATAGTTTTCTAATTATTCCTCTGTCTTGGAATGAGTTCCATTACTTGACATGAGTAGATTTTCTTTCTTTTTTTTTTTGGTTATAAGATAATGAAAATATATTCAACACCTTAGAAAGGAGGGGCTTGTTTTATATATCTAATAAAACCTTCCTCATGGTTTTAGTGGTCAAAAATTTGCCTCATTGGACTTCAGGTTGTTGAGAAAGGACAGTTACTCCAGGCATTTCATTGGGTGGGCCCTATTGACCAGTGTGATAATCCACACTGATAGATGAGGCAAATGCTACATTTTCCCACTTTCTGCTGTAAGATCTCTTTTCCGATTCTCTGCACATCTTAGCTCTTAGATTAATTTTAGTTCTGTCCTCTGGAAACTGTAGTTAATTGGAGTTCAAGAACACACACACATAAATCAACCCAGATCACCATTTTCTATTCTTAATTATTCTTAACTGAGTTTTATTATAGAAAGGTTTATTTTAGGTGAATTGATACATTGCAGACCTGTATTCTATACTGAAATATGAAATTACCCTTTGTATGTCAAAAACAGTTGAATGGTGGTGATTTCTTATAGTTCAATCTAATAGAAACCATGATAAACTAGTCCAGATGTCTAAAGTTATTGTGAGTGTATAAAACATTCAGACATTCGAAGAGGTATAAAGAATAATGCGGCGGACACCCGTGTGCTCACTGTCCGGTTTCAGAAATAACACGCTGACCAGAACAGTTGGAGTCTCCTCTCCAATGTCCTTTCCCCACCAAAGGTAACCTGCACATGGAATTTGGTGCTTGTGATTCCCATACATGTGTTTACATTTTCATCTCTTATGTGTGTATCCAAAGCAAAACATATTGTTTTGTTTTGCACCTTAACTTTATTTAAATGATAACTAGGGACACGGGTCCTTTTTGTAACTTGCTTTCCTTACTCAAGTCATGGTTGAAATTCATTCATGTCTTATCTGTGTAGCTCTAGCTTAATATTATTTTCAAAAATCAAGTAGCTGAAAGGATTTGCAGTAAAATCAACAGTGCGTGGAAAAAGAAACGCATTTCATTTTTACAGTCTTTTCCCCAGCCTTTATCCGAAGCTTGTTTCAGTCTATATTTTCTGAAAATATTTGTTTTGAGAAAGATTCCATGAGATTTGCTGAAGACAAAAAACACAATTTAATACTAAACAACAGAAGTATGCCACCATCTTGGGAATCATGCTTTTGCAAGAGTAAAAGAATATTCTAGTGCAAAGTCAGAAAAGAGTCCCACCAGCTGGCAGTGCCTCGCATATGGTAGATGTCCAATCAATATTTGTTGCAGGAACAAACTAAAGGGAAGAGACACCCCAATTGAGAGAACTCAAGTGATGGCAGAAGGTAGCTCTGAGTTAAAATCAGTTTTGTCCTTTGCTTTGAATTAAACTGTATTATATGATGGAGTAGGAGGTGTGGGTGAGAAACAAGAGAGGAATTGAATTAGTGAAGCAGGGAAGCTGGGTTCAGTGCTGTGATCTGGATTCAGTTCCTGGCATTTATTAGTGACCTTGGGCAAGTTGCCTAGCTTCTCTGTGTGCCTTAGTTTCTTTATCTGCAAAATGGGGATAATAAGAGGGTCTTAGGGGGTTAATAAGAGGATTAAGGCAGCTTGCTATGTGAAGTGTTTGGCGCAGGTTCTGGCCCCTATTAAATGTCATCAACATTATGATTCTGCCCCATTCTGCCCACCCCTGAGGGGCCCAGGTGGCTGGACAGGTCACAAACCACCTCAGTGGAGCCTCAGACTCCTGCGAGCAGTCATTCAGAAGGGCCTCTTTGCCTGGAATGGGATCATGTAATCACTGCAGTGCGTCTTGACGCACTGCCCTAAATGCCAAAGAAAACTATTTAGAACATAATCCATGAGGGTGGAGCTGGTGCTTATAGGGAGATCTGAGAAGCCACTCCTGTTGTGGGGAAGGATTTGGGAAGCAGAGCTAAAGTTCACTGGCATTAGACAAATTCAGCTTGCACAGTCATCACCATCGGAGTGCCAATGCAAGAACAGGAATGGCAAAGCCTTGTCTTTGTTTGGGGTCCAGGTCTCTGTGTGGTGCAGGACTTAAGGGAGAGCTGTATTTGCATATTGCTGAGTAAGAGGCTCTTGCCTCAGCAGTTGACAAGAAACTATAGAAATATGTAATGTCATTTTCAAGTATGGGACTTTCCCCTTCCAACTTTCTTGAACTTTTAAGGGACCCTTTAAATTCATTCAGTGCTGACTCAGAGTTTTCACCTTGTATACTGCTCATATTAATACTACTTGACTGATTGGAATTGATGGTGTGATGGGTGAAGATTTACGACCATGCTCAGGCACTATAGGAAAAGTGCTGTGGTTGATTAGCAATGTCTGTCATGGGTGAAGAAATGGCAAATAAAGGAATCCGTGCTGCGTATTTGTCATCCATATATCCATTTAGAGTAAAGCAGGTCCATTTTACCTCTATAATTTGCCCACTTTTCTTTTTCTTTTTTCTAAAATGACTTCCCTTGCCTTTTCTGCTGATCCAAATCTCCCTCCTTCCTCTCTATCCAGCTTGAGTTTCATCTCCTCCAGGAAGCCTTCTTTGAGAAATCTAATTCACACTGTTTCCTCCTTACTCATATTCTTAGTGTTTGTATTTTTAAATAAATACTTATTATTTTAATGCTGTCTCTCTCCCTTCTCAATATGTTTTTGGTTTTTGTTTGTTTGTTTTACCACGCTGACCTTTCTTCTGAATTTCAAAAGCATATCTGAATTGCTCTTCCTTAGGGCCTTTGAACTTTGTGTTCCTTCTCCCTGGAACATCCTTTCCTGATTTTTACAGGACTAGCTCCTTCTCATCATTCAGGTCTCAACTTAAAGGTCTTACCTCCTTGGGCAACCTTCCCTGACCACTTCACATAGATTAACCCCCAAGTTCCTCTCTGTCTGACTACATTGTTTTTATTTTCATCCAGGCACTAATTACTGTTGTTGATTCATTTGCTTTTTTGTCTATTATCTTCTCTCCTGGCCCCTCCTCACTTGAATGTAAGCCCCCAGAGAGTAGGAATTCTGACTCTTCCTCCTTATTTTATTCCTGGTATTTAAAACAGTGACAGACACATAGAAGGTAGTCAAAGCGATTTCCCTGGTGGTCCAGTGGTTGAGGCTCTGCGATCCCACTGCAGGGAGCATGGGTTTGATCCCTGGTCAGGGAACTAAGATCTCGCATGCTGCAGGGGATGGTCAAAAAAAATATGCTTGAACGACTGAATGAAGGAACAGTATTGTACAGTGGCATCCAGTTGTCTGGGTTAAAGTCTCATCGGCCTGCTTTAACGGAGGCTTTAGGCTTTAACAGAGGCTATAAGTTTATTTGTTGCTCACCTAATAGTCTCTCGATATAGGAGGTTGGATACCTCTGCCATCTTCATATGTCCCTTCGTCTCTGGGATCAAAGCAATGCATCTAGTCTTGGCTCTCCAGCCAGCACCACAAATTGGAAGGATACGCCTTACTTTTACTGACATCCCATTGGCCATATCAAGTCACATGTCCCCTCCTAGCTGCAGTGGAATCTGGGAAATGTAGTCTCTAGCTAGGCAGTCACTTTTAGCTAAAACTCATGAGTATTATTAAATAGAGAATGGATGTTGAGGGGCAATTAGCAGTTTCTGCTCACAACATTACAATTTGACAAAAATTTACTGTTTTCCTTGTGTGAAACTTGGGAATAGACACTGTGGTTTGTACAGATAAACACTGTATATGTTCCCTGCCCAATAGAAGCCTACAACTTAATGTATAGACAGGCAAGTAAATCTAATACTTGGAGCCTTGCCCAGGGGTAAGGGTTGTTAAACGACTAATGAAAAAATCAATTACTGAATATTTATTATGTGCAGGGCACTTTGCATTCTTGGTCCCATTTAATCCTTATAATAGCCTATGAAGTCGCCCTGTTTTCCAGATGAGGCTCAGAGAAGTGTTCTAAGATAGTCTGGGTTGGTGGATAATATAATCAAGTGAGAGGCTACTTTAGATTTGTTTTTATTTTTAAACTTATACACAGTAAAATTCACTCTTCTTAAAATAATTTTATTTATTTATTTTTGGCTCTGCTGTGTCTTCGTCCCCGTGAGGACTTTCTCTAGTTGCAGTAAGTGGGGGCTACTCTTTAGTTGCAGCATGCAGATTTCTCGTTGCAGTGGCTTCTCTTGTTGTGGAGCTCAGGCTCTAGGGCGTGTGGGCTTCAGTAGTTGTAACACACAGGCTCAGCAGTTGCGACTCCCTGTCTCTAGAGTGTAGGCTCAGCAGTTGTGGTGCATGGGCTTAGTTGCTCCGCGGCACGTGGGATCTTCCCAGATCAGGGATGGAACCCATGTCTTCTGCATTGGCAAGTGGATTCTTTACCACTGAGCCGCTAGGGAAGCCCTAAAATTCACTCTTTGTGGTACACAAGTCTATGAGTTTTGACAAACATACAGTAATGCAACCACTATCTTAGTCAAAGTAGAGTACCACCACTCCATCCCCAAATTCCCTCATCCTGCCCCTGTGTAGTCAAACATTCCCCCCTACTCTTAACCCCTGACAGCCATATATCTGCTCTTTATCCCTGTTCTTTATACCTTTTCCCAAAAGTCATATAAATGGAGTAATTATATATATATAATGAAATGTGCCAGATTCAAAAGCATATATATCTCCCACATAAATCCTATATGTAAAGTAATATGTATATATGTTTATATGTTTCGAATCTGGCACCTTTCATTGTAACAATGCATTTAGCTTCATTGTGCCAATAACATGGATGAAGCTGAAATGCATTGTTTCTGTTCCTATTGTTCAGTGGTACTCCATTGTGTGTATGTATCACGATTTCTTGATCCATTCTCCAGTTGAGTGACATTTTGGTTGCCTCCAGTTTTTGACAAATTGTGATTAAACCCTTTTAAGCATTTTTGTATGGCATTTTGGTGCAAATGTACAAAAACATTCATTTCATTTGGGTAGCTGTCTAAAGGTGGGATCACTAGTTTGAATGGTAAATATTTGCTTAACTTTACAAGAAATTGCCTAACTCTTCTCTAGGGTGACTGTAGCATTTTGCATCTCCCCCAGCCATGTACAGAGGTTCCATTTCCTCTGTGTTTTTGCTGGCTCTTGACATTGAGTTCTTGTTGCTTTAAGTCGCCTTAATCAGTAGATAGTATTGCTGTCAGATTAAAAGATATTTTGGTCTCACTTTTTTGAAAAAAAATTTTATTGGACTATAGTTGATTTACAATATTGTGCCACTTTTTGCTGTACAGTGAAGTTAATCAGTTTATACATATACATACATCCACTCTTTTTTAAGGAGAAGGAAATGGTAACCCACTCCTGTATTCTTGCCTGGAGAATCCCATGGACAGAGGAGCCTGGTGGACCACGGTCCATGGGGTTGCAGAGAGTCGGACACGACTGAAGCAACTAAGCATGCACGCACGCACTCTTTTTTAGATTCTTTTTCCATATAGGTCATTGCAGAGTTTTGAGTAGTCTTTATAGAGTTTATAGTAGGTCTTTATTAGTTATCTGTTTTATGTATAGTACTGTGTATATGTCAGTCCAGGTCTCCCAACTTATTCCTCCCTTTCTTTCCCCCTAGTAACTATAAGATTGTTTTCTACATCTGTAACTCTATTTCTGTTTTGTAAATAGGTTCATTTGTACCATTTTTTAGATTCCACATAAAAGCGATATCATATGATATTTGTCCTTCTCTGTCTGACTTTTTTCAATCAGTGTAACAATCTCTAGGTTCAACCATGTTACTTCAAATGGTATTATTTCATTCTTTTGGTCCTGCTTTTAAACATAAATTTCTCCTTCAGGCATATTCATTCTGTTTAATTTTGTGCCAGCTTAGATTCTCACTATCAAATTGAGCCTGTCTTCTGGTATCCACACAGGTAACAGGGCGGTGGGGCGGGGGCAGGGGGGATATTTTTCTTTTCCTTGTGCTTGGCTAATGCAGCTCTTAACTTGCCCAAGGAAGGAGTGCCATGAAAATTTATTCTAGCCCAGAGCTTGAGAAAGATTTACCTTCAATTAGCCAGCAGTGTATGTTGACCTATTCAAGTTAAACAGTCATAATTCAGGTTACATCAAGTTAAAAATATACTTAAATACGAATTTGGATTATTAAAGAAAATCAAATATATCTAGGACTCCATGCATAAGTAACATTCTCATATTTTCTTAAAGGGCAAATGCTTCTGCATTTTCTAAGAAAGAACGTTTTTTTTTCTTCCTGAGGAAATACGTCTACAGTCTATAGAAATAATTCCCAACTGGTGGACAAAGTGGAGGGTGTCCAGGCTGTCAAGATTCCTGGCAGGTGGTTCATTGCATATGCGCACATACTCCCCCCAGGGTTTGGATCTTTTTACAGGCGAATGTGTGTTCCCTCCTTCAGTTGGGAGTTATTGCCACTGTGTAGTCCCGAGGGGAGTGGGCTGTTTCTACTGGCCGTAATAGGGCAGAAAGAAGTTGTCCAATAGTGTGATTCAGTACAGGGATGGCAAAGAGAGCAGTAGGACAGGGACTATTGTGTAGGATGTTATCACAGGAAAGATGGGATCAGCTGGCCAATCTAAGCTTTTTATTGTTTTATTAAGGAATTGTCCAGCTTGTACTAATAGGAGCCAAGTCAGATGCTGCTCCAGAACTTCAAGGAAACAGCAGACTCAACCTCTGTGTCACTTGAATTGGGTACTTTCCCCATGCCAGTGGAATTGGGAATGTATTGTCATCCTTTTTACTGAATCTGACCAGTACCTTATTTTCCTTTCTTTATTCATGATCTTTCCCCTCATGTATCACCTGCGTTCTGCCCTGAAGCAGCTTCTCTTTGAACCTGTCGCTTTTCCCCTTTCCCCTTTCTCCTCATTGCACCAAAAGACCCCGAAGAAAAGAAATGTCAGAATGACTGTCCCCACAACAGGCTTGTTCTGTACTTAGGTTGTTTCTTGAATCTGTTTGCAATAGCAGAGAGACAAATTGAAGTTTAATATTGACAACCATCTTCCTGAATGGTAGGGAGATGTGTGTGTGTGTATGTTTAGAGATTTCTTTAAAAAAAAATTTGCCATGTATTTATTTATTTTTACAGTGAAAATAGCAATGTCATTTTTTTTAAAACTTCTTTTGGAGTATCGTGGATTTACAGTGTGCTAGTTTCTGCTATACAGCAAAGTGAATTAGTTGTACATAAACATGCGTGAGCTTCCCAGGTGACTCGGTGGTAAAGAACCCTCTTGCCAATGCAGGAGATGTGGGTTTGATTCCTGGATCCGGAAGATCCCCTGGAGAAGGAAATGGCAACCCACTCCAGTATTCTTGCCTGGGAAATCCCATGGACAGAGGAGCCTGGTGGGCTACAGTCCATGGGCACACAGAGAGTCAGACTCAACTTACTGACTAAACAGCCGCAGTAACAACAAACATGTGTCAACTCTTTCTTTAGGTTCATTCTCCATATAGGTCATTGCAGACTGAGTCGAGTTCCTTGTGCGATACAGTAGGTCCTTATTACTTATCTATATTATGTATAGTATTGCTTATATGTCAGCCCCAATTTCCCAGTTTATCCCGCCCCCTTACCTCCTGGTAACCATAAATTTATTTTCTACATCTGTACCTCTACCTCTGTTTCTATTTTGTAGATAAGTTCACTTGTATCCCATTTTTAGATTCCACATATGAACAATATCATATGATATTTGTCTTTCTCTGTATCTGACCTACTTCACTCAGTATAATAATCTCTAGGTCCATCCAGTTTGCTGCAAATGGCATTATTTCATTGTTTGTTTGTTTTACAGCTGAGCAATATTCTATTATATATATAATTTACCAGCTGAACTACCAAGGGAAGCCCTAATATATAAGGGCTTCCCTTGTAGCTCAGTTGGTAAAGAATCTGCCTGCAATGCAGGATACTTGGGTTCAATCCCTGGATTGGGAAGATCCCCTGAAGGAAAAGGCTACCCACTCTAGTATTCTGGCCTGGGGAATTCCATATAGTCCAAGAGGTGGCAAAGAGTTGGACGTGACTGAGTGACTTTCACTTTCATAAGTAATATTCCATTTTACACACACACACATATACATACACACCACACACACACACACACACACACACACGCACATACCCCACATCTTCTTTATTTATTCCTCTGTTGATAGACTATTTGGAGATTTTTGGAGGAAGTGCACAGTTCAACTTCAGACCCATAGGTTTCATATGACTTTTCAAGTCATTCATTTGAATATAATGATGAATGACATGGGGCCAATAGCTCTGAGGATATCGATTGTGGCAGGCAGGTGATATCTCCCAGTTGTTGGTGGCTATATAATTTCTTTTTTCCATAACTGTTAGTGACTAACACTGAATTAAAAGAACAGAATTTTTCTCCCAGATGTTATAAAGTTCTATAATACACAAGACTGTAAACTATAGTTTTTGTACCAGTTAGCTATTGCTGTATAACAAACAGCCTCGAAATCTCAGTGGGAGATGACAAATGTGTAGTTTTTGCTCACAAATTTGCAGATAGATTGGAATAGCTCCTCCCCCCAGGCCCAGCAAGCCAGCCAAGGCATGGTCTTTTCTTAGTAATGGTAGAATTTCAAGAGGGCAAGCCCACTGTACGACATGTTCCAAGTATGTGATTCTGTCATATCTGCGTGAATCATGTTGACCCAGTCAATTCACTTGGACAAGCCCAGAGTCAAGAGGCAGGGAAATACATCCTGTCTTTTGTGGGGGGACCTTTGCAGTGCATGGCAAAGGGCATGGATCCAGGAAATGGTGAAGAGTTATTCTATCTCAGTGTGTAGAGCCAGTGTTACAGAATTAGACAGACAGACTTAGATTAAAGTCAGTCTGTGTTCCACCACTGACTGATTACGATTTGAGCAAATGACTTAACCTCTCTAAGTGTAGGTTTCTCATCCATCTGACAAACAATTATAATAAGATATCCACAACTTGGTGTTGTTTCAAGGATTAAATGAAATGATACACATAAGCCACTTACCAGAGTTTCTGGCATGTGGCAAATGCTCAATAAATTGTAGCTGGAAACAAAAGCTCTAAAAGATAGAATAAACTCCTCTAGGGGTGTGAATATGAACTAGACATCTATTTTGTTATCTGCCACCATGAAAATGAATACTTCAGTGCCCTTCCTGGAATTTCAGTGGCCTGGAGGAGTCTGTCAATCTCCAGCGATGCCTGGCTTGGGTCACAGTAGATGATCTTAACAGATCTGACCCTTGGAAACAGGAAGAGTGTTAAGTTTTCAATTGATCAGCAGGAAAACAAACAACAGCAGTCACTTAGGATAGCAATATTTCAGGAAACAAACAGATGGAAGACCAGATTGTGACGATACCACACTCCAGGAATATATTAGAAAACATTAATGTATTTGTTCAAGTTAAATATATTAAACTTGTTGGGCTAACAATTGTAAGCAAAATAATATCCTTTTAAAAAAATGCTAAAGTAGACTGCTGTGCTTTGATAGCTTTTGCAATGAATAATAAGATTAGATAATGATTTTTCTTGTGGTAGCCTACCTTATTTAGATTTTCCAGCTCATGGGCAAGAGCTGCCAATCTCAGTAATGCATACTTATGGAACCCGCTATTGCCACAGTAATTGCATTTGCGATATGGCCGTTTTAGATGTTGTAATCCCAAGTTACACATGACCCAGTGAAATGAAGATGATAAGGCAGCTGGGAAGTGGAGCTTTTAATACTTTTTATCCAAGAATTTATGTCTCCAATTTTTATGCATTTCCCAGTTCCGTTAACAAAAGAAAAAAAAAAAAAACCAATCTCTTTTTTCAGTAAAGTTGAAATGGATTTTTAAAAATAGTGAAACTTCCTTTCTCCAAACCCTTCCAAGATAAAATCTATCAGCACCTGTGAGGATATGAAGAACGGACTCTATAAAAGTGCTATAAAATATCAGGGCTGGAAGAGCCCAGAGAAATCGTCCCTTCCCCAACTCCCTCATTTACAGGCGGGAAGACTCCTTGCCTTGGAAATGGATTAGAAGCTGATTGGGAAAACTTTTGCCTATTAGACTTGGATTTTTCTGGAAAGCTCTTCTCCTTTCTCTTGGGTCTCACCCAGAAAACTTGAAAATAGGTCACTGGAATCACCTCCTTTGGAAAGGAATGTGGAGTTCTTCAGAGATAGTGTCCTAACTGTTCTGTAGGTAGATACACAGAGTAGGCCAAAAATAAATTCTCATTCAGGAATAAAAAAATTCAGCCTCACTTTTTAGGAAAGTGATGGAGAAGATGGGAGAAAGGAAAGGAGCTTTTATGATGCTGAGTGGTAAAAAGAGGCCAGCATCAGCTTTATTATGGCCACGACCATTGTTGATTGAGGCAGTGTGAGATGGAGACTCACGTCTCCATGAGTTGAGTTGAGTTGGTTGTGCATCCTTCTGCCCTTCCTTTAGTAATGACCCCTTGGTTTCCTCCCGGGGATGCTGTAGGTGATATTGGCTTCATCCATAGCTCAGTGGTGGGAAATTGGCTGTCAGTGTGACCAATTAGAGGTTTGCGTTCTTCTGGCCACAGCAATTGGTTTAGGAAGAGATGTGGGGTAAAATCAGAGCCACTGAGATGTGATGACTCTTGAAATACATCTTTATTATGAAAATTTGTAGATCAACCCACAGTAGAAATAGTAGCATGTAGAATCCTCACATGCCTGTAATTCAGATTCAACAATTATACAAGTTTAGCCACACTGGCTTCACCTATCCCTTAATTCTCTATCTTTGCTGAGGTTTCTTAAAGCAAACTCACATATTTGCCATTTTGCCCCTACATATTTTAGATTGTATTTCTAAAATATAAAGGCGTTTTCTTAGATGACTACTTGATGTTGTTCAGTCTCTCAGTCATGTTTTCAATTTTTTTTGACCCTATGGACTGCAGCACGCCACGCTTCCCTGTCCTTCACTATCTCCCAGAGTTTGCTCAGACTCATGTCCATTGAGTCAAAGATGGTATCCAGCCATCTCATCCTCTGTCATCCCCTTCTCCTCCTGCCCTCAATCTTTTCCAGCATCAGGGTCTGTTCCAGTGATTCAGCTCTTTGCATCAGGTGGCCAAAGTATTGGAGCTTCAGCTGCATCATCAGATGACTACTGCAATTAGTTAAAACCAGTGACAGAACCATAGGTGTTTCTTTCCCATGGACTTTGAACCTAGAGGGGGTGGAATCTTGATAATGTTGGAAATGATGCATGAGTCAAGGATAAAGCCAAGTAGCAAAGACAGATTCTAAAGATTAGAAAGAAACATAAGTGTCCTGATGACCTGGTTTTGGTTCTTGGATCAAACCTTACCTGAACACAATACCAGTACATTAAATGAAAAAAAAAATCCTATTATTTTTCTTAAGCCAGTTTGAGTAGGGTTTTCTGTTGTTTACAAACCAAAGAAGGCTTCATTGATTCAGAAAGATAACTTCTCTCCTGGGATGATGGTTTCTTTCCCTACAATAGTTTGTTATGAAGCCAGACCTTAGCCCAATAATTCAATAAATGAAAACACATAGATACATAAAGCAGACTTACTGTGGAAGAGGGAAACCGAAGTACCCTGCTTTTCCTTTCAGTTCATCTTCAAAGGGGGAAATCTTGATGTGACTTTACTTTCAACTGCAGGCAAGATCCTCTTGAAGGTTGGGTGCTGGTATTCTTTTCCAAAAGCAGAATTTTTCTTCTCTGCTGGTAACATAAAATTGGAAGTGGCAAATCATGGGAGCAGGGAAATTTAGCACCAGCTTCCATCTGTTCCCAAGTCACCAGACTTGTGGAAGACCCTGCTCCCACATCTGTGGGACAAAATTGGCAGATCCCAACTTTTAACTTCATGTTTTCATAACTTCTTGAACTCCCTTTTTAAGCTTCTATTTTTTTTTCCAATTTGTCCCTATGGCAGGAGTAATATCTACTGATGATCATGGATGAGCATTATGAATGCCCTGAACTTGTGTGCAAAATTTTGTGAGTAAAAAGTTCCATATAAGAATTTTTTCTAGGATTTCCCTGGCAGTCCAGTGGTTAAGACTCTGCCCTGTCTCTGCAGGGAGCACAGGTTCAATCCCTGGTCGGGGAACTAAGATCCTATATGTCACAAAAAGTGATTTTTTTTTCTAACAGTCATAACTTTGATTAGGAAACCAAAGTGTTCTGAGACCCATAAAATCTTAAGACCCAGTGCCTTCTAGGTGGTTATTAACTATTAGACTGTTCCCAGGATTTAACCTTAAAAGAATTCCCCACCCACTTTGGGTGGAGCAGAGGAACACACTGCAATCCCAGGTATTGACTAGCTGCATTAATAGAGTCGGGGGTGGGGGTCAGTGAACTGCTCAGTTTATGATAACTTATAATTCAGTTGGCTGTGGTCTCTTAAAAGTTGAAAGACTTCCCTTTCAATTGCAATTCTGATGCTCACATCCTGTGTGAATGTGGGCGTGTTTTTTAGCCTTTCTGTGCATCATGGGTTGAATTGTGTCTCCCCTTGCCTCCCATACTCATATATTGAAGTCCTAACCCCTAATACCTCAGAATGAGACTTTATCTGGAAATAGGGTCATTGAAGATGTCATTAGTTAAGATTAGGTCACACTGGAGTAGGATGGGTCCCTTATTCAATTTGGGTAATATCCTTATAGAAAGGTAAAATTTAGATCCACACACACACACACATACATGTGAACACAAAGACAGACTGGAGTGATACAGTAGAGACCGAGAAACACCAAAGATTGCTGGCAAACCACCAGAAGTTAGTGGGAGGACACAGGACAGATTCTCCCTTCTGGCCCATAGAAGGAACCAATCTTGCTGACACCTTGATCTTGGATGTCTAGCCTCAGGACTGTGAGACAATAAATCCGTGTTGTTGTAAGCCCCCGCCCTGTGGTGCCTTAGTATGGCAGCCCTAGGAAGCTGATACACTGGGTGAAGCAGACACGAAGATACATGATTGGATTTGCTGTCCAGCTGCAGAGAACATGGCAGCAGATGGTCAGACCTTCAGGGCCCACCTCAGCTGCAGAGCCGCCTTGCCTGAGGGCGTCTTTCCTTGGGAAGTCAGCACTCAGTGTCCGAGCCTCGTGTGGGCATAAAGACCTGGCCATTTCAGCCCAATACAGGGTGACTCCCATGGATAGTATTTATCCCGGAACTCCCCAGGGGGCTGGCCGAGGCTTTTTCCCACCAGCATTGAAGCTGACAATTCTCTCTGTCCAGTCTTGCTTCCCTCCTCCTCCTTTGACAAGTTTGATCCCTAGTAAACATCATGAACTCCAAACTCTATTTCAATGTGTACTTTTGGAGACCTCGACTTGTGACTTGGGGATTCATTTTTCCCATCTGCAAGCCCTGAAAACCCCTGGCATGGCCCTTTGCCGATGTTGGTGGAAGCTGAATCTCTGTGCATTCCCTTCCCTGTGTGCATGCGTGAGCTCAGTCACTCAGTTGCGTCCGACTCTTTGAGACCCCACCATAGGCCATCAGGCTCCTCTGTCCATGGGATTTTCCAGGTAAGAGTACTGGAGTGGGTTGCCATTTCCTCCTCCAGGGAATCTTCCTGACCCAGGGATCGAAACCTGTGTCTCCTGCATTGGCAGGCGAATTCTTTACCTCTGAGCCACGTGGGAAGCTCCATTCACTTTCCTGTGCCATCTGAGAAGGAAGTGAGAACCATGAGGAGGTCTTCCAACCCGAGCTGAAGAATTTAGCAGAGAATGAAGTTGGCTGTTTGTTCTGGGGCTGGTTTACTGGGCATCTGGGGTCCACAATCAATGTGTTTACCAGGTCCTGTAAGCTGCTACCCCCACCCTCTGCCCTCTGGTGATAGGCTGAACGAGGATGGCTTGGAGTGCATTTCTATGAAATACTCTGCGATTTCCTACAAGAAAATAGACGAGAGCTTTTCTGGTGGTCTAGTGGTTAAGAATCCGCCTACCAATGCAGGGGACACAGGTTCAGTCCCTGGTCAGGGAAGATCTCACATGCCGAGGAGCATCTAAACCCATGTGCCACATCTATTGAACCAGTGTTCTTGAGCCCCTGAGACATAACTGCTGAAGCCCACTTGCTTGCTTAGAGTCCATGCTCTGCAACAAGAGAAGTCAGCACAATGAGAAGCCCGTGCACTGTAGCAAAGAGTAGCCCCCAATCACTGCAACTAGAGAAAGGCCACACGTAGCAGTGAAGACCCTGTGCAGCCAAAAATAAATAGATACATCTTTAAAAAAAAAAGAAAATAGATGGGCAGGGTTTCAGAGTGATCCTGGGCTGTCATTAATCATTTGTAAGAATTCTGTGTTGAAGCTGGCTATATTTTGAGATGTTTAAATATTGAGGATGGAGAAGAGTGAGGTGTTCTTCACTTAGGGGGAAGGGAAGTTCTAAGTTCTCCAGGTTCATTTCATTTTATGGCGTACATGTATAGGAGAGAGAGAGTGAGAGAAGAGGTGGTGGGGAGAGAATGATAGAGGAAGCGAGAGAGAGGGAGAAATTTCAGAGAGAGAGGAATCTGTTAATACATACATGTGCAAGTTTCCGTCACTGTCTTTTTGAAGATTCAAGGGAGGGACTTTCAGTCATCAGAGTCAGGTAGTAACAGTCACTTTATCCATCCCCCAATGCATGATGAAAACTGCCAGTCAAGTACAAAATACATGACCTATTATTTAGCATTTTAGCTTCAATAAATGTCCAGCTCTCTATTCCTATTAAATTTAAAGGAAATGCCTGTCTTCTGAAAGCTTAATTACCTGTGGATGTGTTTCAGAGACTTCATAGCAAACGGTGAATCAGGACAAGATTTCTTAATTTCCTTTCTTCACATCTCTGCTCTGTTGAGGGGGCTCTCAACAGCCTCCTGGCTTCTGCCTGTTGGTGTGGTTTGTGTGACCTCTCCCTCCTCCTGTGTGCGTGTACATGCTCCCTTGCTCAGTTGTGTCTGACTCTTTGTAACTCCATGGACTGCAGCCTGCCAGGCTCCTCTGTCCATGGAATTTTCCAGGCAAGAATACTGGGGGTTGCCATTTCCTACTCCAGGGGATCTTCCCAACCCAGCAATTGAACCCGCGTCTCCTGCATTGGCAGGTGGAATTTTTACAACTGAGTCACCTGGGAAGCCCTCTCCCTCCTCTTCCTCTTAATTTAACAGTTTCAGATGGAGGTATCATGTCATACCCTTTTGGGATATTTCTCCCTTGAAGGTTTTCTAATTAAGTCTTCTAGAAAAAAAATGACATTTCATTATGGAGAAAGGTTTTCTTTTGGTTCCAAAGACAGTAAATGTTTCAATCAAATTGGTGCATCCCTTGTACGTTTTTCTCTCTCATTCTCTTGCCCAGTGAGACGGTGGGGGGAAAAATCCATAAAGAAGCTACATATTTTGTGTGTTTACTTGATTGCTTTGACAGGTTTCCAGTGGGCTGTGAAAAGTCTCAAGTTCATTTCTTGGGTTCAGGCTTGAATCAGATAAATAGATTTGATTAAACATCCTTTTAAACTTGTTATCAGCTTGGCAGGGACTCCTTTCAAAATGACCTTTTGTGTTACCTGATTGGCATTCTTGAGTCAAGGTGGGTCCCTATGAGGCTCCTCCGGGGACAGTCAAGGGAAAACGCTGAGTCTGGGGAGTCAGGCACTTGCCTGTGGTGCTTGCCTTGGCTTATTTGTGAGATTGGGACTTGCCTTTGAGACTCAGCTTGGAGGTGGAGGATGGCAACCTTCATTTCCAAAGATGTAACTCCTCGGGTTTTGAAGTCCCACACACTGGGGCTTGCACCTCAGCTCTCTTTTTGCTGGAGGTGTGACCCTTTTGAGCCTTGGATTTCTCGTCTGCAACATGGAGGGGGATGCATAATTCTTGCCCCTAGGGTGGCAGTGAGAATGCAGTGAGTTCATGCAAGTGCATGCTCTTAGCACCGTTAAGTGGAGTTGAGCTGGCAGGATGTTTATTAAGGAGACCTCTCAGGATCAACACCAGTGAAAACGAGGGGATGGGAGCAGGAGAGAGCAGAGGGAGAGGCTGGAGCTGCAAGGACGGCCCAATGATTGCTCCAGCTGAGCCCACAGTGCGCTCTAGAGCTAGAATGGCCCACGGGTCTGTGTCCTGAACACCCATCAGTCACGCGTGTGGGCCAGCCTGGGGTGCTGGTGACCTCAGGCGAGGTGGCTCTGCAGCTAGGGCGGCACATCCTTCCTTGTTGTGGAGCCAGTGGGTGCATCCCTCGCCCACCACAGCTCTCAGTACACGCTGGCTCCTCTTGTTATTACTGGGTCCGAACTAAAAACAATTCCTTTTGAATATTTTTCACTTTTGTAAGATGCAGAGGAGTGTCCTGAACACCATGTTACAGTCATCAATTAGTCATTTATGGAACGAATATGTATCGAGTGACTCCTGCCATGTGCCAGGCACCGTGCTGGTTGCTGGGTCCCGTCCACTGGCTTGCACATGCATCTCACGTTCGAGATGAAGGTCTTATGTTTTGCAGAGTTAATTCACATGATGGGTAGACCAGGATGACTCCATGCTACAAGGAAGGAAACACACACGTTCTGTATTTTAAAAAATAATCATTTAGTTTGGCTGCTCCAGGTCTTAGTTGCAGCATTCAGGATCTCTGATCTTTACTGCAGCATGTGGGATCTAGTTCCCTGACCAGAGATCAAACCCGCATCCCCTGCATTGCAAGGTGGATTTTTAACCTCTGGACTACCAGGGAAGTCGTAAGGAAATACACTCTTAACACTTGCACACACACACAGACACACAGAGGCACACACAGATACAGCATCTAGAGTTGTTTTGAGGTATTTCAGTAGGTCCTCCAAGAAGTAGACACTGAGACAGAGCTACAGGTGCAAGAGGTTTATTGGGAGGTTGATGCCAGTGAAAGACAAAGGGGGGAGGAAGCAGAATGGGCAAGGAGAGCCTTCAGGCCATCATGCAGATCTGCTCAAGTCTTGGCCAATCCAATGGGGGGCCCTGGAGTAAAGATTGCCTGTTAGAAGAACCCTATGTTGGACAGAAATGGCTAGGCTGTGGCACCCCTGCCATGCTTGTTGTTGTCTGGGGCTGCCTGAGGAGGTGGCCTTGCCTTGAATGCTGCAGTTGATCCTGAAGGTTCTCAGAGCTAAAGGAAATTCTTTCTTGAAGGAAAATCTCCAAGGCTGCCATGGGAGGTTTGCATGCATATGTACTCAGTCGCTTAGTCATATCTGACTCTTTGCAACCCCATGGACTGCAGCCCACCAGGGTCCTCTGTCCATGGGATTTCCCCGGCAAGAGTACTGGAGTGGGTTGCCATTTCCTCCTCCAGGGCATCTTCCTGATCCAGGGATTGAACCCTTGTCTCCTGCATTGGCAGGTAGATTCTTCTTACCACTGAGCCACCTAGGAAGCCCCATATGAGACTTAGAGGAGGGCATGCATGCACATAGCAGGTATGGCAAACATGTAAATGGACCTTGAGAATTTTTCCTCCCCTTCCGCCTTTTTCTTTTGTGGTTTTGGATCTTGTAGCAAGAAATAGGGGAGTATGAAAGGTCATGCATGGGAGGGGGGACCGGGATGGGGAATACATGTAAATCCATGGCTAATTCATTTCAATGTATGACAAAAACCACTGCAATGTTGTAAAGTAATTAGCCTCCAACAAATAAAAATAAATGGAAGAAAAAAAAATAAATAAATAAAAAAAAAAAAAAAAAAAGAAAGGTCATGCAGCATTAGGTGACTCGGTAACCATGATATTATTACTATACAATCTGCTGGGTGTTTCTTACATGCCAACCACTGTACTAAGCAATTTACATGCATGGTTTCCATGAATCCCTGCACAATCCTTTGAATTAGAGAATTTACTATTCCCACTCTATAGATGAGGAACACGAGACCCACAGGAGTGGTCACTTGTCCAAGTCATACGGTGAATGAGTTCACCATGTTCCTGAAATGGAAACTCTAGTGTTTGTGACCCTGACTGCCACAGAGCAAAGATAAAGGCCTTGGGAAGATCACTCAAGGAAAAAACAAGATCTGAGAGCATGGTATTGATTCTGTGGGCTCATGGGGAAGATGGCAAGTGGCTGATTTGCTAGGAGGTTAGGGGGTGTCACTTTGACCCCTGGGAAGAGGTGAGGCTTGGCCTTTTCACTGTGACCCTAAAACCACTTTGCAGACAAGGTCGATAGAAAGGAAGGGAGAAGACATGGAGAATGTTGAGGACAATACCTTAGGAACTTCTTTGTGTCTCTGTGTGAGCCTCTAAGGAGAGCTCAAATTAGACTGCCTTCCCCCTCATTAAGGGAGCAGGAAACAAAGTCTTTTCCAAATAAAAATGGCTGGAAATGCCAGAGGGCAGGGGTTGGAAATCTGTTGTACTCTTTCCTGTTTGAGTCAGGATTTCCCAGGCAGGGCCAGCAGTGACACTGAGGCCTATGGTTGTTTGAATGTGTGCCTGGCAGCGTCTGGGATGGAGAACACCACTTTGCAGTCAGGTCTGCTAGAGATTAGATGCCTAGATGTAGGATTAACTGGAGGCTGGGCAGAGAAGGTGTGGGGAACCAGACTGATTTCATGGCCTCTTACCCCTGGCTTTGCTCATCTTCCCTTAATTTTTCATATGAGATTATCATTCAGTAATGATACTGTCCACCCTGTTCAAGTACTGTAAGTGGCTCCCCATTGCTAATAGGATGAAATTCAGACTACTTAGTTGGGTCCATTGGGATCCAACCCTACTCTACTTTATTACTCATACTGAGCTGTCCCCTTTCTCTGAACAGGCCTTGCCCTTTAGTTTCCTCCTTGCTTTTGGATAGGCTGTTTTCTCTGCCTGGAAATCCCCTCCTCTTCACTTCATAAACTCCTACACATCCTTCAAAACCCATCTTAAATTCACCTTGACTTTGACTCATTTAACCTATGGTTTTCCAGCCTTAGCACATTTGAGGATGTACATTTCTTTGTTACGAGGGCGATCCTGGGCATTGTAGGGTGTTGAGCAGCTTCCCTGGCCTCTACCAAGATTCCCTGGCTTGTAGATGCATCACTTTCATCTCTGCCTCCATTGTCACATGACCTTCCTCCTTGTGAGCATCACTGTCTGTGTTCTCTTCTTCTTATAAGGACACCAGTCATTGGGCTTAGGGCCACTCTAAACCAATATGATGTCATCCTAACCCATTATATATACCAAGACTCTGTTTCTAAATAAGGTTACATTCAGAAGCTCTAGGTGGACATTTATTTGGCAGAGGGGAGTGCTATTCAATATGGTACAGAGAGTAAGCATTTTTGAGATTGTTTTGAGTAGCCCTGATTCCCCTTCTGCCTTGACAGCGTAGGTGTGGAGGAAGTGAAGAGGGTCCCCCGGAAGGTGAGTGGTGTTCACATTTGGGGAGCCACCGTATCTCTAGCCCAATCAGAAACAGCAGGTGACTCACTGGATGGCCGTATGCAGAACAAATGAAGCCCATCCAGTCATAGCAGAGCAGCTCAGGCAACTTTGTGCTGAATGGCCCCACCTTATACATTTCATTGTTTTAATGGTGCCTTGCATTTCCCTGATCCCTTCTAATGCAAAGGCTCACAACAGATCTACGGGGGTCTGGGAGTTGGGTTTGTTTGCTTTAGGTATTTGGCTTTCTCTTTACTTTCTAGCGGATAATTTTCTAAGGAAAGCAAAGGAAGGTCACAGCGCGAGGTGAATGCACTCATTCAGGAGAAGCCAGAATAAACAGAGTTTAGGCCTCCCTAGGTATGCTTTTCTGGGAGCAGGTCCTATAACTGTTATTCAGCTTGAGTAAGTTTACTTGATAGCAGAGGGGTCTCTGAGAAAATGCCCAGGACAGCTCTGTAGACGTGACTGAGAAACTCATTTTTCTTTTCTGCCGATCTTGTCTCCTCATAAAAGCCCACCGCCTATAAATAAAATGATAATCCTATGAATAGGTTACATACTATTGATGGTAGCAGTGGTGTAATTTGGTCCATTTTTGGAATACCTGCTGTGATGCTTTGTAAATCAGTTTTGTGAGGGGTATATTTCTATCACCTGTGTACCAGAGGAGGCGACTGAGGCTCAAGAGAGGGTAAAAATATTTGTCTAAAGTCACACAAGGAGCTGTTCTCTGAGCCAGGCTTGGGACTCAGTCCTCTGGGCAACCCCCCTTTTGCCTAGAGGGAGCATTGCCTAGAATCTTGAAGGGTTATCTGAGCCTCTTCAGTGTCTGTTGGGAACCACAGGTGCTATACGGAAGAAATTTACATTTGGCCTCTGTGTTCTCCCATGAAAGGACCTGTGATTTACTGGGATGGTGCAGACCTGTGTCATATTCTGGCTAGGGCTCTTCCTAGCTCTCCTGGGACTGGGAGCATATCCTGTTACCAAAAGGCGTGTGGTGGGTCCGGCTACTTGCTGCTCGAAAGTCAATAAACAGGCCAGGTTGGAAGAAAGGAAAGTTTGCTTTATTTCAGATACTGGCAACTGTGGAGGAGAGGGTGGCAGATGTCTGTTCAAAGGCTGACTGCTGCACCCCCCCACCCAGCCCAAGCAGGGAGGTGAGAGCTTTTATAGACAGAAGTGGGAGAGGGGCTACATGCAGAAACAGCACAGTCATCTCTAACAGTTGTCTTCAAATTGGTCATCAGTGGTCTGATCAGCATCATCTTGGTGGCTTTAGGTACAGTTAATCTTCAGTTCCAGGGTCCATTTGCTTCCATTTCTTCGTGGCCAGTTCTCAGAATCGTGGCAGCTCATGTCTGGTCGTCTGTAGTTAACTTCTTCACCCTGGTGTTTTAGTATCTATAAGACAGCTCACAGGATATGGCTCAGATTATTATCTACAGCCCTTGAGAAAGAACCAAAGGTCTTTGACTATGCTCTGTTGTTGTTCAGTCGCTCAGTTGTGTCCCACTCTGTGACTCCATGGACTGCAGCATGCCAAACTTCCCTGTCCTTCACCGTCTCCTGGAGCTTGCTCAAACTCATGTCCATTGAGTTGGTGATGCCGTCCAACCATCTCGTCTTCTGTCGTCCCCTTCTCTTCCTGCCTTCAATCTTTCCCAGCATCAGGGTCTTTGCCAGTGAGTCGGCTCGTTGCATCAGGTGGCCAGAGTATTGGAGCTTCAGCTTGAGCATCAGTCCTTCCAATGAATTTTCAGGGTTGATTATGCTTGATAGTATATTATTATTATTTAGTTCCCTTTGACTGTTTTCCTTTGTTTCCGCATTTCTCACTTCTCTGATTAAACTTATTCTTTGACTAAAGTTTTCCACAGACAGAAGGCAGGTAGAGGACATGGTGGGACAAGGACCATAGAGTCCTGCTCTGTTTCAATCCCTATGGGCTGCATAACTCAGACTTCTTTGTTGGCTGGCTTCCTGCCAGGTCTGGCCAGTGAGAGGCATTGGCCTTACACTAAAATGTGGGAAGAGGGAGGAAACCAGGGTATTTCTGCTCCGTCTTCTCTGCTCCCTTCAAGGCTCCAGCTTCCACCAGGTGAACCTATTCCCAGACTCCCTCCATCCTGCAGCCTAGGTGTGGGTTTTCTTTCTGCTATCACTAATCTCTGGGTAGCTTCACCATCCTTGCTCCCTCTTCACCCATGTGATCAGTTCCCTGCATTAAATTCTCTCTGTTGTAAATACTTCAAAACTTGGAAAATCCTGCCTTAGCTGCTTAAGTGATTTCACTTCTCTGAGCCTTGGCTTCCTGATCTGTAAAAGGGAATAACAGTAGTACCCATCACCTGATGTGTTTGTGAGGATTAAATGAGATAATTTTAATTAAACCTTTGGTTCAGTTTCTGGCATATAATAATGGTGTTTCCAGGTCGGAGACTCTAGGCAGGAGTTCCAGCAATTGAAGCACAATTAATTCTATATTTAGCCACAAAGACTTATTCTGCTTTACTTTTCTGAAAAGCACTGGTTCTGGGTATGCACATTAATGAATATCACCAGAAAAATGTGTTCCAGTGACAAAGACTTGGCGTTTATTCTGATGTCTTTGCCCCTCTCTTTTGCTTCCCTTTTCAGCCTCAAAGAGGGGACTAGCCAGCAGCTTTTCTCACCATTATAGCCAGGTGGATGGAGAGAAAATGCTGAACTTCCAGAATTTCTTGGGGCTTCTGAAAGCCTGCATGTCATCATGAAACATAAGCTCGTCTCATAAATATGTCTTTCATAGAAGCTTCAGTTACTGATGCCAAGTGTCAACATATCAGATTGTTGGCTAATTTTAGCCTTCTCACCGACTGTCTCTGTCTCCCAGACATGTAATTAACACCCCGGTTCAGCAGAGATTCAGACACATCTCTACTCTGAATTATGATTGGGAGGCCTTGACCATTAGTGCTCAAGTTCAAAGTCTGAAAGTGCCACCTGCATATACCATTTGGATGTCACCTGTTCCTCCACACTTTTGGGATCGCTTGTCCCTTCAAAATCAGAATAAAAAGGGTCCAAACACACACCCTATGCATTGTGCGAAGCTCACTGCCGTTTTGGATATATCTGAGGATTCTCAGAGGGCTTTTGTGTTCTTTATCGTTTCTTATTTGGAATTCTAGATGGGGGTATTATCAGTGTGGTGGGTAGGGAGGGGTCATTATCCCTCCAGGTCTGAAGGAGAAAGTCTGGTTCTTTGTTGGTAAATATTGCTCCTGACGTCACGGTGCTGTGAGGACCAAGGGAGTTGTGAGATGGCATGATGCACAGGTATTAGTTTCTAATGGCTGCTGTAACAAATTATCATAAACTCAATGGCTTGAAACAATGCATATTTATTGTCTTAGAGTCATGCAGGCTAGAAGTCCAAAATGGGTCTTCTGGGGCTAAAATCAAGGTGTTGGCAGGAAACTATAGGGGAGAATTCATTTCCTTGTCTTTTTCAGCTTCTACCCATATTCCTTGCATCATAGCCCATGCCAGCAGTTGTCTCTCTCCAACCCCTTGCTTCTGTCATCTCCTCTCTGGCTTCTTCTGGAGTCAAATCTGTCTCTGCCTCCCACTTGTAATTATGTTCAGAGCTCACCCAGACAATCCAGGATGAAGATGCAGGTTTGAGGACTGGTAAGATTTCATGGGGAGATGTGGGTGAGATTTCCTTCTGGTTTGCCTTCATCTCCACTTTCTAGTAATGACACACACGTGCCTTCACGCTCAGTCTTTGGTCCTGATTATCTTTGAAGCCTAAAACTATTAAGGTCAAGTGGCTTCACCAGGTTCAGTTGGACTCACCAAAATTTTAATGAACACCTACTATGGGCAAGACCAGTGTTAGCCACTGTGGGAGATTCAGAGATTTTCCTCATTTGTAAAGAAAAAGGATTAGACTACGGCACTAACATCTCTGTCTTTTCCTTGGTATTTAGAATCATCCTTCTTTCCTTAGAGGGCATTTCCTAGTGAGACCCTCATTTGGAGGAAAGCGAGTCTGAAAGGCTGAGGATCTCCTCCAACCCAGAGACATGTAACTTGAGAGCTGCCTCTAATGTCCTTATGCACCAGAGACTGTGCTTAAGCCTTGAAGTTGGTCACGTCATCAAATCTTTGCAAAAATCCTGTGAAGACAGGCACCACCAGCAGCCTCATTTTGTTTTTGGCGGAGCCACTAGGCATGTGGGATCTTAGTTCCCCAACCAGGGATCGAACCTGTGACACCTACATTGGAAGTGTGGAGTCTTAACCATTTAATCTCATTTTAGAGATGGGGAAACTTGAACCTCAGAGAGTCAGGTGGCTTGCCCAAGGTCACACAGCCAGGGTATAATAGACCTGGGATTTGAACACAGTTGCTACAACCCCTAAAACCAGCCCTTACCCTTTGCTTTGATGTTCAGATCCTTCTATTTTTTTTTTTTTTTAACCACTAAATAACTCAGTGTGTATTCCAGGAAAAAGAATGCTCTCTTATGTAACCACAATTCAGTTTTCAAAATCAGGAAATTTAACATCTCTGTAACATTGTTATTGAATCCACATCCACTTTCAGATTTTGTCAACTCTCTCAGCAATATATTTTCATCCTCTGTCCAGAATCCAATCTAGGTTTCTGCATGGCATTGAGTTGTCATGTCTTTTTAGCCTTCCCTGTCCTGGAACAACTGTTCAGTCCTTCTCCATTTCTTGACCTTGATACCTTTGAAGCATTCAAGCCCATTATTTTGTAGACTATTCCTCAATTTGGGCTTCCCTGGTGCTTCACTGTGGTCAGAGCCAGGCTGTGTACTTTCGGCAGGGATAATGCAGATGTGATGCTGAATTCTCAGTACATCGTATCAGGAAGTGCACACTGTTGACTTGTCCTACTCCTGGTGAGGGTCACCTTGATCACTTGATTTATATGGCCAACAGGTTTCTCCACTGAAGGCTGCTATCTTCCTCTTTGTGATTAATAAGGAAATTGTGGGGAGATACTTTGGATTATGTATATAAATCTGTCTTGCTACTCATCAATGTTGGGCTTCCTTAGTAACTCAGCTGGTATAGAATCTGCCTGCAGTGCAGGAGACCTTGGTTCGATTCCTGGGTTGGAAAGATCCCCTGGAGGAGGGAACACTTACCCACTCCAGTATCCTGGCCTAGAGAATTCCATGAGCCGTATAGTCCATGGGGTCGCAAAGAGTCGGACACGACTGAACGACTTTCACTTCACTTCACTCATCAATGTTTACCTTTTAGTTTCAGCATCCACTGAGGGTTTTCTGAAGGGCTTCCCTGCTGGCTCAGATGGTAAAGAATCTGCCTGTAAGGAGACCTGGGTTCAATCCCTGGGTTAGGAAGATCCCCTGAAGGAGGAAATGACAACCCACTCTAATATTCTTGCCTGGAGAATTCTGTGGACAGAAGAGCCTGGTGGGCTATAGTCCAGGGATCATACAGAGTTAGACATGACTGAGTATTTCACTTTTCACTTCTAACTCCATCATTCCTTTTACATTTCTTTGTTGCATTCTCCGATAAGGAGGAGCTTCCTTTCTCCACATTTATTAATTTGTTCACATTTGCTTTATTGACAGGGGCTCATGGAGTCACCCGTCTTTATGAATTTGATCTCCTAACTGGTTGTTTCCACAAATGTGCTGTCATTTCCTCATTTGTTCTTATTATCAACTCACCTCCTGTTTCATCCTTGGAAAATCCCAAGTCCTCCCACTGTCTAGAAATAGTCAGCTTTAGCTAGAAAGGAGCAAATTCCCAGACTTCCACCCTAAGAAGGAGGAGGGAGAGGAGCAAATGCTTGGGGATTTTACGGAACCACCATCAAGGCCCAGGGGAAGCCTGGGTTGGTTCCAAAATGTCTAGGAGCCAGGCTGCTCACACCGGTTCTCCCCCAGCATGACACTGCCACTCAGCCTGCACTGTGGGGGCGAGGACTGGTGAGGGGGTTGGCCACCCAACTTGCTGATTTCCTGGTGGTGGCCACCTGTATATGCCAGGTTCTCCTTCCTCTGTGGTTGTGGAACGTGTGGGTGCCTCTACAAGAGGCATAAAAATTTATGAGCTTCCCCGGGGAAGTTCAGCAAAGCCATTTTAGACCCATCCTGCTGGGTTTCTCTTCGTAAAGCTTTAATCCAGGTGAGGTTAAGTCCCCTTGTATCCTGTTCTTCCTTGCTTTCTTGCCATAGCACTCATTATGTCTTTAACACCATTTCCTTCCTTCTTCCTCCCTCCATTCTTCTTTCCTTCCTCTATCCTTCCTCCCACTCTTCCTTTTTTCTTTTTTTTAAAAAGTCAGTGCTCTTGAACATGTATTATGTGCTCATCTGTGAATAAGACACCTCTCTCTCAAGCTCTCAAAGCATCCATTAAACAATTTCACAATTAAATATAGGATCACAAACCTCGGTAAGTCCTACCACAGGATGTCAGAGTAGGAAAGTACTCATTTTACAGATGAAGAAAGTGAGGCACAGCCCCCACTGCTGCCTGGAGTCAAGGAGTGTCTAGAACTCAAGTCTCGTGATGGGTCCCCAACCCAAGCCCCAGCCTGTGAATTACAAACCTCACCCCGGCTCTGTCCCAGCCCATCATAGGCTTGCTCTCCGGCTAATTAATGATGCTTTTCTTACCTGGGAGAAATCTCTGGAAGTTGTAGGAGATCAAATATTTACCTTCTCAGCAAAGCAAGGTAAACTGAAGTCAATGTGGACGCCTGTCTCCCTTGTCACAGGAAGGCCCGAGAGGGTGTGGGGTCAGGGGTGGCTCTGTGGTGCCTGTCACACTGGCCCTGTCGGATGTCTCTCTGTCTCTGACAGTTTCTCCGCCTTGCTCTGTCTCCCTCTCTGTGTGTCTGCCAGTTTCTTTTTCTGTCTCTCTGGGTGTCTCTCAGTCTCAAGTCTCTGTCTCTGGTCTTACCACTCATCCCCCCCAGCTTCTTGCTCTACCAGTCATGCCCAGTTACTGGCGTGCATGCGTGCTAAGTCACATCAGTTGTATCCGACTCTGTGTGACCTCATGGACTGTAGGTTGCCAGGCTCCTCTGTCCATGGAGTTCTCCAGGCAAGAATACTGGAGTGGGTTGCCATTCCTTTCTCCAGGGGATCTTCCCGACCCAGGGATCGAACCTGTGTCTCTCAAGTCTCCTGCATTGGCAAGTGGGTTCTTTACCACTAGCACCACCTGGGAAGCCCTGAAACTCCCCCAAAGTGCCACGTTCTCCTACTGTCATGGCTGTTGCATGATGTGTCTTTCTTCTTCCCAGGAGCACTGATATCTGTGTTTCCTTCCCAGATTTCTGCCTACCTTGTTTGTCCTTCAGATCTGAGTTTAAATGCCACCTTATACTTTGAAGGGCCTAAACTCCATGAGGATAGGGATTTTTGAGTCTTTCCTTCATTGCTGTATCCCTCACAACTCCTAAATAGGATTTTTATATAGTAACTTATTAACTGATCTCATTAATTGCATCCAGAACAATGCCTGGTGCATAGCAAGTGCTCAGGAAATATTCGTTGGATGAACGAGTATGTGAATAAACGGGAGGCCCTCCCTGATTGCCTCCTCACATCTCAGTCTGTGCTCCCCCAGCACCTGATGCTGTTGCTGTCATAGTCTTTATTATAATTGCTTAGTGCATTGGTTGGGCTGCTGAAACAAGATCTTAACAGCTGTTCAGAGGGGACATGTCTAGGTCAATAAATGGTACTCACCATTGGTCACAGACCCATTGACCTGGGTGGACAGTGGCTCTGCCATCCTCAATACCTGGCAGCAGGAATCAAATAGCAAAGAAATGCACACCTGCCATGTGTCATAAATTACCCCTTGGCAGTGACACAAATGGCTTCTGCCCACATTCTTATTGGTCAGCATTCCGATGTGTGGCTCCATCTATCTGCAAAAGACACTAGGAAAACTTTAGTCCAGCGTGTGACCTGGAAGATGGTGGGGAGGAGAACAGGTTTGGTGGATAGCTGACAGCCATGGCTACATCTGGTTACCTGTTTGAATGCCTCACTGAGCTCTGAGCCCTGTGGAGACGGGGAAT
Source organism: Odocoileus virginianus (assembly GCF_023699985.2). Classification (NCBI taxonomy): domain Eukaryota; kingdom Metazoa; phylum Chordata; class Mammalia; order Artiodactyla; family Cervidae; genus Odocoileus; species Odocoileus virginianus. Next base: position 57,577,138 of record NC_069685.1, on the reverse strand, counting down.
ATGTTTGTCCTGGTCATCCTTGTGTCCCTAGTAGCTAACCCACAGCCTGGCTCATTGTAGACCAGCTGTTCCAAACTTTCCTGCACCCTGGAATCAAACTGATATTTTGGGAGATGATATGTTTTGTTTGACTTGTATGGAGATTAAATATTTTAAATTAAATTAAATAGTTAAATTAAATTAAATATTTAAATATTTGATTTAAGAAATTATGCCAATTACCAAGATTTAAAAGCTGGAAGATATCATGCAACACCGTTTCATATCACACTTTGGACTTTCGGTCTCTCTTTAAAAATGTAGATGATCTGTCAGTGCTGGGATGGTTGAGATGCTCAAGGGCTCTCATATTTGTCTCAGTCTCCACCATTTCCTGAGGTTTACCTCCCACCTTCTCTGCCCATTTGTTGCCTACATGGAGATTAAAGACATTTGCATTTGATACTGTTGGTCTAAGTAACTGTGTGTTATCGCAAGAATTCTAGTTCATCCCAGAATTAGTCTCCTCTGAGGAGTGAGAGAGAGAATGATGTGTTTTCAAGGTCATTCTAGGCCAGGCATTCTTTCTGCCTCTGCCTTCAATCCATTTGATCGAACAGCCTGCAGCCCTGCCTTCTGGGGACAGAAATATGTTTTGTCTGTTTCATCAGTACTCGGAGGTGTGGGCAGAGGGCTTAATGGGACAAGCACTGAGCTGGGCGTTGGGATGTTTTAACTCTGCACTAACTCACTCAGTAATCTTAGAGATTTCTTTTTCCTGGCCTTCAGTTCTCTCATCTGTAAAAGGAGGCAGTTGAATTCAATCATCTTTTAATTCCTTTCCTACTCTTAGGCTGAGAAATTGGGCCCCATTTAAAAGAGTCTAAAGGTTTTTCCTCTTTGAAAAAGACCATTTCTGAGCTAGAAATCTGCTTAGTTTATGGCTTATTCCCTAAAAGGAAGCTGCTCACATATCTTTTTCTGATAGAAATCAGCCATTTGCAAAGGCTGCATCCAGCCATGCAAAGCTATATGGCAATTAATTATAAATAAATGATTGTCGTGCAAATCCCATTAACAGGTGGAAAAGAGGGGATTACATCTTTTGGGAGTGAACTTAAAAATTAATGTGTGGCATCTTTTGAAGAAGGGCTTCCTTTTTATCACTCAACGAGACTGATAGTTTGTTTATAGCAAGCGCTCCCGGAAAGAGATAATATTAAAAACTCCAATTTACTGTGGGAGGGAGCTCTCACTCTTTTTCCTAAAGTAATGTCGCCAAGGAGTCCAGATGTCTCTATCTGCAGGACAGTCTCCCAATGGGGGGCTTAGTAATACATTCTTGTCTGGTCACTGTTGAGGTAGCTGTGCATGCAAAGTGGTTTCTGACGGAAGGGGGCCTCTTTTCTCCTTCACACTGAAGGTGAAGGAGGTAGCTTAGGGCTAGGTACTGTTCTTTCATCAGCGTGGAGAGCTACCGCATGAATGTCTGTCTTCCATCATAATGCTGCAATTTTATCTTTGCAGAATGTGCTTAAATTAGACACAGACCAAAAGCGATAATGTAGTGGACTTTGCTGTTGCATTAACAGTCATTATTTGGATTCTTCATACATAGACCCCAAGTCAGGGAGTCAGATGTTAAGTTTATTTGTAAGAAACCAAGAAACCCTGGGAGGTGAGTGGGGATATGAGAATGAAAGAGAAGGGACCAGAAAAGACCGAGTCACCTGTCAGTTATTACTGTGGGCAACTGGAGCTTAATCCCACTGGAGAACTCTAGGGATTACTGTAGAACATGATGACCCACCTAGAAGGGTAAGGGAGCTGGGGTATTTATACGCCTCTTCTATCATTATTGGTTGTACGTTGCTCCGTGGGGATATTAATTCCCTGATACATCTTGCTGCCATGAGCAAGGATAGACTAACATGTAGGGTGCACTACAATGGTGAGCCCAAGAGGAGATGGTGGGGCACAAAGTGCATTCTACCAACCCCCAAATCAGCCTTCCTTCTCTTGATAGTGTCCTGATTTTCATTCCACACCTTTTCCCTCTAGCCTTTTTGTCTTTGTGTGTTAGTTGCTCAGTTGTGTCCAACTCTTTGCAACCCCATGGACTGTAGCCCGCCAGGCTCCTCCACCCATGGGATTTTCCAGGCAAGAATACTGGAGTGGGTTGCCATTTCCTTCTCCAGGGGGTGTTCCCAACTTAGGGATCGAACCCAGGTCTCCTGCATTGCAGGTAGACTCTTTACCATCCGAGTCACCAGGGAAGAAATCAACCCCCCACTCTGGGATCTAGGAATGCAAATATGTGGCTCAGGCATAAACTCATCATCACAGTCCTACCCACTGGCCATAGTTACTGGTTCAAGATGAGCTTCTGGGACACTTCAAGCCACAGAGAAGCTAAGGGATCTGGGAAATCTTTCCTACTCTTCTGAGAGGACTTCCAAATTCAGTCTTCTCTTTCCGGTCTGGAGTTGGGGAATAAAGCACACAGCCTTGGGAGTTGTCTCAAGACCATGAAGGAGAGTCAAGTGGAAGATGAAGCCAACACCCTGGACACAAGGGGAAGGAACAAAACCTGAACCTTTGTCTTATCATTGTGCTGCAGAGTCAAGCTGTTCTTGACAATTAGCTTTCCGTAGGACTTGTGGTTTTGAGCCAATGAATCACTTAATTATTTAAGGCAGTTTGAGTTGAGCTTTCTGTTGCTTGCGACTGCATACTCCTTACATGATTCAAATGAGAATACTCAGTTTGGACGAAGCAGGAGAAAGCGAGGACATGGGCTTTCTCATGCATTGTTGGCTGGATGATGAAATGATAGGACTATTCTGGGAGGCAAATTAGTTCAGTTGCTCAGTCGTGTCCAACGCTTTGTGACCCCATGGACTGCAGCATGCCAGGCTTCCCTGTCCATCACCAACTCCTGGAGCTTGCTCAAATGCAGGCAGCAAAGTGCTATGATTGTGAACCTGCCCTTTGGAGACAGTTCTGGGTCTTACTTCTGGCTCTGCCAGTTTTTAGTTATGTGATGTCAAGAGGTTATATACCTCTCGAACCTCAGTTCCCTATGAAAGATCATAAAAACACCAGTCTCATAGGATTGTTCAGAAGGAGTGAAAGACTTGGCAAGAAGTCCATGCTCAGTATTTGATAATGCTAGTGACGACTCCTGTTATGGAAAAGAAATATGGTCTCAAGGATCAGAAACCCTTAGAGTGTGCAACATTCTTTACTCAGCACGTTAAACTTCTAGGAATTTACTGAGGAGTAAATAATCAGGTAAATGCTTAAAAGATAAATGTATGAGAATTTTCTTTGTACCTTTATTTACATTGACAAAAAATTGGGAACAATGTAGATGTTCAGCAACAGGGTCCCTTTTATACCAATTACAGTATAGAAGTGTGATGGAATATATTTGGGATCATTGAAATGATAATGTATATGTATGTATTGTAGTATTATGACATGCAAAGATATTATTTACATATTAAGAGGGGTGGAATTGGGTTTTCAAACAGTAGTATAGATTGATGCTGCCTTTGAAAGTGGGGATATGCACCCCAGTGTTCAGGTTTGCTCTCTCTGAGGGGGTAAAGTGTGGGATGGTGGGTAACTTTCAGTGCTAATTTTCTGTGTTGTTTGGGTGTTTAATCATGCAATGAATACATATTACTTTTATAATCAGAAAACAACAAAGTTCTTTCTATTTTAATAACACAAATGAAGTTCAGTTCCCTTGGTCTGTTAAATTGTCAAATGCCCCTTTGATGCCCCTGTGTGCTTAGTCACTCAGTTGTGTCCGACTCTTTGCGACCCTGTGGACTGTAGACTGCCAGGCTCCTCTGTCCATGGGATTTCCCACGCAAAAATGCTGGAGTGGGTTGCCATTTCCTTCCCCAGGGTTTGATGCCCCAGAGTTTCCTAAATACAAAGTGGATTTTCACTCTTCCCGACAAAAGGTATAGGTCACAGAAAGGGTTTTTCCTTAACCTTAATTTGTTTCTCATTACCAAAGGAATGTGTGTCCCTAGTGAAAAATTCAATTGTAGAAAAATATTACTTAGTTCCCACACCTTCTACTCTCCATTATTTCACTCCTAAATTCAAAATGTTTATATTTTTAGCTTTTCTACTCATATGCTTATCTCTTGTTTACCGTCTACGTATATGCTAATGTACTTCCTTTGTATTTCTTCTCTTCTAAACCATCATCATCGATAAGTTACTCTTTTGACTTAACAGCCTTTCAACAAAACTTAAAATGCTGCATCACATGAAAAGGCAAGTCTTAATTTCAAAAACAATGTGAAAAATTGCTTCTTAAAATCAAAGAACTAGAAGGCATTAAGTTATAATTTATGTACAGTAAAATTCACAGATCTTAAAGTACACAGTTTGATGAGTTTTGATATATGTTGTTTTTTTAAACATAGGGCCATACTTTATACACTTTCCTGCAACTTACTATTTTTACTTAGCAATATATCTTGGACATTTTCCCCCATCTATCTCATTCTTTTAATAGCTGCATAGCATTCCATCATTGTGACTGTATGATCATTTATTTCCCCAAGTCCCCATTGATAGACATTTGGGTTGTGTCCAGTATTTTTGCTGCTACAAACAGTACAGTGAATATCCTTGTACATCTGTCTTTGTGCCCTTGTGGGAGAATTTTTCATAGGTGGATTGTTATTGATGTCTAAGCACGATCGATTCAGAATGCTTCATGTAGAATGTTCAGGAGATGTAATGTCTGTTCTCAGAAGGGTACAGCTAGGCAAACATTATCTTGCTCACATTTCCCTATCATTATGATCCTGACCAGGGACCTCAGCTTTCACAATGACCCTTCCCAAATGTAGGGGATTCTGGGCGGAGCCCGCTCGATTCCCTCCCCCATCTTCAAATTTCATAGCCAAGTGAAATTCTGTCCATTGGGTTAGGGCAACTTTGGGGTTTGCATTTATCAATGAAGTGACAACTCTGTGCTGGGCTCTTTTGGGCTCTGGGGCACTATGATGAGTATGACGGATATGTCCTCACTCTCCTGAGGCTGACATTCTAGTGAAACAGATAACGAACAAGGAAACAAATGAGTAGTGCAGAAAAGTCACATTGGTCACTTCTTGGAGCCTCAGCTGGCAAATGGCAAGGGGTGGTAAGGATCACCTTTTGTTGCCCTATCTGATGAATAACACTGCCCACTCCAATTGGAAATGGGGGTGGGGTCATTTCTCTTTGGTAGAGCATGTATTATTATTGTGTCTTGTCCAATCTGCAGAGAAATATGCTTCTCTCTCCTCATAGACCCACCAAAGCCCAGGGATTAATGATTTCACAGAAATAATCACCAGATTTCTTCAAGGCAGCAAAGAACAGTGAAAAGTACACATGATTAGGGGATAGAGAGGCCTGGGTTTGAATCTCAGCTCTGGTTGGCTGAATAATGGCCCTCTAAAAATGTCCATGTCCTAATTCCCAGAACCTGTGAATATGTTACCTTGTGTGGCAAAAGGGACTTTTGCAAACACCATTAAGTTAAGGATTTTGAGGTGGGAAGATTATCCTGGATTTTCTAGGGTTTGACAGAACAATGTAATCAGAGGGTCTTTATACAAGGGAGGCAGGAATGTCAGGCATCTTTATACAAAGATAAATAAAATTAAATGTTATACGTGTGTGTTGATACAGTGTTAGATTCAGTTATTGGTCCCATTCTTCACTTCCCTTGGGTGGTCCCATGCATCCACACTCTAGCTGTGATCTTACGGTGGGTTTTCTTCACCCTTTGATTTTGGACTTGGCCATGAGACTTGTTTTGGCCAATGGGATGTGAGCTGACAAGATGTGAGAATCTTGAAATGTTTTTATGTGACGGGTCTTGCTCTCTTGTGTTTGATGATCCACCAAGAGAGGAGCATGCCATGGTTAACTATTGCCCCTTCACCCTGGCCCTTGAATAAGGAATGTGGAATAGGTTCAATCAGAACCCGAAGGGCAGCTCCAAGCAGAGCTACCCTGGTGAGCCCAGCCAAGATCGATAGAACTTCAGCCAGGTCTTGGATCCATGAGCATGAGAATGAATGATAACTCTTTAAAGTTTTGGGGTGGTTTGTTAGGCAGTGTTATTGCAGAAATGCCATATCCATATACCTCTGTGTCTTGTTATTTATCAATGTATCATGGAAATCTTTCTCTAATCAGTGAATAAAGAGTTCTCATTCTTTAAAAAAATGATATAGAATGCCATTGTTTGGATATATTTTTGTTTATTCACCTAGTGTGTTCAAAGGCATCTAGATTGTTCCCAGTATTTTGCTTTTACAATTCTGCAGTGAATAACCTTGTATATACATTATTTCGTACAAGTCCAAACATTGCTGCAGGATAAATTCCCAGAAGGGAAATTGCTGTGTCAAAGAATATCTGCATTCACAATTTTGATAGATATTGCCAAATTATGCACCATAGGAATGCTTCTACCAGCAGTGCTTGAAAATACCTATATCCTCACAGCCTCTCCAACAAAGTGTGTTATTAACCTTTTGAATGTTTGCCAATCTGATGGGGAAAATGGTATCTCAGTGTAGGTTTAATTTGCAGTTCTCTCTTCCCCCCACCTTTTTTTAAGTATGATTGAGCATCTTTTCAAACACTTTAGATTCAGTTGTGTTTTCTATGAACTGCCTATTTATTACCTTTTAACAATTTTTCTATTAGATTGTCTTTTTCTTATTGATTCCCTCACTACATAATTGCTGAATAAACACATGAACGGATTAAGATGAATATAAATAAGGGGCATGAAATATCAGGGTTCAATGTCCCAAGTAAAACTCTAGAAGTGAGAATAGATCTGGCATGGTTGTGGTTATTCATCATGTTCTTTGATGAAAAGCCCAGGATTTCACGTTTGAGTGCCATTCCTGCTGGACAGCTCTACAGGAGGCTGAAGTAACAAGATCCGAGTAGGTAGCCTTCTGGAGAAAAGGGCTGAGAGTATCCAGAGAGCTCTCTGTCCTTAGCCATAGTTTCAGTGGGAGTGGAGTAGAGTGGGATTGTATGCTTCCCAAGCCCAGAAGACCTAATTCATTCGCCGACATGGGTGGTTGGGAGTGGATCTATGTGCTTTATACACTAGACGAACAGGTGGGAAGTTGGCATCATAGTGTGGATATTAAGGTGGCAAATCTGGTCTCTCACCTGGAAGAAGGTGTATTGGGCCTAGTTTATGTACCTTTTATGAACCATGCACCTGTCTTGCTTTCTGGCCAGAATGAGCTTAGCTCATGCTGTTCTCATAGGTTAGAGATGATGGTTGTTGCCACTGTCCTTGCTATTGTCATTCTTCTTGTGGCAGCTGCTCTTGTCCCTTTTATCCACTGAGGCATGAGGCATTGTGAAGTTCAGTTGATTACCCACCTACATGATCAGCTGGGCTTTTAAACCAGTTCTGCTCATGTGATCCACCAGAATGTGTGTGCACGTCTCCTTGGAGATGTCCGAATATTCTGCAGTACCCGTCTGTATAGGAAGCCACTTAAAAACACTCAGATGGCCGATCCCTGTCCCATACCCTGCTTGGGGATGGTTTCATTTCAGCCCATGTCAATTGCCACTCTCATCGGAGTAGCATTTGTTGCAGGATATGGATGGACCATAAGTCATTTGGCCAACCCTCCATTGAGAACGATCAGGCTGTCATCTGCCTCCTGTTGTGCTTTTATAATTAGCATGTCACTTGATGGATGGGAGGATAAGAAAGTGAAGTACTTGCCCAAGGTCGTGTAGCTCTTTGGTGGCAAAGCTGGAATTGGAATATAGGTCTCCTGATCCTGGCCCACCTTGTTTCTGGTTCCTCTGCAAAGCTGCAGGGGCTCTGGGGAGAGAAAGAGAGTGGCACTAAACCCTAAGAAGCCAGTCTGGGGGACGGGTGTAGGCAAACCCCCTGCTTCTGGGTGGTATCTCACTCGGCCATTGTCTTCATTCTCTGGCAGGGTCACAGCCACCAAACAACCTTCCTCCAGTGTCCTGTATGTCCCTCTGCTCCACAGCAGCTCAGCAAGCCCCAGGACATGTCCCTGAGATGACAGATAAGTCATTGATCACCACTGAGACCCAGCTGAGAGCAGGATCTATTTAAAGAAGCACATGTTTCCAGGTGCTGAGTCACATTGAGCTGGACCAGGCAGCCTGAGTCCAGGCAGTGTGGATGTTCACGGCACGGTGGCCACTGCAGCCTGGTTCAGACTCTGGCAACCACCCCAAAGAGGCTCTGAGCTGAAACACCACATTTAATAAGATGAAACATGGCATCTCAAGTCCCACATCAGTCTCTAGATTTTAAATGTAGGTGTTTTCATTGCCTCCTCACTGACCATTGTTATTGTTGTTAGTTGCTAAGTCATGTCTGACTCTTTGTACCCCTGTGGATTGTAGCCCTCCAGGCTCTTCTGTCCATGGGATTTCCCAGGCAAGAATACTGGAGTGGGTTGCTGTTTCCTTCTCCAGGGGATCTTGCTGACCCAGGGATCGAACCTGCCTCTTCTGGATTGGCAGGCAGATTCCTTCTGCTGAGCCACCAGGGAAGCCTGTTAGTGACTGTTACTCTTTATTATAATGGTGATCAATCAGCCAAAACTGGTGTCACAGAACCTGGAGCCTTTCTTTTCTACCTCCCGTTACCTTGGAAGGCTTCTTTGGCAATGGCTGTATCTCTTCTACAGCTCCAGCTTTTGTCTTGCGACCCTGACCCATGGGCTCTGGTAAATACCCTTTCCTCCCTCTGGCTATCCAGACCTAGGGACAAGTGGTGGCATTTTGCTGTGGCTAATCTCCGGTCATCTCACCATCCTGTCGTGGCTTCTGATCTTTTATGTCCCCCATACAATCAGTTTCCAGCATTAAGTTTCATTTGTTTGAAATACTTACAGAGGCACCTGTTTTCCTGGCTGGGATCTGATCGATACTGACCCATTAGAGGGTTTCATTTGGAACCCTCAAACCATGGGGAATGCACCTGCTCTACACACTCGTCTGGTCCATGAGGGACTTTGGTTTGTCCTGAGAAGAATGTTTCACCTGCTGGTTTGAAAGAGACACTTCATCCTTTTCTGAAGACCCTGCATCACTGAAAGTTCTCCATTCATCAGACACCCTGCTGCTTGTCTGCATGGTCCCAGCTGGTCAGGGAGGCGCTTATCAGTGCGAGAACCAAAAGATGTTTATCACTGATGCAGTAGAGAGGAGGGTGTGATGTTTCTACTGTATGTGTGTTATTACTGATATGTCCAAATTTCAGTTTTTTGGAAGGAAGGCCAGCTTCCCTAAATTTGACTCTGAGATGTTAGTAGGGGTGGCTTGTGAGATTATTTCTGAACAGCAAGCGCAGACACAGTTAAGTGAAGATGCCACAGCTCCCTGATGTGCCTCACAGGAAAGAGAATGGACAAGCAATGCTTGTTTTCCAGATGCAGACACTGAGATGAGGATTCATGTGAAAAGGATTTATGAAGAAGTGTTCCCAGGGGAAACTGTGAAGTGGGTAGGGAAATAGGGATCTCAAGGGAAGGAAAAGAGGCCATGCAGGAATGGATTACCGAGGACAGTTCCAAGGGAGTTATTGTTGTTCAGTCGCTGAGTTGTGTCCGACTCTTTGTGACCCCATGGACTGCAGCATTTGTGTTCTTACTCTCACATGACTCCTGGAAAAAACCATAGCTTTGACTATATGGACCTTTGTTGGCAGAGCAATGGCTCTGCTTTTTAATATACTTTCTAGGTTTGTCATAGCCTTTATTCTGAGGAGCAAGTTAATTTCATGGCTGCAGTCACTGTCTACAGTGATTTTGAAGCCAAGAAAATAAAATCTGTCACTATTTCAACTTTCCCCCCATCTGCTCGTCATGAAGTGATGGACGTGATCTTCACATAATCCTGCAAGGGCAGCTCTGCAGACAGTGCGGTCAGACCTTGGAGCCATCCCTGTGAGTAGGTGAGGGAGCTGGAGTATTTACATGCCCACACTTCCACTCCAGTATTCTTGCCTGGGAAATCCCACGGACAGAGGAGACTCGAGGGCTACGGTCCGTGGGGTCGCGAAAGAGTCAGACAGGACTCAGCAACTAAACAAAAACAACCTGTCAGTCACTAGTTAAGGGAATTAATTCCCAGACTCTTGGGATTCTCTGTGTCAACTAAGAGGCAGTCAGTGTGCACGAAAATGGTCACGGGAGCTAGGGCAATCTGGACAGAGCCCTGACAGCAATAACCACTCCTTCCAAGAGCAAAATAGCTCCCTCTTTATAGCCCCAATTCAAATCCTCAGCAACAGAACTCTGATTGGTGCTGTGTGAGTGAGGTGACCAGCCGTTTCCCAAACAGGTATGGCTGGGGGATTGCGTAGGGCATTAAATGGCCCATTTGAAGGAAGGCTGAAGGTGGAGCAGGGTTAATAAGACAGAGCTAATGGGAACAGGTGACGTCCCTAGTGCAGAGAGGTTCCTTAGCAGATGTCTCTTGGACAGACGCTGTGCACCCAGCATAGTAAAGACAAAACAAAGCTAAGAGTGCCACAGCCTCTTCTTTGAGATAATACTGAGATGGCCATTTTCCGAACTCCCATGTGAATTTTTCAAGGTCAGGGACCACATCTCATTAGGACTTTATTCACAGATATCTAGCACATAGTCCGTGCTTAGCAAATGTTGGTTGAGCTGAACTGATGTTGAGTTCAGCCATGGGAGAAGTGATGCTATTGACATTTTGCTCCCCCCCCCACCACTGCCCGTCTCCTTGATCTCACCCTGTATATATCCCTTTCAGTCTTCTCATCTGACTCTACCAGATTGAGAAGGACCCGCCAGTGCATAAAGGAGATGCTAGAGTGGAACCCAGATGGATAGAATGTCATGATGTTTGAGTTTCAGTCATAGCCTTGCTCGGCTCTGTATGAAATCAGGGTCTCCACTTCTGCAGCCCAACAAGGGCCTTGCTAAGGCCCTTATTCATGCCACCGTTAGGCAAGACAGTTAATGACATGGTCAAAGGGTCAACACTGGAGTAAGACTGCCAAGGTCAATGCCAGCTCTTCCAATTTCTTGTTTGTCTTTGGGCTAGTTACCTGACCTCTCAGTGCTGCAGTTTCTCACCAAAAAACCGGGCATGGTAATGATAGCTCTTCCTCATGGCCTTTTGTGGGAGTTTGATAAGATATTAACAATATTGCTCAGCCATAAAAAGGAGCAAAATACTGATACAGGCTGCAACATGGAGGAACTTTTAAAACAGGATGCTAAGTTAAAGAAAGGTTGAAAGGTCACATACTGTGTGATCCCATTTATGCAAGATGTTCAGAATAGGCAAATCTGTAGAGACAGAAAGTAATTAGTGGTTGCCAGAAGCTAGGGGCAGGGAGCATGGGAAGTGACTGGGTATCTTTTGGAAATGATGAAAATGTGCAGAAATTAGCTAATGTCAATCACTGCACAGCATTGTGAACATTTAAAAACAACTGAACTGTAAAATTTTATATTTTATTGTAGTATGATTGATTTACATGTTCTGTTAGTTTCAGGTATATTGCAAAGTGATTCAGATCTATCTATATCGGTATATATCCTTTTCAGATTATTTTCACTTATAGGTTATTACAAAATATTGAGTATCCCTGGGCTTCCCTAGTGGCTTAGTGGGTAAAGAATCTGCCTGCAATGCAGGAGGCCTGGGGTCGATCCCTGGGTTGGGAAGATCCCCTAGAGAAGGGGATCATTGCTGACCATTTGACCATGTCATTAACTGGATTTCCTAATTGTGGCATGAACAAGGGCCTTAGCAAGGCCCCTCGTTGGAGAAGGGAGTGGCTCTTCACTCTAGTATTCTTGCCTAGAGAATTCCATGGACAAAGGAGCCTCGCAGGCTACAGTCCATGGGTTGAAAGAGTTGGACACAACTGAGCAACTATTACTTTCACTTTCCCTATGCTATACAGTAGCTCCTTGTTTATCTGTTTTTTTTTTTCCATTTATTTTTATTAGTTGGAGGCTAATTACTTTACATCATTACAGTAGTTTTTGTCATTCCCAAATTCCTGATTTATCCCTCCTCAACCCCACTATTCCTGGTTGGTATGCATAAGTTTGTTTTCTATGTCTGTGGATCTATGAACTGTACATTTTTAAATAGTGAGTTTTATGGTGTGGGGATTACACCGCAGTTCAAACAAACAAACAGGATATATGGCTTGTGAAGTCCCTAGCTCACAAGCCAGTACTCGATGAGCCATCCTTCCCCTGGGCTACTGCAATTAACAAGCTGCCTAACTAGTCTTCCCACCCCTCTTGTTGCTCCCCGTCAGAGTACTCACTGGTATGTGAGTTCATGTCACTCCTGCTCTCTAAATTCTTTTATGGCTCCTACGGCTCTGAGGAAAAGCCCATCTCTTTACAGTGACCTACAGGAACCTACACCACTGGGGTGCTGGCTTCCTCTCCGATAGTATCTCCTGGGATTCTTCCTGTGGTCTCTCTGCTCTGATCATACTAGCCTCTCACTGCTCCACAACACATCCTAGGTATGTCCCTACCTCAGGACCTTTGCACTTGCCATTCCCTTTTCCCTTTGCCTGGAAAAAAGTCCCTTAGATATCTGCAGGCTTGCTCTTTTGCCTCCTTCAGGTGAGCACTCAAGCATCACCTTCTCAGTGGGACCTTCCCTGACCAGTCACTGTATTTAAAATAGAAACCCCTTAACTGAGTGCTCCCTATTCACCTGCTCAGATTACTGTAGTACTTACATTTATTGCCAGAATGTCAATAGGGCAGGATTTTTGTGTGTCTTGTTCGCTGCTGTTCCCCCAGCACCTGGCACTGTCAGTACTCAATATTTTTTTGGCTGAAAAAATGAATGTTAGTGCCTACTTTAATTGCTAGCAAACTTTCTGAGACTTCTGCTCTTTTTTTATTTTCCTCTCGTGGATGTCTCTTGCAGATTTCAACCTGCCACTGTTTTGAGGCTTCTTTCTTCCTCCCAGCATATTCCTACTGGGTGCTGGTTTTAGAGGTAAACACTGTCCTTGTGGTATAATTATGAAGTTGCTCTAGAAAATAGTTTCATCTCCCTTTGAAGTGAATCCTCTTCTTCTTTAAAAAGGCATCAGAACCCCCTACTGAATTCTTCACCGTAGCGAAATTAGTTTCCTAAAGCTGATGTGGAAGCTAATTTGTGTATTGCTGTCAGTTGGAAGACTTTGAAATTAATTGTCTTCGCTAACCTTGTTGAAATCTAACCATGTTGTGTTTAGTGCATAAAAACATTATCTCCTCGTTGGTGTCTGGGGGATGTGGGTTCTGCCTTATTCTGTCTCCAGGAAGAGAATGTAATTTGTGTTGGTTTCGAAATTAAGATGGAGAACTCAGTGTCTGTGGGAAGAACTCTCAGATTGGGATGCAGATTTTAGAATTTTAATTCTAGAAATATCCCTGGAGTAGACTGACTGTATGGCTTGAGGTCAGGCTATCTTTTCTGAACCTTTTGGAAGGGGTACATCCTGAAATAATTTAAAATTACATAAGTAATAGAGAAATATATTTTAATACAAAATTAAAATTTAAAACCAAAGTCCAAGTCCCCTTTGATCATGGCTCTCCCATGTTCTTGAAGTATCCTATATGTTAAATGTTTATACTTCCAGATAATTTTCTATCATCTGTGTACTAATGTGTGTGTGTGCGCTCAGTCATGCCCGACTCTTTGTGACCCCATGGACTGCAGCCTGCCAGGCTCCTCTGTCCATGGAATTTTCAGGCAAGAATGCTGGGATGCGTTGCTCTTGCCTCCTCCTGGGTTCCTTCCTGACCCAGGGATCGAATCCCCGTCTCTTATGTCTCCTGCATTGGCAGAAGGATTCTTTACTGTTATACCGCCTGGGAATGCATTAATTTGTACAGTATTGTTATATGAACATGTGTTATACATAAATATACATACATAAAAATACTGTAAGATTGTAATCACAACTGGCTTATTCAACCCAACAGGTGTCTTAAAATTCTTTTCATGTCAGTCATATATACATTTTATATTTTTGAATAACTTCATGGTATTTCTACTAGTCAGCTCAGGGTATACAACAAAATGTCACAGACTGGGTGGCTTAAACAACAAACATTCATTTCTCACAGTTCTGGGGGCTGGGAGTCCAAGATCAAAGTGCCAAGTGATTTCATTCCTGGTGAAACGCTCTTCTTGGCTCACAGCTAACCTTCTGTCTGTGTCATCACATGGCAGAGACAGAGCAAACTCTGCTGTCTCTTCCTCATACATGAATCTCACCTGGGGTGCCCCCCCCATGTCCTCACCTAAACTCAGCTACCTCTCCAAGGACTCACTTCCTAATACCATCACACTGGAGGTTAGGGGCCAACAATGCATGTCAGTAGGCGAGAGGGTGACAAACATTCCCTCCATAACAGTCTTGCATCCTGCAGATAGGTCACTACCTACTTAACACTTTCTTTTTTAAAAAATTTACTTATTTATTTTATTTGGCTGACCCAGGCTTTAGTTGTGGCACCTAGGATCTTTGATCTTCCTTGCAGCATGAAAGATCTTTAGTTGCGGCATGTGAACGCCTAGTTACAGCGTGTAGGATCTAGTTTGCCAACCAGGGATTGAACCCTGGTCCCCTGCACTGGAAGCGTAGAGTCTTAACCACTGGACCACCAGGGTATTCCCTTAGCTATTTTCTTATGGATGAATGTTTAAGCTGGTTTCAGTTTTTCCTTATTATAAACCATGCTGTAATAAATATCCTGTTCAGACCTCCTCTCTTAGGTGGATATTGAGAAATAGAATGCTGTATTGTAGTTCTGTTATTCTTAAAGTGAGGAAACTGAACAGGTTAAACTTGAAATCATTTCCAGTATAACTGGGTATAATTGGCATCCTCGGGGCCCAGGATTTGTTCTGTGTCAATTCAAACAGATAACAATCTGACTCCAAAATATAATTAAACACTATTTTGTTTTTACTAGGTTGCCCAGGAAACCCCCAAAGGTAGTGGTGTAGTGGGGAGTGGGCGAGAGTCAAAAGTTAGGAGGACATTCTTTTAATGTCCTTTTAATGTGTGTTTGTTTTCTGGTATTATTTGGATTCTTTTGACTTCAGATAGAAATTGTGTTTATCCTTTTGGAGGTTGGCAAACCAGTTTTATTTCCATTCAAATGATAAATTTACACTTAGAGAAGAGGTATGCATAGTTACAAATTAAAAGAAGGGAAAGGATATGAGATTAAAACCTTCCCTCCTGCATCTGTTCTCTAGTTCTCTTGCCAGAGACATGTATTGATTCCAGTCTTTTATATCCTCTTATCTATGAAAGCAAATTGGCTTAAACATAAATGGTACCATACTGAACATAGTTCGGACGCTTGTCTTTTTCATTTTTTAACTATGGAAAAAATTCAAACATAAACAGAAGTAGGAAGAACAGTATGATAAATCCCTCTGTACTCATCTTTCAGCTGAACAATTACCAGCATATCGCCCGTGCTTTTTCAACTATATGATTGTGTCTTGGACCTGATTCCATTTCAGTTTGTGTAAACTTGCCTCATTTATTTTCATGGTTGCTTAGGATTCTATATAAGGGGGTGCTTCCCTGGTGGCTCAGATGGTAAAGAATGTACCCCCAATGTGGGAGACCTGGATTCGATCCCTGGGTTTGGAGGAGCCTGGTGGGCTACAGCCCATGGGGTCACAAAGAGTCAGACACAACTCCTGTAATTCACTTTACCAGTGTCCTGCTGATGTACATTTGTGTTGTTTCTGATCTTATGTCACTACAAACAATGCAGCAGTGTGTATTCTTTTACATTCATCTTTGGGCACATATGTGAATAGATTGGTAAGAAGTTCCTGGAAGTGAAATTGCTGAGTCAAAGGCATATGCATTTAAAATATTGATATGGAATGCCAAATGGCCGACTAATGGAATTGCATTAATTCTTGCAGTCACTTGTAGTTATGAGAGTGTTCATTTCCCCCCATGCTCATCAACATAATGTAGTATCACATCTTTTATGTTTAACATACACTATGGTTATGTCTTCAGCCATGTTTTTCAAACCAAGTAGTGAGATCTGCTTCAGTTCAGTTCAGTTGAGTTGCTCAGTCACATATGACTCAGTCACATATGACTCTTTGTGACCCCATGGACTGTAGCACACCAGGCTTCCATGTCCATCACCAACTCCAAAGCTTGCTCAAACTCATGTCCATCGAGTCAATGATGCCATCCAACCATCTCATACTCTGTCATCCCCTTCTCCTCTTTCCTTCAATATTTCCCAGAGTCAGGGTCTTTTCCAATGAATTAGTTCTTTGTATCAGGTGGCCAAAGTGTTGGAGCTTCAACTTTAGCATCAGTCTTTCCAATGAATATTCAGGACTGATTTCCTTCAGAATGGACTGGTTTGATCTCCTTTCAGTTCATGGGACTCTCAAGACTCTTCTCCAACACTATAGTTCAAAAGCATCAATTCCTCAAAGCTCAGCTTTCTTTATAGTCCAACTCTCACATCCGTACATGACTACTGGAAAAACCATAGCTTTGACTAGATGGACCTTTGTCGGCATAGTAATGTCTTGGAAAGTTAATTTAATAGATAGAAATCAGCATAGGATAGAATAGAACATAACAGAGAATATTGTTAATGGTAATGTGAAGTGTTGTTTTGTCAAACTTCTGCTTTAGCCATGCATCTGGGTATTTGTGTGTGTATGTGAACTGGGTTGTGATGTAAAACATAGTTTTTTTTACCATGGGTCTTGGTCTAAAGAGTTTGAAAAAGTTTACTACAGTGATGGCAGTTACTTTCTGGACCAATCTTTTATTCTCAACTCTCACTCTAAAATTAAAAAAAAAAAACACAAAAATCCCCCAGATCATCTCTTTCTTGCAGCTCCCCTTTCCCTTTTATCTCTCGTCCTGTCCTTTGAGAAAAATGTACTGATGCAAATTTACTCTCCCTTCTGTCATCTGACCGCACCTAACCTCATGTCAGATGTGAGCTGGTTGGTTTCACCAAAGGGGAGCTATTTACATTCAGAACACATCAGCCTTCCTGGCAAGGAGCCCTCCTGCACAGTACAGGGCATTTAGAATCATTGCCCCCAGACACTAAGTATCAGGAGAACCCTCTTGGTCACTGCAACTTAAAATAATGCCTCTTCTCCACTTTTCTTAGTTCTCCATAGGAGAGTGTACCATCCCCAGTGGAAAGTCCTGCTGCTGGTTCTGGGGTGATGGAAACATTGGCTAGAGTTCTACTTGAATAAATTAAGTCTCAATCACCTTTGCTTTAAAGTCCTTCCTGGGCTTTCCTGGTTGCTCCGTGGTAAAGAGTCTGCCTGCCAGTGCTGGAGCCATGGGTTCAGTCCCTGATCTGGAAAGACCCCACATGCTGTGTGGCGCAGCTAAGCTCCCGTGTGCCACAGCTATTGAGCCTGTGCGCGTACAGCCCGGGAGCCCCGGCTCGTGGAGCCCGGCTGCCTGGAGGCCAAGCTCCACAGCAAGAGCAGCCGCCGCACGGAGAGGCTTCCTTTGGGCAGCGGCGCCTTGCTGTCTGTGAAGTGATAGTCTGAGGAAGTTCCGATGGCTTGCTCTGGGCATGTGTATCAGCCAAGGCCGTGCCAGGAACCAGTCAGGAACAGGGGCAGGAGGTCTGCAGGGTATGAAAGGCAAGATTTAAAGAAGCTTCCAAAGCTTGTGCAACAACCAGGGGGCTTGAACCAGCTGCAGAAGGTTATAGCTCTCAGTGTTAAGGGGTGAGAGGAGGGAAACGTGACCTGGACCTTGAGAGAGAAAGTTGTGGAAGGGCCTCCTGACAGGGGCAGGGCCGGATGGCGTTTGGCTAAGGTACTTGGCCAACCTCTGGCGACCCCACTGGAAGGGCGCATGGAAATAAATACACCAGCTGTCCCTCCTCCCATCCTCTGCCCTCCTACCAAGGCCTCCCATTAGCCAACCCGAATGGGCAAGGGAGTCCAATGATGCAGTCTATATCGTTCAGCCTCCTGTATGCTTGGTCCTTACCGAGCAGGGTGGACAAGGGCGGAGAGTACTCAGAAGGAGAAACAGGTGACTGGATAGTGATCTCTCTTAGGGGGCAGCAATGGTGTGGACTTGAGAGGCTGTGGAGTAGAGTGGTTAAGAACATGGGTGCCAGAGGCAACGTCCTCCTGGGCTTAGGTCTTTCCTCTTCTACTTTCTAGATAGTTGCCTCTCTGTGCCTCTGTGATCTATGAAGTAGGAATAATAATGGTGCTCGGTACATAGCGTACTGTGGGCCACTGAATGTATTATACAGCATGTCAAGTACCTAGACTAGTGATTTGTTGTTGTTGTTCAGTTGCTAAGTTGTGTCCGACTCTTTGCGACCCCGTGGACTGCAGCACTCCAGGCTTCCCTGTCCTTCCTATCTCCTGGAGTTTGCTCAAACTCATATCCATCAAGTTGGTGATGCCATCCAACCATCTCATCCTCTGTCACCCTCTTCTCCTCTTACCTCAATCTTTCCAGCATCAGGATTTTTCCAATGAGTCAGCCCTTCACATCAGGTGGCCAAAGTAGTGATTGACACATGATAAATGCTCAATAATTGCTAGCTCTTATTAGTATTGTCATTGGGACATTGTTCTTCAAGGCGTGTACAGAAATTTAATGGGGAGGAGAAAATAAATAAGACCTCACTTTGAAGGATGGGGCTTTGCAGAAGCAAAAAGAGGTACAGTATAATGATGGTGAAATTGGTTCCCTGGTGTGGAAAAGATTTTTTGCTTCTTTTCCATTATGAGGCTTGACCCCAGCTTTGAAATGTTGATTGCTAGTACAAATTGAGTTTATTTTTCTCACTTTCAGCACTGTCATCTTTTTCTTTTTTAGGAAAAATAATCTATAGGCTGATGGAACATATTTGAATGAAGAGATTAAATTAGTTTTCATTTGCTACTTTCAAATGTTTTAATCCCCTGAAGAGAAAGATTAAAACTCTTTACAGAGGGGAGAGGGTGTATCACCTTTTTAAAATTAATGTTGATATTCAGCATTCCAGAATCTTCCTTCATTTCTTGGTGTCAGTGGATAGAATTAGTTTGTTGCCCACATCACCACTGGCCATGGTGAAAGGAGAAGTAGAGGTTGAGGGAGGGCTGAGGATGTTGGAAAGGAACGTCAAGTAACAAGTCTGCTCTGTAAAGAAAGGCCCCAGGGGGGACCCACTTGGTGGTCCAGTGGTTGCAAGTCTGCCTGCCAGTGCAGGGGACACAGATTCTGTCCCTCGTCCAGGAAGATCCCACATGGCCGGGGGCAGCTGAGCCTGTGCGTCACTGGTGAGGCTCAAGTGCTCTCGAGCCCGCGCTCTGCAACAGGAGAGGCCACCACGAGTAGCCTGTGCACCACAAAGCCCAACTAGGGAAGCCTGTCCCGCAGTGAAGATCTAGCACAGCCAAAAGTTTAAAAATTAAGAAAAAATAAATAAAGGCATGAGGGAAGGAAAGGGATACAAGGAAGGTGTGCAAAGCACATCTTAACAAAGGAACCAGCCATGTTGTGAGAATAAATCTTTAGATTGCTGTCTTTAGATTGCTGTTGTGATCATTTTAGGTTAAGTGCCACAGACATATTAAAAGTGGAAGGTAACCGCTGAAAGAATAGAAAGAAACTATAACTTTCCTATTAGCAGTGGGGAAAATAGTAGGCAGGAGAGGCAGAGGGAGGACCATGCAAAATGCAGGGTCAACAGAAAGCACAAAATAAGATGGTAGAGCAAGATTCAAGTATCTCAGTAATTGAAACAGAAACAGATTCACAGACTCCAAGAATGAATTTATGGTTACAGGGTGAAGGGTGAGGGGAAGGGACAGTGAGGGAGTTTGGGATCTACCTGTACGCACTATTACATTTAAAATGGATAACCAGCAAGGACCTACTGTATAGCACAGGGAACTCGGCTCAATGTCATGTGGCAGCCTGGATGGGAGGGGAATTTGGGGGAGATTGGATACATCTGTATGTATGGCTGGGTCCCTTTGCTGTGCACTTGAAACTATCATAATATTGTTAATAGGCTATATTCCAATATAACATAAAAAGTTTGAATAAAAAAATCTCAGTAATCATAATAAATATAGATGGTCTAAACTTACTAGTTAAAAGATTGAGGTCAGAGAATGCCATGGTGGTCCAGTAGTTAGCACTTGGTGCTTTCGCAGCTGTCGCTCGGGTTCAATCCTTGGTCAGGAAACTAAGGTCCTGCAAGCCACTCAGCACAGCCAAAAAAAAAAAGATGAAAAAAATAGAGAGATATCCAGAAGGAGAGTATGGGGGCAGGGTAGTGGTAATCCAGTATATCTAACACATAAAAACAGAGAAAAGTTGAAATATGTTTTTCCCCCCAGGAGTGGATTATAATCATGTCTAACATCTTTTATCACTACTTGCATTTCCCACTTTCTCTAGAGACTTCATAAGCAAGGGTTTCAATTAAATGGGATAGGGAGAAATCAGGAGTGGCAGAGAATAGAAATGAGGGGTATCTATTGAGTCAGGTCTGTGCTGCATGGTTTTGAAAGGGAACAAACTCGTTTAGGATAGAAATGTACATTCTCATATAGCCTATTTGTCAAATGCTCAGACTATGGTGTCAGACAGACCTGGACTTGAATTCCAATTCATTTAGTTAGTCATTCATTCACTCATTTAACTAATATTTATTGAATATCTTCTATGTGCTAAGTAATTTGCTGGGAGATTGCTTTAATCTCTCCATGACTTAGGTTCCTCATTGTATCAGTTATCTGTTCCTACAATAATGTTATTTAAGAAACAATCACAAAACCCCAGGGGCACCTAACAGTAAGCATTTATTACTGCTCACTAGTCTGTGGGTAGCCTGGGTGGAAATCCAATCAGGGCAGGGCTTGGCTAGTTTTTCTGTGCTATCTTAGGGGCTGAGGGTCTCAGGGAGCTGACTGGTCAAGACTAGCCTAAGTGTCTCATCTTCCAGCAGGACACTCTGGGCTTCTTATTGGGCAGGTGTTAAAGAGAGGAAGCAGAAATTGCAAGGCCCTCTGAACTCTAGGCTCTTGACATCCTATTGGACAAAGCAAGACACAAGCCAACCTGATTCCAGGAGTAGAGAAATTGATTCCATCTCTTAAAGGACAGAGCTGCAAAATCTCACTGCATTGTGAAGTCACATTGCAAGGACTGTGGGTATAAGGAAGGAAGAATTAGGGTCATTTTTTTTTGCAGCCATCTTGTTATGCTAAGATAATATTAGCACCTACTTCTTAGAGTTACTGTGAGAATTTGGTGAGATCATGCATACAAAGCAGTGATTCTGAGCCAGGCTTGCAGGAAGTGCTCAGCAAATAATAGCCATTTCTGCTGCTGTTGTTGTGGGAATAATTAAGGTTATTATTATTATTGATCTGAGTCCTCCTCATCCCTGGGCATCTGCTCAGTGCAGTTCAGAGGTTCAGATCCCCTAGCCGAGCTTTGCTCCTGCATGCCTGATTGCTTTTCCTCTTAATAAAGGAGCAAGTCAGTTGATGGAAAACTTCCTTGATTTTTCGAACACAGGTGCCACTGTGCGTTAGCATCCGTTGGCCATTAGCTGTCAAGGCAGCCAGGGCAGAGATCTATTTAAAGAACAAGTAGGTGCATTTGCTTTTTGCCATCAAAGCTGTGCCAGGGAAAGAGACACATCTGAAACAGGGGCAGGAGGGTCCTGATATGAGACAGAACTTAATTTGCCATCTTACTTTGCTTTTACTCAAGAAAGTGGAATTAATTGTTTAGTGAGGTTTGGTCTCCTCATGTTAATTAGTGATGACGCAGCCAAATGTTAATGGTTTGTTATTTGTTTTTATTTGCAAAGGAGGGAGATTGAGCCCTGAGTTAGAAATGCCTCACAGGTTGTATTTTTGCTAAATTCTATAGTCCTGCTCACAATGCCTCAGCAGGCTGGGTGCTCCTGGTTGAGCTATGAGAATAGGGATTACTGAGTCTTGGTTTTGTTGGGGCTCTTGTATATTGCCAAGCAAAGAATGGCCAAGATGCTTTTTACCATGTGGGATAAACCTCAACGTGATGTTATGGGCCTAACATCAGCCTCCTTTCCAAATGGGAGGCACCAGCATCTGCCAAAAAAAAAAAATCTACATTTAGGAAGAAGAGCAGAACAAATTTATCAATAGGAATCTCCACAAATTTTAATTTTTTTATAAGAAGGGAAACTCCTTCTTTTGAGTCCCACCCCAAGACAGAAGAGCCAGAGATGAAATGTGTTTGTGATTCATCAGAAAACAGACAGATTTTATTTCTCTTATTTTTAGAAGTAGCTGTCTAGGTACTGGGCTCTGTCGAATGAGAGAGGGATTATATTTGGAAATCCTAATTGTGGAGAAGCTTTCTTTAAAAAGCAGCCTAATGCCAAACTGGCTCCCACTGATGCTTCTTTGGTTGTTTCTTTTTTCTCTTTAATCCTTCTGACACTCTGAAAGTAGTTCACACATAGAATTAAAAGAATCCATTTTGTCCATCCTTGATATTTACTTGACTTTGTAGTCCCTCTCTAGAAGCCCCAATCTCATCCTCTGGCCCTCACTTGGAAGAGTGGTGTCAGGAAAAATTATAAACTTAGTTTTTTAGTTAGAATACTCAACTCAAATAGGCTAAAGCAAAAACAAAACAAAACCCAAAAGCAGAAAGCAAGGAAGGAGTATATTGGCTTACATTATGGACAAATGTAGACGCTTCAGACATTGCTGGTTCCAGGCACTCAAATAATGGCACCAGTTTCTTACATCACTCTATGTTTTGCATAGACTTCAGTCTCAGGCTGGAGCGAAGCAAAAATGCCCCTCAGCAGCTCTAGATTTATATTCTACCAGCTTAGCAATCCAGTGTAAAAGTATGCCTTCTTCCTAAGAGCACTAGCAAGGTTTCAGATGGGGTCCCATGCCCTTCTCTCTACCAAACACCAGCTATTGTGGTCAATCCAGTAGACAGATTGGTCGGGCTTATTATGCAGGGGCCAACTTCTGGAGTAGAGGGAGGCATCAGTTTCACCCAGACCTCATGGACAGACTACAGGGGAGAAGTGATTTACCTGAAAGGCAGTCAGGAGCAGGGAAATGTGTGCTGCTCAGGCAAAGGTAACAGGTGATTTCAGGGATAATGTGCTAGTCTGCATCCTTCAGGAAGCAGACATAGAGGTGGGATTAAATACTGCAGGATTTAATTAGGGGAAACACTTGGGGGAGGAAATAGCAAGGGAGCTGAGAAGGCTTGGCGAGCCATCAGACTCTGAGTGAAGGGGAGAGAGAAGGAAGATCCAGTAGGAGTGTCCTGGACTTCCAGGCATTGCAAGAAAGTTTCAGCAAGGTGTCAGGAGTCCTCTCCTGACAGTCTCTGGCAGAGAAGTCCCATCTCTCCCTGATTAGGCCTGTTTTAGCATTCCTGCTGCATTCAGTTACTGGCTGGGAACAGCCCATGGGAAGCGTGGCCTCGTTTGCACCAATGGTTTTGAGAGCACAGCAGCTGGGGCCCTCAGTCAATTAAGCTTCCTGTAGCCGGAGCTTTGTAAGGCACGTTCTCATGGCTGTCACAGATAATAACTCATATTTGTAAAATATATCATAGATTAAAAGGTGCTATAATAGATCTTAGCTTAATTAATGCCCATGATACAGATAATGATCATCACCTTTTCCTGTTTTACAGATGGGGACGGTAAGACAGGAGAGGTCATGATTTGTCCAACCCCCTAGTCAGTGAAGAGCTGGACTCAGATGCTGACCTGCCTCCCTCCCTATCATCCCCCCTCTGCACTCCTGTTGAACAGCATACCCCAAACTCATGTCCACCTGGAACCTTATTTTGAAATAGAGTCTTTACAGATAGAATTAGCTAGGTTAAGACTGGCCATGATGGATTGGGGTGGACTCTAAATCTGATGTGATTGGTATCCTGGTAAGAAGAGATAAGGACATAGCCACAGAAGAGACAGGAGAAGCCCACGTGGTGACAGGTAGAAATAAGAGCGATGCGGGCACAAGTCAAGGATTGCCAAAGATAGTCAGCAGCCACCAGAAGGGAGGGGAGAGGCATGGACAGGTCCTTCTCTACAGCCTTTAAGAGGCTGCTGCTGCTGCTGCTAAGTCGCTTCAGTCGTGTCCGACTCTGTGTGACCCCGGAGATGGCAGCCTACCAGGCTCCTCTTTCCCTGGGATTCTCCAGGCAAGAACACTGGAGTGGTTTGCCATTTCCTTCTCAAGTGCATGAGAGTGAAAAGTGAAAGTGAAGTCGCTCAGTCGTGTCCAACTCTTTTCGACCCCATAGACTGCAACTCACCAGGCTCCTCCATCCTTGGGATTTTCCAGGCAAGAGTACTGGAGTGGGGTGCCATTGCCTTCTCCACTTTAAGAGACAGCATGGCCTTATTGGCACCAGGGTTAGGACTTCTAACCTCCAGAACTGTGAGAGAATAAATCTGTTGTTTTAGCGATCCAGTTGGTGGTTTGTTACGGTGACCCTAGGACACTGACATATCCTCTTAAAAGAAACTGTCACCTCTCTGATTTTCCTCTTTGTTTGTGCTGTGTTACTCTGCCCCCACCCAGCCCCATGGGCAGTGCTGATTAGATAAATCCAAAGCCACAGAGTCTGGTAAAGCAAATATACTCCAACTAAAAATCCAGTGATTAAGACTCCACGGTTCCACTGCAGGGAGCATAGGTTTGATACCTGGTCAGAGAACAAAGATCCCATATGCCGTGTGGTACAGCCAAAAATAAATAAATAAAGAATCTTAATAATAAATAAATTGCACGTTAAATTCCACCCCCCCACAAACAAAGAAACAAACCCAAAGTCACAGAGTCTGTGGTTAGTGAAAGTCACTCAGTTGTGTCCAACTCTTTGAGACCCTATGGGCTATACATGGAATTCTCCAGGCCAGAATACTGGTGTGGGCAGCTATTCCCTTCTCCAGGGGATCTTCCCAACCCAGGGATTGAACCCAGGTCTCCCACATGACAGGCAGATTCTTTACCAGTTGAGCTATCGGGGAAGCCCCAATGCTACAGAGTCTGTGATTAGTTAGTTAGAAATACTGGATCAAGAAGATTTGGGTTGTATGCAAGTCTAAGGATGGCGTCTGAAAAAGAGACATAGTCATGTTGATATCATATGTCCCCTGATGGGACGTGATGAGAAGGGATTCCTGCTGGAAGTTCATAACTCCAGTCTCGTCAGGAGAATCATCAAACAGACCCAGACTGGGGAGATGTTATGCAAAACATCTGACCAGTACTCGTCAGGTGTTTATGTCATGGAAGAAGGAAAGACTGGGAAAGAGATGAGATGACTAAATGCAACGTTGGATTCTAAAACAACCGAAAAAAGACATTGGTAAAATCCATAAAAGGTCAGTTAGTATTGTACCAATGTTAATTTCGTAGTTTTGACAAATGTACCATGTAATGTAAGATGTTAACGTTAGGAAAAGATGCATGACAGGTTTGTGGGGACTCACAGTTCTGTAAATCTGAAATCATTGCAAAATAAAAAGACTTATTTACGAAAATAAATCTCCATACATTTGAAACGGAATAACACTGATGTTTCGCTTCCCAGGTGGTGCTAAGCGGTAAAGAATTCGCCTGCCAATGCAAGAGATGCAAGAGACGTGGGTTCTATCCCTGGGTCAGGAAGATCCCTTGGAGTAGGAAATGGCAACCCATTCCAGTATTCTTGCCTGGAAAATCCCATGGAGAGAGGAGCCTGGCAGGCTATAATCCACGGGGCCACAGAGAGTTGGACATGATTGAGCGACTAAGCACACAGCACACAATACTGACGTTTAGTGGCAATTTTTACAGCCTTCAGACTGAACAGGCATTCTTTGAACACTTCCTGTTTGCTGAGCTTCTCAATGGGTTCTTTCATATGTTTCAGTCCCCCTGTGGTCCTTATAAACATCTAGGAAGGTAGATAAACTTGCCCCCATTTTACAGGTGAGAATGGAGAGGCTCAGAATTACCTCTCCCTTTCCCTGCAATGAATTGCAGCAGTATCAGGGTGGGCTGATGAGGAGAAATGATTTTGTGCTTTGATGCCCCTCAAGGTTGACTTGAGAATGACACATAAATTCTCATGAAAAGTATCCTCTGGAAATTACGTGATTCCCCCTAAAAACCAGTAGGCATTCTCAAAACGCAGCCAGATTCGTGTTCCCTGTGGTGCTCACTCTCTCTCGCTCTCTCTCGGTTTCCTGTGCTAGAAAGGGCTGGCATGAGGTTCCTGAGTTTGCTGCCTGAGTGAGCAGGAATGTCCCACGTGATTGCAGCTTTAGAAGCATCAGCCCTGGGGTAGGAGACTTTCAGCTGGCCTCCCCCACAACCATCACTCCCCTTCTTTCCTCCAAGCTTCCTCCTCCATGTGGGACCCTGGGTGGATGGGTGGCCTGTATTTCTTTCTGCTCAGTGTCTTTGCAGTTTCCTGAGCGTGGTGATGATGGTGGAAGACTCAGTGAGCTTTAGGCATCCAGCCCAGAGAAGAAGTTTTATCTCCGAAACTTTTTATCGAGCAACTTTTATCTAGGAAATAAATGGCCGGCAAAAATGATGCCCCCAATCATTTTTTCATTCAGCTATTTATTTAGTATTTATCTTGTTAGGTACATAAGACAGATGTAGTCCCCTGTCCTCAAGGAACAGATATCTGGATACAGCCAGCAACTCTGGCCTTGGTCTTGCCAGGTGATGATGATCTAGCCTATGTCCTTCTAAACTTGTCCACAGAGAACAGCATCTGGAAGGCATGGGGCTTCTTGCAGAATCCCTTTCACCACTGACAAATTCTAGTTGTGATAACTAAGCCTGAAACTTAGGCTGGTTAGATGTCTATCTCCCCCATGTTTTGGATCACAATGGAGATCCAAATGGAGACAGGCTGTTATAGTGGCCAGATATTTGCAATGGGCACAGAGAAAAGAGAGTCCAACCCTGTTGGGAGGAGTTGGGGAAGGCTCTTGGAGAGGGCAGTTCCAGGGTCTTCCGTGTTGGCTCAGCACAAATATGGTAGTTAAGAGCATGGGCTCTGATGTCAGACAGAAGTGAGCTGAGTCCCGGCTTGATTGCTTGCTAATGTGTGAGTTTGAACAAATATATTAGCTTCTCTGAGCCTCAGTCTTCTCATCTGAAAAAGGGAGATCAATCCTAGGACTTATTTTCCAGGGTTGCTATAATCATTAAACAATATCCTGCAAATGAAGAGCTTAGCTAAAATCTTAGGAAATTGCTATTATCCTCCTTCATAAATTCTCGGGGGGGGGGGGTACTACTGGGGATCAGAAAAGAGAAACTATCAGAGAGGTCTCCCTGAAGGAAGTGATCTTTGAGTCTGTAAGCTTGGCAAGAGCAAGGATGGTAACACTTTTGCATCCTTCTATATCCCCAGCATCTGGCAATCAAGTTGGCTCTCAGCATGTTTGTTGAGGGAGTAAATGAATGACTGGCCAGAACTTTGAATGAGGGATATAAGGTGCACAAAGAAGGATTTTTCCAGCATTTCTGTCTTCCCAGGAACCGTAGTAATTAATAGGGTAGCTCAGTTGGTAAAGAATCCGCCTGCAATGCAGGAGACCCTGGTTTGATTCCTGTCGGGAAGATGCCCTGGAGAAGGGAGAGGCTAACTACCCCAGAATTGTTCAGCTTCCCTGGTGGCTCAGCTGGTGAAGAATCTGCCTGCAATGTGGGAGACCTGGGTTCCATCCCTGGGTTGGGAAGATCCCCTAGAGAAGGGAATGGCTACCCACTCCAGTATTCTGGCCTGGAGAAGTCCACGGACTGTATAGTCCATGGGGTTGCAAAGAGTCGGACATGACTGAGTGACTTTCAAGCCATATATACTATTTTGTACATTTTAAAAATTAAAAAAAAATTTTGGTCATGCTATGTGGCATGTGGGATCTACTTCGCTGACCAGGGATTGAACCTGTGCCCCTTGCATTGGGAGCATGGAGTCTTAACCACTGTACTACCAGAGAAGTGCCTTGTATGTTGTTGTTGTTTTTTTTTTTAATATGAAGACTATATCTTTTGGGGGCTATAGCAAAACTATCAGTGTGGGACTGCTTCACCTCCCCTGGTATGAAATATTTTTGTTGCTGTTGTTCAGTTGCTAAGTTGTGTCCAACTCTTTGTGACCCTATGGACAGCAAGCACTCCAGGCCCTTCTGTCCTCCACTACTTCCCAGACTTTGCTCAGATTCTTGTCCATTGTGTCAGTGATGCTATCTAACCATCTCATCTTCTACCACACCCTTCTCCTTTTGTCTTCACTCTTTCCCAGCATCAGGGTCTTTTCCAATGAGTCAGCTCTTCTCATACATACCACAGTTTATTTAAACGACCCCCCTACTATTGGATATTTAGGTTGTTTCCAATTTGTCATCATGATAAACATTGTCATGATGATAGTCTCTGTTATTGTTCAATCACTAAGTTGTGTCAAACTCTTTGCAACCCCATGGACTGTAGCACACCAGGTTTCTCTGTCCTTCATCTCCCAGAGTTCACTCAAACTCATGTCCATTGAGTTGATGATGCCATCCAACCATCTCATCCTCTGTCATCCCCTTCTCCTCCTGCCCTCAATCTTTCCCAGCATCAGGGTCTTTTCCAGTGAGTCAGCTCTTCATATCAGGTGGCCAAATTATCGGGGCTTCAGCATCTCTGTAATCTCTGTACATTCATCTATTTGTTTATTTAGGTTAAATTCCTTAAGAGACTCTCAGGGGTCAAAATGGTAGGTGCATATAATTTTTAAGGTTTTGGACACTTTAGTGCTAGATCACCCTCCAGGAAGGCTGTGTCAGTGTACATTGCTAGGTACCAGTCGGCTAATCTGATCGCAAGCCTGCTTCCTGAAAAACGGCCTCTTACCACTTCCACAGCACTTTTCACTGCCTTGCCTGCTTGGCCAAATGGGATTGCTGGAGAGAACCAGCCTCTTCCTTTTGCAAGCCTTCCGGGTATCTGTCGTGTCATGTTAGGATTACGTAAGTGTGATCTTGAGAAATTTCCTTGGAGGAGAGATGCTCCCAGATGTTGGAGCAAGTACTGGGGAGGGGAGGGAGGGAGAGTTGGGGCACTGGGAGGTTAGTCACGTGGCATGCCCCCCTTCCCACCCGTCCGCTTCCCTTGACTCCTGTGGAGGTAACCTTGTTCAACCTCTTTCCACCGCACACACAGAACAGAAACAAGCGTCCTCTCTGTAGTATGCATCCTGCGGCTCTTTTATAGGCTTGTCATATACTGTTTTGTAATTTGGGGGACACTTTTCTGTCTCTCTGGCTGGCCTGTAGCATGGAAGGGTAGAATCTTACTCCTTTCAGTATCCCCAGTATCTGGCAGAAGGTAATGATAAAACAAAAAATAAGATGAGGATAATAATAACAACAGCAACAACATTTGCTATGTGCCAGGGGCTTCCCTGGTGGCTCAGTGGCAAAGAATCTGTCTGCAACGCAGGAGACACAGGAGACCTGGGTTCAATTCCTGGGTTGGAAAGATCCCCTGGAGAAGGAAATGGCAACCCACTCCAGTATTCTTGCCTGGGAGAATTCCCTTGGACAGAAGAGCCTGACAGGCTACAGTCCATGGGGTCACAAAAAGTTGGACAAGACTGAACGACTATCATATCATATCAGGAGCTTCCCAGGTGGCTCAGCTGGTAAAGCATCTGCCTGCAATACAGGAGAGCCGGGTTCGATCCCTGGGTCAGGAAGATCCCCTGGAGATTCCATGGACAGAGAGGCCTGATGGGCTACAGTCCATGGGGTCACAGAGTTGGACACAACTGAGTGACTAACACTTTCAGGCACTTCACAGACTGTATCAAGCCACATATTTTATCTCATTGAATTATTCCTTTAGACATATGCTGTAGGTATTAGTATTGTCCCATTTTACAGATGAGGATGCTAGGCTCAGAGAGATGAAGTGATTTGCTCAAGGTCACACAGCCAGTGAGTGGAAGAGGTGGGACCCATGACCAATTCCCTTTCAGTCATTCTTCTAGGTGCTTGGTGAATATCTAAGTCATTTCATTAGGAGCCAACTTTCCCTTTGAGTATGTGTGTGCTTAGTTGTGTCTGACTCTTTGCAATCCCATGGACTGTAGTCTGCCAGGCTCCTCTGTCCTTGGGATTTTCCAGGCAAGAATACTGGAGTGGGTTGCCATTTCCTACTCCAAACTTTCCCTTTGCTCCCTCCCTGATACTGGCTGATGAATGGGATATACCAACAGATATCTGTTCTCAGCAGAAGTGAGGAATCTGGTTTATTTATTTTAAGAGGAAAGCCAGACCAGGGTTTGAGAGGGTCTTCTTGGAGGTGTGCTTTGAAAGACCTAACGGGATACAGTTCTGCCTCTCCTGACCTCCCCACTTTCAGTCAGAGTGCCTGGGATCCTTCCATTATGGATTCATTCTTTAAAAAAAAAAAAAAAGCAACGAAAAAAGAAACCCCAGAGCTTAAAGCTTCTTGTGAAAATGTGGATTCTCCCAGCAAATGTCAGTCCCCTCCATCCCTCATGCCTTAGTGGGCGTCAGGACAGCTGAGCTTCTTTCTCAAGCTGCTCTTCCTCACTCAGCTCTTCTTTCCACTTGTCCAAATTTAAGCAGCGTAAAATCTCACTCCTCGGGCGAGTTTCCTGGCCTCTCCTAGCTCTGCTCTCCCCTCTACCCAGCAACTCTGTATTGATCATCTTGGATGATGATCTAGCCCCAGTCCTTCTAAAATTGTTCAAAGCTAGCTGTATCTTGAAGACATAGGTAGGGCCCCTTGCAGAATCCCATGACCTACTGTCATATCCCATTTACAACTATACGTGCAACTTCAGGTGGTCAGATACCCTCTTTCTGAGATTTCAGTAAAATAAAAGATACAAATATTAAACATTCTAAGAATAACTCACTTATTCAGCACTGCATGTGTTCTAAGCCAGGCTCCTCTGTCCATAAGGATTCTCCAGGCAAGAATACTGTAATGGGTTGCCATTCCTTTCTCCAGGGGATCTTCCCAACCCAGGGATCAAACCTGCATCTCTTATGTCTTCTGCACTGGCAGGTGGGTTCTTTACCACTAGTGTCACCTGGGAAGTCCACATGCAGAACGGACAAAATATCAAAGTGGTCTGGGCCCTGAGAACTTAGAGACACTCAAGACTGGCCCGTGTTCTTGAGGCATCCAGTCTGATGGAGAATGGGTTATAATGTATGCTGGACCCAGGGAGTAGGCTGTATTTCAGGAGCTCATATGAGGGACTAACATATGGTTAGTCTTCAATAAGTGTTATTTCTTTGTTATAGGCAGCAGGAGAAGGGAACGACAGAAGATGAGGTGGTTGGATGGCTTCACCAACTTGACAGACATGAGTTTGAGCAGGCTCCAGGAGTTGGTGATGGACAGGGAAGCCTGGAGTGCTGGGGTCCATGGGGTCACAAAGAGTCGGACACAACCGAGCAACTGAACTGATCTGTTACAGACCAGGAGCATATTCTGGAAGGGGCCTGTGAGTGCAAAGATTCTGCATTCTTTCTTTATTTTATTGTCATTAGACCATGCTTCTGGATTTCCTGGAGTAACTGGAGCTCCCCACCCCCATCCACGAGAGATGCAGTTGCTAAAGGTATTGGGGGCAGGGCAGTTAGGTAAATCTAGCATGCTTAGAGGATGGATTCAGGACAGGTAATGCTATTGAAGTGCTGGAAATAGAAGAGAAAATCAAGCCTATTTTTGCCTTACATTGCTTCAACTTAAGTATACTTGCATAAAAGAAAACATTATGTCACTACTGGAAATGGAAATACAGTATTTTTTCTGATGCACTTTTAAATAAATATATAACATTTAAACCTTAAAGAAATGTGTCTCTAGGCCACCTCACATGACCCTTTTCACCTCAGCACAGCATGTATCGCCCTTTGGAAAATGCCTCTCTTCAACAATAATCATCATCACTATAGTAACAATAATAAGCAACGATGCTACACATGGGGTTTTCTATATGCCAGGCATGCTAAGGGATTTACATACATTAGTTAATGACAGCCATATGAAGAGGTACTGTTACAGTCTCCACCTTACTTATGGGAACACTGAGGCACAGAGAGGTTAAGTAACTTCCTTCAGGCCACGCAGTTTGTATGTGGTAAAGCCAGATTGGAACCAAGCTAGCTTTACCCTAAAACCTGGCCTTTTAACCATTTCATTATACTGTCTCTGCTGATGCTCCTTCCTCCAGCACCAGTAGTAGTTTGAGGCTGGATGTTTAACTGCACTCCTTGAGGAAAAAATGAGCCTAGGTAAGCACCCAGCACATAGTAGGTGCTTAATAAATAGTAACTGCTATTTTTTTTTTTTTTTTAGTATATAACACTCATCCACATTCATTAGCTCAATGAAATGTCCTAGCCACATTTGCAGGTAGGTGCGAAGAGTCTTGCAGTCCCATTTTATAGTTGGTGAAACTGAGGTTCAGAATGTTCAAGTGACCTACCCAGGGTCACACAACTGGTGAGTGAGGGGAGCCCAGGATCAAGCTCATAGCACCAGAAGTCCAAGTTTCTTTCCCCTAGAAGTACCTTGCCTGATAACACCAAATCGACTGGTTAATAAGTAATACTTGTTGATTTGTTTTAAAAGCTTATCTTGTCAAGTCCTGCAGCATCTCTCCTGTATTTAGCCATATTTTCTCCTAAGGGGACTAATGGGCTCTCCTAAGATTTGTCCCTTTCCTGGTGGGACAGGATCTCCCAGGGCACAAAGCAATGGTGAGAGGAACCCAGCAATTCTCTCTCCCTCTTTAGCTCTTTCTCTTTTTCTTGCTCGCTTGTCTCTCTGCTCCATCTACTTGTTTTGTCTTTGACTGATCCCCTGTGATGAGTTGTGCTCCTAGAAAGCTGCCCTGTGACATTTCTTCTCTTTTGTGGTCCCGATGATAGCATTTCCCTGGAGGCTCTTAAAAAAAGAGAAGGAGGGAGTGAATAAAGCATGTCGTGCCCTGCCAGTGCCATCCAGCGACAGAGCTTGATGGTTGGGCTGAGGCTTTGAGCGTGAATCTTCTCTCTTGTCGGGCCTCCTTCTGTGTGCACTCGTGTACAGTCGTGTGTGCACATGCGCACCTGCACACACATGTACACTGTACTATTTAGAACAGGCAGTGATATGACTGAAGCCCTGGGTCCTCTGACCAAGAGGGGGCTCAGGTGTGATTCCTGAGGCTGATTTGCCTTGGGTTTCTTATTGTAGGGTCCTCCAGCAAACTTGCTGTATGGGTTTCCTATGGCTGCTGTAACAAATATCAACAAACTTGGTGGGTTAAAACAACACAGATTTATGGTCTTACAGTTTTGGAGGTCAGAGTGCTAAAATCAAGGTGTTGGCAGGGCTGTGCTCCATCTGGAAACTCTCAAGGAGAACCTGTTTCCTTGCCTTTTCTAGCTTCTAGAGGCTTCCCTCATTCCTTGCTTTGTGGCCCCTTCCTCCATCTTCTGGAGAAGGAAATGGCAACCCACTCCAGTACTCTCGCCTGGAGAATCCTGTGGACAGAGGAGTCAGGTGGGCTGCCGTCCATGGGGTCGCACAGAGTCAGACACGACTGGAGTGACTTAGCAGCAGCAGCAGCAGCCTCCATCTTCAAGACCAATAACACAGCTCTCTCTCTCTCTTCCTCCATCCCTCCCTCCCTCTGTTTCTCTTTATTTCTCTCTCCCTCTCCTTCTTCGCTCTCTCTCCATCTCCCTCTCTCTCCCCACCTCTCTCAACCCTCTACTCCATTATCACCTCTCCTCTCTGATCCTCCTGCCTCCCTTTCCCCTTATAACACAGTAGTGATTACACTGGGTCCACCCAGATAACTCAGGGTAATCTCTTTATCTCAAGATCCTTAACATACTTGCTAAGTGCCGTTTGCCACATATGGTAACATGTTCACCACTTCTGAGGATTAGCCCGTGGACATCTTTGAGGTCTGTTATTCTGCCCCACTCACCAAGTGAAATGGGAACATTTGCTCTTTCTGGACAAACTCAGCACCATTTCTCCGGGAGACAGAAGAGCACATGGCCCCTGAGATTGACTGTTCAGATTCACATCCTGCCCTCCCCATCTCTTTCTAGCTGTCTTACCTTAGGCACATCACCTGGGCTCTCTGTGTCCAGTTTCTTCATCTCTTAAGATGGGCAAATAATGCAGTACAACCTCATTTCACTGTTACAAGTCATGAATATTGCTGGGGTGATAAAACATGTCGGCTGGTGAATCATATGCATGTAAAAAAAATGGAAGCAATTTTAACTAGGATGTCATGTAGCATAATACTTATAAACCTCGGTCTAAATCCCAGTGATACCATTTATGAACTAAAGGGCTAGTTGTTTCAGGCAACCGAGTCTCAGTTTTCTCATTTTTTAAAATGGAAATAAAACAATTGCCATCTTAACACACAGGATTGTTGTGAGGATGACATAACAGCTGGTCATACGAGTCACCCAGCACACAGCAGGTAGCTCTTGTTACAGTCACCACCACCATCACCACTGT
The DNA here is from genome assembly GCF_023699985.2 of Odocoileus virginianus. Lineage (NCBI taxonomy): Eukaryota > Metazoa > Chordata > Mammalia > Artiodactyla > Cervidae > Odocoileus > Odocoileus virginianus. Next base: position 57,542,461 of record NC_069685.1, on the reverse strand, counting down.
TTGTCTATGCTGGAGGTGATGGAGAGTCTTAATGGGCTGCCTCTGGTCTCAGCAGCACAAGGACAGGCCAGGACAGCTTGCTGAATCCAGGGTCCTGAGAAATTCCTTTGCAGTGCTCCGTCCTCGAGAAGATCAGAGCCTGGCTGGGCTTAGTTAGCCTTGGGGTGTCTGGTGTCCAGGCATCTCCCTGCTGCAGAGCTGCCAGAGCTCACAGCCACAGCTGGTTCTCTGAATGAAGAGTTCTCTCCAGAAGCTCTCAGAATGGAAGAGGGGTTTGAAGATGGTGACCAGGGAGGTAGGGAGGCTGGAGGCAAAATCTGAGAAGGCAGAGTTGGTTCCTAGATGGCATGGTCACCGGGAAAGGTGCAGAGCTCTGGTTTCAACCATATTATTATTTTTTAATTTTGCTGCAAAGCTTTGTTCCAATGAAGACTTGGGCAGATGCCCAGTATGCAAAACATTTAAAAGTGCAACTGCTCAGGTTGAAAGCAGGGGTGGGGGGGGGCGTGGTGGAACTCAGGCCTCACTTACACTCCAACAGGGGCCTCTTGAGAGGGGGCCAGTTTGAGAAAAAACTAGCAGGGTAGCAAAAACAGAGGCCCTGGAATCAGACAGACCCAAGATTTGCATTTCTGCCTGTGCCACTTCTTGGCCGTGTGAGCTTCGGGGCTTTGCTTCACCTGAGTCTCAGTCTCATCAACTGAAAATGGGACAATAATAGCACCCACCTCATAGTTATAAAGATTGGAGTTAGCAACCATAAAGTGCTTAATACAGGTGGCAGATGTCTAGACATTTAGCAGGTGGTAGCTATTTTCATTCCCTAAGGGTGATCTGAATTCATGACAGACCTTCCCAGAACATGTGCCTAAGGTCAGGGAAGCTGTGAGGTGGGGGGAGGTGGGTAGACATTCCTTGGAACTGGGAGCCAAAAGACCTGGGAATTAATTGGATTCTGATTCCACCATCGTCATCCTATGTGGGTTTCTTGAATCAGTCTTCAGATGTCTACTGAGACATGTACCTGATACTGTTCTAGACACTGGAACACAGGCCTTGGCATCTGAAAGGCCTAAGGTCCAGACTCAACTCTGCTACTTTCTATCTTTTTAGCTATGGGCAAGCCACTGTCTCTCTCTGTTACTCAGTTTCTCCATATGCAAAATGAGGGCATTGAACTTGTGTCATAGGATCTTTTTAGAAAAGATTCAATGAAGTCCTGCCAAAGAATTGTAGAATTCATTTGAACTTGACTCTGAGAGAGGCATCCTGAAGCATGGGCTTTGGAATTATACAGCCCTGGATTTCAATCCTATGTCTGACATTTCTGGTGTAACATTATGCAAGAGACTTAACTTCTTGAGTCTCAGTTTCCTCAACTGTAAAATGAGAGTAATAATAGTTCCCTCAAAATGTCATGGTAAATATTCAAGGAAATGACACATGTAAAGTCCTTAGCCAAAGGGCTTGTGTGTAGTTGGTTCTCAATAAAATGACAGCTGCCATCATCATCACCATCATCACCATCATCATGATCATTGATAAAGTGAAGCTCTAAGTGGTCTTTAAGAGCCTGACATTTTAAGCCCTACTTTTCAAGGAGGGGATTAGGTGACGAATGTGGTAGTTCACTCTGGGCCCCCTCAGTGGGACTGTCTAGAGGAAGGTCCACAGTAAACAGGGTTCTAATTCACTTTGCTGAGAAGTTCTAAACAGATCCTGGTGTATTTGAGATTTCCTGTCCTTTCCTCCCAACAAGCAGGAATAAGACCTATTGAGATCTGGAATGTTGGAAGCCATGGGAATCAGCTTCTCTCTTTTTTAAAAAATTGTATATTTTAATTTTTTTGGCTGTACTGGGTCTTCTTTGCTGCACACAAGCTTTCTCTAGTTTTAGAGAGTGGGGGCTACTCTTTAGTTGTGGTGTGCGGGCTTCTCATTGCAGTAGCTTCTCTTGTTGCATCACACAGGCTCTGCACATGGGCTTCAGTAATTGTGATGCATGGGCTTAGTTGCCCCACAGAATGTGGAATCTTCCTGGACCAGGGATTGAACCCGTGTCCCTTACATTGACTGGCAGATTCTTATCCACTGTACTACCAGGAAAGTTCAGTCAATTTCTCTTTATGTATTTCTCCTTTTAATGATTTTATTTTCTTGTCTATATAGTGATTTCACTTCAGAAGATGAATCTGGGTCTTTGGGGTTTAGGTCTTTGGCCATGGCTCAATTGTCTGATTTAGACCTTCTATAATTTCCCAGCTTCATCCCACTCAAACCATGAACTGAAAGGTGAGGCTAGCATATACCATTCTGGATTGGCTGTCAGTTCCTTTCTCCTTCTGTCAAGACATTTGAATCACAGGACAGATTATGGATCATGGGGTTATAGCAGCCCACAACTTGGATGTTCTTATTGTTGCTTTTTAACTTTTTGCGTAGTCATATGCTCATTTTATGCAGATAAGACTTGGAGATGTTAAGTGACTTTTCCAAGGTTGTATGGGGGCTCGACTTGGTTCCAGAAACCTGTCAAGCGCTTATTTAACTAAGCCATCCTGCCCCATAGAAATTTCCATTTCCTAAGCCTCATCTTCCTGCCCTGATTTTCAAGGCACCTGAGGTATAGGTCAGAAATCTGCAGCAGTGTGAGTGAGGACAGGTCAGCTAGGCTGATTTGGTGGGGAGGAGCCACTTGGAGGCTCACACACTGGGGTCAAACTCTTTTCTGAGCAAGCAGTGAAGGTCTGGGGGCGTATGTGGAAAAAGGGCTGTAAAGTTACAGCTTCTTTGCTCTGAGAGTGAACGACAAGATTAGAACAAGTGTGTGGTAGGTAGGCTGTCACTGACTTCACTGTGTGATTTCGAGAAATCCCGTTCCCCGCCACTCCCCCACCCCCACCTTCCCTGGACTCTCCCCCTTTTCTGCTCTAACCATCCAATTACTTAACTTCGCAGCCTGAGGGTTCGTTTCCCTCCCATCCCCTCTGCCGCCGCATTTTAGCGCTGTCCGCGGTGCTGATCGCCAATCTCCCGATGGCCATTTCCACCAGCTAGGATCTCACCTCCCGGACTCCCACCCCTCTTTCCCCAGGCACCTCACACGTAAATCACGGCGTGGGGGAGGCAGGCTTGGCTCTCCTGCTCCGGGAAACTGCTGCCCCCTCCCTTGCTCACGCCGGGTTTGCAGCAGTGGTGGCGGCCGCCACTGATTCCCGCACCGGGGAAGCGATTGATTCGTCTACTGCCAGCAGCCCCGGAGTTGCCTACGCGGACGACAGACAGAAAGCGAAAGAGAGGCAGAAAGGGAGAGAGGACAGAGAGAGAAAGAGAGATCCAGAGAGTGAAAGCCTTCATCCATGTGGAGGGCAGGCTGAGGGAGCCACTGTCTTTACCTCGACTGGCTGGTCTGAGTCTTCTCCTCTTCTGGCAGTGGTATTTCTTTTCATCTTGGACCTGCGTGACTTAGGGATAGTTGCTGTGTGTGTGTGTATGTGTGTGTGTGTGTGTGCGCGCGCGTGTGTGTGTGCAGTTGCTTTGATTTTATTTTGGGAAGAGTAGGAAAGTCAAATGAACAATTTTCTTTCAGGCACCTCCACTGAGCTTTCAAACCAAGTCATCCAGAGTTAGCATCTTCCCACCCGTCAGGGAAGAGAGGAGTTGGCAAGAATTTGACTCGCCCATTCCCCCTGCAATCCTCTGGTGTCTTGGTAAGTGATATTCTTCTCAATTGTGAAAATGGACTAGGTATTGGAGTCCCAGTTGCAACGAGGTGTGTACATGACTTGGTGGGATAGAGGTTAGGTGGGAGGGAAAGGGTGTTAAGGAATGACCACGTTTATTTGCCCACATTCTGCAGTGTTTGATTGCCTAAGAGGCACCCCAAAGCCAAATGAGATTTCGGCTCACTGCCCAGGGTAGGGGTAAAATATGCTCATGTTTTAGGCAATGCAATCAAAATTGTGGCTTCTGCCCAATTTGTCCTCTCCCTTGCAACAGAAGCTTTTGAAAGTAGCCAGCAGTTCTCTGAGTGAATTAACCCTTTGTGGTGCTGGCCAGCTTGGAATGGACAGTCTCTGGCTATTCTGATCTAGTGGATGGGCACCTTGACTCTGGATGAAAGAGGATCACTTATGGCTGGATGGTTAACCCTTGCCTAGGGTAACCTAGGCATGCCAACTAAGCTTGCATAGGACTGGGTGCAGATTGTACCATCTTCCAAGGACAGCTGAGTAATTTAATTGTGGTGGTTTTGTGCAAGCTTGCCTGTTCACAGTTTCCTGAGATGAGAGATCTGGGAGACATGAAAGGATCAGATTTTTCTTGGAATGAGTGGTCAGGCAGGTCAGAGGGGAGCAGCCAGCTGTCTGCTGAGCAGAGAGGGTTTTATTTTCACAGGTGGTATAACCTGTAAGTGATTACACAGAGGGTTTCATCCTTGAGCCTGTCTCAGAGTAGGCAAAGGAGTGAATAAGGTTTGTTCAGCTTCTGGGGAAGGGTTCTAGGCTCCAGCTTCAGATCTGTTCCAGGACAGACCATACCCTGCTCTAGTTTCTTTATTCTGATGGGATCAGCCTCACCAACCTGTTAGTTAGTGGGAGGGGGAGGTCCCTTGTAACTGAATCCAAAACTCACATTTAATTTTAAAAGCCTTTGCTGATAATCTGTGACCCATCAAAAGGGGATTTGCTTTGCTTCCTGGTTTGATTATATCTACCTTTCTGGAAATGAATGTCTTTATTTTTAGCATCTTCACTATTATCTCAGGGGCCACCTCCTCCCCGAGGATTTCCTCTTCCAGTTCTTATTCTTGGAGGTGGGAGGAATAAAACATCAGTCCCCAAAACTGGCAAGCGTAAGCAGGGCCCACTCAGTCACTTTCTCCAGCCCCAGAGCCAAGTGGGGACACCAAAATCTGAAGGCACATGACTGCTCAGACAGGACATGACATGTGAGGCAGTGGGAAGGGATGCTTGGTGATTAGTACCAAAGAGTTGGTCCTCAGAATTCCCAGGTTTTCCTTGCTGGGTGACCTTGGGGAGGAAGTTGCCTTTGTCTCCTGCTTGGGAAAGCTAAGTGTGAATGATGAATGTGGGGAAATCTGGTTCAAATAAGGAGCTGCAGACCGGCCCATGGATGATATTTAAAATTTTGAACTTTGGCACTAACTGATCAGACTGGACCATGGCTGGGGTCCTGGGATGGGTGATCTCAGGGGTTCCTGCTGTGCTGAGTGTTAGCTCTTTAATTGCTGGATTACAGGGAGGTTTAGGGGGCTGGGGCAATATAACCAGCCAATGCAATATAACCATCCAGTGTAGGAGTGAATATATATAAAACCAGAGTTGATTTGCAGTGTTGCATTAGTTTCAAGGGTACAGCAAAGTGATTCAGTTACACATACATATGATAACCACTGGTTCAGCCATGCAGGGCAGGCCAGCCCACCTGAGGCAGCTGGGACTGGGTTGTCCACCCATGGGTGCTTTTTGAACATCTACTTGCTTCCTCCCATCCTTACTTCCTTGGGGGTGGTTAAGATCCAAGAGGCTGCCCTCCCTCCCCCCTCATCACATTTGAATTGGTGCATTGTGGTGCACCAGCATAAGAGAAACAGAAGCTTCTGGAAAGAGCTTTGGAGTTGGATCAGGAGACCTGGGTCTCAGCCCCAGCTCTGCCTCCCCTTTCTGGGCCTCAGTTTCCCCATCTGTGCTGTGAAGTAGCTGGTCTAGGTGACCCCAAGGCCGCTTCCATCTCTGAGGCTCTATAACTGTGTGATGAGTGTTGACTATGTATATTTATGCGTGTGCACACTCATGCTTCTAGGAAGGGTTAGCCCTGTGTTTGGGAATTTATCAGATGTGTTGAGCAGGTTTTGCCTGGGTGAGTCAGATGGAGACTGGCTCTGTGAGAACTTCCCTAGGTTCCTAGAATCCTGTGCTCAGCTGGAGAGGGGTCTTATTAGTTTGTGGCTTCAGTTGCACAGACATCCAGACCTGGCAGCGCTTGAAAGCCCTCTAGAGACTTATCCCAGAAAGACACCAAGGATCCCTTTGAGAACCTCCACTCTGGAAAGATGCCTATACCCTATAGCCCATCTGAGGACCTCAAGTTCAGAACCTCTGATCTAGTCTTCAGGGGGTCAGGGAGGGCAGGCAGCTTGCCCAAGACCACACAGTGAGTCATGCACAACAATATACAAGGACAAGGCATCCTGCCTTCATTCCTGCTCCAGCAGCCGCCACTCCCCTGACCCAACCGGGGTGCAGGGGGAGGACCTTCAGCAGCTTCTTTCCAATTTTCTGTCCTGTGAGGTGATCAGGAAGCATAGCTGTGGGGACAAATGCGGACATTTCCTTTCTCAGTGGTGGGAGGGAGGCAGTGGCCAGAGATCCTGCAGTTCGAAACGGTGGCCCGGGAGGTCAGTCTCCCCTGCTTGCTGTGCCTTTTGTTTCCTTGCTACCTGTACACATCCCGGCTGCCTATCTAAGGCTGTGGGTCTGGTCAGAGTGGCTGCTCTGGGGGTCTATTTGTAGGCTGAGTTATTTACTCTTTATTTAACCCTCTCTATCTGTCTCTCTGTGGGTCATAGAGAATCTGACACTTTCTAATAAAAACCACCATGACATATGGGCTTATCGTCTGCTCTTTATCCCCTTCAAGTTGGGAGCTGGTTATGAATGCAGACAAATCAGGAGTTGATGTAAAGGCGATGAGAAGCAAACAGCATGGTTTATTTCTGTTAAGCACTGTGGCTGTAACCTGGGATAAAAATAAATCCGGGACCCAGTAGTGGTGGGCTGGAGTGATGAGCTTAAATTATTCAGCTGCCACCCAGGATGGAGATCCTTGATGTGCTAGGAGAGTGAAGGAGGTACCACAAAAATAGCCACCTCTCCTTCCTGTTCCCCACCCCTGTTTCTTTAACCAGCCTTTTTAGCCTCTAGGGGCTGCAGTGTGAGATGCTGGGAGCAACCAGACCTGAGTTTGAATCCTGACTCCAGTGCTTGGTTGCTGTGTGACTTCAGGCGAGACCCTAAACCTCTCTGAGCCTCATTTTCCTCAGGTGCAGCAAGGGAGCACAGTGTGGTGGTAAAGAGCATAGGCTCTGGAAATAGATTTCCTGAGCTTAAATAATGGTTCTGGCACTTCCTAGTTATGTCATGTCACCTCTCTGGGCTTCAGTTTCTCCATCTTTAAAGTGAGGGTAATAAAGGAACTGTGAGCATTTTGAGTTAATGTTTGCAAACTGCTTCTCACTGAGCCTGGCAAGGAGTAAGTGTCCAATAAATGCTAGTGATGGGGATGCTGTTGTTTTTTTGATAGTAGCAGTGAAGTCACCCCTGACCTAAATAAGACTGAGTTAGGATAGAGAAAGGTGACTCCTCTGTGCCAGGCAAACAGCTCTGGGACCCAGGAGAGAGAGGACATTGCGTGGAGATAGGGGACTTCCAGTTCCACTTACTTATTAGTACGTAGCCTTTGTGCAGTTGCCGGGGGGTGGGGGTGGCAGACCTCAGTTTATCCACCCATGAAATGGGCATAATGATCACCTTTCTTGAAGTCTTTGCGGCCCCAAGGAAACAGGACAGTCGTGGGTGTGGTGGGCAGGCCCTGGAGGAGGGCATTCGGGGGAGAAGCCCTCCTGACTACTCTGGGTCCTTTGTTCCTCTGAAGCCTTAGGAGGCTTTTGCTGAATCATCTCTTCTCACCAGCTTGGAACCCAGGGGTTTTTCCTAGGTGACTTGAGCTTTCCCTCCCTTCCTACCTTGGTGCTTCCCCTGCCACGGTGGGTGTTCCTACATACAGCTCCCAAGATGCTACAGGGCAAGATCCTTAGGGCCAAGGCTGTACCCCCTTCCTTTTTAGAGTCACAGTTAGCACGGCAGGTGCTCAGCAATGACTTGCATGAGTGAATGAATGAATGAAACCTTGATTGACTAGTGAACTGATCAATTTGGAGAGATGCCTTTAGCCTGTGGTCCAACCAGTGACCTGCATGCGGTAGGTCCTTAGTTAGCATTGGTTCATTATGATGAGTCATTGGTGAAGAGTTTAAAAGGGGTTAGCTTTCATCTCAGATCTGCTACAGGCAAAGAACTGGCCTTTCTCTCTTGTCAAAGAGTTAGCTGACATTTATCCATATGTCATACATTTATTGAGTACTTATTGTATGCCTGGCACCATGGTGGGCATTGGCAAAAAAAATAATACTGACAAAGACACAATCCCTTTGGGACTTAGATAAAGTAAGCGACTGCCTACAAAATGTGATCTTTTCAGGGAGGGGACGGGTTTTAGTACAAAGAGGGCTTCCTTCATCACCCTAAAACACTCAGCTCACGGTTATGTGAAAATCCATCATTAAAGTTTCATTCTTTGTCTTTAGGCTTTGCTCTTGGATGAAGAGCAGATGGTTTTGGGGTGGAATAATGCATCCTGCCTTATTAGTCACTTACGCTTTAGCGAGGAGGAGTTGTAAAATCCTTTCTGAAAAGTGAGGGGAGCTTTTTGAAAAGCTTTTTGCGAGTGAGAAGCAGCATTTGCACAAAGTAAGCTTGCGGCTTTACCTGGGAGGGCAAATGGCAGAGAAAGACAAACGTTGCTGGGTTCCCATTCTGCTATAAAAGCTCTCAGTGCTCAAGAGACTGATTCACCTGAACTGGGTGGTTCATCTGACTTGGTGGTTCTCAGAGTACGGTCGTCGCCACCTCCCATCCCCACCCGCAGCGGTATCAGTATCATCTGAGAACTTGTTCAGAAAGGCAGATTCTCGGGTCAGGTTCTGGACCTGTCCCATTAGAAACCCTGAGTGCAGGGCCTTGTGCTCTGTGTTTTCCTAAACCGCCAATGCTACAGATTAAAGAGTTATTTGAAATGCAGAACACTTTCACAGCTGTTAGTTATAACAGTTCTAGGTGTGTTGTGAGCTTCAGGCTTTTTGCCATGGTCCCCCACCCTCCACATCCCCCAAGGGTCTGAGAACTGGGTCTGTTGCCTCCCCAGGACACATCATTAACTTTCTGCTACTGGCTCCCTCTCTTTCCCATGGGAGCACAAGCTGGACCTAGCATTCCCTGCTAACCTGAGTGCTCTAGGAGGCTGCTTCTTTCTCAGGCAGGATGCAAGGACTCGGGTTATAGGATGGTTTGTTGTCAAGGTGGTAAGGATCACCCCTTCAGCCTGACCAGGGAACAGACTTGGTTTCTCTTAGTCCAACACAACTTCCCATTTGGGCCAGGGAAAAGTGGGAGACCAGGGTGCAGTGCTGAGGCACCAGACTGTGTATGCAATGTCACTGTGGTTTCTTCGAAGTAATTGTCTTGCTGTCATTACTTTTAAAGACATAATGCACACTTAAATCTCATTGTAGTGGAGCTGTGTCAGACTCTGTAAGCTTAGGAATGCAGCTAGTGAGCAAGATAACCGGCCTCAGGAAGCTGGGGGCTTTGCCCACCCCTCTGCAATCAATCAACAAGAGGAAATTCATCTGACAGTGTCAAAATGGTGTTTGCTTTGTGAAAGATTTATTTGGCGAGCTGGAGAAAAAAAAATCTCTCCGCATCTCTTAATATAATCTTCTAAGTTCATTCAGCTGCCTTTTTCTTCTTTCTTCCTCTCTCTTTCTTTCTTTCTTTCCTTCCTTTCCTCTGGAATGCATCTACACCATGATAAGCAGCAGCTTGTGAATGGAAGCAGCTTTCAGTAGAGAACAGATTAGGCAAGCAAGTTTGGTGCCAGCCATTAATGGCGAGGTGGTGTCTGGGGTTCCTGAGAAGAGAGATGATTTCTCAAAGTTTGTCGGGAGGCCTTCTATGCAAGATGCTGCCAGAAGGCATCTGTGTGGTCCACTCTCCCCCCCAGACCAGCCTGCCCCTGTCCCATCCCCTCTACCTGTCAGTTTTTTCTGTCACTGTAGCACTGTGTCTCCAAGTCTCTGTCTCTTCTCTCTCCCCTTCTCACACCCCCACCGCATCCCCTTCTCCATCCTTCCCACCCTTTAAAAATTCCCTTTCTTCTCATAGTTCATCTTTCCTCCCCTTCTTTCTCCCTCATCTGATCTTCGCTCTCTCCTTCTGGCTGGCATTTTCTCCCAATCTCTTTCCATCTTCCTCTCCTAAATTCTGCCCTTCCCCATCCCATCTTTAGTCTCACCCAGATAGATATATCAAAGTGACTTGGGAAGGGAATGCATTTACAAGTCCCGAGACCTCAAGTTGGGTCTCTGAGTAGGGTGAACCAACTCCCAGTTAGCCTGGGATGGAGGGGATTCTTGGCAGGCAGGACTTCCTGTGTTAAACCTGGGAGAAACTCAAGCAAATCAGGACCAGTTGGTCATCTTACTGCCAAGGTCAAGTGCTTGGGACTTTGTAGAGCTTTCAAAAGGCCAGAGATGTAACTTCCTGGGCAAGTTGCCTGTCCTTCTGCTCTGGAGAGGAGCAGCGTGGTTTCTGAAGCCTTCCCCAGCCTCCGTGTGTTCAGCACGGCTCTGTGTGGCTCTGAAGACTACCCAGGCGTACAAAGGCCAGTGGTCAGTCAAGGGCATGGGGCTGACTCCTTCCTCCTTTCTGACTTCCTTCCTCCAACAAGACTGACCACCCAGCCAGTTAGCTCTGCACTCCTTAGTCACAAGAGGGATCTGACAAGAGACTGCAGGTGGTCCCTATGACAGAGATTCCCAAACTTGAGCCTGGGTCAAAATTCCTTGGAGGGCTGTTAACACAGGGTTTCTGATTCAGTGGGACTAGGATGGAGCCCAAGAATTTGCATGTCTAACACATCATTCCCAGGGGACATGGATGCTGCTCCTCCAGGAATTCCACTTTGAGATCCACTGCTTTCTGCAAACTCATTTCCTTTCATTTATTTATTCCCTCATTTATTCCTTCATTCATTTCATTCTCAGATATTTATTGTATCCTACCATGTACTGGGGACTCAGCAGTGAATGAGACAGAGTTCCCTGCCTTTCTAGAGCTTACAGTCTAGTGAGGAACAAAAGAAACACAGAAACAAGATGGTTTTAGACTGTCAAGTGCTATGAAGGAAACAGCATGACATGACAAATAGTGATAAATGGTGTGCAGGGAGAGAGATAACTTAGTAATTAAAATTTAGTTATATGCTGTCCACCTGAAATTATCACATAGTTAATCAGCTATATTCCCATACAAAATAAAAAGTTTTAAAAATGAGTTACAAGAAGGATGGCCAGGGGAGATGGTAATGGTTGGATTGAGAGCTAAGTCTCTAGAAGGAGCCAGAAGGATCCAGGCTGGGGGAATGACAGTTGCAAAGGCAGAGATAACTATGTAGTCTTGATGGAACAGCAAGAAGGCCAGTGCAGTGGGATGGGGGGAAAGTGAGGGGGCCGAGGTGGGAGGGGCCTGGGGGCTGCAGGACCTGCCAGGGTAGGCATGGAGTCTGGATTTCATTTCACTGGGGGGTGGGGGGAGGGTTTGAATCAGAAGAGTGACATGACCTAGTTTACAATTTTGGTAATGATCGCTTTGTTTTCTGAGTGGAGAGCAGACTGCAGGAGGCAGGGGTGGAAGTCAGGAGACCAGTGATGGGGAGCAGTGATGCAGCCTGGGGGACCAGGGGGTGCAAAGAAGATGATGGTCAGATTGGGGGTGGCTTCTGCAGTAGCTTGGCCACCTCTTACTGATGGATTAGGTGTGGGGGCCCATTCTTGGCAGTGGTTCAGTGGTTGTGATTCCGGGCACCAAAAGTGGGGCCCATGGGTTAAGACGCCAAGACCAACAGGGTGTGCAGAGGAAGGGGCCTTTCAGGGGGGTCTGCAAATGCCTTTCCCAGGCCGGCTGATGTGTACCGTCCCCACCCCTCCCCCCACCCCCAGAGGAAAAGGCAGCAGCTGGAGTTTTTCTTTCTCCAATGAGCCGTGGCTGGATTAACCTGTCAGTGTTAAGGAGGACATCGACAGAACTTGGTGAAGCCGAAGAAGCCACTGGAAGCGGCTGCTGCCGCCATGTCAGGCTGGGGAGTGGGGTCAAGTCTCTCTCCCAAAGGTCTGGAGATCGGGGTGGGGGCTTGCGGGAAAGGTTGTCGGACAGGATGTCGGACCACTTTTGGCATCTGCAGCTTCCCCTCTGATCGTTAGAGAGCTACCTGTGGCTCACCTGAGCCGGGAACCTAGGCCAGAGGGCCTCGTTGGCACTGAGCATGAGCTGAAGGAAGGGCGCTGGAGGACCTTCATCCCCCGCCTCCGCCCCACTTCCCCCTGGGCGGGGTGAAAAGCCACGTGCCGACCAATGACCTGCCTTATTTGCCTTTCAGAAAGGCATTTGCTGATGTTTCTTTTGGTTTGCTTTCTCTCTCTCTCTCTCTCTTTTTTTAAACTTTGGAAGGGTTGATCTAGCCAGGGCCAACCTCCGTGTTATCTGTGTGTTTTCTAAAGACGGGCCTGGGCGCGTCAACAGCGCATAAGCCACTTTGGGGAGAAATGCCCGGGAAAAATAAACAGTGCTTATATGTTGGTTACCAAGTGGGGGCTTTACTTCTGATTATAGTGGGAGGAGAGCTGTCCTCATTCACAGCCTCTCAGTTTTCCACGGATAACTCATCTGCTTTACAGATTAGCATGAAATTTTCTTTCTGATACAAGGTGCCGAGAGTGAATTTATTCTTTCTCATATCCTAGTACACGACCATGACCATCATCTATCCTTGCAGGCTTCTTTCTCAGTTTTTTATTTATTCTTTATTATTTATTTTTAAAATTTATTTAATTAATTTTTAAAATTAATTAATTGTTTATCATTTATTCTCTTTTATTCCTCTACCCCACACCCCTCCCCTAATAGGCAACCCTTCTATTCTGTTCAATGATCATCTCTTGTGTTGTTTATGCACCTGCAAAACGTGTGTTTTTTCCCTTAACTTTTTATTTTGTATTGGAATATAGCCGATTAACAATGCTGTGATAGTTTCAGGTGAACAGCGAAGGGAGTCAGCCATGCATATACATGTATCCTTTCTACCCCAAACTCCCCTCCCATCCAGGCTGCCGCATAACATTGAGCAGAGTTCCCTGTGCTATACAGTAGGTCCTTGTTGGCTATCCATTTTAAATATAGCAGTGTGTACATGACCTTCCCAAACTCCCTAACTGTCCTTTCCACCAGCAACCATAAGTTCACAAAACATGTATTTTTAATTTACATAAATGGTACGGTGCTATAGATCTCATTGTTTCTCACCCTTTCCCCCCCACCCAGCACTGTTTTCGAAGAGATTGTGAGATGTGCATGTAATCCTTTGCTTCTAATTGTTGCTGTACTCCAAAGTGTAAATCCCTTATATTTTACCCATTTTCTTATATTTATTAGTTTCTCTCCAGTTACCCAGATCATTTCTGGAAATTTTCCTGCACTGGGCAGCTGGGATTCTTTCAAGACATAGAGACTCATTTTTTTTTTTTTTTTCTGTTTAAGATAAACAGATACATTCAGAAACAAAGATTGTTTACATTCTCTGAAAAGTATTTTTCAATAAACCTAATTAGCTAAAAAAAACACAAAAACCAACCAAACCCTAAATTTTGTGTCTTCTCAGTAGATAGTATTAAGCAATGTACAATAAAGATGCCTTTTTCAAAGAGTCTATCACCAAGAACTGTTCCCGAGATGGAAACCAGTCTGCACAAGGGTTCTGTTCCTGGGTTTCACAGAGGCCCAGAGCCTGATAAAGGCAGAGGGTGAACACAACAGTTTGTGAGTATATATTTATACATATATATAAAACACATTTTATATGTGTGTGTGTATGTGTGTATATATATATATATATATATTTTCACATATTACCCCCTAAGGAGAACTAATAGTTTTCTTTCATCACTTACACTCTCCAAAGAGATTTAAAGAACAAAACCCTGATTAAGATCAAGTGACTTATGACACAGACAGACATCTTAATATGCAGCAATGTGATGTGTCATAATCCTCTACTCTTAGCAGCTGCATGCCTCTCCATCAAATGGTTTTCCTTGTAGAACTTAAACCTCTGCACACCAACACTTCCCCAAACTGATGTTCCTTAAAGATTATTGAAGTGAAGTGACTCAGTCGTGTCCGACTCTTTGTGACCCGTGGACTGTAGCCCACCAGGCTCCTCCGTCCATGGGATTCTCCAGGCAAGAATACTGGAGTGGGTTGCCATTTCCTTCTCCAAAGAGACTCATTTTTAATAGAACTTTAATGTCGTTTGGGGCTTCCTTGGTGGCTCAGATGGTAAAGAATCCACCTGCAATACAGGAGACCTGTGTTCAGTCCCTAGGTCAGGAAGATCCCCTGGAGAAGGGAATGACTACCCACTCCAGTATTCTTGTCTGGAGAATCGCCTGGTGGGCTATAGTCCATAGGGTCGCAAAGAGTTAGACATGGCCGAAGTGATTTAGCATGTAGCAGTGTCATTTGAGAGGTGCAGATTGATGCTTTGCTGTTTTGCTTTGGATGGTTTGCTCAGCAAACACTGAGGAGCAGCTTCTAATATCAGACCCCATAGGTATGTCGAGGAAAGCAGAGGTCAAGTTGATGGGATCTGGAGCCAGGGACATCTGGGTTTAAATTCTGTCTCAGATACTCATTGACTGTGTGACCTTTGGCAAAGTGAGTTTGTCTCTCTGAGTATCAGTTTCTTCTTTAAAATGGGGATAATCTTAATATTCTTATTTTATAAGATTGCTTGAGAGTGAAATGAGATTATGCATGATGTGGTTTGTGTAAGGAAACTTTGTCTTAAATGGTACTTAAGGGCGGGATGTGGATAAATAGGTGTTAATGGCCCTCTATGTTCTGCTGAATTTACCCTGTGTGGAGGGGTGTATGTGTGTGTGCTGGGGAGCAGTTTCCTGGCTGAGGTTGAGGCAGTCATTTCCCTCAACAACCTGTTGAGTAGTCATTTCCCCAACTACACAGAGAGACCCAGATCCTGTCCCCGACTCAGCCACACAAGCTTCTCTGTGTACCCCCCAGAGCCTTGGTTTCCTTCTCTAACACTAGCATGGCCTCTGGAAAAACACTGGGGGCAGCAGAAAAGATCGCATTGGCCCTGAATACGCTCAGAGGGTAAAATGCTTCAGAGGCTAGTAGTGGGCCTCCTCAAGTGGCCATAGAGGCTCCCCAGAGCCACCCCAAGTCCCTGGGATTGAGCAGCTTTCAGCTCTGGAAAATCTTCCCTCTGGTTGTCATGGCAGCAGATCTGGAATGGGAGCTTTATCCCGATGGAGCTGCACGGGGGCATTTCTGATTGACACAGACTATAACGGTGACCTCAGGGCTCTACTACGGGGTGGTCTCTGATGCCCTGGGGGGCTCCCCACCTGCTCTTCATCCTCTTGCTAGAAAGGTCTCTGAGATAAAGTCTGTCCAGTTGGGTTCAAGTCCCAGCTATGCAACATGGTAATTATATCTTGGAGCTGTAGTTTTGTACAGGAAGCAAATGAGTTGGCGGATAGACAGAGCAGTCCCAAAGGACTAGCCCTGTGCTTTTCATTCATATGAGTGATTGCCTTTAACCCTCAGAAATCCTTGGGAAAGAAGCAGTAGTATTATGCCCATTTTGCATACAGAATTCTGAGGCAACAGAAAGCTGGAGAGGTTTCAGTCCCCTCCCCGTCCCCGCCCCCCCCCACCCCAGTTCATTTAGTAAAGGGTGGATTCAACAACTCAAATCCAGATCTTTGGGATATTGCAGTCAAGTTTCCATAGCAAAGAAATAAACTTCCCAGGGCCTCATTCTTCTGCTCTGTAAAATGGAATAATAGTCAGTTACCATTTCCCTTAATATTCAGAATTGTTGCAAAGATCGAGCAATTTAGAAACACTTTTTAACAATGTAAAGTTCCACAGAAATGGATTGTCTAGTCTTCAGCTCCTTCTGGTTTGTAGCCAAAGCAACAACATCACTCTTGTAAAGGCCTGGATCTCACTGACCAGTAGGATGCTGTATTCTCAGTGGTTAAAGCACAGCCACTGCCTCTAGACTTCTTTGGAATTCAGCTGTGCTACTTGCTGGATTGTGACCTTGGGCAAGTTGTTTGGCCTCCCTGGCCTCAGTTTACTCACCTGTAAGATGGGAATAATAATATTATCTCCCTTGTAGAGTTGCTATGAAGATTACATGAGTTAATATACATGTGAAGCACTCAGAACAGTGCCCAGTACTTGGTCAACTATAGAAATGCTAGTTGTTTATTATTGCCTAGGACATTTAAAAAATTACTTTTAGAGTCAATGGTGTTTCACAATAACCTTCTGAAGGAGAGAGTTGGGATTTACTCCTTCCATTTACAGATGAAAGAACTAAACCTCATAGAGATAAACCTTTTCCGTAAGATCACAAGGTAAGTTGGGAACCAGAAAAAGGTTCAGTCTTTAGGGTTGACAGTGGCTAAGCCACAGAACTCCTAAAGCACAGCAGGTCCACCAGGCCAGTGACAAGGCATCAAGCCAACAAAATGTGACAATATGCTGGAAAAAGCAAGCAGTTAAAACTGTCCTCAGCATCCTTCCTGGTGGGCCCCAGCAGCTGTGGCTGTGAACACATCCAGGTGGGTGGCTCCAAGTCATAAAACACAGCAGGTGGCTGACTCCCATAGGGCGCTGGGAGCCCCAGGCTAAACACACAGGGTTCTGTAGGCTAGTTCTCATGCTTTGGGGTGAATTGGGTATCTCCCCCCTCCCAGCTTCTGACTCCCCTACACGTGCCATCAGCAAACCTCTGGGCTCTTTGTTGTTCACTCCACCAGTTGGTTGGCTCAAGGCGGGGGGTATGCAAGGACCAGGCATTTGTAAATAACCTGACTTAACTGTGGGACAGCCCGGCTGGGCTGCTGGGGCTTAGCAATGAGAGCTAAGATTCCTTGGGTATTCAAATCTCCATTTCATCCCTTTTAACTGTGCAGACCTGGCTATTTACCAAAGCTCCCTGTACCTCAAGATTTTTTCTGACTATAAAATGGGAATGCTGTTAACCGCAACATGGATTTTACAGGGTTCTCACAAGGTCAAATGGGTTCATATGGGCAGAGAGGCCAGGACCCTATCATCACCATTGGTGTTATTTGTTAGTAGCTGATACAAACTTGTTCTCAGATCTTTGGATCTATTCATAGTTCAGGAAGGCTCTAGGACATCACTTGTACTAGTGGTTTCCAAACATGGATCTGGCCTGTAATAAAGTTCCCACTAGCCTTGGTGAAAGGAGGAAATTAGGCCTTTACAGACAGGCAAAACATTACCAACTAAATTCTCCTAGAACGACTTTTCATTTAGTCTAATGTTGTCTTTTCTGCTCATTTATTGTTAAAATATGTTCTTTAAAAATGACACATTGGCAATAGTTGATGGTAGTTTCTTTAAAAAAAATTTTTTTGGTGCCATTCCTTGGAAAATAACAACAACAACTAAAGTGGGCAACTCTCGGGAGTGCCCCGCTAAACTCTGGAAGAGAATTGTGCTCATTTGAGAAATCCAAGTGTCTGGGAGCTTATTTTGCCCAATCATTAACTTCAGGGGTTATTCAATTTTAGTGTATGCAAGAATCTCCTGGGGTATTTTTTAATTCTCAAGGCCCATCCCTGGGAATTCTGGCTCAGAAGGTTTGGGTTGTACCCTGGAACCTGCAAGGTAAAGGGTTTCCTGACTGATACAGTTGCAGCTGATCCATGGGTCACTCTGGGAGGAACAATGCTCTTTCCCATGGGTGAATTCTCTTCATCACTCCCAGGGCAGTGGGCTTGAATGCCTCTAGGATAGTTGGCTCAGCACCTACAAAGTCATTCTGTGCATTGCTGAACAGGTTCGATCAGCGTGGTTGTCCTTCTTGATGTTAACTTAGATCTGATTGCTGTCACTCCTGATCATTCTACCTTCCAGAACCAAACTGAAGAAATGAAAATCCTAAGACAGAACATGATCTTTAAGTGCACATTGGGAGGTAATTGTATGAGGCTATAAATCTAAGTTCATTTTTGTCAGGGGGATAATTCAAAAATAAATGTCTGGTCTGCTCTGCATTGAATTTAGAGGTCCTCTCAACCAACATACAATCGTTTATTCATTCAAGATACAGTTACCACTATTCAGTTGATAGATACTTATTGACTACTTACTACCATGTAGGTCAGATATCCCCAGATAATAAAGTGGACCTTCAATTTCCACATTTTCCCTGTAAAAATCAATCCCTCCTGACTTGCACAAAATGGGTAGCCAGACTTTAAAAAATAACCTATTAGGAGCTGAAAGAAAGAAAACAAAACCTATTAAGGGAGGTAGATGAAATGGTCAAATGTCCATTTATAGTGTTTGATTCATCAACTATATTATACAAAAATACTTATTATATAAAATAATCAAGTAATCCATAAAAACTATGCTTTCTGCCACTGACATATATTTTAAAAACAGTCAACAAACCAGAAAAGTAAGGGCAATTTTATAATTTTTAAAAAAAGATCATCTGCTACAAATACCTTTTGTTAAAGAATGGGTAAAGGAAGAGATACCACTTGGAGCATAATGGTTGAAAACTTTAGAAAGAATTTCTTAACTATTTTGTTATTCAAAACAAGTAAATCGAGAGAGAGAGAGAGAGAGAGAGAGAGACAGAGAGAGAGACAGAGAGAGAGAGAGATAATGACAGTGTAAAAAACTTTAACGACCTGGATAGAAGGTAGATTTCCATTTTCTGAGGGATATTTGGTTGGGGGTGCCCTTATGTTCTATTTGCTCATTTTTAGTATTTATTGGGCACTGTGCTCACTGTGCAGATACA
This sequence comes from Odocoileus virginianus, assembly GCF_023699985.2. Lineage (NCBI taxonomy): Eukaryota > Metazoa > Chordata > Mammalia > Artiodactyla > Cervidae > Odocoileus > Odocoileus virginianus. Next base: position 57,523,660 of record NC_069685.1, on the reverse strand, counting down.
GTAGAAAACAATTTAGAGTTGGTATCTTCCCTCGAGGAGGCAGACATAAATCAATGATGATACAAATGAATGTATAATTAGAACCTGAGGCAAGGGTTCTAAAGAGAGGAGTACAAGTTTATGAGTACATGTCACAAAGAAATCTGACCTCATCTTCCTGGAGGAAGTGACATTTGACCTGGGAGCTGAGGGATGAATAGAAGTTAACCAAGTGAAAAGAGAAAAGAACATTCATGACAGAGAAAAAAGTGTGTGTCAAGGCCCTGAGGTGGTGATATTCAAGGATCAAACAAGGCCAGCATCGCGCAAACATAGGGTTGTGGGGAGCTCAGTGTGAGATGAGGTTGGTAGTACCTGCAGGGCCATCATGAGGAATTCGTCTTTATTCTGAGAGCAGTGCAATTTTATAAGCAAAAGGATGACCTAGCCTAATCTGTTTGGAAAATGACTTCCTGGTTGCAGCACAGGATTCTCAATAAGGGGAGGAAATACTCTAAACTGACTGAGAAAGCTTCTTGTATTGGCCAATCCCCCTACACCCCTTCTGTTTATAGCACTGACTTCCTAGAAATTAGGAAGACAGTGGGACCCCAACCAGGGAGTGTTCTGCAATTAATCATGGTATAGGGTCTGATTCCTGAAAATGTGGGGGCTGAGAGTGAAGTGAGGAGATAGGGATAGTTGCCAGTCTGCCTGGGTTTGAATCCCAGCTCTGCTCTTATGCAAGCTTTCTGGGTAGCTCAAACAGTAAACGATCTGCCTGCAATGCGGGAAACCTGGATTCGATCCCTGGGTTGGAAAGATCTCCTGGAGAAGGGCATGGCAACCCATTCCAGTATTCTTGTCTGGAGAATTCCATGGACAGAGGAGCCTGGCAGGCTACAGTCCATGGGGTCACAAAGAGTAGGACACAACTGAGCGACTAACACTTTCACTTTTCTGCTGCTGTGTGACTTTGAGCAAGTTACTAAACCTCCATGTACCTCAGTTTCCTCATCTGGAAAATAGGGATGACAATAACATCTACTTCCTGGGATTGTCTTGGGAGTTTAAGAGGTCAGTATATATATTGTCTTTGCTTGGGACAGGCATGAGCTGTTGTGGCTCAGCTGGTAAAGAATCCGCCTGCAGTGTGGGAGACCTGGGTTCGATCCCTGGGCTGGGAAGATCCCCTGGAGAAGGGAAAGGCTACCCACTCTAGTATTCTGACCTGGAGAATTCCGTGGACTGTATGGTCCATGGGGTCGCAAAGAATTGGACACAACTGAGCGACTTTCACTGGAACAGGCATGAGAGATGCTTGATTAACACTAGTTACTGTTATTTTGATGATGCTGATGAAATTCCAGAGCTCGACGTTCTAGAGGGGGTACTCTTAATCCTTTCCGCTCTCTGCCCACTGCCTCACTTCTTTTTGGACTTTACTTAAACATCGGCTTTTCAGTGAGGCCTTTTCTAATCATCTTATTTAAAATATCACCCCCCTCCAGAATTCTGCTTCTTCCTTCTTTATTTTTCCCCCTAGCACTTAGCACCAGATGACACACAATTTTACTTGTTTATTTCATTTGTTGTCTATCTCCCCCCACTAGAATGTCAGCTCCACCAGTGCAGGAATATGTGACTATTTTATGACTATAAGCTCAATACACTGTACCCCACAGCATCTGGCAGCACAGTAAGTGCTCAGTAAGTAGTATTTGTTAGACAAATGGGCACTGACGGTGTCAGTCTAATGCTCTTTGCTCTTGTTCGAAAGCTGACCCACTCTCCAGGCTGCTCTGACTCGTCTTACGGTTCGTTAAATGGCAAAAGCAGTAAAAGAGAAAGCAAACGCCATGCCTTAGAAGGGGTGAGGGACAGTCGGGGAAGGTGCTGAGGCACCAGAGATTTTGGTGATGGGAAAGAAAGTGAAGGTCTTTTTATAAAACCAGCTCAGCAGCCTGATCTTTGTAACCTGATTAATGATATTAATCCTTTGTCAATACCAACATTACCTCAGCTCTGGCTGTGGCAATTGGTGGAACAGCAGACTTATTCAATATTTAAGAAGACCTGCATTGCAGGAGAAGGATTTGGGCTGCGTGTGGAAGAACAAGCAGCAAATGTTCAGTGACAGTCTCTTAAGTGGTGGATTATTTTTAAAAGGAGAGAAACAAGAGAAGAAAAAGCCCTAAGGCCCTCAGCCTCCCCCTGGGCTGCCTTGGTTTCTGGTAACATTTGCTCTGACTCAGAGCGAAGAGTGCTGTCAGCAGAAGGGAAACTATGGACCAGGAAATTTGGTTTCCTGTGCTTCTTTTTTCTAGCATTACATGCAGAGGTGGTCCCCGGAGTGTGTGTGGTCTCTAGACCAGCAGCATAGCATCACCCTGGAACTTAGAAATGCAAATTTGGGGGCTCTATCCCAGACTTGGGCTTCCCTGGTGGCTCAGATGGTAAAGCATCTGCCTACGATGCGGGAGATCCGGGTTTGATCCCTGGGTCAGGAAGATCCTCTGGAGAAGGAAATGGCAACCCACTCCAGTACTCTTGCCTGGAAAATCCCATGGATGGAGGAGCCCGGTATGCTACAGTTCATGGGGTTGCAAAGAGTCAGACACGACTGAGTGACTTCACTTCACTTCTTCATCCCAGACTTCCCGAATCAGAATCTGCAGGGCTGGGAAGTGGGCATCTGTTTACTTTCCTGAGCCCTCCAGCTGACCCTGATGTGCATTCAAGTTGAAGGTACACTGGCTGGAGGAGAGGGAGCCTGGAAAGAGTGTGGTTCAGGGCACATGGTTCTAAGCTGGTGGTTCTCAGCCCCAGCTGCACAGTAACATCATCAGGAGGACTTTCAAAAAGTATGACGTGGGTACCCACCATAAGCATCTTCTTTAGTTGGTTTGGTTGGGACCCTGGAATTAGCATTGTTGACTCCTCCCATCCCCCCTCAACAATTCTAGGTTGCAGCCAGGGATGTGACACTTTGTTCTAAGGCAGTCCTTCTGTTTACCAGTGATGTGACTTTGGTGAGTCATCTTACCTCATGTGTCCTCATTTGGCACATCTTCGAAGTGGGCCCTAAAACTCTAATCTTATATGACTTGCAAGGAAATGAAGATTAAGAGGGATGCTATTGTGATATCTTCGTAGGTGTTAAAATGCTGTGCATGTAGGAGAATTGATGAGGGTCTCCTGGGATGTGTCAATGCCTTTTTGATGGTTCTTGACCATTTCCTTCTGGTTGCCTCATTGACCCCTCTCATCCCCTTGGGGATCTAGGGCTACAGAATGCTTACCTCAACCCCCAAGAATTTAAAAGATCACCGAGGCTTCTCAGTTTGGAGATTACTGCACTTGGGAGAGGAAGGGTCAACACAAGGTGCAAAAGGCAGGAAAAACAGGAGGACCTGGGTATAAGTTCACATCTTACAGGCTGTGGTTGGCAGTGAGGACTTTGTATGAGAGTTATTGTTATTTTGAAATGAGAACTGCCAGTTTTTGAGCATTTAGTGTGGGCCAGCACTGTCCTAGGGGTGCTGCATGTCTGATTTCATCCAATTCTTCCATTAGTCCTGAGTAGAAGGCACAGTGATAAGCCCCATTTTCTGGACAAGGAAGGTGAGGAGCCAAGGAACTTGCTTAAGGTTCGAGGCTAGCAGGGGATAGAGCCAAGACCAGCCTCAGTGACATGTCTGGATTTAGGTACTTCAAATGCAGTGAGTCCCTAAACTAAAGACAGGTTGGCTTCCAGGGAAAGGTAATTCTTGAGGAGAGAGTCTGAAGATGTCCCAAGAAGCACCAGGTGAAATGAGTGTGGGAGGAGTTGACCATCACCTCCTCTTCATTTTGGAGAAGGAAACGGCAGCCCACTCCAGTATTCTTGCCTGAAAAATCCCATGGACAGAGGAGCCTGGTGGGCTGCAGTTCATAGGGTTATGAAGAGTCAGACGTGACTAAGCAACTTCACTTTCTCTTTCCTCTTCCTTTTGCCTCTAAATCCAGACCTTTAACCCAGTGCCTCCTGCTGGCTTCAGTTCTACATCACAAGAGCTTGGTTTTTCCCTCAAGCCTTCTCTGTCACCAGGTCCCATTGCTGGGGATATTTTAGTTTCCTTTCTTGATTTTCCTTGCAATTTAGTCATGGAAAAGCCAGATTAAAAACTCAGAATAATTGTAAAACTTCAACTCTTCTTTTAAAGAGAAATGACCTTCAAATTTTCCTTTCTTTCCTGAATAAGAAGCTGGGAATCAGGGACAAGGGGACTCAATCCACACTTGTTCTTGGCTTTGAAAAATGAAGACTATCCTACTCCCTCAAATCAGCCCTCATAAGTGACCCATTTTATTGTAGAAACTGAGCTGGCAGCCTGGCTGGAGAGGAACCACTTGCAACTACCCCTGGCTCACTGCAAACCTTCTGCCTCTGAGCATGCCCCGTGGATGTTAGAGATTAAAAATATGCTTAAAAACCCATTTGCTCCCAGCAGTGGTTTGTTATCTGATTAGACTCCAGAAAGGCTGTGTACTAGATGATTCCTGCAAGCTTTACATCCCCAGTTGAACCCCAAGTCAATATGTTCCCTCTTGGCTGGTTTCCATTCTTCTTCTTCACCTCATTCTGCCCCTAGAAAGGTGATGGTGTGGGAATGGGACTTGAAGTGCACCTCTGGCTTTGCATGGGAGAAGCTGGCCAGGAGACAAACCACAGTGACAGTCCTTTTAGGTCCTTGGCACTTTGCCTCCCAAACTGCCTCTTGGCATCAATTATCTTATTATCGGCCCTCTGCCTCTACTGCACTCTGAAAGATAAAAGAGAAAACAGACCAAACTACCAAGCATTGTCCCACTTAATAGTCCTCTTTGTAAGAGGAAAAGTAGAAAGGTAGGAGTGCTTGCTGATTAGTATTCTATATATATTTACATATATATGATACATATGTATATATGATATATAACATCTGTATATATGTATATGTTATTTATTGTATATATACATATATGTATATATCTGTGTGTCTGTGCTCAGTTGTGTCTGACTCTTTGCAACCCCATGGACTGACTGTAGCCCACCAGGTTCCTCTGCCTGGAAAATTCAGGCAAGTATACTGGAGTAGGTTGCCATGCTCTTCTCCAGGGGATCATCACCCCCCCCCCAACACACACACACAAGAATCGAACTTTCATCTTCTGAGTTTCCTGCATTGCAGCAGATTCTTTGCTGCTAAGCCACCTAGGAAGCTGTGTGTGTGTGTGTGTGTGTGTGGAGAGAGAGAGGGAGGGAGCAGATTATCATTCTTTGCAGTAGTTATGTTCTGTAAAGTCATCATGTTATGTTTTGTAAAGTTCATCATCGTGGTCACTGATGAACAAATGACTCAGCTGTTGCTCCCAGAGGAAAATCAGGGTTAAGTTCTTGCAGGCTTCTGGTTATACTGCATCAACCAATCCATATATATCCTTGCTTTTTGTGCTTCTGTTTAAAGACACCTTATTTAATACACATCTTAGTCTGTATGAGCTACATTGATGGAAAACCTAACTCAAACTAATTCAAGTGATGCTAAAGGAAATCTATTGGCCAGCATAATCAAAGAGTCCATGACACCGCTGAGGCGTGACTGGATCCCATAGCTTAACAGCTGTAGGAGTGAGATCTGACTGTCTCTTCATTCTGCTTCCCTTTGGGTTACCCTCACTCCCAGGCAGATTTTCTCTACCTGGTCAAACCTCACCAAGTTAAGTTTGTCTTATCCCATCTTCAGTCCAATAAAGAAAAAAGAGAAACTCCTTCCTAAGACATTCCAACAAAAGTTGCAGGACTGAGTCTAATTGGCTTGTATTGGGGAACCAATACAACTTTGAATCAGAAGAGGAGAATATGTTGATTGCCCAGACCAGGGTCATGTGACTGCCTCATGGCTGGTAGTTGAGGTCATTCCCATCGGAACCCCATGGGTAAGATAGGAAAAGGATGGTTCACTAAAATATAATTGGAGTGCTGATACCAGGAGAAGGAGGGACAGTTGTCCACTTCCCATCCCCCCATGGAACATTCCATCTTGTGGAGGAGGATTTCTGTGAACTATAGGAGGCTAAGCCCTGAGTTTCTGTATCCCAAGTACTTTAAAATTTCAGAGACGAAAGGGTTCAAGGGGCTATAGAAGGCATCATGGGACTGTGAGAGTTGAACTGGGCCTTGAGGTGTTAAATGGAGGAGCAGGAACATTTCAGAGAATGAAAAAGGCTTCTCAACACCTTACCATCCTGGTAGCTTCTGTTGCATGAACCTTGGGGAGAAAAGTGTGATTCACATCATAAAATGATGGTGGATCACAACTTTTAGAAAGTTCATCAATTACTAGTTCCACCCCATGTACACACACACACACACACACACACACACACACACACACTTTCGTATATTCACTAAAATGAGAGAAAAAGTGAAAGTGAAGTCGTTCAGTCGTGTCTGACTCTGCAACCCCGTCCATGGACTGTAACCTACGAGGTTCCTCCATCCATGGAATTTTCCAGGCAAGAGCACTGGAGTGGGTTGCCATTTCCTTCTCCAGTTCCCACCCAGGGATCGAACCTGGGTCTCCTGCATTGCAGGCAGTCACTTTCTACTATCTGAGCCGCCAGGGAAGCTCCAAAATGGGAGAAGTAAAGTATTAAATATGTGCCCTGTCTGTGGTCCTGAACCATAGCTCGGGCCAAAGCTCTCTTGATGTCTCCCCAACTTTTCTAAGAAGTCCTGGTTCTTATTGGTTCTGATTCAGTTTGGGGGAAAGCCAAATGATGTTGTTAAACCTCAACTTTCCATCTGTAAAATGGACTCAATGATGTCTCTTTGCAAGCATTGTATGAGCCAATGTATGTAAATCATATAGTGTGGTCACTGGCACCCAGTAAATGGTAAATACCAGTAGAGCTGTTATTCTCAGCTATTATATCCTGGAGATGTGACAGGATATAATGGAGACTTCTCCTTATTTAATTCTAACCATGTACTGGACACTATTCTAAACACTTTACAAGTATTAACTCATTTAATCCTTCAACGTCCCTACAAAGTAAATACTGCTATCACTATTATTATGAAGTTTTTCATATGAGGAAACTAAGGCACTGAGAGGTTTAGTAACTATCCTAACATCATACAGCTAGAGAGAGACAGAGTTGAAATTTGAACTGTGGCAACTCAGCATCTTTCAGCCTCTGCACTCCTCTGCCTCCAGTGATGAAGGTCATAGCACCCACCTGCCCAGGTCATTGTGAAGACCAAGGACTTTGTAAATTGCAGAGTGCTCCATCCATTCTTGCTCTGGTGGCTGTTTTCATGGGGACATAGGGGGAGGAACAGGAACTTTGGGGTTCACTTGGGTTCTCCAGCCAGCCCTGACCGAGATTCGTTTTTCTGTTGCTTTCCCCCACTTGGTGTCAGGACAGCAGGAAAGAGGAGTGGATAGAGCCAAGTCTTCAAGATTTATTATTCATGGGAACCAAGAGAAGCTTTTTGTTCTTTCTGACCTGGTCTCAGATTTCTTAGAATCCACATCCCAGGAAGGTAGCATGGCTGGACCATCTGAGGCAAAAACTGTCCTTCCTGGCCAGAGACCCTGTAACCTCTGTTCCTTTGGAGGGTGAGGATTCTGCAAGAGCCCCTGGTGGCACCACGTGAGGGTTTGCCCTGCCCAGCACTGGCCTCTGCTCTCCACTGCTGTGTTTGCCAGTCCAACCTCTCAACAGCCCTATGAAGGAAGGGCTGTTACAGCCCCCATTTTACAGCCTCAAGATAATTGAGGCTCTGAAATGTTAATTAATTTTTTCCGGGCTCACTCAGCTCAAGTTTAGCTGGGGGTTGAATTCAGGTCCATGTTATGCCAAAGCCTGAGCTCTTGGTGGAAGATTCTGCCATGGAATTTGTATCATGTGTGAAAACGACTGTGTTGTGTGTGTGTAGCAGGGGTGTTGGAACTGAAGATGGTTGGTGTGTAGATGCAGTTGAATATGGGGGTGACTGGCATAGATGTGGGAGTGTTGTGGGTGGAGAAAGTGCTGGGGGTGTGGGAGGAGGGGTGGTTAGGAGTGTGTGGAGGGTGTGTGGATGTGTAGTTTGAGTATGAATGGGCATAAGTGCACCAAAGTGTTGTCAATAGGGATGGTAAGTATGTGGCATGGGAGGGAAGGGGGCTGTAGCGTGAGTGTAGGTAGGTGTTGGTGAACTGAAGTAGAGGGTGTGGGTGACAGTGAATGTGAGTGTGTGTTTGTGTGTGTTGAGGTGAGGAGGCAAGCAAAGTTCTTCCTGAGCCCTGATTGCTTCTTCCAAGGATGGAATGACATATGCATTTTTCCAGGGCAGGGCGCATCTGAGACCAGAGTACTGAATCTTTCTGTCTTATAAATGGAAACTGGCCTTGCTTGCTTGATGAGAGAGTCAGACAAGTGAAATGTGAGGAGTTTTGCTCACACATAAGAGGAAAGTCTGTGAACTTGAACCATTCCTTTTCAAATGCAGAAAGAGGCCATTTCGGAAAAGCTCATAGCCCTCTTTACAACAGTCCCAACAAGTAGTTTTGCTGTGTGTGCTTGACCAACTCCAGTGAATGGGAACTCATTACTTCTCAAAGTAGCACATCCTCCTTTTGATACCTCTTATGGTATCAGCTCTAACAAGAGCTGGATTTTGTTTGTTTGTTTTGGTTTGCGGGATTTGGGGCCACACTGTGTGGCTTGTGGGATCTTAGTTCCCCAGCCAGGGTTTGAACCCATATCTCCTGCAGTAGAAGCACTGAGTCCTAACCACTGGACTGCCAGGGAATTCCCAAGAGCTGTTCTTTACCTTATGCCAGACTTTCCCTCACTGTACCTTTCACTTGGTGGTGCCAGATCTAGCTGGGCAGCTGTGTTATATGAGTGGTTGTCCAAAGTAATGGTCAGGAGTATTGGTATCAAGGGAATATACACCTGGATTTATACCTGGATGGCTCCCCCATCGCTGGAGAAGAAACAGGCTACCCACTCCGGTATGCTTGGCCTTCCCTTGTGGCTCAGCGGGTAAAGAATCACCTGCAATGTGGGAGACCTGGGTTTGATCCCTGGGTTGGGAAGATCCCCTGGAGAAGGGAACGGCTACCCACTCCAATATTCTGGCTTGGAGAATTCCATGGACTGTATAGTCCATGGGGTCACAAAATGTCAGACACGATATTTGACTGAGCGACTTTCACTTAAAAGAACAAATAATGTATTATTTGCAACAATAGTCAAGATAACAGAGTGGTCAGAAGGCTCATTTATACAAGACCCAGATCCAGGAATATCTTTGGATTTTCTACCTGCTACCATGTGACCTTGGCAAACCAGGACCTCAGTTTCCTTATCTGTAAAATGGGAGTGCTATGTCTCCTATCTGTGATTTGTGAAAGTGCCCCTCAAATGAGAGGATGCTGTTTTTTTTCAAAGGGATAAATGCCCCTCTCTGTTCTGAGTATTTCATCCCTGAGGCAGAGGAGGAATTAGGGTGACACTTGTGGTCTCTGTAACATGAGGAAAGTTAGCTTAGGGCTGCAAATAAGTCAGTTCCAACTGAGTTTTAATCAGAATGAATGGTATTGCAACTTGAGCCTGAGTGGCAGCCAGAGGCCATTAAGCTAAATTACTTGTTTTAATACACAGACCTGTCTAATCACATTTTCCTGTTTGGGGCTGTGTGTGTCTGTGCAAGTGTGCGCAAGTGCAAAAATCAATCATGAGCTTTTCCTCTTCTCCTTACTCACCACAATGGAGTAGGAGCAGGGATAAACTCGATTAACAACACAACAAAGGCGAGCTTCCACTTTATCAAGGAATCAGGTAAGTGGCTGGGCTATGCAGGGAGCCCTGAAGAGTGTTCTGTTAATAGTGTCTGCCTTTGCATTTTATTGTTCAGTGTTTGGGTGTGTAGACTCGGGGTTCAGAGGGATTCATAACCTAGGGAAAGAGGGAAATGATGGGGGCACCTCCATCTGGCAGGAGACATTTTTCCCCCAGGAAGATCAATTCTGGATGCTCTGCCCTGCTTTCAGTGGTGTCATGTGTTTTCTGCTGTGGACTCATTTTGAATGCATGCACTGTTATGGCTTTTTGGCTGTGTGTCCTTGGACAAATGACCTTACCTCTCTGGGCTTCAGTTTTCTGATCTGTAAAAGTGGGTAACAAAAGCTCCTGTTTTCTAGGATCTTTATGAAGATACAACTAGATATTACACATGAAACACTTAGTGCAGTTACCGGCTCACAGTGAGTCCAGAAAGGATGGGTTAGGTTGTGCTGTGGTAATAGCAATCCTCAACGTTGCAAGGACCAAGACAACAGAACTCTATTTCTCACTCATGCTACCTGGATATGGTGGGTTAGCAGTGGGTGTCTGCTCTGCATTTGTCCTCACATTAGGGACCCAGACTGAGGTGGGAGCTCCATGCTCATACATCTACGATTGTCAAGACAGGAAAAGGGGAAAGCGGTGACGTGAGCCCTTGCTTTAGTTTCCACCTGGATTTTTTTTTCTTTCGGCCAAAACAGTTTGTGTTCCAGCTTTCCAGGAAGAGGGAAGAGCAATCCTATCGCATTGTGGGAAGTCAGAAATATTTAGTTATCAGCATTAATGACAACCATTATGATCTAGTCACTAAGTTGTATCCGACTCTTGCAACCCCATGGACTGTAGTCTGCCAGGCTCCTCTGTCCATGGGGTTCTCCAGGCAAGCATACTGGAGTGGGTTGCCATTTCCTTCTCCATAGCACTCTCAAGTAACCCTTGTGTTAGTACAATTATATTGCTCTTATCATAATAACAGAATGCATTTTGTTGTTGTTTTTATTTCCATCATTCATTATCATGCTTCACATACTTAATCTGGCTTCAAGAATCCTGAGGCTTTTCCTACTCATGCCAAAGCTGGGTTCCCATTTCTTTAAGAAAACATAGCTGATATTTTTATTAATAATAACATAAATAAATGATAGTTCCCACTTACAAGAAGATGACTTGTGTCAGGCCTCATCTCATTTAATCTTCACAATTCTATTTTGAGATGGGTCCTGTTATTGTCCCCACTTTACAGATGAGGAAACAGGGTCAGGAAGGTGAATACACTTGTCAGGCTCATAAATGGCAGAATGGACTTGGCCCCCCCACCTCATACCCTAAGTCACCTTGCTGAACTGTCTGCTAAGAATATGTGGTCTTAGCCTCTGGATCTTTAACTGGAAGCAGGGGTTGTCTGCGTGGAGAGTGCTGGAGACACTATGCACTGTCCTTGTTGACCCACAGAAACAGGGGTTCATCACTGGGACCTATTCACTCTTTTCTGTTTTCCCCTTTTCCCAGCCTTACAGTCACCCCAGGCTCCATCCCCCTGAATGTCTCCATTCCTTAAATACTCCATGTCCATTGAAGCCTCTGAGCATTTGCTCACTCTATTCCCTCATCCTTTCCTCCAGTCTTCATGTTTTGCATACTCCAGCTCATCCTTCAGGGAGCAGTCCCAGTCTTACCCGTTTGGGGAAGGACCCACCCCACCCCCACCCCCAGACAGAGCCAATCCTGTCTGCTTCCATGGCATTTTGTACATTAATGAATCTAAACATTTTCTAGACACACACAATGCAGTCCATTTGGAGGAGGGAGGAAATTAGTCTTTGTTTTTAATTAATGCCAGTTCTCTCATCCTAGCTTTTAATACTGGCACCTCATTTGTCTATTAAGTACTTAGTTTTGCTTTTAATTAGTGCTGTTTATTGTCACTGAATTTTAATTGTCAGTGCAGGGTCTCAGCAGGCCTTGGTGAGGATACATAGCAAATGTTTCTTGTCCTCTTGCATAACCTCAGCTTGGGTGGCAGTGCCTCTGAAGTAAACAGGGAGGGGGGGCATTTCTGGACGGGCGGTGGATGAAGATGGGTGTTTTTTTCCCAGACTTCAGCCAATTCTGGTTTTCTTTGAGATCCCCATTTGCTCCAAGGTAGCTGGTTTATAAAGACACATAAAGAGAGGTTAGGAGGGTTCTAATGACAGAAATTCAATTCAAATTTGACTTCAGGAGAAAAAAAAATAGGAGCATATTTGTTCATATGTTCAACATATGGTAGCCAAAACAGACCATGAGGGATTCAGGTGTGGCTGGATCCAGCATTCCAACAGCATCATCAGGAACCAGTCACTCTCCATCTCTTAACTCCACTTTCATCCCTTGACAGACCTTTCCTATCTGGTGCCAAAAAGTGACCAATAGCAGCTCCGGGCTTCTTTTCTACCAGTTTAGCAATCACAATGGAAAAAGAATGCTTCTTTCCACATATTTCCAACAAGTCTTAGGGCATACCTTTACTGGTCCAGACTGGGACATGTGCCTATCCCTGAGCCCATGGGGCATATAATACACTGATTGGTTAGAGATGGATCTTTGGTCCACCTTTAGGGACCAGGTTTGGGTAATCTCCATCCGAGCCATGCAGATTGATAGGAGAGGGGGGTGGTTTCCCAAAGGAAAATTGGGGGTGCTGTTACTTAAAAAAAAAAAAAAAGGGATAAGTGATGGACAGGAAAAAGCAAGAAATCTCTACCCCAGGTATCCACTGCAGTGTCTCACTCGGGCCTAAAAAACACCTAGAAATTAGACATGTGTTCTTCTCCCCAGCCCCACGCTCAAGTAACACTAACAATGACCTCTTTGCTCAAAAAGTATTTTATCTTACCAGGCCTCTGCACGTGTATTAACCCTTTGGCTCTTCCCAAAAACCCTGTGAAGTTGGCATGACAAAGATGGGAATTTTTACACCCTCATTTTAATCAGATGCAGAAACTGAGGCCCAGAATGACTAAATGAGATGCCAGGAAATGAATAGGGGAGCTAAGGTCAGATCCCAGACTTTGGGTCCAAGGCCAGGAATTGTTCCATAACATGGGCTGCTCCATCAGCCAGATCTTACTGCATAACAAAGCAACCCACAAATGAGTGAATTAGGACAACAGCTATTTATTTATCTCAAGATTGTTTAGAGTCAGCCACTGGGTTGAGTTCACCTGGTTGGTTCTTCTGGTCTAGGCCAGACTTGGGTGATCTTGGCTGGGCTTGTTCACTTCTGTGGTTAGCTCGTACGTTAGCTGAGACTGGCTAGTTTATGATGGAGCAGCTGCATAGGCTAGGACAATTGTGGCCCCTTACAACGTGGTCTCTGCAAATTGCCAGAGTTGTAGAGCAGTGCGGGATGAGTTCTGTGCCTACCTTAAAAACCCATAAAATGGATTTTTTTAAAAAACCCATAAAATCCTGTGGGATTTTTTGAGGGCTTATGGCAGGAACCATCTGTTATTGTGATATGGTGATGGGAGAACCCTGGGGAGATGACAGTGAATTTGCTTTGTTTCAAGGCTGGCAGCACAGAGATGCCTTCATCTGGAGCATCTCTCAGACTTGTTTCTGTCTTCATCTTGGACACCAACCAGCTCAGCATGGAAGGAGTCAAAGAGTTGTCATTCCAGATTTGGCCAGGTTCAGGGGAGGCTGGGGATGACCCAACTGGTTCTAGAAGCAGAGAGAAGCCAGCAGCAGCCTGCACCCCCTGGATGAAACTGGGGTAAAGGATGCTGGGGCTCTGAGAGAGTGGAATGGCAAGACTTGCAGGCAGGTGGAGGCATGCTCAGCTCTGTCAAGTACAGTAGGCAGGGCAAGAGACCACCGTCTTTCTCTCACTGGACCGAGTGTCCTTGCCATGGCAAAGGTATGTAGGAACCATGCTGCTGCTTCTGCTGCTAAGTCGCTTCAGTCGTGTCCGACTCTATGCGACCCCACAGACGGCAGCCCACCAGGCTCCTCCATCCCTGGGATTCTCCAGGCAAGAGTACTGGAGTGGGTTGCCGTTGCCTTCTCTGGTAGGAACCATGAGTGCCTGTCAAATAATCAAAGCTGGATGCGTGGTTGAGACAGAATAGGATATATTCAGTTCACTTCTCAAAGTCCTTCTGTGGCTCCTACATCACTCAGAGTAGAAGCTTAAGTGGTCCTGATGATCTGAGGTCCACCCCACCCCCCCACCACGACCTCCACTGCTGCTTCAGCTCCCACTCATCTCCCCCTTGCTCACTCCACTCCGGCCACTCTGCCCTCCTTATCATTTCTCCAGCTAACCAGGTACACACCCACCCTGGGGCCTTGATACTTGCTTTCCCCCTCCACTTAGAATGCTCCGCCACAAGATAGCCACATGGCTCAGTCCATTACCCACTTCAGGTCTTTGCTCAAATATAATTTCTCAGTGAGCCTCCGCCTTTTTTTTTTTTTTAAGCACATCGCACAGCTTGTGGAATCTTAGTTCCCCAACTAGGGATAGAACCCAGGCCCCTGGTAGTGATAACGCTAACCACTGGACCACCAGGGAATTCCCTAGATCACTTATTTAAAATCAAACTTCCCTCTCATTCACCAACCCTCCTTTGTTTTTCTTTAAAGTGCTCAATCACCAGCTGACATGCTTTCATTTGACTTACTGTTTCCCCACTAGAAGGGAAGCTCCATGAGGACAAAGATTTTCCTTTTTAATTTGTTTTAATGCCATATCCCTAGTGCCTAGACCAGTGTCTGCCACAGAGTAATAGATGTTCTGTAAATTTCTTTTATTCTTCCCGTTTCTCAAGAGAAGCTGGAAATTTGTATTTTTAATAAAATCCTGTGCCTTTAAAATACTGGCTTACTCTTACTTTTAAAAACTATTGCATTGGCCAAACAAAACATACCTTCAGCCTAGATGCTGTCAGTGAAGTCCCCCCAGCCCCACTTCACTCCTGTTTGGAGCCCTTGGTGTAAGTTGCATATCCCATCCCATCAGGCAGTCTGAGTGATTCTGCCCCCCTCCCTCCACCCTGGATTCCTAATTGAGTAGAGGTAGGATGGACTCGGGGAAAGGAACAGGGCAGGAAAAAGAGACACAGAGATGGAACCGATTTGGCACCATCCAAGCTGGTGGCTGCAGGTTCTACTGTGAAGCATCTGGTTTAATTCCAGCTCTGTGGGGCTGGGAGACTGACTGTGGCATTGAACTCCACGCAGACAGCTGCAACCCATGCTGCGTCCCTGCAGTGCCCTGAAGGGCCACGTGCAGGGCTGCCACCAGCCCAGCCCAGCCACGCTGCATCACGCTTAGACACCTGCTGTGACTCTGAAGCTTAATGGACGGTCAGGGTTTTTTGTTGTTGTTGTTGTTTTTTGTCAGTTCAACTAAACCCAGCAGAAGACCTTGGAGATTCTGGGAAATGGAGGCACAGTTCCTTAACAAACCGTGCTGATGGGAGCCAGGGGAGAAGTAGGTAGAACAAAATGCAGAGGGAGAAAGGCAGGGTTCTGGAGTCTTTTCTGGGCTTGGCACTGGGTCTTTGAGTCATTTTAAAATGCAGGTGATTTAAAGATTAGTACCAAGCTGTGGAGGTGAGCAGATCTGGAACAAGGCCTGGCTCTGTCACTTACATGCAGATTTACTGAGTACCTTCCGCACTCACTGAGCTCTAGGACTTGTGTGGAGATTCATTGAACATCTACTGTATACCACACTCCTGCAAAGTGAAAACGTAAGGCCCCTTGTTCAAATACCATAAAACATTTTGAGATGATGACAGCAAAGCATTAAGCCAAGTGTGGGCTCTTCTAAGGACGGGGTCATTCTGAGTTCAGGGTCCTTCTAGACATGGGTCCCTGTGCGACTATACAGGCCAAAGCTTCATGAAGTTGGTTCCACATGCACTGGAGTCACTGCTGAACAAATACAGACCCAGACCCATAATATCTGTCATGGATATTATGGAATAGGTGGGGAAACAAACAGTGAATAAGTAAAGAAAAAATAATAATTACATATCTTGATAAATATTATAGAGGAAACAAACAGTGAGAATTAAGTAAGGAGTGAGAGGAGGTGACTTAGAGGGTGTAGTCTGTGAAGGCTTCTTGGAGGAGGTGACATTTGAGCAGAGAGCAGCAGAGCATGAGCAGAAACCCTCTATGCAAGAGTAAGAGGAAGAAGCTATCAAGGCAAAGGCAAACTACTCAGCAAAGGCAAACACTTGGCAGCTGGAAAAGCCAGCATGACTGGCATGGTCCAAGATCTAGGAACAGTAGCAGGTAGAAGATCATGACAGTTCTTTGAGGTCACGGAGAGTCTTAAATCTTATATGCATTGGACAGCCAATAAATTGAAGTAATTTATTATTTAAAAATTATCTTTTGAAAAGACATTTATTTTTGAATAGCTAAAGTATCTTCATGGTTGCAAATACAAAGGGATATCATGTGACAGTTCTTCCCATCTCAGGCCCAACCTCCCAGGCTCCCTCCATAGAGGCCAATGGTATTGTCCGTTTCTTGTGTGTTCTTTTCAGAGATGCTTTATGCATATACAACCTAAACATGCACATTATCCTACTTTCCCTGTTTACACAATAGTGTTCTCGGACAGTGTTCTATGTCTTGGCCTGGCCACTAGACAAGTAATCTTGGTGATCAGTCCATATCTGTCTTAAATTCTCATTATTCTTTGCAGCTGTGAAGCCCTCCACCATACAGATGCACCAGCATCCTGCTAGCCAGTGCTTGTTATTAGGCATTTAGATTGCTTCCTTGAAGGGCTTCAAGAAGGTCCTTGGGAAGTCCACTTAAACTCTCTGTGACTCAGTTACTCATCTGTGAAATGGGATATGGACATTTACCTCCTAAATCTATTTTGAGGATTGTTGTTGTTCAGTCGCTATGTCGTGTCCAACTCTTTGCGACCCCATGAACTGCAGCACAGCAGGCTTCCCTTTCCTTCACTATTTCCTGGAGTTTGCCCAAACTCATGTCCATTGAGTCAGTGATACCATCCATCCATCTCATCCTCTTCTGCCTCCTTCTCCTCCTACCTTCAGTCTTTCCCAGCATCAGGGTCTTTTCCAATGAGTTGGCTCTTTGCATCAGGTGGCTAAAGTTTGGAGCTTCAGCTTCAGCATCAGTCCTTCCAGTGAATATTTAGGGTTGATTTCCTTTAAGATTGACTGGTTTGATCTCCTTGCTATCCAAGGGACTCTCAAGAGTCTTCTCCAGCCCCACAATTCGAAAGCATCAATTTTTCGGCACTCAGCCCTCTTTGTGGTCCATCTCTCACATCCATACATGACTACTGGAAAAACCATAGCTTTGACTATGCGGACTTTTTGAGGATTAAATGAGATAAAATCTGAAAGGCAGTTAGCAGGTACCAAACCCTTGATATTTGAACTAGTGATTGTTGCTGTTGTTTCTTTCATTCCTTGGCGCTCACAACAGGGCTGTGGTGTAGACCCTTTGCTGTTGGTACCCAGCAGAGAGCTAAGCCTCTGGCTTCCAGGGAAGGTAATTATTTTATGCTTTCTGAACTTGCCGCTGCCTCACTAGATTTAAGCCAGGGCTTTGGCTCTAACAGAGCATGTCATCTCCAGGCTGGGTGGACAGGTGTCTGTTCCTAGCATCAGAATTTGGAGATCAAAGTTCCTGAGCGGAGACTGTGTATCACCCATCCCATCCCCTCATCCCCGCCTCCTGGGATCCTCCAAGGACACTGTTGCATCTTGTTTCAGGAGGCAATGCATTCAAATGAACGCTTGGCTGTTCCGGTCAAGGGCAGCCGAGGAAGCTCATTACTGAGGACTGATGCTCTCGGTACCCAGCAGGGACCAGAGGACCCCAGGGGGCCTGGGCATCCTCATTCAGCTCTTGGCACAGGCAGTAATGAGAAGTTAAGGTTTTTTTCAGCATATTTCCTTCGCAACAGGAGTCATCGCTCCTTTTTCTGTTTTCAGAGTGGAAACAATAAAACGGTCATATTATTCTAGGAAGATTATGTTAACCACCTGGGAGCAGATGAAATGGCTTTTCTGTAAAGGGTCTTTCCTCTCCTGTGTCCAACCATCAGAGCCCTCCACCCCTACCCCACCCACGTGAATATTTAATAATTGCACTGGTTGCAGAATAGGAAAGACAGTTCTCTCCCTGTTCCCCTCCCAACTGTTCATCTATTCATCTTCCTAGGGAAAAGGACTGTGATGTAACAAGAGCTTCAGCGAAATCAGGACCCACTGGACCCCATGACCTACCTTCCAAAACTTTTTAAAACAATAAATTAAATGTGATCTCCATAGTCTCTTTCCCTTTCCTCTTTGGCTATACCTGGGGGAGCAGGGAGGAGTGGAGGTCCAGAAAGAACACAAGTTCGCCTAAGTTCAGCTGGACTTGCTTAGCATTGGTGAAGACTCATTCACGCATTCAATAATTATTTACTAAATGCCTTTTCCATGCCAGGAGCTATGCTGGGTATTGGAGATTAAACAGAGAACAAAACAGGAAGAGTTCTGCAAGAGGCTTACATTTTAGTGGGAGATTCCAACTGTTTTCACAAACTGTGGTTTGTGTCTGTGACCATCTCCCCGGTCACTGTGTAGAGCATAGCCTGAGGTGGGCCAAGAGCAGAAGCAGGGAGACACTGAAGAGGCGCCTGTAGTAAGGCAGGCTGGGGCAGCAGAGATTTGGATCAGCACATAAGCAAATTGGGCAGCAAATATCGGGAAGATTCTGGCTCTATGACAATCAAGCCATGACTTTCTGATGGCTTGGGTGTAGAGTATTAAAAAGAAAGCAAGCCAGGGATGACTGTAACATTTGAGACCTCAAAACTCTGAGAGATGGGTTTTGCTTTTTTTTTTTAACCTACCCAAGGCCTAGTTGACTAGCACATGAGCCAGATGCCATCCTCTAGTAGAAATATCCTGGATTGGAGTTGAGAGCTCTTCCTCTTGGGCTTCCCAGGTAGCTCTAGTGTTAAAGAGCCCACCTGCAGGAGGCAAAAGAGATGCACATTTGATCCCTGGGTGGGGAAGATCCCCTGGAGGAGAGCGTGGCAACCCTCCAGTATTCTTGGCAATAGTCTGGTGTCCTTGCCTGGAGAATCCCCACAGATAGAGGAATCTGGCGGCTACAGTCCACGGCAGGCGGGGGCAGAGAGTTGGAAACAACTAAAGCGACTTAGCCTGCACATACGCACCCTTCCTCTTGCATCAAAAATGAATGGGAGGAACACAGATTAAAGGGAAAGAGTTCTTCATTCTGATCATTTCTGCCAAAAGAGGGCTGTGACAGTGTCCCTCTTGGTCCTGAAGGCCCCGTCTGGAGAGTGGGGAAGCTGGGTGAGGCTCTGTTTCCTCCCATGCCCCTCAGACATAGATAAGGGCCCTGATAAGTAAGGAGTGACTGAATGACTGTTTGCATGATGACCTTTCTGGACTGATGTTTTCCAGGAGTTCTGGGCTTCGGCCATGACTGACACCGTGTTCAGCAGCAGCTCAAGCCGTTGGATGTATCCCAGTGACCGACCCCTGCAATCAAAGTAAGTCACTGGGTCCTGGAAGTCTTCTGCTTAGGGGCAATGAGGTCCTGATCTACACTTGAAGGAGGAGAGGAGTAGTAGGGAAAAAAAGAGAACTTCCATCCCTGGGGTGGGGGAAAAAAGAAGCTGGTGGGAGTTCTGTCATGGAAACTCCTCCACTGATTTTACTACTTTGAAAGGTTGGAGTAACAAGATGAAACTCGGAGCTCCATGCCCTAAATGAAAGGTGGTCTGGTGAAATGGAAAGAGCACTAACCTGTTGATTAGAATCAGGCTTGATTCTGGTCCTAAATCTGAACTAATCTACTGGGTGAGTCTATTTCCCTTCTTTGGGCCTCACTTTATTATCAATTAAATAAGGAAGTTGGACTCAATCAGAGGTTGCAAACTGACAGGCCACCAGCTGACTCTGACTTGCAGAAATGTATTCTTTAGTTTTGGCCTGATCATTTAAAAATTGGGAAATTCACATAAAAATAACTTCACATTCTGTATTAAATAATTACTATACCTGAATCGGTAGTGTATTGGCTCTGTACCATGCTGGCTCCTTAGAGCTGTTGTTAAATTTGCAGGAATTTTGCAAGCCGATTGTTAAATGTAACTGTTATTAAAAATTAAGTTGTATAGTTTTATAATTAAATTATATTAGGCAAGGATAGTGAATACTCAACATTAATAATTTCTTACTTATTTTACTACATTTTGCTATTCTCTGTGTTACTTGTTTTCTGTGATACTTGTATAGTGAAATACTGTATATTAGTATGCTACTGCATGTTTCTCCCAGCTTTGCATTTAGTGATATCATATAGGTACCCGAAATCAGCCTCGCTGGGGTTTTTCTCTAGAAGGCAACTGTTAAACATTCACCAGCGTACCACCGCCTAAAGACCTTGACAATCTACGTCTATTGTTTATCATCACTGAAGATTTTCACTCAAAGGCCTTATTTTTTGAATGCTTGGTAATTTTTAAAATTTATTTATTTTAATTGAAGGATAATTGCTTTACAATACTGGTTTGATTTCTTCCATACATCAGTATGGATTTGCCATAGGTGTACATATGTCCCCTCCATCTTGACCTTCCCTCCCACCTCCACCCCTTTCCCACCTCTCTAGATTGTTACAGAGCCCACGTTTGAGTTCCCTGAGTCATTCAGCAAATTCCCATTGGCTGTCTCTTTTACTTATGGTAGTGTGTGTGCTTCCATGCTGCTCTGTCCATTCTTCTTACCCTCCCTACCACCCTTGTCCATTAGTCTCTCCTCTATGTCTGTGTCTCCATTGCTGCCCTGCAAATAGGTTCATCAGTACCATCTTTCTAGATTCCATATATATATATATATATATGTTAATATATGATATTTGTTTTTCTCTTTCTGACTTACTTCACTCTGTATAATAGGCTCTAGGTTCATCCACCTCATTAGAACTGACTCAAATATGTCCTTTTTTATGGCCAAGTAGTATTCCATTGTGTATATGTACCACAGCTTCTTTATCCTGAATGCTTGGTAATGTTTTATTGTGAGCTCAACCCATGAGAATCCTGGGGATCTACCACGAGAATATTTTCTTCAGAGAGATTTGCATTTGCTTCTGCCAGGAAGTGTGTGCTACTCACCAAGGATGTGATCTGAGCTTCCTTGGGGGTCCCAGATTCAGCATCTTCATCTAGGTAGGAGCTCAGAGTCAGTCTCTGGGACACAATGTTGGTGTTTACATTGGTTTCCTGCTCAGAGCTCCCAGTTCTGGATTCAGTTTGCTAGGTTTTCTTTTCCTATTAAAAAAAAAAAAAAGCCTTATAAAGGTATAACTAATGTACCTCCAACAGTACACATCTAAAGTACAATTTGATCATTTTTACACTTATATGCATACTCATTCCCCTTTGCCCCTCCCTGTCACCACCCATCCCTAAGTAATTATGTAAATGGAATCATCTCTTTGAGGGAAGGTGTCTTCTTTCACTTGGCATAATTAAATCATGATCCATTCATATTGTTATTCATATCAATAGTTTATTCCTTTTATTGCTAAAAAAAGTAAAATTTCATTGTGTGGATGTACTATAGTTTGTTTATCCATTCTTCTGTTGATGGACATTTGGGTTGTTTCTAGTTTTTTTGGCTAGTACAAGTAAAATTTATATAGACATATACTTGTATTTCTCTTAAGGAAATACCTAGGAGGAAAATGTCTCAGTGGCTTAGTAGGTAAATATTTAACCTCTAAAAAAACTTGCAAACTGTTTTCCAGATTCTTTGTACCACTTTAAATTTCTACCAGAAGTGTATGAGAATTCCGTCTTCTCCTTTCTCACCAGCACTTGCTACAATTTGTCTTTTCCATTTTAACATTCTATGTGTGCATAGTGGTATTTGTTTTGTAATTTTAATTTGCACTCCCCTTAATGAGTAATGATATTGAACATCTTTTTATGTAAGTTTGACATTCATATAACCTCTTTGTTAAAGTGTCTGTTTAAACACTTTGTCCATTTAAAAATCAGGTCTTTTATCTTCTTGTTATTAAGATTTACATGCTTTTTTAAATGTGCTGTAGATAAAAGTTGTTTGTTGGAGACACATTTTGCACATGTTTTTCTCAGTCTATGACTTGCATTTTCTTTTTCATAACCGTCTTTTGAAGAGGAAACATTTTTTATTTCGATGAAGTCTATTTTGTCTGTTTGTTTCAAAAGTAGAGGGGTTTTGGAGA
This sequence comes from Odocoileus virginianus, assembly GCF_023699985.2. Classification (NCBI taxonomy): domain Eukaryota; kingdom Metazoa; phylum Chordata; class Mammalia; order Artiodactyla; family Cervidae; genus Odocoileus; species Odocoileus virginianus. Next base: position 57,501,526 of record NC_069685.1, on the reverse strand, counting down.
ATTCCTTTACTTTCTAGCAATCCTAGAACTGTGTTAATAAGATTTGCCCTCAATTATCAAGGTCCTAATTACATATTGATGAGGGTCTTTCAGAATATTTAGTCTACTCATATTCTCTGAAGCAAAATCCCTGTCTGTTTACTATTTCCACCTAAAACCTCTTCTAGTTCCACGAGTTTAACAGTTTTGAAGACATTATTGAACTCTGTTGGTTTCCATTTTGAAAGGAGACTTCTAGTTTCCAAGCCTTTCCCATGAACGTTCTCTTGATACCAAACTCATTTGGCAAAGAATGTCTTTATCAGCCAAAAACTGTCTCTCTATGAGATAAACAGTTGCCTGAAGGTGGATGGGGTAAAATATTTATTTTATAAGAAATGTCGGTTAATTAAAACCCCATCCATCACAGTTTACTTTAGTCAATGTGAAGCTAAACAATTTGCCTTACAATTAAATTAGAATTATTCAAGCAGTCTGGATGCTATTTCCTTAAAGTGCTCCCGGGCTCCTGTGAAACATCTTGGCTTTCCTAATGCATCTGGCTGGCTTGATTGCTACTGCATTTTCTTCAGATATTAAAATTATTTTCCAATAAATGTTAATGGTGAATTATAGTCATCACACATGCTATCTAGTCTGCGGCAGTGATGATGTGCTAATGCAGATGATTCTCTAATGTCTTTCTCCAGTAAATTAAGAAATCTAGTCTTAATTAACTGCTGGCTAGCCAGATACACTTACTGCCTTTGTGATTTTCAAATGCCTTCCTCTCTCAGTCTCCTTGAATCCAGCGATGGTGTTTGGAAGACGATTATGATTGTGTTTAAAAGGAGAGAATGTATTTCTTTCTTGCACGTGTGGACCAGGGATTCAGTTCTCTATGTTGGGGATACATGGGGAGAAATGCTGTCTCTGATGGTTGATTATTCCCTGTGGCTTTCAAGTCTGCAAGCCTGAGTGTGGCAGAGACCAGAGGTAGAAACCGAGGCACAAAGAAAGATGCGACCTGTCTGTGGTAGCATGACTCGTAGAAATGGAGAGGCTGGTCTTCTTATTAGAATGGAAGAACTTGCTTCCCCAGAATGGGGCACTGTGAGTTCTGCTTGTTCAGGGCTCTTTGCCCTTTCTTAACGTGCTCCTTAGAACTTCCCTGGTAGATCAGTGGTAAAGAATCCGCCTGCCAATGCAGGAGATGCAGGTTCGATTCCTGACTTGGGAAGATCTCCTGGAGAAGGAAATGGCAACCCAGTCCAGTATTCTTGTTGGGAAATCCCATAGACAGAGAAGCCTGGTGGGCTACAGTCCATGAGGTCACAAAGAGTTGGACACGACTTAGCTACTAAACAATAACAATGTGCTCCTTAACTCTCAGTGTTTGAAACAACAGAAAATAAGAATGGTGGTGGCCTTGTTATCATTAAATGATTCCTCTTTAGTGCCAAAAAAATATTATTCAAATACATAAATGATCAGATAGGTTAATTAATAAACTGAACTGATGGGTCATGTTCCTCAAAGCTGTGGAACCCTACAGCAACCGTGTTTTAGATGTGCTAAAATAAGATAATAATGACTGATAAAAAATGAAAGTAGGTCATTATAATTTAAACTGAACTGTGTGGTGGTTGCATCTAGTGCTGATATTATTACGAGATGTTTTTTCTCCCTAACTTTATTCATTTTTTTTCTTTCTCTCCTTTCTTTGCCTACCTTCAGTGATAAAGAACAGTGAGTATTTTGTGGTACTTTTATTTTTCTACAGACTGAATTTTATCTCTTTTCTGATGAAAGTGGCTTGCCCCTAAAAAGAGATGGTTCAAAAAGGAACTAGCATGTTTTACATAGCTAGTAAAAAAAAAAATCCAAGTTGTTAAAAAAAAAAAAAGCACACCCTTCTTGAAAAAAAAAAAATGAAATTTCAAGAAAAAAATTCTTGATAAAAGGATGGAAAACATTCCTTAGGGGAGCCCTCAATTTAATTTTTGTTAGCAGCTTGTGGGATTCAGCAAGTTTATTAACCACCTTCTGTTTCTTTTGCATTTTGCCTGGGAACACTGTTCTTAGATAAAGAAAATAATAACTCAGATGACTGTTGTCATTAATCAAAGATGATGAAGAACAGAACAGAGCTTGTGGGAAGTTATATGCTAAATACATGATCTCTGTCACCTCATGGGAGGTCAGCCTGATTTCCCAATGAAATGCCTTTGACTCAGAGGTCCCATCTTTGCTCATAACTTTTGTTTTAAATTAGATTCATTTCCTAAATATGCATGACAAATTGGATGCTGGGTCCAATAAATGAACAGTTAGGCTGCAAAACAGATGGAGTTTTGGTTGTGTGTACACATTGGGATACTATGGAAGGTCATTTTTACTCTCCCCACGGTAGGGAAGTTATCACAGATCCACAAGCAGAGCACTGAGCCTGGCCTCAGAACACCCAGGTCTAAGTTCTGCTCTGGGACTCAGGGTCACTTTCTTGAACCCCGGCCTTCTCCTTTATAACATGGTTATGTTAACTCAGGTGGCTTGGTGGTAAAGAATCTACCTGCCAATGCAATCCCTGGGCTGGGAAGACCCTCTGGAGGAAGAAATGGCGACCACTGCGGTCTTCTTGCCTGGAAAATCCCATGGACAGAGGAGCCTGGAGGGCTACAGACCATGGGGTTGCAAAGAGTCAGACATGACTTAGCGACTGAGCATGCACAAAGCTCCTGGCTATGTTAACCCTGCCCTTCCACCTTCACTGGGAGGCGGTACGGTCAAATGAGATGCATGGGAAAGCTTCAGTTCAGTTGAGTCGCTCGGTCGTGTCCCACTCTTTGCGACCCCATGAACCACAGCACGCCAGGCCTCCCTGTCCATCACCAACTCCTGGAGTCCACCCAAACCCATGTCCAAACCCACAGTTCAGAAGCATCAATTCTTTGGCGCTCAGCTTTCTTTATAGTCCAACTCTCATATCCGTACATGACCACTGGAAAAACCATAACCTTGACTGGATGGACCTTTGTTGACAAAGTAATGTCTCTGCTTTTTAATATGCTGTCTAGGTTGGTCATAACTTCCGTAAAGCACCAAACAAAGTCAGAGGAAGGTGTGGATTACAACCTTACCTTACCCTTGTGTGTGTGCATATATATGTACACTATATACATACAAATATATATATATACCTTGCATGTATACATTGTGTGTGTGCATATATATATATATATATATATTATATATATATATATATATATATGGTGTGTGTTGTACATTTTCTGTTGTTGGTTGATACTGGTCAGTATCTTTTTATGAATATTGTGAGTATATCATTCAGACATGCTAGTAGAGATGCTGGGATGTCTGATTATAAATACGAACATTGCAAGAGAGAAGTTCATGACTTTAGAGGGTCCTAAGAACTTTAGGCTTCCTGAATGCTGAAAGTTGAAAGGTAGGATATATGTTCATGCTCCTTCCCTCCCTGCTTCATGCTTTCCATCCTCTCCTCCTCCCTCTCCCTCCCTTCCCTTTTTCCCTTCATTAACAAATACCCAGTGCTCAGTATGTATCATGCACTGTGCTAAGCATCAGGAATACAAGGTTAGTCAAAGTCTGAGTGGATGTCTAGAAGGGTTTCAGTTCAGTTCAGTTCAGTCATCAGTAGTGTCCAACTCTCTGTGATCCCCATGGACTGCAGCACGCCAGGCTTCCCTGTCCATCACCAACTCCCAGAGCTTGCTCAAACTCATGTCCATCGAGTTGGTGATGCCATCCAACCATCTCATCCTCTGTCGTCCCCTTCTTTTCCCGCCTTCAATCTTTCCCAGCATCAGGGTCTTTTCCAGTGAGTCAGTTCTTTGCATCACGTGGCCAAAGTACTGGAGCTTTCAGCTTCAGCATCTGTCCTTCCAATGAATATTCAGGACTGATTTCCTTTAGGATAGACTGGTTGGATCTCCTTGCAGTCCAAGGGACTCTCAAGAGTCTTCTCCAACACCACAGTTCAAAAGCATCAGTTCTTCAGTGCTCAGCTTCCTTTATGGTCCAACTCTCACATCCATACATGACTACTGGAAAAACCATAGCTTTGACTATATGGACCTTTGTCGGTAATGTCCCTGATTTTTAACATGCTGTTTAGGTTTATCATAGCTTTTCTTCCAAGGAGCAAGCATCTTTTAATTTCATGGCTATAGTCATCATTTGCAGTGATTTTGGAGCCCAAGAAAAAAAGGTCTGTCATCTTTTCCATTGTTTCCCCATTTATTTGCCATGAAATGATGGGACCAGAGGCCATAATCTTAGTTTTTGAATGTTGAGTTTTAAGTCAGCTTTTTCACTCTCCTCTTTCACCTTCATGAAGAGGCTCTTTAGTTCCTCTTCGCTTTCTGCCATAAGGGTGGTGTCATCTACATATCTGAGGTTATTGATATTTCTCCCTGCAATTTTGATTCCAGCCTGTGCTTCATCCAGCCCAGCATTTCACATGAGGTACTCTGCATATAAGTTAAAATAAGCAGGGTGACAATATACAGGCTTGACATACTCCTTTCCCCATTTTGAACCAGTCCATTGTTCCATGTCTGGTTCTAACTGCTTCTTGATCTGCATACAGATTTCTCAGGAGGCAGGTCAGGTGGTCTGGTATTCCCATCTCTTTAAGAATTTTCCACAGTTTGTTGTGATCCACACAGTCAAAGGCTTTAGTGCAGTCAGTGAAACAGAAGCAGATATTTTTCTGGAATTCTCTTGCTTTTTCTATGATCCAACAGAAGTTGGCAAATTGATCTCTGGTTCCTCTGCCTTTTCTAAATCCAGTTTGAACATCTGTAAGTTCCCAGTTTACGTACTGTTGAAGACTGATTTGGAGAAGTTTGAGCATTCCTTTGCTAGCGTGTGAGATGAGTGCAATTGTGCTGTAGTTTGAATAGACTTTGGCATTGCCTTTCTTTGGGATTGGAATGAAAACTGACCTTTTCCAGTCCTGTGGCCACTGCTGAGTTTTCCAGATTTGCTGGCATGTTGAGTGCAGCACAGTCACAGCATCATCTTTTAGGATTTTAAATAGCTCAGCTGGAATTCCATCACCTCCTCTAGCTTTGTTCGTAGTGATGCTTCCTAAGACCCACTTGACTTCACCTCCAGGATGTCTGGCTCTAGGTGAGTGATCACACCATCGTCGTTACCTGGGTTATTAAGGTCTTTTTTGTATAGTTCTTCTGTGTATCCTTGCCTCCTCTTCTTAATATCTTCTGCTTCTGTTAGGTCCAAACCCAAGAAGGGTTTACAAACAAATAAGTAGTCAGTCACCAACAAATACACTCTATTGTGCAAGGAGTATAGTAGCAGAAGCACGGCGTCCTGTGGGAGTATAATGATGGGGAAGTTTCTTGGAAGAAGTATTGTGTAAGCTGACATTGTGTAAAGGAATGAAAAGACAGAGAAGAGACAGTGGAATTTCAGGTAAGGGAACAGCGTACACAAAGTCTAAATAGGAGAGAGAGCATGGGATTTTAGGAAAGCTGAGTGGAACTTAGTCTGGTTTAAAAGATTGCCAGGATCTCGAGATCCCCTTAGCTTTCTGAAGGGAGTTAGGAAACCACAGCATCCTTTTGGCACCCTCTTGAGTCTGGTAGGGGTAAATTTCATCCAAAAGGGCCTTTATACCAGCAGGACTTGTATAAAATGTTCTGTGTTGTGGATGTCCCTCCTTCCACACCCTCCCCTTCAGGATTCATTAAAATCTCATTCTTTGAGCTGTAAAGAGACTTCCTGCTGACACCTGCTTCTGTCGGCATCCTGGGGGAAGGGAGGGGATAAGAAGAAAGAAAAGAAAAAGGATTAATTTTCTGCACACCACCACTGTTTAATGCTTCAGAGCCTTCATGCCCTGACAGCATTTCCATCATCCCACTCCTTTGGGGAGTTATAATATATTAATAGAGACATCTGGTGGGTATTTATTATGTGACTATTGTGTGCATGAAACAAAGAATCAAGGTAGGAGGCAGGAAGAAGCTGGGAGTCTGCGCCTTGCAGTGCTTGGGGGGTTGGGGAGCATCTGTGAGGGGCTACCACCTGGAGTCAGGACTGGTTGCCTTTTGTATTAGAGGCCACTGGTGCTGGTTTGTTGGGGAGGGTTCCTTCCAACAGTCTCTAGATGCGCCTGAGCAGGTACATTCAGGTCACAGATGAAGCGCACCCAGAATGCTGGTTTCCCGAGCCTCTGACCACATCCTTCCCACACAGCTCTTTTGGCAATTCCCTTCCCTCTTTTGAGAGTTGGGCGTCTGAAAAATGAGCAGGTCAACTGCAGTGATCTTTAGACTTTTATTAGCAGCAAAATTCTTTCTGTGAATACAGTTTTATTCAGAAGCTAAATATATAAGACAGATAAAGAGTGGAGCTGGATAAAGATCTTTAGTGGCTGAAAGCACTAAACGTATCATGGTGCAACTGTAAGTTAAAATAATACCAAACTATAAAGTAAATATAGCCAGTTTAGCAAGCTTCACTTTGTTGTTGTTGCCACAGTGGATAGTGTATCAGTTATCTTTTGCTGTGTGTAACAAATCTGATGCTCTGTGACAACCTAGAGGGGTGGGATGGAGTTGGAGGTGGGAAGAAGATTCAAGAGAGAAGAAACATACATAGACCTATGGCTGATTCATGTTGATATACGGCAGAAACCAACACAATGTTGTAAAGCGATTATCCTCCAATTAAAAATAAATAATTATTAAAAAAAAACTCAGTGGCATAGAACAATGATGATTTATTTTCTGGAATCTGGGCCTGGCTGGTGGTTCTGCTGATCTTGGCTGGGCTCTCTTGTGCATCAAACTGTCAGCTGATCTAAGATGCTGTGGCTGGAATGACTCAGCTCTGCGTACCTCTCCTCCTGTCCTGAGCTTTTTGTTTCAGTGACAAAAGTAAATAGAAACATACAAGGCTTTTTCAGGCTTAGCCCCGGGATGGCCTATCTCTCCCCTGTGTTTTATTGGCCAAAGTAAGCCACAATTCCATGCGGGATTCAACGGTTGAGAAATAGACTCTGCCCTTTGAGTGAAAGCAATTTTAAATCCACATGGCAAAGGGCATGGATCCTTAGAAGGGTGAAGTATTGAGGTCACCAATGTGATAAAATAGATCTCATGGTTTTATTAAATATTAAATTCTTAAAAATTGTTTTTGCTCACTCTCTTTTTAATTAGTATCCTTGCTTTGTTAGTGGGAATCCAGCATTGCCATCTGGGCTGAAGTGAGGATGGAGGGCTTGTTCCCTGTCCACTCTGTCCCTCCATGACCCACTCACCTGCAACCCTTTGAGATCCTTTCAGAGAACTACAAACAGCTTAGACAATTTGGGGGACTAAGAGGCAGGTACCCTTCATAATTCTCCAGGAAGCCTTGTCCTAAGTATGTGAATAAGAGTGGAGATGGGTCAGCCCTCTTTGCCCTGACCTGCCTCAGCCACTAAGCCAGGGGTGTTTCCGCATGCACCCACTGAGGGTCAGGGGTAGCCTCTGAGGGACTAAGTGGGTAAGACTTCTCACTCCCAATGCAGGGGGCCCAGGTCTGATCCCTGGTCAGGGAACTAGATCTCACATGCCACAACAGAGTTCACAACTAAAGATTCCACATGCTGCGGTGAAGATAGAGAATCAAGGGTCCTGGGTGATGCAGCTAAGACCTGGCACAGCTAAAGAAATAAATGATTTTTTTTTTTTTTAAAGGAGTAGCCTCTGAGAGTCCTGGCAGGAAACAGACATGAAATCCTTCTCACTTAACAGATCTGAAATGGACATTCAGACTGGTACAGGGCCCTAATACACACTGCTAATAAGCCACAGACCCAGGATTTGGATCTTAAACCCCACTAGGTCAAGGAGGACTCAAGTTGGTGTGTAGCAGGCCCTCTAGACATTTACTGGATTGGATGCAATGCTGTGAGGAGCTGGTCCAAGGAGGCAACACTTCGGTCTTCACTTTTGGCTTCCCTTGTGACTCAGATGGTAAAGAATCTGCCTGCAGTGTGGGAGACATGGGTTCAATCCCTGGGTTGGGACAATCCCCTGGAAAAGGGGAATGGCTGCCCACTCCAGTATTCTGGCCTGGAGAATTCCATAGACAGAGGAGCCTGGCAGGCTACAGTCCATGGGGTTGCAAAGAGTCAGACACGACTGAGTGACTTTCACTGTTGGTCTTTAATGAGATCCCAACACTGGACTTTGGTCTTAAGGACATGGAGCCTGAATCCTTAGCAAGGGTGCCACTTTCTTGTCACTAGAGTATTCTCAAGGCCCCCATGTTCACAATGCTTCCCAGCCCACAGGAGGCCCAGATATGGCCATTCTCTCCCTTCAGAGCAAAGGCTTTGGTTTGAAAAACCAGTTTGTTTCCTCTGTTTGCTTTTGAAATTAAAACATGAAAATCCACAGGAGGCTTGAGAATCCCCACTGGGACCAATTGGTGACATTTTCAAACACTAGATGAGTTGTTTGTCAACTTCATGTTTTGGAGCAGAGGACAGGGAGTGGGTAAGGTCTGGAGAGATGCTGGGAGCTCCAGCAGGCCTTCTGCTCATCTGCAGATGGAGGCAATTATCCTAGGTGGGCCTCTTGGGGACCCCTATTCCTGCTTGTATTTCTGGAGTTGTGCATTTCCTGTGCATGCTAATCCCAGAGAGTTGCGTGGTGGGGTTAGAGGCTTTGACTTCAGGTCTGACCATACCCCTGACCAGACTGTGAGCTGTAGGAATGTGTCCATGAAAGGTCTTTACTGGGTATATAACCCAGCATCTCATGTGTGCTCTGTCTGGGTCTCTGAGCTGCTTTTTACAGGCAGGAGATACATGGAGACTTCCTGGTGGTTCAGACAGTAAAGAATCTGCCTGCAATGCAGAAGACCCAGGTTAGATCCCTGGTTCAGGAAGATGCCCTGGAGAAGGGAATGGCAACCCACTCCAGTATTCTTGCCTGGAGAATTCCGTGGACAGAGGAGACTTGAAGGCTACAGTCCATGGGGTCACAAAGAGTCAGACACGACTGAGCAACTAACAGTTTCACTTCACTTTTAATACGTGGAGGGGGATTAGAAGAGGATGAAGAAAGAGAAGTGGGGATGAAGGAGGAAGAAGAGGGGTAGTTGAGACATCCATTTCCATGGAAAACCAGAGGGACCTGGGGAGGTGGCTGGATGAGGTTGTAACTAGGGCTCTTTGGGAAGAAGGGGTGGTCTTCCTTATACAGGAATCCAGTGTATGCTTTGCAATTGATGGGAGGAAACATCAGGCTGAGGGATATTAGCATACCTTGAGGAAGATCTTTTCAATAGCACGGCATAGACTTCTTATGAGAGAGTGAGGTCTTCATCACAGGGAGCATGCAAGCAAGGCTGGAGGGACCCCATAGGGAGGCTGTGTAAGACAGGCTTTCAGGTGATCCCCCATGGCCCTCCCCTCCTGGTGTTCATGTCTTTGTGTAACCTCCTTGCCTTGAGTGTGGGCAGGACCAGGGTTGTGTTTCTAACCTGTGGAATACTGCAAATGGGATGGGACCTCAGCCCTGTGATTACATCATATTATGTAGGACTCTGTCTCACTTGACTGGAGTGGCAGAGTCACCTTGCATACTTGATGAAGGAAGTGGCCCATGGGATGAAGTTGAAGTCCACTTGGTTAGGAATTGCAGCCTGCCTCCAGGATGCGGAGGTGACCTCTTGCCAACAGCCAACAAGGAGTTGGAGTCTTAGGTCACATAGCTGCTGGGAAATGAGTTAGATTTACCTGGAAGCTTGTTCTTCCGCCTAGAAAGCCTCCAGATACAATCAGAGCCATCTGGAGCCATCTAGAATCTGACCCATCTGACATCTGATTGCAGCCTTGTAAGATGCTGTGCAGAGGACGCAAAGCCATGCCTGGACTCCCAGCATGGAAACTGTGACATAATAAATGTGTGTTGTGTAAAGCCCCTAAGTTTGTAATAACTTGTTATGCAGCAATCGAACATGAACATAGGCATTGTAGATGGGGCTTTGTTCCACCCCATCTATATCCACTGCTAGGTTGATTTTTCCAATTATCTAATGGTGCTGAAGCTGAAGCTCCAGTACTTTGGCCACCTGATGTGAAGAGTCGACTCATTGGAAAAGACCCTGATGCTGGGAAAGATTGAGGGCAAGAGGAGAAGGGGATGACAGAGATGAGATGGTTGGATGGATCACTGACTCAATGGACATGGGTTTGAGCAAACTCAAGGAGATAGAGAAGGACAGGGAAGCCTGGCATACTGAAGTTCATGGGGTCACAAAGAGACACAACTTAGCAACTGAACAACAACAATGCTACAGAACAAATCACATCAAGCACAGTGGCTTAAACAGCAGTAGCTGCTTATTACCTCTTGAAGATTTTATTGGTAGATACTTGAGAGTGGCTTGGCTAGGTGGTCCTGTCAGAGCTGCAGTCATACTTCGGCTGGGGCTGAAGCCATCTAAAGGTTTGACAAGGGCTAGAGGGTCACTGGCAAGTTGGCGTTGGCCGGTGGGTGGGGGGGGGGGGGGGGGGCAGGGACGAGGGCTCAGTTCCTCTCCACAGGGATGTTTGAGTGTCCTCATGACATGGCTTTGACTTCCCCTAGACTGAATGACCCAAGAGACCAAGGCAGAAGTTGCAATGTCTTTCATGACCTAGCCTTGGAAGTCACCCACAGTCACACCCATTGTATTTAGCTGGTCACACAGCACCAGCTGGGATTCAATGTGAAAGAAGACAACACAGGGAGAGTGAATACCAGGAGGCAGATATCCTGGGGAACCATCTGGTAGACTGGCTGCCATATTGATCTTTCTTCCTTTGAGTATGTTTAGCATTTGTTCATCCCCAGAGGCCCCTGATCCAAAGCAAGGCATGTTTCCATCCATGTTTCCCCCAGCCACTCCCTCTTCTTTCTCACAAGATGCCCGCTTCCAGTTGCTTTCAAACTCATCCTTCTCTGCTCTTCTGAACAAACCAGCTAAGGTGGGAGGATGTGAGAGGAGGTGGGGAAGGAGGAGGCGGGGAGACGGGGCTTTTCATTTTCAACTTTAAGTGTGAAAAGGCAATTTCATGCCTGCTGACGTGATTAGAGCAGTGGAAGTAATAGAGGCTGGCAGCTAATGGGGTGCTAGCTCCAGGGGATTTGTAATTACTGATTTTTTTTCCCCCAACAGGGACAAGAATTTCTAGTGTTGTTGAGCCCTGCATTCCACTTGAGCGATGCCCCTCAGCACCTGGGGGGTGGAGGATATTATTAATGGAAAGAATGCTTATTTGCCATAGACTGTAGCATTAGCTCTCTACCCAGCTCTGATCCTCTGCACCATTCCTGGGGCTACACGGACAGGCATTCAATTCACCTCATGTTGGGGAGGTTAAGTGTGCAGGCTGCCCAGGTCTGAATTCCACCTCTGCCACTTCCCAGCCGTGCGACCTCTGGCAAGTTGTCTAATTTCTCCACACCCGGGTCTTCTCACCAGAAAATAGACAATAACCATCCCTGCCTTGTAGAAATGTTGTGAGGATTAAATGAAGTAATGTGGGCCTCCAGGAGGCGGTATGTCAGTATTCGCTGCTGCTAAGTCGCTTCAGTTGTGTCCGACTCTTTGCCACCCCATGGACTGTAGCCTGCCAGGCTCCTCTGTCCATGGGATTCTAATTGAGTGGGTTGCCATGCCCTCCTCCAGGGGATCTTTCTAACTCAGGAAACAAACCCACATCTCTTACATTTCCTGCATGGGCAGGCAGGTTCTTTACCACTAGCGCCACCTGGGGAGTCCATGTCAGTGTTTGCTTTTTTATTGAAACAAAAAAGTTAAGAAGAGCACAGGATGGAACTTAAAATGCTACAGGAGCTTTGGAGGCAGGAAATCTAGATGTTTGTGGGAAATGGAGAGATTTTTATACAACTAGTTGGCAACTAGTTTAAATTTGAAAAAAAAAAAATTCTGTGGCCCACACTGAACATATTTGTGCCAGGTAGGGGTTGGGGTCAACCTGGGATCCAGGGCTTCAGACCACTCTCCCAGAATCTTTTCCACTCCAATTGTAGAAGTCTACTGTTTGGACTCTTTTCCTGAGAACACCATTATCCTCCAGGTTTCCATGAAAAGTGAAAGTCGCTCGGTTGTGTCTGACTCTTTGCAACCCAATGGACTGTAGCCCGCCAGGCTTCTCTGTCCATGGAATTCTTCAGGCCAGAATACTGAAGTGGGTAGCCGTTCCCTTCTCCAGGGGATCTTCCCAACCCAGGGATAGAAGCCAGGTCTCCCACATTATAGGCAGATTCTTTACTGTCTGAGCCAGAGGGGAAGCCCAGGTTTCCATGAACTTCCTGCAAATGTCAAGTCAAGAGTGTCTGCCACATGCTGAGCACTTAAGAAAAATAAACTCAGCAAAACCCTATGAAGGATGTATATGTTCCCCACTCTGTGTGTATGTGTGTGTGTGTGCGCGAGTGCATGCTCAGTCACTCAGTCACGTCTTACTCTTTGCGACCCCATGGACTGCAGCCCACTGGTCTCCTCTGTCCATGGGATTTTCCTGGCAAGAATACTGGAGTGGGTTGCTATGTCCTCCTCCGGAGGAACATTCCTGACCCAGGAATTGAACCCCTATCTCCTGCGTCTCCTGCATTGACAGGTGGATTCTTTACCACTGTGCCACCTGCAAAGCCCCCATGTGCCCCATTGTAGAGATAAGCAAACTGAGGCTCTGAGAGGTTGGGATTCTTTTGCTTGAAGGGATTTGAACTGAGGTTTACCAGACTCCACAGGCTAGAGCCTAATCACAATGACTTACTTTCTCTCCAGCCTCACACCTTCCCAAATTACCTTTCAGGCTCCAGACAGGATGGTCTGTCCACCCTAGCGGTCAGCCGGACAGACAGAGGAAACAGGAAGAGCTGACAGATGAGGAGAAGGAAATCATCAACAGGGTAATCGCTCGCGCTGAGAAGATGGAAGAGATGGAGCAGGAGCGAATCGGGTGAGACCCCGCGCTTCCCTCCATCTGAGAGCCATCAAGGGCGGGGAGGCCGTGCTGCCCAGGGCGCGGTGCTGGGGGAGGGGACGGGGCAGGGCTGCCTTTGGAGTTTGAGGCACCCACTCAGGCAGAACCGGAATCGGTGCAGGAGATGAGAGAGCTGGGAGAGGAGAAAAGAGAACAGAGAGAGTGGTCTGGGGGCTAGCTGGGGAGGGGGACGTCTGGGCTGGGGGTGCATTAAAGATGGAGAAGGGGGTACCTTCTCAGAGGCAGATGGGAGATTGTCTCTGGCGGCTGGAGGTGTATGTATGAGCACAGGTGTCTCACCATTTCGGCTGCACAGAAATGTGTTCTAGTGACATAGGCCATGCAGGTGTACAGCTGAGGGCGAGGTAAGGGGGAGCAAGTCTACTTCAAAGACACAGTACGGGAAAGAGAGCGCACGCCTGAAATGAACTATATGAGAGAACGGGAGAAATGCTTCCTAAAGGGGAGCCAGCGTGAGAGTGAGGCTGCAGAGGTTAAGCTGGTGGGTCTGGACGCCAAGAACTCAGGGTTCCATCCCCACTCCCCGCTTACCAGCTGCATTGCTTCACCCCTGAGCCTCGGTTTACTGTCTTTAGAATGGGGGAATAAAAGTCATCGTCCCACAGGACAGTCATAAGGTGTGAAGTGATGCTTGTATGGTTCCTGGCCCAGGCCTGGGCATTCAATTCAGTTCAGTCGCTCAGTCATGTCTGACTCTTTGCAACCCCATGGACTGCAGCACACCAGGCCTCCCTGTCCATCACCAGCTCCCAGAGCTTACTCAAACTCATGTCCATTGCGTCGGTGATGCCATTCCATCTCATGCTCTGTCATCCCTTTCTCTTCCCACCTCAGTCTTTCCCAGCATCGGGGTCTTTTCCAATGAGTTGGTTCTTCGCGTCAGGTCGCCTGGGCATACTTTGCGTTTAATGAATGGTAGGAGGGAGGGGGAACGTGGGGTTTGGAGGGCAGAGGTAACAAAAACACATAAGGGATGGAAGAAGGATGTGTGGCGTGTGTGTGTCAGGGAGCGACATCATCAGTGAGCCAGGGCAGTGTTAGAGAGAGAGGGAGGGGTAGCAGGTGGGCTTGGGAGGGGTGGATGAGGAAGTGAGAGGGGAGGCGTGCCTGGGAGAAGAGAAGAGTGAGTATGTGTGTGTTGGGGGGTGGGGGGTGAGGTTCATGGCATGGGTAGAAGTTTTCACTGCCAGGACTCAGGGAGGCCACCAAGCGGTCCTCCAAGACTGAACCTCAGATGGGAAATGGGAGGGGTCACCGAGATGTCACCTCCTTCCCAGACCTTTCTTCCCTGGGGCAGAGTGGGGAGCAGCCTTTGCTGACTGTTTACAACTGGTTAGGCACTGGGGTGTCCTTTCATCTCCCTGTCCATCCACTCAACAGGGGGTTAACAAGATTCCTGGGTGGATAATGATGTTCTGAACACATAGAAAGTGGGCACCTTTGATTTGAGCCTCTGCAGATCATTTTATTCAGGGTAGGCTGGGGAGATCAGAGGTGATGTTGACAAGTGACAGATAACCTGGCAAAGGTGGAGTCAGCTTGTGTTCAGCCCTCCATCAGCTTCCTGAGTAGGTTGCTAAAGGGGAAAGGTCTTGAGGGGTTTGCTTACAGGGTTGAGTTTTTATTTTGCTTTTAAAAAGATAAATCAGGAGTGAGGAGTTGTTCAGGCTGGAGGTCTTGTGAGTGTGTGGGTGTGAGCTTGAGTGTGTGTTCACTTCAACCAGCAAGGGGCCTCAGCCTTGCAGAAGGGATATCCTTGCAGAAGGATATGGATGTTAAATTCTTGCTTGGAGGCAAGAACTTCCAACCTTTTTCCTACATAGCACTTTCCCACCAGCTAACACACACTTTGTATTTTACATTGAGTTCGACTGTTGTATGTCTCTCCCTATCAGATGATGAGATTCCTGAGTGTAGACATTGTTGCCTGTTTTGTTCGCCATGGAATCCCCGGACCTGGTACATAGTAGGTGTGCAGTAAAGTATGTGTTGAGTGAGTTTGTGAACACGGTAGACAATGCTCCTCCCACCCACCCAAGCCAGTTTCTGCCTGCATCTCCTGTGGCCATGAGGCTGGAGAGCTTGGAATTTTGTAGTCCAGGGTCCAAATTTCCAAAGACACTCCAACTGGCTAATTTAGATTTATATCAGAATCTATCCCCGTTAACTGGGCTGCCTTTGGGTGTAAATTAAGGGGATCTCTGTGAATTAAGTGGATTCTAGCTTGAGCAATCAAGAACAGGGTAGGTGGGCTCCCTGCCTCGCCCCCCCCCATGTCCTGCTGCATTGCATGATCTGGTGACCTAGTGGGAGAGCACAGCAGTTAACCCCTGAGGCCCCGGAGTCAGAGAGACCTGGGTTCAAATTCCAGCCCTGTTTCTTATCCCCTGTGTGACCTTAGGCAAGCCACTTGAGCTCCTCCTTCCTCAGTTTCCTCATCTGCAGAATGGGAGAGCTCTGCAGATCATTTTATTCCTGGATGGAAAATGATGTTATGAACACACAGGAAGCAGGTGCCTTTGATTTGAGCCTCTGCAGACCCTCATGCTGGGAAAGATTGAAGGCAGGAGGAGAAGTGGGTGACAGAGGATGAGATGGTTGGATGGCATCATCGATGGACATGAGTTTGGGCAAACTCCAGGACATAGTGAAGGACAGGGAAGTTTGGTGTGATGCATTCCAGGGGGTCGCAAAGAGTCAGACACGACTTAGCAACTGAAGGACAACAAGAACAGGGATAACTTAGCACACACTTCTCTGGGAATGTTTAATTCACATGCAAAATAATTCACATGCCATGGTGCCTGGCACAGAGCACATGCTCAGTTAATGGTGATGATCATTTAACAACGCGTTTGCTGAGGAAATGCGTTTCTTTACACTGACCAAGGCCTCCATTCTAGAATTATGCCTGAGACTGTGGTTTGGCAAGCCCCTGGCTTCCCCGGAAGGAGATCTGAGAGCCTTCCAGTGAAGCCGGGGCCAAGCCCATGGTGACAGAGTTTCCCCTTTCTGAGACACTACATTTTCTCATCCTGCCAGGAGGGAGGACAGTCCTGGAGGATTCTGGCTGCCGCTGTTTCCCCGCACCCTTCCAGCTGCCAGCCCTTGCTGGTAGCATTGCCAGAGGCAAACCCATGCTATTTGTGTCTTATGAGCTCGAACCTGCCCTCATTCCTGTTCAACCCACACTTCCCTGGGAGAGGATCAGAGTGGAATCAGATGAAAGGAGAGTGACACACCAGACACAGAGTGAGGCTGAAAACGGGGTGCCATTGGGGCTCCCCCTCCAGAACCTGAGGCTCAGTTAATGAGCCTTGGGAGCTTCAGTTCCCCACCCATCCAGTAAGACAGGTCAGCCTGGGTCTCAGGATCCTTCCTGATCCGATTGTACAGTATTTGGGGGTGACTGGTGGAGGACCCTGTACCATGTTATTGGCTGCCCCTCTCAGCAAGCGAGCTCTGTTAAACCTGTGGATATAACTGTGTCCCCTTCTGGCCCCAGACACCAGCTCTGTGATGCCGAACTTCCTTTTCTGTTACCTAACAGTCATCTGGGAGACATGCGAAGTCATTGTTTATATAATAAGCAATCATTACCATTTATAAACTGAGTATTTCCTGTGTGCCAAACACTGAATCTAAAAACTTCATATAGGTTTAACTCATTAACTGCTCATCTCAGCCTGATCAAGTAGGTTCTATTATTATCCCCGTTTTGCAGCTGAGGAAACTGAGGCTTAGAAAGTCTAGGTCACTTGTCCAAGGTCACACAGAGCTAAGAGACATGTCCCTCTCTGGCTGACTCTCAGAATTACGCTCCTAACTATTCGGTGTCTTTCCTGAAGGCCTGACCTCAAATTGTTAGACTCTGCAGAATATGGGAACATTTAAAGCTTAGGTTTGGAGGGGACATTGGAGAAGTAAATGGCAACCCACTCCAGTACTCATGCCTGGAAAATTCCATGGACGGAGGAGCCTGGTAGGCTACAGTCCATGGGGTCAAAAAGAGTTGGACATGACTGACCGACTTCACTCACCTTTGGGGGAGCTAGAAGCTAGAATCCCTTCTATACTGGCCCAGTGATTCCTTCCCAGCGATCTTACTAACCTGTTTCTACCTCCAGAACTGTCAGAACTTACCTCCATGGTCCTAAGGCTGTGGGGAATTCCAAGTAAGAATCAGCCTCAGGTGTCCCAGGAGTTTTAGCTAGAGTTAGATGCCCCAGGGAGTCCTAGGCGATGCAACTGACTAGAGCTGGTTCTTGCCTTGGAGCCTCTTTGCTTTTGACCAAGAGGGTGTCTAAACCTTCACTCACTACTCAGCCCACAATCAAGCTCTGCTCTCTTCAGCATCCCTGGAGGGAAGGATGACAGCCAGAAGGGAAACTCATTAAAGAGCCTCATTTTGCCCCACATTCCTTATTCAAGGCTAAGTGGGATCTCAGAATTTATTTTTCATGCCCTGACTGCTGTAAACTTTCTATACTAGTTATGACATTTGGCTTTCAAGAAAGGAAATTAATTCCAGCTAGACTGTTTCAGTTATCTGTACTGCATCACACACCACCCGATACTTACTGACTGCCAACAACCACAATTTACAATTTTTAATGATTCTGTGGGTTAAGAATTTAGGCAGAACTCTGATGGATTGATTTTCTGCTCCGTGTAGCATGGGCAAGGGGTCACTCACTCAACTGCATTCAGTGAGTGAAGGGCCAGGAAAGCTCCAATCCTTTCACACAGTGTGCTCTGCATGGCCCCTCTCTTTCCAAGAAATCTTTCCTTATTCAGTCATCTGGCCTGAGTTCCTTTACCTGGCAAAGAGAGCAAAGATGGAAGTCATCGGGATTCTTAACAGCTAGGTCTGGGACTGGTAGAGCATCACTCCACTGGGTTCTACTAGAGAGTAGAAAGAGATCCACCTCTTCCTGGAAGAATGACTTACGCATCCAGGGGAGGAGACTGTAAATGGGAGTTTTCTTTGGAGATTCTACTCCATTAGGCAAAAAGGGGAATTGAGTATAAAGTTTCTCAGAGGTATCTCAAGGGATCCAAGGGCAGGTACACAGCCTAGACTCGGGAAAGTTCTGCTTCTCATCCACATCTTAGAAAATATAGTCGCATACTATAACCTCTTCAGTTGTTATAATTCTTCTTAGCCGTAATTCCAAGTTCCCAAGAAAGGAACTCTGATTGGTCCAGGTCACCCTGAGTGCCCGCCTCTCATCCAATCAGCTGTGACTAGAGGTTCCAGGCTACACTAACAAGGATGCTGAGTGCTTCTCAAGAGCGTGCCAAGGTCCTTTGTGAATTGAACAGACACTCAGAGGGTGCCCACAGGACCTTTAAAGCGTATTAAATCCAGAATTAAACATTTGCCTGGGGAAACTTGTATGTGCAGGTTTTGTTTTTGTTTTGTTTCCCTGGTAGGTTCCTCCATGTCTTTATCATATTTCTTTCTATTCAGAGCCTCTCAAAGGCATTTGCTCATATATTCTGTCTGTAAGGGGACAGACAGCCTGGTGATTTCCATTCAAGTTTGATGTCCCTCAACAGATGGATCCGAAGAAGTAATTAGGGTTTGTCATTAACCTTGGTGTCCAAACACTGTGATGGAGGAGGATGTCCAAACACTGTGATGGAGGAGGAAGTCAAAGAGACACTGGGAGACCTGTTGTTGACAAAATCTGTTGGATTTCTGTCACCTCCCCATCTCAGTTCCACCATCCCCTATAGTCTTAGCACAGAATTTTTCTCAAAGTGTGGACAGAGGGAAAGTGAGTAATAATGCTTGGAATTTGCTACATCTAACTAGCTAGGCATCTTTCCTGTGGCTTGACAAGCTGACAACAAGCCAGGTCATCTTCTTCTCCCTGCTACTTTTTTTTTTAACTTGGAGTCCTAGACATTCTGTGGATAGAACTCAGCGGTTCTGGGGCATCCTGATATTATAAACATAATTATCTGTGTGTATGTGTTCATTTTTAAGAGGAAATATTCATAGATGTCATCAGGTTTGGGGGGATTCTGAACCCCCAAATGTTGAGAAACACTGAGTAGTACCTCAGTTTTTCAAGGGATCAGATCAACACTTTCTTATGTCCATGCATCTTTAATAATATATGGAATCTGTTTACACAAGATGAAAACAGAGTGAGTGAATGAGTGAAAGTTGCTCAGTCGTGTCTGACTATTTGTGACCCCATGGACTATACAGTCCATGGATCTCCAGGCCAGAATACTGAAGTGGATAGCTGTTCCCTTCTCCAGGGGCTCTTCCCAACCCAGGGATCAAACCCAGGTCTCCCGTGTTGCAGGTGGGTTCTTTACCAGCTGAGCCACCAGGGAAGCCCAAGAATACTGGAGTGGGTTGAACCAGGGTCTCCTGCATTGCAGGCAGATTCTTTACCAGCTGAGCTATATGGGAAGCCCCCAGTGAAAACAGATGTCTTCCTAATTCGTTAAGCAGTCCAGTGCCTGGCATAAAAGGAAGAAAGCAAATGAATGCATGTTGGATAATTCTAAACCCAACTGACTAAGTCTCTCATTGAATGATTTTAACTGAGGTTTACCAGACCTCATCTATAAAATGGGGAGTTGGAGTTGGACTGTGTCCATCTCCAAGTCCCTCTAGCCCAAGGTTCTTGAACCTTGACACTATTTACATCTGGAGACAGATAATTCTTTGTGGTAGGTGTGGTTCTGTGTCTTGAATTTTTTAGCAGCACCTCTGGCTCCCTCCCAACTGGATGCCTGTAGTAACTGGGACTGTTACCAAGCTGTGACAATCCAAAATGTCTCCTGACTTCGCCAAATGCCCCCTTGAGGGGCAAAATCACCCCCTGTTGAGAATCACTGCTCTAGCCTTCTTGCTGAGTGACTCAAAATAGGAAGAAGAAACAAATCAGAATTTTCCTGCAACCATAACTCAACTTCTAGGGAAATAATAACAGTTCAACCTTACAAAGCACCAAGTGTTGGCTGTGTACTCAAAGCTTTATGCAGATTCATCTATGTAATCCTCACAACAGCCTTATGCATTAAGCCATATTATTATCATTCCCATTTTACAGATGAGGCAACTGAGGCACAGAGAGGTTAAGCAACATCCCAGGGTCGCACAGCTAATAAGCAATACAACTGGCATTGCAAACCCAGACTGACTGGCTTCAGAGTTAGATGCCTATTCTGCTATTCTATAGAGAGATTTAAGCTATGGTTTTTCCAGTAGTCATGTATGGATGTGAGAGTTGGACCATAAAGAAAACAGAGTGCCCAAGAATTGATACTTTTGAACTGTGGTGTCTGGAGAAGACTCTTGACAGTCCCTTGGTCTGCAAGGAGATCAAACCAGTCAATCCTAAAGGAAATCAGTCCTGAATATTAATTGGAAGGACTGATGCTGAAGCTGAAGCTCCAATACTTTGGCCACAGGATGTGAAGAACTTACTCATTGGAAAAGACCCTGATGCTGGGAAAGATTGAAGGCAGGAGGAGAAGGGGACAACAGAGGATGAGATGGTTGGATGGCATCACTGACTCGATGGCCATGAGTTTGAGCAAGCTCTGGGAGTTGGTGATGGACAGGGAAGCCTGGCATGCTGCAGTCCATAGCATTGCAAAGAGTTGGACACAACTAAGTGACTGAACTGAACTGACTGATAGATAATCATTTATAGCCAAGCATTGTATTAGGAACTTTCAAATATGTTGCATTACCTTTAATCCCTACTGTGTCCTCTCAGAGTGACAGAGTGAAGTCTTTACTTCACAGATGAGATTACTGAAGTTCAGAGAGGTTAAGTTACTCACCCAGGGGCACACAGTCTTTTCATGGCCAAACCAAACTCTGAACTTGAGCCTGTCTTTCCACATTATCTTATTGCCTTTCAAAGGTGCAGGTAGGCAATTGACAAACGACTTCATAGCTTGAGGGAAGTCGATAATTTACAGGGTGTCTCATATATTCACTCAGGTTAAAAGATTCACTGTCACACACTTCTTCCTATAGTGGGGCAGTGCGCCCTTCACTGTCCCCTGTGGGCCTCAGCATCATATTCTCTCAACCCTACTTTCCATGACAAGAAAGGGCAGGTGCAGGAGTTAGAAAGAGCCCCAACTGTAAGCACTGGAAAGAAACAAAGGCTTCATTCTTCCAAAGCCAGTAACAGCGTCTGAGTAGCTAGACCCAGCCTCCAGTCCCATCTCGGCCACCTGCTGGCTGTGTGCCCTTGGTAAGTGACTTCCTGTCTGTGTGCCTTGATCCCGCCCCCTGTAAGATGGGAGTGAATAATAGAACTGACCTCACAGGTTGTATGGCTTAAGGAAAACAAAGCGCAAGGAATGCTTAGCACAGCACCAGATAACTGTTGCTATTATTGGGTTTAAATGACCCAGTTTCTTGCCTGGCTGACTACATTAGCCCAGCAGAGCCCTCGGGCTTTCTCTCTTGGCTCCAACCCTGAACTGGGGTGACCCCGTTCCCCAAAGTGCTGGGGTCCAGACAAGAATCCCATTGACCAATCCATCAGGGAGAGAGAGTAGGATCAACAGCTCCCCAGGTAGTGACGATAATAAACAGCAGTAGAAATTACTGAGTCACACTGCATGCCAGCAGCATGGCTTCTTGACGAAGGGACTTTGTCATTTAAGGACAGGTTCCTGAGAGACCTTGGCATTGGAGTCTCAGACTAGCCCCCTTCAGAGCAGCCATGTTCGCAGTCTAGATGACCGAATCTAGACTTCAGGAAATGCCAAGTCTAATAAACCTAAAGGTAGCATCTCCCCACTTGGCAATTAGGGTGATGGGGAAAGCACCATGACTCTGGAATTAATGGTGTGTGTACATGAGAGAGAGAAAGAGACAACATGACGCACTTTCTCACTTCGCTGTGTCTTACAAACCATTGTGCAATCATGCTCCATCATGGCTCTAAAGGGAGCTCTCTGTCTCCACACCATCAGTGATGGAAGCCCAGCTTTTCATCATTTTCCTCACCAATTCAGGGACCAGCACGTAAAGCCAACACACCTTCCCAAGCAGGGTGTTCTCAGGTCTGCAGCTCACCCTGTTAAACCTACTTTCTGGAGCAATTGTACATCCATTAGGCTTCTTTTCAACATTCATCAAGATGTTGCAGCAATGCTGGTTTGAAAGCTCTAAAGCAGTTGCCTGAACGTTTCTGGGGCCAATTTGGATTTTTTGGAGGGAGCCTGAGCTCAACAAACAAGCACTGTCAGATCTGCAGTTGGCTGGTATCCTTGTCTGCAGAAGGCAGCCAACTAGGGCTAGGCTCCTTGCAAAAGCAGAGTGTGTACAGCTGTGTGTGTGTGTGTGTGTGTGTGTGTGTGTGTGTGTGTGTGTGTGAAAGCATGCTCTGTATGCAGGTGACAATCACACCCGTGTTCCTGTGTGGTTGTATGTGCCATCTGTGTGTGTGTTTAGAGATGGGCACATGAGTCCTGTCAGTTTCTAGTCACGGCAGCCCCTTTAAAAGCTTCAGAAAGATGGATTTCATGCGCAGATTTTAGCACCCTGGTTACACAGGGAAAAAAATGTGAGCATAGGGAGCTATTAAAGCCACAAATTTCCAGAAGAAATAATTAGCAGCAGCCATGACTGAGTAGTTACCGTGTTCCGGGCACTTTACAAAACACTCTCGTTTTATCTTTGAAACAATTCCAGGAAGCAAGGACTTTGTTTTTGTTAAATTTACAGATGGAAAACAGAGGCTCAGAAAGGTTATGTAACTTTTTTGAAGTCTCAGAGCCATGAAATCACAAAGTCCAAATGTGCACCCAAGCAAGGTCACTGCAGAATGGACACCCCACCCCCTGCATCATAAGTGCCTCGCATTTCTATATTCTGAAAGTGTGTATGTGTGTGCAAGTGTTCATGCGCGTGTGCATGTGTGGAGAGAGTCTATGTTTTCTTGGGATTGAGTACCCAGAGAAGGTGATCAGAAACTCACAGAGTCCAAAAACTTAATTTGTATGACATCCACAGCCAGGCAGGGAGGAACTGCCCAAACCTTGCTACAGAGAAGAGGACTTGAATCTGATTCAGACATGAACCAGGTGGAAACAGAACTTGCATGCCAGATGGGGCAGGAATATGGGTGTACTGGATAGAATAATGCTACCCTGCAAAGATATCCTAACCCCTGCAACCTGTGACTGTATTACCTTCCATGGCCAAAGGGACTTTGCAGGTATGATTAAGAATCTTGAGATACAGAGATTACCCTGGAATAGCCAATATAATCACATGGGTCCTTATGAGAGAGAGGTGGGAGGGTCACAGCAAGATTGGAAAATGCTACACTGCTGGCTTTGAAGATGAAGGGAGGGGCCACAAACCAAGGAATGTGGATGGCTTCTAGAAATTAGAAAAGGCAAGGGAACAGATGTTCCCCTAGAGCTCCCAGAAAGAACGCAGTCTTGCCTGCCAGTGCCTTGACTAAGTGAAACCGTGTCGGGTGTGTAATCTCTGGAACTGTTATGTTGCTGTAAGCCACTCGGTTGTACTCTGTGACAGCAGCACCAAGAAGCTAACACAGAGGGACTCCTTGAAGCCAGCTAGCATGCAGTGGCGTCTCCTGGGCTTCCTGGTAGTGGACACTTTCACCACTGAGTTGGACCCACTGGGGACAGTCTTATAGTTTCAAGAGGCCTGATCCAGCCCCATGTGTAGACAAAGTCTGGGGACCTGCCTGCCTCATTCCACCTAGAACCACTTTGGCATTTGAAACTTTCACTGTTCCAAGACTCCAGGGGCTCCATTCATATGTCCATACATTGTCTCAAAATGGGGGAAGTTGGGTTTCCTCTACCAAAAGCCCTTTCACGCTGTCCCATCACTGTTAGACTCAAACCTTTGCAGGGAACGGCCCCTGCTCACCTCTCCAGCCTCATCTTCTGCTGTCCCGCCAAGCTCTGTTAAGCAGCTCTCAACTCCCTTGCCCTTGCTGTTCCTTCTTCTCCCAGTGCTTTTCCTCACCCTCTTTATTGGTCCAGCTCCTCTTTATCCTCAGGTCTCACTTCAGCGGTCGCCTTCTCTGGGGCCCCATCCTACTTAATGTCCCTCCCTCTGTGTTCTCACAGCTGCCCATGCTTGTCCTTCAGAGTACTTACTCTGAGCTTAATTACAATGATCGATGTGGTCATTTAAAACATGTCCAAGTCTCTCATGAGAATGCCAGTCCGTGACGGCAGCCACCTCATCTCTTTTGTTTCCAGTTGTGTCCTCGCTGTCTACTGTCACATAGTCGTTTCTCCATAAATGTTCGTCACATGAATGAATAGCCCGCCTGCATCTATTTGGACAGCAAGGTCAGAGCACCTTGGGAATCCACTTCCCACCACCTCCAGGGGTTGTCTGTTGGTGCCCAGAGGAGGAGACCATTAACATAACCTTTCTGGTGCCTCCGGAAGCATCCTGGGGAACGGGAGATGCCCACCCAACTTCACTGGATAGCCATCAGCTCCCCTTAAGTTGTGGACGGGCTTCCTGGCTCTGAGGCACCAGTAGGAATCATACAGTTAATCAGGCGTGGAGAGACATCACTGGAGAGCGACAGCCACTTACGGTGCCCCGCTCACTGGGCGCTTGATGTGGGGACATCAGACAGGCAGACACAGCTAGCCTGCCCGTGGGGGCGGGGCTGCTCTCGGTCAGGGCAGGCCCTTCAGTGTCAAACACAAGGAGATGCCGTGATGCTTCGGCCTCAGCATCTGAGGACCCCTGAATGCTGCCCAGGGGAGGAAGCTGGAGGCACGTCTCATCCAACTGCTCACTTTATTGTCTGGGGTGAAGGCACGCAGAGCACAAAGCTTTTTCTAGGTTGTTGACTGGATAGGGGGTAGATTTAAGGCCATGGCTTTTAACCCTTGACTTACATGTTCTCTATCTCCAATAAAATTACATGCTAATTGTATTGTCTCACATAAAGTAGCTCATATTTATTACAGAAAGTTAAGAAAGTATAGAGTTCAGCTAACTGGGTGCTTAAGGAAAGAGGGTAGCACAGGTATTAAAGAAGGAAATAGAAGTTACTCATAATCCCACCACGTGGAAATAATCATAGTGAATATTTCAGTGTATTTCTTTTCTTTTTCTTTCTTTTCTTTGGCCTAGTGCACACTAGGCAAATGTATTCAGATGAGCATGTTCCAAACCTGGCCTTATATCACAGTCACAGTTCTGCATGGATTTGGGGGTTTTCCTCCACTTAACATAATGAGGAGAGCATTTTCTCGTGTGATTTGTCCCACTGCTTCCTTACCAACTGAAGCATTTCTCAAAATGTGGCCAAAAATTCACCAGCACCAGCATCCTATAGGGAGCTACTCCAAACTACAGACTCTTGGAACTCATCCCAGTCCCATAGACTCTGAATGTTGAACACTCTTCTAGGGTAATCTAGATGGACCATCCATTTGCAGAACATACCCCCATGCGGTGGCTCTCAACAGGATCACAGGCTGAATACTGGTTTCTGGTTGTAATCAAATCCATAACTGAGAAGTTTTAGAGCTGGGACCCCAGGCGTTGTTTGTTTGTTTTTTTTTTTTTTCTTTTTTTAAATTCTTTCTGGGTCATTAACATGCATTGAAGATTACAGGTGTCTTTCATAGTGCACATAGGACTTCCCTGCCAAGACTGGTAGCAAGAAACATTCCTTAAGGGGTGAAGAAACTGAAATGTTTTATCACCAGGATAAAGACCCATCTATGACTCAGGTCTTCCATGACATAATTTGGACTTAGTTTCCTGCAAAGTTTTGTTTCCAAATTTACTCTCCTTGGCTATTCAGGCCCTCCCTGTTCAGGCCCTGGCATTGGGGACTGCAGAGAGGTTGTTCGAATGGTCAGGCTGCAGGAAACACCCCCACACCTGCCACCCCACTCATCCCTGTCTTTGAGCAGAGAAGGAAGGTCTGCCCAACCCTGCTCTACTACCGTTTCTCTTTATTGGTCTGTACTGAATTCACAAATAACAAGGGTCACTATGCTGAGAGATCTGGATAATGATCTTCAATCTGGTTTTCCATGCTGTTTGCTGCCACTGATAGAAGACCATCCCAGTACAATGCATGTTAATGGGGCCTTTTGGAGTTGACGACTAAATGATGGAAGGAGCAAGCATCTTGGGAGGGATGCGAGAGTGTGGGTTTGCAAGTGGCGGCAGGTGAGCCTTCTAGGTTTCCTGAGTAAAGTAGGCTGCAGTTTGGAATTGGGTCGTCTGTCGCACGCTCTCTTCCTGAGCTGGGTTGGCAAAGCTTGACTTTGCAGGAGGCCATGACGGACTTGATGGCAAGCAAAGATGGTTTCCTGATGCAGAGAACTAGATTCTAGCCCAGGCTTAGTGCGCGCTGTGCTTTGGGACCGCCCCCTTCACCACTGTCACCACCACTGATAGAGAACAAAATGTAACTACTTTCTGGCTAGATGAATCGCTTCATCTGGCTGTGGATGAAGGGGAAAAAAATATGTGAGAACAAATGTGTGTCCAAAAAAAAGAAATATATATATATATGACACTGTGCAATTACCATCCCCTGCTTCCGTTAGCTTGCCTCATTGTCTCATAACATTTTGTAATTCTATGGCGTTGAAAGGCATCTTCAAATTTGTCTGCTCCAGACAACTTCAAACTGTTTCTTTAAATAGTGGAACCAACTTTCTGAAGGAAATCTAATTCAACAGCTCAAACAAATGAAAGAGATAAACACAGATGTACTCTGGATGAAATGGTGTTTTATAGCTCTCAGTATCACTCCCGCTATACCACTCCAGTGAGTGGCCCCAAGATGGTCTCTGAGGAACCTCTGGGGTGCCATAAAGCACAATTTGACAACAACCAACTTAGCCCAACACCTTCCCTTTTACAGATGAGGAAATTGCAGCCCAGAGAGGCAAAATTCAAGGCTAACATCCAGATTTCTCCACCCTACATTGAGGATTCTTTAGGGGAACAAGATGGCAGCTCAGTTGTTGGGTGTCTTACCCCAGCTTCTGAGAAGTCAGAGGCAAAAGAGATAGAATCATGTGTGCAACTTGGTACTTACCAGTGATCATCAGATACTCAAGAATATGTGACCCAAAGAAGGTTTAAGGCCATAAGCCAGATATTGAGGGAGATGCTAGTGGTCCTGGTCCTGTAAGGTCTAGTATAACCCTGACTCTGCTTCCAGGCGCCTGGTGGACCGCCTAGAGAACATGAGGAAGAATGTGGCCGGGGATGGGGTGAACCGCTGCATCCTGTGTGGAGAACAGCTGGGGATGCTGGGCTCCGCCTGTGTGGTGTGTGAGGACTGTAAGAAGGTACCATCTCCCTCCCCTTCTCTGCTTCCCTGTGCATCCCATGCAAAGGGCCTGAGCCTAGGTTCCAGGCTTTTGGGGGCCTTGGGTCTTAGGGATAGAGCTTGGATCCTGAAGGGTAATTGCCAGAATATGATTCCTTCTAGCATGCTCTTGTGCCTGTTCATGGTTCCTCCCCTAGATGTCATGCTGACCCTTCTATCCCTTTGGAGCTCTACTCCATACAGGATAACCTTGGGAGAATAAGGCAGAGCATGAACTATGGTTGAACTTACAGGTATTCTGGTTGTGGCTTAGCAAGATATTGGTCATCCTAAAGAGCATACTGGGGGACTTCCTGGTAATCTAGTGGTTGAGACTCTATGATTGCATCACAGGAGGGTGCAAGTTCAATCCCTGGTTGGGAAACTAAGATCCCATATGGCAAAAAAAAAAAAAAAAAGTATGCTGGGCATATGTCTACATACATGTGTACATGGAAAGCATACACAGCATGCTCTACCCCGGGTTATAGGACAAGCCATTTTAGAAACCCCCTCTCCAGCCAAGTTAGGCCAAGTTAGACTTTGGTCTTCTTAAGCATTCACTCTTTTTTCTTTTTTAAAGATATTTTGACATGTACTATTTTTAAAGTCTTTATTGAATTTGTTACAATATTGTTTCTGTTTTATGTTTTGGTTTTTTGGCCATGAGACCTGTGGGATCTTAGCTTCCCCACCAGGGATCAAACCCACACCTCCTGCGTTAGAAGATGAGGTCCTAGCCACTGGACTGGCAGGAAAGCCTCAAGCATTCACTCGTGGGGCTTGTACCCTCTCCACCTTGTACCCTCTGCTCAAGTTGTCTATACTCGACCATTCCAGGACAGAAACACAACTGTCCTTGCGTCCGTCTGATTCCCAGGAAAGGAATTCAAGGGAACAATCCAGCTTGAGAGATCCATAATATCACCTGACTTCTCCTACTTGGGGTCCCAGTTAGCAGTTAGAATGGAATATTGGGGAAAGAGTACTCCAAAAAACCTGCCTTCTGTATTCAACTAGATAGTGAGAATTTTGTGACCTATTTGTTTTGACTGGCAGGAAATTCAGCCAAAAGTATAATGTTCCATCACATAGTCACAGCATCTATTCAGATAACTTCCTTCTTTATAAAGAGTTGAACCTGTAGTCCTAGTCTAGGTTGTCTCCGATTCATTTAGGAAAGAAAGAAGAAATAAAGAAGAAATGGATAAATAGTCTCTTTTAAAAATTTATGTCAATGATCTCCCTGGTATGGATGCTGAAAACTCAGGCCCCACAGAGACTCTTGGAGGATCTCTGCATTGAAGGCTTGGGAATGACTCCAGTTCTTGTTATCAGAAATCAACACTCAAATTAGAATTTTATTCTAACTGGCCTTGGTCATGAGAGGCAGATGAGGAACAAGGGAGAATGGGGCTTCATTGCCACCCTTCCCAGCCACTTCTGATTACCAGCGGCTCTGAGCCTGACATATCTTGAGTATGTGCTGGGCTCTGTTTTATCCCCAGAATGTCTGCACCAAGTGTGGGGTGGAAACCTCCAACAACCGCCCGCACCCTGTGTGGCTCTGCAAAATCTGCATCGAGCAGAGAGAGGTGAGTGGACGGGTCCCTTTCAGCTCCTGGAGCCTATTGTGTCGGTGCTCTGAGGGCAGGGGGCAAAGTGGAAAGTTAGCATTCATCAGGATAGGAGCGGTAGTGCTCAGCTGCCATGGCTTCATCTTCTACCTCTCCTCCTCCAGGTGTGGAAGCGCTCTGGAGCGTGGTTCTTCAAGGGCTTCCCCAAACAGGTCCTCCCACAGCCTATGCCCATAAAGAAGACCAAGCCCCAGCAGCCAGTCAGTGAGCCTGTGCCCACTGCCCCTGAGCAGCCCACTCCTGAGCCCAAGCACCCTGCCCGGGCTCCTACTCGAGGTAGGAAAATACAGCCTCTTCTTTCAGGACCAAGGACAGATCTTGACTAACTGGTCTACCTGGAGGATGTCCTGACATCATGTCTGTTTCTACCCATCTGGTGGACAGCCAGCCAGCCTCTGGGCTTCAGTTTAGAACTCCTATGTCCCCTTCACAACTCAACCATGAGCCCTTATCAAGAGGGTAGCACAGGGAACTCTCCAGCAATGCCAGGCTGCCAAAAGGCTTTGTTGTCATCCCTGATGGAGTATTTAGGGGTACAACAGAGGTGAAAGTCAAAATTAGGAACTGAGAAAGACTCCCAGCACCAAAATACACACTGGAGTCTGGAGGGCAGGGGATTGGAGGCTTGCTGAAAAGCCCTTATTTTCTCCTCATATTTCTTATATCAATCACCAGCAAGTCTGAAATTGAACTAATTAAAAGTGAAAGATGAATAAAAAGGAAATTAGCAAAAAGAAAATTACTGCTACTATGGATATTATCACTATTATCTATTATTATTATTAAAATGATAATAAAAGAGTGAAAAACAGTAAAAAGAAAAAATGTAACCTCAATAGAACACATTTTAATTTAATAAGGCCACTAAGACTGACCACATAAAACTCTTGCAGTACTTTTGATTAACAAAGTGATAAAAACTGGTCTGAATGACAATTCTGGAGTTGAGTGCAGGCAATACTTCTGAAAGGAAAGTTATAGTTGAAGGTTGCAAAAATTGAAGTGCCCACTTACAGCTTCTCAAGGCACCCAGTACCATGTCTGACACTCAAAAGGCCCTCAACAAATACTTTCATCCTAGCAAGGTGTGAGCAATTTCTGCTCCTTGCAGAGACTCACCAAACTGTCAACATACTCTATATCCCTGAGGAGCCCTGGGTTTCCATCACTAGAGCATCTTTCTTCCTGGTTAAGCATTACTCCGTCTCAGTTGAGAAGACTGCCTAGCAAAACTGTCAATATCTTGAACATCTGAGGCCAGGAATACTTGAATTTGAATTCCAGCTTTGCCACCTACAATTTGTGTGAGCTTGGATGAGTATTCTAATTTCTCTGAAACTCTTTCCTCATCTATAAAATGAGGTTAATAACTCATGGGGTTATTTTGAAGATTAAATGAGATGCTACAGGCATACCTCGTTTTATTGTACCTTGCTTTATTGCACTTCACAGTAATTGCAGTTTTTCACACAAAAATATGATCTGTGATCAGTGGTCTTTGATGTTACCGTGGCAATTGTTTTGGCACTTTTTAAGCAATGAAATATTTTTAAATTAAGACATGTACATTTTTTAAGACATAATGATATTTCACACATAATAGATTTAGAATTATGCCCATGATATGAGCTTTCAATATTCTTTTAACAAGCAATTACTGAACACCTACTGAGTTCCAGGCTCTGTTCTATGCCCTAGGGAGTCAGTGAATAAAGCAGATAAAATCCGTGCTCTCATGCAGTTAAAGTTTAGTGGGACAAACAGATGCTCGACAAACAGCAAATGCAAATACAATAAACATCAGGTAGTGATAGGTGCCTGGAAGAGAAGTGAAACACATAGAGGGGATAGAAGCTTCATGTTGGGCAGAATGGTCAGAGAAGGGCTGTCTGAAGAGATGATATTTGGGAGAAACTGACCAAGGTGCTTTAAAGTGCACATAGAATCTTTGGGAATATCGCTTGCAAAGGGCTTGAGGCTGGAGCATGCCTGATGAATCCTGGGGAAAATCAAAGTAAGTGAACAAAGTACATTCTAGAAACAATACAAAGCTGATGATCCTAACTCATTTGCAAAGGAAATAATGTGATATTGTAAGCAGTCTCTACATTAGAGGGGAAATTGGGAGAGGAAATTTTTAATTTTTTTTTTTTTTTTAGCTCTTAGGAATGGTGGACAGACCCTTTTGTGAGCTCCTTAAGTGATGCCTCTTCAAAAACATCAAATACATACCCCTCATCAATTTTTTCTCTTTCTCTGCAGGTGACACTGAAGACAGGAGGGGCCCAGGTCAGAAGACAGGTGGGTTCTGCCGACTCTGTCTTCTACTCTGAGGATAGGAGTCCTTTCCCCCATTCCTCCGGTGCCTTTTCTGCATTCAATTCACGTTTTCCTTCCAGGCCCTGACATGACCTCTGCTCCTGGGCGAGGAAGCTATGGGCCTCCTGTGCGCAGGGCCTCTGAGGCACGAATGAGCTCCTCTGGCCGGGACTCAGACAGCTGGGACCAGAGCCATGGCACAGCTGCTGGGGACCCCAGCCAGAGCCCAGCAGGTGAGAGAGATGGGCAAATCCAGACAGGCTTCCTGGAAGAGGAGAATCAAAAGGAATGGGGAGGATAGTGTTTTATGCACTTATTCATTGGCCATTGGTAGACATTCAGTGAACACTTGTTGAATGAGTGAGTGAGTCAATGGATGGATGAACAAGAACCAAAATGAACAAGCAAACAAGCTGTGTTAATGCAGGACCCTGGGACAAGACCTGGGGATTAGTTAGTCCCAGCCAGAGGTGGCCAAGTACTTTCTGTTCTGAGCATTCAAGCATCTCTCCTGTGAAAGAGGTTTCAATTCACGACTTAACCTGGTGGTCCAGAGGTTAGGACTCAACACTTTCCATCACAGGGAGCATGAGTTTGATCCATGGTCAGAGAACTAAGATCCCACAAGCCACTCAGCATGGCCAAAAAAAAAAAAAAAAATCAGATTTCCCTGGTGGTCCAGTGTTTAAGACTCCATGCTTCCAACGCAGGGGACATGGGTTTAATCCCTGGTTGGAGAACAAGGATCCCACATGCCACAGGGTGCAGCCAAAAAAAAAGGATTTACTACAAATAAAGACTTCACATTTTATTTCTGGAAATAAAAGTTATACATTTTTTAAAAAGATCTAAATTCAGGAAAGGTAGGATCCAGCCCAGCGAGGTGAGAGAGGAAAAGGCATTCTTTCAGGAATGTCTTACCCTCTGGGTACCAGGAGCTGCTATGTGTATCATCTGCATTTGATCCCCCAGCAGCTCTGCAAGAGGCAGTAGAACCTAACAGTCTCAGGTAGAATCCAGAGATCAAACACCTGAGTTCAAACCCTGTCTTTGCTACTAACCAGCCAGGAGACACTAGGTAAGCTCCTTAACTCCTCTGTGCCTCAGTTTACCCATTTGTAAAATGACGCTCATAAAGCACCCACTTCACAGGGTGTGAAATTAAATAAGTTCTTATAAATAAACATCAGCCTTTGTTATCAAGTGTGTAGAGTTATTGCCTGCATGAAGCATCTGAGGTTCAGAGAGGGTGAGTGACCAGCCCAAAGACACACAGCTTATAAAAGAAAAATCTGGAATACAAAACTAAGTCCTCATGAGGATAAGAACAGTCTTTCAGGACTTCGTCAGCCATCCAGGGGTTAAGACTCAGTGCTTCCACTGTAGGAGGGGCACGGGTTCGATCCCTGGTTTGGGAACTGAGAACTCATATGCCACAAGGTGTGACCAAAAGAGAAATCTGCTTGATGCAAGTACCAAAATAAATTCCAAATTGATTTTTAAAAATAAAACAGCTTTTCAATAATAAATTATCAACATCTACCAGATATTGAGTGTTTACTCTATGCCAGGCACTGTTCTGAGCACTTTACATGTATTGTATCATTATGTCTCCACCACAGCCTGTGAGCTAGGCACCGTTATCCCCATTTGACACATGAAGAGACTGAGGCCCAGAGAGGACAGGTCATTTGTGCAAAGTCATAGATGTTGGGAGCAACATTATAGAACCTGGGCTTTTCAATACCCACGTTGCTGCTGTGACTTGCTCAGGGGGATCTAAGTATTGACAAGAGAACACACTGAGGGGAGGAGAAGAGAGTCTGAAAGAGCCGAGAATGTCAGGGGGCTGTGTCCAGTTCACACCCAGAGGACTGTACCTTCTGCTAGCTCACCAGTCCCAAGCTTCTTCCTGCTTTGACTGCATGTCTGTGTGTGTGTGACAGACTCTTTCCTTTCCCCTGCAGGTTTGAGACGGGCCAACTCAGTCCAGGCTTCTAGACCTGCCCCAGCCTCAATGCAGAGCCCGACACCTCCCCAGCCTGGGCAGCTAGGTACCTGACACCCACTTGCCCGCCCAGGTTGTCACTCAGCTGTGACCCCAATACCTCCCACCCTTGCTTGCAGAATCTGCTGGGCTTTTTGCAAAGCTGCAGCCACTGCCAAACCCTAAACTCTTCCAAGACCCTTAGAATGAGTAATACTCCAGGCTGGGAGCCCAGCAGGGGTGGGAGGGGGATGGGTAGTGTCATATCCACCTAAATGCAAAAAATGACAGTATTTCATCCCCCAGTGTGTCCCACTTTCCAATACTGTCACTCCACTCTCACAATTCTCACCACATACGTCTACCATCTGCCATCTTATTTCCTTAATATTTTCTTCAAATTGACCTCCTTTAAAAGCATAACTGAGCGAAGTTGTTATCATAAACTCTCTCTCATGGAAAATTTAAGGACCTTGGACTTTAATGAAAAGGCAAATGTTCTCAGACAGGTATGTGAGATTCAGGAAGAAATAGTGGGCAAGAGATTAGTAATATAAGAAAATTTGAGCACATGTGGCTTGTATAAAAGAATGGAAATAATTCCTAATAGGTGCATTTAAAAAGCTGTTATTTTAGGTACTTCCCTGATGGTCCAATGGCTAAGACTCCATGCTCCCAATGCAGGGGACCTGGGTTCAATCCCTGGTCAGGGAACTAGATCCCACATGACACAGTTAAGGACCCTGCAACAAACACTGAAGATCCCACATGCTGCAACTAAGACCTGGTGCAGCCAAATAATAAATAAATAAAATATTTTTAAAATTTTGTTATTTTAAAAGAAACCTATAATAAAGGGAAACCAGTATTCCATACCAGAAAAAAAGAGCGTGTATTATTAATAGTTTACTGGGGCAGTCATGAATATTCATTGGAAGGACTGGTGCTGAAGCTGAAACTCCAATACTTTGGCCACCTGATGTGAAGAGCCAACTCATAGGAAAAAAGACCCTGATGCTGGGGAAGATTGAAGGCAGGAGGAGAAGGGGACGACAGAGGATGAGATGGTTGGATGGTATCACCCACTAAATGGACATGAATTTGAACAAACTCCAGGAGATAGTGAAGGACAGGGAGGCCTGACGTGCTGCAGTCCATGGATTCTCAAAGAATCAGACACAACTTAGCGACTAAACAGCACAAAGGGCAATCATAACAAATATCATAAGCTGGGTGGCTTAGAATAAAAGGGATGTATTGTGTCACAGTTCTAGAGGCCAAAAGTCCAAAATCAAGGTGTTGCCAGGGTTGGTTCCTTCCATGAGCTGTGAGGGAGAATGTGTCCCAGCCTCTCCCCTCGCTTCTGGGAGCCTCAGGCATTCCTTGGCTTGTAGAGGTATCTTCACATCATCCTCCTTCCATGCTTGGGTCCTGTGTGTCCAAATTTCCCCTCGTTATAAGGGCATAGTCATATCGGATTAGGGCCTAGCCTGATGACTGCGTCTTAACTTGGTCATCTGCAAAGACCCTCTTCCTAAGTATTCACATTCACAGTGACTGAGAGTTTGGACTTGAACATCTTTGGGGTAACGCAATTCAACCTATTGAAGCTATTATAAAAATTAGTTTACTGGGTCTTCTGTGGTGGTCTAGTGGTTAGGAGTCTGCCTGCCAATGTAGGGGGACATGGGTTTGATCCTCATTCTGGGAAGATCCCACATGTCATGGGGCAAATAAATCGATGTACCACAACTACGGAGCCTATGTGCCTAGAACCTGTGTTCTGCAGCAAGAGACACCTGGACAATGGGAAGCCTGTGTACTGCAATGAAGAGTAGCCCCCACTCACCACAACTGGAGAAAGCTCGCACACAGCAACAAAGACCTAGTGCAGCCAAAAGTAAATGAATAAATCTTTTTTTTCTTTTCCATTTATTTTTATTCATTGGAGGCTAATTACTTTACAATACTGTAGTGGTTTTTGCCATACATTGACATGAATCAGCCATGGATTTACATGTGTTCCCCATCCCGATCCCCCCTCCTGCCTCCCTCTCCACCCGATCCCTCTGGGTCTTCCCAGTGCACCAGCCCCAAGCACTTGTCTCATGCATCCAACCTGGGCTGGTGATCTGTTTCACCCTTGATAGTATACTTGTTTCAATGCTGTTCTCTCTGAACATCCCACCCTCGCCTTCTCCCACAGAGTCTAAAAGTCTGTTCTGTACATCTGTGTCTCTTTTTCTGTTTTGCATATAGGGTTATCGTTACCATCTTTTTAAATTCCATATATATGCGTTAGTATACTGTATTGGCCTTTATCTTTCTGGTTTACTTCACTCTGTATAATGGGCTCCGGTTTCATCCATCTCATTAGAACTGATTCAAATGAATTCTTTTTAATGGCTGAGTAATATTCCATAGTGTATATGTACCACAGCTTTCTTATCCATTCGTCTGCTGACGGGCATCTAGGTTGCTTCCGTTTTCTGGCTATTATAAACAGTGCTGCGATGAACCTTGGGGTACACGTATCTCTTTCAGATCTGGTTTCCTTGGTGTGTATGCCCAGGAGTGTGATTGCTGGGTCATATGGCAGTTCTATTTCCAGGTTTTTAAGGAATCTCCACACTGTTTTCCATAGTGACTGTACTAGTTTGCATTCCCACCAACAGTGTAAGAGGGTTCCCTTTTCTCCATACCCTTTCCAGCATTTATTGCTTGTAGACTTTTGGATAGCAGCCATTCTGGCTGGCATGTAATGGTACCTCATTGAGGTTTTGATTTGCATTTCTC
Organism: Odocoileus virginianus; assembly: GCF_023699985.2. Lineage (NCBI taxonomy): Eukaryota > Metazoa > Chordata > Mammalia > Artiodactyla > Cervidae > Odocoileus > Odocoileus virginianus. The sequence continues at coordinate 57,465,373 of NC_069685.1, read as the reverse complement.
TGATAATGAGTGATATTGAGCATCTTTTCATGTGTTTGTTAGCCATCTGTATGTCTTCTTTGGAGAAATGTCTGTTTAGATCTTTGGCCCATAAATCTTTAAAAGCTTAATGTACTAAAGATAAAACAGTGCAGTGATATTCTCAGTACCCTGGCCTGCTGAAGGTTTGGAGCCTGAGGCCTGTCCTCTTTCGCTTTTTCAGAAGGGACACTTATAAAAGTTAGAGATGTGTGAAAGAAAAGTAGCACCTCAGTAAGACTTTTCCTGTGATGGGATCAGTATCAAACCAATGGATCCCAGAATGACTTTCTCACTGTGTCATTGAATGTTATTTTTATTTCATGCCCCAAACCTGTGGCTCTCTCCCACATCCTAAGCTTTGGAAATGTAGTTGTAGAGAATCCTCTGGACTGGTAATAACCCTATAATAATGGTGGACACAAAGCGTGGACTCGCCTGTTACCTTGCCAAGTGATTCTTATTCCATTAGCTCGTTGACCTCATAACAGCCAACAAAATGTGAAGAGCAGGTATCACCAGCCCCACTTCACAGAGAGGAGGAAGCTGAGATTCAGGAAGGAAGGACTGGGGCTTGAAGCCAGGCCTCTCCAACCCCAGGATCCCCACAGTAGGACTGTTCCTGCACCTCTGGATACCTCTGCACATCATCCACTACCCCTGGGCCTCTGTCTGCACCGTGAAATGAGGGGGGAATGCTTGGGGCAAACAGTCAAATGATGCCGCCTTCTCTGTTCCAAACTTCTTTCTCTCTTTGCCCCACTCAGGGCCCCCAGGAGGCAGCAGACCCAGTCCGGGGCCAGTGGGACGCTTTCCAGATCAGAGACCAGGCAAGTGTTCACTTCTTTCTGTGCCTGTGTGGGTGACCACCTCTCTTTCACTAACTGGGAGAGAGAGAGTGACAGAGACAAGAGATAGAGAGACAGAGGCGGACAGAGAGAGAGAGCAGGGGCTAGCAGACGTTGGCCCATTCTGCTTCCTGAGACCTAGCTGATGATCTCTAAGGGATCCCCCTAATTCTAAAACTCTAGAGACTCCATACTAACATTAGATGGACAGAAAATGACAATACATACAGTGGTTAAGAGCCCAGGCTGCCTGGATTCAAATCACTGCTCCTTCACTTCCCAACTGTGTGACCCTAGGTAAGTCACTTAACGTCCCTGAGCCTCAGTTTCCTCATCTCTAAAATGAGAATAACACAAAGACCTACCTCATAGAGTTGTTGTGAGGATTAAGTAAACTGATACATAGAAACCTTAGCACATGGCCTCTGCCCATCACCTGCTGCCCCTGGGCCAGTATCTACACCTGTGAAATGGAGGCAGGGTGGTGCTTGGAGCAAAACACTCAAATGATGTCGCCTTCTCTGTTCCAAACTTCTTTCTTTCTTTGCCAAGATCACTCCAAGTGACAGTGATTATTACATGATATATATGTAACAACCCCAGTCACTACAACGTATTCACTGCTTGCTAATGCACCAGTTACTGTGCGATGTGCTCAGTTCCTCAGTCACATCTGACTCTTTGTGACCCCATGGACTGTAACCCACCAGGCCCTTCTGTCCATGGGATTTCCCAGGCAAGAATACTGGAGTAGGTTGCCATTTCCTCCTCCAGGGGACCTTCCCAACCCAGGGATCGAACCCATGTCTCCTGCATCTCCTGCATTGGCAGGTGGATTCTTTACCACTGAGCCTCCTGTGCATATATTAGGAAAAAAAGTTTAAGTAATAGCTATTACTTTGTCAACAAAGGTCCGTCTAGTCAAGGCTACAGTTTTTCCAGTAGTCATGTGTGGATGTGAGAGTTGGACTATAAAGAAAGCTGAGTGCTGGAGAATTGATGCTTTTGAACTATGGTGTTGGAGAAGACTCTTGAGAGTCCCTTGGACTGCAAGGAGATCCAACCAGTCCATCCTAAAGGAAATCAGTCCTGAATATTCATTGGAAGTACTGATGCTGAAGCTGAAGCTCCAGTACTTTGGCCACTTGATGCAAAGAACTGACACATTGGAAAAGACTCTGATGCTGGGAAAAATTGAAGGCAGAAGGAGAAGGGGACGACAGAGGATGAGATGGTTGGATGGCATCACTGATTCAATGGACATGAGTTTGAGCAAGCTCCAGGGGTTGGTGATGGACAGGGAAGCCTGGCGTGCTGCGGTTCATGGAGTTGCAAAGAGTCAGACACGACTGAGCTACTGAACTGAACTGAACTATTTGAGCACGTTCAGGTCTTAAAATTCACCGTTTTGGGGATGAGGAAACTAAGGCTCAGAGACAAGTCACTTGCTCCAGGACACACAGCTGAGATTCAAACTCAGGCTGCCTGGCTTCAGAGCCCACACCAGTGAGCGCTCTCAGTGAGGTCTGTTTTGTTTCCATTTGAATCAGCCTATGGGTCTTGTTATAAAATATAGATTCCAAGGCCCCATCACAGGGCCTTTAGATTGTAGCTGGGGCCCAGGAACCTGCGTTTTTGCAAACCTTCCTTGGGTGGTTTTGACAAAGGCGACATTCTGAGATCTGGAGAACAGTGCAGTGTGCCCCACCACCGTCCAAGGGAAGTGTCAGTCCCCCCATTGCAGAGCAGTGGGTGATTCTGGTGCAAAGCTTGACAAGCACCTGGTTCGTTGGTGCTCATCACTCGCAGTAACACTGCAGCAGTTGTCATCGCTAGAGTTCCAACACAGGGACTCAGCAGCCTCTTTCTCACCGTCTCCCCATCTCCCCTGCAGAGGTGGCTCCCAGTGACCCTGACTATCCAGGGGCTGCCGCCCCACCCCGGGAGGAGAGAACCGGGGGAGTCAGAGGCTACTCGGCAGCTGGAACCAGGGAGGACCGAGCGGGCCACCCCTCGGGCCCCTATTCCCAAGCCTCTGCGGCTGCTCCCCAGCCAGTGGTGGCCCCGGCCCGTCAGCCCCCACCCTCTGAGGAGGACGAGGAGGAAGCCAACAGCTACGATTCAGATGAAGCAAGTAGGTGACTCGCAACAGAGGGGTGGCTGAAAAAGTCGCTTCAGTGGTCGCGCCCTGGGAAACAGGAATGGGTCTGGGGACAGGCCTGTATGCCCCAGCCCCCCATAAACATATTAGCCAAGTTATAAAAATACAAATTTGTGTTACTAAATTCACTATATGACATCAGCTTTCTGAAATATAGGTGCTATATGGTTTTTCATCATTGTAAAACACACATAACATCAATGTTACCTTTTACATCATTTTTTATGAGTACAATTCAACTACATTCACAATGTTCTACTGGGTGGTTTCATAGAATCATCATATAACCCAGTAATTCCACTCCTAGGTGTATACAAAGAGGCGTGTGTTTTAATAGTTTCCCAAACTCTTCAGTGTCTTTCAAAAGTCATTTTTTTAACCATGATTTAAAATTTTCTGGTATTTCCTCTTGCATCCATCCACTCGATGATTTATAAAGTGTCGACTCTATGCTTGTCTCACTCAGAGCCTGAGTCCCAAGGGGACACACACACACACACACACACACACACACACACACCCATCCCAGCGGCACTTCTGGGTGTGGCTGGGCGCTGCAGGGGAGAGCTGGGGTGGCCTTTGTGAGCTGGAAAGAAGCACAGATAGGTCATGTCTGGACCTGATTCACGTTGTGAGGTTGGAGGGACATTCCAAGAGCTGCTGGTCAGACCGGGAGACTGGACCTGCTCTGAAGAAATGGACCAATGACTGTAGTCGGTGGAATGGCTTTGGCCCTTCGTGTTATCTCTCCTCATTGTAAAAAGGGGAGTGAATACTGCCTCCCATGCAGGGCTGAGGGGAGGGTAAACTGAGTTACCTCCTGAGAAAGGGCATCGAAACAAGAAGTCATTTTATATAGTAGAAAACACACACACGACGTTTTGTATAGTACCAAGTACGAGTACAGGGTAAACTGAGGTGCCTCCTGAGAAAGGGCATCGAAAACCGAAGATCATTTTATACAGCACGAAACACACATGAAGAATTATTATTGCGCAACATGCGCATCAGAAGTAGTAATCATAATAGTCAACACTTGCTGAGCACTTATTTTGTGCCAGGCACTTTTCTAAGTGTGTTACATGCGTGTGCTCACTTTAACCATCCCAGTGAGTCTAGGAATAGTTGCTTTTCTTATTCTGATTTCACAGATAGGTAGATGGAGTCTCAGAGAGGTTCAAGGGCTTGTCCTAGTTCACATGGCCAGTGAGTAAGAGGGGCCGACGGTCAGTCTCAATGCTGCAGCAGATCGGAGGCCAGACCTGGAGGAAATATGAGCTGTCCTGTTTCCCCCAGGGGTCGTGGGGCTGAAGACTTGGGGGAAAGGAATCTGAGCTGTCAGCCACAGGCTGCTTCTGCTCTGGAAAGGCACCGTGTCTATCCCACCAGAGCAGTGACCACTGCTCCCTCCATCCACCTGAAGTGTCTCTTCACTGACCTGCCAAGCCTAGAATATCCCTCCCAGCCTATGTATATCCCTAATAGGAGCTGTCCTTGATGATTTATAACAAGCCTGTCTCTCTATTTGGCTCCCTCCCTCACTTATCTCTGTATTGACAAGTATTTATTGAGCACTGACTAGGTGCCCCTAAACTATCATAAGTGCTAAGGATACCATGGCCAAAACAAACAAACAAAAATGACAGACAAGATGGCTGGTCTAATGGAACTAGCATTCTAGTGGAAAGACATATAATGTACCAATGGGTTGATTTCAAATAGAGATAGAGCATGGTGAAGGAAATAAAATAGGGTGAATGACCAAGAAGGTAGCTGCTTTAGATGGAGCAATCAGAGAGGGCTTCTCTAAGGAGGTGGCATTTAATTTAAACTGAGACGTGGATAATGAGAAGTCACCAGCCACATGAGGATCTAGAGGAAGTGCATTCTAGACACAGGCAACAGCAAATGCTAAGGCTCGTTTATTCCTTCAGCAAGTCAGTGAGTGCCAGCTGTGTGCCCAGTGGGGACATAGCAGGGAACAAGACGGTCACAGCCTTACCCTCATGGTTCTCAACCTAGCGGATAGAAGCCGTTGACTAGTGCCGAGGGCTCCAAGGAAGAGGAGGGTCTCTGAGGATGAGGAGTCCAGATAAGTCTTCCTCTCCCCTGGAGGCCAATGCCTATCCCAGACTGGACACATGGTAAGTGCTCAGGAAATGTTTGTTGAATGACTGAATGAGTGTCTTCTTGGTGCCTGCCTCTGTCCTCCTCAGCCACCCTGGGTGCCCTGGAGTTCAGCCTTCTCTATGACCAGGACAGCAGCTCCCTGCACTGCACCATCATAAAGGCCAAGGTGGGTGAGGGGGCCAAGCTGGGGGCCGCTCAGTATGCTCTGGCGTTTCTAGGGGGCTGGGGGAGGGCATGTGTTATAGGCCTGTCTCCTGCCATGGCCTTGTCCATCTGTGACAGTGACAGTAATGAGAAGAGTGCAGGAATTGGCCATGGCTAATTCCTTTAGGGGAGGCCTTCCTATGGGGATGGCCCGGGAGGGGTTTCACTTAACTGTATCTGCCTCCTGGGAATGAAGGCAACCGGGCTTCAAGGGCAGAGCTGAGACCTGCCCCATCCACAGCCTCTGGAGGGCACCGCAGGGCTGTCACCCGGGAGGCCGTGACAGCTGATCTTGACAGCTGACATCTCACTGAACAGCTCCTTCTACAGATGTGGCTGTCGAGCTGGAGCAGCAGACAGTCAGGAGCCTGTTGTTGCAGATCGGGTGCGCTAAGTTAGCTCAATAGTGTCTGACTCTTTGCAGCCCTATGGCCTATAGCCTGCCAGGCTCCCCTGTCCATGTGATTTCCCAAGCAAGAATACTGGAGTGGGTTCCCATTTCCTACTCCAGGGGATCTTCCCGACCCAGAGATCAAACCCACATCTCCTGTGGCTCCTGCATTGGCAGGCAGATAGATACTTTACCGCTGAGCCACCTGGGAAACCCTGTTGTTGCAGATACAAGGACAGTCATCTGGTTTTTTGAGGGGGCAGGAAGGGCAGACCAGGTTGGAAGAGCATCTCTACGCTGCAGGTTCCAGGGGCAGTGAGCCGACTTCAACTCTAGCCCCCAAGGAAAGCTGGATGATGCCAGTGCCAACCCCAGGAAGTGTTAAAAACTAACCAGGATCTCCCCTGCCCCAAGTCTGGTCTAGAGAGAACAAGCAAGGCTCAGGAACCAGACTTCCTGAGTTCTAACACCAGCTCTACTGCTCCTAGCTGTGGGACTTGGGGGAAGTTACTTAACCTGTCTGTGCCTTGGGGATAATAGTAGAGCCTCTCCCATAAGGGCGATAGTGAGTATCACACAGAAGGTAGCTGGGTATCCCAGTTTGCACAGGTGGTCCCCATTATGCCTGTTGCCTTGCTAAAATAATTAAGAACTCTCCTTCCCACTCACAAAATGTCCCAGTTTGGATGATCAGTGATGTGTGAAATGCTTAACACAACTTCTAGGTCAACACACCCAGGTCACTTCTTCAGCAGGTGTTTAGATGCATTTACACCCCACCCCCAATAACACAGTGACGTAAGGCCCTACATTATCTTGTTTAATTTTCACAGGAACCTCTGAGGAAGAGATTGTTATTAGCCCCATTGTACAGATGGGAAAACGGAGGCTTAGAAAGTTAAAGCCTGAGGCCACTCAATGGTAAGGGATAGAGCTGGATTTGAATCTGGAGGTAATGGCCTCCAGCTTTAGAAATGGGAGAAAGCCACAACATCACAGACCCCTTGAGACAGGGGCTTAATGACTTAGGGGCTAGGTTGGTAATAGAGACAAGAAAAGCATGTGGAAAGTGTTAGGGAATGGTAGTAACTTCGGTAAACTGGTATGTTTACCAAACCAACATGTTCCAGTTTCAATTTGAAAACCACGACATCTGCTGATTTGCAAACTCACAGTCCAAGCAGACATTCCAGAAATATTTATTAAATAGCTACTGTGTACCAGGAACTACCCTAATGCTGGAGAATGTTAGAATGAGCGAGAATAGGCTGTGCTCTCATGAACTTTGTTCTGGAAATGGATAAGAAACCATCACCATTGCATCTCCTGAGTATTATTCGGGCTTCCCTGTTGACTCAGCAGTGAAAAATCCACCTGCAATTCAGGAGACACAGGAAACCCAGGTTCCATCCCTGGGTCAGGAAGATCCCCTGGAGAAGGAAATGACAACCCACTCAAATATTCCTGCTGGGAATTCCCATAGACAGAGGAGCCTGGTGGGCTACAGTCCATGTTGCAAAAGTTGGATATAACTGAGTGGCTGAGCACTCTTGCACACACGAGTATTATTCACCCTCTGAGGCTTTCTGCAGATTATTTTGTCCCATTTAATCTTCACAACAGATCTATGAGGAAGGTTCTATCGTCATTCCCATTCTATAGACGGGGAAGTGGAGACCCGGAGAAGTTAAGGGACTTGCTCACGTCACAGAGCCAGGACGAAGTGGACCTGGGATTTGAACCAGTGTTGTCTTACCCACTAGGCTACCCAGCCAGATTTACCCCTTGCACCCTACTTTGTGGCCTCCTGTCCCCATATAGTAGTAACAAACACTGGTCATACTTAACTTATGCCAGGACCAGAGCTCAGCCTTTGCAAATGAGCTCCTTTACTCCTCCAAGAATCCCTTGGAGCATCGGCTGTGCTCAGCCCCATTGAACAGATGGGTAAACTGAGGTTCCCAGAGATCACAGAACATAACACATAGGATTGGAGATTAGTGCTCTAAAAGGAGACAGTGGGAGCCCAGAGATAAGACACCCGCCCAGCCAGGGCCTAGGGAGTGGACAAAGTGTATCTGAGCCCCAGGAATTTTGGAATTGCTCATACTAACAAGGCCAACTTAACTCCTACCCCAGACAGACTCCTCTCCCCATGGTTGATTTGAGCCCCATGTTAGCTCTGAGAGGGACCAGACAGAGACTGTGATCTCCATCACACGGATGGAGAAACTGAGGTCTCAGACCAGGTGAAGAGGCCAGGGCCAGAACGCAAGCCTCCTTTCCCTAGCCTTTCCTCCTCTCCCACCCATTCTGGGACATGTCCTTCCATCTCAGCAGTAACAGTCCAACCTTGATGGAGCACTTCCTGTGTGCCAGGCATTGTGCCAAACACTTTACAAGTTGGAACGCATTTAGATCTTACCAGCCCATGACACATCCTGTTTGACAGGTGAGGAAAATGAGACTCAGAGAGGTTGACCCTTGCCTAAGGTCACACAGCCAGTAAGTGACATTACTGGGCTTTAAACCTCATCTGCCTGACCAGTGCTCATTCTGAGATGCTGCATTTCCTTTCTCTTTCTTCAGAGGAGAGCGCCCACAGGGCGGACCAGTAACTGCTCATTGCCTCTGAGAGCTGAGTGCCCAAGCCCTCCCCAGGCCCTCACACCATTGCCTTCTTGTCTTACAGGGACTGAAGCCCATGGATTCGAATGGCTTGGCCGATCCCTACGTTAAGCTGCACCTCCTGCCGGGAGCCAGCAAGGTACCATATGGCCTGGGCCTCTCGGCAAGCTGGGCAAATGGGCTCTGGAAAGCACCCAAGGTTCCCAGCTCAGAGCCTAAAATAGCCCTATCTGCCCCCAAGCCCCCTCTTCCCTGGTTGGCAAAGTCCTTGCACAGGGTAAGGCATGGGCCAGAACCATCCTCCTCCAAGAGGCAGGGGCTCTGCTCGTTTCTCCAGCTCAGAAACCAGGGATCCAGTAGACAAGCAGATGACCTCATTATGCCCTGACCTGCTCAAATATCTTCAGTGGCTCCCCAGTGCTGACCACGGTCACCTCCCCCACTCATTTTGTGCCTCAGCCAAACGTCTCTCAACAGAGATGAATAACCCTCTCCAGATAACTTGAGAAAATATTCTATCATTAAGAGAAAATGGGCCCACATCCCTCCTACCTTTCTCTCCCATTCCACCTCACCTGCTGATCATTCTTTTGCTCTGGGGAGGAAAAGTGGGATTAATTCTCCTTTCTTTGGATTGACCCCCTCAGAACACAAGGCTGGAAATGAAAGTGTACCTTCTTGAGTTTTTTTTGCTTTGTGTTCATTTGACATGAATGTCCTAAAAACAAAGCTGACTATATACTTGGTATTATACTATACACATGATCTTAGGAAAATTCCTTTTCAAAAATTTCTGTAAGTATCAAATGCCCCATAAGACAAAAAAGGATACACATACATGTGTGCAGGCATACACACATATCACACACACACACTTTATCTCAGTCTTTTTTTGTTTAGATCAAGAAAAGACAGTCCCATCGCTTCTCAGCCTTTAGGCTAAGATCAAGTGAAGAAAAGACAGTCCCATCTGGCCATGGCCAAACTAGTTGGCCACTACTCCTTCTAATCCGAGTGGCATTTGCTTCTCCTTGACACTCTCCTTTGCCCACTCCTAAATCCAAACCTACTTTGCTAAAGAATCCAATCAGTCATACATGTTAGTATGAATTAGATTTGTCACCAGGTGTATTTCTAGCCTTCACTCCTAGAGTAAAATGAAAAATTTTGTCCCCTCCAAGGAATTTCCAGCATGGAGGATGCTATTTGGGGAAATTGAGAGAATCATCCCAATATCCCCAGAAATTATGTCTTTACTGCCTAGGAGTGAGTGACTCTCATTTCTGCCTCCCTGTCCTGGAAATAATCGTTTTCTCAAAGAAAGACATCATCACTGCTGTTTTTTCTAATCTTTATGAAAAGGTCAATGAGAGGGCCTAGTGCCTGCAGGGAGGGGTAGCCCACTGTCCAGTGTTGGTGATGCACCCTAGAGCCTGACTCCAACTCCCCCGAGAACATGCACTTGGGAGAACAGACCCCTGGACACTCCTAAGGGGAGTGGCCTCCTAAGTCACCCAGCCACCCTAAATGAGCCCAAGGGATGTGGCTGCAGGGCTGGCTCCCCACTGAGGCAGGTGTCTGTCTCCATCTCTCTGGGTTCTAGTCCAACAAGCTTCGTACAAAAACCCTGCGGAACACCAGAAACCCCATCTGGAATGAAACTCTGGTCTACCATGGCATCACAGACGAGGACATGCAGAGGAAGACCCTCAGGTGCCTGCTGGGTGGGAGGGCAGAGACGGGGCACAGCTGGGCAGGCAAGCACACGCGGTCCCCAGGAGCTGTGCCTTAAAACACTCAGGGTAGTTTTACTTCTGAAAGATGTTATCTACTTCAAGTAGACATTTTTGAAAGTACAGATAAGAGAAACTGTTAACATCTTGATGTCTAGACATCTGGGTTTAGCGTGTGTATTTGTGTGTGTGTGTGTGTGTGCGTGTGTGTGTGTAAAAGTACTTTTTTAAATAAAGTATTTTTTAAAATGTTTATAAGAATGGACCATCCTATTGAGTAATCAGCCAGATTCACTTAACAACATACTGATGCCACTTCATATTCTTCTATAACGTAATAAAATGCATTAATAGAAGGGCATGGCAACCCATTCCAATATTCTTGCATGGAGAATCCCATGGACAGAGGAGCCTGGCAGGCTACAGTCCATGGGGATACAAAGAGTTGGACACAACTGAAGCGACTTAGCACACAATAAATGAGTATATTCTTCTTGTGAAGAATTACTGAGAAAACAAAGCTGCCTTTAAATGTTCGTCCCTTCCCCAGCCTGGGTCTCTTTTCTCCTTCTGTGAGTGTGTGTATATTCATTATATACGTACATGGTGGTGGTGGTTTAGTCATTTTAGTCATGTCCAACTCTTTGCAACCCCATGGACTGTAGCCTGCCAGGCTCCTCTGTCCATGGGATTCTCCAGGCAAGAATACTGGAGTGGGTTGCCATGCCCTCCTCCAGGGGATCTTCCTGACCCAGGGATCGAACCCACATTGCTTAGTCTCCTGCATTGGCAGACAGGTTCTTTATCTAGCGCCACCTGGGAAGCCGCATATACATATATAGTGTACATATATATACAAACACCATCATTTACAGTACAAGAAATATCTTGTTGAATATATCTGGAACTTGCCTTTTTCCTTAACAGTGTATCTTAGTGTTGCGGCCATGAGAAGACATTTAGATCCACCTAATTTTTTTTCAGGACATTTGTTTTACTTTTTAATTAGAATATATTTGCTTTGCAAGTTGTGTTGGTCTCCGCTGTACAACAGCGGGAATCAGCTTGAGTCTCCCCCCCACTCGCCCATCCCATCTCTCTAGGTCATCACAGAGCCCCAAGCTGAGTTCCCTGTGCTGGACAGCAGCTTCCCTCTAGCTATTTATTTTGCACATTAGATCTACCTAATTTTTAACTGTTTCAGAGTATTCCATGGCATAGATTTATCACATATTTTTTAATGCTTTATTATTAAATATCATGAATATATATACAGGCTTCCCTGGTGGCTCAGATGGTAAAGAATTTGCCTGCAATGCGGGAGACCTGGGTTTAATCCCTGAGTTGGGAAGATCCCCTGGAGGAGGGAATGCCACCCACTCCAGTATTCTTACCTGGAGAATCCCATGGACAGAGGAGTCTACAGTCCATGGAGTCGCAAAGAGTCGGACATGACTGAGCAAGTAACACTTTTACAGAGTATTTAAAAAACCAAATACCCATGAATGCAATACTCTGTCTTTCAAAAACCTTAATATTTTGTTGTATTTGCTTCTGCTCTTTTTTGTAAAGAATTAAGCACCACAGATGCAAATTGAAGCTTCTCTTGTATACTCCATCCCCCAACCCTTTTCATCTTCCTTCCACAGGGCTAACCACTATTCTGAGTTCTATGGGTATCATTCCCAAGCGTATCCTATGCTTCAGCTGCATAATTATGTGTCTATAAACAGTATATGATATTGTTTGGCATATCTTAAAGTGTTATATGACTGTTTACCGCTTTATTTATCCAGTTCCCTGTGCACAGACATTTAGACAGCTTCCAGCTTTTCTTTGTTATAAACGAATTTTCAGGGAGCATCCCTCACACTTCCTTGTATTCAATGAGTGTTTCCTTAGGATAGAAATCAAGGAGGAATATTTGCTGGATCACAGGATATGGGGTGTGGGTCTTTTTAATTTTACAAGACATACAAACTGCTCTTCAAAGGGGCTGTTCCAACTACATTCCTATCAGCTACAAAATTATCTTAAGCACACATTTTTATAGCAGTGTAACATCCATTTATAAAAGTGCACATGGGAAAAGTGTACAGATAGATGAATTTTCACAAAGTGAACACACTGAGTTAAGAAAACAGAACACACCCAGAATCACCACCTCATCATACATCTCTTGTTATAGAATTGAAATAATAAATAATATTAAAAATATTGAAACTCCCTTAAAAAAAAAAACAAAAACAAAAGAAAACAGAACATCCCTGGACCACGGAAGCCCTCCCCTGGTGTCCCTTTTCAGTGAGGACCTTTCCCCGCAGGGGGTTCACCACCCTTACTGCTAACAGGACAGGTTCACTTAGTCTAGTTCTGTACTTTATACAGTGAAATCATACCACATCACTCTTTTACGTCTGTCTTCTTTCATGTGATAGTCACCTGAGTTGTGTGAAGTTGTAAGTTGTTCTTTCTCATGGCTATTTAGTATTTCATTGTGTGGATATGACACGGTTTCATTTATTCATTCTACAGTTAATGGGCATTCGGTTGATTTTCTGTTTGGGGCTATTACCAGTAGTGCTGCTGGGAACATTGTAGTAGCTGTTTCATGCATGCATTTCTGTCGTATATACACCTGGGAGTGTAATGACTGAACCGCAGTATATGTATATGTTTAGCTTTAGTAGAAACTGCCAGTTTTCCATAGTTTTAGCAGAAACTGTTTTTACACTCCAACAAGCAATGTATGGGAGTTCCAGCCACGTCCTCATCAACATTTTTCATTTTGGCCATTCTGGTGAGTGTGTAGGGGTGTCACATTGTGGTTTTTGCATTTCCCTGGTGAGTATTTACAACATTATTTTCAATGAGCACTGTTAACATTTCCAGGATTATTTCATAATTTTCTTAAGATGTCTCCCCATTATAGAATACTTATGTTATTCCTGCTTTATCAGAATTACAAAGAAAACTGTAGTAAGGATCTTTAGTTACATATTTTTGCACTTATGTCTTCAAGATAAATTCCTAGAAGTGGCATTGCTAGGTCAAATATGGTGACTATTTTTAAGTCTTTGGAGACACCTTGTCCTGTAGAAAGGATGGTGGTGTTCACATCCCTACTGGCTGAATGGTGTGTACACATGGGGCTCAGAAGGAGGGTGTTCTAACCCTCTAGAATGATGAACCTTGTTCATCAATTTTTTTTTATTGGAGTATACTCGTTCAACAAATGTTGATGGCCAAGAAGCAAGGTGCTGTTAGTTCCCATCTGCCCCCTTTGCCTTGGTGAGGGGGAAGTTCCTTCCTTCCTCTTAGTATATGTCAGGAAGAATTATCATGCCTCAGCTGGTCCTCTGGGCCTCCTGAGGTTCCTTGCTCGTGAGCAGCAATTGTTGTGTCTCTAGCGTACGTAACGCCGTAGAGAATGAGTGGCCGAAGACAGCACAGTGTCCCAGGATGCAGGAGCTTCGCACTCTGGCGCTGCCCCTTGTGTGCTGTTTACTGACTCTTTGCGACCCCACGGACTGTAGCCTGCCTGACTCCTCCATCCATGGGGTTCTCCAGGCAAGAATACTGGAGTGGGCTGCCGTCTCTGCCCCTTACTAGGGAAAAATTATCCAGCCTTCCTGGGCCCCAGTGTTCCTCTCCAAAGTGGAAAACTCAAGAGGTTTTGGAGAAGAGAAAGGATTAAATGAGAAGAGGTCCTGGCCTAACTTTGCAAAATATGCTGCTGAAATGGCCATAAAGCAGATGAAAGGGGGCTGAGCTTCATTACTCATCAGGGAAATGTAAATTAATACTACGAGGAGATAGATACTATGGCCTACTAATGCTAAAGTTAAAACTGACAAAATTGAAATTAGAGTGAAGAACAACCAGGACCTGCATAAACTACTGGTAGGAATATAATTGGAGGAATCACTTTGGAAAACTGTTTAAATGTTTCTACTAAGGTTAAATTTGTGTGTTTAACCTCAGGAGAAACTTGGCTCAGCCTTACCCAATAGAAACACACACATGTGCATACAAAAAGACATAAATGTGAATATTCCATTGCAGCTTCATTTGTAGCAACTAGAACTAGCTCAAAACCAAATGCCCATATGTAGCAATATTATTAGAGTGTATTTACATGATGGAATACTATACAACCAAAACAAGGACGAATTACTATAGACATGGATGAATCTCACAATGTTGAACAAAAGAAGCCAAATGTAAAAGAATCCATACATCTGATTTTATTTATATGCAGGTCAAAAAAAAGACACTGAATCTTGCCAAGGGGACAAAATGGTTATCTTTGAGGAAGTTAGTGACTAGGAGGAATCATGAGGGTCTTCTAGCAGCTGAAATGTTCTATATCTTGATCTGTCTGAGTGGTGGTTACATGGGTGTATGCATATTCAAAAATCCAGCAAGCTAAAAATTTTAAGTTTTGTGCATGTTACTGGTCGTTAAGTTATACAGTGATCAAGAAGAAATTAAAAATACCTGTTCAATAAATAGGAGGTTATATTATTCCTGTGCACATTTTACGTTCCCTACCATCATCAATCACAGCTCTTGGTACATAATAGGTGCTCAAAACATGCTCTTTTTTTTAAATCCCCATCCTTTATATTGACCACAGAATCTCTGTCTGTGATGAGGACAAGTTCGGCCATAATGAGTTTATTGGTGAGACCAGATTCTCCCTCAAGAAACTGAAGCCCAATCAGAGGAAGAACTTCAACATCTGTCTGGAGCGGGTCATCCCGGTAAGTGCCTATGCCCTGAGGGTTCAGTGAGGGAGAGGGTGGGACAGAGCTGTCAGGTGCCAGACAGGAGAGGGACTGCAGCAGCTTTGGGGAGGAGGGTGAAGATTTCAGCTCAGAAATCAGGGTTGCCTCCTGGCTATGCCTTCTTCCAACCCTGGTTAGCATCACTTCTGAAGGGCAGTGTGGTGTGGCAGGGTGGTCTGCCTGAGTTCAAAGCCCTACCATGTCCCTGCTCCCTGGCCTTCGCCAAGGGTCTGAACTATTCTGGGCCTCAGTTTTTCTTGTCTATAAAATGGGCATCACAACAGCACCTGCCTCGTAGGAGGGTTGTGTGAAAGACATAACTAAAACAACCTTGCACATAATGGGCATTCATAAATTAACTGTTGTTACTATAGAAAATAATGCTGCCTTACCCACCTGTCAGTCAAGAGGTTCATAAAGCATTGCAGAGGTTCACAGAAGGCAGGATAGCATGGCGCTTAAGAGCATGGGCTCTGGAGCCAGACTGGGTTTGAGTCCCAGTTTCTGCCACTTACAGTATAACTTGAATCCCTTGGCTTAACCCCTCTGTGCTTCAGTTTTCTTATCTGTAAAATGGGAAAATATGGTACTAACCTCATATGGTCTTTTAAGGATTGATGTGAGAGTACATCTAAAGCATTACAACTGCTGTTGTGAGATGTGATACTCACCTTTTGAGAAAGAATGAGAACCACACAGACTGTTCAATTAGGCTGCACCTCAGAATCAACTGGAGATAGTAAAACCAGAGCTTTACAAAATAGATTTTGTGGAGGATCTCCCTGGATATTCTGACTTAGCGAGGAAGGATGAGATCTAGCAATCTGTATTTTTAGAGATAATTCAACCTACCCAGTTTTTTTTTTTTTTTCAACCTCTGAGCCCCCTGAGGACCAGAAAGAGGAGGGAGTTGCTAAGATACACCACGAGTCATTACCTCTGCTCCCAGACCACAGTTTTCCTGTAGTGACCAGTGTGCCTCCTCACGGGGCACTGAGCCAGCGCCCTCAGGGAGGTGCCCGCAGCATCCTCCCACCAGATGGCCAGCCTCAGGAGGGACTCTCATGCATGCCACACCATGTTCTGTAGCACAGAGAAAGCAGCAAGGAAAACCTTACACTGGATGCCAGGCTCCAGTGAATCTCCGGATGTGCCTAGGAAGGAAGCCTTTCCTCTGGGTCTTTGCCTGGTAAAAGCTGGCTCTTCAGGCTTCATGTCCCCCACCTCACTCAGTGAGTCCAGTCGGTCAGGGCAGGGCCAGGCCCCCATTCGGGTCTTCAGCTCCTGGGTCTGCCCATCTTGCTGTGATGGACACAGCCAGTCCCAGAGGCACAGAGGTGGCAGCACAGGCCTGCGCTGGCCCCAGAACCCTGCTGATCTTTGCTCTTAACCCTCTCACCACTGACTCCCTTCATGTGTCCCACCAAGGACAGGGACCTCCTAAGCACTGTGCCTTCTCCTCTGGACCTCAGTTTCCTCGTCTCTGAAGGGGAGAGGATGGATTTAACCAGTGCTTTTCACATTCTGTTCCCCGAAGGAGCCATGGGGGAAGAAGCATCTGGTGGACCAGATCTCAAGACCCCTGTGCCACTTCAACCAGAGCAGACAAAACCTTATCTGTTTTGTGGATCCGGTAGCCTGCCACTTACTGATAGTGTCATCATTTGCAACATGGGGACATTAATACAATCTACATCATAGGCTGTTGTGCATTAACATGGTCTCTCAAATGGTTAGCATTTTATATATGTATATATTAGCTGAAAGGGGGAGTGCTGGAGGGCTACTGAAGCTTGGAGGACCCCTCCTCACAGCTCTGGATGCTAGTGGAGGGGAGGAGGAGGGGTCTCCGGTCTTTCTTGAGTAGGGCAATGAGCCCCATTGACAGTGCTATTTTTCTTTTCTATCTCCCTCCTCAAGATGAAGCGTGCCGGGACCACCGGGTCAGCCCGAGGCATGGCCCTCTATGAGGAGGAGGTGAGCACTGAGTAAAATGGAAAAATACAGTTGAAGCCACAGTCGGGGTTTGGCATCTCCCTTTTCTCTCCCTCCCTGGCCCCTTTCCCACTCTTTCTCCCCAAACCACCTGCCTGTTGGTTCATAATGAGAGGTGCCCTTGCCCAGGGCATTAGAACATGAGACCAGGAGCATGCTCTTTGCACCTGGAGCTCCCACAGGAGACACCCTTATGTTTCTTGGCCTTGTTTGCAGAAGCTCTTCTAGTAATTCTGCTGCACTAGGGCATTGCCACGCGCCCCTTGGGAAGGCAGGGCAGGTTCTTTAAGCTGTGCGCCTGGCAGAGGCTCGAGTTGGGCTTCACAGCCATGCCCTTGGTCCCAGGCACTCCACTTTTGAGAAGACTGGTTGGATGGGGGGTTCTGAGTTCAGAATCGGGCTGGCATCAGGGTCAGGCTCAGTGTATGCCCAGAGTCAGACTTAGTCTGTGACTAAGTCAGAATAAAGCCACTGGCCCCCATGTGCCTAGGACTGGGCCTCTCGGCTTTCATCGTTTGCTCCTCCCTGGAGGTTGGAGGGGAGTGTCTGCTGTTCATGGTGCTGAGCTGCACTCATGCCGGCCCAAGTCCTCCTACTTTCCACAGACTCTCTCTTAATGATCACCATCCGTGTTCCCGGACCCCTTCCGTCCTAGACCAACACACCCTCTTCTACCGCAGCAGGTGGAGCGTATTGGTGACATAGAGGAACGTGGCAAGATCCTGGTGTCCCTCATGTACAGCACACAGCAGGGAGGCCTCATCGTGGGCATCATACGCTGCGTGCACCTGGCGGCCATGGATGCCAATGGCTACTCAGATCCATTTGTCAAGCTGTGAGTCAATGCCGGGGCCGGTCAATGGGCCCTAGATGGGGTCCTAGGTCCTTGCAAATGGAGAACTAGAGAGCGTCCCCAAGATCATTTTACGCTGAAGCCCAGAGAGGGCAAAGAACCTGCCCAAGGTCACACAGTGAGACAGATGCCCAGCTTAAGAGGTAATCAGTAGTGAAGCCCCAGACACCATCATCCAGGTTCTCAGTGATCCACTGGGAGAAAGTCCTGGCTAAGAGCACAGACTCCAGAGGCAACAGCTGGCTTGAGCCCTCAGCTATGTGACTGGAGGCACATGTTTCAACTTCTCTGGTCCCTCAGTTTCCTTATATGTAAACGGGCAGTTGTACCATCTAGGGTTTGTTGAGGATTAAATGTGCATAAGGCGCTTAGGTAACGTCTGGCACCAGGTAAATGCTCTAATGCACACTGGTCATTATTAATGTTGATTCACTTTCTGATCTGTTCATTAATTATTCTCCTGACACCAGTTGGACATTTAGGGTCATCAGGAGGCTATTCCTATTCATTAAACTTAATTCATAATAGCCTCTTATGTCTCCTCTCAGCTGGCTGAAACCAGACATGGGAAAGAAAGCCAAACACAAGACTCAAATTAAGAAGAAAACCTTGAATCCTGAATTTAATGAGGTATGGTTGCCCCATTTTTTGTCATATGCTGTAATAGTTCCTATATGTGAAGGTGGAACAAATTCCCTGCTAGAAAGTTGTAAAGCACATTATTTTAGAAAAAGCTTTCTTTCACAGATCACCTTGAATTATCTAAAGAAGAAGGAATGAGTTCCTCATCACTGGAGGGAATCAAGCCTAAGACAAAAGCCTATAGATTTGGAATATCAAAGGGAAGATGCTGTGTTTGGAGAGAGAATGTCTTTATCAACTCTAATTGTGTATAATACTGATATTTGAGGAAATAAATAGGAGCAGCTGTCCCCCTTACCAGCCACCCAGGTGGCACTGCCCTGTCCCTCTCCCTCAATTCCCAGATCCTTCCAATGCATCCAGTCCTGCTAAAGCCACTCTCCAGATACCCATACAGATACAGTTCCTTCCTCTGTATTCGCACTGCGACTTGTCAAGGACCTAAACCCTCAACTCTTGGGCACTAGGTTATGGTCCAGCCACGCAGCTGGTAGGTGAAGCCATTAAAGTGGTGATTTAGAAAAAAAAATTATTAGTAAATAAAGAATAAACTGGTGATGTAGAAAAAACTGCTAACATGCAAAATTATTTTTTACCATCTGTTATAAAATGGAAAAAGGAAACCACAGTACAGTATATTCATATTGTATTTCTATAATTTAATATTTGAATATTTCATATGATATAAAATTCAAATTAATATTCACATTGGTTTTTTAAGACATACACCAATATGGTCACACATGGGGAACATTGACCGTGGTCATTCTTGGGTAGATAGATTGGAAGTTTGGTTTTGGGTTTTTGTAGGGAGGATGGGGTTGCTTCCATGTTTGTTTTAAAAGTGAACATGAGTGAATTTTATGATGAGGCAGAAGAGTTATTGAAAAAATCAGATTATCTGAAAGCATAAACACCTAAACCTCAACTGCCTTTAATCTCTGAGTGATAAAGAGGGAGGAAAACCACTTCAGAAGCTATCGGAATGGAAGGACTGGGTTCATGTCTGCCTGCCTTCAAGGAAATGTGAGCAGAATCAGCCTTCCTAGAAAAACCCCACCAGTCTTCCCAACTTCAAGCAGAGTCATTGACAAGAGAATTACAGGGCCTGGGCGGCCTCGTTGTACAGAGTGTGTGTTGAAAGGGGACTATCAGGCCTGGGGTAAAGGCCCCCTTGATCCCAAATAGCCAATACAAGGGCCTCCCCTTGGTCCAAGCACCCCTAGGACTCAGCCTCTTAGCTCCTGATGCTGAAGGCTCAGAGAACCCTGTCACTCACATGCCCTCCTCTGCTGCGTCTAGGAATTTTTCTATGACATCAAACACAGTGACCTGGCGAAGAAGTCACTGGACATCTCAGTCTGGGACTATGACATCGGCAAGTCCAATGATTACATTGGTGAGTGCTCCCAGCTCCCGGGCAAAACGCTATCCTCTATCCTCCCAGGAGATGCAGAGGTTTGAGGACCCTGCTTTACTCTGGCAATTACTTTGTCCAAATGCAAAGTCAGGACCCAGGGTCCTCATTTGGGTCCAGTTTGGGTTACAAAGCTGGGAAGATTGGATCATGATTGGTTATTTGCTGAACAAATCACCTCCAGTGGAATAAACAATTGCAGAGGAGAGGAGTGTGTGGCCTCTGCAGAAAATAGGGTGCAAAGGACATCTCCTTAGTCTATTGGTAAGTCCAGGATGAAGGTTCTATCGTTCCCAATCCCCCTCCAAATAATGAGGAGGCACCATCATTACCTGAGGAGCAGGGAGGGAATTCCAGACAGTGGATACAGCTCCAGCAAAGGAGTGCAGGCGGGATTGAGCAGGGTGATGAAACTGACTCCTTGGAAATGCATGATGAGTCCCCACAAGTGGGGAGAGAGAATTTCAGTGAGCAGAGTGGTGATTTTAACAAGGTCTTCAGGGACTTTCCTGGTGGTCCAGAGATTAAGAATTCTCTGGATTCACCTCCCAGTGCAGAAAGTGTGGGTTTGATCCCTGGTCAGAGAGCTAGGATCCCACATGCCAAAAACATAAAACAGGAGCAATATTATAACATACTCAAGAAAGACTTTAAAAAAATAAAGAAGGTCTTGAAACATAGACAATGTAGTTATGACTTGATGCCCCAGTAGGGAGCCATTGCAGGTTCTTAAGCAGGGAGTCTGTAGACAAAGAAAACCAGTGGTAATAATAACATCACAACCACAACTTCCAGGAGAAAGGATGGATCCCAAGTGGCTGAGGGGAGTGGGGGTGGTCACTGCTTGGTGGCAGGTTTTCCCCCAGCTAGACATTTGGGTCTAGAATGAGATTCCCGTGCATCCCTCCACTCCGACCACCCGCCCTGTCTTTCCCTCTTGTCCTCCAGGAGGCTGCCAGCTGGGGATCTCGGCCAAGGGAGAGCGCTTAAAACACTGGTACGAGTGTCTGAAAAACAAGGACAAGAAGATCGAACGCTGGCACCAGCTACAGAATGAGAACCACGTGTCGAGTGATTAGGATGGCGCCCAGGTCCCCAACTCCATGCCCCAACCTTGTGCCCCTCCCCCCCACCCCCAGCCTGCCCCAGCTGCCCATTGCATTCTGATCTCTCTTCTCAACACCTTCCCCACCCATCCCTCCTGGAACCTGCCTTTGAGGTCTCCCCTGCACCGCGGACATTGCCACCAATAACCTCCGCTCTCCGAGAGGCTGCGATGCGGGCTCTGAATCCAGCCCGTCTCTGATCCCTCCAGGATGGAGCCGTAGGGATGGGAAGAGTTTCACAAGGAGGTTGTTCATTTAACAGCTTCTCAGCCCGGATGAATTACAGAGGCTCTTCATCATTTAGGACTGTTTTTAGACCCTCCTGGCCTTGAACACACCTAACATCCATCCACCTATACCCTCAGCTGTCCGCAGAGCTAGACAAGGTCATGAGGATGAGCCCTGGGACAGAAAAGGAGTATCCCAGCTCCCTCACCCCCCACCTCTTCACATCATACACTCAATTGCCACAAAACAGACTCGTGTGTTTAAACTCTCTGGTGACTAGGAACACACGTCCTGTCTCTAGATGCATCAAGAAATGACCATGCAGAATACCCCAAGGGACTGGGTAGCCCCCCTCTTTCAGAGTGTTCCCTATTTGCTTCCTAGCAGAAACTAGCCCCGTTCTGTACCACCCCTCTCCCACTTCTCCTTCCTTTTGCCCGATGCCACATTCACCTTTCGTCCTCACCCCCTTATCTCTTCTCTCCGCCCCCACCTCTTGCCCCTTCTTTCCCCCTCTCTGGGGGGATAGAATAGCAAAAGCAAAAATGTATATCTTAACACAGGCTCACCTCCTCGCCTCCTCTCAGAATCCTGAGCCACCACGTAGGTAGGTCCCTGCTCCGTAACCCCTTCTCCCCTGGCAGAGCCGGGTGGACTTGGACCTCAGGCCGCTCGCTAGCACTGCCCCGGGTGCATGGCAGCCTCCAGCAAGCTGTGTAGACGCTCCGCGTAGAGGGCCTTTCTCGCCTGGCCTCCCCAGGTGGGCGCAGAAGGTATTCAAACTGGAGCCCTGGTTTCCAGGGGGCCTCTCCATAGAAGCCGCTGGCTTTCTCCTTCCTTTGCTCTTAGTTAAATGAACACGTGACCGGTCCCCCCCCTCTCTCTGACTCTCTGACTCTCTTGTATCCTACCTCTCACACAGAATCGTCTCTGGTCTCTCTGTCTCTCTCTGTCTCTTTATCTCTTGCGCCCTGTTCATTGTGTTGGGAGAATAAAACATCATCGTGAACATAAAATGTTAGAAAGTGACAGATCCTGACCCAAAGGCTTTTGTTCCATCCTGGATTGTTCAGTCTTTCTAAAAGTTAAAAAAAAAAAAAAATTGTTTTAAAAGAGGAAAAGGCAATGAGGCCAAACTTTATAAGATTTGAGGTCAGGTCATTTCCAGTGCTCTGCAAGAAAGTTTTGATTTTTCCCCCCAATTTCCAGTAAGTCTTCCTCCATGAAAATCACTCTGTTCCCTCCAAAACCCCACCATTATCTACAGAAGTAGCCAGTTGGACACTAAAACTCTCACTGTCTCCAACGCACACCTCTTAGCCTTCCATTTCAGGGCCTTCCACCCCTAGCTCCCTTGACAAGTCATTGGAAGGCATCGATTTCTTGCCTTGAATAACCATTTTCTAGATGCCAGGCACTTCGCCTTCTCCACGATGGCCAGCAGCTTCCTGGCTGCCATCTTCCCTGCTGACCCTCTCTCTCCCCAGGGGCCCCTTGGTGCCCATACTCAGCCCACCTCCTTCTCATGGTTTGCCCTTAGGAGAAAGCATGCTGGCTGTGTCGCCCAGGCCTAACGCTGGTATTGGCGCTGGACTCAGCATGCGGCTAGCTCACAGTGCCTCAGTCCAGGCGCGCCCCCTCCCTGACAGATGTAAGCACCTTCCTGCCTAGAACACACACACACACACACCCTCTGGTGCATGCAGAACCACCCATCGCCTTTCTTTGTGATGATGTAGCCAAAAATAAAGTAGGAATATCCAGGAAAACCGGTGGCCTGGGCTTTTGTCCTCTCTGGTTTCTGGAAGCTTTCTTTTCCCGCCGACATGCATGATGCCTACTCAGATAGTCAGTATTTAATGCACATTTACTGTGTTGCAGCCACTGGGGTTACAACACTGAACAAGGCAGATGTGGTCCCCAAGCCCATGAAGTGTGCTTTCTGGTGGATTTCATTTTGGAAAGCTGGGCTCCAGCCACCTTGGCTGAGCTCACACCCTTCTGAAAGAATGCTTTTTGCTCGTGTCCACTCAATAAAAAGGGAACATCCTCCTCTTCTCCTGCCTAGCCCAGCCTTGGGGAAAAACACCTAGTGGTTGTGGAATCAGATAATGTCAAGGCTGAAAGAGACTGTAGAGTTGAGCCAGAGTCTAGTTCAGTCAACTCACTTATCTGACAGATGAATAACCCAAAGTCCGGAGAAGGGAATGGCACACCCAACGTCTCATGGCCGCAATGCCAGGAAAGGAGCTAGATCAGTGGACTCCGTCCGTGTGCACTGCTCTTAACGCACCAATCCAAAGAGGCAACTCACCAAACACCTCCTTTTTATTCTAGCACTTTCCATCCTGCGGTGAGCCTTTTCAGAGAGGACCCCTCATTTGAGATTCTCATTGGTCCTGAATGTGAGCCAGTAAGTAAATTAACTTTTCAGAAGCATTTGGAAACTCCCTGCAAATGAAATTTTTCAGCTTACACCAAAAGTGCTTAAGCAACTCATCAGGAAGGTTGTTTACCTCTCAGAAGGAGCTGACAGTTCCATCCAAGGGAACCTTCTCTTCCATGCCAAGTTTGAGGCAGTTTCCTTTTCTCATCCCCAAAAGGGTGGTTTTCAAGGTTGGGAACAGAAGCTGGCATATTAGAATCACCTGGGGAGATTTTTTTTTTTCAAACTACAGTTGTTTGCCCTGCCACCTTCTCTGCTCCCTTGATTCTGCTACACCCTGGGGACCGGAGATGTATTTGAAAACATTTCCTGTTTGATGGCTTGGTCTTCTGACCTCCATCATGACTTTGCAAACCTCTGCCCTAAAAGTCCATCATTTTGTCTCTGATCCCGTCAGCTGCCACCAGGTGGAGAGAGGTGTCCATTAGGGCCGCAGAGCTTTCTCGGGAATGGCAGGAGACCTGAGTTACCACTCTTTCCTGAACTCATGATGCACCACTAGACACTACTGCTGAGAAAGATTGAGGGCAGGAGGAGAAGGGGACGACAGAGGATGAGATGGTTGGATGGCATCACCAACTCGATGGACGTGAGTTTGAGCGAGCTCCAGGAGTTGGTGATGGACAGGGAAGCCTGGCATGCTGCAGTCCATGGGGTCGAGAAGAATCGGACATGACTGAGTGACTGAACTAACTCACTCTCCACAGAACCTACGAGCAGCATCTGTGTCCTGTTCAACACAGCAGTCTACACCCGGCATCCACCACCAGTAAGTCCTAAGCAGCTGAACAGAAGCCTAATTTCCACCTCTAAAATGGTTCATCTCCTTATCCGGGCATGGGACACCCTTAACGGGCTGAGATGAATATACATGAGGAAAGTTTTCATATGTATCAGTACACCTAACTTGACTAATTTTCTTTGTCCCCACTGAAACCAAATATATCATAAGAGGGGATGCTGTGTCCTAAAAATCACCAGACCAGGAAAGCACACCAGTTATTTAATCCTCTCAATGTGACATTCAGATCCTGTCACTTCCTAGCTGTGGAACTTCAGCTGAGCCTCATTTTCCTCACGTGGAAAATGGGGACAATAATAAAGACCTCAAATAGGTGAGGCCAAGTTGTCAAGGTCTGGTCTCCCCTCCGGGTTGACAAAGGTGAAGGTCGAGGGACTGGTGGCTCCTGGTGAAAGCTGGGCACAAGCCAAGTGGACTAAACACCCAGGTCTCTGAACCCCCCTGGGCTAGCCCCACCTCAGCTCAGTCAGACTTGCCAGGGGCCTTGCCTGATAAGGTTAATTAATAATAATAATGCAAGCACCATGGAAACAGAAATGGCTGTCCCTGCACGTAACAGGTATAATATTTTGCTTGGCTCTGGCCCAAATTTGCTTCATGAGCTTGAGCAAGTCTCTTCCTTCTATGGGTCTTCAACTCTGTAGGCAGGACATCAGTGTCCTGATTCTCTCACTTGGTTTCCCAGGCCCACAGATGTGTCTTCATTTCCCAGTCATTCAAAGAAGACCTAGACCATCTCATTGAAGGCAGACCCCCTGACTGAATTCCTGTATAATCTGTCTCACATAAAACACACGAGAGAAAAAAAAAAAACCCACGAGAATGAGCCATCTGTGATTTCCTGTGCCTGTTTCTTTAAAGGAAACAAGGACACAAAGCCACATGCGAAAGCGTGAGGTCTTAATTCTGGACTTTTCCAACTATGCCCTCAGTCCTTTCACAGTTGTCTCCCTCGTACTTAACTCTACGCAGTGTTTCAGGGAACTTGGCTTTATTACATCTCACCAAAGAATTCAGTGCTGGTTTTCTAAGGACAGATCTCTTTTGCACTCGGGGCATCACTGACTCAATAGACATGAGTCTGAGCAAACTCCGGGAGATAGTGAAGGACAGGGAAGCCTGGCATGCTGCGGTCCCTGGGGTCACAAAGAGTCAGACATGACTTAGTGACTGAACAACAACAAGGATTTGTTTACATATATTTTGTCAAAAGTATATATTTCATTAATATGTATGATTGCCCAAAAGTCATTTGGGAGCAAACAATCTCTGATAAACATATATTCCGAATGTATGTACAGAATGTTACATAGATGGATACCCATCCCCTTTATGGTTCCACATGTCTTAGGCATAAGTCAATATGTTACACAGAAGAAGTGGGGAGTGTCAATTGATGAGCTGGTTAAGACAAGGGTGATTCAGAAAGATAGCTAATTGGCACTTATAGACCGCTTTACCCAACAACAGTCAAATACACATGTTTCTCAAGCTCACGTGGGACATTCACCAAGAAAGACCACTGTTGGGCCCATAGAATGCACCTTAACAGATTCAGAAGAATAGACAGCATACCTTGTATGCTGTCTACCACAACAGAATTAAACAAGAAATGAAGAAAAGAAAGATACTTGGAGAATTCCAGCATCTTTGAAGATTAATTAACATATGGGTCCAAAAGTCTAACAGACATGGAAAAAATATTTTGCACTCAAGGAAAAGAAAAAAAACAACCAATTAAAATCTTGAGATGCAGTGAAAGCAGCCCTTAGAGGAAAACTTTTAGCACTAAATACATATATTAGAAGAAGAGAAACATCTAAACTCAGAGAGAGATGAGTTGGTGGAGCAAGAGGTGAAAACATTCTGGGGTGATTTCATAATTAGTGGAGATAAGACATTATGATTTGGGCAAAGTCATAAAATGTACAACAGAGTGAACTGTAGAGTAAACTTTGAGCTTTGTTTAATAATAACATGTGAGAGGGTAATAGACAGGAAGGCCGGGGGTCTCCAAATGGAGGAAATAGGCTGCAAGCGTCAGACATTTTTCATCTCTCTCTAAAGCGTCAGGAGGAAACAAACTAGTGTTATATATTTTCCCCTTCTCTATACTGAGGGAGGAAAATGTTAGGTAGTTAGAATAAGAAAAATGAGTCCAGAATGGTGGTGGCTAAAAGACCTGGAAGGGAAAAGCCCATGAAAATATAACAAAGGAAGGTCCGAGGACCGGAGTGAGGACCTCAGGTAAAACAAACAGCACTCCTGACTGGCCCAGTTTACATAGGACAGGCCCAGGGAGAGAGAAACATATAAATAGAGGAGCCAAAGCTAGCTCTCGCTCTCTCCCCTGCGTGTTGGGAGTCTCTTTGCTTCGCGTCTTTGGATCAACGTGCCCTCATACCTTGAAGATGGATTTTCCTGCTATCTTCTAAATAAAATAGAGCTGTAACATTGATTTGTCTAAGAGCTATAACACGGTCCATTCGAGACCTGAGAGCTATAACATGGTCTGTCCAAGACCCGAGAGCTGTGACACCCCGAGGGGCGTGAGTGTCTGTCACTCCAAATCTTTGTTGTGATGAGACAAAGAACTGAGGAGCATACACTCGCCTGACAAAAGGAACAGGCTGAGCTGGCTCCATCTTGAAAAAGAAGGAAACTCCATCTTGCACTTTCAGTGAACTTTGGACCATGTGCCTGGTAGCCATGGGGATAACATACCTACAGCTGAACTGGCCGCCTGGACTGATACACACCAGATTCCATACCAAGATTTCCCATTGCCAAAAAGAATGTAATAACCCCTATGCAGTCAATCATCTTTGTAATCTTTATGGCCCCCGTTGGTATAGGCTACAGTGTATAACCAGCTGACCCTTCTGATTATGGATCATGGCTGTAACCTGATTGTATCTCCCTTTAACACTTTCCAGGCTAGGTTTAAGGAATTTGGGGAAGTGGGCTTAAGCAGTACACTTAAGGTATATAAGGTTTTCACAAAAGTTGGCTGGGGTCCTTGGCTAAGAGGAGACTCTGTATTAAGAGGAGACTCTGCTGGTGTAATAAACTGCACTCCACTATCTGCATTGTCCTTCTGAGTGAGTTTGTTTCCCAAAATGCGTGGCTATAACATACAAATTTAAAAAGAGGTTTTTCTTAAAATTCTGTATTGCCATAATGACACCTGGTTCCACCTGAACTCCTCCGTCCATGGGAGTCTCCAGGCAGGAATACTGGAGCGGAGGAGCCTGGTGGGCTATATATATAGTCCATGGGGTTGCAGAGAGTCGGGCACGACTGAGCGACTTCACTTTCACTTTCCACCTGAACTTAACTTCTCTCAAACCTTGAATTAACCAATGCATTTTTCTTATGGAAATGTTTATCTAAGCTATGTTAATGTGCTATGCATTTACCCCAAGGCTCAAACCAACTTGACAAACCAATATGTTATACTCATACATTGTTCTCCTAATCTGTGTTAATGAAAGTATATATTTGTATGGAAATCTGCCTTTCTTCAAGATTTATGGCCCGGATGACTCCCCTGGTGCCAAGGTTATCTCAAAGTGCATGTTGTGGGTGAGGGGCCTGGTGCCATTCTCTGAGTTTTGAGACCTTTCCTTTCTTCAATTAGCAGACTGCTAGTAGCTATATAATACCTGGCTAAAGACTAGGAAGGGGGCACTCTTCCTGCCCACTTCTGATGTCTATGTCAGAAGCTTTCCCTATCTCTTTTATACTTTAATAAAACTTTATTGCACAAAAGCTCTGAGCAATCAAGCCTCATCCCTGGCCCTGGATTGAATTCTTCTCCTCCGGGGGCCAAGAATCCCAGTGTCTTTCGAGGTTCAGCAACAACATTTCACATATCAGTATCAATTCATCTTACCACACCAAAGTCGAAAATAGGGGAAATGATGGGGACATAAGTGAACTCTGTACTTATACTCAATTTTTCTATAAACCTGAAGCTTCTTTAGGAAATAAAGTCTATTAATCAAAAAGGGGGGACGAACAGGACAACATCATTTAGAAAAAAGAGACACACAATTGCCCATTAACCTAGGAAAAAAAAAAATATCTGAAAATATCTACACCAGAATGCTTATAGATGTAGTTCTTGAGGTTTGGGATCCTAGATGGCCTTTACACTCTCTTATTTTCCTGGCATTTTTCTTTTTGAAATATGCAGGTAGTGCTGCAAAGATCATGAAGGTGAAGTCGCTCAGTCGTGTCCGACTCTTTGCAACCCCACGGACTGTAGCCTACCAAGCTCTTCCATCCATGGGATTTTCCAGGCAAGAGTACTGGAGTGGGTTGCCATTTCCTTCTCCAGCAAAGATCATAGGAGACTATAAAACAGTTTGGTAGGCAACCAAAAAGACAAAGGAAAGCTCCCAAAATTGTTTTTACTTACAATTTCTCTTGGGTGAGGTACTAACCTGGGTTTAAAAAGCAACATTTTCAGAACAGTCTGAAGAAAGGCCTAATGCTCTAGGGCAGGGGTCCCAACCAGGCTGTTGCAGAAAGGGGGACCTCTTCCAGGGCCCGAAACTGGGCTCTTGTCTAACACTCGGAAATGAGTTGTCCGAGGAGACACATGTGCTGACAAAGCAAGAGATTATATTGGGGAAAGGCACCCGGGTGGAGAGCAGTAGGCTAAGGGACCCCAGGAGAACTGCTCTGCCACGTGGCTCGCAGTCTCGGCTTTTATGGTGATGGGATTAGTTTCTGGGTGGTCTTTGGCCAATCATTCTAATTCAGATTCTTTCCTGGTGGCGCACGCATCGCTCAGCCAAGATGGATGCTAGGGATTCTGGGAAGTGGATGGACATAGAGTGTCTACCTTCGACCTTTCCAGAACTCTTCTGGTTGGTGGTGGCTTATTTTTTTGTTTTTATTTTTGGTTTTTTTGGGGGATAGAATCTTTCTTTTCTTTCTTTTTTTAAAAAAATTCTTTGTTTACTTCACAACATTGTATTGGTTTTGCCATACATTGACTTGGACCCGCCATGGGTGTATGTGTGTTCCCCATCCTGTACCCCACTTCCAACTCCCTCCCCATCCCATCCCTCTGGGTCATCCCAGCTCACCAGCCCCGAGCATCCTGTATCATGCATCGAACCCGGATTGACAATTCGTTTCACATATGATAATTTACATGTTTCAATGGGTGGTGGCTTATTAGTTCCGTATTCCTTATCAGGATCTCCTGTCATAAAACAGCTCATGCAAATGGTTACTATGGTGCCTGGCCAGGGTGGGCGGTTTCAATCAGCTTGCTTCCCCTAACAAAGCCACACAAAGCCACACAGCAGGAAGCAACTGGCTGGCAATCATGCAAAGCTTCATTGGGGCTCCCCATTTTTCACATTGCTGCCTGAATGCCCTGCAAGAATTCATATATCTTCTTCTAAGAATCCATCCCTGGTGCCAAAAAGGTTGGGGACTGCTGTCTAGCAGGCTGGTTAAAAACAGAAAGTCTCAGAAAGCAAGAGAAAGGTGGGAGACAAATGTCAGGATCAAAGAGGTGCTTAATTTCTTCAATGCAAAGAACAAGGGTATGGCTCCTCCCTTCTGAAGAAATGAAAGCAATGATTGCCCAGACTCCGGCAAGGCTCCACCTTTTTCAAGGAAACGAAACTCACAGCAGCCTAGTCCCAGGCAGCAGAAAAGACAGACGCTAACAGGTTTAGGCTATCAGTTCTGCCTCCCTCCACTGGTTCTCCTGCCCCTTCCTGCCTGAGCATCATGAAGAAACTCAGAAAAAGCCAAGCCAACAAACTGGACGAGTTCATCGAAGATCACCTCCTGCCACACAAGGAGTTCCGAAAGCAGGTCAATGAAGCCACTGACATCATCTGCACTTTCCTGAAGGAGAGGTGCTTCCGATGTGCCCCTCACCGAGTTCGAGTGTCCAAAGTTGTGAAGGTGAGTCCAGAACTGCCTGGCTGGGGAGAAGGGGGGCTGGTTTGCAAGTGTTTGCACAGGGACAGTCAGAGAGAAAGAGGCTGAGGTCTCTGGGGCTGGTTCTGATTTATCCATGCCGGAACTGTAACCACATCTGTGAAAATAACTTCTGGGGAGAGGGAATCCATCTGTAAGTTTTTAACAAATTCCCTGGGGAAGTGTATAAACCACCTAGGTCACGAATCTAGGCAATCTGAATCCTGGCAGTATCTACAGTCTACTAATCTTTGACCAGGTTGGAATCTCACCATTTCTGCAGAGTCTCGAGTTGGTTAAGAGTATACGTTTTGAAAGCAGATAGCACCTGCTGGCTGTGAAATCTTGGGCAAGTCACTTAACCTCTTTGTGCCTCAGTTTCCTTATCCAGAATTTTCAGCACCTCATCAGGCTTGCAGATCAAGTAAAGTCAGCCATGGGCCAGTTTACAGTATTAATCATATAAGGTCATAAGTTACAAGATGTAAAGAGCACAGATTTTAGAGAAAGACAACAGGGTGTGAACTGCATCTCTGTCACCTCCTAGCTGTGTGACTGGACTGATACATGATCTCTCAGCATCTGTTTCACCATCTGGAAGATGACAACAGATAGTAACAGTAGCTAGATCCCAGAGTTCTTGTGAGCATTCTAGGAGTTACAGCTGCTGATGCCTTCAGAGCAGTGGCTAGCACTCAAAATGTTAGTGATTGTTCTCAACATTTTATTTAGGGAGGCTCTTCTCAATGATAAACGTCAGTTCTCATTTGGGGCGGCTCCTCAGGCAAAGGCACGACCCTCAAGGGCCTCGTTGTCTTCCTCACCAGTTTCACAAGTTTTCAGGAGAACTTTAAGCACCGAGTAAGATTCATCAAGGAAATCAGGAGACAGTTAGAAGCCTGTCAAGAAGAGGAAACATTTGAAGTGGAGTTTAAGGTCCAGAAGCAGCGAAGGAGGAGGTTGCGTGCTCTCAGCTTCGTGCTCAGGTCCCCCCAATTCTGCCAAGGGGTAAAGTTTGATGTCCTGCCCGCCTTTGATGCCCTGGCTAAGCATTCCCAGCCACAAGGTATTTCAGTCTTTGTCCTATGTCGGAGATTCTTTCTTTATTTTTTTTTTTTCACAGTTTTGAGCAGAAATCTCCCTCAGTTCAAGAGCCTTTTAAAGCATCCTGTCAACACAGGGAGGAGATCTTAGTATCTCTCTCAGAGCAGGATAATTAGGATCATACTCAGCCACCACAACAATATTAAGCAGCAAATTGGTACAGTTTCGGGGTAAGATGTTTCTTACAGCCAGGCTTACTAGTTCTACTTATGCCAAAGTATGTGAATCTTACCTTACTAAAAATGAAGAAGCTACACATAAAACAGATCACCAACAAGGATTTACTGAATAGCATAGGGAACTATTGGAGAAGGCCATGGCACCCCACTCCAGTACTCTTGCCTGGAAAATCCCGTAGATGGAGTCGCCTGGTAGGCTAGAGTCCATGGGGTCCCAGAGAGTCGAACACGACTGAGTGACTTCACTTTCAATAGGGAACTATATTCAGTATCTTATAGTATATCTTATCTAATTATAACTGAATCACGTTGCTGGACACCTGAAACCAACACAATATTGTCAATAAATGACTTCAATAAAATAAGAAGAGATAAGTGAAAGTTTTAGTCGCTCAGCTGTGTCCAACTCTTTGTGATCCCATGGACTGTAGCCCGCCAGGCTCCTCTGTCCTTGGAATTCTCCAGGCAAGGATACTGGACTGGACTGCCGTTCCCTTCTCCAGGGGATCTTCCTCACCCAGGGATTGAACCTGGGTCTTCTGCGTTGCAGGCAGATTCTTTACCATCTGAGCCACCAGGGAAGCCCAAGAATAGATAAATCCCATCCCTCAAAATGAAGCAGCATAGATCTAATGTAAACTCAGAATGTTAATTTCAGCTACTTCTCAAAGATGGGGAACCTCAGCAATCTTATGCTGAGCGTTGGCATCTATAGACAATCTGCAGGATCACTGGGGCAGGGAGCAATCCATCTCTGAGGCACAGTTCCCACTGTGTACCTTGGAGGCGCAAGGCGTGGCCTAAATGAGACAGACGGGGAACCTCTCTCCTGCAGCCTGACAGTATGAACACCAGCAATGAGATAACTCTCTCTGACAAACACTGAATATGGGGATCCAAAAGAGAGAGTGGGGATCAGAGGACTTTCACAGACAGGGCGACAAGGGAAGTGATCTCTGATCTGATGCCTGAGGGATGAGAAGAGGCCAAGTACTCAAAGATCTGGGATTCCAGAGGAGGAAACAGCAGGTGCAAAGACAGAAATGAACGTGGCATGTTTGAAGAAGTGAAGCAACCAGGGGAGTCAATGGCAAAGTGATTGAGGCAAGAGGTAAGACGAAGGAGGAGACAGGTCTCACCATCCAGGTGGGCCACTGTGAGGACTTGGGTACCCAGAGGTCCTGGGAAGCAAGAAGTGGAAGGATCAGGTTTCAAGGCCTCTGTATGGGCTGTGGAGGATCCAGGGAGGAGGGTGACACCACCTCTCCTGAGTCCAGGTGAGAGACGATGGGTGACGGCGGTGGAGGCGGGAGAAGGGAGGCCCGGGGATGGACCTCAGGCCTCCTGGCTCTGGGCCTGCTGACCTCCTCACTGCCTCCCAAGGCCAGTGAGCTTGTTGTCTCAGAGGGAATGAAAGAACCTCAGAGGAGAGCTGA
The DNA here is from genome assembly GCF_023699985.2 of Odocoileus virginianus. NCBI lineage: Eukaryota > Metazoa > Chordata > Mammalia > Artiodactyla > Cervidae > Odocoileus > Odocoileus virginianus. The sequence goes on along the minus strand of NC_069685.1, from coordinate 57,432,310 downwards.
TGCCTTAAAGTTCTGGATGTCTCCTCCATAGGTCATGTGACTGAAGATTACAAACCTGACCCTCAAATCTACGTCCAGCTCATCCAAGAGTGTGAGAAACTGGGGAAGGAAGGCGAGTTCTCCCCCTGCTTCACGGAGCTGCAGAGAGCCTTCCTGAAGGAGCGCCCAGCCAAGCTGAAGAGCCTCATCCGCCTGGTGAAGCGCTGGTACCTGATGGTATGGCCGGCCCCATGTGGGCAGAGCCGAGGAGGGGAAGGGAGAGAGTGAGGGGGGAGAGGGGGGAGGGGTGGCGTGGAGGGAGGCAAGGAGCAGGGAGAGGCGTGGGGAGGAGAGGAAGGAGAGGAAGGAGGAGGGGAGGAATCAGAAAGGATGCAGGAGGCAGGAGGGAGACCAACAGAGGAGGGAAGGGCGTGGAGGAGGGGAGAGGGCAGGAAACAAGAAGGAAAGGATGAAAGGAAGAAGGTGGAGGGGTAGAGGTTGTAGGGAGGGGGGAAGGTTAGGGGGCCAAAAAGGTAAGGCCTGGGACGGGTGCCAGCGACATCTTATTCTTCCTAGTCTTCCCATATCACGAAAGGAGGGCTCCATCCTTCCAGCTATGCTGGGCAGAACCGTGGGTCTTTCTTATCTTTTTCACACACACACACGCACACACACACCCATCCAACCAGTCTGCAAGTGGCTTTGTCCTGTATCTAAAATATACCCATTATCATCAACTTCCACTGACCCCCATACCCTCCCCCGCACCATCCGTAATCTTGGGAGGCTCACGGGATCTGCCCTCAACCTCTCTGAACCCCTGTCTCTGCCGTCTCACCACCACTCCCAGGCTGTTCTCTCCCCTTCATTAGTTCTCCAAGGAGGAAACTCTACTCCAGCCTCAGGGCCTTTGCATGAGCTTATTTGCTTATTGTCGATCTCCCCACTAAAAATGTCCACAAAAGAAGGGATTTATATATTTTATTTATATATATTGTATAAATATACAATATAATATTGTATATTTTATTCACTGCTGTCGCCCCAGAACTTAGAATATTGCCTGGCATACAATAGGTGCTCAGTGGGTAATTATTCAATGAATTAATGAGTGCTAAACCCCTACTCCCCACCTCCCAACACACACTCTTCTGTTCACTTCCTGACTGTCTGAATTTGGGCAAATGAAGTAACCTCTTGTGCCTCCCGTTTTCTCATTTGTGAAGAGTAACATGTCCCAGCAACACTAAATCATGTACCATGATGACGTGCATATGGTTTGTTTGGGTAATTTGCACATTTTAACAACTAATTCCTCAAATCCATCGTCACTATATCTTTCCATTTATTTTTGTCATCTTCAGTTTCTCTCATCAAAGTCTTATACACTACAGGGTACAGGTCTTTCACCTCTATGGTTAAATGTATTCCTAGTTTTTAAATTCTTTTTGATGCAATTATAAATGGGATTGTTTTTAAATTTCTCATTCCAATAGTCTGTTATTTGTGTATAGAGGTACAACAGATTTCCGTGTATTATTTTTGTATCCTACAATACATTTTTGTATTCCTGCATTCAGCTTTTGGTTATCTTAAGTTTTTTGGTGGTGTCTTTTGGGTTTTCTATGTATAATATTATGTCATCTGCAAATAGCAATGGTATAATATCCTCCTTTTTACTCTGGATGTATTTTGTTTCTTTTTCCTGCCTGATTGCTATGAACAGACTTCTAATACTATATTGGATGAATGTGGGGAGAGAGGGCATATATGTCTTGTTTCCGATCTTGAAGTAAAAGCTTTCAGCCTTCACCACCAAGTGTGATTTTAGCTGTGCATTGGTCATATATGGCTTATATTGAGTTATGTTCTCTCCATACCCACGTTGGAAAGAGTCTGTATCACAGATGGCTATTGAATTTTCTCCAATGTTTTTTCTGTATCTGGGGAAATGGTCATATGCTTTTTATCCTTTATTTTCTTAATATAAATGTATCAACTGATTGATCTCTGACACTGAAGCATCCTTGCATCCCTGGAATATATCTAACTTGATAATGCTCTATGACCTTATAATACATTGGTGAATTTACTTTGCTAGTGTTTTATGGAGGATTTTCCCATCTATGATCGTCAGACCTATCATTTTCTTTTTTGTGCTGTATTTGTCTGGTTTTGGTACAAAATGAGTTTGAAATCATTTCTTTATTCTCACTTTTCTGGAATAGTTTGAGATTTGCATCAGCTCGTTAATTCTTCACACGAAAGCTGAAAAATTCATGTTTCTAATTTTTTTCCTCTTAGTGTAAGAAGAGACATGGGAAAAAACTACCTCACAGTATGCCCTGGAGCTGCTGACCGTCTATGCCTGGGAACAAGGAAGCTCAGAACCAAAGTTCAGCACAGCTCAGGGATTTTGGACTGTTTTGGAGTTAGTCCTGAAGCATCAGGGCCTCTGCATCTACTGGAAAAAGTATTATGACTTTGAAAACCCTACTATTAGATGATACCTGAGAGGACAACTTGCAAAACGCAGGTACTCTATCCTCACATGGCTTAGATCCCCATATAAATGAAGCCCTGATTACAGCCGTGGCACCCTGGAAATGTAGGAGGAGGAAGGGTTCCCAATTTTTGGTCATCAGCTGTTGTCAATCATGCTGAGCGCTTTACTCTTACCATGCAATTCAAATAATAAATTTAAATAATAACCTACAACCCTGTGAGGCTGGCACTGTGCTAACCATCCCAGAGATGAACTGAAGTTTGGAGAAAGAAGAGCTTGTTCAAAGCCTTCACAGAAAATGAGTGAAATAACTGAAATTTTACTGACATAACAATAGCTACCGCAATAATAATAATTGCTTCCAGGAAGTGAGAGCTTGCTTCCTGGAGGTAAGACAAAAACACTCTGATAGAGTGGTGGAATTTTGGTTATTAAACCTGTCGTGTATGGACGCCTTATTATGTTTCAGTTACTTTGGGAGCGTGCCAAGTGCTTCTCTAGATCCTCATACCACATCCTTTGAGGGAGGGGTGTTCAAATCTGCCCATTTCACAGATGACGATACTGAGGATTAGAGATTCAGCTGACCTTCCCAAAGACACACCACTACTAAAGAGCAGAGGTGAGATTCAAACCAGGTCTCTCACGGCCCAAATGCAAGCCCCCTTCACCTCGTTTTCAATGCCCACTGTAGGGCAGGGCACCCAAGTTACAACCCAGGGAGGGGTGTCACATGGGGCCCTTCTGCTGCCCCCAGACACCGTCTGCCCAGGCTGGTATTTTGCCCTGCCGGGAGCTCTGAACACCCCAGACGCAGCCCATGTACTCACCTGTCCTCTCTGACTGTTGTTTCCAGGCCTGTGATTCTGGACCCGGCTGGCCCGACTGGAAATGTGGCTGGAAGAGCCACAGAGGTGGCGGCTGCTGGCACAGGAGGTTAGAGTCTGGCTGAGGTACCCGTGCTGCAAGAACTTGGATGGGACTCCAGTGAGCACCTGGGATGCGCCGGTGACACCTCCTGATTCCTAGAAGTAAATGATATTGATGGCGTGTTGAAATAACGACTTCTAGAAGTCCTACGTAAACCAAATGGAATTTCATCTTGGTCTTTGTATTCTTTCAACATGGTTACTAGAAAATGTAGAATTACACCTGTGTCTGCCCCAGAATGAATCACTGGGTTAGACAGCAGGCTTACCAACTTACATTGTCACCCTGCCTTGGTCCCAAAACCAACGTGTCATTTACAAAAGTCTGTTCCAGAAAAACTCCCATAAGGATGCACAAAAGATCAAGATGTTCTTACCGCCTGAGTCACTGGTCACCTAAGTGGCTGGATGACAGCCTTTGGCTTCTCCATATTGCTGTTCCTCCTTTGAGGCCTCCAGCCTTCCCGTGAGATGAATTTTACTTTGATTCTCATAATAGTACATTGAGAGGTGGCCACTCAGAGTCCCCTGGTGAGTGAGAGATGAGGGTGTGAAGTTGAACTCTGGTCCTTCTTCCTGTGAAGCTCCTGCTCTTTGTCGCTGCTCTCCATGTGTCTTCGTACACAGAATTTTTCTGTTTCCCATTTGGGGACCATGAGAAGGGATCTAGCAGAGCTTCAATGGAGGGAACATACTCGGCTGAGGGTCCCAGCTGCTGCCCTCTCCGACCCATCTCCATGTTGACAGCAAAGCCACGCTGCCTACCTGCAACTCCCAGACAATGACCGCGGGTGCCAAGGACACTCAGGCCGCCCCAGCCCTGAGAGTCAGGGGAAGCTCCGACATGGGACATTGGCGAAAGGACTCTCCACCACCTTGCTGGACCTTGTCTTGACTGCAGAGCCAACTGTCCTTCCTTCTTGCCTTCTTCACCCAGAGTCAGATTAGATCAGGGCTGTCAGCTTTCCCAGCTTCTTTAAGAGCCCTGATCATTGTCTCTCACCTGGGTGTTTCCCCAAAAAACAATCTGCCGCATTTAATCTCACATTGGCATCTGCTCCTTAGAGTGACCCAGACCCACACAAGCACCTCTGCCACCACCCTCAAGGTAGGTGTGGGCTCTTCAGCAAATCCTAGCTGTGATGATGACGCGAGGCACCATCCTGCTCATCCTCAGCCATCACCTCTTCTCAGTCAATGTCACGGCCTACGATTAACTGAATTGCTAAATAGTTGCTTAACTGAAGAGCCACATGGATCATATGGTAGATATCATATCATATTGTTAATTCTTGAGGAACTCTCATACTGTTTCCATAGTGGCAACACTGAATTGCATTCTCAGCAAGAGTGGTCAAGAGTTCCAGGCCCTCCACATGCTCACCATCACCAGTGTCCTTTATCACATGTGATAGCTATGCTAACAGGTAAAAGCAATGCCTTATGATTTTGATTTCCATTTCCCAGATGATTCATAATATTGAGTATGGGAATTCCCTGGTGGTCCAGTGGTTAGGACCGGGCACTCTCACTGTTGGGGCCAGGGTTCAATCCCTGGTTGGGCAACCAAGATCAGGCAAGCTACACAGTGTGGCCAAAATAATAATAATAGCAATGAGCATCTTTTCATATACCTGTTGGCCATTTGTAAACCTTCTTTAGAAAAATAAAAATTCAATCCTTAGTCCATCATATAGTTAGGTTATTTGTCCTTTAGCTAGTGAGTTGTCCAAGTGAAAGTCGCTCAGTCATGTCTGACTCTTCCAGGCCAGAATACTGGAGTGTGTAGCCTTTTCCTTTTCCAGGGGATCTTGCCAACTCAGGGACCGAACCCAGGTCTCCCGCACTGCAAGCAGGTTCTTTATCAGCTGAGGCACCTGGGAAGCCCAAGGCCCTCATTATTTTGTCACTAACCCCTTTTCAGATAGTGGTTTGCAACCATTTTCTCCACTTCCATTCCCTTTTCTCCATTCCCTTTTCTCCCTTCATTTTATACCTGTTTTTCATTTTTATTTTATATTGGGGTATAGTTCATTTACATTTTGTGTTAGTTTGAATGTACAGCAAAGTGATTCAGCTCTACGTATATCTATTCTTTTTCATCAGTTACCTTTTCACTTCATTGTGTCTTTTTTCATTTGCTGGGCAGAAGCTTTTTAGTTGGATTAGCTCCCTTTTGACTATTTTTTTTCTATTGTCAGTGTTTTGTTTACACATTCAATTACACTTTGGCAAAGTTGTCAAGAATATACAATGAGGAAAGGACAGTCTCTTCAATAAATCAAGCTGGGAACATTGGATATCCACATGCAAAAGGATAAAATCACACCTTTTCTTCCAGCATGCACAAATATCAACTCAGAAGAGATAAAAGCCTAAACATAAGAGCTGAAACTGTAAAACTCCTAGAAGAAAACACAGGGAGAAAGCTTCATGACATAGATTTGGCAATGAATTTATGAATATCATATCAAAACACAGACAAATGGGGGTGAGTTGGTGGTGCATACTAGTTCTGCTATGTGGATGCCAAATATTCCAGCAGCATTTGGTGAAGGGACCATCCTTCCCCACTGTTCTGCAGAACCACCTCAGACATATGTCCAGAGTCATGTGTGTGTGAGCCTGTGTTATACCGTTGATCAATTTTTGTGTCCTTGGTTTAATACTACCTATACTAATTGCTGTAGCCTGATATTAATTCTCAGTGTCTTGTAGAAAACTGTGTTCTATCCAAACTAATGTCTTCTCTTGGCTCTTTCTATTTCTATGTTAATATTATACTCAGTTTGCGAATTTTCACCCAAAATACAGGGAGGCATTTGATTGGAATTCTATAAATTAGTTGAGGGAAAATGACATCCATGTAATATTGAGAATTCCAGTTCACAAACTTGGAACTTCTTTCCGTTAATTTTCTTCTTTAATTACTCTGTAACCACATTTTATAGTTTTTCCCTGCATTGCTATTACATATGCTTTCTCATATTATTCCTAGATATCCATATTTATATTAGTGTACTTAGCAAGTTTTCTTTAATTTCATTTGTAATGTTGATCTCATGAAGACCTCAATGTTTTCAGTGGATGTGTTGGATTATAGTATAATGAATGAGCTTTATACTTCTCTGAATTTTGTGGTTTTATTGTATTTTGCTGTAAATCTATATCCTGTATGACTACAAGAAACAATAAAGCGAATTTCTTCCAAAACTTTTTTTGACAAGTGTTTCTCAGCTAAGCTGTGATGATTTGGTCAAAGCTGGCAGACACAGGTAACAGAAAACTCGAGGGTGCCGCACTTCAGAGCTGCTGGTTCACCACAAATCCATCAGACTCATCAACAGGGAAGAAAGCGTGCAAGGGATGATGGACATGCTTGGATGAAATCTGAAACAGCCGAGTCATAAATGCCTGATTGCCCAGAGCTGAGCCCCCACTCTGGGCCACTTCCTGCTGAGGAAAGGAAACCGGGAAGAACGGAGGTTGGAGCTGGAGAGATGAGCGTGGGCTTCTCCGAGCCTGCCTGGAGGCTCAGCATCCTGTCAGGTGCCCCAGCCCCAGCAGGAGTGCAGTCTGCTTACTACCTGCCTTCGGGGCTCCCAGCCCCATGGGAGCTGTCCGGTCTCAGGGCTTCTGTCTCTCTCTGTTCATGTTTCTGAGCATGTCTCCCACAGTTCGAGAGCCTTACTGAAGTGAGGTGTCTCTAAAAAGTGGAGCAGAGATCATCGTATCTCCCCTGGGACAGTTATGCCTAAACCAAGCAGGCAATGAGGAATGGTAAATTGGCACAATTTGGGGACCAGACATTCTTTATGGAACCCCCACCAGCCTTACTTGTTTGATTTAATGGCAAAGTGTGTGAACGCTATTTTTCTAACAACGGGGCAGCATAGATTGATCCTCTGCTGTTGGGGACCTGAGAGGTACCCTTCTTTTTCTTTTTTTTTAGAGGTGTACTTTTGTGGGATCTGATACAAAGGAAGTGCTCAATTAATGCCTGCCATAATGATTATAAATAATTACCATCACTATCTTACTCATAGCAAAGAGTGTTTATTAATGATCTCCCCAGCCTGGTTCAAATTGTGATGCCAGAGAAGACTGTTGAGAGTCTCTTGGACTGCCTGCCTGGAGATCAAACCAGTCAATCTGAAAAGAAATCAACTCTGAATATTCATTGGAAGGACTGATACTGAAGCTGAAGCTCCAATACTTTAGCCACCTGATGGGGAGAATTGACTCACTGGAAAAGACCCTGATGCTGGGCAAGATTGAGGGCAGGAGAAGGGGATGACAGAGGATGAGATGGCTGGATGGCATCAACGACTAAATGCAGGATGTGAATTTGAGTAAATTGCAGGAGATATTGAAGGACAAAAGAGCCTGGCATACTGCAGTCCATGTGGTCGCACAGAGTCAGACACGATATAGCGATCGAACAACGACAATCCAGCCTTGTCGACATTCCCTCCCATGCCCTGCCCCCACAGTGCTTCTGTCAATAGAAAACAGTGCTTCCCTTGAGGTCATGTCTAAGAATCAGTCCAGTGTAGACGAGACAACAGATTTTCTACAAATAAAAAGTTCCTTCAAAAAGAATATATATGTCAGGAATGAGTCTGATTGTTTACAATTCGGTGTAATTTCTCATACATTCCAATAGAGAACATTAGCTCCTGGGCTCCGTAAATCCCAGTCACATGCAAATTGCTTTCTTCACCAACTCCCCTACCACCCCATCTACCCAACCCCCCAGGAAAAGGAGTTACAGTGGCTACCAGTCAAAGAGCTGCCCTGGTGACCATTGTGAAAAGGGGAACAATAGACCATTAGCTCTACACACTCAGCAAAAACAAGACCAGGAGCTGACAGTGGCTCAGATCAAGAACCCCTTATGGCCAAATTCAGACTGAAATGGAAGAAAGTAGGGAAAACCACTAGACCATTCAGGTATGACCTAAATCGAGTCCCTTACGATTATACAGTGGAAGCGACAAATAGATTCAAGGGATTAGATCTAATAGACAGAGTGCCTGAAGAACTATAGACGGAGGTTTGTGACGTTGTACAGGAGGCAGAGATCAAGACCATCCCCAAGGAAAAGAAATGCAAAAAGGCAAAATGGTTGTCTGAGGAGGCCTTACAAATAACTGTGGATAGAAGAGAAGCTAAAAGCGAAGGAGAGAAGAAGAGATATACCCATCTGAATGCAGAGTTCCAAAGAATAGCAAGCAAGGAGAAATAAGAAAGCCTTCCTCAGGGATCCAGGCAAAGAAATAGAGGAAAACAATAGAATGGGAAAGACTATCGATCCCTTCAAGAAAATTAGAGATCCCAAGGGAACATTTCATGCACGATGGGCACAACAAAGGATAGAAATAGTATGGACCTAACAGAAGCAGAAGATATTAAGAGGAAGTGACAAGAATACACAGAAGAACAATGCAAAAAAGATCTTCATGACCCAGATAACCACAATGGTGTGATCACTCACCTAGAGCCAGACGTCCTGGAATGTGAAGTCAGGTGGGCCTTAGGAAGCATCACTATGAACAAAACTAGTGGAGGTGATGGAATTCCAGCTGAACTATTTCAAATCCTAAAAGATGATATGCCAGCTCAATATGCCAGCAAATTTGGAAAACTCAGCAGTGGCCACAGGACTGGAAAAGGTCTGTTCACTTCATTCACAAAGAAAAGCAACGCCAAAGAATGCTCAAACTACCACAAAATTGCACTTATCTCACACACTAGCAAAGTAATGCTCAAAATTCTCCAAGCCAGGCTTCAACAGTACATGAACCATGAACTTCCAGATGTTCAAACTGGATTTCGAAAAGGCAGAGGAACCAGAGGTCAAATTGCCAACATCTGTTGGATCATCAAAAAAGCAATGGAGTTCCAGAAAAACATCTTCTTCTGCTTTATTGACGATGCCAAAGACTTTGACTGTGTGGATCACAAGAAACTCTGGAAAATTCTTCAAGAGAAGGGAATACCAGACCACCTGACCTGCCTCTTGAGAAATCTGTATGCAGGTCAAGAAGCAACAGTTAGAACAGGACATAGAACAACAGACTGGTTCCAAAGGAAAAGGAGTACATCAAGGCTGTATATTGTCACCCTGCTTATTTAACTTTTATATATGCAGAGTGCATCATGAGAAATGCTGGGCTGGATGAAGCACAAGCTGGAATCAAGATGGCTGGGAGAAATATCAATCGCCTCAAATATGCAGAAGACACCACTCTTATGGCAGAAAGTGAAGAAGAACCAAAGAGCCTCTTGATGAAAGTGAAAGAGGAGAGTGAAAAAGCTGGCTTAAAACTCAACATTCAGAAAACTAAGATCACGGCATCCGGTCCCATCACTTCATGGCAAATAGACGGGGAAACAATGGAAGCAGTGAGAGACTTTATTTTGTGGGGGCTCCAGAATCACTGCAGATGATCACTGCAGACATGAAATTAAAAGATGCTTGCTCCTTGGAAGAAAAGTTACAACTAACCTAGACAGCATATTAAAAAGCAGAGACATTACTTTGCCAACAAAGGTCCGTCCAGTCAAATCTATGGCTTTTCCAGTAGCCATGTATGGATGTGAGAGTTGGATTATAAAGAAGGCTGAGCATGGAAGAGTTGGCAATTTTGAACTGTGGTGTGGGAGAAGACTCTTGAGAGTCCCTTGGACTGCAAGGAGATCCAACCAGTCCATCCTAAAGGAAATCAGTCCTGAATATTGGTTGGAAGGACTGAGGCTGAAGCTGAAACTCCAATACTTTGGCCATCTGATGCAAAGAACTGACTCATTGGAAAAGACCCTGATGCTGGGAAAGACTGAGGGCAGGAGGAGAAGGGGACAACAGAGGATGAGATGGTTGGATGGCATCACCAACTCGATGGACTTGAGTTTGAGTAAGCTCTGGGAGTTGGTGATGGGCAGGGGAGCCTGGTGTGTTGCAGTTCATCGGGTTGCAAAGAGTCAGACACAACTGAGCAACTGAACTCAACTGAACGGATATCAGTAAACAAGGTTGTTCCAGTCATCAGCAATTACAACCCTTCAATGTGATCTGCTGAGCCCTGAGGAAACTCAGGACGGAAAGGTGTGCCCTGAGGAAAGGAAGCTCTAAATGTGAGAGCAGGACGTGTGTGCTTAGTCACTCAGTTGGGTCCGACTCTTTGTGATCCCACGACTATAACCTGGGCTTCCCTGGTGGCTCAGTCGTTAAAGAATCCACCTGAAAGGCTGGAGACCTGGCTTCGATCCCTGAGTTGGGAGATCCCCTGGAGGAGGGCTTGGCAACCCACCTCAGTATTCTTGCCTGGGGAGTCCCCATGGACAGAGGCGCCTGGTGGGCTGTAGTCCATGGGGTTGCACAGAATCTGACATGACTGAGCGGCTAAACACAGCACAGACTGCAGCCATGGGGTTGGGATTCTCCAGGCCAGAACACCGGAGCGCAGAGCCATTCCCTTCTCCAGGGATCTTCCCAACACTAGCCCCAGACAGCTGAGGTGCATGTCAAAGGAATGATTTCAGTGAGCCCTGACTCTGACATCTTCCCATACATAGAAGAGCACTCTATTTCTTAACTTGGGATTGTTGCTGGCCTAAATCTTGGCGTTCTCAGCCCCGCAAAGCCAAATAAAAAATACAGAGATGGAGTTTGGAGGAAACAGAAAGGTGGCTTTAATTCTCAGCCGGCAGAGAGGGGAGCTCCGTAAACTCATGCCTTAAGAACTGTGCCCCCCACCATGAGGGGTCCAGGGACCTTTATAAGATGAGGGCTTCCAGTCAGGAATCAATGATGAGGAACAAAGGTGTCAGGATCCTGACTTGTTCCTCTTGCGCTGTTTCAGACACAGTCATAGGCTGGCATCAGTAATCCAGTAATTGAGTCTGGCAGTTTGGCGGCTCTGCGGCCGTCTTTCTGATATATAAAAAGAAAAACTTTAAGGGGAAGAGTGTTGCAGGCGTAAACACCTGAAACATTTAGCCCACCAGGCCTCAAAGAGTTGGCATTGACTCAGCACTCGAGCACACGCACACAGAGGGAAATAGGGGTAAGCTGTGGCTCCTGCAGAATTAGGAGGCAGAAAAGCAAATTTACAGACATGTAGAGTTAGGAGCAGTTTCAGTTAAAAAAAAGACCCTGATGCTGGGAAAGACTGAAGGCAGGAGGAGAAGGGGATGCCAGAGGATGAGATGGTTGGACGGCATCACCGACTCGATGGACGTGAGTTTGAAAAAGCTCTGGGAGTCGGCGATGGACAGGGAGGCCTGGTGTGCTGCATGCAGTCCACAGGGTCCCGAAGAGTCAGACACAACTGAGTGACTGAACTGAACTGACAAAGTAGAAAGACTAAGAATGTTCAGGCCTGCCCACTCTTCTCTTTATCTTCTTTGTTCTCCGGAAAGGGAAAGAAAAAAGCTCATTCCTGTATTTTATGTTGTTGTTTTTTCCCCTTTTGCCTCAATGGGATATCTGGCTTTCTCTAATTTACCCAAGACGTTTTGATGTCCAGACTACCTGACCTATGTTGTGAAACTTCTATACAACCTGGCTCCTCGCCTCACCTCTTTGGAGCAGTCTTCTCAGGGTCACTTGAGAGGCTGTCTCCCTGGCTTAAAGTGCTAAAAATTCCCATCGAATAAAGCATAACTCAACTTTTATGCTGTGAATACTTTTCAGGTCAAAAGACCTCTTTACAAATCAGGACAGAGAGGCGTGCCAGTTACACTTGTGTTCAAAGCTGCACAGCTAGGGATAGCTCACAATTTTTCTGTCGACCTAAAGAACTAAAGTTCATGAAAAAGTACAACGTATAGATTCATGCCATTAAAAAAAAAGACAGAGAGAAATTATATTTGTGTGTATGTGTGCATAAACCTAGAAAAATATCTCACAAGACTACCCCAAAGTAGTTATAGTTATCATCTTTGAGGTTTAGGATTAGGGGTGGACTAAACAATGCTTCTGGATTTTTCTGACTGTTTCTGTTTGCAATATACATGTCCTGCTGCCAGGATCACAGGAGACTATAAAACAATTTCGTCCACAGTGAAAAGAAGAAAAGGAAACCAGAAATCTACCTGTAATTGTGATTCCTCTTGGGCGAAGTACTAAGGTAGGTTTAAAAGCAGCTTTTCAGAGTATAGTCTGAAACAGACCAGATATTCTAGTCTGCCTGCTAAAGGCAGGGAGTAATTTTGGGATTCTGGAGGAAAGAGATGAGAGATCTGACAGGTTTGTGGGGTCGCAGGAGCGTTTCATTTGCTCGCAGGAGCTGTTTCATTTGCAGAGAGGCAAACTAGAAACAAAGATTCAAGACAAAACTCCTCCCATTCAAGGAACCGAAACCAGCAGCAGCATAGCTCCTCCCTGCCTGTGAAATGAAACTTAACAGCTCCCTAGGCGCAGGCACTGAACTGAACTGAGACGCAGGCAGCAGAGGAAACTGAAGCTCACAGGTTCAGGACGCAGTTAATTCTGCCGCCTCTGGCTCTCCAGTCCCCAGCGTCACGATGGGGCTCAGCGATACCCCGGCCAAGTCTCTAGACAAGTTCATTGAAGACCACCTCCTGCCAAACGAGGAGTTTGGCACTCAGGTCAAAGAAGCCATTGACATCATCTGCACTTTCCTGAAGGAGAGGTGTTTCCGATGTGCCCCTCACCGAGTTCGAGTGTCCAAAGTTGTGAAGGTGAGTCCAGAACTGCCTGGCTGGGGAGAAGGGGGGCTGGTTTGCAAGTGTTTGCACAGGGACAGTCAGAGAGAAAGAGGCTGAGGTCTCTGGGGCTGGTTCTGATTTATCCATGCCGGAACTATAACCACATCTGTGAAAATAGCTTCTGGGGAGAGGGCATCCATCTGTAAGTTTTTAACAAATTCCCTGGGGAAGTGTATAAACCACCTAGGTCACGACTGCTTTGGAGATAGGCAAGCTGAATCCTGGCAGCATCTACAGCTCACTAATCTTTACCAGGGTGGGATCTCACTATTTCTGCAGAGTCTCGAGTTGGTTAAGAGTATGCGTTCTGAAAGCAGATAGCACCTGGGTGGGATCTCACTATTTCTGCAGAGTCTCGAGTTGGTTAAGAGTATGCGTTTTGAAAGCAGATAGCACCTGGGTGGGATCTCACTATTTCTGCAGAGTCTTGAGTTGGTTAAGAGTATGCGTTTTGAAAGCAGATAGCACCTGGGTGGGATCTCACTATTTCTGCAGAGTCTCGAGTTGGTTAAGAGTATACGTTTTGAAAGCAGATAGCACCTGCTGGCTGTGAAATCTTGGGCAAGTCACTTAACCTCTCTGTGCCTCAGTTTCCTTACCTATAAATTTTGGTACCTTATAGGGCTTGCAGATCAAGTAAAGTCAGCCATGGGCTAGTTTACGCTATTAATCACATAAGGTTGTAAATTACAGGGAGTGAAGAATATGGACCCTGGAAAAAGACAACCAGGATGTGAACTGTATCTCTGCCACCCACTAGCTGTGTCACTGGACTGATACATGATCTCTCAGCATCTGTTTCCCCAACCGGAAGATAACAACAGATAATAACAGTAGCTAGATCCCAGAGTTCTTGTGAGCATTCTAGGAGTTACAGCTGCTGATGCCTTCAGAGCAGTGGCTAGCACTCAAAATGTTAGTGATTGTTCTCAGCATTTTATTAAGGGAGGCTCTTCTCAATGAAAAATGTCAGTTTCATTCTTATTACCTGTTTTAGGGTGGCTCCTCAGGCAAAGGCACGACCCTCAGAGGACGATCAGATGCTGACCTCGTCGTCTTCCTCACCAATCTCACAAGTTTTCAGGAACAGTTTGAGCGCCGAGGAGAATTCATCGAAGAAATTAGGAGACAGCTGGAAGCTTGTCAAAGAGAGAAAACATTTGAAGTGAAGTTTGAGGTGCAGAAACGATGGGAGAATCCCCGCGTTCTCAGCTTTGTGCTGAGGTCCCCCAAGCTCAACCAGGCGGTGGAGTTCGATGTCCTGCCTGCCTTTGATGCCCTGGGTGAGTGCTCCCAGCCACAAGTTCTTACAGACTTTGTCCTATGTCAGGGCTTCTTCTGTTCTCTTTTTTTTCTCTGAGCAGAAATAAAATGTCTTATTAACCAAGGTATCCCTTCAAGTGGGAGGAAACCCAAGCATCTCTCCTGGGACAAGAATGCCTAGGGTCTCATTCAGCCACTGAAATGACATTAAACAACAAACTGGTACAGTTGGGGGTCAAGATATTTGTATAGAACATCTACCAGGCTTATTAGTTTGACTTTTTGCAAACTGTGTGATGTTCTCTTTCTAAAAATGAGGTCTCGGGTAAATTCAATATGTTAATTTCATTTTTTATGCAAAATGTGAGGCAACCATATCAAACTTATACTGGGGTTGGAATCTAGAGATAGCGTGCAGGAACACTGGGACAGGAGGCAATACATTCTTTGAGGCTCAACTCCAGTGTTTACCTTAGATGCGGGGCTTCCCTGGTGGCTCAGTGGTTAAGAATGCACCTGCCAAGCAGGAGATGCAGGTTCGATCCCTGGGTCGGAAAGATCCCCTGGAGAAGGAAATGGCAACTCACTCCAGTAGTCTTGCCTGGGAAATTCCA
Organism: Odocoileus virginianus; assembly: GCF_023699985.2. Classification (NCBI taxonomy): domain Eukaryota; kingdom Metazoa; phylum Chordata; class Mammalia; order Artiodactyla; family Cervidae; genus Odocoileus; species Odocoileus virginianus. Next base: position 57,417,284 of record NC_069685.1, on the reverse strand, counting down.
TGGGCATAGGAGCCTGGCAGACTAGAGTCCACGGGGTCGCAAAGAGGCAGACAGGACTGAGCGACTGAGCAGGAACACAGACGTGGAGGTGCAAGGCCAAGGTGTTCCATGGCCCTAAACGAGACAGACAGAGAACCTCTCTCCTGGAGCCTGACCATAAGAACACCAGGAAGGAAGTGGTAACTCGCTGTGACCACAACTAAATATGGTGACTCGATGGAGAGCAAAGGGGATCAGAGGACTTTAGTAGATAGGGCGACAAGAGAGGTGACCTCTGGCCTGAGGCCCAAACAATGAGACAGAACCAGGCGTGGGAAGACCTCCCAGGAAGAAGAAACAGCAGGTGCAAAGACAGGAATGAACGTGGCATGTTTGAAGAAGTGAAGCAACCAGGGGAGTCAGTGGCAAAGGGATTGAGGCAAGAGGTAAGACGAAGGAGGAGACGGGTCTCACCATCCAGGTGGGCCACTGTGAGGACTTGGGTACCCAGAGGTCCTGGGAAGCAAGAAGTGGAAGCATCAGGTTTCAAGGCCTCTGTATGGGCTGTGGAGGATCCAGGGAGGAGGGTGCCACCACCTCTGCTGAGTCCAGGTGAGAGACGATGGGTGACGGCGGTGGAGGCGGGAGAAGGGAGGCCCGGGGATGGACCTCAGGCCTCCTGGCTCTGGGCCTGCTGACCTCCTCACTGCCTCCCAAGGCCAGTGAGTCTGTGTCCCCGGGGCGACAGAAAGAAACTCAGAAAAGAGCTGACATTTAAATTTGAATTCATTCCCAACAGGTCAGTTGACCAAAGGTTACAGACCTGATCCTAAAATCTACGTTCAGCTCATCCAAGAGTGCAAGAAACTGGGGAAAGAAGGCGAGTTCTCCCCCTGCTTCACGGAGCTGCAGCGAGACTTCCTGAAGGAGCGTCCCACCAAGCTGAAGAGCCTCATCCGCCTGGTGAAGCACTGGTACCAACAGGTATGGCCGGCCCCATGTGGGCAGAGCCGAGGAGGGGAAGGGGGAGAGTGAGCGGGGAGAGGAGGGAGGGGTGGCGTGGAGGGAGGCAAGGAGCAGGGAGAGGTGTGGGGAGGAGCCAGGATGAGGCAGTGGGAAGAGGGGGAGGTAACAGAGGGGAGGGGAGAGCAGAGGGGAAGGAAGGGAAATCACAAATCCATCCTTCTAGTTACTGTGGCCAAACCATGGGTCATCCTTGGCTTCTTCACAGACACCCACATCCAACTAGTCAGCAAATGTTGTTGGTCCATATTAAAATATATTTATGAGTCATCCATGGTCATCACCTCTGTTACCCCCTGGTCCAGATCATCTTGGGAGGCTCAAAGGATCTGCCCTTGACCTCTCTGAACCCCCATCTCTGCCCCCTCACCACCACCCTCAGGCCATGCTCTTCTCTTCATTAGTCCTCCTGGAGAAAAAGTCTACACTCCAACCTCCGGGCCTTTGCATGTGCCTATTTGTTTGTTTATTGTCTCAGGCTTGTTCAGTTACTAAGTCATGTCTGACTTTTTGTGACCCCGGGGACTGCAGCGTGCCAGGCTCCCCTGTCCTCTACTCTCTCCCAGAGCTTGCTCAGATTCCTGTCCATTGAGTCGGTGATGCTTTCTAACCATCTCACCCTCTGCCGCCCCCTTCTCCTCTTGCCCTCAATCTTTCCCAAAATCAGGGTCTTTTCCAATGAGTTGGCTCTTCGCATCAGGTGGCCAAACTATTGGAGCTTCAGCTTCAGCATCAGAACCTCCAGTGAATATTCAGGGTTGATTTCCTTTAGGATTGACTGGTTTGATCTCCTTACAGTCCAAGGGACCCTCAAAGAGTCTTGCCCAGCACCACAGTTCAAAAGCATCAGTTCTTTAGTGCTCGGCTCTCTTTATGGTGCAAGTCTCACATCTGTTCAGAGCTAATCAAAGCCACGGTTTTTCCAGTAGTCGTATTTATTGTCTGTCTCCCCACTATTCCCTGGTGGCTCAGATGGTAAAGCGCCTGCCTGCAACGTGGAAGGCCCAGGTTCGATCCCTGGGTCAGGAAGATCCCTTGGAGAAGGAAATGGCAACCCACTCCAATATGCTTGCCTGGAAAATTCCATGGACAGAGGAGCCTGGTGAGCTACAGTCCATGGGGTTGCAAAGAGTCAGACAGGACTTCACTTTCACTTTCCCCTCTATAAATGTACAAGAACAGAAGGATTTATATGTTTGATTCCCTGCTGTATCACAGGAGCCTAGAACAGTGCCTGGCACATGAGAGTTCAAAAAATGATTGTTAGGTGAATTAATGAGTGCTATATCCTCCACCAACACCACACACACACACACACACACACACACACACACACACACACTTCTGTTCACTTCCTAGCCATCTGGCTTTGAACAAGTGAGTTAATAGCTCTGTGAATGCCACCATAGACTATACCTAAATGGATAGGTGTGGATTTGCTCTCAGAAAACTTTATACCCTAAAACAAGTGGCAGGCTGAATTTGATGCAAGAGAAATGTGCTTTACACAAATGCTAGACAAGCCCATTTTTCTGATTGTTTTCCGTCTACTCAGTGTAAGGAGCAGCTTAGAAAGCCATTGCCCCCACAATATGCCCTGGAGCTTCTGACGGTCTATGCCTGGGAGCAAGGGTGCAAGGAAACAGGATTCATCACAGCTCAGGGATTTCAGACTGTCTTGGAATTAGTCCTGAAGTATCAGAAGCTTTGCATCTACTGGAAAAGGAATTATAACTCCGAAAACCCTATTATTGAAGAATACCTGAGAAGTCAACTTGCAAAACCCAGGTACTCCATCCCCTCATGGCTCAGCTCCCCACGTAAATGGACCCCTGCTTACAGCTGCATCACCCAGAAATGAAGGAATTATTGATCATCTTCTGATACTTGTCATGCCACTGGGCACTTTACTACCACCATCTAATTTTAAAAACAACGTGCAAACGACCATGCGAGGCAGGCACTATGTTAATTGCTTCACTAATGAGTAAACCAAGATTCTGAGCAGTAAAGAGCTAGTTCAAACCCTAACAGAAAATGAGTGAAACAGCTGAAATTTCAACTAAAATAACAACAGCTGCAGGAACAATAATAATTCCTCCCAGGAAGTAAGAGCTTGCTATAAGACTAACACACTCTAATAGTATAGTAAAAATTATGATTATTGTAACTGTCATGCACTAACCCCTTACGATGGCCCAGTTCCTGTGCTGAGTATTCCATGTTGCTTATCTAGATCCTCATAGAATATCCTTTGAAGTAGGGATGTTCAAATCTGCCCATTTCACAGATGAGCATACTGAGATTTAGAGAGACCAAGACATCTACCCAAGGTCACACTTCTACAGAAGGCAGAGGTGACATGCATTTATCAAAGCCCCAATGCAAGGCTCCTCCTTCCGTTCACTGTCCTCCCTGGAGCAGGGCACCAGGACACACCCTAGGGAGTGGTGCTTTGCTGGAGCCCCGATGCTGCCTGAGTCTCAGCCTGTGCCAGGCTGGTTGCTTTGCCCTTCCTGGAGCACCTAGACCACCCACCAGAGAGAGCCCAGCTTCTCATTTCTCTCTCTCTAAATATTACTCTTCAGGCCTGTGATTCTGGACCCGGCGGACCCTACAGGAAATGTTGCTGGTGGAGACCTATATAGCTGGAAGCGGCTGGCACAAGAAGCTTTGGTCTGGCTGGATTACCCATGCTTTAAGAAATGGGACGGGTCTCCAGTGGGCTCCTGGAATGTGTCGGTGAGAACTTCTGCTTCTTTATTGCTGCCCTGCCCCCATCCCTTCCACACAGCATGGGGTGTGTAGCTAGAGACCATTCCTTCCAAAGAAATCGCCTCTTACTAGAGGTCACCAGGGCTTCCGTGGTGGCTCAGGCAGTAAAGAATCCGCCTGCCTATGCAGGAGACCTGGGTTCAGTCCCTGGGTCAGGAAGATCCCCTGGAGAAGGAAATGGCAACCCACTCCAGCATTCTTGCCTGGAGAATCCCCATGGACAGAGGAGCCTGGCGGGCTACAGTCCATGGGGTTGCAAAGAGTCAGACACGACTGAGCGACTTTCACTTTCACAGAGGTCACTCCCATTCACATCATGCCAGGCTATGCTCCCTGATTTATAGTCATCTTCACCCCAGAGGGTTCCTAGACTTCTCACATCCCTATCCAGAGCTTATTCTTTAATTAATGCCTCCTTGGCCAGAAGTAACTTTTTTTAACAGCTCCAGTTGGCTCACTCCACTAAGAAGAAAAAGAGTAACAACCACCACTTAATGAATACCTGCTTTGGGGTCAGGCTCCATTCTTAGCCCCTTAAATTTCATTGTTTCATTAAATCCTCACGACACCCCATGAGCCCTGATTTTTATTCCCATCTTACAGATGAGAAAAGGAGGCTCAGAGAGGTGAAGTCACCTGCTCAAGGCCACTCAGCTAGGGAGCCCCAGAACCGGGAATCCCACTCAGCAGACTCCAATGCCAGGGCTTACTCTGCTGAGCTAAACAGCCTGCCTTGTATCCCCTCCCCCCTCCATATCACACGACAAACGAGTGACTCAGAGTAAGTGAGGATGTGAGCGTATCACACAGCTAAGTCAGGGCTGAGGGCCTCATCTTTCCACTCCAAGAGTAGGGATCTTTTAAGCTGGAGTGGGGAGGGCTGATGATGCCAGAGATGGGTTTCCCAGAAAACAGGCTCTGGGATGAAGTTCACATGCAGGAGGTTTCTGGGGAGGACCATTGGAACCGACACCTGTGTAAAGGAGGGGAGCGAGGCAGGTACCAACATGAGGAGAGGGGCGGCCGGGATGCTGGCCATCTCAGACCATCCCCCCAGGGAGTCCTGTGGGCCCCAACAGCCTCCAGAGTTGTCCTACAGAAGACTGAGGTGGCCAGGCCTTTATAGCCCCAACACCGGTCAGCTGCTGAATGTGGACAACCCAGGAGGGGGCGTGACCTTCCTCGAAGGCCATCCAGGCGGCAGGTCACAGCGTCCACCGGGAATGCTTACTGAGACCCGTGCCAAGCGGGGAGGCCCAGCTCTCCAATGTGACCACCTGCTTCTTTTCAGCCCCAAGAACACAGCAACCTGATGTTCCAGGCCTATGATTTTAGACAGCCTTATAGATCCTCTTCAAGAACCCAGCTCCACGAAGGAGCCCCTCCCCAGGTGGAAGAGAACTGGACATGTACCATCCTCTGAACGCCAGAGTATCTTGGAGGCAAGGTCTCCAGAGCCATCTGGGCCAGCCCTATTCATGTCTAGGGCTAGGGGGCCTGAATCCAAAGACAGCCGTGAACTGATGTCAGACCTGGGACCAGAACCCAAGTCTCCTGACCCCCAGCCTTCCCACTATTCTGTGCTTTCTCTTCTTTCATAGACAGCCCGCTCCCCACTGGAGCCTGACAATAGCCTCTCCGAGACACCAGGAGAGACTCAGGCAAAAGAGTGGAATCCCAGCCTTGACTTTCTTCTGTGAACCTGGGGGGAAAGGTGATGGTCTAATTTATTGTCAATAGTAACAAAAATGGTAGCAAATGCCATTTGTTGGGTGTTAATTAACCTCAAGGTACAGTGCCAAGAAGTATATCTACATATTGTGTGTGTGTGAGCATATTCACTGATTCAATTAAAAATATTAATTGGGCACCTGCTCTGTGCCAAGCATTGTTCTGGCCACTGGATCACTGTTGTTCAGTCACTGAGTTGTATTTGACTCTTTGCAACCCCATGGACTGTAACACGCCAGGCTTCCTTGTCCTTCACTATCTCTCAGAGTTTGCTCAAATTCTTGTCCATTAAACTGGTGATGCCATCCAACCATCTCATCCTCTGCTACCCTCTTCTCCTCTTGCCTTTAATATTTCCCAGCATTGGGGTCTCGTCCAATGAGTCGGCTCTTCTCATCAAGTGGCCAAAGTATTGGAGGTTAACAATGAGTAAAGCAGACAAAACTCCCTGCCTCGTGGAGCTGACATTTTGTGGAATACTCTACTATTCGAGAGATGAGGGTCCTTTCAATTCTCAGCTACAGATAATCCTGAGACAAGCATCTTTAGTTCATCCTTTGTCCACATCTCTGATTATTTACCTGGGAAAAATTTTAGAACTGCCCCTGTGTAATTCAGTAGACACTAGTCACGGATGGCTATTGAGTACTTGAGATGTAGCTGAACCTAACCGAGAGGTGCTCATCCTTATACTTTCCTGAGTTTTCAGATTATTATTAATTTTGGGCTGTAATTTATACTGCTTGTATGACCACAAGAAACAGTAAAGCAAGGTTTCTGGTTCAGAACTATCCTATCCACCCCTGCTATTAAAAGCTAGCATCTGCCCCCGGGCAAGGGCTTCTCGCCCGTAAGACACCCCCCAACTCCGAGGAGCAGTATCCATCTCCCCTCCTGCCCACTAGGACTGTAAGTATGGTCAAGTCCAACACAGCCCAGCTGGGGGCATGCTGGGCCTGTTGAGGGAGGAATGGACTTGGATCCGTAACAGCCGGAAGACCCGGCAGCATGTACCAGCACAAGGCAGGTGGGTGTGTGGGGGAGTGACCCCAAGGGCACTTTATCAAGGGGCGGCAGGGTCAGATCAGATGACCAACAGCTTATTGATTTGGAAGTCCCTCCTGGACTGCAGAACTTCACACCCTGGCAAGGACCCCAGGAGAAGGCGCAGACTCGCTCTTAGCCAGGCTCTTAGAACGGATCAAATGCGAGCCTTTGCCTGGTGATATTCCCATGAGAGATGGTGGGAGATGGGATGAAAAGGTCAGGGAAGTGGATGTGCTGGGGGCCGATGTGCTGTATAAATCCAGAAAGAAAAAAAAAACAAAAAACCCCACCAAATTATCTCCCGTGGAAAAGCAGAGAATACAGCTCTACTGAGGCCATAAAGGATATGCTAGCGAGGGACCGCCCTGGTGGTCCAGTGGTTCAGAATCCGTCTTCCAAGGCAGGGGACACGGGTTCGATCCCTGGTCCCAGAAGATCTCACATGCCTCGGGTCAGCCAGGCCCCGGGGCACCACAACTATTGAGACTGCTGCCTAGCGCCGACGGGCCACAGCTGCTGAAGTCTGCGCGCATCCAGAGCCTGTGCTCTGCAACAAGGGGGTGTCACAGCCAGAAGCCCGCACACCCCAGCACCACGACGGGAGAGCAGCCCCGGCTCGCCGCAGCCAGACGAAAGCCTGCACAGCAGCAAAGGCCCAGCACGACCAAACAAATAAACAGATAAAAGTGGTTTTTTTTTTTTTTTTAAAGAGTAAAGGAGTCTGCCGGGTCAAGGCTATGGTTTTTCCAGTGGTCATGCATGGATGTGAGAGTTGGACTATAAAGAAAGCTGAGCGCCGAAAAATTGATGCTTTTGAACTGTGGTGTTGGAGAAGACTCTTGAGAGTCCCTGGGACTGCAAGGAGATCCAACCAGTCCATCCTCAAGGAGATCAGTCCGGGGTGTTCATTGCAAGGACTGATGCTGAAGCTGAAACTCCAGTACTTCGGCCACCTCATGCGAAGAGCTGACTCATTGGAAAGGACCCTGATGCTGGGAGGGATTGGGGGCAGGAGGAGAAGGGGACGACAGAGGATGAGATGGCTGGATGGCAGCACCGACTCGATGGGCATGGGTTTGGGTAGACTCCGGGAGTTGGTGATGGACACGGAGGCCTGGCGTGCAGCGATTCATGGGGTCGCAAAGAGTCGGACACGACTGAGCAACTGAACTGAATTGAACTTAAAGGAGTCTGGGGGGTTATGATGTGTCCGTGTGGGTTACTCGGTTGTTAACAAGTGTCCCACCCTGCTAGGGGATACTGATGTGAAACTGAACCTGAACTTGGAAACGGGAAACCCCGTTTTAAGTGAAGCCAGGAGACCAGAAGGGGGCGCTCTCACCTCTCAGATCAGTTCAGTCCCGCCGCTCAGTCGTGTCCGACTCTTGGCGGCCCCATGAACTGCAGCAAGCCAGGCTTCCCTGTCCTTCATCAACTCCTGGAGCTTGCTCAAATTCATGTCCATCGAGTAGGTGATGCCATCCAACCATCTCATCCTCTGTCATCCCCTTCTCCTCCTGCCTTCACAATCTTTCCCAACATTAGGGTCTTTTCCAATGAGTCAGTTCCTTGCATCAAGTGGCCAGAGTATTGGAACTTCAGCTTTAGCATCAGTCCTTTCAAAGAATATTCAAGACAGTTTTCCTTTAGGATGGACTGGTTTGATCTCCTTGGGAATCCAAGGGACTCTCAAGAGTCTTCTCTAGCACCACAGTTCAAAAGCATCAATTCTTTGGGGCTCAGCTCAAATACCACTGCAGAATGTTGTTGGGGGTGGGAGGAGGCTGGCGTGATGGTGGTTGTGGTGGGGTGGTGGCAGTGGGGTATATAAGAAATCTCTTGGCTTCTGCCCAGTTTTTCTGGGATCCTAAAACCACTCTGAAAAACTAAGTTTATATATATATATGTATATATATATATTTTTAAGAGTAAAGAGACATAATACCTGCAACATACAACTCACATGACTCAGTAATAATAATACTGATAATACAATGTACACAGAGAATGAGGAGCAAATATGGTGAAATATTCAAGATCAAGAATATAAGAGAGTTCTTTGTGTTTCAGAAGATTTCAAAATAAAATATTTTTTTAAGTAAAAATGCACAGACTTTAGAAAGCAGGTAGTTAGAAGCTAGCTAGATAACTTACAAGCTGTATGACCTCGGACAAATATTTTTCAGCTCTCTGAGCCTCTATATTTTCATTTAGAAAAGAAGCCTTATGACCTAAGCCCAGCCTACCTCTAGGTGTTTTAGAAGTCAGATAAGGGCAAGGAAGGGCCCTTTATGGACAGGAGCGATCATCAAGTTTCTCCAGAGAAACCAAACTGTGGAAATGAACTCACAAACAGAAACCTCATGGAGTTAGAAGACCAGAGAGGGACCTCTCACACCTCAAATACCTCTGAGGTCAATCCCAGGAAAGACAAGTTAATTAAGACACCCCCAACAGGAAGAATGATCAACAGGGAAAAATCATCAATGACAGGCCAGGACAGGAAAGATGTACATTGCATCTCTCCTGGAGGAAGCCAACTCCCCTGGCAACTGAGCCAATGAGAACCCATTATCACCCTGAATTCTTGCTTTCCTCCAACGGACATGTGTTCAAACAACTCCTCCTAACTTCTTCTTTTTTCTCTATAAAGTAATATTCCTCTTCTTTGTTGGCTGGACTTGCCTGTGGCTTTTTGCTATTGCCTGCTTGTCCAAAAATGAAATTCTTTGCTGTTCCCAAATAAACCCATTTTGCTGGTAAAACAATGGTTGCTTTACTTTTGAGGTTAATAGAACCAATTGGTTTTATAAATCTAGATTTAGAGAAAAGTTTGTTTTAAGGAATTGGCTATGCCACTGCAGGGGCCGGTGAGTCCAAATTCTGCAGGGTAGAGCGGCCAGGATGGCTGGAAACCCAAAGAAGCATCTGCTTGTGGAATTGCCTCCTCCTCAGGGAGAGAGCAGACCTTTTCCTTTTCATCCCTTCACCTGATTGGACGAGGCCCACCCACATTATAGTGAACAATTTGCTTTCCCCAAAGTTTACAAATGTTGAGCTCATCTTAAAAACATACTCCAAAAAAAAAAATTCTAGAAGAATGTTTGACCAAATATCTGAATACCATGATCAAAGTCAAGTTGACATACAAAACTAATCATCACAGGACTTTCCTGGTGGTCCAGTGGTTAAGAATCTGCCTGCCGATGCAGAGGACAGAAGTTCAATCCCTGGTCTGTGAAGATCCCACAGGCCACAGAACAACTAAGCCCTATGTGCCGCAACTACCGAGCCTGCATACCCTGGAGCCCGAACTCCGCAACAAGAGAATTCAAGGTAATAAGAAGCCCATGTCCCCAACTGGAGAGTAGCCTCCACTCGCTGCAACTAGAAAATGCCCGCTGACAGCAATGAAGACCCAGCGCAGCCGAAAACTACAAATAAATAAATACCATTAAAAAGATAATAATAATAAAATTAATCATCACAGCAGAGAAAGGGGTCTGTTCCTGTCCCCCTTGGAGATGTTTGCCTTCTGTGTTACGGAGGAAGCCAGTGGGAGCTGCCCAGGAGTTTCGTTTTCATGGTTCTGGACGCAAGAGGTGCACGTCTGTCTCCTCTCTGGCCTGTGTGCTACTGGGCATGTTTTCTTTCCTTGCTGGGTGTGGCTCAATGCCCGACGAAACCTGCCAGGTGGTCACGTGTGTGCCGAGCGCCTGGGCCCGCAGGAGCAGGCCTCTGGGGACCTGTGTTTGCTCAGGGGCAGAACTGGAACCCGAGTGGCTGAGCCGTTGCCTTGCTGTGTGTCCCTAAACAAGTCAGGGCCCTCTCTGGTCTCTTCTCCTCACTGTTCTCATCAACTCTGACTTCCCAAGCCATTGGGAACAGGGAGAGGGGGAAAGGGCCTCAAAAGATGACCTCTGGGAAAGTAAGTTTTACGTTATATATATTATATGTTTAGATGTAAATATAACTGAATCAGTTTGCTATACTCCTGAAAACTAACACAATATTTTAAATCAGTTATACTTCAATTATATATAAAAAAAAAGACGACCTCTGGCCCCCTGTGAAATTATTTGCTTTACAAACACTTTACAGCACTAGTCATGTACCAGGTCCTGTTGTAAGCACTTTGCAAGTATTTGAATCTTTGTATTAAGCCTGTGAGATAGGTACCATTGTTACCCCCATTTTACAGATGGGGAAATCAAGGCACAAAAAGGGCTGGCAGTGTGCTCAAAGACACAGACATAACCCATATCAAGCCCTCATAATCCGGCTCAAGGGGCCATGTTTTTAACTACAAGCCTCCCTTGAGAGCAGCGGAAAGGCTGGGGGCAAGGCCTGGATTGAAGCCTGGATTGGGCCGGAAAACTCTGTGAGTTTCCTTTTCCCCTGGTGTAAGTTTCGGGTTTCTCCCCTCTCCTCCCCTGCACACAGAAGTTCCTTATTCTCAGCCTCCCGCTCTGCCTCCAGCTGTCATCTCAGCAGCCAGTCAGAGCCATGGGCAGCTGGGAGGCCCACCTCTACGAACAGCCTTCTGAGAAACTGGAGGAGTTTATCCAGAACTACCTGAGGCCCTCTGAAGACTGTCAGAAAGACATCGACCAGTCAGTGGACACCATCTGTGCAGTCCTGCAGAAACCCTGCCAATCCCTCACCGCGACAGGGGTGGCCAAGGTGAGTAGATGGCTGGGCTCGGTGCTTCTGGGACCCGGGAGGAAGGAGGACTTGGCGCTCAGCAGCCGCTGTGTTCTGGGCCCTGGGCGCGCAGACATCACCTTGTCTAAGCCCACACGCGAGTGACAGGATGGAACAGGGTGTAGAGTTTAGGGGTACACGTTGGGAGAGCGCTGATTCTGCCCCTTGCTGCTGTGTGACCCGAGGTAGGTTGCTTAACCTCTCTGTGCCTCAGTGTCTGATCGTGTAAAATGGGAGGGGAATAATACTCAGTGCCAAGTGTTAAGAGGCTTAAACGCATGATGCTCTGGCAAGAGCTTGGTACAAAGCTACAGCAGTAAATTAGCTGTGGTTACTTGTATCATTTTTATCCTCCCCATCTTACAGACAAGTAAACTGAGCCTGCAAGAGTTCAGTAAAACTATTCGAGGATGTTCTGTGATTTCTCAACTCCAAGGAGGTGGGAGGCCTCATCAGTTAAGACATGTTTGGTGCTCTGGCACAAACCCTAGGGTGGAGGCTGAAGATTCTGGAATTTTGAGGAAGAAATGATGCTGGGAAGGTGCCAGGACCCTAGGGTGGGGAGGGGATTACGTTTGCTCAGCCCCACCCTCACGCTCTCCAGCACCGGAATCGCACTTCTCTGCGGTCACGGTCATGTACTTTCTGGCCTCTGCCCTTTCACACACCCACTAGCCCTAGGAGTAAAGACACATAGGCACGTGGTGTCTCCTGTTTTGGCCCAGATAAGGAAAATGAAGCTTGGGGAAGTTATTATTAGTTGGCATTCGACCTGGGATTTTAAGCTCTGGGAATCTATTTGGGAGGGCTTCCCTGGGGGCTCCATGGTAGAGTCCACACTGCAGGGCAGGAGACATGGGTTTGATCCCTGGGTCAGGAAGGCCCCCTGGAGAAGGGAATGGCAACCCACTCCAGTACGCTTGCCTGGGAAATCCCATGGACAGAGGAGCCTGGTGGGCTACAGTGCATGGGGTCGCGGAATTGGACACGACTGAGCAACTAAACAGTGGCGACAATGTGTTTGGGAGCATGCACCCTTAACCACTGTGCAATCCTACCTCTCAATATTGTTAACTTTTTTCTCATTAAAATAATATGTACAAGTGCACATATGTGTACAGCTTGATGGATTGCCACAGACAAGATAACATGTGTGACCTATACCCAGATCAAGAAATAAAATTTTCCCAGCCCCCACCCAAGAGTCCCTGGGCCCCTTGTCTAGTCATTACCCTCAACCCCAGCCAACCATGCTCCTGACTTCAAACAGCATAGATTAGTTTTGCCTGTTTTTAAACTTTGTATAGAGTGACCAACCTTTCAGGTTTGTCTGCGGCTGAAGGGTTTTCTGGGACATGGACATCTCAGGGCTAAAACTGAGCAGGTTGGTCTCCCTGTCTAAGACATCATGCACGGTGTGGCATTAATGTGCGGGCTTTGCTTCTGACCCACCGGTTGATGAAACGTATGTTGTGTGCAGCTGTTTTCTCATTGCGTTGTTGCCATGTATTCCCTTGTGTGGGCACACCACTCCTGTCCACTCTACTGCTGAAGGTCATCCAAGTGGCCTCCTGTCCGGGGCTCGTAGGGAAAGGGCTGCTGTGGGTGCCCTGATTCAGCTCCCTGGGTGGACAGATGACCACCGCCACTCAGCTCTTAGAGGACGGTGACGTGTGGGACTTCTGCTCGAGTTGAGAAATACGCCTGCCTGTGGGGTGCCCAGTGACCTCAGAGGGTTCAGACTTTCACATCTGCTTCTCTGTTGCTGGTAGGGGGGCTCCTGTGGCCGGAGAACGGTCTTGAGAGGCAACTCCCATGGTACCCTTGTCGCCTTCTTCGGGGACCTTGAGCAATTCCAGGACCAGGAAAAGAGACAATATGAACTTCTCGGGAAAATCTGGGCACAGATGAAACACTGTGAGTGCACGCTGAATCTGGCAGCCAAGATGGAGCTCCAGAACACCAACAGGAGCTCCAGGGTCGCTGTCCAGCTTTCCACAAAACAGCAGAGCATCCCTTTCAATGCTCTGGGTGAGCCTCCGGGTGTGTGCAGGGTGGTGGGAGGGTTGGAGGTGTGGGTCTGGAAGGGCTTGTCAGGAGAACAAAGCCAATGAAAGAGGTGGTGAGTAGCTTGGGGATGGAGTAAATACCACTGAAATTGAAAAGAAAGTGAAAGTGTTAATCGCTCAGTTGTGTCCTACTCTTTGTGACCCCACGGACTGTAACCTGCCAGGCTCCTCTGTCCATGGAATTCTCCAGGCAAGAATACTGCAGTGGGTTGCCATTCCCTTCTCCAAGGGATCTTCCCCAGCCAGGGATCGAACCCTCATCTCCTGCAGAGCAGGCAAATTCTTTACTGTTTCAGCCACCAGAGAAGACTCCTCCTACCTTGAGCTTACTCTGTTCTTTAGAACCTCTTCTTTAACTCCTAATTGACTTTGGAGAAAATGTTCTAGGCTCTGAAACCTAGAGTAGAGTTCCTCAAACTGTGATATGCACACAAATCCCCTGAGAAACTTGTTAAAATGATGGTTCTGCTTCAAGAGATTGGGGTCCAGAATTCTATATTTCCATCCAGCTTCATGGTGGTTGCTGCTCTGCGGATCATAGTGAAGATGTAAACTAGAATAAACACTGGTTAGAGGTAGAAAATGGGGAAAACATCTGAGAAAAGTTCAGCTAGAGCAGGTTTGGAGTTGCCCTCTAATCAGGTCAACATCAAGGCAAGGCTCTTCCATGGGCAACTGTTTGAATGGATCCGTGGTTGGATGGAAGGATGGTTGACTGGATGGATGAATGGATGAATGGATGGAAGGATGGTTGACTGGATGGATGGATGGTTGGTTGATTGAGTGAATAAGACTCACCATAGTCACAGCTTAGTGTCAAGCATTAGGTACATATATTATCACAAACTTAAATATCAGCGTTGACATCCAACCCCTCATTAAACAAATGGAATCAGAAAAAAATGACTGTATCCGGGGCCACACACCCAGTTACTGACAGAAATAGAATAAAAGCCCGAGTCTTTTAAGTGTCAGGCCTGGTGCCTTCAAAGTGGACACACACACACACAACCTGATGACTCACATTCACAGAAAGGTGACCTAGTTCAGAGAAAAAAATGCAGCAGTTTGTGAGTCAGGCAGCCCTGAATTCTCACCCTGATCCTACTACTAACCCACCTTTGTCCAACTGTAAGATCAAAGCTAGAAAAAGCTAACTTCCAGGGCCTTTCAGACAGTAAGAATTGAGAATACATGCCTGACTCAAAGTGTTACTGAAAGGTGTGTGGGTCCACCTGCTCACCGTCCTAAAGTCAATAAATAGGCCAAGCTGATGAAAGGAAAGTTAGCTTTATTTCAGATGCCAGCAACTTTGGGGGAGGGCAGACATCTGTCCAAAGGTTGACTCCTCCCGCTGATAGTGGAGACAAGCTTTTATAGACCAAGGGAGGGCGCTACATGAAGAAAAAGTGCAGTCAGCTCTGACAGTCATCTTCATATTGGTCATCAGTGATCTGACCAGCATCATCTCAATAGTTTTAGGTGCAGTTTATCTTCAGTTCCAGGGTCGGTTTATTTCCATTTTCTTTGGGGTCCATTCTCAGAACTGTGGCAGCTCATGTCATGGGTACAGTCTGGTCATCGTGTAGTTAAGTTCTTCCACCTGGAGTTTTAGTATCTATATGACAGCTCACAGATATGGCTCAGAATGTTATCTATAATCCTTGAGAAGGAAACTCTCAAAGGTCCTTGGCTAAGCTTAATGTTGAGTTAGTCGTTTAGTCAAGTCTGAATCTTTGCCACCCCATGGACTGTAGCTCAATTATGTTTAATGACTTCATTATTATTATTTGGTCTCCTTTGACTCTTTTCCTTTATTTCTGCATGTTCTCATCTCTCTGGTTACACTTATCCTTTGACTAAAGTTTTTCACAGGCAAAAGGCAGACAGAGAACATGGTGGGGGTGGGAGGAGGCAAGGACCATTTCAGCAGGAGGGCTGGAGACAAGGTGAAGAGACAGTGTGACTCAGAATTCGTGGGATATCCTATGTTCTATCCTATGTTCTCTCCTCTGGTTCATGGCAAGTAGGTGGGGAGACAGTGGCAACAGTGGCTGACTTTACTTTGGGGGCTCCAGAATCACTGCAGATGGTGACTGCAGCCATGAAATTAAAAGACACTTACTCCTTGGAAGGAAAGTTATGACCAACCTAGACAGCATATTAAAAAGCAGAGACATTACGTTGTCAACAAAAGTCCATCTAGTCAAGGCTATGGTTTCTCCAGTGGTCATGTATGGATGTGAGAGTTGGACTATAAAGAAAGCTGAGCACTGAAGAATTGATGCTTTTGAACTGTGGTGTTGGAGAAGACTCTTGAGAGTCCCTTGGACTGCAAGGAGATCCAACCAGTCCATCCTAAAGGAGATCAGTCCTGGGTGTTCATTGGAATGACTGATGTTGAAGCTGAAACTCCAATACTTTGGCCACCTCACGCGAAGAGCTGACTCACTGGAAAAGACCCTGATGCTGGGAAAGATTGAGGGCAGGAGGAGAAGGGGACGACAGAGGATGAGATGGTTGGATGGCATCACTGATTCAACGGACATGAGTTTGGGTAGACTCCGGGAGTTGGTGATGGACAGGGGGGCCTGGCGTGCTGCGGTTCACGGGGTCGCAGAGTCGGACAGACTAAGCGACTGAACTGAACTGAACTCCTTTGGGTCACAGCAGGGCGGTTGGAGATAAGGCCAGAGCGCCCTCTGCTGGCTACTCCCCGTCATGCAAGGATGATGTAAGAACGAAAAGACCAGGTCTTCCTCACATGTAGTATCCAGGAGCTGCCACGAGATGGCGGCAGAGTTACACATTCCAAACTTGAATCTCTCTGTCTTTTTTTTCTTTTTCCCTAGACGAAACAATAACTGTGACTCAGAATTCGTAGGAAATCCTATGTTCTCGCCTCTGATTCAGAGCACAGTGGCTGGAGATAAGGCCAGAGCGCCCTCTGTTGGCTTCACCCCGTCATGCAAGAATGATGTGAGAACGAAAGACCAGGTCTTCCTCACATGAAGTATCCACAAGTTTCCACGAGATGGCGGCAGAGTGACACATTCCAAACTTGAATCTCTCTCTCTCTTTTTTTTTTTTCCTTAGACTATGCAATAGTGGTTGCTTTCTGAGAAAAGCAGGGCTTCCCCGGTAGCTCAGATGGTTGGTCACGACTGAGCGACTGACATTTCATTTCATTTCATTTCTGAGAAAAGGAACCTACAGGGGAATTTTTAAATTACATTCTTTACTAAATATTAGCCTACCTACATTTTATTATCTAGCAGGACAGACCACCCCTCACCTTTTATGCAAATACCCCCATCCTCTTACAGATGAAGCAGTGAACGTGTGCTATCTAGCCGCATCGAGCCTTCTTTGTGGGCTCTCCAAGGCCAGGCTCCCTGAAAATCAGACGTTCTGCTTCTCTTTCACACCAGGCTTAAGTGAGAAGTTCAGCCTCTGGAGCTATTGAGAACTCAAAAGATCCTTGGATACGGTGAAAGCCGGGCCCGGTGTGTTCTCAGTCTGCTTCACTGAACTCCAGGAGAAGTTTTTTAGCAGCTACCCCAGCAAACTAAAGGATTTGATCCTCTTGGTAAAGTACTGGTGTCAAAAGGTAAATTTCAAATTGTGTGTCTATTGCTATCTATCATCTGTTTCCCTTTGACTGAGATGATTCATCCTGGGTAAAGTGTCAATACAACATTATTAAGAATGGTGGCACAGACAGTAAAGAAGCTGCCTGCAATGCAGGAGACCCTGGGTCAGGAAGATCCCCTGGAGGAGGAAACCCACTCTGGTATTCTCGGCTGGAGAATCCCATGGACAGAGGAGCCTGGTGGTCTACAGTCCACAGCGTCACAAAGAGTTGGACATGACTGAGTGACTAACATGTTCACGTTCAAGAATACAGCTCAGGACTTTACTGCTGGCCCAGGGGTTAAGATACCACCATTCCAATGCAGGGGGTGCAGGTTCAAACCCCGGTAGGGGAAGTAAGATCCCATGTGCCACAAACACACACACACAAAGGAATACAGTTCGATGCATTCTTATAGCCTTTAGGCAATCCTCAGATCGAAATAGGGCACATTTCCTGCACCCCAGTCCATACTGCTCCCAAACAAACCTCTGTCCTAACATCTGTCGCCACAGATTAGTTTTGTTTTTAAACTCGGTGGCAGTGGAATCATACTAAACGTACTTTTGCTCAGTATTAGGCCTGAGAGGTTTTTCCGTGTTGTTGCAGGGAGTAGTGGTTCTTCATTGTTTGATACTATTCCATTGCATTGATACACTGTACTTGGATGCATTCCCCTGCTAAGGGGCATGTGGGTCATTCCCACATTGGGGCTGTCATGAATGAGGCTACAATGGATATTCCCCTACATGTCTTTCTTTCTGGTGACTTTAAGCAGTCAGTTCCTCTTGGGTAAAAATGCAGGAGTGAAACCGCTTTGCTATAAGGTATACTGTGTGTGTGTGTGTGTGTGTGTGTGTGTGTGCGCACGCACATGCATGCTCAGTTGCTCAGTTGTATCTGACTCTTTGCGACCCCATGGGCTGTAGCCCACCAGGCTACTCTGTCCATGGGATTTCCCAGGCAAGAATACTGGAGTGGGGTACCATTTCTTCCTCCAGGGAATCTTCCTGACTTGGGGATCAAACCCATTTCTCCTGTTTCTCCTGCATCGGCAGGTGGGGTGGAACCTTTTACTACTGCTCCACCTGGGAAGTCCACATACCTTACATATGTAATATATATTTATTATATATAAATAAGGAGGGCATGGCAACCCACTCCAGTATGCTTGCCTGGAGAATCCCCACGGACAGAGGAGCCTGGTGGGCTACAGTCCATGGGGTCGCAAAGACTGAAGCAACTTAGCTACATATATGAATATGTATGTATATGTGTATACATATACACATGGCATATATGAATAAATATATGGACTATATAGATATAAATTTAACTTTAGTAAATACAGCTGAATAGCATTCCCACTCCCATCAGCTGTGTATGATAGTTTCAGGTGATGCACATTCTTGCCAAAACTTGCCATTGTCACTCTATGGAATTTTAGCCACAATATCACTTCGGTCACTAGCAGGGGATGGTGACTTCCTATAGACTTCTAGTTTCTTGCTTTCAGAACCCTGGCACGGGTCCTGAGTTACCCGCCAGCCTTCTCTCCTCTCACAGTGCCAGGAAAAGCTGGACAATTCCTCCCTGCTGCCTCCATACGCACTGGAGCTGCTTACGGTCAATGCCTGGGAACAGGGGTGTGGAGCGGAGGACTTTGATATGGCTGAAGGTGTCAGGACTGTTCTGAGGCTCATCGAGAAGCAGGAGCAGCTATGTGTCTATTGAACGGTCAACTACAGCTTTGGAGGTGAGACCATCTGCAACATCCTGCTGAGCCAGCTCCAAGCCCCGAGGTACCAAGCTTCCCCTTCCGTGTCTCCTTCCCTCTTTATCTGCATGCCAGGCTGTGCCCCCTTAGAATGAGGGTCCATCCCCACTTTCCCCAGCCAGGGGATCTGTCAAAAGAACACCAGCTGCAGTGGTTAGGGAGGCAAAGAGAGGTCTGTCTGAAAGAGGAATGCTTCAGCATTTCTCACATTCTAAACCATTGTCACCTTTTGTCCGCAAAGCAAGCACTTCTCATCATAGAAGGGGCTAAGAAGACGGGTCAGCAAAAAGAGGAGATCGTTTTATTATTTTATGAATGGAACATGTCTATGAAGCAGAGTAAACAAGACCAGAGAGGCTGGACATCTTAGACAAAGCACTTCAGCAATTGGGAGGAACTGCAGGAGGTAAAATACAGATTCCTGAGTGCCCAATCCAGCCCTCTTTCCCTTAAACTGACTTCTTCTCCCACAAGCAACCCAACTGATTATTATTTTTTTTAACCGAATGGAATTTATAGGCCGGTAATCTTGGATCCAACTGACCCAACCAATAATATGAGCAAAGATAACATCTCCTGGCCACTGCTAAAAAACGAAGCTCAAAACTGGTTGCATTCTCTCAGGCAGAACGAGTCGCCTGGACCATCTTGGAATGTTCTGGTGAGAGGACTTCCCAGCACCGCTGCTGCAGACAGGGCCCGCCTGCCACTTGGACTGCAGTCTCTCCAAGATCACCCCAAGTTGGTTTCCCAGAGCCGCCGTGACAAAGTACCATGCGCTGGTCGCTTAAAGCAACAGAAATGTATCCCTTCTCAGTTCTGGGGACTAGAAGGCCAAGATCGAGGCATCGGAGGACCGTGCTCCCTCTGAAGTCCCCAAGGAAGGGTGCTTCCATGCTTCTTCCAGCTTCTCATGGTTGCCAGAAACCCCTGGCTTGTGGCAGCGTCACTCCAGTCCCTACCTCCGTTGTCACGCGAACCTCTCTTGTGTCTTCACAGTGTCTGCCCTCCATGCTTGTCTGTTTCTCTGTCTCTCTGCTCTTCTTATAAGGACACCGGTCATACAGAATAAGGGCCGACAGGCAAGACCTCACCTTAACTCGATTCTTTTCATTGTTTGCTCACTGTCCGACTCTTTTGTGACTCCACGGACTGCAGCCCTCCAGGCTCCTCTGTCCACAGGATTTCCTGGGCAAGAATACTGGAGTGGGTCGCCATTTCCGGCTCCAAGGGATCTTCCTCACCCAAGGATCAAGCCTGCACCTCGTGCATTAGCAGGCGGGTTCTTTACCACTGCACCACCAGGGGCGGCCCCTTAACTTGATTACCTCTTTGCAAAGACCCTATTTCCAAATAAGGTCACA
Source organism: Odocoileus virginianus (assembly GCF_023699985.2). Taxonomy (NCBI): domain Eukaryota; kingdom Metazoa; phylum Chordata; class Mammalia; order Artiodactyla; family Cervidae; genus Odocoileus; species Odocoileus virginianus. The sequence continues at coordinate 57,397,181 of NC_069685.1, read as the reverse complement.
TGCATGGGGCCTAGAGGTTGGGACTTCAATGCAGTTTTTAGGAGGACACGGTTCAGTCTGTACACACACCCTTAGGGGCCTTCCCTCCCATTAAAATGATGGTAAAGTGTAAAGCTGAACAAAGAGGAACAGGGCATCTGCAGACGAGAGGTTAGTTTCTGCAAGAGAGGAAGCAGGTGAGAAGGTGGTGACAGGTGAAATGGAGCAGAGCCCAGGAGACGTGGGTGGTGGCCCCCCCAGCAGATGCTGGATCAGGCCCTAGCCCCTTTCACACACTATGGGGGTGGGGGTGGGGGTGAGAGTGAGAAGTGAGGCTGGAGATGGAAACTAATGACACAGCCAGATGCACTGACTTCCCCTCTCCCATCCCTCAAAGGAGAAGCTCATCGATCCACACAAGTCTGATCGTATCTGCAAGGTCCCATCTGCCACATAAGGTAGGCAGAGTCACAGAGCAGGACGCTGACTCTGGGGAGGGGTATTGCTGTTTTCCGTCCCCTGAGCAAGAAGCAAACTGCCTCTGCAGACTGAGGCCTGAGCAGAAGAGCAAAGAGAAGAGGCTCGGGTGAGGTGTCTTGAGCTGTGGTCCACAGTGCACATCCTACCTGACGTTTTCTACTGAAGAGGAGAGAACCACGCTTCTGGGCGGGTGTCAGACCCCCTTTACCCATCAGAGCATGGTTTCCTTCCAGAAGCGACCACAGGTGCGAGGGAGTGAGCAGGTCCCACCCTCCACAACCCCATTTGATTCGAGAGCAGGGAACTGTCCCCTTCAGAATGAGCACACAGCCCCTCCGACCCCAGGACATCCCTCTCTTCCACACACTTAGAGGGAACAACATCCCCTACCTTGAAGGGTCGAATAGTGTCCCAGAAAATTCACATCCCCCCAGATCCTCAGCGTGTGACCTTCTTTGGAAGCAGGGTCTTTGCAGGTATCATCGGTTAAGGGGTCACCCTGGATCAGCGTGGGCTCTGAATCCAATGACTGGGTCTTATAAGACACTCAGGGCCAGACACAGAGGGGACAAGGTCACATAACAACAGAGGCAGGGGTAGGTGTGGTGCTGCCACAAGACAAGGAAGACGGCAGGACTGCCAGAAGCTGGAAGATGCGAGGAAGGATTCTTCCTGGAGCCTTTGGAGAGAGCCTGGCCCCGCCCACGCTTTGATTTCAAGTGTTTAGTCTCCAGAACCGTGGTTTGTTACAGCAGCGCCTGGAAATCAGTCCACCTGGGCACAGGGTGTTTAACAGAGTCTGATAGGACCTTGAAAAAAGGAATGAGTGTGATCATCAGGAGTCAACAATACCCACAATGAGTGGGAAGGTAAGGAAGGAACACGGCAGTAGGAGAAGCTATTCATAGGAGGTACTGGCCATTGGCAGACGAAGCCAGAACAGAAACTGCAAACTGGAGAGTGATTCAGAGCCCGGGGCGTCACAAACCTGTTTGGGAGAAGGAGCCAGATCCCTCCTGGGGGTAAGGCGGGGCAAGGAGGGCAGCTTTTGTTTCAGGCGGATCTTGGCTACCACCTGAAACTCAGGGTACGTCGATATGAGAACTCAAGATGACAAAGGTACCAGCAGGAGGGTTGGAGAGCAGGAGGGAAGGGTCGGTGGAACAGAGGAGGCGGGGGAGGAAGCGGGATGGGAGGTGGTGGCTGGCAGGGGGCATCTCACAGCTGGCTCCTTCCACAGCCTGCACCACTCTATATGACCCCAGGCCATCTGCTAGATAAGTTCATCGAGGACTTTCTCCAGCCCGACCAGACTTTCCAAGACCAGATCAAGAAGGCTCTTAAAACCATCTGTTCATTCCTTGAAGAAAATTGCTTTTGACATTCAACTACAAAGATTCAAGTTATCCAGGTGAACCCTGGCCTTTTTCTTTGCTCTTGGCGGGGAACTAAGCAGTCCCTGGGTCTCGGCAAGGGTTGTGACCACCAGAAATGTGACCACCGGAAATGTGAGGGAAAGGATGCGGGAGGGAAGCTGGGGAGATCAATGCCTGAGACCCCAGCTCTCAGTGGGGGATGCGGAGGCACCGCTTAAGTCATTGACGAGAGACTTTGGGGTGGGGCACATGGTGTGTCTCGAAGGATCTCTATTCCCTTACCAGGTATCGAACCCCAGGGCCTATGGCATTGAGTTCTAACCGCTGGACCACCAGGGAATTCCCATTCACGATAGACTTCTGATTCTGCGTTAACCTCCAAGGTTGACACAGAGGTGAAGGATTGCTGCTTGGCCATCCCTGCCCATCCTTGGCTTGTAGTGTATCACTTGTAGTGGGAAAATTTTAGATTTTTACTACTAGTTGAAGATATTTTTTTCTCACTCTGGTCTCTTTTTAAACTTATTGATTTCAAGTGTAGTTGCTGTACAATATCATATAAGGCACAGTAAGGCATACAGTCGGGCTTCCCTGGTGGCACAGAGGTAAAGAATCCACCTGCCAATGCTGGAGATGCAAGAGACTCAGGTTTGATCCCTGGGTCCAGGAAGATTCTCTGGAGTAGGAGATGGCAACCTGCTCCAGTGTTCTGTCTGGAGAATCCCATGGATAGAGGAGCCTGGTGGGCTACAGTCCATGGGGTCGCAAAGAGTCAGACACGACTGAGTGACTGAGCACACACAAGGTGTATAATATAGTGATTCGCAATTGTTTAAGATAATGTAATATAAATGCATCTTTACCAGAAGTATTTAGGACGTTGACTTGAGAAGTAGGTAATTTAAAACTAACCCATCCATTGTTTGTGGGTAAATTCACACATCAAAAAGTGTGAGACAAACCATTTTTGGAATCAGAGGATTCTATTTCTTGGGAAAATGAAACACCCTGCTTAGGACTTAGCCCTAATTGGAGACACAAACTTGGGACTACCCCTGGCAACCTTATCAATTAGCCCAACAGGTGCCAGCCCACAGGGGTGAGGGGCTCAAGCTTTAGAAAATGCTGTATTTCGATTTGCCTTTCTTCCCTGGGGGGGTCAACTGCAAAAGGCACGGCTCTGAAGACTGGCTCCGATGCCAACCTCGTAGTGTTCGCAGACTCGCTGAAAAGCTACACCTCCCCCCAAAACGAGAGATGCAACATCATCAAGGAAATCCAGAAGCAGCTGGAAGCCTGTCAGCAGAAGAAGGATTTTGAAGTGAAGTTTGAGATTTCAAAATGGAAGGCTCGCTGGGTGCCGAGCTTCACTCTGAAATCCAAAGTCCTCAGTGAAAGCGTTGACTTTGATGTGCTGCCTGCATTTAATGCCCTGGGTAAGACTCCCAAGATTTGAGCCTCTGGAAGAGGAAGAGGGATTCTGGTGTGATGGAGGCAGGGGCGGGGTAGAGGGAAAGTCACGTGACTTACTCATCAGTCTGGGGTCCAGTGCCCCAACAGGTGACATAATGACACCAACATCTTACACCTGTGTGCATTTTCATTCTCATTTAAGTATCCCGATGAAGGCCAGAGAGCTTCCCTGGTGGTTCAGTGGTAGAGAATCCACCTGCCGATGCAGGAGATGCAGGTTCGACCCCTGGGTTGGGAAGATCCCCTGGAGGAAGAAATGACAACCCACTCCAGTACTCTTGCCTGGAGAATCCCATGGACGGAGGAGCCTGGAAGGCTGCAGTCTATGGGGTCACAGAGTCGGACGTGACTTAGCGACTCAACAAGAACAGCAACAGCCAGAACCGGCATCATATGTTCCCACGGTATCACTCGCAGAGTCTATCAGAGAATGAGGTACACAGGAATTCAGTACACATTTATAGATAAAATGCCTCAAGTATCATGGGAGGAAATTTTTAAAATAGACTTTGGGAGAAATTCTGAGGCAAAAACAGGAAATCTGGGTGTTCACCTTCAATCATAGGCAAAAATTTCCTTTAGAAATTCAATTTGTAAGTGACAGATACACAATGACGTATTAAAAGAAACCAAGGGCATGTCAGGCATTTTCCAAATCAAAATCAAGAAGACTCTGGTACTTTCCTTCTGAATGGTTCTTAGTGTCTTTAGAGAGGAAATGACAGTATGTAGATTGGAGGTCAGCTAACTTTTTCAAGCCTGGGTCTCCTGCATTGCAGGCAGGTTCTTTATCATCTGAGCCACCAGGGAAGCCCTATAAAAGATAAGAGAGCAAATATTTTCAGCTTTAAGGACCATAATGTATCTATCACAACTACTCAACTCTGCCTTTGTAGCTTGAAACCAGTCATAGGCAATACATTAATAAGTGAGCATGACTGTGTTCCAATAAAGCTTTATTTATAAAAACAAGAAAGGGGCCAGATGTCATCTGGGGGCCATAGTTTCCAAAGTTCAGGTTAGCACTGTCCAGAAAGCCTTTCTGCAATAACAAAAATGTCCTATATCTGTGTTCTGTATCTATGGAAATGTGGCTATTAAATGTGTATCTATTTATCTATTAGTAGGTGTCTAATAATTAATCTATTAATGTGTATCTGTATCTATTAAAATGTGGCTAGTGCTACTGACAAACTAAATTTTTCAATTTTCCTTTAATGAGTTTGAATGCAAATAGCCATCTTGGCTGATGGCTGCCCTATAGGACAGTGCAGATCTAGATAACACTTTAATAATGCCATCTATAGTCATATAAACCATATAATTTTTAATAACTCATTACTCGGGAGATATTAGACATCAGTAGTTTACATACTCTAATAGAGTTCAAAGTAATTTCCCAGAATTAAATTGTATTGACAGTGTTTTGAGATCTGTTACTGTCTGGAGAGACAATAGCATAATGTAAATTTCTTGCCCATGCTCGGTGAACTGATGTCTGGCTCCACACCCAGCCCCAGGACCTATGCTGAACTCATCAGTTTGTATAAATCTTCTGATGTTTCCCTGGGGGGAGAATTTTCTGCGTGTTTCACGAAGCTACAGCACAATTTTGTTCGTTCCCTGCCCCCCAAACTGAAGGATTTAATTCGCCTGGTGAAGCACTGGTACAAATGGGTATGACAGCTCTTGTCCTAGAGCCACCTCACTATTATTATTTTTAATTACTTATTTATTGTATTTTTAAAAATGCTTTCATTTATTTTTGGCTTTACTGGGTCTTGGTTGCCGCTCGGGCTTTTCTCTCATTGCGGCAGGTGGGGGCTGCTCTCTAGTGCGGTGCACGGGTTCTCACTGCGGTGGCTTCTCTTGTGGAGCACGGGCTGTCGGTGCGCGGGCTTCAGCAGCTGCAGCACACGGGCTCACAAGTCGCGGCTCCCGGGCTCTGGAGCGCAGGCTCGGTAGTTGTGGGACATGGGCTCAGTTGCCCTATCACATGTGGGATCTTCCCAGCCCAGGGATCAAACCTGTGTCTCCTACACTGGCAGCCAGATTCTTTACCACTGAGCCACCAGGGAAGCCCTTATCGTGGTGATTTTTGATTGCGCTGGGCGTGGGCTGCACGCGGGCTTTCTCTGGCTGCAGCGAGCAGGTGCCACTTTCCAGTTGCGGTGTGCGGGCTTCTCGTTGCGGTGGCTTCTCTTGTGATGGGGCGCCAGCTCTGGGCATGCAGGCTTCAGTAATAGTTGGGGCTCTGTTGCCCCGCTGCTTGTGAGATCTTCCCAGACCAGAGGCTGAATGCGAGTCCTCCGCAGTGGCAGGCGGATTCTTTACCCCCAGACCACCAGCGAAGTCCTGGCCTTTATATTATCAGTACTCTGTGACCACGAAACCAGCACTCACCAGGTGCTCACACTTGCCCATGCTGGGTGGGGACCGAACCACATTACGGAATCTTCCCGCTCTTAACCTGAGTGTCTTTGCGGTGTTCATATCACTAACCCCATTGAGTTGGGTCAGATGTAAGCCCCTCATACCCCCAAAGCTGCTATACATGTGGTTTATTTTGCCTTTGCTCTGACACCCAAAGAATTCTGGAACTGAAGTGAGGATGAAGTTGGGATGTGCATGCCTACAAGTCGCCAGCATGGCTTACCTACTGATGGGCACCCATAACACACACAGATGCTACTCTTGGAAGGCAGGTTGGAGTGACAGGCAGCACCAGGCTGCATTTTCTGGACTGATTTACCTCCCTTCACTTCCATCAGCTCATGGGGGCATTTTCTGAGCCCCCACAGGATAGCTGCTCTTTCGGGAGATGTTTCCTTTCTGTGTCCAGATTCCTGAAACTGGAAAAGACTGAACTCTGTGGTTTCCCGCTCTACACTCAGCCCCGGGGTGCTCAGAGCGCTCAGGGCTCCCGGGTGACCTTGAGAAAGGACTTTGCTTCCCCATGACCTCGTCACGGTGACCTCCGCCTGCTGGAGAATGAGGAATGAATGATGCAGGTGGAATGTCTGGCCACATAATTAGCACAGAGTGGGGCTTTAGGAAGTGATGAAAGTGTTAGTCGCTCAGTCGTGTCCGACCCTTTGCGGCCCCACGGACTGTAGCCTGCCAGGCTCCTCTGTCCTTGGGATTCCCCAGGCAAGAGTACAGGAGTAGGGTGCCATGCCCTCCTCCAGGGCATCTTTCTGACCCAAAGATGGAACTCGGGTCTCCCTCATTGCAGGCAGATTCTCTACTGTCCGAGCCACCGAAATCCAGGACAAGACTACGTTATAACTCTGGGAAGGCACATAAAGCCAAGTTCAACAAAGAAGCCTGCGTGGCTGCCTTTGAGCTGCAGACTGGCCCTTCTCAGGCCACCAGCAGACCAGTCCCCCCAAGGCTGTGTCTCATGACGCAGTTTGTCCCACTGTGGCCACAGCATCCTTTGTGTGTATCTTCTTGCTACGCGCGTGTCACCTCCTTGCTTTAACCAGTATCGCTGATGTTTCCGCTCTTCCCTCAGTGTGAATGCAAACTGAAGCAAAAGGGGTCTCTGCCCCCCAAGTATGCCTTGGAGTTGCTCACCATCTATGCCTGGGAGAAGGGGAGCAGGGCACAGGATTTTGACTTGGCTGAAGGTTTCTGGACGGTCCTGGAGTTGGTCATACAATATCAGCATCTCTGTATCTTCTGGTTGGTCAACTACAGTTTGAATGATGAGAGCAAAGTTCTGAGGAACTTCCTTCTGGACCAGATGAAGAGAACCAGGTGCTCCAAACCCCTCCGTTTCTTAACCTTATTCCCTCCAACACTATTTCGGTGATCAGAATTCACCTCCCAGGAGCGCTGATTCATTATTCCTCATATGAAACTGAGAAGGGAACTGTGCTGACCATCAGAACCTCCCTCGGTCTCCAGGGAAGCAGGGGAAATGCCACCCAGGAGGAACAGAGTGGGAAGGACCAGGGTACCAGGTCCTGAGTTGCTTTCATCTTTCTTGGTCAGAAGGAAAAGCAGGGATTCATTAGCAGGTCTAAAAGGTGTGGGAGTTGGAAGAGTGTCCCTCAGAAATAATGCTATTATTCACTGCTGAAGGATCCTGCAGGTTATTTATTAGATTGGGTTCCCAGCTCCATCCTACAAAACTGTTCTCCTCAAGAATAGGAAGGAATCTTAGTGCATGCACTCAGTGCCAGCAGCAGGGAACCAACACAAGGGAAACAAGAGAAGAGAGAAGAGAAAAAATAGAGGAACACTGAGAAAGAATGGAGGAAGGAGAGGAAAAAAAGAGAAAAAGATACCGTGGCTTGCCAGCCGTGGGTGTGACCAGCTTGACAGTGAGTGTTCAGTTAGTCGTGTTTGACTCTTCACAACCCCATGGACTGTAGCCCACCAGGCTCCTCTGTCCATGAGATTGCTCAGGCAAGAATACTGGAGTAGGTTGCCATTTCCTCCTCCAGGGGATCTTCCCAACCCAGGGATCCAACTTGCATCTCCTGTGTTGGCAGGCGGGCTCTTTAATCACTGAGCCACCTGGGAAATATTGTTGATTAAATGATAAATCATACTTCAATTGCACCAGCATGGGGAGATGTTTATACCATGCCTTCCTGTGCATAATAATGAATAGCTTTCAAAACTTTTCTGACCAATATGATTTAATTCTAGGAAATCCTTTCGAACTGTTTCAGTACATTGGAATGACTGACATCTAAGCTAGAAAGACACATTGTTTTAATCATGGAAAAGAGAATGGGCCCCTAATTCTGAGGCCACCGGTTCTGAAAATGCTTGCCTCTAATGACTCCTAACCTCTCATTTAGGCCTGTAATCTTGGACCCAGCCGATCCTACTGGCGACGTGGGTGGAGGGGACTGTTGGTGTTGGCATCTTCTAGCGAAAGAAGCGACTGAATGGTTGTCTTCTCTCTGCTTCAGAGAAAAGTTGGGATGTCCCATACAACCGTGGAAAGTGCCCACAGAATCATCCTTCTAAAGTGTCTTCTGAAGATTACCCTGGGATGGGCTTCCATCCAAGAGCTTTCTCTGCTCTAGGAAGCTGAGATTCACTCAGCCACACATTACAGGTAGCCCAACTCAGGCGCTTAAATGATTGGGTCTTTTTGGTCCCATTTGATGAAATCCTAAGGCAGGCAATCCAGGAGTCACTCAACAGCTCCGTCAGGCTTTCCCCGGGAGCGGATTGTCTCCACCATGGCAGTTGGTGTCCGGGCCTGGATAGTTCTTCATGGTGTGAGCAGCGTCAGACATTGAGCAGCGGCCTCTAGTTCCCTGCCCAGGAGATGCGGGCGCACCACCCCCAAGGGCAGTAGCCGAAACGTCTCCAGGGACTTCCCTGCTAGGGATCCACCTCTCGGTGCAGGGCACGTGGGTTCGATCCCTGGTCGGGGAACTAAGACCCCACGCGCTGCAGGACGACTAAGCTCACGCACTCGGGAACCCATGCAACACAGCTGGAAAGCCTGTGTGCCACGATGCAAAAGACCCGTCACAGCCAAATAAGTAAATCAATTCTTTTAAGAAAACTGTCTCCAGAGATGGCTGAGTGTCACTCGGGGCACGCTCATCCCTAGCTCCTTCTGGCTCCACCCTCTTTAGTTGTCTAGTTGAGTCTTCCTGGCACTGAAGTAGCTGTTGCCCCTCTGGGTGGCAGGTTCGCCGTCAGGCTGGAGGAGCAGAAAGGTGGAGGACACCTACCCACAGGGTGTCTTATTCGAAGCCTCATCCAGCAAAGTCTTAGGTTTCCTTACCCGGATCCGTCGTCATAGCATTGCTTGCAGCTTAAAAGTGACTCCAGGAAGGGGGGCGGTGAAGACAGCCATGGGTGGGGGTTGGGTCAGTCAACCAAGAGTGCCTGCCACACCTGTTCAAAGCTCCACCTCCTTCCAAGATACCTGCCACCAGGTGTACTTGGCTCTCCCACCAGTTCCTCCGTCAACAGGTACCCCAAAATTGTCCCTGGTTATCGTCTGACTTGGCTTATTATATGGCAGAAACCAACACAACATTGTAAAGCAATTTTCCTACAATTAAAAGTTTTTTAAATAAAAAAAAAGAAACATGTAGTCACAGATCATCACTGAAAGTACCTAGGGTACCTTTTCCCCCTTGTATTTTTTTTTCAGAAAACAATGAATAAGAAATAAACCCAGCCTTTCTCATACAAACTTTATTTCAGGATAAACAAACGGCCACGACTGATAAAGAAACAAAATTTTTAAGTGGAAAATCCTACATAATGTTTGTTGAAAGTACAAGTTAGAAATACCACCCTTTTGCAACCTCTGATGAAACAGATGGTTTAAGCAGAGACTGTCAGTGGATAAAACCATGAGATGACTCTCTGGAACCTGTGAATATGTTGCCTGACATGGCAAAAGAGACACTGAAGATGTGGTTGAAGATTTGAGGTGGGGAGAGGATCCAGGTGAGTCCAATTGAATCCCACGCGAGCCTTTAAAGGCAGAGAAGTGGTTCCACCTGAGGTCAGAGAGGGTCAGCTACAGAGGAGGCAGGCAAGGCGTCTGAGCTGCTCTCGGAGAATGTGAGGCCTCTGGGGGCTCACCGCCCGCCAAGAGGCAGGCACCTCCATCCTACAGCATATGGGACCAGGCTCACCCACCGGTGGAGTGACCCTGCAGGCAGACTGTCCCCGGAACCTCCAGGTAAGGACGCTGCCCGGCCCACACCTAGATTTCAGCCCTGTGGGGCCCAGAACGGGGGAACCAGCCAGGCCTGCTGGGCCTCTGACCACAAAACGTGAGATAAGTCACTTGCATGGTTCTGAGCTGCTAAATGTGTGCTAATCTGTTCGGGCAGGGGCTGGTAAGCAGCTCAGGGCCTGGGCCTGGAGGAGAATCGGCCTCCTCCGACTCCAGGCCCGGTTAGTCCATCCTGCCCAGCCTGCGTCCAGGGGAAGCAACTCCCACACAAGAGGGAAAGCTGTTTTCTTCCTCTGCCCTCAGTACTTCTGACGCCAGTCGCCATGCTTTCTGTTTGGTTGGTTAGCTGGGGTTTGGGGGCTTTGCTCAGTCCGCCCAAGGCTGCCCCCACCTCCACTTCAGAGTCCAGGCCTCCAGTGTGAAAGTGTCAGCCACTCAGTCATGTCCAACTCTCTGTGACCCCATGGACCTCCAGGTTCCTCTGTCCATGGGCTTTTCCAGGCAAGGATGCTAGAACGGGTTGCTGTTCCCTTCTCCGAGGGATCTTCCCCACCCAGGGGTCAAACCCAGGTCTGCTGTATTGCAGGCAGATTCCTTACCCTCTGAGCCACCAGGGAAGCCCCCAGGCCTCTGGTGCTTCTAACCAACCAGTTATAAACTGGGGTTTCCCGGGACTCCCTCCTCAGGCTCAGTCATTTTCTAGAATGGCTCACAGAACCAGGAGAACAGCTTATTTACTAATTACCAGTTTATTATAAAAGCCTACAACTCTGATGTAGGCCAGCTGATGAAGGCCTTCTTCCTGGCTTGAGGGTGGCTGTCTTCTTGATGTGTCTTCTCATGAGGGGAAGAGAGATGGGGGGCCAGGGAGAGAGAGAGATCTTTATTATCCCTGATTTCCCCCTCATTTCCTCCATCCCCAGTATTAAAGGAAAATGCTGTTTTCTTATGTGTGTGTAGTATGTGTGTATCTATGTGCATGTGTATATGTATTTTTTTCAGATTATGCATTTAATTCAGGCATATTAGAGAATTTTGAAAAAATGAAACCCACGTTTTCTAACTGATATTTTTCCATTTAAAAAAAAACTATTTTTTTTTTTTTAATTTGGCTGCACCAGGTCTTAGTTGCGGCATGTAGAATCTTTTAGTTGCTGCATTCAAACTCTTAGTCTTGGCAAGTGGGATCTAGTTCCTAGTCCAGGAATCAAACTGGGGCCCCCTGAATTGGGAAGGAGGAGTCAGCCACTGGACCACCAGGGAAGTCCCTGAAATCTGCTTCTAAAAGTCACCCCTAACCCCTACCACCCAAGAATGATCTCAGTTAACCTTCCATCTGTTCTTCCTTGCATCCACACAAACACATGTGTATTTACAAAGATGGAGTCAACATGCATATATTATAGTGTGCCTTGGTTTTGCCCCTTAGTATGGAATCATGAGTATTTTCTCATGTCATCCAATGTTCTTTGAAACAACTGTAATATTCCCTTATATGGAGGTCACTGTGTCCCATCATACGGGTATGTCATCATAGGGATGTTAGTCATTTTCTTGCAGGTTTGTTTATTTATTTATTTGCTTTTTTACCCTATCAATTAAGGGGTTATTTTAGATAAGTGAATATTATTAGAAGTATTAAGTGTGAATATCTAATAACTTATACTGGCCAGAGTAAGACTATTTATTTCCTTTTTTGATTTTTAAAAATTTTCTATTGGAGTATAGTTGATTTGATGGTTGAGATAGTTGAATGGCATCACCAACTCAATGGACCTGAGTTTGAGCAAGCTCCAGGAGTTGGTGATGGACAGGGAAGCCTGGAGAGCTGCAGTCCATGGGATTGCAAAGAGTCAGATACAACTGAGAGACTGAACTGAACTGATAGTTGATTTACAATGTGTGTTAGTTTCAGGGGTACAGCAAAGTGAGTTAAGTTATACATATATGTATATTCACTCTTTATTTTTTCAATTTTAGATTCTTTCCCCATATAGGTCATTACCGAGTATTGAATACAGTTTTCTATGCTGTATAGCAAGTTCTTATTCATTGCCTGTTGTGTATATGGCAGTGTGTTTATGTCAATGCTAATCTCCCAGTTTGGCCCTAGCCATCCACTTATCTCCTGGTGACCGTTAAGTTTGTTTTCTCCATCCATGACTCTACTTCTGTTTTGTAAATAAGTTCATTGGTACCCTTTTTCTTTTAGATTCCACATATAAGTGATACCATATGATATTTGTCTTGTTTATGGTTTCCTTTGCTGTAGCAAAAGCTTTTAAGTTTAATTAGATCCCATTTTTAAATGTTCACTTTCATTTCATTCATTAGGGAGTGGATCAAAAAAGATCTTGCTGCAATTCATGTCCTAGTCTTTCATTTTTGTTGAACATTTTTGAAAAATATCTTCCCTTTTGAAAAATTTGCCACGGCACATCTTTCCATACATAAACTTCTGTTTCTTTCTATAAATGGAAGCATAGTTGATGTACAATCTTATATCAATTACAGGTATATAATATGAAAATGCTGGTGTGCTAACAATTTCGTTATCTATTTTAACTTTGAGCATGTCCACCCATGGGTATCGGGCAGCTTCCCGCTCACAGTCAGTATCCTAGACCCACCACGTGTGTGACTGGGAGGAGGGGGCACCATCCACGGAGCACACCTGTGCTGCCCACACCGTCACCCTGGCATCGCTCCCCTTTCCTTTCCCTGATCTCTGCCTCTCCTCCTGACCTCTTGGCAGCTCCACTCTTGCTGTCATCTTGTGGTCTTCGAGAGAATTAAATTAGCCTGTGCAGAAGGCAGGCAGGTCCTGGAAGAAAGTTTCAGAATGCTCCAATCGGGGGAGGAAGGTTCATTTTGGGCGGCGGTGGCGGTAGTTTGGCTCCACCAGGTCTTAGTTGAGGCATGCTGGATCTTTCTTTCTTTTTGTTCAGTTGCAGCATGTGGGTCTAGCTCCCTGACCAGGGATCAGTCCCGAGCTCCCTGCATTGGCAGCGTGGCGTCTTAACCACTGGACCACCAGGGAAGACCTGGGGAGGTTCATTTTGAGTCGTGATCCAGAGAGTAAAGCATGTTTCAGCAGGCTGGCATTCTCACACACTGCTTGTCAACATACAGGAGGAATCGTGGACCAGACTCTGAAACAACCTTTGTCTTTCTGTTCAGCTTCCCCCAAGCTTAGGGACACTGGATAGATCCTATTGAATTGATCTGTGGTATTTCTGAAAGCATTCTGTGCTGTTTCTTAGAGAAATGAGTCTTTCTCATTGGCCTCAAATTTGACCATCAGGGATTCAAGTCTTTGAGTTCTGCAGGCATTACCACTTTAATAGGATCCCCTATTAAAATGGTAACAAGAGGATTCTAAAAAAAAAGTGGAGTCATGCTCACAAATTTGGAGAGTTAATATTGTTAAGATAGCAATTCTACCCAATGGGATATACAGATTCAATGCAATTCCTATCAAAATCCCAATAGTATTTCTTTTACAGAAATGGATAAACTCATCCTGAAATCCATATGGAGTTTCAAGGAATCCAGATTTCAAAGCTTGGTTCAAAGTGAAAGTAATCAAAACAGGGTGGTATTTTCAGAAGAACAGACATGTAGACCAATAGAACAGAGTTGAAATCCCAGGAATAAAGCCTTACCTCTTTGGTCAGTTGGTTTTCAACAAGGGTGCCAAGATTATTCAAGGAAGAAAAAAATGTTCTCTTCAACAAATGGTGCTGAGCACCACCACCTCTTCCTTATGTCATATACAAAAATTAATTCAAAGTGGGTCAAAGACCTAAATTTTAAGAACTAAAACTATAAAGCTGTTAGAAGGAAGCCTAGGGGAAAACCTGTCTGACCTTGGATTTGGCAATGGTTTCTTACATGTGACACCAAAAGCTTAGGCAACAGAAAAAATAGATAAATTAGACTTCATTAAGATTAAAAACTTTTGTGCCTCAAAGGATACCATTAAGAGAGTAAAAAGACAACCCACAGGATGGGAGAAAATATTTGCAAATACTACATCTAATAAGGGTTTAAAATCCAGAACATATAAAGAACTCCTACAATTCAGCCACAAAAATACAAAAAACCCAGTTAAAAGGTGGGCAGGGGACTTGAATGGACATTTCTCCAAAGAAGATATACAAATGCCCAGTAAGTACATGAGAAGATGCTCAACATCCTCTGTCCATGGAATTCTCCAGGCAAAAATACTAGAATGGGTAGCCATTCCCTTTTCTAGGGGATCTTCCCCACCCAGGGATAGATCCCAGGTCTCTAGCATTGCAGGTGGATTCTTTACTGTCTGAGCTGTCAGGGAAGCCCCATTAGTCATTAGAGAAATGCAAATCAAAATCACAGTGAAATACCACTTCACATTAGTTAGGGTAGCTATAATTTTAAAAAGAAAAAAGACAATAACATGTTGGAGAGGATGTGAAGAATCTCTTGCAGACTGCTGGTAGGATCATAATAGGTGTGTGCCTCTTTATATGTCTACAGGTATATCCATTTGTCTATCCTTATGTTTTTCTATATGTCTATACCCAATGTCTATCCATATGTCAAAGTCTGCATCCACATCTTTAAGCAGTGGTAGGTTATATCGATCACACTCTGGTTTCCTGCAGCTGGTTTCTGCTGTTTCTAACTTCAGATAGTGACATTAGAATCAAAGAGAAAAGATGGCTTTCTCAGCAGTGGGTACAGCCTAAACAAGGCTGGTTCTGGGGCAGAGAGTAAAGCAGCTTGACTGGATCTGACGATAAGCCCTATCTTCAGCTTTCTGCCTGCCCTGAGCCTGGCTCAGAGCTCAGCACCTCTGAAACCGTGTGCCTTGTAGACTTGCTGTGAGCGGAGGGTGAGAGCAAGAAGTAGTTCAAAAGGGTAGGTTGACGGTAGATGGTGGGCAGTGAATTTGGGGAGTTATGGGGAGCCATGCATGGTTTTTGAGCTGGGAAGTGAAGGGCATGAGAAAGGCAGGGTTTGGGGGAGATTAGCCAAGACGTGGTATGTGGTAACAGCTAGATGGGGGAGGCTGATGTGTCAGGCTGCTCTGACACGTCCTGGCTGTTATGGTCTTGGAAGAATAGAAAGGTGTCCCATGAAGGAGGGGAGAGGGTGACTGGAGGTAATGGGATGCCCTTGATTTGCCCCAGAGTAACTTTTCAAAGCTTTGAGGATGCCCTCCCATCACTCCCCATTCCTTTGGTGAGCTGGAGCAGAGTGGGCACTCTAGTCCCCTTCCCACCAGGAAAGGAGTCACTCCCTTGGCATGAATAACTGTCATTGTTAACCATATTAATCATAACCTGTGAACACTTTCCATTATGGAGTCCTCACTGCTACCCAAGAAGTCCTTACTATTACTACCCCCATTTTACAGATGGGGGAGCTGAGGCACAAGCGTGTGATGTGACTTGCTTAGGTCATATGCTGTGCTGAGCTGTGCTTCATTCTTCAGTGGTGTCCAACTCTGTGAGACCCCCTGGACTGTAGCCCGCCAGGCTCCTGAGTCCATGGAATTCTCCAGGCAGGAGTACTGGAGTGGGTTGCTATGCCCTCCTCCAGGGGATCTTCCCAACCCAGGGGTAAATACTGGAGTGGGTTCCCATGCCCTGCTCCTGGAGATCTTTCCAATCCAGGGATCAAATAGGTCTCCCGCATTGCAGGCAGATATGGCAACCCGCTCCAGTACCCTTGCCTGGAAAATCCCATGGACCGAGGAGCCTGGTAGGTACAGTCCATGGGGTTGCGAAGAGTCGGACATGACTGAACAACCTCACTTCACTTCTTCACTTTACCGCCTGAGCCACCAGGCACGCCCCAGGTCACATGAGGAAATGTCCAAATGGGGATTTGAGTTCAGTTCCACCGCTCTATAGACGCTGCCCATCAAGACGGCCACCAGAGGGCGCACTCCTCCAATTCCCAACTATTTTTCCAATTAATACAATTTTCTGCTGTCCTCAGAAAAGTGATACAAAGGCAGACTTTGACCTGTGTCCCCACCCCAACCCTTAATCCCTCGGGGTCCTTATCCGAAGCGTTGGCTCCATTCCATGCCTCAGTTTGTTCATCTCTATAAAGGGGCCAAGAACAGGACCTACCACTTCATAGCACTGCAGGGGATTAAATAAGACCCTGGCACAGCAGCTGAAACCGTGTCACTCGGTGAAGGTTACTTCTCAGCACTAATGCCTTCTAAGCACACTGCTTGTCCATGGAGAATTCTGGGTGACACTTCCCATTGGATGTGGTCTGTGTGTTCTCTGTGGACTGACCCTCTGAAGACAAGGGCAGTTCCCTCTCTCATTAGCCAGACAGTGAGGGGTAATGGGTAGGAAGGAGCATGGCGTTGTGAGTTCAGACAGACTTGGGTTCAAATCCCAGCTGCATCATTTGCTGGCTGTGTGATCTTGGGGAAGTGACCTCACCTCTCTGAGCCCCAGTAAAAAGGTGATCATGGTCGTTTGCACCATGTGGGCTTGTTGAGAGGGCTGTGTGCAGTGCCAGGCACTACAGAAACCCAGAAGACATGGAAGCCTCTCCCATCCCACCCTCCAAGGCCACTTCCTTGGGTCCGTCAGCTAACTTGGGGCCCCAGGCAAAGGAGCAGACCTTAAGGTCCTCAGGATCTTGGCCTGTACTCTCCCCTTCCCCCCTTCCCCTATCTAAAGTCTACCCTGTTCCAGCCAGTTTTTGAAGTTCGCATCACTTAAGAGAATAGACTCCTGGGCAGAGAGCACGAGGGATGACCCGGTGAGCATGATGCAGGCCCTTCTGCTGTGACAGCATTGTCCCAGGACACGCCCTTTGACCATTCCAATGGGCCATGTGACCCCCGGGGCCACTGCTGACCAGGCACCGCAGGTGTCCGCATGTGACCACCAAGCAAGTCATGCTCCTTAGACTTAACCCCCTGTGACGACACCTGACATCCACTCGCCGGGCACGTGACACGCCTTTTCTCCTTAAATCTTCACAATAACACTAAGAGATCCAGGAAACCCTTAAAACCCTGTTTTCTTTAAAAAAAAATTTTTTTTTATTTTTTTATTTTTTTCCATTTATTTTTATTAGTTTGAGGCTAATTACTTTACATCATTACAGTAGTTTTTGTCATACATTGAAATGAATTAGCCATGGATTTACATGTATTCCCCATCCCGGTCCCCCCTCCCACCTCCCTCTCCACCCGATCCCTCTGGGTCTTCCCAGTGCACCAGGCCCGAGCACTTGTCTCATGCACCCAACCTGGGCTGGTGATCTGTTTCACCCTAGATAATATACATGTTTCAATGCTGTTCTCTTGAAACATCATACAGAGCAAAGTAAGCCAGAAAGATAAAACCCTGTTTTAAAGACAAAAACTAAATAAATAAAACGGAGTCCAAGAAGAGAGGTAACGTCCCCCAGGAACAAACTCAAGTGAGCAGAGTCCTGGATCTCGCCGATACAAAGACCTAATTCTTACCCGCTGCATATAGGGGTCCCCAGATGGGAATTGCTTTAGTGTTCAAAGTCCAACCAACACTGATCCAACAATTTTGTTAATGACACAGTGGCAACCCCATGGACTATACGGTCCATGGAATTCTCCAGGCCAGAATACTGGAGTGGGTAGCCGTTCCCTTCTCCAGGGGAACTTCCCAACCCAGGGACTGAACCCAGGTCTCCCACATTGTGGGCAGATTTTTTACCAGCTGAGCCACAAGGGAAGCCCAAGAATACTGGAGTGGGTAGCCTATCCCTTCTCCAGGGGATCTTCCCAACCCAGGAATCGAACCAGGGTCTCCTGCATTGCAGGCAGATTCTTTACCAACAGATTCTTTATCAGGGAAGCCCACAGTGGCCTAAGCACCATAGAAAAATACTCAAAGAATATCAGCAAACAGTTCACAGAAAAGAAAATGCAGATGGTTACTAAGCCGATGATAACTTGTCAACTTAGCCAACAGGGAAAAGTACAAATCAAAGCAATGATGAGAAAGGGTTTTTTTTTTTTTTTAAACTCATTGGGTGGGCAAGAGTTAACCCAGTTGTTAAAAATCAGTGCTGGTGAGAAATCAGGAAAATGGATACTCCCTGATGGGACCTTGCTGTGGGAGTGTGACTTGCTATGCTGTTTACAGAAGGGAGTCGCTGTAGCTGTTGACATTTAAGATCTGCAGACCTGCTAGTCTGCCCTCCGCTTCAGTATTCTGTCCCACAGAAACAAAAGCACCTGCGCCTTAAAGCACGTCTGCAAGGATGTGGACAGAACACTGTTTGCAGGGAGTGGAACCCAGACGCAAAGCAAGTACCCACTTTTGTGGGAAAGTTTGCGAAGTTATGGCAACTTCCCTTATCCCGCAGAATACCAAGCATCTATTATAACGAACAATTATATTTTTTATTGGTCACACTGCAAAACTTGCAGGATCTTAGTTCCCCAACCAGGGATCGAACTCAGGCCCTGGCATTGAAAGCACTGAGTCCTAACCACTGGACCATCAGAGAATTCCCTGCAATGAGTGATTTTAGACTTAAATGCACCAGAACGAGGGGTTCCCATGAAGTAGTAGTAATTTTTTTAAAAACACAAGTTGCAAAACAGCGTCAGTAATATAAGCCTACTTTTTACAAAAGTAGAATGAAATCCAAGTTAGAATTCCTCTGAGTGTATTTGCATAGAGTCTGCGGTGGGTCCTTAGAAGGAGATAGAGAGCGGTGTTCATTATTTTATTGATTTTCAGACTTTAACAAGCTTTTCTGTCCTTCCAATAAGAAAGGGAAGACACTTGTAACAAATGACAGGATATTGTGTATAAAGATGCACACTTACTACCCTTCCTTATAAATGTGAAGGTCAGTGTTAGGTGTCAACCTGGCTAGGCTACAGTCCCCAGTTATTGAATAAGCCCTAAGCTGGGTGTTGCTGTAAAAGGATTTTATAGATGTGATTAAAGTTGTAATCAGTTGACTTTATGTAAGGGAGGCTATTCTAGATTTTCTGGGTGGGTCTGATCCAACTGTTTGGTTGGTGGTTTAGTCGCTTAGTCTGTCGACTCTTTATGACCCCATGGACTGCAGCCTGCCAGGCTCCTCTGTCCATGGGATTCTCCAGGCAAGAATACTGGAGTCGGTGATCATTCCCTTCTCCAGGGGATCTTCCTGACCCAGGGATCAAACCAGCGCTGCCTGCATTGGCAGGTGGATTCTTAACCACTAGTGCCACTTGGGAAGCCTAGCCCAATTGGTTGGAAGGCCTTAAATGCAGAGCTGAGGCTTCTGGGAAGAAGCGGATCCCCCTGTGGTTGGCTGGTGCCCCAGAATTTCCAGCTAGGCACCCTGTGAATTTCGAACTTGCCTAGCCACCCCCACAGTCACAGAAATTCATTTCTTGCTATAAAAAAATATTTTTTTAACTAGTGATGATCAACTCTTACATTTCTGTGATAAATCTCTTAAATTTGTATGTCCTACTATTTGTTTCTCTGGTTGAACACTGACCAAAACAATACCCTAGAAAAATTATTTTATAAATGTACCAGAAGAAACACAAAGAGATGTCATGGGTAGCAAAAACCTGGTAACAACACATATGTTAATCAACAGAAAAAAGTGGAGAGATCAACCTCCGTGCAGTCATGCCATGAACTAATTATTACACAGCACAGAAAATGCCCAAACCGCCAGCACAGAGACAACAGGGATGGTGCTCACAAACAGGATGATGAAAGAAAGGAGCACGTCACAGAAGAATACATAAAGTGCTCTTTGATTTACATAAAATTCAGAAGCAGGCAAAACAAAACAAGTCACTGCTTCTGCTGCTGTGGTCGCTCAGTCGTGTCCGACTCTGCGACACCACGGACTGTAGCCCGCCAGGCTCCTCTGTCCGTGGGATTCTCCAGGCAAGAATACTGGAGTGGGTTGCCGTTCCCTTCTCCAGGGGATCTTTCAGACCCAGGGATTCAACCCGGGTCTCCTGCATTGCAGGCAGATTCTTTGCCACTGAGCCACCAGGGAAGCCCAAGTCATTGCTTAGGAATACTTACCTGTGAAAGTCACTCAGTCGTGTCCGACTCTTTGCGACCCCATGGACTGTACTGTCCATGGAGTTCTCCAGGCCAGAATACTGGAGTGGGTAGCCTTTCCCTTCTCCAGGGATTGTCCCAACCCAGGGATTGAACCCAGGTCTCCAACATTGCAGACAGATTCTTTACCAGCTGAGCCACAAGGGAAGCCTACTTAGGAATACTTACATAGTGGTAAAGCTATATGTATAGGTATATAAAATAGATAAATAGATATATAATACAATAGGTATACAATATATCTATTAATAGATATATAAAGTATATAAAATTATATATCCTATATAGCTATATAGTATATATAATATATACCATACATTATAACATATATAATATATATTAGATGTATTATATATAGGTACTATCTTATAGAGGATACATACATACATGATATGTGTGAATATATATGTTTATAGAACAAAAGAAAGTTTTACACACATAGTGATGGAATGATTTACAATCAGCAGTCTAATGGTGATTTCAGGGACTCCTAGGGCTTCCTTGGTGATTTCCCAGGGAAAAGGCTTCCCTGGTGGTAAAGAATCTGCCTGCAAATGCAGGAGACCTAGCTTCAGTCCTGCTTCGGGAAGATCCCCTGGAAAAAGAGATGGACCCTGAAAAAGGAAATGACAATCCATTCCAGTATTCTTGCCTGGGAAAGCCCATGGACAGAGAAGCCTGGCAAGCTACAGTTCATGGGGTCACAAAGAGTTAGACACAACTGAAGTACTAACGCTTCCACATCACTTTCAAGGTTACTGATAGTTCTGTTTTTTTAACTTAAGGGCATTGTTCATTTCATTATTTTTAAACTTGGGTTAAGAAAAAAGGTTGCTGCCATTCCATTTCTATAAGGATCAAGTCATCAGCCACTGCAGCGGCCCACCTCCAGTGCACCTGAGGGAAATTCAGGATGCAGAAAGACAGGAGGGAGTGCTCTGTGTTTTGGGTAGATGGCCCTTACAAAGTCAAGATGGATGCATATCTAGGGAAGAATTTCAGTGGCCTCAGATTCTTGTATCTCTCACCCATAGAAAAGCACTAAAATCATTAACTTGAGATGTCTGCTTTTAGTGATTAGCAATCAAGATGAATGCTCGACTACTTGTATTTCTCAGCCCCCACCTTACTTGTCTCCTGAAAAACCTGTATGCAGGTCAAGAAGCAACATTTAGAACCCGACAAGGAACAATAGACTGGTTCAAAATTAGGAAAAGAGTATGTCAAGGCTGTATACTGTCACCCTGCTTATTTAGCTAATATGAAGAATACATCATGCGAAATGCCATGCAGGATGAATCACAAATTGGAATCAAGACTGCCAGGAGAAATATCAACAACCTCAAATAGGCAGATGATACCACTCTAATAGCAGAAAGTGAAGAGGAACTAAAGAGCTTGATGAGGGTGAGAGTGAAAAAAACAAAACTGGCTTAAAACTCAATATTCAAAAAACTAAGATCATGGCATCTGGTCCCATCACTTCATGGTGAATAGATGGGAAAAAAGTGGAAACAGTGACAGATTTTTTACTTTCTTGGGCTCCAAAATCTCTGAGGATGGTGACTGTTGTCATGAAATTAAAAGACGCTTGCTCCTTAGAAGAAAAGCTATGACAACCTAAACAGCATATTTAAAAGCAGAGATATCACTTGGTCAACAAAGATCCATTTGGTCAAAGCTATGGTTTCTCCAGTAGTCATGTATGGATGTGAGAGTTGGACCATAAAGAAAGCTGAGTGCTGAAGAATTGATTCTTTCAAACTATGGTATTGGAGAAGACTCTTGAGAGTCCCTTGGACAGCAAAGAGATCAAACCAGTCAATCCTAAAGGAAATTAACCCTGAATATTATTTGGAAGGACTGATGCTGAAGTTCCAGTACTTTGGCCACCGATGTGAAGAGCCGACTAGTTGGAAAAGACCCTGATGCTAAGAAAGATTAAGGGCAGGAGGAGAAGGGGGTGGCAGAGGATGAGACGGTTGGATGGCATCACTGACTCGAACATGAGTTTGAGCAAACCCCGGAAGATAGTGAAGAACAGGGAAGCCTGGCCTGCTGCAGTCCATGAGGTCGCAAAGAGTCAGACACGACTTAGCCACTGAACAACAACAGAATTTATATATATTCTGAGTCCTCCCAACTCTTTGGAGCAGTTCCTCAGAGCTATCTGAGAGGCTGTCTCTCTGGCTACAGTCCTCAGTGAGGACTTAATACTATAAAACCTAACACAACTTTAATGTTGTGCATTTTTATTTCAGTCAACAAACTGTAAGCAAGTTTTGCCTCATTTTGCAAATATAACACGGTCCACAATAAAACATTTTTAAAAACTAAGCAAGCAAGCAAAAATAAGTTATAAGCCTCCATAGAGAGATGAAGCAGAATATATCTGTAATATCTTGGTGGCGGTTAACTGGATGTTCTCCAGGAACAGGAGGGGGTTCTGTAGTACGATGTTGGGGAGCAGCCAAGGAGAAGTCAAGGACCTGGGGGTGGCTTGATCTCTGGCCTCATCCCTTCTCCCCTCAATTAGTTCAGAGTTCTTCTGACTTCCGGATACCACAGAGCAATCTAAACTGCTTCCACGAGTTTTAAAGACGCTTGCTCCTTAGAAGAAAAGCTTCTAAGATATGCATGATCTAGAAAAGCAGATTTCATCTCTCTGAAGGAGGCAGAGGAGGAAAAGGAGAACCACCACCACAGGGACTTCCCTGGGGGTATAGTGGATAAGAATCCACCTGCCAGTGCAGGGAACATGGGTTCCATCCCTTGTCCGGGAAGATTCCACGTGCCTCGGAGCAGCTAAGCCTGCGCACCACAACTACGGAGCCAGCGAGTTGCAGGGCCCACAAGCCACAGCTAATGAGCCTCTGGGCTGCAGCTGCCCGTGTGCCTAGAGCCCATGCTCCGAAACGAGAGGAGCTGCCCCGGTGAGAAGTCTGTGCAGTGTGAAGACTCAGCGAGACCCAAATAAATGAGTAAAAATAAATAAAATCCCTCTGTTCTTAAAAAAAAAAAAAAGGAACAACAGGGTATTAAATGACCACACAACAGTATTTCACAGGAGATTCATCAACTATTTCCTTAGTCCACCACGGATGGAGATTTAGGATATTTTCAATCTTGGCACAAGCATGAAGATGACCAGTAAACATTCTCAGGCTTAGAGTGTTGTCCAAATGGTCTCCTCTTCAGAAAAGCTCCAGGAGCAACTGAGGCACAAGAGGCACGTGTGTTTTCAAGGCTCTCAAGATTGACATTTATCAATGGCCAAGTCCCATTCTAGAAGGATTATTCCCATGCAAACTCCTGGCAATGACAATGAAAACACTTCCTTGAAGTTGGTACTGTTTGCTGGTTACTGGGCTGCCGTGGGAGGTAATGAGCACCCCGTCCCCAGGGGAGTTCAAGTAGGTGTGCTACGACTCTTTGCCCAGGGTTGCTAGGATCAAGAGAGAACTTGCATTAGTTGCAGATGAGACTTAGGTAGGCTTAAGGCACCTTCTTAGTCTTTGGGCCTCTTCAGTAAAGACTGGAAGCTCTAATTCTCTCTCTCTTTCCTCTTTTAAGTTCCCCTCTGAGCCTATTACTTCTGCTCACACTTTCCCCAAACGTTTGCTTTGTTCCTGAAGCTGCCACTGTCGATAAAAAGAACAGACTCTGGCTCATCTTCCAGTTCTGCAAAGGGTTCAATCATGACCCACTGCAGTGCACCCTACGGAGCATTTAGGGTTGAAAAAACAGGAGGGAGCATTCTGGGTTTTGGATCTATGGCCCCCAGAAAGCTAAGATGTATAACTAAGGGAAGATTTCAATGACCCCAGATTTTTGCATCTTCCCATCCATTTTAGTGCTTTAGAAAAGCACTACAATCATTAACTTGAGATGTCTATATTTCTGTCATTAATAAATTTTCACCAAGATGTATGCTTGACTACATGTATTTTCCAGTCTAAAAAGATTATATATATACTGGCTTCTCCTCCACCTCTTTGGAGCAACTCCTCAGAGCTATGTGAGAGGTTATTGTCCTCAGTAAGGTCCCAGTGAAACCAAGATGCCAAGGTTGTGTTTTTTTCAGTTGACACCACCCAGGCCCTGGGCCTTCTGAATACAGCTGCTGAATGTTAGATCTAGCCTTACTGTGGAGTGATGCAGGACATTCAATCCGTTGTGGTGAAGGGGACTCACCTGGGGTCACTCAGACCTAGGTGCAAAGCTTTGCCACTTCCTGTTGGGTGCCTTGGGGACAGGTTGCTTCATCTCCTTGAACCTCGATTTCCCTCATCTGTGAAATGGGGATCTCTGTAGCCCTCACCCCACAGTGAAACCATTAGGTGGAATTTCAGGGGGGCTCCTTTATGTCTCAGCATAGAAAGAATTCATCGAGAGGCAAAGTGATAGATAAGAGGTGATTTTTTCAGGCAACTGAGAGGGTGCTGCACCCCAAGAACTTATCGGGCTACAGTTTTATAATCAAAAGTGGGGAGGGAGGAAAAGACCACCACCTTTTTCATTCTTGAGTAGAGGTCATGCTTCCATCATCAGCTCCTCCTCCAGGTTGGGCAGGAGAGTTTTCTTACCTTCCCTGGAGGACTCTTACCGAACTATGGAAAAATTACTTTAGGTCTCAATACAATGATGGTCTTTTACTTTGAAATGTCACCTTTCATAAATTACTGGGTTTTTTACATGTGCAGAGAGCATGTCCTAGGGGTCATTAACTCTGAGCTCACCAGGCAGGATGTGGGGCTCAGGCCACCTTTGTTTTATTGTTTGGGGCCGTGACTCCTGGCTCTGTTGCTAAACAAACCTGCTTGGTTTTGTGGTTAAGCAAGCCTGCATTCTAGAGTGATTGTTAACTTCCAGGAGTCTCCCATACTGTTTTCTTTACTTACAATCCCCTAGAGGATTAACTATTTAATCACCTACTTTGCCCCTTTCCTCTGTCCCTATCCACAGGGCTATTAAATGGGACAAGCACAAGGACACTGTCACCTACGAAAGGGTACTCTGTGAATCACTATTATCTACAGGCCAAGATTCCAAAGATATGCTCGAGACCACAACGTCATCCTCTCTAGGATGGGGAGCTAGAGTGCTCTAAAGGCAAGGAACGTGAGGGTGGTGGGAGGGGTGGGCAGGGAGGAGAATGAAAGACCACCCAGAGGTAGTGGCTCTCAAGCAGGGTCTAGCACCTAAGAAAGAGTCTGTCAGGGAGACAAGGGAAGGGCTGGCAACCCAGGCAGGCGGCTCTGAAGGAGCAGAGGTGTGGCCGACTGTTAAGTCCCCTATTTCCCTGGCTAGAGCAGGAGAGGGTGGTAAAGTAAGTAAAGTCACTCAGTCGTGTCGGACTCTTTGTGGCCCCATGGACTGTAGCCTACCAGGCTCCTCTGTCCATGGGATTTTCCAGGCAAGAATACTGGAGTGGGTTGCCATTTCCTTCTCTAGGGGATCTTCCCGACCCAGGGAGTGGAGATGGAGATAAAAGATGAAATCAGCAAAGGGAGCTCGGGCTAGACGGCCAAGGGTTTCGATTGGTCGCTGGGCTCAGTGTTCGGCCTTGGTCCTCAAGGTGATGAGGAGACAGGACAGACTTGGAGAAGGAGGCGGTGAGATGAGATGTGTGTACCTGTGGTGGTGGAGGCTGTTGGAGGAGGAAAACCCCAGATCCCTCTTTCGGTGCCCTGCCCCACTCCAGGGGTTTCCCTGGAGGCCCAGACAGTAAAGAATCTGTCTGCAATGCAGGAGAAGAGGGCTGGACTCCTGGATCAGGAAGATCCCCTGGAGAAGGGAATGACAACCCACTTCAGTATTCTTGCCTGGAGAATTCCCTGGACAGAGGAGCCTGGCAGGCTATGGTCCACGGGGTCACAAAGAGTTGGACACGACTGAGCGACTAACACTTAATTACCCCACCCCAACAGAAGGAAAGGAGGCTGGGAAACTGGGGAGGGGGAACTAGAGCCTTCAGGGCAAGTAGACCAGTCACCTGTTTCGACCTATTTGCCATATTCATCCTCTTCTTTTTTGGCCCTACTGTGAGGATCTTCGTTTACCACCCAGGAATGGAACCGGTGACCCCTGCAGTGGAAGGGCAAAGTCTTAACCGCTGGACTACAGGGGAATTCCCCGCCATGTTCTTCTTTTAAAGACCAGCCTACTAGATGGAAACGCTGAACCCAATTAGGAGATCTCACAAACAGGCATTTCAGGCAAGGCAGCCAGAGTTTGTGTGTGCAAGGCAGAGCGTTCACTGAGTCAGTTGCTCAGTTGTGTCCGACTCTTTGTGATCCCATGGACTCGAGCCCACTAGGGTCCTCTGTCCATGGGAGTCTCCAGGCAAGAATACTGGAGACTCCAGCCATTCCCTTCTCCAGGAATCTTACCAACCTTGTACCTTCTCAGATACTTATCACCATTGATTACCAGAAGAATTTTGACGCTGACTCGCCCACCTCTCCCTTGAGAAGAGAACCCCCTAGTTTCACCCTATAAAAGTTCCTCTCCGGCCTCCTATGGTTTATATGCATGAAGTTTCATCTCAGCTTCTGCTTTTTCAGCGAAAGCAGAACCGACCTGCAGGTGACTGAGAACAGGACGGAGAGTGGGGAAGACCCTAGGGACCGCGCAGGGCACCTGTGCCTTTAAGGGAAGGGGCGAGCCTTTGGGGGCGTGTCCGCTGGGCGGGGTTGTATGAGGGGCGTGGCCGGCGCGGGGAGAGCCGGGGCAGAGCCTGGGGCTATCCGGGGGACCGGACCCGGATGCGGCTGCCCGAGAGGGGCGCGAGTCCGAGACGTCTGGGGCAGAAGGTCGGGCGGCGCGAGCCGGCAGGCGGAGGCTGGAAAGGCCGCGAAGCCCTGCGGGGTCGAGGTACGGAGTTTGCGGGTCCGAGGCCCGGCCGGAGGTAAGAGGAGCCTCCCCGCCCGCCTGCGCGGCGGGAGGATCACGCACCCAGAGTTCGTCTGCTCAACATCCGCCAGGATTGGGAAACGGAGCACTTGGACGTTCCCGGGGTCTCGCACCTAGAAAGTGCAGCCGCAGAAGTGATCGTAACCCCAATTTCCTGCCTCTGCTCCTCCCTATCAAGTCTGCAGATCTTCGGAGCGTCTGAAAGTCTAGCCTCGGACAAGCGCACAGTCGCGCTCAATAAATGCTCCCTTGTGAGTGAGCACGAGAAATCGGCGGCCGATAGAGAGGAGACTCGTGTTGATCCTTAAGTTGGGAACACCTGAGGGCGTGAGCCCTTGTTAAATGAACCCTTATTGTTTGTTCTGACGCGCCAGCGTTTGTCTTCATTTTACGGATGAAGAATCAGAAGCTCAGAGACGTGGAGTGACCGCCCTAAGGCCGCATAGCGCCCCGGTGGCTAAGACTGTATTGCAGACCTGGAGTGTCGGCTCCAAGTCAGTGCCAAGTGCAGTTACAGAAAACTGCAGGAGGGAAGAGCCTGTCAACAGGTGAGGAAAGAGTGCTGAGACAGGCCCTCTGCCCACTTTTCCTTCCCCCAGGCACCCCCTACCCCACCAGGACTTTGAGCAAAGATTTACAAAAAAAAGAGAAACCTTGTTCTCTGGGCTTTGTTTTTCTTGAAGGCAAAACAGGCTCATTAGCAACACGTGGAAGAGCCAAAAGAGGAAAACTAGTATTCCAGGGACTTTTTTTTTCTTTTTCCCCTTTCCAGTTTAATTTCTTTGAGAGAAAAATTAAGCTGGTTTTTCCCTAGTGTTGAGGGAAAAGACAGATGCTAAAGTCCGGCCCAGCTCTACTGTAAACGGGCAGTCTGACTTTGAGCAATTCATTTCCCCCTGGGCCTTGATTTCCCCATCAGAGGCGGTTATTGCCCTGGGTTTCCATGGAAACGCTACTGGGGGCTCAGGAGGAAGGGCTATGTACTCTGCTTGCTAGATGAGTCAGGCCCATCCAGAATGTGGCTTCTGCATGGCTTTCCTTTGGAGGGAGATGGGGGAGGGGCATTCTTCAGGCCCCTCCTGTTGGGTCCTGCAGTCTGGCCTTCCATGACACTGTCCCTTTCTCGCTCCTACCCAGCAGGCCACTGGAGGTGCCAGCTGTTTGGAACTGAAGCACTGCAGAAGGGGAAGCATCGGGTGAGGGCTGGGCCCCTTGGGGGCTGATGGCCGGAGGCCTGCTGAATGTGTACTGGGTCCTGACTTTGCTCTGTGTGCTGCGAATGGTGGAGACAGTGTCCGGGGCCAGGGCCCCATCTGCAGGGGCCCACGTTAGCTCCCAGTTTCCAGCCTCAGGTGTGAGCCAGACCGGCGTGGTAGACGTGAGTATCCACCCAGGGCACTGGTATCAGGTGGGAACGCATTCAGGTGACCCGGTATTTACTGAGCACCTACTGTCCCAAGCACTGAAATGAGCCCTGGAATATGCCAGGGAACATATACTGTGGACAAAAGTCCCTGCCCTGATGGAGTGAGCAGTTTCCTAGGAGGATGGCAGAATAAACTTGTAGATTTCAGGCAGTAAGATGCTAGGTGCTCTACAGATGAAGAGGATGAAGTGGTATTGCAGAGTGGAGGCTATGAGGTACAGGGAGTATTTACAACTCTTTCCGATTGGGTGATCACACATGGCTTCTGGGAGGAAGTGACCTTTTAAGCCAAGCCCTGCCTGGAGAAAGGAAGCCACTTGTAACAGACACCAGAAGGAAGAACATTCTAGGTGGAAAGAAAAGCATATGCAAAGGGCCTGAGTTAGGACCAAGCTTAGTGGATCTCTGGAACTGTGAGGAGGCCGGAGTGGCTGGAACAGGGTGTCATGGGGGAGAGTGTTCAGAATGAAGATGGAGATGTGGTGGTGGTCAGGTTACAAAAGACCTTAGGAGCTGAAGCTAGGAGGTGGGATTTGTTTAATGACAGTGGGGGGCCCATGGAAGGTTTTCAGCAGGGAGTTATCAGAATCTATTTCTTCAAAGAATGTTTCTGGCTTCTCTGGAGAAAATGGATTGAGGGTAGCAGCAGGGAGACCAGCAGGAAAGCTCTGGCAGCTTCCCAGGTGATGGTTGTGCAAGAGAGGAAAGAAGTGGCAGGACTTGGAGTAATGTCGGAAGCATAACAAGCAGGAGGTACTGATGGTTTGGATGGAGGGGAAAGTGGTGGAAGAAAGGAGTCAAAGATGGCTCCAGATTTCTGGCCTTAGTGTCTTGGTGGGTGGGGGGATGGTAGTGCCTTTGACTTGGATGCACCAAAGGAGAAGCGGTGATGAGAGCAAGGAGGCTTCCTTCTGAGGCAGGGAGGTATGCAGATGGTGGAGACCGGCTGCAGGGAACTCTCATCATTCTGTTCTGATGTCTGTAAGGGGAGGGGAAGTTGCAGTGGATCCAGAGTGAAAATCTGAAGGCAGGGCAGCTGGATTCTCACTTCATATTTTCTTCGATGGGAGGATAAACGGAGTAACAAGCTCCTCCCCACCTGAACGGACAGCTGAGAGTGTGTTTGGCACCCACACCAACTTTATGGGGCCTCAGAGTACCTTCATGCCCCTTGTTTGAACCAGGCAAACAGGTAATTATGCCTATTTTACAGATGGGAAAGTGATTTGCGGTTACTGTAGGTTATAAAATTGACTGCTGCCTCTTGGAGGCAGGAAAATGGGGGTTATCTGTGGCTTGGGTCAGATAATCTCTCTGAGTTATTGAGCTCTTCAGCCAGCGCTGTGCAGTGCTCACCAAATCCTGCCCTCAAACCCCCGAGATGAGTCTGATGATTTCTATGCTGCCCTTGAGGATGCTGAGGTTGAGGGAGGGGAAGTTGGCCATGAGGGAATTTGCAGAGCCAGGACGTGGACTCATGACTGAATCCAGATCCTCCATCTTTGGCTTACCGCCTCCCAGGACTACACAGGCGGCTGGCCTTTTGGGAGTCCTGCCAGCCTCTGGCCAGGGAGCCTGCAGGCTGGGAAAGGCCACCCACTCCTCACCTAGGTCCTTTTATGTAGTCACTCATTCCACAAATATTTATTGAGCACCTATTATGTGCCAGGAACTGTGCTACATGTGAGGAGTAAATCACTCAGTTCCTGCCCTCATGGAGCTTGTATTTCTAGTTGGGGACACACATGAGAAACAGGCTCACAGGTCAGGTAAATCCACAGGATTTCACTGAACGACGAGAATCACAAAACAGGGTAGGGATGTGATGGAGTGAGATGGAGAGAGGTGACCGCTTTGCCTTGGGCTGGTGGGACAGGCCTTTCTGTGTACAGAGGGAGGTTTGAAACTTTGCAAATATATAGCAGAACAGCACATGCAAAGGCCCTGAGGCAGGAGCAGAAGGCCATGTCATGTCACAAACTTTGGGAGGCCAAATTGGCTAGAACAGTGACCTGGGGGGTGAAGGATGACGAGGAAACAGGAGAGGGAAGCCAGATTGCCTGGGGCTTTGTGGACCACTGGAGAAGGAAATGGCAACCCACTCCAATATTCTTGCCTGGGAAATGCCATGGACGGAGGAGCCTGGTAGGCTACAGTCCATGAGGTCACAAAGAGTCGGACAGGACTGAGCGACTTCACTTTCACTTTGTGGACCACTGTGCAAAGTGGGTCCATTCCTAGGCACAAGATGGGAGACTTGCTAGCATTTAGAACACAGCAGGGATATGATCTGGTTTTGTTGTTGTTGTTGATTGTTGTTAGTTTTTTGGCCACACTGTGTGCCATGCAGGGTCTTAGGTCCTTGACCAGGGGTTGAACCCATGTTCCCTGAGGGGGAAGTGTGGAGTTTTAACCACTGGACTGTCAGGGCAGACCCCAGGAGGGACATGATCTGATTTCCGTTTTTACAAGGATCCCACTGGCTGCAGTGGGAGAATCAACTGGAAGGGGCGGAGGCAGGGAGCAGGCTGGCAAAGCCACTGGGGGAGATGATGGTGGTAGCTTTGGGAAAGGGTCCAAATTAAGATTTTTTGTTGGTGGTGGGGGGGAAATAGGACTCAGGCACCCAGTGCTCAATGCCCTCATCCTTCCAAGTGTGACCTCAGAGGGCCAGAGACTTGTTTGGCATCAGATTACCAGGGCCCAGTAATTCCAGGATGCTGCTTTTCGGAGGAAGGAGTCTGAAAAAAAAAAATCTCCACAGATCTGACAGAGAGACTGGACATTTAGGGCTGACTCTCGCGGCCCCGAGGGGAACAAGCTAACAGGTACAGAGAGCTCTTTATCTCTACGCTCAATTTTCACCTCTGAAAAAAATAGTAATCAATGCTTGTGTTACCGAGCTCTGAGTGTGTACCAGGCACTGTTTGAAGCACATGGTTTAGCTCATTTAGCCCTTCATTTCAGGAGCTGGCAAAGTTCAGCCCGCAGGTCAAATCAGGTCCACTGCTGGGTGTTGTCCAGTCCAAGAGCTGGGAATGTTTTTTATGTATTTTGATGAAATAATTAAGTTTTGGCTGAGCTGGGTCTTTGTTGCTGGACACAGGCTTTCTCTCATTGTGCTGAGGGAGGGCTGCTCTCTCGTTGAGGGGCGCAGGCTTCTCACTGCCGTGGCTTCTCTCTCGATCTAGAGCAGAGATCTAGATCTAGATCTAGATCTGGGGCAGATCTAGAGCTCGTGAGCTCAGCAGTGTGGCTCACGGGCTCAGCTGCCCCATGTGGTGTGTGGAATCTTCCTGGACCAGGGATTGAACCCATGTCCCCAGTGTTAGCAGGCAGGTTCTTAACCACTGGGCCACCAGAGAAGTTCTTGAGAACTGTTTTTATATTTTCAAATGATCAAAAAAAATTTTTGAAAGAACATTATTTTGTGACGCATGACAATTCAAAGCTCAGTGTCCGTTAAGTACAGCTTTATTGGAATGCAGTCATGCCTGTTTGTTACTACGGCTGATGCTTTCACATGATCAGTCAGAGTTAAATGGTTTCAGTAGAGAACATCTGGCCCACAGAGGGGGAAACAGTTAGCCCTTTATAGTTTGCTGACCCCTTCCTCGTTTTATAAAGGCGGGAACCGAGACACAGAGAAGTTGAGTGAGTTGTCCAGCGTCGCACAGCTATGAGTGGGGAAGCAGGATTTGAACCCAGGCTGCATGGCTCCAGAGCTCTGTCTTAAGCAGTGTACCACCTGGCCTTGCTGAGCAGTTGTCACAAGGCCGAGGGGCTTCTGGAAAATAGCAGTGCTTTCTGCTCCTGGGTTGGGGTCCTGGTGGGAGACCTGTGATTTTCCACTCCTTGGAGGACTTGCCCTGTTGGGGTTCAGCTGTGGGGTTGGGAGAATAGAAGGACGTGTACCTACAGGAGCCGGGAAAGCAGAGTTTCCACTCCAGGTCACATCTGCCGCTCCTCTTGTGGGAGCTGGTCAGTGAGGTTAAAAATGTGAGATGTCTTTGAGAGTATTTTAATGTCTGCAGGTAACTGACTCTAGATGAGTGTTTTCGTTTCCAGTTGCTGCTGTAACAAATTACTACGAACTTAGTGGCTTAAAATGAGCACACATTTGCCATCTGGGGGGGTCAGAAGCCCGAAATGGGTTTCACTGGACTAAAATCAAGGTGTCAGTACTGTGTTCCTTCCGGAGATTCCAGGGGAAGTTCCATTCCCTTGCCTTTTCCAGCTTCTAGAAGCTTCCTGCATTACTTCCTTGGCTTTTGGCTTCTTCCTCCATCTTCAAAGCCACTGGCCTAGCATCTTTCTCTTACTCCCTCCCCCTCCCCCTCCCCCTGCTCCCCCCATCTGCCTCTCTCCCCCTCTCACTTACTGTCTCTCTCACTGTCTGGACCTCTGTGCATCTCTTTCTATCACTCTGACCCTCCTGCCTCCCTCTTATAAAAATCCTGTGATGACATCTCAAGCCCGCCAGATAATTCTGGAAAATACCCCCATCCCAAAAGCCTCAATTAATCACCTCTGCAAAGCCCCTTTTGCCACGTAAGGTCACACTTCACCCAGGCTCTAAGGACTGGACATCTTTGGGGATCACTCCTCAGCCAGGGAGGATGATCCAGGAGCTTGTGACTCCATGCTGTCCCCTCCCAGCCCCTCACCCCTCCCAAGCCACCCCGTCCTGCCCATGCACAAGGAAGTGCCTTGGGCTGCAGGTAACAACATTTGGCAGGAGGAGAAGGGGACCACAGAGGGTGAGATGGTTGGATGGCATCACTGACTCAATGGACATGGATTTGGGTGGACTCTGGGAGTTGGTGATGGACAGGGAGGCCTGGCATGCTGTGGTTCATGGGGTCGCAAAGAGTTGGATATGACTGAGCGACTGAACTGAACATTTGGAGAGAGCATCCAGGTAATGAAAACCCAAGCCTTTCTTGATGGGCCCCAAGTAAAAAATGGAAGCAATTTAGAATTGTCCCCTTGGTACTGGAGTTGTGGAATTGTTTGGCTTCTTAATGGAGGCAGCGTGGACTTTGGTAGTCTACAGTCTTTGTGCATGCGTGCGTGCTCAGCTGTGTCCGACCCTGCAAGCCCCTGGACTGTAGCCCACTAGGCTCCTCTGTCCATGGGACTCTCCAGGCAAGAACACTGGAGTGGGTCGCCATTTCCTCCTCCAGGGGATCTTCCTGTCCCAGGTCTCCTGCATTTCCTGCATTGGCAGGTGGATTCTTTACCAGTGAGTCACCTGGGAAGCCCCAGTCTACAGTTTGATAGTCAATTATAAAGGGTGTGTGCAGAAGCACTTAGCAAAACATGTGGCACCAAGATCTGGTGGCCAGGTGGGGTTTGATGAAGACTGCCCTGTAGGTGAGGAAGGCAAGGTCCAGACACCTTAAAGAGGCCACTTCCCCGGTGGCTCAGACGGTAAACAATCTGCCTACAACGTGGGAGACCAGGGTTTGATCCCTGGCTTGGGAAGATCACCTGGAGAAGGGGATAATCTCCAGCATTCTTGCCTGGGGAAGCCCCCTCACAGAGAAGCCTGGCCAGCTACAGTCCGTGGGGTCGCAAAGAGTGGGACACGACTGAGCGACTAAGCACACAGCCCAGCAGGGGTCACCCAGTGAGCGGGTAGCAAAGCTGGGGCTCAGACTCCAGGCTGCCTTTCCTCTCAGCTACCTGTCTTCCACACCAGTCTTACCGGTATAGGATTGAAAACTGACAGCCCGTGGGCTAGTCCAGCTGCCGTGGTTTGGGTTTTGGCTTTATTTGGTTTTTGGTAGAGTGGGGTGGTGGTTGTTTGGTCACTAAGTTGTGTCCGACTCCGTGACCCCATGGACTGCAGCACACCAGGCTTCCCTGTCCTGCACTCTCTCCTGCAGTTTGCTCAAGCCGTCCATTGAGTCGGTGATGCCATCCAACCATCTCATCCTCTCTCGCCCCCTTCTCCTTTGGCCTTCAGTGTTTTGGCATCAGAGTCTTTTCCAATGAGCCGGCTCTTCACCTCAGGTGGCCAAAGTATTGAAGTTTCAGCATCACACCTTCCAGTGAATATTCAGGGTTGATTTCCTTTAGGATTGACTGGTTTGATCTCCTTGCAGCCTTTGGTTTTATAACGTGGATGCCTTTCAGCAGGACACGCCCCCTCCAGCTCATCACCACCGTTGCCAGCAGCCCCGGTGGTTTTAGACATTTGTGTAATCTGCCTGGTCCCCAGGGCATTGCGTTTGCAACCCTCTCCTGTCCATCCTGACCCTTAAAACTTACCCACAGAGTGGAAAATATTTGACCCTGTCTGGATTCCCTGGGGATCCTTACTTACTCAGGGAAGAGGATGAGAGGGGAAGGAGACGGACTGAGGATTCACCACCCCGGACTCAGAGCAGAGCCACGTTAGCTCTGCGCCCCCTGGGCAGAGCTAAGTTCAGCTCCTGATGAGTTTCAAGGGAGGGGATGGCCAGCTTGGGGCACGGGGGCAGGCAGGACTGCGATTTAGGAGGCTAGAATTGGGGGTACCCGCCTTGCTGGCTGATTGTGCTGTCAGGACGATGGAGAGGAGCTGGGCTGGGAGTGTCTCCTGCTTTCTCCCTGGCCGACTCTGAGGACTGGAAGGAGCCCGGGGCAGGTGGTGGGGAAGAAGGCAGGAGGAAGAGGCCGCCCCTGCTCCTGGTGGGCTGTTTCCTCGGGAGCTTCAGTTAGTAACTTTCAGGCAGAGCTGAGTTTGAAACCAGCTGGCAGTGGCAGGCTGTGTGCCCTGGGGTGAGTCTCTCTGCCTCTCTGTGCCTCAGTTTTCTCATCTGTGAAGTGGAAACAATTGTACTAGGTCTGTTTTGAAGACTGGGCGAGTTGGGGTCCAGCAAAAAATTATGAGTCCCAACTGTGTGCGAGACTTTGATGGGGGTGGTGAACATTAAGTCAGTCTGTGATCCTACAAATAATGGGGGATTTCAAAACACGAGAGAAGCACTTTGAAAAGGAAGACCAGGGGTGAAGAGAGTTTGTAACTGGAGGATCTGCCCTGTCCTGGGTAGAGTGGTCAAGGAAGACTTCCTGGAAGAAGCATCTGAGGATTGGAGGATGAATGAGTGGTTTTTTTTTGAGGGAGGTGCCCCAGGCAGAAGGAACAGTGCAGTGTCTAGAGAGAGCCAGTAAGCAGGGGATAGAGGTTACCAGAAATCTCACCTCCAGCTTGGCGTAGGTAGAAGTTCAGAGAGGGCTTGTGGAGGGGGTAGAACTGTTAAGTGAACAGTTCAGTGGCATTCAAGACATTCTCATTGTGTAACCATCACCACCATCCACCTCCAGGACTTTCACATCTTGCAAAACTGAAACTTTTCTCATTAAATAACTCTCCATTTCCCCCTTCCTCCAGCCCCTGGCAGTCACCATTCAGCTTTCTGTTTCTGTAAGTTTGACTACTCCCAAGTGCCTCGTATATAAATAATGATGGAACTATACAATATTTGTCTTTTTGTGACTGGCTTATTTCATTTAGGACTTCCCTGGTAGCTCAGATGGTAAAGAATCTACATGCGATGCAAGAGACCCAGGTTTGATCCCTGGGTCAGGAAGATCCCCTGGAGAAGGGAATGGCTACCCACTCCAGTATTTTTGCCTGGAGAATCCCATGGACCGAGGAGCCTGGTGGACTACAGTCCATGGAGTCACAAAGAGTTGGACGCGACTGAGCGTTAAACACTTTCTGTTTCACTTAGCATGTTGTCTTCAAGGTTCATCCATGTAGTAGCTTGGGTCAGAATTTTCTTCCCCCTTTTAAGGCTGAATAACATTCCATCATATGGATATGCCACAGTTTGCTTAGCCTATTCATCCACTGATGGGCACTTGGGTTGTTTCTAAACCTTTTGGCTGTTGTGAATCAGGCTACTATGAATATGGGTGTGCAAATGTCTCTTTGAGACCTGACTTTCAATTCTTTTTCATATATACCCAGAAGTAGATTTGCTGGATCGTATGGTAATTCTATTTTTTTCCCCCCAGTTTTTGTTAAGATACATTTGACCTGCAGTACCATGTCAGTTTGAGATGCACAGCATAATGCTTTAACTTACTTATATTATGAAATGATGATGACAGTAAGTTTAGAGAACATCCATCATCTTCTATAGATACAAAAGAAAAGTGTTTTTCCTTGTGATGAGAACTCTTGGGATCTACTGCCTTAACATCTTTTATATATACCATCCAGCAGTGTTAACTATAGTCATCACTTTGTACAGTACATACCTAGAACTGGTTATTGTATTTTTAATTTGGGAAGGGGGGAACTGCCCTGCTGTTTTCCACCACATCTGTACCATTTTTACATCCCCAACAGGAGTTGTATAGGGGTTCCATTTCTCCCCAGCCTCTCTGACACTTGTCAGCGTGAATATTCAGGGTTGATTTCCTTTAGAATTGACTGGCTTGATCTCTTTGCCATCCAAGGGACTCTCGAGTCTTCTCCAGCACCACAGTTCAAAAGCATCAATTCTTCGGCACTCAGCCTTCTTTATGGTCCAACTCTCACATCCATATGTGACTACTGGAAAAACCATAACTTCCACTGTACAGGCCTGACCCAGGAATTGATGCGTCTCTTGCGTCTCCTGCATTGTCAGCAGGTCCTTTACCATTAGTGCCACCTGGGAAGCCCCGGGTAGAGCTTTGGGAAGGGCATTTTAGCAAAATCCCTCAGAGGTTTAAGAAATTTCTCCCTCTGCAACAGACACTATCTGCCATATCCTTTGGACCCTATTTTTTTTTTTTTTTTCGGCTATGCTGTATAGTTTATAGGATGTTAGTTTTCTGATTAGGGATTGAACCCAGGCTCTTGGCAGTGAAAGCGCAGAGTCCCAACCACTGGACCATCAGGCAGTTTCTGACCCTACCATTTTGGTGGGCTTCTGTTGACTTCAGGTCACCAGCATCTTTTTCCAAAACCACCTACAAGCATGGTAGGCCAGAAGTGCTGGGGACCTAGCACCTCCTTCCCCGGCTCTGCTCACCTGCTGACTGATAGGCGTTGGTGTATAAATACCCCAGCTCCCTTGCCCCTGGGATTACCAGCCTATGGTGGGAACCATCTCCACCGAGCCTTCGCAGTTGCTTCTCCCATCCCTGACTCACTTCCCTGTCTTGGTGCTTATGCGCTCCACACCTCCTGAATGTGCTGCTTGCTTAGAAATCCTTGTCTCTTGGGCGCTTCTGGAGGAACTCAGACTGTAAGACTGTCTGACTCAACACTTTCACTTCTAGAAATCTCTCTGACCAAACATTCTCACATGTGCCCAGATGGGTCATGTGCAAGGAAGTTGACTGTTGGCACTAACGGAAAGACACACTCAATTGCTCATCATTAGGGAAATGTTCCCTCTATTACGAGTCATCCATGGTATGAAATCCTGAGACTACAGTGGGCCAGGAATGGGACAGTAATGGTCAAGGACAGGAAATTGAGAAGAACCTCAAATTGCCTGGATTCCAGCCCTTTCTCTACCACTGAGTGGGCCCTGAAATACTGTCTTTTAAGTCTCGTTATCTGTATCATGGGCAGAATAATCTTATCTTCCTTTGTAAGATCATTGTTTAGATTAACTGAGGTAACCTTTTAAGCTCAGCACTCTGCCTGGCATATAGAAATCACTCAGAATGTTTTTACTTTCTTCATTATGTCTGTCAATATGTTAATAAATGGCATGTCTGTGAAGTGGTAAAAGTCAAGTTGCAGAAACAAGAACTTTAGGACAGACCCATTTCTATAAAACAAAACAAACTCTGTACTAAGATGTATCTACAAATGTCATTAAACTGAGAAATGTCTGTTTCAAGCTGATCATGGCAGGAGAGAGGTGGGATTATGGAGGGCAGGGATGACGAAGGAGAATTTAGAAATCATTACATATTGTTTCTCTCTCTCTCTCTCTTTTTTTTTTTGGCCATGCTGCATGACTTGCAGGATCTGAGTTCCCCAGCCAGAGATTGAGCCCAGCCAGGCCCTGGCAGTGAAAGCTCTGAGTCCGAACCACTAGACCACCAGGAAATTTCCTGTTTTGTTTTAAATATGTGTATTCATGACTTGCTTCCCAGGTGGCTCAGTGGTAAAGAATCCGCCTGCCAATGCAGGAGACATGGGTTCGATCCCTGGGCTGGGAAGATCCCTTGGAAGAGGAAATGGCAACCCACTCCAGTGATCTTGCTTGGAAAAGCACATGGGGAGAAGAGCCTGGCAGGCCACAGTCCTTGGGGTTGCAAAGAGTCGGACACAACTTAGTGACTGAACAACAAATTCATGACTGACTTGTGTTCATTTCAAGTACAGGTTTATTTTTAAACATGAAAGCGTGCAGCTGGAGCCTGGGAGTTTTAGGGACCAGGCTGAAGGAGGTTGTCTTCACTGCTTAGGTGGGGCTGGCCCAGTGGGTCACGGGGCGGTGGTTTCTGATGTCCCCACCCTACCTCCCTTTCCGCAGTGTCGAGAAGTGTGTGGCCGGAACGCCTCTGACCGCTGCGCCTTCATCCGCACCAACCCCGACTGCCGCAGTGACGGGGGCTACTTAGACTACCTCGAGGGCATCTTCTGCCACTTCCCAGCCCGCCTCCTCCCTCTGGCCATCACCCTCTACGTGAGGCCCTGCCCTGGGGGGGTGTGCTGGTGAGAGGGGCCCGTGGCCCCAGCAGGACTTAATGCTCTTAACCCCCTCTCTGGCTTCCCCCCCTACCCCTGCCCAGGCTTTCTGGCTGCTTTATCTGTTTCTGATTCTGGGAGTCACCGCGGCGAAGTTGTGAGTTTGGCCCTGGCCTGATGTCCAGCTCGTAGGCGGGAGAGCGGGGGTCCCGGGGAGGGGGGAGGTTGACTTGGGAAGGACCCCGGGCAGGAGCCACTCGCCATGGAAACACTCACCTCTGGCCTTTCCTCCTAGCTTCTGCCCTAACCTGTCGGCCATTTCCACCACACTGAAGCTTTCGCACAACGTGGCAGTATCCTTTTGGTCCAGTTCTGGTACCCTGGAGGGAGGGCTGGAGGGTGTGAGGGGCTGGGAGACGGGCATGGGCCAGCCGGAGCGCCTGCCCTGAGCCCCTTGACATGTCCCCCCATGGCGTCACCTTCCTGGCGTTTGGGAACGGGGCCCCGGATATCTTCAGCGCCCTGGTGGCCTTCTCGGACCCGCGCACAGCCGGCCTGGCCTTCGGGGCCCTGTTTGGTACGAGCGAGCGGCCCCAGCTGCGGGTGAGGGGCTGGGAGGGCAGCCGGAGGTGGGCGCGCGGGGACCGAGCCTGGCCTTCTCTCCTGCAGGCGCGGGCGTGCTGGTCACCACCGTGGTGGCCGGCGGGATCGCCATCCTGCGTCCCTTCACAGCGGCCTCCAGGCCCTTCCTCAGAGACATCGTCTTCTACATGGCGGCCGTGCTCCTGATCTTCACCGCGCTCTACCGCGGCAGGGTCACGCTGGCGTGGGCCCTGGGTAAGCGGCTGCGGGACCGGGGCGGGGTCATCGCCAAGGCTGATGGCTGGGAGGCGCGGGGCGGGGGTGGTGGGAGGGGCTGGTCTGCAGGGCAGAGTCACCTTTGGGTCCGAGTGATGGAAGCGCTGCTTGGAACCATGGTGGCCTGGGCATGAAAGTGGTTCCGATCACCAAAGAGGGCAGGGCGAAGTTGGGGCGATGTTCTGGGTTTTCACAATTTCCAGCGTTCACGAGCGGTACAGCCGCAATGCTGACTGTGACCCTCAGGGTCCCGGCGGCATCTCACTCCATCCAGATGGTTCCAAAGACATGGATGGAGGGGCGGCTTACAGAGGGTTGAGAAAAACCAGGGAGGGGGGCTGCGATGCAGAGACACCAGGGGCCAGCAGCAGTGGGAGCCCCTGAAAGGGGCAGAGGGTTCCAGGAGTGTGCTGGAGGGTTCCAGGCCCAGACCGGGGGTCACCCAGCCTGAGAGTTGCGGAAGGTCACGGGTCCTGCCAGAGACAGGGCCCGCAGCAGGGAGGGGGTGCCCCAGACCCTCCCCTGCCGCCTTCTGATTCGTTCTTGGGGCTCTGTGGGCAGGCCCAGGGCAGCCAGAGATTGGGGGACATATGCTGCAGGGGCTCGGCCTTCCAGGGCACAGACAGGACACTAGCCCTTCGCACTTGAACTGTGTCCTGGAGGCCACTGTCTGCGCCAGGCATCACACCCACTGTTGATTGATGGATTGGTCGGGTGGGGGGAAGGCAGGGGCGGGGTTGGTAGGGAGAAAATATGGGCCAAAGAGGGGAAGGGGGGGCGCTCCAGGAAATGGCCCTTTGCCGGCTGGGCTGGGCACACAGACAGCCACTGCCGCCAGGTGCCAGCGACAGAACTGGGTGCCCTTGGTCTGTGGGCCCTGCGACCAGGACGCCGCTTGGTGATGGTGTGCCCTTGTCTGCAGGCTACCTGGGCTTCTACATGTTCTATGTGGTCACCGTGGTTCTCTGCACCTGGATCTACCAGTGGCAGCGGAGGAGATCCTTGGTCTGCTCCATGCCAGGCACTCCAGGTAAGGTCTGAATGGACCCCCGCGGGAGGACCCCTGGGTCTGGCGCCCTCTGTGCCCAGAAGCTGCCACCTCTGTCTCCTGAGGCCTGTGCCAGCCATCTCCTCTTCCTGCTTTTTATACTTGTTCTACCAAGGTCCCCCCTCCATGGTTTCGCTTGTGTTGCTAAAGCCTCATCATCATCTGCTTGTCCAAGTTCATTAGTTCTTCGTGCTCCTGCCTGTTGCTGGGGCAGATCTTCCTAAGAACTGTCACCTCCCACATCCCAGAATGTGCCCCCTGCCAGGTGCTTCCACATCCACAAATACATGCACACACACATCCAGAAATACGCAACTCACACATTCACAAATGCATGAACAGCATGAACATACATAACACACACACAACACATACAAATACACACACATACACAACCCACAGGCTTCCCAGGTGGCGCAGTGGTGAAGAATCCACCTGCCAATTCAGGAGACCCCAGAGATGTGGGTTTGATCCCTGGGTCAGGAAGATCCCCTGGAGAAGGAAATGGCTACCCACTGCAGTATTCTTGCCTGGAAAATCCCATGGACAGACAAGCCTGCCGGGCTACAGTCCATGGGGTTGCAAAGGGTCGGACACGACTGAGCGTGTGCGCGTGTACGCACGCACGCACACACAAACACACACACACAGTTACATGTCTTGAGCTGAATGGGGCTTCTGCCTTAGGAAAAGGCATGGTTCCCCCATTTGCCCCAGTCCCCAGTGCTCTCTGTCGTCAACCCCGACGTGGACAGACCTGATTATGTTGGGAAACCAGAATTCTCCCCTAAGCCTCTTTCACTTGTTCCCATGACATGCTTGGCCCTCTTTGGCATGTGAGCCTGAGAACCTTGCTCTTGACCTGTTGCCATTTGTGCTGGGCCTCAGCTTTCTTCTCCAAACTCATTCGTAGCCCAGCCTCCACTCCCCAGCTGTGCAGGGCCAGCCCCACCTCCCTGAACATGCCACGCTCCCCCTGGCTGTCTCCAGGCTTCGCGTGTGCTGTCCCTTTTCCCTGGTGTGTCCTTCTTCTGAAAAAACTTAGGGACTCAGCCTGGAGGGAGCTCTGCAGAGACCCCCAGGTGTCTCTTCTGGGCTCGCACAGCTTTCAGACTCACCCCAGCACAGCCTTTATCTCCTCATTCTGTTATTAATTTGCTTATGTTTCTGTCTGTTGGACTGTGAGCTTCCAGAGGGCTGGACTGTATCATTTCCTGAGGTCCTGGCACGGGTGTTAGTAACTCCCCCTACAGGAAGTCTCCCGTGCTTTTTGCTCTCTTCTCTATCCGCTGGGCCTTCAGAGTTCAGCACATAGTACCCTGTGCCCTCTTTTAAACCCATCCTAGCCCGCTGGGCTGGAACAGAAGGGGAAAATGAGGCCTGGAGAGTCGCACAGAGGCAGAACCAGGGCTAGCACTCTTCACTTGAGAACAGCCGTTTTCCTTTTGGGAAGCCTTTCTTTGCAGGGCTCGGTCCTCTGATCCCGAGGACTCTTGAGAAAAGTTTCAGACTGGAAAAGAAAAATATGTTGGGTTCCAAGTTCTGAAAGGTGCAACGTGGAAATCAGCAAATGTTTGAGTTTCGTCTTCAGACGGCTGTATTAAATTTGACCTTACTGCCGCATCACCACATTTGAAAATGTTTTGGAAGTTAGACTTCCTGAGTCTGTAAGAATTCCTGAGCATACAGGGTGATTGCTGACAAGTCGATAATACAGAGGGGGCCTGGGTACTTGCACCCTGAATACCAAGTGGTCCCAGAGGTGCCCTACCCTAGAATAGTGGTGGGAGGGCCTGGGCGCCCCACCTGGCTCATGGGAAACTCCTACAGAGATGCTGTCAGATTCCGAGGAGGAACGGGTGTCTTCTAACACCAACAGCTATGACTATGGTGAGTCCGGGGACTCTGTGCCCAGCTGGGGTGGGGGTGCCAGCTGGACTGGGCTGGAGAGTTGGGTGATGGGACCATCCAGCAACCCCACACCCCCCAGCCCAGGCAGGAGGCAGTGAACACCTCTCACTGCAGGCTGAGCTGGGTTTGCCTTCCCCGCCCCTTACCAGGCTCTGGGCCTTTTCCTTCTTCCCGGGGCTTGGGGGTACTGGTGGGAGGGAAGGGAGAGGGTTTCCTAGAGGCCGAGGCAGCCACGGACACCTGCCCCTCCCCGCTTGCGCCCCCAGGTGAGGAGTACCGGCCACTGCTCCTGTACCCGGAGACCACGGCCCAGATCCTGGTGCAGGCCCTCAACCCCCTGGATTACAGGAAGTGGAGGACCAAGCCCGTGTACTGGAGGGTCCTCAAGGTGTTCAAGGTCAGGGGGGACTCTGGGGCCAGGCCTCTGACTTGGTGACATCACAGGACAGTGGCCCTTCTGCCGCCTCCTGAGCAGTGAGGTTGGGGGTGGGTGGGGGGCTCTGCTGAGGACTTGATGGGGAAATACATATGAGCTGGTACTCCAGGGGGAATGTGAGTCAGGGAGCATGGCTCAGACTCCTCCCCGCAAAGAAGGAAGGGGAGCATCTTCCCAGGGACAGAGAGAGAGGAGGTTAGGGACCCCTCCTGACCCGCTAAGAGCCGGGAACTGGGGAAGGCGAGAGTGTGGGTCATAGTAAGTCTAAATGAGATCAAAATAGCCCTTTTCTGAGTGCTCACTGCTTCCCTGGGCTACCTATCTCCTGAGGTCTGGATATGAGCAGGCCGGTTTCCATGAGGCAGGACTGCAGTGCTTTCCACCAACCAGACCCAAAACGTCAGAGGTCTCACCTTATAGCCCTCCAGTGTGGATACCTTTCAGGCCTCCTCAGACCCAGGGGGCAGATAATGAACAACTAATATTTATACACCATGACAGCTCTGGCTGTATCATGATCTCAGGCCAGTCACTTCACTGCTCTGAGCTTCAGCTTCCTCCACTGCAAAATGGGGATAATGATAGA
Organism: Odocoileus virginianus; assembly: GCF_023699985.2. Classification (NCBI taxonomy): domain Eukaryota; kingdom Metazoa; phylum Chordata; class Mammalia; order Artiodactyla; family Cervidae; genus Odocoileus; species Odocoileus virginianus. The sequence continues at coordinate 57,353,284 of NC_069685.1, read as the reverse complement.
GCCTTTCTTCTGGAATCCTTGTATCAGTACGTTAGTGCTGCAGCAGTGCTGTGTAAAAAACAGCCCCAAACATCTCACTGACATATGATGACAAGATTTATTCTCATCCAGTCTTCTGAGATGACTCTGGTTTGAGGTTCAGGTCTGCCCCATATCTCCTTCTGGGGCCAGTGGGAGTATGCTGTTTTCTTGGCAGAAGAGACCAAGGCAGACTCCCCAAGCCCAATTTATGTCTCTGTTCACATCACATTCACCAACAGCCCATTGGCCAAAGCAAGCGGCATGGCCAAGTTCAACATCAGTGGGACAGGGAAATATATTCTGCAGACTCGTCATTTGACAAAAGTGTGGGGGTGATCAGTTCTGTTACAGATAGAGGGGGGATTGAAGAGTTGGGGACCGTATCCAGCCTGCCACAGTGGTTGTGACAATTTGATGAACTAATCTGTGTGAAGGACTGGCTGTGGTGCTTAGCATATGGTAAGCACTCCACAGGTGTTATTAGGAGTTTAGCTGTTGGCTGAAAACACAAGTGAAGTGAAAAATCAGGTATCAAGTCCGTCAGAGCTGGCCCTGTATCCTGGTTTGATATACCTTGCTGTGTGGCTTTGGAGACGTTTCTTAGCCTCTCTGAGCCTCAGTTTCTTAATCCAAAAGGTAGGAAAATTAAGAGTTCCTGTTCAGGGTGCTGTCAGTGTTGGCACGCGGTCGGTGGCAGTGTGTTACAGCCGCAGTCAGAAGTGCTTGGGGGTCTGCGCCCAGTGGGTGCTTCGGCAGTAACGCCTTGTTCTTTTGTTGATTGGTTGGTTGGTTGGGTGCTGTCCTGGGTCTTCACTGCCGTGCAGGCTTTTCTCTAGTTGTGGCGAGCAGGGGCTACTCTCCAGTCAGTGTGTGGGCTTCTCATGCAGTGAGAAGCGTGGAGCTTCTTGTTGCGGAGCTCGGACTTCAGGGCGCACAGGCTTGGTTGCCCCATGGCATGTGGGGTCTTCTCGGACCCAGGACCGAACCCGTGTCCCCTGCATTGGCAGGTGGATTCTTAGCCACCGGGGATGTCCAGCTTGGTTCTTGAGTGACTGAGCTCAGGGCGTGGCGGCCAAGCACAGGCCTCCCGGCCTTCACCCTCCTGCCTTCCCGCACTTGACAGCTGCCCGTGGAGTTCCTGCTGCTCCTCACCGTCCCCGTCATGGACCCCGACAAGGAGGACAGGAACTGGAAGCGGCCCCTCAACTGCCTGCACCTGGTCATCAGCCCCCTGTTCCTGACCCTGACCCTGCAGTCAGGGGCCTGTGAGTGTACCTGCCCCCGGGCCGGCCCACCCCCTCCTCCGCGCATTCCCGACGTTTTCTTCTCAGCCACCCCAGGGGACCCTGGACCAGCCGGCTGTCCTGGACATACAGCAGACGCTTAATATGTGCTTGTGCCACGAGCCTCCGGTGGTCCATCGGTCACACTGGCTCCAGAGAGGAGCGACGCGCTGGTGGCCCGTGGACCAAATCCCGCCCTCTGGCGCATTTGCTTGCGTTACCAAATTCACAGAGTTGATGTCAAAATCCAGGGCTGGATTTCTCAAGATAATCTGAGCCACATTCCTAACAGCAGAACTGGTGGAAGCTGATAAGAGGCACCCCTGCCCCTGCCCCGTCTCGTGCTGGCGCCCCCTGACCAGCTCCTCACAAACCCTTCCACTGCCTGTTGAGTGACCTGGGTGATCCCCGCTGGCCTTGAGCCTTCCCCGTCTGCCCCAGGCTTTCCTTTTCTGACCTATTTTGCTCGAGCACTGCCCGGTCTTGTCAGGCGTCTTCTGAGTCCTCCTGCTCAGGTTCTTCCTGTTGTCCGATTTGAGTATCTCATGCCGCCCAGTCCACTCTCTGTCCCCTGGGCTCCTGCCCCTCAACCCAGGGGCATCTCCTGGAGGTGGCGGTAGGATTTTGGTAGCAAATACAGGGCTGAGTGTGGCTTTTTTTTTTCCTGCTAATGAGCATCAGGATGAAAAGGCTGCCAAACTTCTGTTTCTCCTCCAATTTATGGGAAGACATGGTCGCGGAGGAAGGAGTCGGTCAGTGTGACCCCAGAGATGGGAAGGGCGCCCCCTAGTGGTGCCAGTGGGCTGGTTCATGACAGCCCTGCCTCTCCAGTCCCCCAGGGACTTGGTTCATTCATTCTTGTGGCTTCTCAAGAGAAGGGATCCCAAGCGTTCAACATTCAAGAACGTCTTGATTTTTCTTCCATTCTAAACTGTTGTATTTGATATTTTTCTTTAATCAGTTCTTTTTTTTTTTTAACTTCAATGTACTGGAAAGGAATGTCTTTCACCGGCATCAATAGGAAACCAGCCTTGTTTCCAGTACACTTAAGATATTTAAATCTGTTACAGTGAGAGTACTGAAGAGGGAATCCATTTCCTGAGATGTGACTCTATGATATTTAGTGTCTTGTCCACCTGCCCCAACACCGTCTAGTGGTAGCAGGTCCATGCGGGGGAAAGACTGGTTCAGGCTAAAGCATTTGTGACTGCTTCTAGGTTGACCCCTGCATAGAGAGAAGCCCCAGACTTGGCTCCCTGCCCAAGGGGGTTCTCTCCATCTAGGGGTCAGCCCAGCAGGGGGTCACCTGCCCAAGGAGGAGACATGTCTGCCAGTCAAAATGAAAAAACAGAATCTCCAGCCTGAAACTAAGATAGGAATGGCTAAGACCACTCACTCCTACTGTCTTTTCCCATGCCCAAGGCAGACATCACTAATCAACCATGATGCTTTGGTCCACCAGAGCTTCAAGGGAGCACCCTCCAGCCAGGCATTACAATCTCACCTCCCAATCTCACTGTCAACTTCCATCTATCTTCTCAAGGCCACCCTCAGAGCCCTCGTTCTTTTTTTTTTCCCACACACACCACATAGCATGCAGGATCTTAGTTCCCCAATCAGGGATCAAACCCATGCCCCCAGCAGTGGAAGCACAGAGTCTCACCCACTGGACCACCAGGGAAGTCCCCAGAGCCATCTTTCTAAAGTGCCACTTGTCACATGTTGTGGTCACTCCCCCACTCTAAGACCTCCATGGCTCCCCAGTGCCTCTTGGAAAAAGGCCATGTCCCCCAGCCATCTTTCGAGATCTCTGAGATCCCGAGCCAGCCACCTTCCCCAGCTCTTTATCTACTTTCAGTGACACAGATCTGCTCAACTTCTTCCCTTCCATCTCTTTCCTCTGCCCATGGAACCGTTGTGCCCCACTCTATTTACAACTCAGCTCACATCCTCAGCCTCCAAGAAGACCCTCTTAACCACCCCATGCCCCTGTCTCCTCCTGAAATTCCTCCAGCACAGGACTGAGAAATACAGAGAAAGGACCTCTCACCCAGGTGTCAAGTTCCAAAGCCAGCTCTGCAAGTGAAAGTCACATCCGTCAAAATTGCCCCCCAAAAATCTCCTGCCATGTATTATGTGCACGATTTTATATATTCATCCCCTTATGTTCTCCTTAGTGCACTGATGTTATGAGCCCGTGAACTGGACTAAACAAAGAAAAAAAGTCTTGTTACATGTGTCTGGGCAATTGAATCATCCATTATCTTTAAGACGTGATGAAAGGATGGTATATGGAACTTTCTAGAGTATTCTACCTGCCTGCAGGGTTTCCTCCCTTAGGTGTTTTAATATGAAACCTCTAAAACCTTTGTAACTTTGTGGTGGATTGGTTCATAGAGCAGACTTCTCAAGAGAGCCAGAATTAGTAAGGTTGAGTTCAACTGTACAGGCCATATCATGGAGCCATGCCTATCCATTGGTAATGCCTGGCTGGAGGGTGCTCCCTTGAAGCTCAGGTGGACCAAAGCATCATGGTTGATTAGTGATGTCTGCCTTGGGCATGGGAAAAGACAGTAGGAGTGAGTGGTCTTAGCCATTCCTATCTTAGTTCCAAGCTGGAGAGTCTGTTTTTCATGTCTGTCTTTCCAGTGTGAGTAGCTCAAGGGCAGGCGCTATGTCTTCAATTTCTCTGTCTCTCTGAAGTGCCTAGGACAGGGCTGGGCACACAGGAGGTCTCTACCTTATATCCAAACAGTTATTTGAGTTTTATCTGTAGGTTTTATCCCCTTCACACCCTCTCCATCATGCCAAGGGGGCTTCCAGGAGGAGGTGCCAAGTTGAAGCCGTGGAGAGTACCAGCTCCTTTTCTCATCCCTCTGCAGATGGCGTCTATGAGATAGGTGGCCTCTTTCCCGTCTGGGCTGTGGTGGTGATTGCGGGCACGGCCTTGGCTGCAGTGACCTTTTTTGCCACGTCCAACAGCGAGCCCCCCAGGTTTCACTGGGTAAGAAACCTCGGCTCTCCAAACTGGGAGGGGGGATGCCCAGGCAGATATCCTGGGACTGTTAGGCCACTGATCACTTTCCATGATAACAGGTCTTTATGGCCACTTTTAAGAGATTTTATGCCTGTGCAAGTTCCTTTTTTTTTTTTTTTTTTGGTAACAACTTCATTTTATTGAGTTGCAATTCACACACACATACAAGTCACCCATCTGAGGTGTACAATTTAATTGTGTTTATTATATTCATAGGACTTCCCTGATGGCTCAGATGGTAAAGAGTCTGCCTGCAATGCAGGAGACCTGGGTTCAATCTCTGGATCAGGAAGATCCCCTGGAGAAGGAAATGGCAACTCCATTATATTCATAGAGTTGTACAACCATCACCACAATTTGGGATTCATCACCCCAAAAAAGAAGCCCTGTACCCGTTAACAACTACTCTCTGTCCTCCCCTGGCCAGCACAGTCTGCTTTTAGTCCTTCCAGATTTTTCTGTTCTGCATATTTCACATACATGGAATCACACAATATGCAGTTTTAGCAAAATGTTTTTCAAGTGTATCCATGCTGTAGCATGTGTCAGGACCTCATTCCTTTTCATGGCTGAATACTATTCCATTGTGCAGGCATAGCATATTTTGTTTATCCATTCATCCATGAATGAACCCTGGGGTTTTTTTTTCCCCCACTTTTTAGATATTATGAATAATGCTGCCGTGACCATTGGTTTAGGACTTTTTGTGTAGAAATGATTCATTTCTCTTCAGTGTCTTCCTTTCTCTTCCTAGGAGTGAAACTGGTGGGTCAAATGTGAACTGTATGTTCATTTTTTTGAAGATCTACCAGACTTTTCCACCACTGTAACTAGAAAGCACCTGAGTTCCTAATGATCACATCCCAGTGGTGGAATTGTTTGGTCTTTGGGAGTGTTCCCCCCTGCACCATTCTCTCCATTCTGCAGGACACTAAATAATTTTTTAGGCAGTTTGTCCAGAGAATTTTTTCCTAAAGTTTACTTAAATTTTTTAAACTAATTATTGCTTTTAAAAATTCTAGTCTTTATTTTCAGAAACTCTGAATGAATATACCAACCCAAAGGAATTTGAATTTTCAGCAAATTGATTATTTAGAGAAATGTTGCTATTTTTTAGTCACTCAGTCATGTCCAACTCTTGGCAACCCCATGGACAGTAGTAGCCCACCAGGCTCCTCTGTCCATGGGTTTCTCCAGGCAAGAACTGGAGTGGGTTGCCAGTTCCTTCTCCAGGGGAGCTTCCCACCATCCCAGGGATTGAGCCCGGGTCTCCTGTGTTGGCAGGCAGATTCTTTACCACTGAGCCACCAGGGAAACCCAGAGAAACGTTAGCCAGTGTTTCTTACTCGTCTTTGAAGTATTCACACATGCTCCTAGATGTATGCACCTTGAAAACATGATGCTGAGTGAAACAGGCCAGTCACAAGGGCCCACATACTGTATGAAGTCATTTTTATGATGTGTCTAGAATAAACCAATCCAGAGAGACAGAAAGCAGGGTGGTTTCCAGGGGCTGGGAGGAAGGTTGGGTGGGCTGGGGAGCACCTGCTCATGAGTATGGAGTTTCTTTTTGTGGTGATGGGGTGGCATTTGGTCCATAGACTAGAAGCCTGATGAGAGCTGTGATGTACCCCTTTTTGACAAAATGGTAATGCTGAGCTAGCATTTTATTGAGCACTTACTGTATGCCAGGCTCTAACTGCTTTGCGTCAACCAACTCATGCTCATGACTACCTCACGAGTAGGTACTATGAGCGTCCCATTTTATAGCTGAGGAACTGAGGCTATGTTCCTGTTCCTTCCCCCAGCTCTTTGCTTTCCTGGGCTTCCTGACCAGTGCCCTGTGGATCAACGCAGCTGCCACAGAGGTGGTGAACATCCTCCGGTCCCTGGGCGTGGTCTTCCGGCTGAGCAACACCGTCCTGGGGCTCACGCTGCTGGCCTGGGGGAACAGCATTGGAGGTGACTCGGGGCCGGGTGGGCTTCTGGAATGAGCACAGCTACCTCACTGCTCTTTACCCGCCCTCCCACCTCCCCCACCCGCCAGCCAGAATGACATGTGGGCCGGACTTCCAGGGCATCCACCCTCAGCAGCGCTCATTGCCTACTGTCTTTGGAGTGACCATCACTGGGCTTCGAGTGGGATGGTCTGGACTGTACCTGAGACTCTGTAGAAGCTCCAGTCTCTTCTCCACTCACTGATGCACAGATACTTGATGGCTCCCCAGAGTTCAGGCAGGACATGGAGCTCATTGCAGTCAACCAGCAGAGTATATCCATAGGTGTGGCATGGGTAGGCATTCATGCATACATTGAGTTAGCCAAAGAATTCATTTGGAGTTTTCCACTCAACAGTATAGAAGAGGCAGAATGAACTTTTTGGTCAATCCAATACATATATGCTTCTTTAGTTAGAGCTGCCAAGTACGGTTAGTCAGGTTGTACACTGCCCAAGGGCATGCTGACAAGGGGTCAAGGGCCCCAAAATTAGCTCTCCTTCCACTCACCTTTTTGGGCCCCTTTTCCTAATTTGCACAGAGGTACTGTGTATACTGGGGCTTCCCAGGTGGTACTTGTGGTAAAGAACACATCTGCCAATACAGGAGACACAAGAGGTACAGGTTTGATCCCTGAGTCGGGAAGATGCCCTGGAGGAGGAAATGGCAACCCACTCCATTCTTGCCTGGAGAATTCCATGGACAGAGGAGCCTGGCAGGCTACATACAGTCCATGGGGTTGCAGTGTCAGACACGACTGAAGTGATGTAGCATAGACGCACTGTGTGAGCAGGGGACAGGACATGGGTGAAAGACTGGTGCTGGCTTGTCACACCCACAAGGTTGCCCCTGGTGGGAAAGAAGCAGGTGGAAAGAATTAAGGAGGGAATTGTGTCTTATGGGACAATGTGGCCTCCCCCAGCACCCGGACAAGCTAGTGCCAGAGTCAGGCAGACATTCATCAGTTTGTCGACTGAATGACTGTGGGTAAGAATGAAGGCACTAGTGGCCAACAAGGGCCAGGGAAGTCCCGCACCGCTCAAGGCCTTCTCTTGTGTCCACACAGATGTCTTCTCAGATTTCACGCTGGCCCGCCAGGGCTACCCGAGGATGGCATTCTCAGCCTGCTTCGGTGGCATCATCTTCAGTATCCTTTCTGCGGTTGCCCTTCCCTCGGTGCTGGGAGCCAAGGGTGGGCTGTATTCCTCCCCCTTGGGATCGGCTTTCACTGGAATGCCTGGGGCAGGTGACTCAGCTGCTTGAGCCTCAGCTTTTTCACCTGTAAAATGGGGATATTGAGAGGACTGACCTCATAGGTTGTTGTAAAGATCGAATGAAGTGACAGAAGTGCTTGGTAAACAGCAGTGACAGCAGATACTCATCTTGTTAGGGCAGAGGTATTATCAGTAGGTGCCCACACACTAAGCTTGTGGAAGATCTCTCCCTCTTATAGATGTCATGGTCTGTAGATGTCAGGGTTGGCAGTTTTTTCCTTTTTTCCCCTAATTATTTATTTTTGACTGTGCGGGGTCTTTTTTGCCGCACAGACTTTCTCTAGTTGCAGCAAGTGAGAGCTCCTCTCTAGTTGCAGTGCACGGGCCTCTTATTGCAGTGGCTTCTCGTGTTGCAGAACATGGGCTCTAGGGTGCGTGGGCTTGGTAGCAGTGGCATGCTGGCTTAGTTGCCCTGCAGCATGTGGAATCTTCCTGGACCAGAGATCGAACCCACGTCCTCTGTATTAGCAAGCAGACTCTAGACCATTGAACCACCAGGGAATTCCAGCAAACTTTTCCTTAAAGGGCCGGACAGTACATATTTTAGATTTTGTGGGCCATAGGACTCTCTTGCCACGCCTCGACTCTTCTCCTAAAGTGTAAAAACAGTCATGGGCAATACATGAACGAATGGGCCTGACTGTCCCAATAAACCTTTATTAATAAAAGCAGACAGTGGGCCGGATTGTCCTGTAGGCTTTCATTTGCCTGGTCTATATAGAAAAGAGAGGGTCAGGCAGCCTGGGGCTATGGAAAAGGCAGGGCTTGGAGTCTGGGCAGCCTTGGATCCCAGTTCCAGCCCTGCCATGTGCCAGCTATGTGACCTGTGTGCAGATGCCTCCTGCCATGTGTCACGGCCCACTGCCCACCGTGCCCTGCTCCTGGCTGTCGGGCTGTGGCCTGTCCTGAGCTCTCAGGTTGGGCTGGGAAGGATTGAGCCTTGGCTGGAGCAGTGCCCCCCATGCCATGTTCCACCACCCGTCTTCCCAGTCACCTCACATTACCTCTGTTTCTCCATCTCACCAGGCACCAAATGTTTGTCACTTCCTGTGATCCTTACAGAGTGAGGCAAAATGTACACTGGACAATCTCTTAGAGGTGCTAAAACTGGATAAGGCCTCTCAGGGCTTTTGGGGGGAGGGAAGGGGGTGCAGTCACAGATCAGAAAGAAAGTCAATGGGCTGTGTGTCGGGGTTATGGGGTGTTATGTTCCATCAGACTTCCTGAACTGGACTACAGATATGCTGGTGGGAGTGGGGCTGGGCTGCCTGCTCCACATCTCCAGGGGCCACATGGAGGTGAAGGTGGGTACCAGATGACTCAACGAGGGGCCTCTTCATAAGGGTCTCTTCTCCTCCTCCCCTCCCTGCTCCAGAGCAGAGACCATTCACATCTCAGTAGGTTACACTTACTGGGGAGAGGACTTGTCTAGATGTGTGACATCTGACTTGTAGCATATCTTTAAAATATTTTGCATATAGGGTTAAAAGTTTTCCTTGCAAAGTCATGGAGTAATTATTAATAAGATGTGGCTTTGAGGGAAAGGGGCAGGAAGGCTCTCGACTGGTGTCTTGGTCTCATCACTGAAGTGTCTTGCTATAGGACTTTGAAGTAGAACTCTGAGGGTCCCTAAGCCTCAGCTTCCTCACCTGTGAAATGGGTTGATCCCACCCCCCAACTTCCTGGATAAGCACACACAAGATAAGGGCCAGGCTGAACACCTTATCCCACCACTGTCGGGAGAGGACAGGCCAGGATGAGAGAGTTGGCGACAGCCCCAGAAGGGAGGAACCTCCACAGATTTGAAATGTACTGAGCAGAAGAGGCTGTGTGGATTCAAGGGGCTCTGCAAATTCCCTGGGGGCATTGAGACCTCTTGACCCCGACATTCCAGGGGGTGGTGGGCTGGAAATCTGCATTTTAAAATACACTCCCTGGAGATATATGAACGTTAGGACCCTTGAGGGACAGGTCCCCAGCAAGGTTGAAAACACTACTTTGTGCAGGTAATCCAGTTGTGTGGGTAACTTGGATGGGCCTCCTATGGCCAGATCATCCAGCTTTTTTTGAGATGAAATTGGGATTCCTAGGTGAGCTCTTCTCTTTGGAAATATTGCACAGGTCAGACAGCACCCCATACAAAGCAGATGTGTCCCAGATTTGGACACATATACATTGCCAGGGACTCAAATTCCGAGGCCAAACCAGAAAAGGGTGAAGATGGGATGGGGCATGTGGCCCAGGGACGGTTTTAAGGCCAATTGCGTGGAAGCACTTGGAATGTGCAGCTGAATGATGGAGTCATTCATGGGAACAATGTCGCCCACCTCTTTCTCCAGGAGGCCACTAGTTCTTGAATACACGCGTGGCTGACTTGTAATGAACTGGCTGTGGGCCGGCCTTTCACAGTGGCCGCGCCCATAAGCCAAATAGCTTCTGCTTGAAAAGTTGCCTTTCTAAGGGGTAAACACCCTCTCTCTGCAGATTTTGTTTATACTTCTCAGGGGTTTAATAGGTTCCTTTCATTCCTGACAGCTCCAGATAATGAGACTTCAGGGTTGGCCCCCCTGGGGGCCCTGTTTCTTTCCTCTGGCTCCTTGCAGAGTATGTGTCTGCATTTCCTCTGCCTTTGTGCTGAGTTTAGAAAACGCTCCTGCAGTTAATTGCATAAGACACAGGGCATCAAGAGAGGTCATCACAGAAGGAAGTCCGTGCTGTACTGTTGGCTGAAAAACAGGTTGCTCTTAAACACGTACCTACTGTCTAGTCCCGTGTCTGGTTACGGAATACATGGGACTTCCGGTGCACATGTGTACCCACACATCTGTGTGGACATACGTTGCTGTATGAGGACGCAGGGGAGGGTAAGAGCTTGGACTTTGGATTTGGGCTCTGTCACGTACTATGGTTGACCCTTGAACGATGCAGGAATTAGGGGTGCTGACCACCCCACATGTCACAAATCTGCATAGTGCTGTCTGCCTCAAAAGCAAATGAAAGAGTGATACTCACTCAGTCTTGTCCAACTCTTTTCAACTCCATGGACTGCAGCCCACCAGGCTCCTCTGTCCATGGGATTTCCCCAGCGAGAATACTGGAGTGGGTTGCCATTTCCTTCTCCAGTGTCAAAAGCAAAGGAATTGATAACTGAATGGCCCAGGGGCAGGATACTGAAAGAGTTTGGATAGAATCAGGACTCAAACCCTAGCTGTTTTTCTTTTTTAATACTTGTCTATACCAGTTCTTTATTGTGGCATATGGGATCTAGTTCCCTGCTGCTGCTAAGTCGTTTCAGTTGTGTCCGACTCTGTGCAACCCCATAGACAGCAGCCCACTAGGCTCTGCCGTCTCTGGGATTCTCCAGGCAAGAACACTGGAGTGGATTGCCATTTCCTTCTCCAATGCATGAAAGTGAAAGGGATCAAATCTGGGCCCCCTGCCTTGGAAGTGCAGAGTCTTAGCCACTGGACCAGCAGGAAGTCTCAAACCCTAGCTCTTTGGATTCCACAAATTGTGATCTCTAAGCCAACATGGACTTTTCCCCCAGGCTTAAACATTGTGAAATGAAGATACAGATACTATGGTTGAAAAAAAATCCACATGCGTGGATTCACGCAGTTCTAACCAGTGCTGTTCAGGGGTCAGCCATACTTGCTTTCCTTGACTGTGGATTGGTGATCATCATGAAGGTCTCCGTACCTGATGAGGGGATGAAAGGGCATGGTGGGTGTGAAACACCTAGCATAGTGCCTAGGGTTAAGCCTTCCATATATGTTAGATAGGTGCTAAGCCTGGAGGGGAAAGAAGTGGGAAGGGGACTATTTCATTTCCTTTTATTCTTCTGTGTTGCTGGAGAATTTTTCAACAAGTGTATTTTATATACATACATACATACATGTATATATAATATGCAGATACATATATATATATGTATATATAAATTAGTTTACCGAATACCAGGAGACTTCGAGGTGGCTCGGTGGTAAAGAACTCGCCTGCCAAGCAGGAGACTCAGGAAACTTGGGTTCAGTCTCAGTGACAGGAAGACCCCCTGGAGAAGGAAATGGCAACCCACTCCAGCGTTCTTGCCTGGGGACTCCCATGGACAGTGGAGCCTGTGGGGCTACAGTCCATGGGGTCGCAGAAGAGTCGGACACGACTGAGCACGCGCACGTCCATGCTCAGGTGGTTTAAAAACATTGAACTTCAAGCCGGGGGAGCCGTCTCAGGGAGGCCCAAAGTCCCTCCCTGGCCCCTCACGAGGGGCCCTCAGACCTCGGTGTGGCTGTCGGTTGCAGTAACGCAGCCTCTCCCCGTTCCCCCCGCAGCTGGAGCCGGACGGACTGTTGGTGTGGGTCTTGGCCGGCACCCTGGGCCTCAGCCTCGTCTGTTCCTTGGTCTTGGTCCCGCTGCGGTGCTTCCAGCTGAGCCGAGTTTACGGCTGCTGCCTGCTCCTCCTCTACCTGACCTTCCTCGTGGTGGCCTTGCTCACTGAATTTGGAGTGATTCACTTGAAAACTGTGTGAGTGAAGCTGCGTCAGGGTCCGCCTGGTGGTCGGGAGGTGTCACTGCAGGCCGTGAGACGGAGGATGAAGTGCCTTCTGCAGAACCCCGCGTGCGCGGCCCTGACTGTGAATGGTGGGGTGGGCTCATGGGGGCCACACTCTCTGCCAAGATTCCAGGTCACTGTAATGTGCAGTGACGACAGTCAAACCTCATTTCTGGGACTGTGCCGATGGGGCTTCCCTGTGGACAGAGTCCCAGGCAGCAGGTGGAAGACTTCCTTGCATTACCTCCAGAGCCTCTTCTGAAGGTTGGGGTCTGGGTGGAAGGGGAAGCCTGGGTGCCTTCCAGGCTGGTTTGGGAAGACCCCAAAGACTTCAGGGCTGGAGGCGGTTAGTCACCCCTTGCTGCCTTCCTGCAATGTGTCTCAGGGCTCAGAGGGCTGCCAAACCAGGGTTTAGGGAATCAGGGTGACTCGGACCTGGCAGATAGCCCATGTCGGGTCAGCACAGAAAGTGTTCTGAGTTTTGGAGCTGCACCGTCCAGCAGAAATAGGAGACATGACCCTAATTGTGAATTTCTGAGTCGCCATGCTAATAAAGCCAAAAGAAAAAGGAGAAATTAATCACAATACATATTGTTCCACAATGGCAGCCAGTGGCAATGGCCCATCAGCGGCTCCATATTGGATGGTGCAGCTCCAGGCTCTGCCTCTAGAACTGTCTGCCGGCTTCAGAGGTTTCCCTATCTGCGAAACAGGAGTCAGTTTGACAGCGCCCTGCGCCTACCTCAGGGGGAGCCCTGGGCTGCGGTTCCCCTGCCTGCAAGCTCTGGGAGGGTGGTGAGCACTCCTGGGTGCCTTCCTGCTGGCAGCCAGTGACCCCTTTTTTAATAAGCCACTTTTCTGTTTGCTCGATGCCTTAGGCCAGCAGTAAAGGGATTCGACTGTCTTTTCTTCCAATGAACATAATTATTAAATATTTCAAGGATACAGACAATAACGTACACCCAAGCTGTTACTAGTTCTTCTTGGCCAGGGTGACAGGTGGTTGGTTCCAGGGCCAAAGGTTCTTGGGCCTGATGGATCTGGACTTTGTGGCGCATCTAGGGGTGGGGCTGAGGTGGTGTCCCTGCTCTCCACAATCGTGGAGGCCACCGAGTGGTGCCTGCTGGAAGTCACGAGGCGGCAGCCACACGTACAAAGCGGAGACTCTTTATTAATATACCAGAAATCCGCAGACACGGTGGGTTTTCTCGGTTACAAATCGCCAACGTACAAAACCTTACAGCGTCGTTCCCGCTACCGATACAAAATGATTGTCACGTGGTGTGGAGTAAGGCTGGGTTAGGTAGGGGCGGGAAGCGAGGAGGAGGGGCCGGAGGGCGTTCCCCTCCCAGAGCTGGGTTGGGGCACAGGGCCCTCGGACGCTGACTGACAGGCGGTGGGGCACCCAGAGCAGGCCTGCGCATCCTGTGTCAGCGTCACTGAGCTGATGTGGGAGGCGAGAGGGCATCCGAGCTGGGGGAGCTCACAGGCCTGGTGACACCCGCTCCCTGCTCGATGGCCTGTGTGCAAGTTGGAGGGTCCACCCCACTGACCCCACGGGGGCAGCTGTCCTTAGGCTCAGTGATGAGGGCACCCGCCAGTGGGCTGGAGTCTGGGCCATTGGCGCTGTTACCACTTGGCTTCCGTCCTGTCCCTGACTAAAAACAGGCCCTTTCGCAGGATAGGGTTGGGAAGCCTGGACTTAACCCCACTCTTCCTGGTAGCAGCTGTCACCCCGGCGGGGGGGCCGGTGCACTCAGCCTCCCTGGCACCCCTTTTCTGAGGGCAGATACTGAGGTAGGAGGACTCATGCCCTCCTTTCAAGGCTGCCCCTTGCCTCCTGCTTCCAGAATGCCCATTTCAATACACAAAAGCTAAAAGGCACCCAGTTGTGCAAATAAAGTTCCTTCTCTGGAGCAGGGAAGGGGCCCAGGACTGGGCCTGGTGTCAAGCTGCCCGTGGCAGCCCGTCGCTCCCCAGAGATCAGGAGGACAATGTCCATCTCCTGATTCCTGGTGGAAACCTCAGTGGTTCTTAGTGATTTGTTTCCCTAAAGGGCTGTGCTTTAAAAAAAAAAAAAAAAAGAAACATCACCACTCCTCCCCTGATGAGGGGCAGAGCTATGGGATGCTGGCTCTAGTGATCAGCCCATCCAAGGCCGCAGTCGAGAAGACTTGGCCGTGGAGATGGGGTAGGGGAGCTGGGTCCTGTCCCGCTGGAAAGAGAACGAGGGGAGGGCGGAGTCTCTGCCCCCGCCCCCGCCCTAGCTCACGGAGGCCTTGGAGGCAGCTGGAGAGCTGGGGTTGGAGCAGGACGCCCAGTGGGGGCTCTTCCCCCAGCCCCGTCGTCCCTGCATGCTGCACCCTGCAGCTGCACCACTGCTGACCCTGCCCTGCCGTGCAGTCACGCTCCAGCGGCGCTCTGATCTCAGAGGACTCGCCCAAGGTCCCCAGGAAACTGAGAGGCCATCTGAACCTCCTCCCGGGAGGGGGAGACCTTGGAGTGAGCTGAGTCCCCACTCCCACCTCAGTCAAGTCCACGGAGAGTGACTCGCTCAAGGTGAGGGCAGAGCCAGCCAAGGGGACCAACGAGTTAGGTGGCCGTGGACGACCTGAGGTCAGCTTCCATGCCTTTTGTTCCCATTTCCAGAGAACGCACATGTGTGAATGACTTGCTACGGTCTTTGGCAGAATCCTGAATTAACCAAAACATCTTTTTGTTTGAAGAGGACAATCCCAAGGCAAAGGGATTTAAGGAGAAAGCCCATTCACTCTAGGACTTGGTCTGGGGTGGTAGCCACCGGCCTGGCCTCTGGCCTGTTCTCCTCCTATGGGCCATCTTAGAAGCATTTTCAGCAACAAGGGTTGAAACTTATGGTAGGTGCGAAGGCTCATGGAGCCAGGATACAGCATCTCTGGCCACCGGGCGCTGGCTGAGATCTGACCATGCGCAGTGCCCATGGCCCCGGATCACACGTTCCGGTAGGTGCTTGCTGAGTACTGGTTTCCCAAGGGAACACCCATTCCATGATCATCACATCTGGAGACATACCAACCCGAGGATGTGGGCTCTTTCCTTCCTAAGTGGTTTTGTCCCCAAAGCAGGACACAGGAGCCCTGGGCCGGGGGCCGCAGGGCAGGTCAGTGGGGAGGCTGCCAGGCGGGGAAGGATTCTGAGCGCAGTGTCAGGAAGACGGCGTGGACAGGCACGCGGGCCCACTGTGAAGGCCAGACCTACAGAGATCGGCAGGTCCATTCAAGTGCTCTTGGGGCCTTCATGTTAAGAGCCGCTCTTGGTGGCCTGACCGCTCCCAAGATGAAGCTGACTTCCAGGGTTAAATAGGGTTAAGGCGGTTATAAACCAAACCCTATCTTGTCGGCCTTTTTCTCCTTTCTGTATATAAATATGTGCATATATATATATATATATGGATGTGTATATATGTATAACATATACATATATACACATACATTACTTTGATACATTGTAGTAAAATAATACTATTTGTGTTATTGCATAGAAGAGATGGCTTTTGCAGGCTGGGCTTAGGTGATGGTCTGGGAGCGCTGGCGACCGCCTGGAGATTGCTGGGTGGCAGGGACCGTGCAGCTGCTGAGCTGTCGCTGCTGTTTCTCCTGCTTGCGGGCGTGTTCCTCGTACCACTCCTAAAGCGAGAGAGCAGACAGCGTGCTGAGTGGGTCCCCGCCCCAGTCCTGCCAGCTAACCCCAGCCTGACGGGGGTCACCCAGGCCAGGCAGCTCTGGGCCCTCCACCTGCTGTGGGTGGCCGGAGGGAGTCTGCTGCCAGCACCACCCAACTGGGACCGAACACCACCCCTACCCCAGACCTGCTGGGAAGGTTGACTGTTCCCCTAAGTGGAAAAATTACTGAGCAATCTTTCCCTTTCTAATTAGAGGTGTGCAAACCTCCTTGTCCAGCGTGCTTTATACAATCCTCTTTGTAAATGAGGCCCAGGTAGTAGTAATCACCCTTTACTTGTGAACATAATCTGTGTGGTTCACAAAGGGATGTATCCCCTTTGAGCTGGGTGTCCTTATCTTACACCCGAAAAACCTGGAGTTCACAAGTTGTATAAAGTTGTGTGAAGTTTCAGTGCACCTCCTAACTCCCCTCTTCAAAGAGGCTGGTCCTGGCAAGAGGGCCAGGACCCCCCACACCCCCCAGGCTCCCTCTGCCTTGTGTGTGTCCTCCTCGGTTCTGGCTCACAGGATGAGAATGAGATGAGGTCAGTGACATGTGGAAGAGCAGATAGGGAGGCCACCTAATGCTTCAAGGGTTCAAGGCTGAGGCCTGAAGCACCCCTTCCTGAGTCCCAGACACCACTGGTGGTGGTTCCAACAGATAATCCCACAGCTCCCCACTGAGCACTCCCCACAACTCAAGACGGACACTGGAGATTGGCCCCCACCCGGTAGTGGGGAGGACTCCCGGGTAGGAGGAGATTGCAGCACAGTTGGGGTGCTCCTACCTTAATCTCCTCTTGGTACATCTTTAGGCTCAGGTCACTTTTGGTCCTTGATCTCCGTCCCAGAAACACTAAGGTATTTTGCTAGGGAAGAAGGGAGAGGTTATAGGGACCCGCCTGAGTCTGGGCCCTGGTGCCCAGCTTCAGCAGGCCTCACCTGCTCCTCTGGCTTCTGCAAAGGTGCCCCCCCACCAAAAAAAAAGTCACTAAAACTTGTGTGGACAGGGGCCTTCCCTGGTGGTCCAGTGATTAAGCTGGAGAAGGAAATGGCAACCTACTCCAGTATTCTTGCTGGGAGAATCCCATGGACAGAGGAGCCTGGCAGGCTACAGTCCATGGGCCTGCAAAGAGTTGGACATGACTGAGCAACTAAACAACCAGTGGCTAAGAATCCATCTTCCAATGCAGGGGACATGGGTTTGATCTTTGGTTGGGGAACTGAGATCTCACATGCCTCGGGGCAACTAAGTCTGTACGTCACAACTAAGGCCCAGCACAGCCACACACACACACACACACAAAAACTTGAGGGGATGGACAGTGGGGGAGGGTTTGCACTAAGCTCCTTTGGACGAGGCCCTGGGGCTCCCCACCTCGTATCTCTCCATCTGGGAGAGGATCTTGAGCAGCTGGGCGATGTCTGAGTTGGCTCCCTCTGCCTCCCGGTAGAGCTTCAGAACTGCAACCAGCTCATCTTTGGAGAGCTCCTTCTCCAGGGTGATGCCGCTGTCCACTGCGGGAGGGGAGGGCGGCGGTGGGAAGGTGCCTGGCATGGTCTGGTTTAGCCAGCCTCCCTGCTGCCCCTATGGGGAGCTTAAGGTTCCCTGGATCTGCAGGATACAACCCCCACGTCGCCCCCACCATCTAGCACTCCCGTCCCTCCCCTTTCCTGCCCTTCACAGGTGCTGTGAGGAGCGCTGCTCAGGCCAGCAGCGAACAGGGGACACAGGGCTGCAGAAGGCTGTCCCCAAGCCAAAAGAGAACGATTAGGTAGCCTGAGAGGACAGAGATTTGGAAACAAGTAGCAGTAGGGATGTGGCAGTTTTGATGGAGAATCTGGAAAGAACAGAGGATCAGTACACAGAAAGCTATGCAACCCGGGAAAAGGGAGGCAGTCACTGAAGCCGGGGGCCTGTCAAGCTGCTATGGGCTCTGTGGCCCACAGTATTTACAGTTTAAAATCAAGAACCAGAGGACAAACATGTTTAGGAACACAGGGACGGTAACTAAAAGAAACAGCTAAGGGGTGAGCAGATTGGGCAGAGGGCTGCTGGGGTCATAGTCGGCCTGTGGTTTTTCTTGATCTCTGACCTGTATTGTTCTGGTTTTTAAGATGAGATCCTGGGCATTTTTTTTGTCATTAAGTATTTGAAAATAATGCAAATAAGAGGTCAAGAAAGATGAGCCAGACTGGTAAGCAGTACTGCCAGGAGACTGGACATCCAGACAGCTGAAAAGCTGACAGCTGGACAGACAGAAGCACAGCAGCTGGCAGACACCTGCACTGACCTTCTGAGTCCTGGTTCTTGCGGCTGTAGTTCATTCGGAAGACAAAGGCTTCGAGGATGAAGGCCACAATGATGGTCATCACCACCTGGCCAGGCGCAGGGAGAGGAGGGGAGAGGAATGGGGCACTGTGAGTTGCGGTGGGGCCCCAGAGCCCAGCCAGATGTGTCCCTGGCCCCCTCCTCCCTGAGCTGCACCCAGTGAGGAGGCAGCTTGTGAAGACAGGACGGCGGGCACTCTGCAGCCCCCAACCTACCATGGTCACGATGTAGAAGGTCATGAAGTAGAGGCGGCTCCAGTGCGACGTCTGAGAGGTGACACCTTCCTGCGAACGGAGGGAAGCAGGCGGTGAGCGAGCGCTGGGGGCGGGGATGCGCTGTCTACGCAGACTTCTCCATGGCCCCCGCTCTTTTCAGACCCTTCCTGCTCTGCCTTCAGTTGTGGAGACAAAGGAGGCCAACCTGGCTCCTTGAGTATAAAAGCTCCTCTGTGCTCCTTAGGCCTGGACGCCTCCCTGCCCAGAGCTAACGGTTCAGGACTGATGGAGGCAGCCTTTGGAAGAATTTAAGGGCTAGGAAAAACCAACCAAGCACCTTGGCCACACTGTTCCTTGATTGGCAGGTCCCCCCCCAGTGGTGGGAGCAGGACAGAGACCAGAGGCTGCCTGGCCTCTCCTGGCTGGTGAGGGATGTGCAGAGAGGGTGGGGAGCAAGGCCACATTCAGCTAATGGTGGGGTGGCCCCTGGATTCAGCCCATATCCTGGTCTTCCCGCAGAACCCCACCCCCTGCGGGGGATAGGAGAGCAAAGCACCCCATGCTGGGCTGGGCGAGGGGAGACCTGGCTGCAGCGAATGGTGGGTGGACACCCCCAGGAGCTGACAGGGAGGTCCTTACCATGATGATGTACCAGTTGTTGACGACCGTGAGCTCGAACAAGGTCACTGCCAAACAAAAGGGAGACACAGAAGCGTCTTAATCAGACCCGCTTTTGCAGAGTGGGGTCAGTGACCTCTCTCCATCTATTCTGGGTACCAGGCACCTGTCTGCCAGCCTGGGCTGCGCGCTCCAGAGAGAGTGGCCAAGACCCTTCCAGAGCGCCCACCCCATGGGAAGTGGTCCCATCTTGGCCTGGCCCCAAAAGCATGCATCTTTTGCCTCAATAGCTCGAGATGCTGGGGTGGGGACCAGGGCTGGGGTAAGGATGCTGAGGAAGAGCCCCCCAGACCTTCCTCGGTCTAGGATGTCATGAGGGGATGCTCTGAGAAAGCTGCGTCTGGCAAGGCCCCTTCCCTCCATGGCCCTCTGCCCTCCCAGCTTCTCCGTGGAAGCCGGGAGCAGAGCTGTGTGGGCCTGGCCTGGGTGGTGCAGGGTACGGTGGCTGGGGCCTGCCCTGCATCAGGCTGTACCCCTCCCAGCCAAGCGTGAAGCTCTGCTGCTCCCCGATGCTGAGAAAGGAACAGGAGATGCAGTAAAACCTGGCGACCGAGTGAGCCCTGGGGTCTGGCCTGGGCTGCACCCCCAAGCTGGGCAAAGCAGAGGCTCCATGGGGGCCAGACAGGCCTCGAGTGACTGTGGCAAACGCCCTGGGAAGGGGGAGGCCTCGGCCAGCTCCACTCCCCGGCACCTGGGACCTGTGGGTGCCATGGCCCGCCTGCACTTCTGCACTCACCAAAGCTATTCAGGATGTTGTCAAAATTGTTGAGATAGTAGTAGCCCTCCTCCACGACGGTCCTGTTGCCCACAGTGTGGTTCAGCCAGCGGTAGGCGTCTGCCACTGTGCTTGTACTGGCCAGGGAGACAGAAGGGTGGGGGGAAGGTCACAAGACAACTGGTCACCTCGACAGAGGACAGAAAATTTAAACAAACCAAGGTCTGACCAAGGAGCATCTGGCCTGGACCAGCCTGGTTTCCTGCCCAGCACCCACCCCCCCCAAGCCCCCGGCTCTCTTGCCTGTCTTCCTGTCTCAAGGGGAGTCCCCAGGGTGCTGGTGGGAACCCCCGGACTCGCCCCCCACATCCTCCTCCACTTGGCATTTCTCTGCTGCCAGCCGAGACCTCCCTCTCAGCTGCTGGAGGAGGGGAAAGACAGTGCGTCCTCTAGGCAACTGCCCCGCCCCTGTCCCCACCCCCGCCAGTCTGGGGTGTGCTCTGGAGGCCAGCAGAGCCTGGAGAGAGGCCCCCTCGTCATGGGGCTTCCCCAGCACCTGCTGGGTGTTGTATTCTCTCCTGTTCTAATCAGTTGCTCCTGTTCTGAGAGCTTACTTGCTACTTCCCTTCCAGCCTTTTATGGCTCATCTGCTGTAACTCATGCTGATGGTTTGACATGTTTGGTCCTTGGGCCCCCGAGGAGCTTGTTCAGAGGGCAGCATCCTGACAGGGTGGGGTCTGGAGTTTGCACTTTTAAGCAGCTGCCCTGGGGGTTCTGGTGTGCTCTAAGATCTGTGACCCACCGCTATGGGCTCTGGTTCTGAGCCCAACACACTGCCGGTGTCTCTGGGACCTTTATCTATCAGAGCTTGAAGCTACAAGGATAGATTCTAAAGAGAATCCTGGATGCACCATGGGGGCCTGGGAGGAAGGAAGGGATCACGGGAGGTTGTGTTCCCTGCTCTGTCCTTCCCGCGTGTGTCTGTCTCATCCTGTCAGGCCACCCCTAGCTGACCTGTCTGCCCGGGGCCCTGGCCCACACTCCAGCAGTGGAGCAGCCTCCAGTGTTCAGCGTGAAGGGAAAGCTGATGGAGGCCTGGTGGCAGAGAGGCTCCCAGAGCCTGCCTGGGGGACAGGGCAACTGGCTCAATGTCCTCGCTTCAGGGAGGGCCCTCCCCTAGCTGCTGCACTGGACTGACAAGCCCTGGAAGCTCAGCACGGGATCCCAGGGCTGTAACGGGTACGGTGGCTTTGGGAGTCGGGTCCCTGGGGAGTCAGCTGGCGGTGCCAGTCCCGTCTGGGACCCTCCAGGAACGCAGGCTGCCCCCGGGGGGCCCCTGCCGTGAACTCACTTGCAGCAGTTGGGGTAGAGGATGCCACAGAAGAATTCCATGCCCACGATGGCGAAGGAGTAGTAGAAGATGAGCAGCGTGAGGCCCAGGCTGGGGAGGAGGGTCAGAGGGCACAGGGTGATCGAGGGCCCGGCAGGAGAGCCCAGCTTGCCCGGCGGCCCCGGCACCACAGACCCCCGAGCTGACCGAGGGGAGATGCGTGCCCCTAGCCAGGTGCGCCGGCTGGAGAGTGCCTGCAGGGGAGGGGGCCTCGGATTCGGGTTAGGGGGTGGAAGAACGGCTCGGGTGAGGACTCTCGCACCAGACGCCCCTCTACCAGCAATTCACCCCTTACCTGTGAAGGTAGACTCACAGGTGACCCTTACCTGTGAATGTAGACATAGGTGGTAAGTGAAGGTGACAGTTCCCTGCCCTCCCTATTAACTATATCAGATGGCTCAGTGAAGACAAGGGGAGCCAGGGAGACCTGTGGTGGTCAAGACCTCGGGCTCCTTGAAGACCCGTCAGACCCTCGATGTCCGTCCTTTCCGGGACTCCTCCTCGCCCCGCCACGACCACCCACCCAGCTGCCCGCCCCGAGGGGGCACAAGCCTCAGGGCTCTACCTGGCCATCCGGGGCAGCAGTTCAAACATGGTGTCCAGCACGTTGCGGTAACGCTTCTTCAGCTTAAACAACCTGAGCGAGGGAAAAGGGAGGCCAGCCGGGTCACTTACAGAGGCCGCAGCTCGGCCCATCCACTGCACCAGGGGGTTGGGGGGCACGGCAGGCCTGGGGCCTCTCAGCCACCTGAGCGCCTCCTCTCCCCCAGAGTTGCCAGCTGGGCACTCGGCTTAGGTGACTGGTACCCTGGGAAGGGTGGTGGCGGTGCCAGGATGTTGGGGGCGCGACGGGCTGGGCCCCTCTGTGAAGGGATTCAGGGCAAGACTCGGATGGCCGTGAATGGGCTCGCAGCTGGATATTCTAGAGGAAAACGAGGCTTCAGAGGACACAAGGAGACCTCTTAAACTGGTAAAGGACAACATCCATAGATTTCTACAGATCTGTGCTAGGTTCATACACTGGTGCCCGGGGGGGAAGCTGAGAGCAAGTGATGGTTTTTCTTGACAAGGGACTATGCCAGAAAATCACGCCTAGGGCACGGTAGGGGCTCAAAGGGTCTTTCTGGACCCTCAGGGGGCTGTGGCTCCCTGGTTTGTGACTGAGCACATGGGTTTCTGTGGCTGCAGCTGATACCAGCACAGGCCAAGTTCACCAGAGCCCTGAGCCATGGTTCTCTTCCACGGTCGGAGGCAACGGGTCCCAAGATGTGGGCGGGGAGCAGTCTGCACAGGAGGTCGAGGCCCCCAGCACGCCCGAGCACCCACCCCGGGAGCTCCTGCAGGGGCGAGCCACCTCTGACACGCGGCCGGTGAGCCCTGGGCTCCGTCTGGTCGCTGCCCGCCCACCAGACCCGGCCCCTGCCGTCACCTCAGGCCCGGCCCTGCCATCACCTCAGCAGCTGGAGCGGGCGCAGGACCACTATGAAGTAGAAGGGCTCAGTGTTGAAGGCCAGAGCCAGCAGCCCCAGGAAGGCAAAGGTGGTGACGCAGACGTCGAACCTGAGGAAGAGAAGCCGTGGTCTGCTCAGCCCGCCCCCCGGGGCTCCCCTGCTCCAGGGACACCCCCACAACGTCCGTAGGCTTCTACACATGTGTGCTCGTTTCCTGTGGTGGTGGCCAGGGAAAGCTGAGAGCGAGGGAGGATTGTTCTTGACAGGAGACTCAGAAAATCAGGGCTGGGGTGTGGTAGGGGCTCAGCGGGGCCCCGTGGACCCTCAGAGGTTGCGGCACTCTGGTTTATGACTCAGCACACATGACGGCTGGAGCCCACACACCAAACCACTGCAAAGGCGGCCGCAGGCCCCGCAGGGCCCACAGCCGGCCAGCTTCCTGCTGCCGTCGGGTGTCCTTGAGGCTGGCGTGGCTGGGCCTCTCAGTCAGCAGCACACCCCTCAGGGGTCGGAAACCCCTTCCTGAAGGTCCCGCACTGGTCTCATGGCAGACACGGGATACACCAGTGACCCTGGGGAAGGGACTTCGGGGTGGGGCAGGACCACAGTGGAGGCCCGTCTGGAGACCAGCTACCCCCACGCAGGGTAGAGGACCCACCCCCCATCCCCCACCAGATATATATTAAGGCTCTGCACCTGCCAACTGCAAGCGCACGCCCTGCTGCTCTGCCCAGCTCCTCTCTACTTATTAACCTATTTCCTCTTGGGACCTGAGACCACGTGAGCGTGGCCTGACTTTGCAGGTGAGTTAACTTTCGTGGGTGGTGAGCGACCTCTCGGGGTCTCTGAAACAGGGAGAGGGGCCTCCAGCTCGATGCTGAGCATGCATCAGGCTGCGTGCCACCTCCTCTGTGAGCGTTGTGGTTTTCAGGGAGGATAAGAGAGCTTAGTTGTCAGGGAGGGGTGTGGGGTTCAGTGACTCAGAAAGAGCCAGCCGGCCTAAGGACCCCCAAGAGGCCTCCTCCAGGAGGGACTGGGGGGGTTGTCCCAGGGAGGAAGATGAAGGCCTCTGGGGGTGCCCAGAGCCACAGGCAGAACCCCTCCAGAAGACAGAGACCCAAGCTGGCCTCGGACCTTCTGGTGGTGGGTGCAGAGGGAGAGGGCCCTTGGCTTTCATCAGAGTCTCTGACATGGTTGAGACACATGCTCTGGGGACTTCCCTGGTGGTCCAGGGGCTAGGACTCCTCGCTCCCAAGGCAGGGGACCCAGGTTCGATCCCTTGTCAGGGAACTAGATCCCATGTGCCGCAACTAAAGAGTTAACACGCTGGGCACCACAGCTAAGACCCGCCATGGTCAAATAAATAATCAAATATATATTTTTTAAAACAGAGATACATGCTCTGTACTCACAGGTTCCATCCGGAGGACAGGTACTTGATGGGGCCCAGGCCGGCAACTTTCAGGAACAGCTCCACCGCGTAGACTGTGCAGGAGGAGGCAATGAGCAGGGGCCCTGCTGCAGCCTCCCCCACACCTGGCCTGGCTCCTTTCTCAGGACTCTCCTGAGGTCTGGTCGCGTGCGCTGTGGACACCCACGTCCCACCTGCGCCCCCAGTGAGAGGGTGGGCTCTGGGGCAGGACCTGGCCCAGATGCTGGCCAACCAGGGCTGCCTACTAACAAGACCAGCACGCGATCCCGCTGTCTGGGGGGTGCCAGGCCCTGCACTGGGTGCTTAGAGTTTAGAGGAAGACGGGGAACGAGGATGTTACACTGGGGGAGGTATTACATTTGAAACAATCGGGCCAGCCTGAATGTGATCTTGGTCTGCTTGAGAGGCGGAAGGAAGGTGGGAGTCACTGGAACATGATGAAAGGAGGAGGTGAAGGGGGAGCTGTGGAGGGGACTTCGGGTCACACGAGAGACACACCCGGGAATGGACCCCCAGGGCTCTCTGACCCGAGTGTGTGCGCTGAATCCCTATGCTACTCTGAACTCTGCAGAAGATGCCAGAGGGCACTAATGAAGGCAGTCGAAGTCCTACTTTTTTTAAGAAGAATGAAAATAATTTAGGATGTGGCGTTACTAGTTATGTCTAATGTTTAGACATGATGGGGGAGAGGGGTGTGGTGAGGCGATGAGTGCACTGGCAGATGAGACACCAGGGTAAGAGAGGGCAGGGGGTCCTGTGGAGCAGGATGCGTTCAGGGGAACAAGGCTGGGGGGTGGTGCTGGTGAGAGATGAGGCCTCAGATGCAGACTGAAGGGGCCCCACGTGGCCCTGTGAGTCACGCCCAGCACAGGGACTTGGTCTGGAGGGCAGTGGGCAACCACCAAAGAGTTTAGAATCGGGACAGGGGAGAATCGGACCCTACTCCTGCTTCCCGCCCCTGACACTCTCCTGCTTTAAAGAGGAGCCATGAGACCCTAACCCAGAAGGAGGACAAGCACACGAGCAAGGCCATGCCAGCAACTTACTAGTCAGAAAGACGAGGTGACTCCACGGCACGTGCTTAGAGACGAAGTTCCCACCTGTAAGAGAAGCAGCAGTTGAAGAGGTGGGCGAGGGGCTTCCCTGGTGGTCCAGTGGTTAAGAATCTGCCTGCCAACGCAGGGGACATGGGTTCGATCCCTGGTCGGGAGAGATCCCATATGCAGCGGAGCAACTAAGCCTGTGTTTGAAGAGCCCAGGAGCCGCAACTACTGAGCCCACGTGCCCCAACTACTGAAGCCCGTGTGCCTAAAGCCCACGCTCCACAACAAGAGAAGCCACTGCAATGAGAAGCCTGTGCACCGCAACGGAGATAAGCCCCTACTCTCCACAACTAGAGATAACCCGCACCCAGCAACAAAGACCCAGCATAGTTGCAAATAAATATATAAATATATCTTTAAAAAAAAAAAAACAAACAGGTGGGCCAGGTGCGCCCACAGGCCAGGCCGGTCCCCTTGCTGGGCTCACCTTTCAGCATGAAGGTCTCCACAAGCATCCAGACCCCGTTGACCGCCACCACCAAATCTGCAACAGACAGGCTCATGAGCACAGGTGGGTGTGGAAATCCACAGGTCACAGCTGCAGCCCCTGCTTAGTTTATAGGCAACTCTGAGAGAATGCAGGGCAGCTCCATGTACACCCAGATAACAGGTGACTTCCTGCTTAAGGCTGTTACCATGAGCTACATCGACCAGTGGTTTCACTTAGAAAACAGCTACAGATTCCTAAAGACACGCTCTATGTCACTGTAGGGATACCAGTTAAGATGTTCCAGGACCAAAAAAAAAAAAAAAGATGTTCCAGGACAGTAGAAACTAACACAACACTGTAAAGCAACTAGACTATTTTAATTGATAAAAATTTTAAAAACTGTTTCCGTAAAACCTGCAGCTTATTCCAGGTTGATGTATAAGATGGACCACATACAAAGGGTTTGAGTACTGACATCTGTTTTTCCCTAGAGACATCTGATCCGTCAATGACACCAGGAACTAATTAGCAAAACTGCACATGCACTTGGCCTTTCGTCTAGCAATCCCACTTACAGGATCCACCCCAATGAGACATTGGCAAAAACACAGAATGACGTATTCTGAAAGCTATTTACTGAAGAGCTATTTGTGATTGCAAAGAAACTGGAAACAACCTAAATGATGGACAGGAGGCTGGATGAGTAAACTATGATACATTCACAAAATGGTATACTGTCAACTATAAATCTTAATTATGTTGAACTGATTCATAGGGCTTTTCAGGTCTACTATATCCTTCTACTTTTCTATCTATATCACTAAATTTTTGAAGAGTTTGATATTGAAACTCCAACTAAAAATCTTAATGTATCTACTTAATTGTAATATATATAATGTAATATATAATAGAACCATACATAACTTTGTTCTGTATTTTCCAAGTCTCCTGTAAATGTGTTATCATACTTTCACAATTAAAAAAAAAAAACTCATGAAGTACATGTATAATATCCATAGAAAAGAAAGAAAAAAATGATCATCAGCAATTAGACAGTTAAATATTTAAAAAATGAAGAACATCTCTGTATTAATAAGATGTGGTCTCTAGAACATATTGTTAACTGAAAAAAGCAAAGTTGAAAAAAGTGTATAAACTGTGTTAGTTTATTTAAGACAGGAAAATGTGCATATATGCATCTACTTATAGTTTTTAAAAATGGAAGGATAAAGTATAATAAAAGTTACACAGTGGGGGCGGTGACAGGATTAAATGAGACTTCCTTGAATATATTTTGTCTGGTAGATCTGACTTGTAATCATATATATATATATATATTTTTACATAATTATAAAGCAAAATTAAATGTAAGAAGCCATCTCTAAAATAATGTTTAAATGCTCCATCATTTCATTTTATTTTGGCCATGCCACGCAGCATGTGGGATCCCAGTTCCCCCAACCATGGATCAAACCCCCGTCCCCTGCAGTGGGAGCACAGAGTCTTAACACCCCTGGGCCGCCAGGGAAGTCCCCTAAAATTTTTTTTTAAAAATGAAATAAACGGTACTGATGAACCTATTTGCAGGGAAGGAATGGAGATGCAAATATAGAGAATGGATTTGTGGACAGAGTGGGGGAGGCAGACAGTGGGACCAATGGAGAAAGAACAACATATATACATTGTCGTATAAAGTAGATCCTGGTGAGAAGTTGCTATATGACACAGAGAGCCCAGTCTGGTGCTCTATGATGACCTAAAGGGGTGGTATGGGGGGGAGATGGAAGCTCAAATGGGAGGGGATATATGTATAATTATGGCTGATCCGTGTTATTGTAAGGCAGAAACCAACACAACATTGGAAAAATTTTAAAAACAAAATTTTTTTGAAATAAAAAAATGAAATAAATCTTAAACATGCATCTAGATGGTGACATACCCACATGGAGAAAAACTATTCCGGGTGACCTTAAGACATAGTCATCTAAATGTTTATCCCTGCGGTGGTGTTTCTAACAATTTTAATGGTTGTGTTGGTATTGTTCTTTTGGAGACTACGTGTGGAGACAGTGTGGACTGTGAGATACAGCAAGTGAGCAGTTGTGTCAGTATTGCTGGGAACTAGGATTTTAAGACTGGGAATTTAGATATGAAAGAATGATGGAGTTAGGTAAAAACCTATAGTCCAAAATTTCAATTAAGAATATCAAGAAAAATTCACAAGCTAGTTTACCTTTAAAAAAAAAAAAATCCTACCTCTGTCCATGGGAAGTCCTGGAAACAATAACCAACTCCAAGCAACGCGTACTGTTAGCATCTCCAACTGTGATCTCTAAACACCATTTCCCGTTAAATGGAACCACAGCTCCTTAGAAAGGGTGAATCCCACCAATCCTCTGGGTGAGTAGAACGGTCTGCATCTGTGCAGTCCCATTGGTCATCATTAGCCAGATGTGGTTACTGAGTGCTCAAACTTCGGCTACTGTGATGGGAACTGAATTTTTAATTTTAGTTGGCTTAAATTCAAATAGCCACATGTGGCTAATGGCTGCCATGTTGGACAACACAGCTCTAGCTCTAACTACCAAACTACAGGACATAAGCAACAGAGGAACATGCAAACACAAGGCTGAAGGACAAACGATCCTGTTTCTTCAACTAAATATTGGAAGAGGGAAAAAATGGATGGAGGAGAAACCTATAGATTAAAACAGGTCAAAGTGATGTGTCAACCAACCACAATCTGTGGTTCTGGGATTTGATTCCTAAAACCCCAGGTCTGGAGAAGGGGTGATGAGCTGGACTGAGGGGATTAGATGGACAAGAAAGACCGGCCAGGAGATGATAACTGTTGAAGCTGGGGGATGGGTACATGGATGCTCATTACAGTCCCTCCACTTTCACACATGCTTGGAATTTTCTATGATAAAAAGCCAACGGCATGACTTATCCCTTGCCCCTCCACCTTCTGGAGCAGTAAGACTCAGGAGGAAAGAGACCTAGAGCTGTGACATTTTGCACTTACACATGAAATACTGGAAGGCCTTGGACTTCACAAGGATATTAATTCCTATTTGAAGAGAAGAAATGCTAACAGTGAAATTTTCACACATAAGTATATACATGATCACCAACCACATATGTCATGCATGTAAGCAAATGGGGTGTTTATGTCCAGGGGATGAAAAAGGAAGGACCTGCTCTCAGAGGAACGCCCATTCTTATGCCCCCGGACAACAGTGCATTGGCAACAGCCGCTCTGGGAAGAGCCGGGGCAACCTGGAGCCATGACAGCAGAACAAGGTTTTGTTGGCTGCTCCTAAAACTTCAAGTTTGCTCCTGGCCTAGACCCGGCCCTGTTTACTCATCCTCTTGAATAACTATCTTCCCAATGGGATGGAAAACTCGCTAAAGAACATGGAATAGTAACAGCTGTGCTCAAAGTTCTATCCTATCTTGGGAGAAATCCCAAAATAGGATATACCATTTTAACTCTTTTTTTTTTTTTTTTGGCCACATTGAGCAGCACGGGGAACTTCCCCAACCAGGGACAGAACCTGAGCCCCCTGCATTGGAAGCACGCATCTTAACCACTGGACCGCCAGGGGGGTCTGGCCATTTTAACTCTTGTTCAAAATAGTTGAACTGTAACCCCTGTGAGCTAAGCACAGGGAACTTCAAAACTGGCATGAAATTCAGGGAAAACTATTAGGTAAATGATACAGTGGACTCATGTTAAAATTTTGAATTTTATATGATACAAGCATCACTATGAGATCAGATACACTAGCTATATATCCTGATACAACAGGAAGGTAAAAAGTCTATTATTAGGTAAAAAGGCATGTTTCAGAACAGAATCTACGATGTTTTTTAATCTGTTCTTAAAAGGCACAGAAAATAACCTGTAACAAAAGGAAACAGATCAGAAAATTAATACTGATTATCTCTGTGTGGGAGACTTTCCTTTTCTTCTAATTATCTAACTTTGTATCCATTTCCTTCAATGAATAACTATTCATATAGTTCAATATTGATTGAACTAATCAATAATAGCTCGAGAAATAATCCACTATTATTTTTTGTTTGGTTTTTATGTTACTGATTTCCCTCCCTAGTCCAATACTAATTCTCTGCTAGGGTCATCATACTCTTTTACACACCCAGTTCATATGCATGTGCGCACACACACACTCTGGTCATGTTCTTTAAATGCTCATCAGTGGCCTCTGGAAACCTCCATTTGTCCCCAGCTGTCAGGACGCCATGTTCAGGTCAGCCTTACCTTTGAAGATGAGGAATGCTGTCCTGGGAAGCTCATCAAACCAGTGTTCTCTATTTCTCTTTGCCTGACCGAGGAACAGGGCCGTGGGAGAGAGGAAGTTAGAACCAGGGACCGGAAACCCAGCCCTGGGGGCCAGGGTGCCGCTTTCCTTTCCTGCTCTCTGACTAACTTGGGAAACCATGAAAATACTCGGGGATCTACAGAACAACCAAGCCAGCCAGGTCTGCTGATCTTTTTCAGTGTGCTGTGCACTGGCATTATTTTTATATGGTCCTGAAAATACCACAGCAGGGTCGGACTCTCATGACCCCATTTCCCAGGTGAGACAAGTCTTGGAAAGGTTCCATAACCTGCCGGATGTCACACGGTGACTAATGGGGTCTGAGACTCAGGGCTCTTAACCTGGACACCACATTGCAGGTGGATGGGCAAGTGTGGGCCGGGGGCCACTTGTTTCCTCTGCAATGCACGGCGCCCAGCCGAGAGCTGGACCGGCTCATCCCCCTCCCATGGAACCGTCGGCCCGGTCCCTCCCCAGAGAGCACCCACCTTCCACTTCAAGGCAGCAACTTCATAAATATCATGAAAGTCCTTCAGGCTGTCATAACCAACAAGAAAGGGCAAAAAAAAAAAAAAAAATCAGGGCACGTTCCCACGGAGCTTCAGTGGTTCTCACACCCGCCTGCCTGTGGTCACCTTCGAGAGGTGGAGGGGGTGACATGTGGGGGTCCCAGCCCGCTGGGGCCCAGGGGACAGGTGCCTGCTGGCTTTTCATCTCCTCCTCCCCCCAGACTACTGATACTTCATCCACTCGGTCTTCACTGACTACCACCAGCTTGCGTCCCCCAGAGAGCCAGCCCCCAAATGACCACCACTGTTGGACAGACAAGGGCGGAGCATCCTTTAGCAGAGGACTACCTAGAACAACAGGGGCTGAGAGGTCAGCTCAGACTGAGCTCTCTCACCCTCGTCTCTACAGCACGGCTGTTGCTTCTCAAATCGAAAAGAAAAGGGTTTTGGTCATCAGCAGTCAGAAGACCAAGACTGACCAGAGAGAGGTCGGGCCCTGTTCTCTGAGGCTGTGCCAGGGCTGTGAGTTTGTGTGTGTTGTTCACATTGCTCTATGGATCTGTTCACATCAACTACCCCAGCTTGCTCAGGGCTTGAGGGTGAGCAGCTGGGCCAGTCCATTTCACGAGCCAGTACATTCCTTTCTTGTTGTTGAATTTATACTGGACGTGGGTTGGACTTTGTCATTTGTAAAAAGAATCCTGAGCAATAGGGTCTATGTGCATAAAAAGCTCTGCAAAGAAAACAAAGTCTCTAAGAGCATCTTTGCCCACCCATCCACCCCAGGGCCTCTTATCAACGCCTCCTTTGGCTATTCTGCACCCACTTGTCATCCTCTCACCTGAGCAGTGGCGTGTTGCTCTGATTCAGGGCCTTGAACGTGAGATAGCGCTCCCCCGCACTCATCCGGGGCTTGTAGAAGCGCATCAGGCCTTCGAACTGCCTGTAGGAGATGCCGGCGGACCTCTGGGGAGAGAGGGAAGATGGCCACATGGAACACGGGAAAACTCAGAGTCCAGCTGCCCCTTCCCTTGGGGGGAGCCACGCCCGATGTCCCACATCACGTGGGATCCCAGGGTGCCCTGCTCTCTCTCGTTCTCCCAAGGGCAGGACCCCTGGTTTCTGAAGCTGCTGGCCCTTCTACACTTAGGAGATATTGGGGGTGTGGTGGAGGTGGGGGGGAAGGGCAGGAGAACAAGGACCAACCCCCCTCCCTGGCTCAGCCCCCGGCACCCCTACCCGCTGGCTGACGAGCAGGCGGTAGGCGTGCTGGATGGCAGTTCGCTTGTGTAGCAGCAAAGACTTGAACTTGCGTTTCTCGACGTCATTGAAGGTGTCAAATACCACAGCCAGGAGCTGAGAGGGAAGAGCAGAGACCTGGTGCCCATGCCTACTGGGCCTCAGGGAGGGAGTTCCTGAGGGAACAGTTCCCCAGCCTCCAGAGGGCGCTCCTCCAGCCACCCCAGAAACGGGTCGAGAAGAGCCTCTCCCCTGGCCAGGTGGTGTAGGAAGTTCATCTCCAAGTTTAGGAGAGGAAGGTCATTCGTTGCTGCTTATAAATTTCCCCTCTACAGATTCGTGAAAACACTATTACATTTTCCCGCGGTTTTTCTTCTCTGCCTGTGGCTAATCCCTGCCTGGGCAGTTTTATAAGGGGAGAGAAGCGGTGAGGGGAACACGCTGGGGCCTTTGCCCCATTTAGCTCTGGGTGATGGCCAGGGAGGCTGTGTGTCCATCCTATGCCCTCCCAACCTCAGAGCAGGGAGGGACATCGCTGTCCCTTCCTCCCCTGTCCCCATGTGGCCCCCAGAAATGAGGGATGAGAGGTGGGCCTGCACCCAAGGGCACAAGGTTCTGGAATTGCCCAGTTCCAAAGTCAGCGTGTGAACGACACAGCCTGTGTTATCAGAGGGTGATGGGAGGGCGGGAGCAGAATTTGAAAGAAGACTTTTTGGAGGACACTTTCTTCCAAAAATATTTTGAGGGGGACTCTCTTTGCCTCTCTATCCCTTCAAACTGCCCCCCCCACACACATTTCCCTTTAGATAAGGGAGTCAGCAAACTTTTTCTGTAAAGGGCCAGAGAGCAAATATGTTAGGCTCTGTAGGCAAGATGGTCTCTGTAGAAATCACACAACCCTGCAGGTGTAGCATGAAAGCAGTCAGGCTATATACAAATGAATGGGCGTGGCCATGTGCAATAAAACTCTATTGACAAAAACAGGTGGTAGGCCAGGTTTGGGCCCCAGTGGCTGACTCATACCCGTATTTTCACAGTTCAAAATACCTGTTAAAGCAAATAATTACACATAACGATATTTTTAGGATTCTAAACTAACAACAGTATAAAAGAACTCTAAGATGTACAAACAGATATCCAACATACTTATTTTGGGTCTTGAGAAATTAAAAAAAAGAAAATATTTTCCTGCTTAAGACATCCCATTTTAAGGCAGGGATGGAAGCCTGGTGGGCTGCCGTCTATGGGGTCGCACAGAGTTGGACACGACTGACGTGACTTAGCAGCAGTAGCACAAGTCTACCCCCAGAGAAATGGTTTTCCATTTCTATACCTGGGTCTGACTGTGGTGACTGGTGTGGGGACACTCATCAGAAGTATAAAAATAAATGCAAGACTTGGTAAGTCCTCTTCCTTATAATTCTGGCATTCATGTGGTCTCAGCTCCAGCCTGATGGTATGGTCTGGGAGGAGGCAATCTGCTGATGGCAGGAACACTCCTGGTGGCCAGTTGAGCCTTCAAAGTTCCCAGTGTGCATGGGGACTACACATTGTCCTTAAAGGAATGTGTTCTGTATTGGGTTTCCCAGGGGTTCATAATAAACGGGGTAGAAATATACAGGACATTCCTGGCATGTGGGTGCAGTGGGATGGGGTGGTTAAGAGCAGGGCTCTGGAATCAGACCAGTTCATCTGGCCACCTGAATTGTGCAAGCAAGGGTGACTCACCCTATTGGTCTGATCCTCAGTTTCCTCAACTATAAATTGAGAATCATAATAAGACATCTAGGGTTTGAGTGTTAAATTATTGAACCCCTATCCATAAAGCACTTGGCATAGTACCTGACTAAGGCTTCATAAGTGTCAGCTTTTCCAGTTATTATCTGTTTGCCGTGAGAAGGAAAAGGTTCCAGGGTAGTTTTGGTTTAAATTCCAGCTCTGGGACTTCCTTCGTGGTCCAGTGGTTAAGTGGTTAATCCTATGCTCCTAATACAGAGGGGCCCAGGTTTGATCCCTGATTAGGAAACTAGATCCCGCATGCCACAACTAAAGATCTCACATGCCGAAATGAAGACCCACCCAATGCAGTCAAATAAATGAAAAAGTGAATGAACAAATGACAGGCTCTAGCATTGTCAGCAGCAGCAGTACTAACTCAAAGAGGCTAGTTACTGCTGGTAACCAGCTGAACTCAAGTCCTGACAGGGAATTTCTAGTCACACCACACCTGCCTAGGGTCTAGGACTTCCTTCCCCTATGTTCCGCCCTCGGAGGTGGATGGCCACCCCTACTTTATCCCCACAATGCCCAGCACAGCGACGGCTGGGGCCGGTCCACAGAACACAAGCCAAGGCCACTCACCAGGTTCATGATAAAGTACAGCTCGATGGAAAGGTACACGATGAAGAAGATGCAGGACCAGGGGTTCTGGGAGTAGGAGGGCATCATCACATCTGGGAAGCTGTATTTGCAGAGTGTTACCTGCAAGGCCCATGTCTGCCAGTCTCTGCTTTCTCTAAGGACGTCCCTCTTTCTGCCTTCCCAGCCCCCTCCGCCTCCCCCACTCTCAGCTCACCAGGCCATTCCCATCCCTCATGGTAGCCCTGAGCACCTGTATGAGCCAAGACGTCGAACACCCTTGGCTGAAAAGAGGAAAGAAACCTGGGCACTACCAGAGGGCAGGCAGAAGCCCAGACTTACTTGGCGGTGGTCAGAAGGACAAACAGACTGATGATGCTGTTCTCCAGGGTGCTGAAGTACTGTGGGGACAGGAGGGCCAGAGGACACGTGGGTGCCAGGCGGAGGGCACACACCACCGGGAACAGGCTGTGTGCAGTGGGTCACGTCCAGAGCCCTGTCCTCCCCCACCCCACCCACCCACTCCTCCCGCGGCATCCCTTAAGGACGGCAGAGGAACAAGCAAACTCGGAGTCCAAGGCCTCCTCTTTCCCGAGCTCAATGCTTCTGACAGAAGCAGACACCTGGCCTCGGGACTTGTCTCCCAGAGAATCACATGTTTTGCACAATGAGCTGGGCTCTCTTCCACCACTCCTCTGCCAAAATGTTTCAGTGTTCCAGATCTGATCCTGGAAACACCCCTCTCAATGAGAGGACAGGGAATCCCCTTGGCGCTCGAAGAAGGAAATGAACGTTCAGGTGCCATAAGCGATGATGAGAAACCAAGAAGGGCATCCCTTCCTAATACGGCTGGTGGGGGGAAGGTCAGTCCAGCCACCTGGCCCGAAGTGAAAAGGCCCCACATACAGGAAGACACAGACAAACGTGTTGATTACTTACGGGGTCTGAAGGATTAGGGGAGAATAAGTAGAAACCTAGAAGGTGGTGGGAAACATAGGTTAGAGCAGAAGTCCCAAACCGGGATGTCAAGAGGACTGGACAAATACTGATAAATGTAAATGAGTGCAGTGGGCAGAGGGAAAGTGTAGCGAGTAGTGGGGGCCACGGCAGAACACAGCACATGCTCTGGCCGAAGGCACCAGGTAACTGCTGCCATTCGGGAATGTGATCCGAGCACCACTGAAGCTATTATTAAAAGAGGCCAGTTGAGGACCTTCCTGGTGGTCCAGCAGTTAGGAATCTGTGCTTCCACTGCAGGGGGCTGGGGTTTGATCCCTGGTCAGGGAACTAAGATCCTATGTGCTGTATAGTGCAGCCAAAAAACACAGAGGCTGGATGCACAACACAGGGACTCTAGTTAATGATACCGTTATTGTGTGTTTGAAAGTTGCTAGGAGAGTAGATCTTCTCATTAGAAGGGGGAAAAAAAAACTATAAGTATGTATAAAGATGATGTTGTTAACCTTATTATGGGGATCATTCTGCAGTATGTACATAATAAGTCATTATGCTGTACACCTAAAACTAATACAGTGCTATGTCGATTACATGTCAATTTTTAAAAAAAACAAAAGTTTAAAAAAATTTAAGATTTTAAGGCTGGAAATCTGTATTTTCATGTTAAAAAATCTAGTTTTAAAAATGCTGGCTCAAGGGACTTCCCTGGTGGTCCAGTGGCTAAGACTCAGCTCCCAATGCAGGGGACTAGGTTGGATCTCTGGTCAGGGAACTAGATTACAAATGCTGCAACTAAGACTTGGAGCAGCCAAATAAATAAGTATTTTAAAATAAATATTAAATAAAAATTAAAATTAGCTTTTTTTTTTTTTTTAAAAAAAGACCTCACCTGCCAGTGGAAGGGGTGCAGGTTCAATCCCGTCAGGCAGCTAAGATCCCACTTATCTTGTGCCCAAAAAACCAAACAAATGTAAACAGAAGCAATGTTGTAACAAATTTAATAAAGACTTTAAAAAATGGTCCACATCTGAAAAATCTTAAAAAAATAAAACATAAAATGCTGGCTCAACACTTTCAGACCAAACAAAACTCATCCGTAGGCTGGGTCTGGAACCCAGACTGCTGGTTTGCAATCTTTGGTTTTGAGAACATGACAGCCAGGTAACAACTTCAAAGGGACCCCACTGTTCTCTTGCAGCTGAGGGTCCAAGGTTGGGGGCACCATTAATTTCCTCTCTCTTGGAATGGGCTATTCCCCTGAGTCCTTGAAATCCTGAAACTCTGCCCCAAAGGGAAGTCAGCCCCTTAGAATACCAAGGAAATTCTATCCAGAGTGGGGTGGGGTAGGTGGGAGTCAATGGCTCGGGGAACAGAGTGTCACAAGGGCCCGGGGGTTTCAGCACTGGCGGGGGCCTTAGAGTCACCACCCTCTGGTTCCACTGTCTCTGCCATCTGAGCACCAGGGAAGGGACCTTGGGCTTCCCTGCCGTGTTCTGAGACCTCCACTGTCTAAAGCCCATGTCTGAATGTGGGAGTTGCATCAATACTTGATCTTATCTGAAGAGGCAAGGCCTCCTCCACTGTTTTAAAGGGCGTGACCTTGCTTTAACACCTAGTGAAGCTGAACTATGTCAACCCTAAGGTCCCAGGCATATGCTATAGAGAAACTCCCGTGAGGGCACGCCAGGAAAGGCAGGAGAATGTTCACATCAATGTGATCTGCGATAGAGGAAAATGCCCACCAACGGAGGAAGTGATAAACGTGGGTATATTCACATATTGGATCACGACACTGCAGTGAAAACGAATGGCTTGCATTGCCATGCATCAGTGTGAATAAAGGCCGGGGGCACTCCCTGGGAGCAAAAGGGAACTCAGATCAAGAAAGGTTACAAAGGTGACTTCTATTGTTTTTTCCCCCCAATACTGCATTTCCTAAGCTGGAGTCCACAAGTGTTTCTATCGTTCTGAAAACCTTCCTGAATTTCTAAAACCGTCAAAGTGCCTTTTTTCTCAATGATAAGTTTGCTTTTACAGAGTGCCTGCATACTGGAGCTCAGGAAAAAACTC
This sequence comes from Odocoileus virginianus, assembly GCF_023699985.2. NCBI lineage: Eukaryota > Metazoa > Chordata > Mammalia > Artiodactyla > Cervidae > Odocoileus > Odocoileus virginianus. Next base: position 57,316,197 of record NC_069685.1, on the reverse strand, counting down.
ACCGAGGATGGCGAAAATGATCATGAAGAAGAGGAGAAGCATGAGGATATCCATGAAGGGTGGCAGGGACTGAAACATCTGACGCAGGTTTCTGGGGAGAGAGACAGGGCCAGGAGGGGTGAGGGGCGGTGGGTGGCAGGCTGGGGCCCAGGGGGCATGGTCTGGGGCTCCTCAGTGCGGGCGGCCTTTGTTGAGATGGGGGCCTGGTGCTCCCAAGCCCTGGAACACTAAATCCCGTTGCACCCTGGCTTGTGACGTCATGCTCAGTGATCTCCTAGGACTTCCACTCAGGGGGTGATGGGGAAAGAACCAGGGCAGGCGTGGTGCTTACTGAGCCCAAGCAGGCAAGTGCCTGCAAGGGATGGAGCAGGCAGGCCAAAGCCGGGTGCATGGCCTCGGGTGCCAAGGTCAGTCTTGAATGCGGGAAGACATTTCAGGGCTACTCAGTCTGAGGACATGTGTCTCCAGTTTTGCGGACAGGGAACCAAGAGTGACCCCGTGGGCTCCCCCGGTGGCTCAGATGTTAAAGCATCTGCCTGCAACGCAGGGGACCTGGATTCAATCCCTGGGTCTGGAAGATCCCCTAGAGAAGGAAATGGCAACCCACTCTAGGACTCTTGCCTGGAAAATTCCATGGATAGAGGAGCCGGGTAGACCATAGTCCATGGGATCTCAAAGACTCAGACACGACTGAGCAACCTCACCAAGAGTGAATGGCTAGCCCGCGCTCATTCACAGGACCCCAGCCAAGAGGTTTTCTAGATGGATTCTCAAAACTCAGTCCGGGGCTTCCCTGGTGGCTCAGTGGTGAAGAATCCACCTGCCAATGCAGGGGACACGGATGTGATCCCTGGTCTGGGAGACCCCACATGCCTTGGAGTAACTAAGTCTGTGCACCACAACTATTGAGCCTGTGCTCTAGAGCTGGAGAGCCACAACTACTGAAGCCTGAGCACCTAGAGCCCATGCTCTGCAATGAGAAGCCACTGCAACGAGGAGCCCTCACGCTGCAACTAGAGAAAAGCCCGTGCAGCAGTGAAGACCCAGCACTGACAAAAAATCAACACTAGCATTAAAAAAAAAAAAAAGAAAAGAAAACAAAAACTCAGCTTGATCTTAGGTCAACGGCCTGTTTTGAGTTCAGTCCCCCAGTCCCAGGGGAAGTGTCAGGACCGCCTGCTGAGTTGCGTGGACTTCACTGAGTTACTGCCGCAGGCTGTGTTTGGGCAGATACTGTGCCAGGAGCCCCAGAGGGGCACAGGTAATGATGGGAGAGCACCCTGGACCCGGAGTACAGAGATCTGAACTGCAGTGGGAGGACCACCCTCCTCTCTGTAGGGGTCGAATGGCAGAGGGAAGTGATCAGGACTGTGCCCTAGCCAAGTGCAGGAGGGACCTTATCACTAGGTGACTCACTGCTGTTCCACCACAGACCCAGGAGGCCAGGCCGGGCCGGGCCGGGCGAGCGCCTGAGTGAGCAGCTCCTCCCCAGGCCTTACCGCCGGACGCCGCCGCAGTACCGACAGTCCACCAGGAAGATGCAGCGCAGAGCCCGGGTCACCCGCATGTGCGATGTCTGCCGTACCAACACCACGATGGCCTCCACGAACTGCACCACCAGCACGGAGGTCTGGGGGAGGCCGGGCAAGGAGCACGTCAGCCCCTGTACCCCAGGCCCTCCTGTATGCCCTGGCCAGAGGGCCAGCTAGATATTGGCCCCCCATCCCTCCCCATCCCCGAGGGGAGCCCGGAGAAGCCCTTCCCTCGTCCTCTCTCACTTTCCCCAACATCAGGCAGGCCGCAGGGAGACGTCCACTGGTTGCTGACAGGATAACAAGCTCCAGGGCGATCAGTGCTCCCAGCAGCTCATCAGAGGGTACCCGCTGAACAAAACCACCACTCTGCAAGCCACAGCCACCCACCCTCTGGTTCCAGCTCTCCCTGCTCGCCCTGGGGTCTTCGGCATGTCCTGATCTCCAATTCCTTGGGCACATCCTCCCCATCAAGTGTGTGCACTTCTGACACTGCTAAATACCACTCTGACACATCCCAACTGATGCCTGTCTCTGCTACAGAGAAAGCGGACACATACAGCACTGACTGCCATGAGTGTGGAGGCCATGCCAGGCTGGTTTGGAATCCCAGCTCTCCAGGATTCAGATCCCATTCTCTTGCAACTGGCTGGAGGTAAATTAGGAATAGTTACACATTTCCCACAAAAGTCACTGTGCTGGTGCTTGGCCCGAACTAAATACCGGATCATGTTAGCTACTGTGAGTACCACCGTGACACCCAGAGCAAAGCTGGAAGCATGGTGAAGTCCAGGACCCAGAGTCACGCTTCGCAGTGCACGACTAGGCCCATGGGGGATTTGCAGTTGAACTGACAATACACGCTTGACGTTGACAAGGAAATGATGGAGAAAGATGGACACATCACCTTGACCATGGTCCTTCTGTGCCGGATGAAGGTGTGAAGGCCCAGCCACCGCAACTTCATGCAGAGTTCAAACACGACCACCACTAGGGCGAACAGCTCCAGGGTTGCGTGGACCTGCAGCCACAGGGCGTGAAGGAGATGCAGCGTCATCAGCCACTCCCCAGTCGGAGAAGTGAGCACACCTGCTGGCTTTTCTTTGGAGACAGTGGGCGGGACTGCTGATCAGGTATGCTTTTCACCTGGAGCCAAAGCGTGGCCACGGGTCCTAAGTGAGGCAGTCCGAGGGCGTCCCCCGCCCCTCCTTGGAAGTAACAAGGGAACGGAATCCCAGGGAGACTGGGGGTGGTGCATTCCCTTGGGCGGGGACCCCAGGCAAGACTGGTGAGCCAGCTACTCCCGGGGCCTCCCCGTTTGAAATCAGTGGGGTGTCTCCCCTTCCAGAATGTTCCCTCTCAGCCTTGAGTTACTGTGCCCCACCTCCACCCCCGACACCCCCAGAGAGCCGCAGCTCGCGGCCCCGGGACACTCACGTAAATGCCCAGCCGGAGCGCGGGGACGGCGGGAGCCTCGCACAAGGAGAGCAGCAGCAGGAGCAAGGCCGCGGACAGCTCCATCAGGTAGAAGAGGTGGTTGTGTGCGAAGAGGTAGGCCGCCAGCGCTTTGGCGTTCTTGGGGTGGGTGAAGAACTTGTCGTTATTCTCGCCTTCCTGAAAAAGCAAGAGTCGCGGTGGTGCGTGCGCCCGCGCGAAGCAGGGCGCCTGGGACGCAAAAGCGGCCTGGGATGTGGGATGTGCGGTGGGCGGGCCCTTGGCAGGTGGGTGGAGCTTCCGGCCAGAGAGGACGGACAATTAAGTATTATCTTCACAGCTTAGCACACCCCACAGGTCTCACCCTTGCCGCTGATGGGGCTCCAAAGACTTGCTTCTTTCCAAAACTACTCCGAGGAATCAAAGGATAAAACGCCCAAGAGATCAAAGGGAAGAGGGCGCATCTGGTCCCTTCTGAGACCAAGGTCTCCCTCTCAGGTGTGGGAGGCTAAGTGATCGGGGTCTGGGGTAAACTAGCCAGGAGTGTCCTGGCTCCGCCCCCTTCTCCCTGGGTAACAGGGAAACTTCTTTCACCTTTACAACCATCCGTGGCTTACAGACCGTAGTTACTCCCAGGGCTCTTAGGGCAGCGTCTGGCACACGGAAAGCTCCCTGAAGAGGTGACCTGTTATTATTTACTTTAAGCTAGTAACATTGAGGGCAAAGCTTGAGGGTCCCTTTATCAGAATCCTGCTTTACACAGCTTTCCCCATCCCATTTATCTTTTTAAAGAGTTTTTGGATGTGGGACCATTTTTAAAGTTTTTGTTGAATTTGTTACAATATTGCTTCTGTTTTATGTGGGTTGTTGTTGTTGTTGTTTGCTTTTTGATCATGAGGCATATGGGATCTTGGCTTCCCAACTAGGGATGGAATCTGCACCCCCTCATTGGAAGGCAAAGTCTTCTTAACTACTGGACCAACAGGGAAGTCCCCCCACTTCTTAACTGACTCTATTTCCACCTAACTTTCTAACCCCTTGATGCTTTCACCTCAACAGTAATGAGACAGTGGCTGACCCCCCACTGAGTGCCCTCCACTAAGCCCCAACACTCCTTTCAGTCCTGACAACTTGCCTTCCAGGCAAGTGCTTCTATTTCTTCTCACTTGACAGCAATGACAGGGAACTTCTGTAGCATCCAAGCCCATAGAGCCAGGCAGCCTGATTCCAGCAGCCCTGTTCTATCTACTCTTGGCCTCCTGCTGATGGTGCAGAAAACAAATGATGGAGCCCTTGAGAATATAAGCCAATGACCCTCCCTGTTAGGATCGGCCTTCTGGGGGAGGTGGGGGATCTTCACTGCCTCCCTGGGGTTGGTGGGCACAGGTCAAAGTAAGAGAGGTCCCACCTCATCAACTTCATCACCTCGGTACCCCATCCAACAGCCTACACATAGACAGCATTTACTTTCCACACATCGCCTTGCTTCAGTGCTTCTCAACTGGGGGCAGTGTTGACCACCTGCCCTCCCCTGACTCCACCCCAGGGCTGGAGACATGTGTAGTTATCACACCTGGGGGATGTTGCTGGTATCCAGAGGGTCAATTCCAGGGATGCTGCTAAACCTGCTAAAATGCACAGGGCAGCCCCTTACAACAAAGAATTAACTGGTCCCAAACACCAATGCTTCTGAGTCAGGAGAACCTGTCTTGTTCATTCTCAGCACAGACACTCAGAATAGAGGCTCTTGCCCTTGGCTCCAATCTCTAGAGGAGAAAAGGGTCAGAGCCCCGGAAGGGACACCCCTTTCCAAAAGCATTCCGGATATTCTGGAATGCAGGCTGACCTTCAACTATTCCAATATTTGGCCCTTCTGGGATGAGGCCACATGCAACCATCCTCATAAACCCTTATTCCGGCAAAAGTGAAACTAACACACGTGCCTGGTGATTCACGCAGAAGTTGCAAAGCCAGGCTAACAGGAAGAAGTGTCTCTGGGCCAGGTGGCACATGGTGCCATGGAAGGAGCTTTGGGCAGCGGGCTCCTATGCTAGCCGGAGGTGGCTTCAGCTCACCAAGCTTGTCACAGAGAACTGGGAGAGCAAGAGACATAGTCAAGACCTCAGTTGGCACAGTGCCTGGTGCATATAGTGGGCGTTTAATAGATGTTTGTGTAAGATGAGGCATTTCTGCAAGAGATCATTCTCCAAGCGCCTGCCGGGCCCGAGGACTGTCTAGTAGCTGGGAGGCGGCTGGGAGCTCTGACCTTGGCTGTGGTTTGCAACGGAACTTCAAGCGAGTCACTTCCCTGAAGCCGGATACATCACTATCCTCATGATCAAAAAAAATAAATAAAAGGCAAACCACAGACTGGACAGGGCAGGGAACAAACATCCTGGAAGTCACACGGAGGGCAAGCTGGGCAAGACTCGCTCCCCGCCCTGTGATCTGTGCCAGGCTGTGGTTTTCACCTCCACCGCCTTGGCCACAGGGGTCACACATGGTTGCCTGGGAAGCTTCTGGCTTGGACTTTTAGAAAATGCAATTCTCGGGTAATTTCTTCCAACAAGTAGCCAGGGATGAAGGTCTGGCAAGAGGAAACCACTGACATGGAGCTCTCAGATCTGACCTCGGGGACTTGGAATTGCCTCAGGGGAGATGGAAGATGAGGCCTCCCCCAGCAAGGACAGGGTGAAATAGGATCTGAGTCTCTATCCTGACCCAGATGCTAAGGCTTCCCAGGTGGTGCAGTGGTAAAGAATCCACCCGCCAATGTCGGAGACACAAAACACGTGGGTTTGACCCCTGGGTTGGGAAGATCCCCTGGAGGAGGAAATGGCAACCCATTCCAGTATTCTTGCCTGAAAAATCCCAAGGACAGAGGAGCCTGGTGGGCTACAGTCCATGGGGTCGCAAAGAGTCAGACACGACTGAGCACGCACGCACTAAAGAGAACACTGGCCTTATTTCCTAGCTGCTGATCACGAACTAGGAAAGTCATGATTAGGAAAAATAAGAAGGCAGGCTGGTTGTACATGACTTCCACGCCTTTAATCTCTGCTCCCTGGGGCAGAAGTCCACCCAGAAAACTAGGACGGTCTTAGAGGCAACAGGAGCTCCGAGCACACGGCTCCTGTGGGTGAGTGAGTTAACAGGCAAAATTTAGGAAGAGAGGAAACCGCAGGCACCAGATAGCCTCAAAGCAGTGAGGGGCCAGTTATCCAGGCACATCCACAGCCTGGCTCAGGGGCTGTGCTGCAGCCCATCCGTGAGTGCGAACACAGCTCTTGGACACCCGCTAACACCACCCTCCACAGCCAGAAACTATTATCCATGGGGATTCAAGTTCTGCTTTTAGTTTTAATTTTACAAGAGGATGGATCTTTTTTGTAAAAAAAAAAAAAAAATTCAAGTAATACACAAAATTATAAGGTAGTAAAAATTCCATCAGCCAAAAATAATCACCTTTAATATTCTGACAAATAACTTTCCAGATCTGAATGGGTATCTGTGCATATTACAGATGCATATTATATAAATTATATATAACTTATGTATTAAATGTCACCATATGACACCTTGTGTTCTGTAACCTCTTTTCCCCAAAGACACAGTCCATTTTTGAGTGAATACATGGGGTCAGGTACAGAAACGTGGTCACCATGTAGAGAAGAAAGAACATCATCTGGAGGCTGGATGGACACGGTTTAAATCCAAGCTTGGCAGTTTACTAGCTGTCTGGCTTTGGACTCACTAGCCCCTGGGAATCTGAGGTATATGAATCGGAAGATGACCAAACTGCTTGGTAAGGTTGTTAGAAAGATCAGTAAGTACATACTTAACTTAGTCTTTCTTTGGTATATAGATACATTTGTATTATTTTTTAGATTCCACTTAGAAGTTATATAATATTTCTCTTTCACTAGCTGACTGACTTAGTATCATATTCTCTAGGTCTATCCACACTATGGCACATGGCAATAGTTCATTCTTTATTGTGGCTAAGTAACATTCCCCTGCTCGTGTGTGTGTGTGTGTGTGTGTGTGTGTGTGTGTGTGTGTGTATTATATGCCACATCTTCTTAAATCCACTGTCTGTTGAGGGGCGCCTGGTCCTCGGGTTGTCTCCATGCCTTGGCTATTGTAAACAGTGCTACGATAGACACTGAGATGCACGTATCTTTTTGAATTAGAGGGTTTTTTCTTTCCAAATATATATCCTGGAGTGGGATTGCTGGATCATACAGTAGCTCTATTTTTAGTTTTCTAAGACACTTAGATACTGTTTTCCTTAATGTCTGTACCAATTTACATTCCCACCAACAGTGTAGGAGAGTTCCCTTTCCTCCACACCCTCTCCAGCATTTATTATTGATGATAGCTATTTTTATTACTAATGTTCTCACCTGCTTAAGGAAAGAAGGAATTACCAAGCAATGATTCTAATCCTGTATTCTGATCCATCCTGGCCTCTTATCTAGCACCTGTTCAACCTTAGAGAGGGTGACAGTGTACAGGGTGATCCTGCCGCATCAACGGGCATGCCCACGCTTGCTAAAATCTCCCTAAAACAGTTCTACTTAACCTGAATCATTTCTGCCTTAACCTGAATCAAAATGCATTCCTTGAGGAGTACAGCCATAAAACGTGAGAAACACACAGACACCTGAACAGCTATCAAATAAGTATCTGAATTTCATTAAATTTTCTTTTAAAATAGCAAATAATTACAAGGGAGAGCTACTTCAAAGAAGAAAAAGATTAGGGGAAAGTGATCATTCAAGTGAACTTAAGAAAAATCCCATTTCCTTACCCAAACCCTTACTCAATGCTGAAATTTCAGCAGAAGCTGAAATCTTATGACAAAAATGACAAGATTAAGGTGAAACTATCATAGATAGTGAGATTAGCAGTTAACAGGCAATATTCCCTTTGGAGAGTATTCAATACTATATACCAATGGCCCTAAAAAATGTTGATTTCTTCAACCCACTGATTCTACTTCTTGGAGTGTTTCCTAATAAAATAATCCTTGATATTAAAGAGAAAAAGAGAGAAATAGCTGAAGACATAGATTGTCCTCATATTATAATTTATAACAGGGAAATGCATAATATACAGTAAGGGAAACATAAAAAGAGAAAATATCCAAACTTATCAGGATAGTTAAATAAATTAAGATAGACTTACCAGACAGAGTTATAAAGACTTTAAAATTTGTTTAAAAACAAAAACCAAGCATGGAATAGCAAATATGAAAGCAGCAGCAGGATAAACAGGAAGGAATAAACATCTCCGGACTCCTCACAGTAAGTCAGCTGGACTCAGTAGATAAAAGAAGAATGCCCTCCTGAGAACCGGCCTCTCCAGAAGAGGGAGCAGGGCAGGGGGAGGCCAAATGGACAGACTCGGGGAACCTGGGGGCAGGCAGGGCCACACACTGGGGGTTCTGGGAACAAGCCTACGGGCACAGTCAGGTGGGCTCTCCCGGCCTGATCTTATGAAATGAGAAGCTCACACACGGAGCACGAGAGCCAGAACTGGATTTCTGGGCATGCATCCAACAGAGCCTGGCTCCCTATATCCACCAACACATGGCAAGAAGGGCCAGGTGCTGCCCGGGAGAGACTCACCTGGAGGTAGATTGCTGCCTCTTGATAAATCATCTCCCAGTCATGTCCGGTGGGGCTGGAGGGGGAGTTTTCGCCCTTTAAGCTCAGACTGGGGGCCTGGGAGTCGTGGACGGTATATTTGCCTCCAACTGCAAGAGGAGATTCACTTACAACCCAGGTTTGAGAGAATAAAAAGACACCATTCACCAGAGAGAAGGCTGGCAGTCACGCACATGCTCTCACTCATATCCTATTATATAAGTCACTACCATCTTGTATACACTTGGGCTTCCTGGTGGCTCAGGCAGTAAAAAATCCACCTGCAATGCAAGGGACCTGGGGTCGATCCCTGGGTTGTGAAGATCCTCTGGAGAAGGGCATGGCAACCGACTCCAGTATTTTTGCCTCGAGAATTCCCATGGTCAGAGGAGCCTGGCGGGCTACAGTCCATGGGGTCCCAAAGAGTCAGACATGACGGAGCAGCTAAGCACACATAAGTCTACATGTGATCCCATGTATTAGGTTGGCTGAAAAGGTCGTTTGGGTAACATATTTTGGCAAAAAACAAATGACCTTTTTGGCCAACCCAATACTAATGACAGCAAGAATAGTATGTCTAGCAAAAATGTTTTTCTGACATGGATGGATCTTGAGGGTATTATGCTGATGTGGAATCTTAAAACTAAAACAAACCAGTGAATACAACAACAAAAACAGACTCATAGTTAAAGAGAACAAACCAGTGGTTTCTTTGGGGAGAGGGAAGGGGGAGGGGCAAGATGGGGGAGGGGATTAAGAGGCACAAACTACTATGTATAAAATAAATAAACTACAAGGATATATTGTGCAGCAAAGGAATATTTTATAACTATAAAAGGAGCATAACCTTTAAAAATTGTGAATCACTACATTATATACCTGAAACATAGAATGTTGTATATCAACCATACCTCAGTTAAATTTTTCTTTCTCCTGTTAGGTGAAAAAAGCAAGTATAAAAAAGCATACACCCAGTGCTATCGTTTGTGTAAATAAGGGGAAAAAAAACAAGAAAGCACAGAGATATTTACTTATCTTAACGGAAGAAATAGGAAGAGGAAATTAGAACTTGATGAAATTGATTACCTACAATGGATGGAGAGAACAGGGTCGAAGTCACTCAGAGGGAGTGATCTTTTTGATGACTTTTGACTTGTGGAAGCATGTTAATATACTACCTTGTCAGAAAAATAAGAATAACTGGATTTGTTCCCTGGTGCAGGGTCATCCGTGGCTCTTCCCTGCTGAGACCCATGCCCTTTCCTTCTGGTAACTCAGTCCTGTCTGTCTTTGAAGAGTGTCCACTCCCTACTTTCTGTCCTTATTCTTCAGCTCTGGCCAACTCCACCCCTGGCAGCTGATCCAGTGCATTGAGATCCCGACCCCACCGCACCTCCGCCCCCAGTCCCACCCCAGACAGGTATTGGTTCAGCCAGTGGTGCTGACCGAAGTCTAGCCAACGAGGGTGAGCCTAGAACTTCTCCAGGACCAGTTTAGAAAGGTGTGTGTGTGTGTGTGTGTGTGTGTGTGTGTGTGTGGAGGGATTGGGGAGCTCTTTCCCTATTGCTGCTGGAGGCTGCCTCTGCCACCAAGTGGGGAAGACATGCCTGAGTTACACCCCTGGGATCGAGCTGTGCCTGACATTTACTTCAGAACGTTTCCAAACTCTGAGCCCACAAAGACCCTTTTATACCTAAGCCTATTTGAGTTGGGCTAGTTACAGCGCTCAAGTATGTCCGCTGATACATGCCATGGCGTCGACAAACAAGTCTCAGCTTTTTATTTTTTTAAGGTTTTTTTTTTTGTTTTTTTTTTTTTTTACTGTTTATTTATTTGGCTGAGATGGGTCTTAGTTGTGGCACTTGGGATTTTTAGTTGTGCCATGTAGCATCTAGTTCCCCAACCAGGGATGGAACCTGGGCCCCCTGCATTGGGAGTGAGGAGTCTTAGCCACTGGACCACCAGGGAAGTCCCATGGACGGACACTTAGACCATTGCCAATGTTTGGCTATTTCAAATGAAGTTGTTATGAACATTCATGTACAGGGCTTGGTATGGATGTAGGTGTTCATTTCTTGGGGGTAAATTCCAAGGGGTGAAATAGCTAGATCATCCATTTTCACAAAACTGCAAAACTGTTTTCCAAAGTGATTGTACCATTTACACTCTCACTCTCAGTAAATGAGAGTTCTAGGCCTTCCACTTCTGCATCACCAATTGATAAGCTCACTGCTTTAAGTCTTAACTATCCTAAAATATTGTGATGTTACTGCATTGTTTTAATTCCAATGCTTTTAATTTGCATTTCCCCAGAGACTAATAATGCTGAGCATCTTTGCATATGCTTAGTTGCCATTTGCACAACTTAATTGAAGTGTCTCCAACTCTTACCTGTTTATTATGTTATTTTCTTCTTTTTTTAAATTTTGAGTCACATATATGCATATATATATAAAATGCAGTCTATAAATATACAAATCTTTGTCTTTGATTATAATATCTACTCCAGTTTTGATTATTTCCTTGGGTTACTGATTATTGTAGCTTTTTCCATTCTTTTAATCTCTTTGTGTCTTTTTATTTAAACTTTGTTTCCTGTAGGCAGATAGTTTGGTCTTGCTTCTTTCCTCCAGCTTGAAAAACTCTGCCTTTTAATTGGAGTATTTTGATTATTTACATTTAATGTAATTACTAATATGGTTAGGCATAAATATATCATCTTGCAGTTACTGCATATTTGTCCCACCTGTTCTTTGTTCTCCTGCCTTTCTCCTCCAAGATACTTCAATTAAGTACCTTCCTGAGGTCATGCAGTCGGTGAGAAGCAGGGCTTGGATACCAAACTAGGCTGGTTGGCTCCTAATTGGAAGGTTGCAGACACAGTGACTGATGAACTATGGATGGAGGTTCGTGACATTGTACAAAGGAGAAAGGGAAAGATATACCCACTTGAATGCAGAGTTCCAAAGAATAGCAGGGAGAGACAAGAAAGCCTTCCTCAGCAATCAGTGCAAAGAAATAGAGGAAAACAACAGAATGGGAAAGAGTAGAGATCTCTTCAAGAAAATTAGAGATACCAAGGGAACATTTCATGCAAAGATGGGCTCAATAAAGCACAGAAATGGTAGGGACCTAACAGAAGCAGATGGAGAAGGCAATGGCACCCCACTCCAGTTCTCTTGCCTGGAAAATCCCATGGATGGAGGAGCCTGATCAGCTGCAGTCCATGAGGTCGCTAAGAGTCGAACACGACTGAGCGACTTCACTTTCAGATTTCACTTTCACGCGCTGGAGAAGGAAATGGCAGCCCACTCCAGTGTTCTTGCCTGGAGAATCCCAGGGATGGGGGAGCCTGGTGGGCTGCCGTCTATGGGGTTGCACAGAGTCGGACACGACTGAAGTGACTTAGCAGCAGCAACAGAAGCAGAAGAAATTAAGAAGAGGTGGCAAGAATACACAGAAGAACTGTACCAAAAAGATCTTCACGACTCAGATAATCATGATGGTGTGATCACTCACCTAGAGCCAGACATCCTGGAATGTGAAGTCAAGTGGGCCTTAGGAAGCATCCCTACAAAGCTAGTGGAGGGGATGGAATTCCAGTTGAGCTATTTCAAATCCTGAAAGATGATGCTGTGAAAGTGCTGCACTCAATATGCCAGCAAATTTGGAAAACTCAGCAGTGGCCACAGGACTGGAAAAGTCAGTTTTCATTCCAACCCCAAAGAAAGGCAATGCCAAAGAATGCTCAAACTACCGCACAATTGTACTCATCTCACATGCTAGTAAAGTAATGCTCAAAATTCTCCAAGCCAGGCTTCAGCAATATGTGAACCATGAACTTCAGAACTGTGAACTGTTCAAACTGGTTTTAGAAAAGGCAGAGGAATCACAGATCAAATTGCCAACATCCGCTGGATCATTGAAAAAGCAAGAGAGTTCCAGAAAAACATCTATTTCTGCTTTATTGACTATGCCAAAGCCTTTGACTGTGTGGATCACAACAAACTGTGGAAAATTCTGAAAGAGATGGGAATACCAGACCACCTGACCTGCCTCTTGAGAAACCTGTATGCAGGTCAGGAAGCAACAGTTAGAACTGGACATGGAACAATAGACTGGTTCCAAATAGGAAAAGGAGTATGTCAAGGATGTATATTGTCACCCTGCTTATTTAACTTATATGTAGAGTACATCATGAGAAACGCTGGGCTGGAGGAAGCACAAGCTGGAATCAAGATTGCCAGGAGAAATATCAATAACCTCAGATATGCAGATGACACCACCCTTATGGCAGAAAGTGGAGAAGAACTAAAGAGCCTCTTGATGAAAGTGAAAGAGGAGAGTGAAAATGTTGGCTTAAAACTCAACATTCAGAAAACTAAGATCATGGCATCTGGTCCCATCACTTCATGGCAAATAGATGGGGAAACAGTGGAAACAGTGGCTGACTTTATTTTTCTGGGCTCCAAAATCACTGCAGATGGTGATTGCAACCATGAAATTAAAAGACACTTACTCCTTGGCAGGAAAGTTAATGACCAACCTAGACAGCATATTAAAAAGCAGAGACATTATTTTGCCAACAAAGGCCCGTCTAGTCAAGTCTATGGTTTTTCCAGTGGTCATGTATGGATGTGAGAGTTGGACTATAAAGAAAGCTGAGCACTGAAAAATTGATGCTTTTGAACTGTGGTGTTGGAGAAGACTCTTGGGAGTCCCTTGGACTGTAAGGAGATCCAACAAGTCCACCCTAAAGGAGATCAGTCCTGGGTATTCATTGGAAGGAATGATGTTGAAGCTGAAACTCCAATAGTTTGGGCACCTGATGTGAAGAGCTGACTTGTTGGAAAAGGCCCTGATGCTGGGAAAGATTGAGGGCAGGAGGAGAAGGGGATGACAGAGGATAAGATGGTTGGATGGCATCACCGACTCAATGGACATGGGTTTGGGTGGACTCTGGGAGTTGGTGATAGACAGGGAGGCCTGGCCTGCTGCAGTACATGGGGCTGCAAAGAGTCGGACACGACTGAGCAATTGAACTGAACTAAACTGAACTGAATGCCTCTCAGGGAGCTTCCCAGGTGGCGTTAGCTGTAAAAACCCGCCTGCCAATGCAGGAGATGTAAGAGATGCGGGTTCGATCCCTGGGTTGGGAAGATTCCCCTGGAGGAGGGCACAGCAACCCACTCCAGTATTCTTGCCTGGAGAAACCCCATGGTCGGAGGAGCCTGACGGGCTATGGTCCATAGCGTCACAAAGAATCAGACATGACTGAAGTGACCATGCAAGCATGCCTCTCAAGAATTGGAAACCCAAGAAGGAGGACAAGGTATGGCTGAAAGGATTAAAAATATGGCAGCTGTTCCATCACACCTGACTGCAGTCGACCCTTCTCATCCTGGTCCTGCTCTCCCAACACCAGGATCTCCTAACTCTGAGCTCCATGCCCATTTCTGAAAGAACTGAGCCCCAGGTGGAGCCAGGGGAAGGTCAAAACCACCTTCTTCCACCCGCTCACATGGATCAGGAAAGCGTGAGCCCAAACGTGACTCCTGAGCAGGAGAAAAACACAGGCAGGCAGCTGGCTGGCGCTGGGATCTTGGGTGCCTGCGCTGAATCCTCCATGCCCTCCACACGGCAGGAGCTGGTGCCCGGGACACAGCAGTCCTAAGTACAGAGCGGTGCTGGTGCAGGGTGGGTGGCGATGGCTGGCACAGATGGCAGAGGACGTTAGTGCCGCTTTCCCAGCCTGAGCTAGATATAAGCATCTGCGTGAGCCCCTGCCTTGGAGATCCCCCAGTGTGAGCCCTCCCAGCCCTTCCTCTCATGTGTGTGTGTGTGGCAGGGGGTGGGTTATCAAAGCAAACTGAGCTACCGGTGGGGCCAGCCCTGCCACAGCTGGTGTGGAGCCCAGCCGCCTGGCTCCTGCTGACTACTGGAAGCCTTCCACCAAGGCTGCCATGGTGGAAGTAGCGGGTGACAAGGATCTGTCTTAGCACACGTGTCTCACCCCCACCCTAACGAACCTCAGCCCTATAAATCTATGTAGCCCAAACCTCATCAATCTGGCTTCTGCTGAAATAACAAACACACTTCCAGGGCATATTCTGTGTGCCAGGCTACTTTCAGCATGATATATTTATCATTGTAAATTTCATCCTCACAATAACCCTATGAAGTAGCTACCATTACCGTGTCCATTTTACAGATGAGGTACAGGAAGCCCAGAGAGACCTGTGAACTCACCCAGGCTTCACACATTTATAAGGTCAGCAGGGTCTATGCTGAGAATCCCCAAGCTTAACGAAAGTGCAGGGACTGCAAAGAGACCAAACCCGTCCATCCTAAAGGAAATCAATCCTGAGTATTCATTGGAAGGACAGATGCTGAGGCTAAAGCTCCAATACTCTAGCCACCTGATGTTAAGAGCCGACTCATTGGAAAAGACCCTGATGCTGGGAAAGATTGAAGGCAGAAGGAGAAGGGGGCAGCAAAGGATGAGATGGTTGGATAGATAGCATCACAGACTCAGTGGACATGAATTTGAGCAAACTCCGAGACATAGTAGAGGACAGGGAAGCCTGGAATGCTATAGTCCACCAGGTCGCAAAGAGTCAGACAGGGCTTAGCGACTGAAAAAATGGACTACGGAGGTTTCCCTCCATGGACTCTGGAGGACTTTCTATGTCCACCATAGAAAGGATGAGTGTCAGGTCCAGGGTCTTAGAACGGATGACACTCAGGTCTGGAACGGGTTGGAGAGACCATTTAGTTGAATGCCCATCTCTTAGGGACGGAGGTCACAGCAGAGAGTACCTGTGTACTGGGGCTGACCCGTCAGAGAGCCAGCTCTAGCACCTGGGCCTTCTGGCCGCCTGTCTAGAGGTCGTCTCCCCACCACAAACTCTGGTCACTCACCCCTCACTAGAGTAATGTGGATGGTGGTCTGCCACAGGGTAACCACTGCTGTGTGCAGCCCTGAGTGAGACAAACCAAAGAGAATAAGTGACTGGGCCTCCGCAGACCATCATTCCCATTGGCCAGAGCTCTTGGGATGTGCCAGTGAGGGCATGAGTGATCGGTGGACAGGCGGAAGGTCTTGATCGGCTGGGGAATATTTTTCTTGACCTACAAGTGCTGAACAGAATGGCTGTACCTTGGCTTCCCACATGGTGCTAGTAAAGAACCCACCTGCCAATGCAGGAATTGCAAGAGATGCAGGTTCAATCTCTGGGTCAGGAAGATCCCCTGGAGGAGGAAAGGGCAACCCACTCCAGTATGCCTGCCGGGGAGATCCTATGGGCAGAGGAACCTGGCAGGCTACAGTCCATGGGGGTCACAAAGAGTCAGACACGACTAAGCACAGTATAGGCAGAGAACCCCAGGGCAGGAGAGGCCCCAGGGATTCAGGAGGCTCATCCCCTCACGTCCCCCCTCACTCATCATGTGGAGTGACTCCCCCATATACTGTCTGCACTTTCCCAGCCCCTCACCCCACCGGGCACAGCCCCTGCTGCTGATCTGGCTCCCCGTCCTGCCCCTCTCTGCCCATCTCTTCTCTACGCCGGTCAGAGAAATCCTTTGGTGTGTGTATGCACGTGTTTTAAGTAACCTTTTTAGCTCAGTATAACAGTAATCCTTAAAAAACCTAAGTCAGGTGGTAGCACTCCTCTGCCCAAAACATGCCACTCCTGCCTCCAGCTCCTGAGAAAACTCGGAAGTCCTCCTCTGGGGGGAGAAGGTCCTATGAAACCTGGTCTGAGACATCTCTGCTTTCATCTCATCCCAGTCACCCCTCACGCTGGCCACACCAGCCTCCTTGTCCTCCTGGGACGGGCCTGGAACATTCTACTTTGCACTTGCTGCGCCCTCAGCCCTGCCCCCAGATCTTTGAATGGCTGGCCTGGTCACGTCTCCCAGGTGTCCACCCAAAGGTCATCTTACAGAGGCTGCCTTTGGCCTCCCCGGTCACACCGCCATGCCCCAGCCCCCTCACTTGGCCCCTGGCTTCCTCCCGAGCTTCTATTGCCGCCTGGGAGGGGAGCACAGACTTTACTCGTGGGCCTGCCCGGTGCCTGCTTCCCTGTCTGGAGGATCAGCTCCATGGGCTTTTGTCTTGGTCACTGTGGTATCCCCAGAGCCCAGTACAGGGCCAGGAAAGATGTGCAAAAGCTCCACACACATATCTGAACAGAAATGAAATGAAAGATGCCCCAAAGATGACAGAAGCACACCCACCGTGGTGGGCAGACTTCGTCCGGAGCAGAGTGGGGAGCGCCCTCGGGTGGTAAGAAGGGGTATGACATGACCTCTCTGCCTTTTCCAAAGATCCTTCTTAGGAGGATTTGTGCAAGAGGGACAATTTTGCACAAGAGTAATTCAGGCAGAACCTTGAAAAAGGAAACAGGTCTCAAAGAGCTGAGGGGACAGAACAGAGAATCCTTCCCTCCAGCGGGGGGGAACTTTGTTCATTGCTTCTGATTGGTCAACCTTCCCCTTGCTCAGAACACAGAACTTAGCTGGCTTTCCAGATGCAAAGCCTGAGCACCTGTTTGTGACTGTGATGCGGGGATAGGGCTGAAAGGCCCTTGGTGACAAGGGCTGCTGCAGGGAGTTTCAAGAAGGCCACAGGTGACTTCCAAGAGCCCCCCCCGCCCCCACGCGATCCAGGCAGGAGCAGCTGGGGAGCCACATTTAGGGATCACGGAAAGGGTGACGTGAAGGCAGGGGCCATGGTCCAGCCCGCTCCTTGCACATGCAGTCTTCATGCAGAGGCGGTGGGCAGCCCAGTGGCCAAGACCGGAAGCATCTTCCCTGCGCTACCAAGAGGAGGGGGTTGGGGACTGTGGGACCTAATTCTTTTTTTTTTTTTTATATATTTATTTGGCTGCACAGGGTCTTAGTTTGTGCCATGTGGGATCTAATTCCCTGGCCAGGGATGGAAGCCGGGGCTCCTGCAATGGAAGTCCAGAGCCACTGAACCACCTCACCTTTTCTGGAGAGGGGTAGGGGGAATGGCTAACTCCAAATTCCCTGCCCCATTCCCTTTTTCCCACTTCCCAGGCTGGAGAAGTGGCCAAAGAGGCAGTGGAAACCCTTCAGCCCTCGAGTGCCTTCTTGTTGAGGATGAAGAATGCTCAGAGGGTCGGCGGCCTCCCAAAAAGAAATATGGCTAGGGTAAATCAGAGGAGAGGGGAGGGGGCTGGTGCAAGGGGGGCAGGTCAGAGGTCAGGCTGTGGGCCTGTAGTTCAGACAGGGGGCATGTATCCTGCGGGCTTCCTCGGAGCGAACTCCCTTGGAGCAGGAGGTGAGGCTGTCTGGGAATCCCAGGGGCCCTGGACTGATCACTACTGAGCACAATGTCCCAGGGGACAGCCTGTCTCCGTGTCACTGTGGAGGTCCCTACATCACGCCTACTGGATCTGCTCCAGGTCACACCTGGGGAGCCTCAGACCCCGCTGACGGTGAGCGCCCACCTGCCCTGGAGACCTGGAGCCCGGCCCTGGCCCATTCCTAACCACCTGGGCTGAATCTGCACTTTGGGGAGAAGCAGCGCCACCCACCCTGCCACCATCGCCAGGTAAAAAGTGGGTGAGGCAACTTTCGAGGCATCTCCTGCACAGGGAGAGACCGGACAAAGCCGTCGGGAGGGCTCTCACGCAGCTTGCCGGGTCCACCCCGGCCTGCGATCAGGGATCTGCCCTCACACCGGTGATTACATTGGAGACCCCGTAAGGATCAACATGTCTGATCTCCAATCCTGGCACCACCTTTGGTGCCACACTCACCCACAGCCAGGGCAAGGCATACTGCAAGGGCCCAGCTGGAGGAGACGGGATGACCTCTCCACGGGGCTGTCGGGGAGCTGGCCCTCCGCTGCCCCTCCAGGAAGAGGACGGCTGGCCCTCGCCTCTGCATTTCCGCCTTTCCTGGGAGACAGCTGGCACCGGGAGGAAAGAAGTGGGGGAACAAGATGCACAGCAGCACAGGGCGGGAGCGGCAGTCTTCCTGGCTAACTTCTTGGCTCCTAGAAGCCAACCAGCTTCTCCGCTCCCAGGAGGTTTGAAAAGGGCCAGAGACAGCTGAACACTCTTGGCAACCAGGAACTTCCCACTCTGCGCCTCTGGGAAAAGTCGCCCCCTCCCCAGCCCCTGAAGAGAAAAACACTTTGTTCTGTACTCTGGGTGTCCTGGGCAAAGAGCTCTCCTGTAAAGCCAGTCAGCAGCCTTTTCAGGCCCCGCCGACCTTCGCCACCAAACATTTATGCAACACCTACTCCTAAACTCCCCTCCCTACATCCTGGCAATAAGCCCAGGGAGCTGAACGTGGAGAATAAGGAACAGAAAGAAAACGGCTGAATTGGCAGGTGGTGGAATACAAAACAGCGTAACTACAACCACAACAACAAAAGCTGCCTCCAAGTAGGAGAGGCGTTCCCCACACAGAGGACAGGCAGATAAACCAGGATGACCTGTTTGCACAGATGGTAATGCTTCCTCCACGCTGATGTAACAGGGCCCAGACGCTCCCTGCAAAACAGCTGGCAGCTTTGCATGCAGCCTCTCAAACGACCCTGCGGGGAATCCAGGGTTTCCGTTCGCTGCACAGCGTGCAGCAGCATCGAAGTGGCTCTGGGTAAACAGAAACAGTTTCCATATGCCGGCTATAAAGCCGCGCCAGGGAGGACGGGGAAAGGACAGGCGGGAACGGAGAGCTTTTGTGACCCACCCTCCAAATCCAGCAAGCGCAGGGTCCACTAGGGCTGGGTAGGCCACTGGGGCCTTCCTTGAGGGCCTGGGCAAGAGGGTGCTTTGGATAAAAGGCATATAAGCTCCTCGTGCGAGACAGCTCTGATCAGAAAGGATGTGAGGCGGTGACAGTTCTTTTGCAGGTTAACACTGAGGTCCCTCTCTCCTTTCAATCCTGTTCCTTTTATTCTCCTTCTCTTACATGTACACAACCTCATGCATTTCCGCCCACCCCCACCCTTCTCTCTCTCTCTCTCTCACACACACACACACACACACACACAGGCATGCATATACCGTGCACAAGACAGAACGTAGCCCCAAGACTTCCCTGGTGGTTCAGTGGTTAAGACTCATGCTCCCAA
The DNA here is from genome assembly GCF_023699985.2 of Odocoileus virginianus. Taxonomy (NCBI): domain Eukaryota; kingdom Metazoa; phylum Chordata; class Mammalia; order Artiodactyla; family Cervidae; genus Odocoileus; species Odocoileus virginianus. Next base: position 57,296,464 of record NC_069685.1, on the reverse strand, counting down.
AGCAGGGGGACTGGATTTAACCCCTGGTCAGGGAACTAGATCCCACATGCCTCAACTAAATATCCTGCATGGCACAACTCTAAGACCCAGCATAGCCAAATTAAAAAAAAAAAAGAACGGGGCCCTGAACATCCAAGTTCTCTCCCATCTGTGCCCCTCCCCGCCCCTGGTTCACGATCTTAATCCCCAGAGGCTCAGCTTCTTCATCCATTAACCAGGGACCTGTGCCAACTGTGCTCTCGGCATCTCAGAGACGAATGCAAAAACCCACCAAGCACTTGTAGCCCTCCAGATACTGGCGCCCACCAGAATGACAACGAGCCACTGCCCAACCGTTTGCCAGTTGTCGCTGAGAGCCCCACTCCATGGGGGTAAAAAAGCTTTTTTCATCAGTGCCAACCCGAGTGGCACTGATGAATTTTCCAGGCACGCGTTGCCACCCCGCTTCCGTGTGGGCTCTTTAAAGGACCCCTGGATAAAAATCAGGCAAAAGACACCGTGCCAAAAGACAGCAGAGCGTGTATTTCCTTCTGCTCAGGATTTCTCTGCTGGTGACTGACTGCACGATGGTGTGGGAGGTAGACCCATGTCATCCAGGCATGTTAGGAAAGGCTGTGAACCCTGGCAGAATCCCGGGCTAACAGACCGACCTCCAGAAAGGCAAGAGCTGGCGCACAGCCCTTCCAGTTGAATCGCTGGCCTCAGGCCCAAACCTTGTCCTGCCAAAGGCTTTAGCCAGAGGAGGAAAGGAAAGATGAAAGGCTCACCCAGGCCAGTACTCGGTCAGGCATTATTCTAGAAGGAGGAAGCCCTGGTTTGGAAGCAGCCAGGATTACACCCTGTGCCACCTCCAACTTTGTTTCCGGCCAGCTCACAGGGACCTAAGTGGCCAAATCCAGGGGGATTCCCTGTAGATACACAAGGCCTGCCATGGAAGGGTGTGGAGCTGGTGAGAAAGTTGAGAGCAGCGGCTGTAAACAGAGGAAGTGAAAAGGCAGGAGGGGTGAAGATTAGAAATGGCAGACTCTTCCAGGAAAATAAGCACCCCTTGGTAATTTAGGGTAGCAATGGCAGTCCCAGGGGCCCACCCCCAAACTGGCCACACAGGGCACTCGCATACTGAGGCTGCAAACGAAACCTTGAAAGCAAGTCTCTGGTCTTAATAAATCATGTGGTTATTTGGGAGAGAAAGAGTGGGAAAGACATTTTTAAAAGGCTGACCTTCTAGATGCAGATAAATGTGGTTTCATGTAAGGAGACATTTATTTCTTACCTACAGTATACCAGGCACTAGGTTAGGTGTTAGATTTGAAAAAGTAAAACCATGGGCTTTGTCTTCAAGAAGCTCACAGTCAGGAGGCAAAAGAAGGGATGATTCTGGGGCATTAAAGGCATTTATTACAGCAGTCTAGAAAACGATGTGACCGCAACTACTGTCCACGAGGGTTGGAGGGAAGAGGCAGACAGAGATTCAGGGGCCATATCCATGCCAGTTTTAAAGGATGAAGGATGAAAAGGTGTTCCAAAAAGGGCTGGGGATGGGGTGAGGGCTACCTTCCAAAAACAGGAAGGTCATGCATAAAGCACAGAAAAGCGAATAGCAGGACACGTGTGGTGATGGTGGTTGAGTCACCAAACTGCGTCCTACTCTTGTGACCCCATGGATTGTAGCCCACCAAGCTCTTCTGTTCATGGGAAACTGCAGAGGTTTCAGTAATCCTGAAGCTTAAAGGACAAAAGATATAAGGCTGATACATACAAATTAGGGCAAGAATAGCAGTTCACACTCAGTTCATTCCCCTAAGTATAAAAAAGCCCCATGAACCAGAGACTATTACTATCTCCAATTTCCAGAAGGGAGGAAACTAAGGCCCAGAGAGGCTAAGTGATTTTCCCAAGGTCACAGAGTGAGAAGAGGTGAGGCTGGATTCGAGCGCAGCAGCCTGGCTCCTTTGTGAAGCAGGAGCAGCGGGCAGGCGGTGAGCCATGATAGCGAGACTGGACTTGAGTCGCTGGGTTTTAACAGAGAGCAGCTGGACTGGTTGTGATGAGCGGAGATATGCGGGCCAGTCAGGTTGCCTTGGTTTCACAGTAACTCCATCTACATTCTGCGCAGGCAAAAAGGCAGGGTCCTTTCCCCAGGGGACCCATGGTGGGCTCACATTTACAGAGCAGTTAACTCGCCAGGAGCCCCCCGGGGTCACTTCCATTGTCTGATGGTCCTCACCACCTGCCCATGGAGAAAACCTCTTTTGGCCGCTCCACAACCCACCACCACCCTCTGCCGAGGCAGAGACAGAGGGAGGGGTTTGCCAGATGCCGGCAGATAGTCTCTTGGTGGGGCTGGAAATGATTTCCAACTCCTTGAATCTGTGCATTTCAAGGCTTGACTTGGAAACTGTACTTCTAAGTACAACTGTACTTCAACAGGAACTGTACTTCCTAAGCCTGGTCCACTGGGTTTATTATGAAACAGAAGGCTTTGACTCCCACTGAAAACTCATCACAAAGCATTTATTGAGCACCTACCATGTGCAGAGTGTATGAGATGCTTTGAGAAAACATCTGTAAAGTTTCCATCGATCTCAAAGACCTACGCTTCTCTCTCTCTCACACACACACACATACACTCACTCACACACATACACACACAGAAAAACATGCAAACTCCCCTGTGTTTATCCAAGAAAGAGTGTAGCACCTGTGTGAACATCTGTCCCGCATTCACTTGGAAGCACTGGAAATGCTAATTGTGAAATGCACAGGGGTGGGGCCAGGAGCAGTACAAGAGCAAATGGAGACAAAGGCATACTTCCCTGGCAGTCCAGAGGTTAAAACTCTGCACTTCCAATGTAGGGGGTGCAGGTTTGATCCCTGGTCAAGGAACTAAAATCCCACATGCTGTGTGGCGTGGCCAAAAAATATTAACAATAAATAAAAGTAAAATAAAATGAGGCCTCTATTTTAAACAAAGTGTGTGCTTACCCACTGAAAAATTTTTTACTTTTGTAACTTTTTGTTTTCACGCGTCTCAACAAATTACTAGGTTGGAGGAAGCTTTGACAGACAGCTATGATATTGTAATCTGTGGCTGCTGTTTAGTTGCTCAGTCATGTCCAACAACCCTTTGCGAGCCCCTGGACTGTAGTCTGCCAGGCTCGTCTGTCCATGGAATTTTCCAGGAAAGAATACCAGAGTGGGTTGCCATTTCCTTCTCCAGGAGGCCTTTCAACCCAGGGATCAAACCTGCATCTCCTGCATTGGCAGGTGGATTCTTTACCACTGAGTTACCTGGGAAGCCCCACTGAAAAAAATTTTTTTTAAATGGAGACAAAGGCATTGTCCACTGCAAGCTGGGGCTCCCTGGGTCTCTGCAGGGGGTCAGCGGATGAGCAGTGCTCAGAGGAACAACCTTGTCTGTAAGACTCCCTCTCTACTCGGGGTACTGATCAGAGGTCTGCTCTAGCCCGTGCCTGGGAACACTTGGGGGACTGGCTAGACCCAGATCCCATGACCACTGGCCACACCCCAGCATCTGGATTTGCTGTGAGCAGGAGGCTGTGCTCAGAAGAGCAGCAACAAGGGGCAAAGTGGCCAGCCGGGAGACACAGAGCTCCTTGGTGGGGTGACAGCTGGGAGGAAGTCTACGTCCTGCAGAGTTGGATGGCCTGGGCACGCCACTTCTCCAGGGACCTGGGTTGGGCTGGCTGGCGCTGCTCCCAGGGAAGCCGGCAGGGCCTCAGAGTCTGAGTGGTCAGTGGCCAGGCCCTGGTCTCAGCCTTCTCTTCCTCTTCTTCAGTTTCCTTTTCCACCGAGTGGGGAAAACAGCTCAAAAGAGGCATCGCGGGGACTTCCCTGGTGGTCCAGTGGTCAAGACTCCACCTTGCAATGCAGAGGACATGGGTTTGATCCCTGGTTGGTGAGTTAGGATCCTGCAGGGGCAACTAAGCCTGCGGCTGCAACTACTGAACCCATGAACCACAACTAGAGCATTCGTGTGCCTCAAAGAAAGATCCTGAAGATGCAACGAAGATCCCGTGTGCCACAACCAAGACCTGGCCAGCCAAGCAAATAAATAATTTTTTTTTTTTTTTAAGGGACGTTGTGAAGAAAGAAAAATACAATAAAGGCCAAAAAGCCATCCTAAAGAGCAGGCAGGAGGTGGAGTTACTTGAGGTGAATTGTCCCTGCAGTGCACCTGGATGGTCGAAGAAGTTAACATATATTTCCCCATTTGCCACAACAGGATCCCTAAGAAAATCCAAACCCCAACTACCAATCCATAGAGGAATGTAATAAAAGGAAGGGCAAGCTCAAGTCCTCAACGCCACAACAGCATCCCTAAGAAAATCCAAACCCCAACTACCAATCCTTAGAGGAATGTAATAAAAGGAAGGGCAAGCTCAAGTCCTTGACTCAGAGAGACTGGAAATTATCTACTCATGGACTCAAGGAGGGGGGTCATTACTATTTTGTTGAAAATGAAACCCTGACACTTTACTGTTAAGAGGTTTTCCACTTACTGAGTTGGTACCTGGAATGTTACCTGAAATTTCCCATGTCAACCCTGAATGGAGACATTTTTATCCCCATTTTACAGACGAAGAAACTGAAACTCAGGGAGAAACCGAAGCTTAGTTCCTCATTCAAGGTTGGACACTTGCTAAGACAGGACACTGGAAATTCAACCCCATCCTTTGCTGTAGACCAAGAGACCCTGAAGAAACATTAGAATGCACTAGATTATCAGCCCGTGTTATCACTCCACCAGTGCATACACATTTCTAACCATCTGAGGATTCTCCCAAGCCCTTTCCCCGTCTCCAGACTGGGGAGCTCCTGGCCACCCCAGGGCAGTGTCTGAACTCCAAAAGGAAACAGGCAGCAAAAGCAAACAGTCAAGCGGCCTCAAGGCTGAGTGAGCTCTGTGACTGAGAAAGTCTGAGCCCCGTGGAGGCAACCAGACGGGCTCCAGGGTACGCAGACGGGCTCCGGGGTGCGCAGTACAAGCTGCCATTTGAAACAAGGCAGGCCGGCCAAGTGCGAGCAGCAGAGCTGGCAAGAGGGGACCCTGGGGTGTCACAGAGAGACGGCATCACACTTGTCACCCACGAGTGAAAGCCAAGGCACTCGGCAGCTTGGAGCGGCTCCAGGCCATTAGCCAGTGCTGAGCACAATGGCTCTGCCCGAGCTGGTTTCCAGCAAGAGCTAAAAGCATAAGAAAAATAAATAAATAAAAACCCAGTCTAACAACAAGAGAGATCAGCAAGAGGGAAAGGCAGCTTATGAGTGGAGGAGTGGTGGTGGGTGAGTTCAGAGGTGGGGGAAGGTGAGACCTGGGCTGACATGGAAATTATGGGCCATGTGGGGCCCTGGAGAGTTCCGAAAGCAGAGACCAAAGACATGCCCCAGGCTGGCTGCTCCTAGGGGAGGCAGAGGCCAGGATCCACCTGGGTTATTTCTGACCTGATCACTGGGGATGAGTCTTCTGGTCAAGCCAGTGGTTTCCACAGGCTGGTTTAAGATATAACAAAACAGTCTCTTGGGTGTCTAGAGAACCTGGTGACTCACTCCCAGATCCCTTACTTCACATGTGTCTGTCTATTAGGTGTCCGGGGTGTGTGCAGGAAAGATATGGTCCGTGCTTTTGCAAAAACGTGTGCTCCCGGAAAGAGGCACAACACATCAGGACCCAAACAACAGCTCCTACTTAGACGTTCCTGTCTTGTCCAACCAGCCCACCCCAAACGGGCATCATGGAGACACGAGAAAGAAATCCACCAACAGGTTAATCCCTGATTAAAAGGAACATGGCTGGGGGCTTCCCTGGTGGTCCAGTGGCTGAGACTCCTAATACAGGGAGCCTGGGTTCGATCCCTGGTCAGGGAACTAGACCTCACATGCTGCAACTGAGACATGGAGCAGCCAGAAAAGTAAAAAAAAAAAAAAGGAACATGGTTTACAAAACCCATCTCAATACTGGATGAACTAAGGGGTATTAACCATACTATGAAAGGTGCTTTGCCAAACTCAGCTGTCCTGCTCATATTTTAAATCATCTACTTCACCAAATTTTCATTTTCTCATAACCTTTAGGAATCCGTCATGGCACAAAGAAAACCGATTCAGTACATGAGACATTAATCAAATCTATCACATGCAGGTGCTGGGGAGGGAGTGGGCCTCCGCGCAGCTACTCGAGGATTCAAAGGTGTGGAACTGCAGTCGGGACCCTGGTCGGTTAGGGAGGGTCACGGAAGGCTCCATGGAAACAGAGGACCAGATCTTCAGCTGGAGAAAGCTGAACGGGGATGGATCAGGAGCAAGAGACAGTAGCCAATGGGGAGTTTTGGTAGTGAAAGTGGTTCAAGTAAAAAAAAAAAAAGCAAGATTGTGTGATCGCTAAACAAATGAGATGACAGTGGAACTTACACTCCATGCTTCCAACGCTGGAGGCATGGGTTCAATCCCTGCTAAGGTAACTAAGGTCTTGCACAATGTGTGGTTTGGCCAAAAAGTAAACAAATAAATGAGATGGTATGAGGAGCCCCACATTTAAGACTTTTGCTTGTTTGTTCTGATTACTGAGGAGGTGGAGTGAAGGAACAGGGGCCAGTCAGGCAGGGTTATAACTGAGAGGGATGTTCTCGTGGCCTGGAAAGTGCTGGGGCCACTGCCAGGTGGGTGGGGCAAGGCTGGGAAGGTGGATCAGAGGGCTTGGCCTTCAAGGGCTTCATTTTCAATTGATTCAAGAATTGGGCCTAACTCTCACTAAGTGATGAAAGTGAAAGAGGAGAGTGAAAAGGTTGGCTTAAAACTCAACATTCAGAAAACTCAGATCATGGCATCTAGTCCCATCACTTCATGGAAAATTGATGGGGAAACAATGGAAACAGTGAAAGATTACTTTTTGGGCTCCAAAATCACTGCAGATGGTGACTGCAGCCATGAAATTAAAAGACACTTGCTCCTTGACAGAAAAGCTATGACCAACCTAGATAGCATATTAAAAAGCAGAGACATTACTCTGCCAACAAACGTCCATCTAGTCAAAGCTATGGTTTTTCCAGTAGTCATGTATGGATGTGAGAGTTGGACTATAAAGAAAGCTGAGTGCTGAAGAATTGATGCTTTTTAACTGTGGTGTTGGAGAAGACCCTTGAGAGTCCCTTGGACTGCAAGGAGATCAAACCAGTCAATCCTAAAGGAAATCATAAATATTTCCACCCTAAATATATTTTTTGGGCTCCAAAATCACTGCAGAGGGTGATTGCAGCCATGAAATTAAAAGATGCTTACTCCTTGGAAGGAAAGTTATGATCAACCTGGATAGCATATTTAAAAGCAGAGACATTACTTTGCCAACAAAGGTCCATCTGGTCAAAGCTATGGTTTTTCCAGTAGTCACGTATGGATGTGAGAGTTAGACTGTGAAGAAAGCTGAGTGCCAAAGAATTGATGCTTTTGAACTGTGGTGTTGGAGAAGACTCTTGAGAGTCCCTTGGACTGCAGGGAGATCCAACCAGTCCATCCTAAAGGAGATCAGTCCTGGGTGTTCATTGGAAGGACTAATGTTGAAGCCGAAACTCCAATACTTTGGTCACCTGATGCGAAGAGCTGACTCATTTGAAAAGACCCTAATGCTGGGAAGGATTAGGGGCAGGAGGAGAAGGGGATGACAGAGGATGAGATGGCTGGATGGCATCACTGACTCAATGGACATGGGTTTGGGTAGACTCCGGGAGTTGGTGATGGACAGGGAGGCCTGGCGTGCTGCGATTCATGGGGCCACGAAGAGTCAGACACGACTGAGCGACTGAACTGAACTATTAATCGGAAGGACTGATGCTAAACCTGAAACTCCATTTCTTTCACCACCTGATGCAAAGAACTGACTCCTTGGAAAAGACCCTGATGCTGGGAAAGATTGTAGGAGGAGGAGGAGACCCTGATGCTGCAGTCCATTGGGTTGCAGAATTGGACACAACTGAGTGACTGACCTGAGAGCTTGGAGGGAGGAACATTCCTTCTGGGCAAGGCCTGAAAATAGAAATGGCAGGTCTGTGATCCGAGACCAAGAGGGCACCACGGGCCCGCCTGCCCAGACATGCACTGGGCACGCAGCAATCCAGTAACACCGACGATGAACGAGGCCCACTGCCCCACTATCCGCCCCAGAAGGTCACTTCCCGCCCCACCCCTGAATTACACATCTGAAAAATGGGGATACTCTCACTTCACAAGGGCTCTTTGGAGCCACCATCTATGTAAACATTACTGCGCACACAGTCACCAATTGCAATCAACTGTAATAGGGCTTAGGACTTCCCTGGTGATCCAGCGGCTAAGACTCCATGCTCCCAATACAGGGGGCCTGGGTTTGGTCCGTGGTCAGGGAACTAGATCCCACTTGCCGAAACTAAGAGCTGACATGCAGCGACTAAGACCTGGCACAGTCAAATGAATAAATAAAAATATTTTTTAAAACTGTAATAGGTTTACAGTGTTGCTGCCTACGACAAGAGAGAAACGAGACTGGCTCTGGGGAGGACTTCTACTTTGAGGTGGTACAATAGATGCCCTGATTTGCAGCTTCTGGATCTTTGAGCCAGGACGCAGGGGTGGCACCCACAGAACAGTAAAGGGAGATACTTGCATGTGTCGGTCCCAATGCAGGCTGAGCCACCATACCTTCACCTGGGAGACTCCCCGAACATAACTGATTCTTCCAGGGAAAAACAAAGCCCCTAAATCTTGCCTTGAAAAAAAAAGATGCAAGGGCTTCCCTGGCAGTCCAGTGGTTAAGAATTCGCCTGCCAATGCAGGAAGACAGACACAGAAAAAGAGAAAAATGCCCAATCTGGCTTGATTGTAAAGCTGAATGAAATCTGGTCTCTCTTCTGTGAAGCACCAAGAGGCAGGGATGAGAGCCCCCAGCCAGTTCTGAATCTCTCGGCACCCAGAACCTGAGTTTCCCCGATCAGGAGAGCGCAAGTTTCCAGAGCCGCGGCTGACACCTCCCGGCTGCATGGTCCTGGGTAAGTTTCAGCCTCTCGGGGTGTCCATTTCCGCTGCTGTCAGAGACAGATGCTGAACCAACAGCACAGCTCTGCTGGGAGGACCCAGTGACAGACAGCACAAAGTGCTTTCAGACGCTGCCCGGCACGTGATAGGGGCTTAGTACCCGCGAGCTGTTATTTTTACTGTGAACGACCCTGCGCAGCTTGGACTGAGGGGGAGAGAAGGGAGAGTCAGGAAACAATCAGAGAACTCAGCCAGCAAAGGGAGTCCAGGGGGCTCCCTTCATGGGGGGATGGGGCGGCCTGGGGACCAACTTTCCTCCAGGGGCCTGGGGGGGCATGGGCCGGTGGAGCAGAGGTGATCCCTTGGTGCTTCGTCTGGGTTTCCTTCCAGGTCCACCGAGCCGGGATCTGTGAGGCAGCCCCGGGCAGGACACTGCAGCCAGGAGCCATCAGAGCCCCACGGCCCCTGCTCCCTCCCTGACTCGGAAGCTGAGAAGCTGACTGTTCCGCCTCACCAAGCGCTCCTGGAGCAAATGTGGACGTAAGCCCCCTAAGGGGACGGGGAAAGAGCAACGGAGCCCTGGCTCCAGCCGGCGCCCAGCTGCCACTGCTGCCACTCCGACGCGGCAGCTTCTCTGCGTGCAGAGCGCGGAGATGGCATGTCACGGCAGGGGGCCCGAGGCAACAGACAGGATCCCCACCAAGACTCGGAGAGGGGAGGAAGTGAAAGGCTTGGCTGGAAACCGGCGTGCTGGGTGCTTGCGCGTTTTAATTGGTGCCTCCGCTGGCCTGGAGACACAACATCCCGTCTCAGCGAGGCCCTGGGAAAGCCAGGGGGCCGACTCCAGCAGAGCCAAATGCCCGAGCTCCCTGGGAGGCTGGGAAAACCTGAGTGCTATTCGGTCTCCAGCTGCTGTGCTGCCTCCCCTTCCCCGCTTGGTGGTGGCCACCTGCCGGGCCAGCAGCAAGGCAAAGGACTCAGTTCTTGGCCTGGGTTCAGGACCCCAAGAGGCCCAGTCTCTGGGCATGACAATAACGCCTAGAACCGGCCGAGCGCCCACCATGGGCGTCACACCTGTGATCTCACTAAGTCCCCACAACAGCTCTACTGGAAGATGCTATCGTGATCCCACCCTACAGATGAGGAGGCTGAGGCTCGGAGACGCTAAGTCCTGTACTCGCCTAGGACAGGAAGCCTGCAGTTCAACTCCAGAGCCCAAACGCTTAACCACTCCACCGCCCAGGGTATCACGGGCGACAAAAGCTACCTGGGTCCTTGGGCTTTACTTTCTCTCTGGCGAGTGTGCTGGGGAAGCTCGGTCAGAGAAAGAACCACAGACACTGATTTCTGTGATGGAGAGCCTGCCTCAGGGTTAGGTCTCCCCTGGCTATATAGCCCCACCGCTCTCTCCCAGCTCAGGCTGGCCATGTCTGCCCTGGGGCCAACATGATGGAAATGGGTGCCAGCTGGTTCTGGCTGCATGAAAACTCTGGAAAGGGAGCCAGGGTGCCCATTGTATGTCGGCCCCTGCAAGGGAGCAGTGGTCCTCCACCTTGTACTGGGTCCTGGGTAAGTGCCGATGAAGTCTTAGGAATCAGGGTGAAGGAGGCAGAGGGGTCCTGTTACTCTATCACCTTAGGTCTTATCCCCACATGACTTGTCACCAGGAAACCATGAACCACCCAGTGCCAAGCTATCGCATGAGACAAAGTACCCTGCTCCAGCCTCAGCCCCAGCCTTGCCCACAATCCCTTCAGCACCCAGACTATCACCCGATAGTACAGGCCCATCTTAGGCAGCGGTCAGGCTTAAAGGCAATAAAAAGGTGAAAGCTAAGAGTGAACAGAACTCCCCAAGAAGATACTTTGTATGGCCCACCACATTCATACTCTACAGTCCAGGGACGGTCCAGATCACTGACTGATGCGCAGTGCAGACAGCAGGCTATCTCTAAACCACACTGTCAAATGCCAACCCCACTGACTATTTTCAAGGTTACTCCTAATTTCTAGGCTTTAAATACCTCTGCTCATACCTGCCTCCTTTATCAACCTGACATCTCCTGCCTATGAGTCATTCATTAGCATTTCAGTTGCTATGTTTATAGCCCAGAGAAGTTTTAAGTCTTGGATACAATCCATCCTTGCCCAAAAAAAAAAAAAAAAGATCCAAGCCCCCTGGTTTCCTGTAGAGACAATTCCCCAGCTTGGAGCATCCCTAGCATAGGGTCAAAGGTCACAGGCAGCACAGTCAGACTCCTGGGGACCTCATCTAAGGAAAGGGCAGGAGTGCTATGGACTGAATTACTTACGTCTCCCTAAAATTTCTGTGTTGAAAGTCTCACCCCTAGGGCCTCAGAATGTGATGGTATTCAAAGAACAGAGCCTCTAAAAAGGTAATTAAGGCAAAATGAGGTCATAGGGGTGGTCCCTAATCCAACAGGAGGGGTAGCCTTATACGAAGAGATCAGGACACAGACTGAGGACGCGGTGAGACGGCAGCTGTCCCAAAGAGGCAAGGAGAAGAGGCCTCAGACACACCAGCCCTGCTGACACGTTGCTCTCGGGCTTGCAGCCTCCAGAACTCTGAGCCCATACAATCTCACTGCCACAGAATTCTGTCCTGACAGCCCGAGTGCACAGGACAGGGGGTGTGGGACACAGCTGGGGGGAGGCGCTAGGAACAGCTGCCGGGTCGGGGTGGAGGCCCAGGCTCACTCAAGGCTCCCAACCTCAGACAGCTGGCTTAGCTCTCAGCGGCTGTTGTGCCCATGTAGCTGCCCCAACCACTGGCGAGCAGAGGCAGGAGGGGATGCCACTTATCTCTGATGGGATCCTCAGACAGCCCCTCCACTCCTGGGACCTGAGACACCTATTGTGCTTAGTTGCTCAGTCACTTCCGATTCTTTGAGGCCCCATGGAATGTAACCCAGTAGGCTCCCCTGTCCGTGGCATTATCCCAGCAAGAATACTGGAGCGGGTTGCTATTTCCTCCTCCAGGGGATCTTCCTGACTCAAGGATCAAACCTGCATCTCCTATGGCTCCTGTATTGGCAAGCAGATTCTTTACCTCTGAGTCACCTGGGAAGCCCCTCCCATGAGCTCTGAGGTTCCAGAAACCCAACTAGGTTTATCTGGACCATGACTTTTTTGTTTTTCTTACCAGATTACAGCAGGCTTAATAGTGGCCCCCAAAGGTATGCCCAAGTTGTTACCGCCAGAACCTTCAAAGGTGACCTTGTTTGGTGACATGATCTTTGCACATGTGACCATGGATTTTGAGCTGAGATCACCCTGGATTTACCGTGGGCATTTATTTGTTTGTTTGTGCTTAGTCACATCTGACTCTGTAACTCCACGGACTGTAGCCTGCCAGGCTCCTCTGTCCATAGGATTTTCCAGGCAAGAATACTAGAGTGGGTTGCCATTTCCTACTCCATAGACCATGCTTGTTGAATGCCTACCTACAGTAGGCACTGAGCTATGTGATACGTCAATGAATGAATACTCAGGGCCTAGGAGGTGATCAGATGGTTAAACTGTCGCTTCCGCACAGTAAGCTGGTGTAATAATAATGGAAGCCTAGATCAGATACCACAGCATAAAAGGGTGGTAAGTAGTCAGCTCCATCAGGAAATAGTGGTTCAGTGAAGGCTTCAAAGTGATGGGATTATCAGCAGGATTATCAAGACAGAACTGAAGCTCATGAGTAAACAAGCGCCTGGGAAAAGCATGCCAGACAGTTACCAGCAAGGCAGAGAGGTCTGAGAATGTACCGGGGATTCAGAGAACTAGAAGTGTGGGGTAAAACAGGAAATGGAACTGGTCAGGCAAGAAGACGCTAGAACATGCATATGCTGGCTAAGGAGCTGAATCCTGCCGGGCACAGGAAGGTCTTGAGAACCTGGGCAAGCTGGGGAAATCACAGGTAGACTTCAGAAATATTGCGGGTCCAATTTCAGACCACTATGATCAAGTGAAGACGGCAATAAAGTGAGTCACGTGACTTTTCTGGTTTCCTAGTGCATAAAAAATTTATTTCTACAGACTTCCCCAGTAGTCCAGTGGCTGAGATTCCATGCTCCCAAAGCAGGGAGGCCAGGTTCGTTCCCTGGTCAGGGAACTAGATCCCACATGTCGCAACTAAGAGTTCGCATGCTGCAGCTAAGACTTGACACAGTCAAATAAATAATTTGAAAAATATATGTGTGTATGTGTGTATATATATGCTATAAAGCATTATATAACATTTTGCTATAAAAACCAATGTACATACCTTAATTTAAAAAAATACTTGATTGCTAAAAAATGCTAACCATCATCTGAACCTTCAGTGAACCACAATGTTTTTTTGCTGGTGGAGGATTTGAAATAATGCAAGAATTACCAAAATGTGACACAGAGACAGGAAGTGAGCAAATGCTGTTGGGAAAACAGTGCTGAGAGACTTGTTTGATGCAAGGCTGCCAAAAACTTTCAATTTGTGGGGAAAAAAGAAAAGTATGCACAAAGTACAGTAAAACAAGTATGCCCACACCATGCCTGCTTGGATTTGTGTTTTAGATGGACCACTCAGACAAGTGGGAGGCGGACTTTGAGAAGAAAGTCAGTGCCAAGATCCAAGCATGAAATAAGAAAGGCCCAGACGGGGACTTCCCTGGTGGTCCAGTGGTTGAGAATTCACCTTCCGCTGCAGGGGACACAGGTTCGATCCTCAGTCAGGAAGCTGGGATCCCACATGCCATGGAGCAGCAAAGCCCATGCACCTCAATTACTGAGCCTGCATGACGCAACTAGGGAGAAGCCCTAGTGAAAGATCCTGCATGCCACAACCCAGTGCAGCCAAATATAAACTATTTTTTTTAAAAAAGAAAGATACCCCAATACAAAATAAAAAGTTTAAAGTTGGAAAAAAAAAAAAAAGTAAAAATATTAAGAGGAATTGATGTTTAACAAGGTAAAAAAAAAGAGAGAGAGAGAAAGAAAAACCCATGCAGAGGAGGTGGAGCACGCAGGCCTCCTCTGAAATCTTTCCTTTTCTCCAAGAGGCGATGTTGTTTTTCTCAGCCAAGCTGGGCGGGTTACACCCATTAGTTTTTAGAGGTTTTAGCAAATATCCCAGGAAGAGGGTGAGAGAGTAAACCGATGCGCCAACGCACTTCCCAGAAAGCATAATTTCCCTGGACCCTGTCAGTTTATCCTGTTTTTCTTAAACAAACTAAAACAAGCCACCAACTTTGCCAAGAAAGGGACAGCCTCACTAGCAGCTGATCCAAGGTTAGTTTTATTGTCTACTTGGCCTATTTCCTAGTCATCAAGCACCGCCATCGCTTCAAAACCTGATCGTGACATAGAACTAGGCCACTCTTCCCACTTTGATCCTGCAGGAGAGCTAGACACCCTGCCATTAGCTCTAACACTTGGGAGGACTTAAAGGTGGCACCCGCAACAATAATCAAGAGTCCAATTCAGAACCTTGAACCTGGCTACTTTCAGAATGATCCACACCCTCGGATGTCAACCACTTTCCCTCCAGCCCAGTCCCTCACTGGCCATGGATGTAACCACTTCCCTCTCTAGTGGGCAACCTACTCTGAAGCTGAGACTATGTCACATTCATTTACATCCCCTTCCCCAAGGCACCTTACACAGGGTGATGGGGAAAGATCAGCGAGGCACTGCTGCTTGCTAGCTGTGTGACCCTGGACAAGTTACCTAACCTCTCTGAAGCTTTTCTTCCCCAGTAAATATGGATGATAACAATAACTCCATCCTAAGGTTATATGATGAAATAATTATGTAAATGCTGAGGGCCAGCACTTACATTTATTAAGGGCTTGTGAAGAAAAAAGGAGGAGGAAAAGAAGAGGGAAGAGGGGAGGAGAAGGAAAAAGGGAAAAAGAGGGAGGGAAGAACTTTGGGGTCAAACAGTCTTAGGTTCAAATCTCTGCAAAACTGCTTACTCAGCTATGCAATGTCAGGTAAGTTCCTTAACCTCTCTGACTCACAGTTTTCTCCTCTGTAAACTAGGGATAATACTGCCTACTTTGCCAAGAGGATCTTAGTTCAGATAACAGGTGAGAAGGAGCCTAACACTTAGCTTGCTGACTCTGGGGTATTTAAGAAGTGGGCCTGAAATCACAGCCACTGATATTTTTGGCCCTGAATGGCACTTAGGGAAAAATCTGGTCTCTATTCTAAGCTTCTTGGATCACCCAGCTCTGCCACTCTAGATGGGTGAACGGGTTAAAGTGGAGAGAGGCCAGTTTAGAGGAGCCAGGCCTCCCACTGCACTCCCATCCATGGGAACAATGCTGTCCTTCACCACTTCCAAATGCAGGCTGTTAAGTTCCCTATGAGCCAACTGTATTCTCTCTGGACAAAGGAGATAAGTGAGCCAGGCTTGCCTTTCCCTGAACCCAAGCAGTACCCCTCTGTCCTGGCTGAGGAGCATGCCTGGTGGGTAGAACTCCCATCTGCTAAGGAGACCCTAAAGCACTAGCCCCTGACATCTTAGGACCTTCCAGAAGGCAAGTTATTTTAAGCTCTCCTGGACCCAAGGCCTGAGCAAATGAAACAAATGCCTTTGGGACAAGAAAGGCTTTTTAAGACCTCTCATTCCCGCCAGAAACACACTTAAAATCTAAAAAATTTAAACCTCATCACCTCTCTTGGGTTCACTTTGTGCTTCTGGGCTTTGGTTTAAAGGAAGACAAAGTGAAACCCCAAACCCTCTGATCAATGGATTATGACAAATGCTTGCCCTCTTCCACTCCACGCTGTCCTGGGCGGTGCAGGGACTGAATGCCAGCGGGGAGAAGCAGTCAACGCCACTTTCCTGCCAAAGATCAGGCAGACGGAGGCTGATGTTGAAATCTGTTTCTTTTTTTAACAAGGAATGGGACAGGGATGCTAGCCAAGGAGCAGGTTTGCCTGAGGTCTCCACGAAGCATCCACGAAGAGAACCAGAGTACCGCAGGTGGCAAGGGAGGGGCAGGGCTGTGGGAAGCCTGGCAGGCTAGTCCTGGTGAACATCCCTAAACTGGGGGTGCAGGATAAGGACCCCAAAGAATTAGTCTCCCACTAGCTTATGTGTCAGAACTTGGGGGTCAAACGTGGAGTCAGGCATTCAGGTACATGCATCTACCATCAGACCACCAAGCCCACAACAAAACAGAAAAGATGCACTCTCCCCCTCCCCCAGCCCACCCTACCATCTTACTTCTGCTGGGCAGATCATCCGGGCCCAGGTCGTCAGAGGGAGCCAGTGAGGTGCTGCCACTCTCATCCAAGGTCAGGATGAGGGAAACGTCCTCATCTAAACTCACGGCCATGTTCTTCTCTTCTGCAGCCCTCAGGAGGTGATGTCCAAGGCTTTAAATAGTCTCTCCTTTGAGCTCCCGGTCAAAGCTACTGGCCCCGAGGTGCTTCTCAGAAACTCCCCCATCAGTGGCATCTTCTAGGGTGTGGGGAATTAAAAAAAAGAAAAAGACAATTATCATAATACAACCACTGATGAAAATGTTCTGGAATCAGATGGTGGTGATGGTTGCATAACTTTACAAGTATACTAAAAATGGTACCTTTTAAGATGGTGGATCTTACAGTAATGTAAATTGTATCTTAATAATCGTAAAAAAAAAAAAAAAGAGTATCCCAGGATGTGCCACTGTACTGTGCTTTGTCGCTCAGTCACGTCCAACTCTTTGCGACCCCATAGACTGTAGCCCGCCAGGCTCCTTTGTTCATGGGGATTCTCTAGGCAATACTGGAGTGGGTTGCCATGCCCTCTTCCAGGGGATTGTCCCAATCCAGGAATCAAACCCAGGTCTCTCTCACTGCAGGCAGATTCTTTACTGTCTGAGCCAATAATAGCACTGAAATATGGCAGATGGGGCGGGAACTTTAAAAGAACACATACTAAAAAGTTAAGCGTAATTATGTTTGCAGATTGAGATTATGGCTAATATGTTCCATCTCCACCCTTCTTAACCCTTGTTCGTGTGTTTCATAAAGATATTAAATACTTTTATATGTATATATATGTATGGAGTCTTTTGGGCCTAGAAAAGAGAACAATAGTCTCAAAGGCCCCTTGCCGAATCATCTAACTTCGGAGAAAACAAAGCGTAACTTTAGTTCCACCCTGATGCTCCAGGCCTGTTGCATCTATCTGGGACTTACCACCCGCTACACCCGCCCAGAAGACTTGTCACCCCCTGCCCAGCTACAAATGTCATCTCAACAAAAGAATACTCAAAATATCCCGCCTGTTTCCCTTATCACTTCCACAAACCTCCCTATAAGTATGAAGCCTCCCTGATCCCTCTCAGCTCTCAGCCTGGTGGTTAGGCCAACTGTCGCCCCTCGTTGCCTAAATAAAGGTAACTTACTTCTGTTGAGCTCATCTTTCCTTTTCTGCCTCGCCGGAACTGTACCTTACATTCTTGGTGCCGAAACCCGGAGGGGGCGAGGCACGAGTCTCACTCGCTCACTCTCCCTCCCTCTCATTGTTTTCCCCTAAACAAACCCCCCCCCCCCCCCCCCCCCGAGTCTGGGAGCACAAACATCCTCCATCCTCCAAGCTCACTTTTCTGCCCGGGCTCTTAAGTTCCCCTCAGGGACACCTAGTGCCTCCGTGAGCAGTGCAAGCCTTCTGCTAAGGCTTTACTGATGCTTTGCGTACCCCCAGGCCTCAGCTTTACCCCCTTTTCTCTCTCTCTCTGACGACTTTCAGAATAGGGACCTCTTGCCATTCGACCGCTCTATATGCTACACTCCACTCAAGCCGGCCCCAAGATTAAGGTAAGATCCCATCTGGACGGAGTTCTAGAGGCGCCCTAGAGCTCAGTCCTCTCCGGGTCCCAGGCACCCCCGGCCCAGGGCCACTCTGTAGGCGAAGGTGGGGGACGCTCCACCTCGACACAGAGCTCTCTTCTCATAACTCCTATTGCGACTATGGGTGATGACTTGAGTTCCCAATAGGAGCCTCTGCTTGCCTTTCAATTATGAGGTCTGGCCAGTCTGTCCCAAAAGATTCCCCTCTGGCCTGTGTTCTCAAAATCTCAAACCACTCACACTCACTGAAGTCAAAGCTAACCGCTTAAAGCAACAGATTTGTACACAGATTTCGCCTCAATACCAATTAGACAATCAAGATCGCTGGCCTGAGGTCGGCACATTTGACTTTAACATTCTCCAAAATCTCACTGACTTCCTCAAACGGAATGGCAAGTGGTCAGAGATCCTCTATGCCCATGCCTTTTGGGCCCTTCGGAGCAGGCCCTCCCTATGCCAGGCCTGCTCCACCCACGAGGTCCTTCTATGCACCTTGCCTCCCAAGCAAAAGGGCTCTTCTTCCTCAACTGACCGCAGACTGTGACCTTCCTCACCCTCAGAGTTCAACCCCGCGGACAAGCCCCCTCCCTACCCGCCACCCCGCCGCCCCTCTCCTTCCCCTTAATCCAACTCACCTACTGGCCCCAAAACCTCTCCTGACTACCTCTCAGCCCCACCCCATCTCCCCGACTCCCCCTCCCCACTTCCTTCCCCACCAGCCACAAGGTCACATACCCAAGAACATGTTTCCCCTGAGAGAGGTGGCAGGACCAGAGGGCCCCACCCGAGTCCATGTGCCATTTTCATTGTCAGATGTGAGCCAGATAGAAGAAAAGTTGGGATCATCTTCTGAAAATCCTACCAGATACAGAAAAGAATTCCTGAGACTCTCCCAGGTCTATAACCTCACATGGAGTGATGTATATTATATCCTAAATGCCACTCTCACTCCAGATGAAAAAGACCATATCTGGCAAGCGGCAAAAGCCCATGCTGATCATTTACGTAACCAAGACTGAGACAGCCCAGTTGCTGATGAGGCGGTGCCTCAGTTAGATCCCCACTGAACTTACCACCTGGGTGACCCAGGTATCAGGAGACTCGATCATATGATCACCTTCATTCTGGAAGGAATGCAGAAAAATACTCATATCCATGTCAATTATGATAAAGTCAGAGAAATTACCCAAGGGGCAGACGAAAATCCAGCCTTATTCTTGGCACGCCTCACAGAGGCAGTCCAGAAGTATACCAGCCTAGATATCACTACCCCTGCCGGGTTACTCTACCTTCAAGTTCAGTTCATCAGCCAGTGTGCCCCTGACATCAGACACAAGCTTCGACAACTAGAAAAGGGCCCTGAGAACCTCCCAAAGAGACCTTCTAGAAGTAGCCTTTCAGTAGGTGTTCAGTAATAGAGAGGAGGAGGCTAAGAGAGAAAACGAACATGAGAGAAAAGCTAAATATGCCTTTTTGGCAGCAGCAATTAAGGAAAGAGATCAGCCTGGCCCAAGTCATCCAGAATGGGGCTTAAGACTCCCCCCGGACCGTGCTTCTGATGCAACCAGTCAGGACACTGGGCAAAGGCATGTCCAAACCCGTGGCCCTCCACAAAAGCATGCCCAACCTGTGGAAATGGGGACACTGGAAGATGGACTGTTCCCAGGGATGCCCTGGCGCCCTCCCAGACCTGGAGAGTGGAATGTCCACAGGGACGCCCTGGCGCATCTGAGGAGATCCCCACTTCTCCCCAAAACCCCAGCCCAACTCTACGAGAGTCGTTCCAATGACGGGGCCTGGGTTCCAGCCCCCCAGCCCCTGTCCTAAACACGAGCTCGGAACTTAGGGTAGACAGGGTAGTGGCCGAAAAAAGATCTCTTTTCTAGTAGACACTGGAGCCACTTTCTCTCTCTTAACTTCCTACTCTGGCCCAACTCAAGACTCAGAACTCACAATCAAGGGGGTCTCTGGAGTTCCCCTAAGGCCAAAAATCAGTCCTCCATTACTCTGTCAATTTGGAAAAGCGACCCTTATACACTCATTCCTCATAATGCCTCAGTGACCAATGGCACTCCTAGGGAGAGATTTGTTATCCAAATTGGGGGTCTTTATTACCATACCCCACCTCGATACAGTCTCTATATTCTGCATGCAGATGGCACCTAGACGTCCCTATCCCTCTCCCCTGACCTTCCCTTGGATCTACCCACCGTAGACCCCCAAGTCTGGGACACTGATCACCCATCCATAGCCAAACATCATCCCCCAGTCCACATTATCCTAAAAGACCCCTCGACTATAATCACCCAACAACAGTACTCTCTCACCCCGGAGGCCCACAAAGGACTTAAGCCTATCATAGACCATCTTCTTCAAGCCTCTATCCTAATTCCTACCCATTCACCACACAACACCCCTAATCTGGCAGTAAAGAAGGGACCAAACTCTTGGAAACGGGTCCAGGACCTGAGAAAAATCAATGAGGCCATTATGCCAATATTCCCAGTAGTCCCTAACCCTTATACCCTTCTGTCTACCATACCCCCGACTGCAACCCACTTCACAGTATTAGATCTCAAAGATGCTTTTTTCACCATCCCCCTCCACCCCTCTCCCAATCCCTTTTCGCCTTCACCTGGCAAGACCCCGACAATCACGTGTCCCAACAGCTAACATGGACAGTTCTCCCCCAGGGGTTCAGAGACAGTCCCCACTTTTTGGACAGCTTTTACAAAAGGACCTACAGACACTCGACCTGGCCCCGAGTCATCTCCTCCAATACATCTACGTATTGGATGTACGTATAGGTATTGCCCAAGAGGTGGCCTCCCTGCATACAGGCCATGGCTGCTGTCGCAGCCCTCCTACCCAAAGCAAATAAACTCTCTAGACATGCCCCTTTAACAGTCTGTTCTCCACACACCTTCCGAGACTTGCTATCACATCGGGCTCTCCTCTCCCTTCCCCCTTCCAGGATACAGGTCCTACATGCCTTTCTTCTCGACCCTCAGCTCTCATTCTCCCCCTGCTCTCCCCTTAACCCCACCAGCTTATTACCCATGTCCTCTACAACAGACTCCCTCTTACATAGCTGCAGCCTAACAGTAGATCTTACCCAAAACCCCTTCCAACATCTAACAGATCAGCCCATCCTAGACCCAGACACCCCACACTGGTTCATTGATGGTAGCTCTCAAAAATCCCCACCCTTTGCAGCAGGATATGCCATCATCCAGGGACACCTTTGTCACAATCACGGAACCCGGACAATTGAAGCTTCACCGCTGCCACCTCACACCACCTCTCAACAGGCAGAACTGATAGCTCTCACCAGAGCTTTAACTCTAGCTAAAAATCTAAGGGTTAACATCCACACAGACTCCAAATATGCCTATAACATACTTCATTCAAACGTCCTAATATGGAGAGAAAGAGGTTTCCTAACCCAAAGGGGATCCCCCATTATTAATTCAGACCTGATCCACAAACTTCTAGAGGCAGCACTCTTACCAAACAAAGCCGCCGTCCTCCACTGTAGGGGACATCGAAAGGGAAGTCTCATATCAGCCTACAGCAATGCCACAGACCGGAAGGCAAAGGAGATAGCCCTGTCCCATCCTTCCCTCCAGTCCCGTCATCTTATCTTTGACTCCACCCGACCCTCCCACCACCAGAGAAATCCTCTCTTATCTACACTCACTTTTTCATCCCTCATCCAAGACACTCCAACAGTTCCTGGTTAACCACTTCCCCATATCCAATGCTGACCAACAATATTTAGATAACCTCACCCGCTCCTGTCAAACATGTCAACGTACTAACCCCAATTCCAACCTTAACCCGCCATCCTTTCCAACCCATCAAATGCGAGGCAGCCTCCCAGCACAGGATTGGCAGACAGACTTTACAAATGTGCCCCGAGTCTGGAGAGTCAGATGCCTTCTAGTCCTTGTGGACACCTTTTCGGGATGGGTAGAAGCATTTCCCACTGCAAACAAAAGAGTCCACACCGTGGCCCACATCCTCCTCACAGAAATTATCCCCAGGTTTGGCCTGCCTGCATCCCTACAGTCTGATAATGGCCCGGAATTTACATCCAAGGTCACCCAACAACTTGTCCAATTCTTACAGATACCCTGGAAATTTCACATTCCATACCGTCCCCAGTCCTCAGGAAAGGTAGAAAAGATGAATAGAATAATCAAAGAAACCCTTACCAAACTAACCCTCGAGGTACATCTGGGCTGGACTAAACTTTTGCCAATGGTTCTCCTCAGAATACGGGCTTTGCCCAGAAAGCCCCTGGGGCTGAGCCCCTTTGAGGTGATGTAGGGAAGGCCCATGCTCCCTCCTGGACCCCCGCTGAACCTCCTCCCATACCAAGCTTCCTACACTCCCCTCTGCTGGGGCAACTCCACGATGCCCTCTGGAAATACGGCAACCACAACTTGCCTGCCCCTGACCCCCAAGCCTCCCTGACCCCTTTACAAACTGGGCACATGGTTGATCTGTCTGATAGTCCCCAGGGTGACCTAACCCCAAAGCGGCAGGGACCATTCAAAGTCATCCTCCTTACCCCAACTGCAGCTAAACTTGAGAAGGTCACTTCCCGGGTACACCTCTCTCGCCTAAAACAGGTCACCTCCAATCCTGCACCGCCCTCCTTAAATGACACCTATCAGGTGTCCCTCACAGCACCCACCTCCTTAAAATTCACCCGGCGACAACCCCTGTCACCATCGGAGAGGACACAGAATGACCTGGACTCTCTTCAACCTACAACTGTTCCTGACCCAACTACTCCAAGACCTCTGGACCAGCACCCCAACAGGAACCTCCTTCAAAGACCTGACTACACTGGTGTCTCAACTGTGGCTCCGGGGAACCTTCTCCAACCTGACTCCACACGAAATTAATTTCTTTACTCTCATCCTCTACATCACTCTACATCCTAATGAGCACTGTTCCTCCTCAGATTCAAACAACTTGGGGCCTTCTGGCCCTCGCCCTGACTGGCCTCTCCCTGTCTCTCTAACTATAAGTGCACTCCTAATCTTAATCCTTGCTATAGGCCTAGTAACTGTCTCCCCTCAGGACTGGCCACCTATCCGTCTTTCCATGGGTATCGCCTACATTGCTAGCTGGGTTCCGCCCCTAGGGCGCTATTTCCTCTGCACTGCCTAACTAACAGCCCATGACTCCCCTGCTCCTTATTCTTGCTGCACTGCCCAGCCTCCTGGCTACTCCCTGCCCCTGCTTAGACATTTATTCCTACGTACATTCCTCATGTTATAACACAGCTCCAAAACCATGCACCATGAACCTCGGGGGCGGGAAGTCCAAATCCCTACTCACTGTCAAAGTTCAAAAGAGAGGGAGTTTCCTGAGTACCTGCCATAAGCCAAATGGAAGAAACATATGTTTCTATCCCATTACCCACTGGGGGTACTCAGACGGGGCTGGGGTACTAGATCAAAATCGGGAAAAGAAACAAGAACAAGTCATAAAGAACATAATTTCCCGGTTACAGGCGACCCCTGAGCCTTATAAACGCCTAGACCTCCTTTCCCAATTACGGCCTCTCCTAAAACCTCCCTCTGGCAACCAACACCTTAGCCGCCTTCTCAACTCTTCCTTCCAATTCTTCCAGTATGCACAGCACCCATCCCAGTGTTGGAGATGCATGTCACTGTCTCCCTCACCACACAGAGCCATTCCCTGACCCTCAACCTGGCTGTCACAGGGCAACTGTACTTCCCCTTCCCAACAGAAAACTACACAACTCATGGGCCAGTCTCTGACAATGTCCTACTCTCAGCCTCTTCAAACCTAACCTGTATTGACTACTCTAGTCCCAACTACACTGGTCTTACAAACTCCACTCCCTCCTTCTGTTCCACTTGGGTTCTCTGGAACAGCACAAATAATTGCACCAATCCAGGAATCTTCATTCTCTGTGGGACCTATGCATTTTCATGCCTCCCCTTAGACCCCCCTGGACCCTGCATCTTGGTCTTCCTGACCCCGGGCCTAACATTCCTCAAAGAAGAAGAGATAGAACAAATAGTCTACCCCCAAGGGAAACTTTCCCACAGAAAAAGACAGGTTGTCATAGCCGCCCCACCCCCCCCGCCCTGTGATTGGGACTGGCATAGCAGCAGCCCTAGGCGCCGGGATGGGGGGCATCTTGCCCTCTGCCCGTTTCTACCACATGCTGTCCCAGGAACTTAATGAGGGCATGGAGCGGGTAGTGGAGTCCCTCGTTTCAATCCAAAGACAAAAGAGGCGAGCCCTGGACCTTCTCACTGCAGAAAACGGAGGGACCTGCCTTTTCCTAGGAGAGGACTGCTGCCACTTTGTTAATGAGATGGGCATAGTCCAGAGCAGAGTCAAAGAACTTAGAGACAGAATGAATGCCGCAGAAATGAGTTTCAAAACCTTTACCCTCCCCAAAACCTGTTCCAACAGATCCTCACTTGGTTGCTCCCTTTCCTGGGACCATTGGTACTTATCATTCTATTCCTCTTATTTGGACCCTGTCTCTTCAATCTCTTTCAAAGGTTTCTCCAAGAACGGATTCGGGCCATCTCTCGAGATCAGGTCAAGACCATACTTCTTCTCAAGAGCCTCACCTCAAGCTCAGAAAAAAGAGACCGTGAGCCCTAAGATGATCCTCCATTCCAGACCCAAAACCGTCGCCCCTATCCAGCAGGAAGTAGCCAGAGAGATACGGTGCCCTTTTCCCCATTTTTTTTATGATTTCAGGGTCTGGAATGAAGGAGTCTTTTGGGCCTAGAAAAGAGAACAACAGTCTCAAAGGCCCCTTGCCGAATCATCTAACTTCGGAGAAGACAAAGCATAACTTTAGTTCCACCCTGATGCTCCAGGCCGGTTGCATCTATCTGGGACTTGTCACCCCCTGTCCGGAAACCTACCACCCCCTACACCCGCCCAGAAGACTTGTCACCCCCTGCCCAACTACAAATGTCATCTGAACAAAGGAATACTCAAAATATTCCGCCTGATTGACGTTTCCCTTATCGCTTCCACAAACCTCCCTATAAGTATGAAGCCTCCCTGATCCCTCTTGGCGCTCAGCCTGGTTGTTAGGCCAACTGTCGCCCCTCCTTGCCTAAATAAAGGTAACCTACTTCTGTTGAGGTCGTCTTTCCTTTCTGCCTCGCTGGAACTGTACGTTACATATATGACCGTTCATATAATAGTAATTAGTACTCAGTGAGTGTTTACTATATACTGGGGCTCTTCTAGCAATTTTTACATAAAGTTGATTGAAACTCAATAATAGTAAGTAGCATTATTGTCCCGCTTTACAGAAGGGGAGACTTAAGGCTCAGAGAGGTTAAGTAACTTGTCCAAGATCCCACAGCAGGAAAGTCAAGCTTTGAACTACATAATCTGACTCCAGACCTGTGCTCCCAGCCACCATGCTACAATTCTTTCAAGTCCAGCCCTGGCATTTAGGCAGCACTTAGCTCCAATAACCTATAAATAGTGTGCCAGGTCATCTAAACGTACCCATATCATTCTAACAGAGGCACTGCTCTCCTAGATTTAGGTATTTGGGGAGGAAAGGGAAGAGACTAGAATATTTTTTTAAGTGAAATGCTTATTTGGAACTTCCATTTCAAAACCGTCAGAACTAGCCTTTTACAGTTCCTATTTATACACATTCCCGTTTCCGCTGAGGAGGACCAAAAGAAATGCAAGCACTCAGCAGATCTAACAGCAGACCTTTGAACTTGAAAACAGCAGCAGGTTCCTTCCTCAAACTGCAGTGTTCTGGTCTCAATCAAGTTTTCCTCCAAACCAACCCACTGAAAGGCAACCCAGCAATTTACCTCCTTCAGAAACCTCCACGACCATTTAAGGCGGGGCCCTGTGCATCAATAGCTTCTTAAAAAGTAGGCAGTTTAAAGTGAGCACTATTCTTTGCTGCTAAGCCTGCAGCGCTCTGCTCAGCAAACTTCCTGTGAGATTTTTTTTTAAGTTTCCTCCAGATCTAGGGATTCATTTTACTTTTAAATCTCAGTAGTGGGAAAACAGAAAAGGAAATTCCAAATGAGATGCTACCATTTGGCTGTCTTAAAGCATTTTATGTCTTTTTTTTTTTCTTTCTGGTTTAACTTTTCATCACAGATACTTTCAAATATACTCAAATGTAGAGAGAATATGTAAATGAACTTCCTTGTATTGATCACTCAGCCCTGACAATTATTAACATCTTGTCCCAGCCAGTATTTATTTTGTAGGCTGGAGAGACTATTAACTTTTTCAACTCATCAAGAAGAGCTTTTTAAAATTGTATCATTGCTATTATAGTAGCTACTGGCTTTTATTTTAGCTGTATAATATATGACTGTTTGCTTGTAATGCATGCCTTAGTTTTGTGGCTCTCAGCGGGGGTGATCACAACAGAGACATATGTGGCTCAAAATGTAAATAGTGTTGCTGTTAGGAAAATTTACTTAGCTGATGTCCCCCCTTCACAGATGAGGAAAGTGAGGTTTAGAGGGGTTAAATTAACCTACCTCTGGTAAGTAGACCGCAGGGAAGTAATAGAGCCCAGATTTCAACCCAGGCAGTCTGACACTCCCTGATAACCATTACCCTTCCTCTCTTCCCAGACCAGTCTCCTCATCTGAATTCAAACCCATAATTTTAGAGAGGGAAAACTGAGGCTCAGAGAAGAGAAGGGACTTACTTAAGGTCACAGTGCTTCTCCCTCTAGAGAGGACCCAGAATGGAAGGGTCACCCCTAGGGAAAGGTCCCAGGGAAAGCCGGCAGGCCGTCCCGCTGTCCAGTCGGGCAGACTGATCAGGCAAGAGTCTCTTGCAGGGGGGGTGGCCTGAGGGCGCCAGGGAGATGAGCATTTGAGAGAAAAGGAGAAGCGAAGAGGCGTGCGGGATCTACTCCACGTGTTCGACTTTGAGCCCCCTCTCCCGGCCCCGGGCTTCCTCGGTCGGTCCCCACACTGCCGCCCCCCCGCCCCGCGCGCCGACCAGGACTGGAGGGAGAGAAGCGCAGCAATGAACCCCGCAGCCCCTCTTGGCCCGACCTGCCCGCTTCCCACACCCAAACGCCCAGTCGCAACCTTTCACTCCGAGCCCCCTGCCCCTTGACCCCTGCCCTCTCCGCTGGCCATCCCTCACACGCCTCGAATTCTTACACGCGCCGCCCCAGCAACCCGGACCGACCGCCGGGGTCCGCACAGCCAGCACAGCCCGCCGGCGCAGCCGCCAAAGCCCCGAGCTTGGAGCTGTTGCAGCTTCAGCAGCCGCCGCAGAAACCGCCACCTCAGCCGCTGCCACCACGGCAGCTGCGCCAGCTCTCCCATCCACCGCCTACTGTCCCCTCCGTCTGGCCGGCACCGCCCCATTCCCCCCTTCGCCGCGCCCCATTGGCTACCTCGGCCGTCATGATGACCTCTGATTGGCCAGCTCTTACGTCCTTCCCCAGTTAATGCAAGCCTCCCTGCCCGCCCTGCCTTCCCATTCTCCCCGCCTTACTCGTTCGGCTTAACCCTGAGGGAGGCCCGGCTCTTCCAATTGGTGGAGAGTTACACACACCGTATTTCTGATTGGCCAGTTCTCAGGAGGCGGACCAAACCGAGGAGAATAAGGAATCGAATGGTGAAAAAGAAAGTTAATCAGACACCAAGTCCCGCCTTCTGAGATTGATGGGTAACCTAGCAACGCAGGTACAGCTGTGGTAATCAACGATAGAAAAACCTAAAGACCACCGAGCAAGTGAGTGATCATGCGGGGAAGGGCTGGAGATGATGGGGAGATGTTGAATGGGGTCTAGCCCTATATCTTTTGACTCTCTGAGGAATCAGCAGCGCCCCCCCGCCCCCACCGCGAGCGAGTCCCCAACTCAGGAGCCTGATCTCCAGCCCCTTCCTCAGTCTGGACCTCCCTCTCGGCCTTCTGTAAAGACGACTGGGCATCCTCTTTGGTGTCTCTGCCTCTACTCTGCCCCTCCTCTTGTCCACTTCACGGCTCACCTCCTCATCCGTAAAACGCGGATGATACTAGCCAAGTGGAATCACACCAGAGTTAAACTACTTTCAAGTCACACATAGGTGCTAGGGGTGAGAGAGTAGTTTTACAAGCCCCCTACCATTCCATCAACAGCTTATACATCCCAAGGTGAGCATGCAATGAAAGTGAATGTTTAAATTATGTACCTTTGTACCAATGTTGGCCTTTTGTGCTATAATAACTTTAGACCTTAACTTCCATCCCTGTTCTTAAAAATATAATTTCATTTACATACTCAAGACGAAGGGTTTGTTGCAAGTATTGACTAAAACAAAGTAGAATAATGGTCGCCAGGGGCTGGGGTAGTGGGACAGGAGCAGTTATTACTTAATAGGTACAGAGTTTCAATTTGGGATGATGAAAAAGTTCTGGAAGGCAGATGGTGGTGATGGCTGCATATAGATATGAATGCAACAATTTACTGCCACTGAATTTAAAATGGTTCCAGTGGTAAACTTTATGTTGCCTGCATGCGCGCTCAGTTGCTTCAACCGAAATCAGTCGCTTCAGTTGTGTCTTGACTCCGCAAACCCTTGGACAGTAGCCCGCCAGGCTCCTCTGTCCATAAGATTTTCCAGGCAAGAATACCTGAGTGGATTGACATTCCCTCCTCTAGGGGATCTTCCCAACCCAGGATTCCAACCTGGTCTTCTGCACTGAAGGTGGATTCTTTACCTCTGAGGTTATGTATATTTTAACACAATAATAATTTTTCAAACCAACTATAAAGCTAGACAAAACCATCTATTGCTAAATTAGCACTCTGAAAATCAGCCAAAGGCATACAACAAACTGAGAGCTTTTATTAATAAAACCACCGAACTTCAGGTTCGTTCTGTACTTACCTGAGACTTCTCTGATTTCCCCATACTCAGTTCTATCTCGTTTAATAGTTCAACCAGGGCGGGTAGTCCCCTGAAAACCAAGCGCTTCACTGTCGCTGTCTGATGGGGCTCACTTGACTTGGAGGACTGTTGGCTAAAGTAGCAGTCTTGGTGGGATAAGACCAGGGAACGCCGGCGGGTGTAGCAGTCCAAGGTTGTGGTTCTATTCGGCGCCAACAGTGGACCGAAGGCTCAGAGTTACAGGGAATGGGGCATCCATGAGGAACCTGATGAGCTCTCTGTCTTACCTTGACTGACTAGAGGTTATGCGCATGTGCAGCAGAGACCTGCTTGGGCCCCAGCGACTTAGACATCCTTGGCTGTAGAAGCCTGTGTAGACAGGTGTACTGAGTGTATATAGTACTTGCCATCCAAGAATAGGAGCCTTACTGGTTCAAAGTTTGAGCACAACCCTTGACTGATGTTTGGCTGAATATTCAACTATGTGGACACATAGGTGACCCCTAGGAAGCCACGTTTTAAAATAAAAATATTTTTTTAAAAAACTAAGCAGAGATATCAGTAGCTGCACACCGTGGAGGAGACTGACTTGACAGATTTAGTCCAGGAAGTAAATTACCAACTGTCCAAGCAAAACAAAAACAGCAATCATTAGGAAGAAAAAAATACTGTGTTGCTACCAAAAAAAATTCTTCTGTCTAAGATTTCCAGTGTTCAATAAAAATTGTGAGATGTGTGTAAACATACTCAGGGGAAAAAAGCAGTCAACAGAAAGTCTCTATGTATCCCCAGATGTTGGTTTCAGCAGACAAAGACTTCAAAGAACCTGTTATAAATACCATCAAAGAACTAAGGAAACCATGTTTAAATAATTGAAAGAAGACAAGATAACAATGACTCATCAAATAGAAAATATTTAGTATCCCAGAATAAATTATGATAAATTAAGGTGTACATTATAATCCCTAAATCAACCACTAAAAAAAAAAAAACCTCAAAAAATATTTTAAAAATCAATGGAATAATCAAAAGAATGGACTAAAAACATTTAACAAAATAAAAAGCATTCAGTAAATAGCATGGGGACAAAAAATAAAAGGCATGAGATGAAATAAATCAAAAATAGTAAAACATCAGATGTAAATCCAACTATATGAATAATTTAATGTAAATTATTAAATTTAAAAAAACCACTCCAATCAAAATAGAGATTGCTAGACTAGATTTTAAAAATGAGCCTGGAAAACAAAATAAAATAAAATAAAAACTGAGACTGGCAGTCCAGTGGTTAGCACTCAGTGCTTTCACTGCCAAAGGTGCAGGTTCAATCCCTGGTCAGGGAAATAAGCTGTGTGGCACAGTCAAAAAAAAGAAAAGAGAAAGAACTGCTTTAAAATAAGTGAATAAATAAGTGAGACAAATACATTCTGCCTACAAGAAATTCATCTTAGATTAAAAGACATAGAAGATTAAAAAAATTGGACTCCATGGAAGTAGTAGCCATAAGAAAGCTGGAAAGGCTAAACTACTATCAGACAAAATTGCCTTTAAGGCAAAAAGAAAATATTACTAGAACAAAGAGGGACCATTTGATATTGATAGGAAGGCTAATACACCAGGAAGATATAGCTGGACTGACCAAGAAAATAAAAGGCACAAATTGCCAAAATCAAAACTGCAGAAACTTAAAGAATTATAAGGAAAATGATGAAAAACTTCATGCCAAAAAAAAAGACAACTTACATAAAATGAATGAATTCCTCAGTTCAGTTCAGTCGCTCAGTTGTCTGACTCTTTTCGACCCCATGAACTGCAGCACTCCAGGCCTCCCTGTGTAAGGTACAGTTCCGGTGAGGCAGAAAAGGAAAGACGATCTCA
Organism: Odocoileus virginianus; assembly: GCF_023699985.2. Classification (NCBI taxonomy): domain Eukaryota; kingdom Metazoa; phylum Chordata; class Mammalia; order Artiodactyla; family Cervidae; genus Odocoileus; species Odocoileus virginianus. The sequence continues at coordinate 57,265,818 of NC_069685.1, read as the reverse complement.
ACAGAAGTATGTTACCTTTATTTAGGCAAGGAGGGGCGACAGCTGGCCTAACAACCAGGCTGAGCCAAGAAGGATCAGGGAGGCTATATACTTATAGGAAGGTTTGTGGAAGCGATAAGGGAAACATCAATCAGGCAGAATATTTTGAATATTCTTTTGTTGAGATGACATTTGTAGTTGGGCAGGGGTTGACAAGAAGATTTGTGGAGGCGATAAGGGAAATATCAATCAGGTGGAATACTTTGAGTATTCTTTTGTTGAGATGACATTTGTAGTTGGGCAGGGGGTGACAAGTCTTCTGGGCAGGTATAGGGGGTGGTAGGTTAAGTCCCAGATAGATGCAACCGGCCTGGAGCATCAGGGTGGAACTAAAGTTATGCTTTGTCTTCTCCGAAGTTAGATGATTCGGCAAGGGGCCTTTGAGACTGCTGTTCTCTTTTCTAGGCCCAAAAGACTCCTTCATTCCAGACCCTGAAATCATAAAAAAAAATGGGGAAAAGGGCACCGTATCTCTCTGGCTACTTCCTGCTGGATAGGGGCGACGGTTTTGGGTCTCGAATGGAGGATCGTCTTAGGGCTCACGGTCTCTTTTTTCTGAGCTTGAGGTGAGGCTCTCAAGAAGAAGGACGGTCTTGACCTGATCTCGAGAGATGGCCCGAATCCGTTCTTGGAGAAACCTTTGAAAGAGATTGAAGAGACAGGGTCCAAATAAGAGAAATAGAATGATAAGTACCAATGGTCCCAGGAAAGGGAGCAACCAAGTGAGGATCTGTTGGAACAGGTTTTGGGGAGGGTAAAGGTTTTGAAACTCATTTCTGCGGCATTCATTCTGTCTCTAAGTTCTTTGACTCTGCGCTGGACTATGCCCATCTCATTAACAAAGTGGCAGCAGTCCTTTCGGGAAAAGGCAGGTCCCTCCGTTTTCTGCAGTGAGAAGGTCCAGGGCTCGCCTCTTTTGTCTTTGGATTGAAACGAAGGACTCCACTACCCGCTCCATGCCCTCATTAAGTTCCTGGGACAGCATGTGGTAGAAACGGGCAGAGGGCGAGATGCCCCCCATCCCGGCACCTAGGGCTGCTGCTATGCCAGTCCCAATCACGGGGCGGGGGGGGGGGGGGGGGCGGCTATGACAGCCTGTCTTTTTCTGTGGGAAAGTTTCCCTTGGGGGTAGACTATTTGTTCTATCTCTCCCTCTTCGAGGAATGTTAGGCCTGGGGTCAGGAAGACCAAGATGCAGGGTCCAGGGGGGTCTAAGGGGAGGCATGAAAATGCATAGGTCCCACAGAGAATGAAGATTCCTGGATTGGTGCAATTATTTGTGCTGTTCCAGAGAACCCAAGTGGAACAGAAGGAGGGAGTGGAGTTTGTAAGACCAGTGTAGTTGGGACTAGAGTAGTCAATACAGGTTAGGTTTGAAGAGGCTGAGAGTAGGACATTGTCAGAGACTGGCCCATGAGTTGTGTAGTTTTCTGTTGGGAAGGGGAAGTACAGTTGCCCTGTGACAGCCAGGTTGAGGGTCAGGGAATGGCTCTGTGTGGTGAGGGAGACAGTGACATGCATCTCCAACACTGGGATGGGTGCTGTGCATACTGGAAGAATTGGAAGGAAGAGTTGAGAAGGCGGGTAAGGTGTTGGTTGCCAGAGGGAGGTTTTAGGAGAGGCCGTAATTGGGAAAGGAGGTCTAGGCAACTGGGAAATTATGTTCTTTATGACTTGTTCTTGTTTCTTTTCCCGATTTTGATCTAGTACCCCAGCCCCGTCTGTGTACCCCCAGTGGGTAATGGGATAGAAACATATGTTTCTTCCATTTGGCTTATGGCAGGTACTCAGGAAACTCCCTCTCTTTTGAACTTTGACAGTGAGTAGGGATTTGGACTTCCCGCCCCCGAGGTTCATGGTGCATGGTTTTGGAGCTGTGTTATAACATGAGGAATGTACGTGGGAATAAATGTCTGAGCGGGGGCAGGGAGTAGCCAGGAGGCTGGGCAGTGCAGCAAGGATAAGGAGCAGGGGAGTCATGGGCTGTTAGTTAGGCAGTGCAGAGGAAATAGCGCCCTAGGAGCGGAACCCAGCTAGCAATGTAGGCGATACCCATGGAAAGACGAAGGATAGGTGGCCAGTCCTGAGGGGAGACAGTTACTAGGCCTATAGCAAGGATTAAGATTAGGAGTGCACTTATAGTTAGAGAGACAGGGAGAGGCCAGTCAGGGCGAGGGGCAGAAGGCCCCAAGTTGTTTGAATCTGAGGAGGAACAGTGCTCATTAGGATGTAGAGTGATGTAGAGAATGAGAGTAAAGAAATTAATTTCGTGTGGAGTCAGGTTGGAGAAGGTTCCCCGGAGCCACAGTTGAGACACCAGTGTAGTCAGGTCTTTGAAGGAGGTTCCTGTTGGGGTGCTGGTCCAGAGGTCTTGGAGTAGTTGGGTCAGGAACAGTTGTAGGTTGAAGAGAGTCCAGGTCATTCTGTGTCCTCTCCGATGGTGACAGGGGTTGTCGCCGGGTGAATTTTAAGGAGGTGGGTGCTGTGAGGGACACCTGATAGGTGTCATTTAAGGAGGGCGGCGCAGGATTGGAGGTGACCTGTTTTAGGCGAGAGAAGTGTACCCGGGAAGTGACCTTCTCAAGTTTAGCTGCAGTTGGGGTAAGGAGGATGACTTTGAATGGTCCCTGCCGCTTTGGGGTTAGGTCACCCTGGGGACTATCAGACAGATCAACCATGTGCCCAGTTTGTAAAGGGGTCAGGGAGGCTTGGGGGTCAGGGGCAGGCAAGTTGTGGTTTCCGTATCTCCAGAGGGCATCGCGGAGTTCCACCAGCAGAGGGGAGTGTAGGAAGCTTGGTATGGGAGGAGGTTCAGCGGGGGTCCAGGAGGGAGCCTGGGCCTTCCACACATCACCTCCAAGGGGCTCAGGCCCAGGGGCTTTCTGGGCAAAGCCCGTATTCTGAGGAGAACCATTGGTAAAAGTTTAGTTCAGTCCAGACATACCTCGAGGGTTAGTTTGGTAAGGGTTTCTTTGATTATTCTATTCATCCTTTCTACCTTTCCTGAGGACTGGGGACGGTATGGAATGTGAAATTTCCAGGGTATCTGTAAGAATTGGACAAGTTGTTGGGTGACCTTGGATGTAAATTCCGGGCCATTTTCAGACTGTAGGGATGCAGGCAGGCCAAACCTGGGGATAATTTCTGTGAGGAGGATGTGGGACACGGTGTGGACTCTTTTGTTTGAAGTGGGAAATGCTTCTACCCATCCCGAAAAGGTGTCCACAAGGACTAGAAGGCATCTGACTTTCCAGACTCGGGGCACATGAGTAAAGTCTATCTGCCAATCCTGTGCTGGGAGGCTGCCTCGCATTTGATGGGTTGGAAAGGATGGCGGGTTAAGGTTGGAATTGGGGTTAGTACGTTGACATGTTTGACACGAGCGGGTGAGGTTATCTAAATATTGTTGGTCAGCATTGGATATGGGGAAGTGGTTACCCAGGAACTGTTGGAGTGTCTTGGATGAGGGATGAAAAGGTGAGTGTAGATAAGAGAGGATTTCTCTGGTGGTGGGAGGGTCAGGTGGAGTCAAAGATAAGATGACGGGACTGGAGGGAAGCATGGGACAGGGCTATCTCCTTTGCCTTCCGGTCTGTGGCATTGTTGTAGGCTGATATGAGACTTCCCTTTCGATGTCCCCTACAGTGGAGGACGAGGTCCCCTACAGTGGAGGACAGTGGCTTTGTTTGGTAAGAGTGCTGCCTCTAGAAGTTTGTGGATCAGGTCTGAATTAATAATGGGGGATCCCCTTTGGGTTAGGAAACCTCTTTCTCTCCATATTAGGACGTTTGAATGAAGTATGTTATAGGCATATTTGGAGTCTGTGTGGATGTTAACCCTTAGATTTTTAGCTAGAGTTAAAGCTCTGGTGAGAGCTATCAGTTCTGCCTGTTGAGAGTGGTGTGAGGTGGCAGCGGTGAAGCTTCAATTGTCTGGGTTCCATGATTGTGACAAAGGTGTCCCTGGATGATGGCATATCCTGCTGCAAAGGGTGGGGATTTTTGAGAGCTACCATCAATGAACCAGTGTGGGGTGTCTGGGTCTAGGATGGGCTGATCTGTTAGATGTTGGAAGGGGTTTTGTGTAAGATCTACTGTTAGGCTGCAGCTATGTAAGAGGGAGTCTGTTGTAGAGGACATAGGTAATAAGCTGGTGGGGTTAAGGGGAGAGCAGGGGGGGAATGAGAGCTGAGGGTCGAGAAGAAAGGCATGTAGGACCTGTATCCTGGAAGGGGGGAGGGAGAGGAAAGCCCGATGTTATAGCAAGTCTCGGAAGGTGTGTGGAGAACAGACTGTTAAAGGGGCATGTCTAGAGAGTTTATTTGCTTTGGGTAGGAGGGCTGCGACAGCAGCCATGGCCTGTATGCAGGGAGGCCACCTCTTGGGCAATACCTATACGTACATCCAATACATAGATGTATTGGAGGAGATGACTCGGGGCCAGGTCGAGTGTCTGTAGGTCCTTTTGTAAAAGCTGTCCAAAAAGTGGGGACTGTCTCTGAACCCCTGGGGGAGAACTGTCCATGTTAGCTGTTGGGACACGTGAGTCTCGGGGTCTTGCCAGGTGAAGGCGAAAAGGGATTGGGAGAGGGGTGGAGGGGGATGGTGAAAAAAGCATCTTTGAGATCTAATACTGTGAAGTGGGTTGCAGTCGGGGGTATGGTAGACAGAAGGGTATAAGGGTTAGGGACTACTGGGAATATTGGCATAATGGCCTCATTGATTTTTCTCAGGTCCTGGACCCGTTTCCAAGAGTTTGGTCCCTTCTTTACTGCCAGATTAGGGGTGTTGTGTGGTGAATGGGTAGGAATTAGGATAGAGGCTTGAAGAAGATGGTCTATGATAGGCTTAAGTCCTTTGTGGGCCTCCGGGATGAGAGAGTACTGTTGTTGGGTGATTATAGTCGAGGGGTCTTTTAGGATAATGTGGACTGGGGGATGATGTTTGGCTATGGATGGGTGATCAGTGTCCCAGACTTGGGGGTCTACGGTGGGTAGATCCAAGGGAAGGTCAGGGGAGAGGGATAGGGACTGTCTAGGTGCCATCTGCATGCAGAATATAGAGACTGTATCGAGGTGGGGTATGGTAATAAAGACCCCCAATTTGGATAACAAATCTCTCCCTAGGAGTGCCATTGGTCACTGAGGCATTATGAGGAATGAGTGTATAAGGGTCGCTTTTCCAAATTGACAGAGTAATGGAGGACTGATTTTTGGCCTTAGGGGAACTCCAGAGACCCCCTTGATTGTGAATTCTGAGTCTTGAGTTGGGCCAGAGTAGGAAGTTAAGAGAGAGAAAGTGGCTCCTGTGTCTACTATAAAAGAGATTTTTTTTCGGCCACTACCATGTCTACCGTAAGTTCCGAGCTCGTGTTTAGGACAAGGGCTGGGGGGCTGGAACCCAGGCCCCGTCATTGGAACAACTCTCGTAGAGTTGGGCTGGGGTTTTGGGGAGAAGTGGGGATCTCCTCAGATGCGCCAGGGCGTCCCTGTGGACATTCCACTCTCCAGGTCTGGGAGGGCGCCAGGGCATCCCTGGGAACAGTCCATCTCCCAGTGTCCCCATTTCCACAGGTTGGGCATGCTTTTGGGGAGGGCCGCGGGTTTGGACATGCCTTTGCCCAGTGTCCTGACTGGTTGCATCAGAAGCACGGTCCGGGGGGAGTCTTAAGCCCCATTCTGGATGACTTGGGCCAGGCTGATCTCTTTCCTTAATTGCTGCTGCCAAAAAGGCATATTTAGCTTTTCTCTCATGTTCGTTTTCTCTCTTAGCCTCCTCCTCTCTATTACTGAACACCTACTGAAAGGCTACTTCTAGAAGGTCTCTTTGGGAGATTCTCAGGGCCCTTTTCTAGTTGCCGAAGCTTGTGTCTGATATCAGGGGCACACTGGCTGATGAACTGGACTTGAAGGTAGAGTAACCCAGCAGGAGTAGTGATATCTAGGCTGGTATACTTCTGGACTGCCTCTGTGAGGCGTGCCAAGAATAAGGCTGGATTTTCGTCTGCCCCTTGGGTAATTTCTCTGACTTTATCATAATTGACATGGATATGAGTCTTTTTCTGCATTCCTTCCAGAATGAAGGTGATCATATGATTGAGTCTCCTGATACCTGGGTCACCCGGGTGGTAAGTTCAGTGGGGATCTAACTGAGGCACCGCCTCATCAGCAACTGGGCTGTCTCAGTCTTGGTTACGTAAATGATCAGCATGGGCTTTTGCCGCTTGCCAGATATGGTCTTTTTCATCTGGAGTGAGAGTGGTGTTTAGGATATAATATACGTCACTCCATGTGAGGTTATAGGCCTGGGAGAGTCTCAGGAATTCTTTTCTGTATCTGGTAGGATTTTCAGAAAATGACCCCAACTTTTCTTCCATCTGGCTCACATCTGACAATGAAAATGGCACATGGACTCGGGTGGGGCCCTCTCGTCCTGCCACCTCTCTCAGGGGAAACATGTGCTTGGGTAGGTGACCGTGTGGCAGAGGGGGAGGGAAGTGGGGAAGGAGCGTCGGGGAGATGGGATAGCGGGGCCAAGGGGGAGTCAGGAGAGGTTTTGGGGCCAGTAGGTGAGTTGGATGAAGGGGAAGGAGAGGGGCGGCGGGGTGGTGGGTAGGGAGGGGGCTTGTCCACGGGGTTGAACTCTGAGGGTGAGGAAGGTCACAGTCTGCAGTTAGTTGAGGAAGAAGAGCCCTTTTGCTTGGGAGGCAAGGTGCATAGAAGGACCTCGTGGGTGGAGCAGGCCTGGTATAGGGAGGGCCTGCTCCGAAGGGCCCAAAAGTCTTGGGCATAGAGGATCTCTGACCACTTGCCATTCCGTTTGAGGAAGTCAGTGAGATTTTGGAGAATGTTAAAGTCAAATGTGCTGACCTCAGGCCAGCAATCTTGATTGTCTAATTGGTATTGAGGCGAAATCTGTGTACAGAGTTGCTTTAAACGGTTAGCTTTGAGTTCAGTGAGTGAGAGTGGTTTGAGATTTTTGAGAACACAGGCTAGAGGGGAATCTTTTGGGACAGATTGGCCAGACCTCATAATTGAAAGGCAAGCAGAGGCTCCTATTGGGAACTCAAGTCATCACCCATAGTCGCAATAGGAGTTATGAGAAGAGAGCTCTGTGTCGAGGTGGAGCGTCCCCCACCATCGCCTACAGAGTGGCCCTGGGCCGGGGGTGCCTGGGACCCGGAGAGGACTGAGCTCTAGGGCGCCTCTAGAACTCCGTCCAGATCGGATTTTACCTTAATCTTGGGGCCGGCTTGAGTGGAGTGTAGCATATAGAGCGGTCGAATGGCAAGAGGTCCCTATTCTGAAAGTCGTCAGAGAGAGAGAGAGAGAAAAGGGGGTAAAGCCGAGGCCTGGGGGTACGCAAAGCATCAGTAAAGCCTTAGCTCAAGGCTTGCACTGCTCACGGAGCCACTAGGTGTCCCTGAGGGGAACTTAAGAGCCCTGGCAGAAAAGTGAGCTTGGAGGATGGAGGACAAGTTTGTGCTCCCAGACTCGGGGGGCTGGGGGGGGGGTGTTGTTTAGGGGAAAACAATGAGAGGGAGGGAGAGTGAGCGAGTGAGACGCGTGCCTCGCCCCCTCCGGGTTTCGGCACCAAGAATGTAAGGTACAGTTCCGGCGAGGCAGAAAAGGAAAGATGAGCTCAACAGAAGTAGGTTACTTTTATTTAGGCAACGAGGGGCTACAGTTGGCCTAACCACCAGGCTGAGAGCTGAGAGGAATCAGGGAGGCTTCATACTTATAGGGAGGTTTGCGGAAGCGATAAGGGAAACGTCAGTCAGGCAGGTTATTTTGAGTATTCTTTTGTTGAGATGACATTTGTAGTTGGGCAGGAAGTGATCAGTCTTCTGGGCGGGTGTAGGGGGTGGCAGGTTTCCGGACAGGGGGTGACAAGTCCCAGATAGATGCAACCAGCCTGGAGCATCAGGGTGGAACTAAAGTTATGCTTATTTTCTCCGAAGTTCGATGATCCGGCAAGGGGCCTGTGAGACTGCTGTTCTCTTTTCTAGGCCCCAAAGGCTCCTTCACCCTGTCCATCACCAACTCCCTGAGTTTACCCAAACTCATCTCCATTGAGTTGGTGATGCCATCCAACCATCTCATCCTCTGTTTTCCCCTTCTCCTCCCACCTTCAATCTTTCCCAGCATTAGGGTCTTTTCCAATGAGTCAGCTCTTCGCATCAGGTGGCCAAAGTTTTGGAGTTGCAGGTTCAACATCAGTCCTTCCAGTGAACACTCAGGTCTAAAAAGACAAATTATAAAAAAATAAAAAATAAAAAGACAAATTATTAAAATTGACCCAAGAAGAAAGAGAAATTTTCAATAGACCCATAATGAGTAAACAGATTGAATTAGAAATAGTCTGGCAGCCCAGGGGTTAAGACTCAGCACTTTCACTACCACGGGCTCAGGTTTGATCCCTGGTTGGGGAACTAAGATCCCACCAGCTACACAGGGCAGCTACAAGAAAAAAAAAAAAAAAAAAGAATTAAGAAGTAAGTCTTTCTCCCTACTCAATTGCTAAATTCCCCACCTCTACACAGTTCCCTTTTTCCCTGGGAGAAAACAGCTCTGGGCAGTGAGGTCAATACATAACCTGATTTAACCCTCAGCATATAATAATAATCATAATGACTCCACTTGAGAGAGAGCTTTCAACCCTCCAAAGGTCCTTCCCATCTGTTAAACCATCCAGCTCCCATTTGATGCCTGTGACAGGTGTGTGTTCCCACATGCAAAAGAGATAAGGGTCTTGCCCAGACTTATTCCAAGAGCCCCTGGCAGGGGCGGATCCTGCCTCCTGGGCTCCTAAGACCCAGCTTGATCCTGTAACTGATGGTGGTTTGAGATGGCATCAAGGTCAGCTCATCAGACCAAGTGGGCAAGGCATGAGCAAGCCTTCCTTTGACTCTGGATAGAGCACTGGGCTTAGCGTATGGGAGGGCAAGAGTTTTACAGGGGAGCCAGGCCACTGTGGTTCAAACCAGTGGTTCTCAATGAGTCCTGCACCCACCCCACAGGAACATGGGGCAATGACTGGGGCACTGCATCTGCAAATGATTGAAGCTAATGGCGAGAGAAGGATGCTAGCGGCATCAAGGGGATAGAGGCCAGGAATGATGCTAAACCTCCTACAACACACAGGACAGCCTCCACAACAAGCAATTATCTGACCCAAAATGACAATAGTGTGGAGACTGAAAAACTCTGTGCTACACTGTTATTTTCACACAATGCTACACACACACACACACACACCCCTACCTTTTCCCTTCAAGCCCTAGTTAATGGAACTGAAAGCAAAAGGGATTAAAAATCAAGATCATTTGAAATACAGAACATCAGAGGAAATTCTCTTTGACCTTAGCTTTGAAATAATGGCATACATTATTTGTCCCATCTGACTCTTTTTTGATCCCCGGACTGTAGCCCACCAGGTTCCTCTGTCCATGAAACTTTCCAGGCAAGAATACTGGAGTGGGTTGCCATTTCTTACTCCAGGAAATCTTTCCAGCCCAGGAACTGAACCTGCAACTCTGGTGTCTCCTGCATTCACAGGCAGATTCTTTACCACTGAGCAACCTGGGAAGTCCCTAGCAGCAGGTTATATCCTATGGCCAATCAAATGCCTTTAACATATGGGCTTTTGGATGCAGGTTGTTTTTTTTTATCCACAAGCCAGACAAAGAAATACATTTTCCTCCTCAACCCTGCACACAGCACAAGCTTGTTTAAATATAAAAGGATACTACATGCAGTGTGCTCTGATATTTTCTATTTCATTTATTTTTAATGCTAGTCTCAACAGCCAAACTGATTACACCACTCACTAAAGGGTCACAGTTTTAAAAAGACTCTTTTGCAACATGTGTCAGTCAGGATAAGCCAGTATTTTGCATCTGATAAGATTACAATTTAAATGTATACATATATTTCAGTGGGGGAAGTCTATTTTAGAAAAATCCAAATTCACTGCTAAGAAATTCTTCCTTCTGTCTGAAACAACCAAAGTGATACTATCCACAGTTGCAGAGAACCAGAAATAAACACTTTGAAAGCTACATTGCCAAAAGAGGAATTAAAAATTGTGATGATTTAATTTGTAAGGGGGAAGAGCCTGGAAAATGGTGAGTGGCTTAATCGGTCTCTGTCTTCCTCCATTACTTGCAGAAAGTCATGAATAATGCAGAAGCCTGCATAATTAAAAACAGAAATAGTAAAAAGGAGTAAAAAAATGGATCCATGTTGGCTGTTTATAAACCTTTCTGAGCAAAATCAAATATATATTATTTTGAGGAAAAACGCACATTGTTTTAAGAAGTATTCAAATGTCAATATTAAATCATATCATTTTGGAAGTCCACCTAAAAGCCCAACATGATTGAGTCCGGACTTCATGTCATGCTCACAACAGTTTTATCAAGCGTGGGGTGCCAGGGTCCAGCCTCAGCAGGATCCAGGGGTACCCTCAGGATGAACAGCATCAGCGAGTGCGAGAGAGAGACAGAGAGACAGAGAGAGAAGAGACCAGACCGGGGTGTGCAGCAGAGTCTGGTAATGCTTTATTTTTTACCATAGCTTTTATATCCTAAGTTAGTACATTTCCAAGGGGAGGTAAAAGATAAGCATACAAAGTTTAGTTTAATATTACACCAATTTTGTCCTTCACAAAACCAGGGTGTTTTCTGCATACTTCTTTGTTCATGAGAGTCTTCTTTCATAGTGGATCTTTGTACATTATCTTCTGGCCTTGGGGCCTATTAACATTTTATGACCTAGGTGAAGGCAAAACTGTTTTCCGTAGTCTATTCTTTATTGTTCTATTTTGCCTTGAGTTTAGCAGAAAACAGAAAAGTTGCAGTCTCATGGTACAGCAGGTTGCAACATAGTAGAAATACAATCCTGTTAATGCAAATGTCAGCCTTTTTTGCAAAAGTTCTCAGCTATTTATCTAAAGGGTTTAGCACACAAAGACTCTGTGGCTCTGATGAGGCAGCCTCTGTTTTAGCACTCTTGATTAAAATTAACAATTATCTTATTGTTTCCACACTAGGGCTAAACTCTTATTTTTCTAAATCCTTAACTATATTAACAATAGTTTTTATTGCACAACCTCAGCACATTAACAGCAATCAAACGTTGATCTAATGACCACTCTTAGAATAATATTTTTTGTATTCTCTAATAGGGCTTTCTCACCCCCCAAAGGGCTCTGTGTCTATCAGGGCCTTTTGTGATCAGGCTCTTTATGCTGTTTATGATTAAGGTGTTGTGAGCAGTCATGTGCATTAGTACGCATCTGCCAAACAAGCCAGAGTGCCAGCAAAAGGGTTTTACTTGAAACATTTCCTTCATTCCTGGCCCCTTCATAGGGAACCAGCGTCCAGGAGATTTATTAATTAGGGTTCTATGTTGGTCTTTATTTAGTGAAAGAGGAGCAGGAGAGCTCTCGGCAGGCAACGCAAAGATCTGCAACAGGACGGCGGACAAGGACAACAGCAAGAGGGGGAGGCTACAGGGTGGGGTAGAGGCCGGGGTCAACCTGGAGGGTCCCTTGTAGCCTGAACAGCCTTGCGTTTCAGGTCTTCTCTTCATGACCTTGTCATGGGTGGGATCTCCCATAATGGCTCCCAACAGTGGGGTCTGTTACTGTCCCCATGTCACAGGTGAAAGTGAAACTCTAGCTCAGTCATGTTTGACTCTTTGTGACCCCCTGAACCATAAACCTGCCAGGCTCCTTTGTCCATGGAATTCTTCAGACAAAAATACTGGAGTGGGTTGCCATTTCCTTCTCCAGGGGTTCTTCCCAACCGAGGAATTGAACCCAGATCTCCTGCATTGCAGATGGACTCTTCACCATCTGAGCCACCGGGGAATGTCACAGGTGAGGAAGCCAAAGATGCTTAGAGACATTAATCAGTTCAGTTCAGTTCAGTTCAGTCGCTCAGTCATGTCTGACTCTTTGCGACCCCATGAATTGCACCATGCCAGGCCTCCCTGTCCATCACCAACTTCCAAAGTTTACTCAAACTCACGCCCATCGAGTCGGTGATGCCATCCAGCCATCTCATCCTCTGTCGTCCCCTCATCCTCCTGCCCACAATCCCTCCCAGCATCAGGGTCTTTTCCAATGAGTCAACTCTTTGCATGAGGTGGCCAAAGTATTGGAGTTTCAGCTTCAGCATCAGTCCTTCCAATGAATACCCAGGACTGATCTCCTTTAGGATGGACTGGTTGGATCTCCTTGCAGTTCAAGGGACTCTCAAAAGTCTTCTCCAACACCACAGTTCAAAAGCATCAATTTTTCGGCGCTCAGCTTTCTTCACAGTCCAATTTTCACATCCATACATGACCACAGGAAAAACCATAGCCTTGACTAGACGGATCTTTGTTGGCAAAGCAATGTCTCTGCTTTTTAATATGCTGTCTAGGTTGGTCATAACTTTCCTTCCAAGGAGTGAGCATCTTCTAATTTCATGGCTGCAATCACCATCTGCAGAGATTTTGGAACCCAAAAAAATAAAGTCTGACACTGTTTCTACTGTTTCCCCATCTATTTCCCATGAGGTGATGGGACCAGATGCCATGATCTTAGTTTTCTGAATGTTGAGTTTTAAGCCAACATTTTCACTCTCCTCTTTCACTTTCATCAAGAGACTTTTGAGTTCCTCTTCACTCTCTGCCATAAGGGTGGTGTCATCTGCATATCTGAGGTTATTGATATTTCTCCCGGCAATGTTGATTCCAGCTTGTGCTTCCTCCAGCCCAGTGTTTCTCATGATGTACTCTGCATAGAAGTTAAATAAGCAGGGTGACAATATACAGCCTTGACGTACTCCTTTTCCTATTTGGTACCAGTCTGTTGTTCCATGTCCAGTTCTAACTGTTGCTTCCTGACCTGCATACAGGTTTCTCAAGAGGCACGTTAGGTGGTCTGGTATTCCCATCTCTTTCAGAATTTTCCACAGTTTATTGTGATCCACACAATCGAAGGCTTTGGCGTAGTCAATAAAGCAGAAATAGATGTTTTTCTGGAACTCTCTTGCTTTTTCAATGATCCAGCGGATGTTGGCAATTTGATCTCTGGTTCCTCTGCCTTTTCTAAAACCAGCTTGAACATCTGGAAGTTCTTGGTTCACGTATTGCTGAAGCCTGGCTTGGAGAATTTTGAGCATTACTTTACTATCGTGAGAGATGAGTGCAATTGTGCGATAGTTTGAGCATTCTCTGGGATTGCCTTTCTTAGGGACTGGAATGAAAACTGACCTTTTCTAGTCCTGTGGTCACTGCTGAACTTTCCAAATTTGCTGACATATTGAGTGCAGCACTTTCACAGCATCATCTTTCAGGATTTGAAATAGCTCGACTGGAATTCCATCACATCGACTAGCTTTGTTCGTAGTGATGCTTTCTAAGGCCCGCTTGACTTCACATTCCAGAATGTCTGGCTCTAGGTGAGCGATCATAGCATTGTGTTTATCTGGGTTGTGAAGATCTTTTTTGTACAGTTCTTCTGTGTATTCTTGCCACCTCTTCTTAATATCTTCTGTTTCTGTTAGGTCCATACCATTTCTGTCCTTTATCGAACCCATGTTTGCCTGAAATGTTCCCTTGATATCTCTAATTTTCTTGAAGAGATCTCTACTCTTTTCCATTCTGTTGTTTTCCTCTATTTCTTTGCATTGATCACTGAGGAAGGCTTTCTTATCTCTCCTGGCTATTCTTTGGAACTCTGCATTCAAATGGGAATATCTTTCCTTTTCTCCTTTGCTTTTCACTTCTCTTCTTCTCACAGCTATTTGTAAGGCTGCCTCAGACAACCATTTTGCCTTTTTGCATTTCTTTTCCACAGGGGTGGTCTTGATCCCTGTCTCCTGTACAATGTCACAAACCTCCTTCCATAGTTCATCAGGCTCTCTGTCTATCAGATCTAGTCCCCTAAATCTATTTCTCACTTCCAGTGTATAGTCATAAGGGATTAGATTTAGGTCACACCTGAATGGTCTAGTGGTTTTCCCTACTTTCTTCAGTTTAAGTCTGAATTTGGCAATAAGGAGTTCATGATCTGAGCCACAGTCAGCTCCTGGTCTTGTTTTTGCTGACTGTATAGAGCTTCTCCATCTTTGGTTGAAAAGAATATAATCAATCTGACTTCGGTGTTGACCATCTGGTGATGTCCATGTGTAGAGTCTTCTCTTGTGTTGTTGGAAGAGCGTGTTTGCTATGACCAGTGCGTTCTCTTGGCAAAACTCTATTAGCCTTTGCCCTGCTTCATTCCATACTCCAAAGCCAAATTTGCCTGTTACTCCAGGTGTTTCTTGACTTCCTCCTTCTGTATTCCAGTCCCCTATAATGAAAAGGACATCTTTTTTGGGTGTTAGTTTCAAAAGGCCTTGTAGGTCTTCATAGAACTGTTCAACTTCAACTTCTTCAGCATTACTGGTTGGGGCATAGGCTTGGATTACCGTGATATTGAATGGTTTGCCTTGGAAACGAACAGAGATCATTCTGTCATATTTGAGATTGCATCCAAGTACTGCATTTCGGACTCTTTTGTTAACCATGATGGCTATTCCATTTCTTCTAAGGGATTCCTGCCCACAGTAGTAGATATAATGGTCATCGGAGTTAAATTCACCCATTCCAGTCCATTTTAGTTCGCTGATTCCTAGAATGTCAACATTCAGCTTTGCCATCTCCTGTTTGACCACTTTCAATTTGCCTTGATTCATGGACCTAACATTCCAGGTTCCTATGCAATATTTCTCTTTACAGCATCGGACCTTGCTTCTATCACCAGTCACATCCATAACTGGGTATTGTTTTTGCCTTGGCTCCATCTCTTCATTCTTTCTGGAGTTATTTCTCCATTGATTTCCGTTAGCATATTGGGCACCTAACGACCTGGGGAGTTCCTCTTTCAGTATCCTATCATTTTGCCTTCTCATGCTGTTCATGGGGTTCTCATGTCAAGAATACTGAAGTGGTTTGCCATTCCCTTCTCTAGTGGACCACATTCTGTCAGACCTCTCCACCATGACCCGACCGTCTTGGGTGGCCCCACACGGCATGGCTTAGATTCACTGAGTTAGACAGGACTGTAGTCCTGTGATCAGATTGGCTAGTTTTCTGTAATTATGGTTTTAGTGTGTCTGTCCTCTGATGCCCTCTGGCAACACCTACCATCTTACTTGGGTTTCTCTTACCTTGGATGTGGGATATCTCTTCATGGCTGCTCCAGCAAAGTGCAGCCGCTGCGCCTTACCTTGGCGGAGGGGTATCTTCTCATGGCCGCCCCTCCTGACCTTGAACGTGGAGTAGTTCCTCTCAGCCCTCCTGCGCCCCGCAGCAGCCGCTCCTTGGAACTGGGGTTGCTCCTCTCAGCCACAGACCCTGTCCTCGGGCGTGTGGTAGCTCCTCTCGGCCGCCGCCCCTGCCCTCTGGCGTGTGGTAGCTCCTCTCGGCCGCCGCCCCTGCCCTCCGGCGTGTGGTAGCTCCTCTCGGCTGCCGCCCCTGCCCTCGGGCGTGTGGTAGCTCCTCTCGGCCGCCGCCCCTGCCCTCGGGCGTGTGGTAGCTCCTCTCGGCCGCCGCCCCTGCCCTCGGGCGTGTGGTAGCTCCTCTCGGCTGCCGCCCCTGTCCTAAGGCGTATTTACGGTAGCTCTTCTCGGCCGCCGCCCCTGCCCTCGGGCGTGTGGTAGCTCCTCTCGGCCGCCGCCCCTGCCCTCGGGCGTGTGGTAGCGCCTCTAGGCCGCCGCCCCTGCCCTCGGGCGTGTGGTAGCGCCTCTCGGCCGCCGCCCCTGCCCTCGGGCGTGGGGAAGCTCCTCTCGGCCGCAGCTCCTGAGCTGTGGCAGCCTGACGCTCTCGGTTGTTGCTACCCCCGACCCTGGGCGAGGGGTAGCTCCTCACGGCCTCGCTTGTGCGCGGTCCATCGCAGCCGGCGCGCTTCTATTAATAGACTTACCTAAAGCCATGAAGCAAGGAAGTGGTGATCCCCCTAGGACCGAACTTCAAATTTGTCTGACATGGGAACCCCCAAACTTAATCACCATGCAGTGGGCTCATGTTTTCCTGTTCAGATTCAGAGATAAGGGCCCAGAAAATTAAGTGAATTTGCCCAGGGCTATAGCTGTGGCCAGTAGCCACTAGAGAGTTATTCGTTATAAACCTAACCAGCAGCTTGGAAATCTGTCCCGCGGAGCGCATTCCGTCCCAACCGCAGACACTATTCAGAGTCCTCTGTCTCCAAGGCCCAGGGTAACACTGGAGCCATCGCCACTGATGAGTTTCAGTCTGTTACTACTTCCGGTGTTCACGGCTCCGCTTCCAGCCCGGGAATCTTCTGCAAGCCGGAAGCCATCCAGGGAACACAGGTTCTCAAAAAGGACGAGAGAGGACTGAGTAATCCTTCAAAAATGGCCATACGGGAACTTTCTCTTGCAAAAGAGTTGGCCACAACTGAGTGACTAAACAACAACAACTGCTTGTTAATCTTGCTTTTTAAGGACAGCGATCTGGTCTCAAACTCATCTTGCCTGGGTCCCAGTATCTAGCTGGAATGAAATAACGTCAGAAGGTAGACATTGTTATCTTCTGTTCAATGAGTTGAAACAGATTTTCCAGTTACAGCAAAGATATAAAAGTTCCCTTTTTAATGAGAAGTACTTAAGAATGAAAGTGTACTTAAAGAAAATAACTGAGTTGATAATAGCACAGCCTGGTCTAGAGATCTGATAGAAATCACAAAGCTGACATTCCAGCGAGAGGGATTTGGGCACCACGGAGTTGGAACCAGCCGGCATGAAGGTATCTCTTGTTACCATCACTGCGGCATCAGGCTGCCCTGTGCTCCCCGTGTCATCATCAGTTACATGCTGTGTCTTTGTAATTCACCGATAATACCTGTCTCCTGAGAAACCTGTATGCGGATCAAGAAGCAACAGTCAGAACCCTCTATGGAACAACTGACTGGTTCAGAATTGAGAAGAGAGTACCACAAGGCTGTTGTCACCCTGTTTATTTCACTTATATGCAGAGCACATCACGCGAAATGCCAGGCTGGATGAATCACAAGCTAGAATCAAGATTGCCAGGAGAAATATCAATAACCTCAGATATGCAGATGATACCACTCTAATGGCAGAAAGTGTTGATATCTGGCAGAAAACAACAAAATTCTGTAAAGCAATTATCTTTCAATTAAAACATAAATTAATTTTTAAAAACTTAAAAAAGAAAGTGAAGAGGAACTAAAGTGCCTCTTGATGAGGGTGAAGGAGGAGTGAAAAAGCCAGCTTAAAACTCAACATTAAAAAAACTAAGATCATGGCATCTGGTCCCATCACTTCATGGCAGATAGAAGGGGCGAAGGTGGAAGCAGTGACAGATTTCCTCTTCTTGGGCTCTAAAATCACTACAGATGGTACTCCAGCCATGAAATTAGAAGACCATTGCTTCTTGGCAGGAAAGCTTTGACAAATCTAGACAGTGTGTTAAAAAGCAAAGATATTACTTTGCCAACAGAAGTCTGTATAGTCAAGGCTATGGTTTTTCCAGCAGTCATGTACGGATATGAGAGCTAGACAGTAAAGAAGGCAGAGCACCAAAGAATTGATGTTTTCGAATTGTAGTGCTGGAGAAGACTCTTGAGAGTCCCTTGAACTACATGGAGATCCAACCAGTCCATCCTAAAGGAAATCAACTCTGAATATTCATTGAAAGTACTGATGCTGAAGCTGAAGCTCCAATACTTTGACCACCTGATGTGAAGAGTTGACTCATTGGAAAAGACTCTGATGCTGAGTAAGATTGAAGGCAGAAGAAGAAGAGGACAACAGAGGATGAGCTAGTTGGATGGCTTCACTGATTCAGTGGACATGAACTCTGGCAACCTCCGGGAGATGGTGAGGGCCAGGGAACCCAGGCATACTGCAGCCCATGGGGGTCTCGAACAGTCGGACAAGACTTGGCAGCTGAATAACAGCAACAACCACAAAAGTTTCCAAAGCATGTGAGCGCTTGACTCCAAAATAGAAAAACCAACAAGAGGTGATTCAGAGCTTACCCTGATTTAGTCTGTCTCCCTCACCTGCTGTTTTTATGTTTGTTTGTTTGTTTTTTGTTTTGCACTCAGCCTGTGGGATCTTAGTTCCCTGACCACTTATCAAACCCAGGCCCCTGGCTGTGAGAGCATCGAGTCCTGAACACTGGACTGCCAAGGAGTTCCTAAGAGTTAGTTAGTATTTAAATGGCATTCCTTAAAATGAGATGCCCCTCATACCCACCCACACCCAGACACACACAAACACTCTGTCTCTCTCTCTCAAGTTTGTTTTTTCACATCCTTTGACTTCTCCATAGACTAGGGCTGGATTTGAGGGTACTTATAGGTGCTGGATTTTCTTCTCCTTTTTCTCCCCAGGGGGAAACATACATAATTTACCTCAAACCTTTTTTTTTTAAACTCCAAACTGTTCTGAGAAGGAAAGTAATACAACATCCAACAAGCCCATTTGAATGAAAATGAGGTATAATTTGCATGATTAAGATATATTTCCATTTATAAAATTCAGCAGCAGAATTAATGACAAATAAAGGGATGATCCAATTTAGGTTCCCCCTCCATTAACAGTAGTGCTTTACTCTTGGGGCAGGAATCTTAAAAGGAGAGGCTTGTGTTGGAAGCGATTTAAATATTAAGGTTGGTGGCATTAAAAAGGACATGAAGTGATCACATTAGAATTCAAGGAAAAGAAATTCTCTAGTGATTTTTGTCATCAGAAGTCAGACATGTTTCCCCCAGTCCCAGTTCCACTGACTTTTTCTTGTTCACCCAAATGAGCTGTCAGGAACTGATGGGCATCATCATAATCAAAGAAAACAAGTTTGCCCTTTAAAGCAAAAGAGGTAATTTGGCTGAAAGCAAATTGGGAACATTTTCTTCAACACTGCATTCGATGCCACACACTAAAGAATTCGACCGTTCTGATTTATGCTTGAAAGCTTTGGGGGGGCGATGGGGAGACGTGGCTTCATGAAACACTTTGTTCACATCCATCCTGTGGTTGGAGGGGGAGTGCAGATATCCTTCATCCCTAGAGAGGCTGAGGAAGTTCCATGGATATCCCTAAAATGTTATTTTCAGGAAAAGCTTGAAGCAACTCACAAGATTGTTTGTGGAGCAGAAAGTGGGTGGGAATCAAAGAGATGCAAGATGGAGCACCTCCCTTTCAGTCCAGTGGTTAAGACTCCGAGCTCCAAGTGCAGGGGACACGTGTTCAAAATCGGGTCGGATCCCACATGCTACACAGCATGAAGCCAAAAAAAAAAGAAAAACCAGAGAGAGGATTGAACAGATACCTCCTGTTCAGCAAAGCAAAGAGTAAACAGAGAGAAGCAGAGGGAGTACAAGAAACAAGAAACACCTAAAGGGCCAAAGAACAGGAAGAAAGGCAGCTAGGCAACTGACAACACAACTTCATCCCCGCCTCCCATAGTTGCTGAACTTTCACGTGTGTCTGTTCCATATCCCAAACTAGGTTATAAGTTCTGGGAGGACAGGAAGTACCTTGCATCTTTTTTAATAGCCCTGGGGGCTCAATAAATACCCAAATGGGTGACCCCTTGGACGATCTTTCTTGCTGGGAGCAGCAACAGATGTAAGCAGACCACTTAAAGAACACTTTAATCATCAAACAAGCAACATCAAGGCCCCTGCTCAGTGGCAGAGAGGCTGCTGAGAAGGAAACAGGCTGGGAGCTCTCAAGGGTGAACACAGATACCTGGGTGGTACGTTGGATGTGGGAGAGGAGGCAGAGTTCGGGTGACACTCAGGTTTCTGGCTTGAGCAATTCGGGTGGCAGAATTGCTGACCATCCAGACAAGGGGTACTGGATAGACAACGCAAGGAGTGGAGACGTGGTGGGGTCCATCTTCGACACGGTATGTTGGGAGGTCCAGCCAATCCCGGCCATCTGGATCTCCAGGGAGCGGCAGGGTGGTGGGAGATGCAGACTGGGAAACCACTGAGGTCTTCAGCGTAGGATTTCGTTTTCCCCCAGAAAATAATACTTGTTATTTATTGAGCATTCACAATGTCCAGGATCTGTGCCAGAAACTTCCCCTGTGAGGATACCTGTCTAATGACTGAGGAAGCCCAGGCTTAGTGGGATTAAATAGACAGCCCAGGGTCCCACAGCCAGGATATGAAACTCACATGGGGTTGCTGCAAAGCTTAGTACTCTTAGCCATCCAGCCATATAGGCAACACCAATGACTGATTTCTGACTGCCACCATAGGTATTTTTTTTCCTGAAAGCTTTTAAGCTTTTCTTTTAAGCTTTTAATTTTGTAGTAATTATAGATTTACAGAAAAGTAGCATAGATAATACAGAGAATTCCCCTGTAACCTTCATTCAGCTCCCCCAGATGTTAATATCTTACATAACCATGGTTTGTCAAAACTAAGAAATTAAAATTGATATAATGCTAGGAACTAAACTATCAACTTTATTTGCCTATCATCGGTTTTCCTACTAATGTCATTCTTGTGATCCAGGAGCCATTTCAGTATACTCTGTTGCACCTAGCAAAAAGTTTTTCGTTTTTTAAAAAAGTATTTATCTAGTTGGCTGTATGAGGTCTTGGTTGTGACATACAGGGTCTTCATCATGGCACTCTGGCTTCTCTCTAGCTGTGGCATGGGCTGAGTTGCCCCCTTGGCATGTGGGATCTTAGTTCCCCGACCAGGGGTTAAACCTGAGTCCCCTGCATTGGAGTGCGGATTTTTAACCACTGGACCACCAGGGAAGTCCCTGAAACAGTATTTTTTTTTAATATAGTTTTAAAGATTGACATATACTTGACCTACAATATTTGTCAGTTTCAGGCATATGGGACAGTGGTCTAGTTTCATATATACACACACATATATATACACATACAACTTTAAAGATTTTTTTTCATTATAAGTTAGTACAAGATATTGAATATAGTTCCCTGTGCTGTACAGTAAATCCTTTTTGTTTATCTATTTTACATACAGTAGTGTGGATCTGTAAATCCCATACTCCTAATTTATCCCCACACCCACCTCCTTCCCCTGTGATAAACCGAAGTTTGTTTTCTATGTCTGTGAGTCTGTTACTGTAGCAAAACAGTTTTCTAAGTTGTGCTTTGAAGTCATCGATCATCCCCACCCCAATTTCTAAAATACATTCCTAAAAGCCAATGAAGATACACTGTGCTTGTCCTAGTGCTGTTTGCTCTCAGCACGATTATTTGCTGTCTCTCTTCTGTTCTGTCTCTGGCTGTCCACCCCTGCTGGCCGCATTGCCCAGGCTCCCTAGTCAGCTGGTTTCCCCCTGGATTTGGTCAAGAGGAGGTGCTGGTGTTAGATTGGAAGACTTGACGAAGGGAGGAGCCAGATTTCCGCCTCTTCTCTCTGCTTTGGGCTGCATTCCAGCAAAGGCCACAGCTCCACTGGGGCTACAGTGACTCCCGGGCAGGAAATGGCTGTGGCTCCAGCTTCCTCCGGGGGACCCTGATCCCCAGACCCGCCCCTCCTCCTCCTCCTCTGTGACTTCCGGCCATTGACAATTGCTGGGTGGCTTCCCCTGCCCCTGGTTGGCCGCTCAGCTCTTCCATCACCCATGTCACAGGTGTGTGTGCTTAGTCATGTCCGACTCTTTCCAACCCCATGCACTGTAGCCCGCCAGGCTCTTCTGTCCATGGGATTCTCCAGGCAAGAATACTGGAGTGGGCTGCCATGCCCTTCTCCAGGGGATCTTCCTGACCCAGGTATCTGACCCACGTCTCCTGCTTTGGTAGGCGAATTCTTTACCACTGAGCCACCTGGTAAGCCCAGGGTGTGTTTAAATACTTAGAATGGTATCTGTATTCCTGCTTGGTCCCTGCCTGACACACGTGTCTGAGACCCACCTCCTCATTTGGTCCCCTTATCCTTGGGGCCCTGACACTGTCACGGAGCTAAAAACTACTTTCTGTGAGAGGTTCTGGGTCAAAGATGCAGAACATCTAAGGCGATCTCTCCACATCAATAGTTTACACAACAGCACTTTACAGTTTACAGCTGCTGTGGCCACGCCAGCCATCCCGATGTCAGTGTGACCCTGCTGACTGCCTTCTCCTTCCTTATTCAGGGCAGCCAGACATAATCAAAGCAAGAGGCCCAGGGAGACTACCCAAGTCTCAATCTCTCAGGGCGTGCAGAGGCGAAGCTCATAAAATGGCTCTGGATGTCCTCACCGTGGCCCCCCTCTACAAAGGTCCTGACATCAACAAAATAAGGCTGATAGCCCAGACAACCAAAAAATCCACCATCCCACCTAAAGCCCTGACCCCCGCCAAGACCAAACTCACCACCATCGAGACCAAGAGGATCATGTCCGTCCTGGATGAGACCATCCACAAGGTGGAGCTGGTGAGCCTGCTGTCCCACGGGGCTTCCGAGTCCAAGACTTCCGAGGGGACGCTGGGGCCGGACGTCACCAAGGCAGTGAAGGAACACGAGGATCTCTGCCAGGTCCTCCTGGACCGAGTCAGTTACCTGCAGGAGGAAAAAAGGAAACTGCAGGAGGCGGAAGAGTTCGAGGACGAAGCGTGGTTCCGAGAGCGCCTCTTCGCCATGGACGAGCAGAAATCCCAGCTCCCGCAGCTGATGCAGGAGATCAAAGAATCCACCAAGAACGTCGTGAGACTCCTGCTCAGTAACCCCCAGGCCGCCAGTCTGTTGCAAGCGCAGACCCTGGGCAGGAGCGAGGAAGCCCAGTGTTTTATCGATAGCCTGGTAGAACTCCGAGGTTTCCTATTTGAGAAGTTACTCACCAGTCCCATGGAAGCCAGAGACAAGATCCAGTTCATCCAGGACATCACCCGACGGAATCGGAGGCACCAAGAGATCATCGACACCCTGGAAAATGAACTGGCTGCCTGTGTGAGGAACAGGAATGCGGAGGTATGAATACACGGTACTGGTCAGATTACAGTGGGAGCCCCGGGGGAGAGGCCCCACGTCTTTTGGCAATTGAGGTTTCTTCCCTCCGCGGTTTAAATAGTTGTTTTTATTCATTTGCTCCACAGATATTGTTTTGAGCACTCACCAGGTGCCAGGTCTTACAAATGATGAGTCCACATGGTCCCAGCCTCACGGAGTTCATGAGAGGGAAGGCAGGTCTTAAAGAGCTGATTTAATTACAGCCTTGAGAAGTACAAGGAAGGGTTAAGTACAGGGTGCTATAAGAGAATGTTATAGGAGGCCTGAACTTGGAACTCAGAGCCATGGAAGCCATGACTTGAAGAATGAGAGGGTGTAAACCAAGCGGGTGAAATAGAGAGGGACCTTCCAGGCCAGGGCTGGATAATAAATGTTTAAGACTTTGCTGACAGATCACCTTTGAGGCCTATTCAAGGAATGTGAACCTTGTCCTGAGGGCAGGTGGGAGGGGTGAAAGCTCTCTAGAAGAATTTTTAAGAGGGGAAAAGATAACATGATCCCACCTAATAACCATCTGGGTACACCTACTGTGTTATTTTATTTTAAAAATCATTTTTGTTCATCTATTTATTTATTTTTGATGGCCTGAGCTTGGTCTTCGTTGCTGCCTGCGGGCTTTCTCTGATTGCGGCGAGCCAGGGTTCCTCTCTATTTGCCGTGTGCCAGCTTCTCATTGTGGTGGCTTCTCTTGTGAAGAACAAACTCCAGAGCATAGGCTGGGAAGCTGTGGCGCTCAGGCTCAGCTGCCCCACAGCATGTTTGATCCCAGATCAGGGATCAAACACATGTCCCCTGCATTGGCAGGCCGATTCTTCACCACTGGACCACCAGGGAAGTCCTATGTGTTATTTTTTTACATACATTTTCTCACCAACATATTACAAAGTCCCTGGAGGTGATGTATAAGTATAGGTTTAGCTGCTAAAACAAAGAGACCCCAAATAATAGGGGCTTAGTCAAGCTGGAGATGGATTTCTGTTTAACAGAGAGCCGGCATGGAAGTTCTGCTTCATAAACTTGTCAGGGGCCCAAGTTCCTTCTGGCTGGCTTCCCTGACATCCCCCACATGAGATTTCAAACTGTGGACCCAAGAGGCTGTTCCAGATTCCCCCAGTCATGTTATCATTGGTCCAGCCAGCAGGAAAGAGGAAAGCAGAGAAGGGGGCTTTGATGTGCTCTTTTGGGCCACCACCTAGAAGCAGCATTCATACAGTTCTTAGCCAGCGCTAGAGATGCTGGGAAAGTGGTCTGGAACTGGGGCCAGGCTCCCAGCAAAACATTTTGCTCTACAGCCTTGCCAGGGAGAGGGGGTCCTGGGGGACAGCTGCCACCTTTTCATCGCCCTGTGACAGATGAGAGACCAAGGCCACTCTCCCTCCCTGCTGCACTGGTTTCCTGACTTGGTCCTGTTCGGCATTCACTAGGGCTTGTTGATGACTACTTGTGTGATGAAAATGATTGGGGTCTGGGTCTCCCGCAAGAGGACAGGGACCTCGTCTCTCTCAGCCCCCCGCTGTGTCCCCAGCAGACCTGGCATGAAAAGCAGACATGCTGATTATTTGGTGAGTGAAGAGATGACAGGCTCCCGGGAGTTCAGTCAGAGGAGGTCACTCAGAGGTTGGAGGGGTGTGACTTAGGGACGAGGACAAGACCCCACCCTGCCAAGTGTCTGCTGATCTCATTCAGGTGGTGGAGAACAACTTGGGGCTGCCGTGTTGGACAGCTCTGGTTGGGCAAATTTCATTTCTGCCAGGTGGGCAGATTTCATCAGGTCATCGGTTCTCAGTGTAAAATGAGGGAGTGACACCAATAAGGCAGGTTTCGGGGTCCACACGAGAAGCTCTGACTCCTCATGGTACCTCCTGCCTTCAAACCCAGCACCTGAAGATTGAAGACTTGCCCACAGGATTGGCTTGCCTCAAACCCCTTCCCCAACCCCACCTGCCACTCCCTGAGTCCAGGAAGTGAGCTCAGACCCACCGCGACCCCACTGCCAGCCGCCCCCCAGCCTCAGGCTGCTGGCTGAGCCAGCCACAGCACCGGCGTGTTCAGAGGGAAACCCTAGTGCTTGTAATCAGCCTTTGGAGCTTATTTATGGAACAGCCCCAACTCCCCCACCCCCAACCCTAATTCCTGTTTCAGAACCCACTGAGGGCAGGAGCCAAGCCAGGCCCTCAAGGGGAGAACCGGGTGGCATTCCCTGTGCTGGGTGTTTATCTCACACCTTCATTCATCACGCCAGGTATCTCTGCCAACTGGCTACTTCCCATAGTGCCTCAGGCAGGAGCATGGAGCTGTCTCAGGCACGCTGAGCCCTTGGCTCATGCCAGGAAATAGAGGGTGGTGGCCACAGATGCGGGCTCCAGATGGGACAGACCTGGCTTCAAATTCCAGTTAAGCTGCACAACCCCAGACAGACTCAACCCCTCCATTTTCCCGTCTCTAGGCAGGCGGCCCCGTCTTCATCCAGGGCTGGGGGTAGAATTGGGAGACATAATAATGCCCCCCCCCCACCTCTGAGAGCTGCAGGCACGCCAGCCTCCCCTGCCACGGTGATCCGTGACCGCGGGGGGTACCCTTGAGAGTCTCTGCCCTTTCCGGTCCAGGTGGAGAAG
Source organism: Odocoileus virginianus (assembly GCF_023699985.2). NCBI lineage: Eukaryota > Metazoa > Chordata > Mammalia > Artiodactyla > Cervidae > Odocoileus > Odocoileus virginianus. The sequence goes on along the minus strand of NC_069685.1, from coordinate 57,240,155 downwards.
GAGAACTTTGTGATCCAAGAGCTGAAAAACCACCTGCACCAGGTGCTCAAGTTCTCGGAGAACAGCCTCCAGCGCACCAAGCAGGAGGCGGAGAAGCAGCAGAAGGCGGACTTCCGGGCCTCGCAGGCCAGGGTGGCCAAGATCCAGCAGGAGATCCTGGTGCTGCAGTCGCAGTTCCACAACCTGGTCATGGAGAACAGGGAGGTGGAGCAGGCGCTGAGGAAGGTGCCCTGGGGAAGCGGGACGGTGGGGGCAGTGGGGCCACCAGGGCGGGAGGGGGCACAGCGAGGACCAGGTGCCCGGCAGAGGAGCCGGGAGGGGGCTGGGGGCAGAGGCATGGGGTCCCACTACATGCCAGTTCTGTGACCTTGAGCATGCTCCCACGCTCCTCTGAGACCCGCAAAGAGAATGACACCCACCCCCACCCCCCCCCCCCCATCCTGCAAAGGAAATGAAGGCACACGGAAACCTCTGGCAAATCCCTCCGCTCCCTCCAAGCCTTAGTTTCCACATCTTGAAGACGATCGTGATTGAATAGGCCTTAATGAGTTATTACGAGAACTAGATGAGATGGTGGGTGGAGAGCTGGTGCCTAGTAGTGCTCAATAAGTATCCTTTCTTCATCCGCCTTCTCCCTCATTTCAGCCAGGACCCAGGCCCCGCAGGCACCCAGTTTGCTGCGGACTCCCTTTCCTTATCACAACTCTTCCCAGAATCTGCTGGAAGCCCTGGGCCTCTCCCCCATGAAAAGGCATCTGCGCACGGGGATGGGCAATTCTGGGGTCACAGGCTCCCTGAAGCCAACCTGTGTGTGGTACGCAAGTTAAGAACTGTTGCACTCTAAGGACTGTGTGTTTAGTCGCTCAGTCATGTTGGACTCTTTGCAACCCCATGGACTGTAGCCCACCGGGCTCCTCTGTCCATGGGATTCTCCAGGCAAGAATACTGGAGAATACTGTCCATTTCCTTCTCCAGGGGATCTTCCCAACCCAGGGTTCGAACCCGGGTCTCCTAAGTTACAGGCAGAGTCTTTACCATCTGAGCTACCAGGGAAGCCCGTAAGAACTAAGGAGCTGATTTTTTTAAATTGAGGTGAAATTCACATAACAAAAAAATACAACCATTTTATTCAGTGGCACTTAGTATTCACAGTGTTGTACAACCACAACCTCTCTCTAGTTCCAAAACACTTTCATCCCCTCCAAACAAACCTTGTACTCATTAAGCACTTTCTCACTCACTCCCCTTCCCCCAGCCCCTGGAAACCACTAATCTACTTTCTGTCTCCACGGATTTGCCTATTCTGGACTCTTCATTGAAGTGGAATCATAAAATATGTGGTCTTTCTAGCATCTTCTTTTCAAGGCCCGCCCACATAGCATCTGCCAACACTTCACTCCTTTTTATGGCAGAATAACATTGCAGAATTCCAAAGAATACAAGGAGAGCTAAGAAAGCCTTCCTCAATGATCAATGCAAAGAAATAGAGGAAAACAATAGAATGGGAAAGACTAGAGATCTCTTCAAGAAAACTAGAGATACGAAGGGAACATTTCATGCAAAGATGGGCTCAATAATGGGCAGAAATGGTATGGACCTAACAGAAGCAGAAGCTGTTAAGAAGAGGTGGCAAGAATACATAGAAAAACTGTACAAAAAAAGATTTTCACAACCCAGATGATCACGATGGTGTGATCACTCACCTAGAGCTAGACATCCTGAAATGTGAAGTCAAGTAGGCCTTAGGAAGCATCACTATGAAAAAAGCTAGTGGAGGTGATGGAATTTCAGTTGAGCTATTTCAAATCCTGAAAGATGATGCTGTTAAAGTGCTGCACTCAATATGCCAGCAAATTTGGAAAACTCAGCGTGGCCACAGGACTGGAAAAGGTCAGTTTTCATTCCAATCCAATCACTACCGCACAATTGCACTCATCTCACATGCTAGCAAAGTAATGCTCAAAATTCTCCAAGCCAGGCTTCAATAGTATGTGAACTGTGAACTTCCAGATGTTCAAGCTGGTTTTAAAAAAGGCAGAAGAACCAGAGATCAAATTGCCAACATCCACTGGATCATCAAAAAAGCAAGACAGTTCCAGAAAAACATCTATTTCTGCTTCGTTGACTATGCCAAAGTCTTTGACTGTGTGAATCACAACAAACTGTGGAAAATTCTGAAAGAGATGGGAATACCAGACCACCTGACCTGCCTCTTGAGAAATCTGTATGCAGGTCAGAAAGCCACAGTTAGAACTGGATATGGAACAACAGACTGGTTCCAAATAGGAAAAGGAGTACGTCAAGGCTGTATATTGTCACCCTGCTTGTTTAACTTCTATGCAGAGTACATCATGAGAAACGCTGGGCTGGAAGAAGCACAAGCTGGAATCAAGATTGCCGGGAGAAATATCAATAACATTAGATATGCAGATGACACCACCCTTATGGCAGAAAGTGAAGAACTTAAAGAGCCTCTTGATGAAAGTGAAAGAGGAGAGTAAAAAGTTGGCTTAAAGCTCAACTTCAGAAAACTAAGATCATGGCATCCGGTCCCATCACTTCATGGCAAATAGATGGGAAACAGTGGAAACAGTGCAGACTTTATTTTTTTGGTCTCCAAAATCACTGCAGATAGTGACTGCAGCCATGAAATTAAGACACTTACTCCTTGGCAGTAAAGTTATGACCAACCCAGACAGCATATTGAAAAGCAGAGGCGTTACTTTGCCAACAAAGGTCCATCTAGTCAAGGCTATGGTTTTTCCAGTAGTCATGTATGGATACGAGAGTTGGACTATAAGGAAAGCTGAGTGCTGAAGAATTGATGCTTTTGAACTGTGGTGTTGGAGAAGACTCTTGAGAGTCCCTTGGACTGCAAGGAGATCCAACCAGTCTATCCTAAAGGAGATCAGTTCTGATTGTTCATTGGAAGGACTGATACTGAAGCTGAAACACCAATACTTTGGGCACCTGATGTGAAGAACTGACTCACTGGAAAAGAACCTGATGCTGGGAAAGATTGAAGGTGGGAGAAGGGGATGACAGAGGACAAGATGGTTAGATGGCATCACCGACTCAATGGAGATGAGTTTGAGTAAACTCCCATCTCTTTTGAAATTATCCACAGTTTGTTGTGATCCACACAGTCAAAGGCTTTGGAATAGTCAATAAAGCAGAAATAGATGTTTTTCTGAAACTCTCTTGCTTTTTCAATGATCCAGCGGATGTTGGCAATGAGTTTGAGTTTGAGTTGGTGATGGACACGGAGGCTTGACATGCTACAGTCCATGGGGTTGCAAAGAGTTGGACACAACTGAGTGACTGAACTGAACTAAACATTCCATTGTATGTACAGGAGCTGATCTTTTAAAGACAAAATTAGAGCACATTCCTCTGCTGTGTCTAAATCCATGCAACAGCGAGCATCCCCTCCCTCTTACACTAGAAACCAAACTCCTTCAGCTGCAGACCCTCCCTCTGTGACACAGCTTCTCACTCGGAACTCACCGGGACCATGCTCCCCTTCGGCCATGCCATCCCAGCCACATAGGCTCAGGTGCCTATTCTTTAAACATCACAAGATTGTTCCCACCTCAGGGCCTTTGCACCAGCTGCTCCATCTGCCTAGAATGTTCTGGAGCCAGACAGCTGGCTTCAAATCCGAGCTCTAACCACCCATCAGCTCTGTAATCTTGGGTCCAGTGAGTCAGTACTCCTGATCTTCCATGCCCTCATCTGTGAAATGGAGAACCTACCTTGTGGTGTGGATTCGAGTAGGCGAGTAGGCGAGGCGTGACAGACTGCCTGCTGACGCAGAGCAGACTCGGTGCCGTTCATTGTTACTTTCAGTCCATCAAGCAATGACTAATTGAATTTTTTTTTCCAGAAAAAATATAAATTGGAAACAGAAATTGAGAACTGGATCCAGAAATATGATTCAGAGATGAGTGAAAAGCAGGTATTTGTCTGCCTAATTCTGTCTCAAGTGTGTTTCCCAAGATCCTCTAGGAATCGGGATGAGGGGGCAGGGGAAGAGAAGCCCTTGGATGGTCCATGGTCTACGCCTAGTTCTGGGCCTCCCGAGAGTGACTTCCCTGTCCCTTCATTAGGCTCAAGGGTTTGTCTAGTCTGGGGCAGTGAGGGGAGCAGTGGCAAAGGAAGGAAACAGAAGCTGCCAGCCACAAAGTGGCGTTTGGCACCAGATCCAAAGATCTCGGCTCCATCTAAGGTCAACATCCCAGGCTCCCTGTCCCCTCCTGTTCAGCTCCCTCCAGCAGCCCTGCCAGCCAGGACTCATCTGTGCTGGATTCAAGCACGAGTTCACCTCCACCACTTCACTCAGTTGCCCAGGAACTTTCTACCAAGTGCTTGAGATGGGCCGGGTGCCAGCCTCCGGTGGTGAAGAAAGTCCTCATTGTCATCTGGAGGTTCTACTCTAGTGGCACTTATGTCACTGTGTGACCTTAAGCAAGGGACTTGACCTTGGATTCTGCATGTGATCAACATAAGCAGTAACACCTAGGCTGGGACCATGGTGGGGATTCAGTGAAGCTCGTACAACACAAGATCTGGCCTGGAGTAGGTGCTCAGGGAACAGCAGTCTATAAAACAGGGGTGTCCTGAGGCCTCCACTCAGCTCTGTGCTAACATCAGTGGCCCAGAGCCCCAACTTTGGGGCCAGGAAGGCCTGGTGAGTACTGGAGAGGACCTCAGCTTCTGAGTGGTCCAACGTCAAGCGTGCTGTCAAGAGAAGGGCCACTCGGGGTCTGTCTGATCCCCAGTGCTCTAGGAAGGGGGAGACTGGAGGCTGTGCTCATTTCTCTGTTCCCAGTGAGGGTGGTGGGTTAATGATGGCAAAGACAGTGTCCACTTAGCTCTGCCTCCTCTGGAAGTGCTTTGCTTCTAATAGATGCTTGGTGGGAAGGAGGGAGGGAGGGAGATAGGTGTGAAATACAGCAGGAGAGGCTGTGGTTAGTTAGAGGTGGGGAAGAACTGTGGGGTTTGGTCACCTGAGGAAGGTCCTCTCTGGGTATCTTTGTGACACGGACCATGTGGATGGCAGCGGCTGGCATTTCTTTTAAACATCCCCACTGTGTGCCTGGCACCACCATCTAGGATGTTGCATCCAGCCCAACATTTAATCAGGGAAATAGTTCCCACCCCTGCTCCTGGGTTTGGAATAGTCCCCACATTTCAGATGAGGAAATAGGGAAGGCTTGGAACAAGGTGAAGCCCCTTAAGACACGGCCAAGCGATTAGAAGCCCAGTCAGCCCAGCTCACAAGCTGGGTGTTTTCCTCATTCCTGAAATTATTTAAGCCGGGCCTCCCACCGCAAGCTAGGGATGGACCGTCGCCGTCACCTCTCCCTTTCCCATCCGGGCCTGGGATGCAGACAAGCTTAGCATTGGTGGCCACGGCTGGGGGCGGCAGTGCCTGCAGGGAGGCGGGGAGCATGCGCACAGGAGGGTGGAGACGGAGCTCTGAGCCTGGCGATGGCCCACCCGCTCCCTGCCTCTCGCCCCAGGACGAGTATGAGGAGCTGGACGTCATCCACAAAGAGGAGCAGCTCCAGCTGGAGGAGCTGAAGAAACGGTACGACGTGCTGGTGGAAGAGTTCTCCCAGATCCAGGCCGAGCGCGAGATCTTGACCAAGAAGAGGCTGGAGGACGAGCAGGAGATGGTGCGCATGGTGCGGGCCGCCACGCTCATCCAGGCCCTGTGGAAGGGCTACCTGGTCCGCTCCATGCTCAAGTCCAAGAAGAAGCGGGGCAAGGGCAAAGGCGGGAAGAAGGGCAAGGGCAAAGAGAAGGGCAAGAAGTAAGTCCTCCCTCCGCGCTCGCCATAATCTGAACTCTCACTCGAGAGCTGGCCTGGGAAGCCCCGTAGTTTATGACTTTCACGCCTTTTCAAAATTAAAAACCATTGTCAAACACAGCCTACAGATAAACTTCATTCTCCCCGGGCCCCTGGGTGTGTGTCCACGCTGCAGATGCTTTGTCCATTGTCGGGGGAGGGTGCGGCGGGGAACACCCCAGGCTGCAACCCCTTTTCTGCCCGCCTGGGTGCCAGACCACAAGTTGCCATGACTGTGATGGACGCATCACCGGCCAGGACAGTTGGGTGTGGGTCATAGCCACCGACAAAGGCAGGCAGGGCGAGCAGAGAACTCTTAGAGGGACAGGTAGGGTTTCTGGCTGCCCTCAGCTCCTGCTCTGGGTATTTGTTTACAACTTCGCCCCCATTTAAAACTGAAAGCGCAAGGTCAAAAACCAGCAACCTCACATTGGCCTTATTTGGTATCCAGGGGGGGTCGAACAATGTACTTTTTAATACACTTCTGGCATTAAAAAAAAACACCAAAAAACAAAAAAACAGAGGCTATTGCTTAGAAATACCTTTTCTGGAAAGAAACAACTCAGCATCCAGATATCCTGGGCCTCCATGTCTTCAAAAGATGGGCAGCAGCGCCCCCTATAGATGCCTATGGATGGCAGGGACAGGTTGCCCCAGTCCCCTCCACTCCCAACTGTCTTCCAGCCCTCACCGCGTCAGTGTCAGTTGCCTCTTTTCATCATACTTGGGCAGTGGCTTCCTTTTTTTTAGTACAGTTTGGAGGAAAGAGGTATTTGTGGCCAATGTCTGTTAAAACATAGGGGGAGGAAATGAAGGCAAATGAGTTTCAAGTAAAACTGAGGAGGGGAGGGTACTAATTCTGTTAGAGTTCTAGGAAATTTAAACATCCGTGTTTAATATGCTGTGTTTGTGCTGAAGGCGCAGCTTGATGGCTTCCCTCACGGCCCACCCAACTTGCAAAGGCATCTGCACATGGGCCCCTGGTCCTAGTCACTGTCGGCTCCTCCCACAGTTCCCCAGGAGTGTTTGCGCATCTTTTCCCCCAGCGTAGAGGTATAGAACCCAAGATGTGGCCTCCAGCTGGCCTATCTGGAATCTCTGTGCTTCCTGGAGGCGCATCATGGGAAAATGGGGACAAGGAGAAGCTGGAAGTCTGGCCTCCACCAAACCCACTGGGATGCTGCAATTTTGGGTGCAACTCCATCAGGGCAAAGGCTTTGCTGTTCTTCCTAAGGTGCCTGACCCGGGACAGTGCAGAGCAGGGAAGGGTGGGCCCTGACCAGTTAGGGCTCCATCCTGAATGCTCTCCAGGTGCCATGTGTAACTTTGTGGTCTTACTGGACCCCTCAATTGGGCAAAGTCCAATCATTGTGGATTTTGCTTTTTAAGAACTTTCGTGTTGTAGTTCAGTCGCTAAGTCGTGTCCAAATCTTTGTGACCCCATGGACTGCAGCATGCCAGGCTTCCCTGTCCATCACCAACTCCTGGAGCTTGCTCAAACTCATGTCCATTGAGTTGGTGATTGCTCTTCTCCTGCCTTCAGTCTTTCCCAGCATCAGGGTCCTTTCCAATGAGTCAGCTCTTCGTATCAGGTGGACAAAGCATTGGAGTTCCAGTTTCAACATCCATCCTTCCAATGAATAGTCAGGATTGATTTCCTTTAGGATTAACTGGTTTGATCTCCTTGCAGTCCAAGGGACTCTCAAGAGTCTTCTCCAACACCACAGTTCAAAAGCATCAATTTTTCGGTGCTCAGCTTTCTTTATGGTCCACCTCTCACATTCATACAGGACTACTGGAAAAACCATAGCTTTGACTAGATGGACTTTCGTTGGCAAAGTGATGTCTCTGCGTTTTAATATGCTATCTAGGTTTGTCATAACTTTTCTTCCAAGGAGCAGTTTTCTTCCAATCCTTCAATTTCATGGCTGCAGTCACTGTCCAAAGTGATCCTGGAGCCCAAGAAAATAAAATCTGTCGCTGCTTCCACTTTCCCCCCCTCTATGTGCCATGAAGTGATGGGACTGGATGCCATGATCTTGGCTTTTTCGAATGCTGAGTTTAAGCCAGTCTTTTCACTCTCCCCTTTTACTCTCCTCAAGAAGCTCTTTAGTTCCTCTTCCCTTTCTGCCAGTATCATCTGCATATCTGAGGTTATTGACATTTCTCCTGGCGATCTTGATTCCAACTTGCGATTCATCCAGCCTGGCATTTCGCATGATGTGCTCTGTATATAAGTTAAATAAGCAGGGTGATACTATACAGCCTTGTCATACTCTTTTCCCAATTTTGAACCAGTTAGTTGTTCCATGTCCAGTCTTAGCTATTGCTTCTTGACCTGCATTTTTAAAGGTAGGAAATGTACATCAGATACATGTTTATATATCTGATTTCAAAACAACTGTAGCCCATATTCTGAACTCAGGAAGACCCAGCCAACCCACCAATCAGTGGCATTAGCTAGAAGCCCATGATGGGAGGAGGATCAGTTGCCCCACTGCCACGGTTGTGATTGCAACATTATTAATTTTGTTACTTAAATCAATTCAGGCCTAACACTGGTCTTTACCTTACAGGGAAAAAAGAAATTAACAAAACTCATGGCTTTGATGAGCTACTGATATATTTAATACATGAAAATAAATACATGACTATTAAAATTTTTAAATGTCCACCCACATATCACCCAGGTCCTCGTGTACCCCGCTGGTCCACACATGGTGCCTGGGAAAATTCCTGAGGCCTCCAGACTCAGCTGGAAACTTATCCTGAGCAGGAACTTGGCTTGAAGGGAGGGAGGAAGAGCCCTCCAGGTTGGCGATCACACCATTTATTCACACTTGGTGGGGAGACAATGTTGTGGGTGTGATGGAGGAGGTGGGGGACCCTCCCGGGAGACACCCCCTGGGTTGGCACTGACAGGCCATGTGGCCATGACAGGACTGGACACAGGTATGTCAAGGGTTGACCCTCCAATCCGTATCAGCAGGGAAAACAGGGAGCAACCAGAGGTGGTCAGATGGGGGCACTGCCCACCCTCGCTCTGTCCCCGGGAGTGCTCCACCAATGCCTTGTGTTCTCCCCAGAGGCCTGCGCACCAGCACCATTCTCTGAAACTCTGCCCCTCGCTGGGACCCCATGGGCACACCTGTACAAAGGACCAAGAAACTCATTTCCAAGGGGGCTTTGTCTTCTGGGTAGCCCCACCTTGTTGGGGGGTAGCTGGCTCTGAAACGCTGACTGAACGCGCCCTGGGAGTCACCAGGGGACTCCGGAAGGTCACCCCTGATGGGGCAGGCCTGGGATCTCGGGGCCCACTGGTGCAGGGGCTGCTGGCGGGTGGGCGACCTGTGCTGGGGACATTAAGGTGGGTGAGGGAGTGGGAATGCTCCCGCCTCAGAGGGCGTGGAGTGTCTAACCCATCCGCGGACAGCCTCCGGGAGCTGGCCACTACCCTGTGCTCTGTCTTTGAGAGGTCAGCTGGGTGAATGGCTCGCACTGGAGTCTCCCTGGGGCGGGGAGAATGGCTGCCCCTAGGGGTAGCCGGGGGTGTCCAGAAGAGGGCGTGGAGCTTTGCAGCATCACCCCTCGCCATCCACTTGGCCTCCCAGCCGGCGCCCTCCTGTCGGGAGCCAAAGAGAGACTCATCGCAGTAAGAAGGAGTGTGGCTGATCAGTCTGGGAAGGGAAGAGAAACAATGAGCAGGGGAAATAAGCCCTGTAACCTTTTCTCACCCCCCCCCCCCGCCCCCTCCCCCTGCCCCGGCCAGGCCCCTGCAGCACGAGAGGATTGCCTGTAGATCCCAGAAGTCCTTGTATCCCAGCGTGGTACCCACAGGGAAGCCACAGCCCTCATGTGCCACTATCCTCAACTCTATTTTCCCCCTGCTGAGCATCCAGTCCCCCTGCATCCTCCCCATCCCATCCTGAGCATGTGCCCAATTGGCCTACGCCAGGCCAATTTGCATACCCCATCCTCCTGACCACACTGATTGGCTCAGGACTAACCACATGACCCATTCTGCCCAATGGGAGTTTTCCTTAGAATCTTTGCGAAAACTACTAGGAGAAAAATGTCTTTCCTCCTCTGAGTGCTTAAGAAAGAGCAGGAAGGATATAAGGGCAAAAGAGCTGGTGGCCATCTCACCTGGAATATGTGTGGGAAAGAATCCCAACAACATTTTGAGCCCCTGTTATATAAGTCCCAAATGCCCTTTGTCTGCTGAGGCCCGTTTAACTTGTTTCCAAGCCCAATTCTTCTCTTATTTGCAACCAACACTAATATAACCTTAGTCTTCAGCACCTTCACTTTTTCTTTCAACTCACCACTTCACCTTTTTCCTAGTGGCCCTGTCAGCCGAACCCTCTGCAGTCATGTGGCCCTTCTAACTGCATTTGAAATTGCACAGCCAAGCACCTGGCATGTAGAGGGTGCTGTGAGCTGGCACACCACCAGAGTAGCTTTTAAAATTTTTGAATATTTATTTACTCAGGGCTTTTCCTGTATAGGCCCAGGACTCAGCTTGTCACTTGTGTTATCTCATTATTTCTCACAAAACCCACAGGATGGCAATATGATAATCCTATTTTATAGACAAGAAAACTGAGGCAGGGATGAAAACAAGGAAGGCTTACAGAGATTCAAATCCAGCCCCTCCCCCTCCCCACTCAAGGGCCCAAGCTCTTGATCACTAAGCCAGACTTAAATGCCTTAAGGGCCTCTCACCTTTGACTAGATTCATTCAGCAATTTTTTTTTTTTTTATTAATCCCACAAATATTCACGGCATATCTATGAGATGTGAGGTCCATGACTTTAGGCCAGAACTAAAAGTGCTCCCCATTCCCAAACTGCAAGTCTTTGGAAAGTCAACATTTTGGCCACTTGATTTAACTGTTCAAACCCAGATTTGGTTGATACCTATGTCTGTCTGGTACCAAAGTTTCTGCTTAATAGCATCTCTACCTCTTATGCACCGTCTAACTTGACACCCTCTACCTGTCAGTATCCAGCACGAAATTCCACCCTCCGGGCGAGCACAGGGCTGGCTGGTGCCTCCCTGGCACAGACTTCTGTTAGTGCAGCCTACAGTAACACCAGCACTTTCAGCCACGTTGTAGATGTCAGTGCCGCTAATGTCAACCTGAGCCTGCCCCGTGCTCCATGGGAACTGTCAAGCAGACGTGACAATAATGGGGTCTTGCTTTCATCTCTGTTGAATTTTATCCTCTTAAATAGGCACTATTCCCACTCTCAGTTAGCGTACATGCCTTTTGGCTCAGAATGGATCCCAAATAGGACTGGCTAGTTATTAAGGACTGAACTGCCTCCTCCCAAAATCTGTGTTGAATTAAATTAAGGTTAAATGAGGCCATGGGCTTTCCTGGTGACTCAGTGGTAAAGAATCTGCCTGCAATGCAGGAGACCTGGATTTGATCCCTGGATCGGGAAGATCCCCTCAAGGAAGGCATAGCAACCCACTCCAGTCTTCTCACCTGGAGAAATCCATGGACAGAGGAGCCTGGCAGGCTACAGTCCATGGGGTTGCAAAGAGCTGGACATGACTGAACGACTAACACACACACAAATGAGGCCACAAAGGTGAGGCTCTAATCCAATAGGATTTGTGTCCTTATAAGAAGAGGAAGAGGCACCAAGAATGTACACACTCAAAGAAAAGTCCATGTGAGGACCCAGGGAATAGCTGGCCATCTGCAACCCAAGGATAGGCTTCAGGAGAAAACAACCCTGCTAGCATTTTGACTTTCGACTTTAAGCCTCCATAACCGTGAAAACTCAAATTTATGCTGTTTAGGCCTCCCAGTCTATAGTATTTTGTTATATATATAACAAACCTGATTGATTAATATACTAGTCTTTCATATCTCTGTTCAAGACACTGATGACAATCAATAAGATAGAGCCCTGTGGCCTCCCTCCAGACTATTAATTGAAATAACTTAAATAATCCTTACAAAATAACCACTGGCATTAGATTCCATTTTTCTAACTTGTTGGTGGAAATGCAGCAAGAACCATTTTCAAAATGACTTGCTTAAGTTTGGAATCACCACATCTATGTCATTTGATGGATTAAGCACACTAGTAATCTTATGCAAATTGCTCTGTGATCTTGGATAAATCAAGGACTCTCTGGTACCTCAGAAGGTAAAGAATTCTCCTGCAGTGCAGAAGACCCAGGTTCAATCCCTGGGTAGGAAAGATCCCCTAGAGAAGGAAATGGCAACCCACTCCACTCTTCTTGCCTGGAGAATTCCATGGACAGAGGAGCCTGGCAGGCTACAGTATATGGGGTCGCAAAGAAATGGATACAACTGAGCGACTAACACTCTCTCTCTGTTGGACAAATCAGCTCACCCCTCTGGGCCTCAGAAGTCCGGTCTAATGGCATTACCATTTATTGATCCCTTAGTGTCAGGTAACCATGCCAACCACTGTACATGTCTCACCCCCTTAAGTCTTTTCAATAACCCCACTACATCCCACTTTCCACTGTGAGGAAACTGGGGCTCAGAGAGGTCAAACTGCTTGCCCAAGGTCACACGGAAGGTGATCGGCAGGGAACCTCCCTATCCTATTACCTGTATTTGTTCTTCTTCCTTGGTGTGAGGGTTGGGGTGCTGCCACTGGAAGAGGTGGACTCACAGCTCCCATTGGCCCCCAAGGCCTGTGACACCCCTGTCCCCACTCCTCTGGTTCTGTTGGCCTTCTTCATCCACGGTGGGTCAAAGTCTGGTGGTGCAGGCCGTATGCCTGCAGGGCTGCCAAACAAAGTCTCATCCACGTATGATGGCCTAACTTTGACCCGGTAGCCACCCCGGTCACGGTGCTGAACGTGGAGGGTCTGCATCCCGCTGATGGCCAGCTCCACCGGGGTCTTCATGCTCTCCGTAGTCCTGGGTGACAGCAGGGGTGCTCTGCTTGCCAGGCCCTGCCTCCAGGGCTCCCTATGAAAAGGGGTCAGGGTGGCAACATCTGTCATCAGAAAAGACTGGCAATCGCTTAAGTCCCTGTCCCCAGGCCAAAAAGGTCACATTCTCCCTCAACCAGTCTTCCTCAAAGGGGAGCTGCCAATCCCAGGGAACATTTCAGAAATTTGACCTTCTCTGAGTTGTTGTAATTAAGGGGTGGGCGTCCCTGGTGGCTCAGATGGTAAAGAATCCACCTGCAGTGCAGGAGACCTGGGTTTGATCCCTGGGTTGGGAAGATCCCCTGGAGGAGGACATGGCAACCCACTCCAGTATTCTTGCCTGGAGAATCCCCATGGACAGAGGAGCCTGGCAGGCTACAGTCCATGGATTCGCAGTTAGGCACAACTGAGTGACTGAGCACACAGAAATGACGGGGACAGGGGTGCTACAAATATTTAATGAGTAAATACGCATTCCTAGCATACTGGTGTGTGCTCAGTCAATATTTATAGAACGCTAGGGGGATGAACAAGAGATTTGGGCCTGTGCCTATTCTGGCACCAAACAGAAAGTCAACTATGCTGGTGGGGGATGGGGGAAACAGGGCAGTTTTCTATATCTTGTACATATTTATGGAGCAGAAATAATAACCAGCATTGATTGATCCCAAGCCTACCTCCTGCAAAGAGCTTTACAAGCATTGTCTCATTTCATCCTCTCAACACTCCTGTGAGGTAGCTTCCATTATTTTCATTCTACAGATGACAAAACTGAGGCTTCAAAAGGTGTAGTCACAAGTGTCAGTCACACCTATAAAGCTAGAACAGTGGAAATTGAATTTGAACCTGATTAAGGGTCTAAAGCTCGTGCACTTAACCATTCCACTAGTAGGGAATCACACCCAGTCCTCCAGCTGCCCCACATTCACCGATCCCCAAGTCCACGTCCCTTAGATGTCTGATGTGCCCGCATTATAGAGTTATTTTCCTACCTGAGCATCTTGGCTCACTGACGTCGGTCGTTACCCTCAGCGTCCCCTGCTCCCAGGCCTGGACTCTTTCGCGGGGGCCCTAGGGCACCGGTGGCGCGCGCCGGACATCAGAATCGGCAGCTCTGAATTCCGGGAGCCCGCGAAGTTCCAAGGCCGCCCCCAGCCCCAGCCCAAGCTGGGGACTCTGCGCGGAACGACTCAGCGCCGGCAGCCCGGCCCTAGCGACGTGTGCTCCGCGCGCGCGCGCGCGTCCAACAGCAACCCGTGAGTGACAGGATGGGGCGGGGCGGCCTGAACCATTCACTCCTCGGGGGTGAGTTAAGGCCCCCGATTCCGGACGCCCCCCGGAGCTCCCCAAAGCTTCGGAAGGGGGACCTTCCGCGCCAGCAAGGGAAGTGTGTGCGTGCATGTGGATCAAGCCTCCAGAAGCAGCAGAAGGAGCGGGAACGCAGCCGGGGCCGCGTGGAGGCGTCCCCCCTGCCCCCGCGGCGCTGTTGGTATGTCCCCACGGGCTCCGCCCCCTCCCGTTTCCCGGAGCCGGGGCCCGCATGGCTGCCGGCACGCTCCCGGCGGCCGCACAGCGGTCCAGAGCTAACATGGCCCAGTGGAAGAAGAAGAAGGGGCTCCGGAAGCGCCGGGGTGCGGCGTCCCAGTCCCGCAGCAGCGACTCGGAGGACGGCGAGTTTGAGATCCGGGCAGAAGATGACGCCCGGGCCCAGAAGGTAGGGAGCGCAGGGCTGGGATACACGTCGGAGCCCGAGCTCCGGCTCCGCGCGGTGCCCGGCAGTTCCCCCAGGTGGGGAGCGGGCACGGCTGAGGATGGGGAGAGATCGGCTGGCCAGGGGGGTCAGGGCAGGACCTCCGGCCTGAGCACGTGTCCCAGGACCCCCCACACCCCGGGTCCAGACGTCCGAAGCCTCGGTGCTGGGTAAGCTGGGGGCCTGCGGGCCTTCCTGGCTGACGCTTGGTCTAGCGCTTCTCATTGGCTTCCTCCTAGCCAGGGGGGGCGGATCCTCCTTTCCATTCGTCCAATGAAAAGTGCGGGTGCTGAACATTGGACTTTTGAGAGTTGGGGTTTCTTGGGAGGAAGAATTAGGAGAAGGCTGCACCTCGTGGCTTTGAGACAGCGACGCCCCCAAACCTCTGGGAAACTAATAATAAATTAAACTCTCGTCTGTTGATCACTTACTGTGTGCAGGCTCCGTGCTAAGAGCTTTTATAAGCCTTATCATTTAATCCCCACATCAACCCTGCGAGCTAAGTACTTATCCTCATTTTCCAGAGAAGGAAACAGAAGCCTGGAGGGGTGAAGCAACTTGACCAAGACCTCATAGCTTGTGAGTGGGAGAGCCAGGATTCAAATCCAGGACTGCATGGTTCCAGGCCCTGTGCTATTTCCACTACTGAGTGCCAAGTGTATGCAAATGGGGGGGGGGGGGGCAGGTGTGAGCCCCAAGGGGGCAAAAGAGCTGTAGCCTATTGTTTTTCCCAACCTTGTACTTAGCGGATGTCTGGCACAGGGAAGACTCGATATAAGAGATGAATGAGTGGGCATTCATATGAAGAGAGCCCTCTAGGCTCCTCAGAAGTAGGGACCAGATGGGGACCTTATTCCATCTCAGCTGAGCCTCACACAGTAGGTACCCTGTAACTATGGGCCAAGGCCAGGTGTTCAACACCTTGTACTGGCTCTGGGAGTACACGAGGGAGAAATTGCTTAACCTCTGTGTGTGCCTCAACTTCTGCACGGGTAGAAAGTAGTTGATTCTATGTGCCTCAAACACTGTGGAAAGGAGGAAATGACAGTGTTCAGACATTCTACTCTTAAGCAAATATTGCTGGGGCACCAGTGTGTTACAGGCACTTTGTTATCATGTGTCCATCTAGAGCAGGGGTAGGTTGGGAAACTTTCCCTGTAAAGGACCAAATGGTAAATAGTTTAGGCTTTGCAAGGTCATACAAGGTCATATAACTGTCTTCTTTGATTTTGTTACAACCTTTTAAAATTTAAAAACCGTTCTTATCTCAGGGACTGTACAAGACAGGTACAGGTCTGACGTAGAAGGTTGTGTTGGACCACAGAGGAGCACATAGGAAAGAACATAAACTCTGAAGCCAGGGTTCATATCCCTTACTGGCTGTGTGACTTTGCCAGGTCACTTCATCTCTCTTTGTGTCAGTTTCCTTCTCTGTAAAAGAGACTAAATAATAATAGCTGCTTGACAGTGTTGTTGTGAGAAGTGAGTTAATTTATATGAATGCTCAGCACAGCACCTGGCTTATAGTAAGTGCCATATAAGTTTTGGCCATTATTATGAATTAGTGTTTTTATAAATGTTATTTCTGAGAGGAAGAAGACAGTGCTGTAGTCCAAAAAGGCTCCCCAGGGGAGGTGTCTGGGTTTGATTTAGCTGTGCTAGGACAAGTGGGTGGCAGAGACAGGAAGCCAGGAATGAGAGAGAACAGATCTGGGGAGGGGTGATGGATCAGAAATGGGGTGAGGGACAGGGGTGCAGGACAGATTGGAAAAGTCTCCCTCATTCTTAATAGATGTTTTGATTGGCTTCCCAAAGTTTTAAGGGCTCTGAATGACTGGTCTGGATGATAATAATGATGGTACCACCATCTGGGCACTGTCCTAAGCTTTACACACACCCATTTAGACTTCACAACACCCTATAAGACATATGCTCCTGTCATCCCCATTTTCGTGATTCGGGAACACAGGCTTTGGGCAAGGAGGTCCCCTGGCCTGAGGTCTCACAGCTGCAAGTGACAGAGTTGAGACTGAAATACAGGCAGTCTGTAGAGCCTACTCTCAGACCCACTGCCCTGTCTTTGTCCAGTCAAAGGAGAGCCTTTTGGCAGAGAAGTCACGTGATCTCACAGGAGCAACACACCTCGAATGAGGGCAGGTTGGAGGGGCCTGGCAGCAGGACAGCCCCCTTCCCTGCCCCTAGTGGTCTGACTATACCTGGAGTGATGCTGCCTCTCTTGCTCCCTCCCAGCTGGCGCCTGGCAGACCCCTACCCACTTTCCCCACCTCGGAATGCACCTCGGACG
Organism: Odocoileus virginianus; assembly: GCF_023699985.2. Lineage (NCBI taxonomy): Eukaryota > Metazoa > Chordata > Mammalia > Artiodactyla > Cervidae > Odocoileus > Odocoileus virginianus. Next base: position 57,223,316 of record NC_069685.1, on the reverse strand, counting down.
TGGAGCCAGACATGCGGGAGATGGTGCGAGCTCAGAACAAGAAGAAGAAGAAATCAGGAGGCTTCCAGTCCATGGGTGAGTGAGCCAGGCATCTGGGAACCTGGGTCGGGGGAGCCACAGGGGGTCATCATGGCCTCCATGCTCTGTTCCAGACTGCACTATGGTAGGCTTGGGTGGATGGAAGCAGCAGATAATCTCCAAGCCAGTCACGGCCTTCTTATGGGGGCAGCGGGCCTGACAGAATGAGAGAACAGTTAGAGCAAGACTCTGGGTGATGCTGTTGCAGGAACAGGCAAAGATATCTGGGGGCTGAGTGGTAATTAGACATGTGTATGCCAAAAAACACTGTAGGCTAAGTTAAAGTAAATGCTATATTGGAATGTATTTGCAACTGTGAGACAAAGGGCTAATAACCTTAATATATAAAGAGCTTTTACAAATCAATAAGAAAAAGACAGTCACCCAGATAGAGAACTGGGCAAAGAAATAAGCCATCTCCTCCTGTCCCTAAATACTTCCCACCTGCCTCCAAGAGATGCAGGACCCTCCTCCGCCTAAAATAAACCCAGTTTCTCGGTGTCATTCCAGGCCCCATCAGTGTTCAGACCCCTATTGTCTCACGGCATTATGTATGTACATATATATGTATTAGTTGCTCAGTCATGTCTGACTCTTTGTGATCCCATGGACTGTAGCCCACCAGGCTCCTCTGTCCATGGGAATCTTCAGGTGAGAATATTGGAGTGGGTAGCCATACCCTCCTCCAGGGCATCTTTCAAACCCAGGGCTCAAACCCAGATCTCCTTCACTGCAGGCAGATTCTTTAGTGTCTGAGGCACCAGTGAAGCCCACGGCATTGAGTGTTCATGTCAGAATCCAAATGCAGTTCATACCCCACAATCAGTAAACTTGTCTTCTCAGTCTCTATTAATCCATCAGCTTTGTTCTATTGCTTTTTTTTCCCTTGCTGTTTATTTGTTGATGAGACAGTCATTTGTCCCGTGTAGTTTTCAGCCATGTGTCATTAGGGGCTTCTTCAGCTCCCTGGCTATTCCCATATCTTTCCCAGGCCTGAGCTACCCAGTCTTCAAAGGCATCATGAAGAAGGGCTACAAGGTGCCGACACCCATCCAGAGGAAGGTATGGGGTGGGGACGCTGTTGCGGGTTAGAAGGAGGGGATGCCAACCCGACCCGTCCATCTGGCCTCTTGACATTCACCCCTTGTCCCAGCCATCACATCTGTTGTCCCCTCTTACTCTGGCTGAAGCCCCACGAGCTTGCTCATTCACAAGCAGAGAAAAGTCGGGCCCAGCATGGGCAGATGCCCGACTTGGGGCCTCTTTGCCACTTAAGTTGCTGCCTGCTCTGTCCCTGCCCCGACAGCTCACAGACACCCCATCATCACCCACTGTCATCTCATGATAGTTGTCCTCAGACATTTAGCCAAGAGGGAGACAGCGTTTCTCTGGGGTCCTGAGGAGGAAGACCAGACAGGGAGGTGGAGCCTGGCTTAGCAAGGAGAGAGGTGTCCCAAAGTCGAAAGAGTTGGGGGTAACGGGCCGCTCACTCCTGGAGTTGTGCACACAGGCTTTAACAAGAGTGGGATCAGGGCTGGGAGACAGGCCCCGCCCCTTCTGCTGAGATGCCCAGGTTCTCTGCTGGGACCTGACGCTCCGGATCGCATGGTCCGTGGGTGCAGGAACTGAACCCTCCCCTGCCCCGCTTGTTCCCCTGCAGACCATCCCGATGATCCTGGACGGCAAGGACGTGGTGGCCATGGCCCGGACAGGCAGCGGCAAGACCGCCTGCTTCCTCATCCCCATGTTCGAGCGGCTCAAGACCCACAGCGCCCAGACTGGGGCCCGTGCCCTCATCCTTTCGCCCACCCGAGAGCTGGCCCTGCAGACCATGAAGTTTACCAAGGAGGTGTGTTTGGGCAGGGGGACAGGGTGGCTAGACTGAGCTGAGACCAGTCAGCAAGGCCTGAGTGGGCAGAGTCAGCCCCCATCCTTTCCCATGCTCAGTTGCTCAGTCGTGTCTGACTCTTTGTAACCCCAGGGACTGTAGCCGGCCAGGCTCCTCTGTCCATGGAACGTCCCAGGCAAAAACACTGGAGCGGGTAGCCATCTCCTTTTCCAGGGTGTCTCCCCCGATCAGGGATCAAACCTTCCTCTCCTGCACTGGCAGGGGATTCTTTACCACCAAGCCACCAGGGAAGCCTCAGCTCCCATCACCAGCTCTTAGTCTCTCTCCCTCTCTCTCTCTCTCTCCCCCCGCAGCTCGGCAAGTTCACTGGCCTCAAGACTGCCCTGATCCTGGGTGGGGACAAGTAAGAGCCCCCTCGGTGCCCTGCGTGGTGCCCTCCAAAGCAAGCCTGCCTGGGCTTTCCCATCAGATGGACAGAGCCCACGCTGCTTGTTAATAACAGCAGTGTCTCCACACGTTCCTGAAATACCAGCAAGGGGAAACATCCAGTAAAATACAGAAAGAAATTTCCCACACAACTCAGACACAGGTTCTAGTGTTCCTAAAGGAGAGCTGGAAGCACCAGGGTCACCCAAATGGGTTGCTTAGTTGTATATGTTTTAATATGCTTAATTTGGGGCTGTTTCAGGTGGAATGCACACAAATCAAGGGATGTTTTTGATAGCTCAAATTTACAAAACACTATATTTTTCCTGATGTGCTTATATCATCCTTTTCAGGTAACAGGCACCACACCTGTTTTACAGATGAGCCAACTGAGGAAGTGATGGGCCCAGAGAGCCACATGGTGGTCTAGAAGTAGAGCTAAGATTAGAGTCCCTACCCCTGTCCCACATTTTCTCCCTCAAAGGGCAGCCAGCCCCTTCTTTATTCTCTCAGGATGTCACTGTCACCAGTCACTCTTGATTCTCACTGAGAGAATGTTTTGCTTTTCAGTACTCTTTTGCCTACATTATAATTTATTATCTCTATTGCTGTGGTTGTCAGAAATACCTCCATAAGCTGGACCTGGCCCAGAATTCTGCCTCCAGGCTCCTACAGGTGTCCCGAGGTGTTTTCAGAGGAGAACTAAAGTTAGGGATGTATGCTTAAATGGTGTGAGAACAAGGACATAGAGATCCAGGAAACCTGCTTCCTGGTGGAGCTGGGAGTTCCAGGGTTAGTTGCTAGGTGGTGCTGTGGGTCAAAGGCAGATTTGTTTCAATCTGAACTGAGTAAAAGATGGATTCTGTGGTTGAGTCCTTCTGTTTGGAGAACTTTGTTGTTATCAGTCCTTTTGTATGTTTGAACTTGTAGCCCTTGTCTGGTCAATGATTTTGCCTAGTACCTCAGCAATAGCTTTTTCCCAGTTCCAAGCCTGGGGTCAAGGTGTGGGACTCATCTAGGCATTTGGAGATGGGAAGGGAGAGAGACAAAAGAAACCTGTTCAATCAAGCTGACAGATACCCCCTCTTCTTCCTAGGATGGAAGACCAATTTGCAGCCTTGCATGAAAATCCTGACATGTGAGTTTGTGGGTTGGGGATGAGGCTCTGGGGTCCCTTCCCTGATGGCCAGGGCCTGGGGACTGAGGGGAGGGCTATGCTGGTGACCCTGGCCCCAGGTAACCTGGTCGGCACAACTACTTCCAGAATCATCGCTACCCCTGGGCGCTTGGTGCATGTGGCTGTGGAGATGAACCTGAAGCTGCAGAGTGTGGAGTACGTGGTATTCGATGAGGCTGACAGGTAAGGCTGCAGGAGCATTCCCGGGAACTCGTGTCAGGGTTGGCCAGGAGAGACCTACGCAGCCCAGACTGAAGCAGTGTTTTCCCCAAAGTGGGCCACAGACTGCAGGTCATGTGAGAGCTGATGGGGCTCCCTGGACCAACAGTTCTCCTTTTGTATTGCTTTTAGGAATATTGAAAAGGTTAAAACAACAAACACATGATTTCAAAGAGATTAAAAAGTAGCACAAGGCTGAGAGCACAGTCTGGAGCCAGACAGGGGTGGGAGCTGATCCCAGCTCCATGAACTTGGGCAAATCCTTGAGGATCCGTGGACCTTGGTGGCCTGCCTCAGCTACAAAGTGGGAATAAAAGAGCACGCACTTCACAGGGGAAGTTTTATTTATATAGAGCCATGCCTGACCCAGAGTGAGGGCTGCTATCATTTATTTGAATTTGTAGGAAACAACAAGGACCTCCCTGGTGGTCCAGTGGTTAAGACTCTGCACTTCTAATTCAGGGTCCTAATTTGGCCCCTGGTCGGGGAACCAAGATCCTGGATGCCTCACGGTGCAGCCAAAACAAAACAAAGCATAAGGAGACCAGGCCCCACGTACCAAGGTCATGACTGCTGAGGATAAGGTTGTCAAATAGAGAAAAAGTGAGCTGAGTTACAGAAGCACCTGCCCAGGTGACAGCGATGAGGGCAGGATGGCAGATTTGGAACTCACTGGACCAGAAGCCCCTCTCCTGACCCTGCCCTGTCCTCTGCCCTCCCAGGCTCTTTGAAATGGGCTTCGCAGAGCAGCTCCAGGAAATCATCGGCCGCCTCCCGGGGGGCCACCAGACTGTCCTGTTCTCTGCCACGCTGCCCAAGCTGCTGGTGGAGTTTGCCCGAGCTGGTGAGGGGGCCGCAGGAGCGGGGCTGGGGGCTGGGAAACTCATCAGTACCTGGGGGGTGGGGGGTGGGCAGTCTTGACTCACCAGCTCCCCACCCATCTTCCTCCGTTGCCCACCGTAGGCCTGACGGAGCCCGTGCTCATCCGGTTAGACGTGGACTCTAAACTCAATGAGCAGCTGAAGGTGAGCCGGCTCCACCCGTGCCCCTCCCCCAGCCCGCGGGGCCAGGACCCCATCCCCCTACCCCCGCCAGCCAACCCAAGCAACCCGCGTCTCTCCACAGACCTCCTTCTTCCTGGTGCGGGAGGACGCCAAGGCCGCGGTGCTGCTCCACGTGCTGCGCAACGTGGTGCGGCCCCAGGACCAGACGGTCGTGTTTGTGGCCACCAAGCACCACGCGGAGTATCTCAGCGAGGTGAGCAGGGACGCCCCCATCCCCTCCCTCCTGTCCTGGGGACCAACACCTACTCCAGCGCCAGCTCGGAGCTGCAGTTCCGGATTCGGCCACTAGAGAGCAGCACCAGAGCGGGACTCGGGCCCGGCCAGAGCGCTGTCCATTTTTTTTTATTCTTTGAAGATGTTATGAAAAATTTCTGGAGAAAGAAAAGGCAGCCCGCTCCAATATTCTTGCCTGGAAAATTCCATGGACTGAAGAGCCTGGTGGACTACAGTCCACGGGGTCGCAGGTCAGACACGAATGAAGTGACTAAACACACACACAGACACACACGCGTAAAATGTCAGACACACTGCAAAGTCAGAAAATAGCATAATGAACTCTCAGGTACTCAGTTATCAACTCATACCCAGCCTTGATTCATCTCTAATATTCCTCACTCCATCTGGGGTATTTTGAAGTGTATCTCAGCTGTCCCATCATTTTTCTATAAGTTTTAGTATCCCACATGTTTCTCTTTTTTTAAATTGAGAAATAACCTGCATCCTGTAAGCTGTATAAAGTGCCCTAATCTTATGTGAGCAGCTTGATGAACTTTTCTGCACGTGTACACCTGTCACCCTCCTAGGGAGGGAGTCCTCTAACCCGCAAGGATGCCCAGGCCCCTCCCGAGTCAATGCAGCCGCCTCGGGTCAGCCACACCTGGGGTCTGTTATCTGAGGACACAGTTCACTGGGTTTCACTCACATGACACATTTAACGGTGCTTCCTCCCTATGGCTGCTGGAGTCACTGATGAATGAAACCAAAATCGTTTTTAAAGAGCAGTTCCCACTTTCACAGTGCTTCCTTGTTGTGGGCCCTGTTCTCAGCACTGTGTGTAAAGTAGCTCACTTAATCCTCGTAACAAAATTACAGAGAGGAAGCTTACTGTCCCCGTTCTACAGAAGGAAGGGAAGGCACAGGGAGGTTAGGAAACCAGGGCAAGGTCACACAGCCTGTTAGCACAGTTAGGATGAGACTTGTGTGTCTTACAGCGGCACTTGCAGCCTCCCTGAGGGAGACCTCTCTGCACGTGTCATCTTTTTTTGACACTCAAACAACCTTGCAGATGTGAGAGGTGATACGAGTCCCCTTTATACTGATGAAGATGCCAAACTGAGGTCACCCAGCTGAACCGGGGTTCAAACTGAGGGCCCTGACTCCAGAGCCCGTGGTCTAGCCCCTCTCCCTCTCTCCGGTCTTCACTCCGAGCAGCTGCTGGCGACCCAGGGGGTGAGCTGTGCCCACATCTACAGCGCCCTGGACCAGACGGCCCGCAAGATCAACCTGGCCAGGTTCACACACGGCAAGTGCTCAGCCCTCATCGTGACTGACCTGGCCGCCCGGGGCCTGGACATCCCGCTGCTGGACAATGTCATCAACTACAGCTTCCCCGCCAAGGGCAAGCTCTTCCTGCACCGCGTGGGTAAGGAGCCCATGGCTGGACTGGACCCCACGGGGGTGCCAAGTCCTGGCAAGGTCTGAGGGCGCAGGACTCGACTCCTGACCCTACTGCTGGGGAACCAAGGCCCAAGGAGGGGACCGATAAGTCAGATTCTCTGGGGAGCGGATCTGTCCGGCAGCCTCAGACTCTCAAGGAGGTGATGCTCCCGAGTTTTCTGGGCTTCCCAGTCCTCTGCTTCTCTTTGCCTTCAGGGTCCTTGATGATGTGACCCCTCTTCCCTACAGTCTTCTCCCTAAAACTCCTGGGGAACTTTGTAACCTTTGCCCTGTCTGCCTCCTGCTCCATCAACTGTGGATGGGGTCTCCTGACTCCCTACTTTATCTAGGCAGCCTGTCAGGCCCCAGTCCACCCAGGCCAACTCATTCCATTCCATCTTTCTGTTATAAAAGTAAGGTCCACACGTTGTAGGAAAATTTGAAAATGGAGCAAAACACCTAGAAGGCAGGACGTTCCCCTCCTGGAAGTCCCCCACCCCCACTGGTGATGTGATGGCCACAGGTGCTCATCATGTGAGGCTGGTCCAGGTGTTCTGCTTGCTCTTTTTGTCTTTGCAACAGCCCTGTGCAGTGGGTACCAGCCACACTGGCTCCATTTTACAGATGAGGAGACCGAGGCAGGGAGGTTCAGAACTAGCCAGGTGTCACACACATAGCAAAGCGGGGTGTCTAGGATTCTTTTTTTTTTTAATTATGGTGAAATATACATAAACATACAGTGATCATTTTAACCACTTTCAGGTGTAAGTCCAGTGGCATTAAGTATGGTCACATTGTTGTGTAACCATCACCCACCTTCTTTATCTAGAACATCTTTGTCTTAACAAACTGAAACCCTGTACCCATTAATCTAATTCCTTCTTCCCCTTCTCCAGACCCTGGTAACCATCAGCCTACTTCCCTTTTTTTTCTTTTAACTCGTGAATATGTGTGTTATATTTATAAATACAAGTAAGTAAGTTCGTGTGAGAGAAGTGTCTGGTGGGCTGGTTTGTTTCAGTTGTCTTGCATATAATTGAATATTGTCGAATGGGTGAATTCTGGTTGCCCGTGGTGGGCTGCCCATGGGTGGACCTTTGGGGTTCAAGGGAACTTCCTCCCCTGTTGGCTGCTGCATGCTGTACCCTTGATTCCGTTGCTTTGGGAGGGCTGGCCCTGCACATCCCTTGAGGCACCTCCAAACCCCCAAAGGGAATTTCTCAAGTGCTACATGACCAGCAGTGTGAATCAGACCACCACAAACGAAATCTTCTGTACATGGTGATATGTGGTTTTTGCAAGGTGCAGAAACAAGCCAAAGTGTCATGTTCTCCATGGATTTACTTAACACAAAATTAGAATCACATTGGATGTTCCTTTTTTAAAAAAAAAAACAACTTATTTTTAAACTTGCTTATTTGGCTGTACTGGGTCTTGGTTGTGGCATGCGGGATCTTGAGTGGTGGTACGTGAACTTTGAGTTATGGTACGTGGGATCTAGTTCCCTGGCCAGGGATTGAACCCAGGCCCCCTGCATTGGGAGTGCAATCTTAGCCACTGGGCCACCAGGGAAGTCCCCACACTGGCCCTTCTTACCTATAACCTTATTCTTATCTCTTTGTACATCATGCATGTTTTTCATTCATCGTCTAAACACCATTCTGTGACAGGGGTTGGCAAATTGTTTCTGTAAAGGGCCAGATGGTAAATATTTTTTCTTGGAGCTCTGGAGCTATGTAGTCTGTTACAGATCTCAGCTCTGGTAGCCCGAAAGCGGTCTCAGACAATATGTAAATGAAGGAGCACAGCTGTGTGCTGATAAAACTTTACACAGTTAGGCTGGGGCTGGGTTTGGCCACAGACCACAGTTTGCAGCCTCTTTCCTCAGCTGTGTAGTACCCACCAGGTGGTCATCAGCTAATTAACTGGCCCTCTGTCCTTACGTCTTTTAGGTGATTTCCAGTTTGCTGCTCTTCCAGAGGGAGTAGGGGTCTCTGCGGTTGAATCTTTGCACCCTGGGTTATTTCTCTGGGAAAAATCGCCCATAATGGGGATTGAAGACCTCTGATACCGATGAAGAGCAGTGTCTTTCTTTGTTGAAAATCTTATTATTTATTTGGCCACATGGGGTCTCAGTTGTGGCACCCAGGGTCTTTCGCTGCATCATGCGGGGTCTTTTCTTGCAGCTCATGGGCTTAGTCAGTTACTCTGGCATGTGGGATTTTAGTTCCCTGACCAGGGATTGCACCTGTGTCCTCTGCATCTCAAGATGGATTCTTAACCATTGGACCGCCAGGGAAGTCTCTCTTGCGTCTTTTTCTGCTGACCTCCCAGAGCACTGTGTGGGCTCACAACCTCTCGGGCAGGTAGCCCCAGTGACTCGCTGCCCTGCCCCCTTCCTAGGTGGGCCCCTGCTCAGTAAGGTGGGGCCGTGGCGTGGCTCCACCCTTACGGCTGGGCACGTGGGGCTCGGGCTGGGCTCTGGGGTCTTTTGCCTTTGTCCCTGTCTGACCACCTTCCCCTGCAGGTCGTGTGGCCCGCGCCGGCCGAAGCGGCACAGCCTACTCCTTGGTGGCCCCCGACGAGGTCCCCTACCTGCTGGACCTACACCTGTTCCTGGGCCGTGCTCTGACCCTTGCCCGGCCCCCTGAGGAGCCCTCAGGTGAGTAGAAGCTGGGGCGGGACCGGGTCCCCCTGGAGTTCATGATGTGGACGCGGGGTGGAGGTGGGCCACGCTGTCCTGGCTTGGAATTTGACCCCAAGGGAAGATGTCTGTATTTGAAAGGCAGATAAAGCGCTAGACAAGGGCTTCCCTGGTGGCTCAGGCGGTGAAGAATCTGCCTGCAAAGCAGGAGACCTGGGTTCCTTCCCTGGGTCAAGAAGATTCCCTGGAGAAAGGAATGGCAACCCACTCCAGTATTCTTGCTTAGAAAATCCCATGGACAGAGGAGCCTGGTGGGCCACAGTCCGTGGGGTCACAAAGAGTCAGACACAACTGAGCGACTAACGCTTTCACTTGAAAAGTCAGATAGTAAACATCTTGGGCCCTGCAGGTCACCTGAGGCCCGGCAGCTGCACACCTGTGCCCTTGTAGTGTGAAATTAGCCCCAGACAATACAGACCTGAGTAGAGGGGGGTGTGATCTGTAAATCTGTATTTATAAAAACAGGAGGAGCTGCTCGATAAGTGATGGTTTCCCTTGTGGGGCTGATTTTAGTGACTCGGGACCCAGAGCGGGGCTGCGGAGGGGTCATGGGCAGAGGATGGTCTCTGACCGGGGCTCCTGGTGGGCAGCAGGCACGGAAGGCGGGGATGGTGTACTGGGCCGGGTGCCGCAGGGTGTGGTGGACGACGAGGACTGCGGCCTGCGGACCAGCCTGGAGGCGTCGCTGGAGCTGCGGGGCCTGAGCCGCGTGGCTGACAACGCCCAGCAGCAGTATGTGCGCTCACGGCCGGCGCCCTCGCCCGAGTCCATCAAGAGGGCCAAGGAGCTGGACCTCGCCAGGCTGGGCCTACACCCCCTCTTCAGTGAGTCCCTGTTCCGGGCAGGTGTGGGGTGGAGACGGAGGACCCCGCAGAACCTGCCGGACCTCACGCCTGCCTCCCTCCCTCCCTCCCGCTTGCCAGGCTCTCGCTTCCAGCAGGAGGAGCTGCAGCGGCTCAGGCTGGTGGACAGCATCAGGAACTACCGCTCCCGGGCCGTGAGTGCGGGGCCTGGGTCTGGCTGAGCACCTGACTCCCCGGCGGGACTGACTCCCCGAGCAGGGAATCCTCAGTCCGTGGCTCTAGCTGTGTCAGCACCTCCAGAGCCAAGGTTCTGCTGGTTCTGGAACCACCCCTGTATGCAGCAGCGCGTTTCCCAGGCCTCCCATGCAGAGCAGAAGGCCCAGTACACCATCCCTGCCTCCCATACAGCTGGGCAGACTGGGGCTCACAGAGGGCAGGGACCCGCCCTAGGCCTGTTAGAGGAGCTGGCTTTCCATAGCTCCTAGCTCCTAACTCCCATTGGGATGCCGCCCACAAAAGAGGAAAGGCCTGTCAGCTGGTGCCTGGAAAAAAGGAGCAGGAGACCCGCATGGCTAAAAGCACTGGTTTGGGAGCCAGTGAACTTAGGTTGAAATCCCAGATCTGGCATGTCCCAGCTGTGTGACCTTAGGCCAGTTACTCGCCTTCTCTGGGCCTCCCTCCACGATTGTGAAAAGCCAGGAATGAATGGAAGGGAACTGGGAGGAATACCAGGGAGCGCACGCCAAGCTGGGGAGGCTGGAGTTGGGGAGGACGCGGCCAGTGGGTCAGGGCCTCGGATGTCCCCTCTCCAGACCATCTTTGAGATCAACGCCTCCAGCCGCGACCTGAGCAGCCAGGTGATGCGCGCCAAGCGGGAGAAGGACCGCAAAGCCATCGCCAGCTTCCAGCAGGGACGGCAGGAGCGGCAGGAGGGCCTGGCGGGCCTGGCCCCGAGCCTCCCAGCACCGCAGGAGGAGCAGGCTGAGAAGGAGGAAGCAGCAGGAGAGAGTGTAGAGGTGCAGGCCCCATACGGGGGACCCTGGAATCTGGCCTGGGGTCGGGGAAAGGAGGGTCAAGTCCCGGCAGCCCATGGGGCTGACCTCAGGGCTTTGAGCCATTGCTAGGGGTGGAGGCAGTGATTCCAGTCACCTCCGACATTTGGGGGAACCAGTGGCCCAGCCCCAGCCTCCCTATCTACGGAAGGGAGTCATGGTCTCATCCACCATCCCTTGCCTGAAGCCCAGGGCACCAAGTGTGTTTCAGGACTCGAGTCTTTACGGTGGGTCCCCTGTGGATGATGTCACACCCTCAGCAGGGTCTGGGGTGTCACTGCCGTGAAATGCTTCAGTTTCCACAGTGAGCTGCGCTGGTCCCCATGCTGAGGGGACAGTCACAGCCTCTTGTCGGCTCAGGGCGGCTTTTGCCACCAAGTGAGTCTCTGGAAGGTTCATTTCCAGAATGTGGTAGTCGAGGGCACTGCAGTCATGTGACCGCGGTACCCAGTTCTGGGTCCACTGGGCAGATTGAAGACGGCACGTGGAGGATTCCCACAGGCCCAGGTGGCCGTGTCATTGTCATCTCCGTCTGTCTCAGCCTGGGGTCCGGGCAGGTGGGAAGGGGCCGAGTTGGCAGCAGCGGAGGCATGATTCAGACAGAGTCAGGCACTGGGCCTTCATGGCCAAAGGCATGGCTAGGGGTCCAGGGTGTCCCATTCACCTGGTGGATAAGGCCTTGGGCCTACTCTTCTAATGCTTGATTCAGACAGAGGGTCCAGTAGGCAAAAAATACGCTTGAAGACCCCTGGACTAGTCCACATCATAGAGAGCAAGGCCACCCAGAGAGGGGTGGGGGCTTTGCCTTGGTCATGTGATTGGAGGCCTGAGCTGGACCCGGCACGTGGTGGGGCTCACCCTGGTCGGCACCCTGCCCGCCCCCACCCTACCAGTCCAGGTCCTGATGAGGATGCGGAGGGTCCCAGAAGCTCCTGGCCCTAGACCCCAGCTGGGCTGGTGAGTGGGGAGGCCAGTTTGCTCCCTGGGGGCTGCAGGTGACACTGGGCCTCCGTCCACCAGGACGTCTTCACAGAAGTTGTCAGCCGGAAGCGGCAGCAGCCAGGACCCCACCAGGGAGCCAAGAGGCGGAGGGAGGAGGCCCGGCAGCGGGACCAGGCATTCTACATCCCCTACCGGCCCAAGGACTTTGACAGCGAGCGGGGGTGAGTGGCTGCTGGTCCTGGCGGGGGTGGAGTGGGGTGGGCATTTGGGCCCCCCTCCCAACCTCAGGGTGTCTCTCCACCCTCCCTCTGCAGCCTGAGCATCAGCGGGGATGGGGGCGCCTTCGAGCAGCAGGTGGCTGGCGCAGTGCTGGACCTGATGGGAGACGAAGCCCAGAGCCTGACCAGGGGCCGGCAGCAGCTCAAGTGGTGAGTGAGCCAGCTGGACACCCCTCCATGCTCACCTGCCCTCCACTTGGTCCCCACAACAGACGTGACCCCCTGACTGTCCTGACTCCCGTTGGATCCCCTAGAGCCAGAATTATGTCACCTCCCACCCCTCACTGGATCCTGTGGAGCACAGATCATGACACCGCCCCACCCCTGCCCCTGGAATCCCCATGTGGTCATCTGCCCTTCTGGGGGGCTAGTCTTTCTAGACAGGGGCTCATCACCCAGTTTGCCCATTTGAACTCTGGTTCTGGAGAAGTGATGTGACTCAGTCCAGGGTCACAGAGCCAGGAGGTGGTAAAGTAGGGGTCGGGAACCCCCCCAGGGGGCCCGTGCCCCTGACCCAGACTCCGAGGTTGGATTAATCCCCAGACGCCCCCACACTGTTTTTGGAGGCCTGGGATGCCAGGGAATGGTGAGGAAGGTCAGGGAACGGGCCTTAACGGAGCACCTGCTGCATGCCAGACGCTGGCATGCCGCTTTCCTTGAATCCTCCCAACAACCCGATGAGAGGTCAGAGGGACACAGGCCCGGAGGGGAAGCGGGCCACCTCCCTCCGCGGCACACCTCCCAACTCCTCCCACAGGGACCGGAAGAAGAAGCGGTTTGTGGGACAGTCAGGACAAGAGGACAAGAAAAAGATCAAGACCGAGAGTGGCCGCTACATCAGCAGCTCTTACAAGCGGGACCTGTATCCTGGAGGGCGGGACCAGAGGGGGCGGGCCCAAGCGCTTTCTATCGGCACAGCCACTGTAGGGGGGGCGGGGTCAGGGAGGGCGTGGCCTAGCTCAACCACCCCGGCCCCTTTTAGGTGAGGCCTGTGTCCTGGTTGGGGAGGGGAGCATGGTCACACCCCAGGAGCGCCAGGGGCGTCTCTGTGCCGCAAGTAGCCTCCTTAATGCAGCCCCCCAGCTACCAAAAGTGGAAACAGAAACAGAAAATCGATGACCGTGACTCAGAAGAAGAAGGAACTTCTGACCGTCGCGGCCCAGAGCGAAGAGGTGGGAAGCGTGGCCGAGGGCAAGGTAAGAGCCCTGGGAGGGTCGTCCTTAAAACCCAGGCTCCCAAGTAGTACTTTTGGTCAACTCGGGTACTTGGTCCTCTTGGCGCGGCCTGGGTCCTCCAGCGGGTGACAGACAAAGGTGGACAAGGGGTAAAGAAAAAGTGAAAGTGAAGTTGCTCAGTAGTGTCCGACTCTTTGCGGCCCCGTGGACTGTAGCCTAACAGGCTTCTTCGTCCATGAGATTTTCCAGGCATGAGTACTGGAGTGGGTTGCCACTTCCTTCTCCAGGGGATCTTCCCGACCCAGGGATCGAACCCGGGTGTCCGCATTGTAGGCAGACACTTAACCCTCTGAGCCACCAGGGAGGCCCTGGGCAAGGGGTAAGAGTGCCCTCCCAGAGACCTGGGAGAGCGGGCTGGGGCAGGTGCCTGACTGCTCCTGCCCGCCACCACCACTTTGTTGGGTGACCATGGACAAGTCCCTTCTCCTCACTGACCTCCTCTGATTTCTCTTCTTCCAGAAGAAGGTTAAGCTACAGCCTAGACAATACAGTCCATAGAGACAGGGATTGGAGTCTGCCTGAGTCTCCAGTGCCCAGCCTAGAGGAGGTGCTGAAAAGCCTTTGTTCAGTGATTTCTGATTGTGATAGTTACACTTAGGAGGCCTTACTGTGGACCAGGCCTTGTTCTGAACACTGCTCACATAATAACTTATTTATGTCTCTCTGGGACCTTGGAGGTAGATGCTATTCATAATTCACAGGCGGGGAAACTGAGGCACAGAGAAGTTATGTCATTGTCCATGAGGTCACAGCTGGGATTTGAACTCGGCAGTTTGGGCTAGAGGGTCCATGCTGTTGCCCGTTACAGTGGACAACTTAAGCCTTATTCAGCAGTTACCATCTCCCAGATGTTGGGGCTTGAACACAGAATGGGAGTGGGGACAGGGGAATTTCTGGGAGGAGAAGACAGTGGGAGTCGACCCAAAAGCTGAGCTCCTGGCATCTCTGTCCTGGCAGGTGCATCCCAGCCCCGCACCCCTGGCACCCCCGCGGGCCGCGTGCGCTCAGAGCTCAAGACCAAGCAGCAGATCCTGAAGCAGCGGCGCCGAGCCCAGAAGATGCGCTTCCTGCAGCGTGGGGGCCTGAAGCAGCTCTCTGCCCGCAACCGGCGCCGCGCACAGGAGCTGCAGCAGGGCGCCTTCGGGCGGGGCGCCCCTTCCAAGAAGGGCAAGATGAGGAAGAGGATGTAAGAAGGTGACACAGCCCTGCGATTCCTCAGTTGGCCCAGGCGTGGACATCAGCAGCGTTCCCCGTGTACCGCTGTGTGCCTGGCCCTGAGTTGAGCACTGGGGGAGCTCCCTTGGCCCATGCAAAGGAGTGCCACACAGCCACAGAGGGGCAGCAGCTGCCTCTGCCTGACACAGGGCACATTTGAGTAGGGTCTTGAAGGGTTCATAGGAGTTTGCCAGGTAGGCCACAACCTGAGCTGGCACCTCAGCCGCTGCTGCTTTTCGTGTGTTCCAGATTCAGAGATGGTGGCCCCATGGGTTTGAGCCCTGAGTGCCTGAGGCCCAGTGATGTATTTTTAATGTAATAAATCTTTATTGAGCATCTCCAGTGGACCAGGAGCACAGTCTGCTTGAGGAGTTGGAAGGGACAGACCAGGGTGCTGGAATTTCAGCTGGAGTGCCGATGAGCCGAGAGCGTGTGGGTGGGTCCTGTGTGGGTTCTGCCAATGTCTCCATTTTGCTGATGAGAAAAGTCAGGCTCAGAGGATGGGTAGGTTGCCAAGGTTTGAGGACCTTGAAGTTGGCCCTTGGGTCCCTTTCCTCCCACCAGGACAGGCTTGCAGCTGGGACTGGACGGTGAGAGGCAGATGGGATGTGGGGTCAAGGATCAGAGCATGCAGTGCTCCTCTTGGCTGTGAAGAGTCCACCCCATACCCAGAGGTCAAAACCTGTCCTGACCTCTGCTTTCCTCTAAGTCCTGTGCTCCTCAGCCCCTGCTGGGGGCCCTGGGAAGGTCATGGGCTGCATCTTGCAGCTGGGTTCTCAGACTGGCCATCCCTCAACGCCAGTCCACTATGGAGGAGCCTTTGTGAGCAGACACCCTGGGAATGGTGTCTGCATGTGACCCTCTTGCTGGTCCTTTATTTTACTTTACTTACCAAACACTCATCTAGAATTCCCCAGAATTTTTGTGCCAGGCCCCGTTCTAACCTGACAAACATCAGCTGGTTCAAATGCCCCCACTGCTCTGGGAGGGAGGACCAGGTACCAGGCCACATAGTGGATGTGGTTTTGGGGCCCCCATGTAGCTCACATTTACTTAGTACTTGCTGTGTGCCTCTTGTGTACACCCCACTGCCATCTGAGCGGGCACAGCCCTCCCATCTTTCTGGTGAGAGCCACTCAGCCCACACCCCACAGGAGATGTGTACCCCCCCTGTCCTCAGGCTGGGTCCCTCAACGGGTCCCTCTCCCACTGCTCACCTGGGTCAGGGTTAGGAGGTGGGGGCAGTGGACTCAGCCTGACGGAGTCTGGCCAGTATGGCGGAGAGGTCCAGAATGGACAGCTTCACCTGGGGTCCCAACACAGCCAGAGTCAGAGCCCAGCCCCTGAGTGCCCAGTCCCTGCCCCCCAAAACACCAGAGGATGCAAAGCAGGGGTGGCGGTTAGGGACTCCTATTAGATAGCAGTGATGTTGGCTCCCCAGGGGCAGTGAACCTGGTCTAAACACTTCCGGGTTTTTTAAGCCTCAGTCCAACATCTCAGTCCAAGCCTTCCAAGCAATTCATTCACAGGCACTTTTCAGTTTTCTAGTTGGTTATTACCTGTATTATAGTTGAGCTAGTATTTTCACTTACCATCAGTTCTTTTTTTTTCCTTTTAGTTTGATCAGTCATATTCATTAGTGTCTGACCTACTCTCATCTTCACCTTTATTTTGTTTAAATTAACCTGTTTATTGAAACGAGCTTAATGAACACCCATGGATCCACTGCCAAGACCTAGAACGTGATGGTAATCTCACCTTGGGCTCTTCCTTCACCTTTGTTACTGAAATAAACATCTGACAAGGAAACTATGTCTCCATCAAAAATGGAAAGAGATTAAATTACCCCTTGTCATAAGTGGGGGTAACTGGAAGAATAACAAAATGAAAGTGAAACCAGGTTACTGAATTCTGGCAGTTGCCCACAAAAAAATGTGAGTCCCAGGCCCTGGAGACCAGGGGTATTCCAGGCGTTAAAGGCATATTGTCACCCCCGCACTCCCCCCAACCCCACTGAACCTTTCTCCTTGGGAAGATCAGAGAGTTGGTTGAAAAGGGACTGGCTTTTGCCTGTTATTTCATACGGAGCCTCTGTCCCTCCTAGAGTCTTCTTTTGTCCCTTGGGGTACCTGGGCCACACTTGAGAGAACAGTGGTGTACACATGAATCCGCCTGACTCAGGATGTGGCACTAAGGTAGGCTCTGGGGACCCAGTTCTGGGCATTTGGTTGGAATTCTGGCCTCTGGGTACAGGACGGGAGTGAGGTGGGCTGGGGCAAAGGCAGGGTGCCTCACTTTGTTTCCTCCACTTCTCAAAGGGGCTATGCTTTGGGGACTCACTAGAATCCTAACAGAAGGGTCCAACGTTAGAAACCCCCGCCCTCCAGTGTAAACCAGGTCACGTGTTCTACCACCTTACAAACCTGAGTGAATAGAAAAACCGGGCATCCTTGGACACAATGACCTTTGTGATGCCACTGTGCAGAAAGAAAAACCACTGTACAACCCTGTCTTCACACTCCCCAGGGGAAGCTAAGGCTTGTCCCTGCGGGAGCCAGAGGGTCAGGGACTAATTAAAAGTGAATTTCCATCTCCTGGTTTTTATCGATGTTGTCACTTGTTTGCGCTGTTTGATCCTAAAACAAAAGACCTCTTGGCATAAATGTATTGTATGCATCAGTATACCCTGGCCTAGTGCACAGTGAAGCCATTGAGAGCCAGAGATGGTCCGACTTCCTTCTGTCCTCGCAGCAGCAGAGTCAAGACTGACCCAAGGCTCCCAGGCAGGGGGCTAGGCAGGCATGCAGCTAAGAGACTGGGCTCTGATCACAGAGGGTCATGCTCAATCCAGAGAAGGTGGGATTGCAGGTACCGTATGTTCCCAAAGGTTGGGGGGCTGGAGGTGACCTGCAGAGGGGTCCTCACCTGCTCCAGCTGCCCCTCGGCATCCTCGATGTCTAGGGCGGGTGGCCGTCTCTGATGCTGACACACTAGCTGGTACATATTGAGTACTGCCATCCTGGTGCGTCCCAGGAGCAAGGTCTTCTCAGCCGCCGTGGTCTGGATCTGAATCCACTTGGATTCCTGGAGAACACCCCGCCCCCTGCCCCATTAAGGTGTGAGCCGGCCTGAAAAGGGCTGGAGCCCCATTGCCCCCTGCTTCCCACAAGTCAGATCCCAGTAGGCTGTCAAGGAAAACTGCCCATGAAAGAAGGGTTGCCGCATCTCCTGTTATTAACCCCGGCTCTCCTCCCGGCGGTGGGAGCCTGGGGTCCCGGACGCCCACCTCCTCCGGCCTCGGTACCCAGTGCAGCGTGCGCTCCCGCGCCGACTCCAGTTGCTCCAGGAGATGCGCTCGCCGCTGGCCCTGCAGAAGCAGCTCGTCCTGCCAGGAGTCCCGCAGCCGCTGCAGCCGCGCGCGCGCCTCCTCCAGCTCCGCGAGCCGCTGGCGCTCCGTGAGCCTCAGCGCCTCCTGCATGTCCGCCAGCCCGTCGAAGCGCGCCACCAGTTCGGGGACCTCTTGGAACTGGGATGGGGTCAGGGAGCGGGTACTCACCCGGCCTGCGGCTCCCTCCCCTCCCCACGCCCAAACCCCGCGCCTCCTTAGCCCAACTGTGAAATCAGGGCATCACACATCGCTGCGCCCCAAGTGTTAGTTACTCTCGCCCCTCCCCGCCCCGTTTCGATTCCCAGGTTGGGAAGATCCGCTGAAGAAGGGATAGGCTACCCACTCCAGTATTCTTGGGTTCCCCTTGTGGCTCAGCTGGTAAAGAATCCGCCTGCAATGTGGGAGACCTAGACTCGATCCCTGGGTTGGGAAGAGCCCCTGGAGAAGGGAAAGGCTGCCCACTCCAGTATTCTGGCCTGGAGAATTCCATGGACTGCATAGTCCATGGGGTCGCAAAGAGTCGGACACGACTGAACCGACTTTCACTCCCCACCTCTACCGTTAAACCCATCTAAGTTTCACTGCCTGTGATTAATGTTAATTCATTGTTTCGTTGAACTATACCGAGTTCCTGGATTCCCCCTCCCCCACATGCCTGTGTGTCCTTCAGTAGGTTATCTTTCTCAGCCTCAGTTGCACCGTCTGTAAAATGGGGTTGACAATAAGACTCACTTCATTAGACCTTAGGGAGAATTCAAGAACAAAGCGTGTTCCTGGCATACAGTTTGTGCTAAGTAAGTGGTGACTCCTGACATACAGTCAGCGCTTCACTAGTGCACACTTCCAAAGCCGTCCTTGAGGCCCCCCGGGGCTGCACGTGACACTGAACCCCAAAACCTCCTGCAGGGCGCTCACCTCGGGCAGCAGCTCCAACATTTGCCCCAGCAGACGCGCGCAGGGCTCCAGACGCTGCAGCCTGCGCTGCAGCCGCGCGCGCTCCCGCTGCAGCTCGGCCAGTTGAGCCCGGAGCCGCAGCGCCTCCGCCTCCCGGCGGCCCGCTAGGTGCCGCTCCTCCGCTGCTCCCCGCAGTGCGTGGCTGCGCCGGGCCTCGGCGTCCTGGGAAAGAGGGATGGAGAGAAGGCCACGAATCCCAAGACTTGGGAGCCTGCAGAGCTCGCCGCAGCCACTCCGTCCCAATATTCACACGTTGAGTCACGGGTTGCAAACAGATGGTCCGCGGGCCAAATTCAACTAGAATCTTTTCGGCCCCTCACTCCTCTCCCACCCTTTTTAAAATGCTTCAGGCAGTGCATGTGTATTTCCCACCGGTCCCTTTTATATTGGTAAGCCCAGTTTATAAAAAAAAAAAAAAAACACGAAACTTTTTATTTTGTATTGGGGTATAGCAGATTAACAATGTTGTGATAGTTTCAGGTGAACAGCGAAAAAACTCAGCCATAAAATATGCATGTATCCATTCTCCCTCAAACTCTCCTCCCATCCAGGGTGCCACGTAACACTGAGCAAATTTCCCTATGCTATACAGTAGGTCCTTGTTGGTTATCCATTTTAAATATAGAAGTGTGTACATGTCCATCCCAAACTCCCTAACTATCTGTTCCCCACCCATTTCCAAACCTCTCCATCCATCCCTGCCCTGCCTTCCCAGAAACCACAAATTCCTTCTCTGAGTCTGTGAGTCTCTTTCTGTTTGGTAAGTAAGTAATTTAATTTGTATGATTTTTTTTTTATTCCACATATAAGGGATGTCATACAATGTTCCTTTTCTGCCTGATTAACTTCACTAAGTATGACAATCTCTAGGTATGACAACCATCCATGTTGCTGCAGATGGTCTTATTTTATTCTTTTTAATTGGGTAAACCCACTTTTTAAGTTTCCGTGACCGGTCTGGCTCATAGGATTGTGACTTTGTGACCTCTGCCCTGCCTTCCCTCACCAGTCTCCACATACCTGCAAAAATTTTTCAAAGCGGATGAATGACCCCTTTAGCTCCTGCTCTTTCTGTTCCAACTGTTCCCATCGCTGTTTCAGGGAGGCCTTTGTGATCTCGAACACCTGGCCAGTAAGCAGTAGGTATCTGTGTGTGTTTGGGGTTTCAAGTCATCCAGCGCTTTCAGGTTCATAGTTAACTCTGCTCATCTTTTGCCTTTAATCTTGCTGCTGCACCCTGGCTCATATCTACCTGTGGCCCCCCCACTATCCATGATGAAGCCCAAATTCCCTCCAGTAGCCCCTACATGACAGCATCCCTGCTCTTCCTTCGGGCCTCATCTCACCCTGTCTCCTTCAACACTGTTTTCCAGACTCTTATTCACCTGTGTTTTGTCCTCACCTTCCTGTCTTTGAATATGCTGTCCCCTCTGTGTGTTTCCCCCTTTTCACCCTACCCCTCTTTGCTGGAAAAGCTGACTTGCCCTTCAGCCATCCTTAAGACATCACTTCCTCCAGGAAGTCCTCCGTGACCACTGCTGTGTAGAGACAGGGGCTTTCTCTGGGCTCCCGCCATCCCTGCTCAGTGCTTCCCCCCTCACAGCAGTCATTACCCGGACACTTGTCTGTTCTCTTCTCTAGGCTGAGCCCATGAAGGCAGGGGCTGTGGTGAGACTTCTAGATCCCAGGGTATATCCTGCACACAGTAGCTGCTCAATGCGCATTGATTTGCACCAACCACTGATCTCATCTGACCCCCATTTGACAGATGAGGAAAGCAAGGCTCAGCACAGTGCCTTGTCTCAGACCTTGTAGTAATAAGTTGGCTCCATCACTTTCTCATCTTTTTTTGGAGGGGTCTGGAGTCCCCCAAAAGTTTCAGGGACTACATTGAGTGGCTCACCTCCTTCTGGGCCTGAAGCTCCCGGTCTGCATCCACCAGCTCCTGCCTCTTCTCCAAGAGATGCAGGACCGGGGGGACGTGGTCTGTGTTCTGCTCTGGGATCTTCCTAGAAGTGCAAAAGGAAGTGGGGGTAAAGGAGGCAAGAGGTAGGGCCCCCAAATTCTCCAGTGGTGCCTAACATGCCTCTCTTAGCCACCTCCTGGCTGTGGAATTTTTTACTCATTCAGCAAATTGTCTCGAGAATCTACTCTGTGCCAAGCACTGTTCTCGGCACTGGGGGGTGGGAGTGGGGGTGGGGGGTGCAGCCTTGGTCAAGACAGACAGATCCCTGGTCTCCAGGAGCTGGCATCCCACTAGGGAACACAGAAAAGAAAGCTAACAAACAACAAACAATGCTAGGGACTTCCCTGGGCTTCCTGGTGGCTCAGCTGGTAAAGAATCTGCCTGAGATGTGGGAAACCCAGGTTCGATCCCTGGGTCAGGAAGATCCCCTGGAGAAGAATATGGCTACCCAATCCAGTATTCTTGCCTGGAGAATCCCTATAGACAGAGGAGCCTGGTTGGCTACAGTCTGTGGGGTCTCAAAGAGTTGGACACGACTGAGCGACTAACACTTTCACTTTCACACTTTGAGGGACTCCGCTGGCAGTCCAGTGGTTAAGACTCCAGGCTTCCAAAGCATGGGGCACAGGTTTGACTAATGATCAGAAAACTAAGGTCTGACATGCTGTGTGGTGCAGCCAAAATAAAAAATAATAAATGCTGGGACATGGTAGGGACTGAGATGAAAGTCAGCAGACTAAATGAAATCTCTCAATAGGGAGATAGAAAAGTCTCTGAGAAAGGGACATTTGAGCAGAGACTTGAAGGGGAAGAGGGAGGGAGCCATGTTGATGCTGCAGGGAACAGATTCTAGGCTGAGGGAATAGTCAATGCCAGACCCCAAGAGAAGGACCTTGGTATGTAGAAAGAGCTGCCAGGAGGCCAGTGTGGTGGGAAGGGAGGGAGGAGCAGAGTGATGGGAATTGAGATCAGAGATGTTACGAGGGTCAGACTGCAGTGGGCTGCAATGAAGGGGGTCTCTGGCTTTGACTCTGAGTGAGATGGGAAGCATGGGAGGGTTTGGAGCAGAGGAGGTACCCCTCTGGCTGTTGTGGGGGGCAAGGCCAATAAGAGGGGTGGGGCAGCTGCAGGGGACCCAGGACAGATCACAGGATAATGTGGAGAGGATGCAATTCTGGTCTGGGTGGCTCTGTAGAGAGGTAAAGAGTGGTGGGTTCTGGGTATCACTGGAGAGCAGAGCAGATGCGGTGATGAGGCGGTGAGAGAGGAGTTCAAAGGGGAACCTCGACATTGGAAGGATGTTGCTGATGGCAGGCTGAGTGGGGAGCAGGGAGGTCAGCTCTTCTGTAAGGCGAAGTTGAGACTGAGCTGCAAGTTGATCTCTGTGGGGGAGGGTCTAGGAGACTGAGCTCTGGAGCCAGGCTTCCAGGAGAGAGGAGAGGCTGGACCCAGCCGCACAGGGTCAGCTGTGTCAGGAGCAGGAGGGATGTCCTACAGTTATACTCGGATTGCCCAGCTCTGGTCCAGGGGAAACCCTCCCATTTTACTGATTCTGAGACTGAAGTTGGGGGACTCCCCTAAGTTAAGAGTCCACACTCGGGCTTCCCTGGTGGTCGAGTGGTTAAGAATCTGCCTTGTAATGCAAGGGACACTGGTTTGATCCCTGGTTTGGGAAGATCTCACATGCCCTGGAGCAGGTAAGCCTTTGCACCACAACTATTGAGCCTGCAAGCCACAACTGCTGAAGCCTGCACTCCTAAAGCCTGTGCTCCGCAACAAGAGAAGCCAGCCACCACCATCAGAAGATCACGCACAGCAACGAAGAGCAGCCCCCGCTCAGCTCAACTACAGAAAGCCCACGTGCAGCAACAAAGACCCACCACAGCCAAAAAAATAGGAATAACTAAATAAATAAATCTTAAAAAAGAGTCCACACTCCCACTGCAGAAAGCACAGGTTTGATTCCTGGTGAAAGTGAAAGCAGTAGTCGCTCAGTTGTGTCTGACTCTTTGCGACCCCGAGGACTGGGGCCCACCAGGCTCCTCTGTCCATGGAATTCTCCAGGCAAGAATACTGGAGTGGGTAGTCATGCCCTTCTCCAAGGGATCCTCCAGACCCAGGGATCGAACCCAGGTCTCCTATATTGCAGGCAGATTCCTGGTAGGGGAACTAAGATCTCACATGCTGCATATATATATATATATATATATAATAATATATTAAATGATACTGAAGTTGGGACCCCCTCCAGCCACAGTGCTGAACAAGGCTGACAAGCTTCTTCCAATCTTCCTCTAAAATGCAGCTTGCAAGGAGAGGGTACGAGAGTAATTCCTTCCCACCTTGGGTCAAACGATTTCATCTCAACTGAGTATCAGCTAGGAGTGGGGCTCAGGCACAGATCAGAGACCGGGATTATTGACCCAGCTTTGCCCTAACTACCCCTGAGACCTTGGGAAAATTGCCATTTCCTTCAAGCCTCAGTGTCTTCCTCTGGGAAGTGGGGCCATAAACCCCTACCAAGAACTGCCCTTAGAAGCCAGGATCCAGGGGTGGGGGAAAGGAAGGGGCCAACCAACCCACTCCTGCCCACCCGTCCTGCCTGCTTCAGTGTGCCCTGCACACCACTCACGTAGACAGCTTCTCTTCCAAAACCAGTTGGAAATATTCCTCCCAGGGCACTGCCATTCTCCCGCTGTTGTCCCGGGCTTGCTTGCTTTCTGGAATTTTGCGCAAGTCTCGGAGGCCCTGGGGGCTTCTGATGGACGGTTTTCACGCTCAGTACTCCCGGAAGGCAGCCACCCAGCAGGCCTTGGTCGCCTGGGCAACCAACGACACAACATTCCATTGCCAGCTCCGGACTGGAGAATCCGCCCCCGCATCACCCCCCCCCCCCACGAGGGAGGGGGCTGCAGGGAGGGGGCAGTTTCTGCCTTTTCTGGAGGAGCCTTGAACTCCCAATCTAAATTGGGGTGCAATGAACAGGACGTGGGTCTCTTGGCCAAGAATTTGCTACTGTTGGTGCACCATGGCTAGTCAAACCTCCTCCCGGATGGGTGGGGCAGGACTTCACTAACACGGTTGTGTGATCAGCTGTGTTGCGTGCACGCTCAGTCGTGTCCAACTCTTTGCGACCCTTCGGACTGTAGCCTGCCAGGCTCCTCTGTCCATAGGACTTTTTAGGCAAGGATACTGGAGTGGCTTGCCATGCCCTCCTCCAGGGTGTCTTCCCAACCCAGGGATTGAACCCCGAGTCTCCTATGTCTCTTGCATTGGCAGGCAAGTTCTTTACCACTAGCACCATGTATACGGAGCATACAGTTCTATGGGTTTTAGCAAATGCATAAAGTTGTGTAGCCACCACAGTCAAGATACAAAATATTTTCATCACCCCCCCAAAGTCCTCATGTCCCTTTGTGATCCACCTTGTCCTCACTCAGCCCCTGGAAACCACTATTACCTTTCCCTGTAGATTTCCCTTTTCCAGAATATCTTCAGTAGACTTGTATACATTATCAACCTTTTAAGTCTGGCTTCTTGCACAGAGCAGTATTCATCTGCGATTCATTCATACTGACGTGTACATATTGACATGCATTTTTCACTACTGAGTAGTATTTGATAACATACTATAGTTTGTTTATTTGTCCTCCACTTGGATTATTTCTAATTCTGGGCAATTATAAATATAGCCCGTGTTCACACACAGGGCTTATGTGCAAACAGAAGCTTTCATTTCACTTGCACAAATATGTAGGCTTATGATAGATGGGCCATATAGTAAGTGCATGTTTAACTGTACAAAAAACTGCAAACCTGGTTTTCAAAGGGGCTGCACTGTTTTATATGCACACTAGCAATGCATGTGAGTTTGGATTGCTCCATCTCCTAGCCAGCAATTGGAACTGTCAGTTTTACGTTTGTGAAAGTCATTCTAAAAGATGGATAGCTAAATGGATACAGCTTTTTTATTTACTGACAATTGTAGATTCCTGTGCAGTTTAAGAAATAAAATGAGAGAAGCCATACTGCTTCACCTAGTTTCCCCCAGTGGTGACATCTCACTCAACTACAGTCCGGATCACAACCCGATACGGACACTGATTAAAATCCTCCCACCTTATTTAGACTGCCTCATTTTATATGCACTTGTTTGTGTGCATGTGTGTGTGCGTGTATTTCAATTCAGTTCAGTCGCTCAGTCATGTCCAACTCTTTGCAACCCCATGAACTGCAGTACGCCAGCCCTCCCTGTCCATCGCCAACTCCCGGAGTTCACTCAAATCCATGTCCATCGAGTCGGTGATGCCATCCAACCATCTTGTCCTCTGTCATCCCCTTCTCCTCCTGCCTTTAATCTTTCCCAGCAGAGTCAGCTCTTCCCATCAGGTGGCCAAAGGATTGGAGTTTCAGCTTCAACATTAGTCCTTCCAATGAACACCCAAGACTGATCTCCTTTAGGATGGACTGGTTGGATCTCCTTGCAGTCCAAGGGACTCTCAAGAGTCTTCTCCAATACCACAGTTCAAAAGCATCAATTCTGCGCTCAGCTTTCTCTATAGTCCAACTCTCATGTCTGTACATGACCACTGGAAAAACCATAGCCTTGACTAGACAGACCTTTGTTGGCAAAGTAATGTCTCTGCTTTTTAATATGCTATCTAGGTTGGTCATAACTTTCCCTCCAAGGAGTAAGCGTCTTTTAATTTCATGGCTGCAATCACCATCTGCAGTGATTTTGGAGCCCCCAAAAATAAAGTCAGCCACTGTTTCCACTGTTTCCCCATCTATTTGCCATGAAGTGATAGGACCGGATGCCATGATCTTAGTTTTCTGAATGTTGAGCTTTAAGCCAACTTTTTCACTCTCCTCTTTCACTTTCATCAAGAGGCTCTTTAGTTCTTCTTCACTTTCCGCCATAAGGGTGGTGTTATCTATTGTTTATTTACTTGGCCAAATAGCGAGGCTTGTAGGATCTTAGTACCCTGAGCAGGGATCAAACCTGGGCCCCTAGTAGTGGAAGATCAGAGTTGTAACCACTGAACCACCAGGGAATTCCTTCATTCTATGCTGTTTTATCACATGTCGATTCCTATGACTGCCACAGTCCAAATACAGAACAGTCATCACAAGAGTGCTTCAATCCAACCTTTTATAGCTACACCCACCTTCTCCCTCCTGCCTCCCTAACCCCTACTTCCATTCATCTGTTCTCCAGCTGTATTATTTTGTCATGTCAGGGCTGTTATACAGCAATTGGAATCATATGCTATGTAACTGCTTGAGACTGACTTTTTTCACTCAACATCATTCTCTTGAGATCCATGCTGCTTGTTACAGGTGTTTATTCTTTTTGATTGCTGAGAAGAATTCCATGGGACGGATGCACCTCACATTATGGGACTTCCTTGAGGGCCCAGTGGTTAGGAATGGGCCCTGAGCTTCCATTTCAGGGACTCCAGGTTCCATCCCTACTTGGGGAACTAAGATCCTGCAAGCTGAGAGGAGGCGGAGCCAAAACAGAAATCACTCATGTTGGAGGATATTTGGGTTGATTTGTGACTTTGGCTACTCTGAATAAGGCCTAGTGAAGTTCCTCTCCTGGTTTTTGTATGAACATGAGTTTTCATTTTTCCAGTATAGATGCCGAAGATTACAATTGCTAGGTCATATGGCCAGTGCCTGTTTAGTTTTGTTTGTTTTTAAGTTAAGAAACTGCCATATTATTTTCCAGAATGGCTGCACTATTTTATATTCCCAGTAGCAATGTATGTGATCCAGTTTTTTTCTGCATCCTCACTGCCATCACTATTTTTTGTTTTAGCCATTCTGATTGGTGTGTAGCAATATCTCACTGTGGTTTAACGTTGCATCTCTCTACTGGCTAATGATGGTGACCATCTTTTCATGCACTTATTTGCCATCTGTATATCCTCTTCAGCAAAATATCTGTTCCTGTCTGCTGCCCGTGTCCTAACTGGGTTTTTTTAACTGAGTTTTGAGACTTCTCTGAATATTCTAGATATACATCGAGATGTTCCAGAGAGTCCTCTGTTGGATATCTTCTCCGAGCCTATAGCTCCTCTTTTCATTCTCCTCAGATGGTCTTTTGTAAAGTTTTAAATTGGGATGAGTCCTGCTTTGTCACATTTTCTTTTATGGAGTGTGCTTGTGGTATCAAGTCAAAGGTGGGTTTTGAACTCAGGCCATCTGTATGTGGAGTCCCTCCTCTTTAACCACAACATTCCAAAGACAGTTGAGCCCTTTTTATTTAAATATTTATTTATTTTACTGGCTGTGTTGGGTCTTAGTTAAGGCATGGGGGACCTTCAGCTTCAGCATGAGGAATCCTTAGCTGCAGCAAGTGGGATCTTAGTTCCCTGATCAGAGATTGAACCCTGACCCTCTGCATGGGGAGCGAGGAGTCTCAGCCACTGGACCATCAGGGAAGTCCCAAGTTGAGCCCCTTTTTGGATCTTTCCCTTCTTAGGTCTATTCCCTTCCTCCAGTGTCTATGGGGGCACCTTCTAGGTGCCAGGCACTGTGTGAGGATACAGCGGTGGATAAGAGAAAACTGTCCTCATGGGGCTTGCTCCCCTGGTGGCTCAGATGGTAAAGAATCCACTTGCAATGCCAGAGACTGGGGTTCAATTCCTGGGTCAGGAAGATCCCTTAGAGAAGGGCAGCCCACTCCATTGTTCTTGCCTGGAGACTCCCATAGACAGAGGAGCCTGGCGGGCTACAGTCCATGAGATCACAAAGAGTTGGACACGACTGAGTGACTAACACTTTCACTTTCATGGGGCTTAGAAGCTAATGTGGAGGCCAGATGAGTCAAATCACTCTGTAAATACATCATTACACTCTGACAGGATTGCCAGGAGAGGTGCAGAGGGCAAGGAAGGGGGCAGGGAGGCCTCCTTGAGGAAGTGACATATAAATCCAGGCCTGAAGGGCAAGACGGGATGAGTAGAGGAGAAGAAAGATATTCCAAGTTTTCAAAACAGAACATGCAAAAGTCCTGAGGCAGGAGGATATGTCCTGCCTAGAAGAGAACAAAAGTCTGTATTGTAAAGTTTGATTGGGGTCTTCCCTGGTGGTCCAATGGTTAAGAATCCGCCTTCCAATGTAGGGGACGCAGGTTCAATCCCTGCTTAGGGAACAAAGAACCCCATGCTGCAGGGCAACTGAGCCCACACCCCACAGTTAGAAGCCTGTGTGCCACAACTAAGACCCAACACAGCAAAAAAAAACAAAGTTTGTCAGGAGGACTGCATAGGGCCGTGGAAGGGTGGTATCTGGATTAGAAGTGACAGACAAGGGACGGAGGTTCAGAGGAGGTAAGTGACTCCTCCAAGGACACACAGGTTGAGAGGTGCAGGGCCCTGGGGTTTGTTAATAGAGAGATAACCCATCTCTGGTTTGGAACTTCCCTGGCTTGGAGGTGGGGAGAGAGTCCCTACACAAACACTAGTCCTCAGAAAGCTGGAACTGTAGCTTTAGCTCTGTGGCCGGTGGATCCACCCCCAGCCAAGGCCTCAGCATTCCTCTCTGTTAAATGGGGACATTGCTCCCACCTCCTTTTGGGGTTTTTGGCTTTGCTCCCTCCTTTTGGGGTTTATCCCCTGCCACACTGCTGAGGTAGGACTCACCCCTGTCTCTGTCCCCACGTCCTAGGGGACGGGGAGAGGCTGCTGAGCAACAGAGGACAAGACATAGCTTCTCAGCCGGCCTTGCTCTTGGCCACAAAGCCACAGGCTCTGGAAATATCCACTTCCCCCACCCCCAGTCTCACGCTTGGTCAGCCTCCCCCTTTCTACTTCTCCATTCCAAGGCAGGGGGCCAGGGGAGGGGCACCTGGTGGAGCAGGACTGAGGAAGAAGGAAGCCGCAGTGTGGCCTGACAGACGGACACCTTGTCTTCTGGCCATGGGAGGAGGGGACATGGTGGCCTGCTTCCTCGGCAGCCAGCCCACAATGGGGCTTTGGAAATCCAGCCCACTCCGCCCAGTGCTGCCTCCTGTCCCACGTGGCTCCCTGCCCAGAGTCGTGCCAGGCGCTCACAAACGGGACTTTGTGTTCCTGAGACAAAGAACGCGCTCCTCACCCCCAACCTGGCCCGCGGCTGGTCCGCTTTGCCCCAGTCTTGGCCTCAGAGGAGATGGGGCCACTTCCCAGCAGGGAAAACTGAGGTCTAGAGATGCGCAGGTCTGCAGAACCAGAGGAGGAATCTGCCTCCCGCTCGGAGGTTGGGGGTGCAGCAGAGAGGTGAAGGCACTGTGGGGAGAAAGGAAATACATAATAATATGACCAATATCACAGGAGACAGGCCAGGTTCCAGCCCTCCAGGGGAACTGAGTTCTACTTAATCCAGAGAGTGTGTTTTGAGTTTTTCTTATGTGCCAAGCGGTGTGGGAGGTACCGCATGAATCAGACATTGTCCCTGACATTTAGGGGATAAGACGAGCATGTAAATCACCACAAAACAAGAGAACAGGAGACCAAGGTCACGGAGAAGGGCCAACTGGCAGGGAGTGGGGAGGGGGGCTGGTCGTTGCTGCCACCTGTGCCACTGGCCAGGCTCCCCGGGGGGCCGCCAGCAGGGCGACAACACACACAGCGGGGCAGCGGGCTTTCGGAGATCAGAGGACGTGGGAAGTATTTTCTGATTATAATTTCTGATTAAAAAGAAGCACATGTCATTATGTCAAAGAAAGCCCTCCGGTTCCATGCATGCTTTATCGGCTATGTGACACTTCGTGCTTTCCACTGAAGGTCTGTTCCTGGCTGCCTCTTACTTATCATCCTCGTAGGGGCCCAAGAGAACAGGCCTGGGCTGTCTGTACTTCACTGCATTTCCACTGCCTAGTATATAGTAGGTGCCCTATACACTTTTGTTAAGTAAGAAAAGAATTATATATATATATATATATATAATATGTAAACATCTTATATATATGAAAAGAATTTTATGCATATAAAATACTTCATGGGGACTTCCCTGGTGGTCCAGTGGTTAAGACTCCATGCTCCCAGCACGAGGTGCATGGGTTTGATCCCTGATTGGGGAACTAAGATCCCGAATGCCCCGTGCTGCTGCCAAAAATAAAAAGATAAAATACTTTATGGCGTCAGTATCATGCTTATGCTTATATATGGTTGCATACACTGCGTGTTCCCCATGACTTGGTTTTTTGTTTGCTTGTTTTTGGCCATGATGCACAGCTTGTGGGATCTCAGATCCCAGACCAGGGATTGAACATGGGCCCTCAGCAGAGAAAGCATGGTGTCCTAACTTCTGGATTGGCAGGGAATTCTCTATGACTTGTTTTTTTTTTTTGAAGTACTTTTCCTGTCATTTAAGTCTTCAAGAGCATTCTTTTAAACAGCTGTATAGTGTTCCATGACATTGCTCTTACATTGTCTGCACTTTATTTCACCCCACCCCTCCTAATATTTTTTAAATAGAATCTGTAGGACTTAAGCCAGGAAGTAGATCGTAAAAGGAATGTAAAGACTTTCCTGGTGGAAAGACGGGGCAAAGACAGTGGGGAGTGGGGGGGAATGTGAGTAAAATCTTACAAGTGTTGAATTTAGGAGCAGTTTTTAGACAGCCATGCGGACAGCCTGGGCCCAGGAATGTGTTGTTAAACTGACTTTCAAATTAAAAAAAAAAAAAATCTGTGTTTATTTGCTGATTTCCATGGCACAAATTCTCCTACCATGGTTGATTTAAGTTCCAGATAAGGCATCGTTGAACACAGGGTTGGAAAGGCATGGGCGTGGCCGGCTCTGAGGAGCCAGCAGAAGCAGCCTCCAGCACCCCCTGCCCAAGTCGAAGCCTGATCCCCTCTAAGAGGAGGAACCCTCTCTTACTCTGTGTCTGTGAGCCTCCCTGGGCCCCAGGTTCAGCATCTCAGATGCAAGGGTGGGACTCAGCCAGTCCTGGGCAGTGGGGCCCACCGGGGGTGCGGGAGCCCAACCTTCCGATCTCACTATCAGATTTCTCAGCTGGGATGCAAACCCTCAGATTCCCCCAGCTCAGCAACCCGGAGCTGAATCCACACTTCAGTGGATTGTGTAGATTGTGTGACCACAGTCCACTGAAGGGTGGCCATTCCATCCATCCCTGAAATTCAGGGCTAGGCCTGGCACTCCGCCCTAGCCATGTCCTTAGGACCCAGCCTCAGAGCTCAGTCACCCCCCTCTCAGTGGGGCTCAATGTCAGGCACAGTGGTGGGATCGGGAGTTTCCATAATCGTCATGATACTTATGAGTACCTACTGTATGCCAGGCTGAGCTGAATGTTTGATGTTTAATCATCCTATCCTCACACCCAGCCTATGAGGTAGGCTCTAGTATTAGTCCCAATTTCCAGGTGAGAAAACTGAGGCAGTGAGAGGGTAACTCACTTGCTCAAGAGGATCCAGCTTATAAGTGTAGATGCCAGGATTCAGCCCCAGGTTGGCTGAATGTTAAAACCTCTGCTCTTAAACGCTAAGCTCAGGGGACATCCCTGGTAGCCCAGTGGTTAAGAATCTGCCTTCCAATGCAGGGGACCCGGGTTCCATCCCTGGTCCAGGAACTAAGACTTTACCTGCCGCAGGGCAATTAAGCTAACGGTCCATAACCACTGAGTCCATGTACTCTGGAGCCTATGGGCTGAAACAAAAGATCCCACGTGGGGCAACTAAGGCCCAACACACCAAAAATAAACAAATCTTAGAAAATATCCTCCTGCTTGGCTTTATGAAGCACCTGCTGTGTGCATCCCATGGGCGCTAGACTATGTAGGGAGTTGGCAAGAATGATTATTGGTTTGTCTTGAAAATGGTCAGGGGAAGGGGAAGTGGCTAATCTTTTTCTGAGCACCTGCTGTGTACCAGGAATGATACCAAGTGCCTTACACAGCCAACTTGATTAGCTGTACAGCAATCTCGCGAGAAAGGTGAGACCCTTCCCACATGACAGCCCAGGTCTGGGCACTCAGGAGCCTGCCCTCTTCTCTTAAGTGGCCTATAGCAGGTCACACTCCTTCTCTGGGCCACCGTTCCCCCTCTGGTTCCTTGACAGGAGCTGTCCTAGGAGACTTCAAACCCTCTGCCAGTTTCAGATCAAATTTCTCAGAACAACAGGAAGTGGCCAGTCCATTTGGAAAGTATGGGGATTGTGGCTACAGCTCCAGGTAAGTGGCAGGGTCAGATGCCGGATGCTGGACAGGTGACAGAGTTACCTCTCCAGAGGCCTGGCTGGCACAGTCTACAGCCTTTGTAAGCACCCCCCAACCCGGGATCCTGGAGATGAGGGGGGTTTGAGAATGTGAGTCCCTGTTCAGTTCTGGAAGATGGGTTGAGATGGCTGGTGGTGGGTTGGCTGGCATCTCAGGTGGCCCCTAGGGCCACCTTATGTTCCATCAAGAGTCCCTGGGGGCCAGATACCCTGAGATCTCTTTTTCAGAAGAAAAAGTTCCTGTGTAAGCTCCCACCTAGGTGAGGAAGGTGGGGAGAGGCGGGACACCTGTCTTGAAGTAGCAGTCATATGAAAAGTACCATTTTCCCCTAGTGAGGATCTGGGGTGACTGATAAATTACAGAAGGGCTTTAACTACTCCCTTGGGGATACTACTGCTCTGAATTCAACCCTGCATCACCCCTCTGAAGGGTGCTGCAATACTTTTAAGCTTTGGGGGGTCAGCTCTACTGGGCCCATTTCACAGATAGGATAACTGAGGCTCAGTCTTTGGAAGTTGGAGGACTCACCAGACAGTGGCCAGCCAGGGAGAGAATTCTAGGGATGTGAATTCCTCACCAGCCTGGCTGGGGTGCTGGGTGGGAAGTCAGGCAGGGAGATAGGGAAGCAGGTCATGGACTGCTCCTGCGGCTGGGCAGGGCCCTCCCAGAATTGCCAGTCTGGGTGTTGCCTCCAGAATAACATAAATAGAGCCTACCCATTGGTGCCCAGCCCTGGGTTGAACTGATCAGAGTGAGTCAGACACTTAGCCAGCCCTTCTGAGAACTCTTAGGCAGCTAAACAACAAACTCATGGGGAGAGACAGGGTGCGTATGTTTCTGTTCTAGGACAGGCCCTTCCGGTTACATTATCTCATTTAATGAGATGTACAAAAAATGTACAAACCTGGAGCTGTGGGAGCAGAGAAAAAGGAAAGAAAACCCCTGCCTGGAATGAGAGGCCATCCTGGAAGACTTCCTAGAGGAGGTGATATTTGAGCTTTGGCTTGAAGGACAATAATAGCAAACACTTTCTGAAAAGTTTCTTATGTGCCTGTTAGTGATCTGACACCTGTTCCTGCTTCCTTTCTACTGGCTTTATCTCATCTAATTCTCTCAAAACCCTGTGAAAGAGATACTATAATAACATAGGAACAGATGAGAAAGCCAAACCAAGGTGCAGAGAAGTTAAGTGACTGGCCCAAGACCACACAGTTACTGAGTAGCAGAGTCAGCATTCAAATTCAGAAAGGCAAATCAGTTACTGACTGTAAGATCTTCCACATGCTATTTAATCCCTCTGAACCTCAGTTTGCGTACCCGTACAATGGGGGTACCGGTACAACAGTAAGTAGCACATAGAATGATGGTGAGGAGGAAGATGAGATAATGCGTGTAAAACGCTTAGAACAGTGCCTGGCACACAGTAAGTGTTCAAACACTTTGGGGAAGGTTTTTTATCGTCGCTGTGGCGGTTGTTATCTTCAACCCTC
Organism: Odocoileus virginianus; assembly: GCF_023699985.2. NCBI lineage: Eukaryota > Metazoa > Chordata > Mammalia > Artiodactyla > Cervidae > Odocoileus > Odocoileus virginianus. The sequence goes on along the minus strand of NC_069685.1, from coordinate 57,189,591 downwards.
CCCTCCCCCTCCGGCCGCAGCTTCCTCCCCCGCAATGCCAGCCCGTGACGTGGAATCTGCCGCACGCACAGTCTGGATTTAATTGGGAACTAAAAGAGATGGAAGGGGATGTTCGAGGCCCCTCCCTCTCTGGACTCTGAAAGGACCCCCAGGGAGGGTGTGACTTTCTCTAGCGACGCCTCCCGGCGATCTCGGATACTGCTCCGGGACGGCGCGAGGAGCTCGGACCGAGGAGGAGGTGCGGGGATGGCAGGCAGGGGAGAGCCGGAGAGGTGTGATCGTGTTGGAAACAGGGCAGGCAGGGGACACACTATGTCTTCCGTGCCCAGTGCCAACTCAGCAGGAGCCTGCCGCCACGCCCATCATGGCCGTGGGCCGCTCCCCACCTGGCAGTCCCAACCTCCGCGCGCCCGGGGCTCCGCGGCGGGTGCGCTCCGGCACGCTTGGCTGGGGTGCCGACAGAGGGCGCGCGAGGGGGGGCCCCGGGAACGGGCGGGAGGGGGACCCTGCGGGAGGCGGGATTGCGGGGAGGGCCGTGGCCCACCCCCCCACCGCCCGCCCCGCCTGCCCACCAAGAGCGCCAGACTGGAAGGCAAGGGCTGGCGGTGTGTCCCCCCGCGCGCTCTGCCAGCTAGGCGCCCGGCTCCTACCTGTAGAGTCCGGGAGGGAGGCGCCCCCTCCCCGGTCACTGTCCTCTCTCCTCCTTCGGAAACCTCCCGTCCAGCTACCCGCGCGTTTCGGGCAGCTGGCCCGGGGACTCCGAGAGAGGGTGCCAGGCTCGCTGCGGGTGACATGTAGACGCCCGCCCTGCCGCGGTCCAGCCTCGGAACCCCGGCGCCCTCCTGGTCGGAAAGTTTGGGGCTGGGCGCCATGGCCAAGAGCAGCTCCCTGAACGTCCGCGTCGTGGAGGGCCGGGCGCTGCCCGCCAAGGATGTGTGAGTACCCCCGGGGCCAGTCGGGGATGAGGGGCGTGCCGGGCATGGATGGGGAGGGGGTCGCCCATTCGGCGTGCCAGGGCAGGTCGTGAAATGAGAGAGGGGTGCCAATCGGAGTCCTGGGGCTGATCCACCGTCGCGGGGCGAGAGGCAGCCTGCCCATCGTTGTCCTGGTGGAGGGGGCACTCAGATTTAGCAGATGCCCCGCCCAGTCGCCAGGAAGGGGGTGTCTTTGTTCCTGGGATATACTGAAGGGGGTCTTCCAGGGCCTCAGCTCTGGGGCTTACAGGATCAGATTCTGTCAGAGCCGGGGAGGTCATTTAGGGGTGGAGGGTTCCCTTCCTTAGTCCAGGCAGGTGTTGGAGGTGGGGTTTCTCCAGGCCTGGGTGGGCACCGGTTCAGAGGACTCTGGGAGGGGCCCCAGAGGGCCTGGGATCCAGGCAGCCCCAGCATTCCTCTGCGAGCATCTGGTGTTTAGGTTTGCAGAGTGTCACCAGGTGGCCCGCTGGCCAGGCCTGGGGGAAACGGTTCCTCTGGACCCAGAGCCCCTAGCGCCTCAGCCAGCGCCCAGCCCCGTGGGGGGCCTTTCCTGATGCTAAGCTGCTTGGAGAGCCAACTTCCCCATGCAGCCCCTCCCCAGCCAGGTGATGGGGTCCCCGCAGTACCAGTCCTTGATTATGCTTCCCTCCGGGCTGAGTCAGCAGTTGCTGAATCAGCAGAATGGAGGGAGGGGGTCCCCCTCCTGCTTTGGCCTGGAGCCCAGAAGGGGCTCTGAGGGTGTGGGTACCTGGAACAGGTGTGGGATCCTTGACAGGACATTGACTGTATGACCTTGAACCTGATCCTCTCCAGGTCTGGATTTCCCATCTGGGCAAGGGGAACCCTGGACAGGGAGTCTGAAAGCCTCATGCAGTTGTGAGGGTAGAGAACCATTTAGGATTTACCCTGGGGCCAGGGGGAGCAGGAATGTGGATTCTGAGCCTTTGCACAGGCTGGGGCTTAGCTCTGCCCTAACATCTCCGGCTGGGGGTTCCAGTGAGGAGGGTATCCTGCCTTTGACTTCATGAACCTTCCCCTTCCCCAGTCCAGGAGCTGTGTCAACAGGGAAGCTCCTTAGAGCAGTTCTAGCTGCCCCCATCCTCATCAGTGACCCCCAAACAAGCTCCTGAAGAAAGCAGAGAGCTCGCTAGCTGTGCCAATGCAGTCTCGACAAGCCGCCTGTCTCCCCTCTTCTGAGATGCTCTTTCAGAGCCCCTGCGCATTAGCAATTCTGGAACTGCTGAGGTAGTGAGGTCACCTGGCAGCTGCTGGACGGTTGATTGGGAGACTTTTCAGAAACAGCTTTCCCCTCTCTCGGTGCTCCAGCCCCTTCACCAGTCCTGGCTGAGGGCCGTGAGGGAGGGGCGGATGTTGTCGTTGGACCCAGACACAGCTCGCAGGGCTCCCTCTGCTTCTCCTGGGGAGGGAGTTGACTCATACTTGATCCCTGAGTCTCTCGGCTGCCTCTCTTCCCCCCAGTTCCCGGGCCAAGGTGAGCTCTAGGTGGGCCTCACCCCAGTACCAGGGTAGGGGGAAGTGACTAGGCCCCAGTGGGGATCCTGCCAGCCTGCCTCAGTTTCCCTAGCTGGTAGTGCCCTTCTCAGAGGGGCTCACTCAGAGCTTGCTGAGATCTCCATGCCCATGGGGACTCTTAGAGGGGGGTATGTCCTCTTTCCTCTCTCCTAAGGGAGAGGGCCCAGAATCTTCTTGAAGCCTCCCCAGATTTGAGAGGGCTCCAACCCTGGCTTGAGAGGAGGCCTCAGCTGATAATTTGAGTTATTTCTGTCACTCATAATAGCAGCTATATGTGGTCGAGGGCTTCCTGTGGGCCAGGTCCTGTGCTTAACACTTCTTTGAGTCCTATTGGCATTACCATTTCATGAATGGGCAAACTCAGGCTCAGAAAGGTATAGACACTTGCCCAGGGTCACACTGCTGGGATTTGAATACTGACTGCTTCCAGGCACCCACCTGCCAACACAGGTGATATAAGAGATGTGGGTTTGACCCCTGGGTTGGGGAGATTCCCCTGGAGAAGGAAATGGCAGGCCACTCCAATATTCTTGCCTAGAGAATGCCATGGACAGAGGAACCTGGAGAGGGCTCCAGTCCATAGTCACAAAGATTTGGAGACGACTGAAGCGACTCAGCATGCACACACCAGGCAACAGGCAGACGGGGCAGCCGATGTCCCAGGGGCCTGCTTTCACACACTGGAGGTGGGACAGGGGCCGTGGGAGAGGCCGAGGGTCTGGAGAGATCCAGGGTCTGGAGGGGCAGCCCCTCCCGCCACTGTAGCCCCTACCTGATAGGAGTCTGATAAGGCCTTTGTGCGTCAGAGTCCTGGAGCTGACGTGCTCCGCTCCCAGAGGGACCCAGGGGTCAGGCCGGGTGAACAGGAGGGGGTGTGGCTCCCAGCCCTTTTCTAGTGGATTCCAGCCTGTCTGTCCTACATCTGCTGTTGGGAAAATCAAGGAATGGGAGCCTGCCTAAAAGAGGCTCAGGGATAGAGGACGTGGAGAGAGACACGAGAAGGAGGGGGTATCACCCAGCCATGGGCATCCGGAGGGGAAAACTGAGGCTCCCAGTGTTACTCAGCCCAATGGGTTTGGAATAGATCCAGATGGGTAAACTGAGGCCTGGGGCATTATGCCAAAGGGAGGCCAGAGAGGAACGTGGAGGCACAGGTTGCTGACCAGACTGAGATGTTCAGGGATGGAGAGCAGATGGGGAAATGAAGGCACACTCGGCAGAGAGAACTGAGGGAAAGCAACCAAAGAGGAAACTGAGGCCCACAAAGGGCTCAGCAGACGAGGTTAGAGCAGTTCCTGGTGCCATGTCCCTCTTTCCCAGAATCTCCCAGGCGTTTGTGGATCAGTGACAGGCTGAACGGAAGGAGGGTGAAAGAGAGAGGGCGGGAGCTGGAGCACTGGGGAATGGGGCCATATGGGGAAGGGATCTTGAGTCGGAGTGCAGGTGGCGGTGGTTGGGAACATGTAGCTGAGCCCCACAGACCCGAGTTCAAATCCTGACTCTGCCAGGCTGTGGAGGGAGGGGGACGGAGGCACAGCTCCTCCCCCAAGGATCTCAGCGTTCAGAAGCGGCAGGGAGCCGTGGAGACAGACGCGGAGCAGAGAGAAACAAGGGAACCAGATGACTTCACGCGCTCAGAGGGATCAGAGGGCAGTGTTACAGTCAACTGTCGGAGGACTGTCCACTCTGAGGCAGTGACTTTTTGGCTGAGGTTTGAATGAAAAGATGGAGCCATTCAAGAACAGAGTGGGTGTCTTAGGCTGGTGGAACAGCAAATGCAAAAGCCCTGAGGCTGGACTGAGCTTGGTGGAAGCCAAGGGAAGCCTGTGTGATGGGATGAGGGCAGGGGTGGGGGAAGTCATGAGGAACCCCGGTCAACAGCTTGGGATGGACAAGTACCTCTTATTATGAAGCAGGGATGGAACTGGCTTTGGTTGGCCAATGACTCTTTGCTACTCAAGGGGTTGCAGCCTATCTTGAGATAGACTAGTAGATCTTATAATGAAGAGGGGATGGAACTGGCTTTGGTTGGCTAATGGCTCATGGCTACTCGAGGGGTTGCAGCCCATGTCTCCTACTGGTTGAGTTTTGAGGTCTGGCCTCCCTGGTCTGTGCTTGCAGTGAGAGCATCCACTGAGGCCCGTCCCCGCTGAAGGCTGAGCTATGCAGCGTCCCCTCCCAGGGAAACTCCCAATGGAGGGTGCAGCACATATCCTGAGGCTGGGGTTCAGGTGTCTGTGGGAAGAGCTCTGGGGTCAGCTGTGATGTATCACACCACGTGTTAGCTTCTTTAGCTCCTTCACCTACCCTAAGAGGGGTGTGGAAATATTATGCCCAACTTACAGAGCAGAGAAACTGAGGCCCACAGAGGGGGCGAGGAATTGCTGGGGTTCCACCGGGAGCAAGCTTGAGGCCAGGGATGACTCACCGGATGAGTACATGCTCTGGACCAGTGCTTTGGGCTTCCTGGGCCCAGGACTCCACATGTTCTGGTTTCAGATCTCAGTGTTCTGTTTCTCTGGGTGGAAGCCCCAGGCCCATTCAAGGAGGTCAGGCATGCAGCGGGTGGCTGCTGGGCAACCATGGCATGGTCTGATGGTCCCCAGAGGTCCTGCCTGTATTGAACTTGTTGTGTGACCCGAGCAAATCCCCTCCCATCTCTGAGCCTTAGTTGCCCCCATCTATAAAACAAAGATGGACTGGGATCCCCACTCCGGTCTACCCTCTCAAGCCTGCTCCCCAAACCTTCTCCTTCTGCAGGTCTGGGAGCAGTGACCCCTACTGCATAGTGAAAGTGGACGACGAAGTGGTGGCCAGGTGAGGCGGGGAGCAGCCGGGCATGGGGTGAAGGAGACAGGGGAGTCCAGGTATAAGAATCCACATTGAAAAGAGGACCTTGGGGGCAAACTTACCCCACAGATGGACTCGCTGGCCTGATGGCGGGTGTTTGTGCCCCGGCTATGGGGCTGGATGGTGGGGGCTGCTGGCTCCTCTGTCCCTCTATTCCCACCAACTGGCCGCCACCTTCCCCCTTGCCCTGACGATGTCCCTGCCTGCATCCTGGGGCTGACTCAGCGGCTGCCAGCTTGCGCCTTCCCGGGGGCGGGAATCTCACGCTTGGCTGGGCTGGCTGGTTCTGGGCCTGCTGGGTGCTGCGGGCACTGGTGTGTGTGTTTGTGTGTGTGTGCCCAGCTGGACCTGCTTGTGAGTGTGTATGGTGTGTGGGGAAGTGTTGGAGGGCTGGTGTGAATGCCCGTGACCACCGGTGTGTGTCCCCGTGGGTGTGCAGACTCAGAGGCTCACGTGTGCCAGCGTGTGGGGTGTGTATGCGTGTGTGCACACGTGGGCTGCCGTGTACACGCATGTGTGCACCGATGCCTGCTTATTTGGTTCACAGGCGCCGCTGTGAACATGTGAGGATGTGAAGATGTCTGGTTGCCTGAGCCAGTCTCGGGCTGGGCTGGGCTTGGTTGCCGCCCCCGCAGGCCGAGGGACAGCTCTCAGCCCCCGCAGGCCTGAGGGGTGTGGGTGGGCGGGCGGCTGAAGCCTCGGTTCCTATGGAGACCGAGGATTCAGGATCCTCCTGGCGCCAGTTCTGGTCCAGATGGGCTGGGAGCTGGGGGCAGGGAGCCCATGTGGGGGAGGGTCAACCTGCAGCACCCCAGCTGATCTCTGGGTTTATCCCCATCACTCTGGGTTTACCCTGACCCCTCACCACACTCTGTGACACCACCCCCACGCCCACAGACTGATTTTCTGTGTGACCCCAGGCTGCTGTCTGCCCCTCTCTGAGTTCTGAGGACCCTCCAAGTCTGGGGGGACTTCCTGTTGGAAAGAAGGTGGGGTAGGGGGGATGAGAGTATTTGGAAAGAAGGGTCGTCGGTCTGATGGAGTGGCCCTGGTCTGTCACGTTCACACTCTACTAGGGAAGAGTGTGGTGGAAGCGAAGTGCGGATTGAGTTCCCAGCCAAAGATTGAGGCCAGGTTGTGATGGTGAGAGCACCAGATGCTCATCTACTAGACCAGTGATCAGTGACAAGAGCCCTGGCCCTTGGGCTTTGCAGAAAAGAATTCCCAGAAAGATGGAAAGTAGTGAAGCAAGTCAAGTATTAAGAGGGCCAAGAGTACAGTATGTGTGGTGGATAGGCCTAAGGGCAGACTCAGAGGGCGAGTCCCTGAGTTGCACCCTTGTGGTAGTTTGAATTACTTTTATAAAGCATTTCTTCCAGGTTTTCTTTGACCAATCACTTTGATTTACCTGGTCCACAGTGTGTATTTCATGTATCTCAGGATCCTTCCATGTGTGCCTGCATCTCTTAGCCAGGATGGACTCTACTGAAGAGGCCTGTGGGTCACCTGGCCTTAGTTAACATCGCTCCCCTTTGACCTCAAGGAGCCTTTCTGCACATGTGTGGTCACAGAGGTCTCCTGACTTCCAGAATGAGAAGTATGTGGTCTGGGCAGGGCCCAGCCTCTCCCTTAATCGTCCTGCTATTGTCTTGGAGTTTTAGTCCATAGGGAATGAATCTCCAATTGCTTTACCCTGAAGGGGGCCCATCTACCTCCTGCCTCAGAAGGAAGAAGGCAGAGGCAGGTGTGTTGGCCAAATCTTGCAGCTGTAAACTTGAGTGTGTGTTGACTGGGCAAAGTGAGTTCTCTTTTCGCTGTTGGGTAAAGGGCAGTGCATCTGCAGAGGTGTTGGGATGGAGGTGTGTGTCTGTTTCTGGGTCTGTCTTGGTCCCCGATTCTTTTGGGGTTCCCTCTTGCTGAGAGTGCTCTGGCCCCTGCTGACTTCATGGTCCCCTGGCCCCTCACACTTCCCTGCCTCTCAGCCACAATCTTCTTGTTCCTCAAATTCACCATTCCTGCCTCAGTGCCTTGGCACATGCTCTTCCAGCCATCTGGATTGTCTTCATCCTCTACTTTGCCTGACTAGCTCCTGCAGGAAGCCTTTCCTGACCCCTCCCGTCCTCAGCCCAGTGGGCCCTGCTGGGCTCACCAATCACAGGACTTCTCTCATTGTGTCATAAGGGTTTGGGAGGGAGCCCCTTTCTGCTGGGGGAGCTCTGTGGGGGTGGCGACCTTGGCACCTCTTCCTCTGATTCCCCATAGCCCCCAAGACTTGGCCATAGTCAGGGTGAGTGTTTATGAAGTGAATGAATGAATGAATGGATGGATGAATGGAATTGTGTGTCTTGTCTGTTACTGAGGGTTTGTGTGATCTTCTCTGTGTATCTCTGCCGGGTATTACTCTGTGTATGTGAATGTGTGTCTGTGTGTGTCTCCATGTTCTGGGCATTTCTTTTGTTTGTGTTATCTGTATGAATGTTTTCTCTGTGTGGGTCTGCCTTGTCTATACGTTGAAACACATAGTTGTATGTTTCTAGAAATTTTTGAAGAGGCATATGAGTATCTGTATATGTGTGCATGTGTCTGTTTGTGTCTCTGGCTTCCTTGGTATATCTGTGAATGTTTGTTTCTGTGTGTGTGTGTGTGTGTGTGTCCAGGTCTCTGGGTATGTGTTATGGTTGGTGTGTGTATCTGTAGCTCTATATCAGGGTTCTTGGGTCTATGTGAGTGTGTATATGTAGCTGTATTTGTGTTTGAGTAGCTCTGGGTGTGTATGTGTCTGTGTGTGTGTGTGTCCCCAGGTGTCTGCTGCCTGTGTGGCCCAAAGAACCCCCTGTGCCCCCTTTTGCAGGACAGCAACCATCTGGCGGAGCCTGAGCCCCTTCTGGGGGGAGGAGTACACTGTGCACTTGCCCCTGGATTTCCACCATCTGGCCTTCTACGTGTTGGACGAGGACACGGTGGGGTGTGTGTGCTGGGGACCCAAATCTGGGCATCTGAGGGAAAGCGGGACACCCCAAAGCACAGTACCTGTCCACCCAGCCATTGACATCTGCACCCACCTCTCCACGGGCGGGGCAAGTGTCCCTGACTTGGACCCTCACCTGCCTGCCTTTCTGCAGGCACGATGACATCATAGGCAAGATCTCGCTGAGCAGGGAGGCCATTACAGCGGACCCCCGAGGTGGGTGAGGGTTCCAGGCAGAGGGCAGGGGGGTGGCGCTTGCTGGGGCATAGCAAGCAGCACGGGGGGAATTATTTTGGTTGTTGCTTCTGTTTTGAATTTTATTTTTTCAAAAATTTGTATTATTTATTTTTTTGCATGTGCTGGGTCTTCGTTGCTGCGTGGGCTTTTCTCTAGTTGCAGCGAGTGGGGGCTACTCTCTAGTTGCCACGCTCAGGCTTCTCATTGCAGTGGCTTCTCTTGTGGAGCAGGGGCTGTAGGGCACAGGGGCTTCAGTAATTGTGGCTCCTGGGCTCTGGGGCACAGGGTTAGTAGTTGTGGCCCATGGGCTTAGTTGCTCCGTGGCAAGTGGGATCCTCCTGAATCGGGCACTGAACCTGTGTTTTCTGCATTGGCAGGCAGATTTTTTTTTTTTTTTTTTACCACTGAGACACCAGGGAAGCCCGCACTTGAATTTGATTCATTTATTGAGCAGTTAACTTATTTACGTTCAATATTTAAGAGATAACAGTTAGCAATGAGACTGTCCCTCTTACCCCAGCTACTCCATTCTCAGCCCCATGTTGTCAGTTTCTCATGTGTCCTTCTCGGGACATTCTAAACTGACACAAGCAAGGGACTTCCCTGGTGGTCCAGTGGCTGAGACTTCACACTCCCATGCAGGGCCCCCGGGTTTGATCCCTGGTCAGGGAGCTAGATCCCACGTGCCACAACTGAGAGTTTTTGTGCTGCAACTAAAGGTCCCGCATGCCGCAACTAAGATCCAGCACAGACAGATAAATAAAATAAAATAAATATTAAAAAAAAATATGCAGGCAAGTAGCAACAGTAACAGCAGCTAACGTTTATGTGGTGCTTACTGTGTGCTGATCACTTTCTAAGTGCTTTACACGTATCAATTCACTTAATTATTCTAATAACACTAAGAGGTGGGTACCCTTGTTATGCCCATTCTGCGTGCGCATGCTCAGTCGCTTCAGTCGTGTCCAGTTGTTTGCGACCCCATGGACCGTAGCTGCTGCATCAGGCGCCTCTGTCTTCCCAGGCAAGAATTCTGGAGTGGGTTGCCATGCTTTCCTCCAGGGGGATCTTCCTGACCCAGGGATTGAACCCACGTCCCTTATGTCTCCTGCATAGGCAGGAGGGTTCTTTACCACCAGTGCCACCGGGGAAACCCTATGCCCATTCTATAGGTGAACAAACTGAGGCACAGGGGGTTAAATAACTTGCCCAAGATCACAAAGTGACTAAGTGGGGCAGCTGGGATTTGAAACAAGTGGTCTAGTTGCAAAGTCTGTGCTCTTTCTACTATATGTGTTTTGTTCTCTGCTTATAGAAATAGGGCTCCCCTGGTGGCTCAGATGTTAAAGCGTCTGCCTACAATGCGGGAGACCTGGGTTCAATCCCTGGGACGGGAAGATCTCCTGGAGAAGGAAATGGCAACCCACTCCAGTATTCTTGCCTGGAAAATCCCGTGGACAGAGGGGCCTGGTGGGCTATAGTTCATGGGGTCGCAAAGAGTCAGACACAACTGAGCTATTTCACTTTTTTATTTTTTATAGTAATAGGACTCCATTAAACACACTGTTCTGTATCCTGTCTTTTCACTTCGCTGTGTATCTTTGAGATCTTTCCATATTAATGTCTCAAGAGCTTCTGCATTCTTTGCTCTTAGTATGACTTAATGGCACTCCGTTTTGTGGATGTACCATCATTTATTTTGCTAAGTGCCTTCTTGATGTGCACTTGGGTTATTGACAATGTTTTCCTAGTTCAAACAATGCTGCAATGAATAACCTTGGACAAATGCGATTGCACACATGTATACAAGTTTATATTAATTAAAAAAAAATTTGGCTGTGCAGTGCTGTATGTTGGATCTTAGATCCCCAACCAAGGATCGAACCCACGCTCCCTGCATTGGAAGCAAGGAGTCTTAACCCCTGGACCGCCAGGGAAGTCCCCATATATGCCAGTTATATCAATCAGCATAATGAATTACTAGAGGTGGATTTGCTGGATCAAAGAGTATCCACATTAGCACGTTTGATAGTTATAGTTATTGTTAAGTTACTCTCCAGTTACTTAACAGTTAACGGTTTAATCTACCCTTTAACCATGTCAGCAAATGCCATACCTTTGGATCTTGAATCCAATAGGTTAAAAAATTGGCTCCTTGTGTGGGTTGTTTTGCATTTCTGTATAAGTAAGTTTGAAGACCTTTTTAAATACTCAAGAGTCTCTTTATTTCCTTTTTTTTGTGTGTCTATTGTCTATTCACATTGTATGTGTATTTTTCACCCACTGGGTTGTTTGCCTTTTCTTAGTTTTTTGAGGGAGATCTTTTTACATGAGGAAAATAAACATTGTCACATTAGCTGCAAATTTTTTTTCTCCTTTGTGGCTTATATTTTGACTTTGCTTATCATTTTCCAGTAGAAAATTTGCTTCTTTTTCTGTAATCAAAATTTGCGTGTGGGGGGGCACTTGATTTTATGTAATACCTAGAAAGTCCTTCTCAGTCCTGAGATTAGGACAGATTGTTTTATATGATTCTTTCTAGCAACAATTTGTTCCCATTTTTTTTTAACAGTCAAGTCTTTGATCTATTTGGAACTTACCCAGATACAAAGTATCCAATAGGGATTGAACTTTACTGCTTTGGTCTAGATGATTCTTAGTTGTCTTGACACCATTTATTGAATAATGTAATAATACATTTTTGCATCAGTGAGCATTAGTTAACAGCACACTATGTGCCAATCATTATAATCATCACTTCTATTTAGTGAAGGCTTATTATGTGCCAGCCACAACGCTAAGCACTTTACATTTAGTCTAGACAATACCAAGTGAAGTGAGGTGAGATGGAACTTCACTTTTCTAATTTAATTATTGCAACAGATACCTAATCAAGTTAGAAACAGCTTATGGCATCCTGGACTTGGGAATAACGAAAGAGATAGAGAGGTAAAGTAGAACCTACACTTCCGGCAGCATGGGGGACTAGATCCACAGAATGGCTCTCTGGCCACATACCAGTGAGATCCTGAATTAGATGCAATTCCTAACACATTGTTGGAAGGATGTGAAGAGCATTCAGTATTCCTCCCTTTGCTTGCAAGCTTGTGTGCTAAGTCTCTTCAGCTGTGTCCGACTCTTTGCGACCCCGTGGACTGTAGCCTGCTGGGCTCTTCTGTCCATGGGATTCTCCAGGCAAGAACACTGGAGCGGGTTGCCATGCCCCCTTCCATTCCTCCCTCTACTCCTGGTGAATCATGAGCTAAAACCTAACATGGAGTGGTGAGCAAGAGCTAAGGGACTCAGGAAGGATTTCCCTGAAAGTTAATGTCAATATCAGATTCACAGTCAACAGACTAAATCTTAGGCCAGGGGGAAGGTGGCTATTACTGAACCTGAGAATTCCCCTTCAAAGGTCCTAAGCAACTGCCACTCCTCTCCAGGGATAGGCATCCTCATGTTAAATTTCCCACAGAGTAAGCTCAAAGATCATCACACACACAAGGAAGTGAGCCACCAAGAACAAGGGTCAGCAGAAATGATGACCATCAGATTTAGACCTGTAAAGACTTTAGACTTTGTATTTAGATATATAAGAATTTTTAAAATTCAATAAATAAAATTTAATCACCTGGAAGGGCCAGAAATAGCCATGATAAATTAAAACAATACATTAAAAAAAATAGACTGACTTGGAAGATAACCAAATCAAATGCTTAGAGATAAAAGGTACAGTTGTTGACCTTAAAAACCAAGTGGATGAGTGGCACATCATTCTTTAGAGCTGAAGTCAGAATTAGTGAACTGGGAGAGAGATCTAAAGAAATTATTTAAACCTCAGCTGAGAGAAATGAAAAGCATATAAGAGAAGTTCAAGACATGGAAAATAACTGAGAAAGTCTCTAACATCCATTTAATTGGAGTCCTAGAAGCAAAATATAGAAAAAACTGGGGAGAGGAAATGATTCTAAAAAATTGATGACCTGGAATTTTCCAGAACTCAAGGGCATGATTTCATAAGTAGAAGGAGCACAGCGGTTACTAAACAGGGTTTTTTTTTTGTTTGTTTTGTTTTTTTAAATCCTTACCTAGATATACTGTGGGGAGACTGCAAAAAACATCCAAGATTTAGTCCTTAAACTTGGAAAAGATAGACCATTCATGCAAGATCAATTATTAGGCTGAAAGGACTTCCCAGTAACTACAACTGAAGCTGGAAGTCAGTGGCACAGTATCTTAAAAAATTTTTATTTATTTAGTTTTAATTAGAAAAAATTTTTTTGGCCATGCCACTTGCTGTGTGGGATCTTAGTTCCCCGACCAGGGATCGAACCCATGGCCACCCACCCCCCGCTGCATTGGGAGTGCAGAATCTTAACCATTGGACTGCCAGGGAAGTCCCTGGAACAGTATCTTTAATGTGTTGAGAGAATGAGAGACAGAGACGGAGAGAGAGAGAAAGAAGGAAAGGTTAAGATTGAGAAGATCACTATATGCAAAACAGAAAAAGAGACTCAGATGTATAGAACAGACTTGTGGACTCTGGGAGAAGGCAAGGGTGGGATGTTTCAAGAGAACAGCATCGAAACATGTATATTATCTAGAGTGAAACAGATCACCAGCCCAGGTTGGGTGCATGAGACAAGTGCTCGGGCCTGGTGCACTGGGAAGACCCAGAGGGATCGGGTGGAGAGGGAGGTGGGAGGGGGGACCGGGATGGGGAATACATGTAAATCCATGGCTAATTCATTTCAATGTATGACAAAAACCACTGCAATGATGTAAAGTAATTAGCCTCCAACTAATAAAAATAAATGGAAAAAAAAAAAAAGATTGAGAAGATCAAGACTGACTTGATTGATTCAGGCCGAGAGCCTATAAGAAGGCTCAGATATTGGAATGCTCAAGTGTTTTTGTTTTTGTTTTCCCTGAGGGGAGAGTAAATGATGGAGGGCTTTATATACTAGGATGAAGAGTGTGATAGTACATGGCTAGGAGCACTGGCCCTAGAACTATACTACCTGCATTTGAATCCTAGCTCTGCGGTTTACTAGCTCCTTCCTTGCTGTGCCTCTTTTTCCTCATCTGGAAGCGGGGATAATTACAGTACCTATAACAGAAGGCTAATGAGAGGTCCATGACTCAATATCCTTTTAACATTAATTGAATTTTTAAAGATAATGCAATGCCTGGATGGTGGTAGGTGCTTAATGAATGTTGGTGCCTGTGCCCTCCAGGAATCGACAGCTGGATCAACTTGAGCCGCGTGGACCCAGATGCAGAGGTGCAGGGTGAGATCTGCCTGGCCGTGCAGATGCTGGAGGACGTGCGGGGCTGTTGTCTTCGCTGTCACGTGCTCCAGGCTAGGTATGGTCATGATGGGGGTGAGGATGTGGTAGGGGGGTGGTCTGAGAATGAGCAGGAATCCACTGGACTCCTCCCAGCTGCCTTGAGACCACCTCACTCCTGAGATACTTCTGGGCTCAAAACTGACATCCTTGTAAGGCAAACAGTCCAAGCTCACCAGGTTGCAAGTTTCTTGGGTTAAAGCATGAGCAAAGTCTTTGTTGGGTCCCCAGTGACCAGCAACCAAATGCCAGATACTCAGAATGATCAGGCAGATGGATGTGGAGATATATTAATCAAATCACAAGTGATAGACACCCAATTTATACTGGCTTAAGGAGATTGGCTCATCTGAATCATATGCAGCTTCAGGCATGGCTGGATCCAGGTGCTCCAACAGAGACATCAGGAATCTGTAGACTTAGATTCCTTGGGTGTCTTTTGTATTAACTTTATTCTCAGACAGTTTCTCCCCAGATAGGGGCAAAGCTGATCCTAACAGCTCCAGGCTGGCATCCTACCAATTTGGCAGCTCCAATGGAAAAAACTATCTTCCACCATTTCCAACCAATATCCTGGGACTAACTCTTATTGGCCCAGTTTGGAGTACCTGCCTATCATTGAACCAATTCCGCTGACTCTGATTGGTCAGACTTGAGTTGCAAGCCCCTTCCTGGCAGGGAGGAATCAACCCACTCAAGTCATGTGGGTTGGGAGAAAGGGAGGGGCAGGTCCTGTCCCAAGGGAACATCAGAAAAAAGACGGATGCACTCCTGGGACACCCATCTTCCCTCTTGTCTATTTATCACTCCTCTCTCGTTCTCAGCTGCCCGTCACTCTATTTCCTTGACTACTTCCACTCCTTTCGCCCTTCCATGTCTTATTTTGTTTTCTTCCCATGTTTTCCCCCACACCTTACTCCCCTTATTCTTACTTTTAGGCCAGTCCTCACCCAAGTTGGACTAGGTCTCTCTTTCTAGTTTGCTCTGTGACCTTAAAGCCCTTTCTTGCCCTCTCTGTGCCTCTCCCACCGCTTCCAGATTTCTATCCCCAGCTGGAGCTCCCTGGAGAGTGACTGGAGTAGCAGGCAGGCATAGGACAGGCAAAGGGACTTTTTCTGGGGTAGGGACTCCTCACTTACTCTGTGCCCATGGCCTCCTCCCCAGCTACAAAGCTATGCAGGATCCTTGTAAGGAGGAGAGGGACCGATTGCTGTCGCTTAGCAACTAGGCCGGCTCCTAGGAAACCAAAGAAGGCTTTGGATGCCAAGCAGGGTGGGAGAGAAACAGCAGGAGGAAAGAAGCAGCCCCTGGGTGTCGGGGGGAGAGGGTCCCTGGATCTGGGGGACCTTGGGAAGGAGGGGTGGGAGAGGCTGAGACTTGGGTTGTCATGGCAACCAGAGGCAGGTGTCCCTTCCTCATGCCTTGTCTTGGTCCTAGTGTGGGTAGGAGTGTTTGTTGAGTGAATGAGTGAGCTGAGCACTCTCCACATGTCATCTTATCCCTTGGCCCTGCGAGGTCAGTCTGTTATTACTCTGATTTTCCAGATGAGGAAATTGAGGCTCAGGGAGGTGAAGTGACTTCTCCCAGTGTCAGCCAGCCAGTGAATGGGAGAATCCAGGCTCTGAACCCTGGCATCTGGCATCTGGTCTCCCATCCATGGGCTCCAGGGAAACAGAGGCTCCCTTTCCCTTCCTCACTGCACCTTCACCCGCTGCTTTGTGATGTTCAGCTTCACCTTTCTCTGCTTCAGTTTCCTTACCTAGAAAATGTGGGCATAGTAATGTGTCCTCATAGGGCAGCATTAATCAAAAGGAAGATACCAGGTTTGGACAGGCCTGGTGAGGGATGCTCTTTGCTAAATCCCTACAATGTACTATTTTGTTGTCTTGGAAATCAGCAACATTTGAATTGTCTACCCTGAACCCCTTCTCCAAGGCTTGGGTCTTGGTCCTCAAGGGTCCTGTGACCCCCACTCCTTACCTCATCTGTCCCCAGGGACCTGGCTCCCCGAGACATCTCTGGCACGTCTGACCCATTTGCACGTGTGTTTTGGGGCAGCCAGAGCTTGGAGACTTCGGTAAGTGGTGGAGCGGAGCTGGGAGACTGGGGCATTAAATGACCTTGGGAAAGCCACTTAACCGCTCTGAACCTCAGCCTTCCCATCTGTAAAATGGATACAAGAATGGTCCCAGTAGCTCTCTCTGTCTCTCACTCCCTCCTCTCCCAGACCATCAAGAAGACTCGCTTCCCACACTGGGATGAGGTGCTGGAGCTGCGGGAGATGCCAGGTTCCCCATCCCCTCTGCGAGTGGAACTCTGGGACTGGGACATGGTTGGCAAGAATGACTTCTTGGGAATGGTGAGCAACCCCCAGACACCCTCCTTGGCTCACCACTACCTCCAAGGGGGACTGGGGAGAAGGTCTGGGCATCTTGGGGCTCACTTGGAAGGTTAGATGTGATGTTTGCCTTATCAGGAACCTTGGCCAGGCCTGCATGACAGAGTCCCATGATCCCATTGGTGCAGGAACCTACCTAAGGTCACAGGGTGGGCCCAGGTTCTTATTCCGGGATGAGAGTAGCCAGGTTGACTGTGTGCTTCACTGTGCTAAGTGCTTCTCCAGCATCGCTTCATTTATATAACCTTGATGGCCACTGTTAAGAGGCTGGGACCATTGCTGTCTCTATTTTACAGATGGGAAGACTAACGTTCAGAGAGGTGAAGTGGCTTTCCCAAGATCATATGATTAAGAAATGGCAGAGTCAGGATTTGAGTTCAGGTCTCTCTGAATCCAGAATCTAACTCTTATTCCTAGATGCACTGGGCTTAAGGTCTTTCTGTTAGAACTTCAGTCTCCCCATCTGTAAAATGGGTATTATTTTTCTTGCCTCTCAGGAGTAGTGAGTGGATGTATACTCAGCATTTTTGTTTTGACAGCTTTTTTGTTTTTTGGCTGGGTCGCATGACCAGGGCCATGGCAGTGAAAGCTGAGTCCTAACCACTGACCCACCAGGAAAATCCTGAAGTTGCCAGTTTTTAAAAGGAGGCAAGATTAAATAAGAGGGAGACTTGATCATGGACCTCCCTTGAAATGACCACATGCTTCACCAAAGTCATCAAGGCATGTAAAATGGTGTCGCTGCTTTGGAAAAATCTGGCAGTTCCTCAGTAAGAGTTACCACGTGGCCCAGCAGTTGCACTCTTAGATGTGTACCAAAGAGAAAGGGAAACACATATCTACACACAACATTTTACGTTAATGTTTATAGCAGCATCATTCATAAATAGCCAAAAGTAGAAACAGCTCAAATGCCTATCAACAGATGAATAAAGAAACAAAATATAGTATATTTCTCCTGGCAATCTTGATTCCAGCTTGTGCTTCCTCCAGCCCAGTGTTTCTCATGATGTACTCCGCATATAAGTTAAATACAAGAGAATCTATAAAGACAGAAAAATTAGTGGTTGCCAGGGACTGGAGGATGGGGAGTGTTTGCTAATGGATATAGGCTTTCTTTGGCCAGAGGAGCTGATAGTAAATGGTCTGAAATTAGTGGTGGTAGTTGCACAACCTGTGAATATACTAAAAACCACTGAATTACTTTAAATTGGTGAATTATATGGGATATAAATTATATATGTATAAAGTTGTTATTTAAAAAGAGAGGGAGAGGGTGGGACTTGACCTTCTAGACTATCTTTAAGCCTTTTGATAGATGCAAGTTTTTGTCCCTCAACGGAGCTGAAAATACACTCACTCCAGACATGCTATCTCTAGCCGCTGTGTGACCTTGGGCAAGTCACTCCACCTCTCTGAGCCTCAGTTTCCTCAACTGTAGATTAAGTGTTCCCTGGAGGCCTCCGGTGCCCTGGCAAGAGCTAATAATCGGGGACTGGGGGACAGAGTGTCGCCATCGTTGTGTTGATAGAACACGGTGGGGGAGGAGGAGCTGACCCTGGGTGGGCTTTGCCACCCCTCCTTGGGCGGGCAGCCTAACTCTTCTTCCAGGGCCCAGCAGGGCAGAGCTCTGCTGAGGGTCTGTGTGTCGCCCCACAGGTGGAGTTCCCCCCACAGGTCCTGCAACACAACCCGCCCAATGGCTGGTTCCGCCTCCAGCCCTTTCCCAGAGCAGAGAAGGATTCTGGGTAAATGTGGGTACAGTGGGAGGAGGCCGGGCTGGAACCATGTTGGGTTCCGTCTTCCGCTTGCGGGCCAGTCCTCATGGGTGCCCACGTCAGCCCAAACGCCGTCACCAGGTCCCTTCATTCATTTAACAAACGCTTGCTGAATGTCTCACCATGTGCGTTTACATGTGTCCAAATGAGTTCACCTTATTCCCATCCACCTGCAAACACATCAGTTGAATCTGATGTGTGTGCAGGATTTCTGGTCCCTCCACACCTGTCCACACACCTGTTCACACCATCCGTTCCTGTATACATGTGTTTACACTGGCCTCATCTTTCTACATTGGCTGGATCTGTTTATACTGCCTGCCCCTGTCCATTCCTGTTTATACCTGTCGATATCTGTTCACCCCTGTTTATACTGCCCACAACTGTTCACACCTGCCCATATCTGTCTTGTTTGACAATTATCCATGCTCTTCACCCGCGCTCACACCTGCCTCTCTGGGCTCTCTGCACCTGCCCATACATACTTATGTTCCTTTTCCTGTGTTCCGGCCCCTGCCAGCGGCAGCTTGGGTGCTCTGAGGCTGAAGGTGCGTCTGACCGAGGACTGTGTCCTGCCCTCACAGCACTACCAGCCGCTCAGGGAGCTGCTCATGGAGTCGGTGCTGGGGCCGGCAGAGGTGGGTGCGTCCCTGGGGGTGTGTGTGGGGGATCTGGGTCATGGCCACCCCCTGCTTTAGGGATGTCTAGCTGAGCTCTTCTGTTTTGGGGTCCCAGGGCCCCAGGCCACCTCTCCTGCCTCCTGTCCTTGTGCAGGAGGATGCCGCCAGCCCTTTGGCTGTCCTGGAGGAGTTGACCTCGGGGGACTGCCGCCAGGAGCTGGCCACCAAGCTGGTGAAGCTCTTTCTGGGCCAGGGCCTGACTGGACCCTTTCTAGACTATCTCACCCGACGCGAGGTGGCACGGACCAGTGAGTTGCCTGCATGACCACCCCCAGGCATCAGTCCCCAAGGATGGGTCTGCAGAGGGTCTCTGAGAGAGAATTGGGGAGCTCAGGCAGATGACAGGGACTGCTGTGTCTTTGTGTGTTGGGGCGACAGGGGCTGGGAATGGTCTTGGGTTCTGGACCTGGTTTTACTACTCATGTGCTGTGTGACCTTAGGCAGCTCATTTAACCACTCTGGGCCTTTGTAACGTGAAAGGAGTTGATGTGGCAGATCTCCTCGATTCCTGAGGCCGGAAAGATCATGACCACTGCCCCCCACCCAACCTTGGTGGGGGAGTGAGATGGATCCAGCCCCCTATATCCTAGCAAATACTTCTCTCTGTCCTCTCAGCTGACCCCAACACCCTCTTCCGTTCTAACTCCCTGGCGTCCAAGTCAATGGAACAGTTTATGAAGGTGAGTAGGTGAAGGCCTGGGGGGCTGGTGGGCAGTCCGGTGGCCTTTTCCTCACGGGCACTCCCTTCCCAGTGCTTACTCAGAGCCCAGAGCTTGGCTGGCCTCAGGTGGCCCTGGGCAGCTGAACTGGGGGGCTGGTGGCTGGCCTCGCCCTGAGTTGCACCCCCAGCCCAGCCCGGGGGCAGGACCCTCGCCTCGCTCTGAACATCTCCCTGCGTGGCCCCCCCCGCCCCCAGCTTGTGGGCACACCCCAGCCTTGCCCTCAGCCCCGCCCCGTGTGGTGCCCCCTGCCCCCAGCTCGTGGGCATGCCCTATCTGCATGAGGTCCTGAGGCCGGTGATCAACCGCGTCTTCGAGGAGAGGAAGTACATGGAGCTGGATCCCTGCAAGATGGACCTGGGCCGCACCCGGTGAGCCAGACCTGAGGGGTGAACCCGCCACAACCCCTCGTCTGCCTGGCAGGCCTGTCGGGCCGGGTCTGTGCCTTCTGCCGCCCCACCCCTCTTCCTGCTCCGGAGCACTAGTTCTAGCCTCACAACCTCCCCTGAGATCAGCCAGCCCCTTAGACCGTGTGGTGCGGTGGTTCCAGGCGGGACTCTGAGACGTGAGTGCCCTGGGTTCAAATCCCAGCTCTGCCATTGCTGGTGGGCAGGTTATTTCAAGCCTCGTGAATATCTACCTGATGGGCTGTCAGGAGAATGAACTTAGTCACACACACGAAGCCCAGCACTAACCAGTACTTCGGAAGTACTAATATTTCTATTATTGTGCTGGTGGTGGCTGAGGCCCTTGGGGGAGGGTCTGTGGAGGGGTTGGCCTGCTGCAGTGCTTGATGTCATGGGGTTAGGGGGCAGGGCAATGACGGGGTTGGGGGGTCATTCCATGTCTCCTGGGCTCCTCTTTTCTTTCCAGGACTTTTTTTTTCTCCAGCTCAGGCAGGTGGGCTTGTTCTTACCAAGCCATCAGAGTTGGCTGCTGGGCAGTCCACAGGGGACCATGGTGGAAACAGGAGAGGTTCTTTCCTTCTCTTTGGATGTTGCCCAGCAAGTGCTGCCCACCCCTTCTGACCACCCAGAGGCGGGCATTAGGACCCCTTTTTACAGACAAGGAAACAGCCTCAGAGAGGGGAGGTCACCTGCCTAAGGCTGCACAGCTGGGAAGTTGCCAAGTGGGGATTTGAATGCAGCCCCTGAATAGAAGGGCAGAGTCCATCTGTGAAACCCCAAGGCCAGGGCTTTTCCCAGGACAGCTGGCAAAGACAGTGGGACTCAGTGGGTGCCCACAGGGTGCAGGGGCATCAGGGGACTGGGCAGGGCAGGGTGCAGACAGACTCTGGAACTGGCAGCCCTGAGTTCTAATCTATGTTCTGCCACCTATTGACAAGGGGACTTCTCTGAGCCTCAGTTTCCTCATCTGTTAAATGGGAACAATCAGGCTACTTAAGGTGACATTGGTGGCTCAGAAGGTAAAGAATACGCTTGCAATGCAGGAGACCTGGGTTCGATCCCTGTGTCAGGAAGATCCCCTGGAGAAGGGAATGGTTATCCACTCCAGTATTCTTGCCTGAAGAATTCCAGGGACAGAGGAGCCTGGGGGGCTACAGTCCATGGGGTCACAAAAAGTTGGACACAGCTGAGTGACTGAGTGCACACCCCCAACACACACACACACGCATGTATGTGCCAAGCACTAGGTTGAACGCTGAGTTTGTATCAGGAAACAAATGGACACAAATCTGTCTTATTGGAGGAGACAGGTAATATTAATAAACTAAAGAAGATTCTTGCAGGTGATTAGTGAAATGGAGGGAAGTAAAGTGAGGGAGGGTCATGGGAAGAGCCAGAAGCAGGGGAGGGGCTTGTGATATTCCATAGGGAGGTCACAGGGACAGCCTCACAGAGAAAGGGATGTGGAGTCTAAGGCTTGGAGGAGGTGAGGGAGGTAGTCGTGTGCAGGTCTGCTGGAAGATGTTCCAGGCAGGGGAAACAGCAAGTGCAAAGGTCCTGGGGCAGCAGTGCATGTCTGGCAGGTCTGCACTGAAAATGCAGGGAACCCGGGTCCATGATGGTGAGCAGTGGGGGAGAGATGTCCTCTTTGAGGAGGTGACTCCCCGCAGCGGGAATGGACCAGTAGAAGGGGAGGCCATGGAGAAGGGATGGGAAGGTGGGTGCTCTCTGAGCTTAGTAGAGGCTAGTAGAGGGTTTTGAGTGGGCAGATGCTGGGTTCTGAGGCACAACCCTCTGCTTGCTTCTCCAGGAGAATCTCCTTCAAGGGTGCACCCTCCGAGGAACATGTGCGGGAGGCCAGCCTGGGGCTGCTGACAGGCTACCTGGGGCCTATCGTGGACACCATTGTAGGCTCCGTGGGGCGCTGCCCGCCCACCATGCGCCTCGCCTTCAAGCAGCTGCGCCAGTGTGTAGAGGAGCGTTTTCCCCAGGCGGAGCATGAGGTGGGCCAGGCGGTCCCACTGGGCAGATGGGGAAACTGAGGCTGAGGAGGGGCAGTGGCTAGTCCAGGACCACAGGGAGAGGCAGGGGAGGGGTGGGACAGAACCTGGGCTGCCCACCCTGAGGTGCTGTGTGTCTTGGCAGAAGTGGGGACAGTGTTCTGGCAGGATCTGGGGCCCAGGGGTGATGATAGTGGTGATGATGAGGATGATAATAATAACAGCAGCTAACACTACATTTATTGGGACTTCCCTGGTGGCTTAGTGGTAAAGAATCTGGCTGCCAATGCAGGAGATGCAGGACACGCAGGTTCCATCGCTGGGTTGGGAAGATCCCCTGGAGAACACAGCAAGCCCCTCCAGTATTCTTGCCCGGAGAATCCCACGGACAGAGGAGCCTGGTGGGCTACAGTCCATGAGGTTGCAAAAAGTCAGACATGACTGAGTGACCAAACAACCACCACAACACTATATACTGCCCTGCTAGGGGTCAGACTTTGTTTTACATATTTATTACCTCATCTAGTCTTCACACCCACCCTGTGAGGTGGGTGCCAGTATTATCCCATTTTACAGAGGAAGAAACTGAGGCCCAGAGAGGTGAGGTGCTTTGGCTAAGAGTTGTGGACTCAAGGCTCAGCTTCCAGACTCCCAGGGGGGATTCTCTCCCTCCTCCCCTCATCCTCCTCCTCAGACCTGAGCCTGGGCCTCCAACTGGGATGAGGCTGATTTACACCCCACACTGTGGGGCTCTTGCCTCGGCCGCTGGAGGAGGTGCTAAGTGGGACACATCCGGGGTGGGGGTGGGGGAAGCGGGAGACCAGCTCCTCAGACAGCCTGGCCCTTGTGGGAGGAGCCCCGATCCATGACACCCAAGTGTCACCCAGTGAGCAATGGCTGCGGGCAGGGAACAGAGATTTCCTCATGCCCACGAAGATGGAGGGGGTCAGAGGGACCCAAGTGACCCCTGTCTCTGACACCTGGTTCCTCCTTCTCATGAAAGGAGGAAGTTAATGAGCTGATGTCAAAGGCTAAAGTTACCCAGGAACGTGGCGGGCTGGGGTGGGGGGCAGACTGGGGGCAGTTTGGGGCTCCAGATCTGTGGGGCCTCCTCCCCCATCTCTGGGCAGCTCCAGGGACTCAGCTCCTGGCAACGCTCAGTGTCAATGTAGAGGTGCCCTGGAAAGTTGGCACATACCCAGAGAGGGTATTGTTTTATGTGTGAATACAACCCCTAAATAAACACTGCAGCATATTCTCGGGAGCTAAATATAGCTTGGTGAGTGTGATGGGTAAGTGAGGAGCCATTTGGAGGGGGTCAGCGCCCAGGAGAGAGACACGCCTCTTCCCAAGTCCCCTCTGGAGCTGGGGGAACCAGCCTTATGTGCAGGTGGCCCAGGCCTGTGTCTCACACGAAGGGGTACCATGCTTTACAATTTGTGGAGGGCAGAGGCTGGGACTGGGGGTTGTGCAGGGAGCCAGCTGAACTGGGTTTGCTACCAAGCCTCAGTTTCTTCATCTGGAAAATGGGGATAGTAGTACTACCCCATGGATTGCTTGAGGAATAATCGTGACAGTGCAGGCTTAGTTTTTGACACCCAGTAGCTAGTATTGAATGCAGGACAGTGTGATGAAGAGCAGAGTTCAAATTCTGCCTGGGTTCAAATCCTGGCTCTGCCATTTATTGCTGTGTGACCTTAGGCAAGTGACCTTCCCTCTCTGGGTCTCAGTTGCTTCCTCTGTAAAATGGAGACACAGAACCTCCAAGGGTGAGTATTAAATAAGCAAATACTTGGAGAAATATCTGGCTTGTTGCTATTCATGATCAGAAATCACAGATCTGGGTTTGAATCCTGTTTCCTCTGCTCATCAGCTGCGTGACCTGGGGCAAGTCAGTTGACATCTCTGAGCTTCTTCCTCAGCTGTAAATTGGGAATAATGATGACGCCTCCTGTACCCTTTGCACAGTGCCTGGCACAAAGCAGACCCTGAGGATGTTTGGCTAAGTCTGATGGTGCAGAATTGGTATTATCACTCCATTTTCCAGGTGGGGAAACTGAGGCCCAGAGAAGAAAAGCCTCCTTGGCAGACAGGATGGCCTCCTGAGCCATGTCCCCTTCTACTTCTTCTCCTGGAACCACCGATCCCTTGTCCTTGCTGTCCCAGTTTCCCCGACTGGGAAGTGGGTTTGGAGGACACGCCTCACCTGCTGCTCCTCTCCGCAGGATGTGAAGTACCTGGCCATAAGCGGCTTTCTCTTCCTGCGATTCTTTGCACCTGCCATCCTCACCCCGAAGCTCTTTGACCTCCGGGACCAGCACGCGGATCCCCAGACCAGCCGCTCACTGCTGCTGCTTGCCAAGGTGCAGGCAGTGGAGGACTCTCCCCCCGCCCCCCCTGTCAGATCCTGGGTGTTCTTAGCCAGGGAGGAGCATGGGAGGACCAAACTGGGAGGCCAGACCCATGGAAGACCCAAGTGAGACTCAGAGACATCTGTTTGACGTGGCATCTTCAGCTTTTTAAAAATTAATTAGGCTGTGCCAAGTCTTAGTTGTGCCATGTGGGATCTTTAGTTGCAGCATGCAAACTCTTAGTTGTGGCATGTGGGATCTAGTTCCCCGATCAGGGATTGAACCTGGGGCCCCCTGCACTGGAAGCATGGAATCTTAGCCACTGGACCATGAGGGGGAAGTCCCAGCTTTTCATCCTGAGTGTGAAGGCTTTCTTTTTGCTCTCAATTCCCTCTTTGGAATGAAACCCCTCCCCTTCTGGGGGAAGGTGGGAAGCAGGCTAGCAGTCATTTACACTTTAGTATGAATCAGACCATCATTCACAGAGGGGCCACATTTGGAGGTTCTGATGGGCTCAGGTATGTATGATGAGATCAAGCAGTCCTGAATGAGGTTATTTGGGTTCTAGCTGGGGGATAGAATAAAAGCACTGGGGATACACATCTGTGCACAGAGAGGAACAGATGTCTTTTCAGGCAGGTGCTTCTATCACTTTCTCCTTTTGTTGAGCACTGAGTTGGCAGCCAGGACTCTAGGGCTCTGCTCTGGGTCCACAGAGGCCCTTCCTCGCTGCAGTGACCTTGGCCCTGGCAGCACCCCCTGCTCCTTTGCTCCAGGCTGTGCAGAGCATCGGAAATCTAGGCCAGCAGCTGGGCCAGGGCAAGGAGCTGTGGATGGCCCCCCTACACCCCTTCCTGCTGCAGAGTATTTCCAGGGTGAGAGACTTCCTGGACCAGCTGGTGGACGTGGATGGGAAGGAGGGTGAGTTCCCGTGGCCCTGCCACAGTCAACTTGTCACTTTACGGACCCTCAGGACCTACCCGTCTGCCACCCCTCCACAACTCCAGCACTCACTGAGACTGTGCACCTGTGGGTCAGCTAGTCAGTCAGCAAACCCTTCCTGGCACATGGCCCAGGGATGAACAGAAGCAGGCCCTCCAGACCGTTTCAGCCCCTGTGGAGATGTGAGAGGGGATTGTGGCATGCTACTCACTCCATTGGCAGAAATCTATTAAGCGCCTGCTAAAAATGTTCTAGACACCATTCTAGGGTCTGGGGACACAGTAGTGGATGAGACAGAAGAAGTTCCTGCTCATGTGGAAGTTTTATTCTAGTGGAGACAACCGGCAGTAAACAAGATGAGTCAGCAAATCATGTGGTGCATTAGGGAGAGATAAGTGCTAAGGGATAAAAGGAGGGAAGGGAATATTGGGCTAGGGGTGGCAGACCAGCCTTTTAGAGAGGGTGGCCAGGAATGACCTCCCCAGGGTGATATTAGAGCAAAGACCTGAAAGAGGACAGAGAGCAAGCAGTGAGGATCCTGGGAAAGTGTTTTGGGATGGGGACAGGGTGTGCAAAGGCCCTGGGGTGGACAGTGAGGCAGGGGGGCCAGTGAAGAAGAATGAACGAGAGGGAGTGGAGGAGAGGTGAGGGGGCAGGTCCTGTGGGGTTGCTGGAGGCATTTTGGCTTTTACTTGGAGTGAAGTGGAATCACAGGGCAGTTTTATTTTATTAACATTTAAGTATTTATTCACTGGTCTGCGTCAGGTCTTAGTTGTGGCATGAGGGCTTTTCTCTAGTTGTAGCATGTGGGCTCAGTAGTTGTGGCCTGCGGGCTTAGTTACTCTGCGGCATGCGGAATCTTCGCTCCCCGACCAGGAATCCAGCTTGTGTCCCCTGCACTGGCAGGTGGCTTCTTAACCACTGGACCCCCAGGGAACTCCCCATGGGGTGGTTTTAAGCAGAGGAGTTAGGGACGAGTCTATATCATAATGTGGGACTCAGGTCATGAGATACTGGATCCGAATCCCCTAGGAGCACCCTGTGGGAACGTGGAGGCCTGGTTGTGGCCTGGTGGGGTCCCTGTGTGCCGGGGGTGGGAGGGCCTGTGTCCGGATTCCCTAAGGGTAGCTAGATCCAGGGCCCTTACTCCCTGGACTGACTCCTGCTGGTGCCTGTACACCCCTCAAGTTGGAAGGGGATCACCAAGGGCAACTTTGGGGCTCCCACTCCCTGCCACCCCCATTCCCTACCCCAGCCCTCAGTAATACCATTCCCTATGGAGAAAGTAGAGTCCATCTTACTCATCCTCCCGCCTCGCAGGGAGCCGAGAATCCCCCTCCTCCATGAGACCCTCGGGAGGTGGAAGGGTTCCAAGTCCCCCCTCCCCACTTTCCAGAAGCTGGGGGCCCAGCCAGGGCCCTGGTCCCGCCTTCAGTGACCGTCCGAGAAGGCTACCTGCTCAAGCGCAAGGAGGAGCCAGCTGGCCTGGCCACACGCTTTGCCTTCAAGAAGCGCTACTTCCGGCTCAGCGGGGAGACGCTCTCCTACTCCAAGAGTCCTGAGTGGCAGGTGGGGCTCCAGCCCGCGGGGGAGGGACTGCCGCAGTGGCCTCCCTCACAGAGCTGCTTCTTCGTACCCAGGGGGATGCTGAGGCCCGGGAGGGGACAAAAACTTGCCCAAGGTCCCAAGGCAGCTTAGCAAACTCAAATTCTAAGGCCAGGCTCTGCTTATACCTGTGGGTCCAGGTGGGCACAGAACAGGGACAGGCAAACACCTACAGGCACCATCAGACAGTCTTCAGCATGTGCGCCTGTGGTGGCTGGGACGTACCTGCCCAGATGTGGACACTCCCAGGGCATGGACAATGCTTAGCCCTCCTCAGCTGTTTCCAGGCAGGTCTCTGCCTGCATACCATGCATGCTAAGTCGCTTTGGTCGTGTCCGACTCTTTTGTCAGCCTATGGACTGTAGCCTGCCAGACTCTTCTGTCCATGGGATGCTCCAGGCAAGAATACTGGAGTGGGTTGCCATGCCCTCCTCTAGGGGATCTTCTTGACCCAGGGATCAAATCTGAGTCTCTCGTGTTTCCTGCATTAGCAAGCAGGTTCTTTACTATTAACCCCACCTGGGAAGCCCAAAGGGGATGCTGTGGCTGCATGGGCTGGGAATTGAACCTGGGCCTCCCGCGTGGCAGGCAAGAATTCTACCATTGAACTACCCATGCACTACGTACCATAGAGGCTCATAGAAAATTGGATCTCTCACCCATACATGCACTCATATCCAGGCATTCATTCACCCATCCATTCACCCATCAAGCACTTATCGAGTACCTACTGTGTACCATGCAGTGTTCTAGTGCTGGAGATAATGCAATAAGCAAAACACGAACTCCCTGCTCTCATGGGGCTGCCATTCAAGTCTAGCTCAAACTGAGACATCCACGGGGATCTACCCATTTCTGTGTCTGCACACCCGCAAATCATAAAAGCTATCACTGGAGATGGTGCCTACACTTATTCTTTCTACTTTATCAGCAGAGTGTAGATTCTAGAGTTCAACTCCCTGGGTTCCAATTCTGGCTGCACCAGCTGAGTGGCCTCTGAAGGGTCCTTTATTCTCTTATGCCTCAGTTTTCTCATCTGTAAATTGGGAGGAATGATAGACCCAGCCTCAGAAATCTGTTATCATGATAAAATAAGTTGGTAAATGTAGAGTGCTTAGAACCACATCCCAAGTGCAGTAGCAGGGGTTGCCATGGTGATGGTGATGATGATAATGGAAACTGAAGCCCAGAGAAGTTATCACTGAGAGAGTGATGGGCCAAGACTGTGGGACTCACAGGGCCGCCAAGTGGACACACACATAGGACAGATGCACAAGGTTGACTGTCCCCATGCCGGAACACACCGCCGGATGCACACACCGACAGGAAAGCTGTCCCCGAGCCCGGTCTCCCTGGGCCCGGTCCCTAGCCCGCCCTGCAGCGACAGCCCTCTCTCCCAGATGCACTCCTCCATCCCCGTGTCGCACATCCGAGCCGTGGAGCGCGTGGACGAGGGCGCCTTCCAGCTGCCGCACGTGATGCAGGTGGTGACGCAGGACGGCGCAGGGGCTCTGCACACCACCTACCTCCAGTGCAAGGTGAGGCGCCGCAGGATGGGGGAGGAGCAGAGGGCGCCTTTGGGGTCCCAACCCATCTCTGACTGCCCCTCCATCTCCCCGCAGAATGTGAACGAGCTCAACCAATGGGTGTCGGCCCTGCGCAAGGCCAGCGCCCCCAACCCGGACAAGCTGGCTTCCTGCCACCCCGGTGCCTTCCGCAGCGGGCACTGGACCTGCTGTCTCCAGGCCGAGCGCTCAGGTGAGAAGGCAGGGCGGACTCAGGCTCCGCCCTCCACACCTGTCAATCACAGGGTGTCCCACCTCTGCCTGGGCTGCCTTGCAACCTTGAGCGAGTTCCTTAGCCTCTCTCTGCCTTAATCTCCTCAAGTGTAAAATGGGCCTGATGATAATGTCCACCTTGTAGGGTTGCTGTGAGGATTAAATAAGTTGATATATGCAAAGCAATTAGAACACTGCCTGGCACACAGATACTTTTTTTCAAGTGCCTACCAAATGCCAGGCTTGTTCTCAGGAAAATAAATCAATAACCAGACAATTGTAATACAGTGTTACAAGTGCCAAGATGAGGCTTTTAGACGCCAGTGAACCCCTCTGGCCCAGCCCCAGGGTAGGACAGCAAGAAGGGCTTCCTGGAGGAGGTGCGGCTCAAGTATGACTGTTAGAAGAGTAAGAGTTAAGTAGTGAAGTTGGAGAAAGGGACAGAGGAAGAAAGAGTGTTTCAGGCAGAGCAAAGACAGGCTGAAGGATGGAGAAAGGTCTGTGTGGCTGAGCCCAGAGTGTGGGAGGGGCATGGAGAGAAGCGAGGCTATTCCTCCGTTGGGTGAAGGCAGAGGCAGTGTGGCTGGAAGGAAGCAGTAGGTTCGAAGAGTGGTTTTAGAAGTCAAAGGGGCCGGGCTTGGCCATGGAGGCTTCTGGAAGGGGAATGCAAAGTTACAGATGATGCCGCTGTGTCGCCCCAGCTTCCGGCTGCAGCCGCACGCACTCAGCCGTCACCCTGGGGGACTGGAGTGACCCGCTGGATCCTGATGCTGAGACCCAGATGGTGTATCGGCAGCTGCTTCTGGGGCGGGACCGGCTCAGGTGGGTCCCATCCCGCAACCCACTTTGCTGTGTCCTCCCCATGATCACCGGTTCATTCTTCCCATGTGCCTCTGATGAGCTTCTGGGTGGGGCCAGGCTCTAGGGGAGGACTGTTTTCATGTTCAGGTGGGCTCTAATACGGAACTAGATCTTGGGACCTTTTGTCTCTTTTTTCCACTTTGGCCATGCCACATGGCATGTAGGGTCTTAGTTCCCTGACCAGGGATTGAACCCTTGCCCCCAACATTGGAAGCTGAGTCTTAACCACTGGGCTGCTAGGGAAGTTCCATGGATCTTGAGATCCTTTGATATCCAGGACTCCCAAGACACAGGCATCAAGTGTGGATGTGTGTCCCCAGCCCCTCTTGGCTGATCTCAGGATCACTGTAACTCAGTGGTGGAGATTTGTTCCAGCTTACAGTGTGAGTCCTGAAGCTGGCCTGTCTGGTTTCAAGTTCTGGACTGGCTGTGTGACCTTGGGCGAGTTGCTTACCTTCTCTGTACCTCAGTTTTCTCAAGTCTGGAAAATTAGGGTACCAACAGTCCTTACCTCATGGGGTTGTCCTGAGGACCGAATGAGCTCATACAGATAAAGCACTTTGTAAGTGCCTGGACACACAGTTAGCTTTCTGTATAATAAAAACATAAAATATAATACCCTTTCTAATAATAAAGGGTAACAATTATTATTATGCTGTGCAACCTTAGGCAAGTTACTTTACGTCTCTCTCTCAGCGATCATCTGTGTCACGGAGCCACTAGTCAGTATCCACCTGTGTTTTGTGCTAATTAAACGAGTTTATACATGGAACAGGCTTGGAATAGCATCAGACACTCTATGTTTGCTGTGGTGATGATGATGGTGATGATGATGGTTTAATGGGAAGCTGTAATGTCTCCTTCAACCAGCAGAATCTCTGGGTTCAAGAGCAGGATTGGGACTCAGGGACCAGCCTGGTTTTCTCCCTCTTAACTTTCAGGATGAAATTCCTGGAGGATTCCAACATGCATACATCTCTGGAGGCGGACCCAGAGCAGGGCTCCAGGGCCATGGAAGGTAAGGGGGTAAGGAAATCCCTTTTCTTTCTCTTCTTTGGTACCTCCCACAACTTGCCAAGGACCTCCCACCCCAGTCTCTGTGCCCCCTTCCCCCCACCCCACCCCACTCTCCTGTTTGCAATCCACCAGCAGGTCAGGGAGCTGCACGTGCAGCTCTGGCACATCTTAGGATTCTCGGGGCACCAGGCACATCCAAGAGCCTGAGGAAGCCACTGGATCTGAACTAGAGCAGCCTGCCGTGGGCTGGCTGAAACCCTATGGCCTCCTCTTGTCTCTCCCAGGGGCCTGTACTGATGCCCTGGCTCGGCAGAGGGAGGCAGCTGCCCACCTGCTGGAGGTGCTCGCAGACCTGGACCAAGCCCATGAGGAGTTCCAGCAGCAGGAGCAGGGGAAAGTGGTTTGGGGCCCCCTGAGGCCCTGAGGGGATGCCAGAATCAGCCTGGGAGGAGGAGGAAGGAGCCAGTGGGCCCTTCTCAGTATCCCCTGGCCCAGAATCTCCTCGTGGCTGTTCTGTACCTCACTGATGATGTGGCTTGCAGGTTCCTAGAGATATCCTAATCCCATGTGTCCTAAGCCCAGAACCCAGGCATGGAACTCTTTTGGCTGGGAACCAGCCTTGCACTGAATGAATCTCACCCTCTGGGTTGAGGCAGACTGGAATGGATGGAATAAGGACTCTGACTTACTTGGCTCAGCTTGAGGTCTCTGCTTCACTGGACTGGCCTCTACCCACACTGACAAGGGGCAGCCTGGCCCTGAGCTGCTAGATACAGCTGTACCCGAATCCCTGGTGCCCATGTGGCCTTGCTGCCCCAAACAGGCACTAAAATGGGCTCAACCCTTCCTATTTTCATGTCTGCCAATCCCTGTAACCTCATTGATCCTCCTGAACCCTGTCCTTAGCCAAGAATCCTAACCACAAGCTTCTACAATCAGGAGCCCTCAGGAATAACTGAGGCCGGGAGCCCAGTATGCCTGACTCAGACCCTTGAAGCCTGAGAAACCTCAGGCCAGGCTCTTTCCTTCTCTTTGAGCCCCAGTTTACCCTGTATAAAATGAGTGAGTGAGTTGATATGTGTGATTTTCAAAATGGGTTCCATGGTGATAGTATAGGAAACAGGGAGGGATTTCTCAGACTGTGGTCCACAGCCCATCCTCAGGGTATCTACTGGAAATGCAGCTTCCTGGATCAACTGAATCAGAATCTGAGGGAGCATGAGGGCAGGCATCGGGGCGTTCAGCATGTTCCACAGGTGATGTGGATTGCACGTGAGATTTGAGGATCACGGGGTTGGGCGATTTTATATTGAGGTGAGCTTTTGTTTGAGAATGAATCACAGAAGGTAAAATGTTGGGGAATACCCAACTGGCAGGATTGGAAGGGTGTCCAAATATTCATTTCCCGTTTTGTGTAACTAGAGGGTAGGACAGAAATGTTAAGGACCAGGAAAGATGCGGTGCTATCCCAAAGGTGCCCAGCAGGGGTCGCCTGGAGCTGCAGCATCCACTACAGCCCCCAGCCTCCTGGGATGTGAGAGGTTGATAGGAGACTTGCTGCAGGTCCGGGACAGGTCCTTGTCTTCCCTAGACAGAACCTGGTCCTCCTCCCCGAGGGCAGAGACTGGGGTTCTGAGGTTCCCGCAAGCCATTACGGCGTCTCCCAGCCCCCCCATTGTTTCCTGAAGGCTCCCAGCCTGAGCTCATTCCTAGTCATTGAACCCAGGAGCTGCGTGCATTGCCTTGCACCTGTGCTGGAGAACAGAACTTCAACTTGTACACTCTTGGGGACTAGGAATGGGAGGGTCTGCCTCCGCCACCATCACACCCCCGGCCCACCCCAGGACAGGAGAAGCGTGGGGACCCTCCATCTCCAGCTGCCCGAGCCTGACAGGGACAGTGGGCCTGGGTCACCAGGGCGGGCAAGCTCCCCCATGCGATGGACTGAAGTCCCCCAGAAACAGAGCCACCCACGCCCCTTCTTGACAGGAAAAGACCCAGTTGAGGAGGAGAAAGGCCATTTATTTCTCCACCCACAGTGGGACTGGTAGATTTTCAAAAGAGCAATCGCTGGCGTCCCTTTAAATCTTGGCTGACTTCCACCATGGCAGCCAATCAACAGAGGCGGAGCTGGTGAGTTGCCTGAGCAACAGGCCCCTGGTTGGCCGAGGCTATCAGCCACCCCACTGCCCACTCCCGAGGAAAGGGAAATGGACTCTTTGCTGTCTGGACTGCTTTTTAAACCTGCTGGCCTACGCCAGGCCTCCTCGTCTCGCTCCTGAAGCCAGAAGCTCCAGCCTTTGGATCTTGATGTTGAGAGTGATTTGGTGGAGAGAATGGGGTGGGGAGGAAAGGAAAACAGTGCCTTTATCAGGGACAGACATAAGGCTTGGGGATGGGAGGGGAGGAGGTCAGGGTCCCAGAAGGATGAAGAGACATAAGCACAAAATAAGATTCTTCTAGTCTGTCTCCCTGGCCTGCCCTTTTGCAAAACTGCTGAATAATCTGGGGGCTTCCACCCCGTGGGCCATTAGTGGGTGGCAGAGATGGGGGGAGACTGAGCTTCCCAAGTGCCCCCTTTTCTCCTGGAGCCCCATCGGGCCCCCAGGTGCTAGCCCTGAGCCCTTGCTCGCAGACAAGCCTGTGCAGATGCGATAGAGACACAGATGGGAATCCACCTGGGGTATCACAGGGGTCTTTCTGTCTCTTCCCCCTCAGTCTGGGGGTAAGTAGAGGCACGTGGGTGTGCGTGCATGTGTTCAACAGGACACGTGTGTTTGTGTGAGGGGGTGGGGCTCTGTCTTTTTAGTAGGGAGGTTGCTATGTTTTCCGGTACACCCTTGCAACCCTCTCAAAGAGCTAGGGTCGAAGCCGGCTGGCCTGCCATCCTCCCATAATCCCAACTGCTACCAGCCAAATCCCCGGAACGCTCCTGGCTCCTCCTGCAGGCTCCTCCCCAGCCCTGAACCTGGGCCGCCAGGACACACCCGGCGGGCGGAGGGAGGCATGTGCCGGACCAGGGGCAAAGCAGGAGGGAAGGTGGGCAGCCTCGGGCCTCAGGCCTTGGCCACAGCCTCAGACACACCCTGGGCTGTGAGCTCCGCCAGCACGTTGTCTAGGTAGCTAGCGTCCGGGTAGCCATGGCCCGTCAGGTTGGATCCAAACTCGGTCTTGTGGTGGATCTCATTCCACACCACGGTGTCCGACTCGCCTGTGGTGTTGGACGTCCCTATGGTGAAGATGAGTCTCCGTTCCCAGGCGGTGATGAGCAACCTCAGCACCTGGAGGGCGGGGCAATGGCGGGGCAAATGGGGGCGGAGCGAGCAAGGGTCACAGGCTCCCAGCAGGCCCAGGGCTTGAGTCCCTCCCCGTCCACCCTGAGGTTACCCTGCAAGATTCTCCGTGGCCACCCAGCGTGCTCACTTCCTTCCCTAGACTGACTCCCACTCTGAGCTCCCCCAGTAAAACCACTTTCCATGTTACCAGCCTATTTCTTTGGGGTGAAGAGTCTCAAACTGATGACTCTCAGCTGTGTTTGGTTTGAACCTCACGCTGTATTAAATAGCAGCTTCGTTCCTTCGTTGGCAGTATTCAAAAACCTGAAGGTTTCACGTGAAAATCAGAATTTCTGGCTTCTTTTGAAAAACAAAAAGTAAAAGCCGACACTCTTCTGGTGCGGCAGTGGAGTCTAGACTGCTTGGGTCAAATCCAGGCTCCTGTGTGACCTCGCTGTGTGACCTTGGACAAATGACTTGCCCTCGCTGAGCCTTGTTTATCTCTAAAATGGTGTTAAGACCTTGACCTCAGCGGGCTAGTAAATGAAATGAGGTTTTGAGGCCACTGGCAGGGCTAGACACATGCACACTAGATGGCTATGCTCAGTGCTGGGGCCCTGGCCTGCTCCTGCACCCCCTTGTCCTCGCGGCACCCACCTTCCGGCCCTTCTCGTTGTTGGGCAGATAGCAGTGGCGTGGGAAGCCTCTTGCAGTGAACTTCTTGCCCGGGTTGGGGTGCTCAGGGCCCTGTGGGGAGGGGCAGCAGGGGGCTTGAACCTCAGACGGCAGTGGGGAACCGCTGGCGAGTTCAAAGTCAGGGGCCTGAGGGCTCACCTGGATGCCGGTGGGGATGTCGTAGACGATGCGGATGGTCTGGGTGTCAGCGAAACCGGGCAGCGAGTGAGGGATGAGGTGAAACTCCATCTTCCCGGGAGGCTGAGTGCCCGTCTTCTCCCCATAGATGGCCTTGCAGGTGGGGCACTGCAGGCTGCCATCCTGGGGCGGGGGAGGGGGCGTGGCTGTGAGGTTCCCAGGCGTCTGGGCCCCTCCCCAGCCCTCCTGCCCGTCCCCTCCCCCCTGGCCAGCCCACCTTGTTGCCATTGGAGTACATGGCCACGAGGCACAGCAGGTGGTACATGTGGCCACAGCGGCCCAGGCGGCCCACGAGCTCAGGTCGCACACCCTTGTGCCGAAGCACGCCCTCGTAGCCAGAGGCCGTGACCAGCCGCTCCATGCAGATGGTGCAGTCCTGGGGTCAGGGGGAGCACAGAGGTGAAACTGAGGACTGGGGCGGGCAGGACACCCCCAGGTCAGCACTGCCCCTCAGCAGGGGCCAGACCCTCACCCCACCCCCAAGGGCAGCAGGCCGCCCCCTCTCTGGCCTCCATCTGTCAAAGGGAGGGGACACCCCCAGGTACTGAATTCAGGTGCATGGCAGAGGAAGAGATGGCTCCCGCACACCCCCTCCAGATAGATTCAATGCTTAACTATCGAAAACAAAGCTTAAATACGTTTGTTGGAAAAATATGGGTAAAAATAAGATGCAAAAACTGTTGATTATCAAAAGGTTGATAAATGTGATTCTGTTAAACGTAGCATTGGTGTTTATCAAAAGATGCTGTAAAGACAATGAGAAGGCAAACTCACAAACTGGAAGAAGAAGCTGTAACACATAGAACCTCACAAGGAGTGGGGTGCTGGGGTCTCCATCTCTGGAGGGGAGGCTGCCTGCCCTCCGCCCCCCTCCTTGCTCAGGGGCTCACCTCCTCAGGTGGATTCTTCACCTTCTGCATGTACCTTCGAACCACATCTTCAGGGTTTTTACCTGCAAGGACAGCATTGGGCTAGGCCTGACTGTACCCCGAGTCTAGCCCTGAGGGCATGGCTCAGGACAGGGTCAGTCAGAGGGATAATGTCAGAAGCTGTAACAGCTGGTGGGAGTCACATGTCAAGGGTTGCTTGAGGTTTTATGTAATCGGAGTTGGTGGTGGATGGGACCAGAAGAGCTCAGATGGGTTAGCAGGGTTAGTTCAGGGGTCAGGGTCTAGCTTAGGAGGCCTACTCTTCTTCAGGTGCTTCTTCTTGGTCTTGCGGCACACCCCGGGCACGCCAGGCACGGGCTTGACGTCGCTCTTGCTCACCGGCGGTGGATGCAGGATGGGCTTGGGGGCCCGGGTCAGGCAGACGGGCAGCCCCGCGGCGCAGAGCAGGATCCCAGTCATCCCTGCGGGACGCCAGGCAGCGATAGTCAGGGGGCGGGGTGCTCATCCAGGCCCTGTCCGCCCTGCTCTCCCATCGTCGAGAGGACCCTTAGGGTCTCTCCCCAGACTCCGCCCACCTGGTACACCCAGGAATCCTCGGATGGGTGGATGGGGTGTGTCCCATGGACGGTGCCCACTCAGCCCTACCTAAAGTTGAAGCCAAGTTGAGAGCCTTCTGCGGGCCCCGCCCACCCCAGAGTTATAGCCCAATGGTAGGGGATGTGCCCTCTGGGCCACGCCCACCAAGGGGCGGAGTCAGTGGGCAGACTGGTGGGGCTGCCACCTTGTGGGCCCCGCCCTTCTTTTCCGTCCTTGACTGGACCTTACCTGCCAGGGCCGGGTGGACTGGCCCTGTACCATTCAAGTTCTTCACTGGGAGCGCAGGGACCCTGAGAGGAGAAGAGAAGAGATTGTAGCCTCCCCAGACCAGATCAGGGGACCCTGCTTTGCCTTCTGTCTCTGGCTCATGGGCATGCTCTGATTCCTTTCTGCCTGTCCCACTCATCTAGAATGACCACTAGAGAATTCCATTCCTACTCTGACAACCTTCTGTCAATATTACGGGGTAGGGTGTGGCCAGGACCTCTGCCCCCCGTGATAATGGAATGAGCCCCTAGACTTAGTACTGACCCTCTCCCACTCCACAGCTGACCTCTTCCCAGGTGAGAGAAGTTGGCTCCCAACTGTTCCTTTTCATTGACTATTGTGTCTGAAACCCAACTATTCATGACTTAGCCAAACTTCTCTCAGAGTTTGCTGATACCCATAAAAGTTCTGGGAAAGAAGGATTTAGGGATCACCAAGGATCCACTTCACTGTCTCCCACTAGGACATTCACAACATATGTGAACGTATTAAAGGCTCTGAAAAGTCCTGCATAAGGAAACAGGTTAGCTGTGGCTAATCCAGGTTTTCCAGAGACATTGAATGAAGAATGAACTTCCCCCTCTGGAGTATTTAATGATGTCAGTTCTGGTGACTAAGGCATTATCCCCTGTTCAAATGAAAAGGTCTCAGAAAAATGTAGCTTGCCTCCCATCTTTGCTCTTCCTTCTGAAGAGATCTAGCTTTTGGAATCATTCAGAGCTGCTTTCATATTTTAGCTCAACCATTAAGCAGCTGGATGGAGAAGGAAATGGTAACCCTCTCCAGTACTCTTGCCTAGAAAATCCCATGGACAGAGAAGCCTGGTAGGCTACAATCCATGGGGTCACAAAGAGTTGGACACGACTGAGCAACTTCACTTCAACACATGGCACATCACCACATCTCTTATAAATGTGTTTCCTCATCAGTTAAATGGGCATAATATGGCACCTCCCTTTCAAAAAGATCCCTTGGAGAAAGGAATGGCTACCCAATGCCTTGGGAATTCCATGGGCAGAAGAGCCTGATGGGCTACAGTCTATGGGGTCACAAAGAGTCGGACACAACTAAGCAACTAACACCTTCACTTTTTTTTTTCATGGCACTTCCCTTACATATGCCCTGGAGAGTCAGTGAAATTCTACATGTAAAAGGCTGAGCACATTTCCTAGTACCTACTACAGACTCATAGTTTCAACCATCATCACTACCATCATTGGGCTTCCCAGGTGGTGCTAGTGGTAAAGAACTGGCCTGCCAACACAGCAGACACAAGAGAAATGGGTTCGATCTCTGGGTTGGGAAGATCCCCTGGAGGGGGCATGGCAACCCACTCGAGTATTCTTGCCTGAACTGCAAAGAGGTCAAACCAGTCAATCCTCAAGGAAATCAATCCTGAATATTCATTGGAAGGACTGATGCTGAAGCTCCAATACTTTGCTACCTGATGTGAAGAGTTGAATCATGAGAAAAGACCTTGATGCTAGGAAAGATTGAAGGCAGGAGGATAAGGGGACAGCAGAGGACGAGATGGTCGGATGGCATCACCAACTCCATGGACGTGAGCTTGAGCAAGCTCTGGGAGATGGTGAAGGTCAGGGAAGCCTGGCATGCTGCAGTCCATGGGGTCACAAAGAGTCAGACACGACTGAGCGACTGAACACCAAGCACCATCATATCACCATCACTGTGTAATCCTGGTTAATCTCACCTCTCTTGCACCTCAGCCCACTAAGTATAACTTCTCTCCATCTTGGAGAGGAAATGCTCCTCTGTCTCCTGTGCTCCTCAGTCTCCTTGTCTGTAAAATGGGGATGATACCTGTCAGGAGGGTTGAAGGAGGAGGCCAGCTGTGATCTGTACAATGTGCCCACCTGGGTCCAGACCTCAGGGTTTAGCTTTGTGGGTGAACTGGTATCTTGCTGTGGATGGGCATGAAATCGGATGGGGAAGTTTTGCTAAGGAGGAGTGTCATGAAAGCCAGGGACCAGGGACTTCCCTGGTGGTCCAGTGGTTAAGATTCCATACTCTCAACTCAGGAGTCCTGGGTTTGATCCCTGGTCATGGAAGTAGAAGGAAGATTTCGCATGTGGCAACAAAGATTTCCCATGCCACAAGTAAGACCTGACACAGCCAGAAAAAAAAAAAAAGAAAAAAGCCAGGGGCAGCATGAAGGCCTGGGGTTGCTGCAGGAGGCAGTGCAGAAAGGGGCGGGGGCAGGGACAGCTGGGGAAGGCGCTGCAGCCCCCTTGGCAAGCCTGCTCAGGTCTGACCCGGTCAGTGCTGTTTGGACACCTGCCCCGCAGGCGCAGTCGGCACCAGCGAGCTGGGGGGAAGGTGTCTTTAAGCCAATGGTACACTTGGCAGGTTTGCGTGCCACTCCAGTGGGTCCAGAAACACACACACACACATACCCCTCGGAACGTGGGCTATATATGCATGCACATGTATAGGGAACATGCCAAGTGCAATAGAACACAGATTCATGCACACATGAAAAACACTGCACAGACCAGCACACACCCCTGCAAACATGCCCCCGGCTCCATGTACACACACGCTCCAGGGATCACATGGCAGTTGCACGCACACACAAATGTGCCCACAACCCAGGAGGCCCCCTTCCTGTGTAGAGATACAGACACAGATACACGTATACTTGGGGAATGTGCCACACACTCTTGCACGCAAACACACAAACACACACACAAACCAGGGAATACACACCATGCATACATACACACAGACACACCTCAGGGAACACACTCCACGAACACACACAGGTCTAGACATAGACACACACTTCTACACAGAGAACACCACAGAAAC
The DNA here is from genome assembly GCF_023699985.2 of Odocoileus virginianus. Classification (NCBI taxonomy): domain Eukaryota; kingdom Metazoa; phylum Chordata; class Mammalia; order Artiodactyla; family Cervidae; genus Odocoileus; species Odocoileus virginianus. The sequence goes on along the minus strand of NC_069685.1, from coordinate 57,150,414 downwards.
ATGGACACACACACTCCAGGGAACACAGCGCCCAGAGAGATACCCACGTGCAGACACCACAAAGACATTCAATTGGACAGGAGAAGCCGGGTGGGACAGACTGGTCCACACACTCTGACCTACACTCCCCCACACTGACATGCAGACACTTGGCTGGAGGCTCCCACTTTACACACACAGTAACACACACATGCACGGCACACAGCCCTCTTTTTGTGCCTGCCCAGCGTCACAAGCTTATACCCAGTCAGCCAGGATACCCCTCCCAGACCCCTCCCCTGAGGAGGGTGGCAGCATCTGGAGCAGACACTGGGGTCCCCAAACACTCTGGTGACCTGGAATCACTGAACACAGCTCCCGAGGGAGGTGTAACAGAGGAGAGGTACCGTGGGGCCCCCAGGCTTGGGTAGCTGAGGTGTGACAGGGGAAAGATGCTGTGCCTCAGTCTCCCCATGTGTAATGGGAATAGAGTCTTGCAAAGGTTCAATGGGATAAAACATGCAAAGCTCATAGTCTGTTGCAGGGGTGAGAGTGGGCATGTCTTGAGTTTCTCCTCCTTGCAGGCTTCCAGGACCCAAGGGATGGGGGATCCATCTCCCCCTTCCTGGCATCTGTCATAATCCTCCAGGACATTCCTGTAGGGAGACCATCGCCCTAATCTCATCCCCCCTACATCCTCTTTTTTTGTTGTTCTTGGCCACACTGCACAGCATGTGGAATCTTAGTTCCTTGACCAGGGATTGAACCCACACCACCTGCACAGTGGGAGCACAGAGTCTTGTCCACTGGACCAACAGGGAAGTCCCCCAATCCTCTTATAAGATAGCATGCAGGCACCTCTGGCTTCTCCTCTTTCCGCCATCCTTTGAAACACTTCCATTGTATCATTGCTGTTAATATTATTGGCATGCAGATCTTAGTTCCCTGACCAGGGATTGAACCTATGTCCCTTGAAGTAGAAGTGTGGAGTCCTAAGCACTGGACAGCCAGGGAATTCCTTAAAACACTTCCAGTATAGACACACTGTTAAGGTCCTCTCTATAGCCAGGGCTTCCCCATCCCCTTCTTCCTTCCTTCCTATCTCATGAGAAAACAATCCTTCCTTCTCCCCAGGGCTATCTGTAAAATGGGTGGAAAGAAAAATATTTAGCATGAGGACCACCACTTCTTGTCTCCTACCTGTGGCAGACATCACTAATCCATCACAGCACTCTCTCGAGACAAGTAGAATCATCAGCACAGATTTCTAGGGAGCCTCTACCAACCAGCAAGGACAGTTGGCTACCTCAGGTCTATATGAAGCACAAAGTCTGGTCTGGCTCATGACACTGGTCATGCTGAGCCTTTGGCCAGGGAGTTAGGGAGGAGACTGAGGGGACCCCAGAAAGGAAGTATTTTAGATCTTAGCAGTCCTCCAATCTCTGGCACCCTTTAAAAGCCACAGAGCTCTGGGTTACAAAAATGTCTTGCTCCTGGGAGGAGGGTTGTGAGTAAGGTGTGATGGTGGGGCTGTTTTGTATTTACCCATCGGCAAGCTGGGGGACAGTCCCCAGGTGGCCCCCAGCCTCTCTCAATCTGCAGGCCCCCTGCGAGAACCCAGGGTAGCAAGGTTCCCACGATGCCGGAGCGTGGGAACCACCCAGGCCCCCTTTTGATGTGGGATGCACTGTTTCCTCCCAGTCAGTCAGTGAGAACATCCTCCTGCCCTGGACAGGAGACCGCTGCCCGCAGGCCTCCGGGAAGGAGGGGCGGGCTTTCGCCCTCGGCTCCGCCCTCCCCCCCTCCCCCGCCTCAACGCCCCCACATGGCAAAGGGTCAGAGGAACCCTGCAGGCCTGAAACCTGTTCTGACCAGAAGCTGTCCCAGGGCAGGGCTGGGTCCGATGCCTTGCTCATCCCTGCGCCAGATCCCGCTCCTCTATCCTCAGTCCTTCCTGGCTCTTACCTTGCTGAGAGTAAAGTCCAGCCTCCTTACTGCATGGGCTTTCCGGGTGGTGCTAGTGGTAAAGAACACGCCCGCCAATGCAGGAAAAATAAGAGATGTATTTTTGATCCCTGGGTCAGGAAGATACCCTGGAGGAAGGCACGGCAACCCATTCCAGTACTCTTGCCTGGAGAATCCCCATGGACAGAGGAACCTGGCAGGCTATGATCCATAGGGTGCCATAGAGTGGGACATGACTGAGCGACTTAGCATGCACACATTACCGTATGCAACACAGCCAGTACCGATCCCTTGAACTCTATTTTTCCTGCGCTCCCCCCTGATCCACTCCACCCCAGCTTCCTGGTTTCCCTGGGATTCTGCAAACAGGCCAGGCACATCCTCACCCCAGGGCCTTTGCACTAGCTGACTGCTCTTCCAGAATGCCCAGTTATCCTCATGTTCTGCTCCCTCACTCAACACAGGTTTCTGCTCAAATGTCACCCTACCAGAGACCTTCCTTGCCACTTTAGAGAGGCCTCTGCCTTTGCTCTTACCTTACTTAGTTTTATAACATGATATATAACTGATATAATATTAATATTATAATATATTATACATAATTAATATTATATATATAATATCACAATCTGATATAAAAGTCTATAAAAGACTTTATAAAAGTCTCCCATATAACCAGACCTTCCTTGGCACTGTAACCTCATCTCTTACCCTCTCCATCTCTCTACTCCACACGCTTCTGCTGTTGCTCTAAAATGCAGAGCCCTGTGACTTCCCTGGAGGTCCAGTGGTTAGGACTCTGCACTTTCACTGCAGAGGGCTTGGGTTTGATCCCTGGTCGAGGAACTAAGGTCCCAAATGATGCACAGAGAAGCATACACACACACACACACACACACACACACACATATAATAGACGAGACATTGTTATATATATATAATAGATGAGATGTTATTCTCTCTATGTATAAAATAACAGTGTCTCATTGATTAAAATAATAATAATGAACTGCTGAGCCCTTTTGAGGCGCGCGCACTTGCTGCGCCCTCCGCCTGAAGGCTTTTCTCACAGAGGCTGCTGTGGTGCTGCCTCAGCAGGAAGACTTTCCTCACCACCCACTGTCACCGCTAGTACATGGCATGCAGTAGATTTTCAAGAAAGACTTGTTGCATGAAAGAAGGAAGGAAGACTGGATTTTTGGGGGATGTTCCGAGGCGATGCTCGGGCATAATCTCCCCGTGAATTTTTTCTTTTTGCACACATTGGAAATGAGCCTTGAAGCAGATGCCCAGAGAAGCCTCTCTGTAGTCTCTGGTCCCCTCGGAGACTCTCTGCCAATGTCCATTCGAAAATGAGCACACTGGAATTCCCTGGTGGTCCAGTGGTTAAGACTCTGCCTTTCTAAGGCGGGGAGTGTGGATTTGACCCCTGGTCAGGGAACTAAGACCCCACAAGCTGTGCAGTGTGGCCAAACAATTTTTTTAAAAAATGCTGTGAAGTGAGCACGCTTTGTGGGCATCCGTGGGAACAGCCCGAGTAAGCTTTCTCTAAGAAATTTCCAGAAATGCTTCGCATCCTTCTTAAGGCAGAGATTCCATGGCCAGGCTTTGAGGAACCCTGACCTTTCCTGGAAATGGTCTCAGGGAACACGCCTCACACAGATGGCCTGGGGTGGGGAGGGGCAATAATTTCAAGAGCTCGCTATGTCCCAGACTTGGCTGTATACCCTCCCTCCGTCACCTGATCGTCCCATTCTATAGAGGGGGAAACTGAGGCACAGAGAGGTGAAGTCACTGGCCAGTAAGTGGGAGAGCTCAAATGTGAGCCCAGAATGTCAGATTCTAGTCTGTGCTCTTCTCCACACACACAAAACCAAGTTCTCTTACCCTGGTTCAGAGACTAAGACAGGAGGCTGTATTTGAGAAAAAAAATCTCCCCAGAGTGAGTCTGGAAAAGGGCATTTGGCTCCTCTCTCCTTCTTTTGTCAAAAGACAAGCAAAGAGAGATGCCTTGTACCTGCTCTGGCTGGGAGAGCAGCGTTCAAAGGCAGGATGAGATACCACGGGGAGGGTTTCCTAGATGCTGTTCCTCACACCATTCCCTGCCCTTTCCTGTCTGGCTGTCTTTGCCACACTGTACCCACTGCCTGTCCATACTGTCTATTCTAAAGTCACCTTTTCTCTTTGAAGACAGGTTTCAAGGTCACCAACTTCAGGAGGCTTTTCTGATTTACCCCCAGTGAATACATAACCACTCTTTTTTTTTTGCCACGCCATGTTGCACGATGGATCTTATTTTCCCAACCAGAGATTGAACCTTGTGCCTCCTGCTTTGGAAGCCCAGAGTCTTAACCACTGGACCACCAGGGAAGCCCTGACCACTTTTAATTCCCAGGGGACTGCGTTTGTCTTTTCTTTGAGGATACAGACGTTTCCTGTCTTCCTTTCTAGCTGTGGAATTCCACCCCATCTCTTCTACCAGACTACAAGCTTCTGGAAACTTGTCTAACCTGGCTCTGTGACCCCGGGATTGAGGATGAAACTGGGCATAAATGGGTTCTCAGTAAGTATTGAATAGAGGAGTTGAGCCAACTATGGAATAGATCTATTTCTTCTGAGGTATCTTCAGAGGGAGGCCTGGTGTCCTTAGAAACAGTAGCTCTCATACCAAATGTGCTCCCAGAGACAAGGTTGGAGCAGGGATGGCAAACACATGACTTGTGTATTAATACTAGGACTGCACCCATGGCAGACATCACCAATCCATCCCAGCACTCCTTTCGACTAAGCTAAAGGACTCCAGAAAGTCATTCCCGTTCAAGCAGAGACGGCACAGGAACTGAAATCTGTTTGTCATTTATCCTGCAGATGATGGAACTGAGGCACAGAGAGGGGAAGTGACTTCATGAAGGTCACTCAACTAGTTAGCAGTCCTGGAGTTTCTGAGTCAGAGGCCAGGGCTGAGCCCACCAGGCTGATATGTGGGGCCATCTGGAGGTGGGCCAGCCTTCTGGGCCCTCTGTGCCTAGAGGTGGGGCAAAGCCTTTGACCTGGACCCTGGAGCTGGCTCAGGCCTGGGAGGGCGCATCGGGGGCTGCACGAGTGGGTATATTTGCCTGCTCTGGGTGCTCCTTTCCATCCCAGGCAACAAGGGGGTTCAAGACCCCAGGGACACAGGAAACCACGCTGACACTCCCTATAGTTTCCATCCACCTACCTAGGCTGGCCTTCCTGTCCTCTCCCTCCCCTCCATGTCTCCGGCAGGCTCCAGACACGTCACAGTCTCTGATGGTGGTTTCAGGTCCCCCGATGGGCCTCAGGCCCTCCCTGGACACATGGTGCTTACCCCGTGACCCCTTGGAGAGCCCCTGGAGGTTCAGGCCTCAGCTATTTGGGTCCAGGTGGGTGGAGACAGAGCAGAAGTGGGAACGCCACATCGTGGGGAGAAGTGAGTTAAATAACACTTGGCACCTACCTCCCTGGACCTGCTCCTGTGACCTGCCCCCCCCTTCTTCAGTGCCCACTCCTTATGTACCTGAACTCTTGTCCCCCACAGTCCAGGGTCAACCAAGTCCCCACCCCCACCCCCCCACAGAGCCAGAGGGCTGAGAACATCACAGCAAGCTGCAGGGAGGTGCCCCATGGGGCCAGCCAAAGCCACAGACCATCAACGGCTGCCGTGGCCTGGCTCGCTTCCCCTTTGCTCGCGCGAGCACCCCTTGGGCTGCTTGAACAAGCCGCTGACCTTCTACGGGCCTCAGTTTCCCCCTCTGTCAAATGGGTCCCCTCGTCCCTGACCCTGTCCACTCCTAAGGATTTCAACAGTACCAAAGTCCCCTGGAGCGATATTTTGAGGGGTGGTAGTCAGTTAGGGCCCAGGTTTATCTGGAGGCCTGGGGCTCTAGGTCACCTCCCCCACCCTCCTGGTCTCTAGCCCGCTTTGCTTGCTTGCTCTGGTGGTTGGGGGGTGGTGCGGGGAGCCCAGGCAGGGGAAGGGAGGGGAGGGGAGGGCTGGCGGTTCCCACGGCCCGGGGCAGCCACTGGGGCAGCCGGGTGCTGACAGGAGTGTGTGGTTTGGCCTCCCAGGGAGCAGGGCAGGAAGTGCTTCAGGTCTAGGGGGGCAGGGTGGGAGGGTGGGGGGGATGGGGGTGTTTGGTTTGACCTTGTGGCGAGGTGCAGGAGGAGCCCAGCAGCGTGAGGGAAAAGACAAGGTTACAGCCACTACCCTCCAGCAAGGCCAGGAAGAGGGGGGAGTGGGCAGCCCAGAGACCCCACGGGGACGCGGCGTGGGAGAGACTTTCCACGGGGTGCCTTTGGGACTGCTGTTTTCTGAAGCATTAAAATGTAATACCTAGTAAAGAACCGGAGGAACAAAATGTGAATGCTTTCACACCTAAAGGTAAAATCACTGCAGGAAATGAAAAGAAGAAGGAAAATACCCAAACACACCAGCCACATCAAAGCCCACCCCACCACCCCCCACCTATCCTCCATGTCCAGAGTGAACCTGCGACAGCAAAGTCATCCCGGCCTGTCTCCAGCTCACACCACCAGCTGGCTCCCATTTCCCACAGAGGAAAAGCCAAAGTCCTCGACACAGCTTCAGGGCCCTTCAGGACTGGCCCCATTTCATCTCTGACCTCCTCCCCCGCCGCACACCCCCTGCTGCCTCTGGAGCCGCACTGGACTCCTCGCACAAACCACGCCTGCTCCTGCCTCAGGGCCTTTGCGCAAGCTGTTCCCCCTGTCTACAGTGCTCTCAGCAACCGCCCTCCCCCCATGCAGTTCTCTGCATAGCTTGCTTCTTAACCTCCTTCAATCCTTGCTCAAACATTATATTCTCAGTGAGGCCTTTTCTGACCTCTTCATTTTCAAGTATATCCCTCCCACTACTCCCTACACCCCTTCCTCTCTTTATTTTTCCTTGGTAGTCACTACTACTCTCTATCACATACTAGTATTTATTTATTTTGTTTATTGTTTGTCTCTCTCTAGAAATGTGAGCTTCAAGAGGGCAGAGATTGTCTATTTTGTTCATGGCTGGATCTCCAGGGCCCCCAAAGTGTCCTTGGCATACGGTAGTTGCTCAATATTAATAGAAGGATTAACTAATTAAAAAAACAGACCAGCATAGGCTATAGAGAAGGTAAAAAGAGGGACTTCCCTGGTTGGTCCAGTGGTTAAGGCATCACCTTCCAATGCAGGGGATGTGGGTTCGATCTCTGGCTGGGGAACTAAGATCCCACAGGCCATGGGACAGCCAGGCTTGCATGGGGCAACTACTGAGCCCAAACCCTCTTGCTCTGGAGCCCATGCACTGCAACTAGAGAGAAGCCTGTGAGCTACAAGGAAAGATCCCCCCTGCTACAGCAGAAGGAGCACTTGCAGATCAATAAGAAAGCAGGCAAGAGCCCTAGAGAAGGAGAAGCAAAAGAAACAAACAAGTGATTGGTAAAAGAAGCAATCACGGGTGGCCAGTAAACAGGAAGAAGTTCTCAGGCTAAGAATCAGAGGTTTGAAAACGCCAGCAGCATCTCAATGACAGCATCTTACCGGTCTGATAGGGATGTGCTCAAGGCGGCGGGGGTAAGCCCCTCTCCCACTGCTAGGGGGTGGGTTTGAAATGCAGGCAGTTTGATATCTGCCCCCCTGTTGGCCTTTGTTGCCAGCCCCACTGCACAGGGTGCAAAGACTGAGGCCCAGAGAGGGCAATGGGCTCCACTAGGGTCACACAGTGAGAGGAGCCAGGGAAGTTGGCCCCAAACTCAGCTACTGCGGGTCCCCCAACCTCCAAACACCTTGTGACCCTGGTCTGAAACTTGGAGTGGGCAGCCAGGGGGCCACCCTGATACCGTGACCAACTGGGATTTTTGAATCAGAGTCCTAATTGTGTGACCTTGAGCAAGTGCCAGGCTTTCAGAGCCTCAGTTTCCTCATCTGAGAAGTGGGGATAATAGGACCTACCACCGTTTCTGTGCACAGCAAGAGAGGCGATGCATGTAAAAGCCGTGAGACAGAGCCTGGGACATTGTGAGCGCTCAGTAAATGGAAACAGGCCTGCAGCTGTTCCCCCTCCCTCTCCCCTCCACCACGTGGGCTGGAAACTCTTAGTCTGCCCCACAGCTGTGTTCCAAAGTGCTGGACGCTGCCCTCTCAGGAGACAGGGCGGATCTTCCCCACCCCTGTGTCTCCGTCCCCCAGGCATCAGCTGCCAGCTGGCTTCCCGCCTCATCACAGGAGGGAGTGGAAAAAAACCCCAGCCAGGGGGACACTGTAGTCCCGCTGGCTGTGTGACCTGGAGACAAGTCAGTGCCACTCTCTGGACTTCCGTCCTGAGCTGGGGACGGGAGGTAAGAAGGATGACAAAGAATGAGGTCTGAGTTCACCCCTCCTTTGTGCACCGATCATGTGTGGTGACTTTAAATACATTTGCACACCCATCAGTTCTGATAAGCCAGCATACGAGGACTGGGGTGATTTTAGCTCCATTTGACAGATGGGGAAACTGAGGCCAGGGAGGAGAAGCTATGCACCTCTCTCTGCAGGGGAGAAGAAGGGTGGAGAAAAGGGAACAGAGAAGGAGAGAGCTGCTGAGAAGGAAAGAAAAAGGCAGGAGAGAACGAGCAAGAGACAGACAGAGACAGGGAGACACAGTCACAGAGACAGACTGAAAGAGAGGCTAAGACTGAGAAAGCTGTAATAGGAGAGTCCCAGACACACTGCTGTGTCTTCAATTGTGTCTGGCCCTGAAACTCACACATCGGAGTCCTATTCTTGTTATTCAGTTGCTAAGTCATGTCTGACTCTTGTGACCCCGTGGACTGTAACACGCTAGGTTCCTCTGTCCCTGAGATCTCCCAGGCAAGAATACTGGAGTGGGTTGCCATTTCCTCCTCCAGGGGATCTTCCTGACCCAGGGATCGAACCTGCATCTCCTGCATTGGCAGGTGGATTCTCTACCACTGAGCCATCAGGGAAGTCCCTGCTGGAGTCCTAACCCCTCTCCCTCTCCAAACTCACAGACACTTGGAGACAGGGTCTTTGCAGAGGTGATCAAGTTATGAACGAGGTCATTGGAGCGGGCTCTAATCAATAAGCCTGGTGTTCTCATAAAGAGGAAATTTGGACACAGGGATACAGAGGACAGATGATGTGAAGACAGGGGGAAGGTGCCTGTCTGTAAGCCAAGGCCTCACAGGAAACCCACCCTGCCAACACCTTGATCTCTGGCTTCCAGCCTCTAGAACTGAGACAATGCATTTCTGTTGTTTGGGCCTCCCCAGTCTGTGGCACATTGCTATGGCAGCCCAGGCACACCGAATGACTTAAACACAGAAGCAGAGTGACTGTGGGAAGGTCCATGAAGGGCTCTGGGTGTTCTGGAGGCCAGGGAAAAGGTGGGGGGCCTGGTTCTTCAGAGACACTGTCCCTTGCCCCTCATGGGCTTCACCGAGACCTCAGTTGCCTGGGCAATGGGAAGCTTCACTCTGGAGGAACTAAGGTCTGCCATCCCCATGCTTCCTTCCTCCCATGCCCTCCCTCAGCAGCAGACTCCACGTGTCCTGGGCCCACCCCCCTACTCTGAACCAGGGCTATTTTTGAAAAATGTGTTTGGTCACAACCTGAGACATGCAGGACCCTAGTTCCCCTGCCAGGGATCATACCTGTGTCCCCTGCATTGGAAGGCACAGTCCAAACCAGTAGACTGCTGGGGGAGCCCCTGAGTCAGGGGTATTTTTAGCTGATGTTCCTTGGCTATGCACCTCCTCCGCAGGGTCAGCCCTGACTACTCCCAAGCACACCACCCTGTCCCATCACCTCCCTAGTGCTTCCCTGTCCTTCCAACAACTGCGTTCAAGTACTCATTTGCAGGCTGTATGTCCAGCAGTTTGGACCCAATTTATCAGGCTCTGTGAACATGCACCCGCATGTTTAGAGAATTGATACCGAGCAATAAAAACTGAGCAACCCTCAGCTTGCCCTGAAACCGCCGTTTTCAAAAATTTCATCAGTGACTGAGAAATTCATTTCACCTGGCGACCCATGAAACGCATGTAGAAATCATGCAAAAGCTTCCTGGAGCAATTCTTACTGCGTATGACACATGCCAATATCTTCTGTTCTGTTCTCTTCATTTGATTCTATTCAGCTCTATTCCATCCCATTCTCAGAAAATTTTGGTTACAACCTTCTGACTTCATCATCCACTAGTGGGTTTCAGTGATACAGCCCTGGAGAGAAGGTTCTCGAATTCTTGCTGCAAAGGCACCTGGGACTTTTCTGCTTCTGACCCCTCCCACATCTATTCTAACTTGTTTTCTACTCTTGTCATCCTAGGGCCCTCCAGCCCGGCCAGAGCCAGGTTGTGATCTGCAAGGAGCCGCATGAATACCCGTTTGTGATTCCCAGATGGGTGAGTCCCTTCTGCAATGTTTCCCCAAAATGCTCTCCCAAACCTCCTCTGGTCTCCTCCCTGTGGGCACTGGGATGCTGGAGAGGAATGATCTGGAGGGGAAGGGGGAGAGGAAGAGAGGGCTAGGCGGGCAGGTGGCAGCTGCTGTAGTCCTTCCGGTGGAAAATCACAGCTCCCCTGCCCCCTATACCAACCGTCCTCTGGGATAGCATTAGTAGTCCTGGCTGCCACCGAAGGACCATCTCAATATAAGCTCTATGATCAGGCACACAACTCCCACTGGACAGATGATGATACTGAGGCTCAGTGAAGGAGAGGGACTTGCCCCAGATCTCATGGCTCAGAAGTGGCTGCCAAGAGGGGATCGGGACTCAAGCAGCCAGACTCTCAAAAGTTCGGAAGCCAGAGAGATTCAGAAAGTGAAAGAAAGTGTTAATCGCTCAATTGTGTCTGACTTTGTGACCCCATTGACTGTAGCCTGCCAGGCTCCTCTGTCCATGGGATTCTCCAGGCAAGAATACTGGAGTGGATAACCATTCCCTTCTCCAGGGGATCTTCCCGACCCAGGGATCGAAACTCGCTCTTCTGCATTTCAGGCAGACTCTTCACCGTCTGAGCCACCAGGAAGCCCAGAAAGATTTTGAAGGGCAGCCTGATTCAGGGCCCCAGGCCTCAGTTTCTGTTGGTGAAAGAGAAGACCTGGATATGGTGATCTCAGAGGTTGCTTCCACATCTGACCTTTGCATGACCACTCTCCTGGGTCATGCCAGAGGGATTGGAGCAGAGTTGACTTTTGGTGCCTGTTCCTGGTTTTGGGCACCACAGCCCACATCCCACCTGCCTTTTTCCCTTCTGGTCTATCTCAAGGTCAAGGTCTCTGCCCCTCCCTCATTCCAACTCTTCCAGGGTCAGGTCCTCTGCTGAGATCAAGTGAATCTGAACTCCCGGGTGGGAAGCTGACACGCTCACTAGGTCCATATCCTGGGGCATGGGTGCCTTAACCCAGGCATTTCCAAAGTTGGTATGATCCAGGTTCCCTTCCTCAGTGAAATCCTGCTGTGAAAACCAGTTCACAAAAGAGAGTCCAAAAAGGGCTGATCTCGTTAAAATGAAAGCAGAGGCTGGCTTCTTGGCCAGCCCCCCTCCTGCCACTAGGCCGTGTTGTCTCAGGGGTCCCTAAAGCCTGGCTTGAAAACCATAGTATTAGCCCCATGTAATGGTGATATTTCAGGTGTGGCCTTTAGGGCCACAGATATTGGACAATATTGGCTTGCTTGAGCCTCCACATGAGATGGGTATGGCCTGGGGCAGGGTATGGAAACCCTTTACAACTCCAAAGACAACACAGCACAGACTCCAGGAATCCCACAGTTCTGAATTTCAATCCCTGCCCTCCACCTGGGTGGCCCTCAGAAGTATCATACCTCTCTCAGCCTCTGCCTCTCCATCTGTAATAGGGACATGATAGAATTGGGCGGTGGGGGATGTGGGTAGTAAATGAGATGGTGCAGAAAAAGAATTTAGTAAATAGCAGACATGGACTATACACCATTATGGCTTCCCAGGTGGCTCAGTGGTAAAGAACCCGCCTGACAGTGCAGGAGATGCAGGTTTGATTCCTGGGACCGGAAGATCCCCTGGAAGAGGAAATGGCAACCCACTCCATTATTCTTGCCGGGAAAATCCCATGGATAGAGGAGCTTGGCGGGCTGCAGTCCATGGGGTCGCAAAGAGTCGGACTTGAGTGAGCGACTGAGCACGCGCGCACACAAAACCAGTGTAGCTGGAGCTATGGCTCCATCACTTGTGAATTGCACGATCTAGGATGTGTTACTAACACTCCCCATGCTGCAAATTGTTCGTTATCTGTAAATTGGGGCTGACGACGCTCGCTCCCTCATAGGGTCCTCATTCCTGGAGATAAACGAGCCTTAAGGTGCTTAGTTAAACTCTTGGCACAAAGTGAATACTTAATAGACGCTAGGTATTACTTATGATTTTTATAATTACTGTAATTCTTTGTTCCTAGCCCTAGTGGGCTGCCACCCCTGCGCCCAGGGCCCGGCTTACCCCGGCGGGATGGAGGCGCGTGCGCTCACGCTGGTGGCGCGCTGGGGCCCGGGCCGGTTGAGGTTGTTCTGCCCCGGGGTGGGCGCGCCGCCGGGGGCGCTCGGGCTCCGCGGGGGCGCGCCAGGGGGCTGCGTGGGCTCGGCGGGGCCGGCGGCGGGCGCGGCCCAGAGCGCGGCGCCGGCGAAGGTGGCGCTGGGGCGCACGGTGAGCGTGCCCGCTGGCCCTCCCGGAGGCGGCTGGGGCGGCGGGGGCGCGGGGGGCGCCTTGCGGCGCTGCGAGGCCAGGATGGCGTTGGAAGCGGCGCGCGTGCTGTTGACCAGCAGGCACTGCTGGCACGAGCAGGGCTGGCCCGAGCTGGCGCCCACGGGCCACGACTGCGATTTGGGGATGGAGCCGACGGTGAGCGGGTAGGCGAGGTCCAGGCGGCGGCGCAGGCGGCGGCGCCGGCGCGTCTGGCGGTTCATCTGCGACATGCTGTTGAAGTAGATGAGGTAGCAGAAGCCGAGCGACGAGAGGTCGAGCCACGGGTGCTGCTTCTCGTAGGCGTTCTGGATGGTGATGCAGATGTCCATGTCGTAGGCCGTCCACGCGCCGCCGTCGTTCTCCCACTCCCACACGATGCCCTTGCCCGGCGCCGACGACGGGTCGTAGAAGTTGCGCCGCACTGGCCGCATGGTGCCTGTGCTCACAAGGGGGGCGGGAGTCAGCGCACCCGAGGGCGGTGAACCTCCGCGGCCGGGCCGGGGCGGGGTCGAGGTCGGGGTGGGGGGTGGTCAGGGCAGGCCAGAGGGGCGGGAGACGACCCCGGGGGGTCAGTATAGGCGCAGGAGCGAGCTTGAAGGTCAGCACAATATGGGTTGGGGCCAGCAGAGCGCAGGGTGGGGGCGGAAGGCAAGGAAGTGGGGTGTCAAGACAGTACGGGGATGCCAGTCAGGAAAGGGAGGAAGGGAGGCAAGCGGCCCCACCTTTCAAGGGTCGACACAGGCACCTAAACAGTGGCCATCACAGGCCTGGGGGGTGGAGGAGGGGGCGGGGAAGAAGGGCGAAGCCGGTGTGGGATCTGTTTAGACCAGGGGGGAGCTGGGAAGCAGAGTCAACGCCTGGGGTGAGGGTAGGGATCAACAGAGGCCACCTCCGTGCAGACACCAGTGGCCCTTTTTTCCTTCATCCGTCCACTCATTCAGTCATCAGTCCATCCATTCGTTGATTACTTCAAGCACAAATTCATTTATACATTCTTTCATTCCTTTATTCATGTCTTTGTTCACACATTCATGTATTCCTCAGTTCATTGGTTCAATAATCCTTTCATTAGCCCAATCACCCATGCCTGCTGCCATTCATACCTGCATTTATTCTCCCCCGTCAACGTTATCTATGATTTCAGTCATTTCTTCACTTACCACCATCCTGTGTAAAAATGTGCACCACCTCTACATGCCATCTTTCCCCTCTACATACCTTCTTTCCCCTCTCCTTCCCTGCTCGGGTTTTCTCCATCTGGTATACTTTATATTTTACACATCTATCTTGTTTTCTGTTTGTCTCTTCCCACTAGAATGTCACTGCCACAAGGCAAGGACTTGTTTTATTCAAGGCCGTGTCCCCAGTGCCTGCTCACAGTAGGTGCTCACTAGATAGTTGCTGAATATATGAATGAATTCATTTAGTTCAGACATTGATTCATTCGGGACTCGGTTATTTTAGTCAGTCATGCCTTTTGCTATCCTTGCATTGATCCATTCCTTCATCCACTTATTCATTCCTTTTTTCCATACATCTGTTTATTTGTTCCTTCTTTCAACAAACACACTACCTGTCTGCCCTGCAGAGAGCTCCACGCTGAGAGGTCATTTCAAATGAATATAACCATATAATAACCTCAGCCAGGTGGGTATTCATGCCCCCATTTTAAAAAAAGAGGCCCTGAAGTTTGGCTCCCAACCTTTGCTCCATGTTTCCCAGTTCTAGATGCTTCTGAGAGCAAGGCTCCATGGATGCTGGGTTAAGCAGAGATGAACGTCCAGGCTGCAGGACTTCTCAGTGCCTTTAGCCTGCTCTGTGCCTTGCGGCCAGTGTGGAGAGATTCTTTTGCAAGGTTCACGTGACACAGTGGCAGGAAGGCTGCACCCTTGACTGCTCCTCAATTGTGGGCAAATCCCTTCAGTCTCACTAAGTCTTGGGGGCCTCATCTTGAAAATGAAGGTGATACTAATCCATAAGCCACCCCTCCCCTCTCAAACCAGGCTGTTGGGAGGATTCAGTGAGAAGAGTCACAGAGCACAAGGTCTGAGTGGGGCCCCAGGGCTGGGAGGCAGGCAGACCTCACTTCAAATCCCAACTGCCTAACTTTCCAGCTCTGTGTCTGTGGTCAGGTGATGCAATCACTCTGAACCTCAGTTTTCTCATCTCTAAAATGGGCACAAGCAGACCTTACTTATGATGGTCTTAAAATAATCCATCAAGACAAATACTGTCTGTACTCTGATGATTCCAATATCCTCTCTCCTGAAAGCCAGACTTGTGTCTCCAGCAGCTCCCTCAGCAGCTTCCCATACAGGTTCAACAGGTTTCTCAAACTCAGCTCGGCCATAGCACAGCTGTGATCTTCCTATCCCTAACCCCAAACCCGTTCCTCCTGAAATCTTCCTTGTTGCAGTTATGCAACTTCATCTTTCAAGCTGCTCAAGCCCCAAACCCCCAATCCTTGGACCCACCCCTGACTTCTCATGTCACACCCCATGTCCAACCTATTAGTAAAATCCTGTCATCTCCGTCTTCAAATACATCCCACACCTGACCACTTCCCCCTCTCCCCAGCACACCAAATCTATCTGGTGTAAGTCACTCTGTCCCTCCTGTCTGGACCACGGCAGGAGACTCATGACTGTTCTCCACTTCTGTCCTTGCCTTCTGTAGGGTCTGTTCCCTCTACCACAGCCAGAGGCATCTCATTCAAGTCAGATCACATCTTTGGCTCAAAACTTTCCCACGGTTCCCTGCTTACTTGGAGTCAAAGTCGAAGTCCTGGCCATGATCTGCAAAGCACGGCATGGTCTATAAAGCTCCTGCAAGGCCCCACGGGCCTACAGAGTGCCCCCTCACTCACTCCCAGGTGCTGCTGCTCAATGACCCAAATCAGCGTCCACCCTCAGGGCCTTTGCATATACTGTCCCCTCCACCTGGAATATGACCTCGCCACTTCCACACATTCTCACAGTTTCCTCCCTCCTTGCTTTTAGGTCTCTGTTGGAGCATCCGCTCTTTGGAAAGACCACCCTGCAATTGCGCTCCCACTGCCATCCTTCTCCCTTTCTCAGGGTCTATCCCTGGCACTCAGGGCTGCCTCGTGATACATTCATCTACAGACTTGCTTTGCTCTCTGTCTCACCCCCAAGGTGAGGGATCCTGCCTGCTTTACTCCCTGCCTCGCGCAGTGCCTGGCACGCAGTGGGTCCTCTCTATCTTGAGGGTGTTTCTACTGTTAACTGGCACAACCCCAGGGCGCCTGGCCCTGGAATCTGCAGCCAGATGGATGAGGGCCCATCATGGCTCATCCCGAGGACCCCTTCCTCCCCGTGCCTTGCTCCGGCTTCTCTCTTCTGGCTCAGACTATGCCCAACCTTCAGTGGGTCCCTACCCAGGGCTGAAAAGGCTTCTCTGCTCTCTCCTCTGCTTGCATCCCAAGGGCTATGGATGACTCATGGCCCTTGCCAAGCGCCCAGAGAGCTGGGGTAGTGGAGGCAAGTGAGGGGGGCATGGTGGGCATGGGATCCCCAGGCTCCTATAACATCCAGTCAGTTACATGACAATTCCCGCCCTGGGCCTCCTCTTTCTCCTGTCTGCTTTATTATTTTAATTGAGTGTGCGAAAATTGATTTTTTTCCTTGACAATGGGCAGGCCTGTGAGGGGATTAGTTAGAGGGAAAATCCGGGATCCTGCTCTGTCTTTGGTCCTGAGGCCTGGTCTTCCTCTCTCAGAGCCTCAGTTTCCCCATCTGCAAAATGAGAGTTCATGACAGATGATCCTCATGTCTGATGGGGCTCCCAGTAAGGGTTAAGGCGCTGTGTTACTCGGAAGGTGTAACCCCTGGATAGGAAGGGAAGGGAAGGGGTGGGAACTTGCCATATTTAAGCACGTCTGTGCGCCAGGTCTTGAGCTGGGTAGGGCGGGATCAGGGGCAGAAGATGCGGAGTGAAGTGGTTGAGAGAAACAACTCAGATGTCTCACAAGCCATGTGCAAATTCCGGCTCCACATTTAGCCTCAGTGTCATCATCTGTCAAATGGGGGTATTAATACCTACCCCCCAAGGAATTACTGTGGGACAAAATAAGATAATGCATACTATAGGTGCTTGGCAGAGAGCTTGGCTACAGTAAGTCCTTGATGAATGTTAGCTAAGATGCTGTTATTATTATTTACATTACCACATTCACCCTTTCCCACCCCTCAGTCACTTGGTAAACTCCTATTCACCCAACAAAACCCTCTACATGCCCACTTCCTCCAGGAAGTGCTTTTCCATTCTGTTTGTTACAGCTAGCACATGCTGCTTTTTATTGCATGTCTGTCCTTGTGCTGTCAATAAGCTATTTGTTTTTGTTCTTGTTCTTAATCTCTCTCACTGGTTGATGACTTTCAGGAGGGCAAGGATTTGGTCACATCTATGTTTTTGTTCCCAGCACTAGGCACAAGGCACGTCAAAGGACACGTCTGCAACTGAAACAAGCAACCTACTTGGCACAGGTCAGGGCTCAGAGGGAGTGGGAAAGGGGAGGGGCTGGTCTTGATGGAGAGGGAGTGCAGACGTGGAGGGCAGGAGCCAAAGTGCACATGGGGTCCCGGGAAAGGCGGGGACACGGTTCCAAAGGTCGGCGTTGGCCAGCTCTGCAACAAAGGACTCCGGGAGCTCCTCCCAGCCAGGTCAGGACCAGCCAGCCCAGGCATCCCTCTCTCCAGGGCTCTATTTACCAGGTATCGATTTTCCTGCCTGTTTACTGGTAGTTATTAAAGGCTGCGTCCCTGGAGTCCTTTTCAAACGAGATCGGAACCTGGCGAGCTGGAGTAATTAGGGCAGCTGCCGTTCACCCGGCCTGGCCCCGCACCCCGCAGCGCCCAGCGCTGCCTGCCCGTCCGTCTATCTCCCCAGCTCCCCCTGGCCTTGGACCAGGCCGAGGGGCAGGGGGGTGCCAGCTGGTTCCCTGGGGACCCGCCTGGGCCACGATCTTGAGATGTGCAAGGGAGCAACTGCGGAAACACCCTTTCCCCTCCCCAGTGGCCTTGGCCTAGATTTTTGGCCAGAACAATGGGTCTGAGATGAGAGGCTGGAGGTTCTTCAGCCTGGGAGACGGGAAGGGCCTCAGACTAGTGGGCTGGATGCACGGCTGACCTTTCTAACCCACCAGCTATGCTGGGTCCACTCCCCCTTCTCTAGCCTCCTGGGCACCCAGCTGTGCTGGTCACCAGGGTCTGTGTCCCCACAGTGGTGAGGAACCTGTGTCAAGCACGTACTATTTCTGGGCCGGTTTCTGTGTCTGCTTTTGTTCCCCGTCCCCCCACACCCCCTCCTTCGTTTCTCAGGAATGTTTGGTTGAAAAATTCCAATCTTGTTCCAGCTGAACTGAGAGGAAAGGGGCTTTGGCCAAATGTCAGCTGGAGGATTGCAGGAGCTGGGCCCCCGGAGACGGGGTGTGGGGGCGGCTGCGGTCACTGCAGCCAGTGACCAGTTCGTGCCTGGGACAGAGACAACCAAAAAGAGATGGAAACACGGGAGGAAGCAAGAGAGGGAAGGAGAGAGAAGCTGGGAGAAAGATACATGCACGGAGGGCTGAGATCAAAATGGGACGTGCAAAGGTAGACACAGGAGAGTCGGGGGCAAAGAGACATAAAGAAACAGCATCCTGAAGCCTAGAGGCAGAGGCAGTCATGGACAGTCAGGGAGAACCAGAAAGCCAGGCCAAGAGACAGGGAGGAGCAGAGAGGGGAGGCAGTGGGGGTAGCCAGCAGCTACGGCCGTAACGATAAAGCTAATGTCGACTGAGTCCCCACTGTGTGCCAGAGGATGAGTTCAACACCTTCCTTGCACTAACTCATTTTATCCCCATGTGGTTCCTTCCAGGGAAGAACTAGAATTGTTCCTGTTTTACAGAACACAACTGAGATCCCAGAGAAGTGAAATCTTGGGAGACTTGGGGAATGACGCCTTATTCATGGAGTAAAGAAAAAGCCAGGCTAGACTGGTTCTAAGGCTGGCTTAACTCAGCCAACTGCGAGTCCAGTTTAGGACAGCTCCAGCGATGGGAATCACTACCTGTTTGTGCTCCGTTGTTTCGCCATTGTGAGAGGCTTCTGCCTGGAGAACGTGGTCCTGATCTGAGCCCCCTGCCTGAAGGTGGGGTGTGTGGGTGTCAGCCCCTAGATTTTGGCTTTAAGAAAAAGCTGACTCCATAGAGACTGGGCCGGGGTGGGGGAGAGGGTCTAAGCCCTCCTGTCTGTCCCTCTAGCCTCCAAAGGGTTCTACCCTGGGCTGGGCCAGTCCCAAGGCCCAGCAATGAGCCCCTCCCTCTGGGGGTGGCTTCCCGGAGGGAAGTGACCTCAGTTTAGGGGCACCCAGACCCTGACGGGAAGAGGGGGCCTGTGGGAGGCAGTCATGGGACATCCTGTCAGGTGGGGGGGGAGTCCCACTGCCGCCTGAGGTCTATGACGGAGCAGGGGGTGGGGGGCAGCGGGTTAAGCATGAGTTCAACACCCAGTGGATGCTGGGCCTGATGAGATAGTTCACTGAATCCTCCACCAACCCAGAAGTCACCATAGTAACATTCACACTCGGAGAACACACTTTTGTGGCTAGGCTCATAACTCATTTAATCCTCACAGTGGCCCTATGAGGTCGGGATATTACCATCCCAGTTAATTTTATTTATTTACAAAAAAAGTTTGTTTTGGCCGAGCCCCACGGCTTGCAGGATCTTAGTTCCCTGACCAGGGATTGAACACGGGCTAATGAAAGTCGCAAGTCCTAACCACTGGACCACCAGGAAATTCACCATCCCATTTTAGAGGTGAGGAAACAGAGGCACAGAAAGGCTTAGGAACCCCTGAGGTCATCTGCAAGGAGATCCAGTCGGAACCCACCCCGGGTTGCTCGACTCCAGCTGTCCCCTTCACTGCCCTACTCTTACTGGCCCATGTTCCAGGGGAGGGGACTGAGGCATGGAAGTTTACACAGCAAGTAAGGGACACAGCTGACGTTCAGACCCAAGCTGTTATACAGCCTTCTGGAATAGCAGCCGTCTCCCTGTTGTCTCGACTGATTATCTGAGTGGCTGGCCAACTCCCTGACATCGACAGCGAGAGCCATCCTGGTTTATTGAATGCCAGCTATTGTGCTAAGAGCTGATGCATACCGATCACCCCTTGAAAGAGCCTGAGAGGTTTTGTGCACCGTAGTTAGCCCCATTTGGCAGATGGGGAAACTAAGGCTCTTTGGGAAGGTGTGGAGGTCCACCCGGGGATGGTGGCTAAGCTGGGATTTGAACTGCAGTCTGTGGCACCGGGGCGGCTCCCCCTCCCTCCCTGTGATCAATATTCCCGCCGTGTTCTGTTTGCCTCCAAACTCTCCCAGGGGACTCGTCAGCTGAGCCGCGGCCCATTAGCGGTTTCTGCACGTTTGAAGCTGGCCCAGTCTCCCTGAGCTCTGTGGCAGGGGAAGGGAGGGGGTCTCCAGCCCTGCCTGGAGGAGGCTGAGAGCTGTGGCACATTTGGAGAGGCTACCACCCTTAAACTGGTTTCAAAAAGCCCTTCCTCCGGAGGCTGCCGGCAGCTGCAAGCTGGCTGTGCCCACTTTATGAGCTGTGTGTGTGGCTTCCCGGTCATATGGCTTCTAACACTCAGGTTCAGGACCCCCCGGCATAGCAGCAGCAGCTGAGAGAGGGAAATGATGGGGTAGGAAAGAGAGGAAGCAGAGAGTCATCTATCTCCTGGAGCGCTCAGTGCTGTGGGGCCACTGCCCTGACCCTTCCACGCCTCTACTTTCTCATCTGTGAAATTGACATCTTCCTCCTTATCCTGACTGTAAACACTCACAGAAGACCTACTATGTGCCAGGTACTGTGCTAAGTGTTTTACATGTTAATGCTTAATCCATATAACACTCTACAGAACAGGTACCACTATTATCATTGCCTTGCACAAATGCCAAACAGAGAGGTGAAGTGATTTACCCCAAATCACACATGTAAGCTATTAAGCTGGGATTCATCCCGGCCAGATTTGAACTTCTCCTCACTTCCATCGCCACCAGTCTGGTCCAAACCACCATGACTGCTTGCCTAGCTGACTGCAGCAGCCTCTGTCGTGTCCCAGTCTGCACCCTTCACACCCTGTAAGGCATACTCTTGCCCAAGGCAGCCAGAGGATCTTTCACAAACTCAAGTCTGACCACATTACTCCTGATCTACACCCATCAGTAGCTCCCTAGTGCCCTTCAGAATGAATCAGTCTAAGTGCGTTAGCTCATCTTCGAAGCCCAGCTGTCTACACAGCCTCACACCCTAACAGCACCAAACTTATAATCATTTCCTGAACACAACATACACAGCTCTGCCTCTGTGTATTTGCCTGTGCTGTTACCTCTGTCTGGAATGTCCTTCCACCCACCCCACTCCATGTCCCTCTCTGGGTTCCTGCATACTTGTCAGGGTTCAGCTCAACCACCATCCTCTTAAAATCTCTGCCATCCTCAGGGAGAATCACTATCTCCTTGGGACTCACCTGAAGAATTGCCGTTAAAGCATCTTGCACCTGCAGAACTGCCGTTAAAGCACAGAGCACAAGCTCTAAATGTTGAGGTGTCTGTTCTCTCCAGCCCAGAAGCCTCTCAAAGGTTGGGGGACTTTCAGCCACCCTAACATCCTTCCATAGCCAGGAGCACGGGGAGGTGGGCACTTGGAAAATGCTAGCTAAATGAATGAATGAATGAGTGAACGAACGAATGAGCAAACACACACAAGTGAAGCCACCTGAGTACTACAGGTGACTAGGCTGGAGATTGCAAAGTGGAGGGTGATGTGACTTTGTTTGCTCACCACACTATTTACATCTTCTAAGTATAATGACCAGTCATTTAAAAATTGGGGTGGAGACTTCCCTGGAGGTCCAGTGGCCAAGACTCCACTCTCCCAATGCAGGGGCCCGGGTTTGATCCCTGATCAGGGAACTGGATCCTACCTGCCGTGGCTGGGAGTTCAAATGCTGCAGCTAAAAGATCCCATGTGCCACAACCAAGACCCAGCACAGCCAAATAAATAAACATTAAGAAAAAAAAAAAATGAGGTGGATTCACTCAAGTCTGGATTTCAAAAAAATCCCCAAATATCCAAAGAGGCAATGACAAAGATTGGCTTTCTTGGCAACGGTTAGCAGAAGCTGAGTCACAGTCACCCTATTCATGTTTTCAAGTACTTATTGAGCACCTACTGTGTACCAGGCAGTAGAGAACAACAGTTAAACACCGTTGCCTTCCCAGCCACTGCACACACTTCTGTTGGCTGCCCCGGCCCTGGAAGCATCCGAATTCTCAGCCCCTTTTCTAGATGGGGAAATTGGGCCCCAGAAAGAGAAAGGGACTTGGTCCAAATCACCTACAACACAGAGGTAGATCTTGACCCCTGGCTCCTTGACTTGTATTTTCATGGTCCCAGGTGACTAACACCTTGGCATAAATGAACCTTTGTTCCCCAGAAGAGAGGAACCTGGGGAGAGCTCCATATTGGTGCCATTTCGGGTGAACCCCATGCATCCCCTGGTGTGCTCTGCTTGCAGTCGGCGGGAGAGGTGACAAAGGCTCTGTGACAGTGGGGCTCAGCTTGTCATCAGCAGAAGAGGTGGCTGCGCTGAAGCTGCTGGCAGGACTGTCCTGGCCGCCAGCGCCGCCTCCTTTGATTGCCTCCTCCTTTGTTCTGCATTTCAGGGCATTCAGCTCCAGGGCCCGGTGCCAGACTCCCTCCCATAGCCCATCACCCGCCTGCCACTACCGTCCGGGCAGGTGGAAGCGGCAGCCTGGAGCAACTCCAGAGGGATAACGGGAGGAGCCCAGAGAGAGGCACTTGGCTAGAGTGGCACAGCCAGGATGCAGCCACACAGGACCCAGGGGAGACTCAGCCTCCAGCCTGGCTGCTCCTGGGGCCCCCAAATCAAGGACACCCTCATATTCTGACCTCCTCAGTGTCTAGCCTCCTGTACTAGGCCCATCACTCCTACCGAAATAGAAGGGCTCTGAGGGCAGTGATTTGTATGTGTCCTGCTCACTGCTGCCTCCTTAGTGCCTAGGACAGTGTCTGGCCCATAGTAGGTGCTCATTAAGTTTCTGCTGAATGAACAAACTAATACTGATCAAACTCTTATGAGATGGGGACTGTTGTTGGGCCCATATTACAGAGGAGGAAACCAAGACTCATGCAGATAGTGTGGTTTACTCAAAGTCACAAGTCAGCACCCCTTCCCATCCTTACCCCATCCCCACAATTACCAGAGAGCTTTGAAGAAGGAAATTTAGAGCCTGGACCTCACCAAGAGGCTCCCCTAGGCAGCCACTTCCAGATTGGGGGCCCCATGCTCTCAGCTGGTATCGGTCAAGGGTAGCTGGGGATTAGAGGGGACCTGCATTGACTGGGAGCCTGAGTGGGTTCATTGTGGGGGGGTGATGGCTGTCTTGGGACCTGGAGGTTGTCCTGGAGTGGCTACCACTGGGTGTGATGTAGGAGTGAGAGGGAGGCCCAGGGGGACACAGATATGGGGGGGCGGGGAGCCTGGGAGGGCCCCAGGCACCCTCCAAATCCTGGGGAAGGACCTAAGGATCCCATTGCTCACAGCCTGAATGGGCTGCTCCTGTGTGACTGGTCATCACCTCCCCACCCTAGCCCCTCCTCATTATCCTCCCGTCACGTCTTCCATCACCCCATCTTTAGAACCCTTATGCCTCCCCCTTCACTCCTTATCACCTTCTTCACCACCCTTCATCGCAGTCCGCCCAGCACTCCTATTGCTCTCTCCATGACTGCTGCTATGACCCTCCCCATCACAGTCCCCTTTATCACACGCCCCCACCCTACCCTTAATAGCTCCAATCATAGCCCCATCACCTCCCTGTCCCCTCCCCGCCCCCGTGGCTCTCATCACCTTCCCTATCACCTCTCCTATTCCAGCCCCCACACTTCCCCATCACAGCTTTCACCACCTCCCTCATCTCTAGGTCAGACTCTACAGCTCCCTTGGACTGATGAGGATGCGGGGTGGGGGGAGGTTGGGAGAGACCAGGAAAGGACGGAGAGGGGAGCAGCAGGGGCAGGGTACATGAGAGGGGAGAGAAGATGCTACGAGGAGGACGTGACCCAGCATCTTCCACCCCTACTTCCCACAGGAGTGGTCCAGCCATGGGTGGCGCTGTCCAAGGTGCTGGGGCAATCAGGCCTGGCACAGGGTGGGCGCTGCAGGCCACCTGGATCTGAATCTCTGATCCACGTCTTCCTAGCTTGGGCAGGTGGCTCTCCACCCTCTGAGCCTCACCTTGGCTATGTATAAAGAGGGCTGATGCCTGCTGGCTGGGAGGAGGGAGCCCAGCCAGACTGTTGGGAAGGGCCTGCATCAGCCCCTGCCCAGCCGGCTTCACCTCTGGCCTCTGAGGGCCTGTGATTAATGAGGCTGGTCTTGCAGTGTGGCTCTGGGCCCCCTGGGGCCTGGCCGCTAAAGGATGACAGCTGGAGGCCCAGTTATACCCAGTGGGACTCAAGAGGCCTCCCTTACCTTCCCTACCTCTCCTGGCTTCTGTCATTGCCTCCGTCTCCCACTCAGGCCTGGGTTGCCTCCAGCCAAAAGTGCTCCTCAAACCATACAGACTCTTGGAGAACTCCTCCTCCAGGAAGTCCTCCCTCTCAGAGGCTCCTGGCACACACTGTCCATGTTATCTGGTCAGGCAACCTGTACCTCTCCTATGAGGTATTTAAATCTTTTTCCTACTTGAACATGAGTACTATGTGCAAAGTAATAGTCTCTGTGCTTTTACCTACATTATCCCATTCAATCCTCATGATAATAATCCTCTCAGGTAGGGACTATTCTTATGCCCATTTTGCAGAATAGGAGTCTGAGGCTCAGAGAGGTAAAGGGGCTAGCCCATGGTCACACAGCCAGCAAAGGGCCAAGCTGGAATCCAGATCTGTATCTGAATCCGAGAGTTTGGCTGCCATTCCCATGATATGTACCTGCCTTTGCCTTGACTAGACTCTGAAACCCATTTGGCAGGGGTCTTGTCCATCTTTCTGAGTTCCAAGGAACCAGCCCAGGGCCTGGTACTGAGTAGGCACCAGTGATTATCAAATAAAAGTGATGATGAATGTATGTTACAAGAGGAGACTCCAGGAGCCAGACAAGCAGCTGGAGGCAAAAGAATGGATCTGTCAGGGTGGAAATGCAGGCAGTGCAACAGGTGGTGGAGACACCCTTGTAGGAATCAGCTGGAGCTGCAGCCACCAGCGGACAGACCCCCTCCCAGTCCAAACACATACCATCCTTCCTGCCCCTGGTGTCAGGCCCAGCCCCCTGGGGCCCCTTCAGGTTGCCTGGGAGAAGGTCCCAAGAGGTTCTGTAACCAGGGAGCTGGGCCCTGGAGGCCTCTGGGGTTGCACAAGGCTGTTCCTACTTTGGTACAGAATCAGGCAACAAGCCCCAGCAGAGGCGGGGAGGTGACTCTCTCAGCAGGCTTATTGAATGTAACCTTAGTCTCCAACCTTGAAACCTGTGTGAGAGACCCGGTTCCAGAGGAGTGACCTTGGGCAAGTCATGCACCTTCTCTGGGCCTCTCTCGCTTCATCGATATGACAATTTGCCTAGGGGTCTAAATTCTGGCGGTGCTTTCCCTGGTGATGGCTGCTCCTCTCTCTGGGCAGCCCTGCCTGGTCTCCAACAGCCTCAGTGTGTCTTCAGACAGGATGTTCCATCAGGGCTCCCGGGCTGAGTGGAGCACCAGCTACCCAGAGAAGGGACTGAGGTTGGCTTGGGAGATGCTGAAACCAGGCGCCACCTGTCACTCCAGCCTGACAGCTTGGGAGTGCCAGGCACAGCCGTGCTCTGAGCCATGGGGACAGCAGTTGTGGATGGTCCCCAGGCTGGCCTCCCCCAGCCTCAGCTGTCCCATCTACAGAATGGGCAGAAGGCAGCCAGGAGTGCCCCCAGCAGCAGAGGGAGAAGAGAATGGGTGTCACCCGTCAGTTCATCACTCCCCCTGCCCCTGCTCCCAGCCACGTGAGCTCAGAGAGAAATCTGGAAATGGCCTGGGGAGTGGTTAGCTCAGATCTCTGTCCCATGAGGGGACCAAGAGAAGGACCCAGGATCTGGGTGAAGCCCTCAGTGGTGGCCGCCTGCCTCCACAGCAGCAGGGAAGCAAGTGGCTCTCAGCAGGTGACCTCTCCTGGGGGACAGGAGAGGTTCCCACATCTTTCTCCCACTGCTTGTGGGAGCCAACACCTTCCTCCGAGAGCCCCGCTGGCTCCTGGACCCAGCTCCGCCACCAGCTGCTCTGCCCACCTGGGCCAACCCCTCCGCCTTGGTTTTCCCATTTGTGAAATTCTGGTTTGGTTGGCTCAAGACAAAGGAAGACTGGGAACGCTGTGGGGGACCAGTGCCATGCTGGCCCATTATCGCCCACAGTGCAGCAGACGTGCCTGTGGAAGGAATGCCAGGGTCTTGGCATCCCTGCCACGTGGGTTCCAGATCTGTGGGGCTTCAAAGGGAAACTCACCCCCCGTGGCGAGTGATGAAAACAGCCCAGCAGGGGAGAGGTGACGGGGCACCGGCTGAACAAACAGCAGCCCCCATGGGACCAGGGCTGGCCTTTCCCCTGTGGTCCAAGCCTGACACCTGGGCTTTCTTTCCGCTGGCAGCACGACAGGCTTATAGACAGGGCACTTGGGTGTCAATCATGTACAGGCGGGGCAGCGCTGTGTGTGTGCACACACGTACACCTTGGCACACGCCAGGAAGTGAGTATTTCATACAGGCCACACTGAGCGTGCCATGGCATCTGCACTGTCCTACTCCATGAGCAGGCTAAGAATATATTAGGAGTAGGTGAACTGCAGCCCACTGGTCCAGTCCACTGGCTGCCTGCTTCCTCACAGCTTATGAGCTGAGCGGTTCTTAAATTTTCAAATGGTTGGTGCATGGGGGCCAGAGGGGGGAAAGAAAGGAGAAGAATACGTCATGACCCGTGAAAATGATATGAAATTCAAATTTCAGTGGCTGCAACTAGTTTTACTAAGGCACAGACCCATTCATTCATTTGCATACTGTCTGGCTGCTTTCAAACTAAAGCGGCAGAGTCAGGCTACAGCGGCAGTTACGATGGAGACTGTAGGATCCACAGAGGCTAACCTATTTCTATCTGACCTTATCAGAGAGTCTGTGGTGCCAATGTCAGGGTCACTGGGGCATGTTGCTACCTCCCACAAAAACTTAAAGTTCTGCTGCAATGAATTTGTCAAGAATCTTACAATTAGAAAATCTAGGGGACTTCCCAGGTGGTTTAGCGGCTAAGTCTCTGCGTTCCCAATGCAGAGGGCCTGGGCTCGATTCCTGATCAGGGAACTAGATCCCACATGCCATAAAGAAAAACCCCGCCTGACTCAACAATGAAGATCAAAGATGCCATGTGCCTCAACGAAGACCCAGAGCAGCCAAGTAAATAAACAAAAATAGATATTAAAAAGAGAAAAATCTAAAGAGAGGCTGTATTCATTTCAACACATACATGCGAGCTTTGGGTTTATAACACAACTTTATATTGTTTTTTGTGTGTGTGTGCCACAATCTTCAAGATTTAGGATCTCCTCCTCATCTCTCAGGTATCTGTAGTGTTCAATACATGCTGGATACATGGTGGGTAATCAGTTAGTTAAGGTCTGTGGGATAAAATAAGGTGTGTGATTCTCTCCACCAACTCAACAACCATGCTGGCAAAACGATACTCTTGGGCATCTCATGGATGTGGAAACTGAGGTCTGGGGAGGTGACAATGGCTGCTCGAGGCTCTTCCCTGAATCATGAAGGGTGAGGACCAGATGTCCTCCCTTGATTTTGTATTGATCCTGGGAGAAGTGGGCGAGCACATTATAACACTCCTGGTGGGAGACATCTTGCCTCTCCCTCTAGCAGTTATCCGGGCATCCTAGGTCTCCTGCTGGCCCCAGAGGTTTCCAGGCTTTCCTCCCTCGCTGGGGGGTCTTGGCAGGCTCCCAGGAGCCTGTGGAGGGCTGAGTGGTTTTTTTTTCTTTTTCTCTTTTCCGACAAATAGGGGGCAGGTGTGGAGTGAGCAGCTCCTGGAGAGGGCAGTGGGAACATGACTGACACTGAACTTCTGGGGGATCCAGCAAGGCTGACCCATAAAAGGAATGCAATTAAGAGTAAGGGGCCCCTGAAAGGGGGGGATGGAGGGAGTCTGGGGAGTTGGGAGCCCAAGTGAGGGTGTGGGAAGGGAAAAGGAGCCCAGAACAGAGGTGTGGGGATCACAGACAAGCTGGCCAACTTGGCAGCCTCAAATGGGGCAATTCCTGCTTCTGAGGACTACCTGTCAGGCCCTGGAAAACTCTCCCCATGCCCAGCACTAGCTCTGAACCTGTAGAACGCTTTGTCAGATCCCTGCCCTCCACCAGAGATGGTTCTGGAATAAGCCAGAGTGAATGGGGCAGGGGATGTCCAGCAATTCTTCGTCAGGGACTCTGCCTCTCTGGAAGGATCGGCACAAGAGCTCGACGGTGACTTCTTCTACCCTCAGGATAAAATCCAGAGCCCCTTTCATGGCTTTCCAGGGCTATATGTCCAGCCCCTGCTCGACTTCATCTTTTTTTTTTTTTTTAAGGTTTTTATTTTGTATTGGGATATAGCCAATTAACAACCCTGTGATGGTTTCAGCAAAGTGACTTAGCCACACATGTATTCATTCTCCCCCAGTCCAACCTTATCTCATACCACCTCCCTTCATCCACCGCACTCCAAACACAATGGGTTTGAACGTACTCTGCTCCTTCCTGCCACAGGGCCTTTGCACTAGCTGTTGCCTCTGTTGGGAAGCTGTTTCCCTCAAACATTCTTTAGATTTCTAGTCAAACCTGACTTCCTCAGATGAGCCTTCTGTGACCACTACTCGACCAAGTTTATTCCATGTTCTGAGACCTGCAACTGATTATCTGTGTGGTTAATGTGTTCCTGTGCTTGCCAACTACACAGGGGTCTCCTGCATAGGCCCTCCACAAATAGACCTCTACTCTGGACCCCGGCTGTCTTTCTTTCTGGTTGTGCCACACAGCTTGCAAGAATTGAATCCAGGACATGGCAGTGAAAGCTCTGAGTCTTAACCATTGGATTTCCCTGACCCTGGCGGTCTTGCCCCTTACAGTATTCCAGCGCTCAGCACGGGGGTCTGACACACAGGAGGTCGGTAAGTCGATGATGGCATGAATGAAAAATGGTACCACCAGTGACCGCTGCCAATTCCCAGAGTTTGGGGACACAGATGTATGGAAAAGTCACAACAAACCATTTGTCATGAAGTCACCTGCTTCCACATGTGGGGACCACCCAGTAGGCACCAAACGATGTTCTAGAGTGGAGCTAGCCACTTGAACTCTCTTCGATGGTGGCAGTGTTCTGGACCTGCTGTCTAGTATAGTCGCCACGAGACACCTGTGGCCACTAAGCATGTGGATGTGGCTAGTGGGAGCAAAGAACTAAATTTTAAATTTGATTTAATTTTAATTAACAAATTTCAATAGCCACAAGGGCTTAGTGGCTATCATGTTGTACAGTATAGCTGTAGAGAGATAGGATGTGTTCTATTATCCCCAAGGCTGTTACATGCAGTTCTATCATCTAGGAAGTCATTGCAGCTCCCTCAAACCTCCATCACTGGATTCCTGAGGGTGATCATGTCAAGGATTCTTGGCAGCTTCTAAGAGGCAGGACCTTGCCATCCGTCACTGCCCACCAAGCTTTTCATACAGACCACCAGGCAACAATGACTCAGGCAGGTCCCCACAGTGATGGCAAACAGAAATGCTGTTTTTAATCACATCCTCGTTTTTATCACCATCATCACCTATCACACGACACCAAGACTGCCATCAGCCTCATTCTCTCCACCATGACCACCCCATCACACCACTCCCAAGACCACCACCAACACAACCATCACTACCACCACCAGTTCCACAATCACTACAACCAGTGACATCACCACCAACACTATTTCCTCCATCATTACCACCCTTCCACCATTAACACCACCAACCCCCCTCAACTGCCCCCATCGGTGCAACCACCACTACATCATCCCAACAACACGAGCTCTCAGAGCCAGCATGAGATTCTAGTTAAGAGTTTCAGCTCTGGAGACCCATTGTCTGGGCTTAGATCTCAGCTCTGAGTTTAAATCGCTCAGCTTCTGTGAGACTCAGTTTCTTCATCTGTAAAATGGGACAGCTACTACTACCAGGACTACCATGAACATGGTAAGACTGACCATAGTGGTTGAAAAACTATCAGTTGAGGAACTGCACGAAAAGCCGTTTCACTCTGATGATTGAACGCTAATGATCTTCTAGGCTCTGTGCTCAGTGAGCACAGTTTTACTTAACCCTCACACAGCTGTGAGAGACACTGGCCCATCCATTTTGCAGAGGGGGAAGCTGAGGCTCACAGAAGCGATATAACTCATCCGCAGCCCTACATAAGAGGCTGGATTGGAAGCCAGGTCTTCATCTGGACTAGGCTAGACTGACCCGTTTAGAGGGAGGGGGTTGGAGCAGCAGGTGGGCCTTCTGCAGTTCTGGGTTCCCTCCTCAGGGAGGCTGGGGGCATTTCTGCGTCCTGCCACGATGGTGATGGTGGTGGTGGTGGGGAGGGGAGGGCCGCGAGTCCACTCACCTGTGTCCTGGCGAAACTGGTGCATGGACTGAAGGTCAATGATGTAGGGCACCAGCTGGGCGTCCACTTGTCCCAGGACCACGGAGCCCCGGGCATCCTCCTTGAGCACGTTCTCAATGTGGTGGCACACGGTGGCCGTGTAGGGCCGCCAGCGGCTGTGCTCATTCAGCCACTCCCACACCACCACCCGGGCCACGTTCTGCGGTGGGAAGCCCAGCCCGCTCACCGGCATCATCACTCCCTGGCCTGGCCGTGACATGGCCACTGCCGCCGGAGGGGCCAGGACCCCCTTCTTCCCTACCCAGCTCCTCCTGGGCCTGGGAGCTGGCGGCAGGGGTGGAGGGGAGCTTCCTCTCACCCCAGGGAGGGCAGCAAGGACTGTCCGGCCTCCTTTATGTCCTCCCGGCCCCTCTCAGGCCCGCAGGCCTCAGTTAGAGGAGTGTTGGGGGCTGGGGGTGGGGGGGATGTTCCAGGCTCCAAGATCCCTTCCCCTCAGAGCTGTCTCCGGTTAGGTGTGTTCTGGCAAGTGTCTTTCTTAGGAAGGGGAAAACGGTGCTCTCAATCCCTGGGCTCCCTCCAGGCTCAGACGAGGGGGTGAGGCAGCCGCCTCTACTCTAGGTCCAGGCTCTTTCCTGCTGGTCCCCCCCGTTCCTACTGGCCGCGGCAGGGCCTGTCACCCCCGGAGGAGGCCGGGCCCCAGCCTGCCTTCTCTGCAGCGCCCTGCCGGCCCTCTGCGCTAGCAGACCCTGCGCCTAGCTCCAGGGGGGCTGCTGGCCTTGTCTCAGGTCCGTCCCCCCTACCCCGTCCCCCGACGGCTCCCGCTGAAGGGGGCGTCCCTGTCCCCGTTGTCCACCCCCCACCCAGGTCCACGGCGTCCTGGAAGGCCCGGGTGGCTCGAAGAACGCACGGGGGAGGGGTGCGGCAGCTACTCCCGGCCCCCTGATCCGGGCTGCGGCTCCCGAGCTGGGCTGGGGGACGAGGGGGGCGGGGGCCCGTGGGCACGCCCCACCCCACTCGCGCTCGCCACCTGCCAGGAGATAAGAAGGGGAGGGAGAGGGCCCTTTAAGACCAGAGCGCGGCACCCCCTCCCCCCTTCCCCGGGAGAGCGATGGGCTGAGAACAATGGGGAACCGATGGGGGGGGGGGGGCGGGCAGCGAGGGGGGCTAAAGGGGGTCGCCCGGTCGCGCTCCCTTGGGGCAGGCCTCAAGGGAGGGCTAGGGCTGGCGGCGCGATTTTCCAAGACCCCTCGCCTGCGGCGCCCCCTCCTCAACAACCTGAGCGCTCCCACTCCCCGCTCCCGGCCGAGGGATGCGGGATGCGCCGGGAGGTGCCAGGATGCGCGGCGCTGCAGGCGCGGCCCAGGGCCCCTCAGGGGTCGCGTCACCGAGCAGGCGAAGCCGGGAGCTGGATCGCCTATGCCTCCCGCCCTGCGGGGAACAACCCTCCGCCCCCAGGCCAGACCTCCCCAAAGCGCGCGCGGGCCTCCCGAAGGAGCCGGGGGTGGGGTCCCTGGGCACCCCGCGCTCTCACCGCCTCTCCCCGGTTCTGCCTCTTTCTCCGGCTCACGCTTCAGCACCGCCGCCTCCTGGGCTCCCCCCGGAGTGGGAGGGAGCCGCGGTCCCGCCTCCGCGCCCTTTCCCTCCCAGGCCGCGCGGCGGGGCGCTGGGCTCTCCGCGAACGGACAGACTACCCAGCCGACCGACGGACGCGTGAGCCGGCGGCCGGACGCCGGGATCCCGCGGGTGGGAGGCGGCCGTCGCTGCGCTCAGGGGAGGGAAGGGGGAGGGGGCGGAGAAGGAGGAAGGGGAGGAGACAGATCGCGGCCCTAAGCACCGCCGACGCTGACACGCGAGTCCTCGGGCGCCCCGTATCCTGGGCTAGGCCCACCTGGGACCCCCGGAGGCTCCCTGGCCCCAGCAGGATTCAGGCCAGGGGGTGGGGTGTCCATTTGGTCACCTGCTTGAATCTGAATCATTTTTACATTCCAGTTGCCCAGTCCAGGGCCAGGTACACAATAGATGCTCAATAAATGCTCTAACGGATGTATTAGGATCCAGAGGTTGTTTAAAGATCTTAAAGCGTTCTAGGGTAGGCTTCTTTCCTCCTTCCACTCTTCTGGGGGAGGGGAGGGAGGAGGGTCTGGCAGAGGGAATCATAAAATCTGAAGTGTACATATGGGCCCACTGAGGCACAGAGAGGGTAAGAAATGAGCCCAGGATCACACAGCCGCTTAGAGCAATGCTCAGACACCACTCAGAGCTGATTCTCCTCCCAGTACCCAATTAGCCAGCCCAGAGCCAGCTTCCCCCAAGACAACTAACCCGCTCCAGGTAAGTGGGGGTAGCAAGAACATCTTGCCTTCAGGAGAGTGGGGGGACCTAGGCCAGGAGGCAGAGACCTTGAAGGAAGGTAAGGGTAGGTCCTCTGTCATCTCATTCAGGGATGCCTGCCAACAACAGGTGCTCAATAAACGCTAGGCAAGGGCAGGCTGGATGGACAGGGAGGCAGGTGGCCGCAGCAGCTCAAGTGTTAATGGGAGGGCCAGCTCTCCCTTGTCCAGCAAGCTGGATGCAACTGAAAACACATCATCTGGGAGGTGGGGGGCGGGGGGGGGGGGTGCGGGGATGGACCACGCGGGGCCTGCGGGTGTTTAGATTAGGGAAGATGAAGGATGCGTCCGGGAACTCCAGCCTGGGTGGCAGACGGGGGTCAGCGGCCTGCTTGGGAGCCTGCCCAGAGCAGCCCACGCTCCTCTTCCTCTCCAGGGCAGATGGTGATAAACTAGGCAAGGTCAAGGGCAGACGGCTCAGGGGAGCTTTCCCAGAATGGAACTCTGGTTCCCCAGCCAGCCGGAGTGACCTACCCACCCTCCACCCCCGCCAGCTCCCCAGGGCCCTGCTGTCTCCTGCTGTCCAGTGCTTGGGGGGCTTTTCCAGATCGGATCATGATTCTGTTTGCTTGTGCCTCCACAGACTAAAGACAGAGGCTGTGTTTGAGGGCAGGGCCAGCTCTGAGGTGCTACTGTGCCAACGGGATGGCTGAGCTCTGGAGTTGTAGCCTAGGGTCCACTGATGGCTCCCCTGTCCTCCCATTACAGACTTACATGTCTGTGCTTTCTTTCTTTTTTTTTTCTAGAAGGGCTCTGGCTTTCTGCAGATTCTTCTCAAGGGAGGCTGTGACCCATAAGATTTGCAGCTGATGCTGAACAACCTTATATTACAGAAGGGGGTCTGGGGACCTCAGAGTGGAGAAGCTGGCTAAAGGTCACCTGGAAGTTTAGCAGCAAGTTGGAAAGAAGAACTCAAGACTCCAGACTGTACGATGCTATTTAGTGTCTGATTGAAGGTCATCTCCTCTGAGAAGACTTCCCTGAACTCATCCCATCTTCTGCATTACATCGCATATACCTTGAAAGGACACCCTTTATTGCAACAAGTCACTTCAGTGGAATCTGTCCCTGCTAGAGTGAGACATCCTTGAGATAAGGGACTGAGTCTTATTCACCCTCGTGTGGTATGGCTGGTGTTTATTACATAAGCATTGTCATTTATTGAGTGTCTATTATGTGCCAAGGTGCTTATGTAATGCCCACTCCCCTTCACAATTGTCCTACAAGGTAGGTAATATTGTCTTCATTTTACAGATGGAAAAAAAAAAATCTCCTGGAGCTCAAAGCGGCTTGTCCAAGTTCCCCCAGGGAGTGAGTGGCAGAGCTGGGATTTGAATCCAAAATGCTTTTGCACCTCCTACACCACCAGTGCTGCCGTGGTGTTTGTTCAGCATCCAGCTGAAGGCAGCATGGCCCTCACGGCGGGCCCTCTCAACTGGGCTGTGGAGCAGCCGAAGTACAGAGCCTGGCTCCCCCACCATCCTGGGAGAAAGAAACTACAAAGAGAGGAAAAGAATTTGACCTTCATGGAGCTCACAATCCACTGGAGAGATGGCTCAGACACCAGTGGAGGAGCCAAAAGAACAAACTCAGTCCATCACGAACTCTTTTTAAAATGTATTGTGTATAGGAATGACACCCCTCATAGAAGAATCCCAGGATTTTCTCTTCTGTGTGTTTCTGTTTCACTTCCTTGCAGCCATGATACTAGCTGAGGTCATCGGTGCAATGAGATAAAAGAAGATGCTTCTGTCCCTTCTCTAGATCTTTGAGTGATACGTCAGATTCAAGGCTAATCACACTTACTTAACCTGTGTGTGAGTTTCGCAATGATGTTCTTGCTCCGTGATCATCAATGATTTCCAATTCACCCGTGTAGCCATGCTTCATCATCACAATAGAAATCATGTAAACCTTTCAAGGAAAGTCTTCCACTACAAACAAACAACAATTAAAAGCCAGATGATGACTTCGGAGCACGGCCTAAATGAACTTGGAGTTTGTCTTTCTTCTCAGCATTATCAATGTTCTTAAGGACATTCATGTGCACTATTATAGCAGCATGGAAAGATGGCAGAAAGAAATGACTTATTTTTTGTTCTCATATCCATCCATCCATCTATCCATCCATTCATTCATCTACTCATTTATGTGTTCAGCTGGATAAGTACCCTCCCTTTCTTTACCTACCATCCCTCCATCCATCTATCCACTCATTTATGTGTCCAAAATATACTGAGCCCAGCCCTTAAGCCAGGCACTAGGCTATGCAGGGAGACCCAGGAGGTAATCCAAACAGCATGGTTCT
The DNA here is from genome assembly GCF_023699985.2 of Odocoileus virginianus. Lineage (NCBI taxonomy): Eukaryota > Metazoa > Chordata > Mammalia > Artiodactyla > Cervidae > Odocoileus > Odocoileus virginianus. Next base: position 57,115,314 of record NC_069685.1, on the reverse strand, counting down.
GGCTCTTCTATTTCTCAGAGTCTAGTGGCAGTGTGAGCCATGAATCAAAGAATCATTTTAAGTATGATTGCAAAACTTTGCAAGAGCTATGAAAGAAGTTCAGGATATTGTGAGGGGTCCTGAACCTGTGAGGGGTCTAACAGGGGTCCAACGAGGTCTAGGGAATCAGGGAGGGCTTCTCAGGAGGTGACATTTCAACTACTCGCCAAAGGATCCACAGTGGTAGTGTGGATAAGCCAGTGGGTGGAGGAGCGGGGATGTGCAAGACCCAGAGGTGGGCAAGAGTTTGGTGTATTAAAGCAGCAGAGAGAGGAAGCTGGAGTGACCACTGAGACTGGGGCAAGTCGAGGTGGGCAAGGTCCCCACGCAGGGCCTAGCATGGGTTTGAGGTTTTATCCTGAGAGCCATGGAAGTTACTGAAGGGAAGTTTTTTTAAAACAAACTTTAAAAAAATTTATTTACTTCTTTTCGGGTCTTCTTTGCTGTGCTGGGTCTTCACTGCTGCGCACGGGCTTTCTCTAGCTGTGGCGAGTGGGGGCTACTGTTCATTGTGCTGTTCGGGCTTCTCGTGGCCGTGGCTTCTCTCATGGGAGCTCTAGGGTGCTTGGGCTTCGGTAGTTGCCAGCTCCAGAGTGCGGGCTCAGTAGTTGTGGCACACAAGCTTAGTTGCCCGGGGGCATATGGGATATTCCCGGATCAGGGATTGAACCCATTGCTCTAGTGGTGAAGAATCCGCCTGCCGATGCAGGAGACGTAAGAGACACGGGTACAATCCCTGGGTTGGGAAGACCCCATGAAGGAGGGCATGGTAACCCATTCCAGTATTCTTGCCTGGAGAATCCCATGGACAGATGAGCCTGGCGGACTACAGTCCATAGGGTCACAAACAGTTGGACACAACTGCAGTGACTTAGCACCCCTATATTGATTGACAAGTGGATTCTTAACCACAGGAGCACCAGGGAAGTCCCTGAAGGGAATTTAATGCAATTCAAATTGTGTATGAAAGAGTCTGAAAGTAACCAGAGTTTATTGAGCAACTACTGGGTGCCCAGTGCTGGGCTAAATCCCCTGGAGCGGGAAGTGCAGGTGTGGGAATTGTTCTGTGGGACATAGAACAAGCTGGGTGACCCTGAAGACCACACCAACGTCATGTACAATTGGGGCACGAGCCCTGGGAGGCAGATGTCAGCCCTGCCCTCAACCCCGAGGAGCCGAGTGAGTTAAGGCCCTTCTGAATTCTTCTGTCCGGCTCCCTACATCCTGGCCCGTGGACCAGCTGTGACCTTTCCCTCAGCAGTAAGGGGAAAAGTTTAAGTGGGAAACAAGAAACAGAGCAAGAAAGACTCTTTACATGTCTTGGGGACTGAAACAGGGCCCCTGGAACTCAGAGCATTCTACTGAAAACAGGAGACTACCTCAGGGCTGCAGGACGTGAGTAGGGTGGCAAGTGATAAAAGGCCATTCACTACCTGCTGAGAACTGGAGGTAGAATTAGAAAAATGCCGGAACCGTAACATCACAGCTGGCCCTGGTGGGCGAGGAGCATCCACAGGCACCGAGGCCTGGGTGGGACCTGCTGTGATGGCTACGTGTCCAGATCATGAGGTTGCAGATTCCTGAGTCTCACCCTGAAATTCAGGTCCAGTGGGACTTGCACTGGGCCTGAGCATCTCTGTTTGAGATGAACGGCTTCTCTTTGAGCTCTGGGTCTCACTCTGTTTGCAAGGGAGAATCTCCAGGGGTGGGCGTGGAGTGCTTAAAAACTATCTATGTCCCAAGCCCCACCCTCAGGAACTCTGACTTAACTGGTCTGGGGGTCCCGGCATCAGTAGTTCTTGGCCAGTGGTCCTTTCCTGGATTGGAGTGAGAGAGAGAGGGTGAAATCAGCCCATCCCCACGTAATTGGGCTGATAATACATTATAGGAGCTCTCAGCTCTTGTTTGGGGCCATCGACTCGTTCATCCAACCAGAAGATGTTTATTGAGCATCTACTATGTGCTACACACTGATCCAGGCACTGGGAATGTAATAGTGAACCAAAGAGTTAAAAAATCTCTGCCCTCCTGGTGCTGAACTTCTAGTGGGGTAGAGGGCAGAGATAGGTGGTAAACAAAGACATAAGTAAAATACATGGTATATCAGAAAGTGTAAGCACTACAGAGAAAAAGAAAGCCTTCTTAACACGTCTGGTGGGGATGTGAATCGGTGCAACCAATTCACAATGTGGAATTTACTCTGGCTTTCTCTCCCAAAGCCGAGCCTGTCCATATCCTATGACCCAGCAATTCTACACCAAAGTATAAGCCATGCAGAAATGCTTGCCTATCTACACCAGGAATTACATGGAAGGATATTCACAGGGGTGCTGTCCACAGTGGCCAAAACTGGGACACACCCACGTGCCCATCTATGGGAGAGCAGATGAATAAATTCCCACTGCGAAGTACTACTTGGCAGTCAAAACATAGGAACTACAGCCATAATACATTGAAATGTGGATGAATATCTGAGATCGAATATCCCACGAAAAACGCCCTGTTACATAAACACGAAATCCTTTCTATCGAGTTGAAAGCAACTAAAAATATATACACACATATGCAATAATAAACTATAAGAAGGAAACAAGGGAAGAATAACTAAAGGATTCAGGATGAAGACTATGGTGAGGGGATTATGGAGGCAGGGAGAACCATCTGGTTAGATGTAGGTTATTGTCAAGACTGTAGCTTTTGTTTGGATTCGGCGTTTTACATCATTAAATTTAGTAATTAAACACTGGGACTTCTCTGGTGGCCCAGCAGTTAAAAGACTCTGTGCTCCCAATTTGGGGGACCTGGGGTTCAGTCCATGGTCAGGGAACTAGATCCCACATGCTAAGTAAGACCTGGTGCAGCCAAATAAATAATTAAAATTAAAAAATAATTAAATGCTGATGAGAGTGGGCTATAAATGAAGGATTATAATTACCTCTGTCTTTATTTTTTGTGAACTTAGGTTAAAGAAAAAAAGCAAGAAAGCAGGAGAGGGGCTGAAGCATGCTGGTGGTGGAAGATGGGCAGCAATTTTCAAACAGCTGGACAAGGGAGGTGCCATTGGAGTGACACCTGAGCCAAGACTAGAAGCAGGGAGGTAGCGACCCATAGGAGAGAGCTAGGATGTCCTAGGCAGAGGGCAACGAGGGTGCAAAGGCCCCAAGGCGGGAGTGTGCCTGGAATGCTCTAAGAATAGCAGCAGGGCCCGTGGGCTGGTGGCAGGGCGTGGGGGCATATGTCCTGTGTGGAGGAGATGAATAAAGCAGGCTTTGGGGAGAGGCTGGTCCAGGGTCCCCAAAGAGCCCAGATCCTGGGTCTGCTCTTCTCAGCACTTTGCTGTTTGATTTTTTTTTTTTTTTTCCCTTGGATTCCATGAGACACTTTCATTTCCTTGAGGTAGTCTCAATGGGTTTCTATTCATTGCAACCCAGTGAGTCCTGCCTGGTTAAATCACTGACCCTGTCTGGTCCAGAGGATCATGATGCGAGTTTCTTCAGGAAAGGATCCTTAAGTAATAAGTGCAAAGTCGAGAGGGAGGCGATGGGAGATCAGGCCAGCATCAGATACAGGACAAGGAATGGCAATTAGCCCATCGGTTGAGCGCTTTTCTAAGCCTCAGGGATTTTTATTAACTTCTTCCCAGCCTCCTGGGTATTAACATAGATTTTACAGATAAGGAGACTCAGACCCCCAGGAGGTTATGACATACACAGTGAGCAGGTGAGTGGGCAAACCCCAGGGCTGGTTGACTGCGAAATCTTTGCACCTGGAATAGGAGGTCTCTGACCCATGTCAATTTCCGTGTTCCCTTATCTTTGGGTAACCTGGGGGCATGTGAGTTCTTACACCTCTTGGTCTTCTCCAGCCCCTGGGCAATCTGAAGACTGGCGGGCAGCTAGGCGAGGTGGACGCACTCTATTCAGGACCGGCGGTATCTCCAGCAAAGAGGGAAGAGACACAGAGAAACCGCGGGGTTGAGTCGGCTGTGGGACGGCATGTGATGGGGGTGCCATGCAGCCCTGGGGCTTCTGCCAGGCTGGTGCATCTGGCAAAGTCGGGGAGGAGAGAGATGCTCTTAACTTTCTCCAGGATCCTAGGGCATTCCCCCCGCCCCGCCCCCTTCCGCTAGAAACCGTCAGCTGGCTCCGCTGAGTGGAAAGGGCCGAGAGGGCCGTGAAATGAAACGGGAGCATAGCGCCTCCTGGTGGCCATTGTCAGCTATTGCTCTAATGCCGGAAGGATTTCCAGGTAATTCATTTTAATTTACTTTTATTGTGGTAAAAAAGCATAACAGAAAATTTATCATCTTACCCATTTGTAAGCGTACAGTTTGGTCGTGTTAAGCATATCCAAATGGTGTTCAACAGATCCCCAGAATGTTTTTATCTTGCCAAACTGAAATTTTATACCCATTAAACAATGCCCTACCCCTCCCTACTCCCAGCCCCCAGCTATCACCATTTTACTTTCTGTCTCTATGAATCTGACTACTTTAGATACGTCATATAGGTGATATTATATAGTATGTCTTTCTGTGACTGGCTTATTTCACTTAGCATGATTTTCTCAGGATTCTTGCTCCTTGTAGCATGCGTCAGAATCTCCTTCCTTTTTAAGGCTGAGCAATATTCCATTTTTTGCCTTTTCATACTGTTCATGGGGTTCTTGAGGCAAGAATACTGAAGTGATTTGTCATTCCCTTCTCCAGTGGGCCACACTTTGTCAGAAGCAAGGAGATCAAACCAGTCAATCCTAAAGAAAATCAACCTGAATACTCAATGGAAGGCTTGATGCTGAAGCTGAAGCTCCAATACTTTGGCCACCTGATAAGAAGAACTGACTCATTGCAAAAGACCCTGATGCTGGGCAAGATTGAGAGCAGGAGGAGAAGGGGGCGACAGAGGATGAGATGGTTAGATGGCACCGCTGACTGAATAGACATGAGTTTGAGCAAACTCTGGGAGATAGTGAAGGACAGGGAAGCGTGGAGTGCTGTGGTCCATGGGGTCACAAAGAATCGCACACGACTGAGTTTGGTCTTCAGGTGGGTCAGTGGGTAAAGAATCCGCCTGCAACGCAGGAGGCCAGATTCAATCCCTGAGTCAGGAAGAGCCCCTGGAGAAGGAGATGGCAGCCACTCCAGTATTCTTGCCTGGAAAGTCCCATGGACAGAGGAGCCTGGTGGGCTACCTTACGGAGGATCACAAAGAGTTGGATACGACGAGGCAACTGAGCATGCGCGCACTCAAGCTTTATTCTCATGCTTGTAGGAAGAAGTACGCCAGGGTCTCCTTTGCAGGCTTAGTGTTCTTGGCTTGCCCAGTGCCCTTAACACTTAACAGGCTTCCTGGGAGACCCTCCTTAGTCAGGTAGAGCAGCCTAGCTGCAGAGGAGGATGTGGCCACCACCAGCCATTGTCCTCTCTGATGAGACAGTCTGGTTCTGTCCCATGGCCTCCCAGCCTGGGCTCTGGCCAGCCCTCTGACACTGGGACTGTCACCTGCTGTTCTCAAAGCTGAGTCTGCAGGGGAAGACCGTGGCGATCTCCCCAGCAAGGAGGGGGGTGGAAGGAAGAAGGAGGAAGAGGGGCTCTCAAGAAAGCTAAAAGTCAGAAAGAGAGGTCAAGGGTATGCTGAAATGGGTTGGAGAATTCAGTCCTCATTTATAGGACACTTGCCAAGCCTTTTCACGTTTATTGTCTTGTTTAAGTACCCCACGGGCAAGGGAGACAGAGTTCATTCTTCTCATTATGAGGATGAGGCTCTGGACGCCCAGAAACTCAAAAGGCTTTGCCCAAGTCCACTTCTGTGCATTCCCCATTGCTGCCATAACGAACTGAATGGCATTAAACAACACACATTTTTACAGTGCTGGAGGTCAGAAATCTAAAAGTCAAGGTGTCCGCAGGTCCGCGTTCTTTCTGGAGGCTTCAAGAGAGAGTCTGTTTCTTTGCCTTTTCCAGCTTCTAAAAGCCAGCTGCACTCCTTGGCTTGTGGCCCCCTCCTCCATCCTTGATGCCTGCAGCGTAGCATCTTCCAATCACACATCTTTCCTCACTCTAACTCCTGCCTCCCTCTTCTAAAAATGCTTGCGATTACGTTGGTCCCACCATCTGTGTAATCCAGGACAATCTCCCCATGTCAAGATCCTGAATCACATCTGTAGTGAATCCCCTGGTGGTCCAGTGGCTATAACTCTGAGCTCCCAGTGCAGGGGGCTCAGGTTCAATCTCTGGTCAGGGAACTAGATCCCACCATGCTGCAACTAAAAGAAAAAAAAAAAAAAGATCCTGCATGCCGTGATGAAGTTCGAACATCCTGAGTGCTGCAACTAAGGCATGGAGAAACCACATACATATATACATAAAAATCACATCTGCAGGGTTTTCCTGGTGGCTCAGTGGTAAAGAATCTGCCTGCCAGTGCAGGAGACAGGGATTTGAGCCCTGACCCAGGAAGATCCCGCCTGCCTTGGAGCAACGAGGCCCATGAGCCACAACCATTGAGACCACATGCTGCAGCTACTGAAGCCCACCCACCCTAGAACTTGTGCTCAGCAACAAGAAAAGCCATTGCAATGAGAAGCCCTCAAACTGCAGCCGGAGAGTAGCTCCCACTCGCTGAAACCGGAGAAAAGCCCGCAAAGCAACGGAGACCCAGCACAGCCAAAAATAAAGGAAGTAAATCAGTAATGTTATATTTTTAAAAATCACACATGCAAAGCTCTTTTTGACGTGGGTTGTAACGTATTTGTCAGTCATGGGGTCAGGACGTGGACATCTTTGGGAGGATGTTATTCAGCCTGTTGTAGTTACCAGCTGAGGAGTGACAGACCTTCTGAGTCCCGGTGTTGCTTCTCCGTCCTTCTCAGCAGTCCACTGTGGCTGTAGTCACTGATAGATCCTGTTTGTGCCTTGCACACACCAGTGGCAGCATTTCAGTGGATCTTGCATTTGCCATTTTTTAGATAAGGAATGAACACATGGGACCCAGAGTCTGGCTGTCTGAGTTTAAATCCTAGCTTCAGCTTTTCTGTGGTGCAATTTTCTGGCAAGTTACTTTTCTGTGGCTCTGTTTTCTCATCTGTAAAATGGGAGTGATGATATAGATACCTGTCCCCTGGGTACACAGTATGAGGATTAAATGATCTAATGAATCTTGAGTTCTTAGGACAATGTCTGGTTTATAATAACTTTAGTACATATTAACTTGCTTTTTTGTCTTTAAAAATTTTTTTTAATTTATTTTATTTGACTGTGCTCGGTCTTTTCTTGCATCACACAGGATCTTTAATTGTGGCATGTGGGATATATATTCTTATCACTCAAGGAGAATCTTTCTGTTTTTGATGACCCGTGGCCATTTGAACGTTTTCTCCATGCAAGCTGAGATCCACAGTGGTTCACTAGCTCCCAAAGCTGGGTTTACAGGAATCCACATAGTTAAGGAGTTAAATGCTTAGAATTTAGAGGCAGAGAGGCCCAGGGTAGAATCCAACTAGCCCACTTACTTGCTGCAGGCCCTTGGGATACGACTTCACCAGGTCGTATCAATTCCACTTACTTATTTGTAAAGTGGGGATTGTTGCTGTTGAGCCGCTCAGTCCTGTCTGACTCTCTGCGACCCCATGGACTGTAGCACATCTTCCCTGTCCTTCACCATCTCCCAGTTTTACTCAAACTCACGTCCATTGAGTCAGTGATGCCGTCCAACCATCTTAATCTCTGTCGTCCCTTTCTCCTCCTGACTTCAATCTTTCCCAGCATCAGAGTCTTTTCCGATGAGTCAGCTCTTTGCATCAGGTGGCCAAAGTACTGGAGCTTCAGCTTCAGCATCAGTCCTTCCAATGAATATTCAGGACTTATTTCCTTTAGGATGGACTGGTTGGATCTCCTTGCAGTCCAAGGGACTGTCAAGAGTCTTCTCCAACACCACTGTTCAAGAGCATCAATTCTTCAGCGCTCAGCCTTCTTTATAATGCAACTCTCACATCCATACATGACTACTGGAAAAACCATAGCTTTGACTAAATGGACCTTTGTTGGCAAAGTAATGTCTCTAATTTTTAATATGCTGTCTAGGTTTGACATAGCTTTTTTTCCAAGAAGCAAGTGTCTTTTAATTTCATGGCTGCAGTCACCATCTGCAGTGATTTTGGAGCCCAAGAAAATAAAGTCTGTCACTGTTTCCATTTTTTCCTCATCTATTTGCCATGAAGTGCTGGGACTGGGTGCCATGATCTTAGTTTTCTGAATGTTGAGTTTTAAGTCAGCTTTTCCACTCTCATTTTTCACTTTCATCAAAAGGCTCTTTAGTTCCTCTTCGCTTTCTGCCATACAGGTGGTGTCATCTGCATATCTTGACTCCAGCTTATGCTTCATACAGCCCAGCATTTTGCACGATGTACTCTGCATATAAGTTAAATAAGCAGGGTGACAATATACAGCCTTGACATACTCCTTTCCCTATTTGGAACCAGTCTGTTGTTCCATGTCCGGTTCTAACTGTTACTTTTTGACCTGCATACAGGTTTCTCAGGAGGCAGGTAAGGTGGTCTGGTATTCCCATCTCTTGAAGAATTTTCTACAGTTGGTGGTGATCCACACAGTCAAAGGCTTTGGCATAGTCAATAAAGCAAAAGTTTTTCTGTAATTCTCTTGCTTTTTCTATGATCCAGTAGATGTTGGCAATTTGATCTCTGGTTCCTCTGCCTTTTCTAAATCCAGCTTGACCATCTGGAAGTTCTCTGTTCATGTACTGTTGAAGCCTAGCTTGGAGAATTTTGAGCACTACTTTGCTAACGTGTGAGATGAGTGCAATTGTGCAGTAGTTTGAACATTCTTTGGCATTGCCTTTTTTTTCGGATTGGAATGAAAACTGACCTTTTCCAGTCCCGTGCCCACTGCTGAGTTTCCCAGATTTGCTGGCATATTGAGTGCAGCAATTTCACAGCATCATCTTTTAGGATTTGAAATAGCTCAACTGGAATTCCATCACCTCCACTAGCTTTATTCGTAGTGATGTTGCCTATGGCCCACTTGACTTCGAATTCCAGGATGTCTGGCTCTACTTGAGTGAACACACCAGTGAGGTTATCTGGGTCATTAAGATCTTTTTTGTGTAATTCTTTGTTTATTCTTGACACCTCTTCTCAATATCTTCTGCTAGTACCCAAACCAGAGGGCAATTTTAAAAAATTATTTTATCTCTTTATTTTTGGCTGTGTCAGGTCTTCATTGGTGCGCGCAGGTTTTCTCTAGTTGTGGCAAGCCAGGCTCCCTAGTTGCAGTGTGCAGGCTTCTCATTGCAGTGGTTTCTCTTATTGTGAAACACAGGTTCCAGGGAACAGGCTCAGTAGTTGCAGAAGGAAGGCTTGGTTGCCCCACTGCATGTGGGATCGTAGTTCCCAGACCAGGGATCAAACCTGTGTCCCTTGCATTGATAGGGGGATTCTTAATCACTGGAGGACTAGGGAAGTCTCCAGAGGGCAGTGTTGAGGACTGAAAGAGATAAGGCACTTCATCTCTCTCAACATCCTTCTCAACCCTCACAAACTACATCCCCCACAAATCAAGGCCTGTCTCCTGCAGGTGCCCAGCTACCAATCTAGTTCCCTTTTGCCATCACTGTCTTTCTCTCTTATGGTAAATGAAGTAGGGATTTTCCATGTTTAAAGATTACTTTAACATCTCTTTTCATGAATAGTCTGTTCATACATTTTTGTCCATTTTTCTATCTGGTTTCCACATTTCCCCGTCAAATTTAGAGAGTTACTCATTTATTACTGAGAATGCTCCTTTATCCATTATGTGTGTTGTAAATATTTTCTCCTGGTTTGTCAGTGTCTTTTGATTTCACTTATGGTATTTTTCACGTGTAAAAGCTAATGAAAATTTTATGTAGTCAAATTTACTAATCTTTTTTTTTTTAATTAAAAAATTAAAACTTTTTGGCAGCACTGTGGCCTGTGGGATCCTAGTTTTTGGCATGTGGAATCCTATTTCCCCAACCAGGGATGGAACCTGTGTCCCCCGTATTGGAAGCATGGAGCCTTAACCACTGGACCGCCAGAGAAGACTCTGTACTAATCTCTTATTGCATCTGGATTTTGAATCATAGTTAGAGATCTTTTTTCCACACGCAAGTTATGGAGGAATTCACCCATATACTTGTATACTTCCCTGGCGGCTCAGTGGTAAAGAATCCACCTGCAATGCAGGAGATGCAGGAGATGCGGGGTGGATCTCTGGATCAGGAAGATCCCCTGGATGAGGGCATGTCAACCCTCTCCAGTGTTCTTGCCTGGAGAATCCCATGGACAGAGGAGCTTTGGGGGCTACAGTCCATAGGGTCTCAAAGAGTCTGACATGACTGAAGCAACTGAGGATGCACTCACCTACTGGTAATTACAGTTTCATTTTTTACATTTAGATAGTCATCATTTAGGACTTTATTCTTGTGTACTGTGTGAGGAGTGGACACTGGGTCAAAAGTAAAAAAAAAGACAAAGGAAGTATTTTTGGGACAACTGGTAAAATTTGAATAAAGACCCTGCTTTAGACCATCATTCAGTTCAGTTCAGTCGCTCAGTCGTGTCCGACTCTTTGTGATCCCATGAATTGCAGCACGCCAGGCCTCCCTGTCCATCACCAACTTCCGGAGTTGACTCAAACTCATGCCCATCGAGTCAGTGATGCCATCCAGCCATCTCATCCTCTGTCGTCCCCTCTTCCTCCTTCCCCCAATCCCTCCCAGCATCAGGGTCTTTTCCAATGAGTCAACTCTTCGCATGAGGTGGCCAAAGTACTGGAGTTTCAGCTTCAGCATCAGTCCTTCCAATGAACACCCAGGACTGATCTCCTTTAGGATGGACTGGTTGGATCTCCTTGCAGTCCAAGGGACTCTCAAGAGTCTTCTCCAACACCACAGTTCGCCATGAAGAGATACCCCACGTCCAAGGTAAGAGAAGCCCAAGTAAGACGGTAGGTGTTGCCAGAGGGCATCAGAGGGCAGACATACTAAAACCATAATCACAGAAAACTAGCCAATCTGATCACAGGACCACAGTCCTGTCTAACTCAATGAAACTAAGCCATGCTGTGTGGGGCCACCCAAGACGGTCAGGTCATGGTGGAGAGGTCTGACAGAATGTGGTCCACTGGAGAAGGCAATGGCAAACCACTTCAGTATTCTTGCCTTGAGAACCCCATGAACAGTGTAAGAAGGCAAAATGATAGACCATCATTAGTAAATGGTAAATTTCCTGAATGTTATAACGGTATTGTGTTTATGAAGGAAAATATCTTTTCTCTTATATGATCATCTGTAGTGTTTAGGATGGCTCGGTCACGATGTCTTCAGTTAACTTGCAAATGGTTGAGCAAATATATGTATATATTTATAATAATAATAATATATTATATTTTAATAAATATTAGACAAATTTAATAAAATGTGACAAAATGTTAGCAATTGATGGCAGGCATATGAGTATTTACTTCACTATTCTTGCAACTTTTCTTGAGGTTCAAAATTTTGAAAAATAAAAAGTTGGCGGAATTCCCTGGTAGTCCAGTAGTTAGGGCTCCGTGCTCTCACTGCCAAGGGCCTGGATTCTATCCCTTGTTGGGGAACTAGGATACCTCAATCTCAGAAAAAAACTAAAAATTAAAAAAAAAAAAAAAAAAGTTGGGAGGAAGAGTGCTACGGCAAGGTTTCAGTAGGCAAAGGAGGTACCTGGCCCCTTTAAGATGGCCCCGCCCTTCACGTCCCGCCCCCCAGAGCACCGCCCACCCGGAAAGGTTTGGCCCAAGCCCCGCCCCTCTACCGGGCCTTCCCCAGCCTGCCCAGGCCCCGCCCTCCGCAGAGGAGTGCTGTCACGTGAGCCGGGCTGCGGCGACCCGCTCCGCGCCGTCATGGTGGCCCCGATGTGTGGCTCCCCCGGCGGCCGCCTGGCCCGGGCAGTGACGCGGGCGCTGGCGCTGGCCCTGGTGCTGGCCCTGCTGGTCGGGCTGTTCCTGAGCGGCCTGACCGGCGCGATCCCAACCCCGAGGGGCCAACGGGGACGGGGGATGCCGGTTCCGCCCGCCTCCCGCTGCCGCTCGCTGCTCCTGGACCCGGAGACGGGCCAGCTGCGCCTGGTGGATGGCCGCCACCCTGACGCCGTAGCCTGGGCCAACCTTACCAACGCCATCCGCGAGACCGGGTAAGGGTTGGCCGGATCTCGCGCGGGCCAGCCGGGGGAGGGAGTTGCGTGGGCGCCGGGCCTAGCCTGCCCCTAGGACGGGCCTCTTGCCGATGACAAGAGTCCCATCCTTGTCTCCCTGAGGGTCAGTTTCCCTCCTCTGAGGCTGCAGCGCCGTGGTTGGGTGGGGCCAGTGAGGCCTCCCTCAGCTCAGGGCCAGCCCCTTGCCTTCAGCCAGGGATGAGAGGACCTCTGTTTCCCTGGCGACACAGTAATCCCCACATAGGCCAGCACTTTCCTCCTCCCCCCCCCCCCCCCTTCCTCCCCCCCCCCCCCCCCGCCCCTCCTACCCCCCCACCGCCCGTCTCACTCCCAGGGACCAGAGGGATTTTACTACCTCTCCAGGAGAAATTCTCACTTCCTTGGTTGTAGCTTGCCCTGTGGGTGCCAGCCCCACCTGCCTCCTTTCTGGAACCAGAGCAGCAGGACTGAGCTTGGATTCCAGGCCAGTCTGAAAACAGAGAGTCCCTAAATTCACAAAGACCCAGATGGTATCCTTGCTTGGCTTCTGCTCTCCACTTCCCTCCTCTCTCCTGGTCCGGGGGAGAGTCGCTTGTCCAGATGCTTAGTATGGAGCCAAGGACCCCGTCTTTGGCAGTCACTGTCACTGTCCTTGTCGCAGGGGTCTGGGCTGTCATTCTGATATATGGCTCTTACCTGACTCCTCTGCCTATCTGGGCTCTCATTTTCCCATCTTGGAATTTGAGGATATGCTCTACCTGGGAAGTTGGGCAGTGCCTTTCTCAGGCCTTGTACCAAGGCTTGTGCTCATTCATTCATTCATTCACTCTCCTGGTGTGCTTGGCCATGGAGAGACAGAGTTGAGGGGGTCCCCACTCAGTGGCGGAAACAGTGTGAGGAGGGAAAATCCTGGAAGTGGGGAACATCTGCCTCAAAGACTTGTCAGCATGGCCCAGGCCCAGGACCTAGGCTGTGTTGGGGGTCTTAGGAAACCCTGTGTGTCCCCTGGACCCTACCCACACTAGCCCATCCTGGACTCATCCAGTTTGCTGGAATGCATTCATTCCTGCAGGTGTTGGAGAGACACAGGACACCGAGGACACCCCAGTTCTGGGGCTTTGTGGCACCTGGGAGGGTGTTTGATAGATAGACCGGGAATCGTGGGAAGAGGATTTACCGCAGACACAGAAGCTGAGTGGGGCTAATCTGGGAAGGCTCCCAGGGAGAGGAAGCCACAGGGTAGGCTGGCATTTACAGAGGAAACCAGAACTCTGTGGGATATGACTCTAGAATCTGGTGACCCAGTCTCTGCTGACTCATATATTTTTGGCCCTGCTTAGCAGAGCTAAGAGAGCCTGACAGTCTCTGCCTGGATATCAGCTGGGAGGAGGCACAGAGATAAGGCTCAACATGGGAGAGGGGCTTTGGCCCCAGCAGTTCCCCAATGGGCTGTGTTGCTGTCAATTATGGAAAACAGAAAAGTGGGGAGAGGATTCCCATGATTGTGCTGGATGGAAAGTTCTTCCAGGCTCAGCTCTGATGCTGTGTGACTTGGGCGAATCACTTCACCTCTCTGAGCCTGTTTCCTCCCTTGAAGGTGGGGCTCGAAGGAAAATTCAGGGGGATCACAGAAAGTACCTCTGTTTATTTACTAAAGGAAGGAGTGAATGAAAGAGAAGAAGAATGGGTGTCTTCTGCCCCTGTTTTACAATTGGGGAAACTGAGAAATGAACCCTGTTCTCTTCTGCACTCCTTGCTCTCACTTCACTGTTCCAGCATCTTTTCTGTCCACTCTGCCCCTTTCCTTCTGGGTCTGACAGCACTTGGGACTATGATGGAAGGAAAATTACATGGGAAGCCCCCGTTTTGTAAGCTAGGAAACTGCAGCCCTCAGACACCCTTTTTTTTTTTTTGGCTATGCTCTGCAGTTGTAGGATCTCAATTCCTGGACCAAGGATTGAATCCGGGCTGTGGAAGTGAAAGCACCGAATCCTAACCACTAGACCGCCAGGGAATTCCCCCAAAGACACTTTTCGTGGGAACTCAGGAGTGAGATGTAAGAAAGACAGCTGGGGTATCCTCTTTACTAAGCATCTGAACCTCTGATCTGAGGTCAACTGATTTGTCTCAATTTTTGGAGAGTGGAAATCATGATTTGGCTCTTCTGTTCACCTAGAGTTGACATCTTTCCCTCCTTTCTGGCCCTGAGTTTTCACCAGATCCTGGAATTTTCAGGATAACTTGCATGGTCCTTTCACTCATCATCTCTCTTCTTTCAGTTGTGCTGTATCTGACTGGCTCCCGTGAAGCCTAAAACATTTAGGACTTGACACTTGGGGGATCAGAGATGCCCCCAGAGGCAGCGCCTGCCCCAGCCTGGCTCTGGCCTTGGTCCTGGGGAGGCTGACCCCTCCAACTTTACCTTTTCCTCCTTTTCTGACCTGATGCCCCCCAACCAGCTGTTTGATCTAAATTGCCTTCAAGTTGAGAGAGGAAGTAAATACCATTAAGAGGGAATTAACCTAATAGGAAGCTGGGAAACAACCCAAATCTATCACCCAACAAGCAGAAACACAGCCCAGTAAAATGGCTAATTATCACCCAACTCTTTTTTAAAAAAATTTTTATTGAAGTATAGTTGATTTATGATGTTATGTTAGTTTCAGGTATATAGCAAATTGAATGCACTGCACATATTCATAAATCCATTTTTCTTTTTCTTAAGATACTTTTCCCATATAGGCCTTTAAAGAGTATGGAATGAGTTCCTTGTGCTCTACGGCAGGTTCTTATTAGTTTTCCAACTGTTTCTTTGAAAAGTCACAAAAGATCAACTTATACCATCATGAATGGAAAAGGAGTGATAGCCACAGATAAGGTGGTACATCCCACATAGTAGAGGATGTCCAGGGCACACTATATGCTGAAACGGCAGTGATGGGGAAGGGAGATTTGTAACCTGCTCATGTCACGGGCTTCCCTGGTAGTTCAGTGGTAAAGAATCCACCTGCCAATGCAGGAGACACGGGTTCGATCCCTGGGTTGGGAAGATCTCCTAGAGAAGGAAATGACAACCCACTCCAGTATTCTTGCCTGGGAAATCCCATGGACAGAAGAGCCTGGTGGGGTACAGTCCATGCGTTTGCAAAAGAATCAGACACAACTGGGCAACTGAGCATGCACGCATGCTCATTTCACTAGAATGGTCCGACTTTTCCCAAACGTGGCCTCTTCATTAAACCCCGGCGTCATCTCGGAGGTATTAGTTGCCCCTGACATAAAATCACAGTGTGGGCCATAGACTTTCCAGAAAAAAAAAAAAAAAAAGATTGAGGAAATAGATTCTGTGCAGCTGACTATTTTTGTCAAGCAAGTGCATTAGAAACAAACCAGAACAATATTTATCGATCTCTTCCCTTTTCATCTTCTAAAGCGGTCAGCTATTTTAGAACCAAACAAGCCAGAAGGCCATGATCTCTGAATCAAGAATAGTCTAATGGGAACATTTTTCTTTAGAAACACTCTTTTCTCAGTAGTTTGTTTTTTGTTGTTACTGTTGTTGTTTTTTTGTCCAGAGACTGGGATAGTGTCTCAAAGTTGTCAGCCAGCATGGCAGTGAGGTATTCCAGAAGTCATTTGCTGATGTCCAAACCTTCCAGTTTTACAGATGGGAAAACTGAGGCTGAAAAAGTACGAAGGTTTGGTTTGCAGCAAGGTTTCAGGCTTAACATCAGAGAGATCTAGGTTCAGATCTTTGCCCAGACACTTACTACAGGTGATCATCAGCAGCTGCCTCACTTTCGTGGTGAGAATGGTGCCAGCCTTGCAAGGTTCTGCAAAAGAATCGTTTGATAAGGGCTTAGGGCCTGAAGCAACAGAGGGATCCTCAGAGATCAGCCTCAGGGGCTTCAGCACTGGAATCCCCTCTCTCTTTTTAAGGTGTTCTGGAAAGATAGGCCGAAACCCACCTGACCAGGTTTTTTGAGGACTCTGGTGAAGTAAATAAACCCCATCCAGATGGAATCACCCCAGTTGCCCTTTGGAATAAGGCAGCCCAGGGCGGAACGCAGGAGGTACTATCTTGAACAAGGGGAGTGACTCATTCCTTATTTACAGTACCGTGGCCTGGCTGGGAGTGGATTATTACTGTCCACTCATTCTTTTCCTTTTCATCCAGCTTGGAAGAGTCACGCTGCATTCTTTTATATTTTTGTACTTAATTATTAGTTAATAGTACTGAATAGTTAAGAGTACTTAACTATTTAGGGCTTCCCAGGTGGTGCTAGTGGTAAGGAATTCACCTGCCAATGCAGGAGACTCAAGAGATGTGAGTTTGATCCATGGGCTGGGAAGATCCCCTGGAGAAGGAAATGGCAATCTGCTCCGGTATTGCCTGTAAAATCCTATGGAGAGAGGGGCCTGGTGGGCTAGAGTCCATGGGTTTCAAAGAGTTGGACACGACTGAGCACACACTTAACTATTCATAGTAAAAAAAATTCTAGCCGTTTAGAAAAGTGAGATGGGATGTGGAAGATAAACCGTGCCCTCATTCTTTCTTTTTATATATAAAACCACTGTGAGTTCTTTCTTCCAGAATTTTCTATGCCTAACAGGCCTAAACTTACATACATACATGTGTATGTGTACTGGTGTGTGTCTCTGCTTGTGTAATGCTTTTGAACTTGAGGTTATCATGAATCTACCATTTGTCCTTCTCTAATCCTGGGTTTTTTGGGTTTTTTTTGGGGGGGAAAAAAATCTAGTGTCTGACACCTCATTACATGTGGCAGCCTGCCACATGGTTCTCTACGCCCGTTGCATCTATGGGTAGGTTATTGTGTTAGGCCCCAACACCAGATGTTTTGAGAGGGTCCAGTTTTCTCCAGCTCTACTCAGAAATGCCAGGGATTTCCCTGGCGGTCCAGTGGTTAAGACTCTGAGCTTCTACTGCAGAGGGCATGGGTTCTATCCCTGATTGGGGAACTAAGATCCTGCAAGCCAAGCAGTACAGCCAGAAAATAAAAGGCTGCTGTGAACAAGGACCCTCCTATGCCTCCATAAGGGCTGTGAGAGTCCGGGTCACAGGGTGAGTTCTCAGCCACCGCCTGAGTCCATGGACTCGGCACCATGGCCTGCTCCTTGCCAGAGAGCTTTTAAGGAGGGGCTGTCTGGAGGAAGGCCACTGACCTTTCAGTTATCACCAAGACTTAGTATCTGAACAGCCTTTTTGGTTTTAGGTAATTTGTATACATTCTTTCTTGATTCCCTGTGATTTTTTTTTTTTTTTGGTCATAAGTGAATCTACATACTGGGCCCTGTTTGAAATTTCTTCCCACCACCAAATCTACTGGATCACTCCAAACCTCCCGTCTCAGATTCATGATAAGACTCGTATTTAGTGGCTGTAAAACGTGAGTTCTCTTCTGGCACCTGCCATGGCAACCCTCTGGAGTGGGAATCACTTTGCCCATGCTACAGGTGAGAAAACCGAGGCCCAGAGAGGGTAAGCAATTTGCCCAAAGGTACACAGTCAGTAAGAGACAGCCCTGGGGATTCAAACTCAGCCTGAGGGAGCCACAAGCCCAGGCTCTCTTTGTCTTCTGCTCTCCTTTAAATTTCAGACCTTTATTCTAGGCTCTTGTGTTTTCCTATCCTTATCTGTGATTATATGTGAGTCATTAGCTGGAAGTCCATGGCTCTCATATTCCTTTGGTAAGAACTAACCCCTTCCCCTTTAAGGACAAAACAGTTGCCCACAAAACTCAGTTAAGTTAGAGGCTCAGAGCGCATGCTCTGCAGTGCTAGTCTCAGCTCCTTCACTTACTTGCTGTGTGACTTCAGGCAAGTGGCTTCACCTCTCTGAGCCTCGGGTCCCACATCTGTACATGTCAGAAGAATTTAGAGGGAGAAGTAAACGTGATGTGCTTAGCACTGGGACTTGTTATCCACTGTGTTGGGGCCCCATAACAAGTCCCCACAGCTCCATTTTATCTTGTGGCTCAATTTCTTTGCTTTGGAACTTTCAGAGCTTGGCCTTCTTTCTTTTACTTCCCCTCTCCTCCCTCTGACCCCCTTCTTCCTGCAAGCTCCTACTTAAACTTCAAAACCCAGAGGAACTATCACCTCTTCTGAGAAGCCTTCCTAGATTTTACTCGTAGCAGCAGGAGTGTACCTCCTCAGGGTGCCCATGGCACTTTATTCCTTTTCTCGTCACAGCAGTTGCATTCTTTCTTGTACCCTTGGTGTCTGGTGCCCATAGGTGCTCAAAGAAGCTTGATTGGCGAGACTTCGGGGTGTGAACGTTCGCTAGTCGTTGCCTCTGCTGCGTCTTCTCTCGGGCAGAGCTGTTCTTGTTCTGGAGCTGCTTGGTGGCTTTTCAGCCAGCTCTCCACGGGACCGCCCTGGCTCCGCCTGGCTCTCCTGTCACATAACCTCAAGCTTTCATCGGTGTCTTCTGTCGCCCTCATTTTCTTAAAAGAAATTACCTTCACAAATGTTTTCCTTAGTTACAGAAGTCACCTGGGTGAACATTTCTGTGTCCTTGGAGCAAGGATGAAATCCAGAACCGTAAAGGAAAGATAGGACAAAGCTGAAAAGCACTCTATGGCAAAAACAGAAGCAAAGATCTATTAAAATACAGGCATTTTCCATATCAGTGACAAGCCAATGGGCTAATTTGTATGGAGAGAATTTAACCAAATGAGATGTCCACACGCTGCAACTAGAGAAAGCCCACTGCAGCAACGAGACCCAGTGATGCCAAGAATAAATAACTAAATGAATTAAAACAAGAAAAAGATATGGAGATGACTAGAAGAGTGCCTGGCACAGAGGAAGCCCTCCCTAGGTAGTAGCTGGTGTTATCCTGGGGGCGGGGTGGGGAGTAAAGATTAGTATAGCTCTGTTTATGAACATCTGTTAAAAATAAAAATCCATGTATCCTTTGACCCAGCAGTTCTGCTTTCAGGGACTCAGCCTGAGACATGTACGGAGGCAGATCGACAGACATCCACGTGAACGGCAGTTCATCACTGAGTTGTTTTCTGTAGTTGCAGACGGCTGCAAGCCGAGCCGAGCACCCGTTCCATGCGTGCCCCCTCACTGACCAGGTGTCCCCCTCTCCTTTCTGCAGGTGGGCCTTTCTGGAGCTGCACACGAACGGCCGCTTCAACGACAGCCTGCAGGCCTATGCCGCGGGCGTGGTGGAGGCCAGCGTGTCCGAGGAGGTAAGGGCCTGGTCGGTCGGGGAACCCGGGACTCCCCCCACCCAGCAGGTGTGTTCCCTAGGGAGCTTCGGAGGGGTCTGAGATGTGTGTAGGGGGGGTCTCCCCCATCCCCGGCCTTCCATTCAGTCGGGAAGAAAAGGCTCACCTGTTTTGTTAAAGAGTACCCTGGGTACTCTTTGATGCATGTGAAAAACACTTAACGTGTTTCCAAGTTACAAAGCTTAATAATAAAATAAACGCCCAAACTAAACCCTGGAATGGTACTAATACTAATTGAAACCCCTTTCTCAACACCATTCCCCTGCCTCCCCTAGCCCAGAGACACCCACCAAACTGCACGGGGTGGCTGCCATTCCCATTCCCTTTCATTCATTCATTCATTTTTATTGAGACAGAATTTTCATGCCATAAAATTCACCATTTTAAAATGTGTACACTCCAGTGGTTTTTACTGTATTCATAAGGTTACACGACCACCACCACTATCTAATTCCAGAACATTCTCATCACCGCAGGAAGAAACCCCATACCCGTTAGCAGTCACCTCCCTTTCTGCCCCTCCACCCAGCCCCTGGCAACCGCTAATCTACCTTCTGTCTCTACAGATTGGCTTATTCTGGACAGTTCCTATGAAAGGAATCATACAACATGTGGCCTCTTGTGACTGGCTTCTTTCACTTGTTTTCAGGGTTCCTCCACATTTTAGCATGAGTTAGAACTTTATTCCTTTTTATGGCCAAATAATACCGCATCTTAGGGACAGACAGTTTTATTTACCCACTCATCAGTGAGTGGACTGAGTTATTTCCACTCCCTGCCTTGGGTTAAACTGGTTTTACTACATGTGATGAAACCTTAAACAAACTTTTGTGTTGCTTTAACTGCTTTGGGGCTGTTTAAAAGTGGTAGTCACCCCTTTCAGAAGGCATTGGGAATGGGTGAGGCTATGGTGTGCCGGCCACGCTCCCACAGGGTGGGTGGGGCTGTGACACCCCCACTGGACAATAACTCGGCATTAGCTTGTAGAGTTGAACGCACATGTGCCTTAGGACCCAGTGGCCCCGCTCCTCAGGCATGTACCCTAGAGGTGACCCGAGGGTGCGCGTGAGGGGTTCAGAGCATCCCCCTAGGCGGGAACACTCAAATGCCACCAGCAGGTACCCCCCGGGCAACCAGCTTGTGGTACCCAACACAGTGCAAGATGATAGAGCCATGAAAATGAACGTGCAGTGTGGATGGGTCTGAGATGCGTAGTGGTGAGGGGGACAGAGCCCATCACAGGAGATGGGATACAACCCGACAGCCTTCTGTAAACTCCCTCTCCTCTTTCTGACCCGCAGTTGCAGTTGAGATCCCCTCCTGGGACCTCAGTGTCTGGGGAGAGGTCAGACACTGGGTCAGGCCCTCGTGGTTTGGGGTGCCCAGTGGTAAATGAGGCACAATTCCATCTCTCGTGGTTTTCGTAGCCTGAGCCAGGAACACGGAGGCAAGGCCCGAAGTGGTTCTCACATGAGAAACTCCAGATACACGTGCCAGGTGCTTTGCTCACGTTATCTCCCTGAGCTTGCACACCAGCCCCCAAGGGAGGCTCTGGATCAGCTGGGGTGAGGGAGGTGACTGGGGTCATGTGATCTTTGACCCTCCAGCCTGGCCCAGTTCATGTGACCTTGGAGGGCAGGGAGGTGGGAACAGCCCGTTGATGGCTGGTGGAACTGGCACACAATTCTCTTGCCAAGTTCACTGTTGTGTCCTCAGTGCTTGAGACAGGACATAATAGGTGCTCAGCAAAACTGGTCATTGACTGATTGACTACATGTAGATTGCGGTGAGGGCGGGGGTCCCCAGTGGCAAAAGAGGCTTCCTGTAGGACAGACGGTGAATGCTGAAGGCTTTCAGAGGAGGGAGGCGGCCAGGGGCATTGGGCCATGACCGGAGGGAGTAAGAGCTGGCTGGGTGGGAAGGGCCCTTGGGGATAGAAGCCAGCATGGGTGAAGGTTCAGGGGTGTCCCCACCAGGGCTCCTGGACTCTGGAGACCTGCCTGGGAGTAGGGGCTCTGAGCCTGAGTGCGGGGCCAGGGGGGTCCTCGGGGAAGAGAGCAGCGCTGCTGCCCCACCCCTGCCCTCACCCACCTCACGCCCCCCACCTCCCGCCCCAGCTCATCTACATGTACTGGATGAACACGGTGGTGAATTACTGCGGCCCCTTCGAGTACGAAGTCGGTTACTGCGAGAGGCTCAAGAACTTCCTAGAGGCCAACCTGGAGTGGATGCAGAAAGAGATGGAGCTGAACAATGGCTCTGCTTACTGGCACCAGGTGGGCGCAGCCCCCGTGCTCAGAGCGCTGGGGTGGCGGGTTGGGTCAGCTTCAGGGACCTGCCGCCACTGTGGCTGCCCCTGTTCCACTGGCCAACCTGTGTGTCACCCACTCCTGTCAGCCAGCCCTTTCTTCCTCCCTCCCTTACCCATCCATCCACCCAGCCATCTGCCTACCCATCCATTCTCACATCTGTCCAGTCTTCCTTCTCCCCATGTCCACCCTTCCCTTTCTCCCTCCTATACATCATCTATCCATCCACCCACCCATCCATCTCTCTTTGCACCCACCCATTCTTTCATCCGTCTATCCAGCCACCCACCCACCCACCCATCCATCCGTCTGTCCATCCATTTACCCATCCGTGCATCCAGTTTGTCAGCTCATTTGTCTACCCCCCACAAGCCTGTCCATTTTTCACTCTTTTCTTATTCATCCATCTGTCACCTACCTGCCCATCTTAGCCTGGTTGTCAAGATCTTCTGTCCACGCACCTTGTTGCTATATCCTGTTTGGTTACCTGTTATGGTTCATCGTCTTTCTGTCTGTCCATCTGCCCTCCCTTCTACCTGTCTAGCCATCTTGCTGACTGACCACCTTCCCTGCTTCATTCCTCATCTTTCTGATCAGAGTCTTGGCACTCATCTGGCTGTCCATCTGTTAGTCCATCCCCTTGCACTGTCCTGGCTCTTCATAAAGCTTACCAGGGGCTGCCTTGTTGTTCCGGGGTGATGCCACACCCCGTAATGTGGCCTCAGCAGCCCCTGGTACCCTCTCCCTCTCCAGCCTCATCGCCTGCTGACCTTGATCTGTGCTCCGGCCTCTGGTCTCCTCCCAGTTCCTTGAACAAGATGTGTTACCTTTTGCCTCGGGACTTTAGAAAGTGCTGTTCCTTCTGCCTGGAACACTCTTCTTCCCCCGCCTCTGTCCGGCTCACCCCCACCATCCTCACGGCCGTGTGCCCTCTCTGCACTTCCTGGTAGCACTCTTACAAGGCATTCAGTGCCTGTCTTCAGCCAGACTCAGGCCCCATGAGGACAAGGCAAGGACCACATCTGCTTTGTCCGCTGTGATAGCCCTTGTACCTAGCACAGGGGCTGGCACATTGTCGGTGTTTTGTAAGTGAAGGTTTGTTGCATTTTGACAGATGAGGGAATGAATCCATCCTGTCCTGTCCATCTACTTCAGTACCTGCCTGAACATTTGTCCTTCTCTCCACTCTCCTGTCCATCTAGATGATTGCCTTTCTCCGTCCTCTTGTTCACCTCCGCAGCCACCATCCATCTATCAGTTCTGCCCGTCCATCCATCCCTCCATCTATCCTTTTGTCCATCTGTCTTACAGATGCTTGCTAAGTGCCTGGTGTATGTCCAGCCCAGGCCAAGGCCCCATGGGGGACACAGTGATATACTCCATGGTTACAGAACAATGACAGTGACAGTGGGGAGAAGTCAGCCACATGAGACCAGTGCCCTGAGCCAGCAGCGTAGCCAGTAACAAAACTCAGAACAGGGAGCCGTCCACAGTGGGCCAGGGCAGGCTGGAAGGCTTCCTGGAGGAGGTGGCTTTGAGCTAGGCCCTTATGCGGGGGTGATTTGAGGTTGGCGCAGAATGGAGACATGCAGTTAGGTGATGGCAGGAGGGTGCTTAGCTTGGAGGGGTGGCTGTGGTTAAGGAGGGGGTCAGGGCTGGCTGGAGCCTGGAGGGTGCATCTGAGCCTCTCTTGCCAGAGCCCCTCCCATCGCAGGAGAAGGTGTGAGCCTGGGGGAGAGGCCTCACCCTCCCTCTGCCCCCTGCCCTCTGCCCCTTTCCCCTCCCCCTAGGTGCGGCTGACCCTCCTGCAGCTGAAAGGCCTAGAGGACAGCTATGAAGGCAGTGTGACCTTTCCAACTGGGAAGTTCACCATCAAACCCTTGGGGTTCCTGTAAGTGCCACCCCTAGAGTGCATAGGGCAGGGGAGAGGGCCACGCACCTTACAGTCAGACAGGCCTGGGTTCCAGTGCCAGCCCTGCCACTTCCTGGCTACGTGGCCTCGGACCGGTTGCCAGGCCTCCCAGTGCCTCAGCTTCCTCCTCTGTGAAATGGGTACATAATGCAGGTGTGGTAACCCTCCAGCACCCTGGCCCTCCACAGCCTGTTGCAGATCTCTGGGGACCTCGAAGACTTAGAGGTGGCCCTGAATAAGACCAAGACCAACCATGCTATGGGCTCTGGCTCCTGTTCTGCCCTCATCAAACTGCTGCCTGGCCAGAGTGACCTCCTGGTCGCCCACAACACGTGGCACTCCTACCAGTACATGCTGCGCGTCATGAAGAAGTACTGGTTCCAGTTCAGAGAAGGGCCCCAAGGTGGGTAGATGTGGGTGGATCTGTGTGTGTGGGCATGTCTGTGGGTACACAGTTTGCACAGTGCTAGGAGGTGTGCGTCTTGGCCCTATATACACTGGGGTCACTGTAAGGCCACGCTAAAAGTTCATGTTACTGTTGACTAGTTTATTTCCTTTTAATTTTTATTTTACAAGGTATATCAGCAAGCTACTGCTGCATAACAGATCAAATCAATTTAAAACAAAGGTTTAAAATAGCCATTTGTTTTTACTCACAATATCTGTGGGTGTCTGTGGGTCACCTGGGTGGTTTTGTTATTCTGAACCAAGCCTGCTGATGTTGTCCAGGCTCAGCAATGCTTCTGTATTCAGCTGGGGTGAGCTGGCTGACCTAGGGTGGCCTCATCTGCATTTCTGGGGGTTGCTGTCAGCTGGGATGACATGACAGTTGGGCTACATGGGCGTTCATCCTCCCACAGGCTAGCTCAGGCCTGTTCCTGTGACATCTGGACAGGGAAGTGTGGAAGGCCTCTTGAGGGCCCACTGAAACTGGCACAACATTCTGGTGCTCAAAGCAAGTAAGGTGACCAATTCAGATTCAAGAAGTGGGGAAATAGGGACTTCCGTGGCAGTCCAGTGGTTAAGACTTCACCTTCCAATACAGGGGATGTGGGTTCGATCCTTGGTCGGGAAGCTGAGATCCCACATGCCTGGAGGCCACAAAACCAGAACATAAACGGCAGAAGCAATATTGTAACAAATTCAATATAGACTTCAAAAATGATCCACATCAAAAAACAATCTTAAAAACAAAGCCTACATAAGTCATACATGTATGTTATGGAAAATTGGAAAACACAGCAAAATGATACACACATAGTAAAAGTCATTGGAACACTCCGCAACCCACAGGGGATCATTTAGTTACATTTTTTCCCTGGACTTTTAAATAAAATGTACGTCACCATTCCATTTGTTTAAACACTTTTTTATCCTAGTAATGTGTTAGTATGTTCTCACTGCCACTAGAGATGGAGAAATACATCTCCCTTGATGCCCTCCTCCAAAATCCCAGACCTCTCCTAAGAGGACAGCACTGATGCCATTTTGGTTTGGATCCATCCAGATTTGGGGGGATGCATTTATACGTGTGCATCTATAGACCTCCTAAAAATTAATAGACTTGAGACTGTCCTGGTGGTCCAGTGGCTAAGACTCTGAACTCCCAGTGCAGGGGGCCTGGGTTTGATCCTTGGTGGGAGAAATAGATCTCACATACCACTATGGGGAGATGTTGATCAGAGAGGACCAGCTCCCAGTTAGAAGACAAGTAAGATTTTTAAAGTCTACTTACCCTGAAGCACACCATGGTAACTGTGTTAACAGCACAGTATTGTATACTTGAAACTTGCCAAAACAGCAGAAATTAAGTGTTTTCACCACACACACAACAAAGGTAACTGAAATGATGGATGTGTAATTTAGTTGTTGGTGGTCATCCTTTCACAGTGTCTACAGCTGTCCCATCATCACAGAGTGCAACCTTAAGCACAATTTTTACTTGTCCGTTATACCTTGGTAAAGCAGGGGATAATCACCACCCCCCAAAAAATAACCACAGAGTGTGTACTCTGAGACTTCTGGGTATTTGCTGTCTGAATAACCTTTTTTTTTTTTTTGGCAGTAGATTTTTTGCAATAAAAAAGGAAAGCCAAAAGTATAATAATTAAAAAATTATATATCCATTTTGCTACTAGCTTTTATACAAATGGCCTGGTTTGCTAACTCTCAGAAAGAATGGAGTGGGGGGCTTCCTCTGACGCCTGCTGCCCCTCCTGGTTGGATGGAGCTGCGGGGGTCCTCATATGGACTTGTCTGACCAGCCGCCACCCCACCCCAACTTGAGTTCATTCTTGCCCTTGCAGCGGAATCTACCCGGGCTCCTGGCAACAAGGTGATCTTCTCATCCTATCCTGGTACCATTTTCTCCTGTGATGACTTCTACATCCTTGGCAGCGGGCTGGTGAGTCATCTTCTGTGTTACCTTTCTCCTCCCCGCCGGGCAGCTTCTCAGCTGGCAGCTCAGGTGCAGCAGGTGGACACCCCGCCAAGCACGGGGTGAGTGCATCCTCCACCAGGGGGTGCTCTCAAAAAATGTAGATCTGAGGCCCCAGACCCAGTGGTTGGCCTGGACCTCTGCCTTGTCACCCAGCTCTTGGGAAATTATTGGTCTGGGCCCTTTAAAAATATCCTCTGCCCCAGTGACCTCGTTTTGTGTTTACGTATTTAGGACAAGCCATTTCTCTCCCCACCATGACTCTGCTCTTCCTTGTTCTGCTTTTCCTCTTGTTTTTCACAAAGCCCCCTCTAAACCTGGCCGGGTTCTCTGAATAAATGTTGTTTATTACAGTGTGTTGTTTTTATCGGTTTTCCTGGCTGGGTGCCAGACTCTCAGAAGTCTGTTCCTGGCACCCCTGGTGGATTTCAGCAAGCCCTGTGGTCACCAGGGCAACACTGCAGAGGAGAAAAAAACATCCCTTAAAAAACAGCCTAGATGCAGAAGACGCCAGTTCCTGGGGACGGGGATGGAAAGCCTTTTTTGTTTCTATTAGTCTATGTGAGGAGCAGGGCGTTTAGTCCCCTTAGATGTGGGAACAAGCCTGAGAGGGGCCAGGCAGTGGGTGAGGGGGCCCCCTTGCTGCGGTCTGGGGCTGGGAAAGCAGGAGTGAAGCCTGGGAAGGACAGTGGATCCTTGTAGGATTGATCCCGGTTTGATTCTGTTACCTGAAAAGTGTCCAAACGGGAAATTTACCTTCCACTAGGGTTCTTAACAAAGATTCCATGGGCTCCTTTGGCCGTCTGGGGAGCTGTGAACCCCTTCTCAGAATAATACTTTTAAATGCATAAACCAACATGTGGGGTTATAAAGGAGACAAATTACATTGACATGCATTTATTGAAATAGTATGTAAGCTTTTAATGTAATATACAGATGTACCTCATTTTATTGAACTTTGCAGATACTGTGATTTTTACAAATTGAAGGTTTTTAACAACCCTGCAAGTCTGTCAACACCATTTTCCCACCAGCATTTGTTCATTTTGTATCTCTGTGTCACATTTTGGTAGTTCTCGCAATATTTTTCATTTTTTCATTATTATTATATTCATTATGGTGATCTGTGATCTTCAATGTGACTATTGTAATCATTTTTTTGTTTTGTATTTTTTCTTCTCTATTTTAAAATTAAGATGCGTACATTGTTCTTTAAGATAACACTATTGCACATTTATATTAGATTATAGGTTAGATGGTATAGCTTAGATAGCATTTGTTCATTTTGTATCTCTGTCACATTTTGGTAATTCTTGCAACATTTTTATTTTTTTCATTTTCATTGCAGTGATCTATGATCAGTGATCTTTAATGTGACTGTTGTAATCAGGTTTTTCTTTTCTCTTTTTAAATTAAGGTATGCACATTGTTTTTTAAGACATAATACTATTGCACATTTATAGTAGATTTAGAGTAGATTGCACACTTACCGTAGATTATATAGATTATAGTATAATGGAAAGGCTTCCCAGGTGGCTCAGTGGTAAAGAATCCAATTGCCAGTGCAGGAGACATGAGTTCAATCCCTGGGTCGGGAAGATCCTCTGGAGAAGGGCATGGCAACCCACTCCAGCATCCTTACCTGGAGCATCCCATGAACAGAGGAGCCGGGCAGGCTGCAGTCCATGGGGTCACAAAGAGTCGGACTTGCCTGAGCAGCTGAGCACACACACGCACAGTGTCGTGGAAACGACTTCTCTGGGAGCTGGGAAGTAAAAATTCACGTGACTTGCTTCCTTTCAATATTCGCTTCCTTGCGGTGGTCTGAAACAGAGCCTGCCGTTTCTCGGGGGTCTGCCGGTAGGTGCTGCTTTATTAGCATGTTAAATAAGAAACTGGTTGCAGGTGGGCTCCCTGCCATAATTTGGAAGTTACAGGGAGCATACACAATCTGAGTTGTGTGCAGTCCTGTTGTATGGTGGGAAAACATCCATGACATCTGTTGGTGACCGTCTCAGGTACTGCTGATAACATTGGCAGGTTGCCCACATTATCAGTGGAAGATGCTGCATTTCGGTTTGACGGTAGTGCAAATAAAGATATACTGTTTCCCTACCCACCTCTGTAGACTGCCTGAGTACTGCTTCTGAGGCCAGTTTAAAAAAAAAAAACTAGTCAACAGTTCTGAGCCATGATTGGTGTAACAGTGCTCCCCCTAGGTGGCAGCATGCCCCAGCGGTGAGTCAGGTGACCCTTCAGTGCAGTGGCCCTGGTCTCTCCCACAGGTGACCCTGGAGACCACCATCGGCAATAGGAACCCGGCCCTGTGGAAGTACGTGCAGCCCAAGGGCTGCGTGCTGGAGTGGATGCGCAATGTCGTGGCCAATCGCCTGGCCTTGGACGGGGACTCCTGGGCTGACATCTTCAAGAGGTTCAACAGTGGCACGTGAGTGGGCACCGTGGCCTCTCCACCCAACCTCCCCACCAATACTCAAGACCCTGGGGGGACCTGATGTGGCACCGGGGCCACACAGCCCACCCTCTTAGCAGAGTCCTCTTGTTTCACACGTGGGGAAACGGAGGCATGGGGAAGGAAAGGGTTTACCCCTCTCTCACAGGCTCCTCCACCCGGGGAAGGCTCCCAGAGAAAGGCCAGGAAGAAACGTGGAACTCAAGCTCTGGGGGCAGTGGGGTGGGCCGTCTGAGGAGGTGGATATGGGTGGATGGGGACCCTGTGAGCCAGAGACACTGGAACCGGGTTGGACGGGGTCTTAGGAGGTTGGGCAGAAGAATCCACCTTTGTTCCATTAAGCACTAGGGAGCCACAGACTCCTCCGGAGCAGGTAAGCAGCGTGATGAGAGAAGAGTGTGAGGATGGCTGGGCAAGCCACAGTGTCCAGGTGATGGTTGACTGGCCGGACACTCCCAGAGCACCCTGGCCACGTGATTCCTGGCTGTGTGTGGCCCTGGGGGCAGCGGCTGGCTGGGGCAGCGGCCCCGGGTCTGTTCAGCTCTCCTTCCTGGGGCCTGGCAGGTACAACAACCAGTGGATGATCGTGGACTACAAGGCGTTTGTGCCTGGCGGGCCCAGCCCTGGGAGAAGGGTGCTCACCGTCCTGGAGCAGATCCCGTGAGTACCCGGAAAGGGGCAGGGCGCCCCAGCAGAGGGGACCGCCTTGGCGGAGTCCTGGAGGCCACTGAAACTCTGTGTGGGAGGGGAGACCTCAGGAAGGCAAGCCTGGAGGAGAAGGCAGCCGTGGACTGGGGCTCAAGATTTGGGACATAATCTACCCGTGGGCAGTGGGGAGCCTTCGGGGGTCCTTGAGCACAGCAGTGCCTGCAGGAGCCTTCTCTCTCACCATTTGCACCCCGTCTCTCTTCCTGGTCGCAGGGGCATGGTGGTGGTGGCCGACAGGACCTCAGAGCTCTACCAGAAGACCTATTGGGCCAGCTACAACATCCCGTATGTCCTGCTTCCTGGTATTTCCCACCCTTTGCCCAGTTTTCCATGCAGGGGAGGGGTCGTTCCCTGGTGATTCTTTAGTTCCTCCAAGCAACCCACCCTGGGACTTCGCTGGCGATCCAGTGGGTTCAGACTTCGTGCTTCTACTGTGGGGGGTGCAGGTTCGATCCCCTGGTTGGGGAACTAAGATCGCACAAGCCATGTGGTGTAGCCAGCAGGGGGGAGAAAAAAAAGAAACAAAAGTAAAATCGTTAACAAAAAAGAAGAAAGAAACCCACCCCATCCCCTTCTTCGCCAGGAAAGCCCTGACAGTTTTGGGGTACAGTTGTGGGGTTGGCGTCTGTAGGGGCCCCCTAGTCTGCACCCGCCACAGGGTGGTGGGGAGCGCCCTGGCTCAGGTGCCGACCCCTGCCGTGGGTCCCCAGCTGGAGCTGCGTTAACCGGCTGCACAGCCAGCACCCTTTACCCCTCACAGTGCTTTACCTGGGTTATCTCCTTTGATCTGTATAACTACTGCACGTGGTAACCACGGCTCCTGTACCCATTTCACAGATGATGAAACTGAGGCCTTGAGAAAGTACCTAAAGTTCCTGAGGTTCCATACCTGGTCAGTAGTGAGGTCAGAATTTGAACTCCACATCTCTTATTAGAGTCCAGAACTTACTTGGCCACCCCTCCAAGCCTCCCAGCAGCACTAACAAAAGACATGATTATTGTAATCCCGACCGTTGGGGTTGTTGGTGTTCATGTCCTGGCACGACTGCCCTCTTTGCTTCTGAGGCCATGGCCAGGTACAGTCAGTGTGGGTCGTGAGTGACCATCCTCTTCCCCGGCAGGTCCTTTGAGTCCGTGTTCAACGCCAGTGGGCTGCCGGCCCTGGTGGCCCGCTATGGGGACTGGTTCTCCTACGACGGGAGTCCCCGGGCCCAGATCTTCCGACGGAACCACACGCTGGTACACGACCTGGACTCCATGATGCGGCTTATGAGGTGCGAGGGGGGCACCGGGAGCCCAGAATCGTGTGGTGGAGCTTTATAGTAACTCATTCTAGCCTCCCGACAAGCCGGAGGGCGGCAGAGGGTGATGCATCCGTGACAGCAGGACTGAGGCGTCAGCAGGACCTTGGACAGCCAAGAGCACAGAACATGCCCCCGTGGTCCTCGGGGAGCATGCTCTCCCTCAGGGGTTGCAGAGATGTGCTCACAGTGATGTTGATGAGTAACGAGGACTGTCTGAACTCCAGGAAATGCTGTGAAGGGACAAAGCGGGGTCTCTAGCCTGGCCTGGAGTGGGGGCCCAGAGGGACACCCCAAGGGAGGGATGGCAGAGCCAAGGGCTGAGTGATGGGTATGGAGTGACCAGCCAAAGGGGGTGGGTGACGGAAGTCCAGGTTGGCACATTGAACTCAGGTGGCTGGGTTATGGGGCTGCTGCTTGGAATCCAGTCTCCCTGCCCCCAGCACGACTGGTGTTTCCTCTCCTTCCGCATCCAGGTACAACGACTTCTTACACGACCCCCTGTCACTGTGCAAAGCTTGCACCCCCAAGCCCAATGGGGAGAACGCCATCTCTGCCCGCTCCGACCTCAACCCAGCCAATGGCTCCTACCCCTTCCAGGCTCTGCACCAGCGCTCCCACGGGGGCATCGACGTGAAGGTACCGGGCTTGGGGTGCTGTGGGTGGGGGGTGGTCAGAGTTGGTGGGGAGCCGCAGGGCCTCCTGGGTTGGGACGACTTAGCCACCTGCCCTCCCCTCACCCACAGGTGACCAGCGCGGCCCTGGCCAAGGCCCTGCGCCTCCTGGCGGTCAGCGGCCCCACGTGGGACCAGCTGCCCCCGTTCCAGTGGAGCACCTCGCCCTTCAGTGGCATGCTGCACATGGGCCAGCCTGACCTCTGGAAGTTCTCGCCCATCGAGGTCTCTTGGGACTGAAGCTCCATCTCTGCTCTGCTGCCTTCTGCCCCCGCTGACCCTGGCGGGGACCACCCAACTGGCTGCCACCCTGCCCTCCCGCCTGCCTTCTCTGCAGGGGAGGGGGCATCATCGCCCTGCTGTGCCTGGATGGGGACCTGGGCTGGTGCCAGCTTCACTCTCGTCTGGGCGGCCTCCGGGGTGGGGAACGGAACCCCAGGGGGCACGGGACTGACTGTTTCCCCTGCCTGGGTGATGCTATCCCTGTCTCCCTCTGCATCTTTCTCCTGCTTTTTTCTCTACCACCCTCGGGTCCCTCCGATTCTGCAGGAGAGGCCCCAGGGCCTACATCCCAGCACCATTCCTGCCCGTGGCTCTGGAGCTTTGGCTCCAGGTCAGCATCACTCCTCCCATCCCCACCCCCTGCCCATCTGCTCCTGGGGAAGCAGCTGCCCCTGTTTCTCCTCCTGGCGGACGGAAACTGGAAACGCTATGAAAAACCAAAGTTTCTGGCTACCTGTGGCTGGAGGGGCCCAAGAGTCCTGCTCTCCCCAGGGCCAAGCAGGAGTGTCAGCCCCTTGGCTCCAGCCTCGTGGCCCCCGCCCCCCCAGCTCCAGCCTGCCCCTGGCCTCCGGGCAGGACCCTCAGGCCCCCTGCTACAGGAACCACACTGCAGGCTGTGCTGCCATTAAACAAGAGAGGCCGAGGCCCCTGTGCTGTGCTTCTTGGGGCCACGGGGACAGCAGGGTCAGCGTCCTTTCTCTTCTCAGGTTTGAGTTCTGACCGTTCACCCATGCACCCTCCTGTCCATCCTGTCTGTCCATCTGTATAGGCATTCACGTGCCAACCCACCCCTCGTTCATCCGCACGGTCATCCATCCGTTCATCCACCCATCTTCCATTTATCCATCCATCCCCATATCCATCTATAATCCAACTATCAATCCATCTACCCATGCATCCATCCACCCATGTCCGTCCATCCATCTATCCTGTGCTTATTGAACACCTACCTTGTTCTGGGTCCTGTTGTAGGGCTCTGTTAACCACCAAGTCCTACCCCCTACTCCCTGAGTCCTACCAAGGGTGGCGGTGGGGGAAGACAGATCAACGCAGCACAGAGTCCCTCCCCATCCGATCTCACCCAGAGCCTCCACTGGAGACAAGACTCGTGCCATGCTTGGGGAGAGGAAAGCACATAGCCCTGGAGTCAGAGGCCTGGGTTCGAATCCTGTCTCCACCTCTTACTAGTTACGGTACTTAACTTCTCTGTGCCTGCAGTACCTCAACTGTTAAATAGGTAATGATGTGAGCAGCATTTCTCTGCGTGTGTGTGTGTGTGTGTGTGTGTGTGCTTGGAGGAGGGTGAGATTCACTGCAGTGGTGGCTATGACATGGCCCACGTGGGGCCTTACACACTCAACATTCATTCACTAGCAAGAATTTATCACATATTTAAAACATGCCAGGCACTGTTATAAGGTCCTGGGGATACCTCATAACAGGTACCAAAAAAGAAAAAAACCTCCATGATGTTTACATTGAGGAAGTAGATAAACACAGTGTGTATGATGTTGATAAATGCTCTGGGAAGACAAGCACAGCTGAGGGGTGGGAGTGGGTTTGCTATATATATGTATATGTGTAATTTTTGTGGGGCACATTGCTTGAACTCAGCAGCTTGTGAGATCTCAGTTCCCCAAACAGGGATTGAAAACATGCCCCTTGTATTGGAAGCACGTGGAGTCCAAACCACTGGACCACCAGGGAATTCAACTTTTTTAAGTTCCACATATAGGTAGAGCTGGAAAGACTCCTATTCTGGGCAAGTTTCTCTGAACTGACTGATATTTTAGACTCTATCCCTCCAGGAACAATTCTGGGGCCAGTCGACTGGTGACTCCCCATCCCTGCCTGCCCTTTGTGGAGTCCTGTCTCCTGGATTTTTTGTGTAATACTTTTAGTTTTGTATTGGGGTATTGCTGATTGACCAACAGTGCTGTGAGTTTCTGGTGAGCAGTGAAGGGACTCAGCCATTCGCGTGTATCCATTCTCCCCAGACTCCCCTCCCATCCAGGCCACCACGTACCATTGAGCGGAGTGCCCTGTGCTGTAGGGCCTTGTTGGTCACCCGTTGTAAATATAGCAGTGTGTGCATGTCCATGCCCCACAAGCCCCCTAACTATCCCTCCCCCCGTCCCTCCCCTGTCTCCTGGGTTTCAGGTACGTGTGCTGTCTCTCCCAGCTGGAAGTCAGCCTGTATCCCTGTCACTAGGGTGGGTTTTCCCTGAAATCTCACGGTACCTGCTCTTCGTCAAGGTGGGGGTGGGGGCTCCCCCTCTGCAAGCCCATGTGAATCTGTGTGGTAACCCAAGGGGTTAGGGCGGTTCTCAAACATGGGGCTCCAGGTGTCCAGGGGCTGCTATAGGTGGTGCAGGGGTGTTGGGGGGGCTCCCTCCAGGACCAAGACAGCCCCAGCAGTTCCTCTTCTGTCTGGTTTATAGACTGGCTTCAGTATGTACTGTCCTTGAAGACAGGGTTCTGTGTTTGGGAGGATTGCCTTGATGTGGACCAGAGATGAGTGTCCGTCATTGGTTCACACACCCCCGGGGCTTCCCAGGTGGCGCTAGTGGTATAAAGAACCCGCCTGCCAATGCAGGAGACATAAGAGACACAAGTTTGATCCCTGGGTTGGGAAGGTCCTCTGGAGAAGGAGAAGGCAACCCACACGGGGTATTCTTGCCTGGGAAATCCCATGGACACAGGAGTCTGGCAGGCTACAGTCCATGGGGTTGCACAGAGTTGGACACGATTGAAGTGACTTAGCGCGCAGGAACAAGGGGCTCATGACCCCGCTCCCAGTGGTTCTGCGATACAATTATTCTGTTATCAGGAAGGACTTCCCAGTAGAATGATCTGCCTTCCCAGCTGGTCCTGCCTCCTCTAGAGGCCCGTGTCCCATCCCAAGCCCCTCTCCTTCAGCACGGCTGCCCCTCACTGGCTCCCTGACATGCAGAGATGCCCCCTCCTGGCACACACTCCCAGCAGGAGTTGGGGTCCCGGCCTGCATGTGGGGCCCCAGGGTTCCCAGGGTTAGGGGGCACAGGGGATATTGAGAGCTGGGGATGACAGCAGGCATGCTTGGGTGGAAGGGAGGGAAGGAGGGAGACAGTCATGATAGAAGAACTCAAAGAGGAGCTTTGTTTCAATAAAAAAGCACTTCTTACGAAAATGAAAATTTGCACAACAGAAAAGGGAATTCCCTGGCGGTCCGGTGGCTTGGACTCATGCCGTCACTGCTGAGGTAGCAGGTTCAATCCCTGGTCAGGGAACTAAGATCCCACAAGCCACAAGGCACGGCTGGGGGTGGGGGTGGATTTAAGAGAAGTGAGTAAGGGTAGGCTTTGGGCTTCCTGAGAAACAAACACTCAGAAGAGTTCCGCTCACAGCCTTGCTGGCTACTGCCTTTCCGGCCGCTCCACACACAGTGGTCTCAGGAGAACCAGAATACCAGCTGGCGCGGGCCATGGGCTCCCAGCAGACACGGGAATAATATTTACAATGAGGCTCTGGGTCATGCTGCAGAAAACTCCACTCCTTCCAGGGTGCATCCCGGGTAGGGGAGGGTCCTCACTGGGGCAGCCCGTCCATGCCCAGCTGTTTCTTGAGTGCCAGTAGCTGCGCCAGGCTGATGTTGCTGCCCCCACAGACAATGACCACAACAGAGGACAGAGGGGTGCGGAGTTTCCCCTGTCCTTGCAGCTTCTGAATCACGTTGCTGTAGACGGCGGCCAGGGCGGCCCCACAGGCGGGCTCCACCAGGATCTTCTCGTCATCTACAAGAGCAAGGGGATGGTGGGGGTGGAGCCAGGAAACCACCGGGTCACTGGTGAAGCCATCGGTTATCAGCCCCGGCCACAGACTGGTCCTGGACCCCCCCCCCCCACCCCCCATCATTACCCTCCATTGACCTTCTAAGGAAGGCCTGAGTCAGGGCTGAATTTCAACATCAGAGCCAACAAGTTGCTTTGCTTGTAATTTCCTGGGCACTGTGTTAACATCATTTGAGCAAGAGTGCCAGCACTGATTGGCCAAACTAACTCCCAGTACGAGAGAATTAAATGGCAGCATAAGCGTGTGTGTATGTATGTGTGTGTGAGATCCCTGTTCTAGGATGAACCCCGTAAAAGTCCAGCTTCAGGACTCCCCGGTGGTCCAGTTAAGACTCCGCGCTTTCATTGCACAGGGTGCAGGTTTGATCCCTGGTTGGGCAACTGAGATCGCATGTTGCTGCTGCTGCTGTTTACTTGCTAAATTGTCTCTGACTGACTCTTTGCGACCTGATGGACTGTACCCCTCCAGGCTCCTTTGCCCATGGGAGTCTCCAGGCAAGAATACTGGAGTGGGTAGCCATTCCCTTCTCCAGGGGATCTTCCCGACCCAGGGATCAAAGTCTCCCTGAGTCTCCCACATCACCTATATTGGCAGGTGGATTCTTTACCACTGAGCCACCTGGGAAGCCCATGCTATGTGGCAAAAATAAAAAAGCTTATCTGGAAGAGTAAAAGAATCACAAGGATATTTTAAAAAGAGTCCAGCGTAGTCGCAGACTCACCTCTGTCCAACACTGAGGTCCATAGTTTCCTTTTTCACCCTGACTACATTGCTCAGAACCAACATTTTACATACGCAGTTATTTTCCCCTGCTCTTACATTTTCTGACTTTTATCATTTGTCCCCTCGGTCTTTCTGTTTTAACCCCTGGACTGCAGTAACTTTCATTAATGGGAAGTTCCACAGAGGGACAGGAGACAGAATTGCGAATGACATCCCTTGGCATGCCAATCGGACAGCCACATAGTCCTTAGCCAGCAGGGTTGGGTCTCAAAAGGACTTAGCACATACATACCCACAAACTTCTCAAGAGCAGCCACAGCCTCCTGGTCCGAGACAACTTCAGAGAAAATGGGGTGTTCCCGATATACCTTCATAGCCTGCGCCGTCACGGTGGTCACGCCCAGGGCTTTGGCAACACTGGCAGGGACAAAGATGGAGAAGAGGGGAAAGAGGCAGGAGAGAAGAGGGAGGCAGACCAAGTGATTACCTTCTGGACAATAAGAGGTAAGTGGACATATCTGTGTCTTTAAAGGAA
The DNA here is from genome assembly GCF_023699985.2 of Odocoileus virginianus. Lineage (NCBI taxonomy): Eukaryota > Metazoa > Chordata > Mammalia > Artiodactyla > Cervidae > Odocoileus > Odocoileus virginianus. The sequence goes on along the minus strand of NC_069685.1, from coordinate 57,078,624 downwards.
AAGAGTCAGCTTCTGCCCTGACTTCTTCCTGCCAGATTGAGCGTGGGTGTGATAGCCAACACCTAAGCAGCTATCTTGGGCCATAAGTCTATGCAATGAGGATGATGGAGAACAAAATCAAGGGTCCTGGGCACCTGGCTTCGTGGAGCTAGACTTTTTTATATGAGAGGAAATAAAGTTCAATTTTGTTTAAACCACTGTTACTTTGGACTCCTGTATAATGTGGCTAAACCTAATGCTAGTCAAACACCATCTGGGAAAGGTTTGGGGCTGGGATATGAACCCCTTGGGAGGAGGAGCTGTGTTTATTCACCACTGTCTCCCCAGGATCGGCCAGTGCCTTGCACATATTAGAGGCTCAATAAATGGTTGGTAAGTTAGTGATGTGTGTTAAACCCTACCACAGAAGAACCCTAATAAAGGACCAATGTTAGCCTTTTCATGTGAGGAAGTGTGATGTTCTTGGTACAGACTCACACAGACTTCATTAATAGCCATACCACTCACTGGCTGCGTGACTCTAAGTGACCAAAGCCTCAGTTTCCTCACCTGCAAAATGGGGCTGGCATGGGGAATCTACCTGGCCGCCAGCACCGAGCGGGGAGCTCCCCACAGCACTCACTGAACATAGTGACAGCCTCCCTGGCTGCTTACCTGGTAATGCGGGGCAGGGTGACGAGCTTGCCGGCCTTGGTGGAAGCGTGGAAGCTCTCGGCTCCGATGGTCTCCATGGCGACGATGGGCACGTCCCTCCAGCCCACCTCCACCAGCCCCTGGACCACTCCACACAAGAGGCCTCCACCCCCTACTGCCAGCACGATGGCCCCTGGCTTTTCAGTCATCGTCTCCTTCAGCTCCTTCACGATGGATGAGTGGCCTTCCCTGGAGGAGGTGGGTGGGGAAGAGGGGTGGAGGTCAGGGCTGGGCTGCTTAGAGACACCAGGCAGGGGTCCTGAAGATGCCCCTTACCCTCTGTTTGCCCTCATCCCAGGCAGCTGATGGGCCTTGAGGCTGGTCCCCTCAAACCTGACTCCACCCTATTTCCAGCTGCCAACACCTGCATCTCTGCCTGTCTTCCTCTAGCCTCTGGAGCACGGTGAATGTGGCAGCTGGTGGTGCCAGGAACTGAAACCCCCGGAAACAGCCCTCAATCCATTATAGGAATTAAGAATTACAGGAATTGATGCACAGACACTCCTTGCCCAACATCCTCTACCACAACCCTGGTTCATGGTCCATGCTGGCTCCCAGGGGCCCCTGGGGGATTAAGCTCCTGCTGACCACAGTGGTCACCAGTCCATCAGCACCCTTCCTTCCTCATCTCGCTTCCCCAGTACTCAAATGAGTCACCCCCCAAGTCAACCGCTTTCTCTGAAATCTTTATCTCGGGGTTCTGCTTCCGGGGGCCCCAATGACACACACACACACACACCCCTGTGTATCTGAGCCCAAGCGTTTGCCCATGGTCCAGGAGAACGGGCACTGAAACAGATAGATGTGGGCACCAGCGGCTGTGCCTGTGTGTGTGCTTCTATGTGATGTGCACACACGTGTACGCTGCTGTGCGTGATGGTGTGTATTGGGGAAGGTATCCACTCGGTGATGTAGGGGCATGGTCACTACCCACCCTGGTTGACTGGGGGCTCCACATACCAGATGAGGGGGTCGTCAAAGGGAGGGATGTAGACCCAGCCTGAATTGTTTTTCTCGAGGTCCTTGGCCACCCTGATGGCTTCATCCAATGTCTGCAAGATCACAGAGAAGGCGCGAGGGGTGAGGGGCCGGCAGACTTGGCCCTGTGCCCCGGTGCCCTCTGTGGCCCCAGCTCCAGGTTGGTACTCACCTCACCCACCACTCTGACCATGGCGCCCTCATTCTTGAGCCGCTGGATGGTGAGGGCAGGCGTGGTGCTGGGCACGACAATCGTGGCGGGGATGCCCAGCTTCCTGGCTGCATAGGCGGCTGCCATGCCTGCATTGCCCGCTGCCAGGGGTGGAGGGTAGACAGTGTTAGTGGGGTTGAACCCTCCCTGTGTGAGGGCTGGCCTCCCCCTGGAATTCTAAACTGGGACTTCTGAAGATGTTTGCAACGGCTTATTCGTTGCTGGGGAAACCAGGGCTCAGAGAGGTGGAGCACCTGACCCCAGGACACACAGCAGGCCGCTTACCTGAGGAGCAGACGAAATGTTCACAGCCTCGTTCAGCCCACTGTGGAGACAGACAGGGGAGAGGATCAGGCCTGACACCTTTTCTCCCCAAAGAGACTAACTGGTTCAGGGAAAGATGAAGGAGAGGAAGGTCGCTGATGGCTCTGGGGTCAGTCCACCAGGGGACCCTCTGGGCTGACACCCTTTAACCAGGGGAGGTGCCAATGGAGGGTGCCTGTGGGGAGTCAGCAGGGCCCAGCCTGGAACTCCAAGGATGTCACATGGCAGTGAGTGGCCCTGCCCTGTCCACAGAGGGCATCTGCCCGGATGAGGCTGTACCATTGTGCAGAGGTGTCCGATGCCCCGGATCTTGAAGGAGCCAGAGGGCTGGGCACTGTCTATCTTGAGATAGACCGTGGTGCCGGCCACTTTGGACAGGGTCATGCTGTCACGGACAGGGGTCTCCTCGTGCAGGGGTCTTCGCGACATCACCACTGGGAGAAAAGAAAGAAACCCAGAGGGTCAGGGGAGTTGGCCCTGGCGTCAGCTGCTGCCACTCAGTAGCAGTGGGGCTGGGAAGGACCCTGTCCCTAACTTCCCAGAAGGCCGAGGACAAGTGCCAGATTATAGCATCCTGGAGACCTGAGTTCAAATCGCAACTCAGCCACCAACTTGTTATCGGACAAGGAATCTCCCTTTGGCCTCAGCTGCCTCATCTGTAAAATGGGCAGAGGTCATCTTCTCTCCCCCTTACCCCTGCCCACCTCCGACTCACCCCAACACACACATACATTATGCTGGGAAGCTATTAATATCAGAAATGACATCCAAGGAATTCCCTGGAGCTCCAGTGGTTATCACTCTGTGCTCTTATTGTTGAGGGCTGGGTTAGATCCCTGGTTGAGGAACTAAGATCTCACAAGCCGAGAGGCATAGTCAAAAAAAGAAAAATAACATCTAGACCTTGCAGCTTTTGAAGACTATGAGGAAGAAATAGACTTGTGGGTGTTTACTCAGAATGAGCGGCAAGATTATGGCTAAAACCCAGGGGCAGGATATCAGGTCTAGTTTGTGCAAAAACTGCAAGGATACACATGCACACCCACAATCCATGTGTACAAGACATCTCAGAAAACACACAAGAAACCCGACAGGGTGGGGGGCCCCTGGGAAGGACAGGCACATGGCACCTGCTTCTGTACCATTTCAATATTTTGCTGCTTGCCTGTTTATTACATATTTAAATTACACATCTTTAAAAACTAATCTCTGAGAGTGAAGTAAGTCAGAGAGAGAAAAGCGAATATCATATATCAATGCATATACATGGAATCTAGAAACATGGTAGTGATGAACTATTTGCAGGGTAGGAATAGAGACTCAGATACAGAGAGGACTTGTGGACCAGCAGGAGAAGGAGAGGGTGGGATGAACTGAGAGAGCAGCATTGACATATATACAGCACCATGGGTAGAATAGACAGCTAGTGGGGAGCTGCTCTATAACACAAGGAGCTCAGCCCAGTGCTCTGTGATGACGTGGGGGGTGGGATGGGGCAGGGGGTGGGACATATGTATACATATAGCTGATTCAGGTTGTTGTAAGGCAGAAACCAACACCACATTGTAAAGCAACTATATTCCAGTAAAAGCTTAATAAAAACAACTAATCTTTGGAAAACCCTGTACCCATTAGGGGAAGCTTTTTATTATTGTTATTTTTTTGTAATAACTATTATATTATTTAACAATCACTTATAAAGTGATTACCAGGACTTCCCTGGTGTTCCAGTGGTTAAGAATCTGTCTTGCAAGGCAAGAGGATATGGGTTCGATCCTTGGTTGGGGAACTAAGATCCCACGTACCACAGAGCCGCTCAGCAGGCACACCACAAGAGACTACAAGCCACAAGAAAATATCCTGCATGACACAAAGATGCTGTGTGCCGCAAGTAAGACTTGAGGCAGCCACACAAGTAAATACATAAACATTTAAAGTGATTACCATGTGCCAGGCATTTTCTTAAGTTTTACAGATATTAACTCACTTAATCTTTCTACCAGCCCTAGGAAATGCCCAGGATAATTGCCTGTTATTGTCCAGTTCTCCTGTTGAGGAAACAGGCTCTGATTGTGTTTTCCAGATTGATCGCTGAGCAATTCCTACCCGTCACACACCGCTTATGATGCAACACTGAGGCTTTTCTAGGTGGGAGGTGGGGTCAGGTCTACACTTCCTTCCCTTGAATCCTGGGTGGGGGGGTGTGGGGGGAGGGGCTGTAACTGCAGGGAAATGAACACTACGTGACTCCCTCCAAGCAGTGATGTGCTGGTGAGTGTTTAATGATAGCCTCGCCAAAGGGGAAGAAACCTTGACTTCTAGGGTCTGCACGTCTGTGACATTTCAAGCTACTAACAGGATGTCACTGAACAGGGAGTCGGGAAGAGATGGACACTGTCCACTACTGACAGCCCTGTGTCATCTGGTTGTAGCTCAGCATGGCTCTCAAGGCTGGGTCATATAAGGCGACCGGGCTGCCAGGCAGCTGGGAAGCTCCCTGTATGAACCCAGCCACCAAGATGGGAACAAGCCCTGGCGGCATGCCGGGGGCCCCAGGGAGGTGCCCCGCCTAACATGTCCAGCTGATATCCCAGCTGATGGGCAGACATGGCGCCTGACTTAGGGAAGACTCTAACCCAGCTACCGTTATCACACTGCAGCCCCCGAGAAGAGACCCAAGTGAGAACTGCCTGGCTGAGTCCAATCAAGCCCCAGCGTCACGACAGAAAGAATCCACCTAGCATGGGTTCGATCCCTGCTCTGGGAAGACTCCACGTGCCGAGGCTCAGCTAACCCCTCTGCCACAACTACTGAGCCCGAGTGCTCCAACTACTGAAGCCTGTCTGCCCCAGAGCCCGTGCTCCGCAACAAGAGAAACCATCGCAACGAGAAGCCTGCGCACCGCAGCTAGAGTAGCCCCCATTCACCGCAACCAGAGAAAAAGTGCACCCAGTGCAGCCAAAAACAAAGAAACTAATTAATTTTTTTAAAAAGAAACTGCAGTATTGGCTTGTCCAAGGTCACACAGGGAGTGACTAGCGGAGAAGGGATTCTTGTATTTTATGGCCATGTCTCAAGGCTTGTGTGATCTTAGCTCCCCAGTCAGGGATTGAACCCGTGCCCTCAGCAGTGAGAGCAGGGAGTCCTAACCACTAAGTCGCAATGTAATTACAAAGAGAAGAGGTAAGATTTGAACCAGGCAGCCTAGGCCCAGAGTCCAAGCTCTCTCCAGGACACAGTAGGTGGGGGTGGGGGGTCTGTCTCCATGGATTCTGGGTGACTGAGAACCTGAGACCCTGCATGCCACATCTAGCCAGAGTCCCTGGGAGATCCCCATGTGACACAAAGATCCTGTGTGCTGCAACTAAGACCCAACCAGCCAAATACATAAAAATTAACTCTTATTAGGACTGGGCTTGTGGTTAAGACTCCCCGCTTCCAATACTCACAACCACCTTAAGAGGAAGATTCTGTTATTATTGCCTCCACTGTACAGATGAGGAAACCGAGGTACAAAGCTGGCAGTGAACCCAGCCAGTCTGGCTTCCACGTATGGGTTTTTACGCTTATCTGACTCTTTCTCCCTCTCTTGCCCAGGGAAAACCCAAGGTGGCCGCAGACACTCCAGTCCCGCGGATGGAGGTGTGGATGGATAGGGCGGCTTACCGGAGAAAGGTGAGGAGCTGGGTATCTGAGCGTCAGGCAAAGGAGGAATAGACTGGAGATGGTCTAGATGGACCGACTGGATAGCCGGTCCACAGACGGGACGAGTAGGAGGGGTAGCGTGTCTTCAGAATTGTCCCAGGTACTAACGGGTCCGGGCTTTATTCCCCTGGGGCACCTGAGCAGCCAATGGGACACCAGCGCCGGCCACACCCCCGCCAGGCCCCGCCTCTTGGCTCTAGACTCTAGGGGCTTCCCGGAAGGGAACGCCCCTCTCTCTAGCAGGGTCTTTCACTCAGTCCCGCTAGCCACGCCCCTTCTCCACCCTCAGCATCATTTCAGACAAATACCTACTTCACCACAGCTTTTAGGAAGCTGCCAGATTGGGTGTGAAATAATGCACTTATCTTTGCTAGCACTTGCTTGGCGCTCAGTGGGCAAGAATAAAACCAGGGAGGAAGTGTATGCTATTATTATTCCCATCTTACAGAAAAGGAAACTGAGGCATGCAGTAAGAGGGCTGAGCTAGCTCTTGGACGCAGCAGGGGAACCCCCAAATCTGCAATCTGAACACAGGTTTTAAATTTTATTTATTTACTGAGTTTAGAAACTCACACATTCGTTTGTGCTGTAAAGCAAAAGAAAAATGATGAATAGTCATCCTTATGATGCAACAGGACTGGTTCATAACCATATAGAGAAACACAAAAGTGCTTTTTTCACCTGCTTTTAGTTTCAATTTCATAACAGCTTACCAGAACTTATTTCCCCATACATGCATGACTAATATTCTTCAAATTCCAATGACATTAAACTATTTCATGCCCAGGTCATGGATTAAGAATGGAACTATCATGTCAATGTACATGTATTTTAAAATCTTTTGGCTGCTCAGCAGGGCACGTGGGATCTCAGTTTCTCGACCAGGTATGGAACCCATGCCCCCTGAATTGGCAGCGCGGGGCCTTAACCACTGGACCATCAGGCAAATCCTGTGTCAGCATATTTTTAAGCATTAAAAGGAGAACTCAGAAAAATCCCAAGTGTTGTAAGTATTGGGGATATAAAATCTCAAAGTGAAATTCAACAGAAAGAGGGACATGATAAGCAACTGACATTACTTAATCACAAAGGCTGAACACAATTTTTTAAATTGCCTTCCCCTGTTATCCTTTATAACTCCTTTGTCCTAAAGGAGCAATATAGGTAAGACCTAGAAGGGTCAGAGTTCCTGGCTCTGCCCTTTACTAGATGTGTGGCTCTAGGTGAGTCACGTTGTGTCCTGGGGACTCTGCTCATCTGTAAAATGGGGATAATATTAGTATCACCCTTATAAGATTAGATGACACCATAATATATTTATGTAACAGATCTGGTGTCAGGTGACTGTTCAATAAGTGCTGGCAGCCATCACTACCCTCATTACCATCATCTTCATCACAGAAGTGGAAGATTTTGCCTCCTTGCCCGGTGCCAAGCCTTGGTCTGTGTGTGCAGGGGTCTGTATGTGGTGCGGCATGCATGAACACCACACCCACATGCATCCCGTTGGCTTTCTTCCTGGCCCCTTCAGCAAAGGTTTCCTGTCCCACTAGCCAGGACAAGAATATGGATGATATGGAGGGCAGTGTGCTGTGCTTCATCACTCAGTGGTGTCCAACTCTTTGCGACCCCATGGACTGCAGCCTGCCAGGCTCCTCTGTCCATGCGGATTCGCCAGGCAAGTACTGGAGTGGGTTGCCATGCCCTCCTCCAGGGGATCTTCCCAACCCAGGGATTGAATCCAGATCTCATGCATTGCAGGTGGATTCTGTACAATCTGAGCCACGAGGGAAGCCCAAGAATACCGCAGTGGGCAGCCTATCCCTTCTCCAGGGGATCTTCCCGACCCAGGAATCAAACCGGGGTCTCCTGCATTGCAGGAGGATTCTTTACCAGCTGAGCTACCAGGGAAGCCCATAGAAGGCAGAGAGAATACAAACAGCCTGCACATTTGTCTCCATGGGACAGGCTGTCCCCTCTTGCGGGCCCCCTCTGACCTTCCACAGGTACTTCCAAGCCCCCTAGTGGAACATTCCTGGGTGTTTGCTGGAGATCCAGGTTGGCGGAGCTGAAGGGAGTGGGCATCGGGAAGCTCACGTGTAGCCCCCCGCCCCCTGAGCGTATACAGCTGGTGCTTATCTCACCCGAGCATCTGCTTGTGCCTGATTCCATGTCAAGTATTTCCTATATGATGTGGGGCTTCCCTTACCCCTGAGACAACCAGGTGAGTGGACATTTTGAGTCCCATGTCACAGGTGAAGAAACAGGCTCAGAGATAAAATAAAATTGCCCAAGATCGCCCAGGAGGCAAGGATGAAATGTGTCGACTGAAATAAAAATGTTCAAGGTGAGAGTTGCGAGTTTCAATTTTATTTGGGAACTTACTGAGGACAATAGCTGGGCAGATACCCTCCCAGGAAGCTCAGAGGAGCTGCTCCAAAGAGGGTGGGGAGGTCAGTATATATATATATATGGTTTGGTGAAAGGGGTATACCTCTTAGTAGAAGGTTGCTGCTGATCACCAGGATCAGAATTCTCCATTAATGATTTTAGTGCCTTTCTAGATATGAGAAGATACAAGGAATCGGGTTCCTAAAAACTTCTCCTGGAAATATCCAACTGTCCTAAGACTTGTTCTGTTGGTTTTCCCAGAGCTCAGAGGGCCTCATTCCTGATGGCAGCCCTGACCTCCTTTTGGGCAGGGTGTGTCAATCGTCAGTGAATGCAATGGCTAGCAACTTCATTCTTGGAGAATCAGGAGACAAGTGACATTTTTTAGTTGTCAAAGGCAAATTTAGGAATTCTGAGTCCTTTATGGACACAAAACTGATGGGGTGAGAAGGAGTGGGTTGGAGATGGGGCTTGGGAGGGCATCTGGCCACAATCAGATATCCCAGATTTAGGCTTTTGAGGCTACCTTTGTACAAGGAAAGCTTCCCAGGTGGTTCAGTGGTAAAGAATTCCACCTGCTAATGCAAGTGACATGAATTCAGTCCTTGGGTCTGGAAGATCCCCTGGAGAAGGAAATGGCAACCCACTCCAGTATTCTTGCCTGGGAAATCCCACAAACAAAGGAGCCACGAGGGATACAGTCCATGGGATCGCAAGAGTCAGACACGACTTAGTGACTGACCACTAACCCCACAAGAAAGGCAGCTGTTTTAAATGCTGGATTAATCACCATTCCAGTGGGATAGCTCCCTGTTTAGGGGGTGGGAAACAAGATGACTAAATCTTTCTTTTGACCTCTAGTACTGTTCCATTTGCTTCAACAAATATGAATCACAAGGACTTCCCTGGTGGTCCAGTGGTTAAGACTTTGACTTCCAGTGCGGGGGGTGCAGGTTCAATCCCTGGCTGGGGACCTAAGATCCCCCATGACTCGAGGCCAAAGGGACCAAGACATAAAACGGAGGCAATATAGTAGCAAAATCAATGAAGACTTTTTTTAAAAAGAGAAAGGATAATATCTATGATCTGAAAAACACCAAATTAAAGAAATCAATCATATAAGAACCCGAAAGAAAGAAAAAGACAAAATGTCTGTCACTGTTGACATCCTGTCTGGGCATTTTTTTAAAAAGTGACTTTATTGAGATATGATTCACAAGGCCTACAATTCACCCATTTATAGAGTATCAGTTTAGAGTACTGTCATCACCCTGAAACCTAGCAGGGCCCTGTGGGGTTCCCAGATATGGAGGCATTTCTGTCCCCCGTTTTAAGACTCCAGCCATTATGACCTTTCCTGAGTTCCAAAGGGCAATTTGAACAGTTACTAATCAAAAGAGGAGTAGCCAAGACATCACCTGCTGCGAAGTCGCTTCAGTCCTGTCTGACTGTGTGACCCCATAGACAGCAGCCCACCAGGCTCCCCCGTCCCTGGGGTTCTCCAGGCAAGAACACTGGAGTGGGTTGCCATTTCCTTCTCCAGTGCATGAAAGTGAAAAGTGAAAGTGAAGTCGCTCAGATGTGTCCGACTCTTAGTGACCCCATGGACTGCAGCCCACCAGGCTCCTCCATCATGGGATTTTCCAGGCAAGAGTACTGGAGTGGGGTGAGAAATCATCTGAAGCAAGGTTAAACAGACCAGGAAAGCTCATCAAGATTAGAAGACCAACTGAGACTTAAGGCACTGCAAGTCCTGCTCACACTGTAATTTTGTTAGAGACCCTACCTTTGACCAATGATTATAAAAACCCTCATTAAGTTCTTTGGAATTGTTGTTCAGTCACTCAGTAGTGTCTGACTCTTTGCTACCCCATTGACTGAAGCATGCCAGGCTTCCCAGTCCTTCACCATCTCCCGGAGCTTGCTCAAACTCACATCCATTGAGTCTGTGATGCCATCCAACCATCTCATCTGTCACCCCCTTTTCCTCTGCCTTCAGTCTTTCCCAGCATCAGGGTCTTTTCTAATGAGTCGGCTCTTTGCATCAGGTGGTCAAAGTATTGGAGCTTCAGCTTCAGCATCAGTCCTTCCAATGAATATTCAGGGTTGATTTCCTTTAGGATGGACTGGTTTGATCTCCTTACAGTCCAAGGGACTCTCTGGAGTTGAGACACATAGTTTTTGGAGCCAGGAACCTGGAGTGTCTCCCTTTGCCTGGCAAAGCAATCTTTTTCTACTTCACCCAAAACTCTGTCTCTGGGATCTGATTAGACATCAATGTACAGAGAGGCTGAGCTTTCAGTAGCATTATGAGGATTTTATGGCCTAACTGAGGTAAAGTTGTAGGCAGTGCCTAGCACATGGCAGGCACTTCACAGAGGATGGCTATTTTCATGTTCTGGTACTCAAGAGGGCATTTCTGTCCCTAGTTCTGGGTAATCGGGTACCAGGGCTATCCTCTCCCATTTAGTCCTTCCTTGAAAGGTCTTGAGAAGCAGGGGAGGAAATTGAAAATCCTCTTCCCCCATTTGCCCTTTGGAGGGTGACTCAGACTGTAAAGAACCCACCTACAGTGCAGGAGACCCTGGGTTCGATCCCTGGGCTGGGAAGATCTCCTGGAGAAGGAAATGGCAACCCACTCCAGTATTCTGGCCTGGGAAATCCCATGGACAGAGGAGTCTGGAGGGCCACAGTCCATCAGGTCGGAAAGAGTTGGACACGACTGAGCGGCCAACAGTTCCTCCATTTGACAGATCGGCAAACTGAGGCCCAGATATATCTAATGTAGGAAGGTGAGGGCAGAGCCAGTGGTCCCAGGAGGAGGGACGAGAGGCTGGCTGTGAAACTTGAGCAAGTTGCCTCTCTCACCTCTGCCTGCTGGCTCTGTTACATCACACCCAGATTGGTGTGTCCTTCATTGCGGGAGCTAGGGATGCTGACAATTGTTTTCACAGTCCCAGGGGAGGAACAGACAGCTCTCACTTTTGTTTACCTCCCTGGTAGTGTGCAGCCAAGCCCAAGCATCTCCTGATTAGTTAAGGTCTCTGGCTCCTGAGTCCATCAAGCCTGGGCTGAAACTGCCACCCACCCAGCTCATGTGACTTCCCCTAAGTCTGTTTCCTGCCTCCAAGAAATGGGAATGATGATGCCTACTAGGAATTGCAAGACAGAGATAGTGACAGCCCAGTCCCAGGCACGGGGTAAGAGCTCAAAGAATAGTAGCTGCTGTTATGATTATCTTTGGTAGTGTTATCATTACCTAGGACTTTCTCACCTCTCTGGTCCCGTTTTCCTGAGCCCTCCCTGTAAGCCTGGCTCCTCATTCATGATTATTCCCCATTAAGTTTGGGTTGAAGCCTCACTGAGATTCTGCAGCCTGGCAGCCCCTGGGACACTTCCCAGAAGACCATGAACATCCTGAGGGCAGGTCTGTACTAACTTGTCCCCCACTGGATTTGTCACTCTCCCCTCCACTCACTCAACATCCTATAGCGTACAGGACAGCATACCCCCCACCCCCAACAAAGAATCATCAGGCCCCAAATGTCAATAGTGCAGAAGATCAAAAATTCTGCTTAAGAGTATTATAGAATGCGACTGTGTCCTCCCTTGTTCTATCTTCTTTACTTTTATTAACATGACCACGTGATCTTGTGTGGTGGAAGACATGTGCTGTGTGTTTAGTTGTTCAGTCGTGTCCAACACTTTGCAACCCCGTGGACTGTAACCCACTGGGCTCCTCTGTCCATGGACATTCTCCAGGCAAGAATGGGTTGCCTTGTCCTCCTCCAGGGAATCTTCCCAACCCAGGGATCAAACCCAGGTCTCCTGCATTGCTGGCAGATTCTTTACCTTCTGAGCCACCAGGGAAGCTGGACTTTATCTAAAAAACTGTTGTTCTGGGAATTCCTGGAGGTCCAATGGTTAAGACTCCGTGCTTCCAGGGTTCGATTCCTGGTCAGGGAACTAAGATCCCACAAGCCACTTGGCTCAGCGTTAAAAAAAAAAACCAAAACCCAAAACCCAAACAAAACAAACAATATCTGTTGTTCTATGTCTAGCTGCTACTCAGTCAACCCCCAGAGAAGTTTAAGTATTTTCTTGATGAGATTAATACAATCTAATCACACTTAAATTGTTTTGGGTTTAATTCATTTAACCTCTGTGGCCCTGGCTGTAGGACTTGGCAGCCAGCCCTCTTTATTTTCTTTCACCTGGCTTCAGGCCATCATTCGATTTGACCCAGACCTTTTGGAACCTTCCTTGAGCCATTTGATGGCACTGCATGTGGTGATGCTGTCCGGGTTTGCATCATCCCCAAACAGGACAAACAGTCCCTTGGTGGGCCCTGTGGCTCAAACTGGACACATTGGTTATCATTACCCACCCATTAACGTGTAAGGAGTTGACTAAGACCAAATGACCTGTGACTGATTTTGTCCAAAGTTCACCAAAAAAACAAGATATTTGCAGCGAGTTTCAGCCTCAGAACACAAGCCCGGTGTGCAACAGATGACTTCTTTATTTTCCTCTAAATCAGCTTAATTTTTATTTCAAGCAGATAAATCACTGGATACAACAAGGGGTTTCCCCTCCCCACTCTGCCCCTGCCCACGGATGGCAATGACATTCCAGGAGAGGCTGCCTGGGCCTCCCTTGGTCTGTACCCTGACCCTGCCCGACTCCAGTTTGTAGGGGGCACCCTCCCTCATTTCCAGCCATGCAGATCCTTGTCCCATCGTCTGGGGGTGTCTGGGGGTCACAGGCAACCACTTCAGAGAACGGTTCAGGAGTGAAGGTGTCTTCACTCCCTTCTCTGTTTTGCAAGAAAGTGTTAGTTACTCAGTCGTGTCTGACTTTCTGCGACCCCACGGACTGTAGCCCACCAGGCTCCTCTGTCCATGGGGATTCACCAGGCAAGAATACTGGAGTGGGCTGCCATTCCCTCCTCCAGGGCATCTTCCCAACCCAGGGATTGAACCCAGGTCTCCAGCATTGCAGGCAGATTCTTACCGTCTGAGCCACCAGGGAAACTCTCTGCTGGGGCAGTACTGATACCATGAGAATTAGCAAATGCTACAAGTAGGATCCTTTCTTTTTCTCCTTCCCTCTTTTTTTCATTTTCTCTTGCTCTTTCTCTGTTTCTCTCTGATCTCTTTGTCTCTTACTGCCTCTCTGCCTCTCTTTCTGTCTCTCTGTCTCTGTCACTCTCTGTCTCTGTCTGTCTCTCTTCTCCCCAGGAGAGTGAAGCAAGGGGGAAGCAGTGATAAGATAATATTCTTAATATATCATATCTCCATCATGGGACTTCCCTGGTAGTCCAGTGTTTAAGACTCCACGCTCCCATTTGCATGGGGCCTGGGTTTGATCGCTGGTCAGAAAATTAGATCCCACATGCCACAACCAAGACGGGGTGCAGTCAAATAAATAAGTATTTTAAAAAGTTAATATTGTAATAAAGACTGTTTCTAAACACACAAAAAAGCATATAGAGTTGTACCACCTCCTTCGCTTGTTCAGTCGCCAAGTCGTGTCTGACTCTTCATGACCCCATGGACTGTAGCACACCAGCCTTCCCTGTCTTTCCCTCCCTGTAATCACCCCCTAGAGTTTCTGATTACTTAATATATTGTACAATATTTAATACATCGCACCCTAAAAGCAGTCTATCCATTTATCTTTATTTAGAAAAATCTGAACATAGGGCCAGAACAGTTTCCCTTTTTCCTCTGGGCCCCATTTTTGCCATCCACAGTAAGGATGGGTTAGATGCCCCCTACAGATACTTCCAGGTCAGATATCATGGCTGTGAATGTGTATGCCTCTTGGGACAAGAGCATCCATGTTAGATGTGGTATCTCTCAATGATTGGTCCTGTGGGCTATTTGCTGGGCAACTGGGGGCAAGTCACAGAACCTTATCCTGTGCCTCAGTTTCTCCCTTAATAATTGACTCCTTTCCTTTTCAGCGGCAAGAAGAGAGAGGAAGAGTTCCTCTGCCCAAAGGTTCCCAGGGCAGGCAAACTCAAATAACTCCAGGGACCAAGTAGGAGCCTGCTGGGTGTTGGGGAGGCAGCAGAGAAAGATGGGGACAGTGGCAGATAGAGAGCCATGTTCCTCTGCGGAAAACAGAGTGAATCAGCTCCAGCCTGCAAAACCATCACCCCCTAGTTTAAGACCCTCTCTGCTCTGGAATGATTTACCATCTTGGTGAGTGTCTGAGATGTTAGCTCAGATGTACCAGATGCGGGTTTGATCCCTGGGTTGGGAAGATCCCCTGGAGGAGGAAATGGTAACCCACCCCAGTGTTCTTGCCTGGGAAATCCCATGGACAGAGGAGCCTGGCGGGCTACAGTCCATGGGGGTGGCAAAGAATCAGACACAACTGAGCAACTAAACCAGCACCACTGGGTGTCAGAAGACGCGGGCCACATCCCGCGGGGGGGGGGGGGGCCTCCCTAGCTGGGCTGCTTGCTTGACTGTCCGAGCCCCTGCTGTTTCACCTGTTAATGGAACTGAGCCTCAGACTTGGAAAATGTATGACACGGAGCCCAAGGTTGACCCTGCAAGTCCCGAGGGCCAGTCCCTTGTGTCCAAGACTCTGTCCCTCCTCTCCATGTAGTTCCCCTGCCCTGGGAACAAGAAGGCCAGCTGGGGTTGAGGATGGTGAAATGAAGCTTAATGAATAATCCAGGAAGCTGGCCAGGATGAGCGTTCAGTGGCCTGAGATGTCAGGGATAGGGACCAGCTAATGAATATGGCTCTGGGGCAGGAGGGGGGCAGGGTGGGGTGGGGGGAGAATCAGTGACCCAGACCCCTCTCCAGCCTCCTCTGCTCTCTGATACGACCACTCTGGCTCTCCCACCCTATCCTCTTCCGGATCAGGAGCTCTGGAGCCTGGTCCCTCTGGGTGGGTCTAAGCCCTGGCTTGGCCACAGATGTGTGACCTCAGGAAAGTGACTCGGCCTCTCTGAGCCACGTCTGACTCCACGATGTGGCGTTCACTACAATACCCACCTCCCCCTAGGTGTTGCAATCATTCTGTGATAGAGGAATGTCATGCCATGTCATGGGCTGCTGGAGCAATTGTCACCACACTGTTGTGTCACACCTTTCATCACGGTGACAACAGCAGCAGCAGCGGCGGCAATAGCCGTGAACACAAAGTTCTTCCTACTGTTCTAACTCTGTTTTTCTTTGGCCATGCCGAGCAGTGGGCCTTCGAGATTGAACCTGCAGCCCCCTACATTGGAAGTGTGGCTTCTTAACTACTGGACCACCAGGGAAATCCTGCTACTGTTCTCAATATTTCACATGTGTTAACTCTTTCGATCTTCACATCAACTCCACAAAGGAAGTTGTATTTAATTCTCACCCCACATTTGAGAATGCTGGGTCTTGTTCTGGTAAGCAGGGCCCTGCTCGGTAAATCTTTAATCCAGTTATCTGCTGATGGGTGGGGCTGTGCTCCCTCCCTGTTGTTGTTTGGCCGGGTCCTGGAGTCTACAGGCTCCATGGTAGGGCTAACGGCGACCTCCGAAAGGACTTATGACAACACCTTCCAGGACTGCTACAGCCAGTGTCCCTGTCCCCACAGCAGGCCGCTGCCGACCCACACCTCGAAATATCAACAACCTCAGACATGCAGATGATACCACTCTAATGGCAGAAAGTGAAGAGGAACTAAAGAGACTCTTGATGAAAGTGAAAGAGGAGAGTGAAAAAGCTGGCTTAAAACTCAACATTCAAAAAATGAAGTTCATGGCATCTGGTCCCATGAATTCATGGCAAATAGATGGGGAAAAATGGAAATAGTGACAAATTTTATTTGGGCTCCAAAATTACTTTGGATGGTATCTGCAGCCATGAAATGAAAAGACCCCCCTCTCCTTGGAAGAAAGGCTATAACAAAACTAGACACTGTATTGAAAAGCAGAGACATTGCTTTGCCGACAAAGGTCAAAGTTATGGTTTTTCTAGTCGTCATGTATGGATGTGAGAGTTGGACCATAAAGAGCGCTGAAGAACTGATGATTTCAAATTGTGGTGCTGGAGAAGACTCTTGAGAGTCCCTTGGACTGCAAGGAGATTAAACCAGTCAATCCTCAAGGAAATCAACCCTGAATATTCATTGGAAGGACTGTCATTGAAGTTGAAGCTCCCATACACTGGCCACCTGATTCGAAGAGCCAACTCATAGGAAAAGACCCTGATGCTGGGAAAGATTGAGGTTGGGAGAAGGGGACGACAGAGGATGAGATGGTTGGATGACATCACTGACTCGATGGACATGTGTTGGAGCAAACTCTAGGAGACCGTGAAGGACAGGGAAGCCTGGCGTGCTGCAGTCCATGGAATCACAAAGAGTTGGACATGGCTTAGCGATTGAACAATAACAACGCTTGAGAAAACAAGGCACAGAGAAGTTAAGCAACTTATCCAAAGTCACACAGCCAGTAAGTGCAAAGCTGGTATTTGTACTAGAGCCTGGCTTCAAGGTTATTTGTTATTGTTATTGCCTCTTCATGCCAGAAGCTTAATGCTATTACTTCACATTTTTTAAAACAACAAACTCCATTTAAAAAGTTTAATCCCTGCCTTAGCTTCTTTCTAAGCGATAATATCCATAAAATTCTGGATATTACTTTATGCACACCCACACAGAGGCTATGTATACTCAACTATTAAAATAAACTTTGAGAGGGAACTAAGACCCCACACGCTGCAGGGCAAATAAGCCCTTGCACCACAGCTGGAAAGCCCACACACCCCAGTGAAGAGCCCGTGGAGCCAAACAAACAAACAAGACAAACAAAAGCCTATGGGACTCTCTTGTCAACACAGAAGGGCTGGCATGCAGTAGACCTGCAGTAAATGCGGCTGTCATGCTTCTTGTCTGAGCATGTATGCTAAGGCCCCCCTCCTCCAGGGAGTCCTCCCTGATCACCCTCCACCCTCAGCTGCCCTTTGGGGACCTTCTGTTCCGTGTCCTCTTAGGGGATGTAAGGGTTGTCACTGAATTGGTATCTTCCTCTCACCCTCAGGCTAGGGGCCACCTCAGGGCATAAATTAGGTTTTACCACCTCCGGGTTCCCAGTTCCTCGTCCAGGACAGGACACCTGACAAGGATGGCACGTGCTTAGTGTGAGGAGGGGATGAAACTGCTAAAGTCCTTATGAAGAATCATGACCAAGCAGTTCCCCTTGACCCCAAGGGGTTGGGAGTTAATCATCAAATCCGGGGAGGTCACACTCAGGCCAAGAAAGGCCCAGACCATCTGGGCTGCCACGTGCTTCCTGGACCTCACATCCAGTCTGACACAGAGGGAAACTGAGCCTGCCGCCCCCATGGATGTGACCAGCTCAGAGTCACCCAATGAGACGGTGATAGAGACAAGACAGGAATTGATCATGTCATTCCCCTGCCTAATGCCTTCCACGCTCCCCAGTGCCCTGGGTGAGGTCCACACCCTGCATTGGAGGGGCATCCTGTGGGTGCTGGTCCCTGCCCACCTCTCCAGCTCCAAACCCACTTCCTCTCCCACTCTTGCCTTTTCTGTACCAGTCCTACTGCACACATCTGTTCCTGGAACACCCCATTTTTTTTTAGTTTCAGACCTTTGCTTTCCGTGTTCCTGACTCCTGGTTTCACTCAGTCTCCTCCTCTAGGAAGCCTTCCCGGCCTCCAGGGGCCGGGTGAGGTGCCTGCTCTGGGCACCCACAGCCCTGGCCCTCCCCGCTTCCCGCCAACATCTGACAGCACTGATCACAACTGCTCTTCAGTGGTCCCTTCGGGCTTACTTATTTTATTTGGCTGCATTGGGTCTTAGTTGCATCATGCAAGATCTTTGGTTTCGGGGCATGGCCTCTCCAGTTGTGGCACACTGGCTCCAGAGTGTGCAGACTTAGTTGCAATGAGGCAACTACTTACTTCCCTGATCAGGATTGAACCCATGTCCCCTGCATTGCAAGGCAGATTCTTAACCACTGGACCACCAGGGAAGTCCCCCTTTGGGGCTTCTTGAGGGCAGGGTACATGCTGTCTTGTTTGAGGCTAATGGTCCCAGGGCTTGGCCTAGAGTCGGTGTCCGATAAATATTCTTAGAATGAATGAATCGATTGTCAAAGTTATTCATTTGAACAACAAATAATTGTTTGAGTCCCAATGTTGGGCATAAGATATCAGAGATGAGGAGGAACTTCAGAAGGAAACATGCCTTTCTCATGTGACAGATAATAATTGTTTCTTTATCCTTGTTTTCTCTTCTCAGACCTAAGCTGATCTTGACAGTGGTCCAGGGGAAGAGGCTTGGCATTTGGGACAAGCACTGGACTTGGAGGTGTCTGTGTCACAGCAGAGGTGATCCAGAGGGAGGGGTAAAGGGTGACCCTTGTTGGTTGGGTGGCCTTGGCCAGGTGAGTTTCCATTTCTGGGCCTCAGGTTTTTTTTAATCTGTGAAATGGGGCTAGGTCATCACATGTCTGGGACAGCAAACTGAGAAGCAGCAAAGGCTGGTCTTGTCCCCTTTTCCCTCCAGTGGAGAGCTATTCCTTTAACACGGGGGGAGGGGCCAACACCACGGAAGGCTGCAGGGAGTTGGCACAGCTGGTGCCCAGAAAGGCTGGTGGGCAGCGGACTGGGACCCAAGCTGGTCTGAGAACTGTTGGGAAGGAAGGTAAGTGGGTCTGGGCCCAGATAGGGCCCTGGGACTCTGTGTGCATTTGTGAATGTGAGTAGAGGTTTGTATGGAAGGTTCTGGAGCCAAGTCCCAGGTGGTTGGACAGAAAGTGGGAGAGTGAGGCTGTCCGAAGTCCCCCCAAAGGTTCAGCTCTGGGCTCTTGTGGCCTGTCTGCCTGGCAGCAGAAGGCTGGGGGCCCAGGACCCTGAAGACTGGGGAGTCCACCCTGCTCCCAGGATGGTGGGGCTGGGAATTCTGGCAACTAAGAGGTGGTGAGGTTCCCCAACCCTGGCATCGAGGATTTGGCTGTGGAGTGTCACCCAGGCGGCCTCTGGAGAAAAGCCTGAAGGACAAAGGAGGTGGGAAAGGTAGTTAGTTGGTCTTTACCCTAATTCATAGATGTAGCAGGCGCCCTCATGGGTGTCTGGGCTTGATAAGGCTGTTGGCAACTTGGGACTCGTTCATTTAACTGATGCCTGCTGTTCTTTTCTGGGCAGTCTAACCAAGAGCACTGGGGGAGCCTGAGGACTGAACCAGGAGCATTTGCTTCTGAAGACAACCGGCGGTCAAGTGCTAAATGCTCACATCTTTAATCATAATAATAATGCTACTATAAAAGAGAAAGTACAAAAAAAAAAAAAGAGAGAGAGAGAAAGTACAGCATGGTGGGAAGGGCACAAATGCCAACTTCTACTGCCTGACTTGGAATCCTGGCCATGCCATTTCTAGCTGTGCGACCTTGGGCCAGTTATTAATACTTAACCTCTCTGAGCCTCAGTTTCATTGTCTATGAAGTAGAGTTATTAACTGAACCTATCTCAGGGTTGTTGTAATTATTATAAAGTGCTTGGCATAGTGCCTGGCTCACAGTAAGTCCCATATAACTATTAGCTGTTATTGTGCGTCAGGCAGAGTTGATGTCTTTACTATTTAATATAAGGTCTCACTTAACCCTTACAGTGATCCTGTGATGCCCAAGTTCTTCTCCCAGTTTGTTGTGTGGTTAGTTCATTCTCATTTTTTTAGGTCTCAGGTTAAAAAAATTTTTTTTTAATTAACTTATTTATTTGGCTGCACTGGGTCTTAGTCGCGGCATGTGGGATCTTCATTATCCCCTTGTAAGACTATAAAGTC
The DNA here is from genome assembly GCF_023699985.2 of Odocoileus virginianus. Classification (NCBI taxonomy): domain Eukaryota; kingdom Metazoa; phylum Chordata; class Mammalia; order Artiodactyla; family Cervidae; genus Odocoileus; species Odocoileus virginianus. The sequence continues at coordinate 57,058,511 of NC_069685.1, read as the reverse complement.
TCCTCCAAGAGTAGATGTCTATTTTGTTCACCATGGTATCCCCAGTTCCTAGGTTCGGGCTTTGTAAATATTCTAGAGTAAGGATGAGCATATTAGCATTTTTAAAAGACCCCAAGGAGAGGACACCTCCAAAAGACTCAGCCAATTTCTGGCACATAATAGGGACTCAACAAAGGATATCTGTTATTATTGTGCTGAGCTGCTCAGTCATATCTGACTCTTTGTGACCCCACGGACTGTAGCCTGCCAGGCTCCTCTGTTTATGGGATTCTCAGGCAAGAATACTGGAGTGGTTAAATCTGCACCCTGCGATTCATGGGGTCGCAAAGAGTCGGACACAACTGAGCGACTGAACTGAACTGAACTGAACCTGTGAGTTGGGATGTTATTATCCCCATTTTAGAAGGAGAAACAGGCACAGAGAGGTTGAGACACTTGCCTGTGTCACACAGCCAGGAAGTCATAGCTAGTTCCTAACTTTGTCCTCTGATTGACCCCAAAACTCAAATTCCTGGGCTCTGGAGCCAAGCTGAAGCCCAGGACTGGGTCTGCTGGATTTGGGTGGCTCACAGGCTGCTCTCCCCCAATGCCATGAATTTCACTGGGTGGAAGTGTTTCAGGCTTTTCCCTGCCTGGGGAATCTCAGGGCCATCCCAGCAAGGACTCAGAGTCAAATCCAGGGATAAGAGACCCGGGACCCTCTGACGCGGGGAGCCCAGCCCTGACTTGGTAAGTGTGGACTAGAAGCTCCGAGCTGGCGGTAGCTGATGGAGGTTGATGCGCTCCTCCTAGTGGCAAGTAGTGGAACTGCAAGGAGGCTGCCCAACGCTTTTCCCTCCCAAAAGAAAAATAAAAGGGACACAGCGTTTGCTCCTTAAAAAACAAAACAAAACAAACAAACAAACAAAAAAACACTTCTACTTTCCTTCCCTTCTAATTTCCTCCCTCTCTGCTTCTTGCCCTTTCACACTGGTTCATTCACTCACTCACTCACCCGCATCTTAGCTTCAAACCTCCCAGCGGCTTCCCATCTGCAAGTAGAAAGAATAATATCCCAACTCCTCACTGTGGGCTGGAACGCCCTCCCCAACATCCCTGCTCACCTCTCCTTGTTCAGTCCCTCGGTCTTGCCCGACCTTTTGTGACCCCTTGGACAGCAGTGCGCCAGGATTCCCCGTCCTTCATTATCTCCTAGAGTTTGCTCAAACTCATGTCCATTGAGTTGGTGATGCCATTCAACCATCTCATCCTCTGTCACCCCCCTTCTCCTCTTGCCTTCAGTTTCCCAACATCAGGGTCTTCTCTAATGAGTCGGCTCTTCGCATCAGGTGGCCAAAGTATTGGAGCTTCAGCTTCAGCATCAGAACCTCCAATATTCAGGGCTGATTTCCTTTAGGACCAACTGGTTTGATCTCCTTGCAGTCCAAGGGACTCTCAAGAGTTTTCTCCAGCACCACAGTTTGCAAGCATCAGTGCTTTGGTGCTCAGCCTTCTTTAGGGTCCAGCTCTCACAAGACCTAGCGCCTTCCTTTGTTGCCTCGTACTCTCAGCTCTACCCAGTCCATTGTCTCATCAGCACCAGGAACACTCCAAGTCCATGCCCCTCAAGCGGTGCTTCCATCTGCTGTCCCCTCTGCAGGAATGCTTTTCCCTTGCTTCTCTCCTTGTTCATCTCAAAGTTTCCCCTTTGTTGTCATTGTTGTTGTTTAGTTGCTAAGTTGTGTCTGACTCTGCCACCTCATGGTCTGTAGCCCACCAGGTTCCTCTGTCCATGGGATTTCTCCAGGCAAGAATACTGGAGTGGGTTGCCATTTCCTTCTCCAGGGGATCTTCCTGACCCAGGGATCGAACCCATGTCTCCTGCATTGGCAGGTGGATTCTTTACCACTGAGCCACCAGGAAAGCCTTCCCCCTTTGAGAAGCTGCAGATCAAAAGAAAATTAAATTATCTCTCTACCAACCAAAATGCACAGCTCTCGTCTGCAACCCAATTCAAACTGTTAAAAACCTTAAACTGTCACCATCTGCAAAACCGACCGTTAATCACATTTAGTGAGACGATTGGAATTTTGAACACTTAGCAGATATTTGATGATGTTAAGAAATGATTGTTAATATTTTTAGATGTGATAATGGTATTGTGATTACATTTTTAAAAATGAACATCACTGAGGTATAATTTCCATGAAATAAAATTAGCTTACTCCAGGTTAGAATTCGAAGAGTTTGGACAAATGTATACTGCTCTGAAACTGTGGCTACAGTGTTTAAAAATAGTTTTGTAATTTCATAGCTACATCCTGAAATATTTACAGATCAAATAATATTGGAGGAAAATATAATAATAAAGGTGGAAAAAATAATAATACAGGAAGGGGGATGGGTACAGATATGAAGCAAACAAGGCAGGCATGAGCTGATGACTCTTGAAGCTGAGTGGTGGCTACATCAGATGGTTCTTGACACTTTTGCTGTGTTAAAATTTTCCATAGTACAAGTTTTTAATTTTTTTTTCCTCCGAGATATATGGGCTCTTTGTTTGCCAACCAGTGGTAGAACCTGTGTCCCCTACACTGGAAGTGCAGTCTCACAAAGGAAGTCCCCTTAATACAAATTTTTTTAAAAATGTTTCTTTCCTGGGAAAGGATCTTTCCTGACCATACTCTATAATAATGCCCTCCCAACTTGGTCACTCCAGGTTGCAATTCTTTGATTCTGTATCCCCAACTAAAACATGGGGCTGCCTCTGACCTGTCCAGTCCTGGGCCCCTAAACCTGAAACTGCCTGGGACACAGCAGGTGCGCAGGAATTTTTTTTTTTTTTTTTTTGAATCAATGAATGATGACTGCATGAATTCTCCCAGTCTCATTCATTCATCACCACTATTGGCCACATTCTCAATTCCTGCACTGTAGCATACATGTTAACAGAAGAAAAGTGCCCTTAGTACAAATCTCCTTGACCGGATGGTCAAACTGAGGCCCAGAGAGGTGCAGACACTTGCCTGGAGCCTCACAGCTTGGAAGCCACCTGGGGTGAAGGGAACCAGGCCACGGTGCTTCTCCCCTCCCCCTCCGGGGTCCTAGTTAGAGGGACTCTGGGCTGTAGCCGCCTGGGCTGTGACGTTTCTGCCCTCCTGCAGGCCCTCCAAGTGGTTGCCGAGATGAAGAGCCCTCTGGAGGAATGTGCCAAGGGTGAGCCCTTCCACATCGTCACGCCTCTGCTGGAGAGCTGGGCGCTGTCCCAGGTGGCAGGCATGCCTGTCTTCCTCAAATATGAGAATGTGCAGCCGACGGGCTCCTTCAAGATTCGCGGTATTGGGCATTTGTGCCAAGAGGTGAGGGCAGGAGGGCAGGAGTGAGGCTGCAGAGCTGGGAAGGGAGTGCTGTGGGCAGGACGAGGGATGCCGAGACTTGGAGTACGATGTGGTGTGCTGCGCTGTGCTTAGTCGCTCCGACTCTTTGCAACCGCAAGGACTGTAGTCCACCAGGCTCCTCTGTCAATGGAATTCTCCAGGCAAGAATACTGGAGTGGAGGACAATGGGGAGAATCCAACTCCATCCTCCCCCAGAGCTCTAGGACACCTGTTCGGGTCAGCCCCTGCCCACATTCCTTGTCTTCCTAGGTGGCCAAAAAGGGATGCAGACACCTGGTGTGTTCCTCAGGTAAGCCTGCCCCCTTTCTACTTCGTGAGGATCCTCGGGGGCTGGGTGTGCTGGAGGGGGAGGAGTTGGAGCTGCAGGAGGTGTCCAGGGCTTGGCCTCTTCTTAAAGGTCCAGTCTTATCAAGCTCATGGCAGATGGCTGCTTTGTATGTTCTGCTCCCTTCCCATCATTCAAGCCTCCTGGTAGTAAGTTGATAGAAACCCAATTCATACAGGTTTAAATTACGGACTCCCAAGAACCAAAGAATTCTTGGGATAATGTGTTTCAGGCACAGCTGGATCCAGGTGCTCTCCTCTGTATCTCCACTTTTCTTGGCTTGCCTTCCCGCTACACTAACTCTTCTCTCATATAGACTGCCTGATGGCCATCGGGAGTTTTAAGCTTGCCCCCTACCATCCTGCCAACCGTAGTGAAAAGGGAGGACCTCTTCCCTGTGGCCTCCTCGATCTATGAATTGGTCTTTTGGGCCCAGCTTGTATCATGCACTCATCCCTGAACGAATCATGTTTCAGGTGGTTGAGTCCTCTGATTGGCTCCACCTAGATCACGTGTCCACCTCTGGGGCCAATGAGGGGCATACAAGCGTCGGGAGGGCGTGGCTCCCAAAGGAAAATTGTGGGGAGGGGTGGAGCGGGCAGGAGAAGAGTGTGTCAATAGACTACTGGCCACAGCACCCTCTTCTACCGCCTCTGCAGGGGGGAATGCGGGCATTGCTGCTGCTTATGCCGCCCGGAAGCTGGGCATCCCAGCCACCATTGTGCTCCCCGAAGGCACCTCTGTGAATGTGGTGAAGAGGCTGCAGGGGGAGGGGGCCGAAGTTCAGCTGACTGGAAAGGTAAGGACCCCAAGAAGGGCAAAGCAGCTGGAGGAGATGTTCCCCCCTCGCCCCTGAGAGACTGTCTCTTTTTCCGTTTGGTGAACTATGCCCTTAGGATGACTAAGCTGAGGGGTGAGTGAGACGTGATGTATATTAAGGGCTGAGATCTGCTGACTTGGCTCTCCGCATCTGGAGAAGACTTCCTGTGTGAACCCAGGAGAAACAGGAAGCTGGTGATTATCAGGATAGTATCTGTCTCCCTGTGTGTGTGCGTGTGGGTGCTCAGTCACGTCCAACTCTTTGCAACCCCATGGACTGCCGCCCACCAGGCTCCTCTGACCGTGGAATTTTCCAGGCAAGAATACTGGAGTGGGTTGCCATTTCCTACTCCATCTGTCTCCCTACCTCCTCATTAACCCTTAGTATGATTCACTATACATTTTTTACCATTCAATAAGACAAGAAAATGTAAAGATCATGATAGCATCATCCACCGCTCTGAGGCCACCTGATATGAAAGGATATCATCTGATGAGGATGTCACTGGCTCACTTTCTTACCAAAGAAACAGACTTAACATGTAACCCTTCTCCCTTCCTGGGAAGAAGGAAAAAAAATCTATCCATCCATCCAGGTGGCTGTCATCCCTAGAAAACAGATTTTATCTTTAATTAAGTAATAATTAACAATTAATTAATTGGGCTTCCCTTGTGGCTCAGATGCTAAAGAAAATGCCTGCAATGCGGGAGACCCAGGTTTGATCCCTGGCTTGGGAAGATCCCTAGGAGAAGGAAATGGCAACCCACTCCAGTATTCTTGCCTAAAGAATTCCATGGACAGAGGAGCCTGGTAGGCTACAGTCCTTGGGGTCTCAAACAGGTTTTATCTTTAATTAATTAATAATTGGTGGTGGTGGTGATTTAGGAGCTAAGTTGTGTCCGACTCTTGGGATCCCTTGGACTGTAGCTTGCCAGGCTCTTCTGTCCATGGGGATTCTCCAGGCAAGAATACTGGAGTGGGTTGTCATTTCCTTCTCCAGGGGATCTTCCCTACCCAGAAATTGAACCCAGGTCTCCTGCAATGCAGGCAGATTCTTTACTGACTGAGTTAGCAATTAATTAATTGTTAAGGCTTTTCCCCACAGCATGTGGGATTTAATTTCCTGACCAGGGATCCAACCCACACCCCCTGCACTGCAAGCTCAGAATCCCCCCTTCCCAGCACCGCAGGTTGCTGGGCTTTGTTCTCATCCAGGCTGGCAGCTGAACGGGTCCCACCCAATTGCGGAAATCACGTGGCATCTTTTTCTCCACCCAGAAGCTCTGCTGTTGTCCCAGGAGGCTCTCGGGTCCATCCCAGCTCTGGTCTTATCCTTGGGGGTCTCCCCAGTCTGTCAGGCCCTGGAGTCATCCAGGAGACCTCAAGCACTGCTCCAACCTCTGTAGCTGTCTGATTCCCGTCTTCTGAGGGTCTTGGTTTCTCTTTAGAACTGGGATGAGGCCAATCTGAGGGCGCAAGAGTTGGCCAAGAATGATGGCTGGGTGAACATCCCTCCGTTTGACCACCCCCTGATATGGTAAGGCTGGTGTCCCTTCCCCTATGGAGTTCAGTGCTGGGAGACCCTCACTGAGTCAGGGTCCTCCCATTAGAGAGAAGGGAAAATTGAGGCCAAGAGAGGAGAAGAGACTTAGAAGTCAGGCACACGGACGTCCAGACCCCACCTCTGCCACTCCTGAGTTGTTTGACCCTGCAAAGCGTCTTAGCACCCTGCGCCTCAGTTTCCACATGTGTAAGATGGAAATGCTAAGAATAAATCCCCTTGACTGAGTGTGTACTTTGGGACACATTTAATCCATTTATTCCTCCCCAAGAGAGATGGATTTTTTATGTCCATTTTACCGGTGAGGAAACTGAGGCCCAGAGGGGTCAAGCAACTCGCTGAAGATCACACAGCTAGTAAGTGGTGGAGACCTTGGGTCCCAGACCCAGGGCATGAGTTGGCCTGATTCCAAGTGATACACTGGTCTGCCCTTTTAATTTTGGCCACACCGTGTGGCATGCCGGATCTTAGTTCCCTGACCAGGGATCGAACCCATGGCTCCTGCAGTGGACGCGAGGAGTCTTAACTACTAGACCACCAGGGAAGTCCCATGCTGGTCTGCTCTTAACCAGACACACGAACGCTGCCTCTTTCCAAAGCTATGGGATGGATGAAATGGATTGAGAAAGTGCCTGGGAGGCTGACGAAGGGGAGAAAGAATGAGTCAATGGATAAATTGAGTGGGTGGAAGCTGGGTGAACTAAGTGTGGCAGGGTCTCCCCTCCCCTTGCCGTGAATGGGGTGGGGGATGGCGATGTGGGGGGCTGTGTCCCTGTGAGCCTTGGGGACCTGGTCCTCCCTCAGCCCTGCCCCTCTCTCCCGCTCCCTTCGTCCCACAGGGAAGGCCACATGAGCCTGGTGCGGGAGCTGAAGGCTGTGCTGGGGGCCCCACCCGGTGCCCTGGTGCTGGCAGTCGGGGGCGGAGGTCTCTTGGCCGGGGTGTCAGCTGGTCTGGCAGAGGTGGGCTGGCAACACGTGCCCATAATCGCCATGGAGACCCAAGGGACACACTGCTTCAATGCGGCCGTCAAGGCAGGCAGGCTGGTGACGCTGCCCAGCATCACTAGGTAGGCGTGGGCTGGGGGCACTTGTGGGGTGCTGGGCTGTCCTGGGGCTTCTCGGCCCCAATTAGTGAGGGTGGTAGCACTCAAGGGGGTCTCCTTTTTTTTTTTTAATTAAAAAAAATTTTTTTGGCTGCACCGCATAGCATGAGGGATCTTATTTCCCTGACCAGGGATTGAACCTATGCCTTCTGCAGTGGAAGTGCATCCTAATCACTGGAATGCTAGGGAAGTCCTTAAGTGTTTAAGTATCTTTTAATTTTTATTTTATTTTATTTTATTTTTTGGCTGTGCCATACAGTATGCAGGATTTTAGTTCCCTGAGCAGAAATGGAACCCATGCCCCTTGCATTGGAAGGGCAGAGTCTTAACCACTGGATCACCAGGGAAGTCCCTCCATGGGGTCTCCTTAATCCTGCATGACTGATCTACAGGAATTTTTCGTTCCCTACTTAAACCCATCAGCGCGTTCCCCAAGCTCTCAGGCTGGAATCAGACCCCTCCCCACTCCAGTCCAGCCACTGGCCTGTCTTCCTGTCCCTTGAATGGGCTGGGCACTTTCCTCCCTCCACGCTTTTGCACAGGCTATGTCCTCTGCCCGGAAGTGCTGGGGTTCCCTCCTCTCTGGTTGGTTTCTCTCCCCCAGAGAGAGTCTCCCCCAAACCCTGTTGTTGGAAGTTTTCTTCCCAAGTTCTCCCTCATGGCATCTTCCTACAGTGGTTATTTATTTACTTATCTTTGCGTTTCCTTATTCACTGTTGTCTCCACTCCCAGACTCAGTTCTGGATAAGAGCAATAACCATAATTGCAACTAACACTTTTATAGCACTCACTATCTGGAAGGCTCTCTCCTGAGCATTTGAAATGCTTTAACTCATTCTCCATGACAACCTTGTGAGCCAGCTATTCTTCTTCATCTTATTTTGACTTTGCCGCATGTGGGATCTTAGTTCCCCAACCAGGAACTGAACCCATTCCCCCTACAGAGGAAGCTCAGAGTCTTAACTATTGGACTGCCAGGGAAGTACCCCTAGCTGTTATTATTATCTCTATTTTTCAGATGAGGAAACTGAGGCTCAGAGAGGTGAAGTGACTTTCCCAAGGTCACACAGCTAGTTTAGAACCCAGGTTTGAAACCAGGCAGCCTGGCACCAGAGTCCATGCTGTGGGCCATGTAGGACTGAGAGTCAGTTCTGATGAGCTCAGCAAAAGCTCTCCTGGCCCTGAAACACTGCACAGCTCAGGAAAATACCAGCAGGTAGGTCATCCCAAGCACAGAGGTAAAGAGCATGGACTCTGGAGCCGGACTGCCTGAATTTGAACCCACATTCTGCTGTTGACTAGCCGTGTGTCCTTGAGCAAGTTGCTCAACCTCTCTGAACTTGTTTCCTGACCTTAAAATGGGACTCATACATTTCTAACTCCAAGGGAGATTGTAAGAATTAAAATATAAAATCCTGGGGACTTCTCTGGTGGCCCAGTGTTTACAAGTCTGCGCTTCCACTCCAAGGGTGTGGATTCAGTCCCTGGTCAGGAATCTAAGATTCCCACATGCCAGGCTGTATGGTGCGACCAAGAAATAAAACAAACAAAAGATCCCCCAGGAAAATCCGTGCATCCAGCACCCTGTAAACAGTCAATAAATACAGCTATGGTATAGACACGATAAGTGGTTATGAATGAATACAATGAAAGAATCATTTTCTAGGCTTGGCTTTCTGGGGTCTGTGCAAGAATAGCACATCATGGTTGTAGAGTCAGAGGGATATGTGCTCATCAGTCATTCATGGGACACATAATTTTTGAGTGCTGCCCCTGCCTCAGGCATTGCTCTAGACTCTTAAAATGCTGAGCCCTGGGCCTGCTGCAGGATGGGAGGGGTGCCTGGGGCTGGGGAGGGCTGGGGCTGTGCGGGGAGGAGACCTGATTCCCGAACTCTTCTCCACACCCCTGCTTTCCCTGCCCCACTGCCCGCTCCTGCAGTCTAGCCAAGTGCCTGGGAGCCAGGACAGTGGCTGCACGGGCCCTGGAGTGTACAAAAGAGTTTAGGATCTTCTCTGAGGTGGTAGAGGATGCTGAAGCCGTGAGTGCTGTGCAGCGATTCCTGGGTGAGTGAGCAGTGCCCTCCACCTGGGCCTGGAAACCCATGGGGTCCCTGGATCCCCCGGAGAGAGTGTGTTTTCCCATATCCATATCCTCGGTGCCTGTCACAGGGCTGGTATACAGTAATCATGCAGTAAGTGCACACAGTGAACAGAAGGGATGGGGGTGAAGAAGAAGTGTGTCCTGTCTCTAGCCTCCAGATTTCTGTACAAACTCTTCTTCCCTCTGGCTGCCCATCCTGGCCCTGCTGCCTATTGGTTTCATGTAACTAAAGGGCTACTCAGCCCATCATGGCACCTCCTCCAGGAAGCCTCCTCTGATTTCCCACCCCCACTCCACCAGAGCTGAAGACTTCCTGTGCACCAATCCGCCATTCTTACAAGTGCCAGATTCTTATTCACCTACATCACTAGACTGTGAACTCTATGAGGGTGGGGGCTCGTAGGTCTTGCTCACTATTGTATTCCCAGGGCTTGGCAGGGATGGGGTGCTCAATAAATATTTGTTGAATGAATGGGTGAATGTTTGAGTGAGTGGGAAGGTGGATAATGAATAGGTGGATGGGTGGCTGGCTGGCTGGCTGGATTGATGGGCAGTGGATTGACAAATGACATAGAAATGGATGGATGGATGGGTGGACACATTGATTAATGGATACATTGATGGATGGACAGTCAAATGATGGATGAATGGATGGATGGATGGATGATACAATGATTGATAGATACACTGATAGATGGACAGACAGACAGTCTAATGATGGATGGATGGATGGATGAAAGGCGGATGGATCGAGGGATAGATGGTCAGATTGATGGATGGACAGAGGGTCAGACAAATGATAGATTGTGAGATGGATGCCTGGATGACTGGCTTCATGGAACTGCATTGCCCAGAGCCTGCTGAGTACTAACTGGTTTTCCTTCCCTTTCCTCCCTTCCACCTCCATCCCCCTCTCTGGGCAGATGATGAACGAACACTGGTGGAGCCTGCCTGCGGGGCAGCCTTAGCTGCCATCTACTCAGGCCTCCTGGGGAGGCTCCAGGCTGAGGGCCACCTGTGCCCTTCCCCAGCCTCAGTCGTGGTCATCGTGTGTGGAGGCAACAGCATTGACAGTAGAGAGCTACAGGCTCTGAAAGCCCAGCTGGGCCAGGATTGAGGGCTCCTGGTTTGGGAGGGCCGGCTGAGTTCTAGCGATCCCCAAGAGGCTCCTGGACACCCATATAGCTGATTGAGGGGCCTCTGAGCTCATGAAAGCCAGTAGAAGCCTCCCTGTGCTACCTTGCTGGCCGCCTCCTGCAGGAAGCCCACCTGGGTTTGTCCCTTTAGCTTCCCTGTAGCTCTGGCCAATAAACCCTTTCTGAGTTGAGTCTGTAACTCTAGCATGTCCATTTTTTTTTTTTTTTTTAACCTTCATGGACTCAGAGAAGGCACACGGCAACCTTGATGTCAGTGCTCTGATGAAGTGACTCTTTTCACATCCTACAGCTTGGGCAATAAAGCCAAGAATTCAAAACTCAGGTTTCTAAGGGACTCTGGCCATGCTGAGTTCCTTACCAGGCTTCCATTACCTGGGGGACCTGCTCAGGAACGGGAGGGAATGTTCTGTCACTTCTCAGCCCTGGATCAGCGAGGACAGCTCCACCAATCTTTTTTAAAAATGTTTTACGCATTTATTTTTGGTTGCACTGGGTCTTCATTGCTGCGTGTGGGCTTTGTCTAGCTGCCTCAAGTGGGGACTGCTGTCTAGCTGCTGTTCATGGGCTTCTCACTGCAGTGGCTTCTCTTGCTGAGGAGCACGGGCTCCGGAGCTCATGGGCTCATTAGTTGTGGTGCATGGGCTTAGTCGTCCCGAGGCCTGTGGGATCGCAGTTCCCAGACCAGGATTCGAGCCCCTGTCCCCTGTATGGGCAGGTGGGTTTTTAACCACTGAACCACCAGAGAAGTCCCTTCACCAATCTTTACAAAATACTTGTCATGTGCTAGAACTTCGAAGAACTTTCTATTCGTTGTCCCTTGTAACATTCACAAAGGCACCATGGATTAGAAACCATTATTATCGCCCCTGTTCTACAGATGGGGACACTGAGGCTCAAGAAGGTGACATACCTCTATTAAGGGCACACAGTCTGGAATGTAGAGCAGCCGGTTTCAAATCCGGTGATTTTTCAACATGACTGTATTTCTTGGGTTTCCGCCTTTTTTTTTTTTTTTCTTTTGCCTGGCGGGCCATTGGAGAAGGAGGTATGGCCTCCCGGTGGGTCTGGACACACCTGAGGGTCACAAAGAGGGAGGGGACTGATTCTGGAAATGGGCTCTGGCCAGCCCTGCGAAGGGAGCTCTTCGCAAACAGAGGAAATTAGAATCCTTTGCAGCCACCAGGGGGCAGCAAAGCGTCTCCAATGGGAAGGCAGAGCCTCCAGGCAGGTGAGACCTGTTCCAGGGTCTTCCTTGGCTCCAATCTGCTAGGGGGTGCTGAAGTCCCAGAGACAGATGGCCCCACGAGGTCTTGGCATGGGGAGAGCCCTGTCCGACCTCTCCCAGTGCTGCAGGAAACAGAGCTCAGCGTGGGGGCCTCCCTGCGTCACAGCTTCAGGCAGAATCCAGCTCCCCAGGTCCCGCTGTTGGGGCTGCCTCATGGGGGCTGTGTGGCCCTCTGCAAGTGCCCTGCCCTCTCTGGGCTTCAGGCTGCCCCTCTGTGTTGGAAGAGGCCCACTTGCTGCTTCCCACCTCCTTTCCTTGGGCCAGACTGCTCCCTCCACCAGATGTCTCCTCCTTTTCTCAAGAGGAGGATTTGAGAGCGGCAGTGGCCTCTCTCTCTCTGCCTCTCCCGCTCCCTCGGTTTCATCTTCCTTTTGACCGCAGACATTGACTTCAGTTCCCTCCAGAAGCCTCCAGGACGCAGACTTATGTCCTTGTGAGTTACCAGAAGAGACACTGAAAGCCCCGGAGCCAGACACAGCCAGGCTTGAGCCTGACCTTTGTTCCTACTCACTACCCTGGTGACCTTGAGTCAATGATGCTCTAGTTTAGTGCCTCAGTGTTCTAGTCTGTAAAATGGGTTGGGTGCAGATTATTATGAGGACTCAGCATAAGTAGTCTTTCAGTCATTGCAGGTTTTTACCATCTTCTGAGTGTTCCGCCCCCAACAATGAAGGTGTGGAGGAATTAGCATTTATTCTTGTATTGAGCTTGTGTGTATCGTATTGTACTGTGAGCTAGGGGTCTTAGCAGCTTTACAAGGTTGTGTTGATTTCTCCTGCACAACAACCTGAATCAGCTGTAAGTATACATATATCTGGGCTTCCTTGGTTACTCACTGGCAAAGAATCTGCCTACCAATGCAGGAAATGCAGGTTCGATCCCTGGGTTGGGAAGGTCCCCTGGAGAAGGAAATGGCAACTCACTCCAGTATTCTTGCCTGGGAAATGTCACGGACAGAGGAGCCTGGCGGGCTACAGTGCTTGGGGTCGCAAAGAGTGGGACATGACTTAGCAACTAAACAACATACACTTGAGCCTATCTCCCACCCCCAGTCATTTTATTTAATCCCACAATAACCCATGTTGTAGATGCTGTTATTACCTTCATTTTTGCAAATGAGGAAACCAAGGCGCAGAACCGTCTAGCACTTATTCCCGTTTCCCAAACGGGAAACCTGCTATGTAAACATCTGGGCTTGTGCCTCTAGCCACAACCGCTCTCCTACCTCCTTTCCTTTGCTCAAGCCCTGTTCCCTGCCTGCCGCGCCCTTAAGCTTCTAAACGCTACACATTCTTCTAAGCCCAGTGTGAAGGCAGCCTCTTCCCGGAAGCCCCCTGAGATTGCTTCAGCCGGAGACCTCTCCACAACCAGGTGAGCTGGCAGGGCCGTCTGCATCCCAGGTGCTCTGACTCCCACTCGGGCTCCCGTCCTTGGCTGCACCCTTGGGAGACTCGTCAGCTGCTGTTTGCTCCTCTCCTGGCCTCGGCAAGCTGGAGATAAGATGCCGAGGGGTCTGTTGACCCTGTCTGGGTAACACCTGTCCGTTAGCTTGGTGCGTGGTCCTTCCTGATTGACACCCAAGGAATGCCAAGGGCCGGGGGGGACACGGGGCGAGAGCGGGGCGTGGTGGCTGGCGCTGAGGTGATGGCTGTTACGACCTGATCCAGCAGGATGGGCACCAGGGCTGAGAGACTCTTGCCATCGCCTCTGCCCTCTTGCCACTTGGTGGGGAAAAAAGGGAGCCTACGATTAGGGTCCTGGGAGCAGATTTTCTGTGTTGGTCTAAGGCTGCAGGGAGAGCACTGAACACTGGGTCACCGGGAGTGTGTACCTACTGAGATACACCCAGGTTCCCCATCCCAGCCAGGGCCCCTCTCCGGGGAAGGGGGAAATGCCCATGGTTCCCTGCAGGGTCTGTTGGCCAAGGTGCCCCCTGTCCCTGCATCAGGTGACTTTAGAACCCCTGCCTCCAGAGGCTCGCCTCCGTCTAATCCGCCACTCCACCCCACTCCAGCATGAGCCAAGGTGGTACAGAGGGCAGAAATCCAGCCTTTAGCTGGCAAAGGAGGTGTTTTTACCCCAGAGCCAACCCCAGGCATGTCAGGGGCATGGAAAAGTGGACGCAGCTCACGGTGGGAATGATGGTTGCTGGTGGCCCACAGCTGCCCTGGGATCCCGAGAGCAGCTGATGGGAGGCTCTGTGTCCAGAGAGGCGTGGGAGGGCTAGAAAAGCCAGCCGCTCTTGCAACCTCAAGGCAAGAGCATCTTTGTGGTCCCCTCCACAGAGCAGAGAGCCCCCTGCGATCGGGCTGAGCCCCGACTCCACTGGCGCCCTCCCCTCCTCCTGTTCATCTCCCGCCCCCCACCCCGCTTCTACTCTGAGGGCTCCCTTGATAAATCACGTGCCAAGAACCCCCACCTCGGGCTCCGCTGGTGGAAAACCCAGCCTCAGTGGGCCCTCTTTCCCCGGCCCCGGCCCACTGGCTTCTCCCTTCCCGAGTGTTTGCGCTGTTTAAACTCCACCAAAAATGTCACGGGCAGGTTTCTTGCCTGGCTTCCAAATTCCCTGATAAATTCCACTGGCTGGGCAACCCCAGGAGAGGTTTTCTGGAGCAAGGAACCCCATAAATCACTCGGCTGCCACTCCGGCGTGGGCAATATCTTATGTAAAAAGGTGTTTCCTGGGAGCGCCACAGGCAGGAGAATCCTATTACAAGCCGCCCCATTAATTATAAAGAGTCAAGTCGACCCTTTGCTGCGATTTTTTATCTTAAGTCCGAAAACTGATTACCTTCACCAATACTTCCCCTTCCAAAAAAAAAAAAACACCTAAAAAATAAATGTTTGAAGAACAAATACCAAAGTTTCTCCTTCTAGGGGAGAACCAACAGAGAGAGAAAGAGAGAAGGGGGTGGGGGAGAGAAAGTGGTGGGAAAGAATTTTTTTTTCTTCCTTTTAAGGTAAAAGTTATTGAGGGTTTGGTTTTTCAATTTCCTGGATGCCTCCACCCCAGGAAGTCAGTGCTGAAATTCGTCCCCTGTTACACACAAGGGAAACTGAGGCTTGCCTGAAGTTACAGGACCTAGCCCTTTCTTCTGAGGTGGTAAGGTGGGTGGAAAATGGACCAGGCTGGATATTTGAAGACCTGGGTTCAAAACCCACCTCTGCCCCTGAGAAGCTAGGACCCTGGGGCAGATGAATTAATTTCTCTGGCCTCAAAATTCTTCTCCTGCAAAGTGAGGAAGAAAAGCACCCCTTCCAAGGAGACGACATGCAACAGCCAACACAGAAGGCAGAAGATGGGCCTGTCCCTTGCCTGGGTGACTAGCACCCTTCCCACTGGCCTGCCTGCTGCTAGTTTGGGGCTACCCTGACTCCCATCCCCAATCTATTTCACACTAGCAGCCAGAATAGTCTTTTAAAAATTAAAAAAAAAATTTTTTTTTCATGTGTGACTGTGCTGGGTCTTTATTGCAGTGAGCAGGCTTTTCTAGTTTTGGCACGCAGGCTCAGGATTTGTGGCACATGGGCTTGGTTGCCCTGTGGTACCTGGGATCTTCGCTTCCCGACCAGGGATTGAACCGGCATCCCCTGCATTGGGAGGCGATTCTTCACCACTGGACCACCAGGGAAGTCCCCAGAATAGTCTTAAACCCAAGGCAGAGTTTTGCTCCTGTTGCTGAAACTCTTCCCTACCCCTGGTTGCGTTTCAGATAAAGGGCTGACCCCTCACCTAGGCCCAACGGGCCCTGTATCATCTGGTTTTTCAGACCTCTGAGGTCTCTCCCCTAGACTCACCAAACTGCAGCTTTTTCTCTTTCTAGAACTCACCAAGCTTGATTCTGTCGCAGGGCTACTGTCTGTGCTGTTCCCGTTGCCTGTCACACTCTTCCAGATCTCAGCCAAGTCGGCAACTTGTCATCCTGGACTGCAGCCTCACCTCCTCGGGGGGGCCCTCCTGACCCACTGCCTGACACTCAGGGCCAGGACGAGGGCGAGGCGAGGGAGGCACTAACTTTTGAAGCAAAATGTAACGGGTGCCACAAAACTTAAGATAAATTTTAAAAACAGGAAAAAACCCTCAGAAATAAGAAAAAAAGATTGGAATCAAACAACTCTAAAATGAAAAATCATGCAAAACACATTCCTGGTGAATAAAATAGCGACATTTTTACATAAAGATAGGATCTCACCTTGCACTTGGCCACCTCGCCTCACCCGAATGACAGATCTGTCAGACCCTGTCTTTATTTAAAAAGTTAACATTCTGTTCATTATGGATTGTTTTGCATGAGTTTTGAGTTTTCAAAATATTATATGGAAATACTATTTATCTTGATTCCTGAGTTTTGGGTATTTTCACCCAAGTACCCTGCTTGTCTCACTCAAACCTGGCCTGACTGCCTTTTAAAAGATTATTATTATTTTTAATTTTCATCAAATGCAATGTTAACTTTTTTTTTTTACCATGCAGCATGTGGGATCTTATTTCTCCAAACAGGGATCAAACCCATGACCCCTGCATTGGAAGTGTGGAGTCTTAACTGCTGGACCGCCAGGGAAGCCTTCTGACTGCCTGTTTTAACAGCCAGTTATTCTCAATCTCACCACCCTCTTTTCCTACCACTATTCGAAATTACCAATTATTTTCTCCTGGTTACTGTGTGTCTCCCCCAGTAAAATATCAGCTCAGTGAGGGCTGGTAGCAAATCTATCTTATTCACATCTGTAACCCAGGGCCCAGGAGGGTGCCCAGTGCATATTATTTCAACATATATTTTCTGATAACTGAATGAATGAATGAAAAGAAGATTCCAGGAGGCAGGTAGTCTGGACAAATTGACTTCAGGGGCTTCATTCCACCTCCCACACCCATTTTCCGGATGAGGAGGCTGAGGTCCAGAGAGGGTGAATAATCAATTCCTAGTCACACAGCACAGCCACACCAAAACTAGTCCCAAACGGAAAATCACATGGGGCTGAATGGTTAAGACTCTGCTTCCACTGCAGTGGGCACAGATTTCATCCCTGCCTAGGGAACTAAGATCCCACATGCCACACAGCCAAAAAATAAACAGATAAGCAATTAAAGAAATAAAAAGAGAGAAGTCTCCAGTGACCTGGAATGGGTCTGTAGGGATCAGTTCTCTCTCAATGCCCACATTCCTGAAATATCATCCCCAAACCCATATTGCCAATGAGGGTTGTGCCGGACCTATGCATCATCTTTACTATTACCTAATTCACATGCTTCTTGAAACCTTAAATGCTGTTTAGAAAGAGAATGTTATCACTACTCTAAATGGAGAAACAGTATCACTTCCCAGAATTAGATCTATGTCGCAATAAATAAAAGGAAAAACAAAATGATGCCATTACCTCATAGCCAGCTTCTGTTGTGCTGAGACTCCAAGCCTGCCGGCGTAAGCAAGCTAGCACCAGAGATTCGCTCTCAAACAATCAGAAGGGCTGAAAAATATCTGAAAAGGCAGTGAGTTACTCAGGAGACACCAGGCACCAGTTCCTCCTGTGGGTCGGTGTCCTGTTGGTGAAATAATAGTCTGGCAGCATCCCACAATGGTAGTGGTTTTGATCACAGGGACCCCCAAAAGGCCTGGGAGGCAGTCTTCATCCTGCAATTTCTGCTGGTGAGAAGCAGCTATTGCGTGAGCATCTGCAGCAGGTATGAGCACAGGTTCCCAAGTTCTCTGCTGGGCAACAGGATTTCTTTTCTTTTTGTAAATATTATTTGGCTATGCCAGTTCTTAGTTGTGGCATGCAGGATCTAGTTCCCTGACTGGGGATCAAACCTGGGCCCCCCTGCATTGGGAGTACAGAGTCTCAGCCACTGGGCCACCAGGGAAGTCCCAGCTTCCGGAATTTCTTTTTTAGTAAAGTTGGCATGTTCTGTAGGTGCCCAGATAAAAGATATTCTTTCTCCCACATACTTTTAACATGAAGTTAACCATAACATAAAACTAACCCTTTTACAGTGAACAATTCAGAGGCATTTGTTACCTTCACAATGTTGTGAAAGCACTTCCTCTCTCCAGTTCCAGGACATTTTTGTCACCCAAAAAGGACACCCTGTCCCTACGAAGTAGTCACTGTCCACACCTCTATTCCATCCAACCCCTGGCAATCACCAATCTGCTTTCTGTCTCTATAATTTGCTTGTTCTGGACAGTTTGTATAAAAGGAATCAGACAATACGTGGGGTTTTTGTGAATGCCTTCTTTCACTTAGCACCATGTTTTCAAGGTCTACCCATGTGTTAGCATGTACCAGCACTTCATTCCTTTTTTATGGCCGCATAATATTCCATATGGGCTTCCCAGGTGGCTCAGTGGTAAAGAAGCCACCTGACAATGCAGAAGACACAGGAGATGAGGGTTCCGTCCCTGGCTGGGGAAGATCCCCTGGAGAAGGAAATGGCAACCCACTCCAGGGTCCTTGCTTTGGAAATCCCATGGACAGAGGAGCCTGGCAGGCTATACAGCCCATGGGGTTGCAAAGAGTTGGATGCGACTGAACACGAGCACACATAATTTATTTTTTAAAATTGTGTTGTCCTTGAGAGAGTTCCTCTGGAAATTTGTACTTGTTCCACAGTTCTCAAAATAGTTTTGGAAACCTTTGGAAAGTTCTTTTCTGTATTTTTTATTATTACTTTATTATTGGAAAACCCTTGTGATGACTCTTGACGTCCTATCTTTTTTTTTTAAGCCGTGTCTTGCATCATGTGGGATCTTCCCCAGCCAGGGATCTGACCCATGCCCACTGCATCAGAAGCACAGAGTCTTAAACCGTTAGACTGCCAAGGCAGTCCCATGAAGTTAGATCTTATTGTGCCCTTTTTATAGATGGGAAAACTAAGGCTCAGAGAGGTTGAGTGCCTGGAATCAATCACACACACTTCCTGGTCTCAAGTTGCTAACAGCCTGGGGATGGAGACAGACACAACATGGGCTGTGAGGTTACAATGGAGGAAGCAATGACCCGAGCACTCCGGGTGTTCACGTGGGTGACTCTGGTTTGACCGGCTGCTTCATCTTCACTGGGTGTGAGTGTGGGAGTGGAGTCTTAGCTGCATCTGAGCAAAGAGAATTTACACCATCAGGTTTTCCTCCAGTGAGAAAGGGACCATGGAGAATCTGGCGATTCTAAGTGAATGCTTCAAAAAACTGAACGCGTGCCCCAGTCTCCCGGGGCTTGTGCCCTCTGGTTCTGAAGGTCTGGGGTGGGGCCTGAGATTCCGCATTTCCACCCAGCTCCCAGGTGCTGCTGCTGCTGCTGCTGGTCCATGGACCATACTTTGAGTAACATGAGGCTAGAAGATTTGAATTCAGGTCCCAGCTCTGCCATCAACTCTTGATGGGAACTCAGGCTAGTCTCTCGCCATTTCTGAGCCTCAGTTTCTTTCCCTGCTCAGTGGGGCGGCAGTGGGGCGGGGGGAGGATTACCCTCATCTGGAACATTCTCTGAGGCACAAAAAGTGAGTCGTGGTGTCATTTCTTGCGTGCTTGCCTGAAAGCCACGGACACCTGCCAAGGTGAGAGGTTTCCTCTCCAAAGTCCCCGCTGGAGCCCATCAGCAGGTGCTGGGGTGGGTCCCCAGCCCTGGCGTGCAATGCAGAAAGAGGAGGCCAGAGGTGGCAAAGCCCCAGAGAAGCCGCGGGAGAGGTTTCTGTTCATCACAGAAATGGCCCATTTGCAATGATCAGTTGCCCAGGTGTTAATAACGCTAATGGCATAGGAAGGGTAAACTCGGTCACTTGGCTGAACAGGAGAAATATGCAGAGAAGTGCTTGGGTTTCCATAAATCAGCCGGGTGCAGCGCGACGAGGGAGGCAGGACTTAAAATTCTGGTCAGGAGATGGGTATTCTCATAATCCGAGCTGGAGAGGTAATTTATTCTGTTTATATCTTTTTACTGCACGACAAGGCTTGGGAGCAGGAGCCCTCCACAGCCATTCTGCATTTTAAATATTAGTCCTAAGCACAGTGGGTCAGATCTTGCGCTCTGGCTCCGTGGGGTGTTCATTTCGGGGCTGGAGGAAAGAAATGGGGGAGAGCACACACGCCAGGGGCTGGAATACATGTGGGTTCACTGTCCAGTGTTGACCAGAATTACAGCCTCAGGGCAATGAGGGAGGCATGACGTTCCGCTTTTCCCAGAGCTGGAGGGCACAGCCAGCGGCTGGCTCACCTTACCTGCTCAGCTCAGAGGGTTACCACCCCTCCCCCAACCGGAGATCTTTTATTTTTAAATGATAATAAATACAGGCGATGAAGAGATAGAGGAGATGAACGGATACATTAATGCAGGAGGAAAGGGATGGGGAGGGAGGGAGAGAGAAAGAAACAAGGGCAAACATAGGGAAGCTGGAAGTCCTCTGTCTTTTGACCTTGGTAATTTTAATCATGGCCTTTGCTCTTCCGGTTGATTTTGTTTAACCCGGCAAGGGGTTTTAAACGAAATCCAGTGAGGTTGCTACCAGTAGGAATTAGCATTCATTAGAGTCTTTCTTGAATCTCTTTTTAGGGCAGCTGGAGTGCATTCATTTCATTTCATTCATTCATTCGTGTATTTGCTAGACGCAGAGTGAGGTCTTACCTGTGCCAGGCAATGTCCTGGGTCCAGGGACAATGTAGGCTTCGGGAGCAGTTCTTAATTCAAAACTTGGCTCTGCTACTGCAAGGCTGTGTGACCCCCAGCAGCTCATGGCACCTCTTGATCCTCAGTCTCCTCATCTGTAGAATGGGGATAACAACACTCATCCTGAAAGGGGTGGCAGATCAAATTAGGCTCCAGATCAGTCTTTTTCAGGCAGATGTCCTGCACATTTGGGAGACTTGGAAGCAGCTGGGGAGCTTAACAAATGTGAAACACTTGGGGCACCACGCCAGAGAGCAGTTCCAGCCATGGGCTGGGGGAGGGGGCAGGGATGTTTATTTTTAGGAAGCATAGTCCTCTGATCACACTTTGAGACAATGGTTGTGGGTGTCTAGGGACAAATGTCCCTCCCCAGCTCTCTTCGTTCTCCGCCCAACCTTCCTTAGGAACCATCTCCCAAATTAAGTGCACCCAAGACATTGACTGGGACACCTGCAGGGTCACTGTCAGGAGAGGGGTGGGGATGGGATTTCTCTTCCCGGAGCCCCTGGGCCCCGCAGGCACTAGGGGAGCTGAAATGAGCTCATGGGAGTAGAGGTGGATTTGAGTTGATTTTGACAAGGATCTCCTTTTCTCCCCTTATCATTCATCATTCAAGGAAGCTGGTGTGTGTGTGTTGGTAGAAGATGGGAGTGAGGATTGAACCCAAGACTTAGACTTCCCAAACCTTGGCCACAGGATAAATTGCATCTCTCTAACGTGGATGAAATGCCACTGTGAGCCCATTTCATGGTAGGCATACTGAGGTTCAGAAAGGTGATACAGTGACCAGCCAGCCAGTCTCCCGGAGCTCAGGGCCCTTCTTCTGTTTTACCCTTATCCCACTCCTAGGTGAGCGCTCTGCTCCCAGCCCTCCTGACACACCAACACTCAGAGCTAGAACTCATGGGGAATCAGCCTCAAGTCCTGATCATGACCCCAGAGATCACATCCCTCCTGGACTCTGGTTTCTGGAGCCTCCCTCTGAGATCTTAATGGGACCACTCCAGGGTTATTCAAGAGTGGGCCTCTCCCAGATGCCTGGTGCTCCTGGAGTTGTGAGCATGCCAAGGGCAAGTCTATGCTCTGTGTCTATGTGTGCGTGATCTCTAGTCTCAAAATGAAAAGGAAAAAAATAAAAAAATCTGGAAAGAAACGTATCAACTCGTTTACTTGAGATTCCAGGGGATTATCTTTTCTTTCTTTTGCTTATCTGCATTTTCTAGATTTTCCACCACGAGCAAGTAGCATTTGTCTGATAAAGACAAATGTGCTATAAGGAAAGAAAAGAAAAAGTCAGGTCACCTCGAATTATTCTTGTGATGTCTGAATGAAAGAAGGAGAGACGAGAAGAGCTCTTAGCCTGTGTCCATTCCATGGTGGTTCACTCCCCACAAGCCCCCGGTCCCCCTCCTTCTGCTGCTGCTAAAATGGGTAAGCCCCTCCCCCACCCTAAGCTTGGGAGAACAGGCATCCAAATGCAGGACCCTCTTCCATCTATTTTCTCTTCTCATCTGTTTTTCTCATCCTACAGTGTTTTGAGCTGCAAGAGAATGAAGTCATAGAAAGGACTCCCTCTAGTCCCCACTTTTAAAAGTAGGGAAACTGAGGCAGAGGGAGGGAGGGACTTGTCTTTAGGGAGTAGCCTCAGACCCATTAAATCTCCTCAAGAACTCCCTTCCACCATGCTGGTTTACCAAAGGACCCAAGCAGGCACTGTGTTAAGAATTGCAGGACGAACAGCCTTATTCTCCCTGCGGGCATTTCTGTTCTAACACAGCCTTGTAGCACTGGACCTACCAGCCTGCTTTTTTTCTTTTTGTCCACGCTACTAGGCATGTGGGACCTTAGTTCTCTGATCAGGGATCAAACACACGACCCCTGTAATGGAGATGTGGAGTCTTAACCACTGGACTGCCTGGCAAGTCCCAACCTGCTATTTGTATGTTCAGTTTTGTTTTTGCCATCTGGAATTACCCAGAGAAGTAATGAGTGAAGCTCGAATTGCTCTGGTGATAAACAAGTCACACATCCATTCAGTCATCAAATATTTTGAAGGCCTACTATGTGCCAGGTTGGCTTGTGTTAGATCAGGGTATTACATAAAACTGGGGGAGATACTATTGGTGCATCATAGCTGTCAAAAAAAAATGGCAGGCATCTTCCTTACCTGTTAGTTGCCAAAAGAACCCCTCCCATCACCCTGCTAGATGAGAGGCCTTGCATCCATCAAATCTGTTTTTATGTCAGAAACAAGAACCAGAATAGTTCCATTAATTCAGAGTGACTGAAGACAGAGGCAAAAAGGAAAAGGAAAAAAAAAAAAAATCACACAGCATGGAGGGAAAAAAGAATTTTTTATTAATCTTTCTTTTTAAAAAAGTTGATTTTTTTGGTGGGTTTTTTTTTTTTTTTTTGCTTTTTTTTTTTTTTTAGGTAAACCTCTTTCTGGCTCCCCTTCCCCCACTCTGCCCACCCTCCTCTTAAAAATATAAAAATGTCCAACCCCAGATAACTAGTGTACAATAAATAAACAGTAAACACAAAAACATACTTTATTTGTTTCTTCTTTATACAAAATAAGGAAACTAGAAGCGTTCAACTTCCAAAAAAGTATAATACTGTACATCCTGACCGCCCAGCCTCCAAGGACCTGGGCACGGAGGGTGGTCTGTCGGCCAGAGCCTAGAAATCTTGGCGCCTTGCCCAAGGCGGAGCGCAGGATGGGCAATGTTTGAATCTGGCCTGGACCCCCGGGCTCAAAATAAATGTCAAAGGAAGGAAGAGTCGGGGGTCTGGCCGCTGGGCTGGCCATGTCGGGACCGCTCCCGTCTCTTCCTAGAAAAGCTGACCGTGATCATCGAGGTTGACCACCAGGGGGCGCGAACGCGCAGGTGGAGCTGTCTTCCAGTGACCCCCCCCCACCCCCACTCGCCCCCCATCCAAACATGTTTCTCATTCACTCTCCATCTCTCTGCTGGCTCCCTCTCCATCTTCTAACTTATTCTGCTCCCTTTCCTCTCACTCCCTTCAATCTCTCTTTTTCTTTTTCTTTTTTTTTTAAGACGGGAAAGCAGAGTGAGAAATACGATTACAAAATGCCCGTCGGATTCCAGGGAGGGGGGAAAGAAAGAAATCGTCTCCATCCCTTGGCTTCAGCCCTCTCTCGGTCCAAAGAGGTGGTGTGCGGGTTGGGGGAGAGGTCGGGGAAGCCTAGAGCGTGCTTGCAATCTCTTGACCCTCCGGAGAGTTAACTTTGGTCCCAAGAGATCGCTCGCGGCTGCCCGGAGACGCTGGCAGGGGGTTCCCGGGGAGGCCGCGGTGGGAGGAAGGAGATGAGGGGCGGGGGTCGGTCCTCCTCCTTCGCGCCCAGCCGAGAAGCAGCTGCCAGTCGAGTTCGGACTCGAGAGAGAGAGCCGTGTCCACGTCGGGCGTTTTGGTTTAGGGAGGCTGCGTCCGGGGTGAGGTTGGGGGTGCGGGGGCCGGCCGGGCGGGTCCCCAGGGCCAAGCGCGGGGGGGCGGCCCGGCCCGGTGGCCTTACCATACGGCGGCCTCGTTGAGCTCAGGGTTGGGGTGCGACAGGGGTCCGCTGTAGCCGCTGGTGCCGCTCATGGGGAAGGGGGGGCTGGGGCCGCCGCTGAACACCTCGCCCGGCATAGGATGCAGAGAGCCCGGCAGGCCCGGCTCGGGGCTCGGCGTGTCCGGGTGCGAGATCATGTCGGTGAACCTGGGGTTGTCGGCGGCGTGCGGGCCGGCGATCGGCGGCTCCAGCGCGCCCAGCGGCGTCGAGCCGGGCCCGGAGGCGGCCAGGAAGCTCGAGTCGGCCGGGGACTGAGCCTGCGACGGCGGGCCGTGCGCAAAGAAGTCATAGTTGCCCCCTGGCGCGTAGTAGTCTCCTTGGTAGTCTGCGGAGGGGACAGAGCGGCAGAGGGGAGAGTGAGAGATAGGGAGGTCGCTTAGGGAGGACTCAAGGGACCTGGGGGAGGAGATCCAGGGGAGGGGACCCAGGGAGACCAAGGGCAGAGAGATGCAGATGCGGTTGGGGCTGGCAGGACAGGACGTTCATGGGGACCACGCGACACAGACTCGAGGTTAGAGAAAGACCCGTGGAGAGGCCTGCGGAGACCAAGGGAGAGGCAGGCCAGTGAGACGGAAGGCCAGACCCAGAGTTCATGCTGGGGAGACAGACAACCAGTGAGACGGAAAGGCTACAGTCTCAGGAGCTGGGAGAGACTCAGGGACGATGAAGGACACACACCTTTCAACATCAGAGGTTCTCTGAATCAGAGACAGAGAGGAGACAGAGGTCACGGGGGGGAAGCACAAGAGACAGAGGATTCCAGACAGTGTCTTAGAGCTGGCGAGAGATACACAGAGAGCAAGACGCCCTGGACAACTGCCAGATAAAGAGACGGGGAGAGATCGGTAGGACAGGACGCAAGGAGACACCCCAGACCCAGAGTCCGTGGGGAGGCAAGAAAAGAGAGTCAGTCACTGAACCCACGCCTGAGACAGACACCCGGCGTTACTCGAGTAAAACAGAGATAGCCCAGGAGCCGGAAAGAGAAAGCTGAGGCGGCTGCGTGGTTAGAGACGCAGAAAAAACCCGGGGAGAGACCCAGGAACAAGATGGAAGGTGGGGAGACACAGGCGTCCAGAGACGCGCGACTCGAGTCGGACAGACGGCCAGAGACACGGGGGCTGAGAGACCCGGGAGCGGAGCAGGGCAGGGAGGCAGAGATGGCGGAAAGAGACCGGAAGGTGAAATGGTTGCGATCGGGCGGCAACCCCGCCTGGGAGAAGCACAGCCGGAGCGCAGTGGCGCTGGCGAGTTTGGCCCCGGCCGCCGAAACCTGGCCGCGGACCATGCCAGGCGGCCTCAGCGCCCTCCCCTTCCTGCGCTGCGCCCCCTCGTCTACCCCGGTGAATGTGGGGCCCGACCGGCTGCCCCGGCTCACCTGGCCAGGAATGGAGGAAGCTGAGCCCCAGAGATTTGGGGAGGGGTGGACGATAAGAACACTCGCCAGGCCACGTCCAGAGATCCGTGCGCCTTGGGGTAAAAGCTGGGTCCCCCGGGGTGGGTTTGCCAGGACTCCCAAAGTTTTGGGGGCATTTGGGGGACGTTGAGCCCTTTTACTAATCTGGCGATAGCTATCGGCCCATGCACAAATTCGAATTTTGCCCACAAATTCGGGAAACGCAGTGGCTCCAGATTACAAACCAGCCCATTCTCAACAAAGTGTTTCTGAGTCAATTCCCGTGACCTCCTCCTAAAGCCCCCTTCCCTAAGCCCTTCCGAGCAGAGGACAGAGCCTCTTTTCCTCCCCCTCGGGTCGCCCCCGAAAGAGTGTGTCGTGGGACCCCACGAAAGGAGCACCCTTGACAATAACCCGCTTTGGGCGGAGGGAAAACCAGCGCGTCCAGAAGCCGGGGTCTCTTCAGCAAACGCACGCCTCCTGTTGAGGGCCGGGGTCTGTCGCCGGGCCGAGTGCTGGACTCCCCCTGCCGCCCCCTTCCCTCCCCAAACCCTCCGTGACATCAGTCCAAATGGGGAGTGTCCGGAGGCGGGCTTGGAGACGGTTTAGGCAACAGCTAAAACGGTCGCCAATTACTTTTTAAAAACCACTCATTCCATTCTCCCCGTAAGTGACGAGAAAGGTTGGAAGCGGCGAATTTGGGGCCCCTAAGGGACGGCGATGGGGGACGGCCACGGTTCGTAGCGAGCCGGCTAGCCAGCCAGGGCCTCGGCCCCCGCGCGGAGCGCGCCGCCTCCGCCCATATGGCGGCCGGGCCGGAGGTAATTGGAACAAACGCCGTCTGAAAAGGGCACAAAAGCCGCAGCTGGGGCTTTGTCCCCGCTCCCACGGGGAGCCGCCGGCCCCGCCGCCCGGCCCCTTTCTCGCCCGCTGCCGGCCGCCGCCGCCGGGATCTCCCAGCGCGGATTAGGCGGGGCTGCCTCCCTGGGGCCGGGGGTCCGCGGCCGTCCCCCCCACCCCATTCCAGGGAAAGAGGGGCCCCGCGTGTCCAGGCCCCCACCCTATCCAGCAGACATGGGGGTAGAAGAGGCGGTTGGATTGGTGGGAGGCACGCTGGTCCTAGGGGAAACCTTGGTTAATTACCCAGGCGGGGAAAAATTCCGGACTGTTACCGCCCCGCCAACCTCCCTGCGCCGGGCGGAAATTTTGCGCGCAAGGAGGCAAAGACAGGTGAAGAAAGTCGGTGAGTAGAGGCCCCAGGACAAGTAAACTAGGCCGACTCCCTTTGGTGTCTGTACCTGCCCTGCCATCTCAGTCTCTTCCCTAAAAGCACATCACCATTTTTCAGCCACAGTTTCTGGGGACCCTGGCCGGGCCAGAGGAGCTAACTTCCCAGGCCTGTGGGTAAAACAAAGCTGGTAGAGGGTACTCTTATTTTCCTTCTGGGTCTGCCTGGGCACCTGGGATCCTAGTCCTCCCCTTCCACACGGCCACCAGCTGACTTTTCTAAAAGAAGTCACCTCTCACCAATCTGGGTTACTAGGACCACCCCCTTCCCCAGTCTGGGTGGAGCAGAGATCCCTCTCAGGCAAAGGCATTCCTGGGGGCTCCCCAAATTCAGAGGCTCAGGAATAGAAGGAGAGATGCCTTCCTAGAGCCCACAAGTCTGGGATGCGCGGGAAGGGTGAGTCAGTCCAATAGTGCCCCGGAGCAACTGGGTCTCAACAAAACACGAGGTGAGGGAGTCAGGAGAGGTCACCCAGGAGAGTGAAGTGTTCGCAGAGGGGAGAAGGGAGGACAGAAGAGAGAAGGAGAAAGGGAAGAGTACACCCAGGCCCGAGCCTGCTAACAGCAACAGAGGAATTCTTCTGGGCCACGCTGGGCTCCTTGCCTCCTGCAGCCCTAAGTACCCAGTGTGGATAACTAGGTTGGCTCAATTCTTGCTTCCCCCCGACCCCCACCCCCGCCCTCAGTCCTGATGAGCCCCGGTGTTCTTGCAGCTGGTGGGTGGGCCAGAGTCCTAGTCCAGCAAAACCCGCCCAACTGCCAGGCATCTGGGCTAAACGGTCCAGATGCTGTGTGCGTGGTCCCCGAGGTGGGAAAAGGAGGTGCTGTCTTGAAAGATATCGAGGGGGTGACCCCAGGGGACCTCTGACCCCTCCATCCCTACTGTTGGTGCTGCCTGCCAGGGCCTGCTTTCCTGCTGGTGCCAAAATACGCCAGGCCCGCCTGTGGGCCAGGGCAGCAGAAGGCTGTGTGTCAGGCTGGGATGGGGTACATGCCGAGTGCTTGAGCTGGAGAGTGTCAGCGTGTCTGTCAGTATACCGAGGGGGTGGGGTATACCTGTGTTGGTTGTGGGTGATCATGTGTCTGGACGTGGGTCTCGTGTGGGTCCTGCGTGGGTGTGTGTCACTGTCTCATTTGTTTATCTGTGGGCATCGAGGCATGGGTGAGTGAACGCATGTGTCTGATTTTCTGTCCAGGAAGTATCTGAGCGTGGGTCTGCCCCTGTTGATGCGTGTCTCTTAAGGTGTGTTCATGATTGTGTTTGTTTTTCGTGGGTAGAAAGGAGGAAGGGGTCCCCGGGCACCCCAGATCGCAGGGATCCAGGCCTGCCCTCTCAACCAGCACTGACCTAGGTGTGGGGCACCGCGTCCAAGGCGGGGTGCTTACCTCCGTAGTAGGTATACGGAGTGGACCCTAACATCTCCGACTCGTCCAAGCGACCGCCCAGCGGACGCATGCGCCTCGGACTCCGGAAGAAGGCGTGTCTCCGGGCGCCCAGGGCGCTCAGCTGTTTCATCCGGCGTTCTTTGGACCGTCGGTTCTGGAACCACACCTGGGACAGAGGAGGGGGCGGTGAGCTCTGATCTGGGTTCCCTTCTTTCCCTGCCGTGGCCGCCCCTGCTGGGTCCTAGCGCCTTCTTCGCACCAAGAATGCCCTGAGCCGGGGGGCCGGGCCGGATTAGACCAGAGGGGTGGAGAGGGGCCTCGGCGAACCAGCCAAGGGTGAAGGATTTCGCGGACCCGTGGGGCGACTCATAAAGAGCTGGGCTTCCTGGTCCTTGGCCCGTCCGTGGTGTGACGGCTTTATAAAGGCCTCCCGCTCGGCAAGGCGCTGGTCTTGGCCCCTCGCCTCCCCCAGCCGGGCTCTGGCCGTTTGTCGGGCGCCCGGAGGGAGCACGCGGAGAACAAACAGCGCCTCTTTCTCTGCTCAGAGGATGGGAGGAAGGGAAAGGTCCCCGTACTCCAGCGAGGCTTAAAACCTTCCTTGAAAGGGGCGAGGGGCGGGAATCAGAGAGGTGAAGTGACCCGCCCAAGACGACACCGCTGGAAGACAGCAGGGCCGGCCTGGATCTTCCGGCTAGGGGTGTGACCAGCGGGCCCCGACCTCGGGCGCACCGCCTGCCCCTGGATCGAACTCGGCGCGCTCTTAGCCAAGGAGCCTGGGTGCGAGGCTCCTCCGAGCTTCTCGCAGACGCAGCGGCGCTGGGGAGGGTGGCCCCGCCCGGGCCGCACCTGGATGACGCGCATGTTGAGGCCGGTCTCCTGCGCCAGCTGCTCGCGGATGTGGCGCGTGGGCTTGGGCGTGGCGGCGAAGGCGGCCTTGAGCGTCTCCAGCTGCTTGGCTTTGATGGTGGTGCGCGGGCCACGCCGCTTGGTGCCCGAGTTCTGCTCCTCGTTCTCGTTGTTGGCCGTCTCCTTGTCCGACGACGTCGAGTTGTCGGTCTCCTTGGGATCGTCCTGGAGTGGATCCTGGAGATCCGGGGACAAGCTGCGGTCCGTACAGGACGACACTGTGGGCGGACGGAGCGGGAAGGGAACCGGGCGTCAGCGGCGGCCCAAGACCTCTCCAGTCCGGTAGCGGTTCCCGGCGGCCCCGGCCACCACCAACCGCGGCGGGTTTCCCACCCCAAACCTGCCACAGCCCCTCCCCCAGGGGCCCGACGCCCGCCCACTCCCTCCAGGCGGGGCCGGGCCTTCGAGGGGCCCTTCTCACGCCCTCTCAGCACTTCTCAGCTAGCGCTTGCGAAAGGGGGAGGCGCGCTCTCGGGAGAGGGGACGCGAGGAGGGTCCTGACGCCCTCCTAGCCTGGGATCTTCCTTTCCCACCTCTCCTTCCTGCAGACCCCAATTACTGTCCTCACTATGCAGCTAGAAATTACCAGGAGCTGAAAAAACTCGGAAAGGGGAAACGGCGCGGCTCCAAATTGGAGGGGGCGGGGAGAGGAGGACCGCTTGGACTAGAATTGGAGGAGGGCAGGGGAAGAGCTGAGTGGCAAGTATGCTGAGAGACTGGCTGCAAACGCTGACCCTCTTCGCCAGCCCCCCACGGCCCCTCCGTGTGCCTTGACCTCAGAGTGGAGAGCTCTGAGCCCCGGCACCGCCTCCAGCCAGGGAGCAAAGTAGGGAGGGCGCTGGGGCTCGGCTGGGGAGGGGCGAGGGCCTCCTACCCGAGTTGAGGCTGCCCTCCTTGAGGCTGGACGAGCTCAGGTAGTCGTCCTTGCACACGAACTTGTTCTCGTCGATGACGTAGAGTTCCTCGCCCGTGGAGAGCTGCTTGTTGCAGACCATGCAGGTGAAGCAGTTGAGGTGGAAGACTTTGCTGCGGGCCTTGCGTACCAGGTCGCTGGGCGAGATGCCTTGCGCACAGCCTGCACACTTGGTGCCAAAGCGCCTGCGGACGCCACACGGCCTGTCACCTGAGGCCAGCCCAGCGTCCCATCCTCCCCGAAGCCCTGACCTCTTCCTGCCCCGCCCTCGCTCCTGAGAAGCCTCCATTTCCACATCTGTCAATAGAAGATCCCAGTCCCGTCCTCCCTGGCCGGAAATGCCAGCCGGGAGCCGAAACACCCAGGACTGAGCTTGGGACTCTCGGGCCTCGGCGGTCGGGTTTGTTTGAACTCTGCTGGGCACAGCCTTCAGCCCAGGAGAAGGCCAAGAGCACCCCAAGTTGTGCCCCTCCTCCACCACCCACCCCTACAAGATTCGCCTGGGATGCTCCAGGCAAACTCTGCTCTTGAGGTCAGGAAGGATTTTAAAGCCAGGCAGGGCGGGTTGGGACCACTTCTCAGCTTTGCCTTCTGGATCCTTAACAGTCTGCTGGGATCCAGGTGGGGTCAATCAGCCTGGCTTGTGGGTCCTAGCAATGGAGCACGGAGGGGTCCCCTCTCCTGAGCTGAACCTAAGCAGGAAGGAGAGCACCTCTGCTGATTCCCAGTGCTGTAGACTTTCCAGGCCCTGCTCTGGGCCCCACTGGAGCTGGTCAGGGGCCTATGGATTCTGGAAGGCAGGGACTGGACCTCCCGGTCCCCAGATCCCAGGCCCTGGCAGGCAGGGGAGGAGGATATGTGATCAGTAGGCAGTCCTAAACCTGCATGGCCAGAACTCGGGATCTCTCCAATGCCTCCTTTTCTGTGTTCCCGGTCTAAATCCTTTTCTTTCTTCCAAGAATGCAGGGAGAAGGCCGGCCTCCCCCGAAATGGATGGTGCAGACTGGCACTGGGAGGGATGAGGAGAAGCGGGAGCAGCGAGGCGCAGGGGGAGAGAGGGCGAGGGCCCCGGGCTCTGGGGCCCCATGTCTACTCACACCCACGTCTCTGAACAGGGCGAATTTGGGTGACGTTGATGTAGTGAGGGCATTAGAAGCCATAAGTCACTTTTGGCCTTATCCGGCAGCATAATTGGCCATATGCACCTTATCAAAAATCATTAGGTGCTTTGCAAGCACCACCACATTAGGGGCCTTGGGCCTCTGGGGCCGGGGAGTTTACACGTGTAAAGGCGAGCCTGACATTTTCTCCTATTCAAATTCCCCAGTGCCAGCTCACCGAGGCCGGTGAGCAGCCTTTCTGCACAGCGTTAATCACGCCCCCCTCTTCTCTCTGCGCCTGGAATTCGCACTCACAAAGCCGACTCTGGGCACCCGTGGGGAAGAGGGCCAGGCCGAGCGGCCAAAACCCCCACAGCCTTCCAGGCCAACCCTCAACATTTCTCAGCTGGGAAACCGAGACTGAGAGAAGTGATCTCTGTGATCTGCCTGAGGGCCCGAGTGGGCAGCAAGGGTAGACCCTGCAGGTCCTGATTCCAGCTTCATTTCATTTGTACTTTCAACAGAAGAGAAAATGTTTAAGGAGTTTGGGGCCAGTGGGGGGAGGGGATGCGGATGGGGGGGTTGAGGAGAAGATTCCTTCCCATCACCAGAGGAGATCTTTCTGGCTGAGCCCCCTCTGGAGCTGGGAAGTTTCTGTTTGTCCAGAAAGGCCCTGGGAACCCTACCTGCTCAGAGCCCAGCCTCTGGACACCCCGCACTCTGCCTGGTGGGAGAAGCCCTCGGCTGTCCCTAACTTCGCCAGAATCCTTAGTCTCTCAGAGCCTGGCTGGAAGCTTCCACCCTGGGGTGATGCCGGCTAGGAAGGGGCAGAGACGAGTGTGGAGCAAGTTAGTCAGGCTTCCTCCCCCTGCCCCACCATCGATCCAAGCCGGCCTGGAAAAGACAGCTAGAAGCAGCCCAGCCGCGTTCTTCTCACTCCGCCTGTGTTCCGGCCCTTGCTGGACCGAGGACTGCAAGAGCTTGCTGGGCGAGCCGGCTCCCCACTGAAGCTGGTGAGACCGGGAGGCTGGGGTGGGTCTCTCCCGTTCCCCGGTGCCCCAACGGAGCGCGCGCTGGGCGGGCGCGCGGGCAGCAAGCAGGGGCGGCACGGGCCTCTTACCTGAAGAAGTCATTTTTGCAGTAGAGCTTGCCCTCGCGTGAGAAGCACTTCTCCGAGAGGTTGGTTTTACACTCGCAGCACTGAACGCATTTGATATGCCACGCGCGGTCCAGCACGTTCAGCAGAAAGCGATCGAGGATGGGCCGCTCGCAACCGGCACAGTGCACCATCATAGCCCCGCGCCCCGGCGGCTCGGGCCGCCTCGACCTCCCTTTGGGCCCCCGGCCCTCGGGCCCCCGGCCCCGCCGCTGCTCTCTGCCTCTCCTCTTGGCCGCCGCCGGGAGAGTCCGGTCCGAACCAAGACTCAGCCGGTCAAGTCCTCGGGTGATTGCTGGGCCTGGCGCTAGGCTGCCCACGGTGGGGTGGGGACTGGTGGCGTTCACAGCCTCATGCCCCGGGCCGCGCGCCCCAGTATATCTTGGGTGGCTGCTGGCCTTGGCTCTGCCGAGCGGCTTTCCCCGGTGGCGGAGGCGCCGGCACTTTCCCCCACTTTCAAGCGGTCCCGATCCTCATCTTTGTCTGGCCGCCGCCTAATTCGCGCATCCTTATTCAGATTTGGTGACGTGGCGCGGCACGTAGGGGGCCCGGCGGCCAATGGGCGCGCGGTGGCCATGGCAACCTCTTAAATTTATAGCATATCTAAATTGGCTACAGCGTTGCGGTCCGGACAGAGCAAAAAAAACAAGGCATCAGTATTGTTGAGTATTAGCTTGTACCTGGTTCGGAGGCAAAGTAAGTATTTACCTTCCAGTTTGGGGCTGGGGGCTGGGGGGCCGCGCGATCTGAGAACTGCCTCTCCTCTCGCCTCACACATATCTGGGGGGGCCAGGGTTCCAAGGCCTAGTGGGGAGGTGGGGAACCTCTGCCCCCTTCTCCATCCACGGAACTTCCAGAAGTTGTCCAAGGCGAGGATCACGCGCTCTGTCTGCCTCCTTTTCCCCAGCCCAGCCCGCCGTTTTGGACTCCCCCTACCCGCGCGCCCCTGGGGTCAGCGCCCTGGAGCTGCGACAGAGAGGTTCCCGGGACTCCCGGGAGGCGTCCCCGGTTTCCTTTGTCATACACGGGGACTGGGGACAAGCCCGGCCTTTCTCAAGGAGAAAAAGAGAAAGACCGAACAGGCCCAGGCCCAGGTTGGGGGGGCATGTCCTCTGGCCCGCTCCAAGACCCCGCGCTGGCCACGGGACTTAGGGGAGATGTGGGGAGTGGGATACTCCCCACCGGTCTTTCCGGTGGGAAAGCGCACCGGTCTTTCCGAAGCCAGCTCAGAAGTGGCATTCACCGCGTCTCCGCTCTCCTCGTGGCACCTTCCGGATCCCGGGTCAGCCAGTCTGGGCGCCGCGGTGAGTGGGTAGCGCGGCCGAGGCGGCACGCTGGAAGATTGCGCGGGCGCTGTTTGCACTCGCTGGGCGTCCCGGCTGTGTGTGCAGGTTCGATTCTACATAGGAGGCAGGAAGTGCCGTTCCACGGGCCTCCGAGCGTGTTGCGGGGGGGGGGGGGGGGGGGCGGTATTCGCAGGTGTATGTGGAGGGGGACTGTGACTCTGGTGGGGGAGGGAAAAAAACATGCCTCTTTCCCAAAGTGCCAATCCAGTCAATGAACTGGGTGCTCTGTTAGGGAGGCCAGGCAAGCTAGGTGGGGATTTTCCCTTCCCACTCCAGAAAAGAGGGCCGATGGGTTCTGTAGGGCTTGGGCCCACAGGCTGGGAGCCAGATGAGTGTAGAGTTTGTGTGTGTGTGTGTGTGTGTGTGTGTGTGTGTGTGTGTGCGCGCGCGGGTGCTCTTGCATGTGTACACCCCAAGGCTTGGGTATGGATATGTGTTTGGGTGCATTTGTTGAGTTTGTTAATATACATTTGCTGTTTGAGAATCTTGTTTTTGCCTCTGTTTATATTACTCAGGAATCAAGTATATGAATATATTTTGGCATGTGTATCTTTTGTGTTTGTACCTGTGCATAGCTCTGCTAATATTTGTGTATATTAGTCTGCGTGCTTTTGTTTTTGTTGGTTAGTGTGTACATATATATGTATATATGTGCATATTTGCAGCCACATGAATGTGAGAGTATTTGCTTATGTGCGTGTGCATCTGTGTAAGATTGCTTGTGTAGGTGTGTGCTAACATGGATGTGAAAGTGGACTTTGAAGAATTGGAATTGTGTGCAGCTGAGCGTGTGTGTGTGTGTGTGTGTGACTGAGCTGGGTTGGGTGTGTTTGTGAGTGTGAAATTTTGTGGATATGTGTTTGTGGGTCAATCAGTGTGTGTGTGTGTGTGTGTGTGTGTAGTTCTGCAGATAGCCGTAATTTTGTTTATGTGACTCCTGCAGTGTTTCCCCCCCCCAGGGAGGGGTATGTTTGTGTGTGTACTTCTAGTGTGCTTGCCCTTGTGGATTTGAAATGGGGCAGCATTTGTGGATGCCTGAATTGGGGTAGTTGGTGGAGGCTCTGGGGTGTTCACTTTCCCCCTGGGTTTCTGTCCAGACCTCTAGCTTCCCCTCACAGGCCACAGTCTCTATGGGAAGTGATTTGGCTTCGCACAGGAATTGACAGGTGCTGGTCACTGGGGTGGGGTGCTGGCCCCCAAGCTGGACTTCCGAAAGGGAGTCCCCAAACTGGGCCACTTCTGCTGTCACTCTGTCCTCCAGCTTGCTGAGCAAGGAACAGGTGTGGCTGATTGGAGCTGGGACCAGCCAGGAATAAGGAGGCCGGATCTTGCTGGGTCTCCCAGGCCAGGCTGGGAGAGCTCCAGGAGCCCCACATGAAATCGCAGTTTCTGGCAGTGCCTGGCCTTGCCCTCCTGGGCTATGAAGGGTCATTGAGCTGAGAAAGGGCAGGGACAGAGTGAAACAGCACCAGAGAGAAAAAAGAGGCACTCAGGCTCCAAGTGGAGGCGAATCGAGATGCCTCCTTGGTCTTTGTCTTCATCTCTCCCGAGTTTCTTCACATTGTTTCCTTTCTGTCTCTCTTATGTTCAGCCTCTGTTCTTTTTCTGTTTCCTTTTCCCTCCATCTCCCCATCACTTTCTTTCTTGGTATCTCTCGATTTTTATTTCCCTGACTCTGGCTTTCTGCTGGGCATTCCGATCTGGTATCCAACTCAAAGCTGCAATGAAGGATTCTCTTTGTGCACGCCGAGGATTAAAGCTGCTGTCTAGATGATATCCTTCCCCCTTGCTCTGGACTAGGCGCGCTGAGCCGCCTCCCCCTATCCTGAGTGGGTACCTGAAAAGCCAGGTCTTTCCACCCCAGCTCTGCCCACCCTGCTGGCTGCTGGGTGCCTGTGTACCAAACTACATCTAGAATAAACCCACCTGCCCTCACCTCCTCTATGGGCTTAAATGCCAACGCACCATCAGGCCCCAGCCACTGAGGTGCAAGGCTAGGGAAGTAGGAGGAACATGCCCCCTCCCCCTATCCTGGATGTGGCGAATCACCCCAGGGATGGATGCCCAGGGGCTGAAGATGAAGCTTCACTTCCAGAAGCCCCGGCCTGGCCTTCTGCCTCATGTAACTGAGTTTACCCATCCTGACCAGGTCACAGCCTCTTGGAATCACCCTGGGACGCTGAGAACAGCCCACGCTCAGTCCAAAACCGCCTCGCTCCAGTCCAACGGCAGCCGCATCTCTCTTGGCCCTCCACCTTCAAGGGCGCGCAGCTTCCGGGAAAAAAAAAAAAAAAAAAAAACCGCCAGCAGACCAACTATTAGACGAATTATCCCGCCCTAACAGCGCTAACAGATGGCGACCAGGCAGCGAAATCCCCTCCTATATGTAACTAATAAACTGCTTGTGTCTTAACAGGGTAATGCATGGAGACGCAATGTCACTTATACAAGATGTTGATGGAATTTACTATATAAAAATCTTCCTCCTAGAGTAAAGAGTATCAACATTACAACTCGACAGACGGCGGCGGGATAAGTAAAACAGACAAAAGACAAACAAGATAGTAATCTGTTTCCAATCACTTAAGCCCTGTAGAGTTAGTAATACGCGGTTTGCATATTCCCCCTTGAGTTCGGTAATTAATTACCGGCGAGGAGGCGCACACCCGCCCGGGGGTGGGCGTTTCGAGGTGCGCTGAGCTGGGATTGCGGGGAGGCGCCTTTCCCGACTTTTCCAGCCTGGGACTTGGGGCAGCGGCCGGACTGACTCTTCTGAGCGTTTGGAACCGACCTTCCCGCAGGTTGTAGAACACTTCCCTGCCCCTCACCGGAAACTCTCCATCCTGGGGAGATTCTGCAGCCAAGCAGAAACGGGGATTTTCTGGCAGCCAGAGCATCTCCCTTCGCTCCGTCTGAAGACAAACCGCTTGCTTTGAATGGACTGGAGTGGCCTGCTTTCTCGGGGAGCGCGCGCGCTGGGGGAACCCGAGAAGCGCGCCCCTCGTCGTCTTCTCCCCGCGGTCTCTGGGGCGGCCCAGCCTGTCCTCTCCCGATTTCCATCATTACCTCCCCCCACCCAACACGCACACTCCACCCCCGCCCCAACCCCCCGGAGCCAGCGCGGCTTTAACATTAAACAAACGCAGCGAGCGCCTCAGAGCTGCGCTTTCGGCCGGGTCTGCGCGGCGGCGGCGTTACAAATTGTAAATTTAAATTGCTCGCCGGATTCATTACCTCCCCTCTTTGATTTCAGCCAGCCGTGAAAAATTATACTGGTGTACCACTGAGAAACTGTTTTGCCGCAAAGAGCCCGCGCCTAATCACTGGCTTTCTCCCTCCGACAAAAGTGTAATTATTTTGTTTGGGGTGTAAATATAGGCCGCGCTGCGCACACACACTCAGCGTCCCGCCGCGCCGCCGCGCACTGCCCGCCGCCGCGAGGAATCGGCCCCCGAGTAGGAGCGGACGTGGAGGCTGGGCCCTGCCGCCCGGAGCCTGGAGAAGAGCGGCCGGTTTGGCGCTCCGGCAAGACCCAGAGAGCCGAGTTGGCAGGTTAAGTCGCCAGTCCCTGCCCTCTGGAGTTCGGGTTTGCCGGATGATCCCCGGACCGTGTGCGCCCAGGCTGGCTTGGGTGGACGGCCACCGGGCGCTTGGAGTGGGTCAGCGCAGGGGCTTAGGTCTGGGCGCCCGGGCAGGGATACAGAGGAATGGTGGGAGGATGGGAGCGAGGTGGCCGGGGGTGAGCTTTCTGGGGTCCCCATGGAGGTGGCCAGCTGGGGGCAGCCCCAAGTCCAGGCTGAGAGAGTGTTGGGGCCTGGGCGTCCCCAGGAGGGCAGGGTATAGGCTGAACCCTGGAAAGCAGGGGTGACAAAGCCGCTGTTTCCCCTCACTCGCTTCTGCGGACTGCTTGGTTTCCAGAACATCTCTGCGGGGGGCAGGGCCTTCCTGTCAGTTGAATCCTGCGCTGCTTAATTAACGGTCTCGTTAACTGGGCTGGCCCGACCTGGAACGTTTAATCAAAAAGGCAGGGAATTCCTCCCCTCCCTTCCTTCCTTCTTCCCTCCACTCCTCCGTCTCTTCCTTCTTTCCTCTTCTTTCCTTCATCTATTTATTCACCAGTGGTAAAACTTCTCCCCTCCTTAAGCACCCTCTCCCAGCACTGGGGTGCGAGGCTGCTGAGTCCCCAGTCCAAACAGTGAGTCCCCAGTCCAATATTTGGGGAGGGGCCTGTGTGACGTGAGCAATGGCTGGAGTTGGGGACCACTGTTGAGTCTGGTGGCCTTGGGACAGGACTGGAGCCAGAGGGCCGTGGTCAGATTTCTGGGGGCAGGCTGGTGGAAGTGTGCTGAGGAGCCCTGCAAGCCACCACCTGGCGGGCATCTCTGGGAGGTTGGAGGGCAGTGGCTGATCGCACTTGGCCAATCCAGAAAATCCAGCTGCAAAGCGTGTGCAGGCTGGCCAGCTTAGAGACCCAGCTGCTTGGGGCCAGGATAGGGTGGAGCCTGGCGTCCCCTCTCTCTTTCCAGCCGTCCGTCTCCTCCTGGAATGCATCTCTCAGAGGCCCAGTCATCAGGCTACCCAGCTGGTCCTGCAGGTTACAGCACCTTCTTTGGCACCGCAACCCAGGGTCCAACTTAGGCACCAATTGCAGGGGAGGGTGCAGACTGGAGCTAATCCCTGTGGGCCAGAGGGCAGCCTGGGGAGGACAGAAGGAAAGGTGCAAGCCAGTCCTCCAACTTGTGGGAGCAATGCTGACCCTTTGTTCAGAGAGGGAAAGCCCCACACTTCGTGCAAAGCTAGAGGCTGCTCCGCCAACTGCCGGGTTAGGCTCAAATCCCAGGTTGCCAGGCTGACCAAGGGTTCAAGCTGAGTGCCGCTGGCACCTTCCTCTTCCTTCCCTTGGAGGTTTAGCCTGGAGGGCCGTCTCAACCTCATCCAAGTGCAGGCAGTGCTGGGGCGCGTGGAGTCGTGGTCACAGACTCCCTGGTCCCACTGAGGTATCCGACCGTGGAGGATATCCGCTGGGCTCCCCAAGCTGTTTTTCAGAAGATGCTTGCAACCCCATTCCATCTCTGAAACCCAAAGGGAGAGCGCTAACCTCCAAATGGAGGATCCCGAAGACTTTCTAATTATCCGCCCTCGGACTAGCTAGTCTGAATTTGAGTCTGTATCTTGCTTCCCCTTTCTTTTATCTTGGTCGTTTTCGTGGTCTCGATAGCATCTCTCTCTCTCCCCCCCCTCCTTCTCCTCCTTTCCCCATTCTCTCCCACCTCCCCTCCCCGCCCCTCCATATCCCACCTCCTTTTTGTTAGCCTAATATGGGTTCCTTTAGAATTCACCCGACTTTGGCAGCCCGCGCGCTCTGTTTGTGTGTGTACGTGTGTGTGCGCGCGGGCGCGGGCGCGCGCGCGTGTGTTTCTCAGCTGCTAATGATTGTGTGTTGATAGAGCAATGCAGTGGCCTCATTAGCCTTTGTTTAGAAGGTGTTAAAAGAGAAATCTGCATCGGAAAGCCGCGGTTTACACCACAGCCCGGCTGAACCAGGAGCCGGAGCCGGCTGGGGGGTGGGGGGGGCCGCCCACCGCCGGCCCCTGGGAGGGGGGGAGGGGCCCAGGGAAGGCGACCCCCAGCACCTTCCTCCCAAGGCGAGTATGTTTACCCTGCTGCGCGCCCCTCGGTTCCTCGGGGACCACAGCGGGAATCGCGCTTTCTCTAAAAGTCCTTTGAGCTGCCCAGCAGTGCGCGGTGGCTTTTCTCGTCCAGGTTTCTCGGGGGAAGAGGAGGGGAAGGGCAGAATGCTGCTCTGAAAAAAAAAAAATTCCAAGGTTTTATTTTGTGGGGGAAGGAGGGGGCCAGGGTGGGGTCTTATTTTGGAGGCGAATACCAATCAGTCCGCGGCTGCAGGGCTGGGCTTTGGGTATCGGTTTGTTTTGTGGAGATATCCGTGCGCCCCGGACGCACGTTGGGGGCTCCAGGCTTTCGAAAGTCCGGAAGAGTCCTCTTGCTTTCCTCCCAACAAATTCGCCTACGGCCGGAGGAAGAGTATTTCTTGTGTGGTTAGGCTCATTCCTAAACTTCCCCTGTCTACCCTTACCCAAGGGCTCCACCTGGGAAACGAATTCCGTGAGAATAAATCGTAGCTCGGCTGGCAGATTTCTCTGAAGGTCGGCGGAAGCACCTAACTATTGACCGTGGGCGTGTGTGTGTGTGTGCGCGCGTGTATTTATGTATGTGGAAGTAGGATTTGGAGAATGACCATCACACGCTCGGCATTTCCCACTCCCTCGGGGAAACAAGGTTTTAGGCAGAGGAGAACGTGAGAAGAAATTCTTTTTATCTTGGATTCTACGAAAAGACCCAGAAAAAAAAAAAAAAATATATATATATATATAGAGAGAGAGAGAGAGTCGCTTCTGTGGGTGAAGTTTACTGAACTCCGAGAAAGACGCCTTTCCTGGCAAAAGGGGGGGAAAAAAACCGCTGCGGAATTCGAGCGGCGAAATGTGTAATCTCTGATCATAATTCATTGCTTTTGCCGGGCCTGGGTTGCTTCTAAAGCAACCCTTTCTCGTCTTTCTAGCTCCTCTCTCTTTCGTTTCTTCTCTCCGCTGGATTTGATGCTTCAGGTCTTGGGGCCAAGCTCAGAAGGTCTGGGTGTCCTTGCGCGTCCACAGTCCCGTATACCCAATGGCAAAGCG
Organism: Odocoileus virginianus; assembly: GCF_023699985.2. Classification (NCBI taxonomy): domain Eukaryota; kingdom Metazoa; phylum Chordata; class Mammalia; order Artiodactyla; family Cervidae; genus Odocoileus; species Odocoileus virginianus. The sequence goes on along the minus strand of NC_069685.1, from coordinate 57,018,357 downwards.
TTAGACATCGCGTTTTCCCCCTCTTTGGTCGAAGGCTAGACTAGGCGTCGCCTGGGGACAGATCGTGGGCGGCTAGGGCCTGGGGCAGTGACAGCGAAACGAATTCCAAACCTAATCTGGACTCGCCACGGAGACGTCCCGGGCCCCCAACACTATGTAGCCAAAAGCAAGGTTCCGCGTGAAGCCAAGTGAAAGTCGACCGCCGTAAAGCAGTGGGATGGGATCAGGGCCGAGTTCGGAAGATGCGGGGAGAGGATGGAGAAACTTCTACCTGTCTGCTCTCGTCTCCCTCTCTCTTTCTTCCCAAAGCAGGTTTGGCGGAGAAGGCAGCGGGTGGCCCCCGGTCGCTGCCTGGCTACGCGCGGGCGCAGGAGTTTGGACCAAGACAAAGACGGGAGCTGTCCGCGGTGCTGAACCTGCCGCGCCGCCGCGAGGGCAAATGGGCTCCTGTAAGCTGCCCTCTCCTCCTTTACTCCCTCTATCTCCCCTTCACTCTGTGATTCTTGCCCTCCCCTGCGTTTATTTCCCTCTTTTGTCTTTCCGTAGAATACGTGTTCTGCACGCAGGTGTATGTGTATATCAAAGAACAAAACAATTGATTAAAAACGGTGTCTTCTCTTTTCTTCCCAAATAAATGATGCAAGAAAAGTTTATTTAAAATGTACTCTCTGACAAATAAAAACAGCTATTCCGACCCCCAAAGAATGGAAATGCATGCTTAAAACAATAGAACTAAGCATAAACAAATGCTTCGAATCTGTTCTTTGATTTATTCTGAAGAAGTGGTAAGGGGTTTAGAAAATTTAATGCCAGGAATATAATATTCTTGGCATCTTAACTTCTTGGGTAGGAAAATATAACATCTGGGAGGAGGATTTGTGGCCAAATATTAAGGTGAACAGGCTAAGGAGCTTGTCTATGAGTCAATAGATGGCTTATGAAGGTAAAAGTGATGGACATTAAGGTGCCTTAACCCTTTGAGAGATCTGCAAGCATAACAATCTACTGGATTATTAACAGGGAAATGAATCCCTTTGAAACTTTGGGTGTAAAAGTGTTAATATGCTGCTTCATTTTCTAAACATGCAGAGTGTTGTCTAGACGTCTGGCATGGTGTATAACCGAGCACCGATTCCTCTGCTCAAATTTGTATGCAACATTTGTCTAGTGAAGTTTGTGCAGGGGAGAAAAAGAATCACATATTCCTGCCCAGGGGGGTACACCCATTTTAGTGCACACGAATCTGTACACAATCCCTCTGGCATCTCATAGATACACTACCTCCCAGAGAGCCCAGATGCCCTGGGGCCACCTCTTCATTTGATCTTCTCAGCACCCTCCAAGCCTGCCCACCACAGGGGTGCCAGCTAAGCCCAGTTGTTAGCACCACCAATACATACAGGGAGGGGTTCTTGAGAATTCAATGGGATAGCTTGGCTCTGGCTTCCCACCTGGACATTCTAGAGCTAAATTGTCCCATAAAGGCAGAGGAACTAAAATTCTCAAACCAGAGTGATTTGTAATAAAAGGTTGCATTTTGGGGTTGGGGTAACATCACCCCAGTTCCTCCAGATGCTGACTATTATCTTCTCACCAAAATACTCAGCAATCTTTCATTAAGACCAATGCACTATATCTTTCAACCTCTTGAAATGTAGCAGCTCATTGTGCCAGGAGAGAAACCCTGAGCTAGGATGGGTGAGGGAGAGGGGGGAAAAAAAGCCACTTATTGAATGACCATTATGTACACTTGATTCCTTGATCTTCACTGCAACTCTGAAAAGTAATAGATATTTATCATGGCATCATTTTACAGTTGAGAATAGAGACTCACAGATGTTCATTGAGTTGCTTATGGTTACATAGTTAAGGCCTGTGATTTTAACCCAGATCTCATTAGTTATGGAGTGTGTGCTTGCTCTAGGGGGCCACAACTGATGGTTATATGGAGGATATTCCAGAGGTCACTGTGCTAAATTTCTTTAGTACAATAGCTTTGGATTCCCAGGCCATTATGGCCTGTGGTCTGGGTTTGTAAGTTGGTTTAAGCCCTAAATGTGAAGCAAGAAATTAGAATGAAGAAGAAACAAGACTGTCCCTTCATGTGGGTTGGGTGGATATGTCACAAAATAAGACCAGTTTCTGTTAAAAAGGGTCCTGGACCATCTCCTAAACCTACACCTAAGAGTCAGTTCTTGAATTCCCCTTTCTCTCCTGCCTTGCATCCGATCCATTGGCATGTTCAGTTAACTCTGCCTCCGAAATATGTTCCAACCCATCTACTTCTCATCTTCATCTCTGTTATCAACCTGGTCTAAGCTACCACCATCTCATCTGTTTTACAGCAGTAGTTTTCCTGTTTCTTCTATTTGATTGGTTTCCCTGTTTCTTCTATCCTTGCTCTCGTTGGCAACCCATTCTCTACACTATAACAAAAGTTATATTTTAAAATCATAAATCAGATCTTCTCATTCTCCTGTTTTTAACTCTCCAATGAATCCCCAACACACTTAGAATAATTCCACATTCCTTATCCTGATCTGCAGGGGTCTCTGTGATTGGCTCTTGCCCACCTCTCCTAATACACCTTTCCTGCTTCAATGCCTAGCTTCACACACACCTAATTTTTCTCACCTCAAGATCTTTGCACTTGGTTCGTCCCTTTGCCTTCAGATTCTTACAAGATTGGCCCCCTCTTGTCAGTTAAGTCTCAGCTCAAATGTCAACTTCTCAAAGAAGTCTTTCCCAACCATCTTACCTAAAAGCACCCCATCTCTCCTGACTCTTGAGTCCACCTCTCTGTCTGTTTTCTTTGTAACCCTCATCAATATCCAGAATTATCCTATTTATATGTTTAGGTGCATATTGTCTGTCTTCCTTAATAAAATATCCGTTCCATGAGGGCAGAGACTGTGTTTGTCTTGTTCACTGTTGAATCCCCAGTGCCCACCTCGGTAACTGGAACATAGCTGTTCAATACGTATTTGTTGACTGAATGAATAATGAAAGTACACAGATGACGAGAAAGCTGCAGAAGCGGATAGAGATGAATGGGCAAAGCTGAGAAGGGCCTGAACTTTTTTGCCTGTCTTCCGGGCTCTGCAAATGGAATAGCTGGCTGGGTGCATTCCCAGTTTGGAAAAAGAAAGCAAGAAAAGTTTGCTTTAGGACCCCAAGAGGGTGCAGTCTTTGCAGACCAGATATCAAATCAGAATGGAGAAATGGATCTTCGACCTTGGAGAATGATTTTTATTTGTTCTGGTTGGGTCTGAAACCTTCACTTGGTTACAGACAGAAGGGTGATAATGGAAAAACACAGAAAACCAGGAAGATCTCTAAATTACAAAATCTTTTTTTTTTTTTTTTGATAAATCTAACCAATCTTACTTGTATGGAAAGTAATACAGTGTTGTGTTATCAGTTCAGATTCTGGAGCCAAATTTCCCAGCATTGGAATCTGGCTTCATTGTTTGTAGGCTGTGTGGTATATGACAAATCACTTAGCCTCTCTGTTCCTTAGTGTCCTTATCTGAGGAATGGGGATAAAAATAGTATACTTGCCTCATAGCATGGGCATGTAGGATTGTTTTAGTCTGTTTTTACCTGTGTCAGAGCTTGGTTTAGAGAGGAAAGATGGAGCAGAGTATGTTTAGGGCTGTGGATATGGGAAGGCAATGGGGCAAAGGGAAAAAATTGAGACTCACCTTCAAAAAATCTCATTTTCTCTTTTGAGAGCTCTTATCTGTCAAGGTAGAAGAGAGTCTGAAGGAGGGTCTGGCCAAGAATTCTAGCTCCAGTGCTGATCAGCTCAGTCATGGCAGGGAGAAATGCTCAACCTTTCTGAGCCTCAGTCCACTCATCTGTAAAGTGGGGCAGTAATTGTGCCCGGAACATTGGCGAGATATTTGGGAAACTGGAAAGCAGTAGACAACTGCTGTTACTGGGCTTTATTAGGCTGGGGCTGGAACTGGGACTGGGACTAATTTCTTTACAAAGTGTCTCCTTGAGCTGTTGAAAGTGACTAAATCTTTTGTTGGGGCCTAGAATAGATAAGAGTATGAGGTGAGAGTTACCTTCTTGGGGAAAGAAGTAAATAATTATATGCTTGGAGTCATTCAAAGACCTTCCCATATCCAATCCCAGGGCCAGGGCTGGCCCTGCTTCAGACCGAGCTGGTTCCCAGAGGCATAATCTGGACCACTGTGCTCACTGTCATCCTCCAGGGGGAACCGTTCTTTACATGATAGAAGTGCCCTGCAACCGGGGTCCCCGACCTCTGGGATCTAATGTCTGATGATCTAAGGTGGAGCTGATGTAACAATGATAGAAATAAAGTGCACAATAAATCTAATGCACTTGAATCATCCTCAACCAATCCTTCTCCCAGCCCCGTACATGGAAAAATCATCTTCAACAAAACCGGTCCCTGGTGCCAAAAGTTTGGGGACCGCTGCTCTACAGGATGTATCTCCATCGCTCCACGGTCAAGGTCACCAGGTGTTAAATACACTCCTGGAATGTGACATTTAAGATAATTCTCCTGGTGAATAATCCTGTTGTTAAGTTAATGATCACTCCCCTAATCTGTGAGCATTAAAAAGTCATTGAATCTTTGTAGATACCTGACATTGTGCTATACAGTGAGATGACTCATATAAGACGCATCATCTTTTGGTATTCTCAGAACAGTGCTAGGTGGCAGAGGCTGTAATTAGCCCCATTTTGCAGATGGAGACACACAGCTAGTTAAGTGTCAGAGCCTGGCCAGAGTTTTTCCTGGATCTGATGACCGACCATGATGTGAATATACCTTTCCCCTCCATTTCTTTGGGGAGTAATATTTTAAAACAGAAACTGCCACAATATAATATAGACTGTCTGTAAAAGTCTTCTGTAGAGGGATGCACGAATATGAGTTGTGAATAGGATAGAAATATTTAAAATGGGGACCAGCCCTGAAAGTCATACTTCTTTCTTTCTTTTTTTTTTTTTTTTCTTTTTTTTTTTTTGGCTGCACTGGGATCGAACCTGTACCCCCTATAGTGGAAGCTCAGAGTCTTAACCACCAGACTGCCAGGGAAGTTCCAGTGGTTAATGCACATTTTTTTTTTTTTTTTTGGCTATGCCATGTGGTATGTGAGACTGTAGTTTCTTGACCAAGAATTGAATACCTGCCCCTTGCATTGGAAGCTCAAGTCTTAACCACTGGATAGCCAGGGAAGCTCCCATACTTCTCAATGCGGTTCCCCGTGTGGGTGAACCTCATGGACATACAGTTGAAAAGATGACATAATGACACTAAAGGGAGACAGTGTCTCCTTTTCTCAGAGGACCTTGCAAGGCAGTTTTCCTTCTTCTTCTTGAGTTCTCTTCTCTCTGGTTGACTGCATACATCTCCCTTTTCCTACCCAGCATTGTCGCCCATCCTTACTGGAGACTCTAGCAGCTGATAAGCTGGGTGGGGAGCTGGAGTTGAGGCTGAGCCGTAATCACCTCTGACTCTCCCTCACCCACTCCTCATGGTTGTCTTATATCAGAAGGTTTTGACAAAGGTGTCCTGAATGAGTGAATGGCCAGATGACCCCATAGAATTTTCTCCCCAAATATTTGTAACGACCCCCCATGGTAATTCATCTGCTTATACATCTAGATCAGGATTGATCCCCTTTGACACTATTTACATTGTGGGCTTCGTAATTCTTCACTGGGTGGGACTCTGTGCATAGGACGCACCTGCATCCTCTACCCACTAGAGGCAATTAATACCTCTCCCTGCACATCGTGACCACAGTGATGTCTTTAGATATGTCCTCTGGGGTGCAAAAAGTCACCTCTGCTTGAGAACCACTGATCTCAAGGCAGATCTATGAGACTTCCTCAAGTTCCAGGATTCCAAAACCTACCCTTTTCTTCCTTGAACAAAACACAGTGATACCGAGCCCCTACTATGGGCCAGACCCATGCTGGGTCTGGAGAGTGGTGTTTATAAGGGTGGATTAGACACGTACAAAGGGCCCTCCTTCATTTGCTTATTTGATAAATGTGTTTTGGACTCACACTGTGCCAGAGGCTCCCGTGAGGACATAAACAAGCACCCCTTACCCTCTGGCTCCTAAACTGCTTTCAACCTAGCAGAGGAGACCTGCTACCAGTTCGATTTTCCATACAGTGTCTACATATGGACACACAGAAAGAAAAGAGCTATGTTACCAGTTTCATTCATTTACTTGCTTCCCCCAAAGTGTATCAAGTTAGGTGCTTTGGGCTTAACCCAAAACCTCTCTTAACCCAAACCTCTCTGAGGTTCACGTTTCTTATTTGCAAACCAGGAAGAATGATAATGATAAAAGACATGAATAAGCTCATGAAATTGTTGTGAGGATCAAATGAGATGATAAATGTAACGAGCATAGCACAGTGCCTGGCACAAGGTAAGTGCCCAGGGGATGATGGCTGCTGTTAATTATTAGTGATTAAATCTTAAATAATAATAAGAATAGTACAGATTTGTTGAATAATTGTTTGTAATGAGTGTGTGAGAATGTCTTTTCGACAGAAAGCAATCATTAAGTATTTATGGGACAGAAACATGCCCCCTTTAAGAAGAATAAGGACTAATTTCTTAGAATAAAGAAGGAGGGTGTAAGGTCCCTTACCTGGGACAGATTTCCAGGGCCACTAGATGTGCTCTGTGAGGGATCAAGCCCTTTTTCCATCCCCACCCAGAAAGCCAGGCCGTATCTCTGCTTTCGCTTCCCTTTCTCTCTCTTTGTACCCATCCCTGTTAACCTGGGTGTCTGTTTCTTCCTCCTCCTCTGGGAAGATCTTTACACCAGTGGTTCTCAACTGGGGGTGATTTTTGTTTCCCAGGGGACATTTGGCAATATCTGGAGATGTGCTTGGCAAACACAACTGGATGGAGTGTGTTACTAGCTGGTAGAGGCCAGGGATGCTGCTGAACATACTATAGTGCACAGAACAGTCTTCTCCAGCCTCATTTTATTCAAGGGAATGTCTCTGTAGTGCGGAGGTGGAGAAACTCAGTCTTACATCCCATAACTGGCAGGAAGACCTCATTCTCTGTCAAGGGGTATGACCCTGATGCCCAAATCCTTGCACTAAAAGCCCCCACTGGGGGAGGGGTGTCCTGCTCAGCCAGGCTCCGTCCACCTCCACCTGAACCAGTGGGGAGCCCCCACCCCACCCTCGACTGGTCAGGGTCCCAGGGCCAGTTCATGGGCTTCTCCAGAGGAGTCTCCTAGCAGGCAAGGGTCTGTGGAAACTTCTCAGAGTCTCTTTGCCTTTCTCCTCTCTAGGAGGCTTTGGCATTTTTGATGTCTCAATAATGCCAAAGCCAGACCTGAGAAGGCTTTATGTTTAAAGATGCTGTTGGGTCCTTCTCTAAAGGGAGCTGACCCAACAATTGCGTGTGGCTCTCAGCCCAGCCACACCATGTCCCTGTGGAATCTTATCGGAGGGGTCAGGGCAGAGGTGACCAGGTGGTCTGGGAACAGAAGCCTGTGACTTTTGAGGGGTACCAGAGGTCTTATGGTCTAAAAGATCTCCTAGGGCCCTGGGTTGGATCCTTGGTTGGAGAACTAAGACCCCACAAGCTGCATGGTGCAGCCCAAAAATAAAATAATAAAAAACTTTCAAGTTGCCTGGTGGTCTAGTGGTTAGGAATTGGTACTTTCACTGCCAGGGGCCCAGGTTTGATGTCTGATCAGGGAATTAAGATCCTGCAGCATGGCAAAAACAAACAAACAACAAACAAAATAAAAAACTAAACAACACGAAACTGTAAAAGATCTCCCGGCCTTGTCTCTTTCAGCACAAGGCGTTCCCACTATTATGGTCACTTCTCAGGGGACTTTTGAGAAGCAAACAGCAGCAACAATAGCTTATCTGAAGACTGAATGTGCTGGGAACCACACAAAGCACTTCACCTGTGTCTTCAGCGTAGATACTATTATTCACCCATTTCACAGATGGGGAAACTGAGGCATAGAGGTTAAACAGCTTCTCCAGGATTTGATGACCTCTAACTTTCAAAGCCAAGATTGAGCCCCAAATTTTCTGAGGTTAACTTATCAAGACACTTTTCCAACAGAGGTGCTCTCACTTGATTAACTTCAAGCTGCCTGACTTTGCTACTCTCTTGCTGGGTGAGTTTGGGGGAATTACTCTACCTCTCTGGGCATGAGTCTATGAGGTGGGGCTGGTGAATCAGCCACTCTGACCCTGTATGGACTTGACTGTTTTTATTTGAATTGATCATATTCCACTGTAGTCAGTTGCAATCCTTTCTGGACTCTGATCTCAACAATGTTGGGAGGGAGGAAAGGAGAAATTGGCAGTGTCCTGTCACTTTTCACTTGGTGGTGGGAGGGATTCTTTTCATGTGAATTCTGATCACTTATATTTCAAGCCCTTCCTTCTGTGATTACTACCATGTTACAGACATCAAGCCCTGGAGCTGATGGCTTCCTTGGTATTTCCTACAAGGTGGCAAAGAAGGCAGGGATAGAAACCCAGATTTCCAAAGGGCAATTCTGGGTTGTGGGCATTGTTCAGTCAGTGGCTTGTTTCTCCCTTCCTCCAATGATTTTTCCTTTTCCACTTCATCGAAGGATCAAAATGAATCAGCAGACATTTATTGAGCTTCCTGGGAGATGAGGCACTTTGTGAGGGCCTGGGGAGCGGAAAGACGAATCAGACTCAGCTCTTGCCCCAGGTGTTTAGTAGAGAAGATTAAATATGAAACCAGGAACAGATACGAAATGCCCCGGGAAGGAAAAGTTTGCGGTGACCAGGCTCGTCGGTGTAGATAAATAGAGTGATTGCTGACTGTACGTGTTCCCTGAAGAAACTGAGAAGCAAGGGAGAGTTGAAATTTCAGTTTCTACTCCAACAAAAAAGCACCCTGACCTTTCCTAGTTGTGAGATGGGGGGCAAGTCACTTTACCCTTTGACATTCTTCATGGCTTTTCTGAGACCCTCAGGGATCTCCCCTCAAGGCAAACTTTGTAGAGTGTAGGCAGAGGGAAGGTTGACTGGTGCTGAGGACAAGCCGCACAGCATCAGGAAGCCTGATTCCGCCTATGGACTTGCTGTGTGGCCTTGGGAAAGTTACTGAACCTCTCTGTTACACCTCTCAACCTTTGAAGTGGGAGTTGTGTGTTCCCAGCCTAATTTGTATAGATCAGAGAAGCCTGGAGAGTTATGTTGGAGCTATCCAAGGTGTAATTAATGATTAATATTTGGTACAAGCAGTTCTGTTTCCTTCTGGGGGCACATTGGTTATGAAGAAGGGAGGCTGGCCAGAAACCTACTCTTCTTCAGGAATGGGGAACCCAGGTGGGGGTCGTGGGGAGGGCTTGGTGAAATTGGCACACAGGAATTTAAGGCTGTTCTCCGTGACTGCTTTCACCTAGAACTTGTCCCCAGAAGAGAAGGGGGCCTCACCAGCAAATGCATAGGTATCCTCTGAACCTGGGTTTCTGAGCACAAATCTGGAGGGACAACTCAGCAATGAGTCAATCAACAAAAATCTATTAGATTAGGAGAAAATGATGTGTTGGGCATTGAGGGCAGTTTGCTGTGGATGCAGAGATCTTCAAGGATCTCATGGCCTCTTCCAGGATCTCATAGCTTAAGGAGAGGACTCTAAGACTTGAATGGGGCTCCTAAATGTTGGCTGCATGTACTCAACTACCCTCAGACTCGGCATGATCAATACGAAGTCATTCCTCTCCTTCCCCTCATACCTGCTGCCTCTCTGGGCTCTGTATCCATCCAGCTGCCTGAGCCAGAAAACCATGCTGGCACCTTCTCTCTCACTCCACTTCTAATTCCTCCCAAATCCTGCCGATTCTCTCTCTTTCACGTCTCTCATCCTAACCGCGGCCATGCCTTAGTTCAGACCAGAACCTTCTCCTTCCAAGACACTCTGCTCCCATCCCATCCCTTCCAATTCATTCTCCATGACCCAGCCAGAGCAATTTTGTTGCAGAATGAAATTGACGAGGTTACTCCCTTGCTTAAAATCTTCCTGATTGGTGCCAGGGCAAACCCCAATACTTCGGTTGGTTTCCAAGCCCCTGGCCCCGCCTTAACTCATCTCTTACCTCATCCACCCCTACTCTCCAAACTATCCTGAGCTTTGACAGGATTGGCCAACACGCTCTCTCCCTTCTGAGCTTTTTGTCTTAACTACTTTTCCTCTCTCACTTGCCCCTGCCTTTCTTGCCTTTCAGGTCTCCTCTCAGACACGTTTCCTTCCAGGAATCTTCATACTCCCACGACCCCCTTATCTATTTCCCCACAGAGCTCTGAGCTCATTGTGGGCTGAGCCTTGTCCATAGCATCCAGGCCAGTGTGTGGGTTGTAGTAGGTGCTCTGATGAATAGTTAATGAATGAATGCCAGAGTGCCAACTACCAGTGATCAGGTTAGGAGGTGGGGAATCTGAAGGTTTTGTGGGGAATTGGTGTTTTGTTTTTTTTTGCTTAACTACCTCTAAAGACAATGGTTGTGTGATGAACTGCACATGCTTGAAGTATTCAATTTGATGAGTATTCAATTTTGACATGTGTATACACCGCTAAAACCATCACCATAATCAAGGTAACAAACATATCCGACACCCCAAAAGTCACCTCTTGTCCCTTGGTAATCCCCCTCTTCCCCTATACCCTTATCCCTAGGTAATCATGGATCTGCTTTCTGTCACTATGGGTGAATTTGCATTAAAATTTTTTTTTAATATAAATGAAATTGCATTCTTTTGTACCTGGCTCCTTTCATTCAGCATAAAGAGAGAATAGGTTTTGAGTTGTGTTATGAAGGATGGGCATGTGACTTAGAGAGGAAGCAGAGAGAAGAGACTAGGGACAAAAATTCAAAGTTAGAAAAATGCAAGGTAACTAGACTGGGCTGGATCAGGGTCACTCATTCATCTGATATTTGTTGAGCTCCAACTATGTGCTAAGCGCTCTGCTAAGGGCAGGGTTAGAATATGTAGGGGCAGGCGTCTTCTTGCTCCTCTAGATTCACTCTCCATCCTTCTCCATCTGCTCTGTGTTCCAGGAGGTTGACCTGTGCACGGACACAGCATCCCTGGGTTCTCTTCCCTCTGACTTCCAGTTGGGCTTGGCCAGCGGGATCCCTGGCAGGAGGTCAGAGGGAAGTTGGGCAGCTGTACAACTGGCCTCCTCCCTGGAGCCCCAGCTCCAAAGAGTGACTCCCTCTCTACAGCCTGACAAACCACCACCCCAGCGGCTTCTCTGACATCGTGACCAAAGCTGGTGCTCACCTCCTGAAATCTTGGTGAAACCTACTGGCAAATGGTCTGGGGGTAGAGATGGCTTATTTTCCAAAGTCCCCACACCTTAGCATCCTGGGAGTCTTGGATGACACTAGACTGGTGGCCTCCCCGGAGAACTTGATGTCACCTCCAAACATAACTCCTTCCAAGACCTTCCCACAGCGGTTTCTGGGAACTGAGGTGCCAGTCTCACCCATAGGAACAATTTCTCAATGGTCAGAAAGAGATTTTTGAATTTATACCCTGTCCCATACTGATCAACACACTCCTCCCAACAACACAGCGAGGAAATCCCCAAGTTGGAAGCTGCAGTCCCTTCCTCTGTCTGTTAGAGATCCACATGTTAGATTGGTCGAGCTGGCCAGAAATTTGTCATAAAGACAGTCTGTGTCTCCCCAAGTGGACTTCTTAAACAAAGACACACATTTTCTTTTCTTCTTTGGAACCTGACTTGGTATCTTCAGGAAAGATATTTTCTTCTCTGCATTTCCTGTGACTTCCACTTCTCACTACATGTTATCCTTCTAGACCATAAAGAAAGGTGCTTTTTGGTTTTGGGGGTGGTGTGAGGTGGGAGGTAAGAGATGGTAAGGCTGGAGAGTCTACTTTTCCTGGTGATTCTGATACACACTTAGTTGACTCTTATCTCCAGACAAGAGGACCTTGGAGGCATCTCCTTATGCCAGCTGTTTTTCTCTTCCTTACCACCCAGTCCCCCAGGCATCCAGTGTCTACGGAACAAGCTAGAGGGAATCTGGAGTATTGTCCTTGTCTCTTCACTTTCCTGCTTTCTCTGTGCTTCCAGAGAAGGCTTTTAAAATAGGGGATGAGCCATGAAATCAGCAACGAATATGACTTGGGGTGACCTACTGGGTCTGGCTCCTTCTGACAGGAATTTTCCTATAAACCTGAGATGGGCAAAGTGGTTCTCTTCTTGGGGGAGGGTCAGGACAGGGGGTGGCATGATCAGCCAGTGCAAAATGGAAATGAGGGATCAACAATTATTAAGAATCTCGAGATGGCAACAGCAGAGCATGAAACCAAATGTGGGGCCCTGCGGACTTCACAGGTCGCCCACTCACGGAGCCCATCCGGGGGGGAGGAGAGATAAGGAGGGGGAAATGGAAAAAGAAGAAGGCAGGGAGAAGTGAGGGAGAGAGGAGCAGGGAGCAAAAGGGAAGAGAAAGGAAGAAATCCAGAACTGGTGATCCACAGCCTGACTCAGTGACCCCCCCACTCAGTAATGTTTCTGGAGGACTCTGCTAGCAGGTACTGGACAAAGTTTTGCTTACCTTATGCCAATGAATCCTCCAGACAACCCCTGAACTAGGAGCTACTATGATTCCCACTCAACAGATAAGACAACTGAGGCCCAGAGAGGTAAGGTCACCAACCCAAGGTCACACAGCTGGGAGGGGCGGTCCTGGAATCTGAGCACAGGTTCCTAGAACTTGCACCCACACTCTCAGACAGTGGTCTACGCCTGAATTCCCCAAACCCAGATGTTTCTGGTGCAAGGAAGGGTGTGGAGGCCAAAGATCTGGGTTTGGACCCTGCTTCTAGTAGGGTCACCAAGACTGGTCACTATGGTCTCTCGCTTGGACAAAGGCAGTGGCCCTTTCATTCTCTGCCCAGAAGCGTTGTTTTGCCTGTTTGTTTTTGGCCTCTCCATTGGGATCTTAGTTCCCTGACCAGGGATCAAACCTGCGCCCCCTAGAGTGGACGTGTGGAGACTTCACCACTGGACCGCCAGGGAAGTCCCTAAAAGTATTTTTTAAAAAACAGTTATTATTATTAAAACTTGTCATTTTAACTATTTTTTTTCAGCATCGTGAGGTCCATCCACAATGTTACACCATCCTCTCGAGTATCTATTTTGAAAACTTCTCTCCAAACACGAAGCCTATTCCCTTTAAGTAATGTCTCCCCCTCCCCCAGCTCCCCAGCACCTCTGTTCCCCTCTTTGTCCCCGAGGATTGGACTATTGTAGCTACTCCGTGTAAGTGGGATCATCCATGACATCTGCACTTGGTGCCTGCCTTTCACTGACGTCACGCTTCTGAGGCTCACCCAGGCTGTGGCCTGTGTCAGGGCTTTGCTCTTTACAGCTCCGTGCTACTCCATTGTCTGGCCGGGCTACATCTGTTTATTCATTCGCTGATGGACACTTAGGCTGTTTCCACCTTTTGGCGATTATGAATAGGGCTGCAATGAACATTTACATTCAAGTATCTGAGTCCCTGTTTTCAGTTCTTTTGAACATGTACCTAAGAAGTGGTGATGTTTATTTAGCATAAGTCAGATCCTATCACTTCCCTTCTGGGAGCTGTCGGGGATGGTGGCTCTCAACACTGTGGAATAGAACCCAAGCTATTCATATCCGGGCTTCTCCCTGCCCACAGCCCTCTTCCCCATTCCTCTCCTCTCATCACTTCTGCTCCCGTACCTCCACCTCCCTGCTGGCCATCACATCCTTGCACATTCCCTGCTCTGGGCCCTCACCCTGGCTGTTCCCTCTGCTTTTAAATCCATGGTTCCAGATACCCATGGGGCTCAGCCCTGTTTCACTGAGACCTGGGCCTCAGGGTCATCTTCCCAGAGAGGTCCTCCCTGGGAGGTCCTCCCTCATCTAAAGCAGCCCCCACCCCGTCATGCCTCATCCCCTGTCCTCTGCTCTTCACAGCACCTACTACCCTCTACAAGCCTGTACCCCTATCTTGCCTATGACCGTGTCAGTTTCAGGTCAATCCCTGTATCTCCAGGGCTAGCCTGGTGCCTGGTGTGAGGGACCCCACTCATTAAGCACTAGGATGCACCATTTGAGTGTGCTGACATTTGACGTTGTTGACCTTGCAAAAATGGCAGGTCCAAATGAGTCAAGTTGATCTTGAATGAATGAACAAATGCATCTCTCCTCCCTGATCCTCTGCCTTTTCACCTGTAAGGTGGGGGCACTATTTGCTGGGCAGGGGGTGGGGGGCAGGATTTGACACCAGCATCCCTTGGAGTGGCTGTGGTTGCCCCTCCATGAGGGAGGGGCTGGCATCCATAGGAGGCCCTGCGGCTAGAGATACAGGCATGATGAATGGATAGTGGAATAGGTCCTAGGAGGGGACGGAAAGGATGGGAATGACACTATTTAGCTGAGGAATGACCTCCTGACACGCTTCAAATAAATGCAGGCTTGTTATAGAGATGGGGAGGTGGCTGCTGGTGTGGCTGCCGCCTCTGATTCTGACACAAGAGAATAAAAGGGACTGGAATTTGTGTGTGTGTGTGCGTGCATAGAAGAGGGTACCTCTGTGTGTCGATCTCTCTGTGTGTGTCTATCTATGTGTGTCTGTGTGTCTGTCTTCTTTGTGGGTCTGTGTGTCTTTGAGTGTGTGTATGAGTGCCTCTCTCTATTTGTGTGTGTCTGTGCATGTCTGCCTATGTGTGTCTGTCTTTATGTGTCTTTCTGGGTTCGTGGATGTCTTTGTCTTTGTGTGTCTGAATGTGTCTGTCTTTATGTGTGTCTATCTGAGGCTGTGCCCTTGTGTGTGTGTGTGTGTGTGTGTGTGTGTGTTTGAGTGTCTTTGTGTGCATAGATGAGGGTAAGAATGGCCTGGATGCCTGAAGAAAGCTTCTTTGCATCCCTGGAGCTGTTAACATTCCAATTTAATTAAACAACCATTGGCTGAGCACCTACTATGTGCCAGGCACAGTATTGCTGAGAGAGATCTGAGAGTAAAACCCAAATCAAAATGTCTGGTTAGCCAAGAGCGAGCAGTGCCCCTTGGAGTCTCACCAGCAGGTAAACAATGAGTTGTGAACACAACAGCTGACGGCGATCACCCACTAACTGAGTAACTCAGACATTTCTGTGTCTCAGTACTTTCTATAGATGTTTTAAAAATCGTGTTTCCACTCTTAACGAAGTGAAACTATCTTTATTTCCACTTTGCATATGAGGAAAATGGAGGCACAGAGCGGGGAATTCACTTCCCAAGGTCACATAGCAAGTGAATGGTGAGATGAGGGTGTCCGTCAGTCCTGGAAAGTGGGACTCTGCAACTCACATTCTGTTTATTTGCACTCAAGATCTTAACTGATTGACAGTATGAGTGACCGTTTGGGAGAATTTGCTTTTTCCTTGGTTTGGAAGAACAGGTTAAGAAAAAAAAAAAAAAAAAAAAGCCTTATCCCGCCTCCCAGATCCAGTCAATAAAGTTACACACAATTGCTCCAAGGACTGCACAGGAGCCCACGGCTTCCAGGCAGGAATGAGGGGACCCCTGGGGCTAAGGTGTCTGGGGGCAGAGCCCCCACTTACTCCTTCCAGGCAGCATCTCTTATCAGAAATGCTGGGGAGGAGCACCAGGGGGGGCATGTCCGTGGGCCAGTCCCAAGCTGGTGCTTAGGGCAGATGGAGGCAGGAGGGAATTTCAGCTCACAGATGAGAGCCTCTTAAAGACTGGTCCAAGGATGACCCATATCCATGTCACCTGGGGCACAAGCTAAAGATGCAGGTTCCTGGGCTCACTCCAGACTTATAGAAGCAGAGTCTCAGGGAGATGGGGCAGGAATCTGTATTTTAACAAAGGCATCTGATGAGTATTACATTGCCTCATATGTGAGAACCACAGACGTTTGGGATGCGGGGAGAATCTAGGCGAGGTTAGGTAGTGCCAGATCATAGATGGCCTTGAATGCTACATGACATTTGGACTTTGTCCCAAGGGTCACAGGGAACCATCAAAGGTGTTTGAGCAGGAGAGGGCCTGGGTAATTTCTCTGGTGGCATAGTGAAGGCAGGTTGGAAAGAAATAAGGCAGCAGGCAGGGAGAACTGATACAGGGCTTGGGTGCAGCAATTCACATGAAAAATAATAGGGCCTGAACTTGGACAGGGAAGTCCAGTTAGGAGGCAGAGAGTTATTAAGCAGATCATCCATGGAGCTGGAGAAGTTGCAGAAGGTTCTTCGCTGTATGGAGGTCAAGGATGGTGGGGGACAAATGTCTTGATCTTCCAATATCGGGCCCTCTTCCAGTTTAGATCCATCTATCGAATGTCACCAAACCAGAGAAGGCTTCCTGGAGGAGATGACACTACCCACAGGCCTCAGTGAGAGGCGAACTCAGAGAGGAAAGAAAAGGAATTTAAGAAGAAATGGTCCAGTGTTTCAAAGCTTCTCGCTCCTAAGTAGCTTCTTGCATCCCAGGCATTGAGAACTTCACCAAGAGTTTCAGAGACCCCTCCTGGGTGTATGTCTTCCATCAAGACTGGAGAAAGTTGATGAGTGTGGGCGGCAGCCAGGACTGGCGTTTTCTAATTAACACGCAGGCAGGGAGAATGCCTCTTCTTCCAGAGTCTGTATTCAGCTGATTGAATATCAGGGCTGGGGCTAAACTATGAATCGTGTGTCAAAAATAAAGCCGGTGCTCTTCTCTCGTTAAAGGAACAGCGTCCCTGTTTCCAGTCCTCGGCGGCTGGGGGAATCGGATGGTGTGTGGCTTTGATCCTTGGGGCTGGGTGTGGGGACTGTGGGCTCAGCGTAGGGATGAGAAAGGAAGCACACTCAGGCAGTGGCGGGAGCGGCACTGGCTCGGGTTGGGAACCGCCAGAGGAAGGCAGAAAAGAACCCCAGGTGGGTTTCAGGAGCGACTAGGTTCAGGAGAAGGAAGAGAAACGGGCCATAAAAAGAGAAAGGCGGCTTGCCGTGGCAGGGGAGAGAGAGAGAGGGGCGAGCAAACACAGGTTCATTAATCTGTAGTTCGTCTGCCTTTTCTGTTAGGCGGATGAACTTGATGAGTTAATTAAGTCGCAGTCTGTAAAACCAGTTTATTTGCATAGCAAACTCCTGGGCCAGTGTGTGCTGTGAGTTGAGTGTGTGTAGGAGCAGACAATTCGGGGGAAATTACAGCCTCATTAATATGCTAATCTGGTTGCAGGCCTGGAACGGAGTTTTGGGTTGGTGGTGCTCCGGGGTGGTGGGTGTTTGGTTGCTTAGCAACCCTTTTCTCCAGGTAACCCTTCTCTGGCTTGCCCTTGATATCCCCCAAAGGATTGCAATGTGGAAGAGGAGGTAAGCGGGGGAAAGCATTCTGTTGTCACAGAACAGTGAGCAAAATAAAAGGCAAACACACACACACACATTCGCACACACATCCACATTATGCCGAGTGTCTTTACAAACAGGCTTGGGGAGGGGGCAGGGAAGGCTGGGTGGGTGTGACAGACAGACACCAAAATGCAAATGCAGTGTGTGGTCTGTGGAAATAAACACAGGGGTAACACCCTTCTATGCACACCCACACACACATTTGTGTGTGCACATAAACACAATTGACAAATGTGTTTTGTTTAACAAATAAACGCACATAATGAGATTCTCAGTTTATGTAATAATACGTGTTCCGTGTCATACCCTCCTATCATACATACACATGCACGCGCACACACACGCAGCCATAGCCTATGGGCAGAGTCTTTTCCAAGAACACAATAGATATAAATGCACTAAACACAGTGTGATACTCAGAATATGCAAATGATAAATAATAACCGATTGTCAAATGCAACACACACATACAATCCACAGAGCTTGAACAGATAGGCCCTGGTAAAAATCACAGGGAGGTGTGTACCTATGTAGATGCACAGAAATGTACATGCACCATGTGTGATGTCTCTGCAAACTGACAATGAGTGCAGTATATGTGGGCATACACACCATGTGTGACCAGGTATCCCAAGAGTCACGAGGTACACACACATACACGCACACACAGAGGTATGACACAGGGTCTCAGCCCTTTTCTCTGTCCCTTGTCACTGCTCATTGGAACAAAGTCTGCTCTTTACTTATTTTTTTATTTTTTTAAATTTTTTATCTAGAGAAATCTCTCATTCAAAACGATACATACACCCCCATGTTCACAGTAGCACTACCCACAATAGCTAAGACATGAAAGCAACCCAAATGTCCATATGTCCATTGACAGATGAATGGATATAGGAGACACGGCATACATACATACACACACACACACACACACACACACACTGGAATATTACTCAGTCACAAAAAGAATGAAACAACGCCATTGCAGCAACATGGATGGGCCCAGAGACCATCGCACTAAGTGAAGCAAATCAGAAAGAGAAAGACAAATACCAGATGACGTCACTTACATGTGGAATCCAAAATATGACACAAATGAACCCATTTACAAAACAGAAACACCCTCACAGACATAGAAACTTATCGAAGCCGACTTTTATATTGTATACCCACTGCATCTCCAGATCCCAGGCCCAGTGACTATCTCTGAATTTCCCCTTCCCTTGTCTCCTCCTTGCCCACCCCTCAGCAACATTTTTGACCTCTTTTTATCTGACAGGTAACTTGCAAGATATCCAAGCTTCCCCAGAAAGTGCAAAATACAGGGTCAAGGGTGTTAATGCCTTACCCTGCCATCAGGAAAAAAGGACCATGCCCAGATGGTCTTACAGGTGAGTTCTACAAATATTAAGAAGCAGAAGCTTCTTGTATTACATAAGTTGTTCCAGAAAAAAAGAAAAGAAAAAGGAAAGCTGCCCAATTGACATTTTGATAGCAAGTCTGGATAAGACCACCAGAAAATAATCACTAGTAATCTGAGAAATGCTAAAACCTAAATGGGAGGAAGTGTATTTCTATCTACTTGGTAAAAAGCAGAAAGCTGAGAACATTAACAGCCAGAGAGCATGTGGGAGAATGAAAGCCCCGATGCACGCTGGGGGTGGGGGTTGCAGTTTAAGGAGTGGTATGCCAGTATTTTATGACATTTAATGTTTGCATACATCATGCTTCAGAAATCCAATTCTTTAGTATTAACTCCAGAGCACCAGTCACACAGGTATATAAGAATACCTATGTTAGGCTGTTCATCTCAATGTTGTTAGTGTAGGCAAATAGGCAAACTTACTGTCCTTCACTTGGTGAATGGACAGAGGAAATGAAGTGAAGGAAGGCATGGATGATTGTGCAAACCAGGAAAGCAAACCAGAGGTACACATGGCAGCATGATGGCCATAGGAATATTTTATGTGAAAAGGTAAGAAACAGAATGTGAAGAGCCATATCACTTACAAAAAGTTAAAACAACCAAAGTCTCTCAACAGTTGATTAGGCTAAACAGCAGTCCCCAACGCTTCTGGCACCAGGGACTCGTTTCCTGGAAGATCATTTTTCCACAGATGGCAGGAACAGGGGTAAAGTTTGGGGATGATTCAAGCACGTTACATTTATTGTGCAGTTTATTTCCATTATTATTACATCAGCTTCACCTCAGATCATCAGACATTAGATCCTGGAGGTTGGGGATGCCTGGATTAATAATACCCTGTGGTACATTCATGTAGTGGAGTACTACTCAGCCAGGAAAAGGAATGAAGAGCTGATTCGGGCCACAACACGGATGAATCTCAAAATCATTATACTGAATGAAAGAAGCCAGACACAAAAGACTACATGCAGTAGGATGGCTTCATTTATATGAAAGCTGAGCACAGGCAAACTTAGTCTATAAGGGCAGAAAGAAAGCTGGGGGCACCCGTGGCAGAGTGATTCCCAAGAGGTACAAGGGAAATCTTTTTCTGGAGTGATGGAAGTGTTGTACATCTTGATTATGGAGGTTACACAAATAGGTACATTTATTAAAATTTATCAAAGTAGATACTCAAACCAGGTACCTGAGTTTACTGAATGTAAATTAGTCCCAACAAAGTTTATTTAAAATGATATTCTATTGTAAATAGTAAAATAAAGCAATAATACTTTAGAATTTTGATGACTATAGATTTGTATATGTATCTTCATGTATCTGTCTCTCTAGGTGTCTGTGTGTGTATGCATGCTATGTGTGTATTTATGTATGTGTCTATAGGACATACATAAGAGTAGGTGCCTGTAACAGGGAGGAAAAAGAAATTATGAATGTGGAATTGTGGTAGATTGGCTCATTTTGTCCCCGTCCTCATTACCTGTGTACATTGTGTAAAGTACTTCACATGTGTCAACTCACTTTTTCTTCCTAAAGAACCTTGTGAGATAGGTGCTATTGCTGTCTCCATTTTATAGATGGGAATCTGAGACCAGAGAGGTTAAGTAATTTGCCCTTGGTCACACAGCTAGCAGGCAATGGAAATCTATGAATATGACCCCAAAGTCTAGGTTCAAGATGAAGGAACTTTGCTTCAAGATGTCTTTTAGGAGTTTTCTCCTCCATTGGGTGTTTCTGTCCTGCAAAGACGGTGGTAGAAGTCAGGGAGACCGTTACGCGATGGAAAACTTAATGTGGTTGAACCTGAGAACATCACCTTGGGGAAGGGCTTTGTCCCTTAAGAAATTATAAATATTTCATTTTCCCCTCTTCCCTTCTGCCTTGTCAGTCCCGAGATGGAGTTATCGACGGGAACCAGGATGATGGACAGATTGGCAGGGTTCTGTATTGATGAGTTAATAGATTGTTGGCTATTTTTTTCATTCTCTCGAAAAAAAAAAAAGAAGAAGTCTTGACAGCTGTTTTCACTGTCGTGGGTGTGGGAGAGTCAGCTGCAGAAGGTGATGGAAAGCAAGGCCTGGGTCAGGGCGGTGTCCATCAGGCAATCACATCAGCTCGACCTTCAACACTTACCCTGGATCCCACCAGCTTCCATCCTCTTTCCTGAGGCCCCTTGTCCAAGGCCCCATCATCTCTTGGCTGATTATTACCGAGTTTTTCTCAGTGCCTCTTAGTCCATTCTGCAGCCAGCAGGCAGAGCTGTCTCAAAGCAAAAGCCAGGGACTTGCGGGCTGATACACTGGATAAGAATATGTCTGCCAATGTGGGGGACACAGGTTCGATCCCTGGCCGGGGAAAAGCCCGTGTGCTGTGGAGCAACGAAGCCCCTGTGTCGTAACTACTGAGCCTGTGCTCTGTAACAGTGAGAAGCCTGTGCACCGAAACTAGAGAGTAGCCCCTGCTCGCTGCCAACTAGAGAAAAGCCCTCAGAGCAACGAAGACCCAGTGCAGCCAAAAGTAAATAAATAAATAATCAAAATTATTAAATAAACTAAGCAGAAGCCAGATCCTGTCACTACTCTGTCCCAAGCCCTCAGGTCCCCCGCATCACAGCTGAAGCCCCTCCTGTGGCCTCCCATATACTCTGGCCTCACCCTGGCCTCAGTTCTCTTCCTTACTCTGCTCTAGGCTCAGCCTCCTGGCTGTTCCTTGAACTCCTGAAGGCTGGTCCTGTCCTGGAAAGTTCACACCTGCTGTTCCCTCTGTCTGGTCTGCCCTTCCTGCAGCTGCTCACCTGACTCTCGCCCTTACCTCCTTCAGGTCTCTGCTCAAAGGACCCCCCGCACAGCCTTCTGTGACTGCTCTGCATAAATACTCCTGCTCCCCATCCAGTTTTATGCTTCTTCACGGCCCTTATAACCTCTTGACATTACTCCTAACTTGTCTGTTGGTTGTTTCTCTCCCTAGAATGAAAGTTCCATGAGGTCTCCATGAGTTCGAGTGCCACCACTAAAAGATCCTGCATGCTGCAACAAGACCCAGTGCAGCCAAATAAGTAAATAAATGTTTTAACAAATAAATAAATAAAATTGAGCTATTAAAAAAAATATGGAGGCAGATGGATCACAGTCAGAGAAGGAGATGTGAGGATAGAAGTGGAGATCAGAGAGAGAGAGAAAAGAGAATATGCTAGCTTTTGAAAAGGAGGAGGGGGCTGCAAGCCAAAGAAAGCAGGTGGCATCTAGAAACTGGAAGAGGAAAGGAGGGGATTCATGCCCAGAGCTTCCAGAATGAATCGCTTTCCCTGTGAACACCTCGATTTTACTGATGAGAGCCTTGTCATATTTCCGACTTACGGAACTACAAGACAATATATTTTGTGTTGCTCTGAGGGTTTGTGGTCCTCTGTTACAGCAGCTCTAGGAAACACAGGCTTCAGGTAAAGTGCCTATCATGGTGCATGGTAAGCCTTTGGTAGAAGTGAGCTGCTATTGTCATTGGTCAAATGTTATCCTTCTCCCCACCTTTACCCACCTTAAGGCTCCTGTTGGATCAGCCCAGCTATTTCAGATGAAACCCCCACCCCCACAAGCAATTTCCAGCTCCTGAAACCCATCCCAGGAGATACGAGGATTGGGGTGGGCTTCCCAGAGCTCCCAAACCTTACTAGGGTCCACAGCTGAGCTGGATCTGCATGAGGTCTATAAGCTGCCTCCTGACTCCCCTGCCAAGCATCTCTGTCACGGCTTCCCCTTCCCTCCCAGGCTGTCTCCTTTAATCCCCTCCCCACTAAGCTATTTTTAAACCACTCCCCTTCCCGCTCCCTATTGATCTTCAACCTGTTACTCCCTGAAAGCACTTTGTGGCAGGGACCCAATAAATGCGTCAGATCTTTTGTCACCATCTGTCCCTTGGCTCGTTGAGGTCAGCAGCAGGAGCCCAGGCTGGAGAAGGTATAATCTCTGGCTCTTCCAAGCAAAGGCTTTCAGGGGTTCCACTTCCTGATGGTGGAATGTATTCCGCCTTCACTGTAGAGGAACCATCCTTCTGGACTTAAGGCTGAAGGCTGGTCCCAGGAATGGTCCATGGAGTCCTGTGTCCTCGTGCTCTTGGGCTGGGGGCAGCAGGCAGCTGATGCTCAGAGGGTAGCTGTCTGAACCTCAGCAGAGGAGGAGGCTACTGGCAGGAGCTACCCGAAGGGGATGCAGCATATATAAATTTGCAATTATTACTATTTGTTGTTGTTGATCAGTTGCTAAGTCATGTCCGACTCCTTGTGACTTTATGGACTGCAGCACGCCAGGCTTCCCTGTCCTTCACTATCTCCCAGAGTTTGCTCAGACTTGTGTTCACTGAGTCAGTGATAGCATCAAACCATCTCATTCTCTGCTGTCCCCTTCTCCTCTTGCCCTCAATCTTCTCTAGCATCAGGGTCTTTCCCAGTGGGTTGGCTCTTCGCATCAGGTGGCCAAAGTATTAGGGCTTCAGCTTCAGCATCAGTCCTTCCAGTGAATATTCAGGACTGACTTCCTTTAGGATTGACTGGTTGGATCTCCTTTAGGACTGACTGGTTGAGAGTTCAAAGGACTCTCAAGAGTCTTCTCCAGCACCACAAATTATAAATTTATTTATTTTATACTCACTCATATGGCACTTACTTTGTACTAAGCACCATATTTTATTTTTAAGTGCTATCCAAGTATTAACTGGGCTTCCCTGGTGGCTCAGATGGTAAAGAATCTGCCTGTAATGTGGGAGACAAGGGTTTGATCCCTGGGTTGGGAAGATCCCCTGGAGAAAGGAATGGCTATCCACTCCAATATTCTGGCCTGCAGAATCCCATGGACAGAGGAACCTGGCAGGCTACAGTCCATGGGGTTGCAAAGAGTCAGACATGACTGAGTGACTTTCACTTTCAGGTATTAAATTATTTAACTTTCACATCAACATCATGGAGTTGTTGCAGTCACAGTATCCTCTCCATTTTCAGATGGGGAAACAGAGGTATAGAAAGGTTTAGTAATTTGCCCAAAGTCACATAGCTTGTCAGGAGTGGAGGTGAGATTTGAACCCAGGCAGGATGAGTGTTTCACCATTATACTCTGTTCATCTCCATCAGTGGTAACAAGAGTTCTTGCTCCTTTTGAGATGTGAATCTCATTTCTAGATCCCCTCCTGGCATCCTCCCCTTCCCTACTTATGATTACCCTACCTTGTCCGTCCTGGGTGGGTCTCCATAAATTTCCAGTCTGGGTTCAGCTACCCAGAACTTGCTTGGTGCTCCCCAACCTTCCCTAACGTGGTCTTTTCGTTTAACATCTGCCACCAGTGGGCTGATCTTCCCAATGGCCCTGGAAGCAGGGGCTGTGATCATTCCCTCCATGTCACAGATGAGAAAACCAAGGTTCTAGTGTTGGACTATTGATCCATCCTGGACCATCCTGTCTTCCTATGCACAAGTCACCTCACCCCATCCCCCTCTTCCCCAGAGACAGAGCTTGGCCAACTTGCCCATCAGCAGTTGTCCATTGGCCAGAGCTGAGGAACGGTGTCCCCTTCAGGCGGGGCTGTGCTCTGCGTTAGCCGCAGTCTCTGCTCCCTGCTGATTCACACGGAACAGCCAGTCCCACTGCTCTACTGCTCCCTGAGATTGCAAGGGGCCTCTGAACCCTGGTGGGGGCAGCCTGTCGGTGGAAGCCTTCTCCCAACTCCCATGTCTCTGGGTGTCCCCCAGGGTGCCCAACTCAGAGCCCAGCCCGGGGAAAGCTGGTGCTCATAGGCTCCAAGAAGTTGGCCCACATGGACCTCCACAAGGCCCATCACTCCAACATGGGCGCCCAGGGAGGAGGAAGAGAAGGGGGTGGGTGGGTCGAAACAACAGCAAAGTGTCGGGTGGGGGGGGGGGTTCCGTAATTATAGAGGAAGAGGCAGTGATAAAATGATAATGGGCGCGTTTTGACCCGGGCTAACCAGTTCCGGAGCTGTGAAGTAACTCCCAGACGCGTGATGGAGGGCAAGGGGCTGCCGCCCGCGCTGCTGCTGAAACGGCGCTTTCACAAACAAGACGTAAATTGGATGCAAACATCTAATTAACCTTCTCCCTCGGTTTCTTCTCCGCGGAGGGGGAGGCAGCCCTCCCAGGGCTCCCTGCCTTCCCTCGGGGGATGGATTTGGGGGGAAGAGGAGGAGGAGGGGAGGTGAGAGAGAGAGAAAAGAAGCCAAGCTCTTTTTTTTTTTTTTTTTAATCAGCTCCCCTCGGGGTGGGGGCTGAGCTAAACCTCCAGCAGGGTTGGTTTTCTCAGTGGCCTCAGGCTTGATCTGAGATCTGCATTCCTGTTTAATCGGCCCCAGTAAGCTCACTTTATTCAGTAGGGCCTGGTATGGGAAAACTGGGAGTTTGGTTTTTGTTTTTCTCCTTGGTGGGGATGCAGTGCTGCAGAGCCTGCTTCCTGTGGGGATTCTCCAGGCTTTTGAGTCCTCTGGACACAGAGAATGAGGGCCATCTGAGGTAGTAGCTCTAAGAGTGGGCTTTGGGGGCACTTCCCTGGGCGGTCCAGTGATTAAGACTGTGCTTCCAATGCAGGGGACGCGGGTTCAATCCCTGATCGGGAAGCCAAAGAAAAAGAGTGTGCAGCTGGAGCTCACCCAAACTCCATCCCTGATGGCTGTGTGATTCTGGGAGCCTTAACTCACCTGTCTGCCCTTCATTCATTCACTCGATAAATATTTACTGAGCTCCCACTGTGTGCCAGGCTTTGCTCTAGGTGCTGGAAATACACTGGTGAACAAAACAGATCAAAGACAGAAAACAAACCAAACAAGAAGAAATTCTGTCTTCCTGGGGCTTTGAAGGGTGTGTGGGTGGTGGGCTGGAAGACAGACAAGAGAGGATGAGCTGGCATGTGTTAGAGCATGAACTGCCAGAGTTCCCACCTTCGTTCTTCTACTTACTAGCTATGTAACCCTGCACATGTTTTTCAGTCTCTCTGTGATCAGTTCCATTTCTTTTCATTTAATTTTAAAATAGTAACATATAGGAATCTTGAAAACCTAGCACAAAACTTTCGTATAACCTTAAGCATGAACATTTTCTGCTTACTCTCTATGTCTCTGTCTCTATTTTTTTCCTGAAACCTTTCTGAGAGTGAGTTACAGACATGGTACCTCTTTACCCCTAACTGCTTCAATGTCTGTTTCCTAAAAGCAAATATATTCTCTTATAAAGCCACAGTACTACCATCAGAATCAGGAAATAAACATTGCTACAATACTATTATCTAATCATTATCTTATTTAGAGCTCCCCACTTGTTCTGATAATATCCTTCATAGCAAAAGAAATTCTGGGACTGCATATTGCATTCAGTGTCATATCTTTTCAGCTTCTCTTCATTTGGAATCAGTTCTCCCAAGTGTCAGTCACTCAGTCATATCTGACTCTTTGTGACTCCATCCGTGGACTATAGTCTTCCAGGCTCCCCTGTCCATGGGATTGTCCAGGCAAGACTACTGGAGTGGATTGCCATTCCCTTCTCCAGAGGAATCTTCTTAATCCAGCGATCGAATCCAGATCTCCTGCTTTGCAGGCAGGCAGATCCTTTACCATCTGAGCCACTAGGGAAGTCCAAGACATTGATTTTTTAAAACTTTTAATTTTATATTGGAGTATAGCCAATTAACAATGTTGTGATAGTTTCAGGTGACCAGCGAAGGGACTCAGCCATGCATATACATGTATCCATTCTCCTGCAAACTCCCCTCCCATCCGGGCTGCCACATAACATTGAGCAAAGTTCTGTATGCTATACAGTAGGTCCTTGTTGGTTATCCATTTTAAATATAGCAGTGTGTACACGGACACTGATGTTTTTTAATTGATCAAATGTAAGCTCTGTAAGACGCCCCTCAATTTGTGTGTATCTGATGTTGCCCTATGATTTGATTCAGATTGTGCATTTTGGCAGGTGCCAAATATAGGTGATATTATGTTCTTCTTGGCACATTGTATCAGGAGGCACGAGGTGCTGATTTGTCCTATTACTGGTGATGTTAACTTTGGTCACTTGCTTTGGGTGGTATTACCAAGTTTTACCATTGAAGACTTAGTATTTTCTTTCTGTAGAAACATTGTGGAGAGATGCTTTTAGATGATGTAAATATCTAGCCACTCTTCAGACTTTGGTTTAGCATCATTTGCTGATTCTTGCCTGAATCAGTTATGATGATGGTATTTCCCAAATGCAGATCTTCTAACTCCAATCTTCCATCTACATTTATTAGTTAGACTTCTACTGTAAAGAAGAGAATTCTATAATCATTTTTGTGTTTAGTATGTCACCATGGGCTTATGGACTCTTATTTTATCCAATACGCAGTAATCTTTTACTATCATTTTTTATTTGGATGCTCAATTTGTCGAGATATGGTCAATGGGAGCCCTTTGAGCTGGCTCTTGTGCCCTTTGACGGATACCCATGATTGTTTTGGCACTTCCTTAATGTCTTGCATAGGCAGATATTTCAGAATCACTTTGTGCTTTCCTTGCTCCAGACCTGGAATTAGCCATTTGTCCAAGGGGTCCTGGTCCCTTTTAGTGGGGAATGGTAGGTAGAAGCCATGGTCTGGGGCTCCAGGTGTGCTCACTGCTACTGGGGTGTCACTACACGAAGGATCTTTCAGCACACCTAGCTGGGTGTCCCAGTTTCTCCATCTGTTAAATGGCAAACAATCATCCTTACCTCCTAGACTATATGAGAGTCAACTGAGCCAGTGCTTGAAATGTGCTGAGAACCATGTTTAGCCCATGGATAATGCTATGCAAGTGTTTGTTAAGTCAATAAGAAAACCATTATCTACTGTGTTAGATAGTGATAAGTTCCCCAGAGAAAAAGCAACTGTGGAAGTATTCCAATACTATATAGGATAATCAAAGAATCCCTCACTCAGAAGATGACATTTGAGTGCAGACCTGAGGAAGTGAAGGGAAGCAGGCAGAAGAAACAGCTAGTGCAAAGGCCCTGAGGCAGGAACATACCTGGCCTGAAAGTGGATGCCAGCTCCCCAGACTTCAGGAAAGCCAAATTTCTAAGCAGACATGCCATTTTTGAGGGAAAGGAAGGGTAGTTGGAGGGGGATTTGAAACCTAAACCTTGGCATGGGAACCTCCAGGGATATAGTTATCATGGGACAAATGCTCACTCTGTGCACAGGACTGGCTAAGCATTTCCCACAGATTATTCCACTTTGTCCCATAATGCCAGGAAGAGCTGGGTAATGGTACTACCCCATTTTGCAGTCAAGAAGTTTGAGACTTAGGCTGAATGGTTAACTTGGCCAGGATGCAGCTAGAAAATTGGGATGAGGCAGAATTGGAAGCCAGTTTGTCTGTCTCTACTGAAAGCTAGTTTATCCTTCTCCAGACCTTGTGAGAGGTGGCAGAGACATCATGAGCGGCTTTCCCATCTCTGCTCTGTTACTGCCGGGCTGTAGACCACCTGCGATATGGGCCTCAGTTTCCCCATTTGCCGAAACAGCAATACCTCATGCTTTGGTGGTATAGCTCATGCTGGACTCACATCAAACTGGAAAGTGAGGTGTGCAGGGCAGGGGTAACTCCCTCCGGGATGCGGCGATGGGCTGCTCCGCATGGCTTAGCCACAGCTGCCCCTCCCCCACGGCGCCCCCCTTCCTCTTTTTCACCCCATCTTCCCCAGGGGCAGCCAGCCAGCAAAAAGAGTCCCTCGGCAGCAATGATGAAGATGGATGTGTGATTGATTCAGCCCCCCTTCCCTCTGCCCTTCTGGTAGAAAATTAAAAGACCATTTGTTAAGGGGCGAAAGTCCTCAGGTGCATCCTGAGGCCGGACAATTTGTCTCTGTGAAAAGGATGCTATTATGAGAGAGGCTGGATGCAGGCGGAGGGCGGGCCGGAGGGGCGGCTGGGGAGGGGGGAGGCCCTAAGGAGTGAAGGGGCTCGGGCAGGGGTGGGGGGAGGCCCAGACAATGGGGGGAAAAATAATAAATACATCGGAGCGTGCCAGCCGCGGGGCTCCCGGTTAGAGAGGCGGGAGGGGGTGGGGGGGGAGGGGCAGGGGGCCTGCTCGGGGGCTGGGCGAGCGCATGTGCTCTGGCCTCCGAAGCCAATTCCTTTTTCATGACCCTTGTCCGGTACCAGAAGGGTGTCACCCGGCAGCTCTGCCTCCCTCCATTAAGGAGGGTTTGTAAATGACCCTCTTTAAGGAGCGAGTTTCTCTTTATAGACCCCAGTGCAGAGAGGGGAAGGAGGGGGGCGCGCTGAGTGAGCCCCCTTCGCCCTCTTGGGGGTCATTAAGTGATTAGAAAGAAGGGGCCAGTTCTCCAGCCGCCATTCAGACGCGGGGATGCATTTATCACCGGGCGCTATTATTTATTGTTTTTTAAAAGGTTGCATTAGGCTCGCCCTGCTGTCTTCTGGCTCCCTTTGTGTGGTCAACTTCCTTCTGGGGCTGCCTCCTCTAGGATCCCACAGGCAAGGTTGGCCTAGCACCCACCCTGAGCCCACTTCCCATCCTCTCTCAGTGTCGCTGTCCACCCCACAACATGCCTGCCCTGCACCTCTCTCCATGGCCCGCTGCCCTCCTGGAGGCCACTTGCTGCCCTCCCTCATTTCCATGTGCAGGATAAGAGGCAATGTCACCACGAGGATCCCGCTGCACCAGCCTGGCCTTGGCTCCCTCTCTCGACACAGGGTACCTGTCCACTTCTTCCTCCTCTCCACTAGCACTGGAATTTTGTGAGGGCAGCAGCTCTGATGTGTTCATGGCTGTATCTCAGATTGCCCAGCACAATGCCTGGCACAGAGCGGACGCCCAGGGAAAGCATGCTTGCAAGCACCCCACAGGAGATATCATTTACCTCCTCTGGGAATCAGAGAACATTCAACCCATTTGACAGATGGGAACACTGAGGCTCAGGGTTGCTGCAGAGTTGCATGCACTGAGATGGGCAGAGCTGGGACTTGAAGCTGGCTCTTGGCACTCATGAGAGAGAAAGACACTTAAAGGAAAGGAGGTCTATGCAGCCCTCTGATTCTAAAAAGCTCTTTGCTTTTGGAAAAAGAAATCTGCAGCCAGCCATGGCCAGAGGACCTAACTTCTCCATTTTCTCATCTGTGATCATTGGAAAATACTAACTGGAAAATTTCCTTCCTCTGATTAAAACCCAATCCCCTGTGTGACCCTACAAATCTTACCTCCTGTCACTCTCCCTTCTTTCTATTCCTCCAAGCAGCAAGGTCTTTTAGTTCCCAGGCCTTTGCTCAGGCTGACCTGCTTGCCTGGAGAGCTCTTCT
Organism: Odocoileus virginianus; assembly: GCF_023699985.2. Classification (NCBI taxonomy): domain Eukaryota; kingdom Metazoa; phylum Chordata; class Mammalia; order Artiodactyla; family Cervidae; genus Odocoileus; species Odocoileus virginianus. Next base: position 56,988,179 of record NC_069685.1, on the reverse strand, counting down.
CACTTTCTTGGTCCAGTCTGTGTTCCCGACTTTGCATATTAGAATCCCCTGGTCAAGTTTCTAAAGCTCACCAGCCCTTGAACCCCACACCAGACCAATCGAGGCAGATTCTCTGGGGGGTGGCACTTGGCTGTGAGTCATTTAAAAATCACACTAGGTGACTCTGAAGCCTTGGGGCAGTTGAGATGCCCTGAGCCACCTACTCCCATATCTGATCTGAGCCCAAAGGCCACTCCATGACTGCTGGGCAGGTTCAGGTCACCTTGCATTGTCTCCCAATCTGTTTGGACTCCTCTCTTCATCTATTTGTAATCATACACTCATTTGCACAAGCATGATTTACACACATGCCCCTCCCACATTCACCTGTAAAAGTGCAGGGACTCATCTGTTCCGTTCACAGCTGTGTCCTCAGTGCCTGGCGCATCACATAGTAGGTGCTCGTCAAGGTTTTGGTGAATGAAGGAGTAAACCCTGAAAGAATGTGAGGCATTGAACCAAGACCTCGGAACAGGATGAACAAGGGGCTTTTATGTGCTTCACCAATTCGCCCTTTTGCTGTTCAAAGACTGGAGCACAGATGAGGTGATGAGATGCCCAAATACCACCTGACTTCCAAATCTTTTCCCAGCATTCCTGCTAAGCTTCATCGCCTTACCACCTTGCACCCCTCAGCTCTGTGCAGCTGCCCTCCCCTCCCCCATCCCCCTGGCCTGTCATCACTCACACCCCCACTTTGCCCCCACCCCAGAATGCCCTCTCCAGTTCTCTCTGCCAGTGTGTGGAGCTAGGGGCCACCCCCCAGCGCCTAGTAAAGAACTTTCCATGGAGTAGTATTCTGCTGAATAAACAACTAAGAGTCAGATCCAAATCTTGAAGGAAAGAACAGGAGGGTGTGTGCAGTTTGAAAAAGCATTTTTCATCCTGTCATGTAATTTTATAACGTCATTGTATATCTGGAAAGCAAAGGAGGAAAACCTAAGCGACAGTGGAAAAATGAAGCTGACTGGCTCTGCAGTCAGGCTGCATGAGTTCAAACCTCAGTTTTTCTTCCACTTATGAGCTTGTTACTACAGACAAGTCATCTCTGCCCAGGTTTCTCATCATAAAACTAGTCTCAGAGCTTCCCTGGTGGTCTGGTGGTTAAGACTCCACGCTCTCAACATAGGGTGCCTGGGTTCAATCCCTGGTCAGGGAACCAGATTCCGTGTGCCACAACTAAGACCTGGAGCAGTCAAATAAATAAATATTTTAAAAGAATCCTCCAAAAACGGTCATCTCTGCCTTTCAAGGTTATTATTATGCAATAGCACAGATATGATATATAATACTTAGTAATAGTATATGTATATTATATACAATACATTACAATTATTATATAATCATTGTTAAATGAATAAATATGTATAAAGCTCTTGAAACAGTGCCTAGCACATATGAGTGTTTAATAAACAGTATCTGGATTTTATGTATATGTGTGAGTGTGTGAAAGTCACTCAGTCGTGTCTGACTCTGCGACTGCATGGACTATAGCCCACGAGGCCCCTCTGTCCATGGAATTCTCCAGGCCAGAATGCTGGAGTGGGTAGACATTCCCTTCTCCAGGGGATCTTCCCAATCCAGGAGTCAAACCCAGGTCTCCTGGGTTACAGGAGGATTCTTTATGGTCTGAGCCACCAGCAGGGCCTAAGAACACTGGAGTGGGGAGCCACTGCTTCTGGGGTAGACGCCTGCCTTTTATGACTCAGAGACCCTCGCACCTGGGCAGGGCATCTTAGGGTGGAGGGAGATGGAGACTAGCTCGAGATTCCTCTTTTAGGCTTGTCAAAGGTTTGGCCAATGGGAGGCACCTTCGGGGGATTGGAGAGCGGAAGGAAGGGAGAAACCAGCATATTTCTCTCTTTCTCTTCTCTGATAGCAGTTGCATCTCTGTGGCTCCAGCTCCTTCTGGAGTGCTCCCGGCTGTGGCTGTAGTTCCTTCTGAGGATCCCCAGTGCCTGGGCTCTGGTGCTGCCACCCTCCTTCCCCTGTCCTTCCTGGTTAGGATGGAGAGGACTTCCTGCTCTTGCTAATCCCCAGTGTCTCCCCACTGTGCCCCCTCGGCTGTGGACACACTCATCACCGGAGTAACCCTGCATCATTTCCTCTGCTGTGAACACTTCAAGTGGCTTCTTTGTCTTCTTTTTCTTTTTTTAAAATTATTCACTTATTTTTGGCTGTGCTGGGTCTTTGCTGCCATATGGGCTTTTCTCTAGTTGCAGTGTGTGGGCTCCTCATCGCGGTGGTTTCTCTTGTTTCGGAGCACAGGCTCTAGGGTGCTCAGACTTCAGTAGCTGCAGCACGGAGACTCAGGAGTTGCGACTTGCAGGCTTTACAGCACAGGCTTAATCGTTGCTCTGTGGCAAGGGAAATCTTCCCCGACCAGGGATCAAACCCATATCTCCTGATTCTTTACCCCTGAGCCACCAGGGGAGCCCTCAAGTGGCTTCTGGCATCCTCGTTGGACCCTGACAGGTACACGCGGGGGTTCTGGGAATCCCGGGGAGGGGCATGTCCTGTAGCTGGCGGGAACTTGGAGCAGTGTCACAGACAAACTTACACCTAAGTTGAGTGCTGCTGAATGTTCGCTGTCAAGGTTTCCCAGTTGGACCTTCCCTGAGCTTGGCGCTCTCACAACACTTAGCAATCCCTTCTCTCAGCATTCCCCAGTCTTGACACTGTGGATACTTCTTTGTTTGGGGGGTATCCTTGGTGTGGAATGTTTTCCAGCATCCCTGGTCTCTACCCACTGATAGGCCAGCATCCTCCAGCCCCTAGCTGTAACAACCTCAAATGTCTCCAGACATTGACAATGCATGCTATGCACGCTAAGTTGCTTCAGCCATGTCTGACTCTGTGTGACCCTATGGATTGTAGCTGTTAGGCTCCTCTGTCCATGGATTCTCCAGGCAAGAATACTAGGTCTTCCTGACCTAGGGATCGAACCCCAGTCTCCTGCATTGCAGGCAGATTCTTTACCATCTGAGCCACTAGGGAAGCCCATAATATTAACCAGATTGCTCTGGTTGAGACTCCCTTCCTGATGTCTATGTAAGACATCTAGCCCATTGTGTCGTGCCCAAGAGTCATCCCCAAAGGGCCACTTGAAACATGCTGATAGCCAAGCCCCACCCCAAAGTGATTGACTCAGAATATCTGGGGGAGGAACCCTGGGCATTGGGGCATCTTGAAATTTCCAAGGTGATTTTGATACACCGTCGAAGTTGAGAGTCACTGAGGTCACCCAGGGAGATGTTACTTCTCCCTCGATTATTTCTTGATTCACAGAGAAGGAAATGGAGGCTCAGGCAGCCTAAGTGTTGCCATGTAAGTCTCCTACCAGGTGAGGGGCGCAGCATACAAACCAGGTATTGCCAAAATGCCTTTGTTAAACCAACTATCACATCTAAAGGGAAAAAATCCATGCCTTCTAAACAGTCGCAGGCATAAACTCACACCAAGCAAAACAGCAACCTCCGCTTGACAAGTGGCGCCAGCCCTTTCTTAACACAGATGACGAAGACCCTCTGGGGTGTTTTCTTCCCCTCGGCGAGGTCTCCATTTCCCAAACCCATTTCATGCTCCGGAGTAGCATCTGTGTCCTGCTTTCTCTCCTGGGACGATCACGGAGTGCCAATAGATGGGAGGTGTTGCCAGCCCACACATCTGTGATGTTGGTGACTCGGGTGGCCAAGATCCCCCACCTCCTCAGGTCCTGTCATCAGCCAGCCAGACACCTCTGGGCGGGGACCCCCGCTCAGTCCTTCCTCCCAGTGCGGGGAAGGCAGGGCTTTTAGTGGAGCCGCTAGCGGAGATCAAACGTTACTGTTTCTTTGCGTTCAGCACTTTTATTTTCTCAAGGCACAGAAGTTCTGTCCAGTGAACCTGTGTGTGTGTGCTCAGTCGTTCGCTCACGTCTGACTCTTTGCGGCCCCAGGGACTATAGCTCGCCAGACTCCCCTGTCCATGCAATTTTCCAGGCAAGAATACTGGAGTGGGTTGCCATGTCCTACGCCACCGTATCATCCCCACCCAAGGATTGAACGTGCGTCTCTTGCATCTCCTGCATTGGCAGGCAGATTCTCTACCACTAGCGCCACCTGGGAAGCCTGTCCAGTGAGCCTAAAGCAGTTAACAAGGCTATTTTTGCATCTTTCAATGGCTCTTTTAAAATCACTCACTTCTTCTGAAAGTCTTCCTGGGCCATTTTAAGTCAAGATCCAGCAAACTCTGCCCTCCTCCCGCGGCCACCTGTTTTTGTAAATAGTTTTATTGGCACACAGCCATGCCCACTAGTTTACAAACTGCAGAGGACTGCTTTTGAGCTACAGCAGTAGAGTTGATAGCTGCAACAGAGACTGGATGGCCTGCAAAGCCCCAAATATTTATGATCTCCTCCTTTACAGGAAAGCTTTACAAACCCCAGTTTACGATGGTGACTTGGGGTGTAGAAGGGATTCTCATCTGGGAATCCTGAGTATGGGTCTCAAATGGGTCTCAATTCTCCCAACTCACTGGGAAGCCTGGGCAAGGTGTGCTAACTCTCCGAGCCTTAGTTTGCCTGTTTGTGATTGAAGATTATTTATTCTTGCTAGCTTCATCTCTGAACTATATCTCCAAATTGAAATCCCAGATTTCTCTCCATCTGCACTGCCACTGCCCTGGTCTGAGCGATGGTCTTCCCTTACTTGCACTAGAGCATCAGCCTTTTCACTGATTTCCCAGCTCCCATCCCTCGAGCCACACACTCTGCCAGAGGGAACTTTGTAAATTATCAGTCAGATTGCATCACTCCCAGCTCAGACCCTCAGCGCCTTACCTTCTTCCTGTGGCTCCCAAAGCCTTGCTAGCTGACACCGTTGCCTCCTATCCTTACCTTCTAGCATCCCACTCCCTGGCTCACTGTGTGCCAGCCATCTGGTCTTCTGGCTGTCACTCAAACCCACAAGCTCACTCCTACCCCAGGACCTTTGCACTTGCTATTTTCTTGACCTGGATGGCTCTTCCTCCATCAACATGATTTGTATCCTCAATTCATACAGCTCTCGGCTCACATGTTGCCTGCCTCCTTAGAAAGACCTTTTCCAATCACCTTCTGAAAAATACTTAAATTACTTAGTTATTTGTTTGTTGCCTGTCTCCCTCAGCTAGATTGTAAACTCCACGAGGGAAGGGACTGTGTCTGTCTGGAAGGGTCATCATCAAATGCTCAGGATGGAGAACTGTGCCTGAGTCTGTATGTACTCAAGATATACTTGTGGGAAGAAAGGAAGGAAGGAATACTCACCTTGCAAAGGTTGTCAGAGAGATGCAGATACTGCATGTCAAATATTGAGCACCCTCCCTGGCACGTAGCAGGTATTCACTGGACGGTAACTCTTATTAGTAATAGTTGTCCAACCCACTGCTCTTAGCTCCTTGGGTGCTCTGCCTGCCCCCCTCTCCTCATCTACAAACTGAGCAGGCTGGGAGGATTTTTAGGTCCTTCTTTGCTTCCTCTCTCTTCGGAACTCTGCTTTCCGGAGGCGTTGCCTGGAGGCTCCCCCAGCTCCTCTCCTCCCCTCCCCCTCCTCTCCCCATCAGGTGTTTTCCTCATCTTGGGTCTTAATTGAGATGGCAAATTCCAGGGACAGGGCTTACAGCCAACTCTGCCAGCCTCCCCTGCCAGGAGCAGGAGGAAGAAAACAAAACCCCAGAAACGTCTGGAGAGCAACCCCCTTTCCATCCAGGAGAAGGAGTCGCCCGTCTGGCCCACTCGGTCTAACCCAGGGCGGCGGGAGTCCAGACTGGCCAGAGGCACGGGTCCCGGCTTCCTCTCTGCTTTTGGCCGAGAAGCACCTGACCTCCCCTTGCCGCCTCCACGGCCACTGCGCCAAGCGAAGAGGACAATATTCTGCTAAATGGAGACCAGGTGGTTCCTCAGGCAATTAGAAACCCCCGAGCTGGCGGTGGGCATTGATGTGTAGGAGGGCCTGCTTCCCGTTCTCTCTTCCCTGGCTTTATTTGTTTGCTTTGGATTAGAAAGGCTTGTGCAAAACTGAGCCCTTGTTTCCATCCTGTTTCCACTCCCTGCGGGCTGGGAAAGACCTGATATTTACAGACGCCATCCCTAGTGAGCTGGAGGCAAGGCCTGCAATCTAGCAGCTCATCCGGAAAATGGGAGACTAATTCCTACCCTACGGGATTGTCGTGGACACATTTCTGTAAAGGTTACTTCTTATACCTGCATATTTGAGTCACTTATGTAACAAGGATCTGAGGGTAGGACTTTCTGGGGAGAAGAAACAGGAGATGCAGAGGTGAACAGGTGTCTGAAGCAGCAACGCTCATGGTTTGGTTGAGGTTGGGGGGATGGGGCCCTATCCCATGGATTTTACTGTGTATCTGGGAGGAAACGAAGGGTTAAAGAGGATGGCAGCTTTCTCAAGAATCAAGGGAGATTTGCTTTGTTGGCTTGGGAGCAGGACCTACAGAGAAATGGACACCCACTTCCTGCCTCCACAGTTTGGTTGAGGGAGGCAGGGCTTATAGTATACAGGCCTTTTACAGCAAGCCATGTCTCTGCATTCCAGTCCCAGCCCTGCCCCTAGGCAGCTGTGCAACCTCAAGCAAATCACTTAGCCTCTCTGAGCTTTCTTTTTCTCATCTATAAGTTGAAGATGGTAGGGCTGTTGTGAAGATTTACTTACTGTAGCATTCGGAGGAGCTTAGTACAATGTCCGTTATATTGTGAGCACTCAGTAAACTTTGAGGTTATTATCCTTTGTTTGTTTTTGTTTTGGCTGAGCCACGGAGCATGTGGGATCTTAGTTCCCTGACCAGGGATCAAACCCGTACACCTGGCATTGGGAGTGTGGAGTCAACCACTGGACCACCGCGGAAGTCCTTCATTATCCACAATAACAGTAATACCTCCCATACCATTCACCAGCCATTGAGCACTATTTTCAGATTGCAAACCACTTTTCAAGTACACACTCCTATTTAGAATACAAACGAGCTCAATTTATATTCCCTGATAGCCTACAGGCGAAACTGGGAGGGAGCTTGGTATCACCTGATGGAGGAGGCCTTGAGTCAAGCCAGAGGGTGGGCTGGCTTGGATGGATGGGGGCAGGCAGGGTACTGCAGGTGAGAAGGACTATGTGAGCAAGGACACAGTGGTGGGAAGGTCACAGTACATGGGACAGTGGGAGATAGGTCCATCTGGAGTAGACAGTCATTACCACGGGAAATTTAAAATAAGGTCTATGTGCTAATCCTGTGTGCTGGAGTTTCCCCTCTTATGGTGTCCTTCCTAGACAACCCCTTGGCTACCAGCAGCTCCTTGAATATATTTGAACCTCCTGGCAGCTACCCAGCATCCTCTCTCTTTCTTTCCTTCCTTCCTTGCTTTCTTCCTCTGTCCTTCCATTCATGTATCTATTCTTCTATACACCCATTCTTTTTTAAAAAAAAATTAATCATCCATTCAAATATCTATTCAGCTATTCATCAGTCCATCCATCTACCCATCCTCCTTCCTCTTTTCCTTTCATAAATCCTCTACCAGTCTTTTGTAGTCTCCTCTTCTTTCCTTTCCTCTATCCTTCAGCTTTTCCATCCACCCACCCATCCATCCATCCATCCATCTATCTATCCAATCAATTCATTTCAGCCAGCCATTCATTTGTTTATTCCTCCAACAAACATTCAACTGCCTGCATGCCAGGCTCAGAGGGAGAGCTCAAAGATGAGTTCAACAAGGCACATAGTAGGTACTCAATCAAGACTGGTTACTGGATTTCCTGTGAGAGTTCCCCAGCCCCTATTGAACCTTAGTGATCTCAAGTAGATTTCCCAGGGCAATCCAGCCGTAAACAACATGATTCCCCGCTGACGCGTTTGGATGGAGGAGAGGGGAGATGTCAGAGGTGAGAAAGAGAACATAGAAATCAGTGCTGAATCCTTCCCCATTTAGAATCCTGCTTCATGGCTTCCCGGCTCTCCTACAAATCTTAGGGCATCAAGTTACCACTCTCATTTCCTCCTTGTGATCCTACGGGTGCCTTAAGCAATCAGTGACCCCCAAAGCACCTTCTTCTCTCAACAAGAGCTGGTTAAAGGCAACACGCAAGGTTTTTGGTTTCAGTGACTGCTGGTTCAGTGGGTAGAAACGGACGGCAGGAAACACCACACCAGTGGTTTTGGTTTGATTCTTTAAAAAAAACCAAGATGGAAACCTACAGGAAGTGGACATGCTGCCTAACCCAGACCCTAGTTAGATATTGATCAAATATTCAAATCCCACCATTCTGTTTGGCAAAACTATTGATGCTTCTCTCAGCAGCAAGCTGGTCTCACTCATCCCAGGTCCCAGAGGTACCAACTGCCCAGAAATCAGGGCTGGAATAGCCCCAGAAGGTCATGGTCCACAAGGTGGAATGTAACCCCGTGGGGCTCCAGGAGAGAGTTTTTACTGCTATGTGTGCAAGACACTATCTGACACTGAATCTCATGGTGAGAAAGTGATTCCCTTTTGCATCCTTTCAATTCCATCAAGGATGAAGTCTCAGCTAGATACTGCTTTGCCTGTAACACCACCCAACACCAGCTAATCTCCATTTTTAACAAGAGAGCGCCAACCCAGACAATGATATTTCAGCAGATAGCAGGAAGTAGCTAGAATTTAATAATAATGTTTTCTTCTTGCGATATTTATTTGTCCAGTTAGCTTCTGATTATGACATTTCAGTGGTTTCCCACTTAAGGTCAGGATAAAAAGTTTTCCTCTATAATAAATCTAGGGGAACTTCCCTGGCAGTCCAGGGGTTAAGACTTCACCTTCCAATGCAGGGGGTGGGTTCAATCCCTGGATGGGGAGTTAAGACCCCACATGCCTTGCAGCCAAAAAACCAAAACATAAAACAGAAACAATATTGTAACAAATTCAATAAAGATTTTTAAAATGGTTCACTTCAAAAATAAATCTTAAAAAAATAAATTTAGGTAAAAACTGAGTCAATTCAAATAAATATATGAAGTAAATGACATTAGGAGTGCTAATGTCTGGCAAGAGTCATGCTGGGGCTTTTGGAAAAGAGTCAAGTTTGAGAGATTCTCAGTATATCCAAACTTGTAAAGAGTAAATGGTTAACACTTATATAGTGCCTGCTATGTGCTAGACACATTTCTAAGGTTTTAAATGGGCCTTGGGACTGAGGACTGCTCAAAAGCCCGAGGAGGTAAGTAAAATTGGTAGCCCATTTCACAGATGAGGAAACTGAGGCTCAGAGAGGTTAAGCAATGTGCCCCAAATCTCACAGCTAGCAAACAGCCAAGGCAGGGCTTGCACCCAGGGAGTCTGGCTCTTAAGGACTGTGCTCACCACCACCAGGCTGCAATTCCAGAAGAGGAAGAGGTGATGACACCCAAAGATAATATTGGGTTAACCAAAAAGTTCATTCAGGTTTTCCTATAAGATGTTATAGAAAATGAACTTTTTTGCCAACCCAGGATATGTTTTACATATTCCCTGCCACATGACCACCCCTGGATTATTTCTCTAATTGGTGTGATCCAGAGTCTTAGCAATTCTGGAAGCAGAATAGCCCAGTGGAGCTATTGACACCTAGCCTGAGCTGGGTCCAGTGAGAATCCCCTTTCTTCCCCCAGTGAGGTTCAGGCATTCACCAATCTGCTCCCCTGGGCCTTTCATTCTCCTCTGGCTCTTCTGTTTGGCAACCCTGACTCTGGGCAGCCTTTCCCCAGGGCCCGCTAACCCTGTAAACCCTGCCCCCCAGCTGGCTTGCCCTCTTACCCAGGCCTCCCAGGAGCCGGGTTCCCTGGGACGGCGGGCCAGGCCCGCGATGCCCCACTGCCCGCCTGTACTTGAGCAGGCCTCTTTGTCTCTCTACCCTTGGGACAAATGTCTCATTCCCCAGGGTGTCAAGGGGAAAATTAATCACCCGGGGGAGATCAGTCAGCCTGCTGACTTGGCAGGGGAAAGACAAAGAGAAATAGGGTGTCTCAGGGATTGGTTGGGTCCCCCATTAAGGGTGGAAAAATGCTTGCTGTGCGATTACAAATGGGCAACAGTCCCGTCGGCGACTCCCGTCCCCGTCACCTCGGGGAAATCGCTGCTGATGCGGTTCTGGCTGGAGAAGGTGGCTGTCTCCTCTCCCGGTCACTCTGGCGCTGCCGTCCTCCAGGTCAAACCCCAGCACCTCCGCCTGCCTTCAGGGCCAGCGTCTGCTTTCTCTCCCCAGCTATGCGTCCTGCCTGGTCACTCAGAAGTCAAGGTCCAGTCACTTTGGCATCAAACCAATGGCACCTTAAAAAAAACACAAACCAGGGACTTCCCTGACGATCCAGTGGTTAAGACTTCACCTTCCAAGGGGGTTTAGCTTCGATTCCTGGTCAGGGAACTCAATCCCACCTGTGTGTGTGTGTGTGTGTGTGTGTGTTAGTTGCTCAGTCATGTCCAGCTGTTTGCAATCCCATGGACTGTAGCCTGCCAGGCTCCTCTGTCCATGGGATTCTCCAGGAATACTGGAGTGGGATGCCATGCCCTCCTCCAGGGGATCTTCTGGGCCCAGGGATTGAACTCTCATCTCCTGCATTGGCAGGCAGATTCTTGACTGCTGACCCACCTAGGAAGCCCATTCAACTATACCCTAAGTGACTTAGAAAGAGAAGATTTGGACTTCCCTGGTGATACAGTGGATGGGAGCCCACCTACTCCCTTTTGGACCCAGGGATCGAAACCGTGTCTCTTACATTGGCAGGCAGATTTTTTACCATCTGAACCACCAGGGAAGCCCCAAGATCCCACATACCTCGAGGCCAAAAAAAACATGAAACACAGACAATATTGTAACAAATTCAATAAAGCTTTTAAAAATGGTACCCATGAAAAAAAAAAATTAAACCAGTGGTTCCCTGTGGGGAGGGAGCTGGGGGGAGAGGCAGGATAGGGGTAAGGTCTAAAGAGCCACAAACTACTCTGTATAAAATAAATAAGCTACAAGGATATATTGTGCAGCACAGGGAATATAGCCAATATTTTATAATAACTATAAATGGAGTATAACCTTTAAGCATTGTGAATCTCTATGTTTATATCTATAATTTATATAATGTGATATAGCAACAATACTTCAATAAAAAAGTAAAATTTAAAAAAAAAATTTTTTTTTTTTTTGGCTACACTACGTAGCACACAGGATCTTATTTCCCCAACCAGGGATTGAATCTGTGCCCCTGCAGTGAAAGCTCAGAGTTTTAACCGATGCACTGCGAGGGAAATCCCAAATTTAAATCAAACCAGTCAATCCTAAAGGAAATCAACCCTGATTACTCATTGGAAGGACTGATGCTGAAGCTCCAATATGTTGGACACCTGATGCGAAGAGCTGACTTATAGGAAAAGACCCTGATTCTGGGAAAGACTGAGGGCAGAAGGAGGAGACTACAGAGGATGAAATTGTTGGATGGCCTCGCTGAATCAATGGGCCTGAGTTTGAGCAGGCAAGCTCTGGAAGATGGTGAAGGACAGGGAAGCCTGGCATGCTGCCATCTGTGGGTCGCAACGAGTCTACTTAGTGACTAAACAACAACAAAAAAGAAAAAGGATCCTAAAAAAATTGAGCTCTAATTCACACATAATAAACAATTGGAAATCATTATTTTGTATACCGGGAACTTATTTAATACTGTACATCAACTATACTTCATTAAAAAAAAGAACCCTAAATGACCCTTGAACCATCGTATGGGAGGTACCATAGTGTAGGGTTTATGGGCACAGATTGGAACTGGGTTAAGGGGAGTCTGTGTGACCTCAGGAAGTTACTAAATCTTTCTGGGTCCCAGTGTCCTCCTTTGGGAAGTGGACAGTCCCTACTGTGCCAGTCTTGGTTTTCGGATCCCGTCCCTGCTCTCCTGTTTTTCCCACAGACAGCCCAGCCCAGACTCCCCTGTGTCAGCTGGGTTTCGCCACTGAGAGTAGAGGGGAAGGGAGAGGCCGGGGGATTTCTCCCTCTCTCCTGCCCTGGGGACGTCTCTGCCAGCGGCTGCCTCTCCTCCTGCTAGGTTCCCAGCTGTGGGTCCAGCTTCCAGCAGGAGGCTCTTGGTCGCTGGGCTCTGGGAACGTCACTTCATTCCCTCTGTACCTCCAGCCTAAGTGGAGGGAAGCACTGACTGGTAACCAATTTCTTGCTTTAACTTCCTTCTGGGCTTGTATTTAAAGAGGTGTCTGTCTCCTGGTCAGATGTTGATTGATATGCTATCTCATAGGGCTGTTATGGGATTGGACGAGTCAGGGTGTGGAGAAAGAGTGAAGCACTTTGAAAAGCATCTGGCACAGAACAGGTGCCACACAAATGCTTGTTACATAAAATAAGAGCAGCTAATATTGAGCGCTTACACCCCAATAGGCATTTTGCCTTGTTGCATCATCTCGCTTAATTATCACAAGGCCAGTCCATCCTAAAAGAAATCAGTCCTGAATATTCATTGGAAGGACTGATGTTGAAGCTGCAACTCCAATACTTTGGCCACCTGATGCGAAGAGCTGACTCATTGGAAAAGACCCTGACGCTGGGAAAGATTGAAGGCGGGAGGAGAAGGGGATGACAGAGGATGAGATGGCTGGATGGCATCACCGACTCAATGGACAGGAGTTTGAGTAAACTCTGGGAGTTGGTGATGGACAGGGAGGCCTGGCGTGCTGCAGCCCATGGCATCGCAAAGAGTCGGACAGGACTGAGCGACTGAACTGATCTGAGACATGTCGGTCATCTCCAATTTACAGGTAGGCACACTTAGGGCCCAGAGGGTCAGGGATGCATAGCGCCCCGCAGCTCATCTGTAGCAGAGCCCAGGGCTGTGTGCCCTTTGCCAGAGCCCCTGTACACCTGTGGGTCTCGGTCTCAGTTGGGTTGTTTAATTCCTGCCCCCTCTGCTTCAGACAATGAGATGAGATGACAGATTCTAGGGACTGTTACTGTAACCTCAACGCTTCATTGCAGAACAGTTGTGAGTTACACACAGTTGTCCCACTTCACAGATTGACAATCTGAGGCTCAGAAAAAGCTAAGTATATTTGCAAAGTTAGAAGTCTAGGCACCCTTGTGTGTCTATAGGTTAATGTCATCACATTTTTCCAGTTCTTTCTTCCTTGCCTTTCTTTCTGGTCTTGCTCTTTCTTTCTCAGGAGTGACAAGTCACCTGCAGATGTATCCGAGCTCTCCAGGCGCTCAAGTTTTGTGTTCTCTTTTCCTTCACTCCTCAGTCCAGTTCTTGAAAGCTATTTCTAAAGATAGAAAGGATCAATCTAACCCAAATGGGTTAAATCCACTAGCCACGTGTGGCTATTTACTTTTACATTAATTAAAAGTAAACAAAATTTAAAGTCCAGTTCCTTAGTTGCCCTGGACACTCTGAGGGCTCAGTGGTCACCCTTTTGAACAGCACAGATCTAAAACATCTTCATCATCATGGAGTTCATTAGTGAGACTGGTTCATGATTGACATTTCGGGTTGAATACTTGCCGTGGGAGCAGCAACCCTGACTTCTACCCACTGAAAGCTGGTAACATCCCTGTCTAGTACTGACAATTCAAAATTGTCTCCTGACATTATCAAATGTCCCCTGGGAGGGTTAATGTGGCCCCTCGTTGGGAGCCACGGGCCATCATGATTTTTAAAAAGTCTTTTCTGACTCAGAACTAAGAGAAATGGGCATAGTAATGCAGCCGGAAGGATTGAGGTTTTAACACAGAGAAATTCCTTGCTGAGATGGTGATAGCAATATGGATCTAGGGGTCAGCTAGACCTTTATTGAAAGCCCCACTCTGCCACCTTCTTGCTGAGTTACATTAGGCAAGTTGGTTTACCTCTCTGAGCCTCAGCTATAGTGTTCTCAGCTACCAGATGGGGGTAATCAGATGATGTATTTGAAGTGTTTGGAACACAAGAGGCACCCAGGAAGGGTAGCTCCCCCCTTTTTTAGAGCAAGGGTGTCTCCTGCAGACAGGAAATCCGGGACCAGTGGTCCTGGGAAGCAGGGGATGGGAGAGCGTGCCTGCTGTGAGGCTCCCCGAGCCTGGAACCGGACAGACGTTATCCCTGATCTCCAGGGGGATGCTCTGGGGGCCCTGCCCTCAGGTCGGGTCCTGCTGGGGTGGGGGCGGGAGATGGGGGTGCACCGCTGTAGGGACCAGAGGAAAGGGGGGACCAGGGGTCCATTCATCCAGAAACATCCATCAGTGCAGAGGAAGGGGGTGGGCAGCTCCACCCAGGAGGGGTTTGCAAGCCGAGAGTGAGGAAAATTGATGCCTGCAGGAGACAAAGAGAGCTGGGCAGAGCGGGCCCCCAGGCCAGCTCCTTGCACAGGTGATAAGATTGATGGGCAGGCAAAGGAGGCCGCCTGAGTGATAGATAATTTCAAATCGGCAGTAAACACGGCAGTGGGGACTCCTGGCTTTTCTAACAAGTGTGACACCAGTGTGGAGGGGAGATGAGGTGACTGATTAGCAAACAAGACAGCCAGAGACCCTTCTGAGAAGCAGCTGGGCTTGGCAGTGCTGTCTCTGGAGGAGGGCACGCGGAAACGAAGCCCAGGGTGGACGGAGGTGTACACAGTGCCTTGAGGCTCAGGCATCTCAGCCTTTTCTTTTTGTTATTCACCCAATGAGTATCCACTGAGCTCTTATTACCTGCCACGTGCTGGGCTCCATGCTGCGGATACAGCTGGGCGTGAGGCAGACAGGGTCCCTGCCCTCATGGGGCATCTAGTCTTGTGGGAGAGATACTCAGTAAACAATGAAATGAATGAGCAAGTCAATTTTTCCGTTGTTACGGTCTCTCTGAAGGAAATAGAGCAGAGGATGGGGGCTTCCCTGGTGGTGAGTGGTTAAGAATCTGCCTGCCAATGCAGGGGACGTGGGTTTGATCCCTGGTCCGGGAGGATCCCACGTGCTGCAGAGCAACTGAGCCCGTGCGTCTCAGCTGTTGAGACTGTGCAGCCTCTGAAGCCTGCGTGCCATGGAGTCTGTGCCCCGCAACAAGAGAAGCCACGGCGATGAGAAACCCGAGCATCAGAACCAGAGGGTAGTCCCCGTTCGCTGCAACTAGAGAAAGCCCGCACACAGCAAGGGAGGCTCGGTGCAGTCAAATAAGCAAATAAACGTTTAAAAACGAGAGGAGAGGGTGGGAAAGAGTGGCAGAGGGGCTGCTTCAGATCAGCAGACTCAGGCACAGCCCTTCTGAGGACAGGACGTGCTGCTGAATGGTGAGGAGGAGCCCGCCACCCAAAGAGCGGAAACTTGAGGACAAGAAGGAGTGATCTTGGGGCTTCCCCCGTGGCTCAGCTGGTAAAGAACCTGCCTGCCAATGCGGGAGACATATGAGACTTGGCTTTGAGCCCTGGGTGGGGAAGATTCCCCTGGAGGAGGACATGGCAACCCACTCCAGTGTTCTTGCCTGGGAAATCCCATGGACAGAGGAGCCTGGTGGGCTACAGTCCATGGGGTTGCAAAGAGTCAGACACGGCTGAGTGTGCCCGTACACACACAAGAGTCATCTTACCCACACGGAGCTTTTTCACACACTGCTGTGCCTGGCATGCAGTAGGTGTTTACTAAGGAGGCATGAACACGGGAGGAGAGTGGAGGGTGAGTGAGAGGGTCCTGTAGGGGTGTGGGCTTCCTCCTCCCTGGGAAGTTTCAGGAACTTGGCTGACTCTCTCTGGGGGTCTTAGGACAGTCTGGGCCCGAGGCAGGGGAAGGAACCACATGAACTGGCTGTGTTCACCTCTCTGTGTATTCTTTTTTGTCTCCTCTCATTAGCTTGCAACCTCCAGAAGAACAGGGATTTCTGACAATTTGTTCATTGCTGCATCTCCAGTGCCTCCACAGTGCCTGGCACATAGTAGATGCTCAATAAATATCTGTTGAATGAATGAACAAATGAATGAGTGAGTGAATTAAATTCTCACACACCTCATCGGGTACGCACATTTTATCATCCCCATTTGCAGATGAGGAAATGGAGGCTTAGAGATTTCAATGACTGAGCGAAGTCCATGATTAGTAAAAGGTAGGCTGTCCGATGTCAAAACCCAAGGTTTTCCCCTTTAGTCCAAATGGTCTCTAGTTTCACAAGCAGCATATTAACTGGTAAGTGAAAGTGAAAGTGTTAGTCGCTCAGTTGTGTCCAACTCTTTGCAATCCCATGGACTGTAACCCACCAGGCTCTTCTGTCTGTGAAATTTCCCAGGCAAGAACACTGGAGTGGGTTGCCATTCTCTTCTCCAGGGGATCTTCCTGACCCAGGGATCGAATCTGGGTCTCCCACACTGCAGGCAGATACTTTACCATCTAAGTCACCAGAGAACCGGGAGAGCAGGCAAAAGGCAAGAGAAAAAGATTCCCCTATAAACCCACTGGATGAGAAATTCATCCTGATTATGTTCTAAGAGTTGGGATCAGGTTTTGTCCACATGCACGGTTCCTTTACATGCTTTTTGTTTTTGTTGTTTGGGTTTTTTTTTGGACATGCCACATGGCATGTCACATCTTAGTTCTCAGGCCAGGAATTGAACCTTTGCCCTCTGCAATGGAAGCACAGAGTCCTAACCACGGGTTGCCGGGGAAGTCCACCGCATGTTTGTTTTGTGGTTGGATCTACTTTGAGAGGTCATCAGCTACTTCTTCAGGTGGACAGTTCGGGGCCCAGAGATGAGGTGATTCTTTTGGCTGGGTTCTTCCTCCTCACCCTGTTTACCCCAAGAAATCTCAAGTTGTGTCTACCCAGGTCCCTTTGCAAGAGTACCTGGCAGGCAATAAATTCAGTTCTTTATACCCAGTCATTTTCCAGGCACCAGAGGGCTTGGTTAAGTCATGAGATAGGAGGCCTAGGCCACCAAAGCAGCCCAGACTTTCAACAAATCTTTCCCGTCCAGATTCTACGCGTGACTCATGGAAGTGTCTATCTCGGGACACAGCTTTCGCAGGCAGAGCTGGTGCCAGCAGGTCTCTGGGGGAGAGTATTGTCACCTTTCATCTCTTACAGCATCCCCTGCAGAGGCGTCGTCTCTTTAGCATAAAACATAACAAACCACTCTGGGCCTAAATTGCCTTCTCTGTATAATGGGAATAAGAGCACCTATGTCGTGGGGCCACTGAGGAGGTTGCCTGGGTTGTACTCAGAGGACACACAGAACACAGCCTGAATATGCAGGCCCACAGGCCACGGGGTGCTCGCCTCCCCCCCACCCCCGCCTGCCCTGGGCCCTGAGCATGGGGGTGCTCGCCTTCCCCCCGCCCCCCGGCCCCACCTGCCCTGGGCCCTGAGCATGGGGGTGCTCGCCTTCCCCCCGCCCCCCGCCTGCCCTGGGCCCTGAGCATGGGGGTGCTCACCTTCCCCCCGCCCCCACCTGCCCTGGGCCCTGAGCATGGGGGTGCTCACCTTCCCCCCCCCCCCGCCTGCCCTGGGCCCTGAGCATGGGGGTGCTCACCTTCCCCCCGCCCCCCGGCCCCACCTGCCCTGGGCCCTGAGCATGGGGGTGCTCACCTTCCCCCCGCCCCCACCTGCCCTGGGCCCGGAGCCTGGGGGTGCTCACCTCCCCCCCACCCCCGCCTGCCCTGGGCCCTGAGCAAGGGGGTGCTCGCCTTCCTCCCCACCCCCGCCTGCCCTGGGCCCTGAGCATGGGGGTGCTCACCTTCCCCCCGCCCCCCGGCCCCACCTGCCCTGGGCCCTGAGCATGGGGGTGCTCACCTTCCCCCCGCCCCCACCTGCCCTGGGCCCTGAGCATGGGGGTGCTCGCCTTCCCCCCGCCCCCGCCTGCCCTGGGCCCTGAGCATGGGGGTGCTCACCTTCCCCCCACCCCCACCTGCCCTGGGCACTGAGCATGGGGGTGCTCACCTTCCCCCCACCCCCACCTGCCCTGGGCACTGAGCATGGGGGTGCTCACCTTCCCCCCGCCCCCACCTGCCCTGGGCACTGAGCATGGGGGTGCTCGCCTTCCCCCCACCCCCAGCCTGCCCTGGGCCCTGAGCATGGGGGTGCTCGCCTTCCCCCCACCCACAGGCCCCGCCTGCCCTGGGCCCTGAGCAAGGGGTTGCTCGCCTTCCCCCCGGCCCCGCCTGCCCTGGGCCCTGAGCAAGGGGGTGCTCGCCTCCCCCCCGCCCCCACCTGCCCTGGGCCCTGAGCATGGGGGTGCTCGCCTTCCTCCCCACCCCTGCCTGCCCTGGGCCCTGAGCATGGGGGTGCTCACCTTCCTCCCCACCCCCGCCTGCCCTGGGCCCTGAGCAAGGGGGTGCTTGCCTCCCCCCCGCCCCCACCTGCCCTGGGCCCTGAGCATGGGGGTGCTCGCCTTCCCCCCCACCCTCGCCTGCCCTGGGCCCTGAGCATGGGGGTGCTCGCCTTCCCCCCGCCCCCCGCCTGCCCTGGGCCCTGAGCATGGGGGTGCTCGCCTTCCTCCCCACCCCTGCCTGCCCTGGGCCCTGAGCATGGGGGTGCTCGCCTTCCCCCCACCCCTGCCTGCCCTGGGCCCTGAGCTGTGCACTTCTCATGGAACCTGTGCAGCCACACGCTGTCTGTCCACAGACGAACATTCATTCTCAGGGATATGGTTGGTTCGTAACAGCACGCGCTTCCTGGATGCTCACCTGGTACCAGGTATGCGGGGCTAAGTTCTGCACATGGCTTAGCTACTGAATCCTGCCAATAACCCAGTGAGGTGTGTGCTACTGTTCCCATTTCACAAATGAAGAAACTGAGGCATGGAGAGTTTTGATTGCTTGCCTAAGGTGATGCCCCTGGCTTTCCTGCCCTGCTGTTGAACTCATTCCAGGGACACAGACCTCAGAGGGGACTGACTAGGCCCTCTGTGCCCTGCTGGGGCCTGGGAAGAGAAGGCCCAGAGAGCGAGGAGAGAGCCCAGCAGCCCACACTGGCCCAGCTTCCCTCTGCGGGCTTCGGTCCTCTGCCCTTCTGGTGTCCTTGACCCTGCGTGGCGAGGGGTCACCGTCTCATCTGTATGACTCCCACAGAAAGCCGGAGACGGCTCCCAATGCATCACCGGGTGGCAGTCATGCCAGAGCCAGCGTGTCATTTCCATCCATCTTTTTTCCAACCGCTCCTTGTCAGGAAGCAGGAGAGGCCAGGAGGGGGTAGGGGGAGAGAAATAGGGGAAGATAGACGGGGTGGGGGCAGACGGGGAGAAGGAGGATGGCGGAGAGGAAAAGTGGGAGAAAAGAGGAACGAGAATGAAGAGAGTGGTTGAGGGAGAAGAGGATGATGAAGAAAGGAGGCGAGTCAGAAATGCAGAAGGGGGACAGAGGTGTGTGATGATGAAGGAAGGGTAAGAGAGAAGGCGGAGGGGCCCAAAAGAGGACTCGGAGAGGGAGCAGGGGTGTGGGAGGGACCGGGGAGAAAGGTGACCAGAAAGGCTGCAAGGGAATGCAAAGTGTCCCTTCCATCGGACACTTCCGCCAGGGAACACAGGCAGGAGGGAGCTCCGGGAGCGGGCTTGAGAGGCGGGAGGCAAGGAGGCTGCAAACCAGCAGTTCCTTCATTTTCTTATTTTCTCAGTCATGGCTGGTCCCCCATCTACCAGGTGGCCCCCCGTGCAAATGCTAGGTCAAGGCGGTGGTCATCGGAGGGACATGCCTGTGTGAGATGGGGAAGCAGGAGGCCCCAGCAGATGCCCCTCTAGGACTGGGCCATCCCTGTGTGTCCCTGGGCTGAGATTTAACCTCTCGGAGCCTCATTCCCTCTTCCACAAGGCAGGTGTAATAAAAGCCTTCCAAGGCATGGAGGGCATGTATGTGACATGGGCGTGGAGTACCAGCCCAGTTATTGTAAGGGGTATGCCCCTTGTGGACAGGAGATCATTTCTCAGAAAGAAATCATTTCTCTACTCCCCTTCCAGGTCTTGGAAATCCTAGGGGCCTGTGGAATGAATGATGCAGCCGCTTTCTGGAGCAGAAATGTCCCAGGAGGGTATTTTGTGGCAGAAAAGGCACTGGGTTAGGGGCAGATTTGGCAAATTCTTGATAACACTGAGTGAACATCTTTGTGCATCCATCTTCTGGTTTCTGAGGAATTGTTTCTCAGAATAAATATGCAAGGTAGAGTTTAAGGCATTGAGCAGGGAGCTGGTTATTCCCTGTCAACCCATTCATTTTCTACCTCCTTCTGACCTGCTCTGTGCCCTATGAAGCTGAATATACTTCCTGGGCTCTCTTGCTTTGGGGCTTCAGTTCAGTTCAGTCACTCAGTCGTGTCCAACTCTTAGTGACCCCATGAACTGCAGCACGCCAGGCCTCCCTGACCATCACCAACCCCTGGAGTCCACCCAAACCTATGTCCATTAAGTCGGTGATGCCATCTAACCATCTTGTCCTCTGTCGTCCCCTTCTCCTCCTGCCTTCAATCTTTCCTAGCATCAGGGCCTTTTCCAATGAGTCAGCTCTTTGCATCAGGTGGCCAAAGTATTGGAGTTTCAGCTTCAACATCAGTCCTTCCAATGAACACCCAGGACTGATCTCCTTTAGGATGGACTGGTTGGATCTCCTTGCAGTCCAAGGGACTTTCAAGAGTCTTCTCCAACACCACAGTTCAAAAGCACCAATTCTTCAGTGCTCAACTTTCTTTATAGTCCAACTCTTACATCCATACATGACCACTGGAAAAACCATAGCCTTGACTAGATGGACCTTTGATGGCAAAGTAATGTCTCTGCTTTTTAATATGCTGTCTAGGTTGGTCATAACTTTCCTTTCAAGGAGTAAGCGTCTTTTAATTTCATGGCTGCAATCACCATCTGCAGTGATTTTGGAGCCCAGAAAAATAAAGTCAGCCACTGTTTCCCCATCTATTTGCTATGAAGTGATGGGACCGGATGCCATGATCTTAGTTTTCTGAATGCTGAGCTTTAAGCCAACTTTCAGTGGAAGTGAGAGGAAAGAAAGGTTGGGCTATTGCTTCCTGGCTCCCTCCTGGCTTCTACACTGCCTTGGATCATTCTTGTCCCTCCAAACTACAACTCCTATGATCCGTTCCCAAACCTCACTGTGCCTTCTTGGAACCATTTCCTCCCCTTCAGCACTAGGGCCGGGGGACAGCTCCCCCGTTGTTGCTAGCCTCTGGGTCCTTCAACCTTTCTTACTGATTCTCTCGATTCTCCATACATCTCCATAAGCAGTCCTTTCATTAAAATCTTTTTATTTGAGCCATCTTTGGAGGCTTGCACCATTTACCAGTAACATCGTAAGCATTGGCTGATGAGGTTTTAAAAAATAGTGTAGGAGTTGTGAACGGCATTTCCAAATTTTCATTTGCCCTTCTTTGATGATTAGTAAAGGCTGCACTATGGCTCTCAATGAGTGGCAATTTTGGACCCAGGGGATGTTTGACAATGTCTGGAGACATTTTTTGATTGCAAAATGTCCAAAATAAGGAGGCTACTTGAAGCTAGTGAACAGAGCCCAGAGATGCTGTTAGATGTTCTACAATTCACCAGACAGCCTTCACAACTGGAAATTAGCTGGCCCCAAGTGTCCCAAGATTGAGAAACCATTGCCCACAGACCACATGGGGGCCATTTGTTTAACCCTGGATGGGAACATCTGTGTCCTTTGGCCTGTGTCCTAAGAAATTGGCAAATACAGACTATACACCTGACTTGGCAATAGTTTGGTTTGTGATCTTGGCTGACATTCTTCATCAGTTCAGTAAGGCCTTCTCTCCTCATCCTTTGCCCCACCATGCCCCACTGACTTTTGGTGATGACCAAGTGGGGAAACAGGCAGGAAAGGGTTCGGAACAGTGTAAAGTCCCTTGCAAATCAACCAGACCTATGGTTCCTGAGCACCTACTAGGTGCTGAGGGTTCAGATCAGGAATTCGCTACCCTGGAAAAGTGTAACAGAGATGCATGTAATCCAAGAGGGGCCACTGCACATGCAGGTCTCCAGAGGGTGGGGCTGCTGGTGGCCAGAAAGCCACGGGAGCTTCTTGATCCAATTTTTCCTTACACAAGGGAAAAGGTCTTGAAACAGTCTATATTTTCCCTACTGGCTAGGACACAGGAAGGGTGTTTGTGGACCAAGCTCCTTAAGCCAGCACTGACTTAGAATTCTTTAGCCTTGAGGGAGGAGAGGGTGAAGTTGGGGTGGGACCATCAACCACAGGTCCTAAGATAATAATAACAACAAAGCTCACATTCATAAGCACAAACCAGGTGCCAGGCATGTAATCCTTCACCACAGGCCCCGAAGAGTAACAGTACTGCTTACTTCCCCCATTTACATCTCCGGAAACTGCGCTGTAGAAAGAGCAATGACATGTTCAAGGTCACACAACTTAAAAGTGTCTGATCAAGGATTCAAAAGTGACCCCATTTAACTTTAACATCAACCACTGAAAATACTTCCTATGTCTTGTCCCTTCCATGGCATGTTTTGGTGGGGTTGATACATTTGTCCATGAAACTCTCTTCTTTTCCAGAAATATATACTCAGCTCTGCCATTGCTGCTAAAGCCTGGGAGCTCCCATCTTATTCTCCACTTTTTTCACCACAGCTTAGCATGTTGTGTTTTGGGTCTTGGGGGACCAAGGGCAAAGGACCCTATTCTCTGGGTCAGTGTCCTCAGCACAGAACAAAGCCAGGTCCAAACACCATGGATGTGTGCCTGCGTTGTGCACAGATGCACACCTAGTTGGTGCTAGAGAAATATGTGTTCAAGGAATGAAGGGAAGGTACCTGCTTCTTCCTTGGGATGGGGGCACTTTTGTCTTTATGTTTGAACATAGGTGTGTTTGACATGAAGGCACCATCTCACACTGTGAGGATGGACATCATGCATTAGTCCCCAGTTTTGGTCCAAACTCTCTGCTCCCTGCACTTCGCTCCCTCCTCCAGCCCCATCCTGGACTAGGCTGCCCCTCTCCATCTGCCATGCTGCTCCTTCCCTGCCTCACTGCCCTCCCAGGAGCGCGGTGCCGATGCTAGTGATGGGAGGAGAGGGGAAAAGGAGGGCCTTGGGTCTTTACTGGTGGCTCGACTGGGCTGCAGGGAGGGAGCTCACACTCAAATGTCTTCCTTCCCCAGCTCCTGCTGGGCTGAGAACAGACCTGGAAGAGAAGCAAACGGAGGTGGTGAGAATATCAACAGAGGCCAGATCCGTATGGTCTCAGCTCAGCTTTTTGCTGAAATGCTGAAGGTTGGCCGAGAGAGAGAGAGAGAAGTGGGAGAGAGCAAATGAGACAATCCACTGTGGACTTCTGTTCATACAGAGCAGAACTGGTATATAAAGGCATGAAACACACACATGCCCATGTTATCTCCTCTACTGGACTATAAGCTCCAGATACTCTATGCAGACATCTGATTGAGTGTCTTTCATGGGGATAGCAACCAAGAACATTTGAAACCAAAATGGCCCCAGAATACGGCTTGTGTGGTTGCTTTTCAAACAGACTGCAGACGTATCATCCCTAGTAGAGAGTATTTTCTTGTGTCCTCCCTACATGTGACCCATCGTCTAGTCCCTCCCCATCACCACCTATACAAGGGGAAAAAGATCAGGTCAGAAGCTCAACTGATTTATGGGCACCATTTTCCCTGTCCTTTGACACACAGGCATGACATCTAGTGTCCCCAGCAAACACTCACACGCACACACACAGATACACACTTATATAAATAGCATACACAATCAAGTACAGACACAACTCCCCCTGGAAACATACATCCAAATACTTGTAAACAGAGTTGTGATACACAAAGACATAGGCTATATATATGAAGTGAAAGTGAAAGTCGCTTAGTCACGTCTGACTCTTTTTGACCCCATGGACTATACAGTCCATGGAATTCTCCAGGCCAGAATACTGGAGTGGGTAGCCTTTCCCTTCTCCAGGGGAATCTTCTCAACCCAGGGATCAAACCCAGGTCTCCTGCATTGCAGGCGGATTCTTTACCAGCTGAGCCAAAGGGAAGCCCATGTATATATATATAAATACACACCCACACAAACCACACACACAAGAGGCACATTCACACACACCCAAGCTACAAGTAATCCTCACATGACTAATCACTCTTTCGTGTGTGCGTGTGTGTATATCCCAGCACCCCTCTGGCAGGCACACGCCGACCAGCCACCACTTGAATTAGCACCAAAGGATTATGGGACCCTGGGCCATTAATCTAGGTGACAAACAGGACTCAGAAGGCATATTTGCACCCCGAAATTGAAAAGATTAGGCCATATTTGTCAAGGATTGGTAGGGCTTTATCGCTTCCACGGCAGATGCTGTTAAATATTCATGAGCTGCATAAGTGGGAGAAACCCTAGCTAGACCTGACGACTTTCAGCTGTAGAGGGAGAAGAGGGGGGAGATTTATCTGAACTCGGCAAGGGATGAAAGGTATGAGATCATGTACCCCGGCTTGCCGGGCACAACACGCCGCTGCGGGCGTCGGGGGAGGGGGCCGGCCGGGAGGGCGGGGCCTCCGGGGCGGCTTTGTGAGGCTGGGGGCTGGGCCAGGCCGAGCAGAGGTGATGGGAGGGGGCCTAGGAGGGTGTTCTCTGGGTTCTAATCGCGCCCGTGTTGTAGGGAGCGGTTTACTCGCCTGCTGCCCTCCCCCACAGTGGATGTGTCCTTTGGAGAAAGGAGACATGAAAGGGTCTCACCGCTAGATCCCAGGGCTGGTTCTCAGCTTGTTCTAGAAGCCAGTCTGGGCGTAGAAACATTTCCGGGGATCAAGAGTCAGGCAGACCCAGACCCACATCCTGGGTCCATCGCTTCTCAGTTGTGGGCGTTTGAACACATAGGGCTTCCCTGTCTCATATTCCTATCTAGAATGTGGATTTGATAAGCAGAGCACCCACCTCCCTGGGTTGTTGGAGGATTAAATCAAGCTATTGGTGTGGTGCTGACATACCGAAACTGCTCAATAAATGGACAGAGATGGTGATTTATGGGAGGGCCCGTGTGGTGCCAATCGCCATGCCCAGTTGGTCTAATCTCAACAGAAAAACCCAGGCATTGGGCAGAAATCAGATGGTGAAGCCAGGCTGTCCAATAAGGGAAATATTAGCCAGGTGCAGTTGTTTAAAGTTAAATTAATTAAATATTTTTTAAAAATGTAGTTCCTCGGTTGCACTAGCTACATTCTAAGTGCTCAAGAGCTCCATGTGGCTACCATATTGAATAGCCCAGATTTACAGCACTTCCATCAGGGCAGAAAGTTCGATTGGACACAGCTGTGTGTGCTCTTCCCCCAGCTTAGAAGGGTTGAGATTCCAGTGACTTACTTGGCCCAGTTTTGCTGGGTTGGAGTTGAACCTTAGACAATAAATACATCAAATATTTATGGCAACTCTGGGTTAAACAAAGTGAAGTCAGTTTCTTTCTTGCAGGACTTACCAGAGCCTTTACAATGTCCTGACCGTTGAGTATAGAGTATGTAGTATTTGCCATGTGATTTGACCACAGTTCTTTTTCTCCCCCTCAGAGCATCTCATGGGAGTGGAGATCCCTGGAATACATTTTGGGTAACACAGTGATCACATGAATCCCCCAGAAGGTGTTCACGACTGATTATGACTAAAAATAGGCAAATGTCTCCTGGGGTTGTTTGCGCTCAAATATCTCATTATGGTTCGCTGTATGTGGGTGCATCAGTCTTCTCTACTGGCATGAGTTTTTCAAGGGCTCGAGGTTAGCTCTACATTTTCAGAGCTCAGCACAATGCCAGGCACACAGAATGTCATTCATTCAATCAGTGAACATCTACTGCATAGTGAAGCCGACAATGTCAGGGTCCCATCCATACCCACTCAGCCCTTGACCTCTGCTTGGGGAAAGGATGTTTACTTTCTGCCTGATGCTTCTCCCTGTCCCAGGGCACAGGCTGGCACAAGCAGCCCTCCACTAAAGACACACAAGAACTCAGGCTTTCTTATCCTGGGGGAGGGAATGACCCTGAGGTGCATGGTGTGCAGTCTCCCGCATTGTGCACAGCAGCAACTGCCTTGATAATAGCTCCTTCCTCACGCCTCTCCCTGTTGAGACCACCTCCCCAATAAACAACCAGCATTTGAATCCCCCATCTGGGGGAACCAAACTGAGACAGGCTGGGACCTGGGACCCTCTGCTGCCATGCTGCAATGTGCTTGCACCTGGACAAACCTTTCCTGGATCAACAAAATACAAAGAAACCATAAGGGACCAAAAATAACTGTGCACATGCTCAGTTGGCTTAAGGCTCAACATTCAAAAGCTGGCTTAAAACTCAACTTTCAAAAAACTAAGATCATGTCATCCGGTCCCATCACTTCATGGCAAATAGAGGGGGAAACAGTGGAAACAGTGACAGACTTTATTTTTGGGGGCTCCAAAATCACTGCAGATGGTGACTGCAGCCATGAAATTAAAAGACGCTTGCTCTTTGGAAGAAAAGCTATGACCAACCTAGATAGCATATTAAAAAGCAGAGACATTACTTTGCCAACAAAGGTCCATCTAGTCAAAGCTATGGTTTTTCCAGTAGTCATGTATGGATGTGAGAGTTGGACTGTGAAAAGAGTTGAGCACTGAAGAATCGATGCTTTTGAACTGTGGTGTTGGAGAAGACTCTTGAGAGTCCCTTGGTTTGCAAGAAGATCAAACCAGTGCTTCCTAAAGGAAATCAGTCCTGAATATTCATTGGAAGGCCTGATGCTGGAGCTGAAACTACAATACTTTGGCCACCTGATGTGAAGAACTGACTCCTTGGAAAAGACCCTGACTCTGGGAAAGATTGAAGGCAGGAGGAGAAGGGGACAACAGAAGATGAGATGGTTGGATGGCATCACTGACTCGATGGACATAAGTTTGAGCAAACTCTGGGAGTTGGTAATGACAGGGAAGCCTGGCATGCTGCAGTCCATGGTGTCACAGAGATTTGGACATGACTAAGCGACTGAACTGAACTGATGCTCAGTTGGGGCAAATTTCAGACAAAAGATACAGAAAGACCAAAAAGGTCCAATTGCCGCTTCTGGAGCAAAAGTGGGGACTTCCCTGGGAGGTCCAGTGGTTAGGACTTCGCACTCTCAATGCATGGGGCCTGGGTTCAATCTCTGGTCGGGGAACTAAGAGCCCACGTGCTGCTCAGCCAAAAAAACACCCTGAAAGGCCCACGTGCTGCTCAGCCAAAAAAACACCCTGAAAACAAAACAAACCAAAAAAAAAACAAAACAAAAAACTGAAAGTAGGGTATGCACATACCCTCTGCACTCAGCACCACCAGAGTACTGGGCAAAATACCTAAGCCATCTTAGCAGCCAGACTCCTGGACACAACCCTAACCTCATTTCCATATAAAGAACCAGCTCCTCCCCTTCCTCGTTCAGCAAACAAGCCAGCAAGGAAAACTGTTACTTGTTCTCACTCCTTCCTGTGGCCACAGGGGCTCCCCAATAAAGCTTTGCCTGAATTTCTTGCCTGGCCTCTAGTCAATTTCCGTTGATTGGGGATGGCCAGGCACCCTGGTCGGTATCAAAACCAAGACAGGCACATGCTACACTCTTCTGCCATCCAGAAGCCAAGTCCTTTACCTCTGCTCAGACCCTTCAATGTTTCCTTGCTGCCGATCAGGTCAAGTCCAAGCACCTTGGGCTGACCTGCGAGGGTCTCCCAACACTTATCTAGCCACGTCGCCCACACCCTCATGCTCTGTTTGGATTAGCCCCAGCCCTGGAAGCTGGCCCTTCTCCCTTAAATTGTTGCCTTCATCTCCTTTCCTGCCAGGCTGCTCTCCCTGGTCAAGTCCCACCTCAAAGGTCATTTCAAGTTCCCACATATTCTTCCTGGGATAGTAGCTACTGATAAACACCCAACATGTGTACATCTGACCCTCCAAGAGGTGCAGGGCAAGGGGACATGGGAGCCCGTGCTTGACCTGATGTGGGGCCTTGGAGATTTATTTTGCCCAGAGAAGAAATTGCTGAGGTTTGACAATGAGGCCATTTCACTCTGGGTGTTACCGGGGCTGCTGAGCTGGCAAAGCTTTCTGCTGAGAGCCGGAGGAAGCAGAGTAGGATTGGAGCAGGGGATGTTTCCCCAAAGCAAAGATTCTGAATGAGAGAGAATCCCTGGAAACTCTTTCCCTAGATGCTTTGAAGGACAGGATAGGTTCTACGTAACCTTGATCTCTGATGATTTCAGGGTCATCATTCTCAAAGATTTGGGAACCCATGGTCATCCTTCAGGGTGAATCTGAACATGTCAATCCCGTATCAATGACCAGAAATGACCCAATGGATGAAACAGGGAAGAAAGAACCTCAGTCAAGCACCTGGGTGCTGGGCACCGTGAAGTCAGACCTCTTAGGACCACCTGGATTTAGGGCTGGGGTTTTGGTCAGTCCCCTAGTGGAGGCTTCCTTGGTGGCTCCCATGGTAAAGGATCTGCCTGCAATGCAGGAGACTTGGGTTCGATCCCTGGGTTGGGAAGATCCCCTGAAGAAGGAAATAGCAACCGACTTCAGTATTCTTGCCTGGGAAATCCCATGGACAGAGGAGCCTGTTGGGCTACAGTCCATGGGTTCACAGAGTTTGACACAACTGAGCAACTTCTATTTATTTTTTTTAACCAGTGGAGGCAGGCGGGGATTGGAGAGCAATAGGGGAAAAAGAAAAGAGAGGGAGGGAATGACTCAGCTTTTGTTGAGTGTCTACTGCGCTGAATCATGGAATGCTTGAGCTCATGGACTCTGGAGCAGGGCTGACTGAGTTTGCATCCCAGTTCTGCCTCCTTCTAGCTGCCTGATCTGGGTAAATTGCCTTGCTTTTTTGCACCCCAGTTTTCTCACCTGTAACTTATAGATAATAGTAGTACCTTCTCCACAGGGTTCTTGCAAAGATTAAGTGAGTTTATCCATATGAAAACACCTAGAACAATGCCTGGCTCATTTCTATATATGTCAGTTATTATTATTATTATTCTGAGTATTTAATATACATGATTAATCTCTTTTAATCCTCTAATCAAATCCCCTGGAGGTAGACCAGGTGATCCAATTTTATGGGTGAAAACACTGAGGCTTGTGGAATTTTAAAAAACTTTTCTGAGGTCACACAGTGGGTAATTTAGTGGACTGGCATTTAAAACAGAGGACAGAGTACAAAATCCTTATTCTCTCCACTTCTTGGTATGAGGCTTAAGGGTAGGGGAGAGGGAAGCTGGTGAGAATGTTAATAGAGATCCAAGCCACATGGTTCAGTCCAATCTTTTGGTGAAATGTTGAATGCCAAAAGACAGATGGGTCAAGCCAATCCATCTACACCACAGATCTGTCTACACTTGAGCAGAACTAGTGCACACACACGCATGCATGTGCACATTTTATCTCCTCTACTAGACTGCATGCACCACTCATACTCTACATGGACATCTGTTTGTGGTCTCTTGTGGGGACAGCAACCGTGAACATTTGAAAGCAAAATGGCCCCAGAATATGTGGCTTGTGTGGTTGTTTTACAAACAGACCACAAATGTATCGTCCCCTGTAGACAATGTTTTCTTGTGTCCTCCCCACCCACTTCCCATCATCTAGTCCCTCCCCTTCACCACCTATACAAGGGGAAAAATCGGATTCGATATTTAATTGGTTAACCACCCCACAACAGACACATGTAGAGGGGGGAATGGGGACACAGAAGAGGAAAGGGGATGGATAAGGCTGAAGACAGCCCCTCACCCCCAGCCGTGGCCAAGTCAGCTCTCCTCTGTCCGGAAACACCAGGAGCTGAGTCCCAGCCTGCCCCCACCCTGAGATTCGTGGCGAGGAGGAGCAGCATGCCAGGAAAAGGCAATAAGTGTGGCGGAGATGCGTATTCTTCTCCTCGGTGACACAGCGCGCTCTCTCACCGGCAAAATGTCCCTTGATCTATTTCCTCTGGTAGTGATTTCAACAACAACAATAACAGAAATCCATCATTTCCTTAGCGAGGGATGGAGGGTGGTGGGGTTTGTTTTTCTTCTGGTGTGGACAGAAAGCTCTTTATTCTCTTCTTGTTTGGGAAGACTTCCTGCCAGTGGAGTCCAGCCCGGGTCCTGAGAGGGGCCAGAGGTGAAAGATGGTGAGAATGGTAAGAGTGCTGGCTGACCCTCTGACCGTGGGGAAGCCACCGCCTCGGTTTGCTCCTCTCAACAGTGGGGAGAACCAGCCGGCAGGTCGAGAGGGAAGCAGACAGGACGAGGTAGCCTTGGGAGTTGAAGATACCGGGCCACCTGCTACCAGTGGTGAAAATAATAATGAACCTATGCTTGTGCTGTGCTGTAGTCTAGTACACATAATGATCGCAGATTTTGTGCTCTGAGCTCTTCTCTTGTGCTGTGTCTTTTTTTAATCTTTTTTTTTTTAATAATTTTATTTATTCATTTTTAGTTCTTTGTTGCCGAGCAGGCTTTTCTCTAGCTGCGGGGAGCAGGGGCTACAGTTTGCTGCAGTGCGCAGGGTTCTCATTGGGGTGACTGCTCTTGTTGCAAAGCCCAGGTTCTAGGGCGCATGGCTTCAGCAGCTGCGGCACCTGGCTTCAGCAGCTGCAGCTCCCGGGCTCTAGGGCACAGGCTCAGTAGCTGCAGCGCACCGACTTAGTTGTTCCTTGGCATGTGGGATCTTCCCAGACCAGGGGTCAAACCTGTGTCTCCTGCATTGGCAGGTGGATTCTTTACCACTGAACCACCAGGGAAGCCCATGCTGGGTATTTTTACGTTCATGATCTTTTGGATTTTCCAGTTAACCCTCCAGAGTAGGTTCCACCCACATCCATTTACCCCATAATAAAATAGAGGTTCAGAGAGCTTAGGTAACTTGCCCAAGATTACACAGCCCCCAAAAGGTGGTGTCAGGATTTAAATGCAGGTCTCTTTGAATCTAGACCTTATGCCTTTGTCCATTCAACTTGTGGTCCTCAAGGTGTATTTCCTGGACTGGCAGCATTCAGTATCACCTGGAAACCTTTAGAAATGCAAATTCGCAGGTCCCGCCTCAGACCTACTGAATCCTAAACTCCAAGGATGAGGTCCAGCACTCCGTTTCAGCAACCGTCTCCACTGCAGGCGATCCAGGTGCATGCTCCTGGGAGCTCCCTCACTACCCTCTCCCGGAAGTGGTGATGCCATTGCTGTTGTCACTAATGTTGTCTTTACTTTTCCATCCAGCTAAGGAAGCTCACAGCCAACAGGGAGAATACAACCTGCTGTCCTTGCTATCTGCAGGAAAGGAAAGGCAAGAAGGGCTCAGGGTCTGGCCCAGGCTCTGCCACTTATTAAATATATGTCTAAGGATGGGTTCCCTGGAAAGAAGCCGTGATGGAGGTTGGCGTGCAGGTGGCTGGTTGGGCAGTGCTCTCAGGATGAGCACCTGGAAGGAAGTGAGGGAGGCAGGGTGAGCAGAGAGAGAAGTTGGACTGTGATGTGGTTGAAACGGTGGCCTCAGTCAGCCCATCTCAGGGGAGCTCTGGAACTGGGGTGATCTATCAGAGATGCCCCAAATGGAGGCAAAGGGAGCTTGGCCATTATATCTCCTGCCTCAACCCAGTCATTGGATACGAGCTGCTCTAGGAGAGGCAGAACCCTGAGTGAGGTGGCTCCCTTCAGCCCACGGCAGGTGCTGGGGAGGGCGTGCAGCTGGGAACCATTAGAAGCCACCACTGCCAACAGCTGGGGAACGAGAGTCAGTCTGGATCCCGGGGAGCACACCACAGCATCCCCTACACTTGGGTATATGACTTCTCCTGCGTCTCTTTATCTGTAGAATGGGAATCATGATACGTTTCTTCTCATCCAACCCCCCAGAGTGTTTTGATCAAGTGACGTGGTGATGATACAATAAGAATGGCTGTTGCGTTTAAGGATGTCCCATGCAATCACAGTTTGGCCTCATTCCAACCCTGGGAGATGGGAGCCACAGTGATTCCTGTCTTGCAGAAGAGAAACAGAGGCTCCAGTGAAATTATTTATCCATAGCCTCTCAGCTATGAAGAGGTACAGTTGGGTTTTAGAACACACCTCCTTAACCATTGCACTACCTACCCCACCCCAGTGTGGCTGATTTGTGTTCAGAGAATAGCACTATGTGGGTGTCAGAAGCAGAATTTCCTGCCTCCCTTTAGGAGTGAATGAATAATCCTGGGGAGGATCTGTGTATAGGTGCATGCACACATGAGCACTATGCTTTCAGGTTACCCTGGGTCCCACTTGTGAGAAAGACCAGGCACCCCCAGTGTTAATAAGGGGGAAACCAAGGAACTGATTCCATGATTCCAGTAAGGAAAAGAAGCCCACAGCTCAATTTCCAGCCTCAGGCTGTCTCCCTGGGCCTCAAGACTGCACGGTAGGGCTGGAAAAATCCAGCCTGGAGCTGGGAGACAATCTGAATGTGGACTCAAAACCAGGACTCACTTGAAGACGTGGGTTGGGGCACCCAGGCTGGCCATCATGACCAACCATGCCCAACTCTTTAAGTTCCTATTCACTGGCCTCTAGGGATTGGACCTTCTGTTCAACCTTTGCCCCAGCAATCCCTTGGGTCGGGAATGTGAAGGTAGAAATTCCCTTTATCCAAATACAACCCCATATAGTTAAGTAAAAGGAAATCAGCAAGGCTGCTGACCAGGAGAAATCTAAGAATCAGGAACCTTCTCAATCATGAGTTAGGAGATTAATGTCCTCAGGGTGCATTCAGCCCAGTCTGTCCTTGTTAATAACGTTGTATTGGAACACAGCAGTCTATTTGTGTACATCTTTCCCCTTACAATGGCAGAGTGGAGGATTTGCAACAGACACTCTATGGCCTGCAAAGCCAAAAGTATTGACTATCTGGCCCTGCGGGAAGTATACTAATCCCTGATCTACATTGATAGCTAGGCAAGGCCAGGGTCTGCGGCTTTTGGCACAGTTGGGCTGGAAGGAGGAACAGCCTAGAAGTTCTGAGAAAGATGACTTCAGGGACTTCCCTGGTGGCCCAGTGGTTAAGACTCTGCCCTTCCAATGCAGGGGGCGAGGGTTTTATGCCTGGGCGGGGGGAACTAAGATCCTGGTGGGGGAGATAAGGCTTTTTGGCGCCACCAAAAAAAAAAAAAGAATGACTTCAGAAATGACTTCTGCAAATGAATGCCTGGATTATCCTCCAGCCTCCTCTTTGACCTCGGGGAAGTCTGACATGCTCCGGGTCTCAGTTTCCGCATTTGTAGAATGACCGCGATCAAGGCCAGTTTCTCAGGTCCCCTGTCTGCTCGGAGTGTGGAGGTAGACGAGAGGCTCCGGGCTCAGGGTGTGCTCCAGGAGCAGCCAGGAGCATGAGGCTGGGATGGGCTGCCAGGAGAGACAGGGGAGCAGAAAGATGAGCAGGTCCAAGGAGGCCAGGAAGTCCAGAGGGGTGGCGGGCAGCGGCGGAGGGGAGAGGACAAAGGGGGAAGGCTTCGGAGCGGGGAGGCAGATGGGAAGGAGTGGCCCCCGGGTGGGATGGCAGGGAAGCCGGCGGTCACAATCACAGGCCCAGCAGTAAAGCGTGATGCCACACGCAGGACGCCAGCTTCGGCAGAGAATGAGACTGGGGAACTAATGAGCTCCGGAGGTGCAAAAGACGCTTTCGTGCTAATTCTTCCTCCCTGGGAGCCGCCGGGGAAGGGAGAGAGGACCGTGGCCTGGGCTGGGCAGCTGGGTCCCCACTCGGGGGCTCAGCCTGCCAGTCGGCCGCCGGCTGGGGCTTCATGCCAGGCCTGCCATGCCCCAACCAGCCTGCCCGCCCGCATGCCCACCTTGGGCCCGGCTGCCTCTGGCTTCAAGCAGGGAAAGAAGGGGTTTTCCCATGGCTCGGTCCCGGGAGCAAATGTTGAGACCGTTGTGTGCTCACCTGGATGGAGAATAAGCTCAGTGGCTTCTAGGAGCTGGGGCTGGGACAACGGACAGCATCGTTGAGGCTGAAAAAACATTCAGCTCTTCACCACTGTTGCTGATGACAATAACCAGCTTCATGACAATAATAACATTGATGATGATAAGAACGGTTTCCTGTTATTGGCACCTTCTGGAGTCTCATGGTAGCCCTGGGAGGTATCCAAAGATTTTTCATCCTTGGCAAGACAGACGTTTTTGTCCGAATAATTCTTTGTTGTGAGGGGCTGTCTGGTACCTTGGAGGAGGTTTAACAGCATCATTTCTACTCACCAGACGACAGTGGCACCGACTCCCGTAGTTGCGACGACCAAAATGTCTTCAGAGATTGCCAGATGTCCCCTGGGGAGTGGAGGCGACTGAGAACCACTGATTCTATCCAATTTTACAGATGTGGAAACTGAGACTCATGAAGGTGACTGCCGTCTACCTTACAGCAGCAGTCCCCAACACTTTGGGCACCCGGGGACTGGTTCTGTGGAAGACAGTTTTTCCATGGACAGGGGTCAGGGTGGGGGGCGATGGTTTGGGGGTGATTCAAACACACTACATTTACTGTGCACTTTATTTCTGTTATTATTACATCAGCTCCACCTCAGATCATTAGGCGCCAGATACTGGAGGGTGGAGGCCCCTGCCTTATAGAACTGGATATCCAATGTCAGTCTGTAATATTTCTCCCCACCCTCCTCTCACCACCCCCCCAACCAGTTCTGAGGAGTTGTTACTTATTTATTTTTTGGATATGGAGTTCTGGATCTTCTATGCATATATTTACAAAATCGGGATCAAACTGACGATGCCATTATGTAACTTGCTTTTCTCATTTAACAACCTAGCACATGTATGGTGGAGTGAGAAAAGCAAGTTGCCGATCTGTGTATAGAACCTGACACCCCAAAAAAAAAAAAGAACCTGACACCCTTTGTGTAAACACACACACTCATACATGTGGGTGTTTTGTATCTGCATAGAAACTGTCCAGAAAGACACACGCAAAATTGTGGTCCATGATTTCCTCTGAGGTTGGAGTGATGGGAATGGGAATAGGGGAATTTAAATGTATATTCTACATGTCTGAACTGTGTGAGTGTTTAACCACCCATTTCTCTTTCATTTTGAAAACTAAGAAAATGACAAGACTATCCCTCTCTGTTAACAGCCACCTAGAACATGAATGTTTAAATACTGCAAGATGCTCCCTGGCATTGGTATGCTATCATGAGTCTGACCCTTTCCTTTGGTTGAATCTGGAGACTGTTAACAGACATCCTGATTGTATATAATGCTTCAATGAACAGCTGAAGCTTGCCGTTTGAGAATGAAAGCCTGGGGACTTTTCCCTGGTGGTCCAGTGGTTAAGGCTCCAGGCTTCCACGGCAGGGAGTGCCGGTTCGATCCTTGGTCGGGGAGCCAAGTTCCTGCATGTGGTGTGTGGTGTGGCCAAAAAATTAAAAAAAAAAAAAAAGGAAGCCTGGCCGGAGAGGGGGTGGGTGGGAGGCGATTCCTAAAATTTTGCATCAGTTCAGCCCCCTAAAATGCACTTTACTGCATCACCTCGTTTAATCCTGCGGATGGATAGATTATGGTTCCCATTGTACAAATGAAGAACCCGATGCCAAGAGGCCCAGTAACTTGCTCAGGGTCCCACGGGGATTAGCCAGGGTCAGAGAAATGTTAAATACTGGTTCCATACTAAGACTTTAGCCCTCAACTGAGTCAAGGGATTGAAAGAAAATACAAGAGATGGTAACGCTTTCCGTGTTTGATTTTTAACATGCACATGAATCTCCCTGGAATCTGGCTGGAAAGCATCAGAAAGGCGGGAGGGTGTGGGTTGGCTGTGTCTCTAACACAGTAGCACGCGGGGTCCTTATAGATGTCCTGTGTCTTGACGGTGGTGGTGACAAAATTGTGTCGAACTCAATACACAAGCAAGTGAGTGAAAACTAAAAGTGGGAAAGGGAAACTGGTGGAATCTGAACAAGGTGTGTGGATAGATTTCCTGGTTGTGATTTGTACTATGGTTATGAAAGACGTTACCACTGGGGGAAGCTGGGGGAAGGGTATACGGGATCTTTCTATGCTGTTTCTGCAACCTCATGCTCATCTACATGTGTCTCAAAATTTTAAGTTTTTTAAAAATCCAGATTCCAATTTAGGAGGCATGGGGTAAATTGGAAGACTCTGCACTTCTAAAGAACTCTCAAGGGGTGCTCTCTAGCCAAGATCTAGAACCAAGCCCTTCAAGATGCCTACTAAGCAGTTGAAATGTGGCCAGTCCGAATTGATATGCACTACAAATGTAAAATACACAGTGGATTTCAAAGACTTAGGGTGGAAAAGAAAATGTAAAATGTTTTATTAGTGATTTTAAAAATTTATTATATGTTGACATAGTATTTTGGATACATTGTGTTCAATAAACTAGATGAATACATTTAATTTCACTTATTCCCTTTTGGTGTTAAAAATGAGGCTATTAGACAATTTAAGATTATGTTTGTGGCTTGCATTGTATTTCTACTGGGTGGTTCTGGGCTACAGCATAGGAGGAAAATGGTATCCAAGAAGTTCCAGAGAACTAGGAGGTCCATTAGTCAGTCAACAAACAGTTCCTGAACATACACTATGGGTTAGAGGTGAGTCAAGAAGCCATAGACCCTGATTTTAAGGAGCTGGCACTTTCAGATGAAACAGCGGGTGACTGAGCAAGGTCCTGAAAGCCAGGGAGACGGGATTTCAAGGAGGAAGCGAAGGACAATTATGGAGTCAGAAGCTGTGGTGATATTACAGCTGCCTTCTCGACCTGGCTGCAAGCAGATGTGCTCAAAGGATGAATCTAATCTTCTTTCCTTTGATTCAAGCATCAGGCTAAGTGTGGTCTGTGTGCTAACTCACTGAATAATGGCCCAGACAGCCTCACAAGGTAGGTACTGACAGTAGCCCCATCTTACAGTTCCCAGAGAGCGGCTCAGAAAGGTGACGTGACCTTCCCAAGCTTGCACAGCCGGAAAGGAGCCGAAGGTGGATTTGAACCCACTTCTGCCTGACTCTGGAATCGCCTGGGCTCAACTGCAATGAGATACAACTTTTCCTTGCTGGAGAAATGCAGTTGCATTGTTGCATGAACAATCCACTGGTGCAGGACTCTCTCCCGTGTCAGTTCTCCAAAGGATGGAAGCGGGCTGCCCAATTCCTGCCCTCACCCCAGCCCTACAAACTTGATTGACTGTCTCCACAGCCCGTGCTGCTGGAAAACTTGATTCTCCCCCACCCCTAGAGCTCCAGCCCCGTCCCATCCCCCACGCCAGCCCGCTGTGGCTGTGGATATGGGTCAGTTCGTGGAGTGGGCTTGGGGCTGCCAGCACCTGGGGACTTGCCCCCGTGGCCCAAGCAAAGTTGGAGTGTAAGTCACCTCCACCTCCCTCCTCTTTCTTCCCGCTATATCCTCCCCGCTGGCTGCCCGCAGTGGCCCCCAGCCCCCTCCCCCACCCCGCCTCGGCGTCAGCGCAATTTAATGTCTCACCGAGCTGTCCTTATTTGACAAACAGGTGATTTTGCTAATGAGGAATAAATGAGATCCACAGGATAAGAGAGGGTGTGCAGCAGCTGGCGTGAGGGCAAGATGTGCCGAGTTTATTAAAATAATATCTGGCCACATGCTCGGCGCCCAGGGTCCAGGCTGGAGGAGCGCCTCGCTTTCCTCACTGATGCCTTCTGCTCCTCTCTGGCGGTCTCGGTCCCCTCCCAGCTTCCGGAAGGTGCCTATTCCCAATGCAGGCTGGCAGGGCGGTGCACACCCCCAGTCCTCCGCAGTGCCCCAGGGGTAGGGGCCGCCGGAAGGCTCTTAATCGGAACATGATGGGCCTGATGGATGATCTGAGTGGGGTGGGGCGAGTGTGTGTGTGTGAGCGCACGTGTGTGAGCGTGTGGAGGGGATCTGAGTGGGAGTGGCATGTCTCACGGAAACGGGGTGGGGGGGAGTGGGGGAGAGCTGGAATTGGATGAGGAGTGTGGGCAAGCAGGGAGAGGTGGGGAGTGGGGGACCGGAGGGGGAGGGAGAGAAAACAGAACGCAACAGGAAGACAGAGTGCAAGAGGTAATACAAGCAGAGAGAAAAGAAGGAGACACAAGGACCGCACAGCGTAGCCCAAACGGTTGGCCCGAGGAGAAGGAGAGGGACGCAGAGGGATCCAGGGCGAGAGAGAGACAGACACTTAGAATCACAGAGATGGACACATACAGAAAGATGGAGACTAAGAATCTGGCAGCTCTGCTCAGGGCAGGGAGACGGGGAGAAGGAGGAAGAAGGAATCTCCTCCTAGAATTCCATCTCTAGAAGGAATCTAGAGATGGAGCCAGAGGAGAAAGGAAAGGAGCGGGAGAGGGCAGAGGCTGGGCATGAGGAAGGAGGAAGGAAGCCGAGCAGGTGGCCAAGAGTGGAGAAGCGAGAGCAGCTGGGGATTCCAGGAGGGCTCTGCCCTTGACTTGGGCTGAGCATCCTGCCTCTCTGCCTCAGTTTCCCCACCCAAACGCTGGGGGTTGGATTGAATGCCTTGTATCCACTCCCTCCTGTGCTGCTGGCTGGTTGAAAAAGGGGAGAAGAGAAGGTTAGGGTGGGGGAGAGGCGGGGGTCACCAAATGGGTGTGACATCTCCTATTCTAAGGCTAGGACTGGGGCAAAAATGTGACCCCAACTTCACAGCTGCAACCTGGCCGTGGTCACGCTAAGCCATGGCTCTCCATGCACTGGGCAGGGAATGAAGGAAAAGTCTGGAACAAAGGAAACAGAGAGGAGGCCGAAGGTGGGTTTGGGATGAAAGGGGGAGAGGGAAGTCGGAACTGGCCAGTGTCTGGAAGCCCAAGGGGTGAGTCTTGCCCTTCCCACCTCTGTCTCTGCTCACTCTGTTCCCTCTGCCTATTTTGTTGCCTCTGTTGGGAACTTCCTCCTCCTTTTCTTTCTTTCTGGGCCACCTGGACTCAGCCTCAAAGTCCAGCCCCAATACACCTCCTCTCTGAAACTATCCACCATCTCCCATTCCTCTTTCCCCTGAGCCTGGGAACAGTCAGGGGAAGATGAGGGTGGGGGAAGTCCTGGAAGGCTTCCCAGAGGTGGTGAGGTCTGGAATTCAGTTTCAAATGAGACCTTGACTCCCAAACTTCAGTCAGGTACCCTCTTTGGATCTTATATCCCACCTGCCTATGCCCACATTTACTTAACAATGCTAAGAAAAAAAATTAGAAAAATTTGGAACTCTAGCAATCTAGGAAAAAATATCTGGGTATAATACAGTGGAGAGTGAAAATCCAATGGCCCTTGATGGGCTTGATCATGTGCTTTCTTGTAGGAATTTCTCTTCCTTTGTGACTCATGGACATTAAACACGTGTGTTTGGGCACTGCCTATAATTCCTGGATGCAGGAAGACAGGGGCCAGCATCTAGTGGCCCCAGATGGAAGCCTGGGCCAAGGCAGGAGGTGGGAGAGGGTGTGGGTGTAGAGAGAAGGGGTGGGTGGGGCAGGCAGATCTGAGAGGGCCTTTAAAATCAGAGGAGAAGGGTGGGCTTCCTTTGGGAGGCAACAGGGAGCCAGAGAAGGTTAGGAGAGGCAGGCAGAAGCCTGTCCAGGGAGGCTCCAGGTTACCAGGAGGCGCGGAGTGGGGCTGGCAGGAGTCTCCCATGGGCCACGTCTCTGTTGCTGGCCTGGCCTATACATCCGTCAGTGCTCTGTACCCACTCTCGCCTCCTTCATCGTTCTCCTCTCTGTTCCTCTCACTCTCTGTGCCCCTTTTTCTTTCGCGTGCCCTTCTGTCTGTCTGTCTTTTAAAGTCACCGTTAGGACTTCCCTGGTGCTCCAGTGGTTGGGGCTCCATGCATGTCCATCGCAGGGGGCACAGGTTAAATCTCTGTCAGGGAGCTGAGATTCCCGCGTGCCACGTGGTGCGGCCAAAAAAAAAAAAATTAAAAAATCACTGCCATTTTCCCTCTGGGTTCTAGCACTTGCTTGGCCCCTCCCCCACCAGGCAGGCTGCCCCCTCCTCACTGCCCACCTCTTTCCCCCTCCCTCTCTCCTGTCTCCCAGCTCTGTTGTCTTTACCAAGCTCTCCCCCCAGTGTCTCTCTGCATCTGCCTGTCTCTGAGTCTGTGTCTCTCTGACTCAGTGCCTCTCAGGCTTCGTGTTTCTTCCTTTCTCCCTCTCCCCTGCCCCAAAAGACAGGGGTGTCCCATCCCACTCCGGGGCCGTCATCTTCCAGTGCCCCCCTGCCCCCACCCAGGCAAAGCATCTCTCACACTTGTGCACCCAGCCTGCAACATGTACCCACGGCTCACATATCCCCGCCCCACCTTGGCCACCTGTCCTGAGGATTTGCCCTGTCTTCCTTTGGGTATAGTTAAGCTCGTCCTTGGGGCTTCCCAGGTGGCGCTGGGGTAGTAAAGAACCTGCCTGCCAACGCAGAAGATGTAAGAGATGCAGGTTCGATCCCTGGGAGGAGGGCATGGCAACCCACTCCAGGATTCTT
Organism: Odocoileus virginianus; assembly: GCF_023699985.2. Taxonomy (NCBI): domain Eukaryota; kingdom Metazoa; phylum Chordata; class Mammalia; order Artiodactyla; family Cervidae; genus Odocoileus; species Odocoileus virginianus. The sequence goes on along the minus strand of NC_069685.1, from coordinate 56,947,672 downwards.
ACCTGGAGAATCCCATGGACAAAGGAGCCTGGCGGGCTACAGTCCACAGGGTTCCAAACAGTCAGACACCACTGAAGCGACTTAGCATGCACAAACTCCTATCTGACCAGCTGCAAGCCCAGGGCAGGTCACACAGTAGGTCTTCAGGAGTTGTTTCAGGAATCTTTCTCTGGCTGTTTCCTGCTCCTGTGTGGATATATCCCCCCAAGAAACTCACCCTCCCCCGGGGCAGAGGAGAGAGGGAAACACCCCGCTAGTCCACCGCGTTCCCCCCTCACACTTTCTTGACAGTTTTCCTGTCGCGGGCTGTCTTCCTTCCCATCCATCATTTCCTCTTTTCCGCTGCCTCCTCCAGCCCCACACCCCCATCACTCTTGCTCAAGCGAGCTGAGAGCTGCCCAGCTCTGCCTCCTTCGGGTACCCTCCCCTACCTCCATTTGCACTGGCCCCAAAGCAACCAGCTTCCCCTCCCAGCAGCATCCATCAGGGAGTCTCCACAATGGGGAGGGATGTGTTTGGAGAACTGAGATTGGAAATGATTACAGGACATGCTTAGAGCTCAATTAATAGCCCAGGAGCCACACAGACACAGGCTTTACCTGACCCTCCTCTCCCCTACCCCCAGCCACACGCCCCAGGCTGCAGTAACGAGTGGAGGGCAGAATTGTCTTCTGAGATTTCCCAGTACCAACCAATACCAATGGGAGACCCAACACCAGCCTTTAAGAAGGAGACTCAAAAGTTCTATCATGGTATTACATTGTAGGCATTTATCCATGTTTAGATCTTTAAAAAGCAATTTCTAAAATTCTAACACAGAATGATTCAAATGACAACATGACAGCAAAACAAAACAGACTGGAAAGAAATAAGCCATAATATCAATAGTGGCTGTCTTTGAGTGGTGGGACTCTGGGTAAGACATATATTTTCTTTCTCCTTTTCTGAATTTTCCACAAGTTTCTTAATGGGCATCCTCAAAATAATTGTTTTCAAAGGGCTGCGTTTGTCCATGTGTGTACATACATTTAACACTGATTTAACAGTGCTATTTGGAAAGTACTTGATTTTCACGTTTAAATTTTATTTATTTTTTTGAGTGGGTAATACATTCACATGGTCTGTAATTCAAAATGTACCAGAGAAGGTAGAGAGTGAAACCTCTATCTCAGTCCTCACCATCCCTGGCCACCTGGCTTCACTTCCTGGAGAGAAAGACTAGCACCTGTTCTTGTGTATGCTTCTCGACACAGCATCACGTTAGGAATTTGTTTGAACAATTTTTATATTGGAGTTTAGCCGATTAACAATGCTGTGACAGTTTCAGGCGAAGAGCAAAGGGTCTCAGCCATACATACACATGTATCCATTCTCCCCCAAACTCCCCTCCCATCCAGGCTGCCACAGAACCCTGAGCAGAGTTCCCTGTGCTGTGTAGTAGGTCCTTGTTATCCCTTTTATTAATAACTATAGCAGTGCAGACATACACTTTTAAGCAGAGATGAAGCGATGATTTCTTTTGCTGTTGTTGAGTCACTCAGTCGTGTCTGGCTCTTTGTGACCCAATGGACTGCAGCACGCCAGGCTTCCCTATCCCTTCACCATCTCCCACACCTTGCTCAGACTCATGTCCATTGAGTCAGTGATGCCATCCAACCATCTCATCCTCTCTTGTCCCCTTCTCCTCCTACCTTCAATCTTTCCCAGAATCAGGGTCTTTTCCAGTGAGTCAGCTCTGCACATCAGGTGGCCAAAGTATTGGAACTTCAGCTTCAGTATCAGAGCTTCCAATGAATATTCAGGGTTGATTTCCTTTAGGATGGACTGGTTTGATCTCCTTGCAGTCCAAGGGACTCTCAAGAGTTTTCTCCAACACCACAGTTCATGAGCATCAATTCTTCGGTGCTCAGATGATTTCTTTAGCATCACTCAATTTTCCTCCCTGCTTCAGGATGACTCAGTCCTAGACCAAAGGCTGAAATTTCCCCAACCTGGGGAAAGTGGTCTCTCAGACTCTTGAATGAACTGTTCTAGAACCCTACCTGCCAACCCACCTGGCTTCTCAAGATATCAAGGACCCAAAGAACCCCTTGCCCTTCCCCTTTTCAAACACTCTATTATTCCTGACTATACAAGCAATACTTCAGTAGAGACATGTAGTATAGAATGTCCTCTGTCATCCCACGCTCAGACATAACTAAAGGGAATGCTTTTGGCTGATATTCTGGCAGCTTTTTCTTTTTTTAAGGTGTGTATTTTTAAAAAGTGGGTTGGAGGGGGGTGTGGATTTCCTGGAAGTCCAGTGGTTAAAACTCCTCCAAGCTTCCAGAGCAGGGGGTGTGGGTTCAATCGCTGGTTGGGGAACTAAGATCCCACAAGCTGTGTGGAGTGGCCAAAAAATAAAAAATGGGAGCTGGACTGAGCAATGTGTTGACATTTTCCATTTTTTTAACCTAATTTATCTGCCCACCTCAGCACAGAGAGAGCTTTCTCATCAAAAGATCATTTTCGAGAGGTATTTTGGGGTGAAAGAAGGGAAACCCTTTGAGGTCCAATGTCTTTTTGTTTTTGCGGGACCTGGAACTGGATGAGGTCTAGATGGGTGATGTCAGCCAAGCGAGGTGACCCAAGGTTTCCCTGATGCTTTTCCTGGAAGGCAGGAGTCTCCGAAGTGCCCAGAGAGGAGCAGTGCCCCCTGCCAAGTAGGAAACAGACTTTGCTAGAAATGATGAAGGGCTGCCTTGCTCTAACCCAGCGCCCGTGGTCCAGGCAGTGGGGACCTGCGAAGCCTCCTTTCTGTTTCCAGCCGTGTCTCTCCTCTGCAGACGGAGTCAGGCAGACTGGCAGGTGGAGACGATGGAGGTGGTGGCGGCAGGTCTGGGGTGAGCTGGGAGGGGTGAGTGCAGAGAGGGCGGTAATTAGGAACCAGGCAGTATCACAAATCTCCCAGCCATGCTGACACCCGCCGAGAGTGATCACACACTTGGAGTCAGCCCAGACAAGTGTGAAGGCCCTTCACTCCATCGCTAAGGGAAGAAACAAGAAGGGGAAGATGAGAGCTGGGGAACCACACAACAGCCCCACCCCCCAGCTCTCCCTCCGAGAGCCCTGAGGTCATCCTCACACTTCCCCTCCCTCAGCCCTGACCTGGGGCAGGGAGCTGTGACTCAGAGGTGTGGTAGGGCAGTCGCAAACCCTGCAAGACGAGGGGAAGGTCCTGGAAGCGTGTGCCCTGAAGTAGGAAGGTGAGGAAGGACTCCATCACGACACCCAATCAAGGCGATGTAGATGTTGCCAAGTCCTCAGCCAACTCCAATTGCCTCTCATCGAGAGAGGCAAAGCATGATTCCTGTGTTTGAAAAATTGGTCCCCAGGGAAAGAGGAAATTGATACGGGTTGAAAGGAGCCTGTGTACCAGAAATGAGATGTGCGCTATTGATATTTCTCAACAATCTTGCCATTTGCTCAGCAAAGAAATGGAGGCTCAGAGAGGTTGGGTCCTTGGCCCGAGGGCACAGAAGTGGTGGAGATGAGATCTGCCTATTTTGGAAGTCCAAGCTTCCATCACACCATCTCCCTGTCTCCTTGAGAAAGAAGAAGTGAAGGCTTTCTCTATAAGGGATAGCTTCTTAGAGAAAGAAGGGTTTCAGAGGCTGGGAGATGGGTAAGTGGCCCTCCGAATTCCAAATAGATAAACAGGAACAAAATCTCTCCTCCACTCCCCAATACACACTGGGGCTGGCTTTGGTTCTGCTGAATCTTTGGGGTCAAGGATTCTGGTTCTAAGGGAATTACAGAACTGGTGGGGGGGGGGGTGTCTTCCTCCTTCTCTGGTTGCAGCAATTTCCTACCTAGGGAGCTGCTTGCAGGAGCATCCTTCATTGGTCACGGCACAAGGCCTGTGGGTGACTCAGGTTTGCAAGTTCATTCTCTTCTCAGCTGGGTCTATAAGGAGTGGAAGAGTGGGAAGGTGGGGTCATCAATGGAAGGTCCCCAAGATTAGGCTAAGACTTCACTAAGGATCGGTAGTGATAGCCTCTCTCCAACCTCCTCTCCTATTGCTCCCCCACCCCCCACCATTTTTCACTCTGCTCCCAGAACATCTCCTGACGTGTAGCCTCCGCTCCCGCTGTTCTCTCGGCCTGGAACACACTGAGTTTTAGATCTCTGTTTGACTGTTTTCTACCCTACACTGAGCGCTTAACTCCAAGTTTTCCTCTCCGAGAGGACTATCCCTGGCCAAAGTTGCCTCTTTTGATTCTCTTTTCCTATGGCACTTGCTGCTAAACAAGCGAACAGAAGGCAGCGGCAGTTAGGGAGAGGAGAGTCCTGCATATATCTGTGACTAGGATGTGTACATGTGCATGTGTGACCGTGAATGACCACATGTGTGTGCCTGCTTGAGTCTAGCCATGCATGTGAATGCACTTGTGAATTTGTATGTGATCTCTGTGCACCTGTGTGTCTCTGTGAGCATCTGATAGCGTGTACATGTGCGTGTGAATGTATGCATATACATCTTTGCATATGTGATCATGTACGTGTGTGGTTCTGTACATAGAAATATAAATGAATGGATGAGGCAGATGCATACATATTTATGTGTCTGTGTAATACCTCATTCACATACACACACGTGGATTGGAATGTGTACGAGTGTATACGTATTTATGATTGTGTGCACATAAGTGTCTGCAAGGAGATCAAACCAGTCCATCCTAAAGGAAATTAACCCTGAATATTCATTGGAAGGACTGATGCTGAAACTGCAGCTCCAACAGTTTGGCCACCTGATGCAAAGAGCCGACTCAATGGAAAAGACCCTGATGCTGGGAAAGATTGAAGGCAGGAGGAGAAGGGGATGACAGAGGAAGAGATGGTTGGATGGCATCACTGACTCGATGGACCTAAGTTCAAGCAAGCTGTGGGAGATGGTGCAGGACAGGGATGCCTGGCATGCTGCAGTTCATGGGGTCGCAAAGAGTCGGACACGACTGAGCGACTGAACAAGTGTCTACACTCTTCCAAAGATTTGTGTCCGAGTGGCCCTCCCTCTCTCCTTTTGTTTCACCTCCTCTATCTCCCACCGTCCACCCTCCTCCACTCTTCTTCCTCCTCTTGCCCAGGTGTGCTGGCCTAAGAATGGCCACTTCAGGTGGCCCTCCCTGCTTCTCTGGCTTAGGGCATTCCCAGCAGGTGGGAAGCAGCTCTGGAGGGGATCTCAGCAGGTGAAAAATCCAGCTCCAGCCCCCACGGAGCCCCAGTGAGAAAGGAATTCCCTGCAGGCCCTTCCCTAATCCCCCAACAGATCCCTCCCCCACTTACCTCTAGCATCTCCTGGAACAAAGGACCCTTTTTTTCCGTTCTGTACTCATGGGTGGTCCCATTCCTGACAGCTGGGTGGGGGTTGGGAGTGACTGCAGAGTTGGGGGTGAGGGCAGTTGGGCAACCTCTACTGGCCTCAGTTTCCCCTGAGAAACAGAAGACACTACAGAAGGGTCAGCAGGCAAAACTGCCCAGGTGGTTCAGTTTTACCACTCTATTCACTTACCCATCTCAGGCAGTGTTTACTGAGAACCTGCTGCGTGCCAGGCTCCCTATTATGGACTGGAAACCCAGAGAAGAACAAAAGGCATCTCTCTATCCTGAGGAGTCCATGGTGGAAGTAGAGTTGGTGGGGGGAACCACAGAGAGCCACAGAGATCACTCGACTCCTGGATGGAACAGTGTTGTACCAGAAGGCAGGTGGAGGATTTAAAACCTTTGCACAGCTCCCCCTCACCTGCTTAACTGAAGTCTAGGTTCCCTAGCGTGTCATTCAAGGCCCCCTTCAATAAGGAGGTGTCCTGTACGTGCAGCTGTGTGAGAGAGAAGTGGACCTTAACGTGGAGTTTTGGTAACTAGAGATGTCAGGGAGGAGCCTTCCGAAAGGCCACGACTTAAGAGTGTGGCAGCTGGACCCTGCAGTCTGATTGGTCCACAGCCATTGGTTTTGGGGTGGCGAGGGGCTGTGATTGATTCCATGTATTGATACTTGTGCACTGCAGGGGGTGCTCCAGTTGACGAAGTGCCTGCCCTCCGTCACCTTTTCCTCTGAATTCCAATGAGGCTGTTGTTATGATGCCCATCTGGCGTGTAAAGAGATGGAAGAAACAGGGAAAAGCAGCGACTCATCCCGAGTCTGCACGGGGCCTAGTCCTTGCCTCCCTTCGAGGGGAAACACCTTGAAACCCCCATGCTGAAAGGTGTCTTGGAGCTGGCAGACTCCTGTTTTGTTTACACCTGCTTCTGTTTTGACGTTTTCATCAAATAGCTGTTCCCTCATGTCACCTTTAGGAACACTTATATTCCTATGAGTTCCATCATTTACCTGGCCACCCATCCATCCACTCCCTCTCCATCTACCTATTCACCATTCCTACACATCCTCTACACCATTCCTGTACACCATAGCTCATCTATCCATTTACCCACCTATCCACCTCCTCATGCATCCATCTCCTCACCCTTCCACCCACCCACAGATATCTTAGCCCATTCACCCATTTACCCACTACCCACCCCTTCATTTAGTCACCAATTCATCTATCCATCTTCCATCTACCCATCCACTCATATTTTTGTTGTTGTTTTAGTAAGTCCATGGGGTCACAAAAAAGAAGAGTCCATCCATATAACCATCTACACTGGAAGGACTGATGCTGCAGTTGAAACTCCAATACTTTGGCCACCTGATGGGAAGAACTGACTCATTTGAAAAGATCCTGATGCTGGGAAAGACTGAAGGCAGGAGAAGCGGACGACAGAGGATGAGACCTGTTGGATGGCATCGCCGACTCAATGAACATGAGGTTGAGTAAACTCCGGGAGTTGGTGATGGACAGGGAAGCTTGGTGTGCTGCAGTCCATGGGGTCGCAAAGAGTCAGACACGACTGAGTGACTGAACTGACTGAATGCTCTCCTATCCATTCAGCTACTCATCCTTTACCAAACAATGCACTCATCCACCACATACCCACCAGGGCATCTTCCTATCCATCCACATTCTCAGTTGCCCACCAATCTACCCATCCACTCACCTACCATTATCCAGCCTCACCCACTCACTTATTTTTATACTATTGCTCCATTAACACACTGATCTATCTTCATATCCACTCATCTATCCAGCCATTTGGTCACCCCATGCTCATCTACTCATCCATTATTCCGCCCATTCACCTATATTAACCATTGCTTTATTCACCCACCACCATCTCCCTATCCATTCACCTACCCATTTATCCAGTCATCACACACACATCCATCCAATTACTGACCCACTCTAGACTATCCACCCATTCCATCTATTTGACCAACCAGTCAACCATCCCTCCAGATACCCAAACAGACCACCTTCTGAGCAATCCATTCATCCACCCACTTGCTCATGCACCCATCCATCACTCCTGGGCACAGATTCCAGGTGGGCTTAATGGAGCCATTGCATCAGGCTTGCAGAGCTTATCCTGGGACATTCCAGTGACCACCCACCTGCCCAGGCCTGCAGGAACTGGAGGCGGAGATGGTGGCGGTGGTGGGAGTAACTTAAATGCAGTCTTCTCCAGGGTGTAAAGATCAGCTGGAAACTCTTCCAGGCCCAGCACTATTAAGTTTGGAAATGAAGGAAATGGGAGATGGAGACAGAAACCTGGGGAAGGAGGGGGTGGTGGTGGTGGAGAAGACTCCTAGAAAAGAGACTAGTGAGCTAACTAAAAAGGGGAGGCGAGGGGCTTCCCTGGTGGCCCAGTGGTTAAGACTTCACGCTCCCAGTGCAAGGGGCACAGGTGCGATCCCTGGTGGGGGCATTAATAAGAGACCACTTGCCAAGTGGCAGGGCCAAAAATGAAAAAGAAAAAAAAAAAAAAAAACATTGAAAGGAGAAGAGAAAGAAACAGAAGTTTATAGAGAAAGAGAGTGGGAAAACACAAAGGGCGGGGGGTGGGGGGTGGAATGGAAGAAAGACAAATGGAAAGGCACAGTACTTGTAGCGGCAAGGAGGAGGGTGAGAAAGCCAGGAGAAAGCGGAGGCGCGAGGGTCCTGAGTGTCCCCGCTCTGGCCCTCCCCAGCCTCTCCGGAACTCCCGGAAGCCCATCCCGGGATGGATCCAGAAACCACAAAGCCCGCGGAGAGCGCAGCGCTCCAGGCTCACCGGAAGGGCGGCTGCGTGGGCTCTGCCGGCTGCACCATCAATTAGGCGATCACTGGGCCTGGCGAGCCGCAGCTTCTGTGGAAATTACCTTTTAATTTCTTAATTACATTGTCCTTACCTGCAGCTCAACCCGCCTCCGAGTGGTGCACGGGGAGCTGATTTTCTTGAACCACTCTCCAGGTGCCATAAATTAGGATGCCGATCGCCTGTGAGCGCGCTGGAGAACCCACCGCCTCCGCGCACGCGCACAGCCGACGGGATATTTGTGTTTCTTTCCGCACCCTGGGGGAGCTTCTGCTAACGCGCTCCCTTCACCCCGCTTCATTGCCACCAGGAGACCCCAAGCCGGTTCCAGGGGCATGGGTACCTGGGCTCCCACATACCTGAGTGCCAAGCCCGGCCCCTGCTGTGTTATGCAGGTGAACCTCCGTTTCCCCGTGTGTCACATGGAAATAAAAATAGCATCTATTTGCATAGATTGTGAGGCTTAAAGGAGATAAGCCTTGTGAAGCACAAGATCCCAAAGTGCTGTCAAAATGTGAGCTAGTTTTCATTCGTTTAGTGAGTATTTATTGAGTGGCTACTATGGATCAGGAGCTGCTGAAGGTCTTGCCTAGACAGCATATTAAAAAGCAGAGACGTTACTTTGCCAACAAAGGTCCCTCTAGTCAAAGCTATGGTTTTTCCAATAGTCATGTATGGATGTGAGAGTTGGACTATAAAGAAAGCTGAGCACCAAAGAATTGATGCTTTTGAACTGTGGTGTTGGAGAAGACTCTTGAGAGTCCCTTGGACGGCAAGGAGATCCAACCAGTTCATCCTAAAGGAAATCAGTCCTGAATATTCATTGGAAGGACTGATGCTGAAGCTGAAACTCCAGTACTTTGGCCACCTGATGCGAAGAACTGACTCATTTGAAAAGACCCTGATGCTGGGAAAGATTGAAGGCAGGAGGAGAAGGGGATGACAGAGGATGAGATGGTTGGATGGCATCACCAACTCAGTGGACATGAGTTTGGGTAAACTCCAGGAGTTGGTGATGGACAGGGAGGCCTGGCATGCTTCAGTCCATGCGGCTGCAAAGAGTTGGACATGACTGAACAACTGAACTGAACTGAACTGAAGGCCCTACAGACACAGATGAACAAAGCATAGTGTCTGCTGTCCCGGCAGGAGTAGTGGTTGTGGATGATGATGGTGATGGTGGTGGTGATGGTGATCATGATGGTGATGGTGATGATTATTCTATGCTCAAGGGATTCCAGGATTTGTGAGATCCATGCTGCAGATGCATGCCTGGAGATGAGGTGATGATGGGGAGGCAAATGAGGATTTAGGGTGGAGGAGTTGTCAGATGGGGTTGATCCCTGACACAGGTGCAAGCACATCTTGGAGATGGTGTTCCAGTGGCTTGCTTAAGCCCACCCGGCCACTGAGGGATCTTGGGTCTGCCCGTGCAGTGCTTTCTCTTCCCATAGCTCAGTCATTCTCAAAGTGCGTCAGTCTGACTGGAAGCAGCAGCATCACCAGGGATCTTGTTAGAAGTACAAATTCTCAGACCCTACCCCAAGATCCTCTAAATCAGAATCACTGGGGTCAGGGCCAAGGAGTCTGTGTTTTAGCAAGGTCTTCAAGCATGGTAAAGTTTGGGATGTACTCTCATAACTGACAGTGTTTCCTTTGCTCACTGCCTTTACTGGAGGAAATGGGTCAGGATGCCCGATTTATGACAATCAGAGCAGCACCCAGGCTGAGATATCACTACACATTCATGAGAATGATTCAAATAAAATAGACTGACAATACCAAGTTTTAGTAAGAATATGGAGCAACTGGGACTCCTCTATATTGCTGATGGGAAAAAAACATTTGACAGTTAAATTGTTTTTCTTGTAAAGTTAAACATACTCTGATTATATAGGACCCTGCAGTCCCACTCCTAGATATTTACCCAAGAGAAATGAAAATTATGTTCACACAAAGACCTGTTCTTCACCTTTTCAGGCAGTTTCACTCATAAGAGCTCCAAATGGTCGATGTCCATCAGTTAGTGACTGGGTACCAAATCGTGGCGCTTGCTTGGTTGCTTCAGTTGTGTCCGATTCTTTGCAACCCCGTGGACTGTAGTCCACTAGGCTCCTCTGATCATGGGATTCTCCAGGCAAAGATCCATCTCTTCCTCCAGGAGATCTTCCCCACCCAGGGGTAGAATGTGTGAGAGCAGGCAGGGCTAACATTTGTTGAATGACCCAATGAGTGAATACACAAAAGGCCTAGAACCAGGTGTGGTATATCTTTGACACTCAGTACAGGTTCTGAGTGGACCCCATAGCTCCTACCTCCAAAAGGCATTCTCGATGGGTTTGTGTTTCTCCATCTTCACCAACTTTGCCTCATCCAAGCTTCCATCATCTCTGGCCTGAGCAACTAGCCAGTTCCTAACTGGCAATTTCCACACTTGCGTTTATGGTTCATCCTGCTCCCAGTGGCCAGTCATCTTTGCAAAATGTGGATCGGAATTGTGTCCTCCCCTGCCTAAAACCTTCTGATGGTGTCCTTCTGATGGTGTCCCATTGTTTGTGGCCGTGGCTTCCCAGGTCCTGAATGATTTGGCCCCATCTACCCCCACTAAGCCAGGCTTCAGCAATATGTGAACCGTGAACTTTCAGATGTTCAAGCTGGTTTTAGAAAAGGCAGAGGAACCAGAGATCAAATTGCCAACATCCTCCGGATCATTGAAAAAGCAAGAGAGTTCCAGAAAAACATCTATTTCTGCTTTATTGACTATGTCAAAGTCTTCGACTGTGTGGATCACAATAAACTGTGGAAAATTCTGAAAGAGATGGGAATACCAGACCACCTGACCTGCCTCTTGAGAAACCTGTATGAAGGTCAGGAAGCAACAGTTAGAATTGGACATGGAACAACAGACTGGTTCCAAATAGGAAAAGGAATATGTCCAGGCTGTATATTGTCACCCTGCATATTTAACTTACATGCAGAGTACATCATGAGAAACGCTGGGCTGGAAGAAGCACAGGCTGGAATCAAGACTGCCAGGAGAAATATCAATAACCTCAGATATGCAGATGACACCACCCTTATGGCAGAAAGTGAATAGGAACTAAAAAGCCTCTTGATGAAAGTGAAAGAGGAGAGTGAAAAAGTTGGCTTACAGCTTAACATTCAGAAAACTAAGGTCATGGCATCTGGTCCCATCACCTCATGGGAAATAGATGGGGAGACAGTGGAAACAGTGTCAGACTTTATTTTTGGGGGCTCCAAAATTACTGCAGATGGTGATTGCAGCCATGAAATTAAAAGACGCTTACTCCTTGAAAGGAAAGTTATGACCAACCTAGATAGCATATTAAAAAGCAGAGACACTACTTTGCCAACAAAGGTCCGTCTGGTCAAGGCTATGGTTTTTCCAGTAGTCATGTATGGATGTGACAGTTGGACTGTGAAGAAAGTTGAGCACCGAAAAATTGGTGCTTTTGAACTATGGTGTTGGAGAAGACTCTTGAGAGTCCCTTGGACTGCAAGGAGATCCAACCAGTCCATCCTAAAGGAGATCAGTCCTGGGTGTTCATTGGAAGGACTGATGCTGAAGCTGAAACTCCAGTACTTTGGCCACCTGATGCGAAGAGTTGGCTCACTGGAAAAGATCCTGATGCTGGGAGAGATTGGGGGCAGAAGGAGAAGGGGACGACAGAGGATGAGATGGCTGGATGGCATCACCGACTCAATAGACATGGGTTTGAGTAGACTCCGGGAGTTGGTGATGGACAGGGAGGCCTGGCGTGCTGCGATTCATGGGGTTGCAAAGAGTCGGACATGACTGAGTGACTGAACTGAACTGAAGCCCCACTAACCTCTCCTGGGGCTGTTCTCCTTGGAGTTGTTGGAATAACCAGCTCTCTCTGACCTCATGACCTTGGCACTAGGAGGTCCCTAGGCCTAGATTGCTTTTTTCCAAGTCATCATATGTGGCTCCTTTCATCAATTTAGGGCTCAGCTCAAAGGTGTCACCTTTTCAGAGACACCTTCTCTGAACCCCCTGTCTGAAGCAGCCCATCTCCAGGCTTCTGTTTCACTTACCCAGGCATTTACTGAGCAACTACCTGATGCGAGGCGCTGTTCTAAGTGCCGAGAAAATAGTAGTGAACACAATAGGAGATGTCACACCTTCTTGCATGCCTCTGTAGATCTCAAAACATTTCACTGCCTTGTTTGGGAACCTGCTTGTCTTCCTCACCAACTGCCAAGAGGGCTGGGTCTGAGTCTGTCTTGTTCACTTTGTTCACCCAAGCACATTAGGTACTGGGTAAACATCTGTTCAATAAAAGAACAAATTACTGGATGGATGGCAGGCAGCCTGGCCAACTGGGTAGGTGTTCAGAGCAGCAGAAACACCCTCCACCTGGCATTTGGCTCTTGCTAAGGTCTCCCTGAGCTCAAATGAAGCTTTCTTCAAAGAAATCTCACTGGCAGCCCTACATCGTGGTATATCCATATAGTAGAATACTACTCAATAATACAAAGGAATGAACTACTGATGTATACAATAACATGGATGAATCTCAGAAGCGTAATGCTGAGGGAAGGAAGTCAAAAGCCAAAGGTTACATACTGCATGATCTCACTGATATGAAATTCTAGAAAAGGCAAAACTATAGTGACCTGAACCTGAACTTTGATTGCCCGGGGCCAGAATTAGGGTTGCGGGAAGGGTGGAGAGGGAATGACTCCAAAAAAAGCACTCTTTTGGGTGGTGGAAATCTTCCATATCATGACTGTAATGGTTGTGCATAATTAGTCAAAATTCATTGCCTTGCCCACTTGGAACTGGGGGATTTTATTGTATGTGAATTATCCCTCAATAAAGCAGGTGGGGCATAATTCTTCTCCTAAGATGGTATCCTAAGGAAATATTTAGAGTGTGGACAAAGATTATGTACAAGGATGGACTTTGAAGAAATGTTTATTATGGTGAAAAACTGAATACAAACAAAATGTCCAACTGTAGAGGTGGGATGAAAAAAATGATAGTCTTGGGATGTCCCTGGTGGTCCAGTGGCTAAGACTCCTCACTCCCAATGCAGGGGGCCTGGGTTCGATTCCTGGTCAGGGAACTAGATCCTGCATGCCTAAACTAAGAGTTGGCATGCTGCAATGAAAATTGAAGATCTTACATGTTGCAACTAAGATCCAGCGCAGCCAAAAATTGCTTTTTAAAAAATGGTAGTTTATGCACAGGATTGATTGCTGTGCAATTATTAAAATAATTTAAGGACGTGAAAATACATTCATGATAATGCCCACTGAAAGACAACGGATAGAATGTAGGTTCTGGGGGCAAAATGCCTGTATTGAATCCTGGCTGTGTCACACACCAGCTGTACAATGTTGGGAAAATATTTAGTCTCCCTAATCCTAATTTTCTCATCTGTTCAGTAAGGATGTCAATAACATACTGTATAGGTTATTGCCAAGATTAAACAAAACAACACAAGTAAAATTCTTAACATCTGGGGACTTCCCTAGTGGTCCAGTGTTAAGACTTTGCCTTCCAGTGCAGGGGGCATGGGTTTGATCCCTGATCAGGGAACTAAGATCCCACATGCCACACTGTGCCGCCAAAAAAAAAAAATTCTTATTAAAAAAAAAACAAATTGGTTAGGGCTTCCTGGTTGTCCAGTGGTTAAGACGCTGAGTTCTCAGGGCAGGGGGCATGGGTTACACCCCTGGTCTGGGAAGATCCCACATGCTGCATGGCATGGCCAAAAAAAAAAGATTGGTTACAGTTCCAACAGTAGCAGGTGGTGGAGCCAGACCGCGACCCCAGGGCATCTGGCTCCAGAGACCACACTTTTTGCCACAACCCAATCCTGCAGATGTCAGGCTAAGATCAACTGGGCATTTCCTCTTTGCCATAGGAAGTCATGGATGGTTTTGTAAAAAGAACTGGAGAGAGAGTTCAGTCAAAACGTAGTCGGGTCTCCATACCAGAATAATTGCTTTCTGTCTCCTTCCCACCTCGAAAGATATTCAGGAAGAAGCCAAAGATGTTCTGTTGGCTAGGAATTAGAAACTTGAACCTGACCCTTCAACTCTGACCTGCTAGGAGAAGCAGATCATTTCCATCTGTGCTGCAGATTTCTTGTCTTAATAAAGATAGAGCTGGGGGAGAGAGTGGGGGGAAGGGGAGGGAGTGTTTCTAAATGTGAAAAATAGCAACAAAATACCCTGAAATTTTATCTCAGCCTCAAGAGGAGATCAGGCATGCCAAAGTATCTGTGTTATTGATAACAATAACGATAGTGATTATTATATTTTATTTTTCAATCGTGGTAATTATTGTACATTAAATCATTAGCATTCATTATTCCTACAATGTGTAATTAGGACAATGGTGGATAGATTGCTCTTGACTGTAATGAAGTTTTTATAATTGTAATTTATTGGCATCAAATTACCTTTCTTAAAACGAATCTGAACATCACACTCTTAATTCTGGGGAGGGGGGTGGCAATTATTTTTAATTAATGTTTCTTGTTTGTGCCACGCAGGGGGAGCTGTCCGACCAATCCAATTCCCTGTGTCTGTGAGGAAGTTAACCAAGAATATCAGAGGCATTCTTGAACCACTCATCTATCACGAAACCTCCCCCTCCTCCCCGTCCCCTACTCTGTTTCCAGCATTTCCCCTCCTCTGAAGCAGCAGCCACAGAGGGAAGAAAAAAAAAATAAAGAACCAACGATTTACCAACATGATTAGCTGAGAAGACAAGAGATGATGACGCAGATTATTTAAGCCAATTTGTTGCTAAGTGTGAGAAGAATATGTATATTTTTCCTTCGTAAATGGATGAAAAGACAGCCTTGTCTTGGAGGACATGGACCCTGGGGGTGTATTACGCTTTTGCTGTCTGCAAATTTTATTGTGAGGTTTAATATAGGCTGGTGAGCTTCCCCCATCCTCACCAACCCCATCTCATAATTAGCTAAGGTGGCTTTTCCCAAAATATGAATCTACCTCTTGTGAGGCTGAGCGAGAAGTCTCAGGGCATTTGTTTTACTGTTGTAATATGAAATTGCCTATATTTGACTGGTTTTGACCTACAAAAGGGCTTCCCTTTTGGTTCAGCTGGTAAAGAATCCTCCTGCAATGCAGGAGACCTGGGTTCGATCCCTGGGTTGGGAAGATCCCCTGGAGAAGGGAAAAGCTACCCACTCCAGTATTCTTGCCTGAAGAATTTCACAGACTGTGTAGACCTTGGGATTGCAAAGAGTTGGACCAACAAAAATGGCAGTTTAATGGCTCACATGAATCTGTCCACTGGGATGGTAATGAATGAAGTGACTCCTCCCCAAAGATGATGATGAGGAGTGAGAGAAAAGGTCATTAGTTTGGGAGGCTCTTGGATGAATAAAAAGGTTATATGGGGACTAGAAAAGACCCTGATGCTGGGAAAGATTGAGGGCAGAAGGATTAGGAGGTGACAGAGGATGAGATGGTTGGATGGCATCACCAACTCGATGGACATGAGTTTGAGTAAACTCCAGAAGTTGGTGATGGACAGGGAGGCCTGGCGTGCTGCAGTCCATAGGGTTGCAAAGAGTCAGATGTGACTGAGCGACTGAACTGATTTCCCAGGTTGCCCAGTGATTAAGACTCCGTCTTCCAATGCAAGGGGCACAGGTTTGATCCCTGAGGGGAAACTAAGGTTCCACATGCTGTGGGATGTGGCCAAAAAAAAATTTTTTTAAAGGAAAAAAAGGAGTAGTATATGTAAGAGCAGTGGGCATAAGGAAAAGAGGGGAAGGGACATGGAGAAAGGTCCACGTCCATGCTAATCACCCATGAGATACAAGGCATAGCTCAGGTCCTTTCTGTGCAGAAGTGAAATTATCTTCACAAGCTGGTTAGTGATTGGAGCTGAAATAGAAATTGGGGCAAATTCTGACGTTAGCGAGGCAGCACCTCTGTCGAGGAGGACAAAAGCTTTAGTACCCACCCCCAGGAAAGGCAGTATGAGAAATGAGTCTGGCCAATCAGACCCAGTCGTGTCCCATACAACCTCTGAGACCTTCAGCCAGCAGTTGGTGCTTCTGAAAATGTTCAATCGCTAAGTCCTCAGTCGTGTCCGATTTTTTGCAACCCCATAGACTGCAGCACCCCAAGCTTCCCCGTGCCTCACCGTCTCCCGGAGTGTGCCCGGGTTCACGTCCATTGAATCAGTGATGCCATCAAACCATCTCATCCTTGTCTCCCTCTTCTTTTTCTGCCTTCAGTCTTTTCCAGCATCAGCTTCTGCAAATGCTCCTCTCTAAAATGAGAGGAAACTGGGGTTCTCTTTTCACAGGACCATGGTGAGGGTTAAACGAAATCATTTCCATGAACATATTTAGCATTGTGCCTAGCAGAGTAGATGCTAAAAAAAGTTCACTTCCCATTTCCTTTCATTAATGAATCTCTGTATTTAAAACAGGGTCTGTGGCTTCCATGAACGAGCAAGTTGTGCTGGGGATGTGTCGGTAGAAGAAATAGAGGGCGGGGGGAGAAGATCTCATTCATGATGGGGTGAAGGTGGGCAGCGTACATCTCATTTCTCGGCAAAAGCTGCAATTTGCCAGTCCTTTTAATTATTATTTTTTATTATAGATACAAATTAAAAATAAACTGTGTATCTCATTCACAGCAGGGATTAAAACTGTTCTCTAATTATTATCTTTGAATCAATCTAGCTTCCATTAGCTCTGCTTGCTGAGGTATAATTGAGGTGTGTGTCTGTGTATGTCTCCTTGGTTTGTGGAGAAGACAACTACTTCCATTTGATGTGCCAACTGTCTCTTCCAAGGCTCCCATTTCACTTTTTCTTTCCTCTTTGCCAAAAAATCTTGGAAAGCAGAAGAGCTGAAGGGTATTCAGCACAAGAATCCCCATTCCCATTTCACCATTCTTAAAATTTTTATTTAAAAACCAACATACAGTTTGCCACACAGAGGTGCTTCTTTTTTTCGTGGGCACAGAGCTTGGCATGCAGGATCTTAATTCCCAATCAGGGATCAAACTTGCGCCCCCTGCATTGGAAGGTGGAGTCTTAACCACTGGCCCACTAGGGAAGTCCCCAGAAGTACTGTTTTGGATTGGGCTAGGAGTGGGAACAGTGATCTGAAATCAATCAAGTCAATACATAAAAATGGCCAAGCTCAGTTTCTTCCTAAATATGGGCATTACCAGTCTGTGAACTTCACAAGGGCAAGGAAGTTCGTCTGTCTTGCTCATTGCTGTGTGCTCAGAACCTAGAATAGTGCCTAGTATCTGTTTAGTTCTCAGTAAATATTAATTGATTTACACAAGCATGTCCCTAGGATAATATTTGCAAAATGCATAGTAGATGAACACACAGCACATAGTACATGGATCATGGTAGCCCTCAATAAGACACAGCTCCTATTATTGTTATCACCATATCCAAGCTCAGGTGGGCCATCCTGAGACTATCTTCTTCCCTTAAATTATATTTTAACATTCACTGTCTCACTAGCTCCATTTACTCACCCCTTGCTCTGAATCTGTGGTGCTTTGCGTATATCATTGCTAATTCTTAGGCACTCTTTGTAGGTTTATTTTGTTGTTCAATCGCTAAGTGTGATTTGTTGCTTAGTTGCTAAGTCTTGTCTGACTCTTTTGTGACCCCAGGAACTGAAGCCCGTCAGGCTCCTCTGTTCACGGATTTCCCCAGCAAGAATATTGCAATGGGTTGCCATTTCCTACTCTGGGGAAACTCCCGACCCAGGGTTTAAATCTATGTCTCCTGCATTGGCAGGAGGGCTTTTTTTTTTTTTTTTTTTTAACCACTGAGCCACCCGGGAAGCCCAGGCTTATTTTACAGATAAGGAAAACTGAGGCTCAGAGAGATGAAGGCACTTGCCCCAAGTCACACAGCTGATAAGTGATGGAGCTGGGATTTGGACTTAGGTCTCTGTTGGATTCCTAATACTCAGGGTCTCTCTTATCACTCTTCTTCCCTATCTTTCACTCTCCAACTCATTTATTTATTCCAAGTGTGCAAAGTAAGGATTTTTGGTGTCATTTTCCAGATGAAGAGACTAAAACCCAGACAGAAGTCTTCTGACTTGCTCAGAGGTCCGGTGGTGTCATATGTCACATACATGAGGATCTCTTGCTAGTGGCCAGTGTACCAGCTGTGGATTCTTACCAGGGAACCTCCCTGCCTTCCTGTACTGGGCAGCTAATCAGATGGAAATTAAAAAATAAGGACTTTGAAAAAAAAAATGAGAGGTTTGAATCCAATAAATAAAGTTCAAATATTGAGACCAGAATAGCTTCATGGTGCTTTCAGCAAGAAGCTGAGTTGAAATCATATAACTAGAAAAGGGTTAAGTGCCAAGCTTGGAAAAAAATTAAGCATTTGTTCATTCCTGCTTTGCACAAATATTTTTTTAGCAGCTATTGCAGGGAACAAAAAAGCTGGACTCTGCCTTCAAGAGTTTATGATCTAGTGGGGGAAATAGATTTTATAAAATATTCACATGACATATGTAATTATGACTGTGACAACATATAGGAGGGAAAAACACAGGGATTACAAGAGATGGTAACAAAGGGATACAATATCATGCCGTTGAAATCAAGACTTGCTTTGGCTAATGCTACCACTCTCCCCCTGATTTCTGGTAAAAATAAAATCAGTGTCAGATCTAGGCTGAGTCTTTATAAGCATTTACCTTTGCAGTCATAGAAGGTTGGGTCCAGGTGGTGCCTCCATCAACCTAGGCAAGCAAACTGCTGGGGTTGTTTGTTACTGCAGCATGACCCAGTCCGTGCTGACATAGACATTGGTTCTCCCAATGCTATGCACTTAGCTATGCACTTAGCTGTCAGGTGAATTTATTTTTGGTGTGAGTTGTTTTGTTATTGTTTAGGAATCGACCCCAATGAAAGAACCTGAAATGCAAACAATACCATATGCACATGCAGTAAGATTTTCCCTTTTTTAAAATTCATGACCTTAAAGCCCGAGAAATGATCTAAATTTTCATCAGATGACTAGTTAGGATAGAATGAAACCATTGAACGTAACAGAGGGAAAGATACAGAACTTAACATATGGACATGGATTTATAAAAAGGTACACACACGCACACGTATACAAGCAACAGACAGGCATGTAATACACCATGATGTCACTAATGATTCACCTTAGTGAACTGGATTACAGATAATTTTTTTGTGCTTTTCTGTGCTTAGAATCAATAGAAAAATATGACTACAAATTTTAAAATATTGTTTAAGAAGGTTTTTGAAATAAGATGAAAATAAGTTTTGCATAAAGGTGTCTTTGTGATGTGAGAAAAGGGTATGAGATTGTGTACAGAAAAAGGTAAAACTTGGGATATGTCTGCATGGAAAAAAAGACTGGAAGGAAACATACCAAAATGCTAATAGTCAATTTCTCTGGATAGAGTGATTTAGAAAGCTTTCTAGAAACTTCCATTTCCCCCTGGATTTTCCCATTTTCTATAACGAGCACAAATTGGTTTTATGATAGGAAATACAGTACTTTAAAAGCTGGTAGCAATACCAATACCTTGATAAATTGCAAAATACCTCTCTGTCTCCCTTTTTCCAAAGACTTCTCTCCTCTCATCTATTTTTATCACTATATAAATGTGTCCTTCTCATAAATTGAGTGGGTCTAAAATGGAATCCTAACTTTTAGTGGCTGTCTTGACTTGGTTCTAAAAAAAGAAAAAAAATGGTGCCACATTCCCTTAAAAAAATTAATATGAACCAGGTTTCTCTCACTCAGAAAGACAGAATTAATAACAGACACACAAACCTAGTGTAACACTAAGCACTGTCAAAAATACAGCACCAATGACACATCTGTACATTCTAGGAACGACCAGTGCTGGCTGCTATTTCTATGGAACATTTCTTTCAAAGATGCCAAGATGTTTTACAAAGATATGATCATACTGTTCATTTTCGCAGGCTTGGGAGAGAAGGTGGAAGAGGGTGGCATCTCCTTTGCTGGCTGAGTGAGAGAGGTGTCTTCATGTGCACAGAAAGTCACTGGGCTAACCTTGCTGTGACTGCTCTGGATTGCTGTGATTCAGTGGCCCTCCCCCTGAACTTGCTTGCTCTCTTCAGTTGGCAAAGCCCTTGGCTTCCTGTGTAGGTCTCAGTCTCCACGGCACATCTCAGAATCAGTCTCAGCTTCTCTATGGGAGGTTTTTGAAGGACACAGACCCTTCAGCACACTTACCCCAGCTAGCGACCGTGTCTTTCTTGCTGTGCTCTTTCATTCAATATCTGCCTCTCCCTGTAGACTCTGGACTCAGGAGAGCATGGCTTTTGTGTGTTGCTCGCTGTGTCCTCAGAGCCTGGCACATAGAAGACACTCATTGAATGGTTGTTGAATGAATAAATGCGTGAAAGCGGCCCATGGGATCCTGAATGGCCCACTCCCACCATGGAGGAAAGAGGAGTCCAGAGTTCCCTTTGCCTCTGGCCGATTGGTCTCTCTGAGCCAGGGCCACATTATGACTTTCATGGCCTCCTTCTCCCATAAAAATATAAAAACTGTATTTTCTAAATGTGTTGTTACAAAGATGGATATAATATGGGCTGGAGTCATTGTTATATGTACATTATTCATTTTTTTTATTTTAAAATAAATAAACATTAAAAGTTGTTTAACAAACAACTTTGTTTTCTAGTCCCTAGAAGTTGTGTTCAACAAACTGGAAAATTTTTAAAGAGACGGGAATATCAGACCTCCTTACCTGTCTCTTGAGAAACCTGTATGGTGGTCAAGAAGCAGCAGTTAGAACCTTACATGAAATGACTGACTGGTTCAAAATTGGAAAAAGAGAACAAGAAAGCTGTATATTGTCACCCTGCTTATTTAACTTTTATGTGCAGGGTACATCATGCAAAATGCCAGGCTGAATGAATCACAAGCTGGAATCAAGACTGCTGGGAAAAATATCAACAACTTCAGATATGCAGATGATACCACTTTAATGGCAGAAAGTGAAAAGGAACTAAAGAGCCTCTTGATGAAAGTGAAAGAGGAGAGTGAAAAAGCTGGCTTAAAACTTAACATTCAAAAAAACAAAGCTCATGGCATCCGATCCCATCACTTAATGGCAAATAGAAGGGGAACAAGTGGAAGCAGTGACAGATTTTATTTTCTTAGGCTCCAAAATCACAAAGATGTTTGCTCTTTGGAAGGAAAGCTATGACAAACCTAGACAGCATATTAAAAAGCAGAGGCATCACTTTGCATATAGTCAAAGCTATGGTCTTTCCAGTAGTCATTTACAGATGTGAGATTTGGAACATACAGAAGGCTGAATGCTGAAAAATTGATCCTTTGAATTGTGGTGCTGGAGAAGACTCTTGAGAGTCCCTTAGACTGCAAGGAGATCAAACCAGTAAATCTTAAAGGAAATCAACCCTGAATATGCATTGGAAGGATTGATGCTGAAGCTGAAGCTCCAATCCTTTGGCCACCTGATGTGAAGAGATGACTTATTGGAAAAGACCCTGATGCTGGGAAAGATTGAGGGCAAGAGAGAAGGCGACGACAGAGGATGAGCTGGTTAGATAGCACCACTGACCCAATGGACATGAATTTGAGCAAACTCCAGGAGATAGTGAAGACAGAGAAGCCTAGGGTGCTGCAGTCCATGGGGTTGCAAAGAGTTGGACTTGACTTAGCGACTGAACAACGACCCTGCAAGCACGGTGGGCCCCAGGCACTATGTCTACTGTGCCCGGTGGAAAGGGCAGCCCTGTGCCGACCTCGTCCCCCGTGCATACGTTATAAGCTTATAAGGTCTTTTGACAGCCAAGAACAAGGACATTTGAGATGGTCTAGGGGAGAGGGAGGGTCAGTTAAGAAACCCAGCAGGACCCTGTGGGGCTCCTGGGCATGACTTTTGTGTGTCCTCCGTTCCTTGTTTGTAGGGAACAGACTCCAGCCTCCCTGACCTTCCCTGAGTTCCTAAGGGTAGATTTGAACAGTTGCTCATCAGGGAAGGGAGAGGATGCAGAGACAAAGGAGGAACAGCCAGGAAACAATAGTGCAGCCTTGGGGAAGAGTCTTGGCTCTGCCTCAAGGGATACAAGAAACTGTATCTTTAAGCTCCCTGTAGAGAAGGAAATGGCAACCCGCTCCAATATTCTTGCCTGGAGAATCCCTAGGATGGAGGAGCCTGGCGGTGGTGGGTGGGTGGGGATGGGTGGGGGGGGAAGGGGGTTACATTCCAGAGGGTCGCTAAGAGTTGGGCACAACTGAAGTGACTTAGCACACATAAACTAAAAGCTCCAACAAATGGAAGATGGAACTGTTTGATGAACAATCCTTCAGAGAAGTCAGGACCAGCTGAAGCCAGACTATAACTCCTCACCAGTTCCTCTTGGGTTGGGACACAGGTGTGAGAGGCACGAGCCCGCTCTGTTCCCCTTTGTTTGGCAAAGCAATAAAGCTCTTTTTTTCCTACTTCACCAAAAACTCTTGTCTCCAAGATTTGATTGGCACCAGTGCATAGAGGCCAAGCTCTGGCATCAGTTAGAGACTGCTTCCCCAATCAGAGCTTCAGGATAACTACTGAGAGGGTGAGAACAGCATCCCAGGCAGTGGTCTGGGTATGTACAAAGGACCTGGGGCAGCATGTTTGAGTCACTAGTGGGAAGCCAGAGGTCTGGCGGAGCAGGAGAGATGGGCAGGAATTCCAACCAGTTTCTTGAGTCTCATTAGGAAGCTCTGGGAATTGGTGATGGACCAGGAAGCCTGGCGTGCTGCAGTCCATGGGGTCACAAAGAACCGGACATGACTGACCGGCTGAACTGAACTGAGGAAGCCACGCTTAGGACTCTTGTGGCCCTCTAAGGTTCTCACTTTCCCGGCTGGTCCCCAAACATTCCCAGCCCAGGCCACCCAGCTCTGGGGCATGGAGCAAGACTCAGGGAGGGCTGGTTTGATTAGATCACTGTCAGGGAGGGACGGGAGGTTAATTGCTATTCTCTCTGAGTCTGGCTTGGCCGGGGAGTTCTGCTCACAACTCTGTGTGTGTGTGTGTGTGTGTGTGTGTGCGCGCGGATGCGCGCGTCTGCATGTCCCTGTTCCGAGGGAAGTTCGGCCTCGGGTTGGAGGGAAGCCACGGGGCCAGGGGGCTGCATAAGTTCTCTCTTCGAGTTCAGAGCCTTGTCTTGTCTGGTGTGCAGCAAAGAGAAGTACTTAACAAGCATTAAGGGACACAAATAATGCCCCCTTTCTCCTCTCCGCCTATTCTTCCCTCTCTCTTTTCTTGTAAATCCCGCTCCTTGCATGTGAATAGCGGAATGGCTTCATCTGGGACCTTTAATCAGATCCCTGGTAGGCACTAGGAGGGCAAAGTACTGGAGGGATTACCTTTTATTTTAGGGTTTTTCTCCCCTAGTTTTGCCTATCCACCCCCGCCCCCTCCCCCGGGCGCGTTTTCCTCCCTGGCGTTTGTTCTCAGCAGAAGTAAGTAAGGAAGGCTTACAGGGCGGGGGAGGGGAGCTTACAAACTTAAGGGGATCGGGCCCTATTCAGCAGGGCTTGTCCACAGTCTTTCTGCTTTTGTTCCTGGGCCATTCTTCAGCTGATTTCTTCACTCCAGTAAAAGCACTTTAATTCCCTTTTAGATACGGAGAATCCGTCTTCTTCCCCTGGCTGCCCCCTCCCTCCCTCCACCCCACACACCCCATTTCACTTTCTCAGACCCTTTATGCTGCGTCCTCGTCCACCCCAACAAAGACCTAACATCCTCGCTGCAAAGTATTTCTTTCACCGATCAAGTGAGGCTGGGGAGAATCTGGAGGAGGGGGAGGGGAGCAGAGCGCAAAGGAGGAAGAGAGGGGGCTTCTTGGGGAAGAGGCCCTCCCCCTGCCATAAACCGAGGCTGGGGAGACCCTTGGCTTCGGACTGTAGCCCCTTTGGTCCCTGCCGCGCCTTGGATCCAAAGGAAAGGCGTGGGTGCCGGCACGTGTGTTGGGAAGGACCGAGTGTGTGTGAGCGTGTGCCTGTGTGAGCCTGACAGGGGCAATAGAGACATCCGAGGCCTGGTGTGGGCTTGGTCAGCATTCCTGAAAGAAGCCAAGAGGTTTCCAGAAGAGGACACAGGCCCTTCAGCCTCCATCAGAGTCCCTGAGACCTCTCAGCGGAGCATCAGAGGGACCAGACGCAGGGCCTGGGGCTCCCGATCTCCGGGCTAAGAACAGACAGCATCTTGGGAAAATGTTTGAGACCTGGAGGAAAATGGCTGGCTGCAACATAAGAAAATAAAGCCCTCAGCTCCAATGTAGAATTTAAAGTCTGCACAATGTATCTTAGGTCAGCTGTCCTAAATGTTCAATTCGACATTCATAAAAATTTCATGGCGTATGAAAAGAACTCGTGGGGCAGGTTTCATTTTTTCTCTCCATCCGTGCCTCCCTCTCTCCCTCCCTGTCTCCTTCCTTTCCCGTGATATAAATGAACACCTGCGGACCAACCCAAATCTGGAGCATTGCTGTTACTTAGTATAACATACTTAACACTCGTATCACAGGGACAGTGTATCCTGACTTAGACTGTCTTGGTCCTCCCATCCTGATTCCAAACCTCTCCCTCCCTGCCAGAGGTAACCATCTCTTTATATTCCCCAAACGATATTCCTTTATTTATTTATTTTATTTTGCATTTTGTAGCTACACCTGTGGGATCTTAGTTCCCCAACCAGGGATTGAACCCTGGCAGTGAAAGCACCAAATACTAACCTCTGAACCGCCAGGGAATTCCCATCCCTTTCTTCTTCTTCTTCTTCTTTTAAAATAATTTTATTTATTTATTTTGGCTGTGCTGGGTCTTGGTTGCTGTGCAGGCTTTTCTCTAGTTGCGGAGAACAGGGGCTGCTCTCGAGTTGCGGTGCGAGAGCTTCTCATTACTGCGGCTGCTCTTGTTGTAAAGCACAGGCTCTAGGGTGTGTACTCACTAGTTGCGGTACACGAGCTTCGTTGCTGCAAGGCACGTGGGATGTTCCCGGACCAGGAATTGAACCCCCATCCCCTGCACTGGCCAGGCAGCTTCTTTTACCACTGAGCCACCAGGGAAACCCTCCATCCCTTTAGTTTCAGTTCAGATTTTTCTCACCCTGCAAGAACTTGCCAAGCATGCCTGCGGATGGCTGGGCAATCATAGCCGACCATCAATTCAGTGAGTTCCTTACAAGCAAACTGCAAAAGGAAAATGTGAAAAATCCTTCCAGATTTTTTGACGGCAAAACCAGGTCTCTGTCCTGCTTTTAGTTGGATTTTATAACGTGGGAAGGAGGCTTCAAGGTAAGCGTGTCCTTGTGCCTACCTATCGGGAAATGGTTCTGCCTGGAACCTTCTTTCTTGACGGAATTGTGTGCTATCGTTACCGGCCTTGGTGTCCTCATCTATGAAATGGGAATAGCAACTAGGCTCGGCTTTTCACTGAGGAAAAAAATGGGGGCGGGGAGGATGAGCAAGAAGCAATCTCCCTGAAAGATAAAGTGAGCTATTCTATCTTCTCCTCTTTCTGTGTGAGACGTGAGAGAGATGAGACCCTTTTCAAAATGTCGACAAATTGACGCTGGGCCATTTAAGAGAAAGTGGGCCGGGGCCGTAATAACCCAATTGGGAGTCTGAGCGGCAGAAGGGGCTGGCTTCCTCACCATGCCAGAGGATGGGCAATTACTGCCAGGCATTTTCCGGGCAAAATAGAAGGCAGAAAAATAGCAAGTAGGGGCCCCAATTATGGAGAGTCATTCTCAGGACGAAAAATGCTGTCTCATTCTTTTGCTGCAAACTGTGGTCTGTGAAATGAGGCGTGGGGCAGTCAGAGTGGTTAGAAGATGTGGAAATTTCAGCGGGGATAATGTCTGGTCTTGGCCTAGAGGCTGAGCTGGGGGAGGAGGAGGATAGCTGGGTGGTTTGGGAACCTGTATGGATTGCTTCTCCTTCCTGGTTGGTCTGAGACCTGAGGGAGGCATATTTTCTCCTGGTCCCCCAAATAAAGCAAGGGATCTTTGTCCCTCTGTGCTTCTAGACTTGCAGACAGAAATGACCGTGTGTCTTAAGCCACCATGAGGGTTTTAGGCAGTGGTGTGCTTGTAAAGCTTTAACATCAGGCTCCATCACTCCTGCCCACCCGCTCCGATCTGTGAGCTCGTCAGTTTCCATGGTGCAAATATTCCTGCTTGACATGGCAGAACAGAGTTGGGAAGCAACCACCGTGTGTCTTTTCAACCCTCCTCCGATGTGGGCAGCTGTTGTTTAGTCGTTAATTCGTGTCCAACTCTTTTGCGACCCCATGGACTGTAGCCCGCCAGGCTCCTCTGTCCATGGGCTTTCCCAGGCAGGAACACTGGAGCAGGTTGCCTTTTCCTTCTACAGGGGATCTTCCCAACGTTGAAGATTCCACATCTCCTGCATTAGCAGGCAGATTCTTTATTGCTGAGCCCCCAGCGAAGCCCTGATATGGTCATGTTTGGTCCTTCTATGACAAAGAGGCATTTCATTTCCCCTGTGGAAATCTCTGCCAGTGGGGTCTGGGATCTAGTGAAGACTACCTCCACTAGTGGGGAGACAGGTTCCCCACTTCCTTTATTTAAGCAGATGGTCCTGGAAGGCATTCTGTACATTTGGGGGTTCCTAGTAGAACCGAGATCCAGGGACCCAAGACAATGGTCTCCACAATTCACCCTGGTATTGCCTTCTTTTTGAAATTGGTTCTGCTTTGTGACATGTGGGATCTTAGCTCCCCGACAAGGGATGGAACCCGCACACCCTACAGTGGAAGCGTGGAGTCCAAACCACTGGACTGCCAAGGAAGTTCAATATCACTTTCTTTTTTCTCCCTGACGTCTTCCCTCCTGCTTCCTGGGATCATCAACCAATGTCCTACGCGTAAGCAAGGAGGACGTGGTGGTGGCGGGAGGAGACTCAAGTTCAGCAAGCACCGTCGAGTGTTCTGCAGAACTGGGAAGCTACCTGGGAGACGTGCACAGCGCAGCACGCCCGCATTGGAAAAGCAGAGAGCTGAGTGCGGGGCCGGGGAGAGGAGCAAGCAAGTAAGATATCTGATGCAGCGTAATCCGCATATGTAAAAAATGCACGCACACAAATAACTGGCCGTTTTGCAAGGACCCATTGAAAGCAATTATTAAAATGATATCTGGGAGAAGGAAATTTGGAGTGAGGATAAACGGGGAAGAAAGAGAAAAGGAGAAAGGAAGGAAGAGAGGGAGGGGGAGAAAGGGCCTTCCTTATGCAGATTGAAATAAAGGAAGAAGCAGTTTGGCTGGAGATGGGAAGCATTTTGTTGCTGCTGTTCTACTGATCAGTCGTGTCCGACTCTTTGCGACCCCGTGGACTGCAGCCTGCCAGGCTCCTCTGTCCTTGGGATTCTCCAGGCAAGAATACTGGAGTGTGTTGCCGTGCCCTTCTCCAAGGGATCTTCCTGACCCAGGGATCAAACCCTAGTCTCCTGCATTGGCAGATGGATTCTTTACCCTCTGACTCATCTGGGAAGCCCTATTTGTCTTTTTATGACTGGCTTATTTGATTTTACAAAACGTCTTGAAAGTTCATCCATGTTGTAGCACGTGACGAGATTCCCTTCCTGAATAACAGTCGTATGTATGTATTTACCACATTTTCTTTATATATTCATTGGCTGATGGACATCTGGGTAACTTCCATTTCTTACCCAGCTGCCTACTGTAAAAGGCTCTTTGGGGGCAGGTCTGACTCAGCCCCTGACGGGCAGGTCAACTTATGGAAGGAAGGACCCAAGGACCCTCTCTGCGGCAGCCTGGGGCCACAGCTGTCCTGACACCTAGTCTCCCCGAAAGGCTGCACTATCTCAGGGCCGGGTGAGGTCCATCCAGCCCCCTGGGGGACCAGCTGGCTGCTGGCTCAGGCCCCCTCTTCTAGGCTGTTACATGGCCGACACCCTCCTTCTCCTCCGTGCGGGGTCTAGGTTGGGTGGGGGATGATGCTGATGGTTTTTTTTGCTTTTATTCTATCTTCTGAGTCAGTGTTCCCTGCAGAGAGAGCACTCTCACATCCTGGAGCCCTCACTGTGACTGGCACCCAAAGGTCTGAGGGGGAGGGGTCTGAAAACAGCCCTGGGTCATAGAAGGTGACGGCAATGACCTCTCTGCTCAAAGTGACAACAGCAACAACGGCAATCAGCGTAACAACACCATTTTAAACATGGGTATTAGTTACTGAGTTATGTGCCTGGCATGTTCCTAAATCCTTTAAAACATTAACTCAGTTATTTTTCGCAACAATGGACAAGGTGTGGGTTAGATGGTAGAGCTGTGGCAATGTCAGGGTACTGAGGTTGGATAATTACGTGGTGGTTCACTGTGGCTCCGGCTCTAGGGAAATACACACTGGAGTACTAAGGGAAGAAATGGCATATGGTCCAACAAAGAAAAGAAAGCAGAGACAGATAGATGGATAGGATGCTGAGAAAGCAAATGTATCAAAATATTAACACTTAAAAAGGAAAGAAAAATATTAACACTTGGGGAATATAGATAAAGGTATACAGATGTTTGTGGATTTATTATTCTTGCAACTTTTCAAGAGGTTTGAAACTGATTTAAATAAAAAGGAAAAACACAAGTTTGAAGGTGGCATTGTTATTGCTCCTATTTTGCAGATGGGGAAACAGGCATAGAGCAGTTAGCACCTGTAGGACATACTCGAGAAATGTCAGCTGTCTGAGCATTTGTATTTGAGTCCAAGGTTCGTCTTCACACGGCATGAAAATGGATAGACATCGGCTTTGAAGGGCCTCGCCTGTCTCCTCCCCAAAGTCTATGTGGACCCCAGGCTGGTTCAGACATGGCTGAGAGTGAGAAAGTGGATTCTCTCCGAGGGGCCCTCAAATCAGGCACTCTTGTCCTCCCAGCTGCAGGGCGAGTCTTGGTGGAGTCGGTCCCTCGTCCCTCCCCTGCTGGGACCCCGCCTAAGAACCCTTCGGTCCTTTTCCTGGCTCTCCCATCCTCTTTGCACCAGCAGCCCCATTGGAGGGGCCTGGCAGGCTGGGGATATTTGCCAGCAAACACAAGATGTGTGTTAAACACTCCGCCGGCAGCTTCTTCCCACCCGGCGATGTTTGCTCAGCAAACATCGCTAATTTCCCCGATTCTCAGGCTGGGCTGGGGGCCCCAGAGCAAACTTTGCTCTCCAGCGGTCCCACTGACAGCTCCACATCCTCCTCTCCACTCCCAGCCCCGCTGGCCCCCACGTATATCCCCTCTTCTGTGATTTCCTCCCCATCTAGGTCACCGCAGAGCACCGAGTCGGGCTCCCTGTGCTATACAGTAATTTCTCACTTGTTACCTATTCTTGTACGTAGCAGTGTATATATGTCAATCCTAATCTCCTAATTCATCCCCCACGCTTCCCTCTTGGCATCCATATGCTTGTTCTCCACATTTGTGTCTCTGTTTCTATTTTGCAAATAAGGTCATCTTTACCGTTTTTCTAGATTCCACATATATGAGCTAATATGCGATACTTGTTTTTTTGTTTCTGACTTATTTCAGTCTGTATGACAGTCTTTAGATCCATCTATGTCTCTGCAAATGACACCATTTTATTCCTTTTATACAGCTCAGTAATATTTCATCGTGTGTGTGTGGTACAAAGTACCACTGTAACTTCTTTATCCATTCCTGGTTTCATTTTTAAGTTCACTGGCTGCTGTCTGCAGGGGTGGAAAGCAAAACAGAAAGTAGGGCTGGTCCTGTGAGGGGACCCGCTGGTGTCCTGGTGGGACACAAAGTAGCCTGCACCAGGTTGGCGGAGGCAACAGACATGGAGAGAACTGTCATCACTGGAGAGAGTCTGAATGTAGAGAGACATGATCCATTAATCTACCCAGCAACTACTGAGCATTGGCTGTATGCCACACAGCGCTAGGTGCTGGAAACACAGCGAGTGGACAGAGCTAGATCAGATCCCAGGCTTTCAGAGCTCAGAGACACGAAATAAGAAATAACAGTTCTGATCAGACATGAGGGGAAAGATGCGGGTGTTTTGGCTGCCCTGAACCTGCAGCCGTTTCCAGAGACAAAACCCATCAGTTGGAGGAGGACCTACCACCTAACTGGGAGACGTGCTGAAGAAAACTCTGGAGATGCTGTCAATTCAGAAGTTACCCCCACCATCCTGCAATATGGCAGCCTCCTTGGAATAAGCATATGGCCTCCCAAGGTGACCGCTTTGAAGGGGAAACACCCCATTGGGATGGTTGGGTGCTGAGCTGTGTTAAAAAAGAACCAGGACTCTGAGTGGGTGGCCTCCCTCTCTCTCTGGTCTTTAGACGAAATTAGGAGGCCTGCGGGGAAGACGGGGAGAGGCCCATTAGCTCTCCCCATTCCTGCTTCCCCAGTTCTCAGGCGGCACTGTCTCCCCCGTGACTGATGACAAGTCATGGCAGGGGGCTGATTTAGAAGAAACGAGGCCAGGAGACCCCTCAGCTCCCATGCTGGAGACACCCCATTAATCTTTAACAAACAGGAAGTTCCAGGAAGCCAAGTGCTCAAGTAATGAGGCCTGGTTTTCCAGGACTCCCTCCAGGGAAAAGGAATTAACCACCAGAGGTCCTGTGGGCAGGAATCTGATTCCCTAAGGAGGGGGACTTCCCGGCCATCCAGTGGTTGGGGCTTCGCCTTCCAATGCAGGGGGACACGGGTTTGATCCCTGCTTGGGGGGCACTAAGATCCCATGTGCCTTGGGGTCAAAAAACATAAAACAGAGGCAGTATTGTAACAAATTCAATAAAGACTTTAAAAATGGTCCACATCAGAAAACCTTTAAAGACATTAGAGCAAGGGTGGCCTTGTTCTCAGTCTCTCTCATTTGGGGCCACGTTGACCATCCCCCCCACAGACTCAGGCCATAAATACCATCAATTTCCTAATATGTCTCTTTGTGGACACTCATTTTTATTTATTTATTTGGGTTTTGTTTTCTTTTGCCTGGTCGTGCGGTTTGCAAGATCTTAGTTCCATGGCCAGGGTTGGAACCTGTGCCCTTGCAGTGAAAGCATGGAGTCTTAGCTACTAGACTGCCAGGGACCCTGGACATTCATTTTTTAAAAAACAACTTTACTGAAGAGTAATTGACATGCAATAAGTTGCACCTATTTAAAGTATAACTATCTTCCTAACCGAGGGATTGAACTCAGGTCTCCCACATTGCAGGCAGATTCTTTACCAGCTGAGCCACAAGGGAAGCCCAACAAGTGGTGTGGGTAGCCTATCCCTTCTCCAGGGGATCTTTCTGACCTAGGAATCGAACCTGGGTCTCCTGCATTGCAGGTGGATTCTTTACCAACTGAGCTATCAGGGAAGGCCTTTGATACAGCATATGCCTATAAAACCATCACCACAGTCAAGATACTAAACATATCCATCACCTGTGAAAATTCTCTCTTTGCAATTCTCCCTCTTCCCTCTCTCCACACTCCCATCCGCAGACAGCCTCAGGCCTGCCTTCTCTCTCAGTATAGATGACTTTGCATTTGCTAAAGTTGAATAGGAAAGAGGTCATATAATATGCAGTCTTTTTTGATCTGTCTTCTTGCAGTTAACATAACGTTTGGAAGTTCATCAGTGCCATTTGTGTGTATCAATAGTTCATTCCTTTTTATGGAGGAGCAGTATTCCGTCATGTGCGTAGACCACAGAGTGTTTATTGATTCCTCTGCTGATGAACATTTGTAAAGCCATTCTCTATCATTTTTAAAAACGCATTAAAAATGTTTATTTATTTGGCTGCATTGGGTCTTAGTGGCGGCATAAAGAGTCTTATAGTTGTGATGTTTGGGCTTAGTGACTCTGAGACATGTGCTGCCTTAGTTCCCCAAGCAGGGATAGAACCCACATCTCCTAGCATTGCCAGGCAGATTCTTAGCCACTGGGCCACCACGAAAGTCCTTCTCTCTTTCATTTTAAATAAACTTTTAATTTTAGAATAGTTTGATTTAGTTTGATTTACAGGAAAATTGAAAAGCTAGTACAGAGGGTTCTGTATACACCCACACTCAGTTTCTCCTATTAGTATCTTACATTGCTCTGGTACATTTGTCACTTTCAATGAACTGATATTGATACATTATTATTAACTGAAGTCCATCCTTTATTTAGATTTCCTTAGTTTTACCCATTGTCCCAGGATCTCACCTATGATACCACATTATACCTAACAGTCCTAACTCCTTAGGATTATCTTGACTGAGATAGTTTCTTAGACTTCCCCTGTCCCTCACCTGGAGTTTGTCAGATGTTTTTCTCATGACTAGATTGGGGTGATGGTCTTCAGGAGGAAGACCACAGAGGCAAAGTACCATCTTCATCACATCGTATCCAAGGTACATCAATGACCAACATGATTTCCTGCTTTTAACCTTGATCACTTGAATGTCTTAGGGTTCTAAAACTCTATAATACTAAGATTTTAAAATTCAGTAATTCTCACACTTTGTATGTTTTATTCTAAAATTCTATTAGCTTAATATTCTAAAAGTCTATGCTTTCCGATTCTTATGCAATTAGAAAGATTCAAGGTTATATATAAGGCAACTTAAAGCTAGTTTATAAAGTTAACTAGCTTAATATTTCTGTGTGTTTGTTCTCAGTCACTTAGTCGTGTCCGGCTCTTTGCAGCCCCATGGACTGTATGTAGCCTGCCAAGCTCCTCTGCCCATGGAATTTTCCAGGCAAGAATACTGGGATGGGTCACCATTTCTTCCTCCAGGAGATCTTCCCGACCCAGGGATCGAAGCTGCATCTCTTGCTTCTCCTGCATTGGCAGGAGGATTCTTTATCTAGTGCCACAAATATTCCCAGATCTTACTCATTACATTTTCTAAAATTTTATGATTCTTAGGTTATATAAAATAAGAGCTGTCAGGCTTTAGGGGTTCAATTTTAAAATACTTCTCTAATTCTGAAATTTTATGGTTCTGAGTTCTTATAGAGCTAGAATTTTAAGATTCTCTTGGTCTAATATTTAGAAACTCTAATTTTAAGATGCTATTGTTTTGTCTCCTAAAATTCTAAAATAACGTAGTTGTAAGTGTTTCTTGAGGTAATATTCTAAAATTCCCTCATTCCAAGATTCTACGATCTTGCAGAATCTGCAGCTAGAGAGATATGTCTGAAGCCAAATAGTCACCCTCCCAGCGCTTGGACCCAGATTCTCCTGGGGCTCACCAGTCCAGTTCTAGATTTAGGTCAAGACCCAGCACCTGGCTCTGGAATAGAACTCGAAGATCCCAAACTCTAGGTGGCTAGCTTCTCCACATCCACGAGGGGCACCTAAGGTGCACTGAAGGCTGGCTCCCATGGACCCAGGAGCTGTCACAGGCATGGAGATGCTGCCGAATTAAATGAGCAGCCACCATTTGGTAGATGACAGGTCCTCAAGAGAACACAACACAGGACCAAAAAGTTGTGTTGAAGGCTTCTTAGCTGGCAGGCTCTTGTATCCAATGTAAATGGAGAGCTGTTTCTTCAGACCCTTTCCTTCCTTTCCTATTTTGAAATTTTGCCTGGAGCCAGTCCTTGCTAAAGGCCAATTTTCTTCCCCATCTCCTTACGATTTATGGTCCTTCCAGGTTGCTATCTTTGCTGGGTAATAGAGATGAGAGAGCAAAGTGGGTGATCATTTTGAGCAGGAGGGATGTCAAAGCTATTTCTCCCAATCTTTCCAGGTTCTTCTCACTTTCCTTACAGCTCTTGGAGAGGATGTATCAGGCAGATGGTTTTCAGTTTCAAATACAGGAACCCCACTCTGCCAGTTAGGGTTGCATTTGGCTGCAGATGAAAGAAATGCAAGTACAATAGTTGAAACAAGCAGAGGGGGTTATTTTTTCACACGTAACAAGAAATCCAGAGATAAACATTGCATTTGTAATCCAGATAGGAAAAAGTGGAAGGGCAGAGAGCAAAGGGCTAAGAACCTTCTCCCAAGATCTTGTGCTTTTCCTTGAGAATGAATGTCCTGCCAAGGACTGCCACTCATCTTATTGCCTAGAACTGGGTCACATGGCCACTAAGAGCTGCAAAAAGGTCTGAGCAAACATTTCAGTTAGCTGCATTGCGGCCTCAAGCAAAATCTGGATAGTGTGGATAAGGAAGAGAGGAAAAATGGGTACTGATAGATGACCAGCAGCAGCTACCATACCAATAGAACTTATGTAACTGGCGGCTCGGACAATGAACAATCTACCTGCAATACAGGAGATCTGGGTTCGATCCCTGGGTTGGGAAGATCCCCTGGAGAAAGGAATGGTTACCCACTCCAGCATTCTTGCCTGGACAATCCCATGGACAGAAGAGCCTGGCAGGCTACAGTTCATGGGGTTGCAGAGCTGGACATGACTGAGCTACTAACACACACACACAACTAAAGATAAAAGGAGAGAATCCTGACAAAAATGGGTTTCAGGCATGGCTGGATCCAGGTGCTCAAATAATGTTGTTATTAATTGCGGTTTCTCTGTGTGGCTCCACTCTGGGTGGCAAAATGGCTTTGAGCAACTGCAAGCTGACTTTGCTATGCTATCATGTTAGCAATCCCAAGAAAGAAGAACACTTCTTTCCTAGTAGCACTGAGGGGGTCAGACATCCATCTATGACCTTACTCCAGTATGGCTGAGAACAGAATTTGTGGTGGAAAACATACTAGGATTCATCAGGCTTGGGGAGTGTCTGGGGCTGCAGATGGGGTCAGCTCTAGTGAAACTACATGGGTGGAGACCATGAAGATGGAGGCAACACAAGTGGGGACAGGTAAGGTCATCTGGTTCCACACTAGGATGTACATGGACATGCCAAATTATTGCCTGGAAAATCCCATGGACAGAGGAACCTGGCAGGCTACAGCCCGTGGAGTCTCAAAGAGTCAGAGACGACTGTGCGACTAACACTTTTCACTTTTTTTTTTTTTTCATGGAATGCTAAACATGGGCCAAGCATCTCTCTACATGCTTTACATGCATGTTCTCATTCATCCTCCTCACAACAGCTCCATGAGTAGGTAAGATGATGGAGGTTGGGGAAACAGAGGTTCTCTGTTTTTTCTCCATGTTTTCTCCATTACTCCCAATGAAGGTCAACAGAGGATCAGCAAAGTTTCTGAATGCTGAGTCATATGTCAGAAGAGTTGGGTTTCATTCAGTCATCACATATTCCTTATTCTCCTGTGTGATTTCAAGTTCATCACATCCCTATTTAAAGACCTCAGTACCCCTCTGGGAAAGGTGCAGACCTTCCTAAAACCCTTTCATACTTAAGACTGTTGACTCTGAGGTCAGACAGCTTTGTTTCATTCTAGTCTCTGTCGTTTCCCAGCTCTGTGGCCTTGGATAATTCACCTCCTCATTTGGAACCTCTGTTTCCCCAGCCTCCATCAACCTACCTACCTTCTCATAAAGCTGTTGTGAGAAGGATGAATGAGAACATGCATGTAAAGCATGTAGTGAGATGCTTGACCCATGTTTACCATTCCGTGAAAAAAAAAAAAAAGTGAAAGTGTTAGTCGCACAGTCATGTCTGACTCTTTGAGACCCCATGGGCTGTAGCCCACCAGGCTCCTCTGTCCATGGGATTCTCCAGGCAACAATTTGGCAGTAGTCATCATCACCATCATCCTGGTTATTATTATTATTACCAGCCTCAGACCCCTGCCCTAGGAAGATTCCCACAGAGTCTCAAAGCATCATAGCGATGTAGAACAGACCCGCAAACACCGAAACTCAGTTCCCTTTGCCTACGTCTCATCTCACCTCCAAAAGTCAACTGCCTTTTCCAGCTTTTGCTTGGGTTGTCTCCCCTTCATCATAGCTTGGGGGACAGTGGCTGACCCCTTCTTTAAATTCATCTCCCTCCGTGTTCCAGGAGGGCCATCCCTGTTGGAAAAAAATGACTCACAAAAGATCCCTCAGCAGCAATTATCTAAATGGGAGGCTGGGAGGGGGAGAGCCATTTAGAATCCACTTCATTGCGGGATTAGCTAATTAATTAACGGTTTCACTGACAACTCGTCGGAGAAGTGTGTGTTAAACAGGAGCGCAGTGGGGCGTGATTTATAGACTTTGACACCCCCATCCCCGGCCTCTCCAGCCAAGCACCCTCCCTCCCACTCACCCCATGGCCCCCACCCTTTCGCTCACCCCCCCACCCCCAGATCAGGGAAGCCCCGGGACCCTCTCGGGAGCTCCCTCTGGAGTCCTGGGGCTGGGCTGCTGGCTGGGGGAGGGCGGGGCACGTGGAGATGACAGAAGGGCGGCCGGGGAGGGGGTGGTGGACTGGGGTGACAGGAAGACAATGAAGAGATAACAAGGCAGCTGAGGCTCCAGGGGTGGCTGCATCTGCCCCTTGCCCCCAGCCC
Source organism: Odocoileus virginianus (assembly GCF_023699985.2). Taxonomy (NCBI): domain Eukaryota; kingdom Metazoa; phylum Chordata; class Mammalia; order Artiodactyla; family Cervidae; genus Odocoileus; species Odocoileus virginianus. Next base: position 56,910,982 of record NC_069685.1, on the reverse strand, counting down.
AGAGCCACTCCATCTGTGCCCGTCCCGGCACGCAGGGTCCCGTAGGCACCTGCCGCTCACCGCTGCTCCCCCTGCCTCCCAACAGTCCGGGGCTTTTCAGAGCCCCGTCCACGCTATTCGTGGAAAAGGGAGCACTGTTCAGGGAGAGCGGAGACTGGGCTTCAACTTTCTCTTGGGAAGGAGGTTTTCAGAGGACTTGAAATAGATGAGGGAAGATGAAGGGCAGGGTGCAAAAGCAGGGTGAGAAAGACAGGGGCCGGAAGTGACGATGGTGTACATTCTCACCGACTTCCTGCACGAGGTTTCTCCAAAGGCATCCTGCAGGCCACCTGCATGAGCACCACCTGGAGGACGGTGGGTCAACCCTATGCTCGGCCTGGATACAGCGTACACCAACCCAACATCAAACTCAGTTTTGGGGCTGGGTGTATGAAGTGTTAACACCCTGATTCTGAATGCCAGGAAACCATAAGTGCCTGACCAATGCTTTTGCTAAAGGAGACCACCAGTTTGGTCCATATGGCGAGCCTGGTAAAGCCCAGATTCGTATTTCAGCTTTGGATTCTCTTTGCTACCATGGAACTTCTCAGTCAGCTGCAGGGTGAATATGGGGGCCCTGGAGTTGTAAGGCGGATGTTCTGTGGGTAGACAGACAGGCAGGCATTTTTGGGGGGAAGAGGTTCTGGAGCGTCCATATGTGCTCTTAAGCTGTGGATGACCTTAGAAGGGGTGCTGTGTGGGTAGTTGCTCAGTTGTGTCTGACTCTTTGGGACCTGTTGGACTGTAGCCTGCCAGACTCCTCTGTCCATGGGATTTTTCAGGCAAGAATACCGGAGTGGGTTGCCAATTCCTTACAGGGGATCTTCCCGACCCAGGGATCAAACCCACGTATCTCGTGTCTCCTGCTTTATAGGAGGATTCTTTACATGCTGAGCCATCAGGGAAGCCCCCAGAAGCTTCAGATGAGCGTCTCTGAAATTCAGTTTCCTTCTCCGTGATTTTGGAAGAATCATCCAAGTCCTTCAAACCATGGACCGATGTGAGTGAGGATACCAGCAAAGAGATGCTTCCCAGGGAAACCCATGAGACACCCCTACACCCTCGCAGGGTTCTTTCCATCAGTCCCCCATTCTCTCCCTGCTCCCACCAGCACCCCCACACTGAATGGGAGCCCCACTTCTCAGTCATTAGGGGTTTGTTCACTAGGTGTTGAGAGAAGAGGTGCCTGGGTCATGTCCACCCGGAAGGTCCTTTCTCCAAGGAGATGGACCATGCTGTGGGGGTCTTGATGGAAACCACCCCGCTAGGGGATGGAGAGATGGAAAGAGAGGAAAGGGGTCCATGTCTGTCCTACTCCAGCACAGAGGCTTCTGAAAGAGGACTTGGAGAGTCCATGCTACCTTGCGTGGTAAGAAGCATTGTCTCCACCATATGGATGAGCAGAGGCATTAGATTAAGTGGCCACCTTAGCGAATAATGGAGTTCAGTAAATGTTTTACATATATGTAAACATGCATATGTTTTATATATATATATATATATATATATATATAATGTGTGTGTGTGTTTGTAAAAGGCAGTAAAAAATATATATCCTAAAAGTAGAGCAGTTCCTGGCACACAGTGAGGGCTCAGTAAATCTAATTATTATTTTGCTTTATGTATCTACAAAGCAGACCCCACTAGGAGCCTGACATTCATCACCTGCTTCAGTCTTCACAATGGCTCCCTAAGGAAGGTGGTAGAATGCTTTCCATCGCCCAGAAGAAGGAAGAGAGGCACAGAGAGGGTCGGAGGCTCCCCCAGGGTCACACAGCGAGTGTTGGTGGAGCTGGATGTTTGGAACTGGTCAAAAGGGGTAGGCGGGCGGTCAGAGGCTGACATCATCACTGCGGGATGTAGAGACCCCATTTTGCTGGGAAGCCTATGTGAGCGTCAGGCCTGCTCACTCTGCCTGAGCTGTGGACCCCTTCCAGGTCCAAGTTTCAGCCCCGCAGACCGAGTCAGGGGTCGAAACCCCTCCTCTGAGTCCGCAGGTGGGGAAGGGAGGCTCAGAGAGGGACAGGGGCTTGTCCCACGTCACACAGCCTACCAGGCGCAGGGCGGGAGGAGACCCTTGACCTCCCGCCGCCCTTGGCCCTCCCCAGCACAGAGTTCAAGGATGCGGAGAGGACCAGACAGGGGTTAAAATCCACCCAAACGCGGAACGGCAGCCCCAGCCGCCCCGGCCCGGGCTCACTCCCAGACCGCCGCCCCCACCGCGGGCCGGCCCGCATCTGGGCGCAGGGAACAGATTTCCCGTTTCACACAGCGCACAATGGGCCGCCTCAAAGGCGCGCCGCGGGCATTGTTCGGGCCGGCGCCCGCGCGTCCTACCTCCGCGCGCGAATTAACCCCCGTCACCCTCGCCATTGTCGCCGCGCACTTCGGGGCCGGCCACAAAGGCGCCAGAAAACCCTGCCGTGTTCGGAAGGATGGGGGTGGGGTGGGGGTGGGGGGAGGGAGCCACCGGGATGCGAGGTAGGGAGGGGGCGCAGGCAGGATGGGGCAAGGACCTGGAGGGAGAGAAACCGCCCGATGGTGGGGGGTGGGGTGGGGTGCAGAGTGCGGCCTGGACGGGAATTGGGGGGCGGAGGGGGGAGGGGAAGGGCTGGAACAAGCCGCAGGGGCACAGGCAGGATGGGGGGGCAGATGGGAGTTGGGGTGCAGACAGGATGGAGGTACGGGATATGGGAGTGGGGATGCGGGTCAGAAACTAACATCATCACTGCCCGATCTAGAGACCCCTTTTTGCTGGGATTGGGGTGGGTGCGGCTGGAGCAGGGGCGGGGCACAGGCAAGAAAGAAGGGGCACTTGGAGCCCAAGGGTGGGAGGGCAGAAAGGGAGGCAGAGCGGGTGGGGTAGGCAGGATGGAGGGTGCTTGGAGCGGAGGGAGGTGGCTGGCTGAATTGGGGAGGGGGGTGCAAACCTGCTCTTCTATCCACATCCCCTGTCGTTGGGTCTACATTAGCTCTCTCTCTCTCTCTCTCTCTCTCTCTCTCTGTTCCTCCCCGCCTCCCTACTTCCCATCCTTTCTCCCTTCTTCTCTCTTTCTTCCTTTCTCCATTCTTTCTCTGTCTGCCCGTGACTGTCTCCCTGTCTCTATCTCTCTCTCCACCTTTGTGTTTCCATTTCTTTGCCTCTCCGTTATTCCTTCTTATTTCGCTCCATCTCTCTATTTGACTCTGTCTCTGTCTCCATCCCTGGGTCCATCTCTGTATGTCTCACTGTCTCCATCTCTCTGCCTCTCCGATTCTCCTCCTCTCTGTTTCTGACCATCTTACTCTGTCTCTCTTTGCTGCTTTAATTCTCTGTTTCTGTGAATGGGTCTGTCTGTCCATCTCTCACCAGGACAAAGTATGCCCTTGGTGGAGAGTCTTAGCCCCTGCAGTTGGCTTGCTGCCCTGCCCCCTGCCCCTCTTCCTCCCACAAACAGTTGTGTTGACATCTCAGGAAAGAAGGGCGTGGGTAGGAGCTTCATGGAGCCCATTGTACAGATGGGGAAGCTGAGGCTCAGAGGTATCAGTCCAGTGATTATATGCCCTGCCCTGCCCTATTTTCCAGAGTCAAATATTCAGAAAAATAACCAAGTTGTCCAAGAGTGACCTCTAGCATCCTGGGACACTGTCCCCTCTCACCTGGGGTCTGTGTCTTGGGTCTCCCAGGTAGGCAGGCAGGCAGGCCCCTAGGTCCCCAGCCCCCGGCCTTGGAGATAGCTCTTGGAGACCCCAACTCACCACCTCCTACTCAGCTGTTAATGCCTCCCAGACTGATCCTGGGCTTCTGCTGGGGTGAGTCCTCCTCTGGGGCCTCCTGCTGCACTGTGGGGGGGGGGGGGGAGGGGCGGGACCGAGGAGGGGGCACCCTGGCTGGGGTGGTGGCACTGATTCCTCCCCTGGAGAGAGACAGCCCCCAGCCAGGCCTGCTGCGGGTTAGATAAGAAGCAAAGCCACACAGCTCATCCTCCTTTTTTGTAATCTCCTCCACCACCATCCCTCCCCAGCACCAATTCCCCCACTTTTTTTTTATATCATCTTTATGGCTTTGGAATTATCTGGGCTGACACTGCATTCATTTAGCCAAGGGCAGGTGGGGTCACAAGAGACAACTTACTCGTGTGTGTATATATTCTCTGTGTCCCCCTGCCCCCACTCTCTACTGGGGACTTTGGAAGAGGGAATAAGGAAACTGGAGGAGAGGTTGGGAACAAGCACCTCAGGGAAGAAGAAAAAAGATCCTGAGTGCCAGAGACCCTGTGGTGACAGAGGCCAGTTCTCAGCCAGCCATGGCTGAAACTCTGCCCTCCCCCCTGCTCACCCCCTACCCCTTTGAGGAGGAGAATCATCTAAGGTTTAAAAAAAGAGGCACTGGATGACAAAGAGAGTGAGTTTTAATAGTAAATAGTCCTTCCTTCCCTCTTTCCTTCCTCAAAATAGACCTCAAATTTCAGAACATGGATTTAATTGTTACCTGGCTTGAGTCCTGTGTGAGGCTGTATGAACTTGGGCAAGTGGCTTCACCTCTCTGAGCCTCAGTATCCCCATCTGTAAAATGGGGACAACAGTAAAGCCCACCTTCTTTCATGTTATGAGGATTAGATGAAGAGTTAATGGAAGTCCTTGGCAATCACTGAGTATATAGTAAGGGTAGTATCATCACTGCCTTAAAAGGGATTGCTTTTATTACTTGCTCTTTGCTTGCTGTTAGCTAGGGGTGCCCAGAGACAAGTTACACAGCCTCTGCCCCCAGAGATGCTCTCTGACATGAAAGAATGGCCCCCCTTTCAACTGAGTTAGGGTTTTTGTTTTTGTTTGTTTTGGCCATGCACAGCTTGTGTGATCTCAGTTGTCCAACCAGGGATTGAACCCTCACCCTCTGCAGTGAAAGTACCCAGTCCTAACCAATGGATTCCCAGAGAAGCCCCCCCAAGTTAAGTTTTTCTTAAATAGTTTTTTATTTCTGGACAGGAACACAGATGTGTTCACAGTGCTTAAAAGTGATACCAAACTTCCGAAGCAGATAAATCACAGGTGGATTATTCTCATCACCAAACCATCCACTACAGGGATTTTTGATTAGGGCTTCCCTGGTGGCTCAGAGGTTAAAGCGTCTGCCTGCAATGCAGGAGACCTGGGTTCGACCCCTGGGTTGGGAAGATCCTATGGAGAAGGAAATGGCAGCCCACTCCAGTATTCTTGCTTGGAGAATCCCATGGATGGAGGAGCCTGGTGGGCTACCAGTCCACCGGGTCGCAAAGAGTCGGATCATGACTGAGTGACTTCACTTTCACTTTCAAAGAAGACTGGAAGTGTGGAGACATTAGCTGGAGCTCACTCAGCCTGGCTCCCCTCTGGGACAGTTGATGGTGGGGAAATGAAACGGGGTCTGGCCTGAGATAGGAGCTCTGGGTTTGCACATCTGACTGACTGGGCAGTCGGGGGCAGATGGCTTCCCTTCTGAATCTAGTGTGCCCACCTGCATGATCGGTAGACTAGATCACACATCTGTAGGTGTCTCACCTTCACCCTTGGCCATGTGCTTTTGTTGCTTCGCTGGACAACCGTTTCCCCTCTGGCCTCTCTGCTTCCTCTCCTCCCCTCTCCCCTGTCCTCTCCCTTCTCCATATCACAACCACAGAGATCTTCCAAAAACCTGAATTAATTTCTTCTGCTTACAACCTTCAAAAGTTTCCCCTTATCTTCAGAAACCTTATTTTGGCCTCTGAGGCTCTCCATGACCTGGCCAACTCGTCTCACCTCCTCTCACTCCCTGCCTTGCCCACCTAACTCCATCTGCTCCAACTCATTTCTACCTCAGGACCTTTGTACTTGCTGGTCCTTTCCAGGACACTTTACCTCTGGCCACCCTGGCTCTTTCTTTTCCTTAAGTTCCCAGTTGAAATGTCACCCTCTCACGACCACTCAATCTAGTAGACCTCTAGCACTCACTCTACCCTCTTTATCTTTATTATCTTATTTGTTCTTGGCACTATCTGATACTGTCTTGCGTCTTTGCTTGTTTCAAGTCCGTTCCTCCCATCAGATTGTCAGCCGAGGGCAGGAAGGGATCTGTCTTGTTCAGTAGGCAGCTCAGTAACTTGGAGAGGACCTAGTGCATAGCAGGGCTCAACAAGCATTTGTCAAATCAGTCATTGAACCTGGATGGTTCAACACACTACTAGATGCGTTTTTAGTTATTTATAAGTGAGTGAGTGGTTTCCTAACTTTTGAAAAACAAAATATAGCAGGAATTCAGTCAAACCAGACAGTCTCGCCGGGCACTTCCTTGCAGCCTGGCATGCTGTCTTGGAGCAGGGATCAAAAGAGTGGGTTCCCAACACCCCCCCAGGGTGACAGGTGACTCTCAGCCAAGCCCACTCGGTTGCAGCTAAGGAAACATTTACCGAGGTCCTGTTGATGGCAGGCTTTTAAAAATAATTTCTTATTTAGTTTTATTTTTGGCTGTGTCGAGTCTTCCCTCTGTGTGGGCTTTTCTCTAGTTTCCCGTTCTGGTGCACGGGCTTATTTGCTTTGCAGCATGTGAGATCTTCCTCGATCAGGGATTGAACCCGTGTCTCCTGCATTGGCGGGCTGCTCTTTACCACTGAGTCGCCAGGGAAGCCCCTGTTGGCGGGCGATCTTGATGACAAATTATTGTTTTCCTTTGCAGGACCTGGGCCTGCCTGCCGTGAGTCCTGTGATAGAAAAATGGTCACCAGCGACTGGCCTGAACGGTCTCCACAAGTCAGCTTGGCCACAGAGTTCTAAAGTGATTTCCGTCAACCAATAAACTGGGGATGCAGGATGAAATAAAGCTCTTGGAGAGGCTCATGGGAAATGCTGCGCGTCTGAGGAGGAAGCGGGAGGTTCTGAAAAGATAAGGCTGAGATGAGAGGAGAAAACAGTAAGTAAAGAGATTGCATATTTAGTCCCTTGTTCGGGGAGGTGAGACTGGGTCTTTGCTTTCTGGTTCTCTTGCTTTGAATTGATTCTGATACTCTGAGAAGACGTTCGCCTGATCACCTTGAAAGGATCGTATAAAGTAGGTGCTGGAAGGGACCAATATTTGTTGAGGGCCTAGTATGTTCTGGATCCACATAAACTATTTTATGTGATTCTCTCTAGTCATCACCATAGCCAATGCCAGAGTTTGGTGTCCCCATTCCAGGGACTAGGAAACAGAGGCTCAGAGACGCTAAGTGGTTTTTCTAAGGACACACAGCTCATGAGTGCTGAAGCTGGGTTTTGAACTCAAGTCTGTCTGGTTCAGTGCTTACTTTTTTCATTGTATCTCGATGTGTCCTCAGCTTGAAAATGAAGATAATGGAGGTGTTGGGAGGGAGGAGGGCCCAAGGAGGGGTGATGCTGGACAGTGTGATCAAGATGATAAGATTTGGGAGGGCTGGATGGAGGAGGGGTTTGGCTCCTAGAAGCCACCCGGCATCCATGTTCCCTGTCCCACTCCACCCAGTCCTCTCTGCCCCCAGTCCGGAGCCTCTGCTGGGGGAGGTGGGGAGTCGGGAACTAAGCATCATGTAATTGCCCTGGCTCTTCTGTGAAATTTGTTTCGGGACCCATTAGTTCCAGTGAATTTAGCTGAACAGCGGGGAGCCCTGAGAAATGATTTGCAATTAGCCGCAGCCCCACGGCCCCCCGTTGGGACGTGAGACTTGGGCACCGAGTGGGGAATGGCCAGGGGGTGGGGCTGCCGCCCAGTGCCTGGGGAAACGGTGTGGCATGGCTGAGCTTGAACATCTCAGACCTGACTGGTCTCTGAGCCTGGCGGGGCCTGACTGGAGCTGAAGTAGGGATAGTTTGCTCCCAAACGGTCAAGGCCAAGACCTAGTCAGGCCAGAGGGGCGTTAGGAATGATCAAGATCTGATCTTGCCCTTCATAGAGGGGGTGCTGGGTGGGGCTCTGACCATGGCACACTCCTACCTCTGTAGGAATGGTACCTGGAGCATCTCTTTGCAAGTCACTGGGCTCTCAGCACTGTGCTGGGTACTTCCCCTCTGACCATAAATCCTCCCTAACAGGGAGGCAGGTAAAATGGATGTTTGGAGAGGTTATGGGATTCTTGCAAGGTCACTCCGGAAGTGGCAGGAGGAGGACTTGAACTCTGGCCTGTTGGACTCTCCAGGTCATCATAGCTGCCTCTTATGGTGACCTCCAAGGGGAGGCAGAAGAGGGTGGTGATTAAGGCCCACCAGGTACAAGTCCCAGCTCCAGCTGGTGACCTCCGCCAGGTGACTTCTGCTCTGAGACTCAATTCCCTAATCTGAAGAATGAGGCTACTACTGCCCATGTTATAGTGTTGTTTTTAGGTTTAAATGAGAATATAAGGCATTATGGCAGCAGACAAGACTCAGTGAATGACATGTTATTCTTACATCCTGATCAAGCTTTACTGGAGAAGAGACAAGCATCTCGTGGGGTCTGGGGGGTGGGCTGCCTGCCGGCAAACATGCCCTTCTCAGTATAGTCAGTCTGCTGTGCCCCAGAGGCTTTGAGTGGGTGTGGAGATGACCAAGAGAGCCCGACCTTGCCTGAACACTCCCAAATGCTTCTGGAGTGAGCCAGGTAGGTGTGGCAGTGAACCATCATGGCATGCAGAAGTGAGCTGAGGTGGTCAGGGAGGGCTTCTAGGAGGAGGTGACCTTGATCCAGAATTGTCCCTATTATGACTGTCAGGTGATTGTGAGAATCCACATTGCATACCCCAGGGGATGCCCTTCCCATTGTGTTCCATGTCATACAACACAGCACCTCTTATTCTGATAAAGATGGCAAACACTTGCCCCATGCCAGGTGCTATTTTAAGCTCCTTAAAATATTTTTAGCTCATTTGTGCCTTACTTAATCTTACAAGGTGGCTCCTATTATAAGCCCATTTTTATTTCTTTCTGTTTTTTTTTTTTTTTTTGGCTGCACCATGCAGCATGTGGGATCTTAGTTCCTGGATCAAGGATTGAACCCATGCCCGCTGCAGTGGAAGCATAGCCTCTGAACTATTGGACCTCCAGGGAAGTCCCTAGGTCCACTTTTCAATGAAGAGGAAAATAAAGCAAGGACAGCTCTTTTTCTCTGGTGACACAGTAAAAGGTGTTCCTGGGAATCAACCCAGGCCTAGATAGTTCTTGAATCACCCTAACCATTACACTTTCCTACCTGCTTTCCCAATGCCTTTTTTTCTCCTTTCTGCTGGTCACTTGCCACTCATTGTGCTCCCATGAATGAACCAGTCAGGGCACGACAGTCAGTCATGCTCCCCACATGTCATGAGAACCTGGGTAGTGACTCAGGAGTGGCAGGGACCCCATCTAGAGTCTGACCTCAAAGCCAGCCTGCTTCCTTTTTGGGGTGGGGTGTGGCCAAACATTTTGCTAAGTGTAAGCCCAAGACCCTGAGGATGTTTAGGGATTCTCCTGTGAAGAGGAAGGCATGGCCGTTGGCTGTCAGCCGTCACACCTCCTGCTCCTCCTCACATAGCTCCTGGCACATAGTAGGCCTTCAGCAAAGTGAACTTGGCCATCACAGGGAAAACGTTTCCCATCTCAGAGACTTGCCTGGCCCCAGACAGTAGCAAGTACATGATTTGCAATCAAAGGTGAAGGGAGGAATACAGCATTTCTGAAACTGCCTCTTCTGCATTACTCTGTTTTGGAAGAAAAAGCCAGGCAGTTGGAGCTGGGGGCCTTCATGGAACATGGAGTTTTATGAGCTGGGGTGATCAGGGAGTGCTTCTGGGAGGAGGTGACCTTGATCTAGAAGTTGTCTCTTAAGATTGGGGGTTCCACGTGTCACAACTCCAAGGGGTTTTCACTTCTGTCCCTGTCCCAGACCAGAGAGGTAAGTCATTCCTACAAATAAGAAAACTGAGGGCCTGGCTTCCCTGGTGGTGCAGTGGATAAGAATCTACCTGCCAATGTAGGGGACGTGGGTTCAATCCCTGCTCCAGGAAGATCCCACATGCCACGGAGAAACTAAGCCTGTGAGCTGTAACTACCGAGCCTGTGCTCTAGAGCCCGCGAGCCACGACTACTGACCCACAACCCACAGTAGCTGCAGCAGCTACATTCAGTAGCTGTAGCTGCTGAAGCCCGTGTGCCTAGAGCCTGTGTTCTGCAGCAAGCCACCGTGATGAGAAGCCCTCAGCGCAACGAAGAGTCGCCCCCACTTACTCGAGTAGAGAAAGCCCTCATGCAGCAATGAAGACCCAGAGCAGCCAATAAATAAACAAATCTTGAAAGGAAAAAAAGCCCAAACACTGAGGACCAGCTGGTTTGGTGCCATGAAGCTAAACTGTAGGATGCCCACCTGTCCTGACTTGCTTAAGACTGCCATTCCAGCATCCTAGGAAACCCCTCAGTCCGGGCAAACTGGAATGATTGGTCACCCTCATTTTAAGCGACTGGACTGGGATTTGAACCCAAGGCCAGCCAGCTCCCCTCAGCCCCCTGTCCCCCAGGACCCATCCCCCTCAGCCTTTCCCACCCTGTTCCTCCTCTTCTGAATTTATCGGCTCCGGTCCCCCCAGTCCCCGGAGTGCTGCCCTGTCCCACGCCTTCTGCGGATTTCCCCAATGCCCAGGGCTGTGCTTTCTCTCTTTCTGGCTCCTTATCTTCCCTTGTCTTCTTGTGGAAGAAGAGATAAAAGTAATTCTTATGGCCGCTTCTCCACCGGCGGCGGCCGGCCCGTCCCCCTCCTGCCGTATTTCCCTGGCCCGGCCAGATAAAGGGTTAGGCCTAAGCACATGTCATTTTCTTTGTGTGAAATCAATATTCAGCAAAGTTTATCTGCCCGACATAGCAGGAAGTGCTAATTTCATCCGTGTCAATTATTTTGATGAATGTTCATAAAGCTCAGGGTGTGAGAAGTAGATAAAAGAATTACTGGAATAACACACACGTACTCCACACACACACACACACACACACACACACACACGGTCGCCCAGGAGTTCACACTGGGGCACAAACAGACCGCGTGAGGAGAAGGTGTTAACTGACAGCTGTCCCATCTACCCAGGATGTTGACCATTCAAAACATCTTGGGAAGATGGAACTGGGGTTGGATTTGCACCAAGGTGTTGGCAGTCTCTGATTTGTAGGATAATACAGTGGTTTTCGACCTTGATGATTTTGACCCCTAGGAGATGTCTGGCAAGATCTGCAGACATTTTTGGTTGGGGATGAAGATGCTACTAGTAGATGCTACATGGGTAGAGGCCAGGGATGCTGCTAAACATCCTCCAATGCCTCGATCCCATCACAGAGAATTATCCAGTCCACGTTTCAATGGTGCTAAGGTTGAGAAATCCTGGAATCGAGTTTTTTTTTTTTTAATTTAAATTTTAAAAAGTGTTTCTCTGTAAATCTAGATTTCTCATTTCTAGTCTCATTTCATGACAGGGAAGTACCTTTGCATTTGTACATATAGTTTTTACTTATTTTTTAACATTATAATTATTTTTTGACATTATTTAGTTTTTTTATTTCTTGGTTACACCACATGGCATGGAGAATCCTATTTCCCCAACCAGGGATCAAACCCACACCCCCTGCCTTGGAAGTGTGGAGTCTTAACTACAGGACCACCAGGGGAGTCCCATACATATAGTTTGTAAAAGACAGGATTAAGAAACCAGAGATCAGATGCTAAATACAAGAATAAAAATCTGTATTTACTTAGGTAATTTCAGCTCTTTGGTGATCCCTTGGGGAATTTACAAAAATAAAATAAAGATAAATGTGTTTAAAAAAATACTTGGCCTGATAGAAATTTTCACAGCCTGAACACCCCTGGCCAGGCAATGGTCACGCTGAGTGGAAATGCATGGTGCTTGCTGGGAACTGATTCTGAGGTTCGAGAATCTTTCCTGGAGGTGTGTGTGAGAATGTGCAGGCACCTGCTCTTGGGCACCCCTGGCCCATGAGGGTGGAGTCACACATTGTCCTTGCTTGTTTGCCGTTTTGAGCCAGGCACGGATACAGACCCAGAGGACCCTCTTCCTGCTACTTTATTGTTGTTCAGTCGCTAAGTCGTGTCTGACTGTGACCCCATGGCCTGCAGCACGTCAGGTTCCTTTCTTCTCCACTATCTCCAGGAGTTTCCTTAAATTCACGTCCATTGAGTCAGTGATGCTCTCTAACCATCTCATCCTCTGCCACCCCCTTCTCCTTTTGCCTTCAGTCTTTCCCAGCATCAGGGTCTTTTCCAATGAATTGGCTCTTCGCATCAGGTGGCCCAAGTATTGGAGCTTCAGTGTCAGCATCCGCCCTTCCAATGAATATTCAAGGTTGATTTCCTTTAGTATGGACTTGTTGGATCTCCTTGCAGTCTAAGGGACTCTCAAGAGTCTTCTCCAACACCACAGTTCAAAAACATCTCTTCTACTTAACAGCAACCGACTATGAACATCCTGTGTCCAACAGCACTTCTTAAATTGTCACGTGCTCTCGGATCACCTGAGGATTTTATCAACTTGCAGTCTGATTCTGCAGGTCTGGGGCAGGACCCGAGACTATGTGTTTCTCACTGGCTCCTGGGGTTAGTCAGGCTTCTGACTCACGTTTCATTGTGAGGTCAAAGGATGTGCTATTGCCATCAAGGTTGAGTCACATCCTGAGTCACCTTTTAGTCTATATCTGGGCATAGCAAAAATACTTGCAGGTAAATATTTCTAAATCATCTGGGTCCAGGAGACCATATAGGGACAATGTCCTTGACTGTTAGCAAGCAGTGGGCCAGACAATTATGACTTCAGTTAGACTTCTTGTGCTCCAGTTTCTTCATCTTGACTTACTTTGGATATCACTAATTTTGGGGTTGTTTTTTTTTTATTGTCAGCTTCTCCCATGGATCTGTGTTTTGTTTGATTGCTGTACCCCCAGTCCCTAGGATAGCATCTGCCTTATACAGATCCTGAATATCTATTTATTGACTAAATCCATGTGCCTTAGTTGTCTTACCCGTAAAATGGGCATGATAACAATGATACCAATTCCATAGGGTCATTTAAGTACTCACCAAATTTTGGCGATTATCATTGTTATCATTGCTACTATAACTATCATCATTGATAGCTCTGTTTGGCCTCCATGCATGTTGTGCCAGTTACTATAGTTGCCTAACTAAAAGACCCCAAACATAGTGGTTTAAAACAATTCCAGGTGGTCCAATGGTTACATACCCACCTTGCGATGCAGGGGACATGGGTTCAATCCCCAGTCAGGGAAATGAGATCTCATGTACCTCGGAGCAACTAACCCTACTTACGGCAACTACTGAAGCTCGAGAGCGCTGGAGTCTGCAGGCCACAACTAGAGAGCCCACGAGCCGCAACTACTGAGCCTGCAAGTTACAGTGGGAGAGTCCATGCACTGCAATGAAAAATCCTGCATGCTGCAACTAAGACCTGATGCGGCCAATTAATTAACTAAAAATAATAACCCCAGATTTTGTCTGGTAGGAATTCAGACAGGGCAGAGTGGGGTGGTTTGTCTCTGCTCCATGCTGTCTGGGACCATGTGTTTAAAAGGCATCCTTGGGTCAGGAAGGCGACCTTTGAAGGCAGAATATAACAGCAGCTAGGGGCTAATCTCACCTGGAAACATCTTCAATTCACATGTTTGGAGACTGAGCTGGGGTGACTCAGAGGAAAGGTCCGTTGACTGGAGAACCTGCACATGGCCTCCTCATGTAACCTTGGGCTTCCTCACAGCATGGAGGCCTCAGGGTAGTCAGACAGCTTATGTCGTGGTCTTTGGTCTTTTATGACCCAGTGTGGGAAGCCACACATCACTTCTGCCCTATCTCATTGGTTGAAACAGTCACATGCCCACGCAGATTGAAGAGGCAGGACATAGATGACCCCCACTCAGTGGAAAGGTGTCAAAGAATTTGGGGACCATGTGTTAAATTGTCCACTGAGAAGTCTGATATGTGCATACTGTGTAACCAGTTTTGTTTTCCAAGGATTTGAGACCATGAAAGCAAATGCTGTTTCTCTTTGTCCCACTTAAACCATGCATCATGGATGAGGAGCTACATGTAATGTTGTGCTGTTATTGCATGCTCAGTTGCTCAGTTATGTCTGATTCTTTGCAACCCCATGAACTGTAGCCCGCTCGAGTCCTCTGTCCATGGGATTTCCCAGGCAAGGATACTGGAGTGGGTTGCCATTCCCTTCTTCAGGGGATCTTCCTGACCCAAGGCTCAAACTCACATCTCCTGCATCTCCTGCGCTGGCAGTGGATTCTTTACCACTGAAATGTTGTGTTAGGATTCTTCTAAGTCTATTCAAGTCAGCCTCCAGGACTTTAGAAAACACCCCACCTTCTAACAAAAGTCAGCAACACTTTTTTTTTTTTAAACAAATATATCTGAGGACGCTCTTCTAGGAGGAAATGCTGAGTGTCGATCACATAATATATGATGTTGTGAGCAGGTGTCATGATATTATATGATAAAATATTATGAGCAGATGATATGCTATTTATTATGAGCAGGTGATATATGATGCCATATTACGATTATGGATGATGATGTATTGTGTATCCTGGCATATGCGGGAGATTATGTATTCACATGCTCTGGCGTGAAGAGTCTGATTTAAGAACTTCCTTTGACTTACCTACCTCTGGCTCTGCCAGTCAAAGTCTCTTTCACTGAGGGGGACAAAGGATCAAAACTCTTCAATCCTGGGCACTAAGCTATGTGTGGATTTGGGATTTCGGGGGGATTTCAGGCCCAGGGGTCACAAATTCTGAGCATCCTGCCACTTGCCCAAGGCTTTGGGTCTGTAAAAGCTGTATCTCAGAAATGTTTGTAGAAGGAGTAATATTGAGGATGAAATTGCTGTGGGCCAATGGCTGGTCCGAGGTATATAAAGAAAAAGCTGGATGTGCTCACAATCTTGAAACTAAATTATAAGGAACAAGAATGGAATCCAAAGGGAATGTGAGAGTCAGGGTAGGAAACCTTCAGAGGTCATTTTATCTAAGCAACTGTTGGGTGAATACCAATGCAAATGCTGTAGATAAACAATCACCCCTCTCTGATTTGGAGGTGTGGAGGGAGCAAAGAGGGGCATGAATGAGGAGCAGATCTGAAAACTAAATATCCCCCAATCAATAAGAAATCAATTTCCTTCATATAAAATTCTAAATGAAGGCCCTGAATTTCTAAATGCAGAACTAACATCCACTGGGAAATAGCAACTGCAGAAGTAACAAGGTACAGTGCCTTGGGATGAGAGCTCTGGAGGCAGATGGCATAGAGTTCAAATCCAGGGTCAGTCTCTGGGTGACCTCAAGCAGGTTATAGAATCCCTCAGAACCTCCATTTACACATCTGTAAAATGGACATAAGGACAATTCCCACCTCACAACATGTTTTTGAAGACTGAAGAGGGGTAAAGTGCTTTGGGCAGTGCCTAGCATGCTTTGTATGAAGCACTCAGCAAATTTCTATATTATTGCCAATGAGCCTATTTAATTAGCAATTAAAATGCTATACTCCTGGGACCTCCCTGGTGGTCCAGTGGTTAAGAATATGCCTTCCAATGCAGGGGATGAGGGTTCGATTCCTGGCCAGGGAACTAAGATCCCAGATGCCACGGGGCAACTAAGCCCCTGTGCCTCAGTGAAGATCCTGCATGCCACAACTAAGATCTGATGCAGCCAAATAAATAAAGAAATGAAATTAAAAAAAAAAATCTATACTCCTTAAAGACTGTTCCTCCTCTGAGAATGCAGAAACATGCTCCCAGAAATTTTGCTGCAACACAAAGCTGTGCCCAGTGCATTGCTCTCATCGCTGGAGCAGAGGCCGACTTCTGCCTGGTAGAGGTGGCAGCTGCCTTCATCAAAATCAGCAAGAGTTGACCAGCAAGATGGAAGTGACAGTCTTGTGTTATATCATCAAGGAAGTGACATCTACCACCTTTGCTGTATTCTATTGGTTAGAAGCAAGCCAAGGCCCTGCCCATCCTCTGCAGGGTATGAAACCCAGGAGGCTGGAATCCTTGTTGTTCAGTCATTAAGTCATGTCTGACTCTTTGCGACCCCATGGACTGCAGCACCCCAGGCTTCCCTGTCCTTCTCTATCTCCCGGAGTTTGTTCATTGAATCAGGGATGCCACCCAACCATCTCATCCTCTGTCATCCCCTTCTCCTCCTGCCCTCAATCTTTCCCAGCATTACAGTCTTTCCCAGTGAATTGGCTCTTTGTGTCGGTGGCCAAAGTACTGCAGTTTCAGCATCAGTCCTTCCAGTGAATATTCAGGGTTGATTTCCTTTAGGATTGATTGATTCGATCTCCTTGCAGTCCAAGGGACTCTCAAGAGTGTTCTCCAACACCACAATTTGATCACATGGATCATAGCCTTGTGTAACTCCATGAAGCTATGAGGCATGCAGAGCAAGGCCACCCAAGACGGATGGGTCATGCTGGAGAGTTCTGACAAAACGTGGTCCACTGGAGAAGGGAATGGCAAACCGCTTCAGTATGCTTGCCTTGAGAACCCCATGAACAGTGTGAAAAGGCAAAAATACATAAATAATTTTTTCAGAAAAGGGAAAGGTGGTAAGTTGCAGGTATCACGACATGTGGCTCAGTCAACAATGACCCGGGGGCACTATATGACAACCATAATATCTGTGCTCCTTAACATACTCGAATGTTTTACTATTCATTCCAAATTTTAAACAGATTTTTACTGAACTGTTAACAATGGTGAGAACTGCATGAAGGGATGGGGAATGATTTTTTATGAATCTCATTATGTATTTGTTTTAACAGGAAAGCCAACAAAAATATTACTTCTAAAACTACACACTGAGATCAGATGAGTCGAGGGCAAGGCTGGCCCTGAGGAGGTCCGGAGCTGATAATCCTTTCAGCAATCAGGTCAAGGGCAAGAGTCAAGGCTTACTTTTCTGGAGTCTTCCAAGGGCTCCGTGATAATTCAAAGGCCAGGTTCTCACCCCAGCCTCTCAAATGCTGTATTCTAGGGCTCCAGAAACCAATACAGAATTTCCTCACAGGCTCAACAGCATCCCAGGAAATCCAAAGACCAAGGGATTTTCTTATTAGTTTTGAGATTATTGTTGCTTTATTGCTTCAAATAAGGGAATGACAAATGTCATACAAATTACACAATTAGTACGGAATGCAGCTTTAGCCCCCAAACAACCCTTGAAGCTGCCAAGAAAAAAAAAAATCAACAGTCTACTGAAGAACAATTTCATTTAGCAGATAATTTAGAATCTTGTAATTATTTTCTTAGTTTTCTTCAAACCAAAGCATGCAAACAGTATTGCAAAGAGCTCACTGCTGTTGGTAACTAGGAGAGTGTTTGCGTAATTAGCAATGTGGCTCTTTGGAAGAGCAATATGGCTCTTCTTGTTTGGAAAGAGGGGAGTGAATTCTCCGTGGTGTCTTGTTTGTTGATGCGGGTTTTTGAAAGTGTCACGACTAATATGTCTCTGGACTTGAGCCAGATCACATAATGGTTGGCAGGCATTTGGTGCAGGCAGGGAGGAGGAAGTTTGGTGAAGGGCTGGAATTCTTTCTGTAACTCTTGGCCGGTGAGATCCGGGTCTTTGTGTCCCAACTGGATCCCACATCTGGACAATGTGTGGGATCACTGGCTGGGCAGAAGCTGAAGCTCTGGGGGCACGGGAAGTTTCAGGGCCTTGGTGAGTCCAGAGGTGATCGCTCCTTCAGCAGTGGTGTGAGGCGCAACTCAGTGTGGTGTGTGCTCAGTCACGGAGTCCTGTCTGCCTCTTGCCGACCCCATGGGCTGTAGCCCTCCAGGCTCCTCTGTCCACGGGATTTCCCAGGCAAGAATACTGGAGAGGGTTGCCATTTCCTTCTGCAGGGGATCTTCCCGACCCAGGGATTGAACCCAAGCGTCCTGGGTCTCCTGCGTTGCTGGTGGGTTCTTCACCTGCTGAGCCACTGGGAAGTCCCACTCAGTGTAGGAGCAAACCTAAATTCTGCCTCTCATATGCCGCCTTTGGGAAAGGGCTAACTGCACTGTGTGAGTCAGGATGGGCTAGGTCTCACTGTTATAACATAGTCTGATGATCTCGCGGTTTAGAAGAATAAAGGTTCGGACTTGCCTGGTGTAGAGTGGCTGAGAGTCCTCCTGCCGATGCAGAGGACGTGGGTTTGATCCCTGGTCTGGGAAAATCCCACGAGCCACAGAGCAACTAAGCCCATGCACCACAAGTCCTGAGCCTGACTCTGGAGCCATCAAGCTACAGCTGCTGAGCCTGCGAGCTGCAGATACGGCATCCCCTGCGCCTAGAGCCCGTGTTCCGAAACAAGAGGCGCTACCACGATGAGGGGCCCTCACGCAGCGCTAGAGAGCAGCCCCCAGTCTCCACAACTAGAGAAAGCCCGCAGGCACCCATGAAGACTCAGCACAACCAAAAACATAGAATACATTTTTTAAAAACTAAAGAAAGTAAAAAATAAAACAATGAAAGTTCATTTCGTCAGCTGGTACGTCTCTGCTCACTGGAGTCATTCCTGGATGCAGCTGGAGGAACATTTTATGCTGTTGACATCTCAGCACACATGTCCATGATCCATGCACTAGAGGAAGAGGATGGTAGAGTCTAAGCATCCGGAAGTCAGTGCTTTGGCCAGGAAGCGATGTAGTTGTTTTTTGGTTTTTTTTTTTTCTTAATGAGCAGTGTAATGAGCAAATTACTTTTGCTCATATGTAATTGGCCAAATCCAGTCATATGATCACACCTACTTTCAAGGGAAAGAGAACTTGTAATCGTTTCTGAACCTGGAACTAGAGACCTAGATATGGATGGATATTAACGATATTTACTGTATGTTCTTAGAATGTTGGGGATCAGGGATTTCGGGGGTCTGGAAAATGGGGTGCCCAAGAGTAACTTCCTCTAGAATATTAAAATTCTCAGTTACTAGTAGCAACATTCCCATCACCATCCTTATTGTTTTTGTACTTCTTTATATTCTCTGCAGGATATCCACAGATATCTTTTTTAATCTTTTCAGTGCTCGACATAAGCACTGATATTTTCTTTTAACATTAACCATGCACCAGGGACTTTACATATGTTGTTTCACCTAATCCTGTGAGCACTATATTACGATGAATCCCCATGTTACAGGCAGAACACCTGAGGCTCAGAGAGGTTAAACAACTTGCTCAAGGTTGTCCAGCTAACAAATGTCAGAGTTAGGGTTTGAATCGAGGTAATAGGTGGCTAGTTATGTTCCTAATGAGGAAAGATTCTCTGGAGAAGGAAATAGCAACCCCCTCCAGGAATGTTGCCTGGGGAATCTCATGAACAGAGGAGCCTGGCGGGCTACCATCCATGAGATTGCAAAGAATCAGACACGACTTAGTGACTGAACAACAGCAACATGCTCCATCCAAATACTGGCCCTGCATCTTTCTAAAGGAGGGGAAAAAAAGGATTTTGAAAATTAAGTAGTATGGCTGATTATGTGAAACTGGACAGCCGGAAAGCCTCTGATTTGGATGGTCAAGTTAGACTCAGTGACCACTTTGGGCAAAATCTTAATTTCTAAGCCATCTTCCTCTTCCCTCCCCACCCCCGACCCCAGCTGTGCCTTGGCCTGTCTCTGAGATGGGCATTAATAGGCATTTGGGTTGGTATTCTGGATGCTGCATGGTGGGGAGGAGAAAGAGGCCTTGAAGAGACGTAGAGGGGGCTCCATGCTCAGGGAGACAACAGCAAGGGGGTCTTCTCTCTAAGGATGCAGAGGTGGGAGGGGTTTCTGGTGAGCTCCAGAAGGGGCAGAACTGACACCCCATCTGCCTCACTGCAGCCTCCGCCCCATCTGTTTCCCTGCTGTCTCCAGAGACACCTGACCTGACCCCTTTCATCAGCACTTAGAGAAGGGAGTTTTGAAACATGCTTATGTCAGTAAGCTCCCCCAAACCCTGATTCAAAAGGAAATGCCTTAGAAGAGCGTTGTTCTACAGAAGTTTTAGCAGTGATGGAAATGTTCCACACTGCCCAATACGGTAGCCATTATTCATGTGTGGCGATGGAGCACTCAGAATATGGCTAGTGAGGCTTAAGAGCTGAATTTTTCATGGTATTAAATTTAAATTAATTGAAATGTAAATAGCCACACGTGGCTATGGGCTGTCTCATTGGCTTACGCAGCTTTATTTAGGACAGCACACTTCCTAAAAACAGAAAGTGTTAGTTGCTCAGTTGTGTCCAGCTCTTTGTGACCCCAAGAACTGTAGCCCGCCAGGCTCCTCCACCCGTGGGATTTTCCAGGCAAGAATACTGGAGTCGGTTGCCATTTCCTCCTCCAGGGTAAGTAGCTCACAGAACTTTAAATAATCTTGAATCACATGGTGAGAAATCGTTGCCTTTCTTCTCTTGTCTTCCTCCAGTCTTGGGATTCCAGCAAGGAGACAGTCTCCATTGGTGCCGATGGGTCTTTAGCATCTTTCTAACAATTGTTCACCTCTATTTTTAATGAAGAGAGAGCAGAAAGAGCCTGGAGCCTTCAACAGGTAAAAATATTGGCTTAAATTAATAGCATAATTTTGTTTTTGTTGTCACTTGTACTTATTTGTATGGTTACCATCAATTTATGACAAGAGAAACTGGTTTTCCATGTATAATCATGGCATGGTTTCATTTTAAATTAAAATTTTAAAAGTAGAGGCTTCCCTGGTGGTCCAGTGGTTAAGCCTTCACCTTCCAATGTGGAGGGTGTAGGTTCAATTCCTGGTTGGGGAGCTAAGATCCCACGTGCCTTGTGACCAAAAAAACCAACACGTAAAACAGAAGCAATATTGTAACAAATTCAATAAAGATTTTTTAAATGGTCCACATTAAAAAAGAAGCTTAAAAATTATTTTTAAGTGAAAAAAGAGTTCAATAGCATAATGACTTAATACTGGAAAGTTTCTATGAGTATACAATTTATATGTTCTCACCATAACACTTCATCCCTATCAGATGTTCATCATCAACTCTCTGCTTACATGCCACCAGTGACGGGGAGATCACTTCTTACCAAGGCAACACTTCTATCTTTGGACAACTCTGAATTGGATTCACAGGGTTCTCCCTGACTCCCTTGTCTGTTGACTGTCTTCCAAGTGACAAGTAGAGAAGGCAGGTCTTCAAACCCAGGTTATCTAGCTCCGATGCCCCACACCAAACTCACGGTTTCTTCTGGCCTCCTCTGTGGCCGTTTCATGAAGTGTTCTGCACCCAGCACCAAGTGATCTTGTAAAAATGTAAGCCCTCCCGTCTGGTTTATGTCAGTTCTCTGCTTGATACTGTCCAGTGGCTACCCGTTTCATTATTCTTGCCAGGATAGTCCCGTGGACAGAGGAGACTGGTGGGCTACAGTCCATGGGGTTGCAAAGAGTCAGACACAGCCTTATGTGACACACACAAGTACAGACGTACATACTTCCGGATTTCCGGTTTAATAAATCTCCTCTCCCAGTTCGCACCTGATCTCCAACCTGACCTCCTGTAGCCTCTCTTTGAACCTCTGCCCCTTCACACCAGTCTCCTCACTACTCATACACACCAGCTCCTTCCCTCCTTGGGGTCTTAGCATTTGCTGGGTTTTGGAGAACCTAGCTCATTCCCTGCTCTTCCCAAGCCCAGTTCCTTCTCAACCTTTCGGTACACCTCCTTAGGGAGGCCCGCCCTGATTCCTCCATCACTGCAGACTTCCCTCTGCAATCTTTACTCCTTGTTAGCCTCAGTCACCCATGCCCTGTTGATGTCCCTTATTTCACCCTCACACTCTGTTTTCTTTATTGATTTCCCTGCCTGTGGCCTGATTCCTCTGCTAGTCTGTGAGCTCCAAGAAGGGATGGGGCTTGCTCCCCACTATGTCCAACCCCTAGAACCCAACACAATGCTTGGTCCAAAGCAGGTAATTAGAAAAAGAGAGAAAAAAAAATGAAATAACCATTGCTATTTTAATTCCCATTTTATGCAGTAGAAAATTGAGACTCAAGGAATTCCCTGGTGGTCAAGTGGTTAATACTCTGTGCTTCCACTGCAAAGACACGAGTTTGATTCTTGGTCAGGGAACTAAGATCCCACATGCTGCACGGTGAAGCCAAAAGATAGGAAAGAAAGAAAATTGAGGTTCAGCAACATGAAGGAACTCTCCTAATTACACATATATAGTGTGTGTGTGTGTGTGTGTGTCTGAATATCTGTGTGTGTATGTTGCAGGGGACATGGTACCCAAACTTCACCCTTATATAGGACCACCTCACCAAGAACATACTGCCTTTACCTATAACCCTGTGCTCAGCTGTATCCAACTCTTTGTGATCCCATGGGCTGTAGCTACCAGGCTTCTCTGTCCATGGAATTTTCCAGGTAAGAATACTGCAGTGGGTCGCCATTTCCTCCTCCAAGGGCTCTTCCGGACCCAGGGATCAAACTTGCATCTGTCACAGCTCCTGCATTGGAAAGTGGATTCTTTACCACTGTGCCACCTGGGAAGCCCACCTATAACCCTAACACACCAGAAAAGCTGTGACTAGGAAGAGATTGGGGTGGTGGTGGCAGGGGAGAAGGGGGAAAGATAGAAAGGAACAAGAGAGAGTTAGGCAAGGACACAAGAAAGAGAAGCTGAATTTGGAGCGTGGAGAGGAGGTTGTGGGAGGGGATTCATGGAGGGAGAGATTTTTCCCATCAATTAACACAGGCTTCATAGAAACGGAAAGTATTCCTGGCAGCCTTGCCCTCTTAATACATCATATCTCTAATCCCCAGCGCCCTCTGACCTTACCCATAATCCCTCCTCTTTTGTGCGGTTGCCTAAAACCTTCCTACCCTGGACCCAGCGTTCCATCCCTGGTGAGGTCTGAGCCGAAGAAAGACGGTGGCAGGGAGCGGGGGTGGGGCGGGGGTGGCGCGGGGAGGGGGGAGGTGAAAGAATACATTCTCCCGAGTGTTTGACCAACAAAATCTAGCTAAATTCCCAGCCCGCGCAGTAAACTGTTCTTCTGAAAGGCCCGGGAGCCTCACCCCGTCTCTTCGGAGCCTCCCCAGCCCCTCCCCTTCCCTCCTTGGTCCCCTGCCGTCGCCGAGACACAAAGCTGGGCCCGGGATTATCTTAATTTCCATATGGAGAGCTGTGTAAGCCAGTTCAATGCATGGCCAGTCATTTTGTTCACAACTTTGCAGCAAGCAGGAGCAAAAGCCGCTGGGAAATTAGCCATTCATCCTATCTCACCTTGTGTGCGCACGCATAGATCAGTAAATACAGGCACGGGGAAACCGAGGCTCCTTTGTTAATTACCGCGTCGGGGCCTGGCGCGGGGCGCTTCCCTGACACTCGCGGCAGCTCTTGATTTTCAAGGAAAAAAATGTACGAATGTGTGTATATATACATATATGTGTGTATATATATATATGTATATATATATATATAGCACTTGCTTTTAAGCAGCATTGCGGGCAGTTGGGTTTATGCATGTATGTTTCTTGGAATTGGGCAGGCAGGAGGAGACTTGGGGTCTTCTTGGATCCTTCCCTTATACTCAAGGGTAATCCAGTCCGTCCTTCCCTCTTACATACACACACACAGACACACATACACTGCACATCTCCATCCTCTGTTCACATACACACATACCCCATCTCCATTCTCTCTCCACACACACACACACACACACACACACACACACCCAGACACATACAGTCTAGGGCGCTCCTCAGTCCCTCCCCAGTCAATTAAACCTCTGATTTGGGTCATGCCATTTGACAGTGCCTCCGGGCCCCTATCTCCGGACCCCCACGGGGTCTCCCACCTTCCTCGCTGCCCCCCGGCCTTTCCCCACCCTGACACCGTCCTGATGGGCGCGTGGCCTGGAGGGCTTCTCCAGTCAGCCAGCCCCCCCTACTGTCTACTGAGTTCCCTGCACCTCCATGGACCCCTCCTGCCTCCTTGGAGCCGGAGGCCTCCCCAGGTAGTATCAGGGCCGTTAGTGTTATAATTGCTAGTCTAAAACTTCTATGACTGTTACTGCATTTGCTGCGTTACAGTGCCTGGAATGTACCAGTGTTTAATAAATGGTAAATAATTGTTGTTCAGTCACTAAGTCGTGTCCTACATTTCACGACCCCATGGACTAGCATGCCAGCCTCTCCTGTCCGCCACTATCTCTCCGAGTTTGCTCAGATTCATGTCCATTGAGTCAGTGATGCTAACTAACCATCTCATCCTCTGCTGCCCCCTTTTCCTTTTGCGTTCAATCTTTCCCAGCATCAGGGTCTTTTCCAGTGATCCAGTCCTTTGCATCAGATGGCCAAAGTATTGGAACTTCAGCTTCAGCATCAGTCCTTCCAATGAGTATTCAGGGTTGATTTCCTTTAGGAAGGATTGACTGGTTTGATCTCCTTGCAGTCCAAGGGATTCTCAAGAACTTTCTCCAGCACCACAATTTGAAAGCATCAATTCTTTGGCATTCCACCTTCTTTATGGACCAACTCACATCCATACATGACTACTGGAAGAACCATAGCTTTGACTCTATGGACCTTTGTCGGCAAAGTGATGACGGTGCTATGGAGGGACATCAGGCTGTTAATCAAGAAATCCAGAAAATGGCCCCAAGGACACGGTGCCCTTCACAGAGAGAAATGACCCCAAGGGGAGCAGTTGGGCCAAGAAAGCTTCCCAGGGGTGGGCACATCTGAGTTGGGTCCTGCAGGATGAATAGGAGCTGGCTGGCAGAAGGAGGCAGGGAGCCTCACTGATGGGTGTGACTAGGACAGGACAGGGTGAGGCCACTGGGAAGGTGGGAGGAGCTTCCACAATGGCTGGATAGAGAAGACTCTGCCCCAGCCATCCTCTGGGGAAGAAGCCTCTGCTTTTTGCAGCAGCTGAAAGTTTGGGCTCTGAATTCAGATGCCTGGTAAGTGACTTTACTCTCCGAGCCTCAGTTTCCTCATTTATAAAATGGGGATGATAATAGGACCTGTCTAATAGGGATTATGGAAAGAGATTGATAGAGACGGTGTGTGGATATCATTAAATTTGATGTGGACTGACCACCCCCCCCCCACCCTCAAAGTAACCCATTTGAGCATTTCTGTGCTGACTTATTCATGAAGAGCTGGAACTTCCCTCTCACAGGCACACCCCTGTTTGTTCAGCTGATTTGCAAATCCCAACCACTGCTGAGACCCTATTTCCTGCTCCCCACATGACACCCTCAAGCTCCATCCGTGGCCCCCCTCCCAGCTCTTGCATACTGGTGCCTGTGCCTGGAACTCCATCCCCCTTCCTCTTCCTGAGACCCCATCCTATTCTCTGGGTGCCGACTTAGATGATGGCTCCCCTTGGAAACCTTCTGAGCTCCCCAAGTTAAGAGGGTCCCTGGCCCTCTCGGGAGACCCTGCTGTTCTCTATGTTTTCCATCAAGCACATGTCACTCTGTGTTATCCCTGCTTGACTGTGAGCAATTTAAGGCCAGGGAGCACACGGCAAGGGTCTGACACACAGTAGGCACTCAATTAAAATGTCTAGAAGGGCAACTGATCCCTGGGGAACATTTCAAGATTTCTGGGCCATGTCCTGCAGAGCCCTGGTGATGAGCTCAGATTAATGACCAGAATGTCTTGATTTTCTCTTCCCGTGAGTCCTTTCCAGCTAAACAAGGTGCTCCAGAGCCCCTGCCTGACTTAGGCTTCCACTCTTGGGGCTCTTGGGGTCCCCATTCAGCCCCTCCTCCTCCTCCTCCAGGAAGCCTTCCCTGATCCCCTCAGTGGCATTTAACTTGAATTCTCCTTCTGATCTGCCAGTGCCTGTTGGGGTGACTTTTCCATTTGGGTGGTGCTAAGTCTTGACACCCTAACTGGGGGCCTCCACAGCTGACCTTCCCCTGTGAATTCAGGACTGGAGTGTTCTCAGGCAAGGTAATTCTTGTCCCTCCATTTCTGGAGTCAGGTTGCCAGGGCATGGTCCTGGATGTCCCAGTTATGGACTCTGAGATCTTCCACCTGTTAGTTAACCTCTTGGTGCCTTGGTGTTCCCATCTGTAAAATGGGGATAATGACCCCCACTCTGAGGAATGCTAGGGGATTAACTGAGCTCAGCTGCTTAACAGAGAGAAAGTCTCCTAATAAACCCAGGAGCTGCACAAAGGCACCCTTTGATGACTCTTAGAACACTTCTGACAAAGCCTGGCCTGCAGTAGGCACTCAATTAATGCCTAAAGGATACACAAAGAAGAATGTTACTTTGTTAGCTGGTTGATTCTGGGCACATATGTGAGCCTCAATTTCTGCATCTGTAAAATGGGATGGACCTACCTTGCATGGATTTTTTTTGTTGGGCATGTGGCATAAAGTGAATAAAACATGAGGTCTCAGGTAAGCCCAGGATGAAAAGAAATATCTAACATGATATTTCCTAAGTGCCAGGCCGTTTCATTATGCATTGAATCCTCCCAGCCATCCCATGACAGAGGGACTATCATTATCACAGGTGAGAAAACTGAGGCACAGAGAGGTGAAGCTATTTGGCCAAAGTCACACAGCTTAAGTGGCAGAGCAGGAAGGCAAACCAGGCTTCCACAATGACACACTCTTTCCTACCATGATAAATGTTTCTTTCTGCTTCCCCCATGGTTTTCTGTTAGACTGCCAGCTCCAGGATGGAGTAGGCGGATGCCTGGGGTATGTCTCTTCTAATAACTGCTTTCTCAGTGTCTAGGCATGGTCCTGAAGATATTGGGGCAACACTGTGTCCTGAACATGTATAACACTTTGCCGTCCTGCAAAAGCAGGTTCTGGAAAACAGCATCTTGGGGATATATAAGACTACAGGCTTGGGGGGTTTCCCTGGTGGTCCAGTGGTTAAGACTCCATGCTTTCACTGCAGGGGGCAGAGGTTCAATCCCTGGTCTGGGAACTAAGATCCTACATGCCATGCAGCAAAAAAAAAAAAAAAAAAAAAGCTTTCTTCTTTAAACAAACAAAAAAGACTACAGGCTTGGGACTTCCGTGGTGGTCTAGTGGTTAAGACTTCACCTTCTAATGCAGGGGATGAAGGTTTGATCCCTTCGAACCTTAGTTTGATCTTGGGAACTAAGGTGGGATCCCTGATCCCACATGCCTCATGGCCAAAAAACCCAAAACATTAAAAACAGAAGCAATATGGCAACAAATTCAATAAAAACTTTAAAAAAAGAGTCCATATTAAAAACATTAAAAAAAAACCACTATTAAAAAAGATTACCGGCTTTGGGGCCGACAGACTTAGGTTCAAGTCTCAGCTGGAACTCTACTCTGCTGTGTGACCTTGGGCAAATGACCACCACTCTCTGAGCCTCAGTGTCACATTTGTTTACTGGAGAGGAATAAGCCACCTTCCTCTGATGGAGCTGGAGACTGAATTAAATGTGCTACAACCTCAAGAGCCAGGACTAGCGCATGGCCTTCAGGTGGAAAGAAAGCCCAGGGCAGTGGCCCCTGGTCGTGCTCCTGGAGGGGCAGGGTGGAGACTCTGAGAGTGGCCCGGCGGGCTTCCCGGCTGCCTCCCGCGCCGTGTCAGGCGGCGGGTGATGGATCGGCCGGGACACACTCCACAATAGCTCGCAGACACTCTATTACCCGGTGATTGTCCGCCTCTCGGGCCATGCTGCCACAGATAATGGCCCAGAACAAAGATGGCAGCTGCTTTGTAGGGGAACAGATTTGTGGCAAGTTGAGATAAAATAAGGAGGAAGGAGAAAGGGGAGTGGAGACGGTGGTGGGGAGCAGAAAACATACAAGGAGAAAGGAGGGAGTCGGGGGAGAGAATGGCGAGGCAGGGGCCAAGGTGTCTCGGGGAGAGAAGTGTGGCAGGGCTCGGGCTAGAGAAAGAGAGAGGAGTCCGGCTTTGTCCAGCAATAACGACGGCAGTGACGGTGATAATCATAATAAGGGTAAGATGCCACGAGCGCTTGTCCCTGGAAAATGCCCTCAGAGAGCAGGCTGAGCTGGTTCATTCCTTCCTGCCCTCCCTCAGCAACATCAGCAGTAGCAGTGCTCCGGTCGCTTGCCGTGGGCCTCGGGAAATGGTGGGAGTTCAGACCACGAGGTGCCACTTCAGGTAGGAGGTCCAGTTTCCAGCTCCCCTTATCTTCATCATTCCCCGGTGGCTCAGATGTTAACGAATCTGCCTGCAGTGCAGCAGACCCAGGTTCCATCTCCAGGTTGGAAATATCCCCTGGAGAAGAGAATTGAGCGGTTACTCACTCCAGTATTCTTGTCTGGAGAAGTCCATGGACAGAGGAAGCCGGCAAGCTATGGTCCATGGGGTTGCAAAGAGTCAGATATGACTGAGCTACTAACACTTTAACTTTCATCTTTATTCTAGGTTCAAAGAAGGTGGAAGGATGGAGCAGGTTGAGGATGTAAAGGGGATACCCATTGGGTAGCTCCTGCTTCTTTTTTTAAAATATTGATTTATTTGGCTGCATCGGGTCTTGGTTGCATCAGTCAGGATATTCATTGTGTCACTGGGAATCTTCCCATTGCAGGGAACAGATTTCAGTGGTTGTGGCAGGCGGGCTTAGTTGCTCTGCGGCATGTGGAATCTTCCGGGACCAGAGATCGAACCTGTGTCCCTTGCATTATAAGGCAGATTCTTAACCACTAGGTCATCAGGGAAGTTCCTGGGAGAGCCCCTTTTAAAGAGCCCTTAAGACATCTACTCACCAACTTCTCTGGACATCTTATCGGCCAGCTTAGCTGCAAGGAAAGCCAGAAGACACATTCTTTCCGCTGGCCCAAAGCTGCCTGGAATAAAATCCAGACTCTTCAGCAAGGAAAGCGGGGAAATGATATTGTGATATTGGGTAGGCAATTAGCTGTGTCTACCCCAGGGGCTTCCTAATGAGCATTTATGAAGCACATATTGTGTACCTTGACCCAAAGTAGCTGATGGAAGACCTCACCTAGAAAGGAGCAGCCAATCCATTTGACAGATGGGCAATTGAGGCTCAGAGAGGTGGGGTGACTGCCCAAGGCCACACAGCACGGCAGCACTCACACCCAGGACTGCCCCAGGCCAAGGTCCATTCTCACAAACCCAGCGTGGTCCAGGTCCCTCCTGGCTCTATCTTTCTTCACTCAGAGAGGATTCAAATTGAAGCCTCATCTTAAAATTCCGGGTGGGCCTGGGACAAGGCAGGGAAATGGGTTTGGGGTTTTATGGAGAGAGAAGCCAGCTTAGAGGAGGTGTGGAGTGAGGGCAAGGATGGGGTGACAGTGGTGACAAGAGTGACAGTCATATCTGCTGATCACTTTCACTTTTCAAGCCACTTCCTGTCTGATATCTCTGTGGAAGTTGGCAGCTGCTTGTGATAGAGTGGGGGCAGCTATCAGCAGCTCTGTGGAACAGCCGGGGAACTGGACGTGGCACGCCCAAACTGCCGGAATGACTCAAGCCCTACCTGCATGTGCTGCTGCCGTTTTCTCTGTGCAGAAGGCCCTGCCCTGCGGCATGCCCCTCCTCCTTCATCAAGGCCTGGTGGGATGTCCCTTCCTCCAGGAAGCCCTCCCAGATCCCTCTGCCTCCTCTTGGGCTTGTCCATACCTGAAGCAGCACTGCCCCGGAGAAGGACAGTGAGAATCTGGATGGTGCAGATTATATCCCCTGTCCCTATGTGTCCGCCATGCTCTGCTCAGCCTACGTGTCTCTGGGCTTGCAGGCAGTGGAATAAAACCTCTGCCCATCGTGACTTAGGGGTGTGAATCCCATGAGCAGGGTGACCTCGGGTGAATCCCTTCACCTGTCCAAGCCTCAGTTTCCACATGTGTTCCTTGGAGGTAACGATCCTGCCAGACTTGACTGGGGGGGTGATACGAGGGAGTGAGTGCTGAGTCAGCACAGAGCCGGGACGCAGTAAGTGCTCAATAAACGTCACCGTGGGGACAACCCTGACCCTAGCTTTCAGGCAGCTGTGACTAAAGGAACAAGGCCACCTGAATAATGTGCTCGGGATGGTGTCTGGAAACGGAAAGTAACTCTGTCAGCCCTTGTCCTCTTAATATATCAGACTAATTGTCATCCCTCCTCTTCGATGCTATTGCCCGAAACCTTCCTGTGCTGCGCTCGGCTATTTCAGTCCTGTCCGACTTTTTGCAGCCTGTGGACTGTAGCCCGCCAGGCTCCTCTGTCCATGCGATTCTCCAGGCAAGAATACTGGAGTGGGTTGCCATTTCCTCCTCCAGGGGATCTTCCCGACCCAGGGATCGAAGCTGCATCTCTTACATCTCCTGCATTGGCAGGTGGATTCTTTACCACTGTGCCACCTGTATGTGTATATATATATATATATATATATATATATATTTTTTTTTTAAGCTGTTGCACCAGAACATTCTTTGAACTGTCCCTGAATCATTAGGTGACTTCCTCGTGCAGAGGACAGGCCCACTGGGCCCCATTCAAGAGGAACTGGGGGTGACCTTGTCACCCGAGACCTGGAGTGCAGCGCCGGCCTCCTCGCTGGAGAAAAAGATATATAACGCTGAATGCTGTGAAATTTGCCGCTGTGAGAACAGCTAATTTTTCACACCCAGACGAACTGGCTGGGTTTGTTAAAGCCCAAGATAATCAAATAATCATTATAACTCATCTTCGCCCCTCCTGTCTTTCGCTCTTTGTACCATTAATGTCCCAGTGGGGTGCAGCTCTGGTGAGTTCAGACCTAGCCTATTTAGATAACCTTCCGGTTGGTCTTCTGAGAGCGAAATATCCCTCCTGGAGTATCTTACAACAAATGAACCAATCCTCTCTAATCTTCTTATCGTTGTAGCCTCTGCTCCAGGCCTGGTTATCTCATGGGCTTGCAAGAGAGAGAAAGCCAGAGATTTATACATATATATTTATGTTTGATAGAAATTGCTATAAATATATGTATATGCATGAAATAAGAAAAAAGGCACCAAACAAGAGGCTAAGCTCTTTTCTCTCTCCCCAGTGAGGCAGCCTGGCTGCAAGCAGGCTGGCCCCTCTGCCTGGCCCGGGAGTCATGGAGAAGGTTCTAGAGACTTCTGTGTGCTCTGCTCCCTCCACCTGCCTTGGTGGCGGCAGGGGAGGAGGGCACAGGGGTGGGGAGATAGGAGGGTGGCCGGCTTGGCCCGCGGGGTAGGGGGCCAGCATCCAAGGGGCCGGCTGCTTGGGGACTCATGTCTCTCCAGCAAGGAGGTTCCCACAGCTTTCTCTCCCCTGTTTTCATGACCGTCTGTATCTATTTTTTTCCGTTTTTTTTTTTTTAAAGCTCTCTGTCGCTCCCTTCCCTCCACCTTCTCTTTTTGTCCCTCTGCATTTATTTTTTTCCCTCTCCCCTCTGGGTCTCTCTCTCCTCTCTGCTGTTTCTTTCCCTGTGTCTCTACCAGCCCACCCTAGCCCATTCCTCTCTCTGTCCTTGCCCACCCTCCCTGCCAGCCCCTGCCTGCATCCTCTTCTCTCCAGACCCTCCCCAGAGCTCTCTATCCCCCCTCACCTCCCCGCTTTCAGCTCCCCCAGCATCCCTCCCTCCGCCAGCTGCCCCAAGCATCTCCTCACACTTGTCTTCTCTGCCTCCCACACCCCTTCTCTCACCACCCCCCACAGTCTCACCTCCATTCCTCCCCCGGCCTTAATTTCTGATTAATATGTTCTTAGCCAAGGAACGAGAGAGAGAGGGAGGGAGGGAGAGAAATCTTCTAAATAAATCATTTCGTCATGTGAAGAGCTAATCTTCAAATGACGGTCGCTATTTATCGAGTTTTTAGCAGTGCATGTTAAATAGTGATATGGAAGCTACATTTACAAAACCCCATTGGAGTGCTGGGATTTTTAACTTCATTGCCCAGAAAGGAAAATGGTGATGACCAAGATAAGACCTCTTCGAAGCTTTGGCCCTGAATCCTTAGTGGGAGCAATTAAGCAGGTGGAGGAGGGGTGAGGGGAGCAGGGGGCTCCTGCCCCTCCCCAGGCCCCCCCCTCTGCCAGCCCTTCATCCCCGGCCACTTCCTGAGGTGACTCGCCCCTTCCCACGAGCTACTTCTGATTCAGCCTTAGAGGGGACAGGCCAGGTCTGGAGTCAGACCCACTGGGGTTTGAACACAGCCAGTGTTGCTAAGTGTGTCTCACTGGGCGAGAAGCTTCATCTCCCATGCCTCAGTTTCCCCATCCAATTCCTAAACAAGAGCGCTTGACACCTGAAGGAAAAAAAATGTTACTTCTGTTATGTGAAGAGGAACTTTCAAAATCAAAATAGATAGCAATATCCAGAGCAAAATTACAAAATTCCTTCTAAGTGAATTTTTTTGTTAACAGAAAATTGTCTTTAATATGGGGCGTAAATTTCCATGTATTGGATACACTGTGGTGGGGGGTGGCTTCCAATGGTGATTGTGCTTAGAGCCCCTTCCACCCAGAATTCTTCAATATTAAGAATTTTAAACATCGTACACTTCAGACTACCTCTTGGGAAAAGCTTAACTCAGAATTAGAAATTTCCAATTCTTGACTTAGATGATTAATATTATGTTTTTCTCGTATACATTTTATGTTATAAAGCCCTGCGTTTCTATAATAAAAATTTACTAATGACAAAAGAAAAGAATGTTAAACATGTTCATGTTAAATTCATTGTTAACAATGTTAAACAATGTTCATTATTAACAACGTTAAATGTTCTTAAATGCTCCAATATTACTGCCACTATTAATAATCTAATAATAATAATACTAATAATAATGACGATAATGTCTGCTTCCCTTTTTTGTGTATGTGTGTCATGTGCTAGGGATGCTGGTCTGGACTTTACATATGCTATTTTGTGTGATTTCAGCTTATTTCCTTGTCTCTCTACCTCTCCCTAGAGAGATTAAGTTGACATTTTCATGTCTCACAGGACAGACGTGGACTAAGATGTGGAATTTACAAGGGAAGAGACTGCAGCTCAAAAGTCCATGAAGGTCAGGCCCATTGCTGGGCTCTGAGGATGCTTAGTTGAATGAAACTGAGGCTTGAAGCTTTGAATCCTCATAGGCAACCAGGGAGAAGGCAGCTAGAGGTGCCCAGCATGCTTTATACGGTAGGGAGCCCCCCATCCACTGGAAGCAATCAAGCTCAGACTTCCTAACAGAAATTCCTATGTTAAGCAGGAAAGTGGATTTAATTCTGGGGTCAGACTGACCAGGGTTTGAGTCCTGACTCTACCCTTAGCTTGGAGAAGAAAATTAAACCTGCTTCTGTCAGTCTTCTCGGCTGTGAAATGGGTGCACTAACACTTTAGAAGGAGGATGATTTGACGGCTAGAGCTGGTTTATGCAAAAGGCCCTGGCAAATAGTAGTTGCTCACTAAATGGCAGTGATCATTATTTCCTGGTCTTCTGCTTGATAGTCTCCAGAGGGCTAAGAAAGCAGAAAGTGGTGGAGCTGACTGATAGGAGGGTCACTGACTTGCATCTCTGAGCTCCCAGTTGTCCTGTGATCATGCACTTGCTGGTCCTCAGTTTCCTCACCTGTAAAATGGGATGATAGGGGAGATGCAGAACTGTACTCATGTGATGGGAGGGTCACTGGCAAGAATAACATTAACAGTTGCTATTAATGGTGCACTGTTAGGGATTTGCAGTTGGATAATAAGAATGTGGCCCTGGGTTCAAGTTCCAGCACTATCACTTACTAGCTGTGTGGCCTTGAATAAATTACTTCACCTCTCTGCACCACTGCACTGCCTTTGGGAAATATTCTCAGCTCTTTGAGCTGTCCTAAGTGTTTGAGTCTGGGCTCCTTAGCTCACGTTTCTGCTCCAGGGTGCCAGGGCCAAGGTCTTGGGCTTCTGCGTGATCCTCAAGGCTCAGAACTGAATGCACAGTCAGGGTTAGGAAATATAGTATTCGTTGAGTGATTGTTTTGTAAATATGTGAATAGTAACTATAGCAAGCAACTGTTGTAGGGGCTCCCCTGGAGGTCCAGTGGTGAAGACTATGCATTCCAATGCAAGGGGTGCAGGTTTGATACCTGGCTGGGGAACTAAGATCCTGTATCTTGCCTGCTGCTTGGTGTGGCCAAAGATAAACAAATAAAATCAAGTAAATTAAAAATTAAAAAAGAAGCTGTAGCAGATGCTGTCAGCTGCCACACATGTCACTTGGCCCCATCCCAGGTTTAGAAAAGTCTCAAACTGATGGGGACCTACCTCCAACACCTGCCTCTCTCTGCGTGGGGGCTTCCTACCGTCATAGGAATGATCTCCATCCTCACACAGGGTAGGTCACAAGTGCTAGGAAGTTAATGCCCCCGGGAGCAATCTTCATCCATGACCGATGGGAGCGGGCTGACAAAATCCTGCTTTCCTTGCCTTTCAAAGTCACGTTCTGCACAGCCTCCCAGATGCCCCCAGTGGGACTGAGTTCCCCTTCCCCATAGCAGCTCATGAATGGATGCTGTATAGTTTTCTTCCTTCCCCTGTCTTACCATCCCTCCTTTCTGCTTTTTGGTACCATGTCTCAAAGCAAACTGCTTCCTCCCCCTCTTTTGTCTCAGCATTTGCTTTGCAGGAGCCCAGTCTAAAGAGAGTGGTTTGCATTTGCATTCCACAGAGGTTCCTAAGTTAACAAAAAATATTTTCTCACGTTTTTACATTTACAGCTCTGATCAGCACTGTGAAGAGACACAAGGGATGTTGAGAACTTCTGAAAAGTAGGTCTGCTCTAGTCTTGGGACAGGTGATGTGGAACAGAGATCTTGAAGGAAGAGAAGGATTTCACAAGGGGGTGGGGTAAAGGGCGGCCCAGACCGGAAGAACAGCCTGTGCAAAGGCCCTGTGGTGGGAGGCACGAGGTACATCTTGGTCAGAGAGTAAAGGAGACACGTGCCCCCCAACTTACTGTGTGATCTTGGGAACTCATGTCACATCCCTGAGCTTCACTTCCCCCATCAGGGACTTCCCTTGTGGTCCAGTGGTTAAGAATCTGCCTACCAAATGCAGAGGACAGGGGTTTGATCCCTGGTCCAGGAATATTCTGCATGCCACGGGGCAACTAAACCCGTCCACCACAACTACTGAGTCCTTGCACCCTAGAGCCTGTGCTCTGCAACAAGAGAAGCCACTGCAATGAGAAACCCACGCACTGCAACTAGAGAGTAGCCCCTGCTCGCTGCAACTAGAGAAAGGCCACCCAGCAATGAAGACCCAGCACAGCCAAAAAATATTATTCTTTAATCCTTTCACTTATCAAATGGTGCAAAGCTACCTGCTTCTTCCCATCACTTCTGCAGGATGTGATGTGGGAACTTACATGCTCAAAATAGTAAAAGTGGCTAGAATTGTGATCCAGTAATAATAATTCACGTATTCTCTTAATGGCCACTGGTTGAGTTTTTACTGTTGAGGCACCATGAAGGGCCTGTCTTTGTTCCCTGCTTTTTCTCCAAAGCCTTTGCCCTCATGGTGTGACATTCCAGTGGAGGAGAGTCCAAAAAAAGATACACAAATAGTTGCAAAATATTTATATATGCAGTGATGAAATTTATGAAGAAAAATGAAGCAGAAGGCGCAGGCAGTGTAGGAGAGAGGGGACCTATTTTAGATAATAAGTCTCCTGAGAGGTAGAGGGGCCCACCATGCAAATATCAGAGGAAGAGCACATCAGGTAGCATGAACAGCAGGTGCAAATGTCCTGGGGCAGAGTGCATGTGGGAGATATAGTGAGGAGGCTGGCATCCCTGGGACACAGTAAGCAAAGTGGGGTAAGAGGGGCGATGGGAGTGGAAATCAGAGAAGTGGTGGGAGTTAAGATCCCACAGAACATGTGGGCCTAACGTGAGGAGTTTGGCTTTTAATCTCAGAGAGTCAAAGATCTGGGAGTCAGAGCTGGGGTGGGTGACATCATGGGATTTATACTGAAGGATCATCCTGGCTGCTGCATGGAGAATGGCCCATCAGGGGGCAAAAGATGGAGGCAGGTAGGTGATGGATGAGCTTCTTCCCTGGACCACTGCCCCCTGCTGCATTACATTGGATCCTGCTTCCCACACACCCATTCCTCCAATGCCCAATCCCCAGGCCATGTGCTGGCCAGGGAGTGATGGGCTACAAATGAGTGGGCAGGCAAGCACCTCTAATTTCCACAAGCGCCGTGGGTAAAGGCTGTGGCGATGTGCAATTAAGCTCTGAGCTTTAAAAACACGGTAATAAGGGGCTACGGGCTGAGGAGGCAGCCTGGTAATTTAAATGACATCCAGCTCAAATATGGAGTGTCTAAATGTTCTCTTCCAGAGATTTATATCAGCATAGACCTGCCTCATTCATTTATTTAGTTAACTAGCTACTTATTGGCACATCCTCCCAGCCACTCTCCAAAGAAAGAGACAGAGGCCCGGGTGGCTGCTGGGGGCATCTCTGTGCAGGGAAGGCCAGGGGGGATGATGACTATGGTGAGACCTACTGTGTGCCTTGCACTCAGAGGGTCTATTGTGAGAACTCCACTAGTCATGTATGGATGTGAGAATTGGACCATAAAGAAGGCTGAAGAATTGATTCTTTTGAACTGTGGTGCTGGAGAAGACTCTTAAGAGTTTCTTGAACTTCAAGGAGATCAAACCAGTCAATCCTAAAGGAAATCAGTCCTGAATATTCATTGGAAAGACTGGTGCTGAAGCTGAAGCTCCAATACTTTGGCCACTAGATATGAAGAGCCAACTCATTGGAAAAGACCCTGATGCTGGGAAAGATTGAAGGCAAAAGAAGAAGGGGGCGGCAGGGGAAGAGATGGTTAGATAGTGCCACTGACTCAATGGGCATGAATTTGAGCAAACTCGGGGAAACAGCGGAGGACAGAGGAGCCTGGTGTGCTGCAGTCCATGGGGTCGCAAAGAGTCAGACATGACTTAGTGGCTGAAAAGCAAGAACAACATGGTGAGAAGAAGCAAGGTTGTACATGCCCATTATGATGTATCTCCCTGCACTTGTGAGGAAACAGACACGGGGAAGAGAAATGACTTGTTCAAGGTCACGTAGCTAGTGAATGAGATAAAACCCAGGTCTTTGGGTGCCAAAGCTGGAGCTTTGTCAGTGACCTAACATTAAATATCAGTTCCTTGCTTTGGGTCCTGGCATGCGTGGCTATTTCCCATTTAATGGTTGTTCAAGCCATCGGAATTTGTCTCACCACCTCTTTCAGACTCTCCAACCTGAGTGGGACTTTATAAAACCCCATAGGCCAAGGCTCTTAAAATCAGATGCCTCTAGCAGATAATAAGCTGATGAAAGAAATCTAAGAGTACTGTGTGCAAGAAGACTTGTGGACTCTAGGAGAAGGCGAGGGTGGGATGTTTCAAGAGAACAGCATCGAAACATGTATATTATCTAGGGTGAAACAGATCACCAGCCCAGGTTGGGTGCATGAGATAAGTGCTCGGGCCTGGTGCACTGGGAAGACCCAGAGGAATCGGGTGGAGAGGGAGGTGGGAGGGGGGACCGGGATGGGGAATACATGTAAATCCATGGCTAATTCATTTCAATGTATGACAAAAACCACTGCAATGATGTAAAGTAATTAGCCTCCAACTAACAAAAATAAATGGAAAAAATAAAAAATAAAAAAGAGGAAAGAAATTAACACAGCATTGTAAATCAACTATACCTCAATAAAAATTGTTTGAAAAGATATTTAAAAAGAGGAAACCTAGAAGGTGTCAAAGATGCAGCAGCATCAAATTGAGCCTTTCTCTTCAATGGTATCAGTAGAGTCAAGAGAATTAAAAAGGAATGCCTATTGCACTCTGTTGTTCTTATTAGTTGATGCTCCTTCTCTGGACCATTTACAGTTACTGTGACTACCTGGTTCCTGCTCCACACTTTAGAAACAATCTTACAAGAATAACCCTGGGCCCTGGGCTGAGTGTTCTCCACACCTTGTCTTATCGAATTGGGACCATGCACCTTCAAGGCAAGTACTATGGTTGTTCCCATTTTACAGATGAGGAAACAGGCTTCCAGGTGATGTTGAGGTGCTAGGTGTGTGGACCACAATCGGAGTTGTTGTTGTTTAGTTGTAAGTCATGTCAGACTCTTTTACAATTCTATGGACTGCAGCCTGCCATGCTCCCCTGTCCACGGATTTCCCAGACAATAATACTGGAGTGGGTTGCCATTTCCTTCTCCAGGGGATCTTCCTCACCCAGGGATCGAACCCATATCTCCTGCATTGGCAGGCAGATTCTTTACCACTGAGCCATGGGGTAGCAAGCCATTGAAGCACATGGTATGTTATGGGCTTCCCTGGTGGCCCAGCCGTAGAGATTCTGCCTGTAATTCAGGAGATGTAAGAGACACGGCTTCGATCCCTGGGTTGGTAAGATCCCCTGGAGGAGGGCATGGTAACCTGCTCCAGTATTCTTGCCTGGAGAATCCCCATGGACAGAGGAGCCTGGCAGGCTACAGTCCGTAGGGTCGCAAAGAGTTGGACACGACTGAATCGACTTAGCACGCACTCATGTTACAAATGCTAAGTAAAGCAAGTGATTTTCAGCAAAGACTGGGCATCTCCGCAGCCTTAAATTTTTGTCTTTCCAGAACCTTCTCTCACTCAGGCCCCTCCCAACCTCACTGTTCATGAATTCTCCTCCTCCCTGAAGGACAGCAGGTTCTCTTCCCTCCCTGAGTCCTCCAGCCTCTATCCCGACCCCATATGCTGGCAGGACCGTTTTAACCCCTCTAGCCACTGGGGCGGGTTCCATTCTGCCTGGAGACGGCTTGGGTAGATTTTTAGGAACAGCTGCCAGCAGCTGAGATATAATGACTGCCTGGAGAGTCGTTAGGATATAATTAATATTTGCAGCACAGAGCTGTGACTGCTAAGCTGTTCCCGCCCACAGAGCTGGGGCCTCCAGCCCTTCTCCGGACAGGAACCCCAGATTCTCAGGACAACAGCATCCTTGGGGCCAGAGGAGGACCCTGAATGCAGAGGCTGGGGTGTGGCCAGCGGGGTTTATTTCCCAGGATTCTTGCCTTCACCCGGCTATCAGGGTTGGTGACTTCCAGAGGCTTCCAGACTGGACACATCATCAAGAGTGGTCAGAGGGTACCAGGGCCAGGGCTCAAGGTGGCCACGGCGCCTCCTTGCACCTGAGGCCAGCCGGCCTTTGGCGGTTGCCATGGCGATGGCCGTCCCCAGCAGTTGGGCAAGGACGTTTTGCAGCAGCAGCAGCAGCTGTGTGTGAGTGTCAGCGAGAATGGCAGTCTGTACCGGCCCCCTTCCGGCTTTCCATCTGCGAGGGGCAGACATCTCAGTCGCCACCCTCGGAGCTCGCCCTAGAGGCGGCCCTGGTTGGAGGCCTGGTCTTGGTTTGCCACAGGGCATTTGGTTGGCACGGTGACTCCACCGGAGCCTGACTGTTTTCCTAGCTCAGATGCTTATTAGCAGTTTTGAGCTCCCCCAGCAGACGATCGAACTTTTTGAAGCCTCAGTTTTCAGGTCTATCAAATAGGCTGATCACACTCAGAGGGGTATGGTTAGGATTAAATGAGATAATGGGAGAAAAATGCTTAGTTCTCCATGGGGATAAGCCCTTGTTGCTCCAGGTGGTGGGGCCCAAAGATTTAAAAGGGGAGGACCTGGGACTTCCCTGGTGGTCCAGTGGTTAAGAGTCCACCTTCCAATGCAGAGGATGTGGGCTGGATCCCTGGTTGGAGAACTATGATCACATATATCTTTCCACCAAAATAAATAAATAAATAGGAAAAGGAAAAAAAAAAAAAGCCCAGAACATAAAACAGAAGCAATATTGTAACAAAATTCAATAAAGACTTGAAAGTGGTCCACCTCAAAAAAATCTTTTAAAAGAATAGGCAATGGAGCTGAATAACTTTTTTTTTCCAAGGGAAGAGACTTCTTCTATGGTGTAGACTCACCATTTATTAACTGCCTGTTGTATACCGGTGCCGTGCTGCATTTGTGACATATATTCCTTCACCCACTGATTCCTTACTGAACCCTGTGTGTCTCATCTAATTCTCCTGCTCTTCATGAATATTTGGCTTTATTGTCCCCACTGTACAGATGGGGAGACCGAAGCTCAGAAGGTCAAGCCACTTAAGATTCCCAGGGTGACACAATAAACACATTGCAGAGCTGGACCTCAAACTCCCAAACCCACACTTTCCCCTCTATGGTTCTAACTGCCTCCTGTTTCTCAGGCAGACCCGCATTCAAATCCTGCCTCTGTCATCCTTGCTGTGTGAGCTTTCTGAGACTCAGCTGCTCCTCTGTAGAGTGGGGATAATAGCAGAGCCTGTATGGATCAGAGTAGAAGTGTGCGGGGGCTTCCCTGGCAGTCCAGTGGTTAAGAATCCACCTTCCAAAGCAGGGGACATGGGTTCAATCCCTGGTGGGGGAACTAACATCACACATACTGTAGAGCAGTGAAGACCCAGAGCAGCGAAGAAAAAAAAAAGACTGATGTGCATGACATGTGTGGTGTATAGTAAATGTCCGCTAAGGGCACCTGCTATTTTCATTGCTGCTATCGTTATTATTTCTCCATCTGTTGGGGATTGGACCCCATAATCTCCTAGTTCCCAGCGCAGACTCCCATCACAACATAGGGATGGCCAGCCCTGGTCCTTAACATTTGAGAGTGGCTCACGTGTCCAGATGAGCCCCTTTGTGGAAGGCAATGGCCAATGGCAAGAGGGGCGGCCAATTCTTCGGATGCTCCCAGCCCGCTTTCTGATCATCTGCCTGTTCCCACCAGGCAGCATTATGCGGGGTGTGTGAGCCTGGAGGGGGGCCGGGGAAGGAGGGGCTGCTTTCCCTGGGAGGCTGCCTTCTGTCGCTAGACAAACAAACACAGGGCACACGCTTGCTTGGAAATGGAGCAAGGCATCAGCTACAAGCAAACAGGGGGAGGCAGAGGCGGAACTTGCTCGAACCTCGCTGGCCACAGGCGCCTGCCTGCACAGCTCCACAGGAAGCAGCTGACGTCCCCAGGGGTCTGTTGCCCACAGCCTGGGCTGACCCGACACTGCTCCACATGGCACGTGGAGGGTCTCGTGGGCTGCAGTGTTTGCTTGGCATTTGCCACTGCCCCTCTGGAGGGCAGTGAGGGACCTCTGGAGGTCACTGTGTTTCCCCACCACCAACAAACTTCTGAGCAGCATTTCCAGGTAGAGAGTATCCACCCTGTGCCTCAGGCTGCAGGGCCCTTCAAGAGTGGCTAGCCTCCCCAACTACTCAGAGTACGTCTTGGGTACCACCTTGAGAGAAACCTCAGCTGGGGAGACAGGCCTGGGACCCACATCCCAACTCTACCACCCTGATGCTGTGTGACCCTGGACAAGTCACCCCACCTCTCTGAGTCTCCCAAACCTCCCCATTAGTAAAATGGCAGGTATAACCACACCGTGGTTAGTGAAGGGATTAAAAACCAAGTATATAGAGTTCCTGACATACAGGTGGGCTTGATCAATCATGTACGTTGGTAGGATCATTACTATTTACTATGTCCTGAACCTCACTTTCCAAATCTGCTCATTGAGGATAATTCCACACCTACTCCAGAAACAATGAGCCTGTGTTGCTAAATATGTGTTGTGTGTGTGTGTGCTAAGTCACTTCAGTCATGTCCAACACTGTGTGACCCCATGGACTGTAGCCCGCCAGGCTCCCCTGTCCATGGGATTCTCCAGGCAAGAATACTGGAGTGGGTTGCCAGGCCCTCCTCCAGGGGATCGTCCCTAACCCAGGGATCAAACTTGTGTCTCTTATGTCTCCTGCATTGGAAGGCAGGTTCTTTACCACTAGCATCACCTGGGAAACCCTAATATATTTTTGCTTTATTTCTTGCTTCCCCTTGGCCAAGTACCTGGGTAACAATAACAACAACAACAATAATAATGGCTAAGTGTCTGGATATTGATTTAAACCTGTGCTGTCCAATAGATAGTCATTATGATTATTTAAATTAAAATGAAATAAAAAATTTGGTTTCCTGTCTCACAGTTACATTTGTAGTACTCAATACCCACATGAAGCTTGTGGCTTCCATGTCAGACAGCGAAGATATAAAACATTTTCATCATCGCAGAAAGCTCTTTTGGACAACACTGGTTTAGACTAGTATGTTTCAAATTTAACATTGCATAGGAATCACCTGGGATAAACAAGGTTAAACATAGAGTCAAGCACAGACAAACCTAGACAACGTATTAAAAAGGAGAGATATCACTTTGCTGACAAAGGTCTATTTAGTCAAAGCTATGATTTTTCTAGTAGTCATGTACAGATGTGAGAGCTGGACCATAATGAAGGCTGAGTGCTGAAGAATTGATGTTTTCTAACTGTGGTGCTGGAGAAGACTCTTGAGAGTCCCTTGGACTGCAAGGAGATCAAACCAGTCAATCCTAAAGGAGATGAACCCTGAATATTCATTGGAAGGACTGATGCTGAAGCTGAAGCTCCAATACTTTGTCCACCTGATGCGAAGAGCATTGAAAAATACCCTGATGCTGGAAAAGATTGAGGGCAGGAGAAGGGGATGACAGAGGATGAGATGGTTGGATGGCATCACAAACTCTATGGATATGAGTTTGAGCACACTCTGAGAGATAGTGAAGGACAAAGTAGCCTGGCGTGCTGCAGTCCATGGGGAAGCAGAGAG
The DNA here is from genome assembly GCF_023699985.2 of Odocoileus virginianus. Lineage (NCBI taxonomy): Eukaryota > Metazoa > Chordata > Mammalia > Artiodactyla > Cervidae > Odocoileus > Odocoileus virginianus. The sequence continues at coordinate 56,868,255 of NC_069685.1, read as the reverse complement.
TTGAACACAGCTTAGGGACTGAACAACTAGAAGAAACACAGACTCAGTTTCGGGAGGTCTGTGAGAGCCTGAGACTCTGCATCTCTAGCTCCCCAGGCTGCGGATCACACTTTGAGTAGGGTCTAGAGCTGGACTGCCCAGCACGGTGGCCACCAGACGCATGTGGCTATGGAGCACTTGACATGTGATGTATCGAAATTGAGATGTGCCCTAAGTGTAAAACACACAGTGGGTTGTAAAGACTTAGTGCAAAAAAATGTAAAATATCTCATTAATACTTTTTAATTGATTGTATGTTGAAATAATATCCTAGACACCCTGGGTTGAATAAAATATATTTTAAAAATTAATTTCAGCTGTGTCTTTATACTTTTTCTTTTTAATAAGGCCGGTAGAAAATTCAGAATAACATATGTGGCTCACATCTTTCTATTGGACTGTCGTGATCTCAGCCCTGAGTGTCACTTATGAGCTATCTCATTGCAGATGTACAATTTTAACCCATGTCTTTTTACCTCTGCCCATTCTGTTTCTTTTCCCCCCTGTCCCTGAATTGTTTCCTGAGCAATTTTCACTCCAATCAAAGGGTAAAATCCTCACTAAAAGAGGCTGTGTCAGTCTGCCCCCTTCCATCCATCATAGCACAAAATGTCACCTCCACTTGTTTGAATCTGTCTCGCTCTAAAGAAATAATAGTATCTTTCCTGACCTTCCTTTTTGGAACTTCCCCTTCCCACATGCTCAGGTGGCATGTCTTGAATGGGGCTCACCCTCCTGGTCTCTGTGAGTGATTGTGTGACCCGGGTTTGGCCAATCAGAGCACGGAGATGGAGCTAGCTGTGAAGACCAGAGGCAAAAGCCGTCTAGACAGAGAAGATGGAGCAAGAACAAAGATCATGAAAGTTGAGAATTCTTGGCTTTCCTTAGGGGTGCAAGTTCTGGTTCCCTCACTAACTCTTTCTAGGAAAGCCTCGGCTTCCTCATCTAGAAAATGGGCACAGTCTACCCAACCCTGAGTTATGATGAAGATGGTGAGAACACGCTGACGGGAATGACTGTGGCTCACCTAATCTTGCCAGCTATTGTGGGGGTGGCAGACAGGTTGGCTGTGAGGCTGGCACAGGGGCGGGTCCTACACAGTTGCTGTGGAAACAGCCTCTGGGATGCTCTGCGGTATGAAGGAAGATGCGAAGACCCCAGGAGGGGACATTCCTCCTTCTGTGCTACAGGCAGAGGAAATGGAGCTTGTGAGGCTTGCCAGGGTAGAACTGAGCTCCCTTGATTTTAAATAACAACGCTGGCTTAGCGTGACGCAGTTCTTACAAGGCACTTGGTACTCTTCTGAGCATCTCCCACGCATATTATATGAGGTTAATTCTAATCGTGTGGGAGAGGTACCACCGTTGTCCCCATTTTCCAGAGGAGATGCCTGAGGCTTGTGCCCTCTCAGCCCAATCTCCCCTGACAATGAACTTGTCCATTGAGCTGCTGGCTTAGGGCAGCGGCTTCCCAGGTAGCTCAGTGGTAAAGAATCCGCTTGTCAATGCAGGAGATGTGAGTTTGATCCCTGGGTCAGGCAGATCCCTTGGAGAAGGAAATGGCAATCTGCTCCAGTATTCTTGCCTGAGAAACCCCATGGTCAGAGGAACCTGGCAGGTTATAATCCATGGAGTTGCAAAAGAGTCAGATATGACTTAGCGACAAAAGAACAACATTTTGGGGGGAGGGCAGCGGTCCTTACTATTTTGTGTCCTCCTGCATGTCTGCACCTAACACTTCCTGGTAGAGATGAAGCCTTAATATACATCAGTAGCTGTTATTAATAATATGTACTTATTTGTGTCCCCAAGTGGTGTTTTTAATTTTTTTTTAATTTTGAATTTTTAAATTTATTTTATTTTATTTTTTTAGATAGGAGATTCATATTTTATTTCCCCACTGACATATTTACAGCTGGATATAAATTAAAGACCTGCTTGCACACCAAACCCAGGTCCTTTCGGTGGTTCAGTCAAAGAGGTAAGACCTCCAGCTGGCTCACAGGAGAGGCGTCCACTCCTTGGCCCAGGTTTGGGGATTTTGCCAGCCTTGAGTTCATCAATAATTTCTTCAATATCTTTAGGTGTCAGATCCTCATAGTAGTTGTCATTTATTTGAACCATTGGTGCATTTACACAGGCCCTTAAACATTCCACTTTTATAAGAGTGAAAAGCTTGTCAGGTGTAGTCTCTCCAACCTTTATTCCAAGTTTTTTCTGAATGGCTTCCAGTATGCTGTCTGAGTTTCAGAGCATGCAAGGCGTAGTAGTGCAGACCTGAATGTGATACTTTCCAACAGGCTTTCAATTATACATTGTATAAAAAGTTGCTACTTCATACACTCTCATTGGAGGTACCTGTAAAATTTCTGCAACCTTGTTCATAGCAGAGATGGGCAGCCATCCATTCTGTCTCTGGGCTAAATCCAGAACTGGAAGCACAGCTGCTGCTTTATGCCCTTCCGGGTAGTTTTTCACAATGGCCTCTATCCTCTTATAGTTTTCTGGTGTGAAATCAAATGGAGTTTCTGGGTTATTCTCAGGAGTATCTCTGTGCACAAATAAGGCTCCTCCAGCTCCATTCTGAACAGCTGTCTTATGCAGATTTCTTATATGTTTTCCCCAGTGGGCGGTGAGGCCGGCCGCGCGGGCCCGTAGCGCCGCGGAGAGGAACATGGCTGGCCAAACTGCGAGGCTCCGGGCCTCGCCGGGCACGGTCCCCAGCGGTCGGCACGCACAGAGTGCCCAAGTGGTTAATCTTTCACACAAGAGTGCCATCTCCACGTGGGCTGGGATTTTTGTCTGTTTCACTCATCCCTGTCTACCCAGTACCTGGCATGGTGCTGGATACACAGTAGATACTCAATCAATACTTATTGAATGAGAGATTGTATGCCTTTGGTTGAGTCCCGGCTGATCACTGAACAGGATGAGCTCCATCGACCTGTCCCTTTAAGAACCTTGTCTTCCCTTCCCTTCTCTGGTCCCCAAAGTTAATTAAGTGCCCTGCCTCTGCAGGGTTAATCCTGTTATCAGCGACTTGACACACATTAGCTGTGTGTTTACTATTTCTGGACTGTATCCCTCCACCCCCAATTAAACTGTCCATCGCTGGATCCCACAGAGCCTGGCACATAGTAGATGCTCAATTCATTTGCATGGAATGAGTGAGTTGACATCTCCCTCATTACATTTCCAAGCAAGGAGATGTGTTTAGACGCTGGGAGACTGGTGTGATGACATGGACCAATCTGCCAGTCTGTAGAGAGAATGGATTCTGTCTGGAAGGGATGATGGGTAAATGTCAGCAACACTCCCTAATGCAGGGTTTGGGACAGAGACCCTACTGAGAAGTAGGGATAGGCAGCATGGGGCTTCCCCAGTGGCTCAGTGGTAGAGGATCCGCCTGCAATTCAGGAGTGGCAGGAGACGAGGATCTGATCCCTGGGTCAGATAGATCCCCTGGAGGAGGACATGGCAACCCACTCCAGTATTCTTGCCTGGAGAATCCCACAGACAGAGGAGCCTGGCGGACTACAGTCCATGAGGTCACAAAGAGGCAGACATGACTGAAGCGACTTAGCACGCACACATAGACAGAACGGCCTTTGGCATTCCTTCTTTCAGGGCATCCATGTCTGGGAGACAAGGGCGTGCAGGAAAGCCTCTCTCTCTGGGTGTGACCTTTAAAGCCAGCAGCCCCTGACAGCATGTGGGGTGCTCTTGGCCGCTTGCAGATATCCTTGGCTCAGCCGTGCCGTCTCAGTGGCAGGTGCCCTGAGCCAGTACGAGAACAGGTCTCGATGTCCCCGATGACTGCTGGAACACTGAGTACCCTGAAGTGGAGAGTGAAGCTGGCTCTGTCTGACTCAGGGCTGGGTAGCTCAGCCACCTGAGACCCTGGCCCATCTGGAGTGTGGGTGGTCCCCTGCCCCCCTCCCTGATGGAAGAGTCTCCAGTTCATTCCTTCCTCCCCTGTCCCCCGCCCCATCTCTTGTTTCCCTGCTTGCCCAGTGACATCCCAAAGGGCAGGTCCTGTGTCTTTGCTGGAGAGGGGCTCTGTGACCCAGCTCCCCTCAACTCCTGATGGAGTGCCCACACGTCCTCTGCCTCCCCCCGCAGGGCAGGTGTTCAGCTGCAACGGGCTTCCGCCGAGATCAGCCAAGCCTGAGCATGATCCTAAGACACACCAGGGTCGAATCCTGCTCCGCCACCTGTGCCGTGCCTGTGCCTGGGCAAGGGACCTTGCCTCTCATCCATCGAAGGGAGAGTCATGCTACCAGTGACGTAGTCAAGGCTCCCAGAAGCCGAGACAGGGAAAGAGACGTGATGCAGAAACCCGAACAGAAAAGGACCCCAAGGAAGGGTATTCACCCCACCCCCATCCCCAGACTTTATCTCATCCCACGGGGCACAGAGGGGCCCCGTCTCTTTCCATGGGGCTTCTTTTCTGGTTTGGTGGGCCCACCCCTCAGCTGATGCAGGTGCTGCTACTCTGCTTTCACTCCTGCAACTTTTCCCCGGAGGACTGCCCTGGACGATGATGGAAGCGGCCTTGTCGGAACTGCCTTGGAATGACATGTGCGTCCCCAAGACACCTGGGTGGCCTGTAGCCAATGGATGACTCATGTGGGGGTATAGAACCCCACCCCCTTGCCTTCAGGTGGGACAGGCTCTGCGGTGCAGTTTACCATCCAGAGCTCCCTTGGGGATCAGGTTGGGACTAGATGTCGCATCTTTGCTTGGCTTCTCCCCTTGCCCATTCCTTCCTCCCTCATTCCCCTCGAGTGTCATCTGAGAGCTTTCTCAGTCAGTCACTGACTCTTTATGAAACCCCATCACAAATGTGCTTCTAGAGAACTCACCTAGGGTTCCCTAAGACAGAGACTTTAGATGAACTTGTAGAAGCAAGTGGATTGTTTAACTGTTTGTTGTTGTTTAGTTGCTCAATCGTGTCCAACTCTTTGCGACCCCGTGGACTATAGCCCGCCAGGCTCCTCTGTCCATGGCATTTCCCAGGCAAGAACACTGGAGTAGGTTGCCATTTCTTTCTCCAGGGGATCTTTCTGACCCAAGGATCAAACCTGCATCTCTTGCATTAACAGGCACATTCTTTACCTTGCTAAGCCACTAGGGAAGCCCTTGCTTAATCATAAGTTGGGTCTAATGACCCTGTTTTTGGCCAAGCATTTCAACTTCCTTTCAAGAAGCCCTAACAGCACTGGAGATTCAGAAGCAGCGGTCAGATGTTACCGACAATTGCTATGAGGTCTACGACAGGGCTCCACAAATAGTGGAGGATGCAGTAAATATTTATTGAGTGAAAGACTGGGATGAATCATTGTTTCTGGTGATGGGGAAGCAGGAGCTTCTGGAAGGACAGAGAATGTGCAACTGCCTTCCTGGAGCAGGTCTCAGGATGTACTCAAGCTCAGGGACAGGCTGGGTGTATTGAAATGCAGGTCAGGCGCTTGGATCCTCAGAGCTTCAGCAGGGGCTTAGTCTAAGAGGCGGCTGGGCCCCAGAGGACAGCCCGGGCAGGGAAGGGAGTCGTGATCACAGCAAAGATGATAAGAGCTTGTTAAACAGAGAGCCCTCCTGGCAGATGGTCAGTTGGCTCCCAGGGAAGGAAAGCCCTTTCCCATTGGGGATCCCAGAAGTCTTGAGACCAGCGGAGCAAATCGTGCCTTCCTGAGCTAACAACAACAACAGTACTCATACAGACAAAGCATTTAGCAATTATATAGCCGACACTGTTCATGCACGTTGTTTATGCTTCATCATAACCCCCATCAGGGACACATTATCATGCCCATTTCACAGATGAAGAAAATAAGGCTCAGAGAGCAGAAATTATGTGCCAAAGGTGGTGGAGACATCACAGACGTGATTTGAAGTGGCGTTGACAGCACAGCCTCCACACCATCAGTCCCCTGCCATTTCAGCACCAGGGACCAGTTTTTTGGAAGACAATTGTTCCACAGACGAGGGCCGGGGGATGGTTTCAGGATGATTCAAGCACATTACATTTATTGTGCACTAGTGGCCCAGTTTAGTAAAGAATTTGCCTGCAATGTAGGAGACCCCAGTTTGACCCCTGGATCAGGAAGATCCCCTGGAGAAGGGCATGGCAGCCTACTCTAGTGTTCTTGCCTGGAGAATCCCATGGACAGAGAAGCCTGGTGGGCTACAGTCCATGGGGTTGCAAAAGTCAGACAGCACTGAGTGGCTAACACTTTCATCTTTTTGAATTACTGTAACATTGTGATAGATAAAGAAATAATTATACAACTCACCACAATGTAGAATCAGTGGGAGCCCTGAGCTTGTTTTTGGGCAATTAGATGGTCCCATCTGGGGGTGATGGGAGACACTGACACCCGAAGTGTATGATGGGAAGTGGCTGTAAATACAGATGAAGCTTCGCTTGCTATCCCACTGCTCACCTCCTGCTGTGTGTGCCCATTCTAGTACTGGGCCATGGCCTGGATGTTGGGAAACTCTGCTTTACACAGTCAGCCGGTGCTGAGTTTAGAAGGATAATAAGAAGTAGGTCGGGAAAACTGAGGCATGAAAATTATTATAAATGTTATAAAATCAGAGAACATCTCCAGGTGGATATACAAAAAGCCAATAACAGTGGTTGTCATGAGTTGGTGATAGAAGGGAGATGTTTACTACATACAGTTTACATTTGTTGATTATTGAACCATGGTGCCGTAGGTGACAAAACTGGTCCCTAGTGTTCCTCCACCCCCCCATTCACACCTTCTGCCGTGTGATCTTTGTACTCCTCACTCTGCTTGACCCTGGAGATATGATGGGAGTGAAACACACTTGGAACTTGGCCTTGATTTTGTAAGCAGCAGGGAAGACAGTGCGTGTATGCTCAGCAGTGTCTGGCTCTTTGCAACCTCACGGACTGTAGCCCACCAGGCTCCTCTGTCCATGGGATTTCCCAGGCAAGAATACTGCAGTGGGTTGCATTCCCTCCTCCAGAAGGAAGACAGGGACTTAGCCAATTGTTCAGTTAACTCATCACTGTTGGGGGACAGGCAAGTGAAAAGCACGAAATGTGTCCTTGGTGAGTCCGAATCTGAGCTTTGCCCTGTAACCAGCTGGGTTGCCGCGGCTGATTGACTGATCTCTCTGTGTCTTGGTCTTCTCATCTGGGGACCGTGAGAGTTAAGACAAGTGACTTATAGCATTTAGAGAGCACTGGCTCCTGGTAGGTGCTCACGATTCTTGTTATTGTGGCCGTTGCTGTTGTCTCTGGACCCGGCTGTCCCTTGACAGGAAGCTCCCACCTGCGTGGCCATCTTATCTGGGACGAAGGCTGGCTTCAGTGGCCCTTCTCTAACCCTCTGAATTCTAATCCATCTTTAATGCCGCTGGAGGAAGGAGCTTTGAACGGGCACCAGTTCCGGCCGCTCCCGCTGTCCAGCGGCCGATCCTGGTCTTTCAAGGGCATGACAAGGCTGCCAAATCCGCTCCAGGGACCTAATGCGATTGTCTCGCTTCCGCAGCTCCGCTGGGAAACCTGAGCTTGGGGCTTTGGGTTGGGCTTCCGGACGCCCCCAGAGCCGGGGAGGCCCCAGAGGCTTCTTGTGGGATCCTAGCCGGCCAGGGAGCAGAGTCCCGAGTGAGCAGAGCCAGGGTGGAGGAGGCCACGCGGAAACACCTACTGTGTGCTGGACAGGATTCAGCCTGCTATGAGACCTTTCTTCAGTGTTAATGGGGTCATGCAGACATTCGCCTGGGAAGGCCAGAACTTGGGGCAGGGAGTCCTGATACACGGGTTCAATCCTACTCTGAGTTGGTGCCCTTAGACTAGCACGTGTTAGGTCTCAGTTTTCCCCAACTACATATTGGGTATCTCTTTTATAAGACATATGGTTCTGTGTTTCAGAGCCGACACTCTGGAGCTGGACTGCCTGGCTTTCAGCCATTTAATGTCTGTGTGCCCTTGGGCCAGTTGCTTAACCTCTCTGTGCAGGTTCTATAAAATATGGGTAGGCACAATGCCTGGCTCTGTGGCCTCCCAGCTGGATGACCTCAAGCAAGTCGCTTCACCTCTCTGAGCCTCAGCGACCTCATTTGTAATCAGGACCAAGGAGAATGTCTAACACCTGCTTCATAGGGTTGTTGTGAGAGCACCAAATGGGGTGGTCCATGCTGAGCACTTGAAACAGCGCTTGGTGTGGGACAGTCATGTGAGGGTTGATAAACTCCTGCTATTATCTCTTCCTCCACTCCATCCTGGTTTCTCTTGCTCCTGCTTCCTTCCCTCCGGGAGCTCCACCATCAGATCAGGCACCCGCCGTGACGTAGGCACTTTCCTCGGCACGGCATACCTTATTTTAAGGATCAGATGTACCAAATGGGAAAGAGCTCTGGCAATATCAAGGCTGTTCTGTCATGGAAAAGAAGGGGGTCATAAATTCACACAGTGGCTTGTGGTGGCTTCTTTTTCAGCTCACTCACATCCAGGGTCATTAATTCAGAGCCCCGACTAGGATTTCTATCATGGGGCTGTAGTGACATTAATTTGATATTCACCAACCTCAGTTACTCGTGTATCATCAACATAATTATTATGACTTGCCATAGTCACATACCCCATAAAATGATGCTTTTGTTTGGAATCACAGTTTTTAAAAAGAAAATTTAAATATAACCTTAACCTGAGTGATACTAGTCATGAAACCAAAAGTTTGATTCCACTAAACACTGCTATTAAGTGAAATAATATCCACCCTCCCACCCAAAAAAGGGTATCCTCATTGGTGCTATATCCTAACAGTATCTAATACTAGGCATTACCCTCTCACCATTGAGCTGAATAGAAAATGCTTTGATTCATTGCTTAGTATTTATCAAGTGCTATCTCCTTTTCCCAAACCTAGGGCTTGCTGTCATATGTGGCTGTAATGACATTAATTTGATGATGCTAACCTAGTTACTTCTGTATCATCATCACAAGCATCATTATTATTCTTTTTTGCCATAGCCACACACCAAATACTACTATTACTCAACACTTTGTTTTGGGTTGTTCTTTTTCCCCTTAAATTTAGCCTCAACCTAAGCAATATCATCTATGAAATCGTGAATTCAGTGGGCTGGTTATGTATATCTTTCTAGCATACATGAAAGTGAATGTTTAGCTGTAAAATAAAATAAAACATTTGCCCCTCAGCTACCCCAAATCATCTCTATGTATGCCATTAACTAACAGTGGGCTTCTGTCCCATGCATTACTCTGCTACCATTTAGCTAGTTAGGCAACTCTTTGACTTATGGCTTCATATTTACTGAGTGTGAGCTTCTCTTTTTCCAGGTCTTGAAATCTATAAAGGCACAGGGAGGTCAAAGCTCTGGTCTGGGGTGATGCAGCAAACCCTAGAACCCAGGAGTCCTGGCCCTCAGAGTCTTCTCTGTGGCCATGGGATGTCCAGCCTGTGCCGACCTGCTTTGCGCTCATTCCAAGCTCTTGTACAGCCGCCTCTGCTTTCCCATCCTTCTCTCTCTCCTTCCCGGCACTCGAAGACGCAGAAAGGGTTAACATCCATCTCCCACTCTTCTTGACACAGCCCACCCTGGGTTCTCTTGGATAATCACCCGCTTCCCTTGAGCAATGACCTTGCCCCCCACCGTGGGGGCTATCAAGAGACAGATATAAACACCTAAAGTTCCCAGCTAGTTCCCTTAATTGGCACCTTTCTGTTCTGCTTTAAATTAATCAAAGCCAGTCCGATATTAATACTGTAGGGGGAATTAAAATCATGCAACGCATTAAAGATGTAATTTAAAATTAATAACTCATAATTATTTATCATGGCGTATCAGTGGAGCTATGAATTTTCCCTTCTAACCCAGCGCACATCCTCCTGCCTTTGCTTTTAATAGCATCTGGACCATTACTGCGCCCAACCTCGGTTCCTGCAGACACCCAACCTAAGAGACGTAATTCATTTAATTTAATTTTGGGGGGCTTAATTGTGGTAAATCACTACTTAAGAAAAAACATCTATTTGAAAGGACAAATTGGGATAATTTAATAAAAGCTGGAGTGAAGAAACCCAAGGACTTAATCATGTGCCATGGGTTTTGATCAGAGAAACCCCCTAATTCCTCAATTTGTTCAGAGATGCGAGATTCAGTTTCAAAGTCTTTAAAACAATGACACCATTGTTTAATGAACAATGGAAACAACCCATGTGCCCAACAATGTGAGAACAAAGAAATAAACTATGGTCTATACAGTCAGTGGAGTACTATGCAGTCATATAAAAGAATAAGAATGGATTACATGTATTGATATGGAAGTACTGGGCTTCCTCAGCGGCTCAGCAGTAAAGAATCTGCCTCCAAAAGCAACTTGCTTGAGGCCATCCAGCTGGGAGGCAACAGAGCCAGGTATTATATCCATCCATATTTTATAGAATCTGCACAGAGAGGTTAAGCAACCAGCCCAAGGGCTTCCCCGATGGCTTAGTAGGTAAAGAATCTGCCTGCAATGCAGGAGACACAGGAGACCTGGGTTTGACTCCCCGATCAGGAAGCTCCCCTGGAGGAGGAAATGGCAACCCATTCCAGTATGCTTGCCTGGAGAATCCCACGCATAGAGGAGCCTGGTGGACTTACAGTCCATGGGGTCATAGAGAGTCAGACAAGACTGAGCACATAATCAATCATTATTATCAGGATATGCTAAGTAAAAAATGTTAGAACAGTGTACGTCATTCTACTATGACAAAAGAAACTATATATTGGGTTGGTCAAAAAGTTCATTCAGGTTTTTCTGGAACATCTTAGAGAAAAGATGTAAGATGTAGTGATGGATATAGAGAGAGTATCCCTGAAAAGAATTAGAAGAAATAAATTAATAAGAATCAATTATCATTGATTGCCTCTGGGGACAAAATTGGGTAGCCAGGGGGCCAAGGAAAAGAAAAATTTTCATTCTATATGCTCTTTTGTGGCTTTGGAATTTTGTACCACATGCAAGTACTAACAATTAAAACATAAAAATTAAAATTGTAATAATAGAAATATTAGCCAACTTGGGTCTGACAAATCTCACATCTTTTCACTCTCCTTTCCAAGTGTTCCCCTGTGCTCCATGCAGCATCTCTGTTTATCATAATAATTCTTATGCATCATGTCCTCTCTGGATTGGTCACTATGCAAACTTCATGCTGCTTTGTCATTATTGTTGTTTCATTGCTAAGCCATGTCTGACACTGTGACCCTATCGATGGCAGCATGCCAGGATTCCCTGTCCTTCACCATCTCCCGGAGTTACTCAAACTCATGTCCATTGAAACAATGACACCATCCAGCCATCTCATCCTCTGTCACCCTCTTCTCCTCCTGCCCCCAATCTTTCCCAGCATCAGTCTTTTCCAATGAGTCAGTTCTTCGCATCAGGTGGCCAAAGTATTGGAACTTCAGCATCAGTCCTTCCAAAGAATATTCAGGACTGATTTCTTTTAGAATTAACTGGTTTGATCTCCTTGCTGTCCAAAGGACTCTCAAGAGTCTTCTCCAGCACCACAGTTCGAAAGCATCAATTCTTCAGTGCTCAGTCTTCTTTATTGTCCAAATCTCACATCCATACGCGACTACTAGAAGAACCATAGCTTTGACTGTACAGACCTTTGTCAGCAAAATGATGTCTCTGCTTTTTAATACGGTGTCTAGGTTTGTCATAGCTTTTCATCCTGCTTGGTCCTTACATTGACTCTGTGAGGCGGGTCTTATTAACCTCTTGGTCTCCAACATTTCATGATGAAGTTTCACACCTGAAGGTGAAAGAATCTTTCAATGAACATCTACATTATTTTTTCCAGAGTACCTACCACCATCTGACATACTAATTTTCTTATTTTTTCTCTTGTCTTCCATTCTACAAGGAGAAGCATTTTTTCAGTTATATATATATATTTCAGATTATTTTCCATTATAGGTTATTATAAGATATTGACTATGGTTCTCTGTGCTATACAGTGAATCTTTACTGCTTATCTATTTTATACATAGTAGTTTGTATCTGTTAATCCCATACTCCTGATGTATCCTTCCCTTACCCCCTTTCTTTCTAGGTAATCATAAGGTTGTTTTCTACGTCTGTGAGTCTGTTTCTATTTTGTGTATATATTTATTTGTATTATTTTTAGATTCTACCTATAAGAGATATCATATAATATTTGTCTTTATCTGGCTTATTTCATTTAGTATCATGTTCTTTAGGTCCATCCACGTGGCTGCGAATGTCAAGCTTCATTCTTTTTCACAGCTGAGTAACAGTCCAGTGTATTTCCACACTTCTAAAACCATTTGTCTGTCAGAGGGCAGTGTGGTTGTTTCCGTATCTTGTCTATTGTAAACAGTGCTGCTTTGAGCATTTGGGTGCATGTATCTTTTTGAATTAGAGTTTTCATCTTTTCCTGATACACATCTAGGAGTGGGATTGCCGGATCATTGGTAGCTCTCTTTTTAACTTTTTGCAGAGCCTCCGTACTGTTTTCCATAATAGGTACACCAATTTACATTCCCACCAATAGTGCAGGAAGGCTTCCTTTCCTCCACACCCTCAAGGGGAGGGGATCTTCATCTCTGAATGAAGCTCACAGCTGTATCCCAGGACCTATCAGTGTGCTGGCACATAGTAGGTGCTCACTAAACATTAGCTGAATGAAGCATTCAGTGATTCAACCTTAGGCGCTGAGCCTGGCACACACGAGGTACCCAGACAATGCCTAGAGCATAAACGATGGATCCAGCCTGCCTGTCAATGGGTGCTTGTTTGTGTCTTTCCAGAGCCTCAGGGATGTCTGTGCCAGGCAGCCAGGGTCCCTGTAGTCAGCTGGATGTGGCAGTTGGTTCCATCCCTGGGTCGGGAAGATCCCCTGGAGGAGGAAATAGCAACCCATAGCTGAAGGCTAGGCTGACTCTTAAGCAAAACCGACAAGCTCAGCCTCTCTCAATGCCTGTTGACTGCAGCTGGAGGTGAAGAAATCAATATAAAGATTGGCTTTGGGAGAAAGGAAAAGAAGAAAAGGCTGTCTCTACTTCTGCAAGGAGGCAGCCCCTAGAAGGACAGGGGAGGGGATGGAAGGGAGGGGAGAGGAGCCCAAGGTCTGGCCCACAGGCTTGGCTGACCCCAGGGCGGCTGGTGCTTCTGCCTTTTCTGGGTTAGTGGGAGGAAGCGGATTAAGGGCTTGCTGGGAAAAGTTTTGCCAGGATTAACGGGGCCCCTTGGAGTGCCAAGGTCCACACGTGCTCACTGCTGTGAGGAGAACTGGCAGGAGGATGGGGAGGGTGGGAAAGCAGCTGCAGATTGGGGAGGAGAAGGGAAAGAGGTTGAGGGGGGAAGAGAGGGAGGGGTGGAGGAGCCAGAGGGGGAGGACAAGGAGGAGGAGGAGGGGAGGAGGGGGAGGGGAGGAGGGGGATGGGGATAATGGACACTCGCTTTTGCTCAGCTGTGTCCAACCCTTTGCAACCCCATGGACTGTGGCCCACCAGGCTCCTCTGTCCATAGAATTCTCCAGGCAGAAATACTGGAGTGGGTAGCCATTTTCTCCTCCAGGGGATCTTCCCGACCTAGGGATTGAACTCCTGTCTCTTGCGCCTCCTGCCTTAGCAGGCGGATTCTTTACCAACTGAGCCACCAGGGAAGGTGAGGCATTTCTTTGCTTGGTGGGGAGAGCCTGTCAGTGGCAAGCACTGGATTTCCCAAGCGCACGTTCCAGGAAGGACAGACGTCAAGCACACGCAGAGCCCATCTTATTAACATCCAGCAACGCACTCCTCAAAGACTCCCACCTGACCTGGTGGCCCGGGGACACTGCAGGTATGACCTTCAGCTTCCTTTTATAGATGTGCTGGCTGAGGACAGAGGTAGCGTCTGTATTCTCAGAGAGAGAGAATCTGATTTCAGCAAAGACTTGAGAGCGGTGAGAGCGTTTGCGATGAGGCTATCCAGGCAAAGGGTGTTCCCAGCAGTGGGGAAACAGCCAGTGCAAAGGCCCTGAGGTGGGATCCTGGAGCAGAGGCAGCCCGTGGCTGGAGTGAAGTAGGGAGGGAAGGAGAAGGGAAGGGGGTGCGGGTGGCCAGGTCACACATCCCCCTGTGGGCCATGGGGAGGACTTGGACTGTTCCTCTGGTGCGGTAAGAGCCATGGGAGGGTTTTGAGCAGAGGAGGGACTTGATCTGACTTATTAGATTTCACAGGATACCTCTGGTGGCCATGGGGGAGAATGGACCAGAGTGAGGCTGGGTGGAAACAGGGAGTCTGGATGGGAGGCTACTGCACCAGTCCGAGCATGAGATGATGGTGGCCTGGACCATGGCAGTGGGCAGGATTGGATCTGCTCTGGATGTTTCCTGTGAGGCGAGCAGAAGTAACGCCATGGCAGGCAGCTTAGATTAGGAGTAGGCCTTCCTACTTCTGGGTGGTAAGATTATCAGGCCACCTGGATACAACCAATCAGCTTAACACTGACCGCTGTTTGCCAGTTAGGAATGGGGCGGAAACCCCTGGGAAAGTCCCACGCGCGCGAAAGTTTTGAGTGTGTTTGACCAATGAAATTGCTTTGCAAACTTGTAACCAATCCGCTTAAACCAACTACCAATGGCGTGTGCTCACCCTATAAATTTGTGTAACAGCTTGGGCTCGGGGCTCTCTGACCCCGCACCACTGTGTTGGATGTGGCAGGAGCCCTGACTCGAGTTAGCAATAAACTTCCCTTTTTGCGAGTTGCATTGTCTTGGAGGCCTTCTCTCTTCCCGCTCAGGGATTTGGACATCGGGCATAACATTTCCGTCATACACTCATTCATTCATTCACTGATTTATTCCATTATCCATCCCACCAGTAAATATTTAATATTTGTTAAGAACCGTCTCTGTACCAGACACCTGATATGAAACACTAAGCTAAACAGACACAGACCCTTGTCCAAATGGAATGGAAGTCTAGTGGGGAGACAGATATTCATCAGTCTCATTTTCATTCATAAGATAAGACAATGCTGTGGGCTTCCCGGGTGGCACTAGTGGTAAGGAACTCACCTGCCAATGCAGGAAACCTAAAAGACGAGGGGTTCGATCCCTGGGTTGGGAAGGTCCCCTGGAGAAAGGAATGGAAACCCACTCCAGCATTCTTGCCTGGAGAATCCCATGGAGGAGCCTGGCTGGCTACAGTCCATGGGGTCACGAAGAGTTGGACACGACTGAAGCGACTTAGCACTCATGCACCCAAGACCACGCTGCGCACTGCAACAAGTAACAGGATGACAAGGAGCAGGGGACTCTGTCACCGGCCCGTGGCCCCAGCCTGGGAACCTTCTCCTTCAAGGCCTTCCTCCCCACATGGAGACACAGAGAGGGAACGTGACTGGCCCAAGGTCACCCAGCAAGTCCCAGGCAGAGCTGGGAAAAGGACCCCAGCCCACACCTCCCCCTCCCTGGGTTTCCCAGAAGGCGGCTGTCAGCCCGCCATCCTGGCTTCCCCAAGCCCGGGCCTCCCCGGCCGCAGCCACCCGTGGTTTATGACCCCCAGAAGCCCCTCCGAAGTGTGTCGGGCGGCGAGGCCCTGGGCCACGGGAGATGGGCTCGCCCAGCTCGGGCCCAGGCGGCTGCAGATCGATTGTGCGTGCGCCGCCCTGGTACTCCATCTCATTAGGCTCTCGTTTTCATCTCCCGGCTTCCTGGCAGCCTTCAAATTATCCCATAAAATTTATTTACTATTTCATGAATACATAAGCAGCAGGCAGGCACAAGCTTTTTATATATTTACACTGTATATATTTCACGGGAGACTTATAGCTGTCTCTAAGGCAGAGCGGGGGAGCGGGGGAGAGAGGGAGCAGACGGAGCCGGCAGCTGGCGGTGGAGGGAGGGAGGCGGCGGGGAGGCGCGCGGAGGGCGGGCAGGGTTGAGGGTGCCCCCCCCCCCCCCGGTGCCCACGGCCATGCCGGACCATGCTGGGCTGGCCTGGGGCTGCCGCCGGGCAAGGGAGGGAGAGGTGCGCCCTTCTGTGACAGTCGTCTTGGGGAAGTGGAAGCAGGGCTGGGGGCCTGGGTCTGAGGGTTGGGCTAAGACAGATGCTCTGATCAGGGGCTCCTGGGGTGTGTGAGGCTCCAGCCTTGGACAATGGTAGGAACTACTGGACTGCAGGGCAATTCAGACCCTAGTCAAGGGGTGGACCCTCATTCTGGCCCCAGATTAAGCCCAGACTCTTGCTCCAGAATGTTCATTGGCAGGACTGATGCTGAAGCTCCAATCCTTTGGCCACCTGATGCGAAGAGCCGACTCATTGGAAAAGACACCGATGCTGGGAAAGATTGAAGGCAAAAGGAGAAGAGGCAGGCAGAGGATGAGATGGTTGGATGGCATCACTGACTTCATGGACATGAACTTGAGCAAACTCCGGGAGATGGTGGAGGACAGGGAAGCCTGGGGTGCCCGCAGGCCATAGGGTCAGAAAGAGTCGGACACGACTTAGCAACTGAACAGGAACACAACGTGCTCCAGACCGAGTCCTGACCCTGGTTGTAGACTGAGCCCTAAGCACAGTCACAGATTTTTCCTGGCTCCCCCGCTCCGCCCCAGTCACAAACTGAGCTTTGATCCCGACCGAGTCCTGACCCTGGTTGTAGACTGAGCCCTAAGCACAGTCACAGATTTTTCCTGGCTCCCCCGCTCCGCCCCAGTCACAAACTGAGCTTTGATCCCGACCGAGTCCTGACCCTGGTTGTAGACTGAGCCCTAAGCACAGTCACAGATTTTTCCTGGCTCCCCCGCTCCGCCCCAGTCACAAACTGAGCTTTGATCCCGACCGAGTCCTGACCCTGGCTGTAGACTGAGTCCTAAACACAGTCACAGATTTTTCCTGGCTCCCCCGCTCCGCCCCAGTCACAAACTGAGCTTTGATCCCGACCGAGTCCTGACCCTGGTTGTAGACTGAGCCCTAAGCACAGTCACAGATTTTTCCTGGTTCCCCCGCTCCGCCCCAGTCACAAACTGAGCTTTGATCCCGGTCAAATACTCACTACTCCAAATCTAGTCACAGACGGAGCCCTAACACCGGGCCAGGACAGAACCCTGATCCCAATCATAGGCTGAGCCCCACCCCAGCCGTGCCCTCAGGCTCCGCCCCTTGGCCGGCCTCTCGCGGGAGCAGCAAATGAACAGCTTGCACCTGTAGCCACAGGCCCCTCGTCCTCCCTGTGGTCTGTGCGGCGGTCAGTAACCAGGATCATGGTGTAACCTGACTGATAACAGCCCCTCCTTCCCTCCGAAGGCAGCCACTCTGCACCCGGCCCAGTCCTACCCACCAAGATTTTGCCCTCCAGAAGGGCCCCAGGGCCCAGGAGCGGGGCCGGGGGGGGGGAGGGGGGACACGTGAACAGAAAGTGGATCAGCATATCAGAAACCCTCTCATATGGGGCTATGCATTCACATGGGAGGCACTTGACAAGTGCCTGGTGAACTGAAAAGTACGAGCTTTGCTCTCTACTTCTGCCTCAGTCCTTTAGAAAGTTCCCATCATTCTGATACAGTCAGAAGCCAGTTCAGACCCCTAAGGACAGAGCCTCTGCCCAGGGGGGTGCTCCGGAATTGAATCCTGCCTCTGGTACCAGCGGCGTGACCCTGGGAGAGTCCTTCCACTCTTAGTGCCTCAGATTACCCATCTGTGCAATGGGGGTAGAAATCCAAGCTTCTGGGTATCTCACGTGCTGACATCTCACGAGACCTAGCTGGTCAGAGCCTCTAAATGCCCACGGCCTGTTCCCATTCACTATCAAACAGGTATTTATCCACTTACCATCCTGTCTTCATTGTCACCATCGTCACAACATCATCATTGTTGTTGACGTTTATTGAGCAAGAACTGTGTTTCAGCCCCAGCTTCTTCACTCATTTTAATCTTCACAGTAACTCTCTAAAGTCAATTCTCACTCTTTCATCTCTCCATGAATTTATCAGCTATCCATCTAGTGATCTCATTTTTCTCTCTCTCTCCCATTCCTTCCTTCTTCCTTCCTTCAAGAGGCGGTCCAGTGCAGTGGTTAGGAGCAGGGGCTCTGAGCCCAGGAAGACTGGGTTCAGGTTCTAGCTCATCCCTCACTAACTGAACGATACTGAGTGAGATAAGCAATGCATCTGTTCAATGGAAACAGTAAAAGGCTTTCCCTCTAAGAATTGGTGCAAAGATGAACTAGTTAATAGATGCAAACAGATGCTTAGAATAATGCTTTGGGAAAGTGAGCAGTTAGTAAATACTAGCTGTGATTATTCAGAAAGCCACTGATTTACCCACATGTCCAAGCCCCTTCTCTGCACAGGACACCAGCCTTTTAGTGACAAACAAGACACAGGAAAGTAAACATCCACAGTGACCACTGGAGTGGTTACTATATTCAAGACACTTTATACTTATTAGTTACATCCTCTCAAAAGCCCCATGAGATGGGCACTATTGTTGTCATCATTTTACAAAAGAGTGAACTGAGATTCAGAGAGGTTAAGTGACTTGTCTGAGGACACACAGCTCATAAGTGGTAAAGCCTAGACTGGAACACAGGAGGCCCGGCTGTTGAGCTTGCATGCCTAACCATTGGGAGACTCTGCCACCTTGTTATCACCTGCATTCAAGGCGAGCAGTGTTCTCCCAGAGAGTGTGCAAAGGACTGTGAGTGGGGGAAGGGACAATGGACTCTGCCCAGGGCCGGTGTGGGACTGAGGTCCATTGAGCCGAACCATCCAACGGGATC
Source organism: Odocoileus virginianus (assembly GCF_023699985.2). NCBI lineage: Eukaryota > Metazoa > Chordata > Mammalia > Artiodactyla > Cervidae > Odocoileus > Odocoileus virginianus. The sequence goes on along the minus strand of NC_069685.1, from coordinate 56,849,432 downwards.
TTCTGGACTCCCTTCATAAACAGTCAACCCCTAGGGGTGTCTCCTGACCACTCTGCTTTCCTTGTGGATCCCTGACTCTTTCCTAGCCTTCTAGGGAAGCTACGAATAAGCACACCATGGGGGCAGAGACTGTAAGAACAGACCGCTCCCCGTTTCTCCATGCAGAGTGGCACTCTATAATTGCACAGGGCTGAAATCAGAGGCAACATCAGGCCACTTCACCCACACATGTGAAACCTGGGCTCCGAAGCAGTCACTTCATCGTAGCTTCTTTGTCCAGACCATGTAGCATTTATTATTAATGGGAATAATAATTATAATTGCTTATTGATCTCCCCCAATGCAGCCGGCACTCTACCCAGCACTGAATTCGGGTCACTGCCCAGCAGACCCACAAATCTATGGCCAGTGCAATGCATCGCACAGTGCTGGTGCTCAATAGGTGTCCAATACTGTGACCACGTCTGCATGGAGGGTCCCTGCCTGCCACGTCTAGGTGCACACACCTGACTCACCGCTAAGCAGATAGCATCCACTTCAACCACACAGAACCTGAGTCTCCAACCCAGAGGCATTTATTACTTGCTTTATACTTTTAGCATTTGCATTGGACTGAGAAAATGCTCTCCTGGAATATAAGAAAAATAAAAGGAGGGCACTCTGGTCTTCAAGGATTATCTAGGACCATGTTTCTTAACCTTTAACCTTCACTTCATCCTCAGAAGAAGTGCTCTTTGTTGAAATGCCTCCAATGACAGTGGGCAAGGCAGGGATGAGTATTCTTCCCATTTCATAGATGAGGACACTAAGGCATGTAAAGATTTCATTCATTAAGGTGTCCATTCAGCAAGCATATGCTGGGTGCCTGCTATGCACCAGAGACTGTGTTAGGAGCACCGTGCATGGGGTGAGGCTTGGGAGTTCACCGGGTGTTTCTTAGCCATCACAGAGCATTGGGAATTCCTCAGGGAGCTTGTTAACATGCAGATTCCTGGGCCCTGCCCCCAGAGATGGTGATTCAGTGGATATGGTTCAAGGTGGAGCCAGGAACCTACATTTAAAAAACAACCCCCCTCCCCAAATCCCAAAGGGGACAACAATTCAGAGGGAGACGAAGATTCGAACCAGGAGAGAAGGGGAGCACAGGCTCAGGAATGAGTCTGAGTTGCACCCCAGGGTGAGGTTGGAGCTACCAGCTGGCAGCTTCCGGGCCAAAGGTCTGTCCCTGTGCTCCTAGCTCTCTGGTCTCCCAACACCAAGATCCCCACCCGCTGTGTATCCCGGCTCAGAGCCACCCACATCACCCCGGCGGGAGATGTTTCAGCTGTCTCAGGCCAGGCAGGGACTGCAGCTCACAGGTTTTAATTGGATAATGTACCTTTCCATCTGTAACGCACTCTCCAGTTTAAAAAGTACCTGCCCACACTGTGAAGCTCTTCCCAGTTTGTAAAGGGCTTTGCAGGGTGCTCTCACCCTCATCACTTTCCATCAGCTGCCTTTTAAGGGGGCTCCTCATCAGCCTTGGGCAGCTGAGAAGACTGAGTCTAGAGTAAGTGACCCAACGGCCCCAGTGATCTGGCCTTGGCTAGAACTCACAAATCTTCAGCTGAATTCCCATTCCTTGCTGATCAGGGGGCCATGGAGGATAAGACATTGCCCAGAGGTGCCTCCAACCTCAGAGAACCAAACCTGCCATCCACTGATGGAAAAATTGCCCCAGTCCTGGGTGGACCTATCTCCCCATGCTGCCCCCGCATCTCTCCTAGCATCCTTGGGCCCCTGGCACTTGGGATGACATGTCCTGGTTACTGCATGAGGCCATCTCCCTGCCCCCTCCCTCCACTTTTCCAGAACCTCCCATAAGAATGGCAATCCTAGCCCTTTATTTCTCATTGTCACAGCCCTGCCCCATGGGCATCTTTATACCTGTTTCACAGAAAAAGAAACAGAGGTTCCAGGAGGTCAGGTCGCTTGCCTGAACTCGCATCTACTAAGCAGATCTGGGTCCAATTCTTTTCAATTCCTATGTTCAGGCTCTTCACTGCTAAGTCATAGTCTGCCCTGTCCAGTAAGGCCAGGATTCTGGCTATGGGTCTCAGAATCATCCTTACATGAGCAAGGATGCAGGCTGGCCCCTCCATCCATACCTGTCCTCAGAGCTGAGGGAAGGGGGGCTGCGATTCATCATTCAGACTGCCACCTGGTGGAGCCCACATCGCTGGGAGTTTGGGGAAGCTGTGCTATATTAGTGAAGACTCCAGCAATTAATTGCAGAGGAAAACAGAGAGGGGAAGATGGAGAGACAGAGAGAGAGAGCACTTTCTGGGCTGAGAGAGCCATTTTAAAGGTACCTGTGTTGGCAGTAGGGGGAACTAAAAACCAGCTCTCCCAATCAGTAAGCTTTTGCTCAGGAAATGATAAAAGGATGACCTAAGGAGATCAGGTTGGGCTTCAGAAGATGTGGCAAGGTCACGGGTAGTTCAGAGCCCGTGAGCATGAAACGAAGCAGTCCTGGGGGGTCAGACAAGGCCACCGTGTAGAGCTGAGCAGATTGGTCCCTGCACAAAGGTCCCAAGCCAAGGAGAGAGACGCCTGGGGGTCCGCTCACCAAACCGTTTCCCTGTGACCCAGGGCCATGCCCATCTGGGAAGGGAAGTCTTTTTCTAGTTTTCACAAAAGTGCCATATGGGCTCGTGATGGTCCTGGCTCAGAGGCGGTAAGGACCCGGTGACTCACAGGAGCTGCCCCCAAGCTGTCAAGAGTCTAGAGGAAGAAGGCTCAGTTTCAGCCCCATTGAATTATAAGGGAGAGAAGCAAAAAGCGAGAAAATGGAGAGAGGGAAGATTATCATTTTGTTTTGACTTTAAATATCCTCAACTGCTTGGAGATGAGAGTCACTGGGCCAAGCAAATGTTTCTCCTTTTTTTTTTTTTTTTTTGGTAAATTTTCTTCTTTCATTTCAAAGAAACTTAATTTCTTTCACTTCTTTCAGTTATAGCACTTGGGATTGTTTCTTCTTTCATTTTGATGGGAATAATGTTTTAAAGTGGTTTTTATTGGAGACTTTGGTTTGATGGTTCAAAGTCTAAAATGGGAACATTGAATCCTTCTCAAATCCTCTGGCTAAAATCCCTTTCCCCATCTGTTCACTTATCCATCCATCCACCCACCTAATCATCTATCTACCATCTACCACCCGTCCTTCCACACCCATTTACTCACCCACCCATTTACTCATCCACCCACCCATCCACCTAACTATCCACTCACCCATCTACCCATTTACACATCCATCCACCCATCCACTCATTCACCCACCCATTTACCCATCCACCCAACCACTCATTCACCCATCCACCCACTCATCTACTCATTCATCCATCCAAACAATAATTCCTCCATCTAAAAATGCCTGCATTTATTCACTTATCAACTTAACAAATATCTGTTGAGCACCTACCATGTGCCAGGCCCTCTCTAGGCAATGGGGTGGTGCAATGTGCAAATGGAATCTCTGCCCTTATAGGAGCTGATATTCCAGAGACAGATCATAAGCAAGTCAATAAATAAACAAGATCATCTCACCAATGAGAAGGGCCACATTTAGAATTATGATACATCAATGTCCTAGAAAGGGATGGAGGCCTAACTGACCCCAAGGACAGCCTCTAGCTGGGGGCAGGACACATACATGAGAACTACATGGCAAGTAGAGAGCTCTTCTTTGTAGAAAATCACCCGCTATTTGATCATTACAATATGGTCATCAACATTGCCAACCTTAAACCCTGCAGAACTTTTTTTTTAACCTGGAAATATTCACAGCCAGACCCATAATGGTTGACAAGGTCAGTCTCTCAAAGTGACAGGAGAAACACACTTGGTCTTTGGTAACTATCTTGAGCTGACATCAAAAACCATGTATTGATTATCACTGATGACAATGACATTCTCCATTGAGGAGGGTGGAGGAGAGTGCAGCGGGGTGGGAAGATCACAGGGCTGGATCCCTCATCTCTTCTTTCTTCTGCTGCTGCCACTTCTAATCCCCTCAATTCAAGCTGCTGACAGCATAGCCCTTGAGACCTGAGCTATAAATTCTGCCTCTGTCATCTATAAGCTGTGTGACCTTGGACAAGTTGCTTTGCCTCTCTGAGCCTCAACATACTCATCTGAAGTGGAAAACTTTCTACGTCCTTGTGTCTAAAGCTTGTTTCACTCCCCCATATTTTAAGGATTCTGAAACCAAGATCAGTTTTGGAATGCTCATAGATTGCCTGGTGACTCGTTAAATTGCAGATTTTGGTTCCATAACTCTGAGGTGGGACCCAGATGCTGTATTTCTAAACAAGTTCTCAGGTGACAACAGATGCTGCCAGCCCATGGACCACCTTCTGAGTAGCCAGGAAACCATCGCCTTATATATTTAATGTGTTTGTTATTAAATCAAGGGGGCAAAGCTACAGTTGATGGAATTTTCGATTTCAGGAAATGCATTAACCCTGTATTTCATATTATTCCCCCAGTAACCCCAGAAAAATGTTTGTAAAGCACCAGCTCAGCCCGTCGAAAACATTAATAGATGTTAGCTCACTCATTTGAAAACCTTCAGTGCTGATGCAGGATGTAAAGGTGATCCTGGACTTGGAAGTCCATCTATAATTGGATGCGATCCCCATGGGGTCCAAGTGTAGGAGGAGATGGAACACTGGCAGGCTCTGCAAGGAGAAAAATGTTAATTCCTCCCGCTGTTCCCCACATCCCCCAGTTCAGGGACGTGTCTGATCAGGCCCGCATCAAACAGCACGTTTGCAAAAAGACAGAACGGAGTGCAGGAGGCTAGATCCTGTTGGAACTGGTCCCGCTATCAACCCAGCGACTTCCCCCACCTCGACCTCCTTCAGATAGATGCATGCAAGTGCTTGCTTCAAGCCATCCAAACTGAGAAGCACCTGGGTGAATCTCCCTGCTCCTAGGAGCTCAGAGAGCAGGGGTGAGGAGAAGCCGGAAGGGAAACCTGGGTTTTATTTAGGGACCAGGAACGTGGAGCAGAGAAACAGAGAGGGAGAGATGAGCTGGGAAGGGAATGGGGACACAGAGAGCTATTTTGTAATCTTGCAGACACTCATGATAAGAACGCCACCTTGCAAGAAGCATATTCAAGTTTACACCTTCCAGTGCATTCTCTCATCAGAGATAGGCGACAGTGTTAAAAGGAGGTGGTAAAGGACCTTTTATGTTTCAGCTGAGGAAACTGAGACTTGGAGATTTGGAGGAAATGATCCACAAGCAAGCGGTAAACTACAATCAGTGGATGCAGGCGGTCGGTATGGGGTCTGAGACTGCATTTCTAACAAGTTCTGAGGTGATGCCATTGGGACTGGTCCATGGATCACATGTGGATTAGCGAAGATGTAGTGACTGATATACTGAAGGGACACAAACCAGGAAATTGATCTGGTGCTACCCCAAAACCTTATCATTTATGTTTTTTAAAATTTCTTTTGGACTGCACATGGGTTTTCTCTAGTTGTGGCGAGTGGGAGCAGCTCTCTAGTTTCGGTGCTTGGGCTTCTTATTGCAGTGTCTTCTCTTGTGGAGCACAGGCTCTAGGTTCGAAGGCTTCAGTAGTTGCAGCTCATGGGCTTAGTTGTTCCTCAGCATGTGGAATCTTCCAGGACCAGGGATTGAACTGGTGCCCCCGCATTGGCAGGTGGAGTCTTAATCACTGGACCACCAGGGAGATGCAAGGCTTCATCATTTATCTATCTTGCCTATTAGTATTGGGTGTTTCTCATCACTTAGGCGTTGTGTTGATATCACAGAGGACAAAACAGGCCTGCTCCCTGGCTGATGGAATTTAAACCAGGTTAATTAAATCGGTAAATTTAGACCAGTAACTGAAACTCCTATAAATTATAATAAGACTGGTTATGCTTCTAGCACACTGTAGTACCAATATTTGGGAGAAGAATGTAATGTGCAGAGTGACCATTGCAAAGAGCCTCTAATCACTGTATCAAAGCCAGGATGGTGGCAGTCAGGTTCAAGTCCCAGGCCCGCTTCTCATCCTGGGAGTGTCTGAGCCATGATACACCCATAAAAGTGGTGAGAAAATCAACCCAAACCACAGCCTAGATGTTGAAGCCCCAGCCCTTGGCACCATGAGACTTAGATCTTTGGATTTTGCATGTTGACAAGGAGGTCATCTGCCCTGGCGCTTTCCTATCTCGCTGGGCATATGGTTGCCAGATTTAGCAAATAAAATATTTCTAATAGATAACAAATATATTTATTTTAAATAAATAAATATATTTATTATTATATATATTTATAGCCCCCACAAAATTTGGATCATACTTATATTAAAAATAATTTATTTGCTGTCTATCTGAAATTCACACTTAACCAGGCATCCTGTGTTTTACCTGACAACTGTACCTGGGCAGCTTTAGAAGATACCAGTGTTTAGGTCCCACACCAAGATGCAGGTTTTCAAGTGGCATTAACAGTGTTCCAAAAGTCCCAAATGATTTTAATTAGCTAAGAGTCATGATCCACTGACTGGAAAAAGAATAATCGTAGGAAGAACCAATTCCGTATTACAGCTGTCACCTGTCTTTACTGCAGCAACCCTTCAAGAGTCTTCAAAGTCCCTATGTGCAATTTTAAAGGTGGTTTTAGGGTTGCATCGGATAATTTTCAGTGTTTTGCCAGTGCTAAATAAGAACTCTTTTGATGAATTAGCAGCTGTGAATGAGGGAATCTGCCATGGTGAAAGAACAACCAACTCCCTAGTTTAATATTTAATAACAATTTTAATAATTATTATTATAGTATTATATATTGAGTCCTTACTCTGTGCCAAGTTATGTTAAGCACTTTCAAAATGCACTGTTAGTATCATTTAGAATAGTGAACATATGGAAGCAACCTAAAGGTCCATCAACAGATGACTGGATAAAGAAGACGTGACATATATATATGTGTATGCACGTTAAGTAGATTCAGTCATGTCCAACTCTGCGACCCTATGGACTGTAGCCCGCCAGGCTCCTCTGTCCACAGAGATTCTCCAAGCAAGAATACTGGAGTCGGTTGCCATGCCCTCCTCCAGGGGTTTTCCCGACGTAGGGATTGAACCCATGTCTTTTATGTCTACCTGCATTGGCAGGTGGGCTCTTTACTGCTAGTGCCACCTGGGAAGACACACACACACACACACACACACACACACACACACACTGGAATATTACTCAGTCATAAGAATTATGAAATTTTGCCATTTGTTTCAACAGGGATGGACTTGGAGGGCATTATGCTAAGTGAAATAAGTCAGAGACAAATAGTTTATGATGTTGCTTATATGTGGGATCCAAAAAATACAACTAGTGAATAAAAAAAAAAAGAAGCAAATTCCCAGGTATAGAGAACAAACAAGTGGGTATCAGTGGGAGGGGGAGGGGCCACATAAGGGCAGGTAAGAGGGATTGACAAACCATTGGGTGTAAGATTGGCTATAAGTTCTACAACACTAGGATCCACAGGAGCTAACACCTTTCCAGGGCTGAGTGAAAATGGAACAAGGTAATGTATGCAAATAGAGTTAAAGAGCTTAGAACAGTGTCCTGAATGTATCATGTGCCCAGTAAATGCCAGCTATGCTACACACCTGTAGAGGAGAGAGAGAAAAGAAGGAGGAGGAGGGGGAGGAGGGGGAGGAGGTGGGGGAGGAGCGGGAGGAGACGGGAGGAGGGGGGAGGAGGAAGACAAGGAGGACAGGAGGTAAAGAAAGGGTAGAGAGACACAGTGAAAGTGTATTTCTCAGTTGAGTCTGACTCTTCGCAACACCATGGACTGTAGCCCACCAGGCTCCTCTGTCCATGGGATTCCCCAGGCAAGAATACTGGAGTGGGTAGCCATTCCCTTCTCCAGGGGATCTTCCCCACCCAGGGATCAAACCTGGGTCTCTCTTGCATTGCAGGTGGATTTTTTTACTGTCACGAGGGAAGTCCTAGAGAGAGACAGGGTAAAGCTAAAACACAGACCAGAGAAAGAGAGAAGCAGGCAGAGCGATAAGGAGATAGAAAGAGAGACGAGAAAGAGTTGAGCACCCAGGGGTCTCTGGCCCTTTCCCCTGAGAGCTGCCCAAACTGTTCCAGCTTCCATGCTTTTTCTCATCTTCCCCAACTCATCTCTAAAAACACACACCTTCCACCTGCCCATATGTGGCCACTGGTCCCCTACCCATGGGTCTGAACTCTCTATGGTGGAGGCTGGCTGTCTCGGTGGTCATCTGCCTTGGACCCCCCAGATCCATCGGATGGAAGTACTGTCGACTGCGCTGACCTTTCCCCTAGCCCCGCCTGCCTCTGCCCCAGCCCCATCAGAACTATAAACATCCCACTGTCACCCTGTCTGTCCATCACGCCTCCAGCTTGGGTCCAGGACAGCTGGGACCACAAGAAGATGCTTATCCTTAAGTGACAGTCGCCCCCACCCTGCACCCATCTGCCAAGAGGATAACTGGGGGAAGGGAGCCCTGATGGAGACTGCTAGGGGCCCCACCGTGGCCTCGCCCGGGGGCAGCAGTGACAGCAGCTCTGATGGACGAGCAGGCATGCTTCCCTCGCAACACCTGCCTCACGCCGCTCAATACGTCTCAGAGTGGGTCCATTTATACTGGGTGATATATAGGCCCAGCAAGGCGGCACTGGAGAGGATCCTGCCTCCACCTCCCCCTCCTCCTCCTCCTCACTGGCCCCTAGGGAGGGAGAGAGGGCATAAATTCAGCCAAATAGCTTCACTAGCCTTCTGCCCCTCTCTGGGCCATGGCAGATGAAGGAGGCATGTAGGCAGTGGCAAGGTCAGGAAACATGCATGCCTACTATGTGCCAGGCCCTGTCCTGTGTATCTGGGACCCAAGGATCCATGTTCCAGATCAATGGTCCATGCCCTCTGGGAGTCTTGCAAGGAGGGTAGGGGATACACAGAAGAACAGTTAAGGTTCAAAGGCAGCACAGTGTCACTGTCCCTTTGCGTTCTGCTATCATTGTTGTCTGTCGCTAAGTTGTGTCTGACTCTTCTGAGACCCCATGGACTGCAGGCCGCCAGCCTCCTCTGTCTATGGGATTCTCCAGGCAAGAAAATTGGAGTGGGTTGCATTTCCTTCTCCAGGGAATCCTCCTGACCCAGGGATTGAATCCATGTCTCCTACATTGGCAAACGGATTCTTTACCTCTGAGCCCTGCATTCTGCTGTCATCTGCTTATTATTCAAATATTCCGTATGAAACAGTCATCACTATTTCTGCACTTCCCTGAGGATGGTTGGGAGGATTCAACATGTAGAATGTCCAGCCTGCTGCCTGGCACGAGCCTTCCATAAATGAGAAGCAGTTTCACTGGAGAGGTGCTGCCTGGGTGCAAATTGCAGCCCCATCCTCAGCAAGAGCTGAATGACGCCTTACCTCTGTTTCCTCATCTGTAAAATGGGACCAAACCATAGTAAGTCTCTTATCAGGTCACCCTGAGGGTGAAATGGGTTGACACATGTGCAAAACTCTTAGGCTGTTAACAGGCACATCTGAGCATTGTGGAAGTGACCTCATTGTTTTCATTACATACGAGCTGTTGGTTTTATTTTCGTTGAAGCAGCAATTCTTTGGGAGTTCGAACATCTGCCTGAAAAATGGGGATATTAATATATCTACCTTAGAGATTGTTCAGTCGCTAAGGTGTGTCTGACTCTTTGCAATCTCATGGACTGCAGCACACCAGCCTCCCCTGTCCTTCACTATCTCCTGGACTTTGCTCAAATTCATGTCCATTGAGTCAGTGATGTTATCTAACCAGCTCATCCTCTGCTCACCCCCTTCTCCTTTTGCCTTCAATCTTTCCCAGCATCAGAGTCTTTTCCAATGAGTCGCATCAGGTGGCCAAAGTATTGGAGATTCAGCTTCAGCATCAGTCCTTCCAACGAGAGGTGAGGAGTCAAAGAGATCATGTATATAAAATGCTTGGCCTGCACATGGTGCTTAACGAGCATGCAATATACTATTAGTAATTAACATAGGCTTCATTTGTTTTCATTAACCCAAAGCTTGCATTGGCATCTTTAAAGTATATGATGTCACTGTCCTCCAGAGTTCACAGTCTAGTATTGAGACATATTAGGAAATTAACACATGTCTTAGTGCTTTAACCGTATAAAACAAAGGTAGGTGCATCTGGGTAGCCCTGATGGGAATGTCCAACCTTGTCTAAGGCAGTATAAGCATCCCAGAACCATCACGCCTTTGCCCTGGCTGGTCCCCGGCCCCAAGTGCCTCTTTTCCCTGTATTGAATTCCTGGGGCTGCTATAACAAACGATGACAAGCTGGGTGGCTTAAAAAAACAGAAGTTTAACCTTGTATAGATCCCGAGGCCAGAAGTCTGAAATCAAGGTGTTGGCAAGCGTGGTACCTTTTAGACAAGACACTCTGAGGGAACGTGTGTTCTATGCCCCTCTCTAGCTTCGGGGAAAGCTGACAATCCTTGACTTGTAGATGCATGACTCCAATCTCTGCCTCCATTGTCATGTTGCACCCCCTTCTGTGTGTCTGTTTCAAGTCTTCCTCCCTCCCTACTTTTAAAAATAAAGACATGAGGCATTGGATTGAGAGCCCACCCTAAATCCAGGATGACCTCCTCTTGAGATTCTTAAATACGTCAGCAAAGGCCCTTTTCCAAATAAGGTCACATTCTGAGGTTCTGGATGGACACAAGTCAGAGGGACTACAGTTCAACCCAGCTCACTCCCTGCCCCTTCTTGGCAAACCCACTATTTCCCCTTCCTTGCCCCTCCTCTTCCAGCACTTGTCCTTCAATCTTAGCCCACAATGTTTCTGCCCCTTTAGCCTGGGAGGCACAGGGTCCTGCACCCAGCACAGCATAAGTCTGACTCAGGAGAGGACCACTGGCCGCTAACATCAGCAAGCCCAGAGATAAGAATACCAAGGGAAGCTCACACACCATGGCGGTGGTGGTTTAGTCGCTAAGTCATATCTGACTCTTTGTGACGCCATCTCCTTTGTCCATAGGATTTTCCAGGGAAGAATACTGGAGAGGGTTGCCATTTCCTTCTCCAGGGGATCTTCCCCACTCAGGGACTGAACCTGGGTCTCCTGCATTGCAGGCGAATTCTTTACCAACTGAGCCATATGTCTGAGTATTTAAAAGTTATAAGGTTTCCCTGGTGGTCCAGTGGTTAAGAATCCATCTGCCAATGCTAGGGGTTTGATCCTCGGGTCTGAGAAGATCCCACAAGCTGTGGAGTAGCTAAGCCTGTGTGCCACAACTACTGAAGCCTAAGCACTTAGAGCCCATGCTTTGCAAAAAGAGTGCTATGCTTAGTCGCTTAGTCATGTCTGACTTTTTGCAACCCCATGGACTGTAGCCCTCCAGAGAAACCACTGCAATAAGAAGCTGGTGCAACAAACTCGTAAATAAAATATGTTCTATCCTCCTGCCTGAATAAATATGTCATCATACAAACAAACAAGAAGGCCAGCTTTGAGTCTTGACAGTTCTGTGCCCACCTGTAGTGCCCCAGAAACAACCAGCTTCTGGCCTACAGCCTAATCCCAGACAGGTCAGGGTTAGAGAAAAGCAAAAAACAAAAAAAAGTACAGTTAGATGGTGTCTTTAGTTAAAATTGTGATATTTTGTACATCATGGATTCAAGCTAATGGCTTCATCTGTATCATTTCATTTAATCTTCACAAGAGGCATAGGAGGGACTGTTATCCTCATTTCACAGATGGGAAAACTGAGGCTCACAGAGGTTATGAAAAATATGCCCAAGGCCATACCAGTACACAGTGGTAGGGCTGGGATTCACATTCATGTCTGTGTGATTCTCAATAGTCAACTGAGACTCAAACTTCCCCTGGACTCATCCTGTGCAGAAAAAAACCCTTTTCTCCCTCCCCATCCTTGTTTGCCTCTTCCCCAGAGGGTGGAGTTTCCCATACCTCTCCCTTGCCACCACTGGCCTCTATCCTCTCTTCTTTCTCCAGAAGCTGCCACAAAAGGTGCTTTCTCTCTTCACATGCCGTTTCATACAGCACAAATAACCTGGCATTTCTGAAAGGAACTTTATTTCCTTTGGCTTTCCCTCAGCTTTGGAGAGAAGAAAATAGAAATTACAAAAACATAGACAAGTTCTCAGACTGCAGATTACTGATCCTGAGAATTCCCTCCAGCCAGGATGCGTTGGCACTGCTGACTGGCACGATGCCTGGCTTCCCTTCCTCCCAGCTCCAGGCCCCCACCTGCTGCGCAGCATCTTGTCTCCCAACCCTGGCAGAGGTTTGCCTAAAATTAACAGTACGTGATGATCTTACTTGCTGAGGATGTCTGTATTTTTCTTTTTACTTCTTACATTAAAAGCACCCCAATTTCCCTATGGGACCCCAGCTTAACTAGCTATCAGGCCAGGTAGCCTTGAAATGGCTTACCCTACCCCCTGGTCCCAGGATAGGCAGGCCACCTCAGGCGGGCCAATGAGAGGGTCACATTCACTCTGCCCATAGTGATTGGTTCAGGCATGGGCACATGACCCAAGATGAGCCAATCAGAGCTAAGGAACCGGATACCTGATGTTTGCTGGCGCTCTTGGGTAAAAGTCACTTTCGTTTTTCCTGTGGTTGATGCCTGGGGCAGCTGGAGGACATCTTTGCCAAAGTGTGAGGAGGGGTTGCCTGAGGATGAAGCCAACTCAGAGGAAAGGACAACTTTCAAAATGAAAACAAGACAATTAAAAAAAATTTTTTGTTGAAGTATAGTTGCTTTACAATGTTATGCCAGAGACAAATTCTTGATGACATTGTTTCAGGACCTGGATCCAGTTGTACCTGAAGTCCTAGATATAACTATAAACTTTTCAATGAGAAAAATAAATTGTTTTTGCTTAAGTCAGTTTGGGCTTCCCAGGTGGTACTAGTGGTAAAGAATCTGCCTCTCAGTGCAAGAGACACAAGAGACTTGGGTTCGATATCTGGGTCAGAAAGATCCCCTGGAGGAGGACATGGCAACCCACTCCATTATCCTTGCCTGGAGAATCCCATGGACAGAGGAGCCTGGCAGGCTACACTAGTCCATATAGTTGCAAAGAATTGGACATGACTAAGCGGCCAACCTAGATAGCATATTAAAAAGCAGAGACATTACTTTGCCAACAAAGGTCCGTCTGGTCAAGGCTATGGTTTTTCCAATGGTCATGTATGGATGTGAGAGTTGGACTGTGAAGAAAGCTGAGCGCCGAAAAATTGATGCTTTTGAACCGTGGTGTTGGAGAAGACTCTTGAGAGTCCCTTGGACTGCAAGGAGATCCAACCAGTCCATCCTAAAGGAGATCAGTCCTGGATGTTCATTGGAAGGACTGATGCTGAAGCTGAAAGTTCAGTACTTTGGCCACCTCATGTGAAGAGTTGACTCATTGGAAAAGACCCTGATGCTGGGAGGGATTTGGGGCAGGAGGAGAAGGGGACGACAGAGGATGAGTTGGCTGGATGGCATCACCGACTCGATGGGCATGAGTTTGAGTAAACTTCAGGAGCTGGTGATGGACAGGGAGGCCTGGCGTGCTTCGATTCATGGGGTCACAAAGACTCGGACACGACTGAGCGACTAAACTGACCTGAACTGAACTGAAGCGACTCAGCACAGTACAATATACAGTAAGCTACTTTGAACTGGGTGTGTATCACCTCCCTCCCCTTCCAGCTCAATCAAGGCAATAACTAACATTTATTGAGCACTGTCTTAGTTTGGGTTCCCCTGAAAGCAGAGCTTAAGATGAGGACTGGGGTGCAGATGGTTTATTTGGCAGCTGATCTCTGGGAGCAGGAGTGAGGCACAGGGAGAGTGACTCAGGGAAGGAGGAGAGTTGAAATAAAGGTGTATTACTGAGGTTGCTACTGCAGACAATTGGGATTTGGTTTCTCCAGGACATCCTGAGGAGTGCAGAGAATGCATTCCGGAATTATCTACTGAACACCAGTAGGTTGGAGCATTATCCCCTGGCTTCTGTCCTCCACTGACGGGCTGACTCTTGAGAGATGTGATAGGCAAATAAAAACCCCTAACGCTGTTCACGTCATAAACCCCAGAACCTGTGCAGTGTTGGGCTACCTGGCAAAGGGGAATGAAATTTGCAGATGAAATTTAAGTTGCTAATCAGCTGACCTTAAAATAGGGAGACTATCTTAGATCATCCTAGTGGACCCAGTGTCATTGTAAGAACTCTTATAAATGGAAGAAGGAAAAACAAATACTGAAAATGAACTCATACACATGGTGCAGATGAACCTATTTGCAGGGCGGGGATAGAGACGCAGACACAGAGAACGGACGTGTGGACATGGGGGTGGGATGAACTGGGAGAATAGCGTTGATGTATATACACTACCATGTGTGACATAGACAGGTAGTGGGAGTCTGCTGTCCGGCACAGGAAACTCAGCTCAGTGCTCTGTGATGACCTAGTGGGGTGGGATGGGAGAGGGTGGGAGGAAGGGGTTATGTATATATATAGCTGATTCACTTTGTCAGACAGCAGAAACTAACACAACATTGTAAAGCAACTATGCCCATTTAAATACATATATATTAATATGTGTGTGTCCGCGCACGCCTAAGTCATTTCAGTCATGTCCAACTCTTCAGAACCCTATGGATCGTAGCCAGCCAGGCTCCTTTGTCCATGGGATTTTCCAGGGGAGAATACTGGAGTGGATTGCCATGCCCTCCTCCAAGAGATCTTCCCGAGCCAGGGACCAAGCCTTCATCTCTTACATCTCCTGCATTGGCAGGCAGGTTCTTTACTGCTAGTGCCACCTGGGAAGCCCATATATACGTGTAAACACACACACACACACACACACACACACACACACACGTAGTGGAAGAGGGAGGCAAAAAGATGGACAGCCAGAGCGATGGCAGTGGGAGAAGGACTTGGCCCAGTGTTGCTGAGTCTGAAGATGGAGGAAGGGGCCAGGAGCCAAGGACTGTGGAGTAGCTTCCAGAAGCTGGAAAAGGCAAGGAAGTGATCCTTCCCCAGGGCCTCCAGAAGGAACGCAGCACTTGATTTTGGCTGGTGAGACCCATGTTGGACTCCTGCCCTCCAGAACCGTAAGATAATAAATGTGTGTTGCTTCAAGCCACTATGGCTGTATCTATCACCTCCAGCTCAACCAATGCAATAGCTACCATTTATTGAGCACCATTTGAGCTTGGGTTTCTGTGAAAGCAGCATGGGAACTTGATACAATAGTCACAGGAAACTAATGCAAAGCTATAACCTCAATGTCCAGGCTGCACTCAGTGGGAGTGGGTTCGCATGGCATCAGACGAGATCTGGGGCGGGAGGAAAGACACAGAGATCTGCTTAAGACAGGATGCTGGCAACACAGACACGCATCTCAGCTTGCTTGCACAGAACCTGCACTTGATTAGAGGTGGGCTGGGGCGACATGACACCAGGACCTAGAGGCAGATGCCACAAGCAGTCACCACGAGGCCAGGCACTGTGCTAAGTGTACCACAAGCAATATCTTGATTATGCTTCCATTCTAGTCGAAAGGATATTCTGGGGGACTTCCCTGGTGGTCCAGTGGCTAAGACTCTACGCTTCCAGTGCAGGGGGCCCCAGGTTCAATCCCTGGTCAGGGAACTAGATCCCAGGTGCTGCAACTAAGAGTTTGCATGCTGCAAGTAAAGATCCCACATGCTGCAATGAAGATCAAAGATCCCATGTGCCACAGCTAAGACCTGGCACAAAAAAAATCAGCATTTTTTAAATAAAAAGGATATGCAAATTCCCCAGGCCCCCAAGGGCCTCTCACCTAATGGGAGTTCCAGTTCAAGGTGTGCAGCTCACTGGCATGGCAACGTTCAATGACCCACCTACTCTCAGAAATGATCAGATGACGTCTCCCTGCCTCCCAGGCAGTCAGCTCTGCCTGTCAGCCTTAGCTTTTCTGGGAGTCACCCTTTAGGTGCCCACATCTAGTCAGAGTCTAATCTCCCAGTAGTAAAAAAAAAAAAAATCCAGAAATAGTAAAATGTGGAGACAGAAACAGAAGAGGATTATCCTTTCCTATGGACCTGGAAATGAGTAAAATGTGGCTGAGTATAAGACAAAAGGCAGTGGTGGGGCCTGTGGCAAACTGGAGACTGATGCTCTGCCTAAAAGCGGTGA
Source organism: Odocoileus virginianus (assembly GCF_023699985.2). NCBI lineage: Eukaryota > Metazoa > Chordata > Mammalia > Artiodactyla > Cervidae > Odocoileus > Odocoileus virginianus. Next base: position 56,833,186 of record NC_069685.1, on the reverse strand, counting down.
GACTGCTACTGAGCTCTAGCAGGTGGCTGCCACGCAGAAGTGCAGGCCCAGCGTGGTTAGACTTCCCTGTTTTTTATAAAGAACCAAGAAATCCAAATATTTATATGAGGTCTCCTTGGCAACAAATGCAACTAAAAATCAAAACTGAATGAGACGGAACTCATTGTCCACGTGCTGATCTGACTCAGACTTCTCATTTTATAGATGAAGAGACTGAGGGTCTGAGCGGAGAAGTGATTTGCCTGAGATTTCGTGGGGAGGGTCAGCCTGACCTATTTTTCTGAGACCAGAAATAGGCAGTGCCTCTTCTGTGGGTCCCTATGCCCTGTCCAGGAATTCCAGGCCCAGGGAATTTCCCTGTCGGTGGGAGAAACCAGAGTGGGAGGTGGAAGGGGAGCTTTTTCTAAGTGCTGAGCTCATCCCAGGGCCCCTACATTGAAGATGCATTTTATTTATAGAAGCTAGAGAGTGATTCCCATATTGTGGATTCAGGAATCATCTTTTTCACTTTGGTCTCTTGTCTCTCTGCCTGCGTGTCTCAGTATCTCTTCCTGTCTCTTTTAGCAACAAATGCTTTGGCTTTGACCCCGTCTGTCTCTCTGTGTCTCTTTTTCTCTGTTCCTTGGTCTCTCTGTCCCTCTTTGTTCCCCCTAGTCTCTTTCCTACGGCTCTGTACCTTCTCTCCACGTCTCTCAGTCTATATCTTGGTCTGTATCCCTTCTGCCTCTCACATCTCTGCCCCTCTGCAGGTCTGTGCGTCTGTCCCTCTCTCTGTCCCTTCCGGTTTCTCTCCCCATCCGTCTCTCTCCCCTCTTTCATGATCTCTGTCTCTCCCCATCTCTTCCACTCTCACTCACACCCCTCCCACGCCCCCTGTCCCCCCAGGCCTCTCCTCTCCTGCCCTCCAAGTCCCTCTGGCCACCGTGGAAAGGTTACTGTAAACGGGAATGAAGCCGAGGGCAAAAGTAATCAACCCCCTGGCTGACCTCCGATCCCCGCTCCCCACGCCCAGGCTGGCGGAGCCGAAGCCTGTGGTCTCTGGCCGCACCCCCTCCCCCGCCACCACCCCCGGCCCCCCTCCCTCCCCACTCCCAGGTCCCCTTGCTGACAAAAGGCCTATCTTCTCTCTGCCTAAATGATTTAAATTCTAATCAAACATCATTTATAGTACATCTCGGAGCCGTCTCCTGGGAGCTGCTCCCACATGAGACGTTGCCATGGCAACCGGGGGGTCTTGTTTCAGAAATGTCAGATTGTATTATTGTCTTCACACTTCTCTGATAACCTAGTGTCTCTCTCTCCCGCTCCCTCACTCACACCACCATCCCCTGGATTTTATTCCTCTCTCTCCTTCTCCCTACCCCCCATTCAGCCCTACCCCCCATTCAGCCCCACCCCCGACACCCAGGCTCTTCCCAGGCACCCCCAGCCTTGCTCCGACCCCCGGGAGAAAATGGTCTGATCAATTTCACCCCCAGCCTCTTACGAGGCACGAGGCCCCCTCCTGTGTTTCTGGCCCTGGGGCCTCCCCGCTTTGGGAAAGGTGTCTCCCGCCCACCACCCCTCATCTTCAGCAGACACGCTTCCCCCTCTAGGGGTTTGCTAGAGTGTTCTGGTGTCATTTTATTTTGCTAGATATGAAAATGTGACATAGATTTTTCCCGGCGATGCGTGTGTGAAGTTCTAATCTGGCTTTTCAGAATTTTTTTTCTTTTGGGGGAGGGGGTGGCGGGGGAAGGAACCAGGCTCAAACAGGATGCACCCGTAGACATAGAGCGCAGGCCCGACGTGCGGCGTGGGTGTGTGGGTGTGTGGGTGCAAGCAGGGTGTGCGTGTGTGTCCATGGGCGTCCCTGTGTGTTTGTGATGCAGAAGGCACCTTGCCCAGCCTGGCATGGGCACCTAACCCCTCTGAGGGTCTGGGCACTGCCTCTGCCTTCATGTGGTGCTTCTAGAACATAAATGGGCACCTCTGACCAAGATTCTCACATTTAGGTCAAGTTCGTCACCCTGACTGCTGCTGAGATGTGCCAGCCCTGTGAATGGCCCTCAGATTTTCTACACCCATCAATCCCCATTCCACAGATGGGTATACTGAGGCCCCAGAAGGTGCAGCAGCATGATTAACAACTGAGATCATAGTAGGTGGCACTGGAGCCCCAGCTTCGACCTGTTGGTACTCTGGGAGACGGGCAAAGGGGTTGTGGCAACTGGAGTATCACCTTTCTTCGGAGCCGTGGCTCTTGGCAGGGGGCCAGGCCAGCAGCTTGTGCGGCAGCCACCCCTCCCAGGCCCTGTGGGGCTGGCAGTGATGCTCCCTAGGTGCCAGGCTCAGCCAATCCCTCTATTAAGGACCATGTCCTTTAATCCTTGAAATAACTAACAGGAGGTTCTATCATTATCCCCCATTTTTCAGATGGAGAAACTGAGGCTCAGATAGGTGATGTGAAGCAGCCCGAGTTGGCTGAGGTGGGATTCGAACCTAGGACCCTGTGGCCCTAAAGGGGCCTTTTCCATTCATGATGCTGCTTCCTGCAGTGGGGCCGGAAGGTGGGCAGAGAAAGCCTTGACCCTTTGAGCACTCAATACTTGATGATGGAGCACTCTGGCTTTGTCTCGGACATCCAGAGGTCATGTCATGTGGCAGAACAGGGCTGGCGGGACCTGCATGAGGAAGGGAGGGCAGGGGTTGGGGGTGGGAGGGAGAGCAGTGGTTCTTGGACCCGGCTGAGTGTGTCTGCCACCTGCAGTGACCAGGGGCTGCGGCATGCAGTGTAGGACCCGGTGTAGAGCAACCAAACACCAGATGCAAAATCGCCCCCCAAAGCTTCTCTTCCCATTTTCCAGATGGGGAAACTGAGGCTCAGGGAGGGTCAGGAATTTTCCTGAGGTCCCAGGGCTTATAAAAGTCACTGGTGGCCCTCAGCCTGGTCTTAGTGACCTGGCAGTTTCTATTGTGTGGTTATGAGTCAGAGGTTGTTGCTGCTGTTAAGTTGTTCAGTTGTGTCCGACTCTTTGTGACCCCATGAACTGCAGCACGCCAGGCTTCCCTGTCCTTCACCATCTTCTGGAATTTGCTCAAACTCATGTCCATTGAGTCAGTAAGCCATCCAACCATCCCCTCTTCTGTCACCCGATTCTCCTCCTTCCCTCAACCTTTCCAAGCATCAGGGTCTTTTTCAATGAGTTGGCTCTTGGCATCAGGTGGCCAAAGTATTGGAGCTTCAGCTTCAGCACCAGTCCTTCCAATGAATATTCAAAGTTGGTTTCCTTTAGGAGTCAGAGGACAAGGGTCAAATCCCAGCTCTGATTCTCCCTGGCTCTGTGACCCTGGACTTCTACTGAACTTTCCCAAGCCTCAGTTTCCCCATCTGGAAAATGGGGATAGAATTGGTACCGACCTAGCAGGATGGAAGACAGGATTCCGTGAGTCAATCCTTGGACAGCACTGAGGTGATGACAGACTCGTGGGAAGCCTGGGTAAAGTTTGCACTGTGCTGACAATTCTGCAGTCACCAGCACCCGCCTGGGGTGCAGACACCTTCCTCACCCGAAGGTTCCTTTCTTTGTAATGACTGTATTTGGCCAGGGACCGCCCCCGCCCCGCACCCCACACCTCCTATCTCTGAGCTTTTGGGGACCAAACACAAGAGATGCCAGTTTTCCCCTTTCCCTCTTTTTGGCCAATCTCCCAGTGAAGTGGAGGCCAGGAAGAGCAGTGAGTGGGGTCCGCGTGGGCCCTTCCTTCTCACCCCGGGGGGCGACCGGCACCTCTGCCCTCCGGGACCCAGCACACACCTCCCTCTTCACAGACACCAGGGCGGCCCCTCCCGCCCCACCCGGTGCAGGCACGCAGGACCGTCTTCTGAGTCTTGACTTTGGACATTTTCATTTTTCACTGACCGCACAAAGTACCTGGTCCGGACTGAGTCCCAGGGAGACGCCGAGAAAAATGATACAGTGTCTCTCCGGCCCCTCACTTTTTCTGCGGGGCTCTCAGTCTCACCGTCTCTCTGGGTCTCTCGCTGTCTCCCTGGATCTCTCACTGTCTCTCACGGTCTCCCTCGAGCTCTGGCTCTCTGTCCCTGGGTGTGTGTGTTGGGGGGGGGGGGGGGGTCTCTCCCTCTCTCTCCGGGCCCCTCGCTGTCCCTCGCGGCCCGGGTCTCTGGCTCCAGGCAGAGCCAGCGGTGGGAGCGAGGGAGACGCGCGCAGCCGGGCAGCGGGCGGAGCGGGTGTTTGTCCAAGGAGGCGCATTGATCCCGCGGCCGCGCCGCCATCGGAGAAATCCCGGCCTCGGTAATGAACCTCCCCACACGCCGCTCGCAAAGCACACAGCAGCCCTGGCCCCAGCGGTTAATATTTAACTGAATAAGGGCCATAAATATGGAAAATGGGACTTTTAATTAAATAAGCAGCTTTTAAAAGGGCCCTTGGGCGGGAGAGGCTTTTGTTTAAATATGATTGATTTGACATGTCCTTCCGCTCGCACACTCTCCCGGCTCCCTTCCGACGTTAACTCTCGGCCTCGGCCTGGGGAGAAACTTGGCTGGAGGCAGGGGGCTCCCTGCTGGAGGAAACGGGTGCAATGGACAGGAGGTGCCCACCGAGGCTGGGATTAAAAATCTGACCTCATCAGAGGCTGCTTGCGTCGGGCAGGGAGCGGTGGGGGAGGGGGGTGGCGGAAATGTATATTTCGTCTTCTCGAAGGAATGAGCTAGTGGAGGTCAGGTTCCTCCAGATCCCCGGGGCGCGGGTTCCCAAAGGCCTGGGTTTAAGCCGCCAGTCAGCTGTGCGCCCTCTGGCGGCCCGTCTCTGTGTGCCTCAGTTTTCTCATCTGTAAGGTGGGATAATAATATTACCTACTTTATAAAGCTCTGTTCTTATTGTGTTCCAGTCCATGGTGGGGGCTGTAGAATGTTAATTTCCTTTCCAGGTGTTTAGCAGGATTATGGCTGGAGGCAGAGTGACCTCTGAGAGGCCCAGAGAGGCAATTTGGAAGGCACATTTCCCCGCCCAGTGCCCACCTCATGGTTCGTATTTTCTAACAGTCCAGAGCACCGTGCTTAGAAGGGCCCCCTGCTTGGTTTCATGCTCGGCTGTTCCCCTTTTGAAATTCTTAATAATTTTTGAGCAAAGAACCCCACATTTTCATTTTGCACTTGGCCTTGCAAAATACCTGGTTCTGTCTATAGCCGTCAATACACCCACAGTCTTGGTGGCTTCGGAGACTAACTCATTTGAAGAGCTGAGGGCGCTCTAATTCTGGGGCTGGAAGGAGAATCAGCAGACTGGATGGTCTGTCTCCTGGCTCCATGCTGGTGGCCTTTAATTCCAAATCTCCCCCTCCATCCTATTTATTCTCAAATTAATGTTTATGAGGCACTTTCTGCATATCTAAGTCTGTGTCTGTCTGACTTCAGAGCCCTGTTGGTCTCCCCGCTTCTGGGTGAGGGACTTGATGCTCAGAGAAGCCAAGTCATCAGCCTGGGGTTGCTCAACTAAGGAACCCAGACTTCTTTGCCACCTGTGCCCATTTACTGGGGCTTCTCATGTGGCACAGTGGTACAGAATTCGCTTGCCAATGCAGGAGATGCAGGAGATGCGGGTTTGATCCCTGGATCAGGAAGATCTGTAGAAGGAAATGGCAACCTACTCCAGTATTCTTGCCTGGAGAACTCCATGGACAGAGAAGCCTGGTGGGCTACAGTCCATGGGGTTGCCAAGAGTCAGACAGGGCTGAGCACACCTGCCTATTAATTAAGTCCCATGTGATTTTTTGGTTGTTGTTTCTTTTAAAATTTAATTATTTATTTATTTCTGGCTGTACTGAGTCTTAGCTGCTGTGTGTGGGCTTCTCTAGTTGTGGCAAGTGGGGGCTACTCTTCATTGTGCTCCATGGGCTTCTCAATGTAGTGGCTTCTCTTGTTGCGGAGCACGGTCTCTAGCTGCATGGGCCTCAGTAGTTGTGGCTCACGGGCTCTAGAGCACAGGCTTAGTAGTTGTGGCTCGCAGGCTTAGTTACCCCACGGCATGTGAAATATTCCTGCGCAAGGGGTCAAACCCATGTCCCCTGCATTCGCAGGTGGATTCTTAATTGCTGGACCGTCAGGTAAGACCCCAATGTTGTTTATCCTGATGCAGGCCCGTATCCTGGGACTTGTGTCTGTTTTGGTCTTGACTCCTCTGGGCTGATATAGAAGTCACCTCCCTGGATAATTCTGCCCTTTTCCATTGCCTAAAGAGGGGGACCAAGGGGGTGGGGTTGATAGTCACTTGGTTTCCTGATTTATCAAGATGTTCCTCCCCCACCGCTTTTTCCTATTCCTACATCGGATAAGTTCTTGCTTAGTCCCACTCATGGCCCACTTCTTCCAGGCAGCCTTCCCAGATACATTCTGTTTGTGATGGTGTATTTCCTTCCTAAATCTTCCAATATTAGTGATATGTGGTATTTAACCATATGCTCTTGTATTGCCTTTGCAATCATTCATTCATTCATTCATAGAGGCAGTTACTATTTATTGTTGACCTATTACTTTATTTCCACAATTTTAAGATCAATTTTTTTTCTTTTCACATGTTGAAGCTAGGCGATATTACGTATATAGTACCCACATCTATTTTCAAAAAATACTATAATTAAATGGATGCCTCTTATAATGATTGTATTTTCAGACTCTGAAAATAAGAGTTTGCGCCCTGTTCTGAGTGTTGGGAAGATTGGGGTAAATCAAACAGATCTGCTTGTTACCTCCTGAAAGCTTACAGTCTAGTGCAGATAATATTTTATTTTATTATTTTTTCAGATAATATTTTAAAAGCACCCTTCTTTGTATCTCTCAGAACACCTAGTTCTGACTTGTTTACTCTTTTACAATTTTATTAACCCTCTGAGTCTCTGTGGCCAGCAATATGTGCTCCTTCTGAGAACAAGCGATTTCAGAGAAGGAAAGAGTGGTGAGAATTGAATACACTTATGCTGTGCCAGGCACTATCCTGTATTATCTCATTTAATGCTCACTTCAATTCAATAAAATGAGTGCTAGAGTGATCATTCCCAGTTTGCCAATGAGAAAATGAGGCCCAGAGACATTGAGTTATCAGCCCAAAGTCACACAGCTAGTGAATGATGAGGTCAGATCAAGCACACACAGAGTCCAGAGCCCACGGCCTTAATTTTAATTATTTTGACACTTCTTTCATCCCTGTCTTCCCCCTGTGAGCAGCAGGCCCATCACAGAAGGAGTTTCAGGTGGATGTCAGTCAATCCAGGGCTTGGGGCATCATCTCCCATCAACACAGGAGGGGAGAGGTCCAAGGAGGAAATGGAAGCCGACTGTCTTCCAGAAGGGATCATGATCAAAGGCATCATAGAAAGATTTGGAAGGACCCAGAGAGTATTTTTTGCCATGCTGCAAGGCATGTGGGATCTTAGTTCCCCAACCAGGCATTGACATTCCCCCTGCAGTGGCAGCTCAGAGTCTTAACTGCTGGACCACCAGGGAAGCCCTGGAGTGGCCTGGGGAGCTCCATCAGCAGGTTGGCCTGGTGCTTTGTGCAGTCACGATCACGGCAAACAAACCTCTCCTTTGATGGGACGTCGAGAGTCAAGTTCCCCAGTGCCAGCTCCAAGGAGAGTTGACAGTTCATGACTTCTGTCAACAGGGCAGCTAGCAGGCTGGGTATGGGTCAGTAAGACTCCCCGTTTTGCTGTGCCAGTATGCTTGTTGCCGTGGAAACACCTCCCGGGCATCACCAGATTCTGGGTCTGTTTCCTGGGCTCCCTGTTGGGGGGTAGGCAGGGCTGAGGCCAGTGCTGGATTTGGGTGGAGACAGCAGCGTAGAGACACAAGGCCATTTCTACTGGCAATTTCTAATTGCCAGGTTCAAGTCACTCATGGCGTGCTGCAGTCCATGGGGTCGCCAAGAGTTGGACACGACTGAGTGACTGAACGAGTCACTCATGGCAGGGACACGGGCAGTGAATGAGATACCTAATCTCCTCCCTGGTGAGGAAAACAATACCTGTGTGTGTACACTTGGGAAGGGACCTTGTTCCTAGACCATCCATCCCAGTACTCCTCAATGAGCCCTAAGCGTCCACCTTCCCAGTTTCTGTCTTATCCATGCTTCACTTCCAACTAGCACCCAAATTCAGCCATCAGCATCTCCCCACAGGATGACTGCAAAAATCTCCTAACTGGGCTCCTCAGCTGGCAGTCTGCCCCCACGTAGCCATGTTCTACCCAGCAGCTAGCTAATTTTTCTTGAGTCAAAATGAAACTGTGCAACTCAGATTGGGGCTTGAATCCATGATCTTTTAACTGAGATCACACCCCTGGTCTCAGGACTTAATGAAGCTCAAGTTCTTGATGCCTCATAGCAGAAAGAATTCAGTGAGAGACAAAGTGATAGGTGAAGTGAAGTAAAAGTTGCTCAGTCGTGTCTGACTCTTTGCAACCCCATGGACTGTAGCCCGCCAGGCTCCTCTGTGCATGGAATTCTTCAGGCCAGAATACTGGAGTGGGTAGCCATTCCCTTCAGGCAACCTTCCCAACCCAGGAATCGAACCAGAGTCTCCTGATTTGCAGACAGATTCTCTACCAGCTTAGCTGCAAAGAGGTGGATTTGTTTAGAGAGAAACACAGCCTACAGACAGAATGGCCCATCTTGGAAGGTGAAAGTGGGGCCAGAGTATGGGGTTGTCAGTTTTTACAGAAATAAGTAATTTCACTGGCTAATGAGTATTAGCCTATGGGAGGAGTATTCCAGCTCTTTTGGGGAGAGGGTGGGGAATTCCAGGATGGGCCCAAACCTGGGCATCCCCAAGCCTTTTGGGCCCCAGATCAAAGGCACCCACTACCCAGAGGAAAAGATCTGGCAGTCGCCGGAGTCCCCCGGGATTCCAGTGTACTTTCATTTGACTTGAAAGTCAAGTCAAATGAAACAACTTTGACTGCTTCCTGACTGAAATCGGAGACTTCTCCTCCTATGCCAACATCTGCCAGGTGCCCTCTGTCTTTAAATGGGGGAGCATGGTGCCCTAGACCCATCTTAGCACTGCCAGTCCTGCCAGGCCCTGAATTGCCCGCTACCCGGCCCCTGGCAGTGTCTGACCCTTGCCCTGCTGAGGGGCCTGCAGAGTCAGGGCACTGCTTCCTCACCCTGTTCACCTCCATCCCTGCAGTGGGGTGGCCATGCAGGGAGCTTGAGCCCCTTGGGGAAAGATGGGAAGTGGCCTTCAGCTGAGAAGTTACTGTGTGTGTGTTAGTCGATCAGTCATGTCCGACTCTTTGCAACCCCACAAACTGTAGCCCGCCAGGCTTCTCTCTCCATGGAATTCTCCAGGCCAGAATACTGGAGTGGATTGCCATTCCCTTTTCCAGAGGATCTTCCAGCCCCAGGGATTGAACCCTGGTCTCCTGCATTGCGGGCAGATTCTTTACCATTTGAGTTGCAGGGAAGTTACTAAATGTCCATTAAATGTCCATTAAAGTTCTAGCAGTTCTGAATGCAAAAAACAAACAAACAAAAACCCTTTTGATCTTTATGGTCAGCCTTGGAACTATCACGGTGCCTGTGGATGCGTCACTTAGCTTGCTGACGTGTTACAGTGAGCATACACTGAGGCTTAAGGGCCAGTGCAAGTCCACTCGTCTGCCATCTTGGACCTATTTGATTCTGATCAGTTGATGTCATGTCCTATGGCTCTGTCATTCTTTTAAAGGTTGTGCCCTGCTCCCTTAACCTCCTGTTTCAGAAGGTTCTCCCTTCTCCCAGCAGCAAACACTGGCTCTTGTAGCTTTGCCTTCACTCGGCTCAGGCCATGTCTGTGCTGTGGGCAGTCTGACTCCTGGTGGGGACGCCGGGATTCAGGGAGCAAAGGTCAGGGTGAGGCCGGCTCCTTTTGACGTCAAGGAAGATTACCAGTTCTGCTGTCAGAGCTGAGGGCCGGGTCCGGAATCAGCCTGTGATCCCAAGCGAGCTGGGTTCAGAGGTCACCAGCTGGCTCCTTTCTGTGTCAATATTAACACGAGAGCCACCTAATTGGGGTGGGTCAGCCGGTGGACACCGTGAGGATGCTCATCCAGAGAAGAGAAAGGGGCCGACAGTCCCCCAGGCTCTGTGTTGTGTGCCTGACATTATATTAATATTCCTGCTAATAATACTAATATAGAAGTAGCAGAAAATAGCAGCAGCCACGTACATTGAGTGCCTGTTAAATTCAGGCTTGGTTCCTGGCATTTAATTAATTGAACTGTCTCCTCTTTCCAGCTTCCCTGTGAATTAGGTTTTGTTGCTGCAGTTGAGGAAACTGAGGCACAAAATGGGAACAGTAGGTGTCTGGAGTGGCACAGCTTGAATGGAGAAGAGGGACTTGGATGCAGCCAGTTTTCCTCCTCCGGACACCGGAAGGCAGGGATGACCATCTCCATTTTATTGATGGGAAAGTAAGGATCAGAGAGTTATCAAGCTTGTCCAAAGCCACCCAGCAACCTGGTCAGTGGCAGAGCTGAGTTACAAACCCTCCTGAAGTATGACTGCTCCAGAGCCTGAAGTAGCATGGCATCTCTTTATTTTAAGCTCATCCCTCCCACAGATTTTTTGGAGGCCTCTTCTGTTAGCCAGTGTTCCTGCCTTTCCTTTCCAGTCCTCAGAGGACGCATGTGTGCTAAGTCGCTTCAGTTGTATCCAACTCTTTGTAACCCCATGGACTGTAGCTCTCCAGGCTGGGGATTCTCCAGGCAAGAATACTGGAGTGGGTTGCCCTGCCCTCCTCCAGGGGATCTTCCCAACTCGGGTATCGAACCCAAATCTCTTACGTCTCCTGCATTGGCAGGTGACTTCTTTACCAGTATCGCCACCTGCGAAGCCCCCTCAGGGAAAGTGAACTGCAGATCTGCAACCGTTACTTATTTATTTATTAAATTTTAGCTATGCTGCGTCTATGTTGCAGCATGTAGACTTGGTTGCCCTGTAGCCTGTGGGGTCTTAGTTCCCTGACCGGAGATCAAACCTTCATTCCTTGCGTTGGAAGGTGGATTCTTAGTTACTGGACCACCATGGAAATCCCACTTTTAGCTTCCTTCCTTCCAATTCATGGAATAAGGTGCCCCTATGCATACCTCATTTTATCATAATTATGATTGAAATATTCCTTAGACATTGATCCAGCTGCCCACTGGGAAGCAGAGGGGATGTAGGCATTATTAAAAGTTAATCATTTATTCTCTGGCACAGTCCATGAGAATTGGAATGGAGGAGTCCAACAGCAGTCTGGGATGGGACCACAGGGCAGCCGTGGGAAGGAGACATCCCACCTCGGACACCTTCACAGCAAAGCATATTAACATAGTCTCATCAAATCCTCCAACAGCTCTGTGAAAGAGGGATATGGAAATGGAGACTCAGGGAGCCAAGGTGACTTGCCCGAGGTCACAGTTACCATGATTGGAACTCAGGTCTATCTGCAACCAACTCAAGGATCAATTTCAAAACCATGAACTTTCAGGATGTCCCATGATTTACATAGCTGGTTTTTAAAAATATTTATTTATTGGGCTGTCTAGGGTCTTAGTTGAGTCATTTGGTATCTTTCCTGGTTGCCCATGGACTCTCTAGTTGTGGTGTGAGGACTCAGTATTGTGGGACGAGGGCTTAGATGCTCTGCAGAATGTGGGATCTTAGTTCCCCAAGCGGGGATTGAACCTGCATCCCCTGCATTGCAAGGCAGATTCTTAACCACTGGACCACCAGGGAAGCCCCCCCATAGCTGACTATTGATGGATCAATGTATAATCAGTTTCGAGTTATTTTTATCAGCACTGAGCATTTGCACAACTCTAGGAATGAGTGTGCCCTTAAATTGTACACCCTAGGCACCCTACTTGCTTTAGAATAGCAAACAATACCTTGATTCAACAAGTCTTTATTGAACACCTATGGGCTTAAGTGACTCCCTTTCTAGATAGAACCTGGGATGGGGATTCACAAGAAGTGTTTTATCAAAGGGGGCATTTGCAGAAGAAACTTGTAAGAGATGAGAGGAGCAAGATGGAGCAGGGGAATGCACGGGGTGAAGAAGTAGCTTTAGCTAGAATCCCGTGGGGAGCTCAGGATTGGGGCGGTGGTGTGAATGGTATCATAGAGTTGCCCCAGCTCCTAAAGCAAATGGTTGAGCTCTTGTATCCTGTATTAACTAAGCATTGATTGCAGGCTGCCCTGGGAGATGGGGTGACAAAATTGGCTACTCAAGGGCCGTTCCCTTTGGCCAAGGAAGCCTTTAGCAGTCACCTTGATAGTGGGAGACCGGTGCTGGGGAAAGGCGATCTGGGGTGGAGGGTGGTTACCAGCTGCATCTGTTACATCTATGATGTGTCAGGCACTATCCGCCCTCACAGTGTTTATCAACTTCTCAGAGAGTGACTGTCACATGACTCACATTCCAGACCCATAACCACATCTAATTCTCCCTACAACTCTATGAGGCGGAAACAACCCATTTTACAGATGAAGTTGAGGCTCTGTTGGTCCCAGAGATGAGAAGATTGCATGGCTGACCCAGTGTCCTGCAGTCGAGTCCCCAGGCCTGGCTAGCTCCCCACCGTGCTGTCCACGGCCTTCAAGAAGGTCAGTGGCCTGGTGGAGACCCAGCCAGAGGCAGGAGGGAGCTGCAGTTGAGACCAGCTGTAATGGCCCTGGCATTGTCTGACATTTGGGTTTTACTCTCTGAGGGAAGTGCACTAATTACTCCTGTTCGCTCGTGAGTCCCGCTTAACTACCACTTGGATTTTATGCAGTTCTCTGGGGTTGCCATTTCTGCATGACTTCTGGAGACCACAGTGGCGTGAGACAGACAGTCCTCTTTTCCCATCTCCCGTTGGTGATTACCGTGAACTCTAACCAGGTAGCAGCCGCATGTGGGGTTGACTCCCTGACCTGCTCCCTCTGTGCTGGACACACATACACACAGCTCTCTCATCCTCTGAGCACCCCAGGAGGTAGGCACAATGACTTATCCCCATTTTACAGATGAGAAAACAGAGGTTCTGAGAGCATTGGTAGCCTAGCTCCCCATGTACCCGCTGTGTGACTTCAACCACCTCTCTGCGCCTCAGTTTCCTCATCTGTAAAATGGGAGTAAAAATAGTACCTGCTTCCCAGGTTATTTGGAGGATGGAATATAAATGCCTAGGGCAGACTATGATGGGTGGAAAGCTCTGGAGACAAGCTGGTGACTATTATAAAGGTGACTCCAGGGACTCTCCTGATGGTCCAGTGATTAAGAATCTGCCTTGCAATGCAGGAGCACATAGGTTTGATCCCACATTGGGGAACTAAGATCCCACATGCCACAGAGGAACTGAGCTTGGGGAACTAGTGAAGGTCCTTGCCTCCCTGGGCTCTGCTTTTTCCTCCTATTCCCATCCTGGGAGCTTAGTTCCTTTCTCTCAAATAGCAACTGCTCGTAAACACTCCCACCTTGGCAGGCGTCCTGAGTCTTCACGACTGGAAACTAGCAAGTCTTCTGCCTTTCCGCGGAATATTAGGCTATAGGTTAGGGAATCATATTCAGGGAAAAAGAGGAGTTCTAAGTGCCCCCAGCAAAACCACCACATGTTAGAGCAAAGAGGAACAGTCTTGTTGGATGACCCTGCCTCTGTTCCCACACCCCATTTATAGACAGGGGAATGGTATCAACCAGAATCTGTTGATGAGTGAATGAATGAGTCACATGTGAAAAGCTGGGGCAACACCTGCCAAACCCTGAGCTGAGCGGCCTGGTAAGGTCATTGAGCGTGCGCTCTGCACACCTTCCAGGCGCGTTGGTCACAAGCCACGAGGTGACAGGTGGCGCTGAAGGAGCAGGGTGGTGGCCCAATGTCTAAGACACAGTCTTTCCTCCCAAGAGCCCAGAGGTAGGTAGGGGAGACAAAGGAACCGTTCGTTGTATGATCATAACACTGGAAGGAAGCCCCTACTCAGCATTTTCTGAGCACTCGCTCCATGTGAAGATGGCTATTACCACCCCCATTGTACAGATGAAGAAATGGAAGCTCAGAGAGGTTAAGCAATTTGCCCAAGGCCACACAGGAAATGGTTGACATAGAATCCAAATCTAAGCCCCTGTGGCCCAGGACTTTGTGTCCCAGACAGGGGAGTGTCCATGACTGGGTAGTGTCCACCTCTTTAGAAGAGGAGGGAATGTGGGGCCGGAAGCTTCCTCCTGGAATATGCCGCCTGGGATGGGCAGCGGCCACAGCAAAGTCCACTCATTGAGGCAGAAGCTTCTTAGCCAACTCCCTCCTCTGCACCTCCTCCTGGGATAGGGTTGAAGCTGAGCTTTGCCCCTTTGTGTGTGTCTAGAAAGCGGATGTTCTGCCCCCATGGGGGCTCTGGCTTCCGCTCCACCCCCTGCCAGTCCCCAAATTCCAGTGGCTTTCAGCTCCCCACCAGGCCCTCCAGACAGCTGACATTTTACACCGCCCCTGTGGTCGGCTCTGGGCAGTGATAACAGGATTAGCCCCGTGGAGGCAGATCACTTAATTAAACTTGGGGAGGAAGAACGCTGTCTCCACTCCTCTTTTCAGCCCTGGGGGAGGGGAGCGGGGGCTCCTAATTATCGGGACAGAGGAATTTTACCCCGACCCCTGTAATTCTGACCCAGCCAAAGGTCAAGAACATTCATCCATCATTCCTCCACCTGTCGGTCCATCCCACAAATATTGACTGAGATCCTCACCTGTGCCTGGCGCTGTGCTATTGCAGACATAGATAAATGGTGGACCAAACTGACTTCCATGCTTGGTTTGGCCAAGAGTTTATTGCAGAAGTTATGCTACACCAGCTCTGAGCCTAGACCTCAAGAGACCTTAAAGTTTCAGCTCTCTCTCGTAGCCCTGCCTCTATCTGGAGAACGAGCCTAAGCAAACCTGCTACTGAAGTGACCACATGGGAAAGACTTGAGTCCTCCCAGCGGAAGCCATTCTAGCTCAGCTGTCAGTCAGCTGACCCTCAGACATATAAGAGAGGCTAGTCTCCATCAGCAGTACCTACCTGACCCGAGGCAGACCACAGAGGCTTGAGGCAGCCCAGACAAAGCCAGAAGTGTGACCCGTAGACTCATGAAGCAATACTTACTGCTTTTTGTTTCAAGCCACTGAATGTTGGGTCATTTGTTCTGCAGCATTATCATTACAGTAGCTGACTAATACAGCATCCCTTTGCCTTCTGTATTCATCCAACCTCCCCCTGCACCTCATCTCTCCCTGCTCTTTCCTTCCCTCTTCACTTTGTTCCAGCCATGTTTGGCTTCTTGTACTTATTTCCTTGTAAGGATCTAGCTTTTTCCTGCTTCCCATTCCTTCCCATCATTCATTCTGGCATATGATAGGTTCTCAATCAGAATCTGTAAAATGAATGAATCAAGTTACATGGGCTTACCATCCAGTGCAGGGGGTGATGCTATCAAATCATAAACTCTCCATGCTCTGAGGGAGAATATCAGGGCAGGAGAGGCAGGCTGTCAAGAAAGGATTCTTGGCACCTGAGCTGAGGGTGAGGAGGCACTGATTAGGTGAAGAGGGCATGGAAGAGCATTTTAGGCAGAAGGAACAGTAGATGCCGAGACCCTGAGACAGGAGGAACATGATAAAGTCAAAGAAATGAGAAGTCAGAGTAGGGGTTTTGATTTTTTTTTTTTAATAAAAAAAAATCCTTTGTTCCTTCCATCCTTTTTTTTTTTTTAAATCAAAGAGGAGAGAGGCAGAGGAGTTGGTGGGGAGGAGGAGAAGAGGAGGGAGAGGGAAAGAAATGATATGAAATGATGAAGAGTTGGCACTTTTGGAGACCTGCAGTCATTAGACTAGGCATGCATCACTCAGTATTTATAATCTTCCCGGCGACCCTGAGAGGTATCACAATCTGCTCTCTGCAGATGGGGATACCAAGGCCCATGGAAGTAAAGTTACTTGCTTGGGGTCACATGGTGTGTGGTAGAGCTAAGACTCAAACCAGTTTGTCTGACAATAGATTCCATGCTTCTCTTTAAAAGCTTAAAAGATATTAAAAAAAAAAAAAAAAAAAAAACACAGGAGACTTTGAGACTCTAAGGCATTACCCATCACTAATATGGGTGACTGCCAGTCATTCCCTTGTGATTTTTTAACTTGATTTTTATTGGAGTTTAGTTGCTTTACAACGTTTTGTTAGTTTCTGCTGTACCGCCAAATGAATCAGCCATTCATATACACGTATCTCCTCTTTTTCGGATTTCCTTCCTATTTCCCGTGTAATTTTTTATCATTTCTGTTGTTATCACGATTTGTTGTTGTTGTTTAGTTGCTAGTCTGATTCTCTTGTGACCCTATGGACTGTATGCAGCCCACCAGGCTCCTCTCTCCGTGGGATTTCCCAGGCAAAAATTCTGAAGCAGGTTGCCATTTCCTTCTCCAAGGGTTCTTTCCCACCCAGGGATTGAACCCTGGTCTCCTGCATCAGCAGGCGGATTCTTTACTGCTAGGCCACCAGGGAAGCATATTATTATAATTGAGAGATTACTATATGCCAAAGTCATTATTTATAACTCTCCCTTCGTCCTCTCAATAACCCAGTGAGATGGCTTGTGTTATTATCCCCAGTTTACAGATGGTGAAACTGAAGCTCAGACAAGGGAGTGATTTGCCCAAGCCCTCCTTGGGACGGCACTGGGTTTTGAACTCACTCCTTCGCACCTCCAGCCTGCAGGTTCATCTGTTTTGGGTGAGTTTCAGTGATGTTACCTCTCACACCTTGTGTCTTTTTAAAAAATTTGTCTGGATGCATCAGGTCTTAGTTGCTACACACAAGATCTTCTTTGCCACATGAAAGATCCTTCACTGTAGCTCTCTAGCTGTGGCACGCAGGCTTAGTTGCCCTGGGGCATGTGGGATCTTAGTGTGGTGATCATGATCGAACCTGCTTCCCCTGCATTGCAAGGTGGATTCTTAACCACTGGACCATCAGGAAAGTCCCCAGACTCTGTATTCTTATGGTCCACATTCTCCAGAACATTCCCATCTGTTTTCTCTGGCATGGGTGAGAGGCGCAGGTGGTATGTGGAGGAGGGGGTTCTTGTCCCTGTTTTCTAGACAGGGAAACTGAGGCCTGAGGAGGGGGATGTGGAGGCCTGTCCGGCTGGGCCCTCTGCATCTGGCCTCTGCATCTCTCCCCCTCTTCCTGGCCCCTTGATCAGAGCCCAAAGCCCCCATCCCTGCCTCGCGCCCTCCCCCAGGCTCATCCCCCCAGGGAGCGCCGAGGCGGACAGTGATGGATCTGGGCCAGCCTTCATTTTCATCCGCTGCTCTCGCATCCCGGCTGGTTCCCCCACCCTCCGCTTCTCCTCTTGCAGATGGATGACAAGTGAGAATGCCTGTGACCCAGAGAAATTATCTTCCCTTCTCTTTCACTGCATAATTTTCTGCCCTCTCGTCTGGACAAGCCTGGGTGATTTTTAGCTACAAAAAAAGGGGGGGAAATTATCATTCAGGAAAAAAAAATAGAGGGAGGCTCCTAGCTCTCCGACAGACAGGCTGTCTTCTGGGTGAAAATGAGAATTTCCTGCCTTGTGAACTCTGGGGGAACTCGGGGGGAGGGGTGTTCACACTCGTGGGGTGACTGTGATCCCCCTGGAGGGCGAGGCCCATGGCTCCAGCAAGTTCCAGGGGCTTGAGGCAGCCACAGATTTTTCTAGGGGGACCCCCCCAAGGCCCACCCCCAATGTAGGCACACACCTTGAGGACATCAGGGGAAGATAGCATGGCCCTCAGTCACCTGTGAGCACAGATACACACACACAGACACACACACACAGACACACACACACACACACACACACACACACACACACAGAACTCCCTGAGCTCCTCACCTGGCATGACCACTTCCTATGTGGCCTTCAATAAGTTACCCAACCTCTCTGAATCTGCATCCTTTTCTGCAAAATGGGCATCACCTTGTAATCCAGCCTCACAGTGCCTGGCACCTGGGCAACTTTCCCCCCAGCTTGTGACTTTCTGGAAGTTTCTCTCTCTACCCCAACACACACGCACACACACACACACGCATTGGCACACATAGGGTCACACACTCAGGACCTGCTCCAAGGGTCAGCAAGAAAAGTATTATTGACTTTCTTTTTAAAAACCTCTATGTTATCTTTCTGATTGAAAATTTCAAACATTTCAGGTAAAGAAAGGCCCACCTGTGTTCTCCAACTTGCATGTGACCACTGCCTGTGGTTTGTGTGTGTGCGTGCTAAGCCGCTTCAGTTGTGTCCGACTCTTTGCGACCCCACGGACTGTAGTCCACCAGGCTCCTCTGTCCATGGGATTCTCCAGGCAAGAATACTGGAGTGGGTTGCCTGTCCATCTCCAGGGCATCTTCCCGACCCAGGGATCGAACCCAGGTCTCTTATATCTTCTTTACCACTTCTTTACCACCTGGGAAGTGCCCATTTTTCCAGATTTTTCCATCAAACATCATGATTATAGACCATGGGTCAGGAAGATATCCTAGAGAAGGGCACGGCAACCCACTCCAATATACTTGCCTGGAGAATTCCTTGGACAGAGGAGCCTGGCGGGCTACAGTCCATGGGGTCACAGAGAGTCAGACAAACAGAAACGATTTAGCACATGCATGCACACAGACACACACCCACACACAGAACTCCCTGAGTTCTTCATCTGGCATGGCCACTTACTGTGTGGACTTATATGAGTTACCTAACCTCTCTGAATGTGTTTCCTCATCTGGAAACTGGGCACAGATATGAACTGTACATGGCAGGGAAAATTTGATGAATTAATACACGTCAAGCGCTCAGAACAGCACCATGTTTCCACGACATGTTCCATAGACATTAGCTGTTATTTCAGTTTTCAAGTTATGTACATGGAGCCCTGGGACTCTATGGGCATATTATATTTTACTCTTTTTATGGAGATAATCTTACTCTATTTATGAAGCACACACACATACACAGCACATAGAAACAGATCTACAGTGTATCTGTGGCATTACAGTCTCAATAATGGGAAAGGATAAGAAGGGATTGGGGGAAAATGTTTAAAAAGCCTTCTGAGAAGGATGATGATGGAAAAAAAGAAAACCGCTGAGAAACCTTGCCATAACTGATGGAGAGAAGTGTCGGTCAGAGACTGTGACCTCTGGCAGAAGGATACAGTGCTGGTGAGCCCACAGCAGGGGGAGCTGATGAATCCGTGCCCCAATCTTTCTCCTCCTGCCTCTTGTCTTCTTCCAGAGCTTCCCGTGGGTCACACGCACCTGGGAGCCTGAAAGGGGTCCACTGGTGCAGTGCCTCTGGCCCAGCCTCCCGGGTACAGAGCAGGTGGACAGTAGACCTGGGCAAACGGATGGTGTCCAGCATCTGATCCTGAGTTAACCTCTACCACTTACAAGCTGAGCTGTTTGGGGTCAGATCTATTTGACACCATCTTCAGCCTGACTTCCCATTGGAAACATTATCCCTTTCTTCCTGCTGACCCAAGAAATGGGGTCAGAAGGTGTGGGGTTCAAAAGCAGATATGTCAATAATGGTATTTGGGGCAGCTTATGGTTTAACAAGGAGCCAGGCTTGCAAAATGGATAGTCTACCACTGGAGGGAGGAGAAGGCAATGGCACCCCATTCCAGCACTCTTGCCTGGAAAATCCCATGGACGGAGGAGACTGGTAGGCTGTAGTCCACGGGGTCGCTAAGAGTCAGACATGACTGAGCGACTTCCCTTTCAATTTTCACTTTCATGCATTGGAGAAGGAAATGGCGACCCACTCCAGTGTTCTTGCCTGGAGAATCCCAGGGACGGAGGATTCTGTCTATGGGGTCGCAGTGTCGGACACAACTGAAGGGACTTAGCAGCAGCAGCAGCAACCACTGGAGGGAGGTAAGTTGAGGGATGTACAAAGACCATGTGAGGTGAGGAGGAGGCATAGGAGAGTCCAGGGAGAGGATTCCAGCTGGGCTAGGCCCCAAGAGACGGGTAGTGCTCTTCACGGTGAGGCTGGTCTGCCTCTGTGCCTCCATTCATGCCATTCCACCCTACAATGCTTATCCTTCCACTCTCCCTCTGCTTTCATTTGACCCATTTAACCTGAGATCCATCTTGTCCACAAAGCCTTTCTTCCCCCTGAGGTCTGTGCCAGCCTCTCACTTGAGATTCTTTGGGGCTAGAGACCATCCTAGCTTTCAGTCATTTCTGATATCTCTCGGGACAGATGGAAAACATCTGGAGGGAGGGAGGATAGGGCTGTTCTTGAGACAGAAGTCCCAGGTTGGAAGCTTCATGTGTGGCTGCGGATTGGCTCATCAGAGCAGCAGTTCTCAACCCTGGTTGCTCATCAGCATTACCTGGAGAGCCTTGAAACATCGCCCATGTCCCAGACAAGTTATTCTAGAACCCCTGGGAGTGGGATCAAGGTATGTGTTTTTATTTTTAATTTTTATTTATATATGTTTTAAAAATGTGCTCTCTCTCAAAAAATATTTGTTTAATATTTTTAATATTTATTTTTAAAATATTTATTTGGCTGCCCTGGGTCTTCATTGAGTTGTCAGATGCTTGCGACCCCCTGGACTGTAGTCTGCCAGGCTTCTCTGTCCATGGGATTCTCCAGGCAAGAATACTGGAGTGGGTTGCCATTCCCTTCTCCAAGGGATCTTCCTGACCCATGGATCGAACCTGGGTCTCCTGCACTGCAGGCAGATTCCTTACCATCTGAACCACCGGGAAAGCCCAATTTTTATTTATTTACTTATGCTTTTAAAATATACTTTATTTTAAAAAATATTTAATATGTTTATTTTATTTTTAAAATATTTATTTGGCTGTGCTGAGTCTTAGTTGAGGCATACAGGATTCTTAGTTGCGACATGTGGGATCTAGTTCCGTGACCAGGGATTGACCCCAGGTCCCCTGCATTGGGAGTGAGGAGTCTTATCCACTGGACCACCAAGGAAGTCCTAAGGGCCGTGTTTGTTTTTTAAAATATTTATTTATTTATTTTCAGCTTCATTGGGTATAACTTGCAGTATATGTGATCTTTCAGTGCTACTTGAGGGCTCTTCATTGTGGATGCAGGTTTCTTTCTAGTTGAGGCGTGTGGGCTTAGTTGCCCCACAGCATGTGGGATCTTCCCAGACCAGGGATCAAACCTGTGTCCCCTGCACTGGAAGTCAAATTCTTAACCACTGGCCCACCAGGGAAGTCCCAGGGATGCATTTTAAAGAACCTCCTCAGGGTATCCTAATATGCAGGCAGATGCAGATGAATCACATAACAGGTTTTACAATTGGATGACACGGATGTGATTAACTATGTAGTTCCTTTTTTTAAAAGATGGAGACATAAATTAAAATGCACATCTATGAATTTTTAACCTGTGTAAACACCCACATAACCACAACCCAGACCAAGATATTGAACATCTCCAATCCATGGCGTGTTCCCCAGGTGGCTCAGTGGTAAAGAATCTGCCAGTCAATGGAGGAGATGTGGAGATTTGGGCTCAATCCCTGGGTGGTAAAGATCCCCTGGAATAGGAAATGGCAACCTGCTCCAGTACTCTTGCCTGGAGAATCCCATGGACAGAGGAGCCTGGCGGGCTACAGTCCATGGGGCCGCAAAGAGTCGGACACATCTGATCATGCATGCATACATGACCAGCCATGGCACCCTCCCAAAGCCCCTCCATCACTGCTTCAGTCCACAGGGAGACCTGCTCTTCTGACTTCCATCAGCAGCCGTTAGTTTGGCCTCTCCTTGAACTCTGGACCAAGTGGAATCACAGTGGTTTTGTGTCTGGCCTCTTTCACTCCATGATGCACTATCTGTGAGCTTCACCCGTGCAGTTGGGTACGTCATTTGTTTCTTTCCCATTGTTGACAAGTATTCAGTTGTGTGAACACGCCACAGTTTATTTACCCATTGTACTGTTGATCGACATTTGGGTGGTTTCCAGCCTTTACACTCTGCAATCTGAGCTGCTGTTTAACATTCTGATACAGATATTTTTGTGTCTGTGTCCTGATTTAAATGATATTTTATTCTTTTCTTCCTTCACCTTGTTGCCTGTTGTTGTTCACTCACTAAGTTGTGTCCGACTCTTTGCGACATGACATGACACAACTGACCCCAGATCTAATTTTTGATGATAAATTTGTTTGCACTAGGGAAAAAGAAAGTTAAAATACCATGTGGCCACATTCCTTCAGCAGGAGAAAGGGCTGAGCTGTAGCAGAGCCAGGCAGAAAGCAGAGCCAAGTCCAAGGTACACGGGATTTCTGCATGTCTCCTAGCTTCTTTCCTGAAATCTTTGTATTTTCAGTAACACCAAGAGCCTGGGATACTTCCTCCAAACTGCTATACCTTAAAATGTTCCAGATGATGCTAATATCAACATTAGTTTGATTCTCAGTGCTTATGCCACTTCTGGCATTTTCCAGGCATGGAATGATCATGTCCTGGTTGCGTGCTCGTTGCTCAGTCGTGTCCGACTCTTTGTGACCCCATGGACTGTAGCCCACCAGGCTCCTCTGTCCATGGGGGTTCTCCAGGCAAGAAAACTGGAGTGGGTTGTCATTTCCTCCTCCAGGGGCGTCCTGGTTGAGAGGCAGCTAAAAGCACACTTTCTTGCAGAGAACATAGCCGTCATGATGTCCTCAATTCTCCGTCCTGGCAGCTACCTTGACAGCCACCTTTTATGTTAATGATCCTTTGCACCCAGATAATTTCAACACCCAGTTAGGATGGACATAGTAGGTCTTCAACACGTTTGTTGATGGAATATCAACATGCCACAAGCTTAGGCAGAGAGCGGTGGGTTCAGCATCTGAGCCGCAGCATTCGTTTGTTGATGGAATGTCAACGTGCCACAAGCTTAGGCAGAGAGCGGTGGGTTCAGCATCCGAGCCACAGCATTGGCCCCTTCCCCTGAGGCATGATGGCTTCTCTTGGTTCACTTGGACCTTGACTTCAGCTGGAACCAGCTTAAGAGGGCAGAATCGGAATGACCCTGATGCCAGATTCTAGGAACCAGGGCTCTGTTCATCCCATCCTGTCATCTGTGCTTTCAACCATCACATTTCTGAGGCCTCAACTCTAGGAACTCTGAAGTTTGTGGCCATCATATGACTTCTATTTTGAGGCATACCTTCACTTATCAAGGATTTATTAGGCCTCCTGAGAACACAGAACATTGAATAATTTTTTTTCCCACAATAATGTTTATTGTCACAATGTCCCTCAAATCCCAGAAATCCAGGAAATAGCATAACGGCCTCTGGGAGCTTGTGCAGAAAAACCTTCTTCTTATCACTCTGATTCACCCTTCATCTCTTTGGCTTTTTCTCCATCAAAGTTCAATAAATACATGAATTAAAACCCAGAAAGCAGTCTTTCTGAAAGAGTGATGTCTGTCCACAGACAGTTTGCTTTTGGATGAACTAAGGATCACATGTAAATAAAGGGTGTGTATCAATCTTGATTCATCTCCTATTAGCCTTTCCTGATAAATATGGCACTTGAAGCAGAGAGATTCAAGTAAACAGTAGGTTCATTTGTCAAAGATGGCTCTTCCACACTTGATGCTCCATGTAAGAATCTCAAGGCTGATGCTTTTTTTAAAAAAAATTTTATTTATTTATTTGGATGTGACAGGTCTTGGTTGTGGTACTCGGGGATCTTTAGTTGTGGCATGAGAACTCAGCTGTGGCTTGTGGGATCTAGTTCCCAGACCAAGGATCGAATCCAGGCATTGGGAGTGTGGAGTCTTAGCCACTGGACCACCAGGGAGGTCCCAAGTCTGATGCTTTTATACTCAGACTCATCCATATTGTTATTCACTTCTCTCCAGTCCCAATTCCCTACTCTATGTACCAGCCCAGGAAGGCTTTTGACAACACATAACAGAAAAACCAACTAACTGTATCTTAAATGAATTGGGGGGGGGCATTCTTCTCATATGATAAAAAATCTAGAGAGAAGTGTGGATTATAAATGGTTTGTCTGTCTTTGTGATTCTCTTGACCTTGCCCTCAAAGTTGCAAAATGGATGCTGCAGCACCAACCATCACATCCAAGTTAAAGGCAAAAAGAAAGATGCTACAGTTTCACTCTCTCTGTCAGGAAAATACAGACTTTCCTAGGAAGCTTCTAGCAGATTTCTGCTTATGTCTGATTGCCTAGAACTGTCTCTCAGATGCCTCTAGCTGCCATGGGGAGAAGGGGGCTGGGAAAGCAAGTGGAGGGCAGCACAGGTGAAGGAGATTGGAAACAACTGTTTATCCCCTAGCATCTGCCACATCTTGTCTCTACCCCACCTCCCACACATCACTGTTGGAACCTTTATATCTTTCCTGTTTGAGAGAATGGCGAGTCTTCGACAGTTGCCTCTAATTATCTCCCGTGTCCATCCTTTATATCATCCACTCTGTTCCAGGAACCCTGGCCAACTTTCTGTCCTCAAAGAAAGGCTCCCCTGCTTCTTTGGATTCGCTTGTCTCTCTGCCCAAGATCCTGCATCCCACCTCCACTTCCATCACTCATGGGTGGTTTCTTTTCAGTCTTCAAGTCTTGGCTTAAATGTCAGTTTTTCAGCATGGCCTTCCCAGACCAAAGTTAGCCCTTTCGCTAACCCTCATCCCTACGTGAAATCAGCCTTGTATTTGTATGATTTGCTTTATCATCTCTCTCCTCACGAGACTTAGGGAGAACAGAACTTTCTGTTTGAGCAGTATGTCTTTCATGCAAACCACAGTGCCAGGCTCCCCCAAAATATTTGCTGAATGAGTAAATGAAAAGGTGGAGGGAAAAAATGTCAATAGTCTCAGAACTGTTGGCAGAAACTGGCAAGCAAAGACTATGGTTCAGATAAAACCAGACCTTCAAATGAGAGCACTTTTGTTAGGAGTAAAATGTGTGTACACAAACACACACACACACACACACACACACACACACACACTCCAAAATAAAACAAAAGGAGAAAAAAGCAGAGGAATTTTGAGTCATAATAAAGGCACCCTCATACTTGCCATCAGCCTTTTTGCTTCACTCCTGTCTTGAGGACCACAAGGGGGATGACGGGTAGCATCCATGGCCAGATAAACAGAACTAATCATTTGCAGCGCTCTCTTATTTTTAAGCCCCAATGCATTTCTTTTCACGTGGCCCCGGCGTTGCTAGTTTGTGTTAATTGGACCACAGCATGGAGGGACCGGGCTTTATTTCATGCAAAATGCACGTGGGGCACCTTTGTGTGAAAAAGGCTTGCCTGAAAACCACCCAGCTCAGGCTTAGCAGGGTCTCAAGGCACGAGTGGTTCCTGGCCCACGAAAACCACTGTAGCTGCCCTGGCTTCCACCTGGCAACCTGCTACCTGATGCCCCCCTTCTGAGGGATCATCTGCACACAGAGGTCATTCCCGGTAAACTTTAACACCTCGAGGCCTGGACCACGTCTATCATCTTTGCCACTCTGGTATCTGGCACCGAGTGGGTGCTTATTGAATGCCGGTTGTCTTCCTGTTAGAACCCCACTTTGTTCCTACCTCTAGAAGGCTCTGTCCCTTCAGGAACCCCACACCCCACTGGAAGCTCTGTTTAGCACAGTGTCTGTGGCTCTGCCCCTGGGGACCCAGCCTGCTGAAACTCTGCACAAACAGACCCTTGGGGGCAGCTCTCAGGAGGCTGAATTCAGGGACTTCCCTGGTGGTCCAGTGGCTAGGATTCCATACTCCCAATACAGAGGGCCTGGGTTCGATCCCTGGTTGGGGAACTAAAATCCCACAGGCCACCCAGCATGGCCAAAAAAAAAAAAAAATTGAACTTGCACTATGGCATATTAAACAATATTTTTAAAAAAACAAACAAGAATGCTGGGTGCAAGTCCCCGATCCCATGAACACAGAGCACGGAGCTGGAGCTTTTTGTAAAAGGGGGTTAGAAAGAAACCTGGGGATGTCTCCCTCAGCCCCTGCTTTGGCCTCTGGAATGTTCTGGGTTTGAGAACATCAGTGAAGGGAGACGTGAGAGAAGCAAGTGGGCAGAGAGGGGAGCGGGATCAGGGTCTGCAGCGTGGCGTCACATCCCTTCGGGGGCCCTCTGTGAGTGGGACTCCCAGACCGTCCTTCAGTCTCCTTCCTTCCTGGACAGCCTCTGCTGGCCGTGACAGCCTCGTCCCTGTGGACGAAGCTCAACTCCTTCTCCAGTTTCCAGGTCCCCTCTGGTCCAGCCAACTTTGCCACCCGACTCTGCTCTGGCCCCAGCGTTTGGGGGGCATCAGGGAGGGGGACCTGGGGCACTGAACAGCCACAGCTGGGGCAGAGCTGATTTCTCTGCGTGTCTGGGTGGCCCCGGGGATGTCCAGGGGAGGGGGCTGTAGCCAGGCAGGGAGTGGGCGGGGCTGGGACAGCATCTCTCCTTCCAAGGACGAGAAGGACAGGAGAGGGGAACACCTGGGCCTAGCCGGAGCCCACGGAGGAGGCTCAGGGCTATTCTCTCCAGCAATGGCTGTCCTCAGAAGCAGAGGAAGGAATCTGAATAAAAAGGAGCTGCAAGGAGAGAGTTGCCCACACCCCTCCCCACTACCACCACTGTTTCCAGGCGACACGCGGTCTGTCGCGGTTGCTGTCATACAAACCCTCTTCCCGTAAGATGGCGGGTCCCATGGGGAGAAGGGGTGAAGTGGAATATTTTATCAGCCGTGTACATATGTAAGCAGAAGTGGGGCTGAAAAGCAAAAGCTCATTTCCCTGAATAGGGGGAGGGGGGGCGGGGGTGGAGAGGGCTGGCGGGGTGGCTGGAAGGGACTTATCTCCAAGAGGTCAACAACCAGAACACGGATGCGACCGTGGTTTTCACTCTCGGCATTGTCAGCTCAGAAAACCTTACCACTGTGGGCTGTTCTGGGGGCGAAGTTTAAAAGGCATCTTGTTTTTGTATTAAAAATAAGAATCTGATATAGATAGAAAAGGTGAAAGAAGAAAAAAAAAAGTAAGGAATATTTGAAAACTGAGCCACGACAGGAGGACCATTCTCTGGGAGAGAACGGAGTCGGGTTTCCTGTTCACCGGCCACTTCTCACCCCTGGTTTGACAATAGTTCTGCTCCTGTGGGGAGCAAGTTCTAAGTGCTGGCTTCTTGGCAGTTGATGGTCCAAGTTCATCCTCAGCACCAGTGGATCAGTGGGGTGCTTGGACACAGAAAATCGGGCATCCCTTGGGAGTCGGAGGAGGCAGGAGGTTGTCTGGGTACATGGAGTGGAAGGTATAATCTCTCCTCTGCTCTGAAAAAAAGGTAGCTTCTCTCCCCTGCCTCGGTGAGTGCCATCATTCAAGGGTCTAAAGAACTAGGGGGAAAAGATTAAATGATGTCTTGAAATACTTGCTTTGCCCAAGGTTTTAGCGTGAAAGTAACCAACCTCACAAATAGTTACCAGCCCCTCTGCTCGGGGTAAGTGACCGCTTGCACAGCGTGTCGTGAAGGAGTCTGGTTTACTTTATAGCTTAGTCTTTTGTGCTAGTTGGGGACACGAACGGGGAGAGGGCAGAGATCCACAAGCTGGCTGGGAGGCAGGAATGAAACGTTCTTCTGAGGACCGATTGTATGGCCATTTCCAAAGAACAGAGCAGAGACATGATCAGATGGGCAGACAGCACAGCCTCCAACAGCTCTGCCCCGACTCAGGCTGGGGTCCGGCTGCCAGCTCATCCAGAAGTTTGTGAGATTATTAAAGTTAAGTGAGGAGGGATGGAGAGTGAGCATGAGAGAGAGAGACAGGGAGAGAGAGGGAGAGAGAGGTGAGAAACACAAGAACCCATCTGGGCAATGCATCACATTGAAATTGCCCCGCATTAAAAATTCACCAGCCAGTGAATTTTCAAGGGATTTGTAGTAATTAGATGACAAAATGCTGGCAAATCTCAGGCTTGCCAAAGATGTTACTCAGGGGTCAAAGACTCGACACTTTCGGCTGGGTAATTTGTAAGTGTCAATCACTCGCTGCCATCAGAGAGAAGGGAGCGATCTAACGGCTGCATTCTAACTAAGTGGAGGCGCGAGCCTTCAGCCGGCCGTCTGCCAGCAAACCCCTAGACCCCGTGGCCGCTGCGGCTCCGGCGCAGACAGCGGCTGCAGCCCCACCCGGAGCCCCTCTGGCCAACTCAACTTTCCAACTTCTTGTCTGATTGTATTCTCCTTTGTCACTTTCAGAAAGCAGCTTGCCAAGAGTTGGATGGACATTCGTCCTTCACGCAGGGGAAAGGGTCCTGTGGCTGGCTGCCACTGGAGCGCGAAACAACAGGGGGCTCTCTGTGCCTGGGTGGGCCCTGGGGCCTCAGTCTTCTCATCTGTGAAGTGGGGGTGAGACTCTCCTGGCAGAGCCGTCCTGACTGAAGGAGAAAGAACCTACTGGCTACTTGCAGAACTGATTCCTTTGCTGGGTATCCATACGCCATTGTCCCAGATGATGTGCTGGGCTCTGAGGACTTACCAGTGACCGAGAGGACCCATCAGCTCGTTGATAGGAAGGAGGGACGAATAATAAATCATCAAAAAGTATGTCTGAGGGTGCTAAGTGCTAGGAAGAAAATGAAACAGAGCATAGAGCTGGTTGGGTAGTGGTGCTACTTTATATGGTGGAAGGAAAGGCCTCCTGGAGGAAGCGAGGGCAGGGAATGCTCACTAGAGGGGCTGCAAGGCGAAGCCCCAAGGCCCCAGCTGGATGATTCTGTTCTAATATCGCAAAACTGGAGACTGGGACAAAGACAGGCAAGGATACGGTGGGGCTAGACTTTGACGCTTCAAGGTTCCATGAAGCCAGCCTCAGTGCAGCCGAGCCTGGACAGTCCCTGGTTAAATCTGATTCTGGTTCTAACAAGGAGGAACAGTGGAGATGCCCGTCCATGGCTGGCGGGCCTGGGCCAACACTTGCTGGGGAATCTCATTTCAGCTGCTCTGGCTGATTGAAAGTGAGTTGCAAAGGGGTCAGTGAGCCGGAAGGTAAGATGATGCTATCAGGACTGTGGCTGGCCTGGGACTGCCTGGACCTAAGATTGGAGACGCTTCTCAAGATAATGGCCCAGAAAGACCCCTCTCTCCCTCACTGCTCCTGCCCATCAGGGTGTTTTTTGAAAAGGGCACTGGCCATGGAGTCAGACAGACCCCGGGCTCTGAAGGCTGACTCTGCTGTGTCTGAATTGTGTAATCCTGGGAAAGGTACTCCATGTCGCTCAGAGCCTCAGTTTCTACATCTGGACAATGGGTACATGACCTCTACTCACACGGCACAGATGGACATTATTCATGAGAACCTGGCTCAGGGGAGGTTCTCAATAGATGTGCTTTCGACTCCAACATGGTTCTGATACACAAAATGATCAGACTCTGGTTGGCCACTTAAAGAGTATCTCTATGAGCAAAAGAAGTCTGCAGCTGAGCCACACTTAGGGGGATGAACCAGGGGACAAACCTCTGCTTTCAAAGAGCTGGAACAGGGTGTCTTTGTAAGGTTTGCCACCTGATTGGCAAAATAAATGTCCAAAGCGGAATCTATAGGCTGGGAATATTTATGTATTTGGCGAATACTCATAGTGGGTCCGGGGAGGGGCCAGGGCCAGTGTCTGTAAATCACTTTCTCCCTTGAGCTCTTCCTGGTTTTATCACATTTGTTGTTGGTGGGGGCAGGGCGCCAGGCTAGGCGTATTTATTCCCTCACCCTCCTCCGTTCCCGGGCCTGGGTCTCCATCCCATCGAGCCTTCGCCGCAGGTTTAACTGGGCTGTGAAACTGCTCAAGGGGAAAATGAGAAACTACCCAGTGTTTCATGGGAGGCAGTGGGCTGGGCTTCCCGAGCCCCGACGGCCGACCCTCACTCTGCCCCCTCCCCAAGGAGTGGGGGAAAAACTGAAAGCTCTGGGACCAGGAGGCAGGTGTCCCAGGCACCCACCGCCTCCACGCCGAGCTCCCCTGCAGCCTGGAGGCCCGGAGACTCACTTGAGATGCAAATGAAAAGCAGCAGCAGCAGCAAGTCGGCTCAGCTATTCCCCAGGGCTCCGCGTGACCATCGCCCATGTTTGCATTTTCGACTGGGGAATTTGAAGCTGACCTGGCGTCTCCTTAAGAATCGATGAGAGTGAACAATGCTGATCGCCTCCTACAGTGCTGCCGTTTATTGAGCACTTACTGCACGCCAGCCACTGAGGTCGGTCCCCGGTGAGCTTCGGCTCATCCGGTCCTCACAGGACCCAGGGATGCTGGGTGACTGTCGCTTCATCAGTGAGCCGGCCCCCGAGCACGTGTGAGGGCGTCCCGCCCGCCCACTTCCGGTGTCCTCTGCTTGCTTTGATGGCCAGCCCTTCCCTCTGCCTGATTTTATATTACAGGCCCTGCAGGGATGGACCCAGACTTTGTGACGAAGGCATCTGACCTCTTCACCTCCTCGGGTCACAAGGCTGTGGTTTGTAAACCACCGGTTTTTTGTCCTGAATCAGAGAAACAGCCTCAATCAGAGTGGTGGAGAGGGGCCCGGAGGGCGCTGGAAACATGTCCTGGTTGCTGTCTGGGCAGCAGAGGCGGTGGCTTATTCAGGGCACACAGATTTCCAAAGCCAAAGCTAAGCTCTGGACAACGCAGAGTGTGTGTGCCCAGCTTCCCTGTGCTTTGCACACTGGGCGCACAGACACACACACACCCCATCAGAGCTGGGAACATCCCCAGTGTCCCCAGGGCGTGCCCCTGCTCAGCAGTCTGAACCGTCAGCTCCTGCCCAGCCCGCGGGCCCCGAGGGGGGCTCTGTCTGCTGCTCTTCTCCATGGACCCTGGGGCCTGGCCTGAGGAAAGTGCCAGTCAACCTTCTCTCTCAAAGCCCTTGGCTAGTGGTCTGGGGCTCGTGGATGAACGTCAAGAAGACCCGGCAGGAGCACCCCAGCCTCTAAGGAGCCAGGAGACTCCGGGGATGTCCCTGACATAGCCCTGGGCCTCAGTTTTCCCATCTGCAAAATGGGGGGAAGAAGCAGTGCCCATGGGCCGCAGGGCTGTGGTGAGGATTCGGTCATCGATCACTGGACTGAACTGTATCACTGAATCCCCAGGTCCAGGGCTGAGCTCGTGAAGAAAGACGGCTGAGTCATTAGGACTCAGACCTCAGCCCCGAGACTCTGTCACAGGAGTGCCCGGGAGCCTCAGGGTGTTCTAATGTGAGCTGCAAATCCTTACTCTGGGTTGACCACCATCCCTGACAGAACCGACTGCCTTTGGAGACAGAACACAGGTTCTTGATGGGAGTCTGAACACCGAAGCTGCCCCCACACCCACGGTGAAGAGGGGCGGGAGGGCAGGTGCTGCTTCTGAAACAGATTGCATCCTAACAGTTAGGGACTGTGGCACCAATGGGGCAGGACCCCAGCGAAGTGAAGGACAGAACAGGATGAAGTCTCTGCAGGCCTTCACGAGCTCTGTTTAAAAATTAAAACACGGACTTCCCTGGTGGTCCAGTGGCTAAGACTGTGTGTGCGAAGTCACTCCAGTCATGTCAAACTCTTTGCAACCCTATGGATCGTGTAGCATGCCAGGCTCCTCTGCCCCAGGCAAGAACACTGGAGTGGGTTGTCATGCCCTCCTCCAGGGGGTCTTCCCAATCCAGGGATCGAAGCTGCACCTCTTGAGTCTCCTGCCTTGGCAGGTAGGTTCTTTACCACTAGCGCCACCTGGGAAGCCCCAGTAGCTAAGACTCTGCACTCCCAATGCAGGGAGCCTGGATTTGATCCCTGGTCAGGGAGTTAGATCCTGCATGCCACAACTAAAGATCTTGCATGCCACAACTAAGACCTGGTGCAGCCAAATATATATATATATATAAAATCTAAACACTCCATGTGCAAGAGGAAAAGGGACAGGCTCTGGCTGCCATCAGCCTGGCTGGAGGGAAGATTCCAGCTCACAGGAACAAGCAGGAAGGGAGGCTCAGAGCCTCACCAGGGCTTTCTCAGATGAGCGGGGCTGTGTTCCCACGTTTGAGAGACAGCAGGCAGAGGCAGACACAGAGGATCAGGGCTGGGTGGGGAATAGCACATCTTGGAGTCGGCCACCTGCTTCCAGCTCTGGCTCACCTTGGACCTGTGTGGTCTTGGGCAAGGCAACTAACCTCTCTTGGTTTCTGATTCCTCAACTGGCGATGAGGATGGTGATCACGGTGCCTATCTTGTGAGGATTAAGTAAATATATCCATTGTTAGAGCAGTGGTGCTGATGGTCACTTAGGATGGTGGATGAGCCAAGACCACAGTAGGGGAGGCAAGAAGGAGGGAAGGATCTTCTCCCAAGGCCCACTCTGTGCCAGGGCTTTATATCTCTTTCAACCTACAAATGGGGTCAGCGCTCAGAGAGGTTCAGCGTCCAGCCTGAGTCACACAGCAGGGTATCACCTACCAAGGCCCACTCACTGAATCCTCCAAGATGGGTGTTCCTGGCATCCCCATTTTACAGAAGAGGAGACTGAGGCACAGAGAGACCAGGCCACCTGGCCCCGAGGTCACAGAGTTCGTTGTAAGCTGTCGAGCTGGGATCCAGCCAGCAGTCTGGCCCTTCCCACTCAGCTGTACCTGATTCAGATTCACGGACCTTGGGCTGCGGGGAGGGTGGGTGAGCCGGGCGTCCACGGGATGTGGCCACAGCTCCCAGGACCAGGCCTTCCTCACTTGGTGATGAAAGTCTCGGTCCTCCTGAGATGGTCTGCCCCTGGCAACACGGCTCTTCTGGGGTTTTTGGTTGGTTCCTGCGACCATGGTCAGGAGATTCCCAGGAGAGGCTGACCCAGCTCTCGGTTGGGGCCCCCCACCCTCAGTGCCTGGCAGCCACCAGCGTGGGTGCCGTCATCTTCGGAAGAGCCCACCCCCTCTCCCCAGCCCCTTTCACGTGCTCTGGGTCCGGGGTCCAGAGCTTGTCCCCAGCTCCCGCAGGGTGCTGGCTGCTCCGTAAGGGCCCCCCTACTCCCCAAGCCGTCTGGCAGTCCCTTGGGTGTGCGAGGGGCCACACGTGGACCGCCTTACCGCCTGCAGCCCTGCCGTCAGGTCTCCCGATTCCGGTCACATCGTGACCACACCTGCCTGCCGCTGCACGCCTTTGCCACCCTCCTTCCCCGGGCCCCGGCTTGGGGTGAAAGCCTTGCTTATTAGTCAATCTGGGGCCCACTTACTGTGAATTACCAGGCCTGATTGATATTCATGAGTGGATACGTCTGAAACCTCAGTCAGCTGCCATGTGACTCTGCCTGGGGGAGGCGGCTGCTCTGAGGACGAGGGGACCTGAGCCACCCCGCACGCAGCAGCGGCCCCCAGCTCACAGCTGTCCTTCCCCGGCTGTGGACGGACCGGGAGGTGAAGCAGCACTTTCCAGGCTGGATGGTGGCAGAGAGGAGGGGCCGGGCAGATGGTGGGGAGCAGTCGGATGGTTTTCAGACACTAGGAAGTTCAAGTCTGGCCTCTCGGAGCAGGAACCAGGAGGAACCACTTTGCAACATGCCGTCTCTACCCCCCCCCCCGCAAGATTACCAGCTTCCAAAGGCCAGGGCAGGTGACCTAGGGATTGAATAGAAGCCAGGTTGCAGAGGCTAAACCCCAAACTCCGATTTTCAAATTCAAATGTTTCCCAGAGAAAACGGGCTTTGAACGGACTGAGTCTTGGGAACTGGTAAGAACTGGATCTGGGTGTTGAAAGAACCTGGGGGCTTTTTAAAAAATGGGGGGTGGGAACCATGTCCCACACACAGGACGCTCAGGTCGCTGTGGGGAGGGGTCAGCTCCCCTTTGAGGAGGATTGGGATTGAGCCTTCCCCAGCTGGAGGGAATCTCCCAGTGACCCCAGGCAGTGCTGGGGCCCACCCAGCTATGACGATCAGAGGGCAAAGAGCACAGACCCTTCCAGCAGGAGGTTATAAACTCGCTGGTCCACGGACACCTGGGGGCTTGATGAGCTCCACCCGAATCCCTCGGCAGCACGAACACTCCTGAAGTGAGAAGACACATCAAGGAGGCCGGACCCTCCTGCCTGGCTAGAATTTTTCTGGTTTTGGCAATTTAAAGAGCCTCTGAATGGCCTGCTTTTCCAGAGGCTGGACTAGGGACGACCTTTTTTATTCCCCCCCAAATATGAAAACAGGTATTTGTTATAGAACAATTTTTAAAGATTAATTAAAGGCTTTAAACAAAGAAACAAGCAAAAACATAATTCCACACACTGACATTGACTTGGTAGCATGGAAATACTTCAGCCCAAAGAGGCAAGTTCATCTTTGATGAATTTACACATAATAAATTCTCATGACATGATTCCAAAATATATGTATGAACTGACGTGACGTGATTATAAACATAAGCGAATTTAAACCCTGGTATTAGTTTACATGAGTTCAATTTAAGGTCAGTGACTTAGTGGGAACCTCACACTTGCGGACAAGCCCTTGAAGGCTTCCTTTTTTTTTTTCCAACAAAAGCTCTCACATGTTTATCACTAAGCCAAAGTCCTCACTGAGCAACACCGACAACAGCACCAGCCTTCCCATCTGTCCCATAAGACACACCTGCCTGTTCAGACCGTAGTGACGTTCTCTCTACTGTGATGTGATCAGACACAAGTGACCTTGATACCACATACATCGGTGTCACTTCATGTGCGAGGCTCCTTATAGACCCAGCCTGCTTCTTCTCCAATGTCTTCTCTTGGGGTCGTATCTGATTTTATTATCAGTTTTCATTCGAATCCACTGGAGAATGGAATGATTCTGCTTTTGTTTCCTGGCCAGGAATTGCCTGAACGTCTTGTGAAAAGACATGGTGAGGAGCAAATTCAGCCACACACAGGATGACTGGGAGGCTTCCCAGGTGGCCAAGTGGTAAAGAATCCACCTGCTGACACAGGAGATCCTGGTTCAATCCTTAGGGTGGGAAGATCCCCTGGAGGAGGGCATGGCAACCTACTCCAGTATTCTTGCCTGGAGAGTCCCATGGACAGAGGAGTCTGGCAGGCTACAGTCCATGGGGCCGCAAAGAATCAGACTCAACTGAGCGATTGAGCACAGCGTGGCAGAGATGAGAAGATAGCTTCCTTGAGTCAGCCTCCATCTGCTTTAAAACCACGATTTTGGGGGTAGTCACAACAAGGGGATATATACTCTAACTGCGACACCATCTGTCTGCCCGGGTCACCACAGCTGGCTGTATTCCTAGCTGGCTCCTGTTCTTCGGTTGAGCACCAGGTAGAGAAGATGGCAAAGCATCTCAGGGTCTACAAAAGATGTCCCAGCTCAAAACTGTTGTGGTGACATGTTTATTCCACAAGGGCTTGGAGTAGAACTCAAGAATAGAAATCCTGGAGCAGGAGTGGCCCCATATCCTAGCTCATCTGGGGAATACAGTTTGAGAATCATTAAAGGAACCAGTGTTTTAGGCTATGTCTTCTGTGGCCCACCACTTCTCAAGCATCCTTCCTTCTCCCAAGCAGTCAAAACTTTGACTGTGGGGCGGTGGCCAGTGTAGATGCCTGGAGGGAAGCCCGCACCTTCCTGGAGTATTAGGGATGGGAGGCTCCCTTCAGTCCTCAAGCCTCAGTTTCCTCATCTGCCTCGTCTCAGACGAGACTCAGCCCTGTGAGAGCAACTTGTAAACCGTGGGGTGACACCCACATGTGCAAGGTGGTGGAGGTATCATGGCCTGGAATCTTCTGGGGGGACCGGGAGAAGGGAAGGGCTCCTGACAGTTGCCAGGGAAGGAAGGAGCAGCTGCCATCCAGACATCTGCACGACTACAGAGAAATGTTTGCTGTTGGCCTGAGCCCAAGGATGGGGCACCGCAGCCCCAGTGGATTGTTTTCATGAAAGCTGCAATTAAGGGTAAATGGGGTCTACTAAGGAAGCTGGAGGGGATGGAGCCCTGGCTTCTGGCGATGCTCTAATTAGA
This sequence comes from Odocoileus virginianus, assembly GCF_023699985.2. NCBI lineage: Eukaryota > Metazoa > Chordata > Mammalia > Artiodactyla > Cervidae > Odocoileus > Odocoileus virginianus. The sequence continues at coordinate 56,797,182 of NC_069685.1, read as the reverse complement.
TCACAAGGCCCCTCTTATTTTGCTGCTGAGCCAGAAGTCCTGGGCTCGGGGCTTGCGCTGGGTGGGTGATGGTGAGAGCCTGCCCGGGCTCGGGGGGCACGTCTGCTCCTAGGGGAACGGGGTAAGGACAGTTCCTGTCCAGTGCTCGCCACGTGGCAGGGATCAGACTGTACCCGTTTGAGTCTCTCAAGCTCGGGAGTCGCAGGGCTGTAGTTCTCTGTTTGTGGATGAGAAGACTGAGGCCTCAGAGAGGTCGAGGAGCGAGCTCAAGGTTGTGCTGCAGGTAAGCGGCAGAGCGGGGGTTCCAGCCTGGGGAGCCTGGCGGGGTCTGGGCAGAGGTGGCAGGGTGAGAAAGGCACAGAATGGGGAGCAACACTGTGGTGTGACCTTGGGGAAGCCACCCACCCTCTCTGGCGCTGGCTTGCTGAGCTGTAAGATAACAGCTGACAGTAAATATTTTGGAAGCTTTGCAGGCCATACAGTCTCTGCTGTGTTAATAACTACTCAGCTCTGCTGAATCAGCAGGAAGGCAGACCAGCTGGAAGCCAACGGGTGTGGCTGTGTGACAATAAAACTTTATTTACACAAACAGGCAGCAGCTTGACCTGGTCCATGGGTCTCAGTCCATGAACTCCTGGTTTAGGTCACTCAAGTTCCTTGTCTACCACTTCTTTGTATCACATTCATGTTCATAAGAATTTTCTTTATACAAATTCACTTTTTTTTTTTTACCTTCTCCTTAGAGTTTGGCAAAACCATTGGCTTGATGAGCTAGCTATGTATTCCTAATTGTAATATACATGTGAAAATAAACCTGTAAGTTAAAAAATAAAAGCACATGGACTGCCTGAAATCATCTCGTGTAACACGGAAGGGCTTTCCCGGTGGTTTAGTGGTAAAGAATCCGCTTGCAAGGCAGGAGCTGCAGAAGATGTGGGTTTGATCCTTGAGTCAGGGAGATCCCCTGGAGGAGGGCATGGCAACCCATTCCAGTATTCTTGCCTGGAGAATCCCATGGACAGAGGAGCCTGGCAGGCTACAGTCCATAGGGTCGCATGGAGTTGGACACGACTGAAGCAACTTAGCACTCACTCCATGGAAGCCTGTATTCTGTGCTTCATGAGACATGTTTATACCAGTAGTTTTCCACCTACTCAGGTGCCGAGGGGAAGGATGAACACGTGGGGACCAGACCCTGTGCCCTGACTTTGAATACGGCGGTTCTACTTTCTCTGTTTTCTAAATTGAGGTTCTGCATGAGGCTTTTGCTTGGGAAAAGGGGTCCTGGGATCCAAAGAGTTTGGAACCCTGTAAACGTAGCTTCAAAATGAACTGGGAACCGGTGAGCTCTGAGAGAGGACATCCCAGCTCTTCCTGCATGGGGCTGTGAGTACCATGCTGCTTTTTGGATTTCTTAAAGGGAAAAACAGATGATTTCTCGTTACGCCTTTGACCCAGCCCTCTCTCCCGAACTAGAGATGCACATCCACCAGGAAGCTCTCCATCTCCACCTGACGGCTGTCTCCAGCTCAACGCAGTAAAAATCCAGCTCCTGGCTTCCCTCTGGGCCAGCTCCTGCACTTGGCCTGTCTCAGCACACACTGCCTTCTTTCTTCTAGGTGCTAAAGTCCACAGAGCCTACAACCAGACCTCTAGTCTGTCCCCTGGGCTCCGCCTTCTGGGACCCTGTCACCTCTTCCGCTGGTCAAAGCTGCCACATCTCCCCTGGATTACTGCTAGAGCCGTACCCCCCTCCCCAAGCCAAAATGAGCCTGCGTAGTGGGCTCTCCCTCCCAGGAACCTTGCTTCCCCTGCCCTGCCACTTACCCACTCTGCTCTCACCCCACCTCCTCGGGGAGCCCTCCCTCGGCCCCTCCAGACACCCCTGCATGGATAGCAGCCTCAGAGGCACCAAAGGAGGAAACATTTGCTTGCTGTCTCTCCGTATTCCACTGACAGCTCCTGGGGACCCTGAAGTGTTGCCCCCAGCACCCAGGGCCGGGCCTGGTACACAGACGCCTCAGTAAACATCTGTGGGATGCACGCCCCCAGGTGTTTCAGGTTCCATCTCCTCCCTGGATCTGCAGCAACAGGAGTCCCCAGCCATGAGGCCACGGGCTCTGCATTCAGGAGCCGACCATCCTCCAGGAGTCTCAGGGGGTGCCCCATCACCCCGACTCTCTACCCTGGTGCCCTCCACAGCCACACTGAGCCCCCAAAAGACTCCCGTGTACTGGGGATCAATGGCATTTGATGGTGTTAAAAACAAAATCTAAAAGCCTGTTAGGGGTTCATGGCAAGTAGATGCTGAGCAAGAAGAGCCACAGTGGGGGGAAAGTGATTTGATGGCTTTCATTCCAGCTGCCCTGAGGTTGGGTTTTGAGTTCTGGCACACGTTGGCCTTCCTTCCCGTGCCTCAAGCTCCTCATCTGTGAAATGGGGGCAGGAGTGCCGTCCACCCCAGACACAGGGAGAGGAGAGGGCGTGCATTCACAGCCTGCAGAGGGCCAGGCTCCCTGGCGAGCATGCGCTGCCCGGCAGAAGAGTGCGGAGCTGGGCGTGTGTTCCTCAGCAGCCCCTGAGCCATGGCACCTGGGGGTACGTCGCCTGCCCCTCTGATGCTCCCTTTCTGTACATCTCGTACATTTCCCTTCCACAGTGGCTGGGAGGAACAAGCGGCATCCATTCCTTCATCAGATATTTACAAGCACCTCCATGGTGCTAGTGGTAAAGAACGCCCTTGCCAGTGCAAGAGACTTAAGAGATGTGGGTTTGATCGCTGGATCAGGAAGATCCCCTGGAGAAGGAAATGGCAACCCCCTCCAGTATCCTTGCCTGGAGAATCCCATGGACAGAGGAGCTACGGTTCATAGCGTCGCACAGAGTCAGACACAACTGAAGCGCCTTAGCACACACGTAACCACCCGCCAGACACAGAGTATGCAGTGAGCACAGAACAGGGGTGGACCCTGCCCTCCGGGGGCTGAGAATTGAAGAGGGAGGACAGATAGGAAAACATGTCACAGACAACCATTTACAGCCGTGACAGGGGCCAGGATCCGCCTGCAATGCTGAGGACCTGGGTTCGATCCTTGGGTCAGGAAGATCCCCTGGAGAAGGAAATGGCAACCCACTCCAGTATTACTGCCTGGAGAATCCCCAGGGACAGAGGAGCCTGGGGGGCTACAGTCCGTGGGGTCACACAGAATCGGACATGACTGAGCGGATAAGCACAGCACAGGTGCCAGGAAGGCGCTCGGGTGTTATAAGGGCCGTTTAACAGGGGAGCCTGGACTGCCCAGTGTAGGGTTTGGAAAAGTCAGCTTGGGGAAGGTGCTTATTTCAACAGCCAGGGCAACATGGGAGAACAGATTATTATTAAGCCAGGATTCTATTAATCTGCTATTATTAATACTGCTTTAAAAAAATGATCACATATTATTAACAAAGCTCAGCAGAGAGAACCCGAGAGGCTTTTTTTTTTTTTTTTTTTTTTTTTGTGGGATGGGAGCACGTGTTCCATTTCTGAGAGGAGTACCAAAGGGTTAAAGTCATTTTCATTAAAATTTAAATTTCAGCAGGCGCTCACTCTCCCTTCACCGTCCTTTGAACGTTTGACTGGCAACCATTTCATATTTCAATCTCGGCAGAACAAATTGAATTAGATGTTGAAACCAAACTCGGCTCTGTTCACCAAAGCCTGCATGCTCGGCTTGCACTAATCCCCTCCTAGAGGCTGCGGAGCTCGGGCGGGCGCTGGGAGGGACGGGTCCTGCCACAAAAGACAAAAGAACCCAAGGAAGGCCGTGAAAGGAAAGGAGGAAAAACCATGGGGGCAAAGGCTGCTGGAGATTTGTCTTCTGCTTGGTTGGTGGGTTTCTGAGCCTGGGAGACAGACCCTTGTCTGGATCCAGACCATCCTGGGCACCCAGCACAGAGCTGAGCCCACAGGGACGCCCAGTGTGCAATGGACGAATGAATGAGTGAATGAATGATGGGGTGAGGATTAGCGGTTGGCTTTGAGGACTTACTGCACCAGCCTCTGTCTGCCTCTGGCCTCTGCCCTTCCTCCCACCCACCTACTCTCCTTTCTGAGACACCACAAGATGCCTGGCATCCTTCCTGGGGTAGGTGCTTCTGCTCAGACCTGGATTCTCCCTAGTCTCGTCGGCCTCCATGCCAGCCCCCGATTGGTGTGCAAACCCACTGAGGACGTCAGCTCGGCTCTCCTGGGAGGAAAGAGGCAGGCCTCACACCCTGGCATCACCCCAAGACTGAGGGTCTTTGCCGGCAGGATGCTGACCAGGGCCTTTCTTTAAACGGCTCGGGTCTGTGCAATGGCCCAGAAGCGCTGACACGAAGACCTGAGCCTGGCTTGCAGGCGACAGTGGTGGTGGTGGTGCTGCCCACGGGTGACCCCAGGATTGTAAGGGTTAGGAGTGAGCACAGCAACACCTAGGCGGTGGTTCCTGGGGGAGCGGCGACCGTGGGCCCCTCCCGGGTCCGCTGTAGGCTTTGTGTGAGGAGGGATGGTCAGTGCAGGTGTCGGCTGGGCAGAGGGCACCCCCCCAGGCTGCCTTCCAGGGTACCAGCGCTCCTTCCCATCAGGCCCTGCCTGCTGTTGACAGCCCTGATGTGCCTCCAGCGTGGGCCCAGACAGTCGCGCATGTGTGTGTGAGGCACTGACTTCTTAGGCATTTCCTGGGTGTCGCCCTGTAAGTTTCTTCTTTGTTAGAGAATAAGAAGGATCATAATTACTACTACCACCACTACTTATGGAAAAGGGCATGGCAACCCGCTCCAGTACTCTTGCCTGGAGAATCCCCATGAACAGAGGAGCCTGGCAGGCTACAGTCCATGGGGTTGCAAAGAGTCAGACACGACTGTGTGACTCTCCCTCACTAACTCACCATTACTTACGGTTCACTAGGTATGAAAAATCAAAGTGTTAGTTGCTCAGTTGTGTCTGACTCTTTGTGACTTCATGGACTACAGCCTGCCAGGCTCCCCTGTCCATGGAATTCTCCAGGCAAGAATACTGGAGTGGGCAGTCATTAGCTTCTCCAGGGGATCTTCCTGATCCAGGGACAGAACCTGGGTCTCCTGTATTGCAGGCGGATTCTTTACCAGCTGAACCACCAGGGAAGCCCAATAGTCTGCTAAATCCTTTCCATCCATGATTCCCCACCCCCCTTTGGCTGCATCACATCTTGCAGGATCTCAGTGCCCCCACCAGGGACTGAACTGGGCCACGGCAGTCACAGCACCAGGGAATCTTCCATCGAAGATCTTCTAGTTAGTCTTTACAAAAATCTTGCAGGGCTGGTTCTCTTTACACCCATTTTAAAGGTATGAGAATCAAGGAAAGAGGTGCTAAGGTCACACAGGCAGCGGGTGGCATTGCTGAGATCCTAAACCAGGCCTTCCTGGACTCGGGACCCATGTGTTCTGCACCCCTACCCCCCTCCTTCTCCCATCCAGGCCCCAGGTGTCAACACCCTGAGCCCAGAGGCCTTGTCCAGATACAGATGGCCCCACTGCCCTCATACTCCCCAGGCTTTTGGCATCACCTGCCCTCTCTTGGGCACCTGCTCTAGTCTGGCCCCCATCAGGGGCTCTTCCCAGCTCTCCCTGGACCATCTGGGGGGACAGAGGCCCTTTGGGAAGGGGTGAGCCTATCTCCTGTCTACATGAAGATCAGAAGGCTCACCCTTCTTCAGCCGTGACCGCTGTGCTTTATTTCTGGAATCTCTCTCCAAGATCTTCAGTTTGGGACCAGTGATGTCCCATGACCATTCAAGCTCACCTGAAGCCCTCTCCCTGAAAGCTCCCGCAGCTCCATCTCCCAGGTGAACCCAGTGACCACAGCCTCCCCACTGCCTCGGTTCAAAGGCATGAATCTCCCAGTTCACCAGGCACCCTGGACGGATTTTTTCCCTAAAATGCTTCCACTTGGTCCCTGTCCTCAAGGGGGAAAAGGTGGGCTGCCTCTGGGCCAGCTAGGGCTTTATTATTACCTAGTAACACTTCATTCCACAATTCACAATAATGACGATGATTACGATAATAAAAATGATGAGAGCTTTAGTAGTTCCCATTTAAAGAACTACTTTCAGGGACTTCCCCAGTGGTCCAGTGGTTAAGAACCCACCTTCCAGTGCAGGGGACATGGGTTTGATCGCTGGTCAGGGAACGGACCACCCACTGCCATGGGTTAACTAAGTCTGCACACTGCAACTAGAGGAGCCTGCATGCCACAGCAAAGGCCCGGTGCAGGGGTGGGGACGGGGCTCAGTATTCCTGAGACCCCTGTTCAAACTCCAGGCTCTCCCCTGTGCCTTTCAGGGACAGACGGGCTAAGAAGGGACGTGGGGGCAGGAGCTGGGCAGAGAGACCAGCTGTGTGTGCTGCTTGAGGCAAGGTGGTCAGGGGCTGACTGAGTGAGGGAGGGAAGCTCAGACTAAGCTCTGAAAGTGGCAGGTAGGGTGGGGGTGATGAAGGACACAGTCTGCAAAAAAGTTGGGGAAGGGCAATGTCCCAGGCAGGGGATAGGGCAAGTGCAAAGGCCCTGGGGTAGACTGTGCTGTGAAGGCCAGAGGGCTGTGAGTCAGGGGCAGGGCAGATGAGACAGGGCCTTCTTGTCCTGGTGAAGAGGGTGATTTTATTCTAAGCGTGGTGTGGGGGTTGCCAAAGGGTTTTAAACTGTTACCTATTATAATCCAGTTTATGGCTGTGTGTGGACAATGCAGTGCTTCTGGGTAAGGGTGAGGTCTGCTGTTGGTGTCTGTTGAGAGCCAGGAGTGGCATGAAGGTGGGGTGATGGGGTGCCCTGAAATCTCTAGGGGTGTGGAAGAACTGCTCCTATTTGTTTATGGTGGGGGGACCCTTCCACCGGACAGGGAGACCCCAGGGTGAAAGGCAGAGAGGCCAGGCTGGGGCAGGCAGGCAGGAAGGGAGGGGCCGTGGTCTCCCTGTGTGCGGCTGGGTGAGTGGCTGGTGTGTCTTCCCTTGCGGCTCCCTCAGGCCATCAGCTTCCTGACCTCCCCACTCCCATGCTATTCCGCAGCTTTCTTGGGCTTGGTCTGTGGATTGTGGGCTTTTTCTCTTGGACACAGGGAAGGCAGTAAGGCCAGAAGGTCAAAGAAAGACTCGAGGTCCAGGCGTCAGATGGAGTCTCATCCCGCGGGTGCCCAAAGCTCTCTGGTCTCACAGCATCCCTGCGACAGAGGCGCTGTCAGCACCAGCCCATTTTAAAAGTGAGGAGACTGAGGAACCGAAGGTTAAGTCACTGCCCCACGCTCACCAGGCTGGCGAGTGGTGGATGTCACTAGGAACTCAGAATGGTCTGAACGCAGAGCCCGAGTTGGCACGGCAAAACCAGGAGGTGGCAAACCCCTCTCTGGGGATGTTCTAGTACCTTCATCTGGGTCAGTGAGGTCAGTGCCAAAGTCGCCTCCTTCCGTGCCAGGCCTGCAATCTTATTTCAGGAGAATCCACATGGCCCCTAAAAGGGCGAGCAGTGGGGAGGGAGGGTATGGACCCCAGCCCTGCTGTTCCTGGGACCCACGGCAACTTGGGAGCCTGGTTACAAAGGGTCCCTACCCCGACACCATGGTCTGATGTTGGGGTTGGGGGGACACGCCACTATAAAGACTGGATGAGACACACTGGGTCTGTGTCTTTCACTTCTGTTACATTCCAAGTATGGGCTAGGATGGGTTAGGAGGCACCTGCCCCCCAGGGAATGGGGGACACGCTCAGCCTTGCAGGGCGATCAGCGTTGTGTGGTATTGCCTGGATTCCAGGCCACTCTGGAAATTGCCAAATGTGGATCAGAAAGTCCTCCCAGAAAAACACAGAGCAAATTTTACACAGCCAGTCAGAAGACGCCAGGGCTCTGACTCGGAGCCCCCCAGCCCTGCAAATGAAGAGGGAAATGAAAATGCCGATGAGTGCTTGCTCTGGGCTTTACTTGGATTGACTGGTGTGGTCCCAGCACAGTCTGTGAGGTAGGCACAAGATCACGCCCATTTTACAGAAAGAGAAACTGAGGCTCGGATGGGACCTTGTTGGTCCAGAGTCACAAAGCTGGGGGCGGCCGGGCTACTGCTCTTTCCTGTCCATCACCCTCATCTTGGCGGGTGCTGGGCTGGGATCTCCAATAGGTGTGGGCATGGGGGCACCCCAAGTCTGGGATGAGCCTTGGGACCCCACTGTCTAGGCCTGGGGACCTGCTCGCATTTTGTGGGGTCCCTGGCCCATAAGTAGAGGGTGTCCACCGCTAGTGGATGTGGCTGAGCTCTACCAATGAGCTGGTGTCTGAGCTTGGAGCCTGGTGCTTTGTGAGCGGCCCCATGGTCAGCGTGGACGGATGGAGGATGCTCTGGTGACTAAACCACGGCTCGTAGTCCTGAGTGGCGAGGAAGGGGCAGGACAGAGGCCATGTCCCAGACTCTGAGCCATTCGTCCCTTGATGAGATGGAGGCGGGAACTTAGCAGTCCTAGGAGAGGACAAGAAGAGAAGTTTCTGGAGCTGCCTTACATGCTCAGCACCGTGCCTGCATTTTTTTTTTGATGAATTCGAGTCTTTCTTGCTAAAACCCTATGTGGTAGAAACCAGTTAGTAAGGCAGAGGCCGGGGCCAGGGAGGCGCGCAGACTCGGCTGGAGTCCCTGGTCTGTGCTGGCTGGAGCAGGGGGGTGGGGTGGGGGCGTCACGCCCAGATAGCCCAACCACACAGAGTGGCCGTCACCCTGGGGATTGTTCTGGGCTTGAGGGCAGTGGGGCCTGAAGGTCCTTGCTGCCACACAGCTGCCCGCCCTGGAGTGAGCACCCCGAAGTCCCTCTGTGCTCTGACCTTCGCACCAGGCGGATGGGGTCCTGCCTGTATCTCAGGGTTGCGGCGAGGAGGAGCAAGTCGGGGGACTCGTGGGAGCGGCCAGTGGCTGGGCTTGACTCGGGGCTGGGAGGTTTGCCCACTTCAGGTCCCTGTGCTGCCGCGCGGGATGCCCCAGCGTGGTGGTGCCCCGCCTGCTCTCCGGGCCTCCAGTGCCGGGTGCAGGGCAGGCGCGGTCAGTGCCCGGGATGTCCGGGCTGTGAGCTGAGACCCTCGTCCCCTCTGGCCTTGGACCGGGGGAGTGTGGGGCTCCCGCCCCGCCGCCCCAGCCCTCATGGTAGGGGGTGTGGAAGCCGGCGCGGCTGCGCCCCTTCCCCAGGGCCCCGCCGCACGTACCCTTGGCGCCAGCTCACAGCTGAAGGGTCTGCTCCTCGCCGTCGTCCTCACTGTCTTCCAGCTGCTCCAGGATCTCGTCCAACACCACAGACCGCTTTTTCTTCAGGGGCTCTGTGGGAGCCCAGATGGCAAGAGAGGAGGAAAGAACAGCCGACAGGGTTGGGAGGCGGGGAAGACAGTGAGGACGGAGAGGAGGGAGGGGGTGGGGAGGAGACGGGGAAGAAATTGGAGAAAGACAGGGAAGTGGCGGAGACGGGAGAGCGGATACAGACACGGAGGAGAGAGAGGAGACAGAAGGAATAAGACCAGACAAGAAATGGGGGGGAGGGGGGGGTGGGAAGAAGGTGGATCAAAGGGGGAAATGAGAAAGGGGACGAGAACACAGGCAGGAAGACAGAGAAACGTGGAGGGTTAGTCTCTGCTTCGCCCAGGGGTGGCCCCTCTCCCAGTGCTGCCAGCCACCCCTGCCCATCATCCTCCCACCCGGGAAAGAGAGGGAGTAAGGCGCTTCCCAACGGGGGCAGAGGTCAGAGCACTGTGCGTGGTGCAGAGGGAGCCAGAGGGGCTGAGTCAAGCGGAGGCAGCGGCTAGGGAACAAGTAGGAACTATTTCTGTTTTCTTGGCGGTCATGGACTCTCAATGGGGCAGTGGGCAGCTGGCATATGGCAGGTGTTCAGGAAATGAGGGGTGACTAGATGCTCAAGGACTCCAGAGGCGACATGGAGGGAATAACAATTATAGAGGTGGCTTTAGAGAAGAGGGGTTATTTGGCTTGGGCTTTGAAGAATGTGGAGGAGCTCTCTGTGAGAAGATGGGGAAGGGGACAGAGATGCACATGTGGCAGGACGGTCATGGTTGGCTCAGCAAAATGTATGTCTTCTGTGTTCCAAACACTACTGATGATCTCCTATGTGCTATAGCTCTTATCTTCTCCACAATTCCACAGGCAGCTATTACTATCACCCCACACAAGTGAGGGAACTGAGCAATGACAGCTAAGTCTAAGGTCACTCAGCTAGGAAGTGGTGAAGCCAGGACCCAAGACACATCAAAGCCCATGGTCTTTCCTCTGTTTGTAAAAGTCTCTGGTGCTGCCCAGAGATCACCAGGGAGACAACGGGTCAGGCGAGAGAATGTGCTGGTCCCTTTGGCCCTCCAGGAGAGGAATTGCGGGAATGGGAGAACATTAGCTTAGATTGACTTTGTCTGTCCCCTGCTAATCTAACCACTCATTCATGGTGAGCTTGTTTAGAGGCAGCTGTTAGAGGCTGTCCCAATCCCCTCTCCTCCTCTGGCTCAAACAGCACCTCCTCTGTGAAGTCCTCCGGGTGGAACTAATCGCCCTCATGACCCTTAGTGGCCATCTCCCCCCCTGGGTCAGGGGCTTCTGCAGGCAGCGGGTCTCCCCAGGGCCCAGTCAACACGCCCTGGAGAGGAAGCATCTTGGGTCTCTTTCAGGTGGTCCTCGGAGAGTGACTTGGTCTCTGAGGTTATTTCTTTATCTCATTCCTACGAAACTGACACCAGCACTGGCCCTTCTCTTCTCCAAGCCTACCTGCCTGACCCGAGCACTTCCACTCCTCAGCGGACTCCTGGCCTCTGCGCTCATCCTTTTGGCCACCTACCGTGTCCCCAACAGCTGCCCGATGGATCCTTCCACTCCTGCTCTGCTCCAGGAGCTCCTGCTGAGTGCAGAGAGGCGGTCCCAGGGCCTCACCTGGACCGGCCCCTCCCTGCATCTGCCAGGTATGCTCCTTCCCTGAGACCCCCACTCCCACGTCTCCTCCCCAGCAAGGACCCCCGTTCTCCAACCCCCTCACTTTGAAGCGCTTCTCACCACTGATGGCGGGCGTTGCTTCGTTTGGGGACAGAACTGTTCCATTTATAGCCGTGTTCCCTGCCTCAGCACACTGGTGGGTACCTAGTGGGGGCCTGTGAGCATCTGTCAAATGGGAGGCTGAGCGAATGGGGCAGGAAGGGGCGACATGGTGGAGCTGGCCCCTTGGGGAAGGTGAAGAAGGGGTGGGGGGCCTGCAAGGCCTGAGCCCCATGCCAGCATCACCAGCATCGTTAGTCACGTAGAGGAGGGAGAGGGAACCAGACGGACTAGGAGCTGAGGTGGACGCCTGCAGCGCAGTCAGCCCCTTCCTCTCCTCACCCCGGGTTTCCTCATAATCACCACAGGTGCACAATGGCCTCTGGAAATTGAATTTGTGGGCAGGTAATAGGAGCTGGGAAGTGGAAGCAAATAGAGCCTGCAGGCCTGTCACTGACACCCCCTCCCCGTGACTGACAATGGGGTGGGTATGAGCTCTGGGAATGGCAGGTCCCTGCTCTCCTAAGCTGGCCTGGGGTCCAAGGGGGCAGCTAGTGGCGGCCAGCGGGAGTCCCGATGGTGGCAGCTACCATCTTCACTTTGGCAGAACTGTTTCTTCTTTCCCTCGGCCTGACCCATGATTCCAAGGCTGGTAAGGGGGCAGTGCCAGGTACCTGGTGCCTCTTATCCATCTGGCCCAGGGGTGCCCTGCAGGTGGTGACTGTGGCTTAAATTCTTGGTGCCCCCAGTGGCCAGCACAGGGCACCCCCAAGGGCGCCAGTCCACCTGGGGGACCTTTCAGAGAAGCACGGCCCACTGCCCAGGGGCTTGGGGGCGCTGAGGGCCCCCTGCCACCTGAGTGTCCCCAGCACCACACTAGCCTAGACTTGCCCGACTGAGCCCGGGAGATGGGAACTGGGGTGATCTTGTCCCAGGGCCCAGCACACAGTAGGTCGTCATCTGGTGAACCCAAGAATGGACAAATGAATGAGAGAATGAACGAGTAAGTCCTTCTTGGGCACTGAGGTGGGAACTTTTAAATAATAAAACAGCAGTTGTCAGGACAATTAAACAGAGGCAGGACGAGAGGTGCTGATCCTGGGGAAACTGAGGCAGGTGGGGGCACAGCTAGAAGAGGAAACTCACACGGGACAGGTACTTTAGAAACAGGGTCTCACCTGACTCTTACGCAGCTCTCCCGCCCCCGGCATGAGGTCACTGCCCCCACTTCACAGATGGGAAAAGAGAGGTGCAGAGAAGCGTGCACCCCCGAGGCCTCCCAGCTAACACGTGGCAGCCCCTGGCTTCCATCTCAGTCCAGTTTGCAACATGCATGCTCTGTGCTGGGAGGGGAGGGGCGTCTCCCGACGGGCCCCCTGGGAGCGGGGATGTGTGGTGGGGCCCAGGTCAGCCAGGACTCTGACAGGGCAGGTGGTCACAGTCTGGATTGAGGACTGGCCGCACAGACCTCGGCTCTTCCTGCGCTGGGTGACCCTGGGCAGGGCACGTGCCCTGTCTGGGATTGAACCCCTGATGTATAAAATGGGGGGACATGGCTGTTCCCCTACCCCTCTTCTCTGCGGCCACCTTCCACTGTCTTCCTGACCTCCCCTGACGGTGAGGGTGAGGGCTCCTCCTTCCTTCGAAAACCCCTCAAGGCCCCTGGACTTGTCCCAGCACCTGTGCAGGCACTGACCCCGCAGCCCAAGCACTGACCGGAGGCTGTGTGCCGCTGACTGAGCGGCCTCAGTTTCCCCATCTGTAATATGGGCCACTAGGAGTGCCTGCCTTGGGGCTGCGGCGAGGACTGAAGGAGAGAAAAGAGTGACACCAGCACCTGGTGAGGGCTCCACGGCAGCCCCGAGACCACCTTTGTTACTACATCGGAGGTGCTGATGTAACGTGCCCCACCCCTTGTTACTGTCACTCACGTCGGAGGTGCTGATGTAACGTGCCCCTCCCCTTGTTACTGTCACTCACGTCGGAGGTGCTGACGTAACGTGCCCCTCCCCTTGTTACTGCCACTCACGTCGGAGGAGCTGATGTAACGTGCCCCTCCCCTTGTTACTGCCACTCACATCGGAGGTGCTGACGTAACGTGCCCCTCCCCTTGTTACTGCTACTCACATCGGAGGTGCTGACGTAACGTGCCCCTCCCCTTGTTACTCTCACTCACGTCGGAGTTGCTGACGTAACGTGCCCCTCCCCTTGTTACTGCTACTCACGTCGGAGTTGCTGACGTAACGTGGCCCTCTACCATCAGGCCTGGGAGCACCACTGGTGGTGCGGCGGGGGGCGGCGTGCTGTCATAGGAAGGCCAGTACACAGCAGGTGATCAATAAAAGGGAAATGAATGAAGTGATCTGGTTCATCAAGGCCAAAGTAAGTACAATACAATCCCCCCTCCTCCAGTCAGAAACTGGAGGTACAGGGGTCTCCCCTGGGGGCTGTGGGGCGGGGGGAGCCGTCAGCGACCAGCTGACTTCACGGCCCGGAAGTGATACGGTCTGAGGTCACAGCGCTGCCGCTGTGCACTCGGTGACCTTGGGCAGGTCACTTGCGCTCCCTGGGTCTCGGCTGCCTCGTAGGTCCACTGGAGGTGGGCAAGGACTCATCTACCTCCTGGGGCTGTGGCGAGGATTAGCAAGTTTATGGGAGCTTGGCCCCCCGAGGGCTCAGCACCCGAGGGGGGGGCCTGGCGTATCTGGCTCAGGCTGGGCCCCCAGCACCGCCCCTCCTGGAGGATGTGTCAGGCCCCGAGTCCCCACCAAGCGACACCCAGCACCCCCTGCCGGCCCGGCCTGCACGCGGAGCACCCCGCTTGCTGGGAACAGCTGCTCAAATCCTATTTCCCCGACATCAAAAGCCTCAGTGGGTTTTCACCAAACAAACATAATGCAGAGCTGGAGAAAGGTGTAAAATAAATAAACGAAACAAGCTGTGCGTTTTCTTTCCGTATTACAGCTGCACCCGAAGATAAACAACAAGTGAATGTCACCAAACATCAATACCCGAGAAATTAACTTGACAAAGAGCTCAGCCGTCCCCCAACAACCCCCTAGTCCTGCCCCCGTCCCCCCCCCACCTCCCAACCACCCTCCAACCACCATTTTGCATTTCTGGAGTTCCCCATCTAATGATTTTATTTTTCAATTAATTCCTTGACAGGATGCCAGCCCGCGTCTCTCTCCCGTCCCTGGCTGGCGCTGTCGCCCTGCGTGCAAGGCGGGAGGCGGGCAGGGGGGAGGGTGCGAGCGGGTGGGCGGGGGCGCGGGGCTGTTGGGAGGAGAGGAAGCTTCATGGCTGGTCAGGGAGGAGAGGGTTCTAGAAGGGACCCCGGTGTGACTGGCTGCGGACGAGGGGTTTGCGACTGATGGCGTGGCTGGCTGGAGCCAGGCTGCCCGGATTGCAGGTGAGGCTGCTGTCCCTGTGGGGCGCCTGGGGGCCGGGGCCTCCCTGCTCTGTGCTCCGTTTCAGCAGGTACTGAAGAGCACCCGGCTTCTTGGGGGCCGAAGAACCATCATAGGAGCAGAGGCATTGAAGGCCTTTGCAGCAGAGTCAAGCACCCACGAGGCACGCGGCGAAGGTGAGCCAACCCCGACTGTCATTAGTAGGTGCAGTGACAGAGAACACGTGGGCCGGTCACCTCCCTCCTGCCTGAAACGAACAAGAGCGGCAGTACCGGCCCTCGACAGACAACAGTGGCCGTGGCGGCTACTCCTTCCTGGGGGTCACCCTTGGCATTAGCGGGCAACTTGGGGACGTACTAACGGCTCCCTACCCACACGGAGGGCCAGGGGCCTTCTCTATGAGGACACCCCCGGCCCCGGCCCAGGGGAGGCTGGCAGTGCTGGGGGCTGAAGCCCCTGGAGAGATGTCCCAGCTCCTTCAACTTCTGGGGGACAGTTCGGAGCGGCACAGCTCTAGGGGGCCCCCCTGGGCTGCACACTGCACATACACTGCTCACCGGCTCCTCTCCCAGCTGCTCTGCTGGGAGCCTTACCCACATCTCAGGGGCTGCTTCCGGTGAACCCAAACTAAGGCATGCAAACGGCAAACACAAAGTGTCTCCCAGTGACAGAATGGCACGAAGCAGGGCCTCACGGGGCCGGCGCGCTGAAGTGTCTGGATTTGCTGACATCATCGAACATTAAAAAAAAAAGTTACTAATAAGGAAAAACGGGAAAGGCTATACAAGTCTCCATGTCTAGTTTCTCTTGAAACTGGCTAACCTGGCCACACTGGGCCCATGTCCCCAACTATGGGTAACTGATGGGTTGGGTGCTGGCTGCCCCTGGAGATGGAGGCCTCGCTCATTTGGGTGTTTTCCATCTGTTCCGGGAGGCCCCAAGCTTGCTGCTCCCCAAGACAAAGGGCAGGTGAGGCAAACTGTGACGTGCAGGCCCGTGTAGCAGGTTTCCCCTATTAAACCTGAAACAGAGGCAACTCCAACAGGCTGGGGGCGGCGGGCTAAAGGGGAGCAGGTGTACCCCTCTCTCTCGTCTGTCCCTCGAGGGGAGGAGAGGAAGGAGGTTGGGGTGGGGAGTGGAGGGTGGCATTCCAGGTGGGGACAGGGCACCATCACCTTCAGATGGCCTGCTGCCCCAGGCCATCGAGGGACATGAGGGTGCTGGAGACACGGGGTATGGGTCATGTTGGCAGGGGTGGGGGGTGGTTTGGGCACCCCAAGGGCTGGCCTAGCGTCTGAGGCTGCCTGCTCCCGGGTAGCCCTGCCTCCCATGCTCCAGACTTGCAGACCCCATGAGCAAAACCCTCAGATTCCCAGACAGGTCTGCATCCCAGGGCTCTGTTTACAGTAGGCGCATACTAGATGCTCACAGAATAACGGGCACTGTGTACAGACAGGACTAGCCTACCTCCCACGACCAAACCATGGCACTTTATTGGTACAAAGAGGCTGTTTCAGGGAGGTACCTTTTCAGAGCACAGCTGGTCCCCAAAGAACCACATGTGATCTGAAAGAATCTTCTCTGAGCCAGCAGGCGGGAGACTGGGCCCCAGGCCCACCTCTGCCACCTCAAGGATTTAAGGGAGCTGCTTAACTCCATTCCTCAGTGTCCCTATCTGTTAAATGGGGATAGTGCCTGCTCTCCTGATCTCAGGCCTTGAAGGTTCCAGTCTTTAGTCATTCATAGCAAGTAGTCGTTGAACAAACACACACACACCCTTAGTAGTCACTGAATACACACACACACACACAAACACTAGTAGTCACTGAACATACACACACACACCACACACACTAGTAGTCACTGAACACACACACACACATGTAGTCACTGAACACACACACACACATACACTAGTAGTCACTGAACACACACACACAAGTAGTCACTGAAAACACACACACACACACACACACAAGTAGTCACTGAAAACACACACACACACACACACACACTAGTAGTCACTGAACACACACACACACACTAGTAGTCACTGAACACACACACACACTAGTAGTCACTGAAAACACACACACACACACGTAGTCACTGAACACACACACACACGTAGTCACTGAAAACACACACACACACACGTAGTCACTGAACACACACACACACACGTAGTCACTGAAAACACACACACACGTAGTCACTGAAAACACACACACACACGTAGTCACTGAAAACACACACACACACGTAGTCACTGAACACACACACACACACACACGTAGTCACTGAACACACACACACACACGTAGTCACTGAAAACACACACACACACACGTAGTCACTGAACACACACACACACACACGTAGTCACTGAAAACACACACACACGTAGTCACTGAACACACACACACACGTAGTCACTGAACACACACACACACACGTAGTCACTGAAAACACACACACATACACACGTAGTCACTGAACACACACACACGTAGTCACTGAAAACACACACACATACACACGTAGTCACTGAACACACACACACGTAGTCACTGAAAACACACACACACACGTAGTCACTGAACACACACACACACTAGTCACTGAACACACACACAAGTAGTCACTGAACACACACACACTAGTAGTCACTGAATTCACACACACACATACACTAGTAGTCACTGAACACACACACACTAGTAGTCACTGAAAATGCACACACACACTAGTAGTCACTGAACACACACACACACACTAGTAGTCACTGAACACACACACACTAGTAGTCACTGAACACACACACAATAGTAGTCACTGAACACACACACACACTAGTAGTCACTGAACACACACACACACACTAGTAGTCACTGCACACACACTAGTAGTCACTGAACACACACACACACTAGTAGTCACTGCACACACACACACATACACAGTCACTGAACACACACACACACCCCTAGTAGTCACTGAACACACACACACACACACACACACTAGTAGTCACTGCACACACACTAGTAGTCACTGAACACACACACACACTAGTAGTCACTGCACACACACACACATACACAGTCACTGAACACACACACACACCCCTAGTAGTCACTGAACACACACACACACACACACACACTAGTAGTCACTGCACACACACTAGTAGTCACTGAACACACACACACACTAGTAGTCACTGCACACACACTAGTAGTCACTGCACACACACACACACTAGTAGTCACTGCACACACACACACACACACAGTCACTGAACACACACACACACCCCTAGTAGTCACTGAACACACACACACACACACTAGTAGTCACTGCACACACACTAGTAGTCACTGAACACACACACACACACTAGTAGTCACTGCACACACACTAGTAGTCACTGAACACACACACACACTAGTAGTCACTGCACACACACACACATACACAGTCACTGAACACACACACACACCCCTAGTAGTCACTGAACACACATACACGTAGTCACTGAACACATACACACACACACACGTAGTCACTGAACACACACACACACTGTACCAGGCCTGGTGCTAGGGGTACAGCTGCCGAGAAAGCCGCAAACGACAGACCGAAGCAGCAGCCGCAGAGGCCGTGCTGGGGTGCCGGGGCTGGCAGAGCTGGGCCGTGAGCTCTCAGCCACAGGTCCCCAGTCACCTCTGATCTACTCGGGTCTTGTGCTCCTGTCTGTGGAAAGGGCGTGACCAAAGTGGCCGCTGCAGAGGAGTCAACAAATAAGGTGCGGACAAACACAGCCGAGCGCCAGGTATGCTGAGGGGTAAGAACACAGGTGTCTTCGAAGAACACCCGGAGGGCGGGCAGTGCTCAGGAAACTGGGAAGCCAGTGGGCTGGGCGTGGACTCACAGGCCTCCCACGAGCCGGGAGGTATCACTGCCCCATTTTCCAGATGTGGAAGCAGCCGTTCTAGGGCTTTGGGGAGATGTGCCCACGTGGGGCCCTGATTGGGCTGGTCCCGGGGCCTTCCCGTCATGCCCCAGAGACACCTGTGTCCCCCGCTCTGCGCCCGCCCTGCAGGGGGGGGCAGCGGCCCAGACTCCTCAGAAGGCACTCCCGGACAGGAAGGGCGTGAAACAGATGCAGGCCACGTGGCAGCATCCCCTTGCCTGCATCAGCTGTTTTCTTCTCCAGGAGCTACTGAGGACTTCCTTGGTGGTCCAGCGGCTAAGACTCTGAGCTCTCAATGCAGGGGACCTAAGCTTGATCCCTGCTCAGGAACTAGACACCCATATGCCGCAACTAAGAGTTTGCAGGCTGCAACTAAAGATTGTGCATGGTGCAACTAAGACTGGGCACAGTCAAATAAATACATAAATCTAAAAAAAAATTAAAAAAAAGAAGCTATTGGTTCCCAACCCACAGCCTGATAGAATCATCTAGAAAACCTCTGATATCTGGACCCTACCCCAGAGGTTCTGATGCAAATGGCCTGGGGGGGGGGCACTGGTTATGACGACTACTGCTGTGATTACTCACAGTGCTCTGGACTCTGGCTCCCGGTGAAGCCCAGTGGGTCAACCCTGCTGTGCTCTGGGCGTCCTGGGGGCCGAGGAGTTACAGGTAGCTGGGCTGGTGGGTTCCCCTCCACAGGGGTTGGTGAAGCTGCCTGGCCTGGATTATTGTGGATTTAGTCCCTGGTAGGGTCGTGGGGCTGGGCTAAGCCTGGGGACTTTGGGGCTTGGTCCAGCATGTGTCTGCATTAGTTATAGATGCTGGAGTGGCCTGTACAGGCTGGGGAGGCAGTGGAGAGGCCAGGAGAAGGTGACTCACTGCAGAGGACCAAAAAAAAAAAAAAGAAAAACCAGGAGAGGCTGGAAGGTGTCCCCCCAACTCTCCTGTCTTGGGCCTGGAGGGATCTTCCCATTTCTGGGGGCTTGGTTGGCATTAGCTCCCTGTCCCTTTCCTCTTGTCAAAGTCCCTGGGTTGGGAGTAGAGGTTCAAATGAAAGAATCAGTAATGTCATCTCAAGGGGTGAAGGTGGGATGCTGTTTGTACCAGAATCTGTAAGTGCAAAGGCCTAAAGGGGCCAGGGAGGAATGTGATGGAGTTAATCAGTCTGAGTGGTGACTATAGGGAGGGATGCGAACTGTGGCAAAAGGGGGAAAAACAACAACAATAAAACAAACAGTCCATGTAATCAGGTCCCAGCTACCCTCTGTGAATGCAGGACCAGGACTGGTCAGATCTTATTTTTCAAGAGAGGCCAACAACAAGAGAAGCCACTGTAATGAGAAGCCCAAGCACTGCAAACTGGAGAGGAGACCCGCACGTCCCAACTAGAGAAAGGCCCGGGTGCGGCAACGAAGACCCAGCACAGCCAAAACTAAATACAATTAATAATAATGTTAATTCAGAAAACCCACTTTATTTTCTTTTTTATCTTCTAGGCAAAATAAAGACCCATGATCTTAGCTGATGGCTAACTGCTGCGGCCTGATTTACTGTGTCTCTCCCCTCTGCCTTCAGAACCCCACTAGTTTCATTTGTGGTCCTGAAGCAGTAATGACAACCTCCTTGTCTGTGTGTTTTCCTTGGGTTTCTCAGGCCTGCGCCAGCCTATGGTTCAGAAACAAACCCGGCCACCCCCTGCCACCAGCCACAGACCTGGAGGCGAGTCCACCCTCCTCTGGCCCCTATTTCTAGCACTTTGGTCCCCAGGTCCCTGAACCTTCATCCAATCCGGGCTCGGCCCCTTCCCCTCCCAAGTTGCTCTGAAATTCTCCTTCTGTCAGTTTAATTCTGTGATCGATGAGGAAGAGCAGGAGAAATGGCCCGGCACAGCTGGTTTCCCCGTTAGCCCTAGCAGGGATTCCTGGCCTCGCTGGCGATGGCTGAGTGAAATGTTTGCAGAACGCAGAGAACACAAGTCAATAACAATTTAGTTGGATTGGGAGCAAGTACCTTCTCCGCACGGACAGCCACTCCCAGGGGAAGGTGGAGACAGTGTGCAGGATATTGCCAGAGCGCTTGGAAGTATTTCCAAAACACCACTCAAAGAAGATCGGGGCGTTGCGGGGTGGGAGGAAGGGGGAGGGGGTGGCCAGGAAGATACCTGCTCCGGCTTGCTCCAGGCCCTCTCCAGTCTCCCCAGCGCCTCTGTAGGGAGGAAACACTTGGCTCTCAGAACCTGGCTCCCTCCCCACAGCCCTGCCACTTGCACCCTTGCTAGCAGTTGCCACTGCGGAGCCACTGTGACCGAAACAATTCCTGCTTCCTGATTTTTTTTCTCTCGATTCTGCCTTCATCAGCTGGGGTGGCCAGGGGCGTCTGAGGAAGAGTGTGTTTCCTGGTCGGTTTCAACCTCTCCTGCTGTTGGCTGGGAGCAGGAGAAGGAACTAAATTCCGCACCCTGGCCAGGGGCGGGCAGCCACTTTGAAGGGGCAGGGGTGAAACACCTCCTGTAAAGCGCCCCGGGGACCATGGTGGCCTTTACTCCGTCAGGACCCTTGGTGGCAATCTAGGACAGTCTTCCCTCGCCTCCTGGGTCCTTCGAGACCTCTGGAACAAGGGCTGCCACCTCGAAGTCTTAAGGCAGGAATGAGAGGCACCCAAATGGAAGAATAAAAACGAGGTGAGGGGAGCTTATGGGAACCTTCTGTCTCCGGGTAGCTGGCAAGATCCATGGCAGAGGGATATTTTGAATAATAAATTCTGTGACTCCACATACTTGCTCGAACTTTCCTGACTGATTTTTAAAGTCTGAAGATTATGTTTTCATGGCCAAGATCAAGGAGGCCTATTTGCAAGGGCTGGCATGGGGATAACGGGCTCTCCTGGTCCTCGATCTTTTGAAAATGTGCCATCCTGTGAATGATTAAGTTACGGAAGGGGAGGGTTTGGTGAAATGTTGCGGGCTTTAAATATCATCTGTATGCTGATGACTTCCAAATTTATATCTCTGCCCAGACTTCACCCCTGAGCTCCGAACTCATAGATCTATCTGCTTGACATCCCACCGTTGAGTCCTAATAGGTGTCTCAAACCTGAAGTGTCCAGATCACCCCCCGTCCCCACCCGCTCTTCCCAGCTTCATCATCACGTGGCACCACCATCCTCTGAGAGGCTCGCTTTGGGCAAATATCTCCATTCTGGCCTTAATTTCCCCTCTGCCTTCCAGAGGCAAGTCTGGCCAGCTCTATCTTCACCGCATATGCTCAATCCACTGCTTTCTGCCCACCCTCTGGTCTCCGTCCCTGCTCAGACCACTGCCCTGGCTAGCTGGGACGACTACATTGGGACTCCTATTCCATATTCTTACTCTATGTAGCATGAAGTGTGAAGTGTGATACGACAGGCCATGCACTCCCCAGTTTAAATCTTTGAGGGATTTCCCATGTAAATTGACGAAAAGTCAGGCTTCCTGCACCACCCCATAAGATTCCACCCCACAAGATTCCACGGGGGAGCCCTGCTGGCCTCTGTGGCTCTGTTTCCGCCCATTCTCCATCTGGGACTTCTCCAGCCACAATGGCCTGCTATGAGCAGCCTTCTGCCCCAGGGCCTTTGCATCTGCGGCTCCCTCTGCCTGGAAGGGAGAGTTCCCCCAGTTCCTGGGCTGGCTGGCTCCATTGCCTCACACAAAAACACCAACTCCTGGGAAAGACTTTCTGCAACTGTTAGGGGAAACACTGACGGAAACTGCCCTCCCTGGCCAGGCACTGCAGTATCCATTTGCATGAATTATTTCACAACAAAAGGTCCTGGTAAGGAACATGGAACTAACAAGCCACTACCAGCCAGAAGAACTAGGGAAAAGTCAAAAGGAGAGAGGAAACCAGTCCATATGTCCTACCCACCCTTCCGGAATCATCCTCACTGGAATCCATCTTGGCTGAGCAATGCATGTGCCACCAGGAGTGGTGAGTCAGAATGACTGGCCAGAGACAACCCGCAAACTAACCCCATCGCCATAAAACCCGAGACTGCATGGCAGAGCCGCATGGCAGAGCAGTCCTGTTGGGCTCCCTTACCCGCCTGCTCCCCACCGAGGCGTCCCTTCCCAACAAAATCTCTAGCTTTGTTAGCACATGTGTCTCCTTGGACAATTCATTTCTGAGTGTTAGACAAGAGCCCACTCTTGGGCCTTGGAAAGGGTCCCCCTTCCTGCAACAAAACCACCACACTTGGAATCTCTCCTCCCTCTTCCCACCCTTGAAGAGAATAAATTAGCTTTCTGCATTTCCTGCACAGAGCCTGCAATCATCAGAACTTTCCTGCTATTACTTTTTACATCGTTTGTCTCTCTCACTCAACCCCAGTTCCAGGAGGGCAGGGACCGTCTCTTCGGCTGGCTGCTTTGTCCTTGGTGCTGAGCTAAGGCTGGATGCTGGGGAACTGAGGGTGTGAATGACTAGAATGGGAAGCAAGGTTCTGGAGCCTCTGCTCCAGGAAAAGCCGGGGGATTCTTAGGCAGAGGACTCGAGGTGGGAGGATGAGACTGATTATGATGCCTCTAAAACTGTACACTCTCTGAGAAAGGGGGGTATGTGGGAGGGATTAGCCACCCACATGGCTTTAGACATAAAAGAAGGGCAGCCATTTCACAAGCCCTAGGGGCTATAAACTTTTTCTGTAAAAGGGGAGACAGTAAGTATTTTAGGGCTTTGAGGGCCGTAGGGTCTCTGTCATAACTACTCAACTCTGTCCTTACGGTGTGAAGACACAGCTAGAGACTTTATGTGAAAAATGGGCATGGCTGTGTGCCAGAAAACAGTGGTATTTACAAAAACGGGCTTTAGGCTGGATCTGGCTGTGGGCTGTAGTTTGTAACCATGGTCCTACTTGGACCAGGGAACCCGGATCTGATAAAAGGTGGGGGGATAATCAGGGACTTAGGAACTGCTGGGGTCTAGGCAGTGGTGATAGGGCGAGCTGTCCTATAGTGTGCCAAGATGAGTGTCCTCAGGAAAAGTCACTCGACCCTTCTGGGGCTGTTTTCACCTCAGAAAAATGGGAACAGCACCCCTCTCTAGGGAGTTTTGAGGCTAAAATGAGACAGGGCATGAAACCTGGCACTTTCCCCTGGAACATGGTACATCTTCAACAACGCTCTCTCCTCTTTCTCTGACTTCATCTTTAACAAGGAGGCACTCGACTGCCTCTCTTCCCAACAGTGGGGTTTCAAGGGTCAAGGTTAGGGCTCCCTGGCAGCATACCACACGGGGCTGCTCTTACAGAGTCCAGGGCATATTAGACGCTCCATTACAAGGGGCCCTTCTGATGACCAGGGTTTTTCTGTTGGCTTATTCACCCAATAGGTTGTTAGTGAGCACCTGCTCTGTGCCAGGCGCTGAGGCCAGGCAGGGGACGTGGAGAGGACCATGTCCCCTGGAGGATCAAGTCTCTTGGGGAGAAGCCAGGTTAGACCACAGAGGTGAACAAGAAGCGCACCAGAGCAGGACCCTATGGGGCCTTCCCAGGACAGGCCCTCCCCCTCTGCAGTGTCCACACAGCAATATTTGATGCAGATTTCTCCAGTTGTTTTGCAAATATGAACACCCACCCCATCAAATGCAAAATGTTAACTACTTGATGAGATGAATGAGATGGTTAGACAGCAACACCGACCCAACGAGACATGAATTTGAGCAACCTCCGGAAGACAGTGGAAGACCAGGGAAGCCTGGTGTCCTGCAGTCCGCAGGTCACAACGAGTCAGCTGACTGAGCAAGTGAACAATAAAACAACCTGATGACCATGAGCTCATAGCCCCAGGCTTCCTGGAGCCTAAGGACTGATAGTTAACCCTGGTGACACCGCCCTGTTACCTCACCATCAGTCAGAAAATTATGCATGATCTGATCACGGATCTGGTGATCCCCTCCTCCTACCAGGCTTTTTAAAAATGCTTTGCTGGAACCCTTAGAGGAGCTTGAGGGTTTTGGGGGTCAGAAGCCACCTTGTCTCTGCATGGCCCTGCAATAAACCTTTCTCTGCTCTGAACTCCCATGTTTCAGTTTGGCCTCACTGTGCATCAGGCATGGGAACCTACGTTCATTAAAGTGTCAGGGAGACGAGGCGTGGGGTGTGACAGGGGAACTCCCAGGACGGCAGGTGTTGGGCAGAAGTCCAATCTCTGATGCCTGGGTTGAGATCTCAAGTCACGGGTGGGTGGGCCAGGCAAATGGAGCCAGGGGGCCAGGAATCGGGCTCCTTACTTCCCGGCGGGGAGGGCCAGTGTGCTGGAGGCCAGTGACTGCCTGGGCCTGAAGATGGCAGCTCTCGCATCCCAGACTGGCCTGGCTTGGCCGGGCGGGGGATGGCGGCGTTGCCAGCCACTTGCCATGCCGGTCATGTCTGCGCTCCCAGCTCCGGAGGTGAAAGGTGCAGCCGCTAACCACAGCCCATCAGTCTCCCAGCTGGAATAAGACAACGCTGGGAAGCAGAGCCGCGCTCCCGGCCAAATAAAAGCCTGTTTGCCCCGGCCTCCCTGGCTGTGCACGCTTGAAAACAGAGGGTTCTGCGGGAGGATTGCTTCCGTACCATTATATTCTGTCGGCGGCGCTCGCAGGTACCGCAGCCTGCCGGGGCCCTGAAAGCTTCTCAATGCCCTGACCCTGCTGGTTTGTAACACGCTCGGGAAGAAAGGGACGCAGCCAGTGGCCGCCTTTCCTCTTTCTTCCCTCCGTGCTCTCTCTTTTCACCCTCCTGCACGCAAGGCACCGAGGAATAGCACTTCACCTGCGGGGCGGGGGCGGGGGGGTCGCCGTGGAGCTGTGGATGAGATAGCTGATTCCAGCCAGGAAGGGAGGCAGGGAGATGACCGGGAGGCGAGACTGAGGAACGGGGTGGTTGTGTTCGTCCCTGGGCACGAGCGTTGCTGTCTGGGGTCAAGGGCTTTGCCTCCTCGGGGCAGCTTTTCCAATGACTTTCAAAGACCTGCTCTCGGCCAGTCCATTTGATGGGTGTTTGCTTAAGTGTCAGCTCACCAGGGACTATCTAATGCCCCACATGATCAGGGACATCAGTGGATGAAATGAAGACTGCCCATCTCTGCCTTGGGGAAGGGGCGCTGGGGGGTTTGCTCTGAGCTTTTGTGGCTGCCAATAAGGGACCCTAGTTAAGTGGCGAGATTGAGACAGGGGGGCTGAGGGCATTTAGTTTCTAGGACTGCATCGGATGGCAAGACCGCACCAACTTTTATCAGCGAGGAATCCATCTCCTCCTCTTTGTTACCGTGCACTGGGAAGCACCTTCTGTGTGCCAGGCGTGGGGACCAGGTGGCATCCAGGGTCAGATGCAAACGCACCATCCTGTGCCCTGCCCAGCTGACGGGCATTTTCATTCTCATCCCCTCTCCCTCACACATTCCCTGTTGTCCAGGCTTCTAAAAACTAGGACTCCTCTTTAAGTCTCTTTCCTCTGCCCAGAGAGCATCCTCTCTCGGCCTGGCTCCACGGGAATGCAAGGAAAACAGGAAGTGTAAGCACCTGGCAGGGGAGAGGAGAAAACACAGTATCTGCTGCCTTCTCACTGGGCACCCACAGCTTCAGAAGCATCATCTCCTGTAAGCCCCACCCCCCGATCCCCCTACGAAGTAGCACCCTAGTCCCACTGTACAGATGCCAAACCGAGGCGGAGCAGCCTGCCCAAGGTCACGGCACAGACTAGGGTGAAATGTAAGGGGCCGTACGCACAGCTGCTCACGTGCAGCAGGCAGGATGGCTAGAGGCCCAGCTCTGACTCCTGACTGGGCCACTAGGTCACTGGCCCTCTCTGGGCCTCAGTTTCCTCATCTGGGAAACGGGGGATAATGACGGTGTTTACCTGCCAGGATTCTGCAGGATTAATACCTGTGAAAGCCCATAGACAGTACCTGGCACAGAGTGAGGCTTAACAGATGAAGGTTGTCATGGGAATAGTAACAGTAATGAGTATTACTCAGCCTGAACTGCACGTGGAGCTGTGTGCCTTGACCTCGGCTTGTCAGGGACCGATGGGGGAGAGAAGGGCTGGTCACAGGGCCTGGGGGGCCCTCGGCCTGGCAGCAACCTGTCCCCACAGCCTCCCCCAGGGGAGTGGCAGGCCTGGTGGATGAGCTGAGCCCCAGAGGTGAGGATGAACTCGGGGTAACGCATGCTGACTGCACCAGCCATAATGGGGGGCCTCTCCATCACTCTGGCTACCTCCCACTGGCCCTGAGGCCAGCTCGGAGGCCACGGTGTCACCAGTGAGCTCTCTGCCGGGTCCCTCCGAATGGTTAAGATGCCGGCCTTTCATTCTGAGGCCCAGCTTACCCAGGGAGCCCTTTGTCATGGCCTCGGTGCTCGGGTTGGGCAAATGGGGCTTGGGGCCTCCACCTGAGATCTGAGTGCCTTCCTGGCACAGATCGGGGCCCAGGGGGAGGAACTGGGCATGGATCCCACCTGCCCTCGGAGTCTGCCAGGCCCCTGGAAGCTCTGAACAATGCGGATTTTGACACAAATGAGCTGGGTACTTTTCGCCATGGGGAAGGGGCAGAGCCGGGAAAAGGGTGCAGCCAGGAGGGCCGGAAGGCAGCAGCCCTATTCTGAGTATTCAGGGCTGCCGCAGGTACCCCTGTTCCCAAGGAGATCCAGCAGACAATGGGCGGGTGGGTGAGAGGGCTGGCATTTTCAGAGCACCGGTTTCTGGCTGATGTGTCTGTCCTGCTTCCCCCATGGCGTTCTGCCTACTGGGGAGGGATGGAGGGGGTGTCATCCCAAGGATGGGGTGCTATAGCTAGGCTGTCCGAGAGTGCAAACTCTGCTTCCACCCCCTACTATCTGCGTGACCCTGGGCAAGTTCTGTCTTCATCTGTAAAACGGGGTGATTGAGGGCATCTACCCCTGGTGGCTAGCAGTAAAGAATCTGCCTGCCAGTGCAGGAGACACGGATTCGATCCCTGGGCTGGGAAGATCCCCTGGTGTAGGAAATGGCAACCCACTCCAGTATTCTTGTCTGGGAAATCCCATGGACAGAGGAGCCTGGTGGGCTACAGACCATGAGGTCGCAAGAGTCAGACACAACTGAGCTACTAAACAACAACGTTCTAGGCATGCTGTGTGGGTGGGAAAAAAAGGCACTCTGTGCTGTCCTTGTTATCACCGATCAGGTCATGACTCCATACAGGGGAACTATTCACATCCTCATCTGTGGAATGGGAGACAGAAGCCTCAGGGGTGCAGTGACTTGTCCCAGGACGCTCGGCTAGGAGGCGCTCAGCTGCACCTCTCCATGCTTCAGTTTCTTTATCTGTAAGATGAATACTTTGGCCACCGGATGCAAAGAACTGACTCAATGGAAAAGACCCTGATGCTGGGAAAGATTGAGGGCCAAGAGGAGAAGGGGACAACAGAGGATGAGCAGGTTGGATGGCATCACTGACTCACTGGACATGAGTCTGAGCAAACTCCAAGAGACAGTTAAGGACAGGGAAGGCTGGCGTGCTGGAGTCCATGTGGTCGACACGACTTAGCGACTGAACAACAAGCTGGGGACAGCAGCACCCACAGCAGCAAGGGCTGCTGTGAGGATGAGACGATGCCTGTCACATACAGATGATGCCCCAGCGGAGGGAGTCCTTATTATTAATACACAGTAGCTGTCACAGGTCCCTCTACGCTCAGCTGCTCTCAGTTCTGTCACCTGCAAAATGGGGCTGATCACAGCCACTGCACAGCGCTGTGAGTTCATGAACGGGAAGATGCATGCAAAACCACTGCCATTTTCCCTGCTATTATTGCATTAGGTTGGCCAGAAAGTTCATTTGGTTTTTTTTCCATACCATCTTTTCCAAACCATCGTCAGGTTTTTTTCAAAAGACAGTTCATGAACAAACTGTTTAAAAAAACTTATTTATTTTTGGCTGCGCTGGGTCTTGGTGGCTGCGCATGGCCTTTTTCTCTAGTTGCGGCAAGTGGGGGCTACTCTCTAGTTGTGGTACTCGGGTTTTTCATTGAGGGGGCTTCTCTTGTCGCGGAGCACAGCTGCTAGGGCGCGGGCTCAGCAGCTGTGGTGCGTGGTCTTAGTTGCCTCGTGGCATGTGGGACCTAAGTTCCCAGACCAGGGATTGAACCCGTGTCCTCTGCATTGGCAGGTGGATTCTTAACCACTGGACCACCAGGCAAGTCCCCCAAACCAACTTTCTGGCCCACCTAATACCTGCCCCTGAATGGGCCTCGGCCTGCAGTTGACCTGGGGAGATGGCCAATCTCACAGAAGCGCTTCCTGCTGCAGCTTTCTTTTGGGGGGAGGCAATAATGCTGTCTTTGGAGATCAATCTATTGAAGGGGGCTGCTCTCTGAGGCAGGACAGGACTGCTGAGCCTGCACTCGCCTGCTGGCCCCAGGGAGGGGAGGTGGGGGGGATGGGAGAGTCCCTTACACAAACATTTGCCGATGGGTGCATTTGGGCCTGTCAATGGCTGTCGATAAAGATAGGATTTGGGGACTTATTGAGTTGTGTGCTTGTGGCTGTGTACTTAGCCCTAACATCTCTGGTTTCTCGTTTGCCTTTACTTATGGATTCCCCAGTCTCAGACGGGCCTTGGCTGGCATGGGGGCTCAGAGATCAACCCATCAGTGACAAAGTCCTGACAGAGTCCGGTGGTGCAGTCTCCACGGGAAAGGCGCCACTCCAGCGAGAAGAATAGTAAAGAAATACACGACAATGCGGCAAGGAGATATAGGAACACAGGTGCAAAGAGCAGAGGACAGAGCCATTACTGATAACCTCGGGAGCGGGGAAAGGGAAGGCTTCCTGGAGGAGGTGTCCTTTGCACTGGGCCTTAAAGGCTAGATAGGCACTGACCAGGATGAAAAAAAAAAGTCGAGGCAAGGCATTGTGAGCAGAGGGAACAGCATATGCAGAGACAGTGTCCTGCTGGGCATCTGGGGACGGTGACCTCTGAGGGAGATGTGGTGGGGAAGGATTAGGAGGGAGAGGCCCCTGGGGTTGGCAGGGGGGGTGTGTGCTAAAGAGTCTGGTGGGCGGTGCTACAATCATAGGGCTTCCATTCCACTTCTGGACAACGTGCCGGAGAAGGCAAGGTTTGTGTAAGCCCCCCTGGTCATCCTTTCCGCCTGCTCCCACCATGCTGGCTGCCCTGTCTCTCCATGTGTCACACTCACAACAACCTCGGGCAGCCCTTCTGTGGGCACAAGTGTCACCTCTGCCGGGAGGCCTTTCTGGATCCAGCACCTTCCACCTGGACCCAACCCCCTCAACCCCAGGTCACTGCCGCACTCCTGGCGCTGGGACACGGCAGGGGCTCACTGATAATTAGCGGGGGGCGGGGGCTGAGTCATCGGTGAGGCCGGGTGATACCACCAAGGTGCATGAGAGGCGGGGCTTGGGCCTGGGACCACCAGGGTCCTGGCAGGAAGTGCATGGTGCTTTAACCAGGTAACTGAGGAGGGACAAGTAAAGGGGTATTGGCTGCAGGAAAATCGGGGCGAGGGGCCCCTGGCTTGGCCTCTGGACAGAGCACTCGCTGGGTGGAGAGGGCCACTGGACAGGAGCTGTGGCCTTTGGTGGCAGTGACAGCCAGCGCAGCCGGACAGGAAGGGAGGCGGCGGTGGTGGGGGTGCAGTGGTGAGGATGACCACCCTGATCCAGGCGCCTCGTCTCCCTGACTTTCTGCCAGGCCTCCCAATGACCGGACTAGACGGAAAAACACCACGGGTGTGGAGGCCACCGATGCCATCTGCAGAGGTCAGCACTCCCCACTGGCTCGGAGAGGCAGAAGGAATACGGAGAGCAGGTGGAGAAGACATGGAGGGGCGGGGGGGACCAGGTGCCTGGCCCCCTGCAGTCCTCTTACCGTGGAAGTGCTCGGCTGTCTTGCGCCGCAGGGCCTGCAGGCTCACCTCCGAGTCGGCCCACTCCAGCACCAGCCTCCGGCCGTACAGGTGGGTACTGTGACACAGTGCATTGAAGGCTCTCTGGAGAGAGACACAGCGCGTGAGCAGAGACCTCCCTGCAGCCTGGCCGCCTGCCCGCCGGCACCGCACATCTGAAGGCCAGCTCTGGCCCCTGGACACCCGCTCCCCGGTGGGGGTGTGAGGAGGCACTGGGCCCTCCTCTTCCACTAAGGGGTTACGTGACCAGGGACGCAGCTACAAGTGGCAGGGTGGTCACAACAGCCGCTGTCCCGGCCTATGATTGGTGCCTGGGCCAGGTGGCCGGCTCCCCTCCCGGGTCACAGCCCGTCTGGGGACAGCGAGCCTGTTAGTTGGCTGGCCTTCCTCCTGGGGCAGCGCCTCTTGAGGAGGCCGAGCTGGTCTGGCCCCTCGATGACAAGCACACGGGCCCCTTGCTTACACTGGGTGGCAGACACGTCCTCCACCGGCCCTGGGGGTTCCGTCCCCTGGCTCTCTGCTGCCCTCTGCAGAACCACGCTCGGGGGCCCCAGCATCCACCCAGCTCTTCCCCCTCCTGCTTTCCACTCTTCCCGACCCTCCCCTGCACACTGCCTACTTCCCTCTTTTTGATTTTTGTTTTGTAACAGTTTTACTGAGATATAACTCACCTACCACCTGAGTCACCCATCTCCAATGCAACGGCTTTTAGTCTATTCACAGCCATGTGATCATCTCCAGACATTTTAGAACAGTGATGGACACAGACATTTAGAGCTCAGTGAACCATTATCACCCCAAAAGGAACTGTGGACCCTCCGGCAGCCACTCCCCATCCCCCGGGACCCCCAGCAAACACTAGTCTACTTTCCAGCTCTGCAGATTTGCCTGTTCTGAAGACCTCATGTAAATGGAATTGTACGGCACCGACGGGTTCCGTTTTCAGTTATCACCTGGTCTAGAGCTAAATGGCTCTGTGCTGGGGCCCTTCCCAAAACACCCCTGATTACACAGAGGCTGGTGGTGCTTGGTGGCCAGGAGCTTGGGCTCTGAGGCCACTCTGCCTGGGCAGGGTGGGTTCTGCACTTCCTAGCCTCAGGGTCTTGGGCTAAAGAAACCTCCCTGGCCTCAGTTTCCTCATCTGTAAAATGCGTGTTTCAGCAGCACCCTCCTCTAGGGTTCTAGAGTAGTGTTAATCCGCAAAGTGCCCAGAACAGCCTGGGGGCACACAGCAAGTGCTCAATAGATGCTAGCTCTCCTGGAGGTGGTGTTGCCACCACTGACAGCTCTGATTTTTTTTTACCTCTAGGCAGAGGGGCCTTGGGTTAGCCCTGAGTTTGAAGAGGGTCCCTGGGCACTGTCAGCACTGGGGAGCAGTAGCGGCTGGCAGCAGTGTCTTGCTTTCTGCTTCCGGGTAGCAGTCAGCGCCATCTGCTACGAGAAGAGATGCTATGGGGGGATGTCCCTCTGGCTTCTCTGATGCTGTGAGGAGGCAGCATGTACCCGGGAGTGGTCTGGACCGGAATCAAGCCCTCTCTAACCTCATCTGTACTGTGATGGTTACAGGTTGGATTGGGTCCCTGTCGCAAAGAAGATACATGGAAATCCTAGCCCTGACACGGGCACCCCCACCCCCTCCACGTCTCATCAGGCTGTGACTTTATTTGCAAAGAGGGTCTTTGCAGCTGCAGTTAAATTAAGGCAAGGACATGGTGGAGCAGGGTGGGCCCCTGATCCAGTGTGACTGGCGTTCTTACAAGAGATGGCCATGGGAAGACACAGGGTAAATGCCTGTGAGGACCGAGGTTGGAATGGTGTCCACAAGCCAAGGAATGCCGGCTGTCACTAGACGCTAGGAGAGGCCATGGAACAGAGATTTCCAGAGAAGAAACCAACACTTCTGCACCCTGATCTCGGATACCTGGCCTTGACTGCAAGAGGGCTTCCCAGGTGGCACTAGTGATAAAGAACCCTTCTGCCAATGTAGGAGACAAAAAAGATGCGAGTTCAATCTTTGAGTCGGGAAGATCCCTGAAGGAGGGCATGGCAATCCACTCCAGTATTTTTGCTTGGGGAATCCCATGGCCAGAGAAGCCTGGCAGGCTATACAGTCCATGGGGGTCGCAGAGAGTTGGACACGACTGAAGCGACTTGGCAAGCACCCACAGTGAGAGAAGACATTTCTGCTGTTTTAAGCCACGGCAGCCTAGGAAGACAAGTGTGACCCTGGGTAAGCCAACTGCCCCACGATGAGCCTCTGTTTCCTTACCTGTAAAATGGGGTTACTTGTGAGATTTACACAGCATGAACCCCAAGGGTGGCACAGAGTAGGTATTTGATAGACAGCTGCATCTGAAAAGTACCTGGGCGAGGTGGGTGGGACATGTTATCTCTTAAAAATTAAATGTGGGTGAGGCCAAGTTAAAGAAATGCTTTTGCTCTTCTCTGTGCTTTTCTGAGAGGGGCCAGGTGCAGGAAACTTTTCTTTTAAAAAAAAACACGTTAATTTAAAAACTCTTTCTGACTGCCAGCCGAGCCTCTGCATTTTTTTTTCCCACACAGATATAAAAATGCATCTGGACTCCGAGCCGAAATGGCCCATTCAGAGCTTTAAAACACACGCGTTCTCAGCTGGCAAGGCAGAGAAACAGCCTGACTTGGGGAGCTGGGGTATTAAGAGGGGGGAGAGAAATTGGTCGGGAGTCTGGTGGGGTGGGTACTCCATCCTGGTACCAGGGTCCCTGAGGAGCGGTGGTCCCAGGGGACACGGTCGGGTGGGGGTGGCTGAGTGGCAGCCTCTGGGAGGGGCTGAGTCAGAGTCGGAAGAAATGATAATGGAGCCTGGAAGGAGGGTCCAGGCGCGATGCTCCAGCCCTAGTCTCTCTCTGGCTCCAGTCGTCACATCTGTGTTTCTTTCTTACCCGCTCTCCATTCCAGTGCCACACAAAGCCTGGAGCAGTCTCTGTTCACTGTGATGATGGTAAAGTCATTAAGTCGTGTCTGACTCTTTGCAACCCCATGGACTGACCATAGCCCACCAGGCTCCTCTGTCCATGGAATTCTCCAGGCAAGAATACTGGAGTGGGTTGCCACTTCCTCCTCCAGGGGATCTTCCC
The DNA here is from genome assembly GCF_023699985.2 of Odocoileus virginianus. NCBI lineage: Eukaryota > Metazoa > Chordata > Mammalia > Artiodactyla > Cervidae > Odocoileus > Odocoileus virginianus. Next base: position 56,763,702 of record NC_069685.1, on the reverse strand, counting down.
AACCCAGGGATTGAACCTGTGTCCCCTGCATTACAATCAGATTCTTTATGGCTGAGCCACTGGGGAAGCCCTGTTCATTGTGGGAATTGCTAAAAATTCCGTCTCCCAGCCTCCTGTCACCCCTTGCAAATTTTCATCCCCTTCTCTTTGGAAGGGCATTTCACTCTAAGACAGGAGGGTGCATGGCAGTTAAGACTGGGGGCTTGGACCTGGGCTGTGTCTGTGTGTGAGTTGCTCAGTTGTGTCTGACTCCTGTGACCCCATGAACTGTAGGTCCCCAGGCTCCTCTGTCCATGGGATTCTCCAGGCAAAACTACTGGAGTGGGTAGCCATTCCCTTCTCCAGGGGATCGTCCCGAATCAGGGATCGAACCCAAGTCTACTGCACTGCAGGTAGATTCTTTACAGTCTAAGCCTACTTGTGGTTCAAATTCCTGCTTCATCACTTATAAGTTGTGTGATCTGGGGCAAGCTGCTTAACCTCTCTGAGCTTCAGATTCCCCATGTGTAAATCTAGAGGTAGCAGAGAAGAATGGTTGTGCAGATTCAATGAACTATTAAGTCTAACACTGCACTGCCCGGCACGGTAATTCTCACTAAAGGCTGGCTGTTGTTATTATTGTGACGTGTGCCCCTGACTTCCCATTGCCACGCTGAAGAGCAGGAACAATAGTAAGTAGGCTACGAAAGCTCTTTTGTATTTGAGGTTAGAGCACAATATGTGAATCTCTAAAAATAGCAGAGCTACCCTTCCTGGTTCTAATCCCCTCAGGTGAGTAGGAAATCAGGTTGTGTTTCCAGCCCCATTGCCTCACTGGTTGGAATGTAGTGGCCTCAAACTGTCCCGAGCAGGAAGGACAGTGATTTCTGGCTAAAACTGGCTTTGGGTAATCCCGAGTAATTTGGGCCTCCTTAAAAGAGCCTGGGGACTTCCCTGGTGGTCCAGTGGCTAAGATTTCACCTTCCACTGTAGGGGGTACAGGTTCAATCTCTGGGGGTGCAGGTTCGATCCCTGGTCACGGGGCTAAAATCCCACATGCCTTGGGGCAAAAAACAAAAACAAAAAAATAAAACAGAAATGATATTGTAACAAATTCAATAAGGACTTAAAAAAAGAAATGGTTACGACTTCCCTGGTGGTCCACTGGTTAAGAATCTGCATGCTAAGGCAAGGCACATGGGTTCGATCCCTGGCCCAGGACAGCCCACGTGCCGTGGAGCAACTAAGCCCATGCACCTCAACTACTGAGCCTGTGCTCTAGAGCCCAGGAGTGGAAACTCCTGAGCCCAGAGCCCAGAGCCCATGTTCCACAAGAGAAGCCACTGCAATGAGAAACTTGCGCACAACCAACAGTAGCCCCTGCTCGCTGCAACTAGAGAAAGTCCACACACAGCATGGAAGACCCAGCGCAGCCAGAAATAACTAATTTTAAAAGAATGATCTGCTTAAAAAAAAGGAAAAAAAAAAAGAGCCCAGAGGAGCCTGTTATATTTGAGACAGAGGAACGGTGAGGGGGAGACCCAGCCCCAGACCTTGGAGCTTTCGGGCCAGTGCAGCGGAAGGGTCCAGGCACAGCTCCAGCCTCTCTGGCCTGCTGTCTGATAGCAGCTTCCTCCCAACCCACGCCATCTTCTCCACAGAGAAAAGCCTCCCAGACCTCAGCTCCAGGCATGGCATGCCCGCAGGGCCTCAGTCATGGTGGGCTGCCCAGGGCTCGGTGCGGGGCTGGGTGTCCCAACGCAGGAGGAAGTGGAAAGTCAGCGGTTCCCAGCTCTCTGCTTCTCGCCAAATCCTACTTCTGGCGCCTGTGTTCCTCTCTTGCCATCCAAGGGCCTGCGCACCCAGGATTACCGATCTCCCCGGCTTCAGAGAACTCTAAGCATGTGAACCTCAGCCTTCTCATGAGGACACAGGTCATGCTCCCATTTCAAGGAGAGGAAAACAGAGGCCAAGGTTTGTAGGCACGTCAAGGCTCTTCTCGGGCTTCCCTGGTAGCTCAGCTGGTAAAGAGTCCACCTGCAATGCAGGAGACCCCGGCGTGATTCCTGGGTCGGGAAGCTCCCTTGGAGAAGGAATAGGTTTCCCACTCCCGTATTCCTGGGCTTCTCTGGTGGCTCAGGCTGTAAAGCGAGAGTACGATCCCTGGATCAGGAAGATCCCCCGAAGGAGGGCACAGCAACCCGCTCGTTTTCTTGCCTGGAGACCCCCCCATGGACAGAGGATCCTGGTGGGCTACAGTCCATGGGATCGCAGAGTTGGACACGACTGAGGACTAAGCACAGCGCAGCACAGGCCCTTCTTACTTATCCTTTCACCTCCACGGGGCTCCAGCCCTGAGCCGTCACAACATTCTCAGCCTCGGAAGGGCTCCCCTTGTCAGAGCCGACTTGCTGGTGGCCCCCCGCTCCCCTCATACAGACTCCAGCTCCCCCACGCTGTGCCCTGCGCCCCCAGCCGTCTTACAGCACCTGCTTGTGTGCCAGGCTCCCCAGCTCGACCTGAACCTCCAAGGGAGGCCTCTATCCTTGCCGCCCCCAGCACAGGGCTCAGAACAACACGTGCTCAGTAGGTACAGAACAGGTCTTGGAGTCGTCTCCACCGAGGATCTCGAAAACATCTCCAGACTGGGAGGGACGCTGAGATTGGTCCTGGTTGGAGAAGGAGGGCTGCCTGGGACTTAGGGGTCCTGCCCTGGCTCTCCCAGCCCCTGGATTCAGTCCGTGCAGGCGGCAGGAAAAGGAGTACGTCTGTCCCATCAAGGCAGAGGCTCTGCCTTTGGTTAGGCCAAGACCTCACACACACACACACACACACACACACACACACACACACTCCTGGGTGTGGCACCGAGATGGACAGGAGACCCCACTCCCAACATGCATGACTTCAGGACCTCAGGATGGGAAGTCACCCGGGCCACTAGGACTCGGCCCAATACCTGATCGGTCCCCCAGCAGGGTCACCATCGAAGCCTGGAGGTGCAGAACAGAACTCGAAGGATGCAGTAGTTTGGTAAAGAGGAGGAGGAGGCCACAGAAGACAAGGCATCCACCCCTAACTGGGCCACTTCGGGGCCACTTCCTATCACGATCCCATGTGCCCGTGCTGGTTATTTCTGCTCCTCCTCTGCGCCCCCTTCTCCGAGGTGACTCTCCCGTAGGGGTAACCAGGGCTCACAGGCCCTGGGTTCAGTTTAGGACAAGCATATGGGAGGTTGGAGGGAGGGGTCAGAGAGGTCGGGGGACTTTCTCGCTCACTCCCTCCCTCTAGTATGACAGCTCCTGCTGGTGGCTCCCCCTTGACAGCTCAAGCCCTCACCTGTCCCTTCACGGTCCCTTAGCCTAAGGTGGCAGCAGCTCCCACTGTCACTGGCCCTGGGAGGGGGGTGGATTGCATGGTCCCTGGTGAGCCCCTGAGCCCTTCTTACCCCTCCACGATTCTCTCTTCCCTTGAACCATCTGGGGTTGGGTTCTGTTTGCTGACGCAGATGGCCGCCTCAAGTCTCTCTGCCTTGACCCGGGCAGATGGACGGCCCGCTTCAGACAGCAGGTCTCAGGCCTAGGTCCGGAGCTGTCCCCATCACCCGGCTCTCTGTCCCGGCCATCCCAGAAGCATGCCTCTTTCACCTTCTCTGACTTAAGCCCCCAACTGCGGGCCCCTGAGAGCCCTGGCCTCCAGCGCCGGGTAGGAGGTATTTCTCCCACTCTCCCTGGAGATGGGCCTCTGCCTCCTGGCAACAAAAGCCCATCTGATGCCCTTGGCAGGACTCCCGTCTCAGGGACCCAGGCCAGGCCTCCTGTCCCGAGAAGACCGCGGCATCTCTCGGCCCCTCTGCTGTCTCCTGCCGAGAGGGAGGGCAGCATCTCTCAGCACATGCCAGATCCACCTGAACACGGATGCCGCCAACCTGTCCCAAACCATCTGTGCCCCTGATGCCTGGAGGAAGCACAGCCCATGCCAGCCAAGAAGGACCACGTGAGCTTGGAGCACTGGCCCTGCTGGGACTGCGGCTCCTTCTCGGCTGAGGGTGTCGGACACCAGGGGCTGGTGGCTCCTAGGAGGAGGGGCCGCCGCCCTGGAGCGTTCGGTACCGTCTCCTTTTGGACCGCGTCCTGTGCTCCTGAGGAGCACATCATTTCTGTCCCTGGGCCAACACTCCTCGACTCCGGTAAGCGAGCTCTGGCAAATTTTCCAGCTGCTTCTGCCTCCACGGGGGAGGAGCTGGCCCCCTGAATAAATGGGGTTCTTTGCACAACACTGGTGACTCCTACTGGGGGGCCCCCACCCAGCACCCGGGGCCACTCCAAGGTCCGATATCATGGAGCTGAGGGCGGTTTTCTAAGGAACACTCAGGGACCCATTTTCTAGGCTGTGTGTCTAAATCTTTCAGATGACTAGATGTCTCTACTTTGTGTCCATCCATCCACACAGCTCAACTCTACTCAACATCACTGGAGGACCTACTAAGAGCAAATGAAGGGACAGAACCAGGGAACAGGAAGGTGACACATGACCTATGAGCTCGGAGAGGGAGAAGAGAGCCACTAGAAAAAGAGGCCCCCCAGCCCAGGGAGCCGAGGGCCCAGGCAGTGAGGCGGCGGGGTCTGGCGATGGACGTGGGCTTCACAGCGGCGCGGAAAGCTTGGTCTTGCTGCTTTCTTGCCTTTGACCTGACGAGAAACTTCTGAGTGTTCGCTTCCTCCATTACAAAGTGGTGGAGCTTCAGGCTTCCTGAGGCTGAGAATATCTGACTAAGCATTTAATCCAGCGCCTGGCACACACTCAGGGCCTGTGATTCCTGGGCCCTGAGATCCTGCCCTTGGTAGTTTAGTTCCATCATTACTTTTTTTGGCCGTGCCACAACAGCTCGTAGGACCTTAGTTCCCCAACCAGGGACTAAACCCTGGGCCCTCGGCAGCAAAAGCCTGAAGTTCCAAGCACAGAACTGCTAGGGAATTCCCGGTAATCTGATTTCAAGATGATGATGGCTCTGTCCTGCTGGGAGGGAGAAAGGCCATCCAGCTGGGCTGGGCTGGCTACCTTTCCTTGGGAACTGGTCTAGATCGCCGAGTAAATCTGAGACGAGGACATCTGAACCCAAGCCCTTCTCAGAGCGGTGGAGCCCTGTGGCCTCCACTCTGACCCCATGGGGGTGGGGCAGCTTCAGGACACACAGAGGGACAGAGGGACACAGGCAGCATGTGGGCACGCTTTGGGCCACTCATCCCCAGTGATGATGGATGAACATTTGCTAGTCTGACGAGGGTGGCTTGTCCTGATCCCGGGTTCTCAGCCCATAAATGTGCTGGCTGAGTCCAAATCCTTGCTCTGAAGTGCAAGGCTGAGGATTCAAACGTATTTTCTTTTAGCCCCGGGGCCTGATAGGAACTAGGCAAAACTTGCAATTAAAGTACCAGCATGAGGACTCCCTGTTGGTCCAGGCAGGGGTTAAGAGTCCACCTGCCAATACAGGCGACATGGGTTTGGTCCCTGGTCCGGGAAGATCCCAGATGCTGCACGGCAATCGGGCCTGAGTGCCACAACCGCTGAAGCCCACATGCCCAGAGCCCGCGCTCCACAACAGGAGAAACCACCACTATGAGAAGCTCTCGAACCACAACTAGAGAGTAGCCCCTGCTTGACACAACGAGAGAAAAGCCCATGCAGCGATGAAGACTCAGTGCAGTCGAAGCTAAAGATAAATAAAAACCCCACAGGCACGAATACACACACTTAACACACATGCTTCAACAGACCAGTGGAGACAGCACCCTAATTCCTGGATTTGTACCCAGTTAAGGAAACAAAAGGCAACTGACACCCAGTCTCCAAAGTGCAGCGTGCCCACCCCCCAGGGGGCCCGGAGCACACCACTGCCTCTGTTTCTCTGGGGCCCTCTGCCAAAGCCTATGGCAATCGCTTGGCACGCATCCTTCCACTTAACCTTCACAGCTGCCTCAAGCGGCAGTACTATTATTTCTGGTTGCAGGGATGAGTAACTTGGGGTGCGGGGACAGGAAACCCCTTGCGTACATTCACACAGATGGAAGGAGGCAGCTCTGATTTCACAGGCCACACCGCTAACCACCGTGCCGCCCTACCTTTCTAGAATATGGGCCGCCGGGGGGAGGACGCAGCCTGGATTCCTCAGTCCCAGGGGGCCGGGTCCCCTCCAGTCCCTGGCTGCACTCCCTCGGGGCCTCGGAGCAGGCTGTACTCTCTGCAGTCCTTGCACTCGGATAAGCAAACGTGTGCAGACCGCACACCATCACTAGCCTGATGGCAATCGCTGTTGACGGCGCCTGCACCACGGCCAGGCACCCAGCGAGGAGGCGGCTGTCTCTGCCTTGAGAAGCTCTGTCTGGCTTGCTCGCCATCACCTCTTCCCACCACCAGTCTTGTTTTGGTGGAATTTGTAAGGCGAGGTGCATAGGTGCAGAGAGGCCCGATGCGACTCCCCCTACAAGACGCTCAGCATCACCCCAACTGGAGTGGGCCTGAGACCGTGTGCCCACATCACCCCTCCCTGCCTTCTCCCCCTAACCGGCAGCATGCGAAAAGTGAGAAGTGGGAAAGGAGACGTCAACTGGCGCAACCCCCCAATTAAAGCTGCGGCTGTTTACCAGTGAGAAGAACGCTGCCTGCCAACCCGCCCGCCATCCCATCTCCCTACTGCTGGCTCCCCCCAAGTGTTTATTTAAGCCAACACATTGCTCTGCTAATTGGATAACATTCCATGTGAAAATAGACCTTTTAAAACAACAGCAGCGGCGGCAAATAAAAACAGCTGCAACTGCAAAAGTACAAAGGCTCGGTGGGCTCAGGGAAGGGAGAAATTAAAGGCGCATGCATGGGGAGGAAAAGAAAAAGAAAAAAAAAGGATGTTCTGGTTGCTGGGCCTCAAGTCTGCTCTTCTTCCTCAGTGACCAACCGGCGGTCCAGGTAAAGATGGAGAAGGTGGCGGCTTCAATGTGGAATCCCAATGGCTATTGGTGGCCTCTCGGCCAATGGGCAGGGACACAGCTGGTCTGGAATCCCAGGTCGCCCGCCCAGGTAGAAAACTGCTTCCTCTGAGGCTTGGGAGGGCTGGATGGAGACTGGGGCTGTGGAGGCCCCTAAAGGGATGCCCGCTACTTCTCTGGGGCCCCCGGAGGAGTTGATTCCATCCTGGGCCTATTCCCAAGAGACGTTTTTAGGTCCAGCCTTTTGGCCTTCCTCCAAAATGTCTAATTGGTGAGTCCTTTTCTTTGGGGAGGGGTTGGGGATGGTTGGGGGTGTGGGGCAGAGGGGCTGGGCGCACCGTCTGGTTGCAGCCAACACTCGCTTTAAGTGAATACGTGAATGAAGGGAGGAAGTGCTCACGTGGGTTTTGGAATCAGACGGACATGTGGGGTTTCTCAGCTCTGGCCAAGTGGCCCCATCCCTTTGAACCTTAGTTTTTCCATCTGGCAAATGGCTTCCTTAAGCCTATGCATGCGAATGCCCAGATGGGCTTTTAGAAGTGGATGTGCTTTTTAAATCGGTGCCAAGGAGCTCCCCTTCCAGAAACATCATCAGGGCCCAGAGAACTGTGTGAGCCTAAGACACTACAAACACCCCTACACGTAAGGGCAGACCTAGGCCACAGGAGAAGACCACTGAATTCGGGACTTCCCGTCTGCCTCACCAAACTTTATCCCTGCTTCCTTCCAGCACGTGGGGGAAGGTTCTTTGAGACAGGCAGGCTCACTGCACCTGGAGGTTCAGGTAATAAGCAGCCCTTTCAGAGGGACTGACATTTATGCCTGGGGCATCAGGGGCTGGTGAAACGCCCTAGGTTTGGGAGAACCTGCCAGCTCTGGGAGCCTGTGACAGGGGCTGACGGCCAGGTCCCACCCCCAGTTTAGCATCTCAGCAAGAGCCAGGTCTTGGCTTCCCACGGCCCTGTACGCACAGAGCTTAGCCAGTGCTTGGAGAAACCTGCGAGCGAGTTAACGCAAACCTCTCTCACATTCCGGGGTTGCCGCAGGTTGGGATGAGACAATGCGTGTGCCGAGTATGTGTCACACACAAAGCCTGCCCGGCCGGCTGCAGCCTCTGACTATTGTCCTCAGTTGCCTGGTTACCCTGAGCTCTCCGTAGATCCTCGCGCTAGCATTCTCTTTCCTATTTGGGGGTGTACGCTTGACCCCCGGGGTGGGGGGCAGACAGATGATGGAGTTCCCCAGGATGTGCTGGGTTGGAACACGGGGTCATGGAGCAAGGTCAGAAGGCTGAGAATCCCTGGGTGCGGGGAGGATGCAGATGGCCCATGCTCGGGGCCCAAAGAGAGACCTGGGTGCCGCAGGGATATCTCTGGGGACTGACTAGGGAGCCTAACTCTCTCCTCTGCCAGCTGGTGAAGTGGACCAGCTGGTACCAGGGAGGAGCCCTGTGCTGAGTTACACACTTGGGTTCACTGCCCTCGTCTCCTCACTGCTCTCCAGACCCGAGGTGCTGCAATCAGCCTTTACTTCTTCCCTGCCTCTACCCGTCATAGGAGTCCCCCTCCCCATTTTTTCCTCCCCTTTGCCTTTTCTCCTGTCTGAGGACTTCTTGGGGCCCCCGTGGGAGGCTTACATCTTCAAGTTCAGTCGCTGTTGATGGCAAGACAGTGCCCGACTGCTCATCTTCACGTGGGGGAGAAAAACGGGGATGAAATGAAGCCCTTGGTGAGACAGCCAAGTGGTCAGGGTTCAGTCAAGAACCGGAAAGGGTTTCTAAGGCAGGTCTTCAAAGGGAGAACCACTGGGGGTGAGGAGGGTGCTTGCCCTGAGAAATGGGGGAGGGGGAGAGGTCCTGGAGGCCCCTCTGCCAGCCCTGGGATTCCCATGAGTGCTGTCTTTGGAGAAGGGGAAAAAAAGGATCTCCGGGGTTTTCTAACTCAATGTTTCCTTCCAGCGTTGCTTTCCCTCTTCAAACTCACGCCCACCCTTGAGCTAACCAGGTATTTACAATATTCAGAATTCCATTCACCGATATGCAGCGCGCACGGCGCTATGGGTCAGTGGAGAGCGCTAATGTTCCACTCGGGAGACAATAAAGTTCTTCAGACAGACGGGGAGAAGGAGTGGGAGAAGGCACGGCGGCCTCTCCGGGAAGCAAAAAGAGCAAAGGGATCTTTGCAGGAGAGACGCGCTCCAGGCGGGTTCAGACTTTACGGGAGACCAGCTCGCTCCTCCTCGGTGGCACAAAGGGCCTGCCGTCCCGACACTGAGGCGGGGGACGTCGGGGCCCGGGCAGCTCCGGAGCCCGGCTGCCGCCTGTCTGAGGTGAGGGGCAGCGAGAGCCAGTCCCGGGGGGGTGTGGGGTTGCAGCCTCGCTGTCCTCGGCTGCCCTTTCTCCTCCCCGAGCCCAGGATGGAAGGGAGAGAAGGGGCGGGGGTGGGCAGGGGAGGAGGAGCCACCTCCATGAATCGGCAGAGGGCTGTGCTGGGCTTGGCAGAGGACATTTGCAGCCTGGCCTCCAGTGCGGGGCGCTGGCCAAGTGGGCGCTGGCACTGCCCTGCCCCCCTGCCCCGTTCTAATGATCCCAGGGAACGATGCGATATTGACTGTGTCCTGGGGGTGCGGGCACGTGGAATTTCAAGGCTGGAAGCTCACGTCTGGTCCCACCCTTTGGGCACTGAGAGCCACGTTAATTCTGCTGTCAAGCTCTGGGGAGAGGCCTCGGCTTCCAGCTGGAGGAGTGCTGACAACTTCTCTCTTTGCTCCTTCTATGCCGCCTTCTCAAATCATCACCACCATCACCCTCACCATCCTTCTCATGGCAGCGAACACACAGCTCATGGGGGCCAAATCCCATTCTGAGACTATCACTTCATTCAGACCTCACGACAACAGGATGAGGGACATCTCATTCTTGTTATATACGGAGGGGGGTAACTGAGGCATATAGGACCCCCCTCAAGGTCACACTGCAGGTAAGTACTAGGATCCTGGCTGCAGAGTCTGTGCCCTGACAGCCAGCCCTGGCTGTGCTGTGTCATGCTAAGTAGCTTCAGTTCTGTCCAACTCTTTGAGACCACATGGACTGTAGCTCACCAGGATCCTCTGTCTATGGAATTCTCCAGGCAAGGATACTGGAGTGGGTTACCATGCCCTCCTCCAGGGGATCTCCCTGATCTAGGGATTGAACCTGTGTCTCTTGTGTCTCCTACGTTGGCAGGCAGATTCTTTACCACTGAGCAACCTGGGAGACCCAACTGTCCCTGAATAAAAGGTGTGATTTAGGGACCAGGAGTGAAGCCCCTTCATTTCTCCTCTGGTCACAGTCTCCCTGACATAGAGAAGATGATGGTGGTTCTACACAAACATGGAAGTTCAGGGCTCGATGGACACAGTGGAGAAAGCACTATCTTGCAGGCCTCTCCTCTCCTGTCCACAGATGGAGGGCTGGTGGCCCTGAAGGGACCTGGGCTGGCGCAAATGAGCACCGCGTGCCAGGACCCATGTCACCATCTGCCTTCACTCCGTGACCGTGGGACCTGTCATCGTCCTGTTTTTTTACAGAGGAGGAGACTGAGGAACAGGCCAAAGCTGAGAAAGCAGAGTGGCCAGCCGTTAAGAGCCGTGCTCTGGATGTGCTGTTCCCAGCCTCCCGCCCAGCCAGCACGAGGATCCCTCACCCCATGCTGGTGAGTGTCAAGGCCGTGCATGCGCTGGCAGCATGCAGGGGGTGCGGTCTCTCCTGCCACGAGGATGGGAGGCAAGGGAGGGCTGCCAGGCAAGAAGAAAGAAGAGCAGATGTCTGGACAAACATGGCCCACGTGTCAACAAAGCAGGCACTTAAGTTCAAGACGCTGAGACAAAGGTGGCTGGCTGGCAGGCTTGCCGGGGTCTCGGGGCACCCTCTCTGCCGGTGCGCGTTTCCCGGGGCCCACAAAGGCCGCAGCTGTGTTCCTGAGCTGCCACCTCCAGCTCCACCCCTGCAGCAGGCGAACGGGTGTGCTCCCAGCCGACACTCTGCTTCTCCGAAGATGCCTCGTTGCAAGCAGGGCGCGTGCCAGCCCTCAGTGTGAGCTGCCCCCCGCTGTACTGAGCCCTCAAGGGAAGCCCCGGGGTGGGGGCGGGCGGGCCGTGGCACGGGCTCACAGAGGGAGCCCAGCGACCATGGACACAGCTGAATGAACCGGGTCACATGGCCTCTGCCCCTCTCTGCTGCTGCGGAGAGAGGACAAGGACTCAGGACCCCCGTGCGCCAAGCCCCAGACCCGGAGAGGCCGCCTTGCTTCTCAAATAAAAGCTCTCTTCAAGTAGCTCTGCACCTGTGCTCACACACAGCAGCACCTGCCTGGCTTGACCTCACCTGAAACCAGCACAAAACAGAAGCCCCAGGCAGCAGTGGGAAGAAGCGGGGAAAGAGGTGACCGAGGGGTTCCCGCTGGGCTGCCTGGGGGCGACCTTACTGAGCACCACCCACCGGCTTCCCTCAACACTCTCCACAGTGCTTGCTGTCTGACCCTGAACTGCCCCTTCCTCCAACACAAAATCCAGGGTCTTCTCTTCCAAGGATGTCATACAAATGAGCAGGGTTGTGGGGAGGAGCGGAGAGGAAACCCACATGGGCAGGGGGCGGGAAGGGGGCACCCTCATCTGTTAAGAGGCCTTGTTGCTTCTTTGGCAAAATGGCCCCAAAAGGAGAGGCTGGGTGGGAGGGGCCCTGGTCTCACCTTCGCATCCTGCTTGGTGAGGAAGTCAACGAAGCCGAAGCCTCTGTGCGTGCCTGTCCCGGTCATCTTCTTCGGCAAGCGGACGGTCTTCAGCTCCCCGAAGGTGCTGGAACAAAAACATGCGAGTTTCAGAACTGCCTGCACTGGAGCCGGGTGGGGGGCGCATGTGAGGGTGGGCCAGGACCGATCCCCACTCACTGATCCTTGCCAGTCATTAGAGCGGGGTGCTTAGAGCCTGCACACGTGTGCACACACTCGTGTTGGTGTCGGCTCCCCACTGGCCAGCACGTGCCCTGGTGGGGGCGCGTGGGTGGCCTCCTCCCTTCGGGCCTTGGTCATCACACCAGGCAGCAAGGGGACGACCCGGCTGATGGAGACTTTTCCCTTCCTTTCTGATGGGCAGACACACTCATCCGCCCTTTGCCCCTGGGGAGTTGCGGGGTGGGGGTAAATATTCAGCAAGTGGGGGGCGGGGATCCAGCCTCCTGCACACCTGACCAGGCTGGGGAGGCAGCGGCCAGGGCCAGGGCCTGCTCATGTGTGCCCCGGGGGTCCTGGACTCAGGGTCAGCACGGTCTCCCGACCTGCAACCGGCCCCACGGCCGCACTGTGTAAGCAGGATGAGTCCCTGATCCCAGACACGGGAACTGAGATGCTCCTTCAGCGCTTGGCGCTTGAATGACACACAGCCACGCCCTCTGAACTCCACTTCTCTCGCCTGCCTCTGGGTTTTGATATGTGCAAAGAGTCGGACACAACTGAGCGATGAACTGAACTGAAGTGAAGTCAGGCCAAGCTCTGGAGGAGAAAATGGCTCGTACCCCCGCCTCCTCCCAATAGGGATCAGACAGGTAAACACGGTCCCTGGCCATCCCCCCAGCCCCTCCCCTCCTTTCTACCTCCTGCCCCCCAAAGGTAAACCTTTGAGAAATTCTGGGACAAAAGGATGAGGCCTCCCTTGATTTTACCCTACCCCACTCCCCTCACCCCCACCTGATCCTCAGGTCCATTTATCAAACATATACGCACAAGATTGCTGCCGATAAATATTTAATGTGCGCGGCATCTGAAGAGAGGTATCATTTTATGTGAAAATCTACACACACTTGCGGGTGCTGGGGCACATGTGCCTACCCATGACAGTCCAGGATGCCTCGGGGGCCAGAGACTGATTGGGCAAAAAAAACACAGTAAAGGCTGTAAGCTCTCGTGAAATGATCTAAGCTAAATCCAAGGAGTTAACCCGCGGCCCTGCCAGCATGACCAGGCATCGGCCAGCCCAATTTCTGGAGGCAGGATGGTGTGTAAATGCGGCATTATGAGGCCTCAAAATGAATCTGCACGTCTCCCTGGCGCGTGCCCGGCCGCTCCACTCTCCCTCCTGGCCTCTCTCTGAGCGGGGGGGGGGGGTGGGGGGGGTGCTGCTGGCGAGGAGGCCGGCCCACTCCCGGGAGGGGCTGGGGGTGGGGCGCCCTGTCAGTCTTCCCAGCTCCCCCCACCCCAGTTGGGGCTCATGGCAGACTTGGAAGGGCCCGGAGACTGGGCAGGTGGGGATGAGCAGGAAGGTGAGGTGGGAGAGCGCCCAGCGGAGCCCAGGCCACAAACCCTGCTTTATTCTGCCACCTAAAGGCCGGCGCGCCCCACGACAGACAGCCTGCCTGTCTCTCCAGCGAAGCCCCAGCGCCTCCTCCAGGGCTGGCCTTGGACTCAGAAGGCAAAGGACACACACACTTTCTGGTAGGCCCCTCTGGGTAAATATAAGCAGCCCTTTGGCCCCAAGTTCTTCAGAAAGCCACAGGGGCTGTGGGGGCAGGAACATCAGATGGATTCAAACCTGGTCTGAGAAGGCTCTCGGGCACAGGGGACCTTGGCAGGCACCTGTATGCATCCAGGCCATGCTGGGTGCTGGACAGACACAACCTATGGGTGTGCTGGTCTCTCCACCCAGCCCTTCACTCCTGCCCCGGCTTCCAGGTTCTCTCAGGCCTTGACTTAAGGCAGCAGCCTTGGCCGATCTGCTTGGGGGTCAAGGGCCCTCTGTGCTTCAGGGTGCTGCCATGTGGACACCCGAGTAATTCTCTGCCTCCCCCTGGGGCTGGAACCCAGCTCTGTGAGAGCAGAAACCACATCTTTCTATCTTGCTCATCACTGGATCTGTGGCGAGGAGGCCCGGGCCTGGCTCAGAGTGGGTGTCTGAAGGTAGTTTTGGAATGATGAAATAGTACCCCTAGTGGAAGGGGGACACAACCACTGGGACATCACACCCACACCTGGAGGGTGGAGGAACCAGGCCACAGGGTATACACACCAACAGCACAAACGTTCATTATCATTGGTCTCACCATGCCCATTTTACAGATGAGGAAACAGGTTCAGGGAGGCAGTGCTTCTTGCGAGTAGGTGGCAGGGCTGGAGAGTGAGCTGGGGAGAGTCTGATGTGAACCCGGAGCTCTCTCCACTGCCCAATGTTTCACCCCCTTCAGTTATCTGGAGGGGACCACTTTCAGGAGTGGGGACTTTCTTTCTGTCCCCGGGGTGTGGCCCTGTCTGTCTGGCGTGAAGCAGGAAGGCCGAGTGTAGGGGGTGGCAAGGATTGCCCTGTGTAGGCTGTGAGGGGTCCAGTGACTTGGCCAAGACCACAGTGAGGGTGGCTGACTGGGTTCCAGTTCCTTCCACCCCTGCACTGTGTGCAAACCCCCTGCTTCTGCCCTCAGGGGCTCCAACCGCCGGTCCCTGGCTCCTTTTAGGGGAGCTCGCCTCTGTGTGTGTATGTGTGTGTGTGTGTGCGCACGCGAGAGACAGACAGAGGGAGAGACTGGTGAGGTTAATTCCTCCCTCTCTGCAGAGCACTGCAAGCTGTGGACGCCCTATGCATGGTAAGCAGCTGAGGGTCCGGAGAAAGGCGAGGAAAATAATTAAAAGGTGGAGAATAAAGCTGATGGGGAGAAGCTGAAGGAGCCATGCTCACGTGGCCTGGAGAAGTGGGATATGAGAGCTCGGCGGGGAAAGCCTGGATGGATGGGCAGCCTCAATCCATAAGGGATGAGGGCGGGGACCAGGGAGCTGGGGTCCTGTCCCAGGGAGACGGCAGGCCGAGGGGGAGGTCATAGCCCATCAAGGCTGTCCAGACAGACATCTGCACAGCCAAGGAAATGCTGTGTCCCAGGACCCGAGGAGCTTAAAAAACAAAACCAAAACTATTCTTTGCGGGGTGGGGGCTTCCGCAGTAGTTCAGATGGTAAAGAATGTGCCTGCAATGCGGGAGACATGGGTTTGATCCCTGGGCCATGAAGATCCCCTGGAGGAGGAAATGGCAATCCACTCCAGTGTTCCTGCCTGGAGAATCCCATGGACCTCTAGAGGAGCCTGGTGGGCTACAGTCCATGGGGTCATGAAAGAGTCAGACCTGACAGAGACTGAACAACGGCATCCTCTGGGGGACTGGGGAAGGGTGATGGTGGGCCCGTCTTCCTTCCGAGACTGTGACGAGAGAGAGGCGGGCTTCTGAAACAGCTGAAAGATTAGGGTTAGATCTTAGAACCGCTACCTGTGAAGCCCCAGAATGAATGGCTGGAGTGTCAAGACACTGTCATTGTGGCTGTCACCCCAGCAACCAACAACAGAGTGCCTGCGACATGCTAGGGCTTTTAAATATACTGTTTCCAGGTACAACAACTGTGGGTTAAGAGTCGCTGCCTCCTGTCTTTACAGATGAGAAAACTTAAAGTGCCGAAGAGGCCAAGTGGCCCACCTAAGCCCCACGGCCCAGGAGGCGAAACCCAAGCTAGCTTTCGCTCCTGGCAGTTGTTGGGGACGTGGACGGCTTTGGTTGAAACTACTGTGTGGGAGAAAATAAAGCCGACACTAATGATCTCAGAAAGATACTGAAAGAGAATTAAAATAGAAAAAGAAAAAAGGTTGGTGTGGTGGGACGGGGGGATGGGGGGGGCAGGGCGGTGGAGAAAATCAATGAAGTACCTTTAGCTCCTTGGAGATAAGCGATATATAAATACTAACCATTATTAAGGTTCTTATCTGACAGCAAAGCCCACGGAGCCATGTTTAAGAGCAGCTTTTGCAGGAAGTTGTGTGTGTCTCCTGGGAGCAGAGGCTTGGGTGAGGCTGGGCAGGGCCACCAGGGAACCAGAGAGGGAGAAGATGACAGGGCACCCAGAAACCCCACCCTGCCACCCGCCCCTACCCAAGCCCAGACTCTACCGCTTGGGAAGGAGACACGGATGCTCCCCACTGTGTAGATAATAGAAACCACAAAATAGCAATTACTGTATCAGAAGCTGTGAATAAAGAGGACATACCGAGCTTTTAAACATGGCCCGCCTTCCCTCCCCCACCACGCTCACACTTCAGTAACAAACTCACACCTCACTTTTCCAATTATTTCATTCACCTCGGGTTCACCGATCACTCCCCCCACACCGCAGCCCCACCCCCGTCTCCGCCACGCCAGGGGAGCGTGTGACTGGTAGGGGATTCGTGGGCTTTGGACAACTGGAGTTTGTTGTCACGTTTCTCCTTTCTTTCGAGGTGTGGTGGGGGTGGCGGGGGAGGGGAAGTGGGAGGGGGTGCCGAGGTGTGGAGCGAGGCAAGCCAATTATGCCTGGGCCTCATAAACAAGTCCAGGCATGCAAATTGTGTTTGCACACAAGGTCTGAACGTAGACACAACGTGTGTGTGTGTCTGTGTGTGTGTGCGTGCGTAGGGATACCCTCCCTTGAGGTTGTGACCAGACCTGCTGCAGTCCTGGATGGCAACTTTGCTCAGGGGGTGGGGGGTGGGGGGTTGTTTCTGGCTCTGCTACTGAAAGGGATGAATCAGCCTCTCTCTCCTCCACGGAAGTGATGGGATGGGTTGGGGAGGGGAAGGAAGTGAGGGGGAGACAGAGACAGAGCCCTCCAGAGATGTCGAACCTGATGATTTTGCAGTTACTCTGATGCCTGGGTTTGGGGGCTTCATGAGCAGGCTAACCTTCCAGCCCGCAGGCTGACACCAAGTGGAGGTCAGGCACGCCCTTGGGGGCCTCGGCCCCTCTGCTCCCAGGACACAAGTCCTTATCGCTCTCCTATTTGGATCCACTGGAGGAACCAGGGTCCCAGGAGACGTGCCGAGTCACATGGGGGAAGTCCAACATCTCTCCACCTGTGCTCAAGGCATTACTGAGGAGAGGAAAAATCAGCTGCCACCCAAGGGATTCAGAATTGGAACAATACTGTGGTCTGAACAAGAATGAGATGAAGGACGGGTTTTGTGATAAGAATAAACTGCAGGCTTCTTTCTGTTCCTTCCAGAGCAAGAAAAAAGGGTAAATCTCTTGGTATCAGAAGCCTTTCCAGTATACCACTGCCACCAGCGATTTTCTAACACACGTGACAGATCCATCTATTCCATCTTCTCAGTGCCATGTGCCCTGCAGTGTGTTAAACATGGGCTGCACACGCTCTCACATCAGCCTCATGATCGAGGCACTGCTGTGCCCATTTTACAGATGGAGAAAACTGAGGCTCAAATTATGTGATTTCTCCAAGGTCACCCAGAGTCATTACCTCTGACAGGGGGTGAAGTGACCCATCCAAGGTCCCACAGGTGGTCATAAGCCAGGCTGAACCCCAAGTGGGCAGTCTGTCCCTGAACCTCTGCTCACCAGCCGTCTGCGCGGTCTGTCCTGTCCATCAATAATGGGCCAAAGGGCTCTGTGTGCAAGGTGCCGGGTGACAGGTGAGGGTGGGCCAGACATCAACTTTGTTCTTAGGGATCCTGGGCTGGTAGGCAGGTGGTGAGTCCCACCCCTCCACCTCCTCACCACTGCCCAAGGGTCCAAAGAGAGGACTCTGGGATCAATCCCCTCCCCATCTCAGCTGCTTAGCGTCCACAGCTTGGGGCTTCTGCTCCCTGCTCACTGCTCTCCCTCTGTCCCCACAGCCTGATGAAGAGCCTGTCCGTGAATTCACGGACCCACGGAGTAGTTCCCACCAGGTAGGAGAATGTGGCAGGGTGGCAGCTGCTTCGCCCAGTGTCCCGTCTCATGGCTCTTCTCCTTACTGAGTCGCCATGTGGCTAAGGGCCGCAGCTGAAGCAGGATGGAGGGACAGATGGGCTGAACGGACACCTAAGGATAAACACCCCCCTCCATCTAGGACAGGTGGGTTTCTGCAGCTGAGGAAGCCGGGCAACACGACCCACCACCCAAACCTCCCGCGGCTGGAATGTGTACAGAGCAAAGCCTTTAGCTGAGGCTGCCTCGTCCAATCCTCCAGCCTCATAAACTGGGAAACCGAGGCTAATCTGACCACTCTGGCTCTCTTCCTGCTCCCAAAGCCACCAAGCTTGGCCGTGCCTCAGGACCTATGACTCTGCTCTTCTCATAACCCAGAACGCTCCATGCTGAGACGTTCTCACAATCGACCCTCCTGTCATCCAGTCTCAGCTTGAATGCCACCTTCTCAATGAGGCCTTCTGCGTTCCAGGCAGAACCCAGACTCTAACACTGTTCTTCTGCTGCACCAGCCACTCTCTGCCGCTGAGCGCTGTCTGGAGCGGCTTGTTTGCCTGTCTTTCCCTTGCCGTTCAGAAAGAACCACAGGAGACAGATCACTCTGAGACAGCAGGGTCTAGGCTCTGCTGCATGTGCAGAACCTTGGCCTGCACCTAGCCCACAGAAAACGCCCTGTAAACATTCACAGAAACACTCTCTTGACATTGGCTGAGTCCCCGGTGAGCACCAGGTCTCCCTCCTCCGCTCTGACCATCTCACACAAGGCATACGCGACTGCGTCAGACACCAGCGTGTCTGGGGCTAGGCCAGGACACGCAGTCCTTCTGTCTGCAGGATGCCCTCTCATGTTCCACAACCACACGGTATCACAGGGAGCGTTTGGCCCCCGGAGGTCCACGCTCCTTCCAAAGTAGCCACAGGGACTCCTTCAACTGCAGGGAGTGAGAACCAGCCGGCAAAACGGGGCTTGGGGGTGGTGGTGGTGGTGGTGCTGGATTACTCACCAAGGGACCAGAGCCCAGACAAGGGGGTTCAGAATTCTGCCCTGCTGGGTCGGAGAGCAATGACATCATTCCCTCCAGACAACCCTGGCCAAGCTGCAGCCAGGAGCAGGGGTCTTGGTGCGAGGCTCCACCTGCAGTGACTGCTCCCCCAGAAGGTTACAAAGGTGTGTACTGACCCCCAGCTGGGCCTCTACTCTATCATGAGGGGTGGCGGAGGGGGGTGGGCAATGGGTTTGGGAGCCAGTTTGTGGAGGCATATTTAAGCTCAGAGTTGTTCCTCCTTCTTCTGTTCTCGCTCGCTTTTTGAAGAGTGCCTTTTAGAGTGAACTTTTCCAATGACTCACCGCTCATCAGGGTGAGAGCTGGATGTGGAAAGGTTACCTTATCGCCATCGGCGCACTAGTCCTTTCATTCTAGCTTCTTGGAGGCTGAAGAATGGCTTGGTTTCCACGAAAGGGAGAAAGGAGGTGTGGAGGACAGCGCTTAGCTTCTCTCAATAGCCTTTCACAGGGTTCTCTGCAGGCAGGCGTGACCCTCTCAGGGATGAGCAGTTAAGTGGTATCTCTGAATCAGATTTGGGGCTTGCGTTCCAGGTAGAGCCCAGACTCTCCTGAGAGCTTCTGGCAGAGGGGCCCTGGCCCGGCTCTGCCCTCACCGCCTGTGTGACCCTGGCTGAGTCGTTTCCAGGCTGGACTGATAATCAGGGGAGAGAGAGAGAGAAAGGGAGCAAGGTGCATAAGAACATCTTGAGATGTGCCAGGGCCAGGACAATGTAAGGGACAGCATGCTGGCCCTTGAGTCAAAGATCTCTGGGGCCAGACAGATGACAGGAGGGGGCCAAGAGCTGGGGCAAACTGGCAAAGTCCCAACTCTGGGCAATTCTTGGACCTGCAGCATCAGTGTCATCTGGGAGGCTTGTCAGAAAGTCTCAGCACACTCTCTTTCTGAAATCGGAAACTCTGGGGAGACCAGGCAGTCCAGATGGTAACAAGCCCTCCAGGTGAGGGTGCACTTGCCCAGGTTGAGGACGACTGCTCCAGAGTGGGCAGGGACCCCCTGGTCCCAGCCCGAACAGCCAGCTGGGAAGATCTTTAATCTAAAGAGGTCTGCAGTTCAGACTCTTTGAAGAAATGGGGAGTTTTCAAATACTGGTAACAAAGTCAAAACATTTTCAGTGCTGAGTTGCCAAAGATATCCGACTCCCCATTTTTAGCATCCCCACGTGTAAGTCCTGTTCTGATTCGATTCTAAGTGATCAGAAGGGCTGGTCTACTTCCTAAGTGATTGAATTTCCTCCTCTCTTTATTACCCCAGATTGGGCCCCTTCCCTACCCTTCCTGGCCCCCTTGGGCTCCCTGAGGACAGAGAGGGTTTTCCCGTCACATTTGCCACACAGCACCTAACCAGGCATGGACACCTTCGTGGGTGGCTACACATGCAGCCAATGAACTGCCCCTCACCATTCTTCAGGACCCAGCCCCAGACTGAACATTGTCTTTTGGATCCAAGTACAGGCCTCAAGCAGAAAATGCCATTAAAAAAAGAGATTTTTGAAATCACAGGTAACTTTTTTTAAAAAACAACATTTTCCAAATTTGTCCTGAAAGATGTTTATAGGTATTTGGTCTAAGAAGACTTCTGAAATTAAATAAATGTAGGAGAGATCTGGCTAAACAGAACTCAGCAAGCTTCTTGGCTGCAGACCTTGTCAGTGCCTTCAAGATATCTCAAGCAGGGAGGATTTATCTGGAAGAGTGAGAGAGAAAACACAGTTTCTCAAGCTCATCCAGCCATCGAATCTCTCCTCCCTTCAAATGAGCATCTCCCAAGACACTGGTATTCAATGGAACACAGCTGGGAAGTCCAATTTGGAAGAGAAAGAAAAGTAAGACAGTCACACACCTCCGGGTGAAAGGACTTTGTCTTGAATACTCAGGTGAAACCTTGAATTCACCTGGGACTATGCAAAGTAGGGGAATGCTCAGAATGAGTCTAGTTTTGACCACGAGGGGCCAAGTCACAGAATCGCGGAAAGAATCTAAGTCTGGAGTCAGACATGGCTTCGATTCCAGCCCTGTGCCTGACGTCAGCTTTCTGAGGCTCAGCTTCCTTATCTGTAAAATGGGAATAATCAGCCCTCCATACACGGGCTGCTGACACCATGGTTCCCGCACGTAAGGAAGAAAGGGAAGCTGTTTTATCAGTAACACCACTGTCTTCCACACAGATCTGTACTGGGGCCAAGACAGTGACTCTTCCCAAGCCCTTGTGATGTGTCAGGTCAAAGCTGAGAAGACGCAGGCAGGGCAGGTCAGGGCCCTTCCTGGAGGCACCCCGGGCATTTCCAGCATAGAGAAGAGGTTAAGAGGGCCAGATGTGACAGCATGATTCTTGGAGCCCTGAAAAAAGCAGCAGTGCTCCATCTTTTCCATGTGTCCTACTGGTGTTACAAGATAATCAGAACAACTGTCCCCAGGGAGGCATCCTTCAGCCAGACCCAGGTTTCTCCGTCTTCCTCGGGCTGAGCGAGCCCACTGGGACAGCCCGTGTCCACTCATCCTCTCGGAAGGAGAGCTCCTAGACACGCCCGCGGCCTGGGGCATGCCCTCTGGTGGGTTCCACGCCTCTGCCGGGCTGAGCTAATGGAACACGTGGGGAACGCTCTCCCCACCACCATTCTGCCCCTCTGGTCTTCGGCAGCCTCAAGTACAACTAATCCCATTACAAGAAAATAAAGTGGATAATTCAGGCTAATGAAATCGTTACAAGAATGTGGACAGCCAGAGCTGGACATTCAGAACCAATTTAACACCCTTCGGTGTTGGTCTCAGTACAGAAAATATTCGAGAGGGAGGAAAAAAAAATTAGAAAGAAAAAAACAAACAACCTTCCTCTAAAACCTAGCCTCTTTCTGGTGGGCTTACATCTGATTAAAGAATTAATCTGCTGCGTATGTGACTTCCTGGTCTTTGTGGTGCCCGATATTTCCACGGTAACTGCAGAAAACAGGAAATGAGGGTGAGAGCATCCAGGAAGTCCAAAGCTGGGGTTAACCGTGGGTACAACTTGATGCCTTTTGACACCTGCTGCCTCTGCCCATCGCTGCCGCTGCTCGCTCAGAAAGGACCACTCCCAGGCCCCCCTCTCACCACCAGACTCTAAGCCCGCTGATACTGGATTAGAATTGTACCCTCCTGGGGTCTCTATGAGGCAGGAGAGGGTGCGGTTAGTTCCCATGCTAAACAGGGCAGACAGCTGGACACCCTGTCCAGGGTGGGCATGGTGTGCTGGGCAGAGAGATACCCCTTGCCCTTTGACACACAGCCCTCATGATGCCCGCTGCCAGGTCACGGCCAGACCCCCTGAGCAGGCTGATGAAGGGGGGCCGCTCCACTTCTCAGCCCCTGGCACCTCCTCTCAGTGCCCGCCCCCTCCTCTGCCGTATCTGTATCCACACAGAAGGGCCCCATCAGCATCACTTCTTCTGGATCCATCTTAACGCTCAGAACCCTAGGGAGGACTGCATGTCATGAAGCCAGATGACCTTCGGTTGGTTGCCATCAGGCCCACACCACTCTCCCAAACTAATGTGCCCTTTCTGACACCTCAAGCTAAGGGCACAAGTCTCCCAGTGATCCACGAGGTCCTAACTGGGGACTGTGGATGGTGGGTGGAAGAAGACAAGGAGGATGTGAAGGATAAAAAAAGAGAAACCAGATCTTACAAATACGGGGAAAACTTCCACTGAGCTTGTAAGATTTTGAAGGGACCTTAAGGGGCACATGTGGTTAAGCAGAAAAGTTCTAGTCACTGGGGGGATTAGAAACTCCCCCATTGTAGTGCCAATCAGCAGCCCACAGCTGCCAACAGCACCTCCCACTTCCTGATGCATCAAGAGGAAGGCATTCCGGGGAGACTGAACATGGACCACAGAGCAACTCGGGGCTGCCAGGGCGCACCAATGCGCATGCCTGCCTCACGGCTGAGGGCCTCATCTCTTCTCATCTCTCTGGAGAAGCACAAGGTGGCAACTCAGCATCCAGACAAGCCTCCAGTGTCTCGACGGCATCCCTAGGAAAAGGGGCGGGAAGGTGAGAGCAGCGCCCTGCACAGGTTCAGGAACCAGAGCGCCGATGGGATGCGAGTCAACGCTACCACTTAGGAGCCGAGGACCGAGACGCGGGGAGCAGGGGGCTTGGAGCACGGCAAGCTGCACACCATCCATGCCCCGCAGCTCCTGTGTCCTGCACAAGCAGATGCTGCCACGCATTTGGGTGTGGAGTCCAGAAGGAAGCAGAGAGTCCCATGGGCAAAAGAGGACGCCAGGAAGCCCACACACCAAGCCTCTGCCGGTCACCCACGGGAGGGCCGCTGACCCTGCCCCCTCCCACTGAAAGCCTGTTTGCTTTTACTTTGCAAACTCGTTGATCTAATTTCTTGTCCCAGAGCAGCTGAGAAGGGTCAAGAGGTTAATACAAGGCCTCAAGAAGTGAGGGTTGACCAGGGGTACACATGCTCCTCTGCAAAGGGTCAGACAGTCTCCAGCTTTGCCTTTATAACTTCTCAGCTCTGCCACTGCAGTATGTCAACAAACAGCTCTGTGCCGGTGAGACTTTATTAACAAAGCCAGGGGGCTGTGCTAAGCTGCTTCAGTGTCTGACTCTGCGACCCCCTGGACTATAGCCTGCCAGGCTCCTCCACGGGATGCTCCAGGCAAGAATACTGGAAAGGGTTGCCATGCACTCCTCCAGGGGACCTTCCTGACCCAGGGATCAAACCTGGGTCTCTTGCGTCTCCTGCACTGGCAGACAGGCTCTTTACCACTAGCACCATCTGGGAAGCCCCAGGGGGCTGGCATGTGACCCTTAGTTTGCTGACCCCTGTGTGAGTCCAAAAAAACCAAAACATGGTATTAAAATAATTGGCCAAGCACAGCAGCCCGGGGCTATCAGGTGCAGGGCAAACGGCAGACGTACCTACACAGCCCTGACACGCCTTCTGTAATGTGTCCTGGGCTGAGTGACTTGGAGGTCAACACAGACCCATAAGCCTGGTTGTTGCCCCACCAAACGGTGAGAGGGACAGACTGCCAGGTGGAGGATCCCCAAGGCTTCCCACCCGGCCTGCTGACACACCAGCTTTGCCTCTGCCATCACCTGAGGCACGCCTCTTCCTGGACATCACAGACTTCCATCCTTCCGTGTATCTTGCTGTCTCTTTGCTTAAGGTCCTTCTTCCCTGCTGGACTACTTGTGGCCAGGGCCCAGGATGGGGCTTATGGCGCCTGGTGTGTAGCAGAACAAACCATGTGTGGTCCCTCTTATGACCCAGTCCTCGATGCCAGAAACAGGAAACACAGCTCAGGGAGGCAAACGGGTGCCTGGGGCCTTGTCCGATGCTCTCATCCAGGGGTCCCCGTCTCTGGGCCACGGGCCCCTCCCTCCTGTCGGATCAGCGGCGGCATCGGATTGGAAACAAAGTGCACGATAAAAGTAATGCACTTGAATCATCCTGAAACTACCCCCCTCCCCCACCTCCGGTCCAGGGAAAAACCGTCTTTCACAAAATTGGTCCCTGGCGCCAAAAAGGGTAGGGACTGCTGCTCTCATCCACAGCTGGGAGCAAGGGGCACGGAGGCTGAGCTCCTAGAGTATACGTGACCCCGAGGGGCCGTCTGTCCGAGCCCACAGGGCGATGTCCGGGGCTGTCTGACCGTGGAGTGCCCTGACTTCTTCCTCTGCTGTACTATGTCCCCAGGCCACTGCAGTAACCCACTTCTGTTCCCGCACCCCTCCTTGGGTTCTCGCTGGAGCCTGCCAGCCGCTGGGAAGCCATCAGGCGAGGGGTGGGAGGGAGCAGAAAAAGAGGCTAAGGAGATGCTGACAGATACGGAAAGCAGCTCCTGAAGAGCTCAGCATCCTAGAAGCTTCTGACACCTGTCGTTAGAAGGAACGCTCCAGGACCCCCATGGCATCAGGAATGTCTCCATCCACTTAGCAAGCGTCCTGAGCATCCGCCGAGCCCTACTCACGGCTGGGAAGAGGCAGACAGAGGGGACCCCCTTCCTCTGGTCCAGAGGGCTCAGACTGGAGTGTGCCCCGTATAACCGAGCAGCCTCAGTATCTGAGCTTCCCAAGAAAAGCCAGCGGGCTGTCACCAGGGGGAAGAGAGCTGACACACCCTTGCAGACGGTGTGGGAGGCAAACGCACAGCGTGGGCCTTCGACGGAGGCCTGGGAGGCCCTTCCAGGGGCCAGCGGGAGACAGGAAGGGGATGCTCCCCTGCCGGCGCCCAGAGGGAGGGGGATGCTCACCCCGACTGACTGGGACAAATAGGATTTTTAAAAGCCCAGGAAAGAAAACGGCAATAAAACAAACCGAGCTCAGGCTGGCTGGCGAGTTTTCAGAGGCGGGGAGAGGTGGAAATGGATTGGTGAGGGGGAGCCATCTGTTTGGGGCCGAATAAACCAGTGCGGAGCTCGCTTCAATTACAGGAGGGAAGAGGAAGTTTAGGAGCTGAGGGTCCAGTGGGAGCTGAGGGCTGGAGGGGTCTGGAGTCGGGGATGGAGAGAAATGGCCTCTAGAGAGCCGGTTCCAGTGGCCCCGGGGGGAGGAAAGGGAGAGGGTCTGGATGTGAGGGCCATGATGTGTCCCGCCGTGGGGTGTATCTTGGTGTGTACAGATGTCTCGGGTTGAGGCGGGGAGGTCTTTCCGTGATAAGAAACCCAATTAGGGCCCGATATGATTCGGGGTATAAGAAAACCAACGAGCCCCAGGCAGAGGTGAAGAGGAAGGGAAGAAGAATCAGTCGTCAGTAGGGAGAGGTCCCCTCCGCAACAAACACTGTTTATCTCCCCAGCGAGTTAAAGAGCATCCTTTGCAAAGTTTGAGAGGAGGGAAGAGTAAATTATCCTGTCTCTGGCAATGTACAAAGCCCTGGACGTGCTTTATCTCCCGGCTGCCTTTCGGCACGTGGGGTGTGGATCCTGGTTGCATCTCCCGTCCCCCCAGCTGACCCCCACTACCCCCGTTTCATTTGGAAGACAGGAAGTGTGGCTCCAGCTTCTTCGGAGGCAGCAGACCTGGGCGACGCGCACCTTGGGGTGGGTGTGGGGAATTATTGGGAAAGAAAAACAATCAAAGGTTTTCATGCCCTCGTGGGGCAAGATGGGAGAGAAAAGAAAACCAGGCTTGGCTTCTCTGTCTCCATTCAAGCCACCCCCCACCCCCCAGTGAAACAGAAATTCTGAACGGATCAGATGTCTTGTTTCCCAACCCCTGGTGGGGAGCTGTTCCTCCAAAGACAAGGATGAGTTTGCACCCCATGTTTGGGGCGGCCCCCATTCAAACCAGGGCTTCTCAGGTGGCTCAGTGGTAAAGAACCTGCCTGCCAATGCAGGAGACGTAAGAGTCGAGGGTTTGATCCCTGGGTCGGGAAGATCCCCTGGCGGAGGAAATGGCAACCCACTCCAGTATTCTTGTCTGGGAAATCCCATGGACAGAGGAGTCCATGATGGGGTCACAAAAAGTCAGACATGACTGAGCAACTAAACAACAACAATAACCATTCAACATGGGAGAGATCAGAGGTCGGGAGGCACAGGTGGTGTTGCAAGGGATACACGGGGTCACGACACAGGCTCAGGGGTCAAGCTGCCTCCCCCACTCTCTACCTTGGTTTGATAATCTGTGAAAATGGGGATAACAGCTTCCCCCCAACACACAACAGAGCTGTGCTAAGGCTTAAAGGAGACATATAGTCTAAAGCATCTCACACAGTTGTGCCCTTAGCACATGCTGAGAGCACAAAGGACAAATGAAGGGGAGGATGACAGAGTCAGTACAGGGGATCGGGTTAGGCGGCAAGGGTGCTCCTCTCTGGCAAGTTCTGACTTCCTGTTCTCTCCTGTCCTGGGCCAGTGCAGAGCACTCCTGGGCCAGGACTGCAACCCACCTTATAGATGAGGAAGAGGGGGAAGGCCTCTGGCCCTGCCTCCCTTCTGTAGGTCAAGTGGCAGAGATGGGACTGGTACCCACAGACTGATGTTCGGTTCACCGGACGGGCTGCCCCAGGGCCCGGGGATGCTCGAGTTCATCCTCTCCATCTCGAAATACGGTAGCTCCACACAGGTGTGGTCTGGACCCTGGGATTCTGCAGGGGTGTGTATGTGTGTGTGTGTCTGTGTATGAGATTTCCCTGGTGGGGAGCAGCTCTGCCAGTGGTCTTCACTACTGCGTTCTGGGGACGCTGACTGATGGTGTATGGGGTGGACTGGGGGGTGGGGTGGAGGGTCAGTTACTGCAGCAGAGCCATCACCTGCTCTCCAGTATCTGCGTCTGCTCTGATTTTCAGTGATGATGAGGAAAGAGCGACTGGTTCTTTTAAACCAGGGGGTGACAATCTATGGC
The DNA here is from genome assembly GCF_023699985.2 of Odocoileus virginianus. Lineage (NCBI taxonomy): Eukaryota > Metazoa > Chordata > Mammalia > Artiodactyla > Cervidae > Odocoileus > Odocoileus virginianus. The sequence continues at coordinate 56,736,591 of NC_069685.1, read as the reverse complement.
CCACGGGCCAAATCTGGCCTATTACCTCTCTGGGTTGGTAAGGTTTCGATGGAACACAGCTCTGCCTGTCTGCTTACAGTCTGTTTAAGGCCTGATGGTGAGTCAGATGGACCTGAGTATCTGTGATGGAGACCACAGAGCCCACGAGGCCGAAAATATTTACTCTCTGGCTCAGGGTTCTCCAGAGAAACAGAACCAATAGGTTATCTATATCTATATCTATATCTATATCTATATCTATCTTGCGTTGGCCAAAAAGTTTGGGTTTTTCCACAACATTGTAGGGAAAACGTGAATAAAGTTTTTGGCCAATCCAATACATACAGAGAAAGAGATTTACTAAGACAGACTGGCCCCTACAAACTGCCACCTGCAAGCTGGGGGCCCAGGAAAGCTAGCTCTGGTCCAAGTCCAACGGTTGGAGAACCAGGGGAGCAATGGTGTTTAAGCCCCAGGTCAAAGGGTCAAGAACCAGGGGCCTCTGGAGTGAGTCTGGTCTGAGTTCCAAGGCCTGAGAACAAGGAGCAGCAATGTTTGGGGGCAGAAGAGTGGTGTCCCAGCTCCGGCCGAGAGCAGAGTCCCGCTTCCAGCATTGTTTTGTTCTATTCGGGCTCTGGCGGAAGGCCGTGGATGGTGCCCACCCCTCACTGGTAAGGTTCCTGCCCTTTACTCAGCTCACCAAGTCAAATGCTCACTTCTGCCAGAAAGGCCCTCACAGACAGAAATGATGCTTTCATTTCTAAATGATGCTTTACCAGTTTTCTGGGCACCTGGTGGCCCTGTCAAGTTGATGCTTAAAATTAACCATCACAGACTCTTTACAGAAGTTTGACAACCCCAGTTCCAGTCCAATCTCATCCTCTGGCCCAATCCCACTTGCCTTGGTCATCACACCGTCACTGCCCACCCTCACCCACCCCTCACCCCAGCTTAGAACCTTCCCCCTGCACAGCCGTGTCCTTCTCACATCACCTTGAAAACCAGGTGTCTTACTGAGGAAACCAGATCCGAAAGAGACACGTGCACTCCAATGTTCATCACAGCACTCTTTATAATAGCCAGGACATGGAAGCAACCTAGATGCCCATCAGCAGACGAATGGATGAGGAAGCTGTGGTACATATACACCATGGAATATTACTCAACCATTAAAAAGAATTCATTTGAATCAGTTCTAATGAGATGGGTGAAACTGGAGCCCATTATACAGAGCGAAGTAAGCCAGAAAGATAAAGACCATTACAGTATACTAACACATATATATGGAATTTAGAAAGATGGTAACGATAACCCTATATGCAAAAAAAGAAAAAGAGACTCAGATATATAGAACAGACTTGCGGACTCTGTGGGAGAAGGCGAGGGTGGGATGTTTCAAGAGAACAGCATCGAAACATGTATATCTAGGGTGAAACAGATCACCAGCCCAGGTTGGATGCATGAGACAAGTGCTCAGGGCCTGGTGCACTGGGAAGACCCAGAGGGATGGGGTGGAGAGGGAGGTGGGAGGGGGGACCGGGATGGGGAATACATGTAAATCCATGGCTAATTCATTTCAATGTATGACAAAAACCACTGCAATGTTGTAAAGTAATTAGCCTCCAACTAATAAAAATAAATGGAGAAAAAAAAATTAAAAAAAAGAAAACCAGGTGTCTTTACCTCCTGGTTTCTTCCTGGTTACCTGTTTGCCCTGGTCAGGTATTTATAAGCAGACCTAGTTTTCCTGTGGCTTGTAAAGACAACAGCACTTTTTTTCAAAACAAATTGAAGATTTGAGGCAACCCTGCATTGAGATCGGGCGCGTTCAGGGTGGTATGGCCGTAGACGCAACCCTGCATTGAGCAAGTCTATTAGCACCATTTTTTCCCAGCAGTATCTCGTCACTTTGTGTCTCTGCATCACATTCTAGTCATTCTTGAAACATTTCAAACTTTTGCATCACTGTTATATTGGTTACGGTGGTCCATGATTAGTGATCTTGGATGTGACGACTGTAACCACTTTGGTATTTTCAAGTAATCAGGTACTATTTATTTATTTCTTTAGACCATGCTGAGTGGCTTGTGGGATCTTAGTTCCCCGACCAGGAATTGAACCCCGACCCTCAGCAGTGAAAGCACTGAGTCATAACCCTTGGACTGCCAGGGACTTCTCAGTAAGGTACTTTTTAATTAAGGTAAGTACATTATTATTTTAGACACAATGTGTTGCACACTTCACAGACTTTCTTAATAGTGGAGTGAATACATAACTTTTGTGTGTGCTGGGAAACCAAAGAGAATGTGTGTGCCTTGTTACTGTGAATCACTCGATTGATGTGGTCTGGGTCTGAACCACAGTATCACCGAGGTCTGCCTGTATGATCAGGGGGCACTATCAGAGGCCATGAGAAAATTCACGTTAGCTGGTAATCAGGGAGGTTTGCAGAAAGTACCATTAGGCCTCGCCCTCCCAAGGTGACATCCACTGGAGGAGACCCTAATAGGGGATGGTTTCCCCGGAGCCTGCCATTGCAGATGGCTGGGCCTGGAGACACTCCAGCAGCCCCCAACTCAGCTTTTCTAGGATCACAAGAAGAGAATATCTTCCTGAACACTCTGTCCTGGGAGGAGAGGATGCTGTGTTCAGAAGAACAGGGCACTCCTTTCTCCTTTCTCCCCACCAGGCACACACCCTGACCCTCTCCCAGCCTGCAGCACCATGGACAGCGCCCTCCCTGCGGGAGGAAGGCTGTCCAGGGTCATCTATTGGGGGTGCAATGTTAGAAAACTGCTCCCAAACCAGACTTAGCCAAGATAGTTGATTAAGTGGAAGACAACACAAAACAAGACAAAACCAAAAACAGCTGCCAGAGAGCTAAAAAAAGAAAACAACCCGTTAGGGAGAGGGCAATAAAGGGAGGTATGTGCTCACAGTGTTACTTCTGGGGGGAAGCCCAAGCCCAGCTCCAGCGGCTGCTCGTGGGGAGCAGCATAAGGGACCAGACTCTGAGTCACACCCCCTCCCCAGTGCTGGCGTCTGGCTGCGTCTGTGGCGGCGCCCCCCCCCCCCCCAAGGACTCCGACTCCCCCTCCCTGCCAGCGCCCCCTCTGGTGGCCCCCACTCTGCTCCCGGTGCCTGCCCAATCCCAAGTGCAGGGCAGCCCTGGCCCCGGGGGGCAGTCCAGCTGGCACGGCGCGGGCTCTCAGGCGGACTGTTCTGGAAAGGCCTTCTGTACTCATCTCAGGAGTCTCCATGGGATCAGGCCCTGGTGACATAGCAGTGGCCTTGACTGTCCCCCGGGGTATGACTGCTCCTTCCTGACCTCCCCTTGGTGCTCCCGGGTCACCTGCTGATCTCTCTATACCTACATCCTTTCCTCAAGCTTCTGGTGTGGGGAGAACCAAATGAAGATATCTGTGGCTGTGTGCTCAGTCGTGTCTAACTCTTTGCCGCCCCATGGACCTCATCAAATGTCACTCGATCAGACCTCCCTGGAGGTCCAGTGGTTAAGAATCTGCCTGCCAATGCAGTGGACATGGGTCCCATCCCTGGTTCAGGAAGATCCCACATGAAACAGGGCAACTAAGCCCACGTGCCCTAACGAGTGAGTCCAGGCACCCTAGACCCTGTGCTCTGCAATGAGAAGCCTGAGCGCCACAACTAGAGAGGGCGTGCCTGCCCAGTCGCGTCGGACTCTTTGTGACCCTGTGGACTGTAGCCCACCAGGCTCCTCTCTTCATGGGGATTCTCCAGGCAAGGATACTGGAGTGGGTTGTCATTTTCTCTTCCAGGGGGATCTTCCCGACCCAGGGATCGAACCCGTGTCTCTTCTGTCTCCAGGCGGGTTCTTTACCACTAGCGCCACCTGGGAAGCCCAGAGAGTAGCTTGCTGCAACTAGAGAAAGCCTGCATGCAGCGATGAACACCCAGCATAGCACCCCCCCTCAAATAATAATAATCAATAAATAAACATTTTAAAAAGTTTTTTTCACTTAGTCTGTAATGCCCTTTAGCTATTGGCCTGCCAACCGAAGCAGGCACCTACACCACCTCCCAAATACCCATCCCCTCAATCTGCTTCATTACACGGGCAAGCTTTGCCCTAACTGGGGCATTGCTCTAAAGGGTGTGTGGACACTGGAGGGAGCTTTGGAACACTTATTGTCTTGGATTCCCCACCCGGCCCTGAAAATGACTTTTCTCAACCAAGTTTCTCGGCAGCTGCGGCTGCAGAAGAAAGTGATAGAACTGGAGGCAGGTACAGTTGCCATGATACTGCTGTTGCGGTCACTTAGCCTGAGAGTGGGCTCCCATGGAATAATTTAACGATTTGTCATGGGAACGGAGGAAGGAGGACGAGTGTCGTGTGGCCTGATGTCCCCACCTCCAAAAAACAATCGAAGCACTCGCAGCTAGAGAAGGTTCCCGACTGGAGAGATGGGAGGCTGAGAACATTTCTTCCCAAGACCCAGGAGGGCATGCCTTCCCTATCTACCTTTGCGGCAGAGAAACGAGTGAATTAGAAAAGCCACAGGGACATCCACTCCCAACTGTGTCTTTCTCTGGCTGTCAGCTACGTTCCTTTTGCATCCAGAGCCTCAAGGGTCTTTCTTTAAAGCTGTGTATGCATATCCCACTCTGTGACCCCATGGACTGCAGCCCACCAGGCTCCTCTGTTCAAGGGATTTCCCAGGCAAGAATACTGGAGTGGGTTGCCATTTCCCACTACAGGGGATCTTCCTGATTCTAGGGATCGAACCCATGTCTCTTGCATTGGCAGGTGGATTCCTTACCACTGTGCCACCTGGGAAGTTTTCTTTGAAGACACTGCCTGTCAAAGCTTTTGAGTGGCTTCTTCCCTTCTTCGGGGGCCCAAGGATGGAGGAGGACAGAGCTGGGAACGGGAGAGGACAGGATGGTCAGGATGCCAGGTGGCAGTGTGGACGGAGGGTGTGGATGAGAAATGGAGCCACGTTCATGGCCCCGTGACCGCCTGTCTCCCTGACTTGAGTGGAGCTTGCTTCCAGGAGCTGGAGAAAACCCTTCATTCTACAAACCACTGTTGTTCCTTACACCACTGACTCTGGAAATAACTGGGGTTGGTAAATGGCTCTTTTAGGTGACCAATCTGCCTGGACGGAAGCCAATCCTGCCCACATGGGTGATGCAGACACCCTCCACCGGGGGGTGTGTCCAGGACTGCACATTCTGTCCATGCACCCGGCGACCAGCACCCCAGCTGCTAAGCCTCTCATAACTGCAACTCCCGCCGTGAAACCGCCAGGCCCCATCAGCGGGCAGGGGTCCTGCGAAGTCCAGCCTGGAGCTGTCTAGGGAGGAAGCTCTGAAGTTGGGGTGCCAGACACCGAATGCTGGTAATATAGGGGGAGATGCAGTGCTGGGGCAGATCTCTTGGCTTGTGGTGAAAAGAAGGAAAACCTCCGGACTTCCCTGGTGGTCCAGTAGCTAGCACTCCAGGTTCCCAAGGCAGGGGGTCTGGGCTCAATCCCTGGTCAGGGAACTTCGTCCTCCATGCTGTAACTTGAGACCCACTGCAGCCAAATAAATAAATATTTAAAAAAAAAAGAGTAAGAAAAAAACCTCACTCTTCTTGGAATGGACAGACTAACAGGCTGCCTGGTTTTCACGTTTTAAGAGTTGCTGAAACATCGGCAACCTGGCCTGTGGGGCTCCGGGACCGTGAACATGGCACTGGCCCATGTGTGAACTGGCCTGGATGGCCGGGTCCCCTCCACAGGGGTCCACAGAAGGGCTCTGCAGACTGTAACGCCTTATCCCAATTAGTCATCATTCTGTGTTCCAGTATTACACTTCTGCCTCAGAGGTAAAGGACCAGGACCGGCACATTTTATTTTAAATAAGGTCATACTAAAAAAGAGTTGGTACTTTTTGGTACCACAAGGGATGCGAGCCTGTTTGGTACCACAAGGGATGCGAGCAGGCACTGTGGTTGGGGTGAATTTAAAATGAGAGCTCTAGGCAGCGGGAGATGAGGAGGCTCGGAGAGTTTTGGGGAGGGGAGCAGAACCAAGACCACGGACGGCTCCGAGGAGTGACTTGGGGGTACCTTAACCCTCAGGACTTTCAACTGTCCCCAGGCCACTCGCTCTCTAAGTAAGACACGTGCTTCATTACCGCGTGAACACAGCTCCCACAGGAGTCCCTGTAGACACCCTGTCTCTCCCACTGCTTCCAGACACTAAAATTCCAACATCTAGCACTGAAGGTCAGGGATGCTGTTAAATGTCCCACAAAATGCAGGACAGCCTCTATCACAGAAAATTATCCTGCCCCAAAAGAGCTAAAATCCTGGTCCAGAGGCCGTGAGACCCCTGAGCACACCCAGCACCCAGATCTGGGTATCTAAATACCACCACCCACTGAAAAGAACTAGGGCTCCTTGGAGACATGGCTGGTTCCAGGGCTGGAGCTGAAAAAGTACAAGATGAATCTGCAATATCTTGTTACGCCAGAAGATAAGGAAGTACTCAAAGAGGGAAAAAAACAAAGAGAGAGACATGTCAAAAGGATACACCCCAGCCCGGAGGGGTTCCCACTGGCCAAACTGGGGGCAATCTCAATAACACAATAAATAATGATGATCATGGGTTATGACTCACTGAATAATCCTTGAGCCTACACTGATAAAAATTTAAAAAATAAATATGGGCAGGGCAGGGGTGGGGGAGAGGGCAGAGAGGCTCTTCCCAGGAGACTACCAACCAATAAACGTGGGCAATGAATGAATTACAAAATCACCATTTGTTAGCCAGCACAGCAATGAATAATTCAGGCACCATCAGTGGATGCTAACTGCAGTATGGTGAGCCCAGACACAGGATATTTGCAGAGCCCCAAAGCACCTCCCGAGATGAGATATTTACTATTAATATTGATAATTGCAAAGAGAACAATAATAGGTTAACAGTAGAAAACTGGGTGGAAACTACTTTAACCAAGTGATCAAAGATAACATCACCTGGTGTCCAGTGGTTAAGAACCTGCCTTCTAATGCAGAGGGACAAGGGTCTGGGAACTAAGATTCCACATGCCACCAGGCAACTAAGCCCTTCCAATGCAACTAGACAGACGCCTGTGGGCTGCAACCACTGAGCCCTTGAGCCACAACTAAGACTCTGTGCAGCCAATTAATTAATTAAAAAGAAAGATAACATCATCAGCAGTGGGACAAAGCGGAGGTGCCTCCTGACACTGGGCACCTCAGAGGATGCCACTTCTGAGGTTATCGCCACCAAAGAGCCTCGATCCAATCTAATCCCGAGGAAGCAGCCTGCAGATACAACAGGGAACATCTACAAGACAACTGGCTACTCCCAAACTGTCACGGTCACGGAAGGCAAAGGAACGCCAGGTAAGGTCTCCAAAATTAAAGGAAATTGGGCTTCCCTGCTGACTCAGATGGTAACAGACTTTGCCTGCAATGTGGGGGACTCAGGTTTGATCCCTGGGTTGGGAAGATCCCCTGGAGAAGGGAATGGCAACCCACTCCTGTATTCTTGCCTGGAGAATTCCATTGACAGAGAAGAAGTCTGATGGGCTACAGTCCATGGGGTCACAAAGAGTCAAGACACGACTGAGCAACAAACACTAAAGAGATGAGTAAACTAGATACAACATGTGACCCTGGATTGAATTTTGAATCAGACGTGGCCCCTCCGCCCTGTCCCCAAATAAAGGACTCTATTAGGACAACTGACAAAATGTGAATAAGGTCTGTAGATTAGATGACTGCATCCAAGATAATTTCATGATTTTTGTGAACTGCACTGCAATGATAAAAACAACCCTGTTTTTGAAGAAATACATTCTTACTTAAGTTGTTTAAAAAAAAAAAAAAAGCCAGTACCCAGAGGTTCCATTTTAATTGGCCTGGGATGAGGCTCTGTCTTCCCTACTTTTAAAAGCCCCCAAGGTGATCTGGATGAGCAGCCCACCCTGCCGTTGGTTGCCCGACTTACTGCCCACCGCCCCCCCCTCCATCACCCATCCAAGCTGGGGACAAAGAGTCGGCACAGAACATTGCTCTATTGAGATTCTGGGTTGGGGGACTTAACCACTACACCCATGATGTTTTTGTATAAGCTCAATGCTTTAAAAAACATCCCCCTTGAAATATCACTATATAACCACTCTGTTTAATGACACAGCACGTAACAGTCCTGAAGAAGCCAGCATCCGATCACCCAAAGGGTATCTGAGACAGGCTTGTGGCCACTTTGCACGTTTCAGCCCCAACTTTGTCTGGATTTAAAGGTGATCTTCCAAGCTCACATTCCAGGGGCCAGTGATTCAGCTGACGACACAGGTTCATGAAAAAACACTTTTCACTGTTCAGAGGGCTTTAGATTCTTGGTAGGTACAACAATCACTAAAGCTTCCTTATATCTGTACCCTGTACTTTTCCAAAGGTGCTTTGCATGCATTCTCTCTTAAGATTCTAAGGAAAACATCTGAGATGGGAGGATGGTTATTACTTCCACCCATTTAACAGGTGAGGAGACTGAGGCTCCGAGAGGATTGGTGAGCGAGTCATTGAGACTTTGGCCTCTGACAGGCCTGGGTTTTAACCCTGTCTTCCCTGCTTCTTGGCTGCAGGTAAGGGCTATCACCTCTCTAGTTTTTTTCCAGTGGTTAAGAGTCCTTGCTTCCAATGCAGCGGTCTCGGTCATGATCCCTAGTCAGGGGAACTAAGATCCCACATGCAATGTGGTGCAGCCAAGAAAATGAAACATTTATTAACAAAAAAAGGATGTGTAAGACTTAGGTTGGCACTGGGCACACAGTCATGACTGAAAACAAAACTAAAGCAGGTTTTTTTTTCATTTTACTTTTGGCTGCTCAGGGTCCTCCTCGCTCCGCTCAGGCTTTCCTAGTCCCAGTGAGCGGGGCAGACTGTCCAGTTGTGGTTCAGAGGCCTCTCACTGTGGTGGCTTCTCTGGTTGTGGAACACGGGCTCTAGAGCATGCAGGCTTCAGGAGTTGCGGCTCTTGGGCTCTAGAGCATCGGCTCAGTAGTTGTAGCACACAGGCTTAACTGCTCCGAGGCATGTGGGATCTTCCCGGACCAGGGATCAAACCCTTGTCTCCTGCGTTGGAAGGCGGATTCTTTACCACCGAGCTATCGGGGAAGCCCCCAAGGCAGGGATTCTTACGGAACGAGGCACCCCTCGCCCAGAAGGGTGCAGCTTTTGGTTGTCACAAGGAAGGCGGGGACATCAGTGGCAATGATTAAGTGGCAGCTCTACAGATGAAACACCCCTCAGACTCCCCTCGTCCCGTGCCCACAGCAGCCCTATTTAAAAACACTGGTACCCTCACAGCTCCTCCGCTGTTTCCTCTGCAAGTAAGGTCCCTTCTCCTACAGTCCAGGATTTCTCCACCCCGGCACCACCCACGTCTTAGGTAGGATAATCTGTTGCTGTCGGGGGGTGGGGGGGGGGGGGGGCGTCCTGTGCCCTGGAGGATGTCTGGCCTACACTTGAGGCCACTAGCACCTTGTACACTGTGACAACCAAAAACAACTGCAGACACTGCTGAGTGTCCCTGATGGGCACAAATGCTCCTGGTGAACACTCATTGCTGATGTTGTTGTTGAGTTGCTCAGTTGTGTCAGACTCTTTTGTGACCCCCTGGACTGTAGCCCACCAGGCTCCTCTGTCCATAGGATTCTCCAGGCAAGGATACTGGAGCGGGTTGCCATTTCCTTCTCCAGGGGATCTTCCTGACCCAGGGATCGAATCCATATCTCCTGCATTGGCAGGTGGGTTCGTTACCGCTAAGCCACCAGCAAAGCCCCGGTGACCAATTGGGCTGGAGATAAACAGAGGCATCCTGAGGATGTAGCCCTTTTCAGTTCTCTGGGTACCAACAGGTGAGGGAACTCGGCAGGGAGGAGGTGGGTACCCGGCTGTAACGCCCAAACCATCTCAGCCCCAAGTCTGACTGCGGCGGCAGAAACCCAAAGTAAGAGACCCCTATCGTGGAAGTCTGAGTTGATGTGGGAATTTTTTGGGGGGAGGAAACAAGAATGACACACAGGCTCCCTTGCCTGGTACATAAAGATTACATTCTCCTGCAGTTGCTGCGTCCCTGCGACTACCCCACGGGCCCTCGATTTAAGGCAGAAGTGAGCTCGCTTCCTGATCACGAAACAGCTGCTCTCTGGTGTCGCTCACATTTTTCTCTCCCCCTGCACCCCAGTACTTAACGAAAAAGAAGAAGAGAAAAGAATGAATTTTAAACTGCTTAGGTAAAAGGCAGTGAACACAAAGCATTATTTATTCCCTGCTTGGATGCACGGCGCTTAGAAAGAAACATGTGGAACGACTGATATTACAGAGAGAAGCAGACTCTTCAGGGAAGAAGGGAAAACACACACACATTCCTCTGCACTTCAGTTGAGCAGAGGGGGGAAGGGAAAAAAAAAAGCCACCTTAATTGATTGGAGCGCCTGGTTCTCTGCTCGGTACCACCCTCCCCGGCTCCAGGCTCGAGGCTCCATCCAGCCCAGCTTTGCGGGCTGGCAGCTGGGAGCTCGGGAGTGGTAACCTTGCTAATTCAATAAATGAACTCTGACAAGCCTAAATGGTTGTTTGGATGGATCCTCTCTCATCCTCCCCACCCTCGCTGCCCAAAAACCTCCAATAAAATAAATTACACAAAACGCGAGACACAATCTGAGTCTTTTACGGCCGTCATCTCTAGCGGGAGTCAGAAAACATGCTATGGATTCTGGATGTTGCTGGGCTGAGAGCCGGGCTGGCTGCCTGGGGGCCTCGAGTGGCCGGGGTGGTCTCCCTTCTCTGCTCTTCTGTTTGCTTTTTCTCCCCTTGGCGCCCTGGTCCCCCTGATCCCTGGCTGGGGAGGGGGCGAGATAGGCTGGGATGTTATTCGGCATGCTGCCATAGGTGTCTTCAGCCAATCGGAGGCGATGGCAGCTGCTTGCACCTTGCTGACAGCTGCTGTCAAAACACTCTCACGACTGGCGGCTCGATAATAACTCGAAAATGAGATACAAATGAGTGACTTCGTGAGTGGGGACGCACCACTGTCCCCCCCACCCCCACCCCGCGGGCTTCTGGGTGCAGTGGGGAACGGTCAGGGATGCTAGAGATGAGCGTTGGCCCGGGCAGAGGAGAGCTGGGTTAAGGAAAAAACCCCAAACCACCAAGATGTGGAAGACGGTCCCCATTCCTTTCCCCTTAAAGGGGGTCCCACGGGATTTCAGAACGGGTCCACCATCCTTCCCCAAAGGGAGTGCTGCCCACTCCGAGATGTGGCTGGAGGTGCTGATGGAATCTCTGAGTGGAAACAACCCACGGGGGTGTGTGTGGGGGTTCTTTTCTGTCCACCCATCTAGGGTGGCTGAGTCAGAAGCCCCGGTGAGAGAACCGGGGAGGGGGAGGCTCCTTCCTGGGATGCCTCACACCCACCCCCTGCCCCCTCGCATCACCATCTGCTGGGCTGTGTTTTTATTTATCAAGCCAACTCTTTCCTTCAAACTTAGGCTGTTACTCCCCTGGGGAAGCCAATGTGAGCACAGCTTGTATAGAAAAGCACAAATAAGCCCCGGGGAACACAAAGTGTGTGGTCAGCACTTCCCTGTGTTCCATAGGATGGAGGGGGCTTAGAAAGGATCTGAAATTCCCTTCTCATTGGCTGGGACCAACCCTCGCCTGGGATCTAAGGCAGGACTGGGATCCTCCAGGTGGGAGAGGAGGCAGGGGCCGTAACATTCATTCACTTGAGGATACGGAACGCCTCTGAAAATTCCAGCGCACACACCACACTCTGGAGCCTCTTAGAAATCCACTGTGATTTTTTTTTTTTTTTTTAAACCATTCTGGGTTGAGCTTGGCTATACTCAGAGAAGCCGAGGTGACAGCTCAGGCTGGGGTGAAATTTAAAAAAAAAAAAGCGCTTTTGCAAACAAGCCATTGAAGGGACTTTATTTAAATTCAAGGTAGGCAGAGTATAATTGTCCTGGGGAAGTGCAATCATGCTGCCTGGATTAAAACCTCTTCCACATGACTCTCTCTCTTTCTTCTCACTCATTTCTCTGCAGAAAGCTTTTATTCCCCCATCCATGTGTCGGGTAAACATTTAGCTTACTCTGTTGTGTGTGCGACAATGCGCGTCTTGAATAACCCCGTCTGTGTCACTCGTGCCTACTTTAAAGAGTAAACTCCCATAAAGAAAGGATCAGCCCGGTGTAACTTACTCTGTGAGCTGAGCCATTATAGGAAGCTTTTAAGTGCTGCACTCGGAAGGACAAGAGGCTCTCAACGTCCCGTGAATAGGTGAGGAGCCTGTTTGGGGGCCACGTCAAACCTCACCTAGAGAGCCAGGGAAAGGACGCAGACTAGAACTCAGGCTTGGGCTCAGTTCTGCCACTTAACCAGCCATGAGACCCCAGGCAAGGCACTTAACCTTGCTGACCTGCTGTCTCCTCATGTGTGAGATGGTGATATTAATACCTGCCCTGACTACAGAGCCGTATAAAAGAGGACGCGGGAAGGCACCCGCCAAGCCAACTGCTGTGTCTCTTGGTGGGGGTGGAGAAGGTTTTCTTTGGCTTGTGCTAGGTTTTCCAAAGGCTCTGGAATGAGGTGACGTTTCTAATCAGAAGAGAGAATTTTAAAAAGAGTAAAACTCTGCCTCGGGACTTCCCCTGGTGGTCCAGCGGCTGACTCCGAGCTTCCCATGCAGGGGGCTCCGGTGCGGTCCCTGGCTGGGGAGCTAGGATTCCCCATGCCGTGACTAAAGACCCTGCATGCCACAGCTAAGACCTGGCGCAACCAAAGCAACAACAGTTCTGCCTTCCTAATAACAGAGAAAGATGCAATAGAGTTTTGAATATGAAGGAGTTTTGAAATTCTGTAAAGCGCTGAGCAAAAAAAAAAAAAAAGAGAAAACCCCACTAAAGTGGTATATTATCCTGGCTCTACTGAATGCCAATAGATTTTTTTTTTTTTAAAGGGTTGGCTTTGGTGTTCAGGGCAATAGACAACAAAGGTGGGGAAGAGAGAAAGCTAGGAGTCACTCAGAGGATCTATTACAAGTGAACCGGGTCTTGAGTTTGACCAGGATATTTCAAGAAACACCCTTCACACACCACCCTCCTGGCCCCTGAAACTCAGAGCAATGGATAGCCATCTTATTCTGTCTTATTTTGAAGAACTAATTTTCCTTCTGAATCTAAAGCGACCTTCACACTCATGTAGGCAATCTGCCGAATGCACAGTAATGCAGAGATAGAAATAAGAAGTGACAATAAACCCACCAACAGCGACTGTTATTCTGGAGCACTTCCTTCCAGTCTTTTTTCTACCCGTGCTTACTTGGAGATCACACGGAACCCTATTTGGATGCTTTGTTCTTTTACTTAATTGCTGGACAAAAGCATTTCCCCTCTCGTCTGCGTTCTTTATGAATGCTGTTGATGTCTTTCTGGCATTCCATTCAAAAATTTACTCAACCCATCCTCTCTCACTGCTGAGTATTAATAGTGTTTCCAGTTTTTCACTGCCATGAACAATCCTTCATGGCAGATCCCTGTATAGCAAGTTTGTCCATACTTCTGATCGTTTCTTTAGGATAAAACTCTAGAGGCATAATCACCAGATCAAAAGGTATGAGCGTTTCCATACTGTGCTGCCTGGCATGGCAGCCACGGCCACATGTGACCATTTCAAATTGAGAGGAGACACATCTGCTTTCTAAGGGGCAGCTCAGCACTGAGATGCAGTTCCGCAGCCGCACCGGCTGTGTTTCAAGGGCTCACTGGCCGCACGGTCAGCAGAGTGGACGCACCTCCACGGCCGCAGAGAGCTCTGCAGGGCCGGGCTGCCCTCAGAGCGCACCACACGTCCGCAGCGTGGGCTGCTGCGCTAACACAACCTTGGCAGTGGTGACGGGCACTGGGCCTCCTCCTGACCTGGCACCACCTTCCCTCTTTCATCCCCCTCTTTCTAGCCCTTTCTCTCCTCACACTCGAGACTTCGGGCAGATGAGGGAAGGGCCCATTTTTAAAGACTTCATGAATAGAACTCAAAGCTGCTTTGTGCTCATTTTAACGTTTTGTGTAAACTTTGCATTCTATTCCAGAACAGGGCTGTAAATTTGTGCAAAAACTTAAGTAAATTAAAAAAAAATCCATCTTGCCAGTCCCATGGGAGTCCTCCAAGGGAGCAGTATCTCTTTAGAGGGCTGGACAATAGCTTAAGAATTAGCAGGTGCTGGTGCTTTTTCCCATTCTTGCTTTGACTGCTAGGGAGTTCAGACCTGAGTACCCCTTTACTTAAGGACTCCCCAGTATGGGAACTGTAGTATAATTTTATTCCAATTGACAGTTTTCTTACATTTCTGCAGTGACTGAACTGAGGTCTTACTCCTTCCACAAGTGGGTGAGGAATCTACTTGTAAGTAGAGAAAAAAAAGACAAGGTCCCTTTACAGATTCCTAGGCAAGCTGCTGACACTTTGAAGCTCCTTCAGCTCTCAGAGATTCCTTTTCCCAAAGAAAGGAAGAAACTGCACATCTATTCCTTCAAATGAGTGAAGGTCTGGGCTGTGACAAAGGCCAGTGGGTCTGACCGCAGAGTCCACACTCTGGCTGAAAATGCTCTGCAGAAACTCAGGTGGGACACACCTGGTGGGACGGTGTTAAAGGCTAAGCTGGGGGAGCCACCCCCCCAGATGTTCCTGAGCTTTCTGACGCTGGGCAGGACTGTCTCTTTCTCTAAGCCTGCTTTTCTGGCCAGAGTCACAGGGGATGGGCACACATTAAGAGTCGCTCAGGCCAGCAGCCAGGATGCCCTGTGAACTAAGGTTTCTACCAGCGTACAGTGATAACTGATAGCTGCAATGATGACCCAGGGTCCTGCAGGCCCCAGTTATCAAACATTCAATTACACTCCACAGAGTTCCAACATGATTCTATTCTAATTCCTTGGAAATTGGCCATCTATGCTATCAGTGGTAACTCTCCATTTACCTGAATGATGGGAGTGCCAGGCAGCCTCCTTGGGTTGGAGGAAGTTATACATTAGTCTGTAAAGGACGATGGAGCAGGCTGCTGGTGGGGAGGAAATTCAGCCTGGGCTAGGGAGTCAGAAGTGGCTTTGCCACCTCCCGGCTCTGTGACTGTCTCTACTCTAAACTCCACTTTCCTCATCTGTAAAATGAGCTGCATGATTCCCACAGAGTAAAGCCACGACATAGGACATTGAGAAGAACAAGGCAAAGCTATAGGGAGGGACTAAGCTGGAAAGATCACCAAGATACATTTTCAGGAGAGAAAAACTCTTCATGACACATGAAACACAGTGCCATTTTGGTCTAAATGGACCAGTGCAATTGTGTATGCTGTCTTTAGGTTTACACATATATGCACAGAATGCATGAGAAAAGACCTAGAAGCAGGGGTGGGGTGGGGGTGGGTGGGTGGCCAAATGGATCATGTAGATTTCTCTGGGGTGGCAGTGGTTAAACACTTTGGCTTTCAAGCTTTCAACAAGGAAAACATATTTCTGTTTTAGTTGTGCAACTAATTTTTTTTTAAAGGAAAAAATTAATAAAAAGGGAGAGCACGTACATGAGTGCATGGAACCGACGGTCACAGGGAAGGTATTCAATTAAGGATGAACAATTACTTAGGCTGAACCAAGTAAAAATGTTGTTTTTGCCAGTCAAAATTGACCTATTGGCATGCTCATAGAGTTTAACCTTATATCTGCAGGCTAAGGCATACCCCTAGTCCTGCCAGATGGTCAGAGGTGGCTAGAAGGAGGAAGAGAATGAAAACAAACCACACCAAACCGATTCAGTGGAAGGACTGATGCCGAAGCTGAAACGCCAATACTCTGGCCACCTGATACGAAGGGCTGACTCATCAGAAAAGACCCTGATGCTGGGAAAGATTGAGGGCAGGAGGAGAAGTGGACGACAGAGGATGAGATGGTTGGCTGGCATCACTGACTCAACAGACATGAGTTTAAGCAAACTCCGGGAGGTAGTGAAGGACAGGGAAGCCTGGCCTGCTGCAGTCCATGGGGTCGCAAAGAGTCAGACACGACTTAGTGACTGAACAGTGACACCACCACCACCAAACCACACACACAGAATGCTGGGCCCTGGGTTCACATACCTTCCCTGCAGTATGCTGTGTCTGTCTGTCCCAGGGCAGGGGAAGCCCAGCAAATCCCCCCTGGTCAGCAGCCCCCTCATTGTGCTACTGTGGGAGCTCTGGGGACTCCACAACCAGGGGGAGCGTGTGCAACTCCAAGGCTTAGGGTGTCAAGGCCATCCTGTGCACAAGTCAGGCGGCCAAGGCCACACCCTCTCCCCCACCCCGGAGTTGAGGCCTTGGGTACTGGCCTTCGCCAAGAACCCTGTGAGGCACATGGACACTCAAGTGAATTCATTTCCTTCTAAAGACTTTTATGCTTCGGATGCTTCACGATACCCCTTTGAGATGACTGTGGGCCACCCAGGGTTCATCCAAAATCTGAGTTGGGAAGTCAATGTTCTGAAATGCATTTTACAAGTGAGCAGAGGTGGAGCGAGGGGAGGCAGAAAGGGAAACCTAGCCATCGAGGACACCAATCCCACACATACAACGCCTGAAGAGTTGAAACGAAACGGAAGCCTGGGGCTGGCACAGCCTTTCTGGTTAAATTATAATAGAACAATCTCCTTTCTTTATCGAGCTGTGACTTGTACCAAACAGTAAGCCACAGCTTCCCAAACGTTCTTGGTTCATACCTAGTGTCCTTGACACTTCAGTAATTTTCTCATGGCATTCCCAGGTCAAAAGAGACACCTAATAGTTTGGTTATAACAGCTTGGGCTTCCGCAATGGCTCAATAGGTAAAGAATCTGCCTGCAATGCAGAAGATAGAGGAGACACGGGTTCGATCCCTGGGTCAGGAAGATCCCCTGGAGGAGGAAATGGCAACCCACTCCAGTATTTTTGCGTGGGAAATCCCATGGACAGAGGAGCCTGGTGGGCTACAGTCCACAGGGTCACAAAGAGTCTGACACAACTGAGCACTAGGATGCTATAACAGCTTTAGTCTAAACCACTAATGTGCCTCTGCTTAGTCACTCAGTCGTGTCCGACTCTTTCTGACCCCATGGACTGTGCCTGCCAGGCTCCTCTGTCCATGGGGATTCTCCAGGCAAGAACACTGGAGTGGGTTGCCATTTCCTCCTCCAGAGGATCTTCCCCACCCAGGGACTGAACCCAGGTCTCTCACATTGCAGGTGGATTCTTAACTGTCTGAGCTACCAGGGAAGCGCATAAACCATTAATAGGTATAAACAACTGAAGTTGCAGTTGGCACCATGACTGATGATGTCGCTGTGTTTTTCTTGAAAAACCCACAGTGCACCTGTGAGTTCACTGAGGCACCCCGAGGTGCCTCGGTGCACACTTTGGGGAGCTTGTCACTTTCACTTTTATCCCCTCCCTGAACCCTCCCAATGATCCTGACAGGATTGTACTAGTCTCCATTTTACAGATGCAGACACTGAGACGTGGGTTATTTAAATGACTTGTCCAAGTCTGACAGCTGGTGATGAAGGGGCCAACAGTGAAACTGCAATCTGATGGACTCCCAGGGTTGTCACATACAGTGGTACAGGTTGAGTACTGCACAACTCTGGAGATGCCACAGACTACGGTGCTGGTGCTCTGAATTATGAAGCTAATGGATGGTGATGGATTTAGCACAAAGCCTCCAGCTCTGACAATCCCTGCTCTGAGCAGCTTCTTGCTTTAACATCTATGATTGTCTTGGCCCCCATCTTTTTCCAACAAATTAAGAGCAGGGAGGGCAAGCTACAGAGCTCCAAAAGCTTCACTGAACTCTGCATAACCAAGTGAGTGACTCCTATTGCATGAATTGCATGAAAAATACAGTAGCATTTCAACCAAAAGCGGGCTCGCTAGAGAAAAAGATCTGCAGGTCTAAGCAGACCCAAGTGCCTTGGACCTGAAGTTTGTACTACGGTAAGAGCCTACTTAATAGGACTGAGCTTCTCACTGTAAGGTCTGCTGCCTCTCAGTTCGACCTGGGGACATGTACGACGGCAGGGGCAGGGATGTGGGGAAGATTAGCTACTTCAGTAGGGTAATTAAAATTTTTCTGTTTGTATTTAGAGAATGTAATTTGTTTTGAATTTATTTTTATTGGGGCACAGTTGCTTTGGAATGTTGTGTTCGTTTCCATTGTACGGCAAAGTGAAGCAGGGATATGTTTACACACATCCCCTCTCCTTGGATTTCCTTCCCATTTCGGTCGCCATCCAGCGTTGAGCAGAGTTCCCTGTGCTGTACGGCAGGTTCTCAGCAGTCATCCATTTCACACGTGTGTATCTATGTCAATCCCAACCTCCCAATCCATCCCACTCTGTAGTTTTTAATATATGCATACATATGTGCATTGTAACAGTGCTATGAAGACTCCTGGTACAAGAATGCTAACCTCAAAAGACCTGTACCAGGGTAGACAGCACTTGGGTAAAAGCAGACGCTGTTTCGTGCTGAACTTATCTTTACATGTCCAACTTGCAACAGGAGAACGATTAGCCAGAAGGAACAATGAAACACTTCTCTGTCCTCAAGTTGACAAGAAACCGGTTGTCCTATTCATTGATATTTTCAGTGACACTATAATGCTAACTTTTATTCTTAAGTAATGTAGATGGCTTTACAGAACCACTGAGCAGCGCTGCCTTAAAAGGGATGTCTGAAGACTGGCTGAGATTCTGGTAAGACAGAGATCTGATTATGCTGCACTGGCAAAAAAAATCCTTCCCCTCCTGCCTATACTTACTTATGCAAACAAGCATCCTCCGCATTAGTATGACTGACAGAAAACTAGGGACACCGACTACAGATCTGGACCTTCGGCTACATCTTCCTAATATTAAAACCCACATTCTGAATTTGGTTTCCACAAAACAACATCATCCATCACACTAAAAAAAATGTTGCTAATTTGAATGTTATTGATTTTGAATTCTGTTTGTATTTAATGTAAAAATGTGTTTGGTTACACGGTCCTAAGAGAACCATTAAGTGTTGTCGGTTGATGCTAGGTTTTACATTTGTACACAGTTAAGTAACATCATAATAAAAATACTTGCATCATTGCTGTGTGGGGAAGGGCCACAGGATTTTTCTTTTAAAAGGAGGGCTGTTTATATTCCTCAAGTTTGAGAAACATGGCTATGGCCTGTGATTTTACAAAATGCTCCCTCAGAATGTAAAACCTTTCTGGAAACCTTCGTGCTGTTAAGCTCCCTCACTCTGAGCATCCTTGGAGATGAGCAGAAAGATAAGGTACGTCTTCTAAGAGCATGTGGCTAGTTAGCAGGAGGGCTGGGAATAAGCAGTGCCCTCCCAGTGTACTGTGGGAGTTCTGGGTACCAGATACAGCATTCTCTGGACTGAAGAAGGGCCAAGCGCTTCACCAATAGCATTGACCTTGTCCTTACAGCAAACTGCAAACAGCTGTTAGTCCTGCCATTCTATAGAGATGAACAGACTTCCCTGGTGGCTCAGCAGTAAAGAATCCGCCTGTAATGCGGGAGACAACGCAAGACATGTGGGTTCGATCCATGGGTCAGGAAGATCCCCTGAAGGAAGGCGTGGCAACCCACTCCAGTATTCTTGCCTGGAGAATCCCATAGACAGAGGAGCCTGGTGGGCTATAGCCCGTAGGGTCGCAAGAGAGTTGGACGCGACTGAAGCGACTTTGCACACACCCACGGACAGAGATGAACACTGAGCCCTAGAGAAGCTGAGTCACCAGACCAGTCATGTGTGTGACCTGCCCTCTGCCGTGAGGTTCTGTTAGGTAGTTAGAACAGGGAAAAGGAGTTCAAAATGGCGGTGGCTAAAAGACAAGGAA
The DNA here is from genome assembly GCF_023699985.2 of Odocoileus virginianus. Lineage (NCBI taxonomy): Eukaryota > Metazoa > Chordata > Mammalia > Artiodactyla > Cervidae > Odocoileus > Odocoileus virginianus. The sequence goes on along the minus strand of NC_069685.1, from coordinate 56,716,647 downwards.
GGGAAAAGCCCTCGAAAATAGAACAGAGGAAGGTCAAAGGAATGTCCGAGGACCGGAGTGAGGACTTCAGGTAGAACAGTGCTCCTGCCTAAGTCCAATTTGCATAGGACAGGCCCGGGGGAAGAAAGAAACACAAAGAGGAGCCAAAGGGCTCCCTCTTTCTCCCTCTCTCTCTCTCTCTCTCTCGAATGTTGGGGTGCTCTTCTCTTCATGTCTTTGGATCGACGTGCCCTCACACCTCGAAGATGGATTTTCCTGCTATCTTCTAAATAAAATAGAGCTGTAACACTGATTTGTCTAAGAGCTATAACATGGCCCGCTCAAGACCTGAGAGCTATAACATGGTCTGTCCAAGACCCGAGAGCTGTGACACCCCAAAGGGCTTGAATGTCCATCACTCCAAATCTTTGTTGTGACGAGACAAAGAACCGAGGAGCATACACCCTCCTGACAGTTCTAATGGAGTGAACCCTGTATCCACTTCTCCCTAAACCAAGATAGTCCCTTCCCTTCCGGGAGTTCATGTTGGTTTCTGTAACCTAGCACCTGGCACAGTCCCTGCCTCGTGAGAGACGCTTTGTAAATATTTGCTAAACCCACGAGGTATTTCTTAACTAAAAAAGCAGTGTGGCAGGACCCCCTTTCCGTGGAAAGCTCTGAGACGGGAGAGGATTCAGAAGCTGCTCTTACTCTGAGGCATCCCAAGATTTCCTGGGGCTCCCTCCCCGCTGCCGTTCACTGCCAGGGTTCAGGAGCCACAGAGCACAATTACCCATGGCAACAATAAGCCGACTGCCGCCCTCCTGCAAAACCAGACAAAGCGCCGAGACCTTGTAACTGAAAAGGCACTGAATGTGGAGTGAGGAGGTGGGGGCAGGCTGCTGCAGGGGGCGGGAGTCAGTGCACATAGCCCCACCTCGGAACCGCATGGTTCTCCCCAGGATGCCCCATTCCACTGTCTGGGCTCCATCACCCTACTCTGGAAGGAGTCTGGGCATGAAGTGATAGGAAATATTGGCTGCACTGGAAGACCAGATCTTCAGAATTGCAAGGGAAGGTAAAGAACAACCACAAGAGACAGCCTCTCAACTTCTCAGCTCATTCTTATTTTTTTAGAGAGGAGAGCGAAGTAGATTTTCATACAGGTCGGGGTTTGGAACTGCACCACCACTCAGTCTGGCAGATGGAAATGTAAGAGCTCCAGCAACGGGTGATAACTACCATGTTCTTCGGCAGATACCTGCAGCTGCTTGCCTATCACAGACGCCACGCCCGCGTCCATGGCAGACATCACTAGTCAATTACAGTGCTGTTTCCTGCACAGCCCAGGCAGCCTCACAATCCTCTGAGATCGAACTCCAGCAGCCACGACCAATGGGTTTGCGCTGGCTCGCGAGAGGAGGAAGCCCTCTGCTCTGGCTGGTCTCGCCCAACCCCATCACTGAGTCACTCAATAAACAGACTCTCCAAGAAGTCACCAAGTGCCCAAGGTATACAGCGGGTGCCGGCAGAGCTGAGCCAGAATTCTCCCGACTCCCTGGCCGGGCGTTCTCACTTGGAAAATCACACTGGCTCCTTTCCAAGCTCACGGCCGACTTCTGATGACTGGGGGACAAAGGCGGTGTGGAAAAGGAGAACTCAGGTGACCCGAGTACCTCTTGTGGGCAAGCGCCGCAGTCACTTTTACAGCCTCTGACCACCCCTGAGTAGACATATTATTGCTAGAGTGGGAGCAGGGTCATTAAAAAAACAAACAAACAGAAGCAGAGTCTGGCGTGGATTTTCTGCAAAGCAGGCCTCTGAAATGAAGAGAGTATCATCCAGCTCACATGTCAACCAGATCCCTTGGGGCTCCCCGCCTAGCCTGCAGGACTGACGACCTGGAGATGGGTCTGCAGATGGACAAGAGCCTGAGGAACTTACCTGCTGGTTCCCTAGCTCTCCAAAAAAGGTACAGAAACACTTAACCTGTTCACTCACATTGCAAACAACCGAAGCTTACTATTTTTCCATAACCAAATTTATGCATAAACCTGGTGCATTAACGCAAATTTATGCACAAATCTGGATTGGCTCAGATGGTAAAGAACCCACCTACAATACATGAGACCTGGGTTCGATTCCTGGGCTGGGAAGATCCCCTGGAAAAGAGCATGGCCACCCACTCATGTTTTCTTGCCTGGAGAATCTCATGGACAGAGGAGCCTGGTGGCCTACAGTCCATAGGGTCGCAGAGAGTCAGACATGACTGAAGCGACTTAGCACATCACAAAGGACTTCTCAGGTGGTCCAGGGGCTGATACGCCGTGCTCCCAATGCTCCCAAACACCAGTCTTGCATGTATCCATGTGTGTGAATATTCTGTTCTGTGCAATTTTATCACACGTAGACTCGTGTGCCCACACAAGACACAGAACAGGCCCGTCACAGGATCCTTCCCTTCTCACCTACCCAATCCCAGGCAACCAGCCATCTGCTCTCCACCTCTGTCATCCTGTCCTTTGAAGAACGTTACAGCAATGGAATCATGCAGTATGTAACCTCTGGGGATAAGCTTTCCCACTCAGTGTAATTCTCTAGAGATTCATCTGGGTTGCTGCCCCCGTTATTTGGTTTTGGCTGCTCTGGGTCTTCAATGCTGCACGGGCTTTTCTCGAGATGTGGCGTGCGGGCTTCTCATTGCGGTGGCTTCTGTTGCAGAACACGGGCTTCAGAAGCTGCGGCTCCTGGGCTCCAGTAGCTGTGGCGCACGGGCTTAGTTGCTCCATGGCATGTGCCATCTTCCCGGACTAGGGATCAAACCCGTGTCTCCTGTATTAGCAGGCAGATTCTTTACCACTGAGTTATCAGGGAAGCCCGATCTGTTCTTTTAAAAAAAAATCACTAACTAATCTGGGGGCGGTGGTGGCATCGGGTCTTTGTCGCTGCGCACAGGCTCTCCCCTGCTGTGGGGACTGGGGCCACTCTCGAGTCGCGGTGTGCGGGCTTCTCACTGCGGTGGCTTCTCCTGGTGCGGAGCATGGGCTCTAGAGCTTAGGCGCAGCTGCCTAGAGGCATGTGGAATCCTCCCGAACCAAAGACTGAACTCGTGTCCCCTGCCTTGGCAGGCAGATTCTTAACCACTGGGACACCAGGGTGTCTTGGTTTGCTTCTTTTTATTGTTGAGTCATAATCCACCGTCCAAATGCAGCAAAGTTTAACCACGTGCCCACTGAAGGACATTATAAATGAAACTGGTAGGAACTTGTGTGTGCCTCCTCCTCTCTTCCTTCCAACAGCTTATCAAGATGCAATTCACATACCATACAATTCGCCCAAAGTGTACAATTCCACAGCTTTTAGTGTGTTCAGAGTTGTGTGACCATCACCGCAGCCATTTTAGAAAATTTCATCAGCTTTCACATCCCTTAGCTGCCACCCACAATCTCTGCCCCATCCCTAAACAACCATTAATTTACTTCCTTTCTCCGTTTGCCTCTTCTGGACATTGCATATAAATGAAATCATGTGATATGGGGTCTTTCATGTCTGGCTTCTTTCACTTAACATACTGTTTTTGAGGTTCACCCATGGTGTAGCAGCCAACAGTACTTCATTCCTATTTATGGCAGAGTAACATTTCAGTATGGAGACAGACTACATTTGGTTTATCCACTCATTAGTGGTTAGACATGTGTAAACTTTTTTCTTTTTTGGCGGTGCTGCATGGCTTGCGGGATTTTAGTTCTCTGATCAGGGATTGAACCCGGGCCCTCGGCAGTGAAAGTGAGAATTTGTAAGCAGTGGACCATCACGGGAGCCTTGCATATAAGTTTCTATATGAACACATATTTCCATTTCTCTGGTACAGATGCTCAAGAGTGCAGTTGCTGAGTCGCGTGATAAGTGTCTGCTTCATTTGTCTAAAACTGTCCACACACTTTTCCAGGATAGCTGGACCATTTTACATCTCACCAGCAATGTGTGAGTGATTCAGTTTCTCTGCATCCTCGTTGGCCTTTTGTGTTACTCTTATTTTGTTCTTTTAGCCATGCTGACAGGTGTGTGTATTTCCTTGGTTTTCCTCCGAGCAGAAATAAGATGCCCAGTAACATCTGCTGAGTCTTGCCCTGCGGTCTCCTCTATCGGCTACAGCTTGGTTAGTTCATGCCTCTCCCTTCTCAACCAAGGAGCCCTCGTGTTAAAAGCTGGATCTGAGATGCGGTCACCCCATAGGCTGGGCAGGGTGGAACCTCTGGGATTGGACCATGTAATGCCATTGAGCTGTCTTTTCTTTTACAGCTGGTTCGTGGAGTCCACTCAGAACTCTGGATCTCTTTCAAAATAAAAAGAGGTCCGAGAAGGACTCCTGCATTCTGTCTTTGGGACAGTCTCTTAGTGGAAGAACAGATTCCTTTGTATTTTTGTTGCTGTTGTTACTGCCTTGTAACTGTAATCACCTTCCCAGGTGGGGCCATCATGTCCTTTGAATGTAGTGATCCCAAGGACAGAAGCAGGCTTTTTGAATGAAATGGGCACAGTACCCAGCTTGCAGTGAGCACATGTTAAGTATTTGCAGACTGGCCCTGACAAGCATCACGGACATGGAAAATCATGGGCATAGTATAAAGACTTAATAGACATAAGCTACATAGACATACGGGAGCTTCCCTGGTGGCTCAGTGGTAAAGAACCCACTTGCCAATGCAGGAGATGAGGGTTTAACCTCTGGGTCAGGAAGATCCCCTGGAGAAGGAAATGGTAACTCACTCCAGTATTCCTCCCTGGGAAATCCCATGGACAGAGGAGCCTGGCGGGCCGTGGTCCATGGGGTTGCAAAGAGTAGGACACCACTGAGCGAATGAGACGAGCACATGAGACAAGGCGTGTCTCTGTGTCCTCACTCTGTAACGGGAAAGGTGGCAGGGAAAGAGAGGGACTGGGAGCACGGATCCGACTCTGCCACTTGCTTGGGGTTTTACGGCCGTGTGGCCATCTGCCTCATCAGCGGCCGTTCCCCAGGCTTGTGGGGGGAGGAACAGATGAAATCGTGAGCACAAAGGCACTTTAGGCCCCGGCAGGGCCTGCTGGTAAAGGCTGTGCGAACACCCGCCTGTTGTCAACAGCCCTCCCTCTCATGGCAGAGAGCACGCCCGTGAGGGATATTGACACAGCGATGCCGCTGCTACAGCTGACATCACACAGCTAACGGGTGGCCCCAAACCCCAAACACATGCACGTGAGTGGACAGGTCAGCTGAGCAGTGCTCTCTGGCCCCTGTTACGTGTGCTGTGTCACAGGCAAGGAAGCGGCGGGTGTGCAGAGTGCGGTTCATCCTCCCTTGGACCGCCCTGCCCCTGGATCATCCAGTTGGTTGCTTAGGACCTAAATAGAGGGGTCATCCTTAACTCCCGTTTGCATCACAGTCCTCATTAAAGCCATCAGCAGGACTCTGAAAATGCACCCCCATACACACCTGGCACCCCACTTCCACAGCTGACACCTGGTCCCAGCCACTGTTACCTCTAGCCAAGGGGACTACAGAAACCTCTCGCATCTCTTTACAAGATCGCTCGCAGATATAAGTCAGATCTCACCACTCCCTCTGCTCAGAACCTCCAGCTGCTGAGGAATAAAACACATAGACCCTAAGAACATGGGGGCTGAGAACAGCCGAGGCCATCACGAGGAACAAAGACACCGCAGAGCAGGCTATTACAAAGCCACAGTAATTAAGACTGGGGGTATTGGCACAAGGGGAGACAAATAGACCCGTGGAACAGATTAGAGAGTCCAGAAACAGACCCTCGCATACGTGGTCACCTGATTTATGACAAAATCAATACTGCAGAGCAGAGGGGAAAGAATGGCCTTTGCAATAAATGATGCCGGGCAGACTGAATATCCATGTGGGGGAAAAAATGTCCCTTGATCTCTACCTCACGCCATACACAAAAATCAATTCCAGATGGATTGCATAACTACGAAGGGTCAAAGATTTCAGAGGAAAACATGGGAGACCGTCTTCGTGAGCTTGGAGGAGGCACTGATTTCTTAAACCGGACCCAGAAAGTTCTAACCAAGAAGGGGAAGAAACAACAAATTGACAATGTTTAAAATTAAGAAACGCAGTTCATCCAGGTACACTGCTAAGCTCCCCACAGAATGGGCATGCAATCCTACATCTACCAAAGGACGCAAACCCAGAATATGCATAGTCATGTAAAAAATAAGAAAATTAATAATAAAAAAAATCAGACAATCTAATTTAAAAAAAATGAGCAAAAGATTTGAATAGACATTCCACAAGGGTATATTCAAGCTGGAATTCCAATACTTTGGCCACCTGTTATGAAGAGCTGACTCACTGGAAAAGACTCTGATGCTGGCAAAGATTGAAGGCAGGAGGAGAAGGGGGCGACAGAGGATGAGATGGTTGGATGGTGTCACCGAATCAAGGGACATGAGTTTGGGTAAACTTTGGGAGATGGTGAAGGACAGGGAAGCCAGGTGTACTGCAGTCCATGGGGTCACAGAATCAGACGTGACTTAGTGACTGAACAACAACATATTCAAATCACCATAAAAGTATGAAAAGGGATTTGACTTCCTTAGCCATCAGGGAAGCAAAAATTAAAGTCATGTGATGCTGCTACTATATACTCACCAGATATGCCTAAAAAAGAGAAGGATAGACACTACCAAGTGTTGACGAGGCCAGTGGGCAATTGGAAGTGGAACTGATTTGGAAACCATATGAGTAGTGTTTACTGAAGCTGACACAGGCTCACCCATGACCCAGCAATTCCACTCCTATGGGTACACCCTATAGAAAAACATGCACATGGCTACAGACATACACAAGAATGTTCCCAGGAGCATTTGTTATTCAAAAAAGACAAAACACCACAGACTACATAGTCATTGAGTCCAAATGTTCCACCCTGGTGGGGATGCTGCTAGTTCGGGAGGCCGTGTATATAGGTGGGGCCAGGGGTACGTGGGAAACGTCTAAACCTTCCTCTCAATTTGGCTGTAAACCAAAAACTACTCATAAAAGAACAGTCCTATAACAAAGCAAGCACACAACAAACCAAAAAAATCAGCTAAGCGGGAGGGGCAGAGATACCCTGATGAAAAAACGGCATGGGTGCGGTTTGCAGAAATGGACACTGCAATTCCCTGAGCTGAGACCTCACATCCTGTCTTCAGAGGGGTCAGCGGGGCTTTAGAATTGCCTGTTACGTTTGTATTTTTTATAAAAGGGGGAAGAAAAAACTACTTTCCGTGTATAATTAAAACTAGAAGACAGAAACAAAGCCCGTTAGGGATGCCCCATCTCCCCACAGGCCCCACGATCTCCTTTAGTCCAGGGGTCAGCAAACTGTCCCCATGAAGGGTCGGACTGTCAGTAGTCCATAACCTTGTGGATCTTGTCTTGGTTATGACCATCCGACTCTGACGCTGCTGCAGGAGAGAGCAGCTGCGGACAACACGATGAACGAGCACGGCCGGTCTGATCAGTGGATTCAGAGCCTTCTTTTTAGGGTCACTCTGTGGGGGTGGCACTTGGCAGGAGATGATGGGGGTGGGTGGAGGGGGGACCTCGGGACAGCTGTGCCCTCCTCACCCCATCCCCTTCAGAACCTGGCTGAGGGCTTTCTCTGCCCCTCGCCTCCAGGACTGGTCCAGGCTGGCTCTCTTGAACAGCCTGAGCTGTTTTTTGCAGGGCTTCTCCCTGGTGAAGGGGAAGTGGCCTCAGGCGTCTTCCCGGGCCTCTGTGAAGAGCAGATGATAGGGCTCGAAGCTTCTGGGAAAGTACTGCGGACCACCAGGAGTTAAACCTGCAGTGACCCCGCCCTTGGGTGAGGGGAGACGAGAGTCGGGGGGTGGCGGGGGGAGAGCACGAGAGAGGAACTCGGTGGGCCAGCTGTGTTCCGCCTTTCCTCCACAGCCCCGGTGGCGGTCACTGCGTCACCGCGAGAGGAAATGAGGAGGAGAGGGGGCCGGGGATGGATGGACGCCATCCACAAAGCGGGCATAACGGGTGCGCCAGGGATGGGAGATGCAAGCCGACTAATTAAGGCCTCCAGACACCTGTTGTGAGCTCACCCATTCTCACCCCTGGCAGGTGGTTCACACCTCTAAGGAAGGGGGAAAAAACATTCAGATGAAAAAGCGTCCATCTGCAGCCCGGTGCCGAAGGCCCAGCCGGCCTGCGGCGTTTCTGCCACCTGACATCCCGACCTCAGGGGCGGTGAGGGAGGGGCGTCTAGAGCGAGAGCCACCGGCTGTGCTGCTACAGAGCTGTGTGACCCTGGGCCAACTCCTTAACCTCTCTGTGTCTCCTGCCCACCTCTGTCAGACCCCAGAGAGGAGGGCTTTGCGGTTAAACCCAGGTGCTCAGCACACATTTACTGGGAACCATCTATGCACCAGGGGCCCGTGGCCTCCACAGTGAATGACAGACCAACCCCAGAGCCAGCCCAGAGAGCAGCGGGGACGCCCACTTGACAGGAGACAGGGGTTCGATCCCTGGTCCAGGAGCGACTCGCATGCCACAGAGCAACGAAGCCCATGGGCCACAACTATCGACCCGGTGTGCTGGAGCCCAGAAGTAGCAACTACTGAGGCCACGTGGCCTAGAGCTCATGCTCCACAACAAGAGAAGCCACCACAGTGAGAAGCCTGCACACCGCAACTCAAGAAGGGCCCCTGGCTCTCCACAGTCAGAGAAAAGCCTGTGTGGCAATGAAGACCCAGCACAGTCAAAAATAAAATAAATAAAAATTTCTAAAATGGACATACTGCAGAAAACTTCTAAGGATCCGGAACTGCTGTCAAAGATACAGGCTCTGTCTTGAGTCAGCCCTGCCCTGGGTTCCCAGCCTGAAGCCACTGGCTTTGTGCTGTTTAATAACCACAGTGAACACTGATTAACTACCCGCTTCGTACCAGGCACTGTATTAAGTGCCCCACATGCATAATCTCACTTAATCCTTTTAACAGCCCTTGAGGCAGCCACGTGGTAAGGGAGCCAGGTGCCAGCCCGAGCCGACTTGACGACCCGGTGGTAGGACTCTGGGCTCCGGAGCTGGTTTCGTTACTGGAGATGACAAGCACTCTGCAGGGCTGTAAAGAGCCAAAGCACTTCAGCCCATGGTGCCTGGCGCAGAGGTCGGGCTACAAAAGTCTGCTTTGTGATAGGGATAAACACTAGTGATTATTACTGTGGCATAATTCTCAAAATTTGCAGCACACGTTACCAGCAGTATGAGGACCATTGTTTTATGCTGGGGAAACAGGTACAGAAGGGGCAGCAGAGAGGGGACTGGTGTCTTCCTCCACCGCGACTCCATTCACTCTTTAAAAAAATTCCTTGTTTTGATGTGAACCATTTTTAAAATCTCTGTTGAACTTGTTACAATATTGCTTCTGTTGTTTATGTTCTGCTTTTTAGGCCTTGAGGCGAGTGGGATCTCAGCTCCCAGATTGAACCATAGCCCCCTGCACTGGAAGGCAAAGTCTTAACCACTAGACCACCAGGGAGGTCCCACCTCCCTGACTTTTCTAAAGGGCGAGTCTTGAATTGGCCCAGAGGACAATCCTGCAGAGGCGTGGATCTGCAGGGTCTTTGGGCACCCGTCAGGCTGGGTTTTAGAGGCTGGGGTCTGGGGCAGTGAAGCCCAGATGGAAGGCTGGTGGCCTCCAGGAAAGGCTCAGGCCAACACTGCCTCAGCTGAGAAGCTGCTGCCCCCAGCTCAGGGGCAGGGGCCTGGGGAGGGCAGGGGAGCTGCAGCTTCTCAACAGGTGGTCTCTAGAAGCAGACACACTCTCCCACGGCCCTGCACTCCAGCTTGCACCCCCTGAGTGCGTCACTGTCTGTCACTGTCACTTTCCTCCCTGGCCCTTCATGAACAGGAGCCCGTCTCTCCTGACACGGCTCTGTGCCCAGTACCTAGAGCAGTGCCTGGTACAAACGGCACACCCTCGTGGGTGGCAGCTCTACTAAACGATCTGGGAGACGGTAACTTCTTCCAGACGCAACAGAAGCATTAACAGGCCAGGCCCAGAGAGGTGCGGTTCCAAACCAGGGCTCTGGGTCAGACCAAGGACACCCCACTTCCAGCTCAGTTGTGTGGTCCTGGGCTGGAAACCTCGTCTCTCCAGGTCTCCAGGGTCCCTCTGGGTACAGAAGGGATAACAGCATCCCTCCTTTGCAGTGCTGCTCTGCTGCTTAAAAAAAAAGATAAGAGCACAGGAAAGCATGGTGCGGAGCTCAACACGCAGTGAGCTGTGATCACGCCTGGTAGGATAAGCCCATGACACTTAACCAGCAAAATGAACTGGACTGGTTCCCCTGAACCTTGACATCTTCCCCTGCCTCTGACCCTTGCGGGCTGCTGGCTTTGTTTGAAACTGGGTCTGGTTTCCTGGCTCAGCATGTCTCTCTGAGAAGACTCACAGCGACCCCTGCTGCCCCCACTTGGAATGGTCTCAAAACTCCTGGGCAGGACACACAACAAAGCCAGGCTCCAAGAAGGCTCTGGGTTATCAGGGACCAGTGAAAACTACCGCTGGGGATGGAAGAAAGAAGAGACGCCACGCGTAACAATGTTCAGGCAGGGACACTAATTCCCTGTCTTCTCAAAACAAACGTAAAACACGAGACCAGACAGCGCTTTTCCTTCTCCATCTTGGGTCTTTTGTTTCCCTGGATCAGTGTCATTCTCAGACTGCAGAACCAAGCAAAGCTGTCATTTCAGCGAGATGTGATTCTCGATCCACACGTGCAATCCTGGTTTGATCTGGCAGTTCTTAAACTGGACTCCTCAAAAATCCGGAGTTCGTTGAAACCAGCAGCCGCGAGAGGCTCAGGGTACATACCTTCTTGGGATGGCATGCTCACTCCTCGACTCGCCTCCCCAGATATCGGGAGATGGAAAACGGCACCCCTACTGTGACTCCACCTTACCAGGTTTTAACACCACACGGGGGGATCCTGGAATTATAGCCAAGACCCTACCACTCAGAAACCGACAGGTTTCTTCACATCGGCACCGTGCTGACCACGTCTGTTAATGAACGGCACGCCAGTGTGTGATTTAGATCGTGGGAAGGAGGACAGAAGTTCTTAAAGGAAATCCCTCAAGTGGCTTCCCATTCTTTAAACCACTGAGTAAGAGCAAAGAGGGTAGATTTCACACAATGATGATACATCCTTTCTAGTCTCCAAAATCCAGGACTTCTACCTTCCATCCACAGCTTACCTAGCAAGAAGCTAACAGGTAGCCTTAACGGGGACTGAGCTCTCCCAATCCTTGTGCCAGAACTGGACAAACGCGGGATCGACAAACAAGGTCTAATACACAGAATCCTAAATGCCCCACCCCAACCCCCCATGTGCATGCCAAGGAGCTACAGGTTCCCAGAACACTCTAAGTTTGCAGCCAGGCTTCCATAGTCTGCAAGGCTGGCGCCAAAGTCATCTGCCCTTAGGTTTTGAGAGCTTGGCGGCTGCTTCTCTGTGCTACATGGCACACACCTGGAGAGCATGCTTGCTTTAAACGTTTCCCCCTTAGGCCCTCTCCCTAAAGACACTTCATCCAGGGCTTGGTACTGGGTGATAGCTAACTTACCCGAACCAGCTGGTGCAATGTACCAGCACAGGGTTGCAAACCCTGGCCCCAGGCTCTATCTGGCCCACGCATAGACTCTGTCCCACATGAACTGCTTTTAGAAAGTGAATTAGTTGCCAACTTATTCCCTCTTAAGAATCCAGATTGCCAGTTTCTCTTTAAGAACCTAAGAGAAGAACCTAAGACACCTTGATTTCCGCTGGCCCTCCAGCCCGTCAGTCCCCACCTGGCCAGCTCTCCCAGGCTGTTTCCTGCCCGCCCTCTGAGAGACCTTTGAGTTTCGATTCCTGTGTTAGCGGCTGCCGATGGACTACATAATGTAGGTATGCAATCTCCCCTCATTTCAAAAGGGGATTTACACAGACAGCAATGTAGACCAGGGGTCCCCAACCCCGACAGGATATCGGAATCTCCTGGGGCATTCTGAAACCAAGACCAATGTCTGTGCTCCACCCCCAGTGAAAGGAATGTAACTTTCTGGGGGTGGAGTCTGAGCAAAGGTGCATTTATCAAAGTCACCAGGTGTTTCGCATATGCAGAGACGGCAGTGGATTGCTGGCTTAAACCAAAGGGTAACTTGGGTGGCAGGACTTCAGGCCCATCAAGGGAGGACCTGGGCTTCAGTCCGCCTGGTTCCTGCTCCTCCTGTAGGTCACCAGTGGGAATAGAGAAAAACTGATCATCCCATTTGCACACCTTTCTGCCCAGTGCTCTGAGACAGCAGTGTCTGAGATTAAGGGAGACACATCATTGGCGGCGAGAACATGACTTTTGAGAGGCCACTGTGATGGCCTTCAGTGTACCATTGGCTCCCACCCAGCACAGCCTCGCCTCTTACCTGAAGAGTTCTCGGATCTCACGGCTGTCAGCCTGGAAGGGGATGTTCCGCACCAGGATCTTGGAGGTTGTCTGCTTTCTGGGCACTTGTTTCTTCCGGGTCGATGTCAGGGCCGGCCTGGAGGGTCAGGGGAAGGTTTAGGGTTATTTGGGACCTCGGCATAGCTGCTGCCCTCCGCTGACTCCACCACCAAGCCCCGCCACCAGCACTGATGCTTTTGTTCCCTGCTCAGGTGAGGGACTCAGAGAGTCAGTGTGGATGCGACTGAGAGGAAGGGGAAGGGAAGCTCCCCTGGGTGGCACGCAGCCTAATTCTTGTCTCCTCGCTGCAGCTGTGGATGTCCAGGTGACACATTCCCACCCAGGGGGTGTCTGCTGCCCTTCATCTGGGACTAGCAGACACTTGAGAAAAGAACACCAATGGGGGCAGCAGGGGGCAATTTCTCCCCAAACCCAGTCTCCTCTGTATCTTTGCAGGTGTCCCGAGAGACTCTGGCTGCTCTTCAGGTCTTGCTGGAGACGTTTCATCACTGACCGGAAGCACAGCATACAAGGGCCTGGTGGTGGTGGTAGTGTAGTTGCTAAGTCATGTCCGACTCTTGCAACCCCATGGACTGTAGCCCGCCGGGCTCCTCTGTCTATAGGATTTTCCAGGCAAGAATACTGGAGTGGGTTGCCATTTCCTTCTCCAGGGAATCTTCTGAACTCAGGAATCAAACCTGGGTCTCCTGCACTGCAGGCGGACTCCTGCATTGCAGGCGGATTCTTTACCAACTGAACTACAAGGGGCCTGAAGCACCTTCTAACCACCGAGCCCGGCCAGGGCTGCGAGAGGAAACTCTCCACTGAGGTTCAAGGCCACCTGGAACCTGTCCTCCTGCTCTTCCAGGGAGACCTTCCGCTCCGTGGCAGCAGCAGACAGTCTCAAACAGGGGCCTGAGTCGATGATCTGAGTATGAGACTCTTGTGGCCACTTAGAATCTGTGTGATCCTGAGCAAGTTATTACTTGGCCTCTCCGGGTCTCAGTTTTTTTAGATGTATCACAGGCCTAATAACAGTGCCTACCTTCTCAGACTGTTTGAGGTTTTAATGAGAGAAAGATGTGTCGAAACACTCTGCACTGTGCCTAGCTCAGGACAAGCCCTCCATAAACAGCAGCTGGTATTAAAATGACTTGTTCTGACTCATCTGAAGTTGATCCACATCACCTCTTCCCTATCACCACTAAAAGAGCAACCCACTCCCATCCCCACGGCTCTGTTCTTCTTCCTGGCATTCGTTCCTGTCAAAAAAAAATCCATTTGGGGTTTTTTTGTTTTTAAACTTCATTTATTTTTATTTACTTGGCTGAGCCAGGTCTTAGCCACAGCACACAGGATTTTCTATCTTCCTCGTGGCATGCAGGGCTTTCAGCTGCAGCATATGGGATCTTTAGCTGCAGCATATGGAATCTAGTTCCCTGACTGGGGATTGAACCCTGGGCCCCCTGTGTTGGGAGCGTGGAGTCTTAAGTCCCTTTACACATTTAGTCGTGTGTCTCTTTGCTGTCTATCCTCTGGGGCTGTGCTGTCCAATACAGGAGCCACCAGCCACACGTGGTGAACAATTAAATCTCAATTAACATGACACAAAATTAAAAAATTCAACTCCTCAGCTACCGGGTCATCCAACCTCCAAGGTGGTCCCCAATGGCCCCTGCCTCTTGGTATTTATGCCCCTCATGTGTACTCCCCTCCTGCTCTCCTGTGAAACCAGGTCAGAACAGACACTGCCAAGACACTGCCACTTCCTCCCTGTTCTCTCTTGGATCACTCGGTCTGGAGGTAAACCAGCTGCTGTGCCGTGAGGACACTCGTGCAGGTCTAGGGAAGAGGCCAATGTGGTGGGGAACTGAGGCCTCCTGGCAACAGTCATATGAGGCCACAATTTTGGAAGTGAAACCATCAACCTCAGTTGAGCCCTCGGATGAGACTGCAGCCCTGCCCAGCATCTTGACTGTGACCTCCTAAGAGATTCCAAGGCAGAACTTCCCAGCTGAGCTGTTCCTGAATTCCTGACCTTCAGAAACTGTGAGATAATACCAAACATTTATTGTTTTAATCTGTCAAGATACTCAGTTATAGTGTGATAGGTAACTAACACAGTGGTACCTGTCATGTCTCAAGTGCTCTAACACCATGCGTGCAACAGTGCAGAAAACATCATAGGATGTTTCCATCCTTACAGAAGGTTCTATCAAATAGCACGACCTCAGAATGAACACCCCACAAAGCTTCTCCCTCCCCAGCTCCTGGGAAGACTGTCTGGTGCCCAGCAGACTTTCAGTAATTTTTGGTTGAATGAAAGACTAAATAAACACGGCCTAGGAGTTGAGAGCCTGCAAGGTGACTTCAGCCTGACTCCCTGGAGTCAAGGCACTGAGAAGCAAAGACCAGCACCAGCTAAGTGATCATGTGCAGGGCATGTGCTAAATGCTTTGTGCACAATCTCCAGTTTTCACATTTTACATGTTGGGCAAAGTCACCCATCTAAGGTCATGGAGCCCTCTGGATTAGAACCCAAAGCTGCAGGGCTCGAAGCTTGGACTCTCACTCTTTAAGTCCTGGCTCAGGAGCCTCCGTTAGCTTCTGGGGGCTCCCGCACCAAGCCTGCTTCTGGCTAAAGATGTTCAGCATGGCATGGACCAGAATGGGCGGAGACCACCAGATGTTGCCTAGGCAGGCTTCACAGGTAGCATTAAAAAAACAGACAGAGAAAGAAGAAACAGCAGCAGCTTCAGGGGAGCTCAGCAGCAACCAATCTGCTCAACAACCAGTGAGGTGGGGCGGGTGGCTCTGACGATGACAACAATGATAACGTCTGATCCCTTACATGCCGGCTGCTGTTCAAAGCACTCCTGGTGTATGAGTTCAGTGAGGATGTGCAAGCAGGTGAAGACGCAGGACAACACTAAACCCACCAGAAGACCTCTACTATTTCACGAAACTGGTCTTTGGGTGCAGTGGTCTGCTTCCATCTCTAACACCTACTGAACCTCTTTTCAAATTAAGCAGAGGCTGTCTCTGGGCACTGGTGTCTGGCTCCAATAAGGAAAGCCCCGTAAAGATGTAAAGAATAAGAAGTCTAGGTCTTACTGCTGCTTTTGGTTCATCAAAGCACCAACAACTCTAGACTGACTCTGCCTTGGCTCACTGATACCAGCAAGAACAAGCAGGCTCTGCTTGCTTCTCTGGCCTGTGTTCCTTTTGTTGTAATGAGTGTGCATTACACGTTTACTCCAGGGACTGGTGCAGTCCCAGTTCACCAGGGGAAAGGGCATCGAAGCTGGCATGTGGGGCACCTCCTTGATCAGGACGGGGCCCCAGGGGTGAGAAGGGTTGGGTCAGTGAGGATGTTAAAGGGCCATGAGACGCCCTCTGCGGCACCAGCGTCGGGGCTAAAGGGACGGACTCAGATTCAAGGGAAGGGGCAGGGGGTGGGGAGTGGAGACTCACTTGGTGGCTCGTTCCGAGATCCTCACTTCCAGCTTGTGGCCGTCCACGACGTGACCCTGCGAGGGGAGACAACACATTCTGTCCTTCTGTCTTAAGAAACACGCGCCCGTAGCACCGTCCTTTGCTGGAGCGGGCTTCGGCAGAGCGAGGGGAACGGCAACGCCGGCGGGGGCTGACTGTTTCAGGGCAGAGAAGCCCGCTGGGGTCAAGGACCGAGAAGGGTTTCTCCTCAAAGTGGCTCCTGCCAAGCGTGGGCAGCAGCTGCTGGTGATGGAGCCCCAGCCCTCCGAGTCCTCTCACGCCAAGAATAGCCTTGACCTTTAAGCCATTCGACGGGCACAGAATTTTCCATTGTTTATAAGCATTTTCAGGCCAAGTAAGCCCCTTCGGTCTGGCTTCCAGAGAGAGACTTCGGTTTGAATTGTAGGCTCTTGGGAAAAAAAAATCTAAATCACAGCGGAGATACCTCTAAAGTGAGGCTCTAATGTGGGTCCCTTAGGCAAAACTGGTGTATTAGCAAAATTACCCTTGAAAATCCTTTAAATCTCCCATAAAATACAGCACACACAGCCTTGTAGAAACGGTTCTGGGCGGCAACATGCCCATATGCAGCACAAAGCAAGGCACAGAACGTAACTCTCCCGTGTGCAGGGGGAGGTCTGAGACTCCTGGATGACGTGGATGAGAACAGACAGACCACTGGGCCTGCACAGCTGAAATCCACTTAGAGGAGCACATGGCATCTAACGACACAGTTGGATTTCCAGTGTCTCTTGAAAAAAACCACAAACAAAACAAAAAGCCAGAGACGATGTGGTATGGCTGGGGCCCACCTGCCTGTGAGGCGGTAACTGGCTGAGGCCAAGACGTGGCCTCTTTAGATGGGGGAGGCACCCCAATTCTACTCTGGGTGATGCCAGCCCCTGGGCTCGTTTACAGGGCCAACCTGGCCCTGTGGGCACCTGAGGTGGAGAGCAGAGAGCCTTTCCTGGTGGAAGAAGAGGCCACCCCTGCCCCAACCCCCACCGAAACCTAATTCAGCTCTTTTGGGAGTCACCTTGGGCCAAGGGGCGAGTCATCAAAATTCTACAAAAATGTCTACAAAAACAATCAAACGGGCTAAGCGCCCAGTTACATTTCCTTTAACCCCTAAGGCCTTTCTCTTGACCAGCAAGCTCTACTGGGACAGACTCAGTTGCCTGGAGGGTCCCTATGATGAAGCCCGGCTCCCCAGAGAGGTGGCCCTGTATGGGTGCCCTTACCACCCAGAGTCCAGCCAGCACATGTCTTAAACAAGGAGCCGGGAGGGCGTGGCCCTGGCTTATACACTCCGCCCTGGTCAGCTCCATCTCACACTGCCTGCCTGGCCTAGACAGACACGGGCCGTTCCAAATACTGGTTTAAAAGGGATCCTGGACCCCTGTGAGCCCCTTCCCTGGTCCCTGCATTTAGGAGCTTATTCAAGAGGCAGAAGCATGAGTGCCCAGCCTGCCCACAGTGGCCCCCCTCCAAGCCTGGCCGCCACCCTGCGTGGCTGCAGGAATGGCAGGTGATAGCAGGGAGCCAGGGGGTCTCCAGAAAGGAGGAGGTGCACAAGAAAGCACTGCTCCTGCCCCTTCCTGCCAGCGAACCTGAGCCCTTCTTATGACCTGGTCTTGGCGTTACTCCTTCAGAGGTCTGCTTCACCGGTCTCCCCGAGGCCTGGCACAAACCAGGCTCTTGATCAAGAGACTGAATGAGTGCACCGCAGAGAGTTGGGGGAGCCGAGGAAGCCGCAGGGCCTCAGGCCGCTGTCCCCTAGGGCCTCAGAAGATGTGGACCTGCTTGCACTCCTGCTTCATCTCAGAAGCTGGACAGGACACCCACCCCACTACCTGCCTAGCACCGCCCCTGGGGGACCTCAGCCAAGACCCCCCACTTACCTGGAGCTGCTTGAGAGCTTTCTGGGCCTGCTCTGGCTTCCTATATTCCACGAACCCAAACCCCATGGACAACAGCGCTCCTGAAACAGACAGAGCCGGGAGTTGCACCAGGGCGCCGGGTGGGGAGGAAAATGAAGAAGCTGGGACGGACCAAGTTCAAAGGCTTCTGGGGCCCCCTGGGCGTCCCCTCAACCCTCTCATTTCTTCATGCCCCTCTTGGTTCCCAGAAAGACCCCAGCCCCCGGCCTGCCATTTATTACTGGTCGTCTTGAAGAATCAGCCAACGTGGTTACAGAGCCGCCACCTGAGGCCTGGCAGACTATTAATTAGCAGATGATAGACACAATAATTAACTTTGTGATAGAATCCCGTCTTCCACAGGGAGGGATGACCGCCTTTGGGCCAAGCAGCAAAAAACTCAACCCGGGCAGTCCCCTGCTTCCATACGTAACGCACAGAATGGACACATGCAACAGAGTCAAGGGCGCCAGGGGCTTACTCTGCAAAGTGCTCCTGACCATCCAGTGAACTCCGGTTCCCAGGTTTCAGATATCAGCTTGGGACAGGGAGAGTGACTATGTTATGAGAACCCCTCTGGCTTCATACTGCTGGGGCATGAGTAGCAAGGGTTCAGACAGCCAGGGGCAGTGCAACCATTTATAGGGAACTTGGCTTCCTGTACATAAACATGTGTAACTGCAGGTACGTACGAATAAGCTCTCTCTTGACATCTCGCCCTTTTGACACAAAATGGGATGTCGATTACTGACTTCATTCTGTAACTCTCTTTCACAGCTGCACTCAAAGAGGGCTGGCTCAAGGCTGACGGGCTCAAAGGAGGTTCAAAGGTGTATCATTACCGCCTCAGTGGTCCGCATCTCTGCATCTCTCCTTCGAGAGACTGCGCCTCTGCCACGTGCTCCTGCCTGTTTGCATTTCCGCTCACAACTACGTGTTGTCACAATGGGGGGGCCCAAGGCAGGAAGGCATTCCACAAACAGCCCAGATGTGCGTGGCTCTCTGGGCAACGCCAGGGAGGCTCAGACGGATCTGCTGGTTGACAGGCCACACCACCCTGTGGGGACCTCCAGTATTTGTGTCTCAGAGGATCTGCGCAAGCTCCGTTCTCAGGGTCAAAGGTGTGGGTGGTGGGTGAGGGGTGTCTGTGCCTGCAGGCTATTTAAAAAGTGCATTGAGATGGTGCAGACAGCAAGTAGTCACAAGGTCAAGTTCGTCACCGAGTCACTGGCGCTGTGCAGATCCATTCTGCCCTTCTCCTGCCCTGGGAGGCTGACGGCCACAGACAGCACAACCTGGGCTGCCTGGCCACCTGGCTTCCTGCTGGGGTTCAGCCAGTGGGAAGCCCTGACTTGAGATGGTGGGCGGAGGAGAGGGCTGAGGGTCTTGGTTCCTTCCATGCACGCCATCGTCTCCCTGCTCTGGCGTGTCCTGGCAGCACCAGTGTCCAGTCCACACCCTTGGCTCTGCTGGTGGCTCTTCTTCTTTGAGTATTTCTTTATTTGGCTGCATCCAGTCTTAGTTGCGGCATGTACGTTAGTTGCAGCATGTAAGATCTTCAGTTGCGGCATGTGGG
Organism: Odocoileus virginianus; assembly: GCF_023699985.2. Taxonomy (NCBI): domain Eukaryota; kingdom Metazoa; phylum Chordata; class Mammalia; order Artiodactyla; family Cervidae; genus Odocoileus; species Odocoileus virginianus. Next base: position 56,697,181 of record NC_069685.1, on the reverse strand, counting down.
ATCTAGTTCCCCGACCATGGATTGAGCCCTGGCCCCCTGCATTGGAAGCATGGAGTCTTCAGCCTCCTGCCCGCCCCCCACCCCCTGGGAAGTCCTTGGGGGCCCCTCTTCTACGGCTCTGGTCACAGGACTCCCTCCCCCACAGCCTCTGGGTTCAGCAGGGAAGGGGTGCTCTCCCACAGGACCCACTGCCTCAACACCCCCTGAGGGTCCCCTCAGCCCAGCCCAGCCCAGGGGCTCCTTCATTACAACTGTCCCCTTGATGATCCCAGCTGAGCCAGCTTTCTGGTTCCTCTGGAGCCCCTCGCTGATAACAGACACTGATGGATGAGCCCCAGAGAGCAGGGCTCTCAAACAGAGGCTCTTGAAAGACTGTAGATCTTGAGAATTGCTCACGACACCGGAAGACCAAGTAACTGCTCTAAAGCTGGAGAGTGTTCTGGGGGGCCGGGGGGCAGGCTCCAGAGGGGCAAAGTGACACCAAAACCCGCAGGAACAGCCTCAGCTGGAGCGGGCAACCCCTCTGCCAGCATGACTCATGCCCCAGACTTCAGGGATCACCTCTTTTCCTGAACCCCGCACAACAGAGCCTTCATGTTGTTCACCTGGTACTTTACATTGTAGCCTTTCCTCGTAGCCTAAATTATGTATGTAGTTCTTGGGGGAACAGGGATGTTATGGTTTGAACTGTGCCCCACCCCCACCCCCCAATGTGTATGCTGAAGTCCTAATCCTTGCCTCTCCGAATGCGACCTTATCTGGAGACAGGTTCCTTACACAGATAGTCAAGTTAAAGATGAGGTCATTAGACTTCCCAAGTGGTGCTAGGGGTAAAGAACTCTCCTGTGCAAGAGACGTAAGAGGTGGGGATTCAATCCCTGGGTTAGGAAGATCCCCTAGAGGAGGGCATGGCAATACACTCTAGTATTTTTCCCTGGAGAATACCATGGACAGAGGAGCCTGGTGGGCTACAGTCAATGGGGTCTCAAAGAGTCAGACACGACTGAAGTGACTTAGCAGCATCAGGCTAAGCCCTAATCCAATTAAGACTGTTGTCCTTATGAGAAAGAAAAGGGGTGGTGGGAGCGGGTGGGATTTGAGCACAGGGTAGGTGTACATGGGGAGAAGGCCATGTGAACATGAAGACCTTCACCTGCAAGCCGAGCAGCGAGGGAACAGCCCTCAGAACAGCACTCCCTGACAGCCCTCAGAATGAAGCAACCCTGCCTGCACCTTTATCCTGGACTTCAGGCTCCCAGAACTGTGGGAGGGTGAACTTCTGCGGTGGAATCCACCTGGTTCCTGGTGCTTTGTGACGGCAGCCCAAACCAATACGGGGGAATGCCCCAAATCCTATGCCACGTGTCTGCTTCAAACCCTCCAAGGCGCCTCTGGGAAAAAGCCCAGACTCCTCTCTCCAGCAGAAAGCCCTTCTGTGATGTGGAATCCGCCTGCATTTCCAGGATCATCTTCTGCCCCTTCAGTACATTCCAGACCTGCTAACACAGCCATCTGCCGCCTCCTTCAGCCACACACCCCGCTAACTGCTCAGCCTCCCTCCTCTCCAAGTCTTGATCTGACATGGAGAACCTCAGGCTGGGCTCCTGTCCAGCCGGGTCCCCTGGGCTCTCACCACTGGCTCATTTATCTCTCAGGACACAGTCATGGGCTGACCCACATGGTATCCCTACAAATGCCCCAAATTGAAGGGACAGGGACTCTGTGGCTACAAAAAAAAAAAGCAAGGGCCGAGGGCCTGTCCATCATCTGTAGGAAGCCAGGGCTGGAAAAGAAAAACATACCAGAGGCCAAGGGACTCGTGAGAATGCCCAAGGTGGACTGGAGGGATGAGGGTGGTATCTGCCCGGCCCAGGCACCCCAAGGCCAGTGAGGGGCGTGGCTGATGACTCGGTGGAGTGTTTCAGGTGCCCCATATCTGGGTGGTTGGTCTTGGGAGGGAAGTGGGAAAGCCCACGATGGGTTGGTTCCTGCTCCTCCCTGGAGGGAAGATCCTCCAGGAGCACAGAGATGCTGGGAGGATGGAGAAGTGTCTGCCGCTGAACAGGGTCAACCCTGCCAGCCCCCTAACAGCCCTGCTCCAAAACCACCCCTGACAATCCAGGGTGGCAAAGGGTCTCAATTCAGGAGAAGCTGATGTGCATGGCTGCTCCCACTGGAAACCACAAGTCTCCAGGGACCCAGAAAAGACGACCATTTTGGACGAGCTAGACAGGGAGAGTTTTGGGGCTGGCAATGATCTGAAATGAAAGGAGACCTTCAGAACGAGCGAGCAAGAGGCACCCTCACCCCCTACCCAGAGCAACACCATTTCTTTCACAACTGTTTCTCTCTGACCGAGCTCTCATGTGGAATACCTGCTTTGTTCTTCTTCTTGGAAATGGAGCAGCTCTTCACCGCACCCACTTTGGAAAACACCTGAAAGAGAAGGTCAGCATGTGTTACCAGCTAATCCTGCAACTGGTGCAGGCGTGTCTTGAAACAGGGGTCCCCAACCTCCAGACTGTGGACCAGTATCTCCAGTAAGATCAGCGGCGGTGTTAGATCAGAAATAAAAAGTGCCCAAGAAATGAAATGCACTTGAATCATCCTGAAACCATGGCCCCCGTCCCAGTCTATGGAAAAATTGTCTTTCACGAAATCGATCTTTGGTGTCAAAAAGGTTGGGGACCGCTGACTTGAAAGCTGGAGGGGACCCAGTCCCCTGCAGGCGTGGGCAGGACGCGAGTAAGAGTGGAGGCTACTGGACTTCCCCATCGTCTTCCCCTCTGCCCCTCCTATGAATGCAACACTCTCGGCCACCAGGGTCTCCTGGCAGGACTGCTCACTGCTGTGCCCCTGCTTGGCTCCGCAAAGCCAGAAGAGTGCACTGGCTTGGCGTTTATGTCAGCCTCGCAGACACCACGTGGGGAGGGGCCTGTCTTCTGACTACAGCTTTCACAATGCATACGCCTCCCCAGGCACCCCGAGAGGGCCTCTCATGTGGCTCATGTGCACAAAGACACCCCTCCCAGTCCCTGGTGGTGTCTGGCCATGCCTCACATCTCTGGGTGAGATGCCCACCACACGGCCTAGCTAACGACTCAAGCAGGTGGCTGCAGGTTCTCATCCACATGCCACCACAGGTCTCGCTTCTAGGTGAGGGGTGGGGGGTGGGAAACAGATGCAGGGACCACCGGGATAGATCAGCAGACCAGAAGTCCCACCCCCACCCATTCCCTCTGGGCCAGGAGGTCACTCACTCCCTTCAGCGTCTCCTCGGTGGTGTCGAAGTTGAGATTTTTGATAAACAGAGAGCACCCGGGAAGGCTCTCCTCCTCCTCCTCCTCCTCCTCTTCCTCCTCCTCTTCCATCTTTGATGAAGCATCATGTGCCGCTCCGTCTGTCGGCTGATCACCTTCTGGGGTCTCACCATCTGCATGGGCCAATCCCCCCACCAAAAGAAATCCGTTAAATGATGTCTTATCTGCCTAAGCACCAGGACCTAAAGCACAGAACCTGCTAGACCAAGAGGGATCAAGAGGGTTCTGTCTCTGAGTGGCCAGTGTCAGGAAGGGACGGGACTCTGTGACTCTGGCTCACGCAGTGTTTCAGCAACTCTCGGGGGGCAAAGTGGGGGAGGGGGAGAAACCATCCTGCCCTTGTCTTCAAGAGAAAGGAGTACGCAGCACAGACCAAAAACCAGGAGCCCTAACTTAGATGAACCAACATTCATCAGAGGGAACAGCACTGCAGGAGAAGGGAAGGGCAAGAGTGAGGTTGTGAGTTACAGGGTGGGCGTAGGGCTGCAACCTGGGCCACCGGTCAGCCCTGGTGGTGAGTGTGGAAGCCTCTTGAGGTTGGGAATTGCATCAGGACTTCCTGAGAAGTTATGCTGCTGGGAAATGTGTTCTGTTTGGGTCAACCTCCCTAGTTTCTTTCATGATCAGGGTCTGGGGACAATCACCCTTCCCCCACATACAGATTTTGGAAGCTCCTCCAATACCGACCCCCACCCCCGCCAACCACCACCACCCCGGAGAAATCAAACCTCATCTTAGCCATTCTCCAAAGCAGTTAGTCCCCACCTCTCCAAGGCTCCCTCCCCCACCCCAGGTCTGAGCCCCGCACACAATGGGGACACTCTGTTCTCCTGCGAACGCTCACATTCAAGTAGTTCAAGCCCAAGGGAGCAGCTGGGGCTGCAAACCCATCCTCTGCACCCTCATGCTGAGCACCAGAGCCATCCCTGTCTCCCTGGCCCTTTCTGATGCAAGCCCACTGCTGGCCAGTCCTAATTAAACTTCAACCGCTTTGTCATGAAACAACCCTTTCAAGTCCTAATGGAAACAGCAACAGTGAGGACTCTGCCGTTCCACATCAGTTGAACATCAGCAGAGGGCAGCCTCTGCTGTTGGCACTCCCGTGGAGGTGAACCCGGAATCTAGACTCTCGCTCCAGGACAAAAAAGAAGAAATCTACATGAAGGCTCCCTCCCCCATGCAAGAAACTCACGCAATTTCCCCAACAAGTGACTCCATGGTGTGGCCATTTGTCCTCAAAACCCAACTTTCAAAGCAAAGTGGGGTGGGAAAAAAAGTATTGTTAATGATGGGGAAGAAAGCTGTGCTGAGAGGCTGACTCCAGGTTCTGAATGAGAACTTCAATCGGAAAGACGACCGTGACCTTCAGCTTCGAAGGACACCCGCCCCACTGGCTCTCCTTGTGCCTGACGTCTCGGACAAGAAAGCAGAAAGGGGCGCTGATCAGATGCCCCACTGCACGCACGGGCTGGCCAGGCACTGTGAGGATGTTCTCCCATTGCTGACCACAGTGGCCACATCACCATAAACGGGAGGGCCTGAAGAAAGTCCCAGAAGTCGCGCATCTGAACCCTAAACCCTCGGCATCTTCAGGTTGGGAGAGAGGTTCATGGGAGAGTGACTGAAAAGAATTTTTTTCTGCAGATAAGACTGGTGGGGTTGATGGTGACCGGGAGAGCTCATGGCCATTTAAGGGGCAGCCTGCTCGCGGCACCAGCCAACAGCTGCCACGTGGGCAGATGGACCCCAGTTACGGACGGGTGCTTGAAGCTTTCACAAGAAGCTGCGGGGTCATGGCTGAGGGCACAGACCTTGGAGCTGGCGGTTGCGGGGCACAGCCTGGCTCCTTCCAGATGTGGGACCTTGCAGAAGTCCTTCAGCCTCTCTGTGCCTCCTTTCCATTCAGAAAAGGGGAAGGGCAATCACACAGTTATAAGAATTAATGCACAGACACCCTGGCAGAACAGCACCTGGGCCAGGCGAAAATGCCGCGAATCCCCAACTCTGAAGGCCCATGGCCGTGGGAGGCAGGCTGGCCTGTGGTCGGCTTTAGAGAACAGCTGGAGGGTGCCACAGCTCTGAGTCCGGGGGACTGTGTCTCTGCCGGCCATGTCCCTGGGAAGGGCTTCCTCCTCCCTGGGTGGCCAGGCCCTGCTGTGGGCCATGCCTGCGTCTAGAAAGGCATGCAAATGGCCTAGGACGAAGCCAGAGGTCAAGTGAAGTGCGCTTCTGCCCCTGACCTCCAGTGAGCAGAGGACAGGAAGACTGGGAAGGAGAAAGGATGTATCATGAACCAAACAGACCGCTTGCCAATGACCTCACCAGGATCCAGGAAAAGAGGGAAGAAGCAGGAGCAGGATGGGGTGGGGGTGGGGGTGCTGGGGACCAGGGGGAAGGCTTGGAAAGCAAGGTGGGGTGGAAGGGGGCTGGGAGAGGCAGGGGGTGGGGGCTATGCTTCCATCTGTGGTTGGCACAATAAAATCCAGTCACGCGTCGCCACATGGGGCTTTATTATAATCGGGCCGCAGAATTTACGGTGTCTCCCTCCCCTTCCCGGCTCTGGGCGCGGAAAGCTGACAGCACAGACTGTTATCAGTTGCAAGCAGCTTTTCAGGACCTCCCCCCACTCGGAGCCCTTTATCTGGAGGTGAGGGTCTTGGTTGTGGGGAGATAAAACACACTGTCCCCCTCCCTCGAGACGGGTACAGAGAACGGAGGGCTTTGCAGAAAAGGCGGCAGGGGCAGGGGGAGGGGAGAGGGGGGCAGTGAACAAAAACTCCTCCATCCATTCCCCTCCTGCTCGGCTTCCTGGGGAGCCTGGGAAAATCCAGGGCTGGCGGCTGGCTGAGTCCCCGGGGCCAAGGGGACTGGGAACTGGGGAAGCTTCGCGGACAGTGTGTAGAGGGCGGGCGTGGGGGAGGAGCGGGTGAAAACGAACAGCTCGGGGACCATGTATGTGATACGAGTAAGAAAGAGAACAAAAAAGGGTGAAAGGAGGCCGGGAGATGAGCTCTGTGGGGATCTGCCTGCCGACGACGCAGGACTCAGTGGGGCCTGAAATCAGCAAAGGCGCGCACAACTTCTTGGCCCCAAATCCCCTGTATTTGCCACAACTATGGGCTCCCTCCTCCCCGCTCCAAGGCCGCCTTTGTATGAGTTATGGCAGGACCTTGGACAGCAGCCCCTTGGAGGAGGCAGGGCCTGGCCCGGGATGCTCAACACCTGCAATCGAGGGGTGGGCGGGGCGGTCCTCTACCTTCTGACCAGCGTACACTATTTCGGCAAAGCCTCCCCTTGCAGGGCTCCAAAACATTCTGCATCCAGGGCCCATGTCTATGACTGTGACATCTCGGCTACCCCCTAAAAGCTCCCCCTGTCCCCCGGCCAGCCCAGGAGCTTCTGGAGAAGGTGGTATGTGTTGGGCCCATCCTGGTCACCCCAGCTCAGCAGCTGGCACCTGGCCGATGCTCAGGGCTGAGTTCGAGACCATCCTTTCAGCTGACAGTGCTGAACCAGGCAGGACGCAGGTCAGACTAACGGTGATGGACGGGTGGCTTCTCACCGCTCTCTCATAAACGCCTTCTGCCCGATGTACAGATGCAGAACAGCATCGGAGAAGGCTGGTGGCCCGCCCGGCCACGGGGCTAGGAGAGGACAAAGAAGACAGAGGCTTCCCCAGGAGCCGTAAGCCTCACATCCTGAGGAGCCGGGGTGCCTAGTACAGGGCCTGGCAGTGAGGAAATGTGGCTTTGGCCCGCGGACTTGCTCAGCACCCACTTCCTGCTCTCCCACATGACACCAGGTGCTTTTTCGGGTGCTGGGGTATAGCAGTGCGGAAGCAAAAGCAGTGCCCGCCCTGTGGGATGGACGGCTAGTGAGGGAGTTGGACAGACAGGAAGCGAAGCAGTAAGGATGCACATCTGGAAGTGATAAGCGTTTACAACAAAGTTAAGAACAAGGTGAGGACTTCCCTGGTGGTCCCATGGTTAAGAATCTGCCTGCCGATGCAGGGGACACAGGTTCGATCCCAGATTGGGGAAGATTTCACATACTGCCTTGGGGCAACTAAGCACATGAGCCACAACTACTAAGCCCACATGCCCTAGAGCCTGTGCTCTGCAAGAAGAGAAACCACCGCGATGAGAAGCCTGAGCACTTCAATGAACAGTAGCCCCCATTCGCCGCAACTAGAGAAAGCCCACGTGCAGCAACCCAGCTTGCACAGCCAAAACTTAATTAATTTTAACTAAAGAGGGAGATGAGACGGTGGGTGTAAATCGGCACCCATGAGGGGAGCCACGGCGATGACTGGCACGGATGGCGCCACGTGCTGATGCTGGGCTAACGATGGAGAACAGAGCTTCCAACGTCACCAAGCTCTACTACGTGCTGGGGCTCGGGACACAAGGCCAAGGATGACCCAGCCCCTACTTGTCACAGGGGGAGACAGAGAAGCACAGAAACCCCTCTTCCTGCATTCATTCACTCCTTTCGACTCACATTCCTCGAGCCACTCCATACCTGGGGCCCCATGGTGTGCCTGGCGCCCAGCAGAGTAGGAGGGTGATGCCCTCATGGTCCCCCCTCCAGCAGTGAGTAGGAGGGCGATGCCCTCATGGTCCCCCCTCCAGCAGTGAGTAGGAGGGCGATGCCCTCATGGTCCCCCCTCCAGCAGTGAGTAGAAGGGCGGCTCCATGCCCTCATGGTCCCCCCTCCAGCAGTGAGTAGAAGGGCGGCTCCATGCCCTCATGGTCCCCCCTCCAGCAGTGAGCAGGAGGGCGGCTCCATGCCCTCATGGTCCCCACTCCAGCAGTGAGTAGGAGGGCGATGCCCTCATGGTCCCCCCTCCAGCAGTGAGTAGGAGGGCGGCTCCATGCCCTCATGGTCCCCCCTCCAGCAGTGAGCAGGAGGGCGGCTCCATGCCCTCATGGTCCCCCCTCCAGCAGTGAGCAGGAGGGCGGCTCCATGCCCTCATGGTCCCCCCTCCAGCAGTGAGTAGGAGGGCGGCTCCATGCCCTCATGGTCCCCCCTCCAGCAGTGAGCAGGAGTTTAATAACTTAAGTGAAAATCAAAGTTGACTATAATTTGAGGCTGCAGGGGACGTCACAATTACAGGGGACACTCCTGACATTCAGGGAGCAGGGTCAGCAAGATGTCTCACCGTTCAATTCGCACAACAGGGCTGACGAGGGAGAGCTGTGCTGCGGACTGCCAGCGGCGCCCCCACCCTGCCCAAGCATGAAGCGGGTGGGGTCGCAGGTCCGTCCCCTTTCCTGCCTTTGCAGTCACTGGACACCAGAGGGAGCCATCCCAAGAACCCGGAGATTGAGGACCTCTTACAACAGCCCACAACAGCCAGGCTCACCTATCCTGGCAGATCTATCAACTAGAAGGTGGTCTTCTCTTGCTCTGCTCTGAATCCCTCCTAACAAATTCTAGTTGCTTCTTTTTCCCCTTTCACAACCTTTACTTGACAAATCAAAAAAAGTCAGCTTACCTTAACCATACCCATCATTTTTACGTTCTGTTTTTTAAGGACATTTTTCATGCCTATAAAATCAAAAAGTCGGGCACCCACCAGTGTCAGGATGAAAAAAACTTTCAACCGAATACCTGATACACACTTCGGTGCTGCCCCCAGTCCGCCCTTCCCCTGCCTGTTGCCTCAGGACACCCTGATCTCAGACCCGGCTCTCACCTGTTTCTGCCTCCATCCTGTCCGTTCCCGCTGGTTCCACTGGTGCGTCTTGGAGTTCTTCTTTCTGGGGGGCTGGACTGGAAAAGACGCCCATCGGAGCCCACTCCAGATAAAGGGGGACGTGGTGGAACTGCAGAGAAGCGGGGAGAGGGACTCAGTCCACGACACAGACCAAGAGCCTGAGGCTCAGAGTATGGGTGACTCCCTCCCCACCACCCCAGGCAGTGGAGTCAGGAGGGGCACAGCCTAGAACCCTACGTGCCGTCTGAGGCCTGAGAACACGGGGGCCCTTGCTGGTTCAGGGGAGAGGTCAGAGCATCTGCTGTCGCTGGACACATCTGTGTCCCCTTAACCTTCTCCAATGGGGTGTGAATGGCAGCAGAATTGGGGGCAGAGCCACGGATACAGGGCAGCCCCCCTGGAGGAGGTACAGCAGGCTGTGGGGCACCAGGCTTTCTCTCCTTCCACAGACACACACTCACAGAGAGCGCTTGTGCACACATGTGCGTGCAGAGGGTTTTTGTTTTGAAAGGATAAACAAGACAAACAGTCTGCAAAGCATTGAAGTGCTTGACAGAGAGCAGCTACTTGCAGTGGGTTCAATGGTGGCCCTTCAAATGATAAGTCCATGTCCCAATTCCCAGAACATCTGAATGTGGAAAAAACGTCTTTGCAAAAGTTTGTTAAGTAAATGATTCTGAGATGAGGTCACTCTGGATTACTTGGTAAGGCCCTAAATCCAATGACAAGAATTCGTGTAAGAGAAAAGGAGAGGGAAGATCTGAGTTGAAGAAAAGGAGAAAGCTGTGTGGACAGAAGCAGAGACTGGAGTGATGTGGCCACAAGTCAAGGGATGACTAGAGTCATCATATCCCAGAAGGGGCCAGGAAAGATCTGTGCCCCGACCTCTAAGAGCCTTCAGAGAGAGCATTGCCCTTGGCCCTTGAACACCTTGATTTCAGAGTTCAGACCCCCAGAACTGTGACAGAAAACATTTCTGTTCCTTTAAGCCACTAAATTGGTGTTATTATGGCAACCACAGAAAGGAATACACTAATATATATATTTTTTCTGCTGTTACCAAAGGGCTTCCCAGGTGGCACTAGTGGTAAAGAACCTGCTTGCCAATGCAGCAGATATAAGACAACAGTTTCGATCCCTGGGTCAGGAAGATCCCCTGGAGGAGGGCATGGTAACCCACTCCATTATTCCTGCCTGGAGAATCCTATGGACACAGGAGCCTGGCAGGCTGCAGTTCACGGGGTCACAAACAGTCGGACACAACTGCAGTGACTTAGCATACACCAAAAAACAGGAGGTAGCCTGCCTTTCAGCTTTCAACTAATCGTAGGTACAAGGCATCCAAAGCACCATGGATGATGGTTCAAGTTTACAGGGGACTAGAAAGCTGACGGACCCAGCGTCAGCAGGGAACCAAGGCAGGCTTCCCGGGGGATGTTTGGAGCCTGCCTTTCACATTCCCCATTCAGAGGTGCTCCCAGGGGTGGGGTGACAGTTGCAATCTTGACAGAGACAGGTGGTTTCCAGCACAAGTAGGGTCTAAGATCTAAGCCAGGACGGCCTATCTGTCAGCTCCCTCCGTCCTCTCCTGCAAGCGGGGCTCGGGTGGCCTTACCTTGGAGTAGGCTAGGTGTCGGAAGGCCTTGCGGGCCTCCAGCGGCTCCAAGAACTCCACGATGGCCGTGACGCCGCCCTCCGGCAGGAGCACACGGCCCAGGCTGCCGAAGCGGCTGAACGTCTCCTGCAGCTCAGCCGCCAGGGTGCCTGCAGGGAGATTCTTCACCAGGATCACAGTCTTGCTTCGCTCGGCGGCAGCCTACAGGGAGGGGACAGCTCAGTTGCGATGACGGGAGGGAGTCACTGGCCCTCCGGTTGCAGCAAGTGATGGGTGGGTAAACCCAGACCAGGCACCCATGTAAGACCTTAGGTACCAGGCCCTTAGGAATCTGGCCCAGGAGACCCCGCTCTCTCTGGAGGGGGATGAGGGGTGGGGATGAGGGTGAGGGCTCCAGGGTTGGACCCCCCACCCCGACCCGGGTCAAATTCCAGCCCCATCATTTCTGAGGCGAGGCAGATTCTGACACTGCCCGACCACAGCCCTCGGTGGACCTTCTGGAACACTCCAGCCAGGGCTGGGAGCTGCATCCCGGCACTCAGGGCCTCTGCCAGGAACTGCAGACCGCCTGCCACCACACGTGTGAGGAGTTAACACCGGGTGGGAGCGGCCCATGGTCCTCTGGAGTTGGTGCGTCCCCAGTCCTTTGGGTGGGACAACTCTGATGTGAGTTGGGTGGCTGTCCCCCCAGGAAAGCCTCAGCCTGCCGCCCCACCAGCACGGCCTGTACTGGGCTCATCCCGCCTCACCCCTTCTTGCCTGTGTGTTGTCCAATGAACTACCTGCGCTTGAATCTGTCACTGAACTGGCTTTTGGAAGAACCCAAAACAAGACACCAGGTGTCCAGCCTTGAGACATGTACTCGGCTATGGCTCAGCTGATCACCTTTCACAGGGACACAGCACCCATTTCATGGATTATTCCAGGAAAGGAGTCTATCAAGTTGACACAAGCAAACTGATTCAGTATGAGCCGGCTAACGTTAGCAATTATTTTCTTAAAAATGCATGGCGGATGGAGTATAAAAGCTGAAAAAATGAACAGGAAGGAGTCCAGGCATGGGGTCTATCTGGGTACAAGTCTCAATTCGGCCACTGGTCTAATCTGAAACCTTCAATCAAGTGTTTTTCCTCTAGGCCTATTTTCTTTTCCTTTGTTTTATACTGGAGTATACTTGGTAAAGAATCTCCCAATGTAGGAGATACGGGTTCGATCCCTGGGTTTGGAAGATCCCCTGGAGAAGGAAATGGCAACCCACTCCAGGATTCTTGCCTGGAGAGTCCCATGGACAGAGGAGCCTGGGAGGTCACTCAGAGTTGGACATGACTGTACAACTAAACAACACAGCTGACACAACGTTGTGTTAGTTTTCAGGGTACAGTGAAGTGATTCATTTATACACATAGTCATTCCTTTTCAGTCTTTTCCCATACAGGTTGTTACAGAATATTGAGTTGAGCTTCCTGTGCTCTTCAGTAGGTTCTCCTTTTTAAAAAAATTTGTTTATTTTCTGGCCATGTGACTTGTGGGATCTTAGTTTCCAGACCAGGTACTGAACCCATGCACCTTGCAGTCAAAGTATGGAGCCCTAACCACTGGATCGCCGAGGAAGTCCCTAGTAGATACTTTTCGGCATTTCTTTGGCCACACCACTTGGGATCTTAGTTCCCCCAACCAGGGATCAAAACCAGTCCTGCTGCAGTGGACATGCAGAGTCTTAGCCACTCTGGACCACCAGGGAAGTCCTACAGTAGGTCCTTGCTGATTATCTTTATCCCTCCCCACCATGTCCCCCCTGGGAACTGTAAGCTTTTCTGTGAAGTCTGTGAATCTGTTTCTGTTTCTAAGTTAATTCACATAATTTTTTTAAGATTCCACATGTAGGTGATATTGTGTGATACTTGTCTTTCTCTGAATTATGTCACTTAGTATGATAATCTCTGGGTCCCTTCATGCTGCTCTAAATGGCATTACTTCATTCTTTTTCTGGCTGAGTAATACTCCACTGTAGAGAAGGACATCTTCGTTATCCATTTATCTGCTGATGAACATTTCGGTTGCTTCCATGTCCTGGCTGTTGCAAATGATGCTTCACTGAATATTGATGTGAATGTATCTTTTCAAACTATGGAAGGCAAAAGGGGAAGTGGGCAGCAGATGATGAGATGGTTGGATAGCATGATCAACTCAATGGACATGAATCTGAGCAAACTCCAGAAGATAGTGGACAGAGGAGGCTGGCGTGCTGCAGTCCATGCAGTCACAGAATTGGACACAAGTTAATGACTGAACAGTAACCAGATATATGCCCAGGAGTGGGACTGCTGGATCATATGGTAGCTCCATTTTTAGTTTTTAAAAGAACCGCCATACTGTTCTTTATAGTGGCTGTTCCAATTTACATTCCCACCAGTGGTGTAGGAGGGTTCCCTTTTCTCCACAGCCTCTCCAGCATTTATTGTTTGGAGATTTTTTTGATGATGGCCATTCTGACTAGTGTCAAGTGATACCTCACTGTAGTTCTGATTTGCATTTACCTAATAATTAGCAATGCTGAGTATCTTTTCATGTGCCTTTGGCCATCTGTATGTCTCGTCTGAAGAAATGTCAACTGAGATTTTCTGTCCACTTTCTGATTGGGCTGATATTGATATTTGATTTTTGATATTATGCTGCATGAGCTATTTTGAAGATTAATCCCCTGTTGATCACATCAGTTGCAAATATTTCCCCTCATTCTGTGGCTTGTCTTTTTATTTTGATCATGGTTTTCTCTTCTGTGCAAAAGCTCTTGTGTAATTAGATCTCATTTGTTTATTTTTATTTTCATAGATCTAGGAGGTAGATCCAAAAAGATACCGCTATGATTTATGTCAAAGAGTGTTCTGCTTATGTTTTCTTCTAAAGGGCCTCAGTTTGTGCATCTCCAAATTGGGCCAATGGCAACACCCACCTTTTAGCTATAGGCCTCCCACAGTTGCTATGAGGGTTGAATGAGAAGGGGCTAGAAGCCATCGGCAGCAGGGGAAAAGCCAGGCACCAGTGAGTGTTTAAGTGTAACTCAGGTCACAGAGTGCACTGGTAAGAGGCATGGACTCTTGGGCCTGCATTCAAATCCAGCTCCATGGTGACCCAAGACGGGTGAATCTGTGACTGTGGGCCGTTCAATGCGAGAGGCGCTGCCTCTCTGGGGCTGTAATGAGGGTGAAAGAACTAATAAAGCGCATAAATGGAAAAGAGTGCTTTGGGAAGCCCCACTCCAGTGTTCTTGCCTGGAGAACCCCAGGGACAGGGGAGCCTGGTGGGCTGACGTCTATGGGGTCGCACAGAGTTGGACACGACTGAAGTGACTTAGCAGCAGCAGCAGTGAACACTAAGATACTAGCACACTTTCTTAATTCATCCATCCACTCACCCATGAAATGCCCCTACCCATCATTCCCACTTTCTATGTGCCCACTTACCATCAAAGCATGTAATTATCCTTCCACTAGCTGCCTGTCCTTCCATCTGAACCATTCTTTTAAGATGAAACTCTTTAAGTTTTGGTGAAGTTGAGGAAACTGCAGATTGGGGGTGTAAAGCCCTGAGACTGAGTCCAGGCTCCTACAACAGACTCACTGTCTGACCTTTTTGTCCTCCCCTCTCTGCCCCCAGACTTCAGGCTCCTAGTCTGTAAAATGAAGTGTGTGTGGGGGGAGTAAGGGGGTGGCGACGTCAAGTGTTTCAGCAAGCACTTGAAGGCTTCACTGTCCGGATACCTAAGAACCTCTACCTAGTGGGGCAGAAGCATGTGGAGGACCCTCCTGCCACATAGCTCAAGAAAGGTCTCAGTCCCCAAACACACCACAGGTGCTCTTAGTAAGGTGCTAGCGGGGCAGGGGAGAGACAGGATGAAGGATGCTTAGGGCTCCCACCCGACCTGTGTAAGGGCCCCCCTGACAGCTCAGTTGGTAAAGAATCTGCCTTGCGATGCAGGAGACCCTGGTTCGATTCCTGGGCCAGGAAGATCCCCTGGAGAAGGGATAAGCTACCCACTCCAGTATTCTTGGGCTTCCCCTGTGGCTCAGCTGGTAAAGAATCCGCCTGCAATGCAGGAGACCTGGGTTCGATCCCTGGGATGGTAAGATCCCCTGGAGAAGGGAAAGGCTACTACCCACTCCAGTATTCTGGCCTAGAGAATTCCAAGGACTGTATAGTCCAAAGGGACAGGCCAGGAGTCTGAGCCAATGATCTTTCTTACTTTAATTGACAGTTGCAAAGTCAACAATGATCGCCTTTGGCAGACCCAACCCTCCAACCCTTGCCCACGTCCCCTGATGTTGAGACCTGCATCCCCAAGGGTACCCACCTGGCTGAAGGAGTCCAGACAGACCCCGTTGTCAAGGAGGAAACGCCGCACTTCCTGGACGAGCTGGGTCTCCCCCAGGGCCACGCGCACGGCCACGCTGCCCTTGGTCTCCTGCAGGAGGGAAAGGGAAGATGCCCTGTCAGCTGTCGGGCAGGCGATGGGTCAGCTGTCATACCTCCTAACAGTCTGAAGAGGAGGCATGGATGGAGCGAGACCCTATGGATGCTCCCCATGGATGCCTGCTCTGACTTGATGGTTCTGGGTTCCACGTCTGTTGGGGTGAATCAAGGACCCCATGTTCACCCCTCCACTCGTACGTAAGGATCTCATGTCAAGTTCATTCCCGCCTCGGGGCTTTTATATAGACTCAGCTCCACCCTCCGTTCAATTTCTGCCTGAATGTCTCATCCCTGGGCAGCCCGCTCGCTCTCACTCTGTGCCCCTACTTGGCTGAAGCTTTCTTCAGGTCAATGCACAGCGCCTTGGTTAATGAGCTCACGTCCTCCACTGCTGGAAGGTTCAAGAGCTGGATTGTTTCCCTTCATGACCCTGCTGCCTTCCCGCCCAGAACCACTCCCCAAGAGCCGGTGCAGAGCGCCTCCTCCCCTGCCCAGAGCAGGGGACGCGTCAGACGGGGTGCCCACTCACATGGTCGAACACTTGACTCTTGGTGGCGCTGTACTTCTGGGCGATGGCATCGGCCACTGCATTGGGACCCATGAACAGTGTGTTCCAGTTGTGAGAGCTGAGGCAGGACAGAGATCAGACGGACGGTGAATGGGGGAAGCTCTTTTCAGATGCAAAGCCTGTAAGAAAGGAGCTCCTGGGCCTGCCTCCCCAAGTCCCCAAAGCCTCCTCCTGCTCCGTCTTACCTGGTGTGGGCCAAACCCCCAGGGCCCGCAGACAACAGAGCCATGATGAGATTAACACCAGCTCAGGTCCGTCAAGTGCTCACTCCGCGCCAGGGACCGAGTGCTTTGCTCACATTAACTCACTTGGTCCTTACAACACCACGGAAGTGAGGTACCACTGATTCTCCCCATCTTGCAGATGGGGAAACTGAGGTACAACAAGGTTATGGATGAGGGGCTAAGGCCACCACAAGGAGCTGGGGGCCGGGAGAGGAGGGACGAGAGCAGGGAAGCCCGGGTCGGAGGCAGGTACGGACCTGGAGCTATTGGCTTTGTCTTTGGACTCTTTCTTCTTCTTGTAGGACGATGATCCTGGGGCATCGGCATCCTCACTGGCCTCCTTCTTGACAGTAGATGGTAACACGTGGAGCATCCTGCCCTGGAGGGGGGACGAGAGGAAGGAGGTGAGGACAGACAGGGGGCTAGTGCTTCTACATCCTGCCCGGGGGATGCTGGCCTCTCCACGAGGGGGCTGGACCCAGCGCTGAGACTGCTGTCATAAGACGGGGGCCTCAGGCAGAATACCCACGAGGTTAGCACAGGGGCCGGACACCACCTCAAAGAGTATGCTGAGCAGTTTGGAAGTAATACCTGTAGGGCTCTCCACCCCACCCTGCCTCTGTGAGCGTGAGAGCTCCATGTGGCCAAGGATCAGGTCTGGCCGGGCAGCACAGGGATCAACACATCATGAGCAAATGAGTGAACGACAGGAAAGGGAGGCATGTGTGCCAAGCACGTTACTTGGAAAAGAGAAGCTCCTTACGTTCTATACTGTGGCATTTCAACGACAGTTCAAAACTCTTTCCTTCCTTCCTCCTCCTCCTCCAAGTGGTATTTCTTAAGCCAGAGAGCATGTTCATTTAATCCACAAACACTTTTTAAAGGCCTACTATGTGCCAGGCGCTCCTCTAGGCACTAAATCAGGGACCAGAACTGAGCAGATGCTGCCCCTGGGGGGGACCCCTCCCAGCAGCTCAGATCAGGAGGGGGCTTCACGGGCATCGGGTGCACGTCCGTGCCTGCACACGCACGTGCGCACACACGCATGGCCTCCGCCCACCACCCGGGCCCACCAGGCGCCCACCAGCCCACGGGCCGTCACCTGGAACACCCGCCCGTCTAGCTCCGCGTAGGCCTTCACAGCGTGCTCCGGAAACATGAAGGTGACGAAGGCAAAGCCCTTGGGCTTCTTGGTCAGGCTGTCGATGGGGTAATGGAGCTCCGACAGGGGACCTGCGGGCAGGAAGGGCGTCAGTGTCCCGAGGCTGGAGCCAGGCCTGAGCACCAGGCAGGAAAATTCTGGGCAGTAGTCAGGGGAGGGGTTTTAACCAGAGGGAGCGTGGAGCTGCAGCAGCTGCTGGGCCCAAGAAAGACAGTGGCAAGGGGCTGCCGTGAGACCCACACCTGACGGGCCAGGGTGTCCTTCGTGCGTCCATCCCAAGAGCAAGGTGCCTGGGCTGAGCCCTGCCTCCACCACCCACTTCCTGGGGAGCCACAGGCCAGCCACCAGCCTTTACAGGCCTCAGTCTTCTCATCTGTCAAGTGGTGCCATGAGTCCCCGCTCAGAGGGCAGCAGGGAGGATTAAATGCACTAAGTGTCATGTACTAAACAGGGTCTGCTGGTCATGCAGGGTCTCAGAAGTGTCTGCTGGGACAGCATTACAATACTCACATTAAAGTACACCCTTTCCACTGTGAACACCAGGGTGTGACCACGTCCTCCTCCCCAGATGGATACACAAGAGTCTACTGATCACCCTCTCTTCTGTGCTGGCCCTGCCTTGTAAACCAGGGCCCTGGCCTGTGCGGGAGGATCTGGCAAGCAGGACCCAGGCTGGGACGTGACACCCAATTGGCCAGATGGTTGAATCCTATTCAGGGTTCCCTTCTCCTTGAGACAGGGCCTCAACCAAGCTCCGATCCTTCTCAATCCACAGCTGATCTCTGAACAGAAGTGGAAATCCCCCTCCAGGGGATCTTAAAAGCATCTCTTTTTTTTTGTTTGTTTTATTTATTTATTTATTTTTGGGGTCATTTTTATTTTTTATTTTTATTTTTTCCATTTATTTTTATTAGTTGGAGGCTAATTACTTTACAACATTGCAGTGGTTTTTGTCATACATTGAAATGAATTAGCCATGGATTTACATGTATTCCCCATCCCGGTCCCCCCTCCCACCTCCCTCTCCACCCGATCCCTCTGGGTCTTCCCAGTGCACCAAGTCCGAGCACTTGTCTCATGCATCCAACCTGGGCTGGTGATCTGTTTCACCCTAGATAATATACATGTTTCGATGCTGTTCTCTTGAAACATCCCACCCTCGCCTCCTCCCAGAGTCCACAAGTCTGTTCTATACATCTGAGTCTCTTTTTCTGTTTTGCATATAGGGTTATCGTTACCATCTTTCTAAATTCCATATACATGTGTTAGTATACTGTAATGGTCTTTATCTTTCTGGCTTACTTCGCTCTGTATAATGGGCTCCAGTTTCATCCATCTCATTAGAACTGATTCAAATGAATTCTTTTTAACTCGACCTGCCCCTACCCACCATTTTGTACCCCTACTTCTTTCCTTCCATGGCCTTCTTTCCAGGGTCCATGACAACCATGACCTTACACAGGCACAGCCCTGTGAGCCAAGCTGAATCACGGGGCTTCAAGTCCATGCCCGACAAAATAACGCTAGCAGCAACAAGGAAAAGAGCCCTCGCGGGCAAACCTATCTGGATGCTCGGTCTGAGAGCAGGACTATTTAGACAGCAGAATTCAGAATGGTGAGCACTTCATATCCGCACATACAGTGAGTGGGCTTCCAAGACCAAAGTCAGGGTTTGGACACCAAGGTTTTCTCAGAAAACCATACCCAACCCCGTCAATTCTGAGTTTTAATGAGCGAGAGCTAAGGGAGTCTGGGTTCAGACCATGAAAGGTAGCTGTGATGCTATCTAAAACTTCAAGCTCCACTACCTACATCCTGTCTGACAGCAGCTGAGAGATCGTGAAGCCCATTTTATGGATGAGAAAACTGAGGCCAGAGAAGGAAGTCATTAGCCCAAGGTTAAGCCCAGGCATACAGGAGCTCAGACCGCTTGCCATAGGCGCGTGCGGCGAGCCGGAGGCCACTCCCCTACCGTATTTGGAAAAGAGCTTCTCCAGGTCCTCCTCGGAGCTGGTGTAGGGCAGGTTTCGCACAAAGAGTCTCCCAGAGTCGGCCAGGTCCTCCTCCTCTTCATGCTCCCCAAGCGTCCGGCCTTGCCAGGGTCTGGCACCATTCTTCAGGGGTGCCTTGGCCGCGGGGACATTTCTTTCCCTGAATACCTCGATATAGCGTCCGCCTGGGTGAGGAAAGGACGTCAGGGCCCAGCTGGGGGGACGCCCGGAACCTGCCAGCTTCCAGACTCATGGCTGCCGCTGCCTTCCAGAGGCCATGGCGAAGGCGGCTGGGGATGGCACCTCATGTCAGGCTCTGGTCACCAGGATGGCGGCCCCAGCTGAAGCCAGGCCTGAATGTCACTCGGATGGTGAGCTCGGCTTAAGCCCTGGGGGAGCTGGCCTGGGTCACAGGGCTGCATCTTCCCGATTCCAGGGCCCGGTCCCTGGCGCTGCCCTGGGAATCATCTCAGGTGACAGCCCCATCCTGAAGAGCCACCTGGTGCTGCCCTCAGCTGTGTCCCTGCATCGCTCTGAGTGCCTGATTAGACTGCAACCACCACCTTCCCTCTACATGCACATATTAGGTGCTCAATAAATCCTACCACCTGGCTTGTGAGCAAGACTCCTTAGGTTACTCCCTTCTCTAAGAGAACTCACGTACTCACAAGGGGTTGATGGCTGGATCTGAGTCACCTGTCCACACCAGGGACGGGTCAGAGATCATGTCCTTGTACACAGTCCAGAGACCTCCCAAGTCTGAACCTGGCACTTGCTGTTCCCTATAACGTAATGGCCTTGCCCCACAAAGCCAGAGCTGGCTCTCTCAATTCCTCCAGCTTTTGCTCCAAAGTCACCAGCTCAACGTGGTCCAAGCAGACAAGATCCCATTTAAATCCTCCAATCCCGACCCTTGCCTGCATCTGTCCACAGCACGGCCCCTGTGGTTACCGCCTCTCTCTCCCCTCTCAATGTAAGTATCCTCTACAGGAAACTCAGCCTGATCTCTGACCCAGGAGGCAGGGGCCTTATCCTCAGTGCCCTGGGCAGTGAGTGCCCAGCAGCGCACAGCAGACCCCCGACATGACCTTATGGGGTAACTGAAAGAACCCCTGCCACCATGCGGGCATCCTTACCCATGTACTCCCTGTTGCATTTCAGGGCCTTCCTCACTTCCTCTTCACTGCTCAAATCCACAAAGACATACCCTGCAAAAGGACCACGACAAAAGTAAGGTCCAGAGGCTGCAGATACTTGTGGGAGCCACGGAGGAACATTCGCACTGTGCTAGGTGTTTGGGGGAAGCAGCAGGAAGTGGTGGTGGGAAACCTACAGTTTTTGCCAAATCTCAAGAGATTTTCCTTCCACTCCCCTCTCCCCAGGGCAAATTTCCCTCTGCAGGAAGCATTCCGACCCTGTGGCCTGGCTTTCTGCAAAGAAAATGTTTGACCATAGGAGTCACAAACACGGGCAATCTTGGCCTCCCTCCCAGCCTCACCCCTGTGCTGACCAGTGCCTGCTCCTTGGCATTCTCCGGACAAGCGTCTGTGGTGGCAGGGCTGTGCCCAGCTTGGCACCAGAGGGGCCACCTGCACAGTGACTGCCCGCGGCTCTGACTGGCACAAACAAGGAGGTGCCTTTCCAAGAACCAGGTGCCTTTCCAAGGAGTCTTTCCGAGAATGAGAGGCCTCAACCCCGAGAGCCACATTCCCCTCCCCTCCCCACTTTTCTAAGAGGCGTGCTAAGACAGAGGTCTCCAACCTTTTTGGCAACCAGGGGCTGGTTTCATGGAAGACAATTTTTCCACAGACTGGGAGTGGGGATGGTTTCAGGATGATTCAAGTGCACTGCGTTTATTGTGCACTTTATCTCTAATATTATCATATTGTGATAATGTGGTAATTTGAGCGATGGGAGTGGCTGTGAATACAGATGACGCTTCCCTTGCTCGCCAGCTGCTAACCTCTGGCTGTGCAGTTCCTAACAGGCTGTGGACGTGTCCCAATCTGCAGTCCAGGGTTGGGGAACCTGAGTTAAGTGATGTGCCCACGGACACATGGCTAGCAGGTGCCAGGGCCGTAACTTGCACCAAAGGCCGGGGCTTTGGTCTGAATCACAAGACCCTCACCTTGGGGACTGCAAAAGCTCCCATCGCAGCCCCCCTGGCTCCGTGGGCCCTGCCCCGGACTCTCCCTCACCAGCCCGGGGACCGTCCTGAATCTGATCGCGGCCTCTTCTTGTTTTTGGTCCCCGGGGGGCCCCAGCCCCTGGGCTGAAGGCCACAGTCATTCCTCAGCCCCGAGTCCGGGGGGCCGGGCCCTACCTCCCCACCTGAAAACCTCATACCTGTGGCAGGGGACAGGAGGCAGATCCTGTCCTGAGCACTGTCACATTCACTGAGGCGGGGACCACGAAGAGGATAAACCATCACTGTCCTCAAAGCATCTCCACAATTCAACTGTCCCAACCTTCCGGTCCAGGCACCTGTCTCTCCAGCCCCCTCAGAAACAGCCCCAGCCTCACCTGTTTTGTTCCCATGAGCATTTCTCACTATTCGAATGGCCACGGGTTTCAGAGGTGCCAGGAATTCCATGACATTTTTCTGTGAGGAGAAAAAAAAGTTTTTGTCCCCCATTTCAATAGAGATTTGGTCTGTATTTCTTGAATTACCAGTGAACTCAAGCATCTTTCTGGGCCATTTGAATTCTTTCTCTTAGAAGACTTCCTTGCTTCTGTCTACTTTTCTGTTGGGTCATCCATAGCTCCCAATTTCTACTTACCTGTTTGTAAGTTAAAGAAATGAGTTCTGTCTGTTGTTTGTGTTATAAATGCCTGCTGTTTGCCTTTTGATTTTATGATACAAGGTTGCCTTAGAGAAATTTTCAATGTTATCTAGCCAATTAATCCATCTTTTTCTTATGACTACTGATTTCTGCAAATTACTTAGAAAGATGAGATGTCATTTTGACCCGTCACACTGATAAAGAGGGATGCCCAGGGTTCACAGGCATTCTCATACACTGCTGAAGGAGCATAAACTGGCCAAGCTTCCGGAGAGTGACTGACCTTCTATATCCAAGCCTTAATAATGTAAATGTAGGTGCTTGTATTATAATATATTTATACAAGCAAGGGCTGGCAAATGATAGCCCACAGGCCAAATACTGCCCACAGCCTACAAGCTAAGAGCGGTTTTTACATTTCCAAGGAATTATAAGGAAAAAAAAAAAAGCACAAGAGATCATACTCCCACAAAAACCTAAAATGTGCACCAACTGATGTCAATAGAAAAAAGTCTGCTGACCTCTGATCTCAAAAAATGTGCTGACTACATTATTCAAAACTGCAGAAGACTGGAAACAATCCCCATGTCTCAGTTTAGGGCATTGGGTATATGAGACATATGAGATGTGGGGTTCGATCCCTGGGTCTGGAAGATCCCCTGGGGGAGGGCATGGCAACCCCCTCCAGTATTCTTGTCTGGAGAATCCCCATGGACAGAGGAGCCTGGTGGGCTGCAGTCCGTGGGGCTGCAGAGTCAGACACGACTGAAGTGACTTAGCAGCAGCAGCAATAGCAGTGAATATAACTCAGTGCATCCAGAGTAAAACTAGCACGCAGGGGACTTCGCTGGTGGTCCAGTGGTTAAGAATTGGCCTTGCAATGCAGGAGACTTGGGTTCGATCCCTGGTCAGGGAACTAAGATCCCAAGTGCCCCAGAGCAACTAAGCCCACATGCCACACTACTGAGCCTTCGTGCTGCAACTAAGATATGACACAGCCAAGTAAAGAAGAGCATGCAACATGAAAAATGGTGTTGCAGCAGAATATTCAGTATTCAGAAATATTTATGACATAATATGATGGCGGGAAGTTTCAAAACAGTTCCTGCTGTAGGACTGCATTTTAAGAAGAAAAGACAGAGGTCAGTGTTTGTATATAAAGAAAAAAAAAAATCTCTAAGAAGATACACCCAGAATTTATTAGTGGTTGTCAGTGAATGGGATACAGATGTGGGGGTTGGAGGAGCCTGCTCCAATTTGCCTGGGAAGGTCAGTCTTTCCACCAATAGTAATCAGACCTGTAGGTCATTAGTCCTGCATCCTAATATCCTCTAGTTACCACTCCTCTCTCAAGGCAGTTTGGCTGGCAATTTCTATAGTCATCCCAGTGATAGGTCATTTTACTTTTTAGCTACACTAACAGAATTTCCTACACTGAACTTTTATACTACTTTCATAAGAAGGGAAACTTACAAAGTGTTCTCTCCTGTGTAGATTCAGAGCCAGCAAACTATAGGATGCAGGCCAAATAACAGCCCACTGCCTGTTTTTATAAATAAAGTTTCACTGGCACACAGCCATGCCTACTGGATTACCTGTCATCTAGGGCTGCCTCTGCTATAACAACAGGGTTGAATAGTGGTCACAGAGACCAGACTGATTACAAAGCCTTGGGTATTTACTAGCTGGTCCCTTTTTTAAACATTTTTAGCAGAAATAAGTTTGCCCACCCCTAGCATAGATGATCAATGTGGGAGCTCAGTCTTA
The DNA here is from genome assembly GCF_023699985.2 of Odocoileus virginianus. Taxonomy (NCBI): domain Eukaryota; kingdom Metazoa; phylum Chordata; class Mammalia; order Artiodactyla; family Cervidae; genus Odocoileus; species Odocoileus virginianus. Next base: position 56,673,562 of record NC_069685.1, on the reverse strand, counting down.
CTCTGTCTCGGTATAGCCGTCTCTGTTTCCTGACCTTGACGATGCCCAAGATTCTATGTCTCAGCCTTTTCAGCCCCCAGTTCCCTTCAGCTCAAGTCCTCAACCGCCCCCGAAATCCCTGTGCAGCAGAGGCTCCAGGCACCCTCAGCCGCGTCTCCCCCTGCCCAGGGGCTCCCGGCCTCACCCGCTTCCTGGCACGCACCTCTGTGACGCTGAACGGGGCGCCCCGCAGTTTCACAGTGTGGGGGGTGGTGGGTTCCTTCTGGCTGGCTGGTTTCTCGGTCTGAGGGACGGCAGAGAGCAGAAACGATTGCACTGAGCTCCCAGGTGCAGCTGCAGGAGGAGCCGACCTGGGCGTCCAGTGAGCGTGCTGAGACCCCTGCCACCAGGCAAACAGGCAATGCCGGAAGCATCGTGCCTGCCAGGGATGCTGAGTCAGGCCAGGGCCTGGGGGAGGAGATGCCAATCCTTCATATGACCCCAAGATGAGGGCTGGAACCACAGCCTGGCTCACCGGGGGTCTGCTCACAGGGGCCCGGGCCACACAAAGGGGCAAGAGACTTGGAAGGAGCCCTCAGGTGAGATTTGCCACCATGGATTCAGGGCTTCCTCTGTGCCAGACATCGTACAAAGCACTGTGCAGACACAGCCGTCCTCCTGAACCTGTGAAACAATCTGACAGGGGTTACAGCTTCGGGATGTCTTCGGTAATTTTAGAATTGAAAGAGCTCTGAAAAAAACCTAATTTGGGGGTTAATTCTTCTGGTAATAAAATCTGCCCTGATTTGTACTCATTTGCTGGTGAAACCTGCTCTGAGCTGTTCTGGCACAATTTAGAGTTTACAACTATGCCAAGTAGGTGAGCAACCAGGTCTAACACCACTGCAGAAAGAGTCACGTGCTTTTGTGGGGTGCTGCCCTGCGTGAGTTATGGGATCCCTCCCTGAAGTCTGCAACTTCTGAGTTCCAGTGCACACTCAGGCATGGGGGTTGACCTTCATCTAAGATGAGGCTCAGCGAGCCCTGGGAATCAGACACAGGGACCAGGGCTCGCTGAGCCTCATCTCAGATGAAGTCAGAGGCCGGAGGAGAAGCACTTCACCTCGGGACCCAGAGCTGCTCCAGGTCGGAGTGTGGAGTTGAACGCACAGTTCCCTGACTTGGCCACACTCAACTCTCTCTTTTGAATATGTATTTTTAGGAAAAGCAGACAGGAGGTAGCCATTATGAGAGGCAGAGAAAGAAAAAAGGTAGAAGAGAAAGGAGAAAGAGAAGGAAGGAGAAGAGGGAATGAAAACCCAAAGGATGTGGGATGCTGTCCTGAGCAAAGAGAACCCTCATGTGGGAGACGACAGCACCCATGTTTTAATATAGACTCCAGAACCTGGCAGACCTTGATTTGGGTCCCGACTCCCACCACTACCCAGCCGTGACTGTGGGCAAGTCACTTCCTTCCTCTGGGCCTCAGTTTCTGCACCTGTAAAATGGGACAAGAATCCCCATTCCCCCACGACTACCATGAGATTCAGTGACAAAACGTCATGCCAGGTATTGAACCTCACATGAGATCAATGCTCATCTAATTTCATCTACTCGTGGGCTCACACCTGCCTACCTTCCTACTGAATACTAAGTATAGTATATTCGGGATCCTTTTTCAGCTTGTTTACGTCCCCCTCAACTCGAGAGGGGCAGGCAGCCCCTCTGTTAACAACAGGAACCAAATTCAGAGAGGGAGTGTGCTTGCTTGGGGTCACACAGCAAGCAAGAACTTAAGGTAGGTAGGCCTCCGGGCTGCTGAACTCTTTCCTTGATGTAACACCCCCCAAAAGGGGCTGCAGGAAAGGTGGGCGAGGCCCAGGTGGACCTCCTCCCTCCCCAGGCTCCTCAGTTCACCCCAGTCCACACACACCTTGGCTGGGGCTGCCTCCCTGTCCTGCTGGGCGGGGGCAGCAAAGGAACCCCCTTCCTCTGCCTCACTCCCCTCTTCACAGTTCACGGCTTCATCTTCGCTCTCTTCCGAGGATGGTGACTCAGCCGCCACCACCTTGGACTTCAGATAATCCATGTCGGACAGCTCCTTCCGCGCAGCTGCCTTGGGTTCCTTGGGTTCGAGGCCATCCTCCTCCTCTGGAAAGATGGAAAGGCTGGGAGTTGGTGATGGTTGTGAGCAAACCAGAGGGCTGGGGTGGCGGACAGTGTGGTGGTGTGACACATTAGGTGCCAAGCTCACGATGACCAGGAGCCCCTGCCAAGCTACCCTGGTGCCAGGCAAGCCCTTGGATAAATAACTGAAATGACGGAGTTCTGACAGTTTCCATGCTCCACGTGGAGAACTTGAGGGCCCTCTCACCAGCCTCTCTCACCGGCCAAGTGTGAGGCTGCACGACTCTTTGAGACCCTAGAGGGCGCTGGTGGCTCCCAAGCCTAACGAGGAGCTCGGGTGTTATCCCGGCTGCTCTTTCAGGGGCAACCCAAACTCCTCGTGGGGTCTGGTGAGCTCACTGGCTTTTCCGCCAGCCCCCTCTGCTGCAGCCGTCCTGAGCACACGGACACCCCCGGCTCCTGCTCTTCCCACCCCTCTGCCATGCCTTTCCCTCTGCCTGGAACCCCCCCTCACCCCCCACCCCGAGTCCCCCCAACTCCCACTGAGCCCTTTGGATCCCAGCTTTGCACACAGACTTTACCAGTCATAAAACTCACCTTAAATTCACTCCCTTGCCTTTCAACCGAAGTTGATTTCCGCCCCTCGATCACTGCACTCACCACGCTGAGCCCCTCACGGCTACACCGTGAGCCCCTTCTGAGGACAGAGGCTCTCATCCCTCACCTCCTCTGTTCAAGGACCACCCTTCTCCGGGGCGCCTCCCACCCCCCACTTCCTACTTTCCCTCTGCGGCACTCATGTTCACATCATGCACTGAATAATGAATAAAGGCATCAGTCTGATTCCTTTACTGTTTCCTTCCCCACCAGGATGACAGCTCCACGGGAGCAGACTCTCATCTTTTGCTCACTGCTACATCCACTCCCTGGCGTACAGTAAGTGTTCAATCAATTCTTGAGTGAGTAATCCACTAACTGAATAAGGGATCAGGATCGATCAAGTCCAACGAACCAGCGGTAGGGATAATCAACCCTCTATGAGGCAGCATCTGATTTGCTATCTCTCAGGTCCAGCCCGGAGGGGTCCCGGGTCACTCGTGCGCAGGTGCAGGGCACGCACTATAGCAGGGGGCATACCCTCACCTTCCGAGTTCTCCCCATCTTCCTCCTCTTCGCTCTCCTGCCCTGAGTCAGAGTCAAAGTTCAGGTAATCATTGTCTGCCTTGCTCTTCCCTTTCGAGGGCTCAGCGTCCAGGCCATCGTTTGCCCAGGTGGCCACCTGTGTCCGCTTCTGGTGAACTGACAGGAACTCCTGGAACTCATTATCTTCTTTTAGCTGCGGGTGCCGGAGAAGCGGGAAGAAGAGAGAACAGGCAGAGAAGGTCAGGGAGGGCTCGCCCTTGCTAAGTCTTTGGAGGGTAAGCTCGTTCTCTGAGGCCATGTCCCCCCAGTCTCTAGAGGGCCCCAGGGGCCAGCTGGGTTGGTCCTGGGGAGGGCAGCACTGGACAGAAAGATGAAGGAGCTATGGGGATATGGCAAGGGGAGACGGGAGGCAAGTGTCCGTCTCTGCTGTCCACCCTCGGCTTGGTCACTGAGACAGACCCACCTTCTCCAGTTCACCTACAACCTTCTTCTTCTTGTCATCCTGTAAACAGAAGACACGGGCGTGAGGGTCACATATGAAAGGACATGCAACCCCACTGCCCTGGGAGGGCTGCTTTCGGGAACCATCCAAGAGGGATTCCTGGGCCCCTCTCCCTCCCACTACCCTGCCTTCCCGGGGTAACTGCTCTGCTGACACCCGGGACATGGCTGGAAGTGGCCGTCCACACACTTTCTTAGCTTCCGTGGAGACGGCGTCTTTGTCTTTTGGAGGTGGCTTGGACTGGCTCAGTTTCTGAGCATGCTTGCTCCAGGCTCGGGGCTTTGTCGGGTCCCCAAAGGACTTGCAGAACTCCACCTGCGAGAGACAGAGAGGGTGATGACGACACCTGCCACTACACCCAGCACAGGTGGGCGCTGACCGGGGCAGAGGATGAATAATGTAGACCAGTGCTTCTCATTTTGGGACCAGGAGCAACACCATCACCTGTGAGCTCGTGAGACATACAAATTCTTGGAATTCTTGGCTCCTCTCCCCCAACACAGGGGATCAGAGACTCCGGGGAAAACTGTCTCTGCAAATGCTGCAGAGGATTAACAAGCACGAGGACCTGAGAACAGTGAGGAAGACCAAAGGCATCATGGTCTGGAAGGGGCTAGGCCCTGGTCTCACATGTGGAGAGAAAGAGCCAGGGCATCCCTGGCGACAGGCAGGTGGGGGTGAGGTCCACGCCCGCTCACCGTGATCCGGGATGTGTCGATAAAACTCTTGTTGAAATGGTTCAGCGCTGTCTGGGCCTCTTCCTCGGACTTGAAGCCAATGAAGCCGAACTTGCGGAACTTGCCATCTTTGGTGAACTTGAGGCTGCAGTCCGTCAGCGTGCCGAAGGCGGTGAAGAGCTGCCGGAAACGCTCCTCCTTCATCTAGGACAGGACAGGAATGGTGAGGGAGGAGCCAGGAGGCCTCAGAGCCAAAGGGACAAAATCGGCTGGGAACCCGAGACCCCGGGATTCCTCCCCTCAGGCGGGGCAGTGGCCAAGCATGCTTTGTGGCTGGCACCTGGTTCGAACTCCAGCTCCAGCGCTTGTCTGTGTGTGACTTAACCAAGTCCCTTCATCAATGAGGAAGTCAAGACTCAGAATAGCTGCATTGAAATCCTCCGGGCCTGTGGGCTGCTAGGAGGTTAACCAGACCTATTGTGCCAGAAGCCCAGCGTCGTAGCCGCTACAATGTAAACATCTAACAAATGCCTGTCACAGTAGATGTGTGAAATAAGGAATATGGTAAACTACACAGTGTTTGCTGATTGTGGTAGGAGTAAGCAACTTTATAGCTGTTTTCAGGACTCCTCATAAGCATCGCTCTATGTCCCAACAGTGAGATCTCAACTTCATTTCTTGGCTTATTTATATCCCCAAAGACTATCTGCTGACTCTCACTATGAAAGATAAGAAACCTACATCATCTATTCCTCTCTTCCAGTCTCTGTTATTTATTATTTTAAATTCTTTCATCATTTACCCTAAAGAGGTTACTTTAAAAATAACGATTATTGGGGGTGTTCCTGGTGGTCCAGTGGTTACAAACCTGCCTTGAATGCAGGGGACACGGATTCAATCCCTGGTCTGGGAAGATCCCACATGCCGTGGAACAACTAAGCCCATGCACCACCACTACTCTAGAACCCTTGTTCTAGAACTTGTGCTCTGCAACAAGAGATGCCACTATAGTGAGAAGCCCTCGTCCTGCAACTAGAGAAAACTCCTACTCAGCAATGGAGAGCCAGCACAGTCAAAAATAAACAAATAAATAAAAATTTTTTAAAAAAATCTATTATTGATCCATCCTTCAGCCTTAGACAGCATCTCTTGATGCCTCACTCTGATGAATGAGGATTTTGGCATGGCGGCCCTTTCTTCCCCGCTCAACTACCACTTCATTTTGCTTCTCAGTATGGCATGTCTCTTCCTACTGCATGTCTTGTCTGATGAATGAAAGAATCGGTTACAAACAGCTGTAGTTAGTAGCTGACAGTTTGCAGGCTTACTGTGTGATGACATTAAGGATTTTGAGATAAGGAACTTGTCAAGAGACGCAAGTCATAAAGATAGTTTCTCCTGGAGATAGAGGACAAGACATAGCAAGAGTCTTTGCTTGGTTGGCCACTGGCTAAGACTCAGCACTCCCAATGCAGGGGTTCCTGGTCAGAGAACTGAATCCCATATGCCACAACTAAGAGTTCAAATGTCACAACTAAAGATCCCGCAGCCAAATAAATATAAAAAATTTTAAAAGACCCTTAAAAAAAAAGACTTTGCTTCTCATTTTATACCGAATTTTGATAATCATATGATAAGTGCTCCCAACCTGCCATGGAGGAAAAAAAAGGTAAAGTAAAAAAAACCACAAAAAAGAAACATAAATGGCTTTATGTTTCTACTCTTTCTAAGGAGAGTAGATCTCTCATAACATCCACACGGTACACTGTGTATTTGGGTAATGAGCTTACTGGCCACACCAGTGGTGGAGGGGCCTCTCCATCCAATGGAAGTCACCGTGAAATAAGTACAGATAATCTTCTGGGGCAGAAGGCATCTAGTCATCTGACACTACACATTCAACTGTTTTTTCACTCATTTATTTAAGATGCTTTTATTGAATGCCTACCACCGTGCCAGGTTCTGTGGGCTCTAAACAAAGGCAAATATGACTGGGTTACCCCTCCCCCACTTGCTGGATAAGTGGTTTAAAGCCTTTCACACTCCCTCAGTTTTCTTAAACCATTCATTCCTACTGCCCTCAAAGCGGGAACCGGGAACTGGAACGCAGGTACCCAGCCTATTACACCCCATTTTCCTCCCATACAGTATCCCAAATGAAAGAGGGATATAGGTGCAGTATCTAATTCAGTCACAAATGAACAAAAAAAGTGATCGAACAAGAGGGTTATCAGAGCAAGGCATTCGACACAACGTGGGGACTAGCATCTCCCTGGGAAAGAGATTTCGGGTACCAAGAGGCCAGATGTAAAACCTTTCAGAGGCACTACCCGTCTCTTCCAACTGTCATATGAATCTGCCGACAATCCTGCGGAATCCTCCGGGAACCCTGCCCGAGAGAGAAAGCCCCTCAACTCTCCACAGGCACCTCCTCCCAACCTCCAACTTCTGGCTGGATCCCAATTTCAGATTCCCAAACTCTGTCTCTGTACTCACCCCATTCGGGAGGTTCTTCACGATCAGTCGCGACATGGCGAACGGTCCCACTTTTTTGATTTCAGCACAAATAGATAGCGACTACCACCACCAACTTTCACGCTACCACTCTGGGCGCCGCCATCTTTGGCAGGCCGGAACAAAGTCACGTGCTCGAGACGTAGCCCTCCTCTACGGAAGTAGGCGTGACCGAAGAGCTACCCAAGGAAGTCACACCCTCTAAGGGGCGGGCCTGAGCGCCCGCATCCTGCGCAGGCTCAGGCTGTTAGGCGGCGCCTGGAGAGGACACCGTAATGGCTAGTCCGGCAGGGGGCGCTGGTTCATAACATTGCCAGGGAATTGACTGACAGGAGCGGTATTTGAGCTGTGCTTAAGCAGAAATCGTTTTAGGTTTCTTTTCTGTTTTATTTTTTTATGATTGAGTTTTTTAAGTGTCCCTGTGAATGGGGCAGGAATAGGAAATCTTGCCTGTCTTTGAGACATGGGCTGAGGCTCAGACAGGCTGCCAGGTACCGTGAATCATTTACCGAGCATCACCAGTAGGCTGCCAGGTACCGTGAATCATTTACCGAGCATCACCAGTGAATGTTAGAATGTGCCATTGGCAATGAAAGTGAAAGAGGAGAGTGAAAAAGTCGGCTTAAAGCTCAACATTCAGGAAACTAAGATAATGGCATCCGGTCCCATCACTTCATGACAAATAGATGGTAAACAGTGGAAACAGTGGCAGAGTTTATTTTGGGGGGTTCAGCGACTTCACTTTCACTTTCATGCATTGGAGAAGGAAATGGCAGCCCACTCCAGTATTCTTGCCTGGAGAATCCCAGGGACGACGGAGCCTGGTGGGCTGCCGTCTATGGGGTCGCACAGAGTCGGACACGACTGATGTGACTTAGCAGCAGCGGCAGCAGCAAAATCACTGCAGATGGTGACTGCAGCCATGAAATTAAGACGCTTACTCCTTAGAAGGAAAGTTATGACCAGCCTAGACAGCATATTAATAAGCAGAGACATTACTTTGCCAAGTCAAGGTTATGGTTTTTCCAGTGGTCATGTATGGATGTGAGAGTTGGACTTTAAAGAAAGCTGAGCACCGAAGAATTGATGCTTTTGAACTGCGGTGTTGGAGAAGGCTCTTGAGAGTCCCTTGAACTGTGAGGAGATCAAACCAGTCCATCCTAAAGGAAATCAGTCCTGAATATTCATTGGAACGACTGACATTGAAGCTCCGGTACTTTGGGTACCTGATGTGAAGAGCTGACTCATTTGAAAAGATCCTGATGCTGGGAAAGATTGAACGCAGGAGGAGAAGGGGATGACAGAGGGTGAGATGGTTGCATGGCATCACCAACTCAATGGATATGAATTTGAGTAAACTCCTGGAGTTGGTGATGGACAGGGAGGTCTGGTGTGCTGCAGTCCATGGGGTCACAAAGAGTCGGATACGACTGAGCGACTGAAATGAACTGAGCCCATTTGTAGACAAAAAAAGCAGCTTGCTCAGAGTCATAGAGCTGTTAAATTTTAAGTTATATTATGTGATAGGTGTGGACGAAGAATATTGCCTGCCGGTTCAGTAAACAGATGGTGTTTGCAGCTGCCCCCCAAAGGTGCCCCCTGAGGGGAATTCAAGATGGATAAAAACAGGATCCTGACCCTAGGTGGCTAAGATACCAAAGGAATAATTTCCTTGAGCCCAGGCTCTTGCATCTTTCCATACATAGAAAAATGCTAAAGCTGTTAATTTAAGATGTCTGTTTTTGTGATTATCAGTAATCTTTTGTAGTCAACTTTTTTTTTTTTTCCAGTCAAAAAATCCTATGTATCCTGACTCCTCCCTTACCTCTTTGGAACAGTGCCTCAGAGCTGTCTGAGAAGCCCTAACCTCCTCAGCTTTAGTCCTCAGTAAGTCTTCTGAATAAAACACAATTTCTACTTTGTAGCTTGTGCATTTTTTTGCCAGTGGACATAGGATCTTGGGGTGTATTGGTTTCCTACCACCTGCCACAAATTTCCAGAGACTCAGTGGCTTAAAACAACAGAAATGTATTCTCTCATGGTTTTGGAGTCCAGAAATCCAAAATCAAAGTGTCTGCAGGGCTTCACTGTCCCCAGAGTTTCTGGGGAAGGATCCTTCCTTAGTGTCCCAGCTTCTGGTGGCTCCAGGGGAACCTTAGCCTTGTGACTGCATCACTCCATCTCTGCCTCCATCTTCATGTTTGAATCAAATCCATTTCCCTTTCTTTTGTTTCATGAGGATACCTGCTATTGGGTATAGGGCCCATCTTTTTTCTTTTTAAAGTAATGTTTTTGGAGTATAGTTGCTTTTGGGGGGCTTCCCATGTGATGTTAATGGTTAAAGAAAAAACCCGCCTGCCAATGCAAGAGAAGTAAAGAGATGTGGGTTTGATCCTGGGTCCAAAAGATACCCTGGAGGAGGACTTGACAGCCCACTCCAGTATTGTTGCCTGGAGAATCCCAGGGATAGAGGAGCCTGGCGAGCTATATAGTCCATAGGATCGCAAAGAGTTGGACATGACTGAAGTGACTTAGCACACATTCATAGTTGCTTTTCAATATTGTGTTAGTTTTTACTGTATAGCACAGTGAGGGGCTTCTCAGATGGCATAGTGGTAAAGAATCCGCCTGCAGTGCAGAAGACGCAGGTTCGATCCCTGGGTTGGAGGGCATGTCAACCCACTCCAGTATTCTTGCTTGGAGAATCCCATGGACAGAGGAGACTGGTGGGCTACAGCCCATGGGGTCACACAAAGTAGGAGACAGCTGAGCACTCACGCACAGCAAAGTGAATCAGCTGTATGTATACACACATCCCCTCTTTTTTGGATGTTCTTCCCACTGACTTCACTACAGAGCATTTAGAGTTCCCTGAACTATCCAGTAGGTTCAGTTATCTATTTCATACATAGTGTCAGTAGTGTGTATATGTCAACCCCAATCTCCCATTCATTCCACCACCCCCTTTCCTCCTTTGGTGTCCACATGTTTATTAGGGCCCGTCTTAAATCTAGAGTGGTCTCATCTCAGGATCCCTCAGTTGATGTCTATAAAGATCCTTTTCCAAGTAAGGTCACATTTACAGGTTCTAAGGAGTAGAAGGTGGGCATGTCTGTTTAACATATTACTTGAGGATTTACTTGCTTGGAAGTAGGTTACTCCAAAGGTCATATTTCACCCTCTCCATGTCTTACATAGACTGTCTACATAAGACATACTCTGTGTTTCAAAGAAAACAGACACCCCGATGTAAAAATGGACCCTCAAGTCTAGAGTAGGTGACAACGGGTCACTGTGTTTCCAAGACATTCAGTTTATTCAACAGTTATTTATTGATGGGTATGAAAGTGCTCTTTAATTAAATGACAATTAGGGGGTTGTTTTCTGTGCTCCACAACCCTGATGGGGCCTGGCTGGAGCAGGCTTTACAAGGGAGCTCTGAGATCTTAGCCTTTTATGAGAGGGCAAGTGTGGGTTGCCCAGCCAGGCCTGGTTTCATGTACTTTTGTTTTATTATTTTCATGAACTGCCTTTATTAAAATGTGCAACTAAATGTAGCCTTCTCTCAAGAAATTCACAAATCAGAAGGCCTTTCAAAGGTCTTAAAAGAAAATGGAATGCTCTTGGCTAATCATACAACCCAACTCTGGACCAGAAAAATATGGTCCCCACATGTCCAGGAAAGGAAGAACCTGTATATCCCAATGCATTTAATAAATAGCTGCGTTGTAACATTATTATTAGTCTTCCTGCTTTCCTACCTTCTTGTTCTGTTTGCTGCCTCCTTTTCCTTCCCAACAGATATAATCCAGGGGCACCCGGATCCTACCAGGCTGGCTTCTCTGATTACACCTGGGGATTAAAACGAAAAAAGGCAGGTAAATCTAAACTGACTCTCATCAATCACTCTGCCTTCACAAAAGTTCTCAGGCAGTGAGAAGTCTGTCTAGACCCTGCAGTAACTCATTTCCTGGCAGGGAGGGGCCAGTGATGGGGAGAGATCTCAGAAGGGTCGGAGGATGGAGAGAAGAGAGAAAGTTGGACCCTTGATTTCTTGCACACGAGGCATCTGATTATGGAAAAAACATCAGACAAACTCCAATGAGAGGACAGCCTGCAAAGATCCCTGACCAGAACTCTTCCAAGTTGTCGAGGTCTCCTAAACGAGAGACGTCTGGGAAAGCATCACAGCCAGGAGGAGCCGAAGGCTGCAGGTTGACCAACTGGAATGTAGCATCTTGGATGAGATTCTGGAAAAGAAAAAGGATATCAGGGGAGGGGGATTGAGGAAATCCAAACAGTGTGGATTTCTGTTAGTAATAATATGAGGTTGGCCCAAAAATCCATTCAGGTTTTTCTTAAGATCTGATGAAAAAACCCAAATGAAATTTTTGGCCAACCCTATACATCACTATGGATTGGTTCACTGTGACAAACATACCAGAGTAATGTTTGTGGTAGGAGAAACTGGATGCAGGATGCATGGGAACTCAAATAGTCTCACAACATTTTTGTACATCGAAAACGATTCTAAAATAATCTATTAACTATCTCTTTAAAAAGATATTTTGAAAATTAAAAGAGAAGGATGAAGGAGATCAGTATTTATAGAGGTGGAATAATCACCAAGGCATATTATATAGGGCAAAAAACACGGTGTAAAAAAATTGGGGGGGGTGTGATCTTTCTGAACACCTACTCCCGTATGCGGGGCAGCAAACCGTGCCCTGGGCTGGGTTTGCCCTGTCCTGTCACTGTTTTTGTAATGATTTCATAACTAAGGAGGGTTTACATGCTTTTTTTCTTTTTCTTTTTCTTTTTGCCATTCCATGTGGCTTGTGGGATCTTAGTTCCCTGACCAGGGATCGAACCCATGTCCCCTGCATCGGGAGTGCAGAGTCTTAACCACTGGACTCCCAGGGAAATCCCAAGGTTTGCAAATTTTTAAGTGGTTGAAAAAAATACTGAGAGAAAATCTTCATTGTGTGACCCATGAAAATAATAGGAAATTCACATTTCTGTGTCCACCAGTAAAACTGTACTGGAATTGAGTCCAATATGTTCACATATGTCTTGTCTGTGGCTGCTTTTGTGTGACAAGAGCAGAGGTGAGAGTGTGAGCAGGGCCACATGCCTGCAGAAACGAATCTAAGGACTGCCACCTGCTTCTTCTTTTTTTTTTTTTTTTTTTTTGCCACCTGCTTCTTTATAGAAAATGTTTGCTGAGCCAGTGCTGGGCCAGCTCTGCCGGAGTAGATGAGAAATTGGCAACAGTTTCCTCTAGGAAGGAGAACAGGATGCCTGGGGGGAGGTGGGGTAATTGTTGCTGGGTGCAAGTTTGATTTTTTTTTAAATTGAATTCATTTACCAAAGGCAATGTGGAAGAGGAAGTTGGGCTCTTTCAGGCCCACGGGTCAGGGGCTTGAAACATTTTAAGTCTAGAGAAAAAGTAATGCCCAAGGCTTTTAAGGCATCGATTATTTGACTGTTTAGAAGGGCTTTCCGAAGGTAGTGCCCTGGTCAAGGTGGGTCAGTGTGCAATCAGGGAAGGCTTACTGGAGGGAGTGAGCCTTGGTAACTGGCAATTGACGTGTTTGAAATGCAAAGAAGGGACTTAAAGGCACTGTTGTGATTAAATTGAAGAGGAAGAGCTGAAACTCCGCATTTTGCTGGACATGGTCCCTGATCCCTGATCCATGCTGCTGCTAAGTCCCTTCAGTCGTGTCTGACACTTTGCAACCACATGGACTGTAACCTGCCCAGCCCTCCGTCCATGGGATTCTCCAGGCAGGAATACTGGAGTGGGCTGCTATACCCTCATCCAGAGGATCTTCTCGACCCAGGGATCAAACTTGCGCCTCTTATGTCTCCTGCAATGGCAGGAGGGTTCTTGACCACTAGCACCACCTGGGAAGCTGCCCCCTGATCCATGGATAATTAGCTATTATCCATGCTTATCTGTTAAGAGAAGTGAAGGGAAGCATGAATGTCATAGCTCAGAAGTCACACAGCCACGATTCTAATCCGGCTGTGATGGAGCGAGTGTGAGGATGACCTCGGTGATTCCCTCTTTTCTCCCCATCCTCAGTGTGGAGACTCAAAGTTCTTCCCATCAAGAGAAAGCCCATTTCCCCTTCCTGCATTGGGACAGGTTGGCTGGGGGACCGGTTCTGATGAACAGAATGGGGCAGAAGCAGTGGGACTATGTCTGAACCTTGGTAAGAGGGGGCTCACATGTTGCCATCTCTCTGGGAGCCCCTCCCACCCTGAGGACAAGGCCAGGTCAACCTGCAGGAGGACAGCCACACGGACTGGTCACTCCGCCATCCCCGGTTACAGCTACCTGACTGCCTGAGAGGATCACCGAGGTGTGGCCTGAAAAGCTAGTTCATTTCCTGACTTCGGCCTCAAGGTCCTATGAGGTCCCTCCACTGACCACTTCTCCCCCCTCCACTTAGCTCCAGCCACGCCAGCCACTCTCTGCTTTTCGCCTGTGCCAACCTTGTTCTCACCTGCCAGGGGCTGAATTATGTCCTCCCCCATACCCCCTGCAAAAGATATGTTGACATCCTTGGAACTTGTGGATGTGACCTTATTTGTAAGTGAGGTCTTTACAGATGTCATTAAGTGAAGGATCTCAAGATGAGATCTTTTAAGATATAGGGTGGGCCCTCATTCCAAGGGCTGGCGTCCTTATAATGAAGCCACGTGGAAAGAGACAGAAAGGGAGAACTCTGCAAGATGACTGAGGTGGAGCCTGAGTGATCCAGCCACCATCAGACTAGATGAGGAACCACCAGGCTAGAAGAGGCAAGTCCCTGGTGGTCCAGTAGTTACGACTCTCCCTTCCAGGGCGGAGGGTGTGGGTTCCATCCCTAGTGGGTTGGGGAGCTAAGATCCCTCATATGCTAAATCGTTTCAGTCGCATTCAACTTTTTTGCGACCCCATGGGCTGTAGCCCCCATGGACTCTGTTCATGGGATTTCCCAGGCAAGAATACTGGAGTGGGCTGCCATGTCCTCCTCCAGGGGATCTCCCTGACCCAGAGATCAAACCTGTGTCTCCTGCATCGGCAGGCGGATTCTTTAGCTGAGTCACCAGGGAAGTGAAAGTCGATGTTGTGTCTGACTCTTTGCGACCCATGGACTGTAGCCTGCCAGGAATTCTCCACGGAATTCTCCAGGCCAGAATACTGGAGTGGGTAGCCGTTCCCTTCTCCAGGGGATCTTCCCAACCCGTGGATCGAACCCAGCCACCAGGGAAGCCCATCTTAATCAACAAAGAGGCTTCTCGACTCATTTGGTATTTGTGCTGCCCATTTAGAAATCTGTCTGCAGTTCTAGAGTTTGGCCAGCAAGTGGCGCCAGAGGATCATGTGCAAACACGTATAGGGCGGCAGGAACAAGGGGGAAAATCTTTGTGAACCTGAATTCAAAGTGGGAGATTTCAAGGTCACTGTCCACAGGGCCGTAGGAACCCTAGACATATGGGCCTAACCTGGTCACAATGGATGGGGCTTATTCCTGACTTCGCCTCATTAGGGAGACAGAACACTGCCTCCTTGCCAGTGGAAGCCTCCTCAACGGCGCAGCGGGCGTTTGTCAGTAAATATTTCTGGACAAATAGATGGGTTTGAACCCAGAGGAAGTGCAGGAAAGCTGTCTAAATGCAGGCTGCAAGAGGGAGCGTTCTGTCTGGGAAGGAGAGAAAGGACACGGCTAGTCAGGGTGGCAAGCTGAGAAAAGACCCTGGAGGTCTTGAAGACATTGGCTAGAGGGACCGACTAGAGTCATGGGCAGGGTTAGGAGATGCCAAGGATCTGATGAGTGGAATATTTCCTGCCACATCAGTAAACAAAGGATGTCCCAGTCATCAGCGATTCCACCACTAGAGGTGAGCCGGTGAGCACTGAGGGAACTTGGGAAATAATACCTGCCATCCAGCAGCCATCAGACTGTATCCACTCCCTAGAGTGGTGAGCCCTGAGGAAACGCAGGATGTGAAAACACAGGATGCTGGCCCCAGATAGCTGAGGCACATATCAAAGGAATGATTTCAGTGAGCCCAGACTCTTGCATCTTCCCATACATGTCTGCATGCATGCTCAGTTGCTTAGTCATCCGTCCGTGTGACCCCATTCACTGTAGCCTGCCAGGCTCTTCTGCCCAGGGCGTTTCCCAGGCAAGAATGCTGGAGTGGGGTGCCATTTGCTCCTTCGGGGGCATCTTCCCGACCCAGGGATCAAACCCTCGTCTCTTGTGTCTCCCGCCATTAGCAGGCAGTTTCTTTACCACTGAGCCACGTGGGAAGCCCTGTCCATACACAGAAAAGGCTAAATTCCTTAAGATAACGGATTTTCCTTAATTGACAACACTATTTTGACATTCAGGCTACCTGCCCTTTGTTGCAAAACTTCTATATAACCTATCTTCTCCCATTACCTCCTTGGAGCAGTTCTCTGGGTCCTGAAGTCCCCAAATTCCTGCTGAATGAAACATAACTCTCAACTCTTATTAGATTGTGAATATTAGTTTTAGTTGACAGACCAAAGGCACCAGAGCTGCAATAGTGGAGCCCAGGGCAGGCTGAGAAACAGCCCTGCCGATTAGATATCCAGGCCCTGATCCTTGCAATCCCTTTGCTGACAAACGTTTGTATAGTCAAAGCTATGGTTTTTCCAGTAGTGGTGTGTGGATGTGAGAGCTGGACCATAAAGAAGGCTGAGCACCAAAGAATTGATGCTTTTAAATTGTGATGCTGGAGAAGACTCTTGAGAGTCCCTTGGATGGCAAGAAGATCAAACTAGTCAATCCTAAAGGAAATCAACCCTGAATACTCATTGGAAGGAGCTGAAGCTCCAATACTTTGGCCACATGATTCGAAGAGCTGACTCATTGGAAAAAAACCCTGATGCTGGGCAAGATTGAAGGCAAAAGGAGAAGAGGGCGGCAGAGGATGAGATGGTTGGATGGCATCACCAACTCAGAGTTTGAGCAAACTCTGGGAGATGGTGAAGGACAGGAAAGCCTGCTGTGCTGCAGTCCATGGGGTTGCAAAGAGTCAGACACAACTTAAGTGACTGAACAACAACAAATCCTTGCAAACTGAGAATACTACCTTATGTGTGGAAAAAAAAACAGTGTGTTTGCAGCTATTATTAAGTGTTTTTAGATTTCTGTGTGAAGTCGGAAGAGGAAGGCTGAGGGAGATTTGATTCCCACAGAGGAGATGGGCAATGTGAAATCAGAGGCTGATTTTAAGATGCAGCTTTGAAGATGGGAGTGATATAGCCACAAGCCAAGGAATGCTGGCAGTACCCCTCACCCCCAGGATGGGGGAGGAAGGGAACGGAACCTCCCCAGAGCCTCCAGAGGCAGCAAGACTCAACAGACACCTCACTGTCTTCCCAGTGACCCAGGTTTTCGACTTCTGACCTGCAGAACTGTGAAAGAGTAAATGTGTATTGTTTTAAATCAAGTTTGTGGTAATTTGTTAATAGCAGCCATAGGAGACTAATACAGAGGCATTGCTACTGCAGGAGTGAAGAGGCGGAGGGAGTAAGGCGACCACCAACTACTTAAAGAGGAGCTACCGGCACCGTGAGACTCAACCACTGTCTCAAGAACCTGTGCAGGCTGGGCGTGGGTGGGACCTCTTTGCTCTTTGTCCCGCCTCCGATTATCTGATGGTGCCTCCCATTGGCTGAGTCCAACAGGCAGGTGAAAGAAGGATAAGGGGGCGGGGCTGGGAGTCAATGGACTCTAACCAGCCAGCCGGCTCTCTGCCCTGAGGCCGAGATTGCCCGTTCCTAGGACGGGCCCCGTAATTTGGAGGATTTTCCTCTCTTTCACAGGACAACATACAGACTTCATATGATGGTGCCTCTGGAATATTTCTGGAATTTATCTTTACTGATTAACTTATTTCCGACTTGGCAAAAATTAAAAAAGAATGTAATAATCAGTATTGGTTATAGTGTTGGGAAATGGACATTCTATAATATTCTGAGAGAAGTGGTGCAAACTTGTTACTCTTATTTTTTTAGAAACCACACAGGAGACTTTTCCACAGTGGTTGCAGTTCTTGGAACTTATTTTAGGAAGTTATTTCACCCATGTATTAAAGCTTTGAGTATGTGTTGTTTATAATAGTGAAAAATCAAAGCTCTAGAAATGGCCAACCATCAAGAAATGTTTAAAACTTTAAGAAAAAATATTTAAAACTCTGAAATTTTCTTACACAATGATATTCACTTAACTCCTAAAAAGAAGGCCATGAAAAGATGTTCTATATATATTCATTGGATGAAGAAAACAGTGTTCCAAACAGTATGTAGAGTATAATTCCATTTTGGTTTAAAGACTGTACTGTATGTACATGTTTATTTTTACTATAACAAGTGTCTTGATGATGCCTTCATAAATGCATCCATTTTTAAAAATGTATCTTTTTTTTATGAGGGTACCACTTGTGTAACAACATATCAAATACACACACATATGCTTATATATGCATAGACTACTTATGGGAAGATACCTAAGAAACTGACAGCAGTGATGTCCTTAACAGAGCGCATTGATGTCCACCCACACTCCCTGGGCACTGATGCTCCTGCAGCCCTGTCTCCCTCTGAGAACTTCCTACAGCTGCAGGCCCTACGCACCCTGGCACTAGGCAGGCTTTTGTGATTATTCTCACCAAGTGAAGTGGATGGATACATGTCCCAGGTTCCCTGCCCCTTGGTGAGAGAGGACATCTCTGAGGTGTGATCTACGCAGTTGCCCAGACTCTTCCAGTCGGGCTGAGCCCTTAGCGTCCACACCAGCATCAGGACCACTTCAGGACTCCTAACTCCTCCGGGACTTGGCACAGTAAGATGACTGCTTCCCCCATTAATACAAATATACATATATATGTACACACATATATATATGTACCTGTGTGTGTTTGTGTATATATATGCATGTATCTCTATATACGTATGTGTGTGTGTGTTTAGTCACTCAGACATGTCCAACTCTTTGCAACCCCACAGGCTGTAGGCCACCAGGTTCCTCTTGTCCATGGGGATTCTCCAAGCAAGAATACTGGAGTGGGCTGCCAGGCCCTCCTCCAGGGGATATTCCCAACCCATGGACTGGACCCAAGTCTCCCACATTGCAGGCATATTCTTTACTCTCTGAGCCACCAGGGAAGCCCCTATATGTGTGTGTGCGAGTCTGTGTATATGTGTCCTGTGCATAGTAAAAGACACATATATTTGTGTTTATAATTATATGTCATACACAATGTGTGTATATAACATATAGTGGCTTCCTTGGTGACTCAGATTGTGAAGAATCCACCTGCAATGCAGGAGACCTGGGTTCTATCTCTGGGTCAGGAAGATCCCCTGGAGAAGGGAATGGTTACCTACTTCATTATTCTTGCCTGAAATTCCAAAGACAGAGGAGCCTAGCAGGGCTACAGTTCACAGGGTCGCAAAGAGTCGGACACAACTGAGCGACTAACACTTGCACACTTTTTCATATGTAAATATAACAGCACATATATTAATAGACACATATATCTTTATATATATACATATGTACAACACATACTATATAGCATATATCATATATATGTTATATATAAATGCAGCTGGGCTTCCCTGGTGGCTCAGAGGGTAAAACGTCTGTCTGCAATGCAGGAGACCTGGGTTCAATCCCTGGGTCGGGAAGATCCCCCGGAGAAGGAAATGGCAACCCACTCCAGTATTCTTGCCTGGAAAATCCCACGGACAGAGAAGCCTGGTAGCTACAATCCATGGAGTCGAAAAGATTCACAAAGACTGAGTGATTTCACTTTCACTTTCACAAATGCAGTCACAAAATAGATATGGCTATTGCAATAGTTATATGACTAAGTATGTTACACATCATATATATCATATGGTATATATATACACATCTACAATCATATTTATATATAGCTATACATGCATGATATATAATACTATACCTATTTATATAACTATTGCAATAGTCATATACCTGTTTTATGACTGTGTTGGTGTAAAGATAAATATAATTCAGGCTGGATTCACAACTTTATATTCACTACTGTTATGTTCATTTTTTTCTCCTGAGTTTATTTATTTTATTAATAATTAAAATTTTTTTAGGCTGCACCACATAGCATGTAGGTTCTTAGTTCCCCAACTAGGGATTGAACCTATGCTCTCTGCTGTGGAAGTGCAGAGTCTTAACCACTGGACCACCAGGGAAGTCCCTTTCCCCCCTGATTTTAAAAGAAATTAACTCTAAATGACCCATGACCCATTGTACCATCTGTCCTCATGGGACAGATGTCCTCATCATGGGATGGCCTTATCAGAGTGCCCTCCCCAGATCTGTGAGTTCTTTGTTATTATTATCATCCTTTCATGATAGGAATCTGCTCAGAGAGGTGGATGCAATGGGAATGGTCACACAGCATCGCCTGACACTACTATTCCACCTCGTGATGACAATGGTCATGTTTCTTGAGTGTGTACAATGTGCTGAGGACTGTTCTAAGCACCTTAAGGTGCTGCTTTGGTTTATTCTCATATGAACCTTCCCTACTAGAGAGGCCCTAGTGATTCCCACTTTATGGTTGAGGAGATTAATTCTCAAAGGGGGAAGGTGACTTGCCCAGGGTCACACAGCTAGACAGTAGGATTATCTCTGGCACCTGACACTGTGCTTTTAATTACATTGTCATGCTGTCTTTCTCACAAGCAGAGGCAAAATATTTGTGCCTTTAAACACTTACTAAGCTCCTATCGAATCCCAAGTGCATGCATGATCTTATTTATTCCTGTGCAAACTACTGACGTCGAGAATTACAGTTACACCCATTTTATAGTGGAGGAAGTGATGCCCAGAGAAGTTGAGTGACTTTCCCACAGTCACACAGCTGGAAAGTGGCAGAGATGAATTTGAACCCGAGACTCTCTGACTTTTGGAGCTTGGGCTTTTGCCCTTGATTCTGCCTCCAAGGACATCACGCTGGGGCGGAGCTTGGGGGATGACGTGCCAGGCCCAGAGGGCATGAGAGAGGCAAGGCCAGCCTGCCTCCTCTCCAGACTGTCTGCCCCGGGACCCCGCCTCACTCACACAGCTGCCAGGGATCAAAGTCCTCTCTGAGATGTATTTGCTGCGAGTTCTAAACAAACGGGTGTTAGCATGGAGCTAAGAGAAACATTGGGAGGACGCGGTATATGAAAGCCGACTGGCCTTTCAAGTGCCGGTGATTGATCAGCCTCTTCTTTGGTCTCATGCTCTCGGGGGGGCAGGATGGAGGGGAGGGTAGACTCCAGCCCCGGAGCATCAAGGCTGAGCAGTGGGCTACCAAGCTGGTACCCCGACACCACCCAATTCATTTCCCTTCCATCCCGGAGAAAACTCCCTTTTCAGTCAACAAGCCCATAGAGCCAAAACACATAAAATAATGAGAAACTACCAATTATTAATGGATTATGCTAACCACGCTAAGCACTTCACATACATTGCTCCTTTTAAGCCAGTTCACAAGGCATGTGTCTCTATTGACCCATTTCACAGATTAAGCTAACAGCAGAGAGCTATTCACTAGTGAGATTGGATTCTACTTGGCACACAGCAGATGTTGACTGAGCAAGTCTGTGGGGCCCGGTTCCTGTTCTCCACTTGTTCACACTCTTCATGGGGCAACAGAGAGAGAAAGAGACCCTTGTGGTCCAGCCCTATGATGAGGCAGGGCTGGGCAGAGAGGATGTTTGGCATGGGTAGCCTGGTTGTTTATACTAGAATTATTCCCTTCTGGTCGAGTCAAAGTAAGTTTTGATGGGTGTTAATCCCAGGCTTGCTGGTTAGATTTTTTTTATTTAAAATTTTTATTGAAATATGGTTGATTTGTAATGTTTCAGGTGTACTGCAAAGTGATTCAGCTCACATATAGTCTTTGTCAGCTTCTTTTTCACTACAGGTAATTACAAGATATTGAATACAGTTCCCTGTGCTATAGCAGGGTCCTTGTGGTTTATCTATTTTATATATAGTAGTCTATATATTAATCTGTTAATATATTAACAGTAGTGTATCTGTTAATCCCAAATTCTAAATTTATGCCTCCCCCACCCATTCCTCTTTGGTAACTGTAAGTTGGTTCTCTATGTCTGTGAGTCTCTATTTCTCTTTGTTAAATAAATTTATTTGTATCAGTTTTTAGGTTCCACGTATAAGTGATATCATATGAAGTTTGTCTTTATCTGACTGACTTTTCTTAGTTTGACAGTCTCTAGGTCCATTCATGCTGCTGCAAATGGCATTATTCCATTCTTTTTTATGGCTGAGTAATATTCCATTGTATATATGTGCCACATCTTCTTTATCCCGTCCATCTGCTGATGGACACTTAGGTTGTTTCCTTGTCTCGGCTATTGTAAATAGTGCTGCTATGAACATTAGGGTGCATATATCTTCTTAAGGTAGAGTTTCTCTGGATATGTATCCAGGAGTGGAAGTGTTGGATCATATGGTAGCTCTAGTTTTAGTTGTTTTTTAATTTTAAGAACCTCCATATTATTCTCCATAGCGGCTATACCAATTTACATCCCCACCAACAGTGTAGGAAGGTTACCGCTTCTCCACACCCTGTCCAGTATTTGTTATTTGTAGACTGATGATGGCCATTCTGACTAATCGATCTGATATTTTGAATATCACTTCTTTTGGTGGACAGAGAACCTTACCTCTCCAGGCTGCTCAGGGAAGATAAACCTCTAGGGATGGTCAACAACCCATGTGTGTATGTTGAGCAGAGAAGTGGAAGGACATGGCATTTGAGCGCCTGAGATGCTTGGAGTGGGCCTTGACTTTGCCGGGGTGTTTGAACATTCTCCAAAGGGCTCTGGGCTACCCCATCAAGATCTGGGGCAGGGGAGTGATATGGTAGATCTAATCTCAGCCCCATCGACCCCACCTGGTTCCTGGCACCCTGTGAAGTCAGCTGCTTGCAGCAGGAACGTCATCCTCGCGTTCCAAACTATGCAGCAGCAGCTTCTCTACAGCTGCGCTTGTGTCTTAGGGAATATTTGGGGACAGGAGGCAGAGACAGTACCTAGTGAGGAAGAACGAGGCGTGGGCTTCAGCTCGCCCTTCTGTTCTCAGGGCTCAGGATTCATCTGATGTTTGGGTGGCTCTTGATGAGGGGAAAGAGAAAAATGAAGTGGCCTAGTTTTCCTAAATATATTTGAAGGGACAAACATGTGCCATGGGGCATCTGTGAGATTACTCTCTTAAAGGGTTCTTCTGCACGTTCCTTGGCACACCTCCATGCTCCACAATCGTCTTGAACATCAGGCGGTTCTCAACTCTGACAACTGCCATCCATCCACCCGGGAGGGCTGGGGTCGGGGCTGGGACCACTGTTGAAAGCTCTCAGCATCAATAGAACAGGATGCAATTCATGTACTTTTCATTCCCCGTGGAATGATGTCTCTCTACTACATGAAATTTGCCTTTTATTTCTTTATGTTCCTGGAATATGTAGCACTATAGGCTTAGAAGCCAGGCTTAGAGGACACGGCGTGGAACTCTGACTGGGGCTTCTGTGCTTGTCTATTTTGAATCCTGGCTCTACCACTGACTACAGTGTGTGGGTAAACATTTCAGAATGGCTCTTGGGGAAAAAAACACAAAACCCTGTCATGTAGCATGTGCCAATTACCGTGGTGTAAGTGTGTCCCTGGTGGCTGGTGTGTACCAATGTCACTGTATGTGGAGTTGGGACGAGATGAACAGTTAGCACCACCATATAAAAGTTCCACCAGCCAGGGACTTCCCCGGTGGTCCAGTGGTTAAGACTCTGCTTTTACCGCAGGGGCGGAGGTGGGGGGGATGTGTTCCCTAAGATCCTGCATGCTGCGTGCTGTAGTCAAATAAATAAATAAAAATTTTAAGTGACTTTATATAAAAAAACAAAGAAGTCTAGGCTAGGGTGAAGCTTTAGTAAGATTAATAATTAAAAAAATTCCACCAGCTAGAAGTAACCACAAGAGCATATATAACAGCAAAATGTACTAAGACAATTAGCAAGTGATGAGTTTGGAGTTAATTTTCAGTTAGAGTCTGTGGCCTTGGGGTTTCTGAGGATGGGGACACAAGCTTTTCTAACACAGCATATTTCTCCCATGGGAAACAGGAACTGGGACAAGGATGGGGGATGGGGTTTGCCACCTGCCACATTGCCATGTGCTGGGGGCTCCTTGTGTATTTCAGCTCAGTTTTTTTCTAGCCTGATGTATCTTGTCTGTCTATCTATCTATCCATCCACCCATCCATTTATCTGCCTATATGTCTGTCTACCTATCTATCTGTCTATGTATCCATCCACCCATCCATCCATTTATCTGCCTATCTATCTATCTATCTCTATCATCTGACTGTATGTGCACTTAGTCGTGTCCAACTCTTTGCAGTCCCATGGACTGTGGCCTGCCACATTCCTCTGTCCATGGGGTTTCCCAGGCAAGAATACTGGAGTGGGTTGCCATTTCTTCCTTCAGGGGATCTTCCCAACCCAGGTCTCCTGCATTGCAGGCGAATTATTTGGCACTCAGCCGCCTGGGAAGCCCTTATCATCTGTCCACTTATCACCTATATAGTTATATTATCTTCTAGGAAATTGCTATCCAAGTAGCAACACGATTTTATATTTTGGTTAAGTTGCAAAATTCTTATTATAAAAATAGCATATATTAACTCTGCAAAATAGATATAAGCCAGTCTCTGGAATCCAGCAAACGTTTACTAAATCTTAGGTACTATACCTTGCAAATACACCCATCCATTTTGTTGAACTGATGAAAGAAGATGAAAAGTAAATGTTTTCTCCCAACCCAGATGTGACCACTGTTAAGTTTTCTGGTGTAGGCGCCTCCACTCTATTGCTATAACTGTATTTAAAAAAAAAAATCAAAACTCACAGGACTATCTGGTGCATGCTGTTTCATGTCTGTTTTATTTAATTAATTGTAAACACAGAATGCAGCTCTCGACGACGGGCAAGAAAAGATGGAGTCAATGGGGCGAGTCATGTAACTGCAGGGAATTACTGTCATTATGAAAGCTACTGGCAAGCTCCACATTAATCTCTGAAGTTTTTTGCCTCTGATCTGCTTCTGAGGTTCGGACCCCTGAAGCTTCCGCCTTTTCAGAGTTAAGCCCATCGCCTATCTGTCCCCGGCATCGACATCTCTGCCCAGCGCGGGGCCCTCCTGAGACCTGCGGGGACAGTGGCCAGGGGTCCCCCATCGCCCCGCCGAGCCCCGCCCCACGGCTGCGCGGTTCCCTCCGTCACGTGTGCGTCCCTCGCGTCCCCCCGCCTCTCCCCTCCGTGCGCGTCTACAATCTTGCGCTCTGGGGAGGGTCCCGGGCAACAGCTGCCTTTGATCAGCCCAACATCTGGGAGACTCGGCACTTCAAGAACGCTGACTGGTGATCAAAGATGAGAACGCTGTGACAGCGGAGACTTGGCTAGGACCCAGCCTGGCTAAATGCACTAATGGGGGAGGGGGAGGAAGGCCGGGGGGAGTGTCGGCTGGCTGGCGGGGCGGAGGGCGGGAGCGAGGAGCAACCCACCCAGCCGCGAGGGCTTGGCTGCAGGGGCTGTTAGGAGCATGGGCTTTGCTTCTGGGACCTTGACTCTCCATGCCTCAGTTTCCTCCTCTGCAAAATGGGGATTATTAGCGTGAGGACAAAATGGGTTGAGAAAGGAAGAGCGTTTAGAACAGAAGCCTGGCTCCCAGTTTGAGCTCATAAATGCCATCTGTCGTTGCCGCTATTAGGGCCCCTAGTATTCCTAGAGCCAGATCTTGGAGAGACTGAGCGTCTACATATTCTCCAAAGCTTTAGTACCTACTAATTATTTTTTTTTTAATTTACTTATTTGGCTGCACCAGGTCTTAGTTGCAGCATGCAGGGTCTTAGTTCCCTGTCCAGGGATTGAACCTGGGTCCCCTGCATTAGGGAGTGAAGAGCCTTAACCACTGGACCACCAGGGAAGTCCCAGTGCCTACTGATTTTTAATGATTTATTTAGAGCCTCAGTTTCCCCATCAGTAAAATGGAGAACCACACGAGATGTTGAAATTCAGCAAGGATTATTGCTTTTACAGGTGGCGCTAGTGATAAAGAACCCACCTGCTAATGCAGGAGATGTAAGAGATGCAGGTTTGGTCCCTGGGTCGGGAAGATCTAGAGGAGGAAATGGCAACCCACTCCAGTGTTCTTGCCTGGAGAATCCCATGGGCAGAGGAGCCTGGTGGGCTACAGTCCATGGTGTTGCAAAGAGCTGGACATGACTGAAGGGACTTAGCACACATTGCTTTTCCGTTTGATTGGTGGAGAAACTGAGGTCTGGAGATGTGAAGTCATGAAATCAGGAAAGAGCCCAGGATCTACCCATCTGGAAACTGATCCTAACTGGAGGGTTGGGCTGCTCTTCCATTGGCCCAATGCAAAGCCACTGGGATTTTTGCTCAAGCCAAGAATTCTTGCCTTATCTCCTGCAGGCCGGGTTCAGTAACATTACTACCAACAGCAGCAGGTTATTTTTTATTTTATCTAGTTTTTTTTTTTTTGGATGTGGACCATTTTTTTTAAGTCTTCATTGAGCTTGTTACAATATCGCTTCTGTTTTATGTTTTGCTTTCTTGGCCCCAAGGCATGGGGTATCTTAGCTCCCCAACCAGGGATCAAACTCACACCCCCTGTATTGGAAGGCCAAGTCTTAACCGTTGGACCTCCAGGCAAGTCTTTATTTTATTTTATATTATTTTTGGCTTTCAGTGTATTATTAAAATACAATATACACACAGCAGAATGCATGTATCAACACACTGAATGGGCCCAAACTAAAGGCACCCATGGAACCAGCAACCAGATGGAGAAGCAGACATTCCCAGCTGCCCCCTCCCCCTACTCCAAGACTCCCTCATGTGCCCTTCCGGTCACTAACCCTCTCCATGGAAACGGCTTAAATTGTTTTTATTTATTGCATGCTCACCAGGAACTAGGAGAGACAGGAAATCGCCTGGCAGGCCTTGGCCTCACATGAACTTTGCAACAGCACTCCGAAGCTTGCCCTGTTAACATCCCTATTTTACAGATGAGAAAACAGAGGCACGAAGAGTCAGAGGAACTTGCCCAAGGTCACACACTGGTCAGTGAGGCTTCAAAATCTTATGCCCTGGCTGCAGGGCTGTGAGCTCTTGCTTTTAGGGGAATGATACTCTTGGAAGTGGTCAGTACAGAAAAAGTGATAGCTGCTCAGTCGTGTCCAACTCTTGTGACCCCCATGGGCTGTAGCCCACTAGACTCTTCTTGTCTGTGGAATTCTCCAGGCAAGAATACTGGAGTGGGTAGCCACTCCCTTCTCCAGGGGATCTTCCCAACCTAGGGATTGATCCTGGATCTCCTGCATTGCAGGCAGATTCTTTACCATTGGAACCTCCAGGGAAGATTGGTCAGTACAGAGAGTAGTTCTGATTTCTGAAGGAGAAGGGGTTTTAGGGAAGAAGCAACTTACATATGATAATGGTGGAACACATCAGGGCTTTTAGGAAATAGAGCTGCCCCTATTTCAGTGGCCCCATGGACATTTAACAATGCTCCTGAGCTCCTGATAAGCTGTGGCTTGGCTTCAGGGACTGGATACGGCTGCCGGACCTCTCTCCTCTCACCAGTTCTCTCCTCCAAGAGCGTCATCAGTTCATAGAGGGGACATGCAGATGGCACCAGAGAAGCCCTCTCCCCTGTCCCAGTGGTCTCAGCCTGTGTCTGAAAGCAGAGCTTGAGGCAAGGGTTCATGTACAGGCATTTGGCTTGGAAAGTGATGCCAGGGAGGAGGAATGAGGGGCAGGGAAGGAAGGAGAGCAAGTGTGGTCACGTGCCACTGATTTAGCCATGGCTACAGGCAGCTGGCAGGGCTTCCCAGGTGGCACCAGTGGTAAAGAACCCACCTGCCAATGCAGGAGATGTAAGAGACATGCCTTTGATCTCTGGGTCGAGGAGATCCTCTGGAGGAGGGCATGGCAACCCACTCTAGTATTCTTGCCTGGAGAATCCCATGGGCAGAGGAGCCTGGTGGGCTACAGTCCATGGGTTTGCAAAGAGTCAGACACGACTGAAGCCACTTAGCATGCATACACGCATGCACAGGCAACTGGTGTGGTAGCTGCAGGACTAAGGAAGCCTCATGGAATGCCTCTCAGAAGCATCTGTGCACGACATGAAGGAGGGAAGCATTTCTCCATTGGCTCCCATCCACCACTGGTCAAGGTGACTTCATGACTGTTAACTGCCTCCCACTTTTAGGTTGTGTGTTGGTGAACCAGTCCCCACATCAGTGGCAGAGGTAAGAGGTGGGTTTGAGTAGACAGAAGAGGTGCACAAAGAACCCAGATGCTACTCCCCTTCAAATCTGTGGGCTTGGGCTGGCACATGGTCTCCACAGCCAACTGGTCAACCTCACCTGTTGTCCTTCCTTCTCCCACTCTCCACCCAAGTGAACTCCCTCCCTCCATCCTTTGCTTTGACATCATCTCTGACAACACAAGATGGCACCTGCCTGACTTTAAAAGACATCTTTGATGACTTCTCTGGTGGTCCAGTGGTTAAGAACCTGCCTGCCAATGCAGGTTTGATCCCTAGTCTGGGAAGATTCCACATGCCACGGGGCAGCTAAGTCCATACACCACAACTGCTGAACCCATGTGCTGCAGCTACTGAAGTCTGAGCGCCCAGAGCCCACCTGCAACAAGAGAGGCCATCACAGGAGAAGCCCAAGCAACACAACTAGAGAGAAGCTCTCTCTCATTGCAACTAGAGGGAAGCCTGTATGATGCAACAAAGACCCAGCATGATTAAAAAAAAAGACATTCTTGAAATGTATTTTGCAGATATTCTCATTGTGAAATTCTAACCCCTAGTCCCTCAGAATGTGACCTGATTTGGAAATAGGGTCACTGCAGATATAATCAGATGACGTCATGCTGGTGCAATGCGAGCTCCCAATCCAGCGTGACTGTGGTACTTCTACAAAGGGGAACATGGGACATGGATGAGCATGCAGGGTGAACACCATGTGAAGATGAAGGCAGAGATCAGAGTGACATGTCTGCAAGCCAAGGAATGTTGAAGATTGCTAATCAACCCACCAGAAGCAGGGCAGATGCCAGGAACAAACAGACCCTCCATAATCCTCGGAAGGGATCACCCTTGCTGACACCTTGATCTTGGACTTCTAACCTGCAAGATCATGAGAATAAATTTCTGTTGTACCACAGCCATCCCATTGATGGAACTTGGTGACAGCAGCCTTAGCAGACTAATAAACACCCTAAAATAGAAAATTTCAGTGGTGCCAAGGAGAGGAACTTCTCTTTTCAGATGTGTTTTGGATCATGGGCTGTGTGAATCATCAAATAAAATGACACATCCTCTCTACAAAAATCTCAGGTGCATGTAGCATTTTGGAAACATGGTTCGGAAATTCTTGAATATTGGAAATGTGTTACTGTTCAGAGGAGAACAGTTTTAGGCAGACATGAAGAAGCATTCCCGAGCTGATTAAGTCAAGTGGATTTGATCTACAGATGTTCTCTATATGAATGACCTTTGCTGAAACATAAATCACCAGAAGGGAGAGAAGCCCGAAACCTTTCATGACGGAAGGAACGTGAACGGCAAGAACCATGGGCAAGGGTTTGGCATGAATAAAGCCCCCTTGAGTCATGTCATAGCTTCCGGCTCCCAGGAGGGGCTCTCCAATGCTGGTCCCTTTCTGCCAGCCCCGGAAGCGAGGGATGTGTAAACAGGATCTGGCACTTATAGACCAGAAAAAATTACATGGGGCTGTTCATTTTAACCAGATCGCCAGGTTTTCAGCAGATTTGCACCATCAATGCCCTGTTCAGATTCCCTTCACTTTTTTTTTTTTTTTTTTGGCATATTCTGTGCGAACATCCTCTGGCTTCCTTGAACTTTTGCTCCTCAAAGCTGCACCTGGAGCTGTCTTTGGAAGTCTGCTCCCAGGCTACCCACTGCTCTGCTTGCAAACCCAGAGTGCTGAGATAACAAGAGATAGACTACACCCTGGGCACCACCCTTAGCTATCACCGACCAGTTCAGGAGTGTGAAAGCTCGATTTCTTTGCCTTGATGAGTTGAGACAAGCTGTGAGGCAAAATTTATGCTCCCGAGCTCCCCACAGGATCAGGCTAAGCTGAGGCTTTTTGGAAACCTCACCTTGACTTGCTTTCTTCCCTGTCCCCCTTCTGTTTTCCCCCATCACCTGTTGCTTCCTCCTGGAGCACTTCCTTAATAAATCACATGGCAGGAGACTTCTAGTGTCCTTTCCTGCTTCTGCGAACCTGATGTCAGTGGGGGTGGTTTAGTCTGTTCTGAGCATCCCAAGTACTTTCTCAAATAGCCTGAACTGTCTCCTGTGGGCTTGATCCAAATTTTGCTTAAGCAATAAGAAGAGAAAGAATAGCAGGAGATAATATTATGAGAGATGAACCAGGGAAATGTCCTTCTGTTAATAAGGTGATCAAGGCAGGAGGTCTGAGCAGAAGCCAGAGTTTCTCCATCTCGACATTACCGACATTTGGGGCTCTATAGTTCTTTGGATTGTGGGGCTGTTCTGGGCATTGGAGGAGGTTGAGCAGCCTCCTTGGCTTCTTCTCATTAGATGCTAGTGACCAATTGCGAGCACCAAGAATGTCTCCAAACATTGACACATGCCCTCTGTTGAGAACCACTGCATTAAACCAAGACCTGTGCGCTGAGTAAGACTTAGCTCAATGGAAAGCAGCATTCTGAAGAGAGGAAACAGCCTGTGCAAAGGCCCTGATGTGGGAAGGACTCGGATTATTGGAGGAAGAGAAGAGGGGTTAAAGAAGGGAGGTTAATGTGGCCAAGAGCAGTGAGCGAGGTGGGAGGGGGTTCCAGATGAAGATGGGCTGAGCGTATATCACACAGGGGCTTGTGCAGCAAAGACTTGCGATTTAACTTAAAAGCAATGGCAAGCCATAGAAGTGTTTCCCCCTTCAATTTGATGTGTATTTATTGAACATCTGCTCTGTGCCAGACACTGTGTAAGTGAAAGTTGGAGAAGAACTTTCAGAGGAAGGATCACAATGAATGGTGAGGTCATCTCCTGATATGACATTGTTGTTCCCAGTTCCAGACTCAGGAGGGTCATAGTGACACTTTGAAATCGGCCACAGAAATCAATAGGTGCTGCAGATTAGGACTTCAGCTGCCATGTAGCCCAGAAGATCGTGTCATCCACAAGGAGAAATAGCCTTTCTTTCTAATCTGGTTGCCTTTTCTTTTCCCTTTTTTTTCCTTCTTCCCTCCCTCCCCTTTCTTTCCTTCCTTTCTTTCTTTTTGTCTAATTCCCTGGCTGCAGCTTCTAGTACAGTATTGAATAGATGCAGCAGGAGTGGCCATTCCTCTCTCTTTTCTTTCTTTCTTCTTCTTTTTTTAAAAAATATTTACTTGTGTGGCTGTGCTGGATCTTGAGTTGTGGCATGTGGGATCTAGTTCCCTGACCAGGGATTGAACCTGGGTTCCCTGCATCGGGACCCCACAGTCTTAGCCACTGGACCACCAGGGAAGTCCTGGTCATCTTTGTGTTAATCCAGATCTTAGGGAGAGTCGGGTATGCTTGTTGTATTCCATCATTAAGCCCTCATCATTGATCAACTCATTGAAAAAGTCCCTGATGCTGGGAAAGATTGAGAGCAGAAGGAGAAGAGGGTGTTAGAGGATGAGATGGCTGGATGGCATCACCGATGCAATAGACATGACCATGGGCATACTTCGGAAGATGGTGAGGGACAGAGAGGCCTGGTGTGCTGCAGTTCATGGGGTCGCAAGGAGTCGGATATGACTATGTGACTGAATAACAACAAGCCTGACGCCGAGGGTATCTTGTAATCAGGTTGAGGACGTTTTCTTCCCATCCCTCTCTCCCCACCACTGCCTACAAAGGGTGTTGAATTCCAGAAGGATTGCAGAGGAGCACCTTGAACAGAAATTTCCTTTTTTTTTTTAAATTTTAAAAGTCCCTTCTGGCATGTACAGGATGGTGATCTGCAGAGGGGAGGAGTGGAGACAGAGAGGCCGGGAAGCTGACTGTGTGGTCAGGCAGGTGAGGGACGCTGGTGTCCTCGGTGCTGGTCTTAGCCACGGAAAGAAGGGCAGCGCTTCCAGAGATACTGTGATGGGAAAGACGACACCGAAGTTTGCGAATCCAGCCATAGGCATGGTCCCAGGTCAGAATTTCTAGAAGCAGAGCCAGAGGCAGGGGTTCAGGAGCTACTTGATTGGTTGCTAGAGACCCCTGGGGTCAGGGAGGGGGAATGAGGCATTGAGGAGGGGGCAGGGGCGGGGGCCCAGCCAGGGTGTGGTCCCCAGGTGAAGTCTGGCCTTGGCCTGACCCTCCGGGGACTCTGGAGCATCACTTGCATTACAGAGTTGCCCCCATATCCTCTGATTATTAGCTGCCCCCAGTAGGAGGAGGAGGTATAGCCTCCCAGGGGTGTCCATCTCTGGGTGAAGTGGCTTGACTCAGTCCAGTTCAATTTCTCAGGGAAGGTTGCGTGGTTATGAGCCTCCTGAAGCAACTCGGGAGTGGATGCATCAGGGATAACGGGGAAGTGGGCGGGGCTTTGGCCACATCTATTACCTTTATGGAATATACACAGGGCTCCCCATGGTGGCTAAGAGGTCCAAAATGATGTGGGACTAAGTTTTGCAATTAAACTACCAAAATCCTTAAAAAGATCAGGGGTGGCATAGGAGTGGTGTGTGTGTGTGTTTGTGTGTGGGATGCCTAACCAGCCCAGCCGCTTTTCCCAGGCCTGAGGGGTTTCCCAGGACAGGAGGCTTTCAGTGCTAAACCCAGAAACATCCCAGGCAGTAGTCATTCTATTAGCAGAAAGTAACAAGCCACGGTGGCTCAGACAGTAAAAAATCTGCCTGCAAAGCAGGAGACCTGGATTCGATCCCAAGGTTGGGAATATCTCCTGGAGAAGGGCATGGCAACCCACTCCAATCCCAAGGACAGAGTAACTTGGTGGGCTTCAGTCCATGTGGTCGCGAAGAGTCGGACAAGACTGAGCGACTAACACTTTGATACGTAGGATTGTAATAAAATAAGCTTTACCTACAGACTACATGTCAGTGACATGTCTTTACACAGTCTATTTCTAGTATTTAGGTGGTGATAAACTGACCAGTGGGACGTATTTTCCAGACGTGGCCTAATTTTCTTCCTAAAGGTATCAGAAGATGGTGGTTTGGTGGTGGTGTATTCAGGCCCTAGTTTTGAAGAGGGGGAGATATTTACAAACTCTTAAGCTCTCCTGTGCCCACGTCACGTGGCCTTCTGCATCTGCTTTCTAACTGAGGTCTGGACAGTAGGCAGGATCCTGACATCCAAATATCACGTCTCCCACCCTTCCCAGAATCTTTCTCTCTTTCCCTTTCTACCTCTTTCCCTTTCTCTTTCCACCTCTCTTTTTTCTCTTTCCCTCTCTCTCTCTTTCCCTTTCTCTCTCTCTTTCCCTTTCTCTCTCTCTCCCTCTCTTTCCCTTCCTTTCTCCCTCTCTCTCTAAAAGCAGAGACTGACCGACTTGGGTCCTGAAGTTTTCGGATGTCTCCTCCACAGATGACTCCAGTCCTCTGGGGGCTCTCCTGGAATTGCTCCGACACCTACACAGGTGGCAGATGCAGAGGCCCCCCTTGTGAAACAGCTATCTCCCAGACCCTCTTCCCCGCTTTGCCAAGATACACAGTCTCCAACCTTTCCTCCTGTGCCCGGTGCCCAGCCGTCTCGGAAAGAATGAGCCACTTGTGAGTCCCGCAGGGCAGGCCTGCTGGCCTGGGGTGGTCCATTGGCATCTCCAAGAGCCTGACCTCCTCTGCCCTGGGCTCGGCCAGCGCATGCCAAAGCTGGCTGACTCCCTCCCCAGCTCCCCGGCGGCTCCTGCCCAGCAAAGGCCACAGCACCTCCCGCTCTGGTCAGAGGACTGAGTTTTCTTGGAAGCCTCTGAAGACAATTTTCAAAAACCTTATTTGACTTCTTTTCCAAAAGGAGCCCAGAAAACAATCTCCCAGCCAAAGGCAATGCCTCTTGCTTCAGGGCCGCCCTTGCACAGGCAAACTGCTGAAGAGAGACTTTTCCCCTTTCTTTCTAGTGTGTATATGTGTGTGTGTTTTAATTGAAGTATAGTTGATGGACAATGTTGTGCCAATCTCTGCTGTAATGCAAAGTGACTCTGTTTTTCTCATACATTCATTCTTTTTTAAAATATTCTTTTCCACTATGGTTTATCCCAAGAGATTGGATACAGTTCCCTGTGCGATACAGTAGGACCTTGTTGTTTATCCATTCTAAATGTAAGCAAGTTGACAGCAATTTGGTTTTCTGATCTCAAATTTTAGGAATTTTTTTTTTTAAATATCTTCTCTTTCTTTCATTATAGTTGATTTACAATGTTGTGTTAGTTTCAGGTGTATGGCAAAGTGATTCAGTTTTACATGTGTGTGTATCTATTCTTTAAGATTCTTTTCTATTATAGGTTATTACAAGAAACTGAATATAGTTCCTTGTGCTGTGCAGTAGGTCCTTGTTAATCTATTTTCTATATAGTAGTTTGTATTGTTAATCCCAAACTTCTAATTTATCCCTCCCCTCCCCTTTGGTAACGGTAGGTTTGTCTTCTCTGTCTTTGAGTTTACTTTGTAAATGAGTCCATTTGTATCATTTTTAAAGATTTTGCATATAAGTGATATCAGAAATCCGTCTTTCTCTGTCACATTAGTGATCTCTAGGTTTTTAGATCCCAGCTTATCCCCTCTCCTCCGTAAGGCTCTGTGGGCTAGACTTCCCAGGTGGCTCAGTGGTAAAGAATCTGCCTGCCAATGCAGGAGACACAGGTGCGATCTCTGGCCTGGGACAATCCCACACGCCACGGAGCAACTAAGCCCGTGTCACAACTACTGAGGCTGTGCTCTAGAGCCTGGGAGCTGTAACTCCTGAACCCACGTGACGCAACTACTGAAGCCTGCGTGCCCTAGAGCACGTGCTCCATAGCAGGAGGAGGCGCCGCAGTGAAAAGCCAGAGCATTGCAACTAGAGAGTAGCCGCCCTCCACCCCCAATCACTGCAACTAGAGAAAAGCCTTCCCAGAGACAAAGACCCTGCACAGCCAAAGATAAATAAGTAAATAAAAGACTCTGCAACTAATGGCCCCTCCCTTTTGAACAGAATTTGGATAGTTACCTGTCACAGCAATGTAGCATGTTGGGTTGGGTGAGATATGAGGGTTGAGAGCCTGCACCTGAGTCCATGAAGTCCAGAACCGCGGGCCCTTTGCCCGTGTGAGATGAAACAGGGTCTGGGAAGGCTGGCTTTTGCTGCAGAGC
The DNA here is from genome assembly GCF_023699985.2 of Odocoileus virginianus. Classification (NCBI taxonomy): domain Eukaryota; kingdom Metazoa; phylum Chordata; class Mammalia; order Artiodactyla; family Cervidae; genus Odocoileus; species Odocoileus virginianus. The sequence goes on along the minus strand of NC_069685.1, from coordinate 56,639,116 downwards.
AAAGTGGCCAAATTGAGCGGCTCTGAATACCCACCTGGGAAACCATCCTTTCCTAATATTAGCTACTTGTGGCCGAAGCAAGCCAGCCAAGCATATCACACACATAAAAGTGACCTCAGCCCCTGGTCAGGACGGATCAAAGACTCAAATTCCTGGGTTGGGAGGTGTCTTGGGCTGGACTGCTCCAGAAGCAGACCCTGAGCCAAGGGATCAAGTGAACGGATGTTTGGGAGGTGATACCAGGAAGCCCTGAGCCAAGGGGAGGGTGTTGAACAAGTTGCAACTGGTCAGACAGGGAATCAGGCTTTGTTACTGAAATCAGGGTCTTGCTGCTCATTACCCAAAAGCCAATAAAGCGGCCAGGCTGGTGCAAAGGAAAGCTTGCTTTATTTTGGATAAAGCTGACTACCGAGGCTAGGGGGTGGGAAGGGCTGATATCCATCCAAGGGCTGACTTCCCCACCCCCCCTCACCACCACAATCAGAGTGTAAGAGCTTTTAGAGGTGGAGGGAGGGAAGCTACATGCAGAAACTACACAGTCAGCTCTGACAGTCACCTTCAAATTGGTCATCAGTTGCCTGACCAGTGTCGTCTTGGTTATTTTAGGTACAATTAATCTTCATTTCCAGGGTTTCCATTTCTTTGAGGTCAGTTCTTGGAATTGTGGCAGCTCATGTCATGGGTACAGTCTGGTCATCATGCAGTAAACATCTTCCACCTGGTGGGAGTTTTAGTATCTGTAAGACAGCTCACAGGATATGGCTCAGAATATTATCAATATCTATAACCCTTGATAAGGAGCTTAAAGGTCCTCAACTGTGCTTAATGTACATTATGATTATTTTGTCTCCTTTGACCGTTTTCCTTTGTTCCTGCATTTTTCTCACTTTTCTGATTAAACTTACTCTTTGGCTAAAGTTTTTCAACAGACAAAATGCAGGCTGAAGACACAGCTGGCAGGGATGAGGTGGGTGGGTGTGGGGTTGGCAAAGACCATAGGATCCTGCTCCATTTCAGCCTGAGGCTCTAGAATCCTTGTGTTTCTCTCTCCTTTCCCTGCATTGAAAGCCTAAATTTGGTGACTGGACAGCCGTGTGTTAAAAACAAAACAAAACTAAGTTGTCTGAAATGTGGTGTTGTTTGAATATGTGTATGATATCCTGAGAGTCCCTTGGACTGCAGGGAGATCAAGCCAGTCAATCCTAAAGGAAATTAGTCCTGAATATTCATTGGAAGGACTGATGCCGAAGCTGAAACTCCAGTATCGTGGCCACCTGATGCAAAGAACCAACTCATTGGAAAAGACCCTAATGCTGGGAAAGATTGAAGGTAGGAAGAGAAGGGGACGATAGAGGATGAGATGGTTGGATGGCATTACCAACTCAGTGGAGATGAGTTTGAGCAAACTCCAGGAAATGGTGAAGGACAGGGAAGCCTGGCGTGCTGCAGTCCATGGGGTCACAAAGAGTCAGACACGACTGGGCGACTGAACAACAATGATATTGTTAGTTGGCTCCAGCTGTCATAACAAAGTCCTTAAACAGAAATTAATTTTCTCATAGTTCTGGAAGTTTAAGATCAAGGTCTCAGCAGTTTGGTTTCTTCTGAGGTTTCTCTCCTTCGCTTACAGACAGCCATCTTCTCTCTGTGTCTTTACCTTAATCTCCCTTCTGTGTGTATCTGTCTAAATTTCCTTTTCTAATGAGGACCCCAATCATAGTGGATTAGGGCCCACCCCAATGACCTCCTTTTACTTAATTACCTGTTCAATGTCCATGTCTCCTAATAGCAGCACATTCTGACGTCCCAGGGATTATGAGTTTAACATATGAATTTCAAGGTGACGCATTTCCATCCGTAACAGATGTTGACACTGGAAATTGTATTGCGAACCATGGGAACCCTTTTACCCAATATTAGGATGGCTGTTTCCAGTTCCTCCCTGGGGGTGTGTTTATCCTCTACAATGCAGCCACTTTATTTCATTAGGAGACTTGACCAACTGTATAGCACAGGGAACTCTCCTTAATACTCTGTAATAACCTATATGGGAAAAGAATCTAAAAAAGAATCAATATATGTATAACTTATACATTTTTCTGTACAGCAGAAACTAACATAACCCTATAAATCAACTATACTTCAATAAAAAATTTTTATTTTAAAGGGACTTCTGGTCTGTGACATCCAACATATGCCATGCTGAAGACATCCTCCTGGGAACAGTTACTGAATCCCCCTTGGAATTAGGGATTTAAGTAAATGAGGAGAAACGAATGCCAGGAGACTTCCATGAGCATAATCTGCAGGGACTTATTTTGTCATCAACCCATACTTCTCAACCCATACCCCATGCACATTAGGTTCACAGGGGGAACTCTGAGTAATCATGGTACCTGGACTCCATCCCTGGCCAGTTGTATCAGATTTCCTGCGTGTGACTCAAGCATCAGAATTTTTCAGTTTCCCAGGTGATTCCAGGGTGCTACCAAAGCTTGAGAAACACGTTTCTAGGCTATTGTGACCACCAAGAATACTTTGTGGTTCAAAATAAAAGTTGAGAAGGATCCTGTAATAAAAGGACTCTGTAATAATTCATATATAAGGTGAAAGATGGGCTTCCTTGGTGCCTCAGTGGTAAAGAATCTGCCTGCCAATGGAGGAGACAGGAGATGTAGGTTTGATCCTTGGGTTGGGAAGATCCCCTGGAGAAGGAAATGGCTATCACCTCCAGTATTCTTGCCTGGAGAATTCCATGGACAAAGGAGCCTGGAGGGCTACAGTTCATGGGGTCACAAAGAGTCAGACACGACTAAGTGACTAATGCATAAGACATGCACACACAGCCATGACTACCATGAAGGAAAACAATTGTACTCAGAAATACGTAGAAGCAGAAGGCATGGCTTGGCACGCAAGGCCATGGGATGTACCAGGGACTCTCGGGAGGCAGAACAGAAAACATGGCCATGAGCCTTTCTAGTGGATTCTGCAGGAAAAACAAGCCACAGTAGGCAGGTTAAAGATTGGCCAGTTTGACAGGTTCCAGCAGGTTCTGGGACATACAGGCTGTCCCTAGTTGCCTGGTACCTGGCCCCTGGGGGTCACCTGGACTGTGAGAGCCCAGTAAAGGGAGAGGTTGGGGTATAGGCTCTGGATTGGTTGGTTTGCTTAGAGATACTTACAAGCGAGTCCTTTTCCAGCTCTAGGAATCAGCTATCGCTGGGAGGGGTGGTCTGTTCAGAATAAGTATTCTGCCCCCCACCCATGATGTCAAAACATCAGAAAATATTGCAAAGTTTAAAATGTGATGAATACCCCTTGCAGAGAGAAACACGGAAGGCAGGGTGACCTGCACCCAGGCCAGGTGAAGGTCTGGTTAAATTATGCCTTGCATAAATGTGGTCATGGGGTTTCCAATGTCCCTGAGTTCCCCCACATGGCACTTGTCCTCTAGCCAAGGGCTGGGGAAAGGGTCAGGAAGGAAATCAAGAGGGAGGAGCCACAGATGGCCTAAGAGCACCACGTCCAATCAGACAGATGGGTGGAGAAGACTAGGTGGCCAGGTAACAGTCCCCAAATGGGCAAACCCTGCCAGGACCCAACAGTGCCAAAGCTCCCGGTGTCTGAGACCACCCCGGATCCGACAAGCTTTCCAGGGAAGAAGAGATGGGCGGCAGGGAAGAGAGGGAAGAAAACAGAATCTCTGGCTGGAGAATCCTGGGCCATTTTGCAATCGACAGCCTCACTGTTCAGATGGGAATGCTGGATCAGAGAGGGGCGAGGACTCCCCCAAGGTCACACAGCAAGGGCAGGGCAGAGCAGGGACTGGGATTCTGATCTTTCAGTGACAGAGGCATCCCCGTGGGTCCTCCACAGCTCCTTTCTAAACACAGCTGGACCCGATTGTAGATATTGCCTGGGTTTCCAGCTTCCCCTAGAGATGCGAGACAAGAGGGAACATCCACTCCTAGCTCCCTGCCCGCCGTGTCCACAGCACCTCAGGATCTGGGTCAGAACCTTTCCCTGTCTGGGGCTTATTCTGGTTCACACACAGAACCCAGCTCCACTACTTTTGCTCTCTGAAGCTAACCCTTATTGTAATGAACGCAGAGTGTTACAATAGTGCCAAGGCCTGGCACTCGTCATGTGCTGAGGACCTGTTTGAATGTGTCCATACTTTATCTCTCTTCCTCCTCACTCTAACCCTACAAGGTAAGTTTTATGATTATTTCCATTTTACAGAGAAGGAAACTGAGGTCCATTTTGTGAATATTTCCAAAAGGAAGGAGCAATCACAGATCCTTTCCCAGATACTGGGTTCAATCTGTGTATCTGAGCTGCTTCCATCTTTTGTGCTTGTGCTCCATCACGTCTGGCTCTTTGAGACCCCGTGGACGGTAGCCCACCCAGGCTCCTCTGTCCATGGAATTGCCCAGGCAAGAATACTGGAATGGGTTACCATTTCCTACTCCAGGGGATCTTCCTGACCCAGGGCTTGAACCTGCATCTCCTACAGTGGCAGGTAGATTCCTTACCACTGACTTCCATCTCAAACATTTCCTTTTATTAAACACATGCTGCTGGGCACTTAACATGCATCATGTCATCTCATCTTTGTAATGACCTCATGAAATTGGCACCATTGACATCCCCATATAACAGATAAGGCAGAAAAGAGGTGATGTGTCTTACTCTAGGGGACATGGCCATCCAGATGCAAAGCTGGGGTTTAAACATAGGTCTTCTTAGGGCAGTGACTAACCTACCTATGTTGTACAGAATGCAACTTAGCCCTATCTCTTTTCCTTTCTCTTTTTTTTGTGCCAGCATCCTGTTGCCATGGTAATCAGCTGCATATGCTAGTAGCCAGACAGAACTCCACCTCATCTGTATTTCCCAACTTTTGCTTTCTTCTCTGTCCACAGCAAAAAAGTTCTACTATGTGGGCACCTACACATACTTGAAAGATTCAGGAGTTAACATTCTCTGGGAAAACCCTGACTCATGGGATCAGAAGCTGGTGGGTGAACATTTCCCACTCTCTCTTTTCATGTCTTGGGTGAGAGCATTTGAGGTATGTTCTATTTGGTTTTTCAGATGGGGCCCAGGTGGGGTAGAGCCCAGGTATCCCTAGTGGCACCCAACTCAGTAATGCACATTTGAGTTGGCTTTCTCTCATCAGTTTCACCCATTCAGTCCCATGGGGTGGGGGACGTTCAAAAATGCACTCAAGTATTTCCCATAGGGGCTTTCAAACTTCCCACCTCTCCCCACATTCTGCACAGATCTGGAGGACAGGCTTAGAGGAAGGACTGGTCCCTGGACTGAGCCACATACAGTGTAGTTTTTGCCTATTTCCTTTACCTCACGGTGGGTAGGATTCAAGAGGCAAGCTGTTGCCCCATTTGACAGACAGCAACATCAAGGCACAAGGTGTCTATAGGATTTAGAAATTCCTGTCAAGTTGGCAGCCACTGACCCAGATCAGAGAACTGACTGAACCCCCAGAAAAGTGTCCCCAGATGGTTCTCCCTTCCAATGAGGGCTTCCGAGTTCTTACTTTGGAGGATTTTTCGCTGCTGTTCATGAGCGAGCTTGGAGGAACCAGAGCGCACGTGGCCAGTGACTCACCTTCTGTAAGACACAACTGAGCGTGTGAAGGTCATCTAGTCCAACCTCATTTTATAGGTGGGTATACTGAACCCTCTCCAGTAGACATTTTCTTCTCTAATAGTATGATAAAGTGCATTTTAAATCTTTTTGTAGAACCGTGTTTCTCTCCAGAGGAAAAATAAAGCATTTAGGCTTATAACTATGGAAAATGCAAGTAAGAAGACTTATAAAACTTTTATAATTAATTTAACATTCGGGTATAACCATGCAACATTGATTTAATATATGACTCAAAAGATGTAAAATGTAGTTTGTGTCTGTTAAAGATGGATCAGCCGAAAATGATTGTTTCCAGCCCTCTTTTTTTTTTGTTTTTTCCATTTATCCCTTTCTCATTTACTGAGATCTATTAAGTGTCAGGCACTGTGCTAATTCACATTATTTAAAGAACAAAATATGAATAAGTTAATGTGAAGAAGAAAATTTCCCCTACTTTATTGTTTGAATAAGGGACAAGGAGTCTTCTTCGGCAATTATGCAAAAAGTAGAGAAGTGTTCTTTAAAGGACCTCAGATGGATCCATGTAAGAGCGTGTACATGTGCGTGCCCACGCTCTGTGTATGTGCAGGCACTATACGTGTGCTGTGTGTACACATACGTATGCCTGTCCAGTCCGAATTTTCATGAACCTCTTGAAATCCTCTTTTCAAATCCTTAACGATCCATGACATCGGGTTGAATGGCCTCTTGAATTGTATCAGAGAAATGAATCTATTAACTCAACTCTTGTGGTGCCCAGTTTAGGTTGTTGTCATTTTTCACCTTCGTATAGATGCTGAGTGAAATAGTTGAGGTTGCCTTCGTAGGAGTCTCTCCTTTCTCTCCGCACAGTGTGTGTTGGCGGGGGAGTCCCTCCTGCTCATCTCTCTGCCTCTTCCCCATCAGTCCTGCCCTTTTCTGTTGGGAGATGTTATCCCGCGAGGCAAAATTTTGCCACAAGGGGTCCTTCGTACTCTTTCAGCGGAAGCAAGTCTTTGTTTCAAACAGAAAGGGATTTGGAGCCCAAGAAACTCTGGTTTACATCCCAGCTCGGCCACTTGCTCTGCCCAAGGCTTTGGAAAAGGGATTTGACCTCTGCGCCCCTCAGCTTTCCTGACTGAGAATTGGGGAGAGCAGCCCTTTTAACTACGTCATCTAAGCACCAGAGCAGCCTTGCAGGAAAAGTGTTCGATGTGGTACCTGGTGCAGGGCAGGCACTGGCTAAGTGGCAGCTCTTCATAACAGGCTCTGCTGCTCAGTTCTTGGAAAATGGGGATTAAAAGAGTCCCCAGTTCATGGGGGTCACGGGCAGGATTAAATGAGATAGTGCACATCATGTACCCAATCAAGAGTTTGTTGATTGAATTATTACCTTTTTGAAAGTGAAAGTGAAAGTCGCTTAGCCATGTCCGACTCTTTGGGACCCCATGGACTGTAGCCAGCCAGGCTCCTCTGTCCATGGAATTCTCCAGGCAAGAATACTGGAGTGGGTAGCCATGCCCTTTTCCAGGGGATCTTCCCAACCCAGGGATCGAACCCAGGTCTCCCGCATGGCAGGCAGATTCTTTACCGTCTGAGCCACCAGAATTTCCCATTACCTTTTTAACCATTAATAAATAATATTGCTGTTTTTATTATTGTAAGGTCCCGGTCTGCTAATGTCCCCATTTACAGAAAAGGGATAGGAGATAAATTAGGCTAGGCCTTTGACAGGAGGTCAGATGGGGCAGTGATCTCCCATTGCCATCTCATCCTTGGCTCTCTGGCAAGTGGCATCTGCTGAAAACGTCCTGGTAATCCTCCCGTGTTGGCTGCCCTAAGAGCAGCAGCCGCCCCAAGGTCACTGAGAGAACCCTCCCCAAGGCATGCAGTGTAAACCGTGCCCCTCACAGCTGTGCAGCAAAATAGCCAGCTCCTTGCCCACCTGCAGAAGACCAGCTACCCACCCTGAAGCATCAAAGCTCCTACAGACCTGCCCACACCTCTCTGTCACTGCGAAAGTTCATCCAAGTGGCTCCTCATTTTGCAGGGACACTTTCAACCTGACATCAGATCTCCAAGGGGTGGCCCTATGGGGGACACTTTCCCAGCCTCCCCCTGGCAATCATCTGGGGAGACTTGGTTATTATCTAAGAGGGAGCTGTGGCCTGAGACCAGGTCCAGTCTGAGTTCAACTCGAGAGCTCCTATTTATTACTTGAAACAGAATTGCTGGAAAGAGTAAGTACTTAATAAATATTGGCTCTGTTCTTTATCTATCTACCTATTTATATATTATATTGATTCTGCTCTAATCTATCTAAAATATATAAATTAGAAAAGAGCTAATGAAATATATATAATATATATAAAACACTTGTATATAAATATATAGATAAGAGAATGCTTGCGTGCTAAGTCGCTTCAGTCATGTCTGACTCTTTGTGACCCTATGGATTGTAGCCCACCAAGTTCCTCTGTCCATGGAGTCATCCAGGCAAGAATACCAGAGTGGGTTGCCATGCCCTCCTCCAGGGGATCTTCCAGACCCAGGATCAAACCTGTGTCTCATTCGTCTCCAGGTTCTTTACCGCTGGTGCCACCTGAGAAATCCAGGTAAGAGAATATATATAAATACATATGTATATCTATATATGAGGATATAGCTAAGAGGTTAGATGAATGAATATATGAATACATGTATACATATAATCTTAGGGTTTCCCAGGTGGCGCAGTGGTAAACAATCTGCTTGTCAATGCAGGAGACATGGGTTTGATCTCTGGGTCTGGAAGATCTTCTGGAGTAGGAAATGGCAACCCACTCCAGATTTCTTGCCTGGAGAAGTCCATGGACAGAGGAGCCTGGCGGGCTACAGTCCACGGTGTAGCAAAAATTTGGACATGACAGCACGCAAGCACACATATCATCTTACACCCCATGCACAATTAAAAAAAATTTTTGATTGTACTTTTATTAACAATAATTAATAATGCTGTCTGTGAAAAAATAAAGCAAGATAAGGGGTTAGATTCTGACAATGTAATTTAGAGTAATTTAGGGTAAATTGTAAAAAATTTAGAATCTTGCTATAGATGGCACTATTCATTATCTTTTCTGGCATTTTTTTTTAGTGGAGGGCGCTGTGTCTCGTGGTTTGACACACAGTCTTTTGATCCTCTCAACAGTCTATTGAGGAAGGTACTATTATCATCATCCCATTTTACAGATGAGCAAACAAAGTCCCAGAGACATCCAGTGCCATCTTCAGAGTCCAAGCCTTAACCGTGCAGTCTGCAGAGGAGACTGCGACTCAGCATAGCATTGAAGGGCTCAGCGCAGTGCGCAGCACCCAAAGGCTCAGAGCCTGGTGGCTGTTTTCCTGGGAGGCTCTGAAGGGCCCAGAGACGCAGCCGAGAGGGTTCCTCCAGGTTGATGCTTTCTTAACTGACCTTCTGCGGGGTGGGGGCACGGAGCTGGGTTATCTCACGGTGGCCTTTCAACCTCTGGGAGGGCTGGGGTCAGGGCCGGGGCAGCAGGCCTGCCGGGGGCTGGAGGGCTGGGCGGCAGGGAGCCTGTCAACGTGAGACATCCCAGGAGGACCGGTGGGGAGGGCCCAGGGGGTGGCAGAGCAGTGGGGGGACCCTGCCCTTCAATCCACCATCCAGCCTGGGACAGCAGACGAGGGCAGAGGGGCAGACGGGAGGCTGGTCCCGCCCTTTTCCAAGCTCCTCCCTCCACCAGCTGTCTTCTGGGTTTTAGTGGGATTTTTTAAAGATTTTTTGAGGTGGCCCAGTTTTAAAGTCTTTACTGAATTTGTTACAACATTGCTTCTCCTTTATGTTTTTGGTTTTTTGACTCCTAAGCGTGTGCGATTGTAGCTTCCCGACCAGGGATTGAACCTGTGCCCCTGCATTGGAAGGCGAAGTTCTAACCGCTGGACCTCCAGGGAAGTCCCCAAGGCTCTAGGGTCAACACTTCATCTTGTAAGCCTGAATGGCGCTCACGATCTATCTTTAAGGAAAAATGAGAAAGGTAGAGGGCCTCTAGCATCCTCTCACCCTGAGCTAAACAACAAGAATGACTGGATATGTGACCTTCCCCACCTTCTTCCTCCGCCAGATAAGAAACATACAGACATGTAGGATTTCCCCCCTTTTGCAAAAATTAGATCACACTCCACTGTTACTCTGCAGTGTGCCTTTATCACTGATAGGCCCTGGAGAGTTTTCAAGTTAAAATGTCTGGGTCTGCCTCATTCTTTTTAGGCGTTGCATAATATTCCATGCTGTGGCTATACCATCACTCAGCCATTTCCCAACTGATGGATGAAAAGGTCACACCAGGTTTGTTGTATGTTATAAAATGTACTATGATCAAAACCCTCGTATGTGTTTCTCGAGTCCTGACTGCTACTTCTAGAGTTCCAGAAGTGGGTCAGACACCACGGAATTTTGGAATTCTAGTAGATTTTTATCAAATTGCTTGCCATTATGGCTCTTTTTTTTTTCTCCTAAGCTTTTTATTTTGTATTGCAGTATAGCCTATTAACAATGTCATGATAGTTTCAGGTAAACAGCGAAGGGACTCAACCATACATATACATGCATCTGTTCTTCCCACAATTCTAAAGGAAATACATTCTGAATATTCATTGGAGGGGCTGATGCTGAGGCTCCAATACTTTGGCCACCTGATGCAAAGGGCCGACTCATTGGAAAAGACCCTGATGCTGGGAAAGGTCGAGGGCAGGAGGAGAAGAGAACAGAGGTTGAGATGGTTGGATAGCATCATTGACTCAATGGACATGAATTTGAACAAACTCTGGGAGATAGTGAAGGACAGGGAAGTCTGGTGTGCCACAGTCCATGGGGTCACAAAGAGTCGGACATGACTGAGCGACTAGACAACAACCTCTACGCTATACAGTGGGTCCTTGTTGGTTACCCATTTTAAATAAGAGTGTGTACATGTCGATCCCAAACTCCCTAACTATCCCTTCCCCCAGTCCTTCCTCCCGACCCCCAGCAACCATAAGTTCATTCTCTAAGTCTGTCTCTGTTTTGTAAGTTCACTTGTATCATTTCTTTTTAGATTCCACATATAAGGGATGTCATACGATATTTCTCCTTCTGTCTGACTTACTTCGCTCAGTATGACAATCTCTAGGCCCATCCACATTGCTGCAAATGGCATGATTTAATTCTTTTTAGTGGCTGAGTAATCATAAGATAAGGGCCCTTGTGATTCACAGTGCCTCCAACGGTCTGCTCAAGAGCTTGTGTCTATGCAGCCTGAATGTTATCTGTGTGTGTGTGTGTGTGTGTGTGTGTGTGTGTGAGAGAGAGAGAGAGAGAGAGAGAGAGAGAAAGAGAGAGAGGGAGAGTGGGAGGGAGTGAGGGAGGAAGGGAGGATGCCAAGGATCAATGGATCTGGTAGATGAAACCTGAAAATTGAAAGAAAAATTATATTTAAGACTTTTATGTCATATGCCTTTGAAAGCAAAGGTTCTGCCATTTTTAAGGGGAGAGGATAAAAATCATGGTATTGTAGTCACATAACTGATCACAAAGGAGACTGTCATCCAAAAGGGAATGACCTGGTCCTGTGACTACGACAGTGGTGTCCAGAAGAAGGGGAGCAGCTTGGGGTGGGGGTCTCAGGTGCACGTTGCCATCAGCTTGATGATCCAAAGGGCCAGATGAGGGACTTCCCTGGTGATCCAGTGGTTAAGACTCTGTGCTTCCAATGTAGGGGTGATGGGTTCAATGCTTGGTTGGGGAACTAAGATCCCATATGCCTTGTGAGCTGGCTAAAAAAAAAAAGGCAAAAGGCAGATGAGATGACCAGGATGGAAGCAGTGAGCGTTGCCCTGGGGAGAAGACCCTGACTTTCCTTCCCCAGGTCCCTGGGGTGCTGTTTACTCTGCCTGAGTCCCCATCGCTGCTGGTGTCTGTGCCCTTGTGTTCCTATTGGCCTGAATCTCTCCCTTCCTCTGGGAGGTGGCCCCGGGGCACTGGAATTGCTCTGTCCTCATTGGCAGAGAGAGAGAAGGTTCTGGAACTTCATGTTTTCCCAGGGCAGCTTCTAGGCTGTGATGGATTGGTGGGAGGTAGAGAAACCCAGCTCCCTCCCCTGAGCTGGGGCAAATTCAGAGGCATAGTTCACACTGCAGAATGCCCTGTGGGATCAGGTTGAGACTTTGCCTGAAGTTGCATCCTCACAGGACCCCCTTTCCTGCTTCTCCTTCTCCCTTACAGGTTTCTCCTGGGGACAATCCATTAATAAATGCCTGGCACACAAGTCTTGTCTCGGGCTCTGCAGACCTGGGCACCAGGACGATAGCAATTCTGCAAAGCCCTGTGTTGGGAGCAATGTCTTCATTCCACCGTCATCCGAACTCCAGATCTCAAACTCTGCTGCGGCAGAGTGGGTAGAGGCAGTCTCCCAAAGTGAGTTTGACAGTGTGAACCAGGAAACTTAAAGGCTGTATCCCTCTTGTTCTTTGTTGTTGTTCAGTCGCCAAGTCATGTCCGACTCTTGTGCAACCCCATGGACTGTAGCATGCCAGGCTTCCCTGTCCTTCACTACCTTCTGGAGTTTGCTCAAATTCATGTCCATTGAGTCCGTGAGGCTACCTAACCATCTCATCCTCTGCCACTCTCTTCTTTTGCCTTCAGTCTTTCCCAGCATCAAGCTCTTGTTATCCTACATCTAACAATGCAGCCTGAAAAAAAAGCTGTCACTCAGCTCATCACTTGTTAGCTGGGTAACCTTGAGCAATTTGTTCATTCTCTATAATCCTCAGTTTCCTCATCTGTGAAATCAAACAATAATAGTGCTTATATCATATGTTGGTGAGAATTAAACAAGATAATGCATTTCACCGCTTATATTCCAGGACCTGGGTCAAGAGTAAATGCTAAATAAATGCTGGTGTAGACCCTGCTCACTGCATGGTGAGCAGTTATGTTTCCAAACTCAGGGATTAATAAACTGTTAACACTTACCATGATCCAAGCCCTGTAGCATCACCTGGGTAACCCTGCTAACACTGGGTTTTTACACCTTCTGACGCTCTTTTTAATTTTAAGAATATCAGTACAAAAGGGAAAGAAATTCAAAGTAAAAGTCCTCCCTGTCTAACTACCAGTGCCTACTTCTCCTGTTTCCTCAAAATGACCAATGCTGAGAGTCCTTTACATTCTTCCGGGAAAAAAAGTCCTACTTAATAAAGTGCCATAATATTTATTATTATGATGGCAATTAATAAGAAATCGCCATAAAAGTGCATGGCCGATCCAGGGGATCCAGAGAAAAGAATGGCTACCCACTCCAGTCTTCTTGCCTGGAGAATTCCAAGGACAGAGGAGTCTGGCGGGCTATAGTCCATGGAGTTGCAAAGAGTCGAACATGACTGAGTGACTTTCGTTTTCACTTTCATGGAAATTTCTTGTTAATTGCCATCATTATAAAAAGTATGATGGCGTATTATTAAGCAGGATTTTTTTCCCCCGGAAGAATATAAAGGACTCTTAGCATTGGTTATTTTGGGGAAACAGGAGAGCTAGGCGTTGGTACTTAGACAGGGAGGACTTTTACTCATCAGGACTATGGTGAGCTTTAGGCGGAAGGTCATGCCCACGGTCTTGCCTGGAGTAGGTTCTCAGTCATGTCATAGCTCACACTTGGGATCACCTGGGCACAAGAAGACAACATGGTGACTTTCCAGATGTAGGGCCAGGAGAAAGTCAAAGTGTCAGTCCCTCAGTCGTGTCCGACTCTTTGCGACTCCATGCGACTCCATGGAGCCCACCAGGCTCCTCTGTCCATGGAATTTTCCAGGCAAGAATACTGGAGTGGATTGCCACTCCCTTCTCCAGGGGATCTTCCTAACCCAGGATCAAACACTGGTCATCTAAATGCAGGCAGATTCTTTACCATCTAAGCCACCAGGAGAAAAACCAGATAATCTATGAAAAAAACTCAGCAACAGTTTTGATGATAGAGAAGAGAAAGCGAAACAAATACATAAAGAAAAAGCTTCTGTGGACTCTCTCCAGAGGTTACCACTGGGACTAGTTTGGGTAACTCTCCAGTCTTTCTTTCAATGCATTTTTTATATTTCAAGTATAAATGTACACCTGGATAGTCTGGGAAGTATGGATCATATTCTACCTACTTTGCAAGTTAGTGATTTTTGTGTGATGCATCTCAGAATGGGGTAGAACATTTCAGCATCAATACCTGTGGCTCCATTAGTTTTCTGTCCTGTGAAATACCACTCAGCAGTCAGTGTTCATTTAACGACTCCCCCTCGGCTGGACACCTAGGTTACTACCCACTTTCTCCACTGGAAGTCATACTATGTGTGAATATCTTATGCTTGTTTTTCTTTGTGCTTCTGTGATAGTTTTATACAAAACATCTGCTGACTTCCCCTAAAGGCTCCCTCAGAAAACCATAGGTCGAGAAGGCTAAGTTTTAAAAACAAAACAAAACAAAACAAAAAACAACTTTTTATTTTGTATTGGAGCATAGCTAATTATCAGTGTCGTGACAATTTCAGGTGGATGGCAAAGTGACTCAGCCATACATACACGTGTATCCACTCTCCCCCAAACTCCCCTCCCATCCAGGCTGCCTCATTACATTGAGCAGAATTCCCTGTGCTGTACAGTTGATTACTTATTTTTTTTTAGTACGATTTTTTAAAAAATTTTACATAAAATAAGCATCTATGGGTAACGTGCAGGAATATAAAGCAACATGTATTATATATGTATTTGGATTTAACTCTAATTCTAGATGTTTTGGGGGAAAGAATTTTATTTCTTAATTTGAATAGAAATAGCCAAGTCATAATATTTCCTCAAGGGAGTTAATATTAGTTTGAAAGTAGTTGCTTAATATAGTTGTACGATGGCTCTTCATTTTAAATAGAGCAGTGTGTACATGTCAATCCCAAACTCCCTAGTTATCTCATCCCCTTATCCTTCCCCCCTGGCGACCATAAGTTTTTCTCTAAGTCTGTGAGTCTGTTTCTGTTTTGTAAATAAGTTTATTTGTATCATTTCTTTTCAGATTCAAGTGATGTTAGGATATTTCTCCAAGAAGGCCAAGTTCTTTTTAAATTTCTACTTTTTATTGGAGTGTAGTTGATTAACAATGTTGTGTTAGTTTCAGTGTACAGCAAAGTAGTTCAGTTATAACATAGATGTACATCTACTCTTTTTTGAAATTCTTTTCCCATTTAGTGTATTATATGAGCAGAGTTCCCTGTGCTATACAGTAGGTCTATGTTGGTTTAAGATAGAAAACCAAGAAGGCTAAGTGTATTAGATTGACCGCAGTAAGGGATGATATTAGCCATGTCTCGAAAGGGAAGTCGGGCAGAGGATTGATAGGGTTTTAAAAGTTGGGCTGGATGATTGGAAGGCAGGAAGTGGGTTGACATTTGGCAGAGTTGATGACATGATAGCTCTGGATGGGTGGACACAGCGAGGCTGGGATTTGGGGTGAATCTTGATGAGCAGATTGTCTTGATAAGTACATTATCTAGCCTCTTCTTCTAGGGTCAAGGATGTCCCCAAACCAGCAGCTGGGTTGTTTCTACTTGGCCTCAGCATTTCAGTTGATGCTGGTTTCAATTTTCAATGCCTGCAAGGTGAATTTTTTGCATCAAAAATATGGCTGCTTAGAACTGCCAGCATATAGCAATAATAAGAAGCAGACGAACTGTTAATTGATTTTATTGTTGTTTTTCTTTACAGATAAATGTGCCTTCTTATTGCCTGGGGCAGCCACTTCACTGCACCCCTCCCTCAGCTCCCCAACAGCATTCCAGTGATCGACACAGAAGTATTTTGGAGAGGAGCTGGCAGGAGACAGTAAAACAATGTCCGTGATAAAATAATTCCTTTCTGCTGTTGCGCATACCACCCTCTCCAATACAGTATTGGTTCCAAGTTATATTTCTGCTTACAATCTTAGAGGTGAATTATTTTCTTTAAAGAATTTTTTTAAAGTTTTGGAATAATTTTAGATTTATGTCACAGTGGCACAGACAATATGGAGGATTGCCATATCCCCTCACCCCTCATGTTGACATCTTTCTTTCTATTTCTTTAACTTTATTTTTTAATTTATTTTTAGCTGGAGGATAATTGCTTTCCAATGTTGTGTTGGTTTCTGGTGTACAACAACAGGAATCAGCTATAAGGAGGCAAATATCCACTCCCTTGTGAGCCTCCCTCCCACCACCACCCCATCCCACCCCTCAGGTCATCACAGAGCCCGAGTTAAGTAGAGACGAAGACATAGAGAGCAGCTTGCGGATGTGGTGAGGGAAGGAGAGGGTGGGACAAATTGAGACAGTAGGCTTCCCTCACAGCTCAACTGGTAAAGAATCCGCCTGCAATGCAGGAGACCCCATTTCAATTCCTGGGTCGGGAAGATCCTCTGGAGAAGGGATAGGCTACCCACTCCAGCATTCTTGGGCTTCCCCGGTGGCTCAGCTGGTAAAGAAACTGCCTGCAATGCAGGAGACCTAGGCTCGATCCCTGGGTTGGGAAGATCCCCTGGAGAAGGGAAAGGCTACCCACTCCAGTATTCTGGCCTGGAGAATTCCACGGACTGTACAGTCCACGGGGTCGCAAAGAGTCGGACACGATTGAGCGACTTTCACTTCACTTCACATATATATACACACACTGGCATGTGTAACACAGATAGCTGGTCAAAAGCAGCTCTATAGCACAGGGAACTCAGCTCGGTGCTATGCTGGCATCTTTTGACATCATGAAACTTTCGTCAAAGTTGGGAAACCAACTTCAGCATTCCGCTGTTATCAAAAAGCTATTCTAACTTTATTCAGATTCCACCACCTTTTATAGAGTCATATTTCCTTTTTTTGTTGTTGATCCAGTGTCTCATCTGGGATCACATGTACATTTACTCATCTTGTATCCTCCAGTCTATGACAGTTTCTCAGTCTTCTTCTGTTGCTTGTGACTTTGACTGATTTGAGGAATACACTCACTGGTGAGGCGTTCTGTAGAATGTCCCTGCACTGCGGTTTCTCTGATGTTGTTCTCACAATCAGATTGGGGCGATGGGTTACTGGGAAGAGGGCCACAGATATGGGAACCCCATTGGTCACCTGCCCTCACAGGTGGCGGTGACCTTCATCATGTGGTCAAGGTGGTGTCCGCCGGTTTCCTCACTGTCACACCACCATTTTCCTCCTTCCCACGTTCTCTTATTTGCGGGGAAGGTCAGGGGGAGGAGAGGGAAGGGATTAAGCTCCACCTCCCGGACAGTGAGGCATCTACTTCTTTTTTTTTTTTTTATTTTTTTAATTTTTATTAGTTGGAGGCTAATTACTTTACATCATTACAGTAGTTTTTGTTATACATTGATATGAATTAGCCATGGATTTACATGTACTCCCCATCCCAGTCCCCCCTCCCACCTCCCTCTCCACCCGATCCCTCTGGGTCTTCCCAGTGCACCAGGCCCGAGCACTTGTCTCATGTACCCAACCTGAGCTGGTTATCCGTTTCACCCTAGATAATATACATGTTTCAATGCTGTTCTCCTGAAACATCCCACCCTCGCCTTCTCCCAGAGTCCACAAGTCTGTTCCATACATCTGAGTCTCTTTTTCTGTTTTGCATATAGGGTTATCGTTACCATCTTTCTAAAGTCCATATATATGTGTTAGTATACTGTAATGGTCTTTATCTTTCTGGCTTACTTCGCTCTGTATAATGGGCTCCAGTTTCATCCATCTCATTAGAACTGATTCAAATGAGGCATCTACTTCTTATTCTTTGGTTTCTCCTGTAATCAGAGTTTGTCCCACTTTCCTCATCAATCACTTTTGTGAAAAGAGAATTTCTCAAATTCCACCAAAATACCTATCTTTCTCCATGATGGATAACCGCATGCTTGATGAATTGAAGATCACCACCCTGCACTCCAATTCCATTCAATTTGATTGATTGGAGTTTCCCCAAAAGCTCTCAAGCAAGAACCCCAATATTTCTTGAGTTCCTTCTCAGGGTCCCTGGAAATCCATCTGGAGTCAGGCATCCGAGGGGGAACTGGGTAGCATCTTAGATGGGGCCTCTTCCACTGTGGTCTCTAGACCAGCTTCAGCATCACCTGGAAGCTGGTCAGACATGTAGCATCTCAGGCCCCATCGAGACTGCCTGATTCAGACTCTGCACATGAACAAGTCACCCAAGGTGACTGGGGCACAAGTCCATCATTTGAGAAGTGCCGTCTTAGAATCCCAGAGCCTAGAGGAATGGGGCAGGGGGATCAGCTCCAAGTAAGGGTGGTCTCGTCTCTGTCACTGCCACACCTGCCATAGTCCTGGCTCTGATGACTTGAGTTGGAGGAGACAGTCAGGAAGCACCGAAGTGAGGGTCACAGAGGCAAGGGGGGAGAGGCAGGTGGAGCAGAAAGGAGGCTCACGGACAAGCCTGAGACTGGAGGAGGGTTGGAGGGCTGGGGAAGGTGGGCGAGAGGCGGGTGGTATCAGCACCACTGATAGATGAGTGTGGTGCCTGGGATGACCTTGAGGAGACGGCTGAGAGCCGGGACCCAGTGATGGATGAGCTGGGGTGGGGAGGCCGCTTGACAGCTGCAAGGAGCAAAGGGCTCAGGGTTCAAGAGTCCACTGTGGGTGGCAGCAGAGCCCAGCAACCATGAGAGAGAAGGTGTTCCTCTCTTTCCGCAGCAGTGTTCACAAAAGCTCACCTACTCCGCAGTTATCTTTTAAAAAAATTTTTAAGTGTACAGTTGCGGTTTGATGGCATTCAATACCTACACTCTGTAATCCAACCATCACCACCAGCTGTCTCCAGAATGTTTTCATCTGGGAAAGCTGGAGCTCTGCACCCACTGAAGAATAACCCCCCAGGCCCCCCTCTCTCCCCAGCGCCTGGAAACCACCACTTCACTTTCTGTCTCTCGAGTTTGACTCCTCTAGGAACCTCATATGACTGGAATCCTACAGCATTTATTCTTCTGGGATCTCTTTCCAGCTTCATGATTGCCTGCTGAACCAAATGGAGCAGGAAATGTTAGTCCCATTGTAGAGATGAGGAAACTGAGGGTTGGGGTGAAATCCCTGGCCTTGGATTTCACATCTAGTAAGTACCACGCGTGATAGTCAGGAGTCCAGGAGACCATTCTGACTGTGTGGCATGTTCTGATGCACCCGCTATGAAGGTGGGCTGGAAGAGAAAGGAACAGAACCAAAGGCATGTGTGGAGGTGGGGGGGGATCACCCCCAAGTTCAGGTCTCTGAGAGATTGTAGCTTTAAATCTCCCCAGTACCTGCCTTGGTACCTGCCATATAAAAGATGCTCAGATGTTTGATGAGCGAGTTAAATGTAGAGTTGCTTCATTCCCATTTTAACTATTGATAAGAATGAGTTTGCTAAGACAAGATGGGGAATCTATTCAAGGAAACTGGGGTAATAGAAACATGGTGGCTTTAGTAAAATCAAGTTCATGGTGAATTCAGAAGGCATTCTGAGATTTTGCTGGGGGCCCAGGTTAAATCCCTGGTCAGGGAACTAACATCCTGCAAGGTGTGCCACATGATCAAAAATAAATAAAATAAAATAGAAACCTATGAAATGCACAAGTACTCTTTCCTCTAAAAGAATTTCACTTAGGGGTTTTCAAACTGTGTTCCAGTTAATTCAGACACTGGACGTTATTAATCACCTACCACATACTTACCTTTAAAAACTGGGATTATGTTTCATCCTACCCTTGTCCTCTAAACAGCTTAAACTTATTTTACTAATCAAAATATGTTATATCCACTAGACCAGGGGTTGGCAATTTTTTTTCTGTGAAGGGCCAATTGGTAAATATTTTAGACTTTGAGGGCTGTATTTTCTCTATTGCAACTGGTCAATGCTGATGCTGTAGTGGAAGGATGCCAAAGACAAGATGTCAATGAGTGAGCATGGTTGGGTTTCAATAAAACTTTATTAACAGAAATACATGGTGGGCCAGATTTGGGCCACAGCTATAGTCTGTTGACCTTGCAGTAGATTATGAACTATGCTGTGCTGGTCTTTGGATTTCTGTGGCACTAGAACCAAGCTGTCAGAGAAGGCAATGGCACCCCACTCCAGTACTCTTGCCTGGAAAATCCCATGGAGGGATGAGCCTGGTAGGCTGCAGTCCATGGGGTCGTGAAGAGTTGGACATGGCTGAGCAACTTCACTTTCACTTTTCACTTTTATGCATTGGAGAAGGAAATGGCAACCCACTCCAGTGTTTTTGCTTAGAGAATCCCAGGGATGGGGTCACACAGAGTTGGCCACAACTGAAGTGACTTAGCAGTAGCAGAACCAAGCTGTGCTTCAATCTTTGGAAACAGAAAACTCACACTCGCCTTCCGTTCACTGTTGCCTAGGAAACAGGCTGGTATGACTGATGGCAGAGGATGCTCTGTTGGCCCCCAGATCTGCTCTGCACCTCTTTGCTCAGGTTGACCAGTGGGGTCTGATCACCTGGGGTCCCTTGCTTTCTGACTTCCATGGGGGCTTTGCTGTTGGAAGGTGAGGCAGCATATAGGGAAGAGGAGGAGAGAGGGCCATGTATTTTCCCCTGGGCTTTCCCCAAGCTGGGCCACTGGCTGGCCAGCCGCTGCTCCCTCACCGAAGGCTACAGCCCCCATCAGGCAGCCTTGTCCTTATTGCTCTTTCCCTCCATGTTTCAGGAGCTGCACCCTCCCTCCTAGTCAGTTCTTGCTGCTGTAACAAAAATATCATTGACCTGGGGCTTGAACAACAGACATTTGTTTCTCACTGTTCTGGAAGCTGGAAGTCCAAGATCAAGGTATTAGCAGTTTCTGTGATCAGTGGGAATCTCTTCCTGGTTCACAGTTGCCGTCTGATCACTGTGTTCTCACATGATGGAGGGGGTGAGGGAGTGCTCTGGGGTCCCTTTTTTTTTTTTTTGAGAAAAAAATATTTTGCTGTACCAGGTCTTAGTTGCAGCACACAGGATCTTCATTCGTCCTTCATTGCAGCACATGGGGTCTTTAGTTGCGGCATGAAGGATCTAGTTCACCCCACCCCCTTGACTATAAGTAGGACCTGGGACTTATTCCTGAGCCATAGCACAGGGCAGAGGGGATGGGATGCCCCATCTGTGATATGTTACATGGATTGTAACTTCCATCTTGCTGGAAGACTTTCTCCCTTGCTGCCTCTGATGATGAAAGTGGCTACACCAGGAGGCACATGTGGCCAAGAGCCAAGGACAGCCTCCCGTCCACAGCCAGTCAGGAATGGAAGCCATCCATCCTACAGCCTTCAAGAAACTGGGCCCTGCCAACAACACAGGAGCTTGGGAGTGACTTCTTCCCCAGTCAAACCTTCAGATGAGACCCCAGCCCTGGCTGACATTTTGTGGTCTTGCCAGAGATCTTGTCCCTGATGATTCAGCCCAGCAGTATACCAATTCCCCCAAGAAACAGAGAATAAACGTCTGCTATTTTAAGCTGGGTTTGCGATAATCTGGTCATCAGTTATAGATAACTATGCAGCAAGATAACTGCCTCTATTTTACGGGTGAGGATGGTGAGTTTCAGAGATGTAAGCTAACTTGCTCAAGGGGACACAGCTGGGAAACGGGTAGCTCGAGGACTGTCAGGCATTGGTTGCTAACTGCCTACCCCCCACCATGTGCTCATAGTTCCAGCAAGTGGATGTCCTCTCAAGTGTCACTGCCCTTGGTGAACGACTTGCCTCTGAGCTCCTTCCTGCTCTGCCCGGCACCACCCGGGGAGCAGCAGGAGGCCAGGGTTTGTAAAACACCATCCAGCTGTCAGCACTGGCATTTGTCAAAGGAAGTGACTGCTCTCAGGCCCGAGCACCGTTCCCAAAGTGGACACCGCTTTTGAAATGTGCTAGCGTACAAGCTTGTCAGGCTCGGCCGGAGGAACCGGGGCAGGGATCTGATGCTGGGGGACAGACCAGGGGCAGGCAGCTGCTGCCACAGAAAGCCAGGCATCTCTCTGCTTAGTTCACCACTTGTCCAAAGCTTCTTTCTCCAAAGCATTGAAGGGCTGGGTGAGCAGAAACTACCTCCCTTCCGATCTTCCTATTCTTAGGACCCAGAACTGATGAGGAATCCACCTGCCAATGCAGGGGACTTGGGTTTGACCCCTGGGTCCCTTTATACTTGAGGAAATTGAGGCTGAGGGAGGTGACATGACTTAGGTGACATAGCTTGTTAGTGGCGGGGCTAGGTTTTGGTAACAGAGCATGACCTCACAACCTTTTTAAATATTTATTTATTGGCTGAGCTTGGTCCTCATTGCTGGGTGGGCTTTTTTCTAGTTGTGGTGCATGGGCTTCTCACTGGCAGTGGCTTCTCTTCTTGCTGAGCGCAGGCTCTAGTGTGCATGGGCTTCAGTGTGAGGACTCAGTAATTGCCATTCCCATCTCTAGAGCACAGGCTTAATAGCCTGTGGCACATTTGCTGCTTTGTGGGATCTTCCAGCATCAGGGATTGGACCCATGTCTCTTGCATTGGCAGGCTGATTCTTTACCACCAAGCCACCAGGGAAGCTGATTCAGAACGTTTTTCATGATAATATATCTGTGACTCGATTGTTGAAATCTTCCTTTTCCACTAATTGACCCAAGTAGCCAAAGGGACAGACTCTTGTCAACACCTCCTCATGATCCCTTTACCATCATTTTATGGGTACAAATTTGATTCTCCATACAGAGATGACAGATAATTGGAAGTATGTAGGTTCAAAACATCCTTTCAGTTCAGTTCAGTCAGTCAGTCATGTCTGACTCTTTGCAACTCCATTGACTGCAGCATGCAAGTCCTCCCTGTCCATCACCAACTCCCAGAGCTTACCCAAACTCATGTCCATCGAGTCAGTGATGCCATCTAACCATCTCAACCTCTGTCGTCCCCTTCTCCTCCTGCCTTCAATCTTTCCCAACATCACGGTCTTTTTAAATGAGCCAGTTCTTTGCATCATGTGGCCAAAGCATTGGAGTTTCAGCTTCAACATCAGTCCTTCCAATGAACACCCAGGACTGATCTCCTTTAGGATGGACTCGTTGGATCTCCTTGTAGTCCAAGGGACTCTCAAGAGTCTTCTCCAATACCACAGTTCAAAAGCATCAATTCTTTGGTGCTTAGCTTTCTTTATAGTCCAACTCTCACATCCATACATGACTACTGGAAAAGCCACAGCTGTGACTAGACAGAACTTTGTTGGCAAAGTAATGTCTTTGCTTTTTAATAGGCTGTCTAGGTTGGTCATAACTTTCCTTCCAAAGAATAAGCGTCTTTTAATTTCATGGTTGCAGTCACCATCTGCAGTGGTTTTGGAGCGCCCCAGAATAAAGTCTGCCACTATTTTCCCATCTATTTGCCATGACGGGATGGGACCAGATGCCGTGATTAGGACAGAGGAAATCCACAAGGGATGGACGAATGAAACCTCACATGCCCGTCTCTGTGGACGGAAACTCAGGTTGGCCATGTCTAATGGGAAACAAACAGTAGTTACTACAGTAACTCTTTCAAAGCTGTGTTTTGAAGGCTGCTGCGGCTGCTTAGTTGCTCAGTCGTGTCTGACTCTGTGCGACCCCATGGCCTGTAGCCTTCCAGGCCCCTCTGTCCAAGGATTTTTCCAGGCAAGAATACCGGAGTGGGTTGCCGTGCCTTCCTCCAGGGGATCTTCCTGATCTAGGGATCGAACCTGGGCCTCCTGCATTGTAGGCAGATTCTTTACTGCTGAGCCACCAGGGAAGCCTATACTTTGAATACTCATTGTCAAAGGTCATGGGACTCCTGAGTTACAAAGGACTTTTTACTCAGAGCACAGCAAGCAGGAGGATCGTGGTGTCCCCACTGTCCCCCAAGGAGTGATCCAGGTAGATACTGTATGCTCAATGAGTTTGCATCCCAGATGAGAAGCCCCAAGTTTAGGGAGGGCTTCCCAGGTGGCACTAGTGATAAAGAACCCACCTGCCAATGCAGGAGACGTAAGAGACGTGGGTTTAATCCCTGAGTTGGGAAGATTCCCTGGTGGAGGGCATCTGCTCTAGTATTCTCGCCTGGAGAATCCCATGGACCTCTAGAGGATAGTCCATTGGGTCATAAAGAGTCAGACATGACTGAAGTGACTTAGCACAGACTCATATGAATATACATGTATTCATATGTATGATATACATGTGAATGAATATATACATGCCTTATGTATTTATATATATGTGTGTACATCTTTGATTTATATATATCTTTGCTACCCCATGGACTATATAGTCCATGGAATTCTCTAGGCCAAAATACTGGAGGGGGTAGCCTTTCCCTTCTCCAGGGTATCTTCCCAACCTAGGGATCAAACCCACGTCTCCCAAATTGCAGGTGGATTCTTTACCAGCTGAGCCACAAAGGAAGCCCAAGAATACTGGAGTGGTTAGCCTATCCCTTCTCCAGCAGATCTTCCTGACCCAGGAATCAAACCAGGGTCTCCTGCATTGCAGGTGGATTCAATTCTTTACAAACTGAGCTATCAGGGAAGCCCGTAGTTAAATATACATATATGTATATATGAATGTATGTGTATGGATAGACATTCACATATATTTCATGTTGTATTGTGTAGCATATACACACATGACTATAGCATATATAATATATACATATAACACATACATATATATAATGTACAGATCTTGTCTTATGCCCTTTGCAGATAATTGCATTTTTAAAAAACAAATTGCAGGTTTGTGGCAACTCTGCATTTGAGTTTTTGGCCATGTTTTTTCCCACAGCACCTACTTGTTTTCTTCTGAGTCATATTTTGATATTTTCTCTGTATGTCAAACGTTTATATCCTTATTCTATTTATTATGATGATCCGGGGTCCAGGATCTTTGGTGTTCCTGTTTTGGGGAGCCGCAGTCCCCACCCATATACGATGGTGAACTGATGAATATCTTGCCTGTTCTGACTTCTCCACCCACCTGGTATTTCTCCCTCTCCATGGGTCACTTTATTCCTCAAGACACAATAACATTGAAATTAGGCCAATTCAAAACCCTATGGTGGCCTCTACACGTTCAAGTGAAAGGCAGAGTTGCACATCTCTCACTTGAGATAAAAAGCAAGGACCGATTAGCTTAGCGAGGAATGTGAGAGTGTTAGTCACTCAGTCATGTCTGACTCTTTGCAACCCCATGGACTGTGGCCCTCTGTCCACAGAATTCTCCAGGCAGGAATACTGGAGTGAGTTGTCATTCCCTTCTCCAGGGGGTCTTTCCTACCCAGGGATTGAACCCGGGTCTCCCACATTGCAGGCAGATTCTCTACCACAGGGGAAGCCCCAAGCTTAGTGACGAAGGCACATCCAAAGCCAAGTTTGGCACAAGTTTTGGCCCAATGGGTGGCCAAGTTGTAATTGCAAAGGAAACATTCTTGAAGGAAATCTGTTGTTCTAGCCACCTCATTATGGGTATGGGAGCTTCTCCATGCGTTGTGGCCAAGAGTGGGGCTCCCTGCCCTGCCTGTGTGGTCCCCAACCTCCGCCCTGACCCCCTGAGCACAGCAGGTCTCTCAGAGCCCACCCTCTAATCTATCCTGGGGGCAAGGCTGCTGTGACACAAGGCATGGCCCCACTGCTTCGTCCAATGCCAGGAAGCAATGGGCATCGTGAGTCTCATGCAATTTCCTGGGAAAAGTGCAGCTACAGCGGGCTCAGCCCTTGCACCATCCTGTTTTGCTGCTGAGAGATCTGAAGCCCCACCTCTGGAGGCAGCACTCTTGTCTGCCTCAGGGCAGTGGAAAAGTGTCGACTTTCTGCTAGAAAGTGAGCCCTTCCCACATTCGCTGTGTGTGGATGTTGGTGCTCCAAACGAGAACAGGAACACCCAGCTTCCTGGAAGCTCCCTCCCTCCTCTCTGGGCAGCTTACCTGCACAGGGTGACATCCTGGAACTTCCTTCCCCCGTGGCCGCCCCAGACTTTGGTTTCATCCGCCCCTGGGGCTCCCCGCTTCTGGCTGGCTGACCCTGCAGTCTGTCACCGACAAGATGGCCAACCTCAGAGCCGGGTGACCTTTCAAAGGCACCGGGATTTGTTTAATTTTTCAGAACTCACCTCTCTCCATCCTTATCAGAGGCAAGCCAGTCCCCAGCTGGGGAGGCTGTTTGGCATCTTTCCCTGAATTTTGAAACAGATGGGCTGGAAGCTTCTAGGACAGTATCCTTTTTTTTCTCAATGAAAAGGAACAGAGAGAAAGGAAAGACAATGACAGGACAGGATGGGGTGGAGTAGAGAGAAGAGAGGAAAAAGCAGAACACACACTTAATGACTATAATGCCTGATGCATTATCATAAAAACCTTCGTTACTGTACTTCCAGAAAAAGGTCTTACCTGCACTTAACTGCAGTTTATGTTTGCAGAGCTTTTTTATGTATGTCCAGCACCATCTCTGCTAATCCTTAGAGCAGCACCTTGAAGTTTTATTATTGCCATTTTGCAGGTGAGGAAACTAAGGCAGAGTCATTGCCCAAAGCTATGCACAGTGTGTGAGGGTCCAGTGTCCAAACATAGCACCACAGACGCTGAGGTCTGTACATGAGGCAGGTCTGAGTAAACCTTGCCTCATCCTTATAGTAATTTGGTGATTCCAGTGGTGGGGGGAATGGACCCTCCCAATTGAGTATGATTTTCAGGATGTCACTTTTGTTTTTCAAGTCACACAGCCAGCAGATGTCAAGCACAGGAGGAATAATAATATAATAATGAATACTAGGCAGTGTCTAGCACAGGGGGATTCAAAACCCTTTACCATCTCTGAATTAATTTTTAATACCAACAGTCACATGTGTGTGTGTGTGCTAAGTCACTTCAGTTGTATTCAACTCTTTGCAACCCCATGGACCGTAGTCCGCCAGGCTTCCCTGTCCATGGGATTCTTCAGGCAAGAATACTGGAGTGGGTTGCCATTTCCTTCTCCAGGGGATCTTCCTGACCCAAGACATACTATGTCATGGTACAATTATTGCCATTTTACAGGAGAGAAGAAGAAAGCTCAGGGATATCAAATGTGTCCGAGAGCAAACTGCTGGTGGGTGGTAAAAACTGGTTGAAATTGCAGCCACCTGACCCTGTAACCTACATCATCCTTGACCATCAAACCTTCCTATGCAGACCACGGTCAGACGGGCCTCCAACATCAAGGTTTTTCTCCGGTGGGGCCACCTGTTGTTCATGGATGAACGATTCTGGATGCCTAGCTACACGTGATCCTATGGAGTCACGTGCCAACTTACCTTCCTTCCTTTGTCTTTCTGCTCTGACTGGTCCAGATACCCCACACACGGCCCCTAGAAACCACAGGGACATTTTGAGGGTGGTGCAAACTGGTTCAAGTGGGAAAACATCTCTTAAAGAGAGAGAAGTTGTAACAGGCTACACCAACCAAATCAGGAAGGGAGGACAAGAGATTTTATAGAAGGGAGGCTGCTGGAAGGAAGTTATGCTGAAAAATCGTGAGTATGTGCCTGTTTAATTTTTTTGAATATTAGAAATAGTACTTGTTTTTTAAAAATAGGCATGCAATTGCTTTCCAATGCTGTGTTAGTTTCTGCTGTACAAGGAAGTGAATCAGCCATATGTACACATATACCCCCTCCCTCTTGGGCCTCCCCTCCCCCATCCAGAAGCCAAGCCTGAGAGTTTGACACCCAAGCTCACTCCTGGGCACAAAGTCAGAGTGGTGTAGGGTCCCACTCACTGGAAGTTAGGGGAAAGTGCTTCCGGGGCCTCTTGCTGACAACTCTAACCCTGGGAAGATGGGTAAGTAAAAGCATTTCCCTTCTGGAGTAGAGCTACCTCGGTCTGAAGACAACCAGGTATCTGAACCTAGATGGTCACCTATGAGCTTAAACACACAAAGGCAAAAGAGCTCAAGACTGATATCATGCTTCCTTTTAGCTGATTAAGTTCTTAGCTTTTCTTCTTTTTTTTCAATATGTATTTGTTTGGCTGTGCTGAGTCTTGGTTTCAACATGAAGGATCTTTAGTTGTGGCACGTGGACTCTTAGTTGGGGCATGTGGCATCTTAGTTCCCTGACCAGGGATTGAACCCATGTCCCCTGCACTGGGAGTGAGGAGTCTTAGCTGCTGGGCCACCAGGGAAGTCCCTTAAGTTCTTAGCTTCTTGACTTAGAATTTTTCCACCCATTTTCTCCTTATTTCAGACATGATGGCATCATTTATCATCTTAGCTTATACCTCTTATCAGGTTCTAAGCTCTAGCTTATACTTCATTGGAGCTTTTTGGGTCTAGGGGGCTCATTGAATAAAGCTGCCAGCAGGGAAATGGTAAAGATGCCTAGTTAGCATCTCTTTGTGTGGACTACAACATTGAAGGTGGCAGGCTGTCCCTACCTGGGCACCTCTCTTAGGTTTCTCCTCTCCTGGGCACCACGAAGGGGTCAGCAAATACACGTTCATTATAACTGTGAGGAGTTCTAGTGAGGGGAGTGTGGGTGTTTAAGAACCTACAGTTACGGGTCTTAACCCACTCAAGGAAGCTGTTTTACTCTAATTCTGTTATTTTAACCTCTGCTACTTTTATCTGCCTCTTTAATTGGGTTGATTTTATCCTTTGCTTGGAATGTTATTTAGAATTTTATTCTTAGTTGATGGAGTAGCAGGGAGGAACTGTGGATATAAGGTGACCATTGCAAGGAGGGTCCACACTCTAATCAAGGTGGCCCGGCAACTCTGAATAACGTCACACACACACACACACACTCTCTCTCTTCAGAATCCTGTGGGATCTGGGTTTGAAAACAAATTCCTCAGCATTTACACTTGAACTGCTGGAACTAGATTACATTCTCAAATATATCCTTCTCTCTCTCTCTCTCTTTTGAGGTCATGGTGGTATATACTACATGATCCCAAGATCCTAATTAAATTTTCTGACATCTGCAAATATACCGTGTGCCACAGTCATGCCTCACCTATACACTGGCTCTAGCAGCAAGGTGTGTATCCATTTTCAGATGGAGACAGAAGCTCCTGCAAGGTTGAGAAACTTGCCCAGGGTCACGTGGCTCTTGTTAACGGAGGCAGCACTTACCACGTGGTCTGATTCTAAAGTGTGAGCTCCTCATGGCTCCGGGAGGCCTGCACGATGGTCTGAAGCATGGGACTAACCTTGGTCTGGAATTTCTGAAACCACACCACCACAAGCTTTTAGAATGGAGTCTAGCTCCTACCTGGAGAAGGAAATGGCAATTATTCCAGTTTCCCTGCCTGGGAAATCCCATGGACAGAGGAGCCTGGTGGGCTACAGTCCATGGGGTTGCAAAGAGTCAGACACAACTGAGTGACTGAGCATGCATGCCAGCTCATAGGGTGAAAGTCATTGCCTACCTGGAAAATGTACCATCGTGTTATACTCTCCAGGGCGGTAGAGAGGATGCTTGTATGCAGCCGAGGGACTGATTTCTTGAAGGTTGAGATTGTTACTGAAATGAGAGCCCTTCCCATCATTAGTGACCTGGGTCAATCCTCAGTTTTTGTGTTCATGATATGGGGATGCTATTGACTCCTCCCTTAAGAGGATCAGTTTGGGGATAAAATGAAGACCCTGGAAGGAAGGTTTGTTCAGGCCTATGCAGGAGAAGGTATTGAAAGTATCAACTTCCCTGGCAGTCCAGGGGTTAAGACTCTGCCCGCACTTCCGCTGCAGGGGGCGTGGGTTCCATCCCTGGTCAGGGAACTCAGATCTTGCATGCTGCACTACATGGCCAAAAATTTAAAAATATTTAAAAAAAATTTTTTTAAGTTAAAAAAAGTGTACCACCGGCTGAGACAGAGTAACAGATTGCTTCCAAGCAGATGAGCGTTGGCAGAGGTGTGGGTGTGTGGTTCTCATTAACTGTGGATGGAATGTCCAGACTGTTTTGGAAGCCATGTTGGCATCATTTGCTTTTTTGGGGGTTTCCCCCACTCATAGGATGTAGAAATGTGCTTCGCACCCAGTGGTTGCTGTTCAGTGGTTTCAGTATTACTTTAATGCTATGATGTGGATCCTATTACTTGTTTTCCACGTGAGGAAACTGGGGCACAGAGAGGCTGAGTCATTTTCGTAATGTCACACAGCTAGTGAATTGCAGAGCTAGAATCTGAACTTGGGCAGCCCAGCTCTCAGAGCCTGAGATCTGGGTACTGTCCTGCCCTTTGATTCCTAGGGCTTGGTACGCAGTAAGCAGTCAATGGCTTTACAATGAATAGCCCTGAAGGGAGGAAGGGAAGACAGGAAAGCATTCTTTTCCCCACCCCTAGGTGGCCTCAAACCCAGTAGTCAAGAGGAAGGCAGAGGCTGCCCCAGCTGCAGGTACCCGGACATGCCAATGAACCCCAGGTTGGCACGTGTGCCCACGTGTGTTACATGGCACACCCCCACCCCCCACCGGAGCAGGTCTTTCCCCGTTCACAATGAACCCTCCAGCTCTTCCCCTGCCCCCTTCCCAGCCGCCTGCTTGGGGTCTAGAAACAGAACAACCCCATCAATTCATCAGGGGACGTCAGCTTCACCGAGCGGTTTGGGGCATAAATCAAACCATGAGGAGGAAACGAAAAGAAAAAAAAGAGAGAGAGAGAGGTAGTGAGGAGAGAAAAATCAGGGAAGGGGGTGGGGAGAAAGAGCGATGGAAGGAGGTTGGGGGGGGGCGGGTGTGAGATCAAAGGCAAAAATTCATCAGAGATAACGAAATTATTTATTTTTCCTGCTCTCAGGCTCTGGGCCTTTGAGGCCTCCACGCTGATGTATTTGGACATCTTGGGGCCGTCTGTTACGGAGGCCACCCCAGCCCCCCAAAGGCACGTCGGTTCCATCAGCCGCGGCTGCCCACGGAGCCTTTTGAAGTGGGTCCTGGTGGTGTTTACTCGCCTTCGTGTAGGAAACGTGTGCGCAGTGCTGGCGGGGCAGCTGCCCGGGGTGGGGTGGGGTGGGGTGGGGGGTTGGAAGCAGGGAGGGGGTCCTCTCATCACTCATGAGCCTGTTTATTTGGGAACCAGAGTGGCGCTTTCTCTGGTTATTACTCAACGTCCTCTGTAGACCAAAGGCCTTCATTCCAGAAGGTAGGGTGGGACTAGCACACACACTGCCCACTGCCAGGCGCGCCCATCTTGTCCGCCCCCTGGTGCACTTGGCTTTCGGAGACGCCTTCGGCCCAGCTGAGCCTCTTCTTGGCCCCTCGTCTTCAAGAGGGCTGGTGAGGATCACAGGCCAGAACTCTGGGCTTCAGATGCTGGTTCTCTTAGGAGCTTTTGCAACAATCATGGGCAAGCGAATTCTTTTAATCCTCAAAACAACTCTCCTTCCTCACGTGACCGGTGGGGACATGGTGGTTCAAAGTGGTTAACGCATGCAGAGAACTTAGATGTGTGCTCAGTACCTAGGAGGTCAGATATAAATGTGACTTGAAAACCAGTATGTCAGAAAGAGAAAAACAAATACCGTATATTGACACATAAATGTGGACTCTAGAAAAATGGTACAGATGGACCTCTTTGCAAAGTAGAAGTAGAGACAGAAATACAGAGAAGAAACATAAGGACACCAAGAGAGGAAAGAGAAGGCAGAAGGAATTGGGAGGTTGGGACCGACATACACACACTATCAGGTATAAAACAGATAACAAGAGCCTCCATGTAGCACAGGGAACTCTGCTCGGAGCTCTGTGGCGACCTAAAAGGGAAGGACCTCCAAAAACGAGGGGATCTATGTAAACCTATAGCTGGTTCACTTTCCCATATGGCAGAAATACTATACTGTAAAGCAACTATACTCCAATAAAAATTTTTAAAAGAGAAACCCAGCAGTTGGCTAAGAGCAGCTCTCCCCACCCCCCATTTTTTAATTAACTGGTGGACAGCTTAAGATATGATTTCATAAACCATTTTAATAAGACAATAGTCTGAGAAGCTGTGGGCTAAAAAGTTGGCAATTTGAATGGATAGTGTTGAAGCTGGTGGTCAGTGAGGTTACCAATACAAATTGCCCACATTTGAGGAGAAAAACCATCTGACGTCAAGTCACCAAATCAGTTAATGCAGCCTGAAGCTGGAGGTTGGGGCAAAGACCAGAGTCAGGCCACCAAGCTTCAAAATTCGGAGGCTGCCGTGGGCTGGCCTGTGAGGCACAGAGACCCCAGCATCTTGTTTCCTCATTGGTAAGAGGAAGATGCTAGCTCCTTCCTCTGTGAGGTTTCTGTGAAGACTCAGGGGGGTGTTTATTAAATAATGTTTATAGAATATGATGCACCAGGCTCTGCTCTCACTAATAAAATATTTGCTTATTTAATCCTCAGAACAAGCTCTGAGATGTGTACTATTTTCTGCAGGGCACTTGGGCCCACAAACGGGAGGGAGAGAGGACTATTCTGGAAGAGGCATGTGTGTGTGCTTAGTCGTGTCTGACTCTTTTGTGACCCCATGGACTGTAGCCCGCCAGGCTCCTCTGTCCATGGGGATTGTCCAGGCAAGATTGCTGGAGTGGGTTGCCCTGCCCTCCTCTAGGGGATCTTCCCAACCCAGGGATCGAACCCGTGTCTCCTACAGCTCCTGCATTACAGGTGGATTCTTTACCGCTGAGCCACCAGGGAAGCCTCACTGGAGTGGTTAGCCATCCTCTGAGCCACCGGGGAAGCCCCACTGAAGTGGGTAGCCATCCCCTTCTCCAGGGGATCCTTCCAACCCAGGGACTGAACCTGGTCTCCTGCATTACAGGCGGATTCTTCACTGTCTGAAGCATCAGGGAAGCTGCCCTGGAAGAGGCATAGGAGGCTTCAAAGGTCCTCTGCTGTGGACTGGAGATGGGAAGATGAGGGTTGGAAATTCAAGTCTCAGTGAAGAGGTGACCCAGCCTGTCCACTTGCTCCTGCAGCGGCAGGGACCAGAGTCCTGCTGGAAGGGCTGGGACCAGCCACATCCCGACTGTAGGACTTCAGAGGTGCATGGGAGCCAGGAAGAAGGGGGTCTCCCCTGGGAAGATGCAGGTGAGGTCAGGCTGCTCCTCGGGGGAGAAGCAGGTCTAGTGCTGGGTCCTTGGCTCTTGGAGGCAGCAGGAAAGTGGTCCAGCAGATCCCAGAGACCTGCCAGGACCTCTTAGGGTTGGGGCAAGGGATTTCCCAGAGCTGGAGGGGTTGGAGTGGCCTAGAGCTGGGACTTGCTTCACACCATCCCGGCTTCCCCTACAAGCCTGCCACCAATACCAGGACAACAGAACTCGCTGGCATCAAGTCAACTGATTTTAGCACTGTGGAGTCAATGGTAATGCTGTTTTTTAACAGAAGTGTATGTCTTCAATCTTCTCTGCCATTATGGGTATTCCTGGAACCATGGGAGCAAATGCAGACTTCCTTATTCACATCCTGCATCGTCTAATCCCAACCTTGGGATCATCCTTGCAGAAGCATCAGGACCAGACATGGCCAGAAGCCCACTTTGTGAAGCAGTGATGGGCAGATGGATCCTCAGCCCAGCTGCCTTGTGCTAAGGAGGAAATGAATGAGAAGCAGCCCCCTGAAGGACAAAGACCCCCAGCGCAAAAGCCCCTAGGTGGGGGTGGGGGGAAGGCTGGTGCTGGTGAGGTGCTCGGTCAGGCGAGAGGCCAGGTCTGGTTTTGATTAAAAAGTCATCATTTACTCGCAGCAGAAACAATGCTGGGGAAGGCAGATGTCACGTGACCTACGGGCTAGGGTGGGGGACGGCAGCTCTGCCAACCCAGAAAGTCACGATGTTGCCTCCACTTTGTGCAATTGTCCTGATGTGTCTGGAAGACCTCGGTAAATCCCCGTGATGCTCCAAATACAACAGAAGTTTTCAGGAGATGTCCTTATTCCTCTCAGGAAAATACTGACCTCCAGCTGCCTTCCAGACTGAACAATCCACCTCTGAGGTCTGACAACCGGGATCTGTCCGGTCCGCTACCAATGACAAAAGTGGAAGTCAAATTAGATTCCAGCGTTTCCCAGTTTTGAGTTTACTATTGCTACATTATTTTGAGGATCAAGTCAGAAATTAAGTCATCAAGAGTCACAGCCTTTTCCTTCCCCTTTTTCCAGCTCAACCAGGCAACTTTCCAGAAAAGGATGTGGTTCAAGACTCTCCCACTTGGGGGAATAATGGTGGGTGTCAGAAATGGAAGCAGTCACAATGAATTGGGTCTCAAAAATTGATGCTTTCATTTCAGTCACAGTGAATTCTTATCCCAGTGGCTGCGAGCACCGTCATTCACATTTTGTGAGAAGAGGGAGGCTCCCAGAAGCTCCTGAGGAAGATTTACCCCTAAATCCTTACATCCTTGCAGAGGATGCATCCTGAAATCCAGCAATTCTTGATCCTGTAACTTCATGAAGGGCAGGGACCTTGCCTGTCTTCCATACTGTAGAGCAGTGGTGGGCACAAGAGAGCTCACACATGAAATCTCAGCCTGGGATCTCTCCAGAGCTCAGAGAGGTGATGGGGTTCTAGTTCTTCCTTAGAATGGAGGCCACAAAACAGATTCACAGCTACCACTAGGTCGCACTGATGGGGACCCAGGTGATGAAGATGGGGTCCCACGTCCAAGGCTGTTTCAGAATTTGAGGTAACTTTAGAACAAGCTTCCCTGGTGGCTCAGAGGGTAAAGCATCTGCCTGCAATGTGGGTGACCTGGGTTCAATCCCTGGGTTGGGAAGATCCCCTGGAGAAGGAAAAGGTAACCTATTCCAGTATTCTTGCCTGGGAAATCCCATGGACAGAGGAGTCTGGCAGGCTACTCCACTGGGTCTCAAAGAGCTGGATGTGACAGCATTTATTTGGGGGTAATTTTAGTATTTCAGATATGTTTCAAAAATAGTTCAGAGACCCATCCCCCATACATGCTTTCCTTAATGTTTCACATCACCATGGGACGTTTGTTAGAGCTGAAAACCACAGGTCTGTTAATGGTAACTCACTCCAGGCTTTATTCAAATTTCAGCAGTGTTTCCGCTGCTATCCTTTTCTCATCCGAGGATCCAATCCAGGGCACTACAGGCCACTTAGAAGAATGTTCACTTATACTGAGTTAGCCAAAAAATTGTTCAGGTTTTTCTGTAACATTTTATGAAAAACCTGAACTTTTTGGCCATTGCAATATAATACAGGACTGTAGTATATTTCCTAAATAAGCCAGAGAAAAAGAGAGGGAAAAGTCCCCTGTGACTTCTGGTCTCCTGCCCCCATGCCGTTAGGTTTGCTCTGTGCCTTCTAGACCTCTGCCATTCAGTATGGTACCCACTCGCCAATGAGGCAATTTCCATTTCAATGTTAATTCTACTTAATTCCTCAGTCACGCTGGCCACATTTCAAGTGCTCAAAGGTATGTGTTACTAGTGGCTATGGCACCTGGCAGCAGGGGTATACATAGATTTCTATTATTACCCAGTTCAGTTCAGTTGCTCAGTCGTGTCCGACTCTTTGCAACCCCAAGAACCGCAGCACGCCAGGCCTGCCTATCCACCACCAACTCCCAGAGTCCACCCAAACACATGTCCATTGAGTCAGAGATGCCACCCAACCATCTCATCCTCTGTCGTCCCCTTCTCCTCCTGCCCTCAATCTTTCCCAGCATCAGGGTCTTTTCAAATGAGTCAGCTCTTCGCATGAGTTGGCCAAAGTATTGGAGCTTCAGCTTCAACATCAGTCCTTCCAGTGAACACCCAGGTCTGATTTCCTTTAGGATGGACTGGTTAGATCTCCTTGCAGTCCAAGGGACTCAAGAGATTTCTCCATTATTACCTAAGGTTCTGTTAAACAGCATTATCCTAAATCTTTTGCTGTATGTTTTCCTACAAATACTGATACATACTTAAATACATGCCTTGAGTTTGAGATAAATATTGTAGGTTACCTACCACCTCATATTTTTACCTAATGTGTTTTAACAATCAGTACATTTTTATTTTTTATCGAAGTATAGTTGATTTACAGTGTTGCATTTTATGTATACAGCAAAGTGATTCAGTTATTCATGCATGTGTGTGTGCTAAGTTGCTTTAGTCGTGTCTCACTCTTTGTGACCCCATGGACTGTAGCCTCCCAGGCTCCTCTGTCCATGGGATTCTCCAGGCCAGAATACTGGAGTGGGTTGCCATGCCCTTCTCCAGGAGATCTTCCCAACCCAGGGATTGAATCCATGTCTCTCGCATCTCCTGCATTGGCAGGCAGTTTCTTTACCACTAGCCCCACCTGGAAAGCCCTTGGTTATATATATATATATATAAGTTTTCAGCTTCTTTTCCAGTATAGGGGCTTCCCAGGTGGCTCAGTGGTAAAGAATCTGCCTGCCAATGCAAGGAGACACAGGTTCAATCCCTGGATCAGGAAGATCCCCTGGAGGAGAAAATGGCAACCTACTCTAGTATTCTTGCCTGAAAAATCCCATGGACAGAGGAGCCTGGTGGGCTACAGTCCATAGTGTAGCAAAGAATTGAACATGACTGAGCACATTACATTATTACTATTAACTGAAAACCAGAATTTAATTGGATTTCAGCAGTGTTCCCCCTCTTGTTCTTATCACTGCCCACCATGGACCAGGCTCAGGTCTGTAGGTATTTGCCCCATTTTACAAAGGGTCGATAGAGTATTGGGGAACTGTGTTCGCCAACCCAGGCCTGTCCAAAGCCAGGCTGTGACCTGACCTTGCTGAGCGATCCTGGAGTTTGTAGTCTCAGCTGTTGATGCAATGATGTGCTTGCAATTTAGTGCTATAAGAATTAGGCAACGCTTCTTGGAAGCGGGAGATTAGAATTGGGCCTTAAGGACTGGGCAGGATTTGGAGGGGGTGGGGCACGAGAGTCATCATTGGTTTAGACTGGAGACCTCCTATGTTCCCTGCTCCAGGGAGCACAATTTTAGGCCCAGTAAGACTTAAAACTCAATAGTGAGAAACCCTGAGCCTGGAAGCTTCAGACCTCCAGATCTTTGCGCTTCTGATCAAATTCAGCTGGTGATTCGTCCACGTGGCTCAGATATGGGGTCTGCAAACCCTCTGGAAGCACATTTGCTGCCACTGACTGCCCAGCACACGTGGGATGGCCCCCCCACCCTGATCCATATTCTGAGATGGCCAAAGGCCAAGAAGGGGCCCACCCATAAAACTTCCAACCCCGGGCATCCTCAACATGGCTTGTCATAGCGGAAGAATATTTTACTGTGGTTTCAGTCCTACCCCTCATTTGTCACAGAGGGCTTCTAACCACAGGCTTGGGCAAAAAATGGCCCACAAGACATGGGGTGTGGTTATATTAGTATCTCCTTGGATGCTCTTAAAGCATCCAGAGGCCTGGGCCCCACTCCAGACCCAATGAAATCTTGGTCTCCAGCAATGGGGCTCTGGCCTTTGGATTTCTACAATCTCCCAAATGACGGATCAAATCCTGTTTGAGCCATGATCCTGGATATATTTCCCAAGATTACAGGAATCTTTTCAAGGAGTGGTTTGGGAAGAGGCGCCTCCTTGGGTGTGCCATGTGGATTGGACCTCTGCTTGGCATTATTCTTGTACTGAACCACACCTCTCACCTCTCCTCCCATGAAGGGTTTCCTACTGCAGCAGAGCAAACATGTCACTTTACAAAAATAGTTTTCTTTGTTATTTGGCTGCCCTGAGTCTTAGTTGTGGCATATGGAATCTAGTTCTCTGACCGGGGATTGAACCCTGACCCCCTGCATTGGAGTCGGTCAACTACAAATTGGCCCTTGCCAAGAGCATTTGCCAGCGACTGAACAACATGGGCGTTTGCCGTCTGCCTTTGTGGAGACTGAACCTGTGTTGCTGCCGCTGCTGGCCTTCAACACCCCCCGAGGGGAATTTAGGGTGGAGAGTGAGGCGCTCCGTGGTCCAGGGAACCTGCTGGAACAGGTCTTTAGATATTCTCAGGAACTGATTTCACGATCCCAATCTTTGCATCTCTCCAATGTCTAGAAAAATCACTAAATCCCTTCATGGTGACATCAGCTCCTTGTGACCAGCAGAAAACCTTTTGTAAAGTAAGTGCCTGATTGCACTGAACTCCCCCTTCACTAAAGTCTTATATATGGACCTTCTCCCACTACCTCTTTGGCACAGTTCCTCAGAGCTATCTGAGGTGCTGGCTCCCAGGCTTCAGTCCTCATTTTGCCCCCCAAATAAAACTTAAGTCAAAACTCTCACTTTGCGCATCTTTTCAAGGTCGACAAGTCCAGTGCGCAGTCTCAGCCACTGGACCACTGGGGAAGTCCCAAACATGCAACTTTCTTCACTGTATTGATGGGAAACTACATCCCACCTATGGAACAAACAATGAAGGTGAAATGATGGTGCTTTGCAGAGAGTGTATAAAAGATCCAACTTTGCAAAAGCTCCTCCACCCAAGTTAAGCTTGTTGTCAAGTGTGTGCCTGTCGAGTACACAGTATAACTAATGTACATACTCATTTTGCCTCACATTCAGGGCACTTGGACCCTGAATAAAAACTTAAAGGGCCCTATTCATAGGGCTCAGTATGGAAATCACATTCTCCCAAAAAGTAACATATACATTTGGATACTAATACTGTGGGCAAGAACCTTTAAGTACGTGGGCTTTCTGCATTTTTAAATACCTGATCTTTAGTTTTTAGATTATATTTATTAAATCAAGTATGCAAACGTCTCAATATTTCTCCCTTTTCCCAAACCAAAGTGATATAACCTTTAAAATATCAGTTAGCAAAATATCCTACTCACCTAATTCTGCTACCCTGAAAAATTCCCTGTTGATAGCTTGGTATGTATCTTTGTCTCCAGGGCAAAAAACCACCCCCATTAAGAATTGTTATGGGCTCCCCAGGTGACACTAGTGGTAAAGAAACCACCTGCCAAAGCAGGAGACTTAAGAGACTCAGGTTTGATCCCTGGGTTGGGAAGATCCCCTGCAGGAGGGCATGGCAACTCACTCCAGTAAACTTGCCTGAAGAATCCCATGGACAGAGGAGCCTGGTGGGCTAAAGTCCGTGGGGCCACAAAGAGTGGGACACGACTGAAGTGACAAAGCATACACACACAGAAGAACCACTATTCTGGGATTTCCCCGGTGGTCCAGTGGTTAAGAGTCTGTGCTCCCACTGCAGGGCGGCATGAGTTCAATCTCTGTTTTGCATGCTGTGTGGAGTGGCAAAAAAATATCTTAAAGAAAACCACTATTCTACATTCAGCAATGCCTAGAGATCCACCTGAAGGCTGCCACTGGGGTCAGTGGGTAGGGGTCAGGAATGCTGTGAAATATCCTACAATGTACATCCAGAACAGCCCCAAACAAAGACTTATCCAGCCTCCAGCCCCCAACACTTCTAGTGCTGGGATGGAGAAACCTCGTTCTAGATCTGTTCTGTGCAACTGGATGTGGGCACGTGCACTCTAACTCTTCCAAGTTCTGCTATTTTACACTTAATATTGAGGACATCTGTCTATTGTTCTGATGAATGCACATCCCATAGAGCATCTTAGAAAACTGGAAATAATCTCAGGCCCATTACCTACATCTTTGCACATTTATCCACTGAATCCCAGTGGTCTTGAGCTGTTGCAGATGTGTTCTTTGGATTCAAGAGACAGGACCCTGGAACACTGCTAACAGGAAAGGTGCTTCAGGTGGGAAGAACTGTCCACCGCGTGGTTGTGTGTCTGCCCGCGTGTGTACTCATAGAAACTTCCGAATCCTTTAGCCACCCAGGGCCTTGGAGGAAACCTCTCGAGAAGGGAAACCTGTGTGGAGAGCTCATTGCTGGAGCTTGTTCCCCAGTCCTGAGCCTGGAAGCACACATGAGTCATGGCTTTGAAATCCACTTCTGATGCCAGCTGAAGAGAGAGGCTTTGCATAATCAAGTTGACAGATGAAGCCGGGCCTGCCCTGCTAGGGACAGGCTCATCTATATCCTGGGTTAAAAGAAATATTGCGTTTTTAAAGAGGAAAGAAACATATTTAAGAGATAAAGGTGGGGGGGAAAGAGAAGAGTTTTCTGGTCATTAATTATAATAAAACACAGGGGGAAAAATTCACTTTAAAGGCAGGCTAAAGCCCCATAATCTTCAAAGAGATAGAGGAGGCTCAGCTGCCTGGAGAAGGGAGAAACCTCTCTGGGGCAGACAACATCATTTCTAACCAACTGCAAACAGCCAAAGCGAGGGCTGCAGTTGGTGGACCAACTTGGGCTGGAACAAGTTTTCTTCCTGCCGAACTCGGTCAGCTGTTGCCCATTCGGTGCCGCACTTCGGGATCCCACCATGTGTTGTAGAAAGGGGCTGATTTCCCATCGACCCCAGGGTCGTCATGCCCCAAACATTCACCCCTGTTTTTTGGGGGTCTCAAGCTCTTGCTCCCTGTCAGGATCTTGGTCTTCAGGGCAGAGTTCCCATTGAAGGCCATCATACCAGGCAAGAACACAGACGCACCGTTGCCAGGTTTGTATGTCTCCATCCGATCGTTGCCATACAAGAATTCAGGCTCAGTGTTTCCAGGCTCTGCTCTCAAGAAGTCCAACTCCAGGTTTTTGCGTCCAGTTTCCCTGGTTTGCACAAGCCAAATGACATGCCTGCTGCTGATCGGAGCCCTGCTGTAACCATTTAGCCAGTTGTTGAAGGTACTGGAAGCCTTACACCATCTTGAGGGAGGGGACTTCAGTTAACGCTAGGATATTAATGGCAGCGGCTTCCCAGGTGGCTCAGTGGCAAAGAATCTGCCTGCCAAAGCAGGAAACATGGGTTCAACCCCTGGGTGGGGAAGATCTCCTGGGGGAGGAAATGGCAATCCACTCTAGTGATTCTTGCCTTAAAAATCCAATGGGTGGAGGAGCCTGGAGGTCTACAGTCCACGGGGTCATGAGAGTTGGACATGACTGAGTGAGCATGCATGCATGCATTAACGGCAGAATATGGATTTATTTATCCAGTGAATTTCTGGCTTGAATACCTAACCCAAGGCATCTGAAGAACCCAAGAGTTTTATACAGCTGGGGAGCGGACGGGATGGTCCTGGATGAGGGAAAGACTTGGATACTTTTTGGGAATTAGATCTTCACTGCAGTCTCAGTGTGCTGAGAAGCATGTTTGCAGGCAGGGAGAATTAGGTTGTCCAGCAGGAACCAGTTCTGTAGAGGGGCTCATACCAAGAAGAGAGATTATTTGCAAGAGTTTCAATGTTTTAAAAAACCCAACTTTCCACTCATCCTTGTCTCCTCAGCTCCTGAAAGAAGAGATCTTAGACGACCCTGGATGGGTGGGAAGATTCCTGTCCCCAAACCCTCCTTCACACTCTGCCAAGAAGAGTTAGTTGCTCAGTCATGTCCAATTCTTTGTGACCCCATGGACTGTAGCCTGCCAAGCTACTCTGTCCATGGGATTCTCCAGGCAAGAATACTGGAGTGGGCTTCCATTTCTTCCTCCAGGGGATCTTCACAAGACATAGATCAAACCCAGGTCTACCCACTCCTAACACACATGTTTCAGGCTGCAGGTCAGGACTCAGTTCAGTTCAGTCACTTAGTCGTGTCTGACTCTTTGCGACCCCATGAACCACAGCATGCCAGGCCTGCCTGTCCATCACCAACTCCCAGAGTCTACCCAGACCCATTTCCATTGAGTTGGTGACACCATCCAACCATCTCATCCTCTGTCGTCCCCTTCTCCTCCTGCCCTCAATCTTTCCCAGCATCAGGGTCTTTTCAAATGAATCAGCTCTTCGCATTAGGTGGCTAAAAAGTATTGGCACTTCAGCTTCAACATCAGTCCTTCCAATGAACACCCAGGACTGATCTCCTTTAGGATGGACAAGTTGGATCTCCTTGCAGTCCAAGGGACTCTCAAGAGTCTTCTCCAACACCACAGTTCAAAAGCATCAATTCTTCGGTGCTCAGCTTTCTTTATAGTCCAACTCTCACATCCATACATGACTACTGGAAAAACCATAGCCTTGACTAGATGTACCTTTGTTGACAAAGTAATGTCTCTGCTTTTTAATATGCTGTCTATGTTGGTCATAACTTTCCTTCCAAGGAGTAAGTGTCTTTTAATTTCATGGCTGCAATCAACATCTGCAGTGATTTTGGAGCCCAAAAAAATGAAGTCTGCCACTGTTTCCCCATCTATTTGCCATGAAGTGACGGGACCGGATGCTATGATCAGGACTCACTAGAGGACTTAAAACTCAGTGACTCGAGATGGGCTTTAAAATAGTGGTAGAGAAATCAGAATCCCTCCATAAAATAAAGGCGGGTATTGCTCCAAGATACTTGTTAGTTACATATGCACATGTGTATGGGAATGTTGGGGCTTGGAGCTGGCTTCCTACACATGTACGAGCCCATATTGCCCATCTTGTCTCAAGCCCACATTCAATGACTTCAAAATGATAATCTGACATTGGTCATGGTGGGAGTATTTACCACCTGGAAATTGGCAAACACACACATCAAAACTTTTCCCCCAGAGAGCTGGTTGTTTACATGTGACTGATGCACACTGCTTGGTGTTAAGGATGGGTGTTGAACTCTTCAATCAGGTAGTAACAAAGTCACATGTTGTCAGCTGTTTCCTGGGATTTGCATGCAGGTGGATTTTCATCCTGGGGAGAACCCTTAGCATTAGTACCTGTGGAAGCCAAGGAAGTAGGGTTGTGCTTCTTGGAGAAACAGGACTGAAATGCAGCTGCAGAGGCCTCAGTGGACCCCCGTGCGGGAGACTTGGTTCAACTGTGAAAAGCCATCCCAGGTTCAAAGTGGAGAGGTGAGCTTTGTACTCTTCATAGATGAGCCATTTAAGGCAGACTGCCTCTGAGATGGTAGCGGATGTTAGGAGAAGTTCTCTTTGGCCAGAAGCCAGTTCCCAGAGGACAATTGATCTGTGAGCTATTAGCAGCCCAAACTCAGGGCCCCCGGGGGAATGTTTCCATTTGGAAAGGGGAGATCTGGGTGGCACGCTAGGGCATCTACTACTTTAGCTGAAGTGACATGCTACCATGGTGCGGATGAACCTCAGGGTAGAGAATGACCATGAGGCCCAGCTGTCCCAGCCACGGTCAACCTACAACAAGTTGGTCCAGCACATGAGGGGCTTGTCAGGTGGTGCTATTAGTGAAGAATCCGCCTGCAATGCATGAGATGTAAGAGACATAAGTTCAACCTCTGGGTAGGGAGGATCCCATGGAGGAAGGCATGGCAACCCACTCCAGTACTCTTGCCTGGAGAATCCCACGGACAGAGGAACCTGGAAAGCTATAGTCCATAGGGTCACAAAGAGTCAGACATGCCTGAAGCAACTGAGCACACACAAGTGACAATACATGAGAAAGCCCAGAGTTGCCCAGCTGATGAGA
The DNA here is from genome assembly GCF_023699985.2 of Odocoileus virginianus. Lineage (NCBI taxonomy): Eukaryota > Metazoa > Chordata > Mammalia > Artiodactyla > Cervidae > Odocoileus > Odocoileus virginianus. Next base: position 56,596,018 of record NC_069685.1, on the reverse strand, counting down.
GATGCATGAGTGGGCCCAGCCAGTTCCAAAATACCCACCCAGCTGAGTCCCTAGACTCAGTAGAAATCATGGACGCTTATCTTCAACCACAGAGTTGAGCTCAATAACCTGTATAGGAGACCTTTCAGAAAAAAAGAATGGACTTGATTCTGAAGGTAGTAGTGAGCCATAGAAGGTTGTTGAGCAAGAGTATCCCCCCCCGAAACTGTCTTTTTGGAGTCAAACTGTTTCAATCAAGTTTTTTTTTTTTTTGGCTGCTAGAAACATTCATTCAAGCCAGCTCACAATAAGTAGGTGGGGTGGGGGGGAGAGGTTTTTTTTTTTTTTAAGGATATGGACCTCAAAATCTCAAAAGGCCAAGAAATGAAATGTCCGAACTTGGTAGAGGTCAGAAGACTGTCAGTGACAGAGGCTACTTCCCATCTCCCTGTGTCCACATGGCCTCCCCTCTTCGTCCCAGGTAGTCTGCTGCATTCTGTTCCTCTTTGAGAGAATAGAAACTGCCATCTTCAAATAGCTGAATACCTACTGTGTGCAAGGCCAGGACTGGTTTGCTGGTCATTACCTGTTTGCCTTTTCATCACTTCTCTCCCTTCCTTCTGCTCAGCGCTAGCATGTAAAGACAGCTGCAGACTTCCTGGGCTCCTTGGCAGCTGGCTTTGGTTTGGGTTCATCCAATGGGAGCAGAGGAGATGGGGAGACCCGGCTACTTTTCTCTGTTCCTCTCTCCCTCAGCTATCATCTCATCCTTATTTCCAGGTCCTGATACCAGCTCTGCCCCTCCCCAGTCACCAGCCACTGATGGGGAAACCCAGTGCCCTTCCAGATTCAGCCCAGTGGCTCCAAAGGAAGAGGTAAGCCCACCTCTCCTGCCCTCCATGTTCCCCAGCAGGGGCCCCCACTACTGCTAATGCCCGAGTTGTCTTGCTGGAGCAAACAGGGTTAGTAACACTGTGTGTGTGTGGGGGGGGGGCTCAGTCGTGTCTGACACTGCAACCTCATAGACTGTAGTCTGCCAGGTTCCTCTGTCCATGGGATTTCCCAGGCAAGAATACTAAAGTGGGTTAGGGGCTTTGAAATGGATTTTCTATATTAAATTATCTGGCATCTTTCCTACTGCCTGGGACCTTAGATGGGTCTACCCTATTAGTCCATACAAGTGTACCTGGCACACATCCAAGGCACCTCTCACAAAAATGCCTGCTTTGACCCATTCATTGCTGTACCTTTGAGCGCTGGGAACACAGCAGTGAACACAGTGAAATCTCGGTCCTTGTGGGGCTCATGTTCCAAGCTCATATTCCCTATATTGGAGGAGACAGGTCATCCAAACAAATGCAAATTTAGTTGGTGATAGCCACGAAGAAAAATAAAGCAGGAAAATGGGTGGAGGTGAGGGGGTGGTCCATAGGATTATCAATTTAAAATATGCCTAGAAAAAGGCTCATGAGTAAAGACTTGAAGCAAGTATCATAAACCGTGCTAATATCTGGGGCAAGTTCTGCTGTTGGAATTAGTCAATGATCCCCAAGCTCTCTCACATTCTCATCTTCTGCCTCCACTGACTGGACTCCAAAGGATTCAAAAGAAGAGAGCAGAACCAGCACAAGAAGAAAGTGAAAGAGATCTGGTCCAGAGAGGATGTGGAGACACAGATGTGGGGATTGATACCCAGTTGCCTAATAGCAGGACCTAGTGTGTAGGTCTGTGTATGTGTGTATTTCACTTCATAACCACCCCTGTCACACACACACACACACACAGAACAGAGCCACAATGGAGATGCGTCTCCTGGGTCTCAAAAAAAAAAAAAGAGCTTTTCATTCAGCTGCAGAAATGTAGTTCAGCTGACAGTTTGGGAATCAGCCTCAACTTTCAAGGTGACATCACTCTCTTCCTGGGCAGCTCACTGCAATGACCCAGCAAGGTGGGGGACTGGCCCTTTCTGTCTACTAGAAGCATCCTGCAGTCTTCACTCAAGCTCCCTGTTGGGTTAACTAATACTTCATCAGCTCTGTTTTGAAGGTTGAGACTCTCCCTGCCAATTCTTCTTCCCCAGGCTTATCTGTGGTAATGATGGAAAATGGTTAACTGTTGGCTCTGACTTATGGTGCTTGCCAGATTTCTTTGGTGTAAATACTTCCACCCCAACTAGTTTCAGCCTATCTGTTGGGCATCGCTGAATGAAGAGTTGGGAAGTGATGTCAGCCACAGCATATCCCTGGGAATTGCCCTAAATAAGCCACTTTTCCCTTTCCACTTCATCTCTGCCTAGCTTTCTGAAAGACCAAACTAACAAGATTTGAGACCTCTAGCTTACAAGGTTCTCTTCCCATATTCCATCTGTTCACAGGGCACAAACTCTCAAATACACCCTGAATCTGCCCACTTCCTTCCTGTTGACTGTCCTAGGGAGGATGTAGGAAGACCAGGTGGCTTCACCCATGATGATGCTGTTTTAAAATCTCATCTTGGGACTTCCCTGGTTTGAGAGGTTCCTGCTTCCCAGTGGTTGAGATGCCATGCTTCCATTGCAGGGGCTGGGGTTCAATCCTTGATCCAGGAACTAAGATCCCACATGCCACACAGCCTAAAAAAATAATAATTTCTTGAACTGAGTTTTAGAAAATGAAAATGCAACATACCACCTTTAAAAAAATTTAATAAACTTAAAAAAAATCTCACCTTAATGCTTCTACTAGTTTCCCACTGGCCTAAAAATAAAAGTTAAACTCCCTTCCCTAACCCACAAAGTTCCACACAATCCACCCCCTTTGTCTTCTCCAAAGGCATCCCCCAGCCACCCTCCGTCAGCAGTGCTTGACTTTCCCACAGTATGAGGACAAACCCAGTCACCTCTTACCCTGTCCTGCTCTTTGTCCCCTTGACCTGGAGTGCTCCTCATGCCTGCTGTTGGCTTATCTGCCTTCCTCTTTTTCAGATCTCAGCCTAATCAGCTGCAGGAGGCCACCTCAGATATTTTCTTATTTGTCTGCGGATCTAGGGAGGCCAAGTAGGCTGGTGTGATGAAGTGAGGCTACATATTATTGGGTCAGGAAAACTGAAGCTATTTCTTGAAGATAGGAGATTGCATCTATAGTCTTTAGGCCTACAATCTCAGTACCTCAAACAGTGCTGGAACAGCCATTGCCTCAGTATTTGTGGGCTGAACAAATGAAGGCTGCTGAAATGGTCCAAGCCGGAGCTCATGGACCTAGAATCTCATGCAAGGCCTTATCCACCCACGTTTCCAAATGTAGCACACGTTCCCTACATCCTCCGGGCCCACCCTGAAGTTCACCTGCAATGTCAACGGACAGCTCTTTTCCCTTGGCCTTCCCGCTTCTAAAACTCCTGCATCTCTGTCTGAGGGCTTTCTCTGGCCACAAAAGTTGTAAACAGTCCAGAAGTGTTGAGAAGTTAATACCCAGAGTGATCCTCTGAGCCGATAAAAGACTGGGGTTAGTGGTTAAATGTCCCCAGCTTCCTTCTTAGAGAACAATCCTGAGGTTTGGTCTAAGCAGTTTCACAAGAGGTTCCCAATAGGATAAACCCCAGGTGCCCAGAGTGGTCATCTTATTAACAGCCCCTTCAGCTGTGATGAATAAAAGGTCATTCCTGGAAGCATAACGGAGTAGGGAAATATGACAGAGAAGGGAGGAAAACATGATTGCAAATTGTGAATTCCTGTCTCAGTCTGGGACTTCTCAAACAGACTGTTTGCTGGCAAATGGGCTAAGCTCGTCCAGGCATGAGCCTGGTGTAGGGAAACCAATTCAAAGCCTTTCTGATTCAAGTCTCTGATGACACTTGGTTCTAGAGCTGGTCATGGCAGTTGACTGTGTGGGCCAATCATTTCCCATGCAGCCAAGCCAGGTGTGCTCAGGAGCTCTGGAAGGTAAGGACCACCTTGATCCACTTAGCCCTGGCATCTTGGGCTGGAGATTGTAGGAGCCGCCTCCATCCCACACGTGGAAGCCTTCAGAGGCAAGTCTGGTGCCCACAGATTTATAGGTTGCAATCTCCTGCCTTGATCCTGGGCCATTCACTTCCCCTGCCCTCCCTGTTCTGCATTCTCTATCTGCTCTGAAGTTATTGGAGCCTGGTGTGAATTTAGGGACAATAAAACCATCAAAGGCCTTGGTCCTGAGAACAATCAGTTGGGGAGTTTGCAATAAAGGAACATCCTGCCTGGGGAAGGTGTGAGACTTCAAGGCAAGCTGATGAGAGACCTCTGAAAGCGCCTTTTCTGGCGGAGTCTGGCACAGTCCACACCTGGGATGGCTTACGGTGCCATCTGGCCCAGAGACAGGCGGATGGACCTCGTCAGCTGCCTTGAAAGTCCCCGATTCTCCATGGTTCTGGGAGGAAGGTCACCCTGTCCTTCCGATGACATCCATTCCAGGTGTCAGCACACCTGGCAAGGCATCTGATTGAATTGTGTTTTCTAAAAAAGCTCCTCTATGCCAAGTTCCCTGCACATGACATCATCTTCCAGCTTACCACCTGGCCCTTGCTTCTCTCCAGTCTCTTCACTCACTCAGTCAAAGCCTTTGACTTCAGCCAAGTATGTATGTGCACTGGGGATGCTGAAAACACAAAGTGGATGCCCAAGGCAGTGCCCTTTGGAAGCTTCCTGTTCTTGGGGAGAATATGCATCACAGAAGACAGGTCAATTTACCTCCCTATCAGGGAACAATGAGAGCTGGGAAGCCTAACTGGGTAAGGGATAGAGGGCAGCAGAGGTTTTAGAGAGCCATTAGCTTGAAGGTTGCCTCCTTAGAAAGGCTTCCTGAATGCAGACAGGAAGTGAGCCATACAGACATCTAGGGAAATGAATTCCCGGGGCAGAGGCTTGAAATAGGAACATGCTTTGTATGTCTAAGGTCATCAATGGAACTGGTGTGTCTGCTTTCTTCTCCCACCTGCCCCCCACTCTTCGCTTGTGATGTCTGTTCAGACTCTCCCTCCAAGATCTTTCAACTGGCCAAATCCTACTTCCAGGATCTTTAAGAACTCAGCTAAGATGCCACCTTCTCCAGGAAGCCCTCCCTGCCCCACCCCACCTCCAAATATCAGGGAGGTACCACCTGGATCCCACTTTCATAGATCAACTGCAGAGAGCTCCATAACCCAAGGTCATGTTCTTGCATATGTAACTCACAACCAGTGACAAACTTGTGCAGGGGTATAAAGGCCAGACCATCCCAGGATACCTTGGAATGGTCATTCTAGAGCCAGGACCCCCATGGGATTGGCTAACCCTGTCATTGGTTCACAGTGGAGATCAATTCTCCCTCCTTCCATAGGGGTTGATCCCAAGGTAACCCTATAAACCAATGGTCCCCAGCCTCTGGGATCTAATGTCTGATGATCCGAGGTGGATGATATAAATAGAAAATAAAAGTACATAATAAATGCAATGTGCTTGAATCATCCTGAAACCATCCCCCTTGCCCCAGTCCAAGGAAAAATTTTCTTTCACGAAACTGGCACCTGGTTGGTTTCACGAAACGGTTGGGGACGGTTGCTCTAAACCTCACTTCAGTCCATTTCCTAGGAAACTCAGCCTGTGACGTTCCAGTGTTACTTGTCCCAGTCCGTTGTAAATAGTAGCAGCCATGAACAAGTAGATAGTTGCAAACTTGATAAGAGTTTACATAGCATCCGGCATGCTAGGCAGTCTGATAAGGACTTGATGTGATTATAGAGATTTGCAAAGAGTGTTTGGAGTTGGGTAATTTTACTCCCATTTTATAGATCAAGGGACAAAGGAATCAAGCAGCTTGTCCAAGGTTTCCTAGCAAGACAAGAGGCAAGTTAGGGGTGCTTCCCAGGTGGCATTAGTGGTAAAGAACCTGTTTGCCAATGCAGGAAATATAAGGGACGAAGGTTTAACCCCTGGGTCGGGAAGATCCCCTGGAGAAGGAAATGGCAACCCACTCCAGTATTTTTGCTGGAAAATCCCAGGGACAGAGAAGCCTGACAGGCTAACACCCTTGGGACCACAAAGAGCCAGACATGACTAAGTGACTGAGCGCAAGCAGCCCATTCAATCAGCAAGCAGCAGCCAGTGCAGGAGACACAGGTTCGATCCCCGATTCAGGACGATCCCACATGCTGTGGAGCAACTAAGGCCATGTGCCACGATTATTGAGCCCCAGCTGTAGAACCCGGGAGCCACCCGTGCTGAAGCCTGTGTTTATTAGCGCCCATGCTCCACAACAAGAGGAACCACCGCAGTGCAGAGCCTGAGCACCACAGCTAGACCGTAGTCCCCACTTGTTGCAACTAGAGAAGAAAGCCTGCTCAACAATGAGGACCCGGCACAGCCAAAAAAAAAAAAAATTTAAGAGTTTCTAGGGGATTTAAAAACAGTGGCAAGCTAGGGCCTGACACTTAACCCATCTCCTCAAGCACTAGTCAACACATCTCTGGAATTCTTGGCTGGCCTATCTCATCTTATTCCTGATCCCAGGGTGGGTCACTGACCTGGCCTTCCGCTTACAAGGCTCCAAGGTACCTGTGAGCCTGGGATGGACAGCGTCAGCCAATCAACAGCTGTTACCTAGTGGGTGTCATTTCGGGTCCCCTCTTTCTGCATTTCCCTGGACTGTGGATACACACAGTTCCTTTACATGCTTCTCAGTCTAGACCTCATGACCGCCATCTGTTACAGTGGGAGGCCCTGCCCCTCGATGAGCCAGCATATCCTTTCTGGAAAGATTATAGGATCTGAGACAAGGAGCATGGCTTGTTCACCATCACAGAGTATTGGGGTGGCCTCACTTCCATCTTGATGATACCAAGGTACCTGTGCTTGCAGGGACTTGAATGTATGAGAGAAAGGGACCAGTCCTGGGGTCTGACCCAGCAGTGAGGATCCTGTGGCTTTGCTAGCAAGCTATAGGCTGAGATCCTTTGGGGCTCAAGGTAGAAGTAAGTTTCATGTTATTGGCACGTCCTTTCTACTCGGCACTGGGGGCAGCTCTTGGTGTGCCAGGAAGAGCGATGGATTAGGGGGTCAGGATTTTAGTCACTAGTCCTTCCAGAATGCCGTAGATGGGCAAGTTCCTTACCCCCACTTTATAGCCAAGAAAACCAAGGCTCAGCCAAGAGATGGGCAGGCATTGTCTGTCTTCTGTCTTGAAGATTAAGTGCCTCTGATTCACAGCTTGTATGATGTACGCACACCTTTCTCAGCAACCCTATGTCTAACTGGGGCTTGAGAAACTGTGGAAACTGGTGTCTCCTCTTAGTAAGATGAGGTCTACACAGAGGGAGGGTGTCTTTCCTATCTCTTCTAAGAATCCTTGCTTGAGAAGCCAAAGGGTATTGGGTTGGCCAAAAAGTTTGGGGTTTTCTTAACCATCAAACAGAAATACCCAAATGAACTTTTTGGCCAACCCAATTCTTTGCGTGCCAAGCATGTCATTGACTGACTTCTGTTTGTGAAGATAGTCAGATTGTTAGTAGCATGAGGAAGAACAGTATTTAGGGTAAGGCTGATCTGGGTTTAAATATTAGTTTTCTCTTACTAGTCCTGTGACTTCAGACATGTGACATCACGACACCAAAACTTTGTTGTTGATGTTCAGTCACTCAGTTGGGTCTGACTCTTTGTGACCCCATGGACTGCAGCACGCCAAGCCTCCCTGTCCTTCAGCATCTCCCAGAACTTTGCCTAAGTTCATGTTCATTGCATCGGTGATGCCATCCAACCATCTCATCTCTGACATCCTCTTCTGCCTTTGATCTTTCCCAGCATCAAGGACTTTTCCAATGAGTTGTCTGTTTGATTCAGATGACCAGAATACTGGAGTTTCTGCTTCAGTATCAGTCCTTCCAGTGAATATTCAGGGTTGATCTCCCTTAAGATTGGCTGGTTTGATCTCCTCGCTGTCCAAGGGACTTCCAGGAGTCTTCTCCTACTCCACAGTTCAAAGGCATCAATTCTTTGGCATTCTGCCTTCTTTATGGTCCAACTCTCACAACCATATGTGACCACTGGGAAGACCATAGCTTTGACTATACGAACCTTGGTTGGCAGAGTAATGCCTCTGCTTTTCAACACACTGTTTAGATTTGACATCACTTTCCTGCCAAGAAGCAATCATCTTCTGATATCATGGCTGCAGTCACCACCCACAGTGATTCTGATGCCCAAGAAGAGGAAATTTATCACTATTTCCACCTTTTCCCCCTTCTATTTGCCATGCAGTAATGGGGCCAGATGCCATGATCTTAGTTTTTTAATATTTAGTCTTAAACCAGCTCTTTCACTCTCCTCCTTCACCCTTATCAAGAGGCTCTTTAGTTCCTCTTTGCTTTTTGCTGTTAGAGTGGTATCATCCACATATCTGAGTTTGTTGTTCTTCTCACCTATCTTGATTCTGGCTTATAACTCATCCAGCCCAGCATTTCTCATGGTATGCTCAATGTGACAGCCCTGTCATATTCCTTTCTCGATCTTGAACCAATCAGTTGTCCCATACAGGGTTCTAACTGTTGCTTCTTGACCCACATACAGGTTTCTCAGGAGACAGGTAAGATGGTCTGGTATTCCCATCTATCCAAGAGGTATCCACAGTTTGTCATGATATACACAGTCAAAGGCTTTAGAGTAGTCAATGAAACAGATATGTTTTTCTGAAATTCCCTTGCTTTTTCTATAATACAGTGACAGTTGGCAATTTGATCTCTAGTTCCTCTTCCTTTTCTAAACCCAGTTTGGACATCTGGAAGTCCTTGGTTTTCATAACACTGAGGCCTAGCATGCAAGATTTTAAACTTGACCTTACTAGCATGGGAGATGAGTGCAATTATCCAATGGCTAGCACATTCTTTGGTACTACCCTTCTCGGGAATTGGTCTTCCCTGATAGCTCAGTTGGTAAAGAATCCACCTGCAATGCAGGAGACCCTAGTTCAATTCTTGGGTCAGGCAGATCTGCTGGAGAAGGTATAGGCTACCCACTCCAGTATTCTTGGGCTTCCCTTGTGGCTCAGCTGGTGAAGAATCCACCTGCAATGCAGGAGACCTGGGGTCGATCACTGGATTGGGAAGATCCCCTGGAGAAGGGAAAGGCTACCCACTCCAGTATTCTGGCCTGGAGAATTCCGAGGCCTGTATAGTCCATGGGGTTGCAAAGAGTTGGACATGACTGAGCAACTTTCACTTTCACTTTTCTTGGGAACTGGTACCACCCTTCTTGGGAACTGGTACCACCCTTCTTGGGAACTGGTACCACCCTTCTTGGGAACTGGTACCACCCTTCTTGGGAACTGGTACCACCCTTCTTGGGAACTGGTACCACCCTTCTTGGGAACTGGGATGAACCATCCCCACCTTGTCATGGTGAAGGGGCTTGGTAACTCAATGAAGCCATGAGCCATGCAGTGCAGAGCCACCCAAGATGGACGGGTCATAGCAAAGAGTTCTGACAAAACATGATCCACTGGAGGAGGGAACGGCAAACCACCAAGTATACTTGCCATGAGAATGTCATGAATTGTATAAAAGGCCAAAAAGATAAGGCCAAAAGATGAGTCCCCCAGCTCCAAAAGTGTCCAAGATGCTGAACCTTCATCCATCTGTAAAATGAGGTCTTCTTTTCCCAGACCTCACCATTGGTATTTCAAAGCTAGAAAGCTCTTTGTATCCTTTGCCCAGACTGAATTCCTTAAGGAAACAGGAACCATTGATTTTTCCATGGATCTGTATGTATGGGATGAGGGTGGGGCCAACAGCTTCCATGGCATCAGGTCGGGCAACTTGATTGAACCAGTCTTGAAAGTGGATTCTTTCCCCCCACCCAGATGGCTGGTGAGTTTGGTGCCAATTATCAGTTCCTTTCCAGAGAGGCCTCTCCTTGGGGAGGCTTGGGCTTCCTCACACCATGGCTGCAGTTCCCAAGAACAAGCAGCCTAGAAGGGAGTGCCTGGTGCAAGCTATATCTCCTTTTGTGATCTAGTCTTGGAAGACAACAGGGTCATTTCAGCTGTATTTTATAAGTTGGGGCATCCACAGAAGCTGATATTTTTTAAGTCAATTTTTATTAAAGTATAATTGCTTTGCAGTGTTTTATTACATTCTGCTGTACAGAAAAATGAGTCAGCCATACATATGCATACATACCCTCCCTTCTGAGTTTCCTTTCTATTCAGGCCACCACAGAGCTCTGAGTAGAGTTCCCTGTGCTGCACAGTAGGTCCTCATTAGATATCTGTTTTACACATAGTATCAAGTATATATGTGTCAATCAAAGACTGCTTTAGGTTCAGGATTGAGGACATATTAATAGATCCCACCTCTTGATTGGGTTTGGCTAGACAGGAAATAATAGTCATCATTTTGGGAAAATGTGATCTGTCACTCCAATGTCCTGAGTTTAGTTCAGCTGGCCACATTGAGCACTGGAGTCTCTGCCTCTTTGCCTGGTACCTTTCTCTGCCTTGCTAGGCTTTGGGCTGAGCCAGCACTCAGCACCAACCTGAAAGCACTGGGATTTGACAGAGGGTGACCTCAACTATTGGGCTTCCCAAGGTGGCACATGTCATAAAGAACCCACCTGCTAATGCAGGAGACATAAGAGATCCCTGGGTTGGGAAGATCCCCTGGAGAAGTAGGGCATGGCAATCCACTAGTATTCTTGCCTGGAGAATTCCATGGACAGGGGAGCCTGGCAGGACACAGTCCATGGGGTCGCAGAGAGTTGAACATGACTGAGGTGACTTAGCATGCATGCATGCAACCTTAACTATCAGGTCACCTTTCTTTCTCCTTCCCAATGCCTCTCTTATGCATTTTGGGTCTTCAAAGCAGACACTTGGAGATATTAAGGTTTAGCAAATGGCATAGCTTCAGACCCTCTGACTTTTGGCTTTTCAAGGAGTTATAAGGGGGGGTGGGGTTTCAGCTGTTTGAGGTGACTAAGGTACCTCTCAAATTATGCATGCCAGACTTCTTTCATGGTCCAGTGTTTAAGAATCTGCCTGCCAATGTAAGAGATCCGGGACAAGGGATCAAACCCACAAGATCCCACATACCTCAGGACAACTAAGCCTTCTCACCATAGAGCTCATGTTCTGCAACAGGAGAAGCCACCACGATGAGAAACACTCACACCACAACAAAGACCCAGTGCCGCCAAAAATAGACTTTAAGGAAGAGCAACCTTCACCAGGTACAGAGTCTGCTGCCTTTAAAAAAATTATGCCCACCACTAGGATGGCAGATACAGTTGTAAAGAGCTAGAGGTACATTTTCTCCGAGGGTCTGATTTAAATGGTCACTTTATCTGGATGCATCAGCCAGGTCCTCCAAAGAGCCTGAATCCCTAGAAAGAGAAAAAGGTGTGTAGGGAGAACTCCATGTGACGGCCATGGAGGTCCAGCCCCCTTCGAGAAGAGGGCACAGCAGCAATGAGATGAGGGACCCATCACGGCGCCCATGCTGTGGCCATGGTCTTCCCAGGGCGCCCCATGGCTGAGTTGTGGGGTTCAGGGGTCGGTCTGGCCACTGCCAGCCCCTCTGGCACTTCTCGAATGGACACTTTTCTCAGGGGTGCCCATAGAGTTTAGCCTTTATTCCATTTTCACCGGGATCTGAGGCTCTCTGCCTGCTTCTGCTTCCTCTCGTTTATTTCACACAGGCCTCACCCACCCTCCCTACCAGTGCCTTTGCCCAGTCTCCACTCTGGTCCACACTCCAGCCTGTCTCCCTCCATCCGGGTCAGGCCCTGTCCACCTTCTACATCAGGGCAGGCCAGCTTAGGTGGCCACGATTTCCCAGGGAGGCTCTGCCCCAGCTCCTCCCAAGGGATCTTTAAAACATAAATTGCTGACCCGGGATGCAATGGTGCTGAGTTTATCACGAAGTTAAATGCTGACATTCTTTCCCCAACTTGAGCCAAAATCAACATAAACAGCCCACTCCCCATTCGTTACCCTAATGCCATCAGCAATCTGACCAGGCCTGACCCCACCTGAGGCCTTCTGATTTATGGCCTCACCAGCAGATGCCTGGCTAGTTCTTAGCCGCTGTGTCTAGTTGCCTGGGAGGAGACTGCTTCAAGAGAAATGGCAGCCTCCCCTCTTGGCCTGGAAACAACGGGCTTCATCAGGGAAGAGGTTTCAAAGTTGCAGCCTTTGCTGATGTCTGGGAAAGGACAGAGACCAAGCTCTCATTGGGTGGGCCAAAAAGTTCATTCAGGTTTTCCCGGCCTCTCTTATAGAAAAACCCCAATGAACTTTTTGGCCCACCCAGTTTATAGGGCAAAAACAAGTGTTTTCTGCATCCTCCTCATTTCTAAGTCGGCTGACCTGAGAAGAGTAAGAGCAAAGCTTGGGTCAGTGGCATGAGCAGGCAACATGTGAGGTCCTACTCTTTTCTCCATAGTTGAATCATGGACCCTGTTTTTCCTTTTTAAGCATCAGTAAGATTGTGGGCAGAATTCCCAAGTCAGTATTTTTAATCTATATTTTTTGCTATACATTTTTATCCCATCCATACAGAAAAGTGTACAAATCATAAGCACAGAGCTTGATGAATTTAAGTGGATGCACTCATATGGCTATAATTAAGCAAGTCGTCCTTATATGTTGAGATGAGTGGTTTTTTTTGAGTTATTTTTAAAGGTCTTCTTTCCAGGAGAATCCACCATAGACTTCCTTCCTACATGCAGAAAATCTCACCCAGTTTATTCAATTTACTTGATAGGTTTTTAGCCACCTGATGCAGGAGTGACAGAGAAGCCGGAGTTGGTCACATCCTGTGGCTGCTTGGAGTTAGGATTCTTTGGCATTCTAGTCAGCAATTCTGCCATCTCCTCTTGCTTCCCTCACTTCTGTTTTCTTCTCAACTCTATCACACATGCTATTTGGTGCCAGGATCTAGAGAATTCCAAGTTTGAAGCCCATCTCCACTTCTTGTCTTAAAAGCACTAGGCCTGTATTAAAATTCAGAACACTGAATTTAACAGTTGCATCCACCCCTGACTTAGTTTCCAAAGTGCTACGTTCCATGCCAAAAGACCATGTGGAGAACCTAGGTAGCTTATTGTCTTAACATCCCCTCTGAGGTTCAGGTGAAAGCTGTTAGGAAAGGGAAGTTGTTAAGATGTGGCCTCAGGACCTACCAGTCAGGCAGCAAGGAAATGGGACCAGGGAGGCTTCTAAGCATTAAGGACTTGATACCAAGTCTAGTCTCCCAAAAGATAACTGGTTCAGTTCTACAGGAAAGCACTGGAGATCACATAAATGATGTCAAGTTGGCCTCATGGTAGTGAGGGAGCTGGGGTATTTATACTCCTGCAGCCACCAGTCATTGGTCAAGGTGTTTATACTTCATGTGTATGCTGACTGAACCTCCTGAGTTCCAGTCACTAAGATGCAGATGTTGGTTGTTAGAAGTGCCTCAGGAGGCAGTGGGCATGAACGAGGCAAAGAGACCCCAGGAGAGAGACCGACCTTGACATCTGCCTTGCTCCCACTAGGACACATGATGGGAATTAAAGCTAATTCTGAGATGCTAGATAATTTGTTACAGTTCATGAAAAGGCTGCTTTGGGGTTGGGAGTCCAGATCCCTGTTACTCTACCAGCGTTTTGAGCCATTGATGAGCCTTGCTCTCTTACATGTGTCTTTCACCGTGCCGAGAACTACAGCCGAAGAAGGATGTTCTGTGAAAACTAAGAACCAGGGGTAATCTTACTGCAAAATGTACTATGCACCTGATTCCTAACCTTCATTGTTGTCAGGGAGAGCAGGTGTGGAGGTGATGGCAATAGCAGTGAGAGCCACGGGAACCTGAGGGAATCATGAGAAGGGTTGCTGTGACAATGACTGTGGTACCAGGAGCAGGAAGGGCAGAGTGTTGAAAGCATTCTGGAGACAGTCTCCTCATGACTGGGTCATCCAGAGCACTATAAGGTTAAGATACCCCAAATATGCCATGGCCAGCCTGCAGTGGAGGACCATACCTTGCTCCATGTATCAGAAACCATCAGTCCTCAGAGTTGAGCATAAACCAAGAAAACACACCCACTCAAATCCTGCTATCAGCTTGATTATTTGCTTTGCCTCCAGAGATCCACTGTAGCATTCTGCACCTGGTTCTGGATTCTTAGAGGATCATTTGTTTTTGCTCATCTGGAAGACAGAGGGCCAAAGAATCAGTTGATAGACTCGAGTTACTAGTAAATGCTAGACAAGAGGAGAGTGGTTGGGGTAATTAGTCCCCTTCAACCAGTGGCTGCATCCCTTTCAGACTTGGGTTTCATAACTCTAGCTCACAATTGGTGGCCGTGAGCACTGGTTATGATCCCTGTCCTTTCAGTTCTGGGAGTGGGAGTGACAAACCCTGAGACTGCGCAGAGGGAGTCTAATTGGTTCTCTCAATGCATCCCATGTCTATAAGTAATCATCTGACATGGATTGTCTCCAGCTGGGATTCTCATGGAGAAGGGCATCCCGTTTTCAGAATTCAAGGCTGGTGTTAGTGTGCAGGTTGGTAAGAGAAGGTCATAATGTGAGTGGATTCCTATGATGACTGGGCCAGCTCAAAGACTTGCAGACTTTTTGATGAAGAACAGGGCATAGCTGCATGAAGAAACTGGGACTCAATAGGGGGTCCTTCTTCCAGATTAATTAGGATGAAAGTTCTGGTACGTGGGAACATGGTTCAGAAATCTGAGATTCTCCAGGGAGAGCAAGAATTCCACCACTTGAAGAAATGCAGGAATCTCCTCAATAAGAGACTTAGCCTCCTTAGAGGGAGGAGACTCTCTGGGGAGGAATTCCTGTCCAAGCCCCATTGCAAAGGCAAGTTGATCCTCCTGACCTACCCTGGGAAGGGTCCCAGGCAGAGAACCAGAGTCCATTTCCAGGCCTACTGGGGACCATGCTGTGCCCCACAGGGTCGCAGAGGAAGAGATTCCCTAGGTCCTGCCAAGAAGCCTAACCTCACTTGTGAAGATCACCCCTAGCAAGGCCCCACTCCTGGGAACTTGGGTCTGCAATCTCTTCACCACACTCCTGCAGGATTGGCCAGAGTCTGAAGTCTTAGTACCTTCTAAGGTTAGCTCACTCCTTGTGTGACTTAGAAAAAAATGAAGGAACAGAAGTCAAAGCTTATCATTCTTTAAGTGTGGTCTCTCCCTGTGCCTCTGGAAAATCCTACGAACCCCTATGAAAACTCCAGAGTTTGCAGAATTACAAGTAGTGCTGACTACTCAATGCTTCAGTTCAGTCTAGTCCATGGGGTCACATAGATTTGGATACGACTGAGCATGTAGCACGCAGTCATCTCAGCAGGAGCCAAGAAATTGCCAATGAGGAACTCACTCAACACTCATCATGAAAGAGCCAGAGACTCAGGGCCAAGTCTTTAAAAACTGCCAAGTGATTGTAGGTCAAATGCCACTTCTCTGCTCTTATCATTCTCACTCACTTGCAAGGGCATGTGGGGTCTTTTAACCTTTAAACTATAAGCGAAGAGGAGGACAAAATGGGCATCCTCTGAGTTTTTCATCCTATTGCTCCATCTATGGCTTCAGACAATGGCTCACATCTCCTCTGGACCACAAGATCATCTCTCAGTTCTTTGGCTTCAGACGTGTTTGACTCTTGGTCATGGACTATTCATTTGTTCTTCATCTACCTGCACAGAAATCCTGATGATAGACTCCATTCTACTTTCTATTAAGCCTCTAGTTTCACTTTGAAATACGTGTGCTCTTTGCTTTACTATCACTATTGTTTATCTGCAATATTTTTATTGCAATACAGAAGGAAGTCATGATTCATAACAGATTCAGTTCCTTGCACCACTATGGACTTCCCACGCATACACATTAAGTAGATCATTACATGTTAAATAACTAGGGTTGTGGTGTTTATTTTATTTGGTTACTAGAATCAAATAGAAACATGGGGACTTCCCTGGCAGTCCAGTGGTTAAGACTCCTAGCTTCCAATGCAAGGGGTGTGGGTTCAGTCCCTCGTCAGGGGAACTAAGATCCGACATGCCTGAGGGCAACTAAGCCTGAGTGCTGTAACTACTGAGTCTGTGCACCGCAATGAAGATCCCATGTACCACAACAAAGACCTAACAGTCAAAAATAAATATCTAAAAAGGAAAAAAAAAGGAAGATTGAAATACCCAAATAGTGGTGGCCTTTGAGTTTGAGTACCCTTTCCAAGTTTTTCACTTAAGGATTTGGACCAAGATGGCGTGTGTTATACAATAGGAGCTTTTGATGGTTGAGTCCACCTAAAACCTGGTTTTCAGGTAACTAGACCAATCCAGCATCAAGGGAAATAGATTATTCTAGAAGAATTTACCCACAGACGATCCCCCCCACTCTCAGACTAAAGACTGTATAACAATCTCTTTGTGTTCAGAAACTAGATTTTAGTATTCTTACTAAATAACAGAACAGAAGAAACCAGGTACAAATAGCCAAAAATGCACTCAGATGAGGCTACAACAGGATCAAGTTGCAGAGTCAAGTCCCCACCCATTCATAGTTGACCCCTTATTCTGTCCATAAATCCTCAGCACTCCAGACATGGGAGAATTACCAACTTGACCTTCTCTGATTTTGACCTTGAAATGCCCACAATCGTGAGTCCCACTGACACAAAGAAAGGCTTTACTTGGCCTGAAAAAGCTAACCCTTGGCTCTCTTGGGGTCTCTCCAGGTGACTCCATGGAGCCAGGTGAGCTGGAGAGAGAGAGATGTCAGTAAAGGATAAAATAGCAATAGCAAAAACAAGAAGCTCTTCTAAGACAAAGCTGAAAATGTACAATAGAACATCCCAGCCTCTGATATGGGGGTATCTCTAAGAATTATTGCTGAACCCTTTGTGGAAGGAAGAACCAAGGACATTTTGAAAAGTCTACATTGATATCTTGCAAAGGTAGCCTTGTGATTATCATAATAAAAATATGCATTCCATCTTAATCCTCATCCTAACACATAGCTTTTAAAACCCTTCTAGGAGAAATTACAAGAGTCAATGGAACAACTTTTGTTGTAGTATTTAGTTTTGTTTCCAGCTCCTGAATAGTTCTAGAGCTACATGGGTAAAATGGTGTCTTTTGTTATTCATAACAAGCCCCTTTTAACCATATTGTTATGTTAATGGTGTGACTTCTGGATAACTCTTAAACTGAGAGCTGGTTGCCAGGAGAACCAATTTAGAATTAGAGATTTGGATGTCTCCTAATCCTATTCTTTTGGGTTTTCTGTTGTTTACTCAGTCATGTCTGACTCTTTGTGATCCCATGGACTGTAGACCACCAGGCTCCTCTGTCCATGGGATTTTTCCAGGCAAGAATACTGGAGTGGCTCACCATTTCTTTCTCTAGGGGAGCTTCCTGACCCAGGGATCAAACCCACATCTCCTGCATTGACAGATGGATTCTTTACCGAGGCTTCATTATGTAGGCATGACTGGCCTGTGCTCTGCAACAAGAGAAGCCACCTCAATGAGAAGCCCTTGCATCACAGCTAGAGAGAAACCTCCACTGGCAGCAGCTATAAAAAACCCATGCATGGCAGCAAAAACCTAGCACAGCCAAAAACACATAATTTTTTACAAAGCTGGTGACCATAACATGAAAAATTAGACCCTTCCTACTGGTAAAACAAAGAACAAAAAAATCTCAGTTAGATCTGGGGCACCACAAGGGGAATCTCTCTTGCCCTACAATGATAGTAGAGCCCAAAAGGAAGGACACTTTGTCTGGCAAGAGCTCAGCCAGTGAGAGACTGTCATAACTCAGCTAATGAAAAGTCATTCAATTCCTCCAGTGGACTGTTTCCTAGGGCCCTCCCAACTTCCTTTCTCCCTCTACAAGAGTTCTCTCCTTGTTGCATGGGACCCGCAAGTACCGCACCCTGGATGCAAACCTGGAATTGCACTTCTGTGTCAATCCTGAGTAGGGCTTCCCAGGTGGTGCTAGTGGTAAAGAACTCACCTGCCCAGGCAGGAGACGTGAGAGACTCAAGTTCAATCCCTGGGTTGGGAAGATCTCTTGGAGGAGGGCATGGCAACCCACTCCAGTATTCTTGCCTGGAGAATCCCATGGACAGAGGAGCCTGGCAGGCTACAGTCCATGGGGTTGCAAAGAGTCAGACACAACTGAAGTGACTAAGCACACATGCACACTGACCCTGAATAGACCGAATTTTTTCTGGAGCAATCCCTGGCAGTGTACTTAAGACTAACATTTTCATGGCTCATATAGGGATTCAGAGAAGACCCTTGATAGCTCTGAGGTGGGCAAGCAAACAGATGCCATTTCCACAATATCTCAATTCATGCTCAATGCTTTTCTCACGGACCCTGGGGTCTGAGGGTAGGTCTCTCTCTCCTGGATCCAAGTTTCCACCCTCTTTGCATTTTGAAGCTCTCCAGGTCTTATTCAGGATCTATTTTAAGGCTTCATCTTTTCCGGTTAAGGCTTTCTGTATCTGCAAGTACTCATTTAGCACTTCAACCTGACTCTTGATATCAGGTTGTTCCAATTGGAACTGTGTTAGCCTTCAGCCTAATTCCTTTTGGAATGGGGGTGGTTTCACTGAAATTGCAGTTTGCCCAAACCCATGTTTGATATTTAGGGCATCTTATATTAGAACAAGAGCTACACTTAGAATGCCTAAAAGTCTGTCTGGATCTTGTTGTTTGGTCGCTGTCATGTCCAACTCTTTGCCACACCATGGATTGCAGCATGCCAGGCTCCCCTGTCCTTCGCTATCTCCCAGAGTTTGCACAGATTTTCTCAGTCAGTGATGCTATCTAACTATCTTATCGGTTGCCCCTTCTCCTCCTGCCCTCAATCTTTCCCAGTATTAGGATCTATTCCAGTGAGTCAGCTCTTGACATCAGGTGGCTGAAGTATTGAGCTTCAGCATCAGTCCTTCCAATGAATATTCAGCGTTGGTTTCATTTAGGATTGACAAACTAAGCATCAGCTACAAGATATTCACAGGTTAGTTGGCTAGTGCTGAAACTATATTCCACATTCTCTTATGGCCAAACCTCTAGTTTTTTGTGTGTTTTTTTTTTTTAAATGGAGAATCATCTACAGTTTTACAGAATTCACTCCTACAGAATTTTATGAGAAAAAGGTGGACAACATAGGTTTGATGAATTCACCAACTCTTGGGCATTCTAATTGTCAAGATTCTTTTCTCCTTTTTGTATATGAAAAGAACGCCCTTGGGGTACTCATCCAAAAAACACAGGGACCACCATCAACCCACAGGATATTAGAGCCAGCAAGGGGACCCTATGACATGGAAGATCCCCCTTGCATTAGAGCCATTACTTCCATTGCCCATTTAGTTAAGACCACTGAGAAAATCATGGGATCTCGTTTCACCATATTTGTACCTCATGCAGTAGAAGACCTTCTGAATTCTCACCACACTCGTATCATTTCTCAGTCAGCTACCTTACCTCCTAAGAAGCCCCTTTGTTTAACTGCTCTTTACATAAGGTTGTTACAGTGGAAAAGTTAACACTGGTATTCTTCTGTCCCCAGTGAGGTCCCTCACAGCTGCCTAATCCTGACAGATCACCTCCTGACACCTTGTGATGATCTGAAGCAAAATCCTCTGGGTGGTGCCGATTTCTCAGTGTTCACAAGTGGCTCTTATTTAAAATGACAATGGCAAGTCTTGTGCTGGATATGCTATTGCAATTCATTTGGGTATCGAGGCAGCACATTTACCTGCGGCTACTTCTGCCCTACAGCCTGAACTACACCCTCTTACATGGGCTTGCATTTTAGCCAAGGGCAAAGTTGCCAATATTGGTATTGATAATAGATACGGGGCTCCCTAGGTGGCGCTAGTGGTGAAGAACCTGCCTGCCAATGCAGGAGATTGTAAAGATGCTGTTTGATCCCTGGGTCGGGAGGATCCCCTGAAGAAGGAAATGACAACCCACTCCAGTATTGTTGCCTGGAGAATCCCATGGACAGAGGAGCCTGGTGGGCTACCATCCATGGGGTCACAAAGAGTCAGACACAACTGAAGCCATTGAGAATGCATGCACACACATGCTTTCTGAAAATCTCATGGTTTTGGAATGTCATGGAAGCAATGTGGCTTCCTTATTTCCAGTGGAAATATTTAAAATGAACCCTATGTTTAGGAATTGCTGGATGCAGTACTTTTACCTGCTGCTTTAGCTACAAGATTCTGGAGCATTCTAAACTCAACTCTCCAGAAGCTAAGGGAAATCACCTTGCTGACATTTCCACAAAGAACGCTACCCTTTAAAGGAACCAATAGCAGCCAAATTTCTGTCATGGTCCAAAGGGATATATTCCAAGTGATAAGTTAAAAAAAACAAAAACTGTCTCTGAGGTTGATGGTTGGGCTTCTCCACAGGAAAAAAAAAACAAGCTGGGAAATACAACCATTCCATTGTTGGTTTGGCAAAACAGAACAGGGTTGTTTAGTCCAAACCAGAGTAACAAGAGACTCAGATTCCTACCCCTCACCACTGTACCTGCATTAAACCATTGGTCTATTGACAGTAACATTGATGAATACGGATGAGGAAATGAATGAAACTGAAAAACTTCCTACCTCCCTGTGCAAAATACAACCCAGGGAAGTCTTTTGTGTTGCTCCCAGTCACGAGAAGCCTAATGGACCCTCATGCCTAATGGACCATTTGATGTCTGGCAAATGCGTTTCATATGGCTTCCTTGATCTCACAGATATAAATGTATTTTAGTCATGGTCTGCATGTTTTTACTCTGCACCAAAGCCTTCCCTTGCAGACAGGCTACTGTCTCTTCCATGGCTAATGTCCTTTTGGAAAAAAGGCCATACCTACCTGGGACATTCCTATCTAATTTCAGTGATTGAGCACCCATTTTACTGGTTGAGTACTTCAACTTGAAGTCTGCACTGTGTGGCTGATCTGACAACACTTTCACTGTTGATTACTGCCCTCAATCCTCTGGTCTGGCAAATGCACTAAGGACATTAACACTCAATGGGCAACATTTCTACAGGTCTCCCAACTACCTTGGCCAAAAGCATTACTGTTGGTCCTTCTAAATCTCAGATCTACCCCTTTGGAAACTCATTAACTCTCCCTCTTTGAGATAGTCCCAGGAGGCCCAATGCCCTTGGCTCCTGCCTCTCTTGATTGAGAACTGATAAAGAGATACTCCAGTCTTGCAAAGACCTAATAACTTCCATTAAAAATAACCAAATATGGTAGAACAATCTCTCTCCAATCTACCCCAGAAAGATGAAGACATTCATCTCAGCTTGCAATGTGGATATCTCATCTATTATTAAAGACACCGCCAGAAGACAACTTTTTTGATTTAAGACCAATTAGATCTTTAAAGGACGTAAGTTTGTTAAAAGAAAGAATCATAATGGGCTAATTTATTCGACCCCATTCTGAGTTCTTTCAGTTCAGTTGCTCAGTCATGTCCGATTCTTTGTGACCCCATGGACTGCAGCACACCGGGCTTCCCTGTCCATCACCAACTTCCGGAGTTTACTCAAACTCATGTCCATTGAGTCAGTGATACCATCCAAGCATCTCATCCTCTGTCGTCCCCCTTCTCCTCCCACCTTCAATCTTTCCTGGCATCAGGGTCTTTTCCAATGAGTCATTTCTTTGCATCAGATATTGGTGTTTCAACTTCAGCATCAGTCCTTCCAATGAATATTCAGGACTGATTTTCTTTAGGATGGGCTGGTTGGATCTCCTTACAGTTCAAGGGACTCTCAAGAGTCTTCTCCAACAACACAGTTCAAAAGCATCAATTCTTCAGTGCTCAGCTTTCTTTATAGTCCAACTGTCACATCCACACAGAACTACTGGAGAAACCATAGCTTTGACTAGATGGATCTTTGTTGGCAAAATCTCTGCTTTTTAATATGCTGTCTAGGTTGGTCACAACTTTTCTTCCAAGGAGCAAGTGTCTTTTAATTTCATAGCTGCAGTCACCATCTGCAGTGATTTTGGAGCCCCCCCCAAATAAAGTCTCTCACTGTTTCCATTGTTTCCCCATCTACTTGCCATAAAGTGATGGGACTGGATGCCATGATCTTAGTTTTCTGAATGTTGAGTTTTAAGCCAACTTTTTTCACTCTCCACTTTCATCAAAAGGCTCTATTAGTTCTTCTTCCCTTTCTGCCATAAGGGTGGTGACATCTGTGTATCTGAGGTTATTGATATTTCTCCTGGTAATCTTGGTTCCAGCTTGCGTTTTTATCCAGCCCACCATTTTGCATGATGTATTCTGCATATAAGTTAAATAAGCAGGGTGACAATATACAGCCTTGATGTACTCCTTTTCCAATTTGGAACCAGTCTGTTGTTCTGTGTCCAGTTCTAACTGTTGCTTCTTGACCTGTAGACAGATTTCTCAGGAGGCAGGTCAGGTGGTCTGGTATCCCCATCTCTAAGAATTTTCCACAGTTTGTTGTGATCCACACAGTCAAAGCCTTTGGCATAGTCAATAAAACAAAAGTAGATGTTTTTCTCGAACTCTCTTGCTTTTTCTATGATCCAATGGATGTCAGCAATTTGACCTCTGGTTCCTCTGCCTTTTCCAAATCCAGCTTGAACATCTGGAAGTTCACCACTATTCATATAAGGAAGTTCACGTATTATTGAGGCTGGGCTTGGAGAATTTTGAGCATTACTTTACTAGCGTGTGAGATGAGTGCAATTGTGTGGTAGTTTGAATATTCTTTGGCATTGCTTTTCTTTGGGATTGGAATGAAAACTGACATTTTCCAGTCCTGTGAGTTCAGAAATCTCTAAATCCATCAAGGTGTGTGTTACATGGTGGATGTACCCTTGGAGACACAACTGGTTGGGCTTATGTGAAGTTTATCAGTTACCCAAATCCATCGGTCTCAAGGGAGATCAACACCCTCCCTCTGGATGCCCACGTGAAGCATTTAAGATTTGTCTTGCCCCCATAAGGGGTCTTCCCAGCTGAGGTACTCTTCTTCCCATTTACTGCTGCACTAGCCAGGCTGTAGCTCAGCCTCAACCTCCAGTGAAGCTCTCTATGCCCTTGGGTCTGGAGGTCTCCATAGTCTTGCATATGAAGTCCATTCCATGGGGAGAGATTTAGAGTTCTGCTCTATGATTTTAGACCCAGAGAGCAGAATCTGAGCTGTGGCTCCAGTGATCGGGTGGGGGCAATGGTGAGCATCTCTGATAACCCCACTTTAGGAGGTGAGTGCTCAGTAGATGGGGGGGGGGGGCAGTAAATCCAGATCTCCTTGGGTTATTTCTCACTATGAAACCCCTGCCCCATGAGTCCCAGTATTTTCAGCAGCATGGAACCCAAGGTAGAATCTCGGTCCCAAGGGTGGGGGTCTTGTGGAGGGAGGGGATTTCCCACATCTCAGCCATATTCATACAGGACTTAGTTTCAACAAGTCGCTGGAGGAGGACAAGCAATGCTGATATCCTGCATCTCTCTGAAAGAAAGCTGGGGGCTGTGGGGAAAGGGGGCCCTGAGTCCTTGGCTGTTCCCTACTGGAGTGGAGTTTAAACCTCTTGCTGAGCTAGAAGAGGGAAGGGAGTCTGTAGATCCTGGTTCAAAAACCATGGACTGAGACTTTTCTAGTGGTCCAGTGGTTAAGACATTGTGCTTCCAGTGCTGGGGCCACAGGTTCAATCCCTAGTCAGGGAACTGGATCCCCCATGCTGTGTGGCATGGCCAAAAAATTTGCCACCATCACCACTAACAAAACCAGCCCTGTAGTTCTAAATTGTAGGTTTTCTTGATTAAATTGTCATTTCCTGACACTTTGAATGGTTAACATTTTCCCCAGGGAACAAGTCCATCTCAGAACCCGTTATGCTGTCATGCTAGAAGTAGACCTGTGTGTGTGTGTGTTTAAAGAAATGCATACACACTGATGTTTGCTTCAAAATATAGAATGGAAAGTAGATGGAGTATAGATAAGACTTATCATGAGATAATTTTTGAATAAGGACATGAATGAACATAGAGCACTATCTTTGCATAAGACCCTCTAGAATATTTTTCCCATATCCTTTGAATCTGTTCATTCCACTGACTAGTTCAAAGAAAGAATGGCAACTCTTAGTCTTTTCTATATGAGCGATTCCTTTGGACAGAACTCTGCATCTGCTTTTGGCATTGTTGTGCTTTGCTTTTTTATAATAATGGCTCGTTAATAGGTGTAGACTGAATGATGGGATTAGAAGACTGCTTGGCTATAAGCCCCATCAATATAGGGCAGGAATTGAGTGAAATATATGGAAAACTATTAAGGATCTCACACTTATTTCACAAGTGAATCAAAGTGGGGAGAGGAACCTTTGCAATAGAAAGATGTTAGAGACATCTTGGCATCCACGGAGGTGGGCCATGTCCTCCAGACATGAGGCTATAAGAAATACCCACCACTTCCAGAAGGGACTAACAGCAAGACTTCCATGATCAGGTTTAAGGTGAATTATTGGCTTTTAAGAGACCAGATTATTTGTCCTGTAGGTTATCGGACATTCCAGGTGAACGCTTTGTGAGACTTTGAAAGACAGTGAGTGGGTCTGGTGTAGATCTCCTCTCGGGTCCCACCTTCTGGACATGTGGTAGAAACACTCAGAGGTGACCAGGGTCAAGATTCCACTTGAAGTCAGACATTGTCACTTCCATGGGGGCCTGAACCTTAGAACGTACAATGAGAAAGACTTGAATGACCACTTTGGATCTGAGGGCTCCGTGGGGCTTATGAGATACCTATGAGACACTTGCCACAGCTGACTCAGGGTTGATGACCAAAAAGCGACTGAACTAGACCCTTCCAGTCAATTGGGTAGGGCCTGGCACTGCCCACATGCACATGACAACGTACGTTGGCCGTTAGTGGAGCGGGGGTTGGATAGGCAAGAGTGTGTAACTTTACAGTCTAGACAGTACAGTTTTAGTTGCTTGGTCTCTCCCAGTTTTAGGCAAAAAGGAACAAAGCTTATGCAGAAGTTGAACAAGTCTTCGCACTTCTCAGAAATCCAGCCTGGTTTAGTTACTGTGTTATAAGGAATACCAGGGCGGGATCACATGTCCTTTTATTGATCCAGAACCAGATAAAGGCACTCAAACACAATGACAACATATAGAGAAAGCCACCATTCAACATCAACCCCACTAGGGGTAACACTCATCTTGGTAAGCTGTCCATAAAGGCATTTGAGTGCTGTTTTGCCCAAGAAAACAAAGCCTTGTGCATCAGAAATACCTCCTGAGAGGTAACAATCTACTTATTCTTTAGGGATATTGAGCCAAAGACATTGATGTCTACCTTGAATGTGGATCTTAAGATTCAGTATAAAAAAGTCAATTCTATTATAAATTTGCTGTGATCTCTAATTTTGGGGTTTCCCAGGTGGCAGGAGTGGTAAAGAACCCTGCTGTCAATGCAGGAGATATAAGAGACACAGGTTTGATCCTTGGATCAGGAAGATCCCCTGGAGGAGAGCATGGCAACCCACTCCAGTATTCTTGCCCGAGAAATCCCATGGACAAAGGACCCTGGCGGGCTACAGTCCATAGTGTTGCAAAGAGGTGGACATGACTGAAGCAACTTAGTAGATACATAATCTCTAGTTTTACAAATTTCACTTGCTGAAATGGTAGAAAAAGTGATTTGACCCCATCACTCACAAAATAGGAGACTGGTATAAAGCAAACTGAGTGAGAAAGAGATGCCACCTCTGGGAAACTTACATTGCCAACCAACAGCCTTCATTTTGATGACTTCACGTGCTAGCAGCCAGTTCCCGGGGGAGATTATTTCAGCTGAAGAACTGCCTTCTCCCAGTTTACATGCCCATTTCCTGACATCTCCCCTGCTGGTGACAAATCAATACAGGATAGAGAGGTCTAATGCTCTTGCCCCTAATCAGGAAGAGTTTTATGGAGTCTTCCATCTTTAGAACTGCTTGCTGGGCCAAAAGAAAGATGGACAGTTCAACTTCTCTACCCACCTGATCCTGATTCCTACTTGGCTTCCACAGGTATCAATCCCAAGGTCACTCTGCACAGCAAGCCAGGTAAGAGTGGGAAAAAAGTCATCAGGGTCTCTATTTTGAGAAAGCCTCTTCAAGTGAAAGCCAGCATCTAAGAGGCTAAGTGAGAACCAGGTTCCAGAGCAGGAGAACTGAAAACCTTGGCAACTTCTGCCATCAAAGACTTTTCCAGCCAGGTACCAGGCAGCAGCCTCGGGGGACCTCAGAAAGCCAGATCTGCAGTGCATCCAAGTGGTGTCTGTTACATTCAAAGCAGATTGGACCTACACACAGCAGTGAGCAGAGAAGCGAGTGAGTCAGCCTCAAGGTACAATGCATCTCCCTCTGGACTGAGCGGTTTTCTTAGTTCAGTAAGCAGGGCTGTTTGCAGAAGCTTCTGTTCTGCCATTTCAAATGCACCTACCCAAGCTTGTCGCAGACCTGCTGGGATATTGGTGCTAACAGCATGCTACAGGCGTGCCAATGTTGACATGACCGTCACTTATTTGTCCCAGAGCACTTGAGCCACACTTTCTCCCCATACTTCACACATACAGGAATTAGGAAGGGGTGGTAAGGACAACTTGCTGAATAGCTCCTGGGACCTTAAGTTCTGCCTGCTGAGGTCTAGATACAACACAAGGTATCTAGACTCAGAAGCTCGCAGGTTGAAGGATGCCTGCCTTACTGTCCTCCTGCCTGGTTGCTGCTACTACCCTAGCTTCCTCTTCCTTGTTTTCTGAGGTCACCTCCACCTTGGGCAAACATGTAGGAGATTTCAGAAGGGTGATCTGTTTCAAAGTCAAGAGTGCTCCAGGCAGAAAGGAGTTTCAACCACCAATTGCACTTCTAGCTCAAGAAAGAATCAGTCTTGGTCCCACCCTCTTGCCCTGCCCGCCCCGCCCCGGCCCCAGCAGAGGATGCCCCAGGCTCTAGGTGATGGAGCCACAAAATGAAACTAATTGGTCTCAGAGTGAAGAGGTCCGCACCTGCCTCCTGCTGACCGTGAATGGATACCCAGAACTGCTGGGGAACAAAGAGTTTCTAGTGTGTTAAGGTAACAGAGGAGCTTGTGACTTCTGTTATCTGGGAGAGAAAGTAAGTCCACAGATGGATCTGGAAATCAAGCTTCAGAAACAAATACAAATCGAAAGGTAACCAGGAATACGAACTAAAACTTGTTCTGTAAAAGTGGAAGATTCCAGAGAGGAGGTTCACAGGGATAACCAAATGCACCAGCCCCACCAGCTGGGCAGACAGAACCAACTCCAAACAAGCTCAAGATAAACCTTAACTTATCCAGTATCTAAGTAGATAAAGCATCAGAAAGCAAGAGGAGAGATCCCGAGTGCCCTTCACTCTCCCAAAGTCTGTGTTTGCTGGGGGAAGAGTCCTGAGCGACTAGCAGGTCAGATGGTGCTCACTGGGGGGGCATCCTTCTCCATCATGGCTACTGAAATGCCTGCTGTTAAAAGGGAAGGAGGGGAACAGCTGACCAGTGCAAGTCTGATGCATGAAACAGGGCACGCAAAGCTGGGGCTCTGGGACACCCCACAGGGATGGATCTGGGGAGGGAGGTGGGAGGGGGGTTCAGGATGAGGGGGGACACATTTATACATGTGGCCAACTCATATTGATATATGGCAAAAACCATCACAATATTGTAAAGTAATTATCCTCCAATTAAAACAAAACTGAAAAAGGGAAGGAGTGAGAAAAGGCATCAGCAAGGGTCCTGTGACTCCCATGAGCACATGCTCATCAGGCACCCCATCCCCAGAGAATGGGGAGCAGGCTTGGAATCTTTAAGGCAACTGGTCTTCTCAGATCAGCCTCCGAGAGCATGTTGCCCTGATCTCTGCACCTCCTCTCGGTCTGATTGTTTTGGCATTTAAGTTTAATCCCTCCTTTCTAAGCCGATGCAAAACAAACACCATGCTCACTTTCTTCTTTAGAGATAGAGATCGCGCCCGTGCCCCCCTGAGCGGCAGGGAAACAGACTTCTGCTCTCCCGGGTCAGGGAGGAGACACTCAGAGGATGGCCTGCTCCTGAGCCCCTGGCCTCCCCCTTATTCCCGAAGCCAGAGGCTGGAGCCACTGTCAGCTCTCATTAGAGAAGCCCACTATCCTTGCTTCCATTTTTAAGATGGCAACAAGGGGGGAATCACCTCCACAGGGGGTCGGGGTGGGCCCTCTTGGCCCAAGTATTCAGGCTCATTAAGATCCAGGAGATGCTACTTGTCCCCGTGCACTGAGCAATTACGACCAGCTTTGTTCAAGTCCCTCATCATGGCCCAGAAACTAATTGATCCTGAGTTGGAAGGCTCCATCTTGGTGAATGCAGAGCCCCCATAGGAAGAAAAAAATGGTAAGTGGCATGGAAAACTAAGCTTGAGTTTTCCCCAAAGTGGTTTCTCTTAAAATACATCCTCTGGGGCATGCTCCCCCTTCCGTTGCAACAGGCTTGGAACAGTCTGAGCATCTAGTTAGTTTCGTCATTTAGATAAGCTGGTTGTTTGAGAAAAAATATTAATATTAGTCAGGGTAGCCGAAAGTCATCTGGAGTTTAGAGAGTGTGGTTCTAGTAGCATGGTGGCCAGGAAAGGGGCCCAGAAAAGGTAGGTTAAGGAAACTGACGAGCTCGTTTTCCAAGAGCAGATGATTTCAGAGGAGGTTCCTAAGGAAGCAAAATATATGAGCCCCACCAGCAGGGCAGCCATAGCCAAAATTCATCGTGAACATGGTTGATGATTTTTCCTATATCTCAGAAAGCGTGGTGCCTCTTCCCTTCCGTTCCGTCTTCAGATCATGGGAGATCTCGCTCTGGTAGAGGCATGAGTTCCGTAAAACACTGCAGGAGGATTACATATGGCTCCCAAAGTGAAGTCCAGACAGACTCTACAAATGGTTATTTCCCTTTCAGTGGGATTGAGGGCTGGGGAGGCAGTGGGAGGTGGCCCTGAAAAGCACAGTAAATAAGTGAAGTAGTTATGCAGGTTTAAGTTTTTTCCTTCTGCATTGGTAAAAATTTCTAGAGATTAAGGTCCTCCTTTTCTCCTTGAGCTTCCCTGATAGCTCAGCTGGTAAAGAATCCGCCTGCAATGTGGGAGACCTGGGTTTGATCCTGGGATTGGGAAGATCCCCTGGAGAAGGGAGCAGCTACCTACTCCAGCATTCTGGCCTGGAGAATTCCATGGGCTGTATAGGCCACGGGGCCACAAAGAGTTGGACACGACTGAGTGACTTTCACTTCACTAGGTATTTTCTCCCGGGTATAGGAGGGAGACAGCCCAGGGAAATTCCAAATCTCAATGTGATCTAAGCTCACAAATAAGCATTTTAGGAAGGGTAATTTCTACTCAGTTTTCCATTTCTTCCAGTTTGCTGTTTAATTACCAGCCTAAAATAATCCTTATACCAAAGACATTTTAGAGTCACAAGTCATACTGCTACAATTCTCTGTTCATATCATCCGTGTAGACATGTTTCAAAATTAACTCCTCATAACAATGCCTTTTTGGGCAGGCTGGGCAACACCCCAGCAGAAAAGCCCCAGATTTTACAAAAAAGTTGGTATTTTTTAAAAAGTATGTAAAAATTACTCAGTTTACTACACATCTGGCATGGTTCTAAACATTTTTAAGTCAAAGTATTTTGAGGACTAAGCAAACTTATTTCTAACCTCACCTACATTTTAGGAGGGCTTTCCAGGCAGCGCTAGTAGTAAATAATCCACCCGCCAATTCAGGAGACTTAAGAGATGTGGGTTCAATCCCTGGGTCGGGAAGATCCCCTGGAGGAGGAAATGGCAACCCACTCCAGTATTCTTGCCTGGAGAATCCCATGCACAGAGGAGCCTGGCATGGGGTCATAAAGAGTCAGACATGACTGCGCATACGTAAGGAGGTTGAGGTACAGAGGTGTCAAGTAACTTGTCCGAAGGTTAGTGGTCAGGCAAGATGCTTTCCCAGTCCAGCCCCAGTCTAACTGCTACGCTTGATCCAACTGCCTCTTATTATGGACGTTCAAGTGAGTCATAGGTGCCGATGTATGTCAAAAGGCAGGAGTGTTCATTGCTTTAGAGTTGGAAAACCATTTTAATGATATCATTGTATTCCTTTTATGTTAAATTTCTTAAAGGTAATGTTCAGATTTACCCTTGTGAGGACAACCACTCAACTTCTTGATAAAAGGAGGCTGTATCCTCATTTGCAAGTGTCGGGAGGGCTGGCACGGGGGAGCATCTATGCAGCTTTGAAAGAGAAAGTTGAGCTCATGTTCTAAGTGGAGATGGCTGTGGTAGGCATGGCTGCCCATGGGGGGAGGAGCTGGTGTTGAAATAAGCTCCCAGAAACCCTCAATTCAACCTTGAAACAACCCAGCATCTCCGTCACCTGAGATCTTAAGAAGCGCTTTCTATTATTGGGGTCATAAATAGGACAAGAACAGATACCCAAAATGGGATCCTCCACAAGATGGATGGATATTTGTCAAACATCTAAAGTGCGTCTTCCCGCCCAGACAGGGTGACAGATCAGGTGGGTTTATAGATTCTCCTGGCTCTAACATTTCATGATACTGATCTTTGTTGTATCAGAGTTCTTGGGGGCGAGTGGGGGTGGGCATTGCTTTCCAACTCACCAGGCAGCAATCATGTAGTTCCACCCTATTTTACAAACCAAGAAAATTTAGGAGAAAGCCTCACTTTACTCAGCTAAGAAATCCAGTCTGAAGGCAATACAGCCTCCCAGGGCCTCCCCGCTATCTGGAATCATCATTTGCACCTTGCAACCCCAGCAGCGCGCTCCAATCTGTACGCCGGATGAACTGAGCCCTGCTGGACCCAGGTTCATTATCAGCAGTATCTACTGTATACAGTTGTTGAAAATGGATCCTGCAGATGTGGGCCAGCTGTTTATGCTTAGCTGTTAAGTGTCCCAGTGATGCTGGCGGCCTCTGACAAAAGAGATGCCTTGCAGAGAACAGTACATCTCTCAAAGACTGTCTAAATCAGGCCCAGATGTCTACATGCAACTCGCATTTCCCCGTGAAGAATTTTAGAGAACCAGGTTTTCAAGGAGATATATGCAGTAGAATGTGCAAGCTGGCACGCACAACTCCTAGGGGAAGGATCTGAGTAGCAGCTGGGTGCTGGCAACTAGAGGAACACTCCTATCATGGAAGTCAACCCTCAAAGCTTTAAAGTTGACAGGTACTTTCACATCTGTGAAATGGGCACACTAGTTTTGCCTGCAGACACTTGGCTGATGACAGTACTGGTTGGTCAAGGGCTTTGGCATTCTAAAAGGATGTCTATTTAGCCACAAATATCAGTTCCAGTCTTAGTAGATCGTCCCACTTCTAGTTGTGTAGACATGATTACCCCAAATAGGACAAGATTTTCTTGCTAAAGTTCTAGCAAACAGGATGCAGGTGGAATTGGTGAGCTCAGGTTCTAGACTGTGTTCTTAAAGGAGGAGTCTTTCACCTCCCTCCTGGCTGGAATACCGACAATGACCGGCACGCCAGCAGCCACCTTGTAATGTGAGGTGACTTTAGGAAGCTATGCCCTGAGTGCAGTAATAAAACTAAAGGAGGCTGGGACCCTACATCACGCCCACCCTAGAGGAGCTGCCTCTAGATTTTAATAAGGAAACACATACTTGGTTAAGCCATTGTTCTTTTAGGTTTAACAATCATTCCTAGATGAACCGGGTACAAAGTAACATACTTCCTCTCTCTTTTACAAAAGAGAGTTCCTGGTTACTAAATCTCCTTCATGCCCCTGGCCAGCCACCTTCCATGATGCTGGGTGAAGAGGCCATGGAATCTTAGCAAGATTTCCAAGCATTAGGGAAAGATTTAAAAGGAAACACTGTAGCCAAATCTAGGTTTATGGCTTAATCTCTCTCTAGTCAAGTTAAAAAGGGCAGACTCAACTCCTGAGTTTTTATTTGTCTTTTAGAAGCTGGTTGGGGTCTTGACAGTTCTTAAAGGGCTCAAAAAACAGACGGCTCTGTGTCAAACACTTTTCATTTAGACAGAAGTCCTGTGAGGCAGGTGTTGCTTCCAGATGAACCTGAGGCTCAGGGAACGCCGTCTCCTTGCCTATGGTCACTCAGCTCATGGTAGGGCGAGGCTTTCAACAACCACACGACTCCTAAGGCAGGGGTCCCCAGCCTCTGGGCCACGGACTGGTACCTCCTGTCAGATCAGCTGTAGCATGAGATTAAAGTGCACAATAAATGTAACGCACTGAGTCCCTCTGAAGCCATCCCCCTTACCCCAGTTCATGGAAAAATGGTCTTTCTTCCATGACATCCATCCCTGGTGCCAAAAAGGTTGGGGACCGCTGCCCTAAGGTACAGTCCATAGCTAACAGCGCAGCTAAGAGTAACCCCAAGCTCAGACGCTCATCTTGAATTTGGTCATTGGTCATCTGACCAGCGTCATCTTGATTCAGTACTATTAGCCTTTAGTTCCAGGGTCAGTTTGTTCCATTTCTTGAGGCCAGTTCTCAAAACTAGGAGAGCTTACATCATGGCTATAGGCTTCCCTTGTGGCTCAGCTGGTAAAGAATCTGCCTGCAATGTGGGAGACCTGGGTTTGATCCCTGGGTTGGGAAGATCCCCTGGAGAAGGGAATGGCCACCCACTCCAGTATTCTGGCCTGGAGAACTCCATGGACTGTATAGTCCACAGGGTCGCAAAGAGTCAGCCATGACTGAGCATCGTGGTTACGCCTGGTCTTCATGTAGTTATAGATACTAAAACCACTACCAGGTGGAAGAAATAAGACAACTCATAGGCAATGGCTCAGAATATTATCTATAGCCCTTGAGAAGGAACTAAAGCTCCTTGATTATGCTTAATGACTAAGTTATTATTTGGTCTCCTTTGACTATTTTCCTTTGGTTCTGCGTTCTCTCACTTCTATTATTCAACTTATCCTTTGGCTAAAGTTTTTCCAGACAAAAGGCAGGCTGAGGACAGGGAGGATATAGGGTCTCGCTTCATTTCAGGAGCAGGTACACAAGCTATTGGGGGATACATGTCAGGTCTGGCCCGTGACCTGCGTATACATTCTCACTCGTCTTTGCAACTGTTCTGTAGGAGACTGACATTTAAAGCAGTTAAGACCTTGTCAGAGGTCACATGGCAAGAGCCAAGTCCAGATGTCAGTTTTTTTACTTTTAAGGAAAAAAAAATTTAAACTACTGAAGAGGGGACTCAGCCCCAAGAAAGGATCCAAGACTTTAGCAACCTCATTAACTGAGCTATGGGAAGACCCGCGTGGGGGATGGGCTTGAAC
Source organism: Odocoileus virginianus (assembly GCF_023699985.2). NCBI lineage: Eukaryota > Metazoa > Chordata > Mammalia > Artiodactyla > Cervidae > Odocoileus > Odocoileus virginianus. The sequence goes on along the minus strand of NC_069685.1, from coordinate 56,562,659 downwards.
GCGGCCACTGGAAAAAGTCACGGCTTCCAAGTCTCTGCCCTTTCAGCCCAAGTGCCTACCTAGATTAGGACCAGACAGGCCTCGGAAGGGAAATTACCAGTAAGTGTTCAATTTCTCCTTCTGTAGCAGCTTGGGGCTGGGAAATTGTTTCTCTCCTGCAGCCTTTCCACACCCGCAGTTGTGGCTCCTCTGACTGTCAGTGCGTTGCCAACAGGTTGGAAATGAATGTTTCCTGCGCATGGCTGAAGGGAAGGATGCATGTGTGTTCTGTCCACCCTCCAACCCTGGTTCTTAGACTTGGGAAAATGCAATCACCCAGTTGATAAGGCTAGGCACTGTCTCATCCAGGGGTCCCCAACCTCCGGGATCTAATACCTGACGATCTGAGCTGTACCTGATGTAATACCAGAAATAAAGTGCACGGTAAATGGAACGCATTTCAATCATCCAGAAACCATCCCCCACCACCACCCCGGTCCATGGAAAAATTGTCTTCCATAAAACTGGTTCTTGGTGCCAAAAATGTTGGGGACTGCTGGTTTAGGGTTTCTGAGGATGATGAAAGGAAGTGGGGGTGTTAGACAGTGGAGGGGAAGTCTGGTTGATCTCTGCTGAGCCCTTCTGCTTCAGAAGCCATAGCAGGAGTTGCTGGGAGGGGGACCCTGCTCTGGACAAGGAATAGTTCTACCTCATTCCTCGCCATCCCTCTGACCCGAGGGTGTGTGGAGACCTGGATAATTGCACACCTCTTGGCTAGGACTTTCTGCCCCATCTGAGTGCACTTGTTTCCTTTACCACTTCCGCTCTTGCCTGAGCTGGGTCTTGCAAGGTGTAAGGTGGGGGAGAGGTGGGAGACAGTTCATCCCAAAGTTTACTCTTTTGGCCCAATGATGCTTAAGCCATTTGAAGTGACCCAGTCAACGGCCCACTTGACTTCACACTCCAACAAACGTTCATATAGTCAAAGCTATGGTTTTCCCAGTAGTCACATATGGATGTGAGACTTGGACCATGAAGAAGGCTGAGCATCAAAGAATTGATGCTTTCAAATTGTGGTGCTGAAAAAGACTCTTGAGAGTCCCCTGGACTGAAAGGAGACCAAATCAGTCAATCCTAAAGGAAATCAAGCCTGAATGTTATTGGGAGGACTATTGCTGAATCTCCAATACTTTGGTCGCCTGATGCAAAGAGTCAACTTATGGAAAAGATACTGATGCTGGGAAAGATAGAGGGCAAGAGGAAAAGAGGACAGCAGAAGATGAAATGGCTAGATAACATCACTGGATCAATGGACAAGAGTTTGAGCAAACTCCAGGAGATAGAGAAGGACAGCAAGCCTGGCTTGCTACAGTCCACGGGGTTGCAAAGAGTCAGACATGACTGAGCCACTGAACAACAATGTATAACTTATTCACTTTGCTCTACACCTGAAGCTAACACTACATTGTAAGCCAACTATACTCCAACAAAAATAAGATAGCAAATTATTTTTTAAAAGTGTGTTTAACTGCAACCATGTGCCAGCTTAACAGTGCATGAAAAGCTAGTTCAACTTCACATCTCAGATGATGGTATTGCAGCAACTTTGAAACTGACTTTCAAAGCTGTATATACTAGAAACTTAGTTGGTAGGTGACCACACCCTTTGAAGTCAGAGTTATTACTGCGCTGAAGTGAGGCCCAACACCCCATGAGCTGCCCCTGCTGTGATGGCACTGCAGGGACACTTGGGTGAGCCGTTTTTGTAGAGAGTCTCAGGACTCCTCAATGGCCTTGCTGAACTCAGGCTGCTCAGCAGCTGACTGCCACTCCCTTTTATCATTGGGGTGGGTGGCATAGCAGACTCTTCAACATCTGAGGTCACTCCAGCTTGCCTGTTTCTCTTCCCAGGTGCTTCTCCTAGAAAATTCCCTTGCAGATCTAGTCCTGACCTAGCATCTCCTCAGAGAATCTAGATTAACACAAGAACTCAATGTGCATTTTAGAAGAGGCATAAAAGGCTCAGAGATGTTAGGCATTTGCCTAAGGTCACACAGCAATAATTGAACCTAGAGTTTCAGACTCTAGAGCCTATGGATTTTGGTTGTTCTAGGCAAAGCAATTCTGACTTTTCCCCCAAATCATCCAGGCAACATTCTTTGCTACAATGAACCAGATTTCTCAGTCTCCTTTGGGAAGATAGAAAGTCGACTTCTAGAATTCAGGGCACTTTCATTTTGTTCATCAAGAGTGATAACCAAAACGAATCTCTTTCAAAGAAGACTCTTCCATCTTTTAATGGATTCTCAGGTGTGTTCTCAAACCAACCTACTCAGTGAGACAAAAGCTTCTTTAAGAAGCTGTTTAGTGGCCATCAGCCTATATGCATCCTCTTGTTATGAAACTAGGAAATTAGTGCCTAGAGAAAATAATGCCCACCATTCTGCCTTCATAGATGCAACTGTGGCTCTTTTTAGCTTGTACAGAAGGTCCATGTTTCAGGGTCAGAAACAAGGGATTTGAACTAGAAAGGTCTAAAGCTGTCCACCCCCCACCACCACCACATAGTGTTCCAGAAGATAGCTAAAACACTGCATCTCACTGCATGTTAAGAAGTCACAGCCCGAACGACTATCTTTTCAACACCCCTCTACTGAAAGTCCAAACAAGATCCCACTTAGAAAGCAAGATACATCTATGCATCAATGTAGGATGATCACTAGAAATAAATGAGGGGATTAAGGGACAGCTGGAATGTGTAGCTAGCTCCTACTCACATATAGGAAGGGATCTTTCTGTAGGTGGAAGATTTTAGGATATTTCTTTCTCAGCAGTTCAGGCTAGGAGAAAAAGTTCATTACACAACACTGCTGCTTTTGAATTTTACCATGCATGTCTATTACTTTGACAGAGCTTGAGGAAATACACTTAATCCTTTTCCTAATAAATAGGAGGAAGTATTTGGGCAAATCCACCTCCAGGTATTTCCGAGTATGCAATGGCTGAGTGTGTAATACTGGCCAGAGTATTTGACCAAAACCCATCACCCTCCTGACCCTGAAAGACCCCTTCATTCTCATGCTTTTGGACGCATATGTTTACCTGGGCCCGAGTGGAGTTTCCGACTGGCTATTGGCCCTGCTCAGGGTCTAAATATCCTGTGTTCATTTACCATCTCGCAGTTGCAGCCGTTTCCAAGGGATTAAGACGCTCACCTTTGGACCTTCTCACACCCTGCTAGGTGTGTTCTAATCATCGCGGCAGGCCCCAGCTGTCATGCCTCATTACTTAAATATATTATCATGGCCTGGCCTTGGCCAGTATGGTGGGATTAAAGCAATAAAACTGTACGGACAAGTGGCCAGCGTTAGGCCTGCTCTTACCCAGAAGTGCCGTGGGTAATGGCACACAGCTGCAGAGCCCAGGCATCTGGGCTCCCACCCCCTACTTCTTCTCTGCACAGCCCCTGCCCCAGAAACAAGGCAGCTGCTTCTGCCCTCTATCAGCGGGGCGTTGGATTGGTCCAGCTCTGAGAGCCCTTGGCAACCAAGATCCTCAAGATGGAGATGTGTTGCTTAGCAACACCACCCAAGCTTGGGCTTCTCAAACTCCCAGAGGTCCTAGGGAGAGCTCATCTCCTTTTATTTAACTATAGTTACCACTTGTATAAACCATACTAGCTTCCCTGCATTCATACTTATTTCTAAGAGCTCTGCGAAGGATAGATTAGTCTTTTTTTAGAGGGGGGTGAGGGAGGAGAGGAAGATGGCTAAAAGGTTTGCGATATTTACATTGCATCATATAGCTTGTCAAGGCAGAGCTAAGACTTGAACATGGATTCGACTAAAGCCCCTGCTCTCCAGTCACCCCATATCTTAGTTGGCACCTCAATGCACTGATGCAAGTTTCATGCTTTCTTGCATCAGGTGACTTCCAGTTTGGGCTTTTGACATCTACAGATCTATATCATTCATGTGTGTGCGCTCAGTTGTGTCCGACTCTTTGCAACCCCTTGGACTGTACCCTACCAGGATCCTCTGTCCATGGGATTTTCCAGGCAAGAATACTGGAGTGGGTTGCCACCTCCTCCTCCTCCAGGGGATCTTCCAGACCCAGGCGGTCAACCCCTCGTTTCTTGTGTCTCCTGCATTGGCATGTGGGTTCTTTCCCCACTGAGCCATTGGGGAAAGCTCCATAGCATTCACACCTAAGGTGACAGGACAGAAGCATTTGTTACTGAACCCAGATCTGGCTGCTCACCCCTCAAAACACAAAAAGGTCAGGCTGGTGGAAAGAAGCATTTGCTTTATTTTGGATAGCCAATGGGAATTTGCTGCATGACTTAGAACTTAAACCGGGCTCGATACAAATCTCGAGGGGTGGGGTGGGAAGGGAGGTCAGAGGGTCGCTTAATTTTGCATGCTGGCGACCTAGGGGGAGGACAGACAGCTGTCCAAAGGCTGCGTCCTCTCCCCCAACTCCCTGACAATCAGGAGGCAAGAGCTTTCAGACAGAGGAAGGGGACCTACATACAGAAATGACACGGTCAGCTCTGACAGTCATCCTGAAATTGGTCATTGCTGGTCTGACCACCCTGGTTGTTGTAGGTAGTTATTCTTCAGTTCCAGTGTCAGCTTGTTTCCATTTCTGGAGGCCAGTTCTTGAAATTGTGGCAGCTTACATCATGGCTACGATCTGGTCATCATGCAGCTCTCATCTCCCATCTGGCAGGGGTTTTAGTATCTATAAGACACTACAGAGGAGAGGATATGGCTCAGACCAACATCTGTGGCCCTTGAGAAGGAACTAAAGGTCCTTGATTATGGTTAAAAAACTATTATTTGGTCTCCTTTGACTGTTTTCCTTTAGTTCTGCATTTTCTCACTTCTGAGTCAACTATTCTTTGGCTAATGTTCTTCCACAGACAAAAGGCAGGTGGAGGTCAAGGGTGAAGGACCACAGGGTCCTGCTCCATTTCATTTGGATTTTACTTTAACTCATTGCTATACTAGGAATAGCAATGCTGGCTCCCAGTTTTGTGGAATGCTAGTGCTCTAGAAGATTTTAGGAAAGGCAGGATGGTGTTTGGCTAAAGCTGTCATCAATGAGAGCCAGGTGTGAGCAGTGTGTAAGATGCGTTTGAGCTTTTAGCAGTGGTTGCCTCAAGAATGAGGATTCTGAGATCAGCTTTCCATGTTATTGAACTATTTGGCATACATGAGTTGTATAAATAGAAAGGAGGTGTGTCAAATATCCATATGCATCAGCCATTAAGTATGGCTGATATTTGGCAGAAAACAGCAAAGGAGAAAACCACGCCTCCTTCAATTAAAAAGTAAGTTAATTTAAGCAGGAGGTGTGGTTTTTTTGGTTATTTAGAGGAAGTGCATTTAAACCCCACCCTTTAAGAGGAATCACCACTGACACACATTACAACATGAAGTTCACAGACATTATACTGGATCCAAGAAGTCAAAGATTACACATCATGTGTAGTCGCTATGTTTTGTCCAAGTCTTTTACAACCCCATAGATTGGCCTGCCAGGCTCTTCTGTCCATGAGATTTCTCAGACAAGAATACTAGAGTGGGTTGCCATTTCCTTCTCCAGGAGATCTTCCTGACCAGGAATTGAACCCACATATCTCCTGCATTGGCAGGCGGGTTCTTTACCACTGAGCCACTAGGGAAAGCCCTTACCCTTTAAGATACCAGCCACAAACTCAGGTCTCGGGCTTGGGATCACAACCTTAAATTCTACCTTGTGATCCAAAGCCCATGCTTGAGAAACTCAAGGACTGCCTAGAGGAGGAGTTTCACCCATGATCCCAAGGTTTGGACTTGGCCACTTGCTTACTCTAGACTACAGTGGGCTACTTCCTTGGACTCATCTCAGTTTCCAGGAGGACCTTCCTTTCAAAAGTTCTTATGTTGAGAAAAACCCTTACTGTCACTTACAGGAAGCCAACACATAGCAAAGACAAGGGAGGCAGCATCAAATAAGAGCATGGGCTTGGAATCCAGGGGACCTGAAACTCGGTGCTGGTTCTGTCATTTCCCCACTGAGCTCTCAGAAGCTCTCGAGTTTAAGCAAGTTTTCTCCCCTGTAAAATGGAGGCATTAAAACTGACCTCATGTCTTCTAGATTAGACAAAAGACCAGCTCAATGCATACCATGCTGTGGTTGTAACCAATATTGGGCTGTCCTGTGGGTCTTGATTCCTGGCATCAGGATGCCCTTGCTCCTTCTGAGCAGGCTTAATTTTAACTTGTACTTAGTAAATGACTCCATAGACTATGCTTCACTTTTTGCCAACAGGAAGGTTAGAAGCAAGTTTGTAGCTCTTGATGACTATAGGACCATTTATCTGTGATTCACTTACACTAACTTCAGTGTATTTTACTTTATTCTACACATCTTGAATGTTTTTCAAGCATAGCAAGAGTGCAGCAATGCATTGGAAGTGCTCGCCAAAGTATGAAGAAATAGCTGGCCATCTCCCACACTTGGCCATTTCTAATCCCCTGCAGGTTTGGTCCATGGTACTGGCCTGGAGTGTGTGTTTCCACAGCTTTCTCTAGTTTCACAAGCCATAAAAATATGTCTGAATTTGGATTTATAAGAAACATACTGAATGTTTAGGAACCGAATGGTCACCAGATATAAGGTTTGGTAGAATAGTTGATGATCGGAAAAGTAAATTCACCCATATCGACATGAACTGGTTACATTTAGGGACCTGTGGGTAGATAGATAAACTAGAAATTCAGAGACGTAAGATGAACTCCTTCATTCGTACCTCTGGTTGAGTGATTTAGCTTATGAGTATGTTTACATCTATAAAAGTATCACTAAACACCCCATCCTCAAGGTTATCATGAATCTTCAAGGAGGTAATCTTATAAGAGCTAAGACACAGTCCAGTCTGTACCAAGAACTGTACCAACTGACCTTTGGGTATGTTTCAGCAAGTTCCTGGTTAAAGAACACAAATGGAAAAAAGGTTGGTCTACCCAATTTGACCAGAGAGATTTAACGTGAGTAAACTGAAGCTGGAAAAACATCTCAGACGCAGATGTGAAAGACTGCAGAAAATGGTCTATTAGGAGAGAAATAGAAACCACATTGCTGGAATTGTTTTTAGAATGAGCAGCCTAAAGATCATGGACGTTTACACTGGGCCCCGGGGCAGGGGGCTGGGTGGGGGCCAGGGCCCCAGTAACCTGATCAGCCTCTCCCCACTCTTAATCTGCTTTAAGAAACTCAGTGGTGCTTAGATTTAAGTCAGGCTGTGTGTTCAAACCATTAGCCCTAAGAGGTGAGATATTAAAACATCCCTCCCTGTCCTGGGTGTTTCACAGCCATCCATCAGGGAATTAAGGTCAGTTTAAGATACAGACCAAACTCTCGAGAGCCAGGTTGAGTTAGAACTTGAGCAGGGGTGGGATGGAGGTGCTGGACATTGCTCAAGAATTTCTCATTGGCAAGACCTTCCTATTTGAGGAGCTGTCGATTTCACAGAACTCCCCTGACCCTGAGTCAGTTCTGTGACTTCACCCGCAGATGTTGTCTGCTGTCTACACCCTATTGCTACTACCATCACTGCTGTCATCTGTTTTTCCAGACTTATCCAGTGGGCTTCACCCACCCATGCTCTCCACTTCAGCCACATGGGCCACCCTCCAGCCCTGCCTGTCCTGTCTAAAGACCTCCCCTTCATACCATCTGCTGGTTAAGCCTTCCCCATCCTTCCGTGGCAGATCAAGGGTACCACCTCATACTTCTGTGAATTCTCATGGGGTCAAATCTCCTGCTTATAGACCACTCAGCACTGTGTGCCTGCCCTTCTGACTTCTTAGTTTGGGATTTTTGTCTGTGACAGATGTCCATTCCCCAATAATATGTGCCAAGGCGGCAAAATATCCATGACCCCATGAGCCTGGAACATAGCAAAAGTCAAGCTCAAGTCTCAATGTTGCCTTTAAGTTTTTAATAAATCAGGAGAGTCCCTGCAGGGTGATAGAAATGAGTGTCTTTACAGAGAACTTCAGATTCCAGGTAGATTTCTGATGTCTAGGCTTCAATTTCCTAGCTATGAAGAGTCCAAGATGGCAGCATGCAAACCTCATGGTATTAGACTGGGATGTAGGATCAGATTCTGTCATCTACTCGGTCCTCCCCATGAAGGTTCAAAGGAAGGTCGGTGCCCTGAACAGGTGATAAGGCAAAGCAGTATGAGAAGGGCCATAAGTTAAAAATTTTAGGACAAATTCGATGCTGAGTTGGAGCACCGAATGTCATTTTCCTTAAACTCACATCAGACCATGGTGTTCTTATTCAGTTTGTGATCTGATCTCTATTTTGAGAGCAAAGAATAAGCTAATACAGATGCCTTGCACAGGGAGAGATGAAACCCACAGTCTTCTTTCCATGCATGCTTAGTTGCTCAGCCGTGTCCGACTCTTTGTGACCCCATAGACCATAACCCACCAAGCCTACTCTGTCCATGGGATTTTCTAGGAAAGAATACTGGAGTGGGTAGCCATTCCCTTTGCCAGGGGGTCTTTCCAACCTAGGAATCAAACCCCGGTCTCCTGCAATGCAAGTGTATTCTTTACTGTCTGAGGCACTAGGACAGCCCAGTCTTTCCAGGGAGGTTTAATATCCCACGAAGCTTCACTCACCAAGGAGGCAGGCCTGGGGCCTTGGACATGGACTGGGAATGAGATGAAGGTCTGTGAAGGAGACAGAGCTAAGTGAAGGTGAATTGGGGGAAGCCTGCCCTTAGGAAGCTTGAAAGGTAAAGCTTCATACAGTGGGATGACTATGGAGGCCAAAGGGTGATAACTGAAGAGAGATCTGTAGAAGGAAGATTTCAGCTGGTGGTGCTTTTGACCTTGGCTTCCCCACTTGAGCCTGGTTTTCCAGCTGCAGTATTCAGAGTGTTCAACCAGAAGTTTGCTTGGGGGCCATCCTAGCTTGGCCTCCTTAAGTTGCTTGCTGTCAACCTGGAAACATCTTCATATGTTTCCTTATTAGAGAGCTCTGAATGTTCAGCACAAGCACATCTTGCCTCCCATCCTCAGAGCTAATGAGCTGGCTTGTGACCCATGGTCATGATGCTTCCCTCGTGTGCATAGTCGCTCAGTCATGTCCAACTCTCTGAGACCCCATGGCCTGCAGCCCGCCAGCCTCCTCTGTTCATGGGGATTCTCCAGACCAAGAATTCTGGAGTGGGTTGCCATGTCCTCCTCCAGGGGATCCTTCCACAACCCAGGGATCAAACCCAGGTCTCCTGTGTTGCAGGCGGATTCTGTACTGTCTGTAACTTACCAGGGAAGCCCCCTTCCTGAGCGTTTAATGGCCCCAGGATTCAACCCAGGGTACCATGTTGCCTTTCATTGTCATGTCTCCACCTCCTCCAATCTTTTGGTCATTTCTCAGTCTTTCCTTACCTTGTGACCTTGGTTCTTTAGCGTTCTGGTCAGTTACTTTGCTAACACCCTCCAAGGGCTTGCCTGACCAAGGTGATGCAGTTTTGGGGTTAAGACTACAGAAGTGATGCTGTAACCTCCTCATTGCAACCCATCAGGAGGCACATAACAGGGACAGTTATTGCTGGTGATGTTAACTAGTTCGTTAAAGTGATATCTTCCTGAATTCTCTATCATAAATCCTCCCTTTGTAATAGTTAAATATTGGGGGAAAATACTTTTGATACTGTGCAGATATTCCATTTCTGCCTAAGTTTTTGCTCAGCATCTGAATGTCAGGGGTCACTAGGCCAGCTTTCTGGGAACAGCAGTGTTCTGAGCAGAGACCCAAGTTAAGGGAATTCTCAGTCACTCATATTCTCTCCCCCACCCCGTACTTTTTGAGAAAATTTAACTGAAGAGCAAAGAGTGTAGAGCTCCTATGGACCCTCGCTCAGTTTCCCCTTAATAGCTCACATAACCATGCAGTTATCAAGACTAAGGTTAGCCTGGATGTCCATGGTGATCCAGTGGTTAAGACTCCACACTTTCAATACAGAGAATGAGGGTTCGATCGCTGGTCAGGAACTAGGATCCTGCCTGCTGTGCCACATGGCCATAAGACTTAGGTTAACCTCAGTATAATAGTAAGCTATGGGATTATGCTCTTTTGATTTGGTTATCAAATACTGGTTAGTTACCAAACCAGAGGAAGATAAGGCTATAAGCATTTGTTTTAAGGATGCAAGCCTCCAGGTGTTGACTAACATAACCCCTAATGGCATCACCTTCAAGCACCTTCCCTTCGATGCCTCCAAAGTCAAGAAAAAGTACCGCTTTTCAAAAGCCAGATTGTCCTAAAACTTCATGGTGTCTTAGTAAGAATTTTGAATAATTCTGATGCACTGTAAGCTACCGTAATAGTTCCGAGAAACACATGAGCCAAAGATAGGACTGTCTTCGCAGAAAAAACTTGTTAGTGTATTTGGATGAGGCAAGAATCAGAGCATAGGTAGATTCATATCACCTGGGTGAGGATTTCAGTGGGAATATACCAGGATGGATATTCAATATTTTGGTGACTTGATATAGCTCTAATAATGACGTAGTTGAACTAGAATAAGACTACAATTGTCAATGTAAATAGTCTTAGCTTTTATCTTTGTTTTGTCAAGATTAACTTAAGGATAGGTCAAAAACTTACACCAAGAAAGCATTCCAAGCATTAGGTGGGAGACTTCAAACCTTTAACTTCAACAGGAGTCAAGTACATTGTCCTAGTTCAAGTGCGGGCTCTCTCACAACTCCTAGAACATTAGAGTTTTACTCTCTCTGTACTGCCAAGTTGCCAGATTAAAAACAGAATCCTAGGAAATATCTGCGACACTTAGACTAGATAGCATTTATCTGAAATTTAAGATCCATTAGGAATTCTGAATTTTCACTAAGTCCAGCAACCCTAGTATCATTGAGACAGCATCTTCAAAGCGGATGTTTTCAGATTTTAAAGAAATGAAGGACTGTTAAACATGGCAGCTCTTCTCCAGACTTAAAGGGGAAGTATGTAGAAATGCCTGGAAATGGTAAGAGCTTAATGCAAAGCTCTACTGGGCAGCCTTGGATACAGAGCACCCCATTGAGTGACCAAAGACTTGACCAGGTAGGGGTCATGGGCCAGTGGTTCCTTGGGTCCAACCCTGCTTCTCCCCTTTCTCCTTTATTGGTGTAACTCTCCAATAAACCTTTCATGCCTGTAACTCCATCTTAGCTTATTTCCTGGAAACAAGCTGGTCCAGGAATAAGACCAGTCGACTGAACTCACAGGCAGATTTCCTCCTGGGAACTGCTGTCTTGGGAGACAGACACCTCAAAGTGAATAAACAGGCAAGTAAGCTGTTGGCACTGCCAGTAAGTGTTTCAGATTGATTGCTAAATGAGTAACCATTTTCTCTTTTATTGGGATTCAGGGGAAGAAGAGTTTTTACTAGGCTCATAAGGATGAGAAACTCAATGTAGAATGAGAAATCCCTGGAAAAAGAGGTGGCACATCCAGCCGGATGAGGGGAAAGCCAAGACTAGTGTCTGCAAAGACAAAGAAAATGGATTGATCCACTCAGTGGGGTCTTCAGACCTCGCTGTTGGGAAGAGAAGGGTGAGGTGGGTCAGATAACTGTTCTACAGTCACTGACTCAGCCATACACTCAGCCCTCCATTCCCAGCAGAGACTGGCACCCACTGAAGATTACGTCTGTTCTCTAGATGTGGTTTCAGCCAGATGCTCGAACTCCAGGCATGAGGAAGAGTGTGATGAAGAAGCTAGAATCTAAAAACTTAAACTGAGGGACCTCAGCCCTCTCCCCGCTCTCAGAGCCCCCTCCCAGCTCATGTTTTAATGTCCATTGCCTAGTCTGTGCCCTTGATCTAATTTGACTACATAGTTGCCACTTGTGGGAGCTGGAGGTGGCTGGTACAGAGAAGCAGACTTCATACACCTGAGTTTGAATTTCACTATCTTACTTGTGGGTTATCCTTATGAACTTCACTTGGAAAACAAGGATTCCATCACCTACCTGGAGGGATTGAGGCAGATCAGCTCATCGGGTAAGCACCTAGGGGTCACAGAAGTTCAGTGGATCACTGAAGAGTACTTAGGTGGACAGGGTGAGACTTGCCAACTTGGTGATTAAGATGCTCTGTAAGTTTCACTCTCATGTGTGTCTAGCCTAGACCTGACACTGACTACAGACTCTTCGATAGATGCTCTAGCAGACTTCAGAACATCTGCTGAATTTCAATGCATCATGCAGTTCTAGAGGGCCAAAGGTAACAATATTCAGCTTGCTTAAGGTACCAAGGCTACCTTTACAATACTGGACACCCACGGTGACGTTGAAGTCTGCATGAGATTAAAGCCAGGAGATCTGCCTGGGATTAAAATTGTGGTTCATCCATATTCAGATAATTGCACATTGCCTATTTTAGCACAAAATGCCTCAGATAGCAAACATCCATACTAGGTTGGCAGGAGAACATCCATAACAGATTGTACCTCTCAAAGAGCTAAGAGGTACAAAGTGAAAGCAGTAAGTGGCATCCCTCTTGGTTCCTTTCACTGGAGCCCCTCAAGTTATCTCTGCCTTTAGGTTTCTTGCTTTAATGCTTTTATTCTATTCTTCCCAAATGTGGGTAAAACTCAGACATAGTCAAATTCCTTGTGATGGTGTGGTTCAAACTGCTTTCCAACCCTTCATATCTTGTTAGATCATAAATATCAACAGCATTCAAAAAATACCCACAGTTAAGTGGGGCCAAGAAAAGAAAGGAAATTGTTGAGTCAGAGGCAGGAATAGTAGTAATCAGGCTTAGATCTTAGCTCAACACTTGTGAATAGAGAGAAGACAGCATCTTATCACCATAGAAACACAACCTGGTACGTGGTTGGTGCTCTAGTGTTGAACAGACCTACAGATCTAGAGGCCAAGAGTCTGGAACTAGAGATATGTCACCCCATGAAAAGAATTTCCAGACCAAACTGCCACCCTACAGCAGGGACTCTATGGGAGGTCTTTCTGATTAAATTGACATCTTGTTTTTTGGTCTTCACCAGCTCTCCCGAAGCTGTCCATCTCCTGCCCCCCCACCTCCTGTTCTGTTATCAGCCTTGGGTTGCGGGCTGATATTAAAAGGACCCTGATAAAACTCCCTAAGTGGCGGCAAGCTGTAAACATTCCCACTGATGCCATTTGATTAACCTGCTGAGAAAATGCCTGAAGAAGGTCCTGGCTTGTCACCATGAGACAGGCAAAGGTGCCACGCAGAGCTGTTGAAAAGCAAGTTGGTTGAGGCCACCGCCGTGGAGTTATATAAAGCACTTGGCTCCAAGACAGAGGTCTCTACAGCACTGCCTATGCAGTCCGCCAGGGTGGCTGTGGGTTTATGATTTGATAGACATATGCCATGGGGATGCATTCATAGCCCAGATAAGTTAATGACCTATTAGTGGTGAGCACAGTGAGAGATAAAGCTGTTGTGCAAAATCCTGCCCCACATTCCAAAGCCACAATTTGGTTTAACACCTTGGTTATAGCCCATTCAAACAGCTTCCCTAGCAGGCTGCAGTTTCTAGATGCCCATCTATTTAGAGGGTATAAGATGGGCTAGAGAGAACAAGCATTAACTGTTGGCTGAACTCAATCTTTAACCATCACCTGAACTAACTTACTCAGGTAATAGGGGTCTAAATATTTAATCAAATTCAAGTTTCTCTGCTGACATAAAATAAGGCTCATCCAAACACATCTTGTAAGGAATTCTGCTTGGACACAGACTTGACATATTTGCATTTATGTGCCTAAGAAGTATTTAGCCATTGGCTCAGGATGCATCGATAGGGCAGGAGGGATTGTGTTGGAGCAATTAACTGAAATTTGAAGAGCTCGCTACAAGATGACAGTATTGGTTTGAATGTTCCAGATACCTTATCAAAAGGATTCCAAATTCCTGGACGATTGCCCAGTTATTCTGCCTTTGGCTCCAATGAAGAGAGTACTATTTGCAGCAGTGTATATTGTCCTTTTTGGAAGGCAACTTGGCAACAGTAAGACTTATTTATGTGCAACACATTCTAGCAATCCCACTCTTGGGATTCCATCCTACAGTAATGAAAGCACCAGTTCACAAAGACAAACTTGTGACAATGTTTATTCAGCATTGTTTGGGGACCCGCGAAGCGGAAGCTTCCTAGTTTGGTGGATGGATGAGTTAGCTACAGCCTATTATGCACCACTGAAGGGAGTGAGCCATAGTCCATGGACTTAGTTTTCAAACATGTTTTTAGACAAGCCACTCAATCATGTTGTCTGCAAGAAACTCATTTTTCATATTAAGATGAAAAGTAACAGGATGAAGATATACCATGTTGACACTACGAGCTGGAGCAACTCTTTTCAAAGAGAAAGACTCTGAGGAAGTTATCAAGGATTCAGAAGAGCACAACAAAATTAAGAGGTCAACTCTAACAGTCAGTGTGTACATATAGTGTCAAAATGTGAAAGACGGGGACTTATCCATTTCTCTTTGCAGTTCTGAGAGTTGAATATTAACACCATTCTATCTGATGAATAGGCCAGGCAGGGCAATCTGTAAAGACAGTTGAACTAAATAGCACCAATCAGCTACATCTAATGGAAAAAATATTCTATATGATCAATAGTGCTAATATCTTCCTCCACGTTCATATGGAACATTCACCAAGATAGACCACATTCTAGGCTAGGCAAAAGCCAGACCCAGAAAAGGTGACAAATTGCTTATTGATGGTAGGACGTATGCTTATTTGGTTGTATGTATTATGAACATGAAAGTAAGCTGTTGCCTGGCTTCTAGCATAAACACCCCTAGAGACAATGCTGACCTAGGATTGTTACGTCCACGTAGACCATTTCTAAGTGTTCTGCTTACGGGTTTGCCATGTGCAATGATCTAACTCAGGGGTCAGACATGAGGATTAAGGCCAAGCTATATGCCTCCCAAGTTTGAGGAATGGGGCAGGCAGGTCTTCTTAGTTAGAAGACTGGAGATTTGCTGATTTACTTTTTAGTCAAGTGCTAGAAAGACAGCCTTAGTTTTTTCCAGACACCATCCCCCCAACACACACACTGCCGTTTTACAAGATACCAGGTGTGTATTAAGTCACCCTGTCTACCCACAGCCCCTGAGAACTGAAACTACTCAGATCCCAGCCCCCAATCAGGAGGCTGTATTTTTGTACCACGTGACTCTTAGCTGATTGGCTGAGGCAGACATCTGACCCTGGAGCAGCTTGCCTATTGGCTAGTTGTTTACTCCTGAGACCCTAGTATCAAAGGAGGGGCTGGGCTAAATCATAGGCATATTTGAAATTAAGATGAAATAAATCAGCAACAGAGACAGATGTTGAAAGGTTGTTTAGACACAGAATCAAGACTTGAAGCCTAGAAGGTCTTCAAGCCTCTTTATTTTGTGATTCAAATGCCCACCTGTGCCTTTATCAACACATTGTTCTCTCCTGCCTGGAAGTCTTTGAGGGAGGCCCACAGATGGGAAGGACATTACACTCTCCTGGGCTCCTACCTTTAGGGTTGACAGCTGGACTCAGTTCCCCTCCAGCCATTTTGAAGTCAGGGGACACTTACTTCCCTTATGTAAGCCACCAAAGACCAGGGTCTGGCAGATCCTAGAAGCCACCCTCTTGGGAGCACAGAATATATAACTGCCTTCTACCCTGTGGACCAAGACATAGTAAAGCACATTGTATGTTGTAAGGGGAGAAGGGGGGGAAGGAATCTCATGTGTGATCAATGGGCAAACACGTTGGATTTCTAGAGGGACTTGGGAGTCCACCTTGGGACAGAATTTAAGTGCCTCCCCAGACTTAGCACCTTCCTCATTCCTGACAACACTGCCATTGACTGGCTTTCAGACAAGGTGGGGTAATTTGTAACTCCAGCTACATAACTTCTGAGACTTAGCACGTCGTCTTTAAAATGGGTAAGTAGTCAAGAACCTAGGGCTATGGAGACACAGAATTCATATAAAGTGCTAACAGCACTCAAGACATTTGAGTGCTTAGGATATGAACTCCCATGGAAACTCCAGGCATCTGTAGGCTGTCCTGTTGCCTCATTCTGCTCACCTTTGGGCTCCAGCAGCTCCTCAGATGTGAGCATCTTGTCTCAGTGTCCCCCACCCGTGACTGCTAGAACACCTGCATGTAAGTGCTCAGGTGTATAGTAATCAGTGTCTGCTTCTACAGGGCATGGAGGGGTCTTCAACCCACTTTAAATCTAGAGATTATCTGCTTAAGGATATATGGGCAGAAAAAAACCAATGCAGTTGTAAAGTAAGGGGTGGGACATCATGAACTAAGACAAACTAACCTTTAAGATTGCCCCTCAAAGCCTGGGCTTGAAGGAAATATGCGGTTTTAGCTGCTCCCTTGCATGTCCATCCTATGGGCCACATACTCATGTGCATAATTAAAACTATCCTGCTTCACAGATGGGGAAATAGAGGGCACCGCCAATACGCATGCCACTGCTAGTAGCCAGATGAGGTCAAGAGTTTCCCCACCAGTAGAACATATCCAACCTGCAGAAGCAGCATTTGTTAGGCTTCAGAGATCTGAATGAACCTGACATTTACGCAAAATCCATTTCTAGCTCCCCCCTTTTCCCCTTGTTTAGAACAATTCTATTGTCTGTGCTGGGTCTTTGTTGCTACGATCGGGCTCCTCACTGTGGTGGTTCCTCTTGTTGCAGAGCACACTCTAGGACACATGGGCTTAGTTGCCCCACAGCATGTGGGATCTTCCCAGACCAGGGATCGAACCCGTGTCCCCTGAACTGGCAAGTGGATTCTTAACTGGACCACCAGGAAAAGTCCCTCTAGTTCCTCTTAAAGAGCGATGAACTAACACTGGGACTGCATTCCCACATGACCTCAGAGGTATCGAGGGAGCCCAGCTCTGGCCGAAGACAGGTTTACTCCTGGCCAAGCCCCACATTGCCCATTTCATCTCCCTATGTGTCTGGTCCCTATGAGTACACTTCAGTTTGAGAAATCTGAAACAAGTTTTGGTATTTATAGAATACCTTAGGTCCCAGGAAGGGACGGGGTATCAGGGATATGACTTGATAAATGATGCAGCTTTCTTTTAAGAGTGGGACTTGGATGGACGAAAGTCTCAGAAAATAGACCAATTTTATGGGCAGGACATTCTGCTGAGTCAGTGTTAATTGGAAAATTGACAAATTTGGAAATTTGTCTTCAAAGACAACCAGATGATTAAAGACACTGTATCATATTGGGACAAAAAAGATATATTATATAACATTATATATAATAACATTTACAGCATTAAGCTATACTTGCAGTCTTTCTTTTGGCTACAGGCATGCAGGACCTTAGTTCCCCAACCAGGGTTCAAACCTGTGACCCTGCAGTGGAAGTGTGGTGTTCTGACCACTAGATGGCCAGAGAAGTCGCCCATACTTGAGGTCTTAGTGTTTAGGAAACCCCCTTCCTCTATACACTAAGTCACAGAACTTTTATATATCCTTCTTCAAAAGGTGGTTATTGCAACAAGAGTCTCTCAGTTTTCCAGGGTACATCTTTGTTGCTGCTGCTAAGTTGCTTCAGTCGTGTCCAACTCTGTGCGACCCCATGGACTGCAGCCCACCAGGCTCCTCTGTCCATGGGATTTTCCAGGCAAGAGTACTGGAGTGGGTTGCCATTGCCTTCTCGAGGGTACACATCTTTACTTCCTTCTAAATAGTTAGATGCATTTTTCTTTTTAAACAAAGCTGTAGCTAAATGATATCCCAATTCACCAGTACACTTTGACAATGACCTCCAGCACTTGCAAATGTGAGTGCACACTCCAGGGGTAATTATGAGGTCTAGAGTTGGGTTTGCTTCTCTACGAGCATTTGTTGAGATTTCAGATGAGGGACCCCCAGATTAGCCCTTTCAATATTGAGAAGACCTCACACAACTTTAAGGCTCCACTGAGATTTCTCCCTTAGCGGGAGAACTGGGGAGGAACAACCTTCGTGTCACCTCATTGTGCCTACATGCCGAGTTGCTCAGTCGTTTCCGACTCTTTACACCCCATGGACTGTAGCTCACCAGGCTCCTCTGTTCATGGGACTCTCCAGGCAAGAATACTGGAGTGGGTTGCCATGCCCTTCTCTGCTCTGTGCCAAGCACTGGTCCGCGTGGGATCAAGGGGAAAGCTGCGAGTTCCTATCCTTGACCCAGTCACGTATACAAGTCTGACTGTTAAGGCACCGAGATAGTGAGACTTTGCTATGTAAAGGGCTAGTGTCACCTACACAGTGGCCCTGGAGCACAGGGCTCAGTCTTCATGTCTGGGTTCAATCAAAAACAGTTTGCAGCCTGAAGTTCATGGACAAGCGTCTTCCCAATGCATGACATCTGTTCGTGCTCTCAGAAAGCTAAGTTTCAAAAGGGGCTCAGGGCATCGAAAATGGACCTTGATTCTTCCAACACCCCTCTCCAGTCTCCTGTCTCAGCAAGTGGCAACATTTAGCCTCTACACTTCATGCTCATAAAATAAGCATTGCTTTTTTCTTTTTTGTTCTTTAAAAGACAAAGTGTGTTATGGAAGTGTCAAGTCTCCTTGAGGTCAAAGCTCACATACTGTTGAGCCCAAATTCATCAACTCAGGCTACTTGAATATAAGCATTCTACTCCATGAAGGCTTTAGCCCCGAATAGAGGATGGTCCCCACCCAACTCCAGGAGACTTTGTCTCATCTCAAAGTGGGGCTCAGACTTGGGGTCACAGTGGGCTTGTTTGCTGGCCTCTTATTTCCCCACAGGAAGGAAGGAAAGGTTTAGAATGAATTCTGTGCAGAGTCAAAGCCCAGACTGAAGGAAAAGACTCCTTGCTCCAGGGATGATGGGTGAAGAGAAGGTTCTGAAAGAAACACATGCTCTACAGTGCCACATTGTCCAAGCATCGGAGGAAAGAGGCAAGAGGATCTTCCGGGTGTGAAGACTGCCGTTACAGCCGGAAGGCTGCCTCCTGGTCCTTATTTGGTTTAACAGGCCAGACCAAAGGTCCTCAGCATTTTTGACACCAGGGACCGGTTTCACGGATAATGGTTTTAAGACCAGTGGCTGGGGGAGAGGGGATGGTTTGGAGATGACTCAAGCGCATGACATTTATCGTGCGCTTTATTCCTATTGTTCCACTGGCTCCACCTCAGCTCAGGTGTTAGATCCCAGAGGTGGGGACACCCCCGTCTAGACAGCTCTGCTGCTAGGTGCTCCAAGGAAGGGTGTGCCAGGGCTGAAATGTGGCAATTCTCCTTCCTTTAACTTCTCCAAAAGCAAACAGCCCTCTAGTAAAATCCAGTGCTTTGGCCTAAACCCAATCCCAGTTGCAAATCAAGGTGAGCTTTCAGGAGCCCCCTCTTCTGAACCCTGAAGCAGCAAGTTTGCATTTTGTAAGCAAGATGGACTCACAGCAAAACTGTCTTTGCAATTTTCTGACTCCCTTGATCCAAGATGTTCCTGCAAGTCTTTTTCCCTCCATCCGGGGACTGGACCACCAAGGTGAACTTTGTCAGCTTGGGAACTGTTCCATTTGCTCTCCAGCTCATTTCAGAGGTGAGGAGAGGGAGGGGGTGGGGAGAGCCCTGGGAAACTCAGGTTAGCCAGAGTCCCAGGCAGGTCAGGGAAGACCCTGATTTCTCCTCCAATCCGCTGTGCCAACCATCTGTCCTCACTAACGTGCATAGGTTTATGATTTTTTTAATCCTTTCCACATAGACACACTGAACACACCGCTTTCTTTTTATAGCCTGTACTTTCATGTTCTGATTGCTGGCCTGGGAGTTATGACCCAGAGTATCCATCCTGTAGGACTTGCTGGTAGATTGGAAATTCCACGAGCTCAACAAGCATTGCTAGGGTGCAAAGGAATCTCTGCCCCCCAGTCTGTGAACCTGTGTTTAGAGACAGCTTTGATACTCAGAACTAAGGTGTGATCAACCACCTCATGGCTCTGCTCATGTTCCGTGCATCCCAAGGCTCAGCCAGTCCCTGCTTCACCTACACTTAACTCACATTGACTGAGCTCATCACTGGCTGCCTAGGGGCTTTCTTGCTCCCTGCCCTGGCCAATAACTATTCTAATTCTTAGACCAGGGCAATCCTGCTAGTTTATTGGAAGGAAACACCTGCCCTTGTGATGGTTGTTAACCCGAGGGACTATGAGGGTCTTCCTTCTGGTTTTCTTAGTAACTGATGAGCCAGCTGGAAGTCAATTCCTCTTATAATGAATTCCTTCCTCCAAGCATGAAGGAAGGATTCTATACCCTGCCTATCGATTGCTGTACACGATGGGTCATTGCTTCAGGACTTGGTTTCATCCATTTGAGATTCCCTATCCAATAAGTTGTTGATACCTGTCACTGTCTCCAGGCTCTTCCTTTGGTCTGGTGGCTGGGCAATTCCATGACTTGAAGCCCAACTGCCAACCATGCTGATTTCAGATTTGAAGCCCAGTAGGACAGACTCTTCAACCGAAAGCAAAAAACCCTCCAAAGTCAAACTCCCCATTTCCTCCTCCTGCTGAGGCAGCTCCCCCAAAGTCTGTGGAGGAACCAGCACTAAAGAGACTCTACTCTCCCTAAATCATTATTTACCATCTAAAACATTCAAGAGTTCTCCATTCTCTTTAAGAGACTTTCTAGTAAGTCTAACTCAAGTGAGGAAGCATTTTGCCAAGACCTGAGGATGACCTTCTAGTTTAAGCCTGTAGGAACAAACTGTCCCAATTAAGTTGGCCTTTTATATACCATGATTCTTCCATGTAGGATTAGTTGTTCAATTCTGTGTTCATCTGCATTTCTTCTAAAGGGAATTGTGCTTTTATTCTGAAGTGGTCCCTGGGATTTAAAAACAATGTTGTTAGAACACATGATGGTCCTTTATCCTCACATGTGGTCCTGAATCAGGCACGTCTTTAAAGATGATTATTTGATTAGGAGAAGACTGGTGTTGGTAGTTGGCAAAGAACCCAAATGGAACATGAGTTTACTTTGCATCATTCCTGCCTCATCCCAGGTGCTTCACCTTTTCTCCTTTGAGGTTAGGTGAGCATTTCCAAGTTGAGTCTGTAGGATCCCGAGTCCACTGTTACCCCAGAAGTTTGTGGTTACTAAATCTGAGACTATGGTTTATGCAGCATTCAACATTCCTTTGCAGGGCTTGTCAGAGCTTTTAATATGTAGATATGGATGTGAACCTCTAAGAAGTTTATGATGTGGAGCATTCACTTCAAATTTATTTTGGATCCGAACCTTTTATCATGCTGCAAGAAAAAAGGTCAATTCTTGGATTCTACACACACTGAGATAAAATTGAGGATTGGTTTTCTGCAGATCAAGAAGTAGAGAAGTTGTTTACCCAACTATACAAGTTGTTTATCCAAGATCTTCGTGGCCTTAGACCCAGAGCAGATACAAGCTTCCCTCCCCTATGTTCCTTATCCTTTTTCCTGCTTCAATTTTTCTTCATAGACCTTATCACTACCCAGTGTATTCTGCACGTGCATCTAGAATACACCACACAGGCATTCTACTCCACTGAATATTCAGCACCTACAGTAGTGTCTGGGGTATAGCCAGCAGTTTGATTTGACTTTCTCCACTGTAACATAACCAGGCTTCTAAGGAGATCTGGAACCACATTTTCATATTCTGCTCTATAACCATGTGTTATCAAAATAGCATTTCACATCTCAAAAGCTTTAAGAGTTGTTGTTCAGTCACTGTTAAGTCACTGTTGTTCAGTCACATGTCTGACTTTTTGTGATCCTATGGGCTACAGCATGCCAGGCTTTCTTGTCCTTCAATATCTCCAGGAGTATTGCTCAGATTCATTTCCAGTGAGTCTGATGTCATCTACCCATCCCATCCTCTCCCTCTCCCTTCTCCGCTTGTCCTCAATCTTTCCCAGCGTCGGGGTCTCTTCCAATGAATCTCATCAGGTGGCCAGTATTGAAGCTTCAGCATCAGTCCTTCCAATGAATATTCAGGGTTGATTTCCATTAGGATTGACTGGTTTGAGCTCCTTGCTGTTCAAGGGACTCTCAAGAGTCTTCTCCAACACCACAATTCGAAAGCATCAATCCTTCGAAAGCATCAATTCTAGACAAGAGTTAGGCTTCAGTCAATTTGATGCTGACCCTGATTTGGTAATTTTCCACTTCGGGGCCTATGTAATCCCAGGTTGAGATGCAAAGTTGGATCTAAGTAGTGTCTAGTGCATCCTGAACAGATCCCTTCGGAAGCCATGAGCATGCAGTGCCCAGAGGACCAGGCTTAGTCATTATTCTTGGCAACAGCTTTCACGATCTCTGGAGTCCTGGAAAGAACATGGGATGGTGTGCCTTGATGCCCTCATCTCATAAGCATCTTCAGCTTCGCACAGAGTCAGCACCTCCCAAAGGGACATGGTGGCCTTCAGAGCATCTGCAGTGCACCTAAAAAGGTTGGAGGACCCATACACACACAGGCAGCATCACAAGGAAGAAGATCGAGTTCCCATGGGAGAAATTAAGGCTCTTCAGCCTTCAGGGGAGAAAGTTAGATCAACCCATTTACCCAGCAGAGAACCATGGCCACCCACAAGGCACAATCTCCAGAGACCTGAAGGTAGACACTCTTTATTGGAAAGCAAGCCCCGAGAGGTTAAGAGACTCAGACCAAGACCCACAGCTGTTAAAACTCAGGCTGGAACTTGCATGTGAGGTTCAGGCCAGGTCTCCTCCCAGAAGCACGATCACTCTGGAGAACTTGGAAGACCTCAGCCTCAGGCCAGATGACAGCTTAGACTTTCCCCAAACTGACCCGTGAACCTGAGACGACCTTGCATTTGTCCTGAGATTATAGCTCTCCAGCCTCATTTGTACGTTGAGCCTGGGTAAGAGGACAGAACTCAACAGCCAGGCTCCCTTTTACTCCCACTGGAGGTTTTCAGGCGGAGACTGTACACGAAGCCAGTAAGCTGACCCATGATGCCAGCGAATGCCACCTGGACCAGGAAACTGAGGACTGATTCTTACAAAGCCATGCTCATGGCTGCTTCAGGAATAACAGATACTAGCCTGAAGGGCTGCCCTAGGAGGCTGCGTTGAGAAAAGGATTTCACATCCAGCAGTAGCTCACTGTGGACCAAGCACTATTACGGATAAGCTGAGACTCGGAGAAAGGTGAACAGGTTGGCCGTGTGCATCACTGGGAAAGCAGGGCGGAATCCCCTGTCTTTGATAGCGCTGCCCCGAACCTTCAGACTCTTCTCCTAAGCACGTAAAGGGGAATGTGGGTAGTGTCTTGGAAGTTTTTAAAAGGCAGCAACATCCTCTGAGAGACTCCTCTGATGAGGGAGGGGGGAAGCGAGGGATGCATTAGCACTTAGCTTTCCTGACACTTGACTGATGAACACGTGTATGGCCGACACAAGAACTACCCCCTGTGACCCACAGGGGGCAGCACTCACCCAACATCGGGAGAGAAAGTACTAAAGCCCTTGGAGGAAAAACCCTTGGCTCGGTCCCTTAGGAGGGGCATTTCAGTTCAGTTATTCTCATTATTCTGGATGAGCTCAATCTAATCACATGAGCCCTTTAAATATGTCTCTAGAAGTCAGACATGGAAAAAGCCAGCAGTCAAAGCACAAGTAAGAATCGTAATAAACTGTTGGCAACTTGAAGGCGGAGATGGGCACATGGACAGCAGGTGTAGGAGGGTCTCTGGGAGGTGAGGGGCCTTCTGCTGCCAGCCAGCTAGGAGGTGACCACAGTCATACACTGCACGTGAACAGATATCAGAAGAGGTCAGATTTCATCAGTAACAGCAATGGCAGTATCTTCCATGGGACTTTCACAGATGCTGTGGACATCCTATAAAACTGAAGGGGAGAGTGCAATCTAAATAAGATCTCAGAAGGCAGCCCACTTGGTAAATTGAGATGTCTTGTCATGGTTTTACGTCCCTAACTTTGAAGGCTGTGTCCCCAGGAAGGCAAAGTTACTTCAGAAGAACACCCCTAGTTCTAGGACGAGACTTGGTCCTAGGAGCGCCAACATCTATGCTCCAGTTCTGTCATAGGTGCTGAGCACAGTGTAGGAGAGAGGACCCCAATCCTCAAGTGGATCTAACGGAGGATCACAGTCACGGATGTGCTTAAGTAGCACCCCGTGACTTCTATCCCATCCACACACCCCCTGTATAACCCTTTGGGTGTGGGTGAACGTCTGCATGAGACACCACTCCTGTGATTGTTACAGGGTAAGAAGACTATTCTAATGAGCACGACCTAATCACATGAGCCCTTTAAGTTTGGGTCTAGAAATCAGACATGGCAAGCCAGAAAAGCAAAGCACAAGAACCATAATGCACTTCTTGGCAGCTTGAAGATGGAGGGGGACACACGAGAGGCCTTCAGCTGCCAGCCAGAAAGGAGGTGACCGCAGCCTGACACTGCAAGAAGCTGAATTAGACCAACAAGAATGAGCTTGGAAGCCGAGTTGACTCCTAGTCTCCCAGTGAGGCCGCAACCCAGCTGACACCCTGATTTCAGGCTCGAGGCACCTGAGCAGAGAGCACAGCCACCCTGAGCCTGGTCAGCACCTACAGAATAGTGAGCTTGTGGAATTTTAAAGCTGCCAAGTTTCCGCCGTGTGGCAGTAGAAGGTTAATACCATCTCCCTATATAGTAATGATCGTCGTGCATCCCGTGAAGAAAAAGCTCGAATACCCATGCATTATAGGGGAACCAAAGCTTGGCTGCGGGGTTTGGGACATCCCCTTTCAGATAAAATAGTGTCTGGGATGACACATGACTGTCTCTGCTGTTCTCCTAGAACAATCTAGCCATCAGCAGAGGCTTAAAATGCTTAACGAGGCTCGCTAGACCAGAGTTGGATTGAATCAATGCAGCTGAGATCAGAAATGGTCAAACCTCCATTTAGAGGGCCTCCATCAACTAGCATCAAGCTAGAATCTCCACCTTGTTATCTGTGAATGGAGACCTAAGCCACTCGGACCGTGCAGAAGTCTTCTCAGGAGACATTAACAGCTGACATCTCCCAGGCTGGAGCCATGCTCACCCCACTGATGTCAGTTCCTCCCATTAAATGTGAATCTGAGTTTCTCAGAAAATCTTTAAGACTAGTTCCCCCAAGAAGGGACTGTTTTATATGGTAAGATAGGAAGAGAAATCTGATCGCTAAGGATCTGCTTTTGAGTGCCAAATCTACACCAGGAGCTTCTTCGAGCCCGTTTGCTTCTTGGAAAGGGTGTGCTCTTTCCAAGGATGGCAAGATGTTCAGAGGAAGGAATTTGTCTGGCCTAAGTTTCACATCACATCTCGTCTTTGCTCCCTTAAGTGTCATAAGGACTTCTTATAGGGAGTAGGGGGACAAGCAAGCAGAACCCTCAGGCTGAGCATGGGGACAGGAAGTACTTTTGAGATGAAAGCCAATATCATGTGCATGGAAAATGTCTTCAGCAAGTCAGTATCAAACCCAGTTTGATATTCTAGGGTCATCTTGAGCCTGAACTCTAAGACCAACTGAGCCTGCTATATGGGAGCAAAATTTGCCATGACGATTAACTTGTGCTGATTTTTAGGAAAACAGAAGACGCAAGAAGCTTTGTTACCTCTCCCTTAACTGTCTAAAAGAACGTAAACGCCCTGTTCCCTGGGCGAGGGGGAAAGGCAACCGGAGATATCTACAAAGAATATGGGCTAAACCTGGTGGAAACAGCAACCCACTCCAGTATTCTTGCCTGAAAAATCCCATGGAAGAGGAGCCTGGCAGGCTACAGTCCATGGGGTCGCAAAGAGTTGGGTGTGACTGAGCATACACATTAGACACAAGGAAGCCAGCTTTGCCTCTGACTTGTTCATTCCTTTGAACCTTCCTCATCCACAACTGTGCCTGTTCTTTGGCTTCTCTTTTGAGCTCGTTCTGACATCTTAAACAGTTCCCTCATGATCATGAGTTCAAAAAAATCTAACACATAAGAGAATATGGGCTAGGTGTGGAGGTGGAGACTTGGCAGGGTGGAAAGACCAGAGTCATTGTGTCCCATTGACCCTACACGTGGCCCAGTGACTAGACACTTGAATGTCCGTCTCCATGTGAATTGCCTTCCTTGGCTTTGAGCTACCCGAACTATCCACCACCCTCTTGTCTTTACTGAAGACGATCTATAAAGGTGAAGGCTTTCAAGACATGGAAGCAACCTAGATGCCCATCAGCAGATGAATGGATAAGGAAGCTGTGCTACATATACACCATGGAATATTACTCAGCTGTTAAAAAATTCATTTGAATCAGTTCTAATGAGATGGGCGAAACTGGAGCACATTATACAGAGTGAAGTAAGCCAGAAAGATAAAGAACATTACAGCCTACTAACATATATATGGAATTTAGAAAGATGGTAATAACCCTATATGCAAAACAGAAAAAGAGACACAGATGTACAGACAGACTTTTGGACTCCGTGGGAGAAGGCGAGGGTGGGATGTTTCGAGAGAACAGCATTGAAACATGTATATTATCTATAGGGAAACAGATCACCAGCCCAGGTTGGATGCATGAGACAAGTGCTAGGGCCTGGTGCACTGGGAAGACCCAGAGGAATCGGGTGGAGAGGGAGGTGGGAGGGGGGATTGGGATGGGGAATACATGCAACTCCATGCCTAATTCATGTCAATGTATGACAAAACCCACTGCAATATTGTAAAGTAATTAGCCTCCAACTAATAAAAATAAACGGTAAAAAAAAAAGGTTAAGGCTTTGACCATTTTGGTGACTTAGTTTTCTTGAACCACTCCCCCCTTAACCTTAACCTTTTGTTTTTCTCCAGTTCATCCATCTTGTGTTGATTTAGTTCTTAGAGCAGCCAGGAGAGCCTAGAAGGGTAGAAAAAAATTTCTTCCAACACTGCTGGGACTGTGGACTGAGCTTATTGGACTAATACAGAAGTGATTCCAAAATATCATGGATATGTGTGATCTTAAGGGTCCACACCAACCCGAGAGAATATTCCTTTTTAAAAAACTAATTGAGGTATAGTTGCTTTCCATGGACACCAAGGGGGATTGTGGGATGAATTGCTTTCACTTCTATACAGAAGCCGAGGCATGCTCTCACCTCCCCCTGGAGCCTCAGTCACTTCTGAGCATCTCTTTTGTTCTGCAAACACTCAGCATCTTGCTCCTGTGCTCCTTTCTTCCATCCATGTGTTCCTGCTTGGTGCTCAATTCTGGGAAACCAAACCTTGACCAGCTTTCAGCATTCAACCCACTTGGACAAAGCTGGTGTGCGATCTAGCTCAAAGTCTAGTCCATGGTGATTCAGGAAGCGGAGAGTCGCCAGTGTCCGTAGGGAACCGTGTCCTAAACACTTGCCAGATCCTATGGAATTTAACCCCTGCTCCCTCTCCTAGCTCACAGTGTCTGCTTTTCCTCACCTCAGACTCTACCCTATCTGGCCCCCAGGTCTATGCAAAGGCACTTCCTCCCTCAACTTCGGCTTCCAAACTCAGATTTTTGGAGACTGAGCTAGTGCAATGTGGGATCCCACAGAAGACTACCTAGGGAGGCCATCCACCTCTCCTACAAAAAAGTGACCCACTGATGCTCAAAAGCTAACAGTTGGTTTATCCCTCTAACCCCTCCCAACCCAGAGTTAGAGAAGGCTGGACTCTACCCCAGCAATTGGCATGTATGCAATAAGTTCTGAGGGATCTAAAAGCAGGTACTGCTTTACAGAGGTCTGTAGTAGACTTTCCTGGTGGCTCAGGTGGTTAAAAAAAATCTGCCTGCAATGCAGGAGACCTGAGTTCAATTCCTGGGTCAGGAAGATCCCCTGGGTCAGGAAATGATCACCCACTCCAGTATTCTTGCCTGGAGAATTCCATGGAAAGAGAAGCCTGGCAGGTTACAGTCCAGGGGATCACAGAGTCAGACACGACTGAAGCAGCTAACACACACGCTCAGATGAAGGGCCGGGAGTGGCGGCTCGCAGCGAGTTGGGGTGGACTCTGCTGCTCCTGCTAGTTGCCTTTGCCGAAACCCAGGTGCACGTGCTTTTGTCTTGTCTGCTGAAGAATCATTTCAATTCCTAGACTTCACTTCACATTGTACTGACATCTGTCCCATCCTCCCCTGGTTCCCAATCAATGCCATGCCAGAACTGTGTCGGGATGTGCATTATTTATCTCTAATGGGAGCAGAGTTACTCAAGGCATCAATGAATCAATGGATTCACATGTGCCATCAAGACCCTCCTCAATCAATAGGTAGGGGACAGATTCAACAAGGGAGGGGGGATGAGAACAGGAGGGCTGAAGATTTAGGGCAATAAGTGCTGGCCTGAGTCAGAATCTGAGCTGCAGCCTTAGCTCAGATCCCAAGTCTTTCCCCAGATGGGGCCTCAGTTTACCTCATCTGTCTAAAGGGGCAGTGAGGCTAAACCAGCTTAGGACCCCTTCTCCAGCACTTGTCCTTTTAATTAAGAGGCTTGACGTTTCCAGAGACTGTTCCCAGGACCAGCTAGAAATGTTCACGGCAGTTGAAACTAGTTAGTTTAACTAGCTCAGGCACCTTCGGAAGTTGAGTTTTGGAAAAGCCATTATTTTTACAACATAAATGATGACTCACATACCCAGAGGCAGCTGAACCTGGATAATGCTTTCCACGATGGGGTATGGCTTCTTGGATGGTTCTGTCTAGGGTATGGGTTGATCTCATTTTGAGTATGTTAGAAGTAATCCCCCCCCCAATAAAAGATGGTTTGAAAAGTAGAGATTAGGAAGGAGGCTTTAGCAATACATTTCCCCATGTCTCAGGGCTTGGTTTTGTATCTTCTTAGAATAATTTAATGGCATTTAATGATTTGTTTCCATGACTTGGACTCTA
This sequence comes from Odocoileus virginianus, assembly GCF_023699985.2. NCBI lineage: Eukaryota > Metazoa > Chordata > Mammalia > Artiodactyla > Cervidae > Odocoileus > Odocoileus virginianus. Next base: position 56,533,695 of record NC_069685.1, on the reverse strand, counting down.
GCCTTGACTATACGCCTAGAAGACATTTGGGTTTAGTTTTGCTGTCATAAGTCTTTTGTTCCTGAATCTTCTGTCCTCAAGGGGTGAGGTTCTGGTTGTTGGCTGTTGCTTTTTGCCAACTCTTTCCTGGTGAGATCACTGCTTATTCCCATGGACCACAGCTGTGCTATTGAGGCCTCAGGCTTACCCAGGAGACACCAGGCAGGTAGGATCCCCATGCCCCTTACAGAAGTATTTCTTGAGGTCCCCAAATTGTATTAGAACTAGTTAGAGTACAGTCAGGGGCTCAGGCCTGATTAACATTTCCAACACTGCACACCTTACCCTTCACATCACTCATATTCTACCCTGGGCCTCCCTATCTCTGGGAACACTGCTCTACTTAGCCCACACAACTGGGAGTTCCAGCTTGGATGGCTCACTCCCCTTCATACCCAACAGCCCATCTTTTATCAAGTCCTATTTCTTCTTCTGTCCCCAATCCATCTTCATCTTAGCATCTTCACTGATACAGGCTTGGACCCCAGCTCCACCTCTCATCCGGATAACTGGAGTATCTTCCCTGTTCTCCCTACTTCTTGCTGCCTGTTATCAACTTGAGACAGCACCAGTGATTGACAAATACTTAAGTTTTGATTGCTGATGTCCTCACCCATCATCTCTGGGATAAAGTCTGAAATCCATTCACCATGACAAGATCCCACAGAATAGGGCTCCTGCCCAGCTGCTCTCATCTTAAAGATGCTGCCACCACCCCACATGCTTATTGCACTCCAGTCATTGTGCTTTTGTGCTTCATCCCAAACAGATTCCTACCTCAGGACCTTTGCATCAGCTATTCCTCCTGTGAGGCGAGCAGAAGTAACGCCATGGCAGGCAGCTTAGATTAGGAGTAGGCCTTCCTACTTCTGGGTGGTAAGATTATCAGGCCACCTGGATACAACCAATCAGCTTAACACTGACCACTGTTTGCCAATTAGGAACGGGGCGGAAACCCCCGGGAAAGTCCTGCGCACGTGAAAGTTTTGAGTGTGTTTGACCAATGAAATTGCTTTGCAAACTTGTAACCAATCCACTTAAACCAACTACCAATGGCGTGTGCTAACCAATCCGCTTAAACTATCTACCAACGGCGTGTGCTCACCCTATAAATTTGTGTAACAGCTTGGGCTCGGGGCTCTCTGACCCCGCGCCACTGCGTTGGATGCGGCAGGAGCCCTGACTTGAGTCAGCAATAAACTTCCCTTTTTGCGAGTTGCATTGTCTCGGAGGCCTTCTCTCTTCCCGCTCGGGGATTCGGACATCGGGCATAACACCTCCCACTTTGGAAGTTTGAGATTTTTGCTCAGATTTTACCTAAGTCATGCATCCATTCGTTCTCAGATGAGAACTGAGTTACTGAATCTAAAGTAGCCAGTGAACCCTATACTGGATTCAGGCACAGGGTGTGTGAGGTACACTGTATAAAGTATTCCTGCATTGGGTATTGTTTAGTCTCTAGATTGTGTTCCAACTCTTCTGTGACCCACATGGACTGTAGCCCCCCAGGCTCCTCTGTCCGTGGGATTTCCCAGGCAAGAATTCTGGAGTGGGTTGCTACTTCCTTCTCCAGGGGATCTTTCCAACCCAGGAACTGAAACCATGTCTCCTGCATTTGGCAGATTCTTTCCCACTGAGCCACCAGGGAAGCCTGCACCGGGGTATGGATTCTCCAAATGTATCATAAGTGCCTTCTCCCAGCAGGATTAAGAAGCCTCATGCAGATGACCATCTTGAGTTAGGGAGGAATTTCTTGGGGAATCTTTCACAAGAAATGAACCTAGGCAGAGTGCACATTTCAGGAACATTTATGCTTTTTCTCAGAGAGCCATTCTCTTTAGTCTTATTGCCAACCCCGAAAGGAGTCTGGTCCTCACACCTAACAAAGGTAAGGTTCTCATAAGTCAAATGCAACTATCAAAGACCAGATTGATGTCAGAATCCAAGTCCAGGTTTATGAAAAAGCTAGATCATTATTCTTGTTCTTGGTTCAGTGTCTGACATTTAGCAGGTGCTTAGAGTTTCTTTTTATCCCCTTATTCGACCCTAGATGCCAACATTTTTATTGGCTTGGATCTCAGGTGATACGTGATTAGAAGCAAAGCCCTTAATATCTAAGAGCACAAACAATCAGGTTTAGAGATCAGACCTGCTGTCCTTCGAGCCCAGTCTTGGCTCTGCTGCTGCTGCTAAGTCGCTTCAGTTGTATTTGACTGTGTGTGACCCCATAGATGGCAGCCCACCAGGCTCCCCCATCCCTGGGATTCTCCAAGGCAAGAACACTGGATTGGGTTGCCATTTCCTTCTCCAATGCATGAAAATGAAAAGTGAAAGTGAAGTCGCTCAGTTGTGTCCAACTCTTTGCGACCCCATGGACTGCAGCCCACCAGGCTCTTCCATCCATGGGATTTTCCAGGCAAGAGTACTTGAGTGGAGTGCCATTGCCTTCTGAGTCTTGGCTCTAGAAGGGACTTAATAAAGTATCCAGTCTTTCCTAGACACCCAACTAGGATGCCAGTGGAAGTCGACCATTCCTCAACCAGCATCATGCCAACTTCCCATGAGGCTCCCTCATCCATGACTTTCTCTCTAGAGCCCCCAGTTGCTGCACAAAGTGATGGGCAGCAGCCTTCAGGGCTGTGACAGGGCCACAAAGCTAGCCCACCTCTAATCCCTCTGCTCCAATTTCTGTAGGGCTGTGGGAGGGAGTGATCAAAGCCATTAACTGCTGGGAACCCCAGAACCCAAAGCTGTCCTGGTTACAAGGTGCTGGGCACAAGGTCACAGCCATGGCAAGTGAGTGAGACAAGATCGTGTGACTTCAATCCGACAGATTATCTGGGGGAGAAAGAAGGGGCCACTGGGGGCGGGGAGAGAAAGGGTAACCTAGCAGGTAAGAAGGTGTGTGTGTGCGCTCAGTTGTCTCCAACTCTGGGACCCCATGCCCACCAGATTCGTCCATTCATCCGTGGGGATTCTCCCAGCAAGAATACTGGGATGGATAGCCATTCCTTTTCTCCAGGGGATCTTCCCAACCCAGGGGTCGAACTCACGTCTCTTGCATTGGCAAGCAGATTCTTAACCACTGTACCACCTGGGAAACCCAGGTAAGAACATAGAGGCAGTCAGACCCCCTCATCAGGCTCTCTAGAGTCACAATAAGGAGCTTGCAAGGGCCACCAGTGCTCATGTCACATTATCAAAAGGCTGAGGTGTGATGAATGCCAAGATGTTGGTAGTTACCATCTGCCTAGAGATTAATGAACATGCAGAACTTGAAAGGATACCAAGGAGACACTTCTGATGGCCTCAAGCTGAGCTAAGCTAAATTCAGACCGAGTCACAGGACCCAGGGCAAATGGTTTCCTCCCCCAGCTTTCTCATTTGATGAAGGTGATGATGGTACCTAGCTGGTTGGGTGACGAGGATCCACTGAGAAATGTCATCCCAACTGGGGCAGACATAGGCTTAGTAGAGCCTGAGCTAAACTTGAAGTCTCTAAGATACAAGATTATGAATTTGGAGTACGGAACTCAGCTTAAGCTTCATCTTTAGGGTAAATCAGGAGATTAAGAAGCAGATCAGTACTTAGTACACGCTAAATGCTCAGCACATGGGAGCTGTTATCGGTGATCTAGTTAGGAGAGGAAAGGTCATCCCAGAGCTGTAAAGTGCTCATTACGTTACCACTGCTGGGCTTTCTCGGCTGGCCCAGTGGTAAAGAATCTGCTTGCCAATGCAGGAGACCCAGGTACGTCCCTGCTTCAGGAAGACCCTCCTGGAGAAGGAAACGGCAACCCGCTCCAGTATTGTTGCCTGGGAAAGCCTAATGGACAAAGGAGACTGACAGGCTGCAGTCCATGGGGTTGCAAAGAGTTGGACATGACTGAAGTGGCTTAGCATGCATACATGCATGCAATTCATAAATTATCTAGTGTTTGACTACAGGGAATGGGTGCAGAGGGAGTGAGGCAGAACATGAGAATAAGCTGAGAGGGGGCCCAACAATGCTTGAGGTGGTTAAGAGAATTTAACTTCAGGTAGAACTAGTTGAGGCTTGATGACCAAACTCGTAGCTTACCAAGATCTCTCTACTGCAGATGTAATGCCCCCAACAGCAGCTGAGACCTTAACAGCGTGGGGTAAGCCTCACACTAGAGATCAAGTAGGGGGACCCATGGGGCACAAATCTACCCCCAGGTCCCCAGACTCAGTCCCAGCTGTGCTGAAAGGCGGGCCCCGGGGAGGAGCGCATTGGGTCCTTTCAGTGGTGTTCTTAAGTTAGCTTTTTTGGTAGGAAAGGGGCTCCCACCACTTGGCGTAAGCCGTCTTGACCTCCACTGGGTCCACAGGGTGGCTTAGAGGGGGAAAAAAAAAGCTGTATAAGGAGGTCTGAGCCACCAAGCGCCCCGCTTCCTTCCTTCCTCCCTGCCCGGTGCACAAGGAGCTGAATTCAGAGAAAAGGCAGCGGAAACACGACCATGGGGATCCTTGGGGACCCTCGCCTGAGCTAGTTGGGGCTGCCCCACCAGAAAGCTCTTCCCACTCACAGAAGTTTGAAATGAAATAACTGATTTGAGGCACCACTCTTGCTTTCCCCACTCACCTGTGCCTTGTATCAACACAAAGATTTGATCATTTGAATGATATACCCATGTAATTGACATCACATGATGATGTGCATATAGCACATATGTATTCCCCAGTTTAATGATAAGGAAAACTTTATAAGTACCAGGGCTACATGACTTGCCCAGGAGGACTTCCAAAGGATTTGCCAGGCTAAGGTTCCAGCTTGGGCAGCCTGACTTCAGAGCCCTAGTACCCAATACCCTGCATGGCTCGGACTCTCAGTGAGAAAGACTCTGTGGACTTTCAACCCTACTTTGTGCCAACCCTCCTGCCCCTTTCTGGGTCACTGTTGACCTGCCTCCCTCAGCTGTGAGAAGTTTGGGAGATGGAATTGAGAAATGCCTACTAAAGTAGAACATTATGAGGTTGTAGTAACCAAGAGCTTTTCCTTACCCATCAAAGAGAAAAACCAGATAGCTTTTAACCCATGCCAGGAGCTGCTCCCAGCTGTCCGAGTTGTAGTTAACATTCTCCACCTTCTCTCCCTCCTTCCACGCTTTGGAAGGTAGGCCTTCAGAGCCCAGCATCCTTACAAGGTTACACAGTAGCCAGCGTGGAGCACCGCCCTGGAGAAACTGGACTGGAAGAGGAGCAGGTTCACTGAGCATGCCCTGTTTGGCCCGACAGCCCAGCTAATAGAAATAGAAACTCCGTTTTTTTCATCCGATTTCCCCGTTACAGTCAACACGCCCCATGTGGAGCCCACAGACCGCTCAGAGGCTGGGGTCCTGCCGTAGACAGGACCTCAGAGAGAGCTTTGAGATGCCGAAAAGTAGCTTTTTACTTCTTGAAAGCTTCAAGGAAGAGAACAAGGCTAGCCGAGTGGCCTCCCAATAGACAGCTTGATTGCTTCCTCTTTCATTTGCCTCTTCAACCCCCCTTCACAGCCCCCAGAAGACAGACAAGGAGTGTAGGGGTGTCAGAGCCTAAAAAACTCCCACATAGAAAAGACAGATTCCCCCCACACACACACTATGAACTCTGGACCACCTCTGCCCCCCAGCCACAGTTCCAGCACCCTTTTCATCTCTAAGGAAGTTCCCTGCTGCTCTTTCTTCCTCCTCTGGGTCAAAAAAACCTTGAGTCTACACCAGGATTTTCCTAAACTCTAGAACATCTTAAGAAAGAGAAAGCCTAATCAGCAGCCACCAGACCCCTACCCCCAATAAGGCATCCTGGTTTACATAAAAGAAAGCATCTTCTATACTGACTCCCGCCCTTCCCCTAAAAGGACGGCAGGCTCCAGAGAAAGGAGTTGAAGAGGGGCCCAAAGCGGTGCTTTTAAGGCTTCCCACGGTGCCGCCCATGCTGCCTATTGGCTGGTTATGTCCCTCCCAAATGATGTCCACCTGGGCCCACAAGTGGCTCCTGCAAGTATTTTATTCCAGGTGTCACTTATTAGGAGCATGCTGGGAGGCTCCCAGTTGATGCCAGCTGTCTTGGTGTAATTAACAGCGCCACCTTCCACTGTTAAATGTGTCCCTGTTTGGATAATAAAGGGAGGCTCTCCCTAAAGATGTGTGTCCTTCTATAGCCAATGTGAGCCTGTGGAAGCTGTCTCCCACCAGAAGGTCATCATCAAGGACAAAGCCATTTGCGGGGGGGGCGAAGGAGGTGTCAGAGTGTCCTGGCGATTTCCCCAGCTCATGTGAATAAGCTGGGGCTGTAAACTCAGCTTCCCAAAGCCTGGCCAGGCTCTAACATAACCAGAGCCCCCCCCCCCCCCCCCCCACCCTCCATACCCAATTTTAGCTAGACAGTTGCTTGAATTTAGGGTGTTCTCTTGAGAGGTGGGGGCTTCCCTGATGGCTCAGTGGTAAAGAACCCACCTGCTAGGCAGAAGATGCAGGTTCGATCCCTGGGTTGAGAAAATCCCTGGAGAAGGAAATGGCAGCCCCGTCCATGGGGTTGCAAACAGTCAGACGCAACTTAGTGACTAAAACAGCAACTTAACAGCTGGATGTGACATTTTCATCCATGGTTTTGTGTAAGTTCTCCCTCCTTAAACTATTTGTATTAGGTTGGCTAAAAAGTTCTTTCAGATTTCTCCTGTTACATCTCACAGAAAAATCCAAATGAACCTTTAGGCCAAACCAATACTAAAATCCATACCACTGCGAGTCCAAATTCCAGCTCTGCCAACTGAATCATTGTGAAGTCTGGGTAAGTTCATTCACCTTCCTTTGCCTCCATTTCCCGCTCTGAAAGTTCGCACAATCTAGGGATGTTATGAGGATGAAATGAGTTAAGTCTTCAGAACAGAGCATGGGATATAAGTGCTGTAAAGGTCTCTATGAAAAATAAGCAGAAGGAGAAAAGAAACAGAATGGATAATTCATCTCTGAGCTGGCTTTTTAATTCATGCTCAGCATTACACATTGGAGAAATTGCTGTTACCAACATCCGCACTTGGCAGAAAATTAAGATACAGAGGTTCAAAGATATTCTATTCACAAGAGTACCTAAGAAGAAAGTGGCAGGTTTGATTTAAAAAGAATGAAATAACACCATTTGCACCAGCTTGGATGGACATAGAGATAATCACACTAAGTCAGATGGAGAAAGACAAATATATGATAACGCTTATCCATGGAATCTAAGAAAAATGATACAAATGTATTTATTTTCAAAACAGAAATAGATGCGCAGACATAGAAAACAAACATGTGGTTTCCAAAGGGAATAATGGGGGGGGTCATAAATTAGGAGTTTGAGGTTAACAGACACACATTACGATGTAGCATGGGTAACTCTGCTCAGTTCAGTTCAGTTCAGTCCCTCCGTCATGTCCAGCTCTTTGCGACCCCATGAACCACAGCATACCAGGCTTCCCTGTCCATCACCAACTCCCAGAGTTCACCCAAACCCATGTCCATCAAGTCGGTGATGCCATCCCACCATCTCATCCTCTGTCATCGTCCCCCTTTCCTCCTGCCCTCAATCTTCCCCAGCATCAGGGTCATTTCAAATGAGTCAGCTCTTCACATGAGTTGGCCAAAGTATTGGAGTTTCAGCTTCAACATCAGTCCTTCCAATGAACACCCAGGACTGATCTCCTTTAGGATGGACTGGTTGGATCTCCTTGCAGTCCAAGGAACTCTCAAGAGTCTTCTCCAACACCACAGTTCAAAAGCATCAATTCTTCAGCGCTCAGCTTTCTTTATAGTCCAACTCTCCCATCCATACATGACCACTGGAGAAACCATAGCCTTGACCAGACAGACCTTTGTTAGCAAAGTAATGTCTCTGCTTTTTAATATGCTGTCTAGGTTGGTCATAACTTTCCTTCCAAGGAGTAAGTGTCTTTTAATTTCAACTCTGCCCAGTATTCTGTAATAACCTATATGGGAAAAGAATAGATAGATATGTATAGCAGAATCACTTTGTCATCCACCTGAAACTAACACAACATGGTTAATCAACTATACTTCAATTTAAAAAAAAAAGTGGCAGGTTTGGATTTGAATTTGGGTGCTGCCAATTCCAAATTGCATGCTCCTTTTACTGCACAACCAAGCATGTATTTTATTTCTGTTCAACTTAAAACCCCCACACTGTAAGGGCATCTTCTGGTTTCGGCACATAGGAGTTTGCTAAGTCAGCTTTCCCCTATTTATAACCTCCTGATTGTGCAGACTTTGATCACATCCCCTTTGACCATCCTATTTCGAGACTAAGAGGTGATGTGGTTCAGTTACTGAGTCTTCTCAGGATGCAGCCATACCTGAGGGTATTCCAGATCATTTTAAGAAGGATGTGGGGCAGAAGATTGTAAAGAGGGACCATTCAATTGCTGTTAATAATAATTAAACAAATTCCTCCAGACTTGGGAAAATATAAAGCCTATAAGGATACACGATCATTATAACAAAGGAGCCAATACCGTGTCAGCTCCGTGATGGCAGAGGGTTTGTTCTATTTTCTTCACCTCTGTGCCTAAGAACAATTCCTGGCACATGGGCTCCCCAGGTGGCACAGTGGTAAAGAATCTGCCGGCTAATGCAGGAGATGCAAGAGATGCAGGTTCGATTTCTGGTCGGGAAGATTCTCTGGAGTAGGATATGTCAACCCACTCCAGTATTCTTGCCCGGGAAATCCCATGGACAGAGGAGCATGGTGGGATACAGTCCATGGGGTCACCAAAGAATCAAACATGACTGAGCATGCACGAAATAGGTGTTCAGGAAACACTTCTACAATGATGATGAATGTGTGACTGAATGGATGAACACAGAATGAAGGAAACAGTGTAACACAATGGATACAAACATAAGTTTTGACATCAGACATGTGAACTGAAACTCTAGCTCCATCCTGGCTTACACAAGATCATCCCAGGTTTTAACTTGGAAAATCTTGTATCCCAGGAAAGCCTTCTGGATAAAATAGGACTGTTGATCATCATATACACTCATCGTGAAAGTCCCCTGACTTCTCCGAGCCTCAGTTCCCTTAGCTGTAAATGGGATAACAATATTACGGAAACTTATGGCGTTGATGTGAGGATTAAATGAGATACTGTGTATGGAATACTTACCACAGGTGCTTAGCACACGGAAAGTACTTATCAGTGGGCCCTCTGAATCTTGAAAATGCATCCTGCTTCTTGATACTTGTTCCTGAGCCTGATGAGATTGGGGTCCTTGGTTTTAGGACAGAGGAGGAAGGCAAGCCACCTACGGGCCAAAAAGCTGGTGCCTGTTGGCGGCTTTCCTCAGCAGGGAAGTGGCCTCCCCCCACACCCACCCCCCCCACCCCCAGCTGCTTTCTTAGCCATCATATCTGGCGGCTCCGTGCTGATTTCCAACAGATGTTCCTCTAATGAACCACACTGGAATCTCAGGCCCTTAATATAGTGCCGGGGTGTGATAAGTTCGAAATGGCTGTCATCATGGCCCGTGAGGATGGTCTGGCCATTGTTTTAGACTGTCTTCCTCTGATTGTTCTGTGAAGGGGAATTTATTTTCTTCCATCACCTCTTCGCCCCATACAGCCCTCTGCCCCCCTCCCTACCCCCCACTCTGGGGCCCCAGCTCCTGCCCGAATTAAAAGTCTGAACCTTTGAGAGAATATTCAGTGTACCGTGATGAGGGGGGATGACAGAACGAGGGGATGGGAAGGAGGGGTGGTTCAACAGAGACCCGAAATCGATATTCTCGGGGTACGATCATGCAGATTCACAGACTCCCAGGTGAAGAGCCAGCTCCTGGGGGACCTGATGCAGATATTCTCTGAGCAGGAGGGATTGTGGTCCAGTGAGGAGGCCCTGGTGTCTTGCAGCTGGGGCTCAGCAGGGGGTGTCCATTTACGCAGGCGCGGACCTTCTGGATGAACAGAGATGGGGATGGGGAGATGTTTCCAGTCCCTGTCTGGTCACGTCTGCTTCGTCTGAATGATCTCAGCGCCCTGGTCTGGTGGGGTCAGGAAGCCTTCCTGAGGGTTTCCTAAGTGCCAGCCACTGATACACACAGTCCAGGGACAGACTGCCCCGAAAGCGTGACAGCAAACAGCTCATTGATAGAGAATCAGAACCCCTACCCTCTGTCTGGGTCTCTGTGCTATCTGCATCAACTAATAGCAAGAGGCTGGATGCTGTTTCTCAGAATACATAATTTCTGCCAATAACAATAAATCAATAAATAGCAAACATTTCTGAGCTCTTACCGAAGCTTAGGCGCCGGGCTAAATGTTTCCCATATATCATTCATTTAATTCTCTCAATGACCTCATGAGGTAGACGCTCTCATCTCAATAGGTAACAAAGGCCCAGAGAAGTTAAGTCACTTGACCAACAGCACACAGCCAGCCCGTGGCCAAGGCAGCATTTGAATTTGAAGAGAGCTGACTCCAAAGCCTAATTTTAGCCACTCTCTAAAGTGAGCATCCAAATTCCAGCTATTCCAAATTTCTGGTTGTTGAGAGACTAGGAAAACAATTCCACCTATTTTGTTATAAGATACTTAAAGAAAATCTATTTAGCTTCATTCTTAACAAAAGACTAGAACTGGGTTTTTCATCATGTAATCAGAGCAACATAGAGAATCCAAAGAATCTGTTGCATCGAACTTTCTCATTTTATGGGAATTAACCTATGATTCGTGGTCTTTCTCCTGACAATAAGTTCTTCAATCCTCTGATATTCACTTGGGGGAAATTTAATCCATACAGAATTCACACCGTACAGCAACCATCCCTATAGAAAGAACCTTACAAATTATTCCTGTATGGAAATATCATTGCTATCCACAATATTTGAGGGGGATTCAAGGAAAGGTAAAAACCAAACACAGCAATAAGAAGAAAGAACATAAATAACCCTCTCTTGGTATCTTCAATGAATCAGTGCAGAGGTCTACAATTTTTTTCTGCCAAGGCCCACAAAGTAAATGTTTTAGGCTTGGCAGGCTATACAATCTGTCACAACTCTTCAACTCTGCCATTGGAGCAAGAAAGCAGCCATAGACAATGTACAAGTGAATTAGAGTAGCTGTGTTCCAATAAAACTTTATTTACAGAAACAGATGGGGAAGGGGCTGGCACAGTTGATAACATACAGATAGGATTTGAACCTGGTGACCTGACTTTGCCGTGTGTTGGTAAGCTTTTAATCTAATAAATTTAAATCTAATATCAAAATAAATAATCCAAATAAATAGCCTTAAGTGAAAGCTTTGTAAATGCCAGTTTCTTTGTGTGTTAAAGAATTAAACACACAAGGGCATCTCTGGTGATCCTTGCAGTGCAGGAGGGCACAGGTTTGATCCCTGGTGGGGAGAAATGAGGCCCCATGTGCCATGGAGAATTTAAGCCTGCATGTGCTGTAACTGCTGAAGCCCGTGAACCACAACTAGAGAGCCCATGTGCAATGAAAGATCCCACAACCAAGACCCGGTGCAGCCAAATGAATAGACAAATAAATAAAATAAGTGAAAAATAATTAAATGCACAATGTGTCCTATATGCTCAACCACTGAACAGTCATCCAAACTTCATGATGTAGCTACTGTCATCTCTGGTTCTAGGGCAGTACCCGCCACCTAAGAAGGACTCACTCCATCCTAGTTGAGTGACTCAGTTTCCATTTTAGGGATGGGGGAACAGAAGCTCAGAAGGTTTAGTTGTTTGCTCCAAGCTTTTGAGCCCATAATAAACACTCAGTAAATTTCAACTCCAAGACAGAGCTAGAATTGGAAACCAACTATGTACCAGCAGGTGTGAGGCGTGAGACTATTAAAAGTGGTTTATGAGAGGGGCAGACTGATCCTAGCAGTTGCCTGGACTTTGCACAGTTGCCCAAGTGTACAAAGTCTCAGCTATCCATACATATTGCTATATCTCCCACCACCTGCAGCTGACATTTTTGCCTTCACATGGCTTCCTAAGCACAGATGTTTTGGGAGACCATCTAACTCAACCAAGCCAGCCTAGCTCCTGCTCTCAACCCTTTCTTCCTCTTTGGTGAAATCCCAACTCTCTTGAGTGAAGCTTCTCAAGGGCAGGGGAGGGAAAATGGGCCACAAGGGGCTCTGGCCACCTGCAGGCGAAGAGCAGACGTATACTGCGCAGCAGCAGAATGCCAGATCTTTGTCTAGACGCTGGACCCCATCACTGCGAGCCACCCCTGCCCCCAGTGAGATGGATGCTATTGAACACATCCTCCTCTTCATCCTATAAGTTGCTCCAGTCACATACGACTCTTTGGGTTCTACGGACAGTAGCCCACCAGGCTGCTCTGTCCATGGGATTCTCTAGGCAAGAATACTGGAGTGGGTTGCCATTTCCTTCTCCAAGGGATCTTCCTGACCCAGGAATTGAACTGGCATCTGTTATCTCTCCTGCATTGGCAGAAGGACTCATTCTAGGGATGTGGACACTGAGTGCATCCATCAAGATCTTGCAGGAGGGACACCCCTGGTGGTCCACTGGCTAAGATCCCACACACTCCCAATGCAGGGAGCCAAGGTTCGATCCCTGGTCAGGAAACTAGATCTCCCATGCCACAACTAAGAGTTGGCATGCTGCAGTGAAGATCAATAATCTTTTGTGCCATGACTAAGACCCAGTGCAGCCAAATAAATAATAAAATATTTTTAAAGATCTTGCAAGAAGCTGATGGTCCATTCATGCGGGTAGTAAGAGGTGAGTTTAACAAAGGGATGATTTACAAAGGCGCAAGTGGATTTGGTGCAGCACCCCAGGCGAAATACCAGGAAGGAAACTCTGTACCTAACTGTGGTAGACAGAACAATGTCAAACTCTCTCCCACTAAAAATGTCCACATTCTAATTCTAGAACCTGTGAATACAATACCTTACATAGCAAAGCAGACTTTGCAGGTAAGATTAAGCTAAGGATCTTGTAATGAGGGAATGATTGGGTGGGACCAATGTAACCATGAGCCTCCATCTGAGAGAGAGGCAGGAGATGTGCCTTGGAGCATCGGGGATGAACTTTGAAGATGAGGAAGAGGCTACGAGCTGAGGAATGCAGGCAGCCTCTAAACACTGGAAAAGGCAAGAAAATGGATTCTTGCTCAGCACCTCTGGAAGGAACCACCTTGCTGATACTACAACTTTAGCCCCAAACTGATTTTTACACTCATGACCTCCAGAATTGTAAGGTAATAAATCTGAGTTGTAACAAAATGATAAGACAACCCACACATTAGGAGAAAATATTTGCAAATGATGTAACCAATAAGGGATTGGTCTCCAAAATTTATAAACAGTTCATGACGCTTAACAGCATCAAAACAAATAACCCACTTGATAAATGGGCAGAAGACCTAAGTAGACATTTCTCCAAAGAATACAGATGGCCAATAGTCACATGAAAAGATGTTCACCATTGCTAACTATTAGAGAACCCCAAATCAAAACTAAGAGGTATCACCTCACACCAGCCAGAAGGGCTATCATCTGGAAATCCACAAACAATAATGCTGTAGAGGGTGAAGAGAGAAGGGAACCCTCCTACACTGTTGCTGGGAATGTAAATGGTACCGTCACTATGGAGAACAGTAGGAAGTTTCCTTAAACTTCAGTTACCATATGACCCTGCAATCCCACCCCTGGGCATATATCTTGACAAAAACATGGTCCAAAAGGACACAGGCACCCACCCCAGTGTTCATTGCAGCACTGTTAACAGTAGCCAAGACATGGAAGCAACCTGAATGTCCATTGACAGAGGAATGAATAAAGAAGATGTGGTAGATATATACAATGGAATATTACTCAGCCATTAAAGAGAATGAAATAATGCCATTTGCAGCAACATGGAGACAACCTAGAGATTGTCAAACTGAATGAAGTAAGTCAGACAGAGGAGAAGCATCATTTGACATCCCTTATATGTAGAATCTAAAAAGATATGATACAAATGAACTTACTTACTAAACAGAGAGAGACTCACAGACTTGGAGAAAGATCTTATGGTTGCTGGGGGAGGGACTAGGGGAACGGATAGTTAAGAAGTTTGGGATGGACTTGTGCACACTGCTGTATTTAAAATAGATAACATAGAACCTACTGTATAGCCCATGGAACCCTGCTCAATGTTATGTGGCATCCTGGATGGCAGAAAAGTCTGGGGGAGAGTGGAAGCATGTGTATTTGTGGCTGAGTCCCTTCCCCATTCACCTGAAACTACCACAACAATTTCTGTGAATTGGCTGTAACCCCATACAAAATAAAAGTCTTTAAAAAATAAATCTATGTTGTTTCAAGCTGTTAAGTTTGGGGTAATCTGTTACAGCAGCAACAGGAGACTAATACACGTCCCTAGACTTGAAGGAGCAGAGAGAGGACTGCCTGAAGGGAGCTGGGCCATTTGGGAATATACACAGCCAGCCAACAGAAGGATCCAGACGATAAATACCCTGAGCGCCTGCCTGCTCCGTCGGCTCTCTCACCAGGCCCCCACTGGCCAACTCTAGCTGTAGGACAGAGGGGTGGACAGTTGCTGGGGAGGGGTGGTGAAGAGCTGGGTAGACAGAAATCCAGCCCAAAGGCAGGCAAAACTGTTAGCACTGGGCTCAGAGAATAACCACTTGGCTATGATAACACAGTAAAGGTCAGATTCCAAAAGGATGTTGTCAAAAACAGCATGAGGAAGAATGTAACATGTGCTACTTTTGTGTAAAAGGGAGGGGAATGAAGGTTTATCTGCCTATTTACTTGTTCATGCATAAGAAAACCGAAAGAATATATAATTAACTAAGAACTGAGGTCACCAGAAGGTGGGGGTGGGAATTGGGCAGAAAAAAGGCATGAATAGGAAATAAACTTTTACTCTATTTTCTGGGATATGAACAAGATAATTTCTCAGAAAAACTAAAAAAAAAAAGGAAGAAAGAGCAGGAAAGAAAAGGAGAGGAGAGGAAGAGAGGATATGAACATTGATTCTCTCCAGCTAACTTTCAACAAGTTGCTTTTCTTGTTTTTTCTTTTGCAAGGACTGCAACAAAATAGAATTGCAAGAAAATATAAGCTTCCTAAAATGTTTTTGGAACACAGTGAGAGTGGAGAGAGAAAGGAAGAGATGGAGAATCAGAGAAGGAAAGCAAGAAGCTTCCGAATGTTCTCTCATGAACTTAGAATCATACAGTCACAGAAATCTAAACTTGACTTTATTTTTATTTAGTTATTTATAATTCTTTATTGCATTTGTTACACTATTGCTTTTTTTTTTTTATGTTTTGGTTTTTTGGCCACAAGGCATGTGGGATCTTATAGTGCCCCAACCAGGTGAAGTCTTAACCACTGCATTGAAAGGTGAAGTCTTAACCACTGGACCACCAGGGAAGTCTCTTGATTTTATTTTTAATTGGAAAAAAAAAACAGTTCTGAATGATATACAACATCACAGTAGCAGTTGTTATTTTACGGGCACAGATTGAATTTTTCTAATCCTCCCTCCCTTTTGTAGGTTTGATGTGTGATTTGGGAAAAATGGTTTATACCTCTGGTTAACAAAATTCTCCCATTCATGTGAGAAGGGAAGAAAATTTTCAAAAAAAAAAAAAAGTTTTCTCCCATGCAAGGAGTTTTTGCAGTGCTCTGATGGTAATTCTAGTCATTTTCACACTATAGGAAAAGAAATCAGATGGGTCATTCCTTTGAAATACATAGACCCTTTAGCAATATAGAGAGGCATAAAGGAAGGCAGAAAGTCAAAATTAAATATAATCAACTCTTTAATGTGGACAACATTTAATATGATGGTGTGTAGAACTCCATACTTTTTAGAAAAAATTGTCATCCAATCTATTTTGAAACCTGTCTTTGTGAGTTAATAACATGCCATTCAAATGTGCTGGTCATGAATTCTCATTCTACAACCTGTTTTAAAATAACTGCTTTGCCTTCATCTTACAAAGCCCCGTGACTCAAGTCAGTCCCTTCTATTAGACCCCAGTTATTTTCCTTCACATGGTTATAAATACTGCTACTGTGAACATCTTTCACGTGCTAACTGTGTGTACATCCTTGATCATTTCCTTAGGATCAATTCATGGCTGTCAAATTTCTTCATCCAAGACAACAGTTTTATGGCTCTTGTTGTAACAGGGCAAATCCCAAATTTCAGAAAGGCTATACCAATTTAATTGCTTCACTGTGGCCTTTCAAAGGGATCATTAGGGACCCTCATTCTGCTTTGGTTCACCAAATGAGCAGAGATTTCATTTTTCCCTAATTGGAAAAGATTCGGTTAGGAGCATAGCCTAACAATGGTCACTAATAACCCCTTTGATCTGCCCCAGGGAACGTCAAAACAAGTTTGCCCTCCTTCCTCTGAAGGCAATTGGAATTCAATTGTCCAATGAGCGCCTCTTTCTGTCCAGCCATTGCTGACCTTTGGGACATGAAGGACTGTCCTGGGATGTGTTTGGAGCCAGGGAACTTGGCCTCCTTGGTCTGACAATGGCAAATGGACTGTGCCCTGACCCCACCCCCTCCAGGGGCCAGTGGTCCAAGGCACCTAAAATGATAATACATTCAAATTAAACCTCATTGGATGAGAAATTTCACACCCTAGACACATCAACATTTTAAAAAATTATACATGGAATATGTCTTTGGTTCGGCTGAGTCCCCGGGGCTGCTACAACTAAATAGCACAGACTGGGTGCCTTATTAATGACAGATTTTATTCCTCATTGTTCTGGAGGTTGGAAGTCCAAGATTGGGGTGCCACCACAGTAATGTGAGGGCCCTTTTAGGGGTCACAGACTTCACCTTGTGTCCTCACAGGGTGGGAAGGAATAGGACAGTGGTCCCCAACATTTTTGGCACCAGGGGCCAGTTTCGTGGAAGACAGTTTTTCCACAGAATGGGGTTGGGGATCAGTGGGGAGTGGTTTCAGGATGACTCAAGCTCATTACATTCATTGTGTACTTCGTTTCTATTATTGTTACATCAGCTTCAACTCAGATCTCAGGTGTTAGATCCTAGGAGTTGGGGACCCCCCAGGAATCTCTCTGGGTTCTCTTTTATAACAGCACCAAGCCTATTCACAATTAGTGAATGAACACACATTCACTTCCCAAAGGCCCCACCTTCTAATATCGTCACTTTGGGATTTAGGATTTTATCATACGAATTTGGAGGGCACACAAGCATTCAGACTATAGCAGGCTCCCTAGGGCTGGAGCCTGGGATGGAAACTTTTGTTCAAGAGCATTATTGAGGAAGAACTCTCTAGAGAAAAGCCAGGAGGGAGGAGAGGGAGGCAAGTTCAGAAGCCACAGCATCTTGTGGTTCAGCTGAAGTCTGGCCTTGACCTGATCCCACGAGGACTTCAGGAAATCAGATAGCATCACAGAATCGTTTCCCAGACCCCTCGAGGCCTGGGGTCTTTGTACCCTTTGTTAGTCAGTCATTCAAACTGCCTGCCTCCAACATGGGGGATACATGATAAGCAGGAGAGCAATTCTGCATGGAAGGAAGGAGCTCTGAGCTCTTAGCAGCCAACACTCCCAGCAGCTGGGACAGCAGGTGCACCAGCCCAGCAGAAGGATCTACACCAGGTACCAACAGCATCTACACCACATACAAATAAATCATCCTCATAAAACATGGCAACATTTCCGATAAGACTCAAGTGGCAGAGGATGTTCATAACAAGCCTTGGGAACTTCCCTGGTGGTCCAGTGGTTAGGGACTCCAAGCTTCCACTGCAGGGGCACGAGTTCAATCCCTGGTCAGGGAACTAAGATCCCACTTGCCTCACAGTGTGACCAGAAAACAAGCCACAGATTAAAAAATAAATAACTAGGGACCTCCCTGATGGTCCAGTGGCTCAAACTCTGCACTTGTGATGCCGGTGCCGGGTTTCATGCCCCATCAGGGATCTAGATCCTGCATGCCACAACTAAAATTTTGCATGCCACAACTAAGACCTGGTACAGTCAAATAAATAAATACAAATAAATATTTTAAAATATATATGAGTTTTTTAAAAAAATAAAATAACAAGTCCTGTTCCTTCCATCTCAACACAGGAGGCACCACTGTTCACAGTTAGGTGTCTTTCCAGGTTTTATTGGTCTGTGCACCCGCACGTATGTCTAAAGAAAACAATAAACAATGTTGTTTGCTTTCACAAATTGCTTCATACAGATTGTCATAGGTTGAATTGTGTCCTGATCCCCTCCCTGCCCAAGGCCTGCATTGAAATCCTATCTCCTAGCCTCTATGAATGAGGCCTTGGGTAGAGAGAGGATCTTTACAGAGATCGTCAAGTTAAAATGAGGTCAGTCAAGAAATCCTGCTCTATCCTTTGCTAGCATATTATTTGCACAGGTTAGCCAACCACTATGCTGTGAGCCCGGCTTCCCCCGTGGCTCAGTGGTAAAGAATCTGCCTGCAGTGCAAAAGACTCAGGAGACGTGGGCTCGATTCCTGGGTCTGGAAGTTCCCCTGGAACAGGAAATGGCACCCTACTCTAGTATTCTTGCCTGGGAAATCCCTTGGACAGAGGAGCTTGGCAGGCTACTGTCCAGGGGATTGCAAAGAATTAAACACAGCTGAATACATATGTATTATAAGCTGCAAAATACAACCTATGAAGTTTCAGAGATTCCACATATGAGATAAAGGCACTGACATTTGCATTCACAATTGGCCTTGCACAACATACAGAAGAAGAGTACAATTCATGCTCATGGCTTTTTTTTTTCCATTTATTTTTATTAGTTGGAGGCTAATTACTTTACATCATTACAGTAGTTTTTGTCATACATTGAAATGAATTAGCCATGGATTTACATGTATTCCCCATCCCGGTCCCCCTCCCACCTCCCTCTCCACCCAATCCCTCTGGGTCTTCCCAGTGCACCAGGCCTGAGCACTTGTCTCATGCACCCAACCTGGGCTGGTGATCTGTTTCACCCTAGATAATATACATGTTTCAATGCTGTTCTCTTGAAACATCTCACCCTCGCCTTCTCCCAGAGTCCACAAGTCTGTTCTATACCTCTGAGTCTCTTTTTCTGTTTTGCATATAGGGTTATCATTACCATCTTTCTAAATTTCATATATATGTGTTAGTATACTGTAATGGTCTTTATCTTTCTGGCTTACTTCACTCTGTATAATGGGCTCCAGTTTCATCCATCTCATTAGAACTGATTCAAATGAATTCTTTTTAATGGCTGAGTAATATTCCATGGTGTATATGTACCACAGCTTCCTCATCCATTCATCTGCTGATGGGCATCTAGGTTGCTTCCATGTCCTGGCTATTATAAACAGTGCTGCGATGAACATTGGGGTGCACGTGTCTCTTTCAGATCTGGTTTCCTTGGTGTGTATGCCCAGAAGTGGGATTGCTGGGTCATATGGCAGTTCTATTTCCAGCTTTTTAAGAAATCTCCACAGTGTTTTCCATAGTGGCTGTACTAATTTGCATTCCCACCAACAGTGTAAGAGGGTTCCCTTTTCTCCACACCCTCTCCAGCATTTATTGCTTGTAGACTTTTGGATAGCAGCTATCCTGACTGGCGTATAATGGTACCTCACTGTGGTTTTGATTTGCATTTCTCTGATAATGAGTGATGTTGAGCATCTTTTCATGTGTTTGTTAGCCATCTGTATGTCTTCCTTGGAGAAATGTCTGTTTAGTTCTTTGGCCCATTTTTGGATTGGGTCATTTATTTTTCTGGAGTTGAGCTGGAGGAGTTGCTTGTATATTTTTGAGATTAATCCTTTGTCTGTTGCTTCGTTTGCTATTATTTTCTCCCAATCTGAGGGCTGTCTTTTCACCTTGCTTATAGTTTCCTTTGTTGTGCAAAAGCTTTTAAGTTTCATTAGGTCCCATTTGTTTATTTTTGCTTTTATTTCTAAAATTCTGGGATGTGGGTCATAGAGGATCCTGCTGTGATTTATGTCGGAGAGTGTTTTGCCTATGTTCTCCTCTAGGAGTTTTATAGTTCCTGGTCTTACATTTAGATCTTTAATCCATTTTGAGTTTATTTTTGCGTATGGTGTTAGAACGTGTTCTAGTTTCATTCTTTTACAGGTGGTTGACCAGTTTTCCCAGCACCACTTGTTAAAGAGGTTGTCTTTTTTCCATTGTATATCCTTGCCTCCTTTGTCGAAGATAAGGTGACCATAGGTTCGTGGATTTATCTCTGGGCTTTCTATTCTGTTCCATTGATCTATATTTCTGTCTTTGTGCCAGTACCATACTGTCTTGATGACTGTGGCTTTGTAGTATAGTCTGAAGTCAGGCAGATTGATTCCTCCAGTTCCATTCTTCTTTCTCAGGATTACTTTGGCTATTCGAGGTTTTTTGTATTTCCATACAAATTGTGAAATTATTTGTTCTAGTTCTGTGAAAAATACCGTTGGTAGTTTGATAGGGATTGCATTGAATCTATAGATTGCTTTGGGTAGTATAGCCATTTTGACAATATTGATTCTTCCAATCCATGAACACGGTATATTTCTCCATCTGTTTGTGTCCTCTTTGATTTCTTTCATCAGTGTTTTATAGTTTTCTATGTATAGGTCTTTTGTTTCTTTAGGTAGATATACTCCTAAATATTTTATTCTTTTTGTTGCAATGGTGAATGGTATTGTTTCCTTAATTTCTCTTTCTGTTTTCTCATTGTTAGTGTATAGGAATGCAAGAGATTTCTGTGTGTTAATTTTATATCCTGCAACTTTACTGTATTCGTTGATTAGCTCTAGTAATTTTCTGGTAGAGTCTTTAGGGTTTTCTATGTAGAGGATCATGTCATCTGCAAACAGAGAGAGCTCATGGCTTTTGTTGTTGTTCAGTCGCTCAGTCGTGTCCGACTCTTTGCGACCACATGGACTGCAGCACGCCAGGCTTCCCTGTCCTTCACCATCTCCGGGAGCTTGCTCAAACTCATGTCCATCGAGTCGGTGATGCCTTCCAACCATTTCATCCTCTGTCGTCCCCTTCTCCTCCTGCCTTCAATCTTTCCCAGCATCAGGGTCTTTACTAATGAGTCAGCTCTTCACATCAGGTGGCCAAAGTATTGGAGTTTCAGCATCAGTCCTTCCAAAGAATATTCAGGCTTGATTTCCTTTAGGATGGACTGGTTGGATCTCCTGGCAGTCCAAGGGACTCTCAAGAGTCTTCTTCAATACCACAGTTCAAAAGCATCAGTTCTTGGTGATGGTTTGTATCTTTATTTATGTTTAACTTTGAACCATATTAAATAGCAAATAAAAACCATGACAACAGATTAAGAAGAAGAAATCACAGGAGAAAGGAAAAAAGCTTTATAATTTAGTACCTTTCCTGGGACTTTTCTTCTGCTTTTTAGACAAGGACCCTGCATTTTCACTTTTTAACAGGCCCCACAAATTGTGTTTCTGGTCCTGACCTGGAGATCGCCCCGAGTTTCGACTTCAGCTCTCTATTTTTGTTAAAATGTTATTGCTGTCCTTTCTTATGGAGGTGTCTGTGTTCCTTGCTCCCCCATCAGTGTTTGATTTATTCTTCTACTCTGTTCCTGTCTCCCACCCCCTATCTCCTTTCTGCTTGTCCTGGTTGAGGTCTGAAAACAGACGTCAGATGGGAACTGGGAAGTTGCTCAGTCTAACTCGTCCCCAGGAAATGCAAGGGTGGTCCCAGTGAATGGCTCTGAATTTCACTTTGAGGAATAGAAAGGCTCTCCTTTCCTGGGGTTTCCGGGACCCCCACCCCACTTCCTGCCTCCTTCATCAGACCAGCTCCTCTACCATGCCAGTCCTGCACCCCAAATCCCACCGGTGACTTGGGGAGAGGTAGGATAGATCAGGAAATAGGGAATCCCAGAACAGGGTCTGGGATGAGATGAGCTGGAAACTTAGTCACAACTGGCTGCCCTAAACGGGCAGGCAAGGTGCCTCCATGTAAGGGCGTGGAGAGCCCTGGAAGGACCAAAGGGGGAAGAACTGGGCAAAGTCACCCCAAGACAATTAGGGGCAATGCTAGGCATTTGTCAGCTCTGTTCCTCAGCCCAGGGCTCCTTCAGCACGGCCCCAGATGGTCTCCAGACATTCCAGGGTAGTTCCTAAGAACCGGCTTGTGCCACCACTCTGGGGGCCAATAGCCCTGCACGTGGAAATTCACATGTAACCCCAAAATGATATATTTAATGAAGGAAGCAGTGGGATGGGGTACTGCCCACTTTCCTCTCTCCCTGTCTCCCCTCTTGGTTCCATGCAGTCCATATTCACCTATGCGTAAAACCCCAATCCTATCTCTAGAGTCCTGATTCTGGAACATCCCATCACTCAGCTAGGTATTTATCCCTCGGAAATGGAGAAAAGTGCATCAGGAAAGCTACCAAGAACCAAAAGATCCACCCTGAGAGGAAGCCCCTGGCCACCCACACCCGAGTTCTCAGATTTTACCCCATGGCCTTAATTAAAACTATATACCATAGCTGTCAGAGGCTCCCCCAGGCTCTCTGGCCTCCCTGCCCCTGCCTCCATGTGCAGTCTGTTACTCCCCAGGCTGGCCTGGGTCTCCAGAGGCTATGGATTCAGTCAAAGAAGAAATATGAGTTTTGAAATCAGATCATCCTGAGTCCAAACCCAGCTCTATCATCTTGCCAGGTAAGTGTCTAGGGTCAGGTGATTTCATGTCGCCAAGCCTCAATTTTCTCCTTTGTAAAATGGGGCGATAATAAGACCCACCTCAAAGGATTGTCAGGAAGATTGGTAAGCAGTATTTCAGCATGCACGTCTTCCTGATGCACTTATCATCGTAGGAGGCGTGGGTTTGATCCCTGGGTCGGGAGGATCCCCTGGAGGAAAGCATGGTAACCCACTCCAGGACTCTTGCCTGGAGAATCCCATGGACCAAGGAGCCTGGTGAGCCATAGTCCATGGGGTCACAAAGAGTTGAGCACAACTGAAGCGACTAAGCTTGCACGCAGGCAAGATTTGACCGCTGCAGACCTCTCAGCCACAACCATAAAGTGCAGCCACCCTCGCCCTTGCTGGAGGCCCCTGTCCTCCTCCCTCCCCCTCTGGCTCTGTCCAGTTCCTCTCATGGGCTGTGCTCTCTGCTGCCACAGGGACCTTGCACATGCTGTCTCTCTGGCCCCTCCCCTTGCATTTTCATTCCAGCTTAAACATTACCTCCCTGGGGGCAACCTCCTATGACAACATGACCTAATTCACGTTCCACTGTTACACATGCAGAACCATACACCTGTTTTTCATAGCGCTGAAATTTGTGTGGCTTTACATTTAATGGAGAGCAAAGAGCTGACTCCTCGGAAAAGACCCTGATGCTGGGAAAGATTGAAGGCAGGAGGAGAAGGGGGAGACAGAGGGTGAGATGGTTGAATGGCATCACCCGCTCAGTGGACATGAGTTTGCGCAAACTCTGATAGTGAAGGACAGGGAAGCCTTGGGGTTGCAAAGAGTTGGACATGACTGAGTGACTAAACAACATCTGTCGCTGCTCTGGAGCATGAGCTTCATGAGACCAGGGACCACATCTGACTCAACATTGGTGCCCCCTTAAATCCCCTTACCAGCCCAGTCTAGTAGAACCTACTTCCTACTGCCAAGCCCTATTTTTTTTTTCCCCCTGTGTCTGCCCATGCACAAGGCCCAGTATTCGGTAATTAACCAGGAGCAGCCTCAACCAATGAATGGTGGGAGTTGGCATTTGCACCCTTGACTCCCTCACCCCTTGGGCAGGATAACTCTGGGGATGTGCCCAATACTGATTCCCTGAATTGCCCAAGTGAGATTAAGCTCCATTTTTCCACCTGAATAATCCACTCTTTTTTTTTTTTGCCTGCACCACACGGTATGTGAGATTTTAGTTCCCCAACCAGGGATCGAACCTACATCCCCTGAATTGAAAGCAGGTAATCTTAACCACTGGGCAACCAGGGAAGCCCTTGAATAATCCACTCTTGACCATCTGCCTTCCTTGTCTGGGTTCACATCCTCCTTTCCCTGTGCATACTTCCATCATAGCCCTCAGACTACATGAGGGTAAGCCCTCACTTACCCTCAGACCCTTCTCTCAAACCTTGGGGCTTGCACTCAACTTGCACACAAACCCTCGGGTTTTTGGAGAAACTCAAACTAAAACATCACTATTTCCCCAGGACCTAACATGGTGCCAATGTCTAGTAAGCACTCTGTAAAAATCTTACTTGAGTGAATGATGGAATTAACGCATGCATGTAAAGAAAACTCCACGTGATAACAATTCCTTGGTCTCTGGTTGGGTTCACAGAAGACACTGAGGTCAATTGACTACCCCTATCTGGGCCTCAGTTTCTCTATGTGTAAAATCAGCAAGGTTGAAGCTAGGGACTTGGGGAGAGGAGACCTAGGAGGACTTTAATCAAGCAGCTCTCACAGGGGAGGATGTGAACCTTCCCTCCCACCCCCTAATATATTTTTCAATGTTTAAAGACAGTTTTGGTTGTTATCATACAAGTGGGGGAGGCCAGGGATGCTGCTAAACACCCTACAAGGCACAAGACAGCTCCCACATCAAAGAATCATTCAACCCCAAATATCAATAGTCTTGAGGTTGAGAAATACTGCATGAACTTCTTTTGAACTGTAAAAAATCTCTAATTCTAAAATGGCAGACTTCCCTGGTAGTTCAACGGCTAAGACTCTGCACTCCCAATGCAGCAGGCCCAGGTTCAATCCCTGGTCAGGGAACTAGATCCCACATGCTACAACTAAGAGTTCACAGGCCATAGCTAAAGATCCCATGTGCTACAGCCAAGACCTGGAGCAGCCAAATAAATAAATAACTTTAAAGACAACCAAACAAACAAATAAATAAAATGGGATCAAAGTCAAACCCAAAGGGTATATTCACCTGAACTTTCTTTTAGGGGCACAATTACTGTAGTTCATCTACTCATAGGTGTACATTTTTCACTTCTTTTTATCTCTGAAATCAGGATGTATCTGATAATCAATGGTGCATGATAGTTGAATTGGCAGAGGTCTTATTCCTTTTTGTCCGGTACTAACAAAGTAACTGTGTTTCCTCTTCAGTTTGACAACATGTGGTCCTCTTTTTCCACTCCTGGATGTATATTTCATTGGAAATGAGAGAGTACCTTCCTGTTCCAGGAATGTTTGAGACTGTATCTAAGCCTTGTACATAAGAACCCACCCTTTACCAGACCATTTTCCCACTAGAAAGTATTCTCTCAATATGTGATATCAACAGACATTTAAAAAAAAAAAACAGAAAAGAAAACTTGCTCTAGAGCCTTGCACACTTAAAAAAAAAAAAATCAAACAAAAAAAACCCAACTTGCTCTGATCCGAGTCCTTATTTTCTCTCTCCACACCCATGGGGAAAGCTATTCTTCATTTACACCATCAACGTTCTCATTCTTGAGACATCCTCTAGATGCCTCCAGACCTTCAATCCTCAGAGAAACCCCAGTTTGTCACAACTTTAATAAAACACAAAGCACTTGAGAGGGCCTCCCTGCAGAGCCCAAGACTCCAAATGGTCTGTGTAGCATGAGACACGGTTCATCTAAGCTGAACTCTTCTAAGGATCTCCAAAAGGGGTGACCCTATGAAACACCCTTATAATGACACAACCTAGGGTAGACCAGATGTTCGTGCCCATTCTCCCCACCAATCACTATAACTTTGTCTTAGACTTAATGGTCACCTGGGAGATCATTAAATTCATCCTCCTGGTTCCAGGAAAGGGGCTTTTTCATTATTTATCCTTTATGATTCAGTTCATGTTCTAACACCTCTATGAAGCCCAACGAAGTTGAGTTAATGGCTCCTCTCTGTGTTCCCACAGCCCCTTAGATTTATCTGGACCACAACTCTCATCACAGTAAATTGTACTTGTCTTTTGACTTGCCTCTCTCCCATTAGGCCAGTGTACTCAAACTTGAGCCTGCATCAGACTCCCCTGGAGGGCTTGTTAAAGCACAGAATGTTGGGCTCTTCCTTCACATACTTCTGATTCAGAAGCTCAGGGTGGGGACAAGAATTCACTTTTCTAACAAGATCCCAGGTGATGTTGATGCCACACTTTGAGATCCACTGACATCATCCACGAGTTCCTTAAGGTCAGAGATCTTGCTTCTTTGAAACCTATAGAATCCTATCCCATGGTAGGCAGTTGACACACTTGTTAAAAACAAAAAAAATTAAATCAGGTATTAATTAAAGGTGCTAAGAATGGCATTAAACTGTATTTAAAAGACGCATAAGAGGAGTGGCAACAAGTGCTTTGTCTTTTGGGAGGTACTAACCCAGTCAAGTGTCTAATACAAAGATGCCTTACATGGTTTTTTGGTTTTTTTTTTTTTTGCTCCTCAGAGTCTATACTTGGCACTTCATACACATTGTCTCTTTCAATCCATCCCCACAAAACTCAGTGACATATGTTTTATTATCCCTGTTTTTTAGTGAAGTTGGCAAAGACTTGGAAAGTCTTTAATTTTCAATGTGAATTTTCTTACCCCTGGGGTCCTTGGATCTGACAGCAGGCATTTAATTAGAACCATGTGTTAAACAGAATAAATTTTCCTAGAGGTTCAACTTTACTGAAGGAGCTGGGAAAGGGAGGAGATGTTTTGACACATGCATATAACTAAATTGGCAGGGTTCTGTTTTGCCATATTGACCATATCAGAATCATTTTTATCACAAACTATAACACTTAAAGGGCAATTGGCCATGATGCTCTCACAACTTCCTGGTAGTAAAATTCACTCTCCTCCAATTCTGGCTGTATTTGAATGAAGTCACTTGCCTCAAATGGGATTCAAAAGTGTGCTAGTCTGAATTCCCAGCTTATGCTTTTAACAACTTCCTTTTTAAGGGAAAGGGGACATGGCTGGTACAAAACAGGTCGACCAGTTAACTGAGCCATTTTTTTTTTTTTTCCTTACAAGAGTCCTGGGAGTCTGAGGTGTAAAAGGTGAAGTTGGGGCTCTTTTAAGCAAGCATTGTTGAATCCACACCCATCGTCCCATCATCCTTGCTAACAATATAGGAGTTTGGTTTGGGATACCAACAACCTAACTGACAAAACATCCTTGTTCTAGGCAAATCATTGCTGATCCATTCTAGTGTGCCGGATACTGTCATCGATGGCCTCCCTCACAACTGGGAATTACTATGTAACCCCTTTCTGGGAAGGATAAGAAGACAGAGCTTTCAAGGAACATTTTGTAACCTTTCTCTTTGGGGATATTTGTATGATATCTGGAGCTGTGGCAGCCACCTTGAGACTGTGAGAAGAAAAGCATGGTGAATGAAAGCCAGCAGGATAAGAATGGCTGAGAACTGGACTTTAACACTACTGTTAAAAGCTCTTATAACTGTCTTAGACAGCATACCTCGGGTCTCATCTGAGCTAACAGGAAATATTCTTTTGGTTTAAGCCACTACCTGTCACCATAAGTATTCCTACCTGATATATAATCCCAGAATTCATCCTTCCAACACACGCAGGGCTTTGTTCTCCTGCACAGAGAATGCTGTGCAAGAGATTAAGCTAATCCAACTTGCCCATTCATTTTCCTTCACAGCCCAAGCTTTGAGAAATCTACATTTCAAGCAATGATATTCCTAGGTTCCTTAATTCAGTAGGTATCCATCGAGTACCTTCTACATGCCAGGTACTCCTCAGGGCACTGGCATATGTCAAGGAACAAAAGAGATGAAGCCTCTGTTTTATGGTGCTTACATTCTAAATAGGAGACAGAAGGCAAAACACAGAAATATGTCAGGTGGTGATTGATGCTACAGAGAAGAAAGGAGGAAAAAGCAGGCTTAGGAAGGTGGGGGCGGGAAGGGTTGGCTATCTGGAGGGAGGGATGTCCTGCAGACAGAGAAGATTGCAAACACAAAGGTCTTGCTCATGTTCCACGTGCAGCAAAGAGACAACTGTGGCTGGGAATGCTGGCTTCACTCATTCAGGTGGCGCTAGTGGTAAAGAACCCACCTGCCAATACAGGAAACGTAAGGGACAAGGGTTTGATCCTTGGGTCGGGAAAATCCCCTGGAGAAGGAAATGGCAACCCACTCCAGTATTCTTGCCTGGAGAATCTGACAGACAGAGCAGCCTTGTGGGGTACAATCCATAGGGTTGCAAAGAGTCAGACATGACTGAAGCGACTTAGCACATGTGAGTGATGGGAGGGTGAAGGAAACTGAGTTCCCAGATGCAGTGAGGTCTTGCAAGCCATGGTCAGATTTTCTCAGCAGACTTGGAAGCAACAGTCTCTTACCTCAGGCTCCAAGTTCCTCCATGGAACTCCCCGCTTTCCTTTTCCTCTCATGGCTGCTCTGCCTCTGTCTCCATTTGCTCCACTCCA
This sequence comes from Odocoileus virginianus, assembly GCF_023699985.2. Classification (NCBI taxonomy): domain Eukaryota; kingdom Metazoa; phylum Chordata; class Mammalia; order Artiodactyla; family Cervidae; genus Odocoileus; species Odocoileus virginianus. Next base: position 56,505,200 of record NC_069685.1, on the reverse strand, counting down.
GGCCAACCCTAGCACAGTGCCTGACACACAGCACTCAAGAAAGAAAAAGAATTCTCGAATGTGTGAATGAACACCCTTGATGTATACAAGACTCACTGATGAATAAAAATCCACTCTCTGTCCTCTGACTCAACCTCTTTCTGCCTCAATTCTCTTACCTATAAAATGAGGGTTGTTATACTAGCCTTCATGATTTTCTAATTTGCTTCCCTGGTGTCGCAGATGGTAAAGCGTCTGCCTGCAATGTGGGAGACCCAGATTCAATCCCCGGGTCAGAAAGATCCCCTGGAGAAGAAAATGGCAACCCACTCCAGTACTCTTGCCTGAAAAATTCCATGGACGGAGGAGCTTGGTAGGATACAGTCCATGGGGTCGCAAAGAGTTGGACACGACTGAGTGACTTCACTTTCTTTCTTTCTTTTCTAATTTATTTCTTTTAATTGAGGGATAATTGCTTTACGATATTGTGCTGGTTTCTGCCAGACATCAAGATGAATCAGCCATAGATATAGGCATGCCTCCTTCCTCCTGAACTTCCCTCCCATCTCCCATCCCATCCCACTGAGCCTTCTTGTTTTTGTAAGAATAAAAATAAAGACAGCTGTAGATACCATTTTAAATGTCTCCAATCCTGTGAAGAGGACCATCTTATCATTCCCATTCTACAGATGATGAAACTGAGGCACTGAGTGCTTTTGACCTTTGCCCGAATTCTCACAGCCGCTAAGTGGTCAAGTTAGAACTTGAACTGCCAAGCTTGGGGGCAGTCTTAACTGACTATAGAGATGATGCCTGTGGATGAAGAGAGAGCTTTGCAAACTCTCAACCAATGGTAGCAGGAACCGTGTTGATGGTGGTTGTTTGTCAATGTCATTATTACTGCTATTAGTATCATGCTCAGCTGCCCCAGGTAACCAAGACACACACCCCCAATTGTTGTTCAGTCACTCAGTTGGGTCCAACTCTTTGATCCCCCATGGACCGCATCACGCCAGGCTTCCCTGTCCTTCACTATCTCCCGGAGTTTGCTCAAACTCATGTCCATTGAGTCGGTGATGCCATCCAACCATCTCATCCTCTGTTTTCCCCTTCTTCTCCTGCCCTCAGTCTCTGCCAGCACCAGGGTCTCTTCCAAACAAGTCAGATGTTCGCAGGATGGGAGAAACAGGTTACCCATATAGAAGAATAGAACAAAGAAAGCAGAGAGAATTCTGCCTGCCTTGTGAGAGATCTGTATATCCCTCCAGAGGGCCCAGAGTGGGGGCGGGCAGTGTGGAGGTGGGGGCAGTGAAGAGATGCAGAGAGGAGACGAGCACCTTCACCTCCACCCCCAAGCTTACGAGCCGGGCAAACCACACACCCCCAGCTGAGGAATCACATAACCATGGCAGCTGTCCAGACAGGAGAGGCCCGCACCTGTTTGCAGTGTTATTTAGCTATTATCAACCTTCTCATCCAGCTGAAATTCAAAGACCGAAGAATGATGGAGGGGGCTGCATGGGGGGAGGGGGGCAGTCGGGGAAATGGAGGTTAGGAAGTTGGAGAGGTAAGACGATCAAATGTCCTAAATTGCCTGCACTTTAATGCCTTATATAAAAATTTCCTGTAATGCATGTTACCATAAATAAGGGTTTGCTGAACAAGCCCCGGGCAAGACGGTTTTCTAGTGGAATCTCCCAGAGGGAACATTTGGAGCCAGCCCGCTTGTGCCCCACCTCTCAAATTATCTCATTGTAAAAAGTCTGACTCCCAGGGCCTCCATTTACTGGGCTGAACTCAGCTACATCATGTCCTTTGCAGAACACTGCTTAGGATTCACCACTTAGCGGAGGGCCAGTTCCCTTACAGACTTCATCTCTGCTTAAAGAGCTGTTGGGGGGTGAGGGGGACAGGCTCTCTCTCCAGCTTCCTCCTCATCCAAATCCAAACCAACCTGTCAGAGCTGGCAGAGGCCGACAGCATAATCCCCAGTCCTGGCCCGAAAGAACCCAGCCAGATATTGGGGTCACTGGGGCACACTTTGACAGTTCTCAAGGGAAAGCTTGCAGGATGCACCTGGACAATCGGTCCCAGTTTCTCTAGAGGGAAAGATGGAAGAGGCAATTTCTTTGTTGATAAGATTCAGATTCAACTGGTGGTTTATCAAATGCCTGCTGAATACCCAAGGATTGACCTAAACTAGGATAGACGTGGTGGTGCTAATGGTGGCAAAGATGGTGATGGTGGCTGACAGCGGTAAAGGTTGTGATGATGGTGGTGGCTGGCAGTAGTGGTAGAGATGATGGTGGTGGTAATATATAGGGGAGACTGGGAAGGAAGGGATAACACATAGTATCACTTACTACATGCTCTGAACATGCACTGAATCATTTGATTTTCTCCCAATGACCCTAAGAGCCAGACACTATCATATCCCCATTTTACAGATGGGAATAATAACAATAAGTAGGCTGCCCAAAGATCACACTCTTCATGGCTTCGACTTCAATTTCACACCAATTTGGGGCAGGTCAGTATTAAAATCACCATGTCTTGGCAAAGAAAACAGAAGTAAAGAGTGATGAGATGAGTTTATTGGTTCCAGGATTACAGATTGAGTGCATCCAGCGTGCCAAACACTGTTCTGGAAACTGTAGTTACGTCAGCGAACACAATGGACAAGCCCTCTTGCTTTGTGGAGCATGAATTGTAACACCTGAGTCACCTGTCAGCATCCCACAGGCAAGAGAATCCAGGAAAGCGAGAACTTGGTGTTCTGTTTCTGTAGAGAGAGGAGGTCTCTGCCTTCCACAGGATTCATCAAGTGGGGAGCTCCCTGGACACTGGAAGTGGATTTGGAGGCTGAGCAGCCAAAGCGAATGCCCAGTGTCTACACCGCACATGGGCAAACAGAATGGAGTTCAGACAAACACTGGGTGCTGGGACCCAGAGGTGACTCTGATTGTCCCTAACCCTGTGTGAAATTTTCCTACCTAAGCTCAGAGGTTCCCTTTTGCAGTCAGCATTCCTCTTGGCTATGAAGAGATAAAATCCAGACTTAGGGAGAGGGGGCCACTGATACACCAAAGGCCATTGGATGGACAAGCAGAATCTCTTCTCCTGCAGCCCAAGGTGTGAGCAGGGAAGCCCAGAGCACCAGCAGAAGGAAGGCTGACCCCAGTGCATGGCCAAGAATTCCTGGGGCAGGTTTACTATAATAATAAATCTCATTTGTTCCTCAAAGACTTACTGAGCCCCTCCCACGTATCAGGCTTGCCTGAGACACTGAGTGTACGCTGACTTTACCCTAAGTCACCGCTCCTTGTCACACCCCCTTCCCGGCAGCATGGAGACATGGCTGTGTGCTTGCACTTGGCCATCAAAGTGCCTGAGCGGAGGAGCTAGATGGAGGACCACGGCCAAATGGCTTACCCTTAGTTAGCTTCTGTTTCCTTCTATGTAAAATGAGATCAATGATGCTGCTTTTCTCCTCGGGTTCATATAAGGATTCACGGAGATAAAACAAAGCAAAACGCCTGGCATGGATTTTGTTCAATAAACATTAGTTATCGTTATCATAATCCAATGGGAGATGTGGGGTTACTGTGGTTGTCACCTACTCTTGGCTACCTGAGTCTCACCTTATAGTTCTTATTTTCCATGCCCTGCCAAGGACATGCCTCATTCCTGTCACTTAGAGGTAATCACAGTAGGAAATACATAATAAAGCCACAGCAATAACAATCATGGACTTCCCTGGCAGTCCAGTGGCTAAGACTCCACTCTCCCGATGCAGGGGGCCTGGGTTCAATCCCTGGCCAGGAAACTAGATCCCACGTGTTGCAATTAAGAGTTCACATGCTGCAACTAAAGATCCCACGTGCTACAAGGGAGATCAAAGATTCTGCCTGCTACAACTAAGACCTGGTGCAGACAAATAAATAAAAAATTAACAAATAACAATCATAATAGCAACTATACTTATAGTGAGCACTTGCTAGAGAGTGAACCCTGAGCTAAGTTTAAGGTCTCCTACTCAAAATATAGTCCTCAGACCAACAGCAATGGCATCCCCTGGGGGTTGAAATGCGGACCTCCAGGTCCCACCCTGGACTGCTCTCCACCACCGCGTCCAAGGTGGAAGTTTCCAAGCACTTCCGCCACCTGCGAATTCAGGCAGAGTCGGGTTTTGGCAGGTGAGGGACAGCGACACAGAGGGAAAGCCCAAAGCAGAGATCTGGGCAGCAGCGAGAGAGATTCCCGGAGGATGCGCAGAGCGCCAAGTCCTGTATGCCGAAGTGCCAGATCCTTCCGCACGGGAGGAACACAGCAGATGACTGTACAGTGGACTGTACATAGTCTACTGAACCACCAAGAGAGCACTGAGCGCCTCCTGCTGCCTGGAGCCCTTCGTGTTTTCACGTGCACTTTCAAAAATAGATGACAAATATCTTTGCGCTTTCCCAGGTGGCTCAGCGGTAAAGAATCAACCTGCAAAGCAGGAGATCTGGGTTCCACCCCTGGGTGGGGAATCCCCTGGAGGAGGGCAGGGCAACCCACTCCAGTATTCTTGCCGGGAGAATCCCCCTGGACAGAGGCGTCTGGCCGGCTACACTCTGGGGGTCACCAGGAGTCCAATACAACGGAGCACACAATGGACAAGGGATTATTGCACTAGTGAGCCCAGGCTTGCAGACTCCCAGTTACAGAATTCCTCTCCCTGCAGAGCTTTCTAAATTCAAGATCTCTGCCCACAGCTCGGGTGTGTCTTGTCACCGCAAACCAGAAGGAACAGAACTGCCCTTGACTCCCAGCAGCGGCACAAGGGCAGGGGTTCAGAGCTCTCTGGTTCACAGCTTTGAGTTGAGGGCTTCAGACGGGGCCCCACCCAGGTGTTTGAGAGAAGGAATGAATGGTTGGTCCAAACTCACGAAAGTTGTGCTAGCCATCAGTGAGAAGCACTGTTTCAGCGTGAACGCCAGACTCAAATCAGCAAGTTGCTGGACAGTCAAAATAATTTATAGCAGCTGTTTGCAACTGCTGATCATGAACAAAAAAGGTTAGACGCCCTCAGTTAAAACACACACACACATAGATACACATACACGCAGCTGTGCCTTACTACACTGTACACACAATAATTTTTTTTCACCATATGCAATGCTAATTATTATGACTGTAACAATAATAATAGTATTATTATACCAAATCAAGCATCAGAAATTGTTTTCCAGTTTATTGATTGCTTCATCTTCTTGAAACTTCATATTCTATTTTTATCTTTGATTTTTATTTATTTTTTTATTGAAGTGTACTTAATTTACAATATGGTATTACTTTCAGGTATATAGCAGAGTGATTCAGTTATACACACACACATTCTTTACAGATTCTTTTCCATTATCGGTTATTTAATTTTATTAATATATATAGTTTATTGAAGTAGAGTTGACTTACAATGTTTCAGGTACACAGCAAGGTGATTCAGTTATACATATACACATATATTATTTTTGAAATTCTTCTCCATTGTAGGTTATTATAAGATATTGAGTATAATTTCCCTGTGGTTTATTGTAGGTTCTTGTTGTAAAGATTACTTCCTATTCTAAACACTCACACAGTAGAAGAGATGCTTGCGGGGAAACTTATGGATGAACCCTGAGCCACCTTTCTCCCATGTGGAATAATCTGTCTGAAGCAGGACAAATCTTGCCAATCCCGCCACTGGCTTCATTTGTCTTTAAAGATCAGAGAAACCTGTCCTTTGAGAAAAGCCAGGCTGGCCTGAGCCAGGGGGGTTCTGCAGGACCTCAGAGGGAGGCTCTCATCTCAAAAACTGGGCTGCCCTTTTAACCAGCCCTTCATCTCTGGGGCCTGAAGCACAGACAATTGACATCCTCTCCAGCGTCCTATTTCTCTGAGGACTCACAGAGAGTGGCCCTGAGATACAGATGGAAGTGTGAAAATCTTCTTGTTTTGTTTACCAGTATCCACTTGTTTACCATGGAGGATGGCAACCTGGAATGGAAAAGAAGAAAGCGGGGGAGAGGAATGAGGGAAAGGAGAAAGGGAGGAATGTAGAAAAGAAAAGGAAGGAAGGATTTCAGAGTCATTCACACTCCTTAGCTAGGGGCTCTGTGTCTCAGAAAGCTACATTTCCCAAGCTCCTTTGTTCTCTGGATAGCTGGCCCAAGGGAGGTCCTAATAGGAAATTAGAGGGTGGGAGGAGAGGGGAATCTAGGGTGACATCTAGGGGAATCATACCCTAGGTAGATATCTAGGAGAATCTCTTTCTCTCTCTGCTTCCTGTGGCATCTCCAACCTTGACTGGGTCTCCTCTGTCACTCCAGCTCCCATCAGATATTTATTCTCCTCCTGCATGGTCCCAGCTCCTTCCAAGCAGCCCTTATTCTGGTTCCAACTTATTCTAGATGTATCTGACTTCTGGTAATATCACCTCCTTCTGTTTCTCCAGCCCGAGGGCCAGTATCAGCTTCTTGATTTTGCTAGTCTCTGGGTAACATCATCATCCCTTGCTTGACTGCTATCAACTCCTCTGTCTATGATGCAACCAAGTCCCTGTTTTAAATTCCCTCTGCTTGAAAATCCTAGGGTGTTTTACTTTGTTTCATTTTCTTTTCTTAGCCAGATCCTGACTGGTATGCGATGGTCTCATTAATCCAATTTTTAAATGTTGTGTAAATGTGTACACATATCGTATCCTCATATTATACACCTTGTGTGTGCTCAGTTACTCAGTTGTGTCCAACTCTTCATGACCCCTGCCAGGCTTCTCTGTCCATGGAATTTTGCATGCAAGAATACTGGAGTGGGTTACCATTTCCTTCTCCAGAGGATCTTCCTGGGATCTGTCTTCCTGGGATTGGCCCAGGGAGCAAACCTGCGTCTCTTGTGTCTTCTGCATTGGCAGGTGAATTCTTAACCACTGCACCACCTGGGAAGCCCTATTATACACCTTAAGCTAATACAGTGTTATATATTGACCATCTCATTAAAACTTGGCATGAAGTGTGATGTAGATAAGGTCTCTCTCTATTATTATTCTACCTTCTTTTCCACTACCACCTTCCACTCTCCTGAATGCCTCATCTTCTCCAAACTGCCTAAATTCTCAGGCTCTGCTAGTTCCTCCTTAAATGTAACCTGTTCTCAACTAATCTTCACTCCATTTGCTATTTTTGACTAAAGTGTGAGCCACAAAACACTTCCTCTTTACATCTTCCAGGAATCTCTGCATTTGAACCAGAAGCTAACTCTTAACATAAAGAGCTTTACAGGAGAGGGTCATGGGCAGAAGCTTTTTCTGATCTCTTTAGAACACACTTCAGGTGCAGAAGTCACTGTGGCTACTTGCAGGACAATGTCAGATGACATCTGGAGAGTGAGAGCTGGTGGGGTGGTGAAAATGGGGTCTCACAAGCTTAAGTGTGCAACAGGACCACCCGGATAGTGCGTTGTTAAAACACAGACTTGTGGGGCCCCACCTGCAGAGTTTCTGATGTAGCAGGTCTGGGATGAGACTCAAGAATGTAAATTTCAAGTTACACTGATGCTGCTGGTCTGGGGACCACACTCTGAGAACCATTGGATTGAAATAATAATGTGTACTCTTTGAGAATTTATTATATACCCCCAAACTATTATAAACCCTTCACAAATAGCAAATCTTTTAATCATCACATCAACAAAACATGAAAATTGAGATACAAAGAGGCAAAAAAAAAGTCTTCAAAGGAATTCCCTGGTGGTCCAGTGGTTAGGTCTCTATGCTTCCATTGTAGAGGGCACATGTTCGATCCCTGAGGGGAATTAAGATCCCATAAGCCATGTGGTGGGCCTTCCCTGGTGGCTCAGTGGTAAAGAATCTGCCTGCTAATACAGGAGACACAGGTTCAATCCTTGGGTCAGGAAGATCCCCCAGAGAAGGAAATGGCAACCCACTCCAGTATTCTTACCTGAGAAATCCCATGGACAGAAGAGCCTGGTGAGCTATAGTCCATGAGGTCACAAAAAGTTGGACACGACTTAGTGACTGAACAATACAAAGCCATGCGGTGTAACCAAAAAAAAAATAATAATTTTTTTACCTTTAAAAAAGTCTTCAAATCACACTCCTCACACCTGGCAGATTCAGGATTTGAATACAGAGGGTCTGGCTCCAAAGCACATGCTTCTAGCCACGGTGCTGCTGTGTGTCTCAGTGTCCAGGCTGTGGGAAATGGAGAGACTTGGATTCTGGCTCTCATTTTGGTGTGTGGGCCTGGGCAAGTCACTTGACCTGTCTGTGCCTTGGTTTCCTTGACCCCCAAAGGCGCATCCTCACAGTATATGCCATGTAGAGTCATAATCACGAATTCATGAGTGAGGCAGATTCAGATGCCTGGCTCCACAACTCCTCAGCCACCTCCCAGTCCATCCCCAGCTGCAGTCCAGGGCCCCTGAGCTGGCTGGCAGTGTCCCTCCTTTCTGCCTAAAGCTCTTCTCCATGCCACTGCAGGGTGCTCAGGTGTCCTGGTCCTCTCTGGGGGCAGTTCAGAGGTGTGTGCTACCTGGCTCCTCAGGGGGACTCCAGGGAGACCTGCTCACGAACATGTTGTCTGGTCCATTCAGGCTGCTCTAACAGAATACCGTAGCCTGGGTGGCTTAAACAACAGATTTGATTCCTCACAGTTCTGGAATTCTGGAAGTCCAAGACCAAGGTGCAGCAGATTCAGTGTCTGGTGAGGGCTCTCTTCCTGACTTGCAGAAGGCCGCCTTCTTGCAGTGTCTGCATGTATAATCCCACCATGGAGAGTTCCCTGCTACAGACCTCATCTAAACCTGCCTACTTCCCAAAAGCCCACTTCCTATACCATCATACTGTGGATTAGGGTTTCAACCTATGAATTTGGGGAGGGGGGGTGGCACACAAATGTTCAGTCCATCACAGACCTCTAATTGCCTTCACCCCCAGTTTTTTCTCTCTCCTAAATTTCTACTTCCCAGAATCACCTCCCACATAAACCACCTACATACGTGCTCAATCACTCAATTGTGTCCAAATCTTTGCAATCCCATGGACTATCATTCGCCAGGCTCCTTTGTCCATGAAGGATTTCCCAGGCAATGACACTGGAGTGGGTTGCCATTTCCTTCTCAAGGGGATCTTTCTAACCCAGGGGTCGAACCCAGGTCTCCTGAATTACACGCAGATTCTTTACCACTAAGCCACAGGGAAGACCTAAACCACCTACATCTGTATTCTAATGTCAAGATTTGCTTTTGGGGAAAGTAAGATAAATGACGTGTACAAACTATGTAAACTATTTAGCACAATGCCTGGCAACCCACTCTAGTATTCTTGCCTGGAGAATCCCCATGGACAGAGGAGCTGGCGGGCTACAGTCAAGGTATCACAAAGAATCAAACACGACAGACGGACTAAGCACAGCCCTGGCATGTATAATAGTAATAACAGCTACAACAACAGAAGCTCACGGAGAGGACTTCTTTTATTTATTTTTGACTGCCCTGGGTCTTCACTGCAGTATGCAGGCTCTTGTTGCAGAGCCCAGGTTCTAGGTGCAGGCTCCAGTAGTTGAGGCTTGCAAGCTCTAGAGCACAGGCACAGTAATTGTGGTATATGGTCTTAGTTGCCCTACTGCATGTGGGATCTCCCTGGACTAGGGATCAAACCCGTGTCTCCTGTGCTGGCAGGCTGACTCTTAACCACTAGACCACCCGGGAAGTCCTGAGAGTGTTTCTTAAATGCCAGGCCTTTTATACATTTTAACTTATTTAATCTGCATGGATAAATGTAGGTGCTATTGGCTTCTCATTACTATTATTTACCTCTAATCTCCCTAGCTCCTCACAAAAGTAATATTCACCTCAAGTCATCTTTCTCTCCTTTGTTGTGTTTTACATCACCCTTCTTAGTCACTGTTAGAGCACTGATGGATCTGAATGTATCTCGTCCATTTGTTCCCACATGGATGGCTTATCTCCCTCACTCAGGGCTGCCCTCATGCATTTTTGCCTTTGTGGGTTTCTCCCTTCTATCACAGTAATATCAACATTAAAAATTGTTCTTGATGTTACTTTAAATACTTAAGCATTTTATTTTTCTTTCTGTGTAGTAAAAGTTAATTTTTATGGCCTAAAAAAAATTTTTTTTTGCATCTGCTAACCCCAAACTCCCAGTCCATCCCTCCCCCACCCTCCCTCTGCCTTGACAACCATGTCTGCCCTCTATGTCTGTGAGACTATTTCTGCTTCATCAATAGATTCATTTGTATCATATTTTAGATTCTACATATAAACAATAAGGTCCTACTGTAGAGCACAAGGAACTATATTCACTCTCCTGGAATAAACCATTTATCCAATGGTTTATAAATAGACCATTTACAAACATTTATAAATATTTATATTTATAAATATAAAACATCTTTATATTTATAAAGAATATAAAAAAGAATGCATATATATGTATAACTGAATCACTTTGCTAGACAGCAGAAATTAACATAGCACTGTAAATCAACTATACTTCAATTAAAAATAATTAATTTTAAAATATTTTTCTGATGAGAGAAAAATGAAAACATTTCTATAACTATTTTTTTTTTCTTCTTATTTTAAAGAATTAAAAACATTATGCCTAGTGGGTAAGCAGGTCCTTCTTGGGATGTAAACCCCACGAGAATAGGAATCACCTCTGCCCCTCTCTCAGTATGGCTCCCAGAGGCAAGTACCCCGCCCCCCACCAACCTAGAGCTGGAATTGAACCCCCATCCTGGAATTCCTCTCTGGACAGGACTGCAGTAAGGCATCCTGGGAGACTCTATGCAAATAGGGCCTCCAGGCCCCACCCCCAGCTTGACTTTTATGGGGAGCCAAGCCTTGGGCTTATTGTCACCCTGATCCTGTCCCTGGGACCTGATCCCTCGGGCGCTGGGCAGTAAGAAACACGCCTGATGGCCCCTAAAGCACGTGCTCCGTGCCTGTCCTGGCAAGGATGGAGCTGCCGACTGACCCTCGCCCTCCTTCCCCGCCAAGTCCCTGGCAGACCTGTTGAATGGGCCTTTCATTTCCCTGACCCCGGGGTCATCTGTTTTCAGAAGGTGAAATATGGCGGCCTGGCGGAGGACAGAAGCCGGGGAGATAAGCGCCAGGGAGGAGCCTCCCGTCCAACAAGCCGTGACTAATGATGATTGGGACATGTTTGGTGGGGCAGAATTTATTTGGCTCCTGGTTACCTGGGGATTAACTCTTTGGAGGAGCTCGTGGCCGGCCGGGAGGTGCCTGGTGCACGCACGGAGCTCTAGAGCCTGTTCACCCAAGCATAGATAGGCTTTGGTGCAGAGCAGGCGTTCAAGAAATATTTGTGGTAGAGACGGAGGAGAAGGAGGGAGGAAGGAAAGAAGATGCACATACATTCTATAGCCTTAAGCTTTGAGCATAATAAAATCAGTTCACTTTTATCATGTGCTTCCCGTGGGCCAGACACTGACGGCTGAATGATTTCCACACATCACATTTAACCCTCAAGAATCTACCGATCACAAACTATTAGAGCAGCACATTTAATAGATGAGCAAGTTGAGACTGGTGGATTATTTTGTATGCTTTAAAAATATATATATTTCTTTACAGCTGTGCTGGGTCTTTATTGCTATATGAGCTACTCTCTAGTCGCTGCAAGCAGGTTTCTCATTGAGGTGGTTTCTTTTGTTGCGGCGCCTGCACTAGACACATGGGCTTCATTAATTGCAGCATGTGGACTCAGTAGGTATGGCATAGGAGCCTAGTTGTTCCGAGGCATGCTGGATCTTTCTGTACCAGGGATCAAACCCATGTCTCCTGCATTGGTAGGCAGGTTCTTTACCACTGAGCCACCAGGGAAGCCCTGTATGCTTTGTTAAACCATGAAAAAGCGGAGTTGGTGGTGGTTATGTAACATGACAGTAACACAGTGGTCAAGTAACAGCACAGGGCTGGGGCTTGAATTGAGACTTGGTATTTCTGCCTTCCATTCTTGGGCTCTGAGCCAAACTTTCTAGTGAAAACTCTGGAGTATTTCCACCTATTGCCTCAATCAGGGTTGCTATACTTTCCTTTGTAGTAAACAACCTCAAAATCCCAGGAGTATACAACAGCTAACATTTATCTTCAGACTCGTGGGTCTGTAGGTTGGCTGTGACTTGGCTGGGTCAGGCTGGGCTCAAGGCTTCCTACTGGAATCAGTGCTTTTCTATCCAGGCTTACGCTAAAGGGGCAGCTGGGACTTGAAACGTACCTTCTTCTTGGAGCCTAAAAAAACAAATCCAGCCAGAGACCCAACTAATGCCTTTGCTCCACCCACATCCCCTAGCATCCCATTGGCCGAAGCAAGTCACGTGGTCAAAGTCAAGGGGTGGGCCTTCATCCCTCCGCCATGATGCCATGGGAAGGATGGGGAACGTACAGTTCTGTTATTGAGAGAGTGAAGAAGGGGGACTAACCGATCGACATGTGCACCATATGAGAACAAGTGAGCAATATTCGGTGAGGTGGGAGCTGCAAAAACACAAAGCACATGGTATCACCCCTGCCTTATTAACTTCCCTGGCTCTGTTTTTATGTACAGATGGCTTCACAGTTCACACCCAACAGAAAAACACTCGTACAAGCACACACCGCCGCAAACCATTGTCCGTCCTCTGATTGGTTGGCCACTTCAACCTCATATGGGGCGGGGAGTTAGCTTGCCTCCCATCCATCATCACCACCACCAGCAGCAGCGGAAGTTTGGCGATGTCTGGGGACATTTGCGTTGTCGTGACTTGGGTGGGGGTTGTTACTGGCATGTAGTGGGTTGAGACTAGAGATGCTCGCAGCACCCTCCCTGGCATGGGTGAGCCCCCTACGATGAAGTTATGTGCTCCCCAAATGCCAATAGAGCCAAGGCTGAGAAACTCTGCTGTCGAATATAGCAGTTAACCCAACCTAGTGCCTGGAAAGTCTGTTAAAATTACAGATTCCAGGGACCCCTGTGTAGACACCTTGATTCAGAAGGGCTGGGGTGTGTCCCCTTGGACTCTGTATTTCCGAATACAGAATCGCTCTTCAGGAAATTTTGATCCACTAATCAGAGCCTGGAAACGACTTCTTGAGGTTCTTGTTATGCCTGGACGGGAACCCAGAACCAAAGAGGACTTGAGAATTTAAACAGAAGAGTCCTTTTTTGAGCACTTCTTAACGTTACCCTCGCCAGAAACCTGGCAAATGTTCACTATCCAGCGGTCCCACAGTTCACGGTGTTCGCCCACGAATCGAATCTCCAAACAGCCCGGGCAAACTACAATTTCTCCTGCTTCTCTGCCTTTCACTTTTAAAACCAGGAGGAGTTTTAGGGAAATGTAATCCATATGTTTCAGAATCATTTGCACTTAAATCATGAAAGTACTGCCATGGTTTTTAAGAGCTATTTGATGTCCAAAACACCTTATGAGGATTTTCAAAATAAGCTTTTTAAAGTCTCTCTTTACTTTCAGTTGGATTGCTCCCTGGGTAAGTGAATTCAAATGATATGAAGCGGGGGAAGGGAGGGAGGTCTGCTGGAAACCCCAGACCAGGAACTTGAAGGAAATTTGACACTCAACAAATCAGGTCTTCTGCTGTCACCTAAAGCATCCATTTCATGCAATAAAATCGATCTTATTTTTCCTGACGATTATGGATTCAAGTGGTCACTCACTGAGGTCTTTAGACATCTTCCTTCTCATTTAGCGCCTCACTGTTCCTCAGGTTCCATTTTTAAACCATTGCCACTCACTCTAAATGGAGATCCAATTCCTCCTTCCAGTGGGCTTGTTATTTCTAAATCACAACCCCATTCTGCTGCCAACATCACATGTCACTCTTCTCTCTTCACCCCAGGGGGACCGGGGTGGGAGGCCGAATTCTAAAACTGACCATCTCCTCGCTCACAGCACAGGTGGGCTTGCCTGTTTGGAAAAGCCATTTGGCAAAATATCTAATCTGAGACATGCTCATTCACCACAATTCTGCTGTCAAGGATCGAGCCCAGGGAAATAATCCTAAGGGTGAAGGGAGACATATCTACACCTGGAAGTATTCAGCACCGTTGATCACAGAGAAAAAAAGGAAAACAACCTACCAGAATAAAAATAGCAAGTGGGTTCATTCAATGATGGTTTCTCTGCTTAAATGCCAACATAAACACTAATGGATATTCAGGTTGCATGCTAGCCATAGAAAAGGGAAGAGAATGAACTCTGTTAGCTAAGAGGAGCTGAATTATAGGTACTCCAGGAAATTCTTAGGAATGTGTTGGAATTAACTGGACAAAGGGAACAGGGAAAGATATTCCAGCCAGGTGGGATAACATAAGTGGAAGGAGAGAGGTGAGTGCAAAAAGGCACGTAATTTAGTGCTCGTGGAACTCGAGCTCCAGGCAGTCAGGAGGTCTGAGGTCAGAGAAGGGACAGAGGGCAGAGCATGGGGTCCCCATGGACACCTGGAGCAACCTGGACTTTAGCCTGGAGGCAGTGAGGAGCCACTAAAATTGTCTGAGCTGGGAAGGGACACCACTGAATCTATACTTTTATGAGATGGCTGTGGCCCCAGGGTGGAGGCCAGATGGCAAAAGATGGCATAGATGGCAAAAGCTGAAGAGGAGACTAAGAGACTTCACTGGAGACTTTTTAAGTGGTACCTGAAAGAGATGCTGAATGTCATGAGGAGTCAGGTTAGAATTCATTCATTCCGCCATCATTCACTGTGTTATCAGCAGAGGTGGGATTTGTTCGAGACACGCCTAGAGGGGTGAGTGAACCTCATGACTAACTGGACATGGGGAGAGGGGCAGAGGGGTGGGATGGTTCTGCAATCTCTGGTTCAAACATTTGGATGGGTGCTGGTGTCATGCGCTGAGCTAGAGGTAGACGAGGGTAGGATGAATTTGGGGAAAGACATTGAGTCCAACTTGGGGCCACGTGGGCTAAGATGAAGATGCCCAGCCAGAAGTTGTCTGTTCAAGCCTGCAGCCTTAGGACCAGGTGTGGGCGGAGAGACCCACAGGAGAGGTGACACTTTCTGGTCCTGTTTGAAACCACGAGAGGGAATGAGTGCACCCAGGAGGGGTTGTGCTGGGAAGGACAGGACCAGAGACACCCCAGGGAAGCTTTTTATCAAAATGTCATCATAAAAAACCTGTAGGTCCATTAAAAAGGCATGGGGGGAGAGGAATTTTTCAAAGAGAAATTGCTAAGCAGGTGCTCTCTCTGGTCTCCCAGCTGGATGTATGTAGGGAAATCTATGCCGAGTGGGGAAAAAAGAAAAGCAGAGAAGAGCCAGGTAAGGATTTCAGTGAAAAAATGATTTAAAGGAAAGCTGTGGGCAGGAAGAAGGCAGTGTCCCTGGAGGGAGGAGCAGGGACAGAGGATTGTAGCAGAATGGAAGACTCGGAGAGGTGAGAGAGGAAGAGGGTGGGGAGATATGGCTTTGTGAATGAAGAAACCAAGAAAGGAGAAGAGAAGAAAGGAAGAGACTAGCAAATGCTGGAGAGAGTGTGGCGAAAAGGGAGCCCTCCTATACTGCTGCTGGGAATGTAAATTGGTGCAGCCACTAGGGAAGACAATACAGAGGTTCCTTTAAAAACTAAAACTAGAACTACCACGTGATCCAGCACTCCTGGGCATATACTTGGACAAAATTTTCTTGTGAAAAGAAACATGCACCCCAGTGTTCATTGCAGCACCATTCGTAATCACTGAGACATGGAAGCAACCTAAATGTCCGTTGACAGATGAATGGATAAAGAACATGTGGTACCCATATACAGTGGAATACTACTCAGTCATAACAGAAGCATGAAATAATGCCATTTGTAGCGACATGGATGGACCTAGAAATTATCATACTAAGCAAAGTAAGTCAGAAAAAGTAGAGTTTAAAATATGACACAAATGAACTTATCTACAAAAGAGCAACAGACTCACAGACATAGAAAACAAACATGGTTACCAAAAGGGAAAACAGGTGGGGAGAGAGAAATTACGGGTTTAGGATTAGCAAATACATATTAAACAACAAGGTCCTACTCTATAGCACAGGGAACTGGTTGGCCAAAAAGTTCATTCAGATTTTTGTATAAGATGGTCCAGAAAAACCCACAGGAACTTTTTGGCCAATCATATATTCAATATCCTGTGATAAACCATAATAGAAAAGAATGTGAAAAAGAATATATGTATGTATAATTGAATCATTTTGCTGTACACCAGAAACTAACACAACATTGTAAATTAACTACACTTCAATTTTTTAAAAAAGACTTTAAGAGACCTGGGACCCGGGACTTTTCTTCCGTGATCCTCTCCTGCCAAGAAGGGTGGTGAAAAGTCCAGCTGATCTGAGATGAGGGGTCCCCAGGGACCTGATAGGAGTGAGCCAGGTGGGGAGTGACCACAAGCAACCAGGAGCCGCTCCATTCCTGCCCCCTCTCAGAACCCAGTCTTCTCCATCTGCCTCTGGTATCAGCACGTGGAGCTCAAGTTGAAGTCTGATGGCCTCGAATCTCCAGAAGGGCTGCCTCTTGGGAGATGAAGTGGGTTGATTACAGGTGGCCTGGTCCCCTGTGGAAACAGAGTGTGCAGATTTGAGTTCTAAAGAAAGAAGGATTTTAAAGACATCCAGTGGTGTTACAGAAAGGAGAGCTTCACTAGGTAGTGAGTGCCTTGTGCCTGGAGAAATTTAAGCTGATGCCGGGTGAGCATTGAGCATAAGCTGTAGTGGAGTGGATTCCTTAGCACCTGAGGACATGGTCTACCTTTTATTTTCATCTTTTAGCATTGTGCTTAGTATGTAGTGAGCACTCAGTAAACATTAGCTATTTTGGTGCTTTCGAACTGTGGTGCTGGAAAAGACTCTTGAGAGTCCCTTGGACTGCAAGATCAAATGAATCAATCCTAAAAGAAATTAACCCTGAATATTCATTGGAAGGACTGAGGCTAAAGCTGAAACTCCAATACTTTGGCCACCTGATGTGAGAAGCTGACTCACTGTAAAAAACCCTGATGCTGGGAAAGATGAAGGCAAAAAGAGGAGAAGTGCAACCAAGGATGAAATGGTTAGACAGTATCACAGACTCAATGGACACAAATTTGAGCAAACTTCAAAACATAGTGGAGGACAAAGGAGCCTGGCATGCTATAGATCATGAAGTCACAAAGAACTGGACACAACTTAGCAACTGAACAACAACATTATTATTGTTAACATTCTTATATAGTTAAGTGTTCAACTTGAAATTACCATAGGTCAGTAGATACCATAAGTGGTGAGTAATAGAAACTCCTTAACCTGGACAATGGATATCCCACCAGCAGTCCTGCAATACCAGAAAGTACTCTGATTTTCCAAGATAATCCAGAAATCCAGATTATAGGTGAGATTTTTAAATATCGCTCCCAAGAACATTGTACAGGTCAGCTCTGCCTATGGCCCCCATTTGTAACATCTGAACTAATGTCCCTCTAGTCTGTGCTTTTTCTACCTGCCCACTGTGTGACCTCCAGTAAGTTACCTCACCTCTCTATGCTTGGGTTCCTTAGCCGCGAAATGGAATATTCACAACTTGCCCCCCAGGGTCGTTGTGCGGATTAAATTAGATAATGCAGTCCAAGCCCCCGTGGGGTGTCCACACATGGGAAGACTTAGGAAGTGATAATTGTTGCTGCTATTGATTTTTCCTGTGTTCAACTCATGTTTTATGTTCCAGGCAGAGAGATTTCGTGGCAAGTAGCCCACCCGCAGCCCATGCTGAGATCTGGTCTTTTCCAAGTGTGTTGCCCTGGATCTCGGCCGGCAGCTTCTTCCTATTACAGGCGTGCCGAGTGATTGCTGGCTTTATACGTACCTGGTGACAACTTTAACCTGGCTGCCGGGGATTGGGGGGGGGGGGGCGACAGAGGCATGAAGGGGGCTGTTTGGGAAGAGCTGGGTGTTGAAACCTTAGTCCCAAGAAGGTGGAGACGGGAAGAGAAGGGGGCCCTCCTGGCTCCGATGCTTCCCCGGAGTCTGTGGGCTCCAAGGGGAGCGCAGTACTGTTTATGCTATTAAGTGGTGTTGGGGGCATATTGTCAAATACTTGTCTAGCTCTCTGGGAACCCACATTTGCATGTGTGTGTGAACCAGCTGGGAATTGTTTTCAAATGTTGATGCTAACTTCCCAGTTGGGTGGGGCCCAAGATTTTGCATTTCTAATAAGCAGGAGATGTGGGTTCAATCCCTGGGTGGGGAAGATCCCCTGGAGAAGGAAATGGCAACACACTCCAGTATTCTTGCCTGGAAAATTCCTTGGACAGAAGAGCCTGGTGGGCTACAATCCATGGAATCTCAAAGAATCAAACATGAACTGAGCAACTGAGTGCACACACACACACACACACACACACACAGAGCACAACCTGGAATCAGTGTGACCCATAAACCCCCTAAAATCAAATGCAAAATTTTATACATATGTGTGTTTTTCCCAAGAAGCGTGTTGATAGTTTTTGTTCAGATTCTCAAAGAGACTCATAAATAGAAAAAAAAATTGAAAACCTCTGCCATGCACCTCCTCTGTCTGCCTGTCTCCTTTCTAGGAGGCAAAATGAAATCCCTCTAGAGAAGCCCCAGGACATCTTCCTGCAAGCTGGAGGCTCAGGAGAGCTCATGGCTCTGGAGAGGGTTCCGTGTTAGAGACTGCAGCTGCCAGGGTAAAGGTGAAGGCTGGGGCAAGTTGTTGACTCCTCTCCTGCCCAGCAATCTGCCTGGATACCCGGGTGGCGTCCGTGGGTACAGCATCCCTTCCCTGGCTCTCTCTCTCTTCCATCTTGCTCTTGAGCAATGAGAGGCCTAGTCTCACTCTACGGGAAATCTCCGAACATTGGGGACTCTTTATCCGTTTTTCACCCTTGACTTTGCAGCTGGGGAAACGGAGGCTCGGGGTTGGGAAGGAGGATCTTTAGCAACCTACAGTGGGCGCTGGGTGTGCTGCATCAGGTCTCAGTACCCCCAAAGCCAGCCTAGCGCTGTTTCTACCTTTCTCAGCTCCATCTCACCCAGACTTACCCTGACTATGCTTTTATCAACCAGGAATAAAGGCAAATCTGCCAATCCACCGTCAATCCCTGGCTAGAACCCAGAAGATTTTAATGCCATGAACTGCTTTAATGTATTCCTTTAAAAATCCAAAAAGCCCAAAGCTCTCTCTCCACTGTCACCCACTGGACAGTCAGCGGGCTTTATCTGCCAGCACTTAAAAAAGAAAAAAAAGAAAGAAGGGAAGATATTGCCGCTGAAGAAGAATCCGAGGCCCCCGGAATCTTAACAAGGCAGCTCTGTTTCTTATCATCTTCAAAAAGCCTTTATTAAGCCTCTCTGGGCCCATGTGGCCGAGCGAGGCACTTTACAGAATCAGATCAATCAGCGGTCCGTCAGCGAACGTGTACAGCGCACCTACTGTGGGAAACTGGCAATGTGGGGGGTATGGAGGCAGGAAGGCGTGACCCCTGACCTCACGCGAGGGATGCCCAGGATCTGTACTGCCTGAGACGCCACCTAATCCGAGTTAGGGTGGGACAATCACTGGACATTGTCGGGAAGTAGAATGGGAAAAATGGGTCCTCTTGGTTGGAAGAGGACAGAGATTTGAACCCCAGAGCAATGAAAGCCCCCAGCATCCCCTCATTGGAGGGTTGCTGTTTTTATCAGCTCTGTCTCTTTGGGGCTCCTTGGCCATAAGGTCTTCTCAGCGCCCAGCGGAGAAGCCTGGTGCTCAGCAATGCCTCCCAAACAGAGCCCAGTGTGAAGGCCAGAGGAAAAACATTGAATTAAAATACAGATTAGTGGGCACCACAGGGGAGGGGGTTGAGGGGTGAGCAAAATGGGTGAAGAGAGTCAACTGTATTGTGTGGATGGTAACTAGACTTGTGGTAGTGGTTACTTTGTTGTATATACAGATGCTGAATTATAATGCCGTACACCTGAAACTTATAAGAAAAAAATTGCATAGCCAAATTAACAACCAAAAAAAACCTGAGTCCGAAAAAAAAAAAAACTAGGTTAACTTCTATTTGCTCAATGATTTGGATATTCAGAGCACACTCAACAGTGGTCACCTAAGGCAGATGTTGTTGTCTACGTTTTTCACCTGAGGCTCAGAGAAATCACCTGACTTGTTTAAGAGAGGAAAAGTGCTGGCAATAAGTCTGTGTCTGTGCTCAGTTGTATCTGACTCTATGTGACCCCTTGGACTGTAGCCTGCCAGGCTCCTCTGTTCATGGGATTTTCCAGGCAAGAATACTGGAGTGGGTTGCCATTTTCTCCTTAAGGGAATCAAACTCAGGTCTTCAGGGTATCGAACTCAGGTCTTCCTGCATCTCCTGCATTGGCAGGTGGATTCTTTACCACTGCGTCACCTGGGAAGCCCAAGGCCTGTACAACATTTATTGAGCATCTACGCTGTGCCTGGCAAGGTTTTAGACCGCAAACCTATTGAGACAGGAGATAGAGATTATTTTGTGTATTATTTTATCCACAGCATCCTTCTTTTTTATAGCACCTGGCATGTAGTAGCTGCTTATATTAGTTTTCTATTTTGCACAACAAAATCACCACACACTTAGAATCTTGAAGCAATACACATTTATTATTTCAAGATTTCTTTGGGTCAAAAGTTTGTGCCCAGTTTAGCTGGGTCTCCTACCCAGGTTTCACAAAGCTGTAGTCAAGGTGTCCACCAGGCCGTGTTCTCATCTGGAGTCTTGGCTGGGGAAGAATCTGCTTCCAAGACCATTGAAGTTGTTGGAGGAATTTATTTCCTGCAGTTGAATGACAGATTGCTTCATAAAGGTCAGCAGGAGAGAGGCTCTGACTCAGGCAGAGCCCAGTTCTTGTTTTAAAAGTTTTCATCATATTAAGCTAGGCCCACCCAGGTACCTCTCTCTTTGCATTAACTCAAAAATGCATAAATTTAGCATTGTAATCTACAGAATTCCTTCATCTTTTCCATAGTCTAGTGACCAGAAGTAAGCAGTAGGGTGACACCCAACATGTAGGAGGAGGGGATTAAATGAACCTCAGGGCTTAAGAGTCACGGGGGGGGGCCACTCTTGGGTCTGTCTGCCACAGTGCTGGCAGTTATCTGTTGAATAATTAACTGAATTAATATAAAATTATTATATATAATAATACAATATAAAAATATTATTATATTGAATGCATGAGTGAATACATGAGTGAATGACTCTATTAATGACTTCATAAATACTACAGATACAAATAAGAACTAGATCATCATCTGGCTCTAAATATTGCATTCTTTCTCTATAACACATCACTGACCTCATTCCCAGAGGTGCGTTTTAGCTTTGAGATCCTGAATTCTGCAACCCAATGTCTGTTACCTCCTGCCTAAGCCACCAGGACCCAGAAGGCAGGGAACAAAGAACCCCAAACAAAGAAGCCACAAAGAAGCAGGAAACCTATACATCATGCAGCAGCCTCCGTGCTGGAAACCCTGTTGAAGTGCAGACAGCACTTTTATGTGAGTAGAATGGTGGTAATGGGGACACATTTTTAATAAATATTGGCCGCATGAAGGTGTCCGGTAGGAGCTGCTTCCTCACACTCACGCTTGGTCTTGATTACTGACCTGAAGCCGCCTCTCCTGGGAACTGTAAGTTATGTCTTTCCTGGAATTTTGAAAACCATTCCAAGCTCTGATGTGGTTCTTTGCTCTCCCAATGAGAAGTCAAAAGACTTTTTTTTTTTTTAGGAGGGGAGAGGATGGAATGTTGGTCCAACATGAAACACACAGAATTAAGCATCCAGGTTTACAGAGATCTGATAGGTTGATATGAATGACTAACACTCCCCAACATTTGTCAATGCAGGGCATTTTCTAAGTACTTTATGTACACTGAGTCATCTCAGCTTCTCATCAGCTCTGATGTTGGTGCTGTCACTGTCCCCACTGTCTCTCTGATGACATGGAGGCACAGGAAAGGTGAGGTAATGACCTGGGACCATCTGCTTCCTCAGTGACAGAACCAAGATCCAAAACCAGGCAGCTGAGAAGCTGTTCTCTGCTGCTGTCCTTGGGGAGGTGGTGGCTGATGTACTGGCTTGTCTGCTTCTAAATCAGAAGAAATCACTGTCAAAACAAGCTGCAGAATCAACAAGGCTAGTGCATGTCCTAGCTCCACCATCTACTGGATGTGCAACCTCTGATGGTCTGTTCAACCTCCTTGTGCCTCAGTTTTCTCATCCATAAAATGGGAACAAATCAGTCCAACCTCACAGGAGTCCCATGAGGCTTGAAGAACATATGCAAGTATGAGGATTGTGCCTAGAATGTGGTCCCTTCCTCCCTCCCTTCCTCCTTTCCTTCCTCCTTTCTACCAGGCACCCACCCACTCACCCACCCACCCATCCACTAACTTATCCATCCATCTAGTCATCCAACCATCCATCCATCCATCCATCCATCCATCCATCCATCCATCCATCCAGTCAACCATCCATCGATCCACACATACACACATACATCCTCTCCTCTTCCCCACCTTTGTTCCTGTGTCAGTGGTTCTGACCTCCCCCATCTCCTATTTCAGACTCTTAAGTTCACCCCTTGCACTTGAAGGCAAATTTTCTGACCCAAGTCCCCGCAGCCCCTCAGGACACAGCTGACATGTTCTGCCTATCCTTAATCTGAACAGCGTTAGGAACCACCTAGTCCCAAGATCCAGGATCCAGCTTCACTTCCAGATTTGGGGTTGAGGTCCCCACAGCCTCCATCAGCGCCCCTCTGATTTCTCTGGACTTCCTCCCAGCATCTGGCCACTCCTTCCCCATCTGCTGTGTGGGTCACTTTCCTCTGCTCCTTCCTTGGCTGTGGATGCTCCTCAGGCATCTCTCTTGGCTTCCTCCTCATTGTGCATGTTGGGGCTGGACTATTCCCACCACACTCCTGACCATCTGTGCTAGGGCTTTTCTCCATCCTCACCTCCAGATCCAGACTCCACCCTGGACTCCTGCCCAGGAAGCTGACAGAGAGCTGGGCTGCCTGGACGTGTCAACAGGCCCCCTTGCCCTCTGACTTCAGGCTGGGAGTACCAGGGGAGACTGGATGGGTCGGAGCGAGGGAGCACAGGGAAGCTGGGTTTTCTATTCCCTGCTGCTTCCTCCCTGCTGGTCTGTGGGCTGAATGGATCCCTCTTCCAAAGCCTCTGACAGGTAGCCCCTCTTCCTTGGCCTCCGCTCTCATCAGATCCTGGAACCAACCCCATACACGCCCCTTCAGGCCCCAGGGCAGTGGGACATGTCAGCTTGGTTAGGCTGTGTGTGTGTGCTAAGTCGTTTCCGTCGTATCCGACTCTTTGCGACCCTATGGACTGTAGCCTGCCAGGTTTCTCTGTCTGTGGGATTCTCCAGGTAAGAATACTGGAGTGGGTTGCCAGGGTCTCCTCTAGGGGATCTTCCCGGCCCAGGGCCTGAACTCATGTCTCTTATGTCTCCTGCACTGGCAGGCAGGTTCTTTACCATGAGTGCTGCCTGGGAAGCCCTTGGCTAAGCTGTACTGTCCTGTAACTCAGTCACAGGCTCATCGAGGTGTGGCTGTGAAGGTATTTTGTAGACAAGTTCATTTCTAAAATCGGTTGGCACCACCCTCTGTAATGTGGGTGGGCCTTGTCTAATCAGTTGAGACGCTTTAAGAGCAGAAATTGAGATTTGCCAGAAAATGAAGAAATTCTGCCTCAGAGTTGCAGCATCTATACCAGGAGTTTCTAACCTGGCCAAGGACTTAGGAGCCCCCATAACAGTGTAAGTCAGGTCTTTGTAATTGAAACTTTTAAAAATTTTCTGATGGCTCAGATGGTAAAGAATCTGCCTACAATGCAGGAGACCTGGGTTCGATCCCTGGGTGGGGAAGATCCCCTGGAGAAGGGAAGGGCTACCCACTCGAGTATTCTTGCCTGGAGAATTCCATGGACAGAGAATCCTGGCAGGCTACAGTCCATGGAGTTGCAAAGAGTTGGACACAACTGAGTGACTAATGCTTTCACATTTTTGCTTCAGATACATATATACTTTTGCTTCAGATACACATATTATATGTATGGTTGCTTGATTTCTTTTTTTTCTTTGCCACTCCACGTGGCATGGAGGATCTCAGTTCCCCAAGCAGAGATCAAACCTGCACCCCCGGCACTGGAAACACAGTCTTAAACACTGGGCCACCAGGGAAGTCCCTGTGAACATATTATTTGTATTTCTAAATCTTATCACCTACTAGTTCTGTTTCCCTGGAGAAGGCTTTCTGATGCAAGTGGTAAAGGCTCCAATGGGTGCCAGTCCCAGAGAGCTTCTTCTTTATGAGTTTCCTTTCCAGCTCACATTCTTTTTTAAATTTATTTTTTAATGTTTCTTTTGATACGGTTTTAAAATTAATGTATAGTTGATTTATAATGTGTTAGTTTTAGGTGTACAGAAAAGTGATTCACTTTTACATACATATATACCTTATTTTCAGATTCCTTTCCATTTGTTGTTGTTCAGTCATGCGGTCGTGTCTGACTGTTTGCAACCCCATGGACTACAACACGGCTGGCTTCCCTTCCTTCACCATCTCCCAGAGCTTACTCAAACTCATGTCCGTTGAGTCAGTGATGCCATTCAACCATCTTGCCTCCTGTCATCCCCTTCTCCTCCTGCCCTCAATCTTCCCAGCATCAGGGTCTTTTGTAATGAGTTAGCTCTTCGCATCAGATGGCCAAAGTATTGGAACTTCAGCTTCAGCATCAGTCCTTCCAATGAATAGTCAGGACTGATTTCCTTTAAGATTGACTGGTTTGATCTCCTTGCAGTCCAAGGGGCCCTTTTATAGGTTACTAAAAGCTATCAAGTACCTTTATACAATTCTTATCTTTTTTAATTTTGTAAAGAATTTTTTTGATGTGGACCATTTCTTAAGTCTTTATTGAATTTATTTTATTTTTTACAGTATTGCTTCTGTTTTATTTTTGCTTTTATGGCCAAAACGCACAAGGGATCTTAGCTCCTCTACTAGGGGTTGAATCTACACCCTCTGCATTGGAAGGCCAAGTCTTAACTGCTGGATCTCCACGGAAGTCCCCTATATACAATTTTTAAAGGTTGCTTTCCACTTAACATTGTTACAAAATCCGCTCATATTCCCTTCATTGAACTCTCCCCAGTTGCCCAGTTTGGATGTGTATCTGGTTCCTCCCTAGGCCCTGCCTGACACTGTATCAACTTCAGGACAAGGCCGGAGTCCATAATTTCAGCCCAGAGCTCACATCTTCAGCCATGAACCTGGTCACTGTCTCCCCTTAAACATCCTACCCATATCTAGAACTCTAAGCACCCCAAATGGAGCCCATCAGTCTCCTTCTGGTACCCAATCAGGAAACTGGATGCCCCCTCTGCAGCACCCCCTCCACCAATCAGTCACCACCCCTGTCCATTCTCCTTGCCGACCAAATCACGAGGCTAACCATCTATTCCCTGAGTTCCTGCTGTGTGCCCAGAACCACTTTGGGGCTGGGTATCTGGTGATGGGCAAGACAAACAACGTCCTGGACATTCTGGTCAGGAAATAAACAAATGACTATGTCAGATAGTGACAAGGAGGCAAAATGGGAACCCAGGTCTCACTCCAGATTTGATGGTTTAAAAAAAAAGAAAATTATTTATTTGACTGCACCAGGTCTTAGTTGCAGCACCTGCGATCTCATTCCCTGACCAGGGATGGAACCTGGGCCCCTGCATTGGGAGTGCAGAGTCTTAGCCACTGGGCCACCAGGGAAGTCCCCAGAGGCTTTGTTCTTAACTGTGGCTTCTTTTGACTTAGAGTCTCCATGACCTTCCCCATCACAACCAGCTGGCATCTCCTGTTGTTCACCAACAGCTAGTCTTTGGACCAGAACTCGGCTCACCTCATCCCTCTGTTTACTGGTGCTATTTTTCTGCCCAGACCACTGGGCACTGATACTCCTGCTCCACACCCATGCAAACCCTATCCATTCTCCAGATGCCATTCAGATTCCTCTCTCTCTTCCCTAGCTCTTTCTTCTCCTCCTAAAAATAAACCCCCAATGCTCCAGCCCACCCCAAGCTGTCCCTTCCCTGAACCATTTGACCTTGAACAAGTCACTCTCCTCATCAGTAAAACAGAGACCTAGAGTGTCACCAGGGCCCCTCCCAGAGACTTGAAGGAGACCATGAGAGTGAGGAGCCCTGGAGAGGTTTTCACAGGGTCATACAGTTTTGCAAAAACAATCATTTCTTTTTCTTTTCCTTAAGATGACCCTTTAATTGAATAAGCTTCAGGCCCCATAAAATCTGGATCTCCTTCCACCTGTTCTCCATGACCCATTTGTCTACCTCTTAGAGTTTCCAGGGAATCGAGTGGAATTGTGTGTCTAAATCTCTTAGCACAGTGCTTGGCATAGACTAGATGCTCAATAATTGTTGGTCACATGATGGCCATTACCTCTGCCCCCATCAATGGTAGTTATTAGAGGCAAGCAAGAGAAACTGGCTTCAGTTAACTTGGGCTTTTCTTTTTTTTAAAGGAATTATTGAGAGAATTTCTAGCAATACCTAAAAATCAGCAGGAAGGCCAGTAAGCCAAGCCCAGGAGACAGACGGCAGCAAATGTTGGTATCCTGGCAGGCAGAGGAATCCTGCCTCTCATCTCTGAGGTTCATGATCAACAGCATCATTCCCTTTTATGAGTTTACTTTTGCCCCCTCTGAAGAGGAGTGCTCTGGGCTTCAGAGATAAGACAAATAGGTCTGCCTTAAATATTTCTATTACTTAAAAGTTCATAAATCTATTGGTTTAAAACTGTCAGCACGATGGGAAAATTCTGAGATGGAGCCAGGCTTATCACCAGGCGAGGAATTTGCCCGAAGCGGGGGCAGGGTACTGAGTGAAGGACAGTGGCAGTGCCCAGAAATGAACTGTCTGCTCGGCCCACCCATGACTCTTGCCCCCAACAAGAAACATTTAAAAACTGGTTCTTATAGCCAGATGAAAAGCTTTTGCGGTGGGGAACTGGCCTGTCATCGATTCCTCTCACCAATGCCAGGGTCTTTTTGTCTGGCATGAGTTGACATCAGGGGCTGATGCTTACCCATCCTCCCGGTGAGCATGGCCTTGTGTCTGGAAAATTTAAAGTACTTTCCACTTGCCCATCATTCCCTGTTGAGCAGTCAGTTTCAACAGGCAGAAACGACCTCAAGAAGGTAGGAAGCGATAAGTTTTGAGTAGTTACTACCTTTGTTTTGAACATATTTTATTTGACTGGGAATTTATATAATTTAATTTTTCATAATATCCACGTTTAAACAATGAATTCATAAACGTCCTAGAAATTGAACTGCTGACTGTTTCACGTTGGTACAACCCAGTCAGTCCAACACAACACTGGGTCTGGGCTCCCCTTTGGGGTGTGGGATTGAACCATGACACCTCCACTTTCTGGCTCTGTGACCCTAAGCAACTTATCTTATCTCACATGAGGACTTTCTGTGAGCTAATTGATGCTCAGATAGAATTCATGATAAGTCAAGTTCTCTTCAAAGTCCTGGATTTGATCTTTGTGAGAACTCTAGGAGGTAGACAGATGGGGAGACTGAGGCATGGAGAGACCATGTGACTTGTCCCAGATCCCCAAGCTGGTAAGTGGCGGGGCTGGGATTTGAACTCATGCCCTCCGCCTTGGCTCGCTGTTCTGACCATTGCCCCATCCTGCCCCTCTTTTCTGCAGAGCAGCACCTTGCTCTCTGCCTATAAAATGCAGATGTGTTTCCTGTATCTCCTGGGGTGGTGGTGAGGATATAGGGAATACATGAATTAAACCAAGGGACCATTTGGTGTGGCACCTGGCATTCTGGACACCCCCAATTCATGGGCATCTCCAATGAAGGGAAGAGGTTCTGCCTGAACCAAGGAGGGAAGGCTGTGCCATCAGCTGGCTATGAAGAACACGGATGAGTCATCAGCTGTCATTCTATTATTACCCAGGTTTCAGGCAGCCAGCTTCTTATCTCTACTCCCTCGGTGCAACTATGCTGTCTCCCCACGGAGAAACCTCAGCACACACCGCTGGTGGATTTGGAAAATGAAGCCAATCTGAAACTTTAAAAAGTGTCTGGATCTTGCCATCTGACCCACTGAGTGTCACACAACTGAGATTTAGCCTTTCCCCAGCCTTCCAGATTGCCTTTGAGAACCTTTGATGGGCAGATACCTCCATCAGCCCTGTCACTCACTGTGTGTGTGTGTGTGTGTGTGTGTTAGTTGCTCAGTCATGTCCAACTCTTCGCGATCCCATGGACTGTAGTCCACCAGGCTCCTCTGTCCATGGGATTCCCCAGGCAAGAATACTAGAGCGGGTTGCCATTCCCTTCTCCAGAGGATTTCCGCAACCCAGGGGTTGTACCCGGCTCTCCTGCATTGCAGGCAGATACTTTACTGTCTGGGCCACCAGGATCATTCACCATAGGAAAAGAAAAACCTGAGCAGCAGGAAACCCAGGATGCCTTCAGTGGTCCCTCTGAACCTCAGGCTGGAAATTTCTTCCCTCTCCCTATCAGTGCTCTGAAAGGCTATGCTTCTTTGTCCTCTGGCTTCCTCTTGGATTTTGCCAAGATTGCTAGAAGAGGGTAGGAGGAGAGAGAGAGAGAGATGGGGGTATCTCTTCTCCTGGGCCCCACCTCTCCCCATGCCAGCCCAGTATGGGTTTGGCAGCCACTGTCTTTCTCTACCAAAACCTGCAGCTTCTTCCAGGCAGTGCTCTCATAAACTCTTGTTCTCTCCAGGTACCAGAAACCTCTATGTCACCTGCCTCACTGGGTCTGAAGCCAGCAACAATTTCCCCACCTTCATCAGCCTCAGGTCTCTCTGCCATCCCTCTGAGTTCCCTTAACCTGGCCTCTGCCTTTGGAAACACCCTTCCTTCAGCTCTCTTTGACCCCTCAAGTGTGCATCTATTTCCTGCCGGGATGTCAAACCCTTCTCTGAACCTCAGTTTCTCCATCCACGAAATGGGATTGCTTCTGCCCAGCTCACCTTGCAGAGGTTGCCTCAGGGGCAAAGCGGACCCTGGATGAGAAAATCCCCTGGGGAAAAACAAAAAGTTCAAAGTGCCACCCAGGAGCCAGGCATTAGTGTTATTAATAAAAGCCAGATAGGTCTCCTCCATCCACCTCGGCATCCCCCTCCCCTCTCACGCCCCCTGACCCTTCCACGGCTCAGCCTGGCCGGCCTCCTCCCCTGGGTGATGTTCCCACTAAAGCCATCTTCCATTCCCCCGCCGGCCCTGCACCTCCGTGTCTGCCGAGGGATGAAGTGCCCGGCTAATATAAGCGTGTTTACATTAAAATATAAGGACAATTACACCAGCCGATCTAATAGTCGGCTCTGTATATGTTACCAAGTACTTAGGGCTCTCTTTTGGAAAGCCATTATGCCCATGTGATTTCCCTCAAAGCCTTTCTTGAGGATTTTGTTTTGACAGGAGGGCATTAAGGGGTTGAAACTGATAGCATAAGCACACCACTTACACACTTTGATCAAATCGGCCCATAATTCTCCTAGAGAAAGTCTTGTATATATTAGGAAGGAAATTAATTTTATGACCGCTGTGGCTTTGCTGGTTAATGGCCCAGCAAGTCAGCCTGCCCCAGAAGGCAGGCTGTGGGAGGTGAACTCACCGCTTTCCTCCCAGGCTCACCGTCCACGGGGGAGAATGCTCCACAAGGGAGGACAATCCAGAGGGTACCAGCCAGCGGGAACCTGGGATGCTGCAGGACACGGATGCAGGGAGAGCTGCAACCTGTTCCTTCTGACCGCACCTCTGCCTCGGGGCCGTCCCAGCTGGAATGCCCACGGTGTACTCACAGCGTGATGCACGTTTGGCTCAAGCCCAGAGCCCAGGTCACAAGCTCTTGGCAATGGGAGAAATTCAAAGACCGTAATTCGGAAGACCGAGGCAGTGACGTGGTATCACACGTTTCTATGAATTAAGAAACAAACTAGAGAGAAGAAAAGAATTTATATAGTGGGGTGACCTCTTTTTGTCTCGATCTCTCCATCTGCCTGCCATGCCACTTAATGTGACAGCCTGGATGGGAAGGAAGTTTGGGGGAGAATGGATACATGTTTATGTATGGTTGAATTCCTTCACTGTTCGCCTGGAACTATCACAACATTGTTAAGCAGGTATACCCCCATACAAAATAAAAAGCTTTTTAAAAAAATAATTAAGGGATATAAGTTAAAAAAAAAATACTTGCTCCAACGTGGGTATAAGGTGCCAGATGCAAACAAGGTCTCTTGGGTTCTTCTGGGCTCCTGGATGCTGAGTATGACTCCAGGGGTGCAGATGATAGCATTTTGTATTAATACAACATGTACCCAGGCAGCCACTTCCTCTGGCCACTTAAAATAGAAGAAATACCAACTTGTTTCCATTCCTGAGAGCTGACGGTGAGTAAAGGAGCACTTGGGGTATGTGTGATTCTTGTTCTTCTTGTGAATTTTAGAATTTAACTTCCCCTTAAAAGATAATTCCTTGTACTTAAAAAAAAAATTCAATTAGATTTAAAAAAATCTATGGAAACTATTGTGAACATCATCAGACTGGGGGTGAGGAGGGGTGGTGGAAGAGGTGAAACCACATCACAAATGTGGATAATTGTTGGACAATTGGTGATAATTAGGTGGGGTACATCGTGCTATGCTGTTGACTGTAAATGTTTGAAAGTTTCCATAATAACAAAGGAAAAAACTTCAGGCTGGGGAACTTCCCTGGTTGTCCAGCCATTAAGACCTCTCCTTCCAGTGCAGGGAGTGAGGGTTCGATCCCTGGTTGGGGTGCTAAGATCCCACATGCCATGTGGCCAAAAAACCAAAACATAAAAGGGAAGCCATATTATAACAAATTCAATAAAGACTTAAAAAAAAAACCCTTAAGGCTAATTCTCTAATGACCTCATTTCTACTCTTTTGAGTTCTAGAATGTTTGCCAAAGACAGGGAGAAAAGAATAGAATCAATATCTCATGGAAAGAATCGAGTGTGACCTCGTAGTACATGTTGTGTGTAAGAATGTCATTCATTACAAATGTTTGGGGGGTTTTCTTGTTTGCTTTTTCTCCGAACCAAAGGAATGCAGGAGTTCCTGGCATAGAACAGCAAGGCATGAATTTTGTAGTTATGTGACCAGTTTTCCCCTCCAGTTCAGTCTCTGTGGACTTGACTTCTTTGAATCTCAGTTTCTTCATCTGCAAAATGGAGAGAAAGAATTATTTGCCAGGATTACATGATAACAACACAGGGAATGTGCCTGGCACAACCCAGGCACTGAGTGGTTGGCATTTCCCACATGTGTGAGCTTTTGACTCTCTCTGAGGAAGCCTCTTTTTCTAATAACAAGGCTCTGTCATTTTTCCTCTGGGCAACCGCCCAACTTCCCGTTTAGAGTCCATGTGACTTAGGTGTTGTTGACTCCACTCCCAGCCATGGTCATGGACATGTGACTCAGGGGAACCAATCACATCCCCTTCCTGCCTTTGAAACTGAGTTGCAGAAGTCACATGACCCTGTTAGAACCAGGATGCATCAGTATACTTTCACTCGGTCTTTTTAGCAAAAAGCAAGCTCCTGCAGTATATTGCAGGTGAGTATAGAGACCTAGAGTTTCCATCAGCCTCTACTTGGAGGAAATCCAAGACAGAGGGAGATTGAAGAGAGAAGGGAGACAGAGAAAGAAACCCAGTCCCTGGTTCAAGCTATTCCTCCATTCATTGGATTTTTCAGCCTCGGTATCCAATTAATGTCCTTTGGGACTTAAGCCAGTCTTAGGTTTTCTATCACTTGCAGTGGAAAATTCTAATACAATTATGGCTGTCATTATCATTATTAAGATCACTTGTCAGAACAGCCTGTTTTTTAACCAGTACATAAACATCTTTCTGAGATGGTGCCCTTTGGGATTTGTTCTTCTCAGATAATACTATCCACTCAACTTTGTAATTTGTAGTATTTTGTGCTATGTCTTGTCATCAGTATCATTGCCACACCATGGATTGGCATAAGGACTCTGGTCTAACAAGGCTGATGAGGGAGGGGGAGGAGACAGTATCCTGCCAGGCAAGCTGTCCAAATGCCCAGTCTCTTGGCAGGGCCTCTAGTATCACACCAGTGGATCTGCAAGTTTGGATACTCTTCAACACACTTTAGGGGTTATTGATGCTTTAGGAATTGCAGCAAGGCAACCAGAGAGCTAAGAAGTCCACAACCAGCTTGGCTATCAGGGACCCAAACCTCATTAGCCCATGTTCCAGTTGTCTGTTGCCACATAACACAGTGTTCCCAAATTAAGGGTGGAAAACAACAATCATTTTATAGGCTCACAGATTCTGTGGGTCAAGAATTGAGAAAAGGCATAATAGGCTGACTTAGCTCTGATTCATTGTAGCTGTAGCTTCGGCTTGGAAGACAAATGGGTAGCAGTGACTTGAACAGCTGAAATCATCTTAAAGCTGCTTAATCATGGCCAGTCCTTGGGCTGGGATGACTAGAATGTTAAGCTCAACCGGGCTTGTCAACTGGAGCCCCAGACATGTGGCCTCCCCATACAGCTCAGGCTTCATCCAGCATGGTGGCTGGGTTCCAAGATGGAACATTTAGAGAAGAAACATTCCCAGAGAATGAGGTGCAGACTGCATGACCTGCTTCTGGGACTCAACCTTGGGAATCAGGCTGCCTCACTGATGCCATCTTCCAAATGGGTCCCTAAGGCCACCCAGATTTAAAGGGAAGGGAAGAAAGTTCCACCACTTGGTGGGAAAGCAGCAGGTAACATGGCAGAAGAGTGTGATGGATGAGAGGCATCACTGCAAACAAGCCTGGAAAATATCATCTGCCGTGGCCTACAGGTACTGACACTGTACTGATGGTGGACATAACATCCAGTGTTTATTAAGCATCTATTAGGTGTGAAGTATGGTGCTCAGCAGTTTGTACACATGATCGCATTGCATTCTTACAACTTTCTCTGCCTCTATGAGGCAGTTACTATCTTTATGTTCGTATAAAAGTGGAGGCAACTGTGGCTCAGAGAGGGCAAGCAACTTGCCCCGAGTCACCCAGCTAGCAAGGGGAGGACCCAAGATTTGAACCCAGGCCTACATGAGTCTAGCTGCATGCTTCATGCTGTGCTGGTTTGGAGTGTGCTCAGTCACTCAGTCGTGTCTGACTCTTTGTGACCCCATGGCCTACAGCCCTCCAGGCTCCTCTGCTGTTTTGCCTACAACTTCCTTTTTCCTCTTCCACTCTGTCCCCACTCTGCTTGTCCTTGAGAAATTCTTCTGTTTTTCAAAAAAGGCCCTGGGAATTCCCTGGCAGTCCAGTGGCTAGGATTCTGTGCATGAGAGCCAAGGGCCTGGTTTCAATCCCTGGTTGGGGAACTAAGATCCTAGAAGGTATGCAATGTGGCCCAAAAAATGAATAAATAAGATAAAATGGACAGCTAAAAATTTTTTTAATTAAAAAAATGGAAAATGAAAAGGTCCTGCTCTTCCGTTTCTGATTTCATCAAGATATATCGAGTTTAAGAGACTCATCTTGACTTTCATAGATAAAGCAGAGGCTATTCTCTGACACTGAAAAGAGACAAAAATCTGGGACCTCCCTGGCAGCTCAGTGGTTAAGACTCTGAGCTCCCACTGCAGGGAACGTGGGTTCGATTCCTGACCAGGGAACTGAGATACCACATGTCTTGCTGTGTGGCCAAGAAGTTTAAAAAAAAAGAGAGAAAGAAAAAAAGTTTCTAAACCAAGCCTCAGAGAGAGACAGTAACTTGTCAAGGTCACACTCAAGTTTCCCTGGCTCAAATTACCAGTCCGTTCATGGACTACACATCACCTTTGAACAGTACCTGGGCTGGGCCTCCCTGTAATGTGTAAGGGGAGGGTCCCCGAAGCTCCCATCTGCCTCACCCTGACCAGTCCTTCTTTTCCACCCCTCGTCCCATCAGAGGATTCCCTCTGTCTCCAATCAGGCTGCTCCCAGGGTTGTCAGGCACATAAATGATGGATTTCCTTGGCCCCTGTCTCTCCCCATCTCTGCCCAGTTTCTCTGCCCTCAATTCCACACCAGCCTTGGCCTCCCAAGCTATCTCATCCCCTCCCCAGGGTGGAGGCGGGGGAACTGGGGCACATTCAGAGAGCATCCAGCCCTGAGAAATGTTTACACTAGAGATTAGCATTTATCTCTATACTTTCAACCTCTCTCCCCATGCTCACTGCTGCTGTCTGCCTCGAGTCGGGGGGCGGGGGGGTGGGGATGATCCCCAGAGATGAAAGCCAGCCAGGCTGGGGCCATCTCTCTGGCCTCTGGGTCCCCTGAACCCCCTTTCCCGCCATCTTTAGAGATGGTCCTCTTGTGTTGTTCTCATTTGATCTCTGAAAAACCCTGTGGTTTCTGGACAAAGGCTGAAGCCTCTGTAAAAATGTTTAGGAAGTGGGCTTTCACCAGACACCAAATCCAGCCGCTGGCGCCATGATCCAGAACTATGAGAAACAAATTGTTGCTTGTAAGCCACCCAGTTTATAGTATTTTGTTACAGGGGCCCAAACAGACTAAGACATCACAATACACGGTGAGCTTCATCCATGTGCCAGCCACTTGCCAAAGGCCTTTTCTTCTTCTTCTTCTTTTTAAAATATTTGTTTAATCTGACACCTAAGATCTTTGATCTTTGTTGTGGCATATGAGATTTTTTTTTTTCACTTGCAGCATGCAAACTCTTATTTGCAGCATGTGAGATCTAGTTCCCTGGCCAGGGATCAAACTTGGGTCTCCTGCCTTGGGAGCACAGAATCTTAGCCACTGGACCACCAGGGAAATCTCCCAAATGCACTTTCAAATGGTGTCTTTATAGGTATTCTGGTAAGGAGGGTCTCGTTGTTGGCCTCTGTATAGGAGAAAGGACGGAGCCCTGTTGCCCAAGGCAGCCTATCAAGATGGTTGTAGAGCGTGGCTTTAGAGGCTGGGCCTCTTTTGCACCTCATCTGCCAGGACTGTGGTCGACCCAGAGGAGCAGAGTGTCAGTGATTCCCAACTGAGACCTCTTGAGCAGCAATGGGAGCACTTGTTAAAAATGCATAATCTGGGGCCCTCCCAGACCTGCTGCCTCGGAAGCTCTGGGCTTGGGGGCCAGCAATCTATATTTTAACAAGCTGCTTGGGTGGTCCTCCTGATTGGAAGTTTGGGAACATCTGCTCTAGTCTAGGGAGATCCTGGACTCCTGGAAGTCTGTGACCTCAGGGGGAGGTCACAAGCCTGTCCCTCCAAGGCTCTGGGCCGATTAAAGGCACAAGAGAGGTAAACAGAAGATGGAGAGAAGAGAGAAGGTGAAAGGAGGCAAGAAGGAGGAAGAGGTGAAAAGAAAAGGAAGCTCGGAGCTAGGGCCAGTTATCAAGCAAGGCCTCGGACATAGGCACTGCCGGGGATAGAAAAGGGACATGCCTCAGCACAATAAAGGCTGTATGTGACAAACCCACTATTAACATCATATTCAGTGGTGGAAGGATGAAAGTATTTCCTCTAAGATCAGGAACAAGAGGATGCCCATTTTCACCACTTTTATTCAACATAGTATTGAAAGTCCTAGCTGCAGCAATCAGACAAGAAAAAGAAACAAAGGTATCCAAATTGGAAAGAAAGAAGTAAAACTATCACTGTTTGCAGATGACATGATGCTATATAGAAAACTCCGACAGACTTCACCAAAAAACTATTAGAACTAATAAATGAATTCAGTAAAGTTGCAGGATACAAAATTAAAACACACAATTCTGTGGCATTTCTATATGCTACAAACAATCTATCAGAAAGAGAAACTAAGGAAACAACCCCATTTACAACTGCATTAATAAGAGTAAAATACCTAGAAATACATTTAACCAAGGAGGTGAAAGAAAGACCTGTGCTCTAAAACTGTAAGACATTGATGAAATAAAGTGAAGACAATACAAATAAATGGAAAGATAAGGTCATGCTCATGGATTAGAAGAATTAATATTGTTAAAATGTTCATACTACCAAATGAAATCTACAGATTCAGTGCAATCCCCATCAAAATCCCAATGACATTTTTCACAGAACTGGAACAGCTGATCCTAAAATGTATATGGGACCACAAAGATCCCAAGAGTCAAAGCAATAATGGGGAAAAAAAGAATGAACTTGGAGGTATCATGCTCCCTTTATATAATCTTATATAAAGATTATAGTTTGCAATCAAACTATAATAGTAATCAAAACATCATGGTGCTGGAACAAAAATGGACTCACAGATCAACAGAACACAACACAACAGAGAGCCCAGAAATAAATCCACACTTAAATGGTCGGTTACTCTTTAACAAAGGAAACAAGAACATACAATAGGGGAGAGACAGCCTCTTTAATAAATGCTGTTGGGAAAACTGGACAACCACATATAAAAGAATGAACCTGGACCATTTTCTTACACTATATACAAAAATAAATTCCAGGTGAATTAAAGACTTAAATGTAAGACCTAAAATCATAAAATTCCTAGAAGAAAACATAGGTAGGACTCTCAGATCAGTCTTAGCAATATTTTTTTTTTAGTCTGTCTCCTTGGATAAGAGCAAAAGAAGCAAAAATAAACAAGTGGGACTACATTGAACTGAAAAGCTTTTGCACAGCAAAGAAAACCATCACCAAAACTAAAAGGCAACCTGCAGAATGGTAAAGATACTTGCACATAATATATCCAGTAAGGGGTTAATAGCCAAATTACATAAAGAAATCATACAACTCAGTTGAAAAACAACAACAATCCAATTTTTAAAAGGACAGAGGACCTGAATAGATATTTCTCCAGAGAAGACTTACAGATGGCCAACAGACCCGTGAAAAGATGCTCTAAATCACTAGTCACCAGGGAAATGCAAGTCAAAACCACAATGAGAGTTCACCTCCCACCTGTCAGAACGGTTATCATCAAAAGGACAATGAATAACAAGTGTTAGGATGTAGCGATAAAGAAACACTTGTGCACTGATGTGGGAACGTAATTGGAGCAGCCACTATGGAAAACAGTATGGATATGCCTCAAAAGAGTATGCATAGAACTACCATACATACAATCCATCAATTCCACTCCTGGGTATTTTTTCCGAAGAAAACAAAAACACTCATTTGAAAAGGTATGCGCACCCCGATCCTCATTGCAACTTTACGTACAGTAGCCGAGGTAAGGAAGCAGCCTGTGCAAATCAAGATGAAGAGATGAAGAAGATGTAGTGTGTATACAACGGAATCTTCAGTCAGTCCGACTGAAGAGTCGTGTCCGACTCTCTGCGACCCCATGAACCACAGCACGCCAGGCCTCCCTGTCCCATCACCAATTCCCGGAGTCTACTCAAACCCAGGTCCATCGAGTCGGTGATGCCATCCAGCCATCTCATCCTCTGTCGTCCCCTTCTCCTCCTGCCCCCAATCCCTCCCAGCATCAGGGCTTTTTCCAGTGAGTCAACGCTTCACATCAGGTGGCCAAAGTACTGGAGTTTCAGCTTCAGCATCAGTCCTTCCAATGAACACCCAGGACTGATCTCCTTTAGGATGGATTGGTTGGATCTCCTTGCCAGTCCAAGGGACTCTCAAGAGTCTTCTCCAACACCACAGTTCAAAAGCATCAATTTGTCGGTGTTCAACTTTCTTTATCCAACTCTCCCATCCATACATGACCACTGGAAAAACCATAGCCTTGACCAGACGGACCTTTGTTGGCAAAGTAATGTCTCTGCTTTTTAATATGCTATCTAGGTTGGTCATCACTTTTCTTCCAAAGAGAAAGCATCTTTTAATTTCATGGCTGCAGTCACCATCTGCAATGATTTTGGAGCCCAATCAGCCATAAAAAAGGGAAATCCTGACATTGTGACAATATGATTGAACCTAGTGAGTATTATGCTAAGTAAAAGAAGTCTGACAAAAAAATACAATTACTGTAGGATCTCACATTTATGTGAAATCTAAAACACAAAACAAAAGGACAAACAAAACAGGAACAGACTCATGGACACAGAGAGCAAACCAATGGTCTCCAGGCAAGGCAGGGGTTGCGGGCGGGGTCAGGCAGGGGGTGATTGGGTGGAACAGATGAAGGGAATTAAGAGGTACACACTTTCAGTGATTACAAAAATGTATTTGTTGTTGCTCAGTCATGTCCAACTCTTTGTGACCCCAGGCACTGCAGCACACCAGGCTTCCCTGCCCTTCACCATCTCCCGGAGCTTCCTCAAACTCATGTTCTTTGAGTTTGTGATGCCATCCAACCATCTTGTCTTCCATTGTCCCCTTTCCGCCTGCCCTCAATTTTCCCCAGCATCAGGGTCTTTTCCTGAGTCGGCTCTTCATATCAGGTGGCCAAAATATTGGAGCTTCAGCTTCAGCATCAGTCCTTCCAATGAACATTCAGGACTGATCACCTTTAGGATGGACTGGTTGGATCTCCTTGCAGTCCAAGGGACTCTCAAGAGTCTTCTCCAACACCACAGTTCAAAAGCATCAATTCTTCAGCACTCAGCCTTCTTTATGGTCCAAGTCTCACATCCATACATGACTCCTGGAAAAACCATAGCTTTGACTAGATGGACCTTTGTTGGCAAAGTAATGTCTCTGCTTTTTAACATGCTGTCTAGGTTGGTCATAGCTTTTCTTCCAAAGAGAAAGCATATTTTAATTTCATGGCTGCAGTCACCATCTGCAGTGATTTTGGAGCCCAAGATAATAACTCTGTCACTGTTTCCATTGTTTCCCCATCACTGTTTGCCATGAAGTGATGGGACTGGATGCCATGATCGTCATCTTTTGGATGTTGAGTTTTAAACCAACTTTTTCACTCTCCTCTTTCACTTTCATCAAGAGGCTCTTTAGTTCTTCTTCACTTTCTGCCATAAGGGTGGTGTCATGTACATATCTGAGGTTATTGATATTTCTCCTGGCAATCTTGATTCCAGCTTGTGCTTCATCCAGCCTGGCATAAGGAATATAATCAATAATCGTGTAATCATTTAGATGGTTACTAGATTTATCATTGTGATCACTTTATAATGTATTTAGTTTTCAAATTACTATGTTATACACTCAGACACTAACATAATATTGCATGTCAACTATACCTTACTTCAATTAAAAAACCACAATTGGCTGTTCACAAGAAAGATAAAGAAAGAAAAGAAATGAGGAAGCAAGAAATTAAAAAAACATTATTTATGGGGAAAAGAGAAAAAAATATCTGTCCTTCTCTCCCATGTTACTAGTATAAGTATGGTGGCAACTGGGGATTTTTTTCACTTATTTTTTCTTTCTGGATTTTCCTATATTGGGGGATGGTGTGGGTATAACTTTAGAAATAGTATTTTTGTAAGCAGCATAAATGTTTTTCAATAACATGGATGACAAGGAAAGAGTTTAAACTGTTGGAATGTACAAAGAAGACTTTTAAAATATACTGATGACTATAATACAATGTGCTAAAGACCCCCAGAGTTCAGGGCTTTTCCTAAACAAAAAGTGTGAGAAGAAAGGGGAAATATATCAGGAGATAGTACATTGGTCACCAAACTGGCACTGTCTGAGGAATTTTCCCAAGTCATTCTGACTTGAGAAGGTCCCCGCTGCCTCAGAAAAGACTAGTATACAGGTTCAATAAAGCAAGAAAAGCGGCAGGTAACTGGCGATGTATTGTAAAATTATTGTGAAATATTCCAGGCAACAGCATCCCAAGGAGGCAGAAGGAATGAATCCTGGAGCAAGGCATCCACAGTCTCCCTTGCCAGCCAGAAATGGGAATAAACCACCAATGGTTGCCAAGCTGGGGAATGACCCTGCAGAAGAGGTTGCCCCATGGAGTCACGGTTGGGGTCTGCCTGCCACTGACTCTTGAGATGCTTGGTGTGACTGCGTTGCAACTCGTTCTAAGGAAAGTGGTACAAGAGCCCTGTCCCAGGTCATAAGGACCTTGGCTCTGCCACTTGTTATGGTGATGCCACGACATCCATAGATGCTGGATGTGCTGTCTGCAGGGAGCCTTCAGCGTTCAGCACTTTCAGGGATCTTATCAACTGCAGAGAACGGCGTGGCCCATGGTTAGACCCTACTGTATGTGACTCACAGCTAACACCTCATGGTAGCAGCGGTGCAAAGACCCCCGCCATGATGGCCCAACTTGAGACAACTTGAGAGGGCCATTCTAATTCCAGAGTTTTCCGTGCTGTTACCTAGGACCAAGTCTCAGTCACAGCCCAGCCTTCCCCTAAGCCCACACCTGCAGACTTCACCTCCCTTCCACAGCTAGTAAGAGCATTCCCTAATAAACTTCTTGTATCCCAAGCTCAACCTTACAGCCTGTTTCCCAGGGAACCTAACCAGTGTCCGCCTGTGCTCAGTCGATCAGTCGTGTCCAACTCTTGGTGACCCCATGAACTATAGCCTGCTGGGCTCCTTTGCCCACATGATGTCCTAGGCAAGAATACTGGAGTAGGTTGCCATTCCCTCCTCCAGAGGATCTTCTGACCCAGGGATCAAAGCCGCGTGCCTTCTGCTAACAGTATTGAACTTGGATGGAGTGATCTCGGATGGAGTGATTTCCTTCTGCCTTGTTTCCTTTTCTGTAAAACAGGGGTAGGAATGATGCTCACCTCATAAACTGGTCGTGAACATTAAATTATCATATGTTATCTTGTGTGTCCAAAGTGTCTAGAGGAGTGTTTAGCATGCAACAAGCACTCAATTATTGCTACCTATTCTTTTTTAATTGGAGGATAATTACTTTACAATATTGTATTGATTTCTGCCATATACCCACATGGATTAGCCATAGGGGTACATAGGTCCCCTCCTTCTTGGACCTCCCTCCCACCTCCCTCCCCTTCCCACCCCTCCAGATTGTTCAACACCAGATTTGGGTTCCCTGAGTCATACAACAAATTCCCACTGGCGATCTGTTTTACATATGGTGGTGTATATGTTTCAATGCTACTCTCTCAAATCCTCCCACCCTCTTCTCCCACTGTGTTCAAAAGTTATTGTTACCTATTCTTGTTTAGTTTCATTTTCAACCCCGGTACATAAGAGCATGTTAGGAGGGGTTCTGCTGAAAGATAGTCGTTTCTAGTTCTAATTCTATCTGGGCATCACCTGTATCTACTTGAGGCAGATATTTTCTGTGGATCCAGGGCCAGCTCCCCACCATCCTCCAGCCTGCTCTGTGCCTAGGAGGTGAACTCGTGTGGACTGTACCCTTGGCTCCTATGCTTGCCAACTTCTGGTTGGGTTCAGCCATTGGGGTCCCTAGGAGGAGGTAGGAAGGGAGCAGCAGAGTTGGGTTTCAGTATTTACTCCAGGGTTTTTGCCTTGGATTGGATGTGACTTCAACATAGAGTCACAGCTTTTCCCCAGGTAGCCGTCTCCATGTGAGTTTCAACTTTGCATTCCAATGACTACTACTTCC
The DNA here is from genome assembly GCF_023699985.2 of Odocoileus virginianus. Classification (NCBI taxonomy): domain Eukaryota; kingdom Metazoa; phylum Chordata; class Mammalia; order Artiodactyla; family Cervidae; genus Odocoileus; species Odocoileus virginianus. The sequence goes on along the minus strand of NC_069685.1, from coordinate 56,463,575 downwards.
TCTCATCCCTTTAAACCTAGGCATGCGTGCATGCATCCTCAGTCATGTCCAAGTTTTTGTGATCCGACAGACTGCAGCCCACCAGGCCCCTCTGTCCATGGGATTTTCCAGACAAGAATATTGGAGCAGGTTGCCATTTCCTCCTCCAGGGAATCTTCCCAACCCAGGAGTCGAACTCACATCTCCTCCGTCTCCTGCATAAGTGGGCAGATTCTTTACCACTGAGCCACCTAGGACACCCAAATTTGCTATTACAATTCACAAAACATCCCCTAGTCCTTACCAGCATCTGTGCTTCCTACCCACAACTTTATAAACCGTCTCTTTATCCAACTCCCTTCAAATTACCCAATTCATGTCACCATGAGTTGGGACCCTAAAAGTCCTCCTTCTGGGACCCCAAATGACATATTATTTTACTTTCATTACCCTCCTTTTTATTGACGTATAGTTGATGTACGATATTATACAAGTTACAGATATACCACAAAGTGATTCACAATTTTTAAAGGCTATGCTCCATTTCTTATAAAATATCAGTTCTGTTCCCTGAACTGCACAATATCTCCTTGGAACTTATTTATGTTAGACTATTTTTCATTCATCAGACTTCATTGAGCCCACGTGGTAGCCAAACCACATGCTCATGACTCGTGAGCCCAAGTCAACTCAGCCTTGCAACGGCAAAGATGGTCCACTCCGGGCATGGATGCAAAGAGCGGATTCAGCCACCCGGGAAAACAGGACCCGAAAGTTCATTTCACACAGAGAGGCTAATGAGCTGCCCACTTGCTGTTTCTTTCAAACAGCCACTTGCTGTTCCATTCCCCAACTCGGCAAGAGAAACAGGGGTAATTGTGTTCTTGGCTTTCTCCACCGAGCGCTGTGCAGAATTTAGAAGTTGAAACCCAGTCAACATAAATTCTAGCTCCAATTATTTTTATGAGACCAGCTGTTCTTCCCCCATAAATGAGGACTGGGGAGGAAGAGGGTGATGCTTGAGCCACAGTTATTCATTTCTTGCTGGTGCAATGTCAGGCAGTGTAAGCCCTGGGTTGGAAAAGCATCTCACGGAGCTACAGCCACCACCACCCCCCCACCCAACCCCCCCGCCACCGTCCCTCACAGTACCACCTACCTCTGCACCTGCCTGGTACCCCAGAGGAAGGAAGGCCCCGGAACAGCCAAGCAGAAGTGGATAGAGAATCAGCAAGGCAAATCCTCAACATGCTGGTTTCAAAGCATGACACTTATTTAGACCATTGAGAAGGAGTCAACTGAATCCACTCATAGACGTGTCCATAATTCCCTTCGCTTTTCCCCTCCGGGAAAACCTGTCCTTTGTCCAAGTTCCAACTTCCTTCCTGCAAAGTGTGAAGTTGCAATGGAAACAGTCAACTCTGTTTATTTTGCCTGTAATATAGCTCCAGCCAGAGGAATGAGTCCTGAGAAAAAGCTGTGTTCCAAAGGCAACTGCTGTGAGCTCTGGGTCTAAGATCTTAGAGTGTGGCTTTGGCTGCTCCATGAATGCTGCTGGCACCAGGAGAATTTGGGGTGTCTGTTTCCTTGCCTTGTGAGTGACTTCCAAGGGCTTACCAGCCCACAGTGTATCATTCCACCAGCCTCTCCCTCCCTACATACACTGCGGGGGGAGAAAAATAATAATAAAAATTAAAATTGTGGTGGGAGGGTAATTTATTAGTCAGAATAGAACTTTAGTCACTAGAGCAAAGGCCAAAATAAATGGGGCTTCAGTAAGATACAAATTTATTTCTCTTCTTGGTAACAGTCTGAGCATAAGTGATCCAGGGCTATTGCAGTGGCTCCATGGAGTGAGGGCTCTTCACATTGGATTTCTCTGCCATATCAACAGGAGTCTTCATCATGGTCCAAGAAGGCTGCTGCTCACTCAGCCAGTGGGGAAGGGGAAGAGGAAGTAGAGGACACATCCCTGCCCTTTGATGGCACAAGGAGGAAGTTGTATATGTCACTCCTTCTCACATCCCATTGGCTAGAATTTAGTCACAGAGCCAAGAACAGCTGCAAGGGAGGCTGGGAAATGTAGTCTTTATCTGCATGACCAGCAGCAACTTGGCAGTTCATAAATAGTTCTTTGCCAGTGGAACAGTCTAATACAGTCATTAAAAGCACAGATTTTAGAGGCAGGCAGTCCAGGGTTTGACTCACAGATCCCCAACTTTCTTGCTGTGGTCAGTGATCACTGAAGTAGATAAATTCACATAAACCCAGGGATCAGAAGAGGCAATATGGAGGAGCGGAGGGGGAGGATTTTGGAATGATGACATGGAGCCCCACACAGAAGAGCATGGATGCCTGGCTAAAGAGTCCTGTGGGCACTGGCAAGCCATCAGACATCTTTGAGCAGGAGAGGGCAGATATATTCAAGGCATGCATACCCCACCTCTTCATATAAACTATTATTTTTTAATATTATTCACTCTGGATAAGTCTTTCTTCTGGCAAATTTTTCCCTCTACTCCGCACATATTCCCAGGGTCGGGGGACATTGGACATGTTCATGCCACAGCCTGAGTCATAGGCATATTCCCAGAAGCCACTAGGAAAACCTTGCAATAACTATCCACAGAATAAGTGCAAACCACAATAAAATATACCACTAGACCAAAACTAAACATACTGCCAATTCCACTTTCTTTTAGATGGGTCCCCAAAATGCCTAAGGGCACAAATGACATGAGGGAAAGCATAATGGAGAAAAAGCTGGAGTAGATGGGGCTTCCTCGGTGGTCTAGTGGTTAAGACTCCATCTTGCAATGCAGGGGACATGGGTTCGATCCCTGGTCGGGGAACTAAGATCCCACATGCCATAGGGCAACTAAGTTTGCATGCCACAACTACAGAACCCATGAGCTGCAGTGAAAGATCCCAGGTGCCACAACCAAAACTTGACACAGCCAAATAAATAAGTAAATATTGAAAAGAAGAAGTTGGAATAGAAAGAGAAAAGGGCTTTAAACTTTACTTTTGCAAATTTTACAAAACTTATCACTGTGCATGCACGCAGGGGAAGGGGCTAAGGGGAGTGAGGAGTCCTGGAGTTTAGCATCTGGTTAACCGACTTAAGGACAACTGTGCTTAGCATATGGTATGTTCTCACTAAAGAATGAGCATAGCAGTTCAAGATTCCCAGACTCCTTTGCACCAGCTTTATGCTCCACGCTGGAATAGCAAACAGTCCCCTGGCAGGCCCTGTTTTCCCAAAGAAATTAAATCTGAGCAGTTCACACTTGGTAACAAAACTGGGGTTGTGCAGAGAAAGTAATTCTGCTTTGGCTTCCAGGAGTCCCTGTGGAAATTTTTTATGTGTCCATTTTTAAAGGCAAAAAAAGTTAATAAGCCAAATAACTTTGCTAAAAACAATTCAAACTTTGTTCCTACAAACCCTTTGCCAGAGTCATCAATGTCCCCACGCCCCCTCCCCCTACCATCCCAGAGGCATAGAGTTTTTTCAAGTTCTAGTTTGAACTTAGATGCTATTTTTTTTTCTGATGGGGTTTGAAAGTCAAAAGGAAAAATCAAGTTCTCCCTCTTGGATTAGAAAGCATCCACAGATTCCATTTCCTGAATTTCACAGAGAAGATAAATTATTTCTGAGAAGGTAGCAAACCAGAAAACAATACAGTTGCTTCAAAGAGGAGATCTCAGATAACTGAGAGGAAAGAATCTGTCTCCAATGTGTGTTTCTGTATCTTAGGAAGAAGCAAACCTCAAGAAACATTTGTCTATGTCAGAAGCTTAGTGAGATGAGGATGAAGAGAAATGGTCAAGTCTCTTGAATACATCATCTCAAAGTGAAACCTTATCAATTGTTGTTAGGATGGTGGCTGAAGAGATTGACGAAATATTTTACAACCACATCAAATGACTGGACTATGAAACTGGAAGGAAAGTAAAATTATTAGTTAAGATATAGATTTAGCCATGTTAACAAAGAGACATCTAAATGCAGTGACTAGAACATGATGACAGCTTGTTTTTCATGAAAGTAGAAATCTGGGTCAGTGGCCAAGGTTTGGGGGTTCACTGATATCAGGGACCCAACTTTCTTCAATCTTGTGACTCTGCTGTCTCTAACTTGTGGCATCCAAGATGACTGCCCCAGATTCTGACATCAAGTCTGCATTCCAACCTTCTTTCTGAGAAGGGTGTGGCAGGAAGTAGAGAGAACACTTCTTTCCAGGGATGTTACCTTGAAAAACTCATATCGTCTCTGCTTTGACTCAGTTCCATACCCAGCTGCAAAAGACTGGCCAGGAAATGTACTCTCTATTTTAATTAGCCAAGTGTCTAGCTAAAATTTGGAGGCTCTATTACTGAAGGGAGAGAAGAGGAGCAATGAGAGATATTTAACAGTCTGCCATGGTCATCAGCTGATGGTACATTTTGTATATATTCATTACTCACATCAACCCCTAATTCAGACCTCAGTTCCCCCAATCACCAGGTAGACTCTTTTGATTCATTTATTTAATAAATTTTGAGTGCCTAAGAACTAAAAAGCCTCTAGATGAAAGCGAAAGAGGAGAGTGAAAAAGTTGGCTTAAAACTCAACATTCAGAAAACTAAGATCATGGCATCCAGTCCAATCACTTCAAGGCAAATAGACAGGGAAACAATGGAAACAGTGAGGGACTTTATTTTTGGGGGGCTCCAAAATCACTGCAGATGGTGACTGCAGCCATGAAATTAAAAGATGCTTGCTCCTTGAAAGGAAAGCTATGACAAACCTAGACAACATATTAAAAAGCAGAGACATTACTTTGCCAACAAAGGTCCATCTAGTCAAAGCTATGGTTTTTCCAGTGGTCATGTATGGATGTGAGAGTTGGGCTATAAAGAAAGCCGAGTGCCAAAGAATTGATGCTTTTGAACTGTGGTGTTGGAGAAGACTCTTGAGAGTCCCTTGGACTGCAGGGAGATCCAACCAGTCCATCCTAAATGAAATCAGTCCTGAATATTCATTAGAAGCTCCAATACTTTGACCACCTGATGGGAAGAACTGACTCATTGGAAAAGACCCTGATGCTGGAAAAGATTGAGGGCAAGAGGAGAAGGAGATTGACAACAGAGGATGAGATGGTTGGATGGCATCACCGACTCGATGGACATGAGTCTGAGTAAGCTCCAGGAGTTGGTGATGGACAGGAAAGCCAGGCGTGCTACAGTCCATGGGGTCACAAAGGGTCGAACACAACTCAGTGACTAAACTGAACTGAATACATCCTGGATGCTATTCTTGTAGCAAAGTTCTTACTCTCATTGAGTACACATCCTAGCAGGTAGATGATAAAGGTAAATAAATACATAAGTAAGATATTCAAAGAGTGATGAGCACTGTTCAGACAATGGAATGAGGTGATGTAGATGCAGGAATGAGTGTCATAGGGAGGATTTTAGGCTGGATAATCCTGGAAGGCATCTCTGAGGAGGTGACATTTAAGTAGAGACCTGCATCATATAAAAGAGCCTGCTACATGAAGTCGTGGGGACAGAGGAAAATGTCAGAGCTAAAGGGGACTTCCCTGGTAGTCCAGTGGCTAAGACTCCATGCGCCCAATTCAGAGACCCTGGATTTCATCCCTGGTCAGGGAACTAGAACCGATGTGCCACATCAAAGACCCAGTGCAGGCAAGTAAATGAATTAATATTAAAAAGAAAAAGAAAAAAAAATTTGTACTTCTTTTAAAAAATTTTTAATTGATGTCTTTTTAGTTGCTATTACTTTTTTGGCCACACCATTCAGCATGTGGGGGTATATGGGATCTTAGTTTTCCGACTAGGGATTGAAGCCCAGCTCCCTGCATTGGCAGAGCAGAGTCTTAACCACTAGACCACCAGGGAAGTCCCGTTTACTTCATTTTAAATAAAAGAAACAGAAAGAAGTTCAGGACAGACAGTGCGAGGAGGGAAGGATTAGATCACACAGGACCTCGAAGAGCAGAAGAAGGAGTTTTCTATGACTCTAACCTCTGAGCAGGAACAAATACGTAGTCGCCCTGGCTAAGTTGACTTTGCAGAAGTTGCTGTGACTTTGGAGTGGAAAGAGCGAAGGGATATTGAATTGTTAAATCCCAGATGGGGTTTCCGTAAATAACTCTGGTCCGCTTTGCAGGTTGTTCTATACTCGGAGAAAACACTGCCACCCTTTCTCATCATCCCTTTCCCATCAGAGCTCTCAGGAGAAACCATCACAAGTGGGGGTAACCCCAGCTGATAAATCAGCATGGCGCACCTCAGAGAAGGTCAGTGGCTATTCCGAGATCAAGCACCTAACAAGCTGTAGTAGAAAGATGCTCACCTGTCTTCAGTTTCACAGCAATCTATGCAGAACCCTTCCAAAAAGAGCTTTGGCCCAAGGAGAAAGAAACGAAACTAATGATGACATCACTTAATCAGGAAGCACCATTTTTGCTTGTATTTTATGTATACATACATCTATACATGGGCTTCCAAGGTGGCTCAGTGATAAAGAATCCACCTGCCAAAGCAGGAGATGTAAGAGACCCAGGCTTGATCCCTGGATTGGGAAGACGCCCTGAAGGAGAAAACAGTTACCCACTCCAGTATTTTTGCCTGGGAAATCCCATGGACGGAGAAGCCTGGTGGGCTATAGTCCATGGAGTCACAGAGAGTCAGAAACAAGTAAATGACTGAGTACGTAGATAGACAGATAGATAGACAGACAGACAGACAGACAATAGGTAGGCAGATAGATAGATGATGGATAGACAGAGAGATACACAGACATGTTCCAAAAGTTCCTGTGATTCCACTTTTCTGAGTGAACAGGACTGAGACCCCTCTATCGCTGGCCTCGTGGTTTTCCACCCTGTGCACATAATTTAAGTAGTTCATTTATTAAACTTTCCTCAGTTACTTGTTTCAGTTTGCCAAATATATTTTTCTACCAGGACCTGACTAATATAAAATATCTAGAAAAAAATCACCCCAAAACATCATCTGTGATTATCTGTATGATAGTACATAGGACATTTAAACACACACATAATTATGCATGTATCAAACATATATCAATTATTTGAATACTTGTGACAGAAATCGTTATTTGTCTCTTAACTATCTATTCTCTCCTTCTTCACTTAGAAAGAGAGGATTCCCCCCAACTTTTAGCTAGGTGTACGATCATCCAGCTAAAGACTACATTTCCCAGTCTCCTCTGCAGTTAGTTATGCATGTTCAGACCAATGGGATGTGAACAGATAGAACAAACCTGCGTACAAGGCAACCGCAGAGCTGTCATTTCAATCCTGGATGGCTTGTGCTTGGACTGATACGAAAGGGAGAAATAAACTATCTTAATCAACTTGACTCTTTTGCATCTTGATTAATTCAGGTGTGAGATTCAATCAGGATGTTTGTGTTGAGAAAGCAAAGGGAAAGTCCTCAAAACATCCGTGGATGGAGAGAGGTGAGCATGAGAAGAGAGGACAGGAACCTCCACTTCTGTCTCTTGCGTCTTGGGATGCTTTGGCTCCGACTCCCTTCCCTTTGCACCTCACTTGATCCTCCTGTAAAGTGCAGTGACCTTCCTGCTGTCAGGGTGGGCTTTACAGAGCAGTCGTCAACATCACAAGCAGGCATGAGAGCCCCATGATGAGCTGTAATGGGTACCAGCAAGACACAACTTGGATCAGACAACTTGTGTTCGAATCCTGGCTCAGTCACGCACTAGCTTTTAAGAGAGATTAATGGGATCTGTTTGATCATAATTGAAAAAATGATTTGAGAGCCAAAGAAGAAAGTGCTTTCACATTCTGAAAGCAGGTTAAATGACACAGATCTGTCTCCTGGGAAAAGATGATGGGGTGTGTGAAGAGTCCTCAGAGGGGTGGTCAGAGCCATCAACACCTTCCTCACCATTCTATTTATTGACTTCCACTAGATTCAAGTGAGGAAGAAGCGATGGAATTACACCAAGATTGGAATCAGCCCTGAAGTCAAGTTCTGCCTTTTGTTAAAGGGGAATCTTTGCTTCCTGGATATACTTATGCAATGATTCAAAGCAGATATGTCTGAGAGATAGATGGAGAGAGAGAGGAAAAGTAGTCCCAGCTAGCGCTCTGGGGAAAGCACAGAGGGAGTTTCTTCCCCAAGAGTAAAAAAAGAATGTCTAGTGAGTCATCAGAGATGCTTTCTTGCCAGGATTACAAGGAAGGGTTAAACAGGAGGAGGCAATTGAGTCAGGCTTACTGTGGAGCTTGGGGACCAGGGGGAAAGTATTGATTTCCTCTGAGCCACTATGGACTGACCCATTAGTTCAGGCTCACTGAGAAGGTGGGAAATATGCAAGTCGCACTTGGCTACATTTTTAATGATCCCTTACTAGGACATCCAACATCTTCCAAACAAATGCATGGAGGAGGGGTTTGGAGCAGGGAGTGCTAAGTGAGAGGTCGTCCAGGCACTGGCGAGCTTCTGACAGATGCATCTTGAAATCCTTTTCCCAAGTCCTGGTGACACAGCAGGCGCTGAGTATGGGTCAAGTCTTGAACAGCAAGCTGCTTAGGAAAGAAGAGGCTAACAAATCTTAGCCACGTTTTAGCTCAGACTCCAGAACACAGCCTTGAATGTCCCATCTCCTGCCCACAAAGTAAAGCTGGATTCATCACCATTTTTTTTTAAGTATAGTTGATTTACAATGTTGTGTTTATTTCAGGTGTACACCAAAGTGATTCGATTTTTTTAAATTATTTATTTATTTTTGGCTGCACTGGGTCTTCATTGCTATGTGTGGGCTTTCTTTAATCGCTGCCAGTGGGGGCTATTCTCTAGCTGCGATGAGAGGGCTTCTCACTGAGGGGGCATCTCTGGTTGCAGCACACAGGCTCTAGAGGGCAGGCTCAGTAGTGGTGCTTGGGCTTAGTTGCCCCGAGGCATGTGGGATCTTCCCAGGCCAGGGATTGAACCCATGTCCTCTGCACTGGCATGCATGTATGTGTGTTCAGTCACGTTTGACTCGACTGTAGCCCACCAGGCTCCTCTGTCCATGGAATTCTCCAGGCAAGAATACTGAAGTGAGTTGCTATTTCCTATCCAGGGGATCTTCCCAACCCAGGGATCAAACCCACATCTCATAGGTCTCCTGCAGTGGTAGGCGGATTCTTAGCCACTGGACCACCAGGGAAGTTCGATTCAGTTTTTTGTATATATATTCTTTTTCAGATTCTTTTCCATTATAGGTTATTACAAGATGTTAAATATAATTCCCTATGCTATACAGTAGATCCTTACAGTAGTATGGATTTATCACCTTTTTAAAAAGATTTTATTGGAATATCGTTGTTTTACAATGTTGTTAGTGTCTGCTGTCCAGTAAAATGAATCTGTGATAATGTACACGTATGTCCCCTCTTTTTTTGATTTCCTTCCCATTTAGATCACCACAGAGTGTTGAGTAGAGTTTCCTATGCTATACAGTAGGTTCTCATTAGTTTATGCATAGAAGGCTCATCACCTTATAATCTGGCTGTCTGAAATCGTTTGGCTCACTATTCGGTTTGTAAGAGCCATGTTGTGTGGGTTAGATTCCCATTTCCACCACTTGCTAGCAATATGTCAGTGAGAAACTGACTCAGAACACTCTCAAGCTCTAGTTTTTCCTGTCTTTAAGATGGACATAATTATAGTACTACCTTATGGTTTGGTTTTGAAGGATAAATGATGTCATCCATGAGAAGGGCTTGACAGAGAGCCCCGGTTCACAGAAATGCTCAATATACTTTAACAACCTTATGATGGTTTTATATATATTTTGCCTCTGTAACAAGCAGATTCCAAAGAGTCAAGGGCAAAGGAGGAGGAGAAAAGGGAGCTATATGAGAGTAAAGTTTTTATATTTAACCAGAATTAAACTAGTATGGGTCTGAATGAGATGGTGATAAATGAAGACACATATCGTGGGCCTTCCCTGATGGTCCAGTGGTTAAGACTTCGTTGTCCAACGCAGGGAGTAGAGGTTTGATCCCTGATCTGGGAGCTAAGATTCCCATGTGCCTTCGGACCAAAAGAAGCCCCCAAAGACATAAAACAAGCACTATTGTAACAAATTTAATAAAGACTTTTAAAAATGGTCCACATCTCACCCCTCAAAAGATGCATATTGTAGCCCTGAGGGCCACCACTGAGCAAATAAATACAGGAAAAATCTCAACTGAGGGATTAAAGTGGTCCTCTAAAAATATTTATTTTATAAAAAAGAAGGTAGAAACAGAGGAGCCAGCTCCTCTTGTGTGCCGGTCCTCACAGGTCAATGGTATTTTTTCAAACAACAGGCTGCTGTCCTTCAGACAATCAGCTGGGGCTGCCGGGTCACTTGATATGATATCAGCTGTGGCATAGTTAAATCAGCTGGTCCATCAGAAAGGTACCACCTAGTTCACTGCCACTTAGACGAACTGTGGATGGGATTCCTCCAGAAGGGGATATGAATTTAGCATCTGAATACATCACAAGAGGTGGCCAGACCGGCTGTCACAAAACCATGGTTTCTGTAAGGGACTGGGACACAGTGCCCGGGAGAGAGGAAGGGGACAGATAATCGGACCCTGCCAGATTCAGTAAGGAAAAGGAAGGGACAGCTCCATCTGAGCATCTGGGCCCCTTGATCATTCCAGTGGGAAGATCCATCTATCTAGTGGAAGAGAAGACCAGGGAGATCCCTAGGAAACCAAGAGGGATTATGATGCTGTTTCTGAGATTCAGTAAGGAAAAGGAAGGGACAGCTCCATCTGAGCATCTGGGCCCCTTGATCATTCCAGTGGGAAGATCCATCTATCTAGTGGAAGAGAAGACCAGGGAGATCCCTAGGAAACCAAGAGGGATTATGATGCTGTTTCTGGGACCAAGCCGGACGATGGGTCTTGGGAGGCTGGTTGGCCTGAGTGTTGCATTACCATCGCCACTTCTGCCCACCCTGGCCACAGGCAGGAGCCCTGCTCACAAATCCTCTTGCCTGACAAACCACTTTTTGTACCACATAATGCCAACCTCATGACTTCTGTCGATTAGACCTAAGGGCCCAGGCATGGGTCTGGATGTTCTTATGTCTTTAGTCAGGTCACTGGTAACCTGGGGCTTGGGGTAGTGCTTTAAAAACCCTTTACTTACCTCTCCTGGCTCCCAGCTTTTGCCCATGAAATTCCCTCTGTGGAGAACACTTTTACTCATCTTTGTCCAGATGACCCCTTGACCCCAACACACACACACACACATGCACACACACACACACACACACACACACACCCTTTGCTTCTCATACGAAGAGCCATGACTCTAGTACCAGAAAGAACTGAGATCCAATCTCCATGCAGCCTCTTACCCAGGAACCTGGGCAAGTTAAGTAACCTTATTGAGCCTCGGGCTTATTTATTTATAAAATGAATCTAGGGAATTCCCTGGCAGTCCAGTGGTTATGACTCAGGTTGCCACTGCAGGGGACATGGGTTCAATCCCTGGTCAGGGAACTAAGATCCCACATGCCTTGCAACACGGCCAAAAAAAAAAAAAGAGTCTCATAACCTCTCAAGTTCTTTGAGAACTACACTTTTTAAATTATGGAATTTGGCCCAGGTGGCACTAATGGTAAAGAATGCAGGAGACGTAAGACATGCAGTTTCAATCCCTGGGTTAGGAAAAATTCCCTAAAGGAGGGCGTGGCAACCCACTTCAGTATTCTTCCCTGGAGTATTCCATGGACAGTGGAGTCTGGTGGGCTACAGTCCATGGAGTCACCAGCAACTTTCACACACTATTCTTTGTCCCACATGCTAAGCCACTTTAGTCGTGTCCAACTCTTTGTGATCCCATGGACTGTAGCCTGCCAGGCTCCTCTGTTCACAGAATTCTCTGGAAGTGGGTAGCCGTTCCCTTCTCCAGGGTATCTTCCCAACCCAAGGATCGAACCCAGGTCTCACACACTGCAGGCAGATTCTTTACCATGTGAGCCACGAGGGAAGCCCAAGAATACTGGAGTGGGGAGCCTATCCCTTCTCCAGGGGATCTTCCCGACCCAGGAATCAAATCAGGGTCTTCTGCATTGCAGGTGGATTCTTTACCAGCTGAGCTACCAGGAAAGCCCCAGGACAAAGAAAGATCTTAGCAATCTGCAGTTTTGAGGATGACAACAATGATGGGGAAGATGAAGCAGAGGATGGTAATGGTTGTGATATGTTCCCCTTTCTGGAAAGCTTTCCTTGTTACCAGCAAAGATGTATTCTCAGGGCTCTCATGGTCCCCTGAGCCTCCCCTCATCGTGACACTTATATGGCATTGTCATTACTTTTGACTCATCTCTCTCCATCAGCAGACAATAAATTCTTTGTTGGCAGCAGTTGCCTCTTATTCACTCCTATAGCTCTGGTACCCAGCCTAGGGTTTGACACACACTGGGCGCTAAGGTACCCTTCAAAAACTTGCCTCCTGAAGCGCTTTCCTTGTCTCTCCCATGTATTGTTATTGGAATAATGTAGACTAGCATGCGTGTCTAAGATCTCTTACATACCAAGCTTGCTGTGTGGCCTTGCTTGTTAATTAACCCCTCTGTGCTTCATTCCTCTCTCCTATGAAACAGGAGTTCATAACACTTCCTACCGTAAGCAAATGGTTGTGAGCTTGTGCTCACAGAATAAATATGAAAATATAAGCCCATTCATTCATCAGACATGTATTGTGTGGACTTCTCTGGTGGTACAGTGGATAAGAGTCCACCTGCCAAAGCAGGGACACGGGTTCAACCCCTGGTCTGCGAAGATCCCACATGCTGTGGTGCAGGCTAAGCCCATGTGCTGCAAATACTGAAGCCCGTGGGCCTGGAGCCCGTGCTCGGCAACAAGAGAAGCCACCACAATGAGAAGCCCGCACACCACGAGGAAGGGTAGTCCTTGGTCACTGCAAGTAGAGAAAGCCCCCACGTAACAAAAAAGACCCAGCACAGCCCCAAAATAAATAGATTTTTTTAAAAAATGTATTTGTGTACCAGCTCTGGGAAAGGCGATATTCTAGAAGCCAGGGTCTAGTTGCATCTATGGGAAAGTTGCTGTCCCATGAGGGAAGGCAGACCACAAAGAAAGAAAGATCCAGAAGCATACATCATAGGTTAGTATAAGACATGGCAAGGGGAGGCAAAGATTGCGCTCAATAAATATTTATTATTCTCACTAACATCCCACCCTGAACACACACTCTGAGGAAAAGAGAAAAGCAACGAAATCTGGGGACCCTGGAGACCCTCACACCCCTGGAGTCGATTCTGCAGCCAGAGGCTGCCTCCTCCTTGCTGGGGGCAGGGAGGGCGGAGAGCAAAAAGCCCACTTTTCATGACACCTGCAGTAATCCTGGGTGGAATGCCTCTGAAAAGATGCAGGAGAAATTCTTAAAATATATTTCCCTCCAACCACAATATATTCCATATGCTGGGAACGGGTCGGGGAGGGAGCCTGGCGCGCTCCGTTACCTCTGGTAAATGTTCCTCTCCCACACTGGGGAAACCCTTATCAGGGAGTGCTCCGTATCTGACAGCTGGAAGGAATTTAGGAGCAAAAGCAAAGTGCCGTTTGCAGAGGAGGAATCAAAACCGCAAGAGGACTTGAGGGCTTCTCTCAAAGTGAAAGGGTTTAAGGCTTCAGACTGCTTAGCCGGGGGGCAGGTAGCGGGGAGCCCTTTGTGGGGAGGAGGAGTATTGAGAGACCCTCCCCCACGACGGTCCGCTAGGCTGGGCGACCTTGGGAAGGTCACACACCGCCCCCCACCCCACCTCTGAGCCTCTGTTTCTCCCTTGGTTAAAAAAGAAAAAAAACAACAACTGTGAGCTCTATATTTCGAATTCTATTAACCACAGACGATCCATTGAGGACCCAAGATGACTTATTCTGTGATTTTTTCCTGTGGATACTGAGGCAGCACCAGGTTGATGATGGGTACAGAGTGGAGTGGAAATAAAGCAGGGAGGTGGGAACCAGTCTCCTAACTGGGAAGGAAACTGTTTTATTTATTTACTTTTACTGAAGTATAATTGATTTACAGTGTTGTGTTAGTTTAAAGTATGTAACAAATGATTCAGTTATATATGCATGCTAAGTTGCTTCAGTCGTGTCTGATTCTTTGCAACCCTATGGACTGTAGTCCGCCAGGCTCCTCTGTCCGTGGGATTCTCCAGGCAAGAATACTGGAGTGGGTTGCCATGCCCTCCTCCAGAGGACTTTCCCAACCCAGGGATCAGACCCGTGTCTTATGTCTCCTGCATTGCCAGGGGGTTCTTTACCAATAGTGCCACCTGGGAAGCCCTCAGTTATACATACACACACATATATATGTATACACACACACACACACACACACACATATATATATTCTTTATCAGGTTCTTTTCCACTACAGGTTATTACAAGATACTGAGAATGGTTGCCTGTGCTATACAGTAGGTCCTTGTTGTTCTGGGAAGGAAACTCTTTAAACCAGTAGTTTCCCATTTAAGAGCACATTGGGATCACCAAGGCAGCATTGAAAGTGTCGCAGTCCTGGGACTTCCCTGGCTGTCCACTGGTTAAGACATCACGCTTCCTCTTAAAGGAGCACGGGTTTGATCCCTGGTCAGGGAACTAAGATCCTGCTTATTGCAGGGTGGCCAAAAAAAAAAAAAAACAGAAAAAAGAGAAGGTATTAAGGTCCCAATGCCCAGAGATGATGATGCCTGGGTAGTAGGAAGTTTAAAAAGAAACTCCCCAAGTAATATCGATGCTTAAACAAAGGAGGGTTTCCTGACCTTACTAAATCCAATCCTTTCCCACTTTTTTGTGCTTTGGGGCTGATAAGTGAATTTCTCAAGGAGAGGCAAGTCTATGGCATGCTTTGGAACAGACAGATCCAGGTTCAAGTCCTGGCTCTGCCACTTAATTGTTGTGTGATATTGGGCAAGTGAACAGCTCTATGCATGAGGAAAATGGGGGTGAACATCACAGCACCCACTTCACAGGTGTTGTGGGGATTCATTAAGATAGGCAGGTAAAGCCTTCTGCAGCTGCCTGGCACATGGTCCATGGGCAGTGACACTGGTAACAACTGATGGTTGATCATGAGCTCTCGGCAACATGCTCCAGGTGCCTTGGAGCACTGGTCCTCACATTTGAATGCACATCAGAATCTCCAGGAGGGCTCCTTAAAAACACTTGCTGGACCCCTAATCCCAGAGCTCCTGATTCTCAGGCTCTGGGGCGGGGCCTGAGAATTTGCCTTTTTAACAAGTTCCTAGGTGATGCCGATCCTGCCAACCCAGGAACCATGCCCTGAGGACCACTGTCTTAGAAGGCAATCCAAGAACAAGACATCATACAGGGTAGAGGACTCCCCTCATCGTAGGGTGCCCATCTCTCTGAGGCTCTGAAGACCTGGAGCCATGTAATAGTTCACAAACTTACACAATAGAAGTTGAATTTTATGCCTGGACAGTCTTCCAAGATCTGTTTCTCTCCTTTCATTTTGCACTTGGAGAAATAGAAGCTGGAGAGAAAGAGATCTCAGGGTAAATCAGGAGCGGTTCTCGTACAACCCTCTTTTAGGGACAGCTTAGCGATGAATTGGGGGCACACCCACCAGCTTCCCTGGCACTCTTGTTTTTCTTCTTTCCCCATGGCCACGTGCTTTTAAGAAAGGCATCAAAACCCAATAGCTTTCTTCTCTGTGGGCCTTGTCAGAGCCTTTATGACAGCCAGGGGCATTATAAATAGTGGTGGGAAGATGATATATCCAGCTTCTAATAATACTGATTTTCCCTTTTTCCTCGGGTTCTCAGGCAGTTTGATAGGGCATTGTTAATAGCCTGACAAAAAATTATCTACCGATAAATTGTAATATTTTGCTCACCATGGATTTTTGCGTTTCTCTTTTTAATAATACTTTATTAAACTATTATCTATCTTGATTACTGAGATTTGGGGCACCCGCTTGGATTCTGCACCCTCAGCGAGTGCTTCATTCACCTCCCCTTAGTCCTGGCCTCACAAAACATCCTCTAAACATATATGACCTTGGACATTATTCCTCATGGAGCAATGCCAAGGGAATAACATTATATAGGGAACATACTGTGAAATTTGTTTTATCATCACACACGGTTAAAATAAGTAAAATGCCATGAGGTTCTTTTTTCAATGTCAGAAAGGACTGGAAGGAAGAGATGAGTGATTTTTTGTTGTTTTTTTTTTTTTTTTTGAGATTCAATAGTTAAGAGTAACCTTATGACAAAATGGAATTTTCAGATGGAACCCTAAGACTGTAGCTATCCGCTACTTCTCAGTTAGCTAATGGCAACGTAATGCTCTTTAATAAACAACACAAAGCTTCAGGAGCCTAGAATAATCAACAATAAATTCTTGTGTGTCTGAGCGAGCAGCAAGGCAGCTCTGTCAGTCTTGGCTGGGACTGATCACACGATACTGGGGTTAGCTGGCTGTTGTCTGAAGAAACCAGTGTGGCTTGGCTCCCTTCCATTTGCCTCTCCACCTCCAGTGGGCTAGCGTGGGCATGTTCTCATGGTTACCACAGACAGGATGGAGAAGAGAGGGAGAAAGAAGTAACCCACAAGGACTCTTGATGCCAAGGCTCAGCTCACCGTCATTCCTACAACAATCACCAGGTCTAAGTGGACCACGTGGCCTGTCCAGCTGGAAGAGGTGGGGAAATAAACTCTTCGCCTTTAGTGAGAATCTGTAAAGGGCTTACAAACTAGGAAAGGCAAAGAAGCAGGGCCATTCACACACATGATCACCAATAACAATGAGAAATCGTGACATCAGTTGTGCTACAAAAGTTCCAAGGTAGATGCCAAAGAACTAATTAGCTGACTGGTTCCTCTCTCCTCCATCAAGTATATGAAAGGGGTTTGAAAGTAGAGCTAAGAAGAATATGTCTTTTTAGAAATGTATACTAGAAGTTCTAACTCCCCCAAGGAGTAGGGTGGAGCAGATACTTTGATTCCAGGGTAAGAGACAGGAACTTGAAGGAAACTACTGGAGGTCCTCCTAGAAGCCCTGGAGGCTGCAGCCTGGATACATGCTGAGCTTTTATCTGGCTCCCATCCAAAAAGGAGAAAAAATACAGAATCAGACTGGTCATCCGCTCAGCTGAAGGAAAAGTGGTTGCCTTAGGAAAAGGCTTCGCTCTGAGAACTTGTTGGAGCAAATGGTTCTGAGCGTGTCTCGCAGCCCGATGTGAGCAACGTGTGTGACAGCACAGTGGACGTCACCCTCAGCCAGAAGAGAAACCTGGAGAGGTGTGGGGACCCCAGCAGAGAGGCACCAATGCCACTGCAAGATTCCAGGAAGCTACAGGAAGGTTAAGCAATGAGCAAAGCAGTGCTCTCTTAGGCCAGGTCAAGGACAGGCAGGTGAAAGGGTCTCAGTGATGGGGCATCTCCACTGCTCCAGTGCCCAGGTGGGGACCGGTCCATCTAGAGAAGCTAGAACCATCAATAGAGTCAGTCAAGCAAGAACTCCCATACATTGCTCTCCCTTCTCTACCCTCACCTGTTCAAACCCAAAAGTCAAAGTTGGCCAGTGGGGGCAGAAAAATGACAAATGAAAAAGAGACCAATTAGCAGGTCCTACCTGGATGGTTCTTCCCTCATATCTCAGTAAAGAATCTGCAAGAGACCCCAGTTCGATTCCTGGGATGGGAAGATCCCCTGGAGAAGGGATAGGCTACCCACTCCAGTATTCTTGGGCTTCCCTTGTGGTTCAGCTCGTAAAGAATCCACCTGCAATGTGGGAGACCCAGGTTCGATCCCTGGGTTGGGAAGATTGCCTGGAGAAGGGAAAGGCTACCCACTCCAGTATTCTGGCCTGGAGAATTCCATAGACTGTATAGTCCATGGGGTCACAAAGAGTTGGACACGACTGAGTGACTTTCACTTTCACCAGGAAGACGGAAGATGAGTTAATTTTAAATTCAGTTTGCAGTTGGACAGGGCATTGTGACTCGTGGGATGAGACATGGTGATATAAAGGGACAACAGGGTCTTTTATCACTTGGCAACCCACTCCAATATCTTTGCCTGGAGAATCCCATGGACAGAGGAGCCTAGCGGGCTACAGTCCATGGGGTCACAAAGAGTTGGACATGACTGAAGTGACTTAGCACTGGCAGCATCACTAAAGAGTAGGTAGAAAAAGCCTAAGACAGCACTGGCTTTCACCTGGGGACAGTGGGAGAAACTTCCAACGAGTACATTTGACAAAGTGGAAGACAAGGGACTTCCCTGGTGGTCCAGTGGTTAAGACTCCACGCTCCCCCATGCAGGGGGCCCAGGTTTGATCCCTGGTCAGGGAACTAGACTCCACATGTTGCAATTAAGAGTTCGAAGGCAGAAACTAAAAGATTCCAAATGCGGCAACTAAAAAGATCCTGCACGCTGCAACTGAGACCCAGCAGAGTGAAAGAAGGAAG
This sequence comes from Odocoileus virginianus, assembly GCF_023699985.2. Lineage (NCBI taxonomy): Eukaryota > Metazoa > Chordata > Mammalia > Artiodactyla > Cervidae > Odocoileus > Odocoileus virginianus. The sequence continues at coordinate 56,445,077 of NC_069685.1, read as the reverse complement.
GAAAGAAAGAGAAGCCAAAAGTAAAGCTGCTTTATGATGCCTCCCACCTTGGGTCCCACTTAGATCTTGTGGGTTTCAAAACATCCATCTGCTTCTTCCTCTGACTTCCTCTGAGAAAGAATTTAGTGTGTGTGTGTGTGTGGAGGAGCCAAGATGATTAGGAGATTAAAGAAGATGTCATTCGAACATGCCTACAAGTAAGCTCAGCCTTTCTCAAGAGAGGCAGTGGATAATCCACTTCAGAGAGAAGCCAAAGAGGACTTCCCTGGCAGTCCAGTGGTTAAGATGCTGCCCTTCCAATGCAAGGGGGCACAGGCTCGATCCCTGGTCGGGGAACTGAGATTTCCCACATGCTGTGTGGTGTGCCCCCCAAAAATTTTTTTAAATAAAATAAGACTAGAGCTAAGTCAAAGAGCAGCCATTAGTGGGAGAAAAGAGAGAAAGGCTAAAGGGTTGAGGGGACAAAATGCAAACTTTAGAGTTCTGAGCTCGGTTTTCTCATCTGTATGATGGAAATGGTAATGGCAGAGTGAGGATAAAGGGAGGATTGTATACAAATCTTCAGTGTGCAGGAGGCACTCCATAAATGCTTATTTCTGTATGCTCCCGTCCTCCAATGGGAGGAGAGCTGTGATCAGATTTTCAGGGAAGAAATTCATTAAAGGCATTTTTGATTTCAATCCCAAATACCTTGAGGCCAAAGTCTGAGTACAGGGAGTCAGATCTTTTAGGATTTATGGAGGTGGGAGGAAGATGGAGGGTTGGACTTCCCCAGGCAATACCACCAATCTGTGTGCCTTTTTCTGCCATTCACAGGGGTCCCCTCGGCTCCTGAAATAATAGAAGAAACACATTGGATGTGTATGCAGTACACACTTCCTCTTGGAAAACCAGAAAAAAAGAAAAAACCTTATGGCTTTGATTTTTCCAATGTCTTGTTATTTCATTAGCATTGAGAACAGAAATACAAATGAATCAAAATTCATGAAGATGCTCAGTTCTTCTGCTTGGATTTTAAACCGAATATATTCCAGGCTATGACTTCTATAGTCACAGGCACAGTTTTCCACAATGTAGGTACTGAAATGGCACAGCACTTCTAAAAGATTCATCACGGATTCATTATTCATCACTGCCCTTTCCTCACCTACAAGCCTGGCTTCTCAGAGGGGCCACACGCTTGCCCACCCCCAGGCACACACATAGGCTGTGCCCTCTAGCTAAGATAACTTGTCCACCCCCAAACACCATCTCCATCCCCTTAGCCTTCAGGTAACTTAGCCAGATCATCATCATTTCTTAGAAGACTCCCCTAACCCCTCGGTCCACATTAAAAACCTTATGTGCTCCATATCAACCTTTGTGCGTGCAATGTGCGTGCTCAATTGCTCAGTCGTGTCTGACTCTTTGCAACCCCATGGACTGTGGCCCGCCAGGCTCCTCTGTCCATGGAATTTTCCAGGCAGGAATACTGGAATGGGTTGACATTTCCTCCTCTCGGGATCGAATCCCAGGAATTCAAATCCACATCTCCTGCACTGGCAGGCAGATTCTTTACCACTGGGCCACCTGGGAAGCGCTATCAACCAGTACATCCTCCAAAGGGGGCTTCGAGGACCCTTAGCATCTTTAATAGTCTGTATTCCTCACTCACTTATAATATCCATAACAACAGGAACCCTGTCTGCCTCTGTATTTACGTATCTCCGGAACACAGCAAGCTTTGTCCTAAAGTGTTGCTCAATTAACATCCATTTCTAGTCCCACCTGTATGAATTTATTGTCGTAAAAACAAAACCCCAAGGGGAAGAGGCTTGCTGGTTCCAAGCCTCTAAAAACAAAGTTTCTAAAAATGAGCGAAGGGGGGGAAAACAGTTTTCACAAAGAATGTTTTGACAGGTACCTCTTAAGTTTGCATTTTCCAAAACCTCGTTCCCTTGCCTGGATCACCTTTCACTGCTTTCCCAATTCTTGCTCTAATACCCAAAGCGGGGAAAGGTCATAATTCACAGGAGTGATATTTGCAGATTAAAATAAAAACAGCCACATTCTGCAAGTTAACGCTGACATTTGGCAAAAAAAAAAAGTCTCAGCCAGAAAAATATGTGAATGTCGGATGTTTCGCAGGACACGGCCAGATTCCTTTTATTCTCCCAGAAATATAACAGGGCAGTCCACATTCTGGTTTGGATGTCTTCCCACTTTCTGGAGTAAAGGGAAATACAATAAAAACCTGGACGATGAGCTCATGGACTGCTCAATTTGTCAAGATGTATCTCTTCTAAGTGACTTTAACGAAAAAAAAGAAAAGGTTCGAGATGCTTCCAACAGATTTATAAAAAGCAGCAGAGCTCTTCAGAGTTGGGAGGCAATCACAGACCTCCAAGAAAGGGAGGAAGAGGAAGGTGGCTCTGAAACCTCTGTCAAGGAGCAGATGGGAAAGAGAATCAGGTCTGAGGCACGGAGGGAAATTGGGAAGCTCGGATGCACTGACTCCTGGTACCACCAACTTTTCCTTGGAAACCACGTGCTACCAGAGTTAACCATGCTTTTAAACCATAGTCACCTGGCTGGTGATGGGGTCTGGAGTGTGAAGACTGGCCAAGGATCCCTGACACTTAATACCTAAACCATTTTCTTCTTCTAAATCTCTTTTCCTTCTGTGTTACACATGTTCAAGGGACTATATGATTAGCTATAAAGAAGTAAGTTTTTAATATATTGCCTATTACCTTGCAACCCCAGAAGAACTTTTAACATTTTAACATATGTCTTCCCTGTCATATTCAAGGGTGCTTGGACACACACACTCATTCTTACAAAAATCAGATATTTATCACAGGTACCATTTCGCCAACTGACTTGTTCATTTTATTTTTTTTCTTTTTTAAACACCAGTGACAGGTGGATGTCTTGCCGTCTAACACTTGTGTTAATTGGGAGACGTCACTTCATTTAGCTGTCCCCAGCCTCTTGGGCACCAGGGGCTGGTTTCATGGAAGACAGTTTTTCTATGGATTGGGGGACAGGGGGATGGTTTCAGGATGATTCAAGCGCATGACATTTATTGTGAACTTTATTTCTATTGTTATTACATCAGCTCCACCTCATATCATCAGACATTAGATCCCGGGGGTTGGGGAGCCCTGACTTACTTTAAACACTCTGAACTTCCATTTTCTCCTCTCCAAAAATGGCGATAAAAATAGCATCCTCCATGTTAGGCACTACATAATAGCTGGCAAACGCCCAGTATGTAGTGAATCCTGTATAGGTGCTGTGTTCATGTTTCCATATAATTTCCACATCATTTAAAAAAATCCTACACAAAGTTCTATTGTATAGATCACTGGTTTAATAAACCATCCCTTTCTGTCAAACACAGGCTCATTTTAAAACATGTTTACAATTCTTTGGCATATTTATCCTCATTTTATTCTTATAATATCCCTGTGGAATTGGTATTAGGAATGCAGACGATAATGGCTAATCTTCTACAGTAAGGATTAGCAAACATTTTCTATAAAGGACCAGATGGTAAATATTTTTGGCTTCGCAGGTCTTATGGTCTCTGTCCTGACTACTCAATTCATCCCTTGCCAGAGAAAAGTGGCCACAGACAAATATAAGCAAATGGCTGTGACTGTGTTCCCATAAAGTGTTGTTTACAAGAATAGGTGGCGGGCAAATTTGGCCAGGGAGCCATAGTTTGCCAATCCCAGTGTACTGAATGGCAGACCCTATTCTAAGAGAATCTTCTGAATAATCTGATTTTATTCTCCCAACAACTCTAGTGGGGTAGACCTGAGTATTAAACCCATTTTGCAGATGGGAAAACCATACAGGGTTATAAAGCAGATACATGGCTAGGAAAGAGCTCACCCTCACTTCTTGCCAACTGCCTGTTCATCTTGCCTAAAAGTGAAAGTGTTAGTTGTTCAGTCATGTCTGACTCTTTGCAACCCCATGAACTGTAGCCTGCCAGGCTCCTCTGTCCATGGAATTCTCCAGGCAAGAATATTGGAGTGGGTTTTCCCTTCTCTAGGGGATCTTCTCAACCCAGGGATTGAACCCGGGTCTCCTGCATTGCAGACAGATTCTTTACCATCTGAGCCACCACGGAAGCCTAATCCCTTCTTAATTCTGCTCCCAACCTCTTGAATCCTTTTCTCCAAATTGACTCTCATCTTCCATTCTTCAACACCCTGGGACAAACTGCGAAGTCTTGGTTTATATGGACAGCAGCAGTGATGGGCAAACCCTCTGGTTTCTTGCTTCCAGGTTAAACTGCACAACACAGGAAGTGCCTCTGGGAGCCCAGCTGGCGGAGATTGCAAACCCTGTTTCCAGTCCCTTCCTTATCCACTCCAGCAATAAATTCCAAAAATGATCCTGCCCCAGACCCCATGATGTCAAGATTTTGTGCTTTTCTGTGAAGCTCTGGTCTCAGAGATCAAAGTTAGAAGCACAGCCCCTGGGGGCCCGGTGGAGAACTTCCAGAAAGACTCATTCACATCCAGTAGGAACTCGCAGCGACCCCAACTCACACACGCACTTTTCATTCTCACCAGCAGCCTCTGAGCCGTTCTCTGCAGCCAAACGGGAGAAAGTCCCCACACCTTCTCTTAATTTATTGCCCAAAGAGGCAGGGTTAGAGCTTCGGAGACGATCTTATGCACAAAAGCCAGCTGAGAGTTTCAAAGTTCCGAGGGAGGGTCAGGTGGCACCCTTTGCTTACATTTTTCCAAAATGCAACATCTGATGGGTTTTTTTTTTTAATCCCGGAAAAGCAAGAGGCACTGTAGGATGGCTGTTTCTCTCTAGTCTGTTCATCCAATTGATGACAGGCAGTGAGCATAAAGTGTAAATGTCAAAATTAAACCCTCTCTCGACAAGGAAACTAATCACAAAACATTAAGTCTAACCTTCAGTCTTATAGCTACTCAATTAGGCAAATCTTTAGGCCGAGCATCTATTCAGGAATTCCTGTTCTGTTTTTTTCTCCCCCTCTCACTTTCAAGTTTAGAGATTGGTGAACATCGTTAATTTCATTGTGTGTTAATATCAAAATATCTACACAAACTCATTATGCACCAGTCTATGGGTTAAAAGGAATGTAAAACACGGAGACCCAAAGTATGTTCCCAACTTGATGTAATGTTTTGCCAAAAAAAAAAAAAAAAACAACAGTAAAAAGAATGTGTTGTGGTCCACTGAGTTTGAGAAATGCTGCATTGTCCTCACCCTTTCGGAAACTCACAAAGTATATTAGCATAATAAAGGCTCTGAGAAGTACTGCAAAAAAAGAAAGTGATGGCCCTTTGTTTAACCTAGCACTTTCTACAAAAGGAGTACATGGCAAATATTAGCATCCCACCAAACTAATTCAGTGGAACACATTTTAGGAAATCTCATTTTAGAGTAATGCTTATTGCAAGACCAGATCACCAACTGAGGTGAAGTTTTATTGAATGAAGTTTTATTGTCAACTTTACACTTTCGCTGTATACACCAAAATTTACCCATGGAACATGAATTTCTTTCACAACCAGCAGGAGAAAAAATAAATGTGTAGATAGGCTCAGTTCAGTTGCTCAGTCCTATTCAACTCTTTGAGACTCCTTGGACTACAGCACGCTAGGCTTCCCTGTCCTGATGGAGCTTCCCAACTCCTGGAACTTGCTCAAACTCATGTCCACCGAGTCTGTGATGCCACCCAACCACCTCATCCTCTGTCATTCCCTTCTCCTTTGACCTTCAATCTTGCCCAGCATCAGGGTCTTTTCCAATGAGTCGTTTCTTTGCATCAGGTGGCCAAAGTGTAGATAGGTGGATAGTTGCTATTCAGCTCTGTAAAAACAAATAAAGGGAAATCTGACTAAAATGAAGTCAAGAAGCCAGGAGGGGGAGCTCTCACATACTTACCACTCAGGTCAAGACAGATCCCAACAGGAATCCAGCAGGAAGTGACACTACTGTACTTTTCTCTCTCCAGCAGAAAGGGGAAAAAAATCTTCTCCTTGCCTGGCAACAGCTCAGCCAATGGAAAGTCATTATACTTCAAACTCCCAGTTTCCTCCAATGAAATCTTTGTTTATTAAGAGCTCCTCCCAGTTTCCCCTTCTCCTCTATAAGAGTTTCCTTGCCTTTGAGAACTGAGCTTGCATGTGGTTCTCCATAGTTCCCTGTCCTAAATTGCAGTTGTTTCAGTTCAGTTCAGTCCCTCAGTTGTGTCCGACTCTTTGTGACCCCATGCACTGCAGCACATCAGGCCTCCCTGTCCATTACCAACTCCCAGAGTTTACTCAAGCTCATGTCCATTGAGTCGGTGATGGGATCCAACCATCTCATCCTCTGTCGTCCCCTTCTCCTCCTGCCCTCAATCTTTCCCAGCATCAGGGTCTTTTCAAATGAGTCAGCTCTTTGCATCAGGTAGCCAAAATATTGAAGTTTCAGCTTCAACATCAGTCCTTCAGTGAACACCCAGGACTGATCTCCTTTAGGATGGACTGGTTGGATCTCCTTGCAGTCCAAGGGACTCTCAAGAATCTTCTCTAACACCACAGTTCAAAAGCATCAATTCTTCAACCCTCAACCTTCTTTATGGTCCAACTCTCATATCCCTACATGACTACTGGAAAAACCATAGCCTTGATTAGATAGACCTTTGTTGGCAAAGTAATGTCTCTGCTCTTTAACATGCTGTCTATGTTGATCATAACTTTTCTTCCAAGAAGAAAGCGTCTTTTAATTTCATGGCTTCTGTCACCATCTGCAGTGATTTTGGAGCCCTAAAAAATAAAATCTGCCATTTTTTCCAGTGTTTCCCCATCTATTTGCCATGAATTGATGGGACTGGATTCCATGATCTTTGTTTTCTGAATGTTGAGATTTAAGCCAAGTTTCTCACTCTCCTCTTTCACTTTCATCAAGAGTCTCTTTAGTTCTTCTTCAATTTTTTTTCTACTCCTAAATCAATCCATGTCTCTGGTTAAAAATAACTTCTGTTTTATTGTTCAGGATTAACACCTCTGAACCTATTTGGAAGTCTGAAAGCAGCTTAATGCATATGATCATCTCTGTGTCACTTATATTACCAAAAAATTTAAAACCCCATGTATATCCATACAATGAAATATTATTTAATCATTTAAAAAGGCAATGTCAGAGTTCTTAATGACACAGAACATACCTATAAATATAAGGTATAAATGCTAAGTAAAAATCATGACACAGAACTACGTATTTTTTCTTAACTATGAAAAAATACTTGTGTCCACAGACAAAAAAAAAGAAAGCAATATGGATTAACTGAGAGTATCCCTGGATAGTTGAATTATGATTTACTTCACATTTTTCTTCACGCATTTAGATTTTTATAGTAAGCATAAGTTTGGAAGAAAATTGATTTTGCTGTTTACAGCATACAATTTCCTCTAACAGGGAGGGGAAAATATATTTGCATGCCAGATTAAATTAATTATGCTATAGAATTACACTATCAACAAATACTAATTGTGGTTTGAGAAGAGGGAGATGAGGGAGTTAGGGATTCCTCAAAAGTCAGCTCATAATTTTTCAGATTATTAGAGGATAGGCTTGCCAGTTTTGGCAAATAAAAATATAAGACCCTCAGTTAATTGAATATTATATCATTGAATTTTTTGCATTTGTAAAAGAAAATTATTAATATTGCATTGGAGCAACAAGGAGAATAATAAAACCCACAGAAATTGCCTATGTGATTACAAATGTCTTAGTGACACTATATATAATATGGAGTGATCTTAACAGAATAAATACCCTTGCATCATGCTTTTATGTCATTGTAAAAGTTTATTTAGTATCCAAAATATATATATTATATATATTTGGCTTTCAAAAACATATTTTTAGAAGAGTATATCCCATGCAATATTTGGAATATGCTTATATTAATAAAAATATTTGTTATTTCAAATTCAAATTCAACTGTACATCCTATTTCTTACCTGGTAACCCTAGGTGGGTGGGCACATGCCAAGCAATCTGGGAAGATGACATCCCAGGTGAGTGCTCAGATTGATTTCGATACTTTTCCATTTTTTTACAGTTGGGTGTGTAGCTCCACCTGGGAAAGTAGGATTCCTTTTGCAATTAGGGCTCTTAACATCTAGTCCATTCATTCAATCAACAAACCTTGTGGACCAACTATTTTGTACTGGGCACAGTGATGGATACTGAGGTGAGAGTATGGAAGTGACAAATAGGGCAGTTGGTGTGCTGAGCTGAATTTGACCACCTTGGGGGTCTAGTCAATCTTTCAGGATATGATTGTGCTCAATCATATTAAGGGGGGGCTCCCACTCCCCCTTCTTCCCTGAACACTCAGACGAGATCGGGCATGTTCAGGATGGCATGGCCATAGATTTCCCCGTACACTCAGGAAGAAGGAGCCATAATACTAGGGAATGCATCTCTTCTCCAGACACACACACACACACACACACACACACACACCATATTCATTTCACCATCATGCTTACATTTGAGGGGGTGGAATAGGAGGAAGGATCAGGGCCCTGGACTTGACCTGAGGAAAACTGTCAAAAGGGAGGTGGAAGCCATCATAGCAAATGCCATCCACATCCCAACTTTCCTTCGAGCGTGTCCTGCAGTGGGCACTGGACACTTTCTCCTCTATGATGTCAGGGAGCCAGGTCTCCTGTGCCCACATAGTCTGAGGCCAGGGGGACTGGATGTGGAGCCAGACAGAGTCCAGCGGGGGGGCAAGGAGGGGGTGACTAGCATGGTTGTCACAAGACTCTTGGTCAAGGGACAAGCCCCCAGCTAGTCTACAACCCATCTACAAAGGGAAATGGATTAGCGGCTCACTTTCAATCAGGCTGAGTTACGAGCTCAGCGATTTGTGGGACGTTTACATGAACCAGAAGATGTGTTATCTGATGAAAATTGCTTCATTTAATATCCTAGCTTGACAGGCAAAGAACTGTACCTCTCTGGGAGAATCTGCCAGGGTGAATGATTTTTTTTCCCCTAAGTCCCTGGACATGTTTATCCTCACTATACCCAGCAAAGAACAGAAAAACAGTTTTGGGGTCCAGTGGGCAGTCTGCCATTGGGCTGTGGGCCCAGGGAGGCCTCAGAATATCCACTTTCATTGCATTACCCAAAGGCAGCCACACTCAACCTATACCCTGGGATGTGAGTGGTCCAACTGGAGGTTGTTAGAGAGGAAGCCAGTCAAGCACAGTTCAAAGCCTAGCTGTTGATGAATTATGATTCAGCATAGAGTTTTTTAAAAAAATTAAAGATATAAAAATAGAGGCTTACCATGAGGGCGCTGTGTTTCCACAAGTTTTTTGTTCATTAATTTCAGACAAAGCTACTGAGGGCTTGCCAGGCCATTCACAAATTTAGCACGCAGCAGAATCACAGGTAGGGCTTGTAAATTTCAGGTTGCTGGGTTCCACTGTCAGCTTCTGACTCAGTGGGTTTGGGGCAGAACCCAAGAATTTGCATTTCTTACAAGTTTCCATGTGTGGCCACAAACCATACTTTGAGAACCACTCGGCCGGGAGCATGGAAAACAGTGTCGCCGGGAATCTCCTTGCCCCATAAGTTCTATACAAGACAGGCTCAAAGCCCCCATTCCATGCCTTAGAGAAACCAAAACCCCACCCAGGATGTCTGTCGCCTCCAGGGAACTTATGATCTCATTGTCACCTTGAATGTCAGGGGTTAACTTCTACTGTTTGTTAATCACTGTGTTTTCTTTTTTTGTTTTTTTTAATACAGTCCACCCTTGTACAAATTTTGCCCTTTTCCTTATTTCAGATCAAGTAAAATAAAAACAAAAATAATCTCATAAGGTTTCTGGTTATGTTAAAGCTTTCATTTAGAACTAAAAGATACTAGCAGGGCTTACATTGCAGACGTGCAAAACAGTTCAAATTAATAGTTAGACATCCCTGATGTCCAAAATCTCTGATCACCTCCCACCACTGGAGGATTGCATCCCTAGCCCTTCCCTAGCCCTTTGCTGTGTGTGGCAGATTTTCCCCAGCTCCTCCTTCTGTTTCTACCCCCTCCATCTCTTCTTCTCATCCCTGCCCCACTCTCCTCTCTAGGCTCCACCTCTTGGAATTCCAAATCCTCCATACTCCATTTCCCTGCAGATGCCCTTCTCTCTAGCTTTACTTCCATACTCAGATCCAGCTCCATTTCTGCATATCCAAAGTTGGGTAAGTTCTAAGCAAGACAAAAGACTTTACTTTTGGCAGGAAGGTTGCTGGAGTCACTTACAGTCCACCCTGTTCCCCTCCTTCAAGGGTTGTTGCTGTTGTTCAGTTGCCAGGCATGTTCGACTCTTTACGACCCCATGGGCTGCAGCTTTTCAGGCTTCCCTGCTCCTCGTCATGTCCCAGAATTTGCCCAAGGCTCATGTCCATTGAATCCGTGATACCATCCAAACATCTCATCCTTTTTAATCTCTTTATCCTTCAAAGGTGAAGGGATGAATAATAGTACATGTCTGGGCCAGGCTAACAGAAATGACACCTGTCACATTATTACAGTATTAGTGTGTATTTTCAAGTACTGTAACTATTGAGCGCTCTGGGATGAAGGTCAGAGGACAAGAACAACAGTTCTAGCTATAGAAACCATGGAGAACTTCCTAGAGGAGGCAACACTTAAGCTGAATTTTAAAGGATAACTGAAATTCACCTCTTATATAAAGTGGGAAGGGTAATCCCAGAAGAGAGAATAACATAAGGATAAAGATACAACTGTTGACAACTTTCTTTAAGGAAATTCTCGTACTCATTTTTCCTCCATGTTCATTACCTTCTGTTAGAGATGATAAGAACTAGTTTTAGGCCTCCTGTAGCAAATGCTGTCAGTAGGCTCAACTCATTTCTTTAGCGTGTGTGAGTACTCAACAGCCTTTACTATCTTCAGCTTTGAACTTTGGGTCAAATTCCAAGATAGAGAAGTCCTTTTTTATAATCCCATTACACTGGTGAGCAATTATTGGACACCTACTGTTCAAGAATCTGTGCGTGCTGAGCATGTAGAGAAGAGATATTTGAGACTTCGCACCTACTCCAAGGGTCTGAAATATAACTGAGGGGGCAAAGTGTCTCCAGTCTTCATAGCCAATGAGCACACTATGAAGCTATGTGGTCATCACTAAACCACAATGCTGTACTATGTTGTCATCTGCATCATGGAGACAGACTGTGTTTGGAGATAGACAGAGGGAGAAATGATGAAATGTCTGTATATTTATCGTGGCCTTTTCAACTGCACATCATAGAAATCCACCACCCCTCCCCTCAAAAATAATACATTTCCATACAAGAGGAAATCAGGTATGGATGGATCTAGGTGATCATCTGACTGCTGAAAAGTGATCATCCAGATTCTAATTCTCTTTTTTTCTTAATTGAAGTATAGTTGATTTACAATGTTACGTCCATTTCAGGTAGACAGCAAAGTGATTCAGTTATACATATGTACCTATTCTTTTTCAGATTATTTTCCCTTAATAGGTTATCACAAAACACTGAGTATAATTCCCTGTGGTACAGTAGGTTCTTGCTGGTTATTGATTTTAAACACAGTTGTGTGTGTGTTTATCCCTAATTTACCCCTTGCCCCCTCCCTATTGGTAACTGTAAGTTTGTTTTCTGTCTGTGAGTCTATTTCTGTTTTGTATATAAGTTCATATGTATCATTTTTTAAGATTCCATACATAAGTTATATTTTATGATACTTGTCTTTGACTTACTTCACTTAGTATGATAATCTCTAGGTTTATCCACATTGCTGCAAATGGCGTTATTTCATTCTTTTTTATGGTTGAGTAGTATTCCACTTGGAGAAGGAAATGGCAACCCACTCCAGTATTCATGCCTGGAGAATCCCAGGGCTGGAGGAGCCCGGTGGGCTGCCGTCTATGGGGTCGCACAGAGTCGGACACGACTGAGGCGACTTAGCAGCAGCCGCAGGATTCCACCATACACTGCACATTCTGTATCCATTCATCTGTCGAGAACTCTCTTCATCTCTAGCCTCTGTGTTCCTTTGTTTTAGTTTCCTTTTTAAGCAACTCATTCCTGTAATTGCTCCAAAATGTTAACACTTATGTCTCAGATACTTTAGCAGAAAAGAGACTTTCTCTTTCCTAGTAGCGTCATCAAAAATCCATGGACTAACCTCTGAAACCAATCTCCATAGCCAGGGGAATGCTGGCTCTCATTAGCCAAGTCCAAGACACACATCTTCCCATCCGGGAGATGGTTGCAGCTGACAGAAAGTGAAGAAGAACTAAAGAGCCTCTTGATGAAAGTGAAAGAGGAGAGTGAAAAAGTTGGCTTAAAGCTCAACTTCAGAAAACTAAGATCATGGCATCCGGTCCCATCACTTCATGGCAAATAGATGGGGAAACAGTGGAAACAGTGGCTGAATTTATTTTTCTGGGCTCCAAAATCACTGCAGATGGTGATTGCAGCCATGAAATTAAAAGATGCTTGCTCCTTGGAAGGAAAGTTATGACCAACCTAGACAGCATATTTTAAAGCAGAGACATTACTTTGCCAACAAAGGTCTGTCTAGTCAAGGCTATGGTTTTTCCAGTGGTCATGTATGGATGTGAGAGTTGGACTAAAAAGAAAGCTGAGCACCGAAGAATCGATGTTTTTGAACTGTGGTGTTGGAGAAGACTCTTGAGAGTCCCTTGGACTGCAGGGAGATCCAACCAGTCCATACTAAAGGAAATCAGTCCTGAATGTTCATTGGAAGGACTAATGTTGAAGCTGAAACTCCAATACTTTGGCTACCTGATGCGAAGAGCTGACTCATTTGAAAAGGCCCTGATGCTGGGAAAGATTGAGGGCAGGAGAAGGGGATGACAGAGGATGAAATGCTTGGATGGCATCACCGACTTGATGGACATGGGTTTGGGTGGATTCCAGGAGTTGGTGATGGACAGGGAAGCCTGGTGTGCTGCAGTCCATGGGGTCACAAAGAGTCAGACACGATTGAGCTACTGAACTGAACTGATAGCTGATTCACTGCTATTTTACAGCAGAAACTAACACAACATTGTAAAGCAATTATACTCAAAAAAAACCCAAAACCTAAAATGAAACCTCAGGATTTCTTTGCAAGGGCACCTTAAAGCTCAGATCCAGGATTTCGCGCAAGCCTTGGGTGTTTCTCAGGGCTATCTGGGCACCCGTTTTGCTTCAGTCATCTTGGGTTTGTTAGCACAAGACTGCATCGGATGAATCGTCTTCAATTCCTCAACTTAAACAAGAGACGGGCTCCAGACCTCTGAAGAAATAGCTTTGCTGGGCATCCATCACTTTGTCAGATTCCTGAGAATATGAAGCACCAGCACATACTTTGTGGCAGCCCACATTTAAGAGCAGACCATGTAGGCACAGAGCTAAACAGGTCTTCAATTTCAATTAGAAACCCCGTCCAGATAACCCAGAGAGGGGGAGGGAGAGGCGGTGCAGTATTAGGTGGGCATGCGGTGCTGGGGGGTGAGGGTTGATGGAAACACGGGGTCTCTGAAATCTCCACCGCTCTGCCCTTTGCCCTTCCATCCATGCCTCCCTCATCTCCTCTGACTCCCTCCCACTGCCACCAGAGACAGCCCGCTCCCACCACACAGTGGAGAGGAGGCTGGGGGAGGGCGGTAGGGTGGGTGCGGGAGAGCCCTGGAGTAGGAGTGCTGCACTGGAGGGACCAATGCAGGGAAAACCAGAGAAGGGCAGGCTCTGCGGTCTGCTTCCAATACAAGGCTTTTTCAAATATTACCGAAACACACAGGTCCGTTTCCCAAGAGACGTGGGTTCGATCCCTGGCCTGCAAAGATACCCTGGAGGAGGGCATGGCAGCCCACTCCAGTATTCTTGCCTAGAGAATCCCATGGACAGGAGAGCCTGATGGGCTACAGTCCATAAGATCGCAAAGAGTCAGACACGACTGAATGCAACTTAGCACCTACAAATGCATGCCGGTGCCAGTCCCTGGGGCCGGTCAAGTCAAGAGGATCTTTGCATCCAATTCTCCACTTTCTGCCAGAATCAGAATCATACAGTGATGCTCTTTGCTATGTGATATTGCAGGTTTCTGCTGGCTTCCTGGTGCCTAAAATTGTGCCTGCCACATAATACATGCATGGGAAATATTTACTGGATGAAAGCAAGGCAGAGACTCTGCCTTCCATAAACGAGGACTTGCCGTTACTGATTTAGATTCACATAGATACCAGTCCAGATCCAACTCATTTCAAAGCCTATGATAGTCTCCCTATCCCACGACCTCCTATTTAAGAATGTGAAAGTGTGAAAAGTGAAAGTGTTAGTTGCTCAGTCATGTCTGACTCTTCGATACCCCGTGGACTGTAGCCCAGCAGGCTCCTCTGTCCATGGGATTCTCCAGGCAAGAATACTGGAGTGGATTGCCATGCCCTTCTCCAGGGGATCATCCCAACTCGGAGATCAAACCCATGTCTCCTGAGTCTCAGGCAGATTCTTCACTGTCTGAGACACCTGTGAAGCCCATTTAAGTATGTATATGTTGAGAGTTCTGTCCCTCAAGCCAGGAGCCAAAAAGTAAGGGGTGAGGAATGCACGATCTACTGAATGCAAAAAGAAAATCATAAAACTTTTAGATTAGCTCATTTTTCAAAATTTCTACCTATCTCTTCTTATGTTTTAGAATGTACAAAGTTTACTGCTACAACAATGCATATGCATATACTATTATATATCATACATATTCTATATTGGATATGTTCAAAGATTTCTTAATGATAAGGTGCATAATCAAAAAGTATAGATATTATCAATAATAGGCTGGGCAATTAAATTGTTAAATTATATAATGGAATGCTATGCAAGCTAATAAATACTGCCACACTCAACAACATGGATGAATCTCAAACATAATATAAAGTAAAAAACAACCAGATGCAAAATAGTGCATCTTTATGATACCGTTTATATAATGTACAAAAACAGGCCAAACACAATTCTAGCATTAGAAGTTGGAATCACAGTTAACTTTGAGCAGGAAGGTGGGTGGAAACTGGGAAGAGGGATGCAGGGGGAGCATCTGAAATGTGGTAAAGTTTTATTTCTTCATCTGGATGGTAAATAGTTGGGTGAGCTTAACTTTGTGATAGTTCATGGAGGTATGCACTTGTGCCATATGAACTTTTTATATATATGTATTGCTGTGCATTGATAAAAAAAAATGTCAATGTGTCCATCATAGAAGAGACCCGCACAGGCTTGTTACTTTCCCCACTGAATGATAAGCTCTTATCCCTCATCCCTTGGACCTGATATGATCATGTTTGGGTGACTCAATGTGGAGTTCCAGAGCAATATCACCCATCAGAGCAGTCTGGATTTGCCTGGAAATGGCCAAGCCCTAGAACCCCCACCACACTGTCACTGGTGGGACACACTCTTGACACACCCTCAGAAGATTCCCTGGAGTAGGAAATGACAACCCACTCCAGTATTCTTGCATGGAAAATTCCATGGAGGGAGGAGCCTTTTGGGTACAGCCCACAGGGTCGAAAAGAGTTGGAAATGATTGAGCTACTGAGCGCGCGCGCGCGCACACACACACACACACACACACACACACAAAAGCTTGGGGGTAGTGTTTTAAGAACAGCATCGAGTCACTGGCACAGATTATTTAAAAGAAAAAAAGTGTTTGGACATCTTGCTAGTCTAAGCCACATGGATATGTCATTGGAGGAAGGAGTCGTGTTCTCCTTGGGTAATCAGAACCTCTAGTGCCTAAGGTTTAAAAAGAATGCCTGCGATTATGAATAATAGCATAGCACATTCATTGCGCTGTTTACCAGCTAGAGCATGTGGCTTTACTTTTCTGGGATTCAGTGAGCTCGTTAGTAAAATGGAAAAAATGAATGAGCTTGAAGGAGACAAAGCATCTGAAACACTTAGCATGTCGCCCAGCACAGAGAAAAGGCTCAGCCGACATTCGTTATCATCCGCGCCGTCATCATGATGTCAGTCTTCCCATCTGGCAAAAGGAGAAGAATAAAGCTTATTCCATCCACCTGTCTGCATGGAAAGGATCAGATGGGGTCCAGAACTCACAATCAGCCAGCCACAGAGGCCAAATTCTTTCCATCCACTTCCCTGCCCCAAAGGTAGTGGACTTGATCCTGTCCAAGAAGGGAGGTTTGTGCTGAACCCCAGCTTCCCAGACAGCAGAGAGTAAGTTGGGAAAAGTCAGGAATTTCAGGAAGGATCTTCAGAGCTGGCACATTTTCCAAACTGCGCTAATGAGTCTGGGCCGGTGGAAACAAGCGTCCCCGTCTCCCCCCAGCCCGGGCACCATCAGACCCCGTGATCCACACATCCCAATGCAGAGCTGGGCTACATGGTTCCAAGCTGAAGTGTTGATCAGAACCATACCCCCCTGTGCCAGAGCCACAGAGCCGGGCTGGAAGGCCTCCAGGCACAAGCTTCTCTGGCCAGATCAGCCTTTCTTTAATCCTGAGCAAACCCTCAAATGTTGCTTGTGGTACTTTAAGAAGTTCTGGTCTGGCTCGCTCACTCTTGAGGTCTGCGTGGGGGAAGGAGAAAGAGAGGGAAAAAAAGCTGGCCAAAGAAGTGGTTGCAGACAGTATACTCGTATTTCTGAATCGCTTTCTAATCCTTCTTACCGGTCTCCCCTCTCAGGGGCATCATGAGGTTAAATATTGCACTTGGTTATTATTTATTTTGTCTTGTGTCTCTGGTTTTGAGAAGGTAAGTGTCTTCGTTTATCCTCCCAACAGGAGGAAATGGGATTTGAAATGGCTGTTTATGGCTCATGCATGGATTACAGGGTTGCAATGCATCACTCTCACTCCCTTGCAGAGCGGGGAAGGGAAAAAAATAAAAGAGTTTCTATTGTCATAGTAGGGGAATAAGAAGAGTGTTAGTTAAGGAAGCCAGCACTCAGGAGGCCAGCTGACACACCTGCTGTCTCCCTTCATCCTTACAATAGCCCTGTGACCTGGAAAGATGGGGTTATGAGCCCTGTCTTACAGAAGAGACAGTGGAGGCTCAGAGAGGGGAAGTGGCTTGCCCATGGTCACACAGCAAATATCTGGCAGATCTTGGATTTGAATCCAGGTCTCAGACTCCCAAATTGCCAGTTAAATGCTCCACAGACAGTTCTAAATTTCTAGCTGTGATTTACGTCTCAAGGGTTTCCCAGGGGGGCCAGTGGTAAATAAAGCCTGCCGATGCAGGAGACACAGGTTCAATCCCTGGGTTGGGAAGATCCCCTGGGATAAGAAATGGCAACCCACTCCAGTATTCTTACCTGGAAAATTCCATGGACAGAGGAGCCCGGCAGGCTACAGTCCATGAGGTCAAAAAGAGTCAGACATGACAGCACACACGCGCACACAAAATGAGCAAGAGCTTTGTTTCACAAAAGACGACAGATAAAGGTGAACGCCAAAGGATCCCTGAAGGCCTTGGGTTCAGCTCTTCCCACTCTATGGTTGGGCTTCCCTGGTGGTTCAGTGATAAAGGATCCACCTGACAATGCGGTAGGTGTGGGCTCAATCCCTGGGTCGGGGAAAATCCCCTGGAGTAGGAAATGGCAGCCCACTCCAGTACCCTTGCCTGGGAAATGGCATGGACAGAGGAGCCTGGTGGGCTACAGTCCATGGGGTTGCAGAGTCGGACGCGACTCAGTGATTTAACAACAGCTCTATGGCTCCCCAGAAGCAGCCTGCTTTTGCAACCCTTATGCGGCCGCGGGTTGACCTCTTACATCCTTGCATGTTGGATATTGAAGGACAAACAGCCTCAGAAACTTTCATTTCAAGTCTTTGGACCATGGGGAAACTAGTCAAGGACTCCTGGAATTCCCAGTTTGGCTCCGTGATGACTGTCTTACCAGCACCCTGGTTTCTGTCGAGATGAGGGCATGTTGGCAGCCACATAGGGAGGAGTTATGGGGACACCGTTGATGGCTTGGCAGGACTCAGACAACGAGACATAATGTATCCAGCCTCGGGCAGGGGGAGTCAGAGGGGACCCAGAGTAGTCTAAACATGTGGTTTGTCTGCTCAGCCCAATGACCTCACCACCTCCTTCCCAACGCCCTTGGCACCACCAGCCTGGCAGGTTTGGTAGACAAGGAGATGTGCCTTCCAGATCCTTCTTCAAGGAAGGACTTGCTGTCCAGCTGTAGGAATGGGGTCAAAAAACGACCCCCAGCAGTGAGTCCCCAGGTCTCTCTCAGCTGCCACCTCGCCCAAGGTCATGCCCTTCTAGGGACAGCCTCCAGTGGCAACTGAGCAGGATGGAAACTTATATAAGCCTGGCCAGTATGGCCTGATACAGGCCACTCAATGCCTGCTTCCAGAACACCCAACCTGCGACACAGATGCTTAAATTCTTCTAATCTCCAATCAATCCTACTTCTCCGTATGCCAGCCCTTGCCAAGTGATGTACCAGTATCTCCTTTGGCATACTTTGACATAAGCATGTATCCCCTAGCTGTTTACCCAGGAGCCAATTCCATCTTGAATGTGCCAGAAAGATTGAAACTGTCGTAAGACAGGCATTACTTTCTTGGGTAGTTTGGGCTAAGAATAGGAAGGCTAGCAGGGCCCTATTCTTTTTTTTTTTTTTAAGATTTTTTAAAAATGTGGACCATATTCAAAGCATTCCTTGACTTTGTTACAATATTGCTTCTATTTTATGTTTTGGTTTTTTGGCCACTAGGCATGTGGGATATTAGCTACCAGATTAGGGATCGAACCTGCATCCCCTGCATTGGAAGGCTGAGTCTTAACCACTGAACCACCAGGGAAGTCCCATAGCAAGGCCCTACTAAACCCAGAACCTTGCACACCCAATCTCATTTTATCTCCACAGTAGCCTCCAGCAAGGTAAGACTATCCCCATTCTACCAAGGAGGAAACCAAGGCTCAGAGAAGCAGAGTGAGTTATCTCCAGGAACTCAAAGGTTAGTTTTCTACTTCCAAACATGGCTGTCCGAGCACGTCTTCCAGAAGACCTGCTCAACAGATATTCCTCGGGGTAGAATCTTGGGAAAGTGAGGTCAGAGAAAGGTAGTGTGGCTTAATGGCTAAGAACTCAGTCGTGGTGCTAGACAACCTGAGCTTCAATCCCATGTCCATCACATATCAGCTCTGTGACATTAGCCCTGTGATGTAACCTCTCTACAGTCTACTTATCTGTAAAATGGGAGAGTGAGGCCAGTTCCTACTTCCGAGTGTATCCCTAAGGACTGAAATGCTGAAGCAATGCCTGGTACCCAGAAAAGCTTCAATAAACACTGGATTAAATTATTACAGAATAATTGCTGGAGATGAATTACTCCTACAGTTCTCAGCCGGAAGAAAGTGTTGTCAATCTCAGTTTATGCATCTGTATAGAGGGACTCCTTACAGAATTCTTATAAAGGTTAAGAAAATAGTATGTGTAAAGGGTCTTGGGCAAATTTGCTGCTCAATAAATGAATACAATAAGTGAGTATAATGACTGGAGTTTTTATCCTCTGTAAATCTACGAAGGTACCAAGTGCATGCATGCTTGCGCACTCAGTTGTGTCTGACTCTTTGCAACCCCATCAACTGTAGCCTGCCAGGCTCCTGGCAGGAATTCCACGGCTCCTGTCCATGGAATTTTCCAGGCAAGGATGCTGGAGTGGGCTATCATTTTCTTCTGCAGGGGACCTTTCCAACCCAGGGATCAAACTCACCTCTCTTGCATCTCCTGCACTGGCAGTTAGATTTTTTTTTACCACTGCGCCACCTGGAAAGCCTGAAGGTACCAAGGCTGAGCCTCAACTTTGTTCTGTATTTCCAACAGAAGAACAGAATTGTTCATTTACCAGTGATTTGGCTTCACAGGTGAACAAAAAATGTGTCTATTTCACTTTGGGGCAGAACGTTTACAACTTATCATGGGAACGTTGGCAATCCCATGGTCAGGATGGTCCCTAGAGCTGACCAAGAGGAGACCCTGACCCAGATGCCCCCAGCATTGGACCCCCTTCCTTGAAATATCCTAAGTGCCCCCTGATGCCAGGGACCAGCCAGGACTGGTTCTGCTGTCTGAGCAAATGGTGCTGAGTCTGGACGGGACCCACTTGGGTCCTAGTCTCTGATATTCCCTTTTTGGCTCTCTCTGACCCTTGAACCCATGTGTGAGGTCAAGAAGATGCTTTGAGGAACCCCAGAACTTGCACTTCTAGGGTTATCACAGGACCCCATGGCTGGTCCCAGGTCCAGGAGGGCAACCTAGCATACAGACCACCCCCCAGACCTGTGTGGTATTTCTTCCATGGAATCATGCCACCAGAATGGTCCTGACATGTTGATTTTGTGTAGCTCAAATTATTTATATAGGCAGGGCCCTGCAAAACATATTTACCCAGGACTCCATACACTCTGGGTGCAGCCCTATCTGGGGTTAGAATTTTTGATCGCTAATTGTGTATTCCTTTTTATTTTATTTTTTATTATTCGTGCCATGCGGCTGGAAGGATCTTAGTTCCCTGACCAGGGTCTGAATCAGGCCACAGCAGTGAAACCGCCAGGTCCTAACCACTGGGCCTTCAGGGAATTCCCTGTTTATTCCTTTTTATATAAAGATAATTGTCTTTTACAATATTAAATGGGGAAGATAAATGGGCATTTCAGGGATGCTGATGGCTAGGGAAATCATTTCAAAACATGAACTAAACACATTCAAAGTAAAATAAAGGAGGTAGACTTTGGTAGTGAGAAGTGCAGGATCCTCTGATCTGGTCCAACTCCTTACAGATGGGGAAACTGAGGTCCAGAGGGTAGAGGTGAGTTGACCAGAGTTTCCCAGCAGTATCTGGGCCAGATTCTATGCTGGCAGGATGCTTGGACTTGCTGACAAGCACAGTAATTGATTGATAATAAAACCAGTCACCCATGGCCTAAGACCGAGTTTACAACCCTGATGTTAATGGACCCAAGAGAGGCAAAGGGTGCTGGTAACCACTTTCCCCTCATCTCCCGGGGCTAATAGCTTTATGGAGGTCGTAAACTACTGAGTATTTCAATGATGAGCGTGACCTCCCTTTGGCCAAACGACCCACGCTGCCTTGATTGACAAGCGGGCCTGGCATTCCTTAGAGATGTAAGAACCAGCCTTCCTCTGGGCCTGTGGTCTGAACCTCAAGACCTCAACCCTCTGGGAATTTCCCAGAGGGCTTTGGGAGTTGTGGGCCCTCACTTGCCTGTCCTGACTCAAGACAAAAATAGTTCAGACCAGCAGCTTCCGCAGCAACTAGAGAGCTCAGTTCAAACGGGGTTCTTTGATAATTATCCCTTCGCGAACATAGAACAGTCTGGAAACCAAGGGAAAGGCCATTAGTCTCTTCTAATCCAAGGCAATAATTCATTTTCTTAATCATGTTTTCAGCTTATTTTAATAAACATGATGGCCAGCACCCAAGACAGTCCCCAGTGAGCCTTGCTTTCTGAAATGAATGCCCTTCTGTAGGACCCTCCCCCATGAAATAGAGCTGATCTTAGTAACCAGTAAAATGCAGGCAGATCTTGTTTTCTTATACTTTGTAGATATTTCTTTTTTTTTAACAGATTGAAGGCCTGTGACAACCCAAAGTCAAGCAAGTCTATTGGTGCCATTTTTTCCAACAGCGTCTGCTTGTTTTCTGTCTCCGTGTCAGTTTGGTAAATCTTGCACTCTTTTAAATGCTTTCATCATTCACATATTTATTATAGTTATCTGTGATCACTGATCTTTGATGTTACTACTAAGACTCAGTGAAGGTTCAGATGATGATAAGCAATTTTTAGTAATGGAATTTTTACTTCTTTCTTTTTTAAAAAATATTTGACCTTGCCACACGGCATGTGGGATCTTAGTTCCCTGACCAGGGGTTGAGCCTATGCCCCCTGCCTTGGAAACATGGAGTCTTAACCACTGGACTGCCAGGGAAATTCCTAGAGTACTTTTTAATTAAGGTGTGTGCTTTTTTTTTTTTTTTAGATTGCGTGCTATTGCATACTTAATAGACTTCAGTATCATGTAAACATAACTTTTACATGCACTGGGAAATAAAACTCATGTGACCTGTTTATCATGGTGATCAGGAACCCAACCCACAATATCTCTGAGGTCTGTCTGTATTGCTGAATTAATAGCAGAAATAAAATTTGCTGAGAAATAAAAAGGTATGACTTCTCAGGGAAGGTCATAGAAGATACTAGGACTTTCACCTCGCTCCCTCTTTTCGATTGATTCTCCGGGGGAAGCCAGCCACCATGTTGTAAGGATGCGCAAGCAGCTGCCTGGAAAATCCACACAGCAAGGAACTGAGGCCTCCTGCTGACAGCAAGCACACCTTGCCAGCCGTGCAAATGAAAGGCCCTGGAACTGGATCCTCCAGCTCCAGACAAGTCTTCAGATGAGTCTACAGCCCCAGGTGACTCCCTGACCCTGAGCCAGACCCCTCTGGCTAAGCACCTCCCAGATTTCTGACTCAGTGGAGGCCGTGTGAGATAATAAATGTTTATTGCTTTAAAGTGCTAAATTGGGGGGTAATTTGTTTCATAGCAATTGATAACTAATACAACAAATATCCATTATGTGCCAGGCCCCTGAAATAGATACTAGAATGCAAAAATGAACAAAAGAAATATAGCCTCGCCCTTCCCAGAACTTAGAGTTCAGAAGTAAATCTTGTGAAAAGGGTGGAGTTAGTCTGGCAGGATCAAGATTGAATGGAAATTGGGATCTGATATCAATTCAGTAAAAATATGATCTTTTCTAGGAAGGAAAATTGAGCAAGTAACTTTCAGTTCATGTTTTTGTATTTTTTAACAAGTATATATTGCTTTTAACCCTGGAGAAGGAAATGGCAACCCATTTCAGTATTCTTGCCTGGAGAATGGACGGAGGAGCATGGCAGGCTACAGTCAGTGGGGTCACAAAGAGTCGGACACAACTGAGTGACTTTCACTTCGCTTCACATTGTTTTTAAAGTTATTTCTATCAAGGCATTTTCTCATATATACTTCTCATGAGAATTTAATTGATATACTTTTTTTAAGAAGGGCCTCTTGGCAGCATATATCAAAAAATCATTTAAAATGTGCATATCCTTGATGCAGGAATTCCCGTTAAATTCATTTATTACAAAGAAATATGCAGAAACGTATGAAAAGAATGATATGAAAGGATGCTTGCTGCAGTGTTATTCAAGGCGCAAAAAATTACAAATAGCTTGAATGTCAACAATAGCAATTTGGTTAAACTACTACTTCATCACAGGCCATCCATATGTTAAAATCTTATGTAACAATCAAAATCAATGAGGTAGCTCTCGATTTATTTTCAAGGAAATATATCCCGACTTAATGCTGAGTAAGAGAGACAGGTTACACAACAGTATATATTATATAAGTCCATTTTAATAAAACACATATACACTTATGCATGAAATTATTGGAAAGCTAAACCACAACTCATTAATGATGTTATGTCTAGGTAGAGGGATTATCCACACATGTATTTTTTTGTTTCTTTTGGCTTGTCTGTGCCCTTTTATTTTTATTTTAAAAACACAGATTACTTCAGGACTATATAGGGTTCCAAATATACTTTCATTAAGGCCCCTTGAATTCTCATTAATGCTGCTCAACTTTACTTCTTAGGCTGTTGATCTTGTTCTGACTCTCTATGACAAACCAGCCCCCAGGTTCTAACTGGGTTCTCCTCTTTGCCTTGACCAAGGTCTGGGGATGGGAGAGAGTCCTACACCCTTAAACCAAATAGAGAACACAGATTTCCCTCAGGCTGCCCTAAGCCATCCTGACCACTTCCCACAGAGAAGACCCATCTCCCCAGAGTGCCCCTGACTTGTGGGTTAACTCTGGCGAGCAGCTCTCATCTGTGGCTCCAAGCCCAGAGGGAGCCCAGGAGAATGATTTACTGACCACACAGGAAGCAGGCCAATGGCGTTCCCCATTCGGGATGGCCCTTGAAGGATTTGTGGCTCCAGCAAAGAAGCTATTCAAAGACCATAAACCGAATTAAGAGATCAGGAATTTTATCTGATTGAAACAAAAGCCGGAGGGAAGGACCCTCTACCTTCAAACTTGGCCCAGGTCCACCTCGCTGTAGGTTGGCACCCTCTGGTACCTCAAGCAAGAGACGTCCACGTGGATCATTTCCATCTCTCAAGTTCACAATCCAGCTCAGAGGGTCTTTTCCCCATTCCTATGACTGGTATGACCCCAGCCAACATTTCAGAGGTTTTCCCCACCCTTCCATTTCACGTTCCTCTTGATTCCATTCATACATTTGCCAACAAGACGTCTACAGTAACACACTGCATCCTGGACGTTATTCTGAGGACAAGCAGGTGTTCATCTGTTCTTTCCAGAATACTGGGTGCTTCATACAGGATGAGGGTGGGGCTGACCCTGAACCAAGCACTGGGTATGGAACCATGAACAAGTGCACCTGGTTCTACAGTTGTGAGATTCACCTTCCAGGCAGGGCAAAGATACTTAACAAATAAGTAAATAAGGAAGACAATTTCTTTTTATTTATCTTTAAAAAAAAAAATCTTTTGGTCACATTGCATGACATGAGGGATCTTAGTTCCCTGACTAGGGATTGAACTTATGACCTCTGCATTGTCAGTGTAGAGTCTTAACCACTGGAACACCAAACAAGTCCCAGGAAGACAAATTCTGATGGGAGGAAATAGAATAAGTGAGAGGAAATAGACTTACAAGTTGGAGAATAACTGAGCCTTCAATCCAAGTCAGGGAAGTCTTTTCTGAGGAGTGACATTTGAGTCAAGATCTAAATAAACCTAGAAACTCAGGGACCAGGAGAATCTTTCACAACTACCATAGCTCAGTGGCCAACTTGGAGTGATCCTGTTAAGCCCCACCCAGGAACAGCCTGTGGGTAGCTTTCTGATCCTCTTGATGACCGCCCATCTCAGTGACATTCAGAGCCCCAACCTCCACTTCCATTACCCTCCATTGCCTGGGATAATGGAGGGAGAGGTTGTTCAGAGGAGAAAGTCATTCTGTGACCCAGCAAATCTCAGGGCCCCATGGACAGATGTTCAACGCAAGGTATGCTGGCTGTGTTTGAGAGGAGGTCCGAGCCAGACTTTGCCAGGAAGAATAGCCCATGTGGTCCCCAGCGCTCAATGAGGTAGAGATGGACAGTGTGTGCACTCAGATCCTACCTGGCTTGTAGATGCAACTTCAGGAGGAGGTTGATCCAGCCCCTTGTATCTGTTCAACTTCTTCATCGTGCAAACTCCCTTTAGCCTGCTTCTCTCTTTCTCTTTTCATATCTCCATCTTTCCCCTCCCTCCCAGCCTGGACACCCTTTTTCTAACTCAAGGGGATGAAAGCATACTATTATTCACAATAAATACCAAATATACAGTCCATGACCTGAGTCACAGGATGTAGGGTTTTGAATTTCAAAAACCAAATTGAGGCTCAATTGTGTTTTCTGTTGTCTCAACTTTTAGCTGAGGCAATGGGCATCCAGTACCATGCTCAAATTGGGGGTAGGGAGTGACCAAAAGGGTGAGCAGGCGCAATCTGAAATATGACAGTAAGTAGCAAAATACCAAAAAAAAATTTCACTTCACGTTTTTTTAAAGACTTCTTTTGTTTTTTTGATGTGGACCATTTATAAAATCTTTATTGAACTTTTTACAATGTTTCCATTTTATGTTTTGGTTTTGGGGGGCTGAGAGGCATATGCGATCTTAGCTCCCTAACCAGGGATCAAACCTGCACCCTCTGCGTTGGAAGGCCAAGTCTTGGCCACTGGACCACCAGGGAGTTTCCTCACTTTGCTTTTGTTTTAAAAATATTACCCTACCACAAGTAGAGGGCATCTTACAAAGCACAGAGCTCCGGACTAGAAACACCGCAGCTACAAGGACCAGGCTCTGCCCTTTCATGAGTTCAGGGAAAAAGGATGAAGAAGGAAGCAGATCAAAGAAGCTGTCGCGGGTTGGGTGGGAGGTGGGGTAGAAGAGGGTTCCAACAGTGACGCAAATTTGACAGCCCCAGTCAGCACAGGGGGGCGCTTCAGAGCAGACACAGCTGGACAAAAAGGCCAGGCCTCAGGGCATCTGTCACAGGCCTCTGCTGGGGCTTCAGAGGTGGCCTCAGCTGAGAGCCAAGGCCCATCCTGAAGGTGCTGCAGCCGGAGGCTGTGGGCTACCAAGCTCCGTGCCGCAGAACAGGGAACAACTCTGGAAAAGGAAATCGGAACCCAGCACTCTGTGATTCCCACACCCTAAGGAGGGCAATTAAGTGGTACTAAAGAGATCTGAAATGGATCAAATCATCCGAGGTTTAAGGCTGATAGCATCTCTGGCCAGGAAAATCTAAGCAGAGACCTGAAGGCACAACAAAAGTATAAGAATTATGTAGCTTAGCGGTTGAGAGCATAGCATTTGGCGCTCCACTGGCCTAGCTCAAATCCTGGATCTGCCACCTATGATCTGAGTGTGGTGGGTTATTTCAGCTTCCCCTTTAGCGTAACTGGAATAATCATAGTACCAACCGGATAGCTATACTGCAAGGATTAAAAAAGTTGATGTTAGAGGGATGTTAATATTTCAAAAAGCACTTAGAAAATGCCTGGCCAGAAAACAGTATTAGGTAAGTGTTAGTAAATTTCCAGGTGAAAAAAAAAAATGAGGAGAAACAGCACCTCAGGCAAAGGACACAGCTTGAATAATTATCCAAAAGACAAAAACAGAACAGCACAGACTGTAACCCACATCCACGGGCTGTATTCAGCCAAGTATCCCGTTAACCAAAACTCAGTCCAAGCAGTATTTATTTTTTAGGCATCCATTTGAAGGAAAATGACATTCTTTGGTCTTGCCAAACAGCCCACCAGAACATACCGGGTGCTGTGCTGTGCTTAGTCGCTCAGTTCTATCCGAATCTTTGCAACCTCATGAACTGTAGCCCGCCAGGCTCCTCTGTCCATGGGGATTCTCCAGGCAAGAACACTGGAGTGGGTTGCCATGCCCTCCTCCAGGGGAATCTTCCCAACCCAGCGATCGAACCCAGGTCTCCCTCATTGCAGGCAGATTCTTTACCAGCTGAGCCAGCTATCCCTTCTCCAGGGGATCTGCCCAACCCAGGAATCAAACCGGGGTATCCTGCCTACCAGGTGATTTTTCTCTAAAATTCATCCAGATCTTAACCGAGATGAACTCAAAGCTGAAGCACAATGAATGCTGCTCTCACCACATCCCTCTCTAGTTAAAGCTGCCATTTCTTTCCAAACAACAGACGGTGACACATATTCTTGCTGCCACCAACAAGAAAAGTGGGGGTGGCTCCTGCGACGCCCACCCCTTCCTCGTGCACGACTCAGATTTTCTTCCTCTGTCCCTGTTCTCTCCTGATCCCTACGAAGTGGAGGCCGGTCTGCCTGGCCCAGCCGGTGGCGGCTCGTTCACCAGCCACATTCAGCCCTGCACTCTGCGGACCCCGCCCGCTTCTGCCCGCCTCTCTCGCCAGCCCATATGGAATGAGTTGCTCCGTTTTTACTCCTTATCAGAGATGGAAATACTTCCCTCCTGTGTCTTGGCAGAGTTTTTCTGTGTTTGGGAGCTAGACAGATGCTTAACTCTTATAATTCCAAAGTGCTGCTAGGTGCTGGTTCCAAGCCAAAATTCTTGAGTTCATAGTCCCTCAAATCCCAAGAGGGGAAGGGACGGGAGCCCTGGAAGGGAGGGGCAGGTCAAGAGGACATGGACTTACAAATAATTCATGCTTTGAGGAATTCGGTTACCTCCTTCTGTAACTTGTTTGTTTTTTTTTTTTAACTTTAGGGGGCCCACTGTACACCCAGATTGAACCCTGGCCCCAGCAATAAGAGGACAGAGTCCTAACCACTGCACCACCACACAGTTTCCTCCTTCTGCAACTTTAGAAAGAGGTCCTTGAAGTAACTCCTCCGTCTCGTTAACCTTGAACCTGCCACTTCTAGGATAGCAATGATAACAACCAGCATGCTTTGGGTGCTTGCTATAGGCACATTGAATCTTTCTAGAAACTCACTAAAATAGATCTGTCACTATTGCCCCCATTTTGCAGATGAAGCTCAGAGAGGTAAAGTAACTTTCCCAGGGCCACACAGTCAATAAGTGGCAAAGCTGACCCATCTGACCACAGGTAGAATCTCTATCCATCATACTCCAGGCCTACAGAGAAACATAAATGATCAGGCCCCTGTGATCTGGGACCATCTCTTCACCCTAACCCACCATATTTTACAGATTCTCTAACTTAGGTGGGAATATGTGAGACCTCATGGAGAAACAGGCCAGGGGGTCTGTGGCACACCCATCGACTCCTACGAAATGTGGATTTGAGGCTCGATTATCCATAACGGAAGAGCGAATACTGTTTTGTAGCTAAGACCCTGGGGAGTCATGCGGAGCTGAGTTTGAATCCTGATGCTACCCTTTACAGACAAGCTGTGTGATCAGGAAGACATTCCCTCCCCTCTCTGAGCCTCAGTTGTCCCCGCTGTACAATGGAGTAACAATAAAATCTACCCTAAAGGGTCACTGTAGAGATGATTTGAGATAATAAAGATGAAGCACAAAGCCTGGTCCATGATCTAAGTCCTTAGGACAACAAGGAGATCAAACCTGTCAATTCTAAAGGAAATCAACCCTGAATATTCATTAGGACTGGTGCTGAAGCTGAAGCTCTGAAACTTTGGCCACCTGATGCGAAGAGCCAACTCATTGGAAAAGAACCTGATGCTGGGAAAGATTGAAGGTGGGAGGAGAAGGGGATAACAGAGGACAAGATGGTTGGATGGCATCACTGACTCAATGGACATGAGTTTGAGCAGATTCAAGGAGAGAGTGAAGGACAGGGAAGCCTGGTGTGCTGTAGTCCATGTGGTCATGAAGAGTCAGACACAACTTATCAACTGAACAACAACAGCAAAATATTAGCTATCATTGTATTAATACAGATAATAAATGTTATAGGTTGATTTAACCCTCAAGACATCCAACAAATGTTTGTGGTACAGTCCCCACATGCAATGCAGGGGACTGTCAGTGATGCAAAGGAGAATCAGCTCTCAAAGGAACTTGATTCGGGAAACAAGAGCTTGGTCTGTGACAAGGTCAAGGGCAATTTCAGTTATGAAATAGGTCTGAAAGTGAAGTTTTCTCATCACAGGTAGCCTCCCGTATTCTACTTATGTGTTTAGGGATCTGTGTTCTATATATATAGCTTTATGAGCTGTGTGAGGACAGCTTTTGAGCCTGGCACTGCTCTGCAATATGCTGTCAGTTCTCTCTCTGTAATATACCCCCTTAACCATCTATTTCTCTGCCTTTCTATGACCTGAGCCACTCTCTCCTCTCTTGCCTGGATGACAATAGGCTTCTAAGTGGTCTCCCGGAGACTCCCCTGTTCCCTACTATGATCCAGTGTGTGTTAGTCATTCAATCATATCTGACTTTTTGCCACCTCATGGACTGTAGCCCTCCCACGCTCCTCTGTCCATGGAATTCTCCAGGAAAGAATATTAGAGTAGGTTGTCATGCCCTTCTCCAGGGCATCTTCCCAACCCAGGGATTGAACACAGATCTGCACTGCAGGCAGATTCTTTACCGTCTGAGCCCCCAAGAAAGCCCAGAATCATGTTAAATGTACAAATTTCATTCTTTTACTTCTCTATTTAGATCCCAGTGGCTTCCCTTTGCATTAAGAAGATAATCTAGTCTCCTTACTCTGGCCATAGGACCCCCACATGGTCAGGTCTCTCCCCATTTCTCCAACATCATCTCCTGACCTCTCAGCCCTGTTCCAACCTGCTGCTATTTTTTTTGTTAAAGAACCTCTTTATTTTTGGTTGCATTGGGTCTCCGTTGTTATGAGCACGCCTTCTCTAGTTGCGGTGAGCAGGGGCCACTCTTTGTTGCAGTACACCAGTTTCTCATTGCAGTGGTGTCTCTTATGGCAGAACATGGGCTCTAGGCACACAGGCTTCAGTAGTTGTGGCACATGGGCTTAGGTGTTCCACGGCATGGGAGATCTTTCCAGACCAGGGATCAGACCCATGTCTCCTGCACTGGCAGGTGGGCTCCAACCACTGGACCACCAGGGAAGTCCAACCTTCTGCCTTTTATGCCATGACTCAAAGCTTAACAAGTTCATTGCTACCTCAGGGCCTTTGCACTTGCTGTTCCTCTGCCTGGGACATGCATCTACCCAGACCTCCTTATCTTTATGTCTTAGCTCAAGGGTCAGCTCCTCAGAGAGACCTTGTCTGATGATCATTTCGAGTCTGGCATCCCCATCTTCACTTTGTATCATATTACTCTATTGTGTCCTTACCTTGCCCTTTTATTGATGTGTTTGTTCTCTTCCCTGCCCCTCAACCAGAACATAAGTGAATGTTTTGGAACCTAAGTTCTATGAGGGCAGGAGACTTTCTGTTCTGTTCGCCACTGAATCCCCAAAGCCTAGTCCTGTCCCTGGCCTACAGTAAGACCATAAAGTATTTGTTGAATGAAATAATGGATGGAGGATTGGGAGCTCCTTGAAAACAGAGACCATCTACTCATCTCCTTCAGGTCCAAAAAACCCAAAACAGAGCCTAGAGTCCAGTAGGAGCCAACTTAGGGTACATCCGTCCCTTTAAGAACACAGAGTAAAGTTACACAGATCACTTCTGCTCGTACCCTATGCGCCAGGGCTTAAGTCACATAGCCACAAGTGACTGCAAAGGAATCTGGCAAATGTATTTTTATGCTGAGAAGTTGTGTGTCCAGCTAAAGATTCTATCACCATCACGAAATGTGTTCATGCTCAGCCACTCCGTCGTGACTGACTCTTTGCAGCCCTTTGGACTATAGCCAGCCTGGCTCCTCTGCACATGGGATTTTCCAGGCAAGAATATGCAGTGGGTTGCTGCTTCCTCCTCCAGGGGATCTTCCCGACTCAGGGATCAAAACTGTGTCTCCTTCATTGATGGGGGAGTCCTCACCGCTGAGCCAGAGGGGAAGCCCCATCATGAAGCGGAGAAATCAAACTCTCTGCCAGAAGTAGCAATCATTTTAAAAACAGCAATTTTAATAATAATAATAACTTACATTCACTGAGTGTTCACTCTGGTCTTTGAATCTTTACAACCACCTTTTGAGATAGATTCCAGTATCCCCATTCTACAGAAAAGAAAACTGAGGCTCAGAGAAGTACATGTGACTTCCACACAGCTGCTCAGTCGTGAAACCAGGACTGGACCAATTTGGTAAAAACGAAGAGCCCGGCTATTAGCAACCAAAAGAGATGGAACATTATTACCCTCTAAGCCTTGGGGAGCCATTGAAGACTTAAAACCAGGTAGGTAAACTCATAATAACAGTGCCTGATCTCATTTCAACTTCAGTACTACTTATATCCACATTTTGGCTACATCTGTTTTGTTCACTACTGAATCTCCAATGCCAAATGACATCTGGCATGAAGAGATGCTCTATAGACATTTGTTGATGGTTGAAAAATTGCGTTTGCAATTAAACTACTTTACGAGTCATTATGGTTTAATGTCTGTCTCTCTCACTTGACTGCAAATTCCGTTTTGGAATTCCATTTAGTGCAGGGCATGAGTCATCGTCAAGCTGTATATTGTTTCTCCAGTTCTAGCTCAGAGTCTGGAACATAGTAAGCACTGGCTAAATGCTTGTTGAATGAATGAGAGATCATCCTTGTCACAGAAAATGGAGAGGTTTGGAAAAACCTCTTTAAAATACTGTTCAGGGACCCATCCTTTTCTCAAATTGGAAACAGAATGAAAAACAAGGAAGACAGCTGCCAACAACTGATGAGGCGCCTCTCTCGCAGGCTCCAAATTCATTCTGGAGAGAACTGCCTGGTGAGGCCACAAAGATGGTGAGGTCTCCTGGGTATCAAAGGATGCTGTGTGGCTTTTGAAACCAAACAAATCTGTTTTGATGAGATGGGTGCAAATGAGTCGAAATCACAGGAACTAAAATCCCTTGGAACACAAAATGGCTTGGGAATGAGAAAGGACTGCAATGTCTGGGTCCTGGAAACAAATGGATTTTTAAACTTTAAGGTTCATTCCAGAACTGACCTCAGGCACTTTCTGGTAAGTAGTTGGGATTGGTTTTATTTGTTTTTGTTTTTTGCAACCTGGAGTAAGCCACAGGGTAGTCCTTTTGCATCTGAAAAAGGCTCTTCCTTAGCTAACTTTCAGTAGCAATTAGATCACCAGTGAAGCCTTGGGGATAAAACACCCTCCAAAGAAGCAAGTCAAACCAGCAAGCCAGGAAGACAAAAACCCTCTGCTTGGCCAAATAAAGCCTTAGAATAGGTTTTTATGACTTTCTCAGTCTGAGAAGTGCTTACTTCTTGATGTTGTGCTGTGGTCAGTGGCTCATTCGTGTCTGACTCTTTGCGACCCCATGGACTGAAGCCTGCCAGGCTCCTCTTTCCATGGGTTTTCCCAGCAAGAGTACTGAAGTAGGTTGCCATGGGAGTACTGAAAATCAGTACAGTGACCATTGTCATCAATGGTCAACCACTCACACCCTCATTCTGCATCAGTCCAGCTATAAGGAACCATTTTTTGCTTGCAAGAAATTACAATCACTCTTTTGTGTAATAAAATATCCCCAGGAACCCCATACTCTTACCTGTGCATCTGTTTCTGCTTTTCCTCCAAATCAATAGAAAAAGAATAGCTGTAGAATTTTCATCCTCTGAGACTCCTCTAATATACTGTCTTCCTACCATTCTTGCTTTCTTTCATTTCCTTGAATCCAGGAAGCTTGCTCTTACCCTGAACTCTTAGCACCCACTGTTCTCTCTGCCGCCAGTGCCCTTTCTTCCAATTTTGCACAAAAGCTGAGACTTCTTCAGATTCAACCCACATGTCCCTTTTCCCAGAGAAGACCCCACTCTGATGTATTCCCTCATCACATTCACCAATGTTTGTAATGAAACAGTTCTCCTTTTGGACTTGTGGACACAGCAGAGGAAGGCGAGGGTGGGACAAGTTGAGAGAGTGGCATTGATATACATACACTACCATGTGGAAAACAGACAGCTAGCGGGAAGCTGCTATACAGCGCAGAAAGCTCAACTCAGCGCCAGGTGATGACCTAGAGGCGGGGGTGGGGGGTGGGAGGGAGGCTGAAGAGGGAGGAGATATGTGTATATTTATAGCTAATTCATGTTGTTGTACAGCAGAAACTAACAACATTGTAAAGCAATTATATTCCAATAAAAAAGAAATAGTCCCCCTGTTTTGCTTATTTAACATTGCACTTCTCTGTCTATAAGCTCCTTGGGGAAGGGGCTTGTATGTGTTATTCATCCTTGTAGACCCCCCTCTACCCATCCACTCATCTTCCATTTACAAGCCCAGACTCTGCCAGCCAGAGGCTGGAATCCCAAGCCTTCAGAGGAAGAGACAGAGACCCAGGCAGTGCTAATAGAGTCAAGAGCCATCCATCACTCTCCCACCTGTGACAACTGGATGGATTAATAATCCTGGTTGGCCAGAAAACAACTGGTAGACCCATATGGCCCCAAGCTTTTCCCCTGCTTATGAATTCCTGCGGTGGCACGGACTGGGGTTTGTCCACCTCATCCTTCAAGCCTCGCTCAAACCCCACCTCCTTTATAACACCTTTCCTTCTCTCCCCAGGATGAAGTGTTTGCTCCCACCTCAGATTTCCCAGAGTTAATCCTGTCTACTCCCAGCATTTGGCAATGACTCATGCACAGGCCTGGAATGACCCTTCCAGTCTTGTCTGGAACTCTTACTTAAATTTCTTTCTGTTTAACTTTTCAATATCCGCGCTTTCTTTTACCTTCTCACATTCGCTCATCCTCTGCCTGAGAGGTGGATGATAAACTGTACAGAATAATGTTTTTGTCTCACTCCTCACCACAGTCTGTTCTCCATACAGTGGTCAGCAATCTGATCTACAATATATCCCATCCCACCTCTCTTCTACAAGAAACCTTCAGTGGCAGTCCTCTCACTCAGAGTCAAATCCAGAGTCCTAACAGTGATTCTCAGCCTCTACAGCACCTACTACAGACTGATCTTTCTACCTTGGCTCCCACCATTCACTCCACTCACTCTAAGACCATTGACCTCTGCCCTTCCTCCAGCAGGAAAATCATGCTCCTACCCCAGGGCCTTTGCACTTGCTGTATGCTTGGCCTAGAATGCTCTACCTGGGATATCCGCATGGCTCATCCACTTAAATCATTCAGGTCTTTGCTGAATCTACCTTCCCAGACAAATTGACCTGGACTGCACTCTTCATTCTATTTCCTTACTCTGCTCTACTCTCTGTTCCCGATAACTACAGAGTTCTTACGGACGTATTTGTTTCCTTGCTGTGGAAGAGAAAGAGAACAAACACTGGGAGAAAACTAGTAGTTTAACCACAGATATTATTCAAAGGAAACGGAGGTGCTGCTACCTAAAGGAGATGGTGGGCATCTAGATCAACACAGTTCACTAAAAACACCTACTATTTTCAAGGTGGGCTTCCCTCATAGCTCAGCTGGTGAAGACTCTGCCTGCAGTGCAGGAGACTGGGTTCAATCCCTGGGTTGGGAAGATCCCCCTGGAGAAGGAAATGGCAATCCACTCCAGTATTCTTGCCTGGAGAATCCCATGGACAGAGTACATGTTCAAGGTACACCGAGCTTGTAGTTTCATGTGGGTCACCTTTGGTATTAAATTAAGGAAGGAAGGAAACTGCTGCAGACAGAAGGTTTGTGTCCCCCACAAGATCATAGGGATCCCCAATGAATACAAGTTCCTCTCCCACTTGTTCAGATTTTGGTGGGACTGTCAGTCAAGGTGCCCTGGGCTTTCTGGTCAACCAGTGGCCCAAGCTAAGGCCATGAGAATCTCTTCATGAGGGCCAGGAAAGCATTTGGAGCTGATGTATCTCAAAGGTTGTATCCTAAGGAGACTCTCCTGGTAGTTTCTGCTCCCCAGAGATCAGAAACTTTGTGCTTTCTCTTTGTGTGGCTCCTGGTGGCTCAGATGATAAGAAATCTGCCTGCAATGCAGGAGACCTAGGTTCGATCCCTGAGTTGGAAAGATCCTCTGTTGAAAGGAATGGTTTACACACTCCAGTACTCTCGGCTGGAGAATTCCATGGACAGAAGAGCCTGGCAGGCTATAGTCTGTGGGATCACAAAGGGTAGGACATGACTGAGCAACTAACACACTTGTTAGGTGAGCCAATGTGGGTTGTGAAAGAATTCACAGAAGTATTAACAAGGGAAGAGAAGAATTTTTATTCATTTTCTAAGGAAGGAAAGGAGCCAAATACATACAGTGGGTCTTGTATTGAGTTAAAAGGGGAAGGTGCAGGGAAAAGGGGGTGCGTTCATATCTATACTGGTTCCCAGCAGTAGCTGGGCTGGCTGCACGTCTCTATAAGATGTGGTTTTTCTGAGAATCTGTAACTTCTTGTCTTCAGTAATTTTCCAGGCCTTGGGTGTCAGAAAGAGACTTGATAGTGACCCTTGACAGGTGCTACATTATTTTGAACAATGTTAGATGGGTTTACACTCTTGTTCCATTTCACTTTCAAATCACGGGGATAACCTGTGTCTTTGTCATACACTGTTCAAGTTAGCCTGAGTCATTGAGTCCTGGAGTGGTCTCTGAATACTCACTCATTTGACAGCATTCAAGTTCCTGTTGCTGAGTCTCAACGTTTACTGGTCAGTCACTAGTCTGGAAGACAAAGTGACCCCCTCAGACAGTTCAGGAGAAAGGACTTAATATAGGTCACTAGCGACAGAAATACTGGAAGAACTAAAAGGGCAAACACAGCCTAGGAGACAACTCAGCTTAGCGAGAAAAAGTAGAGAGCCACTAACATCTGAGACGGGAGGGACCAAGGAAGGAAGGGGCGTTACCAGAACCTGGGAGCTGGGGCTGGCCGTGCAGGGAGCTGGGACCATGGAGGGACATAGAGAAAGCTGAAACCACGTAGGAAACACAATCACTGCTGGAGTCACCATTAGGCACAGAAAAGTCCCTCATATCAGAGAAAGCACCGAGTGTAGGAACATCTTAGCATCTCCCATGGTCCCATCCTCCAACCCGGCCACGCCCCCCCCCACTGGAGGCTCATTCCCATTGGCTGAACCTAACCAGAAGCAAAGGACACTGGGAATTGTAGTTCGAAGCCACCGGCTGGCCATCTTACCACCCTCTTGACTTCCAACATGGCAGTTGAAGGGACACGCTCAGATGGAGAAAGAAATAAGTACATTCTGCCACTGGACTGCCCAACCCTGCCCTCCACCAGAAAGTCGCCCTGTAGCCCCTTTCATTCTGAGCCATTGGCCTGGCCATCGCCCCCCCTTCCGCTCCCTTAAAGTTCACTGGGCCGGCTGATAATCAAAAGACCCGGCTTTGGCTGTGTCCCCAACGACTGAAGGTGACTCAACTCCACTCTGAGCTCAGGGCAGTGCCAGCGCAGCAGAAACCAAGCCCTTCCCTGTCTAGATTTTGATGAATTCTCCAACAGTTGCTTCTACCCGCAGAATGAAAAAATAATGTTTGTGCAGCCCGGCCCATTAGCGCGTGCTTCCCTCGTGACGGCGCCCCTCCGCCTCTCTGCCGCAGGGCCTCCCTTTCTGAGTTCCAGCCAGAGCTCTTGCTAACATGCTCTCTGAAAGTAATTTTTGGACCCAAAGTGAGGAAGTGGGGCCAAAGCTCACTTTGTGGAAAGATTTTATTTCCATCTGAGTCCACTTCAAGGAACAGCGAGGGATTAGTTTTGTTAGCTTTTTTACCTCCAAAAATCTTGCCAGGCCTTTTCCCAAGCAGATTTATGGAATCGCTGGGCAATCACGTTTCGAACTATGGAGACCAGCAGCCCTTTCTTCGGAGATGTCTCCAAATTGGCTGGCATCACTAAATATAGGCTAAATGAGAAACACTCAGTAGGCTTGGCTCCGGACAGTCTATTCTAAGGCAGTTTACCAAACTAGATGCCATTGCACAGGGAGCCAGTGAATTCCCTAGAATCCCCTAGATGCCGGGTGAACTGAAGACACTGCGAAGAACTCATTCAACCTCAGGTAATAAGAAGAAGGTTCAACACTGATAAGGAAACTGAGACGGAGGAAAGCAGTGGTTCCCTGACTTCAGTATGCACTCAGTCCCCTGGGGATCCTGTTAAAATGCAGATTTAGATGCGGCTGGTCTGGAGTGATGTCTGACACTGTGTCTCTAACCAGCTCCGAGGTGATGCTGCGGCTGGTGGTCCAGGAACCCCACTTTGAATAGCAAAGGCCTAGACTGGTATGGGCTTCCCTGGTGGCTCAGATGGTAAAGAATCTGCCTGCAATGTGGGAGACCTGGGTTTGATCTCTGGGTCAGGAAGTTCATTTGGAGAAGGGAATGGCAACCCACTCCAGTATTCTTGTCTGGGAAATCCCATGGACAGAGGAGCCTGGCTAGGTACAGTCCATGGGGTTGCAAAGAGTTGGACACAACTAAAGTGACTTAGCACGCAGACTGCAGTATACAAAGTAGGATGTTTAGAATAATTCTTTGGAACTTAGGGGAAATATCAGAACTTCTATTTATATTCATTGTTTAGCTCATCCTTCTTATTTCTAATTTTTGCATATACTTAGAATATTTATAATATGCTAATATTACATGAATCTATTGTATACAGATAAGTATGACTATAACCCATCCCCATTATTTTAGACTGGTAGGAATGCACAATTTTAAAAGTTTGGAGATGCCTGGTCAGGTCCACAAAGAGTATACTTCTTTGAACATTTGGAGGAAATCTTTATAATGTAAGAACACCTTCTCTAAACTGACCATTAGTTTTTCCTCTAATCCCAGACCACCTTTATATGAAAGGGAACTAATCAGTGAGCACCTATTATGTATCAGACATTGCGCTGAGTGTTTTGCTCCTTTACTCTGTGAAGTAAATCATGGACACCCACTTAACAGATGAAGAGACTGAGG
Source organism: Odocoileus virginianus (assembly GCF_023699985.2). Taxonomy (NCBI): domain Eukaryota; kingdom Metazoa; phylum Chordata; class Mammalia; order Artiodactyla; family Cervidae; genus Odocoileus; species Odocoileus virginianus. The sequence goes on along the minus strand of NC_069685.1, from coordinate 56,406,917 downwards.
TACAGATAGGGAAAGAAACTTACTTAAGTTTCCTCATCTGGTAGAGCACCTGACTTAAACGTTGGGTTCAAACAGAGAAAACATGAGCTAAGGAAATAATGCCGTGGTCCCCAATCAGTCATTGCTAAGAAAGGCTGCTAGGATGTCTGAAATTGCCCTGTCTTAGCTTTTCCCTGCTTTCCTGTCTCATTCCAGTTAAACAGCTGGCATGCCCTGTCTTTTACACATGGATGGCAACTTCTCAGAGGCAAATTCCCAGAATGCAAAATGCAGTCATGCTGGGAATCTCTTGGTAGTCCAGTGGTTAGAGCTCTGTGCTTCCACTGCAGGGGACATGGGTTCAATACCTGGTCAGAGAACTAAGATCTCATATGCTGTACGGCGGCAGCGGGGAGGAGGTGGGGAGAAAAAAAGCAGCCACACAGTAAGCTTTATGTACTTTCTCATCTGTGTCTCGAGGCTTGGGAGAAACTAAAGTCATATGCAATCTGTGCTCAGCCTCCAGTTCTTCTTCTTGCCTATTTTCTTTTAGAAATAAACTCCCTCCTTCCCCTAAGAGCTAACTCTGGGACAGACACCGAGCTCAAGTTTTTATGTTATTGTTGTTGATTAGTCACTTAAGTTGTGTCCGATTCTTTGTGACCCCATGAACTGCAGCATGCCAGGCTTTCCTGTCCTTCACCATCACCCAAAGTTTGCTCAAACTTGAGTCAATGATGCCATCCAACCATCTCATCCTCTATTGCCCCCTTCCCCTCTTGCCCTCAATCTTTCCCAGCATCTCCACAGGTGACGAAACAAGTGTTCTGGCTTCCCCAGGCCCCGGTAAAGTTTTCTTTGGAACCCATCAGAGTGTGAAGTTTGGGGAAACCAGTGGAGCCAAGGTGCCTAAAGCTGGTGCGGTTCTTTTTAAGTCATAAGTCAAAAAGAGCCTTGAGCAGAAACATTCTCACCTGCCAGAGAACTGAGTTTGCTTGCCTTCCCCTGCCAAAGATACCCGGAAGCCATCTGGGACCTCTCCAGACGTGGAGAGGTACGTGTGTGTGTGTGAGTGTGTGTGAATATAAGTGTGTGTGAGTGTATATGTGACAGTGTGTGAACATGTTTGAGGGTATATGTGAAGTGTGTGTTTGTGAGTGCGTGTGAATAGATGTGTGTGTGAGGGTATATGTGACAGTGTGTGAACATGTTTGAGGGTATATGTGAGGTGGGGTGTGGGTGAGTACGTGTGAATATAAGTGTGTGTGAGGGTGTTTGTGACATTGTGTGAACATGTTTTAGGGTATATATGAGGTGTGTGTGTGTGTGAGTGTGAGAATATATGGAGTGTGTGTGCTTGTTCAGGTTTAAATGTGAGCGTGTTGAAGGGTTACTGTTCACAGTTTGGGGCAGAAGAGATGCCAGAATGCTTGTGAACACTTCAGAGATGCTGTTGGTCTCCAATGGGCATTGGAACACCTAAGAATATCCTAATGTATGCAGAGCTAGAAATGACAACTATGGTCATAGTTATATTTTTTAGATGACTTTTTAAAAAATATTTATTTATTTGGTGTGCCAGGGCTCAGTTGTGGCATGTGAAATCTTTTAGTTATAGCATTCAAACTCTTGGTAGCACCCTTCCCCTGGGTGTTGAATGGACATAAGACCTACTTCACTGCTTGTTGTGGAGATTACATAAGGTCATACGCACAAAGTGCCCTGTGGGGTGCCTGGCATGTAGTACATGCTCCTTGCATGAAGATTCTTAAAATAACAATAGTAAACCTGGGCACAGGTAAAAGTAGGAGAGGTGCTAGAATAGTAAGGGAAGGAAGAGGAAGGGCTCAGGAGCCACTTGCCAGAGTTAACCCCGTGGCCACGTCTCAAGTCAATGGGACAGGAAGTATACCCCTGACACAGTAAACCATGGCAGGGGTGCTGTGCTCTGTCGCTCAGTCATGTCCGACTCCTTGTGACCCCATGGACTGTAGCCCGCCAGGTTCCTCTGTCCATGGGGATTCTCCAGGCAGAAGTACTGGAGTGGGTTGCCATGCCCTTCTCCAGGAGATCTTCCCAACCCAGGGACCGAACCCAGGTCTCCTGCATTGCAGGCAGATTCTTTACTGTCTGAGCCACCAGGAGAGCCCTGGTTGGGGAAAGGGTGGGTGGCAAGGGTGGGGGATAAAAGAAAGGCTACTAAACAAATAACCTATAACCATTGTCTATAGGTACTACCTCCCTTAATTCTCAGGATAGCTGCATGTGATTTATCATTTGATAGGTTAAAAAGAAAAAAGACAAAAAGTGAAGCTCAGAGGTTTTGCAGTTTATTGGAAGTCACCCAGTCCTACATGTCAGACCTAGAACTTGAACCATCTGAATCCTGAACCCAGGCTCTTGACTTTTAGGCTGTTGACTAAAGAAATTTCACTGGACTTCATTGTTCCTTAATTTCACATTTCCTTTAGTCCTCCTGCCATGTTTGCACATATTTATTTTTCATGCAAAGAAATGTTTTATGATGCTTCCTCCCAGTAGCTCACCTATAAGCCCACAGCATTTATGTAAATACTTACATGATTAATATTACATGAGTCCTTTTCCTAATTTACTACAAAATCCAAGCTTGTCATCTTCAGAGCTGTGTCTCCCATGAGTAGAAAATTCCACTCAGCAATGAAACAAGTAAATATGAATTTATGTATGTAGTAGATACCATGGGAAGTCTGCTCTCAGCCCACACCCTTTTTCTGCAAGCTGATGACTTCCTAGAGCAAGCATTTGCAACTCTCCACCCAATAGCTTTCCCTGTCTTAGCTCACAGGGTAGACCAGAAGTCCAGGAGTATCCATAAGATAATGACAGGCTGGAGTTGGAAGGTACATGTGCCAGCTTCTTGTCCATCTGGAGAGATGACTCCAAGGCAAGTTCTCTATCACGTCTCAGAGATCCCCAGGACTGAGTTTTCCCCAGCAGTTTTCCCCAGCAGCAATCTGTTCATGAATGCATTTATATTGACAGCTTTCTTTCAAATTTTTCTACACCCTTACTGGTGCTTTCTGGAATCACCCCCAAAGCAAAACAAAACAAAATACAAATTACTGGCACTCAGATACTTATCTGAAGGTCTACTTCGGGGCATCTCCACCTAAGTCAACAGATGAATGGTTGGATGGCATCAGTGACTCAATAGGCACGAGTTTGAGCAAACCCAGGAGATAGTGAAGGACTGAGAAGCCTGGCATGCTGCAGTCCACCAGGTCGCAAAAAGTGGGACACAACTGAGCAACTGAACAACAGCAACAAAAAATGTATTTGGCATTCTCCATCTACTTGCTAACAGCTTGCATTTTTTCATTTGTTTATTGCAAAATATTATTACCTTTCCCAGAAAGGGATTACTGAGGCTCTGTTGCAAGCTCTTGATACTGTCAAGAGAAAACTGCACCTTCCAGGACTCTGTTCCAGGATACCAGGTTGATTTATTCAATATGGAAACAACAGAGAGAGGAAGCCACGGGGAAGAGTGAGCCCAGAACTCTAGCCACAGGGAACGCTCCCGAACAACTGCTGGGCTCTGCTCCCTTCTGTTCCTGGGTCAGCTGGCTTTGGGAACATCATCCTCCAGGGCTCTAAAAACGATACTAAGCACAACCCAGGCGAGGACCCGCTGTCAGGAAATTCCTGGTTCTGTGACTGGGAGGGCGCTGGTGCTTGTTTAGGTTGCTTATCTGCTGGCCCCGTGTTCACCTCCTCCATGGTTCCCCCGACGCCCTTGCCTTCCACGGCGTCACCACCGACTTCAAAGGCTTCTCCACCCTTGGAAGTGACTCTCGGGTGCGTGGGTGGCGGGCAGAGAGAGAGGAAGCAAGACTGCAGCCGCTGGCGGCTTGGCAAGAGAGGAAGGCTATTGCAGAGGCCAGAACTGCTCCATCCCGCAAGGGGGCCAAGACGTCAGGGTCAGTGAAGCAAGCACCACCTATCCCCCACCCCCGCCACGAGACCAGGCCTCCCTTTCCTTCGAGTAGATCTTGACACTCTGAATTCTTCATCCTGACCTGGCAATTCGATAACTGGAGGGGAAAGTGGGCTTTGAAAACAGCCAGCCAGGCTCGAATTAGAATCTAGGGCTCAATAGAGAATAACTTCTCTAGGACTCATTGGGATCATCTGTAAAATAGGAAATGACTGTATGGGCTTCCGTGGTGATCCAGGGGCTAAGAATCCTCCTTGTAATGCAGGGGACATTGACTTGATCCCTAGGCCAGGAAGATCCCACATGTGGCGGAGCAACTAGGCTCCGTACACCGCAATTACTGGGCCTGCGCTCTGGAGCCCACGAGCCACAACTACTGCGCCCACGTGCAGCAGCTACGGAAGCCCGCAGGCCCTGAGTCTGTGTTTCACAAATGAGAAGCCCACGCACAGCAACTAGAGAGTAGCCTCAGCTCTCCGCAGCTAGAGAACATCCACGCACAGCAACAAAGACCCAGCGCGGCCATAAATAAGTAAATAAATATTTTCTTTAAAAACCTGGGAAATGACTCTCTTTCTTGCCTGATGTTTTGAAGGGCCGGATGAGAAAGTGAAAACCATCCAGTGTTGATGACAGCCTAGCACATAGTAGGTGCTTCCTAATTGCCAAACTGCATTGCTGCTCCTGTTTTTACTACCTCCCCAAAAGGCCCTTGGCTGATTTCCCTTACTAAGCTTAATTCCATTTTTATGTTTTCCTCTTCTTTCCTAGCAAACCAGAATAAGTCATTCATCTTGCTCCCCTCCCAAATCCTTCCTCGCTTGAATATTCTCCTGGGGTTTTCTTAGAGCTACCACCTGGAATTATCCCAGTGGCCCTTATGTGAGGCAATAAGATCTCTCTTTATGAAAAAGACAGCCCAAGAAAAAAAAAAAAAAACAGTGGAAGCATTCTAGATGGGCCCCTCAGTCAGCCCAGAACAATATCCCCTCTATTGAGACTGTGTCGTAAATATCTTACTTGCTTATCCTCGACTAGAAAGTCGTCTCCAGGGCCAAGAGATTGCTTTTTTTTTTTTCCCATTTATTTATGGGGAAGACTTTTAAAACCTCACTCTTTGGGTCTGTAAAGCCTATTACTGACATGGAAGATAGGAAAGTTCAACTAAGTTACCTTATCACTCAGTGCCTCAGTTTCCCCATCTGAAAATCTGGCATGATCTACTGTTACTAATTCTGAGCATTAATCAGAAGACAATTAAAAACCATTAATAATTATAGTAAGAGTAACAGTTCTCAGTTACGGAGGATTTTCTGTGTTCCAGGGAACTGTGCTAAGTATTTTGCTTCATTCACATCCAACCACCCTCTAATTTGGAGGATATCATTAGCATCCCCATTTCTAAGATGAGGAAACAGGTTCAGACAGGTCACATAAACCTAATCAAAGTTATGTGGTAGTAAGAGCTGATGTCCCTTGGACTGCAAGTAGATCAAACCCATCAATCCTGAAGAAAATCAGTCCTGAATATTCATTGGAAGGACTGATACTAAAGTTGAAACTCCGATACTTTCGCCACCTGATGAGAACAACCAACTCATTGGGAAAGATGCTGATGCTGGGAAAGATTGAAGGCAAAATGAGAAGGGGACAGCTGAGGATGAAATGGTTTAGATAGCATCACCTATTCAGTGGACATGTATCTGAGGCAAACTCTGGGAGATAGTGAAGGACAGGGGACCCCGGCGTGCTGCAGTTCATGGGGTCGCAAAGAGTGGGACACAACTTAGCGACTGAACAACAAACAAAGAGCTGGAGCCAGGACTTTAACCTAAGTCAATGAGACTCAAACTCTTAATCACCCCCAACAAGCCACCACTCAGCACTGTTGCCATAGTGACCAAGGATCCAATAAGAAAACCCATAGAACATCAACAGCACCATTGGGTGGGATGGGGTTTGTCCTTTCCTTCTATTATTTTTATTATAAGATCAGCTTACCCTAGTAACTACCAGCGCCTGCAGCCCAAACAGGCGGTAACCAAGGCTCACTGTGTGTTATCATCAGCCTCACCCAAGAAATAATAATACAACATCTTCGCCTTTCCATGACCTTCCAGTCCCTTGGAGCTATGAGCAAGCTCATTCCTCTATAAAAAGAGAGAAGCCAAATTGGTTTTAAAGCAGCTGTCTTCATTATCTGGAGGCAAGGAAAAGCTTACAGTAGCCCCCTCGGCATCTGGCCCAGTTTGTCTGTTCCTCTGTGAACGACCCCAGGGTGGGTAACTGTTGAGTGAATTCTCTTGAGCCCAGTGGAAGGCAGACACAGGCCGACTCCAGCCTTGGTTTCATGACTGGCATGTCCCCCAAGGTCCACTGAGCAGCTACAGGCTGACCTCTGGAAGAACCTGCAGACAGAGGTTCAAATACACAGCTGGAAAGAGCTCCCTGGGGCCCAGATTAGGCAGATCCAATGCTTTTGATTCCCACTGACTTAGGTTCAAATCCTGGTTCCAGCTTTTACTACTACTACATAATCTTGATGAGGGTTTTTACAACCTATCTGAAACTCAAGTTTCCTCATCAGAGACATGGGGATGCTAATGGGAATGCTCTGCAAGTCGGAGAGTTGGAGGTGAATGAAGCAAATTGCCAAGTGCTCTTGGGCTAAGTCAATAAAATTTCTGCCCTTAGTGTGCCCAGCTTGAAACTAGAAGCCTGATTCCTTCGTCTTTCTCTCCTACAAGGAGACGACCTTCACATGGTTGCCTTGTTCTCAGCCGTCAAATATGAACCCGGTTGCCACCTCCTCTGAGAAGCCTTCCCTGATCACCTGACCTAAAGGAGACTCCCCCAAGTGTGCTCTATTACATCACCCAGTTTATTTCCATTTCACCATGAGAAATTACCTTCTTTGTTTAGTTGTTTGATGGCTTATTGCCAGTGTCCAATAGAGCAAAAGACACAAGAGGGCAGGTGTCTTTTCTGTCTCATTGACTTCCATGTTTCCAGAATCTAGAACAACACTTGGCTTGTAAACAAGCTTTGTTGAATGAATGAACTCAACAAATGAAAAACTGCCTAAATGAGAGATGGGAGATGAGCACTTGTTGCCATTAAGCTGGTAAAGGCAAAGAAAAATGGACAGACCAGCTGTCCTCTGAGTTTCCAGAACCTTCCTTGCTTCCTTACAGCCCATCCCTGGCCCTTTTCTCTATCTCTCTGAGACGGTCAGTCCTGCAGACTCGGAGCTTTCGGGAACAAGGGCCATTGTTTCCCTTGACTTTTTTTTTAGTGAATATATATATAGAAGTATAGTAGATTTACAATGTTGTTAGTTTCAGGTGGACGGCAAAGTGATTCAGTTGGTTGATGGTGATGGTGGTTTAGTCGCTAAGTTGTGTCCAGCCCTTGCAACCACGTGGACTGTAGCCCGCCAGGCACCTCTGTCCATCGGATTTCCCAGGCAAGAATGTTGGAGTGGGTTGGCATTTCTTTCTCCAGGGGATCTTCCCAACTCAGGGATCAAACCCGGGTCTCCTGCACTGACAAGTGGATTCTTCACTGCTGAGCCACCGGGGAGCCCTCGTGATTCAGTGAAGCATACATACATATTTTTTTTCAGATTCTTTTCCTTTATAGTTATTACAAAGTATTGAGTGTAGTTCCCTGTGCTATACAGTAGGTTCTTGTTGGCTATCCATTTTATATATGGTGGTGGTGGTGTTTAGTCACTAAGTCGTGTCCGACTCTTTGAGACCCCATGGACTCCTGCTGAGCCACCAGAGAAGTCGATTTTATATATAGTAGAGCATATATGGTCATCCTTTTGGCTTCAGTTCCTAATGCCATCACAAGGCTGGGCACCTCGTGGGGTGAGAGCAGGGCTGGCACAACAGACTTTCTAGGTTTAAATCCTATTTCCTCATGCCCTGGAGGCCCTGACTTTCTAGCCTGGAATAAACAAGTAAGATATTTGACTATCTATTCATGCTCTCTAAAGCTCAGCTCTAGTCACAACCCTCTGGAATTTTTTCCTGGATCATTCCAGAAAGTGATTCACTAATCATTCTTTCCAGAGCCACCTCCAGTCCCCATTGTACTGACTCCATGAAAAGCCCTTATCAGATTATAGTTTCATCCATTTGTTTATTTAATCCTCTCCTCTACTGATCTATAAAGATATATACAATGCAGCTTTGGAGAAGGCAATGGCACCCCACTCCAGTACTCTGGCCTGGAAAGTCCCATGGACAGAGGAGCCTGGAAGGCTGCGGTTCATGGGGTTGCTGAGGGTCGGACACGACTGAGTGACTTGACTTTCACTTTTCACTTTCATGCATTGGAGAAGGAAATGGCAACCCACTCCAGTGTTCTTGCCTGGAGAATCCCAGGGACAGGGGAGCCTGGTGGGCTGCCATCTATGGGGTCACACAGAGTCAGACACAACTGAAGTGACTTATCAGTATCAGTATCCTCTAGACAATAGGAATTAAATATGGATTTATCCAGGCTCACTTCTCCCACTGGCTGATAGGAGCTTGGCCAAGTCATGCAAAGTCTGTTAGAGGAAGCCGTATATCTCTTGTGGAGATGCAAGAGCTTATCTCTTTCAATGGTAACGACGTGTTTGTAAACACTTTCTTATGTGTGCCCTTTGTTGTTGTTGTTGTTTAGTCACTAAGTTGTGACTAAGTCACCAGGCTCCTCTGTCCATGGGATTTCCCAGGCAAGAATCCTAGAGTGGGTTGCCATTTCCTTTCCAGGGGGATCTTCCCGACCCAGGGATCGAACCCAGGTCTCCTGCTTTACAGGTGGATACATTCCCTCTGAGCCACCATAGCCACACTTGATGTTAATGTTATCAATAATCATTATTTTATGTCTCATTTGCTGAGTTCATGCTGTGTACCAGCTCCAGAGATGAGCACCTTACCTAGATCAGCATCATAATTCCATATGATATTAAGAGGTAGTTATTACTTATTTCATAGGTAAGTGAGCCTAGACTCTCTCAGAGAGGTCAAGTAACTTTCTCAAGTTTATATAGCTCGAATGGAGCCAGGGCTCTACTTATGTCTAAGACCCTTGACCTTAAGCATTAAACTAGTATTGTGCTTATATTCTTGCAAGTGAGACAAGCAAAGAAAACCTACTCCTCCCCAGATGGGTACTTGAGGTATAGACAATCACCAGGAAATTCACAAGAAGTCACTGATTTGCCCGAAAGGGCACAAGGATCAACTAAGCTCCTGGAAGAGAATATTCTTATTAATTCAGAAAAAGAGAACGAGGTTCGGAGGGCAGCAGGTGCTCAGCAAGGGCAGAACACGCACTCTCCCAGAGATGCCTGGCTTCAGACACGTGTGTGAATTAAGCACTTGGCACCGGGTAGACACTGGATGGACATGAACTGAAGCGATGGACGCCCGCAAGTGCGGAGGGCTCCTGACAGATGTGATATTTCACCGGGACCATTCATCCACATGATGAATGTGAGGCAGCCAGGCTGAGCCCTGGATCCCACCAAAACCAGCAGCCCTGGGAGAAGCGCTCTGCATCCCACAGCCCGCTCCGCACTATGCTTGGGAGCCGGCTCTCCCCACAGCGACGGTCTGCCCCCACCCCCCCCCCCCCACCCCGCCTCCACCGCGAGCTTCACCGTGGAACGTTATCAAGTGTTTCCTGAGCCAGCAGTAAGCACCGAACATCGCCTGTGCTCACCCTGCCCACCCCCTGCCCGCGCACCTTGGCTGCAATATCCCCTCCTCATAAATCACGCAGCCGTATTAACTGTCTCTCAATCAATCTCTTCCAGGTGTGGGCTCAGACAGTCTCTCAAGGCGAGTGTCTCTCCCCTCGAGGCTTAGGCGCTAAGAGCCCCTTCGTCTGGGAATAGTTTAAAGCCAGATCGCTTTCCTTCCTTCCCGGGGTCTCTTGGTTCAGACCTGAGGCTTTCAGGATCCACAGACACTGCAGAGAGCCTCAAGAAACCCGGGAGAGGGTCAAATTGATTCAGAAGGCCTGAGACAGAGGTCTTTATCAATGCCCAAAGGCTTGGTAAATATGGGCCATTTGATATCTTTTTTTCCACCAGCAAATATTCTACATGGGGAATCTAAAGTTCAGAGCTTGAAGGATAAAGGGATGGGCCTTCCAAACACAACTGTCAATATTAGCTAGTTTGAGAGAGGTCTGCTTCCTTTGGGAACACACAGATGGGTGTGGCAGAGATAATGCTGTGTGTTCAGAAGATGCCATTTCAGTCTTTTATTTCCCAGGATCCCTTGTTAGGTTGAAGACATGTGACTAGTCCCAGCCAATGGGAGGGAGGTTCGGCTGCCAGGGTCAGCCATGACACTTCCTGTGCTTCTATAATCTTCTGCTGTTCCTGTGATCACCCCGGAGAGTATATATTTAAGATGGAAGGAGGGCTTCCCTGGTGGTCCAGTGGTTAAGAATCCGCCTTCCAATGCAGAGGATGCCGGTTTGAGCCCTGGTCTGGGAACTAAGATCCCACAAGCCTGGGGGCAATGAAGCCCATCCGTCACCACTAGAGAGAAGCCCTTGAATCGCAATGAGAAGCCTGTGGGTGGCAACTAAGACCCAGCACAGCCAAATAAATAAGTAAACGATAAAAAAAAAAAAAAAGAGCCTGGATCCCTGAATCACCACTCAGAGGAGAATAACCAAAGATGCCCAGCTCATATTAGACTCTGATGAAAGTGAGAGTATTAAGCCACTGAGTTTGGAGGGTTTGTTACTGCAGCATTACTTAGCCTACCCTGACTAATAGAATTAGATTTAGAAAGGTCTATTAGCTTTCAAAATATGAGTACAACCCACTTACGTACCACCTTCCCTAACTCATCTTTACTTGTAAATGCCACCGATGCTGTGACTAGCAGTACAGCTGGTGGTAAAGAACATGAATTACTGGGATTACACCCAGCAAATTGCAAATCAGACTATCTGTTTGTTCCACAATAAGACTTTAAATTCCATCAAGGAATAAACTATAAAACTGCTTCAGTATATGGACTTCCTAAACTGAGTTAGAATGTGATTTAGTTACATACTAATGTGTGGATCTAGTCAAGGCTTAGTTTTCACCTCCTCATTTGTAAATAGGGATGTTTGTAGCACATCTTGTTGGCTGTGTGCTGTTACGGTTGCTGTGTCTATGCCCCCCTCTTCAAGACTCTCTACTGGAGAGATTGCAAGCTGATAGCCCTCAGCTGTCAGAAATTACCTTGTCCTGGGACTTCCCTGGTGGGCCAGTGGTTAAGACTTTGTCTTCCAATGAGGAGGATGTGGGTTCGATTCCTGGTTGGGGGACTCATGCCTTGCAGCCAAAAAAATCAAAACATAAACAACAGAAGCAATATTGTAACAAATTCAATAAAGACTGCGAAAATGGTCCATATTTTTTAAAAATCGCTTCATCAGCAGAAAGTTATCTCATCCAAGGTCACAACCCCTTCCTGGGACAGCCCACATCAAATGGCAAGTTCATGGAGAAACAGAAAGACCCGACCCCCTTGACCCAACTCAGGACAACTCTGAAGAGCCATCTCAGCTTCAGAGTTTGTGGTGGACAAATTATAAGTTGGTTTTCTCATCATTTCTGACCCCTGGATCCTCACTTTCTTGTATAATCCTCTCTCCGTGAGCATGGGTAGAACCTATAACTTGCTTCTAACAATAGAACATAGCAAAGGTTCTATTGTCCTTTGACAATATTGACATATTTGACATAATGTCACTTGTGCAATTACATTACATAAGATCGCAATGTCTGTCTCACTAGCAGACTCACTCCCTTGCTGGCTTGAATGAAGCAAGTGGCCATGGTGGCAGGGGTGGAGATGGTGGGGTTCACACAGCCAAGAACCAAAAGTGTCCTCCTGCCAACAGCCAACAAGAAACTGAAGCCCTCAGTCCTACGACCTGGAAGAAACCAAATTCTGCCAGCAGCCACGAGACCTTAGAAAGAGATCCTTCCCCAGTTGAGCCTTGAGATGAGACCTAACCCTGTCTAGCATCTTGATTGCAATCAGGTAAGAGACCTTGAATCACAGGACAAGTGAAGTTGTGCATGGACTCCTGATCCACAGAAATGGTGAGATACTAAATGTGTGTTACCTTAAGCTGCTAAGTTTGTATGAATACAAGGTTCCCTGAGGGGTCAGCTAAAACCTTCATTAAGATAGCATCACAGCACAACTCCCCTTTCTACCCATCTTGCTTCCTCCCCTTCCTTTCCTCAACTGTCAATCCCAAGAGCTCTCCCTCATAAAACTCTTGCACACTAAACCTCATCTCAGGTCCACTTCTGAGAATCCTACTTGTGACATCTATTCAATATCCACATGTTTCCTTTTCTACTTTATTGACAAGCCCTGATTTTGTTGACCTGATCTCCATCCAAGGGATCCTACACTTCCAATGCATCCCCTGCATTAGAAGGGGAGGCAGACCTCAGCCCCTGGGCTACATCCTGGTTAGACTAAGCCTATTATGAAAATCCCATTCTTCTTGCTTTTAGGAAGAGATCCTTGAGCCAATTCTGACCAATGAGGTTTGAGGTGTGGGCCAGGGCTTCTAGGAGATAGACTTGAGAAGGATAGACCCTCTTCTGCTTACCCTGGACATTGTTAAGTCATTGTAGAAACTGTAAATCTTGCAGCCAGCTGGCAGCCACGCAAAGAGCTGATCAGAAGGCTTAGGACAGGAACTCCTCTGGCAGTCTAGTGGTTAAGACTCCATCTGCCAATGCAGGGTGTGTGGGTTCAGGGGGAACTAAGATCTCACATGCCACGGAGTGTAGCCAAAATTAAAAAACAAAAACAAAAACTCAGGACAGCAGAGCAAGACAATGGAAGAAGCTAGATCCTTGCTTGGATTGACATCACCGAGTTAATCAGCCCTGGTGCCTACCTGACTTGAGACTGCTATGAAACAGTACAAGTTTTCTTTAGGACCGCCTAATGCATTCCAGGACTTTCCTGGTGGCTCAGACGGTAAAGTGTCTGTCTACAATGCGGGAGACCTGGGTTCGGTCCCTGGGTCGGGAAGATTCCCTGGAGAAGGAAACGGCAACCCACTCCAGTATTCTTGCCTAGAAAATCCCATGGATGGAGGAGCTTGGTGCAGGCTACTGTCCATGGGGTCGCAAAGAGTCGGGCCCGACTGAGTGACTTCCCTTTCCTTTTCCTTTCCAATGTGTTCTAAGTAAATCAGTTTAGGTTGCCACTTCATAGGGTGGATTAGAGAATTGAATTAAATTGATGGTGTGATAGCCATGAGAATATACCTCGCAGAGTCCCAACTACAAGGAGAATAAAACGCCAAGGGTTCTCGCTGCCGTGCTTTGAAACCCATCACCAGGTGTGCACCAAAGTCCCCTTGTCCTTGGGCTGCTTCACCAAGGACTTAGCACAATAGAGATACTAAGGCAGGTGTGTTCCCAGGAGACGGGGGATTCCTCCGATGGATGACCTTCATTCACAGACTCCTCATTGACCTTGTGGAACCTCATTGGATGCATGGATGAATGTATATCTAGGTGGATGACTGACAACTTCCTTCCTTACTGCCTGATGTCTTTACACCCAGGTCTAACGTCTCTGAAATCCCGGGCCATTGGCTTAAGCTAACACGCGTGGTTGTTTTAAAGACTTTATTTTTCCAATGTCAATGGCAACAAGAAACTTGAGACATTTCTGACTTCTTTGCTGATGTACCTGACGTCTCTGTACATGGGAAATGGAGTGAGAATGTACATTTTCTGAATGTTCTTATTATCCACTGAGACCGTCTCATGGAAGGAATGTGAACAAACAAGAGTGCCAGGCTGGGATTTCTTAGGTTTCCATTTAGACCAGTGAGGCAGAAGTTTTGGCCTTCAGCTCTGCTAAGCAGTTTTCTTTGTGACCTGCACCACCCCCTCCCCACCTCTGAGCATTGTTTTCTGCTCTGTCCACGATGAGAATTGAATGAGATTATCTCTGAGGCTCTTACCTTTCCTGTCATGCTCTGTCATTCACCACGTTTAGCTGCAAATAACAGACAAATAGAGCTTCCCAGGTGGCTCAGTGGGTAAAGAATCTGCCCGCAATGCAGGAGACACAGGAGATACGGGTTCAATCCCTGGGTCAGGAAGATCCCCTGGAGGGAAGGCATGGCAACCCATTCTGGTATTCTTTCCTGGAAAATCCCATGGGTAGAGGAGCCTGACGGGCCACAGTCCATAGAGTTGCAAAGAGTCAGACACAATGGAAGCGACTGAGCATGTATGCATGCAACAGACAAATAAACCATAATGATATTAACATATATTGTATACTAGGATGTCACATAACAGGAAATCTGAAACTAAAAGTTTCCAGAGCTGTTGCAGCTGCTCAGTAACTTTATCAAATTATTTCAGTTCTTTCTCTTCACCATATTTGATGTGCTGGCTTTCAGTCTCATCCCTTTTGTCTCATGGTCACGTGATAGCTGCCAGTGCACAAAATATCACCCTTCACTCCAGTGTCCCAATCAGAGAAGAATGGGTCAACCACAAGGTGTTTTAAAGAGAAGGAAAATTTTTCCTGGAATCACCCCCAACAGGATCCCTCCTTGATCCTTTGGCCAGGACTGAATCACGTGGCCACTTCTTGCTGCAAAGGAAGCTGGGGAAACTAGTACTTGAGCGAAAAAAAAAAAAAAAAATGGGATTGCCATGGGCATTTTGCTGCCTTGATCAGGGTAAGAAAAAAAAGCAAGGAACTGACAGTGTCTGCTTGAGAGGCCTCAAAGGTGGGTATCCGGTCATCCATACCCCAATCTACTCAGAGAGACAAGGCAGCCAGGCATGAAACAATTTGAGGCCACATGTGGGCACATATCAGAAAACGGGCAAAAACAGAACACCTGAGTGGCTGAATGTGTATGGATATTCTGGCAGCCGTTGGAGAATGGTGGGGTGTGGGGGCGGTTGGCAGGGGGAGTCAGGGGTGGCTGTTGGAAGGGAAGGAGCAGGAGGAGAAAGGATGGGTGAAGGGTACCCTCCTTCTGTAACCACCTTTGCATTTACTGTACTGAAATGGCCCACGCCCCTCCTCACTACAACCAGAGCAAACTTGTCACAAACCTCCCTGGCTGGAAACCCGGCCATGTTACTCCACGTTCTAAAGAGTAAAGACCAAATTTGTTACTGCCATCTCCAAGGCCCCCTGTGACTTGGCCCCTGATAATTCCCTGAAATTCTCCACCTCTCTTGCCTGCAGGCCCCCTTACTCCAGCCACACTGAATTTTTCTTCCTGTTCCATGAATTAAGTTCAGTCCCACCTCAGGACCTTTGCACACGCTGTTGTTCCCTCTGCCTAGAGAATCATTTCCCTCACTTTTGTTAGCTAACTCTTACTTCTGGAGAAGGAAATGGCAACACCCTCCAGTATTCTTGCCTGGAGAATCCCATGGACAGAGGAGTCTGGTTGTCTATAGTCCATGGGGTGGCAAGAGTTGGACTTGACTGAGCAACTAAACAACATCGACAACTCCTACTTAGCTTTCAGATTGAACAAATACTTCCTCAGTGCAGCCTTTGCTCCAGTCCCCACACCGTGACATAAATCAACCTCTTCCCCATGTGGTTAATCTGAGTCTGTCTAACTTTTCCACTTCCCAGCACACACATACTTGTCTTTTAGCTCCAAGAAGGCAGATATGGTATCCACATTACTTAAAGAAGTATTCCAAAAGCATAATGGAGTGAAGAGCTAAACTACATGGGTTTAAATCTCAGCTATTCCACTTATCAGCTGTGTGACCTTGAACAATTTCCTTAACCTCTCTGTGCTTCCATCTCTTCACATTTATAAGGATAAAAATAAACTCTGCTTCATAAGTTTATCTTAAAGACTAAATGAGTTAATGTATATTAGAAGTTGAGCATGGCATCTGGCATATTATGTATTAAGTATTGTATAATATAAGTGTTGTTATTAGCGTTTCTGGAAACATGAATCCCCAGTACCTAGCAAAGGCTGGTACATAGTAAGTACACAACAAATACTTGTTAAGGAGAGAAATGAATGCTGCTTCATCTTCCTAAGTGAAGTGAAGTGAGCCTGCCAGTCTCCTCTGTCCAGGGAATTCTCCAGGCAAGAATACTGGAGTGGGTTGCCATGCCCTTCTCCAGGGGATCTTCCCAACCCAGGGATGGAACCCAGGTCTCTTGCCCTACAGGTGGATTCTTAACTGTCTCAGCCACCAGGAAGCCCTCATCTCCCTAAAGGCAGACATAATTATTTGCCTTTTCATTTCTTTATCTTCATCACTTGGCGCTGGACCGAGCACATATTAAGTGTGCAAGTTGTCCCCACTGCCTCTGGCTGACGGTTCAAGTCTTTCCTGTCTCCCTTCTCAAATCCAGGGGGGGATCTTTAGCTCCTTGTGGTGGGACAGCCTCCCCAGCCCCCTCTTACCTCCCCACTTTACCCAGAGATGCAGAACAGCTTTGATCACTGACAGGAGCCTTCTAGGAAGAGAGAGAGAGAAAGAGAGAAATCTGGCAATTTCAGCTCTCTGGACATGACACTTATTAATAAAATGAGTGGCTGTCAGCCTCTGCTCCAATCTGCTGTCCATTCTCAGGAGGCTCTGGGCAGCCGCAAAGCTGGGAGTATAGGAAAGAGAGCCAGGGAGAAGCTGCTGCCTCCAGATATAAATGCATAAATAAGCTCAGGCCATAGAAATATCAAATCTCACTGGATTTTGATGGTTTTAAGTGACCATAAACCCAAGTTTCTCCTCTTATTTCTTATTGTAATGAAGTTTTACTCCTACAATCATGAATACGTTCTCCTTCTTTAAAAAAATTAACCTGGTAGGTCAGTTCACGTGGACCCTACCCTCATCTTAGTCCATTCGGCATGTCCCAGGAGCAATCCTGGGGCTGCATCTCGTGATGTCTGTATCTTTCTAGAACCCATGTGATGCTTTACATACCCACACACTGGTGGTGGTGGTGGTTTAGTCCCGAAGTCGTGTCTGACTCTCGCGACCCCAAGGACTGTAGCCTGGCTCCTCTGTCCATGGGATTTTCCAGGCAAGAATACTGGAGTGGATTGCATTTTCTTCTCCAGGGGATCTTCCCAACCCAGGAATCAAACTTGGGTCTCCTTCACTGCAGGTGAATTCTTTACTGACTGAGCCACCAGGAAATCCCTTATTTTGCCTGTGTATGTATTATTGATATGTCGACTTTTCTGGTGGGATGGGTTGATTTGTTTTGTTCTGTTTTCTGAATGGCACCACCTTGAACCTATGATTCTCCAACTGTTTTGTTTTTTTTTTTTTCATTCAGTGATGTGTCTGGGAATCTTGCCATAGAGGTGCATACATGTCAACCTCATTCTTTTTTCACCGTCACATAGCACTTCTAAATGTAGAGAGAACCCAGTTTATTAAACACTAACTGCATGTTAAAATACCAAGGTGTGTGTGTGTGTGTGTTGGTGGCCGGGGTGGGGGGGGTCCATTCTAATATGAGTGCACAGGCCCATCCTGGACAAATGGAATGAGAGGTCTAAAGACAGGATCTACGTATCAGAATATTACAACACCAGCGATTTTAACTTGTAGTCAGAGTTAAGACTGATTCATTTGTCTAGTCCCCTATTCATGCATATTTAAGCTATTTCCAAGTAGTTGCTGATTTTTTTCTTTTTTTAAGCCGGCTGGGCACTTTGTACATTCCCCCTTATGCATTGGTGCTGGTATTTCTCTAGGGCAGGGTTTCACCACATGATTGACATTTGGGGGTGGGCAGTTCTTGGCTGGGGAGCAAGGGCGCCTGTCCTAGGCACTGTAGGATGTTGAGCTGCATCCTTAGGTCCCACCCACTATACGCCGAGGGCACCCCCGCCACACACATCACACCAATCAAACATGTCTACAGACATTGCTAAATATCCCTCAAGGAGCCAGATCGCCCCTGGCTGAGAACAACTTCTCTGGGGTGGGGGCCCAGAAGGGACATGGCTGGATTTTATAGGACATGTACACTTCTTAGAGTCCACGTGGCTCTAAAATTCCTGCACTAATTCATCATTTCTTATTTTCCAGGAATATTCTGCCAGCCAACATCCTGTCCCCTTGTCTCTTCGAGTCTGGGCTTAGAATTTGGGCTTGAACCCTGAGCATCTCTCACTTCACACTGCCTTCTGCTGAAGCCCAGGGATCCTATCATGTCTGAAAGACAATTCCAAAATCTAGCATATGAGCCCAGAGGTCTGGAGACCATCAAATAAAAGTGAGAAAGAACTGATTTCTTTGCTTTTCTTTTCTTCCTTCCTTCCTTTCTTTCTCTCTTTCTCTCTTTCTCCTTCCCACCCCTCTTGCCTTTCTTTCTCTCTCTTTCTCTGTCTCTTCCTTCCTTCTTTCCTCCTTCCTCCTCTGTCTTTCTTTCTTTCCATTTCTTTCTCTCCCTTCCTTCCTTCCTTTCTTTTCTCCTTTTCTCTTTTAAGGTCATTCTGCCGAGGGGAGGGGAAGACAGTCCACTCATTCCTCCCCCCAGCTCAAATTTCCAGCGTGTCGGTTCAGGCTTCTGAAGATCATGGTCTGTGTCCTGGTGGCTCTCTGAGTTTTCTAGGTGATGAAAAGAGTGGACAAGAGGGAGAAGACATGGTGAGCGGTCCTAAGGAACAAAGAAGCTTCCCAGAGTCTGAGTGCGTGTATGCTTGCGTGTGTGTGTGTGTGTGTGTGCACGCATGCGCGTGTGAGCAAAAATTAAATTCACAGGCTGGGAAGGAAGAGGAGGGGGAGATGCAACAGACCCAGCCAGTCGTGTCTCTTTGAGCAAGATAAGCGGCCGGCCCCATCCATCTCTTTGACACTATCAGCCTGTTGTCTAAAGTACTTACAGCTCGCTCCTTGAGAGGAGTCCTAACTGGGCGATGCTGGGGGAGGGGAGCAAGTGAGCGAGGCACCCTGGGGGCCCAACTTCCCCAAAGAGTACCACACAGTTTGCAAGGTGGGGGAGAGGTCACCCCACCCCACCCCCCACCCCGGGCCAGGCCTGTTTTTAGCTCAGCCCTGAGTGCTAGGGAGATGGTCCCGCCCTGGCTCTCTACCTGGGGCCCGTTCCCAAGGGAACCACTTGAAACTGAAACTTGTCTTTCTCAAGTGGCTGGGGGAGAGTGTGAAACCCAGGAAAGAGAGAGTGAGCAAAAGAGAAAGGCCTTGTGCAGCTGTTCAAAGGAACCTCAGCCACCCTGCCCCAGGATCCTCTGACAACTCGCCATGGCTCTTACTACTCTAGGAGGTGGGGGCCTACCTAAGATCCTCCCCATCTCAGAGATAAGGAAGTCAGGCTCAGAGAGGTTAAGTAACTCCTCGAGGGTCACACAGCTAATCAGAAGTGTCGGGGGAATTTGAACCTGGATTTCTCCCCATTCCGAAGTTGACTTCTTACTTCGCTAACCAGGGTATTTCTTGCAGCTCCTCTGTTAGGAGAAATCAGAACCGTGAAGGATTTGTTCTCTAGTCACACAACAAATACTTTCATTGCCTCGTGTCAGGTTCTGCTGTGTGCTGGCGATAAAGACTTGACCCTGGGGGTGGGGGGAGGAATCAGGAGATTGGGATTGACCTATATACACTACTATGTATGAAATGGCTCCCCAAGTGGTTCAGTAGTAAAGAATCCACCTGCCAATGCAGGAGATGCAGGAGACTCGGGTTCAGTCCATGGGTTAGGAAGATTCCCTGGAGGAGGAGATGACAGCCTGCTCCAGTATCTGGAAAATTCTATGGACAGAGGAATGCATGAACCATGTCTAAAATCGGTAACTAATGAGAAATGACTGTATAACACAGGGCATTACGTGTGTGCTCAGTCGTGTCCTACTCTTGGTGACGTCATGAACTGTAGCCCGCCAGGCTCCTCTGTCCATGGGATTCTCCAGGCAAGAGTACTGGAGTGGGTTGCCATTTCCTCCTTCAGGGGATCTTTCTGACCCAGTGATCGAACCCACATCTCGTATGTCTCCTGCATTGGCAGGCAGATTCTTTGCCACTACCACCACCTGGGAAGCCCCATAACACAGGAGACTCTACCCAATGCTCTGTGGTGACCTAAAGGAGAAGGAAATCCAAAGATAAAAGGATATATGTATACATAGAGCTGATTCACTTTGCTATACCACAGAAATTAACACGTTGTAAAGCCACTATACTCCAACTAAAAAAAAAAAAAAAGGACTTGACCCCAACTTACTGATTTCTACAATATATCCCTCAAAATTAAGCTACACCCACAGAGACCTTAGGAAACAGATTTTATCATTTCAGCCTCTCTGCTATTTAATTTTGTCAAATTGTGATTTGTAGGTTCTGTGGCTCATCCAGGGAACCTGAGAGAGACAGTCCTATAATATTCTCTTATAGCTCATTTGGTAAATAATCTGCCTGCAATGCAGGAGACCCGGGTTTGATCCCTGGGTCAGGAAGATCCCCTGGAGAAGGAAATGGCAACCCACTCCAGTACTTTTGCCCGAAGAATCCCATGGACAGAGGAGCCTGGTGGGCTAAAGTCCATGGGGTCGCAAGAGTTGCAAGACACAACTTGACAACTAAACCAACCAACATAATATTTGCTATTGGGCTTCATTAACCTTAATGCATCCTCAAAATCACCAAAACAAATTACACAGCGTTACGTCATCTTTATAAGAACCCAGGGGAAAACTCCCTCCTGGTTTTTAGCAAACACCTCGATTTGTTCGTCTTCTATGAACTCTGCATAAAACTGCAAAGAACTACAGTTCTCTCCTTGTTTTGGCATTTGGAAGCCCAGAGCCAAATCTATTTCTATTAACTGCACGGGATGTTCCAGTTCTGAAAGCTGAGAAGCAAAATATCCTAAAACTCAGTCATGTAAAAGAACCCTTACCCAGGCTCCTGGATGCTGTGGGTCAGTGATTGAGCATGGGGCAATTGGTCGAATGACCTGAAGGCTCTTTAGTCCCATGTCTGGGGCTGGATGCTGGCTGTGGGCTGGGGGCTTCAGCTCTGCTCCACATGGGCGGCTACTCACAGGCTGTCTCCCACTGAGGTCGTTTGGGCTTCCTCACAGCATGGCAGCTGGGTTTCAAGAGAGAGTGTCCCAGTGCAAGGGCAAGTTAGGCAAAAACCGTATCACCTTTTATAACCCTTGGGAGGTCTTCCGGCTCAAGAGGTCATCACTTGTCCCCCTACCTGGGGCCTGGCCTGTGTGTAGCTCAGCCTGGGTGCTGGGGAGCATTTTTCCACTACCATCACCATATTCTATTTGCCAGAAGTAAGTCCAGCCTGTAATCAAGGGGAGGATCAGATTCCATCCCTTGATGGGAGAGATGCATCATGGCCCTGGAAGATAGTGTGGGACAAAAAATATCACTGTGGCCACCTTTGGAAAATACAGTCTGCCACACACATCCAAATGGAATTCACTGATGTGTGCAGATCATTCTTGGTTTTATTATTTTATTGGTTGCCATTTCCTCCTTCAGGGGATCTTCCTGACCCAGTGATCAAACCCATACCTCTTAAGTCTCCTGCGTCGGCAGGCGGATTCTTTGCCACTCCCACCACCTGGGAAGCCCCATGACACAGGAAACTCTACCCAGTGATTCTGCAGTGACCTGAATGAGAAGGAAATCCCAAAATAGAAGGAACATATGCATACACAGTCAAAGACTCTTTCTTATATATAATTTCATTTATTTATTTATTTGGCTGTGCTGGGTCTTTGTTGCTGCGCGGGCTTTCTCTAGTGGGCTACGCTTCTTGCAGCGCGTGGTCCCCTCATTGCGGTGGCTTGCTCTCGTTGCAGAGCACAGGCTCTAGAGCGCAGGCTCAGTAATCGTGGTACACAACCTTAGCTGCTCTGAGCCACGTGGGATCTTCCCAGATCAGGGATCGAACCTATGTCTCTTACACTGACAGGCGGATTCTTTACCACTGAGCCAGCAGGGAAGGCCAGTCCAAGATTCTTGATGGAACCAGGCAGGAGACAGACAGTGTCTGTCACCAGTGCCAGTTTCTGAGTATTCGTTGTATGCTGAGAGCCATGCAAATAGGTCCTTCATTATGCCTTCACTGCTTTTATTCACAAACAATTCTCTTATCAACATTTCATAAGCAGAGGGACTTCCCTGCTGGTCTGGTGGTTGGGAGTCTGCCTTGCAGTGAGGGAACTAGTTTGATCCCTGAGTGGGAGACTAGGATCCCACTAATCCATAGGGTAACTGGACCCCCCGCACAGCCATGAAAGATCTCGAGTGCTGCAACTAAGACCCAGTGCGGCCAAATAAATATTTTAAAAATATTTTACAAGTAGAGAAACCAGAGCACAGGAAATGGAAGATGTTTACCAGATTTGGCATTGTGGAAAAGGGCCAGAGGTGGGGTTCCCTTCTGGGCAGCTTGACTCGGTGGTCCCACTGAGTCACCCCACCCCACATGTCTCCACTCTTTATCCTTGAAGCTCATTCCAAGCAAGATCCTGAGATAAGACTGAGACACGAAGGTTCTGCAGGATTCAGCTGTCTCCTTCCTGAAATGTCTCCTCTGACCACCAAGTCACCAAGTGTTCTTTTTTTAAAATATGGTCTTTTTTTTTTAAATTTGTTTGGCTGCACGAGGTCTTAGTTGTGGCATTCAGGATCTAGTTCCCTGTGTGTGTGCCAGCTAAGTGGCTTCAGTCGCGTCCGTCTCTGTGCGACCCTGTGGTCTGTAGCCCCCCAGTCTCCTCTGTCCATGGGATTCTCCAGACAAGAATACTGGAGTGGGTTCCCATGCCCTCCTCCAGGACATCTTCCCGACCGAGGGATCAAACCCTTGTCTTTTATGTCTCCTGCACTAGTAGGCGGGTTCTTTACCACGAGTGCCACCTGGGAAGCCCATCTAGTTCCCTGAGAAGGGAGGGATCAAACCCAAGCCCATGTATTGGGAGTGTAGAGTCTTAACCCCTAGACCCCTGGGAAGTCCCCCCAGGTGTTCTTAAGTGCAACTTTCTCTGAGAAATAAAGAGTATTCATTGACTTCCGTGTATATATCAAGATTAACATTCTCTCCAAGTCAGATCAGCCAGCCTGTCGCAAACTGGGGGATTCGACAGGAAGTTTCTGAGCACCCACTTCTTGCCAGGCCCTGAGCTGACCCTCAGGAATCCAGGCACAGGACACACATGTAATGTCACACTGGACTGAGATCCACTGGAGGGCGGGGACTATGCTATTTTGGCTTTGCAGAGAGTCCACTATAAGTGTCCAACATTGGGGATGGAGGAAGTAGAAGTGTTTGTCTACTTCAGCTATGAAAACTTGGGCGAGTGACAGACCCTCTGAATCTATTTGCTCACCTGTAAAATGGGGACTAGAATGATCCCTGCACACCTCCCAGGTCCATTTTGGGAATCTTTTGACTCTGTAGATCTCCCATTTAGCTTTGATTTCTAAAACACTCAAGAGTAGGGACTTCCCTGCTGGTCCAGTGGTTAAGATTCTTTGGTGCTTCCAATGCAGGAGGGGTGCAGATTCGATCCCTGATCAGGGAACTAAGGTTCTGAATGCTGTATGCACGATTCAGCCAAAATGTAAAGAAATTAAAAAACAAAAACAAAAAGTACTCAATAGAAAGTGTGGAACCTAATAGTAATAATCACATAAAATGCTTGGGAAAAAGTGGAAGTGACAGTCACTCAGCTGTGTCCAACTCTTTGAGACCCCAGGCTTCTCGGGCCCTGGAATTCTTCAGGCAAGAATACTGGAGTGGTGGCCATCCCCTTCTCCAGGGGATCTTCCCAACTCAGGGATCAAACCCGGGTCTCCCACATTGCAGGCAGGTTCTTTACCTTTTGAGCCACCAGAGTGCTTAGCATGTAACAAATCCTCGATAATCAGAGCTGTGAAGCACTCTGGAGCCTAAACTGAAGCTTAACTGAAGTTGATACGGAGAGGGAAAAAGAGATTGGGTGAAATGAGTCTCCTCTCTTTCCCACCTCTGGAAGTGACAGCCTCAATATAATGCAATGAAAGTTGGAAGGGGTCGGTGGCTGGGGAGATGGCCTGATGTTTAAAAAACAAATGGAAATCTAAAACTCTTTTTATAAAGTCTTAATCCACCAAACCAAAGTTTTGGGCCACACATCTGAGTTAGTCTGCATTGATTAAACAAAACCCTATCCATGGCTCGGAGCTGGCAATTTCATTGGGGTGTATCTGGTTGAGGGTATCAGAGGAGAGGTTAAAGTGGAAGCCTGTTTGAAGGACACAAGCAATTAGCTCAACTGACTAGCTGTTGCTTTACCCCTCTCTGCCCATTTAGCCTTGATCGCTTATTTTGATTTTTCCATGTAGGATGTGGCTGGTGAGTCAGGAAGAAAGGAGAGCTTTCGTTATTTGCCCTTTGCTAAGTTCTTGGAAATATCAAGAATACTTGGCCCTCAAGACAAACCCCAGCTCTGGGCCTAAAAGCTCAGTCCAGATATGTTATATATTTATTCAAGGCAGCAATTGGCCAGGAAACGACTATAAAACACACATTTTGAATAAAAGAGGGAGATTTATGGTGCATTTTCGAATCTGAGTCATATCTCCCTGCCTCCCCCAGGCCAGGAGCCCTTAATCACTAACATACCCCCAGCTTGTACATTCGGTGGGCACAGAATTGCTTCCTTCTGGTCCTGTCCCAGTTAAAGATGTGATGGGGATCGTGCTACTTCATCTGACAGTCAGTAAATGAATTGCCAATTCATTCTGAACGGAGATGGGGGCTGGTTTTTTCCTCGGGAAGCAAAAAAGAAAAGTGAGGTCTTTTCATACATATCTTTGATCAGTTGGGACTTGACAAATTATTTTCCTAGGAATTTCTCTATCCTTAATGCCACAGGGGGAAAAAATGGATTTACTCAAAAAGAATAGCTTTTATGTTTCAGAAATTAGAGCAATGTAAAAGCTTTTCTTAAGTTCCTTTATATATCTCTCTCTGCCTCTCTTTCTCTCTCTCCCCTTCTTTTTCTGAGAATGTATTTTTTCCCCCCAGGAGAAGAAGGCAGATACCAAATAGATTTGGGAAGTGCCACTGGCAATAGCTAAGCTTTTGGCTAGTTATTTCAATTGCATAAAAGTAACAGAAATGAGGCTGACTCCCTGAATACAATTGGTATTAAAAAAGCAAAGTCAAATCTTCTGCTCCCAGTTTCCCTTCTGGTACCTGTTTTTTGTTTGTTTGTTTTTTCTCCTCTGGACTCCTGTTTTAGGGACAAACTTCAACCTTAAGAATACCTGAATTGTGTTTCAATTATCACATTCTCATGGCTTAGACATTCACTTACCTGACAGCAGAAGGCTATTTCGATATCAAGGTTTTTATCCACTATGGTACAATCTTAAAAAAAAAAGAAAGAAAGTGTTGAAAATATCAGTGGTACAGAGCCGCCATGAACAGTTGGGCAGGCTGTGCACTGCACAACTTCAAGTTGGCCCCATTTGGCCAGACTATCAATGTGAATGACCTGCTATGAGACGATGCTCTGCTCAGTCTTTGTAAGTGGGGGTAGCAGCTTTGAAAAGGAATTCACATAACCGAAGGGAAGACTGGAGAGTTGTAATTATAATAAAGGGACAATCTGGGGGATGTATGTGGAAGGAACTAAAAAGAGTTTTGTGAGGGACTAAACTGAATGTGCACTAGTAGTTTTGGTCTGTTTATTTCTCCACTCAAGATTCTCTATCGAAAAGAGAAAGAAAGAGATGCAATAAGCTTTTTTTTGGGTCCCGTGCTCCCCACCTCTTGTCTAAGAAGAGGAAAGCTCTAGATTAACAGTATTTCTCTCCTAGTGCAGGTTCCCTCCAAGAAGACCCTAAAACAAGGATTTGGGTGCAGTGGTCTACGTGAGTGGAGTGAGACTCGAAATAAGGAAGGGCAAGAAACCAGTGAAGGATGTGGTAACAAGCAGGTCGAGCTTCCTGGGTGGTAGAGTGGTAAAGAATTTGCCTGCTACTGCAAGAGATGGAGGGGACCTGGACTTAATTCCTGGGTTGGGAAGATCACCTGCAGAAGGAAATGGCAACCCACTCCAGTATTCTTGCCTAGAAAATCCCAGGGACAGAAGAGCCTGGTGGGCCACAGTCGATGGGGTCACACAGAGTCAGACACGGCTGAGCAACTAAACAACAGCAAGCAGGTCACCACCATGAGCAGGTGGGACTCAGTCCCCCGAGGGATCCCGTGAGAGACTGTAAAACAAACTCAAAGTGGTCCCATCAAAGGGACAGAAAGCTAAGCTATTTATAGGGTAGTCCTCTTGTCCCTCATTACCTGATTCCCTGGCCAAGAATGTGCCTAAGGCTAGAGAAAGATGTCAAAAGCAGAGAGACTCAGATGCAGGAAGCTAGACCATCCACCCAGTCTGCAAGTGACCCAGAGGATGGACCCAGGAGGCAGGGCTGGGCACTGACCCAGCCATTTGCTGTGCCCACCAAGACTACACACAATGCAAATGATATAAACGCTCCCAAAGATTCAAGGTGCAATCTCCAAAAGAAGGAAGAACGGATGCAGGGAGGTCACAAAATACCAAATACCCATCACACAAGGAATCTAAGACAAATGCAATTTGTCTGGGTGTTGGCCCCGTCCCTTCCATTAAGTAGCCTCTTGACCTTGAGCAAGTCACTGCCTCCACCCTGGAGATACCAGACCTTGGTTTCCTCTTCTCTAAAGATCAGTGGAGTATGAACATCTGATATTTCCAGGACCTAAACCTCAGGATTAGAAATGGGGCTTCCCTGGAAAAGAATCTGAAAGAATAAATATACATAAACTGAATCACGTTGCTATATACCTGAAACCAGCACAACATTGTAAATCAAATTCAATTAAAAATAAGTAGATAAGGGACTTCTTTAGTGGTTTAGTTTGTGTGCTTATGTGTATATGGATGTGTGTGCGCACATGTGTGTATGTATGTGTATGCTTGTGTATATGTTTTTGTCTTATGTGCGTGTGCTTGTGTCTCTGTATATGTGTATATTGTGTGTGCATGTGTGTGTACATGTATACTTGTGCTTGTGTCTGTCTGTATATGTGTGTACACATGTGTGTGCTTGTGTCTGTGTGTGTATGTGTTTGTATGTATTTGTTAGCAAGAGAACAGTTCTTCTCTCGGGACAATAGTTTGAGCCAATAAGAGCACCAAGCCTCCAAAAATCAATCCCAAAAATCAGAGCCAGAGAAATATCCAGATGCCTCCTTGTTTCTGCCAAGGAGAACATTCCACACTCAGCAGGCAGCTGCCTTGGACTGGCACCCAGCTCTGCCACTATCCACTGTCACCCCTTGCAGAATCTCCATCTCTTTATCCTTTGAATCAGACACTGGTGCCTCACCTTCCTCACAAATTCCATTTGGTCAATGACCAAAAAATAAATGTGATTTTGTTTCACTAATTCTATTCCTAATTATAAAGAGAATTCATCTTCATCTCAAAAAATAGAAAATATCCAAATACACAGAGAAACTTTAAACACCCACGATTCTCACCACTGTTATTGCATTTTATGTCCTGGTTTTTCTCCTCTGAGCATGAATGAATGCAGATGTATTTAATAAAATTGAGATGTTGGTAGGCATGCTACTTGTGAACCACTCTTTCACTCACAATGGATCTTGAGCATCTTCTTCAAATTGTCTTCATAGATGTATTTCTTAATGGCAAACTGGTATTGCACTGTCTGCTCGGACATTAATTTATTTACCCCAACTCCAGTTGTCTCCAGTTTTGTATGATTAAAAAAATCATAATGAACATCCCAGAAAACAAATATTTGAGCACACCCCAGATTATGACCTCAGGACCAATTCCTTAAAGCAGAGTTGTCCAGTTAAATGATTAGCACATTTTTAAGGCTTTTGATCTATTTTGCTAAACTCTCCTCCCAAATGGTTTATCTATCTTCATTCCAGCCAGGAATTTATGAAATTTCTTATTTCCTCATTAGCAACATTTTTATTATTATTTGGCCATGGCAGGTGATTTGTGGGATCTTAGTTCCTTGACCAGGGGTTGAACACAGCCCCTCAGCAGTGAAAGCTCCATGTCCTAACTGCTGGACCATCAGGGAATTTCCTGTATTGTTATAATTAAAATATGCATTTGCTAAGTCAATGAATAAAAAGTTACATGTAACCTGCATTTCACGCATCAAAGTCTTTATTAAGCATGTACTGAGATAGGGACTTAATGGACATGTCCAGAGATAATTATCTCAAACCTCACAACGGTCCTTTGAAGCAGGTAAAAGAAGTCCTTTTCGTGACCAAGGAAGCCAAGGCTTGGACAGACTTAGGTTCCATGCTGAGCTCTGCCACACACACCAGCTGTGTGTTGTTGTGCGTGTTCCCAACCTCTCCGGGCTCATACTAGTGGTCATGCTAATGGTCTCTGATGCCTCTGATGCTCCTCTGCCTCATAATTTTGTCCCACACTTGAGCGCTCGTGTCAGACAAGGAAGCCAGAAGGATGCTGTAATGTTCCTCTCCCAAGTACAGAGAGGCCCACCAGCTCATGAAACCTGTCTGTCCTCTGCAGCTGTGGTGAGAAACTGGAAAAGACCTTAACACCATCAGTAGGTCCTCAACAGAGTATCTATCACACAGGCTGGGACTCCAACACATGCTTGTTGAACAAATGAATAAATGTAGACTCAGTGATTACTATCCATTCATGGACCTGTAGCTCATTCCTCTATCCCCATTTCTGCCTCAGGACCTTTACACAAGCTGTTCCCACTGCCTGAAGGGTTTCCTTCCCAACTTTTCACTTGGCTAATTCAACTCATCATTCAAGGCTCAAAAACCAGGTTAGGACTCCATGTTTTATTTCTTTATGATATTATGCACACTGCTTTCACAGTTTTCCCTGCTTTTGCAATTACTAATTAAGAAGACAATTACCTAAGGGCTGTTTCTCTCAGTAAACCATAAACTCCAGGATGACACAACCTCTATCACCTTGTTCATCACCATGTCCTCAGTACTTATCCCTGATCCAGTCCAGAGCAAGCATCCAATAAAGATATTACAGAAACATAATAATTTGTGTTGTGTATTTTTTAATTTTTAAAGATTTTTCTTGATGTGGACCATTTAAAAAGTCTTTATTGAATTTGTTACAGTACTGCTTCTGCTTTATGCTTTGGTTTTTTGGCCATGAGGTATGTGGGATCTTAGTGCCTCTACGAAGAATCAAACCCACATCCCCTGCCTTGGAAGGCAAAGTCTTAACCCCTGGACCACAAGGGACGTCCCCAGTGTTGTGTCTTTTGACATCTAAACAATGATAAGACTACATGAATCTTTGGATATGACATCCTTAAACCTACCAATTTAGTATAAAGATCCTTTATTACCACTGTTTGGAACCCAAAGAAGTCAGGTGGCTTCTGTTATGGAAGGACAGTGTCCCTTTTTTGATTTATGAAGCTTGGACATATTTTTAATGATTCTCCAAAGAAGTGACTGTTTGGGTGCTGGACATAGGAGCGTTTACTCAGTATTCTTGTGATGCCCTTGAGAAGGACTAAGACTGCTTATCTTGTGTAGGTGGTTAATTAGTTGGGAAGGTAAGTTTTTCAAGCCCCCTTTATTAACTCATGAGAGTAAATATCTACTTAGAGTACAGTCAGAACTTTTCCAGTGAAACTTAACTCATTCATTCTCTGTGGGGACAGGAAGGCCATTGACCTAGTTTCTCCATCATACTTGAAAGAAGCTGAATTGTCATCTCTGTATAATTAATTCACACTTCTTGGGAGTTCTCTGCTAGGAAAGGTCCAGGGAGACTCGATTAAATGAATAATTTGGAATCAACAAGCCAGTTGCTCCTGTTTTAAGGCAATGTGACATATTTGATGGTTCTAGATCATTTAAAAGGTATGTGCACCAAAATTATAAAAATAGAAAAAAAAAATGGCGGCACTAATCTCGTTACTGGTTTGCTGCTCTGTTTTGCCCTATAAGTGTCAGGACAAACTCGTACATCCTAAATTTGTGGGCTTTGAGTAAATATCCACAGAAACTTACCTGTATTGGGGACCTCCAAAACAATTCACTGCAGTAAATTAACTCAAAGAAATCTTTCAGAAAATCAAGTATTAAGTATTAGGTATGGTAAATATCTTTTTTTTTTTTTTGGTTAGTTGGGATTCCTGATTTTTCTTTTCCAGTGCTGACTCAAATTCAATTAAAACAAATATCTCCATTCCAGAAGTCTAAGTCAGTGGATAAACACACTTAGCTCCATCACGCTTGAATACAGGATTCCAAACACCCCTGAGAACAGCTGGAGAAAGCAGATGGGGCGAAAAATTCACCTGCCAGACAACTTCTCCTTCTATTTCCTCCACTGAATTTCCTCTCAATTCAGTCCATTGAAAGAACACAGGGGGGAAAAAATGGGTGTTCAAGTCCCTTGTACTTTTTAAAGCACATGGTATTTATTAGGCATTAACTGGCACACAAATATACGAAACAAGTACTTAATTCTCACCCCACCCCGCCCTTAGCAACATAAAAAGACATAATCGCAGAAAGACACTCACATGACAAACAGACTCACACACTCTTACGTACTTGAACATACGCAGTCTCACATATTACCCTGTTCTCTTTATTAGGGTCAGTTTAAAAAAAAATAATAACTTTTTTTAATCATGAAAGCAAAGCACATTTGAAAGGGAAGAAAAAATGCAAACTTCGTTTTGAGTATCAATAAAATTAAAAGCTTTTGGCCAGCTCCCATGCTGGATTCCATTTCAGGTTATTACTTAATTAGAACTCCTCTTTATAAATAAATAGTACCAGTAAAATATTACATCTGAAGAACCCTGCAATAATGTTTTACTTACACACTTTTTTTTAATAACCATTTTCTGCTTTCAATAACCACAGTTTGGGGTCTGCATTTGGTGCTGGTATGATGCCTTTGGAGAATGCTCCTCGGTGAGTAAGTCTGGCTGCTTCTTTAGGGATGGTGGTGTTGGTTTTGCATCCAGTTTGGGTCATCGGCGGCGGTGATGGAGGTTTGGAAGCTGGGGGCTGGCTTTTTTTTTTTTTTTTTTTTTTGGTTATCAGGACGAATATTTATTTTGGCTTTTTCACAACGCTTGTCAGCACAGAGCTTGCGCCTTGCTTATCACAGTTCTGCCCGCATGTAAACCGGGGCTTTTTAAGTTTTTCAAAGCGAGATTTCCGGTTGGGAAGGTATAGGCCACGTTTCAGTGGTCGGGAAGGACACGGAGCCGGGGAGACGGGAGGGCCGAGTGAGATAGGACGCCAGATGGAGTCCGGTGTTATCCTGACCCCACTGGTGGGCAGGAGGCGAACCTGGGCTCCATGAGGATGGGGAAGGGAGGCCAAGATTGGAGAGAAGCTGGGAGGCAGGGAAGCTTGACAGAAACATCCCTGGCAGAGGTAGGTAATTTCTTAAGTCAAGAGGGAGGGTGGCCAATTTAGGTTTGGGGGGTTGGAGGAGTATTTGAGGGAAACCCTACAAGTACATATCTTGAAACATACTTGTCTCAGACCTCCCCCAGAATAAGGGACTGGGTCCCATTAAGAAAATTGAAAGAAAAAATATATTATTATTTATTATATAACAACGTCAACATTAACACCAAGACAGGGAAGGACTCCAACTACGCATGAGGATCAAACACTCCAGGAGGCAGGACTTTCTGGAGACCAAAAGAAGAAATCAGGGAGGGCGTCCTGGAGGTGGTGTGATTGTGGCCGGTTGAGGAAGGCGGTGGTTGTGGAGGAGTGCAGGGGGGCGGGGCGGGGACTCATCTCTTCTTGTCGTTTTTTAGTCTTGAGACAAAACAAAGTCACATTTTTTGAATTGTGGTTTCAAGCGACTGATTACATCAGTGTCGAGGGGGGGGTGTGGGGGCAGGGGCAGTTCTCAAGTGCAGGCGTGAACGCGCGGTGAAATGAGACATTCCGTCCGTGGGGTTCTCCCTGTGGCCGTCTCTCTCTCCCCTCCCTCTGGAAAACGGCAGCAAAGGAGCAGGCCTGGCCTTAGCTGTTGTCATTCCACTCTGGAACCATGCCGACTCCGTGCACGGCCGAGTGATACTGATGCGGGGACAGGGTCCTTGGTACACCGTGAGCGTACAGAAACTCCGACGCCTGGAGGCTGCCCGGGGACTGGAGGCCAGTCTGAGGCCCGCACTGCCTGACCACAGGCTGGTGGGCCACGGAGGTCTGGTGTTGGAACATTCCCTCTCCAAGCTGCGGGGAGCCGTGGTTGGCCATGCCGGCCAGCCGGGGGACCAGGGGCCCCGAGGTGAAGTGGGCGGAGAAGTGCTGATAGGGCAGCCTGTCCATGGGTTGAACGGTGGTGACCGTGCAGCTGCTATACGAGGACATGCTGGGCCAGGCGTTGCAGCTAATGTCCTCCAGGCTGGGCACGGGCTCGCTGGGGGGCGCGGAGCTGGCGTACATGCAGGCCTGCCGCTGGGCTGACTCTGTCCGGTAGGAGGCACCCAGGCCCTGCTGCTGGGGGTAGCCGGAGCGGTAGAAGGGGTCCTCCTCGCTAGGTGATGTCTCCATGTAGGGCTTCTTATAGGGATGGTCTGTGCTGGAACATTCTTCATCTGCGGGAAGACAGGAGGACAGACACCCATGAGGCCAGGGACCAGCCATCCCACAGCTCAAGGCTGAGATAGCCATTTGGCCCCAGGATGGAAGGATTAAGTCTGAAAGATGGTTAGCTCCAACCTCCGTTCCAATCATAAAGGGGGTGGCCTGTCACAGCGAAGACTTTGGGCCACAGAGCCCTAAGCAAACAGTTTGACCTTTCAGAGCCCAGTTTCTTTTTTAAAAAATCAATTTTAGTGTATTCCCTCAGTAGAACATTAATGCAATTGTTAGAGAAGATGCTTTGTATAAATTCTAGAAGGTGGGGAAATTGAGCTCAGCTTCTTCACCTGTAAAATGGAAAGAGTCATAATGGCACTTTCTAGAAAGGGAAGCGCTAAATGAAATGGGAAAATATGGGTTAAGTACTTAGTCCAGAGCTTGGTACAAGGAAATGCTCAATAAATGACAATTATTATTATATTCTTCCCTCCTCCCCACCATGTAAATTTTATGAAGGCAACACATGGTCTGGAATACCCATCACTATCTTCCCAGAGCCTGGGACGTATACCTGGTAACAACAATAACAACAGCATCAACCATAACAATAAAAACACATACAGTGCTTACTGCCTGTCACTGTTCTGAGTACTCTTCATGAGGTCACCCATTTAATCTCAACAACCTCACGAGGTGGGTTCTCTTAGTATCCTCAACTTACAGATAAGACGAAGGAGACACACAGAGGCCAAGAATCCTGCCTGCTACACCACGTGACCTGTACGGGAAGCCCAGCAAGGAGGGGTATGTGTGTCTGTACCGCCGATTCATCCCGCTGCACGGTAGAAACTAACATGACGTCATAAAGTAACTAGAAGGAGAAGGGGACGACAGGAGATGAGATGGTCGGACGGCATCACCGACTCAATGCACATGAACCTGCGCAAACTCCGGTAGATAGCAAAGGACAGGGGAACCTGGCGTGCTGCAGTCCACGGAGTCGCAAAGAGTCAGACATGACTGAGCAACTCAATGACGACAACGACAAAAGAAACTTGCCCGTGGTCCTCTGTGGCTGATAAACAGTGCAGCTGGGATTAGAATCTGAGGAATCGCGTGATAAAATCCCTGCTCTTCAATCCATGCGAGACTGTAAGACATGCAGCAAATACTTCTGCAACGGATGGAACAGTGTGTGGACAGACGGATACATGGATGGAAACTGAAATGAATCTCCAAATCCCTTCCTGACACTTCGTGTGAACAAGGACCCAGTGAGGAGCTGTGGAGTTGGTACCAACTACTATGTCACCATTTCCTCACTGAGCAAGTCACTTCCATCCTGTGGGCACTAATTAATCCCTAATACAGAGCAATGGAGAGAGAGTTCTGTGCTGAAAGAGGGTCTTCCTTAACCACTTTGGGGTCACTGACCCCTTTGGGTTCTAACAAAAGTGCGGGGCTCTCTCCTAGGAAAAAACACTGAAACACAACATTTTGAGAACTGTAGGTATAGACAAAAGCGATGCAGACAACTTCAAGGGGCTCAAAGACCCCCTAAGATGCAGACCTCAGTTAAGAAACCTAGACATGCCTGACTCTGGCCCTTTTACTTAGTATCGGTGGGACACTAGCAAGGTATCTGCCATCTCTGAATTCCTTTTTATCACCTTTGAATCAGAGTCAGCAATACTTACCTCACTGGGCAGCTCAGGCGTAATAATATCAAGCATGGAAATCTCCTGCATCCATCACCCAGGGCAGCTCGTGTTGCCAGGGTAACACCACCTGTGTCCCGGCAGACCTCATCCATAATAACACACCTCCAGGTGTTTCCTTCAGGGGAAGCAGTCCTAGGGAGTTTCTACCCAGGCGTAAACCTCACACGGATTCATTCCTTGGCTGGGATTTTACTCCCCAAGCTGGAGATTTTTCTTTCCTCACTTCCGATCTCTTTCTAATGAACAACACTAAGAAATATGCTGATAATAATTGAGAACTAGACTTAGAAAACAGAGTCTTTTCCCAGCTGTGCTGTCAAATGGTGGTATGGTGTGGGTAAACCACTCTATCTTTCATACCTAAACTTCTTTATAATAAAAGGACATACTGGTCTCTTTTAAAAAAAAAAAACAAAGTCTATATAAAAAAAGGAACTATGCCATGTTTGGGGTGTGAAGAAAAATGAAACCCTGGGACACTCCCACATCTGTGACCACAGTGATGGTTGATAGCAGGACACAGGACCAAATAAGGAAGGAAATAAGAGCTAGAATTTATTGAGCACCTACTAAGTGACCTAACTCTAATCTCACAATCATTCCTCAAGGCGGCTGTTCTCATTTCATCTCTTAGAGGCAGAAACTGAAGCTCAGAGGAGTGACCTGCTCAAGGCTATTACAGCTGGGAAAGAGTGGAGGCTGGGATCAAAGACATGACTAATTCACCTTGCCTCCAGCTCTCTGGATTTCTACTAGCCAATGCCACTCACTCAGCCACCTAACAAATACTGACTGAGCCCCGATCAAGCCCCTACCGGGTGCTGGTCAACTGCTATGGTCCTGCTCAGAGCACATCCTTGGCCCTTCTCCATCCTCCCCTGTCCAGGGGCAGGGGAATGAGGGCAGGACCTGTGAGAGCAAGAGGCTGACACTGTGATGAGCAGGCAGTCCTTAGAGGTAAAGGTTCAAGTCCGTCTTCTCCTCACAGTAAGTCCTACGGCTTAGCACTGGACTATAAACCAACAGTCCATGCCAAGTAGGGTAGCTTGGATGTGGGTTCCACCCAACACCTCCACTCTCATCATTCTCCAGATGATACCCCACATATGTCCAAAATCTCCCCCTAAACATGTATCTTCACATCTATGTTGCACCCATCTAATAGCAAGCACTTATTTTCAGCTAAATTTTTTCTGGGACACATCTGGGACCCATAGGATACTTAAACATTGGTCCCCAAAAATTGAAAAATGCAATCATCATTCTTCCAGGTGTTCTAGCTACATGATGCCAACAATCCAGATGTTTGAAGACATCCAGATGAGCAAGGGTCCATATTTTTCACTTTTCAACCTAACATTTTGGGGGCATCTTAAGGACACTGCTACACTCCACTTATTTATTTTTTTGTCCTGGCCACCTCCTCCTTCGATTCCTTCCCTCCATTCTTCCTTCCCTCCACCCCTCAGATCCATAAATCTGAATGTTTCCATTGTTGCTGGAATCATAACCTTTGGGTTTTCCATTTAACCAGGGCGTTCCCCTTTTCAATAATAGAAAGTACAGCTGCAGGGTACCCTTGGCAAGAGAAAAAAAAAAAGGCAAACTAACCAGTCCCAAGTTTATGATCCCCTTCCAGATTGGTTACAAGTAAAAAAAAAAAGGATAATATGAAAAAGGCCAGAGCCACATTTTGGAAAATCGTAAAATTACACATTCCAAGGTTTAATACTCCAAAGATCTGATGCAGAGTCCTAAGAAAACCTCGATGCTGGGTTATTGATGCAAACAGGACTTAAGCATCTCCAGCTTCTCTTGGTCCTCATCACACTGTAAAGAAATTCCAAAGCCAGGATCAAAACTTCATGCTGGTCATGATAAATGCTTCGGATTTAATCTCTGTGTTTATTTTCGTGATGGTTTGGTTTCTATCTTTTTATTGGGAGCCTGATAACTGATCAACAGCAAACACATCTGTCCCAGCCGAGTCCTGCTTATCTTCCACAGTTGGGGGAATGGGCTGCAGTCAAAGGTCAAGTCCTTGATGAGATGAGTCCACGGCTCGATTTTAGAAAGCTGCATACGGGTGGTCAATTATACTTCAAATGTCTGAAACCCAGCTGAGTCCCTTGGATAACAGTAAAGCTCTTCCTGATTCTGACCACCAATCACCACACCACACTGTGAAAAACCCTAGTGCCTGGCGTGTTTCCGGATGTTGTTGATTCTGGATAAAATGGCTTTAATGATGAATCCAGGATACAGATTTTAGGGCACTGAGTTACGTCTCTTGACTCACTGTCTACATGACCTTGGGCAAACCCCTATACCATTCCAATCTCAATTCTTGTTTGTATTATACATGGGCTGCTAATGTTCTAAGTCACTTCAGTCGTGTCCAACTCTTTAAGACCTCATGGACTGTAGCCCACCAGGCTCCTCTGTCCATGGGATTCTCCAGGCAAGAATACTGGAGTGGGTTGCTATTCCCTTCTCTAGGGGATCTTCCCAACCCAGGGATCAAACCTGAGTCTCCGGTGGCTCCTGCATCAAAGGCAGATTCTTTACCACTGAGTGGTCGAGGAAACCCATTATACATGGGGATGATACATAAATTTTATGTGAAGGAATTGAGATAATAATAGAGCAGTCTAGTTTCTATTTTCCTTGTACTTAAGCTAAGTATTCAAATCTTATCTGCCCAAGTAATACAATTCTACTCTCTTTCCCCTCTTGGAAGACTGGATAGATGGCTCTGTGAAGGTCGTCCAATACTGGAAGGTACTTGGGTGAACTCCAGAGCTAGGAAACTCACAGAACTAATTTCAAATCTCTGATCCCATTGAGCAAACATTATCATCACTGCCAAACGGGTCACTTCCCTTGCTGATGGAGTTCATTCAGATGAAAGATTGTGGGGGAGTCTTCACAGATAAAGACACTGGAGGCAGAGAGATAAAATGCCACTCCTTAACTGAGTGACCTTTTCCAAGTCAGAAGTAGAACTCTAATTCAGGCCTTATGCCTCTGAACAGTGCTCTTTCTGATAGATGGCCCCAGCCCTTCAGCCTTCAGGAAACCCACTGTGTTCCGAGACTATGAAAAGGTTGTAACCTTGATCTTTGGATGGATGGGTGGATGGATTGATGGACAGATAGATAGATGCAAGGACAGATGGATAAATAGATGGGTGGATGGATGAATAGATGGATGGGTTGATGGATGGGTGGACAGACGAATGGATAGATGGATGGACAGATACATAGAAGGACAGATGGATGAATGGATGGGTGGGTGGATAAACAGATGGATGGGTGGATGGATGAATAGATGGATGGGTGGATGAATGGATGGACAGATAGATATATGGAAGGACAGATGGATGAATGGATGGGTGGGTGGAGGAATAGATGGATGGATGGACAGACAGATGGATAGATGGTTGGATGAATGGGTGGACTGGTGTGTATGTGTTTGTCCCCATGTTGTTAGCTCTTAACCTTAAAGTAAAAAGAACTTGGATGGTACTGTGGGAAGATTGGGAATCAAAAGACTCCAGTTCAAATCTCAGTGAGCCACTATCCAAAACCATGGGATGTACTGACTTGCTTGCTATCAGTCTCCCCCAGTGAGAATACAAGCTTCCTGGGAATAGAGACCTTTGCCATCTCTCTCCCCTTATCTTCAGCATACAGCACAGTGCCCAGTACAAAGTAAGTGTGCCGTTAATATTTACTTGATGACTGCAGCCTGGATCGGCCACTCACCAGCCACAGAACCTTGGGAATCTACCCCAAGCTCTTATGCCTCTATTTGCCTCCTATTTGCCAAGGGGGTGGAAGGCATCTCCTGTGACTCAAAGACTACAGGGAGACTCCAGTGAAGGAAAGGGTGTGGGATTGCTCTAAAAACCAAGGAGGCTGAGGAAATGCAAAGCCCTTGACGGTACCCAGTTCCTCTCCCCTTTGTATCCAGTGCAGTATCCAGTGCAGTAACTGGCTTTGCTAAAACCTTTATTTGGGTCGCCTCTGGTTTCCAGTGGTTGGGGAGGGCTGTCAGGGTGGGAAGGAGAGAGAAAGACAGACAAGTGGTCTCCCAGGCCCGGGTGGACTGGATGTGATGGAGTGGCGTTGATAAAACACTTTCCCAGCTTTTTAGCCCCTCCCATCAGGAGAGATAGTTTGGAGACAGCTGGGTCCAAACACAAGGGGCCCCCTGGCCAGCCTGGTCCTTTGACATTTCTCTGGGGCTGCCTCCTGGGCCGGTTGGAAAGGAGACAGACAATGAGGGGAAGTCAGATAGTGGGGCAGGCAGGGGCCGGGGTGGGGGACAAGCCACCCATGGAGTTATCACTTAACGGGAGTCCCAAACTGGAAGGAAACCTCGGCTGATTCCTTATCGCTTTACAATGGAGGCTGATGATGAATTGCTTTTTGTCGTCTCCAAGGCAGGCAGGCAGGACAGATGGAGCTTGGCTGGAATGTTCTCTGTCCCCGGGAGCTGTCTTTTGGAGGTGGAGGGAGGCAAGAGGGGCAGAGGTTTCTGCAAAGCTAAAATGAGCCTTGCACCCCAAGTGCACAGACCTCAGAATGAATCAGGGGGTGGAGCTGCCTACTCACTGGGTGACTCTGTACCAGTTACTCCATCTCTCTGAGCCTCAGGGTCCACATCTGTCAAAGAGGGGGCAATCCTTCACCTTGTTATCTGCAACCAGTCATGACGTCTTGACTCCTCCAACATCTCCAGCTCTTCTCCACACTCCTTGGTCTGAGCCATCACCATCTCACACACCTTGGAGCCTACAATAGCCTATGAACCATCCCTGGCATCAATTCGATCCCAGCAAAGGGACTGCCTCAAAACAAAGCCAGAATCACATCCCTCATGGGTTCAAACTCCTGCAAAGGCCACCCGTCAGTGTTAAGATAAAATCCAAACCCTTCAAAGTGGCTCACAAGGGCTGGTGTTGTGCTGGTCCCTGCCTTCCTCAGCAGCCTTCTCTTCCATCACTCTTCCCTGCTCTGTGCGCAAACCATGCTGGTCTTATGTCCACTGTCCCAGTAAGAGGGGGCTCCCCATTTTTCGAGGGTCTGCACACATGCTCTTCTCTATGCCTAGACACCCACTTGACTCCCCAGTCTCATATCTGACACCCACTCTCCACAGACCTCAACTGAAATTCTTCCCTGATGCCCTACTCTAGATCCAATTACCCACTTTGTTGTTTTTATTTTTAATAACTTTCAAAAAACATTTATTTATTTGGCTGTGTCTGATCTTAGTTATAGCATGGTGCCCAGACTCAGCTGCCTCGTGGCACACAGGATCTCAGTTTCCCAACCAGGTATTGAACTCACGTCCCCTGCATTGGAAGTGTGGATTCTCAACCGCTGGGCCACCAGGGAAGTCCCCCACTTTGCTTTCTGTTAGCACTTTGTGCATCTCCTTCATAGCATTCGATCGCCACTGCCATCAAACAAGTCAATAACGAGTCACATTAATGTCTGCACTGCTTGCAGTGGTGTGCATTTCCCAAAGTCAGGACAGCAGTGAGCTCACTTTCAGTAGGGGACTTATAGGTACCAGGCTCTCACACGCCCGTACCTATCTCACAATCCCGGGTTCACAGGGATGATCTCATTTCATCTCATAACAACCCTGCAGCAAAAGCACCATTGTCCTCCCCATTCTGCAGAAAAGCTGGCTGAGGCTCAGAAAGCTGAAGCAAGTTACCCACCATCACGCTGCTGGGGAGTATCAGCTGCTGGGAGAGACTGCAGTGGACCAGCCACTGACTCCAGCTTCCCCAGGGGCCACCTCAAGTCAAACCCAAGTTCATGCGAGGATCTCAGCAAAGTACCATGTGCAGGACGACCACTCCCATCACCCAAAGGGGTTCATCAGCCTTGCATTCAAAGCCTTCCTCCTGTATCCTCCAGGAGTGCATTTCCAAGGATGCTGCTATCAATATCGAACCTAAAACAGCACGCTGATTCTTTGTAACTACCCCCTCTTCTTCTTGGTCTGGCATCAATTTAATCGAAAGAACTCTTTAATCCAAACCTGTGAGCTCTTCAGCAACGAACAGGACCCAATCCCAAGAGTAGAATCTCTAGTGGATGATGAAATTTGGAGACTGCAGCTCATAGGTAAAGGTCATGAAGACAGGAAGGGTGGTGGTTCATAGTCGAGGCAGAGTCTGCAGGCCAGGCGTGGGTTCAAACTCTGCCTTTAAGAACCATCAGTTTGGACTTCCCTGGTGGTCCAGTGGTTGAGAGTCCGACTGCCAATGCAGGGGTCATAGGTTCGATCCCTGGTCTGGGAAGATTCCACATGCCACAGCTACTGAGCCTGTGCGCTAGAGCCTGGGAGACTCAACTACTGAGCCTGCGTGTGGCAACTACTGCACCTGAGTGCCCTAGAGCCCGTGCTCCACAGCGAGAAGCCACCACAATGAAACCCCACGCACCGCAGCTAGAGAGTAGCCCACACGCAGCAATGAAGTCCCAATGCAGCCAAAATAAATAAGTAACTAAAAATAAATAAAACATTTTAAAAAGTAGCTTTAAAAAAAAGAACCATCAGTGAAGTAAGTCAGAAAGAAAAATACCAATCCAGTATATTAATGCATTTATATGGAATTTAGAAAGATGGTAACAATGACCCAATATGTGAGACAGCAAAAGAGACAGATGTAAAGAACAGACTTTTGGACTCTGTGGGAGAAGGCGAGGGTGGGATGATTTGAGAGAACAGCATTGAAACATGTATATTACCATATGTGAAATAGATCACCAGTTCAAGCTCGATGCACGAGAGAGGGCACTCAAAGTCGGTGCACTGGGACAACCCTGAAGGAGGGGATGGGGAGGGAGGTGGGAGGGGGGTTCAGGATGGGGGACAGAAGTACACCTGTGGCTGATTCATGTCAATGTATGGCAAAAACCACTACAATATTGTAAAGTAATTAGTCTCCAATTAAAATAAATTAATTAATTAAGAGAAAAAAAAGAACCATCAGCTCACAGTTTTCCCTTAGGTTCCCCATTTGTAAAATGGGTTTATATAACAGTGCCTACTTAATAATGTTCCTGAAAAGGTTGTGGCCTGGAACCTCGGCAGGGCTCCCTGAAATATAATATGAAACAGCACCTCTACACCGGGACCTGTGTGCTACAGGACATTCTTAACCCCTGCTTGTGCCTGAAAGGCATATTGCAGGCATCTGGGCTCCAGCCCATCCGGCAGCGGGCGTGCTGGGAGTCGGGCCAGGGGGCCTGATGAGCTGATGCTGCTCAGGCCTCCCAGATCCAAAGAGTTTGGATGGGCTTCAGGTAAGTCTGGAAAGCCCAGTCTCCCCGGGTCAGCTCCCCAGCCCCAGGTTTGGACCCATGACAGCGTTTCCCTCTTTCAAAACGTGACTTTGGTAAATGTCAAATAGCCAAACTGTGTTCCTGTTCTCATGTCAAAAGAGAAGGTCCAGGCACCACTGGACTTTGAAAGGCGTCGTGTTGGCTGATGGGGCTTTGAGATCCAACAGGGAGCACTCGGAAGACAGGGCCACGGACCATCTGGAGCAAAACAGGGCTGGTATTAATTCGACCCAGTGCTGATTTCATAGCCTCTTCACACCAAGCCGAGGAGACAGGTCCAATCTACAGGCTCCAATCTACAGAGGTTTGTTGTGAGGTTTAGAGGCATTGACTAAGTAACTTGCCCCTAATCATAAACATGTGAAAATGTCAAAGATCGGATTTATCTCACTAGTCTGACTCTGAAAATCACAGGCGTAAGCAAGAGGTTGCACAGTCTCCTCCCCTTATGTCTGTCTTCCCGAACCTTCACCTAAATGAGCAGCCTTCTCTTTACTGCCTCCTGGGATTCACTTAGCTTCCACCCATGGGGTGCTCACCAAGCACCAACTGCTCTCAGAAACTCAGCACTATTTGCAAAGTGACAAACTGATGCCCAGAGAGGCTAGGACACCCGCCTGAGCTCATCCAGGACGTTGGTGGCAGAGCTGAGACTCAAATCTGTTTCCCTGGCCCCACTGCCCACATCCACACCTTCGATTCGGCCTTGGAAAATGTGCCACCAGAAATTTCCTGCCTTAACTTCCCCTCTGGACTCAGAGAGCTTAGGAGGAAGTCATCCATTTCTCATTAGGCAAAGGAAATGATGAGATGTCTCAGACAACAGCCTAGGAGATTTAAAGAGGGGATGCACAGGAGACAAAATCTATCATGATTTTCTTTACTCCCTCTCCACCTTGGTTTTTTTTTTTTTTTTTTTTTTTTTTTTGGTATTGATCTGGAAAAGAAAGAAGAGCTCAGAATCCACTTGGAAAAAACCTTGCTCAAGGACTAAAGAGCACATCAAATTCCAAGGAAGTTCCCTGGAGTGTAGGTTGTAGGCTTATAATACAACCAAGACTCTGAAAGCATACTCCCTGACTACCCTTGACAACATAAACTTGGCTTTATCCTTTTGGGGTAATATTTCCTTTTCAGCAGCTAAAAAGAATGAGGCTGTTCTAGGATCATGAAAAGACATCTACAGTGTATGCTAGTGTAGAGCACCGGAAACTCTACTCAATATTATGTAACAACCTAAATAGGAAAAGAATTTGAAAAGGAATCAAAACATGTATATGCATGACTGATTCACTCTACTGTACACCTTAAACTAACACAACATTGTTCATTAACTATGAAAGTGAAAATCACTCAGTCTTGTCTGACTCTTTGCTACCCCACGGACTATACAGTCCATGGAACTCTCCAGGCCAGAATACTGCAGTGCGTAGCCTTTCCCTTCTCCAGGGGATCTTCCCAAACGAGGAACTGAACCCAGGTCTCTCGCATTGCAGGCAGATTCTTTACCAGCTGAGCCACCAGGGAAGCCCTTTCATTAACTATATTCCGATATAAAATAAAAAGTTAAAAAAAATACAATATATTCTAAAATTTTAAGAAATACAAGTTGCAAAACAGGTACAGTATGATATCAACAATTAAAAGTAAAAGCAAAACTCTGTATTTGTGTGTATGTGCAAGTGTAAATAAATAAATGCATCTGGACATTTCAAATAAGCTTTCCCCAAGGAAGGGGCTAGAACTTGGCAGAGATGTGACAAAGGAATCTAGCTGTACCAGAATGGTCTGACTCTCTTACAGTCTCTCGGTCCCTCAGTGCACTTGCTTACATTTTAAAAATACATATACATGTAGTTAGGTGGATTTCCTTTTTTCAAGGGAAAGAAGAAGAAAAGAAAGTGGCCAGGTGGGCAGGGCAGTCGCACTCACCTTTCCTCTTGGTGCAATGGTAAATTTGACTGTGCTCCTGGGGCAGCGGGTACGGGTTCGGTGGGGGCAGGAGGTCCTGGGAGGGGCCAGACACACCATTCTCACACTGGTACTGGGACCCCAAGTTGGATGAGGCGGACAGAGCTCGAGGCTCACTGCTGAAAGGACTGTGGTTGGAGGCCACTTTCTGTCTCACTGTGCTCCTGGGAACCACGGGATAT
The DNA here is from genome assembly GCF_023699985.2 of Odocoileus virginianus. Lineage (NCBI taxonomy): Eukaryota > Metazoa > Chordata > Mammalia > Artiodactyla > Cervidae > Odocoileus > Odocoileus virginianus. The sequence continues at coordinate 56,363,031 of NC_069685.1, read as the reverse complement.
TCTTTACTAAAAGGGAGAAGATACAAAATAACATTGATCAGTGGCATGATCGAGATCTCTTCATTGTCTGAACCACAGGGTCAAAGCATCCACTGGGGGAAAAAAATCACAGAATAAGAAACAAAGGGATCTTTGATGAATGGAGAGATACAGTTATACTCAAGAGCATCCTATGTCAGGGACATATACATTTAGTCACCATCTTTCCATGTCTTACACTTCAGGCAAGTAGGTTCATGAACAGTTCTATACATATGCCGAAAGGTAAATGAGCACCCCCAGTTCAGAATTCCTCCTAAAAATCAACAAACACATGTCAGTTGAAATATTTCACCCTATTCTAGATGTCTTTGAATTCCCTAATTCAAATGCTAGAGAGCTGAGAAGTCACTGAGACTTAACTTCTTGATCTCCATCTTTAAAATGGGGCTGTGGTTTTTCCCTAACATTAGTCAAGAATGGCAGCTGATCACCTAGGGCAGTCACAGAAAAATCTAGGTCACCCCAATCTGAAGAGTTTACTGCCTGTGCCTTAGAATTTCCTTTTGAGTTGCTGTACTTGTTGCCTCTGACAATACTTAACTTCTCTGTCCCTTGGTTTCCCACCTGTCAAAAATGGATAATAAACAAAATCTAGGTTCAAAGGATTGTTGAGAGAAGAAATGAGTTAATACATGTGAAAGCCTTACAGCGGCGTTTGTCACAACAAACGACAGCCATCAGCAGGACAGTCACAGTTTTGGAAACACAGTGCGGGGGAGGTGGGTGGCAGGAAGAGGAAAAGAAAGAGGACAGAGGAGATAGAGAACAGAGCATGTGATCTAAGGAGAGGCAGATCCAGAGTCAGGTCTCATTCTCCACCAGTGGACCACAGCCTTTCTAAACCTCAGCTTAAGATGCCATATGGATCACAGCCTTTCTAAACCTCAGCATACAGTGAGTGCCACATGGAGAGCCTCTAACGAAGTGCTCAAAATCTGGTCCCTCATACTCTTTTCTTATTATTTTTATTTATTTATTTATTGGCTGTGCCGGGTCTTCGCTGCTGCATGGGCTTTCTCTAGTCGCAGCGAGCGGGGGCTACTTTGGTTGTGGTGCATGGGCTTCTCATTGCAGTGGCTTCTCCTGCTGCAGAGAATGGGCTCTGGGTGCATAGGCTTCAGTAGTTGTGGCGCATGGGCTAAGCTGCTCCACGGCATGTGGAATCCTCCCAGACCAGGCATCGAACCCATGTCTCCTGCATTGGTATGTGGATTCTTCACCACTGGACCACCAGGGAAACTCTTGGTCCCTCACACTCTTATGATAGGTCCCCCCACATTCCCTTCCCTTTAGCTTTCAGGTATTCCTATTTTTGTCCTCATAAGAGCTCAGACAATTCAACAGAAACCTGTCCTGGAAAGGAGGAAAGTGGAGCTGAGGATCACCAAGAGCCCCAAAGGAAACCAGGTGAGTAAAGGAGGGATATTTGCAGAGAAGCTCAAAGGTAAAAGGAAGAACTGACAGAAATATCCAGGCTGTTAAAGAAGAGAACAGTCCAACCCATAACACTCTCACATCCACTAAGGGAAAAGGGTTGCCAGTGTTTGGGATCAGAAAAGATATCTTGTGCAGGACAGTAACTATTACAGCATGGATAAGGTGATCTGCCCATCTTTTCTGGAAGGCAATATGATATCACCTTTTTTTTTTGGCCACACCACCAACTTGCAAGATCTTAGTTTCCAGACCACAGATTCAACCCAGGGCCATGGGAGTGAAATCACTGAGTCCTAACCACCTGATCACCACGGAATTCCTGATATCATTCATTTTTGAAATTTTTAATAAAGTGGACCAAGCAATCCCATTACTATGGATTTTCCTAAGAAGGTAAGTATGAGGATTTTTTTCCACTGCATTGTCTATGAAAGTGAAAGTATTCAGTTGCTCGGTCACATCTGACTCTTTGCGACCCCATGGAAGCCCGTCCTGGCTCCTCTATCCATGGTATTCTCCAGGCAAGAAGACTGGACTGGGTTGCCATTTCCTTCTCCAGAACAAAGGGAAGAAACTGGAAACAATCTAAATCCCCTCATTAATGGCTGAGTCAACTTTGACAGAGCTAGATGATGGAATATTCATGCAACCTTTGGAAATAATAAGCTGCCTGTTTATGAATAAATTCATAAATCTTTGCAAGATAAAAGAAGTTAAAGAGGTAGGATATAACATGATCTAAATTATGAAATAGATCCCAGTGGGTCCCTCCAGAAGCTGGGGTTATGGGAGAACTTTTAGATCAACTTATTACTTTTTTGCAGGCTTTCCTCATGGCTCAGTGGTAAAGAACCCACCTGCCAATGCAGGAGACTCGGGTTCCACCCCTGGGTCGGGAAGACACCCTGGAGAAGGAAATGGCACCCCACTCCAGTATTCTTGCCTAGGAAATCCCATGGACAGAGAAGACTGGTGGGCTATAGTCCACAGGGTTGCAAAAGAGTTGGACACAACTGAGCTACTAACAACATTACTTTTTGCACATCTGCACTGTTTGACTCTTTTTACAGTAAGCATTTATGAAGTTTCTGGAGAAGGAAATGGCAACCCACTCCAGTATTCTTGCCTGGAGAATCCCATGGATGAGGAGCGTGGCAGGCTACAGTCCATGGGGTCACAAAAGTCGGACATGACGTAGTAACTAAACCACCACCAGCATTTATGAAGTTTAGATGAATATTCCCATGTTGAAAATAACAATTATTACAATTGTTAATAGCATATTATATAAATTATTAACATAATTTTAATTACAACAGAGCAGGAGGACTAGTCTAGGAGGGATACACACAAAATAAAGGAAGTGCTCGCAGTCTCCTGGACGACAACATGCGACCCTCCAGGTTCTCCATTCATCCTCCCCATGTCCCCCACCCTCCACACCACCTTGGGCAACGAAAGGCAATGGAAACAGAGGTGAAATTCACAGGGGAAGACCTTCCTTGGCTGGAAAGCAAAATGAAAATGAAGTAGAAGATATTCAAAGTTTCCCCCACATTTCTCCCAAGAGGGGTCCCTGGGAGTGAGAGGACAAAAGAGGATTTGAATCTGATCTCGTCATCTGTGGATCCAGAAAAGCTGCTACTTCTGGGGAAATTCCATTCTAATTTTTTTAACATTTTAAGAAAGTGCTTCCTTGTCCTTTTTTTTTTTTTTGGCCCCGCAGCATGTGGGATCTTAGTTCCCGAACCAGGGATGGAAGTTTTGCCCCCTGAAGTGGGAGCACAGGATCTTAACCACTGGACCACCAGGAAAGTCTTGAAATGTCCATTTTCCACACAATATCTTTCATTGGGTCCTCCACCCCACTCAGCCTGTAGCACCCCTAGTCCAATATCCTTGCTAACTCAGTGAGCTAGGATAAAGCAGGTCACCTGCAAAACGAGCAAGTAAAGAGATGATCAGGAGAAACCACAGCAGCCAGCCCTGAGTCCCCCAGACACCTTACCTTCACTGATAACCCACTCACTGGACTCTGATTTTTATTTGAGTATCTAAGAATCAGGGTACAGTGGGAAGAAGAAAGATATTAGATTCAGGCAAAAGTGCATTCTGTATCAGACCTACCATCTTAACAGCTGTGTGATCTTAGACAAGACACTCGATCTCTCTGAGCATCAGTTATCTCTCAAGATCGTTGAAATTATCCAACAACATACTCTAGAAAATGTCTGGCACATAGTAGAAGCTGTTATAACCGCCGTTACAAGATGACTCGCGCTTCCAGCTCATAAAATTTCTCGGGAGGGAGCCGTGCCATAAGCCTGTCTCCTGAACGTGGAGGTCTCAACTTTGGGGAAAAACTTAGGGGTGTAAACTTGGATTTTCAAAATGATGTCTTTATTTTCAGTAATCCCGAATTGGAATTCAGTATTTCTTTCTGTGATGGGTGTCGGCAGCAAGCCACAGTTGAGTTAGCAGCCCTAGCGACTGTCATCAACAGAAACAAAATAACTCCCCATCTTGCTGCAGCTGCACAGGTCTCCAGACACCGCTTATGCTCATGATGACTTCAAAATTACAGTCATTTTCGATCTGCTACTGGGTCCCCATTACTTAAGACATTTATGAAGTGCATATGTTACTATGTCGCCATTTAGAAAAGAGTCTGATCACTCTGTGTTAATATAATGGGTTTCCTTGGCAATCGGTGCATCTTCTTTTACACATTTAATCAGAGTCTTCTGAGAAGGGATCCCTAAGCTTCCCCAGACTGCCAGAGGAGCCCAAGGCCCTAACCAAGATAAGAAGCCCTCTGTAGAAGAAATATGAATCAGGAAATCCTGAACTTAGCTGTGATGTTTGTTTTGCTGTGAACCAACCATTCTTTACCTTACTCCATTTTTAAATAAATTCTTTGCCTAAACGAGCTTTGCCTTACTCTGAGTAATAACAGCCATGACATTAACGGGTTTGTGGTGCAAGGTCCTCTACTGCAATTAAAATAAAAATACTTACCTAATTGAATTTTTTAAAAGTACACCTGAAATTATCCCACGTACAAAGAGCACAACGCCTAGCACATTTTGAAGGATGCTGCATTCACCCCCTTCATCCTCTCTGTGACCCTCTGAAGCGGGGACTGCTCTTAGCCCCATTTTACAGATTAGAAAACCGAGGCCAAGGGAGATGAAATAACTTGCCCAGGGTCCCAGAACTAGAAAGAGGCACCATCAGAATTCTAACCCAACTGTCTCCAAATTACTTCTAGACAATTTCCTACTGACCTCTTTCCATTTTTAAAACATAATATGCTTTTAGGGGTGCAGGGGTTTGGAGCCTCAGACTCCCCTCTCATTTCACCCACCTCTCAGGGGTGTGACAGTCTCTCACTCTGGGCCCCTGCCTTTGTTTGTCATCACAAAGCATGTCAGAGGAACCAGACAGGGGACAACAGAGTGTCTGCCAAGTTTCCATGAGGTTACAGACACCCTCATGACACCCTGGGGTCTCCTAGCCCAGCTTTCCTGTGGACTGTGTCATTTCAGAACCAAAGCTGGAGCCATACTGAGCAGCTCCACTGCTCAGACTCTCCCCCTGGGGCCAGGAGGCTGAAAGGAATGAAATTAGCTTTATAGTTCTCGCTTGGCGGCTGAAGCTACGTAATGGAAAAAAAAAAAAAAAAGAAGAAGAAGAAGAAGAAAAATCATTATAATAATAAAACAAAAATGTCAAATCTCACTGGCAATTCAATTTAGATCTTGCTTAGTTCGAGTACTGGGCTGTCAGAGATCCAACAGGGAAGGGGAAGTCTCTTTTTATTTTGATATTCTTAATGGGGATGGTTACTTTTTTAATTAAAGAAAATAACTCTTAAAAAATGTTGGCTGAGGGAATTTACAAGAGAATGTATCAATGGACTCCGTGGAATTCTCCCTTTCGGCACTGCCAGATTGCAAAACTACCCTCTGGAAAAGCCAAATCCTGCTTTTGATTACTAACACTCACAGAAGTGGGAAAGGCATATTATGTCAATAACCACTTGTCCCTCTCAGTATGTTTCTCTCTGAGGAGCTTGAAACATCAGCCCCAACAGCAACCACGCATGTCTCCCCTGCTGTCTGCAATACAACATCCCCAAATCCACCTGGCAGGTGTCAGAATCGACACAGGGAAGAGCAGAGTGACCTCTCAGTCAGGATGGGGTTACAGAGACAAAGAGGAGAAAATGGTCCCAATAAACACCATTTGGGGTCATTTCTCTTTTTCTGACCATGCCACGTGGCTTGTGGGATCTTAGTTCCCCAACCACGGATTGAACTGGGTCCTCAACAGTGAAAGCACAGAGTACTAACCACTGGACCACCAGGAAATTCCCAGGATCATTCTTCCTGGGCTCATCAACGCACGAGTCAAAGGAACTTGTGAGCAGCAACACAGCAAAGGCCTCTAAAGTCCCCGTGAGGAGAAGATGACCTATTTTCCTCTACATCATTCAAGTATACAGGCAGCATCATTCAAGAATACAGGCAGCAGAGAATTAAAGGGACAGCTGAAAAGCCCTCATGGGTCTGGGAAGACAGCAGCAACTGGGGGCTATTGTTTTCACCAATATCATCATTATCAGCATGACCATTCTCACCATCACCATGTTCCTCATCCTCATCTTGCTCCTTATCATTTACATTGTTTGTTTTTTTGTGTGTGTGCATCCTATTGTTCCAGCCACTGTTGCTCTTTTTTAATCACTCAGTCACGTCCGACTCTTTTGCAACCCTATGGACTGTAGCCCACCAGGCTCCTCTGTCCATGGGGATTCTCCAAGCAAGAACACTGGAGTGGGTTGCCATTCTCTTCTCCAGGGGCTCTTCCCAACCCAGGGATCGAACCCGCATCTCCTGCTGTGCAGGTGGATTCTTTACCACCGGGTCACAGGGACAGCTCTCCAGCCACTGCACTGGTTGACTTACACGCTTTCCCTCATTTGATCCTGGCAAGAACCCCGTTTCATCCATATGATGACATTTACTTTAGAGACAGAAAAAAGAAATGAGACGCAGAGAGGTTGAACAACTTGCCCCAGATCACCCAGCTAAGAAGAGGTAAAGCTGAGCTGCACCCGGGGTCAGTGCTATTCCAAAGCTTTTCCCAACTTACACTTGATAATAGGCAATTGTTGCTTTCCCATCGCTGCTAGGGCAACATGACACTTCTGTCGCACAGAGCATCTTTGAGGCTACCAGAGTTAGGTATTGGTTTTATCAGGTAACATCAACCTCTACCGATCCAACTGTCCATCATTCCTGCTTTACCAAAAGTCAAATCCCACTGCACTCGGCTGACACAGACACAATCTGCCCAGTCTGGACACCAACCAGGGACCCGAGTACCCCAGTTTACCCTGGGTATCAGGGCCACCAACCAGCTTCCCCCGGCTCCACCACTCTCTCACATTCTATTCCACGTGAGCGGATGCAATGAATGACGCCATTGTCGCCGGGTCTGGGTTGTAAAACATTACAAGGGAATATTGAAATCCACAGCCAAACGGCATCGCAGCCGGCCGCCAGCTAACGAAGAGCCCTGAGAATGTTTTCCACTGCAGCCGACTGAATTGGCCTTTTCACGGGAGCAGGTGGCAGGGGCGCTGGGGTGCTGAGGAGGGGGTGAGTTTCTGTTGTTGTTTTCCCCTGGCGATGCTTACTCAGTTTCTGGCAGCCTTTCTCCAACGACTAAGGCAGTGCACTGGGGCAAGGCTGGGGCCTGTAAAATCTGTTCTCGCAAGCAAGTTCCTCCTCTCGCTAGCACTTTAATCTGCGATCAGAATGAAAAGAGGACACTCCCCCCATCCCACGAGAGCCTTCCCAATTTATTAACTTTCTGATAAGCTTGGGGAAATGATTCTAATCTAACATGTGTGGACCCTCAAGGGATGCGGGCAGTTCACCCCAAGCGGGATTTTAGCTCAGCAAATAATAATCGCTCCCATCATCCTCATCTACAAAGTGCTTGACGGCCATTTTATGACTCAGGTCTCACCCCACCAACAAGGTGGAGAAAAGCACTGAATTCCAGCTGCTCCATCTTGCTGGTCAGGCCAGGGGGACACAAAGAAGTGACATGAATTCCCACCATTGATTCTAACAGGGCCGTCTGCTGTGAGCAGCACCAAGAATCTCAAATGTTGGGGCTTCCCTGGCGGTCCAGTAGTTAAGACTCTGCTCTTCCACAGCAGGGGGCACGGGTTCAATCCCTGGTCAGGGAACTAAGATCCCACATGCTATATGCTGTGACCAAAAAAAGAGGAAGAAACTCAAAGACAATGCCCTCACTGGCCAAGAGCACCCAGCATTCATGACAACTTTGGTGGGCGACCTTGGGGTTCCCTCATTAAATCTCTATGTAACTTCATATCAGGGTACTCATTTCCAGTTGTGACTCTGAAGTCAGGTTGTGTGGATGTGCCTGTCTTTGATGGTACACAGCCACCAATTTGGCCACTGCGGGGCTGGCTAAGTTCTTCCCTTCTCTGAACCTCCGTCTCTTCTCTGTAAAATGGGAATAGTCAGACTTATCCCCTTCTTGGTGGTCAAACAATACAATGCTTGGAAAGGCTTGGCATATATTTTGACACATTGCTCCACAAACCCCAGCTTAGAAACCACATGATTTTGAAGCAGACATTCTTACCTTGCAAGGGCTTCACCTGATTTATGAATTTCATTCCCCATGCCATCCCAAATACCAGATCATTAGAGCTTGTCAGTTCCTCTAGGGAGAAATCCATACTCGCATCTGCTACTCAAAAGGGGTCCCAGGATCTCTAGTTCTCCCCAGGAGGAAAAAGCCTCATGCAAAAGGGTAAACAGTGTATGGTTTCCTTTATATAAAATTCTGTAACAGACAAACCTAACCGACAGTTTTTTTTTTTTAATCAGAATATTGATTGTTTGTGGTGGGGAGGTAGAAGAGGAATAAATGGGAAGGGACATGAGGGAACTCTCTGGGTGGAGGAATGCTTTATATTATGAAAAGGACTTGGGTTGCACAGGTATATACATTTGTCAAGAAGTGAATGGTGCACTTAATGTCTTTGCATTTCACAGTATGTAGACTTTACCTGAAATAGAGAATCATGAACAGAGACTGAATCTGCATTAATGGCACGCCTGCTAAAGAATACAAGGATGAAAGTCCTCACAAATGCAACCAAGTGTGAAATACACCCCCCCAAAAAAATGGGGGAGGGGAGGGATGCTCCAAGAGGGAGGTGATATATGTATAATTATAGCTGATTTGCATTGTCATATGGCAGAAACCAATACAAACAATGTAAAGCAATTTTATTCCAATTAAAAAGTAAATTAAAAAAAATAAGATGGTAGATGGATGGGTGGATTGGTGAATGGGTAGACTGGTGGATAGTTAAATGTATGTATGCATTGATGGATGAATAGATAAACAGATGGGTTGGTGGATGGGTGAATAGATAGATCAGTGGATGGATATGTGATAGAGCAAATATATAGCCAGATTAATTGTAGAACCTAATCAGTGGGTATATGGGTGATCACCATGCAATTCTTCCATGTTTTCTATATATCTCACATTTTTCATAATACAATACTGGGACACATTCTCGGGACTTCTAATGTTCAGCCAAAGTTGGCCACCAAGTACAGAAATGGGTTCCTTTTTATAAAACAGCTCAGTCCATGAGCTCCATTTCCAGAAGGTAAGGTCACACATTATTTTCTACAAGTCTTTGCTCATTTTGTAGGGCCAAGAAATTATCCAGGGGTGACCAGGGGACCCCTCCATCAAATAACTTGAAAAAGCACAGTTTTGGACCCTATCCCGAGAGCCACTGATTCAGAACCTCTAAGGGTGAGACCCAGAAATCTGCTTTTTTCACCAGCCTCCCCACCCCCAGCTAACTGTGATGTCTGACAAAAGCTTGAGAAACAATGCTTACGGGGGATTTGCCCTCAGACACTGTCCTTGAAGAGCAGGTTCAATGAGGGAGCAGAGGGGTGGGTACGGTGTTGAAGGTGAATGATGGACAATCAGGACCAAGATGAGACCTCTCAGGACAAACTTCCATTGACAACTTAGGCTGGCTTGGCCTCCCAAACATAAAGAGCCTTCTTGTTTTACATAAATTCACACTTTCCTGGGGGAAGCCACAGGCACAGCCATAAGTACAGCAAGGAGTGGGGAGTTAATGTCATCTCCAGGATGTTCGCTGTCCTGGAGATCACATCTCATTAACTGAACATCCCCATGGGATGTCCAGCCCTGGTGCCTCAGACAACAAAGAACCCGCCTGCCAATGCAGGAGACATAAGAGACACGAGTTCGATCCCTGAGTCGTTAAGATCCCCTGGAGGAGGGCATGGCAACCCACTCCAGTATTCCTGCCTAGAGAATCCCCATGGACAGAGGAGCCTGGTGGGCTACAGACCATGGGGTCGCAAAGAGTCGGACACGACTGAGCGACTAAGCACATCAGCTTGAGAATACAAGAGCGCTGAGCCTTCTTTTTGAAAAATGACCATTTGAAGTTAGGAGCTGAATAGTCATTTAAAATTAGGAAGGCAGGGGCAGGGGGGGTTGCTGGAGAAGAAGGGATGGCTCTAGTGGAAGGATTTTAACCTTTTTTTAAAAAGGTTCTAAAATTTTTTTTTTAATACTTATTTATTTATTTGGCTGTGCCGGGTCTTAGTTGCAGTACTCAGGATCTAGTTTCCCGGCCAGGGATCAAACTCAGGCCCCCTGCACTGGGATCACAGAATCTTAGCCCCTGGACCACCAGGAAAGTCCTGGGTTTTAACCTTTTAAGGATCCCAGACCCTACAAATTCCTCAAAATTGCTTGACATTTTTTTCTTCTATTTATATAGTGTGAGTTTTTCAGAGTTCCTTGCTTTAACTGGATTTTCCAAAGGGATCCTATATACTGATTAAGAAGCCTAACCCTCAAGGAGGAAGAAGAGGAGGCGGCGACCTGCCCTACAGAGGCAGGGGACAATGATCTGTTTCTCACGTGGGTGGGCAGAGATGTCCCCAGCCTGGGGCTGATAAAACCTACTTGCTCCACCTGGGACAACCTGGGCTCCTGGCTCTCCTATCTGCTCTCTGGTTGCTGTTCTTTTTCAGCCGCTCAGTCGTGTCCAATTCGTCACAGTCTCATGGACTGCAGCACACCAGGCTTCCCTGTCCTTCACTATTTCCCAGAGTTTGCTCAAACTCATGTCCATTGAGTTGATGATGCCATCCAATCTCATCCTTTGTCGCCCCCTTCTCCTCCTGCCCTCAATCTTTCCCAGTATCATGGTCTTTTCCAATGAGTTGGCTCTTCACCTGATGTGAAGGGGCCAAAATATTGGAACTTTGCCATCAGTCCTTCCAGGCCAACCGGAGACTCCAGGGACCCCAGCTCTGGAGATCACTTCCTGCCAAGACATCGACAGGCCACGAGAAGACTGAGGAAGAAGAGGCAACCTTAATTCTCCCATGAAGAGCTCTGAAGCCGCTACCACTGGGCTCTGCCAGCCTCCCCATCGTGTGCCACAAATGCTTGTATGCCGGAAAGGCCAGGCATGACTCACAGCCGCACTGTGTGAATTAAAGCAAGAAGCACCCAAGGAAGCACTTTGCTGCTGCCTGTCCCTATTCTGGGGTTTGTCTTTCCAGAAAGACCAGGGGTAACCTGCCGGGGCAGACAGGCGATTCCTTCTATCCTGAAGATGCTCACCGCCAGGCATCTGCACCTCAACTGGGTGTTGACCTGGCCTCAGACTTCAAGAGGGAATGGATCCCATCTCCTCCTGACATGATCCAGGGTCACTCCAGCCCAGGGACAGTGCCAGCTGCTCCTAGACAAGCTGGAGCAGTGTTAAATCACCCAGGCACACTTTCCGACTTCCTTATGTCTAGAGGGAGGACCCCTGGCTCTCCCGGAATCTGAGCCCATTAGTGAGTCTTGTTCAACCCACAGAAAGTAGCAGAAGAGATGCTACGGGCTCCCAAGGTCTAGTGAGCAAAGGCCCTCCCAAGGTTCTCCAAGGACAGCCTGTCACCATGGAGGGAGTCCATGCTGGATGGGCCACATGCACACGCTCCAGGGGACCACCCAGCCAGGCTCCCAGCCAAAAGCCAGCGTCAACTGCGGTCATGCGGGTGCGCCATCTTGGACACCCAGCCTTGTCTGGCTGTCAGATACCTGCAGCCATCCCCACTAAAACCTGATGGCAATCAACACCTGCCCAGAGGCATCCTTCCCAACCCCCAGACCCTGAGCTAAACCCAAGTGCTTCCCTGGGGATTTCTGGCTTCCCCTTGTGCACAGTGACAGCGAGCGATGCCCGGCTTTTCCACTCTAAGCAGCATCTAGGGAGCATTACTGAGGGGGAGTAGGTTGTTAAGTGGACAAAATCTGGAGCACTGTGAGGGTCTCTGACCTCCTCATGGGAGAACCAAGGCTGTTTGTACGTCCTCCCCCTTGGGTGGGTGCAGAGGTGTCAGAAGTGAAGGGCTGGGGCTCTGGCTGTTCTGGATTCAGAATCGCATGCAGCAATGATGAGCCAGCTCAGAGTCCAGGGTTTCACAGCCGGTAGACGGGAAATTTAGGAATGGAGTCATTCATTGCATAGCAATAGTAATTAGGACACCCATATTACCTCACCTCATCCACGCAACAGCCCCAGAGGTAGGTGCTATAATTATCTTCCTTTTACAGATGAGCAGATAGAGCTGGGGAAACCCCAGGGCTCACTGGTGTGCTAGCCAAGACCCCAGCTCCAGAGCCTGCTTTAGCATCCGTGAACCCTGCCCCTCAGTGCATGGATTCACCTTTGCATCCTCAGGACCTGGCACAGAGTAAGCCCTGAAAGAATGGGTGTCCACTGAAGAAGAAAGCAACAGATCCAAAACTGAATAAATAAATGAGTCTCTGGGAGGGGGCTTCAGGACGGGGGACAGAAGTATACCTGTGGCTGATTCATGTCAGTGTATGGCAAAAACCACTACAGTATTGCAATTAGCCTCCAATTAAAATAAACTAATTTTAAAAAATAAAAATGAGTCTCCGGGCTGCAGTTTTCTTTTCTGCAAAAGCGGGGAGGTTATACCAGATGCCGCCCCCCAGGGTCCCTTCTACCGCTAGAACCCCGTGCTTCTAGGGATAGTGTTCCCTGTCACAGTACCATGGCAGCTGGCTTTCAGAGATCTTTAGAGTCTGACACCTTCTCCAGAGCCCAAAACGGGTGAATCCCTGCACACTCCTCCGATCCAACCCAGAAAGCTCTTCCTCTCAACAGATTCAAATCCCATTCACAGGACTTCTCTGGTGGTCCACTGGTTAAGAATCCACCTTCCAATGCAGGAGATGTGGGGTTCAACCCCTGGTAGGGGAACTAAGATCCCACAAGCCACTCAACTCAGCCAAAAAAAAAACAAAAAAAACCTTAGGGAATCCCCTGGTGGTCCAGTGGTTAAAAATCCACCTTCCGATGCAGGAGACATGGGTTCGATTCCTGAGATGGGAACTAAGATCCCCACAAACCTCAGAGCAGCTAAGCCTGAGCACCTCAACCAGAGGGAAGCCTGAATGCTTCAGTGGAAATCCTGCAGCAACTAGGACCTGACACAGCTGAAAATAAAATAGAGTTACAAAATTAAAAAACAAGAGTAAGTTAAAAGGAAAAATCCCATGCATCCCACAAAACCTGACTCCCATCCTCTCGATAAAAGCACCTCCCCACACTCAGTGGCCGTCCTTGGCCCCATGGGACCTTTGGCTTCCAGGAAGTTCCCATTCAGCTTGACAGTGAAGTGCCCACGCTTTCTCACTGCTGCTGCTGCTAAGTCACTTCAGTTGTGTCTGACTCTGTGCAATCCCACAGACGGAAGCCCACCAGGCTCCCCCGTCCCTGGGATTCTCCAGGCAAGCGCTTTCTCATTAGGGTGAGCATTTAGGTGCATCTCCCAAATTTCAGTGGTTTGCATATCACCTTGACGATGTTGGCCAAATCTTCATACTAGCTCTTCTCCTATTTAGTTAGTGGGAAGATCCCCTGGAGATGGAAATGGCAACCCACTCCAGTATTCTTGCCTGGACAGTTCCATGGGCAGATAAGCCTGGTGGGCTACAGTCCATGGGGTCGCAAAGAGTATTTTCCCTAAATGACCAGCCTTAGCTTGCCTTCCCTTCTCCCTACCTCCTTCTTTCTTTTCCTTCTTCCCTTCTTTCCTTCAAACTTAGTCTTGGGGACTTCCCAGGTAGTCCAGTGGTTATGATTCTGTGTTTTGTGGGCATGAGTTCGATCCCTGGTCATGAAACTAAGATCCCAAATGCAGTGCAGCGCAGCCAAAGAAATAAGTAAATAAAAGAGAACTTAGTCTTCTTCTAAACAATACTGTCTATGAAATCAGCCTGATGTACCTGGTATCTGTGGGCACGCTCTAAAGTCATCTCATTCGCCACCAGGGGAGGGGGCACTGCAATTTGGGAAATATTGGTTTTTTAGGATAAGATGTTTTTTAAGCCACAGATTAACCTTTCCAAATAACCTTGGCACATATTTTAATCAGTCAGCTAGAGACAGGATTTGCAAAATGATTTTATTTTCTTCTTCCTGCTTTCCCTTCACTCTCCCATTTTCAGAATAAGCAGTTATCGCTTCTGTAACTAGAAACTATACATAAACGTCGGAAAATAACTAAGATACCCTCCGCATGTTCCAAACACAGATTGCTGGGTGAGGAGAGGGGAGGAGGGTACATGCCCAGACATTTGCCAAGCTAATCCAAAAGTTATTTACGTGGGATCACGGCAGAGTTAAGGTTCAACCCTCCATCACCCCACGCCCTCCCTCCCTCCGTTCCGATTGTTGGAATTAGAGGAAATTTCATTCCTCCCGCTTTGCTGCCTGAGCCAGCTGTCACCGGGTGTGTGGGGGACAGGAAACAGGATTACAAGATCAACAGTGAGCCCGCCGTTCCAGCCAGGCCGTTATCAGAGCCGTCTCCGGAGAGCCATCTTCCCCACTTGTCACTACCAACTGTGACCTGGGAGTTGGGACCACAGCCCAGACTCAATTCTGAACAAGGGCAAAACCAGGAGTAATGAGGAGTTCTCCCCAGCTCGGATCATATTTTGGAGCATGGACTAAGAACCAAGCACCCTTCAGGCATTCTCTCACATAGTCCTTACAAGAACCCCCAAAAGGGGAAGCTATCTTTATTTATGCCCATTTTACAGATGAGGATACTGAGACTCCCTGCAGTAACATCACTTGCCTGAGGTCACCTGCATACACACAGAGGACGGACGAAACCCAGGTTTGTCTGACTCCAAAGTCAGGCTCCTATTGGAGCCTCTCTGTTTTGTTCCTTCTCCCCACTAGGGGACAGCTCCAGAGAACTGGGTGGATGACCCTGTCCACTCTCCCAGCCTGGAGAGTGGTCAGTCCAACCCTCTGTTTCCCAATGCAACTCCTCACGTGGCCACAAAGACACACGTGGCTGGGAGGCTGAGAGTTTCAATCCAACATGTCAATCGCTGACCCCTACTGAGGACCAATTGCCTATCCTTCCTTCCATCTCCAGGTGCCTAGGTGGGAAGAAGCCCACAGCCAATGTGCAATAACCCTGGGGACTAGTGAGGGCAGACAGTTCAGACCTAAGCAGAGTCCTCTGCCTAAATAGCTCACCAGGCACGTGGTTCAGAGCTGTAGGAAGAGACTCCAGGATTGCTGACATGAGGGCTCTCAAACACTCGTCCGTCCCCCACTGTCTCTGCTTCCAGGCCTATCATCTGTCCAACCAGCTTCCAAAGTGTGGGGCCCCGGCCTGACACAGAAAAGCAGTGAGGGATCCTAGGAAGAGACACACCCAACCAGGCAGTCTGTGGCCAGAAGCAGCTCCCTGGAGCAAGGAACAGCTACAAGGGGAAATAGTTACAAGGAGGCTTTAGTGATGATGGGCAGGAGATGGAAGGGGAGGGGAAAAAGATGGAGCTTAGTTAGACCAACCATGGTGTTCATGGGGCCAAAAACAATGGATAGAAGACAGATTTGGAGCCACCCCTTCAGCTTGAATGAAAGGGAGGGGACTCCAGTGAGGAGCAAAGCTAGGGGGCGTGGCCAGGCTGATGGGAAGGGCGTGGTCAAACACAGCAAGGCGTCTGCACCTGACACAGAGGGCAATAGGAGTGTGTGAGGCTGTGAAGAAATGTGTTTTGTTTGTGCTGTACAAAGGTGTCTCTGGGCTTCCCTGGGTAGCTCAGCTGGTAAAGAATCCGCCTGCAATGCAGGAGACCCCAGTTCCATTCCTGGGTCGGGAAGATCCCTTGGAGAAGGAAATGGCAACCCACTCCGGTGTTCTTGCCTGGAAAATTCCATGGACAGAGGAGCCTGGCAGGCTAGAGTCCATGGGGTCACAAAGAGCTGGACACGACTGAGCGGCTAAGCACAGGGACAAGATGTCTTTGGCAGCTGCCTGGGACATGTCTGGGAGGGGAACAGAGCTGATGTCAGGCCTAAGGAGGCTAGGAGGCTGGGGCAGGTGAGGCTGCTGGTGGAAAGGCAGCCTGGATGGAAAAAGGAGGTGAACTGTGAGACATGATAAGGTGGTAGCATCTCCGACACCAGGTGACTGGGTAAGACTGAGAGGGCTACTTGCAATACCTTAAACCCATAATCCCACCTGCCCTGGACCTGGTGGAAAGGAGGGAAGAAGTAGTGGACGGAAAAAGCCCTTCTGTCCCCAGCTGCACAGCCTGGACCCCCACCTGCAGGATGACCAAGATGAGACTGTCCATCAGTGGCTAAGCTGCCATGATGACAAGATGACCATCAGGACAGGTTGGGGTTTAGACACTGTATAAACAAACACGTGGCTCCCTGAGCCTACAGCTGAAAATAGTTTGGCCTCTTTCACCTTCAAGTGATGTTTGTTATCAACTTTTCCACCCACCACAGGCTAAATTCAACTCCAACTTCCAAGGGAAGACACATAAAGCCAAAAATGTTTCTAAATAATAATTTAAGGACTTGGTTATTTTCACCACATAAAGCATCTTACAAGTCCACCATCATGAAAGAAACCAGTTATGAATGCAGGAATTCATGAGTCTAGTGTACCTGTTCCACCTGAAGTTAATCGCATATTTATTTTTTAAAAGCATGCAAAATTAGATCTGCTAAACCTGCTATCTGAAAAAGATTTCTACAGCATGTTATTTCCAAACCCAACGTTTAAACCACAAAGCTGTGGGACCTTTCTCTCCTTCTTCTTCTTGGGTCTCTTGTCCTCCTTTGAATGAGTACACGTGTCCATCCACCCAACCCTCCCTTTTCAGGTTTTCCAGAAAGGATAAGGATAAGCTTCCTAAATGACCTCATTTTATTTTGAAATGCTAAACCCACCAAAATGGGAAGAAAAAAATAACATTTCTTGGTCAAAATGATCGAGATGTATTTCAAATTCTCTTGCCATATGGTAAGTTATTTTGGATCCCTACCAAGAGAATATTTGACAAAATTGGCAACGCTTGTACAATCCTTTCAAATCAGACCAAATTCCCACTATGTCCATTTGCCACAGCCCCTTCTATTCATCATATCAGCGACCAAGACCACAGGATATGTAAAAAGACCAAGCAATTTTTATCACCAGCTTCTAATCCACCACCCCCACCCCATGCCAGGGAGACCATGTGGTATCAAGCTTGTATATCACCCCACGGAAATCAAGCCATTAACTCTCCTTTCATTTACCAAGAGCTGTTGCCAAAAGAAAATCATTCATCAGCTGTGACTTATGGGAAGAAAGAGAGAGAAGACTTCACTAGAGAGAAAGACAGCAGAGAAAGAGGAGAAAATTGTAGCTTTTGCTCCCTGGGCAGATGGAGACAGTCAAGTTCTCTCATACACAGTCTTCCCCAAATCTACACGCTCCAGAGTGTCTGATAGAGGAAACCACATCGAGGGTTTGGTTTACGCCGTAAAAATCCCACCTGCAATGCAGAAGCTGCAGGAGACACAGGTTCAACCCCTGGGTCAGGAAGATCCCTGGGAGGAGGACACGGCAACCCACTCCAGTACTCTTGCCTGGAGAGTGCCATGGACAGAGAAGCCCGGTGGGCGACAGTGAAATGACTTAGCATGCACTTGTGCACATGAAGGGTTATCAGAAAGTGGGATTCCAGAGGATCTTTCTCGTTTCTCGATGACAACGGGGCCCCATTTCTCTGTGCCTGGTCTTGCGGGGCTGCTGGCTCACCTGGGCTATTGAAGGGCAAGGGATGCAGAGAGCGGGGAGCTGAGGATCCCACTTCTTACCTTTGCATTCTTGACATTCTGTGTAGCTCCATGTCATCGCTGCCCCGGAATCCTTTGGCGAACGGATTATTCTCAATCTTTAATTGGGTGATCTGTAGGAGGCAGAGAGAGAGAGTTCCATGTTCACTTGGTTGCTATAAAACCACCTGGGGACCCGGTTAATGATAAGTGTCATGGAAACACAGTCTCTGGCAACTCAAAGAAGCAAATTAAGCCTGTCACGTCAACGGGACCCACCACTGCATTCAAAAGGAGGCTCTGAAAAATGTCCTAGATCAGACTGTCTTTAAAAGGGGAGGAAAAAAAACCTGGTTTCAGCTTGTCCGTTAATTGGAGTCATACTCTGCATCATTCCAGCCAGATTGGCGTTTTTGTCTCAATCATAGCATTTTGTGTTTCAAACACAATGCAGGCCTCAACACTTGGTCCTCCACCCCCTTGGAAAATTGTACCATGTTGACACGATGTCAGTTTCCTGCAGCGTGGCAATCTCCATTGGGAAGGACTTGATTATTGCTCTCGAAATCCTACTATGCCTCATTTCACATTCATTTCATAGTTTTCACAGAGTTTGCTAGCTCCAGTGAAAAGGAGGGCGTCTAATTAAATAAAGACTAACATATAGAATTATAATATACATGAGAGCTACCTAACAGCCCCAAACCTCTTTAATTATATAAGGAAGAAAGAATCCTCTTCTGGGAAATTTTCGTTGCAATGTATAAAACTCAGTGACAGAACGGGGTCTTTCAGTTCAAGGTCCATCAACACATATTCTTGAAACCATCAACATATTCTGTTAGCGTTGAATGTACAGGAGCAGATCTAGGTAAAAGAGTACATCCCTATGAAGTTTGCCAGAAGTATGTCCCAAAAACTGTGTGTGAATTGAATTTTTATGTATCAGATCACTTTATAGACACCAAGGCAGTGTTCATCAGAGGTCATTCAAAAATCACTTCATCATCATTATACCTATATAGCCTTGGTCTACTAATCTGTTTAATATTTTTATTAAATCAAACCACTTTTTTTTTTACTTCTTAGTATTTTGTTTGTTGTTGTTTAGTCACTAAGTTGTGTCCGACTCTTTTGCAAGCCCAAGGACTGTAGCCCACCAGGCTCCTCTGTCCATGGGATTTTCCCAGGCAAGAATACTGGAGTGGGTTGTTATTTCCTTCTCCAGAGATCAAACCCACATCTCTTGCATTGACAAGCGGATTCTTTACCACTGAGCCACCAGGGAAGCCCAGTATTTTGTTTATTTTCAGTTTAACTACTGAATTATAATTACTGATTAAAATTTAAGATAGTTATAATTATGTTCTGTTTTTACTATTTTTTTATTTATTCTTTCATATTTTTGGTCTTACTTGGATTGATTGTATGTATTTGTATTATTTCATTCTTCTTCCTCTACTGGCTTCTTAATGATTCTCTTCTTTTAAAACTTTTTATTTTGTATTGAGTGTAGCCAATTAACAATGTTGTGATAGCTTCAGGTGACCAGAGAAGGGACTCAGCCATACAATATACATGTATTCACTCTCCCCCAAGCTCCCCTTCCATCCAGGCTGCCATATAACATTGAGCAGAGTTCCCTGCGCTGTACAGTAGGTCCTTGCTGGCTATCCATTTTAAATAGACCAGTGTGTACATGCCCAAAATCAAACCACTTTTTATTTAAATCTATTTTATAAATATACTATATCACTTTTCTATATGTCAAACTGGAAATACTTGCAAGTCAATAAAAAGATAACAAGTGTTATCAAATTCTCTCTACTGGTACCCCTAGAAAGTTCCAAACTTGAAGGCCAACCTTCCCTTTGTTGCAAGAGAAAATTCGACACTTTTACAGACATATTTAACATAAACTGGTACCAAAGTAAGTCTCCACTTTCTCTAGTAGATGAATAGAAAGATAGTTAGAACAAGAACAGATTATTTTCCTACAGTTCCATCATCTTCAGATCCACACAGAGCCATCTTTTCTACCCCCAGTAGCATCTTTACAGACTTCAAGAAACCAAGAAGTTGCTTTGAGAAACTAGGCATAATTAAGGAATGTACAGATCTGTCCATTTGGGGGCAAGAACGTTCTGTTTTCTGCTAGACATGGTCTTATAGCATTTCCTTCTAACCCCAGGACTCTGTCATGAATATAAAATTACTATATGTGAGTCTGTGTGCTCACAATAAAATATATATACACTTAACATTTTTTAAATGTTATGTGATTCCAACCGTATGACATTTTGGAAAAGGCAAAACTAGGGAAACAGCAAAAAGAGTATCAGTTGCCAGGGGTTAGGAGGAAGGGGAAAATGAACAAGAGAAGCATAGAGGATTTTTAGGGCAATAAAACAATTTCTGTGGGATACATCATGGTGAAGACGTGCCATTTCACATTTGTCTAAACCCACAGAATCTAGAGAATTCCTTGGTGGTCCAGTGGTTAGGACTTGGAGCTTCTACTGCAGGGGACACAGGTTTGATCCCTGGTCAGCGAAGTAAGATCCCATGAGCTGCATGGCACAACCGAAAAAAAAAAACCAAAAAACCACACAGTCTACAACACCAAGAGTGAACTCTAAGGCAAACTACAGACTCTGGGTGATGATATGTCAATGCAGGTTCATCAGTGGTATCATATGTCCCACTCTGGGGGTGGGGGTGGGGGTGATGCTGTTAGTAGGGGAGGTTGTACATGGTGGGGGTAAGCGGACAGAGGTTATAGAAGACTCTGCTTCCCACTCAATTTTACTATGAACCTGAAACTGTTCCAAAAATATAAAATCAACTTTAAAACTTTTAAACAACGCATGGGCATGTCTATGTATACACATTCCCTTCTCCTTCCTTTTTTTTTTTTTTAACCTGGTAACCCATTCCTGTAACTTTCTGACCTCAAATCGACTCTTCAGAGTATGTAAAAACATCTGTAAAACCTCTCTGGAAAACAGAAGAGACTGGCACAACACTGTAAATCAACTTTACCTCAATAAAAAAAATTTTTTTTTAATACAAAATCTCTTTGGATAACAATCTTGAACATGTGCATTCCTCAACTCAGCCCCATTACCTAGCGGGGCTTTCTTTCTCACACCAGTTTTATGACAGCAAAATGCAACCATAAAACCATAAAGCATTTTTAATGGTGAGGGGTGGGAGGGAGAGATTTTCAAAAGTTGAGTAAAAATTAGATCATTTTTAAAAAGGGTGGAGGGAATCCTTATTCTGATTCCTATGCCCCTCACCCACCCATCCAGAGACAGAAGCCAGCCCCTGAAAATACTGAGGATAAGACGACAATAGGGGTGGGGCAACTGGGCTGAATTAATGCCTATTCCATGACATCGCTATTCCACAGAAACACACACAAAATTACCCAGAGCCAAAAAAGAAAAGGGTGGGTTTTGGTACTTTATCAGCAAAAATCTTTTGCTTAAAAAAACTTCTGCTCGAAGTAAGCTTAGATGCAGGTGAAAAAAAAATGCCTATCTTATTTCATACTAGTCCTCTCATTTACCATAACCCTGTCTATGAAATCTCTTGCACCTCAAACAGAATAACTACTGCCTAATTCTTGTTCTTATACCATACCTCCCAAAAATATGTCAGAGGATGCGCAGACCTGGTGAGACATACACTGAGATGTGTGGATCTCACCTACCTACCTCGCTCGGTAGATTTGAGGATAGATGGCTATGGTCGTAAGAATTACCCCTGAGAAATCTTAACATGTAAGCTTAGGGGCCGGTGAAAATGTCTATCTTATTTCATACTAGGCCCCTCATTTACCATAATCCTTTCTATGAAATTCCCTTCTGAACGTGGAGCTAGTCACGCACGGGCACACAAACCCATACACCTGGATGTCTGCGTTCTACCTAAAGGCTCCACTGAAACTGACTTCCATGCGTCATACAAATGTACTCCCTCCAAAATCAGCATAAAGCCGGATATCCGGGGGAGGGACTGAGCGGGAGAAAAACAAATATAAATGCCAGCTCCAACCACTGAGACAGAGGTTGTAAAAATTAATGAGAATAATTGTTGTGAATTCTCGCTTTTGGGAAGAAAAAAAAAAAAACCCTCGCGAGGGCCAAAAATCTTAATTATGTCTTTCTATTAGGGGTTCATTTCCTGGTCCCAACCAGAGAGCTCATACCTCATAAATACAGGCTCCATACACAATGATTTAAACAGGAGGAAAATGCCTTTTAATGGCAAAGTAAGTTAATATTGAAGGGAGAGACACGCTTGCATACAAAGCCATTGTTGCCTAAGCAGGGAAATGAAATGCCCATGTGACCTTTTTTTTAACACCTAAATATTTCTAGGGATTGCCCTGGGAGCTGCTGACAACTGCGGCGCAAACCTTACAAAAACCTGTTTCACAGAGTGAGCGTCGCTGGGGAAGATTCGAGTGTTTAAATATCTTTCTCAAGCTGTCAACCATCTGGGGAAATAACCCCCAAATCCAGCTTGGGATCACAGCTGGGCTCAGGAAATACGTCGTATCATTAGGAGCCCCACGGTAGACAGGTGTGTGATGGCAGTGTAGGAAACGAAGCCTGGCCACGTACCTGCCTCCACCCGGTACCTACAGGCAAAGATGGGTCTGGAGGCATAAGCCCTCTGGGCCAGAACTTGGTGGCTTGCATATTTCCAACAGACTCGATGGGGGTGAATTTGAGCAAACTCCAGGGGCTAGTGAAGCACAGAGGAGCCTGGCGTGCTGCGGTCCATGGGGTCGCAAAGAGTCAGACAGGACTTTGCAATTGAACAACCACATTTTTCCAAATTGTCCTGGCAATTCAATCACATAGACTGCTTTTCTTTCCAAAGCACAATGCCAGGCAAACTGTCCTTGGACTGACAGAACAATCAGGGCATGAACCAGTTAGTCCACAAAGTAGTGGTAGCTGTGTTTCAACCACAGTAATAAGAGCTTATTTAAAAATCTCAGCTTTTCAGATTCTAAAATAGGATAGGCAAAGAGTTTTCCAGAACCTGCATTTTGGATGGAGTTGCCCCGTTCCTGTTAACTGATCAGTGATGAAGTCCATCATGACTCATCACTAACAACCTGTGCTGACTCTGTACCCAGGCTCTGCATGATTACCCGTTCCACGGATTAGTTGATTTTAATCCCCACCATGATAATAACCAAAAAAAAAAAAAAAAAAAATTCTCTTCTTAGTCCCATTTTACAGAGGGGGAAAACTGAGTTAAATAATTTGCCCAAGTCAGATAGATTTGAACCCAGCATCTACCGCCAGATTGTGACGCTAACACATACACAAGGACAAGGAACAGCCCAGGTGGCTTTTAGCCACAAAGCCAAGAGTCTCAACACCCCATCCAGGTGGGACAATAAAGTAACAAAGCAGAGTCCACAAATCACAGTCAACCCAACTGCCCTGCTTATTTAAGTCACACATCATATATCCACGTGGGGAATGTCTGCAGGGGCCTGAATGCGACTGGAAAAATACACTGCTTTAGACTTCCTCCTGACAAAGAAAATAGGTGTTTTTGGTTACTTGATAACTAAAAAGTGGGGAAAACCTCATGCGGGAGAGAATGCTTGAAAGTCATCTCCTCGAGTGCTTGAAATCCATATGGATGCCAGTTTGGCTTAAAAAAAAAAAATCTGCATGTACAGCTCAGCCTGGCTCCTTGGTTCAACCAATTAAGAAAATCAGTAATTCCTGTGTGATCCTCAAATACACCTATATTCATCACTCAGCTGATCATGGTCCTTATTTCATGACGTTACATCAAAGTGTGATGCTGTATATCTGAAACTCATACAGTGCGTGTGTCAGTTATATCCCAATAAAACTGGAAGGAAAAAACAAGCAAAATAAAAAACCACACATATTCAAATGCATCTTTGGAAACTCATGTTTTGGAACCCATGAGCATTTAGATACACAATCTCCTAGACTGTGTTCAAAACTTACACGTACACACCCCACTGGACAGGCACTCCACACACATAGATGACCAAATACATGCATTGAAGAAGACCTTTAAATAAAATAAAATCTAGGGGGTGTTGAGTGTGTTCACAAGTAACTACAGTGATAGTTTCATGGATATGCACATATGTCAAACAGCTAACTGAATACTTCAAATAGTGTGGTTTATCATATGACAGTTATGCCTCAACAAAGCTATAAACAGAGAAAGACTGTGTGGTCCCCCAAATCTACCCACTCCTGAGGAACCCCTAAGGTCTTTATTATTAATATATAAAGCTTGGGGATTTCCCCCAAAGGAACTGAACACTCATGTGTTTCTTTACCAGGCCACTTTCATATGTCTATCACTTCCTGTCCTCTCTCTCTGGGTGAACCTGGGTTTTCCTGGCAGGAAAAAAAAAAGATTCAACATATTTTTGGAGCCTGTGTCAAGACTAGGAAGCTCTAAGCACATATACACACACACACACACACACACACACACACACACATATGGGGAACTGAGCATTCCGGTGGCTATTTTTTCCATTTTTTCCCCCCTGTAGCCGTCACCACAAAGTTAAACATAGGTTTACAGCAACCATAGAGGAAACAGGTTTCTAGAAGCCAGACTCAAATTAGCCTGAAAGAGCGTAGCAACTTTCAGGGCACTTGACCCTACCTTTTTTTCTCTTATTGGTTAAAGTGGGAAGAAATTTTAAAAAAATAAAAAAATAAAAAGCCCTTCTTTTCCTTTAAAAAGTAATCACATTTAGGGGGCAGGAGGGAGTGTGTTTTCTGCTGAAAGGAAGCTTGCCCAAGGCCTGGGATCCCAAACAGGCCGTGTGGCCTGCAAGGGACCATCCATCACAGCTTGGCTTGGTCACTGACAATCTGAATTTGGAGATTACCCACAGCATTTCATAACTGCCCTGGCTTCATTGGGGGTGGGGATTAGCCGACACACAGTCTGCACGAAATGACCTTCAAGGGGTGGCTGGAGGCTTTAGGGTGCTAAGCCCATCTCTCACTCTAACCTGGCCTCTCCAGCCTGGCCCCCCAGCCTCTGCAGCCTCCTCCCACCCCACTTTTCTTTTGCCCATGGGGGAGGGATGAGAGCTGTAGAGGGGGAGGGCACCCTAGCCCCCTGTCCACCTCCGTAAATCGTCCACATGACCCACCCTCATGGATCTCATGTGGACTCCCCCCACCACTTTCCCCTCCCACAGCCCCTAACCCCAAATCACTTCACAATATTCCAAGAGTCTACCACCCCAGAAGGGGGCAGTGATGCCTCCCCAGCCCCTATATCTTGCCTTTCCCTCTTTCCATAAAGAGGTTTAGGAATCATTCAGTCCTGCCCTCCCCATGCCAATAAAATGAATCCATGGGCACTTGGGTTTCTAAAGAACAGACATGAACCATGACACGTCAAGATGAGCCCTTTCTCCCGAGCAAGAAGACATCTACCCCCCAATCTGCAGTTAGGAAGGCATCTTACTCTAGCATCACTGTCAAGCTTTGAAGGGCAAACTGGGGCCTGAATTTCAAACAGCGTGGGGGTCTGACGGTGACACAACCCATCTGCGACATCCCACCTCTACACAACACTGCAGCCACCAAACAATGAGCTGGCCTTGTGCACGTCTCCCCTCACCAGGTTGTGTCTTGGCCGGATCTTATTTAAGTCCCCAGAGCTTCGATTCAGGCAGCTGGTGACACAAGTTTCTCAGCTTTTGCTTTTGTTTTAGCAATGCCAGTCTTGCTTGAGTATGTACTTTGGGGTCAGTCATTACTGAAACAATTAAGAAAGCATCTGGGAAGGTCCAAACTCAAGGTTTCCAGCAACTCAGCCACCTCCCCTGATGGGAGCTGAAATGCATCCAAAACGCAAAAGTAGAGGAGGAAAGGAGACCGGCCCCCCACAGAAAAGGTGGCCCCAGGCAGGGTGGCACCAGGTTCCCCACCCAAGAGCACCGAGCGCGTCAGTGCGGGGACCTTACTTTTCACTGATCTTTCACCACTACAGGGGGATGACTTCTTGTTGCATGTGAGGATAAGTACGGATACCAGGTGGTCAGCTACGGTTTGACAATTTCCATCTAGTGTGTGGGAGTATGACTTTCATGCCACGCCTGTGAATACACTACAAACAGCTGTGATCCTTAGGCTGCAGCTCTGTTCCTGCCCCAGGCCCCTGGACAGAAGTTGGTGCCCACTGTAGGGTGGAATAAAGGTGCCCAGAGGCTTAAGGTTTTAGCAGAAGCCCCCTGCGGATTCAAGCAAACAAGTAGGTGACCCCAGGCCTGCTGGTTCCTGGGTCCTGAGCTTACCTTGTGGTTCTGGTAGGAAGTCACCGCAATAAACGCAGTCTCAGGAAAGACGTGGGTACAGAACGCGGTGTTTTTTGAGCCAAATCCATTATTTTCGTCCGCTTTCACGATGTGTAATCTTGGCTGGTATTTATGCATGGAATTTAGAATAATCTAAAAATAATAAAGAAAATGAGATGGTAAGAAAAATCAAACCCCCTTTGTTTCCATAAAACCCCACTCTCCACCCCAAAATTACGTTCCTTATATAGACTCTCAAAAACAGGTCTGATTTTTTTCCCTCCTGTTTTTGAAAAGAAGCCAGTGATTTCATTAAAAAGAAACATTTCAAAAATGACAATTTCCATCTGAAAAAGCCACGGTAATATTCCTGGAATCTACCGAAAGCACACGGGGTAGTAAATCAGAATTCTTAATAAAGTTTGCTTAATAAATTAACTCTCTGCATAGGGCACTTCCCGCCCCCCTCCATGCGAGTGAAGCAAGTTTGGGGAATTGGTGCCACCAAGGAAGTCTGGGCAGCAATTGTGGAATGAAAGGAGCACAGAAACAAATATACATACAAATAACCACCCCTTCGCCGCCCTCCCCCTCCAAAAAGAAAGTTCAAAGAGATGCAAAAGAAGAGACCAAGCATTTGCAGAACTGGAGGAAAGAAAAATCACCGGTTTGGTCTTTTGTTTGGAAAATGTGCAAAGGGGAGTCTATGAAGAAGAGAGGAAAGTGGTGGGAGGGGGTGTGAGATGGGGGGAGAAAGAGCCCCCCCTAACATCAAACAGGGGCCTGGGTGCCCTCAAGAGTCCCTTTCTCCAATTTCACAACATTTCAGGATCCACCACTGGAATTATCTCCAGACTTGGCCCCAAACAGAACTGGGACATCCTACTTCGTGGGCAATATTTTTCTCCTTCCTTTCTACCTTCTCCATGTTTGGGGAGGGGGTCTCGGGGACCAGTGGGGTCTCCCTGCTGTCGCTGTACTATGATTATAACCACCACAGTGAAGACCAAGAGGGGTCTGCAGGCACCACTCTCTCTGGAGCAGGACCAACAAGAGAAGAAGAGCATCCTTACTAATAAAACCGAGTTTGTTGTCTGATTGATACCTTGCAGTTTTGCAGCTGCCGAGAGGCTGGTAACGCTAATGTTGGTCAAAACGTTCTAGAGCTATACCCACCGAATGGGCTAACCGCCGCGTTTCCTGAGCTGAAAAATCTGGCCTGGTTTTTCCCCAGGATCGCGACACTGAGCGGCAGAGAGAGTCTCAGTGTCTTGATTATTTGCATGGATGACCCTGGGGCAGGGTGCCTGGGCCAACCCTTGAGACCCGCCTGGAGGAGGGGGAGGGGAGCGCGGCCCGACCCGATCGGGGGAGGGGCGAAAAAATACTCGGGACCCCGCGGCTCCCCGACCCCCGGGCCGCGCGGCTCTAATCTCCGGCCGCCGCGGCCCGGCCGCCTCCCCGGCCGATAGCGACGCCGGCCCGGGCGGCTTGGCGACAGAGAGACGCAGCGGGGCCCCACGGGCCGCCGCAGCCCCCGGCCGGCGCGGCCATCGTCCCGGCTTAGCCAAATTGCTTTGACGGCCAGGGACAGTGTGGAGACATCAGCGCGAGGGCGATCTAATGGCCCTTAATTTCATTAGGGCGGCTTTGGATTCCGAGTCCGGAGAGTTTAGGATGGGAATGCGTGGCAGCTCCTCCGCGGGCTCGGAAAGACCTGCAACTCGCACGGGCGCGCGGGGCTCGGGCGCGGGGCTGTGCGCGCGCCCTCCCTAGGGGTCTACCCCAGCGCGACCCCAAAGGCACACGCAGGGCCGCAGAGGGAAAGCTACGAAGCCCAGACCAAGGATCCACGGAGGCCCCCACCAAGGGCTCCTAGCCTCTAGAAGGATGCCTTCCCAGGAAGATGCAGGCAGGTCCTTTACAAAATGGTCCCCTCTCTCTCCGTCGCTTAACCTAAAGCCTCCCTCAGCATGCTTTCCTGAACCTAACTGCCGGCGCCCGCCAACACGCACGCAAGCTGGAGATTACACCTGGCTTGGCTGCACCACTAGCTGGACCCTGCCGGCAAAATGCCCGGTTTAAATGAAAAGGAGGCCCCAGCATTTGGCCCAGAAAACACCCGCCTCTGCCCCTTTGCAACCGCTTCCTACAGCGTAGAAAGGTATTGAACCTTCTTCCTTCTCTGCTCTGCCCTAGCGGCCAGTCCGGCCTCACACCAACCACGTGTAGAGCGGCACTGAAGGCATCAGTGAAGAACCTGTGGTCCCCTTCCACCACTGGACCCCGTGGGCTCAGGGCATCAGCCCTAAGGCCTCAGGAACCTGATTTCTCATGTGAACCTTCACAAACCCTCCTCCCTCCTGACCAAATGCATCTGCACCCAGGTCCCTCATGTCCCCAAACTGGGGACCATGTGTTGATCTTCTCTCTAAACAGATGGAGTGGCAGGACCCCAATCGCTTCTGGAATTAGACCTAGCCTCACATCCTCCTTCCTAAATACAAGCTGTGTGACCTCGGGCAGGTCATCTTCCCTTCCGTGAGCTCCCAGTTACAAATGCTGTTATTTCCATCCTCCTCTCTAAGCTGCTCTGAGGGTCAAATGCCCTGAGACGGATCAGCCCACTTGTTTGGTGGAATCAGCAAACTAAAGGTTCTGAACTCTGAATTCAGAGACTGCGTTCTGTCCTGGTGATCATGTCCAATGAAGAGATTTAGGGATGTTTCCCCCCAAATCTATGTTCTGTTGGTTTTTCTTTGGGGGAAGAAAGAATGATACCCTATAGAGAATCTGCTTGCTAGGAGCTACACATTCTCTTGGAAGGCAGGAGACCACACCCGCAATATCTTGCAGTTTCAGGGGGTTCCCCCAGCCCCTGTCTCTTAGGGTCAATCCAGACTCCAGGTGTAAGAGCCTGATCTGGGCTTGCCCACTCTGGGCATGGTGGGAGGAGAGGGAAAAGCTGGAAACTGGAACAAACAGATAAACCCGAGAGTGTCAAGCTCAAAGGGGCTTGAGTACCAGAGTCTGCCTCTGGGGGGTTGGTCTCCCCATCTGTAAAAGAGGAAGCAGAGAGTCTAGGGTCTCCCTTTCAGCTAGAACATCCCGATGATAAGAGGATTTGGAAGGCAGTAGGTAAGGCATTGGCTTCCCTGGTGGCTCAGTGGTAAAGAATCCACCAGCCAATTCAGGAGATGTTGATTCCATCCCTGGGCTGGGAATATCCCCTGGAGAAGGAAATGGCAACCCACTCCAGTATTCTTGCCTGGGAAATCCCATGGATAGAGGAGCCTGGCGGGCTACAGTCTGTGGGCTCACAAAGAGCTGGACACAACAGCAAAGAGCTGAACAACAACAACAAAAGGTAAGATATAAGGCTTCCACTGTGGTCCAGCCTTTGTGATCTGTGCCGAGTACTCACCAAGCTAGAGGGCCCATGTTTTCTGCAGGACCGCCCCAGTCCCTGATCACAGATGGGGCTGAACAAACAGGAATTCCAGGCCCGGAATGAACAGCTTTAGTCACCCCCACATCCCCCGTCCCTCAGCAAAAGCAGATGGGTTGGATGCTGGCATCAGAGATGCAGGGTGAGCCCTGGGCCAGGAGAACCGGGGGCTCGATCACCAGCCAGCCGGGAAAGACACACTCCAGAGCGTGGATTAATGGACAACAGGAAGGACCGCCAGGGGCAGACGTCTGAGCAGCAGAGAGGTGGAGAAAGCCAGGAAGAATTAGAAGGTGTGAGAAATAAGAGAAAAGGAAAGAGAGATGAAAAAAAGGCAAGGAAAGGGAAGAGAAAGTAGGCCGGGTCAAAAAGGTAGACAGAGAAAGAGGCCAAGGCGGCTGAAATGGAGCAAAGAAAGAAGCGTGGGTGGGCACAAGGAGCCAGGAAAAGAAAGTTCTGGAGAAGAGCAAGGGGAGGGGAAAGGTGAGAAAGAGAGGTGTGGACCTGCTGATACAAGAAGGGACCGCGGGAGGTACTCACATGCCCAAACGGGTCCAGGTGGTTGTTGGTGAGCTTGAGTTTCTGGAAGGAGACAAGCTGTCGCATCCAATGCGCCCCCGTGGCCGGTGAGTCCGGGTGCACGTAGAGGCGGCCGGGCATGGCGGGTTCCGCTTTGCCCGTCACAGACCTAGACCAAGGAGAGGCGCCGTCCGCTAGACTTAGCGCACTGCGCAGCCGGCTGCCTCGGGAACCAGCGACGGCGGCGGAATAGGAGACAGATCTGGAAATGGCCTGACCCTCAGGTCTTGCTCGGGCACCTACAATGCCAGGTGCCCAGAAAGCCTAGAACCGGTGTCCAGGTGAGAATTCCCCCCACCCCACACTTGACCAACTGACTTGCTCTTTCGCCTTCCACCTAATTCCACCTAATTCCTTCCCCAACACCAAGGGCTCCATCTCGCAGCGTCTGCCCACGAACAACTGGTGCATTCTGGAAAGCTTGGATGTGCAAAAAAGTCTCGGGGAAAAAAAAAATCCTTGAGGGCTTTCCAAAGGGGCTTCGTCCTCAAGCCTCTGCACTCTTGGCAGTCAGGGGAGCAAAGTACCCAGAGAATGAACCTCTCCTCTCCTGCCTGTTTAACTCAAATACCCCGGACGGATTTTGCAATTTCATAAAACAGGCATGTTCAAAGCAGGTAACTCATAAAAAAAATAACTGTTAATGGTTTATGCCCCCCAGAAATAGCTCCAACGCTTAGAACAATACCCTGTGTAAAGATCCACAAACCCTCCAGTCCAGCAACAGACATCGGCACTTTACTTCCTCTGAGTCTCAGTTTTCCCATCTATAAAATGGGAGCTACTGGCTGCTCTTTCTTTTTCTCAGGGCGAGGTCAGGAGGATGCGGAGCAGTGGGCAGCAAAAACCTCTAGCACACAGTAGGAGCTCAAAACAATGTTTATTGGTTCTGTGGGGAAAGGGAAGTTGGGTTTGCACGGTCCACCCCACCCTCCCCACCCGGCCACTGTGTTGCCTACCATTTATTATCTGCGAACTTGTATCTGTGGTCATCCGCGGGAACGATGTCCATGAGAAGAATGTACTTCGTTTTGGGATTCAGGCCGGTCACCTTCACTTTGTAACTGGGAAACATCCGCCTAGAAGAGAAGGGGCGGAGGCGGAGAGACAGTGGCAGGGAATTAATGCAAATATTATGAAGATCGCATCTACAAATTTTTATGAAAAGAATACGTATCTTTTAAGAAACGTGGAGGAGATACGGTGGCCCCTGCTCCGCACTTGCCAAGATCCAGCCCAGGTTTCCCTCCAAGTTATGGGAAGAGAAAGGTCCAGAGCTGAGCAAGCAGGCAGGGACTACACCTATCTACCGGAGCAAACAGAAACCAGGAGGATAGCGCTTCTAGAGACTGGTTTCAAAGAGGGCCAGAAAGGGACCCCGCATTTCGATTCTTGCTAAATGCTCCTTTCAGAACAAGACACCTACTTTTTTATTCGGGGGCAGGAAAATGCTTATTAGGTTTAAGGGCGGGAAAAAGTGGCCTGCTTCGCCCAGCCAGGTGTTTCGGCCATTCTGCGCAAAGCTGCGCATCACGTGAGCACCCAGGTGGGTGCGCCCTGGGACTGCCCGCGCGTGGGTGCCCACACAAGGTGCGTCCTGGCTCCAGTCCTCTGCCCTCAGGGTATGGCGCGGCGCGTGACCTCTGACACGAATCTCGGCCAGGAATTCATTCATAAATGCTTCACCGCTTCTCCAAGGCGCTGGCACTCTGACGTGGAGAGTCTAAACGTTTTGGCCCTCCGCGAAGAAAATTTGGTTTTGGAAGAAGACGATCCCTGCGCGAGATCGGGTGCTTGGAAGGAGGTTCCGCAGCCCCGCATGCGCCGTGCCCGCTCCCTCTCCGCGCCCAGGCGCACTCCCTGGTCTCCATCCCGCCTCTGATGGAGGCCGCCCCGAAAGCCGATTGGGACGCAAGAACCAGTGGCTGGAGCCCGGCTCGCCCAGGGATGGCGGGAAGGGGTGAGGGAGACCTCTCGCTCGGGCCTTGGAGCCGCGCCTCGCGGTGTTTATCTGCCCGAGGGAGCGCGCCTGGAGGCGGAGGCGCAGAAGGCTTCGCAGGCCTTTTATAGTTAAATCCCGTCGGCTCAGGCTGGGGAGGGGGAAAGGAGGCCCCGGCCGCTCTCCTTCCTCGGCGGCGGAATGGGAAGAGGACTTGAGTTCTTTGGTATAAACAGAACGCGCCTCCTCGTTCACTGGGGCCGAGCGGGGGAGCAGACATTGTTTAATTTCAAATAATAATAAATGTCACTGTTGGCAGTTTATTGCGGGGGGCTTGGGCTGGAGAAGCGGTGGGCGTCTGGAGAGGCGGCTCCGTCCGCCCCTTTCACACACTCGGTGGCTCGGGCCTACCGGCTCCTCGGCTTCACACGCCTGCTCCGCGCAGGCCCGGGGCTTTCTGCCTCTTAGGGACGCGGAGGGCCAGCCCAGCGTTGCTAAGGCCGTGGCGGGGTGATCCCCGCGCCCTGGCGCACGCCAGCGCGCACCCCGACGCTGGGACACCGAGCAGCACGACCCTCCTACCCCCTCCCCCAGAAGTCTCGCATTTCTAGCTAAAACTCTGCGAGCTTTTAAAAGGAACTCTGGGGGTGAGTGTCTTGACGAAACTGCCGTGTTTATCGGTGTCTGTATATAGAGCCCGGCCGAGCCCCGGTTCAGTTTCAAAGGCTTCGCCTCCTTTCTATAAACAATGAAAGAGGTAGCGAACACACTCAACGATTCCGAGGTTTGGCGATCGGGTGCGACCCTGGAACCGCTCCAAGGTCAGGGAGAATGGGAAGGAGGGTCTGGGCGAGGAATCAAGTCTGAGATCCCATGAAACCCAAAGCTCCCCTCTCATCTTTGTGTGTCTCAGCACCTCTCCGTTCTCCCGTGGGCTCTCCCATCTCATCTCTCGTTCTCTCATTACTGATCCATTTAGAGAGCATGGACTCCCAAGCTTCTTATACAGGACGGAGAAGAAATGCCCAGTTTCAAGAATCAAATCTTTTAGGTACTTTATTTCCCTAACACTGATGGCAATCCCTGGAGGAATTCGCCTGCCTCTTTAACCACAATAGAGTTAAACAAAATATATTCATGTCCCATCTCTCTATTCTCCTGTTTCTATTCTCTCCTTTTTCTGATAGCCCACACCTTCCTTCATCTCTACCACAAGTTCCCTGTGCCTCCTCCACAGAGGAGACCCATCTCACCTGCCAGCCTTGGTTATGATCATTTCTGTGCCCACTTCGTGGAATTTCAGCCACAGTTCTCTTTCATGGAGAAACACCTTGATCCCTTCCATGCCCTATAGGAGGAGAGAAAAGTCACACAGAGAAGGCCTGGAGACAATGAGCCTTCGCTCCCCACACTCCCTGAAAACAGAGTTTTCTTCTCCTTTCCCCTCAAGAGAGTGGGCTCATAGGCTGAACCACTGCCCCCAACCCCTATCACTGTCTGGGCTCTGGAGCAGCCCCTGCCCAGGAATTTGAGTGTGTGTGTGTGTGTGTGTGTGTGTGTGTGTGTTTGCACGCGCCCGCGCGCGCTCTTTCTGGGAAGGTCTTAACCCCATGGTACAGATCCGTCTCCTTCTAATGCCACCAACATAAGGCTAGAGGAAAACCCCCCAGCCATCACCATATTCCAGAATGTGCATGGGGAGGAAGGGGCTAAGGAAAAAAAAAAAAAAAGGACCAATCACACTTAGGCAAGAGGCAGCTAAAAGAGAAAAGAGAGAGACCAAAAAAAAAAAGCCTCAATCTCGAAAAACTCAGGATATTCCAATGTAGGCATCCAGGTGTCCACATAAAAACACACAGATGTGTGAACACTATATGTGCGTGTTTAATCTCCCCGTGGCGGTGCATATATAGATATAGGTGAAATTTAAAATTTTTAGATGTTTATATAATAGGTTGCCACAGTCCCAAACAAAATTTAATTATCAAATCTCAAATATCTCTATGAATATGCCTCCTAGGCCCTCCTTCCATCCAGCTTCATTCACTTCAAGCTGTTTCGATTATGGGCACAGCAATCTAACATTCCTGATATCAACTACAAGTTTTACAAAACTGATATATATATATATATATATATATATATGTATATGTCTTCATTTTGCAATAACTTGGAAATGTCTAATAGGTAGATTGGTTTTCTCCTGGAAGAAAACCTCTTAAGTTTCTGAAAATGCGTGCCCACTGCTGCGCTACAATATAGGGGCATATTCCTGAGATGGGAAGGGCAGAGGGAGAGGCGATGGAAAAGCCAGGAAGGCCATCGAAATCCCAAAGAAGGGTTTCAGCTACATGCAAGCATCTCTACAGGTCAAGACAACCACTTCCAGCCCTCTGACACCCTGTTTAAAAATTATCGGGGTCTACAGAGGACGCCTTGAGCGCCCAGGGCGCCCGGGTGAAGGGCGCAGAGGCTTCACAATCGGCTGCCACCCAGCTTTCAGCCAGGCGAGCCCGCGGCTCCCCGCGTCCTCCCGGCCCAGCCCTGCGCGCTCCCCGCCGCCGGCCCGGGCCGCGCCAGTTCTCCAAGCCCCGGACGCCAGACAAACGATGCGGCGCGCGGGGCTGGGGCGGCGACGCGGAGAAGGCGGGCGGAGGCGAAGGCTACGGCAGATCTGAAGAGGGGTCAAGCCATCGGTCATGCCGGCCTGAAGCGGCCGCTGACCTGGCCCTTAATGAGGCGTTCAGACCGAGTTTACACCTCATGCAGCAGGAAAGGAAGGATCTGGACCCTTGTTCGCTGGCCCCAAAGAGCCGGATCTTTATGACTCCCCTAACCATTTCCACGAATTCAAAAATCCTATGGCCATAAAGATAATCGTCACAATACAGCGGGTAGAAATACACTGGCATTTGGGGAGGCATGGCAGAGAAGGGTGGAATTGAATGGGGATAAAAAGAAAAAGAGTAATTATGGGCACCCCCCCCCCACTTCCTCCTCCGCCTCAACCCCTGAATAGAGGGGCTTTGGCTTCTGCCAAGGGCCCCAGGCCCTCCTTACCTGCTGGGTGAAAGCCGCCTGCGGGGACGACGGGGACTTGCTGGGGGCCCCTAGCGCACTCTCGGGTTTGGAGTCGCAGGGTAGATCCTTGGCGTCTGGTTCCAGGGGTGTGTGAGCCAGGCCAAAGCCCTCGTCTGCGTCGGCCATGGTGATCCCGGGGCCCTGCGACCTCTCGGGGTCCTGCTCTGAGGACGGGAAGGCCAGCGACAGGCAGATGAGAGGGGGGCGCAGAGAGAGAAACAGAGAAGGTTGGAAGCACAATTCTGGTGACAGGAGGGGCCAGTTCCTAGGCTGCTACTCGAGGTTTCCAGCTCCCAGCACCTCCTTCCCCCGCTGAAGGAGGCTGCAGAAGGTCCCGTTATTCTTAGCATTACTATTACTTTATGACCACGCACAACCTCTTGCGAAAGCCCCCGCGTCACAGCGGGAGGAGGCGAGGCCCGCATCTCCGCTGCGCAGGCTCCCCCACGATAAGCGAGCTGCCCGTCAAATTTGTCTGGACTCCTGGAAGAGCCAATAAAGATAAGGCCTGGGTATTTTTGGAAGCCATTGGGTACGAACCCAAAACAAAACAAAACACAAACCTACTGCCCTTCTGAGAATTTTTTCTCTTCGTCAAATTACAGGAGGTCAGCAGAGACCTATTGATGAAAATTGGCAACAGGAATATTCCCTGCAGGAGCCGAAATGCCTGAAATAACCCGCCTCTGGCAAAAAAAATCCAAAAACACAGGAGGGGAAAGATCCGCAGATGGAGAGGCCAGGTCCTGAACATTCACGTTCATCTTTTATCAGTTCCGGGCCTTAAACTTACAAGTCCTTTAACATTAAGAGTCCTCCCTTTTCCCCCATTCGTAAGCAATGTGAAAAACAAAAAAGGAGTCAAACAGAAAGGTCGAGAAAGCGGTCGCGCTGCAGTTCGAAGGACGCGCAAGGCCGGGTGCCCGAAGCCAGCGCTGGGCCGCCGGCCTCCGGAGCGCGTTCCCCTCGTTTTTCTCGGCTCTCCAGCCCCAGCCGGGCGTTTTGTCGAGCAGCCTGGCTAAGGGGAGTTTCTCCGAGCTTCAGCCGGGCCTGGTTCGCTGGAACTGCAGGCCTAAGCTTGGGGCTGGCGACGCCAAAGCGGCTCCCGAATAAGTCCTGAGCTTCCGGCGTTGAACCCGCCACTGAGATCCGACGCGAGGCGCCGGATGGCCCGGGTTTTACAGGCATGTGAGGTCGGAACACGCAAAATAACAGCTGCAGAACGGTTCAAGCCCGGAGGAGCCTGCCCCATGCTCTGATCGTCTTCCAATCTCTTCTACGTTCCCAAGTAGGGATTTCCTCCCTCAAAACCCGGGAACGCTGGGAAGGAGGCTCAAGAAATGCCTCCCCCAATTTTAGCAGCCGCTCCAGCGAAAGGCTGGATCCCACTCCCCCGATTTGCCGTGGCCGGAGACCCAGAAATGGTGCGGAGGAGATCGGCTTCTAAGCAAGATTCCCAAGCCGCCTCCTTCACCACGCCCTTGGGGTTCGGGGGAGGCAGTGATGGGAGCCCCGAAGCCGGCTCACAACAAAAGAAAGCAGTGCTGGCGTCCCCACGTGCGCGCCCCTGCAACCGCCGGCCGCGGGGACAATTCCACCCCGAGCCCTGGCCGAGGTCCCGGAGAGCTGGGGGGCTGGCGGGCCCGAACGAGATGCGGTTTGACAGAAGCAGGCCGCGCGTCCTGCAAGCCTCCACGCCTCTCCCCCAGCCCTGGCTCCCTCCTCGGCTCCACGCGCCGGGCAGCTCCGGGCCGCGGAAAATCGCTGCGAGCCAGGCCCTGCAGAATCCCGGGGCCAGGCTCGAGAGCCGCCTTGCGCGCCTCCCCGAGCCGCCTCGGCCGGCGGGCTCCCTCCCCGGCCTCCCGGGCCATCGGCGGAACGGTTACCTCTCTCGGTGAAGCCGGTGCATTCACCGCATTCCTTCTGACTCCTAGCAGGGAAGCCGGCGGCGAGGCGGGGGCGCGGGCATGGTGGCTCCGGGGTCTACGGGGGAGACTGCTTCCCCGGACCGGCGGCAACCGCTGCCTACAAAGGGAGCACCCACCGCGGGAGCCTCGCCGCAGCGACTGCCCACAATCCAACACACACCTCCTGCGCCGTGCGCTCGCTCTCCCTACAGGCTTCCAAGTTGTCGGGCGCCAGCAGGGCTCTCAAGAAAGCCAGAACAGCAGCCTCCCGGAGCACCCCCAGTAGTATCACCTCGATGCCCGGTTCTCCCTTGCACCCCCAGGGAGGGAAAGCTGGGAGACAGGAGGGAGCCTGGGAATGGCTGAAGTCCTTGCCGAGCTCGGCTTTCAGGGTTAAAGTTCCGGAATCCGGGGTAAGTCTCTCTCTCTCTCCCCCTCTCCCTCTCTCTCCCTCTCAGAAATACAAGCCGACTCAGCGGAGCTCAGTGACGTTGGGCTGCCTCGATGCTTACAGAGTACTGAAATTGCCTATCCAACAAGCTTCCACTGCACGCCGCCTGCCTCTGTCTCTCTCTCCCTCCCTCCCTCTCTTCCTCCCCCCTCCCTCTCCCATCCCACTCCCTCCCCCAACCACCTTTTCCATTAGATTTCCCGAACACTCAAATCACAACACGAGTCTCAAACCCAGACCTCGAGAGCACCCCCCTCCTCTCCACCCCCTTCCCAACCTCCATCCATCTCGGCTTCTCTGAGCGCGGCTCGGTGGCTGCGAAAAATCCTGCACAAATCATCGCAAACCCGCTCGCCTTCTGCCCGGAGAAATAATCTCGGTGTCGCGGGCGGTGCGGAGAACAGGAGCCTGAACGCACCAGGCGTGCACACACCCGCCGAGAGCCTCCTCTGCAGCCTGGCCCACGTTCTCTCTCTGCCGCTGACCTCAAGACAGGAGAGCTGCCTGACCTCGCCTGGCCCAGCCTGCCTTCGCTAGCCGCCCTGACATCTCCCCCCTCCCCACTCATCACCCCGACTCTCAGCGACTCCGGGTTGAAGGCAGGGTGAAGGTGCGTTCGGATGGGGGCCGAGATCAAAGATGCCCAAAAATTACCCTGGGCTCCCCCCCCCTCCACTCCCAGAGCCACCAGACCTCCCTGGCTGGAGGTGTA
This sequence comes from Odocoileus virginianus, assembly GCF_023699985.2. Classification (NCBI taxonomy): domain Eukaryota; kingdom Metazoa; phylum Chordata; class Mammalia; order Artiodactyla; family Cervidae; genus Odocoileus; species Odocoileus virginianus. The sequence continues at coordinate 56,324,782 of NC_069685.1, read as the reverse complement.
CACAGGCAAGTGCCCAGTTTTATTAAAATAATCAAACAGTCACTAGGGGCTGGCTGGAGTTTTCATCTCCACTCGGCTCCTCTCTCTGCCCTCCCCTTGTCTGAAATGTATTATTTGGAGGGTCGAGTTGAAGAGGTCAATAGAAGCGTAAACACAGTCAGTAGGTCTTAGCCTGAGCAGACCCAGCTTGGAAAATCAAGAATTAGTGCTTGGAACAAATGTCAGGGTTCCCGTTTTTATTTCTCCTCCGTATCTCCATCACCCTGATCTTAACTCAGGCTCCATCTAGAGATTCAGGCCTGCAGGCCAAGGTCTGGGGAGAAGGATTGAGGGAGGAGAACCACCCTGGAGATCGGAGGCCACCTCAGAAGACCACAGAAGTGTGATCTTCTGTGGCCCCTGGGAGCTACAATCCCAGGGCAGGCCTGACGTATCACTGCAGAATTCCAGAGTGGAGGACTGTCCAACCCTAAAACTGGGGCAACCAGCGAGCAAACCAACCCCAGCAGTCACTCGAGTTCTCACTCCACCTTCCAGGTTTGCTTTCAAACAGCCTTTCCCTGAGACAGTTTATTTATTTGTGAAAACACCCTCACCCTTTCAAAATGTCAGCTCAGAGAACTTTGGGCTCTCTCAGGGGGCGACCCTTGGTCAAAGATGGAAAACAAACATGGTTTTAGGAGGAGCCGGCATCTAAGCATCTCTGGCAGAAACGAAGGGGAAATCCAGAAAGAGCTCTCCAATCCCTTTAAATTCTTAGAGATTTGCGGATAAAAGAAATTCCCATAAATAATCTGCAGGCCCCTCCCAAGAGGGAGAATCTGTACTCTCCGGAGTAATTGCCTGGCCAGATTCGCTTAGTTTGTGAAGTGTCGATCCTGCGGGCCACTGAGCGAAATTGGGATTTGAAAACTCAAGGGAGAATCCATTTGTGCCAGGTGACACTGGAAGGCAAAATGAGTGCATTCTTATCTAGATAGCGAAAAATCGGGAGGCTGGGAGAGGAGACATTCGGCGAGGCCAAGTCGGGGCGGTAAGCCCAGGGGAAGGTAGGCAGGCCAGTGCTAAGGCAATCCTATGTCCCTCACCCCCAGAGCAACACTCACCTTCAAAAATCCTGCCTCTTCTTTCCAGCGCAAAAGCAGGGAGTGACGCCTCTTTGGAAAGGGTGTGTTCAGGTGGAGAGTTTGGAAAGGACCCCCCCCCCAAGAGAGACCCCTTCTAAGCCAAGCCTTCTTCCAGCGTCTGTCAAGGGTAGTAAGGTACCTCCCAGCTCGAAGTTGGTTTGTGGTCCTCGACAAATTAAATATTACTGTTTATTACCAGGCATACCCCAATAAAATAAAGAGGCGACCAGGCGATACGGACTATCTCACCAGCCGCTGCACCTATAGGACGTGGAGACGTCACGAGTCACGCAACCGGCCCGCGCGCTGTCACGCTCGATTGGGGGGCAGCGGCGGGATGTTGATTTCTCGAATCCCCGACTTCCCCTACGACTCCCGCCAGGGGTCTGCGCAACCACAAGTCCCAGACGCCTGGGCCAGGGGAAAAATAAAGAAATAAACAAATCCAATGCTCTCTGGGGAAATGGGGGTGGCGGACACCATCCCCAAATAGAGCCAAGATCGATTTTCTTAGGGAGGGAGGAGGGGAGCTTTGGGCGAAGGGAGTTGAGAATCCCACCTCAGCCCAAGGATTAGAAAGAAATCGAGTTGGGGGGGGGAGGGGGGCCAGGAATCGAGGTCTCCTGAAGGAGGTTGAGGGAATCTTTTTTTTCTTTTTTCTAATTTTCCCAGGAGGAGCTCTCAGCATTGGCGTATTGAGGCGCCTCTATAGCTGGTTAAGTCTGGGACGCGATAACTCAGTGCCGTTTTGCAGACGTGCATAGAAGCAATTACTGGGTTATCGCAAAGAGGAAAAGAGACCGAGACGTTAGGACGAAGAGTCGTCCCCAGTGTTTCTGCCTGAGAAAAAGCCGCATTCTGCAAATCCTTCTTTAGCTGGGTCTGGGGATGCAGCTAGACCCAGAGTGGCCCGGCGGGGGCGGGGTGCGATTGGGTGGTGGAGGACAGGGGTGGAGAAGGGTGATTTCTGCAGAGAAAAATTGCAGAGCCGGATCCTGTAGAAGTACGAGGCGCTCTATTTTGTTTGGTAATAACGATCATTATTATTATTGGTCTCATCAGTGGACATAGCTTCTAAGCACCCCCATGGCGGATGTGCATAAGCCTTTGCGCGCAGCTGGAAATGCACTGGGTTCAGGGGCGAAACGTACCCCGTAGACGCCCCCGGCGGTGCCGAGAGGAGAGGTAGGCCTACCCGACTCGGAGCGATCGAGCGTCCGACCTTCCGGAAAGGGTAAGTTCCCCGCCGAGGGGCTCCAAGGGAGCCCGAACTTCGGAATCTGGACTCTCCCCCCACCTTCGGGGTTCGAGCCCGGGTTTCCGCGCGCGCCCAGCCCCCAGGGCTTTCCGAAGCGTGGCCTGGCTCCAGGCCCCGTCCATCTGGGGCTGGAGCGGCAGCAAATTGTGCAGGAAGGCAGTCGACCGAGCAGCCTCAGGAGCTAAGGTCAGGCCCGCAGGGAAACCGAGCAGTGGTTTCCAGCGCCGGACGCGGGCGCGCCGCAGACTCTGCTGCTTCCAGCAAACAGAACCCGCGTGCCTTCTCTCCGTCAGGCCGCAAAAACTTTCCTGAGCATCGCTTTCATTTCCCAAATCATTAATAATTATCTTTTACCCAGTGCAAGGCCCTTTGGGTGCAGCCTTTGCTCCCGCGGATGCCCAAGAGCGCAACCCGAAATCCTTCGCCCAAAACCTGGAGACGGGTTCCCATTTGACCTCTGAGCCGAGGTGAGCCGGAAACGGAGGCCTGGGCCCCGAAGGGGAAAGCGAAACTCCGAGCGGAGCGAGCTCTTCTCCGTTTAGTTCCTTTCTCTCGCATCCCCAGCGCGGGCCCCGCAATCACCCCGGCCGACTCACAAAAGATTCCGCAGGCTCACCTTCCGAACCCGCTGTCCCAGAGAGTCCGGAGGCCGCACCACGGATAGAATAAACCAGAGACCTCAACTAGTGTTGAGAAGCTCCATTCTTTCCCCAATGACTGGACAGTTAACGGGAAAGAGAGACTTGGAGATACAACCGTCCTCCCTTCTTCCGGAGGACTGAGGCTTTTCCCGAACCACCCCCAGCTCGGTTTTCTCCCGAAATGTGTTTTCCTCATTTTGCAAAATTCCTGCCCAGATTTTAATATTACCATACCTAGGAGAACAGAGCTTCCCAGTTTAAAAATCGAAAACAATAAAACCAGGGCGTCCTCTGTGAATCTTTTCCTTTCACTCTTGCCTTCTACTTTTAAGAAAGCCGCATCCCAAACCACCATACTTCTTTCCTCCCCGAAGAGAACTCGCCTAAGAATTCACTCCGTTTCCGTTTCTCCCCCGACGTGTCCCCGCCTGACTCAGATCTCCATGGAAAGCAGAAAGTAGGTAGAAGTGCGGATAGGGCTGGGAAAATTAGTAAGAATTGTAACAACAGTGGAAATGATGGCAAAAGTTAACTTTAACCAACTCGTTTTGCAAAAAAAAAAAAAAAAAGGTCAGACTGAGGGTGGGAAAATCTCTCCTTTCTCAGGGGGTCATTTTGCCTGCTGCCTACTTAAATCTGGCTTTATTATGTTTTTTTCCAGGACTTTAGTATCATCCTTCCCAATGTCTTCTTCAGTTCTCGGTTTCCTGCCTTTTGACCAGAAGAATTCGCAAATACTGGCGGTTATTATTATTTCAGAATATCCAGTATTCTCCAATATTTCCACCAAGAATTAGCACTGCTACTTACTTTACCAATTAAGCATGTTGATGTTGTTTCTTGTGCTTTGGAAATGTCCGTCCCCACTCCCTCAAATTTGGGGGATGAGACTCCTCCCCACGACGACCACCACCCCCCATCAGGTTAATGAAATAAGAAATGGCTGTGGGAACATTGTTCTAGAGACTCAGCAAAGCTATCAGTGCTGGAGATTCCCAAGCTCCAGAAGATCGGAGAAGGCAGCATTACTAGGATGCAAAGGAGCCCCAGATCTTGCCCCCTTCTGATTTGGCAAGTCCACAGTGGAAGAGAAAGGTGAGGTCTTGAGCTGAGAAAGCCTGGAACAACCCCCACTCCCCAGCCCTATCCCGTAGGCTGCTCTGAGCCTGAAAACTTCAACTGTATATGCAGCCCAAAACGTGCAGAAAGGCCTCTGCATTTAGCCACCAGGTCTGTAGTCAGAATGTCCCCACAGTCCCCAGAAGAAGGGGGGGGGACAGACTACATTCCAGGGCTCTGGCTCTGTAAAGATAGAGATTTAGGGTAATACCTCCAGGTCTGGGATGCAGGCAGTGGGGTAGGGGGGCTGTCTGGATACCCCCCTCCCTCATCTGGAGGGTGCAATGGAAACTTGGGAGCTCGCTGCTCTCCGGGGCTCTGGAAAGACAAATTTTCTTTGGCAAAAGGAACGGTGTCGCGCTGTCGACACGGCAGACTATTTTTCTTGTTTCCTCACAAGGAGGGAGGGGGCAGAAAAGAAAGCAAGAAAGAAAGGGAAATTAAATCCACACGTGTTAAGCTTGCTCAAAGGGCCAAATTCAAAACCAGAGACAAAACTCTGGAGTCCTCCAGTGCGGGCAGCCCGAGGGGCCTCTTTCCAGCCAGCCCCGGCCTCCTGGAGCCCAGCGTCCCCACCAGAAAGAATTCGATCCTATGTTTCATAAAGCATTTTATTTAAGGGGGAAGGGACATGGTTTCTGTCTGTCTACCGGCAGAGAGGCAGACATGTAGCAGAAAAAAAGAGAGATGGCCGGTCGTGAGAATAATGAACTCGTTAAAGAAAGCCCAGCTTGCTGTCTCCCAATCAACCCAGTGATTCAGGTCATCATCACCCTATGGCCAAAGGGAGTTAGGCCAGTGCTATGGGAGATCAATAAATTCTTATCAAGCCTTGGGCCTACCTGTTTTAAGAGAAACTTAAAGGCTGTTTTACGCAGCGGGAATAGCCAAGTTCATTTGCGGAGCTAAGCCGCCTCTTCTCTTTCGGGGAGAAACTTCCGGAAAAGGGAACTGTGCAGGGGTAGAAGGGGGTGGAGAATGAAGGAGGCCACCCCGCCTGGAGCTGCGAGTGAAAACTGTAGTAATGACCTTGAGGAGGTGAAGGGAGGCGGGTGGGGGGTGCGGGTGACGAGGGCGGCCAAACCCCAAACTGGAAGGATCCGTCACCGAAAGGATTGCTTGGTCGAGACCTCTAATTTTTCTTCCCTTTCAGCTAGGGCCGCGAGTGCCGCCGCGGGTCTCCTCTGGCCTCCTGGTGCTGGGTATCTGGCTTCTGGGGGCAGCCCCGACAGAAGGGTCCGGAAGTAGGGACCCCGAACATCTCACTCCCCCATCACACCCACAGTCACATCCGGAAAACACTGGGGTGAAACCGACAGAGGCTGGCCGTGGGGTGCGACTGACAGGTTCTTAGTGGAAAAGTTCCCGGCAATTGTTTCCGCAAGGGTCCTGGGTTTCCTGGTCGCCATGGCAACCCCGGAGTCCCCCCTCCAACGCTCTCGACCACCGGGCGCCCGGAGGACAAACGCCGGGCGCGCTCTGAGGCCTGCAAGGCGCTTCCGCCCTTTGCTTTGGGCTTTCCGGAGGCTCTCCTGTGGATTCAACACGGCAGGGATTGAAAAAGTCCTCCCTTTTTTTAAACGGGGGAGAAAATCTAGGATTTCGTAGAATCTCTGCCGGGTCGGTTCAGGGGTCTCCGGCAAAAGCTCCCCATTTTTGAACTGAGAGCAATGACTTCCACGAGATGCACGCCCACACAGGGAGTTGGATGCATTCATCCAAGCCCGCATCCTGAACCTGGGGGGAGGGGGTGGAACGGGGGAGGGGGGGTGGCTGGGCTTTGAGGAATCTGGGGTCTCTTAACATTCATTGGTCTCCCCCATCAGCACCGGAGGGTCCCCAAGTCCTTTCCAGGCAACCCCTTCTCCTGCCTGGAATAAGGTCTCCTAAGAAGGAGGAGAGACATGGGGCAGCATTAATGTTTGCAAGATCTTGAGGGAAAAAAAATAAACTATACTCCTTTTTAAAGGAGAAAAATATTCGATTGTGGATGTACTATAAAGAGCATTAAATAATATTTGGAGATTGCAGGCAGTGCTTTCTCAAAACTGCTGGCAAGGGAAATGCCCCTCCTTGTTGGTGGGGCTGCGGATGGACAATGATGGACAATAACAGGGCGGCTTTTCTGTTCTCCTTTCTGAGGCAGCAAGCTCTCAGAAAGAACTGAGGTGCTGACCAGCTTGGGCAGCCAGGTTTGGTGGGATGGAGGGAGCCAGAAAAGGGTTGGCCTCTGGAGGAGATCAGTTCCTGCCCTGGGTCTGTCTGGCCTTCCCTTGTTTCACTCTGCTGTGGACCTCATTCATCTCCTAGCTGTCCAGGAAAGCCAAAACTCCTTTCCATTTCCAGGGGGGCAACGATTGTCCCCAAAAGCTCTTGGCTGGCCTTGCAGGGCCCCTATCCACTTTTCCCCTCTCTGAGTCTGGAATACAGCCTGCAATGTTTCCCTTAGCACACCCGAAACCCCATCTTCTTTCCTCCCCAGCATTTTCCATTCATATTTTCAGAAGAGTCCTGCTCACGTCCACACAGTCACCAGGAGAGAGGCTCAAATAGCCATTCAAGTCATTAGTACCGGAGGTGCCATCATAGCTAACGTTCATGGCAGGCCAGGGGCTCTTGTAACATGGTCTCACTAGTTCAGCTCCTTCTAAATAGCTCCATGAGACGGTGGCTCCTGGCCAGTGGCACTCCTGTGGGGACCTGAACCCAGGCATTCAGACTCCAGAAGCCAGGAGCTCCTCTTTTACGAGACAAGTCAGGGAAAGGGAAGGAACAGGATGGTGGGAGGCAGGGTGCAAAGAGCACTTTGTAAGCATCCAAAGGAAGAGTCAGGCGGTTGCTCCCTCACTTGTGGGAGAAGGCTTAGATCTCTTTTTGTGGCTCTCTCCTCTCCCCCACTCTCAGGGAGGAGGCAGAGGGACTCAGAAGAGGGCTTTTGGGCACACAGCCCCAGGTCCCCCGAGCATTTTGCAGGATGGGGAGAGCGGGGGGAGGAGGATGGGAATCCATTGCCGCCTCCTCTCCAAACCTCAGCGTCCTGTTCCCTGGCCCATATTCCTCACAGTTTCAAGCCAGGACACTCCGTCCCCTGGAGGGAGAGAAACAGGGTGGGTGGGATGGAGAAGGAGAGGAGACATGCCTGGCTCCATTTTTGGAAACACATGATGAAGCTCCGAGAGGGTAGGGAGAGTCACACAGCCTGTGCTGGAAATTCACCCAGCTACCTGCTCATCCCTAGGCTTCCCACGTTTAGGTACAGCCCAAGAAGGGATCTCAGCCACTTCTCCAGGGAAGAGCGAGGTGGTGCTTGGAAGTACAGGCTCAGCTGACTGAAGTTGGAGCCAGCCTGGGGTGCCCCGGACGCTCCAGCTCTCTCAGGATGGAGCCAGTGTGCCAGTGGTGGGTCTCAGGGAAGCCCTGGATGTCTTAGGGGCCCCGGACCTGGGATCCAGAGGAGCCTGCGCCTGGCATTGATCCTACAGCCACCCCAGTCGTGCCTGCGTCACCTTCCCACTTCTAGACCCTTCTTCCTGCTGCCTGTCTGCCCAAAAGCATACCTCTCCCAAGCTGGCTCTGGGGGCAGCGCTGGCTGCCACGAATCCCAGTTAGGAAGGGAAGGACTTCTCTAGAAATGCGGCAACTCTGAGATCCAATGAGATCCAAGCCCCACGACTACTCCAAGGGAGGCACAAGTGGTCTTCAGTTTCCAGATTCCTCTCTGGACCTGCCAGCTGCCATGTCCGGCCGCCTTGGCCGATGCCTCCCACCTCCATGCAAAATGCCCATTCTGTTGGGTTGCCCTGTCTCTAGGATCCCCGATAACTCCCATGCACCCCCAACTTCCAGGACCGTGGTGGACCAGACACCAGCTGGGTTGTTTGTGTTTTCTCCCAGACCTCTGCCATGCCAGTTCTCCGACAACAGCTGCCCCAAGGAGGAGAGTTACCAGCTCCTGGTGCACCTGAGGGATGCCCAGGATCCAGGAGTGGGTGCCTGATCCCACAACACCTGAATCTGTGCACAGGCAAGGGCTGATCCTAGCTCATCCCCCAACCTCCTCCCCAAGTTTCCATCTTGTAACAAAGCTGGAGTTGCCCCTCCCCACCTGGAGAGGTGGGCTGTCTGTCTCCTTGCGTGGGGCTGAAGAGGACAGTATCTTTAAATCTCTCTAAATGGCAGTGTGTTACTTGAGGAGGGACTGTGTGTGTCTCTCTGCTGTTGTGTTTGTGTGTGTGTGTGTCGTTGTGTGGCCTTCCTGTAGGAAGCACTGAGAATACACACACACATATTTTTGTGCACCTCCTTATGTGAAAACACCCTCGAGTATCCAGCGCTGGGGTCCTGAGTGTGTGTGGCGCAGGCTGGTGTGAGTCCGTGTGTCCTTGCAGAATGCCCTGTGTGTGTGTGTGTGTGTGTGTGTGTGTGTGTGTAGCCTGCAGGGCAGCCACCACCCAAACATCATCGTGGGGCAACTGGTGTCCTGGGCTCATAACCCAGTGTTCAGCTACCCTCCTTTTTTTATGGGCCACTTTTATGATTATTATTTTTACCAACGGCTCCAAGTGGAGGTCTGTGCGCCTGGGCCGCCTGGAAGGCAGTCACAACTCGGCCGTTCAGCCGGGAGGCCAAAGGGGCCGTGTCCAGGCAGCCTGGGCCACCGGAGTCTATATTTGGAAACAAATTCCACAGTCACTTCCTGGGAACTGGGCGGAAGTGGAGGGGAGTGGAGGGAACAGTGTGGCAAATGAAGTCCCCTCCCAACCCTACCCCCACCCGGGGGCTCCAGGGAAGCCCCCCCCCCACCCCCCCGACTCCTGGCAGGTTGGAAATGTCAAGTGTAATAATGTGCTGGACGCACACCTGGACGGTAGGCGGGGCGGTCACTTCTTCTGCAGGCAGAGTTCAGGAGGTGGGGAGTGGATTCATAAGCATGCCCCACCCACTGGCCCACAGCACACACACACACACACACACACACACACACACACACACACACACACACGCACACCCTGCCCGCCCCCCACCGTGTGCACATGCGCCCTGCACACACCTCCGGGTTCTGCCCCAGCCCCAGAAGGAAGAGGAAGTGTTGGTTCTCAGAAGTTGGTTCTAAGAAATCAGGTGTTTCCATCTGGTTGCCAACTCCCAGGTGTTCCCCCCGCACCAAGTGGCCTTTACCTTGTCCCCCAAGGCTGTGCAGAAGGGGATGACAGAGGACGAGATGGTTGGTTGGATGGCATCACTGACTCAGTGGACCTGAGTTTGAGCAAACTCCGGAGATGGTGAAGGACAGGGGAGCCTGGTGTGCTGCAGTCCATGGGTTCAAACAGAGTTGGACACGACTGAGCAACTGAACTGAACTGAATGAAGGACAGAGAAGCCTAGCGTGCTGCAGCCCATGGGGCCACAAAGACTCAGACACGACTGAGAGGCTGAACAACGACCAAGGCCGTGGTCCCGGGGGGCTCGCTCCAGGGTGGGTCCCAGTCCGCCCAGGGTCACAGCCACTCGCAGCTGATCCGCCTGGAGTCCAGGTGGGGGCACAGCCCTTCCCAGGGCTAGTGAGCGCCCACTTCTGCCAGCGCTGCCTGGAGAGCAGGGTTCTGGCCACTTCTGCCCCACGGTGCTGGAGGGAGCTGACCTGCCTGTGCCCGGTGTCCTGGCCCCTGGCTGATGCCACTGTCCTGGCCCTCTGACCCTGAGGGGTCAAGCAACAAAATGCCCCAGACCCAGCCACTTGGGAGTCACTTGGAGCACACACAGCCACACGCGACCACCCACTGCATGTATATGAGCAGCAGCTATGTCACACACACACACACACACTCGCGTCAGGCAGAGTCACCCCCTGCACGTCTTGGTGCAGCATTTTGCTTTTTTATTTTCCTGCACACCACAGTGGCCATACCCACCATTACACATTCACACACACACACACAGACACACTGATTCTGTCACACAAATACACAGGCACACGCCCATCCTCAGTCTCACACCAGCTCCCCCAGGCACACACACATCTGTTCAGTCACACGCCCACTCTCATGCTCACTGTCACACAAAGACACACATTTACATGGAATCAGACACACACAGACACACAATCATGGCTGTGCACACAGCAGGTCGACACTTGCACGTGTGTGCACCTTAACTCAGTCACAAGCGGTCACTGTCGTGGACAGAAAGTCACACAATTACAATCTTTCACCCTGAGTCTCACACCAGTCCATATGTGTGCATACATGCACACACACACACACACGCACGCTTTCACACTGTCACCTTCACATCCATTCACCCATGATTTGCACTCCATCACTGTGTCCATACCCACCCTGGACCCCACGTCTCCTTTCCTGTAGCCTGCACACGGTGCCATCAGGGTAGGCTGCCCCTGCCCAGCCTGGCAGAAGAAGCTCTTGATTCAGCATCCCTCCCCAGGCAGGGAATCACTAGATCAGGAAGAGGATGCGGGGGGGGGGGGGGGGGGGAGCCTCCTCCAGTTCCACCCTCAGCACTGCAGCCCTTTCCGCCCAAGCTGCCTGTCAACCCCCCTCCGAAAACCCAGAACTGTGACATAAGACACATCAAGAGGGTGGGACCCAAGGGAGCCCTCAGTAACAACTAGTCCATCTCTCTGATTTTATATATGGGGAAAATGAGGTCTAGAGGCACAAAGATCAGGAAGGAAACTGACAAATTCCCTAAAGATTTTGAAGTGGAGCTAGGACTGGGACCCCCATCTTCTGCTCCTTGTAGAAACCACACTGCAAGATTATTGGACACCATACCACCACCACCAACCACCATGAATGCCATCACCACCCTTCTACCTACTGGTCTGATCCAGCCCCCAAGGATGCCTGAGCGACCTGCCCGTAGGTAAAAATGAGGCATCAGATCACGTCCCATTCCTGCTGCTAACTCTCAAAAATAAACAAATAATAACAAAGGCAGCTCAAAGAGTTTGTGATAAAATTCCAACTCCTGGACTTTCCTCGTGGTCCAGTGATTAAGATTCTGTGCTTCCACTGTAGGGGACATGGGTTTCATCCCTGATCAGGGAACAAAGATCCTGCAAGCCATGCCACATAGCTTAAAAGAAAAAAAGTCAATGGTTCTTTGAGAATTCCCTGGCAGTCCAGTGGTTAGGACTCCATGCTCTCACTGTCAAGGGCCCAGGTTCGATCCCTGTTCTGGGGTCTAAGATCCCACAAGCCTCTCAGTGCAACCAAAAAAGAAAAAAAAAAAAATTCATTTCTGTATGTTTAAGGCAAGTCCCTTCTCTGCCCCTCCTGCCTCATCTGCCCCCTTTCTGACACCACATTCTATCCACCTCCTTCTCAGTTCTTCATTCTCACCAGCCTTTGTTCCCGCCCCAGGACCTTTGCATGTGCCATTGCCTGTGCTCCCAGCTCTCCTCATGACTGTCTCCTCCCATCATCTTTGTCACATACTTGTTTATCATCTATGTCCACCACAGGCTCTAAACTACCAAGGACAGAGATCCTGATTGCCTTATTCAGCACAGCATCCATCCCTTTTTACATAGTGCTAGATAAATATCGATTGAAGATATCATAGCACATGCATTCAGACCCAAGACATAGACAAAGCATATATAAGAAACCAATACAATGTACAAGATGCACAGGACTATAGGATCCCTGCTCCTTGCAATAAAATAAGAATAGAAGTCTGAAGGGTGGGAAGTCGAGAGGGAAGACAACCTCCCCGCAGCATATTTTTGGCTTTCAGGGCCGCTTCCTCTCTCCCTGCTCCCAGTGCCCCCACCCCGGACTGTCCCTGCCTTGTCCTCTGGGCCTTTCTTCAGTGCCCCCTTCCATCTGTTCCCAGGAGCCTGGACAAGGAGCCAGCAGATAAGTGAAAGTGGTATTTTTATAGGCTGATAAAAAACCATGCTTATCTAGAAAGCTCTGTCCCATCTCCCCAAGTGTCCCTAATTGGCCATTTGCCCAATGCCCTCTCCATTGGGGCTGCAGGCACTCTCCTCTCTTGCCTCTGCCCCATCCCCCTCTGCCCTTCCCCCCTCTACTGGGGGAGGGGAGGGGAAAACCTTTGCCAGAAGGACTTTTGGGATCTGGAGGGAGGTGAGAAGACATGGGGGAGGGGGTGGTGCTGAGGGAGGGGGTCACACTTCTCCAAGTGGGTTTGCTGTGCCACTATTTAATGGTGCCAACTATATTAAATTCTATATTCTTGCAGCCTCTTAAATCCGTTTATGGCCCATGCTAGACCCTGAGCTGTAATAATAATAAAAATAAAAGAAAGGATTTATGCGCCCTGGGTGTGGACCCGTCACTGGCAGGAAAAAAAAAAAAAAGAGCTGTTTCTAGCTGATCTTGCTGGCCCATTGCCCACTACCTGACCTCGTGTTTTGCCCTGGGTAGAGGCTCCCAGGAGCCAGAGGAGGAGAACTGGGCTCCTAGTGAGATGGGGAGATTCAGAGAGCTGAGAGAAAAATCAACTTATAAGGCACATTTGCTGGGCCTTTTTCAATCCAAATTTTCTAGGCTAGTCTCTCCACTTCTCTCTTTTAGGTTCATGGAGAAGGACACTTGTATTATATTTTTATTCTTGTATTCAATTATATTCAGAGCAAATCTAGACCCAAACTGTGACCGGGAACTGAGGAGAGTGCAGATACCTGGGGTAGAAAAGGCCTGGAGAGGAAGCTGGGTGTGTGGGTAGCTCAGCTCCCAGGCTTCACCGTAGGTTCAAACGCTGACCTTGTCACTTCCTGGTTGTGGACCAACCACGCAAGTCTCTTCACCCCGCTCAGCCTTAGTTTCTTGATCTGTACAATGGGACTCATAAGAATACCAGCCTCAGATAGCCCCTCTGAGAGAAGAAGATATGATTTAGTGTATGTCAATTATCTGGCAGAGGCTTCGAGGAGGGCTTGATGAATGCACTGTTCTGAAGAAGGCCAGTCCTTTCTAGAAGAGACGAGGCAGGCGTCAGTGAAGGTGCAGCCTGGGATGGGAAGAGGAAGAGGGAGAAAAGGCTGCGCACCAGACTCAAGAGCCATATGTGTAGCTACTCTGCTGGAAAGCATTAGTACTAACTTACAATGTCTGCAGAGAGGAGCTGGGCCTCTGATGATTAAGGTTTGGGGGGCATGGGAGGCAGGGAAAGGACAGAAGAACAAGGCAGGAGCTATTCATGACCCGGTCTGAAGGGCCCAGAGACCACTGGCCCTAGCTCCTGCTTGAGGAGAAAGGAGTGACTCTCCTTTGCAATTTCGTTAGCATCGGACAGGGGTCCTCCCTGGGCTGCTGGTGCTTAAGAACTGAAGTTGTAACCATTGACTTCCAGGTCCAATTCCCATAAGATGATACATCCATTCTGGGAAAGGAAATGTATAATTGTTGTCCCCCCAGCTCCCAGGCCATCAAGAAATGCTCATGGAGTGAATGGCTAAAAGACTAAATGGAGGGACTTCCCAGGTGGTTCAGTGGCTAAGATGTTGCATTCCCAATGCAGGGAGCTTGGGTTCAATCCCTGGTCAGGGAACTACATCCCATATGCTGCAACTAAGACCCAGTGCAGCCAAAATAATCAAGCAGTTAATTAATTTTAATCAATTAACTAAATTTAAATTTTTAATTCAATTTTAGATTAAATTAATTTAAATTAATTTGTTAATTAAAATTTTGTAAGCAATAAGCATTCTTGTTGTAAGCCACGGGTGTTAATAGTTCTTTGTTACATAGCCCTATCATGGCAGTAGGTAGCTGATACAAGGTCTTGTGCCAAATCCACCCCTGACTATTCCCACATTCCAGTTTTTAAGAAAAGGTGTTTTACTGAAACTAAGACCTGGGACTGTCAAATAAATAAAATAAATTTTTTAAAAAAAATTTTTTTAGAAAGAAATGGCATTCATTTTAAATTTTCAATTACAAATTCTCAGGCTTGGGCTTTAATTTCAAGGTTTGATTATTTAAAGCATGAGAAATAGATTGGTGCTTCTGGCTTCAAACCATGGAACTAGAGCAGACAAGGAGTAAGGGAGAACTTTTGTTAAGTCAGGTCTACATCAAAGCAATTTCCTAGTTAATGTGGAACACACAGATCTGGATTTAATGAGGCAAGGTGAGTGAGCTTCTTCTGAGAAACACTAAGGCAGGTTATTCCACAGCCCAGATGATCAGGCCAGAGTAGACAGCATTCATTCGCTCCTCTGTATACAGCATCCTCTGATACCCCAGAGGAAACCACCCCTGCTTCAATTACCCAAGACATCACTAATTAGCATATTCCATCCCCCAGCTACAGTGATTGGTTCAACAATGAGCATGTGTCCAAATTCTATCCAATCAGAGATTACTGTGGAACTTTGGCCAGAAATACTGAGAAAAGAAGGTCTCTGGCTATATAGCACAAGGAACTATATTCAATGTCTTGCAATAACCTATAATGGAAAGGAATATGGAAGATAATTTATATATATTAGTTGCTCACTCATGTCTGACTCTTCGAGACCCCATGGACTGTAGCCCGCCAGGCTCCTCTGTCCCTGGGATGCTCCAGGCAAGAATACTAGAGTGGGCCCATATGTGTATAAAACTGAACCAATATTCTGGACACCTAAAACACTGCAAATCAACTACACTTCAATTAAAAAAAAGAAGGTCTCTGTTTACTGGACTTAGAATTTTAAGGATGGAATGCCTAGCACTGCTGATAACCATCTTGCTTCACCAGGGGAAAGCCTGCCCAAAATGACAAGCTTCTGACATTGCTAAGACTCAGTGTTCCCACATGTAAAAAGAGATAATAATCGTGTCCCCTCTTAGAATTACTAGGAGAGTCTGAATGAGATAATACATGAAAAGCTACAGGGCGAGTGATCTGTAGGGTGATCTGTAAATGTTAGCTATTGTGATGAATTTGGTGTAACCATTGGCCTAAATCTGTATCTGATATTTAACTTGTAACTAAAAATAAACAGATCTATATAATGATGCTTTCCATCTGTACATGGATGCCAGTAAACATATTGTATGGCATCTACTTCCAGATGAGCTAGTACAATTCCAACCTGGTCTTTCCAAGCAAAGGGAATCCTAACTTTTAATCAGGCATGTCCTTTGACTTGCTCTAGTGAAGGAGAGGTTTGAAATGAGCCAGCCTGAACTCCCCTTGGTCACCAGAGGCACAGATGCGGCCACTGCAGAAAGGACCGTCTGCAGAGGGTCAGTTGAGTTTGGGTTAGGTTTATTCACAGGGTCATCCTCAGTGTCTCCCTCTCCTCCAGGGCTGTGTTTATTTCGAGGGAGGCTATAACAAAGTACCCTAGACTGAGTGGCTTATACAACAGAAATGTGTTATGTCAGAGTCCTGGAGCCAGTCTAGGAGATGTCACTTGTCAAGCAAGAAACATCAGCCTAAATTTCTGCCTTGGATCACTCGACTCAAGCCTCTAGGGAAAGGAGGGGCATGTCTCTTTGGAAAGAGGAAGCTTCCAGATGAGACATCAGCTCGTGCTGTGTTCCCAAGGAAGTGTCTGCTCCGTGGCAGTGAATGAAGCTAAGATGGCAAAATGTCTCCAGCAGCTCAACACCCAAAAGAAAAGGTGTTGTTGGTTCAAACACCTGGAGAGATCTGGGGATCGTTTTTAGGACAACACAGCTGCAGGCTGTCAGGGTTCAGTTTTCCCACTGCCCACTCACCCCCGCCCCCATAGCTCATCAGGTAGCCCTGTCTCGATTTACATAATGGAGTGAATGTGTTGACCCATCTCCTAGATCTCTGTAATGGACCTGGAGCAACTCGCATTTCAATAAAGGAAGATGTTTGCACAGCCTGTATGGATCATGAGGACAACATCCTCTTTTCACAAGAATGTTAGTCTCCATTTATTTATATCAAAAGCCTTATTCCCCCTTCCACACCCCTAAAAAGGAAAAGCAAACCATTTGGGGGCTGTAATATACCAAGAGGCCCCCAGGAAGTTTTTAAGCTAGGGGATGATCTTGCTCAGAGTTGACCCATAGGTTCTCTCCCACTGGATCTTGAAGATGACTCAAAGAATGGTCCAGGAACTTCCCTGGTCGTCCAGTGGCTAAGACTCCATACTCTCAATACAGGAGGCCCAGGTTCGATCTCTGGTTGGAAAACTAGAATCCACATGCCACATACTGAGCCTCTGCTGCAGGGCCCGGGAGCCACAAGCACTGAGCCCACGTGCCCCAACTCCTGAAGACGGGTGCCCTGGAGCCTCTGCTCTGAGAAACCTGCAGACCGCAACACAGAATGGCCCCCACGCACCACAGCTAGAGAAAAGCCCGCGCAGCAATGAAGACCCAGCACAACCTAAATAAATAAACAAAATTATATTCGTAAAAATGGTCCAAAAGTCAAGGTGGCTGACTTACAGGTTGGGAAATCTGAACTAAGCCCTTTCATCTCTCTGGCCACATTCTGGCCGAAAGTCATTACCATCTGTTTGGATCTGGGTGGGCAGAGGGTCAAGCAAGTGGTCGCTCACACCAGCCACAGTCCAGTTCTCACATCTCAGCAGCCCCGGGCGCTTGCTTTCGTTCTTGTGCCAACCGTGGCTCCTGTGACGCAGCTGAATGCCCTGTGAAAGGCGTTAGTGGACTTGGGTGACCGTGGGTGAGTTACTAAACTTCTCTGAGCCTCATTTTCCTCTTCTGCGAAATGGACCAACTCTTACCTCCCTTCTAGGACTGCTGAGAGGATTAAGTAAGATATTCATATTTATCACTTAGCACACCACCGACAGAGGGCCAGCAGATGTGTCGAGAATCATCCTTCTTCCTCTCTGTGGTCCATGTGTAGAACTGAGAAAGCTTGTTCCCTTTAACCCACAACAAAGCGTTCAGGCCTTTTAATGGAAAGCAAAAACAAAAAAAAGCCAGCCCTCAGTAGATTAGTTCTTAAGTGATGAGACTTGAACACCCACCTTGTAGGGAGATTTCGAAGATTATAAGTAAGGCTTGAGGAGTGCCTGGCACACCACGTGGAGAAAAGCACAAAGGCAGGAAATTGAGTGTAATTTCAAGCCTAAGTAGCGAATCAGATCGAGGGACTCATGAGACGACATTTGCTAAGCTTTAGTCACTGCTGTTCCCTTTACACCCCGCTTCAGCTCAAATGTTGGCACTTAGTTAATGCCCCGTGGGTCTAAAGCTGAGACTATCTTTTCCATCCACTTCTCTGGACCAGCTGGAAGAGATTTGAGCTATACCTGAAATTCATGTAATACTCGAACCCCATCTTATTCCAACCTCCAGGGCTATCAAGCAGGGGCTTGTGATCTCAATAGATATTGGCAGAGTGTCTATTGTGTGCCCAGAACTATTCTTCATGCTGAAGCTGAAATAGTGACCAAAATCAGTAAACATCTCTGCCCTCAAGAAGCGCAAATTCTAATGTTAGGCTGCTCAACCACAAATGAAAAAGGGGCTTGGACAACTCGGTATCAGTTGCATCCTCCCTGGTTTTCTCTCCAGTGTTGATCTGGAGAGGATCATGTGGGTCTTTACTTGCAAATAAAGGGTGGAATCTATTTATTACCATTATTATCAGGACCATGTTAGTCACTCAGTCATGTTCAACTCTTTGCGACCCTAGGGACTGTAACCTGTCAGGCTCCTCTGTCCATGGAATTCTCCAGGCAAGAATACTGGAGTGGGTTGCCCTTCCCTTCTCTAGGGGATCTTCCCAACCCAGGGATTGAACTCAGGTCTCCTGCATTTCAGGCAGATTCTTTACCGTCTGAATCACCAGATAGAATCTGTCCACATGGAGAGGTAAATAGAGATACCGACTCATAAACACAAAGCTCAAGATACAGAAAAGGATTTGAGTATGGCCATTGTAGCAGGCATTTTACTAAATGTGCCACTTAACTAAAATTTAATCCTCACAACAACCTATGAAATGGATACTGTTACGGTCTCCTGTTTATGGATAAGAACATATATATGGAACATATACAGATAGAGAGAGGGAGAAAGTGAGCACCGGTTAGCTATAAACCCAGAGCATCCAGTAACTACTCTCTGGAAAGACCTGGTCTAATAATGAGTCCAACAGAGAAGGAAACAGAGCCAAAACCCGAAGAGACATCATTGAGGTCCTTGATGCACATGTGCCTGAGGCCGACACACCCTTAGACCTTCCAATGCAATGAGCCAATAAAGTCCTCTCCTTCTAATTTTTTTCTCACTTAAGCCACTCTGAGTTATGCTTCAGTCATCTGAGTGGACTAAGTTGAGAACTGCATGGGTCCTGACAATTACTGCCATGTTCTATGACCCCTAGGTTCAGGCACTCCGGTTAGCAACAGGTGTATGAAAATAAATATGATCCAGTTCCTACTCTCAATGGTTTCACCACAGCCTAATAAGAAGATGGACATAAAACATTTACAATACAAGGCCTTCTGATTTTTCCTCAACCTCTCCTCCTTGCTTGAAATAGCCTCTCTTTCTTTCCACCTACCTATCCAAATTCTCATCTCATTCTGGCTTAGAGGGGCCAGCCCAAGTTCACACTCCTTCATGAGTCTTCATTGACCACTGATTCCAGAAGGATCAAACCATGAAACATCCCTGGTATTTGACACTGCATACACCCTATCCTACCAACTTCGTTCACAGCTCATGTGGGTAAAATGTATAGACACTGATTGGTAATCATAATTAAGAAATGTTTTGGAATTCATTAAATCATGTAAGTAGTCTAGTTGGTGATTGGAAGGGCATGTGATAATGAGGGTAGGGGGTTAATGGCATTTGCCAAGAGAGAGTAGCTGATAAAAGATTTTCAGATGACCATGAATTTCTCAGGCCTAAGAAACCATTAGAAACATCTGACAACATTAAAGGCATCTTGAAGCATGAATCTGAGCCAGAAGCTATTTAGAACAGTTTAGCCTGATTAAAAATGACTGCATTTCACCAAATCCTAAAATCTTTACCTAAAAATTATGATGAGTTACACTCATTGGGGATTAGTCACCCTTCTTGTGTGATAACCACATGTGTAGATGACAACACTTCTGTGAATTTGCCAAGAAGGCAACAAGAAGGCAGTGCTTCAACCCACTTTCCACTATTATTTTTTGTGGTTTGTGTGTCATCATCTTGGATCTAAATAAAGCCTAAATCCATGCCTGTATATGGCTAATCACCAGGACCATAAAATGGAGACTGCCATGAACAGACAGTCTATATGCTTTATATTAGTCTGCTCAGCTTGCCATAGCAAAGTACCTCAGACTGGTGTGGGTGTGGGGTGCTTAAACAGCAGAAATTGACATGAAAATCACAGTTCTGGAGGCTGGAAGTCCAAGATCTGGGTTTCTTCTGAGTGCTTTCTTTGGCTTTTAGATTGCCACTTTCTCCCCGGGTCTTCTCATGGTCTTTCCTCTGTGTTCTGTGTGTGTCCTAATCTCTGCTTCTATGGGGACACCAGTCAGAATGGACTAGAGCTCGCCTGTATGACCTCATTTTGCCTTAATTACCTCTTTAAAAGACTTGCCTCCAGATACAGTTACATGCTGAGGGACCAGAGGTTAGAAATTCAACTTATGAGGTTTTAAAGGACACAATTCAGCCTATAACATACTTCTACTTACCTGTTGAGGACAGTAGGATGTGCCAGGCACTTGTTCAGCAAACACTTAACATGCCTCGTCTTATTTAATTCTCACAATAACCCCATAGAGATGACATAATTATTCCCATTTTACTGATGGGGAAAACTGAGGCTCAAAATGTAACTTGGAGAAACTCACACAGCTGCTAAATGTTAAAGCCAGGATTTCATTTAGGTCTGACTGACACCAAATCCTATGTTTTCAACCATCACCCTCTGGCCATTCCTGTGGTGCTTTTAAGTGTAAGCAGATAAACTTTAGGAAAACAGGTTAATATTTCTACAGTCATTTTCATGAGCATTATTTTTTAAAAAGACTAACCTACTAAACTCATGTTGCTTAGAATGAGCCCAGAGTGGATATTCAGGTCTAGAAAAGTGAATAAAAAAGAAAATAGGGACTTCCCTGGTGGTCCAGTGGTTAAGACTCTGCACTCCCAGTGCAGGGGGCTCAGGTTCAATCCCTAGTCAGGGAACTAGAACCCCCATGTCATAATTAAGAGTTTGCATGCAACAGCTAAGATCCAGTGCCGCCAAATACATAAGTAAAGAAATAACTATTTTTTAAAAAATAGAATTGAGAGAGCTTAGATACAGAAAAAATCATGAAGTGAGTTTGATAAGCACTAAATCTAAGGAAGGAATGATTTTCATAAGATATAAATGCACACAAACTCAGGACCAAGTCCCCACAGCATGCCTTGTCAGCTTGACACCCATACACAACTCCTTAAACTGCACTTAATCTCCAAATAATGACATCAACAAAGCAGTACTTCTGCCTGACATGATACAACTACCCTACGCACTGCAGATAGCAGGCTCCCTCTTACCCCATCCAAGGATGCATGCATGTGTGCGTGCGTGCTAAGTCACTTCTGTCAT
Organism: Odocoileus virginianus; assembly: GCF_023699985.2. NCBI lineage: Eukaryota > Metazoa > Chordata > Mammalia > Artiodactyla > Cervidae > Odocoileus > Odocoileus virginianus. The sequence goes on along the minus strand of NC_069685.1, from coordinate 56,304,092 downwards.
GTTCAACTCTGTGCAACCCAATGGACTGTAGCCTGCCAGGCTCCTCTGTCCATGACATTCTCTAGGTAAGAACACCGGAGTGTATTGCCATTTCCTTATCTTAATTGAGGGTACAAACCCCCTTTTCTTTCTTTAAGGAATGCCCAGTCTCCATTCTTCCCCTAGCTGATTTACACAAATAAAAAACATCTATTTCTTCATTGACTTGCTTCCAATCTCTCTCTTTCTTTCATCCTCCTCTCTCTCTCTTTCTCTCTCCAACCCAGTTCTTTCCATACCATCTTTGGAAAACCAAGCCAGCCAGTGGTGATGGTGGTTTAGTTGCTAAGCTGTGTCCAACTCTTGACACCCCATGGGCTGTAGCCCGCCGGGTTCCTCCATCCAGGGGATTTCCCAGGCCAGAATACTGGAGTGGGTTGCCATCTCCTTGTCCAGGGGATCCTCCCGACCCAAGGATCGAACCTGTGTCTCCTCATTGCAGGCAGATTCTTTACCACCTGAGCCGTCACGGAAGCCAGTGTACCTTTAGGACGTGGCTGAAAGGGTACTTTTGGACCCTGGTTCAGCTTCTTTCTGATTTTCTCCCTTTCCCAGAGGAGATGTTGCATTGTTTCCTGGCAACCAGCAGCAATCAGCATCTTTCATCAGTTCTTTCACTATGGATTCTGGGGCTTTATTAGCAAATGAAAATGGCCCGAGTCCAACTGACATCAGTAGGGTCTCGGCTAGGAGCGGGCTGGAGCATTTCCGGTAGGCTCCAGCCTCAGACAAACCAGTTTGAAGAGAAGCCAGTTGGCTACTAGTGAGCTATTTTTGACATAAAAAGAAGCTGAATTTAGCCGATAACTGATTGAAGAAATTTCAAACACAACTGGTTGGGGTTATAACATCTTGGCAGCAGTGGCAGAGAGACAAAGGCAAGACAATGAATTTGGTCAGGCAAGATGTTTTGCAAACAACTAATTAAACTCCCCATCAAGTAACCAATTGTTTGTAAAACAATGGTTGGATACAGTTCTATCTCTGTATTTTCCTCTCCCTCTCATCTTTTTACTACCTAAAATAGTTCATGTAGAAAAACAATGTCTTTGCATTTTCACGAACCTGAAGTTGGCACAGTAATTAGAAAAATTCCCTAGCACACCATTAGAATGTGTTCCCTTAACTCCTATAGAAAACCAATTTCAAAAGTTAAGTTACACTTTTTTCTAAAAAATTTTTGGATAGGTAGGCAACAGAAAAAAAAAAAAAATTGTTTCTAGATGTCCAGCCAAATCTAAAGGTACAGAAAACAATACCTTGAAATAAACCTCAGATCTTTTATTTTCAATAATTCATAAAGAAATCCCCTTCACCCACCTTTGTTTCTTCATAGCAGGCTTATGTTGCAAGGGTAAAAAGGGTTAAAAAAAAAAAAAAAAAGGAGAACTAGACACCCAGAAAGGTCGAGTCATCCGCCTAGGGTCACACAGCAGTCACCAACTGGCTCAGAGTGTCCCAATTCTATATTTTAAGGTTCTGCTTCATTTTGCCCCCTCTGGGTTGTCTGCTGTGGTTTGATATAAAAATTTAACAGGTTCCTATTGCAGGTTTTCAAGCCTATAAAATGATAACTAAGAACTGTCCGATTTGGGCCTAAAAGTCAAATGACTTTGGAAAGTGTATCCTTGATTAGACTATACCATCAACAGTGGTATAGTCTAATGCAGTAGTAATATTCTTACTATTCATGGCTACTAGTTATCAAGTGTTTACCATGTATAGGTCTTTTAATCCCCACCTCAACTTTTACAAGCTAGCTCTTATGTCCCCATTTTCTTATACAAAGGAAGAAAGTGAGGCCTGGTAAAGCAAAGGCTGCCTGAGATCACGTATATGAACATGACATTGAAAATATTTAGTGGGATTTCCTGGTGGTCCAGTGGTTAAGACTCTCCACTGCCAATGCGGAGGGCTAAGGTTCAATCCCTGGTTAGGGAGTTAATATCCTACATGCCATGTGGCATGGCCAAAAAGAAAAGAAAATGTTTTTTATGTACACTGAATTCAGCAGTGTCATACTTTAAGTTCCCCAAATTGTTTTGGGTATCTACTCGATAGAAACTGTTGTGCACAGAATAATAACTGGTATATAAGCAGGAGCAAGTAAAATGTTCACTGTATCATTGTTTATAGTGGTGAAAAATAGAAACAATCTACATATGCATCAACAGAGAAAGTGACCTTGGGCTAGTTCCTTAACCCTGTATGCCTTAGTTTTCTTATCTGGATCATGAGAATAACAGTAGCAACTATCTTGGCAGTCCAATGGTTAAGACTTTGCACTCAGTGGTCACAGGTTCAATCCCTGGTCAGGGAACTAAGATTCCACTTGCTGAATGTCATGGCCAAAATCAAACAGACAATAGCAGCTATCTCATAGGTATAAGAATAAAGTGACTGATACAGAAAATGCTTAGAACAGTGCTTGATACATGGAGAGTGGTATGCATGTGTTAGCCACAATTTATTAGTCTAGAATGAATTGCTGTGTAGCAACCAAAGTGAATTAAATATATTTATATAATATTCTCAATTATGTCACATATCTATTTAGCAATATATATTAAACTCAGAAATTAACATTGAGTGAAAGAAGCAACTTAGAGAACTGTATGCAGAGTATGAGCTTCATGCAAATTCAAAAAATACCAACCAAATTTCTGTATGGCTTTTGGAGAAGTGCATATTTTATAGAAATATAAAAATGTGGATTGCTAGGCTTCACCAAAATTACGATAGTGGTTACTTCTAAGGAAAGGAAAAAATATGGAGATGAGATCAGAAAAGGGAAAAGCACTTCAACTTTATAATATTTTACTTCTGTTAGTAAAAAAAAAAAGATTTCAAACGGATATGACCACATGTTAATATGTGAAGTTCTTTTTCTGGGTGTTAAGTACACAGGAATTAGATCTATTAATCTATGCACTATGTACTTAAAGACTTTTTTCCAAGTGCAAGGAAAAAGCACACAGAGCTTTTGTTTATGTTGCTATGAGAGGTTTGCACTCAGCATATTTGTGATCTTGCTGTCTTCCTATGTTTTTGGCTTCTTTCCTGGAAGGCTGGAGGGATGGATTTGACTTACTAATAACCAAGAAAGAAAAAAGCATCATTTACCATCCAACTGTACAATGATCTTTGCAAAGAACTATGAAATTGTTTACAAAACACATCTCCAGGGAGGAACCCAGCATTCATTGTTTATCATCTCCGTAAGGTACGGAGACTTCCAGCCACACCCCAGAACCCCGACCCTGGCCTGAGACAGCCCTCCACTGCCAACCTGCCAGTTCTCCCAAAAGAATACAGAGGAAACAGCATCTTCCCATGGCCACACAGAAAACCATGGTGCAGAGGTAGCAGTCAATTTAAGTAAACAGTGTTAGAACCCACTTATGCAAGGGAATGAATTTTTATCCAGAAGAATTCATTTAAAAAATCAGTCGTTGATAGTATGTATTGTTGTTGCTGTTTAGTCACTAAGTCGTGTCTGGATTTTTTGCAACCCCAGGCTCGTTTAGCCTTCCAGATTCATTGGTCCATGGGATTATAATGTGTGTGCTACAGCCTTAAATTTATTTAAATTTAAATTCATAAATGTCACTCTGCTTTTTAATATGACCACAAACATTATCAAGTTTAATACAAATTTCACTGCTTAGTGAGGCCAACCCACATTCAAAGCAACCAGATTCTGGGTTCAGGCGTTACCTTCAACTTTTGATAACACACACAAACACACATCTGAGCAACAGAAATATCAGCTATATTTTGTAAACACAACTCTCATCTCATCTATTTGTAAGAAGCCAAAATTAGATATCTTTAGCATCATTCTGTTTTTCGAGCATTGCAAATTCTAAGATAGTTGTTCTGATGGTAGAAATTTAATTCCTCACTTATTTTTCCAGCAATGGTCTGGATGAATAATTTATTACTCACTCTAATATTTAAAGCTAATATTCATTGCACGTTTTCTTTGCAGCAGGCAAAATCCGAGATGCTTAGCATGTTTTGTTACACTTACTTCTCATAGGAAACCTTTAAGGCAGGTAACCACCCCATTTTAGAGATGAGAAAACCAAGGCAGAGAAGTTGAGGAACTTGCCCAAAGTCACAGACCAAAAGAGTCTCAGCCCAGTATGTGAATCCAGGCACCTGAGCTCTCACACTGTAGGCCATGGCTATACATTGAGTCTAAAAGTTTCAATTAAGAAGAAATTAATTATGCATAGATTATGTTCAGAAAATATACAAGAAAGGAGCCACAGTTGGGATTGCCCGGGGAAGAAGGAACTGAAAATCTGTAGAAGCAGCTGAGATGGAGACAGATTTTCACCATGTAACTTCTGAAACAGAGTTTGAATTGAATTTTTATAATACGCACGCATATACAGAACTGACACACCTTAGCATTTTGGATGTACAGTGAGCACCTTGGATATCCTCGGTGCTCAAGTGCTATTTGCTGACTTGGCCATGAGTTAGTACCAGCAGCCAATAAACAGGATTCCTGGTATCTTCCTGGGGCGTTGCTCTGGTAGCAAAGGAATGCATTTGAAGTTGAAAGGCATCACACGCAGAAGCCCAATCCTCAGATAACAGGAAGTTTGGTAACTGCCCCAGCTCCTATGTTAAAGGACTCCCCACAGGAATTCTAGCTCTGCATCCGGATCTTAACCGAGCAATTTTCCAAAACCATATTCTCACACTCCATTACCTTTCAGGGCTTAGAGCTGGCTCCAGGAATGAAGACCAGCTAGGATTTATGGGAATGGATGTAGGAGCTGGAGCAAGAAAGGAAAGTGAAGTCGCTCAGTCGTGTCCGACTCTTTGCAACCCTGTGGACTGCAGCCCACCAGGCTCCTCCGTCCATGGGATTCTCCAGGCAAGAGTACTGGAGTGGGTTGCCATTTCCTTCTCCAGATCCCGACCCAAGGATTGAACCCAGGTCTCCTGCATTGCAGGCAGACAATTTAACCTCTGAGCCACCAGGGGACAAGACAAGAGATGGGACCAAATCCTCTTAAAGCCCCGGGTCCATGGACAGGTTTCCTATGAAGAAGGGCTGAGGGACGTGCCTGAGCTCCTCCTGTCACCCAGTCCACCTCTCAGTGCCATCTGCTGCCACGTAGTCTGGCCAATGATCTTGGGATTTACACTGGAACCTAGTTGACCTGCCTTGGTCTGGACCTATTTGTTCTCTTTCAAGTATTTTATTTGCACTCATCCACTTTTGAGTGGTAGAGCATGGGGTGAGAATCCCGGGACAGGATAGGAGGTGGAGGAATTAGAAAAAGAAAAAAACTGGACCAAGAGGAGGATGCTGAAGTGGAGATCAGTTAAATTGCAGTTATTTGGTTTAGGAAACAGGCTCTCTGGGATAGAAAGCATCTTACCAAGTGTACGGCCTTGAGCAGGAGATGTGCCTCTAAGAGCCTCAGTTTACCCACTTGTAAAATGGGTTTGAGTGTGCCTCTATGGGAGAACTGATGTGAGGATGAAATGAGATGTTTTGGAAGTGGGTTGGCCCAGCCTCTGTGCATGGTGAGTGCTCATCAGGTGGTGACTAGGATTCTGGAAGAGAAAGGAGGACAGAAGAGAGTGATACGGGGGCTGCTGGGGAAATGACCACATGGACAACAACCACTTTCTTTAATTTTTTCAATTCATTTAAAAATTATTTGGGGGGACTTCCCTGGCAGTCCAGTGGTTAAGACTTGGCCATCCAGGGCAGGGGGCGTGGGTGCAATCCCTGGTCAGGGAACTAAGATCCCACTGCCATGGGGCATGGCCAAACACTAAAAATAAATAAGAAGAACAATAAAATACTTAAAAAAATTATTTTGGCACAAACATGCAAAAGGCAAAATGACTGAAAGAGTAGGAAAGAGTAGAGTGAAAGTAAATTTTCCTCCCTTAATAGCAGCTAGCCTCTGGGAGTAACTATGGTGACAGGGTTCTACATGCCCTTCTGTAGAGCCTGTGCTGTGCTGGGCTTAGTAGCTCAGTCTTGGCCAGCTCTTTGCGACCCCATGGACTGTAGCCCACCAGGCTCCTCCGTCCATGGGATTCTCCAGGCAAGAATACTGGAGTGGGTTGCCGTGCCCTCCTTCAGGTCTGCAGCACCTACACACCCACAACTGTACACACTACACACATGCAATTATATTTTCTCTGGCACATTGTAACATCCTTTACAAACCCTCCTGTCCTTTGGTTTTAATCATTTTTTACTTACCTCTCAGAGATCTTTTCTTATCTGTACATACAGAAAGCCCTCCACCTTTTTTTCTAACAGCATATTTTAATACTCTTTTCACCACCCTTAGTTTAACCAGATCCCTATCGATATCTATTAAGTCGTTTACCCACTTCTGCTATTACAGCAGAGCTGTATTGACTATCCCTAGAGGTACATCATTTTGCATGTGTATGATTACACCAGTAGGATCAAGACCTCGGGGAAGAAAATGGCTAGGTTAAAGGGTTGTGCTCTCTTATTTTTAATGGGTCTACCAAATTGCCCCTGTATTCGCTGTAACCAGGTACCCACTCCCCACCAATGTTTCCCACACATTCATTAGCACTGCGAGTTAATTACATGTTTTCATCTTTACCAGTCTTCTTATAGGTTTCCAGCTTCATGAATACTAGGCAATCAATGACTATAAAAAAAAAAAATAGAACTCATCAGCTAGCTAGCTGCTCGGTTCATTCCAAAAAGTCAGACTAACAGAGCATGTGCTCAGGAAAACGAACATGGATGCGGCTACCCGCATTTCTTTCCTTGAAGCCAGCCTCCTTGATTGACACGCAGGCACACCCATGTCTCTCCATTCTTAGAAACACAAGTCCCCAGGGAACCTCCCCCTGCCTGAGGCTGCGATCACCCTGGTACTGCCACTGGCCCAGAGATGTCAACATTTTCTCCCTGTCTGGTCTGAATTGCAGGTTGAGTTTAAGGCCTGGGAGGAAATGACCTCTTATTAATAAGGAAGCTTTGGAAAGGTGGGTGGGGTGGAGGCTACTTATGGGGGCACAATGGTCAGATGTTAATATTCTCATCACTTAGGAGAAGGGGCCAGAGTGTAGAATTCTTACACTCTTTGTCAAACCAAAGGAGTCAAACGTTGGAAGATGAATGTTGGTGACTCGGAACAGCATATTAGGGAACATGAAGGTTTTCATTCAGGCATATTTATGGGGTTTATATTTACCTAATAAATATAACAATGGATGAACAGCTGTTGAGAAGAGGGAGACCTGGGCTCAGAGGGGAAGGAAAAAAAAATCTGACATCGAGGAAGGGAGTTAGGTGGTCTCAGAAAGATTTTAACATTGGGTGGTTTGTCTGTCTTCTTGAAATTCTTGCTAACTCTTGGCAAGGTTTTCTCCTGGGTTCTCAGATCACACAAAGATGGGAATCCAATGGGCAGTCCAGGTCTTGGTGGGTACATCTGCCTGATAACACACAGGGTGGACTGCTGATAGCTGGATATATACATATTTTTTTACCCTGTCCAAGTGTACAGTCCTGCTGCCTATGGGACGTTTGAGTTCTTATTAATCCTCCGGCCCGCTTCTCCTCTGCAGTACAGTGGGTCCTGGAAAGGTTGGTGCTAACGCCAGGGCTTAAACGCCAGGGCTTCTGGAGGCTGTTATTTAAGTGTCTGCTTCCCTCCTTCTGCTTTTCTCCAGGCCAGTGGGACCTGCTTTAGTTGGATTTCTTGTAATCAAGAAAGTGTAAGTTCAACTGCTGCACATTCCAAGTCTCCAAGAAGTGGAGAACCTAAGTACAAAGGAAAAAGGAGGAAAGGTGGAAAAGTAATTTTTTAAAAAGAGGAGAGGGTGAGGAACAAAAAGAAATGCAAAATAGTTTAAATAATGAAAAAGACTTTACAAAGAAGGGGGGTGTTGAAACACCTTAAAGGTGAGGACAAAAAGAAGAGAAAGAAAAAAAGAAAGATGACAGGAGGGAGACAGGGAGGGACTGGGAGGAGAGAAGAGCGGAAAGGAAGGGGGTAAAAAAGATAAGACCTGGAGAAGAAAAGAAAGAAGAGATCCAGAAAAAGCTAAGTGATGAGAAGTGAAGTCAAAACAGCCCGGTAACTGAAATGTTGCCGAAATTGTCTCCAACGCGCTCCACTTTTGTAGTCGAAGAGACATCTAAAGGAGAGTTTGCCCACCGCTAGGCATAAAAAGTATCTTCGATTAAACCTAATTTTAGCAAGCCGGAGCTAAAAGGAATCTCCTGAGAGTGTGGGGTTCCCGGGTGGGTCGGGGAAACAGGGCCCCAGGTCCCGCGGTTCTGGCTGTGAGGCCTGACGGCTTTGGGCGCCAGAGATCCGCCTGGTCTCTTCCTCTCAGCCTGGTGAGGCCACCCGGTTTGGGACACCGTCTTTTCCAGCGCCCGGGCGCCCCGGCTGCCGCGCCTGGGGATGGAGTCCGCGAACGCCCAGGGCGCATTGGCGCGCGGCGCGCCGGGCTCGGAGTCAGCTTGGAACCCACAAACCCGCCTTTCTCCTGCGACCGCGCTTAGGCCTCTTTACAACACAAACCTATAATTTACACATTTTGATGCCGCCTGTAATTTCGCCCTCCGAGCTTCGTTGTCATAAAACTCGTGGGGCCGGGCAAAGGGACCCCCCACCCCAACCCCCGCAAGGCACCCGCTCTCCCAGAAGTTCCCTGCGCTGCTACAAATAATCGCGTGGAAAGCGGCCAAGAATAACTAGAAAATAAACACAGCTCCCCGAGCCTCTGAGAGAAGGCCTTAGTAGGTCCCTCCCCGTCTTCCCACCTGGCTCTAGGGACCCCTGGGAGGCAGGGAGACTGTTCCGAGGGCTCGGGGCTCACAACCCTACCCGTCACCCTAGAACCATTCCTGGATCTTGGTTCAAACTGGTGACCCGCTGCCTGGCCTTTGTCCCCGCCGTCTTTCCTAGCGAGGAAATTGTCTGACTTCCGACCTCTTTCCGAGGGGGAAAAAAAAAAAAAGAACCACGACAACAAAGAACCAACGCAGACCCCAAAGAGTTTTTTCCTCTAAACTCTGGGCTTTTTACCCCGAGAAGATAAGAGACCTGCACCTCGCTCGCCTCTTAACAGCCTGAGGTCTGCGCGTGTGCGCGCGCCAAGGGCGGCGCAGAAGCGAGATGGCTGCGGGTGTGCCCTAGTTTGTGAGTATATAATGAAGTGTCTACGCGCTAACACGAGTGCAAATAATTGTGTGTGCCCCAAGACGATTCTGTCCACAGAGATAATAGAAATATCCGTGCCAGAAAGTGCAGAAAACGTAGGCGAATGGTTACGGATGTGAGAAGAATTCCAAGCCCACGCGCCGACGCGCTCGGATCTGGGGTGCACAAGTACCTCTATGGGGGTGTGATTCTTTGGGCCAATTGCTCGGTGTGCCAGCGATTTGGTGTTCTCACCACGCGTCTACCGCTGCAAGCAGTTGTGCGGCTGCCTTTAGAGGGCCAAAGAAAGGGTTCCCTTAAATCATTTCTCGAGGGTTGGTCACAGAGACCATCCGCGGGACTGGCCACGTCCGGAGAAGCCGCGCGTAAAAGAAAAAACTAGTCTTGCTTCCAATCTTGCCATCTCCAAGCGGGCTCTGCCGGCTTCTGGCGCGGATGGGAAAGCAGAAAGTGGAAAGAATGGGTTGGTATATTTTCAGGTTCTCTCTTGGCCGCCCCCAAGCTTCCCCGAGGTCGGCGCGATCCCAGCAGCGGCGGGGGTTTGCATAGCACTGCCTCGCGCTCAAATTCCCTCCGACGCACCGTCTCCTTGGTGCCCGAGGGCTACTGGGTGCCACCCAGAACGACCGGACGCAACCAAAGATTCCCGCCGTCCGGGAGCCTCCTGAAACCTTCCCCGAGCGGGATGCAGCCGGCTCAGAGCAGCGCCACGCGGTGAAAGCGAAAGTTCCTGTGTTTTGCCAAGCTTCGTGCGCGCGCGCACCGCGAAACCCCAGCAGGCAACCGCTGGAGAAAAAGTGGGAGAGCAAGCCCAAGTGTCCCCTACGGGCACTGCAATGGCGAAGCACGTCCTGGCTAAGGCAGTCCGTCCCTCCCAGTGCGCACACGTGTGCCCAGGATTATAATACAATATAACACATCGTAATATCGGATATTATACCGCGTTTACCTTCCATTAGGATGTGTATATTGTGTTAGGCTTGCTTATGTGTTTGTTACGACGTGCTGTGATATTGTATCTCTCGATCTCACTGCCATGTGCCAGGCACCTACTTATTTGATCTGCACAACCACCCCCGAGGCAGGACTCACTTCCACTGCGCAGGGGAGGCCCAGAGAGCATAAGGCAGTTGCTCAGAGTTACCCAGCTAGAAAAGGGCAGGGCTTGGATTGGAACCCACCACCTAACACTTGCAGGAGGAAGCAGACATCTACCCATACAGCCGAAGTAGGAAGATACCCCACACCACACACTGCTGTTTCTGGAATAGCCCATCAATATATATATATTTTATTATGTTGGCACCATCTGGCCAAGATGTGCACTGCCAGCATGCCCTCTGCAAACCTCCAGCTGAGAACTCAGCCATCAGAACTGACTGTGGTCTGGCTATTCCCTCCTCCTACTACCCCCTTCCTTGGCTGGTTCCTCCTAACAGCCCTGTGAAGGAGGCGTTGTTATCATTGTTATCCTGGTTCACAGATGAGAAGGAGTTCAGAGAGGTTAAATAGCTTGCCCACAGTCACTTAGCTAGTAAGCAGAGTGATACAGTTCAGGTATTCAGACTGTAGAACCCTGGATTTTGATAACTGCATTCCCAACCCCACACGGAGGTATTTCAGTTTAACTGGAGCTCGTAGGTAGGTGGGGGACCGCTGGTGGGAAACAGATTCTAGTTTAGGGTTTGGGAGCTGGGAATATCCTTGGGATGCAATAAAACCTCAGCATCTTCTCTCTAAGGGGACGGCGATCTATGAATCCCGACTATAAAGTCTCTAGAACCCCAGTAATGATCCAGGGCCACACCTGTGACTTGGTTAACTTTCACAGGCTTCCTGCAGACAGTGAAGCAGTGGATAACCCCTAACCACATACTAACCTTCCTTCCTCTCTGTGTACTGCTGGCTGGGGCAAGGGGGACAACCCTAGACATAGTTTAATCTGCTCTTTCCAGCTGCAAAAGTCAAGGGACCACTGTGCCCTCAAAAATGTCCCCCCACAACTGGAGGACAGTAACCAACCCCAATCCTCAAGGAGCCCCAGAGGAGGAGACTTCTAAAATTCTATGTTTTCAGACTTTGCTGTTTCCAAGCAGAGATCTACATCTTTGAGATGAATGAAGAGCCAGTGTCCCAGACTGTTCCACCCCCTGCACCCCAGAGTGAGGGTGGGTTTTCCTTTCCAACTATCCAAATTTTGGGGGAACCCCTGTGCATTGCTAGTGTAGACCCAGTCTCTATCCTTGGGCTGCATCAGAGGTACAGAGTTGCCAAAGAACCCCTCTCGCCTACGGGAGGCCCTCCAGGAAAGGGAAGAATCAGAAATTGGCGCCTGGGCTGCTGCAAAGCCATATCCGCTCTGGGTGAGAGCGATCTGACCATCTTTTCCCGAGGCTGAAAAACTGACCAAATCGTCCCATACCCTGAGCCGATGCTCCCACTGCCCACTCGCCTTCTCTGGGTTTGGGGGGCTCTAGGCTGCTAAGTGCAGGGAGAAAGTTGTTGAAAACAAACACACACTTCATGGGGGGAGGGGTTTGTTTGTCTTTTGCCTTTCAAGATAAAAGGTGTCTCTACATCTTCCTTGAAAGAACAGAGGCGAAAAGAACTCAGAAAATTATTGAGAGATTCTGAGCTTTGCTTGCCCTCTCCCATATACACTTAATTATCTCAGTTGTTAGGGAAAATTTAGAGAACTAATTTCTGGACAGCCAGAAGGAGCGCTTTAATTTTTCTATGTCTGTGTGTACATGGGGTGGGGTGTTGTGTGTGGTGTGTGGGGAGGGGGTGGTACCTCCATTTTGAAAACCTAGCTCTGAGGCTCTTTCTTAGGTTGAGAGAGCACCCTGAAACCCCACAAACTCTGAAAATCAGAGGTCAGAATGAACCCTCCTCATCAGCCTCACACCGCATCCATTTTTCTCTCCCGCCTTCCCACCCTCGGGGAGCGCTGGAAATTTAGCAAAGGAAGACATTCTCAAAGCATCTGGAAAATTCAGGAGACTGTGTAATCTTCAGAGTCATAGCCGGAGGAAGGGACCATTCATTCTTGCTAATACAGTCTGGAGAGTTGTCCCCATAAGAACAGTTTGGGATCCCCTGGCAAAATCAGTAAATTCTGGAAAACTCAGGGTAACATCTGGATACTTGGCAATTTCGCCTGGGTAGTTCAAGAGACACAGGGTAGGAGAATTTGTAGATTTCTAGCCACAGTAAAGAAAAAAAAAATTTTTTTTCTGGTTGTTTTTCGTTCTGTTTTAATTCAAAGTGCGCGGTTTGAGCTGCAAGTCTGCCCTGGCCAGACTCGATAGGCACTGAGAACATGGTCCTAGCGGACACTTTTTCTCAGAGGCCAAGGTGCACCCCCCTTCCCCGGGGAGGGGGTGCGTAAATATCTGTCTCTACAGGGGCCGAAGGGGGAAGGTTCCTCAGAAAAGAAGGTCGCTGGGTGCAAGCGAAGAACATTTGCCCACGCACACCAAGAAAAGATGACATAAGTGGCGGAGACAAGAGTTGCCCGGCCTAAATAAAGGGTCCTCCTGAAGCGTGGGCCGGAGGGATTGCCTCACACTTCGGAATCGGGCCCAGACACGTTTAGAACTGTTTTGTTGGACGCCTGCCCCGCTAGGGCGACAGCAGCAGCCGCCGGCCTGGGCGAAGCTGCGCTCCAGGTCACAGGCTGGCGCTCAGCGACGGCCACAGAGGCGTCCTTCGTGGAGGGGAATGTCTCCAGCCTTTGCGGGGTTTTCTTTTGATCTTTTTTTTTTTCTTGGCGACTTCCACGTTTGCGTGCCTCGTGGGGGCGGGATTCTGTCTGCAGCGCCCTGGCCCTGGCCAGAAAGGCGTTAAGGAATTGCTCAGGCTACAGTTTGGCACCAAATTAGACAGTTTCTCTCAACGGTTTCCACTAGTGATCAGTGGGCTGGGGGATAGGACGGATAGCCCTCCTGGTCACAGCTGGGTCCCCAGGGTTCAGAATGGAGACCAAAACTAATGGGCTATTTATTGAATCAATGAATGAATCCAGAAATCAGACTTTCAATCTTCAAGTGTATCCTAATTCCCTCCCTCCCGGAGACTGAAGGTATCTCTCTGACGTCCCTTCTGTAGGATAACAGGGCAGTCTTGTGGCCCCTGCCAGGTTCTCACAACTCAGTCCTAACAAGTGAAAACCACAAAAACATCTGCCACTCATTGACCACCTACGCTTTTCATCGAGCTTTATATTCATTTATCGGGGGTAGGTGCTGGTTATGTTCCCATTTTACAGACGAGCAAACTGGAGCCCACACAGGCTAATTAACTCGGTCTGCCTAGTCCCTACAGGTCTTTGATGACGGTGTGAGTCTTTTGCTCTGGATGTCGGCATCGCTCCAGGGTACGATGCGTGCAGGGGCCGTTGGCCACCCATTTCTTCAGCTTGCTACAGTTTTACACAAGTCCTTCCAGCCACTCGGAGAGTCCACTGCTCCCCTAGCTGAATGTCTGAAGTTAAACAGTGCAGCCAAACTAAGCCTGGAAACTTGAAGGAGCCATAACTAGCTCTAAATGTCCAGATCAGGCCTGGGACCCATAGCTACTTGGGCATTCATATTCCTTCTCCGTTGCGAGAAGGGAAAGGTTCGCCTGCGATTCTGACCAAGGCCGAGCTTAAATATGCTGCTCAAAATTCCTAGCGCCTGTAAGCATCTAGAATGTCTGCAGGTAACGGCCGGCCGAAAGGGTCCTGAGAAAGGTCACCCCAGGGGCGGATATGACCGATCTGAGCCCTTGTGCCTCCGCGCCGTGCGCCCCACCCGCGTCTTTACGCAGAGGCACAATTGCGCCCCGCGCGTACGCGCAAACCAGGGTCCTGCCGGCTGGTCTCCAATCCCGCCAGACTTCGGCCACTGCAAACTAGTCAACGTAATGAATGGAGAGAGAAAAGAAGGGGCGGGGAGGGAGGGGACATTGGGAAGGGGGTGAAATATCTTGGAAATAATACACCGAGAGAAGGAAATATGGACAACAGTTTATCAGCACCCCCGCCCCCATTGCCCGCATGTTTAAAACCCATAAGTAATTTTAGATTGTGTCTTCAGTTAATATATCTCTCTCCCTTTCCCGCGGGCTGACAGGGAAGCGCCGGGGCTGCAAGATGTCTGCAGAAAAAGGGTCTTTAAGAGTTTCCACATTGTTTAGCTACACAAACGTGTTTGTGGTTCCAGAGGCCCTCCCCCTCCCCCACCCGCCTCCGAATCTCATTTCACTTTATGACTCCAATTGTTTGAGGATGCCCGCGCCACATAAATCCTGCTTCGAGATTAATCTCTCTGCTCGCTTGCGCTGGGCGCAGTGATTTTTTTTTTTTTTTTTTTTTTTGAGTTCTTTAAAAGAGGGCGCCGGGCGGAGATTTATTAACAAGGAAAAATAGTTTATTTTTATAGTCGACCTCGGAAAAGTGGGGGGTGGGAGTGGGCCCGGGGCAGGGGAGTCGTTCAGATGGATAAACAATGAGGCTAAAGGGGCCTGGGTGTTAAAGACCACTTCAGCTGGCCGTGGGCTGGCGACTTGAACTTTTTTTCCTGGCGACCCGCAACTTGGATGTGGGTACCGAGCCAGGAGTGTGCGGAATCGCGCCAGTAGTTGCGCGGTGTGCCCATGGATTTGTGTCTGTGTCTACACGTGTGTGGATGAGTATCCCATACATTCCTGGGACAAGCCTCTAAAGAGAGAACGTGCTCCGAGGGGGGTCCCCCAAATCCGCCTTTCTCCAAGGCTGTGATCAGTTAAAATGAAGGTTTTTAACATCATTACACGGTTGACGGTCAGAGATCTGCGGAACACTGGATACTATTGGCAAACTTGTGTGTTTGCCAATAAAAAAACATTGGTGTCTTTTTCTGGAGAAAACTCAGTTTCAATTAGTTTCTTGATGGATCCAAAAGGTAAAAAATCCTCTAATTAAGGAAAGAGCTAAGCTGGGTCTTTCACCTTCCCAGTTCTGATGGCAGCTGTTCACTCCACCCGAGTTTTTTCCTTCAAACCAGGTTAGCTTGCTCCATTAAAGGGTATCAATGACCAGAGACCACCTCCTTAATCCCATGTTGGAGGTGATTTGGCCACGTAGTGTACTCATGACACTCAGGATTCTTAAAGCTTTAGCTTAAGATCCAAAGAGCCTGAGCTTTGCTTACAGTTTCTAACTGGCTGTCTGACCCTGAGCCAGCAGCAAAAGCTTCTCTGCGCCTCAGTTTCCCTTTAAACTTTTGGAAAAGACATATTGTTTTACATTGTGCGTGTGTGCCGGGGCTCGGACTAACTTGTGTCTTCTCTTTAACAGTAAACTGATTTTGAAAGTATATATAGGAGAACACAAACTCTATAATGTTCCACCTTGCATCCAGAATAAGACTTGGAGCTCTTGATGGGGAAGGGTGGTTCTTAACCTTTGGGGGTCTGTGAATCCCACTGAGAAGCAGATAAAAGGATGGACTTCCTCCGCACCATGAAAGAAAGGGAGGGGAACATTCAAATAGGCGATTCAGCATATAATTTTTCGGGGTCCCTGGGCAGGTGAAAGTCCCTGGCTTAAAGCGAAGAGACGGAGCGGAAACACTGACCAGTGCCCTAGGGAGGGACCCCAGGACGCCACGGGGCTCGGGGGCCACGTGAGCTGACTCTCCGGAGCCTCAGAGCAGAGCGGGCCGGCAAAGCAGGGTGAGAGGGTAAGAGGAGTTCGCCCGCCCCTCCTTTGATTCGCGGACCCGGGCGCAGCCGGAGACCGCCCGGCACCGCGGCGTCTGTCTGTCTGCGCGTCTGCCCGCGGGTCTCCCGCTGTCCCGAGTGAACTCGACACGCTCCGGGGGCGCGCGGCTGGCCCCATGCGAGGGCGAGCCTTGGGCACCCGGCTCTGCCTGCGATCTCCCGGGGACCCAGTCCCGAGCGACTTGTTTGCGATGCTGGTCTTAGAGGCTTGGGGATGCACTCGGTAGAAGTCTGGCACCCTTGGCGGCGGATCTCTGCCTCCCGCCGCCATTCTTCCCAAACTTCCTTCCCTGGGTCTGGGGACACCTGCTCAGAGCAGAAGCAGGCCAGGGTTCTGTTTATTTCCGCCCGGACCTTCCTTCGGGGGGAGCACTCATCCCAGAGCCGACTGACTCCCAACACAGTGCCCAAATTTCCGAATAATAACTGAGCCCCCCCAATATGGCTTTTTTTTTCTATTTTATAAGGATCTTACAAATCATCTTACTATTAATAAACTCCAACAACCCACTTAGTCGCGGTTAGCATGTCTCCCTTCAAGATAAAGGGGCCGAACCCAGAGAGGTTAAGCAGTCGGCCCAAGAGTGCACAGTAAAGAGTGGAGAACATGGATTGAAACTCAAGGCTTCAGACCCCAAATCCCTGTCATTTTCTATGCACCATGAATGATTAGCCTCTACTTTAGGGCTATTCACCCCCAAATCACAGGTACCCCAAAATGCATGCTGGCGCACAACTGAACACAGCATCGTCGCCTGAACCCGGGAGTCTTTGCCCAGCTGTGGGAAAGCACATCGGAGGTCGGGTACCCCAAGCAGGAGCCCCCTTGCTGACAACTTGGGGTGCACAGCGTGCGTCCCAGCACTGTCGCTCCTCTCCCTGCGTTCATGACATCCCCACTCTGAAGCTCAGGTGCTCCGAGGTTGCACAGGCCCCTGGCATCCCCGCTTGTGCTCTCAACCTCCACACCCGCTCCCCAGCTCTCCCGTGCCCATAAAGGGCCAGCATTTCACTGGCCGGTGGTAGCGAACGCTGCCCGGAAGCGGAGACGCATCCGTCCCTCCCCACCCACCTGGTGCCTTACCTGGCTGCCGGTGGATGGACGAAGGCCCGCGCACGGAGTCTAAAAGCTGGTGCCCGCGCACCGCGCCACAGATCTCTCCATGAAGCATCCCCTGGCCTCCAGCCGCGTTTCCGGTTTCCAGCACGGGGCGCCCCCGGAGTGGGCCCGATAAGCTATCGGCGGGCCGGGCCCAGGAGGGGCGGTCAGCGGCGAGCCTGGGCACCTCGGGCCGGCTCCCGGCTCCCGGCCCGGCTGCCTGCCAGCTGCCGCTCCGGACAGCAGCGAGATGCCTGCCGAGGTGTTTCTGGTTACAATCACCTCACACACAGGCTTGCATTCCGCCCCCGCCCCCCCCCTCACCCCCCCCCCTCATCCTTACCATTATGTCTGAAGTCACACCTTCTCCTGGGGACTGGGGAGCTTTGCCGGGGTGGGGGCGATGAGTGTCTGAGTACTGGGCCAAGGTTGTTAATCTATAGAGCCCCAGCAGGTCCGTAAAAAGGAATATTTTTGGTGGTCACAAAATCAACATTGGATAGATACATCATCTCCTTCTTCTATCCACCGGGAGTTAATTTCCAACCAATTTTTCCAGGACTGCTGTGTGTTCCTGATTTTCTGCAAGGGCCGAGTCTTACTGTGTTGTGGATTGATTTCTTTTCTTTGGGGGAAAATAGGCAGTTTGGGCTCTAGGAGAGGACTCTCAGGAGGAAGCTAATCTTGGGTCTTACGTAGTTTTAATGATTATGATGGTCGTGGTGGTGTTATAGTAGCTACCGTTATTGAGCACTTTTGTGTTTTAACCCTTCAAAAAAAATTGCCTACGAGGTGAGAACTCTTAATCTCCCTGTTTTGCAGATGAACCACTGGAGGTTTGAATAGTTGACATCCTAGAGTCACTCAGCTGTAGGAAAGTCAGCCCCACGTGGCCCTCACTGTGGCTCATGCAGGCGCACAGAAGGCTCATGATAAAGTATGCTGGGAAGTCTGACCCTTGATGGAGGGAGAGGATGCTTTCACTAACTTGTCTTGTGGACCAGTTTGCTACCTGAAGAACAAGCATTCAGATCTCAAAAGGTACCGTGTCAGTTCTTCCCCACCCTATGGAACGATTCACGCCCCAGAAAAGAGTTCCAAACAGAATGGCCCTTGACTCACCCTGGAGTGGGGTACAGGGGAGTCCAGCCTGACTTGCTATGAATATAGAATGGAGGCTGGTGCTTTCCCCAGCTCCGGTAAGAATCGAAAGCACACTACTCTGGTTTCTCTGCTTAGCCCAGTGTCCCAAGGGTGAAAATATAGCCCCCAGCCACCCCAATCCAGGCTGAGAGTCTTGAGTCTATGGGGTCAGGCCTGCGGGCTGAGGCCTCAGCCGTGCCTCTGGGGTCACTCCAGGCCCTGTTGAACCTCCTCCCATCTGGAGAACAGGGCTGCCCAGCATCCATCGAGCAATTAACCTCACCCACCCACTCCCTACCAGTTTCCTTAAAATAAATGTGACAAACATGAGCCTAATGATCTGCGGGGGAAGATCTATATGCTTCAGGACCGTAACACATGGCTCCCTCCCTCTCCAGTCGGTAAAGCAGGCAGCCCTACTTCAAAGAACAGCTGGTGGGTGACACAGGAGTTTCCTGGCCTTCAGGAAACAAACAAACAATCAACCAGGGTCTTTGTGGGCAGAATAACAGCCACAGACACGAACACTAAGAATGATGGTGATGATGATGGTGAGGGTGATGATGGGGATGGGGACCATATATTGACCACACGTGCCAAGTTGATGCTGAGAGCTTTGCACGCTCTTAACTGTTCTTTACAACAACCTTGCAAGGCAGACAGCCCCATCGCCCCGTTTTACAGCTGACATCTAGTGAAGTCACAGCTAGTGAAGCCCCTCTTCACAGCTAGTAGAGCAGGATTCAAACCAGGGCCATGAGGCTTTAAATAATAATAATGACAATAACCACCACCACAATAATGATAGGTTTTTTTTAATGAATGCACATAAACACAATAAAAATATCTAACAGGAGAAGAGTCTGATATGGAATGACCCCTCACTAGTCCTCTGGTTTCTCTCCCCACCGCGGCCAGTGTCCAGGTTCGTGTTTTACATACCTTTTTATATTCTGCCACCTTTTGAATCACAAATGGAGCTCTCTATGGAACCGCTCTTAACTTTGCATTTTTATCTTTTGCTCAACTAGATGAAGCATTTGAAAGGTATGGGTTTTTCATCGCTAATCACAGGACCCATCCCCCTCCCCAAAGGAGATGTGGCAACTGAACTACAACAATGACAAAAAAGGGCCTCGGTGGGGTTGCTGTCCTGGGGATGGTGCAGGGTCAAGTTTTGCTCAGGGTCATTTTAGCTGCTTAGGACAGAAATGGAGGGAGGGAGAGAGAGAAAGAGGATAAGGAAGCTCAGACAGCTCTTACATTCCAATCAGAGATAGCACACGTCCCAGGGACAAAACACGCTCATCCGCCCTTGGCACGGGGGTGTCACCAGACTGGCGTTTCAGAGCTGGAGGTTTTCAAAGCCTTAAATGGTCTCCCAGAGCCCTATGGCCACTCTCCGTTTTGTGCGGAGGGGCAGGCTTTCAGGATTGAGGGCTGGGCGACATCAGGCCCGCCGGACAAACAGGAACCTGGGGATGAGATGAGGCTCTTCTATTTTTGGTCCTGGCTCCCCATGTGGTCTCCCCTGCCAGGGTGCAGTCAAGTTTAAGGAATCATCCTGTCAATCCCATTCCTCACCCCCATCCCGCGCCCCCCCCCCAACCAAGAGTCACCACATAACTTTTATAAATTTCCCTTGTATTTGTTTTGCACAGTTGTTTTCCCCAGATGGTATTTGTGTTTATAAACACAGAGCATCCTCTTGGCAAACTGCAATGTGAAGGTCTCTAGGACGTCCCCCCCAGGGACAGGCAGGCAGGGCCTATGGAATCTGTTCAAGTGGGGTGGTCAGAACACCAGGCGGGGGTGAGTGAAGAGTTCTTGGACCCAGAGGATCTCCTTCTTTGTTTAGGATAATACTGACCAATGGTTTCTGCTGCCTCTCACTGTCTCCTGCCTTGCACTTTCTAGCAAAAAGGCTAATCACCCCCATCCCTTGTCTCTTGGTCTCTTCCATTTCCCACCTTCTTTCAATCCCATCTTCTCTTTCCCTGTCCCTGTAGGATCCATCCTTCCCTCCCTCCTTCCTTTCCTCCCTCCTTCCTTTCTTCTTATCTGTCATTCTCTCTTCCCACTGCACCCACCCCCCTTTCTCATCCCCTTTCCCTCTCTCCTCAGAGCCCTCTTATTTAGGGAAGGAAATTTACAATGAGAACTACAGGCCAAGTCTCTGGGCCCTTCAAATTCGGGGGCCTCAGGGAACTGATTTTAACTGAAACAGCAAGCTTTCTTTGACAATACTGGGGGGACTGTAAATGAAAACAACCCTCTTGGAGGTGCTTTGGCAGTTTGCAGTTTATTTTTAAAAGTGCACACGATGACTGTTCCACTTCTAGAAAAGTTTTGTAAACAAGTCCCCAAAAGGGCTTCCCTGGTGGCTCAGTGGTAAAGAATCCGCCTGCCAATGCAGGAGACACGGGTCGATCCCCGTCCAGGAAGATAACCACATGCCGAGGGTCAACCAAGCCCATACACCACAAAGAGTGAGCCTGTGCTCTAGATCCCAGGAGCTTCAACTACTGAAGCCTGCGTGCCCTGGAGCCTGTGTTCCACAACAAGAGAAGCCGCCGCCGTGAGAAGTCTGCACACCGCATCTGGAGAAAAGCCTGCCTGGCGACAGAGACCCAGCACAGTCAAAAAAATTAAATAAATGTTTTTTTAAAAAAGAAGCCCCCAGAAATATGGGTGAGTATTTTTATATAAAAATGTCCATAGCCATGAAACATGTAATAACACACACAAAAATTGAGAATTTAGATATGCCAAAATGGGAGACTGGTAAAATGATGTTTTAGCTATAGATGGAATACTACACGGTCACTAAAAATACAATTTTATGGGAGGGAAGTAGAGTTAAAGTAGTATATATTTTAAGGATTCCATTTTCTTTATGTGTATGCATCTCTCTCTGTGTGTGTTACATACACATTAAAATGATGCTGTGTATATGTCAAGAAGTTAATACTGGAAGGCAGAAATAGTTTGAAGGGTTTGTACTTTTCTATCTTCCTCCTCCAAAGCTGGTTAATAAATAGGGTGGATAAACAACAAGGTCCTACTGTATAGCACAGGGAACTATATTCAATATCCTTTAATAAACCATAATGGAAAAGAATATATATATATGTGAATAACTGAGTCATTTTTCTGTACAGAAGAAATTAACAGCACTGTAAATCAACTCGACTTCAATGAAGTTAAATATATAGACATGAAGGTGAGTAATGAAATCACCATGGTTCATTGTACTATCCTTCCTCCTTCTGCTTATGTTTGAAGCTCTTCCATAACAAAATATTAATACTTTCAACGTTTACAGTGATGCATGGCTCTTCCATTGGCCAAGAGAAAAAGATGTAGAGAGTTCAAGTCCATGTCCCTTTTGAAGCTCTTGCTTTAGAGCTCCCCAGAGGCTTTCTTTGCCCTTGCAGCCAGGGTTCTGGATTCCAGGGGTTCATAAACGCAGATGACACCCTGTTCCTCCTGAGCGGGCCACAGTGAGTGAGCGGGGTGTGTTCCCTGCTCAGATTTCCAGTTCTGACAATGAGCTGCCTAGGACGAGTCAGCAAGAACAGTGAGTCTGGAGAAATCAATTAGGTGGGTCTGAAATGAGAGGTTGTTCCAAGGGACCCGGAGCTAATGTAGACAGCCTCATCGAAAAGGGGAACGAGAAAGAGGGCCTTTTAGGCCTGGGGGACATTTGGTTGCTATTATGAATGAACAAATCCAGCGAAGCTGAAACAGGAAAATGGTGAAACTGGGCATCTCAGTGGGCTGGAGAGAGGCCCAATGACCCTGGGGCTAAGTAATTCCAAATGGTCTTTGAAACCTTCTGACAGTGGGGCCACTGAGACCTGGGGGCCGTGGGGAAGGGGAGCCAGAGGTCCCATTACAAAGGGGCTGAGGTTCGGGCCCTGAGCCGTTTTAGAGAAGGTTAATCATTGCCCTCCCTTGCCAAACTCCTTAAAGGAACCACCAGAAGTAGGTGTTCTTATCTACGACTAGCCTGCAGAAAACCTGCAGGCTGGCTTTGGAGAGAAGGGAGAAGTCGAAATTTGTCATAGCTGGCCACAGAACCTGTTGGCTCAGTCTTCAGAACTGCAGCCTGTAGTCCCCGGGGCAGGGCCTTGCATGGATACTGCATGGCCAGCTCCTCTGCAGCGCCTAGAACTCACAGGCACTAGTAACTCCTTAATGGATGAACAAACAAATCAATTAATCCATGAATACTTCTTTGGCCTCATGCCAAACAGCTCCTCTTTTAAGGTATTACTGCCCCAAATGGGTGTCTGGGGTCACCTGCTACCCTGTCATCCAATGGGTGGGTCCCGAACACTGAATCCCAAGCTCCAGCCTAACCATATGAATCAGAACCTCTGATCTGTAGCATCGGCAATTTTAATACTTAACCAGATCATCCATTTGGTCACTCACAATGACAGTGCTGCAGGAGGCATGCCTGCCACTCACTCCTAGAAGAAGCTCCTAAAGGCACACAAGTCTTGCAAAGTGACGTCATCATAAATACTATATGACCTTTTGTGTTTCTTACAGGTAAATATCACAGGTAGATATTATACATACCATTTGTTTCACATTTATCATGTGTCAGGGGTTTCCCTGGTGGTCCAGTGGTTAAGATTCCTCACTTCCATTGCAAGGGGCATTTGTTCAATCCCTGGTTGGGGAACTAAGATTCCCGGCCAAAAAGAAAAAAAATATGGAGACTGCTTATCATGTGTCAGACAGTGTCAAGAAGACTTGTGTGTGTGTTATCTCATTTACTCCTGAAACAATCCCTTCAAGTAGTTAGTAAACTTGTTTTGCAGGAGAGGAACCATTGCCTAGGAAGTGAAACGATTTGCCTGAAGCCACAAACCTTTCAACAGTAACAGTACTAGTAACCTAACCCAAGTCTCCTGTGTTCCTCTGCATTGCAGGCAGATTTGGGAAGCCAAGTAAGAGATGAGTGAGTGAAAGTCGCTCAGTCCTGTCTGACTCTTTGTGACCCCATGGACCATACAGCCCATGGAATTCTCCAGGCCCGAGTACTGGAGAGGGTAGCCTTTTCCTTCTCCAGGGGCTCTTCCCAACCCAGGGATCGAACCCAGGTCTCCCACATTGCAGGCAGATTCTTTACCAGCTGAGCCACAAGGGAAGCCCAAGAATACTGGAGTGGGTAGCCGATCCCTTCTCCAGAGGATCTTCCTGATCCAGGAATCAAACTGGGGTCTCCTGTGTTGCAAGGGGATTCTTTACCCGCTGAGCCATCAGGGAAGCCAACTAAGAGATGACCCCACCATAATTCAAGGCTAGCATCCAGAATGTTATTGAAGGCTTCCTGGGAGGCAGGCAACATGCTAAGTATCGATTTATTTTTTGGCTGCACTCCGTGGCTTATGGGATTTTAGTTACCCGACCAGGGATTGAACCCAGGCCCTTGTCAATGAGAACTCAGAGTCCTAACTCTTGGACCACTACGGAATTCCCTCAGAATTGATTAAAAAAAAATTTTTTTTCATTTAATCCATGTCATGAAACTTTGCATGGATTATTTAATTTCCTTCTCAAAATTTTATAAAGTATGGATCATTATAATCCCTGTTTTACAGCTGAGGAAACAGAGGCCCAGAAGAGACTCCCTTTCCCATGGCCACAGAGCAAAGAAGCTGTGATGGTGGGGTCTGACTCCTAAAAACTCCAGGAGGGGATGAGTTGTTTCTGCTGATTCCAGAACTCTCTGCCCATTCTCTCCACATGGCTAGATAGTTTTAAATCTTAGACCAGTTTTGAGTCTAGTAGAATGTGGAAATGAGCTCCAAGGCTTCTGAAGAGTAGAACAAAAATTAAGCATTCTGGATGCTAGCCTTGAATTATGGTGGGGTCATCTCTTACTTGGCTTCCCCGATGTCTCAACAGGTAAAGAATCTGCCTGCAATGCAGGAGACACAGGAGACTTGGGTTCAGTTCCTGGGTTGAGAAAATCCTCTGGAGGAGGAAATGGCAACCCACTCCAGCATTCTTGCCTGAAAAATCCCATGGACAGAGGAATCTGGTGGGCTACAGTCCGTGGAGTCCCACAGTGTCAGACACAATTGAGTGACTGAGGGGCACCCACGTCTCTTACTCAGTTTACCCACCTGTTAAATGGGGAGATTGGCAAGGGTTAAATAGGAGAGTCAAGGAACCACTAAGGAAAAGTGAAGAACTGGAGTCCTGGGACTTCCCTGGTGGCCCAGTGCTTGAGGCTCCCCGCTTCTATCCTGGATGAGGAAGTTAAGATCCCAGGAGCCTTCTGACCAAAATACCAAAACATACAAAACAGAAACAACATTATAACAAATTCAATTAAGGCTTTAAAAATGGTCCACATCAAAAATATCTTTAAAAAAAATAAGTAAAAAGAACTGGGGTTCTGATCCCAGAGCTGACCCCAATTCATCACGTCCAGGGTGACCCCTCCCCCTACCTGGGCCTCAGTTTCCACGACTGTACCATCACTCTAAGACCCTATGTTCATGAACCCCACCTTTCCTGACCTTCCAATTCAGGATATCTATGAGCCCTTTCTGCTAGCTCAGAAGCTCAGCTCTTACAGAAAGAAAAAAGCATATATATACATATATATATATATATACACACACAAGAGTCTGAAGACCAAAAATGCCACAAAGTGGAAGTGGAAGTTTTCCCAGTCATTTAAAAGGGAAAATCAGCCTCCCTAAGGAAACAAATTCTCCTCTCACTGTAAGTGCAGGTTATCAATTGGAATTCTGATGACTTTGGGGCCGACAATTTTAACAACCACTTAAGTCTCACCCTGCTCCTTTTATCTGAGTGCTATACAAAACATTGTTAAACACACAAGCGAGACCAGGGAAAACGGTATCATCTTGGAGTGGGGAAGACCCCAGGAACTGAGGTGTCCGCAGGCCCCTCCCTACCAGTCTTCCTTCCACAGCCCTAATCAATGGCCTGGCTCAGCTTAGATTTAATAAGTCTGGACTCTTGCACTTTTGACCTAGCTGGTAGATAACAATTCCTTTAGCTGAGCCGCAGGTTATTAGGCATGAAGAGTCCATTTGATAAATAGATGACATTTTATTTATCTAAATTTCTGGAGGAAGGGTGTTTATTTTAAAAGAAAGGAATGTCATTTATAAATAATTTATTTGCGCAGTCTGAGTTAAAACACTGAGTCTATTGGAGGGAAAAAATAACTCAAAAGGATCTCTGACACTTTATTGACTTAAAAAAACCAAAAAACAAAAACAAAACCCGGGCTCTTGATACCTGGGTTCTTCTCATTCTTTTTAATCTCTTTAATGCCTAATTGAGTGGCGTTTTGATTCATTGCTCTATTTGGCATGGAACCTCATGGTTGAAAATTACTTTCTTGTTTGCCACAAAGTAGGTGTGATTCTGCAACGATTTTTTAATTAGAGAGTGGTGGAAACAACCAATCATCCCCAAATTAAGGATGGATTAAAACAAGGATACATCTGCAAAACAAAATATGCCTGACATCCCTGATAGTGTAGAACTTTATTCATTAATTTTCTGTCAGTCTCTGTCTCTCTCTTACGCGTGGGCACACACACATCACTACGTTTAAAAAAAGGTTACAAAATAGTTTGTGAATTTGTGAAATTGCACAACCATGTATCTACCAGGTGTTTTTTTTGTTTGTTTGTTTGTTTGGCTGCACTGCCTAGCAAGTGGGATCTCAGTTCCCTGACCAGGGATCAAACCCCCTGCCCCCTGCACTGGAAGCTTGGAGTCTTAACTGCTGGACCCCAGGGGAGTCCATACAAGGGATTTTAAATACCCAGCTGTGGGGAAGTGGTTAGATAAATCATGGTTTAATCCCAAGAGTAGAATACTATACGGCCATTAAAAGGAGGAAAAAGGAAGCCATCTCTGAGGTATATTACTAAAGAAAAGGCTAAGATTCATAGCAGTGGGTCTAGAATATGTGTATAGAAAAGGAGAAAGGTACCCAAGGAAGTGGATGACTTTGGTTGCTCTGGGGTGGGGAATGGAGATGTAGGGACAAAAGAGGCAAATTTTTCTATAGCTTTGAACATGAGAACCATGTGAATATTTGCCTTTTAAAAATAATTAAATTATTGAAAATAAATTGTCAAAGAATACCTGTGAATCTCTACACAGAGTAATATGTTTTAAAAGACATTTAAACTTTTAGAGTTGGTCACCTCCTTGGTTTGTGGATGTTTTTACACATTTCCTCTTTTGCTTTCCACATTTTCTGATATTCCTGAAACGTACATTAAAAAGAGCTCTTCTGTATATTAAAAAAAAAAAAAAGAAGGAAGAAAATGAATTTCCCGTCTTTACTCTCAACAGCATGGGTTCCTTTATATTTGTATTAAATATGTCTGAAGTCATCATTGTAAAATGACTGGGGGTGGTGGGGGCCATGGAAAAAGACTAATAAAAAGAGGTTTATGGGCATTTGGGTGGGATGAGAAGGACTTCCAGGTGCATGGAAGCCAGATTTGAGAAGAGGGTGAGGGGGCCCTAGACCAGGATGGAGTGTGATGGACTTCAGAAATTTATGGCTGCCCTGAACCTTCGTGCTAAGGGACCTCAAATGCCCAGCACTCATAATGATTACCCTGTGGAAAACGGAGAGAGGGAAGAGGAAGTCAGGATCTCCTTTTAAGGAAGGAGAAATTCGAACGTTGAATGGGGCTCCTTAAAGGCCACTGAGGACCAGAGAGAACAGATTCTGAGTTAAGCCCCATCCTTTGCAATGATAAAGATGGCAAGAAGACGGGACTTCCCTGGTGGCCCAGTGGCTAAGCCTCCAAGCTCCCAATGCAGGGGGCCAGGGTTTGATCCCTGGTCAGGGAACTAGAGCCCAGATGCTGCAACTAAGACTCCATGCAGCCAAATAAATAAATAATCTTTTTTTTTTTTTTAATGACAAGAAGAATGTCTAATTGGAATTGCAAGGCTGTGGACAGCCTTGGAACTAACTGTGGTTATACTCTATCCTGTCTTGTCAGTAGGCTGGATCTAAGAAGTAACTGGTTATCTGTGTATAGTGACACTGTTCGT
This sequence comes from Odocoileus virginianus, assembly GCF_023699985.2. Lineage (NCBI taxonomy): Eukaryota > Metazoa > Chordata > Mammalia > Artiodactyla > Cervidae > Odocoileus > Odocoileus virginianus. The sequence goes on along the minus strand of NC_069685.1, from coordinate 56,276,765 downwards.
GACTGTCCCTGTCTGTTCCTGTCACATCTTCATTTTCAGCGTGCTGGTTGAACTTGCAAAGGCCAGCAGTTGAAATTCTTTGGCAGGAGCTGTCTCTGGCCACTGGAGCCTGCTCGGCTTGCTCACAGGCAAACTGAAATTGTCAGAGAATGAATGTCTCGCCTTCCTCACCCCTGGGTGGGTTACTCTAGGGGGTGTGGTATATACTGATTCATTCCCACAATTTCCCAGTGGAATTAAGCCCCAAAGCCCACCCTGGAAACTTGCTTGACTATGTACCCTATACTGCCATCTGTCTCCCTTCCCTGCCTCACTTTCCCATGCTCTTCCAGGTTTTCCTAAGATCATCTCCCCAAGTAACTACTTGTACTGGAAACCTTGTCTCAGGATCTGCTTCTGCCTAAGACATAGTAGCTCCCTAGTGTAACCCCTGCTGTGGTTTAGTCACTCAGTTGTGGCTGACTCTTTGCGACCTCTTGGACTGCAGCCCTCCAACTCCTCTGTCCATGGGATTCTCCAAGCAGGAATGCTGGAGCCGGTTGACAGTTCCTTCTCCAGGGGATCTTCCTGACCCAGGGATTGAACCCAGATCTCCTGCATTGCAGTCGGATCCTTTACTGGCTGAGAGGCCAGGAAACCCCATGCTGTGCCCTTTGGAAAAATACCTACTCTCTACTGCTTCCTTTCCCAGCAGTAGAGCCTTGAATGGGTTTCAAATCTCATTCACATCTCTTATCTCAATTGAACTTCCTCTGATTCTGTGAGACAGATGTGCAGGCCTTCTCACTGGACTCTCCTTTTATGAATAAGGAAATTGAGAATTAGAGATGTGGTGTCATTTCCCCAAGAACACACACAGCTGGGAAGGGGCAGAGCTCCAATCTCAGGCTTCTGATTCTCTCCCTCACCTTCAGACTATGATACTAGTCTACCTTCTCCTTCTCTCATAAGGATATCTTATATTTATAAATCAATGTATATTTTTTTCTGGATGATAGCTTTTTAAATGATTGAATGAATTGATTTTGGCTGCACTGGGTCTTCATTGCTGCTCAGGCTTTCTCTAGTTATTGTGGGCGGGGGCTACTCCCTAGTTGCAATGTGCGGGCTGCTCATCGAGGTGGCTCCTCTTGGGGAGCACGGGCTCTAGGGCACGCGGGCACAGTAGTTGTGGCGCCCGGGCTTAGGTGCCCCGTGGTATGTGGAATCTTCCCAGACCAGAGATCGAACCCATGTCCCCTGCATTGGCAGGCAGACTCCTAACCACTGGACCACCAGGGAAGTCCCTGGATAATATCTGATTGAAACTTCTCGACAGCTCTGTATTTTATTATCATCATTTATGGATGAAGAATTTGAGACTCGCAGAGGTCAAGCCATTTATCTAAGAATGGCCATTTGTCTATCACCTGGCTAATGAGAGGTCTTTGGATTTCTGGTTCAAGTTCTCATCCAGGCTACCTGCATGCTCCTCTCACCTGTCTACCTTATGGTTCAGGCAGAGGCAACTGTGGACACAGGAGAACATCACAGGAACCCGGAAGCTAAATCGGGTTTTGGAAGAGTCTTTAACAGTAAGCAGGTCCATCTCACTTAGAGGACAACTTGAACCTGAGAAAAAAAATCTCAAGAGAACCTTGCTCCAGCCTCAGTATATTTTACGGCAGAGTACTGGCCCAAGTTCAGAACTGGGCTCAGTCCTCACCTGTTGATTCTCTAGTCCGTCTTGAAGGGACATAAGAAGGTGTCTGGGTTTGGGGGGAGGGGAGCACCGGAAGAACCAGCCACAGTGAATTCATAATAGTATGGGGAAAGCAAGGGTCAGTCCGCCCTGGCGACTTCTCACAGGACAATGATGTGGACCCCTTATTGTGATGCATCCTGAGGTCTGAAGGCTCATCTTACTAACCCTGTTACCCAACCAGTGATTGGTTGAGGACTAGACCTGGGACACCGTTCTGGCCAGTGACATATAAGAAGATTGCTAGATGGAAGGGGGCTAGTTTCCAAAGACACCTCCCACCCCCACCACCAATAAACCAGACTTCCCAGTATTCATGCCTTTGTGTTGTCTCCCCCGCCCCTTGAACCTGGGCTGGCCCTGGGATGGAATTTTGATTCACAGGATACAGGGAGAGTGATGCTGTGTGACTTCTGAGGCTTGGTCATAAGAAACCTAGATCTCCTGTTCCGGAGGAGGCCAGCTGCCTTGTGACTGAGGCTGCCATGCTGTGAGGAAGCACAAGTGAACTGCATGGAGGGGATGGATGCATGTAACGAGAGAGATGCCTGGCCATCCATCTTCCAACTGCTTAGTCTTCCCAGATGAGGCACAGACAAGAAGCTGTCCTGGACCCTAAGCTCAGCTGTCATTCGAATGACTACAACCCCAGCTGTTATCTGACCGCAACCTCTCAAGAGGCCTGCACCCCCCATCCACAAATGACAACTGTCCCGCTGAACCCAGCCAACTCAAAGAACTGTGAGAGAGAAGAACTTCTGGGGAAAGTTGTCTTGCTGTGAAAAGATAGAAAGATGTCCCCACTTTCTTGCCCCCAGGACATGTCAGGTCTAGATGCAGCCAACTAGGACACAAGAGATGTCATTGTTGAAGGCAAGGACCACACACAAAAGATGTCAGAGTGAAGAGAAGGAAAGAATCTGAATCCCTGATGGCACTGTGGCACTGCTGGATCAACCCAACCCTGAAACCCACTCTACCTTGGACTTCTTGTTGAGCAAAATCATGCCTTCACTGTTGGCGCCAGTTGAGGCTTTCTGTTATTTGCACTAAAATCTTCCTAATTCATCACTAGAGTAGGGAAGTTGATTTGGGCTAGGAGGCAGTGGAAGAGAGAGGTTAAGTCTACGTGTGTTTCAATACAGGTTCTGCTACTTCTTGGGCTTGCCTGGTGGCTTAGATGGTAAAGAATCTGCTTGCAATGCAGAAGACCTGGGTTTGATCCCTGGGTCAGGAAGATCCCCTGGAGAAGGGAATGGCAACCCATTCCAATATTCTTGCCTGGAGAATTCCATGGACAGAGGAGCCTAGTGGGCTACAGAGGATCCCTGGCATGGGATCGCAAAGAGTCAGATGTAACAGAGAGACTAACACTTCACTTATGCTACTTCTTAGCTGCGTGGCCTTAGCAAGCCTCTTAACTTCCCTCTGAGCCTTAGCTTCCTCATCTGTAAGGTAGGGGAAATAATTCTGCCCACCTCTTGGAGTTGCTATAAAGAGTCAATGAACGAATGTACATAAAAGACTTATGCCAAATGCCTGACCCATAGAAGACACGTGGATTGGTAAGTCATGACTACCACTAAGGCATACTTTGGACAATTCTTGAGTACCCTGGACCTGTCACCATCTGACATCCCCCCAAAAAGGGGATGGCTTGGCACCTGCCCCAGAGATCATTAGATGGAAGGTCTCCCCAGAACCCCATGTGTTCCCATCACTGTCCTGGACTTCCAGAAGTCCAGGGTCCAGCACGACACATCAGGACCCCAGATGCTTGCCCTCAGCGCACCTGCTTGCTCACCAGCTCTGGGGCAAAATTTGCTTTGAAGTTGGCTTGTCACACCACCTGCTCCCAACTGGTTTGAGATTGAAGTTTAAAACCAAACCAAAGTTTCCTCCCCTTCTCCTTCATGTTCCTCAATAAACAGGAGCTCACATTCCTTGCACTGGCAGAGGGGCAGGCGAGAAGGGAGACTTGGAGATGCTCACCAGGCTTCATTTAATCAGAACCAATGATGGCTTTCCTGCAAGTATACTGCCCTGAGCTGTTGCAATTAAATGGATGTGGCATTCATACAGAGGCAGAAGCAATGTCTGGCGGCCTTATTGGGGGAAGGGGAAAATGAGCAATCATTTGAGAAGGTCTCAGGTGTTTTGTGTCTGAAAGCAGGTACCCCAGATGCAACTGGATCCTAAGATTTAAGAGTTAGGAACAGAAGAGGGAAAAGCCAGAGCTGATGATGAAACTTAGCATGTGCTCATCCTAGGGTATCTGTTTTTATGAGCAGCATCTGGATTCACTGACATCTCTGCTGTATCTGTTGTTAAATATTTTGAAAACTGCTCGTGGGAAAAAGTCTTTTCAAAGACATCAGCAATCTTCTGTCTTTAAAAATGGAAACTTTGATTTGACTCTGGGCTTGGGAGAGAGAGATCACCAAAATGGGTGAGAAAAGAGATGTTGGTGGGTGTGATTAAGCTGGAGCTGTGTTTTTTAAATTTATTTTTAATTGGAGTATAATTGCTTTACAATGTTATATTAGTTTGGAGCTGTGCTTTTAAGGTCACTAACCTCTGGGCTAATAGAGGTGTGTTCATGTTACAAAGGAAATTAACTGTCCCCTTGTCCTGTAGGGAGGGATATTTTTGAGGAGAAAATTACATGTTTGAGAGTTGCCTGCAAAGGATGAGGATGGATAGAAAGCAATGAAAAGTGCTACTGTAGGGAAGTGGGTTACTCTGGGATCAAGCAGCAGTGCCTGTGGGCCCAGGTAACAAAATATGACATAGAATTGGGGCAAGGACCCCCACCCCCAGCCACCTCTGCTCACACACCATGTGAACTTGGGAAAGCGGAAGGAGGATTATCTTGGTATTGAGCACTTTCCCAGGAGCCCCTTTCATCAGAGCAATGGTGGAGTCATCTCAGGACAGAGGTGTCCTTCCCAACCAAGGGAAGATGTACATAGTTTGGTGGCGTTTGTGTGAGCAATCTGCTTTTTTGGTACCCTCACTAATACTTGGTATCCATCAAGAACTTGTACAGTTGCAAGTGACAGAAATTAAACTCCAATTGGCTTAGCCCAGAAGGAATTTATTGGCTCAGAAAATTGGGAAGTCCAGAGATTTCCCTGGTGGTCCAGTGGTTAGGACCCAGTGCTTTCACTGCCGGGGCCTGGCTTCATTCTCTGGTTGGGGAACTAAGATCCCGCAAACCACATAGTGAGGCAGAAAAAAAAAATAGTGAGAAATCCAGGAATAGTAATGGCTTCAGGCACAGCTTGACCCAGAGGCTCAAATGATATGATCAGGTGTTTTTGCCTTCCCTGTCTCATAAAACATTAAAAGTGAGAGATGTGGATTCAGGTAGTGATGATCAGTGGATAAGATCATTAGAGATCATAAAGGCTGATGAGGAAATTTGCAATGAAGTGTTCAGGCTGTCATCACCTGAATTCCCTGACCAATCGAAACATTCAGTTAACAGTGGGACAACCAGACATTGTGAGGCCTCTGTGATGGATTCTTATGAAAAGATCGAATCTGAATCTACTTAAGCTTTGTGTTAGTTTGGGTTCCCCCTGAAGCAGCCCTAAGATGAAAATTCAAGTACACATAATAAATTTTGGAAGTATTCCCTGGAAATGCTGGTAGTGGAATGAGAAAGTGAGACAGGGAAGGGAAGACAGCCAGTAAAAGCTGAGTTATCTAATGAGTTACCACTGTGGGTGATTAGAGCTTAACCCTGGAACCCTCAACCCAGGAAATCTGGAAGCCAGTGTAAACTAGTCCCTCAGAGTCATCCCACCCAAGGGATGGGGTACAGGAATATTTATATAGCAATTCTTATAAGTCACTGGTTAAGGGATATTCCTGGGGGTTGGGGGAGATTTGAATCTCTAGCACTTCTGACCCATGGATCCTGGTAGCTGAGACAATCTCCAGGTACAGAAATGCCAAAACTGTCAGTTCATACTGAAGTGATACAGGCAAGAGGACAGGCAGGGGGCCCAATGTCTACTACGAGTCTTTAAAGCTCTCTGTTATTTACAAGAAACACAAGGGATGGGAAACAAGTTAAAGGATACCATGGGAACATTACATAATGACAAAGGGGTCAATGCTCCAAAAGGACTAGCAATCCTCAACATGTACGCACCTAACAACAGAGATTCAAAATACACAAGGCAAAACCCATAAACCTGCAAGGAGAAAAAAAAAATACATATCCAATACATATCCAAAAATACACATCCAGTATTACAGTTGGAGAATTCAGCACCCCCTATCAGTAACTGACAGATTGAGCTGGCAGAAAATCATTACAGCACCATCAGTCAACTGGATATAATTGACATCTATGGACTACTTCATCTAACAACAGCAGAAAATACACTCTTCTCAAGCTTACTGGCAACATTCACCAAGACAGACCATATTCTAGGTCATAAAACACACCTTAACACACATAAAAGAATAGAAGCCATACCATATATGCTCTTAGACCATGATGGAATTAAACTAGAAATCAGTAACAGAAAGATAACTAGAAATTCCCCAGATACTTGGATATTAAACAACATATTCTAAATAACAGATTAATAGCCTAATAGATTAAACAACACTTCTAGATAACACATGAGTCAAAGAAGTCTTAAGAGAAATTTTAAAAGGTTTCAACTAAACAAAAATTAAAATACAACTTTTCAAAATGTGTGGGATGCCAAGAAAGCAGTGCTTAGAGAAAAATTTATAGAATTGAGTGTATATTTTAGAAAAGAAAAGCACTCTGATATCAATAATCTAAGCTCCCACCTTAGGAAACTAGAAAAAAGAAGAGAAGAATAAATCTAAAGTTGGCAGAAGAAAATTTTAAAAATTAAAGCAATAATCAATGAAATTAAAAACAGAAAATCAACAGAAAATACATGAACCTAAATGACACACAGGTAGCAGACAGCCAAGCCTAGAATGTGGGACATTATCTATGACTTGTTTCTGCAGCAAGTCAGTGGCATGAAAAAGATGCTGGGGAGCGTCCTACATGAAAAGATAGCTTAAAGGTACACCAACCAAATATAATATATGTACTCGTTTGGACCCTAATTAGAACAAGACAACCATAAAAGACTTTCTAAAGACAATCGGGAAAATATGATCCTAACCTGAGATTAGATTATAGCAAACAATTATTGTCAAGTTTGTTAATGTGATAATAACACTGAAGTCATGTAAGAAAAATGCCCATGTTATTAAGAAATGCCCATGGAAATAAGGCTGAAATAACACAATGGCTGGGATTTCTTTTACAATTTTTGGGACTTTCCCATTGATCAGGTGGTTAAGACTCCATGTTCCAATACAGGGGACCCAGGTTTGATTCCTGGTCAGGGAACTAGATCCTGAATGTTACAACAAAGATCCCACGGGCCACAACTAAGATGCAGTGCAGTTAGATAAACAAATAAATATCTATAAAAAATAAAAAATAAAATTCCTCAATGACTATTTTAAATAAAAATAAGGTCTAACCCTGCCCTTCCTTCTCCTTATCTTAATCCTGGACCTGCCAGAGCTTGCATTTCTTTAACATTTAAATAAAATTTAGAATCATAGATTCAGTTCAGTTCAGTTCAGTTCAGTCGCTCAGTCGTGTCCGACTCTTTGCGACCCAATGAATTGCAGCACACCAGGCCTCCCATAGATTACTTGGCACTAATTTTCATATTTTAAAATATTGCATTAAATGGATACATGTATACATTTGGCTGAGTCCCTTCACTGTTCAGCTGAAACTATTACAACAGTGTTTGTTAATCAGCTATACCCCAACACAAAACAAAAAGTTTTTTAAAAATCTGGATTATGTTTGAAGTGTTAGATGGTGAAATGTTAAAAGCATCCAAATTAAATCCATAGCAATCAGAACACTTGCTTTACTAGATTTTGCCAACTGCCAGTCATGTTGGACTGAGCTAATCTGTTCCTCTTTCTGAAACTATTAAGGTAAATAATTAACAATAAAACTTCCTCTTATAAAGGCAAAAAAAATTAAAAACTCAATTGTATTCTATACACAGAAATAAACAAGTGGAAGTTGGAAAATACTGCAATTAAAATACTATTTATTCTGATTACCAAGTTTGGGGGGGCAAGTCCCTTAAATTTTGTGGGAGGGAAGTATCAGTCCTATCATTGTACCTAATTCAAGTCATTTGATTCCTTGCCTGGGGGATGCCCTGCCTGGGGGTGACCAGAGCAGGTCACTGTTTTCCATGTAATTACCCACGGAAGGTTTTTCCACCTTCCACTCTCACCACATCTACGTATTTTACACTCTCTTCCAACCTTCAAGGAGCCACAATGGGAGACAGAGTCCAAATTTAGGACACGGTGGCTTGTGGTTAATTAGGAGCCTGGCCAAGTGGGAACACGCTATTTACAATCCCTGCCTTGATTGGCAGATCCACACTCTCAGGCTGTCTAGAGTCTCATTAGTGTTTTTAAAGCAGCTTTAAAATAGCCAACCCAAGAGCTTGTCTCCTGTTCACACTGCCTTCTTGCTTTCACCCGCTTCTAACCTAATGTAAGCCTCCGTCTCCCACCGCTGCCCCCATCCCTAGGTGGACACCTTATGGGGTTTCTGGGATGGTTTCTCTGTCCGGTCCCCAGCAGAAAACAAGGACAAGATTTGCGTCTTTGTCTGACTGTGCACATGTGTGACCGGCCCTGGCTCTTCGGTGCGAGAATCCTTGTTCAGTGCATAGAGCTGTTTCACATGCTCCTCAAAGCCTCTTGGAAATGAATAAAATGCCACACTTGGAAGAGCCCTAAAGAATAACTGATCCCCAGGCTTCTTAACTCTCTTTATGAGATACACAATGAAAGCTCTAACTTCAGGGGGATCTGGGTTTAAACTCCAGCTCCAGTTGCTGTGGGTCTTTAGACCAGAGACTTAACCTCTCTGAGTCTGAGTCAAATAGGAATAAAAATTATTTGGGCCTACCAGGGTTGTTGAGCTTCTCTGCTGGCTCAGACAGTAAAGAATCTGCCTATAGTGCAAGAGACTCAGGTTCAATTCCTGAGTCAGGAAGATCCTCTGGAGAAGGGAATGGCTACCCACTCCAGTTTTCTTGCCTGGAGAATTCCATGGACAGAGGGGCCTAACAGGCCACAGTCCATGGGGGTCACAAAGAGTTGGACACGACTAACGAAGGCGACTAATACTTTCAGTTTTCAATAGGGTTATTGTGACAGTAAGTGAGATGTCTGTGATGTGCTTAGCATAATCCTTGGAACAAAGTAAATGCTTAATACATGCTGGCTGCAACAATTATCTGAAGAGTCACCTGTACATCTTTGAAAATCTCCGAAAAGCTATGCAAGACCCTTCAGGAAAATATACATAAAATGTTTGCATTCCTTTACTTAAAAAAGAATTAAGTATGTTTTTAAAAATTAATCCATACAGACATGTTACACTGTTATTATGAAATGTATCTTATGAAATATTCATTATTATGAAACAACATATCTTATGAAAAAGAAAGAATAATAAAAATCCTTTATGAGTATAGAGTAAAACAATTTAACAGACAATGTGAAAAGCAGGAGGAAAGCATTCATTTCCTACCTCGTATCAGAGAAGCAGTTCCCAGCATCTCCCCCATCAAGGAATGTTTACGACTCATTTGTTGCTGTTCATTCTCTAAGTCATGTCCAACTCTTTCCGACCCCATGGACTGTAGCCCGTCAGGCTCCTCTGTTCATGGGATTTTCCACGCAAAAATACTGGAGTGGCTTGCTGTTTCCTTCTCCAGGGGATCTTCCCAGCCCAGGCACCAAACCTGAGTCTCCTGCATTGGCAGGCCGGTTCTTAACCACTAAGCCATCAGGGAAGCCGCCGTTCACAGATTACATTCTTGCCAAGACAAGAGAAGCCGTGAAAGATGCACTTTGTTATCCTGTTTCACTTACTAAAATATAGTCAATTCTTTCTCATGTTGTCACATAGACTTCCTACGTATTCATCTTAAAAATCACTGTCTTGTTCTGATTATGGAATTGATATGTGCACCATGGGTAAGTAAATTGAAAAATCATCTCTCATAACTCAACCCTGGAGATAAGTGTTGAGAGATTGGTGTATATCCTTCTGGAATTGCTCAGTGCAGATACTATACATGTAAGCACACACACGCTGAGCTTGGTGAGGTTTCTAAGAGAGATGGTTTGTCATATGGCTGGAGGTAGGACCCTCCACATCCGGCACACCTGGGTTTGCCTCCTGGCTCCATCAAGTTCTCCGGTGACCTTGAGCATCCTTTTAATGTCTCCAAGCCTTATTGCCTCATCTGGAAAGTGGGACAAGCAATAATACCTAGTCTGAAGAATTATTGCAAACATTAGATAAACTGATGCATGTGTATCTCTAAACAAAATGTTTCTCCATCTTGGCACTATTGACACTCTGACTGGAGAATTCTTTGATGCAGGAGACTGGGGCAGGGGGTAATGTCCTGTGCATTGTAGGGTGTTTATTATTATTATGGCTGTGCTGGGTCTTTATTGCAGCGCATGTGTGAGCTACATGATCTTAGTTCCCCCACCAGGGATTGAACCTGCATCCCCTGCACTGGAAGGCGGATTCTTAACTACTGGACCACCAGAGAACCCCCTAAGATGTTTAATAGCATCCCCAACCTCTACCCACTAGATGCCAAGAGCATCCCCTCAGCCCCCCCACCAGTGATGCCAACGAGAGGTCTCCAGACACAAGCACATCCTCCTTCACAGTAAGTGCTCAGTAAATGCCTCTCCTTTCTATAATATTATTATCATTGAGGAACCCTAAAACATTCCATTGCTCAATTAGGACAAAAATACAAACCTACTGGTACTTTAACTGGCTGTGAAGAAGTCCAGTTCTTTTTCGTATTCACAGACCTTCCACAACAACTCTTTGGTTTAACCTCAGACACAAACTTTTCCCTGTAAGAACTTTTCATCTGTGTAATATGAAAATCCTGACGAAATACTGCGTCCAGAACGATAGGACTTGGCCATTTTTATTGGCTCTGTGCCTCCGATCTGTCCTGTCTCCCCAACCCCCACTCAGGTGACAGACAAAGCCAAGTCTGCAATTAACAAGCTGCTTCGCCAGGCCTTAAGTACCTACTTTCTCCTCCCTCATTTTGCAGCGAGGTGTTTTTCCACTGAGCCCAAGGAGGATGGGAATATACGCGCGCATGCGTTTATTCGCAGGCCAGTTAGGATCGAAACCCCCAGGGACAAACTTGGAAAACGACCGAATTAATCACTTATGATCTGCATTCGGTGCACATTATCATAATATTGATATAATACACACACTGTTCTTCGCTTATTTCTATATTGAGAACTCGCCCTGCAGCAATTTTGAGGAAATTTGAGACCCCCGCACCTGGCTAAATGCTCTCTCTCTCTCTCTCTAAATAACCCGGGGTCTCCTGGTTTGCAAGGATCAGACTAAAATGAGTTACAGTTGCCAGAACATTTTTAAGTAGGGAAATAAATTAGAGTGGTAATAATCATAACAATTATATAATAAATGGTAAAAATTGTAGGTTCCCCAGCGTCCTTCATAACTTTATTTTGGTGGTGGTGGAGGGGTGTGTGGAATTTCCATCGTCCGCGTCTGGTGACATCACCAGGCTGAAGAGAGTGGGCAGGTTTTTAAATTCCAAATGTCACCGAGGCGGTGAATGAGGTGGCACTTCGACTTTGTCGAGTTTGCTGGACTTGAGTTATTAAAGACATTGCTTGTAAAATGCAATTTAGGACTTCAGGAGCGTTTCTGGATTGACCATCTCTCTCTCTCTTCCACTTTCTCTCTCTCTCTTTTTTCTCTCTCCATTAAGGAACCCAAGGCAGCCATATCTGTACAAATTATCTACATGCCCACACTTCCAGTAATTCCTGCATCTCCACTTGCAGACTGAAGAAAAAGAGGACTGAAAGAAAGGATGCCTATCACCAAACCAAGACCCTTCTAGAAAGCCCTGACAGCTAGAAACCATGTTTAAGTGCCCTCCCCCACTGCCCTGGCCCCAGTGACCAAACCTGTGTGCTGGGCTGTAGGGTTTTGTCTGAGATCTGTCCCTTCAATAGGCAGATGAAAGTGAATGATTTGATCAGTGCAAATAGGACACAGTTCACAACAACGCTAGTCAACATTAATATGCTAGGTGTGCTAACTGCTTTGCTTGCGTTATCTCACTTTTCCTGTGATGGGGACTGTAGTTATCATGCCCATTTTAGAGATGTAGAAACCTGGGCTCAGAGGATGTAAATCGCTTGCTCAAGCTTACAATAGCTTTAAGCAGGAGGAGTAAGTCAAACCCAGATTCTGGGAGACTCCAGAGCCCCTACTCTTTTTTTTAAACATTATTTATTTGGCTGCATCAGGTCTTAGTTGTGGCCCAAAGGCTTCTCTGTTTGCAGGGTGCAGGCTCAGCAATTGCAGCGCGAGGGTTCAGCTGTCCCCACGGCATGTGGGATCTTAGTTCTCTGATCAGGGGTCGAACCCATGTCCCCTTGCATCGGAAGGCAGATTCTCAACCACTGGGCCACCAAGGAAGTCCCGTGAGCCTATACTCTTAACCACAATGCTATGTTACTAAGACAAGGCTGTATCCTGCAAGATGCGAGGTTTTCAAATCCTAAAGGCATGCTTGCAAGTCTGACATAGTCATGCATGATGTGAACAAATTCTAGCATAACTAGAACACAATTGGTGTGGAATTTAGCCCCAAAAAGCCACTAAATGAGTTCTCTCCATGACAATTTGGAAGAGTCCTTAAGTCAAAAATTAATGCTGCATCTGTTATCATAGTGAAATGAAGGTGAAAGAGGAGAGTGAAAAAGTTGGCTTAAAACTCAACTTTCAGAAAACTAAGATCATGGCATCTGGTCCCATCACTTCATGGCAAATAGATGTGGAAACAATGGAAACAGTGAGAGACTTTATTTTGGCGGGCTCCAAAATCACTGTAGATGGTGACTGCAGCCATGAAATTAAAAGATGTTTACTCCTTGGAAGAAAAACTATGACAAACCTAGACAGCACATTAAAAAGCAGAGACATTCCTTTGCTGACAAAGGTCCATCTAGTCAAAGCTATGGTTTTTCCAGTGGTCATGTATGCATGTGAGAATTGGACTATAAAGAAAGCAGAGCACCGAAGAATTGATGCTTTTGAACTGTGGTGTTAGAGAAGACTCTTGAGAGTCCCTTGGACTGCAGGAAGATCCAACTAGTCCATCCTAAAGGAAATCAGTCCTGGATATTCATTGGAAGGACCAATGCTGAAGATGAATCTCTAATACTTTGGCCACCTGATGCAAAGAACAGACTCACTGGAAAAGACCCTGATGCTGAGAAAGATTGAAGGCAGGAGGAGAAGAGGACAACAGAGGATGAGATGGTTGGATGGCATCACTGACTCCATGGACATGAGTTTGAGCCAGCTCTGGGAGTTGGTGGTGGACAGGGAAGCCTGGCGTGCTGCAGTCCATGGGGTCACAAAGAGTCGGACATGACTGAGCAACTAAACTATTATCAGGCTTAAAGACCCAAAGTGGAGTTTACCCCTTGGCGAGACAGCTGTTCCTTTTCAGAATATGACCAATAGACCATCAGATGAAGTAATCTCCCATACGGTATTCCCCATCTTGTTGGGTCACTTATTCCCAACCTCTTAAGAGCCGTAATACAGCATTCGGAAGCCCAGACTTGGGCTAGACAGTCCTAGGTATGAGAGCTGACTTCCCCTCTAATCAACTCTGATCCCAAGCCGGGGACCCCGCCTCTCTGAACCTCAGTGTGCCACCTGTGAATGGGAGGGCTGCTCACGCTAGCCCATACTGTTGTGCCTTTGCAAAATGAGGAGAAGGCACTTCTTCCTCCCCTTCCTCAAGCCACCCTACTTCCATGTCAGTAATTTGTCATAATACACTAATTTCACTGAAACCAGACACTTTACTGCCATCTGCTGGAAAGCTGTTGTAATAAATACTCATGGGCACAGGCCAGGCTGTGAGTGCCAGCTTTTTTGTGCAGTGCGTGACCTGAACAACTGTACGTGGTTTCCCAAGAATTCCTCACTGGACTGTTGGGAAATTGGATCCCGCCTGCCAAGTGTTTACTTAGCACTTTGGTAAACACGATCCGCAGGTCCTCAGCACATGTTGACTGCTGTATCAAGCTCTGGGCACTTACTGAGAAATCTCAAGGAGCATCTGCTTGAGGTATGTGGTGTTTTTCAGTTCATCTCAGCCCATCTCTCAGGACCTATCCCCTTTAACTCCCAACCCATGCTTTCCAGGCAACTCTGGCTGCCCTGGACGGCAGCTTTCAGTTCCTGAACATGCCTCCTCTCTAGCTTCCCAGCCAGGAAAAAGGAACTGAGAGAAGTTTCTGGGATTGGCTCTGAAAACTCTTTCTGATATTCCTTCAATGCTTTGAACCTCTGAGGCTCCTCAGAGAGTCTTATAAAATGTTTGATATGTTCCATCAGTTTTACCCCTGGCCCGGAGATTCCTGGAATGGATGAAAAACATGGTGTCTTCTGTTCAACAAAAATATCTGAGTGTGAATCTGAGCGTGAATCCTAGCTGTTCCATTTACAAGCTGTGTGTTCTGATGTGAGTACTCTAGCCTTGCTGTGCTTGGGATTCTTTACAGGTGAAAAGATCTACTAATCTATCACCTGGAGGTACCAAGAGAAAAGAAGAAAATGTGTTTAAAGCACTTAAGAGTAAGCCCTCTATAAATCAAAGTAATCATTAAGAGCCAGGAAAATATTTCAGATTTTTAAAGGGCTGTACATTTCCAGCTGCCCATCTGATCTCTAACAACCTTGTTTACTAAACCAAAAGCTAGAACCTCCTATCTGGCAGACCTTCCCCCAAATGCCTGCTTCTGGTGGTTTATAGGAAAAGTCTAAAACTCTAATCACATTTCCTTCTGCATTTAAGGCATCACACAGAATCACATGTGTCCCAGCTTCTGTGGGGCACAGAGTTGCTTCATTCAGGAAGTGTTTTTAACATCACAGCTGTTTCTTCTTCAACAACAAATACTCTTGAGATATAAATGGCCACTAGCTGGGGATCCATCGGCATAGTTTCCCCTCTATGGTACTCAGACTGCCTATACCCAGTCCTTTCATCATTATGTCTTTTTTTTTTTTTCCCCTGGAATTTTAGGCAAAATCAGAACATTCTCTGTTTCCCAGTTTCTCCTCTTATGTTTGCTGTCTGGTCCACCCCCCATCCCTGGCTGCAGACTTCCAGAGCCTTCTCACTCAGCCTGAGAATCTGTGGCTTATTGAAACATTTCTGGGACACAGAGTACATGCCTAGGTTGTTACTGGCTAGAAAACAGCTGGTTTTGGATGATGGTTTAGTTCATTCTGGGGGACATGGGCAGGGCAAGGACGAATTGCCTCGGAAGGCCAATCTACATTCAGATGGTCCAGAAATGCAGGTCCAGAGGCAGCTTCTGCAGTCTCCCTTGGCTGTGTGACCTTGAGCAAGTGGCTTCCCCTCTGAATCCATTCATACTTCCTTTGTCCTGAAACATCCTTAAATGCAAACACGGCAGAACTTTCAGAAACACACACAGTGCTGAAGAACTGAGTCTTTGGCTGGAACCCACCAGGTCTCTGAAGTCCACCATTCAGCTGCTGTGTGACCCTGCATCAGTTGCTTCCCCTCTCTGAGCCTCAGTTTCTTCGTTTATAAAAGGAGGATAAAAGATAGTTTCTATCTCCTGGATCTTGTTGTGAGGATTAAAAGAGATAATGTTTGGAAAGTGCTGGCAAAGTGTCTGACCTGGGGTGAACGCTCCATAAATCTTAGCCATTATTATAAGCCTTTTAATAAAACAGGGGCTTTCTGGGGATTTTTAGGGGGGTGGACAACTACTCATGAGCCAAGAAGCATTTTGGAAAACTGCTTTATTTAACATGTTCTGAATGTATCTGGCTGGACTTTTCCACTTAAAAAAAAAAAATCCCCCAAGGAGGCCACAGACTCGGCACAGCACACAAGCCTGCCCCAGGCCACACAGTAAGCTTCATTTGGGCTCCCAGGAATGAAATCCAGGCCTCTGACCCCGAGTCAGATGGTCCAAGCTCCCTGCTCTCAATCACAGCCAGAGATGTCACAAGGAAACCGTGCCACAACCTAGGGGAGGAAAATGAAATCTCTTGCCTTGATCTGGTCCCGGGGTTCCAGTTCTGGGTGGGGAAGGGGGGCAACCTCAGCACCCTGGAAATCTCTCCTCTCTCCCTTTCCTTCTATTCTGGAGTGCCCTTGTCTCTCTGCAGTACCCCAACCCTCACCCCCCAATATTTCCAAATCAAGACTGGGCCTTTTGAGACTAGAGCAAGGCTTCGCGAAAGACAAGCCCAGATAAACAATCATCAAGATAAATAATATTTTAATGCAGTATATTACAAAAAAAAAAAAAACACTAAAGCCCCCCCGCCCCCAAAAAAGCAGTTCACGATGAACAAAATGTCAGCATTTTAAATAAAGAAAGCAGCAGTGACCACAAGAGGCCTCGATCACCTGCAGTCCACAGGGTAACCTAAGGGAGTGAGATTAAATTCGGCACCCACTCTCCCTTAACCCCACCCCTTCGGATTTCCTGTAAGGGCCACAGCCATAAATTTCCACCTCTCCTCCCCATGCGCGCCCCTCTCCCCACCGAGGTGAGCTGGGGTGAAGAGCACAGAGGCTGCTTGGAAGGCCGGAGCGAGAAAGAGGACTTGGGTGGGACATTCCAACTTTCCATCTTGGGTTTAAACTCCATCTAGGCTCCTCTCCTTAATCAATAAAACAGGAATTAGATTTTTAGCTCCAAGAGTCGCTTCCTGTCGTCCAGTTTATGACCTTGGCCATCTCGCAGCCTTTTAAAGACGCCGGGACTGGCTTCCTCAAATACCTGAGGTCGCATGAGCAGGTAGTAAACAGATTTGCGCGCTTCCTGCGGCTCAGTGGGCGGGGCAAGTTCAACGACCCCACCCCCGCGCGTTCTGGATGCGCTGCGCGCTCCCGCGCGCTGAGAATTTTAAACGTTTTTCTTTGATCGCCTCTATTTAGGGGGTTGAGGGTGGAAGGGGAAATGAGGTGCTGGAGCAAAATTTTTCTGCTCTCTCGCCGCGCGGGCTCTCAGCTCCGCCCTCGCCCAAGGGGGAGGACTTTGAATTCCAGACTCGGAATTCTTCTCTTTTTTGAAATTGATCGATTTTATCCGGGAGCTTCAAATCGAAACCAGGAGAGGGGGCTTTGAAATGTCAAAGAAAAGTAGCAAAAGGAAAAAGGGGGTGGGGTGATGGGGGGTGGTGGGCAGGCAGAAGTTTCCTTTCCAACTGAAAACCGCCTCGCTGGTACCTTTGTAAGGATGCTTAACCTTTTCACCCTTTCCAGGGGTGGTGGTGGGCTTCTTGGAGCTCTTTGAAAATTTGATGAGACCTGTGGACCTTCTCCCTGGGGGAGGGGGTGGGGAAGGCCCCTTAAAGACGTGATAGTTTGTATTCAGTTTCTGGAGGCTCCGGGAGTCCGGATCAGACAGTTTTTTTTGCACAATTCGCGGAAGTTTTTGCAAAACCCTCTGCCCGGCCGTTTGCATTGGAGTGGAACGGTTCCCTATTAAAATTTAGGACGAGACATGTTTGCCAGGAGTAATCGAGACCTAATTTTGAAAAAATTTTTATTTGGAATAAAAAAAAAAAATCCAGCCATGTTCTGGAAGAGGCAAGAGCTGACGGGCACGCCGCCTTCTAGCTGGAGACTGGGGTGTGGCCTCAGACTCGGGGCCTGGAAACCTGGGCCCACTGAAGACTTAGCTGCTGCCCTAGTTTCCTACAAGGCCACCTCTTAACGCTCCAGCAACGTCCCAGTCCTTTTCTTCTGGTCCCCCAGACCTACACTCCCGCTGCGGCTTGCCGCTCAGGGGTTTTCTAAACTTGGCCATCTCGCTCCTTTACCTTTAGGATCAAGCATCAACTCCGAAAGACCCCTGGTGCCCCCTGGTACCTCCTTATCCACTCTGCTTCAGGTGGGCCCTGGGACCAAGAGGATTAAAATAAATATCTTAGAAGTCGTTGAAAACCTGCTGCGAATTGTTTTTAAGTACTGTTTTGAAGACTTCCTAATGACAAGGCACCCCAGGGAGGGACAGGGAAAAAATAGGGACCTGGCTTAGCCCTGGCAGGGCTGAGCCCATTCTGTCCTTTATCTCTTTAGCAGCCGCGGGCTGGAACTCCATGAGGAAGGGAGGAAAAGTGGGTACAAAGGGTTCTGGGGTCACAGGGGGCATCTGTCCCAAAAGGTGGACTCGGGGGAAAAAGGCCCTGAGGTTTATCAGCTTCTGATAGATGGAGAGTGCCTGGAGAGAGATGTACAGCGAGAGAGAGAGAGAGAAAATATCAGAAAGAGACAGGAAGAGATGCATAAAAGATGAGGAAAAAGACTTCCCTGGTGATCCGGTGGTAAAGAACTACCTGCCGATGCAGAGGACACAGGTTCGGTCCTTGGTCAATGGGGCAACTAAGCCCGTGTGCTGCAGCTCCTTGCGCCCTAGAGGGAGACGCCGCCGCAGTGAGAAGCCCGCTCACCGCAACTGGAGAGTAGGTCCTGCTCGCAGCAACGAAGATTCAGTGCAGCCATGAATAAATAAGCGAAAAGAAGACAGTGAAGTAGTGAAACAGAAGCAGGTAAAGCAGAGAAGGAAAGATAGACCCTTAAAGACACACACAGAGATGTAGAGATAGCTACAGGTAGAGACAGCCTCCTGAGTCCAGACTGTGACCCACAGCCCAGGGATCGCAGGGGCCAGGATGCCATGTGGTGGCCCAGTGGCCTCAGGACAGCCCATCTGTCTCCTGGGTCCTGGGTCGTCCGTGTACTCACCTTGTACAGTGAGCCCATATACCTGGTGTGAGACCTGGGAGAGCCATCCAAGCCTCCAGTGGTTACTTGGCTCCTGGGATATGAGCATGTGAGAACTTGGGGCATCATTGATGGCTTGTTGGCAGCTGCATGGCTGGCCCAACACGAAAAGAAGCCACTAACTGCTGAAGAGCTGGGACATCTGCACCCCTGAAAAGAAGGTACTGTTGAAGAAGGATGGGCTGGTGTCGAGAGATTGCTAAACCTCTCCCTACTGAGACTCCTACTGCTGGTGAGAGAGTCCTTCCTTATAGGGAAAACTGGGCTAGCCGAGGTTCCCAGGAAGGATGCAGAGAGCTTCCCAATGCAAGGTGGGACCAGCTGACCACCTGGGATGTGGGAGATGTGCCCCGTGAGTGTCTGCTGAAGAATCGGGGTCATCTGTCCATTGCCTGATCAATGCTTATTTAGTCCTTGCAAAAATCCCATGAAGGCACTTTGCTGGTGGTCCATTGGTTGAGAATCTGCCTGCCAGTACAGGGGACGCAGGTTTGATCCCTGGTCCGGGAACATTCCACATGCCACAGAGCAGCTAAGCCTACACCCCACAACTACTGAAGCCCGCACACCCAGAGCCCACGCTCAACAAGAGGAACTTCCACAGTCAGAAGCCCAAGTACCGCAACCAGAGTATAGCCTTCGCTTGCGGCAACCAGAGAAAGTCCACGTGCATCCATGATAACCCAGTGCAGCCAAAAATAAATAATTAAAAAAAAAAACCTATGAAGAGGTAGCTTCACTGTTCATTCTGTCCCCAGGTTCACAAGAGGTTAAGTGAAAGTGCCATATCTCACAGAGGACAAGTGAAGATTGAGGCTGTACTGTCTGCCCTTGAAATCGCTGGATTGTTCCTCTGCTTGGCCACACTCCCAAGTCAGAAATCCTGTTCTTTGGGCAGCCCCAGTCACGTGACATTCTCAGCAGAGGGGACCGCCAGGCTTGGAACCATCCACACTCCCGAGCCCCACTCTGGCCCTCTGGGTAAGCTGCAAGGACCCGTGTTTGAGTTCTGGTACACTCTGCTCTGTCCTGGTTTCCCCATCACCATTCCTCTGTAGGCACAGGTTCTCAGCACTAAAGTAACCAGAGCTACTGTTTAATGAGCCCTTATCCGATATAAAACAAGTTCAATGTGGTGGGAACAGAAAGGTCACCTGTTCCCTGGGGCCTGCACAGAGGGTGGGCTTTTTTTTTTTTTTTTTGCCTTTGAGCTCCAAAATATCTAACTGTGCCTCTGAGCTGCACCTTCTAGGCAGAGAAAAAAGAACCCAGTGGGTTGCGGCACCCTCGCAGACCCATCTCGAACATTCTGGAGCCCTGGGGCAAGGGCAGAGCTTGAGCTCCCCGTACTGTGATTAAGAACGTCAGAGTTGGGCTTCCTTGGTGGCTCGGCAGTAAAGAATCCACCTGCTAATGCAGGAGACACAGGTTCAATCCCTGGTCTGGGAAGATCCCACATGCCACAGACCAACTAAGCCGGTGTGCCGCAACTATTGAGATTGTGTGCCAGAGCCGGGGAGCCGCAACTGCTGAAGTCTGTGTGGCTACAGCCTGTGTTCCGAAACAAGAGAAACCACCGCAATGCGAAGCCTGCGCAGCGCAACCAGAGAAAAGCCTTTGCAGCAACAAAGACCCAGCACAGCCAAAAATAGAGAAATAAATTGTATAAATAAAAGAACTTCAGAGTTATAAGTCAAGATAGCAAATTGATAAATAAAATGTATTCTATCATCCTGCAAGTGGATGAGTGTACCTTTCTAATAACCTGGAAAGTCAAAGTGGACTTGAGAATTCACTGGTCCTTGGTGTTCCGCCCTAGAGTCCGATGACACAGGAAGAGCTGTCACTCGGCCTCCAGCCCCACCCCTTCACAGCTCACCCATGAGGGTCTGTCTCTACCGTGAGGGTCTGTCTCTACCGTGAGGGACTCCGTGCACATGTGTGGACACCCCAGCCTGCATGCCCATGCCTCTTCCACATCCCCTCCTGCAAACAACCACCACTGGGCCATCCCCCAGGCCCAGGGGTGAGCACAAGGGTGGAGGAATTTACCCCCCAGTGATGCATCCAGGGAGTAGGACCAAGTGGGGCCTGGATGCAGGCTGGGGTGCAGGTGGGCAGAAGTCTCTGTCTGGGTACCCTGAACATGGGAGTACCAGTGATACAGTGATGGAGCTCCTGTCCTGCAAACCCGTGACCCTGTGATGGGACAGGCATAGGCAGAAAAAGGCAGAGAGGAGCCCACTAAAATGTCAAAGACTCTCTTGCCCTAGACTAAGAGTCCCTCGGCCCTGGCATGGCTGGTCCCACCTTGGATGTTCCCAGAGCCCCTCACGGCTAACCCAGCCATAGTGCTTCCTGATACCCACAGCTTACCCATCCTTCGTGGCCCCAGCAGCCCTCAGCTCCTGCCATCTCTGATGTTTTCTCTGGGAGCACATTCGGCAAGCAACTCCAGCTGCTGTGTGCAGAACTACAGGTTGTTCTTGGCTCCAGCCTTGTCCTCACTCCCGCTGCAAATACAGACATCCACAGAAATCAGACCGGGCTGCGCAGGAGCTCCACGGGGTTTGCGTTGTGTATGCCAGGGAAACTGACCTCTCCTTTCTCCCTTGGCAGAGCTGGAATCCTCCCAGGGCCAAGGAGGAAAAAAAACAAAAGCATTTAGGAGCAGAGTTGGAGGGAAATCTACCTCCCCTTCTCCAATTTTCCCCAGAGATACCTGGCGCTTGCCTGGCCCTGCTGAGAAGATCTCTCTGCCTCCCTTCTCAGATCAGAGAATATCTAGGGTTCTTGAGGGCTTCCCAGGTGGTGCTAGTGGTAAAAAAAAAAAAAAAAAAAACAACAACCTGCCTGCCAATGCGAGAGACCTAAGAGGCACAGGTTCGATGATCCCTGGGTTGGGAAGATCCCCTGGAGGAGGGCATGGCAACCCACTCCAGTATTCATGCCTGGAGAATCCCAGGGAGAGAGGAGCCTGGTGGGCTACAGTCCATGGGATTGCCAAGAGTCAGACACTATTGAAGCAACTTAGCACACATGTAGGATTCTTGAGTTGGTCCCTGCGTGCCCTTGAGCATCCTTGAAAAGGTCGCCCTAAGACTGTTTGTAATACTCTATAGGGCTATTCCTCTACTTCTTCATATCTGTGTGTGTCCCGTCTCTATACCTCTGTCCCTCTGCTTCTGTGTATGTATGTGTCTGTGCATTTGGGGTAGGGGTCCCAGCTTTCATCAGATTATCTGAGATATCCACCATCTCCAAAGAGTTTTGAACTCCTGGGCTTAGGGGTTAAGGATTTTTCAAGGGCAAGTGGTCCCCATGTTCACCAGGATAAATGTGTGCATGTGTGTTAGTTGCTCAGTCATGTCCAACTCTTTGTGACCCCATGAACTGTAGCCCGCCAGGCTCCTCTGTCCATGGGATTCTCCAGGCAAGAATACTAGAGTGGGTAACCATTCCCTTCTCCAGGGGATCTTCCCGACCCAGGGATTGAACACTGGTCTCCTGCATTGCAGGCGGATTCTTTACCATCTGAGCCACCAGGGAAGCCCCAGGATAGATGTAATTACCTCCAATATTGCTGCGAAGAACCTTACACTGGAAACAATTGAATTATCCATCAACTGCAGAATAGATGAATATCATCAGAAGGAATTCTACTCTGCAGTGAAAATGAATGAACTACAGCCTCCTGAAAAATGTGGGTGAATCTCTCAAGCACAACATGAAGTGAAAGAAGAAGATGCCAAAGAAGCCTAGAGTGAAGATTCCTACTGCTGTCTTGTTGCATCCGAGGAACCTGGCTGAAACAGAATCCTGGCTTGTCTCTCCCTTTCACACTCCAGAGGGCTGAACTGTTTAAACTGCTCTGCTTTCTAATGATCCCCAGAAGTTTATGATGGAGAACCTGTCCTTCCTGTCATGCTGAAGGAGGCAAGGACAGAGAACAGAGTTAAACAGGACTGTGCCCTGTTTGCTGAGACAGTGTGGAGAGGGGGGCAAAGGAGCGCTTGAAGCTTGGAAAATAATTATTAAGGTTTGAAATTCAATTCCAGCCATTGCAGAAGGGATACTTAAAAGTTTGGCTCACCTTCATTATATTCTTCCTTTTAAAACCAATTTAAATAGAACAAAACCAAAAAATCTTACGAACAATTCCCCCATCCACCTTCAAAAAAGTCCACAGTCTGACAATCTGGGCGGCATGACTGATCACAACTTGCCCAGAGAGATTACCCAAATAATCCTTTGAAGTAAAAAATTTGCTTTCAATCTTGCCAAATATACCAAATAGCTATATATATATTCCCCTCTGTTTTTTCCCCTCATTAAATTCCTTAGATGCAGGAGCCAAAGGAAGCCTCGTGCAAGAACCAAATTATCTGTGTTCCACATGTTTAGTTTTTAATAATAAAGTAAAATGAAATGAAATCCAAAGGGTGCAAGCTTTCCAACCAGGCTTTTATTACCTGATGGGGGCGCACATCTCCAGCCATGCCCAAGGGAGGGGAGAGCTTCCTTCTTGGACCCTAGCTACCCCAAGAAAGCCCTTATCTTGCCCGCCAACCCCAGGCCACTCCTCAGTGCTCATCCCCCACGTCTGGCCCTTCTGAAAGGGCTGTGGTTTCTTCTGGCCGACGGTGAGCCTTGGCCGAGAAGTAGCTGAGTCTGGAAGTAACTCAATTCGGGATTCAAAAATGAGTTTTCTTGCAGCTGAGATCACTGCATCTGGTGGCCCAAGCTGCTTTGTTTCCCTGTTGATTAATTCCAGCAATGTTTATTTTCAGTGGCTCAATCGGTAAAGAATCCGCCTGCCGTGCAGGAGACCTGGGTTCGATCCCTGGGACTGAGCAACCAGGCGCAGCACAGCACAGGCCATTCTAGAGAAGGAGACAGAGACAGACAATAAGCAAGTAAAAAATAGATGTGACTGTGTCTGTGTCGTTTTCTGCATAGAACTTAATGATTTCTAAAATTTTACATATATAAAATTATAAATAATACATAATTTTCATATACACACACATCCTCACCCACCATAAATTGTCTCTCCTGTGACTTTATTTTTTGCATAGTACACCATTTCTAAATTATATATATCAAAATTTCATATTTTCTCACGATTTTATTTTTTGCATAGCACTCAATGATTTCTAAATTATACTTTCACATGTTATATGTAATTTTATTTAATTTTATAAATATAATTATATATATATATAAAACTTTAAAAATCATTAGATGCTATGCACAAAATAAAATCACACGGGAGAGAATTATGGTGAGGGAGGATGTCATTAGATCAAACGGGGTTGGAAAATTCCTCTGTAAAAAAAGCAATTTTTTAAAAGAGAGTTTATTGCAAAAATGGTGCAAAAGAGCTTATTTACAAAACAGAAATAGACCTACAGACATGAAAAACAAATGTATGGTTACCAAAGGGGAAAGGAGGGGTAGGGGTAAATTAGGAGTTTGAGATTAACATATACACACTACCATATATAAAATAGATAGCCAACAAGGGCCTACTGTATAGCACAAAGAACTGTACTCAACATTTTGTAATAGCCTATAAGAGAAAAGAATCTGAAAAAGAATGCATATATGTATATATACACACACATATCACACATGTAACTGAATCACTTCATTGTACACCTGAAACTAACACAACATTGTAAATCAACTATGTTCAATTAAAAATAAATAAAATACAGTTTTATTGAGTTAAATTTACATACATTAAAACCCACTCTTGATAACCATATAGTTCAGTGACTTTTGACAAACGAGCACACTTGTATAATGACCACCGTAATCAAGGCATAGAATGTTTCCCTCATCCCCCAAAATTCCTTTGAGTCACATTGCAGTCAGTCTCCTTTCTTCCCAGTGGTCCCTGGCAGCCAGAGACCTATTTTCTGTCCCATAGTTTTGCTTTTTCTGGAATGTCATGCAAATGGATTAGCTAGTATGTAGGATTTTGTGCTTGGGTTTGTTTGTTTTTTCACTTACTCTTGGGGTTCGTACATTTTGCTGCAAGAGTCATCAGTCAGTTCCTTTTTATTGCTGAGAGGTATTTCACGGAGGGAATGGCCCGTGGTTGGTTTGTCAGTCCCGTAGTTGATGGAAGCATGATGCTGTCTCCAGTTTGGGGCTCTTCTGTGTAAACCTGCAGTGAGCATTCATGCATATGCCTTTGCGTGAACATATGTTTTCATTTCTCTTGGGTAAATACTTAGGTGTATAATTGCTGGCTCATATGGTAACTCTGTTTGTAGCTTTATAAGAAACTGCCAAACTGTTTTCCAAAGAGGCTCTGCCATCTTGCATCCCCAGCAGCAACATAAGAGCATTCTAGCAGTTCCAAACTTAGTATTGTCACCGTTTTACTTTTAGCCACTTTAGCATTTCCCTAACGCCTTATATTGTTAGCCATCTTTTCAGGGGTTTATTGGCCATCATTATATGAAACATTTAATTTTGTATATTACAGGTTATGCTGTAATTATATATTATTTACATGTTTATAACCTTGTGTGTGTGTGTGTGTGTGTGTGTTTGTGCCCAGTGGCTGAGTCATGTCTGACCCTTTGTGACCCTGTGGACTGTAGGCCACCAGGCTCCTCTGTCCTTGGAATTTTCTAGGCAAGAATACTGGAGTGGGTTGCCATTTCCTCCTCCAGGGGATCTTTATCACCTTATAACATATATATTATGTTGCACTTGTTTGAATTAATTCAACGCTGATAGAAGAAGGCAGCCACGTTGTGAAGAAGTGGGGGAAGAGTGTTCCCAGGAAAGGGAAGCCAAAGGCCCTGAGGTAGGAGCCAACTAGGGATGGATGATTGGGGAGCAGAAAGGCCAGTGCAGGTGTATCAGAGTGAGAGAGGATGGTAGGAGAGGGGATGGGAGGTGGGCGCTGTATGCAGGGCTGTGTATTTTACAAAAGAAAAAAATAGAGCTCCTTAGGCACTATTGTTACATAATAAACCATCCCAAGACATTACAGCTTTGAATAACCACTTTTTTATTGTGCTTGTAGATTCCAAGAGTCAGACATTTAGACTCGGCAGAGTAATGATGGCTTATTGCCATTCCACATTGTCTGAGGGGTTTTTCACTTTTTTTTTTTTCTTTTTTACTTTTAGTGTTTTGCAGTCTTTTTTTTTACCCCCATGATGCCTGAGATCTGAGCTGGGAAAGTTCAAATGACTGGAGGTGACTTGATGCCTAGGGCTAGAATCTTCTGGAAACTCCTTTCCTCATAGTTTCATGCCTGGGTTGGGACCCTTTAGAGGGTGGGCTTATCTGAGACTGTCAACAGAGCATGGGGCCTTTCCCCCATCATGGTGACTGCAGGGATCCAAGCAGAGGTGTTCCAGGGAACAAAGCTGAAGTAGCATTGATATTTATGTCCCAGCCTCGGAAGTCACCCAACCTCATTTCTGCCCCATCTTCTTGGTAGAAGCAGTCACAAGTCTTCCCAGATTTAAGAGACGGGAAACTAGACTTTTGACGCAGAGTGCAAGGTTACTCTGCAAAAGATGACGGAGAATGGGGAAGATAGTCGGCTCAGCCTTTGGAAACTAGAATCAGCCACAGAACAAACCCTGGTGATTGATGATACAGCTTGTTCTGTTCAAAAATGCTTCTGAGCGGTGATGAACAAGCATGTGGATGAACAAGACCCACTCTTTAAACTTGAGAAATCTCCAAGGCAAGTGGAGGAGATGGAGATATAAATAAGAACCATACTGTATGGACTTCTACAGCATGTATCACGTTAGATTGTGAAGTCCCCAGGAAGCAATCCATATTGCCTGGGACGTAGATGGTGGCTTGGGCTCTGTGAGGGTGGGGGAGTGTGCAAGGGTTTATCAGTTAGGCAAGGACAAGGTGCACGTTAGAAAAAAGAGGATGATCACACAGTGGCGATTGGGGTAGGAGAGGAGATTGGAGATGAGTTTGGAAAGGCAGATTAAGCCCAGGTGGGGGGAAGGGGAAATGAAGACTGGGAAGTTTGACTCCGGTATATAGCGGAATTGAGGACTGTGATTGGATGCGTTCTTTGGAAGGACACTAGGGAGACTAGAATGGCAGATGGATGGACCATTGACAAGGGATTATGTTAAAAGCCCAGAAGCCAGTAGGGAGGTTTCTGTAGCAGCCTATGAAAAGTGACGAGCATGCTAACTGGGGCCAAGGATCAGAGAATGGAGACGAGTTAAGAACGTCTGGATAGTGGGTTCAACAGGTCTCCAGAGAATAGTTGCTAAGGGAAAGGAGCTTGCTTGTCCTGTGAGCAACTGTGGACATCATCCATTCACTTAACTTTCACTGTGCACTTAACCATCTGGAGGAATTTCTCCCAGCTGGACCTGCTTGAGCTCCACACCAAGTCAGCTCCATCAAAACCTTCGGGTTGGGCACCCCATCACTGGTGTTTAAGAGTGATTCTCACGGGAATAAATGATGCATTACCAAAGACACTTTAGAGCAGGGGTCCCCAACCTCTGGGATCTAACGCCTGATGGTCTGAGGTGGAGCTGATGTAATAATAGAAATAAAGTGCACAATAAATCTAATGTGTTCAAATCATCCCGAAACCATCCCCTCTCTGGTCCGAGGAAAACTTGTCTTCCACGAAGCCGGTTCCTGGTGCCAAAAAGTTAGAGACTGATGCTTTAGAGAATTTCCAGAATGCTGGCTTGAACAGAACAAAGAAAGAGAAATGATTTTGATTTGGAACATGCTGGGTTCATGACAACAAGGATTTGAATCCTTCTCCAGGAGACTTGACATAGTTTCATGCAAGTTGGTCAAGCCATAAAAAGAGATTAAATGGTCTCTCTCACAGCAGTGTTACAAAGAGGATGCTCCATGCTGGGAAGCTGCAGAAAACATTTGTCATAGTCCTAACCATCCAGGCAGAGTGCTGGATGTGGGCTGTCCCCATAATAGCTGTTATCATCACACCCATTTTACAGAGCTGGAAACTGAGGCTCAGACAGAACCAGGAACTAGCCCCAGGTTATGCAGGGAGGAAGTAAGTGGCAGAGGCCAGAGCTAAACACTAACAGTCTGTTCTCAAAGGCAGAGGATCCATAGCTCACCCTTTGCACACCCTACACATTCGCCTATCCCCAACACTGTTACAATGACTGCCTTTATGAAACCCAGTCTTATCATTTCCATCACCTCGATGTCATCGTGACTCCCACCAAAAGCTCTCCTGATCATCACTATTGCCTTTTCACTCACATGGTCCTCCAAACCCCAAGGAGAATTTAACAGAGCCTCCCAGCATACCATAAAACAAAACCAAATGCTTTCTCCACCCACCCCTCTCCGCCCCCCTTTCCCTGAGTATCTGTCAAAGCCAGCAGAGAAATAAAAACCAGAATCTCCAAACAATACCCTTCCCCACAGATAATAAATAAAATCTCCAAAGAGGGGAGGGAAAGAGCAAAGAGTCCCATAAAGACGAAGGGCTTGGGTGGACGGGCACATGGTGTGCATCGGGCTGAACAGCTACCAGCAGAATCGGGGTAAGGAATCAATTGAGATAAAAAATGGCCGTCCCCGTTACACATGGCACGCTCACAGAAGTGTGTGGACACCGGCAGGGAACGCAGTCCCCATCAGCCCTTCTTGCTCTTTTGCACACAAATAAATACACATGTTGTCTCGTGTGGAGCAGACGCACCATAAATTTTTAGGCAATGCATCAGAGGACCAATCTTCGTTTGTGAATTTTTTTTTTTTTTTTTTCAAGTACACATGCTTATGAGCAATCGCTTCTCCCCTCTCACAACTGTGGAACCCAGCAGGAACTTTTGGAAAACTTTTGTATTTGTGGCATGTGTTCAGTTAAGCTTTCCTGTGTAGTGCATGTGGAGAAAGATTGAGAAAGCATTGATCCAAAGTGGCAAACATGGACACCTCTGGGCATTGGAGGAGATAACAGCAACAACTTCTCATTTCTATTTCTTTGATTTACACAGGATAACATTTTTGCTAATGGGTTTGTAACCATTGTTTTCCTTGCAAGAAATGTTTCTAATGAGCCCTTAAGATCTTTATGGATGTAATAAAGTCCTTGTAGAAAATGAAGTCGAATTTTTAACTGTCTTGAAGTGTGTTGCAGGGACATTGACAAAATATGGAAGTGAAGTGGAACCACCATTCTCCGTGGTGATTAGGCAAATATTCAAGTTTCCCTTCTTTCTGGTCTCCGCACGATCGTGATTTTTCACATGTGATTGGATTAGTTGAGGTTGTTCAGTCATTAAGTCCTGTCCAACTCTTTTGCGACTCTATGGAGCCCATTGGGCTCCTCTGTCCATGGGGTTTTGCAGGCAAGAATACTGGGGTGGCTTGCCATTTCCCGACCCAGGGATTGAACCCACTTGGCAGGCAGATGAATCAGAGTACAGATGACCATTAAGAAGTGTGTCTCTAAGCGCTGTGGATGAACTTTATGACTGCCTTTAGCTGATGGAGGCTCCTGGCTCATATCCAGATACATAGCTATATGCAGAGGCTTGAGAGGAACAGAGCCGGCCCTGAGCATTAGTCCTGGGAGGGTCCCACTCTGCAACCCTTCCAGCCACATCCTTCTCAAGGGTGGAGACCTCTGAGCCAAGGGGCATCCGATCCAGATATCTGGGTGGGATGTCCTGAAGTTGGCAACTACTGAGTACTGCGTAGATGCTTAAGCTTTGCTGGCGTGTGTCACCTGTGTGAGATAGACGCCTCTATGCGCCGTAAGATTGCCAAGATGAAATCTCCCTGAAACATCACCTCTGCTCCTTCCCTAGTTTAGGGATGAGGCTAGATTTGTTTTCAAAAAGGAGTCACAGTTGGTCATTTTCTGAACTGGATTCTTTCTGTGGAGTAACACAGCCCTGGAACTTGGCTTAGAGATGTGTGGGTGTCTCCGTGGGCAGTGCTGGGCAATTGAGGAGGAGTTATTTGCCTCATGAATCTCAAGGGCTGCCAGCTTCTCTGAGTAGGTTTGTGTGGTCACTGTGAATGGTGGGAGTCGAGATATTAGGAAGGACAATGATTCCGTGATCTGAGCCCCAGGACCTCAGACCTGTCTTGGCAGATGCCTCCTGGAAGTCTCCACGTGGTCCGCTACCTCCAGTTCAACATGTTCCAAACTGAATTGGCTTTCTTCTTTCCAAATGAGATTTCTCCCGGGCTCCTCATCTCAGCAGACAGCTTCTCTTTTCACTGAATCTTCCAGACCAGAAGCTGGACATCATTCCTGTCTCTTCCTTCTCTATCACACCAAGAACAAGCGCAGAAGCATGAAACTGGCAGGACCCGAGTGCCTGCCTTGTCCCCACCTAGAGAGCATCACGTATTTCTCCCACTAACTGTTGCGGTCAGTGTTGTCATTACCCCCACTGTACAGATAAGAAAACTGAGGCTCAGAGTGTCGACGGAGCTCCCCAAGGATACCCTCTGACAAAACCTAGTTTCTAACCCAGTCGGTCAGAACTTTTCCTTTTGCCTCTCTGGTCCTCTCTTCCCAGCAAAATTCTTCAAAGGCTCAGTAGGTGTTCAGAAAAGACATGTTGGATTGAACGGAACTGACCTAGAGGCTGTTTCTGCACCGCGTCTCCACCCCGTCGGGTAGGAAACTGTTGCCGACACAAGGTCCTCCTTGGAGAGCAAGGGGAGCAGGCTAAGAGTGGGGAGAGAATGGATGGGGGACTTCAAAGAGAAGGAAAACGATTACTGGGAAATCTGTTTATAGAGCCAGTGAGTGATGGTGAGGGGGAAACGCTGAAAAGCTAGAGGAGGGCGGGGGAGTGCCCGGTCCACGAATCCATCACCAGTCCTTTTTCATCTGCTGGCCAAAGTATGTACCCCTTTGAAAGTCTCCTTGTCCCCTAAGCTGCGCAGCCAGCACCCAACCACCACCCAGCCCCGAGCGTGATCAGAGCGTGGCTTGAAGTTCACCTGGGTCCGCCTGCGTGAGTTCTGAGACGTGGAGTGCTCCGGCTTAATTAGAAACAGACTCAGCGGGCACTTTTAGGAGCACTTACTATGTGCCAGGCACAATACTAAGTTCTTTGGAGTTTTGAAAATCCTCATGACAACGTTATGAAAGAGGACAATAATTAGCTCCATTTTTTAGGTGAAGAAACTGAGACACAGACTGGTGGGGTTGCCTGAAGCCACATTGCTGAGAAGAGGTGTGTGTGTCTCCAGAGGGGACCCTTTTAACCCCTACACTATGCCTTCCTGTCAGGGAAGCCCTGGGTCACAAATTCAAACCTGCTGCCCCCAGCGCTCCACAATAGTGGGACTTTTGCAAGCTGCCTCCTCTCTGAGCCTCAGTTGTTGCATCTGTGAAATGGGGAAAATAAAGCTAACTGCCTCAGAGTACTGCTGTGATGCTCCTGAGATAATCCACACCCAGCTAAGGAGGACTTAATCTTATCCATGTTATTATTTCTAACCAAACAGTGGGAACCTCTTTCTTGTGTCCAGAATTTACAGAGAAGGTTGGAAGGACTCGGAGGGGAAAATAAACCTTCCTTGCTCCCCTGAGACAGGATTTTGGGAAGAACACAGGACATATGCATGAAGGCAGCAGCTTTCTTTCATTTGCCTCTTGCAATATTTCAGGCACACAAAAGAATAGGGAATCCTATCATAAACACCCAGGCTTCCCTGGTAGCTCAGCTGGTAAAGAATCTGCCTGCAATGCAGGAGACCCCGGGTTCGATTCCTGGGTTGGGAAGATCCGCTGGAGAAGTGGCTACCCACTGCAGTATTCTTGGGCTTCCCCGGTGGCTCAGCTGGTGAAGAATCCACCTGCAGTGTGGGAGACTTGGGTTTGACCCCTGGGTTGGGAAGATCCCCTGGAGAAGGGAATGACTACCCACTCCACTATTCTGGCCTGGAGAATTCCACGGACTATACATGGAGTTGCAAAGAGTCGGACATGACTGAGCGACTTTCACTTTCATAAACACCCGTGTGCTCAATACCCAGCTTAAGAAATAAAATCTTTCAGATACTGTTTCTCCTAAGTAACCCTCCCTAATTGCATACTTTAGCTTCCATCTCCAAGAGTAACTACCTTCCCAATCTTGAAGTTTCTTTTTTTTTTTTTTAAGTTTATTTTACTTACAAGACTAAGCCAGGTCTTAGTTGCAGCACATGGGATCTTTTTAAAAATTTCGGCATGTGGAATCTAGTTCCCTGACCAGGGATCGAGCCTGGGCCCCCTGCATTTGGGAGCATGGAGTCTTAGCCACTGGACCTCCAGGGGAGTCCCCTGAAGTTTCTCATTTATATGCACGTCTTTATACTTTTACCATTTATGTACATATGTGTCCTTAAATGATACATGGTATTTTTAGCACATGATATTGCTGCACACATCTAAAAACGTATAAGTAGTATTATACTGTCCATATCTTAGTGCATATTTTGCCCAATGTTGTTTTTGAGATCACTGAATATTGAGGTGTGCATTTCTAGTTGACTGTTTTTAATTTCTGTAGAACATTCCACCAAATGAATGAACCTCAATTTAGTCCATTGTTTTCCTATTGATGACCAGGTAGGTGGTTCCCAGGATTTTAATAGCATGAACAATATTGCCAGGAATATTCCTGTGCTTGACTCTCTGGCATATGTGTAAGAGTTTCTTCTAAAGACCAGAACAGGTATTGGACTGCTGGCTTAAAATGTTTATGTCCCTTAGAGCTATTTGGCACTTTCTTATTAGGTCTCCAACCCAGTTATACCATTTTATCCTCCCGTAAACAGTGGCTGGGTGGTCCCACTGCTCCACACACTTGCCAACCCTTGATATTGTCAAATGCCACAATTACAGTTGAGAAGCATTCCTATGAAGAAGACCACATGATCTCTTTGGAAGCCAAGGATTTTTTGGTGTTGACAACTCAGCCAGACAAGCAATTCCAAGTCTTTCCCCAAAACAAGTCTACCAGAAGCCTCAATCTTCTCTTCCAGGAAGTCTTCCACAATTCCTCAAAATCTGAACAAGGATCCCCTGTTCTTTTTTTTTTTTTTTTTTTTTTGAGGATCCCCTGTTCTATGCTCCTGATGCAGCTGGACATCGTGAAATAGGGAATGGCCAATTTTAGCCCTAGACTCAACCCCAGAACCTAGGACCAGAGGGTACTGGATGAATTTTTACTGAATGAATAAGAGAATCAATGTTATTCCATCATCACCTAGTGTCTGATGCATGGTCAGGCATTCCTGCACTTTGTTGAAAGAATGAATGAATAGGCAAAACAGCCAAGTTCAATAGGAGATAAAATAACTCCAGCACTAAGGGAGAATGTTGTATTCATTCATTCATTCAAGCATTCACTTCTTTAAAGAAAAAAAAAAAAAACACTTAAGGAGACCGAGAAGATGTGGGTTTGATCCCTGGATTGGAAAGATCCCCTGGAGGAGGAAATGGCTACCCACTCCAGTATTCCCGCCTGAAAAATCCCATGGACAGAGGAGTCTGGTAGACTAAAGTCCAAAGGGTCACAAAGAGTCAGACACAACTGAGTGACTAAGCACGTGATGAGTACCTATTACACGCCAGGACCATGGACCCCATCTTTAAGCATCTCACAGTGCACTCTGAAGGATGCTGGGACACAGGTAAGCTTAGAGAAGGGAAACTGAACTAAGTTTGGGATGGGAAACAGCAAAGTCCTCCAGAGGAGATGTTATTCCCTGAGATCACCTCCTACCTATCCTCCTCTCCTTGCCCCATCTCCAGTCCATCTCCTGAGAATCCCTCCCCACGCTTACCCAAACTGCCTTCGAGGTCACATTCAGTTGCTTTACCCTCAGTTTCCCCCAAACCAAAAGTCAAAAGGTCAACATAGTTGAGGTGTGAGCTGAAGGGCTTTTGCATTTGGTCCAGGGAGACTGATGAAGAGGTTTGCTTCTTTCTTTGGCTGTTACTCAAGAAAGACAAAATGGGGAGGTGGGGAATTGGGTGGGGAGAGCGGCTTTGCTGACATGGAGGATAGGGGCTGAAAGCAAGAGGGAAGGAAGCATCCCAAGAGAGACAAAAGCAGACTCTGTGATATCCCAGGTTTGGGGTCCAGAACCCAGCATCTTAGAAATTCACACCTAGGCATCCGCCAGGCAGGCTTGCAAACATACCTCTCAGCTTTGGCATGACTGTAAACCAGTCAGCCAGCACCCCCGCCTCTACCCTGATTGCTTCTGAATGCATTTACCCAAAGAGAGGATGTGAAAGGTAGCTGTGGGCACAAGCCATCAATACATCCCAGAGTCTAGGTGACATCGTCCCAGACTCTGCCCAGTGCTCCACGGCTTATGAAGTCACCCTGTCAGGAGATGTCTCCTGGGTGGGTGGGATGGGCAGCTCCAAATTTATTTGACCTACTTCATTGAGGGTTTTCCATTCCACTTTGGGGGTGAAGTGTTGGGATGAACTCTTTTCACTTGGATAAAGTTTACCTACCTCTTCAACTTACTTACGAGGCTTCTAGAGGGAGAAGAATTGTTTTTCAGTCATTCTTTGTAACCCCGTGGACTGCAGCATGCCAACTTTCCCTGTCCTCCACTATCTCCTGGAGGTTGCTCAGACTCATGTTCATTGAGTTGGTGATGCCATCCAACCATCTCATCCTCTGTTGCCTCCTTCTCCTCCTACCTTCAATCTTTCCCAGCATCAGGGTCTTTTCCAGTGAGTTAGCTCTTGGCATCAGGTGGCCAAAGTACTGGAGCCTCAGCTTCAGCATCAATCCTTCCAGTGAAAATTCAGGGTTGATTTCCTTTAAGATGGACTGGTTTGATCTCTGGAGAACAATGACGCTTTGAAAATAACAGGGAAAGTGGACGAGCTTGGGGATCCACTTCTGGTCCATGATTTAAAGGAGCCAGGCTATCCCAGGCAAACTTAAAAAGTAGCCACTCTCTCTGGTGTGGAGGAAAGAGAACCCTCCTACACTGTTGGTGGGAATGCAAATCAGTACAGCCGCAGGGGAGAACAGTATGTGTGTGTTTAGTCGCTCAGTCGTGTCTGACTCATTGCAGCCCCTTGGACTGTAGCCCTCCATGCTCCTCTGTCCATGGGACTTTCCAGGCAAGAATACTGAAATGGGTTGCCATTTTTTCTTCCAGGGGATCTTCCCCACCTAGGGATGGAATCAGTGTCTCTTGCAAGTCTCCTGCATAGGCAGGCAGATTCTTTACCTCTAGTACCACCTGGGAAGCCCAAAAAGGAGAATGGTATGGAGGTTCCTTAAAAAATTAAAAATAAAGCTACCATATGACCCTGCAGTCCCACTCCTGGGCATGTATCCAGAGAAAAACATGATCCAAAAGGATGCACACACCCAGTGTTCATTGCAGCATTGTTTACAATAGCCAAGACAAGGAAGCAACCTAAACGTCCTGCGACAGAGGAATGGATAAAGAAGATGTGGTACATACATACCATGAAATATTACTCAACCATTAAAAAGAATAAAATTATGCTATTTGCAGGAACATGGATGGACCTAGAGATTATCATACTGAGTAAAGTAGGTCAGAGAGAAGGAAAAATATTTTATGACATATGTGAAATATAAAAAAAAATGATACAAATGAACCTACAAAACAGAAAGAGACTCACAGAATGAACTTACAGTTGCTGTGGAGAATGGGGAAAGGGATAGTTAGGGAGTTTAGGATGGACGTGTACACACTGCTGTATTTAAAATAGATAACAGACCTACTGTATAAAGGACTTAATGATAAAGGACCTACTGTGTAGCACAGAGAACTCTGTTCAATATTACGTGGCAGTCCGGATGGAGGCGGGAGGTTTGGGAGAGAACGGGTACATGTATATGCATGACTGAGTCCCTTCGCTGTTCACCTAAAATTACCACAACATCGGTAATCAACTATATCCCAAAACAAAATAAAAAAATTTTTAAAATGTATCCACTCTCACTATGCAGGCTTTCTCTTTAGATGTTAACTCTCCAGGGTGAAGATTTCTACCTGCTCTGTTCAACGCTGTGTCCCCAATGCCTGACACATGGTTGGACTCATTCATTGAGTGAATGAACTATTGATGGAAGGTGTTGATGAGCTTCCTTCTAACTGAAAATATCGGCTAACTTTGAAACTCTTTAGTTTTGTAAAACTTAAGGAGTAATTTGTACTAAGGAGTACAGATGGGTCAGCCTTTCTGGAGAGAAAATTTGAAACCTGTTTCAAAAAGCCTTGAACCTCAGTCATCTCACAGCTAGGAATTCATCCTAAGAAATACTCAGAACTCTTTCGATATTTAGATTCAAGATGTTCAAGGCAGTGTTATTTATGGAGGAAAGACATTGGAAAGAACCTAAGTTCCCAGCAACAGAAAACTGGTTGTCTAGATTGTCACCATACTGAATGTCTTAGAAAATTATCTCCAAGAGTCAGTGTGTGTGGTCTGTTTGTAGGTGGGGTGTTGGTAGCTTATAAAACAGTATATACAGTAAGACCCCAATTTTATTAGAAAAACTATGCATCTATGTGGCTGTATACTAGTAAGCTCAACCAGGTTATCTTTGCACCGTGGAACTAGGTTGTTAAAATTTTCATTGTTTTATTTTATTCCGTTTCCTACAGTAAACATAACTCAGCTGAATAATAAATGTCATGAAAAAGAAATCTTAGGATGAGGAACTAGTCAAGGAAAAGTACATTTACATACATTTACATGCCTAGCATAGGAGGAATTCCTCTAAACAGAGGAAGTATGTTAGTCGTTCAGTCATGTCTGACTTGTAGCAACCCCATGGACTGCAGCCTGCCAGGCTCCTCTGTTCATGGAGTTCTCCAGGCAAGAATACTGGAGTGGGTTGTGATTTCCTTCTCCAGGGGATCTTCCTGACACAGGGATCAAACCTGGGTCTCCATTGCAGGCAGATTCTTTACCACTGAGCCACCAGTGTAGGGCTTAACAGAGGGGCTTGTTTTAAAGGTACAGGAGGTCTGAGAGTGAATTCTCCCAGAAGATTAAATGACTGGTCCTAATGACTTGATGGTCCCCTGGGGCTTCCCTGATAGCTCAGTTGGTAAAGAATCCGCCTGCAATGCAGAAGACCCCAGTTTGATCCCTGAGTTGGGAAGATCCCCTGGAGAAGGGAAAGGCTACCCACTCCAATATTCTGGCCTAGAGAATTCCATGGACTGTATAGTCCATGGGGTGCAGAGTCAGACATGACTGAGCGACTTTCACTTTCACTGGGGCGACATTACACACGGGCACCTTTACGGTGGTCTCATACTACATCACAAAGGTTTGGCCACCTGACTTGTTTTGACCAATGAGATGCTAGTAGATGTGAGGCACACACAGGCTGGAAATGTGCCTATGAACTTGGCCTTGCTGTCTTGCACGAAAGACCATGCCCACTCTAGCCAGTGCCCCTTCAGCCTGGGCTACAGAATGAGACATGCAGGGCAGATCACATGCCCAGGATGGTCCAGGGAAACTAGACTTGGAATCAGACTGAAGCCTGAAGTCCCGTGGAGGGGCAGCTGACCCACAGACCTATGAGTTTGAGAATGCGTTGCTTTAAGACTCTCGGTTTGGGGAAAGTTTTGTTACCCAGCGTTACTGTGGCAAGAGCTGACTCATACCCAAGATGCCTCGGTTGTGTGTGTGTGTGGGGGTGTTGCTGAAGAATGTCCATAGTGAGCTCTCATCTGAATACAGATGCGTGTGGTTGCACATGTGTGTGCTCATGTGTGCGTGTGTAGAGCAATCTTTGGGTCAGATGTTCATGATGGTTTTTCTAGGGAATGGGAGTTTTTCAGGAACTTTCACTGTATAAATCACACATGGTTGTAATGTTTTGTGTCTTTAAAAAAAATAATGTTTTTGTAATCACACAGTAAAGACTAGTTTTCTTTATAAGAATTAATATGTTCTGGTCACTAATGGATCTGTCAACAGGAAGTGACTTTGCCTTGAGTGAATATACAAGTATTTCCTTAGGAGGACATTTCCCTTGGCTAACCAGATTCCACCAGCCACGTGATATGAAGAAGTTTGCCGAAAGCACCCAGATGAGGGATGGGAAAAAACAAACAAGGGATGATTTCTTCAGAAGAGCGGATCTCAACCGGGTGTGATTTTGTCCTCCCCCGGGAATATCAAGGACTGTTTAGAGACATCTTCAGTTGTCACCACGGGTGGGAGGGGAGGCGGGGGAGGGCAGGCAGGGGATGGTGGGAGTCTGTGACGGTTGCTGGCATCTAGTGGTGGTGGACAAGGATGCTGCTAAACACCCTCGTGGGCACAGGGCAGCCCCTGACCTCCTGCAAAAAAGAGTTTTCCAGCCCCAAAGGTCAATAGTGCTGAGGCTGAGGAGTACTGATTTTGAGGCTGTGTGTGATGCCCTCCCTGGTCCCCCATAGGCTGGTGTATTCAGTCCTGGTGCCCAGGGACTCAGCTTAGTGTCTTCAGGGTTAACCCCAATCTTGTCCTGTAGGAATAAGATGCAGAGTCTGGATATTCTGAACTTTAGGACAGAAAAGTGAGCGGGGCAGGGATTTAGTGAGCTAGCCTGGACCCCAGACAGGGCTGATGCCCAAGACAGAGACTGTGGTGGGTTCACAGTGCAGACGCAGCTTTGCTAAGATTGCTTAGAGGGTAAAAATTAGATCTCTTACAGTACAGTTGTATATTCTGAGCATGCTCCTGTGAAAATGACAGAAATATAATCTTTTTCAGGTATATGTATGTATGTATAAAGATTTTGTATGCATGTGCATGAAGCATATAGATAGATATAGATTTTATATGTGCACATGTATGCATATAATGTATATGTATGTGATGCACATTATATGTATATAATGTATACGTATATACATTATGCATACATGCACGTTTATGTATATATGTGTACACACATAAATCATGCATAGTGTGTGTACATATAATGTATATCATATATATTTCTAGAGAAAGTCTCTAAGTATATATACTGAGCTACAAGCAAAATAATTGAGGAGAAAAGTTATAGAAAAAAGATGAATTTCATTTTTTTAATTTACATTTCTGCACAGTCTAGAATTCTTATTTTTTTAACAGCAATGATACATTAGTGTTATCATACTTTATAAAAAAAGAAATGATAATTACAAGTAATAGCATACATATATTTCAACATGTACTGTTGTTAGGAGCATAGAATACTGATCACAAAGGTGGAAAGGACAGTAGTCGGTCTTTTCTAAGTTTCAGTGAATTTTATATTCCATGAAATTGATATAGTTTAAGTGTACAATTCAATATCATTTCAGTAAACTTATGGATTTATGCAACCTTCTCTATAATCCAATTTTAGAACATTTCCATCACCCTCAAAAAGGGGCCCTTGAGTCTCTTTGCAGCCACTCCCCATTCTGACACCAGAGCCAGGCAAATACTAATCTTTTTTCCATCTCTATGGGCTTGTCTTTTCCAGACATTGCATATAAATAGATAAACTCTGTCATTGTCTGCTACTGACTTCTTTCATGTAGTATCAACTTTTAGCGACTCATCCGTGTGGTAACATATATAAGCATCCATGCTCTGTTCTTTTTCATTGCTGAATAATATTCTGCTCTATGAATACACTGCACTTTATATATCCATTCACCAGTTGATGGCTACTTCGATTGTTTTCCCTTTGGGGCTCTACCATATATTTTATTTTTTTTAAATAAACTTTTTAATGTATATTGGAGTATAGCCAATTAACAATGTTGTGATAATTTGAGGCAGACAACAGAGGGACTCAGCCGTACACATACATGTACATGTATCCATTCTCCCTTAAAGTCTACCCCATTCAGGCTGCCACGTAACACTGAGCAGAATTCCATACCCGTAGGTCTTGCTGGTCATTCATCCTAAATACAGCAGTGTGTACATGTCTATCCCAAACTCCCTAACTACCCCTTCCCCCTGTTTAAAAATATATTTATAATTGTACTTTGAAAAGCACCAGTATTTTCCTGTATGCATACACAAGCCAGACTATAACAATTTCTTTAAGTTTGTAAATGTTATACAAACATATTCTCTATCAGTCTATTCGGTGTCCCCACATTCTCAGGAAAACCTCAGCCCTTTAGAATTGTTTGATGTGGAAGCCATAAAGTTGTTTAGTTAAGAGGACTAAAACCAGAATATACTAGGCACATATATGCTTAATAGTAGCTAATATTTATTAAATGTTTATCCCATGCTTACATGCTTGATGAGTATTAATTTCTTTTATTCTTTTGACCAGGCTATGAGGAGGATAACATTTTTCTTCTTATTTTACAGATGAGGAAACTGAGGAGCA
Organism: Odocoileus virginianus; assembly: GCF_023699985.2. NCBI lineage: Eukaryota > Metazoa > Chordata > Mammalia > Artiodactyla > Cervidae > Odocoileus > Odocoileus virginianus. The sequence goes on along the minus strand of NC_069685.1, from coordinate 56,236,653 downwards.
AACAAATCTTTCATGTGCCCAAGGGCCCACGGTTAAGAAACAGGATTTAAAGCCAGGGAATCTGGTTCTCACTTCATATTGATACATAGCATCCCAACTGCAAATGCATACACTGAATTTTTTCAAACAGTATAAATTACCTTACTTGATTAGAATTTGCTTATTCCCTGACTTTAAAGTACGCATGCCAATATAAGCTAAGCCATTTCATTTTCCCTTAATGTGCTATGGTTTAAGCTTTTTGATCACATACCCAACCCCACACGGCGCCTAAGATCGTGGGCTCTTGAGTCCCACCCTTTGGCAGTATTATGCCATCTTGAGCAGGTGCCTCAACCCCCCAAGCCTCAGTCTCCTCACCTGTGAAATGGGGGATAATCCAACTGGCAGGGTTGCTCTAGTATTAAAAACGATGAGTATCAGATGTCTCCCACAGAAAAAGCAGGGAAGGCAATGGCAACCCACTCCAGTACTCTTGCCTGGAATCTCACATGGACCGAGGAGCCTGGTGGGCTGCAGCCCATGGGGTCCGGAAGAGTTGGACACGACTGAGCGACTTCACTTTCACTTTTCACTTTCATGCACTGGAGAAGGAAATGGCAACCCACTGCAGTGTTCTTGCCTGGAGAATCCCAGGGACGGGGGAGCCTGGTGGGCTGCCGTCTACGGGGTCGCACAGAGTCGGACACGACTGACGCGACTTGGCAGCAGCAGCAGCAGCACCATTAACGAGTGTAATTGGTGCTCTGTGTGTGCTTCCCACCAGTCACGTTCACATCAGCTCTTCACAGGGATACACAGCATGCGTGGCTGGTTTTACACGCACCCACGATGATATTTACAAGTCAAGAGGCACTTGTCTGGAATTATGACATAAATCTCAGGGCAGCAAGGGCAGGCTCCACACTTGACAGTCTTTCCAAGGCAAGCAGGGCAATCTTTGCTCTGTGTGCGTACCCACCGAGCCTCAGATGCAGCCTTCACTCACCTCCCCAGCCCCCGCAACCTCATCATCTACCCATCCCCATCCTGCCCACCCCGCCCCCCAGCTTCCAGCATTCCAAACTGCAGAGGCTGACCCTGTCTCTCTTAATGATTTAAGTTTTGGAGAAGGACCGGAGAAGGATTTGTTTTGACATTTAAAGGCAATCCAGGTAATGGATGACAGGGGCGGCGTCCACCTCCCCATCCATATATCTGCACAACAGTATCTATTTTTGACGTAGCTGACATGCCATTTCCTTTGGCAGCACGAAGGGGGGCTCGTCTTTAAATTAAACGCATCTCCAACCCCTCCGATCTGCGGCCCATTCGTGGACAGATGCTAGCGAGGGAAGCAAGAGGGCTGGGGGCAGCCTATTGTCAGTTGGTGATGTATGGTACAAGGGATGGTGTACCATGAGCTGGACCTGAGACCCTCTCAAGCATTAACTAATGAGAGGATGCCCCCAAGTCTTCTAATCACCTTTCACGTGCACATTTAGATGCGGACTTGAAAGCAGGCAAGATAAGCAGGTCAGATAAACAAAGAAAACCGTCTCATTGTCTCTAGCTGGCTTGAGATGGGAGAATGGTGATACACTTGATGAAGAATTAACTATGACAAAGGGACTCTCAAGCTTCCTTGAGAGTCCCTTTGTCTCAATAACTAGGTGATCTCGCCCATTTCAACCCATAGCCTAGAGGTTCCAGAATTCTGTCCCTAAGAGCAAAGTTGGTAGAGCAGAGAGAAAATGCTAGTATCCAATCCCATAGGCACAGTTCAATTCTGCCACTTGACTAGCTGTGGGTTTATGGGGGGCACGGGGTGGGGGGGGGTCTTCTTTCTCAAGGCTCAGTTTGCTCATCTGTTAAAGATCCCATATGTCCTCTGAATGCAGAGAAAGAGACAGAAAGATAGAAAGAGAGAGATGGAGAGACTGGGCAAAAAAGGAGAGAGAATGTATGGGCAAGCGATTTATAAACTGCTGCAATGGACTTTCCAAATGTTGCCATTATTAGATAATGATGAGGAGACAGTTGAGGTCTGTGTGGGGGAAAAAAAAAACGATCCAAAGAAAAGAGGTATTAAGCTCGCTGCCTTCTAAGCCACATGGACATGTCTCTCCACGCTTGGCCATGATTCTGCCCTGCAATCCCTTTCCCTTAAGGTCCTGAAACTTTGATCTTTTACGTAAAAAAAAAAAATTTTTTTTAAAGCCAGCCAGGAGGTCTTAGAGCCTGTATGATCCTTTCTGATTTACACCTCAAATGAAACAAAGACCTCCTGGAAAATGCCTTCCCCAAGTTGGCTTCTCTGCTATTGGGTCAAATTTTCCTTCTGTCAAAGCAAAGAGAAGTGGAGTGAGTGAGCGTGTTCATTTGGGGCCAGAAGAAGCCGCCGTCTCAGGCACGCACACCCATCCTTCATCCGCTAGCCCAGAACTCTTAGGACGTCGAACTTGGGTGGAAAATGATTCTAGTTTTCACCAGGCCAAAGTCCCCTTGGACCCTGGCATTGGCTTCTGTGGGATGATGGAAGATGTGTCTCAAGACCCAGAGACAGAAACGATAAGGAGCCTCTTTCCAGAAAGCTACTATCTACCCCAGGCTTTCTCTCTGCTGGCAGCTGTTACTGTAACTATGCCCCTGGGAAACGGGGGAGCAGCCTCCAAACTCGCCCCCTGCAACCAGCCAGCTGGATTCCTGTGTCCCTGTCTCCTTGGATCCATGGGACCCCAGTGCCTTGCCTCAGAAACACAGCATGTTTTAGTCGCCCAGACAGAAATGAACTAAGAGTCTGGAGTGGTCTATACCCTTTGGTGGATGACCTCCTTTTTCATGATGTCTATTGACATCTCATAGAATTACATACCCAGGGGATTTACTTTGGAAAAACATCATTTCAGTGTCAAGCTTTGTCCTTGAATCATCTTTATCTATTTTATTTCTGATAATGACCCTAAGGTCTTCCCTAGTAGCTCAGCTGATGAAGAATCTGCCAGCAACTTTAGAGACTTGGGTTTGATCCCTGGGTTGGGAAGATCCCCTGGAGAAGGGAATGACTACCCACTCTGGTATTCTGACCTGGAGAATTCCAGGGACTGTATAGTCCACGAGGTCACAAAGAGTTGGACACGAATGAGTAACTTTCACTTTACTTTACTTTATTGACCCTGAAGACATCTTTGTTCAGAGGTGGCATCAAACTGGAGAGGATACTTCAAATTTGGATGATTTCAATGCAGGAGACACTGGTTCGATCTCCAATCTGGGAAGATCCCCCATGCTGTGGAGCAACTACGCCCATGCGGCACAACTCCTGAGCCTGTTCTCTGGAATCTGGAGCCACGACTACCGAGTCAAGTGGCTGCAATTACTGAAGCCCATGTGCCCTGGACTCCACACTCTGCAACAAGAGAAACCCCTGCAATAAGAAGCCTGCACACCACATCTAGAGAGTAACCCCATCTCGCTGCAACTAGAGAAAAAGCCCGCCCAGCAACAAAGACCCAGCACGACCAAAAATACATAAATAAATAAAATTATTTATAGAAAGGAATCTAAATTCTAAATAGTTTTAGACAAACTGTCAAAGGATGTCTTTCAATTCACTTTTATTTTTTTAACCCAATGCTAAAACAGGATGGACAAGTGGCTTCATCACAGTTGACGTGACAGTGACCTGGGGATTCGGGTTACTAAAACCCACTGATAATCACTGATGCTCAATTAATTCAGGGGGATACACCCCAAAGGTCCATTCGTTGACTAATGGATAAACAAAATGCCATCTGTCCACACTGAAGTGTTATTCAGTTGTAAAAAGGGATGAAGTATGGCTACATGCTACAACATGGGTGAACCTTGGACCCCATAGGCTCTGGGAAAGAAACCAGATGTAAAAGACCACATATTATTATGATCCCTTCATATAAAATGTTCAAGACAGGGATAAGGCATGATAACCAAAGGCTCCAGCATTTCCTTCTGAGTCAATGAAAATATGCAAAAATTGACTGGGATGATAGTCGGGAAGATTCCCTGGAGAAGGAAATGGCAACCCACTCTAGTATTCTTGCCTGGGAAATCCCATGGACAGAGAAGCCTGGTAGACTTCAGTCCATGGGGTCGCACAGAGTTGGACACGACTGAGCATGCACACATTGTTATTATAGTTGTGTATACCTGTGGATAGACTGAAAACCACTGAATCACATGCTTTAAATGGGGGTGAGTTGTATGGTATGCAAATTATATCGCAATGAAGTAGTTTTAATTGAACCCCATAGATGGTTGGATGGCATCACTACTCAATGGACATGAGTTTGAGTAAACTCCTGGAGTTGGTGATGGACAGGGAATCCTGGCGTGCTGCAGCCCGTGGGGTCACAAAGAGTCGGACACGACTGAGCAACTGAACTGAACAACTGAACTAAGTAGTTTTAAAACATAACTCAGGGCTGTGTTAGGTTTCATTCACAGAATAGCATCTCAGCCAAGGTTCTGTTTGATGGGAGCACAGGCAGGATTCAGGTCTGAGGTGCTACTGTTTGTGAGGGATGGGGGATACCAAGATGGAGGGGTCCTGGATCCTGGAGCAAACAGATGTTGTTGTTTATGGCTGTTAATCCTGGGGACAGAAGATGACAGCCCACAGATATTTAGAGGGTAGTGTTGTTGAAGAAAAAAGACCCTCATCTGGTATAGTTGATGAAGGTGACAGGGGAATCAATTGAGATTCAACACAAGATAAAGAGGTGGATGAAACTGGAGCCTATTATACAGAATGAAGTAAGTCAGAAAGAAAAACACCAATATAGTATACTAATGCATATATATGGAATTTAGAAAAATGGTAACGATAATCCTATATGCGAGACAGCAAAAGAGACACAGATGTATAGAACAGTCTTTTGGACTCTGTGGGAGAGGCGAGGGTGGGATGATTTGAGAGAATAGCATTGAAACATGTATATTATCATATGTGAAACAGACCTCCAGTCCAGGTTCAATGCATGATACAGGGTGCTCAGAGCTGGTGCTCTGGCATGACCCAGAGGGATGGGAAGGGGAGGGAGGTAGGAGGGGGGCTCAGGATGGGGAACACATGTACACCCATGGCTGATTCATGTGAATGCTTGGCAAAAACCATTACAATATTGTAAAGTAATTAGCCTCCAATTAAAATAAATAAATCAAAAAAAACTTTAAAAAGGAAGATAAAGACACACACACACACAAAAGAGATCTTAAAAGTTATAATATTTTTTTTTGGCAGTGCCACGGGGCATGCCGGATCTTAGCTCCCCGACCAGGAATTGAACCCGGATTCCCTGCATTGGAGGTGTGAAGTCTTAACCACTGGATCACCAGGAAAGTCCCTAGAGTATTTTAAAATATAGACATAAAGGAGGGGTTTCCTGTGAGAGGAAAAGCTCCCTCGGCAACACTCAAGAACTCAGTGCGGACCATCTGTCTGGGATTCTTGCACCGCGGAGAGTTCGGAATAGAAGACTGCCATGAATGTGTACAAATCTTAAGTGCCTATGATTCCAGAAGACTCGACCCCAGGTTCACCAGAATCTTGGTAAAGCAATATCTGCTTTGGGACAAGAAGACTGAATTATACAATCCACCAGAGGGCAACTTTGAAGGCTTCTTGATGTATCATGCCTGGGGACAGTATTTCCAGGACAAAGCTAAGGGCCAGCCTCAGGAGACTGAATCATACATCAGATCTGAGCACAACCTGGGAGGCAGGGAAACCTGGGTTCCCGTCCTGACTCTGCCTCATATTTGCTGTAAGTTGTTGGGGCAAGTGACTTCAACACTCAGTTTTCGCATCTACAATATCAGAGTGATTACATGTACATCATAGGCTATGAAAGCTTTAAAATAAAAACTTTTATTGGCATCCTAAATTCCCCTCTATCTGCAAAGAAAAAATCAATATGTAAAACCTTCATGTAAAACACAATATTACAAACCTGTCCTAAAATCTCACCTCCCAGGTATACTTGCTAATTCCCCTTTATACTTCAAGGTATTTTCTATATATGGTTCAATAAGAGTTTACTGTTTTGAAACAGTAAGCTTGATATTAACAATTAAAGCCTGGCAACACCCTCACAATATTCTGTGTTCTCCTACGAGTCATCTTCTGTGTCTAATATCCTTGGCTAAAGTATAGGCTGTAGTATGAAGAGTTGGGTGCCAGGAAAATACAGATTTGGAATCCTGTGTCCATCTTCTATCATCACCTCCATCCCCACACGGTCATCACCACCATCATCACCACCACCTCCTCCACCATAACCTCTGTCCCCTCGGCCTTTGTCATACTCACTATGGACACCCCGACTGTCACCACCACCCCAAACACCACCACCGTTGCCATCAAGATCACCGTGGGTACCACTCCCACCATCAGCACCATCATCATGCCACCACCATCCCCATGAGCAATTATGAAGTACCCTTGGACAAGTCACTTTGGCTCTCCCGATTCTATGCCTGCATCTCAGGTCTGTCTGCCTACCTTTAATGAAACATCTACCTGACTCCATAAGTAATTTTAAGAGCCTCTCCTTAGGTCGTTTTTTACCAGGATGTCTGTGGACTCGTTGGCACTCAGTTCTAGGTGTCAGCCGCTGAACACACACAAAATTGTAAATTTAAATTCAGATTCCCTGTCGCCCGTAACTTGGGAGCTTCTCTGTCGAAAGTGTTGACTATCGGGTTCTGAGTCTCTAAGGCCAGTTTTCTTGGAAAATCTAACCACACACACGCATCCAAGAAAAGAGTGGGAGAGGAGCCAGGACCGCAAAGATGGCTTCCTCTGTTCAGCGGCCGCGAAGCCCAGTCTTCTGGGCAACGTTCTCCCGAAGAATCTGGGCAGTCTTTGATTTTTCTGGACTCCCTCCTTGACCCATTGCCTCATAGCAGAGTGTGTTTCTGAGAGACATGATCAAGACATTCCAATGAGTGACACTACATACAAATATCAGACGGTGGCTTTGAACTCCTCCGACAAACCACAAGCCTAGGAACCCGCGCTGACACAACACTCAGCCGATTCAAAACACTGGGGCGGGGGAGAAGGGGAGGGGGCGCGGGCAAAGGCGCTTTGGTCAAATGTGTTTCTTTCTCTTTGTGCTCTAATGGGGTCTCCAGGCACCGCCTGGCCACTTCAGAATTTCCGCACTTGCTTTCTTTTTCTTAAAAAAATAAATAATCGTATTTATTCATTTTGTGTTTGGCTCTGCCGGGTCTTCGTTGCTGCGCCTGGGCTTTCTCTGGCTGCGGCGAGTGGGGGCTGCTCTCTAGTTGCGGTGCACGGGCTTCTCACTGCCGTGGCTTCTCCTGCTGCAAAGCCCACGGGCCCGGTTACTCCAAGGCATGTGGGATCTTCCCGGACTAGGGATCGAACCCGTGTCTCCTGTATTGGCAGGCCGATTCCTCACTACTGAGCAGGGCTTCCCTGATGCCTCAGATGGTAAAGAGTCTACCAGCAGTGCAGAAGAGAGTTCAATGCCGGGGTGGGAGAGATCCCTGTAAAAGGGAATGAAAACTCACTCCAGTATTCTTGCCTGGGAAATCCCATGGACAGAGGAGCCTGGCGTGCTCCAGTCCGTGAGGCTGCAAACCGACTGAGCAACTCACACGACAACACCAGGGAAGACCCCCTGCTAGCTTCCTGAAGAAAATCTCTATCAAGTTCTCCATCAGAAGTTTCCAGCCAAGAGCAACAGGAGAGGTTTGTTATTGATTTAAACAACCAGGCCTTTTCCATGGATAAACATTCAAACAAGAAAAGGAAGACCCAGAGGAGAAATGTCTTGCAAGAAAGAAAGGGATGTGAAGAAAAAAAATCAAAGTATTTGCCGTCAAAACATCGCACACTCCAAAGAACCAGGCTTATCTTTGCCCAGAATTCCCTTTGTGGGAATGACTGTCTAACCTCTGTGCCACGTTTTTAATCTCCCCGAAAGGGTTTTAGTTTTTGCCAAGATGGATGTCGGGTCTGAATTAAAATCGGAGTCATTTATCTTTGCCAAGGCATTTTCTTCTCCCATGATGGAAACTTAGGAAGATGGGTGCCTCCCATTCAAAATAAGTGTTTCCCGCCAGAAGTTATCAGGCCCCTGTGGTCTGCTGATAACCAAAGAGACTCAACCTCAGGGGAGCAGAAGCTCCTTGAGGATAAATGAGGAGACCATTAAAAGAAAGACATATGACTTTGTAGCCAAGGGGCAGAAGAAGGAGCCTCTTTCTAGGCAGCTATTTTGTTTGCTAAGAAAAGAGGCTTTTAAAAGGTTGTACACCCCAATTTTCCAAATCTTGGCTCAAACACCTTTCTTTGCACCTTTACTTAGGCTCAATTTTGGGGAAAACAGTAGAATTCCATGCACCTTTTCTTTCTTTTTTTTTTTTAATTTTTTATTTTTTACTGGAGTATAGGTGATTAACAAACCATGCTGTGATAATGTCAAGTGAATAGTGAAGGCACTCAGCCATCCATATACATGTATCCATTCTCCCCCCAAACTCCTCTCCTATCCAGGCTCTCCAGACACCTTTTCATTCTTCTTTTTTTTTTTGGTGTGGGCCATTTTTAAAGTCTTTATTGAATTGGTTACAATATTGCTTCTGTTTTACCGTTTGGTTTTCTTGGCCTTGAGGCATGTGGGATCTTCGATCTCAGAGCCAGGATCGAAACCTCTGTCCTCTGCATTGGAAGGTGAAGTCTTAACCACTGGACCGCCAAGGAAGTCTCAGGCACTTTTCCAAGAAAGAAAAAAAAGCTAGAAGGAAATTCTGTCATTTGCGATGACACAGTTGGAACTTGAAGGCACTTTGCTAAGTGAAAGAAGTCAGACAGAGAAAGACAATGGATGGATGATCTCATTTATATGTGGAATCTTCTAAAAAGAGAGAGAGAGAAAGCTCCCAAATCAAATTCATAGATTCAGAGAACAGATTGATGGTCACCAGAGGAGTGGACTGGGCAGTGGACAAAATTCATGAAGGTGTCAGAAAGTTGTAAGCGAAATCAGTCCTGAGGATGTCATGTGTATCCTGATGACTACAGTGAATGCCATGTTGTATACTTGGGAGTTGCTAAGAAAAGAGATCTTAAAAATTTCTCATCACAAGAAAAAAAAAATTTGTAATGGTGTGAGATGATGGATATTGATTAAAATTCTGGTGATCATTTTGTAATAGATACATTCATCAAATCATTGTGTTCTACACCTGACATGAAGACAATTTTATGTGTCAATTATATCTCACTTTTTTATGATAAATAATTACACTGGAAAAGTATGTAAAAAAATAAAAAGAAAGAAAGCTAAAAAGCAATTTAGGGACTTTCCTGGCAGTCTAGTGGTTAGGTTTTGGTGCATTCATCGCTGGGGCCCCAGGTTGGATCACTGGTTAGGGAACTAAGATCCCATAAGCCGTGTGGCCAAAATACAGACACACACAGACAGACAGACACACACACACACACACAAAACAAAAAGCAATTTAAAGCTGATGACTGATTTCATCCCCTCACTCAGGAGATAGATTCTGTTTGAAACCTAGACTCTGTCCAGAGAGATTCTACTCTGTTTGATGTAGGATAAACCTCCGAGGATGTGATGTCTTCCTAGGAGAAGGAGAGTGCAAGCTGGCGAGAGACCCAGGAGTAGGGTCTTACAAGTGGCAATTAGTAAGGCTACTTTCGGGGAACTCAGAAAGGACCCAACTGTCTCTAATCCATTGCCAAGCACCACCCATCTCTCAGCTCCTATTAGCCTGGGGACTTGTGGTTCCTCTTCAGAATCTAAAACCCCGAGCATCATCACTGTCTCATAAACACTGGCAGCTGCTTCATATTAATTATAAAAAATTATGGACTATTCCTCTTACAGGCGCTCTGACATTTTGCCTACATGCTGGGCCGTCGATGTTATTAAATTCCTTCAACATGAGGGAAATAAAAACCCAGGGTGCTTCATCAGAGGCCAAGCTGAAGCAGCAAGGGGAAATTAATGAAGGGCCTGTCACTCGGTGATACATCTTATTCATTGGAAGTGGAAAAAAAAATAATTATGAAGTTAAACAAATATATTTTAATCATAGCCTGTATTTTTCTCTCTGATACCCATAGGCTTTCTTGCAAGGTTCAAGTTACCAGCTGTTTCACAGAACATTCAAGTTCTCAAGGTTTGGAGGATGGAGGACCCCACCCAGCGAGGATCCTGGAAGCTCCAGGCTATTGAGAGAGGATGGAAGGGAACTAACTGGACACTTCAACTCCAATTCCAGCAGGGCTGATACTGCCTGGAAATATGTATTGTCAGTGCCCTCTAGTGGCCAAAGCTTGGATGAACTTTAAAAGAGATTTTTCACCCTGAGCCGGGGTGTTGAGTGCTTTTGAAAAGCTATTTTGTAACTTGTCTGTGGCCTTGGTGCTCTACCAGTAATGGCTTTCGACTCCCTGAGGCTGGTTCTCTTTTTATTAGCTATCTCACATCCTCTTGGAGGAAGTTCGTGCTTTTGAACTAAACTACACTTTTTGAAAATGGCAAATTGCAATTTTTCTGAGGAAATCTTTTAACCTCCCAAGTAGGCCATTCTGCGCTTGCACGATTTCCTCTTGGTTGCCCCAGAGCGAAATCTTCCTATTTGCTTGTCTTTTTCTGCCCAAGTTTCTTTGACACAATCATTTTTCTTCTTTAGGCTAATTATGTGTCTTGCAAAAGCTCTAAAAATCAAACCATTCCTGTTGACCTGGCAATTCCACTTGTAGAATTTTTTTTCTAAGGAATCCGTATGGATATCAGGAAGAATGAGGATACGCTATTTATTGAAAAGTTAATGATACAGAGAAAAATCCCCATAACCCCCTAAATATCCAACAAAATAGAATTTGATAAATTATAGCTCAGGCAACAGCTGAAGTGAAATGTTGCAATTAAAAGCCATGTTATGGTGGAGAAGATCCTTTTTGCTAATGGATGGGGCACAAAGGACTAGAGTGGATGACTTTCCTAGCATCTCACACAAAATCTGGGTGATGGTGTTCACCCAGATGGGTGTTCACTTTGTGATAAGTCATTAAGCTATACATTTTCTGAATGAGTGCATATTGCATAATTTTAAAAGATTTTTAAAGAAGATATTATATATAGGGCAACAATGGAGAAACAGACATAGAGAATAGACTTATGGACATGGGGAGAGGGGAGGAGAGGGTTAAAAGTTTGGAAAGAGTAACGTGGAAACTTACATCACCCTTTGTAAAACAGATAGCCAAGGGGAATTTGCTCTTTGGCTCAGGAAACTCAAACAGGGGCTCCTATCAACCTAGAGGGGTAGGATGGGGAGGGAGATGGGAGGGAGTCTCAATAGGGGGGGGATTTAACTGTGTGGATCACAATAAACTGTGGAAAATTTTGTAAGAGATGGGAATACCAGACCACCTGACCTGCCTCTTGATAAATCTGTATGCAGGTCAGGAAGCAACAGTTAGAACTGGACATGGAACAACAGACTGATCCCAAATAGGAAAAAGAGTACATCAAGGCTGTATATTGTCACCCTGCTTGTTTAACTTATATGCAGAGTACATCATGAGAAACGCTGGGCTGGAGGAAGCACAAGCTGGAATCAAGATTGCTGGGAGAAACATCAATAACCTCAGATATGCAGATGACACCACCCTTATGGCAGAAGGTGAAGAGGAACTAAAAAACCTCTTAATGAAAGTGAAAGAGGAGAGTGAAAAAGTTGGCTTAAAGCTCAACATTCAGAAAACTTAGATCATGGCATCTGGTCCCATCACTTCATGGGAAATAGATGGGGAAACAGTGGAAACAGTATCAGACTTTATTTTTGCGGGCTCCCAAATCACAGCAGATTGTGATTGCAGCCATGAAATTAAAAAATGCTTACTCCTTGGAAGGAAAGTTATGACCAACCTAGACAGCATATGAAAAAGCAGAGACATTGCCAACAAAGGTCCATCTAACAAGGCTGTGGTTTTTCTAGTAGTCATGTATGGATGTGAGAGTTGGACAGTGAAGAAAGCTGAGTGCCAAAAAATCAATGCTTTTGAACTGTGGTGTTGGAGAAGACTCTTGAGAGTCCCTTGGATGGCAAGGAGATCCAATCAGTCTGTTCTAAAGGAGATCAGTCCTGAGTGTTCATTGGAAGGACTGATGCTGAAGCTGAAACTCCAGTACTTTGGTCACTTCATGCGAAGAGTTGACTCATTGGAAAAGACCCTGATGCTGGGAAAGATTGAGGGCAGAAGGAGAAGGGGACGACAGAGGATGAGATGGCTAGATGGCATCAACGACTCGATGGACATGAGTTTGAGTAAACTCCGGGAGTTTGTGATGGACAGGGAGGTCTGGCGTGCTTCGATTCATGGGGTCTAAAAGAGTCGGACACGACTGAGCGACTGAACTGAACTGAATTGATATGTATACCTATGGCTGATTCATGTTGAGGTTGGACTTCCCTGGTGGCTCAGATGGTGAAGCGTCTGCCTGCAATGCAGGAGACCCAAGTTCAATCCCTGGGTTGAGAAGATCCTCTGGAAAAGGAAATGGTAACCCACTCCAGTACTCTTGCCTGGAAAACCCCATGGACGGAGGCGCCTGGTAGGCTATAGTCCATGGGGTCACAAAGAGTCGGACATGATTGAGCGACTTCACTTTGACAGAAAACAGCAAAATTCTGTAAAACAATTATCCTTCAATAAAAAAATTAATTTAAAAAAGAGATATTCTGTCCGCTAATTTGACACTTTTTCTGACACTGCTCTGCTCCTGGGGAAGAAAGGTAAAGGTATAAAGGAGGAGCAACTGGAATTGTAGCCTCTTGTAAGGAGAGTTTAAAATTGTAGTCATCTGTGTCTTGGAAGGGTGGGAGGGCTTGGTCCCAGGGCACCTGAAGATTCCAAAATCTGCAGAATTTAGTTCCTCCCTTTGTGTCTGCAGGGTTCCACCAACCCAAGGATACAGACGGAGGCTGACTATATTTAGAACATTCTAGACTAGATTTGCTTGCAGATAGCTTTGTCTGTGGTGAATGGGGAAAACAATGTGAAATCCCATTCAGTTGAAATTTACAACTTGTCAGAGGTGTGGGGAAAACGATACACTTAAAATTCTCAGCTCTAGAGCTTGGAGATTATCAATGCGTTTCGCTAATTCTTTTTATTGCCATTCCAACTGTGAATTGCCATATCTTTTGCTGTTATTTTAAAAACCCATTGAATGTTCAGAGAAAAACAATTTGCCAACGTGTTCAAGGAAATAGAATTCTTCTCTATGATTCCTTATCAAAAGCTGAGAAATGATGAGTGAATTTGAAATTACACTTAATAAGTACTTATTTTGTGTTTGACATCCTGAGACAATAGGGAAAAACAGCACAATCCTAGACCTCGAGGTGGGCTTCTCTTTGGCTCAGATGGTCAAGGTCTGCCTGCAATGCGGGAGACCTGGCTTCGATCCCTGGATTGGGAAGATCCCATGGAGAAGGGAAGGGCTACCCACTCCAGCATTCTGGCCTGGAGAATTCCAGGGACTGTATAGTCCATGGGGTCGCAAAGAGTCGGACATGACTGAGCGACTTTCACTGACATTTACGTAGACTTCAAGGTACCTTTAGTCTGGCTGGGAGGAAGTATCACATCCATGAGAAAGAAAGAGAGACCTATATAATAAATGAATGCAATGACACTTTTTAAGTGTCACAAATTGTATGGAACTAAGTCAAGTGTGAGAAACTTTGAGTCAGGCTGATGTAAATATATGTCTGTAAGGACAGGTGAGTTAAAATCTCTGTGGCTCACGCTGTTAGCACAGGGAGCTCGACGTGGTACTCTGGGATGGTGTAAAGAGGTGGGATGGGGGTGCTGGGAGGGAGACTCAAGAGGGAGAGAATGTATGTTTACATACAGCTGATTCCCTTTGTTCTACAGCAGAGATCAACACAACTTTGTAAAGCAATTATACTCCAATAATTAAAGCACTAAAAAAAACCCTCCCCCCCTAAAAAATCTCTGTGGCTCAGTTTCACTACCCATAAAATGGGGCACTATTACTATTGTAAAGGTAAAATAAGAAAATGCACTTGGCTAGAACATTAAATGCTCAAACATGTTAAGAGAATACTTATTATTATTAAAGAATATCTTTGAGCCTGGCCAGCTACACAGTCCGAGGGGAAATGCTCAGTCTTTCTATTAGGCGAGGAGTACAGGCTCAAACTTGAGGAAAAAAGGTTCTCAAGCCGAGAAAATGAAAAGATGCCTGAGAATCCCCCATTTCCACGTCCATTGCCATTTTCCCTCAGTAGAAGGCGCCCCTGAGACATTTCTCCATGACGATTTTTTTTCCCCTCCTGCCTGGGAAAGGGAATCAGCTTCTGTGCCAAGTACAGGGAACAAGATAGCCAATTTAGCTAATTGCTAAAGATCTTCATTTCCAAACGCTGTCACTGCGGAGTGTATTGCGTAAGGAATGAGGCTATGATTGACTGGCTACATGTAGGGAAGCAGGAAGCCCTTCTCTGCCTCGTCAAATGAATTGGGCCGTTTGGGGGTTTGAGGGCAACTGAGTCGGGGTCGCCTGCTCCGCTTCCCCTGGCAGGATCTTGCAAGCTGGGGGAAGACACCTGAGTCCTTGTGCCTGAAGATCAGGCTTTGAATCCTGCTCTGACTCGAGCTCACCGTGGGACCTCAGTCTTGTTACTTGCCCACCGGGCCAGTTTCTTCCTCCGTAAACCATAACACCAGTGGCAACTTCCCTGTCGGTCCAGTGGCCAACCGTCCTCACTCCCAATGCAGGGGGCCCAGGTTCAATCCTTGATCTGGGAACCGGATCCCACATGCCCCAACTAAAAGTGCGGTGCAACTCAGATAAATTTTTAAAAATATCTTTAAAAAGCTGATTTTCTAAAAGAAACAAACAATAAAAAGATAACACCAGTGGACCTCAGACTCTTGACACAAATAAAAGCTAGTATCTGTTACATACTTACACTGTTCTAAGCGGTTTATCTGCATTAACACTTTTTTGCTTACACAGCCCTAGGAGATGGGTATTATTAGATGCGGAAACGGAGACACGTTGCAGGGAAGTGACTTGCCCAGGGTCACTCCTCTAAGTAAATGACAGAGCTCATCTTTGACCCAGGCAGTCTGCAGCTCCATTTCCCTATCTGTCAGAACCCACTACTCACAACTCTGTCCCCAGGCTGGACCACGGGGTGGTACATTGACTTTCCTGACCTTTAGCCAGAGTTCCGCCTGCTCGGATGCCAGGATGAGCCTGTTTCTCAAGCTCTCAGGAGATGCCTCCCCAGGGAATATTCTAACCAGAACAGGAGGTGTCGAGCTCTCAGATAGACTTATGTGCACGGTGCCAGGGAACACAGAACGAGTCACATGACTCGGAGACAAGACAAATCTGCGAGGCAGAATTCCCGATAATTTATGTAAATATGCTGCCACCCTGTCGGTGCAGCATGACTCTGTCCCTTGAGTGTGGTCTGAGCCGAGTGACTTGCTTCCGAAGATGACAGTGAGGAGCAAGGAAACAAAAGGTAACTCTGGAGACATCCCCTGAGGGCCAATGGATAAGACTCCTTGCTTCCAAGTTCATCTCTGGTCAGGGAACTAGATCCCGAATGCTACAACTAAGACCTAGGCAGCCAAATAAAAATAAACATTTAAGGGGAGAAAAAAAAAAGAGTAACGCTCCAGGGAGAACCTGACAGATAGCACCTCAGCCAAGTGATCTGGGTCCATCACCAACCACGGAAGTCATTCCATGATCTCTTTTTCTTGTCCACTTTATTTTCAATTTTTATTAAAAATTAAAAGAAACATTTGTATACAATTTAAAGATCACTTTCCATTTATGTTGTTGTTGTTCAGCCGTCCAGTCGTGTTCAACCTCATGGACTCCAGGCCTGTCTGTCCCCCACCATCTCCCGAAGTTTGCCCAAGTTCATGTCCATTGCATCTGTGATGCCATCCAGCCATCTCATCCTCTGATGCCCTCTTCTCCTTCTGCCCTCAATCTTTCCTAGCCTCAGGGACTTTTCCAATGAGTCAGCTGTTTGTATCAGATGACCAAAATACTGGTCAGTATTTACCACTATTTCCCGTTTATGGTTATTACTAAAAATTGGCTGTATTCCTCGTATTGTACAATACATCCTTGGAGCCTGTTTTATACCCAACAATTTGAAAGTCCCATTCCCCAACCCCTGTATTTTCCCTCCCCCCTCCTCCTGCCCACTGGTAACCACTGATGTGTTCTCTGGGCTTCCTTGGTGGCTCAGCTGGTAAAGAATCTGCCTGCAATGCAGGAGACCTGGATTCTGTCCCTGGGTTGGGTAGACCCCCTGGAGAAGGAAATGGCAACCCACTCCAGTATTCCTGCCTGGAGAATCCGGTGGACGGGGAAGCCTGGCAGGCTAC
The DNA here is from genome assembly GCF_023699985.2 of Odocoileus virginianus. Classification (NCBI taxonomy): domain Eukaryota; kingdom Metazoa; phylum Chordata; class Mammalia; order Artiodactyla; family Cervidae; genus Odocoileus; species Odocoileus virginianus. The sequence goes on along the minus strand of NC_069685.1, from coordinate 56,220,176 downwards.
AGTCCATGGAGTCTTAAAGAGTTGGACACGACTGAGTGACAAACACACACAACATGTTCCCTACATCTGTAAGCCTGCTTCTTTTTTGTTATATTTGCTAGTTTGCTGTATATTTTAGATTCCACATCTAAGTGATACCATACAGTACAGCCTTAAAAAAATTAGCCTCTGCCAGCATTCTAGTAAGAGAGATGGACATTAAATAAAGAATTCATAAAGATAAATACGTATAAAAATTTAAAAATAAAAATAAAGATGTAAACTAGGTTTCAATCAAAGTTGAGTTTTCCTCCCAGGGTACATTCAGCAATGTCTAGAGACATTTTGATTGTCACAACTAAGGGAAGAGGAGCATGGTACCAAGATGTAGTGGACAGAAGCCAAGGATGCTGGCAACATCTTAAAATGCTTGGATCCATGCCCACATCAAATGATTATCCAGCCTCGAATGTCAACAGTTCTGATTACACATTAATATTATATTATCAGTATAGAAAAGCAGAGGTTCAGTTCAGTTCAGTTCAATTCAGTCGCTCAGTTGTGTCCGACTCTGCGACCCCATGAACTGCAGCACACCAGGCCTCCCTGTCCATCACCAACTCCCATAGTTTACCCAAACTCATGTCCATTGAGTCGGTGATACCATCCAACCATCTCATCCTCTGCCGTCCCCTTCTCCTTCTGCCCTCAATCTTTCCCAGCATCAGGGTCTTTTCAAATGAGTCAGTGCTACGCATGAGGTGGCCCGAGTATTGGAGTTTCAGCTTCAGCATCAGTCCTTCCAGTGAACACCCAGGACTGATATCCTTTAGGATGGACTGGTTGGATCTCCTTGTACTCCAAGGGACTCTCAAGAGTCTTCTCCAACACCACAGTTCAAAAGCATCAATTTTTCTGCACTCAGCTTTCTTCACCGTCCAACTCTCACATCCATACATGACCACTGGAAAAACCACAATCTTGACTAGACAGACCTTTGTTGGAAAAGTAATGCCTCTGCTTTTTAACATGCTGTCTAAGTTGGTCATAACTTTCCTTCCAAGGAGTAAACGTCTTTTAATTTCATGGCTGCAATCACCATCTGCTGTGATTTTGGAGCCCGCAAAAATAAAGTCAGCCACTGTTTCCACTGTTTCCCCTTCTACTTCCCATGAAGTGATGGGACTGGATGCCATGATCTTAGTTTTCTGAATGTTGAGCTTTAAGCCAACTTTTTCACTCTCCTCTTTCACTTTCATTAAGAGGCTCTTTAGTTCTTCACTTTTTGCCATAAGGGTGGTGTCATCTGCATATCTGAGGTTATTGATATTTCTCCTGGCAATCTTGATTCCAGCTTGTGCTTCTTCTAGCCCAGCGTTTCTCATGATGTACTCTGCATATAAGTTAAATAAGCAGGGTGACAATATACAGCCTTGATGTACTCCTTTTCCTATTTGGAACCAGTCTGTTGTTCCATGTCCAGTTCTAACTGTTGCTTCCTGACCTGCATACAGATTTATCAAGAGGCAGGTCAGGTGGTCTGGTATTCCCATCTCTTTCAGAATTTCCCACAGTTTATTGTGATCCATACAATCAAAGGCTTTGGCATAGTCAATAAAGCAGAAATAAATGTTTTTCTGGAACTCTCTTGCTTTTTTGATGATCCAGCAGATGTTGGTTACAAAGAAGACATTACAAAACAGTATTACAGCATACTCTCACTTTTTAAAAAATTAGCTTTTTTTGGCTGCAACACATGGCTTCATGACACGTGGGATCTTAATTCCCCAACCAGGGATCAAACCTGTGCCACCTGCTGTGAAGCACGGAGTCTTACTAGTCCTGTGGTTAGCCCACTGGAAATCCCTTACTTTTTTTTTTTTTTTTTACAATGTACATTAAAAAGTAGGACAGGAGGGAGTTGGGGGGGATGTTCAAGTGGGAGGGGACATAAGTAAACCTGTGGCTGATTCATGTTCATGCTTGGTAGAAACCAACACAATACTGTAAGCAATTATCCTTCAATTAAAAATAAATAAATTTTAAAAAATAAAATAAACAATAAAAAAGTAAGAAAGTAGGGCAGTGAAGTCACCCAAAACTTAACTGTGTAAAGCTTGCAGTGGTGAAACTATCTGTGATTTTCATTTTGATTCTTTCCTGGGCTTTCTTCCCCCCATATACTCACAGTATAAACACACTGTGTACTGTTTTAAAACTTTAGAGAGAAGTGAAGTCACACTGTAAATTAGGGACAGTGCCAAGATGATAAAAGCCATGGCCCAAGTCTCTCTGTTTCTAAGATCAGCAGCTCATTGCTTGCTGAGTAGTTATCTTTCAAGCAATTAAAAGCTTCCATTTTTCTTTACAAGAAGATATAATATGCTGTTTAAAATGGAAGCGAGTATCTCTGAGCACTTGATTCTTGGATGATGGCTTTCAAATTTGCCTTCTGGGACCCTGGAAGGAAGGAAAAGAGGGACAACTAGAGATAAAGAGGATGGTCCAGACACAGAACTGGAAACTGATGAGGAAATGGGGTGGAACCTGACAGGCACACAATGAGAACACGAACCTTGCCTCTGGGGAAAATATCTCTCTCTCCCACAAGGTTCCATCTAAACTACAGTTCACGTCCCAACAGGCAGGCAGATATGGCAGTTCTAAGAAATGTGTAGGATCGAGGTGTTACGAAGTGGGTATTTACTCCTTTAACCTTCGGACACCATCCCCTTTCCCTGAGTATCTCAGGTCCCTGGATTTTCGCAATCAATAATGAATAGCAACTGGAGAACTTAACAAATGCTCCGGCTGGTAACAGACAAGGAGGCGCAGCCCATAAACGCTTCATGGGGTTTTCTTTGTATGATTTATCATTCGCTCAGCAGTTCTCTCAAATGATTAACTAGAAGCCCTGACACTGGTCTCTGAATGGAAAATATCTTTCGATTTCTCCATCCAAAATAAATGACAGCCTTTTTCCCCTTGCTGGGAAAGCAAGAAACGAAACGCATCTCCTTTGCTGGGAAGGCAGGAAACGAAATGCATCTCTCTGTCTTTAAAAAAGTCACTTGTTCTTTGAGGAACAGGATATGGGAACTTGGGAGCAAAGAGAATTGGGTGATAGAAAGAAAGGAGAAGGAAAACCAAACTTATCCTTACAGAGATAATAAGAAATGTTTTTTTCTCCAACATCTAAAAACCTGGACCTCCTTAGTTCTCCCTAGCAATAAATTCCCTTTCTCTCTCTCTGTCTCTCTCTCTCTTTGTCTGTCTGTCTTTCTCTTGTTTCTCTCCAGAAGTTAGATAAAATTAAGTCCACAAGAATCCGGAGATTTGATTCATAAGTAAATGGAGACAGCTATGTGAGTTTCAACATATAGATTACATTTGTGTATTGATATGTTACAACCAGGCCAGTCTAATTTTCCTATTTGGGAATGGTTATTGAAGGATTCTTTCAAAGCTGATGAAAGCTTTGTTTAAATGAAATACCTCAAAAAGACCAAGATGGGTAGTCATCAAGATAAGAACTGCCAGAATACTGGTCAAAAATGAAAAGGAAAAGAAAAGACATCCATATCTCCAACCACCTGGATGGACCTCAAGGGAATTACCCTGAGTGAGAAAAAGCACATCTCGAAAGATGGTCTATCACATGATTCCACTTATATGTTATTGTTGTTCAGTCACTAAGTTGTGTCCGGCTATTTGCAACCCCATGGACTGTAGCACTCCAGGCTTCCCTGTCCTTCACTATCTCCCATAGCTTGCTCAAATTCATGCCCATTGAATCAGTGAGGCCATCCAACCATCTCATCCTCTGTCACTGCCTTCTTCTCCCACTCTCAATCTTTCCCAGCATCAGGATCTTTTCAAATGAGTCGGCACTTTGCACCAGGTGGCCAAAGTATCAGACCTTCAGCATCAACACCAGTATTTCCAATGAATATACAGAGTTGATATCCTTTAGGATTGACTGATTGGATCTCCTGCAGTCCAAGGGACTCTCAAGAGTCTTCTCCAACACTACAGTTCAAAAGCATCAATTCTTCAGCACTCAACTTTATGGTTCAACTCTCACATCCATACAAGACTATTGAAAAAACCATAGCTTTGACTAGACAGATCTTTGTTGGCAAAGTGTGTCTCTGCTTTTTAACATGCTGTCTAAGTTTTCATAGCTTTCCTTCCAAGAAGCAAGAGTCTTTTAATTTCATGGCTACAGCACCATCCATAGTGATTTTGGAACCCAAGAAAATAAAATCTGTCACTGTTTCCACTTTTTCCCCATCTATTTGCCATGAAGTGATGGAACCAAAGGTCATGTTCTTCGTTTACTGAATGCTGAATTTTAAGCCAGTTTTTTCACTCTCCTCTTTCACCCACAGCAAGAAGCTCTTTAGTTCCTCTGTTTTCTGCCACTAGAGTGGTGCCATCTGCATATCTGAGGTTTTTGCTATTGCTCCTAGCAATCTTGATTCCAGCCTGTGATTCATCCAGCCCCGTATTTCACACAATGTACTTTGCATTTAAGTTCAATAAGCAGGGTGACAATATATAGCCTTGCTGTACTCCTTTTCCAATTTGGAACCATTTATATAACATTCCTAAAAGGTCAAAATTGTCGAGATGAGGAGCAGATGAGTGGTTGTTAGGGAGATCAGAAAGGTAGTGGGTGGTGGTAGCTATTACAGGGTTACACAAAGGATCCTTGAGATGAATGTTCTATATCTTGTCTGTGGTGATGATCCAGATCTCCATGTGATAAAACTGCGTAGGGCTACATACACATACACAAAGTCATACAAATGAGTGCAGATAAGAGTGGAGAAATCGGAGGGAGTCCATTCATGGTAACAGTCAGGCCCTTGACTGTGACTTTGCACTGAGGCCATGCAAGATGTCACCATTGGGGGAGACAGAGTGAAGGGTATATGGGATTCTCTGTGTTACCTCTTGCAGTTGCCTGTGAATCTATAATGTACTCGACAAGCAAAGTCCTATCCCAAGACTTTTCAACTGGGAACCAGAGAGAGTGAGTCTTGGTCTCTCTCTGATGGGGAGGTTATGAGATATAAGCATAGAAGCAGTTAGTAGACAACTTGTGTGTTGAAATCTGGTCTGAATGTATAAAACCAATGAACAGAAAGTCAAGGCAGTTATCAAGTTTTTGATATGGTTTGTCCCCAACACTTATCTGCTTCCTGACCCTATTACTGCCCAGTGACAGGAGGGAATGTGTCTTTTTTTTTTTCTTTTAGTCTGATCAATTTTAGTAAGGCCTTGGCTAATACACCCTGTCCACCTACCATGCAAATAGACTTCTTTCCAGGTCAGCTATAACCAATTTGTGGGCCACGGCCAGCTGTGAGCTTCGGAAGGAAACAAACCCCCTGCAGAGAGAATAATGGCGCTTTAGATAATAACCACTGATTCAATGGACATGAACCTGGGCAAACTCAGAGTTGGTGGGGGACAGGGAGGTCTGCATGCTGCAGTCTATGGGGTCGCAGAGAGTTGGACATGACTTGGCGACTGAACAACAACAGCAAAGTGATAACCTAGTTCCAATTTCTCATCTGGAGAAGGAGTAAATTACGACTCCCCCCAAAGTGGGTAGGATTTTCTTAAAGTGACACAAAGTTAAGGTACAAACTCTATGTGTCTTGAATTTAGGATATACCAACAGAAAAGATGAGATAAACAAAGCACATATATCTGGTCACCCACAAGGTTTTCAGGGAACACACAACTCAGAAAGGTGTCTTCCAAAACAGGAGTGACCAACAGGTTGAAAGTATTGCCTCTAGAATGGCAACGGTGGAAACATTTTTGCACAACCTGGTGATATTTAAAGTGCACAAAAATGAGCATATTCAAACACCAATAGCAGGTGTACAAATGGAGACAGATCTTTCTTAGAAGACAATCAGACTTTACTCGTTTATTGTATGATGTAAAGTTCACTTAAAATAAAATTTAATAGTTTGATTTAAAAAAAAAGAAGTCAATCAGGCCACCCAGTGGTTTATTCTAACAAGGAGATAATTTTTCAAATTAAGGGAAATGTTTTATAGGAAAATGGTCATCATTGAATTTTTTGTGTAACAGAGAAATGTTAGAAACAATCTAAAAATCTGACAGAGGGAATCACTTGAAAGAGTGATGTCATATCTTCTTGTCAATGAAATGCTCCGTGATTATTAAAATTTGCAGGGAGAGGGATGGAGAGAATTCTGGAAGAGTAAACACCAAGATGTCAATAGAGGTTCTCTCTTTGGAGTTGGATTTTCTGTTGTTAGGATTTGTGTTCATGTTTGATTTGCCTTTCTCTTTATTGTTTGAGTTGTTTTACCTCTGTCCCAAATCTGCACTACAGAAGACAGTTTCCAATATAAGCAAGCACCTGGTCCTCCCCGTGTTTGCCAAGGATCCTAATCTCAGCAATGAAATGATAAATAACAGAACATGAGGTGGTACCCGGGCCAACTTGGCTCTCCCGATGACCTTGGCTCCGAGAGCACACAAGAGCCTGCTCATCCTTACACCTTTTGGCTGTAACCCAGGTTGGGGCTACAGAATCAGCCAGGGCTACACTGTTTCTTGGGAAATTCTTGCTTGTTTTCTATCCTGCTTCAGCTTTTTCAATGGGTTCCCTCATTATCTAGTGCTTCAGTTTTGTCTGATTCTTTGCAACTTCGATTTTCCGGCTAAGTTTAAAAAATTCCCAGATACCAACATCTCAAGACAATGGCAAGTTACCAGTTTCTGGTTCCAGGTGTCAAATCATACCTGGGTTTGAAAGAGGGTGACTGACTTTTCCTAGGCTGTCATGAATTCTACTGCTTTTAGCACAGAAAGTTTAGCACTTAGGGAAAATTCCCTGGTAATCCAGTGGTTAGGATTCCACACTTTCACTGCCTACCAGAGGCCTAGGTTCAACCCACAGTCAGGGAACTGAGATCCTGCAAGATGCATGGCATAGTCAAAAAAAGACAGTTAAGCATGTGGGAAGACTATCTCTGGCAAACCAGGGTGACTGGTCACTCCTGCTTTGAATCTGGTCTCTTTCACTTTGGAGAATATTTCACCTCTTCAATCCCAACTTACCTCAATCTGAAAAGGATACACCTTTCCTGGACCTTGGGGATATAGCAGTACCTAAACAGACCTGATCTCTTCCTTCTTAGGGTTTTCAGTCTAATGGAAAAAGCAGACATTAATCTAATAAATCATAAGCAGGATATCAGTGGGGGATAGAATTGGCATTGGCATTTTACCGTGTATTGCATGTCTAATGTGGGTCATGCCCCATGCTGGGAACTTTGTACATGCTTGACAATCAATCCTTGAAGCAAATCTGTGGAGCAAACGTACCGATAGCCATCCCACATGGAGAGACCACATTTAAAGCAATCACACTGTGGAAAGGATGTGAAGCTAGAATTTGAATTATGAAGGAGGGCTTGGTGGGACTTCTCTGGTGATCCAAGGGTTAGGACTCCCCACTTCTGCTGCCAGAGTCCCAACTCCAAACCTGGTCCAGGAAGTAAGATTCTAAAAGCTGAGAGTCCTTTAGCTGTAAAGACTCTGCCTGCAATGCAGGAGACCCAGGTTCAATCCCTGGGTTGGGAAGATCTCCTGGAGGAGGGCACGGCAACCCACTCCAACATTCTTGTTTGGAGAATCCTATGGACAGAGGAGCCTGGCAGGCTGCAGTCCATGGCATTGTAAAGAGTTGGACACAACTGAAGTGACTTAGCATGCACAAACACACACCAATTTGGCAAAAAATTTGATAAATATTTATCACTCCCAAACTCATGGCCAGATGGCTAGGTGAATGCAACAGGAGCTCACATCCAGCTGTTAGATCAATAAGTGATTTATGACTAAAATTAACCAAAAAAAAGACAGTATCTAAGTAAGTGTGAAAGACACTTCCAACTCTTTTTTGTAGCCTGAGCTTTATGAAAAAGCTTCTAGAATGTTCTGGGATGAGGAAGTCTGATGATTCATGCACCTACCTGCTCTCCAGGGACAGATAAGAACAACTCTCCATCAAGCTGATGTATGACAGAAACCAGCACAATAGTGTAAAGCAAGTCTCTTCCAATTAAAAATAAATAAATAAATAAATTTTTTTTAAAAAAGGAAACAACTCTCCAGACTGGCAGAGGGACTTGTAAGTCTTATTTTTTCCACTTTATAGAGCATGTTGCAGAGGAGTTTTCTCTACCCAAGCAGGTCTGCCCCACTTGTGGGCGTGGAGACCCAGGGCAGTGGGCAGCCTTTAAGGGAGGCGGCATTGCCCCACGTAAGTACTAAGTCACGTGGAGACACACAGGCCAGCTCTCCTGCTTCATCCTCACTCCTCACGCCTCCAAAGTTATAAGCCAGAAACAACTGGCTCCTTAGCTGGGGGCAACCACCCCTAGCCTGAAATAGCTTCTCATGCCCAGAGCTGGCCTGCCACCCTTTATCCCACCTCCAGCCTCCACACAGGGAAACAGACCTGCCAACTCTGAGCTTCATCTTGACTGTCCAATTCTAGACATGCCCCTGGCCCAGTAAAGAAGAAAGACCTCATTCCTCACCACTCAGAGACCTCAACTGCTGACATGCTGCCTCACCAAGGAAGCTTTGGGAAGCCAAGCGGATGGGGTGATGTACTCTAGAGCCTGTGAGCCACAGCTTACTGACGCTCCTGGACTGAGAGCCCGAGCTCCGCAATGAAGAGTAGCCCTGCTCACTGCAGGTAGAGAAACGCCCACACGTAGCAACGCAGATCCAGCACAGCCAAAAATAAGCAAAATAAATATAGATAAATTAACTTTTGAAAAAGCACATGGGGTGAAGAACATTGAGATTAGGAGAGATAGAAGGGAAAGATGGAGACAGGAAGGGAAGGAAAAGTAAACTCAATAACTGACTAAGAAGCCCATTGTGTGTGCGTGCACTTTATCTCTCAGTCATGTTCAACTCTTTGCGACCCCAGGTATGTAGCCCACCAGGCTCTTCTGTCCATGGGCTTCTCCCTGCAAGAATACTGGACTGGGTTGCCATGCCCTCCTCCAGGGGATCTTCCCAACCCAGGGATTGAACCTAGGTCTCCTGCATTGCAGGTGGATTCTTTACCAGCTGAGCTACCAGGGAAGCCCAATAAGCCCATTGCTTGACAATAAAAAGCGCACCATATAAGTATATAGAATAAGTAAATAAACTAACACATACATAAAAAGCACACCATATAAGTATATAGAATAAGTGAATAAACTAACACATACATAATGAATAAGTTAAAGCTTCTTTCACTTTAGATTTGTAAGCGATAAAACTGTGTTCTTCTCTGAATGTTTTAACAGCAATAAACAAATCAGGAGAGGTGCCAAGTAAAATTTTACCTATTTCTTAACATTAAAGTGCTTCTTGCAATTTCATTTTTTTTTCTCCTTTGCACCATGGTGATGAAATAGCGACCAATAACAATGGTAACGCCCTTCCTCATGGGCACTTGAGAGGAATAATGCAATGAAGCTTTGCATAAGAGAAGAACTCTTCTGGGAATTTTTGTGGGTGATGGTTATTAGAACAGAGTTGTGTCGCTATGATGATAGGAAAGCATAATAGTAATTTTCCAGTTGGACTGTAACAATCACAGTGTGCCTGCCACATAGTAGAAGCTCACGATGGATGAATACATGGGTGATATCAACAGGTGATTCTTATCTCATTCCTGTCTTTCTTTCTTCTTATTTTCTTTTTTTTTTTTGGCTGTATCTCATGGCTTGTGGGTTCTTAGTACCCCAACCAGGGATCAAACTCAGGCCCTTGGCAGTGAGAGTGCTGAGTTCTAACCACTGGACCACCAAAAAATTGCCTAAATCACGTCTTTTATTGTCCATTAATTTAACCCCCACTAAATATTCTACACTAAATGTTTTATCAGGGCTTCCCTGGTGGCTCAGACAGTAAAGAATTTGCCTACTATGCGGGAGACTCAGTTTGATCCCTGGGTGGGGAAGATCCCCTGAAGAAGGGAATTGCATCCCACTCCAGTATTCTTGCCTGGAGAATGCCATGGACAGAGGAGCCTGGTGGGCTGCAGTCCAAGCGGTCGCAAAGAGTTGGACACGACTGAGTGACTAACACACAGATGGATTGTCAAACAGATGGCCTATCCTATTAGAAATACTGATACCTGCCCACCTTCCTCTTAGATTTCTCCTTTCAAGTTTGAAATGTGGCTGAGCTTTAGGATTCATGTGGATAAATCCCTGCTTTCACACAAATCTATTATTATGTCTCCACGTGTGCATGTGTTTTTCTCTGACAGGTAACTGGAAGATGTGATTGAAGAATAGTGGTTGCCAAGGGTCATGGAGAAAAATATAAGTTTCCAGGCTTTTGGTGGGAGCTTCTGGGTACACTGATGCGTAAGCCTCATTCCTAGGCAGTGAACGCAGGCATTCGGATGGTGTAAATGTTTATTTTAAGGGGGGAGTCATTTATTTTTCAGGCAGAAAGTTTATACAGCTTGAGAGAATTATTCGAAAGGAAATGAAACCCATGGCATATGATGCTTATGGGCTTTATCTACCTCCCTGCTCCCCAGTGGGCTATGAAAATGAGAAGGTTGACTGTCCCTCACCTCTCCTCTCCCAGCCCCTGGCGCACTCAGGTCTCACCACCACTAGCTTGACAATAGATTGGACACAAAAGCGGGTGTTGTTGGAATGGGTGCCATGTTGCTGTCTCAGGGGTCCCCAGTGAAGGATAAACTTAAACAGGTTTTGTGGATGTAATGAGGCTGGTGCGCGAAGGAAAGGATCTGGAAATGTGATTGAAAATATAAGCCACAGGTGTCTAAGCCATAGGTGTCAAAGCCACAACATCTGGCCTGAACTGTTTCACTCATCTGGAATGGGACCTTGGGCCTCAGTTTCCCTACTTATAAATGGGTTGGAGGATCGAACCCTTCCCAAGGTCCCTGACAAGTCTAATGTGATATTTTATTTTATTTTTATTTTTTAAGATCTTGCACTGATTTATAAAATTAAGGTATAATTCTATATAATAAAATTCACCCTTTATAATATATAGTTTTGGGGTTTTTTAAAGTATTTTATTTATCTTTAAAATATTTATTGATTTTTCTGTGGCAGCTCTTAGTTGCAGCACGCAGACAGGATCTTTAGTTGATGCATGTGGGAATCTAGTTCCCTGACCAGGAATGGAACCTGGGTTCCCTGCAGTGGAAGTGCAGAGTCTTAGCCTCTGGACCACCATGGAAGTCCTTATAATGTACAATTCAGACAAATAAATTCAGTGAAACAAAACAGTCAAGAGATGGGACAGTTCCAGCATCCTCAAAATTGTGCTGTGCCCTATGTAGTCATACAATTATCTTAATATACACAGAAAAAAGTCTTTGACGAAGTTTGACATACGCACATCATAAATCTCTACTGTGATATTTTAGCTTATACTGCGTGTATTTCTTTACAGCTCTGCCTGGTGAAAGTCAGTCACTGTGTCTTCTATTCATCCCTGGGTCCCGTTTCTTCTCAAATTCCTTTTCCCAACTGTCATTCCTTTATCCATTCATTCAAACAAAATTGTATTGAATGCCAATTTATAGGCCAAGCAATGAAATGGACTTTGGATTATAGTAGTCGACAAGAGAACTTTCATGAGTAGAGTTTCCATTCTGTTGGGTAAGGCACATGGTCAAGGAAATCAAGTCATACCAGATCATTATTCTTCCTAATCTAGGGCAATAAAGCAGGGTCATGTTTGAGTCCAAATCCTCACTGATAAACTGTGAGCAAGTTAATTGACCTCTCTGGGTCTCAGTTCCCTCATCTGTAAAATGAGGATAATAATATATTTGCCCTAATGTTGTTGAGACATTAAAGGAGTTAACACAGAACATAGCCTATATAAGCCTCAGCTACATTTTTTTTGGGCTACACTGGGTCTTGGCTGTGGCATGTGCTCCACAGCAAAAGAAACCACCTCAGTGAGAAGCCCTTGCACCACCACTAGAGAAAAGCCCACTCAGAAAAGATGACTGACCCAGTGCAGCCAAAAATAAATACAATAAATAAAATCATTAAAAAAAAATCAGAATGGTTTTTGGGAAAAAAAAAAAATCTGCCTTCCAATGCAGGGGACATGGGTTCAATCCCTGGTCAGGAAACTAAGATTCCACGTGCTGAAGTGTGCTTTGCAACCCAAGGATCGAACCCAGGTCTCCTGCATTGCAAATGGATTCTTTACCAGCTGAATCACAAGGGAAGCTCAAGATACTGGAGTGGGTAGCCTATCCCTTCTCCAGGGGATCTTTCCTACCCAGGAATCGAATTGGGATCTCCGGCATTGCAGGCAGATTCTTTACCAACTGATTTGCATGAAGTGTGCTCAAAAAAAGAAAAGAAGGAGGTCATAAAAAGGTCACAAGAAGGCATGGGATGATAATACACCTGTAGGGTCCTGTTGACTTCTAAAGAAAAGAGAAGAGATCATTATTTACCAACAACCTACCATTTCCTGACAATTCCCAGCACCCTGTAGCTCAGCGCTGGTGCAGCGGCCCCTGATAGTTAATATAATGAAGAGTCTTATAGCCCCCGAGGTTGGGTCACACAGGAAGAAAGCAAACCCGTGAGCAAACAGGAAGATTTTATTTTTCTCACTGATTCACTCCCCAGTTTTCCTCTTGCTGTCTGCTAAGCACCCAGTGCCTGAAAATCTCCCATCTCCTCATCCCTGGGGAGCCCTTGGTCAGGCTGCATAGGTTCACGATCACCCTGTGATGGGCCTTCCGCCAGCGGAGCTTTCAACGCCCCACCAGAAACACACTCTGACCCCCTTCCCAGGCAGCAGCCTGGGCGGGGAACATCGCTTCATATCAGACACTGTGATGAATGTACTCACTAGTCACCATAGGCTTAATGCACTAAGGGCCTTACATGGAGTGTCTTGTTTTACGTACACAAAAATCCCACAAGGACACTGCTATTATTCTCACTGTACCAAAATAGGACATGAAGCCCAGAGAGTCCCAATACCTGCACAGTTAGTAAGTGGGCGGTAGGTTTTTAAACCCCAAGTCGGTTCTATCTCTTCTCTTCTTCAGCCTTTAAAAAGCTTTTCTTTTTTTTCTTGGAGTAGAGTTGATTTACAATGTTGTGTTACTTTCTGCCTTATTGCAAAGTGAATCAGCCATATGTATACATATGTCCACTCTTTTTTAGATTTTTTTCTCACATAGGTCATTGCAGACTGTTGAGCAGAGTTCCCTGTGCTATACAGTAGGTCCTTATTAATTATCTATTTTATATATAGTACTGTGTCTATGTCCATCCCAATCTCCCAATTTATCTCTCCCTCTGACTCCTGGCTGGTAACCATAAGATCGTAATGATGTAAATCTTTCTACTCTCTGGACCTCCAGTTTTCACTGGAGTGTCACTCCAGTTTTCAGATTGTCAAAATCTGAAACTCCAGACAAACAGGACAATTAACAGAAGAGAAGCTCTATGAATGTGTATACACCTCTCTTGTCCATCACAGAAGTAAGTGGATATATCATCACAAATACTTGAAAATTGAACTCGATGAGTCTCAATGAACGATTTTGATAAAATTACTTTGCCAACAAAGATCCATATAGTCAAAACTATGGTTTTTCCAGTAGTCCTGTATGGATGTGAGAGTTGGACTACGAGGAAAACTGCTTATGCTGCTGCTGCGAAGTCGCTTCAGTCGTGTCCGACTCTGTGCGACCCCATAGACGGCAGCCCACCAGGCTCCGCCGTCCCTGGGATTCTCCAGGCAAGAACACTGGAGTGGGTTGCCATTTCCTTCTCCAATGCATGAAAGTGAAAAGTGAAAGTGAAGTCGCTCAGTCGTGTCTGACTCTTCCGGACCACATGGACTGCAGCCTACCAGGCTCCTCCGTCCATGGAATTTTCCAGGCAAGAGTACTGGAGTGGGGTGCCATTGCCTTCTCCAAGGAAAACTGAGTGCCATAGAATTGATGCTTTCAAACTATGGTGTTGAAGACTCTTGAGAGTTCCTTGGACTGCAAGGAAATCAAACCAGTCAATCCTGAAGGAAATCAGTCCTGAATATTCATTGGAAGGACTGATGCTGAAGCTAAAGTTCCAATACTTTGGCCACCTGATGTGAAGAGCCAATTCATTGGAAAAGACCCTGAAAAAATTGAGAGCAGGAGAAGGGGGCGACAGAGGATGAGATGGTTGGACATGAGTTTGAGCAAACCCCAGGAACTAGTGAAGGACAGGGAAGCCTGGTGTGCTGCAGTCCACAGGGTCCCAAAGAGCCAGACACGACTGAGGGACTAACATACACACACAAACACACACACACACACCAGCTACATGCAACAATACGGATGAATTCACAGACATTCTGAAAGAAAGAAACCAGCCACAAAAGAGAATGTGCTCTGTATTTATGAATAATTCAAAAAGAAGCCCAAAGTTCAGTGGCGATAGAAGGTAGAATAATGGTTAGCTTCGTGGGAAGTGAACTGACGGGCTGGCAGTGGTTGGTGTACGGAGGGAGGGGTGTACCGAAGCCTGCAGCACGGGTGTGTTGAGCTGGATGTAGACAGGTGTAGACGCCCAGGGGAAAGTAATGCAGCTGCACACAATATTTGTGCATATTGTTGTGTAGAAGTTATAGTTTAATATAAAGAAAAAGAAAATGGAATATGCAAATTGCAGAATGGCAGGGACAGACGCAATAGTGAGTCAAGGACTTGTTAAGAGAAAATTAGGAAGGGGGCATTTTTCCAGCATCTCAGGTACAAGACAGAGGTGTCACTCTCCCTTATCAGGTCCCAATTCTCCAGTTCTGATGAGATCAGTGACAGAGGCTGACCCTTCGGTGGCCCCAGCATCCTCTCCCCCACCCCTCCTTAGAGCAGACATCCCAGGCGCTTCCGGGGGACCTGGACAGGCCGTCTCCTCTGCCACAGGACACTCTGCCAGAGAACTCTAACTGCTCACTCTGGGGAAGGTTAATTGCCAGTCCTCTGGCAATAATTACACCCACAGTCGGAACATGAAGCAAAGCAACAAATTTCAACATCGCAACGTGGAGAGGGCAAGGGAATGGAAAAACCTCCCAAGCCCAAGGTCTCAATCCTGCAAATTCATGGTGCATCCCAGATGGCTCAGTGGTCAAGGAGACGCGGGTTTGATCCCTGGGTCGGGGAGATCCCCTGGAGGAGGAAATGGCAACCCGCTCCAGTATCTTGCCTGGAAAATTCCCATGGACAGAGGGGCCCGGTGGGCTACAGTCCATGTTGGTCACAAAAAGAGTTGGACAAGACTGATGGACTAAACAAACAGCAATTTAGGCTGCAGAGACTGTTCCTGTCTGGAGCAAGGACTGAAGCCGTAGGAGAGAGAGGTGATGGAGGCTCTGGAAACTCCAAGGCTGTGTCTCTCCACACCAGGTCATGGTTCCTAGGGGAATTATCTGTTGTTTGACTGGAGAGGCCCTCAGTTCTGGGCATGACCCCCTGTCATGGGAGATGATTCCAGACCCATCACATGCTTTGGGGTACCAGGGATGTTGATGGTTGAGAATAGATCTATTTTCTTTCCTTCTTTGCCAGCTGTTAGAGAAAGTCTCCACTATTATTATTATCCTTAGCAGCAGTATTTAATATCTGTTGGGATTTGCTTCAAAATAATCCACATGGGGGTTCATCTTTTTTTAAAAAACTCTTTTTTTGTTTGGCTGTACCAAGTGGCATGCAGAACTTTCCTGATCAGGGGACCAGGAATTGAATCCGTACCCCTGCTGTGGAAGCACAGAGTCTTAACTATCAGACCACCAGGGAAGTCTTTTTTTAAAAAAAAATTTTTTTAACTCTTCTCAACACTTTATCTTTCTAGCTTTTACCATATATGTTTATAATTTCTTCTTTTATGAAAATGTGATTTTTTAAAATTTTATATTGGAGTAGAGTTGATGAACAATGTCATGTTCATTTCAGGTGTACAGCCAAGTAATTCAGTTATTCAGTACATGTATCTATTCTTTTTCATATTCTTTTCCCAATTAAGTTATTACGGAATATTGAGTGAGTTCCTTGTGCTATATAGCAGGTCCTTGTTGGTTATCTGTTTTAAATACTGCAGTGTGTATATATCAGTCACAAATCCCTTGATGGAATTCTAGATAACCACAAGATTGGCCATGTGTTGATAATTTATGATTGGTGGGTGGAGTTAAACCTCAACTTTTCCCTCCCTGGCACCAGACGCCCACAACATCTCAACCTTTAATCAACTTTCTTGTCAATACATTGACTTCTGTTTTTTGCCTGTATTTTCCATTAGGTCACACTGTAAACCTTTGTACTGAGTGGACAACTGTTAGTACTTCCATCATGAAGAGGCAGTATGGTGTTATATGTAGAAGCATTCGTGCTTGAGTCACACTGTCTAGGTTTGAATCCTGGAAATCCTACTAACCAGCTGTGTCACTTAGGCAAGTGGCTTACCTTCTCTGAGCCACAGTTCCCTCATCTGTAAACAGGAACAATAATACAGTCTATAGGGGTGTTGTGAGGATTTAATGAAACAAAGCATGATGTGCTCTGAAGGGAGTGCCTGGCACTTGGCAATGACTCAGTAAACATGAGACACTATTATAATGACTCACTTATGGAACACCTACTGCATACTGGGCTTCCCAGGTGGCGCTAGTGGCAAAGAATCTGCTTGCCAATGCAAGAGGTGTAAGAGACACAGGCTCAATCCTTGGGTTGAGAAGATCCCCTGGAGGAAGAAATGGCAACCTACTCCAGTATTCCTGCCTGGGAAATCCCACGGACAGTCCATGGGGTTGCAAAGAGTCCAACACTACTGAGCAGGCAAGGTGATTACACAGCAGGAAATTTTCATACACCATTTGCAACTTTTTTCAACTCCTCCACAAAGTAGGTGTCATTTATTCTATCTTACAGATTAGAGAATATACATATAAGCCTCAAAGAGGGAGTGGATCTTAAGACTTGTTCTTTCTTTGCTGCTTAGTCACTAAGTCATGTCTGACTCTTTGCAACCCCGTGGACTGTAGCCCATCAAGCTTCTTTGTCCATGGGATTTTCCAGGCAAGAATACTGGAGTGAGTTGCCATTTCCTTCTTCAGGGGATCTTCCCGACCCAGGGATCAAACCCACATTTCCTGTATTGACAGCTGGATTCTTTACTGTTGAGCCACCAGGAAAGCCCTAGATGAGGCAATCTGTATTTCTCCCCAAAAGGCCATGGCAATATTTCTGGTCACACATTCTCTTCTAGAGCCTTGGCAGCCCCCCATCAAGAGGTAGAACAATTTCTCCTCCTCTTGAACCTGAGCAGGTCTTCTTGCTTTTGGGAAATCCACTCTTCACACCCAGCAGCCATGTTGCAAGGAAGCTCAAGTCACACCAGGAGGAACGTGGAAGTGTTTTGACCACTGGCTTCAGTTTGTCTGATTCTATGACGGACTCTAGGCCCATCCACATCTCTACAAATGACCCAGCTTTGTTCCTTTTAATGGTTGATTAATATTCTATTGTGTACAGGTACCGCATCCAATTATCCATTCACCTGTTGGTGAACATTTATCTTGCTTTCATGTCCTGGCTGTGCCATGTGTCTTTTTGAATTATGTTTTTTTCAGAGTACCTGCCCAGCAGGGGGATTGCTGGGTCATATGGTGGTTTTATTTTTAGCTTTTTAATGTTGCTATTTTAAGGCACTACATTTTCACGTGGTTTGCCCCAAAGCCATAAATACCTGGAACACAGGACATCACGCGCTTGGCAAAGATATTGGCTAATTTAATCTTGAAACAACAGCTGTGCTAGGTATGTATGCCTGTGTTATAGACGTCGAGGTAGGACTTGAGGGGGTAAGATGACAATGAAGATCACGTGGCAGGTAAGCAGAGAAGTCAGAATTCCTGCTCAAGTCTCTGGCTGCAGAACTCAATGTGCTTTAAAACAATTTTTTTAAATTTAATTTATTTTTGGTTGCACTGGGCTTTCTTCGCTCCAGGCTTTTCTCTGGTTTCAAACAGTGGGGGCTACTCCCTAGTTGCAGCACTCGGTCTTCTCGTTGTGGTGGCCTCTTTGTCATGGAGCACAGTCTCTAGAGCACACAGGCTAAGTAGCCATGGTGCAGGGGCTTCGTTGCCCCTTGGCACAGGGGATCTTCCCGGACTAGAGATTGAACCCACGTCCTCTGCATTGGCGGGTGGATTCTTAACCACTGGACCACCAGGCAAGTCCTGAACCCACGTGTTTTTGATGAGGAACACCTACCCAAGATGAGACTGGGAAGAATCAAGATTACTCAGGGCTATCGTACCCAAAGGAGAGCCCCCCAGACCAATTAAGCAGACATAGACGTTTCACTGTATGAAGTCCTCATTTTCCAAAATAAGGATCCAGCAAGTAGTATCTTGCAAACCATCCCTCCACAGTGGGACCCATTCATGTCCTTCCCCCTACAACTGTATTCCTTGGAGAGGCCCAAGATTGTGGGAAGAGGATGTGCTGAGTGTGGGAAGATGTTTGTTTGGAGACCTAAGATTTTTATGGGAATTCCTTCATCTCTGGGGATGAATGGTGGCTTATGCTGAGCCTCTGATATGTAAATGCTGATTAACCTAGATTGAGGTTTATGATGGGAAAATTCAAACAGAGCTTTTCTTCCAACTCACCCGCTCCATTGAACGCTGACCACAACCTCAAACACATACCGAGAAATAACCTCACAAGATAAAGTGTTAAAGAATTCACTAACAATGATTGTGAACTTAACACTTTGCCATGGTTTAATTTTACACTAATCTCATGTAGCCTGTACCCTTACTATGTCCAACTGATGGTGAGAAATCCGAGACTAGATTTCTGAGTCAAGTCAATGAGCTAAGAAACAGAAGAGGTGGAATTTGAACTCAGTTCTGTCTGGCTCAGAAGCTGCTGTTCTTTGTATCAATGACTGCTAGGCTAACTCCCTATATAAATGGGATACGATGGTGGTGCTCAGTCAAGTCCGATTTTTGCTGTGGACTGTAATCTGTCAGGTTCCTCTGTCCACAGGATTTTCCAGCCAAGAATACTGGAGCGGGTTGCCATTTCCTACTCCAGGGGATCTTCCTGACCCAGGGATTGAACCCACGTCTCTCTCATCTCCTGCACTGGCAGGTAGATTTTTTGCCACTGAGCCACGTGGGAAGCCCAATTTGCAGGCAGATTCTTTACCATCTGAACCACCAGGGAAACCGTATAAATGAGGAGGGGAGGGTAAAACACACGGAGGCAATTGTGAGCAAAACAGAAGACATAAAGTAAAGGGACATCTGACCTTACAATTCTGTAGAATAAAAACATAATGACGATGATGACGTAAAAGGCATTTATCATAAAGGGACTAATTTCACCTGGGAGGAACCCAAGAAGTGTTTGCAGAGAGGATGCTGTTTGAATCTTGAAGACTCTCTTAATCAGCTCGGGCTCCTATAACAAAATACCATAGACTAGGTGGCTTGAACAATAGGCACTTATTTCTTGAAGCTCTGGAAGCAGGGAAAATCCAAGATCCAAGGTCATGGCGGATTCAGATCTGGGCAAGGGCTCTCTTTCTGGCTTGCAGATGGCCACCTTCTCTCTGGGTCTTCACACAACCTTTCCTGAGTGTGTATGCATTGAGAGAAATCTCTCCACCTTCCTCTTCTTAAATGGGCACAATTCCCATCTTGGGGGACTACATCCTCATGACCTCATTTAATCCTGATTACCACCCAATACCATCACACTGGATGTTAGGGCTTCAAAGTACAAATGGCGCAAAGGGGGCTCTGGAGGGACACATTCAACTCATCACAAAAATCATGTCAAATGCCAGCACATATGAAGCCATAATGATCAATAGTATATTGGTGGCCATAACTATTATTTCTGTACACGCATTGGTGAGGACCATTTTGGTCGTAAATGACAGACTCCCAACAGATAGTTTAAGAAAAAATTAGGATTCACGGGTTCCTTTATGGACAGAGAAAAAATGGACACGGAGCTGCAAACAATATCAGCTGGTCTCAACTCTTCCATCCCTCTCCTCTCTGCATTAGCCTCGTTCCCATGCAGCTTACCTGGCTTCTTCCAGGGCACAGCATCACCCCAAAAAGATTTAGGCTGGGCTGACATCACCCCAGCCCTGGGGAGTTAAGAGAAATTTTTTTCTTCCAGCATCCAGAGACACTGTTGCCAGGAAAGGATCTGATTGGTTAGACTTGGGTTTTATGGCCTTCCCTGAACCAATGACGGAGGCTAGGATGTGGACAACTGTGACTGGCTAGATCTGAATCACATGTTCCCCTCTTCATTCATATCACCCAGTAAAATGACCTCCTTCAAAAAGCTGATGTAAGCATCAAGTAAGTTGTTCGCAAGCTCGGAGAAAAGTGCTTGGCAAATATTAAGTGTTCAA
This sequence comes from Odocoileus virginianus, assembly GCF_023699985.2. NCBI lineage: Eukaryota > Metazoa > Chordata > Mammalia > Artiodactyla > Cervidae > Odocoileus > Odocoileus virginianus. The sequence goes on along the minus strand of NC_069685.1, from coordinate 56,199,663 downwards.
AAAACATTTAGTCATCAGTTTAAGTCTTTTTTGCTCTATTATTAACAGAACCGTCCACCTACATAGCACCAGCATATTTGCCGCCTTGTAAGAATACTGTGAAAAGTTGTCATTTTTGTCCCTATTGGAGAGATGAGGAAACTTTGAGTCTCAGCTTCTGATTTGAGACCAAGAGCAGTGGGTATAAATCAGTAAATAGCTTTTGCAAGAATGCCTTGAATGGAAGAGGAAACAAGAGTTTGAGAGCACACGGGACCTGCTCGCATCTTGTCAGTATCAGAGCTAGGACCACAATCCAGAATGCTGACTCTCGCCATTTTGAATTCACAACTCTGATCCTCAGTCTTTGCATTATTTTGATACAAAGCTCGGATTTACTGACTGCTTCTTAAATACCAGACCCTGAGCTTTACTTGTGTGGTTCACTCATCCTGTTTTCACATGAGCATCCAAGTGATCAGGTAACTTCTTCCTCAAGTTCATAGAACCAGAAGGCATCAGAGGAGGATTAAGATTTAGGACTGTCAAACCCTGGAGCCCACACCCTCAATCTCTGCACTATACTCTGTGCTTTGGGCGAAGCTTAAATTCACCAACGCATTTCAAAGATGTTGTTTTGTGCCAGATTGGAAGAAGTACGCCTTAAGCACCAGCAAAAAACCAGGGTTGAGGGACTTTCCTGGTGTGAAAGTTGCTCAGTCGCCTGACTCTTTGTGACTCCACAGACTGGAATTCTCTAGGCCAGAATAGTGGAGTGGGTAGCCTTTTCCTTCTCCAAGGGATCTTCCCAACCCAGGGATCAAACCCAGGTCTCCCGCATTGCAGGCGGATTCTTTAGCAGCTGAGCCACAAGGAACCAGTGGTTAAAAATCTGCCTTGTAATGCATAAGACACCGGTTCAATCCCTGTTTGGGGAAATAAGATCCCACATGCTGCAGGGCAACTAAGCCCATCACCGCCACAACTACTAAGCCTGTGTGTCACACTCAGACCCAATGCAGCCAAATAAATAAATACAAAAAAAAAAAAAAAAACTAAGATGGAGTTAGTTTTGCCATTAGAGAGCCGTATGACCTTGACATGTTAACCTCTGAGTCCCAGTTTCTTCTCTATGACATGGAGATAATCACCACATTGAAAGGCTTGTATTGATAGGGTATGTAAGTCTCAGTGCAGGGTTCTTGAAAATATTTTCTTCGTAATTGCAATATTGCTAGTGATCTTGTCTAAAGGGTGTGAATTCAACTACCACTGGCCCCTGCTAAGAGTTGTTATTGTTTAGTCTCTAAGTCGTGTCTGACTCTTTTGTGACCCCATGGACTGTAGCCCGCCAGGCTCCTCTGTCCCTGGGATTTCCCAGGCAAGAATACTGGAGTGGGTTGCCATTTCCTTCTCCAGGGGATCTTCCCAGCTCGGGGATGGAACGTGACCATCTAAGCAATGAAAGAGCATTGCCACCAGGGGGCAGCAGAGCTCCAGCAGAAACGGAGGACTTCACCACCTCCAACCCAGCTCTGGCCACACTTGTTCAAGAACCTCAGTGGAATCAGCGTGGCTTTTGCCCGGTTTGATCACAGAAGGAAACTGCAAATACATCTTAACTTTTAAGCTAAGTCAGTTTTTTTTCAGAGACCCAGACTCCTGAAATTATAATAGATAAAGCTGACTGTGTGACTATGGTTAAATCAGTAACCTTACTAAACCTTGGTCTCATCAAAATATGGATAATAACAGTATCCACCCAATGGCACTGTTGTAAAAAATCAAATGAGAGGATGTCAAGTGAAGAATTCCACACAGAGTAAGGATGCGAAAACAATAAATAGTCATTCAAAATAGCTATGCCCAGACTATAGCTCACAATAGTGTATCGTATATTTGAAAGTTAGGAGCGTAGATCTTAAAAGTTCTCATCACAAGAAAAAAGAATGTAACTCTGTGAGGTGATGGTGTTAATCATGTGACAATTTATACATATAGCAAATCATTATTCTGTACACCTAAAATTAATGTGTCATATTTCAAGAAAATGCAATTTAAAATATATTGCTATAAAAATCAAAAACAACCACACAATGGAGAATTTTCTTAAAAAGTTTTAAAACTTAAGAAAAACAGTACTCGCTTATACTGACGAACTTATTGAAAGGTAAAAGCAAAGGTCTATATAAAAGGATGTTCATCGCGGTGTTGTTTACAATAGCAGCAAAATTTGGAAAAATTAGAAATCCAAGAATAGGGGAAACCAACCAAAGGTAAACCAAACAGTGTTCATATATAGAATGTGCTAAATAACCTTTAAGCATGGGGTGGGTGACCTTGACATTAACGTGAAGAAAGAACAGCAGTGTATTACTGACTAAAAAGTAATTGTGACAAGCCAGTGGGACAGGGAAGCCTGGTGCGCTGCCGGCCGTGTCGCTGCAAAGAGTCGAACAGGACTTAGCGACTGAACAACAAGAAGCAGGTGTAGTACAATCCCATGCGTGCTATACTATGTGTGTGTGCATGTGTATACAAATTCCTAAATGATTGTGTAGGAAATTAATCGGATATAAACACTGGCTATTTTGTTTAGTGGGATTTGGAGGTCACTTTTAGCTTTTTATTTTGAAAAAGAAGTTCAACAAAATGAAGAGGCACCATAAAGAATGGGACAAAAAATATTTGCAAACTATGATAAGAGGTTAATATCCAAAATATATAAGGAACTCACACAACTCAATACAAAATCATGAAAATCCAATTAAAAATGGGCAGAGGATCTGAAGAGGCAGTTTTCCAAAGAAGACATACAAATGGCTAACAGGTCCATGAAAAGATGCTCAACATCACTAAATCCTCAGGGAACTGCAATTCAAAAACCACAATGAGCTATCACTTTGCATCTGTTAGTATGGCTGATATAAAAAAGACAAAAGACAATAATTAGCTTCATAGCATCCCCATGTTCATTGCAGCACAATTCACAATAGACAAGATACAGAAACAGCCTAAGTGTCCATTTACAGATGAGTGGATCAAGAAAATATGGTATCTACATTCAATATAACATTATTTAGCCACACACAAAAAAAGAAAAGAAAAGAAAGTGCTGCCATTTGTAGCAACATAGATGGACCTTGGGGGCATCATGCTAAATCAAATGTCAGATAGCAAAAGACAAATACTGTAGGGTCTCACTTGTGTGTGAAATCTATATCCATACCTACCTCTATCTCCATTCATGTTATGATTATTATTTTTGTGGGAGCATTTGAAAGAAAATTTCTGATATCAGGATGCCTTACATCTTATTTCATCAGCATGTATCTCCTAAAAACAAGGACACTCTCTTACATTATCACAAGACAGTGTTTTCTATTATCTAATATGCCATCCACATGCAAATTTTTACCAGTATTGTATATATCTACATATATATTAAATATACACTTGCTCCTTGGAAGAAAAGCTATGTCAAACCTAGACAGCATATTAAAAAGCGGAGACATTACTGACAAAGGTCTGTCTAGTCAAAGCTATGGTTTTTCCAGTAGTCATGTAGAGACTCACAGTCCAGTAGCTGTGAGAGTTGGACCATAAAGAAAGCTGAGTACCAAAGAATTGATGCTTTTGAACTGTGATGTTGGAGAAGACTCTTGAGAGTCCCTTGGACTGCAAGGAGATCAAACCAGTCCATCCTAAGATAAATCAGTCCTGAATATGCATTGGAAGGACTGAATATGAAGCTGAAGCTCCAATGCTTTGGCCACCTGATGCAAAGAACCGACTCATTGGAAAAGACCCTGATGCTGGGAAAGATTGAAAGCAGGGGGAGAAGGAGATGATGGAGAATGAGATGGTTGGATGACATCACCAACTCGATGGACATGAGTTTGAGCAAACTCCAGGAGTTGCTGACGGACAGGGAAGCCTGGCATGGTGCAGTCCATGGGGTCGCAAAGAGTGAGACATGACTGAGTGACTGAACTGAACTGAACCAATTATATATATATACACACTCACACTCACAAACACATACACCCACGGATTTCTCAATGGTGATGATAATTTTTATTTCCCTTTTATAGTTTTTGGAAGAGTATAGAAGTTCTGATTTTTTTCCTCCTGAGATTGTAAACATCATCTTCATAATTAGAAAGGACCATAAGTATTTCCATGAGAGAAAAATGATAAAATACAACTCAGAGACTGGATAAGTCCTCTATTATGGAGAAAAGGGGGAAGCCCCAAAGCAATTTTCCTTTCCAAGTCACCAGAGGAGCTCAAATGCCATTCCAGCCTTACTCAGATATGCATCAAAGACGAGAGACTCCATCCTTTCCTTCCATCCCCAACGCCTGCGTCTGGCAGATCAACAGAAAGCCCCTTGGGCAATTTGAGATTATAGACTAGAAGTCTTCTTTCTCTTTCTTCTTCTTTTTTTCTTTATAATGGACCTTTATGAAGAGATTGAGATAGGATGGAGAAGGAAACTCTTGATATCTCCTATTCTGCTCCGGGAGACCAAGACTGAAGGCTCTTAACATCACACTGGGGGGTTTCCCTGGTGGCTCACATGGTAAAGCCTCTGTCTGCAGTGAAGGCGATCTGAGTTTGATCCCTGGGTCAGGAAGATCCCCTGGAGAAGGAAATGGCCACCCACTCCAGTACTATTGCCTGGGAAATCTCAGGAACGGAGGAGCCTGGTGGGCTCCAGTCCATGGGGTCGCATAGAGTCAGACACGACTGAGCGACTACTTAAGTGAGTAAGTAACCATCACATTACAGGATGGGGCGTTGAGTATTTACATACCCCGAATTCTGTTAGTTCCACTTTCCGGGTGATGCCCTGGAGAAAGTCGGGTGCACTCGCACCAGGAGGTGTTGCTAGGAAGGTTGTTCACATGTCGTCATTCGCAGAATGCTCCAGGCTAGAAACAGCCCCAAGAACCCACCAAGAGTGGAGTGGAGACAGAGCGGCAAATTCATGCAACCAACTGCACAGCAATAAAAACGGATGGTGAGACTTCCCTGCTGGTCCAGTGGTTAGGACTCTGAGATTCCACTGCAAGGGACCTGGGTTCGATCTCTGGTTGGGGAACTAGGATCCTGCAAGCTTCATGGCAAGGCCAAAAAGAGATGGTGCACTGCGGCCCGGAACAAAACGGAGGTATCTCACCGATGGAATGTCAAGGGAAAGAAACCAGACCCAAGAAACTCATAAAGCATGATTCCATTTATATAAAGTTCAAAAGCAAAAGAGGCAACATTAAACTACATTGTTTAGGGATGCTGATAGAGGGGTTAACACTATAGGAAAAGCAAGAGAAGGATTAGCCCAAAAGCTGGGGTTGTGGTTACTTGTTTGAGGAGGAAGTAGTGCTCAGGGAGATTCGGTGTACTATGTCCTGCAGGTTACTGACACTGGTGCTGACAATTTGTGAGAACTGGTTAAACTGTGTGTATCCTATGCAGTTATGAGTCATAAAAACAAACATACATAAAAATGAAATGCATGTTATAAAAGAAAAGACCTGGGGCTTTCCTGGCAGTCCGGTCATTAAGACTCCATGCTTCCAATGCAAGGGGCTCGGGTTCGATCCCGGATAGGGAAACTAAGATCCCAAAGACTGTGTGGTACAGCAAAAAAGGCATAATAAAATAAAATATCTAAAGCATCCTATGGAGGCTGGTTCTTGCAGCACCATGAACCTTCACATCAATTGCCCAGCTGTAAGGGGCAGCACTTGAGTTCCTTTAAGATGATTCGATGAACCATTACAGAGAATGGCTGAGTTCCAGATCTAGGGCTAAGTGCGGAGAATGAAGAAGGCAAGACTTATGCCCTCCAGGTGCTTAAAATCTAGAGGGGGACAAGTAAGCAGGCAGGCACCACAGGGTCACGTGATGAGACCTCTGATGGGACAAGCACAAAGGGCTGGAACGCTTCCTTGAAGATGCAACACCCAAGTGAGAACCAACAGGCAGGTAAGATGAATCAGGGGTGGGAGAAAACCAAGCCCGTCCTGAGAAGAGAAAAGGCAAAGCCCCAGGGGCAGGGTGCATACCAGGGTGGGTCGCTTCTTGATAAGGCTAGACCATGGCGTGCAGGCTGCAGCCCAGGAGGGAGATGAGAGATGAAGTCACAGAACGCAGTGTCCAGATCAGGATGTGCTAAAAGCAAAGGCCATGGGGAGCCCTAGAATGATTTGGAGCAAAGGTTTAGAAGGAGCAAGAGGGAACAGATTAAAGGCTGTTTGGGTGATTTGGATGAGAAATGACAGAGGTCTGGTTGAAAGCCATGGAAATAGACACGGAATCAAGGGACACAGAACAGCAACTAAAACCAGTTATGAACACAATTCTATTTCAGTAGGGAAGGCAGATTGAGAATTTGCACAATTACAGACTCGCTGGTAAGGCTTTACTGCTGGTCTGTGGATTACACTTTTTGAGAAGCAGCAAGGTTCTACATGGCGCCGGGCCAGGCTGTGTCTGATTATCCTAAAGGTGTCCTGAACCTCTGTACATTGTCTGAATTCAATTCACACCCTGGCTGCCTCATTGCTGACCAGGTGGCCCAGGTTAAGTCTCGTTGTCACCTTCAGCCTCGTGTCCTTGCCTGGAAAAGGTGTGAGATGGTACCAATCTCAGTAGGGTTGCTAGGCAACTTAAGCAAGGCCAGCAGAACTTGACCAATGAGAGCTCAGATCTTCGTTTCATCTGCTCTAAAATGTCCCATCCCCAACTGATTCTTGGCTGCCCGGTCACCCCATCAGGGTTGACAAATGGAAACAACAGATTTCTCATCAGGCTGAGCCAAATAATCAGGTTAACAAACTATCACAGAATTGACCTCAGAGACAGAGGGGATTCATTTGAGATTTTTGACTGTGGGGGAATTTTCTGTAGAGCTGTTTTCCCCCACAAGTGCAGGCATTGGGTGGGCCAACAGGTTCATTTGGGTTTTTTTGCTATAGCCTATGGACGAAACCCAAAGGAACTTTTTGGCCAAGTCTATTTGTTAGAAACTGGGGTTTTTAGAGTCAGGTCTGAGCTTGAAGCTATGCAGGCTCTTCTGCTTTACCACTGAGCTTCTTCAGGACCTCCTCCAGGCCCACCCCCAGGCATTAGGTGGCCCAGCTGTAGCTCGTGGAGGTTAGGACATTGTGTAAGGGGAGAGGGGGTGGGCACTTTCTGATAAGCTTCCCCAGAATTTTTTTTAAGTAACATTTATTGGCTTTGATCTTCTTCTCATGTTAAAAAGAGAAAGAGCACGTTTGATGAAAAAGATAATGACAATTGCTGCCATTTTTGGAGCTCTTATTGAAGCTCTTTGTTTTCAAGTCCTTATCTCTTTGAACCATTCTAAATTTTTTCCATGAGGTCTTTGGCTGAAAGATGACCTTCCTTGTCCAAAGCAGCAGCTAGTGAGTCATGGAGCCCAGGAATGGTGCTGGATTGGCCCCATTCTGTGCAGGAACTTCTAATGCATCACCTGAGAAGCCCTGCGAGGCAGGGAAACCAAAGGAGCCCTCACAGGAACAACCCCTGTGACGTTCTTCTGTATTTTCCTTAAGTTTTTGTGGAGCTATTTGTAAAAAATAATTTGGAAAATAGAAGTACCCGATGAACCAGCAATTCCACAGCTGGGTATATGTTTGAAAAAACAACACTAATTCGAAAAAATACATGTGCCCCAATGTTCGCAGTAACACCATTTACAATTGTTAATGTATGGAGTTGAGTGTCGGTCAACAGATGAGTGGATAAGGAAGATGTTATACATACACACACACACACACACACATGAAATATTACTCAGCTATAAAACAATGAAATTTGATGTTTGGCAGGAACCAACACAATTCTGTAAATTAATTATCCTTCTACTAAAAAATAAGTAAAATTTTTGAAAAAAGGACAAAATTTTGTCATTTGCACCCACATGGGTGGACTTGCAGGGCATTTTGCTAAGTGAAATAAATCAGAGAAAGTCAAATACTGTATGATGTCACATAAATGGACTGTAACAAATTCAACAAACTAATGAATATAACCCAAAAAGAAGCAGACTTGGGGAACTTCCATGGTTATCCAGTGGTTAAGACTTCATGCTTCCAGTGCAGTGGGTACAGCTTTGATCCCTGGTGGAGAATTTAAGATCCCACATACCTCCAGGTTAAAAAGCCAAAACATAGAACAGAAGCAATATTGTAAAAAATTCAGTAAATACTTAAAAAATGGTTCACATCAAAAAAATATCTTTAAAAAAAGAAAGCAGACTCGCAGACATGGAGAACAGATGAATAGTTTCCAGTGGGGAGAGGGAAGGGTGGAAGAGCAAGACGGAGTAGGGGATTAAGAGGTGCAAACGCCTATGAACAAAATAAACACGCTCCAAGGATGTATTCTACCGCACAGGGAATATAACCAATGCTTCATAATAATTATTCATGGAGTTTACCCTTTAAACCAGCTTCCCCTGTGGCTCAGCAGTAAAGAATTCTCCTGCAGTGCAGGAGATGCAGGAGACTTGGGTTTGATCCCTGCGTCGGGAAGGTCACCACGAGGAGGAAATGGCAACCCACTCCATTATTCTTGCCTGGGAAATCCCATGGAGAGAGGAGTCTGGCAGGCTACAGTCCACGGGCTCGCAAGAGTTGGACATGACTGAGCACTTCACGCATGCTTTAAACATTGTGAATCACTGCACACTTGTAACATACAACATTATACATCAACTATATCTCTCGTAGCTCAGTTCGTAAAGAATCTGCCTGCAGTGCAGGAGACCCAGGTTCAATTCCTAGGTTGGGAAGATCTCTTGGAGAAGGAAATGGCAATCCACTCCAGTATTGTTGCCTGGAGAACCCCATGGACAGAGGAGCCTGGCAGGCTACAGTCCGTGGGGTCGCAAGAGTCGGACACGACTTAGCGGCTAAACTACTACTACTAGTATACTTCAATTTAAAAATGAACAAAATTAATTTGAGAGCAACTTGGATACTGAGCCTTATTGAATATTTTTTAATATATTTACGTTCTAATAGTAGCTCATACATTTTTCTTCTTTTCAATTCTAACAATACACAAATATGTGCTGATAAAAGAGAAAACTCCCCTAAGTCCACCCCGCCCAGATGTCTTCACTGTTTCCTTCCATGTGCCAAGCAGATTCTCACGCCTGCTCTGTGCCAGGCCCTGCACTTGGCACTGGGACCAAAGATGTGTAAGGAAGGTGAAAATCTCAAAGTCCTTGGCTTTAAGGTCTTCCCTGGGTCCAGCCAAGGCTGGGAGGGGTTAGATGCAGTCATGACGTGACCTTAAACCCAGAGAGATGGAGTAAGGGTGGAAAGGATAAAAATAAAACTAACATGTTTTGCCAGGGCAGAGGGAAGAGGGGATCCGTTGGTGGATTCAGAGTTTATGGGAAGGTGAAAGGAGGAGTAAAGAGCTTGACAAGAGAGACTTCCCTGGTGGTTCAGTGGTTAAGACTCTGCGCTTCCAATCCAGGGGGCGTGGATTCAATCTCTGGTCAGGGAACTAGGATCCTGCACGCCTTCAGGTTGAAAAAAGAAAAGCTTGACAAATGAGAAAGACACACAAATACGATCAAGATTAAATCAGTTACTGGCACATCCTGGCCAAGAATATCTGGATCCCAGCTTGGGAAAGAGATATTAGCCCACAGTGACCATTTTCACTTCCTCCTGAGACATCATGCAATGTCTGGAGACATTTTCTGTTGTCAAAATAAAGGTGAGAGGGTGTTACTGCTGACAAATAGTGGGTGGAGGCCAGAGACGCTGCTAAACATCCTCCAATGCAATGGACAGTTGCCACCCCAAGGCAAGAATCACCTGATCCAAAACACCAATGGCACAGAGAGAGAAATTCTGGCTGGGGCAGGAAAGGTGCTCCCTACATCAGCCACTTGCAAGCTAAAGTGTCTGGAGAAAATCACTTCATCTCTCCCAGCCTCACTTTCCTTCTCTGCATAATGATAGAGAACAGTGGTACCTACTTCACAGGTTAGTGAGAAGGGTAAACTACTTGAAGAAGCACTTGATAAATGTTAGTAGTTAAAAAAACAAACATGCCTGGTAATTCCCTGGTGGTCTAGGGGTTAGAACGCCGAGCTTTCACTGCTGAGGACTCGGGTTCAATCCCTGGTTGGGAAACTATGATCTGTCAAGCTGGGTGGTGAGAGCCAAAAAAGAAAAAAAAAAAAAAGTGGAAATGAGGAGGAGTTTGCAGAGATGTAGCAAGACTTCAAATGCTGCAAAGAAAAATCTGGACTTTCTTCTCTCAGTATGTTCCAGGCCTTGAAGGTGTATGAACATTTGCAAAATTTGATATTCAAGATAATCCATCAGTTGAAAAAAAATTCCTTTAAACACACAACAGTTACTCCTAAGCAGCTGGCATATGGGAGTATTGAAGGTGCTCCTGATGTTGGATAGGGGTGCAGAGTGGATTTAATTTTTTTTTTTTTTCTTTTTGGCCGAGCTGTGTGTCATGCAAGATCCTAGTTGCTAAGGATGGAACCCAGGGTCCCTGCAGTGGAAGGGTGGAATCTCCTCCACTGGACCACTGGGGAAGTCCCTAATTTTTTTTTCTTTTTTTTAACAAGCCATGTATTATTTTCGCAGTTAAAAAATATAATTTGGAAAGCGCCCAGTGATGGTAAAGATATTTAAATGGCAGAGCAAAACAATAAAACACATTGCAAAGAAAATATAAACCACAAGTGAAACAGATTAATGTCAAGGTGATTTAGACACTGAATCCATGGCTCATTCACATACTAGTTTTGGCCATTGCAAAATTGACTGTTGCCATTTAAGAAAAAAATCTGAAGGTCCCTGATGTTGGATATTTATGTGGTGGTGGAGAGGGGAAGTGTGTATCCACACGTCCCCAGTAAACTACTTTTGGGTGGTTTTGTAGCTGCATTTGTCCAATGCAAACCAAGCACTGATGCCTATGAACCACCAGCGACTGTATTCTTCAGACCTCCTCAGGCTCCTCAGAGGCTTTGAGTAGGTGCCAAGGCCAAAGAGACCTGCTGATCCACAAACAGGTGAGATCTGTTTGATTCAGAACCAGCAAAAGATGAGTAAGTCTTTTCTGAAAGTCGTGCTTTCCAGCTGCAGATTTTAAATGTATCGGGTTCTGGGGGACAACTGGGGTCAGGTGCTGCCACTCAGAAGACTAGAAATCAGAAGCTGGAGCTCATCTGTCACGCAGCAAGCTGTGCGTGTGCTTCCTGACTCCACCCCTTCAGTGGCCTCGGGCGTGTTCCTTAACCTCTCTGAACCTCAGTATCTTCTTCGATTCCAAAGGGCCGATAGCCGGTCAGGCCTGTCAGGATGTTGTACAAGTATAGAGTGACCATGGAAGCTAGAGAGTTCTGAAAAATGCCTGATGCCTGCTCTTGTGGGCTTCCCAGGGGGCATTAGTGGTAAAGAACCTGCCTGCCAATGCAGGAGACAGGAGACATGGGTTTGATCCTGGGTTGGGAAGATGCCCTGGAGGAGGGCATGGCAACCTACTCTGGTATACTTGCCTGGAGAATCCCATGGACAGAGGAGCCTGGCGGGCTACAGTCCACAGGGTGGCAACGAGTCGGACACGACTGAAGCGACTTAGCATGCACGCACGCACCTGCTCTTGTACCAGGCGATCAGTGGTGACACCTTTCACCCACTTTGCCTCCTGGGCAGGCGTAGAGGCTTCTCAGAGGCTACTCCTTATCAGCTGAAGTGCTGGGAACACCCAAAATAAAGCTTGTGGAGACTTGTCTTCACTAGCATAGTTGAACCGGCTTTGGAGGTTTGAAATGACTCGGTGATTCCTGGATTCTCTCTTGCTTTTTTTTTTCCCCACAGTTTTTCTTTAAAATGTTTATATTTTTTAAATTTATTTTTTATCTTTTTGTTTTCTTTCTTAAATCTTTTTATCTCTCTCCCCCACCCCTTCTTTCTTTCTCTTCGTTCTTTGGATTCTCTCTTGACTTGTCTTTGAAAGGGTTGGTAAGAGGTGTGATTCGCTATCTTCAGCTTTCTCTTTGCCTACGTACACAGGCAGGAAAACATGAAACAAACCCAGTCAGATGGTCAATGTCAGTATCCAGAAGATGTGACCTGGGAAGAAGCTGAGAGAAGCAAAGAAAGTGGACGTGGGGGACTTCCTCGGGGGTCCGGTGGCTAAGACTCGGTGCTCCCAATTCAGGGCACCCTAGGTTCTATCCCTAGTCAGGGAACTAGATCGCATATGCCGAAACTAAGACCCAGGGCAGCCAAAAAAAAAGAATGTGGACATGGAACGTTTCCCCAGAGGATCACAGTCCTGAGGGGCAGAGCCACTGAGAGGTTAAGGGGGGCCCAGAATCCCAAACAGGATGCTATTTCTGAGTCAAGGCCAGGTGTTCATGTCCTACTGTATTTGCACAGGGAACTCTGCTCAGCATTACATGGAAGCTTGGATGGGAGGGGAGTTTGGAGGAGAGTGGACGCCTGTATACGCACGACCAGGTCCCTCTGCTGTCCACCTGAAACTCTCACAACGTTGTTAATCGGCTATACTCCAATATAAAATAAACAAATTCGAAAGAAAGAAAGAAAGGTGTTCATGAACCACGCTGGGCTTTCTTGATTCAAATCAGGCCTTTTGGGAAAGCCATTTGTGGCCTCCTTTAGAATCAGACGCTTTGGATGATTTGTTTGTTCTCCTTGCCACTGGCTTTTTCCTTCTCAGAGGAAGAGAAATGGAATCCAGAATGGAATTGGAGGTATATGCTGTGTGGGTCGGCAGGGCTAGAAGTTGGCGCAGACCAATGCACTGAGTACTAGCTCTCTAACTAGCTGAGTAAGTCACTTACTGTCACAACAAAAATAAGGGATGGTAGTAAGGAGGAGTCACTGCGGATGGCACATTGGAAACTGAGGCAGCCCACAGACTCAGAAAACAAACATCTGGTTACCCGAGGGGAAGCAGTGGGGAGAGATAAACTGGGAGTTTGGGATTAGCACATGCTAGCTAGTATATGGGTTTCCCAGGTGGTGCTAGTGGTAAAGAGCCTCCCTAAAGCAGGAGACCCAGGTTCAACCCCTGGGTCAGGAAGATCCCTTGGAGGAGGGCATGGCAACCCATTCCAGTATTCTTGCTTGGAGAATCCCATGGACAGAGGAACCTGGCGGGCTACAGTCCAAGGGGTGGCGAAGAGTTGGACACGACTAAAGTGATTTTTGCATGCATGCTTGCCGCTAGTATATATAAGACAGATGAACAACGAGGTCCTGCTGTTTCCCTGGTGGCACAGCTATTAAGGATCTGCCTGCCATGCAGGAGACCTGGGTTCGATCCCTGAGTTGGGAAGATCCCCTGGAGGAGGGCATGACCACCCACTCCAGTGTTCTTGCCTGGAAATCCCTATGGACAGAGGAGCCTGGCAGGTTACAGTCCACGGGGTCTCAAAGAGTTGAACACGACTCAGCGATTAAGCACAGCACCGTATAGCACAGAGAACTATATCCGATATTCTGTGATAATGGAAGAGAATGTAGAAAAGAATATATATGCATAACTGAGTCATTTTGCTGTTTACAGCAGAAATTAACACAGCCTTGTAAATCAACTATACTTCAACTTTAAAAAAATAAATAAATAAATGTATTTTATCTGAATCCTCATAAAAAGACTTCTGAGCTGGACAGTTTTATTCTCTTTGTTTAGAGATGAGGAAAAATGGATTTGCTCCTGGAGATTCTGAGAAGCCACTGTAGGTTACTCAGCAAAGGAGGGAGTGGGGGGAGGACAGAAACAGCAGTGGGATCTCGAGGATGTAAACTGGGGTGGTGGATAGATGGAGTGAGAGGAGCAGGGGTCCAGAGTCTGGGAGACTGCATCCTGCTGGTGCCAGTAGCCCCTCAGTGAAGAGAGTTTTAAAGGTGAAAAAAACAAACAAACTGAGATTTAAATTGAAAATTGAAATGTATTGCCTGAAGTCATAAAACCAGCAAGGTGAGCAGGAAAGTCTTGACCATGGGGGGTAATCATCCAACCCAGCAATACAACTAAAGAGCTCATCTCTCTAATCGCAAGAAGCCTTTTGGAGTCAGAAACTCCATAAATAAATCCAAGTATCCCTTTCTGATCTCCAGGCAAACAAATGGAATTAGCACATCAAAGACTTGGGTCCCTGTACCTTACGTTAGTAATCCTGCCCCAAGGTGGGAGGTGGGGCAGATGGAAGATCCAGGAGTTCAGAAATGGTTAACTCACTTATTTCTTGGGCTCCATTCCCAGCTGTGTGACTCAGGAAAACTTACCTAACTTCTCTGAGCCTACCTCATAAACTTGTTATGAGGATGAAATTAAAATGATGTTATCATTGTTGAGTGGTTTATATGTGCCAAACCCAGTTCCAAGATCATTTCTTACATTCACTCAATTCTCCCGATAACATACCTCTTAAATGAGTTACCAATACATTACGTAATGATTAAAATGATTATAGGAAATCTATCTAGCAACATAGGAGACACATTATATTAAGTAGTAATAACAATCAAAATAAGTAAATTTTGGGAATTCCCTGGCAGTCCAGTGATTAGGAATCCGCACTTCCACTGCTCTGGGCCTGGATTCAATCCCTGGTTGAGGAACTAAGATCCCACAAGCCCCGAGGTGTGGCTAAAAAAAAAATTAATAAGCAACAAATAAATTTCAAAATACTGTCTACTCCAAGTCAACATTCAAATTCCTGAATGCGAGGACAAAAAGAGAAAGTGGAAAAATAAGACCTCAATTTTTGGTGGAATCGTGTGTAGTCCATTATGTCTTTGGCTGCTGTTACATAATGATTTTTCCAGAAATGAAAATTTTATTTATAATATTTATATAAAACTATACAAGAACAATTGAATAGGGTTTGAGAAGCAAACATATGTACATATCAACACACATATATCCCTAGTGCAACCCAGGTGCCTCCTGGTGTCGTCACTTCGGGCTTTCCTGGTGGCTCAGATTTGTAAAGAATCTGCCTGCGATGCACAAGACCTGGGTTCAGTCCCTGGCTTGGGAAAATCCCCTGGAGAAGGGAAAAGCAACCTTCTCCAGGATTCTTGCCTGGAGAACTCCATGGACTGAGGGCCCTGATGGGTTATAGTCCATGGGGTTGCAAAGAGTCAGACACAACTGAGAGACTAATGCTTTCACTTTCACGCAGTTATAGTTATTTAATTACATATAATTCTATCTATAGTTATTCAATTACATCTCTATGCAAATATATAGAGATATATGTATATGCACATATATATACCTATTTGATTATTTGTGTATTGTTTATCTATCTCTCAAACCCTGTTCTTATCACTTTCTCCTCTGAGGAAAACTTTACCGGGAGGCAAATTCTATAGGCAAATACTGCTGCAAGAGCTTGATCCCACATTTTTGTGAATCACAGACCCTTTGAAGATCCCAGGAATGCCTGTTACTCTCAACGCAGGGAAACGCACACACCCAGAAGCCAGGAGGTAGGTGGCTTCCTCTTCATGGGAGCTCAGAGCTGTTCCCACAGTCCACCCACTTGAGCCCCTGCAATTCCAGGTTAGGAATCCATTTAGAAATCTATTCCTTTTTATTTTTCAGTAAATATTGATTGAGCATCTATTATGTACCAGATGGACCCTGTCGTGAGACGTTAAAATGTCACCTAATGGCATTCACAGAGGATCATTAACCCCCTTTTATCTACTTCTGACCTTTCCTTGTGAAAATAGCAGTAGTGATAGAGGGTTAGCTCACATCTAAGGGATACTTTGCTGATTATAAAGGACTTTCTCACATATTCCTTGATGTAGGCTTGTGGCCACAGGGTAAGTAGATACTACTATTATCTCTGTGCCACAAAAAGGTACATTAAAAGTTGGAGAAGGTGAAATGGATGACAGATTTATCTGCATGTAGAGGAGACAAAATTCTGCACCCAGGGGCTTGTTTTAGACAAGCAGAGATCACAAGCGATCTTATCAGCTACTGGATAAGACCAGAGCTTGAAATCAGACTCCAGCAGGTGCTGTGTTACCTTAGGCAAGTTTCTTTAACTCTCTGAGCCTGTGTTTCCTTATGAAAAGTGGTGACATCATGGATGTAGAAAACAAATTTATGATTGCCAGGGGACAAGGGGGTTGGGGAGGGACAAAGTTAGAAGACTGGGACTAACACACACATAATACTGTATGCTAAATAGATAACTAATAAGAAACTGCTGTATAGAACAGGGAACTCTATATTCTGTAATGGTTTGTATGGGAAAAGAATCTTAAAAACAAACAAACAAACCCCACAAAATTCTCCTGACCATTTTTAATGGAATTTTCTGAATCTATAGACCATTTTAGGAAGAATTTACATCTTAACAGTATTGAATCTGCCAATTTATAATCATGGTATGTTTTCTTATATATATTGGACTTTTAATGTGGAAGTCTTGCATATCTTTTGTTAAATTCCTTTTAAATGATATTCTAGTTTTTTATGTTTCTGTGTCAGATTTTAATTTCATTTTCCAGTGATTTGCTGATAGCTAATAAACATTAAATTGGTTTTTGAGAAAAAAAAAAGAAAACCAGAGACAGTAGTAACACTGACTCATTAATAAAAACAGCAGAAACAATAGGGAGAGTATTAATACCCAGTAGTACTATGATGTTTTATGATGATAAAATGTTAATGGCAAGAAATTTCCCTAATCTGGAACACACAGAGAATGCTCAAGGCAGGAAAACAAAAAATAAATTAATAAATGAAAACATTTTTTAATTTTAGGTAAGGTGGTAAATCTCACCCCTTTGATATCTTTCCCCCGATTGGTATGGAAAGTTTGGGTTGAATTTTGACAATTCTTCTTCCAGACCCCCTGAACCGAAACCCTCATTGTCAAAAGAATTGTCATAAGTAGTTTTTAATGAGTGAAATTATTCTTTTTTCTTGATCCATGTATCTTTTTGCACATCTAAAGCAGGGCCTGTCTAACCATTGGGCATAATGGACACCCTTTCTCAGATGGCCCCAAGAGAGTAGAGCGGGGTGGATCGTGCCAAGTTAGAATGAATGCCTGGGCTTCCCTGGTGGTTCACTGGTACAGAATCCACCTACCAAAGCAAGAGATGTGGGTTTGATCCCTTGGTCCAGGAAGATCCCACGTGCCGAGGGGCCACTACACCCGTGCGCCACAGCTTCTGAGCCTGTGCTCTAGGGTCCGGGAACCACAACCCCACTCACTGCAACTAGGGAAAAGCCCACGCAGCAGCAAAGAACCAGCACAGCCATAAACAAATAAATAAAATTATTCTAAAAAGATAAAATGAATAAATCCTTAAATGTCCACAAAACATAATTCTATGTGAACTTGCCAAGGCATACAAAATTGTATTTATTACATAAAGTCGGTGCATTCTAAGACATGGGGTGAGGGCCCCCAAAAGTCAGAATGCAGGAAGTTATGCCCCAAGTTATGACAATTGTTGAAACTAGATGAGCACAAAAGAGTGCATTATATTTGGATATTTGGACATATTTCAGAGTTTTCAAAACACTTAAGTAAAAAGGCCCTCACCCTTTGAATTCCAGTTCATTGCCAAGTCATGATTCTCAGACAACTTCTGCTTAGTGAAGTTTGAAATATTTCATTGAGTTCATTCCTCAGATCACTAGACCTTAAAAGGTGGCTTAAGCTCTCAGGAGACAGAAGATTGGATAAACAAATATTTGTTTTCTGGAACATATCCAAATATCCATATATAATGGACTCTCTTGTGCTTCTCTTTCAGTTTCAAGAATTATCATAACTTGGGCAGGGACATTGTCAGCATTCTGACTTTTGGGGGGTACTCACCTCGTATCTTAAAATGCACCCACGTTTTGTAATAAAGACAATTTTGTGCAGTTCCATGAGTTCTGCTTTGGCAAACTGACATAAAATTATACTGTGTCCCCATTTAAGCATTTATTCATTTTAATTTGGCAAGATCCCTGCTTCCTCCGTCACTACCCACTTGGTTGATTCACTTCATTGTGCAGCTAGAAACTAACATGACATTTTAAAGCAATTGTATTTCAATAAAAGAAAAGAAAAAAACACCAACAAAGCCCAAATATGTGTTTTCCGCTTTTAAAATTCCCAAAGGCACGAGGTAATAGATGAATGTATTAGGAAACTTTGGGAGGGGTTTTTCTAAGACTCTAAGCCATCCCACCCTTGTTTTCAGAGAGGTGGTTGCATTTTGATGTCTACCCAGCATCTTTCCTCCCAGGCTGGGAGTTGCCCCCACCTCCTGCCAATCCAGTGGCATCAGCTATCCTCACAATGACATGAGATCTTTATCCCCAATTCAGTCCTTCTCGGCAGGCCAGCTGGGATTGACGAGGAAAGGAGAAATGTTTCTTTGGATGTTTCCCCTCTGAGTTGGTGCAAGTGTGAATTTGTGAAGGTCAGTTTGGTGAAAGGGATCATAAACCTTGAGAATATGCTTATCTTCCCTCCTGACTTTCCAAATCTTGGAATTTCTCCTGGGGAAATCTCTGAGATGGGAATGCTAAAGTGAATGTTACAAAGGTTAAAGGGCAAAAAAAAAGAAAAAAAAAATCACAAATGAAATACTATCACTTGGATAGAATGGTGATATAGCCCTAAAATACATTTTCCAGATTTCACAAGTATTAAAATGAGGAAGGGAGAAGGGCATTGTGGATAGGGACTTGGAAAAATCTTCTTCCTATTCTAAAGAAATAAATTCAATTACAAGACAAAACACTGTTTTTTTGAGGGGAAGCCAAATCATGCGTCATGCAGGATCTTAGTTCCCCCACCAAGGCTCAAACACATGACTCCTACAGTGGAAGTGCAGAGTCATACCCACTAAACCACCAGGGAAGCCTCACAAAACAATGATATTTTCACTAAAGACAAAATACACCAGGGTTGTGCTAAGCACCTTGGGGGTGCATTCTTCCAAAAAATCTTTTATCTTTAGATTTCTTTTTTTGGGGGAAAACACAGTCAGCCCTATGTACATTTAATAACAAAAGGATAGAGTGATTGGGAAAGAAGTGTCAGAAAAAGTTCTGGTTTTGATGCAGGCTCCTACTTTGGTTGAATTGATGCTTTTGAACTGTGGTGTTGGAGAAGACTCTTAAGAGTCCCTTGGACTGCAAGGAGATCAAACCAGTCAAACCTAAAGGAGATCAGTCCTGAATATTCACTGGAAGGACTGATGCTGAAGCTGAAACTCTAATAATTTGGCCCCCAGATGTGAAGAACTGACTATTTGGAAAAGACCCAGACTCTGGGAAAGATTGAAGGTGGGAGGAGAAGAGGACAACAGAGGATGAGATGGATGGATGGCATCACCGACTCAATGGACATGAGTTTGAGTAAGCTCCGGGAGTTGGTGATGGACAGGGAAGCTTGGCGTGCTGCGGTCCAGGGGGTCACAAAGAGTCGGACACGACTGGGTGACTGAACTGAACTGAACTGAACTTACCCTGGTTGTCTACAGTTTTTAGATTTTTGCCTCTAATGTCATCTCCTGGAGGGTCTTCTTGTCCCCCTCTGCCTTAGTGGCCCCTCTCACACATCAGTCTGTTCAGTCTTCAGAGCACTTATCACAATCTGTATTTATCAAGTACATTTTAACTTGATTTTCAATCTCCCTGGCCCCTTTAGAATTTAAGCCGTGACCTTGACCGTCATGGCTGCAAGGCCAAGCAACTACATGTAACGCACAAAGTGTGAGGAGCAATGTATTAAGTATTGTAGAAGGAACAAATCAGACAAGGACTGTATGAATGGCTGAGTGTATGAGTGAATGAATGAAGGAGTGAATGAGTGAATGAAGGAGTGAGTAAATGAACGAGTGAATGACTATTAGGTGAGTCAATAAATGAGTAAGTGAATGAGTGAATGAATATCTGCAAAAATGGTTAGGTGGTTGAGTAAATGAGCAAGTCAGCAAATGAGTTAGTGAAGGAGTGAATAAATGAATGAATGAGTGAGTGAATGAATGAATGGCTTAGTGAGTAAAATAGTAAATGAATGAGTGAATTAGGAAGTGAATGAATGAGTGGACTAGTCAGCGAATGAATGAATGAGTGACTAGATGAGTGTATAAAAGTGGCTGAATCTCATTTGCCATGATTCGCTCTGATTGTGGTGATGTCATGTGACTTCTCCAAGCCCATTTTCTAATCTGATAAAGTGAGGTTCACGCCTGATGGAAGGGAGTGAAGTTTCTAGAGGAAAATTTCCAAAGGACTTGGCTCATACTCTGTTCTTAGTAAAAAGGAAGGTGCTGTCAGTTCCTCATTACAACAAAATGCTGCCCAAGAAGTTTGCTAGAGAATCTGAGTTGGAAACACGGCACCATTTTCTAAGGATTACAGTAATGATAGTAAATTGATAACAGAACTGCATGTTCCCAGAGTGACCTCTCCAGGACCACATTTGTGTTTTGTTTTGTTTTTGGCCACATTGTGGGGCAGGCAGGATCTTTTTCGCTGACCAGGGATCGAGCCTGTGCCCCCAGCAATGGAAGCGTGGGATCTTAACCACCGGACCACCAGGAAAGTCCCAAGATCACATTTTTAATACGTACGCAGGAAATGTGATCACTCAGAATGGTAGGCTATAGCCCTTGAGGGCAAGTCCTGTGTTCTTTAACGCTGAGTGCCTGCAGCAAGCCTCCTTTGCCATTTAAATATGAATCAATCAGTTGGCTAACAATTGAATTTCTTAGCTGAAGTCTGGAAATTGAGGATTCTAGGTGAGTGGATCTAGCTGGTGTACTCCTACATGCAGAAGATAAAACCTGACAAAGCTGATTCTGTGAATTCCTAATAATAATAATAACAGTGACAAAGGCTAGATGCCAGATGCTGGTCTAGCCACTTTAGATGTGTTAAAACTCCAAGTCTGTAGACATGGTGTGTGAAAATCCTGGATTCAGAGAGGTTAAGTAACTGGCTCAAGGACACACAGAGAGAAAGCTAAAAAGCTGGGTTTTAAATGCAGATCTTCTGAAAGAATCCATATTCTCTAGGCCAGTGTTTTTCCAACTTTTTAGTATTGTACCTCTTAAGGAAATTTTTTAGACTTTTTTTTCCTAATGGCCCCGACCCCCAGGAGACTTTAATATCACAAATACTGTGACATTAAAAAGAAACTTTAATATTACAGATACTGTAATATTAAACACTGCACATCTGTATATGTACTGTACGTGTATCCTTGCTTTCTTACACAGAGTAAGATGTTTGGCCCTACTCAAAGCCGGTCTTAACCCTCCTTGAGAATGTTTGCTCTAAATTGCCTTCCTCAGCCCGGAGCTCACTGCCCTCCTTCATGTTGTGAGCCTGGCTTGAGGGGACCTGGAGCGGGTGGGTATTGTGGTTGCCACACTCTCCTCCAAAATGCAGATCCAGGTCATCTAAAGTTCCCATCTTGAATGCACATTAAACCATTTTCTTCCAGAAAAAGTATTTGGTCCCTAATACCAGCTATTTGGGCTTCCCAGGTGGCTCAGGGTAAAGAATCTGCCTGCCAATGCAGGAGATGCAGGTAGCATGAGTTCAATCCCTGGGTTGGGAAGATCCCCCTGGAGAAGGAAATGGCAACCCATTCCCAGTATTCTTACCTGGAGCATCCCATGGACAGAGGAGCCTGGAGGGCTATAGTCCATGCGGTTGCACAGAGTCGGACATGACTGACGGTGCATACACACACACACACACACACACACACACACCAGCCATTTATTATTTCTGAGTCCAATCCTTGACCTCAGCATCTCATGTTTTGAAATTTCACGGACAGAATCAAGGAGCAGGGAGGTTTTCCAAAAACAAAGTGGACATTTTTTTCAAAAAAAAGAATGAACAGTGTGGATGTTTTTTGATTCTGAGTCAAAACCTCATGCCCTTAAGTCCTCAGGAGTCCCAGGGGGGATCGTGCAAGCCCCCCACCCCTTGCCTTCACTAATCCCTGGAGACTCAGGGGCCTGTCTGAAGTGGTCTTCAAGAGCCTCTGGGGTGGTGGGGTGCCTCACTGGGGACCCACTTGAGCCTCCCGGCCGGCCATGCACAATAAGGCTGCATTCTTGCCCGATTTCCGCTCAGCCCGGCTCTCCCTGACCCTGAGACGAGGGACCACAAACAAGGCTCTTATTAGAGGGTCTGACATGGTGAGGCCAGCTTTTGTGCCTCCGCGGTTCCAGTAGGCTCTCCCCCCCACTGGCCCCCTGCTCTTGGCCACTTCCTCCCCACTCCTGTGAACTGATGTCAGTTCCAGAAAGAATGGGATTGTTCTCCGGGACTGCCCGGCGGCAGGGCCCATGGCCCCAGCCTGGGAGAGACAGCAGGCGTGGAATCAAGGAAGCACCCACCACTTACCACCCTGAAGATGGAAAACTCATTAAACGTCTTGCCAAAGACGCCCTCATCCGCAGGCGCCCATTCCGACGTTCGACCGAACAAAGCTGGCATTCCTGGTGAGGGAGTGGGGGACGTTCGCAGTCCCTTCTGAGCTCGTAAAAAACCAAGACGGCACAGAAAGGAAATGGAGCAGGGAGGGTGGGAATGGGGGTCAGAGGGGGGTGGTTTTGAAGTCCATTCTTGGCTACAAATGTGTGCCCGCCCTATTTTCTCTGCGGTCTCATGGCCTTCAGCCAGTGAAACACAACATCTCCATGGGTGCCAGGGGACTTTGATGCAAAACACAAGGAATCTTTCAGGAAACAGAAGCTAACTGAAATTCAGCCTGGAATCTTAACTGTGTGAGGTGGCTAAGGGCCTTGGGAATTCCACTGGCCCAGTGTACCCATTTCACAGTGACGAACATGGAGGTCGGGAGGAAAAGAAGGAACTTACCTGAAGCTCCTTCCCGGACCTCAACTCCTGGTAGACCCTATGTGCCTCATGTACGTCTGTTTCCCCAATAGGCTTCTTCTTTTTAAATGTTTATTTCTTTATTTGGCTGCACCAGGTCTTAGCTGCAACACTTGGGATTTTTGATCTTCTTTTCAGCATGCAGAATCTTAAGCAGCATGTGGAATCTTTAGTTGCAGTATGCACAGTCTTAGTTGCAGCATGTGGCATCTAGCTTCCTGACCAGGGATTAAACCCAGGCCCCCTGCTTTGGGAGCATGGAGTCTTAGCCACTCGACCACCAGGGAAGTCCCCCACAACAGTCTTCTTCTGCCCAAAGCTTTCCATTGCATGTCACATTTTCTTTGTGGAACAAGTAGAGAAATCTGCTCTATGGTGACACCCAGGGATGCTGAGGACAGTTCTGGGAATTCAATTCACTTCATAACTTTACTCCATCTGGTGGGCGGCCATCCACAAGCCAAGTAAAGAGGTCTCAGGAGAAACTGTCCCTGCCCACTCCTTGATCTTGGACTTCCAGCCCGCAAAACTGTGTTGTTGAAGCTCCCCAGTCTGAGCTCCTGCCTTACAGCAGCCCAAGCAAAACAAACACCCTCAGTGTTGAGCTCACTTGTCATATGATGTCTGCCTTAATCTTCCTAGTGACCCTGGGAGTGGGGGATTGGATTTTAGTCGCTAAGTTGCACCTGCCTCTTTGCAACCCCAGGGACTGCAGCCCACCAGGCTCCTCTGTCCATGGGATTCTCCAGGCAAGAATACTGGCGTGGGTTGCCATTTCCTGCTCCAGGGGCTCTTCCCCACCCAGGGATCAAACCCGTGTGTCCTGCATCCCAGGAGGTTTCGTTGCCACTAGAGCCACCTGGGGAACCCTGAGGGGGGCATAGCATTTCTCTTTTCTAAGAAGCAGGGCTTCCCAGGTGGTGCTAATGGCAAAGAAACCGCCTGCCAATGCAGGAGATACCGGAGACAAGGGTTTGATCCCTGGGTCGGAAGATATCCTGGAGGAGGGCATAGCAACCCACCCCAGTATTCTTGCCTGGAGAATCCCATGGACAGAGGAGCCTAGCGGGGTGTCCACAGGATCACAAAAGAGTCAGATACCATCAAAGCGACTTGGCACGCTAAGAAGGAAGACAGAAAACTGGTTGTCTGCCTGGAGAAGGACAGAGTTTGAAACTGGCAACATGGTGATGGACAGGGAATAAGGAAGGGGCGTACACAGAGGGGAGGGGAGGACCAGGCTGGCGTCTGAGACGCTGCATCACGTACAGACGGGCAAAGAGGAGGAACCTAGGGGCACGCTGATGGGAAGATGGCCAGAGATGCCGGAGGAGAACCAGAGGGCCTCGGGGTCATGGGAACAGAAGGGAGAGAGACGTGTGGAGAAGGCATGGTCGCCAGGGTCAATGGAGCCAGGAGAATGGAAGAAGATAAGGCCATGACCTTGATTGACAGCAGTGGATTTAGTGCGGAGAGATGGAGGTTGATCCCTCAGCAATCCCTTTCCAGGAACATACTTAGTTTGACTTAGTCTTGGAGCAGGGACTTTTACGCGTTTGGAAAGAAGGGCAGGGATGCTCACTCTGAGAATTTGATGAAAACCTTGGACCGTCTCCCTCGAAAAATGCCCCTCTGCACAATCACCCGCCACCTTTGCCTCTGATGCCAGGGGGACATGGATCCAATAAACCAGAGCCTGAGAGGAAGAAACCTAATAATCCAAATTTTAGAGCTGGGTTCAATGCCTTCCTTCCTGTTCTTTTCAAAGCCTCTTTTGACTCAAAGAGAAGAAAATATTAGTGGTCTTTTTTTTTTCACCACTAAACATGACTTATGAATGAGATTTGAGTCCCCTGGAGGGATTATCAATACCTCTAAATAGTTTAGTTTTTCTTTGGAATTACTCAAGAAATGTAAAAAAAAAAAAAAAAAAAAAAAGACAATACCAAGGCCAGAGCCTGTCCCCAAAACTCTGATTCCACCAGTCTGAGGCTGAATACAAATCTGATGTGTGTTTGTGGAGATGACGCTGTTCCAAATGAGAGGTTGTCATAGATGTGAAGTCATCAGAGATAATACATCTGCTGGATTTTCATCATCTCTGCCTGTGTTTTGATCCACACTCAACATTTGTATCCTCCTTTGAGCTTGCTGACTTGGTCTTGCTTTTTTTACTGAACACTGAGTTCTCTGGCCCTGAAATGGCTTCAGGTCCTGACATAAAACCTTGACCTTCCCGGCCCTTCCTTTCCTTATCTCTAAGTGAGGGGTAAGCCTGCCAACCTCCTGCTTCCCCGAGTGGCGTGAGCATCAGCGATAAATAAAGAAAAGAGGCAAGAAGCTTATGTCCTCGGGGGCTCCTGGTTCTACTTGTTGTCACCGGACCCCAGCTTGCCTTACTCCAGACTCTGTTTTCTTTTGAAGTAAACAACCGCTGTCTATAAAACTTTAATGCAGGGATTTCCCATTGTTGGGGTGTCCCTGAGGCTCAGCCTTTCTGATTCACTGTGTGTATATACTGACCGACCAGGAGAACTGACTGGGAGGTCTGGAAGTTGTTGGTTTGTTTCTGGAAATGCACGGGCTTATGTCCACTTTAGCAGACAGTATCTCAGACTCCATCCCTGATAATAATGGCAGGCGGGCATTGGACTGACTCCATGTCAGTCCCGCACTCTCTGTTGTATCTATATTATCTCCCAACAACCCCATAAAGCAAGGATTACTATCAATCCTGTTTTAAGAGCAGAGAAATGAAGGTTCCCGGAGCTGAAGCTTTTTTTTTTCCTCCTAAGGAAACTGGAAAGGGGGTGAGGTGGGGGGATGGGAGGGACAGTGGAGGGTTGGGAGGGTGGGGGGTGGGGAAAGGATGGGGGAGTGGAGGGTAAGGATGGAGGAGGGGACCAAACAACTCCACGGTTCATTTTCTTCTTCTAAGAAATTAGAGAAGGTTTATTTTCAGTTTTTAAAAACTCCTCTACCATTTCCTTCAGACAAATCCACATGATTATCGATTCCAGTTTCTCAAAGCCAAAACTCTCCTGTCTAAAGATGACAAGGGAAAAAAAAAGATCTCAAGGAAACTAGTCTAGCAAACAAAAAGCAGAAAAGAGAAAGAAAAAAGTCCTCCTTTTTGTGCCTAACGGGCGTGCACTCACTCAAACACAGAGGTGTGCGAACGCTGTTGTGACTTTGATGTTGCCTCTGTGGGGAGCGTTTCCACTGTCAAATTGCTAGGGGGTGGAGTGTGCCTCCTGGATGGGGTTTTGATGGAAACACAAAGGTTATTGACCTCAAACACAAATTGGCTTGGCCCTCTAGAGTTCGCCCGGCTTCTAGCCCGCTCTCCTTAGCTACCAGGGCCCTGTCCTACCCAGGACAAAACAAACAGGGGCTGTCGGGAGAATTGCCTCTTCAAGGGCACAATGAGGAGGAGAAGTGGAAACAATTACGCCAATAATTCAGACCGGGATGTTAAAACACTCACCACACAGCCCCGACGTTTACCTAAATTATCTGGGTAATTGCCTCCATTTTCAGCTTGGATTTGGGCTCTGTAAATCCTGGGGCTTCCAAATGATAAATAAGGAGGCTCTCCTTGAAGCCAAAGCTGACAGAGAGGGAGGCCTCTCTCATCATTGTAGAAGGAACACAGGAGGAGTCCCCGAACTTCTGATGAAGTCACCCCTTGGATGCAAAAACTTGGGCTCAACACTGAAGTTCTCGGAGCCTCTGTTTCCTCCCCTGACCCTCAGAATGAAGGCTGCTATCTGGAATAAGGTGGAAGGAAGGAAGAATGGGAGGGAAGGAGAGAGAGAAATGGTTGCAGCCTCTTTTGTGTTTTGAATCATTACAAGCTGTGGGGAGGAATAAACATGACCTTATGGCGCCCCCATTCATACCAAAGCAAAGCAAATCACAAAAAAAGTCATTCAAGGCGAGCCTCAGCCTTTGTCTCTTCTCCGAAGGCCTCCTGCTTTTCTCTTTCCTGAGTGTGAGATCTGAAACAAAGCTGATTCCACCTTGAGTGTACACAAGCCCGCACCATGCTCTTTCCTTAGACTCTGATGATCTGTTATTTTTAAACTTTGTCGGAGATTTTTAAAACCAAAACCGTCTTACTTCACTTTGTGTAATAGGCTCTAGGTTCATCCACCTCATTAGAACCGACTCACTCATATATCTATACTAATGCCAATATATGAAATCTAGAAAGATGGCACTGATGAACCTATTTGCAGGTCAGGAAGAGAGACTTGGACATAGAGAACAGATTTATGGACGGAGGTGGGGGTGGAGGGGGAAGGAGAGGGTGAGATGCTTAGACAGAGTAGCATGGAACGTCTATACACTACCATATGCAAAATAGACGGCCAATGGAAATTTGCTGAATGACTCAGGGAACTCAACCCGGGGCTCTGTAACAACCTAGGGGGGTGGAAAAAGGAGGGGAGGTGGGAGGGAGGGTCAAGAAGGAGGGGACATATGTATATTTCTGGCTGATCCGGGCTTCCCAGGTGGCTCAGATGGTGAAGAACCTGCTTGCAATGCAGGAGACCCAGGTTCCATCCCGGAGTTGGGAAGATCCCCTGGAGGAGGGCATGGCTACCCACTCCGGTATTCTTGCCTGGAGAATCCCATGGATAGAGGAGCCTGGCGGGCTACAGTCCAAGGGGTCGCACAGACACAACATGGCTAATTCATGTTGATGTATGGCAGAAATCAAACCAATATTGTAAAGCAATCATCCTTCAATTAAAAATAAATAAAACACACACGCGCGCGCGCGCGTGAGCAAATTAAGAAAAAAACAAACGGAAACCGTCTACATCTTGCAACTGGTGCGTTTTCTCCAGGATCCTGTGCCCCTGTCCCGAGGAGGTGACCTTATTGAGAACCTACTAAGTGCTGGGTGTCTCCTCCTGTCGCAGTTCATTTCTATTTCAAAGGGGTCACAAAGAGTCAGACATGACTGAGTGACTTTCATTTCACTTCACTTCAAAGTCCTTCAGACTTTCTCCGGATTTGTAGCACCATTTTCCATTTTGAAAAATGAGGGGCTAATAGCCAACCTTTCCTTTAGACGTGAGGCCAGAAAACTTTTTCTGCAAGAAGCCACAGAAGGAAGATTTCTGACTCTACAAGTCACACGGTCTCTTGTTGAAACAATTCAATCTGGCAGCTACAGAGAATGTGTAACTGAATAGGTGTGGCTGAATTCGATGAAACTTGATTTCTGAATACTGAAATTTGAATATCAAGTCATTGGCACACGAAGTATTCTTCTTTTGATTTCCCCACCCCCAACTATTTAAAAGTGCAAAAACCATTTCTAGCTTACAAGCCACATGAAACACGGGTGGCTCACAGGACCTGGTTCTTTCTTCTGACCTCTTTGTTCCCTCTGTATCTTATTTACAGGGGATGGCTATGAAGCTAGATTTTCTGGGATGCAAATCTGATGAGAACAGAGATCGAGTCTCAGACACAGCTACTTGCTTAATAAATAAATGGATAAAGAATGAATGACTCATCCTCCCTGAAAGTCTTGAAAAAGCGCCCTGCACTTCCCACAATGAGCCAGCAGATGGCGGCAAAGGAACGGCCAAGCAAAGGCGCTGGCGCGGTGGCCGTGAGCCGCTTCTATTTCTGATTCTCCCTCCCCTCATCTCTGCAAAACAGGTAGCTCGATTTTTTTTTTCCCCCCGCCCAGAGGAAAAACCAAGAGTTAGTGTTGATTGACTGTGCAGTCCTCCCTTCCTGTTTGCGCTTCCTCACCTTTGCTCTAACTCAGAGACCAGGGTGTATCAAGAAATCGGGGGAAATAACACTAGAGAGGCTTTTATGTCAAAGAAACCCAGCGCAGAAATGGCCTGTTTATTAACAAATAGAAAACAAAAACGCTGCGTCTTCATCTCCCTGAGTCAGGTCCAGGCTTTTGCCAAACGCTGGTCACACCATGCATACTTTTCTTGTTATTTTCCTGCGGGAAAGTCTTGGGGCAAAGTTTGGAGTGAAGTTGGGGCGGGGGTTGGGGGTTGTTGATTCAGGAGGGCTGAGCAGGCATGGGTGGAGAGAAGTAACGAGCCCTTGCTTATATCACCTCCTATGAAATCCATCTTGTCTTGACGCAGGGAGGAAATCCACCTCTAAGTGGCCAAGTACCACCAAAAGGCTTTTTTTTGGGGGGGGGGGCAAAACTTGGGAGTGGGGATGGGGGGGCTCCCCTGGAGCCCTATTTTATCAGAGAGGAGGAAACAGGAGTGCCCTCCCCTCTCTCCTCGAACATTCTGCCCTGTCTAGAAAGTTTCTTTTAAGTGCTTGTGAATTTTCATGTGTGCTTGGTGTGTTTGCCGAAATAAAACAAAAGAGGGAAGCATGACAGAGGAAAATGCAGGTGACGTTCGTTTTAAAATGTTTCCACTATAACCTCTGCCTTCTAAGTTAATGGGGTTCCTGAGCATGTTTAGGCTGGCCTCACACACAATTTGGGTAGGTGCCTACTTTGTTCTAGGCTCTGCTGGGCAGTAAAGATAAAGGGAATTTTCTGCAGTGAAAAGAGGTCCCAGCCTTCCCCTTGTCCATTATTTCACCCAGGGTGGGGGGGGGTGAGCTCTGGTGACCCCCAGATCCTAAACACTCAGATCCCTCCCTGGTCAACACATACACATCTATCTTCCAAAATTTAGGTCCCTGATTCCACCAGGTGTGGTTTTAATAAAAAATTTTTTAAAACACACACATGAAAAACTAAGCCCTTCGCAAGGTCTAAATAAAGATGAAATCTGCCAACTCCCCATGATGTACATGGAGGTGGCTCTAAGGGGGTGTAGATGCAGGGGGACTCCTAGCCTGGACCCCAGTGTCCTCTCCCCAAAGGAGACCCCTCTGCAGCTCCCCTTGCCCTGGATCTTAAGGTGGGAGGAGGGTGTGCAGTAAAAAGCAATTTTGTTTTATGAAAAGTGGTTTCCTTTTATTACCTGTGATAGTCCAGTGGGGGGTGACCTTAGCAACAGGAAATTAACACAGAATTCATTGGGAGTGATAATGACTGTTCATAATCATTGGGTTGATAAGTTAATATCATTAATTAGTCAGCTAATTAGACAATGCCTGAAGCCTTCCGGGTCTGGAGGCTCAGCTTCAAAATAAGCCAGGAAACTGTCCTTGCCGAAGGTGAGCAAGATGGACACCCAGAGAGATGGAGCTGGTCCCCAAAGCTACATTCCAAGTGACCAAAACCAAACTCTCCGAACAAAACCAGAGTCTCTAAACTCTGGAGGTTTTCCTCCCTCAAACCACCCCCCATTTCTTTTTGTCCCTCAAGCACCGAGTGCACCTTAATTTGCTTGGGTTCATATACCTCTGAGAAGCTGAGAAAAACTGTAGGGGTTTCCTCCCTTAAATCTGTATATATACAAAGTACGAAATTTTTGTATATGATTTCTGGGGATCGGCTGAAGTCAGGAGCCCTGGCCTCCAGTTAAGAGCCCTCACCCTAGAGAATGCCCACTAGCTAAATGGTGCGTGCTTTCTGGAGAAGGGGTGCCGGGGCAAGGCCTGGTGTGGATTGGGGTACACCACTGGCAGTCACATGACTAACAGGCTCCTACCCCGGGACTGGGGCGTGGGAGCGACTAAAATAACTGCCCCCGACAATTGGCGCTCCTCAGGAGCTCCCGAGAAAGCGAGGGGTGCCTGGTTCCGTCCGGCACAAAAAGAAGGGGGGAAAAAAAAAAAGAAAAAGTGACGTCGAAGAAGTCCGTGCTGGGGACTGGGGTGGGCGGCAAAGCGCAAAAGCAAAAGCGGGAGCAAGTCAGTGCCCCGAGCGTCAGTTCCGTGCCTGGGTGTCCTTGACACTTTGGGGACCGTGAAAGGAGCCAGGGGACGCCCCGGCCTGGGCCCCGCAGCGCCGGCCGCCGGCGGGAGGAGAGCCTAGACGGTGGGGGGCGGGGGGGGGGGGGGTTGGTTGCTGGCGCGGGCCCGGGAGAAGCAGCTCAGCTCCGGGTGCCATTCGCTAGCCCGAAACCAGAGCCCCGGTCATTAGCGGGAAACCGAAGTGGCGCGGGGGATCGCATTTCAAAAGCTCAAATTGACTGACTGACTCGGATCGTTGGACTAGGGAGGGCGAGGGGTTGTCGAGAGCCGGACGGCTCGGACGGGGCCAATGTCCCTTCTCTAAGTTTCCCCCCCCCCTCGTACCCCAAACTCTCACCCCCACCCTAACCCAGAACTGGCTCAAAGTTGCGGGATCCGAGGGACACAGGCCGCCAGACTTCATCCCAGCCGCGGGGGCAGAAAGCGCCTTGCATCTGCGGCGCACGGAAGAGGGGTCCTTATTCCCTACCCAAGCCGAAGGTGGGGGTGTTGTGTCCACCCATCACCCCCGCTCCTGACACGTCCTCGCCCAGCCTCCATCCAGACCCCTGCCTCGGTCCCCTGGGTGCTTGGGGCCTCCAGATGCCCAGGCTAGGGAACCTGGGCCACGCTGTTCCCTAAGCAGACACCCCCTTTCCTGAGCGGGGCCGTGCCCTCGGTAGTCCCCTCTCCCTCCTCTCCCCACCTGCCAAGCCCTTGGCTCCCACCTGGGGCCAAAGAGTTCAGAGAATGAGAGAAAGTAAATTTGCTTAAGTTCCTGGAAGTTGATCAGGATCGAATCAGGAAAGAACAGAAAATGATGCCAGCGCCGGGAGTGTCCCCACCTGCGGTCCCCGGCTTCGGCGCCCGGGCAGATGGAGCATCGCGAGGGCTAGGGTCGCAGGTGAGGACCCGAGGGCGGCGGAGAAAAGCCCGAGTCTCGCCCTCCCACCCGGCGGGAGAGGGAAACTGGAGTTAGCGTGGTCACCCCGGCGCACGACCGCGCGATTGTAACGCGCTGTCCCTCTGGATCCGGACCAGAGCACGGTATCCACTGGCGTGCCCCGCCTTGTGCGTCTGTAAGTGGGTTTCGTCCCCAGCCCACCGTCGCTGCATCCGCCTGGGAACCAGGGCCCCAAGCGTGCGGTCTCCTCCCTTGACCCGGGAGACAGGGCCAGAGAATGAGACCCCGAGATAGAAACTGCACTTTTGCCCTGCCGGACAGACGCCCGAAGAAATGTAAAATGGTCTCTCGTCTGAAAACCCGGCGAGACACACACCAAAATACTACACACACGCCCATAGATTTCTCTACATCCGGGATATACGCACACCTCCACCTGAACTAGATAGACTGAGTGGTTCAAGTGGATTCCCGGGCCCACTTGGTCTCAAATGCTGGCTCCACAGTTTCCCCGGGCGCTCCTGGGTCAGTGGTTTCACGGTTCTGAGCCTCCGTTCCCCCTACTTCGTAAAACAAGGCTAAAGGTCGTCCGCGCACACCATAGGGTTAATTGTGAGGCGGCATTAAAGGCGATCTCTTTTGTGGGGCGCTGAACCCAGTGTCTGTCTCTTGCACGTGCCCCGGTCTGCCAGCTCATTTTATTATTGTTGTTCCGTGTACTTTGAACGCCGACATCTGCAACATATACATCTTGATTATACGCATCTTGATTATAAAACAACCAAAGGCATCTACATCCGGAACTGTCTTGCGCAGCAACTTCGAAATACAAATTGGAAGAGACATCTCCTGGTGGGGCACGTACAAGTCCACGCGGGCGCACACGCATCTACTTCTAACACCTGTAGCTCCTGGCCCCAGAACGCCCAAAGAGTTACCCATAGGTACGAACTTTCTAGAGCTTTGTCTCTAAGAGCCAGGTCGCGATCGAGGCCTGGCATCTACATCCTAACAGCCACTCTCTTGGCTGGCTGCCGTGAGGTCAAAATTGGAAACCAGCGAGGCAGAAAAGCGCACGGACGCGAAGCGTTTCAAGCTTCTCGAAGAGCCCAAAGGCGGCTGCCTGTCTGCTGGCTCCTAGGAAAGGTCAGCACCAGGGTTTTCCTTTTTGGATGGAATTTTTGGAAGGGCCTACCCGCCGGGAACTTGCCCCACAAAGGAAGGGTGGGTTCTAGGACAGCTCAGATTCAGAGGGAGGCTCTACACAGAGACACACACACACACTAGCACACGCACGCCCGTGAGCGCACACGCGGTTCCATCGAGCTTGTTGGGACCCGGGAGGAAGGAGCGCGGGGTCGTGACCCCGGCCTCTGCTAGAGCGCGCCCTTCGGCCCCCGCAATTAGCGCCGGGAGGTCAGCAGGAACTCGGACGCCTTCACCCGCGGCTCGGAGCACAGCGGGGAAAAAAAAAAGAAGGAAAAAAAAACTAGCCTGCCCCCTCCCCCGCCGCCAGTCTCAGACGCCCGGGCGCAGCCAGGCTTGGAGCCGACCTTCCCAAGGGGCGGGGGCCGAAGGGCTCAGGCTGGCACCCGCATTTGTCACCTTAAATCTACAAATCACGAAATCGCTCGGCCCAGCAGGCTGCGGTAGCTGACCCCAGCCCGGGCCCTTTACGGACTGCTGCTCCCACAAGCCGGGTGCCCTTCGTCCCCGTAGAAGCGACCAGGGTAGAAACCAGGAAAAAAAAAAAATCCAGCGTTGTAAAGTAGGGAAGAGATAGCGCATCAGACACAAGGGAGTTGCGTCCAGGGGAGATTCTGAGTGGCGTGTACTGCGGAGCGGGGATCCTTTCTCTCATTATCTACCGATAAAGTGGTTCTGGTTATGCCCACTCCAACAGGGTCGGGGGAATTAGTGGAGATTTCTACACGAATCAGAAAGGTATTTGGCGAGAAAATAATGAGAGAGGGTCCCCTTCACTGAATATCCGAAGGCTCTTGGAAACCCAGAGTCGGGAAGGACTGTTTTTCTCATCTGAGGCCCAAACAGGAGTGAAAGTGATATTCAGGAAAGAGATGACGGCGGCTTCTTCCGATGCTGGGGTGTGGGGGGTGTGCTGAGGTGGGGGGCAAAGAAGGAGGGGAGCCCGGGCTGGGGGTGGAGAGAATGAGAAGGGGCAAAGGTGAAACGCCCCAGCTCCGGAACTCGGGAAGCTCCGGGGAGTCGAGAAAGCGGCCGCCACCGGGGCGCATTCGTGGGCCAGACAGATAGGTGGCACTCGAAGCTCGGGGAAAAAAAAAAAAGGCCAAGGCGCCGGCCCCGAGTGGCCTCCGCAGCGGCCGCCGCCACCATAAAGCCCGCGGCGAGATTGCGACCGGCGCCAGGTGAGTAATAGGCAACGAAATCCAGAGAGATTGCGAGCCGCTCACCCCCGTCCATCAGCGCCACAAGAGTTACTCATTAACATCACTATATACAAATAAGATACACGGGAGATTAAATTAAAAAAAAAAAAAAGGAAGCACTGAGGTAGAGAGGCTGGCCTCACGTCTGAGCACCGTCCGAGAATTTGGGGGGTGGGGTGCGGTGGGGAGGAGGTGAGCAAATCGGGACCGAGAAAGAAAAGCATTCGTTCCCTCTTGGGGCCGAAGCTGTTTTCTGCCTCTCCCCACCCCGGTTAGGGAGAGCGCCTCCCGGGCACCCCCAACTGACTGCCACTTTCCTGGGGCGCAGGCACTGCACTTAATAGTTGGGTCAATAAACAGCCCCGGTCAGCTGCAGCCTCTGCGCCTAGGGCGCGCGCCCTGGAAATCTTCCGGCCCTTCGGGGAGCTAGCGCCCCAAAGATCCCCGGGCCCCGCAGAGCTCCCCCACGCACCCACCTCCTACCCCGGTGGTTTTCCCTCCCACCCTGGGAGACAGCGCTGGAGAGGCTGTGGGCTCCCCACGTGCCTGGCTGGAGATGGAAGGGGCTATGCCCCCTCTCCAAAAGGTCTCGACCTCGATCTCCTTCCAAGTACAGGATGGGGCGGGCGGGGCGGGGGGGGGGGGGGGCGGTTCCTCCTCTCCGGCCATTCAAGAGGCCCCGAAGGTGACAGGGACTTGGGGCCGGGCTGGCGGGCTCCAGGGAGGTGGGGGGCGGGGGGGGATGGAAAGGCAGCCGCCAGGCAGGCTCCGGCTGCGTCCCCACATCAAGACCCCCCCGAGACAAGAGACAAGAGAAGGCCTGGAGAACCTTCCCGTCCTCCAACCCCCGCGACCCCCACCCCACCCGCCCCCCGCCCCAGCACACTCACTTACACACACCTCCGAGGCGAGGCTGGGGGTGGGGAGGCCAGGAGACCAGAGACTGTCACGGCCTCACCATTTTTTATTGAATGTTTCAAAGATAAATCGAACTTCAAAAGGCAACTCCCCAAACAGCCCCGGAGGCTGGTTGGAGGGAAGAACTGGAGGAGGGTGTCAGCCTCCTGGTGACTTTTCCCTGGGAGGGGGTCAAATATGTGCCCTGGAATTACCTTTTGGAAACTGCCCTCCTCCCTCGCGGGGCACGAAGTTTGCGCAGAGCTGGCCGCGCGTCGCACGCACAGTCCGGGCTGAGGACTCGGAGGGGTACCTTGGGTCAGCCTAGTCCAATCTGAGACACCGGGGACTCCAGGGGACATCGAGTTTGTCCCCTTCTCGGGCGGCCTGGAGGATTGCTCCTTGCCAGGCCGGAGCTAGCCGCGGGGAGATTCTGCTAGTGTTTTTTTTTTTTTTTTTTTTGCACACTGGGGCAAGAAAAAATTGACTTGGATGGCTCAGATTGAAGCGCAGAGAAAGAGCGAACCCCAAACGAAAACGTTCGCGGTCCTCGCACTCATTTTTGATCGGATTCGGCTGGGAAACACTGACTTAGGGAGCGAACATTCTTTTTCCATTAAAACTTAAGTATCTGCAATTGCGAGTCTATCCAATTCTAATCAGCCCCCCTTCCGCCTCTCGTTTTGCTTCCTAATTTCAAGGAAAAGTAATTTCAGATTGAAGCGGCTCCCTTCCGCCGGCCGAGTAAGGGACTTTTGTTTTTAGCTTTGTAACTTGAGTGACATCTCTTTTGGGTTCAGTCGGGGCGGTCTTAATTATTTAAAGGCAAAGAGAAGGGTTAAAAAGGAAGCTAGGGAAGAAAGACAACTTCACTTTCAGGAAAGGTCCCTAAACAAAACACTTAACAGGAGGCCCAAAGACATTTCAATAAAAATTTATTGAAATTTCAACGAGATTTTTAAAGGGGGGGGGGGGAATACAGAAAACCAAAGAACTCATCAACAATTATAACACAAAATATACCTTCATGAAATTTTTGTCTTTAAACCATCTCTCAGCACCTGACTTTTTAACTGTGAATATTTCTCTCTAGAGGCACCAATTCAAAACATCAACACTGAAGACAGTAAGTAGTCAATTCCACTTTGTTTTGAAGAAATCAGAGACTAGCAAATACAAATAGGAAAGAAAAATTACAAAGTCAAACCACAGCCTCTGCACTCCCCTCCCCCCCACCCTCCCCAAGCAATCTCAAAAACACTCTTAGGAATTTCAGGTGGGGCTAGGAAGTGGCACCACCTCCCCAGTTTTCGGTAAAATAGGCAAATAGCACTTTTCCCCAGTTTTGGACATTAAAAAAGAAATTTTCTTTGCAGACGACTCTTTTGAAAAGTGTGTTGGTGTCGGTGCAGAAAGTGTGTTTTCTACTTTTAAAAGCGATCCTGTGACCTTGAAATAAAACTGACTATAGGAAAACAAAACCACAAAACCTGACAGCTGCAATCCTATTTACATAGAGCTATGTACAATGTC
This sequence comes from Odocoileus virginianus, assembly GCF_023699985.2. Classification (NCBI taxonomy): domain Eukaryota; kingdom Metazoa; phylum Chordata; class Mammalia; order Artiodactyla; family Cervidae; genus Odocoileus; species Odocoileus virginianus. The sequence continues at coordinate 56,163,123 of NC_069685.1, read as the reverse complement.
AATAAATTAAAGTTTAATTTTCCGAGCATTCATATTCCACCTATTTACAAGAGTTATCAAATAATTACATAAATACTTTGTCTAATAGTCTCGCTTCTTTATTTTTTTTTAAAAACCTTGTTATTGCATATACAGGAAACAGAAAAGAACTGCCAGAGGGACAACATGAATCCTGCTACAGAACTTAGATAAAATAAATTCATTTTTGGTATCTTCCCCATCCCTTCCTTTTAAGTCATCCCCCTTGGGGTTGTCAATGATCTAGGAAAAGATAAGGGGTCATATTTTCTCTCTAAAAGCAAGCATTCAAAAATAAAACCCACAAATACATTACTGTGGAACATGCAAGAGACCTAGAGCTCTTAAAACATCACAAGAATTATTAAAAAGACACAGATTTCCTTAATAGAGACTAAACAAGGATGGCAGAGACTTCCCTCCCCAAACAATGCTGCCCAGTAATTTATTTAGAACTGATAAGCACGTCACTAGAAAGTTTTTAATCTTCACGAACAGAATCATGTTAATGTATCCATTTGTCCCCAGTATTTTTTTTTTCAATTTTGTGTTTCCACTTGGGACGGTGAAGGAAAAAAACGCACACACACACATATATATAGATCTTCACTGGGGGAGAAACTTTTCAACACCTCCCCTCCTGGGGCCTGGCTACCTCGGATCTTCCCACAGCTTCCAGACCAGCCCCCAAGGAGGTGCTCTGGCCGCCAAGGCTTGAACTCCTACCCCCAACAGCTCAATGCAACTGGGACGTTTCTGAGCCAGATCCCGGATGTATAAACCACAGCCAAGAAGACAGGGCCTGTTTCTAGCACATTCTCTCCAGGGAGTCCAGCACCCCTTTCCCAGACAGGGCTGCACAAAAAAGGGCTGACCTCACTGCAGGCCCGCGGTTTATGTGACATCCAACAAAGTGCACTGCAGACTGGATTGGACTGGAATGAAGAGACTTTTCTGGGGAGGGGTTTACGGGGAGGCGCTGCGGGACCTGTCGGGCTTGGCCTCCAGGCCGCTGACCAACCGCTGGATGTTCTGCAGTTCGCTGGTGGCCGCCTCCTTCTCCGGGCAGAGCTTGGGCGACAAGGACACGGAGCTGGAGGAGAGCGTGGAGGAGCGGCTGTTGAGTTCCGAGCCCGAGTCCACGGCCACCGAGGCCGGGCTGGCGGCCAGGGCGGCGGCCTTGCCGTCGAGGGGGCCCGCGGCGGCGGCGGCGGCGGCGGCCATGGACGGCAGGGCGGTGGTGAGCAGGCCGCTGCTGTCGGGCACCGGCACGGGGATGGAGTAGGGGCTGTAGCGCAGCCGCGGGCGCATGGTGTTCAGGTTCAGAAACGGGTGGCGGTGCACGGAGCTGGAGGCCGCCGCCGAGGAGGCGGCAGCTGCTGCGGCCATGTACGTGTAAGGATAAGGAAACAGGCTTCCGAAAGGCGACATGGCCAGGCCCTGGGCGAGGAGAACAACAGGGCAGAGTGAGCAAGCGGGGTCTGCGCGGTGGGGAGGAGCCGACCTCCTCCACGCCCCCCTCCACCCGCCACCGTCCCCGAGGACGAGTCCTTAACCTCACTCCCTGGGGTGTTGCGGGCGAGGGGCGGGCGGCGAATAGGATGCAGGACGCTCCAACTTCTGCGTCTAGACCCAAATCTGAGCTGTGTTACCCTAAGCCAAATTACTCACTCCCTAGGCCTCAGCTTTCTTGTATGGCAAAAAACGGAAAAGTTCACCAGTTCATATTCTTTTGGGGGACTCTGGGGGTGTGAAATGAGCTGCTGCTGCCTGCAATATGCTTCACACAGGGAGCCTGGCCATCAAGACTGGAAATTCTCCCATCAGTCAGTTGTTCCACCTGTTAAATGGGGCTACAGTCTACCCCACAAAAGTAACTGCTGAAAAGCAGAGGGCATAAACTATTGGACATACATTTTCCCCCCCATTCTTGTTGCCCCACCTCACAGCCCTCCCATTCCATTTTAGAAGTTTCTAAAAAAATAAATAAATCTGGGGAAGATCCTTAGGCAAAAGGAAAAGGGGAAAGGGCAGGTTGGAAGGGGAGAGAGTAAAGGGTATTTGCTATAAACAGAGACAGAGAAATCACCAAGCCCCAGATATTACAAGTGGAGAGACTGAGGTAGGCCCCCGGGGTATAGGAAGTCAGTCAACTAGCAAGTGGCAGAAGTAGAATTAAAATCCTGGGGCCCTGGCCTGGGCTGGGCTAGCTCTCTTGGACCCACTGCCTCAAGTACTGTTACTACTTGTTGATCCAGGCAGCCCCTCAGCCACCTGTCACCTCCCCACCAGTGAGGTCTCCAGAAAGGGCTAGACCAAGAGATGGGAGGGATGGTGGAAGGGCAGAAGCCTTTTCTGGTTCCCTCCTCCCCAGAGGGGAGGAAGCCAGTCCTGCCTCTTGGCTCAGGGAAGGGAGACGAATGTGCTCAGACAAAACAAAAGGCAAGGGCGTGCAGAAAACCCCATAGAATCTTGTTGCCCGGGTTCAGAGCACTTCCAGCGGCCTGAAACGTCTCTCCAGCTGCTGGGAGCCCCTACACAGCTGTCTCAGCCTTACACAGGCTGCTAGGCCTGCCATAGCCCCAGTCTGTCCTCTGACATGTCCCACGTGTGCACAAACTATTAACCCTTTGGGGAGCAGGCTGGCCTGCTGGCAGTGGGGAATGGGAGGGGGCCGGGAAGTAGTCGCAGGGAGTCAGTTCCCAATCCCAGGCCGCGGCATCTCCCTAGTCTTGGGGGAGGGCTGGCTGTAAAACATTTAAGAGACTTTTCAACTCTGAAGCTAAAATCACAGCCCTGGAAAAGGCCCCCAGAGCCTGAGTGCCTAGGGCTAAGAGAGGTCCACCACCTACCTCCACCACCTACCTACCCAGCCGTGTGATCTTGGTTAAGTTACTCAACATTTCTGAGCTCTACTCTTTCATTTAGAAGGTGGAGGTGATCATAGGATCACCGAAAAAGTTAGAATAGATCAAGCACTGAGAAGAGAGTGCCTGGCACAAAGGAAGTGCTGTGAAGAGTTACTATTATTATACCACCTAGTTACTCTGCTAGACACAGCCCTTAACTTAGGGGAAATTTTAAGTTTTGAGGGGGGAGTATGAGTTTATGATGAATCAATGAGATAAGCCTTGCCCCTAGTAGTAATAATTTAGGCAGGGAGACTCGGTGAGGGTCTGGTTCTAAAAGGCAGGCAAAGGAGAGTGGATGGAAGGAGGGGCTACAGAGGCAGCTGATAAATACCTGAGAGGCCAGAACGTGCTGCTGGAGATGGAAGGGCAGGGTGGCCGACGCCCCCGACAGTCCCTGCGCCGCGGCAGCCGAGGCCATGGCCGTGGAATCCAGGCCCGAGACGCCGGTGGAGGCCCCGGACACGGTGGCCAGCAGGGGCCCCATGCCGGCGGCCATGCTGGAGAAGGCGCCCCCCATGGCGAACTGGCCGGGGTGCAGGAAGAGCGGGTGCCCATTGAAGAACTGCTGGCCGGCCAGGCCAGGGGCGAAGCCGAGGCCAGGAAGGGGGCCCTGGCCCAGGTGCGCGGCGGCCGGGTCCGTCTGCACGGTGAGCGGCGCGAAGGCCTCCTTGCCCGGCAGCGCGCGCGCCTCCTCCGCGGCCTTGGACGTGGCCGCGCTCTCGCGGCCCGGGCTCCGGCGCTCCTCGGCGCCCAGGCCGCGGGTGCTGGACGAGATGGTGGCCGGGCTGTGACGCGAGTCGGGCGATGCCTTGTCAAGCCGCCCGCTGTCCCGGGGCCGCCCGCCGGGCTCGGCCGCGAAGAGGTGTGCCTTGACCGCCGGGCTGCCCTTGTCCCTGCACGGATCCTCCGACGTGGTGGTGGATATCTTGGCCGCGTCACAGGCCTCGGGGCCGTGCTCCTCTTTGCTGTCAGCCTCGGCGTCGCTCTCCCCCTCGCTGGGACACAGATCTACCGCGGGAGGGGGAAGACAAGCCAGGCGGAAGGGCGTTAGCTCTAAAACCTGGGCCAGCAGAACTCCAATGCCCCACTTGGAATCCCCAGCTCGGCCACTTCCCAGCTGTGCAACCCGGGGAAAGCCTCTTAACCTCTCTGCACCTCAGTTTTCTCATCTGCAAAGTGGGAGTGTGACAATACCTCAGACTTTAGAGGAAGGGTTCCACCAGCTAGTCATGTATTTCAAGTCTCTAACTAGAGCTGCAATCCTCCCTGCAACCCTCCCCAACGGAGTAGGGAATTTTACTATTTTATACATGTGGACTGATCTACTAGGTCAGACAAAGCCTTTACTGTCCTTGTCCCCCCACTGGATTGCAAATTCACTTAAAAAAAACCAAACTGATTTACACTAAATCTCAGGGCAGGAACACCTTCTGGTTACCAGCTTTGTTCCCTTAATGATTGATTTCAGTCCCTTCCACAGATTTGTGGACTTTCAGGAAGACTTGTTTGGAGAGAACCCTGAGGTCTGAATCGTAGTGGCAGACATGAACTCCCCTCCCCCAACACACACACACACTCCAAGAGCCTTGTCTGTTTGCCTCTGTCTCTGCAGACAGAGATGGGTGATGGTTGGGGGCGGGGGGGGTGCCCACTCACTGCCTGGAGACAATCATAGATTCTCTTTTGCTCTCACCACACCCTCTGTGGGTGTCCTACCAGAAAAAAAAGAAAAAAAGAAAAACCAATCCCATTTTGTGTTTAAAGCTTAAACAGATTGAAGACATAAAGGACTTTCATTTTATTTCACTTAAAAAACAGGTTTCTTCCCCTTGAGAGCATGTGTGTCTTTCCAAATAAATAGTTCTTGCTCTTTAAACACAGGAGATCAACTGAGGATCTGGACAGCTCCTCCCCTTCCACCCCTGCCCTCCCCAGCTCCCACTCTCAGGGCTCCATCTCCTATCACAGGTCTAGGGTGGCTCTAGAGCTGAATTTTTCTCAGCCCCCTTCCCTGTTCCAAGCGGCAGAGAATCACCTGCGTTCCCCCTCACCAGTCCAACACATTTTAAGCTAGAGTTCAAAGATATTAAAAAAACAAAAACAGCTGTTACTTGGTTGGAGGTACAACAGAGAGGGATGCTCCAGCCCCCCACCCCCAGAGGGGACACAGGAAGAGAGACCACCCCCTCATCCCTGCCAGGCCAATGTCTGGGAGAAAGGAATCTGAGAGCTCAGACTAACTTTGAGGGGCTGGGGGCACCCCTGATCCCCCTTGGTGAGATTTGGCTTCTGTTTTACAAACTTCTAGAAGGATCGGAAGCTTTGCAGGGGCAGGTTCCCTGGAGGATGCTCCCAGCTCCCAACTCTTCATTCAAGCCTCCAAGACGTGGAGAAATCTGAGGTCAGAGGTGGCCAGGCTCACCTTTGAGGTTGGATGTCCCTACGGTGGACACGGCCGGGGAGGAGGACTGGGCGAAGCAGTTGAAGGCGGCCTGTTCGCTGGAGGAGTCGTCTGAGGTGCCGTTCTCCTTTTTGTGTCTGTCATCAAACACCCTCATGGACTGCAGGGTGAGTTGCTTTCTGTGGCAGAAGCCGACACCCAGCATTATACAGGATGTTCCCCCCTCTCCAAAAGGTTCGGGCACACACACCTCACCCGCCCTGCATCCGGGATGACACTAATTCCCAGAAATCTCTATGCCCCGGGGGCGGCCACAGGGATCCAAACCTTGCTCTGGACCCGGGGATGGGGACGGGCTGAAGACTGTAGCCCAGGGGGAGGGAGGAAGAAGGCTTGTATTCCAGACCAGAGGGTTTCCCTAGGAAAGGGGCGGCTGGCTGGGGCTTGCTCTTTAAAAGCCAAGAGCAAGAGGGGAGATGGGAGCTGGCCAGAGATCCGCTGAGCAGCCAGCCTCACAGACCAAGGAGAAGAGAGGAATCAAAGTAGTGAACACAAACAGCAGACCAGCTCTGGACTGGTTGCTAAGATTGGGAGGAAGTGGTTATTTCATGGTGCACTTTACTGTAATCATTTCACCAACACATTAATCGGACTAAAAAAGAATCTATTTCCAGGTGAGAAATTATTTTTTAATGCCCACCCACTCCCCCAGGGGATAGGTTAAAAGTTGGGGCTGATTTTCTAGATTTTCAAAATTCTTTGAAAGCAAGTGGAGGAGGGGAGAGCTTCTTTTATTTACCATCCAGCTGTCAGCTTAATGCAAAATGATACATGTCCCCACAGAAGGAGGGAGCCATATATGTCTCCAGGGGCCTAGTTTCTGTCTGAGGGTATTTGCAAGACAAGATTGCAAAAATTCCAAAGCGTTTTTGTGAATGGCTTAGTCCTTTCCTGGGACCTGCCCAGAATAAACCTAAATTAATTAGGAATTAATAGGCGTCTGTATATAATCTGTTATCCCTGATACTTTTCTTCCAGAGACATCTATGGGGGTGGCCTAGCTGACTTTCTTTAAGGTAATATGGAGAAAGAAGAAAAAGTAGTGTAGTGAAATCTGTAGATTCTTGATCAAGGGGGAGTACATTGTTTTCCACCCTTCCACCAGCCTTCTCAAGATAAGGGTCTGCATCCCACTTTTAACAGCTGAGTCCTAGGACTCAGAAAAGTGATTTTCTAAATTGTCTGAGAAATGACTGCCACAGCTCACCTTTTTTCTCTCCTGCCATTTCCAGTGTCCCGGAAACCTTTTGCAAAAGGGTTGTTGTCTATTTTTAACTGAGTTATCTAGAGGAGACACAAGCAAGAAAGAAACATTGGCCTCATTTTCTAGAATGTTCCCAGAGTGTTGTCCCCCAACTCAAATGATCCACGCGAAATCTGACTTCCAACTGGAGAAGTCATTTGGACATGCCAGGCTAAAGAGAGAGAGGAGATCACAGCAGAAGTTTGAGGAGGCCTGGGGGGAAAAACCAAAGGAAACTGCCATGGCTGGCGTTGCCCATAGGAGGCCAAACCAGGGATTCTGGGCTGCAATGATCCTGCCTGGGCAGACAACAGCATGGGCTTAGAAATGGAAAAGTTGTCAAAAGGGCAACCTGTGGATCTTAAAATTATGCCTTCATTTTGATTTTTATATATATATATATAGTGCAATTGATCATAAAATATGTTATGGTATATTTCCTGCCCAAACACGTGCACACACATTCACACAGCACACCTTCCAACTTTTTCTGTACATCTAATAAAATGATTTATGGGGTTTCACTACCTTTGTGCTGGACTGGGTTTGATTTTTTTTTGCTGGGTGTTGGGGATGTTTGAGGAATTACAATATTGACAATTACAGATTTAAAAGGACAGAATGACCGCTGGAAACATTTGTTTTCATTTATATGCCCCTGCCACCGCCATTAGGTGGAGAAGGCCCGTGGCTGCTTTGATCAAAAATGCTATATTTTATTATTCCATTAACAACTTAGATTCACAGGGTACTGGGTCTAGGATTGTGCATTTTACACACTAAGGAAAAATCGTATGTCGTCTCTCAAATCCCTTTCCAGGGATGGAGGCAGAGGAAGGGGATGATGTATACAGAGTTTGCTGGAGGTGGAAAAAGGGCCCCCTGGATGGATTCTTGCTCTTGGAGTCAATTCGTCTGCACTTCTTTCAGGGAGAGGAGACCCTGATGTCTTTAGTCTTCAGATGAAGGAAACATACCTGGAACACCCCATCAGCAGGCCACAGAGGACCCACCCATAGTGAGAGTGAAATCAAAATGTAGGGCGGCGTTGTCCGGTGAGCTGGATTGGCACTGAGGGCCAGGGTTCAGAAGTTGAAGGGCAGGGGTCTTCAGGTGCCCCCTGCCGCCCTCACCCCTACCCCCAGTAACTGCCTGCTAACAGCCATGCTGGAGACTGGTGGCCTGGCAGAACTTTCTCTGTGTTGCTCTATGCACACACCCATGACCTTCAGGCCACTATAGCTTACATACCAGGTGCTGTCTGCTCTTCCATTTGGGGGTACTCCTAATCCCCGGCCTCAGGCCCAGGGAGGGGAAAAAAAAAGCCTTCAAATGAAGTGGTGACTTTGGTCATCTCATCTCAAAAGACTCAGACAACTCAATTAGCATGACCCTGTGATCAGAATAGGTTTTTTCTAAACACACACACACACACACACACACACACACACACACACACCATAAAAAACACAGCAGCATAAAAGGTAATAAAAACCAGACCAGCTACTCAGGATTTCTGGCTAGGGGAGAAAATCTGGTCTCCGCTGAGACTCCCCTCCCAAGATCCTTACTGGGTTTTGCCTTCAATTTTTAGCTGGTTCCCTTCGAACCTGATTTCTGGATCCTTCTTCCTGAATGCAAAGAGGATGAACCTTGAAACAGACAGGGGAAAGCTCGGGGTGGGGGTGGGGCAGGCAACCTTAAGGTGGTTACAGGAGCTTCTCACTGGCAGCGTTAGTTTGGCCTTTTTTTTTTTTTCTCCCCACTCAGCATTGGATCCCTAGCTGGTTAAATTTTTTTAGTTTTCCTTCTGCCTCTGCTATGTGCCAGTGCCCGCTTTCCCCCAAGCTCCACTGAAGGTCAAATCACAAAAGAAAAATCAGACTCCCATGGCAATGCTCCAGTAACTTTCTCATCCTCACCCAAAAGCAGCTTAAGGGATGGAGGTGAGGATGGGGAGGTGTTAATATCACCATTAAAAAGGAAAGCAACTTTGGTTACCTTATCATTCTGGTATGCAGTCACAGCGATGAATTCGGTTTCGGGGAACAAGTATGTCCGAAAAGTACTATAAGGAAGTTTTAAGATGTCATTGGCTCTCACGATGTGGAACCGGGGCTGGTATTTATGCATGGAGTTCAATATAGTCTGCAGGGGCCGGAAGAGGAGAGACACACATCACAGGAGGATTTATCGGGGGACCAATGCGTTCCTAGGACCCCTGCCAGGCTGATGTCTACCCCACCAATGGCACCGGGGAGCCCACCTTCTCGGAGTACCTCGGTGGGAATCTTCAGCTCCCCACATGTTACATTCTGGAGAATCCAAATTGCTCCTCAGTTTCCACAGGGTGCCCTCCCCCCCCCACCCTCACCATCTAAGGTTGCTTTGTTGAACCCTAGCCTACCTGAGTACCAAAACTATAATTCCCCTGCCACGTTGCTTGATCACTTGGGAAGGCCAAAGTCTTAAAAGATAGAGAAAAACATGCATTTTAATTTACAAAATGATTCAGTCCTTTAAGCGCCCACTAATTGATGAGCCCAATCCACTTAAAGCCCTGAAAGGCTGAACTCTAGAGAGGAATATTTATGCCTTAATCAAATCAAGGGCTTCAAATGCAATTCCTGCCCGCTGAAGATATGTCCGTGCCATTCATGTCTTCCTGGGCCTAATCTTTCCGCTTATTCCTCACTTATCACTCTGTTTATTTTATTGAAATGTTGGGGAGGCGTAGGGGCAGGGGGCAAAAGGTCCCTTGCTTGACTTTTATAAGCAATCTAAGTTCTCTGAAAAGTTTCTAGGGACTCCCGTGCTAAATCCATACATATACTCGCAAACACATGCAATTTTTGTACCGGGAGATCTAGGTCTCATTTCAGGTAAACCTGACCTTCACCTGAGCCCGATTCCTTTTTAGTCCAAGGGAAGAAAAATCTTTCAAAATCTGTACCCACACCGTCTCACCAACGCAGTCGAGGTTTCGAACTTTAAAACCCTCCCAAACAATAATACTATGACTGGTTTCAAAATAGAATTATGATATCGTAAAACAAATCCTTTATGAACATCTAAATTTAATGTTGATTTTCCATCTTCACGATGGGTTTTTAACTTTCCCGTCAGGTCAAGCAGTCACCAAGACCTGGCCTCGCCACAGAACAGGAGCCGATAAAGTTCTCTCGCCCCTCACTAATTTAGAATGCCAGGCCTTCTATTATCCGAAGAGAAACACCCCGGAATTCTCTGTGGATCGAACAAGTTTTCTACGCTTTGTAACTGAGAGTGAGGGAGAAACTGGATTTTACCTGGAAGCGGAAAGCACTGCCTTTGCTAGGGAGAAGACAGGAAATTTTAGGAAGGCAAGCAGTGAAACTTACAAATCCATGTTTGTCCGAAATGTTGTTGGTGAGTTTCAGTTTGTGGAAAGTGACAACTTTGGACATCCACTGTTCCCCAGTAGCAGGGCTGTCCGGGTGAATGTACATTCTCTTCGGCATTTCAGGATCAGCCTTTCCTGCTACCATCCACCGGGAATTGTGAAATTTATAGCGACAGTCATCCGCAGCGATAATGTCCATCAACAAAATATATTTGGCTTTTTTATCCAGCCCAGAACACCTCACTTTAAATGGAGGAAACATTCGCCTACGAGGGAGAGAGGAGGGAAGAAAAGAAACGGGAAAAAAAAAAAATCACTCAGAATTTTGGGTTTGATCCCCTATGCTAAAATACTTCAATCAAATTTAAAACTTTGTTACAATTGATGATCTCCTACCAGTTCAGAGAAGGACGACTGGGTGCAAAATTGCTTCCTTCAGCAACAGAAGGATTAAATACGCTTCAATATCTCAATTTTAAACAGCCCAAGATTCAAAACAAGTGAGTAAGGGCACTGGGTTTCTCTACATTGTCTAATAATTTCTTTATAATTTTTTGGTCTCTTGTATGACTTTTTAGGTTGCCCTCCTTAGAGGGAAATTCTTGCTTCTGTCTTTTCCTGCGGGTGTCTAGTTCTAAACAGCTTGGGGCAGGATTTTAGTCAACTTTGGTTAATCAAGGCTAGAATTTTCCACCAGCCGTGGATGAGAAAATGTTAAACGGATCAAGAAAAGAAATGTCAAGTCGGGACCCCTCTCCGCTGTGGAACAGTAATCCCGCTGCTGGCGAAATGAAACTACTTCGGTGAGTTCTCCAAACGAATTCTGCAGACTGGGGTGAACTCAGAGGCCTCATCACCAGCCTGCCTAGCTCGCTGCTAACCACGTTCCCCCCACTGCTTGGGGCCAGACCCAAACTGCAAGACTTCACCACCAAACTGGTCTTTATTTCCCTGAAGTGTTAGCATTCGGTACTTTTGACTTAAAAGGGAGCAGGGAATGCATCACTGTGAAACTGTCTTCTGGGCTGGAGGATAAGTGGTAAACTTTGGCCTCGTTCAGCTTGGAAAGACAGAGAGCTAAAGATGAGAGGGATTTTCCTTTTATGCCTTCAACTGTATGCCTTGATAGACTTCAATGCCATTAAAAAAAAAAAATCAGTGACTTTAAATGACAGGCACGTTTCAGTCAGGCCAGGACCTCTAAACAGTATGTAAAATATAATCGATAACATACATGAAACAGCAGTACGTGTCTCCCTGCTGGCTCGCTGGGTCTGCAAACACAATCTGAATCATCCAGAGTTGCCTGTTGAGCTCTCCCTTTGATTACAGACACAGGAACTAGCATGGACAAACCCCAAATGCCCTTCGATTTCTCCCTAACCCTGGCAGGGGGCAGGCTCAGGCCCCCTCCAGATCCAGAAGCTAGGCTGGAGGGTTGAAAGGGCAGGGCAGTTTCTGCCAGGCCTCCCACTACCACACAAACAAAAAGAGCTGTTCAGTGTTTCTCTCTGAAAACAAAATGAAACAGACAAAAATACAACATCTACAAAGACACAGGGATGGTCCAGAAAGGTTTGCACAGTGTTTTCCTGCAATGGGGGTGCTTTTCTTTCTTCCTGCAGAAGATGTGTGTGTACCACTGAAAAATTCTATCTATCCCATAGAGAACCCAGTATGCAGACCAGGTAGGAAAAACCACAGGCTGCAGACGCCCAGGTAAGCTGAAATTTCCTATCACTGGGGCAAGGCCGGGGAGCTTTCTGTACACAGTTCTGGGCGGGGGCGGGGGGGAGTACTAAGTTTTCCTCTAAGTCAAATAACTGGCAAACCGACTGTTCTGGGAGAAGATAAATAAAAGGAGAAAAGAAACCTCCAGTCGCTTAGGGGAGCTGTGGGGGCGGGGAGGGTGCGTGGCTTGCTTACCTTCCCGACTTGGTAATGACCATCTCCGTGCCCCGCTTGTGGAATTGATCCCAAAGTTCTTTGGCCTCCAGGTGTACCTTGGGGTCATCCTCTACTTCTTCTTCGGGTTCCATGGTCTTCAGGGGCCTCAGATGGGTCTGAGGTCCCAGGGACGAGAATGGGATGCCGGTCTCGGCCGCCCCCACCAACTGATCCATGATCGGCTTGGCCAGGGCGCCGGGCAGCGAGAGCGCCGCCGCGCCGTTGGGAGGCAGCGTCAGAGCGGGGAAGAAAGGCGGCTGATGACCCAGCACTGCGCTCATGGCGAAGTCCGGCGCCCGGTGAGGTAGGAACGGATGGTAGGCCATGCTTGTCCCAGGAATGACCGGATCTCTCATGGAGAGGCTCATCCACTCCAGGCGGGGCGCTGGGCTCCAGCCGGGGACAAGTCCGCAGCTGCTGTTTAGTTTTGGTTTGGTTTGTTTTTTTAACAGCAGCGCATAGTTTGGAGGGGGTAAAAAAGCGAAAGAAAAAAAAAGGCGGTGGGAGGATCACAACTAAAGCACCTCAAAGTGAAGAGGGGGAAGTGTCTTTGGGGCAGGGGAAGGCCGCTTTTAAAGAGGGCAAGGCGAGAAATCAGGAGACATAGTCGCTTGGGTGACTGTCCCGGTGTCTGGCGTTTCCAAAAAGCCACTCCTGGAAGTCGGTTTCCGAGGCGAGGGGAACGAGCAGGGTCTGGACTCGCGCCGGAGCCCAGCCGCTCGGCTCGAAATAGACACGCCTGCCCTGGGTCCCGGCGATTGCTCCCCAGCCCCCAGTTCTTTGTTGCCAATGCGGACGGCTCTCCTAGGAGACTTTTTTTTTTTTTTTTTACCTTTTCTTCTTCTTCTTCCCCCGCCCCCCCGTCTCTAGCCTTTCCCCTCGGCTCGCGGGAGGCGTCTGCAGTTGCGCTAGACCGGCTGGAACTGCGAGCGAAGAGAGCGAAAAAAGAAAAAAAAAAAAGTCTCTCTCCTTAAAATAAAAAAAAATCTCTGATGGAAGCCCTCTTCTACCAGCGCTATCAAAACTTGAACTGCAAGCGGGCTTCCGTTCGCCCTTCTCCTCCGCCTTCCTCCGCTCCGAGCCTCCGGAGGGTGTCTGGGTTTCAATCCGAATCTTGCTGTGTGCTCTGCTCCCGCGCCTCTCTTCCTTGTCCTAAAACGTGAGCGAATTCCCTTCCTAAATCTGCGTCCAGACGCGCAGGGCTGGGAGGATTTAGAGGTGGGGGGAGGAGGAGGGGAATGAAAAGAAGGGAGAGAGAGAGAGAGAGACGGAGTGGGAGAAGGAGCGCCAGGAGAGGGAGGGAGCGAAAGAAAGCCAGCGAGAGCTCCTCGCCACCCTCCTCCGCCTCTAGAATTCCCCGGGCGTCTGCTCGGCGGTCTAGAAGGTCGGGCTCTGCTGTGGGCTGCGGGGAGCCGGAGGCCTCTTGATTGGCTCTTTGACGCTTTCGGACCAATTGTGTTGCTGCATAGGCGTGGTTTTCACAGGTCGAGTGCTGGGGGATAGAGCCGAGTTATAAAAAGAAGGTGTCGGAAACTGTAACGTCGCAGCGCCGCAACGGTACTACTGCCTGTCCTGTGAATATGTCAACATGATCAGAGGGAGGGCGGGAACCACTGGGGAGCGCGCGCACAGAGTCGCCTCTAGGTGGCTTATCGAGAGATCGCCGCAGCCGCGGAGCTCGCTCTCTCGCTCTGGCTCAGTCCATGTCTGAAATGCCTCAGTCATCCAGCCCGGGATCGAGGGAGGAGGCTGGGCTGGAGGGAGCACGGGGGAGGGAGGCGGGAGCTAGCGAGCCTGGCCAGGAAGGCGGAGAGCGCGCCGGGCGCCTGGCAGGGGCGCTCGCCTCTCGCGCGCTCGGCTCGCCTCTCCGGCCGCCGCGGCCGTTTCCCTCTCCCGTTCACCCTTTTAACCCGGCTCCGGGCGAGCCGAGCGGACGGCCCCGGCTTCCGTGAGCTGCCATCCCGCCGCCGGGCGCGACAAAAGCCGGGCGCCGCGGAGAAGCGAGCGCCGCCGAGTCTCCAGGCTTGTGCGCGCTCTCCAGCCCCACGTGGAGCCAAGCTCCTCCCGGCCGCCGCTCAAGGGCTCCCGAGCTCGGGTGTTTCTCGTTGCCGGTCTGCCCGGGCAGCAGGGCTCGCGCGCGGGCTCCCGAGCACGCGGGTGCGGCCAGATCTCAGCCCACGCGGGTGGGGGCTCCCTCCCCACCGCGCCCCACCCGAAACTATGCGCGGAGACCCAAACACCCCCAGCACATTTGTACGCGAACACGCAGCAGTCCACTAGGGCTCAACCACCCGCGAAAACCACATACACGCAAACACTGACCCAGCCTGCACGGCAGTCCCGGGTCTGCGCTCAACTCACTCCGGAGGCGGACTCGGGCTTTTTTCAAATGCATTTACCAGCCCTTTTAGATAGATCTCGTCTTCCTTTTGGACTCGGACTCCCGGTTTTCCACCTGAATGTGTGTGTGAGAGCAAAGGGGGTATCTGAACAAAGTGAGCAGAGCGAGGGACTAGGTTCTGGGCCTGTCCGCGTCCAGCCGCCGTCCTCCCCTCGGCGGTCGGCAGGGTGAGGAGCTGCTGGAATGGGGTGGGCGAGCTGGTAAGCGGAGGTGCTCCAGGCCCGTATCTTCTTCAGGCATCGCAATTATCTCTTGGTGCCTCAGTTCTTTTCTCCACCCGGGGACTTATCTCGCCAGAAGTCGGGGGTGAATTTGTAAAACAAACCGTGAAACGCCCCCACCCCAGAGGCGAGGTGACTGGCTCCATTTCAGGTGTGTGTGTGTGGGAGGGGGTTTGCTCAGCAAGGGTGAAGGGGAGGGACGCAAACCGGATCTTACCCACCAGACCTGTCGCCGAATTGGTAACAGTTACCGCAGGTCCCTGTCCGGGTCAGAGGACTCCCCAGACCCACATTTCCCGATTCTAGGGGCCAGTGAGTCGGGCCATCCGTGCTTAGACCGAGGAACGTCTTGGGGACAGTATTCTTTTACCCTTCCTAAGCTGGGAACCAAGAAAGGACTGATTGCGGGGCCTAGGGGGTTAAGAACCGCCAGGCTCGGGTTGTTACGTGTGTGACTGTGTGTAGGTAACCAGCAGAGCCCTCATGTACCCCCTAAACCCCCAGCTCCCAGATTCCGAAGTGGGAGCAAGTGGGGGGGTTGGGTGAAAAATGCAGTTCCATTGTGGGCCAACCGCGCCGAGATAGGGGCGGAACTTTTGAGGCGACGAGATTTTTCCAGCCTCGCATTTTTGACGCACATGGTTAAGAGCGCTTGGCGCCAGCGCTAAGAATTCCCTGAAGTCACCAGAGAGAATAAGAGTGGTTCTGCGAACTCCGTCTGGCTTGCCATCTCGCCCCTTTCTCTCCCTTTCGGTCTGTCTTTCTTCTGGCCGTTCTCTCGGCCTTTCTCTGCGGTGATGGAGCAAGAGCGGCGAGGGGTCAGGGTGTCGGCTCACGATGCCCCCTCCCGCGTCCCTGGCGGCCAGACCCCGGAGGGTGCGAAAAGCCCAGGCCTTTCCCCTTCTGACACCGACCACCGAGGTCACCACAGGGTTTTCACCAGTCTCCGGAGGCAGAAACCCGCCCTTCCCCCACTCTGCTGGCTGCCGGAGCCTGGGGCCGCACCGCTGTGCTTTCAGCAGCGGCCCCAAACCCGGGGTCTGGTTTTGCCTGCACTCGCCGGCCAATCTCTGCTCCTACGCACCGAAGAGAAGGAAAGTAATTCTGCAAGCACGAGATGACCCCCCCCACCCATACCCACACCCACATCCACCCAATCGGTGTCCTAAGCGTCCAGATGCCCAGGAAGAGAGACATTTCACTCGGTCGTCCGCATGCTGGCCTCCCTTCGGTTTCGGACTGTGTGGGAGGGGAGCTTGCTGATTTCACTTGTAAATATCTCGACTTGCCTTTGGCCTCAACGGTGGAGGTGGACTTAACCGCGATTTCGGCCCCTTCTCTCACGTGCCTGTTTTTGCCCATAGCTCCACCTTAACCCTGGGGTCACCCCAGTTGCCACTCCAGCGCGCCAGAGAGGAAGGCGGGAGAGGAAAGTTTGTGGGGTTCTGAATCGAAAATGTCGACATCTTGCTAATGGTCTGCAAACTTCCGCCAATTATGACTGACCTCCCAGACTCGGCCCCAGGAGGCTCGTATTATGCAGGGAGGCCTCAGTAACTGGGGATCAAAAGCGGGAAGGTGCGAACTCCTCTTTGTCTCTGCGGGGCCGCCGCGCCCCCCTCCCGGTGGGTGATAAACCCACTCTGGCGCCGGCCGTGCGCTGGGTGATTAATTTGCGAACAAACAAAAGCGGCCTGGTGGTCACCGCATTCGGGTTAAACATTGGCTAGCGCGTTCCGAAGACTTGTGCCAGGCCTGGCGCCTGGGACAACTTGTAGGCCAGCGCACCACGGCCCGGGCTTTTGGGCTCTAGCTGAGGGCTCTACCAAGGTCATTTTTTACCCCCCTCCATGCATACCCCCTCGATCTTCTCGGTCTGTCTCCCCCACCTCATGTTCAACAAAAGACAGACGGGGAAATACTGAAGCAGCCTAGCTTGCCCCTGGGCAGAGCCTGAGAAACGGTGCTTTAAAAGAGCGGGAAAAGGAGGCCAAAATTTGAATCCGAGAGGATGCGCCGAACTTCTGGTATCCCTTCAATATTCCTCCGTCTTTTGCAAAGAGTATTCACCTAATTGTAGCCCTGATTTTTTTTTTTTAATCTCTGCAAATCTGGGATGTCTGAAGTGTTTAAGGTGAAGAACAGTATGAATGTGGATTTTAAACTGGGCAAGGGGCGAGGAGGAGCCTCAGAATAAATGTATGTGCACACGCGCACACACACGCACGCGCACGCAACCAAATCTTCTATCCTCAGGTCAGGCCACGCAAGAGGCAGAGAAGCCCCCCCTTGCCGAAGAATCTCCCCCAGGAAGCCTCTGAGGCTCCCACTTTTCCCTAGAGCATCCTCTGTCTCCCACTCGAAAGGGGGGCAGATCGACCCTTTTGTGACCTAATGGTGTTTATCTGGAGTTTACAAAAACCCGGGGGGGGGGGGAGGGGCGGTGGGATGGAAGGGGAAAGGATGGTGGGTAGGCGGGGTCGTTTACTTTGGCAAGTTTGCTGTAAATATTCTTTTCAGCATGTGTGAGGTCTGGCGAGGGACTATTACACGCTTATTCCCCCTTAAACTTTCACCCACTGTTTGCTGCGCAGAGCTGTTTTTCAGTCCGAGGTGTCGCTGAACTGGGAACTCTGTTGACAGAAAGACATCCAGGGGTTTCTCCGGGAGGGTCTGGGGTCTAATTAAGGAGTTTACTATGGAGGTCGGTCAAAATGTAAACTTTCTCTGGGGAGGGGCTTTCTGGGTAGAGACGGCTCCGTTTCTGGCCAGGGCCCCTGCCCATGGGATCCCAGGCTCTTTTGATAGTGATAGACATTGAAACTGACTAGGTGTCTGCTTCAGAACTCCCATCATCCTTTGTATTCAATTCCCCAAACCCAGGAGGTGATTTTTTTAGCGGGCACCTCAGGGAGGCAGCTCCCTGGGGTGAGTGCCTAGGTTAAGTTCCTCCAGCAGATAGCAGCCAGCACCGTCCTTTCCACATTAGCACCCCTGTGCCATCCCAAACCCTGACTCACACGCAGCTCTGAAGTCAAAGGAGGACTTCATGGACCTGGGAGGCTTGGTTTTCCTCCTGGAGTTTCGCATCTTTCCCTGCCTTCCCCCTGCAAATTTGCTTTAAGAGCCTAGTGCCTCTCAGGTCTGGAGGCTTCAGTATCAATCTTTTTGATGGAGAGTCAGTTTCTCCATCTTTGTTTTCCTCCAGAGGTAGGCACAAGAGTCTTGGTTGGACCAGACAGGACACCCATTTCTGTTTCTCTTTCTTCTGCTTGGGCTATCCTCTCTCTCTGTCCATGTCTTTCAAAATTCCATGACTGCAGATCTGTGTTCTCTGTTCTGTTTTCTTCTACTTTCTCTTCTCTTTCTGGCATCTGTCTAGTTCTTGGCTTCTGTGACTCCTCAGTCTCTACCTCCCAGCCTTCACTTCTCTCATTCTTTTTTTTTTTTTTAATTTTTATTTATTACCTTTTCTGTTCTTTCTTCTCCTCTTCCCTTTCTATTTTCTCTGGCTTTCCTGGTCCTCTCTGAATTCTCTTCTGCCTTTCTGCGTTTCTGTATTGCCTCTATCCACCCCCAACTCTTCCTCTTTTCCAGAAATCAAGATAGGCTGGAGTTACCTCTCCCTGGGGTTCAAGCAGACACCTTCCCCTCATATCCCTGGTTAGGACGATAAGGTGCCCTCCAAGATAGAAGAATGCTGGGCCCATTTGTGTAGATTTGAAGTCTCACTTTCTGCTTTTAGTATTCCCCAAACCACCCTTTACCCAGGGCTGGCCTCTCACCTCTACTCCTATGCTCTAACCTCCCATCCTTTCTCTCTCCCTCTCCTTTCCAAGGCAGGAGCCCAGGGTGAAGGGCAGCATGGCAGGTTCTAAAGCCCCAGTTCCTAGCCTCTGTCTGGCCCCAGCAGCACAGGGCTTTCCTGTAAGGCACATTTCCCTGTCCTCTGACAGCCCTCTAAATTATTGATCAGGGCGATTCAGTGCAAGAGCCTGAAGCACGTGTGTGTGTGTGTGTGTGTGTGTGTGTGTGTGTGTGAGAGAGAGAGAGAAGAGTGTCAAAGTTGTCTGGCTTGGGGGGGGAAGCAGTATTTTTAGTACAGAGGTTGACTTTGGCGCCAGTTGGTTTATGCTGTTTCTAGAGCATCATTCGTTATATACTTAATCCATGCTTATCATACCTCCCTTTAATGTAAATATGTTTTTGGCAGAGGCAGAATGAAAAGATTTCACCCTCTGCATTATTCTTATTAGCACCCACCTTTCATCAAAGCAGATCGCTCTGCAAAATGGCAAATTTGTAAACGACCAATGATTTAGAGAAGTTGGAAGGGAAGCAAGGAGGGAAGGATGAAGGAAGTAGTGTGTGTGTCTGGGGAGCGTGCTTCTTATACATCTGCGAAAGGATTTTTCCCTCTCTCTCTCTGTCAGGAACAGGAACTAATTGTGGTTTCCTAATTTCAAACCAATCTACATCTTCAATGCTCTCTTTGTGTGTTTTACCCCGATTACTTAAAAAAAAAAAAGAAACCCAAGATAATGCAATGGATATTTCTTAGTCCAGCAGAAATGAGTTCACTGGGAAGAGGCTGGGAATTTTTCCTCTCATCTTATCTGATTCAGCATCTGCAAGGCGCAAAGCCAGAGCTGACTTCGGCCTCAGGCACCGGGCACTGTTGACCACCCAAAATCTTTCTTCTTTCAACATCCTCTTTCCAGATGTCTCAGTCGAGACAGGTAAGGGTGTCAATGGCACTTCAGCAATCTGTCCTAAGAATGTAGCCTCAGGGAGTGGTGGGAATCTTGGGGACAGAATATTTCAAAGGGTGAAGGGAAATAGACCGATGTATTCTCCAATCCCCAGTTGCAGACTGAGGGTGTCCACCGACTGAACAGGAGCCCCTAATTCTGTGACTTTCTGCTTTTGCTTCTGTCCATTATGTCTGGTGTTGTTGTTAGGTGCGCCGGCAGACACGGCGGAGGGAACAAGGGACTGGGTAAGTGAGAGGGCATGGCAAATCGGATGGCTGCTACTACTGTGAGGGAGGTTGACAGGGCAAAGAAGGATCAGCTCCTCTAAAGCTGCTGAACTAACTGTCCCTGAGTAGCCTCAGACACGTTTCCTCAATTTGAGCACAATATCCATTACTATTTCCCGTACTGGGTTTCAATTAAAAAGGGTGAGAGCGGAGAGGGAAGGCTGGAGATCAATGAAAGGGACCAGTGAGCACCCAAGTTGTGTGTGTGTGTATGTGCGTTTTTCCTCTTTTCTTTCCATTTCTTTCTTGGAGCCTCTCCACTGTTTCTCAACAGTCAGCCAATCTGCCTGTGTTCCCACAGGTAATGCCTTCCTGTCTCCCAAATCGAGTAGGTGAAGAGACGGGAAAGGAGGTAACACCGACAGAGAATCTTTTATCTCCAGTGAAGCCGCAAGAGATATAGTTGTGTGTGTGGAGTGCCTTTGGGAAGGACTTTGCCTCGCCTATGTAGGCATGGGGTTTCAGATATGGGAGGGATATGGGCACTGAAGGTTCCAGCCTTTTCTGTCATATTGGAAACTAATCAAACGCCTCCTTCCTTGTATAGTCTTAGGGGCAATCTACCCTTTTGCGGTTCTAAGACACAGGGTGTTTGGCAGCTGGTTTCACCTGCTTCTCTGGCATGCCTGGCAGGTAGGGGGCCTGCTACCCCAGCTTTCAAGGCCAGGACTTGGGTTGTGGATGCAGAGTCCTGACTCCAGGCCTTAGCCCGGCTGTCACTCTCCCACCGAACACACCTCTCAGAATTGGGAATCAAGCACCAGCTCCTTTTCTGCCTCTGTGTTCTGTGATCACTGACCCTCTACCAGGGCCCCTCAGATCACTGGGCAGGGGTCGCTGCACCTCTGTGTCTTAATTACCTGACAGTCTGGGGAACCTTTTCCTCTGTGTCAGTAACAACTAGATACCTCAACAGTGGGACTTCATTTTAAGTCAGAAATGTCTTGCTCCTGATCTAGTCATCCTGTCCTCCAAATAAGACATAAATCCTGCCCGAGTTTTTAGCATATTCAGGGAATGAACCAGTAGGAGTCAGGGCAACAGTTCTCTGGCTCTCAACCAGAGCTGAAGGCTTGGGTGAAAGTTTTGGCCTTAGAGATGCCAAGAGCCTTTAAACCTCTCCAGCTTGGCCTTGGAATACAGAAGGGTTCCAGAAGTTTCTCTCTTTTTCTTT
This sequence comes from Odocoileus virginianus, assembly GCF_023699985.2. Classification (NCBI taxonomy): domain Eukaryota; kingdom Metazoa; phylum Chordata; class Mammalia; order Artiodactyla; family Cervidae; genus Odocoileus; species Odocoileus virginianus. The sequence continues at coordinate 56,142,323 of NC_069685.1, read as the reverse complement.
TTTTACTTGCAAATTATCTTACTGTCCTTTATTAGGACATACAAGAACTAATGCAAATGTGATGAGAAATAGCTGTCAAGTTTGTAAAAGCAATTTTTAAACTGTTATTCTCTTTTTGGATTTTCTTTCTTTCTTTTCTTTTTGTTTTTGAACTTTTAATTTTGTATTGGGGTAGAGCCGATGAGGTGTGAAGGACTGGGAAGCCTGGTAGTCTACAGTCCATGGGGTTGCAAAGAGTCGGGCAACTGAGCAACTAAACAACAAGAGCTGATGAATGCTGCTGTGACAGTCTCAGGTGACCAGTAATGGGACTCAGCTATACAGATGCATTCTCTTTCTTTTTAAATTTGTATTTCTGTTTTAGGGGAAGAAGAGAGAGCGAGGGAGGCAGGGACACACACAGACATAGAAAGAGGGAATGTTTGGAATTATGAAAGAGCTTTTCCTAAGAGTTGCTTTTGCTGGCGCCCAGGCCTCAGTACGTTTCATCTCCAAGCCAAATACTAAAAATCCTTCTGGCGGGGCGCTTGGGAGGGCAGACAGGAGCGGCCTTCCCGATCTAGAAACCAATCTGTCCCCTACCTTTCCTCCGATGCCCTGTCCTCGCGCTTGGGAAAGGAAAACTTCGGGCCCCAGGACGGAGGGGGAGAGAGTGACAGCCCAGGGCTCCCCCTGTAAAGTGCTTTTGGGCGATGGTTTCTCCTCCCCTTCCCTCCAGGCGGGGGGTTTTCACCCCCCTTCCCCTTACCCGGGTTCCAAATACGGAAGCTGGACGTGCTTCGCTGCGGCTCCAGGCCTCGCCTAGCGCGGTACCTGAGAAGACGCTCGCGGCCTCGGATTACGGGTGGAGGGGGCCCGGGGCTGCGATCCGGGGTCCCCAACGCCCGCAGCGGCCGGCGGGGAAGCACAGGGGTCCCGGACGAGTCTGGTCCGCCCCGGGTCTCGGTGGCGACAGGGTCCTGCCAGGCACTGGCTCCCCGCGCGGGTTACCTGCCTTTCCTCTGCGGCGGCCGGGGCGGGGCGAGTCGGCTTCCCGGGTGGGAGGGCGGCCGACCTTGCCCGCGGAACTCACAGATTCCCCCCCAAACTGAGATCGCGGGGATTCAGTTGGGAGCCCCTCACCGCGCACCGGTCCCCCCCGCCCCCACATCCGATGTGTCTTTCTGCAGCCTGGGTTCCTAACTCCCGCCCCGCTCCGGTGGGAAAGGATTAATGGGGTGGGTGGGGGGATAGTAATGACCTTGGGAGGGGGCACTAAAAAGGAAAGAGTCGCGTAGCATTCTCTGTCTCTCAAAGGGGTGGAAAAACCATTGCAAGGGAGAGAGCCTCCTGGGAGAAAAACCGGGCTCGGAGGGAACCAGGCTGAGGCTGGCGAGATTTTCTGCGCGCGAAGGGAGGGTGGAGCGGAGGGAGCCATCTACTCTCCCGCCGCTGGGGTGTGTTTTTACATGTTCTCTCGGCAGCAAGTTCTACAAACAGGTCAGCCCTATGCTGCCAGGGATCTCTGGCTGCCAGTGTGGACGCCTCTCTTTCCCCCTCGCCCCCTCTGCAAGTCAAACGCGCAGGAGATGCGGGTGGGAGTCCGGGCGGGGGGTGGGGCACCACCTTCCACTTTTGACTCGGAGGGTATATCTGCTTTTGAAATAGCTTCTCTTGTCTTCAGAGGGTAAAATATGAGTTCCCCGCATGTCTCAGTCTGGTCTTCTGGTACCTCAAGCAGTATTTGGGGAGGGAAGGGGGGCTGTTCTAATTACCTCTGAGCCGAGCGGGGGTGGGGCGGGGGAATTCTGTCTTTTCAGTCTGGTCCTGCTGGGGTACCCCGGCGTATTATTAAACCCAGACGCTCCGTCCAGAAGTTGGGGCCATGCGGAAAAGATTTACAATTAAGCCAATTGGGGCCGAATACAACCATCCAAAGTTTGCAGGTGTAAATAATGCCTTGCTTTTTTTTTTTTGGCATTCCAAGCGACTTCATTTCAAAACCCACCCCCCTTGCACCCTACCCACCCACGGCTGGGCTCTAGTTCTTTTGGGGGAGAGGGGGAGAGAGTGTAGCAGAGTTAGGCTTTTTCTATTAGACAAGTTAAAATATGATGTTGCACTCACTTTTATGTCCATGTACTGATGTCGTGGATAACCAGGATAGGCTCCTCTATTTCATTTCTCTGTCTAGAATTGAGAACCGTTGGAGTCAATGAAAGGCCTTTTGAGAGTGGGTTATGAATTTTTTTTTTTTTTAAGGAATGGAACAGATTTTCATATGACAGATATTGGGGTTGGATTATTTTACAGATTTATTTATTTATTTTTTAGGTGTAGAAATTTGAGTGAGAGAGGATAAGAAAAAAACAAGGAAATTGCCTTTAGTTCGCATATCAGAATATTGCCCCAAGCTGCTTTTGGGGAAGAGGTGGTCTTTCAGACAGCAGAGTCAGATGCCTTCTAGAGCTTCAGTTTAGATCTTCCTAATATTTGGAGAAGGAAATGGCCACCCACTCCAGTACTCTTGCCTGGGAAATCCCATGAACAGAGGAGACTGTGGTGGTGTACAGTCCATGGCGTCGAAAAGAGTCGGACGTGACTTAGCGACTAAACAACAGCAGCAATTGGAGAGCTAGTTAAACGATGAATGGGCCCAACTTCAAGGCTATACTCCATTGCATTATTTAAACAGAATAGGATATTTGTGTGTGCTTCTAGGATGTTCTATGTGGGTACAAGTGTGTATATGTGGACTTCCAAGTAGCCCCAGGTGGGAAATGAAATCTCGGATTTAAAGATGCTTTGCAATCACACCTCAGGGGCAGACTCCCATTTGATCAATATAGACAGAATTAAATTTGTTTTGCTGCTACGAAGTTACTCCTTTTCTCTTGGAGCTATAGTCTGTTACAAATTACCAGGAAATTGGAGAACGCGCCCCCACCCCAACTGTTTTTCAGTGCTCTCAGTCTTGCACTAACCCGCTCAGTAATATATGTAATGTGTGTGTACACAGGCACTTTTCCAAAAAATTAGCGATAACATTCCAGCTGTATGAAGAGTGATGTTTTTCTCCCTTTCCAAGTAGGACTCCATCTGTAGCTGAGTTGCCACTCTGAAGACCTATTCCCTGGGGACTGACACCCACGAGAATCTAGAAGTAGGAGGCTTTCCAGCCCCGGTTGCATGCAAAGGCAGGGAATCAAGGCGCCTGACTCCAGCCAGTATAAGGTCATAGGTGTAGAATTAGGAAGGCAGGACTTAACATGCCCGCAACAAAAAGAGAGAAAGCGTCAACCCAGCCTGGGGTGAAACCCCTGAGCCGGCACAGGAAAAGTTTCTAAGCAGTGGTGGAGCAAACACTATTTTTTGCCTCCTCTTTCCTTTCCTTTCCCTCCCCCCTCCTTGAAAGAACTTCCCTGTCCAGTGCATATGTTGAGCATAAATAAATAAACAGGGGCAGTGGGGGGCGGAATTATTGAACACTGGGTGAACCCGAATCAGCCTTAAGCAACAGGGGAGTGTGTGAGGCGGGTAGAAGATAGATGTGTCCTAATTTGGAGTGAGAGGGGGTGGATGGAAGGGACCGATTCCAGCTTGGAAACCTCTTGGATCCTTGCGGCCGGAGGGACTCGCCAGGACCCTCTGCCCAGGGTGCCCTTGCTGTCTTGCCGCTGGATGGCGCTGGGAGGAGACGAGGCTGGCAGGCACTCGTCCTCCTGTGCCCCCGAAAGGTCTGAGCAAATCTCTGCAATGAGCGGGGTTGGGACTGTGGTTTTGAGCCAGCGCAGTGGCAGTCCTGATGCACCAGGAGGTGGGAACTGTTTCTGGAGTTGGGGGCGGGAGAGGGTCACCCAGAGACCCACCAGGTCTGGAAGCTGGACAAAGAGAGTATGGGCAAGAATGGGTAGGTGGGAAAAGATGGTTCTCAGGGCAAACTAGTGCCTCATTTCTTAGGTGTCACCCGTTTACCTAGAAAGGTGTGTGTGTGTGTGTGTGTGTGTGTGTGTGTAGACAGGGGAATGATCTGGACAGGAGGTCAGCTAGATAGGTATGGAGATTTGCAAAGGGTACAGGCTTTGCAGAACCTCATTGTCCAGTGTCATTTTTTGCAAAGGTCAATCTAATGGCCCCCCTCCCCCCACCGCAACCCCCTCCTCCGGCCCAGGTATGCTCCGTCTAATTGGAGTGGCTGGCCTTCCTGACTGGAATTGTATCTGGGATTGAGAATCTCAGGGCTGGGGTGCAGTCCGATCTCAGGCTGCCTGGGGACGGGGCACTGCACATTGCCAGACTGACCTGAGTCCTCATTTGGGAGTGTCTGTCTAAAGGCATTTACGACCTCAGGCTGGCTGTTCCGCAGCCAAAGGAGGAACTGCGGGCTACAATTTGGAGAAGAATAAATTCATGTCGAACTTACTGAGCACTTACTATGCACCAGGCACTGCGTTAGATGCTGTGATCTTGTCAAAAGTTACTTACAGAGCTAGAAAAAAAAATTAATCAGAGAAGTTAATCAGTCTGGGTGTGTATCACTCAGTCGTGTCTGACTCTTTTCGACCCCCTTTGCAAACTGTAGCCTACCAGGCTCCTCAGTCCATGGTGTTCTCCAGGCAAGAATACTGGAATGGGTTGCCATTCCCTTCTCCAGGGGATCTTCCCGACCCAGGGATTGAACCTGGGTCTCCTGCATTGCATGCAGATTCTTCACCCTCTGAGCCACCAGGGAAGCCCAATCACTCTGGGTAAGAGTGTCTAATATCAGTTCTCCACCTTGAAAGCTCCTGGAGGGATAAGACTCCTCACATCTCTAGCTCTGTTTGGGAGGTGCTCAATAAATCATCTTTCAATACAGGAATGAAAATGAATGAAGAAAAGGAAAGAAGTCGAAATAGAGGTGATTTTCTGTGCGTATGAAAAATAAGTGAACACTTCAAAGAGCACTTTAAAAAAAAGCATCGAATTTGTAAGCTGTTCTCCCAAACAGATCCTGACATGAGACAGTGAAAAGATGGCAGTGGGAAGAGAAATTTGGTGTAATCGACAGAACCATCCACTTGGTCATTCCACAAAATCCTGACCAAGAGAGACTTCTCTGCCATGCACTGGAGACATGGGTGAAAACATGGGTCTTCCCAGCTTGATGCTTATGGTCCTGAGTTTTGGTCACTGTGGTTTAAGAGAGAGAGAGAGAGAGAGAGAGAGATCATTCCCATTTTAAAGATCAGGAAAGTTGAGGCCAAGGAGAGATGGTGTCGGGAGAGGACTCAAGGTCTTGAAGCAGGAAGGCTGAACTATCGGCCCTCAGCTCTTCTGTGCTCTAGGGCGGCAGAAGGCTGGGTGATTTTTGCTCCTGGGGAGTGTGGGAGCCCTGCTGATGAAGTCACCTCGGGCCGGCTTGGGGGGGAACGACAGAAGTTTACACCCTGATGAGGTTGCAAGGACCACCCCAGCTCTGCTTGTCCCACCTCCAACCTTGGGGCTATGATGAGGTATCTGACCTCTGAACTCTCCCATCCGTTGTTTCCTGTTTAGCGCGTTCACCTAGCCTAGGATGGAGCAGCTCTGCTGCTTTTTACAGACCAGAATTTGTGGGACAGAAAGCTAGGGAGTCCCATCCAAGGTCGCCTGGCTAAAGAATGACAGCAAGAAGACTTTACGACGACCCTTCCCCGCCAGGGTTTTTCGGAGTCTGTCCAAACCCCTCCTCTCATTAGTACCCCAATGCCCTGTGCAGTTGGGGCACCTGCGGTGGGTTCATCAAGTATTGGTTGGTTGAATAAACTTAATTCTTACTTGGTTCTTTTGTTTTAAAAATCGCACAAACCAAAAAAAAAAAAAAAAAACGGATCAGTGATCGAATAAAGGGGAGTGGGTTGAGAAGCTCATTCCCCCGACTGGCTGCCTGGCAGTGGGACAGCCTTGAGTCACGGGCGCGCCCTCGCAGCGGCAAGGCTACTTCCCACCAGCTTTACAAAGACGGTTGTGATTTCATTCGGTCTATTTTTTCGTCCTAGACTTCGTTGGGGTGATGGATGGAGGAGACAAGCTGACCCACTGTGAGGTCAATACAATCGATGCAGTCCTCCATGGACGACCTCTCGGAAACCGCTCGAGTGGCTGCGTGCTGGGTTCCACCCAAAAGCTTTCGGGATTTCGGTTTCTCACTCCCACACTGAAGTTACCGCACTGACGGAGGATGGGGGTAGGTGGGCAGGAAGAAGCCTCCAGTCTCACCCGAGGGAGCCTCTGGGAACAGCGGGTCGGGAGAGTGTCTCCGCTCCCAGGCAGCTGGCCAGGAGCTCAGGAAAGTCTGGTAAATTTCGTTCCGGAGCTTCCTGGCCTTGGAATCAGACACCCACCAACTTTTCCCAGCGGGTCGGCTGTCCTTAGCCCTCGGTTCCTCATCTGCGAAATGGGTTTGTTACGAAATACTGTTTATTGGAGAGAAGTCTGTGAAATCCCCTTGGAGGATGATACTGTTCTAAGACCTTTCCCATACATCGGCTCAGGGAATACAACAATCTGAGGAGGCTGGCTTCTTTCACGGGTCTCCATTTCCCAGATGAGGAAACTGAGGCATGCAGAGAGATGTAGACTTGACCGAGCTGGGACAGCCGGTGAGCCCCTCCTGGAGCTGAGATTCAACCTGGGGAGGGTCTAACTCCTTGTCTGGCTTTTAACAACAAGGTCAGAGGTGCCGTGTGCGCGTGTGCACGCACACGCACACACAGTAGGTACACAAAGGCGATCTTTTTCTTTGCCCTTTAGGGAGCACACACTCCATGGAACCCTTTCCCAAGCACATCTGTAAACTGCTTTGATCCGTAGTCTCTTCTGGAAACAAATGCAATGAGGGTGGGGGGGGGAATGTTCGAGTCTGACAAATCTTCTTAAACTCGGAAATCCAGAGCTTTCAAGACAATTTCTTTTTTTTGTACGAAGGAAGGAGGGGGACGTGTGTGTACGTAGAATCAATATGGGCCAGACAGCCCTTCACAAAGGGACTCCAGGCGGGCGCCTCGGCCGCAAGGCCCCCGCCCCACCGCCCGCGGCGAATTAATTGGGCCCTGAAAGAAGGGGCAACGTAGCTTCCAGTTAATTAGTCAAGAAATGAAGCAAGCCCCAGCGGCCTGGCAAAGGCCCCTGGGGCGCGGGTTTTGTGCAAGCCAAATTGGTCGGTGGGGCGCTCCTCTTTGGGTCGGGTGGGGCGCGGCGGGGAACAAGGCTTGGGCGCCTCTGGCTGCCCGGCGCCCGGCGCCCTGCACCCCGCGCCCCCTCGGGCTCTCGCTTTCATCGTCTGTTTCCTTTTTTCTGAATCCCTCCGTCCGCCTCTCCTTTCCCTTTTCGTCTTTGCCGTAGCCCCTTCTCCCGGAACTTTGCTCGCGGTTTCCCATCCCGTCTCCCAGCTGCGTCTGGCTCCAAGCTCTCCGTTTGGGGCATCTTCCTCTAAAGCCCCTGCCTCCGCCTAGCACATCTGGGTCTGGGTGGTCTGGGAACGGCGCCGGGGATGTGGAGAAGTTCGGACTTAGGGGACACAGGGTGGAAATGAGCCCTGGCTTTGGAGCCCTGAGGCCTGCTGTGTGTTCCTAGGTACACAACTCTTCATCCTTGGGTCGCCTAGGATGCAGGTTCCCGGCTATGGTTAGGAGAACCCTCTGAGATAATGCAGGGCTTTGAAAGGGTTCGATAACCCATGACCCGTGTCCTCAGGCGATGAAGATTGAGGCACACCTGCCACACAGAAGCAACTGTTGAGCGCCAGCGGTATGCTTTCCTTATTTCGTTCCGCCACGCCTCCTCCAATCACTCTGGGTAACCCAGGCAGCCAAGATCCCGGGTGTTTTCCGCCAAAGCAGCTCTGCTGGAGAGGAGACAGGGGAGACACAAATCGTTAAACTCAGTTATTTCCAGGTCTTTTTGTGCCACGTACCAGCGGCCTCTCCTGAACTAAAGGGACGGAACTGGGGGCTCACAGATGTGGACTGATCCTCCTGGAGTCACACAGCAAAGGGGAAGCAAGGCTGAGACTTTCACCCTCAACCAGGCTTGATTCGGCGCTGCCCTCTGAGCCCGCGAAGAGCTCAGGGGATCCTCAGAGGTCCTGCTGGCCTGGCCCGGGCTCCGAACATTTATGTACAGGAGGAGGCTCGCCAGAATCACCTTGCCTCCTCCAGCTTGGAGCTAAGGCCCGAATTTCTCTCCAACTCTGCATTTCTTTCCCGTCTTTCTTTGTCTTTCGAGGTCCGTCTCTACTTTGGTCTCCCACCCACCAGTCTTTCTCTGTCCCCCTCGACCCGCCTTCGACTGTACGGGGCTGAGGTCAGAATCTCTCCCACTTTCTTCCAATTATCCAGGTAGCTGCTCACATCTCACGGCTTGGAGCGGGGTCGACACCCATTTGCCGCCAACCGCCAGGATCGGAGCCACAGACGCAGATTCGCAGACTCGATTCGATTCCATGCCCTCGCGTCTCTGCCGCTCGCCCCCCATCCCCAACCCCTCCCCCAACCGCAGCCACCCGGTCCTAGGAGAGACCCCAGCGGATGATTCGATGAACGCCTCAGTTCCACACAGGAGCCCGAAACCGCGTTTTTTCTTTCTTACTTTGCTTGCTTGACCGGCTTTGGCTTCGCTCAAGGCCCCTAGGTACCTGCACCGCGCTAGGCTTTGCTTCCTGCCTCTCGAGGCAAGCCGGGGACTGCGGTTTCCGCTCGCCACGTTCCTGCCAGGCGCGCACGCAGGGGCTTGGCGAGCTTGGCGCGCGCGTTTGGCGCACACTGCTTTGGGCCTCAGTTTCCCCGCCCCTTTCGGATCAGTCAAGCGCGAGACGAAACGGCTGGGACGGGAGGCATGGCCAGCGGATTGGGTGGTGGCGGGCGCCGCAGTTGCTGTGTGTGGAGTTAAGCCTGGAATCACGGCCGCCGCGCCTTCCCTATTCATCCTCTCCGCGGACTATTACTCACCTCCACGACCCTAGTCTCCTTCAAGTGCGACCAGCAGTCTGGTGGAGCCCGGTTGGCGGCATAGGGATGCTGGCTACCTCAAGGCGAAGGCGAGCCAGCAGGTGCAGGCAGGGCTGGTTCCCTGCAGTTGCCAGCTCCACAGTCATTGCTGGTGGCCTTGGGTACACAGGCGGCCTCAGACAAGCTTCGTTCCATCAAAGTGTTGGCACACACCTCCTGCCGAGCTTTAAAAGGGAGGCTGTTAGAGCCTTGGAACTTTGGAAGAGTCCCCTAACTCTTCTGAGCCTCAGTTGCCTCCTCTGAAAAATGGGGACGATGGGTCCTGCCGCAGAGGACCAAGGCAAGGAGTAAATGAGACCTCTTGTGTACATCACTCAGTCTAACCCCTGGCACACAGTAAGTGCTCATTAAGCATTAGCTGTTTGGGCACCCTAATCTCTGTCTCTATATATCATACAACTATTTTGGTAAAATAGATACACTTAGTATCTACTTAGTATATATGCATTTACTAAATGTATAGACTCGGTGCATACTTAGTATATCACCTAGATGTGTGGTCAGTCACTTCAGTCCTGTCCGACTCTTTGCCACTCCATGGAGTGTAGCCTGTCAGGCTCCTCTGTACTTGGGATTTTTCCAGCAAGGGTACTGGAGTGGATTGCCATGCCCTCCTCCTCAGAATCTTCCCAGCCCAGGGATCGAACCCCTGTCTCCTGCATTGCAGGCAGATTTTTTACTACTGAGCCACCAGGGAAGCCCAGTATATCACATATACACTTAAAATATATACTATGTATATTTAGAGTATCTTCAAGACATATTCTTTTTTTTTTCTTAGACCACTACCTAGCATATATTAGGCTCTTTCTCTATTAGCATTGCTTTTACCCAGTTCTTTAAACAAATTTTCTTTTGGCTACACGACATGGCATGCATAACCTTAGTCCCTCCATCAGGGGTCCAATCCGAGCTCCCTGCTTTGGGAGTGTGGAGTCTTAACCACTGGACCGTCAGGGAAGTCCCTCTTATCTAGTTCCGTTTACATCTCAGCCTGAAGTCCCATTCCTTGTCCTCTCCCGAGTTGATCCTGTAGTGATCAAGCCTCCAACCCCAGGCTTCATTGCGTTGCAGGCTACTTTCCAGAATCCCAGGATCTCAGAACTGCAAGTGACTCCAGAAAGTTTGCTCCCTTCTTGCCCTTGCATGGGAGTTCAGGCCCCAGAGGGGCTTGGAGACCAGGTTCCAATGCCTTTTCAGCCCCGGCCATCTCCATCTCCTGACAGGAGAAAAAAGTGTCTCTATCTATCTCTTGGGATCTATTGAGGGAAAAGCACTTGTGGAAAATAAAGCACTTGTGGGTGCCTGGAGCATCCTTGGGCAGAGCCCCCAGGGCAGAGAGCTCTGTAAATGAGGAGGGGCCTATGTGTGACCTGGGATGGAAGGGATGTCAGGCCCCTGGGAGGGTTCCTGGATGCCTCCTGGTTCTCAGCACAGCTGTGTGTGGCTGGCTACTCTCAGGCCCAGACTGCAGCTGCTCAATTGCCGGTCAGCAGCAGGAGCCCACAGTCCCCTTCCTTGGTCCTCGAGGACATACTGAGACTGCTTCTTTTCAGCCTGAGAGTGAATGGCATGGTGGGGAAGAGAGAGATGAGAAAGGAGAGATGGAAAGATGGAAAAGCAGGGTGACTGCAAGTGTGGGGAGAAGCGAGTGAGAGCAAGAGAGAGAAGGGACGCTTGGGGAAAAGGGAGGACGGAGAAAACAGAGGGAAACAGACACCCACCCGGAGGTGGACAGAAACCCTTCACACCTGGAGAGACTGGGAGAGGCAGAGAGAGAGAGAGAGTACTCAGGAGACAAAGAGAAACGCAACGAAGAGGCGCAGAGAGGGGAGAAGAGAAGGAAGGAGCTTGGAAAGGAATGTCCCAAAGGAGACAGAAGCGAGCTGGTAGGGAAATTACAGCCCAGGGAAGCTCAGCCACACCCCCCGGGCCCGCCCTCCCGACATATTACTTAACTTGCCAGGAGATTATCTAGTAGAGTATAAATGCCTCCATTAAATCATGATTGAACTCCTCCAACCGAACAATTCCCGAAGTAGCCTCCAGCCCTAGGGGAATATGGTTTTCAAAACCCCTCGAAGCATCAGATACCAGCAATTTAGGAGATAAATTATCATTCACTAGGGGTTTCCAGGGGCCCCCTTACAAGGCCTTTGGGGTGGGGGTGGGGGAGTGTGTGGCTAAGAGTCTCCCAGTCCTTGCAGGAAAAGTCGCCGCATTTCTCTCTTGGCTATCGGATTTGCCTGGAAGCCTCTCTCCTCCCCCAGTGCACAGCCACCCAAGCCCACAAGGATGGTTGGGCCGGTAGGGTCCAAGGTTGACCAAGAAGAGGAAAAATTCTGCCGGAGTCCTCCAGATTCCCAGAGTGCACTGGGCGAGATGGAGAGGGGCTGTGCACGCAGTTGCTTAGCTGCTCCCTCTGGAGAGGGATGGATGGAGTGCTGATGGAGAATGTCCCCAGTGACACCTGGGAAAGCAGACTTTCGTTCAACCAGGTGGGCGGGGGAGGGGGAGCAGTGAGAGACAAGGAGAAGGGTTAGATACTGGAGAAAAGCCTGGTTTAAGGCAAAGTCTCCCCACTTCCCGTCTCATCACTCCAACTAGTTGACCAAATGAAGTAGGGCTCGTCTTCCCTCTCACCCCACGTGTCTTCCTCACTGGTCTCCCAGTGTGCTGAGAGAGGTATTTTCAAAGGTAGCAAGTAAAAAGATTTCCTTTTTATTCCCATTCCTCCCACTGTTTCCACCTCCTCTCCTTGCAAGGCTTGTTTGCTTTGCTTTAACAAACAGCTTCTAGAGTTTGCTTTAAAGGAGCACTTAAAAAAAAAAAATTGTACCCCGAGGGCAGGCCAAGTGTTAACTGCTTGTGTGTGTGTGTGTGTGTGTGTGTGTGTGTGTGTGTGTGAGAGAGAGAGAGAGAGAGAGTATGTATGTGTTAGGCCTCCTGAGTGGGCTTGTAGTTAGAAAGGGGACCTGCTTCAGGTGCAGAAAGCTGGGCGGGGGGAGTGGCGAGGAATGCCTGGACAGATTTACACCTGTCCTTACAGCTGCCATCGACAACACTTACAGCCTCCAGAAATGACCCTTGGTGCCGACTTGTCTGGAAGCCATCAGGGTTAGTTTTGAAGCAGGAGTCTTCAAGTGGACCAGAGGGTAAAGCTCTGCCCAGCCCCTCCCAGCCCCTCCCAGCCCCTCTTTTCTTGCTATCCTCAAGTGCTGCCCCCTCCCCCCTGCCCACCAGCCCCCCGACCCTCCCCCCCACCTTCTCTGTTTCCTCTGTCAGACACATATCATCATTTGACTTTCTGATCCCTTGGTGCTACCGGCTAATGAGGCCGGGGCAGGGTGCGGAGCCTGCAGCCGGTGCATCGCGGCCATCCCCCTGCCTCCCCGCAAGGAGCTGGGTCTGGCCCCAGGAATCTGTGCCGGGGGTGGGGTGGGGATTCCTAACTCTACCCTCCAGCCAGTTCCTGCCCCCTGCCACCAGCCCCACCCCAGCCCACCGGCCAGACAGTTTGAGCGACTGACTGATAATATCCAGACGCCTCTGGAATCCTGCTTGCAATCCTCCCAGCGCTGCTCGACCTGGTCGGCAGAAGTGGGGGCAGTGGGCAGCAGGCATTCTGCGGTGACACTTGTTGCCACCTCTCAGAGGCTGATGAAAGGCCCACTCAGCCGGGCCCTTCAGGACGGGGGACCCTGGAGCCAGGGCACTCAGAAGACATGTTTGACACCCATGCTGGGAACTTGAAGTCCAGTCCCCGACTTTCTCCGGTTGGCCCTGGCCCTGAAGAGGTCTAGGAGGCTGAGAGGCGGGCAGATTGCAGGCCACTGGGGTGGGGGGTGGAGGGGTGGGGAAGTCCCTCCTTCTCCACCCTGAGAAGTAGCAGGCACTGAGCAAGCACCCAGCCTTGGTTCCCTCACTGACAAAATTGGGTGGAGGAGAGAGATGTGAGAGCATCTTCATGTTTATATATCTTGGTCTAACTTTCACAATGATTTCCTTAACGTATATTTCAGGCATCTTCTCACTTTTTTTTTTCGGCCATGCTGTGTGGCCAGCAAAATCTCAGTCCCCTGACCAGGGATTGATCCCAAACCCTCTGCTGTGAAACCTTAGTCTGAAACCACCTGACCGCCAGGGAAATCTCCATCTGCTGACTTTTTCAAAACACCTAACTTGTTGAAATTGAAACCTTTATCTGGGTACCGTAAATCAAATTCGTGTCTCACTTACCAGAAGTAGAATGAAAGTGGAAACTGGTGGAAAGAAAGCAATATGACAAGGCTCTGAGTAGGGCGCTAATTGTTAGAAGGGTGATCGAGACAGGTAGGTGGGTGCTCATTTGAGGCTGGACTTAGTCTGAAGGTCCCAAAAAGAACTGAAGTGGGACAGGGCAGGAGGGACTTCCCTGCTGATCCAATGGCTAAGAATTTTCATTTCGACTGCAGAGGGCATGGGTTCAATCCCTGATAGGGGAACTAAGATCTTGCATGCCACAAGGCACAGCTAAAAAAAAAAAAACACAAAAAAACAAAGGAATTGAAAGAGGACCGGTTCTTTTTCCGGGGGATTTAGTCCCATATAATGCCACTTTCAGTACCCTCCCTTGTACCCTTTTGACATTTTGGAGATTACTATTCCGTATGCTCTCTTTTTAATGGTACCGAAGCACAAAGCAGTCTTCTGCTCTGATTCAGGGTTTCTAGATTCTGCTGTTTTATGAGCCTCAGAATCATGGCTCAAGCCCTCCCTTCATTTTCTCCATCACCACTAATAGCTTTACCACCTTTCTGGGCCATGGACTCCTTGGGCAATCTTGTGAAGCCTGTGGATACCGCCTCAGAATTCTTTTTTCTTTTACAAGAGATGGAATAACAATTTTGAAGAAAAGAAATATTAAAAATATAAAAGTATTGAGACTTTCCTGGCGGTCCAGTGGCTAAGACTCCACACTTCCAGTGCAGGGGGCCTGGGTTTGATCCCTGGTTAGGGAATTAGATCCCGCGTGCCACCACCGAGAGTTTGCATGCCTAAACTAAAGGTCCCTCATACTGCAATTAAAGAAACTGCATAAGATCCCACATGCTGCAACTAAGACACTGCATCCAAAAAAAAAAAGCATAGTAATATATGTGTACCAAATTCATTAAATCAGACAATCTAGCCATGGCTCTGATATCGTACATTTGAAATCAGGATGAGCAAAAACAACATTTGGGGGGTCTCGGTCATGCCTGTAATATGCTTATGAAAATATCTGTGATGCTATTGGCGACCATGTCACAGCCAGTGTGAGTCCTCCTGGGGGTGGTCACCTGGATTCACAATGGAAGAAAATACTAATTTCACTGTAAGTCACCCAAGTTCACAGATCCCGGAATTCCCTCTGGGGACACCCCTGGAAGAGTTCATTGGAGGACACCAGGGTAAGCACCCCTGAAGTGCAGGGGGAATAACTTAGGCTCTTGGTTTCTGCAAGGGACAGAAGAAGGTTCTCATGGGAAATAGGCCAGCTTTGAGAGCTGATGCAATCGCCAGATACCACGAGCTCGGGCAGAAAGGAAAGGCATTATCAACAACATTTCAAGAAATATTTCTCAACAGGCCCAGAGGGAAGAGAGAGGTCTGGCTTGGGATGGTTTGTCTCAGAGAGGGGAATTTTCTCCCCAAAGAGGCCACCATCAGTGTCCCCATCGTAACATACCCACGCTCTGCCCCTGGGATGATGTTCTGGGCAATTCTGTAACCTCCAAAACGTCTGCTTTCCCACCTACTTAACGGATTGCTGCCTTTCCCCCTCCACCAACGCTGTAATACCCACACAGCTACTTTGCCCCAAAGGATTTGCGGACAGGTCTGACCTTAACATCGGGTAACCCCTTCATAAATGTTAAGACACAGGACTGGTGCATTTTCTGCCTTTAGACAAAGCACTTAGTCAAACCTCTGTGATCAGGGAAGAGAAGTTGCAAATGGCCCCAGGACAGTACTTGTCACCATCCTTGGCGAAATACAGCTTAAAGAACTCGGAGTTCCTGGGACAGGCACTTGGAGGCCTGTTTATGGGATAACCACAAACCGGAATGCTGGAAACCGTCAAAACACCCTCACATAAATCAAGTGTAGCTTAACACTGAACAAGGGAACCTCAGCAGATCCTGGGGTCCCAGCAAAAGGAGAACAAAAGCATTTATGGATCAGCTACTCTGTGCAAGACCTATGCTCTATTCCTGGCTTGTGTTACCTGAAGTTCCCATTACAAGGTCTAATATTCATTTTTTCAACTCATTCCTTCATTTAGCAAATATTTACCAAGCGTCCACTATGTATGTGTCTCAGGCTAAGGATATAGCAGCAGCCAAGCACATAAAAATAATTGTCCCCGAGGACCTTCTATCAGGAGAGCAAATGAAAAGAAACAAAAACAGACAGGGAAAATAAATGTCTGGTAGTGAGGAATCAAATGAAAAACAAAAACAAAAAAATCAGAAAAAGGAGTTGTGAGTGGGGGGTGGGGGCTTCATTTTTATTTTAGTTATTTATTTTTAAAAAAGATTAGCCATGACATGCAGCATGTGGAAAGTGGGATCTTAATTCCCCAACCAGGGATCGAACTCATGGCCCTGCATTGGAAGGGCAGTCTTAACCACTGCCAGGGAAAGTCCTTATTATATTTTACTTTTTTTTTTTAAATTTCATTTTGTTCTTAATTGGAGGATAATTACCATATTGTGATGGTTCCCGCCATACAGCAACGTGAATCAGCCACATTTACTTTTTATTTACTTCTCTTTTTTTGGCTGCATTACGAGGCATGCAGGATCTTAGTTCCCTGAACAGGGATCAAATCCATGCTGCCTGCAGTGGAAGCTCAGAGTCCTAATCACTGGACTACCAGGAAAAGTCCTGGGGGCTTCACTTTTAAAGGAAGTATGAGAGAGAAGACAGGTGTGGGAGACCCAGCTCTACCTGAACACCTGGTGTATCCTGGATTCTGAGCCGGGTACCTCTATCCATCATCTCCATCATTCTAGGTCTTTCTTATTTTCATCCCTGTTTTATTGTTGGGGAAGGTGAGGCTTAGAGAGGTTAAGTGACTCACGAAGGTCTGCCTATTGCAGAGTTAGAATTTGAACCCAGGACTCAATTGCTCTTTCTTCTATCTCAGGCTGCCTCAGACACATTCCCGGTAAGACAGAAGAAAGGAAGAAGCAGGAAGGTCATGGAGGAGTAGCAGAAGACCAATAGGTAAACTTGACCCTGTGAATTCTCAGCTCTGTCTTTGAAGACTGGGGAAACTGAGGCCCACACAAGAGAAGTAATTGTCGAAGGTCACAGAGGAAAAGAAAAATTCCTAATGGCTACACGACTTAGCTCATCAGCACCTGTTCTTCTCTTGGGATCATATGGCAAGTCAGTTTGGTGGTCTGTGCCTCAGTTTACTTATCTGAAAAGTGGAGCCAAATAGATCAGTCACCCGCAGTTGATCAACAGGAAAGACAAGATTCTTCAGGAGAGATAATTTATCCTAATACTTGGCACAGAAGTGATAAGCAATAAATATTAGATTTCTTCACTCCTTCTCAACCAGTCTGATCCTTGGCACCATTTGGTCCAGAGTAGGAGGTCCAATATCTACTTGTTTTTGTGGTGGTCTGAGTTAGTGATCTCTAAACTTATATATATATTTTAAAAATTTTTATTGGAGGATAATTGCTTTACAGTATTGTGCTGGTTTCTGTCATCCATCAACATGAGTCAGTCACAGGGATACACATATCCCACCCCTCTGGAACCTCTTTCCAGCCTGCCACCCCATCTCACCTCGCTAGCTTGTCACGGAGCACCGGGTTTGAGCTTCCTGCGTCATACAGCAAATTCCCACTAGCTATCTATTTTATATACGGCAATAGATGTTACTAATCCATGCTACTCTCTCAACTGTCCTACCTTCTCCTTCCCTCACTGTGTCCAGAAGTCTGTTCCCTATGTGTCTCCATTGCTGCCCTGCAAATAGGTTCATCAGCACCATCTTTCCAGATCCCAAACACATGCATCCAAACATTTTTAATGAAAAATTTCCAACACAAAAGAACAGAGTGACTGCAGCAGGAGCTCCCAAATACCCACCACCAGTTCAATAATTATCAACTCATGGCCCATCTTGTTTCATTGATATACCTTCCCTGGATTGTTTTAATGCAAAAGCAGACACTGTATCATTTCATTTCTAAATACTTCACTATGCAGCTCCAAAAGACAAGAATAAAAAAATTTAAAAAACAGCCACAAGACTGTTATCACATACGGACCCCATAAGCAATCACTGGGTTTTTTTGTGAAACAAAGTGTTAGTGCTCAGTGTTTCTCAACCATCTCCATCCTCCTTATTTTATTGCATTTGGACTGTTACAGTTGGGTTCAGAGTTGGGTCTACACTGATTCTGATTTTATATCTCTCACATCCACTTCCCATTTTTTTCCCCTGAAAAAAATTGTAAATGGAAATAATGGAATCATTCTGGCTCTTACCATTTGCCCACCCATAGTATCATTTGCTACATTTCTCTGTCCCCTGCATTTCCTGTAGACTAGTGGGTAGAAAGAGATATTTGGTGAGCTTCAGAGTTGAATCTTTTGGCAACATGGATGACAGCATGTACTTCTGCTTTTACTATTTATTTTTGGCCATGGTGCGTGGTTTGCAGGATCTCCCTGACCAGGGATTGAACTGTGCTCACTTCCGTGGACGTGCAGAGTCCTACTCGCTGGACAGCCAGGGGACTCCTGGTGGCGTGTACTTCTACCAAAAGACTCACAAAACCACTTGTCTCTCTTCTCGGTTTGTGAGCAGCCGCTGAAGACCATTTTCGGCATGGATCCGTCATTTCTTTAAGGGTTTGCACAATAGTGATATTCATTTCTTTCATTTCATCTTCATTATGTGAAATACTCCCAAATTTCTCAAGAGGACACCACATCAGTAAATGCTAAGGTTTGAGCAGACATCGTCCACTATCTACATGTTCATGCTTTTCAATGATAAACCTCTTCGACTGAATTTGACATATGATATATAATTGAACTGCACTCAACTGGAAATTAAAAGAGATAACCTTTGAAAACAAATGTGCCTAGAATTTCTTCCTGCAGTCGGTGGTCAGTCCATTCCTAATCCCTAATGGCTGTAGGCAACTTTGTCAGGAATTTCTTTTCCCTTTTAAAAATTTTATTGGAATACGGTTGATTTACAATGCTGTGTTCATTTCAGGTGTAAGGAATTTATTTCTGCATTCAGTCAGGAAATTCAGTTTGCCTCTTGCAAACAAAATGAAAAAGGAGCCCGTGAAGCTCTCTGAAAATGTTGATCAATCTGTGGGACCCCACCCCAGCACCCCGCCATCACCCCCTACTTTTCACCAGTGCTGGGAGAAGGGAAGGTCGGTTTGGGAGAATCCTGAGCACAGAGGGTTTACAAACTTGAAGCTGCTTTAGGGAAAAGTGCATTGTTTCTGCTTTCATTTTTCATGTCAAAGTCCTCACACCATCAGAGCACACGGGAGACTTTAAACAAACCACATTGCCCCCAGGTCTGCTTCTTGAAGGAGAGGATTTACTCTTTACCCCTCCCCCTGATGAGTGTTAACAGCAGAATTAAGGCTGGGGAATCTGGCAGGGGCTTGCTTGCAGCGGGGAAGGTGTGCCTGGGCTTTTTTGCAAGGCATTAATCACTTGTTTATAGAGGGGGAAGAAAAAAAAAAAACAAGAAAGAAAACAGGAGGAAGACAGTGGGGGCTGTTCCCTGTTCTGGGTTCCCTTCCAGGCAAACCCTTTTACCGCCACAAGTGAAAGGCGCTCAGTCTTGTCCTTTGAGAACCCATGAACTATACATATAGTCCATGGAATTCTCCAGGCCAGAATACTGCAGTGGGTAGCCTTTCCCTTCTCCAGGGAACCTTCTCAGCCCAGGGATCAAACCCAGGTCTCCTGCATTTCAAGCAGATACTTTACCAGCTGAGCCACCAGGGAAGCCCAGGAATACTGGAGGGGGCAGCCTTTCCCTTCTCCAGGGGATCTTCCCGACCCAGGAATCAAACCGGGGTCTCCCGCACTGCAGGTGAATTCTCTAGCAGCTGAGCTATGAAGGAAGCCCTTGCACCCGCCCTCCGTTCTCCGGCGACCAGCTCAGCTGGTCTTGGTCCTGGGGTCCCGGTTGGTCCCCTACAGAGGTGAGCGTGGAGGTGTATCAGTGGTGAGGGCTGGGCTGCCCCACTGTGCAGAGCCGCAGGCCTGAACTACCTTTAAGTATTTCCAGTCTCACCTCCACCTCCCCACACACGTATACCCCTTTCCAAATGTACGTTTAATCACCATATTTCCCACGTTGACACTCCAGACCCATGTTCTGAAAACAAAAACAAGGACACTATTATTTTCACATAAATATTTACCTAAAGACACTGTTTTCCTATGTGGAATTGAACTTGGAAATCAGAACTGGAGGTGAATCTACTTGCAACTATAAATTATTTGGAACTGTGTCATCTATGGATGCATTAGTTACAAGGGGGCACAGGTTTTTTTGTTTGTTTGTTTTTCCTGATAAAAAATTTAAAATATGTTTATGGGATAAATCTGAAATCTAGAGAAAAACTTAGTAACAAACTCTGATAATAATCACTTTCCTCTGTCCCCTCCCCCCATACATATTCTTAGAATAGATAAAAGTATTGTTTTCTTTGAGTGGGTTGTGTGTATATGTGCATGCCTTCACGCATGCTCAGCTGTGTCCGGCTCTTCACGATCCCCATGGACTATAGCCCGCCAGGCTCCTCTGTCCATGGGATTCTCCAGGCAAGAATACTGGAGAGGGTTGCCATTTCCTCCTCCAGGGAATCTTCCCAACCCAGGGATCAAACCCACGTATCCTGTGTCTCCTGCATTGGCGGGGCGGATTCTTCATCATTGAGCCACCTGAGAAGCCTTGTGTGTATATGTTACAGGGTATCAAATCTAGGAGGTACGAAACAGGAGAGTGAAAAGTAATATTCTCTCCCATAACTCTCTCCATAACTCTCCTATTTCCTCTCCTCATAAGTCACCATGGTAACAACATGTATCCAAGTGATTAATACACATGTGTATATATACATACACACACACACACACACACACACTAGTGTATGCATAATTTTCACTGATGTATCACTTTTGTCTGTTTTTTAAAATATATTATTCATGCCAGAATATCTTTTTTTCAGGATCCCTTTTAAATACATTAATATAGAGGAATGTTTTCTATTAATAATTTGTATTTCATTCAACACAGAAGGAATCATCCTTATCAAAAAAGAGAGAGTGAATTAGATGAAAATGGGCAATCCGCAGGGAAATGATAGCACGTGCAGCGAGAGGTAAATCACAAATATGCACTACGTAAACAGTAAACCTGTTGGGCCAGGTGTTACCCAGACACAAGCCATTTTTCCTTTGCTTTTATCAATAATATATGCAGTCCCCCATCAGCTGGACCTCCAGACTTTTGCCTGCATTGCAAGCACATCTTGCTAAGTGGACAAAAACTGCCAAGCTGGGCAAGCGTACCGAGAACATTTACATATTGAAACCCTCAGCAAGTTGGCTCCGTGTTTAACAGTGCTGGTCCCGGAAGGTTCCAGTTGAATCCTTCGTGCTCTTTACTGACCAGGAGCGCCTCTTTATTGTGCCTGTGATGCTGGACAGGCCTCAAAACGAGTCATGACGGTGACTTCGTGGTCAATGCAGTCTACTGTTCTGCTGTCTCAAATCCATTTGCGATGGCTGTAAAACGCCGCCCGCCGATGCTAGCCGTAAATCTTGCCCTCTCATTCAAATAGGCTGACAAGAGGGAAACAGCTTGAGTTTTCACCCCAGCCTGGCAAAGTCGAAATCCTGCTGTGCCTGCTTGTTTCCCAGTGCATGATCTTTTCTCGCCCTCCGTGTCCCTCCCTGATGGTGGCCTAGTGAGGACTTAAGCCATTGAGTCTGAAGTGTGGTCCTGCAGTGATGGAAGAAGGTCGGATTGTATTCCCTGCCACTCAGGCTGACGGCTGTTCAAATCACATGGCCCCCTCTCTTTCTGTGTCCTTGTGAAAAATGATGAAATTTTGCTGGCAAACAGGTTTTTCTGGCTGATTACCCTTAAGATGGATGTTTCCCTTGACTGAGGGAAGCCAGGGACTGTCAGGAATGTTTGAAGGTGTTTGGATGAACCCTGGGACTTGGGTACAGACCTGTTTCTGAACACACCTTTTAGAACAGCCACTGCCCCACCTGGTCAAACAGTCCTAGCAAAACAGCATTGGCTGGACTTACTGATGGGAATATCATCACCAGGTCAGACAGGGGAACTGGCTGAAAACCAAGCCATGGGTTTTGAGAGCAAACCGGCTTCAGATTCATCCATTCCCGATATTGTGAACAAGTCAACCAGACAACCTCCCCGACCCTCAGCGTCTATCAGAGGGGGCTGAAGCTTCCTGCCCTGTCTTCTGGGGCCTGTGGATAAAATCTTAAACAAACTTAAGATACAGAATGTTTGGAAACTGGTATTGTTATGACAGCAATTACAATAATAAGAGACATACTTTTTGGGAGTGAGATGAACTGACACTTCTAAGACAGGTGGAAACCTTCCTGCCCTCCATGCTGTAAAAGTGTGACTCTCAGGGAGCTTGTGAGATGGAGCCATAGAATTGTTGTACCAGTTATGGGACTTCCCTGGTGGTCCAGTGGCTAAAACTCCATGCTCCCAATGAAGGGGGCCCAGGTTCAATCCCTGGTCAAAGAACTAGATCTCACATGTCACAACTAAGAGTCTGCATGCCAAAAGATCCCATGTGCTGCAACTAAGACCTGATGCAGCCAAATAAATAAATAAATAAATATTAAAAAAAAAAAAGAATTGTTGTTACCAGTCAATGTATAGATAAGCTGTTCTTCAGATGTGTGGAATGATAAATCCTAGGTTACCACCTTCTCCAAGGAAGAACTGGGTATGCAAATATGGTGGCATAAACACTCCCACATATTCAAACACACACAGGATCAAAAGCTATAGGGCATATGGAATTTTTATCATTTCATCCCTTTGTCCAATCTGCTTCCTTATAGCAGCCAGAGGATGACTTTAGAATCCAAAGTGTCTCATTATTCACCATCACACTATATGTATTTCCAATAGCTTTCCATTATTCTTATGAGAAAGACCAAATATTTTCAATAGACCCTCAAGGTCCGCTCTGGCTCAATTTATCTCAAGTTCTCAGTCATTTTTTTCCTGCTCTTGCCTTGTGGTAGATTTAATTATTGAACCAGAAGCCTCCACACTCCTATATCCATGCTCTTTGCTTGTATCTTGGTGGTTTCCCTCAAGAATAAAATTTCTTCCTAGACCTTGAGCTTTTGGTGACCTGCCCAAAATCAAAAGTGGGCAGAATTGACAGTGGGCAGTGTTTCCACTTGTCCTCTTGTGTGTCAGTTACCACTGACTGAAGAACTTTCAGGTTCTGCTCCTTCAGGCTGACTCCCACTCAGACTGAACAAACATGGATGGATCTGCATGGACCCCAACATGGGTTTGGGAGCTAAGAGCCCTGTCAGACAGGTAGCTTGAAGCTGAGAAGCCTAGCTGAGCCTAGCTAAGATCAGCCAACCTGAAAACACATGAAAAACCAAGGCTTGTTGGTGATGCCAGTGAGACTTTTGTGGTTGCTCGTTTCACAGCAGCAGCTGACTGATACAAGATACAGAGCAGTCCTCCTTGCCAGACTTTCTTGGCTGCAGGCCCCTGGTGTTCCCCTCCTTATCACTTGAGTAACTCCTGCTCAGCCTTCAGATCTCAACTCAAAGCGATCTCTTGAGAAGGCTTTTCTGACCCTGCAGATTAGGTATAAACCCTCTATTATATAACCTTCATGGCACTTATCGGAGTTGTACCTTTATGGGAACATTCAACTGTTATCTGACTTCTTCCCTAAAGTTCTGCGAGCACACAGGAAACTTTTTTTTTTAATTCACACTGTATCCCCAGTTCCTAGCACAGAGCCTTTCCAGGCATGTAGTAGACACTCAATACATTTTGTGGAATGAATCAATGAATAAAGGAGTTGGACACAATTTCTCCAGATTAAAAATATAAGTCTAAGACAAACAGCTTATGCAGTCTAAAAGACCAGCACAGAAGGAAAGAATGAAGACACGAAACAAAGAAAAATATGTACACAGCACATTAGTAAAGGTGACTGAAAGTGAGATTGGATTGGTTACATTCATTCATTCAGGTACAGGGCTTCCCTGATAGCCCAGTTGGTAAAGAATCTGCCTGCAATGCAGGAGATCCCGGTTCAATTCCTGGGTGGGAAAGATCCCCTGGAGAAGGGGTAGGCTACCCTCTCCAGCATTCTTGGGCTTCCCTTGTGGCTCAGCTGGTAAAGAATCTGCTTGCAATGCAGGAGACCTGGGTTTGATCCCTGGGTTGGGAAGATCACCTGGAGAAGGGAAAGGCTACCCACTGCAGTATTCTGGCCTGAAGAATTCCATGGACTGTATAATCCATGGGGTCACAAAGATTCGGACACGACTGGGTGACTTTCACTTTCATTCAGGTACATGCTAGACTGAGAGTCTCCTACACAATGTCAGGGAATACTTCTAGAGTGAGTGATCCTTAGGCTGAGTCCCGAAGATTCTAGTGTCAAAACATGAAAAGCTGTGGAGATCTGAAGGAGAAAATGATGAACTCTGGAGGCATAATGGAATGCTTTGCTTGAAGGAGACTTTTGAACTGGACCATGTAAGTGAGTCAAAGTCCCCACATCAGATTGGAGGGGAAGGGAGATATTCAAGACAGAGGGAACAGCAGACAAAAAGGCAGATTGGGGTATGAAGATTTTTAGAGGATAGCAAATTGTTTAATCATCCACTTCCACCATCAAGGAAGTTGGTCCTGTCATATACCCGTTTTACAGATCAGTAAACTAAGGCACAGAGAGGTTGAGTAACTTACCCAAGGTCACAAGAGGAGGAAGTGACAGTTTAGTGTCATTAGACAATCCCACAACAGCCTGTGGATTGCTGGGCTTAGCAGTTAGGATGGTGTCCTCCTGAACCAAAGCAAACCACAGAAGGTTTTACACAATGAAGCATGGTGGCCGGCAGAAGCACCAGCGGGAACTCAGTTAGGGACAAAACCTCAGGGGATGCACTGGTTAAACTGAAACAAACAAACAAAAAAAGGCAGTTCAGTGCAGGAAGTGTTGACTCAACCTAGTTTCAGGTCAATTTCACCAGTGTCAGAGCTCTCCTGGAAAGTTCTAAGAAATGGGAGAGGAGAGGTTGGCAGGTTGTGGGAGAAAATGAGAGAAACAATGAGATGCTTGGGAAAAGATAAGGAGGATCTTAGTAAATATTTGGATGCTGGGGTGGACAGAGGGGTATGGAGTGTTGGGGAGCCCAGTGATTTTTTTTATGCCCAGATCTCAGAACAAGAGTTATTGGGAAAATCCATAACCTGGGGTTATGGAGTAAGGGTGGGGAGAAGTCAGATGGAAAAGATAGAGGTATCAAAGGGAAGGGCTAATGGAACCACACGGGAGACATTAAAAAGTAATAAATCTGGCAGCCTGGATGGTATTTACCCAGAAATTCTGCAGAGGATGGTTAACTCTTAGAACCCTGCTCACCTGGAGTTGGAGCTGGAAGGGACCCATGAGGGCTTCCAACAAGGGGTCTGGATTCACCCAGAGAAGAATCAGATCCGAGAAGAGGTGTGTTTCTAGGCTGAGCGCCACCCAGGGAGTTCTTGGAGCCAGAAGGGAGCTCCAGCTTGTGGGATACTGGGCTGGCAAAGGGGTTCCATCACATCACCCTCTGGGGAACACTCTGCCGAAGAGTTAATCAGCCCGTGGGAAGGGAGAACCACAGGATATAATTTATTTACCTACTCCCCGCCGAAATCCTTCCCAGAAGACCGTGGAGGCTAATTCTCTGTAATTATATCTCCTGCGAGGTTCTGTAGGCTCTGAGAGACACGTTAACTCATTAGTGTTCATAGCACACCTGGGACAAAGGTGTGGGGAGAGGCAAGGACTGACTTCACCAGCCAGAAGGGGGAAACCGAGGCTCCCCATGGGAGGAGCAGAATTAGAACTGTGATTCCCTGAGTCCCAAGGGAGAAGAGAAAGAGATCAGACACCAGGGCTTGAGTTCCATTTCTCTTTTTCTCTGTGTGATCTGGGTGAAGTCACTCAACCTCTCTGGCCCGTGGTTTCCTGATTTATAAAAGCAGAGAGCTGGGTGCCATGAGCTATATGGTTCCTGATTCAAATGCCCATTTGCTTCTAAGTTTAACCTCCCTGAGTTATGAAGAAACAGCGTTTGTTGTGCAATAATGAGGGTGGATGTAGGTTAGACTGTAGGCTGAACTGCCACGTTGTCCATTGTTCGTCATTTGAACTACACTGATGAATTCCTCACGGCCTTCAGAGGTTCATAAATCTGAGATGAGACTTTCCCTCACTTTGCGACCAGTGAGGGACAGCAAAGTTGGGATGCCAGCCTGGGTGGAGGACCAGAAGAGGAACCGGTGGATTTCAAAGTTGTTTGCAAAAATTCCTCCCACAGTCCTTTGCAGTGTTTTTTGCCACTTCTCCTGCTCCAAGAGGCAGGAACTGCTGCCCTCCCCTTGAACCTGGGTGGATCCCGTGACTTGGTTTGACCAATAGGATGTAGCAAACATGATGCCCGCACACCTCTGAGGCTGGGCCTTTCAAGAGTTCTGTTCTCACCGCGTTGTGGCCCAGGTACCATGGAAAGAAGTTCCCATGAGGCTTTTGAGAGCACTTGTGAAGGAAACAGCCTTTAGCTGTTGCTGCCAAGCTCCAGATATATGAAGGAAGCTGTCTTGGGGGACCTCACCCCCTGAGACTCTTCATCCCCAGCCCACCCACCGAAAGTAATATGCCATGGTCCTTTGAAGCTGTTACATTTCTGGTGGTTTGTTTCAAAGCTATGAGTAAGTGATCAGAATGGGTAATAGAGGTTTTTCTGGTTTCTAAAAACCCTGACTTTTCTGGCTGTTTGATCTAAACGCTGATGCCTCCTGCTCTTGATTCAGTTGCTGGAGACAATTGTAAGCTGTGTCCTTTCACCTCTGAGTTTCAACTTGCCTGAAAGCATAGCACAGCAACCCTGTAAGTTGTTCTTCAACCATGATGCAATCCTAGTGTGTTGATATGATTTTTTTCCCCTAGCCTCCTTACTGATTGGTTAAAGGGGAGGAATTTAGGTAAAGGAACAGGGAAGCCAGAGAAAGAGGATGAGAAAGAGACCAAGAATTTTCCAAGCACCTATCTTGGTACTAACTAGGAACCATGTGATTTGCTTTCCATCTGCTATCCTGTCAACCCAACAATCCTATGAGGTGGACGTTATTCCCATTGTGATGGTGGTTGAGTCTGTAATTTGTGTCCAACCCCATGGGCATGCAGCCTGCCAGGCTCCTCTTTCCATAGGATTTCCCAGGCAAGAATGGAGTGTGTAGCCATTTCCTTCTCCAGGGGATCTTCCCAACCCAGGAATAGAACCCATGTCTCATGCATTGGAGGTGGATTCTTTGCTGCTGAGCCACTGGGGAAGCCCCTATTCCCATTGTACAGATGAACAAACTGAGGTTCTGGGAAGTTAAGTGGCATGTCTGAGGCTTCCTAGCTAGGCTGTGACAGAGGCCGGATTTGATCTAACATCCTTCTGTAATAGGTACAATGACCATATTTAGTCCGTTCTCTCCCTGGGTTGGGAAGATCCCCTGGAGAAATGGCAACCCACTCCAGTATCCTTGCCTGGAAAATTCTATGGACTGAGGAACCTGGCGGGCTACAGTGCATGGGATCGCTGAGAGTCGGACACGACTGAGTGACTTAACTTTCTAACTTTTCTTTCTATGCTGGCCTGAGCTTGTCTGAAGAGAGCTGGAGGGAGGCGGTGCCTGAAGCCATGGAAGATCTTTTGACTTCTTCTCCTTTACCTTCACCTGAAACTGGCTCTGGAGAGACAACCAGAAACCAGGAACTCTTCCGTCAAGTTCCACCCTTGATTTCAGATCCGGCAAGGTCTTTGTAGGAAACAGAACTCATCCGAGACAATTCAACCAGGAGGAGTTCAATACACGGGCTATTTACAGTGGGCAGGGGGATGGTGAGCAAGGTTAAAGAAACACAAAGGATGCTGAGGTTCTCAGGGGCTGGCCACAGTGGGAGCTGTCACCACCCTTGGGGCTGCAGGGGCCGGGGGGAGGCATATGGAGCCAGCGAGGGCCAGAACCATGGAGCTGGGCTTTCCAGCGTGAGCTCCGGCCACAGCAGGTCACTTTCAAGAAAGGGCAGGGAATAGATACCCAGACAGGACCTCTTAACCCTCCTCCCTCCTATCTCTACCAGTGCTGCCCAGAAGGCAGAGGGCAAGGAGCTGGCACTCTATCTGCAGGGGTATTGGGCAAAGCAGAGAAGGTAGAAGGTGGATCTGCGCGTGTGGATGGGGCAGGGGGTACAGAATAAGCAGCACAGACCTGACCTCAACTCGGTCCTATTTCACCCTCCAAAGGGGAACACATTCAGTGACCTTGAGACTGTTTTCTTCAAAGAAAGGGGACTCTTGAATGCCTTTTAGTAGGTGCGCTGGGAATTTCCTGGAACGGTTGCATGCTCACCGAGCCCTGCACAAAACACTCTCTCCACCTGTCAGCACCCAGATAGGTTCAAGTGTGCCTCTGTCGCACTTGGAGAGGAATTTGGAGTGTGTGTGTCTTCCAGCCACCCTCCAGTCCCCCTTTAAGGGGAGTCTTATTTTAAAGGTAGTGTTTATTGGCTTAATCTGTCGACTGTGTTGTTTCCCAGCTGTGTTACTTCAAGGATGTCAGTGATGTCTCTGGGTCTCAGCCTTCTCATCTGTAAAATGGGTTACTGAGGAGCATTGAATAAGAATCTCCGTGGATAACACTGAACAATGCCGGGCGCCTATCAAGCACATAGAGGTTGGTAGTTCTTTTTCTTCTTTATCTTCTCCTCCTTTTCCTTCTTCTTCCATCACAGAGGACAGACAGTGTATATCAGGACAAGAGAGAAGCCCTATGACGGATATTCTTTCACCAAGTTGGAAAAACACAAAATCAAAAATAACGGAATTCATAAAATCATCAGATCTTTCCAAACATGCTGTGAACTGTGATGAGCTCTGGGTATATTCAGTTTCTATCTTTCACAAAGCTTTGGGAGGTAGATATTTCCAAGCTTCTGGGCCAACCAAGAAACAGAGGCTTAGAGATTGAACTTGCCCAAGGCCACCCACCTAGGAAATGGCAGGACTGAGATGGAAGCCCAGGTCCAGCTGAGCTGCAGTAAACCCTTTACTGACCACCTACTATGCGCTGGGGGAAGACCGGTGAAGCCACGGGAAGCTGGGACCCTGTTCTTTGGATTTGAACATGCCTGTGACAAGACAGTTGCCAACACCACGCCACCTTCCATATGTTCCACGTGACTAAAGATGCTTCCTGGGTGTCCTCTTCCGATTTGAGATGGGCCAATACTCCACGTATTGAGTACTGGAGGGACCAGGGGGTGAGCGGGACCACATGAGGCAGGAAGTGGGGCTTGAATGAACCGAATGGAGTGCAGACTTATGAATCACTCCTCGGAACTGTGGCCGTCTTTTTTGGAATAGTGTATTTTTAAAAATTGGAGTCATGAAAAGGAAGTTGAAAATGAAATTAAAAAGGGGAGCTCCCTGGTGGTCTAGTGGTTAGGACTCCAAGTTTTCACTGCAGTGACCTGGGTTTGCTCCTTGGTCTGGGAACTGAGATCCCCCTGAGCCACAGGATGCAACCAAAAAAAAAAAAGTGTATTGTGTTCTGATAGTCCAGTGTGCTTGGGCTATCATAACACAATACCACAACCTGGGTGGCTTAATCAACAGAGACTTATTCTCTCATAGTTCTAGAAGCTGGAAGTTCAAGATCAAGATGTGCCTGGCTCACTTTCCTCTGGGGCTTTTTTCCTTGGCTTCCAGGTGTCTGCCTTCTCACCTCTTACATGGTTGTCCTTCTAAGCCCAGGTGCCCTGGTGACCTAGTCTCTTTTCTAAGAACACCATCCATAAGGATTAGCATCTGCCCTGAAGACGTCATTTAATTTAATCACCTCTTGAAACACCCTGTCTCCAAGTACAGTCATATTCTGAGGTCCTAGGAGTTAGGGTTTCAACACAGGGAACTGGTGGTGGGGGAACACGCGACTGAGCCCAGAACAAAGTCTTTGTTGTTGTTGTTCTTCAGTCGCTCTGTTGTGTCTGACTCTTCACCACCCCGTGGACTGAAGCAGGCCAGGTTTCCCTGTCCTCCACTATCTCGCAGAGTTTGCTCAAGTTCATGTCCATTGAGTCAGTGATGCCATCCAACCATCTCATCCTCTGTCACCCCCTTCTCCTTTTGCCTTCAATCTTTCCCGGCATCAGGGTCCAAACAATCAGTTCTTCACGTCAGGTGGCCAAAGTATTGGAGCCTCGGCTTCAGCACCAGTCCTTCCAATGAATATTCAGGGTGGATTTCCTTTAGGATTGACTGGTTTGATCTCCCTGCACTTCAAAGGGCTTTCAAGAGTCTTCTGCAGCACCACAATTTGAAAGTAACAACATCTTTATTGTTTTTTCTTTTTTTTGAAATTCTTTTTAAAATTAATTAATTTTATTGAAGTATAGCTGATTTACAGTATTGTGTTAGTTTCAGGCATACAGCAAAGTGATCCAGTTATATATACATATATATATTTTTTTCAGATTCTTTCCCCTTATAGGTTATTACAAAATTTTGAGGACAGTTCCCTGTGCTATGTAGTAGGTCCTAGAATTATTATTATTGTTTTTATAGCTAATAAAAGGCTGAACCTCTTACGAGATTGCTGATAATCAATGCTTTGTGACCTGGAACAATGAAGACTTCATTCAAAGCCTGTCCTGCATTTCCAGTGGGGAACAAAGGCAGTTGCATGCCCTCCTGGCTGTGGTAACAATGCAGTGTCACTCCGAATACAACAAGAAATGAGCATGCAAGAAAATGGCATGTGGAGAAAGAAAACCAGCTAGGAGCTCTCTCAGGTCTCTGGGTCTCTCTTGACTGTCTCATATGCAGTTTTTCTGGGCTTGCAAACCCCCTTTCTTGTCCTACACTTGTGTACAGCAGCCTATCCAACCTGTGTTTCCTGCCATATGGCAGTTCACTTTTCGGGGTAGGGAGCAGAGATAAGTTGGGAGTTTGGGATTAACATATACACATTAGTGTATGTAAAATAGGTAAACAGCAATGACCTCCTGTATAGCGCAGGGAACTATCCTCATTATCTTTTTTTAAACAATTTATTTATTTTTCATTGAAGGATAATTACTTTACAATGTTGTGTGGGTTTCTGCCATACATCAACATATATCAGCCGTAAGTACACATATGTCCCCTCCCTCTTGAACTTCGATCCCTCCTCTCCAGGTTTTCACAGAGCACCAGGCTGAGCTCCCTGTGTCTTAACTGCAAATTCCCACTGGCTATCTGTTTTACATGTGGTAACACATATGTTTCCATGCTGCGCTCTCCTTTCGTCCCACCCTCTCCTTCACCCATGTACTCAAGTGAACTTTTTGGCCAACCCAATAAATATATGTATAAGTGAATCACTTGAAACTAATATAACATTGTAAATTAAGCATAGTTCAATTAAAAAATGCATTTAAAAAAATTCAAAGACGCTCACTTCCTTGTGAGTTCCTTCCTCTCTTCCCCACCAGGTTAATCTGTGTTCCACCAAAGATTTCACTATGGGAGAGTCAGCCAGCTTACTCACAGAGCAGTGGCGGTCAGGGTCCAGTTCAGTTCAGTTGCTCAGTCGTATCCAACTCTTTGGGACCCCATGGACTACAGCACGCCGGTCTTCCCTGTCCATCACCAACTCCTGAAGCTTACTCAAACTCATGTCAGTCAAGTCAGTGATGCCATCCAGCCATCTCATCCTCTGTTACTCCCTTCTCCTCTTGCTCGACATCTTTCCCAGCATCAGGATCTTTTCCAATGAGTCAGTTCTTCGCATCAGGTGATGCAAGTATTGGAGCCTCAGCTTCAGCATCAGTCCTTCCAATGAATATTCAGGACTGATCCCCTTTAGGATGGACTGATTGGATCTCCTTGCAGTCCAAGGGACTCTCAAGAGTCTTCTCCAACACCACAGTTCAAAAGCATCAATTCTTTGGGGCTCGGCTTTCTTTATAGTCCAACTCTCACATCCATACATGACCACTGGAAAAACCATAGCTTTGACTAGACGGACCTTTGTTGGCAAAGTAATGTCTCTGCTTTTTAATATGCTATTTAGGTTTTGTCATAGCTTTTCTTCTACAGAGCAAGCAACTTTTAATTTCATGGCTGCAGTCACCAGCGGCAGTGATTTAGAAGCCCCCAAAAATAAAGTCTCTCACTATTTCTAGGAGAAATATCAATAACCTCAGATATGCAGATGATACCACCCTTATGGCAGAAAGTGAAGAACTAAAGAGACTCTTGATGAAAGTGAAAGAGGAGAGTGAGAAAGTTGGCTTAAAACTCAACATTCAGAAAATTAAGATCATGGCATCTGGTCCCATCAGTTCATGGCAAACAGATGGGGAAACAATGGAAACAGTCAGCATCCAAGCGTCTAGAAAATACAAACAACTTCTTCCTTAGGGTAACTCTAAAAAGGGGTGTGTGGCCCTTATCCCCATTTTACAGATGGGGAAAATGAGGCATTGAGAGATTGTATCAATACAACTTCCCTCCAGTCCTACATGCTAGCAAGCGCTAACCATTGTGATCCACTGCCTTTGGCAGGATGGGTAAGTCCAGCTGGGGCCATCGGAGTGAGTACGTGATGAGCTCTAGCTCAGGCAGGTCATGGAGGCAGGATCTTCTCTTTCCAGGGTCCATTCAAGGAGCAGAATTCCGTTATCTTAGACCCAGATTTCCTCCAGTGCTTACTGTCTCTCGGGCAGCCTGTGTATCTGTGGCCTCTTAGCTAGGGGACTGGAAGTGACAGCCGAGACTTGCTCTGTGATGTGACGTCATGGGAATCTGAGAGCACAGAGGCTCTGAGGTTAACGCCGTGATAGTAATTATTGGCCTCAGAGCATGACGGGGAGGACGGGTGAGATAGCACAGGAGAGAGGTTGGCACGGTGCCGGGCACTCAGAAGGCACCCAGCATCGTGGTGACGGCTGGTCTCGTTTACTGTTTTGTAATCTGTCAGTTTGTAGGACTAGAACGCAAATTCTATACTCCAGGGGTACCTGATGGAGCTGGTTCTTGCAGGAGGGGAGCAGAGATGAATTAAGATTTGCAGAAACATGTAATGCAAGCCAGGCACCCCGGGAAGCACTTGATACATACCATCTCAATATCTTTGCTAGCAAGTCTAGGACCACGACACCCACTTGACGGATGAAGAGACTGAGGTTTCGAGATAAACTTGCCCAAGGTCATGCAGCCAGTAAGTAATGGAATTGGGTCCCATATGGTTTCCTGGTTTCTCCTGCTCCTCTCCTCTCTGTTCTCAGAATACCAGCCACAGGGATCTTGAGAGTGTAAATCTCGGCCAGGTTATTCCCCTACAAAAAATTCTTCTGTAACTTTCCTTGGCAATTAAGGTACAATTTAGATCCCTCCATGTGCCTAGCAAGGTTTTCCATGATTTGGTCTTTGCTAAGCCCTTGGTCACTATCTTATGCTTCTCTTTCCCACACAGACAAAGGTCAAGTCTTCCCCCCCCCCCTCCCGCTTCAATAATAATTGTATCAGTTAGCTATTGCTGCATAATTTATCCAGCCAAACATAACGCTGGATCAGTGACTTGGGCATGGCTTAGCAAGACAGATCTGGCTCAAGATCTCGTGAAGAGACTTCTCAGGTGGTCCAGTGGTTAAGAATGCACCTTGCAATGCCACGGACGTGGGTTTGATCCCTGGCTGGGGAGCTAAGACCCCACATGCTGCAAAGCAAATAAGCCCACATGCCACAACTACTGAGCCCATGCGCCACAACTGTAAATTCTCTGCCACAACGAAAGATACTGCATTACGCAATGAAGACCCAAGGCAGCCAAGTAAATATTTCTTAAAAAACGATCTCTTGAAGTTGCAGCTACCATGTCCACTGGGGCTGCAATCACCTGAAGGCTTGACTGGGACAGGATCCAATTACAAAATGGCTCACTCAAACAAATGATAAATTGGCACTGGTTGTTGATCGGAGGGAACTCAGTTTCCCTCCATTTGAGACTCTTTATGGGTTACTTGTTTGTGTTTATGACAACAGGCAGCTTCCTTCTGGGTAAGGAATTCAAGAGGGAGCGAGGTAGAAGCTACCATGTCTTTTATGACCTACCCTTGAAAGACATGGTCAGTCCATCCTTTCTGCCATATTCTAGTCTCAATGCAGGTTGGCCTTATCTGATGTGGGAGGAGACTCTACATGGTGTGAATACCAGGGGCTACCCTCTTCCTAGATCCCTAACCCTCTTTTCTTTGTGTGTCTTACTCATCCTTTAAACCTCAGCTTTTT
Source organism: Odocoileus virginianus (assembly GCF_023699985.2). NCBI lineage: Eukaryota > Metazoa > Chordata > Mammalia > Artiodactyla > Cervidae > Odocoileus > Odocoileus virginianus. The sequence continues at coordinate 56,108,643 of NC_069685.1, read as the reverse complement.
TTAAAAAAAGTATTTATTATTTATTTATTTATTTGGCTGTGCAGGGTCTTAGTTGTGGCATGTGAGATCTAGTTCCCCGACCAGGGATCAAACCCAGGGCCCCAGCATTGAGAGCTCAGAGTCTTAGCCACTGGACCACCAGGGGAGTCCCTAAACTTCAGCTTTTGAGCTCATCTCCTGTAAGAGACCTTCTCCAACAGCCCAATTTATTCATTCCACAATTATTTACTGGACATCTCTCAGGTAGCAAACACTATTCCAGGTGCAAGGATATAGCAGGCAGAGGTCCCACTGGACCTATTTTCAAAAATATCGTATATTCAGAACTTCCCTGGTGGTCTGATGGCTGGGAATCCACCTGCCAAGGCAGGGGACACAGGTTTGATCCCTGACCTGGGAAGATCCCGCATGCTGCAGGCAACTAAGGCCGTGGCCACAACTGCAAAATGTGCACTCTGCAGTCTCTGAAGCCAGCGAGCCTAGAGCCTGTGCTCTGCAACCAGAGAAGCCACCGCGATGAGAAGCCCGCACACTGCAACTAGGGAGTAGCCCAACTTTCTGGAACTAGAGAAAAGCCCTTGCAGCAATGAAGACCCAGCACAGCCAAAAACAAACAAACAGCCCTGGAGTAAACAAACATATCCCCTTCTCCCTCCAAACTGGGTGCTCTTTCCATCACACCTGAATTCTTTTCTGAGCATCACACGCTGTATCTTTTCAACGGGGATGGATTACATCATCTCAGTCAACTTCTTGGGCTTTCTCAGCAGGTCGCATGCAATAATGGATGTAAGTGGGACTTCCCTGGTGGTCCAGTGGTTGACTCTGCGTTTTCAAAAATGGATGTAAGAGCGTCATGTAACAAAGTGTTATGCCAGTGACCATGAGGATGGTCCTTGTTTTCCCTTCCCTCAGTCCTAGGGAGGGGTACCCCTCTTGGCTTTCTTTTCTGTGTTTCTCAGTCTGGCTGGTTTCCGTCTCCTTTCCTCCTTGGCTTTCAGGGATGCCATGTGGCTGCTTCATTATTCACAGTGGCGGCTGAATAATGGGATTGGTATTGGTTTGGAGGGAGGATGGGAAGGGGAGAGAAGTTTGCTACACCGTTTCTCTTTGCCTATTTTCATCTCCCTACCCCCCACCCCAGTTGTGATTTATTTCTGCTGTTGGCAGTCTTGCTTTCTGAAAATTCTTTCACTGGCATGGAAAGGGAGATTGATGATGGCAGGGTGTGTACATTTTGGGGGGTCCTTTTTGGATGTGGAAGCTAGCTGAACCACTGACTGCATATGGCAAAAGGGGGTAGGTAATTTGGGTGTTGAGAATTTCAGGGTGCCCATCTGTGCTCCCAGCCTCTGAGTTGAACAGTTATAATCTCTTAAACCTAACAGGCTTATGAACCTGCTATTCGTGCCTGCTATTTGTATGAACACATTCACTCCCAGGATCACCTTTAAAAGGTGTTCTTATCCACATTTTGCAGATGGGAAAACTGAGGCTTAGACTGGTGAAGGGCATTGTACGATTACATGGTTATCTATTCCTCCCTAACCAATTACCCCAAATTTAGTGGCTGATAGGCAACTGCTTTATTATGTTCACAGATTCTGTCGGTCAGAACTTTGGCCTGGTTCTGCTCCATCACGTCTGAGGCCTCAGCTTGGATGACCTGAACGGCTGGCAGTCATCTGAATGTCTAGGGGCCCAGAAACATCAAAGGCTGCTTCACTCACCTGTCTGGCACCAGGGCTGGGTGACTCAAAGGCTGGACTCACTGGAGACAGTTGATTGGAACAACTCCACATGGCATCTTCCTGCAGCTTGGGCTTCCTCACATCATGGCAACTGGGTTTCGAGTAAGACTATCTTAAGACTGAACACCTAGAACAAGAGAATCACATGGAAGCTGAATGGTCTTGTATGACCCAGTCTTGGAGTAGCCTGCATCACTTGCTAGAATAGAACGCAGGTCTAAAATCAAACTGGGATGCACAGTGTGGAAAAAGGACTAGGGCATTTCTAGAGGAAAGTCATCCCCCACTCCTACTTACTCTGCCGAAGGATGTTTATTGAATAGGCCACCCTAGGGATACCCCAGTCAAAATCACTCTGTGGGACTTCTCTGGTGGTCCAGGGGCAAAGAATCTCCCGCCAAAGCAGGAGACATGAATTCGTCCCCTGGTCTAGGAAGATCCCACACGCTGCAGGGCAACTAAGCTTGTGTGCCACAACTTCCAAGCCTGAGCGCTCTAGAGCCCATGAACTGCAACTACTGAAGCCTGTGCTCTAGAGTCTGTGCTCCGCAACAAGAGAAACCACTGCAAGGAGAAGCCCGCGCACCCCAACTAGAGTGTAGCCCCCCCGTTTCTGCTGCAACTAGAGAAAGTGCATGTGCAGCAACCAAGTCCCAGCACAACCGTAAATTAAAAAAAAAAAGATAAAGATCACTCTGAGATAGAAGTGTATCCATTACACACACACACACACACACACATTTTGTGGCAGGAAATAAACCCCAGTTCAATGTAAATCAGTAATGATGGTGATGTAATTCAGTCCCGATCCAAAGGTCTGAGAATCCGGGGGTGTGGGGGTCGGGGGCAATGATGTAAGTCCCAGTCCAAAGGCCCAAGAACAAGAAGCATCAGTGACCAAGGACAGGAGAAGACAAATGTCCCAGTTCAAACACAGAGCAAATTTGCCCTTCTTCCACCTTTTTGTTCTATTCAGGCTCTCAGTGGATTGGTTGAAGCCCATTCTCACTGGTAAGGGCCACTACTTTACCCAGTCCACTGGTTCAAATGTTAACCTCTTCCAGAAACACCCTCATAGACACACCCAGAAGTAATGTTTTATCAGCTCTCTGGGTATCCCTTAGCCTGTCAAATTGACACATAAAATTAACCATCTCTCTCTCTCACACACACACACACACACACACACACACACACACACAATTAACCATCACACCACCTAACGCTAGGTCATCATTCCCTCTTTTAAAATTTTTGGTTCCTCAACCAGGGATTGAACCCAGACTATTGGTAGTGAAAATTCAAAATCCTAATCATTGGACCGCCAGGGAATTCCCCATCATTCCAGTTTCATAACTTTTGCTTTTTTTAAAAATACTGCCTGAAATAAACAGGGGAAAATATATCTGCTGGAGGAGAAATATGCAAAATAAATGCAACTGGGCACTGAATTGCTGCCGGGGACCTAGAGATGAGGACTTTCCAGGTAGCTCAGTGGTAGAGAACCTGTCTGCCAATGCAGGAGACCGGGGTTCCATCCCTGGGTCAGGAAACTCCCCTGGAGGAGGAAATAACAACCCACTCCAGTATTTTTGCTCAGAAAATTCCATGGACAGAGAAGCCTGGTGAGCTACCGTCCATGGGGTCACAAAGAGTCGTACATGACTGAGCGACTGGGCACACACACTTCCAGGGACCAAGACAGGATACAAACTCTGATGTCAGATGGCTTCCCTGATGACAGTGATTTCATTCCAGAGCAAGTGAGGGTGGTGACATGACCTTAGGCAGCTGACCCAGAGAGGAGCAAAGCCAGGGCCTCACGGATGGGACCTGAAGAGGTCCAAAAGAGGAGTGCAGGCCTCAGGCAGTGTGGATAGTTGGCCCCTGGGAGAGGAGAATGGAGGGTGAGTTTACCTTCCATCTCCCCTTCCCCTACTGATTCCCCAGAACAGAGAAACAGGCCGGTGGGTGTTTTCATTCCCCAAGCCCACCCTCCGCTAGGGCATCTCTTGCTGGTCCTAGTGAGGGCCACACACAGACACAGAGATCTCTGAAATGGACAGTTAATTATCTCCAGGCCAGGGAGACCTGCAGAATTAGAGTTTTTCCGGACTGGACCAGGGCACAGGGGAGGCAGAGACCCTCCCCCACTGCCCCCTTAGGCACTCTCATTTCCTTGCCAGTTTTCTAGAAATCCAGGTCACTTTCAAAGCCTGGGGCTGCAGGCTGCTTGAGCATGGGGTCGTTTCCGAGGTCACTGGCTGGACAAGCAGGTCAATTTTAGCAGGAAATCTACATGTAAGTGATGCTGGTTAAGTGGGGACCCTGAACCAGGGAGTTCTGGCCTCTGTCATGGTCTGGTCTTTCCACTTCATTTTATACCTGGGGAGCCTGGGTCCTCCGGAAACTAACACTGATTACACATGCACACTCACATATAGGCTTAATAAATACATCCAAACGTCAGGTATGTGGGAGGCCCTTCCAAATAGATCTCATTTGCCATTCTCACAACCCAGAGGAGACTTGATAGATTTAGTTCTTTTTACAGCTTCCCATTTGATAAGTATTTTGGTTTTTTTCCCCTCACACATTTCCACCAGGCAGATTCCCATTTAATAGACGGGAAGACTGAGTGTTAGAGTGCGTAAGAGGCATGTTCGGGATTGCTCAGCTGGGAGCTGTCAAGTGGTACTTGAACCCTTCTCCTCTGGCCCCCAGTCCAGTCCTCTTCTCGATTTAACCTCAAACCTCGGAGCCCAAAGGGTTGCCTGACAGCAAGCAGCTCCTCTCTCTCACCTGGATTCCCGGTCAGGAAAGGAGGAAGCGCTGGGCCCTCCCTCCGTCCCACCCAGCCACCCACCCGAGGTGCCATTAAAGTTAATTGTTTTTACTGCCAGTTTTACTTCGTCTTGTAAATCTTTTTATGACATGGCCCAGGAACACCGAGCTGTGCGCAGAACTTGGGGACAAAATAAGAGCTGGAATACAGAAGCCTGGGTCCCACAATTACCTGGAGGTGGTAAGACAGGGGTGCCTTTGGTTCTTCCCTGACCCGCTATCGGTGGGTGACAGGTCTCTTCCAAGTGTGGCTAGGGCTGCGCCTGTGTGTGTGCATGCATGCTAAGTCACTTCAGTTGTGTTTGACTCTTTGTGACCCCATGGACCTTAGCCGGCCAGGCTCCTCTCTCCATGGGATGCTCCAGGCAAGAATACTGGAGTGGGCTGCCGTGCCCTCCTCTAGGGATCTTCTCGACCCAGGAGTCAAACCTGTGTCTTGTGCGGCTCCTGCTTCGCAGGTGGATTCTTTACCGCTCAGCCACCGGGGAAGCCCTAGAAGGCCGAGATCCTTTGCCCCTCCTCCATCAAATGGACAGGCGTCCCTCTTAAGCCCACATTGCGGAACCTGCCAGAATCTGAGGCCCCTAAGCTCTGATTCCAGAGCTTTCAGAAAGGGGGATGGATGGGGAAACTCCAGTGCAGAAAGTGGGGCGTTTGAGGCACTGGGTCTCTCCCAGCTTCAGGAACATGGATGTATTGGCCAAAGCGCTGAAAGGCAGTGTTGAGGTGGACACACATTCTAGGTTGTGACGGTCCTGCAGACCCAGGTCTTTTCCAGCTGTGTGTGTGTGTGTGTGTACTCAGCCGTTCAGTCATATCCAACTCTGTGACCCCATGGACTGTAGCCCACCAGGCTCCTCTGTCCATGGGATTTCCCAGGCAAGAATACTGGAGCAGGGTGTCATTTCCTTCGCCAGTCGTTCTCAAAATCTATTCCGGGCCAGCACTCCCAAACCTGTCAGAAATGCAAGTTCTTAGGCCTCACCGCAGACCTCTGGGGGAGGGACTTGGTAATCTGATTTCAACAAGCCCTGTGGGGGACTGCCATGCTCGCTAAGGGGAGAACCACCTGTAGAAAGAATACAGGCGCAGGCTTGGGAGTGAAGAGACTGGGTTTGAGTTCTTTTGCTAAAAATGAGGCTTTGGCCAGGAAACTGTAGGAACTCAGTGGCGGGGTGGAAGGGCTGGGAGGGGCAGGAGAGGAGTCGGGAAATAGGCCGCTTAGGCCTCCGGGGAGGATGACGACCAGGGAAATACACCAGAGCGCTCTCCCACAGGGCGACTGAGGTCGGAGGCCGAGTCCGACTGCGGGCTCTACCCCGGGGCCGATCCAGTTCAGGGAGGTCAGAAAGGCAGCTCGGAACGCGCCCAACCGGGACTGGAAACGTGTAAAACCCTCGGTTCAGCCCGATTCCGCCTCGTCCAGGCAGCTTTCTTGGGGGCACCCTAACCTCTCCGAATCTCAGTTTCCCTATCTTGGGGATCCCTGAGGCCGGAAGTTGTAGAAGCACCTAGGAAGCTACGGGGCCCTGCATCGGGACCAGTTTCCGGCTTTTCGCTCCCCGTAAGTGGTTACAGAAAGTCCCCGGGTCAAGATCCCGCCGGCGAGGGGCGAGGGGCGAGGGGCCAGGGGCGAGGGGCGAGGGGCTGCCGGGATTCCTGGCGGCGGCGACTGATCTTTTCCGAGAATCCTCCAATGGTGGTGCCTTCGGGCGGTACGAGAGGGGCGTGAGGTTAACTTCCAGGCTTTTCCTTAAAGCGTCCGGCGAATAACCCGGGGGTTTGCAGAGTTAATGAATTGCACTGGAGGCTGAGCGCGGGGACTCTGATTCCGAGAGCCCCGGCGCGGCTGCGGGGACCCAGTCCTGGAGCGCAGAGCGCAGGGCGCACCGCCTGGGGTTAGAGGTCGACCGTGGCCTTCTCCCAGGTGAAAGGAAAGGGTGAGGATGGGAGGATGGGAGGCGGAGGAGGGCTGGGAGGTGGGCTTTCTTGCCTCTGGAGGGTTCAATAGGCTTTCCAAGTGCTCTTTGTTTTTAAAATTATTTTCTATTGAAGTATAGTTGAATTGCAATGTTGTGTTCCAAGTGTTCTTTGAGCAAAATCCAAACAATGACCCGATCTCCAGTGAATGTCAGTGATGGAGTGCTCTTACCCTCGCTTGCCTTTCAGGACTGAGCTTTTGTTACATCCTGCCAGCAACATCCAGTGGCGAGGGTTCTCCCCAGGACCCCAGACCCAGCTTGGGTTTGAGCTCGGACCACTCTCCCCATCTCCTCTCGTTTCCAGCGGGCCAAGCTCATGGAAGGAGCGGGGACCAGAGAACTCTGACCTCCCCAGTTGGAGGAGATAGAGGTTGGGCCAATTTCTGCCCTCCCAGACCCCGGTCCGAACAGCTGGAGGGGCCTTGGCCTTGCCTGGGGGCCTTGGCTCACCCCCTCCCCTGCGGCCCCCCTACCCCATCCCTGCCAGGCTTTGAAAAGCGCCTTTTACGAACTTTTCCATTTTCCTTCTGGAGGCGTGTTTGTTCTCAGTCACCTCGCTCTGTTTTATGAGCTTCAGAGCTGATCTGCACGTTCTTCCCTCCGTGTAATTTCAATTTGAACTCTCCCCAGAGCGGCCTTTTCCCTCTTGTTGGCTGCCAAGTCGTTTGAAGGCCGCACAAACATTCTTCCTCTCTTGCGTCCCAGGGAATCAGGGTCTACACCCGCGAGGGTGGGCGGAGGCGGTTACCCCGAGAGTTCCGCTGGGTTGGAGCCCTTCAGCAGACGCCTTCCGATCGATGGCTGGCAAGGATGGACTGGGAGAAGGGAAATATTTGCATAACTGGCCCTGTGGCCCCTCTTTTTGAGGAATATGATGTGGTGTGCGTGTGTAAACACCCCCAATCCATATCTGAAGTCTTGGGAATGAAGATAGAGGAGGTGCACAGGGCTTATGGCTGCGGTGATGGGAACCGGCACCTTCTCTCTGTTAACAGCCTGGTTTCAATTTTCAGCTGGTCTCCTGGCAAGGCAGGATTATCCCCACTTCACAGATGAGGAAAACTGAGGCTGAGGTTGGTTCCCCATCCCACCCTGTTGGGATTCAAGTCTTAGTTTGAGTGAACCCTTTTCATAGCAATACTTCTCTGTACTTATCGCTTCCATCAGTAACTACTTAGGACAACTGCCCCTCCTTTGTTAAGTACCTAATCTGTGCAGGGCACCATTCTAAGCCCCTAGCTTTTTCATTTCTCCCAAATGTTTCTCACAGTGACTGTATAAACTATGTTCTTAACACATGATAGTAAAGTGTAGGCACAGAGACGCTGTCACCAGCCTCAGGTCACACACCAAGGGAGACCTGAGTCAGGAGCTGAACTCAGAAGCAGGCACTCCTGACCGTCAGTATCCTGCCTCTGGGACAGCCTCTCCCAGCTCTCTTCTGAGTCATATGAAAGAAATCCCAGGATTACTGACCCTGGGCTGCATTTTCCTCCCCAGGGTCACGCCGAGGCAAACAGGAGGATGGGGGTGGAACAAGGGTTACATAAGGCAGTAACTTCAAAGGTGGTCACCACTAGAATGCACAGCCTTGGCTCTGGGCGGTTAGCCAGCGGCACAAGTCTACACTGCGGGCTGTCCACCCACGGTCTCTCACCTACCTCTTTGTAGTCCAAGGACTGAGCTGCTGGTGGAGGCAACCGAGGGCTGGAGGTCTAGACGTTGAAAGTAAGGGAAACAGAGATCAGGTGTTGATAATCAGAGCAAAAATAATGATACCAGACGTTTTTATTGAGCACTTACTATGCTGTGCACAATATATGGTTCTATTCCCTTTAAAAGGCACAGAGAAGTTAACTCATTTTTTTCAGAGTCACACAGCCAGTAAATTCCTGGCTTCAGACACCCTCCAGTAGGGAGGAGGCCATTAGTGGGGGCTCACTTCATGTAAATTTGGCATATTCTGGTGGAAGCAGGTTCTGATTTTATCTACAGCACAGAATGAGAGGATCTCAGGGCAGTTGGTGCAGCCGGCATCCAGGTGGGGAAACAGGCCTGGCGAGGGGGCGGAGGATGTCCTGTAGGCCCACATCGAGTCAGGAGGGCAAACAGAGGTGGAACCCCCTGGTTCTGGGCCTCAGCATCTCCCTCCCATGCCAGGGAGCCTGCCACAGCCCTGAGGGAGGAAGTGAGGGAAGGGCCTGAGAGGGCCTGAGACAGACATGGCATTTTTCTTTTGTCCTCAGCTTACTGTGTGACTTTGTGGAAGTTGCTCAACCTCTCTGGGCCTCAGTTACTCCAACTGCAAAATCATGGTACAGGGGTTAGAGCATGCAGTTTGCTTTCATCATGCAGCATGTGGGACTTTAGTTCCCCAACCAGGAATTGAACACATGTCCCCTGCATTGGAAGCATGGAGCCTTAACCACTGCACCACAAGGGAGGTTCCCCAAAGGCTTCTTGATCACAGCCCAAGGATGGAGTATATGGGCTTCTACAGGATAAGTGGGTTCTAATCCCATCACTGGGATTCCTCTGAGGCCTCCGGCCCTTGGGACCACTGAGCCAAGGGTGCTGGTGGGGGGCAGGGCGGGGCTGGAGGGTGAAGGTCTGGGCTGGACTAATTGGCCTTGGCCTGGAGGGTCTCTAAGACCCAGTAGCTCTGGGTGCTAATGCCTGCATGTATATCCAGCCAGAGTGACTTATGTGAATACTTGTTTAAGGCCCACATAGACATGGTACACCCCTCCTCTCCTCAGCTTCCGCTCCTCCCCCTTCTTCTTTCTATTATTATTATTAGTGCTAGGGCTACACTTTTTCCAGCAGCACAGTAAGTCAGCTGTATTTCAATTTACTGTATACCATCGAGAGTCAGAGAGGTGAAGACATTTGCTCAAGGTGCTCAGCCAGTAAGTGGCCCAGAGACAGACAGGTAAAAATAGAGGGCAGACGGACTTCCCCAGCAGTCCAGTGGTTAAGACTCTGTGCTTCCAATGCAGTGGCCGAGAGTTCCATCCCTGGTTGGGGAACTAAGATCCCACATGCCACGCAGGGCAGCCAAAAGATTAAAAAAAAAAAAAAAATAGAGGGCAGAGGAAGTCGAGGGAGCAGGCACTGTGACAGAGGAGAGAATTCCCATCTCCTTGCCCTAAATCTGACACTGAACTGGATCATCCTTGATATGATCACAGACACCCAAAGACACCTGGGACACAGAACAGCCCCAGGAAGCGGGTTGTTCCCGGATCAAGGGCTATTCTTACTCTGTGATTCACAGCTCCAAAAACGTGCTGATGGCTGCTTTGGGGGCTGATTTATGTTGGTATCTCCATTCCTGGTAACTCCCTGGGGCAGCGGAGTATTTCATTCAGAGATCTCAGGCTTTCCTATTCTGTTCCAGGGAACTGGGAGGATAAGGTGTGTGCCAAGGTGGGCGCTAGTGCCCAGGGAGGCAGATGGAGGCAGCCTGAGGACCCAGCTGATGCCAGGATCTTGGGATGCAGGTTTCAGTCAATGTTATCAACTCCACCGGGAACCAGAGGCCTCACTGAGGGAGGCTGGAGGCAGGGGCAGGCAGCAGTGGATAAAACCACTGTGCCTTCAGTTAGTCAGATGAACCCTGGGGTATTATTTTATAGACCCAGAGAAGGGCTCTGCTTGGTCAAGACCACTCGAATCAGGGATGGAGTCGGGGCTGGAGTCAAGGGTGGGATCCTGCCTCCGAAGGCCTGGAACTAGCCTTTCCCAGCTTTCCTGTACCGGAGAGACGGCGGAGGAAGCGGTGGTGGTGGGGTGTCTCCTTCATGGCGCCCCCCTCCCCGCACCATGGTGTCGTCGGGGTGGTCCAGCCTCAGCCTCCCTGTGCCCTGGCGCTGCCGGGGCGGCGGCGCATTTTTCCACATCGTGGGCTGGAGAGATGGCCCAGCTTGCCTGGGCTGGGAAGAAGGAAGGGAAAGCAGGGCCTGAAGGGCGATGCGGGGGTGGGGGGAGCGTAGGAGGAGGGAGCTGCGAACAAAGGGGCCCCTCGCGCTGGATCAGGCAGGGCCGCAGAGTGACGATCCACAGGCGCACGCGGTGCGGCGGGTTCCGGGGAGGGCGGGGGCGCAGGGAGACGCAGAGACACAAACCCACACAGAAGAGAGTCCCAGGCTGAGGGGCGGAGGTGGACGGACCGGGATCGGGAGCGAGAGATGCGCAGAGGAGACAGAGGGAGGCAGGCTGGGAGGTTGATGGATGGAAGGAGAAACACCCGGCACGGAAGGGTACTGATGCGCATAGAGGAACACTGGGCAGAGAGAAAGCAGAGAGGAGAGAGACTCGGGGAGGGAGAGACCGAGACAGAGAGAGACCGAGAAGGAAGCCTAAACCAAGAGAGGCAGGGAGAGAGACAGTGGAGAGAAAACAAAGACCCAGAATCGATACAGAGATAGACAGACACTGTGAGTGGTAGAAACAAACAGACCTGGAGAGACAGAGAGACAGAGAGGAACTGAGCAGAGAGAGATGATCCAACTGGTCAACGAGACGTGTAGCCAACAGGGGACAGAAAACCACATCCACGCAAATTCACCTTGGCTGCAGGGATCTGAGGTCTCCTGTGCGATGGGTCCTTGGCTGTCCTGGGTCAGGGGACATTTGCCCCCTCCACGTCCCAGCATAAAGGTCTTTAGGGGTTAGTTTCTTTTCCAGATAAAGTGTTTTCTGTCAGTGGTTTAAATGACCTACCAACCCCAGCACACCCCATCTTCGATTTTTAAATGTCATCCTGCCACCCCTGGGGTGGGCATCTTGAGGGTGTGTCTATCCCCAGGCAGGGTCTTGGGGACACTCCTCAGGCCCTCAAGGGACTTTTTGTCTAGCTTCAGGGACACCCTTGCCTGCGCACACGAGTGTGCACAGGGTTATGCAACCTTCCCAAGATACAAGCATCTTCATCATGTTTGTGTGCACACACCTTCCTAGAAGCCCACCAGACACACACACACAACACTCACTGCAACACACATGTGTGAATTCACACATTCAATATTTGTTGAGGATCTATTACATGCAAAGTGTTAGACTCGGCATTAAAGATAGAAAATGGAGTAGGAAAATTTCTATTAAAGAAAATGGAGGAGGAAATGGCAACCCACTCCAGAATCCTTGCCTGAAACATTCAGTAGACAGAAGAGCCTGGTGGGCTGCAGACCTTGAGGTTGAAGAGCTGGATGCGACTGAACACGAAAGATAGAAAAACAAGACAATGAGAGGGATCTCTCAGTCTTCCTCTGTAGGCAAGGGTGTCAGGGAGGCTGCTGGGGCCCTGGGCGTGGGGACTGTCCTGTCTTTGAAAGTGTCCAGGGTTGAGGTCTGTGGTGTGGCAGAGAGGCAGCGCCCCCACTGCCATCAGGGCTGATAGCACCCACCTTAGTCTGGGTGAGGGGCCTCCCCAGGTATGTTTGTTGTTTAGGCACTGAGTTGTGTCTGACTCCTTTGCGACCCCACGGACTGTAGTCCACCAGGCTCCTCTGTCCATGGGAATCCCCCGGCAAGAGTACTGGAGTGGGTTGCCGTTTCTTTCTCCAGGGGATCTTCTCGACAGGGATTGAACCTGCATCTCCTGCATAGCAGGTGGATTTTACCACTGAGCCACCTGGGAAGCCCCTCCCAGAGTGTAGATTCTTTCTTTCTTCATCCTCAAAGCCTCCCCACTGATACGGGGATTCAGAGGACTGAGGGTCCTGTCCCCCCATCAAGTCTCAGGACTGTCCCCCATATCTGCTTCTCTGGGGGAGTCAGGCGTAGGAGATTGTCTCTTGCTCTCAAGTTGGGAGCACCCCCTCCCCCAAAGGGGATCCTGTGAGAAGTGGGGGAGAAGTTGGATTGCCTTTTATATTGGATTGGCCCAAAAGTTCATGTGGGTCTTCCCATAAGATGGTATGGAAAAACCTGAACCAACTTTTTGGCCAACCCAGTACTTGTCCCGGCATCTCGGGAGGGAATGCACATCTGTCCAGCTGGGCTGAGGGTAATGATCAAACCCAGTGACTGCTTCCAATGCTGGTTGGGTCTTTCTTTTAATTTCACTTCATACGTCCTAGTGATTGAATAGTGATTGAATGGGTCTCCGACATTGGAGGCAGATTTGATTGGGTAACAGTGAATGTTTATTGAGTGCCCACCACACCTGGGTGCTTTGCCAAGTGCTTTGCAGATACTGCCTGATGGAGGGCTCAAAACAGCCCTGTTACGTGGAATGGATGATCATGAGTCCCTTTGTACAGATGCAGAAACTGAGACCCGGGGAGGTCTCACAAGGGGCACAAGAAAGCTTGTGCCCCAAATAGTATGGCCAGAATTCACGCCAAGGCAGGCTGACTCCAGAAGTCAAGCTTTTGACTTACCTGGAGATCCAGTGGTTAAGATATTGTGCTTTGGCTGCAGGGGGCTCCAGTTTGATCTCTGGCTGGGGAACTAAGATCCTGCATGCCTTGAGGTGAGGCCAAAAAAAAAAAAACAGAAAAAAAAAAAAAAAGAGCAGAAGTCAAGCTTTTGGCTAATATCCACCCCTGGAGCAGATAGCTGTAGCCTATCTCTGCAGCCTCAGGAAGTGGGCAAGAGGGGGAATTTGTGTGTGCTTGCAAGTATGGGTGTCGTGGGTGGTGCAGATTTCCGGGGTCAGCCAGCAACTGCCCTGGGATTCCAATGGCAGAGGCCCAGGCTGGGGAGAACTTTCCAAAGGCCAGCCGTTTCCTCTGGGCTGCTCCGGGGCCTTGCCTGGGCCCACCAGCTCATTTAAGCTCTGCTCTGGTCCTGTTGCAGCACTACATAGTGGCCGGCTCCGCGCCCAGTTTGCCTGCCGTGTAACAGGATAGTTTATATTATACCGCCGAGCAGAAATAAAACTACTGACTCAAACATTGCAAACAGATGCCGCCGGCCAGAGCCCAGGGTCCGCGGCCAGATGCTGTTCTGAGAACCCTGGGAGGGCAGAAGCCGGGAGCCTGGTCCCTCCAGACCCTACAGGTTGGGGAGGGGGCCGCTGCAGGAGGAGGTGTGGGGGCGCTGCTAAGGGGCTTTCGGAAATGGAGGGGGGCAGGAAATGAAGAAGGAAAGGGGGGCCCATCTTTTCTTTCTCAAATTTTCTTCATGAATTCAGCCAGTTCGCCACTTGAGACCTGCCAGTTTCTGGATTTTAATGGCTTTTTTCTCCCAGGCAGAGGTGAAAGAAACCCGGGAAGCCTCCTGGAAATCCCATGTGAGTTCTCCTCAGATACCCCCAAATAAACATGCTCTGAGTGCCCTAAACCCCCCTCCAAGAAGATTTTTGCCCCTAAGCGCTCGAGAGAGTTCTAGAACTTCCATCTCCTAATTATCTCCCCCAGCCCCACCCATGTTTGCTGCTTCATCTGCTAGACCGCGGTCACCAGGACCTTCTTAAAACCTGCCAAGTCCTGCTCTTTCTCCCACACCTTGAGTGGCTCCTCACTGTCCACCGTAGCGCTCCTCAAAGGGCAGTCTGAGGAGGGCTCGCGTCAGAATTCCCTGGGGTGGTTCCCAGGGCCCCACCCCTGGGTTAAGGAATCCACCGCTTTAGGGGCCTAGGAATCTGCATTGTAAACAATCTGAGAGGCTTTCTGGAAGGAGACTAGATGTAATTATTTGTTTAGAAAAATGAGCACATTGTAGAGTCAGTAAGGTGATGTCGCGTGGAAAGCGGGTGCAGCTCTTTTCATGCTGTTTATTCAGCAGGTGTTTGGACTACCTACGGCGCGCCGGGCACTGAGCTAGGGGCTGGATCCCTGGGATCCAGTCTAGACAAGGTAAGTGAGGTTCTGGTTGTCTTGTATTTCCAGTGACTTGGCAGAAAGAAGAGCTGGATGATGACTAGAAGGTTTCGAAGACATCATGGGGAGACATCTCAGGAGGGAAAAGTGAATTATCCACAAGGATTCAGGGGCGGTGCTCCTCATCAAAGGTTGGTGTCAGGAAAGACTCTGAGGTCAGAATCCAGACACGGAATTGAAGGTGCTGATGAGCTCCCCAGCAGCACAGACTTTGGGGAGAAGGTGAGAAAAATGAGGAAATGGGGCGCCCCTGCTTTCTCATCTGTGCGTGTCTCCTGCACACTCTGAAGGCAGGGACCTTATCTCCTCATCTTCCGCGTAGCCCCTGGAGGTGCCCGCAGTGGTCTGGAAATGTTTGTGGAATGAATAAAAGTAGGGTGGTAGGAGAGGAAGGGGGAGATGAAAGACAAAGAGGAGAGGAAAGAACAAAAAAAGAATGAATAAGGAGGGCTTTCCCTGGTGGACCAGTGGTTAGGACTGTGAACTTACACTGCTTGTGGGGGCATGGGGGTCCATCCTCCGGTTGGGAAATGAAGATCCTGCATGCCTTGAAGTGCGGCAAAAAAAAAAAAAAAAAAAAAGAATGAATAAGGAGATAGAAAAAGAGGGGAAGAGATGACCAGGCCTCCTGGTTAGTTCATAAACCCCAGATGTGATTTGGAGTAGGAGTGAACACAATGTATGTGTGCATGAGTGTGGGTAGGAATAACGCCCTCGAGAATATGAGAGTCTGTTCTTAGAAACCAAGGCATCTAAGAACACAGAAGTGGCCCCTTCCCTGTGGTCCATTGTCTCTTGGGGGGGGAGGAGAAGGGAGAAGAGGCTGATGTAAAAACTGGGGATGGGAATTCTCTGGTGGTCTAGTGGTTAGGACTCTGCGCTTCCACTACATGGGGTTGGGGTTTGCTCACTGGTCTGGGAACTAAGATCCCACATGCCTTGAGGTGTGGCTACAAAAAAAAAAAAAAAAAGGAATTAAGAAAAATATTGGGGGTGACAGTGGGCATGTGGAGCTGACCTGGCTAGAGATTCATATCAGTGAGGGCAGTCACAGAGGCTGCCAGGGAAAAGGCAATGGTGTGTGTGTGTGTGTGTGTGTAACAGGCAGAGACTTTCAAAGCAATCAAAATAACTCTGACGAACACTCTCTCCTACCCTCTCCCTCTCGAACCCCATTTCCTCCCAGTTGAGGCTCAGGGCAGACATGCCGGAATGTAATTCTAAGAGGCAGGGGAAGCCTGAGCAATTATTTTTACACTAAAATAAAAAAGTTTTTTTTTTTTTAAGCCCTCAAAGATACAGGCATGCTTCAGGCTCAAGACTCGGTGGAGGCCCTGACCACCCCATCCCTGAGCGTGCCTCCCCTCCACCACCCCCATATGGTCTGGCCTCTATCTTCTGCCCGCCTGTGACAGACAGACCAGGCCAGGCACCCCCCAGAGACCACCCCCTCCCTAACCGGAGGCCTGTCCCCTCTGAAACTGATCCCGGGTCTTTGGATCTAATTTGTTTCTCTGTCTGCTGGGTTTGGGAAGGGAGGGGGGGGTCTGGCCTGGAGACATAGTGGTCACAGGTGACATCAATCATGTCTGCGTCTTCCCAGGGACGGGGGTAGGATATCAGAGAGGTGACCAAGCATTTGCCACATGATTCAAATCATCTCAGCATTGATTAATTGGGTTCATCCTGAGTTTCTGAATCATAACAACTGTTTTTCTCCTTCACCTAACGTCAACAGACCCTTAAAGGGGAAGGATCCATTTACCCGCGGCATGTGGTGCGTTGAACGGATCAGCTCCCATTAAATGTTAAATACTGGATGCGTCTTAGACAAACTCGATTTGCTCGGGATACTTTTCAAAGGTTGGGCGATGATTAGACATCTCTCTCCCCGCCTCGCCCCTTCCTCTCCGGCTTTTTCCCCGGGATGTGTTTTGGCTTCAGCCTCTGGCAGATGGGATGCGGGAACGTGTGGGCTGATGCAGAGGGTCCTTGGGGGTGGGGGGTGGAGACGGGGGGCGGCTGAGCCCCCACAGGCTGTTTAAGAGAGATACAGTTTCTGAAAAGTTTAATAAGGCAGAAAACAATCCGGATGCCAAATTTGCCTTCCAAAAGCTAAATATCCGGAATGTTTCCTGCCCCTAAATGAAGGAGAAAACAGCATTTCCCAAGCCAAAAAAAGAAAAAAGAGAGAGGCAGTTTTCTAGAGAAGAGAAATTATGTTTTTGCACTGGTATGGGTTCTGAAAGCTAAATAACCCAGTATGCTCGGCCTGGAAGCAAAATCCAGCTCTGAGGTGATCAGTCTGTGAGTGGAGGGGTCAGGGAATAAAAAAGCAAAAACAAAGTTCAGGTGAATTTCTAGTTGTCTTTCCTACATATGAAAGGAGATGCCCACCTTGGTGACACCAGGTGACACAGGGCTGTGTCACCTGGGACAAGTCACTATGTTTGAATCCCAGTTTTCTGACATCTCACTTTATAGAAAGAGGATGAATCCTAGTCACTGATCTGTTGAGAAGTTTAGATGAAAGAAGGTTAATGAAATAGCTCAATAAATGCAGAGGCTTGATAGGTTAAATGGTGTGTGTTGAAGGTAGGGACGGGGCTATGGCTGGAAGACCCTGGTGCATTGTGTGTGTGCATTCGTTTGGTTCACAAAGTTTCAAAATTTAGACGCGCTCCAAGATTTCACCAAGGGGACAGTTTTGGCTGCGATAACTGGTGGGAAACCTGGCAATGGAGGTCAATCTGTGAGTGTGGGCTTGGCAGCCTCCAGTAATGTTGGAAGAGTGAACTGGAAATTGATTATCGTGTCTGGAAGGTTCTCAGGGAGAGTGGAGGCTCTTCACCCCCAAGAAGCAAACCTCCCGGGAATCTCCCCATCAGCAGTATTTTTGTCTTCTAACACCACGTTCAGATACTTGAGGTGACCTGTGTCCTCTGGGACGCCAGTCTCGTCCTTAGTGACGGACAGAAGGTGACTGAGGCTTTGGACAGGTTCACCATCTACTGTGGCTCTGGGTTAGGGTGAATCTTCCCTGCCTGAGCCTTGTTTTCCCGACTGCTGCTGTTGCATCTGCTAAATAGTTTTGTGGAGTGACTGGGCTTTCCTGGGAGACATCGAAGGGGGTAGATAGATCATAGGGGGAGAAAGAGAGGCAGAGGTGGAAAGAGTCCAAAGACGGAAGGAGACGACAGAGAGACACCCAGACACAGAGGGAAAAACACAGGAGAGAAAAGGACAAAGAGGAAGGGAGAGGGGAAAAAAAGGAGAGAGAGACAGAGAGAATTACCCCCACCTAGATAATACAGAGGAAAGGAGCCAGGAGAGGGTCAGAAATACCTGGCCGTACCTGCAAAGAGAAACAGAACCACAAAGACACAGTCCTACAAGGAAAAAGACAGAATATACAGAGAGCTAATGAGTAGGCAGATGTGATACTTGAATTGTCATATCTTGGACTAGTAGGTGACTGATCCTGACTCTCTTTTCTCTCCTAGAATGTGGAATTCCCTATCAGCATCACCAGGCCTTCAAAGTCCCTTGCTTGCCTGGTGCCCTGGGGGCCACTGCTGGGATATCACAAAGTAGACCTCAGGGCTGCGAGGCAGGATTACATCAGGGGAGGGATGGATGGCGGGGGTGGGGGGAGGATCAAAGGCATCCAGGGCCCTGGCTTCATTGGCAGGACTCCCAGTGGGGCCCACAGGCCTGAATTCCTGGCGGGACCCCCAGGAAACATTCTGATGGGCAGATAGAGCCGTTCTAACCGCAGGCTGCCTTCTCCCTCCCCCTCTTCCTTGTCCTCTGGTTTGTTCCTTGAAATCAGAATTGGGGGTTGCTGAATGCTTCACCCGACTCCGGACAGCAGGGTCTGCTCTTCTAAGGTATCCCCATTCATTCTCGAGTCTCAGTTCCCTTGTGTGTGAAATGGACATTCTAGTAACAGGCGGGGATCCCGAGTTGTCTGAAGACTCAGTGGAGTGATGTTAAGTATTCAGGAGGGAAAAAGAAGAAGGAGAAGGGGAAGAAGAAGAGGAAGAAGAATATGGTGAAAGGGAATTCCCTGATGGCCAGTGGTTAGGATTTGGTGCTTTCACTGCTGGGGCCCAGGTTCGATCCCTAGTCCAGGAACTAAAATCCCGCCAACCAAAACAGACAAACAGAACCCCAGTGTTTTGTTTGTTAAGTGTTCAGGAGGCAGAAAGATGTGCTGTTTTGAAGTGAGACACTCTTGGGTTTAAATCAAGCTGTCTTTCCTATAGTTGTTCAGTCATTAAATCGTGTCCAGTTCTTTGCGACCCCATGGGCTGCCGTACGCCAGGCTTCCTTATCCTTCACTATCTCCCTAAGTTTGCTCCAACTCATGTCCATTGAGTCAGTGACGCCATCCAGTCATTCTCATCTTCTGTCGCCCTCTTCTCCTCTTGCCTTCAGTCTTTCCCAGCATCAGGGTCTTTTCCAATGGGTCAGCTCTTTGCATCAGGTGGCCCAAGTCTTTGAGCTTCAGTTCCAGACTTTTCCTGAGACTTAGTCTTCTGCTGTGTAAAATGGGGATCCTAGAAAGATGTCTCGCTGCATAGCCATGGGCTGTAAACCATCACCCGTGCTCAGCCGAGCCTGGGGCCCGGTGCCTAGGAAGCACAGGGCCCATGGCGGCTCCAGGAGACAGAAGCCAGATTGCTGCCGAGACAGGGGGTAATATATGGCATCTAACTCCAGCCGAGAATTGAATTCAACCTCAGCTGGAGAATTAGAACATTGTGATTAGAAACAAGAGGGGAGAAGGGACAAAACAAGCTGTCTTCAAGTGCATGATGACAGAGCACAGACTCTCCTGGCAGCCCCGGGGGTGGGGGTGGGGGGGGATGCTGGAGAAAGACAGGGCAGATCATATTAATAACAATAAATTATATCTGCACGGTGATTTATGGCTCTGATGCGCTTCCTATTTTGTTATAGTAAGTGCCTTCGGAAGGGCGGACTCCTCTGATGACGGTCACAGCCCTTTTAATGTTGTGGCTGCTGTTAATGACAGTGGTGTGATCTGTGTTATCATTGATGTGATTTCTCCTAGTTTTCAAATTGGGGAAACTGAGGTTCAGGGACAACGGGTAGCTGGCCCAGGGAAAGAGTTGGCCCAGGATTTAAATCCAGGTTTTGTCCTCCTGGATCTTTGCTGGCTGCTTCTTGGAAATGAGAGTCTCTTTTCGGTGCTGCCATTTTATCTCCTCTGCGCCCCCCGGGGAGTTTCAGTTTATTCTTTCTCATGGCAGACAATCCAGTCGTCTCTGCTTGTCATCCAATGGTGAAGAGGCACAGAGATTCCTCCTGTTGAACCCCGAGGTCTTCCATCTGCCTAACCCACCAGCACTCCATCTCCACCCTTTATTCTCACTGGTGGGAATTCCCAGCAAAGAAGGCGTTCTCTCCAGCAGCTGCCCATTGTGGGGCGGGCACGGGTGACTCGGATATGGACTTGAACTTCCAAGTTCCCCCCACTTAGCTGGCTTCACGTCTCTCTTTGAACCCAGCAGTAGCTGGTTCACCGTCCTCTCTCCCTCTCACCTCCTGTCCTTCCCTTCAGGAAACCTGTAGTCCCGATGAACGACCGCGTTGATTTGGGGACCAGGTTCACTTGGTGTTTGCAGAGCGAGCTATTTCAAGAATGTGCAGATTCAGTCCTGGAAATGGCCTAGGAGGAGACTGGCTGGGCTTCAGAGCAGCAGAACAAATGAGCTCCCCCGCCCACCCGCCCCCCGCTCCTTGCACCCCATCCTGCCATTTCCTTTGTCTCAGTCCAAAATCCCCCTTTACATGGTCCCGGAGGCTTCCTAATAAAATAGAACTGTAACTTTATCTAAGACGAGTGCAGCACATGTAGAATGGATAAGGTGTAATTAATAACAGAAAATAATGTTTCCCCCCTCCTGACCTCTCACCCCTATATAAGTGTCTTAAGTTTTATGGCAGCTGGGCCCAAAATGAGTGTGTGTATGCATGTGTGTGTGTACGCCCGTGTGTGTGTGTGTGAGTACGCCCGTGTGTGCGTGTGAGTGTGTGGTGCATGTTCCAGTGTGTGTGTCTGAGCTGAGCCTATGTGGGGCCAATACGTCTGTCTGCTGAGTATTCACCTAGCCCTGACTGGAATTGGTTTATGTTTCTGGGTAGACTGGCCTCTCGCTGAACCCAGGCACTGCCTGAAATTGATCTGATTCCTTGAAGTCCAGATTTGGTCTAGTTCTTGAAATACCTTGTATCTATTTCTATGCAAAACTTGGGGGCAACGCAGAAGCTGAAGAATGGAAAAACTAAAGGGGTGAATGTGGGTGTGTACACACACATAATCTTTTAGATGATCTAGTATGTTTCAGAACCCTGGTGGATTCTGAGGAGGGCATATTGATACTTCTTTGGGCAGGAAACCAAGACCTACATTGGCCTTGATGCTGTAAACCATGGGACAAACAAGGATCTCCTTATGCAAAATGCTCTCTTAAGCAATTGCATCTCATGTGGGGCTTTGCAGGTGGCTCAGTGGTAAAGAATCTGCTTGCGAATGCAGGAGCCGTGGGTTCAATCCCTGGGTTGGGAAGATATCCTGGAGGAGGAAATGACGATCTGCTCCACTATCTTGCCTGGGAAACCCCATGGACAGAGGAGCCTGGTGGGCTTTAGTCCATGGGGTCAAAAAAGAGTTGGACATGACTGAGTGACTGAGCCCTGAGCATGCTCTTTGTCATGTAGCATCATCCACCCTGTTCATCTGAGAAAGAAGTGTGCTTGGCCCAGTGGGGTAGGGGCTGGAGGAAGCAGGACAAAGGATGAAGGGACTCCCATTTCCAGCTCACCACAGACTGTTGTCTGCTGTGGAAATTGAAGGGCACATGCACCCATCCCGTTTGTCTTCATGGAGCTACAGCTACGTTCCCCTCAAGTAGTATTATCTTGCTTTAAAGGTCGCTGGGCTGGCCCGAGCTCTTGGTTCCTCATGATTCATTACGTTTGATGCTCAACTGTTGGAGAAGTCTCTGCAGCGCCAACCTCCGGGTTAATGGAAGCCACACCAGCCGCGAAGCCCGGTGGCTTTGAATCCTCCCAGGATGGGGAAGCCTGGGCAGGACGCAGGGAGCTGCCTCTTTTGATCAGCAGCACTGATGTGAACCCGAGGTCACGCATGTTGGGGGCCCTGTGAGTGAGTCCTGTGAGACAGCGGCAACTGGGCCCTCCATCTTCCTTCCCTTCCTTCCCACCTCAGGCCTGGGGAATCTTGTTTTCCCTGGTTGCTCTTCTCTGGGCTGACTTTTCCGGGACCCCTAGGGCACCAAAGGTACTTGGGTTGGGGGGGAAGATCTGGAGCCTTAAATCATTTGAGAGGACCCCTCTGTCTGCCCCTCTGGCCTTCCTTTCTTCCATTTCTGGCTCTTTCAGGCGAAGATAAAACCAATCCCTACCCCCCCTTCCCCCTCCCAGGGAACGCCGGCTCTCCGATGTTAGGTGACAGGCTGGATCTGAAGGGAGATCTCTTTCTCCCCGGGGGAGTCGTTGGGATGTTGAGTTCTTTTATGGACATGCTTGAACTCCAGAGAGCCCCCAAACTGACAGCCACCTCTGCTCAATTGATCGTATATTTTCCTGACATTCTGTCATTCCATCAAACTTGCCCAAATGCTTTGGCCTGCCATATTTTTATGATCCTTCTTCCAAGAGAGGATCCGTGGAGAGTGGGTCAGCATGATTTATCTCCCAGGAGAAGGGATGGAGAATTTCTTATCTCTGGTATCAAGAAGTGGGATTTCCCTCTTATCACCCTGTGTCTTTTGCTTTGGGGTTTTAAATGCGATACCAATGGGTTGGATTAAGCAATTCAGGGAGTTCTTGAGGCTTCCAGCTTCAGAAAGTTGATGATGACCAGGAATTGAGGACTCCACCGTCTCCTAATTTTACATCCTCCTAGTTATTTAAAATCACAGGAAGCCAGTCCTGGAGTTTGTTGTTGGGACCAGAAGATCTTGATTGGATTAAAATATTTCCCAAGGGGAGGTTTGGAGGCTTTGGCAAAGATAATGAGAGGAGTAGCTTTTCAAAAACAAAACTTGAAAAATTAAGCAAGTAATATATATTCATTACTGGAAAAAAAGTAGAAAAGACAGATAAGGAAAAAAATTACCGGTAATCCCACCCCATGGGGCTTAGTATTCATATATTACCATATATCTTTCCAGTCTTCTGGGTATGGTATATGCTTTCTAAACGAAAATAAAGAGATTGCATATGTTGCTAACGACAGCTTTTATTCACAAAAATTATATATACCTGTAAAATATTCAAGTAATATGGAAAAGAACAAAACCACCACCAACAGAAGCTCACATTGCAACCACTATCTACCTTCAGGTGACTATCTTTCTAGATACTTCTTTCCATATTGTTTGATAACTGCTTTAAAACTTTTAAAACTTCTTAATGTAGGGAATTTCCTGGTGGTCCAGTGGTTAGGATTCTTCACTTCCACTGCTAGGGACTCTGGTTTGATCCCTGGTTTGGGAACTAAGATCCAACCAGCTGCCTGGTGCAGCCAAAAAAAAAAAAAAAAAAAAGTGCTATTTGGCACAATTATAAAAAAAAAAATCTTAAACATAGAATTCACTTCTTCTTGCCAATAATTTTGTCTCTACACCATTATTTCTTAGGGGTAGATTGTGTTCCTTTATAAAGATGCACCAAGGTTTAGCTAATATATAAAGAAGGCTGAGTGCTGAAGAACTGATGCTTTTGAATTGTGGTGCTGAAGAAGAAACTCATGGGACTCCCTTGGACTGCAATGAAATCAAAGCAGTCAATGGGAAGGAAATCAACCCTGAATATTCATTGGAAGGACTGATGCTGAAGCTGAAGCTCCAATACTTTGGTCACCTGATGTAAAGAACCGACTCATTGGGAAAGACCCTGATGCTGGGAAAGATTGAAGACAGGAGGGGAAGGGGGTGACAGAGGATGAGATGGTTGGATGGCATCACTGACTCTGTGGACATGAGTTGGAGCAGACTCAGGGAGATAGTGAAGGACAGGGAAGCCTGGTGTGCTGCAGTCCATGGGGTTGAAAATAGTTGGATATGACTTTAGTGACTGAACAATGACAATCCCTGCCACTGGGCAGTTAGATTATTTCCAGTTGTTCACAAAGACCTCTTCTCAAAGATTAGTTGATGTTTTGCAAACACTCTATCAGGTGGAATATGTGTCCCACTCACAGCGCATTAAACAAAGGTGTACCACACCTTTGTGTGGTACTCACAGCCCTGTATAGCAAGAAAGAAATTTGAATCCCCTAAGACAACCTTTGGTTGCAGAAAGCCTGACTAAACAGTCCTTTAAACAAGGAGAGGGTGTTTGTTGTTGTTCTTTCCCTCATATGTGAATAGTTCAGAAGTGGGCTGCCTTATGAGATCATCAGGATTTGGTTTTGTCTTTTATCAGTCCATCATCCTTAGCATTTGGCCTTTTTGCTTGTGCCTGTCTTCCTCATGTTCAAATATGGCTGCCTCAGCTCCAGGCATCACATCTGCATTCAGACAGGAAGGAGAAAGGGATGGCATCAGAAAGGTATCTTCTTTAGTCTTTCTCCTTGATGAGAAATCAAAACTCTCTGCAAATCCTCCTGGCAGACCTCTGCTTACAATTTCTAGCCCAGACTGTGCCCCACGGACTACCAAGAGGCCAGAAAGGTGAATCTTTTCTTTTTTAAACTGAGCATGCATGTGTAAAAGACAGGAAGGGAGAAGCCTATTGGGAATAGCCTTGTCTGGGGGCATTGCCTCCACTTAACCACTCCCAACCCATTTACTCTGACATCCTGCATCTCACCTGCCTCTTACCATCTCCAATCCCTACTCCCAACTCTTCTCATTTTAGTCTGGCCTCTTGGTTGGGAGACGCATTTAGACTCCTCCATATTGGACTGGGGTTTCCCATGTGGCTCAGTGGTAAAGAATCTGCCTGCAATGCAGGAGCTGCAGGAGACCTGGGTTTGATCCCTGGGTTGGGAAGATCCCTTGGAGGAAGAAATGGCAACCCACTCCAGTATTCTTGCCTGGGAAATCCCATGGACAGAAGAGCCTGGTGGGCTACAGTCCTTGGGGTCACAAAAGAGTCGGACATGATTTAGCGACTAAAACAACACGCAACATGCTGGACTTGGCTTTTCACTCAACTTTGCCCGTGTTAGCAAGATGCTCTCTAGTCTGTTAAGTGCTGGGTTGTTGGAAGACTTGCTTGTGTGAAGATGGATTCAGTGCTGGGCTCTGCAGTTCTGGGGCCAGGAATTCCTTCTCTGAATTCCCAGCCTCCAGCCGAGGCACTTGGCATAATTCATGCTTGTGAAATCCAAATAGAGGGAGGACAGTGGAGTGTCTTTGTAAATCACAGTGATTTCACAGACGTGATAGAATCAGACCTGATAAAGAATGGCCTGAGTGAGATTTTCCCAGGGGGCATCTCTTCAGTGGCCTGTGCTTAATTCTTGATTTGGGATACTTTTCGCAAGAGGAGACACTCTATGGCATTAAGATCCTGCGTCTTTGGACTTCCCTGGTGGTCCAGAGATTAAGTATCCACGTGCCTGTGCAAGCGACATGGATTTGATCTCTGCTTTGGGAAGATTCCTTAGTCAAGGCTATGGTTTTTCCAGTGGTCATGTATGGATGTGAGAGCTGGATGGTGAAGAAAGCTGAGTGCCGAAGAATTGATGCTTTTGAACTGTGGTGTTGGAGAAGACTCTTGAGAATCTCTTGGACTGCAAGAAGATCCAACCAGTCCATCCTAAAGGAGATCAGTCCTGGGTGTTCATTGGAAGGACTGATGTTGAAGCTGAAACTCCAACACTTTGGCCACCTCATGCGAAGTATTGACTCATTGGAAAAGACCCTAATGCTGGGAGGGATTGGGGGCAGGAGGAGAAGGGGACGACAGAGGATGAGATGGCTGGATGGCATCACTGATTGATGGACTTGGGTTTGGGTAGACTCTGGGAGTTGGTGATGGACAGGGAGACCTGGCATGCTGCGATTTGTGGGGTCGTGGAGAGTCGGAAACGGCTGAGTGACTGAACTGAACTTGAGAAGATTCCACATGCTGCAGGGCTGTTAGTCCTGCGTGTTGTGACTACTAAACCCTAGTGTTGCAACAAGACAAACCACTGCTATCAGAAGCCTGAGCACCATTAACTAGAGAGTAGCCCTCTCATGCCTCAACTAGAGAAAACCTGCTCATAGCATCGAAGACCCATGGCAGCCAAAAATAAACAAATGAATCAAATAAATAAACAATAGCAAAAAAGATCCTGCATCTTTGAGAATGCTGCTTTTTGGCTAGATATCATGGAATACCATTCAGGTGGAACACACTCCATTTTCTCTTGGGAGGATTTTATTTTATTTTTTTACCCTACAACCCCAAAGATCCTTAGGTGAAATATAACATTGTTTGGAGAGTCTGTGATCAGGTTTTCTGTGACTCTGCAGCTCAGCCAGATCTGGATCCATGAGGATGGTTTCATGATTTTGTTTACCAAAGTGAATCCATGGTCTAGACAGGATGGAAATAGCTAGAGGAACCTATTCTCCCAGGTTTATTTGTCAAATAAAACTGGGGGCAAGGATGGAAGTTGGGGGGAAAAGTGAGGCCATAAAGACAAAAGTATAAATAGGAGAAGAATTAGCATCCTTTGTGAGGGTATTGTGTGCCATGATCCGAGGGAGGGCCTCTGCCATCTACTAGCTAACTTAATCCTTGCGATGGTCACTTGATATAGTGTTCTGGATATGATTGCATTGTGCTATGTTTAGTCGCTCAGTCATGTCTGACTCTTCACAACCCCATGAACTGTAGCCTGTCAGGCTCCTCTGTCCATGGGATTTCCAGGCAAGAATACTGGAGTGGGTTGTCATGTCTTTCTCCAGGAGATCTTCCTGACCCAGGGATTGAACCCAAGTCTCCGGGGTCTTCTGCATTGGTAGGTGGATTCTTACCAGGAGATCTTCTCGACCCAAGGATCAAACCTGAGGCTGTGGGATCTCCTGCATTGGCAGATGGATTCTTTACCACTGTGCCACCTGGGAAGCCCAAAAGTGCCAGAGGTAGATAAAATTAAATACAATTTTACAGACAGAAAAGTGAGGCCAGAAGAGGTGGATGACCCATCCAAGATAGCACACAAAAATATGATGCAGGGCCAGGATGGAGCCGACGGTTATGGAATCGAGAAAATGCAGAAGACTACATATGAAATTGTGAATTTATTGGTGTAACAAGAAGAAATAAGATCGTTTCTTGTTTGTCGTTGTTGTTGTTCAGCCCCTAAGTTGTGTCCGACTCTTTGTGACCTTGTGGACTGCAGCATGCCAGGGTTTCCTGTCCTTCACCATCTCCAGGAATTTGCTCAAACTCATGTCCATTGAGTTGATGATGCCATCCAATCATCTCATCCGCTGTCTCCCCCTTCTTTGCTTGCCCTCAATCTTTCCTAGCATTAGGGTCTTTTCCACTGATGCTCTTGCTATCAGGTGGCAGAAGTATTGAAGCTTCGACTTCAGCATCAGTCCTTCCATTTCTGGTTAAGAGATCATTAACAGTTTAGGTTCAGTGCAACCTAAGCCATTTACTGAGGGAGAAACTGACTCCTTGCTGGGAGGCTGTAGGCTATTGGACTGAACATACCATTAGTCGCAGTGTAATCAGCTGGGTAAATATTGGTGAAATTGGGTGATTCTTCTCAGAGTTGGGTAATCCTGGTTTTGAGAGGTCAATCAGTCCAGCTCTTAGCCTTTTAGCAGAAACTCTCATCAACCTCAGTGGACTCAGAGGTCAATCTAAGTTTTGAAGGTAACAACTGATATGCTCCTAGCACTTGATTTTTACTGAGGACCTTCATATGCAGTGTCTCCCTAATTTGAAGATGCTCTTAGAACTCTTCCATGGACCAGGGATATATCTTTCTCAGTCCCACTGGATAATAGCTTACATGGATTGAGTACTTATGAGGTGTTCCGCAGGGCCTGGGGTTCTTTATTCTGGTTACAATCATCACAATACTTCTCTGGGGGAAGGATTAATATTCCCATGTAGCAGATGAGGAAACTGAGGCTAAGTAACTCATGCAAGGTCACCTAACTTAAAAGGGCACAGTAAAGATATGGACTTAAGCCAGCATGGTTCCACCCTTATCCTTTACAACAGCCGTGTCCTCACTTTGAGCTACGGGCCATGGGTCCATTCCAGTGTGCTTGTCAGGGCTCCTCTCGTTGGCTAAATGTGTTCTTAGGACACCCTAGTCACAGCCCTGGGCTGAAGCACAGTGGTTAGAACCCCAGCCGTCTAGCCCAGGATTACTGACTTTGGGATTGGATGATTCTTTGTAGGATGTCTGGCGGCATCCCTGGGCTCCACTCTCTAGATGGCGTAGCCGCCCAGTCCCCAGGTGGTGGTGCCCAGAGTGCCCTTGACCCAGTGTGCTCGTGTGTGTGTGTGTGTGTGTGTGTGCACAGGCGTGTCCAACTCTTTGCATCCCCATGGACTGTAGCCTGCTAGGCTTCTCTGTCCATGGAACTTTCCAGGCAAGAATACTGGAGCAGGTTGCCATTTCCTACTCCAGGCGATCTTTTGACCCAGGGATTAAACCTGTCTCTCTGTGTCTCCTGCATTGGCAGGTGGATTCTTTACCCCTGCAGTGCCTGCGAAGCCTCCCCGGCCTCCACCCGCCAATGTACCCGGCGGGCCCACATTGCCCCTGGTTGAGAATCTTTGCTAGACTCCTGGCTCTGTCGCTTCAGAATCATGTCCTTTGGGGGACTTCCTTGACGATCCAGTGGTTGAGACTTTGGCTTCTAATGCATGGGGTGCAGGTTTGATTTCTGGTCTGGGAGCTAAGATCACACATGCCTCAGAGTCAAAAAAACCAAACCATAAACAGAAGCAGTACTGTAACAAATTCAGTAAAGACTTAAAAAATGGCGCGCGCGTGCACACACACACACACACACACACACACACACACACACACACACAGTGAATCTTTTGGAGCCTCAGTTTCCTCACTTGTAAGTTGGGAGGAGAAATAGCACCTACCTTGGAGGTTATTTTGAGGGTTCTTCAAGTGAATATTTATAAATCGGAAGAAAACAATGCCTGGCACTTAATAAATGACGAATGAGCTGTTACTCTTTCTCTTGCTACTTGAAGATGAGAAACATCTTTTATTATCTTCCCCCCATCCCATCCCTCCCTTTTATTATCTTTTATAGTCAATGCTGGGTATTTGGAGAATGTTCGCTGAACAAATGTATCATCTTGAATTACTGTCTTCTCCATCTGGACAGTAGACATCTTAGCCTACACCTAAGTCTGCCAGAAGTCCCACGTCCCAGCCTCGTCACACACCCACAAATCCTGGGAAATTCAGAGCTTAAAGGAAGCCTCCGATGGAAAATTCCATAGATGCACTTTCTGCTGCAGATCACCCCTCTCTGCTCCCCCCCACAACCAACTGCAGCTCCGAAGACAAGCCAGAGAAAAGAGAAGGGAGACGTGAAAACAATTCTGAATTCAGCTGGTGTGTGTGGAAGTGCAATATTCCAAACACAATTAAAACCCAATCAGGGTCCAGAAAAGTGCTTAAATGTGCCTGTCAAACAACAGACCACATGTGGCGTAGGCATCTCCCTGGGGACCCCTCCTTTAAGGGCTGTCGTGATGGCAGTGAGGACCCCGCCCCAGCAGGACCCTCGTTGTCCCACCCAAGCCTGACCTCAGAGACCAGGTGTCCCTGGCCTAGGATGGAGTCCTGGGCCATCTCTGTTTTGTTTGTTGTTGGCCGCATCATGAGGCTTGAGGGATCTTGAGTCCCTAATCAGGGATCGAACCGGCGTCCCTTGTAGTGAAAGTGCAGAGTCCTAACCATTGGACCACCAGGGAAATCTGTGTTTACATTTTTAACTGTAGGTAGGGACCTCCTGTGGTCCAGTGGTGACCACAGTGGTGCTTCCAAAGCAAAGGGCACAGGTTGGATCCCTGGTCAGGGAGCTAGGATCCCACATGCCTCAGGGCGAAAAAACCAAAACATAAAACAGAAGCAGTGTTTTTTTTTTTTCTTTTCAGTTTTCTTCTTTTTTTATTTAAAAAAATGTTTAAATTAATTTATTTTTTGATTGAAGGATGATTACTTTGCAGAACTTTGTTGTTTTCTGAGAAGTGACAGTGTAACAAATTCAAGACTTTAAAAGTGGTCCAAATTTTAAAAAAAATCTTAAAAAACAACAAAAAAGCAGCAGGCAAACATACACACACACACACATGGTTTTTGAAGAGGAGAGGTTGGCTGAGTTTCTACGAGCATTCACTTATTTACAGGAAAGAGTGGAAGTGGTTCTCTTGTTCAATCAACAAGCACTTAATTTGGGGGCTGCTTCTGTGAGTCCAGCACTGGACTACATCAGGGATTCTCAACTGGGGGCAATGTCGTCACAGGCCATGGGACAATATCTAGACACACCATGATGTGGGGCGCCTCTAGTTTGTAGAGGCCAAAACCACCTTGAAATGCTTATGACAGTTTCTGCAGCAAAGAACTATCCAGTTCAAAATAACAGTAGGGCTGGAGCTGAGAAACCTAGCTGAGGCCCCAAGGATAGACAGATGAGGTCCCTCTCTTGACTAGGTTTCCTTGAATGCAGTCATCTTTTTTTTTAGTTTTTGTTGGGTATAATTGATTTATAATGTTGTGTTAGTTTCAGGTGTATAGCAAAGTGTATCAGTTATACATATATCCACTCTTTTTTAGATTCTTTTTTCATATAGACCATCACACAGTATTTAGCAGCGGTCCCTGGGCTACACAGTAGGTCCTTCTTAGTTACTGTTTTATTTAGAGTAGTATGTGTATGTCAATCCCAATTTTCCAGTTTATTTCCCTTCCCCCTGCTTACTCCCCATCTATTTATTTAAGCAGTTGGACTTGGAGAGGTGTCCCTTTAAAAACAACTTCAGTCTTTTTTCTCTGTCCGAGCGTGGACCTGTTGGTGAGTTGTGTGTGTGTGTGTGTGTGTGTGTGTGTGTGTGTGTTCAGAGCCGTGGTGAGTATGTTTGGACTTGTGCGGCTGTCTGTTTATGTCTGCGTACCTCCGTGGGGCTCTGTTTTTCAGAATGCTTCTGTCACTTCCTTCCCCAGCTTGCCGAAGAAGCACGGGTGACTTGTGAAGACCTTCTAAGGTTGAATTTGTCACCAGGCAATGTTAAGGCATCATGGGGGCTTCTTAGGTGGCTCAGTGGTATAAAGAATCTGCCTGCAATGCAGGAGACACAAAAGACACAGGTTCGATCCCTGGGTGGGGAAGACCCCCTGGAGGAGGACTTGGCAACCCACTCCAGTGTTCTTGCCTGGAGAATCCCCATGGACAGAGGAGCCTGGCGGGCTACAGTCTATGGTGTCGCCATAGTGGGACGTGACTTAGCTGGCTGAGCACGCACGCATGCGGGCTGAGCTTTCTGTGTGGTCCTGTCTCTGCCCCCAGTCCCTCACTACTCTCCCTGCCCCCACCTTGGCCATAGCACTAAAGGTCAGTAAACCCGCCTCCGAGTCGAGGCTTTGAACTTGGAGTTTAGTTTAGGCTGACTCCGCTGTGCCTGCGTGAACATCCAGGAAGCTTTAAAACTGGTATTTCCGAGGAATCAAAGAACAGTCACGAACGTGATTGATCTAGACTGGAGGTTTTAACTTCGTCCCCGTTGGCCTTCTGGGCCAGATGTGGGGGACTGTGCTGTGTATTGTAGGGTGCTCAACAGCATCCCTCACTCAGGTCTGCTAGCTGCACCCCAGTGCTGACAACCAAGGACGTGCACAGCCCCACGTCCCCTGGAGGCATAACACTGCCTGGTTGAAAATCATCGATCTACAGATACACAGAGAAGCAGGGATGCCCCTCACTTCTTTTTGAACCAAAGAACCCAGGTTCAAGTGTGAGACTGTGGGATTCCACTTCTATAAGGTGAAAAAACCAGGCAATGCTAAACAGGGGAGTGGTTGCCCTTTGAGGAGTGGGAAACAGAGACTGGAAAGGGACACCACGGAGCCTTCTGGGGATTTTATTTTATTCTATAGATGCTGGGTACACTTATGATATATGTGCTTTTCTCTGTGTATTTTTACACCTGAATCAAAAAGTGTGTGTGTTGATGGGGAAACTTATTAAGTGAACACATTTGGAGAATCAGAGAAGAGTGTCTTAGGAAAAAAAAAAAATCCAAATGGGACAGTTTTCATCTCCTTCCCAAACCCTGTGGTGGACGGTTTATGAGCAGCTTTATTTAAAGGATTCTTACGGAATCCCTCCATCTGTTTCTAAAGCTGCAGAAACAACAACTCTGCAAGGCAATGATCAGACTGAGGACAACACACTGTTGTTAGCTTCTGTACACCCCCCCCCCCCCACACACACGCACCCCAAACAGAGATGTCACCGGGTCTGTGTTGAATTGAATTTCCTGTCTTTGTGTTCTCCGGGGCAGCCCTGTGGAGGGGAACACGCTGCAAACTGATATGTGAAATGAACCAATAGGCCCAGTTGAGACTTCTAAAAACAAATAGCCCCTTTAATCTTCTGGAGGGAGAAGAAAGAATCATTTACATGGGCAATGATCAAGCTCCCTTCTTTGCACCCATTTCAAGGCTTGGTCTGGACCCTCTTTCCTAAATCCTGTCACCCATACCAGCCCTGTCTCCATCCAGAAGACTCCAAATTATGATCCTTCTGGCATTTCCATGTCTTTTTTTTTTTTTACTACTTTAAAAATGATTTAAAAATTATTTATTTTAATCTTGGCTGTGCTGGGTCTTTGCTACTGTGTGAGCATTTCTCTAGTTGCGGTGTGAGGGTTGCTCATCGTGGTGGCATCTCTTGTTGCGGAGCACGGTCTCTAGGATGCGTGGCCTTCACTGGTTGTTCCATGGGGGCTCAGTACTTGTGACTCCTGGGCTCTATAGAGGACAGACTCAATGGTTATGGTGCGCGTGTTTCGTCGCGGGCTCTTCTTGAACCAGGGATTGAACCTGCGTCTCCTGCATTGGCCGGCGGATTCCTTACCACCCAGTCACCAGGGAAGGCTCCGTCTCCAGGCCTTAGGGAACAGCCACGCAGCCACAGCGATGCTGCAAACAGAGGCGGTAGGTGTTCTCTAGGTCCTTGCACGTTCCCCTTTCAGGGAACCCCAAGGAAGTTTCTAGAAACAGGCAGGCCTCAAGATGTGTCTGAGAGACCGCCCCCCGCCCCAAGTCCTCCTCCTCCCAGGGGCCTCGTTGGGCATCAGCATTTAGGAAGAGGCGTGTGGACTCTGGCTGGGGCCTCCCCAGCTGGCCAGCGTTTATAAAGTGGAACACATCTGCTGTTGACTGTTAGCATGGAGGAGGGGAGGGTGTTGGGGGAGAGCAGAAACCCCAACATAGTGCCAAGAGAAAATTGCCTCTACGTTGGAGTGAAGGAGAAGGGCTTCATCAAAATGCCCCCCCTGGCCACCCTCGCCCCCTCCCGCCTCCCTCCCCCGCTTCCCTCTTGCTTTTTAAAAGTCTCCAGGTTCTAGCCAGCCTGGAGATTTATGATGTGTTTTGCTTTTTGAACACCCTAAAATCGTATTTGGGTGATAAAGAGCTGAGAGGTCTGTAGATAGCCTGTTGGTTGGAAAAAGAGAATGTGATGTACGGCGAATGCAGGCTATTTCGTGGTTCTAAACCCCCTCCCCCTTGCCTGGGGTGACACGTCGGAGCCACTGAAAGACACAGTGTGACAATCTCAGAGACACCCCCCCCACAACCCCCCATCACGTGCACAGAGAGGCATCACATGCTTACCACACATGCCTGAGAGCCACAGGCGTGCGGAAGCATGTTCACATGCAACACCTAAAACCATGTAAAACCGGAGACAGGCGCAGACCCATGTCTCATATCAGAATGGGATGGGAGGATGCACCCAGGCTCCACCGCGCACGAACATCCCTGCGGCCCTGCCGAGAAGCTTAAATGAATGAATTTTCCTCGCCATACGAGTGTCTTCCAAAATGCAGCCCTGGGGCCCACAAAACGCACTCCATCCTGCTTTCTTCATCAGACGTCCAGACCCCTCATAAAGCAGAAACCCTCAGAAACAGCAACTCACCGGGTTCGAAGCCCGGCCCTAGTCCAAGACTGGATGCCCCCATTTCTGCCTTCACAGCTGCTTCGGTCAACTTTGCAAGGGGAACTGGATGTCACAAGAGTGTTCCTGGAGACCCCAGGAGACAGGCAAGTCCAAGACAGACTATCAAGGACCCATGACGGATAAGCCCGGTGACAGCCAAGACAGAGAATTACATGGGGTTTCTTGGAGAGACAAAATAAAAACCGGCCCCCAGTCTTCCAGCCTTTTCTCCAAGATCTAATTACAGATGTCTTGACATTCCTTCTGCATAGAGTTTCCTTAAAAGATTTGCCAAGAAGAAACATTTGGAAACTGTGTTTTAGGTATAATCCGGTCTGGGAGTCACTTTTGCTTGCTTTGTCGTTAGATGACAGAGCGCTTAATTACAAGGAACGGGCTTGTACACTGCATTTGGAAAACTAGATTATTGACCCACATAATACACCCCATGCTGACAATGGCCTTTTGGCAAAATGTACGTCTCTGATCTTGCATTAATTACTACACAAATATACATATTGTGGGTACCGAGCTTATGCGACAGAGTCCTCTTGACACATGTTCACAATAAAAACACATTTTTTTTTTCTTTGCTTCCCCTGACCCTAAGGGAAAAAAGATGAACATTTTTCAAGATGCTGTTTTAATGGCATGAAAACTGTCTGCTGAATGTTCACTCCACTTTTGTTCTTTTTCTTTTCTCCTTTTATGAAAAAGCCTTTTAAACCAAGCGTTCCTGACTTGTAATTCCTTTCTTTGCTTTCGCTTTTATGCCGAGGGAGAGACAGATTAGATTAGATTAAAGACCCGGAGACAGCTCGTGAAATACATTCCATCTCGGGGCAATTTGGTTGATAGTCAATTTGTATGTGTGTACGTGCATGTGTGCATGTGTGTGTGTATGTGTGTGTGTTTCTTCTTGTGGCTGATGGTCTTTTTACAGACACAGGGTTCTGGTTTCTAGGAATGTATTTGTTCCCTTAACTTTTCCCTTTCAAAAGTCTGCAGCCTTTGATTGTGGCCTGACTTTTTTAGGGGTCTGTGGCATTTGGGGGGGGGAGGTAGTAAATCTTATTAACTTTTTCCTTTAACTTCTCACAATTTCTCAAAACTTCTTCCAAAAGCATTGGCAGTTTCTTCTCAAACTGCAGATGAAAGAGACAGTTTGTTTCAAAAAACCTTTCCCCACCACTCCATTGGGCCCCCAGGTTTGATGATGTCACAGTGGTAGCCGAGGCAACACACTGTGACATCACAGTCAAAAGGCTACTGACCTTGGCCTGGAATTCAAAGGAAAAGCTGCCCATAAACTTCTAAAGCAGGCAGGAGATAAATATCCTTAGTCATAAAAGAACAAACGAAGTTTGGGGTGGAGGGTGGGGGCTGGAAAAAAAGAACAGAATTTTTTTTTTTTAAGAAATACAGTAAAATACTCTGCCAAGTTTTCCAGGAAGTGCCAGTGGCCATTTTGCTGATGTGAACTAGACTTTAAAACCAAAAGAGGAAAAATGAATGTGCTGAAGAAGGGTAGTTTGCAATATTAAAAATAATCAGGTGAAGCCTACTCCTAAACCATAATCATAAAATGAAGCAGAGCAATGCAACAAACAAACATCCGTTTCTGAGTGCCGGGAGAAATTAGCTGCCAGGATAAGGGGAGAAAGTCAGCGAGGGGATTTATCCAAAAAGGGAAAGTGCTGAAAGCCATGGGGTCTCCTGGACTGGATCCTGGGACAGAAAAAAAAAAAAAAGGGTGAAATCTGAATAAGTTCTGGACTTTAGTTCATTGTAATGTCCCCATATCAGTGTCTTCATTTTGGGGACCCATGGTAAGACAAGGTAGTAACATTAGGGGAAGCTTGGTGAAGAGTAAATGGGAATTCTTGTATCATCTTTTTTTTTTTTTTTTTAATTTTATGTATTTATTTAAATTAATTTCCTTTGGAGTGTAGTTGCTTTCTGTATCATCTTTGCAATGTGTCTGCCAATCTGAAATCATCACAAAGCAAAAAGTTTCTTTTTGAAAAAGGAGAAAGTGGGGCATTGTGTTTTAGTGTGTGTCTTGGGAAGTCTTCCAGTTTTCTCCATTCACAGTCCACGTACCCGGGCTCTGGATTTCCATGATGGTGAGGAGCATGTGACCTGCAGGGAGCCAGCTAGACTCACAGGAAAGAGAGAAAAGCTGGAGTTGCCTCTGAACAACTTTACAAAAGGAAAGACAGTCCCCTGGGCCATTCTAAGTTATTCTTGTCTTCAAAGCCTTCCGTGAGTCACCTGGTCTAATTTCATAGATAGACTTCTTTCTCCAGACATCCTGAGGGTAGACTGACCACACAGAATGAGCTGATCTTCAGAGGCCAGGAGGCGTAGAACAGCACGGAACTGGGAGAGGAGAGATCCTGTCCCTGCTTTCACATGAACTTGCATGTGTATTGGGAAACCAGTTTCGTCTTCAGCCTCATCCTCCTTGCCTGCTAAAGAGGGATATAGATCACATGTGTTTACACTACATATCAGTGCTGGCTTGGATCGATTGGTAGGGACTGGCTAGGGCCTGGATCTGAGCCTGTGTTCAGTGAGTGTTGTGATCCATTAGTAATGTCTGTTACAGATGTGCAAGAGGACAGTTGAGGCATGTTTGCTATTCCAGGTCCTTGCACATTTGGGCCCTAGGCTTTTTGGGGCCTGCTAGTCCAGACTCTTGTGCCTCCTCTGGCATCTGTGTGAGCAATAGACAGAACACAGTCCCTGGAGTCAGCCAGTAGTGGCTTCTAATCCTGGCTTTCCTTCCTGCACTGAAGGTGATGTGGCCTATGACATTTAACAAATATGAACCACAAGTGTGCCAACCCCTGTGCATATCCCCTGCCATCTGGAGGCAATAGACAAGTTGACAGGCAATAAAAATGCACTGTGCTTAAGTGCTCTGATGACAGAAAAAGTGTTCTCAGGGTACCGAGTAGGAAAACCTGATTCACACCTGAGGGGCAGGCCAAGAAGACTTCCTGGAGGAAGCAACATCTAAGCTGAATTCTGAAAGATGAGTAGGTATTATCCTGGGGGAGGGAGCAGAGAGAGATGAGGATGGAGTTTGGCTGGGCTCAGATTATGTAGGGAATTTCTCATTCATTCTCAGGGTAAATGGGGAGCCACTGAGAAATTTCAGGTAAGGGAATTTCATTAGCAAAAAGAAAAAAACAAACAAATGAACCCGAGTCTTTCTGTTTACAGAGATAGAGTAGGGGCAAGACTAGAGACCATTTTTAGAATGAGGAGTGGCTTGGGAGCCTGGGGTGACATCACAGGTGATCTTGGTTACCTTGACCAGTGACATGGTTTCCTGATTGTGTGTGTCAGCTGTGCAGGGTCCAGGTGAAAGGGTTTTGTTCCCCATGATAACCTTGAGAGATGACTCAGCAGAGAAGAGGGCAGGCAGCGGAGAGGGTGCAACAGTCAGTTCATCTACAGATGACAGGCTGTCCTTGGCTCATGGGAAAACAAGGCAGAAAAGCAACAACAGCATAATAATACCTGTACCAGGCAATACTACTTCCTGCTTCCTCCACCCTGGACCAGGCCACCTTTATCTCTCTCATTTGGGTGACTTAGTGGCCTAAGTCTCCTCCCTGGTTCCCACCCTGGACAAATTCTCTGTTTTGCTCTTAGTTTTCAAAATTTCACTTTGTTGAGGTATAATTTACACAAAATAAATGCATCCCTTTCAAGTGTATGGTTCAATGAATTTTGGCAAATATATGCATCTGTGTAACCACTAGTCCAGTCAAGGTATAGAACATTCTTCTTCATTTCCAAAGTTCCCTACAGTGCCTCCTCAGTCACTTTCCTGCCTTCACCCATACTCTCTGTCTCAGGTTGACCACTGATCTACTTTCTGTCAATGTAGAAGAATTTGATCATTTCAGAGTTTTATGTCAATGGAATCATCCAGTATGGATTTTTTTTTTTGGGGGGGGGGTCTGCCGTCTTTTGCTTGGGACTGCATTTTTGAGATCCATTTGTGTTGTTTCATGAATCAGTGGTTTGTTCCTCTTTATTGATGAGAAGCATTCCATCACATGGGTGTGTTGCATTATATCTATTCACTTGAGAATGGATATTTGGGTTATTTCTAGTTTTTAAATATTATGAATAATGCTGATATGAACAGCCAAGTGTAAGTCTTTTTGTGGACATATGATTCTTTGCCTTGGGTAGATATCTGAGTTGAATTGCTGAGATATATGGTAAGTGTATGTTTTTTTAACATAAACAACATAAATGACACCTAAGAGCTGAAACTATATAAATTCTAGAAGAAGAGAACATATAAAGAAATCTTTTTGACCTTGGAGTAGGCACAGATTTCTTAGTTAAGACACACAAAAACCATAAAATAAAAATAAATGATAAATTGCATTTTATCAAGATTTAAAACGTCTGGTCTTTGAAAGATTTTGTTGAGAAAATGAAAAGGCAGGAGAAAATATCATCTGTAAATCATTTATCTGACAAAGGACATGTATTGAGAATATTAAAAGGAGTCCTATGACTCATTAAATAAGAAGACAAATGATCCAATTTAAAAATGGGCAAAAGAAGAGGTATGAACCATCAAATAACACATACAAAAGTACTCAACACCATTAGTCATGAGGAAAATGAAAACAGTAACAAGATATCATTATGCACCCAACACAAAGGCTGAAATTGAGAAGACTGACCATGCCAAGTGTTGACAAAGATGTGGAGCAACTGGAATGCCCAATGGGAACACAAAATGGTACAGCCACTTTGGAACTGTTTAATAGATTTTTTGAACTCCTTTGTGAAAGAGTGAAAAAATTCTTAAAGCCCTCTCTGTTCTCCCCACTGTGCTAAAAAAAAAAAACCCAAACTTTGTGCTGTGATCTATAAAGCCTTCTATAATCTACTATTCTTCAACCTCTTGCACCCTCTCCTTCAAGTTACTCCCTTTCTGCCACAATGACCTTTATTCTGACCTTGAGGCAGAGCAAACTCCTTTGCTATTTCTTTCACCTGCATACTCTTTCCCTGGCCCTTTATATGGTGGTCTCCCTGATCAAGTCTCCACACAGATGTCTTCTCCTTAGAAAGACCTTTGCTGTGCATTAAAAATGATCCCCCTAAATGGAGCTCTGTTTAGAGTTATGTGGAGGCCTGGATGGGAGGGGAGTTTGGGGGGAGAATGGGTACATGTATATGTATGACTGAGTCCCTTCTCTTTTCACCTGAGACTATTACAATACTGTTACTCAGCTATACCCCAATAGAAAATAAAAAGTTTAAATTAAAAAAAAAAATTAAAAAAAAGAATTGAAAAAAAGAATGTAAAACTTAAAAGTCCTCCTGCCATCTGCCATATCTTATTGTTTTACATTTTTGTTCTTTTTAAAAAATGTATTTAGTTATTTGGTTGTGCTGGGTCTTAGTTGAGGCATGTGGGACCTAGTTCCCTGACCAGGGATCAAACCAGGAGTCCCTGCACTGAGAATGTGGAGTCTTGGCCACTGGACCACCAGGGAATTCCCCTTTTTACCTCTGAAAATCTCCTACATACTTGCTCACTATTTACCTCCCCTCTCTTCCAACTAGAAAGAAGGCTCTGAGAAGGCAGAGATTTTGTTTCTCTATTCAACACTGTGCCCTGTAACAAAGTCCCTAACACACAGTAGGGCCTTTGCAAATGTTGAACCCCGTAAGTGTCATTCATAGGAACAAGGACAGTATAACTGGTTTCTAGCAGTTCTGGGATATGAATCCAGCTCTCTCTGGCCCTAAAGGCTTGGGTCTACCCCTTCTGAAATCTCACAATGAGATGGCGCTAAGTCTTGGAGGGCAAGACTAGATTCTAACCGCAGGATATATACTCTAGTCAGTGAAGAAGAATTCCAGGCATGAGAAAGGCCAAGTTAAGCTCCTAGAATGGCAATAGCTTGAGGGAAAGCCCAGGGTGTGTGGCTGTGGGGCCCAAAGGAGCCCAGTTATGACTTCAGTCCAGTCAGCTTCCTTCCTTCTTGGAAGTCAGCAAGAGAAACAGGGTGAGTTATTGACATCCTCACCCATTTCCCGTATGAAGAGAGAAATCTCCTAAGGACAGGGATGGGGTTGAGGATGTGGGGATGCTGCTTCTGTATTGAGTTGCAGCTGTCAGGATTTGAGTAAGATCCGGGGGCACACAGGTGGTGTTAGGGGTAAAGAACCCGCCTGCCAATGGAGGAGACGCAAGCGATGTGGGTTCAATCCCTGGGTGAGGAAGGTCCCCTGGAGTAGGAAATGGCAGCCCACTCCAGTATTCTTTCCTGGAGAATCCTGTGGACAGAGGAGGCTGGTGGGCTACAGTATAGGGTTGCAAAGAGTTGGGTGGGACTGAGCAACTGAAAACACACTCACAAATACATATACATGCGTGCGCCTCGTGGGGACACTCTGTGGGACCTTGATGCCTCGGGTGGAGGTGGAGAGGGATGGGCCTACTGGATTGGGCCTCAGGGCACCTTGGGCAGGATTTCAGTGGATTTGAGTGTTATCTTTTCCACCATGGTTGAAGTGTGAAGGCAGAAAAGCAGTGTTGAGGTGATTGTAAGCTTGGAATCAGCCAGATGGAATTTCAGATTTGACTCTACCACTTACTAGCTGTGACCTTGGTTGAAGACTTTTTTCCCTTTGAGGCTTACTCTGCTCATCTGTGAAATGAGGATGATGGTACAGCCATTTACCAGGTTCTCTTTTTTTTTCAATTAAATTTTTTGTTGTTGTTGTGGGTATAAGTCACATAATACAAAACATACCATTTTAACCATATTTAACTGTACAGTTTAGTGGCCCTAAGTACACTCATATTGTTGTAAAACTCTCCTTAGCATCGATCTTACAAAGTTTTCACCTTCCCACACTGAAACTCTGTCTTCTTTAAACACTAAGTCCCCACTCCTCCTTCTCACCCCCACTCCCTGGCCCCTGGCATCCACCAGTGTACTTTCTGACTCTATGAATTTGACTATTCTAGGTACCTTTTGT
Organism: Odocoileus virginianus; assembly: GCF_023699985.2. Classification (NCBI taxonomy): domain Eukaryota; kingdom Metazoa; phylum Chordata; class Mammalia; order Artiodactyla; family Cervidae; genus Odocoileus; species Odocoileus virginianus. Next base: position 56,067,973 of record NC_069685.1, on the reverse strand, counting down.
AAGTGGAATCAAACTGTGTTCGTCTGCACCTGCTGTATATAATTTGGGGCTTCCCAGGTGACTCAGTGGTAAAGAATCTGCCTGTCAATGCAGGAGACATGGGTTTGACCCCTGGGTTGGGGAGATCCCCTGGAGGAGGAAATGGAAACCCACTCCAGTATACTTGCCTGGGAAATCCCAAGGACAGACGAACCTGGCGGGCTGCAGTCCATGGGGTCACAAAGAGTTGAACACAATTGAACGTGCACACTCATTATACATCATTTATCAGGTTCTTAAGTTCATTCCATGAGGAAATACGTATCAGATCTCTTGGCTCGGTATCTAGCACTTAGCAAGTGTTTAATAAATGGGGCCAATTATGATTATAATGATTGTGCTTGCACCTTCTAGAACTCCAGTGAGGTTAGCAGAGGAGCCAAGATTGGAAGGGGACTCAAAGAATGGATGATGTCAGCGATCTACCAATAGTATGGGAGTCTCCAAGAATCCAAGTTTAACACTCAAAGCAAAGACCCCTCACCTGGAGGCCTCCGTCCACCTGAGCATTCTTCAAGGATCTCCTTGTGGCCCAGGTTATCTAATTTTTGGATGGAGCGGGGAGCAGGGGACAGACCATCCAGACAGCATGAAAGGGACTTCCCTGGTGTTGCAGTGATTAAGACTCTGCCTGCCAATGTAAGGGGCCAGGTTCCATCCCTTCTCAGGGAACTAGGTCTCACATGCTGCAACTAATAAGAGTTCAGATGCTGCCACTAAAGATCCTGCATGCCAAAACCAAGACCTGGAGCAGCCAAATAAATAAAACAAATAAAAATAAATATTAAAAAAAAAAGACAACATTGAAGACTAGAGACCTATGTGTATTCAGGATCGGGAGTTTTGTTTTCATTTCTTTACTAAGACTATGGGCAAGTAGCAGAACTTACCACTTGATCAAATCTGTCAAAAATGAGAAGTCTTACCCCCTAGTGGTAAAGAACCTGCCTGCCAGTGCAGGAGATCTAAGAGATGTGGGTTCGATCCCTGGGTCGGGAAGATCCCCTGGAGGAGAGCATGGCAACCCACTCCAGTATTCTTGCCTGGAGAATTCTATGGGCAGAAGAATCTGGCGGGCTACAGAGTGGGACACAGCTGAAGCGACGTAGCACAGCCTCTTCCCATTGGACTGTGGAGACCAGGAAATGAAGAGGGGCGAAGAGAAGCCCCTGACATGGGGCTGGCACCCAAGAGGTCATGAGCAGAGGAGTACGTGGGCTGGCCCAGCCTGTGCCTTCACTCTGCCTGAGAAGTTGGAGTCTTTGAGTTTCTGAAGCTGCCCACTTGGCTTCAGAAGAGAGAGATTCCCAGACGTTTCCAGCACTCCAGACATGCCCAGACTTGCAGGTGCCATTTTGAATTTTCGAGAGGCCCTTGACTTAAGGGTGTGAGTTCACGGAAAATGCTTTTGTCTAACGTGTAACCCTATCTCAACTGATGCAGATTTCCTTCCCAGCCTAGGAGTCCTCTGAAGAACCCACCCACCCTTTATCTCATGGCTTGTTCCAATAGTTTGGGAGATAGGCCAGGGAGATACCAAGGTCCCCAAGATCCCCAGGAGAGATCAGCTGTTGACTTCAAAGAGTCAACGCCTTCGGATCGGAGGGATAGAGGATGAGTGATTACAGCAACTTTGCAAGCAGTGAGGTCCCCTAGCCGGCCGGACTGACAGGTCCTGGGCCTTCATTCAAAGGAGCAATCGATCAGAGATGATGATGGGGGTTTTGTGGCTTCATGCGAGTCTCCCAAGATGCTCAGGGAAACAAGGAAAGGGGTATTATTAAAGTTGAGTTACAACTATGTACCACATGCCTTGTGAGGTCAGGTGACTGACAGGAAATCGAGGCAGGGAAACATCTTGCCCAGGGGCCACCCAGCTGTTAAGATAAGAAAGCAGGGATTGGCCCCTTCTATTCTACCTGACACTTCCTCCTTCCACTCCTAGTTTCACTACCTTGTGTTTAGCACCTGCTATCTTGCCTGGAGAATCCCCTGGACAGAGGAGCCTGGTGGGCTACAGTCCTGGGGTGGCACAGAGTCGGACACGACAGAGGTGACTAAGCAGTCACAGCATGCGGTTATACTGGGAGGAGGCACCCAAGACCCCTCTGCCCTGTTTCCATCACCTTGCCCTTGTCCTCTGGATTCCAGCCCACCTTCGCCTTCTTTCCCTTCTTCTTCTTTTGAAAATAATATTTATTATTTTTTGGCTGCACCATGTAGCGTATGGAATCTTTGCTCACCTACCAGGGACTGAACCCGCAGCCCCTGAAATGGAAACTCAGTCTTAACCACTGGACTGCCAAGGAACTCCCTCTTTTCCTCCTTAGCAAAAAACCCCTTTCTCTCCCCTGCCTTTGCTTAGGAGACCCCTCCCTACCCAGCTCGGGCTTATCTTTCAGATTTGCACATGCAAGGAAGTCCTCTCTGACCCCAAGAGAAATTCGGAATCCTACTCTCAGGCCCACGACACACCCTGTCCTCCATCCTGCAATCTATCACCTCTTGGAAACTCACTTGTGGAATTCTTTTGATTAAGGTCTGTGGACCATGCCAGAAGATTGACTCTAAGCCCCGTGAATGCACAGAGCTCATTTGTCTTGTCCGTGGCTGGATCCAAACGCAATTGAAAGAGCAGTGAAAGTGAAAGTCTCTCAGTCATGTCCGACTCTTTGAGACCCCATGGACTATACAGTCCATGGAATTCTCCAGGCCAGAATACTGGAGTGGGTAGCCGTTCCCTTCTCCAGGGGATCTTCCCAACCCAGGGATCGAACCCAAGTCTCCCAAACTGCAGGCAGATTCTTTACCAGCTGAGCCACCAGAGAAGCCCAAGAACACTGGAGTGGGGAGCCTATCCCTTCTCCAGCAGACTTCCCGACCCAAGAATTGAACCGGGGTCTCCTGCATTACAGGCGGGTTCTTTACTAACTGAGCTGCGAGGGAAGCCCTGGAAGAGCAGGGAGGTACCCAAGAAGACCCCAAGGGAAAGAATCAAGGACCACACAGATGGGGAGAAGAACTGGAGAGGTCAGTTGCCTCCGAGATACTCTCGAAAGAGCCTTTTTCATGCTTCCTGTCCCAGCTCCTCAGATTCTAGGCAAAGGTGAAGTGCCAGACATTCACCAGGACTCCTAGTATGAAGCCAATATGTGTTCTGAATGCCATGTGTTTATGCTTTCCCCTTTGAAGGCTGCCTGGGAAAGGCTAACAGTCATGGAAGTAACAAACACTTTGCTTTCTCTTCTCTTGCCAAAAGCAATCTTTAATCACCCCACCAAGTAATGGGCTCAGAATAGCATAATGGAAACAAAGTACTTAAAATACTTTCTTGGGTGGATAAACACAGCGGAGGGGGGAAAAAAGTCTTACAGGCCCAGCCCCATCCTTTTTCACTGTATACACAGCTAGGGGACATGCAAGGAAGAGAAAAAAGTCCTTCCCAAACAAACAGGTCATTGTAAATAACCAGAACACACATATTTTTAGTGGTAGCAGGATCCTTCAACCTGAAGATGATGTTGTAGTATTTGCTGGGTTTCCCCTTCCACTTAAAAAAAAAACCAGTCACCAAGTGACAAATAAGTAGGTCTGACATAACCAACCAGTGGGAGGGAGTTTTCAAGGAGATTATGAGCAGAGTCTCAAAGAGTCTTTCTCAAATCTCTTTAGATGTGGAGACATGGGGGAAGGAGAAGGGTGGTGTCACGCAGAGGTCTCTGTGATTCTGAATGTTTTACTGGTGTTCAGGGGAGGAAGTCTGTGCTGCTGCCCACTTGGGCTAAAGCCAAAGACGGAAGGAAAGTAGCTAAGCTCTGGGTTATGGAATCCAGGCTGCAGACACCTAGAGAAACGCTGAGTTTGTTATTAGAGAGACACAGATCTTCATACTGCAGAGATAAACTCTTTAGTTGTGGCATCTTGAGCCAGGGATTGAACCTGGGTCCCCTGCATTAGGAGCTCGTAGTCTTAGCCACTGAACCAGTGAGGAAGTCCCAATAGACTCTTGAAATGGCTACCTCCTCCAAGCAGCCCTTCTGGATTTCCATAGCTAGTTGGAATCTCTCTTCCATGAGATGAACAAGACAAGAACTAGGAGCCTTCTAAAACTTAAAAACTGTATTCCCCTTGGCCAAGTTATTTATTCTCTCTGAACTTTGGTTTTCCCATCTGTGTCATGGGGGCAAAAATACCTCCTTTGTGAGTATCCCTAGGCATAGAATTAAATACTAGTCTGTGGTCAGTTCCTCACCTGGAGCACTTAACTTGGTCTGCTGAGATGTCAGAATTACCCAAGTATGTCTCAGGGTCTCCTTGAAGTGGGAGGGAGCAGGAGAGGAAGATGTGGGCATGGAATTAGCATGTTTTCCCTGGACTATTGTGTCCTGGCCACTGTGTTAGACCCTGTAATATACATTATCTCCTATGTTCCACATGACAGCGTTTTCAAGGAGGTATAATTATCTCCACTTTTCAGAAGATGCAACTGAGGTTTAAAGTGCTTGAGTAACTTGGCCAAGGTCACACAGTGACTGACTGAGCTCTGCCGCGTCCAGTCCCCACTTCCTCATCCGCTAGTGTCTGATACAGAACCTGGTACACGGTAGGTGCTCAGTACACATATGTAGCTATAGCTGAAGTTCCCCTCACTTCTTGAATGTCTCTTCACTGACAGATTATCTATGAACAATTGCAAATGTTCTTGACGATTTTTTTTCCTTATGTTAAACTTGATCATCCGATATGGACTAGTTAATCATGGAGAAAACTAACATTTTTCAACACTTACAAAAATTTCTGTGTTAAGGTCAATAGATACAGGCTCTGTATAATAGGATACGGAAGAAAGATGTTTGACGTGGGGGTTAAGGTCATCTTTGCAACTGAAAGGCAGTTTATCAATATAGATCAAGGACTTTCCTGCTGGTCCAATGGTTAGAACTCTGTGCTTTCACTGCTGGGGCCTGGGTTCAGTGCCTGGTCGGGGAATTAAGGTTTCGTAAGCCATGCAGCCTGGCCAGAACTGAAACAAAAAGAAAAGAACACAGACCATGATGCAGAAGAGCTGATTAAGTTGGAAGCACAGTGGTGATGCTGGTGGGCCCATTTGATCCTGGTAGACTGGGGGCCAGGGGCACGAGGTGTCACTGGAGTTTTGACAGAGGAGAGTCTGATGTCCTCAGATGTATGGGCACCGGGGGCTTTATATCCGCCAGTAGAGAAGTCCTGGTGACATCCTCCCATCTTCTCTCCTACAGGACTCCCTCTCCTAGACCCTTCCTGCCCTGTGGCAAGGGGGAAAGCATCAGGTAGATGGGTTGCCCTTTTTTAGTCTGGTGTTTGGATAAATCAATCTTGGTAAACTCCAATTTTTCTCAGTTGTCAAAATAGCCACAGGCTGTTTGAGAGCATGGGCTTCCCTGGTATCTCAGTGGTAAATAACCCAGCTGCCAATGCAGGAGATGTGGACTTGATCCCTGGGCCAGGAAGATCCCCTGGAGGAGGAAATGGCAACCCTCTCCAGTATTCTTGCCTGGGAAATCCCATGGACAGAGGAGCCTGGCGGGCTACAGTCCATGGGGTCGCAAAAGAGTTCTACATGACTTAATGACTAGACACCATTTAAGAATGAACATGGGAGTCAGTGGCTTAGCTTGGGGGTGGCACTTACCAAGCACTCAGTAAAGGTAATTATTGGTAGTGTCAGTATCACACTCATTCATTCACATGTTTATTAAACAAGTATTAAAGGAACATCTTCCCAGTGCCACTCTAGGTGCCAACACACCACAAGGAACAAAGTAAAGTGCCTATATTACTGAGGGTGGGTGCTAAACAAATGAGGGTCATGCAGCAGGTTATAAAAACCTAAAACAGGCAAAGGGATGGAGAGTGAGGGAAGGAGGTGCTGTTTCATAGTGCAGTCATGAGGAGACTCTGGGGCAGAGGCTGAAGAAGTCAGGGAATCAAGGCTGTGAAATTTGGGGGAACAGAGGAAGGAACAGAAAGTGCAAAGTCTCTGACCCCAGGACAGGGTTGGTATGTTGGAGGATGAACAAGGAGGCTCCCATGACTGGAAGGAAAGTGGTCTGAGAGGCTTCAGTCACCACTAAAAATGGTATAAATGGTGGCAAGAGATGAGACCAGAGAGTTGGGAGTTGGGAGGAGCCCAGATCCTGTAGACCCTCCCAGGGCAAGTGTTTTGGCTTTGCATCTGAAGAAAACAGAGAGGCTGTCTTGAAAAGGAGTGACCTATCTCCCTTTCTACTCCCTTTCCCCACTCACCCTGCTTTAAATTACTTTCAAATTTATTTTTAATTTTTATTTTTCTATTTTTAGTTTTTTTGAGGGCCATGCCATTGCACAGCTTGTAGGATCTTAGTTCCCTGACCAGGGATTGAACTCAGATCCCCTGCAGTCCTAACCACTGGGCTCCCAGGGAATTCTCTCCCTTTTTTCCTTATGAAAAATTTCAAGCATATAGAGAAGATGAAAAGTTATACAGAGAGCACCCACATACCCAGAGAGTGGATTCTCTACTTCACAATTTCGTCTGTTTGCTTCATCACACATCTACCCCGGTCTTCATCCCTTTCTCCATCTATTTTTGTTTTGCTTTCATCTTTGTTTTTGTTTCATCTTTTTGTTTTGCTGCACTTCCAAAGTTGCAGACCTCCGGTGACCTCATCCCCAAACACTTAGGCATGCCTATCACTTAGCAGAGGTCAATATTTGTTTTTAAAGAGAAAATTTGCATACAGTGAAATGCACACATCTAAAGTGCATCATTCTTTGAATTTTGACAATTTTTGGCATACTTGTGCAGGCCCAGCCCCTATCAAGCTAGAGAGTTTTATCACCCTACCCCGCCCTCCTGTCCTGCCCCCAGGCAACCACTGTCCTGATTTTTCTCACCAGGTGAGTTTTGCCTATTCCAGAACTTTATGTAAATGGAATCATGCTGTATGTAGTCATTCTTCTTTCACTCGATGTAATATATTGGGTTGGCCAAAAAGATTGTCCCTTTTGCTCAACCGAATATTTGCAATTCATCCATGCTATAACTGCCCGTATATATATATATATATATATATATATATATGCATCTCAATAGTAGCTCAGACAGTAAAGCATCCACCTGCAATGCAGGAGACCTGGCTTTGATCCTTGGGTTGGGAAGATCCCCTGGAGAAGGAAATGGCAACCCACTCCAGTATTCTTGCCTGGAGAATTCCATGGACAGGGAAGCCTGTTAGGTTACAGTCCATGGGGTCACAAAGAGTTGGACATGACTGAATGACTAACACACACACGCACGTATGTATAAAATGTGGGGTTGTTGTTGTTCAATTGCTCAGTTGTGTTGGACTGTTTGTGATCCCATGGACTGCAGCACTCCAGGTTTCCCTGTCATTCACCATTTGTGAAGTTTGCTCAAACTCTTGTCCATTGACTCGGTCATGCCATCCAACCATCTCGTCCTCTATGGTCCCCATATAGTGGGGTAATATTTTTTTGTGTGGATATACTGCAATATATCCTTTCTCCTGTTGATGGACACCAGGGTAGCTGCCTTATATTTTAAAAAGACTCCTCTAGGAAATTCCCTAGTAGTCCAGTGGTTAGGATTTGAGTCTTTCACTGCGTTGGTCCAGGTTCAGTCCCTGGCTGGGGAACTGAGATCCTGCAAACTGGGCCCCCTAAAATTATAATAAAATAAAGTTAAATAAAATTAAAAGATCCCTTTGGCTGCAGGGTGGAGAGCAGACTCTTGGGCAAAAAGGCAGAAACTTGTCCAGCTTGGAGGCCACCACCAATTGTTCAGGTAAAAGATAATAATTTGATGATGGCATTGTTTTTACTACTGTGTTAAGCTTTTTAGACACTTTATCTCGGTTAACAAACATCTTGGGGGCTTAGAAAACTCCCTTCCTCCTAGAGATAACTCATTCCTTCCCAAGGAAAGACACGATTGTTATGCTTCCCTTTCATAGTCAATCGTGTTAGTCACTTTAGTCAAAGGTTTCCTAAATCTTCTCAGTTACAAATTTGCAAAGAGGAACCTGGTAACTGGACTCTAGCAGTTAAGGCCCCGGGAAAGGGGATGAATTACAGAAGCTCCTCAAAGCCTAGGTCAAATGGGAAATGCCAAGAGAGAGATTAAAAGCTCTAAGTAGCTTTCCATCAAGGGGATTGGGGTTGGGGTGGGGTTAGATGGAAAGTTCTAATAATAAAAAACAGCTCATGGCTTTGAATGTTTACTACAAGCCAGACACTGTGTTCAGCACTTTCCATACATTTTCTTGCATCAGAGGCATGAGTTAGGAATGTTCCCATTTTATAGAGGAAAGCGAGGATTTAAGCCCATTGCAATCTGATTTCAGAGCCTGCACGCACCACTGTGGCTGGACCAATTTCATTTCCTTTGGAAAAGATGACTGAAATACATGCAACTAAGCAAATGGATTTTCTTTCTTTCCCAATAGAATGGACCGCATATCGGTCCATATGTTTCCTGAAATCACCATAGAAAAGAACATCATTGCTCAGCAGTAGGATGACCAACTCTTCTGACTTTGCCTGGGACTTGCCCTATTTGAACTGGAATAGTCACTTATCTTACTCATGAAGGATGGTCACTGTCCATGTAGAATGTTTCCATTTGTGATCTGGATTGAGTCGTGAGAGCTTAATTGACTCTAAGATGGTGAGTTTACCCACCATGTTACTCCTTTAGTTCTGCCATGCTCAGCCTTAGGACAATCTGTTTGGATAAGATCCACTGGGATAAACAATTATAGCAACTTTTATTGCTGATTAGCTGGTATTTGAGGACAGGCTGATGGGTATGTGTGCCTTTTGCTAGAGGGCTGGGGACCATTCAGTGGTTCTTCAATATTAACTTAGTTGCCCTGTGGTGTGTGTGATCTTAGTTTTCTGAGCAGGGGTCCATTGCATTGAAGGTGGACTCTCAATCACTGGACCAGCAAGGAAGTACCTAGCTCCAAGTGTTGAGTGCCTGAAAGTGTTTTTTCTCTTCTCTACATAAAACAATGTCTCTCCAACACAGCTTTGCTTTTCCAACTCCGTTGCTAAGAGCTGCATTGAGATCACAATTTTTTGAATTTGGATTAAGACATTGACTTGCTAAATGTTCTGGGGCCTTCAAAACCTCATCCCTTTAATTCTTCTCACCTACTAAGTAGATCATCAAAGAGGACTATTAAGCGCTTCCAGTCTCTACCAGCTTCTAATGAACACTCTAAATAATAGAACCACACCCGGGCTGGAGAAGGAAATGGTAACCCATCCCAGTATTCTTGCCTTGGAAATCTCATGGACTGTGGAACCTGGTGGGTTCCATGGGGTCGCAAGAGTTAGACATGACTGAGTGACTAAACCACCACTTCCACTAAGCCACAACCACCAACACCACTTCAGGGCAGCCAATTTCAGGGCCTGCTAGATCATGCATTCTGCACAAGGATGGAGGCAGATGACTCAGAGGTCCATGAGCACAATTTGACAGAAAAAAAAAATGAAGATTTCTAACTTGTGATAGACTAAAGTTAGGGTGATTGGTTTAGACTAACTCTCCTTAGGGTGAAAGCTTTTAGGTGTTCACTCATTGCCTCTTGTGCTTAAAAATGTCTTCCTTTCTAACCCTATTTCTTGCTCTTTTTTTTTTTTTTTTTTAATTGCTGCTGCATTGCACAGCATTTGAGATCTTAGTTCCCTTACGAGGGATTAAACCCAGGCCCCCTGTTGTGGAAGCACAGATTCTTAACCACTGGACCAGGAAGTAGGTCCCTCTAATCCTATTTCTTGACTTGTTCTTGGAGCTGTTGATTTGTCTCCACTCTCTACCTAAAGTCTTGGATCTGGCTATCTTCCTCTCTTCTCTAGATTTCCACAGGAGCCTTCTGTCAGCTGTTTCCACTCTTCCCTCCATACATCCACTTTTTCTGCAGCCCAACTGATCTGAGATGTGATTCTGATCACTACTGTCCTGCTCTCAGCCCTGCCATGGATCTCCTGTGGGCCTGGGGTGATGCTCAAATCCTTTCAGATCTGGCTGTGTCCCCCTCTCCAAGCTCATTCTCTTGCCACTGGCTTGGAAAGTATTTTCAAGAGTTCCTCAGCTATCTCTTCCTTGCATCTAATTGATCATAGTCCCTCTGACTCAGTTTCAGATTTTCCACTCTTGAATGCCCCATCCATTCAAGGATGTGAGACTTCTGTGTGTTAATTACATCTCTGGAATTTGCCTTCCCTTGTCTCTCTGAGGCTGGTGCCCTGGTGTTACCCTGGAAGGCAGGAAGGAGAGCCACCCCTTAAGGTACATGGGTGAGATGACCTGGGTTCCAGCATGGTGGAGTGCCATCAAGAAATCCAGCCAAAGGGACTTCCCTGGTGGTTCAGTGGCTAATACTCTGCCTTCCATTGCTGGGGACATGGGTTCAATCCCTGGTCAGGGAACTAAGATCCCAGAGGCTGCATGGCACAGTCAAAATAAAAATAAATAGGTAAATAAAAATAAAACAACAACAAAAAAGATATTCGGCCAGTAATCCCTTGATGCTGCTGATCTTCCATTAGTAGAGCTCCACTGATGTCAGAGGAAATTCTAGGGACCAACTGACAACGAAATTAGGTTCTTAGGACCCAAAGAAGTGGCCAGATTTAGCCCTGCAATCATGGCCTTCTCACCCATTGGCCATAGATGTCTTCAGCCCTTTATCTACCACTGGCTAATGTCAGTTCAAGCTCAGACCACTTGGGAGACCAAATCACAGCCTTTCTGTATCGAACCCATCTTGGCCTCCCACATCAGCCACTAGAAAAAGGAGTAGATATGGGGTCTTTGGGGGAAGTCAGCCACCAGGTGGGACCCTGAGAACTTGATCATTAGGTTTTATACTGCCTCCTGCAACCTGTGTGGAGCCTCTGGAAGCTGTCCATTGGACTTCCTGGTCTATGCAGATTCAGGTCCTATTCAACTCAAGTGGAAGGAAGAAGAACAGGGGAGAAAACAGGAGCCAATCTCACAAAGACGGAAGCAAAAAAAAAAAAAAAGCCTTGGAGAGGAAAAAAGGCAAAAAGAAAAAAAGGAACAAAGCTGATGACAATCTCAGCCTACCTTGTCCCTGAGCAGAAACTCAATTCATTTGGTTTGTGCTTGGAGATGTAGCACAGTTTTCAACAGATGTGTTATACATCCTGTTATTAGGGCTGAAAGAACTATCTCGATATGATTGGGAAAATTACTATTTTAATATCCCTTTTCCTCCTTTAAGCCTTATGCATATTTTCCACTACACAAGTCTCTGGTTGCTCGCAGTTCAATATAAATGAATTCCACAGATTTTCTCTTCCTCCTCTAGTTTATGTGAGTGAGTTATTTGGGTTGGACTCCTGTTTGCATGTGTGTGTGTGTATTTAATCTTTGCAAGGAAGAAAAAGGCAGAACATCAAATAACAGGAAGAAAGAGGAAAGAGAAAGACAAGAGACTCCCGTCTAGAAGCCAGGAACTAGGATAATTATGGGCATTGTTTTTTTTTTTTTTTTAAGTAACAATATTTACTACTATTATTATCATCTTTGTGGCAGATGTCCTATGATTTTTGCATCCTTTCTAAACTTTATAAATCTGTGAGCTGATACTTGTTTTTTGTCCACCTTACAGACGAGAAGATTGATGCTTAGCGAGATTACCATTTACCCAAGTTCTGGAAAGTGATGGAGGCAGCCTTCAGATGCAGGTATGTGTGACCCAAATCTGTACAATGAACTGTATAAAGCCACTGTGAAACAACAGGACATACAGAATGGCCATTGACAGTTTTTCCTGCTTTTCCTTTTCTGTAAATCACCTTGATTTTTTTTTTCCCCTTTGGAAATTGTGCCTCCTCTGCTCTGTGTCCTCATAATTCAGGTGAGGCTGACCCTCATCCCCAAAGGTCCAGGAATGGTTGCATGACCAAGGCCAGAACGGTTGGAGCATTCTGACTCTTGGCCAGAGTCCATGGCTTGTGGATGGCCCTATGACCGACCCGGACCAGGAAGGACAATGAGATGCATTCCTGAGGACAGGGAAAAAACTGGAGCATCTTCTTGGTTGGGGTTGCTATTTTAGTAAGATGTTAGCTTGGAACGTCTGAGGGTCTTCTTGGCTATGGAGAGTCGAGAGCCTGCTTGGAAGAAAGTCAGCTGAATGAGATGTGAAGACGAGAGTTGAGGAGGCAAAGGCTTGAGTGTTTAGATCCAGCTCTGCCCAAGACTAGAATCCACAGGTGGACTTTTGAGTCACAGAAGTTGTTACATTCCTGGCCTTCTAAGATCTTGGAAAGGAGAGCTACATACCACCAGTGAGATGAGGGCTCGGTGGGGCAAGGTGGGGCAGTGGTGATTGTGATGTTGTGATTCATGATAAGAAATACATATCTGGTCTTCAAGTTCCTGTTTCTGGACCAGAGCTCCTAAAACCCTTGGAATTTCCAAAGTGCTGAGAGCCGATAAATGTCTTTTGTTATGTGAATGCAGTGACTTGGAAGCACCTAAGGATGGGGGCTGATTGCCCGGCGGAGATCCAGTCAGGGGATTAGAGGGTTGGAACCCCACCTCTCGACCTCTGGAGAAGTGGGGAGGGGCTGGAGAGCGATACCAGTCTCCAGTGGTCGATGATTTAATCAGTCATGCTCGCGGGGACTTCCCTGGCGGTCCAGTGATTAAGACTTTGTCTTCCAATGCAGGGGATGTGGGTTCGACCCCTAGCCAGGGAGGTAAGATCACACATGCCTGTTGGCCAAAAAACCAAAACATAAAATGGAAGCAATATTGTAACACATTCAATAAAGACTTTTAAAATGGTCCACATCAAAAAACAAACAGAAAGAATCTTGAAAAAAGTCATGGCTGTGTAATGAAGCCTCCATCAAAACCCCCAAATGAGGAGGTTCCAGGACCTTCCAGGATGGTGAGCCTGTGGATATTTGAGGAGAATGGCACCCTCAGGTTAAGGGTGTGCCCCTTCCCACATGCCTTGCCCTGTGCTTCTCTTCCATCTGGTTATTCTTGAGTCATATGTTTTTGCTTTCTTTAAAAAAAATCTTTTAAAATATTTATTTACTTATTTGTGGTTGAAACTTAAGGTGTGCAGGGTCTTAGTTCCCCGACCAGGGATTGAACCCATGTTCCCTGCATGGAAGTGTGTAGGCCTAATCACCAGGGAGCTCCAGGGAATTCCCAGCCCAGCTAGTCTGCTGAAATTCTGAAGTCTACAGGTGCTGATGGCAGAAAGTAGTAAGTACATCCACCGTGTCCCAGTCCCTCTCTCTTCCTGCGGCTAGGCTAGACACCTGGTCAAGAGATTAGGTGCTAGTTTAAGGGCAGAGAGGGAAATTCTAAGTTTCAGGGTGCAGAAGTTTCCAGAATCTCTCAGATAACATATTGGGAATGTGGCTTCCCTCTCCCCATCTTCCTTTCTAAAAGTGTCATGATCGCTGGGCTCCCGTGGATGCATTTGAAACTGGCCAGCTGTGGGCTACCCAGCTGACAGAGGCCACAGCTGGAGCAAGAACAGTGGCTGGGTTTCTTCCAGCTGCAAATGAAAGGGTCAACACCTTGAAGGGAAAAGAAAAAAAAAACAACACGTCTAGGCATCAGCTGGTGGAAATGGTCCCAGAGTTCATAATCACAGAGAGGAAGGCAAAGAGTTTTGTTTTTTTTTTTTAAATTGTTTTCATTGGCAGCTGTCTACGGATGATTCCGGTTGAAGCAGGTTTGGAGATTGGAACCCGGGCAGGTGTGAGTGTGTGTGTGTGTGTGCGTGTGCGTGAATACGTGCGCATGCAAGAATCCACATGGTATTAATACAAAAGAAGGTGGAGGAAAGCTGGTTGTCTGTGAATGCAAGTGTGGAAATGGCCTGCAGTGAGAGAGGCAGATTTGTGTGTGTGTGTTGGCAGGGAGCTGAGGGCAGTGACCATTTTCTCTGTGAAAGAGTGGAGAGCGGGAATTGCCCAGCAGAGAAAAACCATCTTTATTGTGTGTGTACACACCAATCAATGAAGATGGAAAATCGTGGATGAAAGAGCAGGAAGGAACTCAAACATGGGACAGCGGAAACCAGGCGGGGTGCGTGAGATTGCAGGAGACAGACCCGGAGCCAGCGTGCCACGAGCGAGGGCCCCATCGGCTCCCTCCTGGCCTTCCAGAAATAGTTTCCGGGAACTGTGGTCCTCTCCCGGCCCGGCTCTCGGGCCAGCGGGGAGATAAAGCTGCCCGCGTCGCTTGTCTTGGCGGCCTCTCAGCTGACACTGCTGACAGGCTGCTTTGATCTCGGGTTATCAGGGCCTAACCCTGTGCCCCGGGCCTGCTTTGCCAGCGCCCACCCGCCGCTCACCTCTGCAGAGGGCGTCCCGTAAGGTCAGAGTTGGGGGGAGTGGCCCAGCCCCTGGGCCCGGTTGGCCTTGGAGCCTCACTCGGTGCTTGATGCAATAAGGGCACCATCTTTGTTGTCTCAGAGTCAGCGATGAAAAGAGGGCCCAACTGGGGGCAAGAAACTTTTGAAGTGGAGCCACGCGGAATGACACCCTGAATGCAGCCTGTCCCCCAGCCTCCTGGGCCTTCACTGCAAATGAGTGGTGACAGGAGAGAAAAAAGTGGATCAACCGCCAGAACACTTGCCTTCCTGTCTCAGGACTGCTGCTGAGTCACCAGGTGACCTCGGGCAGGTCCCATTTCTCTCTGGACCTTCGTTTCCATCCCCCTTCTCATAAAATGAAAGTGCTTTCATAAGCAGGGAAAGCTATTCTTAAATGCAATCAGGTGCAGAAATCCCATATGCAAAGCAGCTCATAGGAGACGGAGGCTGGATGCCAGGGGATGTGATGAACTGGTACCCTGACACTCAACTTTGTGTTGACCTCTGTTGAATCTGCCTGCCCATGCAGGAGCCGCAGGGGACTCAGGTTTGATCCCTGGGTCAGGAAGATAAACCTTGGTGAAGAAAATGGAAGCCCACTCCAGTATTCTTGCTTGGAAAATCCCATGGACAGAGTAGCTTGGCAGGCTACAGTCCACAGGGTCGAGAAGAGTTGAACACAATCGAGCACATACACTCTGCTCTAGTCGGTGCGTTATTTCGTGTCATTATTGATTTATTTGTGGCTGTGCTGGGTCTTCATTGCTTCGTGCTGGCTTTTTTCTTGTGGCCAAGCGGGGGCTCGCAGCCGTGCACGGGCTTCTCACCGCGGTGGCTCCTCTTGCTGTGGAGCATGGGCTCTGGAGCTCTAGCTCAGAACTTGTGGTGCACTGGCTTAGTGGCCCCAAGGCATGTGGGCTCTTCCCGGACCAGGAATGGAACCCGAGTCCCTTTCATTGGCAGGTGGATTCTTCACCACTGGACCACCAGGGAAGTCCTATTTTTTATTTTTTTCTTTTCTGCCTGAAGGTATATGGAACTTCCCCAGCCAGGGATCGAACCTGTGCCTCCTGCCCGGGATGGGTGGAGTCTTAACCTGGACCACTAGGGATGTCTCTAGTTAGCGAGTTAGATTCCTAGGGCTATGGTCACAAGGTACCACAAACTGGGGGTGCGTAACACAGTAGAACATCATCATTCTGGAAGCCAGAAATCCAAGATCAAGGTGTTGGCAGGGCCATGCTCCCTGTGAGAACTGTAGGGGAAGAATCCTTTATCACCTCTTCAGCTTTGGGTCCTTTGTTGGCATCTTTGGCATTCTATGACTTAGGGCAGCATCATTCCTAGCGTCTGTCTTTGCATGGCCCTCCTGCTGCATTTCCTCACATCGTCTTTCCTCTGTGCATGTCTGTTTCCAAATTTCCTTTCCTTAAAAGTTGAGACATAATTTGATGTATACTGTAATGTTAGTTTCAGGTGGACTGCAATGTGATTTGACTTTTGCATACATTATGGGTTTATCACCGTGATGAGTCTAGTGATCTGCACCCATACAAAGTTACTGCAATATCATTGACTGTATTCCTTATGCTGTATATTACATCCCATGACTCATTTTAAAGCTGGAGGTTTGTACCTCTTCATCTTCTTCACCTCTGTTGCATCCATCCTACTCCAACCCCTCCCCTCTGGCAACCCCCCATTTGTTCTTTGCATCTGAGTCTTTTTGATTTAACTTTATCGTTACTATTATTTTGGGCCTCCTCGGGTCGTAGCTGTGGCCTGCAGGATCTTCGGTGGGGCCATAGTTGTGGTGCGGGCGCTCAGAATCTGCGGTGCTTGGACTTAGTTGCTTTGCAGCATGTGGGATCTTACTCATTCCCTGACCTGTGAGCTAGAGCCTGTGTCCCCTGCATTGGAAGGCGGATTCTTAACTACTGGACCCCCAGGGAAGTCCTTCTGTTTTTGTTTTGTTTATTATTTGTTTTGCTTTTTAGGTTCTACATGTAAGTGACATCATACAGTGTTTTTCTTTCTCAGTCTGATGTGTTTCACTTGCCATAATACCCTCTAGATTTATCCATGTTGTTGCAAATGGTAAGATTTAAATTTTTTTCTATTTTCTTTTTTTTTTGCTGAGTAATATTTCTTTGTCCATATTTATATAGGTATATCCACCACATCTTCTTTATCCATTAATCCATCAGTGGACACTTAAGTTGCTTCCATATCTTGGCTATTGTAAATAATGCTGCTATGCACATGGGTATGCCTGTATCTTTTCAACTTAGTGTTTTTGTTGTCTTTGTGTAGATACACAGAAGTAAAATTTCTGGGTCATATGGTAGTTCTATTTTTAAATTTTGAGGATCCTCCATACTGTTTTCCACAGCAGCTACACCAATTTACAATCCCACCAAAAGTGTACTGAATTTCCCTTTTTTATAAGGACACCAGTCATATTAGATTAGGTGTCCCTAAGGATTTTGGGCTTCCCTGGTAGCTCAGGTGGTAAAGAATCTGCCTGCAATGCAGGAGACCCCGGTCTGATCCCTGGGTCAGGAAGATCCCCTGGAGAAGGGACGGCCACTTCAGTATTCTTGCCTGGAGAATTCCATGGACAGAGGAGCCTGGTAGGCTACAGTCTATGGGGTCGCAAGGAATTGGACAAGACTGAGTGATGAACACTTTCACTTTTAAGGACCTTACGTTAACCTGATCACCTCTGTAAAGACAGTATTTCCAAATCAGGTCACATTCTGAGGTACTAGGGGTTAAGGACTCAATATACCTTATTTTTTTGTCGGGGGGAGGGGTCACAATTCAACTCATAATACCCTCTTTACCTTTTCTACATTTCTGACTCATAGAGTCTGTGAAAGATAGTGAAGTGAAAGTGAAAGTCGCTCAGTTGTGTCTGACTCTTTGCGACTCCATGGACTATACAGTCCATGGAATTCTCCAGGCCAGAATACTGGAGTGGGTAGCCTTTCCCTTCTCCAGGGGATCTTCCCAACCCAGGGATCTAACCCAGGTCTCCTGCATTGCAGGCAGATTCTTTACCAGCTGAGCCACCAGGGAAGCCCCATAGAGTCTGTGAACATAGTCAAATGGTGGTTGTTTGACATCACAGGTTGGGGTGATTTATTACACAGCCATGGTAACTGTAACAGGTGGTTAAACTGAAATAACCAGACGCTGGAGCAGTCCTATCCAAGTTCAGGCTCCCCTTGACATCTTAATCCATTCGATTTACTTCTTGGGGCCTAGTTTTCTCATCACGAAAATGGAGTTTGATAGAAAGAATATCTGTCAAATCCCTGCCATCACAGTAGGTTCTTGATAAAGGTTTTTTTTTTTTTTCTCTCTCTATTCTCTCTTACTAAATGACTCTGAACCACAATGCTCTTGAGATTTTGGGAAACATCTGAGTTTCTGAATTGTGTGGGAAACCCCTGGGTCCCAGGAACCAGATCCTTATTTCATGCCTACTTTGGATGAGGGAATGTGTTTCCTTGGCAAGCTCGATGTTTGGAACCCCTTCTCCACTCAGACTTTCAAGACAATTTATTCTGAGCTAACCTTGGTTTCTTGTTACCGAAGAGAACCGAGGCTTATGCAGAGGCCTTGCAGAACGCCTCCAACATCAAACAGCAACTACCCTACTGCGTTCTGAGACACTGAGCGTAAATAAATTAAAACCATACCCGCTCCCTTTCCCTGTAAGCGCACACACGTAATTTCATTACAGCCGGAATGAAGTGCTGCAGGCAAAACGTGTTTGGGGCTTGGCTGAACCCAGAGTGCTCTGGGAGACACCGATCTTTTTGGCCAACCGGAGGAGG
Source organism: Odocoileus virginianus (assembly GCF_023699985.2). Classification (NCBI taxonomy): domain Eukaryota; kingdom Metazoa; phylum Chordata; class Mammalia; order Artiodactyla; family Cervidae; genus Odocoileus; species Odocoileus virginianus. The sequence goes on along the minus strand of NC_069685.1, from coordinate 56,049,663 downwards.
GAAACTTGTTTGCCTCTTTTTCTCCTCTCTGCCCACTGGGCGTTCTGTTGGCATGGGGCTGGCATGAATGCATTTGGTTTCAGACCTTCAGAGGACGGTGGTAATATGGGTTCTTTTTTCACTTCCAGAAATTGTGGTGAAATGTACATAGCACAAATTTACCGTTTAAATGATTTGTAAGTGTAGAATTTAGTGGCATTTAGTACATCCACAACTTTTTTTTTTCTGTTGTGTGGGATCTTAGTTCCCTGACCAGGGATCAAACTCACGCCCCCCTGCAGTGGAAGTGCAGGGTCCTAACCACTGAACTGCCAGGGAAGGCCATGATTTGCCTGTTTTGAATAGTTTATGTAAATGGAATTGTATAATATGTGATGTTTTGTGCTTGGCTTCTTTCGCTCATCATCATGTTTTCAAGCTTCATCCGTGTTGGAGCATGGATCAGTGTTTCATCCCTTTTTAATGGATGAATAATATCCTGTTGTTTGAATATATACTGCATTTTGTTTATCCATTCATCCACTGATGGACATTTGGGTTGGTCCCACCTTTTGGCTATTGTGAATAATGCTGTATGAACAGTCATGTAAATGTGTGGACGTTTGCTTTCACTAGTCTTGGGTATGTACCTCAGAGAGGAATTGCTAGGTTACCTGGGCTTCCCCTGTGGCTCAGTGGTAAAGAATCCACCTGCAGAGCAGGAGCTGCAGGAGATGTGGGTTTGATCCCTGGCTTGGGTTGATGCCCTGGAGTAAGGAATGGCACCCCACTCCAGAATTCTTGCCTGAAGAATCCCATGGACAGCGGAGCCTGGTGGGTTACCGTCCATGAGGTCGCAAAGAGTCAGATGCGACTGAAATGACTTAGCGCACATGCACCGCTGCACACATGGGAACCGCTTAGCACACAGGACAGCGCAGAGGGGTTAAGCGACTTTTCTGAGAACACACAGCTAACGAGACAAAGCCACGAAAAGGCAACCTACTGAAGAGTTTTCAGCAGAGAAACAAAATAGTCAGATTTCATTTCTTCCTTCTTACCTTCACTTTCTCCCGCAGCATGCTCAAGCAGCAGCCATGGGTTGGAGAATGGTGGAATTAGGTAGATAGGAATTGGAGAGCAGAAAAAATCATGTCAGTATTCGTGGAAAGGTTTCATTTCCCCTCATGTGCTTGGACATGGACGTTTAGGAGGCATGCGGATGAACTTGATGAGAACTGCTCTCTTACTAAATCACTGGGCTGTTTGACGAGGCTGGGAAAGGACTGGGGCTTGGACAGTGCAGTCTGGTCAGACGGGCTCGATTGGGAGAGAGTGATGTCACCAACACCCCATTTTCCTTTGCCTGTTTATAGTTTCTCCTCTCAGGAGCCCCCAGGGTGTTGGGACAGCCTCAGCTGTGTGGATTTTATTGTGTGCTTTTGAGGTGCACACCGAGGCCGGGTTGCTTCTATTGCCCCAGGGGCAGGAGGGGGTGGGAGGAGGCAGGAGGATGGGGCTGAAAGGTCAGGCTTTTCCATTTAACGTCTGAGCATTGATCCCCATCAAGACAGAGCCATCAGTCAGGATCTCTGCCCTGGTCTCTTGGCCTTGGTCTCCCCAGTCCAGTGAGGGAAATGGGCTAGGCTGTCCTTGGTGACATCAGCTATTACTAGTTGGCAAGCCTTTATTGATCACTTACTATATGCCTGCATAGTTCTGAGTACTGAGGAGTGAACAAATAAGTTCCTTGCCTTATTCTTTATATATATATATATACGTATTAGAGCTTCTCTGTAGCTCAGATGGTAAAGAATCTCAATGAAGGAGGCCTGGGTTCAATCCCTGGGTCAGGAAGATCCCCTGGAGAAGCGAATGGCAACCCACTTCAGTATTCTTGCCTGAAGAATCCCATAGACAGAGGAGCCTGGTGGGCTACAGTCCATGGGGTCGCAGAGTCAGACACGACTAAGTGACTCACACGACTACAAATACACAGACACACACACACACACACACACATTTATTTATCTGGCTGCACCAGGTCTTACTTGCAGCACATGGGATTTAGTTCCCCAACCAGGGGTTGAACCCGGGCCCCCTGCACTGCCGGCAGCGGAGCCTCAGCCACTGGACGACCAAGGAAATCCCTGGTCCTGGCCTTCTGAATTCTCTTCTTGGGAGGAAGACTGACAGCCAACAGAGAGCGACAGGATGTTATCTGCTGGTGGCACGTGCGCTGGGGGGATACAGGACAGGAAGATATGGGTGAGAGAAGGAAGATGCTAGTTTGCATCACAAGTAGTAACCTTCTCACCGGTAGAACGATGCATCTTCAAATATGTCCACATCCTAGGGCCTAGAACCTGTGACTGTGTCATCTTATGGGGTAAAAGGGACTTTGCAAAAGTGATTAAGATAAGGTAGGATGGAGGATCATCCTAGATTATCCAAGAGGGCCCAATCTAATCGTAAGATCCTCATAAGAAAAGAGCAGGAGGATGAGAATCAGAGGAGATATGACAATGGAAGCAAGTCCAAATGATGCAGAGTCATGAGCCAAGGGGTGTGGGTGGTCTCCAGAGGCCAGAAAAGGCCAGGAAGCAAATCCTTTCTAGTAGCTTCTGGAAGAAATGCAGCCTGGCCGACTCACTGTAGACTCCTGAGCCCTAGAACGGGAAGGTAACGCATCTGCGGGGTTTTAAGCCACTGCTGCTGCTGTTTAGTTGCTAGGCTGTTTCTGACTCTTTGAGACCCCATGGACCATAGCCTGCCAGGCTCCTCTGTCCATGGGATTTCCCAGGCAAGAATACTGGAGGAGGTTGCCAGTCCCTTCTACAGGGGATCTTCCTGACCCAGGGATCGAACTTGAGTCTCCTGCATTGGCAGGTACATTCTTTCCCATATGAGTCACCACAGAAACCTTTTAAGCCACTAAGTTTGTAGTAATTTGTTACAGCAGCCATGGAAAACCAATACAGATTTGAATGAGGTGAATCCCTGTGGTTCCCTGGTGAAGAACATTCCATTCTAGGTGGAAAGAACAGCAGGTGAAAGGGCCCTGAGGTGGGAGTTAGGATAGTGCAGCAGTGCTGATAGATGTAACATACCATGGGAACAGACGGGAAGGCCCATGTGTTTGTGAGTTCATAACCATGGAAGAAGGCCATGGCACCCACTCCAGTGCTCTTGCCTGGAAAATCCCATGGATGGAGGAGCCTGGTAGGCTGCAGTCCACGGGGTCGCAAAGAATCGGACATGACTGAGCGACTTCACTTTCACTTTTCACTTTCATGCATTGGAGAAGGAAATGGCAACCCACTCCAGTGTTCTTGCCTGGAGAATCCCAGAGATGGGGGAGCCTGGTGGGCTGCTGCCTATGGGGTCGCACAGAGTCAGACACGACTGAAGTGACTTAGCAGCAGCAGCAGCAACCATGGAAGAACTCAAAATAGAACTCAGAATAGAGGTGCATGCACTGAACCCTCCAGGGCTGTAATAAGAACACTGGCTCTTGAATCCGACTGACCTGGGTTCAAATCCTGCCTCTCCCCCTTGTGATGTAGCTTTGGATAAGCCACTTTCTTTTCCACATCTCTGCTTCCTGACCTGTTGAAGTGGGTCAACACTATACATTATTGATTCAGTGTATAAAATAGATAACTAATGAGAACTACTGTATGGTGTGGTCTTCCCAGGTGGTGCAGTGGTAAAGAATCCACCTGCCAGTGCAGGAACTGCAGGAGACGGAGGTTTGATCCCTGGGTTGGGAAGATCCCCTGGAGTAGGAAATGGCAACCCACTCCAGTATTCTTCCCTGGAAAATTCCATGGGCAGAGGAACCTGGCAGGCTACAGCCCTTGGGGTCACAAAGACTTGGACATGACTGAGCGACTGAGCATGCATACCCTGTATAGCACGGGGGACTCTGCTCAGCGCTCCGTGTGGCCTAAAGGGGAAGGAGACCCCCAAGAGAGGGGATATAGATGCATACCCGGAGCTGATTAACACTGGTGTGCGGTGAAACTAACACAGCACTGTAAAGCAGCTATGTTGTCGTTCAGCTGCTAAGTCATATCTGACTCTTTGCGACCCCATGGACAGCAGCCCGCCAGTCTTCCCTGTCCTTCACTTTCTCCCAGAGTGTGCTCAAGCTCAGGTCCATCAAGTCGGTGACGCCATCCAACCGTCTCATCCTCTGTCGCCCCTTCTCCTTCTGTCCTCAGTCTTTCCTAGCATCAGGGTCTTTTCCAATGAGTTGGTTCTTTGCATCAGGTGACCAAAATATTGGAGCCTTGGCCTCAGCATCAGTCTTTCCAGTGAATAGTCAGAGGTGATTTCCTATAGAAATTAATAATAATAATAAAGAATACATATACACACAAGGGCCAACAGTAATTCTAAGTGGCGTTGTTGTAAACTCATCTGTGAAAAATCCTTACCCCAGCCTGTGACCCATTTCAGGTGCATGGTGTACCATATCAAAATATGGTGATGGGGAGGACGGTGATGAGGAAGAGGGTGATTGTGGTGCAGGAGAAGAATTGGGGTGGCATCTTGAGTGCAGGGAGCAGCACAGGAAAAAGTCAGGAGGTGTGCCCACAGGCCGCCTTCCTGATACCGTGATGAAATTGCTTTATTTACAATTTTTGGCTCTGCTAGGTCTTTTCTGCGGCACTCAGGGGCTTCTCTAGTTGTGGTGCTTAGGCTTAGGTGCCCCACAGTATATGGAACTTAGTCCCCCACCAGGGATCAGACCTGTGTCCCCTGCATTGGAAGGTGGATTCTTAACCACTGTACCACGAAGGAAGTCCCAAAATCATTTTAGAATGCTTCTGCAGATTTCCCTTCTCTGCCTTCTCATCTGGTGTTGCTGACAGGGTCTGAGACTGCCTTCACCCATCTTTCCGAAGAGAGATGTTTCTGGCTGATGGTGTGATGGTCAGACCAGTTCCTGACTGCCCATTCTGCTGGTCCCTTGAGAAGAGGCAAGAAGCTGGGGAAAAAAATCCCTGCACCCCAACCCCTCCTATGATCAGAGAGCCTTGGAAGGGAAGCAGGAAGAGGGGTTAGCTGATTAGGCTCTGCCTTTGCCAACCTCCGCCAGCCTCCAGGGTGAGTTATAACTGTGGCTCTGCTCACCTGGAGGGCAGTTTGGGCCCTGGTGAAGGCCTATCAACTGTATGCAAAAAGATTTGCCTGAGTCTCTTTCAGCCTTTTAAAAGCCTTTTGGTTTCTCTAGGCAAATGCTGTGCTTTGATACCCACTTTCTTTACAGGTTATGTAAATATCTGTTTTGATGCACCCACGTGGTGGGCATGTGAATCAGGAGTGGTTTGTTGTCTTGGTCTCTTCCAAGCAGGGCGGAGGGTCAAGATGGATCGGTAGATGGGCATTGGAGAGGGTGACTCCATTTGGAGAAAGGGCAAGGTCAAGGGGGTTTAAGCCTGACTACTCAAATTGTGGCCCTTAGCCCAATAGCAATAGCCACCTGGGGAATCAGAATCTGCTTCTAACAAGATTCTCAGGACTTGGGGGCACATATTAAAGTTTGGAAGCATGGTGTGAACTGGTGGATCTCAGACTTCACCATGGATTTAGAAATCTACAAAGAACTTTAAAAATATACCAATGCTCAGGTCCTGCCCCAGAGATTCTGATGTCATTCGTCTGAAATGATGCCCTAATATGAGTATGTTTAAAAAGCTCTCCAGGGGATTTCCCTGGTGGTCCAGGGGCTAAGACCCCACGCTCCCAATGCCGGGGGCTTGGGTTCGATTCCTGGTCTGGGAACTAAAATCCCACATACTGCAACTAATAATTCCCAGGCTGCAACTGAAGATCCTGCATGCCGCAAGGAAGAGCAGAGATCCTGCAAGCTGCGACTAAGACCTGGCCAAATAAATAAAAATAAATATTAAAAAAAGAATAAAAAGCTCCCCAGGTAACTCCAGTTGAAGGTCTCTGATTTTTACTTAGAACTGTGGTTCTTAAACATCTTCATGCTTCAGAAAAAGTTGGGGAACATCTTTAAATACAACCTCTGGGCCCGAGCCAGTGGTGGACTGGTCAGTGTTTAATAGCCGGCTCTCTGGGATGAGCATGGGGTCATGAAGAAGTCCAGATCCGTAGCCAATTCCTGTGGTGTAAACATCCCCACTGTGGCTTTTGTGATCCAGTGCACACTGGCTCCGCTGGCCACACACCCCCAAGTTTCTGACTCAGTAGGTCTGGGGTGGGACCTGAGAATCTGTATTTCTTTTTTTTTTTCCCATTTATTTTTATTAGTTGGAGGCTAATTACTTTACAATATTGTAGTGGTTTTTGTCATATATTGACATGAATCAGACATGGATTTACATGTATGAGAATCTGCATTTCTAACAAGTACCCTATTCAACTTGGGTTACTGGGTTACTGTTCTTCTAGGGACCCTGCTTTGAGAACCATGTTAGATGAGAGCTTGGAAACAGGGGGCCTCTTGCAGGCCAATTCGGATCAACTTGTGGTGGGTACCCAGAGGGCTGGATCGAGTAGGATTCTGAGACTGTGTGAGATTGAGTGAGTAAAAGTGATCTATTCAGTTAATGTTCCCACCATGGGCATGTGATGGAGGCAGCAGCTGTCCCTGGATTTTCTGAGTGCTCCTTTGTAATTCCTTTATGAAAACAGAAAGGAGCGGGGAGTTAGATGGAGTTGCATTTCCTAAGGACGTAGGGGAGATAAGAAGTGAAGCTCTGGACTTCCCTGGTGGTTCAGTGGTTAAGCCTCTGTGCTCCCACTGCAGGGGGCACAGGTTCAATACCTGGTCAGGGAACTAAGATCCCAACATGCTGCATGGAGCAGCCAAAAAGAAAGTATTGAAGCTCAGTGTGTTCCAGGCTATCTCAATGATTAAGAGCAGTTTTGGGGGGCTTTTTGACTGCACCATGCAACTTGCGGGATCTTGGTTCCCAGACCAGGGATTGAACCTGTGCCCTCAGCAGTGAAAGTGTAGAGTCTTAATCACTGGACCGCCAGGGAATTCCCAAGAGCAGAATTCATGACTATCTGAGAAAGCATACATGGAAGATGAATATTAGTGCAACTCCCTGATTTTATGGAAATGATTTCAAAAAAGGGATGGTTTCCACTCAAAAGGCACAGAGCTCATTTGTTTAGATACCCTCAGGCTCTCAGATCTTGGAAAACATGGGAGACGACGTTTCAGAAGAAAATCACCAAGAGTTTTGAATGCCCCAGCCGAAGAAAGGAGAAGATTGGGCAGAAACCATAAAGGAAGTTTTGCCCACCCCAGTGATGGGGCCATGCTAGGAAAAAGACAGGGAGGGACCCTGAACGAGGCGGGCAGGATGCAAGATAAGAAATTCCGATTTCAATCTCCCTAACTTCCTCAGACCCGGGCTGTCTATAAACTGTATGCAAATATGTTTGCTTTCCATTTTATTTCAATCAGAGTCACTCAGCTGTCAGGAGCTGTGTCAACATGTCAGTTGGGTGGAAGAAACAAGCGTTTTGAGTGGAAATATTTTGGATAAACAGACACAATGTTATGACAGATCTGAGCAGTTCAAACGTGGGGTGGGGGAGGTGGAGATGGTGGAGAAGGAGAAGGGGGGTTAAAGCCACAGAAAGTAGATCTATTTACCCTGGCGCATGCACTGGAGGGTCAGCTGAAAACAAAATCGGTATTTTATGAGTTGCGTTGTGTGTGCGTGTATTGGGGGTGGGGTGGGGGATGTTTTTCCTCTTCTGTGGCGTTAATACATTTTGTCAGCTGAAGAGTAAGGCCTGCTTGGTGGGTTACCAGGCACATTCCTCTCTAATGTCCCTGCTGATTCCACGGGAGGAAATGAGGCAAGAAAAAGAAAAGACAAACCCACCGGATTAACTTAATTAGCGATGGGGAGACCAGTTGCTTGGCTAAATCTAACAGCCTGTTTGAGAGCTGCCCTCCTTTCTGCTTCTCACTTGGGCTCTTTTGCAAACGGAATTCAGAGAAGGGACAAAGAGATGCCCTTGTTTGTGGTCAGGGGTGGGGGTGGGGACATGCTCTGGGGAGAGGTGACCTGGGCATTAGGCCACGTTATGTATAGCTTTGAATTTAATTTTTGGAGTAAGTAATACTGTCGCCTAGTTCAGTAACCCAAAGTATAAAACAAGTATTTGGAGAGATGTTCTTTTTTCTTTTCCAGTCCATCCATTTCTGCCCCCTCCATCTCTCAGCACCCCAAACACACACACACACACACACACACACACACAGATTATATTTTGTTGGTCTAGGTCTATTTTAAGTTCCCAAGCCACACAGTTCAATGACTTTTGTCTAAAAAAGAATTCACATTTTCCTTAAACCAGTGTTTACTGCTTATCGAGCACCTACTATGTGCTAAGCCTCACCTTGCCAGGTTGGAATGATTCACCCTAGGTTGGAGGTGAGGAGTCCCGAGGCTCAGAGAAGTGAAGGGGTGCACCCAGAGCCACGCAACCCCACGGCCCACGAGTGAGCTCGAACTTCACCAAAATCTGTCTGGCTCCAGGTCTGTGTTCTTCCAGACTATCACGTGCTCGGTTGAACTTGTGGATGAGAGAGGGTGTGTGGCAAGATAACTTTTGGAGAACTCGGGGAGCGGTCAGCCAACTCAGCTAGGCTGGACTTGTCCACCCCCGAGGTGAATCTGTCCAGGAAAGGAACCATGTGCTTGTCCAAATGTGGGACAAGCCGGCAGCTGCCTCGGGGGTGTGCTTGGGAGAGGTTGGCAAGGCCCCCACCACTCAAAAATGTCTCCCCCCACCACCTGTCACATGGCCTCAAATTCCACCACCAGAGAGGTATGACTCTGGGCTTCAAGGAAAGAATTTTTGGGGTCAGGCTTTAAGCATAGACACTTCCCCCAGAAAGGATTCATCTATGCCCTTCTCTTAAAAGGCCCCTTCTAGCAGGGCAGCCGGCCCACTGCTTGGCATTGGAGGATGGTTTCAGGGTGCAGATATCCCGGGAGGTGAGTAGGGTGGTCACCAGAGGAGAGGGGGGCAGTCAGGGATGGGTCCCAAGGCTGCTGGTCAACCCACGGATGGAGTCTGGGGCTGTTTGGAGACAAAGCTTCACACGTTTGCCCTAGAGAGAGGCCCTCTGAAGGTCCCACCTGTCTCCTTGCCAATCCTGACTGATGTGCTTCAGGCTGGAACCCTAAATAGTCAGGCCAGGAGCCGGGGAAGCCCAGAACTTGTCATGGGGTCGCAAAATGTCACAGCTGCCTTTCAGCCGGTCTTGAACTCCAATTAGTCACGTTCTTTCCTCCCCTTTTGTTCCATGATTACACCACCTGTAGGATTATTTTCTGAATATTTTCCTCTAAACTGACTCACTTGAAAAAATAAAAAATAAACATCTATTTTAAGTCTAGCAAGCATGAGTTTCCTCACCAAGAAAGGATACAGACAAATTCAAGCCCTCTGACTTTTGTGTGGCAAATGCAAGCTTTTTTTTTTTTTTTAAGGAAAACAAAACATTAGTGAAAACTTGAAAAAAAGGAAAACATTTATACACATGTCCTTTCATCTCTATCACTTACAGCTTGATTTGCTCCTTGTATTTTTTTTTTCCCCCAGAACATGTTAAAATAACAATGAATGCATAAAAATGAATCACTGCTCACTCAGATACCCACCATAAATCAAATGATCACAGGTATCGTGTCTTGCCCCAATCTCCAATTGTACTGGAGAAACTGAGGTTCAGAGAAAGGAAACATAAAAGGGGGTGGGGGGCGGGGGGGGGGGTGGGACAGCTGTCTGAGACCATGTGAGGCCAAGGAGCGGGACTTCCCTGGTAGCTCAGATGGTAAAGAATCTGCAATGCAGGAGACCCAGGTTCGATCCCTAGGTCGGGAAGATCTCCTGGAGAAGGGATAGCAACCCACTTCAGTATTCTTGCCTGGTGTATCCTGTGCAGAGGGAAGCCTGTCCATGGGGTTGCAAAGAGGCGGACATGACTGAGTGACGAATACACACACACAACAGCTAAGAAGCATCCTGGAAAGATGTAAAAAGAGCACTGGACAGGGAGTCAGGGGCCACTGACTCCAGATCTAAAAGTAGAAGCAAATTCTGTTTCCTCTCTGGGCTTATCCTCAGCTATGAAAGAGAAAGAATGGTGTTACTTTGGGTTCTTCATCTGGGGTCTAGCAAGAGTTGGGGTACCTAGGAATGAAGTCCCTGGAATTTGTTTTTTTAATGCAGATAAGATTCACATAACATAAAATGAGCCATTTAAAAAAATTTTTATGTACTTTTGCTGCGTTGGGTCCTCGATGTGCCGTGGGGACCTTTCATTGCAGCTCGCAGACTCTAGTTGTGGGACACCGGCTTTAGAGCTCGGGCTCAGTAGTTGAGCTATGTGGGCTTAGTTATCCTGTGGCATGTGGAATCGTCCCAGGCCGGAGATCAAACCTGTGTTTCCTGCATTGGAAGGCAGATTCTTAATGGCTGAACCACTGAGAAAGTCCCTAAAATTAACCATTTTCAAGCAAACAATGCAGTGACATTTAGTCCATTCACAATGTTGTGCAACCATCACCTTGATCAAGTTCCAGATATTTTCATAGCAAATATTTTCAAGCAGTCATGCCCCTTTCTCCTTTCCCCCTGCTGCTGCTGCTGCTAAGTCACTTCAGTTGTGTCCAACTCTATGTGACCCCATAGGCGGCAGCCCACCAGGCTCCCCCGTCCCTGGGATTCTCCAGGCAAGAACAATGGAGTGGGTTGCCATTTCCTTCAATGCATGAAAGTGAAAAGTGAAAGTGAAGTCGCTCAGTCGTGTCCGACTCTTAGTGACCCCATGGACTGCAGCCCACCAGGCTCCTCCATCCACCCCAGCCCCTAGCAAACATCAATCTACCTTCTGTCTCTATGGATTTACCAAGTCTGGTCGTTTCTTAGAAATAGAATCATACAATATATGGCTTTTTGTGGTTGGCTTCTTCCACGAAGTACCATGTTTTCAAGCTCCATCCCCAATGTAGTACATATCAGGACTTTATTTCTTTTATGACTGAATAATATTCTATTGTATGGATATACCTTTTGTTTATCCATTCATCACTTGGTGGCCATTTGGATTGTTTCCACCTTTTGGCTACTGTGAATAATTCAGCTATAGACATTCATGCAGGGGTTTTTTTTTTTTTTTTTTCAATGAGGGCCATTTCTAAAGTCTTTGTTGAATTTGTTACAATACTGCTTCTGTCCCACCTCTTGGCCTTTTGGACAGGAGGCATGTGGAATCCCAGCTCCCTTACCAGAGATCAGACCTGCACTCCTTGAATCAGAAGGCAAAGTCCCAACTACTGGACCTCCAGGGAAGTCCCATGCACAAGTTTTTGTGTGGACATTTGTCTTCATTTCTCTTGGGGATGCATACCTAGGAGTGAAATTGCTGCATTGTGTGGTAACTCTGTTTAACTTTGTGAGAATAGCCCTTGAACGTTTTGTTTGTGTTTGAGCCCGTGCTTTTAAGGTGACGGCTTTTGAACAGATTCTCAAGAAAAGGTAGTGTTAGTCGTTCAGTTGTGTCTGACTCTTTGTGACCCCATGAACTGTAGCCTGCCAGGCTCCTCTGTCCATGGAATTCTCCAGTTAAGAATACCGGAGTGGATTGCCATTCCCTTCTCCAGGGGTTTTCTTGACCTAGGGATCAAACCTGCATCTCTTGCATTGCATGCAGATTGTTTACGATCAGAACCGCTGGGAAGCCAAGAAAATGACTTCCCTCGGTCCTTCTAAGATCTCTTCCAGCTTTAAGATCCTCCCATTCTTGATCCCCACCTCTGAGAAGACCTCAACTTCCTTCTCATCTTGTATAGCTTCCTTTAACCAGCCTTCTCTGTGCCAGGCACTGGGCTGGGCATGAGAGATCTGGTCGGAAGGGCTTCTATCTGCCAGCGGTCAGAGGTGGGAGAGATGGGGCTAGGGAGGCTTCCTGGGGGAGGAGGCACTAGCTGAATCTGGAAGGTTGCCTGACAAGCAGGAGGGCCGAGAGATGGGAAGACGTATTTCTGAGCGAAGAGACAACACTTCCCAGTGCCCGTGGCAGGGGGCGGAGCTGGCTGGAGTGCCCTTTCCTTCCCCTGGCGGCTCAGAGATGCTGGAAACACAGATGGTTGGAAATCCTGTCTCCTGGACACACCCGCTCATCAGTGGGGGCAGATGCTGCCCGTTATTCTGATTGCCGCTGAAGGCGGTGGCGGTGGCCCAGGGCACGTCTGAGGATCAGTCAGGGCCCCGGGAAAGCGGGGGGCCCTGGCAGAGGGGCTGACCCCCCACCCCCGCAATCCTAGAGGCAGGTGTTCCGAAAGCTTCCCACATAGGCCTGCCAAGATCGTCCTCCCGCTATGCAGCACACACGCAGGCGTGCTGTTTCATCTCCGGGGCCTCTCTCTCTCTGGGAGCAGCTGGCAGGGCCACCGGGGCATTTGCGGGTGGCCAGTGGGACGGAGTCTGGAGGCCTTGGCTGACCCGCCACCCTGGGGCCCGGTCGTAGATTTTCTGGGCACCTTCTTGGTGGAGGGCAGGCAGGATCTGGTTTCACAGCTCATTTGGAGGGACAAATCCACGCGGTGCTTTGCTGGATACCTGGCCCTGTGAAGAGTCGGTGGTTAACGTGTTATTTATGGCGCCCTCCTGACTCCAGTCTCATATTAAGCTTCTGGGTGGGGCACGATGCCTCCGCCAGTCAATCAACCAACCCGCCCGAGGAGCTGATAAACCAGAGTCAACCCGCTAGTATTACGCAGGGTTCGTGTATTCTTCTAGAAGCTTCAGGAAATGGGCTGTTCTGTATCTTTTTTGGGTAGCCTGAGTGATGCTTTACTGGTGGAACTTTTCTTGGGGTTTGTTATTATGGAATTTTTATTTAAAAATTTTTTATTCTAGATTCCGGCAGAGTTAATTAAGAATGATATGTTAGTTACAGGTGTGCAGAAAGGTGATATAATTATACCCATTATTATGGATCTTAAAAATTTTTTTTAATATTTATTTATTTGGCTGCACTGAGTCTTAGTTGACCCTTGCAGGATCTTAGTTGCTCTGAACCTGTGTCCTCTGCATTGGAAGGTGGATTCTTAACCACTGGATCCTAGGGAAATCCCTAAGTTTATTCTTTTTTTTTTTTCATTTATTTTTATTAGTTGGAGGCTAATTACTTTACAGTATTGTAGTGGTTTTTGCCATACATTGACATGAATCCGCCGTGGATTTACATGTGTTCCCCATCCCGATCCCCCCTCCCTATTCTTATTTTTTTTAATATAACGATGGTAAAAACTGTAACCTAAAATTTGTGATCTTAACCATTTTTAAGTGTGTTAAACTTTATCATCTTAACCATTTCAGTAGGGTTCAATATATTCACTTCGTTGTGCCACAGTTCTCTTTGCATCTTGCAAAATGGAAACTCTGTTCTCATTAAACACTAGCTTTCTGTTTCTTGACAGCCCCCTTTTCCCCCCACCAACCCCTGGCACCCACCTTTCTACCTCCATGAATTAGAATACACTAGGAACCTCATATAAATGGAATCATACAGTGTTTGTCCTTTTGTGTCTGGTTTATTTCACTTAGCATAATGTCCTCAAGGTTCATCCACATTGTACCACATGACAGGATTTCCTTATTTTTAAGGCTGAATCATTTTCTGTTCTATGGAATGACCACATTTTGTTTGTCCATTTATCCATCCGTGGACATTTGGGTGGCTTCCATATCTTGGCTGTTGTGAATAGAGTTGCTATGAACATGGGTCTGGAAACTGTGAAGTTTTTTTTTTTTAATTAAAAATTTAGCTACACGGTTAATAAAATTAACAACACTTCCTATAAAATTAAACCAATACATATGACTAAAGTCCTTCTAGCTACTTCCCCCAACCTCCCCACCCCAATGATAAGTTCACTGTTATCAGTTTATAAATTTTCACTTATTTATCTATACGCACATGCATACATGTGTGTGCGTACATGTGTATCTTTAGAAAAAGATGTATGTGCAGTTATTCTGCTATAATGTGGCATATGCAGTCCTAAAATCTTGCACTATGAAAAAAATCACACAATAAAACCACAAGAGCTTATGAGAAAAATAAAACTAAGGAGGCAACACTCTAAACTTTGTCAGTAACACATTAAAAAAAGAAAGGAAACTAATAAAAACAATAGCACAGTTTTACACATGTTAAATGGTTAAGAAATACCTTAAAAAAGAAAAGAAATACCTAAATGCTATAATAACTATGGAATTCGACTTTGGCAAAATCCTGCTCTTGTGGAAGTGGTGCCAGAAAGGCTGCAGCTTTTGAATTCCTGTGAATGGGGAGAAAGAGGTTGTCTGAAATCAGAAATTTGTAGCCCAGGTGAGGATAGGTGTGGCTCACAACACACACTGTGCACGGAGGTAGCTGGAAGAGGTTGTGGGGTGTCTGGTGTGTTCTCGTGTGGTCAGTTCAGCTGGGTGCAATTTTCTGCATTGACCCAGTGTTTCTTGTGGATGAAATCATGCGTGAGCAAACACAAAATTTGGTTATGCTCAGATTGTTTCCAAACATATCAATCACGATGGAACAAATTTATGTTTTCAAAACAAGCACAATTGGCTACACAGAGAGAGAGAGAAAGTAAATGGAGCTTTTAGAGTGTGTGTGTTTGCATAAATTGATTCATATTAGATGTATAACTATGCAACTTTTTTTTTTTTTTTGCTTAACAATATCCCTAAGAAATTCTCCATATTAGTAATGCAGACTTGTCATGTTTTTGCTGCTGTATAGAGTTCCATGGAATGAATAATCCCATTTAGGTCTTCCCCTAAGGATGGTCATGTAAGTAATTATATTGTAGTCAAATGCACAGAGCAGAATTTACCATTTAAATTATTTTTAAGTATACAGTTCAGTGGCAATAAGTACCTTCACATGAAACCATCCATTTCCAGGATATTCTTTTTTAATCACCCCACTCTGAAACTCTGTACTCATTAAACAATAACTTCTTGAGTTCAAATCCTGGGCCAACACCTATAGCTGAGTGACTCTGGGCAGTTTCTTTGCCTCTGTTTTCTCACTGTAAATTGAAAGTAAGAGTACAAAGCTCTGAAATTTGGACTGATGATTGCATGAGGTGGTACAGGTCATATGCCCAACTCCTTCCTTGGCAAACTGTAGGTTCTTGAAAAATAGCTCCTATTGTCATGTGAAACCGACTAGATATCCCATCCTGCTTTGCTGTGGTTTACCTGACATCCGGGTCCTACACCTGGTGGGGGTGGGTGACATGTCATGGTTTGCTGGGATCCAGAGCAGAGGGAAGGTGGAGTCTAGAGAGCTTCCTAGTGGACGAGACCTTTACCCATGCCACTCTTCCAGCTATTCTTTTAGATAGGAAGTTCCAGGCCCCTCCCTACTCACCCCCTGCCCCAATCCAGGGCCCAGGCCAGCCCTTGGTACTCTTGGGAGTGACCCATTTTTTAGCTACGGTCAGTGCCAGCCTGCCCCCTGGGGCTGCCAGTTGCAATGTGCACGGTAGCGAATGGATTGAGGTCATGGAGCAGATGGCAGTAACTTTCAGTTGAGATCTGCCAGCCTGTGTTGGAACCAGTGACCCGGAGGTAAACGCATGTGCGTGGGCCCTCTCCCGCTTCGGTCTGTAACTCTGGGACCCTGTCCCTTTCCAGTGCCTGTTCAGGCTTCTCCCCAGGGCCCAGGAGTATCCTCTTAGATTTCGTGGACTCCCAGGAGTCTGCAAGAAAGTCACATTCTTGCAGGCAGTTGACAAGTCTCAGCCTCCACCATGCCTGAATCCTCCCTTTTACAGGGAGCTCAAAGCACCTGGGTCTCTTCATTGGATTAATCTGATGTTATCCTTGGGGGAGTGTTTATCATTAATTCCATGGGGAAATAGAGGCAGAAGGAGGATGGCCCAGGAATCTGTAATGCCTCTGTATCAGAAAGGATTTACTGTAGCTTTTTGGTTCACAGAGTTCTTGGAGAATCTGGAGGAAGCTAGGGGTCCTCTGGACTCAGATATATAGATATGTCTTACTCTTCTTATTTTTTAAAATCTGCTTATTTGACTGCACTGGGTCTTAGTTGTAGCAGATGGGATCTTTAGTTATAGCACGTGGGATATAGTTCCCTGACCAGAGATCAAACCTGGGCCCCCGGCACTGGGATCCCAGAGTCTTAGCCACTGAACCACCAGGGAAGCCCCATGTCTTACTCTTGACTCTACCTCCAGAACCTAAAGCAGCACTGGGCATACTGTGGATGCTCAAAGTAAAGTATTTATTGAATGAATGAGTGAATTGATGAGTCATGGCTGAATACCTCCAGCTTGAGGCAATTAAAAAACTAAAAGAGAAAGAAGTATTTTCTTATGCTCTTAATCTTAAGGAAGTTAGCTGTTCCCATTCTACCAGATGGGAAAACTGAGTTATGGTTCTCAGGAGGTGGGAGGTCTTCCTTAACAACTCCAGGCAGTACAACTCCACACGGGATCTTAGTTCCCCAACCAGGGATGGAACCTGAACCCCCTTGCAGTGGAAACTCGGGGTCTTTACCTCTGGACCACCAGGGTGGTCTCAGCAGTGCCCCTCTTAACATAGAATGTCCCCAACAGACATGGAAGCCTTGGGACAAGTGATGAATGAATTTGTAGTTGAGAACAATCAAAATGGGAAGAAAATTATCAGTATTTGCTGAATCTATACCAAGACACCTTCTTTTCAGCCCTCACATCCTCGAAAATGCTGTTTCTCTTAGGGCTGATAAAATCTGATCACACCGTGTCCTTGAGAAAAATGTGTGATGTCTCTATAGCAGATAGAAGCTGGAAGGTCCTTTGAGAAGCCAGAGAGTTGAACCCATTAGAGAGAGCAAGAGGGGAGGGAAGAGCATAGGAGGACAACATTCCCTAGTGGTGGTTTTTCTGCTTTTACTTGACCTCAGCTGCTGCTCAAGAATCTTCATGGGTCAGGAGGTGGTGTGTGAGGACGGGGCCAGAAGGTGTGGAACATGGTAGAAGGAACTTTAGACTTGATATCTCAGTTCTGACTTGGTCACCCCCAAAGCTGAGCTTTAGTTTCTTGACCCATAGGTCAAGAATGAGGGAAGAATTCCGCTCCCCATCGCGCCCCCCCCCCCCCCCCCCACCGCTGACAAAAAATAGCAAAAGAACTTTCCTGGTGGTCCAGGGAAGTTCCATGTGTCTCATAGTACAGCCAAACAAGAAAAGCAAAAGAAGAATGAGGCAATAGCATTGAATCTTCAGAGTGGTTACTATAACGGTATATTACACGTTGTTGTTGTTCAGTCCCTAATTCATGTCTGACTTTTTGTGACCCCAAGGACTGCAGCACACCAGGCTTCCCTGTCCTTCACTATCCCCTGGAGTTTGCCCAAAC
Organism: Odocoileus virginianus; assembly: GCF_023699985.2. Classification (NCBI taxonomy): domain Eukaryota; kingdom Metazoa; phylum Chordata; class Mammalia; order Artiodactyla; family Cervidae; genus Odocoileus; species Odocoileus virginianus. Next base: position 56,032,227 of record NC_069685.1, on the reverse strand, counting down.
TCGTGTCCTTTGAGTCTATGATGCCATCCAACCATCTCATCCTCTGTTGTCTCCTTCTCCTCCTGCCCTCAATCTTTCCCAGCATCAGGGTCTTTCCCAATGAGTTGGCTCTTTGCATCTGGTGGCCAAAATACGGGAGCTTCAGCTTCAGCATCAGTCCTCCCAATGGATATTCAGGTTGAATATTCAGATTTCCTTTAGGGTTGACTGGCTTGATCTCCTTGCTGTCCACAGGATTCTCAAGAGTCTTCACCAGCACCACAGTTCGAAAGCACCAGTTCTTCAGCTCTCAGGCTTCCAGCTCTCACATTCATACAGAAAGATGTATATTACATGTACAATAGGATACATATAATTAACACTACTGTGTATTCCATATGAAAGTTGAGAGTAAATCCTAAAAGTTCTCATCACAAGGGAAAAAATTTTCTTCTGTTTCTTTAACTTTGTATCCATATGAAATGATGGATCTTCACTAAACATTATGGAGATGATTATTTCATAGAGTATGTAATGTCAAAATGTGCTGTACACCTTAAACTTATACAGTACTTATGTCAATTATATCTCAATAAAGCTGAAAGGGAAAAAAAACTCCAGTATATTACATACCAAGTGGGGGAAGTTTTTGGCAAGTAGTAGGTATACAAATTTAGCTAGTCCAGGGACATTGGGATGGTGAGCAGAGTTGAGGGCATTAGTGGTTATGACCACGAGGTTTTCTTTTGGGAGCAGTAGAGGGTGCTTTTACGAGCCATCCTCCCGGTGAAGGCTCAGCCAGCTGGTAATGGAAGGACTAATGACAGTACTGATTAATCACAGCTTGGCTTTGCAGCAACACTTTCATGTTGAAGAATCCTCAGGCTTTCTCCAGCCACTGGCTAAAGCCAGGAGCTGACCCACCTCTGCCCTAATAGTATTAGTTCTTTTATTTATTTATTTTTTTTATAGATTACCTTTCATCCTGGCATCAGGCAGAACTTAATAATCATGGTCTCTGGCTCCAGCTCTGCCCGAGCCTGTGGTTTAGGGACCATATCGTTAACCTTATTATTATTTTTTTTTCTGCCCCAGGGGAGAAACTGTGGCACCAGAGAAGAAGGGGACTTACAAACAGAGTCTAGCCCCCCTCGGATCTGCTTTTTGGATACCAAGGCAGCTAATCTAACACATAGGTGCCCTCCTGAGAGAAGTGACTTGGTTAGGCAGCCAATTGCCCATTTTTGGTACATACATCAGCTACATACATCATGATGACTGGGTTTTTTTTTTTTTTTTTAAGAGGTTGAAATGACTTAATTAATTGCTTACCTGTTGATTGATCTTTGTCCTTATGGTAGGTATAAAACTCCATGAAGGGGATTTTCCTAGTGGTCCAGTGGTTGAGAATCCACCTTGCAATGCAGGAGACTCGGGTTCGATCCCTGGCTGGGGAACTAAGATCCCACAGGCCTTGGAAGAACGAAGCCCCCATGGTGCAACTACTGAAGCCAGAGAGCCACAACTAGAGAGACCATGTACCCCAAGGAAAGATCTTGCATGGCGCAATGAAGATCCCACATGCCGCAACTAAGACCCACTGCAACCAAATAAATAAAAATAAATATCAAAAAATAAAGTAAAATGAAATTCCATGAGATCAGGGACCTCATTTCTCTTGTTCATCTCTAGGTGCCCCCACACCTGGAACAGTGATCAGCACATAATAGGTATTTAATGAGTTCCTGGATTCATGAACAAATCAATGTCATATAGACCTTGCTCCGGGCCAACGCATTGACCATGGAGAGGCTTCAAGGAGGAGATGGGCAGTGAAAGATGAGTTCTCCAATGAGACACAGGCACTCATCCTGGGCAGATCATAAAGCAGATCTAAAGGTGTGGAGGAGGGACTTCCCTGGTCTTCCAGTGATGAAGACTCTGCTTGCCAATGCAGGGGACGAGGGTTTGATTCCTGGTTTAGGAAGATTCCATAGGCTGAGCAGAAACAAAGCCTGCATGCCAAAATTACTGAAGCCCTCACACTCTAGAGCCCGTGCTCGGCAACAAGAGAAGCCATCACAATGGGAAGCCTGCGCACCGCAAGGAAGGGCAGTCCCTGTTCACCGCAACTAGAGGAAGTTCAAATGCAGTAACCAAGACCCAGGGCAGCCAAAAGTAAAGAAATAAATAAACTTAACAAACAAACAAGCAAACAGAAACTAACCGGTTGTCTGCAACCTTCATAAAGTTTTCATCATTCTCCCCAAGTGGATATCCACACTCGCCTCATCTCAGTAGCCGCTTGCTCACATCATTTCTTCTTTCCCCTTTCATTCTGGATTTTTAAACAATGGTTGGCAACTTTCCCAAATTTCACTGTCTTTCAAAAAAATTTTTTTTGTGTGTGTACTTTTCAGGCACCTAATCCATAAGCATTTAATGAAAAGTAAAATATATCTTCTTTACCTTTCATTTCTTGGAGCTGAGCTCCAAGGTCATTGACCGAACACCTCTCTACCATGCAGCATGGTGAAAAGAGATGGGATTTGCAAATTCTGGCCTTATCTTTGCTTGGTGTTTGGCTTCAGGCAGGTTCATTTTCCTCCCTAGGTCTCAGTTCCTCCCTCTGTAAAATGAAGAAATTGGCTCATCATTGGTTTTCTTAAGTGTGTTTTATGGAATGTTTATTCTGGTAGATACTCCATCAAAAAAGGGAGGAGGTTGTTGGTCTCATATATTGAGCAAAACAGTGCATCCTTGATTCCCTCACTGAAGACTGATGAAGATCATTTGTGTATTAAATGCTCTGAGAGATGCTATAGTTAGGGTTGTTGTTTAGTCACTCCGTTGTGTCTGACTCTACTACTCCATGGACTGTAGCCCACCAGGCTCCTCTGTCCATGGGATTTCCCAGGCAAGAATACTGGAGTGGGTTGCCATTTCCTTCTCCATGGAACCTTCCTGACCTAGGGAACGAACCCATGTCTCCTGCTTTGGCACGCATTGGCATGTGGATTCCTTACTGCTGAGCTATCCGAACCCTGTTTAATTTAAGTCACTGTCACTCCAGTGATGGGACAGATAGAATCAATCATGATAGAATTCTGAAATCTTATAGGACTCTGGCTTAGAGATTCTCTGGATTTGTCTAGAGCATTCTTTCAGTTTGAACCACCTGAGGTTCCAGGAGCAGTTGCACTAGTTGGTTGAGTCTTTTGCCTGCATTTTCCACAGGAAATAGATGGATCTTGGGGATCTCAGTCTCTCCCCAGACCCCTCAAACTCACCACCAACTGCAGAGAACATCTAGGCTCAAGAAGGAAGGTGCAGTTATCTCACATAGCCCCGTTCCAGGATGTCCTGGTCTCGTGCTTTGCATCTTGAATATGAATGTCCTTATCAACCCAGGTCTTCTCAGGTTATGGTTTCTGCCTCCCCCACCCCTCCGTGACAGTGAGAGATCATGTTCCAAAATGAAGTTTTCTCCAACAGAGCTCCACCCTGACACCGCATCCATATTATTCCCGACATCTGATAAGAGCTTTCCTTTCACAGACCCCCTCAATCTCCAGGCTGTTATGTGGAAAATGATTCCATGGTGAATCATGTTGGAATGATAAAGAAAATCCAACACATTTAAACAATTTTTACAAGAGTTTTTGGAGACTTTACTGTGCTCATGCCTCATGTGAATCTCTAAGGGGGTGTCAAGAAGGCAGTATTGATCATGGAGCATGTCCCTCCCTCATAGAGTACCAAAAAGCACTAGGTTCATAAATATCCATTCTTGGAAATTCTGCCTTCTCAGGTTTCTTTAATCTCTAATGCCTGTTTTTTTTTTTTTTTTTTCTTTACTGTTTTTTTATCCATCAGTATGAAAACTTGCTGAGGCTCAGGAAGTCTCATAATCCTGTTGTATTGATGTCTTCTTCACAGTGCTATTTGTTCACAAAACCACTTATTTGATTTTTTTTTTCTTTTGCTGTGCAACACAATATGTGGGATCTTGGATCCCCAACCAGGGCTTGCCCCATGTAGTGGAAACTCAGAGTCTTAACCACTGAACTACCAGACAGTTCCCAAAACCACTTATTAAGTATGTCTTCAGTGAGTCAAGTTCAATACTACTTATTCCCTATGTTGTATACTTACCTACTTATCCATCTATCTTTGATCTATCATTTGATCCATAGCCACATATTATCTAAATATCTTTCTTCTTTGGAGAAATTCCAAAATAGGTGGGAGACAGCTCTTGTCTCCCTCTACAAAATCAAAGGGAGAGGATTTCCTCTCTCCTTTCCCTAGAAACTAGGATGTGCCAAGAGGTTAGTGCTGGGCCTAATAGATATCTGCCTAGGACAGAAATCTTGGAGTGATGTTGATGCAGTTTAGCATTGTCCTGGGGGCAGTGAGCAGTGGTGGTGATGAGAAGAGTAGGGCTCTTGCTGCTCTGAAGACCTGGAATTTCAGCCTCTTAGCCTCCCTTATCTCTTGCCCACTATTCTTCTTGCAGATTCTATGAATGACCCACTATCCTGAATATTTATTTTCTGCTTCAGTTGAAGTTAGTTGTTTGGAACCAAGAATCCTGACCACTCTTGTCAAATCCTTGCATCTCTCTGTCCATCCATCAGTTATTCATCTATTCCTCTAACATAACAGACAGTGAGCTAGGCATTAGCATTATGCAAAGGTGCAAAGGTGAATAAATCAACAGTAACAGGAAACAACAGCAAATGGATGCCCTACTTAAAGGAATTTGAAGACAGAATTTCACAAAGGAACAGTGAACGGAGGCTATGTTTAGGAAAAGGAATGGTTTGGTACCCTGGAACTGGACATATTACCACTCCTAGGCATGAAGAGGTGAGGGAAGGCAAGCCGTTTTCAGAGTTCAGAGATAGTGTGGAGAGAGGCTTCCTGACAGCAACTGTGGCCTTGAGTGAGGGACATAGTCAACCTGTGATGACCTGGCGTGGAGAGGACCAGAGGATAAATACCTTGTCCACACACACCGCCCTCCGTCTGATCTCATGCCAGAGCCTGAGCAAACACTGAGTTGGCCCATATGGGTCAGCCTCCTGGGCACAGAGCAGGTGGGAGAAAGATAGAGGGTAGATCTGGACGGCCAAACAGAAGACACCGAGTGCAATGATGTCACTTTTCCTCTCAAATTTTTCTTGTAGATTCTTAGTTACCTGGTATCCCGAACATTTATTTTCTGCCTCACTTAGGGTCAGTTGTTTGCAATCAAGAATCTGGCAGGTGCAAGTAAAGATCCCACATGCCACATCTAAGGCCTGGCACAGCCTAAATAAATACTTAAAAAAAAAAAAAAAGAGAGAATTTGGCAAGCATATCCATCCAAACATCATCCATCCATCCATCCATCCACTCATCCATTCAAATATCTATCTAAACATCATGTATCCATCCATCCATCCAAACCATTCAATATATCCAAAATCCATCCATCCATCTAACCATCCATCCATCCAAACCATCCAAGATATCCAGCATCCATCCATCCAGATATCTTATCCTAACATCATCTATCCATCCATCCATCCCAACCATCCAATATATCCAACATCCATCCTTCCATCCATCCATCCATTCAAATGTCTATCCAAACATCCATCCATCCATATATCTATCCAAACATCATCCATCCACCCATCCAATATATCCAACATCTACCATCCATCCATTTACTACCAGTGGGTTTTTACTACGCTCAGATGAAAGTCGGAGTATTAATGGCTTACGAAATGTCCTGTGACTTGCAGAACTCCCCTCTCCTGTTGCCCATCTGTCTTGATCTCCCGCTACTCTTCTCCTAGTTTCCTCTGCTCTGGTCACACAGCTTGACATGCCCTACTCCAGGTAAGTCCTGCCTCAGCACCTTCATTCTCGGCGTTCCCTCTTCCTGGAACACTCTGTCCTTACCTGCCCCCCTGGCTCCCTCCCTTCCTTCTCCCACGTTTTTACTCAGATGTCACCTCCCCAGTCCGCCTTTCATCAAATGGCAGCCCCTCTTCACCACTCTCCCTTATTTTCCTTCTTAACACATTTCACCATCTCACAGACTCTGTATTACTTGCCTTTCTTGTTTTATCATGTGTCCTCCTCTCACATCCCACAACCTCCTAGTGGAATATAAATTCTACAGTGAAGGGATTTTTGAAGTTTTGTTTATTGCTGTGTCCCAGAGAATCCCTGCCACACAGAACGTGTTTGATAAATATTTGTGGAATATAACTATCTATATCTCTATTCAAGTAAGTTCAAAGTCCCTCAGTTGTGTCTGACTGTTTGTGACCCCATTATACAGTCCATGGAGTTCTCCAGGCCAGAACACTGGAGTGGGTAGCCTTTCCCTTCTCCAGGGCATCTTCCCTGGAAGATGAGCATATATTCATTATACATATATATATATATATTTTATATATATATAAAATAGATAATCAACAAGGACCTACTCTGTAGCACAGGGAACTCAATACTCTGTAATAACCTGTTTGGGGAATGAATCTGGAAAATAAGAGATACATGAATATGTATAACTAAATCACTTTTGCTGTATCTCTGAAACTAACACCATGTAAATCAACTATATTCCAATATAAAAAATATTTTTTATTTTGTTGAATAATTGCATAATGAAAAAATGAATGAAGATATGGATGCAGCTCTGTGAAAGTTTCAGATTTTCCAGGACTTCCCTGATGGTCCAGTGGCTAAGACTCTGTGCTCCCAAAGCAGGGACCCCTGGGTTCGATCCCTCGTTAGGGAAATAGATCCCGCATGCTGCAACTAAGATCTGGCTGTGTGGCTGTGCCTCATTGCTCAGTCCTGTCTAACTCTTTGTGACCCCATGGACTGTGTAGCCCACCAGGCTCCTCCGCCCATGGAATTCTCCAGGCAAGAGTATGAGAGTGGGTAGCCATTCCCTTCTCCAGGGGATCTTCCTGACACGGGGATTGAACCTGAATCTCCTGCACTTACCATCTGAGCCACTTGGGAAGTCCTAAGATCCAGCAGAACCAAATAAATACTTAAAAAAGAGAACACTGCAGATGTGCTGTTGGCGGGGAGTTCAGCCAAGCTGTGAGAGTTACTGCAGACTCTGCATCCCCGTGCTTCCCAGGCTGAAACTCGAGCGAGAGTTAATATGCTGCTTGTGCCCTTAGGAAGCGTCCTGAACCTTCCGTGCGTGCCGGGGACTTGGCTCTCAGTGACTCCTCGTCCTCCTTCGGAAAACCTGCAGGCAAGGGAGGGAAAAACTGAACACTTCACACATTGCATCTTCAAAGCACTTAATAAACGCTCAAGTCATTAATTCCCTCGGCTCTCTGGGAAGCGGATTTTATTGTTTCTCTTCTGGCAACGGGGAGATGAGTGTGCTGGGGAATTCCGTCGTTTTCCCAGGACCGTGGAGTGAGCTGTGAGTGGTGCCAGAATGGCATTGGCATCTTCTGAGTTTCTGGCCGGGAGGCCTGCTGTCTCCCTGTGGTGGGCAGAGGAGCGGAATCAGATGGGAAGCAGGACAGACTGCCTTAGAGGGTGTCCTCCCATTTTCAGAGGATTATGGGAGCTGGGCGCCTGCGAAGTTGCACAGAAATGGGGATGCACCTGGACGCATCCTTCCTCCAGGGTTCCAGGTCTAAGTCAAGGCTTAAGTGTAAACTTTACAAAGCCCGAGTATATGAACTCTCCCAATGCAGTGTGTGCATGCTACATCACTTCAGTTGTATCTGACTCTTTGCAACCCTATGGACTATAGCCTGCCTGACTCCATCCATGGGGTTTTCCAGGCAAGAATACTGGAGCAGGTTGCCATGCCCTCCTCCAGGGGATCTTTCAGACCCAGGGTTTGAACCCACATCTCTTACATCTCCTGCATTGGCAGGTGGGTTCTTTACCACTTCACCACTTCTGCGACCTGGGAAGCCCAAATCCCAATGTAGACCATGACATGATGGGAACCAGATGCAGAACTGGCTTTTGTATGCCTGCTCATCAGAGTCCCTCCATAGACCTAACTCCTATGGTCCAGATTTTCCTTTCTCTCTTCTCTAGCAGAATTTACCTGTCTGATTTCCCATACCATCAATACTCTACTCTTCGGGAGAATGGTTATCAAAGTACTCTATGTTAATAATATTGATGGGTGTTCCAGGAAATCCACATTCTTATAGGTATTATCTCCATGCTGATATTTTTTCTATATATATGGACTAAAATTTGGGAGACCTGAGTTTTATTTTTATAAATAAAAGTAAAAATAGTTGTGGCACGTGGGATCTTAGTTCTCTGACCAGGGATCAAACCCAGGCCCCCTACATTGGGACTGCAGAGTCTTAGCCACCAGACTACCAGGGAAGTGCTAGGATCTGAGTTTTAGGTTCTGCCACTAACTTGCCAGCTATCAAGGTGGGTCTTCCTTTCCTAGCTATGGAATAAATAAGAGTAAAGAATATAAATACTCATTATGTGTATCGTCCTACTTACTGCCCACAATTCCTGAGACAGGAACTATTTTTCTCCCAGTTTTACAGATGAGGAAACTGAGGCTCAGAGAAGTTGAGTGATTCATCTCAGACTCAGAGCTAGAAGGTATCAGAAATGGGATTTTAATCCAGGCAGTCTTGGGTTCATAACACCTATAGTAAAGTGATTGATTTGAACCAGACATTGGAAAAGACGTCAGTGAAAAAGAAGGTTCCATTGTAGCTTGGATTAAAATAACTTTCCTCTCGAAACATTGAGAAACGCTGACATAAATACATGTAACAACTGTTTATAAGAATTGGAATGCACCAGCACAGATAGAATTGGTGGGAATATGAAATGCTAGGGAGAAGCGAAGGAGATCCTTAAGTTGATCCTAGCCTTTTTCCTGAAGACTTTGGTTAATTCCATGGTTATTTATGGAATAGAAAATGAGCAGAAACTGGCCATCTTGCTGGGCTGAGGATTCAAGAGGTTAGACTTTTCAGACTTCCAAAGTGGCTGGAAGTTGAGAAGCATATTGTAGAAAGGAGGGAACCACAGAGACATGAACCCCAAATCTGATTGCTTCTCTTCATTCCTCCACTACTCGAGTCCAAGCCATCAGTGTTTTATAAGGACAATGACCACAGCCTCCTGTCTGGTCTTTGTGATTCCCTCTCTCCTCCTTTTCAGGTTTTCTCAGCATAGTGCAGCCAGAGAATCTTTAAATAAAAACAGGAATCTTGGGATTTCCCTGGTGATTCAGGGTTAAGACTTTGCACTCCCAGTACAGGGGGCACAGGTTTGATCCCTGGTCTGGGAACTAAGATTCCACATGCTATGGCTCGGCCAAGTGAAACCAAACCAACCAACCATGAGTCTTATTATATCCTTCTAATTGCCTCCCAGTACTCTTAGCCTACAATCCCAAGTCCTTGTCCTGAACCACAAAGCACTGGATAACCTGACCACTGACTCACTGGCTCCTATCACTCTTGCCTTGACCTTGACTCTGACCACTTTGCCTCCCGGCTCTTTCTCAAATACACGGACTCCTCTCTTCCTCAGTGAAACCATGTGTTTGCCCTTCTTTTTCCCTCTAGCGCTGTTCCCTCAGATTTTCCACATGGCTTCTTGATGGTCTCTGCTCAAATGTCACCTAATCATCAGAGAGACTGTCTCTGGACAACTGTGCAAAAGGACCCTCCACCCTCACTCTATTCCTTTACTTTATTATTTTTTTCAAGAGCATTTATTCCTTCATACAATTGTTCCATAAATTTTCTATTGTTGCATGAAAAAAAAAATCACCACTAACTGAGTGGCTTTGTTTTAAGACACATTTAGGACTTCCCTGACGGTCCAGTGGGCTTCCCTGGTGCCTCAGCTGGTAAGGAAGCCCTGGGTTGGGAAGATCTCCTGGAGAAGGGAATGGCTACCTACTCCAGTATTCTTGCCTGGAGAATCCCTTGGACAGAGGAGCCTGGTAGGCTACAGTCCATGGGGTCGCAAAGAGTCAGACACGACTGAGCGACTAACACTTCACTTCACTTCACTGATGGTCCAGTGGCTAAGACTCTGCGCTCTCAGTGCAGGGGACTCAGGGTTTGATCGTTGGTCAGGAAACTCGATCTCACACGTCAAAACTGAGAGTTCGCATGCTGCAACTAAAGATCCTACATGCTTCAAAGAAGACTGAAGATCTTGCATGCCACAATTGAGACCTGGCACAGTCAGGTAAATAAATATTTTTAAAAAGCACACATTTATTATCTCACAGTTTCTTTGCATCAAGAGTCTGAGTCTTCTGCTTAGGGTCTCAAAAGCCTGCTATCAATGTGTTGTCTGGGCTGCATTCTCATCTGGGGGCTCGACTTGGTAAGGACCCACTTCCAAGTTCACTAAGGTTATTGAAATAATTTATTTCCATATGCATAGGGACAGAAGTCAGTGTCAGCTGGAGGCCACCCAGCTCCTAGAGGCTGCCTGTAAGTTGACTGACACAACTGTTCCCTTCATCACACTGTGCAGGACAGTCAGAGTGAGTCAGCTAGCAAGATCGTCTTATGTGAAGGCACAGAAATAACAGTCCACCACTACTGCCATATTTTACTGGCTAGAAGCAAGTCGTGGGACTTCCCTGGTGGTCCAGTGGTTAAGAATCTGCCTGCCAATGCAGGGGACATGGGTTTCATCTCTGGTCTGGGGGGATCCCACATGCTTCAGAGCAAATAAGCCCCATATACCATAACTATTCGGAGAAGGCAATGGCACCCCACTCCAGTACTCTTGCCTGGAAAATCCCATGGTTGGAGGAGCCTGGTGGGCTGCGGTCCATGGGGTCACTAAGAGTCGGACACAACTGAGCGACTTCACTTTCACTTTTCACTTTCACACATTGGAGAAGGAAATGGCAACCCACTCCAGTGTTCTTGCCTGGAGAATCCCAGGGACGGGGGAGCCTGATGGGCTGCCATCTATGGGGTTGCACAGAGTCAGACACGACTGAAGTGACTTAGCAGCAGCAACCGTAACTGTTGAGCCCACTTGCCTAGAACCTGTACTCCTCAACAAGAGAAGTGACTGCAAGAAGTCTGTGCCTGGTAAGGAAGGGTAGCCCTGGCTCTGTAACTAGAGAAAGCCCACACACAGCAATGAAGACCCAGCACAGCCATAAATAAAGCAAATGAACTTAAAAAAAAATTAAAAAAAAGAAACAAGTCCCATTCATACCAAAGGGGAGGAAATTACACAAAGCTGTGAACACTGGGTAGCAGGAACGATGGAAGGGGGAATGAAGAACCTGTCTGTCACAATTATATTCTATATTTCTTCATTTATTGATATATTATATGTCCCACTAGTTAGGAACCTCCAAGAGTACAGGACTTTATGTGTCTTGGTGGTAACTCTATCTCCAGCAACTGGAAACATTATTGGCACACAGTAAGTGCTCAAAATGTATTTCTTGACTGAATAAGTGAAATAAAGAAGTCCACCAGCTGTCTTGTAAAATGCAGTTTCCCAAGGAAACCAGCTTTCGGTTAATTAAGAGCTGTCATTCGAAGTGGCTGGAATCAGCAAATCTCACAAGCATATTCTGTTTTTTAATGTTATCTGCTCCAAGACACCAGAGAAAACACGCCCATCGTTAGCCTGGCTGGGTGTTGGAGACCTGCTTGGTGAGGAAGAGGGTGTGTGTATGAGGCTTTGGCCTTGGTTGGAATAAGCCAACCCCAAAGTCATCTGAAAGCTCATCACGGGGGCTGGTTTTGGCGTCAGAATGGCCCTTTCTCACTGTGACCTTTGTGATTAATACACCAGATTCATAAATACACATATGCATTATCCACATATCCATTTTTATATCAATAGAAAATGCATTCCAGATGTGAGTTGGAGGTGATAGGCTTTGTGCTGCTGACTTTTTATTTTCTGTTAGGTCTCAGCCCGGCCAGGCACATAGCCTATTGTTTTTATATCAAAAAAGGCAGGTCATACCTGCTTAATAAACCGAAGGAATTTGCCGCAACCTGGGGGAACCGTAGGAATGTGGTTTTCAGATCCGATTAGAGAGATGTGGCCAGGTCCCCAGGGTTCTCAGGTTCAGCTGCCTCAGCCTACAATGTCATGCATTGTCGTCCGGGCCTTGTGCTAAAAGATCCCGGTTTTTGTCACCTTTCTTTTGTAGCCTGTGTGTACAGCCCCAGAGTGTACGCAGAGGGGAATTCACCACTGAGCTTTCTGTTAGCTTTCTTGTTGTTCAGTCACTGAGTCATGTCTGACTCTTTGTGACTCTGTGGACTGTAGAACCCCAGGCTTCCCTGTCCTTAACCATCTCCCGGAGCTTGCTCAGACTCATGTCCATTGATTTGGTGATGCCATCCAGTCATCTCATTCTTGGTTGCCCTCTTCTCCTCCTGCCCTCAGTCTTTCCCAGCATAAGGATCTTTTCCAATGAATCAGCTCTTTGCATCAGGTGGCCAAAATATTGGAGATTCGGCACCAGTCCTTCCAATGAGTATTCAGGGTTAACTTTCTAGTCGTCAATTGTTTCCACCAATGTTCTTTGTGATGGCTCTTGTAGGGTTTTAGAAAAGGGAAGAGAAGTCCAAATCTCCCTCAAAGTTGAGAAGTCTTTACTCTTTGACTTTGGGAGTGGCAGAGAGCTCTCTGGAGCATGCACTTTAGGGTCAGAATCCTGATCTGGCTGTTTACTAGCTGTGTGACCTCGGGTAAGCCCCTTGAACTCTCTGAGCCTCTGATGGTTCTTCTGTATATTGTAGATCTTAGCACTTCGTATCTCTTGGTTTATTTACTTTTTTAAAATTTGTGGCTGCTCTAGATCTTCGTTGAGGCATGTGGGCATCTTTAGTGGTGTCACACGGGCTTAGTTGTGGTATACGGGATCTTAGTCCCCCAGCCAGGGATCGAACCCAGGCCCCCTGCATTGAGAGCTCAAAGTCTTATCCACTGGACCACCAGGGAAGACGTGCTCTTAGGTTTTTTTGAAATGAAATGAGATGATGGCCTGGAAAACTCTTAGCACACGGTCTGTACATAGCAAACTCCTAACAAGGGCTAATATTATTACAACTACTATCAATATTATTATAATTTAACTTAAACCTGGAGCCTGCTCTGATTTCCCTTATAGGTTCATTGGTTTAGAAGTGAGTGTGAGCAAAATGCATTCTGGAAGTGCTCCCTTAAATTTTCTCTTGAAATATCCCTGTTCAGAGCTCTGGAAACAAAGACCATGTCCTGATATTCTGGAGCCACAGTAGTGGCTTTGAACTCTAGGTACGTTTATTATTTTTTTTTTTTCTTTTCTCTTTGGAAGGGCCCTGCTGATTTAGGGCAGCCCCACATCAGAGGTGTAAAGTGAAGTCCTGGGCTCTGGAGCCAAAGTTGACCTAAGTTTTCTCTTTGATGTGTGCCTTTCTCCTTGTGCTGGGTGGACCCCAGCTGGACACACGCTAGGCACTCAATTAACACGTGCTGAGTGAGTGGCTGGAGGAGAGGGCGCTTAGCCAATAGTCATCCTGGAGGAGGTAATAATATGCTAATGACAATGACACTCATATGCATCGTTTGCCTGGTGCTTGGGTTCTCTCGACCAGGCCACAGCCTGGCTGCTCTGTATGGGTCTTTCATTTACTCCTCACGGAGTATTCTATGAGGGGGACGCGATGATGCCCTCTTAAGAGATCAGAACATTGAGATTTACCCTGACATCCCATGATGGTAAAGGACTGAGCTTGGATTCAAGCCCAGGGGTCTGATTAAAGAGCTCTTGGGGACTTCTCTTGTGGTCCAGTGGTTAGGGCGCCGCACTTCCAAGGGGATTTGGTCCCTGGTTGGGGAATTAAGATTCCACATGTTATGTAGCATGGCCAAAGAAAAGAAAAAGAGCTTTTTTTTTTTTCTTTTACCTTTGTGTGCCACATCATAGGCCCTCTGACACAGTTGTCCAAACGTCCGAGCTCTGAGCTGGCCTCCTGTTGAAGTTCCCGGGGAGGCACTGTGCTTCCTTTCAGTCTGGAATGACCCATGTAGAAACATGCAACCAGAAGAGCAACGTTTCAATCCTCTCTCTTTTACAGAAAGGGACTAGATTAAAACAGATCATGCTCCTAAGGGATTCTGCCAAACCTTTAAAAAGAATGAGACAGATTTGAATTGTTGAACAATTGTGTAGGTGATATATCTATGTTTCTATATACAAAGAGAAAAAAGTTCTGTAAGAGACATAGACACCTATTTAAGAGATGGTTAGATTTTATGTGTATAATTTTAGTTTAAAAATTTTACTTATTTTTATTTAGCTTATGTATATTTTTAAATGAAATAAGAAATAAAAACATATTAAAGGGTATACAGTGAAGACGCCTTCCTTCCCTTGTCCAGAGAGACCAGGTCTCCCAAGGAGCGAGCAAAGCTTTCAAGTTCTTGTGTGTCTTTTTAGAAAAAATTAATTATCAGAGGCTTTGATTAGGAGGAGGGGAATTTTCCTTCTAATGCATATCTGTTTTGCATCCATTATTTAAGCTTTTGATAACAAGCTTGGTATAAAGAAAATTAAGGCAATAAAAAGCAATAATTTTGCTGAGGGTACAGGTTCAACCCCTAATCAGGAACTAAGATCCTGAAAACCCAAGACATGCTGCACACACAGGAAAACAAAACAAAAGTAATCATTGAAGGACACAAATACTCCCCTTTCAACCTTATCTTATGTCTCAGCTTCAGAAATAGATGCTCAGAAACGGTCCTTTACCTGGGATATCTAGCTGTGTTCTTGGGTTCTCCAGGAGGTACGACAGTTGATCCTTCAACTCCAACAGAGGAGAAGGTGGTGGGGAGGCCTTTGATCTCTGGTCCCGTCACCTTGATATTTTTCCATGGCAACCAGCCTGCCTCAAGTGGTGGAGAATGGTCCCCATTGTTGCACTATCCCCATCTTCATTCCACCTTAATTACTAGTGGGGTTTCTGTCCCAGACTTCATTTGCATTGATGAGCCAGGAAGACGTGCTTGTGGATAAAGTGACTCTCTCTCCTCAGGGCATCCTCCTCCGTTCCTTTCTCTGCCTGCCCTCTTGGGCTACCAGATATCTCTGTTGCTCTCATGGGCCTGGGTTCACATCTCAGTTGTCCGTGTGAGTGGGTCCTGTGAACCCTGTTCAAAGTTAGTCCCATTGAACCTCAGTTGGCTTACCTGTACGATGGAGACAAAAGTTGGACCCACAGTTTAGGGCTAAAAAATAAATACCTTCATAGCCCAGGGCCTGGTACACAGTAAGTGATTCTTAAAGGTCCTTATTAAGTAAGAACACCTAGGGACCTGGTTCACTTGATTATTGGAGATTTGGTTATTGGAGTTGAACTCTCAATAGTGATTGAATTTTATTGTCAGTCTTGCCCTATCTCTATCTATCTACCTACCTATCTATCTACCTACCTTTCTATCCATCCATCCAATCAGCCCATCCATCATTCTTTCTTTATATCTATCTATCTAATGATCTATCCATCTATCTTCTGTGTTCTGATTCGCTGACCTTTCTCCATGACATCTACACCTGATGACTGTCTGTGTCCACTGGTCACGTCCTCTCCTGCTTTTTCTCACCCCTAAACCTTGTCTATGCTGTTCCCGCCGCCTTGAGTGCCTCTTCCTGTCCCCTCACCCCTGGTTAACCCTGCTGAGATGCTGCTGTCTCCAGGGTTCTTACTTCATCACCAAACCATCCACCCTAGCGGCGTCCATACCTTAGTATTTATCACACTGCATGGCAATTGTGCATTTTCTTATCTGTCATCCGCCCCCCACCCCAACCTGAGCACCTGGAGGACTGGACCTGTGTTCTGTCCAGTGTTAACTCTCTCGTGGAGTGTATGGTCAACATAGAGGAGATCTGTGGACACATTTGTATACCATGTTTATTGAGCAGGCATTATAGTCACAAACCGAACGAGAGGATTCTTACTCTCAGAGAGCTTCTGTTCTAATGTGAGTGGCTGAGCGGACACTGGGCTCCAGAACGCCTGCCCGTCAGCAGCATGGGACGTCTCGTGGCAGTCCAGGCACCGCTGGCATTCCCATCTCTGTGCACTTGGACGTCCTCTTCCCGTGCTTCTAGCACCCTTTCTCTCCTGTCTGCTTAACTCCCACACCAAGGCTGGAGCAGAAATCACTGTGGGAGGTCCCTATGTCAGCGATCCTTTTGTACCTTGAAAATTCCATCAAAGCAGGGTCTTGGGTGTGTGGGCACCTTTCAGAACATCGGCCTCCAGGGAACCAGGAGACTGTCTCTCACTTTCCCTCCTGCAGCTGTAGGATCCAGGTCCAGGCTGGGCAGATGAGAAGGCCTGTAGCAAACATACGCCAGAGAAGGAGAGGAATCAAGTTCTCAGTCTCTCTGCCTCTGGCCGAGGAAGGATTGTGTTTTTGAGGGCCCTTTTGTACAATTCTGATCTCATCCTCTGCTTGACGATGTGATTACTTTAACTCTCAGAGACTGCTGGGCGAGGCCTGGCCAGGCGCTCTGCGATTATCCAGAAACGTATTTCTAGAGAAGTGCCAAGTGACCTGCTGGAACTTGCAGGGTCCAGCTATGTTAAATAACATGTAGTTTGTTTATTAACAACATTGATGGATTCTTCTGTTAAAAGAGCCATTCCTTTCCCACATAGAGAGTGTTTAAGTGAAGTTTTGTCCAAAAAACAAACATTTATGCCATAGATGCACAACTGGAAATTTTTTCGTGGGGTAAGGGGGATTTATCCAGGCTTAAGGAGAGGTCGGAGATGGGTATTGAACAGGGAAACAGAAGAGAAAGAGAAAATTCTGGCCGGGCTGCCTTCCTCCCTGGGCAGGGCTTGGAAAGATCGTGTCTGTGTCTGTAATATTTTGCACGATTGAGTCTGGTGAAGTCCTACTTGGCTCTTTTGCAGAGTGACTGTGTTTCTGAGAAGGGGCATTCTGCCTAGAATGTGTGGCTCCTAACTTCTGTTCCACTGGTTCTTTCTCTACCCCCTATGGTCTCTCAACCCAAGGGCATGATTCTAGACATTGCTCTTTTTTTGAGTCAAAGATGGTGGTAGAAAAAAAAGTTCATTTTCTGAGAGTCACAGGTAAGCTTACTGGACTCCTCTTGCATGCTCTATAAAATTAAATCTAGTACAGGAGTAGTCAACTCAAATAAGTTCTCGGGCTGGGCAGGTAGCACAAAGGAGTGATGCTGATCAAAGGTGCATCAGATGGGACTGGCAGGAAACGGAAGATGCTTTCCAACTGGGTCATCTGATGGAAGGTTCCTCACGGCCTGCTTACAGGTGTCCAGGAAGGATGAAGGGAACTAAGGAGGTAGAAGAAAACCAAGAAGAATAGTGAGGGACTTCCCTGGTGATCCAGTGGTTAAGACTCTGCGCTCCCAATGCCAGGGGCTTGAGTTCAATCCCTGATCAGGGAACTAGATCCCACATGCAACAACTAAGACCAGGCACAGCCAAAGGAAAAAAAAAAAAAAAAAAAAAGAGGACTAGTGAGGTACCCCGAGACGAGTAACACCTGGGGATGCTTACCTCCCCCAGGCTGAAAGAGAAGTTACTGAAGATGGAAGAGGCCCTCAGAGGACTGGAGCCCTGACCTTGGGTAGCGTCCAGTGCAGGGCAGAGTCTAGATCGTGGGCAGAGCGGAGTCTAGTCTAGTGAAGTCCACCTTCCGTGACTCTTTGACTCCACAGGGAGGTATTACGGGGGAGTATATGCCACAGGTTCTCCACACCCGTATTTCTTCCCCATTTCTCCTGTTGGCCAAGTCTAACTTGAAGCCAAAGAAGGGACCCACACAGATCCATCAAGATCCATCTCCAGGGGCACAGAATAGGATGGGGAAGGGCGGAGAGTGACTGTGAAGGGACAGATGAAAGATCTTGAAGATGGTACATAGGATGTTTCATTTCCGCAGAAAAAATGGGTACCTTTTCCCCTGTAAATCATGGCCTTCTTTGCTCACCTTAATTTCTCCCGTTCTCTAAAAGGGCAATGAGAACAACATCAATAATAACAAGCTAACATCCACTGAGGGACTTCCCTGGTAGTCCAGTGGTTAATACTGTGCTTCCACCGCAGAGGGCGCAGGTTCAATCCCTGGTCAGGGAACTAAAATTCTGCATGCCATGCAGCAAAACAAAGCAAAACACAGCAAAAACAACAGCAAAAGCCAGACCAACCAACCAAACAAGCAAGAAACAGAAAAACAAAAGAACTCGAAACATCCATTGACCAACCCTTAAGAGGGTTGTTGTGAGGATTAAATGAATCAATTCATATAATGAGCTTAGAATATTTTGTTATTATTTAGTCCCTCAGTCATGTCTAACTCTTTTGTGACCCCTTGGACTGTAGCCTGTCAGGCTCCTCTGTCCATGGGATTTCCAAGGAAGAATATTGGAGTGGATTGCCATTTCCTTCTCCAGGGGATCTTCCTGACCTAGGGATCGAACCCAGAGACTCCTTAGCAGGTGGATTCTTTACCGCTGAGCCACCTGGGAAGCCCTCACGTAAGTGTTAAGTTTTTGTTTTGTTATTACGCCACCCTGATCCTTCTTTGTTTCTCTCCTTTTGAAAGAGAGGTGGGTGTGAGACCTATTTTCCTGTCCCTTTAATTCTTCTGTAAGTAAAACAATCCCAAGAAGTCAATGGTGAAGAACAGACTCTGAGGCACAATGTAAGGAGACACCAGGGAATGGTGGGAACTGTGGCAAAATTCAGCATCCCTTCTCAAGGGACCACCCACCGCTCAGCTCCAGCCAAGATAAACTCATAGGATGTAGGCTGAGGTTGCCAGAACTTTCAAGGTTTCAAGAAAAGCTGAAAAACTGAAATTTTTCTCTGAAAGCTTCTGATTTTTCAGTGTTGGTGAGCAATTCAAAATTGTAAAAAATTAAGTTTTCTATGCCAACTCTCTGTGAGCCAAGTAAAACAGGTCTGGGGGCTGGATTCGGCTTACATATAGCCAGTTGTGATCTTCTGCTAAGTTTACATCCCATGGACCAGAGGAAGCTGTTGGCTTCTCCAGGGAGCAGGAGTGTGACCTTGGCTCTGGGCAGAAGGCTCTTTAGTGAGGTCTGAGCTGAAAGCTCAGAGATAAGACTAAAGCATCCTTGACCTAAAACATAAGAGCTGGAAGGATGCAGAGGAAGGGGACGATATTTAGTGGGCAGCAAGTGTGGGGTGGGGTTTTTCAAGAGAGGGACATGCGAGCTGGAATTTACTGGAAGCCTGAACAGTTTTGGTACCACATTCTTATGCCAACTTCTGGTTTCATCTAGATGACCCCGTGAAGTGATTTTCATTCTGTTCAGTTTTTTTTTTAAATGTCCTTTTGGGGGCAAGGAGAGTTAAAACCCAACTCCGTGATATTATATAAATCAAGGAATTAACATCAGCACACATTCCCCGATTCTTCTGCAGAGAAACTGGGTTGCAGGCAAGGCTCCCCATACTACGAAGCTGTTCAGCTTAATACACCCCTGGAGTGGGTTCAAGCTCCCTTCCCGCTTCCTTCCCTTAAAAGAAGAAAAACAGAAATGCCATTTTGAACCCCCCGCCTTTGGAGAGAGATGGGAGCACACAGTTGTGTATAGAAATCCTCTCCCTGCACACACATCTGTTACACACATTGCCATGGTCTACTCTGCTTGTTCACCAATGAACAAGATGATTTCCTCTCATTACTTCCCGTGTTGCTTCAAAACCGCACTCGGGAAAGTAAAACCACCGAAGGGAACTCGGCCAATCAAACCTCCTCGCTGGCCCCAACTTTCCCAATTTAGGGGCTTGGGGGTGGCGGGCAAGGGGGAGGCATGGGGTGCAGGGAGCTGGGGTAACCTGTGGGGGAGGGAACAGAGCCGTGGTTGTGTTGGATTGCTGTTGCTTTCTGTGTGTCTTTTTGTGTGTCTGTGTGTGTATGGGTCCGTGTATGTGTCTGTGCAAATGCCTGTGCGGCTGTCTGGGTGTCTGTCTGTCTGATTATCTATTTGTTGTGTCAGTTTATGTGCCATATGTCAGTTTGTTTTATTACTGTTTTCCAACTTTATTGAGATATTATTGACATGTGCTCCGTGTTAGTTTAAGGTGTACCGTGTGATGATTTGATGCCTGGGTGTATTGGGAAGTGACTACCACACTAAGGTTAGTTAGCACCTCCATCTCCTCATATAATTGCCTCTTTTTTTAATGTGTAATGATCAACACTTAAGATCCACTCTCTTAACAACTTTCAAGTATGTTTTGTTTTGTTGTGTGTTTGGGCACACCATGCGGCATGCAGGATCTTAGTTCTCTGACCAGGGATTGAACCTGTGCCCTCTGCATTGAGAGGAAGTCCCAGTATAATAGAGTGTTGCTAAGTATAGTCACTGTGCTGTACGTTAGATCCTCAGGATAGACCCACTCATTCCTTTGCGTGTGCTGTATCCCTCTGAGGCATAAGGTCATTTTGTGGTGCTTCAGACGGTAAAGAATCCACTTGCAATGCGGGAGACCTGGGTTTGATCCCTGGGTTGGGAAGATCCCCTGGAGGAGGTCATGGCCACCCACTCCAGTATTCCTGCCTGGAGAATCCCCAGGGACAGAGAAGCCTGGTGGGCTACAGTCCACGGGATCGCAAAGAGCTGGACACGACTGAGCGACCTAGCACAGCCCAGCAGCAGTGAATGAAGAAATGGAGGCTCAGAATGGCTAAGATGTATGTCCAAGGTCACACGGCTAGTCAGCCAGAAACATGGGATGCAAACATAGGTCCCTCTGGCTTCAGGGACAATGCCTGTTACCACTACAGTTTTGCTGTGGTAGGTGTGTGGGTTCTAAGTGGCCGTGGAAGGGGCTGAGTATGAATAGAAGTGAGGTAGTCTTGGCTGAAAAATGAGGACTCTGGCGGTGGGCGAGGTCCTAGGAGAACTCCTGCGTGTCCAATACTCAAGCGCCAGTGAAAGAAGACCAAGGGAGAGGAAGGGCCTTAGAGTCTGCTTGTGTGTTCCTTAGAACATTAGAGACTTGCCCCTCTCCTTCCCAGAATGCACCATGGCACCTGCCATCTTGTGCTTTTGCGGAGTTAAGGATTCTGGCGCTGGGAGTAGCAGCATGTGGAGACTTGAGGCGGCAGGAAGCCTCAGTGAAGTCTGATATCTTTTTTTTTTTTTTTTGGACCACCATGAGAGGCATGTGGGATCTTAGTTCCCTGACCAGGGATTGAGTCCATGCTTCCTGTAGTGATAGCATGGATTCTTAACTAATGGACTGCCAAGGAAGTCTCACTCTGATAGAATTTTTCTGTCTCTCCAGGGGACAAACCACACTGTTCACGTAGGCAGACAGATCTGTATTTCTTATGAATTACCAGGAATTAGGCAACAATTTCTTGCTCAGGTCTGAAAGGTTTTGAAACGGTAATCTGCCTTTTGGGCAGGGTTTGAAGCTACTTGAGGGTGGTGAGCCTCCCATCCCCAGAGGGATGCAAGCAGAGGCTGCACTATTTCATGGAAGGGAGTCTTCTATTGGGTTCAAGAATGAACTAAATACTCTTTGAAGTTATTTTCAATGCCCGATTCCAAGTTTCTGAGACATTAAGGAGTTGGCTATATTCTAGGCAAAGCAACTGAGATATATGAGTATCTACCACTCCCTCTGAGGCTTAACCTCTCAAGAATCATTTGGCAAAAAAGGTGTATTTATTTATTTGGGCTCCTCTGGTGGCTTAGACGGTAAAGAATCTGCCTGAAATGCAGGGTTTGTCTGAAGAATTCATAGACAGGGGAGCCTGGCGGGTTATAGTCCATGGCCCACAAAGAGTCAGACATGACTGAGACCCTAGTGCACACACACACAAACACACACTTATTTATTTATTACCTTGAATTTCAGTCATTCCTTTTTTTTGATCTAAACTCAGGCACAGAAGTCGGCATATTCAATTGTTGAGGCATGTGATTTGCTGAGATACTACGGTGGAGTGGTTCTGAGCTAAAGTGAAAATCCTGCTGTACCATTCGCTGGCTGGGTGACCTTGAGCAAATAACTAAACTTTTCTGCACCTCTGTCTTCCCATCCGTAAAATGGGGTCAGTAATAGAATCTACCCCAAAGGGTCGACATGATGGTTGAACAAGATCTGCCCTGTAAAAGCCTTATCATGGTGCTTGACTCACAAAGTAAGTGCTTCCTACATACATAAAATAAAATACATAAAATATTATTATTATTTATTCAATAGATATTAACTGAAAACCAGTTAGCTGTCAAACCTAGCAACATGTAGAAAGAAAAAAAGATCCTTCTGCTGTTGCAGAAAACCCTTATCTTCTTACACTAAGGTGGATCAATATGGACAGGAAATTCAAGACAACACACACCTCCCTCCTCTCAATTTTCAGAAAGTCTTCCCACGAGGTCACATTTGGATGAAATCCAAGGCTTGGGTGATGCTTGGACCTTGATTTTTATCAGAATCGGCTTTTCCCAACTAGACTGCACTTCTATTGATATAGAATATGGCGTTATTTATTACTTGTTGAATACCCACAGTCTGTTCAGCCCTTTACAAGAGATAAAGAAGATAAGTCCTGGGCCCCCGGGGGTTTGCGATTTAAGTTCCTCAGACTCAAAGTGCACCAGCTCAGAAAGACTTTGGATGCCCTCGGCACGTTGACTCTGAAGTCATTTATTCCTCCCATAAAGAAGATGATTAAGTGAGAGGCTGAGCTTGGATCTTTGCAGAGTTCTTCTAGATATAAAAACACAGTAACAGCAGATGCTATTAAAAATTAATTAAAAAAAAAACCCTCTTTCTAAACTCAAAACCCTGGAAGAGGAAGTCATCACAAACCATGGAACAGAGGTGGTTTTGATTTCCTGTCTTCCTTTATAAGTCTCCAACTTTTTTTTTTTTCAAGTCTCCAACTTTAGAACTTTACCATCCAGACTGTTTACCATGTGGAGGAGGGGAAGGGAGGATGACAGTTTTTTAAAGGTGGAGAAAGAAATACAAATGGATGTTGTTTTGCTTGGAAGTTTGGCACATTTATGGACATTCTTTTGGTTCCAGCAAAATATGCCAAGGTCCTATTAAATTAAACCCTGGTTCTCTCACTGTGGTCCTTGCTCAGTGAAATCATGAAGTTACGTCCATAAAATACCATGAGTTCATCACTCTTCTGTTTCCAGAAGGGAGGCTGATTCCCATGGACCCAATGAAATAAGAGTCTGGATGTTTGGTGGCAAGGTAGTGAACTTGCTCCCATGTCGGTCGATTCCATCCAGAGTTGCAGGGAACTTACACGGATGTGAAACATGAAGAGGTTTGTCTGAAATGGGAGCTTCTTATCATGCTGTTGGTCTGGTCCCTCATCCCAGAGAGAAACATGAGTTACTCTGGACTCTTAATTGCTCAGTTTTCCTCCATCAATCACATCATGGCACTCTACATTCCAGGTAGCTCTCTAATCCCTTCTGCTTACACCCTGGTCCAGGTCACCATCTTCTTTTTTTTTGGGTGAGGGGTGGTTGAAGGACTTTTATTTTTTATTGAAGTATAGTTGATTTATAATGTTTTAGCTGTATAGCAAAGTGATTCAGTTATATATATATATATATATATATATATATATATATATATATATAAATATACATATGTAACTTTCTAGATCCTTTTCCATTATAGGCTATTACAAGAAATTGAATCTAGTTTCCTCTGCTATACAGTAGGTCCCTGTTTGTTTGTTTTATATATAGAGTAGTGTTCATTGGAAGTACTGATGTTGATGCTGAAACTCCAAAACTTTGGCCATCTGACGCGAAGAGCTGACTCACTGGAAAAGACCCTGATGCTGGGAAAGATTGAAGGCAGGAGGAGAAGGGGCTGAGAGAATGAGATGGTTGGCTGGCATCACCGACTAAATGGACATGAGTTTGAGCAAACTCCGGGAGAGAGTGAAGGACAGGGATGCCTGGCATGCTGCAGTCCATGGAGTTGCAAAGAGTCAGACATGATTGAGTGAGTGAACAACAACATATATGTGTATCTGCTAATCCCAAATTCCCAACTTATCTCCCACCTTCCCCTTTTGGTAACCATAAATGTGTCTTCTATGTCTGCATCATCATCTTTTATCTAAAAGACAAAGACAATTCCTAACTAGCCTTCTTTTCTTGCTGCTTTGTTTAGATTCTCTCTCTCTCTCTCTCTCTTTCTCTTTTCATTCATTCTGTCTTTAAAAAAAAGTATTTATTTATTTGGCTGAGCTGGATCTTAGGTGTGGCACTGGGGATCTTTAGTTGAGGCTTTCAAGCTCAGTTGTGACGTATAGGATCTTAGTTCCCCAACCAGAAATTGAACCCATGCCCTCTGCATTGGGAGCATGGAGTCTTAATCACTGGGCCACCAGGGAAATCCCTCTCTGACCCTCCGAACACAAAGTTAGGATTAGGGTTAGTTGATAGGTAAGTGGAAATGTTTGTGATGCCTTGGAAAGACTAAGAAAGTTGACAATGCTAAGTGTACCTTTTTGTTCCCCATCTCCCCCCTCCATCACCCCAAATTCCTCATTTCTGCATCTGTAATCTGGAATGTTTATGTGATGGCTAGAGCTCCAGCAGCTCCTTTAAACTATGAGATAACTTGGAAAAGAAGGACAAAGAAGAAGGAGCATGCCTCTGCCTCCCTGAAATTTTGATGGAATTACCCTATTTCCCTGATTGCCCACTTCAGGGATTCTTTGATGAGAAGAAAAAGTGAAATCTTAAATGTTTAGGCGACTGCTCAGCTCAGTTCAGTTCAGTTGCTCAGTCATGTCTGACTCTTTGAGACCCCATGAATTGCAGCACGCTAGGCCTCCCTGTCCATCACCAACTCCCAAACCCATGTCCATCGAGTCAGTGATGCCATCCAACAATCTCATCGTCTGTTGTCCCCTTCTCCTCCTGCTCCCAATCCCTCCCAGAATCAGAGTCTTTTCCAATGAGTCAACTCTTCGCATGAGGTGGCCAAAGTATTGGAGTTTCAGCTTCAGCATCAGTCTTTCCAATGAACACCCAGGACTGATCTCCTTTAGGATGGACTGGTTGGATCTTCTTGCAGCCCAAGGGACTCTCAAGAGTCTTCTCCAACACCATGGTTCAAAAGCATCAATTCTTCAGTGCTCAGCTTTCTTCACCTTCCAACTCTCTCATCCATACATGACCACTGGAAAAACCATAGCCTTGACTAGACAGACCTTTGTTGGCAAAGTAATGTCTCTGCTTTTTAATATGCTATCTAAGTTGGTCATAACTTTCCTTCCAAGGAGTAAGCGTCTTTTAATTTCATGGCTGCAATCACCATCTGCAGTGATTTTTGAGCCCAAGAAAATAAAGTCTGACACTGTTTCCACTGTCTCCCCATCTATTTCCCATGAGGTGATGGGACCAGATGCCATGATCTTAGTTTTCTGAATGTTAAGCTTTAAGCCAACTTTTTCTCTTTCCTCTTTCACTTTCATCAAGGGGCTTTTTAGTTCATCTTCACTTTTTGCCATGAGGGTGGTGTCATCTGCATATCTGAGGTTATTGAAATTTTCCTGGCAGTCTTGATTCCAGCTTGTGCTTCTTCTAACCCAGCATTTCTCATGATGTACTCTGCATAGAAGTTAAATAAGCAGGGTAACAATATACAGCCTTGACATGCTCATTTTCCTATTTGGAACCAGTCTGTTGTTTCATGTCCAGTTCAAACTGTTGCTTCCTGACCTGCATACAGGTTTCTCAAGAGGCAGGTCAGGTGGTCTGGTATTCCCATCTCTTTCAGAATTTTCCACAGTTTATTGTGATCCACACAATCGAAGGCTTTGGCGTAGTCAATAAAGCAGAAATAGATGTTTTTCTGGAACTCTTGCTTTTTCGATGATCCAGCAGATGTTGGCAATTTGATCTCTGGTTCCTCTGCCTTTTCTAAAACCACCTTGAACATCTGGAAGTTCATGGTTCAGGTATTACTGAAGCCTGGTTTGGAGAATTTTGAGCATTACTTTACTAGCGTGAAAGATGAGTGCAATTGTGCGATAGTTTGAGCATTCTTTGGGATTGCCTTTCTTAGGGATTGGCATGAAAACTGACCTTTTCCAGTCCTGTGGCCACTGCTGAGTTTTCCAAATTTTCTGGCATATTGAATGTAGCACTTTCACAGCATCATCTTTCAGGATTTGTTTTTTTTGTTGTTGTTTGTTTTTAAATATGGAGTGCTTCACGAATTTGCGTGTCATCCTTGCGCAGGGGCCATGCTAATCTCTGTATCGTTCCAATTTTAGTATATGTGCTGCCGAAGCGAGCACCATCTTTTAGGATTTGAAGTAGCTCAACTGGAATTCCATCACATCCACTAGCTTTGTTCATAGTGATACTTTCTAAGGCCCACTTGACTTCACATTCCAGGATGTCTGGCTCAAGGTGAATGACCACACCATTGTGATTATCTGGGTCATGAAGATCTTTTTTGTACAGTTCTTCTGTGTATTCTTGCCACTTCTTCTTAATATCTTCTGCTTCTGTTAGGTCCGTACCATTTCTGTCCTTTATCAAACCCATCTTTGCGTGAAATGTTCCCTTGGTATCTCTAATTTTCTTGAAGAGATTTCTAGTCTTTCCCATTTTGTTGTTTTCCTCTATTTCTTTGCATTGATCACTGAGGAAGGCTTTCTTATCTCTCCTGGCTATTCTTTAACTCTGCATTCAAATGGGAATATCTTTCCTTTTCTCCTTTGCTTTTCGCTTCTCTTCTTTTCACAGCTATTTGTAAGGCCTCCTCAGACAACCATTTTGCCTTTTTGCATTTCTTTTCCATGGGGATGGTCTTGATCCCTGTCTCCTGTACAATGTCACAAACCTCCGTCCATAGTTCATCAGGCTTTCTGTCTATCAGATCTGGTCCCTAAATCTATTTTTCACTTCCACTGTATAATCATAGGGATTTGATTGAGGTCATACCTGAATGGTCTAGTGGTTTTCACTACTTTCTTCAGTTTAAATCTGAATTTGGCAATGAGGAGTTCATGATCTGAGCCACAGTCAGCTCCTGGTCTTGTTTTTGCTGACTGTATAGAGCTTCTCCATCTTTGGCTGCAAATATAATCAATCTGATTTCAGTGTTGACCATCTGGTGATGTCCATGTGTAGTCTTCTCTTGTGTTGTTGGAAGAGGGTGTTTGCTATGACCAGTGTGTTCTCTTGGCAAAACTCTATTAGCCTTTGCCCTGCTTCATTCCTTGCTCCAAGGCCAAATTTGCCTGTTACTCCAGGTGTTTCTTGACTTCCTACTTTTGCATTCCAGTCCCCTATAATGAAAAGGACATCTTTTTTGGGTGTTGGTTCTAAAAGGTCTTGTAGGTCTTCATAGAACCGTTCATCTTCAGCTTCTTCAGTGTTCCTGGTTGGGGCATAGTCTTGGATTACCGTGATATTGAATGGTTTGCCTTGAAAATGAACAGAGATCATTCTGTCATTTTTGAGACTGCATCCAAGTACTGCATTTCGGACTCTTTTGTTGACCATGATGGTTACTCCATTTCTTCTAAGGGATTCCTGCCGACAGTAGTGGATATAATGGTCATCTGAGTTAAATTCACCCATTCCAGTCCATTTTAGTTCGCTGATTCCTAGAATGTCGACATTCACTCTTACCATCTCCTGTTTGACCACTTCCAATTTGCCTTGATTCATGGACCTAACATTCCAGGTTCCTATGCAATATTGCTCTTTACAGTGTTGGACCTTGCTTCTATCACCAGTCCCATCCACAGCTGGGTGTTGTTTTTGCTTTGGCTCCATCCCTTCATCCTTTCTGGAGTTATTTCTCTACTGATCTCCAATGGCATATTGGGCACCTACAGACCTGGGGAGTTCCTCTTTCAGTGTCCTATCATTTTGCCTTTTCATACTGTTCATGGGGTTCTCAAGGTAAGAATACTGAAGTGGTTTGCCATTCCCTTCTCCAGTGGACCACATTCTGTCAGACCTCTCCACCATGACCCGACCGTCTTGGGTGGCCCCACACAGCATAGCTACTCAACGTTCAAGGTCAGGAGGGGGAGCCATGAGAAGATACCCCTCGTCCAAGGTAAGGAGCAGTGGCTGTGCTTTGCTGGAGCAGCCGTGAAGAGATACCCCACGTTCAAGGCAAGAGAAATCCGAGTAAGATGGTAGGTGTTGCCAGAGGGCATCAGAGGGTAGACACACTAAAACCATAATCACAGAAAACTAGCCAATCTGATCACAGGACCACAGTCCTGTCTAACTCAATGAAATTAAGTGACCGTGGTTGGGCTTAGTTAGCTAATATACTTTGACATCTTATTTCCTTTGACTTATTTCTCTTTCTATCCCCCAACATGGACCTCTTCTTTTGGTAAGACCAATCTAAGCACATCCTTCCTTTTGTGATAATTTTCCCAGACTTTCATCTTGGTCTGATGCTGTATCTGAGCTTTGATGTTGCAGCGTACCTCTGTCTGAGAGTTATTTTCATTTCCTCAAGATTCAGAAAACTAAGATCATGGCATCTGGTCCCATCACTTCATGGGAAATAGATGGGGAGACAATGGAAACAGTGTCAGACTTTATTTTCTTGGGTTCCAAAATCACTGCGGATGGTGATTGCAGCCATGAAATTAAAAGACGCTTACTCCTTGGAAGGAAAGTTATGACCAACTTAGATAGCATATTAAAAAGCAGAGACATTACATTGCCCACAAAGGTCCGTCTGGTCAAGGCTATGGTTTTTCCAGTGGTCATGTATGGATGTGAGAGTTGGACGGTGAAGAAAGCTGAGCACCGAAGAATTGATGCTTTTGAACTGTGGTGTTGGAGAAGACTCTTGAGAGTCTCTTAGACTGCAAGAAGATCCAACCAGTCCATCCTAAAGGAGATCAGTCCTGGGTGTTCATTGGAAAGACTGATGCTGAAGCTGAAACTCCAATACTTTGGCCACCTCATGCGAAGAGTTGACTCATTGGAAAAGACCCTAATGCTGGGAAGGATTGGGGGCAGGAGGAGAAGGGGACGACAGAGGATGAGATTGTTGGATGGCATCACTGACTCGATGGACATGGGTTTGCGTAGACTCTGGGAGTTGGTGATGGACAGGGAGGCCTGGTGTGCTGTGATTCATGGGGTCGCAAAGAGTCAGACACGACTAAGCGACTGAACAGAACTGAACTGAATCTAACTTAATTTTTCAGTTTTGACACCTGCCTTCTATCTTTCTTCTTTTTTTTTTATATTTTTATTTTATTATTATTATTTTTTTAAATCTTTCTTCTGCAACACTTAGAGCTTGGAGAAAGGAGTGTTGATACTATTTTTAGGATGGGAACAAAATTCCCTTCTCTTTGACCTTTATCTGTTCATTTATCTGAGAGAAGCTTATTAGTTTCCATTGTGTGCTAGGAACTGTGCCAAGCACAGCCCTCCAGGGGTTTGTATTCTAATACCCTGAACAACATTACAACCATTTCTTTTGCTTAAAAATTTCTAATTATTGACATATCATCTAGTGATCATCAACTTTCTGCCTGTCTATCCATCTGTCTGTTAAGACACTACATATAGTAAAAGGGAGGTTTCAAACTAGAAATATATTTCTAACCAAAAACATAAATGACAAGATGATTTAGGCAGAGGTTGGCAAACTAGGTCCCATGAGCCAAGTTTGGCCCACCACCTGTTTTTGTAAGGCTTGAGAACTAAGAATGCTTTTTATGGTTTTCAGTGGTTGAAAAATATTTTAAGAAAGCAAGAGCAAAAGAAGATTAATATTTTGAAGCACGTGAAATTTATATGAAATTTAAATTGCCATGTTATTAATGAAGTTTTATTGGGATACAGTCATATTCATTCACTCAGGCACTGTCCTTGGCTGCTTTTGCACTGTAGTGGCAGAGTTGAGTAGTTGTGGCAAAGATCCACAAGACCCACGAAGATGAAAATATTACTTTCTGACCCTTTACAGGAAAATTTTGCTGGCCCCTGATTTAATGGAATCCTTTCCTGTCAAATTAAGTGAGAAAATAATCACAGGATTTGGCAAAGTCATTAAGATGCCTGGTGATCTGTTGTTAGGGATTTTCATAGTAAGTTTTCCTCTCATCATTTGATTTTCCGCTTCCAACTTAAAACTTCCTAAGAAGCAATTCAATGAGACCATGGTTCCTAGAACCTTCACCTGAAAAAATTTAAGGGACCTTCAAGGTGAGATATAATTCTCTCCATGGTTGGGGAGGAGAAATGGCCACAGGGAAAGATGATAACTCAAGGACTTACCAGCTTTCATCCTCCTTTCCTATAACCCAGGTCACGCAAGCAAATCTT
Organism: Odocoileus virginianus; assembly: GCF_023699985.2. NCBI lineage: Eukaryota > Metazoa > Chordata > Mammalia > Artiodactyla > Cervidae > Odocoileus > Odocoileus virginianus. The sequence continues at coordinate 56,001,845 of NC_069685.1, read as the reverse complement.
TGGGTTCACCAAGACTGATGAGTTCAACAACGGGAATATCTAATTGCTCAGTTCTAGGAGTGGGCCATGGAGGAAAGCCAGCCCTTGGTCAGCGCAGGGTGTACAGGCTCCTAGGGCAGCCTCAGAGGCTAAGTGTTGCAAGCACACTAGGTATTTGCAAAGTCAAAGTCCCTGATCCCAGCTTCGCTCCAAAGGAACTCGGTGTTTTTTCACTGTAATTGAAGTTGATTCGTTTTATATTTACCCTCTAAGGTCAGGGTGACCTGGATTCGACATCAATCCATCTGCTCTTCCCCTAAGCGTTTCTAATCCCTCCTCCATGGTGTAAATGGTTCATGATTTCTTCATCCTTTGCTCTTCTCAATTTTGTTCCTGTCACTGGGCCAACTCAGAGTAAACCTTCTCTAAGCATATGAAATTCTTGTTCATTAGGTCTGCCCCTGGGTGAAATCAGCCAATTTCCTTCATTTTTAATTGCTGTCATTATCAGTGTCATTACTGTAACATCGTGCACTAGTAGAATCTATCACCTAGCATTTTTTTCCCCCTTGAAGAATGGCATTGCCTCGAATCTAGTAAAACCAATGAATGGTCGGTACCCATCTCAGTTAATTAGTTTTCTTGGAACAATCTGTGTATGTCAAGGAAGGGAGAGAGCTGGGTAGGGGATACTCTGCGAGGATGTTGGAGTGAGACACGTTTGCATTGTATTATTTATTACAGTCGGAGTTCTGAGCTTTCCTGGTGGCTCAGTGGTAAAGAGTTCACCTGCCAATGCAGGAAACTGGGGTTCGATCCCTGGTCCAGGAAGATCCCACATGTCGAGGAGCCTTTAAGCCTGTGCACCACAACTACTGAAGCCTGAGCGCCCAGAGCCCATGTGCTGCGACAAGAGATGCTCCCGCAAGGAGAAGCCTGCACTTTGTAACTAGAGCAGCCCCTACTCTGCACAGCGAGAGAAAGGCCACAACTAGAAAGCCCACAAAGCAACGAAGACCCAGTACAGCCAAAAATAAATAAATACAGACTTTTTTTTAAATGGGAGTTCTGATCCCCGGGTTAAGCAATATTACACAATGTATGAATTCATTCTCTGTGTAAAAATTGAAATGAACAGAAAAGTATTGAGTAAAATTTGCTATTTCTTTAATCCTCACCCCTGCCTCTTCTACACTCTTAATGTAAAGACAAGAACATTTGGGTGTATATTTTTGAGCTCCTGTTTCTGTGATGGTTTTTTGGTTTGTGGGTTGCTTCTTATTTTGGGCTGTGATAAACAACACTGCTACGGACATGTTCATAAATATGCAAGTAGTTTTGCAGGACAGATTCTTACAAATAAAAATGCTGAGTCCAAAAAATGTTTATTTCATGTTTTGATAGAGAACTGCCAATTTGCTTTCCAGCAAGACATTCCTAATTTAAACACCTGATTCACTTTGCTGTACAGTAGAAGCTAACACCACATTGTAAAGCAACTATACTCCAATAAAAATTCATTAAACATTTTTTACCCCTTATACAAAGAAAGATAGCTCATTATTTTTTTAAGTTTATTGAAATACAATTAATGTGCAATAAAACATCCATTGTAAAATACATTTGGATGAATTTAACATGAATCCATCACAGAAATCAAGAAATAGAACATTTCCATTGCCTCATAATGTTCCCTTGTGTTCTTTTGTAATCAATTCCCTTCTCCCATCTCCAGCCCCCTGGTAACCACTGATCTGTTTTCTGTCCATTTAGATTGGACTTTTCCAGTGGGTCCTATAAATGGAAATTATTTTACATAATTTTTGGTGTCTGACTCTTACCACTTAATAGAATGAATGCTCTTAAGATTCATCGATGTTTTGGTATATGTCAGTGGTTTGTTCCTTTTTATTGCTGTGTAGTATTCCATTGTATGGATATACCACAATTTGTTTAGTCATTCCTCAGTTGATGGGTACTTGGGTTCTTTCAATTTTTTTGCACTATTTTAAATAATTATGTTAAGCCTGGTGGGCTGCTGTCTATGGGGTCACACAGAGTCGGACACGACTGAAGCGACTTAGCAGTAACAGCAGCATGTTAAAAATATTCATTTTTAGGTCACATTTTTAGGTGTGAAAATGTTTTAATTTCTCTTGGGTAAATACTTAGGAATGGAATATTGCTAGTATGAAAGTGAAAATGTCAGTTACTCAGTCGTGTCCAACTTTTTGCAACCTTATGGAGTGTAGCCTGCCAGGTTCCTCTGTCCATGGAATTCTCCATGCAAGAATACTGGAGTGGGTTGCCATGCCCTCCTCCAGGGGATCTTCCCCACCCAGGGATTGAAGCCAGGTATCCTGCATTGCAGGCAGATTATTGGAAAATGGTTACGTTTATAATAAGTGGTGGACTATTTTCTAAAGTGGCTGTACCATTTTGCATCCTCATTGTATTAGTTTATTGAGCTGCCATGACAAAGTACCACAGACTGGGTGGCTTAAGCAACAGAAATTTATTGTTTCACAATTCTGGAGGCTAGAATCCAAGTCCAAGATCAAGGTGCTGGCAGGGTTGGTTTTTGCCGAGGCCTGCTTTCTCCATGGCTTGTAGGCTGTCTTCTCCCTATCACTTAGCATGATCTTCCCTCTGTGTTTGTTCACATGCTAATCTCTTCTTATAAGGACACCAGTCATGTTGGATTAACCCCCATCCTAATGACCTCATTTCAACTCACTTATTTTTTTTTAATACTTATTTATTTATTTGGCTTCACTGGGTCTTACTTGTGGCACATGTGATTTTCTGTCTTCCTTGCAGCTTGCAGTATCTTTTTAGCTATGGCATGTGAATACTTAGTTGAGGCATGTGGGATCTAGTTCCCTGACCAGGGGTCAAACCTGGGCCGCCTGCACTGGGAGTGAAGAGCCTTAACCACTGAATCACCAGGGAAGTCCCAATTCAGTCCCCTTTTTAAAGAACCTATCTTCAAATACACTCACACTCTGAGTTGCTGAGAGTTAGAGCTTGAACATATGAATTTCAGGGGACACAACTTAAGCACAAGACTCATCAACCAGGTATGAGGGCTTCAGTCATTCCACATCCTCATCCACACTTGGGCTCATCAGTCTTTTAAATTTTTGTCATTCTGGTAGTATGTAGAACACATTGTTGTTTTCATGTGCCAATTTTCTTTTTAAGCAAAGAAAAGCCCCGGGACTTCCCTGGCTATCCTGTGGTTAGGACTCCGTGCTTTCACTGTAGGGAGCAAGGGTTCGATCCCTGGTTGAGGAACTAAAATCCAGCATGCTGCATGGCTCAGCCAAAAAAACAAAACAAAACCACATCAGTTCTGTGGCTGAGTAGATCAGGGTCATCATGGTAACCAACCAATATGCCAGCCGTTCAAAAGACTTTCACTGTTTAGCGTCCAAGAAAGTATGGATGGCTCAGTGCAAAACTTTGACCACTCTTTGCAAATGACCTTTGTCTGACTGGTGTTGTGAGGTATTCAGACATTTTGAAAGTCAAGAGGAATTGTGAACACTCTTGAAGTCAGATGCAGCCAGCACTTGGCAGAGGCTGATGGTTTCAGTTTTCTCAAGATAACCCTACAAAGGGAGATATGGCCAATGGGACACTCTAGAAAAACAGATTTAGATAAAATGAAGGATAGATTTATGACACAAATAAGCTGCTCTTTTGGTGGAGTGGGACAAAGTAATTTATCAACTTGTTGGATTGATTATGATCAAAGTTGCTTAACTTGACACAAATGTCATTCAAGATGAAATTGGACATTTTCCTGGGACACTGGGCTTCAACCAAGCAGAATGAATTGATAAGTGACATGCTTCTTAATAATTACCCTCTCAAGTGATGGAGGATATAAGTACAGATATAGATATAATTCAACCTATCTATTTATCTACCTGCTTATCACCTCTAAGTGTATGGATATATGTGGATATATATTTACTGGTAGATAGATGGATATCTTTTGTAATATAATCTATTCTGTTTGCATAAATGGCTCCATTTCAGATTCACTGCACAATAGTATTCATCCATTTCTTCATCTTCCCATTTCCTCTCTCTGATCTATGCCTACACCCAAAGCCACAGAAGCACCTCTGATGGATGTAGAGGGATATTACGATTGATTGGCCTGCCCCTGATGGTGCATCCATGTTTGGTCATGAGTCGGGAGGCTGAACGGGGGCTGGGGAATAGAATGACTCGGCCTACAAGACAGCCCCTCTTTGATGAACAATCAGACACAGATGTCAATAACAATTAGATTGTCTGTAAACTCCAGTCACTTAGGGCTCCCGGAGCCTGTCCACAGGGCCTGGATTGAAACCCTCAGCCTTGTGAACTCCAAATCAGGTTTGGCATTGGGAATGAAAAGCCATCAGCAGTAATAGTATTATGAAGCTGTTGGTCGAAGAAGTACAAAGGGCTTGGAATCATGCTTGGGCTCTTGCATGTTGCAGGGCAAAGAATGAGCCTTGGAAGCAACGAGATGAGAGGGAAGGCAAGATGGGGGCTGGCGGCACCGAGGGGCACCTGGGAATGAATGGGCACCTTGCTTACAAGCACGGATTTCATTGCAGCAGCATCCTGAGTGTGCGTCCTGGCTTTGCCACTTGTAAGTTTTGTGATCTTGGACCAATGCTGTCACCGCCTCAGTTTTGTCATCATGAAATAGGGATGTCACAGGACCTAAAACCCAATATCGTAAGAGGCATTATCTTATAGGGTGGTTGTAATAAGTAATCATCCTAATGAATTACTATTATCGGTGGAGCCGCAGGTGGTCAATAAAGTTAGCTTTTGAGTGTCTGACATGGGACTGTTTCATGTGTCATGGGTCATTTAATCTCCACCATGGCCCATTCTGAAGTGGAGCAGATATAATCATAGATGTCAAGCACTTAACCCAGTGCCTGGCATTGAATAAATCATGATTATCTTTATAAAACATCTCCCTTGGGTGGTGCAGGGGACACTCAGAAAGGTGAAAACCAGAAAGTATTGCCCAGACTATGAAAGAGCCTCATTTTCTCAGTCCCTCCCCTGCGAATGGGCCCATCTTTCAAGCAAGAGGGAGAGAGAAACGGACTGTCACCAGAAGGAAGATGTTCTTCTTTAATATCTTCTTCCTCAGTATCTCATCCACGTGAATCAGGTGCTGCGTGTTTGAGGGAGAAAACTTGGGAGTGGGAAGAGCAGGAAGAAGTGGGATTCCAAGGACAAGCCCCCTCTTGAAGGAAGAGATGGGAAGACAGAAAGAACCCTCCCAGTCCCTCTGACCTGGATATCGAGTACCGAGCCATGGATTCTCCTCTGGTATTTGCACAGTAGGAAGCATTCCTAGCTGATCCAGGTAGAGGTTGACCTTGAATGATTTTAATTCCAGTGGCAAGTCTGCTTATTTTTTTCCAGCTTGCTCTGCTTTTTCTCTAAGCTCATTTCCTGGCCTATCTCTTCCATCACTTCCTCCCCTGTTTTTTCCCAACTCAAACATTCTACACCCTTTAGATTGACCTGCTGACCCATTACATAAACAAAGAATGTGGATTCTGAGAAGACAGGCTTTGGTTCAAATTCTGACTGTGTTGCTGGTTGTCTGTGTGAAGTGGGATGAGTGGCTTTGCGTTGCTAGCCTGAGTTTTCTCATCTGTCAAATGGCAGAAATTGTGCATTTCTCATAGGGTTGTGGAGCTCTTGTGGGCTTATCTTGTAGTTACCTACTGCTGTGTAACAAACCGCCCTGAATCTTAGTGGGTTAAAAGAGGGAGTTATCCAAAGACCTACTGTATAGCGCAGGAAGCTCTGCTCAATGTTATGTGGCAGCCTGGATGCGAGGGGAGTTTGGGGAAGAATGGATACATGAATGTATATGGCTGAGTCCCTTTGCTGTCCACCCGAAACTATCACAACATTACTAATTGGCTATGTGAAGTGAAAGTCGCTCCATCGTGTCTGACTCTTTGCGACCCCATGGATTACACAGCCCTTGGAATTCTCCAGGCCAGAATACTGGAGTGGGTTGCCATTCCCTTCTCCGGGGGATCTTCCCAACCCAGGGATCGATCCCAGGTCTCCCGCATTGCAGGTGGATTCTTTACCTGCTGGGCCACTAGGGTGAAGTGAAGTGAAGTGAAGTCGCTCAGTCGTGTCCGACTCTTTGCGACCCCGTGGACTGTAACCTACCAAGCTCCTCCGTCCATGGGATTCTCCAGGCAAGAATACTGGAGTGGGTTGCCATTTCCTTCTCCAGGGGATCTTCTTGACCCAGGGATCGAACCCGGGTTTCCCTCATTGGAGGCAGACGCTTTAATCTCTGAGCCACCAGGGAAGCCCAACTCCAATATAAAATAAAATGTTAAAAAAAGCGTATCTCATCAGAAAAAAAGAGGGAGTTATCTTGATTTTCTGATAAATCTGCAACTTGGGTACAGCTCAATGGGGACAACATCTATGTTCCACTTGGTAACAGCTGGAAGGTTGGATGCTGTAATCAGCTGCAGACTTGTCCATTCTTGTGCCTGGTGACTGGCCAGGCCTCTGTTGGGTCAGATAGCCAGAGCACCTACATGTGGCATCTCTCTGTGGCTACTTGGCCTCCTTACAAGATGGTGCTTAGGTCCTAAGGATGAGCATCCCAAAAGAGAGAAGACCAAGTGGAAGAAATACTTATTTCCTTTTATCATCTGACTTGGCTGCCACAGAGGGTCACTGCTTCTACTTCCTGCTCATCAGGGAAGTAAAGACATTTCCCCCCAGTTTCAGGGGGGACAGAAAGACTGCACTGGCTGATGGTCGAGTGGCAAAATTCTGGAAAGGCATTAGGAACTGGCAATATGCCGTGGTCTTTTTTTGTGGAAATCCAATGTGCCACAGTTAATATACATACAACTCTTTAATAGGAACTGGCATATGGGGAGTTGATGTTATCTCAAGTTCAAGCTCTTTCTACAATCTGAAATTGTAGGATCCTGGAGGGCTGAGACCTCATCATTCTCTGTTACCCTGAACTGGGCAAGACCTAGAGGGGATATTTGGCAAGTGTTTGTTGAATGATCAATGCACAGTTTTCAATAGTTCAATTGAGTGGCTCTTAAAACTGGCCCCTGATAAAATCACCAAGGAGGTAAGTTCAGATTATCCACCAGCTCTGCACTTGACCTACTGAATCAGACTCTGTGAGTCTGGAGTTTGGGGACGAGTGCTTTTTAATGACCTTTTCCAGTGGTTCCCATGTAGCCAGTGTGAGAACCAGCATTTCTAAACCAAAGGCTTAACTCAGGAGAATCTGCTATTCCTACTAGGAAAGAAAGTGTTAGTCACCCAGTCGTGTACCACTCTTTGCAACCCCATGAACTGTAGCCCACCAGGCTCCTCTGTCCATGGGATTCTCTAAGAATACTGGAGTGGGTTGCCATTCCCTTCTTAGGGGATCTTCCCAACCCAGGGATCAGACCTGGGTCTCCCATACTGCAGGCAGATTCTTTACAATCTGAGCCACCAGGGAAGCCCACTAGGAAAGAGCTGACCCATTTTATAGATGGACAGACTGGGGCTCAGGAGGTGAAGGGACTTGCCCAAAGGGATATAGTGAATTAGACTACCTTCTGAGAAGCAGCGGTGTAAGAACTCTAGGCACTGTGGTTAGTTGGTGAAGGTAATGTTTTTCAATCAGAGGTTTGGTGGTAGTGGGGAGAAGCTTTAGCGGTTCTTTAAGTGGGCAGTTCTCAAATTTGGCTTTTCACTTGCTTACCTCCCTTTGATTCTTTTGTCACATTAGAGTAGCATATGCGGTTAACTCACACCCTATTTTTCTTTATTAAATAGATTCACTTTTTAAAAAATACTGTTTTAAATTTTTATTATTATTTATTTAGCTACACTGGATCTTAGTTGTGTCACACAGTATCTTTGTTGCATCATTCAAGATCTTTTGATGGGTCACACAGATTCTCTAGTGTGCCCTGAGGGTTCAGTAGTTGTAGCTTCGCAGCCTGTGGGATCTTAGTTCACTGACCAGGGATCAAACCTGTGTCTCCTGCATTGGCAGGCAGATTCTGTACCACTGAGCAACCAGGAAAGCCCTAATTTATTATTTTTTTTAAATTAAAAAATTGTTTTAGCTGTGCCATGCAGCATGTGGGATCCTAGTTCCCCAACCAGGGATCAAAACCACACCTTCTGCATTGAGAGCATGAAGACTTAACCACTGGACCATCAGGGAAGTCCCAGGATTTGCTGCTTTAAATAAGACCAATCAGCCAGTCCAGTCCAGGTTCCTGGTGCAAAGGACATGGGGAATCTGCTCCCCACCATCGTTCAAGAGGCACCCAGGACTCCAAAGACTGGATGCGATGTCCAGGGTCTTCATGGGTTCAAGAACACAGAGGGACCTTGCAGAGCCTGTAGCCCAGGAATCCTGAACCCAGGCGAGCCAAAAAACATGTTCTAGAAACAGTTTTCTTGGATCAGGAGGAATGGAAGAGAGGAAATGTTTTCCAAAGTGGGATCGAGAGTGATGTGCTTCTCTGTTTGGTGATGAGTTCTGTGTGGTTCATACTCACGTATGGGGATAAATATTTTCCTTCCATTGTCATGGAAGAGGGAGGGGTATAGAGAACTAAAAGAACAGAAGGGGGTTGTGGGGGGTAGGGGAGATAGGATGGTTCAAAAAAAAAAAAAGGCAAAAAATGTTACTGTGCATTTATAGAATCCTAGAAATAGTTTCAACATCCTTTCTGGCCTGGCTGCTGCTGTATTACCTTCAGGTGGTTGCCAATATCTGTGAAAAACTCATGCTCTTGGCTTGGGGGCTCAGAATACTGGGCGTACGTAGTGCTGAGAGAAGATGTCAAGGGACCCGTATGTTCTTTGGATTTTGTGTTATAGAACATCGGCAGCAATTTCAGAAGTGTTGCTATTTCAACCGGGTTGGTATTTCACACCAATTAAAAAAAAAAAAATACAGTCAGCCGAGCCCAGAGCATCGAAATACCCCTGGAAGAGCCAGCTATCCCTCCAAAAAGCCATAAGGTCGGCAGCAATTGTGTCTGCTGCTTGGAAGGGAACCAGTTCAAGCCGTTTTCAATTCACCGTGGAGAGTCTGTAGGAAAATCATGTTTTGTTGTAAAGGACACTAGCTCTTACAGAAACTCTTGTCTTCATATTTTTTTGGTGTGCTCCAAGTGTTGAACAAGTAAATTTGGAAAATTGCTATTGCACAAAAAGTCAAGCTAAACTGCCCAATGGCGAGGGAGTGGGATACATTTTTATAAAGAATGCCATCCAGGGACTTTTTCCCTGGTGGTCCAGTGGCTGGGGCTCTGAGCTCCCAATGCAGGAGGCCCCACGGTTGATCCCAGGTCATGGAATTAGATCCCACATGCCACAACTAAGAGTTTGCGTGCCGCAGCTAAAGATCCCGCATGCTGCAACTAAGACCCAGTGCAGCCAGATAGATAAATATTAAAAAAAAAAAATACAGAGCACTATCCACTCTCTGCCACAGATTGGACAGCAGTCTGGGGTCCCAGCCCCATTCTAGGTATTTTGGAGAGATTATTTAATTCCATTCTCAACAACAGGAGATAGGCATGTTATTTCCCATTTATAGAGACTAAAACTGAGATTCTGATGGATGAAGTGATGTACCCTAGTTGAACAACTTGGAGGTGCTGACATTGAGATTTGAATCCATGCTGGTTTGACCCTTGAACCTTGTGATGAAACAGGGACATTTTCATATTCTTATAAGACATACTGCTCTCATTCACAGACGTGTTCCTTTGACAAATATTTATTGAGCACTTATTATATACCTGGTACTGTCTTAGGCACTCTTGATGCAAAAGTGAGTGAACTCAAATGCAGGTGGTAGAACTGTTTGCTTTTCTTCCATCCATTCCCATGGACAGTGCTCTACAAAATTCACTTGGAAACAAGCTCCTTTTCTGCTTTCCTCTTGGGTAGCTGTTGTGCACTGGGCTTTAGCTGTGTGTTAATTTAGTTGCTTATTTTCATCAAATGTTGAACTCCAAGAAAATGAAGGGCTATATCCCAGAATTTTGGAAAAGGCATCTCCCCAACTCCAAGTAAACATGGGGCTGTGGACCTAGTATCGTCATATTCCACCCTCAGCCACAGTGATTGGTCCAGGCAGGAGCATGTGACTCAGACTTAGCCAATCAAATTGCTTCCCTAGGATTTTTACAAGGGAACTGACAGGAAAGACTATGTTTGTGATGTTTACTTAGGTGTGGCTGTAATTCCAGCTCCTTGGTGGGAGCTGGCTTTGAAAAAGAGCGGAAACAGAGGACTGCCCGGTCTGAGTCCTTGATTCTGGGCATCCTGAGAGCCTGTTTCCTGCCTGCCTTTTTCTGTGGTTCAACAGGAGAATTACTATCTCTCTACTTCCCTACTTTAATGAATGTCAGTTGGAGTTGATTTTCTGTCACTTATATCCAGAGTCCTGGTGAGTGTATCCTAAGTGATTATCATGGCAAATAGGTGGAAAATAACTAGATACTGTGCTAAGGCCATTTATATCAGCAAGTGTGGGAATCAGGTCAGACTTAGGTGGGCAGGGGTAGTGGCACTGCTAGGGGGATTGAATATCACAATAGGTGAAAGTCTGGGCTTTTAGAGGCTAAATGTCTTAGGTCCAAATCTGGGCTGCAGTTCCAGACTAGCTGGATAACACTGGGCAAGTTACTTAACTTTTCTGAGCCCATACTGTGAATCTGGTCAGCAATGGAAAGGGCCCTGCAAGATGATATGTCTGAGTCAAAATACCTGGAGCTGGAAAGTATCTAAAAGACCCCTGCACTCTCCTTTGTGCTGGAAACTTGCCCCCCATCACCTTTTATTTCACATTCGTCAGCAACACTAGTTTAAAGTCCCCTCTGTTTGTAAGGCAATGGGGAACAGCATCAAATAAAATAGACTACACCCCAGCTCTTTTGGAGCTTACACTTACATATTGTGGGTGGACTTGTAGGTAACACTGCCTTGAGGCAGGAGACATTCTGGGTGCTGTGGGTGCATTTGGGAGGGACCTGAGAGTTCCAGAAAGGCTACCAAGGGAAAGTGATATGTAAGCGGAGATGAAACGTGTAGTCATAGGCCAGGTAAGCAGGGAATTGAGGGGAAAATCATGCTGCTGGTGGAGAAGCCAGCACAGGCAAAGGCTTAGAAGTGAGCCTCAGTGGGGCTCCTTTCAGGAAAGCGATGGTACATTGAGCATGGCTGGAATATGAAGCAGGCGGGGTTGGAAAGGGGGCGGGAGAAGAACGTGGGGAAGATGATGTTGGGGTCTTATGTTAAGATGTTCGGACTTTATCTTTAGGGCCGTGGGGACCTTAGAAGAGGTTATGCAGGAGCCTTCCAGGTGTCCTTTGGAGGTCAGAGCAGAGGACAAATCAAGACTAGAATCCTGAATCCAAGATGGAAAATTCTTAGGACTTCCCTGGCGGCCCAGTGATTAAGAATCTGCCTTGCAATGTAGGTTCTATCCCTGGGCTGGGGAACTAAGACCCCACATGAGCCCGTGCCTATTGAGCCTGAGTGCCACAGCTAGACACCACCCCCCCCCCCCAGCCCCAAGTCTGCCTGCTACAACTACGACCCAACACAGAGAAATAAATTAAAAAAAAAAAAGATGGAAAAATTTGGAAGAGTCCAGCCTCCCATTTTCCAGATGGACAAACTGAGTTCCCAAGAGGCGAAGTGACAGGCCCGGTGACACAAAGCTGGTGAGCAGAGGGGCTGGAACCAGAATCCAGGTCTCTGGATCTCAAACCAGTGCTTTCTTCTGCCCCTGGAGTTCCTCCCCTCCAAACGCCAACCTGGGCCAAATTCAGCCCATCGTAGCTCTTCTGAACTCGAGAAATCTTCCATTCCTCACGTACACACAGCCACACTGTCTCAGGAAGCTCGCAATAAATTTTTTTTTTTCAGGCAACGCCTTGCTCCCATCCCTGCAAAACAATGTATTTATTATTGCTAAGCCTTTTCCATCTTTGAGGAGAAAATGCATACCACATGACTCCCCAAAGCCGAGCTGTCCCGGTTTACAAATACAGTACGTTAATAGCTTTGTAAACATTTATTCGGGATGACAGCTGAGGGAAACATGTGGCATTAATTAGAAGGCTCAGCAACTCAGCCTATTAAGAGGGAGTTTAAATCTGAATTAGCTGGCTTTGCTGAGACGAGAGGCTCTGGGGAACAAAACTTCGCTCTAATGCGTTCTGACTCCGTGGACGTGGGGGTGTGTCGAGGTCCACGGGAGTCTCTTAGTGAGGAAGCCTGTGTCATGGCGAGATGCTCTCGGAGCCATGGGGCTGCAAAACGATCAGGGTTAGCCTCCACAATGGTCTGCCCTCCTGGGTCCTGAAACTCGCCATGGCTTCAGAGGATGGGAGCATGCCAGTGCAGGAGACATAAGAGATGCAGGTTTGATTCTTGGGTTGGAAAAATCCCCTGAAGGAGGAAATGGCAACCCATTCCAGTATTCTTGCCTGGAGAATCCCATGGACAGGGGAGCCTGGTGGCCTACAGTCCCTGGGGTCGCAAAGAGTTGGACATGACTTAGCAACTGTTCCGCACAGAGTTCTCCCATCAGAGCATCCTGATTGTCTGCCTCGTGATACCCACGAGCCTCCTCAGTAAACTGGGTGCTCAGGGAGCCCAGAAGTTGGCCCTATTTCCCACTTCCTCCTTGTCCAGCAAGGCTTGGTTTAAAGTAGATGCTGGAAGGGGTGATTTCATCTCAGCCTCAAGCTCATCAAAGGTTGCAAATTTTGATGTTTGAGATTCTCCCCCAATGGTTGTATATCTGCACATAGAAGTGTCCTGAGAACATTGAAAGGAGGTGACATTTGTCACGTGACTCTGAACTTATGTCCTATGCTTGGAACATATCTCTTGTTGATATATGAACATCCTTTTATTATTTATTTTTTAAATAAATTTTTCAATTGGGTTATTCTTGAATAGTCCAATGACATTGTTTTGTTGCAGCTGGAATGGCATTCAATGTGTTCATTTGTTACATGCATTAAGCATGAAATCACACCATGGTTTGTGTGTGATACTGTTTTGACTTTTCTTCATCTGTGAATGTTCCCAAGAGCTTCTAAATACAGAAGGGACCCAGGTCTGCTGTGAATTCCTAGAATCTGGATGGTGCTCTGTGACTGTATGTTGAGTGCATCTATGGAAGAAGGAGTGACCTTGGGAGGTTGTGCATCTTCTCTGGGGCTCAGTTTTATCATCTGTAAAATGGGACAGTAGGCATGGAAGGAGGGCTGGGTAGTCAAGGATGCAGTGAGTTGATTCACAGCATGCTACACAGTTCTGGTTTCTTCTTCTTCTTTTTTTTTGCACTCTTTAGTTTCTTTCATTTATTTATTTGGCTGTGCTGGGTCTTAGTTGAGGCACATAGGATCTTGAGTTGTGGCATGTGGGATCTAGTTTCCTGACCAAGGATCAAACCTGGGCCTCCTGCATTGCGAGCACAGAGTTTAACCACGGGACCACCAGGGAAGTCCTTTCACAGTTCAGGCTTCTGCTCTGTTGGCTCTGCCCTCTGGCCCCTCTGCCCTGATGCCATCACCTTTGTCCCCCTGCTTACCCCTTCCTGGTTGAGCCAGGCCCCCATCTTCCCAAAACTCCAAGCAAAGCCTCGCCTGGTATCTGACTTGGCTGGCTGACCCAGAAGCTGATCTGATCCTCTTCCGTTTTGGCTTCATCTCCAAGCCACGACCTTCTCCCTCTCTTCTCCACTCACTGCACAGGCACTGGAAGTTCGCAGACTTGGAGGTTTTCAAAGATTTTTTTTCCTCCTAGGAAACAAGATTGATAACATAAGCAATATCTGTTTTACAGACACTCTGGAAGTGGCCCTGGATGAAGTGAGGGTCAGGACATTTCCTCTCTCTCTCTGGATTCTGGGATTTTGTAGAGCCTTGATGTTATCCGTATTCTCATTTAATGGATAGAGAACCAGTGGTCTGAGAGGGGCAGTGCCTTGCCAGGCTGAGAAGTGGCAGAGCTGGGGCTAGAACATGGCTCTTTTCACTGCATCTTGTCTAAGAGTGCAAGAGCTTAGAAGAACCTAGAAGTAACTCTGGTAGGGATCATGAGAGATATACATAGGTAGGTAGAGGGTAAGAGCGGAGAAGGCAATGGCACCCCACTCCAGTACTCTTGCCTGGAAAATCCCATGGATGGAGGAGCCTGGTAGGCTGCGGTCCATGGGGTCGCTAAGGGTCGGACACGACTGAGCAACTTCACTTTCACATGTTGGAGAAGGAAATGGCAACCCACTGCAGTGTTCTTGCCTGGAGAATCCCAGGGACGGGGGAGCCTGGTAGGCTGCCGTCTATGAGATCACACAGAGTCGGACACGACTGACGTGACTTAGCAGCAGCAGCAGAGGGTAAGAGTGGGTGGCCAGGAGTTAGACTTTCTGGATTCCCATCTTGCCCGCAGCACTTATAAAGCATGTGCCTGGGCAAGTCCAGTCACCACGCATGGCTGATGGCTACCATATTGGATTACATGGCTATTGAACACAGGCTGGAACCTAGGAGTACCTGGTTTACAATTCTAGCTCTGTTGCTCATTTGCTGTGAAATTTGGACAAGTTACTTAATTTCTCTAAATCTCAGTATCTTTATCTGTAGAGTGAGACTGAAATTGAAGTCACAGCACCTGTCCAGATCATAGTTCCTGGAGCCACCAAGGTCCCCGTCTCTGGGACATGGTTTACAATAGACCGCATCAGGAAGATGGTGAAACCTTCCAGAGACTCTTCAGGCATTTTCTGACAATTTCACTGAGCACTCACCCCGTCCTTGGGTCAAGATAAAGAGGGGGCTCATTTTGATTCTTCATCATTGGTTCTCTGCTATGTGGACCACAAGTTGTTTTGCTTGATCCTTGAAGTGTACTGTTTCCTGTTGGCTGGCTGGCTGCATGGAGGGTGAGGCAGGGGATGGGGGTGGGCTGGGAGCAAAGAGATGGGTACAGAGGTAGCCCAGCCTCCCCGGCACTAACAGTCTGTCCATCTAATAACAAGGGTCAAGTTCTGGGCCTCTCTTGGCCTTTCAGGTATAGATAATAAATAGTAGCTAAATGCAAGGGCAGAGAAGCCAGTGAATGGAGGACAAGGCCAACCCATGCCAGGGAAATAACTGAGACTAGTGGCTGTAGGGTCTGAAGGGCTGCCTTTATAAACCCTCCCTGGCCTTTTCCTGGCCTTTCCCCCTGCCCCACCCTCTCTGTTTTCTTCCCTTCCCCCCGCCCCCCAATGTAGGAAGGAGGAGGTTGCTTTATTTATTCTGAGTGTTTAGGCATTTCTGTGGGTCCTCGTTGTAAGCACTTCAATCTCCTCTACCCCAACACTCTCCAGCATCCCATGGATCCCTGCAGATAAGAGTTATGATTTAGAAGTCTTCAGTCTTTCCCCCAAAGAAAACAGGGATGTTTCCCAGAGTTTGGAGGATCTCCTAGGTTTGCCAGACTCACAGTGAAGTGGGTATCTCAGAGCAGTGCAGGGAGTGGGAAGCTCGGAGATGACTCCCCAGAGCTGGCCTGGACCACAGTCCACCCATCACACCTTCCTGCTGAGTCTGTAGCAGGTATGGGAGAGTGACCTTGAGAAAAAAAAAATGAGAAAGCAAAGGAAAAGGGCTACTTCTAGACTAGTGCTCTTTCTAGATGGTTCTTGGGTTGGTAAAATGGCAGAACTGAGTTTTCCTTCCATTTTCTCCACCTGGGCCTAGCTTTTCCAAGTATGTCCACAGCAGATTCATGTGTTGGCTCTCTGATTTCCCAACTCCTTGATGCTAAAGAGGAAGGGTCAGGTATTCCCTGGTAGTCCAGTGGTTAAGGCACCCAGTTTTCACTGCTAGGGCCCTGATTTGATATCTGGTCAGGAACCTAAGATCCCACAAGCCATGCATGTATGCATGCTAAGTCACGTCAGTCATGTCTGACTCTTTGCAACCCTGTGGACTGTAGCCCACCAGGCTCCTCTGTCCATGGGGATTCTCTAGGCAAGAGTACCAGAGTGGGTTGCCAGGCCCTCCTCCGGGGGATCTTTCTGACCTAGGGATTGAACCCACATCTCTTATGCCTCCTGCATTGACAGGTGGGTTCTATAGCATGGCCCCCCAAAAACGGACTTCCCTGGCAGTCCAGTGGTTAAGATTCTGCCTTCCAGTGCAGGTGGTGTGAGTTTGATCTCTAGTTGGGGAGCCAAGATCCCATGTGTCTTGCAGCCAAGAAAAACCAGACCATAAAACAGAAGCAATATTGTAACAAATTCAATAAAGACTTTAAAAATGGTCTATATCAAGAAAATCTTTAAAAACAAATGAAAAGGAATAAAGAGGAAGGGTCATGTTGAAGAGAATGTTTATAGCACACAGGAGAGCAGATGACTTCGCAGGACGTGGACAAGACCAGCAGACGTCCTGACTCCAGTTCAGATTCTGCCGCTGCCCACAGTGTGACCAGGGCCAAAGACGTCACCCCCACCCCATTCCTGGCCTCCATTTCTTCATCTCTAAACTGGCAAAAGAGTATTTCTCCTACGTGGAAAGATTTTCAAGGAAATCTTGAAGATAAGACTCCGTATTTATTTTGTAATATCGAACCCTGTGTATTTAGGATGATGCAGGCCTCACCTCAGTTGTCTTTCCTCTGTAATTTGGGAACTTTGAGGTTCTCCTTTGTAGTAGGATGGAAAGACCAAAGTAATGACTGTGTAAAGGGATCTTGGTTAAAAGATGGTAGGAGAGATGTGGAAAGTGTTGTGAACAATCACAGCTCAGATCACGTTCATGGCCAGGTTCCTAGCTGGGTTCATGGCCGGGTTGATAGCTGGGTTCATAGCCAGGTTCATGGTCAAGTTCATGGCCGCATTCTGCAGTTTGCCTCCAAGTCCTACTCTTTAAAAGAAGAAATCATTACTGGAGCTGCCAAATCAATATTAAAACCAGTGAGTTATGAAAGGACCTGGCAGTCAGCGCAGGGAATCTTTTTGCACCTCTTAATTTTGCAAAAGGAAGGGGGCATTTGATCCAGGGCTGGTCTTTCAGTAACACCAAACCCAGAGACGGAAAAAGAGTTTTCCCCAGTCAACCAGTCTCATTTCTTGAAGTCTGAGATGATTCACATTGGAAATGTTCCAAGTAGGAGGAAGGATCAGAAACTTTAATTCCCCATCTTCTATGTGGGAAAAGATGCCCACATGACTGAGTGAAATAAGATGAACTTTCAGAAAATAAGAGCTTTCAGAAATCCAGTGATGATCAGTAAACCCATTCTGTTTTTTTTTTTTCCCTTTCATAAGCGACATTTTACTCAGTACCCTCAGATGTGCCAATGGGAGGGCACATCGAACAATCTTTCTGGAGGGCACGTTCTTTAAAAAAACGGATATGCCCTTGGTCTCAGAAATCCCACTTCTGGGAGATTATCCTGAGGATGTGGTTGGAGAAGTATCTTGAGGTGTGAGGACGAGATGGTGATGTCATGGCAGCATCGTTGATGGCAATGAAAAACCGGAAACTCCCTAAACGCCCACAGTAGGAGATGGCTTGTGAAATTAATCTGTAATCTCCCGCTGGAAGATGAAGCAGCTGTTAGAAATTATTTCCTCCTCTTTCTCTCCTTCCCTTCCTCCCCTTCCCTCCCTCCTTCTTTCCTTCCTTTTTTTTTTTTCCTTTCAGTCTTTCCTTATAGAAATATTTGTTGAGTGTCTAGTCTGCCCCAGATGCTGTGTCCAAGTGAATTCATTGTAATAGCTAAGTGGACAGGCATGGAAAGATGTTTATGATGTATTAAGTAATAAACACACAGTAAAATAAAATAAAAGGCTATTTTCATGGATGTATTATTATATGATCCTACTCTTGTAAGTATATATATATATATATATATATATATATATATACACACACACACATATATATATATATATTTCTTTTGGTTGTGCCATGTGGCATGTGGGATCTCAGTTTCCTGACACGGGATTGAACACATGCCCCCTGCAGTGGAAATGCAGAGTCCTAACCATTGGACAGCCAGGGAAGTCCCCTATATATTTATATGATAGGATATGAAATAGAATGTTTGAAAAGACATGCACCAAAATATCACTGGTCAGTTTTCTCTAGAAGTTGAGATAATGAATGACCATGGTCTCTTTAAATCTTTTATGTTATCCGCATTGTTAAATTGCTTATGGTGAGATTACGTTTCTTATGTAATTCAAGTTCACTGTGGTTCTGCATGATTTGTCCTTAAACCTGCCATTGTCTCCTGACCCCCAGCCTGTCCCACCCTTGCCACATACTGTCTCTGTCTCTTA
This sequence comes from Odocoileus virginianus, assembly GCF_023699985.2. Classification (NCBI taxonomy): domain Eukaryota; kingdom Metazoa; phylum Chordata; class Mammalia; order Artiodactyla; family Cervidae; genus Odocoileus; species Odocoileus virginianus. The sequence continues at coordinate 55,983,448 of NC_069685.1, read as the reverse complement.
AACGTGTCAGGTTTGTTCTGACCTCAGGGCCTTTGCCCATGAGGTTCATCTGCCTGGAATACTCTTTCCTCAGGTCATTGCCAGCTCCTTCTATTTATTTCATCTCTACTTAAATACCCCTTCCTCAGAGAGAATATCCCTGCTCACTGAACTGAAATTAGCATGCCCTGCACATTTTATTACATTTCCCCATTTTAGTGACTTCACGGTGCTTATAAATCCAAATTCTCTGGATTTTTCTCTAGTCTAATTTCTCTCTTTTCCACTTGAATGTAAGTTTTCTGTGCACAGTTGTGTTCTTGTTCATTCGCTCGGTCATGTCCAACTCTTCGTGACCGTAGACTGCAGCATGCCAGACTTCCCTGTCCTTCACTGCTTCCTTATCCTTCACCATGTCCTGGAGTTTGCTGTAACTCACAGGGATCTTGTGTACTTGGTTTCTGGAAGAAAACGTGACCTATAACAAGAAATCAATAAATATTTGTGGAGTGAACAAATTCTGGGAAATATATATATTCTAAAAAGAATTATTTTTCAACAGTCCTCCTTTGTGGCTTACCAGAGACATGTAGAAAAGTGGTAACTTACAGCTGGAAGACTCTACTCAGCCAGTGTACTGTTTCTGACCTTGAAATTGACCTTGTGTTGCAAGGTACCTGTACCACTGAGCATGCCGTGCCCAAGAGTTGGCATCTACTCAGCTGGAAGGAGGTACTTGAATCCTCACCCACAGATGGTACCCCAATGCCTCGTCTATAGCTTAGGAGCTTTAGTCACCCAGGTTGTGGGTAATTTGCTGTGTGACATCTCTCAAGTTTTGGAACCTCTCTGGGCTGCAGTTTTCCCCTGTGTGTAGTGACCTTGTCCATTTCCAGATCTATCAGGGTGCTGCAGCATCAGTAAGCTAATGTCACACCATCAGTGCCCTTTCGCAGTTGTCTTATTCCTTATTGGGCATCATTATTCCCATTGTAAGCCTCTCAGACCAGGCTAGGATAGCAGAAAGGGAAAAGAATAAGATTATTTGAGCAACTCCTGAGTGAATGCTATGTTAACTTCCTGACAACATCCTACAGCATGGTTATGCCCATCTTTCTATTCTTTAGTTGCAGTGTTGTGTCCGACTCTTTTGTAACCCCATGGACTGTAGCCTGCCAGGCTCCTCTGACCATGGGATTTCCCAGGCAAAAATACTGGAATGGGTTGCCATACCCTTCTCCAGGGGACCTTCCTGACCCAGGGATCAAACCCATATCTCCTGCATCGCAGGAGGATTCTTTACTGCTGAGCCACCAGGGAAGCCCTATGCCCATCTTACAGATGAGGAAAACGGAGGCACTGTTTGGCCCAGCGACTCAGAGTGAGCAAGGGGCAAAGAAAGACTTGACTCTATATCTATTACTATGATAACATTGAGGCAGGTCACCTCCAAGTTATAATGACACACAATTCTTAGTGGATGCTAATTTCCTTGACTACCAAGCCAGGTTGCTGAGCAACCGAGACTGACAAAGCCCTAAACAGCCAGCTCCCTCTATATCTGCTAAAATTATTTTTCTAATGATTCTAATAACAAAGGAAAAGGTTTAAGGAAAAAAGTTTGCAATAGTCCATGTCTTGGGCAGCCTTAGGCAGATATTGTATCAAAACCCTTATGTGAATCAAGTCAGTTTGTTTACTTACCATCAGGGTCCATCCAACTTAGTTCCAAGAGGGGAGTTATAGTTTGAAGGAGGCCAACTCTGGGGAGGCTAGTGCTATTGGCATTGAGCTGGAGCCTCAGATCTTTCTTGGCAAGGTCAAGGGTTCTTGGTCTTGGCAGGTGGAGGGGAAGAGAGTGAGCTCCAGCCTTTATTTTTATTTGCCTGTTTATTTACATTGGGGTGAAATTGACATAACATAAAATTAACCGTTAAAATATTTTTCCTAGTTTTTTTAAATTGGATTGTAATTGCTTTAAAATGTTGTGTTAGTTTCTGCTGTATCACAAAATGAATCAGCTATATGTATATATATATCCCCTCCTTCTTGAGCTTCCCTCCCACCCCCACATTTCACCCCTCCAGGTCCTCACAGAGCACCAAACTAGGCTCCCTGTTTTAACTCCTTTGGGCATATACCCAGGAGCGGAATTGCTGGGCCACATGGTGAGGAGCCTGGTGGGCTACAGTCCATGGGTTACAGAGTCGGACACAGCTGAGCGACTGATACACACACACACACACACACACACACACACACAGCAATGCTATATTTAACTTTTTGAGGATCTGCTACATTGCTTTCCAGAGTGACTTCTACACCTTCTATTCCCATATACAAGCATTCCAATTTCTCCACATCTTCACCAGCTTATTATGTTTTATTTTCTTACTTACAGCCATCCTAATGGGTGTAAAGTGGTGTCTTATTGTGGTTGTGATGTGTATTTATGTAATGCATGGTAATGTGGAGCATCATTTCATGTGCTTATTGGCCATTTGTGTATCTTCTTTGTGGAAATGTCCATTCAAAAGTCCCTGGCCCAATTTTTAATCAGGTTGTTCATGTTTTTGTTGTCAGGCTCTAAGCTTTCCTGACCTCATCAGCTGTGTTGCTGCGGGGCCCATCGGTGAAGCTGCCAGATGCAAAGGAGACCTGCCTAGATAATCCCCGGACAAAACAGACTCAGGAAATGAAGAGAGGCTGCCTGGGTGAGTCTAACGTTTTGAGTTTGGCCGAACTTGCAAAAAATTAAGAAGCCTTCCCTTTATAGAATGCTAGAAAGACTTCTGCAATTCTGGCTAAAAAAAACCCACTCTCATTCTAGGACACAAGCAGTTCTCATTATGAGAACATTCTACACCCTTAAGTCCCTTTAATCACTTCTAACACTCTCTCTTTATCTCTCATATGGAAACAATATGTCGTATTTTCCATACGCTGTAATTATCCCCTTTGATAAAACCATGTGCAGAAACATGTACAACACGCCAAGTATTATCCACCTGGCCCATTTACATAGACTTCCCCCTCCCTTTAGATTTTGCTTCATGTATTTTTACAGCCATATTACACAGCATCAGTCAGAGAGACAGTGAACGGAAAATGTAGCGTGATTCCAAATTTCTCCCTCTCCTTTCATCTTCTGCTTCTTCCCTGTAATTCCATTAACCCATCACACCAAGCAAACACAACTCTGGAGCCAGGGAGATCTCTCAACACCCCTGATGGAGGGTGTATGCCTCATTCTGTCTTGGCACCGGAAAGTCCTTGGAAGTCTGGGAGGAAGGCTTATCTTAGCTCACCTCCAGCTATGGCCATGAGGCTGGAGTGAGGCTCCCGGCACCAACCTTATTGGAAAATGAATTCCAGTCTCTGGAGTGTGATCTGTTCTGCTAGACTCTTGAGTCTTTTCAGAAAGCCGTGGATTGCAGTGACAAGACCTCTGGTTTTGGAATTATAAGGCTCTATGCTAAATCATGAGTCTACTATTTTAACGGATTTGAGACCAGGGATGAATGAATCATTCTTGGACCCAGTTTCTTGGTCTTTATTTTTTTTTGTGTGTATATCAATAGTTTGAGTTTTTTTTTTTTTTTTCGTTTATTTTTATTAGTTGGAGGCTAATTACTTTACAACATTGCAGTGGTTTTTTTCATACATTGAAATGAATTAGCCATGGATTTACATGTACAGTTTCTTGGTCTTTAAAATGGGGATAATATTCATGCCCACTCTACAGTGTTTGTGTATTATAATGACCGCCAGTCTTTTATTTTCTTTAAGATTTTTCTTTTTTTGGATGTGGATCATTTTAAAAGTCGTTCCCTTCTCCAGGGGATCTTCCCAACCCAGGGATTGAACCCAGGTCTCCTGCACTGCAGGTAGATTCTTTACCTGTTGAGCCATCAGTGAAACCCATTTTTAAAGTCTTTGTTGAATTCATGATAGTATTGCTTATGTTTCGTATTTTGTTTTTTTTATCGGCCATGAGGCATGTGGGAGCTTAGCTCCCTGACCAGGGATCAAACCCACATCCCCTGCATTGGAAAGCAAAATCTTAACCACTGGACCACCAGGGAAGTCCCATGGTGGCTAGTCTTGATCAAGTACTTATGTGCTGAGCACTGGATGAAATGTTTCATAATTTAAAAATGTAATTCTTGCCACAGTTTTACCTGCATGCCCCTTTCAGCCCCATTTTACAGGTGGGGAGACTGAGACTTAGGGACTTTACTCTAACTTGGCCAGATGGACAAAGCTGGCCCTTAGGGTGCTGGGATGAGCCCCCCGTCTCCTTGGTGTCACTATCCTCTGTGACCTCCTCTCTCTCTGGTGACAAAAAGTGTGTCCCCTTCCTGGAGGGGTTCAGCCTATGGTAGCTGGGAAGTGCAGGGTTCTGAGCACGCAGTAAATGGGCTCTGTTTACCCCTTTCCTTCCCTTTCTTCCTCAGAATGAATCCTCCATCCGGGGCCTTTCTTGAAGACCAAAGTTCAGGAGGGCAAGTCAGAGTTCTGTATGGGATTTGCTTAACGTTGCCAAAGGCTTTCAAAGGTTTCGGGGGTCTACAAAGCCCCTGAAGAATTTGGCTTGGAGCAGTTTTCCCCTTCGTTTCTAAATCCACGAGCAGATTAGGCAAAATGGAATCCGTATGTTTCTGATTCATTTACACTTAACTCATCAAAATGTTCCTTTTTATGAGCTATTTGATGTCCAGAAAGCCTTTTGAGTAGATTTTATAAGCCTTTTAAAGACTTTGCTCTTAGAAACAGGCGGTTGCATTTTGCCAAGAATAAACAAACTTGAACCTCAAAAGTGCTGAGCTCGCCAGGAATCCTGATGCCAGAGGGCAAATTTGCAAAGTCACCCCTTCCTCACTCCTGACACCTTCTTCCATTTCTTCAGCTCACCCCTCTGCCCCCTAATCTTGGCCTCTCTGCTTTACTTGCAGAACTTTTTTACCCCAGTTCCAAACATTTGCACTTCCTTGCAACATACTTCTTTTGTAGCCACTTATCCTAGCTGGGGCAGCCCCCAAGCATTCCTTCCCTACCTGCCTGGGTGCAATTGAGAACACATGAAAAGATGCAGTTAATCCCCAGTAGCTTGGAAATCAGTTCTGATACGCTTAGAAGCTCCCACTGACAACAGTGTGTAGCTGAAATATAATAGCCTTGTTTTGCTTTCCCTGTATTTCTTTTTTTAAGATGGTTGTTGTTCAGTCACTAAGTCGTGTCTGACTCTTTGCAACCCCATGGACTGCAGCACGTCAGGCTTCCCTGTCCCTCACCATCTCCCAGAGTTTGCTCAAACTCATGTCCATTGAGTCTGTGATGCCAGCCAACCATCTCATCCTCTGTCAGCTCCTTCTCCTCCTGTCCTCAATCTTTCCCAGCATCAGGGTCTTTTCCAATGAGTCAGCTCTTCGCATCAGGTGGACAAAGTATTGGGGCTTCAGCTTCAGCATCAGTCCTTCCAATGAATATTCAGGGTTGATTTCCCTTAAGATTGACTGGTTTGATCTCCTTGCGGTCCAAGGGACCTTCAGGAGTCTTATCCAGCACCACAGTTTGAGAGCCTCAATTTTTCAGTTTTCAGCCTTTATGGTCCACCTCTCACATCCGTACATGACTACTGGGAGAAACACACTTTGACTATACAGACCTTTGCCTTTCATTTATGGAGGTGATACTGGATATATGTATAGAAGAGTGGTGTGCAATTTCCTTGCAAGAGTAAATAAAGATTTAAGAAAAAATGTAGTAAGCAAATGATTATAGAGATGCTGAAGTTGGCAAAACTTTTGAAGGTAGCATCCAAAGGATTGATGTTTGGGAGACATACATCAAGTCCATTTTACAGGTGATGAAACTGAGTCTTAGCAAAAAGCCACAGGCTCAAGAGATAGGCCAAGGTCAAGTTTAGACTTCATGTACTGGTGAGCTTTAGTTGTTCAGATCATGTCCTGGATGGTATTTTCTTGGGCATCTTTAATGAGTTTAGTGGTTTTGTACTGGGCCTGGGTCATGTCTCCAAATGGCCACCACACTCTACCAATGGAAGGAGGAGGGAGTGAATAGGCAAGTGAATGAATGAATGAATGAATGAAACATTTGATGGCTTCTTTCTAAATTCCTGACTTGAAGAAAGAAAGGATATCTTAGAAGGGACCAGGCCAGGCTATGCTAGATCCTAAGTGGATCTTAACTGCTCCAAAATATAGAGATGAGTTTAGACCAATGGTTGTCAACTGGTGGGTGGTTTGGGGATACTCTCGTGTCTGAGGATGTTTGGAAATTTCTGGAGATGTTATTTATTTTTTAATATTTATTTTATTTATTTGGCTGTTAGGGGTTTTAGTTGTGGCACACACGATCTTTGATATTCCTTGTGGCACGTGGGATCTATTGATAATTCCCAGACCAGGGATCCAGCCTGGGCGCCATGTATTGTGAGCATGCAGTCCTAGTCACTGGACCACTGGGGAAGTCCCCAGGGATGTTATTAGTTGTCATAATGGAGGAGGTGTTTGGATCTGGTGGGTATAAGCCATGGATGCTTTTAGATATTCTATAGTGCACAGAGCATCCCCCAGAATGAAGGATTATCCAGAATATTAATAGTGTCCAGGCTGAGAAACTGTTTTAAGTAACTTATGGAATCATGGAGACTTGACAATAGAGAGGGTCTGAGGATATTTTGAAGAGTCTAGTCTTGCTGAGTACTTAGAAATGCTTTTTATTTTTTTCTTACTGGCTGGCTGTCATGTTGTGAGCTCTCTCACATTTTAGTTTGCTGATTAGTGCAGGTATGTATTTATAAACAAAGATATTGATTGACAGGAGCAGTCATTTGTTGATATCATGCTCTCTGTTCATTGCTGTGATAGTCCAAAAGCATGTTTGACTCCTGTAGCACAGTTCATACCTTCAATTGCCTGGTAGAAGCCCTGTGGATTTCTGCAAGTGTTTTTTCTTTTTTGGGTTTTGTTTTTAAATTTTTATTATTTTTTGGCCATACCACATGGCATGTGGGACTCTTCATTTCTCAACCAGGGATTGAACCCTCACCCTCCTGCATTGGAAGCATGGAGTCTTAACTACCGGACCGCCAGAGAAGTCCGTTTTGTTTTAGAAGGGAGTATCCGTGATGAAATATTTCTAGATAACTTTAAAATTATTTTGCCTGTTAGTGCTTTGGATGCTGGCCAGAAACTTAAAGACAATTTGATACCTACATCAAAGAACCAATCAAAGGCAATAGTATTGGTCTCTTTGCATGTTTATCTCTGGCATCAGGCCATATGCATCTAGAGAGCAGGGGTTATATTCTTTTCATGGCTATTCCCTCTGCACCTGATATCTTGTCAGTCATCTAAGAAGGGCTGAGTGAATATTATTTAAATTAATGTATCATATTTATTGGGCTTCCCTGGCAGCTCAGCTGGTAAAGAATCCACCTGTAATACAGGAGACCTCGATTGGATTCCTGGGTTGGGAAGATTCCCTGGAGAAGGGATAGGCTACCGTCTCCAAGACTCATGGCCTTTCCTGGCGGCTCAGATGGTAAAGAACCCGCCTGCAATGTAGGAGACCTGGGTTCAATCCCTGTTTGTAAAGATCCCCTGGAGAACGGAATGGCAACCCACTCCAGTATTCTTGCCTGGAGAATCCCCATGGACAGAAGAGCCTGGTGGGCTATAGTCCATGGCTCAAAGAGTCAGACGCGACTGAGTCACCTAGCATAGTATATCTCATCTTGTTTCTTTCTTTTTCTTTTTTATTTATTTTTATTTTAATTAATTTACTTATTTTAATTGGAGGCTAATTACTTTACAATATTGTAGTGACTTTTTTCATACACTGACATGAATCAGTCATGGGTGTACATGTGTCCTCCATCCTGAACCCCCCTCCCACCTCCCTCCCTGTCCCATCCTTCAGGGTTGTCCCAGTGCACCAGCTTTGACAACCCTGTTTCATGCATCAAACTTGGACTGGTGATGTATTTCACATATGGTAATATACATATTTCAATGCTATTCTCTCAAATCATCCCACCCTCACCTTCTCCCACAGAGTCCAAAAGTCTGTTCCTTATATCTGTGTCTCTTTTGCTGTCTCGCATATAGGGTCATCGTTACCATCTTCCTAAATTACATATATATACATTAATATACTGTACTGGTGTTTTTCTTTCTGACTTACTTCACTCTGTATAATAGGCTCCAGTTTCATCCACCTCATTAGAACTGATTCAAATGCGTTCTTCTTAATGGCTGAGTAATATTCCATTGTGTATATGTACCACAGCTTTCTTATCCATTCATCTGCCAATGGACATCTAGGTTGCTTCCATGCCCTAGCTATTGTAGACAGTGCTGCGATGAACACTGGGGTTCACGTGTCTCTTTCAGTTCTGGTTTCCTTGGTGTGTATGCCTAGCAGTGGGATTGCTGGGTCGTATGGCAGTTCTATTTTCAGTTTTTTTAAGGAATCTCCACACTGTTCTCCACAGTGGCTGTACTAGTTTGCATTCCCACCAACAGTGTAAGAGAGTTCCCTTTCTCTGCTCCCTCTCCAGCATTTATTATTTCTAGATTTTTTGATAGCAGCCATTCTGACCGATGTGAGATGGTACCTCATTGTGATTTTGATTTGCATTTCTCTGATAATGAGTGAGCACATTATATTTCTTAAGCTCACATTCTGCGTCAGTACTGAGCTGTGATATTTCTCTCTTATAAGAAAACTGATGTCCAGGAGGGTTAAGTTACTTATTCAAGTTCATACAGCTGGATCTGTGGAAGAAGATACCAAGAAGTACGACTGATGGAAGTCAGCTGGCCTTTGCACCCCATTGAAAAATACTATGTGCCTCAGACATAGAGAACAAATGTATGGATAACAAGGGGGAGAGGAGAGGTGGAATGGATTGGGAGATTGGGATTTACACATATACACCATCAATACTAGGTATAAAATAACTAATGAGAAGCTACTGTATCAGCGTTGAGCCTCTTCAGTGCTCTGTGGTGACCTAAAGGGAAGAAAATCCAGAAAAGAGGGGCTCGATGTGAGCATCTAGCTGATTCACTTTGCCATACAGTAGAAACCAACACTACATTGTAAAGCTACCATACTCCAACAAAAATTAATTACAAAATAAAAAAATAATAAAAAGATAAAGTCAATGACTAAACAACCAAAAAGAAAAAAAAAAGAGAGCTAAGTGTCTTGTTAAAGGCTTTGTGAGACTGAGTTCTCTGCTGCCAATTAGAATACTTATCCACTATGATAAATGAAAATCTTAACAGTGAGAGAAAACAAAAGGACAGAAAAGCAAAAGAGGGTCACCCAGAGCACTGACTTTTAAAAGAATATTAAAGCTACTTATTTTTAATTGGAAGATAATTGCTTTACAATATTGTGTTGGTTTCTTCAAACATCAACATAAATCAGCCATAGGCCTACCCATGTCCCCTCTGTCTTGAACCTCCGTCCCCATCCCACCCCTTTCGGTTGTTACACAGCACCAGTCTGAGTTCCCTGAGTCAAACAGTAAATTCCCATTGGCTATCTTTTACATAGGGTAATCAATATGTTTCCATGCTGCTCTCTCCGTAACATCCCATCCTCTTCAGGGCATTGACTTTGAGGGACCTGAGTCCTGGATCATTCTGAGTGTCTTTGGGGGAACTTACTCTCTAAGAATCTCCATCTCTTCATCCCTAAAAGGGGTACCCTCAGAGTACTTGGCTCAGAAGTCCTGAAGGTCAACTGAAGTGACATGTGTAAAACCCAGGTGCTGGGTAGGTAGGAGGAACTCTATAACAGTGTGAGCTCTTATAATATGTATATGTGTGTGTGACTTTTTTTTTTTAAAAGGAGCAACATTTTGCCTTGTGAATACTAATAGGAAAAGAGCAGTCGAGTTTAGAAAGAGAGAAAGCCAACTTTCCTTCCCCGCTAATACTGTGAAAAATTAGCCCTTTTGCTTAAGAGCCCACAGACCCTTGAGGAAAGCAAGACATAAAACATGAGCAGAGAGCAGACGCTGGGAAAATGCCATCTTTTTATTGGCACTATTAGAGGGAAATATATGAACTGTATAATACCATCATAAATACAGTTATTTGTAACGTCAAAGTAACAATGCTGGCCACAGTGTTTGTCTCTTTCATTCCCTCCCCTTGAAATGCTTCATAACCAAGCATAAAATCACAGGAAAATGTGAATAATATTTTCATTCATTAGGGGTTCATAATGATATATTAGTAATGCTATCCTGTGTTCTTTAGTACGAGGTTTTTTGCTTCTCTGCAAGAATATTAGTTCCTCTTTTTGTCTAAGCAGCAAAGCTTTTTCATTTAAAAACATTTTTAGAAGAATGAGGTGCTGGAGTGCATATCTTGACAAACCATCAAATGGTTCTCACACCCTCCCCCTCTCCCCATTCCAGTTGGCATGGGAACCTGCCATTCCCACCAAGGAAGCTGGCTGGGAGGAAGCCATAACTTATTGGAACAGAGAGTTATCAAAGTGTGCTTTGAAAAGGAAAAAAATTGTTAGTGAACTTTACTCTTGTTTTTTTCTCTTTTTCTGTCTGTTACACACACATACACACACAAATAAATAAGTGAATAAATATATATATGTACATATATATGATGTTCAGACATCTGGTCAACTCAGCATTTCATGGACACAATGCATACATCTCAAAACATCTGGCTGACCCGAAGAAGAAGATATACACACATATACCACTTCCCTCCACTCTTCTAAATAACACATTAAGGGATGTCTGAGTTCCTGAGAGATGCAGTGTGTTGATCAGGTAATAATTTCTAAGAATAGGGATAATACTCTAAAATCTTGGGATTAAAATGATTTGTCTGCCTCCATTTTAAAAAGTTCAATGTGTGTTTGTGCCCTGTGACCAAATCTGTTTTGGATTTCATTCTAAGTTGGAGCAGACTGTAATATTTCCCCCTAACTTCAAGGTTTCTTTATTCTAGGAGAGGAGCCTAGTGAATTATTTTAGCTTGTGGGGGGAAATAATTTTTTCTTTAAGTTTTCAGTAAAGATCAGAATTGAAATGTTGTTTTCATGAATGGGGAGGTGGGATGGGACTTGGTGGCAGTTGCGTATGTGTGACTTGGGAGTGAATTTTTTGTTTTGTTTTGTTTTAATTTTTATTTATTTTTTTCTGGCCATGCCATGCAGCTTATGGGACCTTAGTTCCCAGACCAGAGGTAGAACCCAAGCCCTGGCAGTGAAAGCTTGGAGTCCTAGCCACTGGACTGCCAGGGAATTTCCAAGAAGTGAGTTGTTAGTACCAGAACATTTACATCTGAAGCAAAAAGAGAAAGAAAGCAAGTATCCCTTTCTGTGTCCCCCTCTCTCTTATATGAAAGGTATACATACTGACTCTATAAAATTTGGAAAATAGGCAAAGTAGGAAGAAAAAAAAATCAGCTATAATCTAACAGATCTCTCTAACAGAGAGATCACCATTGGCAAACATTTTGATTTATTTCCTTCAGGTTGAGATAATGCTGTACATACAATTTTAAGTCATTTTTCATGTACTGTCACATCATAAGCATTTTCTCCTGTCATTAAATATTCATTAGAGTCATAATTTAAAATGTTTTTGAAATACATGATTATACTATATTTTACTTAAGCATTTTTAATTGATGGATATTTAGCTTTAAAACAACTTTATGATAAACATCACTGTGATGACCATCTTTATGCATAAATCACTGCCTCTATATTGAATTAAAAAAACAAAGAAGTTAAGAATGGCTGGTGCATAGAATGTAAGGGGTGAATGCGTGGACTTCCCTGGTGGTCCAGTGGCTAAGACTCTGTATCCCAATGTAGGAGGCCTGGGTTTGATCCCTGGTCCGGGAACTAGATCCCACATGCTACAACCAAGAGTTCCCATGCCACAACTAAGACCATGCACAGTTAAATTAATTAATTAATTAATTAAAAAAGAAGAAGAAGAATGTAAGGCATGAGACTAGAGTTGAAATTGGATAGATAGGCAAAAAGTAGATCTTGCCAACCTCTGTATCCTATGCTGAGGACTTACTATTCAAATATAAGAATACTAGTAATGCAGACTTCCCTGGTGGTCCAGTGGTTAAGACTCTGCACTTCCAATGCAGGGTATGCAGGTTCCACCCCTGGTCGAGCAAGTTCCATAAGCCCCCTGGGTGGCCAAAAAATAAAAAAAGAATAGTCATAATGATGCTGAAGATAATAAAATAAGTATAATTTAACACGTCTTTACTGTTCACCAGACACTTCTCCAAGTAGCTTTTCTTTATTGACTTATTTCATCGTGACAACAACCCTGAGCCATAGGTGCGGACTGCAAAACCGAAGCACAGACGAGGTGAGCCATCTGGCCAAGGTCATGAGGCTGGCAGGAGACTGGAGGGAGATGATGTGGTTCCTCTCTTTGGTCAGTTAACTTATAGCAGTAGAGGCCATGAGAAAAGCAGAATTCAAAAAGACACATGTACACAGTGTTCATTGCAGCCCTATTGACAATAGCCAGAACATGGAAAGCAACCTAAATGTCTATCATGGACAAATGGATAAATAAGATGTGGTACATATATACAATGGAATATTACTCAGCCACAAAAAGGAATGAAATTGGGTCATTTATAGTAATGTGGATGGACTTAGAGTCTGTCCTACAGAGTGAAGTAAATCAGAAAGAGGAAAACAAATACTGGATATTAATGCATATGTATGAAATCTTGAAATCTAGAAAGATGGTACAGATGAGTCTGTCTGCAGGGAGGGATAGAGATGCAGAAGTGGACACTGTTGAGGGGAGGGGGAGACGAACTGGGAGAGTAGGATTGACTTAGTTTCACCACCACGTGTGAAGTAGCTCGTGGGAACCTGCCGTCGAGAGCAGGGCGCTCAGCTTGGTGCTCTGTGATGACCTAGAGGGGTGGGGTGGGGAAGGGGGAGAGAGAGCTTGGAGAAGGAGGGGCTATATGTACACATATTGCTGCTTCACTTCACTGTATGACAGAGGCTAACACAGCATTGTAAAGCAGTTGTCCTCCAATAAAAGAAATCTGAAAAAGACTGTATAGCCTTGGGGAGCCATGGAAAGATTTTTGGAAGGGAGTTAGGGGCACAGTGGATGGATTTGCATATTTACAAGGCATGCTCTGTCTGCAGTGCGGAGAAGAGTGGGAGCAGTGAGACCAAAGCCAAGGGCAAGAGGGAGATGGTGACAGCCAGTGAGGATGGGGAGAAGCGAATGGATTTGAGGACTGTCGGGGAGGTTGGGTTGGTAGGACTTCGATCTGAAGAGAGAGAGGCAGGAGCTTCGAGATGGCTTTGCAGACCTGGGCAGCTGGGTGGAGAGTGGGGCCGTGTGTTGAGAGGCAGGGGCAGTTGGATGACCTGCCCAGGGTCACCCACCTTCTCAGTGGAGGAGGGGAGGGTCTTGAGACTGAAGGCAGGAATCTATGGGTCTGGAGACAGTCTGAGAGAAGCAAGCTGTGCTCAACGAGAGCCTTTTCAATCAGTGGAGGAGTGGAAAACAGTCAGAATTTGAGCATGGAGTCCAAACAACACACAGCAGGAGTAGGCCATCACGTTCCATCATGTCATGTCAGGCCGAGTAGGCCATCCCTTCCCTAGAGGGGCTGGACAACAGAACCGGGGTACAGCCAGAGGCGCCTCATATTCATAACCCCCTGCAGAGCCCCTGGAAACCTCCCTGTATATGAAGAAAAGCGAGGAGACGGGAAGAGAGGGAGGGTCAGGAGGGGGTCACTTCATTCACTGCCTGACTCCGGGCAGCCACTCAGACAGACGTGTCTAAGTCCATGGAGGGGCTTCTGTGAACGGCCTGACTGAGCCCTGGGGGTCTGTTTATTTTGAGGAGACAGGTAATGAAGACAGGTTAGGCCTTTAAATGTAAATCCAGTTGAGTAAGTTCTTTTCTTTTTTTAGGGAGTAAGTTTGCACACACGAGGTGACAAAGTGGGGGGGAAAATCTGGGTTTTAGTGAGTTTTTTGGCGGTTCAAAAAAAAAAAATTGGGGTTTTGACAATTCTAAATTTGAAAACCAATACTTTCACTATTATTATTATTTTCTTTTTGGTCTGGTGATAATGGGAACACTGGTTTGCCTCCTTGAACATTTATTTATTTATTTATTCATAAAATGAGGATAGTATGGTTACCCCAAATGAAATCATGTCAACCACAGACTTACCATAGATCAGATATGTCAGTGGGAACCCCATTTTCTTTCTCCGACAATCTTTTTTTTTAAAAAAAAATCATAACTCATTAATTTTTTTAATTTACAAAAATTTTATTTATTTTTAAATTTTGGCTGTGTTGGGTCTCTGTCGCGGAGCAGGAGTTTCTCTAGTTGTGGTACACGAGCTTTCTAGTTGTGGTGTGCAGGCTTAGTTGCCCCGTGGCATCTCAATTCTCCTACCAGGAATCGAAACTACATTCCCTTCATTGGAAGGCAGATTCTTAACCACTGAACCACCGGGGAAGTCCCTCTTGTACAATCTTGACTTAACCTTCTTCTCCAACTTGAAGACCTTGAGTCTCCTCTCAATGTTCCCAGCCTTGTAATTTTGTAGTTCATAATATGAGGATTAGCTCCTGCCAGGCTGGTGGATTATCTAGTAGTCATGTAGCTCTTTATAATGTGCAAAGTACTTTCCATAAGTATTCTCATTTAACACTCCTTATCACAGCTCTGTCACTTAGGTGTTAAGAACATTCCCATTTAATTGATGAAGAAACTGAGTCTCAGAGAGGCAAAATGACCAACCTAAGCTCCAGAAAATGTGCCACGGGGACTTGGACCTTGGTTTCTTAAGCTTGGCTTGCTGTTTGTATAACCCATCCTTCTCTTCTGCAATCCTAGGAGGGAAGCAAACTGTTCCCAGTTTAAAAAAATAAAGTACTGTGTTTTCCATGATGACAGCTCTCTCTGGCTTGGGATTGGACTCTACCAGCCAGGATTTCACCCTTATTCCTTCTGTCATGCTGGCAATGACTCTGGGATCTCAGACATGCCAACTCTCACCTAACCAGGGATGGAATCTCTATCTCATTCCCTCCATCAGCCCTTTCTTTCTGGCCTTGCAACCTCCATCCCTCCATAAATGTATCTGAGCCTGCAGGACCATTTGTGTTTACATCTGATGGCAAGCAGCAGGCATCTGAGGCAGAGTCGTTGATATTGAAAACAAAAACCAGAAAACCAAAGTAAGTCAGTACATCCTAAAAGGACACAAATGACTTTTATAAAGGAAGGACAGGTAACTGGTACAATCATAGCTGTGCATATGTTTTGTTTTTGATTAAAAAAATTTTTTTTTAGCCTTCAATAGCTTAATTTTTTTCTTTTTTACTAAACTTTTTATTTTGTATTGAAGTATGGCTGATTAACAATGTTGTGATCGTTTCAGATGAACAAGCAAAGGGACTCAGCCATATATATACATGTATCCATTCTCCAAACTCCCTCCCATCCAAGCTGCCACACAGGCTCACAGATGTAGAGAAAGAACTTATGGTTCCTGGGGTGGGGGTGGGGGAAGATTTGGGGGAGAGTTTAGGTAGGAAGTTTGGGATGGACCTGGACACACTGCTGTATTTTAAATGGATGCCCAAGGCCCCACTGTAGAGCACAGGGAACTCTGCTTAATGTTATGTGTGTGCTTTTTGTTTTCGGAATCATGGCTTTGGAGTCAGGCGATTCTGCCACAGAGTCTGAGCTCTGCTCTTCATACTGTGTGACTGTGCAACTGTCTTAACTTCTCTGAGACTTACCTTTCCCCGCCACTAGATCGGAATCTCCAGGCTAGCGAAGACTTCCCACTCTTGTTTGCTGCTGCATCCCCAGGTCCAAGAATACTGCCTGAAACATAGTATGTTCTGAAAATATTTGTTGAATGGATCCACCAAACAAAGTGAGCAATACTTCCTTCCCAGGGGCTGTTAAGAGGACATAGAGAGAAGAGGCCTGTGCAGTGCTTAGCTCAGCATCTGGCCCACGGGGAGCTGCCCATTCATGCGAGCTGCTCCTGTTGTGATGGGTGCTCTGGTCCTTGGAGGTGGAACAACTTGGTTCCATTATAAAAACCAGGTTGAAAACGTCCGACTGCTCAGACACAATAAGGTGCTCTGCAGACAGTCACTTTGGCTGAGGGAGGGAACTGTCTGCTGATGATCGGAGACAAGAGTTCTTGGGAAACAAGGGAGAGGTCACACTGACTCGCCTCCAGCTCTCGTGGTTGAATCACCTCTGCCCCAAGTTTGAGGGAGTTCAGGAGACGTCTTCCAAGTGCATGAAGAAAGAGGCAGGACTTGAGAAGCTCTTGGGTGGAAGCTCCATGTGGTTAGAGGAGTGGCTTGTAGTGAAGGAAATGAGGGAGGGTGGTCATGAAAGACCTTGTTGCACTTTGCAGAGGACTCCTGGGCATTTGGCCTTGGTGTTCAGCCGATGGTCAGTTTGGATCACTGGGCTGTGATGATCTTGGGGTCCCTATTGGGATTTCAGGAGACAGAATTCTGTCTCATGTTTCCTGAAAGCCATCAGCTTCTGTGCAAAGAGGCCATGTGGCAACCTCAGGTTTTTTTTTTAACTGGGACAGTCAGTGGTGTTGGTGAGCTAAACCAATGATTGATGGTCTCATGACATGGCTTTCCCAACATGACACCACAGTCCAGTGGTCCATCAGAGTCCAACTTAACACCCCTAAATGAACATAGCATTGCACACCAACGTGCCTTCTGAAACCATGTCACGTCCAACATGGCAACAGGGGTCAAAGTAATAGATGGCAATACGAGATTCCATGCCAATACTCTGATATTACAACACCAACCAACAATGTCTTCAACCCTGCCCAGCGCAACAGAGTCTCACTGAAATCTAGTGTAACTCATAAATCATTCTTCACTCCCCATGGCTCCCCAAGACGATGATGGCTCAACAAGCCCCCAAGCTGTCCAGTGCTGATTCAGCGAAGCGTGATTGGCCCCGCGAAGTGGAAAGAGAACACCAAATAGAATGATTTCTTTGGAAAACCCAGCCTTGCTCCTAACCAAACTGTGACAATGTAGGACTGGGGTTTTCCCAGCCTTGGGGGAATGAAGAAACCCAAATCTATCTTTTTAAACTTGCCAACATGCAATATTTCCTCTGACTTTGACCATTGTCTCCCCTTTATCTTGTTGCCTCAGCCACCATTAGGCTTGGCTAACCACGGTTGGGATGTTGGTGCCAGAATGGGCGTTGGACACAGCTCCGAGAGAGGGAGAGAGAGAGAGAGAGAGAGGGAGGGAAAGAGAGAGAGAAAGAAGTGGAGGGAATGTGCCAGACCCCGGGAAGTGCTGTGGATGGCAATTCTCAGCCTCACTCGAAAGGGAGCTTTCCACTGGCAGCTCCGTGTGGTCTGCTTGTCCATCCAAGACAAACCTCAAACCCAACACTCGATTTGGCACACGTGGGGCAAAAAAAAAAAGAGAGAACAAAGTTTGCTCCCTTTTTCAAAAAGTGGACCCAGGGATCCCAGGCCGTGTTCCACTCCTCTTGGTCTTTTTCCTTTTTAAACAAACCGCCTGGCTTTTAAGATCTTCAAAATCCCATTAAAGGCTTTTACCCCTTCATATATTGGAGGCGTTTGATGAAAGGAGGTAAGGGAAGGAAAGAGATAATGGGGCCTCGGAGAACAGAGACCAGAGGCCTTAATTTCGCCTGTCTCCCCTGCCGGTAATGGTGTTGGATGTAAACACTCCTCTGGTGAACGCTGGAGCGTGATTACAGGATGGCTGGGGAGAGAGGAAGTGTTTGCAAACCACAGGGAGGAATGTCGCCTTTGAAGGCGTTTGGCATTTATTTTTTGCCCCCCCTCCTCTGTCCCTCCCCCCACCCCCCGCCAACCCCAACCCTAGTACTTTTCTCCGCGGCTTTCTTCTCTGGGTTCCTCATACTGTAAACACAGTGACAGAAATTAGATGTGGGTAGATCTGTTAAACAT
The DNA here is from genome assembly GCF_023699985.2 of Odocoileus virginianus. NCBI lineage: Eukaryota > Metazoa > Chordata > Mammalia > Artiodactyla > Cervidae > Odocoileus > Odocoileus virginianus. The sequence continues at coordinate 55,965,395 of NC_069685.1, read as the reverse complement.
TTTAAGTCGAAGTGGGCTTGGCAGTTGTCTCTCTCCGCGGGATATGCGAGACGCAGCTAATAACTCCGTAATGGGTCTTTTGTTTTTGTCTGGGGACCCGTGGGAGGGAAGTGGAGGGGCCGGGGCTGAGGAAGGGGGCCGCAGGATGGAAAGGGGAGGGGGCGACCAGGATGCTGTTATGGAAGCCACCCAAGCTTCCGATGTCGTGGGGCCAAGGAGGCAGAGCAAGCTCTCAGCCCTCCGTGCATTCCAGAAGGCTGGCCAGTGACCATGCTCAGTCCGCATGCTCTCTGCCTGTCGTGGTGGGGGTGTACTCTCTGGTCTCCTGGTCACAGAGCATCTCTTCTTGACAGCTTCGTGCTGCAAACATCTACTGCTGTCTTGCCTCTTCATTTGTTCCATCCGTGAAATTCCCAGTTACGTCAATGGGGGTTCCATATGCAAAACACGTGCGATCCGTGAGACCGAGGAGCTATACCAGGGAGCTAAAGCGTTGGCCTGGTGGGTTTTCTGCTGACATGTTTTGCTGTCTGAAAACCTCTGCTTGGGATCAAGTTCATGTTCTTAATTCTGATCAGATGGTTGGAATGGGAGCCTAGAAACCCACAGCTAGAAGCTCCGTCCAGTGATCACTTAATTAATTCAACTAATACGTGACAGAGAGCATGCTATGTGGCAAGTGGGGCAAGATGTTGGGGATGTGATGGGGGATAACACCAGTTTGTCAATTTTGCATTCTTGGGGAGCTGGAGTCTAGTGTGTGGTATCAATATGTGAAATAAGACATTTTCACCAGTGGTAGGAGGTACAAGGAAAGAGGAAACCATATGGTATAAAATGGGGTGCCTAATCTAGACTGGGGCATGGGGCAGGTTCAGTGGTCCAGTCTTTATCTTTAATGGGATGAAAGTTTAATGCAGAGATTTGTAACCTGAAGTCTAAGGGTTTTTGGTTTTCAAGGGTTCCATGAATTCCAGTGCATCTACCATTCTCTAAACTATCCAGAGTAGATGTTTCCCATCTTTTCCTAGACCTTTCCAGATGGAAATAGCACACCTTTTCACCAAAGCCCATTTGGGTTTTAACCCTCCTGGCTATGAGCCAGGCATCATTTTTAGTGTGTGTGTGTGTGTGTGTGTGTGTGTGTGTATGTGTGTGTGTGAGTCACTCAGTCATATCTGACTAATTGTGACCCCATGGACTGTAGCCCACTAGGCTCCTCTGTCCATGGGAATTCTCCAGGCAAAAATACTGGAGCGGGTAGCCATTCCCTTCTCCAGGGAATCTTCGCAACCCACGGATCAAACCCAGGTCTCCTGCCTCTCCTACATTGCAGGCAGTTTCTTTACTGTCTGAACCACCAGGGTACTTTATCAATAATAGCCACAATTCACAATAGTGGAAACATTTATTGGACGTACCTAAAATAAAAAGACCCTGATGCTGGGAAATAAAGTAAAAAGATGCGGATGCTAGAAAAGATTGAAGGCAAAAGAAGGGGATGGCAGAGGATGAGATGGTTAGATAGCATCACTGACTCAAAGGACATGAACTGGAGCAAACTCTGGAAGATAGTGGAGGACAGAGGAGCCTGGAGTGCTGCAGTCCATGGGGTCACAGAGTTTGACATGACTTAGCAACTAAACAACAACAACTTTAAATAAGTTTCTGTGCTAAGTAGGCTTGTTGCCTTACATGATACGACTTTTCATTGGAGACTTTAATAGAGGAATTGCAGCTCAGAGAGGTTAAGTCAGCTCTCCAAGGTTACACAGCTACTAAGTGATGGAATGATTCCAACCCAGGATTTCAAACTCTTAGGCCGTTATTCTTCCCAAGAAATATCCTATCTTTCATACCCCTTTTAGTCCATTGGTACTGTCTTTCATGTGGGATTATAAATCTCCCAAAGTCAAGGAATATATTCTTTAACTGCTTTGTAATCAACATCCTCAAAAAATAGACATATACTTTATTGTACGGATGGCTGTGTGCTGTCACTGGGGTTACTTAATTCTTCCTTATGTGCAATTATAATCTCTCCTCTATTTTTGTTCATTATAATTCCATGTATTGTGGGCCATCCAGTCATAAACCATGAGCACCCAGCTTTTATCTTCCTTGGGTTTTTGCCCCCCCCCCTTTTTTTTTCAGTTTTTCTCAGGACTGTCACCTCCCTGATGATTTCTACGCCTCTAGTACATTTCACTGGATACTCTTCTGACCATCTGCACAGAACTGTACAAGGTGATTCCAAAGGAGCTATTGTAGAATTTCCCAAAGGGGTTAACATTAAAAAGAGATATTTTCTAGTATTAGCAGAGCTGAGATGAAAGCTCTTCATGGGCTACAAGGGCTCCTGGGGTCTCTTGCTTTGTCCAGAGAATTGATGCTCTTAAAACAATTCTCTATACGGTTTTTCCATAAGCTTTAATTGGAATTCAAAAGATTGTCTGCTAAAATAAAAGCCCCCAATGATTATACTTAGTATTTTTAAATATAAAATGTATTTAATATTTACTGTGCTTGTGCTCAGTCTTCAGTCATGTCTGACTCTTTGTAATGCCATGGCCTGTAGCCCACCAGGCTCCTCTGTGTGTGGGATTTTCTAGGCAAGTATACTGGAGTGGGTTGCCATTTCCTTCTCCAGGGCATCTTTCCAACTCAGGGATTGAACCTGTGTCTCCTGCATCTCCTGCACCGCAGGCAGATTCTTTACCGCTGAGCCACAGGGGAAGGCCTTAATATTTATTAAGCATTATTATGTATTTATTTAAATATTAAGTATTTGTCCAATATTTATTTCTATGGCTTTCACAGCACTAAAAATGGGGTTCAAAGATAAATGGATAATAATTACAGTGAGGTGTTAATGCTAAATGCTTCTCGATAAAATACATGATCTCATTTGATTTCCACAATGATTACATAGGGTAAGCACTATTTTTTTTTTATTAGTTGGAGGCTAATTACTTTACAATATTGTAGTGGGTTTTGTCATACATTGACATGAATCAGCCATGGATTTACATGTGTTCCCCATCCCAATCTCCCCTCCCACCTCCCTCTCCACCCGATCCCTCTGGGTCTTCCCAGTGCACCAGGCCCGAGCACTTGTCTCATGCATCCAACCTGGGCTGGTGATCTGTTTCACCCTAGATAATACACATGTTTCGATGCTGTTCTCTTGAAACATCCCACCCTTGCCTTCTCCCACAGAGTCCACAAGTCTGTTCTATACATCTGTGTCTCTTTTTCTGTTTTGCATATAGGGTTATTGTTACCATCTTTCTACATTCCATATATATGTGTTAGTATACTGTAATGGTCTTTATCTTTCTGGCTTACTTCACTCTGTATAATGGGCTCCAGTTTCATCCATCTTGTTAGAACTGATTCAAATGAATTCTTTTTAATGGCTGAGTAATATTCCATGGTGTATATGTACCACAGAGGGTAAGCACTATTTTTATGCTCATGTTATAGATGAGGAAATCAAGACTTAGAGAAATGGAGGAACTTGCATGAGGCCAGATGGTTGGTCTGGCCACAGAGTCTGTGCCCTTTTTAACATTTTTAAAATTTTTGTGTTAATTAATTAGTTGATTTAATTTTATTAATAGCTGCAATGGGTCTCCGCTGCATCACGAGTGCTTCTCTCTAGCTGTGGTGTAGCGCGTGAAATCTTAGTTTTCTAACCAGGGATCAAACCCATGTCCCCTGCATTGGAAGACAGATTCTTAACCACTGGACCAGGGAAATCCCAAGTCTGTCCTCTTCATGGCATTGTGCCTGGTTGTCACCTTCTGCTTTTTCAATCTAGTGGGGGAGACAGACTAACGAACGGATGCCGTATGATAACATATATACTCTAGCTCAGGGATGTTATAAGGTGCTAGGCAGGGAGGGGTTGGAGGAGAAAACACTTTAATTCACCCAGGGAAACAGGGGATGGATTCTCTCTCTCTTTTTTTAACAATTGGTGATAACTTGGAGACTCTTGGAGTTACAAGACAGAGGAGAGAGACATCACTCCAGGTGTGGGTAGAGATGAGCTGCTTTTTACAGCAAGTAAAAAGGTGAAGAAACTAGAAACAAATGACACATAAGGGAAGACAGCATAAGATTTGCATTACTGTGAAATTACAGGGTGAAGATGCTGGAGAAACAGGCCAGGCGGATGGAGAAGTGAGTTTCACGTCAAGTATTTTGGGCTCATCTCTGCCCAAATGGCGATGCTTTCAAGGGAGTGAACACTGACTCCAAAAGAAAGGGCCATCACCCCGAGCCGGTCTCTTTTCCCAACATTTTAATTCCAGCCCCTGCCCACTGTTTAAAAGCAGCATCTGCAGAAAGCAGAGGTCTCTGCAATTCATATGAGCCTGTCTCCCGCCCTGAGAACACATCATTTATTTCCTATAAGTGCCTGTCTCCCTCTTCCTCAAATATGCTCAGGGTTACAACTTTCTCTGCTTCCTGGGGGAGTTGCCCACTCTACACGGTCATTACTCACTCCATAAAGGCTGTCTCCAAACCCTCCTTCTCAGCCCTTTTCTCCTGACCCTTTGCAACTGACCAGTGAAAGGGTGAGCAGGCCGCCTCTCTGCATGTTCAGAGCCGCCACCATCTTGGATTTCATCTGGAAATGGATGATGACGCTGGGGGAAAGTGTCCTTTTCTTCTCCCTCCTTTTCTTAGCTGGAAGCAAGTATAATTTATTTAGGGACCTTCCTACTTCTTTTCTACACATCCAGCCAGGAAAAGGGAGATTTATTTCCTTCTAACCTAATTATAACATTGATTTCATGCCCACATCTTGTGGTGCTGAAGTGGATCAGGGGTGGATCAGAAGCTGAATACATGGGTCAGAAGCATCTCAGTACGGCTACAACTTCATTTAACCTCTCTGGGTGTTATTTTTCTCCTTGGTGAAATGAAGACATGATTTTTGCTCAGTTTATTTCTGTCACATTCAGTGAGGTAGACAGGATAGATATACAAAAACATCTCATACACTGTAAGACAAGCTACTCATAGAAAGTATCAGGAAGCATATAGGAATAGAAGCAAAGTCAATGATCATGGAGGTAATTGGATATGGAGTCTAAGGATCCTTAGGCCATATTGCATGGGCTTGTATTGTTATCTTCTCTATTTGGTAATTGTGTAGTCTTGGGTAAGTTGCTTAGCCTCCCTGTGCTTCAGTTTCCTCAACTGAAAAAAGATGATGGTGGCTTCCTTAAAAGGTACAAGGCATGAACACAGAAATGCTCAGAGAAGCTCCTGGCACTTCATAAGCAGTGTATAAATGTGTTATTGTTACTATTATTGCTGTCAGTATTATTCTTTACAACTTGTTTCTACTTTTGTATGTGGAAATCTGGACTTCTGCATACGAAAGCTCATATTCTGTGATTTTATTCTTGTTCATGAAAAAAATGAATAATATCAAGAACTTGGTAGTAAATGGAACTGTGTGGATCACAATAAACTGTGGAAAATTCTGAAAGAGATGGGAACACCAGACCACCTGACCTGACTCTTGAGAAACCTGTATGCAGGTCAGGAAGCAACAGTTAGAACTGGACATGGAACAACAGACTGGTTCCAAATAGGAAAAGGAGTACGTCAAGGCTGTATATTGTCACTCTGTTTATTTAACTTCCATGAAGAGTACATCATGAGAAACGCTGGGCTGGAAGAAGCACAAGCTGTAATCAAGATTGCCGGGAGAAATATGGCAGAGAGTGAAGAGGAACTAAAAAGCCTCTTGATGAAAGTGAAAGAGGAGAGTGAAAAAGTTGGCTTAAAGCTCAACATTCAGAAAACTAAGATCATGGCATCTGGTCCCATCACCTCATGGGAAATAGATGGGGAGACAGTGGAAACAGTGTCAGACTTTATTTTTTGGGGCTCCAAAATCACTGCGGATGGTGATTACAGCTGTGAAATTAAAAGACGCTTACTCCTTGGAGGGAAAGTTATGACCAACTTAGATAGCATATTAAAAAGCAGAGACATTACTTTGCCAACAAAGGTCCATCTGGTCAAGGCTATGGTTTACCCAGTGGTCATGTATGGATGTGAGAGTTGGACTGTGAAGAAAGCCGAGCGCCGAAAAATTGATGCTTTTGAACTGTGGTGTTGGAGAAGACTCTTGAGAGTCCCTTGGACTGCAAGGGGATCCAACCAGTCCATCCTAAAGGAGATCAGTCCTGGGTGTTCATTGGAAGGACTGATACTGAAGCTGAAACTCCAATACTTTGGCCACCTGATGCGAAGAGTTGACTCATTGGAAAAGACCCTGATGCTGGGAGGGATTGGGGGCAGGAGGAGAAGGGGACGACAGAGGATGAGATGGTTGGATGGCATCACTGACTCGATGGGCATGAGTTTGAGTGAACTCCGAGAGTTGGTGATGGACAGGGAGGCCTGGTGTGCTGCGATTCATGGGGTCTCAAAGAGTCGGACACGACTGAGTGACTGAAGTGAACTGAACTGAACTGAACTGAACTGAACCTCACTGACTCAGTGGATGTGAATTTGAGCAAACTCCGGGAGATGGTGAAGGACAGAGGAGCCTGGCGTGCTGCGGTCCATGGGGTCGCAAAGAGTTGGGCACGACTGAGCAACAGCAACGACAGCAACAAAGACTTCAGCTTCAACAAAGACTGTTATTTAAAAAAGGGGGTTTTTCGACTAGGACCCTATCACACCAGGCTCTTTCTAGATTCTTTGTCACATGGCTTTAAGGTCTGTAAAGAGTGGAAATTGAAGCAATGCATTCTAATACAGTTCAGTTATATGCTCTTAATAGGTAGTTGATAGATCCTGTTCACACATTCACGGTGAGAAGCCCCATTTGTGGTTTTCGTGTTCTTTTTTGTTCATTAGAACCCTGTTAGCAACAGCTCTGATAAAGTTTTCTGATAAGATTCAGGCTTGGACTCATGATGAACTCAAACTAACACATTGAGAACTCTGGTTTTTGGGGGCCATGCACTGCTTAACTATCACTATATTTAACTTCACCCCAGGGATGGTAAAACTTTAAAAAAATGAAAAAGAGGCAAAATGTATGAAAGAGATTAAGGCCCGGTATGAAAACTATTTTTATAGGCAGTTTGGCCTCAGCTTTGAAGTTCAATAGGGAGTGATGTATTGCTATCAGCTTGGATTTCACACCTATTCAATTCTGTAGCCAGGTAGTGATGAACAACCTCCTTCGGGTATAGAAGAATGAAACAAAATTAAGGCAAGCTGTGAAGTGGTCTCCTTGCTGCAATTTCATCTCCGGGAGAGATTTGAATTTTCCAGAGTGTGTTTAAACTTTTTTTTTTTTTTTACTTTAAATTAGAATGATGGTGTGAGAGTATTAAAAATTTTTTTGCAAAAATGAAAAAACGCAGTCACTCCTAATGCTTACACCCAGACAAAAACGTTTTTATTTCTACACATTACTTGCTAGTCTTGGTCCATAGGCAGACTTAGAACTACAGTGTTGTATGTGGAATTTACTTTTAAATGAGTTGTTTTTTTTCCCCCCACATTCTTAATTAGGCCTCTTATCCTCCTTTCTACCTCACTTTCCCAAGTGAAAAAACAAACAAATGTGAAATGCCAGCATTATTATCTTGCTTGGAACGTGACAGTTACTGCATCCTGTCTGCAACAGTGTCGTTTCTCAAATGGTACCCAGCTCATGGGACATGGCTTTACATTTTTGTTGTCCAAGGTTTTAAAACAGAGCAAGCGCCATGTGGTGTTTCTTTAACAAGTGGTGTTAATTCAGATTCTTTGCCCGTGTGGTAAGCCATCGTGCCCAAGATTGGAAATGAAGTTTTTCGTTGGCCTTCGGGTCTTACAGGGTGCATCATCCAACCTCCTAGATCCAGTTCAGACCCAGTAGGGTACCCAGCCTGCCCTGAGGTTGCCATGGGAACAAGGTCACTGCTATCAGCCCCTGACTCAGAAATCCCTCAGGGCTCCCCATCCTTCATCCTGTGTGTCCCTTGGACATTCCAAGCTCATTCTGATCTCAGGACTTTTACTTCTGCCACCTTCTCTGCCTGCCCTCCTCTTCCTAGTTCTTGCATGTCTCTTTGCAACCTCTTTGTAGCCCGCCAGGCTCCTCTGTCCATGGAATTTTCAAGGCAAGAATACTGGATCAGGTTGCCATTTCCTTCCCCAGGGAATCTTCCCTACCCAGGGATAGAACCCATGTCTCTTACGTCTCCTGCTTTGGCAGGCAGGTTTTCTTTATCACTGGCACCACCTGGGAAGCAGCTCTTGTATGGCCAACTGTTTTTTGTCACCTGGGTCTTTGCTCCAGTATCACCTCTTCAGAGGCCCTCCCTGAAGTGACAGGGAGGTGACACCCCACCTGGTCACCATTCTCTGCCACCATCACCCTATTATGTTCTCCATAGTGCTTGCCACTCTCTCCAATAACCCTGCCTATTTATTTGTGAATGGATGAGCATCTGTCTGCACACCAGGCCCCTACATTTGATGCCTTCTGTACATCCATATTGGACACCATGCCTGGCCTAGGTAGGTTTTCAGTTAATGAATGCTCAGCCTATGAATGAGAGTGTAGCTCACTTACTCAGATCCTACCTGTTCCCTTTCAGCCTTCCTCCATTAAAACAAAAAGTTTTATTTTTTAGAGTAGTTTTAGGTTCATAGCAAAAGAGCAAAACGTACAGAGGCTTCCCCTATTTCCCTTGCTCCCCTCCTTCCTTCCCACAGCCTATGCCCACCAGAGTGGAACATTTGTTATAATCAGTGAACCTATATTGACACATCACTATCACCCAGAGTTTCCATTTTGGCTTAAACTTGTACATTCTGTAGGTTTTGGCCAATGTATCATGACCTGTATCCTCATTATAGGATCATTTCACTGCCCTGAAACTCCTGTGTGCTTGGCCTGTGCTCCCTCAACTGCCTGTTAATGCACCTTAAGGTTTTACTTGGGCTGCGGCAGCGACAGAACACTAAGCTGTCACTCCAGTACCAACAGTCAGTAGCGTTTATGTTAGGCTACTGCGCTTCTCAGGGGGCACCGTGGTGAAATATCCACCTGCCAGTGCAGGAGATGTCTGCTCAGTCCCTGGGTTGGGAAGATCCTCTGGAGAAGGAAATTGCAGCCCACTCCAGGATTCTCACCTGGAGAAGTCCATGGACAGAGAAGCCTTGTGGGCTCTACCGTTCATGGAGTCACAAAAAGTCGGACACGACTGAGCACAGTCACATGTTATGCTATTGGTTATTAGCATAAACTAGGATCACAATGCAATGGCAGCCCACTCCAGTACTCTTGCCTGGGAAGTCCCATGGACGGAGGAGCCTGGTGGGCTGCAGTCTGTGGGGTCGCGAAGAGTCGGACATGACTGATGTGACTTAGCAGCAGCAGCAGAATCACAATAAACTGTGGAAAATTCTGAAAGAGATGGGAACACCAGACCACCTGACCTGACTCTTGAGAAACCTGTATGCAGGTCAGGAAGCAACAGTTAGAACTGGACGTGGAACAACAGACTGGTTCCAAATAGGAAAAGGAGTACGTCAAGGCTGTATATTGTCACTCTGTTTATTTAACTTCCATGAAGAGTACATCATGAGAAACACTGGGCTGGAAGAAGCACAAGCTGTAATCAAGATTGCCGGGAGAAATATCAACAACCTCAGATATGCAGATGACACCACCCTTATGGCAGAGAGTGAAGAGGAACTAAAGAGCCTCTTGATGAAAGTGAAAGAGGAGAGTGAAAAAGTTGGCTTAAAGCTTAACATTCAGAAAACTAAGATCATGGCATCTGGTCCCATCACCTCATGGGAAATAGATGGGGAGACAGTGGAAACAGTGTCAGACTTTATTTTTTGGGGCTCCAAAATCACTGTGGATGGTGACTGCAGCCATGAAATTAAAAGACGTTTACTCCTTGGAAGGAAAGTTATGAGCAACCTAGATAGCATATTAAAAAGCAGAGACATTACTTTGCCAACAAAGGTTCATCTGGTCAAGGCTATGGTTTTTCCAGTGGTCATGTATGGATGTGAGAGTTGGACTGTGAAGAAAGCTGAGCACCAAAAAATTGATGCTTTTGAACTGTGGTGTTGGAGAAGACTCTTTTTTTTTTTTTTTTGGAGAAGACTCTTGAGAGTCCCTTGGACTGTGAGGAGATCCAACCAGTCCATCCTAAAGGAGATCAGTCCTGGGTGTTCACTGGAAGGACTGATACTGAAGCTGAAACTCCAATACTTTGGCCACCTGATGCGAAGAGTTGACTCATTGGAAAAGACCCTGATGCTGGGAGGGATTGGGGGCAGGAGGAGAAGGGGACGACAGAGGATGAGATGGTTGGATGGCATCACTGACTCGATGGGCATGAGTTTGAGTAAACTCCGGGAGTTGGTGATGGACAGGGAGGCCTGGTGTGCTGCGATTCATGGGGTCTCAAAGAGTCGGACACGACTGAGTGACTGAACTGAACTGAACTGAACTGAGTAGCAAGCAGACTTTGCAATAAAGACATGGTAAGCGTTGTCTTATTTCATTCTCATAGCAATCTTATCTTATGGATCAGGACACTTTCCCCTCCTACTTTCCTATTTCTTATGTACTCTGCTCTCATACTCACATCCCAGCTGATCTTACTGTTTGCCTTCTTCTCCTTAGCTGCTTCCTTGGTCTTTCCCATTTTTTTTTTCATTGTTTTTAGCTGGTCCCTTTGGCTTTGAGTTTTCTTTTTTTAATTAAAAAAGATTTTTTTTTAATGTGTGCCATTTTTCAATGCCTTTTTTGAATTTGTTACAATATTGCTTCTGTTGTTTATATTCTGGTTTTTTTGGATTCAAGGCATGTGGGATCGTTGCTCCTCCACCAGGGATGGAACCCGAAGCCTCAGTATTGGAAGGTGAGGTACTAACCACTGGACTGCCCGGGGAGTCCCGTGACTTTGCTCTTCTGCTTTCGGTTCCTTTAGTACTCCACTGACTCTGAAGATCTGCCTGGCCAGATTTCCTAGACGAGTTCTTGAAGGTAGTGGAGCAAGGGATCTTTTTATAAACTCAATATAGTTTAATGAGCATTTATTGAAATCCGCTCTGTGAAGGTGCTGGTGATCTGGGTCTCTTCTGAAATTTGTGTGGCATTTACCTTCTCCCTTCCTGCCCTGCTTCCATGCTCCATTGAGTCTGGGAACTGCTGATGCATGTGGTTCTCTGGAAACGGGGTTCGGGAGATGAGAGGTGGCTGCTGTTAGCATCCAGGGGAAGGGCACTCACTGCACAGAGAGATGGGAGAGAGAAGGAGCCTATTTTTCCGAGTCTGAGTGGAAAGTTCACTGTGTACAGTGGTGAAGAGGAAGGTGTCCCAGGCCAGCATGCACTTCACTGTCGCCTGGATAGAAAACGTCTGAAATCAGCCCTGGGGCCTGGGCATTTCACCTGGAGAAGAGCTTCCACCTTGCCCTTGTTTTTGACTGTTTAAAACTAGCTGGAATGAATGGATAAGGAAGTTGTGGTACATATACCCAATGGAATATTACTCAGCTATAAAAAGGAACACACTTGAGTCAGTTCTAATGAGGTGGCGGAACCTAGATCCTATTATACAGAGTGAAGTAAGTCAGAAAGAGAAAGACAAATCCTTTGTATTAATGCATATATATGGAATCTAGAAAGATGGTACCTGTGATCCCAGGTACAGGACAGCAAAGGAGATACAGATGTAAAGAACAGACTTTTGGACTCTGTGGGAGAAGGAGAGGGTGAGATGACTTGAGAGAACAGCATTGAAATATACACATTACCTTATGTGAAATAGGAAATCACCGAGAGTTTGATGCATGAAGCAGGGCATCCAAAGCTGGTGCTCTATGACAACCTGGAGGGGTAGGGTGGGGAGGCAGGTGGTGGTGGAGTTTGGGATGGAGGGGACCTATGGCCGCTTCTTGTTGATGTGTGGCAAAAAACCATCACAGTATTGTAGTTATCTCCAATCACATAAGTAAATTTTAAAAAGTTATAATGTAAGAAACCAAAAAAACAATAAAAACCACTCTTTGGAGCACCTATGGGTTCTTGCATTAGGGGTGTGTGTGTGAACTCATAACAAATGAAAAACCCCTCTTTCCTCTCAACAGCTGCCCTTTAGAATCTCCTTGTGGTGGAATCATTCCCAGAGTTCCCCTCTTTACTGATGTCTGTGGACTTGCTCAAACCTTGCCTGATCTTCCTTAACCATTCCTAAAACTCTGTTCCTCAGATTTACCACTTGTGCCCCACACCACAGAACTTGTGCCAGGAGCACTGTGTCTCCCTCAGTTGCACGCTTAAAGCTCAAGTGAGGTTCCCAGACATCAAATTCCAGCAGAAATCTCATTTTCCACCTGTCCCTAGTTGGCTATATCTATGCTGTCCTCTGAATCCTGCCCCAGTCCTCTATAAGGTCATGTTTACTCTCCAGTTCCCGTTTGGGGAAATGGAGGCATATGGAGGTTATGCATCTTCCCTGTAGTCACACAGCATGTGAATGGCCAAGTCACAGTCCGCAAAGCCAAATCTGTCTGAATCCAGAACTTCTTTGTTCCACTGTGGTTTCTACGAGACTCTCCAGGTGGTGGGGAAACGCGAGGCAGAACTATTGGTTATGAGCACCCAGCTGTCCCTCTCTTGGAGTTTACTTCCTTCCTCCCAACAGAGCCGGCCATTTGGTTGGTTGAGGATTGAACCACCAACTCATTGCTCAACTGACATCATGTGATATTTTGTCCTTCATCTGTAAAATGGGCTTAATAATAGCAGGGGTGTTGTGGGAGAGATTAATTAATGTTTGGACAAGTTCTTTGTGATTCCTTGGATGAAAGGTGCGACAGCAATGCCTAGGGCTGTTCAGAGACCTATGCTATGCCGTGCCTAATTTAGTATTCCTTGTACTTCCCTCTTGGCGGGTTCCATGGTGATTGCTGACTCAGGAAATATTTACCAGGGCAGGCGATACCCCAATATCAAGTCTGAGTAGTGATGGCAGAGGGAATGGGTCATGATGTCTTTGCAAGGATTTGTGGCCTCATTCCACTTTTAAAAGTTAATTATGTTTTTATTTTTGGCTGTGCTGGGTTTTCCTTGCAGCATGTGGCCTCTTCGTTGTTGTGTGCAGGCTACTGTCTAGTTGCAGTGCAAGGCTTTCTCATTGTGGTTCAGCCCTTCTCATTATTTATTTATTTATTTGGTTGCTTCAGGTCTTAGTTGTGGCACGTGGGATCATTGTTGGGGGGTGCAGGGTTCTCTCTAGTTGCGGTGTGTGCAATTAGTTGCTCTGAGGCATGTGGGATCTTAGTTCCCAAAGCAGGGATCGAACCTATGTCCCCTGCATTGGGAGGCAGATTCTTAGCCACTGGACCACCAGGGAAATCTCAGTCTCATTCCTTGTTGGTGGTCTGTCCTTCCATGTTGGGCTTCCACTGATGCACAGCCCTTGGCTGGGGCTTAAGGATTTAAGAGGAGGGGCGTAACAAGATGGGCTGAGGATACCCAGAATGGCTTCACCCCAACACAATACCCTTGCCTCAGTTGAAGAGATGATGATGGTCAACAGTTTAGGTATCCCAAGATCCTGGAGATCAAGCAAATGTGAAACAGAAAATATTCAATAGCTACCTATAAAGGGAATGAACGGGTGATGGATGGGCTTCCCTGGAGGTTCAGTGGTAAAGAATCTGCCTGCAGTGCAAGAGTCACAGGAGACAAAGGTTCGATCCCTGGGTCGGGAAGACCCCCCGGAAGTGGGCCTGGCGGCCCTCTCCAGTATTCTTGCCTGGAGAACCCCATGGACAGAGAAGCCTGGTGGGCTACAGTCCGTAAGGTCGCAAAGAGTCAGACACAGCTGGAGAGACTTGGCACGCTTGTTCGGGTGACAGATAGATTTTACACAGCCATGTCCACGAGTCTCAGAAAGGCATAATCTGTGTAACTGAACGTCAAAAAGCAATTCCTCCCTCGCGGTTCAGCTTCTCTTCATTACTCTGTTCAGTGACGCATGATTGTTTTAAATTTTGACCTTTTACTGATTTTTATTGGCGTATAGTTGCTTTACAATGTTGTGTTCTTTCTGCTACACAGCAAAGTGAATGAGTCATACATGCACACACATTCCCTCTTTTTTGGATTTCCTTCCCATTTAGGTTGCCACAGAGCCTTGACTAGAGTTGCCTGTACTACACAGCAGGTTCTCATTAATTATCCATTTTATATAGTAGTCTTATATATAAGGTGGCTTTTATATGCAGATGATTGTTTTTTTAAATCAATATTTAATTTTAGAATCGTTTCACATTAATAGCAGAAAAATTGTGATGATAGTACAGAGGGTTTTCTCTAGACCCCACACCCAGTTTCCCCTACTATTAACATCTTATGTGAGTGTGATACCTTTGTTTCGATTAATGAACCATTTTCTGTCCCAAGATTCCACCTAGGATACCACACTACAGTTAGTCACCGTGTGTCCTTAGACTCTCCTTGGATGTGACAGTTTTCCAGACTTTCCTTGTTTTTCATGATCTGGAAAGTTCTAACGAGTACTGCTCAGCCGTTTTGTAGAATGTCCCTCAGTGTGAGCCTGTTGGATGTTTTTCTTGTGATTAGACTAGGATTATGGGTTTTGGGTGATGAAGGTCATGCAAGATGTGAATTGCTGTTCTTATCACAACCTATCAAGACTGCATATGTATATGTTTTAAGGCTACATATTAAATACTGTTGATATGAAGTTTTATCCTGTGACTTAGGTAGTGTTTGTCAGGAGCTGATCATTTTTAAACTTATTTTTATATCATGGAACATTTCAAAGCTATGGAAAAGGATGGATGAATAGATGAATAAATGGGAAGATGGATAGATGAATGAATAAAGGGATGGAAGGAGGAAATGAAGGACAGATAGATGAATGAATGGGTAGATGGATAGATGAATGAGTGATGAATAAATGAATGACTGATAGTGGTAATCAGGTGCCCCTTCAACACAGTTCCTTGTAATCAGAAAATGATATAATTTAAGTACTCCTTCAGCATATGTTTTAAACTTCCCTAGGACTTGTTTGGGAAGTTTCTCTCTAGCCCTTAGCTCTGTGCTTACCGAATACCTAAATGAAAGCAGGAAATGAGCCTTGGTTTAAAAAAAAAAAAAAAAAACTTGAAGGAAGATAGATTGTCCACATTGAACTTAGAAAAACTCTTCTGTCCTCCAGCCTTACCTGATGGTTTAACTCATACATTTGAATGCCCTGGTCATTTTCATCAGACTTGTTTTTCTGATATAAAGTTTTATTTTCATGCTCTCATGAGAGTCCAATCCAGTATTTTCATCAATCTAGCTATTTCATTAGCCAACTCAAAGGTTATTGGTAAGAGGCCCTTTTGCTGGATAAGCAAAGCCCTTCACTTAATCAAGGCCCCATGGGGATTTTCCCAGGAACTAGGAAGACTAGCTTAATAAGGGTGCTGCCGAATACAGAAGGGATCCAGGAACACCGGCTCTAGACTTTAGCTCTGCAGAGTGGCCTGGCCTGCCTAGGTCTTAGTTTCTTCATCTGGGAAATTGAAATAAACACCTCTGTTTCACAGAACCTGTGAAAGAAAATATATTTGTGGGCTGTAAAGTAGGAATGGAAAAAACATTATTTGGAGAACTTCTAGACAGTGGTGGATACTCTGTCTTGGTTATGGTTTTAGTCCTCAGCCCTTTGTACAGCACCAGGCACATGGCAGGGTGTCAGTCAAGGCTTGCCAAATGAATGAATGAGTGAGTGGAGATGGGCGGATGAGTGGATGAATGAGTAAATGGATGGAAGAGGGAATGATGGATAGACGGACGAATGAATGAGTGGATGGAGGGATAGGAGAGTGAATGATATATGAATGAATGAATGAATGACAAAAAGTGGCAATCAGGGCCCCTCCAACAAATGAATCTTTTCTTTCCAGTTCCTTGTGATCAGAGGAAGGCAATCATCCCAAATTTGGCTTCTGCCTTACAACTGTTTTGTGGCCTTGAGCCAGCCAACTAACCTCTTAGTTGCCTGGCTCATAAAAGAACGATAATGACACCTTTGAGGGGTGGGGCTGATGGCGTAGTGGATGTTGAGAAAATTAATTGGGTGGTGGTAAATGGCTTTGAGAGCACCAGATGAAAGGTGCCGTGGAGGTGAGCTGTTATTATCTATGTTACCTGGGGTTTCCTCTGCCCCCTTCTGCCTCCCCCGAGAATGGCTTCTCTCCTGGTGCCCCAGAAGCGAGTTTTCCTTGGAGAGGGAGCCTGCCTTTCATTGGACTGACTCTTCCCTGGGGTCATTTGGCAGAAGGCTCCCAGGTGAGAGAGAGCTATAATCCCAGAAACCTGGCTGTCCTGCTTTATTTCCTTCCAGAAGGATTGATTTTCCCAGATGCCAACCAGGCCCTGCAGTGCACGGCAGCCTGAAAACAGATTCTCTTTTTCCTCTTCCTGGAATGATAAAAGAGGGATGTCCCTCCAGGTACTAATTTTGAGGGCCCCACCTGTTGGCACGACCTCAGCACTAGAGACCAGGTGTGTAGCATCTGGTGTCCAGAGAGACCTGGGAATTCACTGACATCCAAGAGTTTTGCAGGCTCCCTCCTTGCCATAGGTGGCATCCCAGGTTGAAAGCATGGACTACATGTATCTTTCAGTTTATGTTTTTCTCACAGAGGACAAAGGTCCCAGGCTTTGGGGTTGGGAGATGGTTTAGATCTACAACTGTGTGCCCTTGGACAAGTTGCGTAACCTGTCTGGAAATTTCTGAATTTTGAAACACATCTGGTTCTGGGGTTTGGGATTAGGGATGGTGGGCCCATATTCCTTTTTATGGCTACCTCTTATTTCTGGCAAGCATTTAAGAGTGGATAAAGTGAGTTAATATAAACAAACAGAAAAACAGCAAATAAATAACAATAAGAGAAGTGCTCAGATCTGGCTTAAATTGTCAAGCGGTACAGAAAGGACGAAAGTTCAGGAAAAGCTGTGCTAAGGGGGATTTTCCATCTCTTTAATGACCCACCCACTCTTTTCTCTTGTTCCCTTCCTTATGCCGCTCCATGATTACCAAGCTGCCCTCTTATTGCCTCCAAACTCAGACCATCTCTGCGTGTGTTGGTGAGTTAATGAACAATCCTGTCTTACCCATAAAACCAGATGGGGCGCCAGGAGCTCATTTGACATTCCCAACACTTTTGAGAGACCAACTTCGAGGTCGCCAAGGACCCCTCGCAGGGAGATGTTCCCTGGAGATGTGGGGTTGGGAAAGGAACTGTGACTCTCAGCGTTCGGGGTCCCAAGGATGGTCTTGGGGTGAAGGCTGTGGCTTCTAGACCAGGCTCACTAGAGTGCTGTGTTCTGAAAGGGGCTGCTTCAAGCCTTTCAAGGGGCAATCTCCCTGGCCTTAAGTAGTTCTTAAAACACCAAACAACATTAGTGCCCACAAATGAGGGACATTTAAACCTAAACCCGATTACAGCCAAGAGTGGCGAGGCGGCCAAGGTGCTATAAAGAAATGATGTTATTATGTCCAAGGGATGCCATTAAAACTCTGTTTACAAACCAAATGTGCCAGAGAATGGGTCAGGGAAAGAATTATTAGCAACAGAGCTATTTGATCTCTTTTATGATCCAATGAGTCATATTGCTCCATGCTCTAGAAGGTGAATAATGAAAACCTCAAGCCTGTTGATTTATAAACAGGCCCAGAATTCCCTGTTCTTTAACCTCAAATGCCCTCTTAAGTGTGACTTACCCTAAATCACATGTGACATCAGATGCCACCGGGCCTCTCCCTCCCCCCACCCCCCGACAAGAGGTAATTGAAGAGGTGATTGGCGTAGAGGGTGCATAAAATTCCTGTTCACAATAATGGATAGCTGGGGTAAGGGTCAATGGCCAGGACTTAGAGCCATGGCTTTGTTTCTGCATGCCCCTATCTGCAGGGCTTGCAGCTCTAAAGCCGTCTTTGTTCACGCTCCTGGATTCTCCATAGACCAAGGGAAGTGAGGCTTGGGGTGCACATAACCCTTTGTCCTCGTGACCACAGTCTTGCCTCTCCCCCCCCACCCATCCCCGAAAGATGTTCTGAGGAGTAGGACCAATGAAGAGTCCCACCTGAACCCCACCCGTTATTGAATGCAAACTTGGGAAGTTTCCTTAGGGTCTCTGAGCCTCGGTTTCCACCTCTGTACAACGACACAGCCATCTTCAAGTGCTTCCTTACTATGTGAAGATACTTTGCACATGCCAAGAGCCAGCTTAGTCCAAACCTCATAATAACAGACTAACTTAATCATGACTTGACTATGTGGCAGACACAGTTTTAAGAACTTTGCATCTAATCATGTATTTCATCCTCACAAGGTCTCTGTGAGGTAGTGCTGAGAACCTGGATCCTACAGACGCCCCTACGGTAGGACTTGAGTCTGAGTGGTTAACTTGGGAGATCGTAAGAGGCTGCGTAAGGAAGTAAGAAAGTAAGACTAGAAAGGGAAGAAGTTGGGCAAGCCACCCCCCTTGCTCAGTAATATCAGCATCTCTACAGAGGGCAACTGGGATGAAGTTTCTATGGGGCATCTTCAGGAAGATAGCATCAGACACACCCGAGTTGTCTCACTGGAGAGGCAGGAAGTTGGGGGTAGTTATGTGTCAACTCGAGCCCATCCTAGTGGATGGAAGGCTCCTCCAGGGGTCTTAACTACTGGTACCCCTCATCTGTGCCATGTGTGGGCCAAGTGGGTCCCTGGGACCAAGGAAACTCCTTGGACAGAGAATTGCAGGTGCTTGTAGTTGGACGCATTGGGTTGACCTGCATGGGAATGGTGTGGGGAGGGTATGGGTGTGTCCCCATATTGTCCACTGCAGGTCCGAGCCAGGGAGAAGAAGACTGGGCCGCCAAGAGCTGGGAATCTTCCCAAAGCTTCTCCAGCTGGCAGGAGGGGGAAGTGTTAGTCGCTCAGTCATGTCTGACTCTTTGCAACCACATGGACTGTAGCCTGCCAGGCTCCTCTGTGCATGGGATTCTCCAGACAAGAAAACTAGAGTGACATTTCCTTCTCCAGGGGAGTTTCCAGACACAGTGCAGGAGTGGGGAGCCTGCGTCTGTATCCCCTGGTGGATATTTTTTGGTGTTTTTTTTTTTTGATGTGGACCATTTTTAAAGGCTTTTATTGAATTTGTTACAATATTGCTTCTGTTTTATGTTTTGGTTTTCTGGTCATGAGGCATGTGGAATCTTATCTCCCCAAGCAGGGAATGAACCTGCACCCCCTGCTTTCAGAGGTGAAGTCTTAACCACTGGTTTGCCAGGGAAGTCCCCAATGGTGGTCTTAGGTTTTTAAAAAAATTTTGGCTGCACCATGCAGTATGAGAGATCTTAGTTCCTCAACCAGAGATTGAACCCATGACCCCTGCAGTGGAAGCGTGGAGTCCTAACCACTGGACCACCAGGGAATTCTCTCCCCTCATGGTCCGATTTCAGGGTCCACAATGAAAGTTCCTGGGCTACACATTATAACCCTTCGAGGAAGGTATCACTACCCCATTTATATATGCAGCATCTGAAGTTTAAAGGGGTGAATTGACTTGGTCCCAGGGAACATTGGCCACTGATCTAGGATTGCAGCTTGGCCCCTGCTGACTTCAAAGTCAAGGTCAGCTTCAGCACACCACCTGCTTTTTGCCTGCCAAGGGGACCCCCAAGTTGTCCTGAATTAAAGCAGTGCCCCAAAGTCTCCAACGAGAGGCTCAGGTTACAAGGATGCGAAGAAGGTCAACCTTGTGGCTGGAGGTAAGGGGAGGACTGTGTATCCACCTCCAGGAGCTGACTCATAGCTCTAGTTTCTTTCAGTCTGGTTCTGGCCCCTAGAGACTGCTGGATTCAGCTTCGTCTTGATTCCATCTCCCATTGTCCCTCAGGTTATCTGCCTTCATGCTTTGGGGGCATGTAAAAAATTCTGCACCTTTGATTTGAAACTGGCATGAAAAGCTGTAATTATATATCCTAAAATGGAATCTTGGAGGGCTTTAAGCAGAAACTCAACTCTCCCCTTCCTCCTCCTTCCCCCCTCCTCCCCTTCAAAGAATGATACAGAGGCTTTGAAAGTCCCACTGGGCTCGCAGGCACCTTGGCAGAGAGTTGCATTAGGAAACCGCACGGCGCTTGTAGACACTCTCGACACGCTGTGGTTTTCTAGTCCACTTCGCTAGACCGTGCCCAGCGCTGTTCCCGGAGTAGTCTGTCATTGTACTTACAACTCACGTCACAACCCGAGTCAGCCCATCACCCTGCGGAGCCAACGGCCTGGCCGTTTTCATGCAAAGCCAGCAAAAACAGACCGCCTGGTGGACTTGGAAAACACACAGGCTCCCAAGCCTCTTCTTTCTTGCAGAAATAATAAATGATAGCAGCATTAAGACTGACTGGGGCCAGGTGATGACAAGAAGAAAAAGGAAAAAAAGAAGAAACCCAGTATCTTCCAAGCTGGGGAGTGGGAGATCAGGCCTGGCTTGGGCACACATTTCCTGGGTGACTTTGGGTTTTGTGACTTCCTTTCTCTGGGTCTCCTCTGTTTTCTCATTAGTGAGATGGAAATATTGGGTGAAAAATCAATCTCAAGTTCTTTTCCAGAATTTGGGTATGGTATTTGTTTCCTGGGGCTCCCGTGACAAAGAACCATGTCCTGGGGGACTGAGAAGAACTGAAATGTATGCTCTCCCAGTGTGGAGGCTATGGTCTGGGATTGAGCGGTTGGCGGGCGTGCCCCCTCCCGAGGCTCCAGGGAACGACCCTTCGGCGACTCCGCCAGCGTCTCGCGGTGGCCGCCCGGCCTTTCCACTGCTCGGTCTGCACCTGCACCTCTCAATCTCTGCTTCCGTCTTCTCGTGCCTTCTTGCCTGGGTACTTCGTGCTCAAAGTTCCCTCCTCTTATAGGGCCACCCGTCGTATTGAGTTACAGCCCATCCCACTTGAGTATGACCTCGTCTTGACCCGATTGCATCTGCCAAGACCCTATTTCATAGGCTCCAGGGGTTAGGACATCAACATGTAGTTTTTGGATGATACAATTCAACTCATAACAGGTATCACTGAGTGCTTTCTTACTGAATAGAATTTAAGGATGCTCACTTTTTTTTTTTTCCCGTGGCATGTGGGATCTTAGTTCCCTAAACCAGGGATCAAACCCATGCCTCCCACAGTGGAAGCTCAGAGTCCTAGCCACTGGACCACCAGGGAAGTGCCTAGGGAGATTCATTTATGAATTTTGAGCTAGGAGATGTTCATGGCTTGACCTTAGTGGGGGAGAAATTGAGGAAACAAGAGGAGGGACCAGGATTCACCAGGGCTGAGATTAAGGTGGGATGTGTGGCTCCCTGACAGTTTGTTAAAATATCAGGGGACTGACCCACTGCCCTGAGATGTCCCTGCCCATGCATTCTTCTGTCCCTTGGCTGTCATGGGAGCAAGGTGATTTGTTCAGGGTTTTTCCATTGCTGGAGTTTCTGATTGGCTTTGCGACTCTGCTGAGCAATACAGGGGATCCACTGTGATGTCAGAACATCCTCAGTGAAAACCTTGGCCACGTTGGCTGAGTCTCGTCCTCCACCGTATGCTGACCATCCCATAGATCATACACTCCATGAGGATGGGGATGTCTGTTTGTCTTGCTCACTCATGTAGTTCCTGGCTCAGGGAATTAGGGGCCAGATCACATAATGTATGCATGCATGCTCAGTCACTAAGTTGTGTCTGACTCTTGTGACCCCATGGATTGTAGCCCACCAGGCTACATGGGATTCTCCAGGCAAGAATACTGGGGTGGGTTGCCATGTCCTTCCCTGGGGGATCTTCCCAATCCAGGGATGGAACCCGTGTCTCCTGTGTCTCCTGATTTGGCAGGCAAATTCTTTACAACTGAGCAACCTGGGAAGTCCATATCACATAATAGACACTCAATAAATATTTATTGAATGATCTTTGACACAGAAGACCTTTGACAAATGCGATGACAAACATTAGCCAAGGAAGACTTAAGAAAGAATCTATCTGCACCAAAATACTCTCTTGAAATGTTCAGAGTTTCTTAATTTGGTATCCATGCATCCCAGGAATAGCTATCTTGGAACCTGGAGTTCTCTAATATTCTTGTAGCCGTTGACCTTGTCCTCATTTTCCAGCAGAGCCTAATGACACTAAAAGAGGTTGAATTCTTGCTCAAAGGCACATAGAAAATAAGTGGCAGAAGCTAAAACCCTGGTCACACCTGACTAGCAGAGCTGGTCTGTCTCCTATTCCGCATTCTAAGAGAATCACATAATTTGCTCCAAGGCTCATGCATGATCACATACTTCTTTGTGTGATTGGGTAAGTAATGCCTGTCACCTCCACTAGACTGGGAACTCTGTATTTTTTTAATTAACTAACTTAAAAGATTTATTTACTTATTAATTTGGCTGTGTTGTCGAGTCTTGATTGTGGCATTTGATATCTTTTGTTTTGGCTCTGGGCTTAATTGCCCCAAGGCATGTGGGATCTTAGTTCCCCGACAGGGATTGAACCCGCACCCTCTGCAATGGAAGGCAAAGTCTTAACCACTGGACCACCAGGGAAGTCCCTAGGAATGCCTACACCTGTCGGTGGCACAGAGTAGGTGTGTGCTGTCAGCAACCAAGATGGGCCCCATGATCTTTGCCTTCTGGGCTTTGTGCTCATGGGTTGTCCCTGGATACACAAGTTGGCCTATGTATCCCGTAGGGTATTGTGAAAATAACTACGGTTTGCAGTGTAAGAGACGCTGCAACGTCCAACCTCTTCTCTCTTGGGTCCCTTCAGGGAGCACCTGGCACTCAACAAAGATGTATCTTTTCATAGACTATACCAGGGCTTCCCTTGTAGGTCAGATGGTAAAGGATCTACCTGCAATGCAGGAGAAGTGGGTTCGATCCCTGGGTCAGGAAGATACCCTGGAGAAGGGAATGGCAACCCACTCCAGTATTCTTGCCTAGAGAATTCCATGGACAGAGGAGCCTGGTGGGTTACAATCTATGGGGTTGCAAAGAGTCAGACATGACTGACTAACACACACACATACACACACAGAGAGAGATGCCTAGTGAAAGTGCAGACTGTGCCTCTGCACTCGTTTTGGAGGTTCCAAAACAGGTCTGGCAGGTCTTGACCTTGTGTTGCGTGTCTTCATTGCCATGCCTGCAACCCCTGGCTTTCCTCCTCTTGAGCTGATAGAGTGAACTTGAACTCCATGGGGACGAGCAGCTGCCAGGACACAGACCCTCCCTCCCCACCATCAGCACATGTCTCCCTTGCTTGGAGAGGTGAGACTGACATTGGAACTTCTCACATTTCTTCCAGTCTCTGTTCGCCAGGGTAGGGAGACCTCTTGAGGAACTCATTCTTTGCCCCTCAGTTGGCCAAGAAACCTATTCTTGCTCCAGTTTGGGGACTAAGAAATCAGTCCTAGGCCAAACTATAACCCAAGTTCACCATTCATCTGTCTTGGGACATCTAACATGTCACTTAGCCTCCCTGAGCCTCAGTTTTCCCATCTGTAAAAAGGGAAGCATTGTGGTTCTTACCTTCCAGTAAGCACTGAATTCAGACAGTTTCTAGTACCATGCCTGACACCAGTAAGAGCTTTATAAGGGCCATGTGGCTTACTATTGTAACTGTTTTTATTATTTGAAGTGCTAAATGATACCTCTTCTTCCTGGAAGTTTCAGTTCTCATGGAAAGGATGTTCTCCATGAGAGACAAATCAGTTTTCCTTCCCACACATACTGTACACACTGCTCCCTTGAACTTCAAAGAGAACCCCCACCCCTCACCCCCACCAGGAAGCTCAACTTGTTATAAGTACAGCCGGAGAAATATGGGCGCTGCAGCCACGGCCTGGGAGCAGCTGTTTGATATCACACCGGGGTGGCCAAGACTTCGGGACGGGCCTGTTTACTCCTCACAGATAATATCTGGAATGAATCGCGGGGAATGACGCTCAGGGTCAACCTTCACCTTTGTAGTTGTTTAAATATCAATTATAATGCATCTGAGGCTGAGCTGGATGAGGGTGAGGAGTGAGCGATGTGTTTGCAGACCTTCCATCTGTCCACTTGCAAACTTCATTTAGAGAATCTTAAACCTCTTAACCGAGTGGGCGATTTCCAGAGCTCATTTTTCCAGTTAAGAAAGAGTTAACCAGCTCCTCGTTAAGGACTGATTGTTGAAAACTCTAAGATGCTAGAGGCCTCCCCCATCTTAATTACATTTGTCAGGGAACATATAAGACAAGATGGAGCTTTCTTGCTGATTTAGAATGGGAGCAGGATGGTAATTGGATTTCAGGAAATAAGGAGTCCACGGACAGAGATGTTTGGGAAGAAACTTGTTTTTAAAAATGCAATGATTTTTCATAACTGCAGAACTTTCCAGAGTCTCTCAGAGGTTCATGTGCATCTTGTGATTTATTTTTCCCCCTGAGATGAATCCAGTCGGTCACATTTCTGCAAACACTTTTGGACCATGTAGTCTTCAACTTATGCAGTATATTGTGAGACCAGCATTCTATGGAACACTTCAGTCAAGGCTACTGTGTGAAATAAAACAAGCAAAGGACTTAGAACAAGGCATACAGCCCCGTGTATGCCCTTGGTAAATACCAAATATTGTTGTTAATATTATAGAGGGGGTTGAACTTCAAAGGCACCTCCAAGTCTAAAAATCCATTATTCTAGTTATAGTGCCATCACACAAAAAAGTGATTCTAGTTATAGTGTTATCACAGAACAACTGGGCTTGTTGGCTTGGGGAAAATGAAAAAAAAAAAAAAAAGAAAGAATTAGTAAGGCAAGTCAAATAATCCCCAAGAAAAACTCTAGGTTACTCATTTCAGCATTTGGAGGAAAGGCATTGTCTTGAAAGGGTGGCATAGTTTGATGAAATATGGGTTGGATGCATGTCCTACTTGGACCTGCATGAGCCAGGACCATATGGAAACCACCTCACTTCTTGGGTCCTGGGCTTCCTAACTGTCAGACATAAACAAGAAATGAAAATATCCCCTTGCCACTTGTAGCGTGGCCCACAGAGATTAGCAGTGTTGACACTGCCTGGGAGTTCTTCTCTCTTTTGGAGAGTGTTCCACCTACGTACCACTTCCAGGCTCTGTTTGGAGACTTGGTAAAGGGGCCACTTGCTTGGCCAGATGTGACAACACAATTTGGAATTCCAGGTTAAGAGGGCAGTTCCTGTTTTAGGGAGAGGGCTGGTGCTGATTGTAACATACATCTGTGTTTCTGGCTCTCTATGAAAAAAACCTCATCAACCTGGAAGACTAACTCTGGGTTTCCTGTCACCTCCGTGATCCTTTGCTCTCTCTCTCTCTTTCTCTCTCCTCTTTTCCATAATAAAACAGAAATGTAATCAGACTCTGGAATGTGCCTTGGCAGAAGGAATAAACTCAGGCAGCTTAGTTTATTAGCTGTTTCCATGGGAGAGAATTCTCGGGGCCAAATAGATATTTACAAATATTGAAATACTGTGCTGATCCCCAGTAGTGTCTGGAGATAAATAGCTTCTCAGAGAGGTGGTACTTTTTTTTTTTTTTTTCTGCACCCTCTCCTCCTCCATCCCATTTATCTATCCTGCTTTCAGCTGGATCATCCAGCACGGAGAAGGTCTCCAGAAGAAAATTCTTCCCTGCCTTTGCAAATTCAGGACCCAAGGGCATGGAATTTAGTACTTCAGGGGGTGAGACCATCAATGGGGTTTTGGAAGATGAATGATTTGGTACTTTCAGTGATTTAGTCAGCTGGGAGACTTTGTGACCAGAGGTGAGTATCCCATAAGAGGTGTTCTCAGCCAGAGAGCTCCTCTGAGTGGTCAGAGGACCAAATTCAGGGATTATGTTAGCATCCTCCTCCTCTGAGTATGTATTCATCCAGCAAATATGCATTGAATCCCCTACACATACAAGGCAATGTATTCAGCACTGGAGTTACCATGTTGTATCTGTGAGGGTCTGGACTGAAAGTAGACATCATGAAAGGTCCTTCAAGCAGAGAGCATTTAATGTAGGGGATTGACTCCCTAGGTGATGGAAGAGTTAAGGAGGTAAGCAGGGGGAAATGAGGCTGCTCAGAGA
Organism: Odocoileus virginianus; assembly: GCF_023699985.2. Taxonomy (NCBI): domain Eukaryota; kingdom Metazoa; phylum Chordata; class Mammalia; order Artiodactyla; family Cervidae; genus Odocoileus; species Odocoileus virginianus. Next base: position 55,939,176 of record NC_069685.1, on the reverse strand, counting down.
TTACCAAGAGCAGGAAGTCATTACTCTCCCTAGGGAAAAGGGACAGAAACAGAAGCTTGTGTTACGAGAGCCCAAGTGCCAGGACCTCCACGTGGAGCCAAGGTTGGTTAGCTGCTGCCAAAGCAGGATGGATGAGTGGAGTAAGAAATACCATGGCATCTTCTTCCTCCCTCCCTCCAGCCTGCCACCATTGGCTGAGCCTACCAGGAAACCAGAAAGCAAAGCAGCTTGGGAAATGTAGTTCTCTGTGATTTGGAGCTGCTCATGGCTGGCAGAGGTGGTAGATGGGACCTGAATTGTCCTTACTCTCTTGGAAGGATGTGAGTACTGACTACTGCCTGGTCCTACCCATACTCTTGACACCCATTTCCCAAATTAAAACTGAATCTAAAGGGTAAGAGACCACAGTCTTCTAATTTTTTTTTTTTAATCTGAAAATTTGGGAATTTGCCAAGGAGAAAGCAAGTTCACATTTCAGAAGGAAATCCACTTAGTGGATGAGCAAAAATGTGGATGAAGGAGTCCATAGTGGTGTCACCTTAACTTTTGTGCCCCAGACTGAACTTAGTATCAGGTCTTCTTCCAGCCCTGCAAACATCTTCCCCTGTAATAAAAACTAACATTTTGGGAATGCTGGGTGTGTTGTGGTCCTAGATGCTTTCCATGCATTATCTCATTATGCCTTATATCATTAAACCTTATGCCAATCCCATGAGTTAGCTAGGCTGATTACACCCAATTTATAGATTAGCAATTTGCAGCCTAGCTCAGCAAATCACTTTCACTTATCCCATTCTCAGGAAGTGGTAGAGCTGAATTTGGAGAAAGTTAACCTGACTTCAGAACCCATTTTCTTTTTTTAACTTTTTATTTTTTATTGGAATATAGTTGATTAACAATGTCATGTTAGTTTCAGATGTACAGCAAAATGATTCAGTTATACGTATACATGTATCTATTCTTTCAGAATCCATATTCTCTCTTATTTTAACTTTTTATTTTATCTTGAAATATAGCCAATTAACAATGTCGTGATAGTTTCAGGTAGTCGGTGAAGGGACTCAGTCATACATACACATGTATCCATTCTCCCCCCAACTCCTCTCCCATCCAGGCTGCCACCTAACATTGAGCAGATTTCCCTGTGCCGAACGTAGGACCTTGTTGGTTTTCCACTTGAAATGTAGCGGGTTGTACATGTTGATCCCAAACTCCCTTACTATCCTTTACCCCTATCCTTCCCATGAGTCAGAGTCCTGTATTCTAAGCCTTGTCTCAACACTGCCTCTAAAGTCTTGTACATAGGAGATGCATAATGATGGTGTATTTAATTGTGTGGTAGATAAAAAGAAAATGCTACTGCCTTATGTAGGATATAGTTCAGCTGCTTGAGGAGCAATTCCAAATACCTATAGCTTACATGAGGTAGATACTTACTTCCCTTGCACATAAAAATCTGTGCTTGCTGCTATGACAACTCTGAACCTTGGGATTTTTTTCCCCTTGGGTTTCTTCTTTTTTCTTTATCATCCTTCAGGTGTTTTCACTGTAAACACTTTTTAAGGAAATTTAGCACCAAGTCTATAGCCTAGCCCGTGAAGAGAGGACAATGAAGATGGAAAAGAAATGCCCCTTCTTCTTAAGGGTTTAGCTGGGAAATTGCACACATTTTTCTCATCTCCATGGTTATAAATTCCCACCTAGCTGCAAGGGAGCTAGGAAAAACCCACCTAAAATCCAGTTGTTCTATCAATATAGTAGAAAAGAAAAACTGGTATTGGAAGACAACTGTGGTTCTCCTTTCTTCTTTAATTTTCTGATTGCAAAATTTTACCATGCTTCATCTTAGCTCATGTACAAATCTTCAACGTGGGCTAATTTTGTCTGCAATTTACACCCGAGGCAACAGAGGACAAAACAGGTGAAATTATTTGCTCTAGGTCACAAACTGTGTCAATTATGTGGGGAATGAGGTTTTCATGGTAATTAATTTTATAAGTGGCCATCCACTTATGAATTCTTCTTTATATTATAAATGGCATTTTGCTTCCAGATATAACCTCATTACTGTGTTAGAGTTGGATAATAAATTCTTATGTAATGAAGACCCCCATGCCCATAAACAGCCTTTTGTTTTGTGCTCAGAGCTGTTCAACTATTAAGAATTATTACTGAGAATATTACCAAACTCAATTTTTGGACATTTACACAATTCCAGCAAGTCTGAGCTAAGTACTTCATATGAAACAATAAAAAAAAAATTAGTGTCAGAGCTCAAGTGTCTGGAGGATTTAGTTAAGAATATTTGTTTTTGTGGACAGAAACTTAGTCTAGCTCATGCCAAGAGGATTAAGTGTAGCATATACCAGATGATATCCTGTGTACTCAAGGGTTAGAAATAAAGTTTAGGAGATCTCATTAACTGGGAATTCATTGTCTGAGCTCATGTTGTACAGAGTCATGCAGAGAATCAAATGTTGTCATGATATGGTAAATAACCAATAAGCTCATCGTACATGCTAAGTTACTTCAGTCATGTCGTGACCCTATAGACTGTAGCCTGCCAGGCTCCTCTGTCCATGGAGATTCTCCAGGTAAGAATACTGGAGTGGGTTGCCATGCCCTCCTCCAGAGGATCTTCCCAACCCAGGGATCAAACCTGTGTCTCTTACGTCTCGTGCATTAGCAGGTAGGTTCTTTACCATTAGTCACCACCTGGGAAGCCCATAAGCTCATCACTTACACACAAATTTCCCCCTTCCACTTCATACAAGCCTAATTGTCCACCAGGGCACCAACATCTTTGTGGGGCACCCCCCCCCAAAGGTTGCCAGATGCTAGAGATATCTGATAGTATGATGCAAATATGATGCAAATGCTTGCAAAGTGGAATTGCAAATCTTGTAAAAGATGCATGGTTTCATAAAATGGATGAAAATCTTGCTGGAGAGTGGCTCTAATTACAAGCGAAGCATTTGATGGATGAGCATATGGTAGCATCAGGCCAGTTGACACGACAGGTGCTTCAAAAGAGAGTGATTTGTGAATCAAAGGATTAAGAGAGTCTCTTCAGAAAATTGATGGAGCCCTCCAGTATTTCTGAAAAATTGCCTTCTGTATGCTCCTGCTGCAGAAAGTTATATGTGAAGGGAATGTGTCATATTGCGGTGTCATATTATCTATCTATCTATCTATATATCTACAAATAGTCTCTGAAGACTTGCCAAAACTTGATTCAAGCTTCGTTCGTTCTAAGAACAAACGAACAAGCACAGTTGACATTACAGCTGAATTGTTGTTAGAGATGATAAAATAAAACCTGTTTTGATGATTTTCAGTTTAAAGAGTTTTCAACCTCCTAGGGTCCCTTGCATGTTTTATTAGATTGTAGAGTTGATTGACTGCACCTTCTTGCAAGGTGGAAATGGAGGTCTTGACTTGCCTGTCAATCGTATAGCTTTAGATGGCTGGAAGGGACACAAGGAAGTAGTATGTGATGGGGGAACAGCAGTTCCTGGCAGCTTGTCTGGGCACTGGAGTAATAGGATGTTTCTGATGATGATAACAAAAACAATAATAACAAACATTAATTGGGTCATTATTATGTTCTAGGCAAGGTGCCAAATACTTTGCGTGGGTTTTGTCATTCTATCTTCAGATAACTCTGTAAGGTAATTACTGTTTTATCCCCATTTAACAGTTGAAGTGATAAGGGTTTAGCAGAGTTCAGTGCTCTGCTCTGAACAGAGCATGTTCAACAGGTAGTACTTTGGGAGACTAAATTACCCCCTTTTTCGATTGTAATAGGAACACTGAATATGACACTGAACAAATGTTTAAGTGTACGATACAGTATTGTTGACTACAGATAGGATGTTATGCAGCAGATTCCTAGAACTTATTCATCTTGGATAACTGAACACTTATACCCATTAAACAGCATCTCAGGGACTTCCCTGGTGGTCCAGTGGCTGAGATTCTGTGCTCCCAATGCAGGGGACTCAGGTTTGGTCCCTGGTTGGGGAATTGGATCCCACATACCGCCTGTAAGAGTTTGCATGTCACAACTAAAGATCCTGCACGCAGCAAAGATTAAAGATCCCGTGTGCCTCATGTAAGACCTGGCACAGCCAAATAAATTAAAAAAAAAAAAACCCTCCCCATTCCCCACTCCCTCCAGCCCACGGCACCCAGCATTCTACTCTCTACTTCTGAATGGCTGTATTAGATACTTCATTTAAGTGGAATCATACAGTATACATCCTTTGGGGACTGGTTTATTTCACTTAGTGTAATGTCCTTCAGGTTCATCCATGTTTCCCCTTAAGGGAAAGGATTTCCTTCTTCCTTTTTTAAGGCTGAATAATATTTCATTGTATGTATATACCATATTTTCTTTATGCTAAATCCCCTTTTGATTCCTGCAAGTTGATCAAAAATAGGAAAGTAACTGGGAGACATGGTAGAGTGAATTTGAGATCCAAATCATCACATCTTAGCTTGCTACTAACCTTGGGGAAGTGACTTAATCTACATCATATATTTCCATTACTTTTTTGTGTGTGTTGATAACATTTAAGATCTATACTCTTGGCAACTTTCAAGTATTGAGTTGGCCAAAAAGTTCATTTGGGTTTTTCCATAGCATTTTACATCTTACAAAAAGACCCAAATGAACTTTTTGACCAACCCAATATACAGTGCAGGGTTATGAACTATAACCACCATGCTGTACATTAGATCCCAATATCTTATTCATATTATAACTAGAGGCTGTGCCCTTAGAATACATTTTAAAAAATAATTTTATTTACTTCTTTATTGTTGACTGTGCTGGGTCTTTGTTGTGGCCCTAGCCTTTCTCTAGTTGCAGAGAGTGGGGGCTGCTCTCTAGCTTCGGGGCCTGGGCTTCTCATGGTGGTGTCTTCTCTTGCTGCCGAGCACAAGCTCTCGGGCACATGGGTTTCGGGATCTGTGGCACCTGGGCTCAGCTATTGGGGCTCCCGGGCTCCCGAGCACAGGCTCAATAGCTGTGGCACACGGGCTTAGCTGCTCCTTGGCATGTGGGGTCCTCCCCGACCAGGAATTGAATCCATGTCCCCGGCATTGGCAGGCGGATTCTTTACTACTGAGCCACCAGGAAAGCCCCAGAATAATTTTGAAGATTTTCTTAGAAACTTATAACCAAGTCTAGAACCAAATCTCCCCACCTCTTACCGCCACTGTGTTTTTGCTCACAATAACTCTGATATGTACTGCACTTTGCACAATAGAAAGGATTTTTACCTTTATTCTCTTACGTCAGACCCACAGTGACTCTGCAATATAGAAATGAGTGATTAACCCCATTCTCAGGTATAGAAAGTGAAGCTCAGAGAGGTTGAGTGGCTGGCTTAAGGTCACACAGCTGGTAAACCTTACTCCCCACAGCAGTAATATTACTTCCAGCCCTAAAGTTCCATTTTGCCTTCCTAGCCTGGTCTCAGCATCCCACAGTCATCATAAGCTTGCCAATGCCTATCTTATAGTCCTGTTGATAGAGACAGCCATTTATTTATTTGTGCATATTTTCCTATCAGTTGAAAAGTTAGCGATGTGAATAAAGTGATGGTTAAGTTCAGGCTACAGTCCATAGGGTCGTAGAGAGCTGGACACGACTGAAGCGACTTAACGTACACACACACACAGGTTGGTTTTATCAGTAAGTATACCCTTAGGTCACTTAGATGCCAGGCTGTCAGGAAAAACTAGCCAGGTCTCTGCAAGCTCAACGATCCTGCTGTTGATGGTTTCCTTATGTATCGCCCAAGCATGGCAAATGCAGTTACCCAATGACATCTGCGCCCAAACTCGAACTTATTTACAGTAACTACACCTGCTTCTCCAGTAAGGAGGTCCTGTGTAATTGAGTGGACTGGGCGGGAATTAGATCTGGGCCCATGATCTATACAGCCTGCCCATAGCTTAATCTATGTCAATTATTTCCACTGATCACTGTTCTGTAGCAAAATTGAACCATGTGGCTTTTGGAAGGCCAAGAGAAGGGGCAGCAACCGATACATTCAGAAAAGGGTCCTCAGGATAGCGTGACTCGTCAGTCCTAAGACGACAATAGCTTTGGGAGTGGGCTTGGCTATTTTTTCCTCATAAACTCCAAATGCTCTCTTCCTGGCACCCTGGGCATCTTCTTCTCCAGGAAGCTTTTCCTTCCCCTCCTAACGGTATCCACCCTGTTTTGAGATATTCTTTATTTGTCCGTCTCTCTGACTGGCATTTCCTGAACATCAGGATTGTGTCTTGTTTATTTCTGTATCGCTAGCATGTCATCCAGTGCTGGGTACGTGGCAGACGCAGAGGGATTGCTAAATTGTTGAACTGGAAATAACGGGGGAAAAAAAAGAAAGGAGAAGAATGTCTCTCTCCACCCTAAGGCTCCATGGGCTTCCTGCCCATCGGCTACCTCTTCCTTCTCACGAATGTCAGTGGAGGGTAAAGCATGGTTTGTTGTAAATAATGCATTTGGCATTCTGGAATTGAGACAGGGTGTGAGAAGCAACCTGAAATGGCCTCAAAATAAACTCCTTTTTAAAAAATTGAAGTATAATTGATTTGCAATGTTGTGTTTCAGGTGAGTGGCAGAGTGATTCACTTATGCATATATGTATATCTATTCTTTTTCAGACTCTTTTCCACTATAGGCTAGTATATTAAATATAATTCCCCATGCTGTACAGTAGGTCCTTGTTTATCTCTTTTATATATAGTGGTGTGTATCTGTTAATCCCCAGTTGCAAATTTATCCCTCCCCTCTACAAATTCTTGGCTAGTATCCAAGGCTTTCTCTTCTTTTCTTTCTTTCTCCTCCCTCCCCTCCTCTCCTTTCTTCTCTCTTCCTCTCTCTCTTTCTTTCCCTAGGACCCTGAATATTACATTTGATCATATTTTTCTTTTGAAGGGTCCACTTGTATAATTAACACATAGAAGGTTCTGAGAAGCCCTATCATAATAAAGAAACTAGAATCATTTTCTTCAACTCAATATTTTACTGATTATTTTGACCCTGGGGCCATTTTTTTTAATATATACATACCCTTCCTCCTCTCCCAACAAAGTCCCACTAGAAGTGTTCCCTCGCACTCCTTCTTGTTTTATGGTGGAGGGGTGTATGGCAGTCCAGATGAGGGGGGACTGGTCTCTTTGGAGACTTTTATTGTAATAGTATCTTATAATATTACATTATTGTAAAAATGTAGTTGACAATTCATCCCTGGGTTCTTTCATTCAAGTGTTCTCAGACTCATCCTGTATTATTCATGACTGTTTTGGGTAGCAAATGGTAGAAACCCAATTAAAGAAGGGAAAAAAAGGGAGCTTCCTGGCAGTCCAGCAGTTCGGACTCCATGCTTCCACTGCAGGGGGCTTGGGTTCAATTCTTGGTTGAAGAACTAAGATCCCACATGTGGGGGTATGTGCTGCCCCACCCACCTCCCCCCGCCCCACCAAAAAAAAAAAAAAAAAAAAAGGAGAAAGAACCAAAATTAATTTGTTGGATCATCTAACTGTGAAGTTCAGAGATGGACCTGGTTTTAGGACCATAAAGACTCTATGAATTGCCCTTTCTCTCTTTTTATTTTTTTCTTTCTTTCCATTTTTAGGTCCATTTCTCCTCTGCTTATACTGGTCTCATTTTCTTCTACAGCAGCTGAATTTCCTCCTTTGGTGAGGGAGTGGAGAAGGAGACGTGTGGTCAGAGGCAGTTTCAAGCTGATATTATACTAACTTGTTCACTCCAGAGTGAAAAGCTCTTTTTTTCTCTAGTATCTTTGTAAAAACTCCAGGCAAGGAATATGGTTGGTTGGTTTGGTTAACCCCTCCTCCTTTTTATGCCACTCATTCTGGTCATTGGGATAAGAGTCTACAATACCCAGTTTGGGTGGCACGCCTACACCTGTGGACAGGAGGCTGGGATAGTTTGTGATTTTCAGCCCATCAAAACCTCACAGAATGGGTTTCTCAAAGAAAGAGGGAATGTTATTTCTAGAAGACAGCTAGACATGGAGTTCCAGGTAGACTGAAATAAGATTCCATTATACCTTCTTCTACTATCACCTTGTAATCTTCGACTTTTGTTTAGCAGCCATTCAAGAATTTATATTATAAGCAAGATGGCAGAAATAATCATTTGGTCCCTAGTGGGGCCATACTAAGTTAGGGTGTCTCATTTAGGGGGCATGAAATGAACAAATATTACTTTCATCCGAAGATTAACTATCTCATAGAATTGAGGTCTGTTAGGAGAAGGGAGAATGTTAAGTGTGTTACAGCCTAACCCATTATGGAAATACTCTTCAGGTTAATCCAACAGTTTAGCACCTTGGGGATGCCCAATATGGGTTTTCAGCTACTTATCATTCCCACAGTCCCCTTTCCTGAAGATTGAATGACCTTTTTCTGCGGTGGTACCTACCTGGACAGCTACATTATCAGGGTTCTTTGGGGTCTGAGGAATCTATGCTCACCCAAACAAATCCAAGTTAAAGGGATTTTTATTGTAAGCTTATTCTCAATAATAGGGAATATTATTATCATTATTGATAACAGACTCACAACACAAGAAGGAGAAAGGTACTTTGAGAGATTTGGAGTTGAGAACTGGGAAGTAAAGGCCATCATTCCTCCTCCTGGGGGGAGGGGGCACGGTGGCCCTGTGGTCCCTCTCATCTTTGCTCCCTTTTGGAGTCTTCGCCATTCTCATTTAAAAATAAAAATAATTTGTTTTTTCTATTCTTTTTCAATTCTTTTCCCTGTTTAGATGATTGTAGAATGTTGAGCAGAATTCTCTGTGCTCTACAGTAGGTCCTTGTTGGTTAACCATTTAAAATACACACTGCTGGTGGCTCAGATGGTAAAGAATCTGCCTGCAATGCGGGAGACCTGGGATGGAGGATCCCCTGGAGGAGGGCTTGGCAACCCACTCCAGTATTCTTGCCTGGAGAATCCCCAAGGACAGAGGAGCCTGGTAGGCTGCAGTTCGTGGGGTCTCAGAGTTGGACATGACTGAGTGACTAAGTGGGAGCAGGAGGAGCATATTTAAAACTGATAACACATTCTCCTTCTTGCCCCGACCTGTCACTGCTTGGGGTGGCTAGGCCCATCGCCTCATCACTTTCCATCACGACCTCTCTACTCCCAGTGACTCCTATCAACTAGCAGGTTGGTTTACTGATTCTCAATTCTTGGAGCAGGATTTATGGCTGAATCATGTCTTGGTGGACAGAGCCCTTTCTAACGGCATATGGATGGTCTCCTGTTGATCAGGTTATCGCCTCTGGACCAGCCTGGGGCTGGCAGCACAAGACCTACAGGCTTTTCACTGAGGGCTATGGGAGGGCTATGGACCAGGATTCATCTCGAACCTCTTTGGTACTTCAGACAATTCAAGTAAGACACTGGACTAGTATGACCCTCATTTTTAATAAAATAAAGACACCATGCCAACCAAAAATGTCTTTAGACATTGTCAAATATCCTCTGGAGAACTAAATTATCTTCCCCAGTTGAGAACCCACATCCTAGAGTAAGAAGATGACATAATAGGTGCTGACTCAGTTTCAGCTGAGACCACAGATTTCAAAGGACCTCCGTGTTTCAAAGCAAAATGCTAACTCACCTTAGAGATTTTCAAAGGAAGTATCTAAAAACCAAATGGTTGTTCCAATGGCGTTAACCCATGGATACTTCAGGGCGAGCCTCCTTCACCCCCACTTGCAGCTCAAGTCTTGACTTCTTCCCCGATTTCTTCTTCCTTCTCATTTTTGGCCTGTTCAGGAAGGGGATGGCAGTGTCCATAGTCCACTCATTTATCTTCTTAGTCATTTTGTTTTTCAGTCCACAGGCTACCCTGTCCCTATCTAATCAGGGGGCTGCTTCCTGTTTTTGTTCACTGCCATTCGTCCTGCGGGAGCGATTTTTATCATCAAACAATATGAAAATAGAATGCTAGGAATTGGCACCCCTCTCCTGTTGGAAGGCCATGGGCCTGGCCAGTTGGCTTGGGCAGAAGATACGGAAACAGCAGGGGACCCAGCCATGTATTGTGTGTGGGACAAATACCAAAGCATGCCTCTAGTTCCTTCACATGGAGGCCCCTCAAAAAAAGAAAAATAATGATGCAATTTGTTTAAACCTAAAGACATGTATTTACAAGCACTTCATGGTCCTTCTTCCTGGGGAGCGGGGGGCAGTTTTCATAGTTTGATGAATGGGTTCCTTCTGCCATCCGGAATGTGCACAAAGGTGGGCATTCCCATTCAAGGGTGGGTCTTAGCTTCCTCTCTGGTCAATGTCTGCCGCCGGGAAGGAGCCATGGTTCTCAGTGTTGTGGCAGAATGGCAGCATATGGGTGAGATATCGGGGTGAGCAGGAAAACTCAATGATATGACGTCCTCAAAAAAGCAGTTTTCTCTATAGGTTCATCAGTTTTTGCCATTGCATGAACTTAGGGGACTCACGATCTGCCTGGTGGGAGGAAAGGTGACATGTTGGGCTTGGGCTCATGGGTCAAGCACCTCCAGGGTGCCTAACGTCAGTTGTTATTATTGTTTAGTTCCTCAGTCGTGTCTGACTTTTTGCAACCCCATGGACTGTAGCCCACCAGGCTCCTTCCTCTGTCCATGGGATTCTCCAGGTAAGAATACTGGAGTGGGTTGCCATTTTCTGCTCTAGGGGATCTTCCTGACCCAGGGATCAAACTCGTGTCTCCTCTTTGGCAGGAGGATTCTTTACCGCTAAGCCCCCAGGGAGGCCCACCAGGTATCAGTAGTGCTGCTTCAGGGGAAGAGCAAGAATCAGAAGATCAAGAAGGAGAAAGCATGGTCACTATGTTCCTTTAAAAAAGGTTACCACTTCCTTAAAAAAAATCAGTCACATTTCTATTTCTTTTGCACATTCATTGATAAACCCTGCTTCTCCTTCTGTTTATTTCTCATCAAAAAAAAAAAAAAAAATCACCCGAGTTCAACACTCCAACGATTCCATTAATTACACATCATTACAAATCTGACCTGTGGTTGTAAATATGTGGCTTGCATGCCTTTATTCTCCATCCCAGACCCACAGCAGACACTGCTGATCAATCATGACATTCTTTCTCCCATTTGTTGCTGTGGCTTTAGAATCATTCCTAGAACATCATTCCAAAGTAAAAAACATCCCTTCCTGTCCCTCTTGGAAGATCCCTTTCCTTCAGAAACTATCATAAGCTCAACAGGCAGCAAATCAGTTGAAATGATTCACACATATGCCAACAGCTCTTAACCTTTTCCTTTCTGGTGGCTCAGTTAGTAAAGAATTCGCCTGCAATGCAGGAGACCTAGGTTCAATCCTGGATCGGGAAGCTCCTCTGGAAAAGGAAATGGCAACCCACTTCAGTATTCTTGCCTGGGAAGTCCCATGGACCGAGGACAGAGGAACCTGGTGGGCTACAGTCCCTGGGGTCACAAGAGTCGGACATGACTCAGCCACTGAGCCACCAGAGTTGCCAGATAATATACTCAGTGAAACACACTCAGTGAAATTGGAATTTCAGATAAATAACTGAGAACTTTTACTTTAAGTGTATCCTCACGTATTGCACGAGACATCCTTATACTTAAAAATATTTATTGTTCTTCTGAAATTCAGATTTTCCTGGGAGTCCTATATTTTTACTTGTGAAATCCATGTCTACTACCTAACACCCACTTCTAGAAACAGAGATGGGAGGCTGTAACCTGTATAAATCTGTAAGGTCATCATTTCAGGTCTGAGCCAAGAAGAGGTGAGACTTATACTAGTAGACCTTGGGAGGGTAACTACTTTGCCGCCAGCTATGGTGGGAGGTGAGAGTCTTTCTTTGTCTTGATATTACACTCCATCTTCCTACTCAGCCTATAAAACAAATAGGGGTACTGAGACATATTGGGCTCACAAAACTCAGTAGCTTTTGCATAGTTAGACCCTTCAGCATTGCCTTGGAAGTGGGAGCTGACTAGACAACCTGATTGTAGCCAACCAAGGCTCGCTGGAACCAGCTGTGTTTTTGAGGATGTGGAGTTTTAACTCGAGGGCATAGTGGGAAGGATCAGAGAGGAGAAACAGAGGCAGAGTCCTGGAGAGATCTGATTTCTGTGCAGGATTTAAGATGTTGAAAGCCGGGATTAAAACACTGCAGTGTGGCTGCATTGGCTGTGTCCACAGCGCTTTCTCTGACAGAGCTGGTCTTCATCGGGCACATCCAGGCATGGCCTCCCTACTTGTTTCCAGCAGGCAGACATTTCGATGGAGTCACTTGCCCTGCAAGATGTGACCTATTTTATGGACCACCCTTGATTTTAAAGGGTGCCAAGGTGGCAGATGGGCATGGAGAGTTGAGAACAAGTTCTCTGCCTCACCAGTATTTCCCCCAATTTTCTGCACGTTTGAGTCACGTGCAGAGGTTTTACCAGTCCTGCTGTCCTGATGTCATGGCTCAGACCCATCCGATCAGAAGGTCTGGGGATGGGGACCAGGCCTTGCTAGAAGATTCCAGGAGATTCCTGTGTGCAGCCACGTTTGCGAACCACCGGCCTATGCTCAACGCGCTTCTCCTGCTCCAGCAAATGCAATCTCAGCTAGACATCCATGGATCTGCCAGGGTGGGTGGTGGTGGGGGGGGATATGGAAAGTCGCCCTTCCTTGTCCGTCCAGGGGGAGGAAGAAGGGGGGCGGTCCCCTCAGGATAGAGTGGCATTGTTTTGTATCAGTTTCTGGCTTTCTAGCTTGGCTGGGTTGGCAGAACAAAGAAGGCTTCATGCAGGACAAAAGCGCACTGTTTCACCTAATGAGGAACAGTTGAGAGGTCTGGTGACAGCGCCCCATCAGTGAGGGACAGAGGGCGGCAGAAGAGAGAGGCTGTCGGGCCGCCTAATGAAGACCAGTTGAGAGGTGCCGGCCAGACACCAGACTCAGCTTTCTTTGTGAGGCCCCAACACTTGCCCCCCCACCTCTCCTGTCTCAAGAGGCTTGGCCCTGCTTCCAGAGGGAGAGAGAGACAGAGACAGGCTTAGATTCATCTGTCACGGTGACGGGTCCTGACCTCATGACCTCTTGAGCCGTGCCCTCCGGCCCCTGGATTTGACCTTTCCAAAGAGCCCCCGGTCCTCAGCCAGAAGGTCCCTATTGACTACCTGCTAGTGGCCACCTGCTGAAGCAGCCCCTGAGAAATGAAAGCCGGCAAATGGTCCACCCGGGACCCTTTGAGGCTTTGCCGGATGGAGTGCTGTGTGCGGGCCCCCGAACCAATCTCTCTAATTGTGTTGCAAGATGCCTTTCTACTTCTTTTTAAGGGCTTGGAGCTTTGTTGAACTTGGGGCTTGTAAAGAACAGCACCGTGAGACCAAGGAAGAGACAGAGTTGTTGGGAGGACCTCTGAAGTCCTCCTGCTTGCCTGAGGGTCTAGTGCAGGCAGGTGATCTGGCAGGATGTTCCTTTTGCAGGGCACTGGCTTCCAGAAACACAGCCACTCTGCGGTCTTTATTGGAACACTGTGCATCACTCCATAAACAGGCTGGTGTTTATCCAGACCCTTGAGTCCTTCCCTCGGTCATTGTAGAGATTGTACCACATGGAAACTGCCATTATTTTTTGTGATTAAGATGGTCAAACATTGGCAATTTCATAGCATGTAAGCTAATGAGGGGACTTCTGATGGCTCAGCTGGTAAAGAATCCGCCTGCAATGCAGGAGACCCTGGTTCGATTCCTGGGTCAGGAAGATCTCCTGGAGAAGGGAAAGGTGACCCCCTCCAGTATTCTTGGGCTTCCCTGTGGCTCAGCTGGCAAAGAATCTACCTGCAATGCAGGAGACCCTGGTTCAATTCCTGGGTTGGGAAGATCCCCTGGAGAAGGGAGAGGCTACCCACTCCAGTATTCTGACCTGGAGAATTCCACGGACTTCCATGGGGTCACAAAGAGTCAGACACGACTGAGTGACTTTCACTTTCACTTTCAAGCTAATGAGTGAATTGGATAAATTGGATCTTCTCTAAAAAAAAAAAGTAATATAGCAGTTACCTATTAACCCCCAAATTACAGGCTTAAAAGGGCAAACATTTATCATCTGACAGTTTCTGTCAGTTAGGACTTTGGGCTGCTTAGCTGGGTGAGTCTGGCTCAAGGTCTCTCTTGGGGCTGTTGTCAAGATGTCAGCTGGGGCTGCAGTTTCATGTGAAGGCTTGACTGTGGTCAGAGGAGCCACTTCCAAGATGGTTCATTCACATGGCTGTTGGAAGGAGCCACTTTCTTGCCTCAAGTGGACCCCTCTACGGGGCTGCTTGAGTGTCTTCATATCATGGCAACTGGCTTCCTTCCAAATTAATGATCCAAGAGATGAGGAAGCGGTATTGTCTTGTCTAGCCTTGGGAGTCACCCTCTGATGCTTCCACAATATCCTATTGGTTACGAAAGCCAGCCCTATTCAACGAGGAGGGGAACATACAAGTATGTGAATGGCAAAGGCCAAGAGTCTTGGGGGCCCATCTTGGAGGTTGGCTACCACAGAAGGACCTAGTTTCTTACCTTCTTCTGCAATGTAATGATTTACTGCTCCTCTGGTCACTTCCTCTCCCCACTTCCTGATGCATCTTCATGTTATTTGAAGGCTTAATCTCTCTGTCAGCTCTCTTCCTGTCTCCACTATGCTAAATGGGAGTCTGGGTTGCCCAAGAGCTTTTAAAACTTGTAGCTGGAGAAGTAGCAGGAATAGACAGTGTCAGCAAGCACAGACATCCTTTTCTGTTCAGCTGCCAGGGTTTTGGTGCCCAAATCCTTTTTTGAGAAAATTTCAAAGCTGACAAAGAGGACATTGGTATGGCATTTATTGTGTGATTAATTTATCAAATATAGTTAAGCCTCCCAAGAAACTCTAGCTTACACATTTTCCCACCAGCAAGCACAGAACAAGGTAGTGAAAGATGCTAATATTTATTGGGTGTTTACTGTGTGCTGGACCCTTGACTGAAGGCTTTGCCTGCCTTATCTCATTTAATTCTCATCATAACCCTGGACTGTTGGCACTACTATTATCTTAGTTTATAGAAAATGAGATTCAGAAAAGTTGGACTTGTCCACTGTCACATGGCTGTTTTGAGTGGTAGGATTTGAACGCCCGTATGTGACTTTGGAGTCTGAGCTTAGAACCATGATAATGAACCAGTTTGAATGAAGGGGAGGGAGGCTAGACTGGATGACCCTTCACATCCATTCCATACTGTGACTCAGGGATTTCAGACTTTGGTTCCTGCTGTGTCATGGCGGGTGAGCCTCTCCAGAAGCTGACTCTGAGATGAAGATTAGCATGCAGGAAGTTTACTAAGGAGATGTCTTGGGGCCAGTCACTGTAAAGGGAGGGTAGGGAACCAAGATTAGGTGGAGAAAGAAGCTGGGTTTTGATGTGAGCCCAGGAAGGGCCTCAGCCAGCCCATGGGGCATCTGGAGCTCAGATGGGTCCTTCACAGACGTCCCAGATTGGGGTGAGGAGTCTGGTCTCTTACACCCCGATGTGGATCAGTTACCTAGTGTGGGCTCTAGACCCTCTTCCATCTTGGAAATATCCAAAGAGGGCTGACTCCAGAGGACCATCTTTCAGCATCACTCCCAAGCAACAGTGACAATAAAATCCTTCCTTTATGAAGGGAGATCTAGGGGGTATGTCAGTCTTTGGTGTCAGTTTCTAATATAATTAAGAAAGTCTAAGTTTATAGACCCAGATTCACAGATGCACATACAGGCACATACATATACACACCTGCACTCATAATGGGCAATTCTAGGCAGCAGTAAAGAATAAATTCAGCTATAAAAACTAACTTGAGTGTTCAGAAAAAGGGACAAAATACATTTGAGAGCTTCACAGGAATTTCTGTCCTTTGCAGTGTCCAACTATCTGTGTTAAATCTGTCCACTTCTGCCCTCAGCATAGATATACCCAATCACCAAACAAAATATCTGTATATAACACTACTATGTTTAAAATGGATAACCAACAAGGTCCTACTGAAAAGCACAGGGAACTCTGCTCAATGTTATGTGGCAGCCTAGATAGGAGGGGAGTTTAGGGGAGAGTGGATACACATATATGTATGGCTGAGTCTCTTTACTGTTCGCCTGAAACTATCACAACATATTTAATTGGCTAAACCTCATTACAAAATAAAAAGTAAAAAAAAAAAGAATATCTATATACATGGTACATAATGCAGCAATGTATATGGAACACACACCTACTTACAGACACGATTTATTCACACACTACACTAACAAGTACCTACAATATCCGCACATGTGTTTGTAGATATGCATAGCATGTGTATGCCCATTCAGGGTTTCCCAGGTGGCTCAGTGGGTAAAGAATCTGCCTGTAGGTGCAGGAGATGTGGGTTCAGTCCCTGGGTCAGGAAGATCCCTGGTGGCGGGCATGGGAACCCACTCCAGTATTCTTGCCTGGAGAATCCTGTGGACAGAGGAGCCTGGAGGGCTACTGTCCATAAGGTTGCAAAGAGTCGGACACGACTGAAGTGACTGAGCGTGCCTGCACATGTGTCCCTTTAAACACAACACACAGCTACGTGCCCCCAACAAGCATACAGATGGTGGGGTTAGTCTGAAATCAGTGAGAAATATCTCTTAAAGATGAAATTATCTTTTTATAAAAATAAGAATATAGTTGATTTACAATGTTGTATTAGTTTTAGGTGTATAACAAAGTTATTCAGTTGTACACATTTATAGTTATACATATACATATGTAAATATGTACATATATTCTTTTTCAGATTCTTTTCACTTATAGGTTATCACAAGATATTGAGTGCAGTTCCCTGTGCTTATCTATTTTACATATAGTAGTATATATATGTTAATCCCAAACTCTTAACTTTTCCAAAATTATCTTCAACAAATTGATTAAATTACCACACTTTGAGAGACATATGGGGAACTAGACCAGTTTGGGGAACAAAAGAAGCACATTTTACACCTGAAGCCCTCCCTGCGTCATAAGATGTTCATTGAGTAAAATGGGTGTGCAGTGTTCAGTTTAGATTATTTACTTTATCTCTCTGTCTCTGTGTCTTGTCTCTGTTCTTTCCCCTATCTGTCTCATCCTCTCTCTCAGTAGTTGAATTAGTATCAGATGAGGATGAGATGGTTAGATAGCATCACTGATTCAATGGCCGTGAACTTGAGCAAACTCTGGAAGATAGTGGAGGACAGAGAAGCCTGGTGCAGTGCAGTCCAAGGGGTTGCAAAGAGTCGGACATGACTCAGAGACTGAATAACAACAAAATAGACACATGATGTTTCTGCACAACATCATGTTATTTAGACACACACACACACATCCACACACCAGTGATGGAAGAGAATTCCAGTAAAGATGGAAAGTCAAGAATTCCTGCCTTTCTGAGCCCAAACCAGCAAATCAGTGGAGAAGCATGCATAGCTGTGGACCAAAGGTGGTGGGTCTGCTGTTGTCCTCATCACTTCTGTATCAGGGTGCTGTGTCTACAAGCCTCATTGTCAAAGAGAGGGCAACGTGGAAAGAGATGACTAGACAGGTCTGGCAAAGGTCTCTGGAGTGATTGGCCATAGGTCTCTTATCCTGAAAGCAAACACTTTGTAAGTTTGGAGGGCCCCTATCAGATCTTGTAAGGTTACTTCTCACCATCACCCATAGTTGGAACAGAGCTTTCTTTTTCTGGTCTTCTTAAGCAATCAAGTCCTTCTTTCCCTTTCCCGCTGCCTTGAACCCTCTCTCTTGCTGCCTGCTCACCTTACATTGTTTTGAACTGACCATTCCTGTTCCCACCTGTCCAAGATCAGCCCTCTTCTCTCTCTGGAAGATCCCTCCTGACGGTGGGCTGCCCATCTGTGAGTTCACCCTTCATTTCTCATGCAGGGTTTCCTTCTGTTCCCAAGTCCCATTTCAGCGCCCCCCTTCTGCGTTCCCACAGCCCATAACTCTCAGGCCAGGGGATTAACGTGGTGATTTATCTGCAAAATTCCTTGAGTGAGAGATGAGGAGGGAGGAAAGCCCAGACAGACCTTTGTCCCTGAATATTGAGTGGCGATTCTGTACATTTAGCAAATGATAAAATAAGCTCTGGGGGTCTGGAATGGGGGGAGGTGACTGGATGGTTTGAGTCCAGTTAGAGGGTATTGTCAGTCTGGAAAGTTCCAAGATTTCCTCTCCATCCTCTGCCCGACCTGTATGTATAGCCTGGTCCGCTTTTTGTTAACAATGTAACTCTCAGATACATTCCCCTTCTGCATTCCTACAGCCCATAACTCTCAGGCCAACTCATCTACCTTCTTTCAAGACCCCCTCACCCCCATGGAAATACCTGGTGGTTATATTAGTAACCACTTGACCATACTTATAAACAGCCATGGACAAAAAGACCAAAGAAACTGTCTTCTTGTATCACTCATCAAGGAAGGGGTAAGAAAAAAAAAATAGGAAGAAGGGATAGAAACAGAAAGTGTGATCAGGACATCCTTGGTGGTCCAGGAGTTAAAAGGTTTCAATCACTGGACTTGGACCTAAGGTCCCACATACCGTCGAACAACTAAGCCCACATGTCACAACTAAGACTCAATGCAGCCCAAAATAAAATAAATAAAATACATAAATTTTTAAAAGTGTGATCAAAATCTCTTTCCCACCCAACTTCGGCCATGATGGTTACCATTTGTGATGAATATCCCTAAAGATTTCCACATGGATAACTCCATTCACTACCTGTTGTTCGTTCTGTCGTAGGTGCCTTTTCTACTAGCTGGGAAGGGCTAATGCAACAGTGTACCTTCTCCTCTGGCTGTCTCAGGATCCCATGCCATCTGTAAGTCAACCAGCCTAGACCAAAGGCATAGTTTGTTGCTGTAACATAAAAAAAAGGAGACCAAAGAATGTTTCCATTTTATTTCATTTTAGTCCTTTTCTTAATAATGGCATTTCAAGAGCTCTGGAACCTCAGT
Organism: Odocoileus virginianus; assembly: GCF_023699985.2. NCBI lineage: Eukaryota > Metazoa > Chordata > Mammalia > Artiodactyla > Cervidae > Odocoileus > Odocoileus virginianus. The sequence goes on along the minus strand of NC_069685.1, from coordinate 55,920,124 downwards.
GTGGAGGGAGGTGGCAATGCCCCTGGGATATGATAAAAATGCACAGGGAATGCTTGGAGGGAGATTGTGGCACCTGAATTGTGTGGTTCCTATATTAACGTATATGTAGAGAATCTAGAAAAATGGTACAGATGAACCTATTTGTAGGGCAGGAATAGAGACGCAGACATAGAGAACTGAAGTGTGGACATCGGGAGAGGGAGGGAGGGTGGGGTGAACTGGGAGAATAGGATTGACATATATATACACACTACTATGTGTAAAATAGACAGCTAGTGGGAACCTGCTGTAGTAGTGGGACCTCAGCTCGGTGCTCTGTGATGACCTAGGGGGTGGGGTGGGGATGGGTGGGAGGGGGGCAGGCTTAAGAGGGAGGGGTTATATGTATACATAGAGTTGATTCATTTCATTGTATAGTAGAAACTAACACAATATTAAGGTGACTATACCCCCATTAAAAAAAATAACAAATGTGCCAGTATTGATTTCTTACCTTGTGATAAAGGTACCAAAGTTGAGTTAGGTGTTAACAGTAGGGGAAACGGGTGAGGGGGACATAGAGAATGGTCTGTATTATCTTTTCAACTTTTCTGTAAATCCAAAATGATTCTAAAATGTAAAATGTAATATAAAAGCATTTGCGTGTATTGGTATCAATAAAAAAAGGCACCAAATAGAGAGCCTCTAAGAAAAGGTAAAGATCCCCTGGAGAAGGGAATGGCTGCCCAGTCTAGTATTCTTGCCTGGAGAATTCCACGGACAGAGGAACCTGCATGGGGCTGGGCTACAGCCCATGGGATTGCAAAGAGTCAGACAGGACTGAGTGGCTAACACACACACACACACACACACACACACACACACACACACACACACACACAAGAAAAGCTAAAGTGGATTTATTGGGAGAAGGGCTGAGACCCTGCCCAAGTCACCTGTGAGAAAAGGGTTATTCTGTTACTGCTGTTCATCTACCCAGAGGCTGGGGAGCTGGGGAAGCTGAGATAATGAAAGAGTACAAATAAACATGTGAGAGGAGAGAAATTGGTCAGGTGGTGATGGAAACACCCTCCCCCAGGCATCTTTGCTTCCTTCCAGCTGCTGGCTAAAAAAAGACTTGAGGGTGACATTCTATATTGAAGCTCAGAGTTCACTAAAGAGTCCTTGCCCCAGATTTTCAAATCCCCCATGGTTTACCCCTCTCTCCACTTAAAGCACTTCCTCAATGCCCTTTATTGCCTCTTTTTCAAAAGGGTGTCAACAGCCATTGGAGATCAATACACATTAGTCCATCTGTTTTCACTTTGAGGTGCTACATTCAGCATATGTCTTGCAGTTCTTCTGATTGATTACTTTGGAGCACCTCCATATTGCTTCTGAGTCGGAGTTCATTCTCTTGCCTTATCTGCAGTCGAAATTTCATTTGTAACCAACCAAATTTTTCATAAGATTTCTGGTAGAACATTGCTTCTCTTCGATGTTGCCCAAACCAGAGAAGAAGGTAGCATGCTCCAATCTTGAAGGTTCAAACCAGGAATATGCTGTCTGGTCCTTGACTTGGTTCATCTTTTTGGGTACCACGAGTATCCCAAAGTCCAGCCCAATGTACATCCATTTATTTACACAAGAGTCTGCAGAGCTGTTTTACTTTTTCAAACCAGATGCCAAAGCAACTAGCTGCATTTGGAAAAATGAACTTGTGTATAATGAAATCAGGAGGAGACTAATTCAGGTATGGCCCCACCCCCAATCCTGGGCCAATGCATTACTAGTTTTTTTTTTGTTTTTTTTTTTAGCATATGTGATCTTTGTTCCCTGACTAGGGATCAAACCCAGGGCCACTGCATGGGAAGTGCGGTCTCTAACTTTAGTCTTCACTGGGCCACCAGAGAAGTCCCACGTTGTGAGTTATAGACGAGCAAGCTCTGGAGGGCACCAGCCACTGTGTTCTGATAAACTGTATTTTCTATAGAAAATATAAAGGCATTTTGTAATAGGGACTGTCTCTTAGTGCTCTAGCCAATAATTCCTCACATCTGATGTGAGGTCAGATGACTGGGAACTGGGATATTTCCATGGTTGAGGTTGTGAATGCAAAAGTACAAATTACTGAAGGCTGACCAAAACCACATCATGAAACCCCTAATTACCCGTGTCCACTGAGAGAGGCATTTTAGCACAGATAATACAAAAATGAGTACCCAAGGTGTCATTTATCTTTGGTTTTGGATTATGTGCTATGACTGCTTCTTTTTGCATCAGATTTTCCGTGCTCAGTATTGTTATGATTATCATTATTAATTTTATGTAAAATCATAATATTTCAGAATTGCAGAGCTGGAAAGAATTTGGGGATTTGATAGTTTCAGGATTTTCAGACTGTGTTTAGTGAGGGTCCAGAGTTCTGGAGAGGATCCCTGGGAAGTAAGGGGAGGAAAAACAGGATGCAGGTCTCCCGTTGTACAGATAACAAACTGAGTCCCACAGAAAGGGTGAGAACTTTCTAGCTGGTTGGTGCTAGAGTTGCCCAGACCTGTGATCTTCTCTCACTGCAAAGAGAGAAATTCTTTTTTTATTCATCTTTCAGATTTGGCTTATTAAAATAATTTTTATCAAGTTGTTCTTGTCAGTTAATAAGAATTTGTTTTTCTTTTTACATAAATAGCTCTTTTTAGCATTATTACATTTTACTTAAAAAAACTTTTTTTGGCCACACCATGAAGCATGTAGGATCTTAGTTCCCTGACCATGTAGGATCTTAGTTCCCTGACCAGGGATCAAACCTGTGCCCCCTGCATTGGAAGCCTGGAGTCTTAACCACTGGACCACCAGGAAAGTCCAGGAGAAAATGGATTTAAGGAAGGAACAGAGGAAAAAAGAAGGAAACGAATACATATTTTCATCCTTATATCAGATCCTTTACATAATTTATTTCCTTAAATCTTTGAAACAATCCAGTGATGCTGGGATTATCACCTGCCTGCATGTTATAGACAGGAACAGTGGAACTTCAAGAAATGACAGAGTTTCTTGCCTAATGTAGAACAATCAGAAAGTGTCAGAGAGTGGATATCATGCTGCTTGTGCCAACCCAAGAGCTCGATCTTCCCAGGAGGGAACATGAAGAAAAATAACAGCCAAGGGAGGTGGCTCAATCCGATCCAGTAAAAATGGTGGCGCATGAAAGTCCAGGATGGATTTGTCAGGTGTGGCTCTGTGGGTGTCTTGGTGAAGAGAATGCACTGGCTGCCCAGTGCTTTGCTTTCCTTGTCTTTTTTTTTCAAGTTTTTCTTTCTTTATTTTGATGTGAACCATTTAAAAAATCTTTATTGAATTTGTTACAATATTGCTTTTTCTTTCTTTTTTCTTTTTTTTCTAATGTTTTGGTTTAATGACTACGAGGCTCATGGAATCTTAGCTCTCAGAGCAGGGATTGGAAGGTGAAGCCTTAATCCCTGGACCGCCAAACAAGTCCCTTCCTTGTCTTCTTTACAGACAACAGAGCACCCAGCAGAGATAAAACTCACTATGTACCAACCCTCAATGTACCCAACTAAGGAGCATCCAAAGACCAGTAAATTTCCTGTCTCCCAATTTGGCTGGGAATGTTTTTCTTGGATAATCACCCCATTTTTTTTTTCACTTCTTTTTCTCCCCTTGTAGCCCTTGGCATACTTCCATGCCACCCAGCAACTACAACAGAAGGGATATAAGATTTTCCCCTGAAGCCAAATTCCTTGGGTGTTAAAGTTGCATTGTTTTAAAAAGGTTGATGATGGCTTAGCCTCAGAAGAATAAATATGACACTATTCTTTGCTCCTTGCTAGGGAGGCACCTGTGGGGTGATGTCACCTGTCACTGGGAGACAAAGAAAGTCATGTTTGTTACTCTTTGAATGGTATCTCTGTAAGAGTCACTGACCTTGTTTGTTGAGGTCCAGCCTCTTGTCTAGCAGGTTGCGGCCTTTTTTTTTTTTTTTTTTTTTTTAAGGCTCTGTTCCAGATTTTTTTGTGAATGCCACCCTCTGAGATTTGGGGATTTAAGAGACCTGTTTCTAGTGGCTTCCATGATTTCATCTTTCTACCTGTTGCTCCTGAGAAAATGAGCTTCACATAGTAGAACAATTTATGATTCTGCCTAGCAGCTTTCATAGAAACAGGTGGCAAAGTGAAAGAGGATACATCTTTTCTCTTTTCACCTGGACCAGAAATTTCGGGCTAAGGAAATCATGAGCTTTTTTGTTTATCTGCTACCTTCTGTGAACTCTCGGTATATGAGAACTTGCTTTATACAAACCAAGAAAGCGATGTTAATTGTGAAGAATCTGATAAAGTTTTTTAAAAAGCACTACTACTCAACAAAAGACCAGTATTAAAATTGTGGAGGAGAAAATTCTAGAATTCTCCTTGGTGATGCCCTTTGATTCATGTGTAATCCTCATAGGTATTTGGTCTTGAATATTACAGATATTTATGGATTACCTACTACATGTTAGGGCTTTCCTGGTGGCCCAGACGGTAAAGAATCTTCCTGCAACATGGGAGACCCAGGTTTGATCCCTGGGTCATGAAGATCCCCGGGTCATGAAGATCCCCTGGAGAAGGGATTGGCTACCCACTCCAATATTCTTGCCTGGAGAATACCATGGACAGAGGAGCCTGGCGAGGTACATGGGGTTGCAAAAAGTCAGACATGATTGAATGACTAACACACACACGCTGCGTATTCAGTTCAGTTCAGTCACTCAGTAATGTTTGACTCATTGCAACCCCATGGACTGCAGCTCGCCAGGCTTCCCTGTCCACCACAACTCCAGCACTACTCACAATAGCCAAGACATGGAAACAACATAAATGTCCATCAACAGGTGAATGAGTAAAGAAGATGCGGTACATACATACAATGGAAGGCTCAGTTCAATTCAGTCATGTCCGACTCTGTGACCCCATGGACTGCAGCATGTCAGGCTTCCCTGTCCATCATCAACTCCCAGAGCTTGCTCAAACTCATGTCCATCAAGTTGGTGATGCCATCCAGCCATCTCATCTTCTGTTGTCCGCTTCTTCTACTGCATTCAATCTTTCCCAGCATCAGGGTCTTTTCAAATGAGTCAGTTCTTTGCATCAGGTGGCCCAAGCATTGGAGTTTCAGCTTCAGCATCAGTCCTTCCAATGAATATTCAGGACTGATTTCCTTTAGGACTGACTGGTTTGATCTCCTTGCAGTCCAAGGGACTCTCAAGAATCTTCAACAACACAGTTCAAAAGCATTAGTTCTTTGGCACTCAGCTTTCTTTATAGTCCAACTCTCACATCCATACATGACTACTGGAAAAACCATAGCTTTGACTAGATGGACCTTTATTGGAAAAGTAATGACTCTGTTTTTTAATATGCTGTCTAGGTTGGTCATAGCTTTTCTCCCAAGGAGCAAGCGTCTTTTAATTTCATGACTGCAGTCACCATCTGCTGTGATTTTGGAGCCCAAGAAAACAAGGTCAGTCACTGTTTCCATTGTTTCATCATCTATTTGCTATGAAGTGATGGGACTGGATGCCATGATCTTAGTTTTTTGAATGTTGAGTTTTAAGCCAGCTTCTTCACTCTCCTCTTTCACTTTCATCAAGAGGCTCTTTAGTTCCTCTTTGCTTTCTGCCATAAGGGTGGTGTCATCTGCACATCTGAGGTTATTGATATTTCTCCTTGCAATCTTGATTCCAGCTTGCGCTTCATCCAGCCTGGCATTTCACATGATGTACCCTGTGTATAAGTTAAATAAGCAGGGTTACAGTATACAGCCTTGATGTACTCCTTTCACAATTTGGAACCAGCCACTTGTTCCATGTCCCGTTCTAACTGTTACTTCTTGACCTGCATGTAGGTTTCACTACATATTAGGCAGTGTGATGGAAGTACAAGAGCAAACCAGACAGATGTTGTTTCTTAGGGAATTGGGGAGTTGACAGGTCATTGGGAAGGAGAGACATCCAGAGAGTATTTAATAAATTCAGTCCAATGAAGAAGAAGGGTGTATCACTGGGAGGGAACTTGTAAGAGGGAGTCTTAACTTTGGGGATCAGGGAAAATGCCCTGTGTGAAGTGACTCTGAATTCCTTGCCACCATGTCCTATTTCTCCAGTCTGCTAGACCCAAGCTTAAATGGTGTCATCTGAAAGTTTAATTCTCTAACCTAGAAGATTCCATGACCACGATAAACACTGTTAGCTCCGGATCATCCGTCATGTCTTGACACTCAGAGGTGATGTCAAATCTCTGATAACAAATCTTCTTTGAAGTTTGCTTCCCATCCTAACATGATTGTTGAGTCTAGATGTATCCTTCTATTCTTTATGCGAGTATTCAGTGATGGAGGGAGGCATGTGTCCTTTTTTTTTCTCTATATAGCTCAGATCTTCATTACAAAATGATAGCTGTGATGAAGCCTATTAACTATTCTGTCTCGTAGTAGGTTTAGGAGCTGTTAGAATCTCTGAACAGTCTTCTCACATTTCTACAGATTTATGAGAAGAAAGGGAGAAGGCGATGGCAGCCCACTCCAGTATTCTTGCCTAGAAAATTCCGTGGACAGAGGAGCCTGGTGGGCTGTGTCCATGGGGTCGCGTAGAGTCGGACACGACTGAAGTGACTTAGCAGCGGCAGCAGCAGCAGTGTGAGAAGGAAGGATGGAGACTTTTATCATCACTGTTATCAAAAAGGAAAAATAAAAAGACTTAGCTCCTCATTCTCTAAAACATTTAAGAGTTTGAATAGCCATAATTAGGTTTTTTTAAACCAAGAATTAGTTGATTATGACCAAGTGTATCCCAAGGATCATATGACAAACATTTGTATCAAACATCTATATGTTTTTAGGGAAGGTGTCTCTTCATTTTTATACTTTAATTATTTAATTTGTGAAACCAGAAGGTGAACTAGATAATCTCAAAGTTTATTTCTACTCCTAAAATTTCTAACTGATGTCTTAGACCTTAAAACATCTTATGATATTCAGATTTTATAAGATCTAGCCCACAGTGGGGGGTTGGGCTTTCCTGGTAGCTCTGCTGATAAAAAGTCCACCTGCAATGCAGGAGATCCTGGTTCCGTTCCTGGATCGGGAAGATCCCCTGGAGGAGGGCATAGCAACCCACTCCAGTATTCTTGCCTGGAGAATCCCCAAGGACAGACGAGCTTGGCAGGCTACAATCCATGTGGTCACAGAGAGTCGGACATGACTGAGACTAACCACAGTACAGCACAGCCCGTTGAGGACTTCCAAAATGGTCTTTGCTATCTAACACCAGCTAAAGCAACTGGGTGAACTTTGAAACATGACCCGAAATAGAGCTGCAGAGAAAATCCTTCAGCTCTAGGTAGGTACCATCTTGTTTTCGAAGACTAAGGAAGTCTCTGATCATCTGGAGTGTGAGAATATTCTGGAAGCTGGTTTGAGAGATTGGTAAGGCAATGTAGAGCAAGAGAGATAAGAACCTGCCAACGAATGTGCAAATAATGGACTGATTATCTCAATGAGTGGAGGGATAGATGAGGAAGTCTTCATCTCTGACCTGGGGGTGGTGATTCAATCACCCAAGTGGAATTCAGTGAGGAAATCCATCTCTACTAAAATAGATTGAGTGCTGTAAATGGTAGAAGCTCTAGGTTCAAGTCCTGCACCCTCCTGCCATATATACTTACTTGCCACATGGTTTTGATGGCTTTAAATAGCCTCTTTGACCTTCAGATTATTCAACTGGTAAATTGTTTTGGTGTGAGGATGCAATGAGACCCTACATTTATGAATTATTGCAATTATATATAAGCGTGTGTGCTCCATCATGTACTACTCTTTGCAACTGTTTGGACTGTAGCCCTCCAGGCTCCTCTGTCCATGGGACTTTCCAGGCAGGAATGCTGGAATGTGTTGCCATTTCCTCTTCCAGGGGATATTCCTGACCCAGGGATCAAATCCACGTCTCTTACATTGGCAGGCAGATTCTTTACCACTGAGCCACTGGGAAAGCCCTCATTGGCTCATAGGACATGCTCAATAGAAGTGATGAATCTGGTTAGAATAATGATTTCTTCACCCAATTCGCTGAAAAGCAGGTGGTCCACTTGATAGTAAAAGTCATCAAGAATGTGGGTAGCTAGTACTTGTTTTGCAGTCTGTAATTTGGAGAGAGTTTTTCTCATGTCTCCCAACAGCATTTTGCCTTTTTTTCCCCCCTCCAGTCTCTTTTTCACCTCTCTTTAGAACTTCTGCACATGCTGCTCCCTTCACCTGAGATACTCCTCCCTCACTTCTTCTACACAGTATACTCCTATTTTTTATTTTATTTTTCAATTTTATTTTATGGCCACATCAGGCAGCATGCAGGATCTTAATTCCCTGACCAGGGATAGAACTTGGACTCCCTGCAATGGAAATGTGGAGTCTTAACCACTGGACCACAGGGGAAGTCCCAGTACAATTCTACTTTTATTTTCAGGGTAAGTAGCTCTATCTTTCTCCAGGCTTCCTCTCCTGCCCTCCCCCATCGAGCCTGGATTACCACCCTCACTGGTCTCCTGCACCCTATACGCACCCATCCATGCGTGCTCAGTCGCTCAGTTGTGTCTGACTCTTTGTAACCCCATGGTCTGTAGCCCGCCAGGCTCCTCTGTCCTGGATGTTCTCCCAGGCAAGAATACTGGAGTGGGGTGCCATGCCTTCCTCCAGGGGGTCATTTCCGACCCAGGAATTGAACCTACATATCCTGCATTAGCTGGTGGATTCTTTATCGCTGAGCTACCAGGGAAGCCCTCTAATGCTCACCCACCTCACTTCTCAACTATCTCACTGTTGGGTCCTCAGCACCCAGCCCAGTTTGGAAACAGTCCAGACTCTCAACACTCATCTGCTGGTTGAGTGAAGAGGGCGCAGATGAATAGGAGTTCTGGGCACCACAGCGAGAGTGTAGGGAAGTGATGACAAAACAGCGGCCACAGATTGGTCAGACGGGGAGCCGAGATTGCCTGGCCTGCTGACTTCTGTCATGTCATCTCTCCAGTGGGCCCTCCGGCGAAGGCTCCATTGCAAGTCCTGAGCTGTCTTGCCATTGCAAGTGGAGCAAGTCCCCGGCCCACCCGGAGGAGGCCAGCTTCCTCTAGCTCTCTGTCTGCAGCCTTCCCCCCACTTTCCTTTCTGAGGCTGTCTGCTTGTGGAGTCAGGAGGGGACTGTCTGCACCTTCTGCGGAGACAACAAGGGAACATGACGTTTCACTCTGGCCCCAACCCCAAGCGTCATTGGTGTTGGCTGGCGATCAAAGCCGCCGTTCCATTTTTAACCTTCGTCAGGCCCCACCTCACCCTGAGCATGTGTTCCCGACATTTCATTGTGTGCCAGGGGGATAAACAAAACCCACTCCCTGAGTCCAGCGGAGGATGCCTTCAGGGGAACACTGAACCCAGCTGAGGCAGATAAGTGACTTTTCCACCCGGAGCCCCCCTTGAGTGCTGTGGTTTTTTCCTGAGCTTACATGACACCGCGTAAGGGAGATGGATGGCTTTATTTTTGTGCAGAACAAATCTACAGATGGTGACCCCCGACCAAAAAAAAAAAAAAAAAAAAAAAAAGCAGAGGCCGGGAGGAAAGTCAGAGAAGTCTATTTCAGACTTTCCTCTTTCTGTCTCCACGTCTCCGAACTCACATCTCCTGAGTCTCCTATAAGTGTCTCCATCGGTGATTATCAGGGCATATTGACAAGAGATGATTTGATTTTCAAATGAATCCAGATAACAAATGAATATATGTTTTTAGAATTTTCAAGCAATTAAGAATAAATAGGAGGAAGAAAGGGGCTTCCTTGGTGGCTCAGCAATAAAGAACCTGCCTGCAAAGCAGGAGCCGCAGGAGACGCGGGTTTGATCCCTGGATTGGAAAGATCCCCTGGAGGAGGACATGGCATCCCACTCCAGTGTTCTTGCCTGGAGAATTCCACAGACAGAGGAGCCTGGTGGGCTATAGTCCTTGGGGTCACAAAGAATCAAATATGACTTAGCAGCCGAACAACAAACAATACTATACATAGTACTATGGTATAAAAAGCATAGTTCACACTATACATGCAAACAGGATCAGACTCTTCATGGTGTTTCACAAACTGCTTTTTTTTTCACATCCTTGATGTCTTTCCATGTGTGTGAATTTAGAACAAATTCATCGCATTTCACAGCTGCCAAGTAGCCATTTGTGTAGCTCTGTTATCACTTACTTAACCAGTTCAAGAGAGCTGGTTTGAAATCCCCACCTTAAAGCAAGCTCATACTTTATTTTTATTCTTATGACGTTCCCTCTCTGCTGTCTTGACCCAGCTGAGGTCTTAGTTTTCTGCTTCCTCGATTGCTACCTTCTCAGCACTAAGATGGTGGATGCACACTGGCAGAAATCCATTTGGACTTCTCCATTATGCTTTAGCTTGGAAAAGCAGCCTATTTTCCTTGGGCTTCACCCCCATAATGTGTTTCCACATTTGTTTCTTTGTGGTGGCAATTATTACATCAGTCTTTCAAGGGATGGGGTCTGGAGATTCATAGTTTCTTTTTTTTAAAAGATTTTTTTTTTAATGTGGACCATTTTAAAATTATTGAATTTGTTACAATATTGCTTCTGTTTTATGTTTTGGTTTTTTGACCACGAGGCATGTGGGATCGTAGCTCCCTGACCAGGGATGGAACTCCCACCTCTTGCATTGGATGGTGAAGTCCTAACCACTGGACCACCAGGGAAGTCCCCATAGTTTCTAAAGAGCTCTTTGTGTGTCTAATGGACTTCTAGAACCAAGAAATGTGAAACGGCATGGAAAGAAATGACCTCTGTTGTCCAAAAGGACCAAGATCTCATTCTATCTCTGACTTTGGGAAAGCGACTTTTCAGTTCAGTTCAGTTCAGTTGCTTAGTGGTGTCTGACTCTTTTCAACCCCGTGGGCTGCAGCACGCCAGGCCTCCCTGTCCATCACCAACTCCAAGACTTTACTCAAACTCATGTCCATTGAGTTGGTGATGCCATCCAACCATCTCATCTGTCATTCCCTTCTCTTCCCGCCTTCAATCTTTCCCAGCATGCAGGTCTTTTCAAATGAGTCAATTCTTCACATCAGGTGGCCCAAGTATTGGAGTTTCAGTTGTAGCATCAGTCATTCCAATGAATATTCAGGACTGATCTCCTTTAGGATTTACTGGTTGGATCTCCTTGCAGTCCAAGGGACTTACAAGAGTCTTCTCTTTTGAACCACAGTTCAAAAGCATCAATTCTTCGGCTCTCAGCTTTTTTTATGATCCAACTCTCACATCCATACATGACTACTGAAAAATACATAGCTTCGACTAGACGGACCTTTATTGGCAAAGTAATGTCTCTGCGTTTTACCTTGCAGGAAAACGCAGTTTCATTGTCTGCAAAATTGGGAAAATTATAACCGAAGTGACCTTGCAGGATTATTCTGAAGATGAAAGTAAGTGTGAGGGACACAGTTGTTGCTTAATAATACCAGCTTTTTTTATTTTCTGAGAAGTGTTGGAAGTAAGAGATGGTCCATTTCTGGGTTTGAATCTGAACCTCACCTCTTTTCAGATAACTGGATAACTAACTAACCCCTGTGAGTTTCCATTTCTTCATCTGTAAATTGGAGCTGAAATAGTCATCAAAAATTATTGTCAGATATATTGAAGACTTCCCTGATAGTCTGGTGATTAAGACTTCAGGCTTCCAATTTAAGGTACTTAGGTTTGATCCCTGGTTGGGGGGCTAAGATCCCGCATACCTGGCGCCACAGCCAAGAAAACAATTTAGAATATATTGTATAACACAGGGAATATAGCCAGGATTTTATAAAACTATAAATTGAGCATAACCTTTAATAATTGTGAATCACTATTTTGTACACCTGTAAGTGACATATACAGCAGCTACACTCCAATAAAAAATTCTATCACAAAGCTTACAAGTAGTGTATATAAAGGACCTAGTTCAGGCACTCAAATGGTAGCTGTTCTTACAGTTTACTTCATTCTAATTCTTCTGTTTTCACTCTAGGCAGGGATTGAATTGTCTACTATTCCCACACCTGTGGCCGTGCTTTCCCGGCTTTCTTGCTTGAAGAAGATGCTTATTTATATGTAGAAAATATGGAGACAAAAGTCAGAAACTTCATTCTAATCCTGCCTTTCCTATTTACTTCTCATATGACCTTGGACAAGGCACTTGGCCTCTTACTTTTGTTATTTCTAAATTGTGCCATTATTTGTAATACAAACAACATCGTGTTTCCTTGATACTTAACAGTTTATGAATCATCTTCATAGTCCTTATTCTAGGTCAACTTCCCAGCCAGTGGGTTGAAGATCATAAATACACATTCAACACATCAACATTCTATCAAATTTGGAGCCCCTTTAAAAAATAAAATCTTTTTTTTTAGGAAGCAAGTTTGGGCAGAGGGGTGGGAATGGGTGTTAAGATTTCCTGAGCTACTCAGAGTATTTGCTTCTTCATTCATTCAACAAACATTGTGTAATTGCTTGTAATGTGCTTGCTCCTGTACTATGATTTGAGGATAAAAGAAGACATTATTGTCATTACTCTTGGGAGTTTCTTTGTAGAATGTACAAAGAAAGATGTACATGGAAACATTTAATATACTGGAGTGGCAGCAGGTAGTCTGACTGAGGTATGCTGGGTGGGGGAAATGGAGGAGTGAATACTTAATCCTGCTTGCAAGGCTGGGAGTTAGGGGTGGTGTTGAGAAGAGGTTTTAAGCCAACGATGTCCTTGGATTCGTTGTCAGTGATCGAGTTCACTGGATCAGGATGGGGTTGATGGGCATGATGGGGTCAGGAAGAGAGCTTAACGCTTCCCTGGTGGCTCAGATGGTAAAGAATCTGCCCAATGCAGAAGACCCAGGTTCGATCCCTGGGTTGGGGAGATCCCTTGGAGGAGGACATGGCAACCCGCTCCAGTATTCTTGCCTGGAGAATTCCATGGACAGAGGAGCCTGCTGGGCTACAGTCTATGGGGTCGCAAAGAGCCAGACATGACTGAGTGACTTTCACTTTCACTTTCATCAAATGTTTAAAGTCTTATAGGCAGGATCCATTATGGCATCTTCAAGATACTCCAAGAATATGGAACAATATATGAGAACAGGAGATAAAGTCAGAGTATTCAGTGGGGCAGAGCTTGAGAACCCTGTGCTCCCTTATAAGGGACCCATCTCTTCTGAGGACAACGATGGGCTTCACATGGGTGGGCCACATGGTGGCCCCAGTTGTGTTTCTCAATGATGAGATTTGGTAGTGACCCAGTTTGGGTTCTCAAGAATGCAGAGCCTGAGGCAAGGCTTTGGGTGGAAGGGATTTCTTTGGGGTGTGAACCCAGGAAAGCACTGGGTGGGGGTGGGGAATTGAGTCAGGGTAGGAGAGAAAGCCAAGGAAAGGTGCCCTACAGGGCAAATGGGGTTCCATGCCTCCAAGCCTGTGAGAGACATTGTGGACATCTCAGGCTTTTCCACCGTGAGTGAGGAAGCTGGGTGTTTATCCATCACCTCCTCCCATCCCGGGATGTGGGATGCTCCTGGGGCATCCACTCCCTGGCACTTCCTGTATGTCCCTCCTGGGCTGAGCATACTCTAAGTCAGAGAACACTCTTGGACAGAGTGATTGGATGGTTCAGGTAAGAAACTAGGTATAAGGACTGTCCCTGAAGCTTCGGATAGTTTCTTTTCTTTCTTTTTTTTTAGAGTAATCAATCAAAGAAATTTATTTGTTTATTTCTTTATACTTTTTATTGAGAGCACCATTTTAAAAAAATTGAAGTATAGTTGATTTACAATGTTGTGTTAGCTTCAAGTGTAAAGCAGTGACTCTATCATAAGTGTGTGTGTGTGTATTCTTTTATAGATTCTTTCCCCTTATAGATTATTACAAGATATTGAGTATAGTTTCATGTGCTATATAGTAGGTCCTGTTGGTTATCTATTTTATTTATAGTAGTGTGTATCTTGGAGAAGGAAATGGCAACCCACTCCAGTATTCTTGCCTGGAGAATCCCAGGGACAGAGGAGCCTGGTGGGCTGCCGTCTATGGGGTCGCACAGAGTCGGACATGACTGAAGTGACTTAGCAGCAGTGCGTATCTGCTCATCCCAAACTCCAAATTTATCCTTTCCCCCTTTCCCCTTTGGTAACCTTAGAAAACATGTTTGTTTTCTATGTCTATGAGTATATTTCAGTTTTGTAAGTAAGTTCCTTTCTATCATTTTTTTAGATTTCACATAGAAGCAATATCACATGGTGTGTGCCTTTCTCTCTCTGACTCACCTCACTTAGTATGATAACCTCTGTCCATCCATGTTGCTGCAAATGGCATTATTTCACTCTTCTCTGTGGCTGCACAGTATTTCATTGTATATATATATGCCACATCTTCTTTATCTATTCATCTGTTGATGGACCTCAAGATTGTTTCCAAGCGTCGGCTATTGTAAATAGTGCTGCAATGAACATTGGGGTGCATGCATCTTTTTGAATTATAGTTTTCTCTGGCTGTGTACCCAGGAGCGGGATCATTGGATCATATGGTAACTGTACTTTTAGTTTTCTAAGGAATCTCCATACTGTGAAAAGAAACACTAAATCCTGATGGCATCATTTGAGCATCAGGATCCAATCATACCTAAAGACCGACAGCTCTACTCCTAGACATTTTTATGAGAATTATTTTTATTTCCTTAAGTCTGTTTGAGTGCTGAAGAATTGATGCTGGGAAAGATTGAACCACGTGCTGTGGTTCATGGGGGCTTGCAAAGAGTCGGACATGACTGAGCGACTGAACTGAACTGAACTGAACTAAGTCCATTTGAGTTGAATTTCTCTCCCTTGCAAACATAAAAACCCAAATTAATATTGTCTTTGGGGCATAGTAGGATCTCTTTATCTAGGGGATAGGCATCTAAGATACTAGGATTCTGAACCATCCAAATAATAATAACTAAAACCTCAGCAACAATTTATTGAAGGCTTTCATACAGCACATAACTAACTACATCCAGAGGCACTATTATCAATCCCATTTTATAGATAGATAAGTCGAGGCTCAGAAAGGTTAAGCAACTTGCCCAAAGTCACACAGCTTGTGAACGACCAGCAACCACACTCCTGTTTTCTGTCTCTCGACTCTGCCTTGTCAATGTCAGCTTCCCACAGTTCCTTCCTGAAGCATTGGAAGTCCCCTACTGAATAGACTGAGATGAGTTGAATTTTTCTAAACACTCACGGAGCATCTGTAGTGTCACTTCATTACCAAGGTGTTAGCAGAGGTCAACAAACAGACAAGAGAAAGGTCGTGCTCTCGCTCAGAGCTTTTAGCTCTTCTTCCCTCCCAGCCAGTCTGCTAGCGTGCCAGCGTGGCTGGGAAAATGGCCTGTCACCAGATACTCTGTTCATCTCCGGGTTTCTGTATACAATCTTATTTCCTGTCCTGATTGGAACCTCCATCAGGGGGGCTGTAACAAAGTCTGCCCTATAAAGTATATACACACAAACGCTGTCTCTGGAGCCCCCAGAATCTAGACTATCAGGTGTACTTATCCAAGTATCTCCTAAAGCTTTGAAACATTTATCCTATTTGCTCCTAAATTCTGCATAACCTCATGCAAAAAGCAGAGAAAGAGCCCTGGTCTTGCGGCTTTCGGAGATGAAAGATGTTGATAGCACAGAGTGGCGCCCAGCCATTGAAAGTCTAACAGCCATCTAACTAAGCTGCTGCATCTGAGAGATACAGTTAAATACCAGGCAGTGTCCTCAATCTGACACTGAAATCAGAGATATTAAAACCATTTGAATATTAAAAAAAAGAGAAAACATTCTGAGTCCATCCAGTGTTAAAGGTCTGCTAATAGTTTCAAGGGCTGCTTAGCACAGGGAACTCTGCTCAGTACTCCGTGATAACCCAAATGGGAGAAGAATTTGATAAAGGATAGATGAATGTGTTGGGCTCCCCAGGTGGCTCACTGGTAAAGAACACACCTGCCAGGGCAGGAGACGTAAGAGACATGGGAGGAAAGCATGGCAGCCCACCCCAGGATTCTTGGCAGGAGAATCCCGTGGACAGAGGAGCCTGGTGGGCTGCAGTCCATGGGGTCACACAGAGTTGGACACGACTGAAACAGCTTAGCACACACGCTTGCACATACATGTGTAGGTACAACTGAATCACTTTGCTGTATACCTGAAACTAAGACGTTTTAAATCAACTATATTCTGATATAAAATAAAAACTAAAAACAAACCAAAACCAAAATCAAAGAAAGCCCACTCTTCTAGTCCCCAGTTTAGTTTTAGCTGTTTTCTGAACTCTGCTCAAGCAAGAAGAAAGGTGGGTGGAAAGGGCATACCTCTGTAAAAATGGGGATATAGCGACGAACTGAGACCCAGCTGGTCTCTCGCAGGAGACTGCAGGGTCTTCTGTGACCTAGAGATTGAATAAAGGGGCTGGGATTTTCCCCATGTTTGTTCTCAGGACAAGGGCAACCAGAGGGGGGAAAATATAGAAGAGGGTTTAGATGATTCGGAAGCCGGAGTTAAAGTCTCATCTGTGCTACTGGTTGGCCTTGAATAGGTTCTTCTCTTTCTCAGTTTCCTCCTCTGCTATAACCAAACTGGACTGGTAGCTCCAAAAGGCCATCACTGAACCCCCGTGTTAGAATTACCAGGGCCAAAGACATGAAAATGCAGTTTCCCAAGCACTAGCCTAAAGGTCAGAATCTCCCACCCAAGTGCTGTGAACCTATATTTTTAGCAGGCTTCTTCAGGTGATTCTGAGTCAAAGTCAAGTATGGAAATCACCCGAGTAGCTCGGCCCGTGGTCCCTCCCAGCTTCAGCATTCTCTTAGGATGTTTTCGGGACAGATGTCTGGGTGTTCTGTTCTCTGTTGGAAGAGAGACAAGGGTTCTTGGGGGCCCTGAGTGAAACAACCCGATCAGCTTTCTCAAACCAGCCACATGGAAAATAAGCTGGAGGATCTAGAGACTTCGGGCTTATCATTTAAAGAAGAACTCAAGGACTTCCCTGGTGATCTAGTGTTAAGAATCCACTTGCCAATCAATGCAAGGGACATGAGTTCCATCCCTAATCGGGGAAGATTCCACATGCCCTGGGCAACTAAGCCTATGGCACTGCCACTACATGCTCTAGAAGGCGTGTTCCACAACGAGAAGGCTCTGCACAGCAACCAGAGTAGCCCCTGATGGCC
Organism: Odocoileus virginianus; assembly: GCF_023699985.2. Taxonomy (NCBI): domain Eukaryota; kingdom Metazoa; phylum Chordata; class Mammalia; order Artiodactyla; family Cervidae; genus Odocoileus; species Odocoileus virginianus. The sequence continues at coordinate 55,902,833 of NC_069685.1, read as the reverse complement.
ACAACTAGAGAAAAGCCCCCACGCAGCAGTGAAGACCCAGCACAACCAAAAGCAAAGAAAGGAAGAACTAAGCCCCATTTCTAGATTAGCTAGACAAGGGCACTAGATGTCAATACTTGTTGGGCACTTACTCTGGGCGACACACTTCACATGGATTACTCTTTTCAAACTCCCCATCCTAGAAGTTAGACGCTATTATTAACATCCTTATATTACATCTGAGGGGATGAAGACTGAGTCATTTCCTCCAAATTCCAGAGCTAAGAACTGTGGCAACTATAATCACAAACCCAAATAGTCTAATTCCTGATGCTGAGCATTTTATAACCATACCCCCAGGTTGCTACTGCTGTCACGACCATTTGTGATTGATTTAACATCTGCCTAGGTGGCTCAGGCGGTAAAGAATCCCCCTGCAGTGCAGGAGACCTGAGTTTGATCCCTGGATCAGGAAGATCCGCCGGAGAAGGAAAAGGCAACCCACTTCAGTAGTCTTGCCTGGAGAATTCCATGGACAGAGGAGCCTAGCAGGCTAAAATCCATGGGGTCGCCAAGAGTCGGACACGACTGAGCGACTAACACTTTGACATGTGCCTGAAATCTTGCAAAGTCTTTATGCTTATTGACTGTTTATGAAAACCTTGTTGGTACTGTTTTTTTTTTCTCATTTTAAGGATTAAGAAATTAAGGCTAAGAGTTCTTTTCTCTATTGTACCCAGACTTACATAGACGTTGTCCTTAAATATGTACACTTGGTGGAGAAAGTTCACCCATTACATAAATGTCAAGAGGGACGCATGTACATATGTGTGTTTGTGTCTGCAGCCCTATTATAAAACAACCCTTTGTGTTTAAAGGGATGGACTTTGCATTGTCTAGGATGGTTGAGAGGGTGCAGACTCCAGTCTTTAATTCCCTTTTTGTAAGAAGTGTTGTCCAAACAAAATAAACAGAACTTCTAATGGCTCATTGTGTTGCTGGCCTGAGCCATCTCACACGTCCAGCCTCTGTCATTCCATCTGGAAGCTGCCCCTTTACTAAAAGGAGCTGGGGACATTAGCAGTGGAATATATATATATTTTAATTATAGAAAGGGATTGTTTAGACCGATCTCAGGACCATAACATGGAATGATAGAGTGACAGGTTGGGACTGATTTTGCTAGACCAAGAAAGGTCTGATTTCGTGATGGTTTTGGTGACTGCTTCTCCATCACTTTTAACATTAATGCTGAGATATATAGTGGAATGGGAAGTAGTGGGATTTGATCACTCTTAGCTTCAGTTTACCATGACCAGGACTCATGTCAGGTTTGTTTGTGTGCAACAAACCTTTGTTTTGGCGCAAGACTGAAAATGGGGGACAGGAAAGTGTGCTGGGCTGAGTCTGGGCTTTTGTTCTCTCTGCAAACAGAAGGTAGGTGACTGCTTGCCACCCTGGAAGTCTCAGCCTGTCCATCTGTACAATAGGATGACTGGGTGGGAAGATTCCCAAAGTCAGGCTGTTTTTGGCTAGAGACCTGGGGGTACAGTAAATGCAGCCACAGTCATCACACCTGGTTTGCAGGCAGATGCAGTTGAGTGACTAGAGTACAGGACATGGATAAAAAAACCTGTCTCTAGCCTGAATGGGAGGGAAGTTTAGGGGAGAATGGATACATGTATATGTATGGCTGAGTCCCTTTGCTGTCCACCTGAAACTATCACAGCATTGTTAATCAGCATAACTCCAAAATAAAATAAAAAGTTAAAGTAGTAAGAAAAAAAAGTATACCTGCCTTTGCCACCATCCAGCTGGATGACCTTGGGCAAGTCATTTACCTCCCTGAGCTGTTTCCTCATGGCATGGGGCTTACACCGGAATACTTTCTGGATGAACAAACCCTGGAGCGCTTGTTAACAACTCAAATCCCTGGATCCCTTCCCAGATCTGCTGAATCTGAATCTCTTGGAGGGGAGAAGGAAGGAAGGGGATATGCATTTCAACAAAGACCCCCAAGGTGATTCTTAGGCACACCGACATCAGATAATGTGTTAAAGTGCCTCACAATTTTTAAGTGAAGGCTCCAGGCATGATTGATGACTTTCATGAACTCATGCTCTAAAAACACCCTTGATTTCACCTACTTGGCTCCATTGAACAGTGCCTTATTGCACCTGTAGATTTTTTCTTTATTTATAAATATATGTTTGTGTGGGTGCAGACATGCACATACACATATATTCAAATACATATATCTTAAACTCTGTTTACTGACTGAACACTTATCCTGTACCAAATTTAACTTATAGAACCTCACTTATTCTTACAAGCACCTTAGGAACTAAGGACTGACTATTTACTTATTTACTTAAATAGTTATTTGTATTTTTTATTTATTTGACTGTGTCAGGTCTTAGTTGCAGCATGCAAACTCTAGTCGTGGCATGAGGGATCTAGTTCCCTGACCAGGGATAGAAGCCAGGTCCCCTGCATTGGGAGCTCAGAGTCTTAGCCACTGGCCCACCAGGGAAGTACCAGAACTAAAGACTATTTAAAGTAAGGAAAGTGACCTTCAAGGAAATTAAAAAGCTTGTTTGGGATTGTGCCCTACGTAAGATATGGAGCTGGATGTGAACCCAGATGCATCTGACTCCAAAGCCTATTTAATACACAACCTCCTGCTCTTTCTTAACCAGGGCTACCATGAAGAACTTCTTCAGGGGTAGGGGGCGCCGTTCATGTAGAAAATAACATAAACGGTGCCCTCTGTCCCCCAGAGTTCTGAATCAAGGATGTCCCTCAACCCTCTATTCCTCTTCTCTGCATCCTTCCCTCATCTTCTTCCAGTCTTAGCTAAAATCTCCTTACTTCTGGCTAGAATAATCTAGTCCTGAGTGATAACATTTTTATTCTCTACTCCATCTTCACATGTGACATTAGCAACTGTCATGCTTGTGGGGATAGACTGAGAGTTATCTCTACCTCCCTCCCACCCCCACATTTTTTAGGGTATAATTCTTTTGTTTCAGTTATCTATGGCTGGATAACAAAATGCCCAAAACTCAGTAGCTTGAAAACAAAATTTGTTACATTTTTAAAATATTTTGCAGACTGGGAATGTGGGCAGGGCTCAGCTGGGTAATTCTTCTGTTCCTTGCAGCATTAACAGGAGTCACTTGGGGTGGTCTAGAGCAGAGATCAGGAAACTATGACCTGCAGGCCAAATCCAGCCTGGCAACTGTCTTTGTAAATAAAGTTTTATTGGAACCCAGCCTTGCCCATTCTTTTTTTTTTCCTTTTCAGATTTAACACTTTAATTTCTATTTTTCCAGTTTAAAAGGTAAAACGTCCTTGTAAAGATCAAGTAAAATATATATGTAAAACAGAGATAATGAAATTGTTGCACATGTCCTTCATCTGGAAAATCTGTGGAAATATTCTTTGTTTATAGCTTTGAGAGCATTCCTTCAGAGAATTTTCTTTGGGGATACACACATTTATTTCAACGAAATAGAGAGACAGTACTAAAAATATATTTATTATTCTGCATGTATTTTTCTAATTCATAGGCTTACAACATTTGCAGGCTGCACTTTTTACTTAGCAATAAACTCCGAACATGTTTTTGGTCAATATATAATGTATTTATCTGTACATCGTTTTATGACTCACTCACTTTTCAGTAAGATTGCTTCCAATTTTAGGATTTTTTTTCTGTTCACAAGTTATATATCATGCCATATATACCATATATACATGTATATACACCATTCTTTTATATACTGTCTATGATGGCCTTCATGCTATAAGAGTAAAGTAGGAACAACAGATACTGGATGGCCTGCAGAGCCTTCAGTATTTGCTATCTGGCATTTTGTAGAGAAAGTGTTTTGATCTCTGATCTGGAGGGGCATAACAGGGGGTGTCCAAAATGGTTTCATTCATTTCTCTGGGGTCTTGGAGGGTCTGGCTGGCAGAGTGGCTCAGTCAGGATTGCTAACTGAACTACCTACAAGTGGTTTCTCCCCAACATAGAGAAATGAACTGCTTCAATGGCAGCTAAGGCATAGAAAGAATGTTCCAAGGGGTCCAAGTGTAACTCAGAAGGCCTCCTATGACCAATCATAGAAATCTGAGAACATCCTTTGTGCCAGATTCTATTGATCAGAAAGTTTACTAGAACAAGTACAGATTCCAAGGAAAGGAATTAGTCACCTCTCAGTGAGAAGGGTTGCAAATAATTTATGACCATCTTGAATCCACCACATCTCATTTTTGAAAAGCTTTTCTAAAACATCTGCATCTCCTTTCTTACCTTCCTTGGTAGTTCAGATGGTAAAGCATCTGCCTGCAATGCGGGAGACCCTGGGTCCAATCCCAGGGTTGATCCCTGGGTCAGGAAAGATCCCTGGTTGGGAAGATCCCCTGGAGAAGGAACTGGCAACCCACTCCAGTATTCTTGCCTGGAAAATCCCATGGATGGAAGAGCCTGGCGGGTTACAGTCAACAGGGTTGCAAAGAGTTGGACAGGACTGGGCAACTAACACATTCACTTTGTTGACTTGGACAATGATGATCACAGTTGAAACATTCCTTTGATGCTTAAATATCTAGGGTACACTTGAGTGGGACAAGGGTCAGCATTTATTTAATAAACATTCATTGCACTCCTAGGAAGCACTCTACAGTCCACTAGGTAATAAGGACGCAGCAGTGACAGAAAAACGCAGCCTATATCCTCATGATATTCACAATCTAGTGAATATAGATGGAAAAGATGCAGAGGTACTGGAAATTAAGTTAAGTATGTTCTGACTCTTCCTTTGACTAAATTTCTGAATCCACCTTCACTTATTTTTCTAATCCATCCTTTTTTCCCCTAAAAAAGAAATAAGAAAAAAGAGTTATGGTTAACTGACAGTTCAGTGAGTCAGAACTCTGATTCCATACTTTTTCATTTTTTACAGTGTTTACGTGTAGATGATCTTTTGTCATTTGTATACGTGATAGTTTTACTGACAACCTTCATTTCATAGGTATTTCTTTCTTTTTTTAATCCACAAATATATTTATTGCACCACTGTTTATAATACCAAAAAAGTGGACACCTAAATGTCTATCAGACATACTCTGTTAAATAAATGAACCATAAGTTCTACACAACAGAATGCTATACAAATAATACATCTATATTTAAGGGCAAAGGAAAACGTATCCATTCTATATTAAATGAGAAAAGGTTACTAAACAGAGTATATAATATGATTCATTGTCTATTAACAAACTACTGGAATGTATAGAAAAAAGTCTCTATGTATATATACATGAATTTTAAAAGTTTTTAATTGAAGTAGAATTTTTATATATGTTACAGATGTACCATACTGTGATTCACAATTTTTAAAGGTTACACTCCTTTTATATTTTTCTAAAACTATGGGCTATGTTCCCCATGTTGTTTAATACTTCCTTGTGGCTTATATTATACATAAGAATTTGTACCTCTTAGTCTCCGTCCCCCATGTGGCTTCTACCCTCTTCCTTTTCCTCGCTGGGAATCACTAGTTTGTCCTGTGTATCAGCCACAGGTTTTCTTTCTCTTTTTTCTAATTCTGCCACATGGATTCTAAGTTGTCACCCTTTATGTCCTACGTGCCATGGTGGTGAGGACCAGAATCCCATCTCTCACTGCCCCTCAGTTGAAATTCAGACGTAGCGGAGGTTCAGTAATGACGTTGCACCTTCACGGCTGCATGTGCGAATGCCTCTTGGGAATCTGGAATGAGAAGGATGGATTCTGAATCTCCCTCCAAGAGTCTACTTGATGCTGTTCATTTGTTCACTGGTCTGTCTCTAACATGGACGTTTCTCCATGTATCTGTTAGTTTGGCCCACAGGAATTTCCTGACAGTCTTGACCCGTTGGCCCCTTGGGAGCTGATGCTCAATCCATGTTACATCCTGGTGCCTCAGTGGCCGGGGGTCTCTGGAAGAATAGAAGCTTTATTAGTCTTTTCCCACATCTATCACATTTCCATCAAATCTCTTCCCCCCTCGGATCTTTCACTGTTGGGTATCAATGGCTTCATTGTAGTGAGAGGCTCTCATTACCTGTAAGTTCCTTTCTGCTCACCTTTCTTTTTCCCCTTAGCTCTGGAAGTGGAAGTTTCTTTGTGTGTGTGTGTGTTTTCAATGAACCTACCTGTATGTCCATTGATCTATTTTCATTGAGTATGTCATGCTTAGGAGGTAGTATCTATCTATCTATCTATATATTTTGGAGGGGGGTGTAAATAGAATCTTTAAAGAAACAATTTTATTGAGGTATAACTGATATACAGAAAGCTGTGCATATATAATATATACCACTTGAAGATATTGGAGATAAGTAAGTATATGCCCGTGAAACCATCTCTGCCTGTATAACACAAACCTATCCATCACTATAAAAGTTCTTTCCTTCCTTCCCTCCTCTCTCCCTCTTTCTTTCCTTCCTTGATTATTCATAAGATAATGACACAAGACCTACTCTCTTAGCAAATTTTCAAGTATGCAGTTCAGCATTGTGAACTATGGGCACTGTGCTGTATGCAAAACTCTAGGATGTATTCATCTTGCGTAACTGGACCTTTGCACCCTTTGCCCAGCTCCTCTCTGTCCCTGTTGAGCCCCTGGAAGCCACTGTTCTACTCCTTTTCTATGAGAGTCCTCATACTGCGTTTGTCTTTCTGTGTTTGGCTTATTTCGCTTTACTTCATGTCCTCCAGATTCACCCATGTTGTCACAAATGGTAGACTTTCCTTCTTTTTTAGGCTGAATAATATTCTTATGTATGTAAATACCACATTTTCTTCATCCATTCACCAGCTGATGGACATTTAGGCTGCTTTCATGCCTTGGCAGTCATGAATAACGCTGTCAGGAATGCAGATATGGCTTAGAGATCCTGATTCCAGTTTCTCTGGATGAATACCTAGGAGTGGAGTTGCAGGCTCACATGGCAGTTCTATTCTTAATTATTTGAGGGACTTCCATACTGTTTTCCACTTGTTTGGTGCCTTCACCAAATTCCATTCCCATCAACAGCATACAAGGGTTCTCTCTCTCCACATTCTTGCTAACATTTGTTAATTTTTGTTCTTGTATTTTTGATAATAGTCATCTTAATAGGTCCAAGGTGATGTCTCCTTGTGGTTTTGATTTCCCTGCTGAGCATACTTTCCTGTACCTTTTGGTCATCTATATGTATCTTTTTTGGGGGAGAAATGTCTATTTGGTTCCTTTGCTAATTTTTGAATTGGGTTGTTTCTTTGCTGTTGAGTTGTAGGAGTTCCTTGTATTTTTCAGACAGTAATCTTCTATCAGATCTACATTTGGCAAATATTTTCTCCCATTCCATAGCTTGTTTTTTCACTTGATGATTTCCTTTGCTCTGCAGAAACTTTTGAGTTTGATGTCATTCCACTTCTTTATTTTTGCTTTTGCTGCCTATATGTCCAGTGAATAATTCTGTTAGGAGGTGACACTTCCCTTGAATCTTCTCCCTAAATTCTCATATCAACTTTTGTGTTAAAACCATGTTATGAGTTTGTTTTCCAGAGCCAGGTAACATAGGGGTTGGTACTGTCATTTACTCTGTGACTATGAGAAAGGTGTTCCATCTCTGAATATTTGTTTTCTGTAAAATGGGGGTGATATTACTGAGCTCAAAGATTTACTGTGAGAATTAAGAAGGCTCATGGCACACAGTAAGCATTCAATAAATATAATCAATAATTATTATTTACCACCTCTCTTCCTAATTTTCAGAAAAGGTCACAGAGGCTCAGAAAGATGAAGTTACAAACTCAAGGTCACATAGCTTATGAGAACAGAGCTGAGATTTTAGCACAGCTCGAGGCTTATTTTATTTTATTTATACAACTTTAAAAAAATGTGTTTAAATGTATTTTTGGTGGCACTGGGTGTTCATTGCTGTGGGAGCGGGGGCTCCTGTTCACTGTGGAGCCTGGGCTTCTCACTGTGGCGGCGTCTCCTGTGACCAAGCATGGGACCCGGGACTCTAGAGCGCTGGCTCAGTAGTTGTGGTGCCCAGGCTTAGTTGCTGCGCGGCATGTGGGATCCTCTCGGACCGGGGATCAAACCAGTGGCCCCTGCATTGGCTGGTGGATTCTTATCCACTGCGCCACCAGGGAAGTCCAAAATAAATATTTTTATTTGGCTGTGCTTGGTCTTAGTTGCAACACCTGGGATCTTCAATCTTCACTGTGGCATGCTGGATCTAGTTCCCTGAAAAGGGATCAGACTCAGGCTCCCTGCATTGAGGATGTGGATACCTAGCCACTGGACCACCAGGAAAGCCCCAGCCTGGCGGCTTTAGTATGTGTTCTTTCTCAAGGTTCTACCAGCGCCTATCACCCACTAATGCACACATGGCCCTTGGTATGTGCAGAACAAATCGTGGTAGAGGCAACGTCACTCTTGCCTTTTTTTCCCCTTCTCATTTCATTTCCTGTTGGGGGAGATTCTTCTTCCTCTAGATGGCCTTTCTTCTCTCTGGTGATCCTTCTAACATGGAGCAACACACACACACAAACATGCAAACTGAACAGGGCCCACATTTGCAATCAAGAAAACACTTCACAGATGTCTTCAGCTTGGAAAGAGCACAACAACCAAAACAGATAAACAATCCCTGGCTAATATTGCCCAAGACTTGGAAAGCCCGAATGCTTTCTGGGAAGCCAGGGTGGACTGGCCCAGGATCGTTCCTGTCCACAAGAGTAACTCCACATGAGCGGTCTCAGCTGGGTCTGGAGACCCTCTCTTCAATTTCCACATATGTGTGACTGTGGGTGGGAGCTGGGAACATTTCAACTCACAAAATCTGGCAGTTGTATTTTTTTGACATGTGCGTGGTTGACAGAATTAATTGTGAATAACTGGAGACCGCTGACCTCATCTGGGGAGGTAATGATATGAAAGGACTGAGTTGAGCAGCCTGGGGTTCCATTTGCAAAATGTGTTTTTTACCGTCTTTGAATTCAAACTGAATGCAGACAGAAGGAACTAGTGCAGATGAGAAAGAAGCCTACCATTTTCACATAGCTTTAGCTCTGACTTAAGGCTTCTACTCTCCTCTCTTGAACTCCTTCTCAACCATTGCCTCGCTAATCCTTAAGGCATGCTGTTGATTTTGAGGGTGAGAAAAGCAAGGTCCTAGGACAGATTGCTTTAAAGCATTGAAAGTAGTGATGTGGATGGACCCAGCATCTGTCATACAGCGTGAAGTAAATCAGAAAGGGGAAAACAAATATCGTATATTAGTGCATATATATGGAATCTAGAAAGATGGTCCTGATAAACCTATTTGCAGGGCAGGAATAGAGACACAGACTTAGAGAAAAGACTTGTGGACTCAGTGGGGGAAGGAGGGGATGGAACACTTTGAGAGAGCAGCATTGATATAGACGCCACCATGTGTAAAACAGATAGCTAGTGGGAAGCTGCTGGATAACACAGGGAGCTCTCTGCTCCGTGCTCTGTGATGACCTAGAGGGATGGGAGTGGCCTGGGAGAGTGAGGTTCAGGAGGGAAAGGATATGTGTATACATAGAGTGTAGCAGGAACTAACACAATATTGTAAAGCAATTATACTCTAATTAAAAATAAATTAATGGGTTACTCCTCAATACAAAATAAAAAGCTAAAAAATAAAGTATATGTGAGAAAAGAATTTAAAAGTTTTATATATATATATGTATATATAAAATCATAAAACATTGCAGAAAAAATATCTTCCCAAATGCTTTGCACACAGAGCAATATTAAACACTATAGTTGCTAATGGAGGAAGAACCTCATTACCTGGTTTTATAGTAGCTAAATATTAAGCATTAATCACAGTATAGTTTAATGCATTAAGTTCATGACTTAGAGAGTCTGGCAGGCTTGTGTTTGACCCCAGTCTCAACTGTTTGAACTTAAGCAATTGCTTAACTTCTATGATCTTCAGTTTCCCCCTGTGAAATGCCATTAGTAACAATCCCTGCCTTTAGGATTGTAGGGAGGTTTATTTATTTTTTTAAAACCACAATGCATGGCGTGTAGGATCTTAGTTCCCTGGCCAGGGATTGAACCCGTGTTCCTGCAATGAAAGCATGGAGTCTTAACCATGCGACCATCAGAGAAGTCCCAGGAGTGTTGGGATGTTTGATATGAGTTATGTAAAATTCTTGGGCTTCCCTAGTGGTTCAGACAGTAAAGAATCCACTTGCAATGCAGGAGACCTGGATTTGATCCCTGCGTTGGGAAGATCTCCCAACCCGGAGAACGGGATGGCAACCCACTCCACTATTCTTGCCTGGAAAATCCCATGGACAGAGGAGCCTACTGTAGGAGACTACAGTCCTTAGAGTCACAAAGAGTTGGACATGACTGAATGACTGAGCATGCATGCATACAACAAAACTTCACAGTGAGTCTCTAGAATAATGCCTTTATTTTTTTTCTGAAGGTATCCCACAACCTAGTTGGAGATTATAAGCTACTTTCTTTTCTGTGAATAATTCCAGTCTACTTGGCTCAATGTACCAAGGTTTATGATAGAGTGTTTAAGACAAAGCCATGCTTGGGTTTCTTTGAAGGACAGCAAGGAGTAACTTACTGACTTTATTCCCATTTAGGATGGTTTAAAAACACGCAAGTGAATGTTCTCTTCCAAATATCAAATGACGGCTCCAAAAATACAGGCTGAAAAAAAATCCCATCATCCAATTTTTTGGCCACAAGAAACAACAGTTTATGAGAAACACAATAGATTCAAGAGACACGGCAGCATTCCTTAGCGTCTAATGTCAATTGACAATCAGCAGGAGAACCACAATAAACAAGCAGCTGCAGGTGGAGCAGAAAAGTTACAAACCCACACCATATGGAGGGGCTGCCACTGCTGTTGGCCAGCGAAGCACCTTCGGTCCCCCTGACCTCATAGAGGACAGCCATGTGACTCTGAAATGGCATTGGCTCTGATGGAACCCCACCATCCCTCCAGCACCCCAGAGCGTGAGATAGTGCACACATTCATTGCATGTGGTCTTCTCAGTCCACTGGCACCTCAGCCATGAACTCTTCCCTCCAGATCACCTAAACCATGTTGCCCAAACTTTGTTCTTATCCCAAGAGATGGTCCTTAACGAACTGGTTCCAAGGTCAAGGAAGACTAAAAATGCTATCTACATCATCATCATCAGGGACTCAGGTGCCTTCTGATTACCTGCACTGTGAAACTAGACCTTAACTTGCATTTGAGACAACAAGGAGAGGAAGGCAGAAGAGAAGCCCCCTCCCTTTAAGAAACTTCCTAGAAGTAAAATCATTCATTTAGATCATTGTTCATTTAGAATGAACAAATAGATCATTCATTTAAAGTTTGTTGACCTAAACTAGGGCCCATGGCTTCTCAGGGTTATAGGAAGGCTGAGAGAAGTGGACTTTTACCTGGGACATAACTACCCTATTAAAAGTTAGGACACTAAGACAGAGGATGAGAAGAGATGTTAGGATTGGGGCGGGGAGCATCTGGAACCCTGCTTTGCCACCACGATCCACTTCTCATGAAACACTGGACACAATAACGACTGACATCTAACATTTTTTTTTGCTTATTATGTATCAGGCACTATAGTGAACACTCTGCATCTCTTACCTTGTGAGTCCTCAAAATTGATGAAGTTAGTACTCCTATTTTACAGATGAGGAAATCAAGCCTCAGAGAAGTTAAATGATTTTTCCAAAGACACCCAGCTGAAAATTAGTGCAGAAAAGTTTCAATTTCATCTTGATTGTGCAAAACAAATGAACAAAACTCATGCTCTTAACAACATAGTACTAATAGATCATTTTATAATTCAGCATCCATGCACCAGACTCCTTCTCTGTCTTTGCCTCACTATTTGCCTAGTGGACTTCTATTCACCCATCAAGCCCGGTCATAAATGTCCCTGCTTTTGCTAAGTATTCCTTGAACCCTCCAACCTCTGGAATATGACAGGTTGATCATTCATTCATCCTTTGAACTATCATCTGTGGAGTCTTATGGGTTAATCATTGTTCTAGGGGGTATAAAAAAGGGCGAAATACATGATTATCTTCAATGTTTGTAGGTTTCTTAGACCATCAAGAGCAATGCTGTTCCAACTGAACTTTCTGCGGTGATGGAAATATTTTATATCCCTGCTTGTCCAATATGGTAGCTTATAGGTACTGGGACTGTTGAGCACTTGAAGAGTGACTTATACAACTAAATAACTGAATTTTCAATTCTGTTTAATGTTGATTAATTTAATTTCAAGTTTAAAAACTGACATGATCCAGCTATTGGAAGCTATTCAGCTATTCAGCTGAATAGCATGATCCAGCTATTCAGCTATTGGTTTTCAAGTATGTTTGAAACAACTTTAGCATGTGAATCTGCACTTTTCAGCTATAATGATTATGACTCCTAAACATAAAATTTCCAGAATTTTTGATGAAAATTTGGCATCCAAATAAGAAGGGTTGTTAGTATAAAATATACCTCTTTTTGAAATCTTAGGATGAAAAAAGAATGTAGAATATCTCGTTGATAATGTTTATCTTGATCACATGATAAACTGACCACATTTTGCATGTATTGGGTTTAATAATATACTTAGTAGATTAATACATGTAATGATATTAAATTAATTTCACAAGTTACTTTTAAAAAATGTGACTGCTTGAGGGAATTCCCTGGTGGTCCAGTGGTTAGACTCTGTGCTTTCACTGCCAGGACCTGGATTCAGTCCCTGGTTGGGAAACTAAGATTTTGCAAGCTGCATGGCATAGCCAAAAAATTAAAAAAAAAAAAAGTCAGTGCCCCAAAATTAAAAATGACAGATGTGGCATCCCTTAGATTTTTATCAGCTAATGCTGGGCTAGAGTGTAGACCATTTTATAGGTCTGTTCTTGCCGCTGAAGAAATATCATTTCTGCATTACCCCTGGTCTTAGCATGAACCTAGCACACACCAGCTCCTCATTTAATAACCACTGGAAGAGCAAAGAAGCATCTCTTTATAACCACAGTGGAATATTTTTTCTCTTTCTGGGTTTCGCCATAGTTGCTGAAATCTTCCAATTCATGTGAGAGGCTTCTCTAGCTATTTCACATTTGGTCAGTGATTCTATGGATTATGATCTGAAATACTTTTCTTATATTAAGACAGTGTTAGGTCTCAGAATTGACATCAATCTAGAAATAAGAAAGTAAAGGATACTCTCATTGGTTTCATTCATTCATTCAACAAATAATCACAGAGCCTCTACTATCTGCCCAAGACTGTCTTCGGAGGCTGTGGGTACAACAGTGAGGCAGCCAGACATAGTCCCTACCCTAGAGGGAGAACAAAGAAATAATAAGAAACATATAGATCCTTCATTTAAGAAGCTGATCTACTGGATTTCTTTCCCCATGATCTTCCAGTTGTTTCTCTTACTGAGACTTTTTCCTTTTTTTTTCCCCTCCTTCCCCTCCCAGGCGAGGTTAGGGAAATCCAAAGCAGAGATTTTGTGATGAAATCCTCCTTGTCACTCAGACAGGTTCCTGGAGGGACCCGGGAGAGGAAATCACAAGCCAGACCCCAGGATGAGACAATCATTCCAACGCTACGATGGCTTCTCCGTCTCCAGGTCTTGACAGATAGTTAAGATTAGTCAGCAGGAGGATTGACTGTGGTTCTTTAAAGTAGCATATAATTATAATGCTCGGTACTTAAGGGTTGTCTTTTATTTCAAGCTCTTTCAGCACAAGCATACGATGAGTCCTAACTCCATAATCTTGGCAGTTTTCACTATGTTATTATTATTATTTTTTTATGAAATTGTAAAATGACCTACTTGAACACCATTTTGAAGAAAGCCTTTTTATTAAGAAGCATTAATCTTCTCCTTGTTCTTTTCTGTGCCTCCTATTACGATCTACTTTTCTGAGCCTACACGTGCAACTTGAAAGCCAGGTGATGCATGCTTATATAGTGCCCTGCATGCTCAGTCGCTCAGTTGTGTCCGACTCTTCGCAGCCCCATGGACCATAGCCTGCCAGGCTCCTCTGTCCATGTGATTTTCCAGGCAAGAATACTGGAGTGGGTTGCCACTTCCTCCTCCAGGGGATCTTCTCCACCTAGGGATCGAACCCATGTCTCTTGTGTCTCCTGCACTGGCAGGCGGGTTCTTTACCACTAGTGCCACCTGGGAAGCCCCATGTGGTGCCCTATATATGCTTTTTCTGGTTTGGTTTAAGAGAAAAGATTGTTCCATTCTTCTACCCCTTCACTGTTCTAGCTATAACGTGTTGAGTTAGTCAAGGACTTTTTAGGTCATGGGGAGAAAGAGTTTACTGTAACTTATACCCAGAACATGAAAGTATTGGAGGACATTGGTAGATAGTAAAGAAAACAAGGGCAAGAGTACATGGTAGACCTCACAAGGGCCTGGGACCAAGGCCGTCAAAACTCCAGATCCAAGATGACTCTTTTCATCTGTTTTGGTTCACATGGCTTCTCATCTTGGTTTTCTGTTTCTGTATATCAACTTTCTCTTCTTTTCTCTGTTTTTCCCTGTTTACTTTCACATGGGCCAGACACAGCCACACTTGTTCCTGTGTACTACAGAGATGAAGCCCCAAAGCTCAGTGCCTGACTTAACGAATGTTTATTTCTCTCTCACATCAGTCTTCTATGTATTTGGGGAGCCCTTCTCCATCTTTTTTGCTCTTGTGAAAGAGTACATGACCCCTAAGGTCATCACAGTGGAGGAAGAAAGGGCTAAAGAGTTGCATGGAGGGTGATTTTATTTTATTTTAATAAAAAAATTATTTATCTGACTTCACTGGGTCTTAGTTGTGGCATATGGGATATTTTGTTGTGGCGTGCAATCTCTTAGTTGTGGCATGTAGGATCTAGTTTCCTGACCAGGGATTGAATCCAGGCCCCCTGCACTGGAAGTGCAGAATCTTAGCCACTGGTCCACCAGGGAAGTCCTGTGGAGGGTGTTTTTAATGGTGGGGCTATCTCTTCCCACATTCCCATCAAGCAGAACCCAGTCAAGTGACCCCAGTCTCATGTCAAGGGCAGCTGGAAAATGTGGAGGAACACAGGGAGAGCTGGTGAATACCATTGCCTCTGACATACTGCCCTGGTAAAACGTAAGCTTCCTGAAAAAAAAAAAAAAAACAAAAAACACCCTCCATGCAACTCTCCAGCCCTTTCTTCCTCCACTGTGATGACCATAGGGGTCATGTGCTCTTTCTCAAGGGCAAAATGTCAGGAAGGGATTTGATTGAGCCTTCTAGCACCTGTCACATGCTAAACACAAATTAATGAAGACGTAAATGAACGACAGCTTACTATCTGGAACTTCCATTTCCTTCTTAGTTATGAGCTGTGTTGTAACATTCATTGTTATAACATTCATTGTGAACTCTTGTCTTGCTAATTCCATTTTCAGTCTTATTAGGGTAGGGATGAATCTTGACATTCTTTTGGATTCACCCTTTAATACCATCCGAAATTCCTTGTGGCTGTCCTTCTCTTTGGAGGAATAATGACAACTGCATTTACCATTGCCCCTGAAAGGAAAAATGGTAACAAGACTTGAATTTTATTCTATCATGGTTTCTATTTTTCATTGCTTTAATGATTTTACAAGCACTCCTTAATATCATTATCACACCCCAGAATTAGATTCCTTGCCTCCCTCTCATGCTTTCTCTCCCCAATCTACTTCCTTAATCTTCTGAAACTTTTCAGGCCTTGAGTCAGTGACCCTGAAGATCCTAGCATCCAGATACAAGGACTTCCAGGTACATTTAAAAAAATCCCTCAAGTTACTTTTTCTAGGCTAGTTTGTGGGGAGTCTGTAAGACTATGGCTTTATATGTCAGAATCTGTTTTTTTTTTTTTTTTGGTCATGAACTCTATCGTCCAGATTTTGACCTTGGTCCCAAGAAGATTTGGAGATAAAGTATAAATGTCTCCATAAGGGCTCAATACCCCTACTACAAAGTTCAGACCACAGATCCTAGAGCCTTGTTTTCCAGGCTTCCTTCAGTGAGAGGTCAAAAAGTATTTCAACAGGAAGAATTTCCTGGTGAAAGAAATTTGGGGGAAAATGCTCAGTATGTCCTCCTTTTGGAAATTTGCAATATAAAGTACAATATTAAAGGCACTGAGAAGGTCTGCACACAAACAAATGAAAAAAAGCAAGCAAACATATTTAATTTTGTTTAGCTTAGTTTATCCTGACTTATTCAACCACGGTCTCTTTTTCATGCAATATGTGTTAACATCTTGTGGACTTGGAATCCTTCTGAGCATAGTTTTGGAAACTCTGCTTTCACTATGTGATTTCCAATTCTTATGTCCGTTGTGCAAACTTTCCCATATGTCAGAATTAAGGCGCAGGGAAGGGAAGGAGCTTATGCACAGTAACTGAAACTCATGAGTTATAGCTGGAATTTGAGCTCTTGCGTGATGGATTGGAACCCCCCCGCCTTTTCCCCTCTCTATCCTATACTATTCCCAAGGTATGGTGAGCTGCCTGGAATTCATTTTAATTGTTTGATAAAAATAATTTGTAATTAATCGTTGATTGCCTGTCAGTGAATGCTATTCTGGAGAACTTGAAGACAGTTTATTCTCAGCTCCAACAGTCTGCTTTGCATTATCAATTTGTTAAGAAACTCTCTCTCTCTTTTTTTTTTTTGTGTAGAACTGTGCAAAAAGCAACTTCCATCCAGACTGTCTGAATTATCCAAAAATTCTGAACTGATGGCATCCAAATGAATAAGACTTTACAGAGCTGCACTGGGAGAGTTGATTGGATTTGTCAGTTTTCCTGTGGATACGAAGTCCTGGGTGGCTTGACCGTAAGTATGTTGGAACATAAATAATCACCAAGTTTTCAGGTGAATTCCACAGAGTCCATGGGAAAAGGAAAACTCTGGCTATGTGTTTGGGAATCTATAAACTATCGGAGAAAATCTAGCACAAAGTCCCAAAGTGGGAACTCAGGGATGAGGGTGTTTTGGGGGGGGAAAAAAAAAAAAACACAGATTTTTTTTTTTTTCCCAAAGCTAAATTACTTTCCAGCAACCAGTGCTAAGATTTAACAGCCAAGAAGGGTCAGGGTAATGAACTTTCCAAGAGTTCATGGACACTAAGCATTCAGTAAACTCCCCAAACTCCAAAATGCTAGAGGGTCAGAAAGCAAGGAAAACATGTTTTTATAACAAAAAAGATGACGTCTTGGATGGATTTATTTATTTATTTCACACAAAGGTTTTTTTTTTCTTTTTTTTTTTTACGATGTTCTGTCTCTTGGCTTCTTGATCTCTTCCTCGCCTATGTCAGGGGAGGGTGAGAGATGGGGCAAAGGCCTTGCAAAAACTAGACTTGGATCCTTCTTGTGTATATTTTCCAGAGACTTCATTCTGGTGATGAAAGGTCTGACCCAGGAATTTGAAGTTCATCAGAGGGGTGTGGGGCGGGCAGGGAGAAGCCAAGAGGCCTCCCCACCCCAGCTTCCGTCTGCCCCTGTTGGCTGGCCTCCAGCCACTCTCATTCTTGAAGGCTTGGGTCAGTGCTGCGGTTCACTAGTGGCTGTATCTTCCCTTAGAAGGAAATGGCTTTTACTTCTTTCTGGGATTTGGGGTGTGGGATTTGGGGTGTGTTTGGCTTCCCTGGCATCTCAGATGGTAGAGAATTCTCCTGCAATG
Organism: Odocoileus virginianus; assembly: GCF_023699985.2. Classification (NCBI taxonomy): domain Eukaryota; kingdom Metazoa; phylum Chordata; class Mammalia; order Artiodactyla; family Cervidae; genus Odocoileus; species Odocoileus virginianus. The sequence goes on along the minus strand of NC_069685.1, from coordinate 55,885,059 downwards.
TGGGAAACCTGGGTTCGATCCTTGGTTCGGGAAGATCTCCTAGAGAAGGGAATGGCCACCCACTGCAGTATTCTTGCCTGCAGAATTCCATGGACAGAGCCTACAGTCCATAGGTTGCCAAAGAGTCAGGCATGACTGAGCAACTAATGCTTTCACTTTCAGGTGTTTCTAGGTTATTTCTTAGCGGAGCTTTTAGTGGGTATCAGTATCCATTCATTCATGCAGCAACAGATATTTGAGCATCTACTCTGTGCTTGGCTCTTTGGTAGGCGCTGAGATTGTCGGAAATAGACAACACTATCTCTATCCTCTTGGGAATTCCCACTTATTTACTTTTATTGTTTAGTTGCTTTAAAACCTTGTGTTAGTTTCCATTGTACAGCAAAGTGAATCAGTCATATGTATACATAAATCCCCTCTTTTTTTGGTTTCCTTCCTAATTAGGTCACCACAGAGCGTTGAGTAGATTTCCCTGTGCTATACGATAGGTTCTCATTAGTTATCTAGTTTATACATAGTAGTGTATATATTTCAATCAAAAATTCCCATTTCCTCCAACCTTCTTTCCTCCCATTGTTCTCTACGTCCAAGTCTCTATTTCTGCTTTGCAAATAGACTCATCTGTACCATTTTTTTCCTAGATTCCACATGTATGCATTAATACACAATATTTGTTTTCTCTTTCTGATTTAGTCCACTCTGTATGACAGCATCTAGATTCATTCATGTCTCTGCAAATGGCACAATTTTGTTCCTTTTTATTAAAAAAAAAATGCGACCCCAGCTTGCACTGTAGCTCACTTGGACTGAAAGGTATCATTGGAAATCATCTCTCCAATTCTCCCATTTTACAGATGGGAAGACAAAGGTGCAGAGAGGAAGGGACTTGCTCAAGGTCACATCATGGGTTAGTTACACAGCCTGAAGAAAGATCCAATTTTCTTGCTTTGTAACCCAAATCTCCTTCCTTAGTACCATGTTGCCTCTCACAGTTCATTCAATTAGTCTGTGCTGAGCGCCCACAGGGCACCATGAACTGTGCTGTTGTTGTTCAGTCGCTAAGTCGTGTCTGACTCTTTGCAGCCCCATGGATGGCAGCATGCCAGGCTTCCCTGTCCCTCACTATCTCCTGGCATTTGCCCAAGTTCATGTCCATTGAGTTGGTGATGTTGTCCAACCATCTCATCCTCTGCCGCCCTCTTCTCCTTTTGCCTTTAATCTTTTCCAGCATCAGGGTCTTTTCCAATGAGTCATCTGTTCACATCAGGTGGCCAGAGTATTGCAGCTTCAGCATCATGAACTGTGTTAGGTGCTATTAATATTTGAAACTCAAAGATATCACTCAAGAAACTGAAGATCTAAGCAGTAGGCTGTAGACCCTTAAGTCATGAACAGGGAGATGTTGAGGGGAGAGTGTGGACTTGGGAATCAGATTAGCTTGGATTCAAATGTTTGTTTTCCATCTATTCGAATTCATCATGTATTTTGGGCAAGTTATTTAGCCTTTCTGAGCCCGTTTTCTCATCTTTAAAAACAAGAATGGTGATAGTATCTACCACCTATCAGTTGGGGGAAATAAGCGGTAAAACATGGAAAATATCTTGCAAAGTGCCTGGCATAAAATACAGACCCCTGTCTGGTTGTCATGAATAATAACTACTGTGGTAAGTGCTTCAGATAGTTAAAGGTACAGGATTCTACAAATATATGGGAAGAAGCAGCTAATTATGTCCCCGGGCGGAGATGAGAGAAAGTGGAGCTCTCTCTTGATTGGATTTTTCTGCCTGATTTGTGTGTGGGGAGGGTGTATATTTTATGACTGAAATCTCTCTAAAGGCATTTCCAGTCTAAGAAGTGCATTTTCCTATAAGAAGTGACTCTAAAGACAGAGCTGTATGCTGATGTAAATGCAAAACAGGACTCTCTAGTTATTGACCAAGCAGATAGGAGAGACTTTTAATGGCTATGCCCATGTCCAAGTACAAGGATGTCCCATGTCCAGAGGATGAACCAAGACACAGGAGTTCTCAAAATGCCTTATGCATCATCAGAGATCAGATTAGTCGAATCATTTCGGATTATATACATTAAAAAAAATGTTGGAATGTTTTGAAAACTGACAGTGCTATAGAGTTTGTTTTCTGATGAGGCTCATAGCAGTTGGTCTTGACAAGTGTTTGTGAACAAACGCTTTGGGAACACTAGATCCATGACATGCTCAACAACCTTGGGCAAAAATGTGTATTCAGATACTCCCAGTTGTATCTTTGAACTGATCCACTTCTTGACCCAGAAGACTTTTCTGTAATCCCTAGATTATGAGGCCTTTGAGTATGGGAATTGTACCTGGTTTTTTTTTTCCCTACTGTATCCCCAAAACCAGCACAATTTCTGGAACATGTTGTACTGTGCTTAGTCATGTCCAACTCTTTGTGACCCCGTGGACTGCAGCCCGCCAGGCTCCTCTGTCCATGGGGATTCTCCAGGCAAGAGTACTGGAGTGGGTTGCCATGCCCTCCTCCAGGGGCATCGTCCCAACCCAGGGATCAAACCCTGGTCTCCTGCATTGTAGATGGATTCTTTACTGTCTGAGCCACCAGGAAAGCCCAGCAATCCTGGAGTGGGTAGCCTATCCCTTCTCCAGGGGATCTTTCCGACCCAGGAATCGAACAAGGGTCTCCTGCATTGCAGGCAGATTCTTTACCAGCTGAGCTACCAGGGACCTCTTAATACATGTTTATTAAAAGCACTTATGTATTCCTTAGGGGAGAGGAATTCATTACAAAGGAGCAAGAAGAAACTCTTACAGGTGATGAATATACTCTTTATCTTGATTGTGTTGATGATGCCATGGGCACATATATTAGCCTGAATTTTAAGTTCATACTGTTTATGTCAACTGATAGGTAATCCAATTATCAATAACACTGTGTTTTTCAATTTGGAAAAAAAATTATGTATTTCCTAAACTTGGCCATAGAAACTCCTTATCAGTCCACAGTATGCCTACCAGCATTGACAAATATGAAGCTTCTTTCAAATCAAAATTGCACAGTTTGTCCCAGGTGGGGCTCCAAAGGTGTCTTAGGGTGGAATTGGGGAGGGGGGAACATGGATGGAGTTCCAGACCCCCAACCCTTGTCTTAACCAGATCACCCTTGCTGTCACAGTAACTACTTTACTTACTAGGATTGCTTTTTAATTAAGAGCTATATGTCTTTACCACATTTGACATACACTTGTTTGAGAAGAAATTGCTTCCCTGGGGGGTGTTGAGATCACTGAAGGGAATAATCAGAGTTGGGCTTGACGGATTAACTTGATGTGTTTTAGGGGAGAAATGTGACTTGAAACTCATTTGATTGTGGAGTCATTCCTCTATACTTATTTAATGTCTTTAAATGCTAGGCACTCTTCTAGAGTTTGAAAAGACAGGTAGTATGATAGACAAGATCTCTGAGTTCAACAGAGAAGGAGAAACATTGCATGTTGTTGGTGTTCAGCCGTTCTATCAAGTCCAACTCTTTGCGACTCCATGTACTGCAGCACGCCAGGCTTCCCTGTACTTCACCATCTCCCAGAGCTTGAAATATTGCATGATGTCCCTTATATGCAGACTCTAAAAAGAAATGATCCAAGTGAACTTATTTATAAAACAGAAACAGACTCGCAGACTGAGAGAACGAGTGGTTCTCCCCTTGTGGTTGCCAGGGGAGAAGGATGGGTTGAAGGGATAGTTAGGGAGTTTGGGATGGACATACACACTGCTGTATTTAAAATGGATAACCAACAAGGCCCTACTGTATAGCACAGGGGACTCTGCTCGATGTTATGTGACAGCCTTAATGGTGTGTGGGGGTAGTTCGTGTATATGTATGACTGAGTCCCTTTGCTGTCCAACTGAGAATATCACATTGTTAATCAGTTATACCCCAATATAAAATAAAACTTTTTTTTTTTTTTTAAAGATGTCTGACTTGAAGGAGCTTACTGTTTGGGAGGGAAGGACCCTGGTTAATAAACCAGAAACCAATCCCCTAACAAGCATGATTCCACATAGACACACATGCTGTGAAGACGCTATGGCAGTGAGAGAGAAGTGGGAGTGTTAAGGGGAGGGATGGTAAAGAACGGTCTCTACTGAGATTTGAGTTGAGATCCAGGCCTGATGACTAGAAAAAGGGGTCAGTCTGGGTGGAGGGGACAGCACATGCAAAGACACTGAGGCAGGAACAAGATTGGTGTGCTCCAAGAAAATAAGGCAAGCCAGTGTGGCCAGTGTAGGGCAAGCTAGGGAGTGAAATGAAATTGAATTGATGTAGGAGGCTGCATCTAGTTCAGTCATCTTCTAAGTGCTGAGCACTGTATCAGGCAAAGACCAGGTAGCCATGGATATTTGCTGAATGTACATACTATGACTGAATTTGCATCCTTTGGTTCCTGTTCTCCACAACCTTAGGTGCCACTATTTATGCATATTTTATAAAGTAAAGCTAATTAACCCCATAGATACTGTTTTTGCTATTTTGCTAAGTATGATTCTATTCATGGGGTCAGTGTAAAAGAAGATCTGATACTGACTATCCCCCTAAAACCTAAGACTTTGGTGAAAAGTGTTGCCTGATGAACTGTCTGGAGATACAGAGGAATTGTCATCTACTACTGAAGGATTCCCTTTAAAGGGAAAGAGATCCAAGAAGAACCAATGATGTGGCTGAGGCCACACAGGGCACTTGTCATATACCAGGGGTGGGAACCCACTTTCTCACCCTGAGATCGAGCTCGTGGCTAGAAGGATTAGCTGATCCATTTAACTCCATTTGCTTTGACATGCTCACACTTGACACTTCCCCAGTACAATGTGCTCAGTTCCCAAAATATGGGATTTTTGAGTGAAACCCTGACATTTAGCTCTAGGGCTAAAAGCAATGCTTAAATCCCCCAATTAGAAGCAGAGATGGAGGTGAAATGGTCCCAAGGAATCTGGAGACACAACAGTTTCAAAAGGCAGCAACAGGCTGGGGCAGAGAGAGAGAGGTTTTAGATCTTGCACCAGGAATGCAAAGCTAAATAAGAACCAGTCGAAAGCTCTGGGGGTTATAAAGTGGAATTCCCTCTTGTATAGTACACAAGAGTTATTAAGTGTGTATATAAGACTCCTGTTTTACTTCATGTACATGATTATTTTATACAGGCGGGTTTGGAAAGAATTATAGGCTGAGAGCTGGCCAAGAAGCAAGATGAGCAGTGAGGAATGGGGGTGGCTATTGCAATGTCATTGTTGGGGGCTTGGGCTATTTGGAGAATGCCAACGTGGGCTCCATCTTGGGCTGAGGGGTTGGGGAGAAGCAGAGTGGAATTGGATTTTGTGTGGGTTCATCTTCAAAACAGCATCCCAGGGCTGCTCTTTATAGGATTTGAGAACGAGAAGAGTGGAAGCTGGGACCAAGCCCAGCCAACTGGGTTTGGTCCACTGATGTCCTGAGATCTGGAAGATAAAGAATTTCAATCTGACTTTCCAGGCTTTAAGACATGAGCGACCTTGGGCTGTTCTCAACACACCCAAGTGATTTCAAAAGTGAAAAATACATTCTCTTTCTGAAAGAAATCCAGGAGGCAGGGAGTTGGGGCTAGAGGGCTGCTTCAAGCAGAGATTCAGTTACCTACAAGCCCTGCCTAGTGTCTTTCCCAAAAGTGGTGAGAGGCAGTGACATTGGTCTCCTTACCTCGTCCTGCGTTGTTGTTTGTCTTGTTGTTGTTCAGTCGCTAAGTTGTGTCAGCTCTTTTCGACCCTGTGGACTATAGCTCGCCAGGCTCCTTTGTCCTCCACTATCTCCCGGAGTTTGCTCAGATTCCTGTTCATTGAGTCAGTGATGCTATCTAACCATTTCATCCTTTGCTGTCCCCTTCTCCTTTTGCCTTCCTCAGTTCCCTTCCTTTTTAAGGGAGGCAGAGTTCTGTATCAGAACTATTTGAATTCTTGATTTTGCTTCTAAATCTGGGATCTTGAGAAAGTTAATTAACCTCTCTGAGCCTCAGTTTCACTGATTGTAGAATGGGGATTCAAACAGCTGCTTCTATGAAAACATAATAAGGCAGAGGATATGCAAAGCTGGTCTCATCAGTGACAGACATATCAATAATAATGATTGTTAATAAAATTTTTAATTAAGGACAATTAATTGGACTAGGGTGGGGAGCAGTCCAGCAGTGGCTGGACTGGCATTGTGTATGCTATCTCTTGTTTGAGTGACCTCTTGGGTGGAGGTCGCTTACGAGCTGTTCTTTGTGCCCTAGGCTCTCTGTGGTGCAGCATACAAAAATTTGTTGAACTGGAAGTTTTATAACTTGAAAGGAGTGGTCTTTATGGAGTGGCCTGCTTCTCAATCCTGAAAAATTGAGATTCTGTAGACTCTAGACTGGCTGAATGCCAACCATGTAGATCCCAAAGCTCTCCTCTTGGGTATCCCCAAGATACACTTGAAGCCCAAATTCCTTGAAGCTACAATGTACCTTCCATCCTCCTCCCTCCTTCTTTTTCTTCTTTCACTGAGCAACATGTTCCCTGCCCCTTCCCCACAATAAATCATTGTAACACGTCAAACAGAACACAGCAAAGCTTCAGGATTTGAAAACAGTAGTCCCAGGAGGAGAAGGGGGCAACAGAGGATGAGATGGTTGGATGGCATCACCAACTCAATGGACATGAATTTGAGCAAGCTCCAGGAGACAATGAAGGACAGGGAAGACTGGTGTGTAATAGTCCGTGGGGGTCACAAAGAGTCAGACTTGACTTAGCAACTAGAAACAAGGCTTTATTCATTACCTTTATTTCCCCATTGCTTCTGCAAGGACCTCTTGAACAATCCTGAAGTTCTATGAAACCCACCCTAAATCATCAATTTAGTTTACCCATTTCTCATACAGAGGGTAAGGTGAAACTAACTCTGAAAGGAATTTGCCCAAGTCTAGATAAGACATGCAAATCATGTCCCACTGTTCAGTTCAGTAATAGATGCTACGAGTTTCCAGGAGGACCAGCAGATACTTTCAACCACGTCACCCAAACTCAAGACTCGGAGGTTCCGGTTCAGTTACTGTGTATTACAGCTTCAGATATCTAAAGGGAACACATTGTTTGTTTAAGACTGTTGTTTTTAGGCAAAAATATATGTGACCCATATTTGGAATCAGAACATTAGTTGCAATCTGTGCTTGGAGGCAGACATGTTTGTTTATTCTACGGGTTTTTAAAGTGCCAACTCCCCAGCAGCGAATTACTTAATGACTCAAACACAAACCCCAAACTCCAAACTGGCTCAGGAGAGGTGGCGATTACGGAAAATTCTACTTCATCTAGCCCAAAGAACTACCACCCGTGAGCTGGAAAACAGACCTCAAAGCAGGAAAGAAACAGAAGTGTCCAAAGAAGAAATGGAAAACACAGCCCAGAAAAAGCTGACCCTCAAGAAATGTCGGGTGAGCAGAGTCGGGGGTAGATTTCCTGATGGTTTCTCAAGGCTGCCGGGGTCCTGCTTTCTGGGTGAGAATGTGATTGAAGACAAGCATTGTCTATTTTACAAAGTCCCAGAGAATTTGGATCCCAGATGTGTTAGATGATGGTCTTAGATCTGGGGTTGCAAAGTCCACGTCTACCCAGACAGGGCAGGAAATGTAAATGACCAAGTGAGCTGAGTGTAAGATGATACAAGACAGCTGACACTCAGTACTGGGGGGCAGTGGGGAGATGGGGGACAGACCTCAATTAAAGAGAGCAGCTGCTGACCCCTAGCCACTGGTCGCCATGTGGAAATGTGGGTCCAGTGTTGACAGTTGTTCTGAGGTGTTAAAAGAATCGCCAATCCTTGATTTTCATGAGCAATCTGCTTTCAAAAAGATTGTCATTCAATGCACAGTTTTAAAGTAGTCTGAGGGCTTTCCCCTCTTTCTCATTAATAGGCCCACTAATGATGGCCATGGACTCCCAGTTGTGGCCCTCCTTTTAAGACCCTTGGAGTAGGAGAGGGTGCTTAATTCTACCCCTTCATTCTACTGGTGTGAAAGATGGACCCCAGGTTCATCTTAAGTCACACACAACAGTGTCTGTGACAGAGCTGGGATGAGGACCAGTCCTGAGTTCTACCTTTCTTTCTTTCTCGATACAGACCCCAGACCAGTGACAGTTTTCCAGAACTGAACAGCTATATGTGCTGAGTAAGGACATACTAAGTTTCCTGCTTTCCATGGAGAAAAGCAAATGCTACCCTAGCCCTTAATTAAGCATGTTATCATTGGTGACAATGATAGTAAATATCAGGAGTGCTTTGAGCAGCAAATAACAGAAAATTCTGAGTCAAATCGACTTAAACATTCACCAAATTCTTATCTTTCATACCTGGAAAGTCAGAGGAAGGGCAGGCCCCAGGTCCAGTGAGATCCATGATGTAACCAGGAATATAAGTGCTTTCTGCCTTTCTGCTCTGCATGATTCCTCCTCCTCCTCCTTCTTCTCCCTCATTCTGAACCTCCCCCTCTTGGTTACAACAAGGCTGCCAATAGCAAGTGAGTCTATGTGGGTCATTGTCCCATCTGGGAAGAGAGAATGAAAAAACCTTGAAACCTTCCCCCAGGTATGGGCTATAGGTTATTCCCTTTCATCTACTGGAGCCAGATGTCCCAGTCCTAAACCAATACCAGTTACTCAAGGTAAATTGTGTGCTGATTGGCTGACCTGTGCAGTCTATTCCAGGAGCAGAGACAGAACCTTGTGGGGGAAGGCTTTACATGTGTGTGTGGTCACCTTCCTGTCCGCCCAGATACCTTGACTCTTCTTGGGAACCAGTGAAACAGCTTATGAATCTTCACAATATCCTCAAGGTGGGCTGGACTTAGGCTTTTCCACAAAATTCCTGTTTTCCTAGCAAATCTAGTTTTTGTTGGTTTTTTTTTTTTTTTTTTTTAATATTTCTTTGGCTACACCAGGTCTTTAATTGTGCCACTTGGATCTTCCATCTTAGTTGTGGCATGTGGTACCTATTTCCCTGACCAGGGATTGAACCCAGACCCCTGTATTGGGATTTTGGAATCTTAGCTGCTAGACCACCAGGGAAGTCCCTCAAATCTAGTTTAAAGTGGAACTTCTCAACCTTCAATTGCACTCAGAACCCTCAATGGATCTGATAAAAATGGACATTCCCAGTCCATACCTGGAAAAGTCTGATTCAGGAGGTCAAGGAATCTGCATACTTCACAAACTGTCCAGGTGATTCTGATTTGGGTGGTCAAGTATTGTATTTTAGGGAAAGATGTGTGTGTGTGTGTGTGTGTGTTAGTCACTCAGTAGTGTCCGACTCTTTGTGGCCCCATGGACTGTAGTCTGCCAGGTTCCTCTGTCCATGGGATTCTCCAGGCAAGAATACTGGAGTGCGTTGCCATTTCCTACTCCAGGGGATCTTCCCGACCCAGGGATTGAACCTGGGTCTCTCTGCATTGTAGGCAAACTCTTTACCATCTGAACCATCAGGGAACCTGGTTGTCCCATAACTCAAGAAAATTCAAGAGGCCACCAGCCATCAGGGAAATGCTGAGAGTTTTAAGCTTTTGTGCCATTTATTATGATGGCACAATAGGATTCTCTTTTTCCTAATTACCTTTGAATTCTTAGAAGAGAAAGTTTCATCTGAGTTTCCAGTTATTGTTTTCTTCTGGGGTGCATTGAAGGAATTTTTGGACAAGAGTGAGGAAGCACTGAAGGAAACAGAAATGTCATTTGTTCCCTCGGCTTCTACCCACATCCCAAATTATCCTTGGCACATGGGTCACAGGATACTGGATGGAGCGTTGTTCTGATTTAATCAAACTGTTTGTGGAAGTTTAGCTACTGTATGCTTTAGGTTTCATTTAAATAAAGTTGAATCCCAAGTGAGAAACTATTTCCTTTTAATGCTCATTTAATCATTCTGCTAACTCAAGATAAGTTTAGTTCTAGCACTTAACTCCTGCCTATAACGTGTTATATCCCTTTTGGCCAAAGAGAGAGGCGAGCTTGGGTTCAGAGGCTTGAAATATAATATCACCATAATTATATTAACTTTAATATAATTAAAAGCATCTAGCTATCATTTAATTATATTGTTTTGCTTTCATCGTCTGTTGGACAGGATACATGCTAGATTATGCTGACCTAAAAAAAAAATCCCAGTGGCCTAAGACAACAGTCTTATTTGATACATTAACTGTCTCTCATAGATCTCAGGGGGTGTTCTGTTCACTGGAATTACTCAGAACCAGGCTGATGGAGTCACCACCATCTCCAACATGGTCAGTTTTCAATGGCAGCGAGCAAGAGAATTTTTGAATTTTATCACATTGGCTGTTAAATATAGTGGCCAGGAGAAGACACATGGACTTCCGTTCACAGCGCATTGGCCAGAACTAGTCACTTGGCTCCAATGTAATCCCAGGGGCCCAGGAAGTGAGAAGCTTCCTGTGACTGGGAGCAAGGAGATGGAGATATTTGGTCAAGAGCACAGATGTTCTGCACACAGGGTGACTTGCTCTGCCTCCCAGCCAGGGCTCTGACGCCCTTGTCTTCTTAAAGCTTCTGAGGGGAGGCACTTTGCCTTGGGACGTGTGAACATGCAGAGAAGAGTTCATTGCAGACCCATTTACCTTCCCCAGTCACTGTGGCTCGGATTGACTCCCCGTGAACACTCAGCCAGGTGTGTGGGTTTCAAGAAAAGTATGTTGAGTCCTAGTCTTGGCTTCTGTTGGCCACCCAGCTGACACTTTGATCAGGCTGGTGGGTGGTATCATTTGGCTGGCAGCCTGGCCAGAATGCCACTCCCTGGGCAAACCTGACTTTCTGGAAAGAACCTGCACTTGACCATGAGGCAAGAGCAAAGCACGCAGTGGTGAGGCGCCCTGGAAATTTCCTACCCTCCAAGAACCACGAGTCAAAGGAGCCTGATGCTGATTAATTAAAAAAAGCGCCATCAGGGCAGCAGCATCGGCCACCATGACTTGACCTCCTACTATGCTCTGAGCACCGCCATCAGTCTTCTGTCTAGATGAGCTCATTTAATTTTCACAACAGCCTTGAAAGGGGAGCATGGTTTCAAGAAGTTTCCTCTACTTTACCTGATTTGACACAGTTCATTGGAGGGAATAGCCATGGCCAAATGTAAAACTCACGGTTCTTATTACTAAGAAACATGTGTAATTGGTGCTCCGGACTTCTATCCTATTTCTGATTCTCTAACCCATCTCCTCATTCAAGGAAAAGCTTAAGGATTTAATATTTGACTGCTTTTGTCATATCACCCAAAAGATAATGTCTCCTATGCTGGTACTAAACCCCCAAATTGAGATGATGGAACTGGGGCGCAAAGAAGTCAAGTTATAGAGAAGCTCAGGGTGGTAGAGCTGAGATCTTTCTCCTTCAATCTTTTATTTTTTTTTTAACAGTCCCTTTTCTTAAAAAGAATTTTGGCTACACTGAGTCTTTGTTGTGGTGCCCAGGCTTTCTCAAGCTGTGGCACAAGAATTTAGTTGCCCTGCCGCTTGTGGGATCTTAGTTCCCCGACCAGGGATTGAACCCATAGCCCCTACATGGTAGGTGGATTCTTTACCGTGGGACCACCAGGGAAGTCCCTCAACTTTTAATTTCAAGTTCAGACTTGCACAGAAGTTTCAAAAAAATTCCTGTATACACTTTACCTACTGCCCCCTATATTAAAATTTCATCACATTTGCTTTACTCTCTGCCCCTCTTTTTAAATCATCTGAGATTCAGTTGCAGACCTGATGCTGTTTTGCTTCTAAATACTTCAATGTTTATTTCCTAAAAATAAGGATGGTTTCTTACATAATCATAGCACAGCTATTAAAATCAGGGAATTGATGTTGATATAGACACATTATTATCTAGTCTATCAACTTTGTTTATATTTTACGGGTTGACAGATGGTCTCAATAATGTCCTTTGTAGCAAAATAATAAGAAAGAAGAAAAAGACGAGGGAGGGAAGGAGGAAAGGAGGGAGGGGGACAGAGAGAGAGAGGCAAAAACAAAGTAAAATAAGAAGAAAGAGAAGAAAAAACATTTGAATTTTTAAAAACTTGCAATGTTTGTCTTTATTTTGTTCTTTATATTTTGAAAGTGAAAACAAATAATATTGATAGAGAGAGAAAGAGGGAGGGAGAGACAGAAAAAGAGAGAGGGGGAGAGAGGCAAAAACAAAGAGAAATAAGAAAAAAGAGAAGGAAAAGGGGAAACTTTGATTTTTAAAAGACTTGCAGTTTTTGTCTTGATTTTGTTTTTTATATTTTGAAAATGGAAAGAAATAGTATTGAGAGAGAGACAGGAAGAGAGAAACAGAGGGGCAGAAAGAAAGTAAAATAAGAAAAAAAAGAGAAGAAAAAGGGGGAAAAAAATGGAATCCCTTAGTGTGTTCAGTTGCCTTTTGAGTCTGTTAATCTGGGAGAATCCTCCAACTTTCTTTGTACTTCACGCTGTTGACAGTTTTAGAGAGTACAGGCCAGTTATTTTGTAGAATGTTCAACCATTTGGATGTGTCACGTTAGATTTATGAGATGTACTTTGGACAGGAACTGCATAGAAGTGATGTGTATCTCTCAGTGCGTGGTAGCAGGAGGCATGTGACGTCAAGATTTGTTCTGAGATTGCTGAGGTTAGCTGGGATCATTCAGTGATGGTGGGGTCTATTTTTCCCTTTCTAGTTAGTACCTTGAGGGGGAATACTGAAAAGATAATGAAGATCAGAGCCAAGACTTGTAATCCAGCAGCCTGATTCTGGAACCCACGATCACCTGCTATGCTCACCATTTCCCTACATTCCCTACATCAAGATTTACCAGACACTGTGCTAAGTAAGTAAATGTGCTATTTCTTTGAACTCTCACAATAATTTCCAGAGCCTGTCTCTCACCCTCAGCCCTTCATCCACATTATACAACACATTCAGGACCCAGCTGAAATAATCATCTCTCTCACTAGAAGAATTCTGAAGATGTTCATAGCAGCACCATTTACAACAGTCAAGGCATGGAAACAACCCAGTGTCCATCAGTAGATGAATGAATAGAAAGTGTTAGTAGCTTACTAACAAGTCTATTGACTTTGTTTATATTTCCCCAGTTGACAGACTGTCTCAATAATGTCCTTTATGGCAAAATGATAAGAAAGAAGAAAGAGTCAAGGGAGGGAAGGAGGGGGAGAGAGAGAGAAAGACTGAGTCATGTCCAACTCTTTGAGATCCCATTGACCATATCCCACCAAGATCTTCTGTCTATGGAATTCTCCAGGCAAGAGTACTGGAGTGGCTTGCCATTTCCTTCTCCAAGGGATCTTCCCAACCCAGGGATTGAGCCCAGGTCTCCCACATTGCAGGAGGATTCTTTACTGCCTGAGCCACCAGGGAAGCCTCTAATGGATAAAGACGTGGTAGATATACTCACAATGGAAGGCCACTCAGCCATAAAAAAGAACACATTTTTGGCATTTTCAGTGACATGAATGGACTTGGAAGGCATTATGCTGAGTGAAATAAGTTAGATAGAGAAAGACAAACACTGTATGAGATCATGTATATGTGGAATCTAATAAATGCAACAAACTAGGGAGTCTAACAAAAAAGAAGCAGAGTCACAGATAAAGAGAACAAACCAGCGGGGAGAGGGGGCGAGGGGCAACAGAAGGGTGAGGGAGTGGGAGGGATGAACTACTGGGTTTTAGACAAGCTCAAGGGTGTATTGTACAACATGGGGAATAGAGCCAATATTTTGTAATAACTGTACATGGAAAGTAACTTTAAAAATAGTATAAAAATGAAAAAAAAGAGAATTCTGAGAAAGTTGAATGTCAGCTTCATGATCATAAGACCCAAACTGGAAAAAAAAAAAAAAAAAAAGAATCCCACAGGACTTCCTAGGCGGTCCAGTGGTTAAGAGTGTGCTTGCAGTGCAGGGAGCATGGATCCAAACCCTGGTTGGGGAGCTAATATCCCACATGCCATGTGGCTGAAAAAAAAAAGACCCAAACTGGAAGCTGAAAGGGCTCTCATAGATTCCCTAGAAGTATTAACCAAACAAAACCCCTGCCAGAGAAATGAACTAATAGGGGAAAATCCATGTGCGTGTGACTCAGAAAGAGCCTGGGTTGACTGTAGGAATGGCTTTTTATGAGATTTAATATTCCCCTCACTGGAGACACATTACTATCAAATAATAAACAGCAGAGTCTATGGTGTTGATCTTTAAAGTAAATCCTATTGCTATTAGCTTATCTACCCAACTATTAAAACTAATAAAATAATAAACTTTATGACACAGACACTTAGCTCAATTCAATCCCCCCTTCTAACTGCACTTTTCTCCTATGACTGTTGGTTTTTCCAGCAATTTCCTGCTTATCACCAAACTATCTGGAACTTGTTTCTATGTTTAGCTGATCATTTTCACTTGCCCTGGGATGCTTTTATACTCCTTTCTCTCCCTCCCTGTTTCTCTCCCTCCCTCTAAGTCTCCCTCTTTTTCTTTAAACTGAACTTTATCATGTCTCTTTACTTCAATCTGAGTTGAACTTTCTCAACCTTTTGCTTCAGCAGGGAAGAATGCCTCTTATTATCAGGTTCAAGATCACCTGTCTCTTGGGGTCCAGAGTGAGCTTGCAGAAAAGAAAGGTGGGGGAGCACTGCATATTACTTGGGGGTAGGAGAAGGGAGACCCAGTACTCGTTCAGAGTTCCTCTGGTCTGTAATCTCTACAAGGGCTGGCAATGTCAGGTGAAAAGTTTGGGGCAGGGGCTCCCCTGGTGGCTCAGTCGTAAAGAATCCGTCTGCCAATGCAGGAGACATGGGTTTGATCCCTGGTCCAGGAAGATCCCACATGCTGCAGAGCAACTAAGTCCATGCGCCACAACTATTGAACCTGCATTCTAGAGCCTGAGAGCTGCAACTACTGAAGCCCTCTGAAGCCCACGATGTGCAACAAGAGAAGCCACGGAAAGGAGAAGCCCTCATACTGCAACAAAGAGCAGTCTTGGTTCACTGCAACTAGGGAAAAACCCAAGCAGCAACAAAACCCAGCACAGCCAGAAATAAAAATGTGTGCATGCTAAGTTGTGTCCAACTCGTTTGCAACCCCATGGACTGTAGTCCGCCAGGCTCCTCGGTCCGTGGAATTTTCCAGGCAAGAATACTGGAGTCTGTTGCTGTTTCCTCCTCCAGGACATCTTTCCAACCCCAGGGGTCGAATCTGTGTCTCTTGCACTGGCGAAAAAAAAAAAAAAAAAAAAAAGTTTGGGGCAGATGAGAAACTACAACATACAGAAGAGTAGTTTCTTCCATGTGGGTAAGCTCCATGCAGGATGAAGGCATAGGCAACATATGGATAGTCAAGGGACATCCTGAGTGTCTATCCCCTAAGATGTTGTCTTTTAAATATTATTTACTTATTTATTATGTATGTGGCTGCATCAGGTTTTAGTTGTGACATGTGGCATCTTCACGGAAGTGCATAGACTCTGGTTGTGGCTTGCGGGCTCAGTAGTGGCAGAACTCAGGGTAATTGCAGTACAACCAACTGCCCTGTGGCATTTTAGTTGTGGGATTTTAGTTCCCCAACAGGGATCCAACCTGTGCCCCCTGCAGTTGAAGCTTGGGTTCTTAATCACTGGACAGCCAGGGAAATCTCAGGATGCTGTTTTATTAGAGACCAACATCTCCTCTCTCCATAAACCCATGAGATCCAGTTTTGTTTCCACCATCAAAGATCTCTGTCTGTACTGAGAACTAGAAGAAGGAGCTGTTTAAGGGGCCTGTTGTATGAAACAATAAATATATTTAAGGCTTAGAATGATACTCAGCTTTAAGGGATGCTTCATTAAGCACTGGAAGAGCGTTGGAACTGGGACTCACTGAAGGAGGGCCAAATTCACCCCGACATCTCATAGTCACCTTGGGAGCTGTGCTCACAGCGCTCACCATTTTAGCACTCTGTCTTCCACTTCTTGGTCCCACAGCATAGAGATGGATTTCCCTACAATAACTATGGAGATGGGACCACCTTACGATGTTTAATTCTCCAACACTCAGAACTCAGGCAGGCACAGACTTCACAGCTTCATTTGATTGAGTTTCTTCTGGCTTTAGTCTGATGAGCACCTCTAAGGGGAAGGTGGACATTGTCCCGAGAGACTATTCTCCAGTCTCTGGGATCTTATATTCTATCTCCAGCCATCAGTGTGAGCGGTGTTCTGCCCACAGTCAGGAAAAGCATAGTATCGGGTAACAATCAATGGTGTGCATGGTAATTTGACTCACTGCCAAAACCCCACAGGTCTTACACCTTCCCCCTTCTTTTTAACTTAGTGGATTTGTGTATGTCTGTGTCTGAATGAGGTGAGAAATATGTTATTCAGGCGAGAAGAAAGACATGCTTAGGAAGATTTTTAATTTAGCCTGAGTCCTGTCATACTTTCAAAATGACTTTTCTCCACACCCTGCCCCCAAAACCTGAGTATAAAAGAAACGTATATTCATTCCAGAAAATATGGAAAAAACAACGTATCAGTCAGAGGACACGACTGTTAAGAAACATAAGCCCACTTCGACTGGCTGAAGCAGAACTTAATTTATTTGACGTGTAGCCTGGATCTCTCAGAATTGGCAGGAGGTTTTGCCAACTAGGTTTAGAAGGTGGGAATGAATTGTGGACTCAAACAGAGGCAGAGGTGGGGGTGGGGAGTGGAGACCACAGCTCCAATATCATGGTAGGAAGATTCGGGTCAGCACACTTATGCCATAGTCAGGGGCCTGCAACTGCTCTGTCTGGTGTCACATTCACTGAGTGTTATGAGCTGAACTCCATCCTCCAAAATTCATATGTTGAACCTCTAATCCCCAATACTTCAGAATATAATTGTGTTTAGAAATAGGGTTTTTAAAGAAGCAATTAAGTCAAGATGAGGTCAGTAGGGTGGGCTCTAACTCAATCTAATTGTGTTTTATGAGAAGAGGAAATTTGGACATGCAGAGAGATACCAGAGATGTACACATACACATAGAGAAAGAGCCACAGGAGAACTCTGAGAAAGGAGCCATCGGCAAGCCAAGGAGAGAGAAACCGACTCTGTGGGCATCTTGGTCTTGGACCTTCAGCCTCCAGAGATGTGAGAAGTAAATGTCTGTTGTTTAAGCAACACAGTTCGTGGAGTTTTGTTATGGCATTGCTTGGAAATGAATGCACTAAGGATGCAAGATGTTGAGCAAGGACATCTAATTGGTTGAACTGAGGTCACATGATTGTTATCTGGGTGTATCTCTTGACTTCTGCAGTGAAGAGTAGACACCTAGAACTACCAGACCATATGTGCACAATGAAGCATTGATTTTTTTTTGGCTGTGGTGAGTCTTCGTTGCTGAACATGGGCTTTCTCTAGTTGCAACAGGCTGGGGCTACTCTTCATTGTCATGTGCAGGCTTCTCACTGCAGTGGATTTTCTTGTTGTAGTCTCTAGGCACACGGGCTTCAGTACTTGCAGTGTATGGGCTCAGTAGTTGCAACTCATGGGCTTAGTTGCTCCATGGCATGTGGGATCTTTCTGTCCCAGGAATCAAAGCAGTGTCCCTTGCATTGCAAGGCAGATTCTTAACCACTGGACCACCAAGGAAGCCCCAAAGCATTGATAATCCCTTATGATAAAATTCGGATATGTAGCAGACACTATTGATGCCTGTGACAGCCAGACTTGTCCAGTGATCCATGCTTTTCCCCTCCTGGTGTTCACACCCTTGTGTCATCCCCTCTTATAGGAAATCAGACCTGGTCTGCATGATCAATAGATGATACCAGAGGAAAGTGCCTGGCTTCTGAGTTGGCTCATAAAAGGCATTATGCATCTTCCTTGGTCTCCTGGCTTGCTTTTTCCAGGGGAAGTATTTAGCTGTCATGGCGTGAAGACACCCAAGCAGCATGTGGAAAGGACCCTATAGGGGAGAAACTGAGGCTTCACGTCAACAATCAGCATCATTGTGCCAGCCTTGCCAATGACCCACTTGGGAAGCAGATCCTTCAGCCCCAGTCTAGCCGTTAGATGAGACCACAGCCCCAGCTGATCAAAACAGCAGACTTATGAGGACCTCTGAGCCAGAGCCACCCAGCCTAGCTGCTTCTAAAATCTTTTTTAAAATATTTATTCAATGTATTTGGCTGTGCTGGGTCTTAGTTGTGGCTCATGGGAACTTCCATCTTCATTGCATCATGTGGGATCTAGTTCCTTGATCAGGAATGGAATCCAAGCTCCTTGCATTTGGGCTTACCACTCGTGTTCTTGCCTGGGAAATCCCATGGACAGAGGAGCCTGGTGGGCTACAGTCCATGGGGTCACAAAGAGTTGGACACAGCTGAGCAACTGAGCACTCACAGCTGAGCGTGCACACACACACACATATGCACACACACATGCATGTGTGCACACACACACATACACTTGCACACACACACTTACACACACATACAGACATACATGCGCACACACGCATACACACATGCATACACACATACACACGCGCACACACACAATTACACATACACACACAGACATACATACACACACACACACACACACAGGATGGTAAAAGAGGGAAGAAAGAAAAGGAATGTATACACTGGAAAACAGATAACCAAAAGGACCTCTGGTATAGCACAGGGAACTTTACTCAATATTCTTTAATAACTTAAATGGGAAATGAATAGATACATGTCTGGGCATAACTGAATCACTTTTCTGTACACTTGAAAGTCATATAACATTGATAATCAACTATGCTCCAATATAAAATTTTTAAAATATATAAATGTATATCTGAGATTTGTTGTTGTTGAGTCACTAAGTCATGTCTGACTCTTTGTAACCCCGTGGCCTCTAGCCCACTAGGCTTCTCTGTCCATGGGAGTTCCCAGGCAAGAATACTGGAATGAGTTGCCATTTTCTTCTCCAGGGGATCTTCCCGACCCAGGGATCAAAGCCACATCTCCTGCATTGGCAGGCAGATTCTTTACCACTGAGCCACTGGGGAAGCCCTATATCTGACACACACACAGAGAAAACCGAAATATAATAAGTTTCTGTAACTACTTATAAGGATGTGGCTAATATTTATTTATAGTATCCACCCCATACTCCCTGGTTGAGGTTGTTTGCCCTGTGAGAAGACCCAACCTTTATTTTTCAGGACCTTTATTTCTCTTGATGTCTTGGCATGTACAACGTTGTTATAGTTTTCTTTTTTTTTAATTAACTTTGACCACTAGACATCATTACAAGAGAGTGGGAGACCCTTGGGACATTGCCTCAGTTCCATTCATACTCCTCCTCTAATTCTTTTTCGTGAATCAGAATTTCTATTTTCCTTTGATAGAGAGGGTCATGAATCCTAGCCTTCCAGGACTCTAAACCTCTCTTTCTCTCTCTTTTATTAAATTGGGACATGTTATGTCTCAAAAGCCAAAAGGTATCCTCCCCTTCCCCTCCCCCAATTCAGTAAAATCATAATTGGACTTCCTCTTAGAAGCATCACACATAGAGATGAGGATTCAGAGTGGTTAAAAACTACGTGTCCAATGTCACCCTAGTGGCTCAGATGGTAAAGAATCTGCCTGCAACGTGGGAGACCCAGGTTTGATCCCTGGGTTGGGAAGATTCCTTGGAGAAGGGAAGGGCTACCCACTCCAGTATTCTTGCCTAGAGAATTCCATAGACAAAGGAGCCTGGCAGGCTACAGTCCATGGGGTCTCAAAGAGTCGGACATGACTTAGCAACTAACAATTAGACACAAACCTATATCTATCTGATCCCAAAGCAGCTGCTTCAGTGGGTGCCAAGACCCTTGTATTCTATGTGGTTCTTTGCAGAAGACAAATATAGACTATCATTACTTTATATTAGTACCCTATAGTACTATAAAAATGGTACCCACGGTGGTGAGGGAAGTCAGTGTGGTGCAGTGGAAGAATCCATGGCTTGAATCCCAGCTCTGTACTCATATTTACTGAATTTATTAAAAATTATTTTGTGAGTCCTTTCTACGTGGCAGGCACTGTCCTGGTTACTGCAAACAGAGCAGCATTCATAAGTCTTGCATTTTCTTTCTTAACTCTGTGTCCTCCAGCACAGAGTTAAAATTCTTTTAATTTTACTTCTCTGAGCCTTACTTTCCTGTCCTATAATATGGGCTATTAATACCTACCCGGTGAGAGACATCCATTTGTTTTGTCACGAGGAAAATGGGGACCAGGATACATGATCTTGCTGGGAGAATTAAATCAGGCAAACGTATAGAGATCCATTCATTCAACAAATAGTTATTGAAAATCTATTCTGTGTCAGTGATGGAGCTGAACTCTGAGAACACGCCAGTCAAAGGGGCAAATACAATTCCTGGTCACATGGAGCTTGCACTGAGTGAGGTTAGATATTAAGCAAAAAAACTGCGATTGTGATTAGAGTTTCTAACAAATGTGAACCGACTCTGGCTACTGCTGTAATTCTCCCTTTGTCGTTGCCCTGCTGATTCTCAGGAGCTTCCGTCTTAAAGGCCTCCAGGTTCTTATAATACATGTCTTGTTTGTTTACTGAGTCCCGAGAAGGAGATTAACGCGGTGGTGAGGGAGCAGCAAAGCCAGGGAAGAGTTAAAAGTGAAAAATTCCTCAAAGGAACAGAAACCAACTTGTCTGCTGCCATGTTGGCTAAATCTTGTGGTCCCTTTGCCATGACTTTAGGTTTATGGAAAAGAAATAAGCCCTACAGAGAGGAAGAGAGGAAGTCGTTTTTCCTACAGCACAGCTGAAAATCCCATTGCTCCATGGAATTTTTCCCCCCTTTTATGTGCACAGTTTTGGGATGGATCTCGCTCCTCTGTTGGCTTCCCTGAGACATTTTATTATAAGGTGTATTTATGGACTCTGAAACCAAATATACAAGGCTGAGCCCTGTTTTGAGGTTCTTCAGTTCTAGCAGAGTGTGTCTAGCATGGTGGCTAGTGCATCACAGATGCTGGTGAATGTTGGCTGGATAAGTTTTTGCCTACAGACTTCAGGTCAATCATCACTATCTGGAAGTTCTGTCCTGTTGACCCATCTTGCTTATGGAAGAAAAATGTGTCCGTCTGTCTCTCTGCATCAACCAGTCTGTTTTTGGTCTGTCAGGCTGGAAATACATCCCAGTTCTTAGATCGTTAATGTTTGAGCAGCACCTGTTAGATATTAGTCACTGCATTGGTGTTTTACATGTCAGATCCGTGAGATGGTTAAGAAACAGGAGGGTGGAGGCAGTCCATCCATTGCCCCCTCCCATGAGAAGAGGTTATGAATTTATCCTATTTCCGCCCTTAATTCATTTCCACGGGGATCACGCTCACCAGTGGCTGCAGGCCTCTTGTGTCTGCTCAGAAGTGTCTGTCTTCTTGTTGGCTAATGGTTTTGTCATTAACCTGATGAATAGGCTTGATTTAAGAGTCTTCATCTCCAGAGTGGGACGCGATTCTCATAGCCACTGCTGCCGACCCTGTCATGTTAGAACACAGAAACCTTCCAGTTGGGTTTTCAGGAAGAGACAAATTAAACCAGCCAAGTTGTTTCTTTTTCTCTGGTCAAGTCATTCTGGCTTGAGGGAGTAGCAAAGCTGTGTTCCATTTTGACGATGGCCCAAGAAAGTAAATTTCCTTTTTTTTGTGCAGTGCTTAGAATTGCTCTGCTAGAGCAAAGTCAGAAGGTATTTGGTTGGCCAAAAAAGTAAGGTGTTATGGAAAATTCTGAACGAACTTTTTGGACAACCCAATGCTATTTATTTACCAGTGTGTTTTCCATATCCTGGTAACCCTAAGCACACAATAGGTGTATTTCTTGAATACACAGTTGCTGAAAAAAAATTGAAAAAAAAAAAAGTGAAAGAGGACTTCCCTGGTGGTCCAGTGATAAAGCATCTGCCTTGCAATGCAGGAGACGTGGGTTTGATCCCTGGCTGGGGAACTAGGATCCCACATGCCGTGGAGCAACTAAGCCCATGTGCCCCAGCTACTGAAGATTGAGTGGTGCAACTAGAGAGTCCATGTGCCACATCAAAAGATCTTGCAGGACACGACTAAGATCCCACATACCAGAACTAAGACCCGACACAGCCAAATAAAAAAAAGTGAAAAGGGAAGAACAATGACAGACACACAGTGGATACTCTACAAATAGTGAACACATAAATAAATAAACAAAGAAATGAATCAATGAATGAGAGTAATTCCCCCAGGATGAAACAATGGGCAATGACTGAGTTTGAGTGTGTGAGAGAATTGTGGGGTGTCTCCCTGTGGATGATGGTGCCCTGGATTTTCTTCCCACAATTCGTACGGGTGGTATCTCTGTATCTACCTTTGTCCAACATGACTCATCTGTTCTGACCACAACTGTCGGAACCAAGAATGGCATCGAGCCCCAAGGGGACAAATCAAAATATCTTCCCCAGGAAGAGCTGAGACCGAGATGCTCTCTGTCCATGCTGTCTTTACTGTGATTTGCTCATGTCTCCTGTGGAACTGTCTTGCCCTCACCAAAGAGATAAAGAAGAAAAAGATGGTCTTCCATGAGGGAGAAGAAATATACACACACACACATAGAGAGGGAGAGACTCCTAGAGAAAGAGAAATCCCTGGATTCCTGAGATGCTTCTAGTTCCTGGACATAACCCCAAGTCTTCATAATTCCCCCAACATTTGTTAGGACAAGTTGATTTATGTCATTACAGTCAAGACAGTCTCAGTGCACATGCCCTGAGATGAGAGGCTTCAGACTTCAAGATCTTTGTGTAAGGACAGACTGGCTTTCTCCCCTCTGGTTCCCAGTCCCTTTCTTCTTCATTCTTTGGGACTTAATGATGAAAAAATAAATAAAAAATAGAAGAAGAAAGAAAAAAAATGAAACACCTCTGTCTTCATCACTTTCAGTGGGTTGGTGGGGGCTTGTTTGATTTGGTTTCTGTTCAGTGCTGAGGTTTGTCTCCCCAGCATTTAGCATGGGTTTCGGTTGCTTTATCTTGGCTTCTGGTAGCTCCAGAGGACTGAAGGGTGTCCAGGGCAGGACTGTGGTATTTATACTGGCTGTTGGAGCTGCTAAAGGAGCAGAAGGGCCTGACCTCAGCCTTCAGTGCATCAGGAGTTTCCTTTGTGCGGTTCTGGGTCCCAGGGATCAGGACAAAACGCACCCACACTTGAATCTCAGTACGTGATTCTCAGAACCTGCTTGGAATCTCCCAGAAGTGTTTTGTTTTGTCGGGCTGCCGCTTTCCATCGCAAGAAACAAATGCTTCTTCTCTCTTCTCTTCCTCTGCAAGGGAGGCTGGTGGTTTTGGCTGCCTCAGTGGAAAAACAAATACCCTTCCACAAATAAGTTCTTCTCACAGCCCTGAATTAGTGTTGGCAAAAACACCTCTGAGTGGGGATTCCATAAAGGCACAGGCCAACCATACCTTTGAAGAGAGAGGACCTCCAAGAGATGGGGTGGATGGATTGGGTGGAGTGTTTGGGGGGCGGGGTTCAAGGGGGCTGTGAGTGTCCCTGATTGGAGATGTTGTCACAACTGGGAGCTAGGAAGACACAGAGGAACAAGGTGTTCCGGCATCTCTCTCTGGATCAGGTCCTATACTTTCGTTTTAACCAGCTTCCTAGGTGTTGGCAAAAAGCATCCTGAATCTTAGCAGCCAGCAAATCCATGGCTGCTGGGAAAAGCACAATTATCATACACCAAAAAGAAAGGAAAGAAAGGGATTTGCTTTGCAAATGAGCATGCAGACCCTAGAAACTGCACAGAAGGTGACGTTTAAAGTCACGGCGCTTTGGCGCAATCTCTCTCTTCAGCCTAAAGCACACCTCTTTTTAGCATCGCTAAAAAGTTGCCATTTCTTCTCAGTATCACGTCCACCCTTAGCCATTCTGACCCCCTTGGCTGCCTTTTTCTCTTCTTGTCCTCACCCATCAGCTGGGCCTGCCCGTCTGAAGACTAAGACATGACATGTTTGCGCCATGCGTAAACACCGCTCCCCATTAAGAGCTCCATCTAATGAGAAACAGAGCCACGGAGGGGAAGCTTCAAAGTGGTTAACGGAAGGAAGTGCCTGGAACGAAATCCGACTTGATGTCCCAATTAATACGTCCCCTAATTCTATTTCCTGCCCTTGCGGGCTTGCAGCCGCCTCCCTCTAATTTCTGTGGGAGACAGAGACTCGGCTGATGGGGAGGAAGGAACCTGGAAATGGGGCGGCTTCACGGATGACTTGATACGCAGGCAATGGGGATATTAGGACAAATTAGAGAATTAAGGACAAGGAAAAAAAAGAGACAACGACGGTCAGAGGAAATGTCATCCCAAGTAATAGTATTAATGGAGACTGGGACTCTGCTGGAGAGAGGGTGGCTGGAGAAATTGAGAGCTGGAAGCGCCAGCCAAATCGTCTTTTATTTCAGCCTGGGAGAGATGCACTGGTTGCCGGAGGCTTTCCTTCGGGTTCTAGGACTGTGGGGTAGAAATCAGCCGGGAATCCTTTCAGGAGGATGAAGGGCAGGTCCAGAGTTCAGCCAAAAGCCTGCTGAACTTGGATGAAGTGTTTGGGTGGAAATAAAGTTGAGTAGGAAGACATTAGCCCTGAAATAGTCCAGTTAGAGTAAGCGGTTCACTCTGAAAGTGTTACAAGCTCTTAGAAAATAACTCTGTAACTGGCCCGAGATTCAAGCACTCTTTTCAGTTAAACATCACCCCACTCTGTACCACCCTCGACAAAAGCAGATGCTTGTGGAGGGTACAATGTGCCATTCCCCAATGCCCTGGGATAAAGAGTTTATCAGAGGCATGGATCCCCCCAGGAGAAGTAGTGACCGGAGGGCGCCCACCTAACTTCACCCGGACAATGTGAATGGGCTCTGGACTGGCTCCCCTGGCCTAGTCTCTTCACTGCACTGGTCTATCCTCAGTCAGTAATGCACCCCGCGGCCGTTGCTCTTCAGTTGCTCAGTCGTGTCTGCTCTTTGTGACCCCATGGACTACAGCCCGCCAGGCTCCTCTGTCGGTGGAATCCTCCAGGCAAGAACGCTGCAGTGGGTTGCCATTTCCTCCTCCAGGGGACCTTACTGACCTCAGGGATTGAACCTGCGTCTCCTGCTTGACAGGTGGACCCTTACCTCTTGAGCTACCTGGGAAGCCCAATTCAGGGGGCCTGGGTTTGATCCCTGGTCTGGGAACTAGATCCCACAGTGCTGCAGCTAAGACCTGCCACAGCCAAATAAATAAAAAATAAATATAAAAAAAAATTACAGAGCCCATGTTATCACTACTCTCCCATCCTTAAATATCTGGTGGGTTTCCCTAGTGCCTGTGTGATCAAGTTTGAACCCCTTAGCATGACATTCAAGGTCTGTAACATCTGAACAGGCTTCCTCCAGAGCTTCCGCATCTTCCAGTCTCCTCCTAGGCCTCCGCCCACCCCCACTGTTGCCCTAAACTACACATTCCTTCCTTTCACAGAACCTTGCACATGCTTCTAGCTTCACCCTTCTTCCTCATCTTTCCTCCCTCTTTATCCATCAAGCCTAAGTGGCATTAGCTGCTCGCTCAAGTCTTTCCAGGCATCTAAATCACCTCTCTGTTTCCGTGGGCCTCTGTGTCCATCTCCAAGTCCTTATGTGTCCCACTGCAGGGTAATCACTGGGCTTTTTCACCTGACTCTCCTAAAAGAACGTCTCCCTAAAGACACACAGAAGACAGGACCAATGGTGTAAATTTCTCGATATTTGCACTGTCTGGTGTAACACAGGGGCTCAGTAAATAGAGAAAGAACAAAAGAGAAAAGAAAAGAAGACACAGAGGGAAGAGGACATGGAAAGGACAGGAAGTGTCTGGAGTCTCATTGTTCATGGCATCATTTTATCAGGATATAACACAGACACCCAGCTGGACAGGAGACCAAGTTGAGTTCGCTTTAGAATCTGTTCAGTTTAAGAGAACTGACCAGGCCACACAATGTAGCCAGTGGTTAAGAATCTTTGCTTTGGAGATCTGGGTTCAAATCCTTTTGCAATTATTCAGTCACTGGGGAGGACATGACCCCTTTCTGAGCTTCTGTTTCCTTATCAGTAAAATGGGGGAAAGGTAGTCATGAGGATCAAACAAGGTAAAGTAATTAGAGGAATCTGTCCAGTGCCTGGTGTATAGTGGGTGATCAATGAAACCTAATATACATGAGAGTTGAGCCTGGGAACTTGGCCATCCTTTCAGACCATCTATGGTTCTCACTCCCTCCTCTTCCTGGGTTAGTCCACCCAGACCTTGCCCCATAGTTTGAACTGTTCACTCTCCTCACTGCCAGGATAGACAAGGCAGGGAGTGGCCCCAGCATTCATGCCAACAGCCACTGGCATTTGATTACTGGGGAACAATACCATGGCTGTGGCTTGGGAAGTTCCTCAAAGGAGCTGATGCCTGCTGCAAACATACCAGACAGAAGCCTCTTGGTTGCATCATTTGCTAGGGAGGAGTGGCAGCAGAAATTTGTGGGTTTGTCAGAGAATGGACTTATGGTTACCAAAGGGCAATGTTGAAGGCAAGTGATATTTAGGAAGTTTGGGATTGACATGTACATGCTACTATATTTTAAATGAATAATCAACAAGGACCTACTGTATAGAACAGGGAACTCTGCTCAATGTTACATGGAAACCTGGATAGGAGGGGAGTTTGGGGAAGAATGGATATCTATCTATCTATCTATCTATCTATATCTGAGTCACTTTAGTGTGCACCTGAAATTATTATAACATCATTAATCAACTATACTCCAGCCATAAAATAAAAAAAATTTTTAAAGTCAATGTATTAAAATTTTTGTTGGGAAGATTTTTTGAAGAAGGAAATATGTGGGTCTGAGATCTGGTGCCTTAGTTTTTCTGCTGTGACTTTTCAGCCAGTAGGGAACCTGGAGGAATGGCTGAGACCACACTGGGGATCTTTTCCATCAAGATAAACCTCAATGCAATCCAGATTCCTTTCCTTATATGCTCCTGCCTGGAGGAGAAGTCACTCTTCCCTGGCCAGACAGTCAGTGCCCATTGATGTAAGTGTTGATGCAATGAGCAAAGAAATCCAGGTTTAGCATTTCTCCTTAGGAAATTACTGAAGACAAGGGGAATGACCCTGAGGTCCTGGGAGGATGGCTAAAGGATTGGCCAAGTCTTCCTCCAGATCATTCTCCAAAGGGCTGAACAGGTGCTGGGGGCGTGTAAAACTTGCTGAACAAGTTCTCAAGGCCTTTCTGTTTGACTCGTCTGAGGCAGGGACCAAAGAGTCTTCCTCCCTTTGATATCTTGTGGCCATTTGCAGAGTTCTTCCTCCTTTTCCTCTTCTTTTAATCTTTCAAAGCAGTTTTATATCTGTTGTTTATTTTAGGTCCTTTCTTGGAGTTTGAGAAAGGGCGTCATCATCTCCATCTGACTGATGAAAAAAAGGAGGCACAGAAAGTTTAAGGTCAAGAGTCATGGAGGCATGGTGTGCTGCTCAGATCCATTTCAGGACTGAATGTCTTACTCCACAGTGTGTAAGAGTGGGCCTCCAAATGCCTTCATCTCCCATCCCTCTCTGGCTTCTGCCCTCAGCTAGAGAGGCCTGCCTTACTCAAGACTGGGCTTCCCTGATAACTCTTTTGTCTTTCTCAGTAAGTTTTCAAAGGGACTTCTCAGATAGCTCAGTTGGTGAAGAATCTGCCTCCAATGCAGAAGACCCCAGTTCGATTCCTGGGTAGGGAAGATCTGCTAGAAAAGGGAAAGGATACCCACTCCAGTATTCTTGGGCGTCCCTTGTGGCTCAGCTGGTAAAGAATCTGCCTGCAATGTGGGATACCTGGGTTCAATCCCTGGGTTGGGAAGATCCCCTGGAGAAGGGAAAGGCTACCCACTCCAGTATTCTGGTCTGGAGAATTGTTCATGGGGTCACAAAGAGTCAGACATGACTGAGGGACCTTCACTTTCACTTTACTCAAGATTACAACCCCTTCTAAGGAAGGGCAGAGCTCAGTTGTTCCAGTCATGTCTGACTCTTTGTGACCGGATGCACTGAAGCCCACCAGGCTTCTCTGTCCATGGGATTCTCCAGGCAAGAATACTGAAGTGGGTTGCCATTCCCTTCTCCAGGGGATCTTCCCAACCCAGGGATCGATCCCTGGTCTCCTGCATTACAGGAGGATTCTTTACCACTGAGCCACCAAGGACATCCCACATACAAAGACTGGCAAAGCAGGGCAATCAAAACTCAGCCCCTTGGCCCCTATAGAAGGGTCATCTCATCTTCAGAACCCCCGTGAGATCAAGATCAGCTGAGGCCTTTCCTGAGATCACATCACAGCTTCTCGACTGCCTGGAGGTGGAGAAAATCTAGCTTGAGATTGGTCTGCTGTTCATGGGTTAACCATGGTTAAAGAACCAGGCTGCTGGGACAGTTGTGTCTCATTTCCTCAGCCTCTGGCTGGGGAACCAGCATGTCACATCGTGTCTCAGACCCAGCTGTGTGGAGCAGAAAGAGTGCTGGACAGAGGGAAAATAATAATGCCTAATAATAATAATGAGCATCATTAGTATCCTTATAGGTGTCATTCATTGAGTGTCTCTACTTGTTTTTTTTTTTTTTAAAACATATACTTGTATCTATTCTTTTTCAAAGTCTTTTCCCATTCAGATAATTACAGAATATTGAACAGGGTTCCCTGTGCTATACAGTAGGTCCTTGTTGGTTATCTATTTTTTTCAAATTATTTATTCATTTTTTTGATGTGGATCATTTTTAGTCTCTATTGAATGTGTTCCAATATTGTTTCTGATTTTCTTGCATGTGCATTTTGGTTTTTTTTTTTTTTGGCTGAGAGGTATGTGGGATCTTAGTTCCCCAGCCAGGGATCAAGCCTGTGCCCTCTGCAGTAGAAGCTCCGGGTCCTAAGCACTGGACCACCGGAGAAGGCTCAGCGTTTCTTCTGACTTCCGATGCTCTCCCCCATCTTGGGCCCAGTGAGAAGGCAGAGGTGGGAGGCTGATGTCTGGCAGTTTCTTGACTCTGGATTGAATACACTGCAAGAACCTGGAGAATAACGACCTTTTCCAAGATGCTTGGCTCTGGCCCTCTTAATAAAACCAAGAAATAGGAAACTGCTACCCGCCTTGATGGCAACCTGAACATTTTCAGATGGAGAAAATAAGATGAGGATGCTGGAAGACGAGAAGTGGGAAACATGAAAGCATGGTATGTTTCACTGCTACGAAGAGCAGGCTTGTTTTTGCGGGGGGTGGGGGTTGGGAAGCTGGCTGGAACCCCCCAAACCTGTCCCCACCCACTTCTCTCTCCATATAAAATTTTTTTTCCACCATCTCTGTGACTCACCAGTTCACAAGGTGGTTTTTTTGTATTCCCCTCTCTCGTGACACATCATTACCGAGAAATAGGTCTCGGAGCTCAGAGCAGGAAACCAAAAAGGTGAAGACACAAGAAAATAGCTGCCCAAAGATATGTCATGTAAAAGTCCCGAGTCCAGAGTCAGCCTACAAGGCTGAGGGTCCCTCTGGGCGGCCGCAGAAGCCTGGCCACCAGCGTGAACAGTGAGAGCCCGTACTCAGGTGTCAGAGGGAGCCAGCTTGCTGCAAACTTGATTCTACCCGAAATTCATTTACCACATCAGCTTTCTTTTGGTTAACATTTGCTTAGAATAGCTTTTTTTTCCTCCAATTTTTCATTTTCACATTTTTTTTGATGTAGACCATTTTTAATGTCTTTATTAAATTGTTTATTATTATTGTTACAGTACTGCTTCTGCTTTATGTTTTGGTTTTTTGGCCATGAGGCAGGCGGAGATCTTAGCTCCTCAACCAGGAATCAAACGTGCAACCTCTGCATTGGAAGGCAAAGTCTCAACCACTGGACCACGGGGGAAGTCCCAATTTCAGCTTTTCTATCACTTTTATACATACCTTGGAAAAAGTACATAGCTGACCTCTTAAAAAAAACACATAATCCATTCCCGAGATCTCTGTCTTTTAATGAATTATAATGAATGTGACTACAGATTCATTTGGACTTCATCATCTAAGATTTCTTCTTGTCACATTTTCATGTTTTTCTTCTTGTCTTTGCTTCTTTCTTTGTCTTTTTCCTTATGTGTGTTAGATGGACAGGATTTTCTTATCTCCTCCTCTCCATCAACCTTTTCTCCTCTCTTTGTTTAGAAGTTACATTTTAAGAATGTGTATGTTAAATTCTTACTTTGTATTTGATTAATCACTATCATCACTAAAGTAATTCATCTAGCCTCATTCTGAAAAAAATGAAGCCCGAGAGCTCTTAACCTCCAACCTTTACTCTTTTGGGCATATATATTATTTTTGTCCAGCCAATTTAGAGCCTCAGTGCTTCCCCTTTCTCTTTGTTACCTTGTAAATAACTTCACCTCCCTGACTCTCAGATTCTCCCTAGAATCTTCGTTTGTTGGAAGGTTGTTGGATGGTTGGAAGGTTGTTGGATGATCAGAAAGAAGCTACATAAGTGAAACTGTTCCATCTGTGTGTTGGTCCCCAAACATCCCAGAAAGTGCAGACGCTGGAGTTCAAAGTGACTTTGAAGGGCCTCAGGTCCTTTCATTCTCTTGTACTGTCCCTTCTTTACTTGGCTGTCTTTTGATATGATCTTTATTTTTCATTTTTAATTGCTTAAAATTTTTTTTAAAATAATTTTTTGGCTGTGCTGCATGGCACACAGGATCTTAGTTCCCTGACCAGGGATTGAACCCACCCCTCCTCAGCAGTGGAAGCTCGAAGTCTTTTACCCACTGGACCGCCAGGAAAGTCTTCATATGATCTTTATTTTATCATCATCTGGACCGTACTCCACGTCAAGGTGATGAAGTCTAATGGGCTCATTAAAACTTAACTTCCTAAATGTTCATCAACAGATGAATGGGCAAAGAAGTTGTGGTACATATACACAATGGAATATTACTCAGCCATAAAAAGGAACACATTTGAGTCAATTCTAATGAGATGGATGAACCTAGAGCCTATTTTACAGAGTGAAGTAAGTCAGAAAGAGAAAGACAGATATCGTATACTAACGCATATATACGGAATCTAGAAGAATGGTACTGAAGAATTTTTTTTTGTGGGACAGCAATGGAGAAACAGACATAGAGAACAGACTTATGGACATGGGGAGAGGGGAGGAGAGGGTGAGATGTATGGAAAGAGTAACATGGAAACTTACATTACCATATGTAAAATAGATAGCCAAGGGGAATTTGCTATATGGCTCAGGAAACTCAAACTGGGGCTCTGGATCAACCTAGAAGGGTGGGGTGGGGAGGGAGATGGGAAGGAGGTTCAAAAGGGAGGGGTTATATGTATACCTATGGCTGATTCATGTTGAGTTTTGACAGAAAACAACAAAATTCTGTAAAGCAATTACCCTTCAATTAAAAAATAAATAAAATTCTAAAAAAAAAAAAAAAGAACGTAACTTCCCACGTGCACAGAGATGCCACCTTCTCTCCCTGCCTCTTTCCTTCCTCCTGGATCTCTGTCTCAGGCCCTGTCTCCAGGACTGTCTCTCCCATCGCCTGGTTCCTTCCACCTGCTCCCCTCTCTCTAGCATTAGGCTTTCCGCCCTGGGTCCACCTTTCTCCCTGGGTCTCCATGTCTTTGCCTTTCTCGGTCCCTGCTTCCCGCCCTTCTCTCCATCTCCCGCTCTGTCCGTGTCCAGGTCTCACCTCCAGCAGCTCCGAGCCTCATCCCGGCTCCGTGCACACCTCTCCCCTCTTCTTGGCCTCTGTCCTCTATCCGCGTCTGTGAACCGAGGCACACTGTCCTGCCTCTTTCTCTGCTGCGCCCCCTCCGTTTTCGCTTCCGCCTCGCTCTGTTTCCACCATTCTCTCCGCCCCCGGCTTCCTCTCTCTGGCATCCTCCCCGTCCTGGCCCAGGTCTCCGCTCCCTACGGAGGGCTGGACCTCTGCTCCCCTCTGTCTCCCTCGTGCCCACCTCCCCACCTCCGTCTCGTCTCCATCTCTCCCTGCCTCTCACCAAACACTCTTTGCACATCAGGCGGGAGCCCCAGCCGGGGGTCTCGGGGCTCCAGGAAGCCAGCCAGAGACTGTGCAGGCCGCGCCGCAACTCAGGAACTCTGCCAGCAATCATTTCACTAAGCAGGAATGGCGTTCCCATTACCAGATAGCGGGTCTGCTGCGTCCCCACCAGGGCCCCCTCCCCGCCACAAAGCCCCTCGCAACTTCCTGCTCGCGGCAGCCACACAAGGCCTCATTCTAATCCTCCGACTTGTCTGTTTAGTGTCTTTGGAGAGGGGGGAAAGGAGCAGAAAAGTAGCTTGTCTTTTATTTTTATTTGCTCTCTCTTTCCCCCCCTTCCTCCAGAGAGCCCCCTGGGGCCCCGGCCTAGAACAGAGCAACAAATATTTGCTAATTCCATTAACAGAAGACGGCTTTTTATTTTTTTCCAAGCCAATATCCGAGGCCCCAAGTTCATGGTGAGCCCTGTCCCCCCGACGTGGCCCCCTCCCCCTCCTCCCTCCCCGCCCAGGACTTATATATAGTTCACGCAGTGCCATTTCCCCAATTTTTTCTGAAGTTCAAGACAAGTTGAAGGGTCAAAAAGGCAAAGGGTGTTTGAGAAGTTTAGCAGACAGCTTTTGGTACGAGCGAAAGAAAGAAAAGAGGGGCAGGAGAGAGGGAGAGAGAACAGGGAGGCAGGAATCTGGCTCACATTAAGCTGGAAAGTTCCAACCATTGATTTGCTCTGGAATTATAGCCTTTTTTTTTTTTTTAATCACAAAACATGGTTTATTCATGAGGTTTTTTTTTTTTTTTAAATAGCAACCAAAAGTTGCACTTTGGGTCTTTGGTACCAAGATGGAGATCCAACTTTTGTTTTCCTTTGATCTTTCAGGTAGGACTGGGAGAAAAGGGAGATGGAGACGAAGGATTCCCCAAGCAGGGAGTGCAGAGAACACAGGAGCGTCTCCCAGCCAG
This sequence comes from Odocoileus virginianus, assembly GCF_023699985.2. NCBI lineage: Eukaryota > Metazoa > Chordata > Mammalia > Artiodactyla > Cervidae > Odocoileus > Odocoileus virginianus. The sequence continues at coordinate 55,851,938 of NC_069685.1, read as the reverse complement.
GTCTATCCAATGTCCTTACCATCCCTCTTAGGGAAAATTGAGCACACCCTTGGGGAGAGGAGATCGCTTAGAGGAAAAAGAGCCTGTTCTGAAAAGGCAGCTCACAGCCCCTCGTAAAGGAGAGAGGAGAAAATGCACAGTTGGTCACACTGGTAAATGTCAGCGTATATGACAGCGGTCCCCAGCATTTTTGGCACCAGAGAACAGTTTCATGGAGGAGTTTTTCCACGGACAGGGGGCGAGGGGGAGGGATGGTTTTGAGATGATTCAGGCATGCTCCATTTACTGTGCGCTTTATTTCTGATATTGTTGCATCAGCTCCACCTCAGATCTCAGGGGCCCCGGAGGTTGGGGACCCCTGATATAGGGAATAGGTTTTGTGAGTGCTTTAGCTTCTCAGGGCCGTCACAACCAGCCACCACAAACTCGGTGGCTCAAAATGACTGATCTGTATTCTTGCACAGTCCTGGACACCATGAATCTGAAATCAAGGGGTCAGCAGAACCATGCCCCCCTTCCTGGCCCTTCAGCTTCTGATGGTCCCAGGTGTCTGCTGGCTTGTGGCTGCATCACTTCCGTTCAGCCACATCTTCATCCTCACATGGTCCCTGTGTGTATCAACTGCCTCCATCTTCACGTGGTCCTTGTGTGTGTCAACACTCCATCTTTCTCTTCTAAGGACACTTTTTATTGGATTTAAGGTCCTCCTAAATCCAGGAGCATCTCTTCCTGAGATTCTCATATCTGGAAAGATCCTATTTCCAAATAAGGTCACATTCACGGGTAACGGGGGGTTAGGATTTGAATCTATCTTTTCTGGGGAGGGAGGGATTATTACAAACCCGTTACAGTGATCATTGTATAGGAGACAGGAATCAAGACCATCCCCAAGAAAAAAAAAATGCGAAAAACAAAATGGCTATCTGAGGAGGCCTTACAAATAGCTGTGAAAGGAAGGGAAGCAAAAAGCAAAGGAGAAAAGGAAAGATATATCCATTTGAATGCAGAGTTCCAAAGAATAGCAAGGAGAGATAGGAAAGCCTTCCTCAGCAATCAATGCAAAGAAATAGAGGAAAACAATAGAATGGGAAAGACTAGAGATCTCTTCAAGAAAATTAGAGATACCATGGGAACATTTCATGCAAAGATGAGCTCCATAAAGGACGGAAATGGGAGGGACCTAACAGAAGCAGAAGATATTAAGAAGAGGTGGCAGGAATACACAGAAAAACTGTACAAAAAAGATCTTCATGACCCAGATAATCACGATGGTGTGATCACTCACCTAGAGCCAGACATCCTGGAATGTGAAGTCAAGTGGGCCTTAGGAAGCATCACTATGAACAAAGCTAGTGCAGATGATAGAATTCCAGTTGAGTTATTTCAAATCCTGAAAGATGATGCTGTGAAATTGCTACACTCAATATGTTAACAAATATGGAAAACTCACCAGTGGTCACAGGACTGGAAAAGGTCAGTTTTCATTCCAATCCAAAAGAAAGGCAATGCCAAAGAATGCTCAAGCTACTGCACAATTGCACTTGTCTCACACGCTAGTAAAGTAATGCTCAAAATTCACCAAGTCAGGCTTCAGCAATACGTGAACCATGAACTTCCAGATTTCAAGCTGGTTTTAGAAAAGGCAGAGGAACCAGAGATCAAATTGCCAACATCCGCTGGATCATCGAAAAAGCAAGAGAGTTCCAGAAAAACATCTATTTCTGCTTTATTGACTATGCCAAGGCCTTTGACTGTGTGGATCACAATAAACTGTGGAAAATTCTGAAAGAGATGGGCATACCAGACCACCTGACCTGCCTCTTGAGAAACCTGTATGCAGGTCAGGAGGCAACAGTTAGAACTGGACATGGAACAACAGACTGGTTCCAAATAGGAAAAGGAGCATGTCAAGGTTGTATATTGTCACCATGCTTATTTAACTTATATGCATAGGACATCATGAGAAATGCTGGCCTGGAGGAAGCACAAGCTGGAATCAAGATTGCTGGGAGAATATCAATAGACTCAGATATGCAGATGACACCACCCTTATGGCAGAAAGTGAAGAAGAACTAAAGAGCCTCTTGATGAAAGCGAAAGAGGAGAGTGAAAAAGTTGGCTGAAAGCTCAACATTCAGAAAACTAAGATCATGGCATCTGGTCTCATCACTTCATGGCAAATAGATGGGGAAACAGTGGAAACAGTGGCTGACTGTATTTTTCTGGGCTTCAAAATCACTGCAGATGGTGATTGCAGCCATGAAATTAAAAGACGCTTACTCCTTGGAAGGAAAGTTATGACCAACCTAGACAGCATATTAAAAAGCAGAGACATTACTTTGTCAACAAAGGTCTGTCTAGTCAAGGCTATGGTTTTTCCAGTGGTCATGTATGGATGTCAGAGTTGGATTATAAAGAAAGCTGAGCACCTAAGAATTGATGCTTTTGAACTGTGGTGTTGGAGGAGACTCTTGAGAGTCCCTTGGATTGCAAGGAGATCCAACCAGTCCATCCTAAAGGAGATCAGTCCTTGGTGTTCGTTGGAAGGACTGATGCTGAAGCTGAAACTCCAATATTTTGGCCACCTGATATGAAGAGAGACTCATTTGGAAAGACCCTGATGCTGGGAAAGATTGAAGGCAGGAGGAGAAGGGGACGACAGAGGATGAGATGGCTGGATGGCATCACCGACTTGATGGACATGGATTTGGGTGGACTCCGGGAGTTGGTGATGGACAGGGAGGCCTGGCGTGCTGTGGTTCATGGGGTCACAAAGAGTCGGACACAACTGAACGACTGAACTGAACTGAACAACAATGTCATGTGGGGAAGCCAACCTAAAATGTCAGACTTAGGGACTTCCCTGGCGGTCCAGTGGTTAAGACTGCAATGCAGGTGTCCAGTGGTTAAGACTGCAATGCAGGGTGCACAGGTTTGATTCCTGGTCAGGGAACTGAGATCCCACATGCTGCACGGCCAAAAAAAAAGAAAGAAAGGGCACAAAGAGATGCTGTGCTGTGCTTTCCTTTCACTTCCCACTCAGTCCTGACTGTTGCAAGGAGAAAGGCCCAGCTGGTGCTTCCATGTCTTTAAACCCCTTCTTGCCACTTGCTCATCATCCTTTTTAAGGAAGAATGAGGGCAGGGCTTCCCTGTGGGCCCAGTGGTGAAGAATCCACCTTGCAATGCAGGTGATACAGGTTTGAACCCTGGTCATGGAAGATCCCACACGCCTCAGGGCAACCAAGCCTGTGCGCGACAACTACTGGAACCGGCACACCTACAGCCCCTGCCCTGCAACAAGATTTCTCACTGCAGTGAGAAATCAACCAAAACTAAAACAAATAAATAAAGACTGAGTGAGGGCAGCTTTCAGGCTCTGAATATACAGCAGGAAACTCACGGGTTTATCACGTGTCTGACCCATGTGACCACCGGCTGATGAAAACAGATGCTGGTCTTTCATTTATGGTCGTGACGTAGAGCTTCCTTTTGGGTTGAATTAAAATTTAAGCCAATAGCAGGTGGCTGAGTTGAGAAACATATTAGGTAAATAAATAATCCAAGAGGTACACAGACGTGGAAAATGTGGTGAGGCTGTTGTGTGGACAAAGGAAGACTGGGGATCACTGGTGTGGTATACCAGTTTTCCCACTGTTCACAGGAGCCCAGCACCTGTGAGATGTACCAGGAAGAGGGTGGCTAAAAAAGGGTGCTGGAGTATGTTGTTTCTCCTTGAACCTGAGACTCTAAGAGTTGTACCCATCTGGTTTCCCCGTGAGATTTTGTTTGGGGAAGAAAAACCACTTCATAACAAAATGAAAGCTTCAAGAACCAATCAACCAATCAGCCTCGTCTACCACTCCAGTTATATGTTACAGATGAAAAAAATCAAGACTTAGAAAGGAATAACAACAAAAGGAATTGGCCAAGGTCACCCAGGCATCCCGATAATCCATACGTTGAGTTCCTACTATTTATGGAGCAGCCACAATGCATGAATTCTTCGGTACAGGAGCTATTATATCAAGTCCCTTATCATAGCACAGGGGAACCGCTGAGATTTGATAGAGGAGAAGACTGAGGCTCAGAGAAGTTAGAAACTTGTGCAAAATGACAGCGCTGAGAAGGAGAGGAACTGGGCTGCTCACCCACATCTGGCTGGCTCTCCATGTAGTGTTTTTGTTTTGCTTTGGTTTTATTTATTTTTGGCCTTGCTGAGCAGCATGCAGGATTTTAGCTCCCCAGCCAGGGATCGAACCTGCCTCCTGCCTTGGGAGCATGGAGTCTTAAACACCGGACTGCCAGGGAAGTTCCCATCTAGCATTTTTCCTGTAGCAGCCTGTTGCTCTCCCCCACTTACAAAGGTCTGCATGCCCTTGCCCACCACCACCAGCACCACTACATGCATACACGCACACACGGAGCATGTTTATTTAGATGAGGACATTTCAAATCTTGGCCATTTCTGCAGCCTCCACACTCACACACCTCCTCCAACTGACATTTCACTGCTGGGTCACCTTGGAAATGCTTGCAGGTGACAACATATTTCTGGCTTCTTCCGAAGAGAGTGAGTGCAAAGGAGACATTCCTCCCTGGGGAAAGGAGAGGCTGTGTGCAGAGAGAGATTTTGAGCCTAAGGATGTCAGATGATTTCTGTCTACTTTGGAAGTTCCTAGACATTGGAAAACAATGGTAGGACACCCATCATTTGTTTTTTTTTTTAAAAAAACAATTTAATGTTAGGCACCATTGATGACCCTGACACCAACACCAGAGGTATGGCCTGCCTCAGATTCATCTGCTCTTGAGTGTCTTCATGGAAGGCATTGTTGTATTCTAGATCCCTGGAGAGTCCCCCAAAAAACTGATAGGGGATTTTCCTGGCAGTTTAGTGGTTGAGACTCCATGTTACCATTACAGGGGGCGTGGGATTGATCCCTGGTTGGGGAATTAAAATCCTGCATGACACAACCTAAAAAAAAAAAATAAGTAAAAATAAAACAACAACAGCAGCAACAAAAAATGCCATGGAAAAAAGGGGGGCAGAAAACGCAAGTAAATATTTAAATAAACATTAAAAAAAATCAATGGGAACTATGAACCACTTATCCGTGAACTAAATGACCACACACCACATTTTTCATACAGTTTCTTGGAGTTTCCATACTCTCTAAAGTTCTTTTCTAAACTTAGTTTAAGAGTTTCTCCATCCACTAATCACAATAGGAACATCCCTGGACACCCCTGTGGGCCATTCCCTTAACTTACAGGTGGGGAAACTAAGACCCAAGACCCAGCAGGGGAAGGACTCAGATATCATGGGCCTGGCTAGGACCAGAGCTGGGGTTTGGAGGCCGTGCCTTCTCAGACTCGCCCTTTCCACTGTCTCTCCCACTCCCTGAAAGCCAGAGGCGCTTCTGAACAGAGTTAGGGCAGCCCTCGGAGAACAGCTCCCCGGGAACCCAAGGGGCTAAGGCAACCTGCAGCGAACTAGGTTCAAATCACAGCTCCACCACTTATGGGTCCGGAAGCCTTGGGTAAGTTACTGAACTTCTCTGTACCTCAGTTTTCTCATCAGTAAAATGGGACGAATATTAGCACCTACTTCATAGGGCCATATGTAACATATGTTAGTCGCTCAGTCGTGTCTGACTTTTTGCAGCCCTATGGACTGTTGCCCACCAGGCTCCTCTGTCCATGGGATTCTCCAGGCAAGAGTACTGGAGTGGGTTGCCATTTCTTTCTCCAAGGGGATCTTCCTGACACAGGGATCAAATCCAAGTCTCCTGCATTGCAGGGAGACGCTTAACCTTCTGCACCAGGGCTATAGGGAGGATTACAGCAGAATTTAGGTCGAGTTCTGAAGTAGTGCCTGGCTCACAGTACACGTTCAGTGAACAATTATTACTGTTAGCATCAATATTAGGATTAGGATTAGATGTAGGGGGAAAACCTCTTGTGGGGGACAGACACCCTAAACAGGTGTCACCCCCACCCTCACTCTGAGCCAGAAGAACTTCTACCAGAGGCACAAATTGATTTTGGCGTTGGGATGGGGAGAATGAGAGGTGCTTGGGACATAAGGGACCTGATCTTCTGATCTTAAGGTGGAGAAACTAACTTGCAGAGAAATTAAGGGATTTTTCTGAAAATCTGGGGGCTACTTAGAGGCATAGCCAGGTCTCCGGAAACTTCAATCTCTCTATTCTCCCAGGGCTTGGGCTGCATCCCCCTCATGGTTGTGATTCTGAAGAGCAGATGCTGGATCCCATGACACTGAAGGGGTTAACTCTGAACCCTGCAGCTGACTGCAGAGAGCTTCCTACACTCTGATTTTCATTCGCAAAACAAACAAACAAGTCACTCTCTAATAACTCCCAGGCCTCCTTTTTTGTGGTTAAGATGTGGATTTTGCAACAAGCAGGCCTTGCAAAGATCCCTAATTGCTAGACTGCTGTTGAACAGCTAAAGACTCTTTCATGGCTGGCAGAAAGCTTTACATTCTCATTCATTCATTCATTCATTCATTTACCAAAGACCCACTAAATACTTACTAAAGACCCACTTTAATACTTCATGATAGTGGAACTTTCCTGGTGGCCCAGTGGTTAAGAATCCGCCTTCCAATGCAGCAGATGTGGGTTCAATCCCTGGTTGGTGAACTAAGATCCCACGTGCTTGGGGCAACCAAGCTGGAGCGCCATAATTAGAGAGGAGTCGGCACCTCAGAATGAAATATCCTGCATACTGCAACTAAGGCCTGGTGCCCCCAAATAAATAAATATCAAGAAAGAAAAAAAAAGACTTCAGCAGTCAAAATGGGCATCAAGACCTTCCTAGCCCTCAAGAAGTAGATGGTATTTGCACAGCATTCTCAGAGCTGCTCCAACAGAGAGGTCAGCATGATTACTCTCAGGGGAAAAAAAAAAAAAAGGAACATGGGGCATTCAGTAAAGAAACACTAGTCCAAGAGGAATGAAATGCAGGACTTCTTTGGCACAAAAGGAGTCCAGTTCTCCAGGCTGAATCTCTGATTTGTTGTCTGGCTCAAAACCACATCAACTTTTACATGTGTGTTATCATATGGTATTTTCCCAGTAGTCATGTATGGGTATGAGAGTTGAACCATAAAGAAAGCTGAGCACCAAAGAATTGATGCTTTTGAACTGGGTGTTGGAGAACACTCTTGAGAGTCCCTTGGACTGCAAGGAGATCAAACCAGTCAATTCTAAAGGAAATCAGTCTTGAATATTCATTGGAAGGACTGATGGTGAAGCTGAAACTCCAATACTTTGGCCACCTGATGCGAAGAACTGACTCATTTGAAAAGACCCTAATGCTGGGAAAGATTGAAGGCAGGAGGAGAAGGGGACGACAGAGGATGAGATGGTTGGATGGTATCACCAGCTTGATGGACCTGAGTTTGAGCAAGCTCTGGGAGTTGGTGATGGACAGGGAAGCCTGGTGTGCTGCAGTCCATGGGGTTGCAAAGAGTCAGACACAACGGAACTGAACTGAGAATTCCACTGTATGTATGTACCACATCTTCTTTATCCATTCACCTGTCGATGGGCATTTAGGCTGTTCCCATGTCTTGGCTATTGTGAGTAGTGCTGCTCTGAACATAGGGCTGGATGAATCTTTTTGAATTATAGTTTTGTTTGAGTGTATGCCCAAGAATGGGATTGCTGGATGATATGGCAAGGCTTTATATTTGTAGACTTTTTGATGATGGCCATTCTGACTGGAGTGAGGTGATACCTCATGTATTTTCTCTTTACACTATACTTCAATAAAAAATAAAATTTAAAAAGGAAATGGCATTTCTCCCACTGTGCTCTGAGCTGTCTCTGTGTGTATACATAGATGTAGTTATCACGTGAACCCAGGTCTCCTGCACTGCAGGCAGATTCTTCACCACCTGAGCCACAACTGGGAAGTCCAGTCGTAATCATACTGTGTCCCTAATTTGGTTCTTATTTCTTCAATGAAGATTATTTTGCGAGGAAAAACAAACATATATCAGCATCTCTTCTTTTTTCTCTCTCTCTCCCCCTTCTTCTCCTCCTCTTTTTCCTCCTCTCTGTCTTCCTTTACCTGCCCCTCTTCCTTTATTCTGGCTTCTCATGATGGAGCCTGATGTGGAGGGCTGAGTTTTTTAGGAAGAGTGAAAAGGGTTCACTTTCCTTCTGTGCACACGTAGTGAAAGGCATCCACTCCTGAAATTCTGGGGCAATATCTCTGGTTTTACTTTTCTGAGTGGCTTCAGTTTTGTTCTTCTCCATGAACCAGCATTATTCTCAGCTGTCAGGAAAGTGGTTGCCCCACGTCTCATGTCTACACATGGTCCTTACTGGTCCTTACTCAGAGGAATAAGAGTGGGTTCTGAAAAGTCTAGAAAAGTGAACGTCCCTAGAAGCCACCAAGGCCACCTCTTCTTGCATCTCATTGTCTAGAATGGATAAAATAATTATTCCTGATGCAATCACTCAGAGCAGAGCCAAGTTACCCTTAAGAGCTGGGGATGGTGTTGATATCCCTTGAGGAATATGAGCTGCCTGGAGGGGTGATGGACCCATGGATAAACTGAGATCCTATTAGGAAGAAGGATGGGAGAAATGAATGCTGGGCCGGCCACTAACAGTGACTGTTACAGAGTCTTACTCCCTCTTTTCCCAGGAGTCTTCTCTTAAAATATCATTTTATAGATGTTAATAGATCCTGAGGGGCAGCCCAGTAACCATGTCAACATCCCAAATGTAACACAGATAGTTATTTTAGAAGACATGGGACATCTAACTCTACCCACCAGCAGTATATACCTGTGTGATGCATATCATGCTTTTGCTCAGTCATATCCACTCTTTGTGACCCTTTGGACTGTAGCCCACCAGGCTCCTCTGTCCAAGGGGTTTTTCAGGCAAGAATACTGGAGTGGGTCACCAGTTCCTCCTCCAGGAGATCTTCCCAACCCAGGGATCTAACCTGCATCTCCTGTGTCTCATGCATTGGCAGGCGGGTTCTTTACTAGTGGGCCATTGGGGAAGCTCCCAGTATATACTCCACAGATCTGGACAAAACCAAATCATTTGATTCTTTTCTCCACCAAAGCTTTGTCTTCCCCCTTAGCTATTTATCCTGTGTAATCAATTTCAATTTGATGAGCACCCTGCTTGTGTCAGCAGAGTTATGGAAAGCAGATGCTAAGATGGCGGGAGAAACATGAGAGATTTATTGGAGAGTAATGCCTGTGAACGATGAAGGGGGAGAGAAGCAGGATTAGGTAGGAAGAGCTTCAGACCACAGGGAAGGTCAGAGAGAGCCTCAGCGCACTGGATGGGGAGGTCTAGAGCAAAGATCGTCTGTTATGGGGATACTGTGCTGGGCAGAAATGGCCAGGCCCTGCCTGGTTTGGATGAGGGCTTCCCAGAAAGGATGTGGCATTTTCTGTAGATTCATTTTTTAAAACTTATTTTATATTGGAGTATAGCCGATTAACAATGTTGTGATAGTTTCAGGTGACCAGTGAAGGGACTCAACCATACATATACGTGTATCCATTCTCCCTCAAACTCCCCTCCCATCTGGGCTGCCACGTAACATTGAGCAGAGTTCCCTGTGTTGCACAGTAGGACCTTGCTGGTTATCCGTTTTAAATATAGCAGAGTGTTCATGACCTTCTCAAACTCCTTAACTATCCCTTCCTCCCATCTCTCCTCACTGACAACTACTTGATATGCAAGGATGCACCATAAGTAAGAATGTGGCTTTGACTTGAAAGGTTACCTGAATCCCAAGGGCCCTGCAGCTGGAGTCTGTTCGCTAATGGCACCCCTTGCAGCTGAGTGATAAACTCTTTCTCGAAGGGAGATCTGAGCATCACGTCTGGGTGACAACCACACCATTGAATACCTGCCACGCACTCAGACTGTACAAGAACCTGCATCACCTTCATGACTTAATACTGTTGTTCCTTGACATACAAACAAAATCGGTCTCACATACCCTTTTGTAGATGGAAAGTCCTTAGAAGTAGCCATTCATCCCCATTAAAATGAATACAAAATCCACAGCTTTCATGTTAATGGAGAAGTAAGTTCCAGCAATAAGCTGCTGACACATATATGGGTCATAATTATATGCCACAGATAACTATAAAATCGCTTATTATACTAATAGTTTATTTTACAAAATCCTGCAAGAACTTGTCGGCAGCTGCAATGCCGTTGCTTACCATTTTTATCAGTTGTTTGCAGGCTCTGCGGATGTGTGCATGTGGGTAAAGAAATACTTGGTGTTTGCCGGAGAGTTCTTATTTTCAGATTGGATGCTGTATTGTGGTGCGACTACTTGCCAGACTCCTCTGTCCATGGGGTTCTCCAGGCAAGAGTACTAGAGTGGGTTGCCATGCCCTCCACCAGGGGATCTTCCCGACCCAGGGCTTGAACCGAGGTCTCCCGCACTGCAGGCAGATTCCTTACCACTGAGCCACCAGGGGAGCCCTTGATATGCAAGAATACACCAAATGGACCTCTCTGCTGAGCGGTGCCCAGAACAAAAAGCCATGATGATAATGCCAATGGTGGTTGGTATTCCATTTAATAAACCACCCTGAACTTAACAGCCTCAAATAAGAACTGCTTTTTTATACCCATGGATTCTGTGGGTCAGGAAATGGATAGAGTACAGTAGGATTGTTTTGTCACTGTTCTATGATGACATTGTTTCATCTGGAAAGGTTCTTTTTGGTTTGTTTAAGATTTTTTTTTTAATGTGGATCACTTTTTAACCTTTTATTTTATATTGGAGTATAGCTGATTAACAGTGTTGTGATAGTTTCAGGTGGACCTCAAAGGGACTCAGACATATATATACATGTATCCATTCTCCCCCAAACTCCCCTCTCAGCCAGGCTGAGACACGTGACATTGAACAGAGTTCCCTGTGCTATACAGTAGGTCCTTTTTGGTTATCCTTTTTAAATATAGCAGTGTGTACATGCCCACCCCAAACTCCCTAACTATCCCTTCCCCTCATCCGTCCCCCCTGGTGACCACAAGTTCCAGAGAAGTTCAATTTCATATTCGAATATGCTTTGCCAGTAAGTGAGTGAGAATTTGAACTCAGTAACTCATGTCTCCAAAGGCCAGGACCTTTCAATAGGCCCCAATAGAAGGGACAGGTCTGCGTGTGGGTCTTCCTTCTAAATGGAGGAAAGAACCTTGGTCTAAGAAGATCTTGGAATTCAGCCCTTACAAACCCACGTCTCTGGGAGGGCGGGCCTTGGAACTGCAGGTTAGACTTTGGGATTCATTGGTGCCAGATCTCTGTTATATGGGACACACCATATGGAACGGAGAATTCATCACAGCCTTTGGCAGGCAGCCTGGCCTGCAAAATAACCACAGAAGGCTACATTTTGATCAGGAAGCCCGCAGCTGTTTTTCAAAGTCATCGCCGGAATTTTTAATTTAATTTTATCTTTAGTAAACCTTGGTGCCCCTGGTTTCTCAGCCAGTCTTCTAATTTCCTGGGTGTTCTGGACGATCACAGTGCGTATCTGGCACGTGGGCAGAGAGACACTGGGATATTTGAAGTGGTTCCCACACCTTGTTGGGCCAAGCAAGGCTTAGGGCCTCAGGAAAAAAAAAAAAAATCCCAAGTCAAGTTAAGCACATAAACAGCTGTGGCCTCGTCTCAAGGTTGCAGCCGCAAAAGGGAAGGAGTACAAAGGACCTCTGAGTGCTCCCCCAAATGGGCAATTGCCTGTTTTCCTAAAATGAGGCATCTGGAAGGCCAGGCAGACACCCTCAGGATAGACAGGCCAGCCACTTGGGCCAGTTTGCCATGCACAGCCCTCTTAGACCTTTCAATTTTCAATTTTCCAAGTGATTCACCAGATCCCCGTTACATGGGGGCTGGACTCTTGAAAGCAAAGCCACATCTGAATTCTCCAAAGTGAAGCCACGTTTTAGGATTTGGCTGCAAGGGGCTTGGAATCCAGCCACCCTGGGACTTGAGAGGAGAGCAGTTCCATTTTTGAGGTTTCAGGGATCCTAGAATTCAGAAGCTGGGCCCAGCCTGAGAGAGAAACTGATTTTAAGAGAATTTAATCCCCCACCTCCACCCAGACACAGGCTGATAGAACAACCTGGTTTGGGGCACATTCTCATTGGTATGAACTGTGTTGTGATCCGTTAAGGTGTCAGGCTTTTGCTTACTAGATGCAAAGACAAGGAATGAAATCACGCCATTCACAGAGATGTGCATGGACCTAGAGACCATCGTACAGAGTGAAGTTAAGTCAGAAAGAGAAAAACAAATATCGTATAGCAGCACATGTATGTGGAATCTAGCAAAATGGTACAGATGAACCTATCTGCAAAGCAGAAAGACAGACACAGACGTAGAGAAAGAGTGCAAGGACACTGGGGTGGGGGGTAGTGGGGTTGGGATGAATTGAGAGATTGAGATTGATACATGCTACACTACCAGGTGTAAAACAGATAAATAAAGAGGACATGCCATCAAGCACGGGGAGCTCTACTCAGGGCTCTGCGGTGACCTAAATGGGAAGGAAATCCAAAAAAGAGGGGATACATGTATACGGATGGCTGATTCACTTTGCCGTAGAGCAGAAACTGACACAACTTTGTAGAGCAACTAAACATCAATTAAAAAACAATCACAGGATGGACTTGGTGTGTGTATGTTTCATCTTTTTCTTCCCCCACCTAGAATGGTAGGTCTTCTGTGCTGTATCTACCCCACTGGATGGCACAGGGAAGGGGAAGAGAAAAAAGAAGCCACATGTAAAATTCAGGGTTTTGTTATTTTCTTTTGCCTACACAATACCACACAGATGGTGTGGTTGACTTATTTTTAACTCTGTGTTTGTGTGAATGAACCAAACTGGTCAGTTGCTTGGGTAATAATGAGATCAGAAGCAAGCTGATCAAAGGCACCAAAAGCAACCGCTAATTTGATCAAGAAAAAAAAAAATCACCCCACAATAGCCAGACAAAGACATGTCAGTTTGGTCTGTGTATAAATGTGGCCTGCCTTGAAGTTTGGTGATGGGTACAGAGACGTATCCAAATGAATTGTATTTCTGACCATCTAAATAGCTGAGCCCTGATCATTCAGTCTGGCAGTTTAGTTTGTCCAATCCAGTTCTCAAGAAAGCTTGCAGAAAATGGCATGGGTGTGTCTGCAGGCAAGGGGGACCTTGGGAGGAGGGAATTGCTGGTATTATAATACAATTATGACTGTTGACATTGACTATCAATCAAGTAGGGTAAGCAGGAATCCAGTGATGTAGTCAATTGATTACACAGTGGCCAGTCCAATCAGTGGTACGATTTTTCCTTCCGTTTCTTCTTTTATTGTATTATGTACTAATTTAAAAATTAGTTTAGATTGATGTCTAGTTGATCAACAGTGGTTTTTTTTTTCTCTTCAGGTGTGCAGCAAAGTGATTCCACTATAACGACGTGTCTTTTTAATCAAACCCTCATTTCTTTGGAGTTGGGAAATCAACTGCCTCTCTCCCTTCATATCTCTGTTGGGATATGGGTTAAATATGTTATGGGTTCATCTGTGCCATTTTTCTAGATTCCACACACATGTGTTAATATATGATAGTTTTCTCTTCTTGACTTCAGCCTCTAAGGCAACTCCAGAGGAGTTGGGTGTGTGGATACGATGAAGGGACGGTGGTGAAAAGGGAGGGTGGGGCAGATCAGGGTTAACACACATACACGACCATGTGTAAAACAGCTCGTGGGAAGCTGCCGCATGGCACAGGGAGCTCAGCTGGGTGGTCTGTGACGACCTAGGGGGTGGGCTGTGGGGAGGGGCGCTCACTAGGGAGGGGACATATGGACACAAACAGCTGACGGTGGTGCAGCGGTAAAGAATCCGCCTGCCGATGTAGGGGAAGCGGGTTTGATCCTTGGGTTGAGAAGATCCCATGGAGAAGGGAACAGCAACCCGCTTCAGTATTCCTGCCTGGAGAATTCCATGGACAGAGGAGCCTGGTGGACTGCAGTCCGTGGGGTCACAAAGAGCCGGTCACGACTGAGCACACAGCACACACTTAGCTGACTCACTTCCTTACACAGCAGAAACGAACACAGCTTTGCAAAGCAATTACATCTCAATCAAGAAACGCATTACAGGGATGAATTGTATCCTCCCTTCCCCCAGATAAAGGACACCTAGAGCTCCTAACCCCCAATGTCATGGTGTTTGGAGATAGGGCCTTGGAAGGTAGTTAGGTTCAAAGGAGGCCACGAGGGTGGAGTCTCCATGACAGGATTAGTTTCCTTATAAGAAGAGGAAGAGGCTGGAGCCCTTTCTTTCTCTCTCTCTGCCATGGTAGGACATAACCAGAAGGTGGCTGTGGACAAACCAGAAGGGAAATTCTCATCAGACCCCTACCAAGTTGCCACCATGATCCCAGCCCTCTGGCCTCCAGAACAACAGTAAGACGTACTTTTCTGTTGTTTAAGGCACTCATCGATGATGTTTTGTTATGGCAGCCCCAGCAGACTAAGACTGTCCTCTCTAAGATCCCTTCCAGGATGGAGATTATATGACTATTGATCTTGCCCGTATGTGGCTAAAAGATGTAATTTATCCTGGGATGGAAATCTCTATCTAAAGGGTCAAATTATTATTTTGGTCCATGATGTATTACACTTCCCTCGTCCATTTCTCGTCTTGGCCCTGTCAGCGAATTTAGTGCTGATGAGTTAATGTATATGAAAGTGCTTTGTAAATGGCAAGGCCCCGATAAAATGACTTATTTTTATGCTATTGAAGTTGAGAGCATTATAGCTGGGCTAAAGGGAGAGTGCATCTGATATCACGTGTGGGCAACAAGGTGGTGGGTGTATGATATTTGTGAAAATGCATGACGAGTGTGTAGCACATGTGTGTTTCAGTTTCTGCCTAAGTGGAAATTTAAGAAACAATGGAGTAATATGTTTCTAAACACGTGATCTTGAGAAGCTGCTCAAAGCTGCCACCAGACTCTAATGTTTAACGTCTGTGTGGTCTTGGATGAGTCACTTCTTCTGTGACTTGATTTCTCCTTCTGAAAAATGGGTACAATAATTTGCATTTTCTAGGGTTGGTAGGAAGATTAAATGAGGTAAGGCACATGAAACACAGAGCTATATATACCAGCTACATATGTGCCTATCTCTTTTTTTTAATGTGCCTATCTATCCTATGTGTATTTTGTGTGCATGTGCAAATGCCATGTGCTATCTTTCCTTCTATGTCTTGCAGATTGTTTTGTTCCCTGTGGTTTGGCCTGCATTCCCCCAGTAAACTACCAGGAACAAAAAAATAGAAGATGGTGTTTTGGGAGCATAGCCCCGGACAACCTGGGTTTTGGAAGATCCTGGAGGAATTACCTTTTGACCTTACAATGCCTCCAGCCTTCTCAACATTTTGTAATCAGACATGTGAAACAGTTCCTTGGAGTTTTAAAGCATGACTCATCATCACTGCCTGGTTTGCACATTTCAGTCAATGACCCAAAAGTATGGTCTCACCCTGAGAAGGATTAAACCTTCCACTGTTTGGGGCGGGGGAAGGATGTGAAGGAAGAAACACTTGCATTTCAGACCACTCCAACCTCTCCATCTTGGGCTCTGTCCTTGGCACGCTATTGGGGAATTTGCTAGAGAAGGGAAACATTTGAGTCCATTATTTTAAAAGCAGCAGAAAATAGACTCTAGGAAAAAAAAAAAAAATTGTGCTGTGGCCACAGGAACTTAATGGGCCATTTTGATCTCTGCCTCCTGCCTGGCTGAGGGTGTCAGGAGCCATGCTCTCAGCTTGCAAAAAAATGTCATAATGAAGTGTTCAAGTAATGGAGAGTTAATGGAACTGGGAGCCAGGGTTATAACAAAAGGGCCTTAAAAGAGGGGTGGGGTATAATTTATTAACAGCAATATATGGAGCAGGGAGCCTGCAACATTTATGAGAAAAGAAAATGGGACCTTTCACAAGATCCAAGGTTTCCACTCTCAGTAGGCTCCGGCGACACCCATTGGTCAGATGCAGGCTCCCCCCCCGCCCCCCACTTTCTCTGCGAACCCCTCAGCGCTTCTTCCCAAGGAAGAGTGTGGCATCTCTGCTGAGTTCTGTGGATCAAGCGTGGATGGAGAAGTTTCTGTTTATGATAAGGATGTTGAAGTTAATATCCTCAGAGCATGGTTCGAGTGCTTAGAGTATTCTTCTCAAAATCTGGTCTATTAGCCAGGGCTTTGCTGGGTGTGAGATAAAGACCCAGAGTTCACACTGGCCTAAGACTGAAAAAAATGGGAGTATGGGTCTTATTTTGGATTCAGTCCAAAGTATATTGATCTTATTTTGAAGCAGATCTTGAGACGAGGAGATGAGGACAAATAGTTTATTTAGGAAATGATTCCGGGGAACTGTGGTTAGATAGTGGAGAATTGAGGGATGAGAAGGAAGATGATAAGGGTTTTTTTTTTTTTACACCTTTTTATTTTATATTGGAATATAGCCAATGAACAATGTTGTGACAGTTTCAGATGGACAGCAAAGGGACTCGGCCATATAAGTACATCCATCCATTGGTTAAAGGTGTTTATTATCAAGCTAGTTGTAATGTGGGCAGGTGGAACTTAATTCATTTGGTCCACACTCTGGATGATATCATACAACATCTTTTCAAACTGAGGGGCAAGGGGGCTGGGGAAATTATTTATTCAATCCTTGCAGTCCTTAGTTGAGAGCTGCTGTTGGAGTTTTAACTCCCTGGCATTCTTGGCTTTTTCTGCATGATGCCAAGGGTGCTCCTGTGGCCAGGGCTGGGGGAGGGACCTTTGGGCAGAGGGTTGCAGGCTGTTTTCTGTAAAGAATTGTCAACATGTAAAGGTGACTGCCAAGGAGATGTAGATGCACTAGCCACAGCATCAGTCAAGGAGGGGTAAATACTAACTGACTGTGTTGATTGAAAAGTTCAAGCTTGCAGTAGCTTTAGGCATAGTTAGATCCAGGGGCTAAAGAAGCATCATTTGGACTTGGTCTGTAACATTTCATTACTGGTTTTTGTTTTCTCAACATCAGCTCCATTCCTAGGTGATTCTTAGAATTTCCCATGTCATGGTATGCTGCCTGCCAGTAGCTATATGCTTTTTTAAATGTATATAATTTAGCCACCTCAGTGGAAAAACAAAACATTTTTTTCCCCTCAGACAATTTCAAAAACACTCTAGAATGTGTGCATATTGGCTCAGCTTGGTTAGTTACTTATAAAGTATTTTAACAATTAACTTAATCTACCTGGAACCCCACGCCCCCCTCCCCCACCCAAGCAGAGTCTTCACCTGCACAAAGATGCTGCAAAACTGTCTTTAGCTAGAATCGTTTGGTTGTAAGTGACCCCCGTTCCACCACACCAAGGAATCCTTTTTATTTTCATGGCATGTTTGTGCAAGCACAATTTCAAGTGTGGGCTCTCTTCTGTGTTCCTCCAGAATAACTCCTCCTCTTCTTTGCTGAGCATCTCCTTCTGAGTAGATGGTCTTCCAAACTGACTTTGTGGGGACTTCCGTGGTGGTCCAATGGCTAAGACTCCTCACTGCCAATGCAGGGGGCCCGGAGTTCGATCCCCGGCCAGGGAACTAGATCCCACAGGATGCAACGGAGTTCACATGCTGCAAGTGAGACCGGTGCAGTCAAATTAAAAACAAACAAACAAACGGACCGTGTGCAGATAGCACATCAGGATAGCGGGAGAACAAGGGACGGAAGGTCTAATTAAAACTGTGTTTGTGTGCATATACCTATACAGATGCTACTGACTTTCTACAGAGCCCAGAAGAGCATTTTGGGATTGTGCTCATTTAATCAATTGCTATTGTCCGTTTCTGGGGAGGAAAAAACTGCACATTTCTTCGCATCTTTTCCTGTTTTTAGCACCTCCCTAGCCACTCCAGTATTCTTGCCTGAAAAATCCCATGGACAGAGGAGCCTGGTGGGCTATAGTCCATGGGGTCACAAAGAGTTGAACACGACTGAAGCTACTGAGCATGCACTCCTTGTATGAGCTCCCCTGGTGGCTCAGTGGTAAAGAATCCACCTGCCAATGCAGGAGATGCAGGTTCGATCCCCTGGAGAAGGAAATGACAACCCACTCCAGTATTCTTGCCTGAAAAACACTATGGACAGAGGCGCCTGGTGGGCTGCAATGTATGGGGTCACATAGAGTAGGACATGACTTAGGGATTAAACAACAATATTTACATATATATCTACATAAATATGTTCATATGTATGTTTGTATATTTATATTTACATATATATGCAGTTCTATGTTCGTATAACTAAAACAGGAGCTAGCTGTGGTTTCTGTCTTGGCTGGATTCCCAGTCTCACACAGACTCATCCGTCATTCACTTTGTCTTCCTTCGGGTCTCTCTGTTCCCGGACGTCATCTCACCCCATGAACGCAAGATCCTCCTCTGGTAGCTCCAGTCCCACCTGTCTCACTCTCATTCAAAGAAAAGAGTTTGTTTTGACAAAAGCTCAAACAGAAGTGCCAGAACGCCATCTCACCTACTCTGGTTGCTCTGACTCAAGTCACGTGACCCTTCCTTGAGGCAATCACAGGCCTTGGAAGAACCCGAGTGTCTGACTGATCAGTCTTGGATCGCATATTCTCTCTTGATTTAAACATTGACTTAATCAGAATCACACTGACTGAAAGTAGGAGAGCCGCTTCTGGAAAGAGGAAGATTAATGTCATTCACGGGTCTCCTTTGCAGAGTTAATTTATTTTCTCTCTTGAGGTACACACGTTCATGACTAAACCAGTGTCTAGCATGCATTCAAATCACCAGACTTGTTATCACTGCCCAGGTGTCCTCTGATACATTATTTAACATGTTGCATCATAGGGTTTCCCCAGCCTTCCCACTGTGGGTACATGTGTTCTTATTCTCTTATTCTTTTTGATATCCTTGGCGTCCAGTACAGAGGCTGGCATTTATCAAGCATGCAAGAAATCTTTGAGAGACAAAAAAAGAAAAGAGAAACACAGGAAGAAATAAAGAACTCTGAATTTGAAGTCCCGAATTCCTTCCCAAGCTAGCAGTTTGGACCTGCATGTTGTCCTGGTGAGATGCAACATAGTAACCTGCACTTTCCACTCATCAGGTCCCAAAGGGAATTCACCATCTTGTTTTCTGAACCATTACCCATTTCCTACTTCACTCTCTTTGACCTCAGGACATCCTGCCAGACAGTTTGATCTGGTGGATGTAGACTTTGTTTCAGAGGCCACAAGCCCTCTGAAATCATGTAAAATTTTATTTTAGCTTTTTAGTGGAGTATCTTTTTTAAAAAATTATTTATTTATTTGGCTATGCCTGGTCTCAGTTGCAGCATGCAGGCTCTTCAGTCTTCGTTGCGGTACATGGGTTTTTTTGTTTTTTTCTTTTTTAGTTGCTGCATGCAGGATTCTTAGTTATGGCATGGAGGATCTAGTTCCCTAACCAGGGAGTGACTCCAGGCCCACTGCACAGAGGGAGCACAGAGCCTCAGCCACTGGACCAGCAGCATTGTCCCCATGTAAAATTTTAGGGACATGTTTCCATGAATTGACTAGAGGTGTGTTCCTTCCAACCCTGCACAGAAAGCAGGGGCCAGGAATTCATATGTTTGGTATTGCTTGTGTCACTGAATATCCATGAAATGCAAAAGGGGACCGTGACCTAATGAGGTTTTAACCCTGCCTCATTACTACACATCACCCGTAAAAGCAGCCCCTTCTTGGCCAGGGCTATTTCAAGGAGATTTAGGAAGTGTTTGAGACTCCAGAAGAATGGCTGGAAATGAGAGATCCTTCAGATGGACCTCTCTGAAAGCTCAGGGCAGAATATGTGGACCACAGTCCCCTCCCTCCGCCACCCCGAGAGGCACCAGATAAGTTCACTTGTGGCTGCCCCTTATAGTCCTGCTAAGACTTACCCAGTGCTGGAAAGAACAAGGACTCAGAGTCTATGGATCTGGGTTTACATCTCAACTCTGCCACCAGGACCTGTGAGATTAATGTCCTGTCCATTCTGAGCTTCAGTCTCCACGCCTATAAAGTCATTATTGTAAATATCTCCGAGGGTTGTGAAACTATAATAAGATAACATTCACAGGCAAAGCACTTGCTTCATGGTGGACACTCGCTATTACTTGCTTTGTTGCATTTCTTACTGTGATGTTTGGTAATGTTGGAAGACAACTTGAGTGGAGGAAACCAAGAACTGTCAGCCTGATCCAATGGGACCATTTGCTCCTTGGTGGCTCAGTGTTAAGGAACGTGCCTGCCAATGCAGGAGACGCAGGTTCGATCCTCGGGTCAGGAAGACCCCCTGGAGAAGGAAACGGCAATTGTCCAGGGTTCTTGCCTGGGAAATCCCATAGACAGAGGAGCCTGTGGGCTACAGTTCATGGGGTCGCAGAAGAGTCGGAGACGACTTTGTGATTAAATAACAACAAAACAATTCAAATAAGCATTATTTATGGCCTGCCCTCTGTTAGGCACTTTATATACCTTATCCCAATATTTCTAGCAACAACCCCCCGAGGTGGACCTTATTAGCCTCACGGAGGAAGCAGAGGGTCAGAGGAGTTAAAAGCCTGGCCGCTGTTCAACAGCTGCTGCAAAGCGACAAATCCAGGATTTGAGCCTTGTTCACATGACATCAGATGCCATGTTTGTCCCATGACACGAGCCCCAGACCCCCTATTCTCTACACACGTTAGTTTTTAATCGGTCCTGGGGGTGGAAGGTCAGGGGTCCTGGCACCCTAATCCAATTCTTGCTCTGGTTTTCCCATGAGAGCTTTGATCACCTTGTGTGTCCGCCACGTCCCAGCTCCAGTCGCTGGGAGGTCATCGTCCTCACTACCTGGGGACTCCAGGGGCCAGGAGCTGTGTGGGCTTTGCCTGTAAAGCAGTTTGATGATGTGTTAAGTGTCACTGCTTAATGAGCTGCAGGACCAAACACTCAGGGTAGAGGCGAGGGAGGTCGACACAGCCCCCAGACACATGCTCCTGCCCAAATTCAATCGTAAACGTCACAACCAGGGGCGGGTCTGGAGCCGCCCGCTCAGAGAACCCCGACTTCCGTTGCCCCATTGGCCTCTGACTAATCCACTCCCCACTCAACAGCTTGCCCCGACTTCCTCCCCAGTCCTCCAGTGGCCCCCCCAACCCCCCAGCCCATCCTCAGGGTTGTCGCCATGGGAGGTCTCTTCTTACAACAGGGCAAAGCAATTAAGGCCAGACGGGGCGAATTAAACCAGAAAGAATGAGTTTCCTCCAGCGCCAGAGAAATATTTGGGGCCTTGCTTTGGAGGAGAAGCCAGGAGGAGAGATGGACTGTGGTTGAGTGGTGAGGATGGAGGCTGATGGGATAGGACCAGGCAACAATAGGAAGGAGAGAAAGGGTGTGTCTCTGGTGTGTCCTCAGTCGTGTCTGACTCTTTGTGACCCCCTGGGCTACAGCCTGCCAGGCTCCTCGGTCCATGGAATTTTCCAGGCAAGAATACTGGAGTGGGCTGCCATTTCCTACTCCAGGGTGTCTCTGGATAGAAGGTTAAAGTGGAAAGACAAGTTGAAGGGAGAATGGCAGAGTCATTCATTCACTCATTCATTCATCCATCTACACATTCACTCAGTCATTCGTCTACCCATTCATTCATTCATTTACTCATCCATCCATCCATACATTCATCCATTCTTCCATTCAGGTATCAAACATTGACCTAGATGTTTTAAATCCAAGGACAAATTGGAGACCATAATGAATTGATTAGGAACCAGGGCTTTGGAATGAACAGATATGGCAGATTCCACCGTTTGTTACTGGGGTAACCCTTGGCAAGAGACCCAAGCTCCCATGCCACAGTTTCAATAAAATGTGTTTGTCCTGCCCGGGGCTTTGGGGGAGAATTAAATAATACAATGGATGCAGAATGAACATTGTTTTGCCCTTAAGTAGATATTCAAGAAAATTAATACATCATGTATAGGGCCCTCTGTGTGTGTCTGTTGAATGAATAATTAAGTTTGTGCTTATGTTTCTAACTGTTTTATATACTTTCGTTTGTATAGTTCTCAAAAATACACGAAGAAGTCATTACTACCATCTTCCTTTCTTTCTGAATAGAAACCGAGGCACCTAAAGGTTGTATTATCTTCCAAAATCTCACAGTTGTTAAGTCGCAGAGGTAGCATTTGAGCCCAGGGAGCTTAACTCCAGAAACTGCATCTGAAGGTCAAATGACACTGCCTCCGAGTGTTGCCGGAGGAAGGAAAGAACTATGTTATACCTTGTGTGTTTAAGCAGTGGGCATTGGATCGGAGGATCCTTGGAGATCTCTTTACAGAATTCTATTCAATGACTCCCCCTGCCCGTGGCCGGGGATGGACACACACACACAAGGACACAAACGCACGCTTGTGTGTGTGTGCATGCTTCGGCCTCTGCTGACCTCCAGCTGCCCCCCTCCCCGTGCCCTGCAGCGGTGGCTGTTTCCTGAGAAGGGGTGGCTGGACTTGTTGTGTGGATGCCTAAAGCAAAGGCTGCTGACCCCTGTAACCCCAATTCCATCCCACGGTGCCCTCCTCCTCCCCGCTTCCCCCTTTCCTTCCCTCCCTCCAGGGCCGGTGCAAACATGGCATCCAATTTGTTACATACACAGGGAGGTCAGGGCCCGGCTGGCCCCTGCACTTTTCTCGGAGTGGGTCACTTGACTGTGGCTCGCTTGTTTTTCTCTCTGCTCTTTGAAAGCATCAGTGGGAGTCAGGGAGGGAGCTGGGACCAGACGGTGACCTCTGACTATAAGAAATTCATGGAAGAGGAGGTTTTCTGGAGTCCTGCCTAGGTGTCAAAGCTGTTTAGGCAAGGCTGCGTGGGAGGATTTTGACGGAGAACTTGGGGTTCACCATAGACTGCAGGACAGATGGACTGCACTGCCTGTAAAGTAATTGAAGTTCACAGACAAAACGTATGTGATACTGTGTCTCTCTGTGGGTGTGCCTGCATGGTGTGTGCCTACCCCTGTGTATGCATGTGCTCATGTGGGCGTTTTTCTGGCCAGAGGGTTCACAGATATTAGAATTTCAAAAGGATTTGAGTCTCCCTAAGGGTCAAAGTCCACTGGCTTAATATCACAGGGAGTTGAAAGGGGAAGTTCTAAAGTGATTTGGGACAATGAAGGACCCAGGGAAAATCCCATGGACTCACAGAGTCTGAGCACCACATTAATTGATCCAGGGGCCCCAATCCAAATATCTGCAGGGACCCACGGTGAATGTCAGCACATGATGAGTCCAGCCAAGTGGAAGACAAGTCTTGGTGTCTGGGAGACAAGCTGGAGGAAACCAGATAGTAAAGAACGACTGTCCCCATTGAGGGGTCACGGCCATCACAGCCGTTGTTGACATACTGGAGTGCTGCCCCAACTTTGCTGGGTCTTCCAACTCTTTTGAGGAAAATCAGAAACCCAGATTTCTGTCTGAAATGTCCCAAGTGAAAATATGCAAAGATATGTTACATTAGAATATTGTGAAAGCCAAACAATGTACAGGCCTGATCTGGCCTGTGAGTGTCTAGTTTTGCACATCCAGCGTTTTGTCTCCAAATCATTTTCCAGGGAGGGAACTGCAAACCAGAAAGGAGAAGAAGTCTGTTCTTTCAAGAACCCATAAAATGAAGAGTCAGGACTCAAAAGCCTAGTGGACCAGTGGCTAAGACTCCGAGCTCCCAATGCAGGGGACCCAGGTTCAACCCCCTGGTCAGGGAACTAAGACCCCTACATGCTGCAACTAAGAGTTTGCCCGCTGCCACAAAAAAGATCCCACATGCCACAACTAAGACTTGGTGCAACCAAATAAATACTTAAAAAAAAAAAAGTCAGGTCTCTTAAGTCACAACCCTTGTTTCTCCTACTCTCACATGCTGCTCTGTTGTTGTTCAGTCACTAAGTTGTGTCCAATTCTTTGTGACCTCATGGACTGCAGCACGCCAGGCTCCCCTGTCCTTTGCTAGCTCCTGGAGTTTGCTCAAATTCAAGTGCATTGAGTTGGTGATGCTGTCTAACATGCAGCTTAAGAAGTAACTTTTCTCTATTGTTCAGCTTCTCCCAGGTAGGTCAGCAGTTATTTAGGCCTACATAATAGACATCACCACTCCTTATTTACCCATCAGGGGATGTAAAGGAGGTCTATTGCCTGGGTGTCTTCACCTCTCCCATTTAGAATAAAGCCCTTTTGCTTTACACCTTGATCCTGGGCTTGGCCATGTAATTTGCTTTGGCTAATGAGACCTTAGCAGATGTGACACAAGCCAGGTTTAGAAAAGCGCTAACTAATTTCACCTTGCTTTGCTCACCCTGGGACCTCTGCCATCACCTTGTGAACTAACGTGGCGCAGCGTGCTGGAAGCATGTGAGAAACAGGGAGGTGAACTGAGGCCACTCTAAATCAGCCAGTCCCCAGCCAGCTCCCAACTGACTGTATTCACAAAAGCAAGCACAACCTAAATCACTCAAACTCAGCTCACAACAGCAAGACCATCCAGCCTTCTCATAGAATCATGAGAAATGAATACTTGGTTGCCATTTTAAACCACATTAAATTCATAACCCTCATCCTATGACACCCAGGTCACTTTTTATTTTGTCTCTTGAGTTATTGGAGTACCCTGCAGATATGGGGATGTACTGGTAAACGGGCTGGTATAACTGGGTTGTTGTTGTTTAGTCACTAAGTCATGTCTGACTCTTTGTCATCTACCAGGCTCCTCTGTCCATGGGATTACCTAGGAAAGCATACTGGAGTGGGTTGCTATTTCCTTCTCCAGGGCATCTTCCTGACCTAGGGATTAAACCTACATCTCCTCCATTGGCAGGCATATTCTTTACCACTGAGTCACCTGGGAAGCCCCATAACTGAATTATATGCAGGGTAAATCTTGCTGAAAAGATGGCCCCATAATATTTCTGTAAATAGACCATATTTAATAATCCCAAGTGTAGGAGGCAGTGTATGGGGTAGGTTATGCTGCAATCACAAAGCTCCAAATCTCAGTGGCTTTATGTAACAAGAGTTTATTTCTCTCTCATGCTTCATGTATGATGCATGTTGGCCTGGGGATGGGGGCAGGCATTCTACTCCTTGAAATCTTTCAGAGATCCAGACTAGCAGAGAGTTTACCTTGACATGTGCTTCCATGGCTATGACAGCAGTGGGAAATGAACATGGAGACTCACTTATCACAGCTCTCAGAGCTTCCAAGTGACACATACTGAGTGACAAAGTGACACGTATCCCTCTGCTCATATTTCATTGGCTGAAGCAAGTCACATGACCATGCCTAACTTCAGAAGGGGCAGAGATGTACAATTCTTCCAAGTACCTAGAAAGTAGAGCATTAGAAATATTTGATGAGTAGCACAACTGGCTACTGGGCTTCCCTAGTGGCTTAGTGGTAAAGAATTCAGCTGCCAATGCAGGAGACACAGGTCCAGTCCCTGGGTCGGGAAGATCTCCTGGAGGAAGAAATGGCAACCATCTCCAGTATTCTTGCCTGGAAAATTCCATGGACAGAGGAGCCTTGTGGGCTACAGTCTGTGGGGTCGCAAAAGAGTTGGACATGACTTAACGACTAAACAATAACAACAATTGGCTACTGCATCAAGGAAATTCAGCAATTTAAGAGAATCTTTTTTAAAAAACAGAATATGTTGATTATCTAACATTGGCTTGGCATTTTGTTTACTTTATCTTACTTAATATGCACCCTGGAAGACAAACATGACTATGCTTGTTTTTACAAAGTGGAAAACTGAAGATTGGAAAGATTATACAAATGCCCGCGGTCACCTGGCCAGGAAGTGATAGATTTAACTTTGAAGCTGGCTGTCTCTCTCTCCCCCTCCAATGGTTTACTCTTCACCACACTTAAAAAATGTTCGACGCTTCCTTTCAGAAGCACCATATATTTTAAAAACTCCAAGAGTAAAATAGTATTCAGAAAGATAAAGATTTTTCTTAGGGAATTCAGTGTCTGGCCATTAAAATGTTCATGGTCTGTCTTTTGTTGGATGACAATTTCCATATCAGGCTTTTCTTAAAGCAGGAGAATCAGAGAAAAAAAAACCCAACAGTGAGCCAATATTAACACAATACATGATTTAGCTTTCTTGGGGATTAAGGGTGGTGCATGGAAGCTTATCAACTTTCTCTAGTGAGACCCTGGTATAATCTCACTGTCAAACAAGGCTTTTGTTTATCCCAACCTTCACTGGAGGATTTCTTTACAATTTTGAAAGTGATTTTTTTGTAGTTTATCTTATTGTGCAGCAAAATTCACTCCTCTCCCTCTCCCACTGTTGTTGGAGAACATTTCCCCCATGTTGTTGAGTTTGGACTTGGTTACGTGACATGTTTTGGTCACCAGTGTTGGTGGGGGGTAATGATGTAAGCCGAGTCCTTAAACATGCTTGCATGTATTGGCCTGACTCTTGAGCTCTCTTAATCTACCATGAGAAGAGCATCTACTCAGCAGTCATTGCCCTTGTATCCAGTAATCTGGTATAAACACGTAGAGCAGACAAGGAGCCATGCAGCCAAGCCAAGCCTATGCCAGCTTAACCCCAGTTGGTTGCACATCCATTAGTGTAAGAAAAATGCTATTGCTCTAAGCCACTGGATTGTAGAGTTATTTGTTAGGCAGCATTACTATAGCAATAGCTGACCAATACACCATTTATCTTGCATACTGGTAGGAGATGAAAGTTAGCCACTGGAACATTACAGAGGTCATTTATTTAGTCCAATTTAATCTGGAGAGGTGGAGGTGGATCTATAGAGATGTCAAGGAACATGATGAACTCTTGCCACAAAAGGGCATAGGACTAGGAATTGGGCATGCTTGAGTTCTGATCTCAGCTCTGACTCATGCATGCTATTTGAAATTTGGTAGGTCATTTCTAGTCCCTAGGCTTTTGCTTTATTTTATGTAAAGGGGATGCTTTTAAAGAAATAATTTGATTCATTTTTGGCTGTGCTGGGGTCTTTGTTGCTGCCCGTGGGCTTTCTCTAGTCACTGTGAGCGGGGCTACTCCAGTTTTGGTGCTCATGCCTGGGCTTCTCAGTGCAGTGATTCCTCTTGTTGTGCAGCCCAGCCTCTAGGGCACGCAGGCTTCAGTGGTTGTAGTTCCCAGGCTCTCGAGTACAGGGCCACAACTGCATGGTAGTTGTGGCACATGGGCTTAGTTGTTCCATGGCATATGGGATGGGGCTGGATCAGGGATGGAGACCGTGTCTCTTGCATTGGCTGGCAGATTCTTTGCCACTGAGTCACCAGGGATGCCTCCAAGGGGCTGATTTAAATTTGAGTGGCAAATAGGTCCAAGGGGCCCCCTGAGATTTATTACTGCTGGTTGTCTTGAGCACACTGGCAAACTGGGAGGATGGATTCTGACTTGGAACATGTGTTCTGTGATTGATTATTGATGTCTGCCATGGGCACAGATTTCTCTCTCTGTGTGTGTGTGTCTTCCCTTGCCTACTGTATACATCTGAGAGTCTAGGAGTCTCAGAAGCCAGTCGGTTGTCCTTGTGCCCTGACAAAGACAGTCAGAGAGAAATCCGATCTCCTGTGAAAGAAGAGGAGGGCCACGAGTTCACAGATTCTGTGAGTTTAGGCTGATTCTTGTAAAATTCCTTGCATTTCCTCAGCAAAGTATCTGTGGAGCGCTGCAGCTGTGATGGAGAAGCTGGCAAGCTGCTTGGAGCACACTCCCTCTTGCCCACCAAATGGTGGAGAATCTAAGCTGACAAAGGCTGGGGCTTTAAGAATGAAAGCTGATCAAGAGCCTTCAAAATGGGGTGAGGGGAACTTGTTGCTTTGGTCCCTTTAAGAGCAAGTGCAAGTCCTCATAATGGGGTGATGGGTACCACTTGGTCAAGGAAACAAAACTGTTGGTCCTGTGACCAATCTTAATTGAGCAAGAATCAAAGCAGAGGCACCCAGCCCTCCCTTTGCCCAAGCATTGTTCATTGGGAAATTTTACTAACTGCCCTGACGGGTTAGTTTTCAAAGTGCTCCCTCCTTTCAAAAAATATGCTTCCACCTGGCATCAGAACTCTTTCCACAGCTTTTGGATTAATGACTGAGCTTCATATTTTAGAGAACATAGATTCAAAGAATTAGTTCACACACAGGGCGGCTGTTGAAAAAGCAAGGGCATCGTTCTGCCAGGGTGGAAAAAAAGATCAGCCAGAAGTTTGCTTAAGGTGGAAATACTGGTTGGTTCCACTTTCCCAGAGCTCAACTCAGCCACCTGCTTGTTCAGTGTCCTTGATGGTCTGGCCACACTGATGTCTGCCAGGTCAGTGGACTGTCACTGGTCAGGTGTTCTACTTTTTTTTTGGTTTGTTTGTTTAAATTTATTTGGCTGTGCAGGGCCTTGGTTATGGCACATGGAATCTTTGTTGCGCCGTGTGGGATCTAGTTCCCTGAACAGGGACCGAACGCAGGTCCCCTGCATTGGGAGTGCAGAGTCTTAGCCACTGGACTACCAGGGAAGTCCCAGTCTATCTTATTTTATCTTGCAGGTTCAGATCTATCTCATGATTATGTAGCTCATGGGTGGATCCCAGGAATCATTTGCTGATGGAATGAGTGCCTGGCATAGCAGCTGTGTATAGAGACTTGTGCAGGTCAGGAAATCACATTAAACAGAAGGGAGAAATAAAAAATCCACTGTGCAGACTTTGAGGCCAAGATTGGGTTCTCAGTTTGATAAATATTAATTATAGTTAAAGTTTTCTGAGTGCTCACCTTGTATCCGAGGCTGTTCTAAGCTCTCCATGTAGATGGTCTCCTTTACACTCATGTCACAGCCCAGGAGTTAGCTGCTGTTGTTATCTGCCCCTTGGCATCCACATTGTCATCATACGGAGATGCTAGGGAAGTTAGTGTAGATGGTCACATAGCTTGTAAATGCCAGGGCCATAATCTAAAACCAGGAAACCAGATTCTAAAGCTGGGAGTCCCCAGAATCAGTTGGAAGGCTGATTAGAACAATGATTGCTGTATGCCACCCCTAGAGTTTCTGCTTTAGTCCCTCTGAAAAGTGGGCCCTGGGAATTTGCATTTCTTATAAATTCCCAGGTGATGTTGATTCTGTTGGTTCAGGCACCACCCTTTGGGCACCGGTGATTTAGAGCATTGCTAAATGTCCGAGGCTTACCACTATGTAAGTTTATATTTTGCTCACACAACTGATGTGAAGCTCCCTGGTTGGTGGGTGGTTTTCCTTCAAGAAGTGGCTCAGGAATTCTAGAGTCTTCCATCTTGTAACATTGCCTTTCCAGAGGTTCAGCTGGCAGACATGAAACCACAGCAAGGAGAAGAACTCTGAAAAGACTTGATCTCGAAGCGACATAGCGATACATTATTTCTGCCCACATTTCATTGGCGAGAATGAGTCACGTGATGGCCCCACAGGGAAGAGGTCTCCTGGGAACTGTAGTGTTTGTTCAGGGGGTGGCTTCCAAACCACAACTTTCTACTATGCCAAA
Organism: Odocoileus virginianus; assembly: GCF_023699985.2. NCBI lineage: Eukaryota > Metazoa > Chordata > Mammalia > Artiodactyla > Cervidae > Odocoileus > Odocoileus virginianus. The sequence continues at coordinate 55,822,293 of NC_069685.1, read as the reverse complement.
GGGGATTCTCGTGGAGAACACAGCAGCCTCTGCCAGAGACAACAGGGCAAACTGCTCCTGTGTCTAACGATGCTGGCACCAACTCCGGGGAGTTCAGGCGATTGCTTTTCCAGATCAGAGAGGTGATGTGCTTTGGTTATCCCGATGAAAGCAACAGACTGCATATTTCTCATTTGTGTTTTGGCTACCACAATGCGACCATCAAAGCCAGGGCTTAGATGAATACCTAATACTGAAACGCATGAAAATCTGAGCAGTGTGTGAGCTTTGTGTGCATCAATTTTGGGGGCGAGAGACATTATAGAGAAGTCACTGGATTCTCAAAGGAGGTGATGGAGACCCAATAAACAATGAGAACCACAGCTCCAAGGAAACATAGACATTTTCCTTGCTGCTCAGTCACATTATCTCATCACTGCCTATTCCACCTCCCTTTTTATTTTCTTAACAAATACTAGTAGCTGATATTTTCATTTAAAAAATATTTATTTCATTGTCTGTGCTGGATCTTATTTCCAGCATGTAGAATCTTCAATCTTCATTCCATTGTGGTATGTGGGATCTGGTTCCCTAACCAGGAATGGAACCCGGGCTCCCTGTGTTGGGAGCACAGAGTCCTAGCCACTGGACCACAGGGGAAGTCCCAGTAACTGATATTTTCTTGTCTTCTTACTTGTTCCCTATCTCCTTTCCTGAGTTGTATGTCAGCTACATTGACTATCCTGTTTATTGCTGTTTCTTCAGTATCCATAACAGGATCTGGTTCATTGTAAATACCCAGTAAGCAACTGATGGGACAAATTTACAGAGTAACCAATGGGAATTAAAACATTCTAGTGTTGTGGACTTCCCTGGTGGTCCAGTGGTTTAGAAGCCTCCTTGCAATGCAGAGGACATGGGTTTGATCCCTGTTTGGAGAACTGAGATCCTGCCTAACTTCTGAGCCTGTGCACCACAACTAGAGAAACTGTGTGCTGCAATGAAGGATCCCGCAGGCTGCCACTAAGACCCAATGCAGTCAAATAAAAAATAAAGTAAGTAAATAAATATTAAAAACCATCCCAGTGTTATGCCTTCCATTGTTTGTACCCAAGATACTTTTCCCCCACCTTTATTGAGATATAATTGACATATAACACTGTGTAAGTTGAAAGTGTACAGTGTGTTAATTTGATGCATTTATATATTGCAGAATGATGACCACCATTGCATGAGCTATCGCATCCATCCTGTTGAATTATTACCGTTTCTTTTTTGTGGTGAGAACATTTTTAAGAGCTGTTCTCTTAGCAAATTTCAAGTATATAAAGCAGTATTATTAGCTATAATCACCATGCTATACATTAGATTCCAAGAACTTGTTAATTTTACAACTAGAAGTTTGTTATATGAACAACGAACAAGTTCATTGTTCAATATCTCCCCACTCCCCCCACCACCCTGGTAACCACCATTCTATTCTGTTTATCTGAGCCTGACTTTTAAAGATTCCATATATAAGTGAGATAACACAGTATATGTCTTTCTCTGTCTGACTTATTTCACTTAGCATAGTGTCCTCAAAGTCCATCCAAGTTGTTGCAAATGGCTCATACTCACACACACACCATATACTCTCATACTGACAAAAATAAAATATACCAAAATAACAGTGGCTATCTCTAAGGGATGTGATTAGAGTTGATTTTAATTTTTTTCTCAGTTTGTTCTTTCAATTGCCAAATTTTATAATAAACACTACCAGTTATGAGCATATTAATTTATAGTTACCCCAGAATTATTTTCTATCAAGAAATGTAAAGTTATCTTTATGGGCTTACAGTCTATGAAGAGACAAAAAGAAAAAAAAAAAACTGTGTGCTGGTATAAATTAGACATTCAAAATAATCAAGAATCTTGTGACACATATCAATAATTCTTATTTATAATTTTATAAATGTCTCGATAGAGACATGCAGAAACAATTTTGATTACATGACACAATTATAAATGCAGATTTTGGAAGGTTGAAATTGATCAACATTATCTGGATTGACAATAAGCCCATAATGTAGCATAATGGATTTTTAAAATGCGGCATAAATCTGCTTAAAAAAAATAGCTAGGCAGCCCGACATCAAGACACATTAAAAAGTGCCACAGTTCCTCCTGGGCTGTGACTTCCATGCCAGCAGCTTGCAGACCCAGCAATGCAGGAAGTTACCAGCACATGCCTCGCTGTGGTGCAGAAGCTGGGGTCATGGACTCTTGCTAAAGCACATGTCTATTCAAGTTGTCTGAGTGAGACCATTTTCTCTTCTTTAAACAAGAATGAAGGTGGAAATATTCAACCAGAATTTATCTCCCAATAGGCAGAACCATTTCATGGAAAAGGTACAAGAAGCCTGAGTTGAAGGAAGCGCCTTTTTTAAGTAAAGGCAGACAGATGGAGCTGCTGATGGACAGACAGACCTTGGTTGCATCAATTAGTCAGAGCAATTCATTCTCTCGATTCTAAAGCTTTGTCCCTATGGAACGTGGGGCTGCTTTTTGAGGCTAAAGCAAATACATGGGATGGATTAGTCGCTGAATTGAAGGCTCAAGAAATAGTGAAGTCAACGAAGGAAGGTTTGGGGTGCATTGTTATTTAGCTCCCCTACCCCCTACTAAAAGCCAACTTAGAATTTTATCGAGTTACTCACCACCACTGGTCTCCTGCTCCCAGCAACTGAAAATTGATAAGAAACGAAAATAGATGTAGAAATTATAACGTCATTTAAAATCCTCCTTTCATGTCTACACTGAATGTTTATGCCGCACACCTGCTGTGTTTCAGGCCCAGGTGGAGGAAACTCCATTTATGCTTCATGTGATATTCAGTTGTAAAATTCTCAAGATTCTCATTAGAAGTAGAACCCACAAGAAAAACCCAAGAAGAGATAAAAGCAGAAAAAAAAATTTAACAGAACCAAAGGTAGTTTAAAGACTCTGTGCTGATGTTTTCAGCGCATTCAATTTAACTCAGTTCAGCTTGATTTAACTCAATTTATGGAAATAAAGTTGGAATAGTCCTAAAAGTTAACTCTAGTCCTAAAAGTCTACTCTTTAATCTAGTGAATATTTGTCAAGGAGTCCTACCAGATCAATATTTGCCTCCGCTGTTTGGAGAATTTAGGAGCAGGCCCATATCTTTGGTGAATATGTTCTGACTTAAGTGGAAAAATGAAGGAATAACTAAAGGAAAAAACTGTTGATAAAGCCAAATCTCATAGTAAAGCATCCAGACACATGATAACCCATGATGTGGACATAATCCTATAACAGCAAACAACAAGAAATATTTAATGAGTACTTAGTATGTGCTTAGGACTTCCTTGTACATCATATCGGAAAGAATCTGCCTGCAATGCAGGAGACCCAGGTTCAATCCTGGGTTGGGAAGATCCTCTAGAGGAGGGAATAGCAACCTACTCTAGTATTCTTGCCTGGAGAATCCCATGGACAGAGGACCCTGGTAGGCTATAGGCCATGGGGTCGCAAAGAGTTAGACATGACTGAGCAACTAATATACTTATTCCATCTTCATCTGATAAACCTATGAATATGGGATATTATCACCACTACTGATTTATTGTTAAAGAAAGTGACACACAAGAGGATGGGGTATATTTCCTAAAGTCACAAACTTAAATGTGGCCTTCGGTGCTTAAAACCACGCCGACTATTGCCACAGTCCCTGGTCTTATCCACTATCCTCTGCTCCCTCTCTTTATTTCAGTTAATTATAATAATGACTACAGAAAGCTAAGACACAGGGAGGTGATAAAGATGGGCTTTGATGGGATTTAAGAATCTGCCTGCCAGTGTAGGGGACACAGGTTTGATCCTTGGTCTGTAAACGAGGATCCTACATGCCTCAGGGGCAACTAAACCCATGCACCACAACTGCTGAAACCCATGCAAACAGAGAGAGCCTGTGTTCTGCAATGAGAGAGCCACCAAAATGAGAAGCCTGTGCACCGCAACTAGAGAGTCACCCCTGCTCTCTGAAACTAGAGATAGCCCTCAAGCAGCAATGAAGACCCAGCACAGTCAAAAATAAATATATTAAAAAGATGGGATTTGAATTCAGGACTACGTCAAGTCTTACATTTCTCTTTAACAAGTTTAGCTTCACACCCAAAGTCATCATCCTTTATGGAACTCTTGGCAGTCAATCTAAAATTGTCCCTTTAATAGAACTTTTTGCAAGAGATCACTGTCAAGTTTGGCCCTCTTTGTAGTTTTCAGAGTAGAAATCCACAACACACCTGAAATCATCTAGAACCATGGACAGCACCCAGGTTTCAGGAGTGGGTGGTGGTGATTCATTCTATCATGAAATCAAACCAGCGATCACATACCAGGATTTGTGGGTGAGAAAACAAGTTGGTCCATCTGGAGATTTATGCAGAAGTAACTGCTTTACATCGCTAACCATGGAGTTCTGGTTTGTCAGCCTCATCACCAGACATCACCTGGCAAATTATCAGCTGTTTTCAGGTCACTGCGTAGTTTTAGTTTGCTAGAACCACACTGAAGGCTAAACAAAGTGTACAGTTCTGGTCTCTCAAATAATTATTTCATTGATGATCTAAGTCCTCTTTCAAAATACACAAATGCCTGGGAGAAGTAATCTAATAAGCCAGTTCCTTATAGCTTAATGTTTATTCATTGAGAAGAGCTAGGCCAACATACACCAATACCCTCTGCATGGATGGAGAAGAAACAGAGGGAATTCAGGGAGAGGCAACCCACACAATTTATAATTAGACCTAGGAATAGCCCTGAAGAGGCTCTCTGAGTTTCTGCTCCCAGAAAATACTTCAGCATTTATTAATTTGATTATTCATTGAGCTTCAATGAGCTATCTCTAAAATTCAGTCCTCTTCCTTTATTCTTATTGCATTGGAAGCTGTCTTAATACAGACTAACCCGTAACTTCTTATCGTTATGTGTTCCTCATCCGTTTTTGAGTGAGAGCTCTTCAGTGACAGGGACTATGTATGTTTTCTCACCCCTTGAACACGCATGTCACAGTTTCTAGCACATGCCAGATAACACATAAACATTTTAAGTTCTAATGGACCTGTTGGATATATCCAGTGATTAGTGACTCTGCCTGCCACTTTTTTCATTTATTCATACATTCATCCATGTGGCTTTCTGTCTGCCCTTCAGTTAAAGTGTGCATCCATACGTCCATTCATTCATTCATTCATTCATTCGTCTGTCCATCCATACATCCTTCTATTCATCCATCCATTCATCTAGACACTCATTCTACCCCTGATTTCACTCTGTTAACAATTCAGACAAAGCAATCAGACCAGTTCACCAGAAGAGGGGACAGTTGATGAGGATTTCCCCATCCATCCTTTTTTCTTTTATCCTGTCCTAATTTTCTTTCATCTACCATCTCTCTCCTGTGTTCTCCCCCAACTCCTTCTCTCCCCCCAGGAGAGTTAGAGGAACGAAAATGAGATGGCTCCTGGGGGCTGGAAAGGGGAGTAAATTGCTTGGTGACAGCTTGGGTTCAGGGACAGATGAAAGCCTTAGCCTTAAGCAAAGTTCAGGGAAGCCCAAGGAGCGAGCTGATGGACAGTCTGACTTGTCGAGGGTGAAATCAATTAAAGTACATCAAATCCAGAATTCATGCCTTCTCAGAGTGACAAATCTATGCTGGAAACTGAGAAAGACGAAGAGAGAAAAATGTCTTTGACCTCTTGGAGACCGGCTGTTCGTTCTGTCAGGGGAGCCAGGCCTAGAGTGAGATGCGTTCATGATGAATTATAACAGCCAGCCAGCCACCTTAAAAAAGAACGGGGTGAAAAGGTTACCAAAGAGACCCAAAATGTGAGGAATTCAACCAAACATCAAGATAAATCAACTCAGGGCCCGGAGTACTGGTGCCATGCCTGTTCAGAACTGCTACAGAGAAGCTCTAAAGTTTGTTAACCCAAATCTTTTAGACATGATATGCACCACACTTACAACCGCACTCACATTTACCAAGACATGGGAGGGTGACCTGCAGAGAAGGGCTCTACAACTGTCAACCTAACATCAGAATCCTGGAAGTATAACATTTCTGGGTAATGGAAGAACTCTCTGCAATGATGAAAATGTTCAACGGCTGGGCTGTCCAATATGGTAGACATTAGTCACGTGTGACTTCTGGGCCCTTGAAATGTGACTAGTGCAACTACATTTTTAAAAAATTTAATTATTTTAAACAGCCAGATGTAGCTAGCAGCTACCAGACTAGACAGTAAAACTCCAGGACAAATGATGTGCTTTTTTTGTTGTTGCTGTTGTTTCTACTTTTTGGCCTGCTATTACCAAAGAAGCAGGGAGAGATTTAATGTCAGATTGTTCAGTTAGTGTTTCAACAGAAATTTTCTTCCACACTTGGACTTTTCCCTCAAAAGAAAAGAAAGAGAAAGAAAGGAGGGAGGGAAGGAAAGAAGGAAGACATTTGTGTGGCTTGGCTAAGTGGCCCTTCTGGATTACCCTACTGCAAAAGATATTATATGGCCAACGATAATTTGCATATACCTTTCGTGGAAATACAGAAACCAAACGATTTTATTTTACTTGTCCTATTATAATTTAATTTTGTTTTCTTTCCCTGAAGGTCATCTAGTCACCGATTTCTGCCCTCACTTTGACATTATTGCCTCTGGAACACACTAGATAAGTGAATTACGTCTCTAGACAATGGTTTTTCAATGAACGGGGAGCAAGTTGCCTGCCAGGGGACATTTGGCATTTCTGATCATCACAGTTTGGGGGAGGGCACTCCGGGCTTCTAATGAGTGGAGACCAGAGTTGCTGCTCAGGATGCTACAATGCATATGGCAGCCTCCACTGCCAAGAATCATCTGCCTAAATGTCAATGATGCTGACACTGAGCAACCAGGTTTAGGAGAATGAGTTGAAATGTATGATAGGGAATGCTAAAGCAGTCCAGTGGTTAAGACTCCACACTTTGACTGCAGGGGGCATGGGTTCCATCCCTGCTTGGGGAACTAAAGATCCATAAGCCCACGGGCATGGCCAAACACCAGAAAGAAAAAAGAAAAGGAAACCTATGATAGAAATGAAATCACTGAGACAGAACAGACTTTTAAAAATGTGGAAATACTTTCCTTCATTTCAATTTTATTTTTAACTAGTTTAATACGAGGTGAACTCTCTCCTCAAATATGTTCTGGTCTGTGATTACAAAGTACATTTTTGGACTTCGGAAACTCAAGTTCCAGATACAGTGAAACCCAAACCACTGGCCACTTCTACTTTCCTCTCTTGCCAGAACATTCTGGTGCAACAGAAGGGTTAGAGGCACACACCGTATGTTTTTCATTCATTTATGCTGAAATTGTCTCAAAGTTCCTTTTTTTATGAGCCATTTGATGTCCAAAAAGCCTTTTGAGTCACATTTATAACCCTTTAAAAAGCTCATTCCTCTTCGAAACAGGAAGCCACTTTGTGAACAGAGTAAACACAGCCAAACCTTGGAAGAGGGGCGAAGAGAGGCGACTCCATTTCAGGAGCCTCTGCCTTTGGGGAGGATGCCTTCACCATCCTTGCAAGAACTCCTGTGTGGCCATGATGGCTAGTGGGGGTGAGATGACCAAATTGGAAAGCAGGGGCCATTAATGCCCCCCCCCGCCCCCCCGCTCTCTGGGTGGCCTTTATTCAAGGCCTGTTGCTGATGGAGCTGCTCTAGACGGACCAGCATCTGTGATGGGTAATCCTTTTTGTGAATCTATCATGGTATAGCAGAAAGGATGCTCAGCTGAATCTGGACAATCTCTCTGGATTTCTTTAAGGGCTCACTTTCTCTGGGTGTCCCCCCCTTCACATGTAAATGAGGAGGATGGGCCAGGAGATCTCCAACGGCCTCTTTTTGTTCTTTGTAGCTACACTTTGGAGCTAAACTGTAATTAAATCAAACCAAGTAAAGTGCAGCAAAGAAAAGCAAAATGAAACAAAAAATAATAATAATAATAATACAACTTGATTTGAGAGTCACTTGCTGCGTGACATAAGGCAGATGATTGACTTCTCTGAGCCTTGATTTCAAGACTCATAAATGATGTGAGAAGAGGCGCACCTTCCCATTTTGGTTACTTTCTTTGCCCTCCTTGGTATTTTTTAGTAGTTGACGAAGTGCATTCCTGTTGATCATGATAATAGCACTACTCCCTCTCCTTAATGCCAAGGCACACGACTTCTCATATTGTTTCTAAAACCAAAATGTGCCTTACAGTTGTGCACAGGTAAGAAGGCCCAGTCTCCTATTTTCCTGAATGAATAAAAGAGGTTTTCAAAGCCATGAAGCCTTGGAATAAAGGGTGGGAATAGTTTCCATTTATTTAATACATAATGTATTCTCAAGTGCCCTAAGTTGTCACAAGTGCCCATAAAGCCAGTACTGCAGGGCAGGAGTAGAAATGCGGGCACAGAGAACAGACTTGCGCACACAGCAGGGGAAGGAGAGGGTGGGATGAATTGAGAGAGTGGCTCTGACATAGATACACTACCACGCGCTAGTGGTAAAGAATCCATCTGCCAGTGCAGGAGACAAAGAGACACGGGTTCGATCCCTGGGTCAGGAAGACCCTCTGGGAGGAGGGCATGGCACTCCAGTGTTCTTGCCTGGAGGATCCTACGGACAGAGGAGCCTGGCAAGCTACAGTCCAGAGGGTCGCAAAGAGTCGGACATGACTGAAGCGGCTTAGCACTCGTGTGAAATGGCTAGCTAGTGGGAAGCTGCTGTATGCCACAGGGAACCCAGCCTTGCACTATGTGATGACCTAGAGGGGTGGGCTGCGGGTGGGTGCGAGGCAGGCTGAAAAGGGAGGGGGTATATATATATATATATATATATGTATATATAGTTATGGCTGATTTGCATTGTTGTATGGCAGAAACCAATACAACATTGCAAAGCAATTATCGTCCAATAAGAAAAACATTATATACATGAACATCTTAATATTCACCTTATTAAGATACAGAAATGGAGACTCTGGAAGATTCTCTAGTTCAAGGTCAAGAGGCAGGTCATGGATAGATGTGGGATTTAACTAAGGCTCTCTGATGATAGGCTTACTCTTGTAACCAGCTTTCTCCTTTTTGCCTCTCATGCCCCGGGAGGGAGACCAGGCAGGTGTTACTCTGCTCCTTTCCAGGTGCAAAGATGGAGCCCATGACCACGAAGTGACTCAGTCTTGGGGTCACGTCGAGAAAACATTATGGATCCTGGGGCTTTAAGTGGAATAGGAAAAATCATCACAGCGTCTTGTAACTTATGGATGTTAATCTCCCATTGATTGTTGGCCCTGAGACAGAGACGAGGCTCCGAGGGCTGCTGCCTCCTCCCGAAGTTTTAGGAGGCCCAAGGGAGCCGGGGAGGAAAGACGCTTCAAGTCGTTAGAAAGTTGAAAAAGATGTATTTGCCCAGGGAGACTTCAGCAGATGGTCTGTGACATTTGTTCATTCATGCAGTAGGCAGTTATTGAAAGTCCTCTGTATGTCTGGTGAGGTCAAGGCACTTGGGTGAGTCCTGGGTTGCTGGGCGGGGGTTGCATGGGGTCACAACACGTGAATTTACAAGGCAGGAGTCACTTGAGAGGTAAGGAGGCAAACTGGAAGAGCACCAGTTTGGAAATCAGCCTCAGCCTGGATTGAAGGCTGGCACGGCTGCTCTCTTGCTGTGTGACCACGGGCGTGTGACTTGCCCTCTCTGAGACCCAATTTCCTTATTTATATATTTTGTGTTTACTGATAAAATTATAATATTGAGTGCATAGTATTTGTCAGACACCCTTTGAAGAGCTTTACACACATTCTTACTGTGAGGTAGATGTTAGCTTCCTTTCTGTTTTACAGGCTCAGATGAAGAAGAGCAAAACTTAGCGGCTCAGATGGTAAAGAATCTGCCTGCAATGTGGGAGACCCAGGTTCGATCCCTGGGTCGGGAAGATGCCCTGGAGAAGGGAATGGCTAACCGCTCCAGTATTCTTGGTGGGAGAATTCCATGAACAGAGGAGCCTGGTGGGCTACAATCCACGGGGTTGCAGAGATGGACACGACTGAGTGACTAACACTATGTAACTCAGCCATGGTCAGATTGTTGATTGGTCATGCATCTATGATCTGACTCCATAGCCTGCACTCTTCTTATTTTTATTTAAATTAAAAAAATTTTTTTCCTGTGTTTTCCTCTCCCATCCATTTTACTTTTTTCATTGTCAGTTTTAATTTTTATTGGAGTAAATCAACATTGTTTATTTACAATGTTGTGTTAGTTTTAGGTGTATGGCAAAGTGAATAAATTATACATACACATGTACCCACTCTAGATTCTTTCTCCATATAGGCCTCTAGAGTGTACTGAATAGAGTTCCCTGTGCTATACAGTAGGTCCTTATTAGCTACCTATTTTATTTATAGGACTGTGTATATGTCAATCCCAATCTCCTAATTTATACCCCCCCCGCCCCACTTACCCCCTGATAACCACATTCTTGTTTTTATTTAAAATATCTTATTAAAGAGGTTTCTGTTTTTCATGGAAACATAATGTATGATACACAGCAATGTGCACACGTGTTAATGAATTGAAGTGGATGCTTATGCCATTTTTATAAGCACCACCACTTGCAGACGAGCCTGAGCTATTAACCCACTCACCCATGTCGATCTAACTCCCAGTTTGATGTTGTTGGAATGATCTGATGCTGTTTCACACTTTCAGATCTTTTTTTTTAATTTTTGGCTGTGCTGAATCTTCGTCGCCATGAGCAGGCTACTCTTCCTTGCAGTGCATGGGCTTCTCATTGCAGTGGCTTCTCTTATTGCAAAGCATGGGCTCTCGGCACACGGGCTCAGTAGTTGTGGCTCGCAGGCTCTAGAGCACAACCTCAGTCGTGGTGGTGCACGGGCTTGGCTGCCCTGCGGCATGTGGAATCTTCCCAGATCAGGGATCGGACTTGTGTCCCCTGCATCGGCAAGTAGATTCTTAACCACTGGGCCACCAGGAAAGTCTCACACTTTCAGATTTATCTTCCACGTGTTGTTTTATCTTCACTGTGTTCATCCTAACTGCAAGCCGTAGGATATTTATTATGACCTGGACACTGTTCTAAGCCGCTTTCCTATTCTAACTCACATTAGCGCTGTGAAGCTGGTACCATTCCCACTGACCACATGTGAACACCGAGGCACAACTGGCCTAACTAAGGGTACACGGCTGGGGAGCCACAGTGCTGTGAATGACACCTGGACAGTCTGGTTCTAAAGCCCCTCATGAGCTCCATTTCCTTACCTGCCCACACAGTTAGTACAGGGAAAGTGCAGTTACCAATCCTAGTTTAGAGATAAGGAAAGTAGGAATCAGTCGGGGTCAAGTACTTGCTTAAACATTTCTGCTAGTAAGCCACAAAGTGAGGACGCTACCAATTTCCAAATACGTATGTTTCATTACTACCTGAAAAGAAGATTAAAATATCTTTGCTTTAGATTGGAGCTTTTGATGTAACTGTGTATCCCCTTTCAGGAATCTCAAGTTTGGGGAATGCAGGAGCCCTGTCTTTTTGGTCTTTTGCCACCTATAGTTGCTTAGTCCTGTGCCTCTCGCTCTAGAGAAGCCAGTGAGAGGAGGAAAGACCTGGGTAGAAACTTGCTTGCTGTCAGTAATGGCAGATTCCCAGGCCCCATCTGGATGAGGCTGTGACCAAATAAATGGTTGTCTCTCTAACTCACCTCTGTATCCCTGCACCCACTCCCCCCACCCCCCAAGCTCCTGGGTCCATGTCTTCCTAGCTTTTCCTAGGGGGATAGTAAATCTTGCATTTCCCATTTTCCTCCAGCTCGAAAGGATATGAATTCCGTAAATCTTGGCCTGAATGACCATCGAGATGCATGAAATATGGCAGGAAGGAGGCCAGGGAGGCAGAGTTTATGCAGAATGCAGCATCCAGTGGCGGGGAATGGGCAGACCGAAGGGCCCTGGGGACCCCTTGGGCTGCAGAGAGAGGCTTTGGCCGTCTCGGCTGTCAGCATAGATGGTTATGGTCACTGCCGTGCCCAAGTCCTAAGAGCATTGTTGGGGCACGATGCAGAGGGGACACTCCAGAAGATCCACGGGATCCTGTCTTTGTTCCTGACTGCAGAGAGTGGGGAGGGAAAGGAGACACATCCATTAGGACTGACAGGGCAGCAGGAAGGACTCAGCTGTGATGAGAGGAAGAACTTCCTGCAAGGAAAGGTTATTAAGCCCTGGAATGAGTTATTGAGAGAGGTGATGGAAGTGACTTCCTGACTCGGAGATCAAGATGGATAGTTATTGGTCTGCAAGAGTTCGGTCCTGCCGACTCGTCTGCGTGGATCCTTGACCCCTTTGGGGAGACGGGCACCAGGTTCGTCTGCCTGCGAGGTCATTCCCAGATGCTCGGCGATGATAAAACACACCTTTGACAGCAGGTTTCATGTTTTTGCTCTTTTTTTTTTTTGTATTCTAGAACAACTCTATGTTCACTATAATTTTTTTTTTAAAATCCAAATGATTGAGATGAGAATGAAGTAGAAAAGGAAACTTCCGTCTTCTTCTCTCTGCAAATCTCACTCCCATTTTTGCAGATAACTTCTGTCAACATTTGGGGTAAATCTTGATGGTCTTTTTTGAGGGTATATTCACATGTATACATACACACAGCAGCCCTTGAATGACTTTTATTTTTCAAAATAGGCACATGCTACACTCATTGTTCTGATATTTGCATTTTTTCCTGTTAACATCATGGGCATCTTTCCATGTCAGTATGTATATTTCATTTTTATTTTTAGACAGTAACTTCATATTCATGATATAGACATGCCATCATTTATTTAACCAATCCTCAACTGGTTTACTTGCAGGTTTTTTCCCCCAAGTTTTGTCAATGCTGCAGTAAATCACTAGTGCTCCACTGTGTGTGTAAGGATCTTTCTTTCTTTCAGTCGCGCTAGGTCTTCATTGTTGCGTGTGGGCAAAGCATAGACCACTTAATTCCATAAAGATCTTTCAGAATAAGCTCTTAGAGGACTAAAAAAACCAGGGCTACCCCTTGGTAAAAACTGATGATCATTTTCCTTCAAAACTCAAGGGATTGTGTTTGCCCTCTTCTCGGCTCCACCGAGCCTCAATCCCCCACTGCCGTCCTCGGCTCCATGGTCCCTCTCGCCTCCTCTCCTGCTCTCAGAGGCCACCTTGTGTGATGCTTCAGGGAGGAAACGAAAGCCCTGACTTCCTGGGTCAATTTCCTCCTTTCTCACTTTGATCCTACCACCAACCGTAACTAAAATTCTAAAATTTCCTCCTTTTGCTAAAATAAAAGATATGTCCCTTCTTTGGGACAAAGAAGACTCCCTTTACTTGGGCATCTGTATCACTCTTTTAACTTTTTATAGGAATCTTGCAGCATCATTTATACCAGATTTTCTCAAATTGTGTTCTGGAAAATACTAGTGGCCTGAACATATCAAAGGAGGCTCTGAGGGGGGAAATGGTATCTGTCTATCTATCTAGGCATCGTGGTGGCTCAGCGGTGGGGGAAAAAAAAAAGCCTGTGATGCAGGAGATGTGGGTTTGATCTCTGGTTCGGGAAGATTCCCTGAAGAAGGAAATGGCAACCCACTCCAGTATTCTTGCCTGGGAAAACGCTATGGTCACAGAAGCCTGGTGGGCTTTGTCCATGGGGTCACAGAGAGTCAGACAGGGCTGAGCATGCATGCATCTATCTGTCTATCCAACCATCCATCTATCCATCCATCCATGTATCCATCCAACTGCCTATTTATCTATCACCTACCTATCTAACCATCCATCCACACCCACCTGCCCCTCATCCAGGTGTTACATACACTTATCCATCCAGCCATTCACCTAACTTTCTCTCATGTATCGTTCTATAATCTGCTGTGATCAAATATGTTGGGAGCCTTCCTGCTTCCCCAGTCTACACACACCATCACATATCCCTCACCCTGGCCACAGAATGCAGTAGCATATTACAGGCTGTGCAGTGAAAATATAACTAACCAAAGCCTGTTTACTTTTATATTAACCAAATATTTCCCCAACTGAACTGAAGACAGACCCTTTCCCATGTATTTTTCCTTCACAGAATAGCTCTTGAAACCAGGGTGCCATGCATAAAATTTAGGGAAGTGCTGAGCTGCATACTTCCTGAATGGAATTCCAAAGAAGGCACTGGCTGTTTCCTCCACCATATTCCTGAGCCTTTGGAGCTTCAAATACAACCACAGTGCACATATTATGTGCCAGCCACATTATGCTCATGATTACCCTAGATGTAACAACTTTGTGCACTCCCTATCTTACCAATGAAAGAAGGGAGGCTTGGAGACTAATTCATCTGTCCCTGGTTAAATTGACAGTGAGTGGCAGAGTTGGGGTTCAAACCAAGGTCTTCATGAATCTGGAGTCCATGATCTAAACCACACCATTTTTCTCCAAAAAGAACAAAAACCCAAAGGCTACACTTTTCCCCTGAAGAGACCTCACATCCTAATCAGTTTCTTCAGACAGTGTCAGTTACCTAAAATCTTACCTGTCTTAGTTGATGAAGAGCTGGAAGTGTGCTTTAAGTCCAGAGAGTGAGCTCAACGGCCCTCTTCTTTGGTGGCACATTTAAGAACAGATGCGAGACAGGAAATAGGTACCCTCCACCCCTGTCCTGGGGTGTCTGCAGACAGAACAAAGAGCAGGGTTTTGTGCCCGGCCAGCATGCAGAGCCTATATAGCATGATTGCTGCCTGATGGTGCGAAATGGATTCAAGGCCCAGGTCCATCTGGTTTGTGTATCGTCAACGAGCTGTTAAAGTGTCAGGACTTAACTTCTCTGGATTCGAGGAAGTCTCATGAGGTTTTATTGAGCAGTTAAGATGGGTGTAAACCTCACTGGTCGGACCCACTTCTTCCCTATGAACTAAGAGACATGAACGGTTCAGAGGATGGAGAAGTACAAGGTTTGAAATAAGAGGATGGAGCCCTCACCCCCCAAATTAAAATGCTGTGGATTTGGAATTCATTGATTATGCACCATCACAGAAATTTATTCTCTCCCTCTACACCTCAGTACCTCCTTCCTCTGAGTGGTAGGGACAGTTACCTTGCCCAACTTCCAGAACTGTTTGGAAGTGACAGATAATGACAGTTGTCATGGTGTCTACAAATGGGAGAAGTAGCCACTCACTTGCTTTTGTTTCCTCTCTCAGAAAGAATCAGATAGAATTACAGGGACCTCTTTTGTTTCTGTTCACCCTCCCTCCTGGTCAGAATGAAACAGTATTTCTGTAGTTAGTGTTCGTTGCTCAGTTGTGCCTGACTCTTTGAGATCCCATGGACTGTAGCCTACCAGGCTCCTCTGTCCATGGGATACTCCAGGCAAGAATACTGGAGTGGGTGGCCATTCCCTTCTCCAGGGGAACTTCCTGACCCAGGGATCAAACCCGATTCTCCTGCATTGCAGGCAGTCACCAGGGAAGCCTAGTATTTCTATACATAAGTTTCTCAAGATTCTCAAGAATGACTTGCAGCTGCTTTGGATTCTATGCTGTTGGCTGGTTCTAAAAGTCCATCAGCCTTGGAAAGACTATAAGAACACGACCTCAGGCAGAGGAAAGGACAACATGTTTGAAAATTCCTTGGCACACTTCTCATCAAAGGATGGAGCCTAATTCCCTTTCACTTGAATATGAGCCAGGCTTGGTGACTTGCTCCTAATGAACAAAATATGGCAAAGTGATGCCCTTTGACTTTTGAGGTAAGCTGGGCAGTCCCTGCAGCTTCCTCCTCATTCTCCCGCGTGGGGCACTTGCCTTTGGACTTCTGAGACTTGACACATCTCTCCCTCTCCCTGATCCATCACACCTTGGTTCTCCTGTTCTCTTGTATAATGACCTCATTTTCTCCTCCTGAAAATGGATCTTCTGTGTGGGATTATAGGTAGGGAAGAAAATGGTCAAATAAATAATCACTCAAGCAGATAATTACAGATACGATAGCTGCTGACATGGATATCTGCTCTTTTTTTGTTGTTCACTATCTTATTCCCCCTTCCACCCAAAACTCCCTACTTTCTTTGGGGAGCTGCTCCTTCTCCATACCATGTGGTTTCTGCTAGGCCTGATGGTAATATCTGGCATACTTACATCCTTGGTCCAAGGGTGGACATGTGATCCATTCTGGCCAATCATAGTTGTTTACCCCTCTGGATGCACTGATTGGCTAAGGGATGGGCACATGACCCAAACAGAGCCAATTTCTGGAGTTCCTTCTTGGAAACGCTGTGGCCAAAAGGAAATGGGAAGGATGTAAATATGGATGGAGCTGTCTGTCTGCACACATACTCTTTCCAGTTTATATGCCACATTTTTTTCAGGAGAAAAAAAATATAGGTCAACATATAAGAAATCAGCCAAAGCAAGATTTGGGCACAGAGAAAGAATGAGAGCGATTTCAAGTTCCAAAGATCTGTGGGTAGCCTCATCTCTAGGACTCAGCTGTCACATGAGCTAATATAGCATCTTTTTAGATTAAGCTGGCTTAACTTGGGTCTCTGTTACTCACAAAGTAAGAACTAACTCAAGCAGGAAATATATATATACTAACTCAAGCAGGAAATATATATATATATAGAGAGAGAGTTATGAGAGGGCATAAGAGGGAAAACTGATAATGTCCACAAGGATCAAGAAGGCTCCCCTGAGAAAGTGAATCTTGGCTGAAATGAGCAAGATGAATAGACTTCAATTAGATCAAGAGTAGGGTCATGGGTTGAGAAGAGTGTTTTCCAGGTAGCGGATGTGACAAATGCTAGTGGCTGGAGTTAGGAGGAAGAGCAGTCGGCCAAAGAAACAAAGAAGGTGAGTATGCCTGGAAGGGAGAGGATGGAAACACGGCTGGCTTTCAGTGTAGGAGAGCTTTACTGAGAGTCCTAAGAGCCTGAAACAGGCAACACCTGAAGCTCAGTAACCAACATGCCTGCCCCAGGAAACTTCTTTCTAACTCTCTCTCCATTATCTCTTACATCCAGCCATGTCCTCAGGGTCTCTTCTTTGCAACCTCTTCTCTCTTCTCATCTTTTCAATCTTGATACCTCACCTCCTATCTCTGGTCCACCTGCAGGAACCAAAAGCCCTTCTTTTATTATGCGGGGCAGGGGGCTTTTAAACTTGAACATGAATTAGAATCAGAATCACCTGGAGGGCTTGCAAAGACACAGATCCCTGGGAATCCTCCCCAGGATTCTTGATCAGCAGGTCTTGGGTTGGGCCTGAGGATTTGTATTTCCAACAAGATCCCAGGGGATGCTGATGCTGTGGGTCTCAGGACCAAATTTGGGTACCACTGATGCAGAGCAATTTGTCTCTCTACTGCCCTTCATCTCTTATAGTATGGCCTCCTCTTCTTCAAAGGATCATCCACTCCATCACAGATACATGGCATATCCTCAGTTTATTGATCTATAAAATGCAGATAAATAATGGCACCTAACTGGTGGGCTTATTTTATGTATTTAAATGGTTAGAACCATGACTGATGTTACTTAGATGTTAGCGGTGATTGCTTTGGCATTTTGTATTTCTCAAAGATAGCCACAACAATACCTCCAATCTCCTATGTTTGTCTCATAATGTGACCTTGATACTCCTCCCACTGAGTGTGGGGACTATATCTCTTTGAAGCTGGTGAACCTTTGTGACTTCTTTGACCAATAGTGTAGAAGAAGTGATGCCTGGGGACCTCTGAGGCTAGCTCATAAGAGTATCATGCAATTTCTCCTTATTCTCTTGAATGACTAATTCTTGGAATGAGCTGCCATATTGTGAGGAAGCTCAAAAGCCCACAAGGAGATGCCTCGTGTTGATGTTCTGGCCTATAGCCCAGTTGTGGTCCCAGCCAACAGCCAGTATCAATTGTCAGACATGTGAATAAAAGCACCCCTGATTCCAGCCCCGAGCCACTGGATCCCCCCGCTCAGTTGCCAAACCTTCCAGCTGAGGCCCCAGATGTCACAGGCAGAGACAAGCCATTCCCGCTATGTTGTTGTTGTTTAGTCGCTCAGTTGTGTCTCTTTGCAGCCCCATGGACTGTGGCCCTCCAGGCTCCTCTGTCTGTGGGATTCTTCAAGCAAGAATGCTGGAGTGGGTTGCCGTCTCCTTCTCCAGGGGATCCTCCCAACTCAGGGTTGCCATATGCAAATTCCTGACCCAAAGAATGAGTGAACATAAATAAAATGGCATTTTATGTCATTAAGCCTTGGTGTGGTTCGTGACACCTTGGTAGCAAGCAGAACAATTATTAATTGCTGTGACGTATTACATATCCCAAGAGACAAATTGCCAAACAATACCACTCCCCAAGAAAGCAGAAAGGGTTGTTGTTGATTTTTGCTTTAAAAGATCTTTCCCCCCTCTTCCCATTTTATTTTGTTCATTGTGTTACTTTAGGTAAGTCATGCAACCTCTCTGTGCCCCGGATCCTAATATGTGAATGGAGAACAAAACTCCATCATAGGAAAGAAAGGACCACAGAGATGAGAGGCAGGAGGACGCTCTGGGTGAAACTTGCTCTCTTGACCTTTGGTACTGACAGCTCATGAATGAGAAGCCTCAGCCCCCCCCTTCCATGGTCCTCCCAAATCAAGGTTGCAGTAAGAGGCTACAGTTAGGTCCTGTGCAGAAACTCAACAGCTGTCCCAGCTTACACGGGAACACTCTATGATCGGGTCAGGGTGGGGATGCAGCTGCTAACCTCGCCCTCCTCCCTTCTTCCCCACCAGCCTGCTTGTTTTGGGGAATGAGAGTTCATCTGTTCCTTCTCTTTGGGCTTGTCTGAACTCTCGCTGCCTCCTTTACGGAACCTCTGTCCTCCAGGCTTGAACTCGCACCTAAGGGAATGTGGCCAGTCTCGCTTTTGCCCTTAAGGCTCCCCCGGCTTCGGTTCAGCTCCCAGGGACAGGGGGCAGAGGACCGGGGCAGGTGGGCAAGAAGAGTCTGCATGCCTCTGCCTGGGGGTCTTGAGGTTTCCCTCTGCCTGGAGTGACGAGCCCAGCATCCCTGGTGCCCTCTCTCTGCCATGCCGGGCTCTCTTCCCTGTCATCTGCTGCCATATGCCCAGCCAGCCTGCCCACTTCTCCCTGCCTGTCTCTGACTCTGATCAGATTCCGGTCCAGAATTTCCTTGGTGGAAGTGACTGCGGATGGTGGCTGCTCAGTGCAGGACTATGAAACCCAAACCAAATGCTTCACTTTCGAGCCAATGGACTCTGCTGCTCTGACCCTGGGACCAGCCAGCTTAAAACCCTCCAAGGGCTCCTTGTTCCTCTCAGGACCCCTCTCAGAGCCTACAAGGTCTTGGTGGTCTGGCCAACCCCTCTGCCCTCAGCTTGTGCCTTAAGCCTCCATGCTATCAGGATTCCAGGCATCCTGACAGCCTTGCAGGTCCTTGAATACCATGTGACCCCAGACCCCAGCACTTTGCTCATACCCTTCTTTCTTCTTTGGTTGCTTTTCCCTTCCTGAGTTCACTCTTCTACCTCTTTGGGATCTCAGTGCAAGTATCATTCCTGTTGGGAAGGCCCCAGCCACCCCCCACCCCCAACTCTGTCTTTGCACGTGCTCAGAGCGCTGCAGCCCTCCCATCTTGTCAAGTCCACAGTCACACTGAGCGTTGCACTGATGTCTGTTTGCACCGTTAGGTTTTCAGCCCTTTGGGAGCAGGACACTTACTCAGGCTTCCCCTCATCTCCCCAGTAAATACAGCAGAGTGCTGGGTCAGTCAGAAGTACTCACTCCGTATCTGTGGATAAATGAATGCACAAGCAGGCATAACCCTTTCTGGTGCGTGATCTTCCTTTCAGATTTTTGTTGGCATAAAAACCCTTCCAGAAAAGACAGAACAAAACGCAGTTGTAAAGTAGGCATGTGGCTTTTTACCTGCTGTCCTTTGCTCACTTTCATCCCAATAGGAACCTGCAGCCCTCAGGAGAAGTTCAGGGCAACACGTCCCGGGCTTGCGTTTTGACTTTTCTCCTTATTATCTGTGTGATCTTGGACAAAGTACTTACCTCTTATTTCTCATCTATAAAATGAACTGATAACATGGTCATGTTTCTTTTTTTTTAATTTTAAAAAATATTTGTTTATCTTTGGCTGCACTGGGTCTTTGTTGCTGCACACAGGCTTTCTCTAGTTGCAGTGAGCGGGGGCCACTGTCTAGCTGTGGCACATGGGCTTAGTTGCTCTGTGGCATGCAGAATCTTCCCGGACCAGGAAACCCACATTGCCTGCATTGGCAGGTGGAGTCTTAACCACTGGACCACCAGCAAAGTCCAACGTAAGTGTTAATAGATGCACAACACTGAGAACTAAGTTGAGCCCAGAGTAAGGACCCTGAGCTTGATATTATATTATTACTATTTATTATTAGGAAAGACTGCCCTTTGCTAGCCTGTGCTACCTCCATCTTCCTGCCCTGTCCACAAGCCATCACTGGCCCCGTCCTGGTGTTCCCTCATCCCGGTTCCTCTGGATTTCAGAACTCCCTACACAGGAGCCTGGCCCTGGAGCATGACGGTGACCCGTGGACAATGCATCATGCCTGTCAGGGTCCTATTGCCTCAGCGGCTGGGGAGGCAGTGTCCTGCTGGGAGAGATAACTTCCCATAAAGATGGATGGTCTTCCACTCCTTGACAGCACTCCAACTGAGAGAGATCACGGACCCTGCTGTGGGAGGGGAGGGGGGTTATGTATTAAGTGGTCACTGGACCCAGTGTGGGGGGACGAGGAGGGCATAGAGGCTTGGTTCATTTTGTATTAATAACACCCAGTCTTGCAGACTGACAGGCCCTCTCTCGTTGTAGAGGTAATTGCGCAGTTGTGCAAGGATTTCTTTGCACACCGATGAACCCCAGGGCTTACAAGCATGTGTTCTGGGGTCAATTGCTTTAAGAATGAGTCTATGCTTTGCCACTGTATTGATCACTAAACTTGGACCCACTGAACCAGAAAGCAGCCGCAGACCATAAGTAAAAGAATGGGTGTGCTCCAATAGAGCGCCAATAAAATTACTCACAAAAGCATTAGTGGGGGTTGGCCAGTAGGCCATAGTATTAACGGTGCCACAGATTGCTGGGAGGATTATATCAGATAATGTCTTAAAGTCTTTAAATGGTAGAGATGATAACGGTGACCTTAGTGATAATTATGTTGATGGTGATGATGATGATGCTAATAATGTATCCTGGTGATGATGATGATGGTGAGAGTGATGGTGGTGGTGAAGATGGTGGTAGGGATGGTGATGTTGATGATGATGATAGTGATGGTGATGGTGATGATGATGGTAGTGATGGTGATGATGGTGGTGATGATGGTGGCAATGATGGTGGTGGTGATAGTGATGATGGTGGTGGTGATGGTGGTGGTGATGGTGATGGTGATGGTGGTGGTGATGATGGTGGTGGTGGTGGTGATGGTGGTGGTGATGATGGTGGTGGTGGTGGTGGTGATGGTGGCAATGATGGTGGTGGTGGTGGTGGTGATGGTGGTGGTGGTGGTGATGATGGTAGTGATGGTGGTGGTGGTGATGGTGGTGGCAATGGTGGTGGTGATGATGGTGGTGGTGATGGTGGTGGTGATGATGGTGATGATGGTGGTGGTGATGGTGGTGGTGATGTTGATGATGATGATGGTGATATCTTGGCAAAATTCATCCTCAGTCACTGTCACTGACTGCCAGAATACCAAGACCTATGTTGAAACATCATTTTCATCACAGCCACCCCTGGTAGGACATGAAAAGAACCTGATTGGTTGTCTCAGCCTAGAAAGGGCTTGGGGACCACATACTAGAACAGGCCTGGAAATGAGAGGACCTGGTTCTCCTTTTTGCACAACCAGCACCTATTCTTGTGGGTCCCTGGACAAATCAACCTCTGCCCCCTCGTCTGGCTCTGGACTGTGTTCTTCCTAAGCTGAACAGTGTAGACAAGGTGGAAGGGAACTCGGATTCAGTGAACTTGTGTATAATGTCTGTGAGCACAGGTTTCCCTGAAGAGACCATGACTACATTCTTGCTTCATCAAGATACCTGTTCAAGGACTTCCACACATTTGCCTTTTAAACATTTGTGCATAGTGTGGTACCCAGTACATGGAAGGATGCTAATGACTGTATTTTCCAAAATAACTAATAATAGGCGCTAACAAGGCATTAGGACTTACTCTAAAGGGGCTTCCATCACAGCTCAGATTCCCCAGGAAACAGACTCTGAGATGCAGATCAGCAAACAAGAAACTTAAGAAGAGGCTTTTGAGGTGGCACAGTGGTAAAGAATCCACCTGCCTATGCAGGAGATGCAGAAGACGTGGGTTCAAAGCTTGGGTCAGAAAGATCCCCTGGAGTAGGAAAAGGCAACCTACTCCACTGTTCTTGCCTGGAAAATTCCATGGACAGAGGATCCTGGTGGGCTATAGTCCATGAGGTTGCAAAGAGTAGGACACGACTGAGCGACTGAGCGCACAGACTCAGAATCAACACCCGGGGAGGTGACAGGAAGGATGCAGGAGTCGGCAGAGGGAGAAGTTGGGCTGACAGTCTGAACGAAGTTCTCAGTCAGCCTCACAGGGAGCCTAAAGCCAGGATAACCCTCCAGAGCTTCTCCCATTGGGGAGAAGGACACACCTGCCCTGGGAAGATGGGACATCCTTGGGTGAGGTAGCTCTTCTCTGAGCTGAGGCAGCTGCCAGATTGACAGCTGAGGTTTAGCCGATGACAGCGCTTCTAACAGAGAGGGAGCAGGTCCCGAAGTGAGACCTGGGACAGCACATATCGGCATCCAGCACAGATATCACTATTGCTACTAAAAGTGAGGAAACCAACGCTCAGCGGCATCAGAAACTGTTCAAGATCTCATAATTTGTAAGGGGAAGCACTAGGATTCAACTCTAAACCTGTTGGACATCCAATCAGTTTTGTTCTTGTTAAGCTCAGAAGTCACTAGAAGACAAACTTCGGGTAGGCATACTTGCCCACTTTATTGAGTAAATGAGGCAGAAGGCGAGGTTGCCCAGAGAGTCATGGAAGGGAGAGGAAACAGATAAAGAACACATCAACCAGAGGAGACATTCTGTTGAAGAGTGGTTGTTTCTGCCATTAAAATAATTAGCTGGTTAGGAAGGGTTATTCCCCAGAGGAGTGGTAATGCCATCACCTACTTCTTCCTCGAGAACAGCTATTCTTTGTTTCCTTCAGAGAGGAAATTCAGAGTGAGTTGCGGTTAAGAACACTGACTCCGGACTATCAGAGACCTGGCTAGGAAGTTCCATGTCTCCCCTTTCTCGCTGTGTGACAACAGACAGATAACTATCCTCTCTGAGCTTTCCACAATATCTACAGAGAGAGGTGGCATTGTTGTAGTGATCAAAAAGATTGAACAACAGACCTGTTTAAATTCCATGTACATTTTCAAGGAAATTGTTTCAGTTTCTGTATTTAAAAGGTACTCAGTGAAAGCAATGCCTCAACTTGAAATCATGAGGATAAAAAATTTTGTTTAATGCAATCATCTATCCTTGTTTATGGCTTGAAGAGTTAGGGAATCTCTTGGCATTAACCCCATCAGTTTCCTGTTCATCCACCAACCTGATTCTTTCATAATTCTTGGTTGGTGCATGGTACCCGACACTTAGCTCATATCTCAATGCCCCCACGTGGAGATGTCTGCCGAAAAGGAGTTTCAAGTGTTAACTGACTCATCGTTATACCTATGGTCGCTTCATTATACTTCTCTTGAGATCTACCAAGGGAAATCTTCGAAGACTTCCTGTGTGAGGAAGGAAGAGAGAGAAAGAGAAGGAGGGAAGTAGGGAGTAGGGATGAAGGAAGAAAGGAGAAGAGATAGGACCAGAGAAGAATGGGCACATGTTTTCTGCATGGACAAGGGGCTTCATCTGGAGTCATCGTTTCCTGGCTATGTGACCCTAAGCAAATGACTGAATTCTTCCAAACCTCCATTTCCTTATGTATAAAATGAGAAGAAAACATCTACTATAGAAAACTTCCAACAGAGGTTGACTGAGATGCTACGTGTCCTACGAAGTATGAGGGTCAACACATACCAGGCACTCAGCAGTGATCCCATCTTCTTTATAATAAAGTTTTAAATATTAGCACAGCTCCTTTAAATAGAATAGCACCCAAGAGCGGTTTCTCGGTAAGGCAGTGGCTGCAGAATTTTCAGTGCCTAGTGCAAAATGAAAATGGGAGGGGGGGTCCTTTATTCAAAAAATAAGCCAGCCCAATTATGCTAAGTGAAATAAGTCAGAGAAAGACAAATACTGTATGACATCACTCATATGTGGAATCTAAAAAAATATAGTAAACCAGTGAATATAAAGAAAAAAAGGAAGCAGACTCACAAACATAGAAAACTAGTGGTTACCAGGTGGGAGAGGGAAAGGGGAGGGGCAAGATAGGCATAAGAGATTAAGAGGTACTAACTATTAGGCCTAGACAGCATATTAAAAAGCAGAGACATTACTTTGCCAACAAAGGTCCGTCTAGTCAAGGCTATGGTTTTTCCAGTGGTCATGTATGGATGTGAGAGTTGGACTGTGAAGAAAGCTGAGTGCCGAAGAATTGATGCTCTTGAACTGTGGTGTTGGAGAAGACTCTTGAGAGTTCCTTGGACTGCAAGGAGATCCAACCAGTCCATCCTAAAGGAAATCAGTCCTGGGTGTTCACTGGAAGGACTGATGCTGAAGCTGAAACTCCAATACTTTGGCCACCTCATGTGAAGAGTTGACTCATTGGAAAAGACCCTGACGCTGGGAGGGTTTGGGGGCAGGAGGAGAAGGGGACCACAGAGGATGAGATGGCTGAATGGCATCACTGACTCGATGGGCATGAGTCTGAGTAAACTCCGGGAGTTGGTGATGGACAGGGAGGCCTGGCGTGCTGTGATTCATGGGGTCGCAAAGAGTCGGACATGACTGAGCGTGAACTGAACTGAGCTATTAGGCATAAAATGAACTACAAGGACATATTGAACAACATAAGAAATGTAGCAAATATTTTATAATAACTATAAATGGAGTATAACCTTTAAAGATTATGAATTACCATATTGTATGTTTGTAACCCACAATATTATGTATCAAATATACTCCAGTAAAAAACCCGGCCCAGGTATTGCAAATGCTACAAATGTAGAACGAGAAATGATGGGAATATCAGCCCTGCTTCTTCTGCTCATTGTCACATAAGGCTTTGCTTAATGAAACACACCAAGTTATTCAAATTTTAAAGTGACAGTAGCATGTGAAGCCAGCCCTGACTCTGTAACACAACTGAGCTACAAACCTCCGGAACAGACTGGCAGGGGAAGCTTTTTCCTAGTCTATTCCTTCCCTGGAAACCAACCTCTGACTTCTGAGATGCAGGAGCTGACACCATCTTTATTCCTAGTCCCTGGCAAAACTTTGCACCTAGCACCTAGTCATTTTAACTCTCACAAGCTCCTCGTGAGTTACAATTACTATCTCCAATTTACAGAGCGGGGACAGTGAGGCAGAAAGAGGTGACAGGACTTGGCCCCAAACAAGCCGTTACTGAGGGTTCAAACTAGAACTCGCACCCTTGTCTCTTCAGCTCTGACCTCTGGGCAGCTCCCTTGTTCACTTGAGCACAGGCCTGCATACGCGTGTAACACGTCCAGACCCCATGTCCCCACAGCCCCCTAACCCCACTCTGAACGTTTCAAAGACAATAAGCTCGAACAACAATACATTCAGTCAGTTCCCAATATGACAAAGGATGCCCGTGGATACATCTGTGACTGACACAACATATTGGCTGGTTTCACTGTTAATTAATGCACAGAGGAATCATTAAATCAGATCAAATTCATTTTAAAAAGCTTCAGCTCTGCTCTCCTCGCCTTCCCATCATGAGGGCTGTGTGGATGTTCGGGGGGAGGGGAGAGGGAACAGACACCGCGATTTAATTTTTCAAGTAACACTGTTCAAATAAAAATACATTTGTTCGAATGAGATTGCCCCGAAACAGCGTTTGCATTGATGGCTCTGGGAGTAATTCTATTAAGTCTGAGCAGATTTTTCATCGAGAGGCAGGAAAAGAGGGTGAGAGGGTGAGGGAGGAAAAGGACCGAAAGCTGAGTGTAACCTTATGGAATTGCAAAAATCAAATATTTTAACCCGTTTTTATCTCAGGCTTCTCCATGAAAGTTGTTCACTGTTCTGTTGCCTCATGTGGGAGTCAGACATGCCTAAGTCAGCCTTCCCTTTGGTGAGACTGGGCTCTGGGGTTCAGCTGGGTGGGAAGCCACAGCTGGGCCGACATGCCAAGGACCGTCTGCTGTGCCAGGTAAGTTGGAAATCAGAGTGGCCCTGGGAATTCTTCTCTTCATTGCTCCTGGACAGAAAGGCAGCTTGAGAAACACTTGTGTGTGTGTGTGTGTGTGTGTGTGTATGCACACATATATGGGTACACATACATACACGCACATACCCACATGCACATGGTCAGTATGCGTACATGTATATGTACATACATACTTGGCATGTATACAGTATACAGGCACATAAATACACGGATACACACAGATGAACATACCTATATACATATATATATATATATATATATATATATATATCACTTTGGGTGAGACTGTGTATATAAACATACATATACATTTACAACATGTATGCACATTTACATATGCATGTAATTTGTGCTCAGTCGTGTCTGACTCTGCGACCCCATGGGCTGCAGAGGCTGTCCTCTGCAGTCCTCTGTCCCATGGACAGAGGCTGCTAGGCTCCTCTGTCCATGCTAGGCTCCTCTGTCCTGCTAGGCTCCTCTGTCCTGCTAGGCTCCTCTGTCCATGGGACAGGCTCCTCTGTCCTGCTAGGCTCCTCTGTCCATGGGACAGGCTCCTCTGTCCTGCTAGGCTCCTCTGTCCTGCTAGGCTCCTCTGTCCTGCTAGGCTCCTCTGTCCATGGGACAGGCTCCTCTGTCCATGCTAGGCTCCTCTGTCCATGCTAGGCTCCTCTGTCCATGGGACAGGGTCCTCTGTCCTGCTAGGCTCCTCTGTCCTGCTAGGCTCCTCTGTCCTGCTAGGCTCCTCTGTCCATGGGACAGGCTCCTCTGTCCATGCTAGGCTCCTCTGTCCATGGGACAGGCTCCTCTGTCCATGGGACAGGGTCCTCTGTCCTGCTAGGCTCCTCTGTCCATGCTAGGCTCCTCTGTCCATGCTAGGCTCCTCTGTCCATGCTAGGCTCCTCTGTCCATGCTAGGCTCCTCTGTCCATGCTAGGCTCCTCTGTCCATGGGACAGGGTCCTCTGTCCTGCTAGGCTCCTCTGTCCATGGGATTTCCCAGGCAAAAACACTGGAGTGGGTTGCCATTATTTATAAAACATACACACAGACATAGATATACGCACATGAATATACACATATGTATGTACATGCTTCTGTACACATGTATACAATCATCTTTGAAGGAGACTATGTACATGCCTACACATATATGCAATATGTATACACATCTATACGTGTATATATAACATAAGCAACATTAGGTAAGACTATACATACACACACATCTTCATGTATACATTGTCAGAGTCTGAAAAGGCAAAGAGTCTGAAAAATAAATTCAAGTGTCATGTGCAGAGTGTTTGTCACATACTGGATACTGCGTCAGGTGCTACACAAACCTTAGCTCAGTAGATCCTCATACTAACTTGTCAGGAATGCTATACATAAGGCATTACGAGCTCCATTTTACAGATGAGCCAACTGAGATTCACACAGGGAACTGATTTTTCCCAAAGCTACAACTGAGTGACCTAACTCTGGTTCTTAATCTAGCTTATATTTCTGAATCAGTTTACAAGTTCCCAGGAGGTCTTCAAGGAAATCATGTAGTGCCCCTCTTCTCAGCTTTCCCATCGGTTCACTGGGAGGAAGGATTCCTGATTGTCTTTAAATCAGGAAGCTGCGGGGGAAGCAGGTGGGACTCAGGAACGATCTCCTGACTTCTTCCCCAGTGAAGAGCTGTGCCCTTTTACTTCGCTAAATATTAATTTCCTAGGGTTCCTATGACAAATGGCCACCAACTACATGGCTTAAAAAAAAAAAACCAAAAAACAACAACAAAAAACTGGACTTCCCTGGTGGTCCAGTGATTAAGAATCTTCCTGACAATGCACTGGACATGAGTTTGACCTCTGGTCTGGGATGACTTCACATGTGTCAGGGCAACTAAGCCCGTGCGCTACAAATGCTGAGCCCTTGCTGTGGACCCCAGGAGCCACAACTACCGAAGCCTGGGCCCTAGGGCCCGTGCCTGCAGCAAGAGCAGCCGTCACAACGAAAAGCCTGTGCACCTCGACTGGAGCGCAGCCCCTGCTTGCCACAACTAGAGAAGGCCCGCACACAGCAACGGCCAAAACTAAAGAAGGAAATAGACAAAATTTTTAAAATATATAGTTAAAAGAACCGAAAATTTATTCTTCCACATTTGTGCAGGGCAGAAGTCTGAAATTAAGGCATCGGCAGGGTCGCACTCCCTCCAAAGACTCCGGGAGAGAATTCTTCCTCATCTCTTCCAGTCTCTGGCGGCCCCAGGTGACTCTTGACTTGTGGTTGCATCATTCCACCCTGTGCTCCCGTCTTCACATGAGCATCTTCCCTCTGCATCCTCCCCCCTCCCCTTCCTGGGATACTTGCTATTGGATTTAGGGTCCACCTGACTGACCCATGATGATCTCATCTCAAGACCATTTACTTAATTCCATCTGCAGAGACCTCTGTTTCTAAATAGGGTCACATTCACAGGTGGGTAGACACGTCGTTGGAGAGCCTGCCATCCAACCCACTGGACTCTCAGAGAATTCTCTTTCCTTTTTGAATCTTCCTTTCCCCATTGCCCATATTACCTTTCAACATACCGTATATATTTTATCTCTTTATTTTTCTTATTGAATGTCTATCACTCCCTACTAAAATATAAGCTCCTGGAAGACAAAGAAGGGGATCTGTTGTGCTCACTGGTGCATCTCAAGAGCTTATAATGGTGCTGGCACTCAGAAGACTCTTAAAATGTATCAGCTGCCTTTTATTATTATTAGCTCTTTATGCGTCTGTCTCCTTGACTCTAACACAAGGAAAACAAAGCCAGGGCCTCCATCTTCTTTCTCACTGTACCTGCTGTTTGACATGCAGGAGGCATCCAGTTAAACCATGTGAAATAGTTGCTATCTTTGTGGAATTCTAAGTATCAGACCTTATTGTAAGGACTTTATGTGTGGTGCATAATTTAATCTCCACAACAATTCTTTGTGAAGCGCATCATCAGTGTGTCCATTTTACAGAAGAACAAACTAAGGTCCAGAGAGGTAAAGTCACCTGCCTAAGTCTATTACTGTTATTTAGTCACTAAGTCACGTCTGACTCTTTTGTGATCCCTTGGACTGTAGCCCACCAGGCTCCTCTGTCCATGGGATTTCCCAGGCAAGAATACTAGAGTGGGTTGCTATTTCCTTCTCCAGGGGAGTCTTCCCAACCCAGGGATCAAACCCGCATCTCCTGCATTGGCAGGCAGATTCTTTACCACTGAACCACCAGGGAAGCCCGCCCAAGTCCACAGACAAGGCCATAAATGTACATCTTGGGTGAATCACTATAATACCACTGTTTCAGCACTTCCATAAGTTCTAATATCCATTCTTTAAAAAACAACATGCATGCACCTACATATGTGCATACGATGTAAATATATACCCATGCAGTCACCTTTGGAGGAGATTATACACAGATACAAACACACATATACATACACAATGTATGTGGACATAAAAATATGTACCCAATATTTGGCCAGTGGGTGGGACAGATGGCTCAGTCATTTCATGGCAGGTTGATACCCAGGCTGGACCAGCTGATGGGAATCTCCAAGATGAGATAAATAAACTAGGAAGCCAAACTCTCACTTTACTGGGCTGTCTGGAGCAAATGTACACTTATTTGCTATATGCCACTACTGTTTTTCCCAGTCTGGTCCACTAAGGACATTTTTCCAGGTGCCCACCTAGTGGGTAGAATGTACTTTTCTATGGCAGGGCTGCAGTGGCATGTGGCATCCAGAGTAAGTAGAAATTGGAGACCCCTAATGTCACAAGTGACGTTTGAAGTCAGCCACTTCTTTGGACTATGTCAAAAAATGATGCTGAAAAGGGACCCCAAAGAACTATGGAAAGGACTAGGGAGGAAGGGTCTTTGTGGAGGAAAGAGAAACTGGATCCCATGCAAAATTCACCAATAGCGGTCCTCAAGATGAAGACTATTGGGAACTCTCTTTATTGGATGGTTTGGAGACAGCTGCTCAATGTCACATCTCAGGGACTTCCCTTAAGGCATGTACAAGAGAGGTTTAGAAATAACAGATGCCAGGGAGATGAAGGGAAGATGATCAATCTTCATGAAGCCCCTACTGTGTGCCAGTCCTGTGGAGAGCTTAGCAGCCATTTAACATCATTCACTCTGGTGAATTTTTTTTAGTAGCTCTGCCTGCACATGAGAACGACCTTCCCAGGTGCCTCAGTGATAAAGAATCCGTCTACCAATGCAGGAGACACAAGAGACATGGGTTTGAGCCCTGGGTCAGGAAGATCCCCTGGAGAAGGAAATGGCAACTCACTCCAGTATTCTTGCCTGGAGAGTCCCATGGACAGAGGAGCCTGGCGGGCTATGATCCATGGGGCTGCAAAGAGTTGGACACGACTGGGAGCTCATGCGCACACATAAGAACCATCCAAGGAAGTTTTAAAAAGACACAGGACATCACAGAGCACTGAGTTGAGTCCTGTGATGACCTAGATGGATGGGATGGGGGTGGGGTATGAGGGAGGCTCATGAGGAAGGGGGTATATGTAAACTTATAGCTGACTCACAATGTTGTCCAGTAGAAACTAACACAGTGCTGTAAAGCAACTATATTCCAAGGGGAAAAAAAAAAGATTCAGGATGCCCAAGACCCAACGGCAGAGATGCTGGATCCTCTGGCCTTGACCATGTCTTGACAAAGGTCTATTTCAGAAGCACCTCAAATGATTAATATGAGACTGGAGTTAAGAATCAACTGATTGATTCTTCTAAACAACCCTCCAAGGATGACACTACTTGTACCTGCATTTTAGAGATGATGAACCAAGGTTCTGAATGGCTAAGAATCAAAGCCAAGGCCGCAGAGCTAGCACGTGACAGAGCTGGGATCTGTGCCTGCCTGGGGGTGTCCGACTCCAAATCCGGTGCTCCTTCTACTGCCAAGGTAGCAGGGCGAGCTGGCCCTCTAGACACCTTCTGTTTCACCCCCAGTGGCCATCAGTCACGTAGACCTGGAAGGATCAATGCCATTAGGGTCCAGCTGGCCTCTATCCAAACACTCCTTCCCAGAGGAATGAGCTTCAGGGCCTCTACGTTGCACAACTCAGGCTGGACTCCTAAACCCTGAAGTAATGATGGAGGTGGGCTAGATCAAGAGCAGAAGATGAACTCAGGGTCTGCAGTTTATCCTTGTCTCTTTTCTGATCCCAATAATACTCTTTTCTAAGATCTTCAACTGTTGTTGTTGTGGTTTAGTCACAAAGTTGTGTCCGACTATTTTGCAACCCCCATGGACTGCCACCAGGCTCCTCTGTCCGTGGGATTTCCCAGGCAAGAATGCCGGAGTGACTTGTCATTTCCTCCTCCAGAGGATCTTCCCGACCCAGGGGCAGAAGCTGTGTCTCCTGCACTGAGCCACCACTCTTTACCACTGAGCCACCAGGGAAGGCTTCTTTAACTTACTTCTTTTCTTTTTTTTTTGTGAATTAATAGATTTTACGAAAGAGGAAGCATGCAGGTTCCCGTAAGGAGTCTCAGGCTCCTGACGGGGAAAGAGGCCACTTCATTTTCCTGTCTCTTTACTGCCTTAATTAGCCATTTGGTGACCTGACGGTCTCTTTGATACGCATCCAGCATTGGTCCTGAAACATGGGGGATGTCTGTTGAACAAGAGTCAGTCAGACTGTCACTACCGCTGTCCAGCAGGCTGATCCAGGCTGCGTGCTGACCTGCAGTGAGATCATTGACTCATCTGTCCTCTTCCCCCGGCCAAAGTGTTGGTGGCGTGTGGAACACAGCTGAGGTGACGGTGTCGAGGCCATTGGGCGGCTGACTTCAAACCAGAGGCCCAGCGCAGCAAACAACAGACAGAAAACAGAGAAGGCCTCGTCCAAGTCAAACTGCAGCAAAGCCAGAGGAAGGCTAAAAGTCAACAAGCAGGACAGGAGGAGGATCTCTGGGACGCTCAGTGGGTGACAGGACCTGGGCTTAACCCTTTCTGCACAGCTGACCTGTGGGAGCACAGAAATTTCCTGTTTACCGAATTATTAGGGTGTGCAATACACCCAGAGAAACAACTACCATAAGGTTTGAGACAACTGAAAAATCACTGTAGTCTAAAGAGGTGACATGGCTAAAAAGGCATCAAAATGATCTGGTGGATGCATTAATAAAGGTATACTGATGGCAGTAAAGGAGGTGATTCGTTCATTTCCCAAGTATTAATTGAGCATCTATTATGTACCATGGGTTATTCAAGTTGCTGGAGATAGTATAGGAAGCAAACAAACAAAAAATCCCTCCCACAAATCCTTGCTCTTGTGGAGTTTTCAAAGCACGGGAAACAGATATTAAAAGAATAATGACTAAACTGTATTGTATTTTAGAATGTGCAATAAAGAAATACAAACGAAAGGAAGGTATTATGGAGTTGGGAAGTGGTATGTGGTTTTAAATGGGGTTATAAGAAAAGACGTCTATGAGAAGGTGATATTTGAGTAAAAGTCCTGAAAGAGTTGAAAGAGCAAGAGAGAGAATACACAGGTATCAGTGGGAAGAGCCTTCCAGGCAGAGGGAACAGCCAGTGCAAAGGGCCTGAGGTGGGAGTGCATGTGGACTATTTGATGAATTGCAAAGAGGCTATTGAAAGAGTTGAGTGAAATGAGGGAGGGGCCAGTGGGAGAAGAAGTTGGAGAAATAATGCAGGCCAGGGTCTGCAGGGCCTTGTGGACCAGGGAGCTGACTTTACCTTCCATTCTGAGGGATGCAGAGAGTTATGGGAGGGTTCTGGCCAGAGGAGTGACATGATCTGATGTAGGTTTCAACAGAATCCCTCTGGCCGCTTCTTGGAGAATAGAATGTAGGAGGCAGAGGCAGAAGTTGGGAGACCAGTTAGGAGATTTCTAGAGGGACTTCCCTAAAGTGAGATGGCTTGAAGGATAGTAGTAGTGTCAGACTGTAACCTGCCAGGCTCCTCTGTCTATGGGATTCTCCAGGTGAGAATACTGGAATGGGTTGCTATGCTCTTCTCCAGGGGATCTTCCCAACCCAGGGATTGAACCTGGGTCTCTCACATTGCAGGACGATTCTTTACCATCTGAGCCACAAGGATATCTGTATCTATATCTGTACCTCATCTATGTTTCTCTTTATATGCTCTATGTATAATTGTATATGAAAATGCAGTGGATAGATGAGATAGATGGATAGACTTCACAAATATAGAGAAGTATTTAGATAGTATTTACTTGGAGATTCATCTGTCAATCTATTGTTAGGCCAATATATTGACAGATGGATGGATTGATAGATCAGTAGTTCAATAGATTGACAGACTTGTGCTGGTGCTCATGCTCAGTTGCTAATTTGTGCCTGACTCTTGTGACCCCGTGGACTGTAGCCCGCCAGGCTTCTCTGTCCATGGGATTCTCCAGGCAAGAATACTGGTGTGGGTTGCCATTTCTTTCTGCAGGGCATCTTCCCAATCCAGGGATCTAACCTGGATCTCCTGCATTGGCAGGCGTATTCTTTACCATGGAGCCTCCTGGGAAGCCCCACTAGGCTCCCTGTATCCATATAATGATGTTTGTAGGAAGAGTAGTGATAGACACATTTGCAGAAGGCCTACTCTGTTCCAAGTATCTGTTAAGTGCTAATTTCTCTGAACTTTCTTAGCCACATGATAACGTTAACATCTTGCTGTCATAGCTACTCAGGGCCACCCAACAATAAGGCTGGATTTCTACATACTCTCTGCATCATGTCCCATGCAGATGCTCAGAACTTTCTAGAAAATGGACCGTTTGACTCAATGGCCTTACTTCCCTGAGGCCCCTCTTGGTCCCGAATTTCTTCCTCCCTGGACAGGCTGTACCTTTGGATTCCGTGGGTGCCTTTTATCTTATCGAGCCCTTTCCCCTCACTTTGCTAGCTGTCACGTTTGTTATGCTAGGATAAACTTTTGGCCGATGTAGCACATACTCTGGGGTCAATGCCCTGTGTTATCCCAGGGATAGTTCAAATATTTGTGGCCTTGTCAACCTCCATCTCACTGGACGTGTGTCGTGGTGGAGCGGGAGGGGCATTTTACTCCTGGAGACCAGCGTGAGCCAGTACCTGGTGGGCAAGAGGCCCTTCCTGGGAGACTGTGGAAGGCATGTGATAAATAGACCAGTTCTTGGCTCCAGGTTGAAAGGATCTGGCTGTCAAGAAGAAAGAGGGATGCTAGTGACGCCTTCGTGCTCACTTCTTTCACACACATTGCAAAATGTGATCTTCGCAAAGGCACTAAAACAAAGAGATTTTAATGACCGTTTCACTGACTGGAAAACTGAGCCTGAGAGAGTTGAACGGCTATGACAAAGGTTCTTAAAATGACTTGTGTACGTGACTCTTCAGCGGTATGGTGAAATCTAGGAACGCCTTCTCAGAACCGTGCTTTAAAATCCCTGAAATAAAATACATAGGGGTCTTCCCCGGTGGTCCAGTGGTTAGGACGTTGTGCTTCTACTGTAGGGGGCATGGGCTTGATCCCTGGTTGAGGAACTAAGATCTCTCATGTCATAGCTTGGCCAAAAAATAAAAATCTAAAAATAAAAGAAATTAAAAAAGAAAAACAAGATTACAAAGGAAACCCACTGCAAACAGAAAAAGGCATACAGTCATACTTGTATTTCTTTATCAATTCTTGAAATAAATCATAGCAGCAGTTCTAATAACAACCCCGGTGGCAGAAGTGTCATGACACTAAGGAATGCTAAATTCACTGTGACTCCTGTAAGGTGACAAGCCAATATGGGTGATTGCTACTGGGGACCACGTGGCAGGGGCTGCTGATCCTGCCACGTGTCTGTTACCTGCAATCAGAATGGAAAGGGATGCTCAACTGCAGTTCAAGGTCAGTGACAACAACAAAGACGTGATATACTTTCCTGCTGACCCAGTTGAGAGAAGCTCTGAATTCCAGCATGGGGCCCTTGCGGATCTGAGGCCCCAGAGTGAGGACCCCCGAGCTGGTGAGGGGAGGTTTGGGGAAAGGGCAGCTGGTTGTGCCAGGCTCCAGAGACACACTCAACCATGGCAAGGTTCTTGTCCCGAAACCCCCGTCTCTCCATATTGCATCCTCTAGCTTTGTCCCCATGTGAGCCAGTTAGCCATGACCGGTGGCTGAGAGGGCAGAAAGAGCGCCTGCCTTTGAAGCGCTGGGCTCCCTTTGATGTGCAGATTCCACCAAGGTCCTTCCTGGAGTTGGGCAAATCTCAGCTGCCTACTCTTATCCCTCCCTTTGTGAACATTCCCCGGAACAGTTCAAAGACCTCTCTCGAACTGTTTCTGTAGGTTTTCTTGTTTTGGCTTCTTGGGCTGGCTAAAGTGGTGGTCCAGTGGGCTGGACATAGACTTTCTCTCTTTTTTGTTTTTTGGCTGCACTGAGTGTTGTCGCAAGGAGGCTCCTCATTGCAGTGAGCGGGCTTCTCTAATTGTGGCGGGCAGGTTTAGTTGCCCCTTGAGAGGTAGGATCTTAGTTCCCCAACCAGGGATTGAATTCATGTGTACCCTGCATTGGAAGATGGATTCTTAACCACTGGACCTCCAGGGAAGCCCCGGACATGGACACAGACTTCTGGAGAGAACTTTAGAGTTTGAAGAAGGTATCGTTGTCAGGTAGTTCTTATTGCAGGCCAGGTTGAAGAAACTAAAGGGCCTTGTTCAAGGAAAATTGAAATATGATGAAAATGTAGCTGCCTACTGGTTAAGCCATCAGGGCTGTTGGACTTACGCAGGGTTGAGCTGAAATTCCTTACTGGGTAGCTATAACTTTGGTGAAGTCACTTAAGCTTTCCAAACCTCTCTTTTATTGATGGGGAAACAGAAGCTAAGTAACTTGATCAAGGCCACACAGCCATAAGACGATGCTGGGACTAGAATACAGGTTTATCTGACTATAGAGACAACGAGTGACTTAGGAAAGGAGGGAGGCAGCCCCTTAGCCCCAGCAACAACAAGAATCATAACAATAACCAGAACAAAAGCAAGAGTTATTAGGAAGCATGGACTCCATGCTGGGTACAACACTGGGGATTTGGACTTGTTTTCTTGAATCTTCCTAAGGACACTGAAAGGTAGGGATGATCCCTCACTTTCTACAAATGAGAAGCCTAGATCAGAGAGGTGATGTGACTTTTCCAAAGTCACACAGCTGCAGATGGCAGAACTCAGGTGTGGCTGAATCAGAGCCCTTTCTTCAACCAGTCTCCAGAGGCCAGGTCCCCAGGGTCCCTCTTGGAGTCAGGAAATTATTATTTCCATGACAGAACTCTATAAACTGTTCCACTCTGAATGGACTGAGAGTGGCAACTGGTCCCCTGGGATCAAAGTCAACACTGGCCATCCGGAGGGTATGGCATGAGGGAAGGGAGTCTGAATTTTGGAACAGGCTGAAGGAAGAGGAAGCCACGAAGGGCCAGCAGTTCTTTTGGAAGAGGAAGCCGTTCGTTCAGCAACCTAGCAGGCTTTCCAGGGCTGGCTGGGGCTGTAGGAATGACATGAGACTGTGACTTGTATCCAATCTGACTTAAAGGCTGCAAGATGGGATGGCTGCTGCCTGAAATATTCTCCAATTGAGAACCATGAGCATCGCAGAAGCATGGCAGCATCTTCACCACCCCCTTCCTATATCCAAAATACCACAACCTTGAGCTCAGGATGACTCCAGTGTCATGCTCCAGGGGCATCACGGGACCCAGGCGTAGGGGCTGACATTCCAGGCAAGGGGCCGAGTCCTGTCTATTTCCCTGGCCTCCCTTGCAACCCAGAGCTCACATCTGCAGCCCATCTGGCTGGGTTGAGAAGCCCAGTCCACCGTCAGGGGAAAGGAAGTCTCTCTGTGGGTATTTCAGTCCTGACCTGGACAGCCTCACCCCCTCCTCCTCGGCCAAGATCAGGGGAGAAATTCAGCCCAGTGGGCTGCTTGTCAGGGAGGCTGCTGGCCTCGACTTTCAGACTCCTGAGTCATCTCTCCTTGGGCCCATCCTCTGCCTGACTTCCTTGCAGGGGCCTTTGATGAACAGATGAGATAATGGACATGCTTTGAAAAAGATGAAACACCAAATGAAAGGGTGCGCTGGCCCCGGCAGTGAGTGCAACGGACTGGTTAAACCTTGGACTTCCTTCCTGTCTGAGGCAAAGACTGCTCCCAATTTCTGCATCTCTAGGACAGCCGGCTTGCACAGTGAGCCCTCCTCCCCCCACCCTCACCCCCCACCCTTAGAGAGAGATGAAACTCAATAGCCTTTAGAGCACATTACATCCACCAAATGGGAGAATCATCACCACAGTCGTGAGCAAGGGGTATGAATTTACCCACTTTACAGACGAGGAGACTGAGGCATAGAGAATTCAAACATGCCCAAGATCATATGGCTACTTGGGACTGACCCAGGATTTCAACCTAGACCTATTCATTCCAATGAAGACTTCTAAATGGTAAGGGGTTTATGTGCAAAGTCTTCAGTTAGAATGAAATATAACGCATCAATAGGAGCAAGAAATATGGGGTTTTGCAAAAGGATGTCCCTCCCAGCTTCTCCAAATCTTCAGAAAAGATGAATTTTTCCCCTCACTGCAGCTGGGGCTCTTGGCATCAGATGTATTGGGCGGTGGTCCCTCTGTAGAGAGATGAGAGATTATAGGATCGTGCGGTTGGAAGGGAACTTGATGGCCATTTAGGGACAGCATCCCCTCCACGATAGCAGTGCCAAGAGTCTATCCAGCCAATATGCAGAGACTTGCAGAGATAGGGAACTTCTTCCTGAAAAGTGGCCTATTTCTGTTCTCACGCAGCTCACAGTCACCTAGGCAAATTAACAGACTCTGTTGAAATAGACAATGTGTTCTTTCTATTACCCAGAGATGAACGAGGAAGTAGGTACACATGTATCCACAGTTACATTGTGATAGCAAAATATTTGAAACAACCTATAAGGCCCCCAGTAGGCGAGTGAATGCATAAAATGGGCTTCCCTGGTGGCTCAGAGGATAAAGCGTCTGCCTGCAATGCGGGAGATCTGGGTTCGATCCCTGGGTTGGGAAGATCCCCTGGAGAAGGAAATGGCAACCCACTCCAGTATTCTTGCCTGGAGAATCCCATGGACAGAGGAGCCTGGTGGGCTACAGTCCATGGGGTCGCAAAGAGTTGGACACGACTGAGCGACTTCACACACATATAGTCCTTTGATGGAACATTATAGAATCATGAAAAAGAGTACACTCAGTCTAAACAAATCTCTATGGATAAATCTCAGAAACACAACTGTGAATGAACAGACTGGCTGCTGAGTGTTTCATACAGTTTGCAGAGTACTATGGATGTTTAAAAAAAGCAAACACAAATAAGGTATACATTTTCTACGTGAATATATGCAAGCAAAGGCATTTGCAAGGGCTCTGGAAGTAATTAACAAACTGACGAGAGTGGTTCTCCCTGGTTGGGAGGGGAGAGAAAAAGGCTCTAAATTAATTTGCAGAGTTAAATGATGTTCTTAAGGACAGTATATTACTGTAGAGTTTAGGTAATTAACATTTACTTGAAAGTCTTTAATGAGAAGTTCTTCTCATTATTACATTATACTGCCCTATCTCAAGCCTCTTCAGTTTGACCTATCTCCCCGCACACAACCCCAAACATATGTGACGGTAGGGTTTGCATTTTTCCTTGATCAAAAACTACCATTCCTACAACCCTTGACTCGTTGCCTGTTTCCAAGCTCCTTATTTCACCATGTTTTCTTTCCCCTGCACATGTTTCTATTTCTCTTTCTCTCCTCCTTCCATCCTTCCTTACTCCTCTCCCTCCTTCCTCTGCTAGTTTTTTAAAAGATTTTTTTATGTGGACCATTTTTATAGTCTTTACTGAATTTGTTACACTATTGCTTCTGTTTTATGTTTTTGGATTTTTGGCCCTGAGCCACGCGGGATCTTAGATCCCTGACCAGAGATCGAACTTGCACTCCCTGAACTGGAAGGTGAAGTCTTAACCACTGGACCTCCAGGGAAGTCCCCCTCCTATGGTCTCTGAAATTAAATAATTTAAAACAGAAAGAAGGAAATAGGATCCAGCCATATTCCTACCATCCACAATGAACTGTTATGAATCTGTCAGTATCTTTTCTAAATATTCTTTTTTTAAATATTTACAGTTTAAAATTACTCGATAGCGCACCCTTCAATAGCTCAGCTGGTAGAGCTGAGGACTGTAAAATTACTTGATAATACATGAATTGCTAGTTCTTAAATACAATTGGAGCATCTCAGTACAGCTAAGTCCCCCTTATGCTCCCAGCCCTACCTACATACAATACTATCATGAACTTAGAATATATACTCCCATCTAAATTAAATTTTTACATACTTATATATGAATGCTTGAAAATATAGAGGGCTTGAGGGCTTCTTGGGCATGTAATTTCTTAAATGGGATATGAATCACTTCATGGCCAGAATTCTTTCTCCAAATCACTTGACTTTGAGAAAGCTCTCTGTAGATACTTATAGCTCAGGTTCATCTGCTTTGATTTCAGTCTTAAAACACGTGCAAGTGTGTTATCTGTATCCAGTCCCTAGTCGGTGGGCATCTAAATTGACTCCAGTGTCTTCTACCACAAACAATTCCATAATGGCCATGCCTGTATATGTCTCCTCGTGCACAAGTGTAAGAGTTTCTCTGAGGGTGATACCACCCCTTCCTTGAGAAGTGACATGTGCTCTTTCCCCTAATAAACAAGGGTGTTCAGCACTGAATCCAGTCTGCTAACTGTGGTCCCATCAGAGCAGCCAGTCAATGAAGATTTATTGGAGAGCTTATTAGGTGCCACAGTTCTAGGCATAGAGAGAGAACACAAAACAAACATTACCCCCTACCTACTTAGAGTTTACCATCTCACCTCAGAGACCAACAGTGAGCAAATATTCCAGGCTGTTAAGTAAACATAAATGTGCAACATTCTGTGAAGAAGAATGAGGCAACAGGAGCAATGACAGGGGGCCCAGCCCTAGACTGGGATCAGGGAAGGTTTCCTGGAGGAGGTGACACTTAACTGTGTTCCAAAGGGTGGATGAGTGGAGAACAGGACGGTAGACAAACATTTCAGCAAAGGAGCTTGTATGTGTGCTAATTTGCTTCAGTCATGTCTAACTCTTTTCAGTCCCATGGACTGGAGCCCACCAGGCTCCTCTGTCCATGAGATTTCCCAGGCAAGAATACTGGAGTGGGTTGACATGCCCTTTTCCAGGGGATCTTCCCGACCTAGGAATTGAACTTGTGTCTCCTATGCATCCTGCATTGACAGGCAGATTCTTTACTACTAGTGCCACCTGGGAAGCTTTAGCAGAGGAGAACTAGGAGTAAATGTGAACAAGATGAGTCTGTTCCTACCTCAGGCCCTTTGCACTGTGTGTTCTCTGGCTGACATACTTTTCAGCCAGTTCCTTTATGAGATCCTGGAAGCTTTGTGACTTCCCCACATTTGTGGTTTGTGTGACCCTGGCTGTCTCCTTGCACTGATTCTTTCTGTAAGCCGACCACCCAATTTCCCCTTCTTGGTTCCTTTGAGGAAGAGAAAGGTGAGGAACTGCTCTGTCTTTGTTGGTAGGCCTGGTCAAGAGAATCCTTATTAAAGCACATGAGGCTCACAGCTTCAAGCATGGACTCTGGAGCCAGACTACTTGGATGCAAAGCCCAGGTTTTTTTCACTTTCCAGCTGTGTGACCTCTGGCAAGCAAACTTCCATTTCGAGCAGGCTGTAAAAATAGGGATTTTAAAATGAACCTATCTATGAAACAGAAACAACACCGGGGACATAGAGAAGAAACTGGTGGTTGTCAAGGAGGAAGGGGTGGGAGAGGGTCGGAGTCGGAGTTTGGGGTTAGCAGATGCAAACCGTTATCTACAGAATGGGATAAACAGCAAGGTCCTACTGTATAGCACAGGGAACTATATTCGGCATCGTGTGATAAACCACAATGGGAAAGAATATGAAAAAGAATATGTATGTATGACCGAGTCACTTTGCTATATAGCAGTAATTAACACAGCATTGTAATTCAACTATACTTCAATAAAAAATAAATTAAAAACAATAGGGATGAAGGGACTTCCCTGGTAGTTCAGTGGTTGGGACTCTGCGCTTCCAATGCAG
This sequence comes from Odocoileus virginianus, assembly GCF_023699985.2. Classification (NCBI taxonomy): domain Eukaryota; kingdom Metazoa; phylum Chordata; class Mammalia; order Artiodactyla; family Cervidae; genus Odocoileus; species Odocoileus virginianus. The sequence continues at coordinate 55,780,593 of NC_069685.1, read as the reverse complement.
TGGGCTTGGGTTCAATTCCTAGTTGGAGACCTACAATCCTGCAAGCTACGTGGCTGCGGTTAAAAACAAACAAACAAACCAAAAGGATAAAAATACTCTCCACCACTCAGAGTTCTAGTGAGAATTAAATGAGAAAATGCATGTAAAGCACTAGGCATGGAGCCCTGGACACTCCGTCAATAGTAACAAAGACAATAACGGTAATAGTAACAAGGCGCAGCGCTGCTTGAGAGGAGGGCGGGCGGAAGTGGAGGCTCCCCGGAACGAGAAGGGAGAATGTCCCAAGCTGGAGCTCCAGACCGCCCCCAGAGACAAAGGCGGGCAGTTACTGAATGACTGATGGCTTCGAGCCCCAGCCGCGTTTCCTGGAAGCCTTTAGCCTTGAACCCTAGGGTGTCTCTCCAGCTGGACCGTGGGCGTGGAGCTGAGCAAATACACCATCATTGATCAGCCCCTGTGGTCCAGAAGCTTCCCCAGAGGCCGGGATGTGAGTGAGTGGGAGGTCCCCTCGGGGTCTGGTCAGCTGTGCCTGCACAAGAGGCCAGCAAAGGAGGACGGGGTTGGGGGAGGGGATGCCTCTCAGCCCGGTTCTGTGGGGCCTCTGACCTCCGTTGTCAGGAGCGGACCCTTCCTAACTCCTGAGGGGTGCAGGCAGGGAGAGTCAGTATGGTGGGTCCTTGAGACCTCGAAATCAATCGTAAAAAGTTTACCTCTTATTGCACTTTAAATAAACACTAATGCACCATCCTAATCGTGTATTTTCTTGCTAAAAACTTCCTTCGACTCTGTGACACGAGTCCTATTCTATTCCCATTTTCTTTTTTAATGATTATTAGCTCAACTCTTTGAGTGCATTCACTTCCCCCCACCCCCATGGATTTTTTTTTTTTTTTTTTTTGGCAAGGGATCTTAGTTCCTCCAGCGGCGATTGAATCTGTGCCCCTGTGATAGGAGCATGGAGTCTTACCCACTAGACCACCAGGGAAGTCCCAGTCTTCATTTTCTAGAGTAGGGAAACAGGCTCAGAGAGGTGAAATCACTCCTGCAAGGCCAGTTTTGTCAGCTGCAAACTCGGCCTGTTATCCATTCGTCAGCCGGCACCATCCTCTTTCTTCCTCTGTCTGCCACTTAGCAGCAAGGATCTTGGACCAGGAACTTAACCCCTGTGGGCCTTGGTTTTCTGGACTGTGCTGTGATGTGGGGAAATTGCCTCTGAGAGTTGTCAGACGGACTGAAACAAATTGGTGGATGCCCAAGGCTTGTGGCAGGAGCTGGTTTGCCACCACAGCACAGTTGCAGGTTATTTGAATGATGATGATAATTTTTTTCCCTTGGTGTTTATTGCTCATTTGTATTTCTTCATTTTGCCAATGGAAGGGACTTCCTTCCCTTGATTTTCATTTTGATAAAGAGTCTTTTGGAAATGGAAGAAACTGTGTGCTTCTCTAGAGGGACAAGGGGCATTCTGGTACTCAGGAGTATGGGATGGGAATTGATCACGGGGCTCAGTCAGTCTGGACTTTTAACTCCCTGCAGCCTTCAAGAGGGTTTCCCTGGTGGCTCAGAAGTTAAGAATCCGTCTGCCAATGTAGGAGATACAGGTTCAATCCTCGGGTCAGGAAGATCCCCTGGAGAAAGAAATGACAACCCACTCCGGTATTCTTGCCTGGAGAATTCCACAGACAGAGGACCCTGGCGGGCTGAAGTCTTTGGGAGTCACGAGTCAGACATGACTTAGCGACCAAACAACAACAAACCTTCAAGAGCGAGATGGAACTGCAGGGTGGCCCTTCAGAGAAGGTCAGCATGGTGGCCTTCAAGCTGGGAGACCAGCAGAAAGACCCTGCAGCAGGGTGAGGTGGGGGTCAGAGAACCGAGAGTTCCCATAAGGAAGTTAAATGAGGTCCTCTTTGGGACCACCCAGAAGCACACCAGCCTCATCGCAAAGATGCAGGGCCTTGGAAGAGAAGATCTATCTTCCTCCCGCCACTGAAGAGACCTGAAGTCCTCAGGGGCCTCTTGCTGGGCTGACTTCCTGCCTGGGACCCTTCCAAACCTCGTCGCCTACGACCCTGGCTGCCCGGCTCCCCCTTTCCAATATCCGTTCCCTCCTTGCCCCGCTGCCCTCAGCCCTGCCCCGGATCCTGGCAACATCCTGTTCTTCCCCTGAACTGAACTCCCCCTCCAGCTTCCCAGTGTGATAAGAATCTTAAATAAATGCTTCCTGTCTCTCGTCCACCTTATCTCCGTTCCTCCCCAATGGCTGAGGTTCAAGAACCACAGGCAGCCTTGCGCTCCCTTCTAATTTTAAACCTGCCCTCCGAGGCGCTCTCCCCTTCCTCCTTAAGGTTCCGGGAAAGGCCAGGGGGCGTCAGAGGTCCCTGCTGACCCGCTGAGTCAGCAGAGGCTGAAGGCATCCTTCTGAAGTCCCCAGGGACGGAGTCTGGAGCTGGGGAGCCTGGGTGAGGCCATTTTGCAGCGCCTGCTCCCACGAGAACTGAGTTCTGTGTGGAGTAGATGTGTGTGTGCTGTGCTCAGTCCTGTCTGACTCTTGGGGACCCCGTGGCATGTAGCCCGCCAGGCTCCTCTGTCTACGGGGTTCTCCAGGCAAGAATACTGGAGAGGGCTGCCATTTCCTCCTCCAGAGGACCTTCTCAACGCAGGGATGTGACCCGCATCTCTTGCATCTCCTGCCTTGGCAGGCGGGTTCTTGACCACTGAGCCACCCGGGAAGTAGATGCCTAGATTTCAATCCTTAGGTCTGCCTAAGTCCAAATCCTGACTTTTTGCAAAACATTGAGCTATCTTTGGAAAAAGATCAAAGAAGTCATCTAGCCTAGATTACGGAAGCGACCTTGGCCACTATAATTAACTACAAGGCTCCTGAAGTCTTCTATGTACCATGCCATTATAGACATTCATTATATTAATAGACACACCATTCTAGACGTCCCCTTCTTCCTCTTCTTAATCATGCCATCCTTCTGTGAAACTGTCATCCCCCCTTTTTCCTGCCTTGTCTGACTTTTCACTCCCCTTCCTCAGCTCTCCTCCTCAGCTTGAGGATGTCCCAGGATTGGCCTCAGTTCATCCATCAACTTTGAATGTGCCTCCTCCCTAGGTCTCAAAGCCATCAACACCCCTATGTGTCCCTTCACCCCAGCACCTCAAGGTGGGGATGTCCAAAAGGGAGCTTATCACCTTGCCCCAAACCTGCTCTTACCTCTCAGTTCTCTAGCTCATCCATGGTGTGATCAGCCATGCACTCAATCAAAGTAGAAAAGTCTTGGGGTCCTGCTCAACTTCATCTCCTTCCACACCCGCCCCACCTAACCAGTCATTCATCTGGTGACTTCTACTTCCCATGGAATCCCCAAGCCCATTGTTGCCCTGCATCCCCGCGAACACAGCACATGCAAGTGAATGAGCAGGAAAATGACTGTGCACACAGGGCTTTTGGAAAGCAGCCCGGGCTGTACCTTCAGTGTCTGTCTTTGGTCTCTGTGCATGTGGAGACACAATCCACAAAGCCATGTATTCTAGTTTATATAGCTGTCTTCTGGTGCTAGGGATATCTTAGAATCAAAATTGTGACAAGCTCATGGATTTTTTCTTGTCGTCGTTCCGTCGCTAAGTCGTGTCCAACTCTTTGCAACCCCATGGACTGCACCATAGCAGGCTTCCCTGTCCTTCACTATCTCCCGGAGTTTGCTCAGATTTCATATCCATTCTATCTAATCATCTCATTCTCTGCCAGCCACTTCTCCTTTTGCCTTCAGTCTTTCTCAGCATCAGGGCTTTTTCCAATGAGTCGGCTCTTTCCATCAGGTGGCCAGAGTATTGGAGCTTCAGCTTCAGCAATATCCTTCCAATGAATATTCAAGGTTGTTTTCCTTTAGGATGGACTGGTTTGATCTCCTTGCAGTCCAAGGGGGTTTCAAGAGTCTTCTCCAGGAACGCAATTCGAAAACATCAATCCTTCAGCACTGAGCCTTTCTTAAATTCATATTTTTTTTTTCCAGCTCTGATTCTCCAGAGGGTATCGGACTATCACATTGTTTGTTTCTTCTTGCAGTAATTTTGGCATTCTTTATTTTTCAAGAAATGTTTCTGTCTTACTTGCTGCTGCTGCTGCTAAATCACTTCAGTCGTGTCCGACTCTGTGCAACCCCACAGACGTCAGCCCACCAGGCTCCCCCGTCCCTGGGATTATCCAGGCAAGAACACTGGAGTGGGTTGCCATTTCCTTCTCTGTCTTACTTAGGTTCTTGAATTTATTGTTTAGTTGATAATACTCCCTTTCTTTGTTTTCTCATCTACACAGTTGGAATAGATTGAGTCTACTATTTATTTAGTTAACAATGCTGAGTGAATACTGTCTCCATATGGTTTAATAAATATAGAGAAAGGCATAGAGTGGAAATTATCCCCCCCTTGCTTATTTTCCCAGTTCCATTCCTTCTAGGGGTGATGAGGTGAGGTACTTTTTTGGTGCATGCTTCTAGAGTTTTTGTTTTTTTTTTAATAACATTAAAAAAATATTATACAAGAAAACGCAAACCTGCAGACCACCCTGAAACACACTCTTTCTTGACCATACCATTATACACTTGTGTGTGTGTGCACATTTGTAAGTTTCCCTTTCATCTTTATTCATATAACCCCACCGTATACAGAATCTAAAAGATGTGGCGAATTCCACAAGATATTTCTTTCTCCCAAACCCCTAACTTGCTTCCTTAACTAGGTCAGGCTTAGTGTTATTTCCACACCCCATCACTCGTTTGCTGGAAGACTAGTTACTTCATCTGAAAGTTGAACAAACACAGCTATTAACAGTAGAGGACCACTGGGAGGATTAAATGAAGATATGTCTGCAAAGCACTTAACCTTTACCTGGCCCTTAGGAGCATCTAGTATATTCCAGTATTATTGTTATCATTATTACTATTATTATAAGGAAAAAGGTTTTTTTTTAAAAATTATTATCATGTTCTTTCTGGGTCATGTCCTGAAAATTTCACTTCTTGATAAATTATTACAGACAGCTAAGACAGGGCAGTTCCCTTCTCAGCCTGAGAATGAGCAGCACTGCCTTAATTAGCAGCCACTGGGAACATCAGAGTGTCTGTCCTCTCGCTGTTTATATTAACAGCTTTCATTAATCACACATAAGATAATAGACATCGCCATCCACCACACCATGTGTTAAAAAAAATACTCAAGTTAATTGTGTCGGAATAGATGTCTGTACCCTCGGAGAAAATGTTCAGAACTGAAAACATATGAGCATTCTTTTCTTTAGATTCTCCTTTAGTTGAAGAACTCCTCCTTGAAAAAAGTTTTAAGAGTTGGGGACTGATTTGTGTTCCCATCACATGACAATGACTTAACTAACATTACTAACATGCTTTATACAAACAGCAACAGTCCTTCATTTATTTATCTTTGCCCTGCCATGCATCCTGTGGGGTCTTATTAATAGTCCCCTGACCAGGGACCGACCATGTGTCACCTGCATTGGAAGCATGGAGTCTTAACCACTGGACCACCAGGGAAATACCAACAGTCCATTTTTGAGTCAGTTTACCAGTTGGGAAATTGAGGCTCAGAGAGACCAATGCACCTGCTCAAGTTCACAGAGCTGGTCACTCCCAGTACAAAGCAATAGATGCAGTGGTTAAGTGGCGGTGCATGGAGATTTGAAAAAAATAACCCAGGTAGGGTGCTTAAAAAAGAACCGATCACATAGGACATGCTGTGTATGTGCTGGTGAGTGATATTGCTCAGCAAATGTTAACAATTTTCGACATTTTCACAAGATATATGTATATATTTTAACAGTCATATATTAATAGTTACTCTAAGGCAGGGGTTGGGCTTACCTGGTGGCTCAGAAGATAAAGAATCCACCTGCAATGCCGGAGACCCTGGTTCCATCCCTGGGTCAGGAAGAGCCCGTGTAGAAGGGAATGGCTACCCACTCCAGTATTCTTGCCTGGGAAATCTCATGGACAGTGGAGCCTGGCAGGCTACGGTCCATGGGGTTGCAAAGAGTCGGACAGGACTGAGCAACTAACACTTTTCACTTTTCAAGGCAGGGGTGAGCAAATTATGATTTGCTGGCTAGATCCAGTCCCCTGCCTGTTTTTGTAAATAAAACTTTATTGGCACACAGTCCTGCCCATTCATCTACATATTGCCTCTGACTGTTTTGAGAAAACCATGGTAGAGGTGAGGAGTTACAGTCAGTCACACCAGACAAGCTTTAAGACCCACAAAGCCTAAAATACTTACTAACTAGCTTTTCACAACTATTTGCTGGCCTGTCTTATAAAGGATAACAGCACCTATTGTTATACATCAGATTGAGTCAATTTGTTCTATTTTTTAAATTGAAGTATACTTGATTTACATTACTATTTAAGCTTTGGGTGTACAAAACTGATTCACAGTTTTTAAAGGTGATAGCTTATAGTTATTATAAAATATTGGCTATATTTTCTGTGCTATACAATATATCCCTATAGCTTTATTCACCTTGCTATTGCCTCTGTATCCATGTATTTTTGTACATTGATGCTGATTTGTCTGTAGGATACATTGTTAGGTGCTGGATTGCTGAGGCAACTAAAATGTAGGGAGCTTCTGAGAGCAAGGGCTAAGAACAGTGACTTCCATAGAGTAGGCCCTGACCCCCATTATTTATTTATTTATTTATTTTTCCAATTTATTTTTATTTGTTGGAGGCTAATTACTTTACAACATTGCAGTGGTTTTTGTCATACATTGAAATGAATTAGCCATGGATTTACATGTATTCCCCATCCCGGTCCCCCCTCCCACCTCCCTTTCCACCCCATCCCTCTGGGTCTTCCCAGTGCACCAGGCCTGAGCACTTGTCTCATGCATCCAACCTGGGCTGGTGATCTGTTTCACCCTAGGTATACATGTTTCGATGCTGTTCTCTTGAAACATCCCACCCTCGCCTTCTCCCACAGAGTCCACAAGTCTGTTCTATACATCTGAGTCTCTTTTTTCTTTTTTTGCATATAAGGTTATCGTTACCATCTTTCTAGATTCCATATATATGTGTTAGTATACTGTAATGGTCTTTATCTTTCTGGCTTACTTCGCTCTGTATAATGGGTTCCAGTTTCACCCATCTCATTAGAACTGATTCAAATGAATTCTTTTTGATGGCTGAGTAATATTCCATGGTGTATATGTACCACAGCTTCCTCATCCATTCGTCTGCTGATGGGCATCTAGGTTGCTTCCATGACCTGGCTATTATAAACAGTGCTGCGATGAACATTGGGGTGCACGTGTCTCTTTCGGATCTGGTTTCCTCAGTGTGTATGCCTAGAAGTGGTATTGCTGGGTCATATGGCAGATCTATTTCCAGCTTTTTAAGGAATCTCCACACTGTTTTCCATAGTGGCTGTACTAATTTGCATTCCCACCAACAGTGTAAGAGGGTTCCCTTTTCTCCACACCCTCTCCAGCATTTATTGCTTGTAGACTTTTGGATAGCAGCCATCCTGACTGGTGTATAATGGTACCTCATTGTGGTTTTGATTTGCATTTCTCTGATAATGAGTGATGTTGAGCATCTTTTCATGTGTTTTTTTTGCCATCCGTATGTCTTCCTTGGAGAAATGTCTGTTTAGTTCTTTGGCCCATTTTTTGATTGGGTCATTTATTTTTCTGGAGTTGAGCTGGAGGAGTTGCTTGTATATATTTGAGATTAATCCTTTGTCTGTTGCTTCATTTGCTATTATTTTCTCCCAATCTGAGGGCTGTCTTTTCACCTTACTTATAGTATCCTTTGTTGTGCAAAAGCTTTTAAGTTTCATTAGGTCCCATTTGTTTATTTTTGCTTTTGTTTCTAAAATTCTGGGGTGTGGGTCATAGAGGATCCTGCTGTGATTTATGTCAGAGAGTGTTTTGCCTATGTTCTCCTCTAGGAGTTTTATAGTTTCTGGTCTTACATTTAGATCTTTAATCCATTTTGAGTTTATTTTTGTGTATGGTGTTAGAAAGTGTTCTAGTTTCATTCTTTTACAGGTGGTTGACCAGTTTTCCCAGCACCACTTGTTAAAGAGGTTCTGACCCCCATTATTTAGAGAGGAGAGTTAGCTGTGAGTCACATTCAGAGCTTTCTAAGTCCTTCACTCAGAGCTGCAGTGATTCCAGCACAAAATCAGAGCAACTCAGGATCCACCTGACTATAATTCCATCAAAGTTGTATGCAGTTGATCTGGTAACAGGTATTTTTCATGGGACTGTGTTGGGTCAGGTGCTGTACCAGGCAACAGGGATAAGAAATTCAGAGAATTCAAATTTTGTTTTTTTTAATTGGGGTATTTACAATATTGTGCTAGTTTCTGCTGTACAATGAAGTGAATCAGCCATACGAACACATATAACCCCTCTCTCTTGGACCTCCCCCCATGCCAACCCTCTAGGGCATCACAGAACACTGAGTTGAGCTCCTGGTGCTAGGCAGAAGCTGCCCACTCGCTATCCATTTTACACACAGTAGGGTATGTATGTCAGCCAACCTCTCCATTCATCCGATTCCCCTCTTCCTCACCCCTTACCCTGTGTCCACATGTCTGTTCTCTGTGTCTGTATCTGTATGTCTGCTCTGCAAATAGATTCAAGTGTACCATCTTTCTAGTGCAGTGAGTTTTAAAGCTGTTTAAATCTAGAAGTCATTTGAAAACTCACAAAAGCTGTGGCGTCCCTATCCCTTAAGTTGCCCATTCACATAAAATTTTGCAAAAGGTTTCCAGGGATTGATAACTTCCCCTGAAGCACTTTCATTGACTTTCTTCAGCTCTGGGGTTGAGTCCCTCATCTACAAGGACAGACTGACCCATAAAGGATCAGTCTTTGGATCTTATAAGGGATCTTATCTGATAAAGGATCAATCTTATAAAGGATCTTAAATGGTGTCTCTGGAGCATGTACAAACTAGAATGCATGTCCACAGAGTGAGATACTCAGCACTGCTTTGTGATAGAGCATGGAGTAGGGAATATCAGGGAAGGACTCCCATAGGAAATGGGGCTCGAAGGGTGTGTAGGAGTTCTCCAAATTGTCTAGAAAGAGGAGAGGCAGTTTCACTGTGGAAAAATCAATTAGGGTGAGAGCAACTCTGAGAAGATCCTAATGTTGATGCTGAGAAGTCTGGACTATTTCTAGTTTGTCAACTGACTCCGGAAAACAAGAGCAAATATCTTAACCTCAGTGTTCCCTCTCATCTCCCTAGTACCCACACGGCTGCATCAGATGAGGGCCAGCACAGCACTCCCTGACTTTTTAAAGTTGTCTGAAATCCACAGAGTAAATGTTCCATGTTAATAAAACATCATCATGAATGCCCAAAAGGGCCAGTTCCTTGGTTTCACATTTCATAGCTAAAGTTATTCTATTTTTTTTCCCCTCCATAGTCTGCTTGATCAGAGCTGCAAGAGCCATTTGGATGTCCTTCTTTTTGTTCTGTCCTTGACAGTTAGTATTTGAGTTAGGAAAATGGTAAGAAGGCTTCTTGGTCATACCATCTCTTTGAAGTGTGTGTGTGTCTGCTTGTATGTATGTGTGTGTGTGCACACTTTTTCTGAAAACTCAAGTGCTCTGGATTATGGAATTTGGGAACATGAAGACACTGAGGTGTTGCTGGGTAGTCGCTCAGTTGTAACTGACTCTTTGCGACCCCACGGACTGTAGCCCTCCAGGCTCCTTTGTTCATGGGATTTCCCAGTCAAGAATACTGGAATGGGCTGTCATTTCTTTCTCCAGGGGATCGTCTCCGCCCAGGGATCAAATCCACATCTCCCGCATTGGCAGGTGAGTTCTCTACCACTGAGCCCCAGGGAAGCCCAAAGACGTTGAGAGCTGATTCCAAAGGCTTGACTTGTAGGTCACTGGTAGAGAGTTTGGGCTGATGTTCTGGTTCAAATCCTATCCTATCTCAACCTATCTCCCAGTGGTTTCCTGGGACTCCTGGAACAAAAGACCACAGGCCGGGTTGCTTCATACAACAAAAAGTCTCTCTGAAGCTCTGAAGTGCAGGAGGATGAAACCAGGTGTTGGTGCGTGTTGGTTACTTTTGAAGGCTCTGGGGCAGATCTCTTTCATGCCTCTTTCCTATCTTCTGGTGGTGCCAACAATCCTAGGTGTTCCTCGGCCTACAGACACATCCCTCCATTTTCTGCTTCCATCTGTGTTCCCCTCTGCTTATCTCTTTGAAATGACACTACTCATTGCATTTAGGGCTCCCGTAAATCCAGAGGAATTCCATTCTGGGATTCTTACTTACATTCGAAAAAATCTTATTTCTACATAAAATCTTATTCACAGGTTCTTAATGCACATGACTTTTGGGAGGCACTATTCACCTCAGCAGAGACATCACTTTGCCAACAAAGATCTGTCTAGTTAAGGCTATGGTTTTTCCATTAGTTCTGTATGGATGTGAGAGTTGGACCATAAAGAAGGCTGAGCACCAAAGAATTGATGCTTTCAAATTGTGGTGCTAGAGAAGATTCTTGAAAGTCCCCTGGACAGCAAGGAGATCAAACCTGTCAATCGTAAAGGGAATCAACCCTGAATATTCACTGGAAGGCCTGATGCTAAAGCTGAAGCTCCAATACTTTGGCCACCTGATGCAAAGAGCTGACTCATTGGAAAAGACCCTGATGCTGGGAAAGATTGAAGGCAAAAGGAGAAGGGGTTGGCAAAAGATAAGATGGTTAGATAGCATCACTGACTCAGTGAACATGAGTCTGAGCAAACTCTGGGACATAGTAAAGAACAGGAAAGCCTGGCCAGCTACACTCCATGATGTTGCAAAGAGTAGTCATGACTTAGTGACTAAACAATAATATTCACCCCCCACTACAACCACATCCTCTGCATCCTTGGGTATGTTCCCTACCCAATGCTGAGCCTTAGCAGTGACCTCATCTGGAGCTCGTGGTCACTCATAGAAGCTCGATTCAGAAAATAAGATAATGCACATAGCACTGTCTGCATCAAGCCTAGCACGCTCAGGGCACACACATGAAAGGGCGGGGCTGCTATCCGCAGTAGCAGGAATGATATCAGTGTCGCTGTCTCTCAGCCAGGAGCTCTGACATACGGAGGGTGGGGCAGTGCAACCTCAAACATCTGGACAACAAGACCATGGTGCTTTCCAGCTTGGGCTGTTTGGCATCCTGTAGACCCCAGAAGCAGATGACAGAATGTCAAGATGATTGACTACCCTCTTCCCTTTCCCCCAGACACGGGCGGGTTCACTAAGCCTAAACGTCATGGATGTTTTCCACTGAAGACACACACGCTTGTTTTCCCGGTCAGATGCCAGTGGTTCCCATGGGCCGTGGGATTCAGTGGCTGTCCCAGAATGGTGTCGGATCATACACAGCCTAGAGGTCCATCAAGGTCTATTACTCAGATGGAATGAGTGAGAAGTGTCACGAACTTCAGAGGTCACACAGTACTGCGGGTTCGAGTCTCAGCAGAGCTACCTGGGAGATGAGTGACATTGAACAAATTATTTTCTGCCTTTGAGCCTCACCTTCCTCACCCTTCAACTGGAACCAGTCCCAAAGTGATTCTGATGATTAACTAAAATCACATGCATAATTTCTATACACTGCAAGAGCCCATTAAAGCTTGCCATTTTTTATTGTTACAATTATTCATAACAAATCATAAAGTGTATTAGTTCAGATGACTCACATGAAAGGATCATTGATTCAGTATCACCCCGACAGTGTTTTGCTTGGCAAGTGAATTCAATGATTCCAGATCACTCATTCTTGGAAAATACAGGCTCAGATCCTCATCCGTTCTCTTTCCACTTAAGTGACTTCCTGTCTTTGGAGTCTTGGTTACTGCTTTTACAGAAAGGCAATGTTCTTGTTATGAAACAGGGTTACTCTGGAGGTGCAAACAAAAGCCTAGGTGCTTATTTGTTGAGTCAGAAATTATTTATTGAGTCTTGACGATGTTTCAGGCTATGGAAAGGCATGGGCGATATGATGGTGAACAAGACACAAATTGTTCTTGCTTTCAAGAAGCTTAGTAGAAGAGAGTATGAGTAATCATGAAATGTACAAATGTTAACAGCATCTTATTCTCATTGATCATTATCATGCCCTTCCCTCTCACAGCTGATACATGTTGGTGGAATAAATTTAACAAAGTTTACTCAAATTTGTTGATTTTGGGATGTCAGTCCTTGTGTTCCACAGGATGAAGTGATAGGTTGATACATTCTTCTGCATCCTAGACCTCTTTGCCCACCATCTCTCATCCAATGGCAGCATTTGTGGGGCATTTTACAGCTGTTATAAAATAGTTTTTGAACCCAGAACTTTTGCTTTGTAGGGTTTCTGGCTTTCAAAAATCGAATCCCTCTGAATGGCACTCTTAGAAAATGGTTAAAATGGTTAAATGTTGAGGCATGTATCAGAATTTATTTTTATGACTGAATAATATTCCATTATGTGTATATACCACATTTTCTTTATCCAATCATCTTTTGATGGACACTTAGGTGGTCACCACCTTTTGACTACTTCAAATAATGCTTCAGTGGACATTGGTTCATAAGCATCTGTTGGAGTCTCTATTTTCAGTTCTTCTGGCTGTGGAATGATGTGGAAGTACCCAGTCATGTGCTAATTCTATATTTAGCTTTTTGAGGAACTGGCAAGCTGTTTTCCATAGCACCTGCACTAGTTTGTATTGCTACCAGCAAAGTGCAAGGGTTCCAATTTCTCCACATCCTCTCTAACACTTGTTATTCTCCTGGTATTTGTTTTTTCGGCAACATTATAACCATTCTGGTAGGTGCGAAGTGGTGTCTCATTGTGGTTTTGATTTGCTTTCCCCTTGGGCCACAGCTACTGAACCCGCACACTCTACAGCCCGTAGCCTGCAACAAGAGCAGCTCAGGCACTGTAACTACAGAATAGCCCCTGCTCACCACAGCTAGAGAAAGCCTGCATAGGAACAAAACCCAGCACAGCCAAAAACCAGCAAATAACAGAAATGCATGAAAGCTAAATAAGAATCCTCTCAATCTTGGGGTTGTGCAGACAAGAAGAATTAGTATCTGAGAGTGAGTTTCTCCTTTAATTTTTCACCCTAGGCGCCTCTTGTCCCTTCCTCAGTGGAGCCCAGGTGGGTGGCAAGTCCCCTGCAGGGACCCGAAGGGGAGACATCTAACTGGGCTGCCTTGTCTAATGGGCCCAAGATAAGAGTCTGGTGACGCTGAGCCTGGGGAGTGCCAACGCCCTCTCATAGTCTCAGGAGTGGCATGGAAGTAACAAAGGAAGGTGGCAGGGCTCAGGGAAGCCCCGACAATGGGACCATGCAGAAGGGATTTTTAGGGGCTGGTCCAGAAGACAAGCACCGAGAACATGGGCTAGGGTGGAGAATGGCAATAGGGGCTGAGGAGCCAGCGTGGCCCCACAACCAGATCTTGGCCCAAAGAACCTGCAGATCCTAGCCATCATCCCAGAGAAGCATAGGGGTGCAGTGGATCCATGTAGCCTAAGAAAACCCTGAATTGACTATAACTGGCCTCAGCGAACTGACAAAGCTCTTGTGATCCAGTGGGATCTACATTAAGTTCCACTGTAGACAAAGAAAGAAACACTGTGCTGTGAGATTCACACCATTTCCAGGGACGATCTCCATATGTGAACAGAACACAGGAAGGTGATATGTTTTACCTCAATTTCATCTCATATTCCATGTCACTCATCTCCCCAGGAAGAGAGAACTGTTTTCAAGCCTATGTTTCCATTTCAGGGCAACCATAGGCAAGCAAAACAGTGATGAAGAGGCAGAAGTCTCTACAGTGGTGGTTTCTCCCTAGGGATGATTTTTATCAGATTGGGGGGACATTTGACAATGTTTGAAGATGGCTTTTGGTTGTCAGAACCGGGGATGGGGCACTTCTGGCATCTAGGGGTAGGGACCAGGGAAGCTGCAAAGCATCTGTAAGATACAGGGCAGCCCTCTGTGATGAAATCCATTCCCAAATGTCAATAGTGGAGAGGTGGAGGAGCCCTGGTGTACTGTGATGTATGTCATGCTGTCTATGCAGACAGAATGTAACACATCATCACACTTTTCCTGCAGCACATCATCAGGTTGCAGAAAGAGGACCAGGTTGTGAGATGTTAGGCTCAGATGTCTCTGACTAGCTAGAAGCCTTGGGTAGACCCCTCCAACACCAAGAGATTCATTTCCACATTGTAAAATGTGCATTGTGAGTCCTGCCCTGCCTTCCTCTCAGAGGTGTAAATGAAAACTGTAAACTGCAAAATTCCAAAAAGCATCTTTATAATAGATAGCAATGGTGAGAATGAGCTAGCTGTTGAAAAAAACTGGAAAATTCTCCAAATTCTTCCAAACACTCCAGCAGGAGTCTAAATCCCAGCCCAGACTGACTTTCTTCCAGATGTTTATGTACTTCAGGAAGTGTAACACCAGCTGCTATAACAAATAGCACCAAATGTTAGTGACTCAACACCATAGCAGTTTATATCTTGTTGATGCAATAATCCAACTTGATTGGGTAGCTCTCCTAGATGACTTTTCATGAGTAAGAACTCGGAGCCTCAAGAGCCCATTTGCCTTCCTTTTTTCCATTCTTTCTTTACATTTTCCATCTCAAGATTCGTGAAGTACCTTGCTTCTACTTTCACAGATGGTGAGAGAGAGTATGGAGGTTCATCAGGGAAATTTTCTTGGGGGGGCAGACCTAGAGGTAGCAGGCATCACTTCTTCCTGTTTTCCACTGGCCAGACCTGAAGTCACATGAACCCAATTGACCAAAGAGGAGGCTGGGAAATGTAAACAAACTACATTTCTGCTGAGGACAAAAGGACAATGGATTTGGTGAGCACAGAGTACCTTCTGCCTCAGCATCTTCCTTTTTACCTCCCCACCAACGCAATATATTGAAAGTGAAAGTGAAAGTGAAGTCGCTTAGTTGTGTCTGACTCTTTGCAACCCCCATGAACTGTAGCCCACCAGGCTCCTCCATCCATGGGATTCTCCAGGCAAGAATACTGCAGTGGGTTGCCATTTCCTTCTCCAGGGGATCTTCCCCACCTAGGGATCGAACCCAGGTCTCCTGCATTGCAGGCACACGCTTTAACCTCTGAGCCACCAGGGAAGCCCAACAAACATATGCAAATTCAGTCTGGATAGGGTTCTGAATCATGGAGATATGGGAGTTTATCTTCCATAAGCAACATATACTCCTTTTGAGGATGTTACACCTCCCCCAAGTCTGAGTATAAAGAGCATCAACCCTGGATTGCTTTGCCTGAGTGCAATTCTCTTCTTTCATGCAGCAAGGGTATGTAGTCCATGCTGTGTGCCAGAACCAAAGCTAGATGCTGTGAATACAACGGTGAACAGGCAAAGGGAAAACAATCCTGTCTTTATGGCACTTGCCATTAAAAAAAAAAAAAATCCTGTCTTTATGGCACTTGCAGTTCCCAGGTGATGCAGTGGTAAAGAATCTATATGCCAATGCAGGAAATGCAGGTTCAGTCCCTGGGTGGGGAAGATCTCCTGGAGAAGGGAATGGCAACCCACTCCAGTATTCTTGTCTGGAAAATCCCATCGACAGAGGAGTCTTGTGGGCCACAGTCCGTGGGGTTGCAAAGAGCTGGGCATGACTGAGTGACTGAGCACTCAGGCACGCATGGCATGGCACCTGCATTCTAACTGAGGGGGACAGTGAACAAGCACATTATAAACAGACCAATCAGTGGACTGCTCTTAAATGCATTCAGCAGATATCAGCCTGCCTTTGCTTTAAGAGGGTTTGGACCAAGTATCTTTGCCTAAACCAACTGAGCAGGGCCAGTCGGATTTTTCTCTTGGGAATTTGAAATGGGAATTAAGAAATGCTAAAAAGTTGACAGTTCTGGAGGCCAGAAATCCAATGTCAAGGTGTCAACGGGTTCGGTTTCCTCTGAGGACTCTCCATTGGCATGCCCAGACCATTCTCCTGTTGTGTCTTCAAATGGTCATCTCCTCACACACATGTATCTCTGGGGTCCTTTTCTCTTCTTGGAAGGACACCAGTCAAACTGGACTAGGGCCCTATCTTAACAGTCTTAATTACCTCTTTCAAGGTCTTATTGCTAAATATTGTGACATTCTGAGGTACTGGGGGCTGGGACAACGATATCTGATTTTGAGGAGAGGGGACACATTTCAGTCCATGACATCTGGTCAGGGCCAGATTTTTTGTCCTCCTGTTCTGTAAGAACACTTTTTTCATTATACCAAGTTTTTGCTTTTTTTTAGATTTTTTTTTATGGGTACCATTTTTAAAGTCTTTATTGAATTTGTTACAATATTGCTTCTATTTTATGTTGTTTTTTTTTTTTTTTTGGCCCTGAGGCATGTGGGACCTTAGCTCTCCAACCAAGGATCGAACTTGCACCCTCACTTTGGAAGATGAAGTCGTAACCACTGGACCACCAGGGAAGTCCCAGGTCTTCGTATCTGGTTCCTCTCTGCTCCTTTCAGTTGCAAAGTCCCTTCCTGTTTCTACCTCCACCTGTCTTGTACTCATCACTCATTTATTCTGCCACAAACATGGCTGGTCATATACTTTGGGACACACCCAGGGACACAACGATGAACAGAACTTGGTTGATGTCCTCAAAGAGTTGGTGCTGCAAGCTTCTGTCAACTGCAATCTCAGAATTTCCAGTAAGAATTAATTTTTATGGCTTAGGCATATATGGTCTTAGACCATATCATCTGCTAACTTGGTCTCCCCAGAAAGTGTTTCTCTTGACTTAGGAACAGATACCATGGCATTGGGCAAGTCTATGATTTGTTCACTGAGTAAGAATCACATACACATGGAGTTTGGAAAGGTACAATTTAACAAAGAGAGATTTCAGTTTGCTATGTACAGTCTGTGGGGTTGCAAAGAGACAGACACTACTGAATGACTAAGCATGCACACACTGCTCATATTAAATTGATAAGCCTTGTGCTGCCTAACCTTTACCCTAACATGCATTATTACTTCTATATTAGGAAGCCAATCTAACTATAAAATCACAGATCTCAAACAGACAAATCAGAGGCATGATGAAATATTCAACTTCCCTGGCAACAAAATGAAAACAATGCAATGACTTATCATGTTTCACCTAGCAAAGTAGCAATTTTTGTTTCTTTGTTTTTAACGAATTAAAATATCCAGTTTGGGGGCCAGAGTTTGGGAAAACAGACCACATGATAAGCTGTGATGGAAGGAGAATATTGCTCAACCTTTAATTACCCAACGAATCCAGCTTTGCAAGAGCTTCAAAGCGGCAAATTTACTGCAAGGAATTTTCTTAAGGATAGAACACAAAAGTTCAACTATGAAGATGTCTATTGCCATAACATTTGTGTTTGTAAAAGTGGGAAAATCCAAATGTCTAATTCAATCCTAACTACTGAGTACACTTTTGGTATCTCCAGAAAGTGGAATGTTCAACCATCACTGACTGATGCTGTAAAGGGCTCTTTAATGACATGGAATATGTTCAGATGCATATTTGAGTGAGGAAATGAGATCATACTGCATGATAGAGAGTATGATCCCATTCTGGGGGAAAAAAATGAACGCATAGAAAAAACACGCAAAGAATGGACACTAAAATAGAAACAGTGATTATCGTCACGTGGCAGGCATATAATTGGTTTTTGTTTTATTCTTTTGTACTTCAGTGAGATAATGTATCACACTTAGCACTGTCTGACATGGAAAAAAATCACTAAATAGATGATTACTTTTCATATTATTATTCATACGATGACTTGAGTAAATATCAACTTCTCAGGTTTGCTGTTAGATGTGAGCAAGATTGGAAAGCACCTGGTACACAGTTGGCCTTCAATAGATAAATTTTTTTTTTTTCTGGGAGAGAGGGTTTTGTACCACAGTTCAGTTCAGTTCAGTCACGCAGTCGTGTCTGACTCTTTGCGACCCCATGAATCGCAGCACACCAGGCCTCCCTGTCCATCACCAACTCCCAGAGTTTACTCAAACTCATGTCCATTGAGTCAGTGATGCCAACCATCTCAGCTTCTGTTATCCCCTTCTCCTCCTGCCCTCAATCTTTCCCAGCATCAGGGTCTTTTCAAATGAGTCAGCTCTTCACATCAGGTGGCCAAATATTGGAGTTTCAGCTTCAACATCAGTCCTTCCAATGAACACCCAGGATTGATCTCCTTTAGGATGGACTGGTTGGATCTCCTTGCAGTCCAAAGGACTCTCAAGAGTCTTCTCCAACACCACAGTTCAAAAGTGTCAATTCTTCGATGCTCAGCTTTCTTTATAGTCCAACTCTCCCATCCATACATGACCACTGGAAAAACCATAGCCTTAACTAGACGGACCTTGTTTCCCTAATAGCTCAGTTGGTAAAGAATCTTCCTGTAATGCAGGAGACCCCAGTTTGTACCACAGGGGTTGAGAATAAGGATTCTTTAGGCAGGTGGACTTAGATTCAAATCCCCCTCTTTGGCCCTTTTTAAAGCTGATCAAGAATGTAGGCGAATTAATTATGTCTTCTGAGCCTCAGTTTCTCCATTTGAAGACAGAGACAACATCTATAGCCCAGGGGTCCCCCAACCTCCACGATCTAATGCCTGATGATCTGAGGTGGAGCTCATGTAATAATACTAGCAATCAAGTGTACAATAGATGTAATGTGCTTGAATCATCCTGAAACCATTCCTCCACCCCCACATCTATGGAAAAACTGTCTTCCATGAGACTGGTCCCTGGTGCCCAAAACCAGCCCCTGGCCCTGGAGACCACTGCTATAGACTAAGATTATTGTGAGCCTAAAAGATTATGGACAAACATCATATAGCCCACAGGCAGTTTAGTCTCTGACTTCTACCATATTGTGTGAAATAATAAGCATTTGATCTGTCAAACCAAAAAGTGCAATTTTAAACATAAGAAATACATAGATCTTGAAGCACTAAACCTTTTGCCTACATCTTGTTGCTTTTCAGTACAGTGAAAATGCATTTGGCAAAGAGCTAGGACATCACCAGTTTCAGGAAAGGAAAAGAGTGTTGAAAGAGCTTACGAGAGCCAAGAGGTGATTTCGGGAGAGAGAAAGAAGGGAAGAAGCTCTTGTGACCTGAAAGGAATCTAGCTCGAAGCTTCCCCTTCCCCCCCCCCCCCCCAACCCCACAAGGCTTCCTTTAAGGTAGATAGGAAAGGTGTTGGACACACGAGTGTCACCAAGTTTACTAGAATCATCTGCTTTTGATATTGCACAAATTCCCCGTGAGCTCCAAAACAAGGTCAGCTCAATTAGCAAGCTACCTTCATTTGACTTGTAAAGAAGTGATTTGCAAGCAAAATGCACAAAGATATATTGTTAAGATGGGCATCATATATTATGTGTACACATACACGTGTACCTCCAAACTATCATCATTCCTTTTTCCCCTACTTAATTGGTTTCTTTATCTTTCAGCTTTATAGGGATATAATTGGCATATAACATTGTGTAAGTTTAAAGTATACAATGTGACGATTTCATAAACATATATATTGTAAAGTGATTACCACAATAAGATTAGTTAACACATCCATTATCTTAAATAGTTAAAACGCTTTTTTAAAATCTTTTTTAAACTTTTTATTTTGTAGAGTATAGCTGATTAACAGTGTTGTGATAGTTTCAGGTGGACAGCAAAGGGACTCAGCTATGCATATACATGTGTCCATTCTTCCCCAAACTCCCCTCGCACCCAGGCTGCCACATAACACTGAGCCAAGTTCCCTGTGCTATACAGTAGGACCTTGCTGGTTAGCCGTTTTATTTTTTTAACATAGCAGTGTGTAAGTCGACCCCAAACTCCCTAACTATCCCTTCCTACCATCCTTCTCCCAGAAACCATAAGTTCATTCTCTAAGTCTGTGAGTCTGTTTTTTTAAAAAAATGAGACCTTTTAAGATCTACTCTCTTATTTAGTCGCTCAGTTGTGTCCAACATTTTTGCGACCTCATGGACTGTAGCCTGCAGGCTTCTCTGTCCATGGGATTTCCCAGGCAAGAATACCAGAGTGGGTTGTCATTTCCTTCTCCAGGGGATCTTCGTGACTCGGGGATCAAACCCGAATCTCCTAAAGTAGCAGGCAGATTCTTTACTACTGAGCCACCAGGGAAGCCCTTCCACTCTGCACTGGGAGCACAGAGTCTTAGCCACTGGACAACCAGGGTAGTCCCTACGACTCCTCTCCTGTCATGGGGTAAACGTGGGCTGATACCACCAGTGTATTCCAGAGTAGGCGCAAGGCCTGGTCCCAGCCAATCAAAGTAGTCCCTTCTCCTGGTTAGTGATTGGCTCAGGAATGAGCATGTGACTCTAATTAGACCAATGAGAGTCATTCCTGGGAAGAAGGACTCTCGCTACTCTCTTGGCAACTTTCAAGTTTACCAGGTTGTATGTTAGATTCCTCAGAACTTATTCATTTAGTAACTGTAATTTTGTATCTTTTGACAACCTTTACCCATTCCCTGCCTTATTCCCCTGTCCCTGGCAACCACCAATCTATTCCCTTTTTCTAAGAGTCAGGATTTTTTAAATTCCAGGTATAAATGCCATCATCAGTATCTGTCTTTCTCTGTCTGATTTATTTCACTTAGCATAATACCCTTAAGTTTCATCCATGTTGTACCAAATGTCCTTCTTTTTATGGCTGAATATTTCATTACACATAATTATATTAATTATATATAATATGTTATATATAATTAGCAACATGTCACATTCCAGCACATTTATATACACATGTATATAAACAGTATACATGTGTATATATACTCTGTAATGTAACATAGATACTATATAAAGTATTTTTTATTTTCTTTTCTTTATCCATTTATCTGCTGGCAGACATAGATTGTTTTCAACATCATAGCCACTGTAAATAATGCTGTAGCTCCTACATTAACCCTAAAGCTTGGAGAAGTGAAAAGGTAGGGACCCACAGCAGCTGACTTTGATCCAGACAAGCCCAGGAGAGTGCCAGAGGAGGGCAGACTTCCCAAAATGAGGACATTTATTATTTAAACATTGATTGTTCTGTTTAAGTCGCAGAGATGGAAAAGGCTTTCCATTTGTAAAAGTCGTTTTTTAATGGCAGATCAAAGTTGGCCGACATTTTGCTGGACCATGAGTGCTTAAGGATGCCAAAGAGGTGTGTGTCCAGCCTGCCAGAGTAGGATTGCTAAGGACAGTGCTGAACCCCACTTACCCATCTGGCCAGTAGATATAACAAGCTTCATCAGCTCCTTGTTTCAGTAAAGTGTCCTGCCAGGAAAATAAAAACCATTCTAGATCTTTAGCATGGAGAGAATTTAATATAGAGAATGAATTACCGAGGTAACAGAAGAGTGCAGAAGCCAAACTGTCAATGGCAAAGCAACAGACCAGCAACAGAATGAGATGCTAGCATCCTGAGGCTGGAGGCACAACCGGAAGAGCCAGGGCTGGCCGGCAGGAACTCAGTACATGGCAAGGGCTGCTCTGCGAGAACTGGAACCAAGAAGAGACACTTGGTCAAAGCATGTCACAGGGCTCAAATGCAAGGGAAAGAGACCCAGACGCCACCTCTTGACTTGTGGAGTGGTATTCACATATAAGGAAAGAAGGAACTGATGGTGTCCATCTTTAGGGACTGTTTGGATTTTTATGCTGTCTGGATGAACTGACATTTTTGATCCTTTTATCATCAGCTCCAGGTGGCTCAGATGGTAAAGTATCTGCTTGCAATGCAGGAGACCTGGGTTCGCTCCCGGGGTTAGGAAGATCCCCTGGAGAATGGCATGGCAACCCACTCCAGTATTCTTGCCTGGAGAATTTCATGGACAGAGAAGCCTGGTGGGCTATAGGTATGGGATCACAAAGAGTAGGACATGACTGAGTGACTAACACTTTACTTTACTAGGTACTCCCCATGTCTTGAATTCGACCTCACTTGATATTAATATAGCCACCCTAGCTTTTTTATGGTACATGCATGGTATATCTTTTCCACTTTTCTAATCTATCTGTGACTACATTTATGGTATATCCCTTATAACACAATATAGTTGGTTCTTGATTTTTCAGCCAATCAAATGTTCTCTGTCTTATAATCAGAGTATTTAATTCATTTATCTTCAATACAAATATTCATAGCTGGATTTGTCTACCATCTTGGTTCTTTTTTTTTTTTTTCTATTTATCCTAGCTCTTTATCCCCCCTTTTCCTATATTATTTTGTACTAACTGAATATTTTTAGCACAGCATTTTAATTTCTTCTATTGTATTTTTAGCACATGCATTGAAGATTATAATATGCTGCCCTAACACAGTGTAATCTGAATTAATGTTTTACTTATCACCATATAACCTGAATTAATTCTATACCACTCATTTGATACAATACACTTGAATTTATCTCTGCTGTCCTTTACACTATTGGTATTATTTACTTATATAAATTTTATAAGCCCCACAACATATTACTTTACAACTTATTAGTATGTTTTGCTGTAATCAATTGCCTCCTAAAGAAATTAAGAAATATATATTTTTTAAGTTGTTTGTATTTACCCATATATTTACCATGTCTGGCATGCTTAATTCTTTTGTGTTGATCTAATTTTCTGTCTAAAGAACTTCCTTTAACATTTCTTGCAGACAGGGTTGCTGGTGATGAATTCTTTCAATTTGTTTATCTTTGTCTTTGAAAAATTCTGTGCAGCAAAGTGATTGACTTTGATCTCATATGTATTTACTTACTTTTACCTGAAGGTACTGCCCCAAAAATATAAAAGGGAGAATGAGAAAGCTGGCAAAATCAAGGAGAGAAGAATTCAGGTGGCATAAATGTCTACTAATGAATCCATTTGTATCTGACATATACAATCAAATCTCTGATTCCCTATTGGGGTAATCCTAGCTTACATTTACCTCTTTCCTGGGTTCCTATCTCAAAACAGGGTTATAAAATTCAATAGGGCAAATTTGATGTTTAGAGTCATCAGAAGCCACCACCTGCTTTCTCATTGGTCTTGCATAAGCCCTTTTTATGGTCATATTTTTCCTCACAATGTACAAAATCAGGGTGAAGTCCCCACAGTCTTAATCCTGAACAATTTTCCTTGAGTAACAAGCCAGGGTTTGCTGTTAAGCTCTAAGCCTCCTAACCTGTTACTTGTTTTCTTGTCTTGATCCTCCTTGACCTTTTTCTTAGGTTCCCTTCCTTATACCAAGTCAGTCTTCCTCTGTCAGTGTCCTGTCAAGAAACTCTATTAATCTCCCAGTGGAATGCTGCCTTTTGGTATAGCGTTAACCAACACATTCTAATCACAGCATAAACCCTCAGACAGTAGGTTTCCATTTCTGTCTACCCTCTTTCCACTTTGTCTCCGATCTATAAGTAAGATACAGCTCATTTCCTTCAGTGAGGCAAGAGAATACTCTGGTTAAAACCATGGGTTTCAGAGTTAGACCTGGATTTAAATCTTGGCTCTGAAATTTTTGTAGATGAGTGATCTTGTCTAATAAACCTCACTTCTCTCAGCCTCAGCTCTGAATCTGAAAGGTGGGGAAATAAACTCTTATGAGGATTAAATGAGATATGAAATATAAAACATCTTAGTCAGGACAAAGTCAATGTTGTCAATCTTTAAAAACTCTTCCTGGGACTTCCCTGGTGATCCAGTGGCTCAGACTCTGCGTTGACAATGCAGGGGGCATAGGTCTGATCCCTGGTCAGGGAAGTAAGATCCCACATGCTGCACTGTGTGGCCTAATGATGATAATAGTAATAAAGTAACTAAAAAACAACTCTTCTCCTTCCTTTTGCATCTTCAGTATGAGAATAACAATGTTGGGAAGGTCAAGTACACACTGCCATATTCAAAATGGATAACCAAGAAGGACCTGTTGTATAACACATAGAACTCTACTCAGTGTTATGTACCAGCCTGGATGGGAGTGGGGTTTGGGGGAGAATGGATACGTGTATATGTATGGCTGAATCCCTTTGCTGTCCACCTGAAACTACCACAGCATTGTTAACTGGCTATACTGCAATATTGGAAAAAAAAAAAAGTTTAAAGTTTGAAAGAAAATAAAATCCAAAGTCTTAAAATAAAGCAATGTTAGCTGCACCTTTTGCTTAGTTAGATTTTGGGGATTTTTCATCACTATTGAGAAAATCTAGACATGGTATCTGTTAGTTCATCCACTGTCCAAACAAATGGCTTATTACTGAACTTCTCTCATTTAAGTTTCTTAAGACCTCACTCCCTCCCCTTAGGTCTCTAATTCCAGTTGGTAGAAGTCAAAATGAACCACAAAAACAACAGAATCCTTTTCCAGGATTGTGCAATAAAATCCTGTTATACCCAAGGCCCCGGGCAGTGTCACTGATGCAGCAGACATGAAACTTATCTTCTTCGAGGGGAGGATGATTTACAGGAATTCTCTGGATCTTTCTGGTTGCTTTCATGAAATGGCTCCCTTAATCCACTATCCTCTAGATGAATTGCCAACATTTCCAAAACCACCTCCCATAAATTATCTATACGGTAGAGAGTTAGCATTCATCAGGGGTAAGATTCATGCCAGACATTGGACAAAGTCCCTCAGGTAGATTATCTCTCTTTGACTCTTCAGTCCTGTAAGGTTTGTCCTTAGCTTCATTTTACAGATGAGAAAACTGAAATTCAGAAAATGTAGATTATTTGCCCAAGGTCAACTGTTAGTAAGTAGGTGGGTCAGACCAGATTCAAACACAGTTCTGTTTGTTTCAATCCAACTCTGCTGTCTCCTTGCAGAAACCTTCAACTTCCAAATCCTTGTTGCATCAGGAACAAATCTATCATGTTGTAATATTTTTATGTTTTAAGTGTTAGTTTTCCTAGCATCTTCCCCCATCCTACCCACTACATTCATTCTATTATAAAACATTCAATACCTGCAGCCTTTGAAAGGAGAAAAGAACCTGAAAGCTCCAGTGGAATGAAAATGCTAAGGCTTCTTCAAACTTAAGTAGCATTAGAAGCAATTACATTTGTGCAAATGTAGAAAAGCTTGTTGCTATTTCTGATCACCCCACACCCCAAGGCAGTAAACTAGGAGGAAAGCTGTTAACCATTTCAGATCACAGAGTTCTAGCAGCAAAGACCCAGTGCTTTATTTTTCTACCTTCTACTGTCAGTATAATAGGATGGTACCTCCTTTTTTTTTTTTTAAAGTGAAACCAGTATTTGCTTACTCAAATAAATTAATGTTTTTATTTTTCCTGAGAATAGTTCTACATGGCAATTCTGGTGCACATCTATATGACTCATCTGTTGGAAACAAGACACACTCATAAAACATAACCTTAAATCTTTGCATTTAGCGATAGTTTTTATACCTTTTCCTTTATTTTTCTTTCATAATGTCATCTATAGACCTAAATCCAGTATTGTTTTTCCAAACACAAGTGTACATCTAAAAGGAGAATCTAAGAGGATGATGAAAAATGAGGCAAAGCCAAATGTATTTAAAAATGTATGAAGATGTAAATAATGTCACTTGAAACATGCAAAGATGTAAGACTTGCAAAGACATGGACTGTTAAGTCTGAGGGAGAGAGGAAAAAAATTCTGCCCAGTTGAGTTCAGAAAAGGAACAGTTGCTCTTAGTTACCTATTGTTGTGTTACAAACCACTCCAAAATGGAGGAGCTTTAAAAGGACAGTTTATTTTTGCTGACAGCTCTGCCATCTGGGCTGGGCTCAGCTGTGCAGTTCTTCTGCTCCATGTCTGCTCCAGTCTGCTGCGACTGGAATGTCTGAGATAGATGTGAAAACTTGAACAACTGGGGCTCTGGCAGGAATGGGTCAAATAGCTGGGGTCTATGTAGCCATCATGCTCTCTCCCCACATGGGCTTTCTCTTGAGGTTCCCCAGGCTTTCTCACAGCATGGTGAGCTTGAGATCACTGGACTTCAGAAAGGTAGAAGCTGCCTGGACTCAGAAGCCCCAGGACTCCATTTTTTCTGTTCTATCCATCAAGCTAAGTCAAAAAGTCCAACAGTGGTTTAAGGGGAGGAAAAAAACACCCCACCTTTGGAGGAGATGACCAACCCATAGAGACAGGGAGGATTCATTCAATAGTGATCATTGTTGGAGGCATTCTACCACTTAGGAGCTAGCAGGCTGCTTGATAACAACTCTGTCGAATACAAGTTAAGATTAGTGGAATATGCTACAGCAATGAAAATGAACAAATTGTAGCTACATGCAAATGCACCGGCAAATCTTCCAAACCTCACCACCCTACAAAACAAAAACAAAAACAAAATAATGCATAACCTATGATTCATTTTATGAAATTTAAAAGCAAGCATAGTAAACTGCATTGTTCAATAATGCATATATAGGTGGCAAAACTATGAAGAAAAGCAAGAGGAAAATATCATAAAAGATAGATTCATGGTCAAGTCTAGATAGGCTGTAGGTAGTTATAATCAGGAGGTGACATTGGAGGCTTCTGGGTACTAGCAATAGTTTTTTTCCTTGCCCTGGGTGATGGTCATATGCATATTTGATTTCATTGTTAAATTGATCATGTATGCATATTTTCTGTGTGTATGTTATACTTCTAAATTTTTTTAAAAAGCAAAAAGTCAAATTTTGGCTAAAACATAAATTTGTCAGATGTACATTTGCTGTATGCAGCTCAAAATTCTGACTAGCATAGAGTGTGATAAAACAGAGAAATCAGTGCGGACCTGCTTCTCTGCCTAAAACCTCAGGTTCACTCATGAGAATGACAGCTGATGATTTTGGAAGTGCTGATATGTCCCAGGTTATCATTAGGTGCTTTTTGTTGCTGTTGTGTTCATTCATTCATCTGTTCTTTATTTTTAAAACTTTTTATTTTGTATTAGGGTATAGATGATAAAAAATGTTGTGATAGTTTCAGGAGAACAGTGAAGGGACTCAGCCATTCCTATGCAACTATCCATTCTCCTTCAATCCCCTCTCCCATCCAGGCTGCCTCATAACATTGAGTAGAGTTCCCTGTGCTATACAGTAGGTCCTTGTTGGTTATCCACTTTAAATATAGCAGTGTGTACATGTCCATCCCAAACTCCCTAACTGTCCCTTCCCCTTGGACAAGGTGCTTTAATACACTATTGTACATAAGCCAGAGAAAACACCAAGTGAGTATGATGTCCATTTTCTAGAGAAATACAATGGCTGGTTAAGTGCAGCTCCAAGGTCACACAACATTTGAGCCCAGTCTGTTTGACTTTGAACTTCCTCCACAGAAAAGCCCTTGGCACGGGGATCCTGAACATCAACAGGTTTACCCATCTCCTGTACTCTGGCTGCTCAGATCCAGAATGGGCAGCACCCAGGCCACCACCAGCACAAAAGCATCATTGTCCAGGCCTTGTTCTCACCGGGGAAGTGCCCATCGCAACCACTGGGGGATTTGGATAGGTGTCAGGCCCTGATGGAAGGCTCTCTGCTTGGCTGCTGGCTGTTGACAGGCTGAGTGGCTGCCTTGGCTGTGCCAGGTTGTAATAAAGCTGCCCGGCACCCAAGATCTGCCGACCAAGGGAGTGCAAGGGCAGTGGAGACTGCCTCCGAATTCCAGGAATCACAGGGTGTTTATTCTGAGGCCAGCCTCCCATCGCCCACTGCACTGGACGCTGCTGCTGTCTGGAAGGGCCGAGTCTGGCCCTTAATCTGGGCAGAATTCCGATTAAATAATAGTGTAATGAGGAGCAGGTCTCTGTTTGGAGTTTTGCAGATTAGGCCATTTCAAAGGGACAAGAGGGAAGTTTTAGGACCCTTATTGGGGTCTATTATACCAGGACCTACTAAAATGTACTGGAGAAAAACCTCTTGCTGAAAAAGAAAGGGGAGGCAGTTCTGCAATGTTTCTTTTGAGAAATTATTTAGCCTTATGATGGTACTTATTTTTTCTGGGTACTAGGAAAACAGAATACTATGTTGTCATTAGTAACTTTGGGGGGTGGGGAACAAAGGGGGATGTTCTCAGTAATGACAAGGCTTACATTGTCAAAACTCTTTCAAATCCATTACTGTCTTCCAACTGCTCTGCAAGGGAAGTGGGTCAAATATCATTAGATTAAATTAAAAGATGAAACTAGGCATTAAAGGGGATCTTTTCTAGAATTCATGTTTAGAGAGTAAGTTATTTTCTCTTTGCTTCACATTCAAAATTGAGGAAGAACTTTTTAGGGAATCATGATTATGGTAAAACTAACTTGTATACCACTGATACTAACATTAAGATGATGAAGACATAGAACGGGAAAGGGACAGGGAGAGAGAGAGTGAAAGAGGAGAAGAAGGAGGAGGAGGTTGGGGGGAGAGTGAGGATAAATAACTGTGTGTCTTAAGCATCAACTATCCCATGGACAGAGGAGCCTGGCAGCCTACAGTCCATGGGGTCGCAAGAGTTCGACATGACTTATCAACTAAACCATCACCACCACCAACATGCATGATTTATCATTCAAGGCTCTTTCTTACCTACTCTTCCCTTGGAGGAGTTGCCCTCCACAGTTCCAGAAGGGAATGCCATATCATATATTGGCATATGTTGGCAAGGTGATCATATATTGGACACCCAGCCCAGGCTGAGTCAGTCCAACTTCTCTGTCCTAGGAATTTGGAATTGGGGACTCTGAGATAACTGACTTGGCTCTGCTAAAACTTGAAAGCTAAGACTAGGACTGCCACATTGCGGGAGACTGTTAACAGCAAAGAATAGCCTTCTACAAAGAGAGAAAAGAAAGTAAGAGTTGTGATTGGAGATGTCCTGAGTACCCAGAGGAAAGGATAATGGAAATCAGGCCTTTGTGAGTCCCAATTATATTACTATGTGCAATTTGAGGGCTTCCTAGATCCTTCTCCTTTCTCTTCAGTTAATTTCAATGGTTTCTACTTCTTGTAACCAAATGATCATGGTATCACCCCTGAGCCTTTCACCACCTTATCCAAGTTTTACTAGTTGATAGAAAAAGTACCTGAAGCACAGACCGGGCAAACTATTTGCTTAGCCACATCATCAGTACTGCAAAACTGAGGCAAGAATCAAGGTCCCATACAGCCTGAAATTTTTTCCTTACTAAAGGAGTAGCTGAGGAAATCCACAGGCATTTGTGCTCATATCCTTATTATTTGGCCACTCTATTCAGGACTCCTTTGGTTGCCAAAAAAAAAAAAAAAAAAAAATCCTATTCAGGGTCATGTGCAAATTTTTTAAGGAACATTTTCTCATATAAACTAAGAAACCTATTAGTTCCAGCCATGATTGCATCCATAGGAATAAGCCATGTTGGCTGAATCTATTTGTCTCCTTCTCAGCTCTACTTCCTGCTAGCTGGCTTCATTCTGAAACAGACTGTCTTCACTGTGAGACAGATGGCTGCATATAAGCTCCAGGTTTCTATCTTCCCAGTTTAACAATTCAGGCTGGACCAAGAAAGAGGCTTTGCTCATTCTTCCAGCACTAGTCCCAGGAATGACTCTCACTGGTCTAATTTGAGTCACATGGCCATTCCTGAGCCAATCACTAACCAAGAGGTGGGCATGCTTTGATTGGCTGGGACTAGGTCATGCCCCTACTCGAGAATACAGTGGTGGTAGTCAGCCCACATTTACCACACAACAGGAGAGGGGTGATAGGGACTACCCTGGTTGTCCAGTGGCTAAGACTCTGCACTCCCAGTGCAGGGGACCCAGGTTCAATCCCTAATCAGGGAATTAGATCCCACATGCTTCAACTAAAGATTCTGCATGCCACAAGGAAGGCCGGGAGCAGACAAATAAATAGATATTTAAAAAGAGAGAGAGATGATAAGAGAAAAAATGCTGGGTCTTGTTATGCAAAGAAAGGAGAATGGATAGTGAGTGGATCAAAATGACAGACATCTAATACCTACATGTTCAATTAGTCCTGTGGTGGACCTATCATTATACAACATTATCTGAAATCCTCCTTTGGGTCAGTGGGTTTGGAGGGGGATTTTAGGAATTAGGCAATGGTAGATGTTTTGATGTTTTGAAATAGGTTAGCTCATAGTTGCGATTTTACAGCTAAGAAGTGAAGAGACCTACCCCAGGCACACATCTGTTGGGAAAGAGGCAGGCTTGTCCCTGATACCCAGTCTGGGACACCAACTTGGTCTCACACCCTGGCGTCTTCCTTCCCAGGGCTGCTTTGGCTCACCCAGCAGTGAAGCATCTGGCAGTTTCAAGATTTCTCACCATTTCCCAGCAAGACTTCTGGCAGTGCCTTGACCAAAAAGGATATTCCAGACACTATAACGAGATGATATCAGAAATCTAAATGCAAAACAGGCATTCCCATGTTCCCATTAGTCAACGTGACTGCATGTTACAAATCACTGTTTTCACATTTCACTGTTACCAACTAGTTCTCTTTTTTAAAAAAACGAGCGAAGAAGGGAAGGGACAGATGTAGTATCGATGAAACTGTTCTTTTGGATGTTAGAGGAAGAGAAATCACCTGGACATGTCATCAAATGAAATCTTGAAATTTTTTCTAAAGACCTTTGGGAAAAATCAACTATTATTTGCTTTTGACGGTTGAATCTTAGATGAGACAAAGATCTAGGGACAGAAAACCACGTACATTTAGTAACATTGGCAGGAACTGGGCAGTGGGTCCACCTTTTCTGACATGAAATAGTTGGTGTATTTTTTCAGTTTCTACCTCTCCCTTCTTCATCATTACTCAGCTGAGTCTTAGTAGTCATGAATCATTACACATGTACTCTCAAAATCCAGAGACATTCATCATGGTGGTATCCCTGTACAAAGAGGTAAAATAAAACATTGTATATGTCTGGCTGAGCCCCTTTGCTGTCCATCTGAAACTACCACAACATGGTTAACTGACTATACTTCAATTTGAAATAAAAAGTTTTTTTAAAAAATAAAAGTACAAAGGTCATATAAAAAAATTAAACATTGTCTCAAATTGTTGCATGTTTTATGAAAAAATGATACAGTGCATAATTTCACTATGAAATACAGTGAAGAATGTTTTTTCTAAGTTGAATAGGCAGACCTATAGTCTTTTATCACTCACTGTATTTGAGGAAGGTAAGTTCATGACCCAGTGATGACGTTCTCAAGGTTGAGGTGAGAAAACTGAGGCTCAAGGAGTTAGTGAGGCTTGATCAAGATTGTACAGTAAGCTACTGTTGGCCACGCATGAGAACCTGGGGTTATTAACCCTGGGTTCCACGAGCTTCATTATCTGGCAGTATGGGCCCTCATCCGGGAGATTTCCTATCAGATCAATATTAATGGCACCCTTTGTAATGAACATTCTGTAACCTCCCTTTACTAGGCTGGGATGAAAATGATAGATTATAAAAACTACGCATATAATTTAGAGATAACATAACCTACCTACACACATAATTCATACACGCACATACATAACTGCAGTATAAATGAGAAATAGGACACCGAGGATGGATGACAAATAATCCCGTATGTAGAACTGCTGTGAATGCAGCAGCTACTGTTGCTGATTGCTGAGTGTGTGGTGCAGGCAACTCAAATCCTATTAATGGCATTTCCATCTTGTCCTGAACGCAGCCAAGTTCAGTTTTTCCTTGGATTACACGGTAGTGGCAAGTGTGGAAAATGCAGGATACATTGAAATGGAGGGAAAAAAAAGATAGGCAATTATATTTATAAAACAGAGTTAGGTTCTGGGCTCAGATAATTATGGACGTGTTTTCACCTATGACAATGTATAGTGGTGGATTTGAAAGTCCTGTGAGATACAGGGCAATCTTTCATAGGGTTCTGTTTATTGCAGAACATCTCAAATCCCTGACCCTTGCCCATTAAATGCCAGTAGTGTACCCCACAATCACTGAGACAGTTAAAGAATGCCCCCACAAATTTCTGACACACTCCTTAATTGCTAACATTACTATCATTGGAAACCACTGTTGCAGGCCTTTCTCAGCTTCATTCTGGACCACTTGGTTGGATCTATACAGCTGGAGGGCCTTCCCAGGTGGCACAGCAGTAAAGAGCCTACCTGCCAATGCAGCAGACTCAGGTTCAATCCCTGGTCAGGAAGATCCCCTGGAGAAGGAAATGGCAACCCCCTCCAGTATTTTTGCCTGGGAAATCCCATAGACAGAGGAGCCTGGCGGGCTACAGCCCACGGGGTCGCAAAAGAGTCAGACACGACTTGGCGACTAAACCACCACCACCATGCAGCTGGAGAGATGCCCCAAAGGATCATGGGATATTTTGAATCACTGGAAGCTACACCTAATGACCCCAGTTCCGGGGGATTTGCCCAATCTGTTCAAATAAGGAGCACCCTTCAGAGATTACTTGGGAATGGATTCAGAGGAAATTCTGGGACGACCTGAGAATAATATTCCAAATGCCCACATATGTACTCTCAAGCAAAAGGAAACCTCCCAATGGAAACCAGTTAAGAATGAGTGGGAATTGGGGGCCAGCCCTCAAAACCTTTAGCATGGTGAGAAAAGATGATTCCAGAGGAATGCCAGGTCCCAAGAAACAGGTAACATAGAGCAGGTAAAACAGAGGTAAAATAGAGCAGGTAAAATAGAGCAGAAGTCCTGTGCAACCAGAAGATAGCCAGGAAGCTGGGCAGAGGCTATTGTTATGCAAATGAATGCACAGAAAAACCCCAAGCTCCAAGTATTCCCTTGAACAGTGGCTTAAGAGAGCCCTCAAAGATGTTTTTACCACATGTGCAAGAAATTAAAATTAGGCTTAAGCTCATCTGAAGAGCCACTTTGACATTGCCATATGGTGGGAGCAGAGCTGCGTTTTGGATTTAGCAAACATCTTAAACTATTTTTCAAATGATTTAGGTTCAGCAAGACCCAAAATGTATTTTTTTTTCCTTCAAGTACCTTTCCCCCTCATTTTAAACCCTAGAGTATTTTGAAGAAAATTCAAGCCACATGGTTTTGTTTCATTTACACTTAACTCATCAACATATTGTTTTGCAGAAGTCATTTGATGTCCAAAAGGACTTTGTAAAATATATGCTAAATGTATGTGTACACACATACACTTAACAATACTCTCCCGAGGAATAAGGAACTACATTTTGACAAGAATTAACTGTCTCTAAACACCAAAGAAACAAAGTCAGATGAATCCCTTCAAGTTCTCAACCTGGCAAGAGGAAGCTCCCCCTTCCAGCTAAAGGTGAACACCAAATGTTTGTGTGGCAGAACAGCCAAGTCCTCAGAAGCCGGGGAGAGTCCCATGACTGTAGGGTGCATGCATGCTCTGACTCTTTGCGACCCCATGGACTGAAGCCCACCAGGCTCCTCTGTCCATGGGATTCTCCAGGCAAGAATACTGGAGGGTTTGCCATTCCTTCCTCCAGGGGATCTTCCCAACCCAGGGATGGAACCTGCGTCTCCTGCATTGCAGGTGGATTCTTTACCTTCTGAGCCATCAGGAAGTCCATAACTATAGGACCAGGACAAACAGATGTAGGGAGACTCCTTGAGCATGGGAAGCCAGAAGCCAGCAGAATGTGGATGGTCTCAGCTTTGCAAAGAAATGTTAATGAAGGATTTAGATCTGTGCCTTTATGGAAATCTATCCTGTCCATGCTGGTGGGTTGCTTTGAGATAGATGGATGGATGGATAGACAGACAGGAAGAAAGAAAGAATAGGTAGAGAAAATAGTCAGAGAGAGAAATACACATAGGAAAGTGAAAGTCACTCAGTCGTGTCTGACTCTTTGCGACCCCATGGACCGTAGCCCACCAGGCTCCTCTGTCTATGGGATTCTCCAAACAAGAATACTGGAGTGGGTTGCCATGCCCTTCTCCAGGGGATCTTCCCAACCTAGGGACTGAACTCAGGTTTCTGGCATTGCAGATGGAATCTTTACCATTTGAGCTATCTGGGAATGCATATGCATATATATTTATGTGTGATATATATATTTATATATATTCACCATCATCATTATTGTCTTTATCTAGGAGGAAAAAAAATCCATCCAACTATAAACAAACAAATCTTACAAGTTACATCAATATAGAAAGTAGATAAACCAGTATTTTTCACAGATTAAATTTATAGCATTCAAAGGTTACTATACATCAAACATAAAATCAGACACTGGGAAAATGAGACTGTTGTGATGAGCCTATACAGTGAAATCAGTTATTAGCTCTGACATTTGGAGTCCTGTACAAATTCATTCAACTTCTTACTGTATAGTTCTTAGTTATCACAAAGTTATCAACACATTATGGATTAAGAGATACTGGGCTTCCCAGGTGGTGTTAGTGGTAAAGTGCCAATGCAGGCAACTTAAGAGATGCAGGTTTGACACCCATTTCAGTGTTCTTGCCTGGCGAATCCCATGGACAGAAGAACCTGCTGGGCTATGGTCCATAGGGTTGCAGAAAGGACATGACTAAAGCAATTTAACACTGTGTGTGTACACAGTAACTGC
The DNA here is from genome assembly GCF_023699985.2 of Odocoileus virginianus. Classification (NCBI taxonomy): domain Eukaryota; kingdom Metazoa; phylum Chordata; class Mammalia; order Artiodactyla; family Cervidae; genus Odocoileus; species Odocoileus virginianus. The sequence continues at coordinate 55,745,953 of NC_069685.1, read as the reverse complement.
AAATGGTAACATTAAAAAAAAAAAAAAAAGAATAGAATCTCAGGATGTCCTTTGGTCAACCTAATCTAGAAGAGTGAAAGGATAGCAAGAAATTCATGCTTTAGGATTGCATCCCTAAAATGCTTAATAAGTATTTCTTGTATAATACATACAAGTTAGTTAAGAAGTAACTTAATTTACTTCTAGAGCAGTGAGCACCCATAATAAATTGCTGTCCCAATGTAATGTGGTCCACATCCAATTTTTATTGCAACCCAATGTCTTAAGGCAAATCCTAGCCACAAAGATATCTCTACCCTCATGACAAAAACCAAACCAAACCAAACAAAACTCAAATGAATTATTACCACTAATTCATAAGGACGTGTTTCATAGAAGTAGCAGAAAAGTGGATCAATGGCAGCATAAGCAATTAAGATATTTGATTATCTCATGTGTTATTAATAAAGGCAAACACAAGAAAGATCACATGATTGTTGTCTTTAAAAGAAGCACCATATATGCTTTCTACATTGTGTATGAGTTTACGTTTGTCTTGCTCACATGAAACCTTCCTCCAAAGTGTGGATGGATTTGATCTGACAAGAAGATGACCAGGTATTATGACAGAGAGACTGAAAGGCAAGAAAACATTATCCTAACTGCCAACATGCCCTATGATCTTGCATTTGCAATTTAAATCTCACTTCCCATGCCACTCCACTCACCTGAATCAGAGGCTTCACTCTCTGGACCACCACCAACAGAGAGGATTCAACTGCACCAACTAGGCTCCAGGTCTTTGCCTGGGCTGTTCTGTGTGTTGACTCTCTTCCTGCAGATCCTGAAATCCAGTCCATCTTTCTGTTTACTAAGAACTGGCTCAAAGGCCTAATTCTCATGAAGCTTTCCCCAATCCTCCATACTAGAATTAATCACTCTTTGAGTCTCCCTTTGTAACTCTACCATAATTACTATTACTCTTATTAATCGTTGCCTTCGGTGATTTGATGACTTGTGCCAAAACCTGTGCGGGGAACTTCACAAACATTATGTCATTTAATACCCACAACAACCCACTGAAATCATTTCTTCTTCCTCCTCCCTGTTCTTCTCCTTCTTTCTCCTCCTCTCACTCCCCTTTCCCTTCTTCTTTCTCTTCTTTTTCCTCTTCTCCTCTTTCTCTTCCTCTCCTTCCCCCTCCCCTTTCTCTTCCTTTTCTCCAACATCATCAGCATCATTTTCTCTCCCATCTCCTCTTTCTTCTCCTTCTCCTTCCCATTCTTGTTTATCATTATTATTCTCATTTTGTAAGCAAGAAAACAGAGGTTCAGAGAGGCTTAGCAACTAATTTAAGCTCGCACATCAAGCTAAGTGAATGAACCAGGCTTTGAATCCTAGTCGGACTTGAACTGCCTCTGTCAACTACTGCTGACCATTCTACTCCATAGCATCTCCACACTTCATGCTTTAGCCAGGCTTCACAGCTAACCACACACCTGCCACCTCCCTGCTGGCCTACCAGATATTTATGGGCAGTGATCTTTGTACTCTTCATCTCTAAGTCTCATTAATATTAACACTTATTTTAAAAACTAGTTTTAAAGGGGAAACTCATTCCTGTGGCTAAACACACACACACACGCAGGGTAAAAAGGGAAATAAAGTGAAAAGTCTTTCATCCCTGACCACCCCCTCCCCCATGCACCTGGTTCCCTTCTGCTCTGACCCAATTAGTTATATTGATTTCTTATTCATCCTTCTAGAAATAGTTCATGCACATACAAGAAAGTATGTAAATACTTTCCCCTCCTTTTTATTTTTCAAATTTTATTATTATTATGCCACACCACAAGGCTTGTGGGATTTTAATTCCCGGATAGAACCCAAGCCCTTGGCAGTGGGAGTGTAGAGTCATAACCACTGGACCACCATGGAATTCCTTCTTTCTTCTTTTTTAAAATATAAATTGCAGTATGCTGTAAATAGGGCTTCCCAGGTGGCTCAGTGGTAAAGAATTTGCCTGCCAATGCAGGAGATGCAGGTTCAATCCCTGGGTTGGGAAGATCCCCTGGAGAAGGAAATGGCAACCCACTCTAGGATTCTTGCTTGGGAAATCCCATGGACAGAGGAACTTGGTGGGCTACAGTCCATGAGGTTGTAAAAGAGCTGGACACGACCTAACGACTGAACAACAACAGTGTAAATATCATCCTGTGCTTTCTTGTTAACTACTTATTCTTGTTGTTATTATTAGTTATTTTTCATCTTACTGACAAGGCTATCTAAAAAGAAAAAAAAAACTTGTTAACCTTTCCTTCTATACTGAGCATAAATATTTACTGAGGTCTGATTCAGTCTGGAAGGAAAAGAAGAACCCTTTCTTCTAGTATTTTGGTGTGTTCATTACTGTCCTCCCAGTTAGACAGGAGCCCCTCTGGGCAGCCCTGGGATCTAGTTCACAGTCCTTTCTACCCTCTACCCAATTTGGAAAGCCTCATGTTTGTTAGTCTGGCCTAAACCCCAGAGGGAGGGACTGACGGTCCAGGCTCCAACATTCTGAATGTGGCCAGAAGCACTAACTCATGATGTTTATACATTTCAGCAGGTAGGTCCGGGTAGTGTGCAGTGGATTTGGAAATCTGAAACTACACAGAGGCTCTTGGTCAATACACAGTGGCTACCCAGCTTCCATATGGAACTCTAATGTACTCTTTCTTTAATCTTGTAAGTTCTCTCTGGTTTTATCTTTGATTGGCAGTCTCACTTCTACTTTCTGTTCCTGTTGTGAGATCATCTCTGAGCAAATTGGTAGCTTTCTCCCCCTTCCATCAGATGGTCCCATCAACACCACTTAAGTTGAGGAAAGAGGCAAATGATGTGGCATCATTTTTTGCTTCTGGTAGAACACACCTCCGTCCTGTTCCCATGGTGGCTTTTCCAAATCCTTAGGATGTAATGAGGTTGACAGCAAGGGAGGGGCAGGGGGCAGCTGAAGTACACAGGTTTCCAGCAACCAGAGAATAGTTTCCTTAGGCTTCTCTCCTTTCACCACACCTCTTCTCCGAGTCTCCTCCAATTTTCGTTCCTTATGCCCCTCTTCTACCACCCAAGATGCCTGGCATGGGACTGGCAGTCTCTGACTCAGAGTTCATTTTTTACACTCTTTCTACCTCCCGAGTCTAGCCTATAGCCCACACTAAAAACTGATTTTACCATCAGCCGTCTACTCGAGGTTACATTTTCCAGTGCAATTTCCTTGAAATAATCCCTCTCTCCCCCATGCAATCCTCACGACTGGAGTTTACACCTCTTCTTTTCCCACCCCTGCCCCTGGATCCCTCTCCACATAATTCCCCATTTCCCCTCCCCATGATGACCCTACTTTTCCAATGAAGATTTGCAATCTGTAAGTGTTTGGGAGAGCTGATGTCTAAGCTAGCAGCTTCTGTTAAGTAGGTTTTAAGGGCCCAGACATTTTTATACGAATTTAGATGGCTGGAACACCCAGCCACGAAGGGTTTTATGTACTGTTGGCATAGACCTCTTTGCCAACTAAACTTCAAGACGTTTATAGGTTTGGTAGAGTTACGCGGCCAGTCTTGGAAGGCTTTCTTGCAGTTATGTAATCACTGGAAGAAAAAAGAACGGTGTGGGGTGTGTGTGTGTTTCCTGCCTCCTTGCTTCTCCTCTTTAAGAAAAAAAAAAAAATCTTAATACAAAAGAATGTGTGAAAGGCCCAAATGTAAAAGCTTCAGGGCCTTTGGATGATCACTGAGGAGTGAAAGGCCAGGATGTGTTCAGCGCAATTGTCTACGTTCAAGCGCTGACAAGACGGAACAAGTCGTAAGGCTCCCCGGGGATTCTGGCAGAACAGCCTGCTAGATCATTCTCTCTCCTCGACTGTTTTAGAACATGCATCCCCATGTGTATGAATTAATTCTGTAATGACTTTTTCAAGAGCTGCCTTTCCTGGAAAAACAAAAGCTTCATGAGGCTAAGATGCTTGCTGTTGTTCTCTGTTGCTGTTTAGTCGCTAAGTCATGTCCGACTCTTTTGAGACCCCATGGACTACAGCCTGCCAGGTAACTGTCCATGGGATTTTGCAGGCAAGAAAACTGGAGTGGGTTGTCATTTCCTTCTCCAGAGGCTCTTCCCGACCCAGGGATCAAACCCTAGACTCCTGCATTGGCAGGCAGATTCTTTACCGCTGAGTCACCTGGGAAACTTGATCTCATGTTTAATCACGATACAGGCAGACCTCAGAGATACTATGGGTTTGGTTCCAGATCATCACAATAAAGTGAGTCCCACAAAGTTTTTGGTTTCCTAGTGCACATAAAAATCATGTTTACACTGCACTGTAGCCTATTAAGTGTGCAATAGAATTATGTCTGAAGAAAACGTTTCCATACCTTAATTAAAAACCCTTTATGGCTAAAAAATGCTAATCATCACTTGAGCCTTTACCAAGTCATAATCATTTTACAACAGTGACACCAAAAGTCGCTGATGGCAGATCACCGTGACAAATATAATATGAATGAAAAAGCTTGAATATTGTGAGAATTACCAAAATGTGACATGAAGACAGGAAGTGAACAAAGGCAGTTGGAAAAACGGTGCCGACAGACTTGCTCAACACAGGTTTGCTACAAACCTTTCATTTACTAAAAAAACGCACTTTCTTCAAATCACTGTAAATCAAGGTGTGCCTATGTAGCAGTCCAGTAGAGTATCTGACATGCAGTAGGAGTCCCCCAAAATATCTGTTTGATGAGTGAACACATTTGAGTCCATAATTACATTCCTGGGATCCAGCATGCTTGGCATATAGGAGAAGCCAATAGATATTTGTGAAATAAATGAGTGACTGAAGGCTTTTTTTCAGGTCAAGCTGTTTTGTCTTTTGAAGGATTCTGTACTGTGTCCTGAGCATTGTGATTGCCACATTATGGAATTTCTGAACTCTGTTATTATCCATTGAACTATCCTATTATTTATAAAGCTCACATTTGCACAGTGGTTGATAACTACAAAGAATTTTCACAATTTAAGAATTGTATTTTATTTAATTCCCACAGTGACACCATAGAGTAGGTTTTGTTATCATCTCATTTTTATGGGTCAGAAAACAACTGTTCTGAAAGTTAAAGGGAACTATCAAAAAATCGAAAGGGCACACAGAGTGCTAAGCATTAGGCTGGATGTTTGACCTTCTAAGTATGGAATTCTTCATTTATAGTAGTTTGGTTAACCTGCTGCTATACCAGGTTAGCCAAAAGATCTCTGAGGCTTATCAGAATACAAGCTTATTTCTTGCCCATTTAAGTGACCAACTTCTCCCAGGTTTCCCAAAAGCTATCAGTTTTCAGAACTAAAAATCTTAGCACTCATAACTCCTTGAAGTTCAGGCAAACCAGGATGTTGGCCACCCTGTTCACTCAATAATAATGCAAATTGGGACAGTTTCCCACCATTTTTAGGTATGCTTTCTGGAACATATGGCTTCTGAGATCCTAACAGAAGAAAGGACTATGGAACCACATGGAATATTTTTATGGGCTAGGTGTGCAAATAGTTTATATGATTTCTACTCATTTTCCATTGGCTAAAACTCAGTCATGTGACTGCAGTCTAGCTGCAAGGGAATCTGGGACATGTAGTTTTCCTGTGTGTATAGGAAGTGTTTCCACTTTACCACACGCTGTTATGTGTCTCATTTGGCATTTTCTAGAAGGTTCATATGGTCTCTAGCAATCTGGGGAAGGTGGAGAAGGAAATGGCAACCCACTCCAGTATTCTTGCCTAGAGAATCCAGTGGACAGAAGAGCCTGGTGGGCTGCTGTCCATGGGGTCGCACAGAGTCAGACACGACTGAAGCGACTTAGCGTGCATGCATGCAGTCTGGGGAAGTGCAAACTGTATGTTTTAAAATATAATTTTTTATTGTATTTTGTGCTCTCTAATAATTAACTCATGTTATTATGTGAAACACAGAAAATACAGCTAAAGAAAGAGAATGAAAACAAAATCACCCCAAATGTCATCATTGCCATAGTATAATATTAACCTTTTTGAATATCATTTTTATACTTTTTTCTCTGTATGTGACCATACTTTTTCCCCACAAAAGTATCATAACATGTTTACATTTTATATTGTTTCTTCACCATCTATAAGATTTTCTGGATTATCTTTTCATAGCTATATACATACTTTTTAATGGCAGAACAGTATTTTATTTTATAGATGGACCATAATTTATCAAGAGAATCTCATTTTTAGGGACACTTTAATTAAGTGGAAAAGCTCTGGAGCCAGGATCTCTGGATCCAAATGCTGGCTCTAATACCATTGTTACACTTGAGTAAAAGAAACCCATACTCTGACAAATACTATATGACTTACATGTGAAATCTAAAAAATAATACAAATGAATCTATATACAAAACAAAAGCAGACTTGTAGACATAGAAAGCAAATTTGTGATTACCAAAGGGGAGCGGGAGGGAGGGACACTCCTAGGAGTATGGGATTAACAGGTGCAAACTACTACACAAAAATAGACAAGCAACAAAGATTTACTGTACAGCACAGGGAATTAAACTCAACATCTTGTAATAACCTATAATGGAAAATAATCTGAAATATATATATATATATACATATATATATGTAAAACAATAATTTATAAGTGTATTAGTCACTCAGTCAAGCCTGACTTTTTGCGAGCCCATGGACTGTAGCCCACCAGGCTCCTCTGTCCATGGAATTCTCCAGGCAAGAATACTGGAGTGGTAGCCTTTCCCTTTTCCAGGGAATCTTCTCAACCCAGGTATTGAAGTCGGTCTCCTGAATTGCAAGCAGACTCTTTACCATCTGAGCTAACGACTAAACAATAATTCAGTGAGCAGCTTTTTAACTGAATATCTGTTCAAATCCATAATTATTTCTTTAGGGCCAAAACAACAAAAAAAACCCCACATTTGCTAGGCAGGAAATTTTAGGGTCAAAGAGGGTGCACATTTGAAAGTCTTTTGATATGTTAATGAGCTGCTTCTAGAATTAAATTGGTTGAACGTATTATTCATTAGTTATAATTCCCTGACCATTGAGGGTTTGGACACTAAATTACCTAGGTTGTTAGTGACATTTCGAACTTAAAACTCTTAGCGGGAGAAAATAAGTCCATGAATGAAAAGCTGGATTAACCTACACAACAACTAATTAATAGCAGTCTGCTGGCCCAGGAAATCAAAAAGCATATAATGAAGGCAAAGGGAAAGCCCAGAAGTTCTTTAGTTGACTGTGGACTGTGTTCAGTAAAGAGAACATTCTTTAGATCGCTTCCTGTTCTTGGAAAAGGCTGTGGCTGCAAGGTTTTATTCTACTCTCCCCTACCCCCTTCCCAGCTTTCCTCATCTGCCTTCCCACACAGGGGTTTTCATCCTGTGTGTAGAGGAATTCTGCATTCACTTTGCTCATCTTTCCCTTGAGAAATCACTACGCTTCTGTGACTTACCGTCAGCCCCCGGCAGCTGGAGGTTCAGAGAGGTGGCCTTGGCAGGTGGAGCTTTGGGGCAGGTGTTATTTCCTTTTGGAAATGAGCTCTGGGAAGGTGACAGAAGCCCGTGGAGTGGCGTTTGGGGTTTAGTTTTACTCCAGAAACCCCAGGAGGACAATATATCTCATGCATTTTCATCTGACTTTTGGAATGGCTCATTTCCACCTGTACCAAGTGTGGGAAATAGGGAACACGTGAATAGAGCTATGCTGTTTGCCCAGGTCTGATCTGTTCCTTCTCCAAGAAACTAATCTGCATGAGCTGCCTCAATGGGCCCCTTGCCCTCTGGCTTCCATTTGGGTTTAGCCAGTGGGAGGCTCCAGTTGGAGAGGTGGAGGGAGTGGGGGAAAGAGGTTGATGTGTTTAATCCTATGACTCCCTCCTCCTTTCCAGAGGCAGGTTTGCAGTCGTTGCTTTTCTTCTCATAGCTCTCCTGCAGCCTTAGCTCTCACCGAGTTTTGATAACCTTGCATGCGCAAGTTGAGTAGATAGCATCTTCCTGATTTTCCAGAGGGTTCTGCATCATTGCCAGTTCATTTTTCTTAACATTGTCCACAGGGTTATGAGAAACACTCCCCTTCAGGGTATGGTAAGTCCTGCCAAGGCTCTTTTTGAAGCAGAAACTCTGTGGATTGCAGGAAGGGACCAACCTGATGCTTTTTGCAGCACAGTCAAGGGACAAGAGAATTTAATGGTTAAGAGACTGGGCTCTGGAATCCAAGAGGTTAAAGTCCTGCTTCTATTACATTCCAGTTGTGTGGCCTTGTACATGTATCTTCATCTCGCTGATCCTCAGTTTCCTCATCGCTAAAATAGGCACAATAATAATACATACCTCCTTGGGTTGCTTTCATGAACCAATGAGATGGTGCCTCTTAAGTACCTGGCATTTTACTGCTGCTGCTACTTGTTCCATTGATCTATTACTACATAACCAACCACTTCCCTGGTGGTCCAAGGTGGTTAAGACTCTGTGCTTTCAATGCAGGGGGCCAGGGTTTGATCCATGGTCAGGGAACTAGATCCCACGTCACAACTAAGACCCAGCACCATCAAATAAATAAATAAATATTAAAAGTAAGTCAGATTGTTTCAAAGTTTTATCCTTCTAATTGTCTTTCTGGTCAACCCGTCCCTATTCTGAGTCAATGCTTAGCATAAACTCAGGTGTGATTCAGGTGCCCAATGTATAACAAAGACACCCCTATAAAGATTTCGAAGATTTAGAGTCTCCAAACCAGGGACAAAGGTCAATCAAATTATTATACAACACACACATTATTTCATATAATGTACAAATTTCTGTAAGAAATATCACTTTGTGTACTTAAAAATGAAGGCATTATGAATATATTAAAATATACAGGGTGTGAGCCTGAGCTTTCTTGAGCCCATGTTTTAATTTTTTTCTTACTATCCCCCAATGCCTGACTTTAATGAGAAAGCTACTTTGCCCAATTAAATGCCTCAACATTCCCCATCTCCAAAGGACAGTCTTAATTGTTCCATGTTAGGTGAATAGTAAAGTTTAATGAGAGAATTTGATTTAGTCTTTCTCTCTCTTTTTTTTTTTTGCAAAGGATTCTGGGCATTAACAGACCTGAGTTCTTGTCCCGATTCTGCCCATTAAGTACAGTTTGATGAATGGCTTTATCTCTCCAGGCTCAGTTTCCCCAGAAAAACAGAGACTGGACTAGCTGTCTCAGAGAATCTTACAAGCTCTAAAAGTTTCAGAACTCACTGTTACAAGACTCTCCAAAGTGGAGGTATCATTTACAGTTGGGATGACCTAAGATAATAATACCTTCCAACAGGGGAAGTACACATCTAGACATTCCCTCTTTTCTTCATCTTTGCACAAACATTTTTGAGTACTTATATGTGCCAAGGAGTCCATTAGATGTTGGGGAGATAGCAAAAGAAAGGCGGGTATGGAGCTTACTCTCAAGGAATTAAAGAGTGCTGGAGCCAAACATTCAACCAACCATTCAAAATGTGATAGACAAAGTGTGGTGTTTGGGGCACACAATAGGAGACCTAACTTCATCCAGATTTGGGGATGGCTTTCAAGAAGTGGTGTTTAAACTGAGACCTAAAGGATTTGAAAACCTTAGCAGGTTTCTTTTAAAAAGAAAGTCAGTCACTTGTGTTCCAGGATATTCCAGGCATAGAAAGGAATCTCCATGAAGGCCAAAGGTTGGCATATCAAAGTTTTTGCTATAATAGACGGAATAAGTGCCCAGCCTATAGTTGGCCCTCGGATTTTCTGATTGAATGAATGACTACATGAATATATATTAATTCCTTAATTAAAATGTAACCTTAATTACAGTGCCAGGCCAATGAATGCTTTTAAAATCTTACAACCCAATACTGGGAACACTTCAGTTTTTCAATAAATTTCACTTAACAAATAGATATGGGTATCTATAAAAGCTAGTGGAGGAAGGAGGCACAGCTTGAAACTGATACTCACTGAACACTTCCTATGTTCCTAACATTGTTCTACTTTTTAATATGATAACTCATTAAGTTCTGATAATCAACATCTATAAAATGCCCAGGCACGGGGAAGCTCAGTAACTTCTCAATGTTCACAAAGTTATGAAATGCTAAATCTAGGATTTAAATGCTGGCAGTATGCTCTTGGCTATGACATCATGCTGATCATGTTGGAAAAGAAGACAAGTGAGATCTCATTCTTCAGCTCAGAAGAATACCACATCCTCAGATATTTTGACTCTAAAGACCACCTGGACCAGATGCATTGAGCCAGACGGTAAAGAAAAATATCAGCTAACATTTAAAAAATGTGCTTATGTACCGGATATTAAGGAAAGGAAACGGTTAGTTTGCATAATCTCACTTCATTCCCAAATTAACCCTAGATATAGGGGTTATTATTATAAATTTCACTGAAATTGAGGTTCAGAGAGGGTGAGTAACTTGTCCATGTCCGCCCAGCAGAAGGGGCAAGGTCTAACTAGTCCATGTGAGTGTAAGATTCTAGTCACTCAACCATTGTTAATGCTAAAGCCACCGTAGACACAACTCTAAATGGGACACCATTGGAAACACGGCAGTGTGGCTCAGCGTTTCATATATTTTTAAGGACTGATGCCCACAGGAGATCTTCAGCTGGGTCCAGACACAGCCTGGAGCCACCAAGGTGTCTGCCTCCGCCGATAAGTTCCTCCCAGCTCTTGTACAGACAGCCAAATGCCTCACACCCTCCCCTGGCTCCTGGAGGAATCACTTTCACACTCAGGGAGGTGGAGATGGTTCTTATCTTGACACTTCAAAGAAAACCTTCCCCCTTGACATCTTCCTGCCCTAAACAGTGCTGATGTGGAAGCCGGGTGATGAAGGGTTTGCCTCGTTCCTTTGATCCTAGGGCAAGCTGGGTGACTCCTGTTCTTCCAGGCCTGAGGAATGCTGGGCCCCACTGACTTTGCTTTTTGTTTCCTCTAATATTTACAGCTTCCAGTGGCTCCTTTGCTTATTCAGTTTTGGCTAAAGAAAACAGCCAGGACTTAAGGACCAGATTTCAAAAACGAAGAGAAGTGTGTATCCAGTGGTAGAGTATGGACTAGTTTCACCCGTGGGATAGTTCGCATGTTGCTCAATGCTTCTTAATACCTACATTTCCATTCTGCTTCTGCTCTAGCCAACGGTTTGTAATGTGGGCATCATGGACCCCCGTGATAATCTATTGACAGCTATGAAGTCTCTTTCAGAAAAACTTGCATGCAAACAGAGACGTGTGTGAATGTGATTTCAAAGGGCTCCCAAGCTCCCTGACACACTCCATCACTGGCTGCCTTGGTGGGGTGGGGGCGGGGCAGGTCTATGGATTCAAGTTAACAACTTTTATTATTCATTTATTTATTTTTTAAGATTTTTTTTTTGACCTGGACAATTTTCGAAGTCTTTACTCAACTTGTTACAATATTGCTTCTTCTTTTTTTTTTTTTTCATGTTTTGGTTTTTTGGCCCTGAGGCACATGGGGTGTTAGCTCCCAGACCAGGGATTGAACCTGTACCCACTGCATTGGAAGGCTGAAGTCCCATGCTGGATCGCCAGGGAAATCCCTAGTTAAGAGCTTAAAGAAACAAAACCAAACGCCACTGCCTCTGTGAACAGGGCAGTGGCTGAGTGGTCTATCCTGGAGTTAGGCATATCTGAGTAGAAATTCACACCCTGACCAGTTCTGCCAACCTCAGTCAAATTATCTAATCACTTTGACCCTCGGTTTCTCTGTCGGTAACTTCTGGCCCGCATCTTGTATAGTTGTGAGGATTACAGGAGTATGGTGGAGAAGCGGACAGCAGAGAATGAGATGGTTAGATGGCATCACCAACTCAATGGACATGAATCTGAGCAAACTCCAGGAGATAGTGAAGGACAAGGGAGCCGGGCATGCTGCAGTCCATGGGGTCACAGAGAATCAGACGTGACTTAGCAACTGAACAACAATAATTAACACTCACAAAATTCATCAAATGAAACCCATATTCGAGGATTCTTTCCCTTGATTTCTTGAAATGAGATGATAACACAGATATAAAGGAATTCCTTTAAATTTCAAAGGAGAGAGAGAGACAAGGACTTGAATATTCACTGAGCCAATACATGTACCTGACCTCAACTCAGCACACCTAAACAGCTCAAGAGAAGGTTACAAGTGGTCCATAGAAGGGAGACACTTTGATTCCCAGAATGCCCCTAGCATCCATCCATTCCCCAGTGGATTGACGGTGTTTTGAATGGCAAGCCCTATTGCAGACCCTGGAGAAACCAGGATGGTTTCTTTAAGGCCAGGCCAGACTCTGTCTTGGCCTTAAGGAACTGCCAGGATAAGGAGAATACCAACAACCATCAAAGTCAACATCGTGCCCCGCTCTTTATGTGCATCTGTTCACTCAACAAATACGTACCGAACACTTCTTAGGGGTTGGGTGCTGATGTCAACCCTTCTCTTTCCCTGGCTTCCTTGATGGAGTCCTTTTATCTTTGGCATGAACACATGAGGGACGATAAAGATGAAACCAGACAGAGAGGCATAGAAAAGCCAGCCAGGTGAGGGGGAGAGAGGGAGCTGTCAGCCAACAAAATTTAGAGGACTCTTGTCCGGCCAGTTCCATGAAGATGCAGTTTCACCGTCTGCATCATTAGCAGACAATTGCATGGGGTTGTGGGCTAATTTATGACCTGGAGATTGCTGCCTATGGCATAATTTACTCAGGGAAGTAAGGCCTAGGTCAATATATGTTTAAGTAAAAAGGTTCTGGAAATCTCCCAGGGTTCAAGCTGGGAAAGAAGCCTCCGATTGCCAAGAAAGAAGCATAGGTGGAAAGGACAGCAGGCAGGCAGGCAGGGAGGGAGGTGAGAAGCACCGAGGCTCAGTAAATACAACTATTTTATGCCCAACTGCTAGTTCTGTAGCCATGTCAAAAACTAGAGAAGCTGAGGAAATGAACTTAGACTTCATCTGCCTCCTTCCTTTTGTTTAATCTATTTAATGCACTAATCTATTCAACATGTTTCAACATAATAGATTTAATATACTTACGAAATTGATTGTGTCTCTAAGAGAAGAGACAATGTCACGCGTGCATGCTGCGTGCCAAGTCGCTTCAGTCGTGTCCGACTCCGTGACCCCATGGACTGTAGCCCTCCAGGCTCCTCTTGTCCATGGGATTCTCCAGGCAAGAATACTGGAGTGCACTGCCATGCCCTCCTCCAAGGGATCTTTTCGACTCAGGGACTGAACTCGTGTCTCATGTTTTCTGCATTGGCAGGCAGCTTCTTTACCACTAGCGCCACCTGGGACACCTCAAAAATGTCATATATATAGATATATGCAAATATATGTATATACATCCTTATCTATCTACAAATAGATACACAGTACATTGACAGGATAAACAGTAGGACAGAGATTCTGTATTTACTATTTGTTTGACCTTCTTTTTGTTTTAAATTCATTTTTACTTGTAGTGTAACTGCGTGACAATGTTGTATTAGTCTCTGTTGTACAACAGTGTGGATCAGCCGTATGTACACACAGATCCCCTCCTCTCCAGCCTCCCTCCAACCTATCTCTCTGCCATGCCACCCCTCTAAGACATCACACAGTGCCAGGTCGGGCTCCCTGTGTAACACGGCAGCTTCCCACTGGCCATTTATCTTACACATGGTAGTGTATGTATGTCTCTCAAGTCGTCTCCCCCTCTCCTTCCCACACTGTGTCCACAAGTCCATTCTCTAATCTGTGTCTCTATTCCTGCCATGCAAATAGATTCATAAGTACCATTTTTTTAGATTCCATATATATGCATTAATATACGATATTTGTTTTTATCTTTCTGACTTACCTCACTCTTGACAGATTCTTTAATGGCTAGTTTTCAAAGGGATCTGAAAAAGTTACAGTATTTATTTACATGTATACACTACTTATGGCAATTAAAGCAGTAATGCATTGCATGGTGGTGGCTCAGATGGTAAAGAATCTGACTGCAATGCAGGAGACCCAGGTTCGATCCCTGGGTCAGTAAGATCCCCTGGAATAGGAAACAGCAACCCACTCCAGTATTCTTACCTGGAGAATTTCATGGACAGAGGAGTCTGGCGGGCTATAGTCCAGGGGGTTGCAAAAAGTCGGACACAACTGAGCAACTAACATTTCCACTTTTCACTCCTTATGGCAATTAAAACAGTTGTGCATTGCATTAAGAGCTATATCTGTATTACAACATCTCATCCAAGTGCTGAGAATAACCCTGCAAAAGATGTAGAGTTAGCCCCATTCTACAGATGAGGAATGAAGATAATGGCGACCTCCTTCAAAAGGTCCCATGCACACACTGCTGGACTCAGTGCCCCCGATCCTGCAGCAGGCCACTGCTGACCCACGTCTCCGCTGTAGGTGATCACTCACCTAGAGCCAGACATCCTGGAGTGTGAAGTCCTTAGGAAGCATCATTACAAACAAAGTTAGTGGAGGTGATGGAATTCCAGTTGAGCTATTTCAAATCATAAAAGATGATGCTGTGAAAGTGCTGTACTCAATATGCCAGCAAATTTGGAAAACTCAGCAGTGTCCACAGGACTGGAAAAGGTCAGTTTTCATTCCAATCCAAAGAAAGGCTATGCTAAGGAATGTTCAAACTACCATACAACTGTACTCATCTCACACGCTAGCAAAGTAATGCTCAAAATTCTCCAAGTCAGGCTTCAACAGTATGTGAACCAAGAACTTCCAGATGTTCAAGCTGGATTTAGAAAAGACAGAGGAACCAGAGATCAAATTGCCAACATCCACTGGATCATAGAAAAAGCAAGAGAGTTCCAGAAAAACATCTACTTCTGCTTTAATGACTACGCCAAAGCCTTAAACTGTGTGGATCACAACAAACTGGAAAATTCTGAAAGAGATGGGGATACCAGACCATCTGACCTGCCTCCTCAGAAATCTGTATGCAGGTCAAGAAGCAACAGTTAGAACTAGACATGGAACAACAGACTGGTTCCAAAGGAGTATGTCAAGGCTGCATATTGTCACCCTGCTTATTTAACTTATTAGCAGAGTACATCATGAGAAATGCCAGGCTGGATGAAGCACAAGCTGGAATCAAGATTGCTGGGAGAAATATCAATAACCTCAGATTTGCATATGACACCACCCTTATGGCAGAAAGCAAAGAAGAACTAAAGGATGCAAGTGAAAGAGAAGAGTGAAAAAGTTGGCTTAAAACTCAACATTCAAAAAACTAAGATCATGGCAACTGGCCCCATCACTTCATGGCAAATAAATGGGGAAACAATGGAAATAGCGAGAGACTTTTTTTCTCTGGGCTCCAAAATCACTGCAGATGGTGACTGCAGCCATGAAATTAAAAGATGCCTGCTCCTTGGAAGAAAAGCTACGACCAACCTTGACAGCATATTAAAAAGCAGAGACATTACTTTACCAACAAAGGTCCATCTAGTCAAAGCTATGGTTTTTCCAGTAGTCATGTATGGATGTGATAGAAAGCTGAGCGCTGAAGAATTGATGCTTTTGAACTGTGTTGTTGCAGAAGGCTCTTGGAGAGTCCCCTGGACTGCAAGGAAATCAAACCAGTCAATCCTATAGGAAATCAGTCCTGAATATTCACTGGAAGGACTGATGCTGAAACTGAAACTCGAGTACTTTGGCCACCTGATGCGAAGAACTCACTCATCAGGAAAAGACCCTGACGCTGGGAAAGATTGAAGGAGGAGAAGGGGATGACAGAGGACGAGATGGTTGGATGGTATCACTGACTTGATGGACATCAGTTTGAGTAAGCTCTGGGAGCTGGTGATGTTCAGAGAAGCCTGGCGTGCCATAGTCCGTGGGGTTGCAAAGAATCGGACACGACTGAACAACTGAACTGAATTGATAGATGTGGAAACTGAGGCTCAGAGAGGGGATTTTTCCACTTACATCCCTTGCCTCTTCATTTTTCCACATGAAATATGGGTTTAACCCTGTATGTCCTCATGTATATTGCAGCTCCTTTCAGATTCATAGCCTCATCTTCTCTAAAATGAGAGTTTGAATGGTGCTAAGAGGTGAGAAAGTACAACCAGCCTCTAGACTTGGTTGAGAGGTAAGTGATTTTTGCAAGGAGCTATACAATGCAACAAAGCATTTGACTCTGGGGCACTGCCAGGTAGTTATCTATTGCGGGGGGGGGGGGGGGGGGGTTAACCTGGTATGACGGGGGCAAAAAGTTATCATGTGTCTACTGCTATTCAGAACCAGAAAGCAGTCCTTTTAACTCCTAGCCTGGAGACCTATTTTTCAAAGGTTAAGTGGAGAGGTTGGGGAGATAAGGAAGAAGTGTGCAGGTATTATTAACCCACTTGACAGGACAATATATTGATGTAGAAAAGTTTCAGCATTTTGAATTTGCAAGCTGGCACGCCCTCCAGACCTGGCTACTTAGCTGCATCCCTTGGAATCTAAACACTTACAGATCTTCTTTCCATCTATCTTATCTACATGAATCTTAATGTCCTTATAATTTTGGGTGGTTCTGGTTTCACATTTTTGATGCTCTGTATCTGGGTTCTTTTTCCAGGAGTTTCTGGAATTAGGCGCCAACATAACGCCTAACAACCAAAGTCAATGTTTATGTTATAAATATCCTTCCTCCTTTAATTATAACCTATTGTCCTGGTAAATTTTGGATAATTGAACTTCAGCATGGCTGAGCTACTGTGAGAGGATGTTGCAGGCTTCGTGTTCACGACAAGAAAAAATTCAGAGCCACAAATGAAATCCTAACTGCCTTAGCTCTGCAAAGGAAGCCTGGAAGATGGGCCAAACATTTATCCAGATCCAAAACTGGAGACACAAATCTGGCACAGTGCTAGGATTGAATGATGTAACACGTAAAAATACAAGATGCTGGGTAAATTTAAATGCAGAGAAATGAGGACAAATATTAGTATATCTCTTGTAATATTGCAGATACACTTGCATTAAATAAATTACTTTTTTATTTATTTAGAATTCAAATTTAGCTGGATATTCTGTAGTTTCTCTGGCATTCCCAGTTGGATCCAAAGCTTGAACGTTGGTGTGAATTTAGAAGAAATTATAAAAGAATGGTAAATTATAGAAGATGGGTGGGCCCAGCCCAAATATTTCATGTTGGAATGTCCGTGGCTATCTTGAATATGAAAATAACCAACACTGATTGAGTAATTCTAGGCACGAGTCTCTAAGATAAGCACATTACATGCAGGCACTTGGCAGCTGACCACAACTCCATGAGATGGGAACTAACAGTGCCCCCATTTTACAGAATGGAAGACCGAGGTCTGGATAGCTTACAACCAATAAGTGGATTTTTACTAAAGCAAGAGCACTTTAGGGATCCAGAGGCCCAGACCCCTTGGTATGTCTTATAGATCACAGAGGCACAGAGACTGAAGTTCACTTGCCCCTGGTCCTGCAGTAGTCTTCGACAGAATCAGGGTTCTGATCCTGTCTGTGTGCATTACCAGTTCTCTCTTAATTCCTTCCAAATCCATACCAACTTTGATCCAACTCAAGCTCCATTCAGCCAGCTTTAGAGAAATTGAATTTCCTTAATAGGTTTTCCTAGACAAATCGCTTGAGAGCCAGGAAAACTCCGGAGAGAATCAGGGAGATGTTAGGAGTCTTCCATTCTACTTCTGGCTCTGCCACAAACAGGTTGTGCAGACTTGGGACAATTGCTTGCTCTCTCAGAGGCTCAGTGTAGGGTCTGGCAAACAAAGGGAGTCCTACCCAGGGACCCACAAAGTCCCTTCTGCAGTGGCAGGCTGCAATTCTAAGATGCCCAATCTCCCAGAGGCTTCTGCACTGGAGCCCAGCCCTCTCACGCCCAGCATCTTAGCTGATACAATAGACAGCAGACAAATCCCATTACAGACCACTCTACGAGTCTCCACTTTGTCACTGACTGTTATGTGACCTTAAATAGGCATTCTCTCCTAATCTCCCTGGGCCTGGCCTCTCCTATTAGCAGCTGGAGACAAGGATATTTACCTGTAATAAAGCTCTTTGAGCTCCTCAGATAAAGAGCTTTGCATTAACAAAGCTCAAATCGGATTTTTTTTTAAAATGGACCAGCACACTGGCTTTGTTTTGTGTTTTTATGTTTCTTTCCCTCTTACACTCTACAAAAGTGCAAAGTCGTGTTTGTCCTCCAAATTCTCTCCAGTTTAATTCATCTGTTTGCTTCTGGGTTTGAATAGGTCTTTTTTCCTAGACTTGATGTTCCCAAACTTTCTCAGTTCATAGTATCTTGGTAATTTTCCATTATGCCCTTCACAATTGTGTTTATGAAGTCATTCACTTCAAAAAAGTTAGTATTTATGCCCTAACAAGTTAGTATCATTTGAAAAAAATAACACTCATGAATTTGAAGAAAAAAAGTATTATTTCATGCTTAAGTAAATCCAGTTACTTACTAATGGGATATGTATGCTTGTTGCACCCTACATGATTTCTCAAACCTTGGAATCAGATTGATCACTGTCAATTTCATCTTCCACATTGATTATTTGTGAGGTACCTGTTTGTTTGGTTTTGTCTTTTAACATGGTCAGTCTCAGAAACCCAGCTTCTCAAAGACATGGAATTGTTGAAATTAATATAGTGAGTGAGACAAGAAGGGGTAAGCTCATCCTCCACTCTATCACCAGGGACACTTACTTTTAAAAAATATTGCCAAAGAAAGTTCTTCACATACAAAAGAAATGACAACAGAAAGAAACCTGGAGAATCAGCAGTAAAGAAATAGCAGTAGAAATGGTAAAAATCTGGGTATATATAATAGATTATTCTCCTCTTGGTTTTCAAAACTGTGTTCAATGATTGAAACATGGTCTACTGTGGTCCTCAACGTACATATTGGTAATATTTACAAAAAATATATTATAAAGGGAAAAAGGTAAAGGGACATAACTGGTAAGATTTCTAGGTTGTGTTTACTGGAAGTCATAAACTGTTGATACTAGTAGACATATATATACATATATATATATACACACATATATTATATAAATGCTGAATACATAATATATAATATATTCACTTAAAATGAGTATGATATAACATTAATATATTTCATAAGTATACTATCAATATTATTAATATATAACATATTCTATGAATATTGAATATTACATATATAAAAATTCATAGAGCAAACACTAAAAATTAACACAAAGAGATACAAACAAATACTATAGATAAAGTAGAATACAAAAACATGTTCAAGTCTTGCAGGGAGATAAGAAACGAAAAACACAGGAGTCAAAGATGAAACTAAGCACTCAGTGAATATCATTTGAGTGAATGAATAAATGAATGATCCCAGGTTTTGGTTTATCAGGAGATTGTTTGCTCTTAAATAAGGAAGGTGTTTTATATGCTACATTATTAACCACACTCCTATAACATCTTCTATCTAAAAAGGTGCTTTTACCATCACTTACATTTCTATGTGGATATGATGCCAACTTCGGATGTATTCATCATCAACACATCTTCTGGATAAAAGAACTGAAACAAAAGAAGACATATAACGACAAGATTTTGAAACATCTAAGTGAGAGATTCTGGAACTTATTCTAGCAAGACATTTCATTTTAACATAAAATACAGCATATTTTAAATATTTACATCTAACGCATGAAAATATTTATACAAATAAGCAACATAAAACAATCATGCTATATACAAAATAACCAATCCTTATGTACAGCAAATGTTTAGAAAAGGCAGCCTTGTTTTAAGGTTATATGGAATTGTATGAGGTGTATCTATGTGCATCTACGTTGAACCTCATTTGAAGATAATGTCAAAAGCCCCAATTTGAGACCTCTGTTTTTCTAACTGAAGTATAATTACATCCAATAAAATGCACATATTTTAGGTTTGTAGTTTGATGAGTTCTGACAAATGTATACACACGTGTAACTAACATCCCAATCAAAACGTAGTCGTTACCGTTACCCTACAAAGTTTCTTCACAACTCTTTTCTGTCTGTCCCCTCACTCCCTGCTTCCAAAAAGCAACTACTATTCTGGTTTCTATCCCCAGAGACCAGTTTGCCTGATCTCGAACTTCATACAAAACTTCAGTACAAAAGTACTCTTTTGTGCTGATTTCTTATATACTGTGCTCAACATATAATATAGCATAAATAGTGCATATATAGAAGGGCTTCCCTGGTGGCTCAGAAGAATCCACCTGCAACCCAGTTTCCATCCTTGGGTCAGGAAGAATGGAGAAGGGAATGGCTACCCACTTCAGTATTCTTGCCTGGGAAGTCTTATGGACAGGAGGAACCTAGTGGGCTAGAGTCTATGGGGTCGCAAAGAGTCAAACAGAACTGAGCTACTAAGCACAACTCTTTTGAGTCTTCCCTGGTGGGTCAAATGGTAAAGAATATGCCTGCAATGCAGGAGACCCAGGTTCAATTCCTGGTTCTAGAATGGTCCTTGGGTTGAGAAGATCTCCTGGAGAAGGGAATGGCAAACCACTCCAGTACTCTTGCATGGAGAATCCCATAAACAGAGGAGCCTAGTGGGCTACAGTCCATAGGGTCATAAAGAGTTGGACACAACTGAAGTGACAGCACACACTCACTGTTTTCACGTTTATGAATTTCTGGGATATGAGTCAACATGGACTTAATTTAAAATAACATGAAATAAATTATAGGATAGATGGTGTACACATGATGGGTTGTTGTTTGGGAAATGTTAAATTCTGGTGTGGTAGTTAAGAGTGCAGTTAAGAGTCACAGTTCCCTGGGTCCCTTGGTCTCGCCCATTCACTAGATGAATGGGTAGTAAAATAAAGCCTCAATTTTCTCATTTGTAAAATGGATATGATTTTACTAATCCTCAATGGATTGTGGTGTGAATAAAGCAATATTTTAAAAATTTAACTCAATGCTTGGCACAGACCAGTGACTGGATATGTGGCAGATCTTATTAGATTCATGATGGTTAAGAGGTTATTAAAATTTTCTTTTTGGCCTTAGGGCTAGAACCATTTATAGAATAACTACAGACAAATTTCTTGGCTACTTCTTCTTGCTTTCCTTTAGGATGAGCTCCTAGCACCTTCAACTGGAAAATTAGAGCAGCAGTGGTTGCTCCAGTACTTCTCAGGGGTATAGAAATTCCCATTTCCTCTATTATAGGCATTAGGTTCATACTCAAGCTGTGAATTAAGAAGATATTTGGGCATAATGTACTTTTCTAGTGTTTTACTGTGTAGGTCAAACTTCTCACTCTGGCTGGAAGCTGGAAATCCAGTCTCTATTCTCCTTTACATCAGAAGATTCTCTCTCAGCCTTTCTCTTGTGCACATGCTCACCCCTACTGTTTCAAATCCGAGTCTTGCCATTTGGAATAATGTCGAAGCCCGTCTCGATCTTACTTTTGCCCTCTGATCTCCCCCACTATGATGGTATGGACTGGGTCCGCATGCGAAGCTCATTGCTTCCTTCCTCTACTGAGCCTCATTTTAGGGTCCCAGAAGGAGTCACACCCTCATGTGGTACCCAGAACCTGTCTGGGGCTGTCTTTTTGGGCTCATCTCCTATCACTTTGCCCTTAGAATTTCAAACTCCATTTCACTCTTCATCAGTATTGAGCTACGCAGATTTCCTTTTACATTTTACTTCTTTGCTTTGTCTCCTTACATTTGCTGCTTCCTCTGCATAGGAGCCTTTCCTCCTTGTCTGCTTGGCAAAGTCCACTTCCTCTATCACAACTCTTTTCAGTTGTAACTTCTGCAAAGCTTCCCCCCCCCCCCCCCACTCTCTCCTTCATTGCTGACTGCTTCTGTTAATATTTCTATGGGTCCAGCTACTGCAGCATTTGGAGTGTCTGCCTCTCCACGGATATTAATAAAAACTAACATTGAGCAGTTACCAAGGATTAGGAATGTGCTAACCACTTTATAATTTTGCCTTATTTATTCCTCACAATATTGATCTGGATTGAATTGCTATTACTATCACCCCCATTTCACAGATGAGAAAACTGTGTGAAGCCACTTCTCTAGGGCTCCATGACTGGATAAATATAATAAATACTGGACACCCACCCTTACAGATGGAATCAAGGTGGTTGGAATGTTGGGAAGCCTTTCGACTTCTGTTTTCTTTCCCTTTTGCTGCTTTTTTGGTATGATTGGAGGAAAGACAGCTGCATGTCTTGACAGACCATGTATGGATCCTAATTCAAATTTCACATTCAGTCTTCCAGGGTCCTGGGGTCAGAGGCTAAAATGAGAGTTATTGATCTCAGCTTTTCTAGCTATAAGCCAGTAGGATTGCTAGATTTAGCAAATAAAAAAATAGGATGCCCAATTAAATTTGAATTTTAGATAAGCAACAAATACCTTTTCAGTATAAGTGCTTGTGTACATGCTAAGTAGCTTCAGTTGTGTCCAACTCTTTGCGGCCCTATGGACTATAACCCGCCAGGCTCCTCTGTCCATGTGTTTCTTCAAGCAAGAATACTGAAGTGGGTTACCATTCCCTCCTCCAGGGGATCTTCCTGACAAAGGGATCGAACTGGTGTCTCTTATGTCTCCTGCATTGGCAAGTGGGTTCTTTACCACTAGCACTACCTGGGAATCCCCTTTAGTATAGGTATGTCTCCAATATTGCATGAAACATACTAAAATTATTCATCCTTTGTCTGAAACACAAATTTAACTGGATGTGTTATAATTTATCTGGTACCCCTAAACTTGAGATAACATTACCTCCCTGGCTGGGGGGTCCCAGTAGTCACTAGAGGGAGGGAACCTAGTCTCATTCTGTATCTGCTTTTTGCCAAGTATCTGGCACTGAATTCTACATTCATGAATTTAATCCTCCTAATAACTTTGGGTGGGTGGGTTGGTAGCTATTAGTTGCTCTATTTTATAGACGTATTTTCTAAGTAAGAGTTATCATTTACTGGCTTCTTATAATATTAATAGGGCTTCCCTTGTAGCTCAGCTGGTAAAGAATCCGCCTGCAATATGGGAGACCTAGGTTTGATCCTTGGGTTGGGAAGACCCCCTGGAGGAAGGAAAGGCAACCCACTCCAGTATTCTGGCCTGGAGAATTCCATGGATCATATAGTCCATGGGGTCACAAAGAGTCGGACATGACTGAGTGACTTTCACTTTCACTTATATATCAATGAGACAGATTAAAATGGATACAAATTCTTTGACATTCCTTCCATTGAGAGGTGGGGGCTTATGTCTATTCCCCTTGAATCCAGAGAGAGTAGTGGTATGTTACTGCTTTGACCAACAGATTATGGTTCAAAGGACACTTCCACTTTTCGTCTCTGGGAACATTCATTTTGGGGCAAACCAACTACCCTGGTAAGGAGTCCAGTGACTCTACACCACCATGTTGTGAGGAAGCCCAAGCCAAATGCTGAGGATCTGGAGGATGAGACGCTATATGGAGAAGGTGAAGTGCATGGGAGTATAAAAAGGCATCTTGAAAGTGGATCCCCAGCTAATTCCACGTGGATCATAGGTGAACCACTCAGCTGACTTTCCCAAATTCTTGCCTATAATATCGTGTGCAAAATGAGGTGGCTGCTTTAAACCACTGAATTCTGGAGTTGTTCATCATGTACCAATAAACAACAGGACTGAACTCAAGACCACTGAATGAGTTCTGGACATACCATTTATTAGCTCCGTGACCTTGGTCTCTGTTTCCTTGTCTGTAACATGGGGCTACTTTCCAGTCTGTAAAAGAAGCAGTTGAGGCTCTGAAAAGCTTAGTAACTTTCTGGAGGTCACAGAGCTAGCAAGAAGATCTGGAAAAGTCCTCATGTACCCAACTTCAAAGCTTGGCTAATATGTCTCCATTTCTTCCCCCTTCACACTAGCTTTGAAATCTATGCCTAAGTTTCCCCATCTGTAAAACAGGGATGCTAATAATACCTTCTTTACAAAGTGTTTTAAAAAAAACCCAACATGTCAAGTGCTTAGCTTAGGGCCTGGCACATAGTAAGCAGCCAGTAAACATTCACAGCTATTATTATTTTATTATCTCCTCTGCCAAGGCTGACAGCAAACATCTATTCTGTGCCTGCCTGCTTCCTCCAGGTCTCTAACTTGTGGGAAGCCTCATCAGAGGGCATCTTTAACTGAACAATCCAGAGTGCTACCTCTTAATATTTAATGAATTCCTGAGACTCTCGGAAAGCAATGTGAGAAATATCCTGTAAAAATCTATTCGTGTTAATAAAATACCACCCAACAGGTTGGCCATTACCAAGCAATTCAAATTTTCAAGCAGGTCAAATAACCCCTTGCAATGATTTGTGCGGCTCCCTTCCCCACCCACCTTTCTTCATTTTTGGGGAAGCGTGTATTATTTCCATGGTTAAGGTGCTGGACCTTGGGCTGTCCTCCCTCCCAATTCCAACCAGTGGTTTCAGACACTAACGAGGTGTTAGTGTTCCCTGCTCATCCATCACAGATGTGTGAACTTCGAGCTCCAAATAATAGCTGAGAAATTCAAATTTGGCTGCCAAAAAACAGACCTTTCCAAAAGGAACTCTCTTACCTTTTCTGGGCTTTTTTTAAAAAATATGTATTTATATGGCTGTGTTGAGTCTTAGTTGCGGCACGTAGGCTTAGTTGCCCTATGGCATTGGGATCTTAGCTCTGGACCAGGGATTGAACTTGCATCCCTTGCACTGGAAGGCTGATTCTTAACCACTGGACCACCAGGAAAGTCCCTTTCCTGGACTTCTTAAGGTTGACAGAGGCAGGACAGGAGGAAACAAAGTACTGTTCCCTGATGAGAGGAGAGAAGAAATTTCATGTTTTCCTTGGTGGTTAATACATGCCAGGACCCACAGTAGGTACCATCACAGGCATCCCTTATAATATCTTCAGAATAAGACAGAATGGCTTTACGGACTCATTTGCCAAATGGAAAAATAGAGGTTCAGAGAAGTGAAGCTCCTTACCCTAAGGTCACACAGCTAAGCAAGGGTAATGTCAAAACTGGAACCTGGTGTGTATGCCCAGAAGTGACCATTACAGTATACTAACACATATATATGGACTTTAGAAAGATGGTAACGATAACCCTATATGCAAAACAGAAAAAGAGACTCAGATGTATGGAACAGACTTGTGGACTCTGGGAGAAGGCGAGGGTGGGATGTTTCAGGAGAACAGCATTGAAACATGTATATTATCTAGGGTGAAATGGATAACCAGCTCAGGTTGGGTACATGAGACAAGTGCTCGGGCCTGGTGCACTGGGAAGACCCAGAGGGATCGGGTGGAGAGGGAGGTGGGAGGGGGGACTGGGATGGGGAGTACATGTAAATCCATGGCTAATTCATATCAATGTATAACAAAAACTACTGTAATGATGTAAAGTAATTAGCCTCCAACTAATAAAAATTTAAAAAAAAAAAAAAAAAACTGGAACCTGGGTTTTTAAGATCCTGAAGCCTCCGACGGTCATTAACTAGAGGTGCTTTTCAGAATCTTCTGGGGAGCATTTTTGACATTTGCGTTTTCAAGCTTTTTCTCTCTCTCCTCTCTTTCTTCTTCTCCACCTCCCTGTTCCCCTCTCCTCTCCTCCTCCCTCTCCCATGTCACTTCCGGTCACTCTGCATGGATCGAAGTCCTGCTATGTGCCCACGCTACACACAGGCAAGGGCCTTTCGGCTTCCCTGCTGGCTCAGGTGGTAAAATGTCCGCCTGCAGTGCAGGGTCGATCCCTGGGCTGGGAAGATCCCCTGGAGAAGGGAAAGGCTACCTATTCCAGTATCCTGGCCTGGAGAATTCCATGGACAGAGGAGCCTGGCAGGCTCTAGTCCATGAGGTCGCAAAGAGTCAGACACGACTGACTGACTTTTACTTTCAAGGTCCTTTGGTCAAAAACTACATAAGTCAATTTCAGCTAGCTAAGGAAAAATAAAAGACATTTGTTAGGATGACATGGAGGTATCTCAGGATGTCAGCATACTGGACAATAAAGATGCAGAAAGGAAGGGAAAAAGGCAGCTCTGGGGTCTGCACTGGGGGAGGTTCATGGACCTTTACCCCACCATGCTGCCACTGTCAATCCTTGCCTCTCACTAGTTATTAGTTTCCAGGAAAGACTCTTATTGGTGACTGTCCCTGGACCCGATGAGCAAGATCATGTGATGCATCACCTAGGGTACACCTGGAAGGAAGGCAAGATGTTTCCTCCAAGGAGAGAATCACCAAGAGGCTGGCATTCACTTCAAAAGGCGCCCACAGGCATATACCGGGCTGCTGGGATGGAAGTGAAAGTCTGCCTTCAGGTTCATGAGTATCTGGCATAAAGGCAGCCACAAGGTTGGGTCTTAAGCATCTGTGGTCACTCTTCATTCATTCGAGCAAAAGCATATGCAGTCTCCAAAATGCAAGCTCCTTCAAGTCCATGAATATGACTCTGACTCAAGACTGTGACTGCTGGGCCTGACTTACAGCCTGGAGTATAGCTGGTACTTGTATTAGTTAAAGCACGCTAGGTTCTTCTGGATTTATACCACTTAATTTATACCATTTAAGCATACCACTTAACATCTGTATCTTTTCTTTTTCTTTTTTACCCATGAATCATGTGGAATCTTAGTTCTCCAAGCAGGGATCAAACCCGTGCCCCCTGGACTGGGAACGTGGAGTCTTAACCGCTGGACCACAAGGGAAGTCCCTAACCTGTGTGTCTTAAATTAACAAATATTCATTTCTCACACATACTTCCTGTCCATGCAGTGACTCAGGGGTCCAAGTTGAAGGAAGTTCACCATGTGGAGTTCTTTGGTTTCCGCAGCAGGACAAAATAAACTATATAGTATTATCTAGGGAAGTTTCCTTGCAGTAACATATGTTACCTCTGTTAATATTTCTTTGGTCACAACTAATCACATGACTCTTCCTAATTGCAAAGAGGCTGGGAAGTATAGACGCCTACAGGCACACCAGTGATAAGAGAAGTGTCTGTCACAGTAATCTATTAGTATTTTCTCAACACCAATAAAAGGCAAAAAATAGCTGGCATTTTTGAGCCTTTACTATGCCCCACACTGAATTGGGCTGAATGCATGACTTATCAACTGTCTCCTTTAATTCTCACACCAACCCTAGGAGTTAGTGTGGCTATGGTTCCTATTTTACAGATGAACAACTGGAGACATAGAGAACTAGGTCAATTACCCAAGTTTACACAGACAGAAGTAGAGGAAAGAGGCTTCAAACCCAGGCCATCAGACCCCAGAGCCTGCTCTCAGTAGCAAGTTACCCATTTTAATGACTAGGCAGGCACACTGGCTATTCACAATACTCGGAGGCAGAATGTTGCAAGTATGAAAGAGGCCAGGGAAGCAAGGGTCAAGAAAAATGGGGTTGGCTTTTCCCCAAGGAGAATGGTCATGGAATGAACTGGATGGGTGGTGAGTCAAGGTCTTTGAGCTGGATCTTTGGTTCTTACAGGAAGAACTCACCAAGCAGATAAATGAGAGAAGTAGACCTAGTGTGAGAATGTCGACTCCACCTGGTTAAGGATTTGCCATGTTCACTGCTGCATCCCCAGTGCCTAGACAGTGTCAGGCTAATACAGAGATAGGACTCTGGCAATACAGAATCTGAACTTAGTACACGCTCATCAAATACTTGCTCTCAGTGAGCCATGAATGGAATGAAATAGAGCGTAAGCTCTTCTGAACTCCAGGTTGCGACTCTCAGGGAGAGAAGGGGGAGCTTGAGCCATGGCTAAGCAGGGTGCAAGAAGCTGTCTTTCTAGAAGAGGTGTGGGGGCTTCCCTGGGGGTCCAGTGGTTAAGACTCCACACTCCCAATGCAGGGGGCCTGGGTTCTATCCCTGGTCAGGGAACTAGATCCCACATGCCTCAACTGAGAGTTTGCATGCTGCAACTAAAGATCCCACATGCCACTACTAAAAACATCGCGCATGCTGTGACTGGGGTCTGATGCAGCTAAACAAACATAATTTTAAAAAAGCCTCTGGAAGAGGTGCAATTTACCAGAATGGCAATCTCAGATTCCTGGGCAGGTGTCTTTCTGAGCTCGAAGAAAGCAAGTCAGATAGGTCCCAGGGGCATCCTGCTCTGAAGGCGCAGGGTTTGGGAAGCACCCAGATGTTTCTGATCATGACTGAGCTGGGGATCTGCCCCGTCAGTGTCCTCCTGTTTGGGAGACAAGAACAGATGAACGGAATGCGGAGGATGGATGTGAGCAAATGTCATGCTTGCAAAGCAACTGCTGGAGGGTCACTGAGATGGGAGACTGGAACTTTATCTCAGTTAAAATCCCACTGAGTTTTTCCCAGATTAGAAAGGAGGCTTTCTTTTCTTTAGAGGCTTGTTTTTGCTAACGTTTGCCTTCTCGGCTGGTGACATTCTATAATAATGGTAATAAAAAAGGGAGTGGTGGTGACTATCTCCTATTCTCTTTTTTAATAAAGGAATTTTTATGACTCATTTTAAAATATGATCTGGTCATTGGGTCACTGGACTTTGAGAGTCTTCCCGGAAAATTAGCTGTTCTCATGTTGGTGTCTTGATACACAGTCCTCTTTTGGCAGGTCTCTTATGGGTAATGTAACAGATTAAAAAATGTGTTCAAAGCCCATGCATGCCATCTTCTGAGCCTGATTTCTCAGACTCAAACCTTTTGGACCTGTGGTCCTTGATGATCTGCTTTCAGCTGGGCCATACCCAACAGCCCATGAGCTGGACACTAAACTTTTGTTTAAGCTGTTCTTTTTTTTTTTTTTTCAATGTCCGAAAGCTTCCTCTCTCTATCTTTATATATGTCACCTGGCAAAATCATTACCAATCTTCCATGTGTGACTCAGCTACCATCTCCTCTGAGCAGGTGCTTAACTAAAGGTGAGGTGACAGAATCAAGAACCTTGAAGCCAAGCTCCTTCTGTCACTCCACATCGCAGAAGAGTGAAAGAGAGAGAAAAGCAGAAATTTGACGGCGGTTTTCTCATGATGTCACCTAACAGCATGGAACCCCATGTGCCAGGCACTGTGGATGAGGTTAGTTGGCATGGAGTGACCAGACAGCCTGGCGACTTGGGATATCTTGTACTCAAAGTCCCAGGGCAGTTATTTATCATGCCACCTTTCCCTCTCAAAATTTTCCCGGTTTACAAGAAAAACTGCAGGTTCCCCTGATTTTTCAACAATAGCTTTGTGAGGCAGATGCTATTACTAGTCCCAGGTTACAAGAGAGGAAACTAGGGCTCAGAGAAGTGACATGACTAGCCTAAAGTCACACGGCTAGGAAGAGCTAGAACCCAAACTGGAATCTTGACAGAATCAATCCCTATCATGGAAGGCAGAACACCCTTCATCTCCAACAATTAAAGAAGAGATGGTGAGTGTCATTAGAAACCTGGGAAACATCTGGACACCCTGAATGGCTCTACAGAAGTCAGGGTTGGATTTGATCCTTTTATCTATTCATTTAATATGTGGTTATTGGGCATGAGTGTGTGTCAGCACGCAGGTGCAGAGTAGTGAGTCTGCACACACACACACACACATACACACACACACACACACCCTCTCTGCCCTTAGCAAGTGTGAATTCTGGAGGGGAAACTAGGTAAGTGACAACACTGATTACCCTACCAGAGCTTTCTCATATACTCCCATTTAACTTTTAAAAAGAGGTTGAGGGACTTCCCTGGTGGTCTAATGGTTAAAACTTCACTTCCAATGGTGTGGGTTCAATGCCTGGTCTGGGAGCTAAGATCCCACATGCCTCATGTCCAAAAATCCAGAACATAAACAATATCACAACAAATCCAGTAAAGACTTTAATAATGGTCCACATCAAAAATAAATCTTAAAAAAAAAATTAAAAAAACAAACAACAAAAAAAACCAAAGGCCTAAACTGGCCCCTTTCCAGACAAATCCATAATATTTGGGAGCTTGCAGAATAATTTTTTTTTCAGAGTATTTTTTTAACAAAAAGTGTTGAAAACAGTAAACATCACAAAATTTCACACTTAAAAAATCACTCACTTTTTAAATTTCTCTCAAAAAATTTTTTTTCGGTGGCTGTGCTAATACACAACCCAGGTTCTTCCATGGCAAGAACTGGTTGAACGCAGTAGCAATCCTTTAAATGAGAATTATACTCTAGAGCTTAGCAGAAGCCCCATCTGGGTCACAAGAATCTTTATGTCACCTTCCTGGTACCTAAAGGCATTTTAATTTACAATTTCTATTTACATGTAGCTTCTTCCCTAAGTTTTCTTGTGGACTTTATTCCACTTAGGTTTTAAATATACCTGTTTAATGAATTTCCTATTTATTCTTAATCTGTTGAATTCTAGGTATTTCTTTATATATATCTATATCTATAGCTCTGCTTTTTAAATACCTCCAAATTCTAGGTATTTTTTTTTTCATAGCTCTGGCATTTTTTTCTTTAAATACCTCTGTTTATGCTGCTACACCATATATGATGCCCAAGGCAGACATCACTAATCAATCAGGACCCTCCTGCCCAATGAGCCCGAAGAGGCTCCAGTGGTCACTGCTTTCCCCACACAGCTCCAGGCAGCCACTACTGATCAATCAGGAATGGCATATACAATGAAACCTATTTATTTTTACTATCTTTGTATCTACTCAGATGTCCTAACGGCTGAGATGTACATGTGATTCTTCCTTACTTACCCCTGCCCCTCAAGGCGGGTCTGAGGCTGAGACTTTCCTAGTGTAGCAGGGGAGTTACTGTTCCGGAGGAGCCAAGTCTGAGCCCATCCGTCTGCCCACAGGCCTCCCCTTACCCGGCTTTGGAAAAGGGGCCAAGGCTCCTGAAGGGAGGAGAAGAGAAAGAAGAAAACAGCTCCAGTGAAGTGTCCCTCTCTCCTTTTCTTCTCTCTCCTCTTGCAAAAAGAAAAGAACAATATCAGCCAGCCCAAAGCTCATTAATGCACTTGACCTTCTGAAAGAAAATTAATTCCAACTTCACACCTACCGGCTGTGCTGCTCAGCTTTGTCAAAACGCTGGCATCATTAGAGAGGAGATGACATGGCTGGAGGGCACCGAGAGTCTGCCACCTCCCCACGCTGGGCTGAGTGAGTAGGAGCTGGCAGGAGGCACGCGGAGGCGCCGGCCCTGTCAGCTTTTCACTGTGGATTAAGCTCTCTGCTGCTGGCTCTGGAAATTGTTATCACTGTCGAGCTGCCCCAGTGATTCTTACCAGGCTCCCTGACAGCACAGGCCCACAGAGCAGCAGCCTTGAGGGCCTTCTGTTGGAGGGAAGGCAGATTGTGTGTGTGTGTGTGGGGGGTGATTGTAGGAGAATGTGTGTCTGCATGTATCAGTGTCAGTGTGTATGAACATGGGTATGTGTGTGTGCACTTGAGAATATGGGCATCTGTGTGTGTGTGTGTGAATGTGCATGCATGTGTATGTATGTGTACAACTACACTCAAGTGGGGACTTAAAAGGGCGTGCTTGGGTATCTGTGCCTGTGTGTGTACATTTGTTGTTGTTTAGTCGCTAAGTCGTGTCCATCTCTTTTGTGATTCCACAGACTGACTGTAGCCCGCCAGGCTTCTCTGTCCATGGAATTCCTCAGGCACAAATACTGGAGTGGGTTACCATTACCTTCTCCTGGGGATCTTCCCGACCTGGGGATCAAACCCACATCTCTTCCATCTCCTGCAGTGGCAAGCGGATTCTTTACCAGTGAGCCACCTGGGAAACTTGCATGTACATTTAGGTGGATACAAATGTCATCCTATGCATTGTGAGTACATGTGCCTTGCCAAATGCATACATACATATGCATAAGGGGACACATGTGCAAACATGTTCAGAATTTGTGTGCTCATGTATATGTATGTGAACAAAGCATAGAGAATGGGTGCAAGTTTAAGGGTGCAACTGTGAACATGTGTGGACACATCCACATTCACGTGTACAGGAGACTGTCTTCAGTGCTACAAGATCACCTACAAGTGCCAAGGCAGGTCTGAGTATGAGCAAATCAGACACCAAATCCCTCTCTCCTTTTTCAACAACGCTATTTGATATTGAAAAAAGTTAAGGGAATTATGGTGACAAATCCCAGAACTACTTAGATTTTCAGACTCACTTTGATTTTAAATGATTATTTTGAAGTTTATGAGAGCTGGACAGAACATGATCCTTACATTGTTTGGAGCCTAATCTGGCCCCACTGAACACATGGGCTGTGAAACATTGTACATTAAAGTGTGTGCATATGTGTCTCTGTGTGTGTGCATGCAAATCCTTATCTGTGTGAGTATTCGTATAAGAAGTAACTGTTGCCTGTGTAGGTAGTTCTCCATGCATGTTCTTGTTCAAGCTTCAGTTGAATTTACATATGAATTGGAAATATATGCAGTGTTTCATCTGCATCAGGTACCATTTCAGGTGCAGGAGAGAGAGAGAGAGAGAGAGAGAGAGAGAGAGAGACGTAAAACCCTATTTGTGTCCTTGAGAAGTTTCCTCTTATTTTCCAATTGTAAATATTTACCAGTAGATCCTCAAGGCTCTAGGTGGAGTTGGATTCTGAGGACATGTCCAGGCTCTTCAAGAAGCCATTATTGATTAGTGATGTCTGCCACAGATGTGGGATGTGAGATTTGTAGCAAGTATGTCATTTATTTGCCAGAGAATCAGAATATCACACCTAATATGGCTCTTTGTAATCCTGGGTTTAATGTCTTCATTTTATACCTGGGTAAGCCATGGCAGAAAAGGAGAGGGAGTTTAAGCAGCACTGAGTTTATAGTGAAGGAAGCGAGGAGCCTAGGTCGCAGAATTTAAGGAGCACTCACTCATTTGCACTCTGTGCAAATGATCCCCTCACCTGCCTGACCCTGAGAGTGAGTGCCTTTGTAAACTGTGTGCCCTAGATGTCTCATTTGTTTCACTTTAATCCCAGCCCTGGCTCAAAGTCACATTAAAAGAATCACCACATGCTCTATTTGGAGACAAAGTTCAGTGACTCTATTTACAAGCACTTGTCTGACTGAAAGTTACAGAACTCAACTGAAGCTTAAGAAAAATGGAAATGGGGTGTCTCAAAAAACCCAAGGGCAGAGGTTTAAGTAGGGTGAAGAAAGGTCTAGAACTGGGACCCTGGACAGAATTTGATCTGTTTCTCACACTAGCTTCCATTATTCTTTCTGGGCTGAGTGGCTTTCCCTGCTCCACCAGTTATCAATTCTGTGATCTGGGAAATTTTCTTGCTTTCTTCATCTATATAATGAGACTATGATTCATCACTTCCTTACCTCCTTACCTGATAGGATTGTAAGGTGTAATATAGGTAAATCATCCAAGTGGCTGACAGAGTAAGTGGTATCAGTCATCATCACCAACCTCATCACCACCACCATCACCACTTCTTTTGTCTCTTCCTCCTCACCATCACCATCATCGTCATTGTTATTGTCATCACCATCATCATTACTAACACAATCATCAACATCACCATCACTGCTCCATGGAAAAACACTCTGATTTGCCCACACTGGGCTAATTCTGACCCAGTTAATTATGGCCACATTATATATGGAACTTCTGGAGCCAGTCCCTGTTGAGTGTTGGCAGCTGGTGGTTAAAGGGAATGAACAAGGCAAATGCTCAAAGTTCTGAGGTATTCTCTGGTTTGGTTTTGTTAGAACAGCACTGAGGACAGTAGGGGGTTCCCTGCTGTTCCATTTGGATCTGTTGTTCAACTCTTCCCCTTACCTGCTGAAGAGCCCAACAACGGTTCAATATGCTCTACAATCATTCTTGCCCAGCTGCAGGTTTTGAGGTTTAAGTCTACTAATTAGTCCATAATTGATTCTAATCTAGGGGATGCCACTAAGTCCACTGGATCCCGGGTAGGTAGGATTTTGTGATGCAAGGGTGGCAGGGGTGAAGGGACAGAAGAACCAGGGAAGGTCTGAAGCTCTGGGTATTGCTGAATCTTGATGGAAGTGGGGGAGAGGAGAAATTCCAAGTAGAATGAGGACACAGAAAAGGAAGATGGCAACAGAATGTGGAAGGGAGTCGAGTACAGTGGCTTTGTCTGATAGAAAAGAAGAAGAAAAGAAGGAAGAGGAGGGGAAGGGGGGAAGAGGAAGGGAAGGAAAAAGAAGAAGAGGAAGAGGACGAAGGAGAGGAGTGAACAAAAGCATCAGTAGCCGAAGCTGATGAGAAAAAATTATAAAGCTGCTGCTGCTGCTGTTGATACATCAATGAAACTGATAATGATGAACATGAAGATAAGATGTTTCTGAGCGACACTCAGCCTCGGGGAAGCCAAGTTCTAATTAACACAGACTTCTGGAAACGGCCTCTTTCCCCCTCATTATGCTCGGATCTGTAATGCACACCTGCCCTCTGAGCCATCCCCCAGGTCCCCCTCTCCCAAGAAGAAAAGAAAGAACCCTGAGGGCTCCCCTCGACAATTTCAGAGTTCTGGTTCAAAGGAGGGTGCTTGGGCTTAGAGAGCTCTGCCCTGTGGTGGAAAGGGGGCTTTGAGGGCAGCTGGTAAATCATTTACCCAAGTGGCTGGACAGAGGAAATTGCTGATCCCATATCACCAACCCCTGGAGGTGGAGACGGGGCCCCCATAACACAGGCTTGTCCAGGGGTGGAAAACAGGGTAGTGGCCTTGCTTCCGATGCTGATATGAATAAATCTCATTTCTTTTCTCCAAGAATGCCATGGAGACGGTAACTAAACTAACTTCCATGTATTGAGGGATCATCATTTACTGGGTGCTGTCTTCTGCTTTTACATATCTTTCGAACTTCACATGAGAACTATGAGAATGTTTTTTTATTCAATTGAAGCTTATGAAATTGCTGACATTCAAACATTGCTTAAGTATAAAACTGGCAATTTCATATGATTCAATCTATTATTATTGTTGCTACTGGAATCTCAGAGGGGTGAAATAACTTACCCAACATTACCCAGCTCCAGTGTTAGGCTAAGCTCCTTACCCTGATCAGGAAATTCACATGTCTGGATACTATTACCTCCCCAGCCTCCGTTCTTTGTTGCTTCCCTCTCTCCCCTTCTTCGAGTCTGTGTTTCCTCACTTGTAACTGAGGCTGTGACAAAGAAACTGCCCTTTGCTAAGCATTTAGTAGGTTCCAGCACTGTGCTGAGTACACTACCCTTGTCACCTGATTTTCTGCTCCCAGCCCCACTGTGGTACAGGAACTGCTCAGAGCCGATGCATGCACAGGCCTGAGTTCTGAGTCTGCACATAGTAGAAGCCCAGCTAATGTCCATATTCTTATGACCCCTCTTTCAGGAGTCACAGCATCAGAGCAGGAGGGAAGAGTACATCCTGCGACCAGGAATTAAGCCACCTTCCTCCTGGAAGCCACATCCTCTTGGTCAAGTGAACACGTGCCAGGCACACAGAGGTCCCTCCTGTGGTTTCACTCCTGGGAAGTGAGAGGTGGGAGAGGAAGGCAAGTCTTCCACATATCTTATCGTGAAACACAGACACATTTCCCTTGCAGACGTGAATGACCCCTCACGGTGGATGAGTTTGACGAGATGTTATGCCAGATCCCCTTCCTACAGCACCTGTCTGGGAATGAAAGGAGGGATCGGAAGGAAGCAGACACTTGTCTTGCACTTTTGGGTTATTCGGAGCACTTTGTTCTATTGTTGGTTCTTTGGTCAAGCCATTCATTTGCTAACCATACAAATGAATGGTGTATCACTGTTCTAGGCGCATTCAGGAGCTTCTGATCTCGCCACTTGCAGATTTGTGTGTGTTGTTTGA
Organism: Odocoileus virginianus; assembly: GCF_023699985.2. Lineage (NCBI taxonomy): Eukaryota > Metazoa > Chordata > Mammalia > Artiodactyla > Cervidae > Odocoileus > Odocoileus virginianus. The sequence goes on along the minus strand of NC_069685.1, from coordinate 55,710,016 downwards.
CTCTCTAAAGGCTGTAGCTTGAGACGGTCCCCTGGGAGCCATTCTGCCAGCAGCTGGTCTAGCTCCCTGTAGGCTGTAGGTGCTTCGACGCTGATGGGTGAATTAGACCATGTTACACTAAGGAAGGAATGGAATAATAACACCTAACAATGTAGGAGACACGGGTTTGATCCCTGGGTCAGGAAGATCGCTGGAGAAGGAAATGGCAACCCACTCTAGTATTCTTGCCTGAAAAATCCCATGGGCAGAGGAGCCTGCTGAGTTACATTACATGGGGTGGCAAAGAGTTGGAGACGACTGAGCGACTGTGCACACACGAAAGGAAGGAATGACTACCCGCTCTAGTATTCTTGCCTGGGAAATCCCATGGTGGGCTACGGTCCAGGGGGTCACAAAGAGTCAGACACGACTGAGTGACTCACACGCGCACTAAGGAGAACGGTACTGACCTCTGTGTGTTCTCATCCAGGCACACTGTAGGCACATCGAAACATCCAGATGAATATCTGTCAAATGGAAGTGAATTGGAGCATAGACATTCCCACTTCTTCCCCAGTCTGGCTGGGGTTTGGGGAGAGGCGGGGTAGGGCCTGTTTTTATTTGCTGTCGCTTTGGTTTGATTTTCACCATATCGACTTCCCTGGAAGGGAAGGGGCCCCTCAGGTGAATGGCGAGGAACCCCAGATCAGGCCTGGCTTATATTCTCATAACTTTCTCATATTACCAGCTCTGGATACCACCGCACAGGCCACCTCATTGTGTAAAAAAGTCCCCCCAGATTCCTGCTGGACCGTGCGACCATCCTAACTTCCCCCAAAACAAATCCCCCAAGCATAACCGCCAGGCATTCCCTAAAGTGAGTGACCCTCAGGCACACAAGAGGTGCACCAGAAGCAAAAAATAATAGACTGCCTTCATTCTGCCTGAGGCCCGCGATGCAACGCCATAAAGCATATGATTTAGGATATTAAATGCCGCTGGTGATGAGAACGTCGTGTAAGATTTGCTTTGCGACGTCTTTCTTCTCAAAGTGTCATTAAAAATGATTTATAGGGGAGCCTGAATCTAAGAAACAACACGATTAGAACTGAGGGTTGGGGAGATCGGGTTTCCCAGGCAGTCTTGCCATGCTGTCCCAGGGAAGAAAAGCCTGCGAGCGGGACTGCAACCAAGTGTTTCAAAGTCGAGTGCACGCGTGCAGAAGGAACACGGGCTCCCTGCTGAGGGGAAAACAATGAAGCCTTGTGGGACACTGTAAAGTGCTTGTTTCAAAAGGTGAGTTCCAGAGGGCCAACCTGGAGGAGGCTTCTTTGCAGAAGCCTGGGGAAGTGAGGTTTCACCCAGGACCACACTGGCCACTCTTCAACCTGGACTTGATATGCTACTGTCACCTTTTTACATAATAAGAACGTAAAGGCCTCATGTGTCGTTTATCTTTATTACGTGCCTGGCACTTGGCACAGCAACCCTAGGAAATCAAACGTTATTGTTATCATTCCTATTTCACAGATGAGAAAACCGAGACCCAGAGAGGTGAAGTATCCCTCACAGTTGCATAGAGGATTCTAACACAGGCAGCCACACTCCAGAACCCAGACGCTTAACTTTTCCTATCCACAGAGTTGTAACTTCTAATTTAAAGCTACGCCAAATATCCCTTTTGCTTCACTTTGTCCATATCTCTGTCTCCCCAAAAGCTGCCATTAAGTAAGCACCAACTATGGGCTGCTCCCCTGGGGGCTTGCTCTATGTTTTGCATGATCTTCATTACCATTCTGCCAAACTGGAGGCGCCCTTGACCCTATTCAACTGAAACTTGAGGAGTAAAGTCCCACATTGAATAAGCAGCTAAGCAGGGAATAAAATCAAGTTAGCCTGATTCCAAAGGAAACCGGTTTGCCTGGAGGCTGTGTTATGCAAAACGTCACAAGGTGTCATTTTGGGGCCTGAGAGTTAGTATGCTTCTTATAGATCAGAGTCTTCTGATCTGTAAGAAATCTCTAAGAAATCATGGCAGGGTTTAGAAGAGTGGGTTCGGGGCTGGGAGACCCTCTGCAGCCTGTCTACTTTGAGCTCTGCGTTGCCTCTGCCTGGTGGACCAGAAAGGTTGGGCTTCTCTGGTTGGGCTAGTTCTTTGAGGACAACCTCCACTATCTCACAATTATGGTTTTATTGCTGTTGTTACTATGGTATGTTAGAGCAATTTTCCCTTATAGAAGTCTCCATAAATGTTTGCTGGATGAGCCAAATGAAGAGAGATTATGAAAGAAGGAAACATTTGAAGCAAGGAAAGAGAAAAAGAGGAGAAAAGCAATTCATCCAAAATTGCAAATCAGAGAAACGGCCACAGACTTGTTTTGTGTTATCCGTTTGCATCAGTCACGTTAAGTGCATCATTACAGTAACATAAGTTACTGCAGCAACAAATAGCCCTCACATTTTAGGAGCATAAATAACATTTACTTTTTGCTCTTCTAACATGTTCACTGTGTTTCTGCCGGTGGTGGGGTCAGTGGTGGTTCCTTTGCTGGTTTATTACAGTATCTCAAGAATTGAGGCAGAGTTCTTATCACTTCAAGTGCTCCCATTGTAACTGAGGCAATGAGAAGATTCTGGAGGGGATGCTGCATTGGTTTTTATAGTTTCCACCTGGCAGTGATGGGACATTTCACTGGCCACAATGAGTCACAAGACCGTGCCCAACTTCAAGGTCACATCCATCTTGTTCCTGGGCAGGGTCACCTCCAGAAATATTTGGCAAATGGCACCAGTGAGAACCACAGAGTTGACGCAGTTCTTGGTGGTGGTGGTGGAGTTGCTAAGCCGTGTCCAACTCATGCAACCCCCTGGACTGTATGTAGCCTGCCAGGCTCCTCTGTTAGTGAATTCTCCAGGCAAGAATACTGGAGTGGGTTCTCATTTCCTTCTCTAGGGGTGATCTTCCCAGCCCAGGGGTCAAACTCAGGTCTCCTGCACTGCAGGCAGTTTCTTTACCAATGGAGCTACAAGGGAAGTAGTGAAGGGCAAACACTTTGTAACCAGATTATTTCTATGAGTTCAGAGATCTAAGAACTGGGGAGTCTGGCAGCACTGACCCAAGCTATGGTGGCCCTTAGAAGAGGCACACATGCTCCACGTTGCTGCTGGCCCCACCTGGCCCACTTCACTCATTTTGGTTAGGTGCCTGGCTCCTGGGAGCATTTGGCGTGCAGACGTCTGGTTTGGAAGGATGAAAAGCGCCGCTCTGAACTCACTCTGGCATTTCATTCCCATCACCAGATGCCCTTATGATCTACTCCCATCCCAGAGATAAATAACGCTAATACCCTGGAGGTGCCTTGCACAGTCCAGGGATAAGACGGGCGGGCTGCAGTGCTCAGGCTTGTTGGCAACAGTGGGATTGCCTAAGCCTGTGAAGGGCGTGTCCAGGGGATTCATGAAGTTGGTGGAGGGAGTGTGAGTCTATAGGAGGAACTGCAGAGCCCACGCCTCTGGTGAGCGGATGTCCAGCTAGTGGAAGCTAAGGCAGGCAGCTGCTTCTCCTGGGAACCTCCTGTTTCCTTTGAGCTGCTGCTGCCCATACAACTCCTCTGGGTTCCCCGCAGCCCCATGTGAAAGAGGTGTGAGAACCTTTCTGTGCAGTCAGCAGCTTGGGGTTGAGCCAAGTGTTGTGTTCCCACCCAGTAGGGGTAGAGGGACTACGGTGGGAAGATGTAAGGTTGTACTCAGCAAGAGAGTACATCAGTCAGCGTTGTTGTGGTTGCTGCTCCTCAGTCGTGTCTGACTCTGTGACTCCATGCACCGCAGTCTGCAGGCTTCCCTGTCCTTCACCATCTCCCAGAGCTTGCAAAATCTCATGTCCATCAAGTTGGTGATGCCATCCAACCATTTTGTCCTCTGTCATCCCCTTCTCCTCCTGCTTTCAGTCTTTCCCAGCATCAGGGTCTTTTCCTATGAGTCAGCTCTTCACATGAGGTGGCCAAAGTATTGGAGCTACACCTTCATCATCAGTCCTTCCAATGAATATTCACAATTGATTTCCTTTAGGATTGACTGGTTTGATCTCCCTGCGGTGCAAAGGACTCTCAAGAGTCTTCTCCAGCACTACAGTTCAAAAGCATCAATTCTTTGGCGCTCAGCCTTCTTTATGGTCCAACTCTCACATCCATACATGACTACTGGAAAAACCATAGCTTTGACTAGACGGAACTTTGTTGGCAAAGTAATATCTCTGCTTTTTAATATGATGTCTAGGTTGGTCACTACTTTTCTTCCAAGGAGCAAGTGTCTTTTAATTTCATGGCTGCAGTCACCATCTGCAGTGACTTGTAGGTTAGATTATGTTGCAGTAACAAACAACCTCAGAATCTCAGTGACTGAAAACAACTAGAGATTATTCTCACACACTACTTTCACTCACTTGACATACGGATCTTGGATCAGCAGGACCCAAGCCACCTTGGCTCCACTTATTGTAGCCACTTATGGTAGGATAATGAATTACCCATCATCTTCAAAATTGTCAATCTCCCTCCTAAAGTCAGAGAGCTCTGGAGGGTGCCAAACAGTTAATCAAATCTCCTGTCCAGAAGTGACACATCTCTTCTCCCCTTCTTATGCCCCACTCAGATACTGGGGGGCCAGGAAATGCAGAGATTCAGATATATTTGGTGAACAAATTTGTGAATGACCACCACATTGGGAGGAGAGGCTATTGCTTTAATAATCACTACTACTAAAAAGACAGTATTAGACAAGGTCTTAATTCAATGCATCCATCATCAAGGCCACCAGGCCTCTGTACTTGGGGGGTCCAACTGTGAAGAACACCATTTCCTCTCCTCTTTGATATGCTTCTTCTCATCATGCAGGCTAACTGCCATCACCTTGTAGAAGGCCTTCCTGATCACTCTGTCTCAACTGATTTCTCTTTGCAACCACCTCCCACCCCATCCCCATCCCATGCATCACATTTGAAAATTTTTCTTTCTAATCCTCATCACTCTCTGGTCTATCTTTCAAAAAATTCATGTGTTTTTATATATATATATATATATATATAGTCTTTGTTCATTCTATCTCACGAGAATGCAAACACCATCAAGGCAGAAATGGGTGGTCTTCATGGCTATATTCCCATCATCTTGGGTAATGGCTAGAACATGGCAGGTGCTCAAAAAAGCCCTGTGGAATAAATTAGAAAAAAATACCTGCCCCCTAAATACACATGAATGAATGTAGGAACGACTGTGACTAACAGAACTCACACTTTTCTACTCCCCTCATTCACCTCGCCAGGCAAGCATTAGGATCAGTCCCATTCTGCAGAGCACTGAAACTCAAAGAAGCAAAATGGTTTACATGAAACCTGAACTAGAAAATGGCAAAGTCTGTATTTAAACCAGGGCTTGCTGAAGCTTCTGCCATTTCTGTTGGGCTGCCCTGGCCCTCAAAAGGCAGCTATTTATGAAGCCCCCAGGGTTTTAGGCCTGGGGTCAACTGCCAAGGTGAGGGGATAAATTCTAACCCATGGTCTTTGCCTTCTTTTCAACAGAATTCCTCTTTACTTGCCTAAGGTTTCAGCGATTCCATTTTTTTAGTATTTGCTATATGGATACTAGAAGGTTGAAAGGTGGACCTCTAGAAAGATACATCCACATCCTAACCCTCTCACAACCCGTGAGTGTGGCTTTATTTAGAAAAAAGGGTCTTTTCTCTTTTTCTGGTAGAGAAAGAGAAAACTAGGAAAGGGCAAACATTCAGAAACTAAATGAAGAAAGGAAAAAGTGATCAACTGGAACAAATGCTGAGAGGTTTGATTAAGATGAGGCAATGAGAACTGACGACAGATCTGATAGGATGTGGATGTTGGTAGAGGGGGGAAAGGGTCTTTACCAATGTAAGTAGGGCTTCCGTGTAGCTCAGTTGGTAAAGAATCTGCCTGCAGTGCAGGAAATCAGGGTTCAATTCCTGGGTCGGGAAGATCCCCCAGAGAAGGAAAAGGCAACCCACTCCAATATTCCTGTCTGGAGAATCCCATGGATGGAAGAGTCTGGCAGGCTACAGTCCATGGGGTCGTTAAGAGTTGGACACAACTTAACGACTAAACCACCACCACCACCAATGTAAGTAGGTTCAAGATCTTAAGGTGTGGACTTTGCTGGTGGTGCAGTGGTTAAGATCCTACACTTCCACTGCAAGGGAGTGGGTTCAGTCCCTGGTTAGGCAACTAAGGTCCTGCATGCCATGCGGCATGGCCAAAAAATAAAATATAAAATAATAAATGTTTTTAAAGAAAAGAAAATTTAAAAAAATATCTCAAGGTGGATTCATCCTGGATTACCCAGGTGGACCCTAACCTCAAGGACAAGTGTCCTTAGAAGAGAAGGATGAGAAGAAGATGAAGACACAGACACAGAGGAAGATGGAGGCAGAGGTTAGGGTTACATAGCCATGAGCCAAGGAAGCCAGCAGCCACCAGGAGCTGGAGGAGGCCAGCAAGCCTTCTCCTCTAGAGCCTTTGGAGGGAATCCAGCCCTGCTGACACCGTGATTTTGGACTTCTGGCCTCCAAACTAAGAGAGAATAAATTTCTGTTAGTTTAAATTAAAGCCACCAAATTTGTGGTTATTTGTTACAGCAGTCACAGGAAATTAATACAGGTTCATATCTCAGACACGATAAAGCTGTATAATTTGGACACTGGATTGTATTCATTAGAAATATCAGAGCTCCAGTCCTTTGCCCATGTCCTCAGGTGCCCCTTGCCCCATGCTCACTCATGTTTTGTTGTCCTGTGCCTCCATCCAAGACCATGGTCAGGCAACTTCATAACAGACCTGGTACTGACTATGACAAAGCCCTTTGTAACCTTCCCTGCAGTTCACACATACTCCCTCCCAGGTATCTGTGTTCTGTTGGAGTCTAGCACTAGACCCACAGTTTGAATCCCAGCTCTTCTGTTCACGGAGTCTTGGTTTCCTTTTCTGTAAAATGAACTCAATCTTAACTTCATGGAGTTGCGATTAGGCTTCAGTGGGCAAGTGTATTTAAAGCTCTAAGCAGAGTACTGGCATACAATGCATGCTTGCAATTATTGCTATTATGGGACCAATTTGAGAAATATAATTATTGGAGAGCTATGTGAACTCATCCGGCTCAAGTGAGTTTAATAAACTCTGCTGAGATGCTGTGGGGATGCATGGCGAGGTAGGATGCTGCATGTGCTCTGGAAGAAATGACTGAGATGCTCATCATAAAGTAATTACACTGGGTTAAATGGTTTGGCTTAAGGAAGGGCAAGAGCCCTGCCAAAATGGCCAAAGAGACTGTCTAGGGGGAAAAATCTGGGTTAGAGTCCAGTTCAGTAAAAAGGAAAAGGCCACATCTTAGATTAAACCCCGTAAGAAGCATATAGAGAGTAAAAGTACTTCCATATTTCTGTTCAACAAACCAGATGGCAAGAAATGTAAAATCAAGCTTATTAGGAGAAGACAGAAGAAACACATTTAAATGACTGTTTTCATCTATGCACAGCATGACATTGATGAAAATGCGAATTACAGTTGTTAAAAGGAGAATCTTTCACCAAGAGATGTCTTCGGTTACACGGTTCAACATTCTTCTTTTGGTCTAACACTAGAAGCAGGTCCATGTGACATGTCAGTGTCTCGATCAGTCTTTGAAAATTAATGGTCGAATCAAAGGCTGTCAGAAGGCCCTCTTCTCCTCTTGGCCTTTAAAAGAGATATATTAATTTGCACATCACGTCATTCCCTGGCATTCCAGCTGCCATCTACCATCTCCCGTGGAAAAAGAATTCTCCAGAATGCCCACAAGTGTGAGCATCACTGTCATTTCTCATTGGGTTTTGTTTGTTTCGGGCAGTACATGTCCAGGCTGTGTGATATGGATTCAGTGCCTTCTCATTAATAAAGCCAGCCTTCAGCATGTGGCCGCTTCCTTTCTCGCCATCCTCGGCACTATTCAAAGATGCTTTCCACTCCTCTGATTGGTTCACATCGACCCTCCAACCTCATTAACCTGAATCCCGTCTCTCTTCTCCCCAAGGGGAGGAGAAGCACGCCAGCCCTTCATCTTCCCCATTCCTCTTCCTCTCCACAGGCTGGGACAAACTCTCTGGAGAAATTCTCTTGTGTCAGGCATTGCAATCACCAGTTTCCTCAAGCAGAGTTCTGCCTGAGAGGATGGGGGTGTGTTTTTCATTTGAAATGAGTCCACATCTGGGACTCACTTAACTTGATTTGGGAAGTCCTGTGTTTCTGATCCAAAAAAACAAAACAAAATTTTCTTTTGGTGAAAATAAGCCTGATTTTTTTTTTCCCTTTCAGTGTGGATTGATTTGTCTTCCTTTAGATTTAGCTTAGAAGGAAAGAAAGAAGAGAAGAAGAGAGAGAGAGAGCAATGAACACTGAATCGACTTGGCTTAAGGACTGCCTTTCCTTGCTGGCCTCTGAGGCCTTACGTCTGTGGACTGATTGAATTATCCACTTCCATTGAAAGGGAGAAGGCAAGGATGGAATCCTCTTCCTGATTGCTGTCCCTTTGGGTTTCCTGCCCAGAAAAAAGTGGTGCAGGATGAAGGGAAGGCTATTAGAAACCACAAAGAAGAAAAATCATCTTGTGTATTGGCTAGCCTGAATTACCAGGGTATATATTCCGAACTTTATTCCATAGCAACTGAAGAGCCCTGGAGGATATCTGGATATCAAAAACATGCAATGAGCCCCACCCCCTAATGCATCTCTTTACTAAGATGTATAGATGATGCACCCAATATGAGAGAATCCAAGTGTGAAAATCAAACGCATGTGGGGGATGTGAAATGACATGATGATGATTTAACATAAAAACAAAATCATTTTCCCCCACGAGAATAACTGTAATTTAAAAAGTTAGCTAAACCCTCTACTTAAATTTTTATCTAATTTACAAAGAATGAGTGCTATGTATTTTTTCACTATAGTTTCTAATGTCTACATCCTCTACTTAAATTTTCATTTAAATTTCCAAAGAAATGGGGCTTCCCAGGTATCTCAGTGGTAAAGAACCTGCCTGCCAATGCAGGAAACATGGGTTCTATCCCTGGGTTGAGAATATCCCACATGCCAGGGAGCAACTAAGCCTGTGTGCCACAACTATTAAGCTTGTGCCCGACAGACCGTGCTGTGCAACAAAGCAAGCCACAGCAATGAGAGGCCTGCACATCGCAACGAGACAGCAACTGCTGCTTGCCACAACTAGAGAAAAGCCTGAGCTGCAATAAGACCTAGCACAGCCCCCAAATAAAGGAATTAAAAAAAAATTTTTCCAAAAAAAGAGTGACACATGTTCTTTTAATGTAGTGGTTCAGCTGGTAAAGAATCTGCCTGCAATGCAGGAGACCTGGGTTCAATCTCTGGGATGGGAAGATCTCCTTGAGAAGGGAATAGCTACCAGCTCCAGTATTCTGGCCTGAAGAATTTCATGGACTCTATAGTCCACAGGGTCCCAAAGAGTCAAGACAGGACTGAGCAACTTTCACAAAGCCCTTACTTAAAATTTTAATTTTCCAAAAATATGGATAGTTTTTAAAGAAATTCGCCTAAAGTGGACATGTACCTGTAACTCTCAGCAACTAACTTTCAATTAAAAAAAACACACACACACAGAAATATCATACATGTGAGAAAAAGACAGACACACAGACACACAAAGACACACACAAAGGCACACATACACATTCTAGGTATAATCTGCCAAAACTGTGCTTGTCAAACTTCCCACGACCCAAAAAATCATAGATAACTTTTAAGTATGATATTTATGTATTACTGTAGCACACGATAATTATTTACTTTTTTAAAAATTAAGACTGTGTAAGCACAGCAAAGGGGGGAAGTCTGGAAATACACTACAAGTTCTGGCCTCAGCCAAATCTGTGTTCAAATCACTGTTGTATCAGTGACTACCTCTATAATCTAGAAAAAGTTAATCAATCTCATACAGATAATAACATCTACTTTATGGGCCTTTCCAAGGGTGAAATGAGCTAAGATACTTACCACAATAACTGCTGCTTGATACATTTTAAAAAATGATTATTTCAGAATCAGAATTATGATTAAACATTATGAAATAAAATAACGTATTTAAGCATTTAGTAGAATTCCTGGAACTCAACAAATATTCAATAATTTTTAAGGACCTGGCCAAAGAAATAATCAACCCAGACATTCTTGAGTATGTTTAATGGAAAACAAGGGTGACATCAGCAGAAGCCTATAATTAGGACAGGAAATAGCAGTCTTTAAGCTTCTCACCAAGAGAACTGAATTTGACTTTTGTGGCAGAACCAAAAATTCAAACTGAGTTAAATCAGCTTTGGGAAGAAAATCAACCAGATACCATCTCATAAAGACTCTCCAAACGCTTTTAGCTAACATTTGTTAAATGCTTAACGTATATCTGGCTGTGGTTCCAAGCTCTTGATGTGTATTAACTCGGTTAACGCTCACAAAAGCCCTATGACGCAGGTACTGTTATTAGCCAATTTTACTGGTGAGAACGCCAGAAAACACAAAAAAGGTCAGTTACTTTTCTGAGACCACACTTAGCAAGAGTGCTAGAACGGGCCCAGGAACCTGAGTTTAAACATGACCTTTACTTCCTCTCACATATCTTCTCTATGACAGATTCCAGCCAAAGAAAGCCCTCTATCTAAAGATAAAAGACGCAAATATGGTAAATCGGCATTCTAAGTAACGGAAAGAAAGAAAAAGAAATGAGAACTTACCTGGGAAGCCATTGTGGAAACGCTGGTTGGAAGCACCGGCGTAAGCATCTGTCAGAGTGGCCAACAGGAATGCTGCATACTGAATTGTGATCAGAAGGGTCCAATAGGAATGCTCCATACTGAATGGTAATCTAAAAACGTCCAATAGGAGTGCTGCATACTACCTAGGTCAAATCAAACCAATTGAATGAGCTCAAATATCTGTTGTTAAAATGGCCTCCCTGGCTCAGTGGTAAAGAATCTGCCTGCAGTGTGGGTGGGGCTTGGGGGGGTGTTTCAATTCTTGGGTGGGGAAGATCTCTTCGGAAAGCAAATGGCAACCTGTTCCAATATTCTTTCCTGGGAAACGCTCCTGGAGTTTGTAATTTGAAAACTTTTTCAACTATGTAATTGAATTTTGACAAGTGCTTTTGAAAGAGAAGTCTAGGTTACCATAAGAGTGTAAATATCTGGATGTGATATTCAAAATATTTAACAACCAGTATAGGCTACCAACAGCTTCCCTGGTGGCTGAGTGGTAAAGAATCTGCCTGCTAATGCAGGAGAAGTGGTTTCAGATCCCTGGGTCAGGACGATCCCCTGGAGAAGGAAATAACCCATTTCAGTGTTCTTACCTGGGAAATCCTATGGACTTAACAGAGGAGTCTGGAGGGCTACAGTTCGTGTGCGGGGAGTCAGACACCACTTAGCACACAACTTAGCAACTAAACAACAACAACATTGCCTACCAACGGTTATGACTGGTACAGGGCGTAAATAACTCATATGCCGGGTCAGAGGAGGTCCCTTTCGGGTAGGACTAAGCTGGGCAGCAGAGGAAGCAGGGAAGTCTCTTGAGAAAGTGAGTTTAATTTTTGTTTGTTTGTTTAGTCCCAAAGTTGTGTCTGACTCTTTGTAACCCCACAGACTACAGCCTACCAGGTTCGTCTGTCCATGGGATTTGCCAGGCAAGAATACTGGAGTGGGGTGCCATTCCCTTCTCCAGGGTATCTTCCCAACCCAGGGATCGAACCTGTGTCTCTTGCCGGTGATTCCTGCATTGCAGGTGGATTCTTTACCTCTGAGGCACCAGGGAAGCCTTTTATTTTGATGTAATTGTGGAGTCACATATGGTTGGGAGAAATAAGACAGAAAAAGCCTGTGTACACGTCACCTGGTTTTCCTCAATGGTGACATCTTTCAAAACTACAGTACAGATCACCACCAGGGAGCTTAAATATTTTTGAAAATATTAACCCGAGTTTTGAGTAAGTTCCGCATGATCACAGAATGGAAGTTAGAGTTTAGAAAACGGGGGGAAAGTGAGTCTTCTTTCCTCTGTGTCTTCACACACACATTTCTTTCTGGAGTCATATATTGTTACAGCAGCTTGCATGTCCTTTCTAAAAATTTGATAAATTTGAAAACATTATAATCTTGCCTGTGTGTGTATTTTTCCATTGTACAGCATACTATATCTATATTTGTGCACCATGCTTATTTTGTGTAATATCTTGGTTGAGGACCAGTGTCACCTTATGGCTCATGAGGATGTTTCTCATCTCCTGTGACAAACTCCCATGGCTGCACATCGACTCCTTACTGCATAGACCTGCCTGATGGAGTGAAGCTAGTTTCCTCCCAGGGTCTAGAGAAGTCACCATGGGACCTACTGATGTTCTCAAAATCCTACATTCATTCCCCAGTCCCTCTTCAGGACTTTCCCCAGCTCCTGCAGGTCTTCTCGAACAGACAAGGCAAGGCAAAAAAGGAGGGATAGGAGATAGCTATTCTTGATTTTTTTTTTTTTTGCTCCAATTTTCAAGAGACAGCAAGATGGAAAAATGTGCCTCTGATTATGACCCCTCTGTGCTTCCTAAAAGCTTCTTTCTGAACTTTTAAGTCTCCTCAAATTTCAAGTCCTCTCTTTTTCTTTCCTCTGTTCGTTTTTCCTCTATTTAAACTAATCTAAAAAGCTATAAAAAGCCTCCGACACTATAAATTCCCCTGTAAACCTTGGTTTTATAGGTTTAATTGCCCCTTTTTACAACACTGTGTGCCTGGGTCCTGAAACACTTCAGTTTTGCAAGGCAAGTTCAAATTCATAGCAAGAGTCTGGGCCACCCCATGATGGGGTTTTGAACTCTGGGAGCCCACGAGGCACCTGGTTCTGGTCTTGGCTGAACAGTTTCTTTGCAGGCAGCTCCAAGTTGCCCCCGTTACCCAAAGGAGGCTTGTTCTTAAGTGAGAAAGTTGCCCCCTCCATAGAGAATGCCAGGTCCTCTGAAGTCCCCTGAGGGCCCAGAATTGGTTCTCGTTGGAGAGAACTCTTATAAAAGCAACATCAATAAACAGAATATTTACTATAGCCACACAAGCAATCACTATTAATCGAGTGCTAGTAAGTGCGCAAATGTCTTTTATGAGGGTAACCCTTACTACAGCTCTGGAGGTGGGGACCAGCATTACTGCATGAGTTACATAAGAAGACATCTAGGATCAGAGCTGGAAGTCATTTGCCTGAGCTCACACCACAGGCAATGAGAAACTGCCATTCCTGTACAGTCTCTAAGTCACGTCTGACTCTTTGTGTCCCCATGGACTATAGCACACCAGGTTCCTCTGTCTTCCACTATCTCCTGGAGTTCGCTCAATTTCACGTCCATCGAAGAGGGAGGCACTGATCTTAAACACAAAATTTAAGGGACACCAAAAACCTGATAAGCAAATAATAGTTTAATGTGATATTTTAACAAAATGAAACTGACAAACTATGTCCTGTAGACTGCCCGCCAGATTTTGTAAATAAAGTTTTATTGAACCAGGGCCAGGATTATGGTGAGTCAAATGAGGCTGAGTTGTACATGAGTAGGGTTGGATCTGGTCTTTACTTAAACTTTTGAAATTTTTTCACTGTGGGTCCTTGGTATTCATTTTGATTTTTGAAATACTGCATTAAAATATTATTTATCTCCATGATGGCTTTTTTTTTTTTGACATTACCTTAAATTTCACACCCAGGGTGAGTGCCTTGCTTGCCTTACTCTAGTCCCAGCTCTGTTACACAGTGAGAAGCACTGATCCCAGCGTGGCAGTCTGTTCATCCAGGTAACTTTCAAGGTTATTAGGTGTTGTGGCCAGGATGTCACAGCTTCTCTCTAGTGTAGTCACGGCTGCTTTGAGCAGTGGCACTAAGTTGGAGCAAGTGTTCCCTGTAGACTTCACCTGCTCAGGCCAGAGAGGGCCAGTCTCCAGAATCAAACTGCCTCGGGAATACCCAGAGACCTTCAATGTCAACTGCCCTAATTTTCCCTTGTAACTCTGTGTACTCATCAATACCTTCAATCCTGAAGGGGGAGGTGAAAAGACCTTCAAAATAAACTTTCCCATCTCTTATACTGGCAGGGTCCATATTTTAGATATGTTTGCATTTTTCCCTTCTGTCATTTATTATATTCCACATAGGAGCCAGGAGCCCTGGATTTCAGTTCTAGAGTGGCTGTTGATTTCTCCTGGCCTCATCTGTCAGCTTCCCTTGTCCAGCCCATGCTGGTCCTGTTCTGGGCCCTCATACATTGTGCCCCTTCCTGCCCTTCAATCTTTACATAGACCATTCCCTTGACCTTGAATGCCTCCACTCCATCACCTGGCTCCCTCCCTTGCACACTTCTGTTCATGCATCTCCCCCTCAGAAAGGCCTTTCTGAAAGGCTCCCCACTGTACCCCACACAGAGTCCCCCTGGCCCCTTCAACTTCTTCTTTGCTGCCCTGAGCATCCTGATACAAATTTACTTCATTCTTTATTATGGTTGATCTAATCTCTGCATTTCCTACTGGCCAGTAAGCTCCAAGGGGGCAGCTCCAGGGTCAGATTTGTTTATCACCTCCTCGCCACTGCCCATCAACGACCTGGAGCCCAGCTGGAACTCAATAAACACATGTTAACTGAACAAGTGACTCTATGGCCTGTGATAGTGCTCTTAACCTCCCTGAGCTATAGGATCCCACATATAGAATGAGTGTCATTTGATTTCAAAGGGTCTCTAACATTCAACTGCAAGTCTGTGATACCATCAGGGACCTAGTTAGGGAGGACACAGTACACTGGAGTCTGTCCAAGGCCTGGGGCTCCCATGGTTCGTGTGAGATGAGATGCATTCTTACTGACCACTGAGCCAGGGAAATGGAGACCGGTCTGGTCTTTTCATCTCAGTTAAGAGATTGGAATCTCCAACAATACCAGAGATTATCCACCCTCCCTGATTAGTCTGCCTCAGACCTGGGGGCCAAGAAAACAGCTTGAATATTATCCAAATCCATAGAGGCTTCCCTGGGAGTCACTTTCCAACTCAGAGCTTCATCCTGCTTTGGGAAAGAGGATGATATTATTACTAGGAATTAAAGGCATCGAATGATAAGCACTGACATACATGAATGGCTGGAAATTAACTCTGTTCATGTTTAACAATATTTCAATATGGAGTCACCTAGACTGGTAGGCTGAAGGCTCACAAACACTTATGAGCAAAGCTAGTTTGTGAGGGGCAGAACACAGGACTCTGGCAACACTGGGTGAAAGGCTTTGATGTTGGGCCTGGGTCCCCCAAGACTCTCTTCCTGCCCTGTCTGTATTTCAGTGGGAAAGAACAAACATACAGGGACTTCCGTGGTGGTCCAGTGGCTAAAGACTCTGAGCTCCCGATGCAGGGGGCCCAGGTTCAATCCCTGGTCAGGGAACTAGATCTCACCTGCTGCAACTAAGGCCCAATGCAACCAAATAAATAATTAAATATTGAAAAACAAACATACACCCCCAAACACTCTGGTTTAGTGTGTAAGGAGGCAAATGGCTACTGGGGACCCAAGTCTCACTCAGGCCTTCTTAAAGACTTTGGTTAGGACTTTTTTACCTTCTCCTGACCTCCCACCTGGCACCATTTGTGAAGTGCTTTGGAAGGTCTATGGGCTTCCCTGATAGCTCAGTTGGTAAAGAATCCACCTGCAGTGCAGGAGACCCCAGTTCGATTCCTGGGTCAGGAAGATCCCCCTGGAAAAGGCATAGGCTACCCACTCCAGTATTCTTGGGCTTCCCTTGTGGCTCAGCTGGTAAAGAATCCACCTGTAATGCGGGAGACTTGGGTTTGATCCCTGGGTTGGGAAGATCCCCTGGAGAAGGGAAAGACTACCCATTCCAGTATTCTGGCCTGGAGAATCCATGGAGTATATAGTCCATGGGGTTGCAAAGACTTGGACACGACTGAGTGACTTTCACTTTGGGAGGTCTATGGAAGAAATTCTATAGTATTTCTCTGTAAGCTTAACCAAGATGCTAATTCTTATTTTACCTTTAGAGCTGAGGTATCATTCTAATCAGACGCCAAGACTTGTTCTTATGCCAGAATACAGACCTGGGGATATCTCTTGTTTTAATTTACTTTTTAATTGGAGTATCATTGCTTTACAATGTTGTGTTAGTTTCTGCTGAACAGGATTGTGAATCAGCTGGATGTATACATATATACTCTTTCTCTTGAACCTCCCTTCTACTCTCCCTGCCCACCCTTCCAGGTCATCACAGAGTGAGGATACCTTTTAAATACCACTTGGGAGTTCCCCATTGCCTCCTCTACAGAAGACGGCCAACATGGCTTTCATGCTAGGGTCCTGTGACTCACAAGTGGGTGAAAGTAGGCAGCCTTGGGTTGAATTCTGGTTGTGCTGCTTATTGATCCACAACTGGTTCCTTATGTCTCAGAGTCTGTTTCTTCAGCTACCTGGCAAGCATGATGATGACAACTGCACCTGCATCCCAACGTCTGCTGTGAGAGTTAGGGCAGTTGCTGGGTGTTGGGACCTGGCCCCTGATTAACACACATCAGCCCTTATAATTGCTATTTTCCACTGTCTGTTTCTTATTTTCATGCTCTGCTACTATTTTCTTCCTTTCCTTCCTGAGACCCCCACGCCCATCCCATATGCCTATATCCCCGATGACTCCATTCCTACCCAAGAGCCGAAACCTCCCCCCAGAGTGCATCTCCTTATTCTGTAAACCCTTCCTGACGTCTCAAAACCCAGGTCTGAGACTGCAGTGAGGAATAAGCAACATGGCACTTGTTCAAGCACCTGGCGTGTATTAGGAGCTTAATAAATGTTTTGCTGAAACTGCTGCCTCTGAATTAAATGCCTTAAGAGAAATCTGTAGCTATAAAAGGTTGTATTTCCTGTGTCTTCCCACAGCATAAACCTCGATTTTGGAAATTCTGCAGTTAAAGATTTGTTTCTTTGGGAGGAGCAAATACAGGATTAAACACAAATGCTGGTTTATGCTCAATTCCTAAAGTTGCAAAGTATGTCAAGCTGTCTTTTGTCATTTGCACCCTCGTTAGTTTCTCCATTTCTCCTTAGAAGGAGCTGAGGTTCAACTTTTAAACTGTGGAATGTGGGGAAGGGGGAGGTAGGGCAATAGAGAACTGGGAAGTTGGTGAGGTGAGAGGGAGAGAAATCAGGAGGCTATAAAAATGTGCTGAAACATGAGGTAGGAAAGTCTTAAGAACAAATTTTCCCATTTCATAATATGGCGAAAATTTAACTCATGTGTTTGTTGAATGAATAACTGATTGCTTTCAAACTTATGTCTGTACTTTCAGATCAGCTTCCAACCTGGTGGTTAGACTTTTTTTTTTCCTGTGATTATGTCAACCTGTGCTCCTAGGTTTACTGTAAAGTTTGTCTTAATTCCATTTAAATTTCCCCATCTGATATAAGCCCCTGAGAGCAAGGGAGAATGTATGTCCTGTTCACTGTCATGAACTCAGCCTGTCACACAGTGACTGTCATGTATATAATTCAACTCAATATTTGCTGAATTCAACTCATTATGCCACGAACGTATGTTGGAGATCTCCACTTTAAAATTCAGGTCTTCTCCTGTATGCAACCTTTGTACCAGCTCTTCCAAATCAGCTCACCTTACCTATTGCATCTCAAGTCTAGCATCTGCTGGCTTGAAAGTGAATGATGCTTCTCAGCATATGTTTTCTGCCATGTCTTCAAAAACTTCTGCTTGTTCTTACAACTATCTTTCTGGTTCTACAAAGAATTTCATAAGTCGGGGCTCCTTTATTATTTGACATTTGATCTGACTTGTTCCATGAGTTTATAGTTGATGGGGGCTTTACATCTCATTTTTCTCCTCTCAGGAACAAGAATAGAGAGAGTAATGGAAGGCCCTGTTTAAACAGTTTTTTTTTTCTCCTGTTGCCCAGATCTCAGTAGGATCCACGTTCCCGCTCATCAACCCACTACCTTTTTTCCTTTTTTGGTACTTTGGCTGAGTTCTTTTCCAGCAAAGCTCTGAACACCTGACCAGGTAAGGATCTGGCAGGATGAGGTGGAATTTTGGCCAGGCTGTGAGTGGGGAACCAAGCTGCTACTACTTTAGAATTTGTTTATTCAGTGAACATTTATGGAACATCCACTGCCGGCCAGGACCTGGATTGCATTCTGGGGACAATGTATGAGGGAACTGGTTACAATCCCTGCCCTCCAAGAGCTTACTGTCTATGGGAGAAGCCAGAGAGTTAAACAAGCAATGAGACGGGCTTCCCAGGTGGTCCAGTGGCTAAGATTTTGTGCTCCCAATGCAGGGGACCTGGGTTCGATCCCTGGTCAGGGAACTAGATTCCACATGCTGCAGCTAAGACCTGGCACAGCCAAATAACTAAATTTGGGGAAAAAAAGAAAGAAGGTATGGTAATATATCATGATGAATGGGCTGGCTCAGGATCTTAGAGATCTCCTAATATACTGAGTGCCCACTGGGCACCAGGAATTGTATTCAGTACTTTGTGTATGTCTGTCTGTATGTATGTAGTTGATTTATAATGAACAGTATGCTTTACAGTTTCTCTGACTTAAGTTTTCTCATTTGTTAACTGAGGGTCCCCATGGGGCTTATGTCATAAAGTTGTTCCCAGAAATGAAAGAGTTTTCACTGTAAAGCGCTTAGAATAGAGCCTGGCACATTAGTGCAGCTGGCTCACCTAATTTATTGACACACAGTCCCATTTGACAGATGCAGAAACTGAGGCTCAGAGCACTTAAACTGCTAGCCTTGAGTTCGAGGGCATCTGAGAATACAGGAGCAATCTGGGAGATTTCCATGACCCACCTTTACATGATATAAGCCTGAGGGGATTCTCTGGGCTCACAATTTGTGTCCCAAGATCTAATTTCCTCAGATCAGACTTGTGGAAAACTACTACAGAACTCACGCTTCAGGGACTGTGGAAAAAGTCAAATCTAGTCCAAGGGGGAAAAAGTAACTAAACACAAGCTAATTTCAACACCACTTAGGTTTTCTTTTTCTTCTCCCCTCCTTCTCCTGAGCTCTCTTAACTTTGAAAAACCAGAAAACCCATTTACTAAGAATAGATTTGCTTCTATGATTTCTGGATAGAAGGTAGGTAGGAAATAGGAGAGAAATAAGTGATTCAGAGTCCCTGAACACAGTCATTTTTGGCCTGTGGTCTGCAGAGGATTTAACAGCTGTGAGAGAGACCGCAGACTCCAGCCAAACCTGAATCCTGCTTGCAGTTTGGCGAGACCGCAAGTGCAATTTATCTGAAAACACAGCAAGAATCCTCCTCTTCCTCCTGCCAACTGGGACCCCAGCAATGGAAATGTTGAGCACTGACCTGATCTTAACTGCACTTCCAATCATGCTCACCTTGCCACGAAAAGCAAACAAACAGGAAAATAAAAAGTCCGGTGCCTTCAGTTCCCCGATGACCCCTTCAGCTCTCCAACCGAACAAAATAACGAAACCCAACAAACTCAACTCTCTTACAGAAGCTCTGATTCCAAATAATGAAATAGAAGGGGCAAGAATAAATACCCAGCTTAGGAGAGGGGCTGTTATTAGGCAAAATATTACATCCATATGGTAGAATATTGAGCTCCTCCTGAACTGATCTTTAAAAAATGCTTCTGGTGTAATGTGAAGTTGTAAATAAAAAATTGGCAGAAACTTGGGTGAGGTCAACCACATAAAGAAAATAAATACAGATGGGGAAAAGCGACCAGAGGAATTATTCTGAATCATCCCTCCAGAACATTTGTCTTTGGGTGGGATGAGTCTTGGTGATGGCATTATTTATCACCAATTTGATGAACTTCACTGCCCGGCTCTTCTCCCAGCAAAAATATGCTGGGAGTAAATCCTTACAATCATAGAATCATTCCAATTCTTAACAGCATCTCAGTAATGATAGCTGACCTCTGGGAGTGGTCCAGGTAAGAAGTTCCTGTGAATGCTCCCCCTTTATCTTTACCCGGAACAACATATCTGACGCAAATTCGCGTGAGTTATGTTATCGTAATTGTATTTCCCAAAGTACAATTTACAGCTATGAATTCTGGGGGATGTTCCCTCCAAAAGAACAATCCAATTGGGAATCTGTCAATCACTGGACTGCCTACTGTTTTCCAGTCTTGAAGGCTCACTCATCAGGCACTGTGGTGATTAAGGCTCTGAGAAGTCCTGCATTAAAGCTTATTTACTTTGGTTTTGGTTGTTTTGTTTTGTTTTTAATATTTATTTATTTATTTATGTGGCTGCATCCAGTCTTAGTTGCAGCACACTGGATCTTCGATCTTAGCTGCAGACTGAGGGATCTTTAGTTGCAGCATTCAAACTCTGAGTTATGGCATGTGGGATCTAGTTCCCTACCCAGGGATGGAACCTCGGGTTCCCTGTATTGGGAACTTGGAGTCTTAGCCACTGGATCAGCAGGGAAGTCCCTTATTTACTTTGCTGAGACCAAATTTTCACAAATTCTTTGATCACACATTCTTTCATACCCTATCATCCCTATTGATCCTTTCCTGGGACTAGAGTTCCAGTGAATGACAATGGGAAATAAACTGTGTTAGACTGCAAAAGCGATCACAGTCTTTCTCTTTTCCCAGTATCCATGCTCTTTGTAGTGTGACTGTAGCATTTCCCAGCAAGCACTGGAGAGTATTTCCCCATCTTTGAATCTAGGCCGGCCTGGTGATTTGCTTTGAACAGTAAAGTATAACAGAAGCTGACAAGGTGGCAATTCTTGACCAAAGCTTCAGGAGGCCTTGCATGCCTTCATTTCCCTTGGAAAGCCACCACCGTCACGAGAGTGAGCCTGAGGAGGGTAAAGGACCACATGCAGGACTGGCAAGGAAGTCCCAGCAAAGTCCCCTGGGCCAGCCACCATCCCACCAACCCAGAAGCTGACTCACACATTTGTGAGTCCCCCACAGACCAGACGGAGGTGGCACAGTGGTAAAGAATCTGCCTGCCAATGCTGGAGACACAAGAGACGCAGGTTCGATCCATGGGTCGGAAATAAGGAAGTTGCTACCCACTCTGATATTATTACCTGGAAAATTTCCTGGACAGAGGAGCCGGGGGCTACAGTCCAGAGTCAGACACGACTGAGTGCATGTACACACACACACATACACACACAGACAGAGGCTGGAAGAACTACCCAGCTGAACTCAGCTCAAAAGTTGAGGGTGAGAAGAATTGAGAGCAGCACTGAAACATATACATTACGATATGTAAAACAGATAGCTAATGGGAAGTTGCTGTATTAAACAGCGAACCCAACCGGGTGCTCTGTGACAACCTAGAGGGGTAGATGGGGTGGGGAGGCATGGGAAAGAGGTTCAAGAGGCAGGGGATATATGTATACCTATGGCTGTTCACCTTGTTGTATGGCAGAAACCAACACCACATTGTAAAGCAATTATCCTCCAATTAAAAATAATTTTTTTTTAATAAAAAGAAAAACTGACCAGAAGAATCATAGACTAAGTAAACACTGGTTTCGGTGGTCACTGAGCCTGGGAGTAGTTTGTCATGCAGCAAAAGCTGACCTATACATATTCTATAATGGGGATCACCTTGGATTAAGGAAGGTAGATTTTTCTGAAAGTAAATAATATGCAACTTTTAGGACTTTGTTATAACAGAACCTAATTCTGTTACACATGTGTGTGTCAACCAGTCTGTAATAGAGTCTACTCTTAAGGACACATAGGTGGGGTGGGCCACATTCATGCTTTTTCTAGGAGAAAAAAAAAACCCTGTTTCCTATGTATGCCTGCCCACAGGGCTCCCTTCCTAATCCTCATTTCAATCAATAGTCTTCTTTTTTACATTCAGCTTCATGAGTTCCTGCAAGTCAATTCCCTGTCTTCCCAGATGGCAAATTCACACTGCTTCACCAGGGTAGCTTCGTAGAATGGGGAAAGGAGCAGAAGAGCATAAAACTGAGGATTTGCCAAGGGCAGGGCCTGAGGCTGGAGCCAGGGGTGGGAAAGGAGGCTGTCCAGAGCTGTGGGAAGCTGGAGTGAATAAGACAGAGGCAGCCAGTTGCTGAGAGATCTGGAAGGAAAGTTATGTGAACAGGCAAAGAAACTCCCGAATGAACTGGTGGTTGATGGAGTCAATCTCACACGCAGCCCTGCCATCTTGTAAAAAGCCTTTTATTTGTCCTTTTTTTTGTGAGAGCCCTGGGAAGTGATCATTAAAGGAACAGACCCAAGGCAGTCTGCGTAGATCTGGGGAGCCTGTGCCTGCCCCTGCCTGGCCTCCCTCCAGCCGGCACCCCCCACTTTTACAAGGGCCAACTGGGTTGCAAGGTTAAAGCCAGAGGGGACCAATTGGTGTTGTGGGGCTTTTTTTACAAAGTGCAAAGGATCAAAGTAATTAGCAAAGGGCGAGAGACCAGGCCTGTTAGAGAAAGAAGCCAGCCACCCAGCGCCTCCCAGCAGCATGGCTCAGCCTTTCCCAGGGCTGCCGTTAAAGCCTCCATGTGGCACAGGGGAATGACACATTGCAGACGCTCTGGGTGCTGGAAGGGACTCCTTTGGAACCAAATAGAAATTGAACCCAGAAGGATCCAACTCTGAGCCAGGAGAACGTTGTGGGGGTCGGTGGATATCTCCAGGTAGTCTGAAAGGAAGATGTGAGCCTTGAGTGAAAAGTTCTTGAGGATTCTCTCTGAGACATTCCATTGCTTCTTTCCTGTTTCAGATGGAAACTCACGTGGCCAGGGCGAGACTGGCTATGTGAGCACTTCCAAAGCTTATCAGCTGTGATCATGGCAGGGCAAGACTTATCGAGCAAGGCTTCATTCACAGAATTATTTTAAGTGGCCCATAGACAGGATTATAAATTATATAGACTCAGCAGACAGCTCCCTCCTTCCCTCCCTCCCTGCCTCCCTCTGCTCCTTCTTCCTTCCCTTCCTCCCTCTCTGATTCTACCAAGAAGAAAGTCTCTGTTTGGTGCTAGTATTCAGGGGTAAGCAAAGTAATGACCCCCCAAAGACATCCATGGTGGCAGAGAATGAGATGATTAGGGAGCATCACTGACTCAAGGGACATGAATTTGAGTAAACTCTGGGAGACAGTGGAGGACAGGGGAGCCTGGAGTGCTGCAGTCCATGGGGTCACAAAGAGTGGGACACGAATGAGTGACTGAACAAACAACAAAGATTTCACGCCTGTGAATATGTTACTTTTCCTGGTAAAAGGGACTTTGCAGGTATGATAAAGGTTAAGTCCTTTGCAATGGGGAGATTGTTCTAGATTTTCCAGGTGGACCAGTCTAATTCCATGAGTCGTTACAATCCAAGAACTTGCCTTGGCTGTTGAGAACCAGAAAGACGGTAGCATGATAAGGATCCAGGGGTCATGAAAATTAGGAGGACATGTGTGGGAACCAAACAGGCTTCCTGCAGGTAACAGTGGTCCCCAGCTGACAACCAGCAAACAGATGTAGATCTCAGTCCTATGGCCAGGTGGAACTGAAGGGGCAAGGAAGTGATTCTCCCCAGAGACTCCAGGAAAGAACAGAGTCCGGCCCCACCCAAGACTTGTGACCAGCAGATCTGTAATATAAACATTGTTTTAATGAACATGCACCCATTTTTCCCAAATGAAAGAGAGAGTGAGAGCCAGTATGAGTGAGAAAGTTCCTCCCACTCAAAGCTCCAGGAACCTTTAAATTGTAATTCCCAGCTAGGATTTTATTTTTTTTTAACAGAGCCGCATGGCTTACGGGATCTTAGTTCCCTAACCAGAGACTGAACCTGTACCTCCTGTAGCAAGCCCAGAGTCTTAACCACTGGACTGCCAGGGAAGTACCCCCAGCGAGGATTTTGTACCATCGTAAGGAGTTCATTGTTTTTGTTCCTAGACTTCATTTTGGTTCGTGGTAATGGTTTTATATTTATGGTACTGATTTCAATTTTCTTGTTCTGGGGTAAATTTGTTTAAGTTAAGAAAAATAAATCACCTTTAAAAAATATTAGTAAGTAACAATGCAGATTTTATGAACTGATTGTTTAGTCGCTCAGCCATGCCCGACTCTTTTGTGACCCTATGGATTGTAGCCCACCAGGCTCCTCTGTCCATGTGACTTACCAGGCAAGAGTACTGAAATGGGTTCCCATTTCCTTCTCAAGGGGATCTTCCTGATCCAAAGATCGAACCCATATCTCTTCTGTCTCCTGCACTCACAGGCAGATTCTTTACCAATGAGTCTCCATGAATTGACTAGTGGTATTTAAATATCTGAAAATTGGGAAATACCAGTTCAGAATTTTCTGAAGAACCCCTTGGGAGTTCAGAAAACTGACAGGTAATTCTGCATGTGATTTGCATATATTTGCATCATTATATTGACCCACACAAGGGCCAGTGAGAGGCAGGGCAAGACGTCCTCCGTGTTCTTTCAGAGACTATGCTCAGTGATCACTTATCTCTCAGCTGGCCCTTGGTACTGGGACCAGAAGGAATAAAGTGTCCCGAGCAGCCAACCAGGTAAGGCTTTGTAGCATGGGTTAACAACCTGACTTTGGGACCAATCAGCACTGGCTTTGAACCTTGGCTCTGCCCCTTAACATTGTATGACTTGGGCCAAATACTTGACCTCTGAGCTTAATCTCCCTATCTATAAGAAAGAACCAGTGAGAAAGCTCTCAAGAGATGAAGTAAGGATTTAAGATGGTACTATTTTTAAGGAGCCCAGGTCATAATGTATAGTAAGCAATATCATCCGTTGTTATTATTATTCTTAGCTGCCCTGCCAGTGGCCAGCCCCTTCGCTCATTGCTTGCGATCCCGGCCTCTGGCTTCCCTGAGGGGTGTTCTGGGCAAGGCTGGGCAGACAGTCTCCAGGCACGCCAGGCTTGGGCTGGTCTCTGTCACCCTGACATGCAGAGAAAAGCAGAAGGAAGCAATCTTGCCGGGCCCCATGAGGCTGGGTGGCCAAGGCTGCCTGCAGACTCTCTTTCCCCTTCACACAGAAGCTCTGGCCCTTTTCAAGGACAAAAGTTGAAGAGAGAACATGCTCTGTCTGGGAACAGGGCGATGCGAGGTTTCTCAGCCCTGACCAGGGAGATGGCATAGAAGAGTAATTTTGCCTGGGAGTGACTGGTGGGGCAGGGGGTTGGGGAGAAGAGGGAACAGAAATAAAAGATCTCTTTCCATTTCTACTCTACTAAAAAAGTGTGGCTTTGGGGATCAAAGAAGCTTGGTTTGGAATACTGCTTCTGCTAGCTGTGTGGCTTTGGATAAGTGACTTTCACAACTACAGCAAATGTTGATTAAACCCTGACTTTGTGGCAGGCTCTATTCTAACTGCTTCACAAATGTTGAATAATTTAACCTTCACAAGAAGCCAGGCAGGTATGATTATCTCCATTTTCCAGGTATAAAAAGGCACAGAGAGGTTCTGTAATCGGACCAAACTCACACAGTTTACACATGGCAGAGCCAGGATTCAATCCAAAATAGTTTGGATCCAGAGTCTATACTTCGCTAGTCTTGGCAATTTTACTATTTTCAAGAATCTCATGTGTCTGATAGCCTACTTAAATATTTAAAGGTTAGGCTTCCCTTGTGGCTCAGAGGGTAAAGAATCCTCCTGTAATGCGGGAGACCTGGGTTCGATTCCTGGGTTGGGAAGGTTCCTTGGAGGACGGCATGGCAACCCCCTCCAGTATTCTTGTCTGGAGAGTCCCCATGGACAGAGGAGCCTGGCGGGCCACGGTCCATGGGGTTGAGAAGAGTCGGACACGACTGCGCACAGTAGACACATGTGCTTTCCGAACCTGATTTTCAGATTCCAAATACAGTCAATGGACTCTGAGCTCACACAGATGTGCTTACTGTGGGGCAGGACTCGCTAGTCCTGTCTTCACAGAGGGCTCTTCTATCTCCCTCCCTCCTTCCCTCATTTTTTCCTTCCTTTCTTCTCCCCCTTTCCCCTCTCCTCCTCTGCTCATGCAAGCAGCACACACTTATTTGCTGCCTGCTGCATACCAGAGACTGTGCCTACGTTAATGTTATGTTCCTACTGTTTCCTTCTCTCCCTGTCCCACGCGCAGGTCATTGACATGCTGCCAGTTACCCCCTCGCCCCTACCCCTGTGATTAGCAGGCCAAGCGCTTCCTACACCAAAACTCCAAGCTGAAGCAAGTGCTGGCAGAGTTCCATCCGTCATTGGTGACCCTGTCAGCAAGCCATGGCCCTGCTGAGAGCAGGGTCCTCAGCCTAATTAGGGACAGAAAAAGCCGCTGCTCAACAGAGACTGTGCTCAGAGCCACGCTCTTCCCGGCCCGTCGCCAGACTTCTGGGGTCTTGGCTCCAAGGGCCGACCCCACCCAGGCAAGGCTCCTGGGCTTACATGCTGTCTTCGAAGAAATCGAATAGACGTGGAGACAAGGAGGAGGCTGCAGGAGGAGGGTGACTGAGCCCCAGCCAGGGGGTGCGGGGTTGGGGGTGGTAGAACTATTTTCAGGGCAGATTTCGCCAATAAACCTCTGAGAGGGAGAAGAGCATTTGGGGCTGCCAACGGAGGGCAGTGGCTATAAACGCAGGATGGTCTGTAGACGGATCAGGGTCCTCAGGACACAGTGGTGATGTCACCCTTGCCATCCCCCCCCTCCACCCCCGTCTCCCGGTCCTCCATCCCCTCCCCCTCCCACGTGAGCCTTGCTCTGCTCTTTCCCATCTGAGACTATGACTTTGTGCTTCCAGGCCCTTCTTTTAAAGAGAAAAACAATCAGTGAACTTGAGGGCCATTTGGACAGTGTGCTGATTGAACTGCATGCAGCTCAGCTACTTAACTCAGTTGGGAGACTTTGGGCTTGTTTCATTCCTCTGAGCCTCAGTTTTTGCATCTGTAAAATGGGTGTGCTGACCGCTTTCCATTCACTACTAAGTGTCTTTGCTCCATTTTTTGGCCTCTCCAGGCTACTCTCAATCCTTATCTTTCTTGAATCTGGTTTCCCCACACCACCTCATCCTCACATATGCTGACATTTTTCAGGTCTTAATACATCTCTTTCTCATTCCTTTTAAAAATCATTTCCTTCTCTCATGACAACCTGTGAGCTATCTTTTGGTGCTTGTGCTCCGGTTTTTGAGCTGCTCTGCTTCGTGTTTTCCTCCTTCCCACTGCCATCAATATAGCACCACCCCCCACCCCACCACCTCACCCCATCTTCTTATCTGAGCCAAAGTTGTTCTTTCCACCCTAAATGCTGCCCGTTTCTAATTGCTGCCCTCCTGAATTCAAAATCTTTTTTGGCCTTCAAGGCCCTGGTGAAATGATTTTTCTTTCAAGAAATTTCCTTTGTTTCTGTCCCCTCTGTGGTTCTGTGGCATTTCTGAACACCTATTGGTAATAATCACGGCAATGGCCACCCCCCTAGGAAGAACAGTGGCATGTGTTTACAGCATAATGAGTGCCCAGGGAAATGAGTCACTCATTTCACTGGAGAAGGAAAATGAACTTGGTGTTCTCAGAGAAGAGGAGGCCCAGAGGACATGGAGGAGGGGGATGAGATATATCGGTAGTTTGAAGGCTTGAAGGCTTTAGGTTAGACTCAGAAAAGAACTTTCAGAGCAGGCAAAGGAAGAGTATTTTTTTTTTTTTTTTTTTTTTTTTTTGCCGAAGGAAATGTCTTGCATTTCCCCAGAGCTCTCTGAGCAGTTTTATACATTCTCAATAGGCATGATTTGAAGTCTATTTGGAGACCAGGGGGTGGATGGTACAGAGAACAGTGACCCCCCGATGCCCTTGTCCACTCCAGGATCCTTCTGAGACTGGAGGCGAAGGCAGACAGCTCTCCTGCCTGTTCCTTTCCACTATTTTTCTTTGCAGCTGTCTCTGCATTTCAGAGTTCACAGCTCTGCCAGGGACTCTATTTTGGGATTTGTGGGAACAGGCTGGTTTCGGCAAATAGGAAGCTTTAGAAATCTCAGCAAGCTCGTTCCCTTGGGCCTCCCAGCCTGCTCCGAGGGCAGGAGAGAGAGGCAAAGAAGCTGTCTCAGGCTCCAGTGTCCCAGACATGTGCAGACAGGAGAACAGGATGCCCTCTTCCAGCAAACTCGGGGGGCAACCCGCATCATCGCTGAAATCAGCTTGTTTCCTGGCTGGCTGCCCTGAGGGCCAAGGTGAGGCCTTTGTCTGCTGGGGCCGCATCCCCCGCAACCCTGCAGAGACTGACCCGGGCTTCTGTGAAAACTGACACCAAATTCCCGTCGCATCCTTGGTCCCTTTGCGCTTGGAGAGAACTAGCAGGTGGCAGCTGAAGGGAGCTCAGCTCAGACGCTCAGAGGAGCACGGGGGCCAACGGCCTTAGGGTCGCGTGGCTGTCTGTCCACAAGTAGGTGGGCATGTGGGTTTGTGGGTCTGTGGGTCCACGTGAATATTTGAAGATTTGTATATGCAGTGGTGCATGGTTGGGTGTTCACAGGGGTGTGCTGTAAATGTGTGGATTTGAGTTTTCACCGAAATGGGTGTGAATCTACTGATTTGTGTATTTACATATTTGTTTTCACCATATTAACTATCTTTAAACATTTAATCCACTGGGTTTGCATGAGTAATATTTCACTGTATGGACAAATCAAGGATCATTTAACCCATCACCCGCTGGCAAATGTTTAGATCTTTATGGTTCATTGCAGACAAAACTGTAATATGCATTCTTTTCATCAAAGTCATATGCACATTTCTTTGTGTAAAAGAAGAGAAGGAGTAAAGAGCTCAAAAGGTATTCACATTTTGTTGACTTTCACCTGCCATTTTTTGTTTGCACACAGTAGGTGCTCAATAAATGATTGATGAATGAACGAACTGGTAATTGAGCATCAGTCCAGCTCTAAAACAATGGACATCCTCACACTCAGAATCTACCACCTCCTTCTAGCTGTTGAAATCTCAAATGGAGGGGATTTTTCTGGCAGTCCAGTGGTTAAGACTTCACCTTCCAATGCAGGGGGTGTGGGTTCAATCCCTGGTCAGGGAACTAAGATCCCACATGCCGCAGGGTGTGGCCAAAAGAAATAAATAAATAGATAAAATATTGAAAGTCAACTATACTTCAAATAAAAAAATTTTTTAAATCTCATATGTAGTTGTAAGGCTTAGGCAAGGAGGCAGAGAATGGAATACCCCACTGAGGACCACTTTCTGCTGATGTGGAGGAGAGGGTTAGTCTCTGAGGGTGAGTTCCCCCGCAGGCACCCGCCCCATAGTGGCTGTATCAGCGCAGGAAGAAGAGGGAGGGGGACTCCAGGTGTGACATCCCGGACCTTACTGCTATCCATCAAAGGTTTCCTAATGAACTAATAGCCCTCATGTGTGAACATTGATTTCTGGGGTGACGCCAAAGCCGAGATGATTTACATCCAGCTTCCCATCGTTGATGCACCATTGATCTCCATGGGCACTAAAATATTTATCAGAGAATATTTATTAGGAAGGGCAAGCCTGGAAGGGTCCTGGCTGGAGGAACAGAACAAGTGACCCATGGGTGAGAGATTCAGGAAGCGCAGGGGAAAATCCCAAGAAGAAGATGGTTGGGGGGTGGCGCCCAGGGACCGTCTAGCTATATGCTTCCCTGGTGGCTCAGGGGTAAAGAATCCACCTGCCGATGCAGGAGACATAGGTTTGATCCCTGAGTTGGGAAGATCCCCTGGAGAAGGAAATGGCTACCCACTCCAGTATTCTTGCCTGGGAAATCCCATGGACAGAGAAGCCTGGTGGGCTATAGTCTATGGAGTTACAAAAGAGTCAGACACAACTTTGCAGCTAAACAACAACAAACAGGGACCTCCTAGAGCCCAGAAGCCACACTGCGCCCCAGGCCAGAGGAAGGGGCCAATCTGAGCTCTGAGTCCCCAGTTCTTGGAGCTGGCACCAAATGGCACCTACTCGGAGATGCTTTCATGGACCATCCCATCTAAAACAGCCCCAATCTCTGTGTCGTATCACACAACTGGCTCCCTCCTTTTGGTTTATTGAGTTTTGACTGATAAGACAATACAATCCACCATCCAATTTTAAGTGCACTGAGATGTGAGTTGACTCCTCACACACCCCACATGATATACCTCTATGTGCACTGGCACTTAAGTCCACATTTCCACACAACTCAGCTTTGGGTGCCCAAACACACCTCCATAGCAGACACATCACCTACTGAGCACACAGTAATGTAGAAACCCACCTCCACAGGTCATGGAGCATGGCAGGAAAACAGAGCTCATCTACCTGGATATTTATCCAAACACACATTCCCACATGTTTGTGCAATCGTCCACATTTTCATGACATACATTTATACACATTTTGGATTGACCAAAAACTTTGGTTAGCTTTTTCCATTATATCGTATGGAAAAAGCTGAACAAAGTTTTTGGCCAACACAATATTTTTCCAGGCTTCCCATGTGGCTCAGTGGTAAAGAATTCGCCAGCCAACAAAGGAGCTGCAGGATGCGCAGATTTGATCCCTGGATCGGGAAGATCCCCTGGAGGAGGAAATGGCAACCCACTCCAGTATTCCTGTCCACAGAAAATTTCATGGACAGAGAAGCCTGGCAGGCGACAGTTCATGGGGTCACAAAGAGTCTGACAAGACTGAGCAACTGAACATGCACGCATACACACAATATTTTCCATTTATACATATATGTTCATGTGTCCTCATATATAAAATATTCTTACATGTTCTCTCTTGTACAATATTTATATGTAAACATTCACATGCCCCAGTTAGACATGCAGACATACACATATGTATCCACACCATGCACTTCACACGCAACTACACTCAGACACACATGCATGCAGGTCCCATGCAGGCCTGCATATATGTCATATGCAGGAAAATGTACATGCAGATATAGGCTCTGTGTACAGAGTCAAGTATAGGAAACACATGTTTCTGCCAACTTGGACCCTGATACACAGAAACTCACACACATGTATGCACCCCATGGCATATGTACTTACATATCTAAACATGCCTTACATATGTGTATCACCAGGCATATCCAGGCATGTGAGAAACATGTTACATGTATATACTCATATGAAATGTGCACATATTTGATCCAAACATCCAAACAGAAGTTATGTGTGTCCCTTTCTACTATATGACCTTGAATTCTGGAATTCTTCAGTTTGGTTTGCCCTACCCAGCATCTTTCTGGACCTAATTTTCTCCTGACACACTGTCCTTGTTAAACACTTATTTCCTACTTAGAAAATGTAGCAAAATGTCCCCTCATGACACTTCATTTTTTGAAGACATTTGTTCATCTTTGGAGACACACGGAGGGCCCAGTTATATCTGCTAGTGATCCTAAGGGGCCCAAACCAGGTGGAATCTGGAGATTTCATTCAGCAGCCTCCAAGAGAGAGATAAATGTTAATTTATTTGCAAGCAAAATCACACCTCCCTTCAGGACTATTTGTCCCTGAGTCGGAAATTCTCTCTCCCTCTCTGCCCTTACACTGCACATTATTCATAACTACTTTAAAGCCCAGCTCCTTTGCCCTGTTTCAGAGTCTTCTGGAGACTTCAAGCTCCCAGAGAGCAGGAAAAAATGTCTAAATTGCTCTGTTTTCCCCATGGCTAGGTTACCTGTAGGTTTTCAATAAAAGTAAATGGACAGAACCATTCTTTTGACGCTGCGACGAATGAGCCCAGGTGGGTGACAACATATCAATCAATCTGTAATCAAGCAAGCTGATCAGCATCTTCCAGGAGACTGCAAGCTACGTATTTCATGGACTCTAAGACATACCCTTGACCATAGAGGTGCCATTGTTTCATCTTCCGCTAAGGAAAGAGAAACAATGCTGTCATTCAACTTTGACACATGCATCCATAGTTGCTTAGCATCCTTATTTTATACTCGTTGAAAGAGCCCCTTAGCACTTTCTTTGACATGTATTTTCATCACATATCACTCTCGTGCAACCTGAAAAAAGGGAAACTAAGCAAAACAAATTGGTTAAGGATTTCCTAAAACTTCTCCAGTTCTGAGTCTTTCAGATCACTCTTCAAAACAGAGTTGTTGGCACTTCCATGGCAGTCAGAGGTTAAGACTCCATGCTTCCAACGTAGGGAGCAGAATTAGATCCCTGGTTGAGGAACTAAGAGCCCACATGCCACAGAGCATGGCCAAAAAATTAAAAAAAAAATTAAGTGTACAATTCAATAATTAAAAAGCAGAGTTGTTGACGTCCTGATTTTTCATAGGATTCTATCCTTGATGGGCACATTCAGGGCATGGAGGTTGCAGCATATCTTAAGATGTGCTTGTCCATTATTTCTAGTATTTTCTTCCAAGATTCTGACACCCATTCTGCAAGTTTAGATGCTAGTACTTTCTTAATCTTACCAGAATGAGCCAAAGGAAAAGTCTCAGGCCACAACCAGGGCACACAATGGGTTTGAATTGCCTATTTTCCTGCAGATCTACCTCTATAGACAGGATGGGGACTTTCTTACCTGCTGTCTTTGGCACATCATAGCTACTCAAACCAGAAAGCATGCCAAGGACAAAGTAAAGGATGAGGTGGAATGTTTTTGATCTCTCTCAGATATTCTGAGGGGTTCCCTGGACTGCTGGGCACTTTCTCTTACCCACAAGATTGTAAAGGCTACAAGAATGAAGCTGGCATCATTTCAGACTCTTCTGGGCCAGTGCTTGGCTCAAAAAAGCAGATGGAGAGGAAAACAAAGGTATCCTTGAATAGTGGTCAGAGATTGAAGACAAAAGGAGAAGTGGGTGACAGAGAATGAGGTGGTTAGAGAGCATCATTGACTCATGGATGTAAATTTGAGCAAACTCTGGGAGATAGTGGAAGACAGAGGAACCTGGTGTTCTGTAGTCCATGCAGTCACAAAGTAGGATGTGACTTATCAACTGACCAACAACAACCCAGATTCTGCTTAGCTTCAAATGCTCCTCTCGTTTTCCAACACCTGTCTGCTTGGGGACAGGTTACTGCATCTCAGTTTCTTTGTCTGTTGGAGGAATGTACTCATGTTCACTTCACAGGCTTGCCATGAGGGTCAGTGTGGTCAGCTTTGCTTTTATTTCCTTATCACCTACTTTAAGCCAGGGACAAGAGATACAGGGATGAACAGAAAGATGGAGTGTGTCCCAACATAGGATAGCAACAAGGGCAAGGTCCCAACCTTGGTGGGTAACAGAATCTCCTGGGGAGATTAGGCAAAATGCTGGTTCTGGGACGACCCCCAGCCTTCAGTAATTGGCAGGGACTTTTTTTTTAAAGGTTCAGGTGATCCTGCACTGCATCAGGGTTTAGGATCATGATGAGTAGCTAGTGCATACAAATGCTTTAAAAAAAAAACAGTGTCATTCTTACCTTTTGCTTCACCAATATCCACCCCTTATATTCCCCAGCACCCCCCAACCCCCACCAAATTCCTGCACCCATAATAAGTTAGTGAAAAACAGATTTAGCACAAGATCATGTTAATTAGAAGAGCTGAGATTTGAAAGCAGACCTGTCTGGCTCTCTCATCTCTTTGCTTTCCCTTCCCCACTTCTCCAGTGAAATATTGCAAGCAAATGAAATGATGCAGAAAAACAGAAGAGCACCATGGATCCAATACCCAGACTTTTAAAGTTCACCATTCATTCAGTCAACAAAGATTTATTAGGCACCTTCTATGTACACATTGAGAATAGAGTCATGGACCGGAGAGCTGGACCATAAAGAAGGCTGAGTGCCAAAGAACTGATGCTTTCAAACTGTGGTGCTGGAGAAGACTCTTGAGAGTCCCTTGGACAGCAAGGAGATCAAACCAGTCAAGCCTAAAGGAAATCAACCTTGAATATTCACTGGAAGGACTGATGCTGAAGCCAAAGCTCCAATACTTTGTCCACCTGATGTGAAAAGCTGACTCATTGGAAAAGACCCAGATGCTGGGAAAGATTGAGAGCAGGAGGAGAAGGGGACGACAGAGGATGAGATGGTTGCAGGGCATTATTGATTCAATGGACATGAGTTTGAGCAAGCTCTGGGAGATGGTGAAGGACAGGGAAGCCTGGTGTGCTGCAGCACATGGGGTCGGATACAACTGAGCTACTGAATACAAGTGGACCAGATAGTGCTGGTTTCATGGAACTTCCATTTTTGCCATATTTGCTTTACAATTTCCCCCCTAAGAATGACATCATTACTCACAAAATATACAGTTTCCCATGTAGCTCTTACTTTTCTCATGTCTCTCCCTCCCAGTCAGGACATGAACACTGCCCTGATTTTTGCCATTATGTATTCACATGTTTGGAAAGATATGCCCATTTGAATGCAGTTGCAAAGAATAGCAAGCAGAGATAAGAAAGCCTTCCTCAGAGATCAATGCAAAGAAATAGAGGAAAACAATAGAATGGGAAAGACTTGAGATCTTTTCAAGAAAATTAGAGATTCCAAGGGAACATTTCATGCAAAGATGGGCTCAATAAAGGACAGAAGTGGTAGGGACCTAACAGAAGCAGAAGATATTAAGAAGAGGTGGCAAGAATACACAGAAGAACTGTACAAAAAGGATCTTCATGACCCAGATAATCACGATGGTGTGATCACTCACCTAGAGCCAGACATCCTGGAATGTGAAGTCAAGTGGGCCTTAGGAAGCATCACTATAACAAAGCTAGTGGAGGTGAAGGAATTCCAGTTGAGCTATTTCAAATCCTGAAAGATGATGCTGTGAAAGTGCTACATTCAATTTGCCAGCAAATTTGGAAAACTCAGCAGTGGCCATAGGACTGGAAAAGGTCAGTTTTCATTTCAATCCCAAAGAAAGGCAATGCTAAAGAATGCTGAAACTACCGCACAATTGCACTCATCTCACATGCTAGTAAAGTAATGCTTAAAATTCTCCAAGCCAGGCTTCAGCAATACATGAACCATGAACTCCCAGATGTTCAAGCTGGTTTTACAAAAAGCAGAGGAACCAGAGATCAAATTGCCAACATCCACTGGATCATCCAAAAAGCAAGAGAGTTCCAGAAAAACATATATTTCTGCTTTATTGACTATGCCAAAGCCTTTGTGTGGATCACAATAAACGGTGGAAAATTCTGAGACAGATGGGCATACCAGACCACCTGACCTGCCTCTTGAGAAACCTGTATGCAGGTCAGGAAGCAACAGTTAGAACTGGACATGGAACAACAGACTGGTTCCAAATAGGAAAAGGTGTATGTCAAGGCTGTATATTGTCACCCTGCTTATTTAGCTTATATGCAGAGTACATCATGAGAAATGCTGGGCTGGAAGAAGCACAAACTGGAATCAAGATTGCCGGGAGAAATATCAATAACCTCAGATATGCCGATCACACCACCCTTATGGTAGAAATCTAAGAGGAAATGAAGAGCCTCTTGATGAAAGTGAAAGAGGAGAGTGAAAAAGTTGGCCTAAAGCTCAACTTTCAGAAAACTAAGATCATGGTATCCGGTCCCATCACTTCTTGGGAAATAGATGGGAAACAGTAGAAACAGTGGCTGACTTTATTTTTCTGGGCTCCAAAATCACTGCAGATGGTGATTGGAGCCATAAAATTAAAAGACACTTACTCCTTGGAAGGAAAGTCATGACCAACCTAGACAGCATATTAAAAAGCAGAGACATTACTTTGCCAACAAAGGTCCACCTGGTCAAGGCTATGGTTTTTCCAGTGGTCATGTATGGATGTGAGAGTTGGATTATAAAGAAAGCTGAGCACCTAAGAATTGATGCTTTTGAACTGTGGTGTTGGAGAAGACTCTTGAGAGTCCCTTGGACTGCAAGGAGATCCAACCAGTCCATCCTATAGGAGATCAGTCCTGAGTGTTCATTGGAAGGACTGATGTTGAAGCTGAAACTCCAATACTTTGGCCACCTGATGCAAAGATCTGACTCATTTGGAAAGACCCTGATGCTGGGAAAGATTGAGGGCAGGAGGAGAAGGGGACAACAGAGGATGAGATGGTTGGATGGCATCACCGACTCGATGGACATGGGTTTGGGTGGATTCCGAGAGTTGGTGATGGACAGGGAGGCCTGGAGTGCTGCAGTTCACAGGGTCGCAGAGAGTCGGACACAACTGAGTGACTGAACTGAACTGAACTGAACTGATTCACATGTTTTTCTTCCTTTATTCATCAACATTGTACAGCATTGCTTTGTACATTTTGGAACTTTTCATAAATACATACAGTGTCATTATATATATATATAGACAATATAGACGGTAGGTAGATAAATACAGAAGGTAGATATATACAGAGGCAGATAGAATCCTTCAACAACAGCTGTTTAAACTATTTTATCTTCGACCTGTCCATTTGATGCACATACCCTTGTTTCACTGTTGCATGATATTCAATCATACGATGCCATGGTAGTGAATTTAATCATTCCCTTCATGACAGATACCCAAGTTATCTATACATTTTCCCTGATACAGACAACACTGCAAAGGACATCTTTGTCTGTGTCTACCAGTGCAAGTTCATGGGAGTCTTATGTGTATGTACTTAGGGGTATGAGGGGTAAGTCATATTGGGTTGGCCAAAACATTCATTCAGGTTTCTTTGTAACATGAAAAACCCAGATGAATGTCTTGGCCGATTCAGTACAATATTCTACTTGAGCTTTGTGTGATAATTCCAAACTGAGTTGAAACCAGGTTACTCTCCCAGTAGCAGAGACGGAGACTATTACACAACCACATTTGTTTTCAACCCCTGCCAAGCAGATGAATATAGGAAAAAAAATCTCTCCTCCTGGTTGTAACTGACACTACCTTGATTATTAGGATGGACATGGTTGCTTCTACTTATTGGCTATCTGGATTTCCTTTTGCTGTGAAATGCCTGTTCCTCTCCTCGTTCCATATTTAAAAATCAGTTTATTTATTGTTAGGTCTGAGTTCCTCATTGCGACACCCAAGCAGCTTCTCCAACCGAGAAAAAGAAATGCACTTGATAAAGGGAGCCAGAGGCATTGCCTTTCTTACTCCAAGGGCTGAGAAAGCAGCCCTTATTGACTGGCTCCTATCACTCATCTGATTAAAGGTACCACTTACTTCCAAACGCTCAGAGCCGGGTCCGGGAGCCATTCATAAAACTCATATTGAACGATCAGCTTTCACAAAGTTTGCCTTAATGTTTTTGCATGCTATTGATCTGTGGGGGAACTATAAAAATTGACACCAGAATAAACTTTGAAAGACGGCTCTCACTCAGCTGAACGGGGATCAATGCCCATCGACCAGGGCAATGAGCGAGGGGAAGAAACGGCCCCTTCTCCATTAGCTGGTCCCCGTTTGACCAGCAAAACTCTTCTGGGTCATTCTTGGCCTGCGCTTAGGGACTCAAAGGCAGATGCATTGGTATTTGGGATAAGTGCTGAGATAGAGGAGAACTCTTTGTCCTGGAATGGGGGATTCCTACACACTTAGTTATCAGCACCTGAGAAATCTGATTTTTCTTTAGAAGTCTCTTTTCCCTCGGGATGTTAGTGATGCGTGGAGAAGCCTTGGAGTAGAAGGAGCGGGGTGAACAGTAATTTATGATGCCCTGAGTCTGGTGGATCCTTTGCAAACACTTGGAAGGCAGTGTTGGGTTGATTCCACTTCCGAGTGGCTGATGACAGGCAAGTGACTCAACGTTCCTGAACTTCCATTTCCTCCTATAAAATGAAGGGCATCGTAGCACCTGCCTTAGAAGACGATCTTCTGCTTTCAAGCCTGGTGGCTAAAGCAGAGTATGAACCTGGTGTGAAATGTTCCCTACCACCTCCATCAGTCCTAACAGCAACCCCGCCATTTGAACAGCATCATCCCTGTGTTGGTGGCTTCCCTGTGGCTCAGTCTGCCTGCAAAGCGGGAGACCCAGGTTCGACCCCTGGGTTGGGAAGATCCCCCAGAGAAGGGCATGCCAACCCACTCCATCATTCTTGCCTAGAGAATCCCATGGACACAGGGAGCCTGGAGGGCTGCAATCCATAGGTTCGCAAAGAGTCGGACACAACTAACATTTCCACCACCCCATGTTGAAGAAGTAGACACTGAAGCTCAGAGAGGTTAAGTGATTCTCCCAAGGTCACACAGCTAGTAACTGACAGGATTTGAACTTGGGGCTCTCTGACTCCCAAGTCTATGCTCTTTTCCTGAGAGTACACTGTGTAATTATTAATCTAGGGGATGGGGTGGGAATGAGACAGCTTGCCCATCAAGCACACGGTAGCTCTCTTGGCATGCTGTGGGTGATGTGAGGTCTCCTCTGCCATCATTACCCTCCTTCTTGCATTCTGTCACCCTGGGATGCTGGTAGTTAGATAACCCTGGGAGCATCTCCTCCATGGGGGCTCAGATACAGAATGCGGCATTTGCAAACCCTTGGAAGTAGATTCAGAGTAACTGGGCATTGCTAGCCTGCCGTGTGGAAAGGAGGCGTGGAGAGATGAAGGGGTCCTGTCCACCGATTTGTTCCCAGTACTTATTGGAGAATTTCCCGGCAGTTCAGTGTCTAGGACTCAGTGCTTTCACTACCATGGCCCTGAGTTTAACCCTTGGTTGGGGAACTGTAAGATCCTGCAAGCCGTGGCCAAAAAAGAAGTACTTACTGGGGTCCTACCATGTGTCAACCACTGGGCTAGGGGCCAAGGAAATCAGATTGAACATTGCTGATATGAAGAGAGATACAAGCATTTGGTCATGACCCAGAGTCAATAACAAACTCTGACTGATGACCATGCAGAGGGAAGGAATATGGACACATAGGAGAGGGCTTCCCAACCTGGACCTGGGGTTCCATGGAAGCCTTCCCAGAACAAAGAATGTCTCCTCTGAACTAGAATGAATCAAAGAATATCTTAAAATGCAGACTCTCAGGCACTTCTAAAGATTCTATTTCAGTACATAAGTGTGGGGTGAATGACTACTCTGTCCCCAGACACAGAGAGCCAGGTTCGGCAGTCTCTAGGCTAGATGAGGTTTTGTTTTTGTTTTTGTGTGTGTTTTATTTGTTTCTTTTTTTAGATTGTTTCGGGGATGTGGACGGGTTTTAAAGTTTTTATTGCATTTGTTACAGTATTGCTTCTGTTTTATGTTTTGGCCATGAGGCATGTGAGATCTTAGTTCCCTGACCAGGGATTGAACTAGCATCAGCAGGCAAAGTCTTAACCACTGGAACACCAGGAATGTCCGTAGGCTAGATGACATCTTAACAGAGTCTTTCTCAACCATGGTTGCATGTTAGAACCACTAAAGCTTTGAGGAAATTCTAAAGGCTGGGCCCTTCTCCAGATCAAGTGAACCAGAATCAGTGGCAGGAGGGGCCTGGGCACTAGCATTATTAAAGGTTCCCTAGTTGATTCTAATTCAAGGAGAAGGTTTGGAACCACTGCTTTAAGAGGCAGGTGCAATGTTTAGACAAGTAAGTAGGGGAAAGGCCAGGTTGCCCTGAATTTTCTTCGGATAGGAAGGTTAATAGCATATATTAGGCATAGTGCATACCAGCCTCTTTTCAACCTGCCAGCTAGTTCACTTAATCTTGACATCTGAGCATCCATATTCATTCTTATTGCCTAAATGAGGCCATTGAGACTCACAGAGGTTGAGTTGTTACAGTTTCAAGTCACATAGCAGAGACTCATCTCGCCCAGCACACCCAACAGGTGGGTGTGGCCAGAGAGGCTAGAAGAACATGATGGAGAAAAAAATATTTCTGGGCAACTGGTCAAGTATGGAATGACTGTGTGGCTCTGGAAATAGGGGGCATCCTGGAGAAGACAGGTGGGGGCAGGAGGGAGCTTTCTGGGTGCTACTGGAGTCTACATGAGCTGAAACACCCTACACTAAGAGAGGTATTTATTATCTATCTCTCACACCAGTAAATTTATGACTGTTTCCAGTTCTAAGACTTCAAAGTACAGCACAAAACCAGCAATGACTGCTTTCCTTCACCCTTCTTTTTGTCCATCTATCTATCATCTCCTTTTCTTTTGCATCCATGAGGTTTGCTTTCTTCAAATACCTGTTTGGTGAAAACAAGTTCATCACCAGGAGATAAAACTCCCCTCAGGCTGGTTGTCACTTACTGGAGAGTGTCAGAAGCCAAAAGTTCCTCCCCCTGCACATCATAAATAACCACCCCCCTCCCCTTCCACAAATCACTCCAGATTTTTGGAGTAAATAGTAATTGCTCTGTTCTCCCCCATGGGCAGAGCTGAGGGTGTATGTGTGTGCATGTGTGTGTTTCATTCCATTTTGGTTGGAGCCTTGTAAAAACACCTTTTGCTCCACCCTCTACTTCGAAACACTTTTTGAAAGGGATTATCGCTCTCTGCCCCTGGAGTCAGGGGCTCAGAAAGGCACTCACTGTAGATCTGAGATTTACCGTGGCTCCAGGGTGCTGAGAGACACCCATCTCAGTTCAGGACTGAAGGAATATTCTTCCATTGCTTTGTTTTGGGGACAGAAATTTTGACACCCTGGATAGTCTTTGTTCCACCCATCACCACTCCCCTGGGTCTGGCCCAGGTTATTCTTCCTCAGGATGCTCCTACTAGCCTCGTGGCTGCTTCCCTTCCTCTTGCTTCACGTCCCTCCTCCCTCTAATCCATCTTCCATGCCAGCCACCCCTGGAATGAGCTTTCTGGGCCTCTGATCTGATCATCATCAAATACTCATCATTATTTCCGGTTCCTGCCTTGGAACATGTCAGCATCATCTTGTCTTTGGTTTCCCCCTCTAAGCCAGAGAGAGGGATTTAGATACAGGTAGTTTATTTGAGAGATGCTAGCAGGGAAATGAAGTGAAGGAGTTAGAATAGTGGGCCAGAGAAGGGTGTGCATGCGTCTCTTCAGTCATGTCAGGCTGGAGGAGGTAGGAGAGGTCATAAAGAGTGCTTAAAAGCTAGAAATAACGGAACACTGTAAAGCAAAGACATTGCTGCTGTTGTTTAGTCGCTCAATTGTATCTGATTCTTTGCGACCCATGAACTGCAACCCACCAGGCTCCTCTGTCCATGATATTATTTCAGGCAAGAATGCTGGCATGGGTTGCCATTTTTCTTTTCCAGGGGATCTTCCTGACCCAGGTATCGAACCTGCATCTCCAGCACTGGCGGGCGGATTCTTTACCACTGGGCCACCTGGGAAGTCCATTAAAAAAAAAAAAAAAGCAACTACACTCCAATCAAAATTTTTTGTAAAACTAGTTCCTCCTGAGGGTACCTGGGGCTCAGTCTGCTAGGGTGCTTAGGAAATTTACATAGAATAAGCCTCATGCTGTAGAAGTTTCCCACTGGAGGAGACAAAGACTGGAGCATTTATCTACCAGTAAGATCCTCTGGAGAAGGGCATGAAAACCCACTCCAGTTTTCCTGCCTGGAGAATCCCATGGATAGAGGAGCCTGGTGAGCTATATAGTCCACAGGTTTACAAAAGAGTTGGACACGACCGAGTGACTCACACACATACATATTTATCCCATCCTCTATTTGTTTAGAGTCGCCTCCAAGTCGCCTTCTCTGCTGTCCTGGGCTGTGCCTATGCATGGCTGGGCAAGCCTTTAACAGCTTTGGAAAATGCGAGGCAGAGACGAGGCGATGCATGGTAGACATGGGGTGCTGACGTGAGACTCCTGGGATGTGGGCTAGGGTGTGACAAGCATCTGTCACACCTCCCTTCACTTTCGGGATAAAGTCCAAACTCCTTAACATGATTCAGAGCATCTCCACAGGGTGACCCTGACTTTCATTTCAAGCCTCATTTCCTTCTCTGTCCCTCTGCCCCCCAAACATCCCTCAAACATCTTCCATTCCAGCCGCATTGAACTCTTGTTACACCCGCAGATGGATCTAGATATTTCAAGTCTCCAGGCCTTTGAAATTAAAAGACATTTTCTCCTTGGAAGACAAACCTAGACAGCATAATAAAAAGCAGTGACATCACTTACTTTACTCTATGTGACAGACTCTAGGTCCTTCCACATCAATACAAATGAACCAGTTTCATTCTGTTTCATGGCTGAATACTATTCCACTGTATATATGTACCAGGTCTTCTTTATCCATTCTTCTGTCTTTGGACACTTAGGTTGTTCCCATGTTCTGGCTATTGCATAGAGGATGGCAGTGAATGCTGAGGTACATGTGTCCTTTTGAGTTATGGTTTGCTCAGGGTACATGCCTAGGAGTGGGATTTCTGGGTCACATGGTAATTCTGTTTTTAGTTTTCTTAAGGAACCTTCACTATACAGCAGAAGCCAACACAACATTGTAAAGCAGTTATAATTCAATAAAAAAATTAAAATAGGAAATAATACTTTCAAAAATAGTCTGCAATTGCCTTTGTCTAGCAAGAAGAAGCTAAGAATGGTCTACAATCCTTTCCCCAATGGCTTGGGTCTTCATGGCCCAAGACACAGGTGGATCTCTAGTCAAGAGCAGGGTGTTAAGGGGCCAAGGATTTGGCCCATTAATAAAAAGAGAGGGGATGTGGAGCCCTACACCAAGCTCACAGGTGTAAAGCCTTGCACTGAAGCCACAGATGTGGAGCCCTGTACCAAGGTCATCTCTGGACCTGACTGATCCCCATAGCAACCATTGCCATGAGCCACCTTCCATCGGATTTAAACCGGCCAGCTCCCTGACCCCATATTAGGTAAAAAATACCCACTCTTTTACTCACCCTACAGCATCTTAACCAATCACCTAATGCCAACCTTCCAACAGGAATTTTCTCTGACTTGAGGCTGTAATAATTGGCTACTAGCCCACGAAATGTGTCGGCTCTCCCTTGAGCCGGCCCACAGTTCTAACAACAAGAGTAGAGCCTCCCATTCAAAAAACTCTGTTCTCCTCTCAAAAGACGAGTCTACAACAATTATTTACGTACCGAAATCTCTCTTAAAAGATATCCTTCAAGACGGAAAAATACCAGCTTCACTACTGAAAGCCACAGTTTCCCCATCTGGACCATGAGGATAAGCATGGTATCTCCCCCTGCAGTGTTGTGGTGAGGATGAAGCATTCAGCCCTGAACTGGCACATGTCATCACAGGATATGTGGGATGATGGTTCAGCTCATGAGATCTGCTTGCCACATTATGCTGTCCATCTCTCTGTGTGGCTTTGCCCACCCTCCCCAGTTAGAAATGCCATGAAGGTAAGGCTCATACCTAAGCCTCTAATCTGGGCACTGAGAATAAAGTGTTTGACCAAACAGAAGAGCTTTCGGCTTCCATGGGACCCACAAGCCAGTGAGACTTTGCATTCTAGCTTGAAGATATGGGTTGATGATCTGGAAAGGAAAATTGAGAAAGGCAAGTTTCTAACTAACTTCCAACCTGATGCCTGCATCCTCTCCTAAAATAATCTCGCTGTGACAAAAGGCTGGAGTCATCCTTTCTAAGTCAGTTCCCAAGTCACTCATCATCTGCTTTCATCCTCAAGGCAACATTCAATGAATTCTGCAGGAATTAACAAAGAAATTGCAAGAGGCAGCTTTTGTGTCTCCGACTTGCCATGAGATGCTGAGAACACTGTAGGGTTTAAGAACTTA
This sequence comes from Odocoileus virginianus, assembly GCF_023699985.2. Classification (NCBI taxonomy): domain Eukaryota; kingdom Metazoa; phylum Chordata; class Mammalia; order Artiodactyla; family Cervidae; genus Odocoileus; species Odocoileus virginianus. The sequence goes on along the minus strand of NC_069685.1, from coordinate 55,666,288 downwards.
GATGTTGCCTGGCACTGACACGGTTGACTCAGGCCCCTCATCAACTCTGAGTCCAGGAACTTGATCAGTGGGACAAAGAAGGGGAGCCTCAGGGAGAACAAGGAAGCTGGGGTTGCATCACGGTGACTCAGATCAGCCAGTGTCCACATTGGAACTGAGCTGCAAGCTCCGGAGGGGGTATGAGAAGAACTGGCCCTGAGGGCTTGGACTGGGTAGGCACGGAGGAATTTCACACGTAGTAGAGCCAACCCGGGTTCTGTTCTGCACGCCTAAGCGGCCGGGTAAACCCCTGAGTCATGGAGCTAATCTGAGCTCCTGCAACCTGGGTACCTCGGAGATGAGCAAAGTCCTGACTTCAGCACCATCAAAGAGGTTAGATGGCAAAGTCAACAATTTCAATTAGGAGCAAAAGGGAGCACAGGGCTGAGTCACCCAGACCACTGCCTTCCTCCGGCCTGAGTCAGGCGTAAAGGATTAAGTGTTCTATTTTGGGGAGTTCCTAAGTGCTCCCTCGGAGAGCTTCCAGCAGAGGTGTGTGGGTTCCCATTAACTCCCTAACACACCTCTCCAACTACAATCCATTTATGTTTCATTTCCATTATTGGGCAACCAACCAGTGACTGTGTACTGAGCTCTGACTCTGGCGCGTTTTATATCAGTCACCTAGATTTATTTATTTTTCTCAAAAAGTGCTCTGCAGAACACTAATTTTCAAGCAAGCTTCGTAGGCAGATGAGGGTGGAGATTTCTTTGCAGATTTTCCATTGGCAAGATACAAGAGATGCTGGGGAAAGACTCAGTTACTTTTTCCTTCTACTATAGTGCATTTAGGGCCTTTAGTATACCAACGCACACTGCAAATCTCCAACAAGAATTTTGATTATTGACCTTCCTCAATTCATTTTGGCCATGGGACTGACTCGCTTTGGTAAAACAAAGGAATTGTTTTTAGAAAAATGGCTTGGAAGTAAGGTTTTCCTTGAATTGCCAATTTAGACCAATTCTGTCATAGTATGCATGCAGGAATTAAGCAGAGAGCTTGCTAAAAATGCAAATTCCCACTCCAGATGTCTTGGGTGAAATAGTTATGTAATATCTCAGATGAGTCTGATGTGGATGATCCATGGCACCCACTCTGGGAAATACAGCTTTAGAGACGGTCAGAGTTGGAAAGCATGTAAGTTTAACCCCTTATGCCATGGATGGGGAAACTGAAGCTCTGAGAAGAGATTTGTCACATGGTGACTTTGGTGTCATATCAGTGATTGGCCTGAACTTCCAACTGAGGAAAAAAAAAATCCCCATCACCTAATGAGACTTGCAGTGCTTCATATGCATCAAAGATTTCTATAAATAATAACAATAGTAAAAAGAATTCGCCTGCCAGTGCAGAAGACATAAGAGACACAGGTTCAATCCCAGGGTCAGGAAGATCCCCTGGAGAAGGAATTTTTAACCCACTCCAGTATTCTTACCTGGGAAATCCCACGGACAGAGGAGCCTGGCAGGCTGCAGTCCATGGGGTCATGAAGAGTCGGACACGACTGAGCACGCATGCATGTATACACAAGGGGTGGTTACTCATGGATAGATAAGTCGTGAGTAGATGAATAATGAACGTATGTCCCTTTTTCTAGTCCCTTGTACCTCTTATGATGCAATTCAAGAGCATCAGATTTATCTTGCTTAGTTCCTCCTTTGATAGAGAAAGCGGAGGCCCAGAGAATTCAAGTAATTTGCTCAAGGTTACACAGCAAGCTAATGGTGGAATCATGGCTGTAAGTCAGTCTTTTCTGATTCCAGACACCAATCATGATTCCGTAAGTGCCATTCCACAGCCAACCTAGGGTTCTAGAGTCAGAGGTGGGTTTGCTCCTCAGCTTTCCTACTGTCTGTTCAAGTCACATGATCAAGTCACATGACCTCTTGGAGCTGCAGGCATAATATGAAGATCAAAAGAACTTGCTTTGCCACTTTGCTGAAAGGATTACATGAGATAAAATATGTAGACTTCTGGCATGGTGCCCAGCATGTGGTAAGCACTTTATAAATATTTGCTACTATCAATAATAATATTGATAAACATGAGTAGTATCTGAAAAGAGAAGACCAGTGCACATTGAGAAGGAAAATAAATTCCTTTTGTTGAATAACAAGACAAAAGTCATAGGTTCGAAAGGCTTGGCTTTCCTTGTGTGTCCAGTGGAGTCTCTAACTCAGAATGCCAGAATCCCAGGATTGGAATGGCCTTTGAAATGTACCTAATCCAATACCCAGCCCTCAATATAGATCTCCTATGAGAAAGCCCAATGATCCTGTCTACTCCCAGTTTATTACCTCCACTGGCTATGAACTCACTATCTCCTGAGAAAACCTAGTCCTTTCTAGAAAAACAGCCCTGTTTCCCAACAGTTTTCGAAGTATCAGCTACTTCCAGAAGATGCTCCTCAAGAAAAGAGTTAAGCAATGTCATAAGCTCTATCCACCCTCTTCTTTAGAGACATTCTTCAAGGCTCTGGGAAACCCTGCAGTTAGAAAAAAAAGCAGCGGAGGAGGGGGTGGTCTTTGTTGAACCGAAGGCTCTCTCCAAAATCATTTGACCAAAACAAACAAACAACAACTACAACCAAAACAAACAAGCAAAAAGTGCTATTGACAACCTTGCTGAGTTTTTGTTTCTTCCTGTGAGGTATCACTTTGGGACTTCTTCAATGGTATGAAGTTTTCTCATCTGGCTAGTAGTTCATGAATTATTATTTTTTGCAATCATGCCAATATGTCCTTTCAGATTCATTTGAGTTCAGATAGTACTGTCATCCCTTTAGAAAAATAGATATTATCCAACACACAGTGCGGTTGTCCTCTATAAACTCAGGTACAATTTTACTGATTGTTTATAGCTGACATCTATTCCAACTGGCCTGCTTCTTTACCATACAGGTCATTAAACAGTTTGAATATGGTTAGGGTTTAGACTTTTAAAAGTCTTTATTGAATTTGTTACAATATTGCTTCTGTTTTGTTTTGATTTTTTCTGGCCCTGAAGTATGCTGGATCTTACTCCCCCGACCAGGGATTGAACCTGCCTCTTCTACATTGGAAGGCAAAGTCTTAACCACTGGACCACCAGGGAAGTCCCTTGAATATTGCTTCTGCTAACAACTCCTTATTCCTCAAGACTGTCCCCTCTCGGAACCTATCACTCTCCTCTCAGTGCAAAAAACCAGCCTCCTAATGCTTCAGCCCATCTCTTCTCTAGGGGACCCTCTACTGAGCTCAGACCTTGTGCCAGCTTCAACTCCCCGCACTAGTCAATGACTTCAGGGTCTCCCTGCTGACCCCAGAAAATGTGGCTGAAAAGAGGGTTTGCTGATAAGCCGCAAGCCTCTGCACAGTGCTGGGTGTTCCAGAATTGCTATTTGACCTTGAGATTCAAGCATGCAGAAGCACACACATACACACACAGAAAAACACCTCCCAGACGCCCCCAAGCAGCTCTCCCCCCATCACCCCGTCCTCATTGCAGTGGGGGTCTCCCATCTCTCCAGGAGTCCAATGCACTGAGAGAATTTCCAGAGCCCTCTCTTGGGGAGGGGAGGAAGGTTAAAAGTGTACACAGAGCATTCTTTCTGGCTCCGCTCAGAAGCCGTCAGGGCAAAGGGAGTGGGGTTTCTGGTTTCAAAGGGAGCCCAAGCAAAGCTGCTTCTTTTAGTTGCTGCCCCTCTTAGGGAAATGAGAGCTTTTTCTTTTTCTTTTTTTTCCCCTCCCTCCTTCTGCAAGCGGAGCCATAAATCATGAACGTTCCTTCGGTTCTGGGAATGGGGGTGGAATTAAGGTTGCTTGGTTCGTTGTGTCTGAGTGTGTGTCTTTCGGTGATCATCACCCTCCTGCTTCATAAACATCAGCTTGTTAGTTCTCATCCTCTAGAGGGTATACCGAGGGCATCGCGTTAAATATTTAGAACAGGAAACCACCTACGTGCGGCGGATGGGAAAAGCCATCTCAGGAGAGACGCTCAGGGCCCTTCGAGCTCCCCCCTGACCTCACAGATCAGAAGGTACCCCCCCTTTGGATACCGTGATGTCACCTCCAGCTCTTCCTGCGCAAAAAAGGGAGGTTTGGCACGCCGGATGGTGAGGGTTTGGCTGGGAAACTGTTTCTCCTTGGAGCAAGGTTTTGTAGGCCAAGGATAATCGATAAAATACATTTTTAATAGCATTTTTCTTGTGAGTAAGGTGGTTATGTGGCTCAGAGAAAGGAGAAAAACATGGTTGGGGGAAGAAGTCTGCCAAACCATCTGCCAGAGGGCAGGTGTTCATTTGGGCTGCAATGCAACTCCCCACTCATGCACTCTCCTGTGTGGAACCTTCTATGGCTCCCTACTTCCCAGGAAAGAAATGTCAAGTTGCCACCTAGGGAATAGGACACCTTTCAGAACTTGGCTCAAGTCTAATATTTTTCTCCTGTTTATCTTTCTTTCACCCACAGTTTTTATTTCATCCAAACCCTCATCTCTCTTTTATTGTCCGTGTATTTTCATGTTGGTCTTGCTGCTTGCTCTCCGTGCCTAGAATGATACTTGCTTCACCTCTCCTTTATATCCCCAGGAGGGTCCAGTCTGACTTATTGGTTAAGAATATTTTAATAGTAAGTAGCAGTAACCAGTAAAGAAGATATATTGGCTCATGTAGTTGGGAATGCAAGAAACAGATGGACTTCAAGTAAGGCTTGATCCAGCAGCTCAAATGGTGGCCTAGTTTTCCTCTACTGTGTGTCAGACCATGTGGCAACCCCCTTAGGACTGTTCTGCGTGTGTACATGCTAAGTCGCTTCAGTCGTGCCTCTTTGCAACCCCATGGACTATACCCCGACAGGCTTCTCTGTCCATGGGATTCTCCAGGCAAGAATACTGGACTGGACTGCCATGCCCTTCTCCAGGGGATATTCCTGACCCAGGGACTGAACCCGTATCTCTTAGGTCTCCTGCATTTGCAGGTGGGCTCTTTACCACTAGCGCCACCTGGGAAGCCCCTGCTGTCTTTCCGACCTCCCTTAATCTAGAGGTCTAAAAGTAGAATGGAATAGGGAGTAAAATAGCTTTAGTAATTCTAGACCTCACATATTTACCCTGTACCATCCAGGAGAAAAGGGTCAAGTCGTTCCGTTTTATGTCCTCAAAATTGTATCGTGCGGATTTTCAAACACACAGAGAAGTGGAAGTAATTATACAAAGAACATCTGCATGCCCACCGCCTAGATGCTGCCGTTGGCATTCCGCTCCTTTTGCTGCATCACACATCTGTCCATGCTGCCGTACTTCTTGTCCTCTGCCCATCCACCTTATTTTTTGATCCCCTTCGATGTAAGTAGCAGACATTGGTAGACTGTTTCCCTAAACCCATTCAGCTTTCATAGCCATAACTATAGCTCCTACCTTCTTAATATAGATTTGATTTTGCATATGAAATCATTGCATATCACAGCTAGTTAGCAACTCCGAACATGGGATCTGATTTTGGACCCAGTACCCACAGCCACCATCACACAGCCTCTGGATAGAGCCACCTAAGCGTTTTCAGTAGAAGACTGAGCTCAGAGGTGATGGATAGATTTATATAAAGTGGAGCCTAAATAAAAACTGAGGCATCCATACAGGCACCTGGACAGGACCAAGATGGCAGAAAACCCAGCCCACAGAGAACTGAAGATCCAATGTGAGCAATCCAGTTTTTCCATCAACCCACTGGTCCAAGACCTGGACTTTCTCAATAAATCTTCGAAGATAGTTGAGCTTGTGACCAGAGCTGAGTCATAGGTCAGGGCTTACGAACTTCCTGAACATGCTGAAGAAAATGTGCTAAACTCCGGAGAATGTTCATCCCAGAAATATGAAAAAACCACAGTGAAAGATGTGAGGACCTAGTGTTAATCCTTGGGGGTGGAGTTCTTAGGCTTTTGTGTTTGACTGCATGATCAAACCTCACCAGTATCCCCAGGTCTTTTTTTTTTTTTTGGCGTGTGTTTGGAAAATGCTCATTTCCTTCTATGTTGGCCCAGATTTCTCATGGCATGAGGGACTTTTCTTGGAACTTCTGGGAGTTTAGACAGGGCTCCTATCAGAGATTTCTAAGCAATGAATGAGGTCACTTCATCTGCCATAATCTGCCATCAATACACGATTAAGTGGAAACTTAGTAGGATTTTAGTCAATGAATAAAGATCAGCTAATTGGGGGAAAAAAAGCAATTAGCTAATTCTTGAATTAGTATTCTCTTTGCTTATCAGTTATGCATGCTACGTTTTTTAGGGGGTTATATTTTCTGCTTCAGGATTTAGCCATCTTACCCAGTGATAAATAAAACTGTATTTGAATTTCCAGTCATTTTTGCAGTGTGTGCAGAGAATAACTAGATAAAGATCCAACAAAACACTAAGACCCAAACCTTTGCAATCAACATGTACCTCATCACTTAAATGCGAGAGTGATCATAAAGAAGAACATCAAGGAAAAATTTCATTTGTTGTCTTCCTAGCCTGGCCTTCATCATAGGATGTAATTAGCCTAATGGAGTTTGTGTCTCTTCATTAAATTACACAGGCATTTAAAAGATCTCTAAAACAATAGAAATATTCCAGGGAGTTAATTACTCTTGGAGTTATTCAGCCTTCCTCACACTGTTATGCAGAACACCGTAGATTCTCTCTGGGGTGAAGAAGACAAATGAAGGGACTACCCTGGTAGTCCAGTGGTTAAAAATCTGCCTTATAATGCAGGGGATGCAGGTTCAATCCCTGGTTGGGGAACTAAGATCCCATATGCCCTGGAGCAACTAAGCCCACGTGGTTTGGAACTTTGAGACACAACTAGAGAGATCTTGTGACACAAAGACGCATGACCTCGCATGATGCAACTAAGACCCAACACAGCCAAATACTTGAAAAAATAAGAAAAATGAACATTTTGATCACTATGGGAGCTAGGACTTGGTCCTTTGAAACCTTCCTGGAACATCCTATTCAGAAGGTTCTCAGGAGAACTGTCTTGCTTCACACCCTTATTTTGGAGCTATGTCTGAAAAACACCAACATGTCGAGGTCATTAGATGTTACTGTCAACAAGAAGGAGCCCACATGATCCAGGCAGAAAGAAAACATCAGAGAGGTGTCAGTGGCTATGCATCATCTTTTCATTCCTTTCTTCTAAAGGTATACTTTGAGATCTCACTGAGCCCCACGGACCCTGCAAGTCAGAGCTTCTCCTGGAAGTAGGAAAGGGCTCTGTCGTGCTTATGAAACCAGGGCCATCTGATACCAAAACAGTTTGGGGTTCTGGAGGAACGCAGCCTGTTTACCATGAAAACTTCAGATGAGCTGTGAGGCATTCTTGAGTTGAATCAGGCAATAACTCTGTAAGTGTTTCCGGCACCTGCTTGTTTTTAAGCAGTTGGTTTGATCTACAAATCTAATCTGATGAGTCATAAATAGAAGTTTAAGAGATGTTCCCCAAACACAAATGTCCTACAGCCAAATCAGCCTGGAATTCCTGTACACTGTGTCTCCTTTCTGGACATGCTCGATGAACATTAGGTTATAAAAGCGCCTATGTTGTGCTGTGCTTAGTCATTCAGTCATGTCTGACTCTTTGTGACCCCATGGACTGTAGCCCACCAGGCTCCTCTGTTTATGGGGATTCTCCAGGCAAGAATGAGGGAGTGGGTTGCCATGCCCTCCTCCAGATGAAAGCCCCTAAGAGCTCTCAAATGCATGTGGACACACACATACACACAACCCCCTCCCCCCCACTGCAAACACAATCCTTTTTATTTTTTCCGGTTTTCCTGCCAGAGAGTGCAATTAGGTATGACACTCAGCTGAATAAACCAGCAATCAGTGAACTGATTAAACAAAAAAACACAGCAATTCAGGAATTTCCAAATACAGATTCTGTTGCATCAGCTGATGCCCCGTGGGGTGTTTGCCTATGGCTATGGAACAGCATGAATGTTGCTCCCTGCTTATGGGATAGTTGGCTTTTGCCTAGCTCACGCTTAATTCCTTTGGATTCCTTTGAAGAGCAGGGCAAAAATTTGAGACAATAAAATCCAAGAAAAGTAGCAGGAGAAGATCCATCATCATGGGGGTGATGACAGCTAGCATTTATTGAGTACTTACTACATGCCAGGCACTATATATTTCCCATGTATTGAACCACTTATTCTTAAAAAAAAAACTGATGAGCTGAATGGATATTATTATTAGCTTGGCTTTAGAGATGGGAAAACTGAGTCACACAGAAATGAAAGCTACTTGTACAGGTCCCTCAGTAAGTGAGCAGAAAGCCCGGGGTCAAAACCAGAGGCTCTGGCTGGCCCCAGAATATATACTCTTAATTCCTTTCCATTCTGCCTCTGAAATAATAATATCATTATCTCTATTTTGCAGAAAATGGCATTGAGTTTGGGCAAGGTTTAGCCACTTGTCCAAAGTTGTGTAGCCAGCAGGGACTTCCCTGTTGGTCCACTGGTTAAGACTCTGTACTCCCAACATAGGAGGCCCAGGTTCAATCCCTGGTCAGGGTACCAAGATCCCACATGCCTCAGCTAAGACTTGGCACCCAAATAAATAAATGAATTTTTTAAAAAAAGAAAAAACTTGAAGTCTAGAAAACCCTGGAGTCCACATTCTTCATTGAACTACATAAATAAAATAAAATGATAGGCATCTTCATGAAAGCAGGTTCTGAGTCACTATAAGAAAAACCCTTCAAATAGTCACAGTTGTCCAGCCACGGAAGGCTATATACTGATTAAACCTGCCCATGGCTTGGCAGTGTTCAGGCAGAGGAGGGGCAATTGTCTGCCAGGCTTGTTGCACTGGAGTCTTTTTTTCAGGAGGGAAAAACATGTGGATTCCAGGGCTGGATGAAGCACAAGCTGGAATCAAGATTGCTGAGAGAAATAACAATAACCTCGGATACGCAGATGACACCACCCTTATGGCAGAAATCTAAGAGGAAATGAAGAGCCTCTTGATGAGAGTGAAAGAGAAGAGTGAAAAAGTTGGCTTAAAACTCAAAATTCAAAAAATGAAGATCTTGGCACTTGGTCCCATCACTTCATGGAGAATAGATGGGGAAATAGTGGAAACAGTGACAGACTGTATTTTCTTGGTCTCCAAAATCACTGCTGATGGTGACTGCAGCCATGAAATTAAAAGATTCTTGCTCCTTGGAAGAAAAGCTATGATCAACCTAGCCAGCATATTAAAGAGCAGAGACATCACTTTGCCGACAAAGGCCAGTCTAGTCAAAGCTATGGTTTTTCCAGTAGTCATGTATGAACGTGAGAGTTGGACTGTAGAGAAAGCTGAACACCAAAGAATTGATGCTTTGGAACTGTGGTGTTGGAGAAGACTCTTGAGAGTGCCTTGGACTGCAAGGAGATCCAACCAGTCCATCCTAAAGGAAATCAGTCCTGAATATTCGTTGGAAGGACTGATGCTGAAGCTGAAGTTCCAAAACTTTGTCCACTTGATGGGAAGAACTGACTCATTGGAAAAGACCCTAATGCTGAGAAAGACTGAAGGCAGGAGAAGAAGGGGACGTCAGAGGATGAGATGGTTGGATGGCATCACTGACTCACTGTACATGAGTTTGCGTAGGCTCCGGGCATTGGTGATGGACAGGGAGGCCTGGCATGCTGCAGTTCATGGGGTTGCAAAGAGTCGGACATGACTGAGCAACTGAACTGAACTGAACTAAAAGATGCTACAACTGTGGGTGCACCTTTGTTAGCATGAAGAATGCTAAGGTTTCCAGTCACCAAAGGTTGGGAGTATAGTAGGAGATGGCATACATTTTTTAGATTCACAGACACTATTTTGGAATCATAAAATGTTTACCTTATCTATTTACTCATGTATGCATATAAGAACTAATATTTACTAAGCACCTACTGTGTGTCGAGCCTTGTGCTAAGCACTGGTAGAGATCTTATAAAGTTTACGGTCTGTGATGGAATCTGAATTTTATTTTATTTTGACCATTCCACGTGGTTTGCAAGATCTCAGTTTCCCCATCAGGGATTGAACCTGGGCCATGGCAGTGAAAGTATCAAATCCTAATCACTGGATCACTGGGGAGCTTCCTGGAGTCTGAATTTTAAAACAAAAAACAAATAAACAGCCATTGGCAAATGGCATGCAAGCTACAAAGGAAGAAACCAGAATCCAGTGATGGAGACTAGCAGGGTGAGGAGGAAGGCAACCTGCTGGAGATAGGGTGGTCAGGGTAAGATTTTTCAAAGAAGTGGCATTTAAGGCCTGAGTTATGTGAAGGGGACAGATACAGAAAAATCTGCAAACATCCCAAGAGGAATAGCTTAAGCAAGAACACTGGTGCAGGAAAAGCTTGCTCAAGCAGCTGACCAAAGATCAGCGAGGTTGGAATCAAGAAAGAGGAATGCTCTTGTGTGAGGTGGTAAAGAGCTGGTTTGTACACCAGACAAAATAGTTGATTACAATTGCAATGGGGAGCCGTTTGAAGGGTTCAGAGAATGAGAGTAATGTTATCTGATTAGGGGACTTCCCTGGTGGGTCAGACTGTAAAGCGTCTTTCTACAATGTGGGAGACCCGGGTTCAAGCCCTGGGTTGGGAAGATCCCCTGGAGAAGGAAATGACAACCCACTCCAGTACTATTGCCTGGAAAATCCCATAGACAGAGGAGCCTGGTAGGCTACAGTCTATGGGGTTACAAAGAATTGGACACAACTGAGCCACTTCACTTCACTGTGGATGCTGAACGGAGAATGGATTATTAGAAAGAGGCAAGACGATCGGGAAGGAGGATATTGCTGTCACCCAAACGCGACATAGAGCAAAGTAACAGTGGCAGAAAGATAAAGACGTGGGAATTAAGTGACATACATGTTTATTATATACTGGATGTAGATCCAAGAGGAATTGGAGATGGACTGGGGAAATCTAGGATAGATTGTTGGGGAGGAAAAAAAGCAAGAGATAGAGGGTAACTTCCAGGCTTCTGGCTGGATGAGGGTATTGTTCACTAGGGTATAAGATACCTCTCTGGTGTCTATAATGGTCTATAACTTCCAGTCCTTTTGACTCAATTGCCAAATTGTTGGCCCAGACAGTGTTGAGAAGAGCAGCATTTATATATTTGTAGTAGCTGAATCTTTAAGAACACAAGCCCATAATGGTACACTGAACTCTTGGGAACAGCAAGAAGGCTTGTAACCATCGGGGTCCACCATCATCCCCATAGACGAAGCAACTTAACACACACACATATGCCTAAAACAGCAGGGCCTTGTCAATTACTGATGGTAAACCACACGCTGGATCTTGACCAATCGCAGGCTCCCACAAATGCCAACAATTAAAAGGTGTATCCTCAGCGGATGACCAACCACTCCGGAGACCCCTGTCTCCCTGGGGGTTGTCTAACAGCTTTCAAAAGTACGCCCCAGCTCTAAGCTCCCGAAAACCTGGCCCAGGCCCTAGGAAGTGCTTCAATAATGGATGATCACCAATGAACAGCCAGTGATTTGCTGGAAATTATGAGCGATGAATAATTGAGAGGGAGGGAGCCTGACCAATGGTACCCTTGCCTCCTGCTGATTCTCCTTAATGCATTTCCTTGAGGCAACTCCCTGCAGTGTAGGGTGCAGACAGCAACGTGCCCTTCTGAAGATGCTGACCTATAGCTCGGAGAGTTATAAATATATGGGCCTCTCCACTTTTACAACGCGGTAACAATAGGCAGCAGTTCAGCATGGATGTGGCTTGGCTGTCCCTGTTCAACCCACTTGGACCCCACTTGTTATGGAGTGATGCACAGTCATCCCCAAAAGGCAGCCAGCCTTTGAGATGCTGAGACAGACTGCAAGTTGAAAACCCCATTGAGTTTAGGGAGAAAAGAGAGGGATCAAGTCATGCAGGAAAAGGAACTGAAGGACATTTTGAGATTCATTTGATTGCCCAGGTCATGAAGAACTCAAGCTACATTTTTGTCATCAAGCCCCAATCCCATCTCTTCCTCCTTGGCCCCCATGAGTCCATTCGGCCAATATCCACATGGTTCCCACCACTTCTTAAAATCTCTGCTGCTCCGATCTGGAGCAAGCCACCATCATCTTTGTTTTATTGCAATAGCTTCAAACAGTGCTTATGCGCTAGTGCAGTTTTAATAGAGTAGTCAGAGAAGGTCTGTTCATGCATCAGTCACACCCTATCTCTTGTCTGCACAAAGCCCTCCAATGGTTTTCATCAGAGTCAAAGTCAAAGACCTTCCTCATCCAGGTGCCCTATTAGCGCTCTGACCTCAAATCCTGATACCCTCTCCATCACCCGCTCTGGTCCCACCACGCCAGGCTCCCTGCGGTTCTTTGCCAAAACCAGACACATGCCTCTAGGCCACTGTGCTTACTGTTCCTTCTTCCTGAAAGGCTCTTCCTCCAGATATCAATGTGGCTTTCTACATCACTTTTGTTTTCTGTTTTTGTTTCAATATCGCCTTCTCTGAGGGAACGTTTTTGGCCACTGTATTTAACATGGAATTCTTATCTGCCCATAGGCATGCAGGACCTAGGTAGTTCCCTTTCTTTTTAATTAATTAATTGATTAATCAGTTATTTAATTGAGTATAATTGCTGTATAATGTGGTGTTAGTTTATGCTGTACAACGAAGTGAATCAGCCATATGTATATGTATATCCTCCCCGCCTCGTGATCCTCCCTCCCCCCGCCCACCCCTCTAGTCATCACGGAGCACCAAACCGAGGTCCCGGTGCACTACAGCAGCTTACAGCTAGCTCTCTACTTTACACATGAGAGTGTATATATGTCAATGCTACCCTCGCAACTTACCCCATCCTTGCAATGTCTTTTAAAAATCTTTGTATTCTTGTATCTCACATATAGTTTCTGATGATTTTTTTTTTATCAAATGCATTTATTTATTTTAGTGCAAAGGCTCAGATCGAATAGGAAACAACTTGATTTTAGAATTCCATAGTGACTGAGGCAGGAGGCTTTGGGGACAGACTGTACGTTATCCTTTAGAAAGTAATAATAATAAAATTGCTTGGAGACCTTACTACTTGCCAGGAACTGTGTCGAGTATTTTACATGCATTATCTTATTTGATTCTTACAACAAAGCTATTCTGATGTCAAAGTCCATACTCTTTAACTGTGGAGCTAAAATTCCTAGGACAGTCAGATCAGAATAAGTTATGCTGTGGCAGTCAGAGAGAGAGAGGATGTGAGTTTTAATATCCGATTTCTACAGTCATTTCTAAGTACAGAGAGAGACAGAGTAAGAAGGGGAGAAGGGGAGGGTGGGGAGGAAGTTTAAATGCCAAAGCTAAAGAAAGAAAAGACGTAAACGTGGGAGACTCAAAAGGCAAGAAGAACTGAGTGTTCCCAGCTCAATGTGACATTTCAGACGTTCCTTTGGTGGCAGTTATGTCGAATACAGCCTAACCTGGGCATTGATTTCTGGACCTAAACTTTATGGAGGCTAATAGAATAAGATCAGACTGTTTCTCGGGTATTATGAACTTGACTTGAAAGTCAGGGAGTGACGTGGGAACTTCAGACATGCTGCGAGTTCAGTGGAGGAAATCTTATGAGGAGGAGGGGCTACTGTGACTCCTAAAATGACCTAAGAATATTTGGTTTGTGTCCATGTAAACCTTTTTTGTAGGATTTTTGAATCCCAAGGGATGAGGGAGCTGCTGGGATGTGGGAACCTTGTTCCCTCACTCTCATTTGAAGCAGAGCAGACCACTTTGATATGCCTTCTGTGTTGATGATTTTCATAGCATCCTTTACAGAGGACAAATTCTCCCGCTAGGATAAATGGTTTGAAACCACGTCTTCATTAATAAGAGGTTGTGACTGAGGGTCAGAGAGGAGAGATGTGTAAGACATCTGTCTCTCCCTCGAGATGCATGGTCCACCCTTCTTTATTCAGCTTTCTGTCCTGAGAAAAATCTTTTGGAAACCACATCAGTGACCGCCTGTATCAGTTTCTCTCTAGACTTGGCCAGTGGGAGCTCTAGCAGGTCAGAGAGAGCTGGATGGAGAAAGGAGAGAATGGTGGGTGTATTTGGTCCCCTGCTCCTTTCTTGAGGGTTCACTGCAGACCTCTGATCCCTCCACCAAAGGTTACAGATCCAGCAGGGTGACTCTCACTCGGCACAGCACTCTGACTCCCAGTTGAGTGCCTGCTCCCTTATTTTAACCCTTCAGGCCTGAGCATGGGGTTGTCCCCCAGGGGGGACTCCACCCTGTCCTCTGCTGTGTTCCCTACATTCCGCCCACATCTGTACAAACAAGCTCTGCATTAGATTCTCCTAAATTAACCTGACTTTCGTGCGCTCACTGCATTTTACCAAGACCCTGCCGGATGTCTTGTGACTTGCCCAAGCTCACAGGAGCTTGAGGTTCCTCTGCTCTCATAGGCAAGTGGCTCTTTCGTCCAGCCCCAGCGGATACTGCCTATCTTTCCTGGGGAAGGAGGTTGGGGGTCTCTGATATCAGCCAGGCTAGAGAGAGAAGTGAGAGAATCCTACGGGTCATGCCAAGATGACACCGTATTCACTTTGAGCCAACTCAGAAGAGAAGAATGAGAAATTCAAGTGTTCAGGACCCAAGAAGACCTTGGTTTCCCAAAAGTCAACACACAAAATATCAGCTCATGTGTATAGAATGGATACTGGGCATTGTATAGACATGAACTAGTCAGATCTTCTGAAGAATCCTGCAAAGATTTCAATCACTTCAAGTAGAAGGCAAGGTTGATTATAACATCCTGCATCCAGAGATTTTTTAAATGAGCATTTCAACAGCCAATAAAATAGGTATTGTTTCCATCTTGCTAATGAGGAGTTGCTTCCTCTTGTTCCTCATTAATTTTAGTTTAGTCATCTGTATTATAACCCTCATCGGTATTATTTTTATACTCAGACTGTGCATCACAGTCTCATAGAAACACCCCCCACTGCCCCGCCTCAGGAAGAACAGGTGTCTCCAAGATGCCAGCTCCATGCAAGGGCAAGTCCAGCCTGACTCATTCTCATTAAGTAGCCGCCTGTCTGAGTGTGGCTCCTGGCAGATACTCAGTAATCAAGGCTCTCTATAGGATGAAGGCATGGAGCGGGGGAAGGAAAGAAGGAAGGGAGGGTTGAATGAATTTGCACGATCCTGGCCTTTGGGATGCCAAGACAGCTACAGCATTCTTAGTCTAGCCTTCTGAATTGAGACTCCTCGTGTGTAAAAGGAGAATGACATCTGCAAAGTGCCTGACTCTGTGCCTGGCACAGAGGAGGTCCTCCATGAATACCAGTCCTCTGTGCTTCTCTAGTGCTGCTTAAGAAAGCTGCCAGGGAGGCTTCCCTGGTGGCTCAGTGGTAAAGAAGCTGCCTGCCAATGAAGGAGACATGGGTTTCATCCCTGGTCCAGGAAGGTCCCACACGCCGCGGAGCGACTAAGCCGTCGGCTACAACTACTGAGCCTGTGCCCTAGGGTCTGGGAGCCGCAGCTACTGAAGTCCACGTGTCCTAGAGCCTTGCTCGGCAACAAGAGAAGACACCACAGTGAGAAGCCCGAGCCCTGCAACTGAAGATTAGCTTCAGCTCTCCCCCACCAGAGGAAGCCCGCGCACAGCCATGAAGACCCAGAGCAGCCAAAAATAAATAAATAATTTAAAAAAAATTTTTAAAGGAAGAACGTTGCCAGGGCTAACCGAGTGGGAGGAACAAGTTCACCGCCTCCGGATGCTCCCTCCAGGGCCACTGCCTGTGAGCCCCGCAAACTCGGCCCCAGGTGGTGGTGGTTGGGAAGGGGGCAGGCACCGGGTGAAGTTTAAGGAGACTCCTGACCCTGACTGTCCTCTGCAGCCTGATTTATGGGGCCATGCCGTCTCCTGGATGAGATGTAGACGCTGTGAATGAAAGAGCTGTAGAAAACCTTAATCCCCAAATGGCAGAAAGAGATACTCTCAGGTCCGGGATGTATTTGATCAAATACATCAGGTGGGGCATGATTTTCCCACAAGGAATCCACTCAGCTCTCAGGCCACTGCTGGCCTTTCTGAAGTAGGGATGAAATATTTCCCCACTTGGCCAACAAAATCTTTGGCTGGTTTTGCTCAAAAAAAAAAAAAAAAAAAAGAGTCTGGACTCAGGATACTACAGTCCTGTCATTGAACCAACGCCAGCAGAGACAGGTAAGAGGCCAGGGGAAAGGAGAAGTGAAGGAAGAACCCCCCTCAGGAAAAAAAAATACCTCATCTATCGGGGTTGGTGAAAGGGGGCTCGGACAGAACTCTGAAGTGCTCAGCTTGCTAGAGACTAGGATTCTGCAATTTCAGGCTGGGAGAATGGGAGCGAAGTTGTGATTTACCTCTTGTCTTATGTGAGGGTGGTGGCTGAGCCACCTAATGGCTCCTGGGGATGATGGGAACAGCTCTGTTGGCAGAACCGACTCTATTCCATAGCTGTCAGAACTCTTCAACATCCAGGAAGGGATAGTGGCATTCCCATAAGCAAGAGGTGGCTGAGATTCAAGGCTTGGTCTGATGGAGCAGTGGCTTGGGGGGGGGGTGGTGTGGAATTCTGACTTTCAGACCTGCTTCTGTTTATCCCCTCCCCTTAGACCAGCTTTTCTGCAAACCTTTACCTCTGGAGACATAATTCCTTGAAGTCCTCCCCTGGGTCTTCTGTGGGCACCCCTTTAACAGAAGGCAGGACGGCAAGGGAGAGTCTGGACCCAGGACAGATGGTGATGTCTTCTCAACATCTAGACTGAATTTTTCTGCTGCACCAGAGTTCTGAGCACTGGCACATAGTAGGTCTAGCTGTGCTGGTTTCCAGCATGTTCCAAGGCTTCCAAGCTTGACTTATGCTGCTGTTAGGACGTCCGAACATCTCCTGCTTGGTAAATGTAAGTGCATCCTAACTAAAAGTCAGTTGAAATGTCACCTCCACCGAGAAGCCGGGTGTATCTACCTTCCCCACCCCAGAGCATTTTATACTTTAGTTGTACACAGACCATTTCTGTTGCCCCCATTCCCACTAAACCAGGGTGTTATGGGCTGAATTGTGTCTGCCCTGAAAATTCATATGTTGACATCTTCATGAGTCCTTCAGAACATGATGATATTTGGAGATAGGCTTTTTAAAGAGGTAATTGTGTTGAAATGAGATTGTTGGGGTGGGCCTTCCTCCAATCTGGGATTTCCCTGATAGCTCAGTTGGTAAAGAATCCACCTTCAATGCAGGAAACCCTGGTTCAATTCCTGGGTCGGGAAGATCCGCTGGAGAAGGGATAGGCTACCCACCCCAGTGTTCTTGGGCTTCCCTGTGGCTCAGCTGGTAAAGAATCCGTCTACAATGCAGGAGACCTGGGTTTGATCCCTGGGTTGGGAAGATCCCCTGAAGAAGGGAAAGGCTATCTCCTCTAGTATTCTGGCCTAGAGAATTCCATGGACTACTTAGTCCATGGGGTTGCAAAGAGTCAGACATGACTGAGAGACTTTCACTTTACTTCAGTTTGACTGGTGTCCTCATAGGAAGAGGAAATGAAGACACAGACACACACAGAGGGAAGATGCTGGGAATACTTGGAAAGAAGATGGCTGTCTACAAGCCAAGGAGAGAGGCTTCAGAAGAAACCAATCCTGCTGACACATGGAACTCAGCCTTCCAGACTCCAGAATCATGAGAAAGTAACCTTCTATGTTTTGGCAGCCTGAGAACAGACTGATTCAAGGGGTTCAGCACACTTTTTATGGTCAAGGTCCGGATGGTAAATATTTTCAGCTTTGCCAGCCACAGGGTATCGGCTCTACTCTTCAACTCTGCCGTTGTGTGAAGGCAGCTAGAGACCAGACAGTCACAGCGGGCATGGCTGGATCCCAGTGAAGCCTCTTACAAAACAGGCAGTTGGTTGACTCTGGCCCCCAGGCAGCTGCTTGCTGACCCTTGTGTGAAATGAAGGTTCCCAGACCAGGGTTAATATCCGCGTTTGTTGCTGTTTAGTTGCTAAGTTGTGTCTGACTCTTCTGTGACCCCATGGACTGTAGACCAGCAGACTCCTCTGTCCATGGGATTTCCCAGGCAAGAATACTGGAGAGGGCTGCCATTTCTTTCTCCAGGGGATCTTCCCGACCCAGGGATTGAACCCACATCTCCTGCACTGCAGGCAGATTCTTTTCCACTGAGCCACCTGAAAGCCCAATATTCACTTTATTTTCATTCTATTCCTGAGGATGTAGCATAGGGGGCTGGGCACCCAGCAGGTGTTCAACTGATAGCTTTTTCATTAATTTAAAAAATGTATGTATTGAAACAATTACAGAAGTTACCAACCCAGGACAAAGAGTTCTGTGTACCCCTTACTTGGTCAGATTCACCCATGACATGTCATAGATCAGCTCAATGTAGATCAACGTATCTATAGATATTAAAACCAGGAAGCTTCTCTCTGCCTGTTTGCAACAATGTATTCCTGGGCATGTCACCTAAACTCCTCTGATCTTCAATTTCCTCTTCATTAAGATCATGCTAATCATGAACTGATCCATTGGGCAGCAAGAATTGAAATAGGAAATACATACCAAGAAGTTAGCATGACATTCAGGACAGCCTGGTAACAGCTCAATAAATGCGGATGAGGGTGAGAAACATGATTAAGTGTGTCACCTGTATTACTTCCCTGATATTTCAGGGAAACAACCATCCACTCTACTCTGAGTTATCAGCTCAAGACTTTTCCTGGGAAAACACTTTGCTTCGGGGGTGTCTCCACGACTCTCTGATGACTGCAAGGAGCCATCAAACTTCTAAACAGACCTGTGGCTCATTCATGTCGATGTATGGCAAAAACCACCACAATATTATAAAGTAATTAGCTTCCAATTAAAATAAATAAAATAATAAAAATAAAATAAATGGAGACTTCATGCATGCATTGAGGGCTAAGTCCAACTCAGTGGCATTCCTTTCCCAAATACAAATATTCACCACTTTTCCGTGACTTCCCTGGTGGTCCAGTGATTGAGAATCCACCTGCGGGGGTCGTGAGTTCCATTCCTGGTCCGGGAAGACCCCACATGCCACAGAGCATCACAACTACTGAGTCAGTGCTCCAGAGCCCAAGGGCCTCAACTACTGAACCCACATGCTGCAACTACTGAAGCCTGTGTGCCTAGAGCCTGTGCTCTGCCACAGAAGCGACTGCAATGAGACGCCCGGGCACTACGACCAGAGAGTAGTCCTCGCTCGCTGCGATGACAGAAAGCCAGTGTGCAACAATGAGGACCTACCCGCAGCCAAAAGAAACCTTCTAGAAAATATATGTATTTATCATTTCTCACTCCTAGATCTGGTCACCTAGAAAGGCCTTGAGGAGGCCAGTGATAAAACTTGCAGAAAGGAGATAGCCCCAAGCCATAAGCTGGAGAAAAAAAAAGAGTGAAAAGTGGCTAATTTCACAAAGCTGGAGAAAATTACAAGTGGATCACAAGCAGAGCTCACACAAGTAGCTTGAACCAGTTGATTCGGCCTTCCCAAGTGGCACAGAGGTAAAGAATCAGCCTGCCAATGCAGGAGACGTAGGTTTCATCCCTGGATCGGGAAGATCCCAAGGAGCAGGAAATGACAACCTACTCCAGTATTTTTGCCTGGAAAATTCCATAAACAGAGGAACCTGGCAAGGGCTAGCATCCATGGGGTCGCAATGAGTCGGGCAAGACTGAACAAATGAGCACACATAGTTGATTTACAATGTTGTTAATTCCTGTTGTACAACAAAAGTGATTTGGTTATACATACATACATACATATATGTATATATACATATACACATTCTTCTGTAACACTTTTTCCATTATGATTTATCACAGGATATTTTTGTTTTAATTGGAGGATATGTGCTTTCCAATGTTGTGTTTATTTCTGCTGAACAACAATGTGAATCAACCGTGTGTAGACATATATTCCCTCCCTCCTGGATCACAGAACACTGAGCTAAGCTCCCTGTAGCTTCCCACTAGCTATTTATTTTACACATGGTAGTATATACATACATGTATAGCTTCTCAGGTTCGGTAAAGAATCTGCCTGCCAATGCAGAAGACAGGAGACAGGGGTTCAATCCCTAAGTCAGAAAGATCCCCTGGAGAAGGAAATGGCAACCCATTCAAGTATTCTTGCCTAGGAAATCCCACAGTCCAAGGAGCCTGGAGGGCTACAGTCCATAGGGTCGCAAAGAGTCTGACACAACTTAGCAACTGAGCATGCATGCATGCACAGTGTATGTATATATATATATATATATACACACACACATCAATGCTATTTTCTCAATTCATCCCACCTTCTTCCCCTGCTGTGTCTACAAGCCTGTTCTCCACCGCAAAGCATGTCTAAAAGCCAGGTTGGGGGTTGGGGGAGGTGGCTCACGAGGTGTGCGATCAGCTAGAGCACAATTCTCTGGCTGATGGTGAGGTAACAGGGTGGTGTCACGGAGTTGACATCTGTCCTTAGGCTCCAGGAGGCCTGGGGCTATGAGCTCATGGTCATCAGGTAGTTAATATCTTCCATTTGGTTGGGGCGGGGGGCGGGGGGGGGGTGGTGGGGTGTCACATCTGCAAAACAACTCAGGAAATTTGCATCAAATACTATTATCTAGGTACTTCAGAGAGGAGCTACAGTAGATGTGGGGGGAGGCCTGTGCCTGGAAGACCCAGTAGGGTTCTGCTTGGTTACATGCCCAGTACATCCAGGGTGTGAAGGCCAGGGATGGTGCTCAGTGCCCTACAGGACACAGAAACCCCACTCCCCACCCCGACACACAACCAAGAACTACAGCCCCAAATGTCATCAGTGCCAGGTTTCAGAAACCCTCTTCTAGAAGTTTCAGTTTCCTCACCTAGAAATTGAGCTGTGATAGCTACTCCACAGTAAGACTAAATGAGCTGTAATACATGCAATGATAGACAGAAGGGCATGCCAGATTGTCAAGCGCTCGAGATAAATTCTTATTATTCCGATGTTTAGTCAAAGATTAAAAAACCTAAAACCCTTCTGAGCGGGAAATGGGGAGGCCCTCGCTGCAGTCTGAGGTTGGGACAGGAGCTCCCAGAAGAAAGAGCTTTTGGGGTTATTGTCTGTCTTCCAGCTCATCCTCCCCGCCAGCCACCCTGTCCCTCCCCCATCCCTCTTAGCCAAGCTCGGAGACTGGATGCAAAAGCCATTATTAAAAAATGAACATGAGTTGTTTTTTCCCCTTTTTGATCAAATAATCCACTTTGCTGCCTCAGACAAATCATTATTCATGTGGAACCTGCCCACGCCGCCCCTGGGGAGGAAGGCCAAATTGATTTAACATCTAATTCAGTTTGTACCTTCTGCTAACCCCAGTGGTATGCTAACTTCACCCTCGGAGGACAGGGAGGAAGGAGGGGTGGGAGGGAATGGCGGGGCAGAGAGAGAGAGACATGAGGAAATTAGTCCAGGCGCAGAGCGAAGACCAGTGCTCTGTAAAACGGAGATGGAGACGCAGTGTCTTTAGGACAACACCCACCCTCCCCGTCTTGCGCTCTCTCACCCGTGGAGACAGTTTCGCTCCTTCTTTGAGCTCATCAGAATGATAGCAATGCCGTCAAAAGGACAGCGGAGCCTAGTCTGTGCTGAGCAGAGTCCCTGATGACATCCTGGACAAGAGACATCCTGACGCCCATTTTCCAGCCGGGGGCAGTGGAAGTTCAGAGAGGTTGAAAGGACGTGCATAGAAAGTTCTAGAACCAGAATGCAAAGTCATTTTGGGTCTGCTTTCCAAAGCCATCACTACCATATCAGTAGGCTCCCAGATGTAGGAAGGTGCTTAGAAGAGCTCTATAGCTTTTTCCCACAAAGGTCACCCGACTGATAGTCTTGACACATTTTTGTGTGTGTGTTGCCCGTGTGTGCTGGTGGAAGGATCAGCTGACCCGGGTTATCACCCCCAACTGGATGTCCTGCTCCTCTCTGTTAAGCCTGTCTAGGCTTCTCTGGTGGCTCGATGGTAAAGAATCTGTCTGCCAGTGCAGGAGACCTGGGTTTGATCCCTGGGTCAGGAAGATCCCCTAGAGAAGGAAATGGCAGCCCACTCCAGTATCCTTGCCTAGAGAATCCTATGGACAGAGAGAGGAGCCTGGTGGTCTACAGTCCGCGGGGTCGCAAAGAGTCAGACACGGATCAGCAACAGACTTTCACTTCATTAAGCCTGTCCATCCATTCTCTCCCTAGGCTTCACGGTGTAGGTGGGGGAGGTACAAACCAGATGGGAAGGGGCCTCCTAGGATCCCAGACAGGGCTCTCTGGCCGCACCGTCAAGGCTGGGGGTGTAACTGGGATGGGCACCTTGCCTGCTGTGTCCCCCCTGTATGTAGTGGCACAGCTAGGATGTTACTCTGAGCCAGTAAGTGGCAGGTTCAGGATTCAACTCCAGGTCTGTCTGGCTCCAAGCTGGGGTGTTCTTTCTACTGGGTGGCAGGGTACCCCTTCCCAGTACTTTATGCTCTTTCCTGCCCCCCATCAAAACTTCCTCTTAGAAAGTGGTGCTGTCCTTGGGTGGGGGGGGGGCAGGCTTCTGAGAGAAAGAGATGGAGAGGAGAGGGGTGTGCAGCAGGCAGAAGAGGGGTGTCTATGCTCTAGGTCAAGTGTAAAGGGGAGGTGAGAGAGGAAGTGGGGGGGATTGAGACAGAGAAAGAGGGAGAGGGAGGGAGAGAGAGAGAAGAGGGCAGGGGAGGATGAGAGAGGAGGTTGCATAAGGACTTGGAGAGAAGGGCTCATATGAGGTGTTCAGGCATCAGAGTGAGCCAGGGCATGGTTGCCCCTGGCTCTGACCAGCCCAGCAGAGCTCTGATGCCGAAGGTCTAAAACTGAGACAGCACCACTTGGCCCCTGGGGGAGCTGGCAGCTCTGGGAGAACCCAGAAACAGCACTGACTTAGCACTGGCGATTTTACAGTGGACTCGGACATCCTGACCCTGTGAGACCCGCCCTCCAGGACTCACAGGCAGCCCTTCCCTGGCAGGTCATCATAATGGGAAGATGGATTATTCTTCACAAGCGTGCGTGAGGCATTCTCTAGGGATTCTGGACAGAGATGCTAAACATGGAGACCCTGAGTGGTGCAGGTGGGAACTCAGAGATGGTGGCATTTGAGAATCTGATTTAGTGGAAGTAATCTTACTAAGCACTTGTTACAGGCCAAGCGTCAGCATCCCCACCCCCATCCCCGTACACACCGCCGTCTAGGGGTGTTATATCTTCTTTCTTTTAACGTTTTATTTGATATTGGGGTATAGTCATGTAACAAACAGTGTTGCCATAGTTTCAGGTGGACAGGGAAGGGACTCGGCCACACATATACATGCATCCCTTCTCCCCCGAACTCCCCTCCCATCCAGGATGCCACATAACATCGACCAGAGTTCCCTGTGGTGTACGGAGGACCCTGTTGGCTATTCATTTTAAATATAGCAGCCTGTATGTGTCCATCCCAATCTCCCTAACTATCCCTTTCCCCCATCCTTCCTCCTTATCTCACCAACCATAAGTTCGTTCTCCAAGTCTTCGAGTCTCTTTCTCTTGTGTAAGTATTAGTAAGTTCATCTGTATCATTTCTTTTTAGATTCCATAGATAAGGTATGTCATACAATATTTCTCCTCCTCTGTCTGTGTTCCTTCACTCAGTATGACACTCTCTGGGTCCATCCATGTTAAGCTTGTTGCATCTTACGCACTTCATCCTCACGAGACGGGTGGTATGAGCACCCCTATTTTACAGGAGAAGAAATGGAGGTTCAGCTTATATCATCAGGTAGGCGCAGAGCTGGGATTTGACCCCCTTGCAGGCTCATTGTCCCAGGGGCTCTGGCTTCAGTGCTCCTCTGCCTGGCTGTGTCCACAGCCTCAGGAGGCTTTTAGGCCCTGGGCATCGCATCTGTGCTCCACAATCTAAAGGCCTGGAGGAACTGCACCAAGGTGGCCATGACATCCTGGAGGGTCCAAGTTCTCTGCACGGATGCACGTAGAAGGGTGTGTGTGCATTTCTGTACTCGTGGTCATATGTGGGTCTGTGTCTGTGTGCATGTCTATGCGCATTTCTGTGTCTGTATATCTACGTATGTTTTTATGTGTATGCGAGTGCTTTTTGTTCCTGCGTTTGTGTATTTGTATGTGTGTTGGCGTGTATATGGGTGTTTGTGTATATATGGGGATTTGTGTGTGTATATGTTTTTGTATATCTATACACATTTCTCTGTGCACCTGTTTATCTGTTTCTGTATGCTTTTACGTTTGTGTTTCTTTGAGTATTTGTGTTGGTGGGATGGTGTGTATTTATGTGGCTGTTTGTGTGTATTTGCGTTTTGTGTTTGCTTTTCGGTTTGCGTTTCTGTGTTTATTTGTCTGTGTGCGTGTGTGTGTTCCTGCACAGGGTGAGTGTGTGTGTGTGTGTGTGTGTTGTCTGTTTAGCACTTTGAGGCTGGAGGACTCCTGAGTCTCTTCCTAGCACGGGAAGGGACTGCCCATGGACCTGAGACAGCATCTCCGAAGGCAGAGGCGATGACTAATGGAGGGAGCCGTTGCACAGCCCCGTCCTCCCTGGGAGGGGCCATTGGCCCTGACATCCGGTCGTGGTCCCTGGCTGTGGGCGTGGACCGCCGGCCTCCTTTCCCCCACCCTCGCCTCTCCGCACCCTCTCCCTGTAGCTTATCCCCGCCAGGGACTATGTCCCTCCTCCTGGGTAATGCTGGCGGCCCTGCTATCATCTCTCCTCCGCCCAGAGCTGCCTGTATCCTCAGGCTGCATCCACGGCCCCAGGGACAACCACTGCTCCGCAGCCTGTGCAGACGGGCCTGTGACACGCACGACCTGCCCCTGCAGCAAGGATCGCCCCCTCCGAGCTCCCCACCCCTGCCCAGGTGCCCAGCCTGCGTCTTCCTTCCATTGAATAGTTCCGACAGGAGAACCACACTGCAGGCCCAGAGATCTAGTGACACGGGGGACCAGGAGGGGGCTGGGACACAGCATAAGGAACGTGTCCCTTGGGCTCTGGGTGACAGAGCCCCCAGCAGCAGCCTGAGCTTGTAGCAAAGCTCGCCGACTCTGCCGTGGACGTCACCGGTCGATGCAGGCAGCAGATGGGCCCCCTGACCCCTGACACGGCTGGGAGCACTGGATCCGAGGAGGGGATAGAGTGGAGCTGACAGAACCAACTCTCTGAGCTCGGGGGCATTTTGCAAAGAAACTGAGAACCACCTGCAGTGAGCTCTTTCCGCATCTGCCTCTCTGTCCACAGGACTCGGAAGTCCCCAGCTACGTCCAAATGAGAAATGAGGCTGCCCTCTTGGTGTGTGATGGCTGGCTGACTAGAGCTGGAGAGAGTGGTGTCTGGGTGAAAATAGGCAATGATATCCCAGTGCCAGCCTGCGTGCCCATCCGGGGGCTCTAGCCAGAGTCAGAGTCCCAGGATATCTGTGCTGCCTGGATGTGGGTTCATTCCAAAGTAGATCCGAGACAGGGAATTGAGGTCAATTTGTTTATTTGGGAGGCAAGCCCCAAGAAGCAGCGGTGGGAGAGTGAGGAAAAGGCAGGGAAGCAGAAAAACAACAGAAAGGGTATCACGGAACAGGTGAGCCCAGGAGACCCCAGGTAAGACTGCAGAGCGTGGCCAGCCAGGGGTGAAGGGCTGTAGTATTCATCCAGTGATCCTGGGCACTTGTAGGGGAGCTGAGAAAGTGTCAGCGAAAAGCAGAGAGGCAGACATTTGAGGTAAGAAAACATCACACAAAGGGAATGGCCCCTGAAGCTGCAGGTGGCCCTGCCATGGGCCAAGGGCACCCCATGGAAGGACGCTGATGGCGTCTGCTGTGCGGGTGAACAGTGCCCCCGTTAGCGGATCCTCCTTCATTGTTTTCCTGTCTTCCACCCTCTGAAACCCTCACTGTGTGCTTATCCTGTCTCGTGCTCTTTCCTGTGACGGGAGCTTCTGACTCGTAGCTCAGGGAGAATTTCCCACCCTTCGCTTCACTCCCTGCAGGCTTCTCTAGACCAGGATTTCTGAACTGGACTCCTGTTGGCATTTGAGGTTAGATGATTCTTTGTGTGTGTGTGGGGGTGGGGGGGGGGGTGGGGGGTGGGGGGTGGGGGGGTTGCATCCTGGGCACTGTAGGATGGCGAGCAGCATCTCTGACCCTTACCCCCTTGGTGCCTGGACTGTTGACTTAGAACATAGTCACAGCCTAGAAGTTGGGAGCTATGTTTTATTTGGTGGGAATTTTTAGGATTTTAAGCCAGGGAAACGGCATCTTAAGTGACCCTGAGAGAACTGCTTTGAGGAGGCGAGGAGAGGAGCCAGGCTATACAGAAGTTTTTCAACAAAGGGCAGGTAGTCTGAACATCAAAAGTGAGGTAGGTTTGGTCACTCAATCGTGTCTGACTCTTTCCGACCCCAAGGACTGTAGCCCACCAGGCTCCTCTGTCCATGGAATTTCCCAGGCAAGAATACTGGAGTGGGTTATCACTTCCTGATCCAGGGAAGCACAACTCATAATACAGTGCCATCCAAGAAGATGAAAATGGATATTAAGAAATGGCTAGCCACCTGTGCTATAGTGCATAGGATGTATCGTATGTGCTAACTTAATCCTCCCCAAAGCCCTAAAATGTGAATTATTCTCATTATATAGATAAGTAAGTAGGACCCAAAAGCACTGAAGCTGATACACTGATTATCAAGTTTTCAGCCTCTTTTCTCAAAGTCTCTACTAGCTCTAGGTAATGTGCTTGACTTGTTGGGGATTAATTTTTCCATCTGTTTGGAGACTCAAAAACAACATGTAGGCAGGAACCCCCTGGTGGTCCACCCGTGGTCAAGACTCCAGGAAGCATGGGTTTGATCCCTGGTCAGGGAACTAAGAGCCCACACGCCATGCGGCGGGGCCAAAAAAAGGAAAACTAAAATAAATTAAGTATTTAAAAAAACCCAAACAAACAGAATGTAGGCAAGATAGCCTGCCCCTCCTGACTGACCTTGTTCTTTCTCCAGAGCACTCCTGGCTTTGTAAGAACTCCAAGCTCTGTTTATTTTGCGATTACCATGGGTTAAGGGTCCCTCTGACATTTTCCCAGGGGGAGGGAGGGAGTGGGCACGAGTCCTCACCCCTTCCTCGGATTTTTTGATTGTCGTTTCCTCCACCTTTGAAGGAAAATTGCATAATGGTTGTCACTTAGGCACCTTCCCAAAGTACTTAAACTACATTAATGCAAAAGGGCCATGTGAGGAAATAGCCTCAGATTTTACCTGCCAAGTTACAAAGCATAAAAGGGGACTCAGTGTTCTCTTTATTGAGCTCCCCTTCACAGAACAGTGGCACATGGGCATATGCGTTGAAGTTATTACCCATTCTCCGAGACCTGAGGCCAACGCAAACAGTGTCAAAGTCATTAATGAGATTTGGCCCCATTAGGCTCATGTAAACAGTTTTAATGAGTCTTCAAAGCCTCTGTTAAAAATATATGTGTGTGTGTGTGTGTGTGTGTGTGTGTGTGTGTGCAAGCATTATGGGTGTGCATTTCATGAGAATTTGAGCAATTGAAAGCGACTAACCACACTCACTTTACCACCTTCCCCTCTTCCCATGGAGCTGCTCTGGGGCCAGGAGTGGTCCAAAAGGAAAGGTTTTGGTCTAAACTAGAGGTGGAGGGTGACAGAGTCAGGGATGTCACTTGTTGAATGACAAGTCAACATCTGTCTGTGAGGACTAGCGTGTCTTAGGATTTCTTTGTTAAAAAGTCCCCATCATTTTGCACTAGGGAACTACCCTTCCCTTTTCTCAATCTGTATGGTTTGGACAAGATAGATTCCTTTTCCTTGGTCGGCTGGTTGGTTTAGTTGCTAAGTTGGGCTTGACTCTGTGACCCCATGGACTGTAGCTTGCCAGGCTTCTCTGTCCTTGGTATTTCCCAGGCAAGAATACTGGAGTGGGTTGCCATGCCCTCCTCCAGGGGATCTTCCCAACCCAGGGATTGAAGCCGGGTCTCCTGAACTGCAGGCGGATTCTTTACAAGTGAGCCACCAGGGAAGCTCCTTTCCTTTGAGTTGGCTAATTGACATCACCCATTTCCCTGGTTATGGTGCTTGATTCCAGGAAGGACACATGATCCAAATCAGTTCAGTAAGATTTAGTCCCAGAACTTTGACTACAACTATAGGGCTAGCAAGATCAAACCAGTCAATCCTAAAGGAAACCAACTGATTGGAAGGACTGAGGCTGAAGCTGAAGCTCTGTTACTTTGGCCAACTGATGCAAACAGCCAACTCTTTGGAAAAGAACCTTGTGTGGGGAAAGATTGAGGGCAGGAGGAGAAGGGGATGAGATGGCTGGATGGCATCACCTACTCAACGGACATGAGTTTGCACAAACCCTGGGAGATGGTGAAGAATGGGGTTAGTCTGGTGTGCTTCAGTCCACGGGGTCACAAAGAGTCGGACGTGACTGAGTGACTGAAGAACAGAGCAAGAGAGACTTCTAGTGTCTCGTGATGTCTTCTGTAGTCCTGATTGTGACCGTGCTTGCTGACACCTCTTACTTCAGAGACTGGAGACCCTCCCCTGAGGGTTTTTCTCTGATGCCATCAGCCCTCGCATGGGGCAAACAGAGGTGCTGTGGAGATTAAAGAATCTGTACCCCAACTCCCCTGACCCTGAAATAGGACATGTGCTCTGTTCTATGCTGAGAGGAGTGTGGATTGAATCATCTCACAGAGGTCCAAGTGCAATTGATCATCAATTGCCCATAGTGATAACCTGCTCCCTGTCATACCTTCCTTCCCTTCCCTTCTCCCTTCTCCATCCATCCTCCGACCCGAGTTTTCTGAGGTCACTTCCCCAATTAATCACTTACACTTGAATTCTTATCTCAGTGTTTCTGAGGAAACCCAGCCTAAGAGAGAGACCCACCCATGTTGCCAGGAGAGGGCAAAGACCTGCCTCAGAATTAAGTCAACAGAGAAGACATAAAGCAGAGGAAGAGAGAGAATGAGATACACATTCTTCATGGCATCATATTGGGCATCTGGATCCAGCCATGCCTGAAGGTTGCATTAGCCTCAGATTTGCTCTAGGACAAAACATGTTAGTGCGGGATTCCACGGTCTTTTTTGTGACTCTTCATATTTCCTTTCAGTGTTTCCCTGCATGCCCCCAAATATCCATTCCTGCTGTCCTTGCATCAGCTCATATGGCCCAATGACAGGAATGCATTCCAAGGGCTACTGGAGCTTGCCTTATCTGAGAGGGCGTTTCAGCCACCAGGGTGGCAGACAGTTCAAGTCCTTCACTGCAATTTCAGGCAAATAACCTTCTGGCAGCTTCCTTTTCACTGTTGTGCTCTTGTCTGCCAGCCAATCTCAGGCCTGGCCATCCCTCAGGAGATATTAACTCATCTCCCTCATCTGCTTGACTGACTGTCACCTTGACACATCACTGAACTGGTGATGCAGCCCTTAATTAGTACATGGCTCTAGGCCTTGCGTCTTGCCACCTCTTCTTCCATTTGCCCTCTCTGCACCTCTCTCTCTCCCCCCTTCTATTTTCATATCCAAACAGGAAACCCCACCTGCTGTTTCAGGATGACTACGCTGTTTCTTTGACTCTCCACTCCGCTGTCTTCTTCCGAAGCCATGCGGTCAGAGCCATCGGCACTCAGCGTGGACCAGGTCCAAGCAGAGCATCTTCTAACACTACCCCACTGCGCCTTCTACCCAAAGCCCTGAGAAGGTGACCAGGATGCCCAGGATGCAGACAAGGACACAAACTCAGAAGAGTTACTCTTACTGATTTCAGCCCCAGACCAGGGCCGCTTCCAGCCCCTCCTCTGTGGCTTGCTCACTGTGTGAATTACATTAACTTTTCATTTTGTAGGCTACTTATTGTCCTCGACAGAAAGAGGCGTTTACTTTAACCAGCCAGTACATCAACATGCATTCATGGAGCACTGTTAGAGAATCTTAAGAAGGACTTCCCTGGTGGTCCAGTGGTTAAGAATCCGCCTGCCAGTGCAGGGGGCATGGGTTTGCTCCCTGGTCATGTGGAAAGATCCCACATGCCACTGGGCAACTAAGCCCTTGAGCCACAACCACTGAAGCCTAGGCGCTCTAGAGCCCGTGCTCCGCAACAAGAGAAGTCACTGCAATGAGAAACCCATGCAGCGAAACTAGAGAGTAGCCCCCACTCGCTGCAACTAGAGAAAGCCCATGCACAGCAATGAAGACCCAGTGCAGCCAAATAAATAAATAAAATTTAAAAAAAAGAATCTGAAGAGCCCTACGACTCTAGGAGTCAAGTGGGAGATGAAGTTTCCTACTATAAGTGATTCAGGCATGCCTGGAGAGAGACATGTGAGGTGCCATCACAACTGAGATAGGTCCCCGAATAGGGCATGACCAGGGACTGGATGGCATGCTAATTCTGCAATAACTCTCCCAGCTCAAGAAAAAGAAGCTGCTAATAAACACATTCCACTCTTCATTTTCCCTAAGAAACTTCCTACTGGAAACTATTGCCAAGCTTTTTCCATTTGGAAAATATTGACGCATCTTCCAGGAGACACTGAAGACTGAGTGCTCACAGATGGCAACCCCATCATTTCTTTGCCGAGAAGATGAGCGTGGATTTGTACTAAACATAATTGAACGGGGAGGAATTTTTTGTGGGCAGAGGGTGGGGGCAAGCCATCTTTGAGTTAAGGAGCCGTTCTTAGGCTACATCCTTTCCTGAAAGGAATAAGTGGTCAAGGGTTGCACTCAGCCATCTGACCCTGGCCCTTCTGCTCCCACTCAGCACTGCCACCTTAGACTCTGCTGCTTTCAAAAAAGTTCAAAGCCCTCCTCCATGACATTGGCTGAATGCAATAATTCTCTCAGTTGAACCATAATACCAGATGCCAAGTGTATAATATGGACAAAAAGGGAGGAGGAAAGAAAAAAAAAAAAAACAAAGGACATACCATTTGGCTGTTGCAGGACTCTGGGGAACTGGAAGCCCATGCTTTGTAGCACTCAACTTCCATTCATGAACCTTTGTGGGTTGTGTGTGTGTGTGTGTGTGTGTGTTTTAAGTTATCCCTGACTGAGATTGGAAAATGAAGACCTTTCTTTCATTTCCACATTGAGACAATGGTATTACTGGCCCTGTATGGATGGTGTAACTCAGAGGAATCGAGTTTCCTAATGTCTTGTAGCCTCAGCAGCCTCTTTAGAAAAAGGGGGTGGATCAAATTTATTTTAAAGGTCTGTGGTAAAGACCAATGAGAAGATGTGTGTCAAAAGTTTAGCCCAGGGAACTTCCCTGGCAGTCCAGTGGTTAAGACTCCAAGCTCCCAATGCAGGGGACCCGGGTTCAATCCCTGATCAGGAAACTAAGATCCCACATGCTGCAACTAAGAGATCCTGCATGCGGCAATGGAGATCCTGTGTGCAGCAACTAAGATCCGCTGCAGTTAAATAAGTAAATATATACATAAATTTTTTAAAAAAGTTAGTACAGAGCCTGCATACAGTGGTGCTCAGTAAGAGTTGGGTGCTGTATGTTTCATATGCATTAACTATCAGAGTAGCAAGCAACAGCAGCCGTGCATGCTCAGCTGTGTCTGACTGCGACCCCATGGTCTGTAGCCCACCAGGCGCCTCTGTCCACGGGATTCTCCAGGCAAGAATACTGGAGCGGGTTGCCATGCCCTCCTCCAGGGAATCTCCCCAACGCAGGGATCGAAACTGCGTCTCCTGCATTGGCAGGCGGGTTCTTTACCACCGCCGGGACCTTGGGAAGCCCCGTGAGAGTAGCAAACATCAATGACCAGTGCAGGGATGCCACGATCTGGGCCACGGCACACGTGGGCACTGGAATTGAGTGCAGATGCCCAAAGATGAAACTTTCACAGGTAATGCATTTTCAGATGAGAGAACAAAGCCTCACAAAGGGGCTATCTTACCTTTGCACAATGCTTTCTTACCTAAGTCACACAGATTCCTGTTTGAACTACACCTTGGCCTTTTTGGATCTAGATATCCTCAAGTAACCTGTTTTCTGGATTCCAGGTTTTTCAACCCTAAAATGGGGATAACTATCCATCCTATTTTGCCACATTGTCTCTTTATCCTAATCTGGTCCCTAATAGAACCAAGCAGAGGGACTTTTCTCGTGCTGCAGTGATTAAGACTTTGACTTCCAAAGCAGGGGATGCAGGTTCAATCACTAGTTGGGGGACATAGGATTTCACATGCTTCTTTGCCCCAAAACCCAAATATAAAACAGAAGTAATATTGTAATAAATTCAATAAAGACTTTAAAAATGGTCCGCATCAAAAAAATCTTAAAAAAAAAGATCCAAGCAGAACACTGACTGACACAGTCATTATTATTACTACAAAATCCATATTGTAACAATAGAATTATTAGCATTGATAATGATAGCAATGTTCACTTGAATATAAGTAGCACTGATGCAATTGGATGAAAGATTCCAGAGTAAGAAATATGTAAAAGATCACTACAAACTCTGCATTCATCCACTCACAAAATATTTATTTCCCTACCACTTCCCGGACACTATTCCAGGAACTGGGGACACAGCAGTAAATATGACTGATAAGGTTCCTGGCCCCATGGAACTTAGTGAGGGGGCAGATTTGCAGAACAAGACAATGAACAGAAAAACCGCTAGATATGTAAATATGGAAACTAGAAGGTAATGATCAGCTGTACGAAGTGAAACTGCACAGGGTAAAGAAAAAGGGTGATGGAGAGATAGATGGAGGTGGGACTTCATTAAGTGGTGGTCAGGAGAAGTCTTTCTGATGAGATGACATTTGAGCAGAGGCTTATAGGAAGTGTTCTTTGGCCACCTGATGTGAAGAGCTGACTCATTGGAAAAGACTCTGATGCTGGGAAATATTGAGGGTAAGAGGAGACGGGGGTGACAGAGGATGAGATGGTTGGATGGCATCACTGACTCATTGGACATGAGTTTGAGCAAGCTCCGTGAGATAGTGAAGGATGGGGAACCTGGCGTGCTGCAGTTCATGAGGCCACAGAGAGTCAGACACGACTGAGCGACTGAACAACAGGCCGTACTGGAGTGACTGTATGGATATCTGGGGGAAAGAGCATTCCTGGCAGAGGGAATGGCCAGTGCAAAGGTCCTGAGGCTGCTGGGGAGGGGTTGGGGAGGACAGAAAGCTAGTGGAGCTGAGGAGGTCCAGGGAAGAGTCCTCACACAGCACAGTACGTGCTCACAATAGGTGCACTCAACACCCTTATCAGGGCCGGTCTCAGAGTCCTGCTTGGTAGCACCGTCTGTCGGAAACATTGTGCTTGGGGAAGGGCGGGGTCACAGTTCTCAATGTTACGTAACTTGGGAGTTCCAGCTAGTGGGCCTTCCAGCCCTCTTGAAAATCACACCCTCAGCATTTGATAGAAATGCTTCTGGTGAGACATAAAGCACGAGAACCCCAGCCACATGGCCTGGCTGCAAGGTATATTAGGCAGAGCTTTGGAGCTGCTTCCTGCCCACGGTTTTCCTGGGACTCGATGCCAACGATCCCCAGGGTTCCTCACTGGGTTGCATCATTTGTGATGTCCGGGGCCGGAGTGCCCACATTAACGGCCGTCTGCTGCCCAGATGTTTGGAGGACATAGGACAACAGAGGGGTCAGCAGCTTGGGCGGCTTTGCTGGAGTATGACCCTTCCATCTGCAAAGCCAGCAAAGGCCACGGCCAGAGCCAGAGGAACTGCTCCCACCATGAGCGCTGTCAACTCACTGCCTTCCGGAAGCTGGGAATTCCCTAAGACCAAAGGTCTGAGATGTGCAGA
Organism: Odocoileus virginianus; assembly: GCF_023699985.2. Lineage (NCBI taxonomy): Eukaryota > Metazoa > Chordata > Mammalia > Artiodactyla > Cervidae > Odocoileus > Odocoileus virginianus. The sequence continues at coordinate 55,632,336 of NC_069685.1, read as the reverse complement.
AGAGGATGATCAGATGGAATGTGTCCTGGCCTCGTGTTCATCCTCATTTCTTGGATGCTCCAAGGGGCTTGGGTCCAGATTTACAGGAAAGTGCTCACAATACCCAGTGGGCAGCTGAGCGGCTGCGTCCCTGTTAAGTTGTGCGCAGTTAGGGACGGTGGCACTAATGCTAAAAGAACCCACCTGCCAGTGCAGAAGACATAAGAGATGTAGGTTCAATCCCTGGGTTGGAAAGATTCCCCTGGAGAAGGCAATGGCAACAACCTCCAGTATTCTTGCCTGGAAAATGCCGTGGACAGAGGAGCCTAGCAAGCTAGGTCCATGGAGTTGCAAAGAGTTGGACATGACTGAAGTGACTTGGCATGCACGTACAAGGATGTCTTCACAGGATGATGGAACCAAACTGCTGACCACTGTACTGAGTCCTTTACAGGAAGGATTCCCTTGAATGTTCACAAGAGGACTATGAATGGGGAGGGAGACTCTTGTCACAATGCCTCCTCCCTGCAGGGGTTAAGTAATGACCTGTAAGTCACATATCTCTTAAAGACAGTCAGGACTTGAATTTAAGTGGTCTGAATCCAGAGTACACCACCCTTAATTTTTTTTCATTAAAAAAAAAAATCTATTTGGCTGAATCTTAGTTGAGGCATGAGGGGTCTAGTTCTCTGACCAGGGATCTAACCCAGACCCCTTGCATTGGGAGTACAGATGAGTCTTAGCCACTGGACCACCAGGGAAGTCCCCATCACCCTTATATACACCACCACTGCTCACTTGTACCTCTCTGCCCCAGGGGTCCATGTATTTCATGTAAAGAGCCAAATAATAATTATTTTGGCTTTGTATGGAGGGATGTGAGAATTGGACCGTAAAGAAGGCTGAGCATCGAAGAATCAATGCTTTCGAAATCTGGTGCTGGTGAAGACATGTGAGAGTTCCTTGGACAGCAAGGACATCAAACCAGTGAATCCTAAAGGAAATCAAACCTGCATATTCAATGGAAGGACTGAGGCTGAAGCTAAAACTCCAACATTTCAGCCACCTGATGTGAAGAGCCAACTCACTGGAGAAGACCCTGATGCTGGAAAAGATTGAGGGCAGGAGGAGAAGGGGGCGACAGGATGAGATGGTTGGATGGCATCACCAACTCAATGGACGTGAGTCTGAGCAAACTCCGGGAGATAGTGAAGGACAGGGAAGCCTGGTGTGCTGCAGTCCATGGGGTTGCAAACGGTCAGACACGAGTAAGCAGCTGAACACCACCACCAGCTATGTACTATCTGTCACAGTTACTCATTTCTGATCTGGTAGTGCAGAAGCAGCCTTAGACAATATGTAGTTGGATGTGTGTAGCTGCATTGCAATAGAACTTTATTTACAAATACAAGAAGAATGTTGGATTTGGCCCATGGGCCATACATTCATAACTCCATATAGATGGTCATCCAGTGAAACTGTATAGAGCTTATCATGGCACCCTTCAATGGTTCCAGGCATGACTCAATGTCTCAGCTGTATCATCTAGGACACAGATTCAATTCACATTTTGCTCATCCCTCCTTAGTCTTACTGGCTTTCCATGATTATACTTGCTACTTCATGGTCACAGGGCTTCCCTGATAGCTCAGTTGGTAAAGAATCTGCCTGCAATGCAGGAGACCTGGGTTCGATCCCTGGGTTGGGAAGATCCACTGGAGAAGGGATAGGCTACCCACTCCAGTATTCTTTCCTAGAGAATTCCATGGAGGAGTCTGATGGGCTATAGTGGACTACAGTCCATGGGGTCACAGAGAGTCGGACATGACTAAGCAATTAACACAACATCTGCTAGACTCACAATGATCAGTTTTAGGAATGATCGGGAGGGGAAAGTCCAGCCTGCAGAAGCTTTACAAACACCTTAGAACTTGTGTTAAGCCTCTGAGGTATGAGGCGTGGTGAGAGCTGGGAGCTGAGACCGAAGTTAGGAGGCTGTCAGTCACTGTTAATACCCAACTTCAGAGGGGCAGGTGTCAGCCCCAGAGCAGGGGCAGGAGGGGTGTCTGGGGAGGAGACAGGTGTGAAAGGGAAGGAGGATTTAGCAAATAGGTCCGGCCTCCTCACAGGCTCAGGCAGTGAGATTCCTGTGGTTTCAAAGCACTGGGATGTTCTCACATTGAAACCACAGAGGACGATAGGCTTTTCAGAGTTGGCCCCCAGAATTACTCGGGGACTTGATCTGCCAGACTCTAAATTGCCATGAAACTCATCCAAATAGGTCTTCAGGTGCAAGAAAATTCATGTGAAGAAATCAGAAGTGCTCATGAGCTAAATTAAGTCTGTGTTGCTCACGTTTTCCTGGTGATGAGACAGGAACATGAGACCCCTTTCAAGGTATGGGAAGCCTGAAGTAAGAAATTTGTTCTCTGTTTAGATAATGGTGTTTTGAGATCTGGGGATGAAAAATATGTATATAGAAGAAATGTGAGTTAGATACTTGCATGCATTTAGTCAAGAACTGTTGATTGGAAGCCTCATATGTGCCAAGAACTATTCTAGTTGTTAGTGATTCAGCAGTGAAAAAATTAGGTAAGGGACTTCCCTGATGGTCTAGTGGCTAAGACTCCAAGCTCCCAATGAAGGGGACCTGGGTTTGATCCTTGGTCAGTGAACTAAGATTCTGGAATGCCACAACTAAAGATCCCACGTGCTGCAACAAAGATTGAAGACTTGGCACAGCTAAATAAATAAATAAAAACAAATAAATATTCTTTAAAAAAATAATAGATGAAACCTCATTCCTTGTGAAGCTTACTTTCTGGTGGAGGAGAGACAGGAAATTTAATAAATAAGACAGCTTCATTACTATTAAGCATTTCACTTCTCTTAATCTATTTCCCACTTATAAAATCATTTCCTATGACTCACTATGTATTGGGGGCCACACTGTGATGGTTCATTTTATGTGCCAATCTGACTGAGCCACCATGCCAAGATATTGGATCAAATATTATTCTGGATGTTTCTGTGAGGCTAATTTTGAGATGAAATTAACATTTTAATCAGTATACTCAGAGGAAAGCAGATTGCTCTCAATAATGTGGGTGGGCCTCATCTAATCAGTTGATGGTCTGCCAGCAGATAACCTTTGAACTTGACTGTAATATCAGCTCTTCCCCAGACTGCCAATCCACCCTGCAGATTTTGAACTCATAAGCCTCCATTATCCAGTGAGCCAGTTCCCCAAAATAAATCTCACTCTAGACATATACACATCCTGTTGGGTTCTGCTTGTCTTGGGAACCCCAGCTAGATATGGTGCAAAGGACTTTCTTCCCATTTGATTCTCTCACAACCCTATGAAGTAAGTCTATTTTCATCCCCACTTTACAAATGAGCACAATGGGGCTCCTTTAGATTGAGTCTATAGCCAAGGCTAGATAGTGGGTAAGAAGCAAAGGCAGGATTTGGAACACGGGTTGTGTGAACTCAATGAATGCACCCAAAATCCAGCAAACCCACTCAGTCCCGGCAGCCACGTGGGACAGCCACACCACATGGTGTCATGCTTGAAAGTCGAGAGTCTTCAGTTTTGCCAGTGATAATGTTCCATACCTTTTCTGGGCAACAAACGAGTAGTGTGGTTTGAATTACATTTATGACAAGATTATAAGGGGGCTGCCTTGATTTATAAAAACAAAAACAAAAACCTTTGCCTGACCCTATGGGAACAATCTCTAATTCAAAGAGTCATGCTGAACAGAAATTTAATGAGGCAAAAAATGCTCTCCTCTATTTTACAGAAAAAATCCTGCAGTGAGCTTCTACTAAAGGTAAGCACTGGGATGTTCTTCATATAATTTCATGGTGAAAAGTGTAGCCCTAGCAATTGTCTGGCGCTAGTGGTAAAGAATCCACCTACCAATACAGAAGATGCAAGTTCAATCCCTGGGTTGGGAAGATCCTCTGGAGGAGGAAATGGCAACCCACTTCAGTCTTCTTGCCTGGAAAATCTCATGGAGAGGAGTCTGGTGCACTACAGTCCATGGGATCACAAAAGTATTGGATACAACTGAGTACAGACCTACATTGCGATTGTCATGCCTGGGTTCAAACCCTAGCTTCCCAACTAACTGGCTGTGTGATTCTAGGAAACTTCCTTAACCACTCTGAGCTTTGGTTTCCTGGCAGTAACTCTAAAAATAAATATTCATCTGTCAAGAGGCCTGAAGAGGCTTAAATACAGCAGTACATGTAAAGTACAGTTCTGGCAAAGTGTAAATGTTTAAGGAACGTCAGTTCTTGTTTTGGGGGTAGCAAGGATGGATCCATGTTTTATAGACAGTGAGCTTATATAATGTTTGTGTATATGTTTTGGGAGGGAGATGTTATTTAAAGAAAATAACCAAAAGAACTAGGAAGGCTAGGGCGTCAGAGTAATCGAAGGGCCCTGGAGCCTAAGGTCTGTAGTCTAGCCTTCTGTTATAGCAGCAATATTTCCCCTTCCTCATCTCCAGGTTACCACAGAAATAAATGGCTTATAATAGTGCTCCTTTAATTTCCAAATCCCACTTGGTTATTTGCCTGACACTGTGATATCTCCGGGGATTAGGCCAGGAGTCTTGCAATGACGTGACTCTCAGAAAACAAAATTGCTGTAAGCACCTCCTCTGAAATGACATGTTTGGCCTATTCCTTCTGGGTCCCCAGAATGAACAGTGCCTGTGATCTCCTTGCTCCAGCCTCAGGGTTCTCCCCTCTCAGGAAATAGGCTTTTAAAAAATTAATTCTTGAAGGGACAGGGTTGGGCTGGGGGCTGGGGGCTGGGGGCTGTGACTGGGATTGGATTTTTTTTTTTTAAGAGCTGGTTTCAATTTTGTAACAGTGTTCTCTTGGGCAACCAAGGTGTGTCCTTCTTTACTTGATTCTCAACAGGGAGTGAGGCAGAGATAAAAATAGAAAAAAAAAATGGAAGAATACTTTCCACTCCTGGTGCAAACGATGATTTATCGTTACATGTGATAATTTCCACTTTTTGCAGCTGTCCTTTCTACCTTCTTAAATGATCTTTGCCACAGTTCTGTCACATTAACTAGGTTGGGGTTGATCCTGTGTTACAGATGGGGAGACTGACGTTCATAAGACTTGGGGGCTTGTAGGTACCACAGAATGAGAAGTGGAGCAGAATCCACATCTCTTAATACCTTGCCTTATGTATTTTCCATCAAGTCACAGAGATCCTTGGGATGGCTGGGTATTTTTAGTTCCCTTTTACAGATGAGAAAACTGAGCCCCAGAAAAGTGAAATGCCTTGTTTAAGATCACTTCAGCTATCATTACCATCATCACCATCATTATCTTCATCATCATCATTCATTCGAGTTACAATAACAATAGGAATGACAACAACAAAAATAATAATAGCCATGGGCCCTGTGTTACATGGGCCTCCTTGGTGGCTCAAATGGTAAAGAATCTGCCGCAAAGCAGGAGACTGAGGTTCAGTCCTTTGGTCGGGAAGATCCCCTGGAGAAGGGAATGGCTACCCACTTGTATTATTGCCTGGAGAATCCCATGGACAGAGGAGACTGGCAGGCTACAGTCCATATGGTCACAAAGAGTTGTACATGACTGAAGCAATTTGGCACACACACACACATGGATTTGGAGGAAATTCAATTCAGCCCATAACATGTTCCAAAGAAATGCCATACTATGATCCTATCATAATAACAATATCACCCCCTTTCATTTGCCATAAATAGAAGCACTGCATGGAGGGTGTTCAGTATTTGTTGAATACAAGATAGAATGATAGTACAAGAAGTATAACTAAGACAAAATTATTTTATAACATTCTAAGTAGTTGCTTGTTAAAGACTCTGAGCCTGAAGTTCCTCTCTAGTTTTCAGTAGGGAGCTCACAAGTTCTAGAGGGGTGTTAAAGATACATTAGTAACTGAGATTTTCTGCTCTACTCTATGAGAAGGACTAGAGAGAATGATAAGGTGAATAATTCTCTTTATGTGCTTCAGCATTATTTTATTACCTCCTAAAATATTCTCCCATTCCACTGATGGTCTGTGTTCTATGCTTGAGGAAACACTACCCACAGGACAAAGTCAGAACCACCAGGAAGACAGGATCTTCCTAATTTCACTCCCTGCCCATCCCCTGCATGTTTTCCCACCTCCTATGCTGCAGCTGGCTCAAGCATGACAGGTTCTCATCTTTTCACACTTTCCTCTACCTCTACTAGGGACATCTGCCTCCCTCTACCAGCCTGCTAAACTCTTCTTCATCCCTCAATACCCACCCAAAGATGCCCCTAGAGGATACATAAGTTGAAAAAGTAGAGCAGAAGCTACCATTTGGAGTACAATTCCACCTTAAAGGGGAAAAATACAAACATTTCTAGAAGTCATACAAACACATGTATTAAAAAGCGATGGGGATATAGTGATTTATTTCCTTTTCTGCTGATCTGTGTTTTCTGACATTTTTGACAGCCAACATGTATTTCTTCTGTAATCCTGATAAAAAGTTACTTTTGATGTTTTAAAAGAGTAAGTGTCTTCATATTTTCTTTTGGGAACTCTTCTTGAATAGCATCTTGCCCCACAAGATACACACACACACACACAGTCATACAAACATGTCCCAGGTGGGCAAAGAATACCACATTTTGCTAACTTTGCATTTTGCACATAACTCTGTTATTTCATTAATCACATTGTTTTGAAATTATCTAAATTATCTATCTACAAATCTCCTTCCTATCCCAGTCTGTGAGGCAGTATCCTTTACATGCTAAGACTATAGATTCTGGGGTCACAATTCCTGGGACTGAATTCTGGACCCACCATGTCACCCATTCATTCAGAGACTATTAAACATTTACCCTGCATCAGGAGCCATCAGGTTGCAAAGAGTCGGACAGGACTGAATGACGAAGCACAGCACTGTACAGTCAGTCTAGACATTGTAGAAAAGGCAACTTTTGAGTAAGGACTTGCAAGAAGTGCAGATCAGTGGTGGAGGGGCATTCCAGGGTCTAGGAAGAGTCAGCAGAAAGCAGAAGGGTCCGAGGCTGTGGACTGAGTGCTGCCATGCTGTACTCAGCCCTGTCTGACTCTTTTGTAACCCCGTGGACTGTAGCCCGCCAGGCTCCTCTGTCCATGGGATTCTCCAGGCAAGAATACTGGAGTGGGTGGCTATTTCCTCCTCCAGGTGGTTCCTGACTCAGGGGCCAAACCCACGTCTTCTGCATCTCCTTTGTGGCAGGTGAATTCTTTACCACTGAGCCACCTGGGAAGCCCCGAACAGTGACTCCCAAATCCTTATGTTGAAGCCCTAACCCCCACGTGACTGCATTTGAAGATAGGACCTTTAAAGAAGTAATTAGGGTCAAATGAAGTCATCAAGGTGGACTGTGATCCCAGAGGACTGATGTCCTTATAAAAACAGGAAGACCCCAGCAGGGCTTACACACAGCGAAAAGGCCCTAAGTGGGCCCCTGAGAAAGAAGCCATCTATTAATACTAGCTGGAAGGAGAGACTTCACCAGAAACCAGTCCAGATGATACCATGGCCTTGGATTTCCAGCCACCAAAACCGTAAGAAAATATGTTTCTGTCGTTTAAGCCTCCCAGTCTGTGGGATTGTGCTTATGGCGGCCCACGCAGATGAATACATCTGGTATTTTGGAAAACTGGGAAGGAAGCCAGTGTAACCCGGGCAGATTGAGGGATGGGGGGTGTGGTGGACGATGAGGAAAGAGGGGCGCCTCCTCAGAGGCCCTGATGAGATGGGGGAATGGGTGCTGAGAGGCCTTACGACTTGTCGTATGGTTTTTGCTCGAAGGGAACTGGGGAGCCACAATGGGGTTTTGAGCTGAAGGCTGACACCCTCTGAACAATGGTCTGAAAACATCGATTGCTGAGAATAAATGGGAGTGGGAAGAATAGAGTTGGGGAGAGCAGTTGGAGGCTGGTGAAATAACAGGGTGGTGGCTGGGGTGCCTGTAGAGGGGAGAGAGTGGATGTCAGATGGACAACTGGTCAAGGATTGAACGTGCGGGTGTGAGACCAAGAGGAGTCAGGCATGACTCTGAGGTTTATGAGACGAGGAATCAGAGAGAGGCAGCCACTCATGGCTAAGAAGGGGAGGCTGAAATCCAGTGATTCTCAACCAGGGGTAACGTTGCCCCCCCCACCCCAGGACTGACATCTGGAGACAGTGTGTGTTGTCAAGAACTGGGACATGCTACTGGCTTCTAACGGGTAGAGGCCAGGAATGCTATTAAACGCATTTGCACAGGAAGCCCCCACCACAAAGAAATGATCCAGCCCAAATGTCAATAGTCCCGAGGCTGAGAAATCCTCATGCAGGGATGAGGAAGGGGAGTGAGGCTGGGCTGATGCAGAGACATATATCACAGGGAAGATCAACAGTTAAGCTTTGGGGACTTCCCTGGTGGTCCAGTGGCTAAGACTCCATGCTTCCACAGCAGGTGGTTCAGGTATAATCCCTGGTTGGGGAACAAAGATCCTGCATGCCTCGCAGTGTAGCCAAAAAAAAAATACAAATTATATTTAAAAGAAGTTAAGTTTTGGACATATTCACTTCCCTGTTTGGTTCTATGTGTGCTAGCTGTGTGATGTTGGGAAATCATTTTACCTCTCTCTCTCAGTTTTTTCATCTGTACAATGGGATGAAACTTCTACCTAACTTGTAGGTGGGTAGTGGGGTATAAAAGTAAAGCAATCAGAATGGAACACAGAGTGAGTGCTCCATACAGTCTAGCCATGACTATTGGAGAGGAGAATGTGCCTTATTCTGTTCTCAGTATCCCCAGCACTGAGAACAAAGCTGGGCACAGAGTAGATACTCAGTGGATATTTGTTGATTGAAACATCAAACAGATGGCAGGGTTTCTATCTGACTCCTTGGACAGCAAGGAGATCAAACCAGCCCATCCTCAAGGAAACCAACCCTAAATACTTATTGGAAGGACTATTGCTGAAGCTGAAGCTACAATACTTTGGCCACCTGATGCAAAGAGCCTACTCATTGGGAAAGACCCAGGTGCTGGGAAAGATTGAAGGCAGGAGGAGAAGGGGCTGACAAAGGATGAGATGGTTGGATGGCATCACCGACTCAGTGTACAGGAGTTTGATCAAACTCCAGGAGATGGTGAAGGACAGGGAAGCCTGGCATGCTGCAGTCCATGGGGTCACAAAAAGTCGAACAGGACTGAGCAACTGAACAACATGTCCGTTCAGACAGGCCATTCAAAGAAGTTCCTGTCGGCTCTGCCTAAAGCCTGGGCTTTGCTAAAAAATGCAATTTCATTCATTTATGGTTTTGTAGTTTATAATTCAAGGAGCTTTAGGTGTCAAATTTTGTTGGCTTATTATTTAATAGACAGACATTTTATTGGGTTAGCCAAGAAAGTGATCATGCGTCCTTTCAATCACACCTTATGCAAGGTCTGTAAATGGAGTTCATCCATGTGTTTCTGCCCAGAAAGCATTTCTTTGGGGCTCTGATCTCTCCTGCTTGGCTTCTCCTGGAGCCTGTTGTACCTTGTAAACCACAAGGGTGCTCTCTCATGAACACCAAACTTCAACTTGCCGATGTGCAACTATGTGTGTGCAATTATATGTGTGCAGCAATGTGTCAGCGATCAGGATGGGAGGGTGGGAGGGAGGCCAATTCTTCATGAGTCAAGCATACAAAACCCCTGTCTTCATGCCACTTAGATTTCAAAGGCCTGTGTCTGTTAGTATGACTTCAGGTGCAGGCAATAAAATCAGCTGAAACGAGACGTCTAGTGTTTGAATGTTCGTATGTGTATGCATCTGTAAGATATAAAATCTGGCATAGCATCACCCAGAGGAAGAGCAGGCCCAGTGCTGGTTCATTCAATGGTTCAAAGTGTGAAAGTGTTAGTGGCTCAGTGATGTCCAACGCTTTGTGACCCCACGGGCTGTAGCCCACCAGGCACCTCTGCCCATGGGGTTTTCCAGGCAAGAATACTGGAATGGGTAGCCATTCCCTTCTCCAGGGGATCTTCCCAACTCAGGGGCCAAACCTGGGTCTCCTGCATTGCAGGCAGATTCTTTACCACCCAAGCCACTAGGGAAGCCCATTCAGTGGTTCAAACAAATCATCAAAATCCTGATGTTACTTACTTTTGTATTTTTAAACAATTTTTAAAACTAAAGTATAGTTGATTTACAATGTTATGTTAGTTTCAAGTGCACAGCAAAGTGATTCATATATACATTATGTATATGAATCACTATTATATCATATATTCATACACAAGATCTATAAATCATTTGGGCAGTGGCTCTGCTATGCTGGAGCTGGCCCACAGGCTGCATGAGAGCTAAAAGTTCGATTTTCAGCAGTTTTGCAAGGTGTGTATGAAGCACAGTCATAATTAAGAGTTCACTTATATATCTACTCCTGGGTATATATCTGAAAAAAACAAAAACATGAATTTGAAAAGATAGATTCACCCCAATGTTCATAATAGCATTATTTACAATAGCCAAGATATACAAGCAACCTAAGTGCCCATCAACAGATGAATGAATAAAGAAGATGTGGTGCATATATGCGACACAGAAAACTACTCAGCCATGAAAAAGGATGCCATTTTGCCATTTGCAGCATCACGGATCGACTTGGAGGCATTATGATTAGTGAAATAAGTCAGACAGAGAAAGACTAATACTGTCTGATATCACTTATATGTAGAATCTTAAAAAGTACAACCAACTAGTGAGTATAACAAAAAAGAAGTAGACTCACAAATATAGAGAACAAATTAGTGGCTATCTGTGGACAGAGGGAAGGTGGAGGGAGAGTTTAGTGTTCAGTTCAGTTCAGTCGCTCAGTCGTGTCCGACTCTTTGCGACCCCATGAACCGCAGCATGCCAGGCCTCCCTGTCCATCACCAACTCCCAGAGTCTACCCACACTCATGTCCATTGAGTTGATGATGCCATTGAACCATCTCGGCCTCTGTTGTCTCCTTCTCCTCCTGCCCTCAATCTTTCCCAGCATCAGGGTCTTTTCAAATGAGTCAGCTCTTCGCATCAGGTGGCCAAAGTATTGGACTTTCAGCTTCAACATCAGTCCTTCCAATGAACACCCAGGATTGATCTCCTTTAGGATGGACTGGTTGGATCTCCTTGCAGTCCAAGGGACACTCAAGAGTCTTCTCCAACACCATAATTCAAAAGCATCAATTCTTTTGCACTCAGCTTTCTTTATAGTCCAACTCTCATATCCATACAGGACTACTGGGAAAACCATAGCCTTGACTAGACAGACCTTTGTTGCCAAAGTAATGTCTCTGCTTTTTAATATGCTATCTAGGTTGGTCATAACTTTCCTTCCAAGGAGTTAGCTTCTTTTAATTTCATGGCTGCAGTCACCATCTGCAGTGATTTTGGAGCCCCAAAAAATAAAGTCAGCCACTGTTTCCCCATCTATTTGCCATGAAGTGTTAGGGGACTAAGAAGTGTGAACAATTAGTATAAAATTAGCTACAAGCACATATTGTTCAACATGGGAAATATAGTTAATATTTTATAATAATTTTAAATGAAATATAACGTTTAAAAATTGTGAATCACTAACTTCTACCCTTGTCACTTCTATATTACACCATTGTATAGCAACTATACTTCCATAAAAACTGCTAAAAGAAATAAATTAACTTATATAAACATTAAATATTTAAAAGTAATAAATTCTCAAAACTCATCACATCCTAATTATCATGCTACACTTGACTTGTATCTATGCTCTCAAGGTTATTTATGACTATTAAAGCCATATGGTGGAAATAGTGTATCATGATGAGCTCTAATGCTTCTCTCCCCAGTTCTGTGTTCAGTGACATCATGTTAATAGTGTGAAATTGGCCATGGTGAGAGTATTTACACCACAGAAATTGGCAATTGCTACAGATCAGCCTTTTCTTTTTGTGATGTTGTTTGGCTTCCCCTCAAGCAAGAGAGCCAGTTGTTAAACACTTGAAGCAAAAGGGAAGTGGAGGGAGAACATTCTAGGCAGAAGAGACAGCTTGTGAAAAACCCCATGATGGGATAACATGCCATATTTGAGAAATTGAAATAAGGTCACTGAGAGTAGAAAGGAGTCTCTATCTTGAAGGATTTTGTGGACTAAACGGAAAAAAACCTGTGTAAAAATCAATCAACACAGTTCTTATTATATACTAAGTCTTCAATGATGATGTGCCTGCTAAGTCGTTTCAGTTGCGTCCACCTCTTTGTGACCTTACAGACTGTAGCCTTCCAGGTTCCTCTGTCCATGTGATTCTCTAGGCAAGAATACTGGAGTGGGCAGCCATTTCCTTCTCCAGGGGATCTTTCTGACCCAGGGATCGAACCCGTGTCTCTTATGTCTCCTGCATTGGCAGGCAGATTCTGTACTACTAGCGTCACCTGGATAGTTTTATTTTCTTTTTTTTTTTTTAAATATTAATCAGTGTCCAGTTTCTTCTTCATGTTTTAAGTCTAGTGGGTTAAGCAACAGGGTGACAGATACAATTGACTGCTTACTCAATATCCATATATCCATCCCTCCTTTCTCAAATTAACAAAGCTCAGCAAGTGCTCAGTTAAACCTATTTCTGTGGTGCTTCCCCAGAGGTTCAGTACTTAAGAATCTGCTTTGCAAAGCAGAGGATGTGGGTTCAAGCCCTGGTTGGAGAACTAAGATCCCATGTGCCACAGAGCAACTAAGTCCATGTGCCACAAGTACTGAGCCAATGTGTCACAACTAAAGATCCTACATGATGTAATGAGGATTCTGTACGCTGCAAATAAGACCCAATGCAGTCAAAGAAATAAATATATTTTTTAAAAAGCTATTTGTGATCTTAGGGTCATAGAATGAGAGGCAGCCATGCAGTCTGTGTTACGGATGTGACATAAACTGAGAAAGCTGCTACTGGTGCCCACTCCTTGAATTCTCGTTTACACCTACGGTATGGACATAGATGCTTGAAAGCAAAACAGGTGTATCGCATTTGTGGAGTTACAAGCATGAAAATGAATGGAGGAGAAGGAAAAAAAAGACTTTTGATCACTGATGCTCACAATAACAGGAATTTCCAGCCTCTATACTTTTTACACATCACCTTTGAAATCCCCTATTGATTTCAGCCACTGAGGCTAAATATTCTGTTACTTGCAGCTGAATGCATTTCTCACTGACGCAAATGCATTCTCCAACCATACTTTATAATAAGCAACATGGCTATATGAGGTCCATCAGAAGATGCTGAAACTTGCTACTGAAAGCATGAGCGTGGGCCAATAGAATCAGCCCCACGCGAGAGTTTGTTACAGTGGAGACTCAGGACTCACCTCCAATCTCCTAATCAAATTTCTCTTTTAACAAGCTCTCCAGATACCCCTCCCATGACCATTAAAACTTCAGATGTATTTTATCAGGAGATTCTTATGAAACGGTTAGACTCTCTAAACTTTTGGTTGGAGGACTCCTGCCTGAAGATGCCCTAAGGATGAAGAGTCAGAACTATCCGTGTAAGCATTTTTTTTTTTTTTTTGATGCTACACTGGAACCTATCCCAGACCTCATAAGACCATCCACATTTGCTCTGAGCAGCCATCCAAGTGATTGCTAGATTACCCAGCACCCAGCAATGAAGCCTAAACATCCATCCTTTGATAAACACACTCAGGCCCTTAAAAGTTCAAACTCCGTGTTGGGTCCTGACCTCTGAAATATTTATACACAGTGATGCACCTTCCAGATAACATCTCCTGGAATCTGCTTTAGCGGCCAGGCTGCAACTGGGAGGGAGTTAATAAATGCTCTGGTTGTCTCTAATTCAGCCAGAATGCTTTTGCTGAACCCTCAGACACAGCTAAGAATAACCAGGTTCCTTCTTGTCTTTGAGAGCTCTAAGATCAGAAATACATTTTCTGCTCTTGTTCATCCTTCTCCAGACTACACAATAGAGACTCTCAGAGTTGGTGCCATCCTGGATCCTGCCCAAGAAATACCCTTGTTTGTTGGAATGGCTTCAGCTCTTGGCTAATTTCTTCCTTGTACTATTCCTTGCCAGACTAGTTCAATATTGGGTCATCCCTGTTTGGGTTTCTTGATTAACTCCGAGTCACCCAGAGAAAGGAAGAGACAAAATGCTTTGTTATAGCAGCAAGGTCATGGGCCAAGTCAGGCCAAACTTGTCTTCTCTTTTCAAGCAGATTTTTGAACAACCACCCTCTTTTCTCTACATTGAGAGTGCTACCCTTCTCCCTTAACCACCGCTTGACTAAAGGAGAGTCTAGAGAGAAGGAGCTTCAGACCAAAATCAAACCCCAGCTTGATCTCTCCCTAGCTGTATGACCAGGAACAAGGGCTTACTCATCCTGAGCTTCAGGGTCCTTGTTTGTGACACTGGAATAATGACAGCTCTAGACAGCTCATGCTAAGAACTTCGTACTCACCCATTAGAATAGACATTCTGAAAGGGCAAAATTTTCTGCTTGTGTTGGCTACTTCAGTGTCTCCAGAACCTAGCACAATGCCTGGCCCCTGGAATTACTCAATAAATGTTTGGAGGTTGGTGGTATGTTTTAATTGCTAAGTCCTGTCTGTCTCTCTGTGACCTCATGGACTGTAGTCCACCAGGCTCCTCTGTCCATGAGATTTTCCAGACAAGAATAATGGAATGGGCTGCCAATTTCTTCTCCAGGGGATGTTTCCCACTCAGGGATTGAACCTCCGCCTCCTGCATTGCAGGCAGATTCTTTACCAGCTGAACCAGAGTGTTGTTGGCCCAATGTCTGGAGAGGGGGTTATCAATCCTCACAACAATCTTATGAGGTAGGTTCTATAACTCTCCCCATTTTGTAGATGAAGGTTAAGGTCTTGAGCAGAAGTTAAGAATGGTTAAGTCAGCTGTCCAAGGTCATCTAGATCTGTATGAGACAGAGCCAGGATGAGAAAATAGAACCATCTGGCTCCAAAGCCTATGTCAGCCATCCTATAGAACTGTGGATATCAGACATGGAACTTACGGACAGACACACACATCTCTCACACCGCGTGTGGTCAGTTGTGTTAGCACGCTCCTCCTATTGATCTCTTATATCATCTGCCCTCCCCTCCACCCTGCTTTCTATCCTCCTACCCTTCCCCAAAGGCTGATTCCCATTGGAAGGAAAAATGATATGCCTCCTTGGGTCTCACCAAGGGAGAGTGGAAAGGGGACATGTTCATCTCCAGGAATCTCAGTGACGCAGGGCATTTCTGCTCAAGACCTTAGCTTTCTCTTCTTTAACCTCAACTTTTCCATCACAAGTGACTCATGGCCACACACCGCATATTATGATCTTTTCTCAAGTATGCTCTCTAGACCAGCTTCCTGTTAGACTTCAGATTCCGGGGTCCTGCCCCCAACTTATTGAATCTAAGTCCCTGAAGTGGGGCCCTAAAGTGTACATGTTTTTCATTAATTTTTATTGAAATAAGGGTTCCCCAGGTGGCTCAGACAGTAAAGAATTTGCCTTCAATGCAGGAGACCCAGGTTCAATCCTTGGGCCTGGAAGCTCTTTTGGAGAAGGGAATACAACCCACTCCAGTATTCTTGCCTGGAGAATTCCATGGCCAGAGAAGCCTGGAGAGCTACAGTCCATGGGGTTGCAAAGAGTCAGACAAGACTGAAACTACTTAGCATCTATCTATCATCTATCTGTGTGTGCTCGGTCACTCACTTGTGTCTGACTCTTTGTGAACCCATGGACTGTAGCTCAACAGGCTTCTCTGTCTATGGGGTTTCCCAGGCAAGGATACTGGACAATTTCCTCCTCCAGGGGATCTTCTTGACTCAAGGAAGGAACCCACATCTCTTGAGTCTCCTGCATTGGCAGGTGGATTCTTTACCACTGTACCACCTGGGAAGCTTTGATCTATCTATTAAATGTCATCTATCTATCATTACCTATTGGTTCTGTTTCTCTAGAGAATTCTGACTAGTATACACCCATACTCTCTCTCTCTCGTACACGTTTATATTTGCTATTCCATCCTAAATCTTCCATTCATTTTTCTGAGTTCTTTCAAAATCCACATTATCTCAGTATTCTTTGGTGGCCTTAGGCATGTCCCTGAACCTCCCTGAGCCTCTGGAGCTATAAACTTGGGATAATAACCCTGCTTTATCTACCCCAGAAGGTGGTGAGATAAGTGAAGGGTGGCCACTTCCTTTGAAAAGGCTCAAGGGTTGTACAAATATCACAGGTTTTTATGATCAGTATCACAGCCAGGCAGCAGCTTCCAGGGCCCCTGAGACACCCTTGCAGAGGTGGGCCGAGCCCGTGTAATGCATATGCATGAGCCCATTCTACAGCTGGGCAAGCTGACTCACTCTGACCTTTGGCAACATGACAGGGTGAGCAAAGGGCAGAGACCATCAAAGACATCAAACGAGATTCCTGGCACCTGTCCATGGACCCTGTGAAGTTTTGTGCATAAATCAACTTTCCTTTGTGGAAGGAACAAAGAGAAGTGGATTGGAAGGGTTCAGAACATTTGCTTCCAGAAGCTTTGAGTACTGCTTCTTCCTGAGAGGTACTTGGCTGCTTCCAGGCATGAACAGGATCAAATGATCTCATGCTAATTGGCCCAGGACTCCAGACTCCAGGGCTTCCCTGGTGGCTCAGATGGTAAAGAATCTGCCTGCAATGCAGGAGACCCAGGTTCAATTCCTGGGTCAGGAAGATACCTGGAGAAGGGAATGGCCACACTTCAGTATTCTTGCCTGGAGAATTTCCATGGACTGAGGAGTCCAGCAGGGTACGGTCTATGGGGTCACAAAGAGTCGGACACGACTAAGCGACTAACATTTGAACTTTCATTTCCAGACTGTAAGATTCCACTAGATCTTGTCAAACATTGAGTCAAGCCTCTCCATCAGTTCAGAGACAATGTCTGTTGCTTCAAATGTCATATCCCCAAAGCACTGCCCAAAGACCTGGCACATAGTAGGTGCCCAATAAATGTTTCTTGAATAAACAAATAAGTGATTAAACCAATGAATGAACAGAAGAAGGAATATGTGTCTCCAAGGAGCATCAGATAAACAATAAGTGCCATATATATACATCCCCATTCCACATCCGCTGGCGTCACTGATCGACTCCTACGCTCTTTTCATCATGAGTCCAGACACAGCCCTGATCCTTGTGACTGCCATCTCCAATCCTTCCTTCATCAGCTATCAGTTGAGGGCCTCAAATGTGCCAGGTCCTGTTCAGGGTGCTAGGGAACACTCAGTGCATTGGATATAAAGGAAAATCTTTAACTTCAAGCTGCTTCCAGTCCATGGGAGCTGGCAAAAGAAATGAAGCCCATTTGCCACTTGCATTTTCCTGGACTAGCCAGAATAGGGGTCATGTCTGAGATGTTTCATTCTCAGGAGTCAACCATTGCTTTTCTTATCTCTCTAACAGTCTTATCATCCCCCATCCACACCCCAGGTTTGAGCATCTGATTAATGGCTCATGGTGAAGGGGCTTGTGTAACTCAAAGAAGCTATGAGTCATGCTATGCAAGGCCACCCAAGATGGACAAGTCATAGTGGAGAGTTCTGACAAAGCGTGGTCCACTGGAGGAGGGAATGGCAAGCCGCTCCAGTATTCTTGACATAAGAAATCCATAAGCAGTATGAAAAGGTAAAAAGATATGACACTGTAAGATGAAACCCCCCTCCCCCCAGGTTGGAAGGTGTCAAATACGCTATGGGGGAAGTGTGTGTTAGTCACTCAGTCGTGTCCAACTCTTTGTGACCCCATGGACTGTAGCCCACCAGGCTGCTCTGTCCATGGAAATTCTCCAAGCAAGAATACATGAGTGGGTTGCCATTTCCTTCTCCAGGGGATCTTCCTGACCCAGGGATTCAAGCTGGGTCTCTTGCATTGCAGGCAGATTCTTCACCACTGAGCCATTAGCGGAGGCAATTACTTATAGCTCCAGAAAGAATGAAACAGCTGGGCCAAAGCGGAAATGACACTCAGTTGTGGATGTGTCTGGTGGTGAGAGTCAAGTCTGAGGAGTCCTGTCATGAGTACATTCTAATCTATTTTGAATTGGATCCCCTCTCCTCATTGTCACTCCCTAATCCAGAACACCACCAGCAGTCACCGGGCAGCTGCAGCAGCCCCTGTTTCTGCCACCCTTTACCTCTTTAACCAGCCAGTGGCTTGAGCACAGTGCCTGACACACGGGATGTTGGATAAGCACAGCACCACGTTTTTGTTTTGACAGCCAAGGGCCAGTACAAGGGAGCCTGAGACTATCCTTTCTGCAGTTACAACTGAATCATATAGACAGAGGCTAAGCGCACAGACTCTGGGGTCAGACATCTGACATCAAGCGCTGGTCTTTGCAACTCACTTCTTGTGCATCCTTAACCTTAACCTCTCTGCACCTTAGTTTCCTCATCTGCCAAACAGATAACAATTATACTTACAGGCTTATTGCAAAGCTTACACCCATTAATATATGTAAAAGCTTTGAAGCATGACATAGTAAGCACTCTATAAGTGTTATCCATTATTGATTTTTTTAATCCAGCCAAGTGTTGTGAGGGCAATTAAATAAGACAAAGTACATTACATGTGGTACATTGCACTCTTGCTTCTGAACAAATAGATTTGCTGTTTACCCTGGTCAGGCCATTTAGCACTTCTGAATGAATTACATACACACAGAACGTGCTGAGTGCTCCTGGGCATGATGGGCAAATTCCACAGAGAAACAGCCTCCCCTCCCCAAATGCATTATTTTCCAAACTCTATACCCAAACTAACATGTATCCCTAGAGCTCCCTCCCTATTAATCACAGGATGGATGTTGCTTCATGCTCACCCACCCCAAGCTTGGCAAGTATTTAAGCTCCCTCTCTCTCTGTTCACGAGCACATCACCCCCGAAAACTCTCCTTGCAGTGGGAGAAGACCCTCGATGCTGATCTCCATCTGCAACTGCTGGCCAATAAATCTGGTACCTCTCCCATCTCCCTCCACCACCCTTTCTTTTTTTTTTGTCTCTGGCTATTCCCAAGTCCTCTGTCAGTGTCTGTTAGAGTTTTCATTGGAGAAAAAAAAATTACTTCCTAAAATATTCAAAAGTCTTTCCTCGGTTTGTTATTAAAGCAATTATCTAGCATAACACACTGAAATCACAAAAGGTATTCTAATGGGAAACAAATGCTCTAGACAAGCAACCAACTGGACTCAGAATCTTTATTGAAAAATGAGGGGAAGGCGATTAGTAGGGAAAGTCAAGGAAGGAACGATTTTCCACCTGGCCTTGGACAGTACATCAAACGGCCATCTAAAGGATGCTATTTATAATCATTATTGCTCTGTCTTTGGGGCCCCATGAGTCCAACTGTGCCTTCTGCCTTTGCTACCCACTCCCCCCTCCCCACCTCTGCCTGCAACCCAGTTCACATGGCTGCCATCTTTGGGGCTATCATCTGGGACAAGGGGCCATGTCCCAGAGAAAGCTTGCATAGTTTGAGGTCCACATGCCAGCAAGACAGGTTCCCATGTGTCTTCATGAAGACCCTAACATCTTTAGAAACTTATTTCAACTTTCCAATAGGTGCCAACAATAAAACTCAAGACATAGAAGGGATGCTGGACTGCATGCCTGTCCAATGGAAATTCTAATTTTCTGGGTATGGGGGCTGGGGTAGAAAAAAAATCTCACAGGAAAATTTTTTAAAAAGGCAGTGTTGGTGGGGGGTGGGGAAGACAGTCATTCCACAAGCATTGATCAGGCACTTCTGATGTGTGCATGGCTATACCTAGCACTGGGAGGATATTGACGAAAATGAAAGTGTCACAAAACTCTTAAAAGTGTTGACACTGGTGTAGAAGGTGGATTGCATCTTAGACTCACTCTTGTTGGCCAGTACTACCTGAAATCATGACTTGCAACGATTCTGAGCTTGGAAGGAAATAACTCTGTGATTGATTAATGATGTCTGCCAAGGACACAGCAGAAGCAATGGAAGCACTCTGAATATATGATAAAGCTTGTCTGTTGTTGTTGTTTGGCTGCTAAGTCATGTCTGACTCTTTGCAACCCCATGGACTGTAGCATGCCAGGCTTCCCTGTCCTAAACTATCTCCCAGAGTTTGCTCAGATTCCTGTCCAGTGATGCCATCCAGCCATCTCATCCTCTGTTGCCCCTTTCTTCTCTTGTCCTCAATCCTTCCCAGCATCAGGTGACTCATTTTTCAATGAGCTGGCTCTTGGCATCAGGTGGCCAAAGTTCGCCCAGCTCTGCTCTTGTCAGACTTCCACGTACATGCACATTAACTGAGATCAAGTTGAACTGCAGAGTCTGATTCAATAGATCTAGGGGTGGAGTCTGAGATTCTGCACTTCTTCCAGAGGATGTTTATGCTTCTGGTTTATGAGTCTTGCTTTGAGACCCATAGCAATGCCTAGTGAAATCTACCCATGAAACCACCACTTACCTAGACCCGTCATTCACGTGGTCACATAACTTTGTCTAAGCTCTTGTACTGGAGAACGAGAGATTCCAGGGTACAATCTGAAAGAACACTTCAGCATTTGGCCCCTGAGTTTCCTGAAATTGAAGGTGGTGGTCCCACTAGCTCAGATCTCAAACAGGTGGCTTCCATTGATTGGCTGAGGGCAAATGAAGTCTCTCAGAGGGCTACAGCCTTGGATCAGAGCCCCAACCAGAAGTTCAGATGTTTTTCCAAATCAACTTGGCGGCTTCCACATGTCTCTTGGGGCCTCCCAGGCTCTCTGTCTAGAGCTCCAGAAGGTTACATTCCTGGGTGAGCCTTTGGGCAACACCACCTCCCCCTCAGCTGAACAGATGATCACTTCAAAGATCTCCTTTCTTGTGGTATTTTCGTACCTCTGACCTTGGCCAGAAACCCTGAGCCCAGAGGCATAGGAAAGTGAAAAAGAAAAGGGAAAAGACTGTTCATCAATTTCCACATTCCCACCCAAGTAAACTTTGCCAAAGCATTTTGCTTGGGCTAAGGTTTGAGTCTGGATGAAGACCCACTGAGAATTTACAGAGGCAGTTAACTTGACTTAGCTCTGCATTTGAATTCTACCATTGCTGGAAGAGCAGCAGGAACCCACCAGCTAGGTGGTGAGGTGTTTAAAATAGTTCGTTTGTTCAAAGAAAATTCCCTAGCCATGCAGTAAGAAGAGTGACATGGTGTATAGCAGATCTGTTCTGACTGATCAGAGATAGGCCTCCACTGAGCAAGAGCAGATAGAGAAGTTAAGAACAGAGGACTTGAAAGTCAAACTTCTGGGGTTGAAGCCCTGCTTCCCTGCTGGTCTGCCAAATCTCATGTTCTTCCCTGCTCATGTGCTGCAGTCTAGCTGGGCTGCCCATCTTTCTGTTCATCTAAGCTCATTCCTACTCCAGGGCCTTTGCACTTGCTAGTCATTCTGCTTGGACTCAAGTCATATGGCTGCTTCCCTCTCATCATCTGAGTGACACCTCACCTATCACCCCTTCAGAGAGGTCTTAACTGGTCATTCTGGATGAAGTATGGCCCTCTGGACAAATTTTAGTACATTGCCGTAATCAGTCTGTGTCATAGAAGTTATCTCCATCTGAAATTGATTGTAGTTTACGAAATGTATTTGTTTAGGACTTCCTTGGTGGTCCAATGGATAAGAATCCATCTACCAATGCAGGGGGCATGTGTTTGATCCCTCGTTCGGGAACATTCCACATGCTGAGGAACAACTAAGCCCATGCAATACAGCTCCTGAGCCCTCATGCTGCGACTGCTGAAGCCCGTGGATCCAGAGCCCGTGCTCTGCAACCAGAGAAGCCACTGCAATGAGAAGTCTGTGCTCCACAAAGAAGAGCAGCCGCCAGTTGCTGCAACCAGCAAAAGCCCCCACACAGCAATGAAGACCCAGCACAGCCGAAATAAATATTAATAATGAATACAACAAATGATTAAAATGCATTTGTTTACATGTCAATTGTCTGTATGTTCTTCTAGAATATAAGATCTGTTGAGGGTAGAAATTTGTCTTCTGTTCGCTGATGTATTTCCACATACCTTGGAGAGTTCCAGACATCAAGAAACTACTCAGTATACATTTACTATGGCTGTTGAATGAATGATCTCTCTGGCCATAGTAATTGGTTTGGGGGTAGTCATATGATTGAGATAAGGTCAATCAGAGTGTTTTCAAGACTGTGTCTCTGAGGTTCATGAAAAGGGAAGTCACTTTCCATGGACTAAATGAGAAGGAGATGAGTGCTGGGCTGTTAACAGTCATCTCAGCTGTTGGGTGGAGAAAGGCTGTCCAAGAGACGGATCCAGCACTGACTGCAAAATGTGAGCCTTTCCTGAACCCAGGAAGATCACCGTTTGGCCTTTAAAGTTACAGGGACAATGCATCACCTGCTTTCTCCCTTCTCCATGCCCCAACCCCTCAAAAGAGCTTAATGGAGCTGGGTTTCTGTCACTTGAAATTGACACAATCCTGAGCAAGACATGCAGGGTTGTGTCAAGATCCCTGTTAAGTCTCCCTCTACCACCAGCCAATCCCAAAGGAAAGCATCCCTGAATATTCACTGGAAGGACTGATCCTGAAGCTGAAACTCCAATACTTTGGCCACCTGATGAAAAGAGTTGACTCACTGGAAAAGACCTTGATGCTGGGAAAAACTGAGGGCAGGAGGAGAAGAGGGTGACAGAGGATGAGCTGGTTGGATAGCACTCACTAACTCAATGGATGGGACTTTGAGCAAACTCAGACAGTGAAGGACAGGGACGCCTGGCGTGCTGCAGTTCATGAGGTTGCAGAGTCCAACATGACTTAGTGACTAAACAACAACAGATGAGGCTCATGCATGTAAAGTTCTGTGTCCGGGGCCTGGCACATAGTAATTGTTCAATAAGTGACTAGACCGTTTTATGTACTTATTTTTTATTATTATTAATTTTATTATTTTTAAAACATGTATTTGGTTGTATCGGGTCTCAGTTGCAGCATGCAGGATCTTTTGTTGAGGCAGTCAGACTCTTCAGTTGTGGCTTGTGGGTTCAGCAGTTGTGATGTGCAGGTTTTAGTCACCCCGAGGCATGTGGGAACTTAGTTCCCTGATCAGGGATTGAACCTGTGTCCCCCACAGTACAAAGCAGCTTCTTAACCACTGGACCACCAAGGAAGCTCCGGCTAGACTATTTTAAATGAAAGTGTGCCTGTATCTGCTTGCAGCGGTGCTGCGTCTTGAAAGAGTCACTGTCAAAGCAAAACCTTCAGTTATTATTTCAGGAAAGTTCCTAAAATGCCAATGAATGGCACCTTGACCTTTTTGTTTGTCTGTCTGTATTTTTCCTCCCTTTTTTTTTCATTGTCACTTTTCAGTTCAGTGACTTCTGAATGTCATGATTAGCTGCCATGGTGACTGATGAAGAATTATTCAGGGAGATGGTTAAAAACACAGATTACTGGATTCCACCAGATATTCCTCAATTGAGAATTCAGAAAGTAAGACCAGGAAGTTGAATTTCAAATAAGCAAGGCTGCACAAGCTACATATGGGACCCACTCTTTTAGATCATTATTCCCATTATTATTACTTAGGAAACAGCTGCGGAAAACATGCCAGATAGGACCTATCCCCACTGCAAACTGCCCCCCGCCCCAGAGGCTGTGTCAGGGTCTCCTCTCCCTCTTGGCCTCTACAAGTCTAGTGCACTGCAAGGGTCCGCCTGAGACAGTCTCTCCCTGTGGGTGTGTCCCACCGGGGACCATTTTCAGAGAGTCAGTGACAGCTTTCTCCAGCTTGCACCAGCCCTGTGATGTGATGTTCCCTGCGGGGCAAAGCAGAGGGAACACATACACAAGATAAAGAGCACGAAGGGCAATGGAACCCATGCATCTCTAGCATGTTGTCTCAGTTGCAGAGCACAGCTGAGATCAAGAATCACAGCCGCACCATCTCATTCCATAAGCTTCCAAAGACCATTTTCCAGAAGGAGAGACTCATGTTTTTTAAATAAAAGAGGCAGAAACTTGAAGAAACTAAAAGACAGGGTTTAACATTCTTGCTCATAGCCTAAGATGCACAGGTTGCCTGGATGCTGAGCTTCGTGGTAGAAAACCCACGTGGTTTCCAAAGGTAAACTGTTTTTGTTTCTATTTTTTAATCTTTGTTGGAGTTGGAGTATAGTTGCTTTACACTGTTGTGTTAGTTTCTGCTATATGGCAGAGTGTATCAGTTATTTTGTTGTTTGGTCATTAAGTCGTGTCTGACTCTGAGACCCCCTCGACTGCAGCCCGCCAGGCTCCTCTGTTCATGGGATTCCCCAGGCAAGAATGCTGGAGTGGGTTGCCATTTCCTCCTCCAGGGGGTCTTCTTGAACCAGGGATCGAATCCATTTCTACTGCATTGGCAGGTTGAACAGCCAGGGAAACCCATGTCAGTTATACAAATACATATATCGTCTTTTTTTTCCCCTTCATATTTAGGTCACCACACATCGCTGAATAGAGTTCCCTGTGCTATACAGTGGGCACTCATTTGTTATCTAATTTATACATAGTCGATGTGTATGTCAATCCCAGTCTCCCAATTCATTGCCCCCACTTGATGTCCATACATTTGTTTTCTCTCTGTCTATGTCTCTATTTCTGCTTTGCAAGTAGGTCCGTTTCTACAAACTGTTTTGAAAGGAAGCTGCTTCATAAATTCAAATTCTGCAACTGTATTGTAGACGTGTATTTGTTTTCTGTCTTACTCAAAGCTGAATTAGGAAGAGCACCAGATATTTCTGGTACTCACGTCTCTAACTAATAAAGTACTAAAGAAACATTCAACAGGCCTCCTGTCTCAGAAACAATAGAAAGTGTCCACACTCAGCTTACGTCGCTCGTTTGCATGCCAGGTCTTCATAAAGTTTTGAGTTTGTGAAGCCTATTTGACTGTACTCCAGGCAGTGGGACCTGAAGGGGATCAGACAGGATTGGATTCAAACCTCAGTCTCAGGATTAGATCAAATGAATGCTCTTTGATTCCAAAAGACTGACTTTGAATCCTGGCTCCATCATTTCCTGGATAGCTCACCTCAGCTCTCCCCATCTGTAAAATGGGCACAGCAATATAAAATCTGGGGACTTCCCTGGTGGTTCAGTCATTAAGACTCTGTGCTCCCAGTGCAGGGGGCTTGGGTTTAATCTCCGGTCAAGGAACTAAGTTTCCACATGCTATGAAGTGTGGCCAAAAAAATAATTTTCTTAAATATAACCTCCGACTTTGGACTGTTGTGAAAATTAAATAAGTTCATCTAGAAAAGCATCTTGAAAAGGCTGTGCCTTGCTTGCAGTAAGTTCTTAATGTGTATAAACTAAGTCATATCACCTTGGGATGTTTTCTGAATTTCCCTGTGGCTAAAACGGGACTAATTCTTCCTGATCCACAGGAGTGTAGCCAGGTATAGTGAGACAGCACATGTATAATACGGTGCCTGGGACACATCACAGGTGCCCCATCAAAGTCAGGGGCGTGTTTTCCAGTGCATGGGTTGAAGTTTCACTTGCAAATACTTTTTGCAAGGAGCAGCAGATGTCATGGTTGTTTTTCAGTCACTAAGTCAGGTCTGACTCTACGATTCCATGGACTGATGGCCTGCCAGGCTTTCCTGTCTTGCACTATCTCAGTTCCTAGCAAATAGAACATAAAGGAACCTCCACCCCTGAACAGAAAAACATTGCACTCAATCAATGACTCGGGATCATGGTACGGTCGTAATCGTTGGAGGAATACGTGACAGAATGAAATCTGGAGCAAACGCGGCAATCCAGAGCCCTGGGCTACAGTCTACATGCCAGCCACCCAGGCGCAGGGACACAATAAGATGCTATGTCCGAGGTGCCAGGTGGCAACTCTCACTGGAGGGAGGGTCTGCTAGCACCTAGTACTTGTTTGCTCCGACGGGGCTGTTCTCACCTGCTAAAGTGATGCTTGAACGCTACAGACCTCTGAGACAGAGGTCAGACACGGCAGGGGAGTCAGACCGAGAGCTAGACGCCAGAAATGTGTCTAGGGTATGGGAGCATTTGCTTGGCTCATTTCAAGCATTTCCTTGGTTTCTTTAGGATCTTGTGCCAACAACTGGGCTGAGAAATGGAAGCTTCAGAGCATTTCCAGGGTGGAAAGAAAGTGTTTTTATGAGTAACCCTGCAGATGAAACTTTTTGCTCATCGAACTCCTAGTACTGATCACTGGGGATGCACACAGCTGTCAATCAAACAGACCAACATCCTACTCTCCCAAAGGTGACCCTCCAGGGTGATGTGGGGATTGGGCAGAAGAACGATGAGAGATGCAATGGTATTTGTTTCTCATTCTCTGTCTTGGTTTTCCTCTAATCAGAAGAGAGTGGAGAGTCAGCTAATGGTCGTGTAAATGTGTGCTGCACAAGTCCAAGGCACCCAAGTCGCACTGTAGGCTGTCAATGGCCTTTCCTGGAGTCATTCGGTGCCGAACCTGTTTGGCCAAGAGCACAGCTCTGAGGAGCGACTTCCCAGGTGGTGCTAGTGGTAAAGAATCCACCTGCCAAAGCAGGAGGCGCGGGTTCAATCCCTGGGTCAGGACGATCCCTGGAAGGAGGAAATGGCAACCCCTTCCAGTACTCTTGCCTGGAGAATCCCATGGATCCGGAAGACTGATGGACTACAGTCCACAGGGTCACAAAGTCGCACACGACCGAAGCGGTTTAGCGCAATGACTGTATATTGGTTATTTACTGCATTTTTAAGGTTAAGGTAATATCTGTTCTACAACAGGCTGTACTTTCTTTTTTTCTCCCATGCATGAATTTCTTATCAAAATAATGGAATCCCCAGACCTTTTAGATATATGGTATTTTCCTGGTGTATGCTGCTACTCTACCCAAATAAGCTCCTCTTTTACTTTCCTTGTGGTCCAGTGATTAAGAATCTGCCTTCCAATGCAGGGGACATGAGTTCAGTCCCTGGTCAGGGAACCAAGATCCCACCTACCACGGGGCACCAAAGCCTGAGGGCCACAACTAGAGAAATCTATGCACCACAACAAAGAGGTAGCACAGCCAAAATTCTTTAAAAATTAAAATATTGTTTGCTGCCGTTGCTGTGCTATGCTCAGTGATGTCCAACTCTTTGTGACCCCATGGACTGTGGCCCGCCAGGCTCCTCTGTCCATGGAATTTCCAGGCAAGAACACTGGAGTGGGTTGCCAATTGTACAGCCCTGGCCAAACAATAGATCAAAATTTATTAAAAAAAAAAAAAGACTAAGACAGGGCTGACCTCTATGGAGTAACCTGAGATAGGTCTCTTCCCTTTTTTTTTCTTTTTTCCTCTTCTGATTTCTCTTTATCCAAAATGAGGAAGCAAGACTGGTTGAGAACTTGTCAGTAGGGTACAGGAGCAGGAGGACTGATGATGTCCCAAGCCCAAGTAGAACTTTGCCAGAGGACTCAGTGTTTGGTGTCCTGGAATGCTGTCTGAGTCATCAATTACCATCAGGCATTCATAAAGCATCCCTGGTGGCGCCAGTGGTAAAGAACCCACCTGCCAATGCAGGAGGCATAACAGACATGGGTTCGATCCCTGGGTCAGGAAGATCCCTGGAGGAGGAGGGGACGGCAACCTGCTGCAGCATTCTGGCCTGGAGAATCCCATGGACAGAGGAGCCTGGAGGGCTACAGTCCATGGGGTGGCAAAGAGTCAGACACGATTAAAGTGACTTGGCAAGCCAGCAAGCAATTCATAAAGCAGTGCCCTGTCCCCTACTTGTATGAGTAACTGCCTCGGTTAAGAACCTTTTCAGGAGGAGAGGCAAATGGGCAATGCATTGTCACTTTTTTCTACTTGTTTGTTTGCCATGTGGCACGTGGGATCTCAGTTCTCCGACCAGGGATCAAACCCATGCCTCTTGCATTGCCAGTGTGGAGTCTTAACCACTGGACCGCCAGGGAAGTCAGTCCCCAGGCAGTGCATCCTGATCTCAGGCTTAGTACCATTCACCCACCAGGTAAACCTCACTCCCTCTGCTTATAAGCACCTGCAGTCTAAAAGGTGCTCTGTAGTCCTGCTGTCCCTTGTTCATCTCAAAATCCCTGTGTACCTTCTGTCGTCTTCATTTTACAGATGAGGAAGCAGAGACTCAGAAAGGTCGATGGTCTATCTCAAGCTCATGATACTTGGAAGAGGCAGCAACAGGGCTGCAAAGCCAGTCTCTGGATTCCACCCACTAGTTTAACTCCCTGCCTATATCTTATTCTTTATTACATCATTTATCCCTTGTATCTTCCTCTTTGTGCATTTATATATTTTACTTTTACATTTCATTTAATCTCTCGTCATTGTTCTTGCTGTTATTATACTTAAAAAAAAAATCCCATAAAACTCTTACCAGAACAATGGACAAATGAACAGTCTTGTATAATCGTCTATGGATTTTCATGTCTTTCCCTCCCTGGACAACATGTCTTTCATTCTATAAGTGGGTCTTCATTTCTGCAATCTGGTATCCAGCCTTGGCATATTGTTGCTCCTTAATTGATGTTAGGGGAAAGAATTCAGTCCCATGTTGTCCCTCCTCAGTGCTAACCAGCAAATTGGAATTTTCTTCCCTGGCAGAACAGTCACTGACCTCTTGAGCAATCTCTGGCTGGACAAGGACAGAGCCCTCTTTGATCTTGCTGGGTGATCTCGGGAGACTAATGAAGCCAAGCTGGGCCAGCAGATTTGGGCAGCATCTGGGTCCATGATTCCATGTGGTAGCTGGATCGTGACTGCAAAGGAAGCGTGTCTGCCTTGCGTTGGGTCCATCATTTCATGATGGCAACTAAGCTTCCAGAATATGCCAGACCCTGCCATCTCATACCAACCCTTGTGTGGGATGGTCTCAAGGCCTCGTCTCCTCTGGTGTTTGGTCTGGGTGGCTCAAAATAACTTGTGTTGATTGAATATCATTCAGTAAGTCCTTAATACGTGCTAATTGACTTCCACAAGAACCCTGTGAGCTAGAAACTAATATTACCCTCATGTTGCCAGGGAGAAAATTGGCACACTTAGCTGGGAGTGTTCGCTTTCTCACGGTCACACAGTGGTCGAGTCAGGGTCCAAATCCACGTATTCGAGCTCTGGAACCTGTCCTCTTAAGCACTCTGCTGTAGGATGGTAACTGAAATGTGGGAGCCACGTGGGCACGGAGTATTCACTCGTGCTTAGCGAACTTGCTGGCGGTGCAGAGTGGGCCACACGGAAGGCACAAATGACCAAGTTTCAGGGCCCAGTTTTGTGCTACTTTGAAATGATAGGTGAGAAGTTGCTTATCAACTGTAGTGTTTTGAGTGAGGCACACTTGGCTCTGATTTCTTTCCCTGTTTTACTGGGCTGAGTGGCATCTTTTTTTCTCTCTCTCTCTCTTTTATTTTTTGGCTGTGCTACTCAGCGTGTGGGATCTTAGTCCCCCAACCAGGGATGGAACCCATGCACCCCGCAGTAGAAGCTCAGAGCCTTAACCACTGGACCACCAGGGAAGTCCCTGGAACAGCATCTTTCAAGCTATCTGTTCCTCAGTCTAAGGGTCACCTTAACTGAGTCCTTCACCCCATTGACAGTTGGAAGCTATATTTTATAATATAAGTCCATCCACCACCAGCTCCTGCTGTTCCATCAGATTTAAACCCCTGACTCAGGCTAAGTCAATAAACTTCTTACCCAGGAATCTGGACTTGGGGCTGAGAGAAAAAACAACTCTCTTTTATTGTTCTAATCTGTGTTTGGGGCTTCCCTGGTGGCTCATTGGTAAAGAATTCATCTGTAATGCAAGGAGACGCAAGAGATGAGGGTTTGATCTTCCCCTGGAGAAGGAAATGGCAACCCACTCCAGTATTCTTGCCTGGGAAATCCCATGGATGGAGGAGCCTGGCGGGCTACAGTCCATGGGGTCACACAGAGTCAGACATGACTGAGCGACTGAATACACACACACACAGTATTTAATAAGCGAATGACTAAATGAAAAGAAATCAAATACCTCCTCTGAGCCTCAGTTTTCCCACCTATGAAATGGAGAAGGGTAACCTCACGGGGTGGCTTAAAGACTAAAGAAAAGATGGACAGGGTACCTGACAAGCAGGAGGCACTGGGTGAATAGCAGCCACCCCCGGAAGTGGGGGTGTGTAGGCAACCATAGCTTTAGCATCTCCAATTATAGGCATTCGATTTCTGCCTCAGGTAATATCCCCTCTCTGTGTTTTGACTCAAACCCCCAGTGGGGTGAAACTATGGAAAAGGAGAAATCTGAAATTAGATGTGCCACAACGATCCCCAGATCAGAATCCACTTTCATTTAATGTGTCTCTATGCCGTGAGCGGTGCAGCTGTGCTGGGGATTAAATGAGGAGGACAGATCTGTCTTCGAAAGAAGGGAGAATTTCCTGTGCTCATCTGTCCAGATACTTGCTTTCCCACCATTTGTCTGGGTCAGATCCCACACGCCCCCTCACCCTGGCCTCCTCCCTCGCAATAGCCAGAGATCGAATTAAGCATCCACTCATGGAACTGAGAAGAGATACGGACACACATTACTGTCAGAATCTCCAGGGTAAATCCAAGATAAATACTGTTCCTCTCTTCCCATTCCTCACACCGTACTCCAGGGATGCCCCGTATTTGTTTGTCAGCTGTGCCAGCAGGTCTGGGAGAGGGTACCCTGGGAGAGAATGGATCAGGGTCGTGTAACATATCGCTGGGTCGGGGGAGAGGGGAGGGTAATGGCCCATCACTCAGCAAATGACAGGTCAACAACCCCTGTCTCTCGGGTACCCCCTGTGAAAGCCCCATCACCCTATTTCACAATAGTCTTAATCCAGCTGTCTCGATTCAAAAAACGTTCCCGTGGCTTGTCAAAGTGGCCCATTAAAATAACTCGGGCATTGTGACAATCTGAAGATTTTTAAAACGGGGGCAGCTCTAAAACAAATCACTCTGTGTCAGTCACTAGCATGTCAGGTGTTGGTGGAGACCACATAAACATACTAGCATTGCTCAACACCATGTTTCCTTTAATCAGTTTGCAGTTTTTCCCTCTCATGGCTGCTGAGAGCTGAATCCTAGGATGTGGTAGAAAAGGCACTGGCCTGGAGTTAGCCAGTGTTAATGGCTCAGTCACGTCCGACTATGTGTGAACCCACGGACTGTAGCCCGCCAGGAGCTTCTGTCCATGAAACTCTCCAGGCAAGAATACTGGAGTGGGTAGCCATTCCCTTCTCCAGGGGATCTTCCCAACCCAGAGGTCAAGTTAACTAGTAGCATGTTATATAATTCGGGGCAAGTAACTTTTATTTGGGACTCACATGAGCCAGGTGGAAAAGGAGGTAATTGGAATGTAGGTAGGAGATTCTATATTTGTCTCACAGGTCATAACTCTTGACTGTCCTACCTAGAGCAGACATCATTAATTGATCTTTTTATTTGTTCCTGTGTATCCCAGATCTAGTCTCAGAATCCATTTCCAGCCCCAAGTTTCAGGGAGCCACTACCAATTGATCCAAGATAGACTTTGAGAAGAAGCTTCTCTATCATTCCTACACCAAGTGATCTCAAAGGTCTTCATATTGTGCAATTGTCCATGTGACCATCACTCAGTTTGTAGAGGAACTTTCTACTTTCATGCCTTCAGCCAAACCCCGTAAACTGCCTTCAAAAGAGCATCACTGGAGGGACTTCCCTGGTGGTCCAGTGGTTAAGCATTCACCTTCCAGTGCAGGGGGCACAGGTTTGATCCCTGTTCCAGGAACTAAGATCTCACACGCCTCAGGGCAACTAAGCCCCCATACCACAACAAAGATCCTGCATGCCACAACCAAGACCTGACATAGCCAAATAAATAAACAAATATTTTTTAAAAAGAACACCACTAGGGGTTAAGATTTCCAAATAATTAACTACTCTCAAATTAAAAAAGAATGGTTGAATTCACCATTGCAACAAAAAGAATAAAATACTTAGGAGTATATCTACCTAAAGAAACAAAAGACCTATACATAGAAAACTATAAAACACTGATGAAAGAAATCAAAGAGGACACAAACAGATGGAGAAATATACCGTGTTCATGGATTGGAAGAATCAATATTGTCAAAATGGCTATACTACCCAAAGCAATCTATAGATTCAATGCAATCCCTATCAAACTACCAACGGTATTTTTCACAGAACTAGAACAAATAATTTCACAATTTGTATGGAAATACAAAAAACCTCGAATAGCCAAAGTAACCTTGAGAAAGAAGAATGGAACTGGAGGAATCAACCTGCCTGACTTCAGACTATACTACAAAGCCACAGTCATCAAGACAGTATGGTACTGGCACAAAGACAGAAATATAGATCAATGGAACAGAATAGAAAGCCCAGAGATAAATCCACGAACCTATGGTCACCTTATCTTCGACAAAGGAGGCAAGGACATACAATGGAAAAAAGACAACCTCTTTAACAAGTGGTGCTGGGAAAACTGGTCAACCACCTGTAAAAGAATGAAACTAGAACACGTTCTAACACCATACACAAAAATAAACTCAAAATGGATTAAAGATCTAAATGTAAAACCAGAAACTATAAAACTCCTAGAGGAGAACATAGGCAAAACACTCTCCGACATAAATCACAGCAGGATCCTCTATGACCCACATCCCAGAATTTTAGAAACAAAAGCAAAAATAAACAAATGGGACCTAATGAAACTTAAAAGCTTTTGCACAACAAAGGAAACTATAAGCAAGGTGAAAAGACAGCCCTCAGATTGGGAGAAAATAATAGCAAACGAAGCAACAGACAAAGGATTAATCTCAAAAATATACAAGCAACTCCTCCAGCTCAACTCCAGAAAAATAAATGATCCAATCAAAAAATGGGCCAAAGAACTCAACAGACATTTCTCCAAGTAAGACATATGGATGGCAAAAAAACACATGAAAAGATGCTCAACATCACTCATTATCAGAGAAATGCAAATCAAAACCACAATGAGGTACCATTACATGCCAGTCAGGATGGCTGCTATCCAAAAGTCTACAAGCAATAAATGCTGGAGAGGGTGTGGAGAAAAGGGAACCCTCTTACACTGTTGGTGGGAATGCAAATTAGTACAGCCACTATGGAAAACAGTGTGGAGATTTCTTAAAAAGCTGGAAATAGAACTGCCATATGACCCAGCAATCCCACTTCTGGGCATACACACCGAGGAAACCAGATCTGAAAGAGACACGTGCACCCCAATGTTCATCGCAGCACTGTTTATAATAGCCAGGACATGGAAGCAACCTAGATGCCCATCAGCAGACGAATGGATGAGGAAGCTGTGGTACATATACACCATGGAATATTACTCAGCCATTAAAAAGAATTCATTTGAATCAGTTCTAATGAGATGGATGAAACTGGAGCCCATTATACAGAGCAAAGTAAGCCAGAAAGATAAAGACCATTACAGTATACTAACACATATATATGGAATTTAGAAAGATGGTAACAATAACCCTATATGCAAAACAGAAAAAGAGACTCAGATGTATAGAACAGACATTTGGACTCTGTGGGAGAAGGCAAGGGTGGGATGTTTCAAGAGAACAGCACTGAAACATGTATATTATCTAGGGTGAAACAGATCACCAGCCCAGGTTGGATGCATGAGACAAGTGCTTGGGCCTGGTGCACTGGGAAGACCCAGAGGGATCGGGTGGAGAGGGAGGTGGGAGGGGGGACCGAGATGGGGAATACATGTAAATCCATGGCTAATTCATTTCAATGTATGACAAAAACCACTACAATGTTGTAAAGTAATTAGCCTCCAACTAATAAAAATATATGGAAAAAAAAAAATGGTTGAATTTCTCATCTCATAAAAGGCCCAGAAGGACATGGAAACATGAGATGGAGATGATCTCAAAGTGGTCCATGGTCCAGAGGATGGTTCTGGATGATCAGCAAGATCTACCTAAAACCAGAAGACAAAGAAGTTTCATTGGGCTCATATGTGAGATTTCTTCACAGACCCAAGCTCAGTCCCGCCTACTTGGTAGGGATTCAGTTTTCCTTCAGATTATAGTGGATGGAGACATCTCTCTGCCTCTCAGCAGTCCTCACAAGGAACCCAGGAAATTATGGCTAGGTCCAAGAAGGTTATTACACAATTGGCTTAAAACTCAACATTAAAAAACTAAGATCATGGCATCCAATCCCATCACTTCAAGGCAAATAGATAAGGAAACAATGGAAACAGGGACAGACTTTATTTTCTTGGGCTTCAAAATCACTGCAGATGGTGACTGCAGCCATGAAATTAAAAGATATTTGCTCCTTGGGAGAAAACCTATGACCAACATAGACAGCATATTAAAAAGCAGAGACATCACCTTGCTGACACAGGTCCATCAGGTCAAAGCTATGGTTTTTCCAGTAGTCATGTACAGATCTGAGAGTTGGACCATAAACAAGGCTCAGTGCTGAAGAACTGATGCTTTTGAACTGTGGTGTTGGAGGACTCTTGAGAGTCCCTTGGACAACAAGGAGATCAAACCAGTCAGTCTTAAAGGAAATCAACCCTAAATATTCACTGAAAGGACTGATGCTGAATCTGAAGCTCCAGTCCTTTGGCCACCTGATGTGAAGAGCCAGCTCACTGGAAAAGATCCTGATGCTGGGAAAGATGGAGGGCAAAAGGAGAAGGAGGATGAGATGATTGGATGACATCATTGACTTGATGGACTTGAGGATGAGTCCATCATTGACTCAGACACATGAGTCTAAGCAAATTCAGGGAGACAGTGAAGGAGAGGGAAGCCTGGTGTGCTGCAGTTCATGGAGTCACCAAGAGTTTGACATGACTAAGTGAATGACAACAACAAAGAGTAAGTCTATCCTGGACCTGGCACATCTGTTGAGGCTGACATATGGCAGAGTGGTGCTTCCCTAAAGCACTTCTACTTTGGTCAAAGAGCGATTCCTCTGCCTGCCAATGCAGGAGACATGGGTTCTAT
Organism: Odocoileus virginianus; assembly: GCF_023699985.2. Taxonomy (NCBI): domain Eukaryota; kingdom Metazoa; phylum Chordata; class Mammalia; order Artiodactyla; family Cervidae; genus Odocoileus; species Odocoileus virginianus. Next base: position 55,597,199 of record NC_069685.1, on the reverse strand, counting down.
CCCTGACCCTGAAAGATCCCACGTGCTACGGAGAAACTAAGGCCATGCACCACATCTACCAAGCCTGCACTCTAGAGCCTGGGAACCACAACTACTGAGCCCGTGCGCTCTAGGGCCCACGCTCTGAAACAGAAGCCACCACAGTGAGAAGTCCGTGCACCTCAACTAGAGAGTAACCCTGAGTTGCCGCAACTCGAGAAAAGCCCACACAGCAATGAAGACCTGGCACAACCAATACATAAATAAAATTATATTAAAAAGAGCAATTCTGGTCCAGCTGAGAAAAGTACATGAGTCTGATCCCCATTCATGTGCTGATGTTAATGAGCATAGCTGTTCCTGGCCTCAGGACGTATCTCTAAGTTTTTGCTCTACCAACCCTGGTGTTAAAAGTGATAAAACTACAGAAGGATGGTGTCTGGCACTATTCCTTTGGGATATGGGCCATGAAGCTCAAGGTGGCCATCATTCAAGTTTCAGCTGCCACGTCTTCTCTGGTTTGGCCAAATACCCGACAAAGTAGGGATATCAGAATAAGGCTCACTATAGTGACAGACGCAGGTTTTTGGTTGAAGTGGGGGGAAATATTTTGAATTCTGCTGGCTTACATTTTTGTCTGATGGACACATCCGTCTCCGAGTGATGCTGTCTGAAATATTGCACATCAGGCACTTAACACAGGGTCTGGCAGGTGGAAAGAGCTCAGTAATGGGAGGTATTGAGTGGATAATTACAACAGCATCGTGTAGACTCCTGCCTTTAACTTTATCTCTTCTCGTCCTCTTTCCACGCTAAGCAACAGTGATGGTGTTGATGAGGTGGATGCTGATGGAGACGAGTGTAGTAATGGTTTTCCCATTTTCAGACACCCATTGTATGCCAAGTAAGATTGCCTACATTACCTCACTCAATCCTTTTAGTGTTTATAAATATTATGCCAACTTAACCATTATGGACAATGAAGCTCAAGGAGGTTAACTTGTGAAATTCTTGACAGCTAGTGGCTGTAGGAGCCAGGATTTGAATCCCACCCCCTTCTCTTAATCCTTGTCTATCATTCACTTACCCAGTTAGGATTCATCAAGAACCTACCACTATTGTCTAGGTGCACCATAGCTGATTCTGGGGACACAGCACAGGTAGCAAGACAGAGACAATCCGTCTTGGCATGAAACTTAAATTTTAGTCAAGGTAGACAGACAGTAAAGGGTTTCTCAGATGGCGCAGTGATAAAGAATCTTCTTTCCAATGTAGGAGACACAGGTTCGAACCCTGGGTCAGGAAGACCCCCTGGAGAAGGAAATGGCTAGCTGTTCCAGTATTCTTGCTTGGGAAAGCCCATGGACACAGGAGCCTGGCGGGCTACAGTCCACAGGGTCACAAAAGAGTTAGACACGACTTGGTGACAAAGCAACAACAACAATAAATAAAGGAAAAGCTGGGAATTCCCTGGCGCTTGAGTGGTTAAGACTGCGCTTTCACTCTAGGGGCTGGGATTTGATCCCTAGTCAGGAACTGAGACTTCACAGCTGGATGGTATGACCTATAAAACAGAAAAGTCAATGAGACAATTTCAGATAGCAGAAAGGACTATTAAGACCCCAGTGGGATATGATATATAAAGTAATGGAGGAAGGAAAAGCAGTTAAATTGAATGCTAAGGAAGGGCCCTATTAGGAGGACACATTGAGATCTAAACATAGGAAGTTGCTCTCATTTAAGGATCATGACATGATCAAAATGATACCAGACATGTGCAAAGGCCCTGAGGCAGGAGAGACCTTTCCACATTTAGGGGAAATTAAGGCAACCACAGTGGCTGGAGGTGATAGATGTGATTGTTCCAGTAATGGATGCTCTTGAAGAGGTAAGTAAAGGCCAGTTCACTAAACTATCCCTAGCATTGGACACAGAACTTGGCACATCGGAGATAGTCAGTGAATGACTTTGAGTGGATAGCTTCATTGTTTCCTTGCCAGATTTCCTTTCTCTTTACCATGAGAAATGCTTGTCTGTATTTCCTTCCATCCAAAAAGCTGTTTGGACTGGGAAAATTCAAGATAGAGTTCATGGTTAAGCAGAAAGAACTGGAAAGAATGTTTCAAGTTGGGTTCATCTGACTTCATTCATGTCACAAACATTTCTTGAATGCCTGCTCAGTTCCTGCCCTGGGATACGCCAGCTCCCTGTTTCCATCTGGAAGGTAAAACTGGTCCTGTTACTCCCCAGTGATAAGGAAGCTGAGTCCCATCCATGAGTCACCCTGGCCTCAGGCAAGAAGTTCAAAGCTCTAAACGGATTGTAAACACACCAGAGTCAGAAGTCCTCAGAGTCACTAGATTAGCAGTTGAGAAGGTCAGCTTGGGAGTTCTCAGACTTGGATTTAAATCATGGGTCTGCCACTTTCTTTTTAAAAATTATTTATTTATTCAGCTGTGTCAGATTTTAGTTGCAACATATGGGACCTAGTTCCCTTACCAGGGATCGAACCCAGGCCCCCTGCGTTGGGAGTATGGAGTCTTAGCCACTGGACCACCAGGGAAGTCACCTGGGTCTGCCAGTTTCTAGTTAAGCTATCCTGGACCATCTACATCTCTTCTCTGAGTCTCAGTTTCCTCATCTGTATTCTGGGAACATGTGAGAACACATGTACTCTTAGAATATATACAGTCCTTCCTATTTATATCCTGACATAGTGTTGATAAGATAGCAAATGATTATTTTTATTATTACTATTTAGATATTTTTGCCTCATAAAAGAACCTGAAAAAAAAAAACAAACAACAGAAAATACTGTTTGTCCTGAAAAGTGCAGCCAGAACGTGATACCAAAAGAAGACTATTGCATAAGAAGCCATGAATTCCAGCTTCTGGTACAAGCTCCGATCCCCTCTTGCTATGTTATCTTAGGCAGGTCATTTCCCCAGTCTGAGCTCTGAGTACCCTAGTTTTCCTCTCACTTCAGAAATTACAGATTCTGGGACTTCCCTGGTGGTGCTGGTGGTTAAGAACCCGCCTGCCAGTTCAGGAGGCATGGATTCAATCCCTGCATGTGGGATCTCATGGATTCGATCCCTGCATGTAAGATCTCACATGCTGAGGGCAACTAAGCCCGTGCACCACGACTACCGAAGTGCACGGACTCTCAGCCCATGCTCCACAACAGGAGAAGCCACTGCAATGAGAGAATACACGTGGCAATGAAGAGTAGCCCCCGCTTGCTGAAACTACAGGGAGCCCGCGAGCAGCAACAAAGACCCAGCGCAGTCAAAAAAATAAATTCATTTTAAAAAAGTAATCACAGGTTTCTTTACCTCCAGAGCAGAGCATCAAGGCAAGCAAAAGCTCTGCTTCCCAAACAGAGTGCCTTTCGCGTCGGAGCCAAAATCCATACAACTACCTCAACATCTTGATCCTGTGTATATTGGCACATACACAGCTTCCGCATGGGAATAACTATGTCAAAACAAGCTTTCCTCTGCCCCAAGAGGTCAACCTCACTCCTGAAAACCAAGCAGCTGACTGAGTCCAGGTCCAAGCACCGTGGAAGTGAGTGCACAGAGCAAAGCATGCATTCACATTCCACGATGGTTACGTCCAGTGATGAATGGACCAGTTTCTTGACAGAGAGGAAGTTCCTATAGGTTGGGGTGACCTTCCTAGCAATGTGTTTATTTGACAGCCCAAGGCAATGAATTCACAGAGGGGAAGGGAAGAGAGGAGGAAGGGAAAGAAAGGTTATTTAAGCACAAGAGCATCTTCTCGGGTCTGGAAAAAATATATAAGTGTAACAACAAATCATATAAGCAACTTGAGAAAAAAGAAGATCATCAGAGACTCAAAGGTCCTGAGGAGACACTGAAGCCAGGAAACATGTACTTTTGTCTATCTTAGTACTTAGGGCCACTCACTGTTACTGAATCCATTCTTTGTTCAGTAGCTAAATTGTGTCTGACTCTTTACAATCCCATGGACTATAGCATGCCAGGCTTCCCTGTCCTTCACCATCTCCCGGAGTTTGTTTAAACTCATGTCCATTGAGTCACTGATGCCATCCAACCACCTTATCCTCTGTCACCCCCTTCTCCTCTTGCCCTCAATCTTACCCAGCATCAAAGTCTTTTCCAATGAGTCAGCTGTTCATATCAGGTGGCCAGAGTATTGGAGCTTCAGCTTCAGCATCAGTCCTTCCAGTAAATATTCAGGGTTGATTTCCTGTAGAATCGACTGGCTTGATCTCCTTGAAGTCCAAGGGACTCTCACAAGTCTTCTCCGGCACCACAGCTCGAAAGCATCAATTTTTTGGTGCTGAACCCACTTGGCACACCATAAATACTCAAGAATTATTTGTGAAATGAATGAATGACAGGACATTATTGTTGGCTGGAGCTCCCAGTGAAGGAGTTACAGGTTAAATGGGTTGTGGGAGATGGGGAGGATTTGGATGGCCAGAAGAGAGAAATAACTCAGGAAGAGCATCAGCTTTAACAAAGATCCTCACAAGAGAATCAGCTTGGCTTGATGTGTTGGGAAATGTATTATTTTAGACAAGGTGAGGCTATGCTGGTCAATTTCCCTGGACTCTCAGTGACTCAGTATAATAGAAGTTAATTACTTAATCAGGTCATATGCCCAGTGAAGGCTATCAAGGGACTCTGCTCCATGTAGTCACTCCAGGACCCAGGCTGAAGGTTGCTGATGTCTGTTACCTGCATTATTGGCAACATGAGTTCTTTATGGTCACCAGAGTAGGGAAAGAGATCACATGGAGAACATAAATAACATTGGAGTCAATGGATTGACAATAAAGCAATAAAGACAGAGGTTAGACTTAAATAGAAAACATCTGACCCTCAGAGTTGAGTGCCAGAAAAAAAAGAGGGGACTACCCTTCACCCCTGTGTAGCACCATATCTTATCATGGTGCCACCTAGGACCTAAATCAGAACTGTTTGTGCCTGGCAGATCACAAAACCTTTAATGACAGCAGTTCCTGCAGGTTTTGCCTCTTCCCCAAGGACACAGAAATAGATTCCAAGACTCTCTATTCTGGGAAATAGGCTTTCTGCCATCTTTGCCATTCTTTCAATTTTCTTCCCTTCCCACCCACCCTCTGTGAGATGTTTCACTTTCTCCTCAAATTTCCCTTTCTCTCATGCAAATCAAGACATGCAAAATCACTCCTGAGAGCTTGGGTCCTATCACTTTACTAGACACTCCCAGATATATCTGAGACTCAGATCAGTAAGACAAGACACTACCTCTCTCTGCTTTAAGGACTATAATTCTTCGAGCAGATAGCCCCATGGGTATCTTTCTTTGGTAAGATTCCTTTATCAAGGAGATGGAGACCTCCCTTGGCATCCTTTACAAGTAGTAGCAACCTCAGTATCCACTTTAGCCCATTCTTCATTTTTATTTTTCTTGCTAACATTTACCATCATCTGATATATTATTCAATTGTTTAATACTGTATCTTCCTCTAGAATGTGTTTGTATGGGTTTATTGCTCCAGGACTAGCATCTAGAACTGTGTTTGATATATAGTATGTGCTCAATAGATTTTTTTTTTTTTGGACAAAAATGATGAAGGCTCTGAGATTTAAAATAACATCATGGATTAGAGCCTTGGATTTTCAAAGTGGATTCCATGGAGATCCATTCCATGTGGAGAGAGTATTAGCTCTCCTACTCTCAGGTCAGCTGGAGCACTCTGGTTTTACTTGTTGCATCCTGGAGGGCTAGAAGTAAGATTCTATTTGAAAAACAGGTTCAATTAAAAAGAATTTGGAAATCACTGATACAGGCCAAATCCTACATTGAGTGGATGTATAAATTGAGGTCTAGCAAGGGGAGGATGTTTACCAGGTCACTCTGCCAGTTAATGACAGTGTCAGGCCCAGAACACAGCCCACTCAATGATTTACACTGCATGACTGGAATGCAAAGATTGGAAGAGATGATTTGATCAGACGCCACTTGTTTTATGAGTCAGGACACTGAAATGAAACTGAGTTCAATGACATGAGCAGCTCCTTGTTAATAAACCCTCCTCTGTGAAATTGAGGTAGAAAATTCCAAGGTCTGAGCCTTTAGGACTGGAAAAGTCCATTCACTTGACTGATTTCATGCATGTGTGTTTATATGATCTCTAAGTATTGTAGATGACAGATTCCATCTAGTTGTGACCAACTTTAAAAAAAATTTATTGGAGTACAGTTGATTTACAATGTTGTGCTAGTTTTAGGTGTACTGTTTTAGTTATACATATATCTGCTCTTCTTTAGATTCTTTTCCCATATAGGCCATCAGAATATTGAATAGAGTTCCCTGTGCTATACAGTAGGTCCTTATTAGTTATCTATTTTACATATAGTAGGGTGTATATGTCCATTCCATCTCCCAATTTATTCTTTCTCCTCCTTACCCCTCGGTAATCATAAGCTTGTTTTCTACATCTGCGACTCTATTTCTGTTTTGTAAAGTTCATCTGTATCCTTTTTTAGAGCCCACATATAAGTGATATCATATGATATTTGTCTTTCTCCTGTCTGGCTTACTTCACTGAGTATGATCATGTCTAGATCCATCCACGTTGCTGCAAATGGCATTATTTCATTATTTTTTATGTCTAATATCCCACTGTATATATGTGCCACATCTTCTTTATCCATTCCTCTGTCACTGGACATTTACATTGCTTCCATGTCTTGACTATTATAAATAGTGCTGCAATGAAAATTGGGGTGTATGTGTGTGTGTGCCTTTTTGAATTGTGCTTTTCTCCACATTTATGCCTAGGAGTGTGATTTCTGGGTCATATGGTAGCCTTATATTTAGTTTTTTAAGGAACCTCCATGTGTGTGTGCATGCTAAGTCACTTCAGTCATGTCCAGCTCTTTGCAGCCCTATGGACTGTAGCCCACCAAGCTCCTCTATCCATGGGGATACTCCAGGCAAGAATACTGGTGTGGAGAAAAGGGAACCCTCTTTTTTTTTTTTTTTTTTACTGTTATCCATAGTGGTTGTACCAATTTACATTACCACCAACAGTGTAGGAGGGTTCCCTTTTCTCCACATCCTTTCCAACATTCGATTTTCAGGTGGCTCAGTGATAAAGAATCTGCCTGCCAATGCTGGAGATGCAAGAGACACATGTTCAATCCCTGTGTTGGGAAGATCCCCTAGAAAAGGAAATGATAACCCACTCCAGTATTCTTGCTGGATTTGCAGGCTACAGTCCATTGTGTTTCAAAGAGTCAGACAGGACTGAGCATGGATGTGGTTTGTGGTTCTCCAACACTCATTGTTTGTAGATTTTTTTGCTGATGGACATTCTGATTGGGATGAAGTGATACCTCTTTGCAGTTTTGATTTGCATTTCTCGTCATTAGTGAGGTTGAGCATCTTTTCACGTGCTTTTTGGCCATCTGCATGTGTGGCCAATTCTTCTTAGATAGTCAGGCACTTGTGGTGGATCCTTGTATCAGTGGAACTTCCCTCCACTACAAATAAGGACCACCCAATGGATATTTATTCTCACAAGAGTAACTGGGGAAGGGAAACTCTAGGGCTGTGGGTTCAGTAGTTCAATGACATTAGCAAACTCCCAGAAAATGACTGTTCAGTCATTAAGTTGTGTCTGACTCTTTGCACCCCATGGAATGCAGCACACCAGGCTTTCCTGTCCTTCATTATCTCTTGGAGTTTGCTCAAACTCAAGTCCACTGAGTCAGTGATGTCATCCAACCATCTCATCCCTGGTGGCTCAGATGGTAAAGAATCTGCCTGCAATACAGGAGACCTGGGTTCCATCCCTGGGTTGGGAAGATTCCCTGGAAAATGGAGAACTTAGTAACTACCCACTCCAGCATTCTTGCCTGGAGAATTCCTGGCAGGCTATAGACTATGGGGCAAAGAATTGGACATGACTGAGCCGCTAACATGTTCATTTTCAACTAACAAACTCCTAGGTGCTATTTATCTTTTTTTTGCTGTCACTTCTCAGCATGTTTGTCTTGGTCAGGCTTCCTTACGACCCCAAGATAGCTCCTAGCTCATGAACACGTCATGAGTGGAGGCAGAAAGGGGACATCTCTTTCCTGTGTCTCCTTTTATGATCAAGGGACAATGATCTAGAGGCCTCTTTCTGGAGTTCTCCCCACATGCCCATGCTGGAACCAGCTTGCATGATTGGTGTCCTGAAGGACAGGGCTGCTGGAGGGAGAGAAAACAAAATCAGAGTTCTGTCCCTGTGATGATTAGTTTTATGTGTCAACTTGGCTAAGCTCTGAAGTGAAGTGAAGTGAAGTCGCTCAGTCATGTCTGACTCTTTGCGACCCCAGAGACTGTAGCCTACCAGGCTCCTCCCATGAGATTTTCCAGGCAAGAGTACTAGAGTGGGTTGCCATTTCCTTCTCCAGAGGATCTTCCCCACCTGGGGATCGAACCCGGGTCTCCCGCATTGTAGGCCGACACTCTACCGTCTGAGCCACAGGAAGTTTATCCTGGCTAAGCTCTAGTCCCCAGTTATTTACTTCAGCTCTGTGCTGCTATGAAGGTATTTTATGGCTAACATCTACAATCATTTGCCTTAAGGAAAGAAGATTATCCTTGATAATCTGGGTGAGTCTGATACAATCAGTTGAAAGGCCTGAAGAACAGACTGAAGAAAAAAGATTCTGCCTCAACACTACAGCATCAGCTCCTGCCCTTGAGTTTCCAGCCTGCTGGAGATTTGAGATCTGATATACATACCCTCAGAGCTTAGTTGGTAAATCATCTGCCTGCAATGTGGGAGACCTGGGTTCGAATCCTGGGTCAGGAAGATCCCCTGGAGAAGGAACTGACAACCCACTCCAGTATCCCTGCCTGGAGAATCCCATGAACAGAGGAGCCTGATGGGCTACAGTCCATGGGGTCGCAAAGAGTCGGACACGACTGAGTTACTAAGCACAGCACAGCACATATATACTCAGATATGTGTGTGTGTATAAAATATATTTTGATTATCTCTTCCCTGTGGTAGAACCCTCACTGATACTGTTAGGTAGAAAGAAATTGGGGACTAATTTCTTCTTCTTTTTTTTTAACTGATAAAATGGGACTTTCAAAAATATACCATTATTCATTTATTTATTCAACAAATATTTTGAGTACTCACTTTTATACTTATTCATAAATATTTTGCCTACTGTCTAGATACTTGAGAGACATGACTGAATAAAATGGTCCAAAAATCTTGTACTATTTTTATTTAATCTTTATTTATTTATTTATTCTTTTGGTCACACCTGAGCAGCATGTGGGATCTTGTTCCCTGACCAGGAATCAAACCTGCACCTCCTGCATTGGAAGCACAGGGTCTTAACCACTAGACCACCAGGGGAGTTCCTGTGTGCTATTTTAAATCAATGCCCTCTGATACATGCTTTCATGTGATCTTAAAACGTACCTTGATACAACTTACCACAATGCATTTATATAGTTATTTCGTGATTTTAAAAAATACATCTATGGCTCTACCACTGGCCCTTTGTTTCCCTTGGGAAACAAAAAAAAAGCAAATGCGAAGAGGCATAAGGAAGACTTTCCTGGTGGTCCAGTGGATAAGAATTCACCTGCCAATGCAGGGGATACAGATTCAATCCTTAGTCCTGGGAGATTCCAAATAAGGCGGGCAACTAAGCCCGTGCACCACAACTACTGAAGCCCCGTGCTTACAGTAGGCACGTACTTAGACATTTCTCTCTTCGTGTGCTTCAGAACAAGAGAAACCACTGCAATAAGAAACCTGTGCACCACAACGAGAGAGTAGCTCTTGATTGCTGCAACCAGAGAAGGCCCTCTCGAATCAATGAAGACTCAGTGCAGCCAAAAAAATAAATTAAAAAAAAAAGGAGGCTGCCACACTAGGCTGATTTCTAGTGGTCACACTTCTTCACACATCCCTGGCTTGCCTCTCCTTCCTATGCACCTGGGAGGATAGTGCTTTCCAATCCTGAAAGGAAGGTGGGGCCTTATGACTAGCTCCATCCACTGATCTCTGAATGGAAATGATGTGTGTCACTACTAGGCTCAGATGTATAAAAGCTAGCATGAGTTGTGCTGGACTGCCTCTCTGATGTATCCACCCAAGGAGTCATGTATCAAATACCATCACCTTTGGGGATTAGTATTGTGACATATGAATCGTGGGGTGGGGGGGACCCAAATATTCAGATGATAGCAATGGTTCTTTCTAACTGCATGAGTGATTCCCAGAGAGGACGGATGGCTGAGAGCACCCACTGATGACAGCTGTGGCACAGTGGCTCAGGCCAGATAGCTCCCGCATCACTCAACACCTTTTCATTGAGGTCCTACTATGCATACACAGGTGTGCATAGTGGGTGGTGCATACACAGGTGTGAACACACACCTCAAAGTTTGGGAAGGCAGACGCATAAACAGGCAACTGCAATACACAGAGTGTTTTTTTTTTTTTAAAAACTGAAGTCGTGTTTATTTTCAAAGTTGTGCCAATCTCTGTTGCATAGCAAAGTGACTCAGTTACACAAACATACATATATTCTTTTTTTAACATTCTTTTCCATTATGGTTTATCACAGGATATTTAATATAGTTCCCTGTGCTATACATCAGGGGTTCCCAAACCCCAGGCCATGGACCACTGGTACCGGTCTGTGGCCTGTTAGGAACCAGGCTGCACAGCAGGAGGTGAGTGAATGAAGCTTCCTCAGTATTTTCAGCTACTCCCCATCACTCACCTTATCACCTGAGCTCTGCCTCCTGTCAGATCATTGGTGGCATAATAAACATAGTACCCTTGAAACATCCCCCCAGCCCCATCCATGGAAAATTTGTCTCCCATGAACCTGGTGCCAAAAAGGTTGCGGACCACTGCTATACATTAGGACCTTGCTGTTCATACAACTAACTCAACAACAACAACAACATAAACAAACAATCCAATTGAAAAATGGGCAGAAGACCTTAATAGACATTTCTCCAAAGAAGACATACAGATGGCGAGTAGGCACTTGAAAAGATGCTCAGCATCACTAATTATCAGAGAAACGAAGATCAAAGCTAGAAGAAGTTTTAAAGAAGTATCACTGCTACTAACAATAACTGATGATAAGAAATGGTATGACATAATGGTATGCTCATAGCACTTATTTAGGTGCTCTCTTTAGGCTTTATGTTGTGTTACTTTACTCAATCCTCACATCAAACTTGTGAGGTGAGTACTAATATGACTCCCATTCTGCAGGTCAGGAAAATGAGGCTCAGAGAATAAAATGATCAGCCTCAGTTAAAAAGCTAGAAAGCCTAGGCTGGGATTCACAATGCATGTTCCACATTTAAAGCTCTTGCCGGAAATGGCTACATAGCACTGCTTCCTATTATGTGCCTAGTACCAGCCCTGAATTAGGATGACTGTCCTCAGTAAATAATGGCTGATTGAACTGATTCAATTAGCAACAGCTACAATAAAGCACTCCTTGGAAGGAAAGTTATGACCAACCTAGACAGCATATTAAAAAACAGAGACATTACTTTGGCAACAAAGGTCTATCTAGTCGGGGCTATGGTTTTTCCAGTGGTCATGTATGGATGTGAGAGTTAGATTATAAAGAAAATTGAGCGCCGAGAATTAATGCTTTTGAACTGTGGTGTTGTATAAAACTCTTAAGGGTCCCTTTGGACTGCAAGGAGATCCAACCAGTCCATCCTAAAGGAGATCAGTCCTGGATGTTCATTGGAAGGACTGATGTTGAGGCTGAAACTCCAATACTTTGGCCACCTGATGCAAAGAGCTGACTCATTTGAAAAGACCCTGATGCTGTGAAAGATTGAGGGCAGGAGGAAAAGGGGACAACAGAGCCTCAGACGGTTGGATGGCATCACCGAATCAACGGACATGAGTTCGAGTAAACTCCGGGAGTTGCGGCCCCATGAGTCGGACGCGACTGAACTGAACTGAACAATAAAGTCAGTGCAGGAGCTCCGGGAGACCAGCAGAGGGGCATTACTGAAACAGACTAGGCCAGTGGTTCTCAAAGTGTGGTCCCTGGACCAGCAGCAGAGGGAAATTGTTAGGTATGCAAATTCTCAGGCCTCTAATGTGAACCCACTAAACCAGGAATTCTGAGGATGGAGCCTAGGAATCTGTAATTTTAACACGTCTCTTGGGCCATTCTGATTCACAGCATTGCTCTAGGACCTTGCTTCTCAAAGGGCAGAAGTGGTATCATCATCACCACCACCCTCTGCCTCCCACCCCACCGCCCCCCCCCCCACTCCACGCTCCCCCTGGGAGCAAATGAGAACTGCAGAAGCCTCAAATCCCATCCCGGACCTACTGCATTAGACTCTCCATTTCATCTACATCCCCAGAGGATATTCTTTTGCAGGTTCAAGTTTGAGAAGCATAGGTCTATAGACTGTTGGTCTTCAAACTTAGCTGCTCCTCAGAATCACCTGGAGAGTTTTTTAAATGACTGATGCATGGGTCCTGCCTCTAGAGATTCCAGGTTAGTCGGTCTGGGGTGTTGCCTGGACATCAGACCTAAAACGTCCAGATTATTATAATACGCGAGGGAGGGGCGGGGGCGGGGGCAGGGGGGATCTCGAGAATTCCCAGCATCCAGCACTCTAAGTCTTCCCAGAGAGGGGGTGGGCATCTGCGCTCGGCCCCGCCCCCAAGGTTGGGCGTGGCCAGGAGAGGGGAAGAAAAAAAGCTGGAGTGTTTTGTGTGCAGCTGCCACCACTGTTTCTACCTGTCTTCAGTCAAAGAAGGAGGCCTCCCAAATCAAGGGTTGTCAATCCACCCCCTGTCAACGGCTTCGAATTCACGAAAACGCTCCAGGCAAGGGTTCAGAGGCAGGGCAGAACGAGGGAGAGGTTTTTATTACAAAAAGCCTGCATTCTCCGAGCTGTGCATTAATTAATTTCAAAGTTGACCGAGTGATGGGGAGGGGGAGGTTTAGGGCCACAACGCAGGTAATAAAAAGACTTTCAAAAAGTCCCTCCTTTCTTCTTGGCTTGCCTCCCACCCGACCCACCCAATCACAATGAGAGAAAGAAGAAAAAAAAAGCCAGTCTGTAAGCATCAAGCCTTTGCAGAGCTGCAGAAAAAAACCAAAAAGAAACAGAGCTAGTGAATGCACAGAATTCTAGCAGAGAGGAGCCAGGAGTTTGGAGCGGGTGATGGAGTTTGGAGAGGGTGATGGAGTTCGGCAGAGGTGAGGAGGACTTGCAGGGAACGGTGACTTGAGAAAAGAAGGCTCTAGAGTCTTCAGAGCTGGCTCTCTGGGCTTCAACACTGAAGCTGTTTCCGTTGCACTCATTTCCTCACCTCCTCCTCCTCCTCCTCTCATCTCCTGTGACTAATGATTTTGACCCTTCCCCAACCCGATCTGCAATATCTCAGGCCTCTGTCATAGTCGGCTTCCGGCCATCCGCAGGTCAGACAGTTCTGAGCCCAGGAGCGCCAGCCTCGCAGCAGCCGAAAGGCAACAGAACGTGGTCAAACACAGGTTCCCCCAACACCCCCAGGGCCCAATTTTTGCTTGATTTCCTTCCTTTTCCCTCTCCCCTATCTTGTTACCACAAATTGTCTTCCTTTTTAAATTTATTTTAAGTTTATTGTTCTTTTGGCCACACCACGATACATGTGGGATCTCAGTTCCCCAACCAGGGATGGAACCCACGACCCCTGCAGTGGAAGCATGGAGTCTAAACCACTGGACTGCCAGGTGAGTCCCGCAGTGAATTATCTCCCACTCTTTGGGGCCCCTCTTTTCCAGGCACTAGCTGAGGAGGAAACGTAAAGTAATGATAAAGTGACAACATAGGTTTTTAGTTACATAGCCACAAGGAGTTCATCAGAGGGACCACTTTCCAAGAAAGACCCCTTCCAAGGGTATTTTCAGAACAAATGAGATGCCATCACCCCACGGACTCTTGGAATTCCTCTTGGGGAATGGCCTTGGGAAATGTCTAAATGGACATTTCAAAGCAAAGCACAAACCACGCTATAATTATGCTGTTCATTCATTTTTTTAAAATTCATGTTTGCATCTTAGTTGTTTGACCCCAGATGAGTGTAACTAAGTGAATCATCCATTTTATTCTTAATGCTTCTCCCTGAATGATATTCGACTCTTTCCCCAAGTTAAAGGAATCCTGAAAGTTTGCAGATCTAGCCACCAAGAAAGAAACTGGCCAAAAAAATTGAGCAAGAACCTGAAGCATATACTCCTCTTCCCCACATCCCACTCCCCAAAAAACAACTTCTAAAAATACTCTGAATTATGGCAGAATCTTCAGGAGAAGTGCCCAAGCTCTGAAAGAGAACTCCTGGCAGTACTGATTTGAAATCAAAGTGCAAGTGTTAGTTGCTCAGTCATGTCTAACTCTTTGCAAATCCATGGACTGTAGCCAGTTAAGTTCCTCTGTCCATGGAATTCTCCAGGCAAGAATATTGGACTGGGTTGCCATTTCCTTCTCCAGGGGATCTTCTTGACCCAGGGATTGAACCTGGGTCTCCTGCATTGCACGCAGATTCTTAACCATCTGAGCCACCAGGGAAACCCCACTGATTTGAAGGGATGCTCTCTAAAATCACAAACTGAAAAAATCATTAAAGGTTTTCTTAGTCAGGATTCATGAACTCAATCCCACTTCCTCATTTATTTGCATAATAGTATCTGGGACAATTCCAGCTTTTAGCAACTCAAATTTTCCTCCTTGGGATAAGCAACAAAGGGCACAAGCATATTTTTGACTCAATATTATAGGATGTGTTTTTTTCCCCTCTGTTTTATTTTTCCTCTTTGACTCCTCTTCTCTCCTACCTTGAAAGGAAAGGCGATTTTCACGCCAAGTTAAATCCATTCAACAAGTATTTTCCGCATGCAAGGCCCTGTTTCACACAGTGTGTGGGAATCTCGGCCACTTAAGACGTGCTTTCTCATTTATTTTCCTCTAGAGTGCCAATGGAGAAAAATGGGTTAGGGTTGCCCAGGACACTGTGTTGAGAAGGATTCTGAGGTTCAGATTCAGTGGGAATGTACACATATGGCTTCTTTCTCCTTACATTTAATAGACATTCAAATATTTTGAATGAATAAATAGGAAAAAAGAGAGAGACAGAAATGCATCCGTAAGTGGTGAGACCTACCACTTTGGCAAGAGGAAATAAATTACATTATGTCCATGGATTCAAGTGAACTTTTGGAGTAATATTCATTCCAGATGGTAGCCAGAACATGCTCCCTTCCTATTTCCAGTGTTAAAAATCATAATATAGGTGGGATCCCCACTGATATGGCTAACGTTGAAGTATATTTTGTCCCATTCTGCTGAATTGGAGTGGCCACACACAAAAGTGGAGAAGGCACCAAAGAATTGCTCTGGAAAGAAGGAAGATGAAAGAGACATAAGAAACTAAGTATGACAATTCTGAATTGGGTCCTTTGACTACAAACTCAACGTGGAGAGGAACTTGAATGAGAACTATATGGTGACAGTGTATCAACATTAGCTTCCTGATATTTATGGATGGTCATAATTTGGTTATATTAGAAATGCCTTTGATTTTAGGAAATAAATATAAAAGTAGTCAGAGTGAGGGCTTCCCAGGTGGTGCTACTGGGAAATAATCCACCTACCAATGTAGGACATAAAAGAGATGTGGGTTCAATCTCTGGATCAGGAGGATCCCCTGGAAGAAGGAATGGCATCCCACTCCAGTATTCTTGCCTGGAGAATCCCACGGACAGAGGAGCCTGGTGGGCTACAGTCCATGGGTTTGCAAAGAGTCAGACATGACTGAGCACTCATGCACAGCCAGAGTTAAAAAAAAAAATTCCTTTTTTTCACAAATATAATAAATGACATGTCCCCCTGTTGCACCCAATATGAAGATGAAATTCACCTCCAGCCAATATACTCAGAGTTTCCTAATAAACACTCTAGAAAAAGAAAAACCAGTCAACAGAAATACGTAGGGAGCCGAATTCATAGCTTTAGGTCCAGCTTGGCGCTGTTTGTGACTTGTGCTTAAGGAAAAACGTTCCAACTCTCATGAACTATGCTTTAAAAGGAGAGTGTACTTTTTAGCTGGCCATCAAAACTTACAGCAAAAGAACAGACTTCAAATCTTATGAGGTCTTAGGTCTCATAATATTATGAGCTGTCACATTCTGGAGCAGTCATAGAGATTTCATGGATTTTGCCCTAGTAGAGGAAGAATTCCAGGCACATTTCTAAATGAGTATCTTACCATGAAATACACCTGACAAAGTTCCTGATTCTTTGAAAGATATGCTTTATATATACTTGTGTGTGTGTGTATATATACACGTATATATTTATACATATCCCAGTGGGAGAAACATTCTCAAACCATAGCTCTCAGGGTCAGGTTTGTGTAAGAAAGTTTTGGTGAACAAATAACCGAAGAGATGCCGGAAAACCTAAGACTTTCATTTGAGTAGAGGAGAGGGATTTATTAGCCCACTAGATTAAAATTCCTGTATTTAAGACATATTTCACAAACACTTAATGGGGTTTTCCCACCCGTTAAGAGCAAACCCAGGGCACAATGTTCCATTTTAATAGGGGCAGTAACTTCACTTCATTTATAGACTAAACTGACAGAAAAAAAAAAAACCAGGGTAGTTCTGGCCAGAGAAAACATGACTTAATACAAGTGCTCAGGCAACATATTAGAAATAAAGGTCTGTCTGTAGTCTTGGTAATTTCTTTTCCTTTTTCTATTTTTGGGAGGGGGGTGGTGATTTAGAAGCAAAAAAAAAAAACCCTGTGGTTGGTATCCAATGAAGTTAACACTTCTGGGGCAAGACCTCTATTACATGCAAACATCATGAATTATAATTACAGAACAACCTATTTACACATGGAGGAACACAAGGTCAAACAGAAAACCCTGCCAAGAATCTCAGCTTTTGACTGGGAAATACTGGCAATTGGCATTTGGCAAATGGTCTTGGAATGGGGCAAAGCCAGGAGAAGCAAAGAGATCTAGTGTTAAATCCATATGATGTTTTAGCAAACATGGCAGACCATGGAGATATACCCTTTTGATAAGCTGGCCTCAAAAGACGAAGCAGTATCTCTACATCCATCTCATAGAATTATAGGTACTTAAACAGCTGATTAAGGTAGAAAGCAAGTATAACATCTTTTCAGGGAAATTTGGAAAATTCTGTAATAAAAGCCTGGTGGCTCAGTAGTAAAGAATCCGCTTGCCAATACAAGAGATACGGATTCCATCCCTGGGTGGGGAAGATTCCCTGGGTGGGGAAGATCTCCTGGAGAAGGAAATGGCAACCCACTCCAGTATTCTTGCCTGGGAAATCCCATGGATATGGGGTTGCAAAGAGTCAGACATGACTTAATGACTCAACAACAACAGCCCATCTCTAGCAGTACTTTCTAAGGAAATAATTAAGTGATCCTCCAAAAAGATACACATTTACTTACAAGGATGTTTATTATAGAGCTATCTACAAATATAAAATATTGGAAAGGATCTAAGTGTTCATTGATAGGGAATTGGTTAAATCAATTAAAGTAAATCCACAAATGAGATAACATATAGCTTTTATGAAGCATAAAATTTATTTATAGATATTGCCATAGTGAGGTGTCTCTAATATAGTAAGCTTAAATGGCAGGATATTAAGAAATCCAAAGTATGAGCTCATTTTTTGTTGTTGTTAAAAAAAAAATGAATGTATATGCGTATGTTTTTGAAAAAAGATCAGGCTGATATCTACAGGACTATCCAAAAGAGTTATTCTTGCTACCATAGAATAATTAGAAAATGCCCAGTGGCTATATATGTCCCATTCCTATATTGCTTGGTGGGTGCATGCCTGCTCAGTCGTGTCTGACTCTGTGACCCCATGGGCTGCAGCATACCAGGCCTCCCTGTCCTCCACTATCTCCCAGAGTTTGCTTAAATTCACATCCACTGAGTTGGAGGTGCCATCTAACCATCTCATCCTCTGCCGTCTCCTCCTCCTTTTGTCTTTAATCAAAACAGATGTAGATCACGTTATAATAAAAGGCTATAAACATACTTCCAGTAAAGGAAAAGAAAGGCTATTTTGGAGACTTGCTCTCCTTTCCCTCTAAGTTGTTGAATTTGGACACACCTATTTCTAACTTGTTTCTGCCATTTGCCAGCTGTTGGCACCAGAAGAGTGAACCGAATGTCTCTGAGCGTAACCTCCATTCTGACTACATAAGGACATTCCTTTCCTCCTAGGCTGGTGATGAGGATTAGCTGAGGTAATGTTTGTACAAGGCCTGGCCTAGCGCCTGGCATGCATAAGGAGCTCCGTTGAAGAAAAGAGTGTGTGCCTTGTTGACTGAACAGGTGCAAGGCTCACGAGCTAGACCTGCATCATGGATGGCTGCAACCAAGAGGAAACAGCAGGATGCTTGCTTGGTATCGTCGCCTTCAGCTTGGTACTTACTGGATCACAAACAAGCTAGTTGATGTGTTATCTCCTCTTAAAGCGGGGAAACAGGTAATTATGATTAGTAACATGTCTAAAACACCTTATAAATACCAGGCACTGTTGGGACTATTTCACGTGGCAAATCATTTAATCATTCAAATCACTATTGTTGATCGACAATATTATTATGATGCCCATTTCACAGGTTAAGAAACCAAGTGAGTGAAAGTCGCTCTGTTGTGTCCAACTCTTTGAGACCCCAAGGACTATACAGTCCATGGAATTCTCCAGGTCAGAATACTGGAGTGGGTAGCCGTTCCCTTCTCCAGGGGATCTTCCCAACCCAGGTCTCTCGCATTGCAGGCAGATTCTTTACCAGCTGAGCCACCAGGAAGCCCTTAGGTACAGATAAAATACATGACTTGGATAAGGTCACTGGCTGCTTAGGGGTGGCGCTGACAAACTAGAACCCAGAACTCAGATCTCAGAACATGAGATCTGACCCAGCCAAGCACACCTGTCAAATAACTCAGGGTGATGTCAAGGTTAAAGAATGGAATTCAGAGAAAGGGGCCAGGGAAGGGGTGTCTGTGGCAGAGGACCAGCCACTGAAACCTGAACTTCAAATTTGTTTCAAACCTGAAACAAACTTGACCAAGTGCTCAATTTGAGTGAGCATCAGGATCAGGAAGATCTCCTGGAGAAAGAAATGGCTACCCGCTCCAGTATTCTTACCTTGAGAATTCCAATGGACAGAGGAGCCTGGCAGGCTACAGTCCATGGAATCTCAAAGAGTTGGACACAACTGAGCAACACACACACACACACACAGGACATCCCCAGGCGGTGGGGGGTACAGGATTGTTGGATTCTTCCCTCCTAGAGCTTCTGATTCAGTAAATCCAGGGTAGGGGGTCTACCTAACAAACTCCCAGGTGGGACGTAAATGGGTGCAGAGTCACTAGGCCCTCAGGGCTGCATTCACATTGAGAGGGGGCAACAGCAGGGCAGGGCATCTAAATATGCAGCCCCAGTCCTATTACTGATTCCACGGAATGTCAGATCATTGACGTTTTACAAGCGCTTTTTCTTTTGTTTTGTGTTTGGCTGTGATGGGTCTTCTTTGACATGCACAGGCTACTTTCTAGGCTAGAAAGTAGGTGCATGGGTTCAGGAGTTGTGGCACACCGGGCTGAGTTGCCCTGAGACACATGGAATCTTCCAGGACCAAGACTGAACCTGTGTCCCCTGCACTGGCGGGTGGATTCTTAACCACTGGACCACCAGGGAAGCCCCTAAGCAAATGTTTATTGCTTTTAAATACAACACTATTGCCCTTTGATGTCCACATCTGAGTAGTGCAGCATACAAGAAATATCTTTTAACAGTCAGTCAATGCAGTGAGAAGGAACTTCATTCTTTCTCCAATGACAGAACTGGAGACACAGTTCATCACTTGCCTGACGTCACTTCCTGTAAATCCTTTAGCATCCTTCTCACTTCTCTCCCACCTCTTATGTTCAGGGACTTCTGTCCTCCAAACTCTCCCTTTTGAAAGGCCTCTCTTCAGCCCCAGGAGAAGAATGCATCTCATTGTCTTCCTCTTTACCCTTCTGAATTTTGTGCCAATAAAGCTCAATGGGCCAGGGTGGCAAGAAAAATGCCAAGGAAGTCCCAATCTATTTTATTTTGACTGTAAAAATATTAGTAGTAATAAAATCAGATGGTACTTTTTTTTTTTCTATTTCTGCCAATTAGTTTTCTCAGATAATTCTACCTTAGTTACTTTTTTCTTCAAGACACACACAAGTCTATTTTTTGGTTGCTAAAGTCTTTGGGGAATGGAACAATAAACTCCACCAAATTTCAGAATAAAAGAATTAGGAAATCTTCATAAAAGTTTAAATGATGCAAATCAAAGGGAATTCACAAGATTAATGAGACTTTTAAAATGCAGTTTCTAGGAACCTCAATCTGTAAAATACATGTAGTCTGAGATTTGAGATCAGGTTGAAAAATTTGAAAGCTTCAGCTATGTTGTGACTAATCAAATCTTCTTGAATAATAATACTATTTTGGAAGGGAGAAAGTAGTGCCAATTTTTAAAAAATATTTAGATATTTATTTGACTGCATTGCGTCTCAGTTGTGGCATTCAGCATCTTTTTTGTTTGTTTGTTTCATCAAGTGGAACTTTTTTTCTTTTTTTAGTTGCAGCATGTGGGATCTAGTTCTGTGGCCAGGGATCAAACTCCGGCCTCCTGCATTGGGAGCGAAAAGTCTTAGCCACTGGACCACCAGGGAAGTCCCTAAAGTACCAATTATTTCATTGCTTTTTTTGTGGGGCCCAGAAAATAGGTTATGTTTCCCAGTCTGTTTAGAAAAAATGTCTTTATTGCCTCCAAATATCAGTGGGAAAATGGACCGCTTACTTAAGCTTCAGATCTCCCATCTACTGTTAAGGCAGAGAACTTTCTTTAACGTGACACATGGAGTTTGACCATATACTTCCCTTGAGAAAAAATTTCTCCATCTAAAAGCAGATTGAAGACCACTGACAGAGGTCATTTCGACTGTAAGAACTGGCCTCTCCCTTTCCGGACTCAACAAAACTATTTTCAATTTTAATGAAAAAAATAGGCCATAAACATTTTGTATGTTTCCTGAATTATCTTTTGTCAAGGAAAAAAGGGAATTACTTATCACTGAACTAAATCATGATTTTGTCTCTTTCACGTTTGTAGGGAAATAAAAAGTTTTCTCTCTTGCTTTTACCTCCATGTCAGCATCCCCACCCCAACAAATCCACAGTCCATTCACCCCAGTTGAGGGTCCCAAGGTGATGATGTTATAGAAAGGGACTGGTTGTCTTCCCTTAGGTCTATTTCGAAGATTATACACAAAGCCCTGGATCCCATGTTTCTCTGAACATACCATTACATAAATACCATG
Organism: Odocoileus virginianus; assembly: GCF_023699985.2. Lineage (NCBI taxonomy): Eukaryota > Metazoa > Chordata > Mammalia > Artiodactyla > Cervidae > Odocoileus > Odocoileus virginianus. Next base: position 55,575,745 of record NC_069685.1, on the reverse strand, counting down.
CACAAATTCATGCAAACCAATGGCTTTTAGTCCTCACTGTTACATCCAAAGCTCCTGGGAACTTTAAAAAAAATCTCGATTCTCAGCCCTCATGCCAGATCTACTAAATAGAAGCTCCAGGGATAAGTTCTGAGCCTATTTCAGAAACAGTAGCATGCTCACAGCTTTCTCGTTCTTTATCCTGAAATGATATCACAATACCATGGAGTGAAGCTGGCTGCATGAAGTCTAAAGACTAAAGTCTGCTCATCGCCCATTTCAGACACCAACAGGGAGACATGTCAGGGACTCCAGGAGCTACTGAGCATGCTCTTACCCTTGGTGCCTAGATCTTTCCAAGGTCAACATAGTCTGGTGAGTGCCATCTTGGCTGTTTCACTCCATGCCTGTTGGCATTCATATAAGGCTCCTGGGGAGAAAAGACATGGTCTCCTTAAGCAGTATTTCCTAAGTGTGGGCATCCTGTGCAATGCCCCAAAGAAAATGGATTTCTGTGGGGCTTCCCTGGTGGTCCAGTGGTTAAGAATCCACCCTGCAAGGCAACGGACACTAGCTTGAGCCCTGGTCTGGGAAGATCCGACATGCCTCGGAGCAACTAAGTCCATAGGCCACAACTGTGGAGCTCATGCTCTAGACCCTACAAGCCACAACTATTGGAACCCAAGCTCTTAGAGTCTGTGCTCCACAAGACAAACCACTGCAGTGAGAAGCCCATGCACTGCAACGAAGAATAGCCCTCTCTCACTGCAACCAGAGAAAGCTGGCTCACAGCCACAGAATAAAATATCTAAATCTTTAAAAAGGAAAATGGATAAGTTAAAGACATGCTACTAACACTGATACCCACCATGGACTTAGGCTCTGAAAAGTCCTGCAATAAACAAATCTGTTTATGCAGCCCTCCCCATCTATATTTGACTACAGAATCCTTTTCCTATCAATATTCCTATCAATAGCAGAGGGATACACTTTGGCAAATGCTGATTCAGACTGTGAACTGTTGGGCATGGGGTCCAATTTCCCCCTGTTCTTGGTACCCCTTAAAGCACCAGAGAGAGGGAGGAATAAGGCAGAAAGCAGGGACAGGAAAGACATGGGTTGGCCGAAGGGATTTAGAAGGGTGATAGTAATCAGAGAACTCGAGTGTGATTTCTGACGTTGTTCCTGAAAGCATCTCAGCCAGGCTGGTGGTCCAGTGTCCTAATTAGCTAATGGGAAGAGGAGGGCTTTACGTGTTTAGAAAGGAGGGCTTATCGGATCAGCACTCAAAGATACTCTTTTTTTTTTCCCTCCAATGACTATTTTCCTCTGAGAATGTCATTCTCCAACTTGAGCATGCATCAGATCCCCTGCAGGGCTTATGGAAACACAGATGGCTGAGCCTCACCCCCAGAGCATCTGATGCTGTAGGTCTGGAGTGGGACCTGAGAATTTGCATTTCTGATGAATTTCCAGGTGATGCTGCTACTGGTCTGCGGACCACATATTGGGAAGGAGTGTCCTAGTACAACAGAAGAGAGGAAGGGGATAAGAAGTGATGGAGAAAGAAGAAAGAGAACCAAAAGAAGAGAGAGGACAGGAAGGGGAAGGAGAAGGAGGGACGATGGGGAGATGCAGAGAATGAGAGGTGAATGTGGGAAGGAGAAAGACTGAGAGAAGGGAGCCAGGAAGAGGGATGACAACAGAGGAAAGGAGATGAGAGGACAGGGAGATAGAGAGATGGAGATAGAACTGCTTGGGGGAAAAATGCATTACAGTTGTCAAGGTGTCACTGTTGGAGTCTGGGCAAAGTACCAGTGGGAGCTGAGCCTTGGGTGTTCGTGGGGTTTTGTTTGTGGGGTTTGGGGGTTTGTAGGGCTACCTACTGTATGTAGAGCTCGAAGTTTCCCACCCATACTTGTTGGTGAACATGCCTGGGTTTGGAGTTTCCCAGTCTTAGCTTGATGACACAAGCTGATCTGGAAGCCAAATCTGGCTCCAGTTAAGGGAGAAAGCCATGAAAAAGAAGGACAGAGTTCTCCAATGAACTCCTTTTCCCATCCAACCACCCCCCTCCTGAGTCTTCATGGATCCTGGAGCTCCTTCCTAACTCTCCCTGTGACCCAGAAAAACTGCCAACTCCCTCTGGAACTGACTCTCACACTCCAAGCATTTGTGCTCCTCACTGCTGACTGGGACACATCTTCCAGCTGAATCACACCCAGGAGTACTCAGAGCTCCTCTTTGAGGCCATGCTGGTCCCTATTCCCCCCAGGACCGTCTTGAGGGTCAGAGGAAACCCCACCAGGGGCTGCTGATGAAATTCACATATCCGCGGGGCTGCCTTCCCAGCAAGGAAATGTATAGCAGCATCAGAACCCGGGGCCAACTCCACGTGAGGAAATCCAAGTGGGTGGAGAGAACCCCAGGGCTTAGCTATGTCACCTGGTTTACAAGAGACATGCCAGGGTCCCTGGAGATGGTCTGTGTTGTAGCGACGGGGGCGGATAAACAGGCTAAGGAATCAGAGGCTCTGCCTTGGGAAGCGAGCAGGGATGGCAGTGCCTCTCTCCCCTGGAGGTGTGGGAAATCCTCGCTATAAATCAAGGAAATTAAATAGAGTGCAGGGTTTAGAGGCATTGCTCAAACTCCTAATCCGGGTCGCAGGGTTGCTGAAAGGACCGCCATGCCCAGGGAGAGGGAAAGTCCATTTCATGAGCTTTTGCTCTCCCTGGAGCCAAGCGAGGAGGCTGCAACTGGGGGTGGGGTGGGGGGGTGGGGGTTGTGGCGTTGGGGGGGGGGGGTGGCTGGGAGGGAGTGGGAGTGCAACTGGTGGTGGAGTTTCTTTGCAATCCCAGGGGAGAAGAGCATGAAGTGAAGGCTGAAAAGAGACTCAGAGACCGTTTCCTCTTCCTTCAGAGAAACTGAGGCCAAATGCAGAGAAGGCACTTGTGCAGAGGCATCCCGGATGACACGGGGATTAGCTGTTGCTGGGATCCACAGGCACGCGCCATTGCATCTGCGCGTGGCAGCTGGAGGCAGTGTCAGGGAGCAGTTCATGAGGGGCTGCTGGTAGAACCATGAACCCCTGCAGAGCAATGCAGGGTGACGGAGGAAACTCCCTGCTAGAGGCAGGATGCATTTTGAAAATGAACAAGCATCTCTATTCCTGCCCTGCACATAGGTTCATCTGCACCATTTTTTTTAAAAATTCCACATATATGCGTTAACATACGATATTCATTTTTCTCTTTCTGACTTACTTTGCTCTGTACCACAGACTCCAGGTCCATATGTCTCTGCAAGTGAATAGAGACACAGAGGTGGAGAAGGGCCATGCGGCCACAGTGGGGAAGGGGAGTGTGGGGTGCACTGGGAGAATAGCACTGACATATATACACAGTCAGGTGTTCTAGAGCACGCGGAGCTCAGCGCGGTGCTCTGTGCTGACCTAGATGGATGGAGGCCGGAAGGCCCTAAAGGGAGGGGATATGTGTATACATACAGCTGATTCACTGCATTGTACAGCAGAAACTAACACAATATATAGCAATTATAGGCCAATAAAAATAAATAGCAAAAAATAAAATAACAAAATGAACAAGCAATTGATGGATGTACTTCTTTTTCTAGCGTAAAGTTAGGCAAGCACACACATCACTTTTTGGAAGATGTAAATCATTTCAAATCGGCAGGCAAGAGATTTCCCTGGTGGTCCAGTGGTTAAGACTCCTCTTTCCAAAGCAGGGGTGCAGATTCCATCCCTGGTCTGGGAGCTAAGATCCCACATGCCTCTTGGCCATAAAACCAAAACATAAAACAGAAGCAATATTGTAACAAATTCAATAAAGACTTTACAATACTAAAACCACCTTAGAAAAATAAGCAGGCAAGCAAAGTGGAGAGAATGCAAACACTGTTTCCCTGATGGCTCAAGCAGGCAAAGAATCCAACTGCTAATGCAGGAGACCCAGGAGTCATGGGTTCGATCCCTGGGCCAGGAAGATCCCCTGGAGGAGGAAAATGTCAAACCCACTCCAGTATTCTTGCTTGAAAACTCCTGTGGACAGAGGAGTCCATAGGATTGCAGAGTTGGATACAACTGAGCAACTGACACATACACACACCATGCCTTCAGATTTTTGAGCATTTCTGATGCACCAGACAAGGGATCAAGCCTTATACTTCAGCCATGTCACTTAATCCCCACAAGTGCCAAAGGAAAATGCTTCAGTTGCACCCATTTTTCAGGTAAGGAGGGTAAAGCACAGAAGGGTCAAGGTGACTGCTCAGGATCAAAATCAGCATCTCTGTGTCTGTCAGTTAATTCTCTCAAATGAGCATTTTTCAGTGGCAGAAATTATTCTTCCGTGTTGTCGTTTAATCACTTAAGTTGTGTCTGACTCTTTTCCATTCCTATGACTATAGCACACCAGGCTCTCCTGTCCTTCACTACCTCCCTGAGTTTGCTCAGACTCATGCCCATTGAGTTGATTATGCCATCCAACCATCTCATCCTCTCTCGCCCCCTTCTCCTCTTGCCCTCAATCTTTCCCAGCATTCAGTTCAGTTCAGTTGCTCAGTCATGTCCAACTCTTTGCAATCCCAAGGACTGCAGCATGCCATGCTTCCCTGTCCATCACCAGCTCCCGGAGCTTACTCAAACTAATGTCCATCGAGTCAGTGATACCATCCAAGCATCTCACCCTCTGTTGTCCCCTTCTCCTGCCTTCAATCTTTCCCAGCATCAGGGTCTTTTCCAGTGAGTCAGTTCTTCGCATCAGGTGGCCAAAGTATTGGAGTTTCAGCTTCAGCGTCAGTCCTTCCAATGAATATTCAGGGTTGATTTCCTTTACGATTGACTGGTTTGATCTCCTTGCAGTCCAAGGGACTCTCAAGAGTCTTCTCCAACACCATAGTTCAAAAGCATCAATTCTTGAATGCTCAGCTATCTTTATAGTCCAACTCTCACATCCATACATGACTACTGGAAAAACCATAGCTTTGACTAGATGGACTTTGTCAGCAAAGTGATGTCTCTGCTTTTTAACATGCTGTCTAGGTTTGTCATAGTTTTTCTTCCAAGGAGCAAGTGTCTTTTGATTTCATGGCTGCAGTCACCATCTGCAGTGATTTTGGAGCCCCCCAAAATAGTCTCTCACTGTTCCAAAAGACCTCACTTTTAATAACTGCCTATGATTCTGTGGTAGGATGGACACACTATCTTTGATGGCAGGAACTGCAAACTTTTTCGTAAAAAGCCAGAGCATCAATCCCCTCTCCTTTGCAGATCTTCGGTCTTATCGCAACTCCTTCACTCTGCCTTTGTAGCAGGTAAAAGCAACAACAGAAATCAAGACAGAAACCATGGGTGTGGCTGCACCCCAATGAAGCTTCATTTACAAAATCAGGAGGTGAGCTGAATTTGACCTGAGGGCTGTAGTATGCCTAGTTTGCTATGGCCCCATGTCCCACATTGTTGCCAGCACCTTATTATCAATACATAATAATGACAGTCATCACTCTTCTTGTTATATATCAAAATAGCTGTGACAAGAAAAGGTTCTGTATCAGGCACAAAGAACAAATCTTGGAGAGCAGTAATTCTCCAACTTTACTGTGTTCTAGAATCCATGGAGCTTGTTAAAAATGCAGAGTGAGACACCACCCCAGAGAATCTCGTACAGACAGTCTGCATGAGGCCCCAAGCATCTGAAATGTTAATGAGCACTCTCAGGGGGTCTGGATGAGGGGGGTCAGTGACCACATTTAGAAAAACACCTCTGGGTCACTGGAGAGCGAAAGGAACTACCTTGTGGGAGTCTGGCAAGCATGCTGAGTAGAGAGGAACAAGGTGGTACCCCCTGGCATGACGGCACTTGGAGCCATGTGAGGCTCTCCCTGGAAGGGACAGGGACATGGCTCAGCCATGAGAACAACAGACCTCATTAGAAAAGCATCTGCTATGTACCAGATGATTCCCATGTGCTAACTCTATCTCTCAATAACTCAGGCCCCTCTCCCCCATATTAGAATGGTGACAGGAGATACAGAGCTTACCTACAGACACTCAGCTTGCTAGCATCAGCTGGTAATCATGCCACTTAATTACAGAACTGGAACAAGGACCTGAGTTTGAATGACTGGAAAACTGGGACACAGAGGAGGAACCAAGCTCAGAATGGAGGGGTGTCTGAGGTTCAGTTAGGTCCATAATGGAAAAAGCAGGACTGCCCAAAGAGCTCTGGATTCTGCTAATGATCTTAATTTCCCAAGAGCCTCTAGGGTAAGTTTTAGGATTCCTAACTGCAGACCAGGGAAGAACGATTCTCAGAACCAAGATCACATGACCCACTCTACCCATAATGCACCTGATTCTGATGTCTGATTTACCTGCTATGATTTGGCAAAATGATCCCAGTGACCTTCTCCTTTCATTGAGTGGCTACCCATCTGCATACAGTTGGCATTCAGTCAATGCTTGCTGATTACCTCTGGTACCCAAATCATTTCCCTTTCTCTCTTACAGAATTTTAGCACTCAGAGTCATACAAGCAAAGATTTACTGTAGGTTTATCATGTGTGGACACCTTCTGTACTAAATAATGCTACATGCATGGAAAATAATTTAATCTTCAATCATCCGGGTGGTAAACCATGAGATATTTTGTGTGCATTTCACAGAAGTAGCGTGTCTGCAAAAAGTTTCATGACATCTCCAGAATGGAGATGTCAAAACTAAGTCTCAAGAGGGCTAAGAGATTTTTCCCCAAAATTGTAGAGTTAGTAAGTAGAAAAGGTAAGGTTTGAATGATTTGTTTAATCACCATGTCACAAGCCTCTCTAGTTTCCAAACGTTCTCTCCTGTGTGTTCTCCTTTGCTCTTTACAATGGCCCTGTGGCTTGTCAGGGCAACGTGGTAGTTCTTCAAAGCATGGCTCCCAGGCGAGGAGTTTCCACTGCATCTGAATTTGTTACAAGTGCACATTCTCTCCAGTTAGAATGCACTGGGGCTTCCTCAGTGGCTCAGCAGTAAAGAATCTGCCTGAAATGCAGGAGCTGCAGAGACACACGGTTCAATCCCTGGGTCAGAAAGATCCCCTGGAGGAGGGCATGGCAACCCACTCAATGTTCTTGCCTAGAGAATCCCATGGACAGAGGAGCCTGGCAGGCTACAGTCCATAAGGTTGCAAAGAGTCAGACACTACTGAAGCGACTTAGCACATGTGCATGCACATTCTCAAGCTCTTTCCCAGATCCAGTGACTCAGAAACTTGTGAGAAGGAAAACCCGGCCAGTTTGTCCAAGGATGCACAGGAAATGGTGGTGAGGCTGGGTCTTAATGCCATGGCTCAGGCTTTCTCATCAGAATCACCTGGGAGACACATTATAATAATGCAATTGTCCTGGTTTTCCCTAGACTTTGTAATTCAGGATCTCACAGGGCTGGAGTCCCAGAAACTGCATTGTCACAGATTCCCAGATGATTCTGGAGTTGGAAATTTACCTCGAGAACACCCGTTGGACTAGAATCACATGGATCTCTCCTCTTTGCACTGCCAAGTTTCCTTCCTTTCATCCTCCCCACACCCCTAGGCAGAGTACTTGGATTCTTCTGGTGTCTCTGCAACAAACTAGTTATGAACTAAGCAGTTGTAGAGAGAGGCAAAATTTGTTGCAGGATACTCAGAAGAACCCAGGTACTCTGCCTCACATCTCTGACTTCTTAAGCTGTTTCATTAAAAAAAAAAAAAAAAAGCAACTCATCCACAGATGTTTATTGTCAGACTTTCAAACACTATAGAAAGTCTTTATAGATTTTTAAAAAGTAAAAGCTGTTTTCCTTCTGACCCTTTCCAGACCACCCTCAATTTACTGTTAACAGTTTGGTGTGTAGCTTTCCAGACATTTAAAATTCTTATTTAAATATATATATGCACATGTACACTCCGATGATAATTCAAAACAGGAATGGGACTATATCATTCTTCTTATTATACCGTGCCATGACCCACTTAATAGGATACTGTGCACATACTTCTCTTTGTGTTTTTCAGGATGTGTAAATATAGCCCCTTATTGCTAAAGGTTATAGCATATTCCACTTCTGGAAGTATCTTAATTGAGTTAATTAGTCTCCAGCTGATGGCGACTTTTATAGCCTCTTATTTTTCACTACTATAAACAGTGGGACCCTAAACATCCTTATTGGTACACTTTTTCTTTTTTCTTTTTTTTTTAATACACATCAACCTGAAAGCTTGATGGCCTTGAAGAAGAAATCCTGGGATCCTGCCTCTGTCTGCTTGACAACCCTATACTGTCCTTTTCAAGTTGGACTGTTCTATGCCTAAAATAAACACTGACACAGAATGACAGCTACTTGTTGCTATTTCTGTTTTTTCTACCTGCTTCTTGGAGAGAGGGGAAGGATGAAAACTGAAATGAAAATGTTTTTTTTTTCCCTTTGTCAAGGTGGGATGGTCATCATGAATGCCAATGTGAGCTGCAAGATGGACACTTGGGGATGATACTGTCTGTATCATGTTTGTGGGTGGGGGTGCTTCTCCTGATTGAAGGATGTGGCCATTGGCAGAGATGGGGTAAGTAGGTGACTTTTCCCAGGTTGAGCAGGAATCATGACAGAGATTGGCTTAGCTGCTCTTCATTGCTTACTATTTTCTTCTTCTTTCTTCCCTTCCTTTCTCTCTCTTCCTGACACCCCTCTCCTCTTTCCTTCCAGGTAAATGCTGCACCCACCCTCTTTTATTAAAAATTGAATTTTAATTTATTTCTTTGGCTATGCCAGATATTAGCTTTGGTTTTCAAGATCTCTGAACTCTACTGTGCATGCAGGACCTTTTTTAGTTGTGGCAGGTGAACTCTTAGTTATGGGGGGATCTAGTCCCCCGGCCAGGGATCGAACCTGGGCCCCCAGCACTGGGAGAGTGGAGTCTTTGCCACTGGACCACCAGGGAAGTCCTGTATCCTCTTCCTTGAAGCTGATTCTGAAACCTGGAGTCTTTATATAAAGGTGAGGTATGGGATGGAAATGAAATTGAATTTACCAACTGAATGTATTACGTCTATCCAATGTAACCTGCTGATGAAGGCATCCACCAAGAGTGAAACCTTCCTGTATTCCTTGGTGTTATTTTCCGAGGTCCCCCCAACCCCTAGTGATTTCAAGAGCTGCATTCCACTCCACACCCCCAGCTCTCTATGACTCAGTCCCCTACTCATCTCTGAGTCATTCGAGAATGGAAATCATGAGCAAAACCTGGCTCCCACCCAGGCAGTGACAGAGCACGTCCAGAAAATCAAGGATTCCCCATTCTGCCAAGGAGGCATGAGTGGAGACAGCCGATTCTCCATGGTCAGAAGGGAGACATGTTTCAAAGCTCCAGGCCTTTGGGGGCTGGCAGGAGGGCCTGTTGTTTTGGGAAACTGTGCATTATAGCACTTGGGAGAGAACAGAACTGTCTTCAAGGCAAGAGAAATAACAGCTGAAACAGACGATGCAACAGTGATGAGCAACCTCATGCCCTGTCGGGGTCATCGTCTTAATTATCCATAGTGTTTAAAACCCATTTCTCTCCATTACCCATGAAAATAACTAATTTTTTTGTTATTGTTGTTGTTAAACAGCTGCTCTGTTTGGGGCATTTGGAATGCTTTATTCCCTTGAATCCTTTAGGTCAACTCTTTTGACTGGCATTGTTGTGACCTTTATTTTAAATTAAGGAAACTGAGACTTAGGGAGGTTAATAAGCGCTTTGTTACACAGTTAAGAGAATACAGCCCCCAGGGCTAGTGAATGATTGTGATAAGCACAGAATTAAAAGTCCCAGTGCAGACGCCAAGCTTCCACTGCAGGTGGCATGGGTTCGATCCCTGGTCAAGGAACTAAGATCCCACATGCATGAACGTGAAAGTCGCTCAGTCATGTCTGACTCTTTGCAACCCCATGGACTATACTGTCCATGGAATGGGCCATAGCCAAAAAACAAAAATTGATGCAAAAAGTAAAATAAAATCCATGTTTAAAAAAAAAAAAAATCCATGTTTAAAAAAAAAAGTCCCAATGCACATGAACAACCATTACCAAAAAGCAGCAAGTGCCTCTGGGCTCAAAGTGTGCAGTGGGTAAGTGCTGCCCTGTGACAAATCTGGGCTTTCCAGGTGGCTCAGTGATAAAGAAGCTGCTTGCCAATGCAGGAGACCCAGGAGATGCAGGTTCAACCTCTGGGTCAGGAAGATGCCCTGGAGAAGGAAATGGCTACCCACTCCAGTATCCTTGCCTGGGAAATCCCATGGACAGAGGAGCCTGGCAGGCTACAGTCCATGGGGTTGCAAAGAATTGGATACAACTGAGCATGTATGCATGCATGCTGTGACATAGCACCCCAAATATCAGTAGTTAAAAACTACAAATGTCTATTTCCCCACAGTTTCTGAAGGTCAACAATCTAGGAGCAGTTGAACTGGATGGTTTTGGCTCTGGGTCTCCAGTGAAGTTGAAGTCAAGTTGCCAGCTGGGCTATAGGTCTCATCTGAAGGCTTGTCTGGGGTGGGGTGCAATCTATTTCCAAGATTATCCATGTGACTATTGGCAGGAGGTTTAGCCCCTCACCATGTGCATCTCTCTCCAGAGCTGCCCCCATAATGGCTTCACCCAGGGCAAGTCATGAGAGAGAGAAAGAAACCAAGAAAGCGGAACTGCAATCTCTTTTGGGATCTGATCTCAGAAGTGAGGCACCATCACTCCTGCTGTCCCAATGCTGGGACAGTGTAGGAGGGGACTACAGAAGGGTAGATACCGGGGGGTGACATCCTGGAGGCTGCCTGCCACATAAGGGTGCATCCCTTTTCCAGAAAATCTTCAAGGTCTTCATGGGATACAACACACCCAAGGCCTGGGTATCCTTTGTTTCTTTTTCCTCTCCATCCACCACTTGGACCAAATTCAGGTGTGTAAAGAAAAGAAGGGGACACTCCTCATCAAACTATGGGAAGATTCAGTCTTGATTCTGTACAATAACGTGACCCAACAGACTTCCTTCTCATCAACTCAATCTGCTCAGCAAATAAGCAGGTTACATGATCCTGTCCATTGCTCTCCTGAATCCAGGAGGCTGGTTACTTCAACTCTACATCACTCTGCTCCCCATCTCAAAACTGACTCTCCATCCTGCTTAACCTGTATTCCAGATGTTGAACCATGCAGACTGTAAGACCTGCATTCCCTTGACAGTGGATTTCAGTTGAGTTTGCCCAACAGGAAGGACCAGCAGGGCACTGACCTCGTGGTCCCAGTGGTTAAGGATCCGCCTTCCAATGCAGGGGATGTGGGTTCGATCCCTGATCAGGGAAATAATATCCCATGTGCTGCAATAGAGACCAGCATGGCAAAAAAAAAAAAAAAAGAAGAAAAAGAAGAAACACCCGCAGGAGATTAGAGGATGGGCAGTGGAGGGGGAGGGGCGGGGGGAGGGGTGTCCGTGTTTCTATCCCCTCTCTGCTTCTGCCCCATCATTCTAAGAATGGTTGTGGCCCTCCGTGTCTACACCTCTTATTTGGTAGCCCCATTCTCTGCTTCAACTCTCACTGGACCCTGAAACCTCTATTTTCCTCCACTGCCCCTTCCATTCTAGGCTTGGTAACAAATTCCTGCTGTTGGAAATCTCTGAGTCCTTGGCCATCCCTTTCTGGTTCTTTTTATCAGGCTCACACCTCTGTAAATAACCCCTTTAGAAATGTCTCTGAGTGTAACCATCTGAACTGAATTCTTTCATCCGCTAGAAACCAGACTCCGTAGAGACTAAAACAGCCTCGGACTTCCACATCTTTATTTCCTCACACTTTAAGACAATCCTTTAACTATGTGTCAGTGTAGAGAAGGGCTTATTTTAGTAGACACAGGACTTGAGGAATCCTTGAGCCATGTTAGAGAGTATAAATACATTGGATTTATATGGCCATGACCATGACTTTACCACGTCACTCCACTAGTACCCTTTTGAGTCATCAAGAATTTTATGCATGTTTAATGTGGAATGCATGAGTGTGGGCTTTCAAAGGATTCCCAGCAGATGATTTCCTAAGATGCCTAAGGCAGTTCTTCCTCACCCTCAAAATACCATTGGGTTGGCCAAAAAGATCCTGAATGAACTTTTTAGTCAACTCAATACCTTCCTACCAAAATCAGTCACAGTTTGCAATTTGGGTCATAGAATGGTAGGTATGGTCTCCTCTTTATTGTACTTTAAAAAATAAGACCCTTTATTGATTTTTCTTTCTGGGGAAGGATAGTTAAATAAATCCAGGATTTAAGTCTTCTTTTCCCCAAATGAGTGAAGTGGTCATCTGTTACAGATGGTAATGGGAAGGAACAGAAAGCAGAGCTGGGAACTAGTTTGCAGAGCCGTCACTCATGCGTTCACCCATCCATCCATCATTCATTCCCAAGCCCTTACCTTGTGTTATAGGAGGTTCAAGAAGGCAGAAACACATCAGACAGAGTCACTTCTCTCAAGATGCCCACCATTTATAGAAATTAAGCAGACAAGAGCAAACAGCCCAAAATAGGGTGGAGTTGGATTGTGTGTGTGTGTGTGTGGTTGTGCTTCTGCTTTTTAATCTAGACTTTATCTCTTTTCCTCTACTGTGCTATGCTTAATCGCTCAGTCGTGTCCAACTCTTTGTGACCCAATGGACTATAGCCTGCCAAGCTCTTCTGTCCATGGGGATTCTCCAGGCAAGAATACTGGAGTAGGTTGCCATGTCCTCCTCCAGGGCATCTTCCCAGCCCAAGGATCAAACCCAGGTCTCGCGCATTGCAGGCAGATTCTTTACATCTGAGACACCAGGGAAGTTCAAGAATACTGAAGCGGGTAGCCTATCCCTTCTCCAGGGGATCTTCCCAGCCCAGGAATCGAAGTGAGGTCTCTACTGCGGATTCTTCTACTGCAGAGCGTCAAACTGAAAGCATCGCTCATGTGGTGTGCTCCACAGGGAGCAGATTACATGACAAAGCTGATTTTGTTTGTTCATATCTGGGAAACCATTTAGCAGGCAGGCTGTTTGCAGGAAGAGCAGAGAGAGGAGCAGGGGATGCCAGGGAGAAAAACCTTTTAATTAAACAATACCTTCAAGCTAAAGGAAATCTTTTTTTTTTTTTTTTAACAAATGAAGAAAAACCATCTCTTCACCTCCCCCACTTTGATGAATCCTTGCTCTGGAGCCCAACTCATCTTCATCTGCACCAAGTAACATCACGGCTGAAGATCTTTATGGGATAGTTCTCAATCCTGGTGGGTCCCTGGTACACAGTCTGACCAGCCCAGGAAGGGGGTTGCTGAGGGCTGGCTGGTCCCTGAGACTTTGACTGCCTTCACAACTGCCATGACCAGAACACCCTGCAGTGTCACAGAGAGTGGACTTCCCCTGAGCCCTAACGGATTCTTAGGATCCCTATTTCCTTGCCTAGTGATTCTATTTGTTTACACATTTGTCCATTTCTGGATGTATTCGACCATGATGTATGGTCTCTCTGGTGGTTCTAAGCACTGGAGATACAGCAGAAGGCAAAATAGATGGTGATGACATTATAGTGACACTAATTATAAGTCACTTATGCAGCATGTTTGAAAAGGATGAAGAAAGCAGACAGAGCACTTCCCTGGTGGTCCAGCGGTTAAGACTTCACCGTCCATTGCATGGCCACGTGTCCTGGGGCCACTAATAATAATAATAAAACAGAAGCAATATTGTAATAAATTCAATAAAGACTTTAAAAATGGTCCACATAAAAAAAAAATCTTAAAAAAAAAAGGAAAGCAGGGTAAAATGGAGAGGAAGGTATGGTTGAGGTTGGAATTTTAAAGGGAATGGTCAGAACAGGCTTCCATGAGGTGATATTTGAGCAGCCAGTTGGGAGGAAGGAATGCCCAAGGCTGCTATCCTGGGGAAGAGGGATTCAGACACGACAGCTTGTGCAAAGGCCCTGAGAAGGGAACTACAGATTTGAGGATCAGCACAGGGGATGGCGTGTCTGGAGGGGAGAGATGAAGGAGAGATGGAGGAGATGGAATCAGAGAACAGCAGGTGGAGGATAAGGAATGATGTAGAGCCTTTTGGGTTTAGTAGAAAAATTGATTTTTTTAATTCTTTTTTTCATTTTTATGTTTTTATGTGTGTAGCTGCTTTACAATTTTATGCTAGTTTCCACTGTACAGAAAACTAAATCAGCTCTATATGTACACATATCTCCCCTCTTTTTCTGGATGTCCTTTCCATTTAGGTCACTACGGAGCACTCAGGAGGGTTCCCTGTGCTGTACAGTCAGTCCTTATAGTTATCTATTTTACACGTTATTGCTGTTTTTAGTCACTACATCATGTCCGACTCTTTTGTGACCCCATGGACTGTAACCTGCCAGGCTCCTCTATTCCTGGGATTTCCCAGGCAAGAATACTGAGTGGGTTGCCCTTTTCTTGTCTAGGGGATCTTTCTGACCCAGGGATCAAACCCACACCCCCGTCTCCTGCATTGGCAGGTGGATTCTTTACCACTGAGCCACCAGGGAAACCCTATTTTATACAGTAGTAGTATATACATGTCAATCCCAACCTCCCAATCATCCCACCCACCTCCTTCCCCCTTGGTATCCATACATTTGTCCTCTATGTCTGTGTCTGTATTTCTGCTTTGCAAATAACATCATCTATGCCATTTTTTCTAGAGTCCACAGATATGCATTAATATACGATGTCTGCTTTTCTCTTTCTGACTTACTTCACTCTGTATGACAGTCTAGGGGCTACAGCATCTTTTCATTTTGGGGAGAAGAGCTGAAATCATTATACTGATGAAACTCACAGAAAGTCTCAGCTCATGCATGTATGAATGGTCATGTGTGAGCACGGACATGCGCGTGCGCGCGCGCGCACACACACACACACACACACACACACACACACAGCACCCTCTCCCAGAAACAAGAGTGATATAAATAGAGAAATGGCGACTATGGCAGGCTGGAGCCTTGGGCTGATGTCGAGGGTGGGCTGCGGCATTAATGCTAATGACTTCTGATGATCTGGAGCCGTCATTAAACTAATAAACCCATCTCCAAATTAGCACAGCGGCTGCAGCCAGCGAACATTTAATCAAGCCGCCTTCATTACTTTAGACACGGCACACTTGGCGAAAGCGATGGTGGGAGACAGGATGGAGGACCCTCATCTGATGATTTTATCACTTGCCTGCCAGAGCGTGAAGGAATCGGTGTGATGAAGTTGCTCTGTTGTTTTTTTCCCTGCCAGAAGGGAAGGCCAGAGAAAGCCAAGCCTTCTTTTCCTCTCTAATTACATGATGCCCTTCTTTTCAAAAATACCTTGTGATGCATTCACTATTTAGAACTGTGAGTTTATTTTTCAAGTTTTATGATTTGATCCCTATCTTTTAAACAAATATGTCTATTTTTTCTGTTTGGCTGCATCCAGTCTTAGTTGCAGCATTTGTAGCACGCAGGATCTAGTTCCCTAACCAGGGATCAAACCCAGGACCCCTGCATTGCAAGCGCCAGTCTTAACCACTGGACCACTGGGGGAAGTCCCATTTGACCCACCTCTTCTAAAGAAGTTTCTCTGCTTTGGTTCTTCCCATTTTCTCCCCACTTCCCTCTTCCCCCTAAATTTGCCCCCCTCTTTTCTCAGCAACCCAGTCCTTGAAAACCTCAGCTCTGGCAATTCCCAGCCGAGAGGATGGTGGGCTTCCCAACAGGCTCCTGATCCCTCTCTTGAAATGTCCAGCCAAATGCGTCTTTGTCACCTGTCCCATTGCCCCCTGAAATGCCACCCATTCCGGTCAGTTTGCATTATTAGCTGTGCTCTGATTAGACGAGGGTGACCGACCATTCCCAAATTCCCTGCGACTTTCCTAGTTTGAGCACCGGAAGTCCTACATCCAAGGATAGCCCTCAGTCCCTGGCAAACTGGGATGGTTGGTCACCAGGTCAGAGTCACCATCATTTCTGTCTCATGGTGGGCCTCTGCTTGGCAGGTGTGATTTGGCTTCGCGTGTAACTGCTGTCATTGGTAAAGGATGAAATACTAACAGTTCCCAGCGAGTCTCTCTCCCTCCCTCCAGCTTTCTCTGTGTCTGTTCTCCCCGCCTCTCAATCTCTCTCTGTATCTCTCCTTCTCTGTCTCTCTTACACACACACGCGCACACACACACAATCACACATAGTAATAGCCTCTAAGCCACGGTGTGTTCAAGTAGATGGACTTTGGCTAGAGATTATGGTTAGATTAATTCCACTTCTTAATTGAAGTAAGTTGATTTATAATATTGTGTTGCAGGTATACCACACTTGATTCAGTTATATGTATTTTCATATTATTTTCCACTATAGGTTACTACAAGATATTGAATATAGCTCCCTATGCTATACTGTAAATCCTTGCTGTTTATCTATTTTGTATATAGTAATGTATGTCTGTTAAGTCCATACTCCTAGTTTATCCCTAACCCTAATCTATAGATTCCACATATTAGTGAGATCAAGATTTATTCAGGTTTGCAAACTTATGGTTACCAGAGGGAAAAGGGAGGAGAAGGGATAAATTAGTAGACTGGAATTAACAGATACACACTACTATATTTTAAGTAAATAATCAATAAGGACCTACTGTATAGCACAGGGAACTCTGCTCAATATTCTGTAATAACCTAAATGGGAAAAGAATTTGAAAGAGAAGAGATAGTGGGGAGGGTGAGGGGAAGGGAAAGGGAAAGACATTCCTTTTTTTTTTTTTTTTCCCAAGAAGAGGTTCAAATATTCATCAAGTTCTAAAAAGGGTTCATGGCCAAGAAATGTTAAGAACCATGACTCTGAGATAACCTGAAATAAGGATGGGCGTGAAAAAAAAAAAAAAAACACTGCCAGAAACAGAATCTCTGCCTCCTTCATCTCCTGTCTTTCGTTTTTCACTTCCCTCTCTTCTCTTCAGGCTTCCCTGCTAGCTCAGTTCATAAAGAATCCACCTGCAATGCAGGAGACCCCGGTTCAATTCCTGGGTCGGAAAGATCCCATGGAGAAGGGATAGGTTACCGACTGCAGTATCCTTGAGTTTCCCTTGTGGCTCAGCTGGTAAAGAATCCGCCTGCAATGTGGGAGACCTGGGTTGGGAAGATCCCCTGGAGAAGGGAAAGGCTCCCACTCCAGTATTCTGGCCTGGAGCATCCCATGGACTGTACAGTCCGTGGGGTCACAAAGAGTCAGACGCGACTGAGCGACTTTCACTTCACTTCTCTCTTTTCTCTTTCTCTCTTCTTCTCCTCACGTTTTATTCCTCTTTTCCTATCTCCTCCCTGCCTCACTTGCCCTGCCCTCGTTTCTCTGTATCTATTTCTGTCATCAAGAGGATTACATGAGCGAATGTACAACACCTGGCTTCCGACAGTGTTCAATCAAATGTGTGTTATGTTTGTTACCATGATTGGAAATTTCCATAAACATGATTGCATTCAACAGCCCTGATCTTAACAAGATTCACATGGGCTTTCCTGAGTGCAAGGGTGGAAGGACGGATGTGTTCCCAGCTGGGAGCAGCTGACATGCCCTTGTTCAAATACAGACAGGGAGGTAGAGGGTGCTTGACAGCATGTTCAGGATGCCCCGGGGGTCCTCTTCGGTGGTCCCTGGCCTCGTACCCAGGCCTGCCCGGCACCAAACACTGCCTTCTTAGGCACTGTCCTAGATGGCTCGAGGGGAGCTATGTAAGTTTGGTTTCTTCCTTATTACAAAAAGTGGATAATCCCTGTGTTTTCTCCCTAATGGGAAGATTTAGGTTGGAATGAACAAACATGCCGGGAGAATTCTCTAGAGGCAGAGAACATGGTGAGGAGTCTGATCATCTCTGGGCTCACTCTCAGGTACTTCCTTTACTCTGCCTTGAATAGAAATGAAATGTGCTTGCATGTGCATGTGTTTGGGTCTGTATGTGTCTGAGTCTGTGTGTGTTTCCTCCTGCTGAACCATCTCCCTGTAGTTCTCCAAGGCAGTGGCCCCATGGAGGCACTAGAGAGATGGTGGAAGAGGGAACATTCGGTCTCCAAAAACAGAATTCAAAGCTAATCGCTGTTCTTACCTTGGCAAACACTGCTGCCAGGTTGGAGGATCAGGGGATCAGGGCACGAAGCTGCAGAGACAGAGCAGAAGAGGAATTAAGTAAATAAACACACCGTTTGAAGATGATGCCGTGCTTCATAGAAACCTCGCAGTTGGGCGGGTTAATTGATCAATATTTGCTGAATTCTTATATCAGCTGCCACCCTGAGTCTTCAGAAGACATCGTTCTTACTGCAGAGATAATGGAAAAGGATGTTTAGGAAGTCAAGCCTCCGGTCCAGGCATGTGGCAATTTATTCCTTTTCTGAAATGATAATGCCTTCCTATTTATTGAGCTTTCACTGGGTGCTGGGCACGCCATGTGCATTATTTCATTAAATTCATGTTGGGAGTCCATGAGGAATCTGAGACCCAGAGAAGCTAAGTGACTTACCTGCTGAAACCCAGCCTTTTGTGCCTCCCTTCACCTAAGTATCAGTCAGGACGGACTGATACTTCGTATCAGCACTCTGGTATCTCTAATGAGCATGCAGATCCCCCGAGGGATCTTCAAAATGCCGATTCTGCATCTGTAACTCTATTTTTTGTTTTGTATGGAGTTCATTTTTACCCTTTTTTAAAAGATTCCACATATAAGCAATATCATATGATATTTATCTTTCTCTGTCTGACTTCTTTCACTCAGTATGAAAATAAATTTATGGTTAGCAGGGGGTAAGGGGTGGGGACGGATAAACTGGAAGACTAGGATGGACATATACACATTACTATATATACAACAGATAGTGATAAGTAATAAGCACCTGTTTTATAGCACAGGGAACTGTACTCCGTCCTTTGTAATGACTGATACGGGAAAATAAAAAAGAGAGGGTACATTTATGTATAACTGATTCACATTGCTGTGCGGCAGAAACTAACACAATATTGTAAATCAGCTATACTCCAATAAAAATTTTCTTTGAAAATCAAAGAGATACTGATTAGAATAGCTAAAAAAAAAAAAATGAAATGCAGATTCTGGTTTAGTAGGTCTTAGCAGAGCCCAAGATTCTGCATTTCTAACAAGCTCCCAGGTGAGGCTGATGCAGCTGAAATCTGCAGGTTACCCTTTGAGTAGGAAGGGACTAGGTTCTGCTGCAGTAACAAACATTCCCAAATCTCAGCGGGTTAAGACAACAAAGACTCCTTATTTGTTCATCACAGTTGAGCAGAGGGCTCTGACCCATGTTATCCTCACTTTAAGAACAAGGATCATGGAAGAGCTATCATTTGAAATACTGATACTCACAACAGCAGGAGAAAAAGATCTCTGGGGAGGTCTCACACCAGCAATTAAATGCTCCAGTGAGGAAGTGATGACTGTGACGTCTGTCCAAAGCTCATTGGCTAGAATTAGTCACATGGTCACATCTAATCACAAGGAGGACAGGGACCGCCTACTGAATTTTGGGAAGGTGGAGAGGAGGAATGTTTGGTAAGAATCCGTAAAACAAAGTGAAGTGAAGTCGCTCAGTCGTGTCTGACTCTTTGCAACCCCATGGACTGTAGCCCACCAGGCTCCTCCATCCATGGAGTTTTCTAGGCAAGAGTACTGGAGTGGATTGCCATTTCCTTCTCCAGGGGATCTTCCCAACCCTGGAGAACGAACCCAGGTCTGCCGCATCGTGGGCAGACACTTTACCATCTGAGCCACAGAAGTATCCATCAACTGTTTAACCAGCACTTCTTAGGCAACCAACATGGAATGAGGTACTCTGGGTGGTATTTAATAATCCTTCGCTCCCTTTCATGTGAACTCAGGTTACTTCAACAATAAATAGGAAAATATATGAATGACAGTTCACACACGCACACACACATACACACACGACACATCAAAAATTTTGAAACTTTAAAATATGCAGTGATTATGAACAAGTTCTTGACTCACAATTTGAATTGCACAAGACTTTCCAAAATAAACCTACTTCATAAGCTGGACGTGTCTTTGTGTTATAAATGGAGTTCATTCTGTTTGCAGAGTTTTGCACATTGCTGTTCTTTGCTTATGATTTTGTGCTCACAGTTGTCAGTATATTTGGTTTTACAGACTGTATCATTCTCTCAGGATATATGTTCTACAATGTATTTTTTAAATCTCATTTCTAGTAGTTTCTTTTATTTGCTTTATTATTTTTTTGGTCCTTCTACCATGCCATATGATATTCAGGATCTTAGTTCCCCATCCAGGGATCGAACCCATGCCCCTTGCATCAGAAGCACAGAGTCTTAACCATTGGACCATCAGGGAAACCCCTCTATAAAATATTTAACCAATCATTTCTGTTGACTATTTAGTTTGGTTTCAACTTTTTTTTTGCTATTATTTTCAATAGTCCAATGATTAAGCAGATAGTAAATATTTCTGCACATTCATGCTTATTTCTTTATAATAGTTTCCTCAAAGTGGAATTATTCAGCCAAAAGATATGAATACTTTTCAGGGTTTTGATGTACAGTGTCAAAATGCTATCATAAAGTCATGCCAATTCAGAATCCCATCAGCTTTATTTGAATGTCCATTTCATCAGACTCTTACAAGAATGGGAAATAGGTTTTAATTATAAATTTGAGAGTAAAATATATTATTGCAATTATAGCTTGCGTTTCTTTGGTAACTAATGTGTGTGAATTTTTTTTAATATTCATTAGTGAATTTTTGCTTTTCCATCATTTATTAATCCATGTCCCTGTTCCATTTTATTTTCCTTTTGAGTGTTCGAGCTTTGCTTGTTCTATGATGACTTTATGTAAAAGAGCACTTAACCCTTTGTTTAACAATATGTAACTGAATTTCTTTCCACTGTGTCTCTTGTCTTGTAGTTATCTTTTTAAAAAAAAAAATTATTGTGGGAGATCTGAATTGGTGGGAACTTCATGGGAGCAGTTTGACAAAATGTGTCCAAAAAATTGAAAACAATACTCCTTGACTAAGCAACTCCACTTCTAGGAACTTTTCCTAAGGAAATCCACATGAACACTGAGAATGTACTTGTAGTGTTCCAAAATGAGAGCAGAAAGAGGCCTTTATTTTCCTCAATGAGACTCACACACCCTACATCCCTCTGTGCTCCTCTTTTGTTTTGGTGAATAGTTAGTCTCAGCTGCTGCACTAAGAAAGACAAAGATGCCGTTTTAATATTCTTAGAGGTTTTTTCCCCTAACTAAAAATGGTGTATGGATAGACAGGTAAATGGGCTTCCCCGAAGCTTCAGCAGGTAAAGAATCCACCAGGAATGCAGGAGACATGGGAGATGCAGGTTCTATCCCTGGGTCGGGAAGATCCCCTGGAGAAGGGAATGGCAACCACTCCAGTATTCTTGCCTGGAGAATTTCATGGACAAAGGAGCCTGGTGGGTTACAGTCCATGGGGTCACACAGAACTGAGCATGACTGATGTGACTTAGCATGCACACACGCAGACAGATAGATAACAGATAGACAGACATAGACTAGACCAGTCTCTTTGACCTATCAGTTCTCCACATCAGATATGCATCAGAAACATACACAGAGCTCTAGTCACCTACACACATCTGGGCTCCTCTCCTAGAGGGAAGGATTCAGCTGAGTTGAGTGGGGTCCCACAGTGGAGGAAATGGCATGAGGACTGCTCCTGGGAACAGAAGTAAAGAATCAGAGAGAATGAACAAGAGGGCAGCTGAGTCCCCACCAAGATGGAGAGCTAGAAAGTAAAGGAGCCAGTTCTTGCCTAACTTAGAATAGAGCCCACGCTCCTCAGGGCTTCTTCCCCATGCCGCCCTGGATCATGGCTCAGAGAGTTCACCTCATTCCCGGATGCCCAGCCTCAGTGCCCCGTGGTCTGCTTCTGACCCCTGACATGCCAAGCCAGTTCCTTCCTTGGGGTCCTTTGTTCCCACTGCTTCATCTGCCAGGACGCTCTTATCTGACATGTGGCTGTCTCTCTCCATTTAACACTCAGTTCAAAAGTCACATCCTCAGAGTCACCTTCTCTGGCTCCTCTATTCCAAAGCAGCACCCTGGTCCCCTATAACCACATGGCCATAACATTGGTCTTTCTCCTCCCTCCTTCCCCCGTGGCCCAGTCCTTTCCATCTTTTCCCTCACCTTATCAGGGCTCCCCTTCACCTCCTGACCCCACTGTTGGGTGTGAGTAATTCAGGTCCTTCTAGTTCATCTTGGGATGGGACCACAGAAGTAATGACATCACCTTCCAAGTATCACCTTCTCATTCCTCTTAACCTGTCTCCTATGTGTCACGATCCTAGAAGGTGATGTCCCTTTCTGTCTTGAGTTGTGCTACCAAATGTCCCTCTCTAGTGAACACATATGTTCATCAAAAGATGTGACATGAACTGTTCACGGCTGTCGCTCTTATAAGAGCACCAAACTGAAAACTACCCAGATGCCATGAACAGTGAAAGTGACAGTCTCTCTGTCATGTCTGACTCTTTGCCACCCCATGGACTGTAGCCTGCCAGGCTCCTCTGTCCATGGGATTCTCCAGGCAAGAATACCAGAGTGGGTAGCCCTTCCCTTCTCCAAGGGATCTTCCAGACGCAGGGGTTGAACCTGTATCTCCACCACTGCAGGCAGATTCTTTTCTGTCTGAGCCACCAGGAAGCTCTACCCAAACGCCATGAACAGTAGAACAGAGAAATAATTGTGGCATATTCACACAGTGAATCACATAGCATTTATAAAGAATGATCTAGGGACTTCTTTGGTGGTCCAGTGGTTAAGAATCCACCTTGCAGGAGACATGGGTTCGATCCCTGGTCCAGGAACTAAGATCCCATAAGTTGCAGAGCAACTAAGCCTCAGTGTCATAACTACTGAAGCTCGTGCACTCTGGAGCCAGCAGACCCCAACTACTGAACCCGAATACCAGAAATAGAGATTCTGTGCACCACAAGGAAACGTCCCACATGATGCAATGCAGATCCAGCATGCTGCAACTAAGGGCCAATACAGCCAAAGTAAATAAACAGACATTTTAAAAAACAAAATGAACGATCTGATGTACAGCTGCCCACAATAACATGAAGATGCTCACAAAAATAATATTAAGTGCAAGAAGCAGGCACAGAAGTGGGCCTACCTTAAAATTCCCTTCAGATAGAGAATATAAATAGCCAAAATGAATTTATGGTCTTAGAAATCCAGATGCCAGTTGCCTTGGAAGACAGCAGGACCCAAAGAATTGTTATTTCTCATCGGCGCTGATTTCATGGTGTGTTCAGCCATGACAATTCATCAAGCTGAACATTTAGAACCTGTGCCCTATTCTTAATGTGTGTGCTAGTCACTCAGGGTGTCCAACCCTTTGCAACCCCTTTGACTGGAGCCCGCCAGGCCCCTCTGTCCATGGGTTTCCCCAGGCAAGAACACTGGACTGGGCTGCCATTCCCTTCTCCAGGGAATCCTCCCGACCCAGGGACTGAACCCAGGTCTCCTACACTGCAGGCAGATCCTGTACCGTCTGAGTTACCAGGGAAGCATATTCTGCATGTATACTATATTAAAAAAAAAAACTTACAGGACTTCCCTGGTGGTACAGTGGTTAAGAATCTGTCTGCCAATGTAGGGAATATGGGTTCAATCCCTGGTCAGGGAACTAAGGCCCCACAGGCCGAGGTGCAATTAAGCCCACGAGACACAACTAACTGAGCCCACACGGCTCAACTAAAGAAGTTTGCAGGCCATGGCGAAGATACCTCGTCCTGCAGCTAAGACCTGACACAGCTATAATTTAAAAATTTAAAAATAAATAAGATAATAAATTAACAAATATATATGTGTGTGTGTGTGTGTGTGTGTGTGTGTGTGTGTGTGTATTTTTTAAAATCCTCCATGTTCAGGACCATATTAAAGATAGCAGCCTGGCCCTGAGCAATCCTTTGCAATCTTAAAAAGAGTGGCCTTCAGAGATGCTGAGTAAGAGATAAAACCTCTAAGACTTGGATCTGCAGAGGCAAAAATGGGGAGGACTTTGAGGGCAGGAGAAACACCAGGAGAACAAACCCAAAAGCAGGTGGGTTCCAGGCACCTTCAGAGGGGAAAAGGAGAACCTTTCATCTCAACTCTGTGGGAATAGAGTGGAAATGGCAGTGAACCCCACACAGAATCAGGGTTTCAAAGGAGCCCAAAGAACAAAAGAAAAAAAAAAAAAAAGGTGAGTTCTGCTGATGAAACATTTATTCACCTTGAAAAAACACCCCCTAATTAAAAGACACGTGTAATTGGAACGGATGTGCGCCAGGGAAAGTCATCCCCTATAAGTCTCCTTAAGAGGGTTCCGCTGCATCCCTTCCCTCCTCTGGGTACCATCTGCTTTGAAACGCGCCCTGCTTCCTCTGCCCCCTTCCAAACCCCACCAATATCTTTATCAAATTCTTGTTGAAACCTGGAAAGGGGAAAATATTTCCAGCAGTGAAAGCTTTAACTTGTCGCCTCGTGTTCTCGGATTTCTAAAGCGCAGAGGCCCCGGAGAGTATGTTTTCAATATCCTCCGGCCTCTCTCTGCGTGCCTGCTGCCAGCCCTCCTACACCAAGGAGGCTCTGACCCCGGCGTCTCTAGGGGGAGAGGGGTTCGGAGCTGGGGTCAGGCTTGTCAGAAAGGAAGAGTCCATCCCGCCTGGAGCAGCCCACGTCCCCGCCCCCAACTTCTTTAATACATTTAACCTGGAAGAGGCACTGCTCGGGCCGAGATTAGATTACAGGGTTGGTGGAGGTGGCCTAATAAATGGCAAATGGCGGCCTGTGGGGCTGAGCTAATCTCTGTTGACACGCATCTAATGCGCGGCCCGTGTAGAAGGCAGCAGGTCCCGTCTGCAGCCCGAGTTTGCCTTGATGACCGAAGGGGGAGGTGAGGCCCAGGGAGAGCCACTGGGCTGCCTGTCTCTTTCAATCTTCTAGTGCCTCGAGTGTGCACGTCATTATTTAAAGGTCTCCTGGTACCCGCTAAATGTCCCGGCTCCCTGTGGGCGACGGGGTCGATTTCATCTTCTCCGAGCGAGCTTTGCAGGACCGCATTTCTCTCCAATGTTCTTGTGTTCACCTCCCTGGAAGTGTTAGGATGCTATCATGCATTCAGTCAACAAACCTGGATGAATTTGGTCCGTGCACAGGATCCTTGCATGGATGAGTGCATGCATGCTAAGTCGCTTCAGTCATATCGGACTCTTTGCGACCCCTTGGACTGTAGCCCACCAGGCTCCTCTGTCCATGGGATTTTCTAGGCAAGAATACTGGAGTGGGTTGCCATGCCCTCCACCAGGGGATCTTCCGAACCCAGGGATCGAACCTGCATCTCCTGCGATTCCTGCATTCCAGGCAGATTCTTTACTGCTGGGCCACTGGAGAAGCCCTTGCATGGATAAATCAGGAGCCAATTTTTAATTCTCTGTGGCAATCACATAGATGGTGATGCACATACAGTTTTACCACCTTCTCACTATGGGACACTAGACTGACTGAAAGTCTCAAGCCTCAGTTCCCTTATCTGGTGTTGTCTGGTCCCTTACTTATTTCAGCACCCAGCAAGTATTACTTATTTAACAAATATTTATAGAATGAGAGCACCTATAGAATAAAGATTGCTAACTAGAAATATGGTGGTGGCGGTGGTTTAGTCGCTAAGTCGTCTCCAACTCTTGCAACCCCATGACCGTAGCCCTGCAGTCTCCTCTGTCCGTGGGATTCTTCAGGCAAGAATACTGGAGTGGGTAGCCATTTCCTTCTCCAGGGGATCTTCCCAATCCAGGGATCAAACCCACGTCTCTTGTATTTCTGGCAGATTCTTTACTGCTGAGTCACCCAGGAAGCTGAACTAGACATGTATACAATATAATTGAATAAAACCAATGAACCATTTATCCAAATGCCAGCTGTACTCTACATTTTGGCAAGAAGTTTTATAATCCCCACACTCCCCCTGCTCTTATCCCACTAGCTTAAATGTCAGACTCACAAGGAAAGGGACTGTTGCCTTTGTTCACCTGAAATATCTCAAACACCTGGATTAGTACCTGGATCAATGTTAGAAGCATAATAAAGATCTGATACATTTTTAAAATCAAATAGTGAATTGAATGAATGAGTAAATTAATAAACATGAATGCCATGTGGATCAACCTTCCTGAAGCATGTCTTAATAGAAGGCAGACCATCAAACTATTTAATAGTTCTGCTTATCATTTTATTTCCCCCCTTCCCTTTTCAGTAAGCTCAAATTCTTCAACTTTTAAAATAGTCACTGATTCATTGCACAGCAAGTATCCTGTACTCTGGCTCTGTAAACAGGGAATCTGAGCTTGGATTCCAGCTCCATCACTTGCTAGTTCAGTCACCTTGAGCAGGTCATTTAATTTCTCGCAGTGTCCATTTGTGAATGTGTAAAATGGAGAAAATAACAGCACCTAACCAATAAGGTAATTATGAGGTTCAGATGAGTTCATATACAGCAAGAGCTGAAGTAGTACCTGGCAAATGGTTGCTCATTATATATTTAATGAGCAATTGTTGCTCAATATATTTAAAAATATATTGATATTTTAAAAATAAAGCTAGCTGAGAGAATAGAGATAATATTAGAAAAAAGAAAGGGAGAGATAAAGAAATAGGGACTTTAAAAATTCACTTTACTTCTTTTTTAATTTTTATTTTTTGGCCACACTGCATGGTGTGGGGGATCTTAATTCCCCGACTAGAGATCAAACGCATTAGAAGG
The DNA here is from genome assembly GCF_023699985.2 of Odocoileus virginianus. NCBI lineage: Eukaryota > Metazoa > Chordata > Mammalia > Artiodactyla > Cervidae > Odocoileus > Odocoileus virginianus. The sequence goes on along the minus strand of NC_069685.1, from coordinate 55,548,872 downwards.
CAGAGTCCAAAAAAAACACTTTATTGATGGGACTTCCCTGGTGGTCCAGTGGTTAGGACTCTGTGCTTCCACTGCAGGGGCCACAGGTTGGATCCCTGGTTGGGGAACTAGGATCCCACATGCCACCTGGCACAGCCAAAAAAACTTTTTTAATAAAATAAAATTTAAAAAAATCATTCTATTAAGGTATTACTGCTATCAAAAAAGCTGTATATATGTAATTTATACAACTTAATAACTACAGAGATAAGTACATACCCAGGAAATCATCACAGCAGTCTATGCCATCAACTTATCCATCATCTCCAAAATGTTCCTTTCTATTTGTAATTATTGTGTGTATATGATAAGAACACAACATAAGATCTATGTCTCAGCAAATTTTTAAGTACACAATACAGGATTTTTAACTATAGGCACCGTGGTGTATAGAGAACTATAAAACTTACTCAACTTGCAGAACAGAACATTTGTATCCTTTGACCAACACATCCCCATCATCCCCTACCCCTAGTCCCTAGCAACCTCCATTCTGCGCTCTCTGTGTCTATGAGCTTAACTATTTTAGATTCCAGATAAAAGTGGTATCATGTAGTATTTTTTCCTTCTGGTGTCTGACTTAGTTCACTTAATATAATGTTCTCCAGATTCATCCATGTTGAATCAAATGGCATTATTTCCTTCCATTATTATATCATTCCATTATTTGTAAATAACATGTATTCTTTATCCATTCATCCACCAGTGGACATTTGTGCTGTTCCATGTCTCAGCTATTGTGAATGATGCTACAATAAGCATGACAATGCAGATGCTTTTTCAAGTTTCTGATTTCAATTTCTTTGGTTACACACCCTCTGCTGGATTCCATGGTAGTTTTTTTCTTTTTTCTTCTTTTTTGGCTGTGCTGGGTCTTAGGTGTGGCATGCAGGCTTAGTTGTCCCACAGCATGTGGGATCTTAGTTCCCTGAACAGGGATTGAACCCACATCCCCTGCATTGGAAGGTGGATTATTTACCATTGAATCACCAGAGAAGTCCCTGAAAGTGAAAGTGTTAATCACTCAGTCATGTCTGACTCTGCAATCCCAGGGTCTGTCCATGGACTTCTCCAGGCAAGAATACTGGAGTGGGTTGCCATTCCCGTCTCCAGGGGATCTTCCCAACCCAGGGATCGAACCTGGGTCTCCTGCATTGCAGGCAGATTCTTTACCATCTGAGCCACCAGGGAGACCCTAGGGAAGTCCCGATAGTAGTTCTACTTCTCATTTTTTGAGGAATCTTCATAAGGGTTTTGTCAATTTACATTCCCACCAACAGTGTACAAGGGTTTTCTTTTCTCCATATCCTCACCCACAATTATCTTTTTAAAAAGTAATAACCCATCCTAACATCCTAGGTGTGAGATGTCATCTGAGTTTTTGATTTGCATTTCCCTGATAATTAGTGATTTTAAATACTATTTCCTGTACCTATGGGCCATTTGTATATCTTTGTTTTGGAGAGCTGTCTATTTAGTTCCTCTACCTATTTTAAAACCTGGTTGTGTTCTTGCTATTGAGTTATGCATTGCTTATATATTTAGGATATTCATTCTATCAGATATATGTTTTGCATGAGGATTATTTTAAAAATAAAGACTATATTAGGTAACCATACATACATATGCACATATAAAGATATATATAATGTATATATAATTTATATCTCAATAAAAGGATTAATATTCTGGGGAGTATAATATTGACTGAATTCACTGAAGGCTAGAGAAAAACAAGATATGGAAACAATATTCAAAAACATTATCTCCAAGAAGGATTCAGGAGCCAATATTAATAACCAGTTTTTTAACAGGGAAGATGGAGATCATTCCCATGCTATATAATTTGTTCCTGAACACAGGCAAAAGTGAATAACTTCTTCATTCTTTGAAGCCAGCATAATTCTGGTCACAGCCATGCATGGCAAGAATGGCACAAAAAACAAAAACTATAGACTATAGACTAATCTCACCTAGAATCATAAATGCCAAAATCCTCATTAATTATATAGTGAATTTAAGAAATGATCTGCTGTGTCAAAGGAGGGCTTATTCTACAACTAGCACAAAGTAACCTATCTAATAGTCTAGGTAGGAATATATAATAATCTCAATAGAGTCATCAAAGGCATTTGAAAAAATCATTAGCATCCATTCACCAAAAAAACCTTTCAGAAAACTCGAAACAGAAGAATATCTGTGTTTTTTTTTTAACATGCTAATGCTCACCTATCTCAAAACTACATTCAGAGTGATATTTAATGGTGACTTACTATTAATACAAGTATTTTTTTTTTGAATCAAAATAAGACAGTGTGTTCACCATCACCATTCACATTTAACATTTTTCCTGAAAGGTCTAGGCAATGTAAGAATTCATAAAAAAGCAATAAATAGATGAATAGACACAAAAAGGAGAAATATGGCATTTGCAGATGTTACAGTATTTCACATTGAAACTACAAAGGAAACCATTGAAAATGTCAGAACCCAATAAAGAGTTCAGTCATGTTGCCAGATATCAACTAAAACATTCACAAATCAATAGCTTCTTAAATAGCAACATATAGTGGTTGGAAAAATAAAATTGATTCCACCCAAATAGGAACAATTTTCATAAAATGCCTAGAAAAAGAAACCTTATATACAATGTATAATATACAGATGCAGAAAACTCCTACTAAACATTCCTAAAGGGCAAATAAAATGATCTGACTCAATGAAGAGATTCATCACCATAAAGATATCATTGCTTCACAGTTGTTTAAGATGTAATGCAATTCAGAAACAAAATACCAGTGATTATTTTTGTGAGGGGCAAGTTAGGGAAGGGAGTGTGGCAGAGTAGTTTATTTTCAAGTTCACTGGGGTGACTAAATGCGTGTGCTCTGTGCTTAGTCGCTCAGTCATGTCTGACTCTTTGCGACCCCATAGACTATACAGTCCATGGAATTCTCCAGGCCAGAATGCTGGAGTGGGTGGCCTTTCCCTTCTCCAGGGGATCTTCCCAATCCAGGGATCAAACCCAGGTCTCCCTCATTGCAGGTGGGTTCTTTACCAGCTGAGCCAAAGGGAAGCCTGACTAAATGCATGGCATTTGCCACTAATTTCTTTGCAAAGTTGAATGTATTTGCCTTTCCAGATAATGACGTCATGTTGCTACAATAATCAGACTGTATGCACTGGTGGGAAGATGCAGCAGAATGTGAGGGATGGAGGAGGAAACACAAAAATAGACTGCCTTCAATGATTTAGTTTACAATAAAGGTGGGAGCCCAGGTCAGCCCAGATCACCAACTGGGGTTGGCTTTTCAAATTAATCTGACGCCTCCTGTGTTTTCCATACCATTGAGCTGAAAAGAAAGGGGATGACTCCTTACCCTAGCTCTTGATAAATTGTACTTTCTCCTGATCCAAGGAGTCAATTCTTTTAGTTGTGGAGGAAATAAAAATAGCCTAGGTGAACTTGTGTCATTGCTTTATCCAATGGGCTCTCCCCACAAAAGAGCTTTTGGAAGGAAAATTTTGTGTCCTTAATACCATGAAGGGAGCTTCCCTATGGTCTATTAAAGCAATTTACAGAGCAGAATTTACCTTAGAACAGAGAACAGTGTTTTGGTCACCAATTAGTCTATGTACCATCTTTCTTTTCTTTTCTTTTTTAAATTTTGGCCATGCCAAGTGGCATGCAGGATCTTAGTTTCCCAACCAGGAATGGAACTTGTTCCCCTGCAGTGGAAGTGCAGAGTCTTAACCAGTGGACTTTTGTTTGTTTGCTTTTGTTGTTGCTTTGTTTTATTGTATTTGTTTTGCCTCAGAAAAGCAGAAAGAGAGAGAGAGAAAGATCCAGAGATACCACAGGATTTCTGGAAAGAAGGAAGGAAAAACCATCCCAGTAAAGGATTTCACAGTTTTCTTGCCTTCCCCCCAAAAATTGCCTCTTAGAGCTGGATATTTCCATTCAATCGCTTTATTAGTGCTTCTCTCCTTTGAAAAAATGCTTTAAAGGATTGGATTTCAAAACCCCAAACTTCCCAAAATTAGCTTGAGGTCTTAGTGTGGTAAGGGTGGGGAAAAAATAGATGAAGTGATGTAATGAAGAGGTCCCCAGGATGCAGAGGTCATTTCTGACTCACTGTCCAGGCCAAAGTAAATGTGAAACCCAATGCTTCAAAAAAACCCAAATGCCGGGTCATTTCTCAGAGAAAAAGAATGCAACTGATCTGGGCAAAGATAGCATTTATATTCCAGGAGGAACTTACACATTCGAGGATCATTTACTGAGCGCCTGTGATATGTTAGATGTTGTCTGCCTTGGCTCTTCACAGTCTCCCAGGGAGGCACCATCTATTTTCCTCCTTAGACAGATGCAACCCAGAAGTCAGCTTACCCCATATGGTTTCTCTGTTTTAACTGATGCCAATAGAGCTTCAGAACATAGCCACTTGCAACAGAAGCATCAGTGAGCTGTCTACGTTTTACTGAAGTTTCCAGAGGGCAAAAGGATAAGGGTATTTACATTACACACTCATGAAAAACTACCTAAAACTTGCCATCAGCCAGGTCCTCTCTCTGATGTTGGCTCCTCCCAGCCCTACCAGCAATAGAAGGTCTTCATTTTCATCATCCATGTGGTTCCTAGATTCTTTTTTAACCTCCAGATCAGCCTGCCTCCCTTTGTTGTTCTGTGAAGTTAAGCATCAGATACGACCCAAAAAAATAAAGGTGGTGATACGAAGATACAAGAGTGTTGATTCATCAAGAACACAACAGGGAAAAGGGGATTCAGAAGTCACCACTTGTACACCATCTAGAATTTCCACATAATATCCAAGAACACTGGGTTTCATGCCCTGTTTTGGGTACTTTCAGTGAGGAATTACTTAGCATTTTCTGAGACACCCCAATTTATTGTTCCACTGCTCTGGAAAGAATTATCTTTTTTTTTTCTTTTTTCATATTTTCCCCGTCTTCTCCATCGTATGACTTTCTAACACTGATGGAAGTCCAGCTGAGTGAGTGACAGGGTGACCGCAGAGTCCAGGTAAAGAGCCCTTGATCTCACGTTTCGACCACTCACTCCTTGAAGGGCCTTTGTAAGCCGCTTCTTCTGCGTGGGAGCAGGACAGGAGATAGGATCAGTTAAAATGTATTCACTTCTGTTTGGAGAGCCAGGGAAGGCCCCGAGAATGGCCACCTGTCCTCTGCCACCTGCTCCCCACCTCCAGTAAGGGACCTTTGCTGTGTTGTCATTGTATATGGAATCTCACAGCCATGCTGGGACTGATAGAAGTAATGTTCTGTCTGCAGGACTTGAAATGAAATTCAGAGATGTTGGTCCATCTCTGCTGAGGGGTTAAACCAAGCAGATGGAGACCTAAGAGCTATGGGTTCACCGTGTTAACCACATGACATGGGAGCCCTGGATCTTAGCAGTTGAAGGGAGGAATACAGAAGATGTGAGATGATCAGAAAGAGCATGGTGGGGGGTGGGTTGAGAAAGAGAATGTGAATATATATGTGTGCATGCCTGGAAGAAATCTCTGAAAAGATAACACACCAAAATAACAAAAATTGCTCTGTCTGGTGAAAGTGCGTGCTTTCTATTCTTCCTATTTCTCTGTATTGCCTGCATGTATTAATTTTTTAATCAGCAAAAAAAAAAAAAAACCAACAAAAAACCATGATGACTCTATTTCCATTTGGGGAAATTTTTCTTTAAAAGGAATGCATCTGGGGACACCAGAGTTGTTCCCCCACACGAAGCCCGAGGCAGGGATGGAGCCAGTGCTCAGACCTTTGTAGTAAATATCTCCAGACCACACTAAATCCAATCTTCTTATTTGGGGTTATTTGCTTTCCGGACAGCAGGGCTGTGATGGATCCCAGATCCAGCACTCGTGGCATCTCAATCAGCTGTGTTTAGATGCCGCTGTGACACAAGATTATGACGTTTTGATGGGATTAGGAGATAACTTTGCTTTAATCTATAAAGCCCTGTATGCTTTGGGATCTGATTACCCTGGCAATTCCCTTCCTCAGTCGTAGCAATTAAGATTAGCCAGAAAGCTCCCGTTAATGATCCCCATAATGAAAGCTCAGGAAATCAGAAATGGGTGGTTTTGTTTTCTGTTTTTTTTTTTTTTTCTCTTTCTGGTTTTGTTTCCCATTTCCCTTTTCTGCTGAAGGCTCTGGGCTCTCTCTCTAAGGCTCTTGTCTTTAGATCCTAGCAGGGTTGCCTGTTTCATTCTTCTGCGCTTCCTGGAGAAACCATCTTTAGGATGCTTTCTTGGTCTCATTATATCCGAGAAGATTTGCTTCTGTCTCATTGGTTTTGCTTGTGTTTGGTATCATCCGTCCCTGCAACCGGAATTTTCAAATCCATTCAAGAAATGATAGAGCTTAGACTTACAAAGACTGTAATGAAACTCTTCTGCCTAGGAAGTTTGTTTGGTTCAGATTTTGTATACTGGAGATGAGAGAAATATGGTTGGAGACTGTATTAGTAGGGAAATGCTAGTTGCTATAACAAAACAAGCTCTCAAATCTCAGTGGCTCAAACGAATGAAGTATATTGACGTAAAGTCCAAAACAAGTATTACTTATCAGCAGGCAGCTCAGATTCAAGAAGTGATTCTGGAGTCATGTTTCTTGTGGCTCTTCCATCCGCTTAGTTGTTTAGTCACTAAGTCATGTCCAACTCTTTGGCAACCCTATGGACTGTAGCCGCCAGGCTCCTCTGTCCACAGGATTTCCCAGGCAAGAATACTAGAGTGGGTTAGTATTTCCTTCTGCAGGGGATCTTCCTGACCCAGGAATCAATTCTGCATCTCCTGCATTGGCAGGCAGATTCTTTACCACTCAGCCACCTTCCCATTCCATCCTCCACAGTCACCCAGAAGTGAAAAGATTACATGTAATTGCACAGCAGTGGACTGCATATAAACATTTATGGTCAAAATGGTAAACACCACTTTCACCTATATAGATCCCATTGTTCAGAACTAAGTCATGTAACCCCACCTAACTGCAAGCAGGCTGGGAAAGAGGTCTAGGTGGGTAACCAGGAAGAAGAGTAAACGGATTTGGAGACAAGTTGGCCAGGCTCTGGCTCAGATTGCTAAGGTTGGAAGAGATCCCAAAGAGCCCTGAGTATCAGACTTACTTCTGTATATTACATGCATATTACATGGCTGGATCCCATCAAATGAACCCAGTGCTGCCACTGACATATGAGGTGATCTATGGAAACATGATCACAGTTGAAAGACTGCCAAAGAAGAGCTAGAGAGGATTCTGGGGGTGATCTGAGGAGGCCTAAGTCATCTCTTATGCAAAATTTCAGCATCAGAAAGCAGCTTTCTCCAAACCCAGGCATTATCAGTTTTCAGCCATTCTTAAGCCTTATACCAAAAAAATTTAAATAACCTCTTCTGCTGCAATAGACAATACAGGGAAAGGAAGGAAGGAGGAAATACAGTTCTTGAAGATACTCACAATTGGTAGTATCAGCCCACTCTCATTGCTTCCTAGCCCCTGTTACAGGCCATCCTGGGTTGTCCAAGCATGAAGGGGTTTTCTGGGACTTGGGGCCTGTAGCACTAAAACTGTGAAAGCCTCAGGCAAACTGGGACAAGTTGATCACCCATAGCTCTAGCATAGGAGAAACGCAGGTTCAAATCCTAGCTCTGACACTTACCAGTTTGTGACTTTGGGCAAGTCTCTCAACCTCTGTGAGTCTGAGTTTCATCATCTTTAATATAGAGACAATGAAACAGCCAACTCCTTGGGTTGTCATGCGGATTGATGGAGATAATGCACAGAAAACTCTTAGCAATATGTCTAATGCATAGAATACAGTCAATGTTGATGGGGCTCTCTCCCTTTGCTAAATGAGGCTTGTTTAAAACAGAGCTCCTGACCAGGTTGAGGTTCTTCCTGGAGGAAAGTGAGACAGGGACCCGTGCCCAGGCCAGAGGGCTCACTCTCCACTCAGGTCCCACAGGAAAGACTGGCCAGGTGGTGCTCATATGCGCCTGCAGGCGATGTGCACATGCCTCTCAGCTGCTTGTCAGTGGGGACACCAGGGCAAATGGGGCTCAGATGATGAGTGAGGAAGGCAGCCCGCCCAGGAGTTTCTGATCCCCAACTCTTGCCACCAAAGGAGGAAAGGCAGGGGGTGAGGGTGACGTGATAAGAAGGCCCAGTGGAGCGTTTTATTCCTGAGGTTTCAAAGTTCACCCCTTCCTTTTACAGGAACCAAACTTTAATAACCAGAGCCAGGGAGTGAAAGAGAAAGAAACCAGACAAGCAAACCCTCACCCTTGAAACAAGTCACGTTGTGCTCAGAAGGAAGCTTTGAAACTGTGCATAGCAAAGGTTAGAGCCTCCTCCACTACTGCCTGGGTGGGAGCTGGAAAAAAAGAGAAGAAACGAAAGGGAAGAAGAAAGGGGAGGAATGAAAAGAAAAGGAAGGGACTAGGAAAGACGATCAGGAGAGATGAGAGAGGAAAGAAAACCATTTTCCTGCAGACACACGCTAGACAGAAAGGAGCCAGCTATGGACCGCCCATCTTTAAGATCCATCGTCTTCTTTAGGTTGCTGGGGACTGTGAAGATGCACCGTTGTTTTTTTTTTTTTTTTTTTTTTTTTGAGCAGTACTGTGTGTCATTATTCCTGTGAAGTATCATATTTAATCTTCATGCTGTTGTTGTTCAGTCACCCATTTGGGTCTGACTCTTTGCGACCCCATGGACCGCAGTATGCCAGGCCTTTCCTGTCCCTCACCATCTCCCGGAGTTTGACCAAGTTCATGTCCATTGCATCAGTAATGCTATCCAGCCATCTCATCCTCTGACGTCCTCTTCTCCTTCTGCCCTCAATCTTTCCCAGAATCAGGGACTTTTCCAATGAAAAGCTAATCCTCATAACCAACCTCTGATTTTAGAGATGAGGACACTGATGTTAAGTCAGAAAGGTGAAGTCACTCACCCAAGGACACACAGCCAGTAAGCACCAAAGCCAGGATTTGGGCCCCATCTATAATTTCTAATAATGTTGGAAATATGAACACCAACTTTGCTACTTAGCATGCTATGAAGGCAAAAGGGAACGAGAGTGCCAAGCATAGTACAGGGTACCAAGGAGGAAAAAGTACAGAATGTACAGCAAGGTTTCTCAACCCCAGCACCACTGATCTTTCAGCTGGATCATTTTTTGTTGTGGGGCTGCCCTACCCATTGCAGGATGTTTAGCAGCATCCTTGGCCTGTCTGAACTCAAGGCCAGTAGCACCTCCCTCCCCTAGTCCTGATGGCCAACCAGAAATGCCTCCAGACTGTAAAAAATCTCCTGGGAGCAAAGTCACCTTCCTTTGAGAAGCAGCAATGCGAAAAAAGGTATAAAAAACATTGGGTTGACCAGATATTCAGGCGTATTTTCACATAAAGATGCTACAGAAGGATTTGTACAAATTTTTGCCCAACCCAATAGAAATAACTATGATTTGAGAGTCTACTAAATGCATCACAGAAGACATTTCATCCCCTTTAACGTCATTTAATATCTCATTTAAGCCCCACAAAAACCCAATGTGGGAGATAATATTATTTCTGCTTTATGGAGGAGGTAGCAATCAATCCTTAACTAAACCAGTCAATCCTAAATGAAATCAGTCCTGAATATTCATTGAAAGGGCTGATGCTGAAGTTTCAGCTCCAATACTTTGGCCACCTGATGGGAAGAGTCGATTCATTGATGCTGGGAAAGACTGAAGGCAGGAGGAGAAAGGGGCGACAAAGGATGAGAAGGTTGGATGGTATCACCAGCTCAATGCACATGAATCTGAGCAAACTCCAGGAGATAGCGTGGGACAGAGGAACCTGGTGTGCTGCAGTTCATGGGGTTGCAAAGAGTCAGACACAACTCAGCAACTGAACAACTGAGGTCTTAGAGAGCTTAAATTCCAAGCTCCAGGTTATGCAGCTGATAAGAAACAAAACTGGAATTTGAACTCAAGTCTGCATCCTCCTCTCCCCAGCACTGTTCAGAGAGGTAAACAGAAGACAGGGTGAATCCAGGAGAGAGACAGAGTGTCACAATGCCAGGTAGCAATAAAGATGCAGAAAATGCAGGGACAGGTCCATCACGTGGCCTGGTGGTGTCCTGCCATCTCCGGGACAGGATGGCTTCAAACCACGGTGTCCCAGGAGGCCCCCCTCCAGCTCTCACCTCCTTCTCCCGTGAGAGGGCCCTGCACGTGCGTCTGCTCTCCCTCTCCCTCTCATATCTCATAAGGAGAGACGATATGCTCCAAATGCTCGATGATTTACTGGGCCAAGCCACTTCCCCCGACCAACCGTCTCTCTTTACAGGGACACATATGCCGGGGAGCGTCTATTCCCAAAATGACCCACATTCATTTTTTGCCAGAAGCCAATGGCCTGGGGAATTCAAGAAATGCTCCCTAAATTACAAAGGGATGGGGGTGGGGGCCTTCCTCTAGAAGCCTTCTCCTAAGCTTGAGCCCAGCAATAAATCACCCCCCAAGTATCACACACTACCGTAAACCACAGATGTGGGGGGGACAGCAAATTGAGCTTCTGCCGCTGGAGAGAAAACAAGATTGACCAAGAACTTGGAAGCAGGGTCTGTTTGAAGAACTCAACTTGACCTTCCCCCACTTCCGACACCCTTTAGCTGGGCATTTCAGGGCTGATACCTTTTGAACAGGAAACAAGTTTCTCCCAGGGATTTTTTTTTAACAATCACCTCCCCACCTCCATCTTTCCATCCCCTGCAAAATCACATAGCATTTGTTCTTAATCTTTCAGGGGGTGAAGGTTCCCTTTGAAAATCTGATGAAAGCGATGGACTCCTCCCTTCATTATATAAATGACTGTTGACTTGCGCTAAAGCCTCCAAAATGGTTAAGACTGGTTTACGGGTGGGGGGCGGGTTCTAGGAAAATAAAGGGCTCTTTCCCCTCCCATATTAGAAAAACCAAACTTTTTAAAATATATTGATTTTTTTTTTATATTGAGCCTTGTTTATATTGAGCCTTTACTGACATCTGCATACTGAAGAATGCACAGATTATGAAGTATTCGGCTTAAGGTATTTTCACAGACTGAACAAACCAGTGTAACCTGTGTCTCAGTCACATAAGAGAGCATTAGGTATCTGTAGGTTCCCTTATGTTTCCCACCAGCAACTACCCTCTACCCAGATTCGCCACTAGCTTGGCTTAAAAGAGTCGAACTCGCAGCCTGGCTGGGAGAAAAGTTTGGGGGAGAATGGGTGCGTGTGTAGGTATGGTTGGGTCACTTTGCACTGCACCTGAAACTATCACAACATTATTTAATGGGCTACGTGTGTGTGCTTAATCACTAAGTCATGTCTGACTCTTGCGACCCCGTGGACTGTAGCCAGCCAGGCTCCTCTGTCCATGGGATTTTCCAGGCAAGAATACTGGAGTGGGTTGCCATTTCCCCTTCCAGGGGATCTTCCCGACCCAGGGATTGAACCCGTGTTTCCTGCAGCTCCTGCTTTGGAAACTCTGAGTCTTAACTACCAGACTGCCAGGGAAGTCCAAGCAAGTACTATTTATGAGTCTCATTTTTCAGCTGGACAAATTTGAGAATCAGATGAAGTCACTTGCCCAGAATTACATTTATGTGAGCTACTGGGAGATTACACGATGGAGCAAGCTTGACATGGCTTTTGCCTACAGAAAGCTCATTGTCTGCTAGTAGAAACCAAATAAGCCACCAGTAAGCGGGCTTTCCTGGTGGCTCAGTGGTAAAGAATCTACCTGCCAATACAGGAGACATGGGTTCGATCCCTGATCCGAGAGGATCCCACACGCTGAGGAGCAACGAAGCCCATGGGCCACAACTATTGAGCCTGTGTTCTAGAGCCCGGGAGCCACAACTAGTGAAGCCTACACTCCCTAAAGTCCATGCTAAGCAACAAGAGAAGCCACTGCAACAAGAAGCCTGCAAACTGCAACTATAGAAAAGCCCGCTCAGCAAAGGAGACCCAGCACAGTCATAAATATGTAAATATATTTATATATATACATATACATATATATATATATACACACAATACAGTTAGGGTGAGTTGCATGCTAGAATCCATACAGAGTGCTTCACAGAACTGCTTACAAAGGCTGCAAAAGAAAGGCAACTAGGAGAAAAGGGGACCCTGGACAAGCAGTCCCAGGAAAATAAGATCTGTCTCTCTGGTCCCTCCAGGCTGCGGTGTCAAATGCTGGCACTAGCCAGGAATAGGTGACTCATTAACTGGCTCATACTAAGAGCAAGGGGCTTCCCAGGTGGCTCAGTGGCAAAGAATCCGCCTGTCAGTGCAGGAGAGACAGGTTCAATCCCTGGATCAGGAAGATTCCCTGGAGAAGGGAATGGCAACTCACACCAGTATTCCTGCCTGGGAAATCTCATGTACAGAGGAGCCTGGTGGGTTACAGTCCATGGGGTAGAAAAGAGTGGGGCATGATGGAAGTGACTGAGCATGTACCCATCCACACAGGCACTAAGAAGAAGGGTAGGAGTCAAGTCAAAGGGAACCGCTCCCTTGCACCAATCCTCAAAATAGATCTTGGGGGAAACTGAGGCTCAGAGAGAAGTGACTTTCTCAAGAGCCACAGTGGATTATGGACCAGAACCGAGAGTTGAATGGGGTCTATTTGTGTAGCCTGGGGCCTCTGAGTATGCAGCCCCTCTCGCCCCTCCTCCACTTCACCCCCCAATCCCACCTTCCTGATCTTCAGACAATCATACTCTAACATTCCCTAATCAAAAATATTCCAGGGCCAAATTGGGCCAGATGTACTTTAGCGGTGAGTGGAGAGGGCTGAGAGCTGTTTGGCTTCCAGCCCAAGCTTCCAGTCTCCTCTCTTAATTAAAAATATCAACTCAAAAATATCATAAAATATGGCTTCCATGGGAAATTTGGAAAAATGGTACAGATGAACCTATTTGCAAAGCATAAATAGACACAGGTGTAAAGAACAAACTTGTGGCTGAGGGGTGTGGTGGGACGAACTGGGAGATTGGGATTGACATATACAATACTATGTATAAAATATCATAGATAATAACGAGAACCTACTGTATAGTGCAGGGAACCCTACTCAATGTGCTGCGATAACTTAATGGAAAGGAAATCTAAAAAAGAGGGGATATATGTATACATATAACGGATTCATTTTGCTACACAGCAGAAACTCACACAACATTGCAAAGCAACTCTACTCCAATAAAAATTAATAAAAAATAATAAACAAACAAAAAGAAAAACTTTAAAAAAAAAAATACATCAACTCACAGTCCATTGTCCCCGTGTCACATTGATGGATGACAACTCTTTCCATTTGCATTGATGCCTCCTGACTTTTTGATGCAGGACCAATTGATGATGACCCCTTTTCATTTTTCTTCTGTTTTTATTTTCAAGTCTGCTAACTGCAAGCGCTGACACTGTCCATACATTATGGGCCTGAGTCTGCAGGACAAACCCACCCCAGGGCAGAGGATGAAACTCTTCCAAATTGCTCTGATCAAGGCAAGCCCAGATTGGGTGCTCTAAGACCAAAGTGGGGGGTAGGAGAGGCATCCTTTCATTCCTGCCCTTTGGAGACCTCCAAGACTAAACAGTTTAGGCCACATCTTGAAGAAAATTGCTTTATCCTTTCACCTTTAAGTGGATTCAGGCGCAATCAGTTGACTCCAGAGCGCGTGGAGGTCAGCCTACACACGCCAGGATGGGGGGTTGTGCTCAGAGTCCTAGGAAGAGCGAAGGCGAATACAATAAAGGAAGATGTAAAAGCTAACATCTGGTGACAAACGACAGTGTGCTGGGGAAGGCATTTGGGCTTGGAATGGGGGAGCGAAATGGAGACGAGGAGGAGGCTTTCAAAGACGGTCATTGGGACAAACAAGGCTGCCCGCCCACCCCCCTCAGATGTCATGGGAGGAAGTGGTGGGGGGTGGGAAGAGGAAGGGAGAGGGAGGAAGGGGTCAGGTCTCCAATCCAGAGCCAGAGCGAGGGGACACGCAAATGCTTGCAGATGGTATGCAGAGGATGGCGGAGTGCAAATTGCATCTGAGTGTCTGGGAGCACAGCACAGAGACAACTGGTTTTATTAACCCTGGGAGAACTCTTTGTACAAGTAGGAACAGCAACGTCCCCTTGACTGAGAGCATCCCAAATCTAGAAGGCTGGTGGGAAGGGGTCCTGCAAGCCAAATATCTCCCATGATCCAAGTTCCTAGCCTGAGCTCCAGTGACCCTGGCTGGCCGTGATTTCATGAGCCCTTCCTCCTTGATGGTAGTCTAAAATTGGATCTTGAGAGAAGATACCTAGGAAGAGCAAAACTCGCTCCATGAACTACTTGGTTCCATGAATTACATGTGGCTCCATGAACAGCTTGGCTCCATTCCTCCTCGAAATAACAGGAAAGATGCTCTGATCTGTTTGAGAGTCAGACATCCACTCAGATGGTCAACATCTCAGATGCTTTTTTTTTTTTCCTTCTGGTTGTTCAGGGTCTTAGTTGCGACATGTGAATCCTTAGTTGAGGCATGTAGGATACAGCTCCCTGACCAGGGATTGAACCTGGCCCCCTGCATTGGGATCACTGAGTCCAAACCACTGAACCACCAGGGAAGACCCTAACTGCTTTTATGTCAGAGATTTGCGTGTGCGTCGATAAATAATCTACCTGCAATTCAGGAGGCCCAGATTCTATCCCTGTATCAGGAAGATCTGCTGGAGAAGGAAATGGCAACCCACTCCAGTATTCTTGCCTGGGAAATCCCATGGACAGAGGAGCCCAGTGGGCTACAGTCCGTAGGGTCACAAAGAGTCAGGTACAACTGAAGCAAAAGAGCAGAAACCTTCTGTGCATCCATCCCAACAACCACATCCATCCTCTCTCTGTTCTCCCAGTTCAGGGGAATAAAGTTGCATCCACCCTCACCTTGGTCAACAAATCTCTCTTCTTTTGTCTTTCTTGGGAAGTTTTCAAAGGGACTTCTCAGATAGCTCAGTTGGTAAAGAATCTGCCTGCAATGCAGGAAACCCCAGTTCGATTCCTGGGTAGGGAAGATCTGCTGGAAAAGGGAAAGGATACCCACTCCAGTATTCTTGGGCATCCCTTGTGGCTCAGCTGGTAAAGAATGTGCCTGCAGTGTGGGAGACCCAGGTTTGATCCCTGGGTTGGAAAGATACCCTGGAGAAGGGAAAAACTACCCACTCCAGTATTCTGGCCTGGAGAACTCTATAGACTGTATAGTCCATGGGGTTGCAAAGAGTCGGATATGACTGAGCGACTTTCACACTTCACTTAAGAACCCAAAGACTAAACTTACATCAACGTCCATTAGGATTCCTTCAGTTTCAAGCAAAAGAAAAGTCAGCTCACAGCTTAAAGATATTTAATTTGTGGATATTTGGACATCTGTAGACAGGTAGTTGTTTTCTAGATTTCGGGTAGCACTCAGTGGGGCATCAAGGCAAGGTCTGTCCATGTAGCCAGTCTAATCAGTGAGGGGAGGTTGGAGGCTATGGTGACACTGGAAGCTAGCATTTCCCCATTTCCTCCACCTCCCCACCCTTTGTTTCTGCGGTTCTCCTCTCTCCTTTAATGTGTTCAACTTTTTTTAGATTCCACATGTTCATGAGATCATGAAGGATTTTTCTTTCTGTGTCTGGATCATTTCATTTTATATTATATCCTGAAGGCTCATCCATGTTGTTGCAAATGGCAGGATCTCCTTTTATAAGACTGAATAATATATCATATTATATATAATTTATGGGCTTCCCTGATGGCTCAGCAGGTAAAGAATCTGCTTGCAATGCAGGAGACACCGGTTTGATCCCTGGGTCAGGTCGGGAAGGACAGATCCCCTGGAGGAGGACATGGCAACCCACTCCAGTATTCTTGCCTAGAGGAACCCCATGGACAGAGGAGCCTGGCGGGCTATAGTCCATAGGGTTGTGAATTTTCAGACATGACTAAGCACACAAACACATATAATTTGTATCAAATTTTATATATCTGTATATTACAATTTTCATTCATCCCTCAACACACACTTAGATAGCTTGGCTACCATGAAAAGTGCTGCGATGAACAATGGACATTATCTCCCAGCTCCCCTTGGGAGGCAGAGTCTGCCAGCAAAGTTCTTGAGAGCCGCTGGATTTCCATTGCAAAGTAGAGACCACATTTCCACCCTCATCAGGCCTGGGGGCAGCGGAGGGGCTCCGTGATTGAGACCTATTTCTATTGCTTTAGATGGAAATCGGGCAAGAGAGCTCTCGACAGCTTCTCTTATATTTATTTCTGGCCAGATCAAAGGTCCTGTCGGCAACCCGTCCTGACGTCTTGATTCCTGTTTTTCTTAGTGAATTTTTTTTTTCCGGATGGTGTTCGCTCCAAATAAGCTACTAAGAGGCCCCCTGGGAGTAACAGAGAGAGGGAGTGAGAGCCTGGATGGACAGAATTTAGTTATGTCTTGCTATAAATAAGTATACGGAATTGTATGGAGCTCAACGGCCTGAGATCGGCCACTGATCTCCGTGGTGGGAAAAAGACAGGCTCGTGGTTATTTCTGGATTCGGAGTGGGATTCACATAACTCACAGTCACCCAGAAAAGACTGGAAAAATAAAACACTGATCATTTATCATTTATTGAGAGGAAGTAGTACCCGGTGGTCAAGGACGTAAGAGCTGGAGTCAGGCATCCTTTGAATGTTCCTTTTACGACTTAATTTGAAACCCTGGGAAAGTGACCTCATCTATCTGTTTGTTTCCACATCTGTAAAATGGGGACAAAAATAGTTCATACCTCACAGATTTGTTGGGAAGATTAAATAAGCTGATGAATGTAAAGTGCTAAGAATAGTACCTAGATGGCTCAGCCATAAAAAAAAAATGAAATTTTGCCATTTGCCACAACATAGATGGACTTGGAGGGCATTATGCTAAGTGAAATAAGTCAGACAAAGGCAAATACTGTGAGATCACTTATACATGGAATCTAAAAAATTGCAGCCATCTAGTGCATATAACAGAAACAAAGCAGACTCACAAATATAGAGAGTAAACTGCTGCTAAGTCGCTTCAGTCGTGTGCGACTCTGTGCGACCCCATAGTCGGCAGCCCACCAGGCTCCTCCGTCCCTGGGATCCTCCAGGCAAGAACACTGGAGTGGGGTGCCATTTCCTTCTCCAGGAGAGTAAACTAGTGGTCACCAGAGGGGAGAGGGAGGGGGAAGCGGCCAGATAGGGTAGGGGATAAAGAGGTACAAGCTATTATGTATAAAATAAGCTATAGGGATATATTGTACAAAATGGGGAATATAGCCAATATTTTATAATACTATAAGTGGAGCATGACCTTTAAAAACTATGAATCTGGGACTTCCCTGGTGGCCCAGTGGCTAAGATTCTGCACTCCCAATGTACGAGGGGACCTGGGTTCCATCTCTGGTCAGAGAAGTAGATCCCACATGCCAAACTAAAAGTTCTCATGCCTCAACTAAAGAACCTAAGGGCTGCAACTAAGGATAGGCATAGACAAATAAAAAAATTAAAATATTTTTAAAAAATGATAAATCACCATATTGTATACTTATTACTTACATACTATTATGCATTAACTATTTGTTGTTGTTGGTTAGTCACTAAGTCATGTCCAACTCTTTACGACCCCATGGACTATAGCCTGCCAACCTCTTCTGTCCATGGAATTCTCCAGGCAAGGATACTGTGGAGGGGGTTGCCATTCCCTTCTCCAGGGGATCTTCCCAAACCAGAGATGGAACCTATGTCTTCTGCATTGCAGGCAGATTCTTTACCACTGAACCACTTAGGGAGTACATTAACTCGACCTCAATTTTGAAAAAAATTAAAAAAAAAGAAGAGTACCTAGCATATGTTCAGCAAGCATTAGTATGTTAATGTTTGTTGAACAGGCATTGGACATACAATATTGCATGCAATGCTTGCAACAGTCTTTGACACAGACTCTGCTCCTCGTAGATGCTATCTATCTATAACTCATTTTGGAAGAGAGGAAACAGAGATGCATAAAGACGGGAACAACTTGGCTACAGCTAGGAAGCAGCAGAACCAGGGTTCAGACCCTGGTTGGCTTGATTACTAGGAAGCGGCAGAACCAGGGTTCAGACCCTGGTTGGCTTGATTGCTGATTGCGAGACCCATGCCCTCTGCCCTCTGCCTCCCCTAGTTAAGTGGAACCAGCTGTGCCGATGGGACAGACTGCAGGCTGCCAGATACTTGGTTGGCCAAAAAGTTCATTTGGGTTTCCCCATAGCATCTTATGGAAAAACCCACATGAACTATTTGGCCAAGTAATATTTACTGAAAAAGCAAGAGAACTACAGAAAAACACCCACTTTGGCTTCATTGACTGCTAAAGCCTTTGACTGTGTGGATCACAACAAATTGTGGAAAATTCTTAGAGAGATGGGAATACCAGACCACCTTACCTGTCTCCTGAGAAAGCTTTATGCAGGTCAAGAAGCAACAGTTAGAACTGGACATGGAACAACTCCTTTCCAAATTGGGAAAGGAGTACATCAAGGCTGTATATTGTCACCCTGCTTACTTAACTTATATGCAGAGTACATCATGCAAAATGCCGGGATGGATGAAGCACAACCTTGAATCAAGATTGCAGGGAGAACTATCAATCACCTCAGATATGCAGAAGACACCATCCGTATGGGAGAAAGTGAAGAGGAACCAAACAGCCTCTTGATGAAAGTGAAGGAGAAGAGTGAAAAGTCTGGCTTAAAACTCAAAATTCAAAAAACTGAGATCATGGCACCTGGTCCTATTATTTCATGGCAAATAGATGGGGAAACAATGGAAACAGTAACAGACTTTATTTTCTTGGGCTCCAGAAGCACTGCAGATGGTGACTAAAGCCATGGGGAAGCCTGGCATGTTGCAGTCCATGGCGTTGCAAAGAGTTGGACACGACTGAGAGACTGAACAGAACTGAATGTTTACCGAGGGTAGCTAGAGCAGGGCCCACCTGGACTACTTAACCTCTTTTTTCCCCCCAATATTTATTTGCCTGCATTAGGTTTTAGTTGCCAGCACTCAGGCTTCTCTAGTTGTGCCATACGGGCTTAGTTGCTCCAGGGCACGTGGGATCTTAGTTCCTAGACCAGGGATTGAACATAAGCAAGGTCAAGAAGCAAGAATCAAGGAGCAAGGTCAAGGTCCCATTAGCAAGCCAGATTCTTCACCACTGGACCACCAGGGAAGTCCCTGACTGCTTAAATCTTTAGGGGACTACCCCAACCATGCAAATTAGCTGCTTTAAGTGCATCACGGCAAAGGAAGCCCGAATCCCTCCTTTCACCTCTGGCTTCCTGGTGGTGTCTGCAGGTAAGCTATGGACCTGTGTGAACATGACAAGAGTCCAGGCCACCAGCCAAGCCTGCGGGCATAACCAGGAATGACTGACTGCACAGTTAGCATTTGGGATAACTTATCAGCTTAGAAATACTTTGCCTATAAAGTGGTTACACCCCCCCTGGTTAGGATATTAACAAACGCCCACTACCTACACCACCCACGAACACTCTCAAGGTGCCCTGTAGGAGGGTGTCAGAGCTCCCAATGGCTTAGGAACTGGGAGTCCCCATCCCCTGGTTAACAATCCAGCCTGAAAAACACATTCACCCTTTGCATTTCAAAATCCTCCCAAACATATCCATCATTTTCCTGCTTCAGTCAAAGTAGACACTTTGAAGATTTCTTTGAGAAGTTAAAATCTTAAAGAGCCTCAGAAGTCTCTCTGGGAACATCAAAGACGTTTGTCAATACCAGACAGGGCGACGGGAGAGCAGCTCGCCTCTCTATAGACCCAGGAGGTGGCTTCGTTATGTTTGTTGTTGTTGTTTCAGTTTTGGGTTTTTTGTTTGTTGGTTTTCTTGTTGTTTTTTTCTGGGCTGGATCTTCGTCGCAGCATCTGGACTTTCCCGAGTTGCAGCAGATGGAGGCTGCTGTCTAGTTGTGGTTCTCAGGTTTCTCCTTGTGTTGGCTCCTCTAGTTGTGGCTCATGGACTTAGTTGCCCCGCAGCATGTGGAATCTTCCCGGACCAGCAATCAAACCCATGTCCCCCACACTGGCAGGCGGATTCTTAATCAGAGAAGTCCTGAGGCTTTGCTTTGATTTACTTTTTCTTTATCTGATTTCTCATATGTGCCTGTTCCCTGTGAGTCACTTTTTCCTCTTGAAAGCTTCCTTTAGCAACTGAGTTAATTGAGTTAATTGAGCAATTCTTGTGAGCCCAGAACTGTGCTGAACCTTTACACATATCATCCTCTTTAAACTCACAGCAAACCTGTGAGTTGGCCCTACTGTGTTATTGTTCCCATTTTACAGATCGGAAAACCAAGGCCCTGGGGAATTAAAGCTCTTGCCCAGTGTCAATCCACTGCATACATGGAGCCAATGAGTTTGGTACCACCATCTATCTTCAAACCCATCTTCCATGGGTTTCTATCTCTCACCACTTCCTTCAGTTCTGTTGTTAAAAGCACTTAACTCCATATATTATCATTTCTATCATATATTATCATATATCATATTAGTATATGATATATGTAATATATAAAAATATATATTATTATCTATCATTTTATATTATCATTTTATTATATATTGTCATTTTTTTCCTATTACATGTCTGTTTCATTTGTTAACATCAAGTTAATCCTAACAACCACTCATTAAATAAGCACTTTTGTGGTCAGGCACTATGCTGGTAGATTTATGTGCATTTTCTCTCATCCTGCCTAGAGAGTTAGGTGTGAGGCACTCCATTAGACAGATGAGCAAACAAGTTCAGAGAGGCTGAGTGCATGGCCCCAGGCCAAGGAGCTGGTGAGCGGCGGAGCCAGTTCTGGGAATCAGGTTTGATGGGTCCAAAGCCCATGTGCTTTGTTCTGGGTCTTAGCCACTCCTACTAGTTGCCAGCTTCTCAAGGGCTGGGTTGATATTTGATGTTCTTAGTATTCCTGAGTGACTGGTTGTGAACTGGATGAAGTGGAAAAAAAAAAGAAGAAGAAGAAGAAGAATAGAGGGGCCAAGCCAGTCAGTTGGGTGTTCTGCTTAGAATAGCCTTTCGAAAGCTATTTGCAGCCTGATACAAAGCAACAGAATCTAGAAAAACGGTACAGATGCACCTACTTGCAAAGCAGAAACAGAGACCCAGACATAGGACACCAAGGCGGGGCAGAGAGGGTGGGATGGACCGGAATGCGTGCGGTGCTGTGTGTAAACACCTAACTGATGAGAACCTACCGTGCGGCACCGGGAATTCTGCTCAGTGCTCTGTGAGGACCTAAGTGGGAAAGTGAAAAAAGGCGTCATTCGCTCAGTCGTGTCCGACTCTGTGACCCCGTGGATGGTAGCCCACCGGGCTTTTCTGGGCATGGGATTCTCCAGGTAAGAATGCTGGAGTGTGTTGTCATTTCCTTCTCCAGGAGATCTTCCTGACCCAGGGACAGAACCCACGTCTCCTGCATTGCAGGTAGATTCTTTACCGTCTGAGCTACCAAGGAAGCCCTAAATTGGGAAGGGAAGCCCTAAATTGGGAATGAAATCCCAAAAGAGAGGCTATTTGCATACATATAGCTGATTGACTTTGCTGCACAGCAGAAACGAACTCAACAGGATAAAGCAACTATACTCCAACAAAAAGGTAAGAGAAAAACAATGGAAATAAGACATGTTTCCTTGTGTTTAATAGAGCACCTAAGGAGAAAATTGGAAATAAAATTGAGTTGAGTGTCAATCTCTTGGATCAAGATGACTGAGTCCCGGATATATGTTTGACCTCAATCTTAAGTTGGGCAAAGGGCTACCTCGGGTCCCTGTGCCCATCCTTCCCTTCCCAAGCCTGCTTTGTTATCTGCTCTTCATCTCCATAACAACCAGGAAAGCAAACATCCTCCAGAGGCAACAAAGATTCTCCCCCGCTCCCCCCAGACTGGAGAAATGGAAGAAGAGGAGGAAGAGAGTTCAAAAGGGGGAAAGAGTAGATAAGCCTTGCCAACAAATAAACACAGACCTTTTTAGGCAAAAGCCAAGGGACTCGGAACTGCCTATAATTAGCGGCCACCACAGCCCAAAACAAAATCAGATTTTCAGTCCTAGTAGCTGTGTTGCCATAGAGATGGGATCCAAGATCAACTGGGCTGTTCTCCTAAAATGATTCCTTCCCTGACTGTGCCCACATCAAAAGAAGCCCCTCCGTGCTCCTTGGTGGGATGAATGGTAACCAGGACCCCACTACGTCTCCCAAGAGTACAGGCAAGGAAGGGAAGCAGACTCGCTAGGAAAAGTTTCAAAGCGTCTTGAGCCAGACACATTGGCTTCTCATGAGCCACAGGGGGAAAGGATTCAGCCAAGTAGGACTTCTGTGTGTGTGATCAATCACAGTCATGTCCAACTCTTTGTGACCCCATGGACTAAAGCCCACCAGGCATCTCTGTCCATGGGATTCTCCAGGCAAGAATACTGGAGCAGGTTGCCATTTCCTTCTCCAGGGGAGCTTTCCAACCCAGGGATCAAACCCGAATCTTTTGCATTGGCAGGCAGATTCTTTACCACGTGCCACGTGGGAAGTCAAAGTAGGACTTAGGGACTTTCTATTACATGGATGCATGGGCTGGCCATTGGAGGCTGCCACTGATCACTTTGATTTTTTACATTCATTTTCATTCTTTATTCTCTACACATTAAGAAATAAAATATTCAGAGATAGAGAACAAATTGGTGGCACTGGAGGTGGAGAGTGGGGAAAATGGGTGAAGGTGATCAAAGTGTATAAACTTCCAGTTACAAAATAAATAAACCCTGGGATGAAATGTACAGAGCAGTGACATTAATAATATTGGGAGAAGGGCAAAACAGGTGAAGGGGATTAAGAGACACGAGCTACTAGGTATAAAATAAGTAAGTTACAAGGTACTAATGTACAGCACAGGGAATATAATAAGTATTTTACAATAACTTTGTATGGAGTGCAATCTATAAAAATATCAAATTACTATGTTGTACACCTGAAAGTAATATAGTATTATATAAAGTCAACTATGCTTCAATTAAGTATTTTAAAGAATAAAATTTCACAATACTGTATATTGTATATCTGAAAGTTGCTAGGAGAGTAGATATTAAAAGTTCTCATCACAATAAGACATATGTAACATTGTGTGGTGATGGTTAACTAGGCTTAACTAACTGCATGTGTGCTAAGTCCCTCCGGTCATGTCTGACTCTTTGTGACACTGTGGACCATAGCCTGCCAGGCTCCTCTGTCCATGGGCTTCTCCAAGCAAGAATACTGGAGTGGGTTGCCATTTCCTCTGCCAGGGAATCTTCCCAACTCAGGGCTCAAACCCACATCTCTCACATCTTCTGCATTAGCAGACAGGTTCTTTACCACCAGCGCCACCTAGGAAGCCTACTTGTTGAAACCTGTAGACTTAACTAGCCTACATTTTGTAATATACACGTACACTGAATCATTATTCTCTACACCTGAAACTAATTAAGGTTATATTCCAATCCTATATCAGGGTTTATTTTTAACTTTTTATTTTGCGTTGGGGTATAGTATTTTTTCAGTTTTTGATGAAAAAGACACGTAGCTAAGAAAAGATAATAAGGTTCTGATCATATTGTTCTGATAGTTTTGCTTCCTTTTTTTTTTTTCTTTTTTACTCATTTCATATTAGAAAGTAAACATGGCCACATGTTATTTACTCTTTGCATAGTTTTGTCTATCAGTCAGGATCCAGGCTGGAGACAAAAAGTCCATCAGTTATTTTCATAGAGAGAATTTAATATTAGGAGTTGTTAACCAGGTAGTAAAGAGTATTGTGTATCATGTTCCGTATGCTATCTCTAGAAGGCAATTAGCTCATTGTCTGTTACCCCAAAGTTTCTTCACTCACCATCTGCAGGATGGAGGCTAAGCATCCTCTCCAGTCTGAACCACTAGGCAGAATTTCCTGCTCCCTGATAGCCTATGAAGTGCCTGCACTAGACTACAAGCTCCTTTGAGGACATGAACTATGCTCATCTTGGTCATCATGATATCCCTAGTTTCTAGCATGAAGTGGGGTGCATAGCTGATGGGCAACAGATATTTCTTTGAGTAGAAAAATGAATGAGCTCATGAGTGAATAAGTGAGTAAGTGATTGGATGGTTGCATAGATGGGAAGATGGGAGGGATTAATGGGTGGATGGATTGATGAATTCATGAAGGATGAGTATTCCATTTAGAGAAGCAGGGAATTAAAGTCTAGACTGTTCACCTTCTCAATTCTTAGGGTAACTTCATTTTTCCCTGAGCTAAAGCAAATAGCATCTAAATCAAGGAACAAGTATGATACTCATCAACCACCTCCCAAAATAGAAACATCCTTTCCAAGGAAGAACTGATCTGCCAGTCCCATAGCACTGATTTCTGCTGCTCAGGTTTAACCAGATCTTGCCAGGAAAGATAATCCTCTGATTTCATAATAGAAAAAGAAGCAGATATGATCATACATATGCTGGGAAAGCCAACAGCAAATCAGATACCCAGTCATGAGGGTATCTCAGTCATTTTCTCTTTTTCTCAAACTCAAGAGGAAGAAGATAGAGGAGGAGGCTGCAAGAGAGAAGGAGAGGAACAGAGCAGGGGAGGAAGAGGGAGGAATAAAAGAGAGGAGATGACTGCCACTTGCTGGGGGCTTTCTAGATGCCAATTGCAATATAGTCATTTATTCATTCAGCAAACACTTATTGTGTCCCCAGTGTCTCCAAAAGCATTAGTGAAACATATAAACATAATTTTGTCTTATATATGTTTATATAAACATATAAATATAATGTAAGGCCTGTGAGGGCTTACATTCTAGTAAGGAAAACCAGCCAGGCTTCACCACGATCTGAGCCCTGATGGCTTGATTGTGAGTATGAAGTGCCAAGCTTCAAACAGGAGAAAACCAAGGCTCACAAAAGTCAAGCAACTTTACGGCCCAATTATCAAAACCTTTACAGATGAACTGCACATAAGAAGAAAAAATCCTGTGAAGACATAAATAAAGGAAGAATGAATTAATGTCCCCTCTCTTATTAAACTGAAAGAGCTTGCTCCTTGGAAGGAAATCTATGACAAATCTAGACAGCATATTAAAAGGCAAAGGCATCACTTTGCTGACAAAGGTCTAGATAGTCAAAGCTATGGTTTTTCCAGTAGTCATGTATGGATATAAGAATTGGTCCATAAAGAAGACTGAGCCCCAAAGAATTCATGCTTTTGAAATGTGGTGTTGGAGAAGACACTTACAAGTCCCTTGGACTGCAAGGAGATCCAACCAGTCAGTCCTAAAGGAAATCAACCCTGAATATTCATTGGAAGGACTGATGCTTTGGCCACCAGAAGCACAGAGCTGACTCACTGGAAAAGACCCTGATGCTGGGAAATATTGAAGGCCAAAGGAGAAGGGGGAGGCAGAGGACGAGGTGGTTAGATGGCATTCCTGACTCAACAGACATGAATTTGAGCAAACTCCAGGAGATAGTGGAGGACACAGGAACCTGGCGTGCTGCAGTCCATGGGGTCGCAAAGAGTCAGACAAGACTTAGTGACTGAACAACAACAGCTCTCATTAAATAGAACTAGATCATTTCGTGGCTTCCACAAACTTCTTGCAATAATCCATCCCTGATAAACCTACAGTGTGATGGGAGACTTCAGACATTCAAAATAAATCCATACCATTTTGAGCTACGCCTTGGCTCCCCAGGGAGATCAACACATTTCTTCTGACCAAAGTATAGTCAATCACATTTTTGAGTGCTTTCAGATGAAATAATTAGCAACAACAAAATGACATGAAGATTTATTCTGTAGCCAGGCCTTCTCCACATGCTAATGAAATCTTTACACAGTGTGTTAATTGTGCTCAGTAGCTGGGCAAATTCTAAACCATCATGCCTGAGGGAGGTTGAGACAACCCAGACAGAAGCTGGGATCAAAAGACTGATTTCCACCTCAGCCTTTAAGCTCCCCAGACAGATCCAGAATATTCTAACTGCCTCAAAAACCTCAAACCCAAAACCTCTTTTTCCATTTCAATAGATGACTCTATATCTCTCTCTCCCTGTATCCACTTTGACATCAAATCCTACCCATCCCACCTCCAAATATTTCTTGAAAGTGTCCACTTCCCTATAAATCAACCATCAACTCCTGGTCTGAGCTACCCAGGAGGACTCCTCACCAATGCATTTTGAAAAGCAAATTCCATCAAGCTCACAATTACCAATTTTTCATTGATGTCTGAGTTCCCAGTATGAAGTGAAGTAAAGTGAAGTGAAAGTCACTCAGTCGTGTCTGACTCTTTGTGACCCCATGGACTATACAGTCCATGGAATTCTCCAGGCCAGAAAACTGGAGTGGGTAACCTTTCCCTTCTCCAGGGGATCCTCCCAACCCAGGGATCAAACTCAGGTCTCCTGTATTGCAGGCAGATTCTTTACCAGCTGAGCCAAGTTCCCAATATAAATGCCAGAAACTGTTCCACAGCCTCTGTGGGCCTGTAGAACATGACCTGGGCTAACCTTTCTGCTTAACGTCTCAGCACCCTTTTGCTCTCATAGTCACTCCAGTTTTCAGCCTGCTTATCCTTCCTCCAGTTTAGACTCTCTGTTTCATCCTCTTCACACATATGGCTCTCTGTACCTGGAATAAATTCTGGTACCCGCTTTGTATCAGTTAGCTATGCTGCATAACAAATGATCACAAACTTAGTGGCTTAAAACAAAAGTATATTTAATAACTCACAGTCTCCATGGATGAAGAGTCTGGGTCTGGCTTAGCTGAGTCCTCTGCTTTGGGTCCCTCACAAGACTACAATCAAGTTGTGGCCTGGGACTGAGGTCTCATCTGAAAGCTCAACAAGGGAAGGACCCACTTCCAAACCCACTGGGCTGTGGATAGGACTCAGTTCATTTTAGGCTGTTGGCTGGATGGTGCTGCCAATTCCCTGTCACATGGACCTTTTCAACATGGTCATTTCATCTCCATGCAGGCCAAGAAGGGAAAAGAGAAAGTCTGCTTGCAAGACAGAAGGTACAGTCCTCTGTTAAGTAATCATGAAAGTGACACTGCATCTCCTTTGTCTTGTTCTATTAGTCATTGCAAGTTTCAGGTCCTACTCACACCAAGGGGAGAGGATTACACAAGGCAGGAACACCACAAGGCATCCAGGAGTCTGTCTGCACATTCCTCATCTAGCCTGACAAAAGGTTATTTTCCCTCAAGCTTTGCTTATAGGTCACTTGTTTAGCTTCCAACAAAAACTGTTTCCCTTGCCTGTGCAATGGCTTGCATTTCCCTTATATTACACTTATGCACTTAAAAATATCCATTTATTTATTCTGCTGTGTCAGGTCTTAGTTGCAGCACACGACATCTTCATCGTGTCATTCAGAATCTTTCTTTGTGGCACACGGACTCCAGTTGCAATACTTTGACTCAGTAGTTGTTGCACTTGGGCTCTCTGGTGTGGCATGTGAACTGAGTTGCTCTGCAGCATGTGGGATCTTAGTTTCCTGGCCAGGGATTGAATCTGAGTTCCCTGCATTGCAAAGTGGATTTTAACCAACGGGCCACCAGGGAAGTCCAATATCTAGGCACTTTTAATGGCTTTCTCCATGATTGTCTTCACTATTAATCCATTCAGCTCCATAGTTCAGTTCAGTCGCTCAGTCATGTTTGAGTCTTTGAGACCCCATGGACTGCAGCACGCCAGGCTTCCCTGTCCTTCACCAACTCCCAGAGCTTGCTCAAACTCATGTCCATTGAGTCAGTGATGCCATCCAACCATCACATCCTCTGTCATCCCCTTCTCCTCCTGCCTTCAATCTTTCTCAGCATCAGGCTCTTTTCCAATGAATCAGTTCTTTGCATCAGATGGCCAAAGTATTGGAACTTCCGCATCAGTCCTTCCAATGAATATTCAGGACTGATTTCCCTTAGGATTGACTGGTTTGATCTCCTTGCAATCCAAAGGACTCTCAAAAGTCTTCTTCAACACCACAGTTCAAAAGCATCAATTCTTTGGCTCTCAGGTTTCTATATGGTCCAACTCTTACAACCACACATGACCACTGGACAAAGGGCATAAGGAAAAGGAAAATGTCTGTTCATAGCTGCAGACCCAGAGTCTAGCTCAGAGATTAGCTGGCTTGTTGTGATGCTCAACAAATGCACTTTTGAATGAATGACCAAAGAGAAGAATCATGAGTGTACCCTTGTCCCAAACTGAGCAACTTACAAAGCTACCTGGATCCTCACAGGTTAACCTGCTTCATCAATATCTGTGCCCGATCTTATTCTCCCTGCCCCCACCCCCTTATCAAACTGGAGTGAAAAGAGATCCTGGAAAACTTCAGGGACTTTCCAAAGTAACACTGTTTACCCTGAGTAACTGTCCCACATTCCATCCTAAAATGCTTGTTCTCCCCTACTCAGCAATGTTCGCTCATCAGTCTATAAAGCTAAAGGAAAACTGAACAGACAGTGAACTTTCCATGTTAGTTCAGGAAGAAGAGAGTGGGCTGGAGAGGGAGCTAGTTATTTCTGAGTCCCTGCTACGTGCCAAGCACCATACTGTCTCAGGATTTGGGCAATGCTTTCAGGTAAGGATTTATAACCCATTTTTCAGATGGGGAAGCAAGCTCACAAAGAGGAGGTGAATCTCCTGGTAGTGTGCTGGCATGCTGGTGTCAGGGAGCTGGATTCTAGTGTGTGCTGATGTGATGTGTTTACTTCCACTGTGGACACACTCCAGCCACCCAGAGTTTAACAACTAGCTCACAAAGTTCCTGAATGCTTGTCACTTGACTTTTGCAAGCCCATGAGTGCTGACTCCAGGTCACCCCCTGCACCTGCTCAGGAACAAGCTCGTGGTTCAGTTTTCTTTCTGTCTTCTCTCACCTCCCACCAGATAAAAACACCACTGAAGGCTTCCCTGGGGACTCAGTGCTAAAGAATCTGCCTGCTGATGCAGGAGACAAGGGTTCAATTTCTGGTCGGGGAAGGTCCCACACACCACAGAGCAACTAAGCCTGTTAAGCCTGTGCGCCACAACTACTGAGCCTGTGTTCTAGAGCCCAGGAGCGGAGAACTACTGAGTCCATATGCTGCAGCTACTGAAGTCTGTGCACCCTAGAGCCTGTGTTCTGCAACAAAAGAAGCCTGCACATCACAACTAGAGAGCAGCCCCTGTTGGCTGCAAATAGAGAAAGCCTGCGTGCAGCAATGAAGAACCAGCACAGCCAAACATAAATAAATATTTAATCGCAAAAATGTAAAAAAAACCCTGAAATATTGGGTTGGCCAAAAAGTTCATGTGAGTTTTCCCATGTTACAGAAAAACCTGAACGAACTTTTGGTCAACCTGATATTAAGCTCCTGGAGGTTGACGCTTTGTCAGGGCAGAGCGTTGCTGGAGGGTAATTCTCAGTAAATATTTGTTGTGATTGGAATTTTCAAGGGCAGCCCAGGAGGTGCCAGATCGCCTCCCCAAGAGGCTAAATGAGGGAGCCACAAAGGCAAACACAGGAGGCACTGGGGAGCTCCCCTGCTGATGGCCAACCAGGCATGACCCCGTGGAAACGGCCCTCCTCGCGCCAATGTGGCTGAGCAGGAAAGTAAGCAAACCAGGGCGACGCCAGCTTGGTGGGGGATTTGCGGGCACACGCCTGGCCTCTCTGCCCTCCCGGCTCCTGCTGCTTCTGAGCTGTTGCCCAGCAGATGGATTTGTGGACTTAGGATCTGTCTGACAGGTGCTCGAGGCATACCTGGATCCTTCTCACCTGCCCCAGTGCTCCAGAGAGAAAGAACTACGTGAGACCAGAGCTGAGCAGGATTTTGGAGAGGACCCATATCTTGACTTCTAAGTCAAAAAGAGAAAACTAAATATCAGATATCAACATGTATATGTGGAATCTAGAAAAATGGTACTGATGAACCTATCTACAGGGCAGCAATAGAGATGCAGATGTAGAGAACGGACTTGTGGATGCAGCAGGAGAAGGAGAGGGTGGGATGAACTGACAGAGTAGCACTGACATATACACACTACTTTGTGCAAAAATAGACAGCTAGTGGGAAGATGCTGCATAGGACAGGGAGCTTATCTCGGTGCTCCGTGATGACCTAGAGGGGTGGAATAGAGGGCTGGGGGGGAGGTTTAAGAGGGAGGGGATATATGTATACATGGGGCTTCCCTGGTGGCTCAGATGATAAAGAATCTGCAGGAGACTGGGGTTTGATCCCTGTATCAGGAAGATCCCCTGGAGAAGGAAATGGCAACCCACTCCAGTATTCTTGCCTGGAGAATTCCATGGACAGAAGAGCCTGCTGGGCTACAGTCCATGGAGTCACAAAGAGTAGGACATGACTGAACAACTAACACTTCACAAAGCTGATTCACAATGTAGGATAGCAGAAGTGAACACAACACTGTAAAGCAATTATCCTCCAATTAAAGCTAAATTTCAAAAAATCAACAATCACCCATTATAGGTTTTGTAGTAGGCAGAGTGGAATAGTGATGTGTTAGACAAAATTAGTCCTTGACCTCATGGAGTTTGCTGTGTGGTAGGAAAGAAAGAAGAAAGAAGCATACTATCAAAATACTTCTGATGACTGCTAACCAAAGGGGAGAAAGGAAGGAGGCAGCTAATTCAATCTATTTATAGCATCCAGGAGGACTTCCTGGAGGAAGTGATGTTCAAGGTAAAGTCAGTCTTACTGAGGCCAAAAGAAGGACAGGAAATGCCTACTGTGTTATATCATCTAATTCTGTGTATCTAGCCCCTTGCCTTTCTTTACCAGATAATGAAAAGTCTATTTTCTTATCTTTTGCTATATAACAAACTACCCACAATTAAGAGCCATCAAATAACACCATCTTGTTACATCTCATGATTATGTGGGTCAAGGATTTGAGCGGGGCTCAGCTATGTGGTTTTTGGGCCCTGTGTGGTGTCAGTGGATATAACTCAGGGTTAATCAGCTGGAGGATGGGCTGGTCTGGAGAGTCTAAGTCTCTTATCTGTGACTGGTGATTTAGCAGGGATGAATGGAAAGCTATGTTCATCTGGAATTGTTGATTGAATGCCTGGTCGTGGCCTCTCCACATGAAAGCCTCAGGGAAGTCTGATGTCAGGCACAGTGGCTCAGAACTTCCAAAAATAGTATCACAAGATTCAGGGAGGGAGGCATCCAAATTCTTGAGACTTGAGCCTAAAATCTGGCATAGTACCTCTCCTTCTTTAAGTATATATTGGTCATGTGACATATGGCATCTTAGTTCCCTGACCAGGGATCAAACCTGCACCTCCTGCATTGGAAGCATGGAGTCTTAACCACTGGACCACCAAGGAAGTCCTCTAGCCCACTGTATTTGATCTATAGACAATTATAGAGCCTTCACAGAATCAATGGGAGGAAACAGGGATTCCATCTCTCCAGGGGAAAAAACGTTAAAGAATTTGAAGACAATATTTTAAAATAACAAGACACACAAGAAGTTGCAAAATAGTACAGTGGGTTCCTTGACAGGTTACCCAGCTCCCCCCAGGGATAACGACATGACCAGAGTATATTGTCAAGACCAGGAAATTGACTGCTTGACTGTGGTGTTTATTAATTCAGGTACAGACCTTATTCAGATTTCACCAGTGTGTGTACTCCTGTGTGTGGGCATCTGTGTGTGTGTGTGTGTGTGTGTGTGTGTGTTGTGTGTATAATTTCATGAAATATTAACACAGGTATGCAGTTGGGTAACCATCATCAAACTATGGAACTGTCCCATGTCTACAAAGAGATTCCCTCCCTTGGGTAACTTTGATCCACTGCAAGTTCAAACACTGAGATCAGTGTGATATTTCTCAGCATGAAGTCCAACTCTGCTATTTAAAAACTCAGTGACACCAACACGGATCCTCAGTTTCTTTAGCTGTAAAACTGATCAACAATACTAAACCAAAGGTTTGTCTTTGTGGTGGGAATTCAGTGAGAGAATTCAATAGAAATCAGAAAACCCAAGTCATATATTTGACTTCAAATCCAAACTTCTTGGTTCCTCATCTTTGCAAACATGGAGGAATGACCTTCAGCTCATTTCAGTTCAGTTCATCAGTAAAATCATAATAAAATAGCACCACACATTGTAAGTATGTTGATGATTATGGGAGACCATGTGTATAAAACTGTCAGCCCATCGAATGCCAAAGAGAACGCCTAAGGTTCTCTGCCTGTCCTTCCTCTGTATTTTTCAACTTATTTATAATTCTGGCATCTTAAGAAGAGTTTGTATATTTACATACCATGCTGTGTGGTAAACTGGTTTTGGTTTGTTGTGTAATAAGTTAGATCAATCCCTTTACCGATGTTTAGCAGGATACTGTCTAAAAGAATACATTTAAAAAATAACTCAAAGTCAAACCATCCTTCTCCCATTGCTCTGAATAATTACAGACCATGAAAAATAACAGTCCCCAAAAGGTCTATGGGCTTCCCTGGCGGCTCAGATGGTAAAGAAAACCCATACAATCCAGCAGTCACTTCCTATTTCCACCTTCTGTCTCTAAGGATTTATCTATTCTGGAAATTTCTTATAAATGTAAATTTCTTATACTTTGTGTGGGGCTTCCTAGGTGGCTCAAGGGTAAAGAATCTGCCTGCCAACACAAGAGACGTGGGTCTCATCCCTGGGTTGAGACGATCCCCTGGAGAAGAAAACAGCAACCCACTCCAGCATTCTTACCTGGGAAATCCCATGGACAGAGGAGCCTGGAGGGCTACAGTCCATGGGGTTGCAAAGAGTTGGACATGACTGAGCAATCAATGCAAAAGGGTCATAACTTGACTTAAGAAAACCCAATGTGAAAAATCGTACCATCCAATTTCCACCCATCTTTAATGAAGATGCTTTATTTGGATCTGGGTTCTGAGTACCCAAATCTCTCACTTACCTGCAATGTCACCTAAGGAAATATGAAAATGGAAGTGAAAGTGAAAGCCACTCAGTTATGATTGACTCTTTGTGACCCCATGGGCTATACAGTCCATGGAATTCCCCAGGCCAGAATACTGGAGTGGGCAGCCATTCCCTTCTCCAGGGGATCTTCCCAACCCAGGGATCAAACCCAGGTCTCCTGCATTGCAGACAGATTCTTCACCAGCTGAGCCACCAGGGAACCCCATGAAAATGGAAAGCAAAATCAATTTTCCTCCCAAGACAAAAGAATTATGATTCTTTCTCTTGATATTGGTCTATTTTCGTACTTGAGACCTCCTTTTCAGTTCCTGACATTTCCCATCTCCTCTCGGGTCATTTTCAGCCTGAATTCATTTCTGAAATGGAGAATCACTGGATCTGGAATCAAAACAGAAACTCACCAAGATCACAAACCATGTGTCTCGGGGCTGAAAAGTCTCGGGTCTGTTCCTTTCTCTCGCCCACAGTCGGCTGCCTCATTCTCTTACACAACCCCGTCCCTACCACACTCCATCTGTGTGTTCCTGGCGACATGCAGACTCAGAAACATGGCATTTGTATGGCTTTACTTAGAGAAGATGTAAACTGAAACAGCCCTGTTGCATGACTTAAAAAAAAAAAAAAACAGCTTCTGAGAGTCTGCAATGTACCCAGGCGACACTGGATAGAAATTAAATTATGACCATTTTGAAGGAAACATGAGCATTCTTTTGTTCGTCTATCCTTGCTCCTCAGCTGGGTGAAACCTCTGGCCCCTTTCCGAGAACATCAAGAACTTCTCTTTGTATGTATTTCCTGGAGAAAACACACAGGTGTCTGTTTTCCCTCAGCCTAGAAACAGCATCAAGTGACAGTGAGAAACCCCATGTGCACCCTGAATCCAACCCCCAGCATCAGTAGCTGGGGACACTGGTTCTGCTTTTGCACATTTGCTCACAATCAGGGCCATCTCTATTTTATTTTTTTAAAAGGAAACAACTATTCTGATGCTTTCTCGGAGGACTCTTGGAGAGATGGATCAATGCACTAAGATGTCTAAACTATGCAACTCAAACTTACACACATGCATAAATCTCCCATTGTTGTTAAGTTGCTGAGGTGTCTGACTCTTTGTGACCCTGTGGACTGTAGCCTGCCAGGCTCCTCTGTCCATGGGATTTCCCAGGCAAGAATACTGGAGTGTGTTGCCATTTGCTTCTCCAGGCATAAACTTCCTGAGGCTCCTGTTTGAATGCAGATTCTGACTCAGTAGGGTCTCTAAGTGGGCTCTTTGATTCTACATTTTATGTGCTGGTTTACTGAGATGACACTGCGTCTGTTGGTCTGAGGACCACAGTGAATCGCAAGATTCTAGAGCGGTTCAATGAGGAAACACTGGGAGAAAACATTGAGGTCCCTTACACATCTAATTTTCTCATTAGAAATACTTATCTCCTAAATGTCAAAGAAATTGGAAGAATGTCAAAGTATTGGAAGAAAAGTTTTAGAATCCACTGTAGCCAATGGATTAGGCTCTGACTAATTAGCCTAAATCAGATGTTTAAGCTCTGACTGTCCCAGAGTGAGCGACTCGGTTGCACCCAGTCTAGTCCACAGAGTTCTGAAGGCATGAACCATTTGCAGAAAGAGGCAGAGCCAGGCAGAAAGCCAAAGGTTGTCCTGTTATGTATTAGCTCTCCTGTGGCAGCTGTAACAAATTACCACAAACTCATTAACTTAACACAATTTCCTTGTCTTATCAATCTGGAAGTCACAAGTCTGAAAATGGGCTTCACCGGGCTAAAAATCAAGACGTCAGAAGAGGTATGTGGAACGTCCCTGCCGATCCAATTGTTAAGACACGGTGCTTCCGCAGTAGGTGCTGCAGATTCAGTTCCTGGCTGGGGAACTAAGATCCTCCACGCTGCGCAGCACAGCCTGAACAAGAAGAAGAGCCATGTCCCTTCTGAAGGACCTGGGGGAGAACCCATCGTTTTGGCTTTTTCAGCTTCTTGAGGCCTCCAGCGTTCCTTAGCTGACGACTCTATCCTCTGTCTTCAAAGCCAGCCATGTAGTTGTTAAAGAGGGGGATCTTCAAATCCTCTATTGTCATCCCATCTCCTTCTCCAACTCTCTCTGGGTTGTGCCAGAGTCTCCCCATCTCAAAACAGTCACATCTATGAAGGCCATGTAAGGTAACATGGTAACGTGTATCACTGAACTAGGATGCGGACTTACTTGGGAGTCATTATTCTACCTACTACATCTTACATCTACTCATAAATCTAGGTGGGATCATCTCACGCTGGACAGAACAGAGGAGCAGGCAGGTTTTCCAGTAAGTGGTCTTAAGACTTTGATCTCAGAGATGCTGAGAAATATCTTTCTCCAAAGCAACAAACTCCCTCATAGGAACAAAGGTACAACTTCCTTTGTTCAAGTTGTATGGTCGATTATCTATACTTTCCAAAGATAACCGTGAAAACAACTCCCATCCCCAAATCAAGCATACTCCAATATAAAATAAAAGGTTTAAAAATAAATAAAACAGTTGATTTATGCCACTAAATTTGGGGATGCTTTGTTACCCAGCAATGATAACCGGAACAAAGACATCTCATTAAAATACAAGTGGATGCTTTTATGAGGAATACATTCAGTGGTCAAGACTGAAGAACATTTATTCCCTTATTCATTCATTCATTCATTCACTCACTTCTATACTCATTCATTAACACACACATGCTTTAATAATTTATTCAAGTATTTATTACAAAATGTACCGAGTTCTTACTATATGCTAAGAACTAGAACTGCAGAAGTAAATAAGACTACCCTCCAGAGGTTTGTTTTGAAATGGGAATTCATTCATTTATTTAATCAATGTTTACTGAGTGAAGTGCTATGCTCGCCAAGTCTCTTCAGTTGTGTCCAACTTTTTGCAATCCTATGTATCGTAGCTTGTCAGGTTCCTCTGTCCATGGGATTCTCCAAGCAAGAATACTGGAGTGGGTTACCATTTCCTCCTCCAGGGGATCTTCCTGACCCAGGGATTGAACCCATGTCTCTTGCATCTCCTGCATTGGCAGGCAGGTTCCTTACCACTAGCACCACCTGGGAAGTCCCCAGTGACAGGGAAGTGATAAGTATGATTTTCTAGACCAGAGGTCAGCACACTACAGCCCACAGACCAAATCCAACCCTCTACCTGTTTTATCTGAACACACCCACACCTGTTTGTCTTCATACTATCAATGGAGGAGGAGACAGCTCCGAGCCCCGAGTCACAGTTCTATCAGGTTATGCAGAGGAACTGAGCTGAAATGTGAAAGTAGGAATTTCACAAAAAGAGGCTTTCAGAAAACTCTCATGAAGCTGAGGAAGGTTCAGTCCCCTTAAGAGCATTTGGAGCACCAAGTGAGGTTGTATGGTACAAAGTAAGGTCAAGACTACAAACCTAGGATGCAGGACAGGGATACATTTTAAGAAGGCGAGGGACAAGCTAGGGCATGGGTCCCTTCTAAGGGTAACGATTCTCTCAGGTTCCACATCACTGTGGGAATAAACTTAATGAGAGGTTCCTACAAGAATGAGTCAAGGACATAAAAAAGAACCAAACTGGGTCATGTGTAGTGATGTGGACAAACCTAGAGTATATCCCATAGAGTGAAGTAAGACAGAAAGAGAAAAACAAATATCATATATTAATGCATATATGTGGAATCTAGAAAAATGGTACTGATGAACCTACTTGCAGGACAGAAATAGGCATGCAGACGTACAGAATGGACTTGGGGACACAGCGGGGAAAGGAGGGTGGGATGAACTGAGAGGGTAGCACTGTCACACACACACGGCCGTGTGTAAAACAGGCGGTAAGTGGGAAGCCGCTGTGTAACACATGGACCTCTGCTCAGGGCTCTGGGATGGCTTAGGACTCTGTGACAGCCGAGATGGGGGGGGAAGGGAGATCTGGGGGAGGGAGGCTCAAGAGGGGTGGGGTAATATGTATGCTTATGGCTGATTCACAATGCAGTATAGCAGAAATTAACACAACCTTGTAAAGCAATTATACTCCAGTGGGGGGGGGGGGGGGGGGGAGATGGAGACAAGGAGCTGGACCCTAAAGGAAATCAGTCCTGAATATTCATTGGAAGGACTGATGCTGAAGCTGAAACTCCAATACTTTGGCCACCTGATGCGAAGAGCTGACTCATTGGAAAAGATCCTGACTCATTTGGGAAAGATTGAAGGCAGGAGAAGGAGACGACAGAGTATGAGATGGTTGGATGGCATCACTGACTCAATGGACATGAGTTTGAGTAAACTCTGGGAGTTGGTGATCAACAGGGAGGCCTGGTGTGCTGCAGTCCATGGGGTCGCAAAGAGTTGGACACGACTGAGCGACTGAACTGAACTGAACTGATATGCCTAATAAAGATGATTTGTTCTAACTAAGTTATCTTATATAATAGGATATTCATGCAAGATAATTCAAGCATAGGTTTTATTTGATTTTATTTTAAATTAAAAACTTTGGAAATAGAAACTTAAAAGAGATGATTATTAAAATTGTTTTCATTGTCACAACACTGAATTTTAACTGTAAATCTTATACCTTTTCTCCACCTCCCTCCACTTTTTTATTCATGTATTTTTTGTGTTAAGAACATTAACATATGGACTAACATCCTGGAAAATTTTTAAGTATACAATACAGCATTTTAAACTACATACACTGTAATATATAGGTCTCCAGGACTTATTCAACTTGCAAAATAGAAACTTTGGACCCTTTGATCAACACTACCCTGTTGACCTCTCCACCCAGCCACAGGTGACCACCATCCTAACTCCCTGCTTCCATAAATTTGACTATTTTAGATTGCTGATGTGAGTAATGTAGTATTTGTGTTTCTGTATCTGGCTTTTTCATTTAGCATAATGTCCACAAGGATCATTCATGTTGTCACAAATGGGATTATTTCCATTTTTCAAATGCTTAATAATGTTCCACTGTGTGTTAATACCACCATTTCTTTATCCCTTCATCCATCAATGGACATTTAAGTTGCTTCCACATCTTGTCTATTGTGAATGAAGCTGTAACGAACTTTGAAATGTAGATATCTCTTTGAGATCCTGGTTTCAATGTCTTTGGTTATATTCCCAGAAGTGAGACTGCTTGTTCATGTGGTAGCTATATTATAAATTTTTGAGAAACCTCTGTACTGTTTTCCATGGTGAGTGCACCAATTTACATTCCTGCTAACAATGTTCAAGGGTTCCCTTTTCCCAACATCCTCAAACACTTGTTATCATCATCTTCTTTTTGTTTGATAATAGCCATCCTAACAGGTATCAGATGTTATCGCTTTGTGATTTTGATTTGTATTTCCTTAATGATTGGTGGTGCTGAGCGTCTTTTCATGTACCTATCGGCCATTTATGTATATTTTTTGGAGAACTATCCCTTCACTTCCTTTGTCCATTTTAAAAATTATTTGTTTTATTGTCATGGCATTGTAGGAGTTTTATATATTCTGGCTATTAACTCTTTATCAGATAAATGATATGCAAATATTTTCTTCCATTATGTAGGCTGCCTTTGATTTTTTGTTTCCTTTGCTATGTGAGAAGGTTTTTAATTTGATATAATCCCACTTGTCTATTTTTCCCTTTTTCTGGCCTGTGCTTTTGGCATTATATCCAAGAAAGCATTGCAAAGACCAATATCAAGAAGCTTTTCCCCTGTGTTTTCTTCTAGGAATTGTTATAGTTTCTAGCAATTTCACTCTTAGGTATATACCTAACAGATATGAATGTACCAAGAGACAGGGAGAAGAATATTCATAGTGACACTAGTTACAGTAACCCCAAACTCAAATGCTCATCAACAGTGGAATCAATTAATTAGTCATGATATAGTCCACAATTCAGCAATAAACAAACAGCTTCACAGCCAGCAGAAAAGAAGCTCACAGGCAAATTCAAGTAAAAGAAACCAGCTACAGGAGAATGTGTTGTAGTTGTTTAGTTACTAAGTCACATCCGACTCTTTAGCAACCCCATGGACTGTAGCCCGCCAGGCTCTCTGTCCCTGGGATTTCCCAGGCAAGAATACGGAGTGAGTTGCCATTTCCTTCTCCAGGGGATCTCCCCAACACAGAGACCAAACCCACATCTCCAGCACTGGCAGGTGGGTTCTTTACCACTGAGCCACCTGGGAAGCCCATGTAAGAGAACAGTTTCATTTATATAAAGTCCAAAAAAAGGCTAACTCATCTTTGGTGTTAAAAGTAAAGATAGGAGTCACAGGACTTGCCCTAGTGGTCAGTGGCTGCTAAGACCCTGCACTCCCAATGCAAGGGGCCCAGGCTCGTTCCCTGGTCAGGGAACTAGATCCCACTAAGAGTTCAGATGCCACAACTAAGACCCAGAGCAACCAAATAAATGAATAAATATTTTTTAAAAGATAGGGGTCACTTTGGGAGAAGGGGTAAACAATGCTGATTGGAAGGGCCCAGAAGGGAGATAGCTTAGGGACCTGGAAATATTCTATTTCTTGACTTGGGCGTGGTTGGTTG
This sequence comes from Odocoileus virginianus, assembly GCF_023699985.2. NCBI lineage: Eukaryota > Metazoa > Chordata > Mammalia > Artiodactyla > Cervidae > Odocoileus > Odocoileus virginianus. The sequence goes on along the minus strand of NC_069685.1, from coordinate 55,509,115 downwards.
GATAGGTGTTTACCTTTTGATTTCATTGAGCTGTTTGTTTCAATGTTGTGGATTTTTTTTTTCTCTTACAGATATCCTATAATTCATAAAAAGGTTTTAAAAAAATCAGAAGCTCCCCCCCCCCCCCATCCTCGCCAATCCTTGCTGCCCTGGGACTTCACAGGCAACGCCCTCTTCACAGCCCAAGCGCGGGGCACTGTTTGCCTTCACCCTGGGAGGGTGGGTGCCCCATCTCCAGACCTCCCTCGTGGGGCTCAGCCACTCCCATACCTCCGGTTGGCCTCAGGCCAGCTTCCTCTACTTCTGGGGTCCTTTGTGCTTCTCGGGTGGAAGTGTTCTTCCCGCAAGCTCCCACCCCTCACTCAGAGGCCTGGGGGGTCTGCGTTTTGTTTCCTCAGCGACACCCTTCCCTGTGGGCTACTTCAAACGGATCCTGTGGAGGACAGAGACATGAGAGAGTATTAAAAATGTCAGCGGCCGATGCTGAGATACACAGCTGGGTAAACAGAACCGGTGGAGATGTTTTTATTAGTGGCTTTATGGTTATAGTCACTTAAGTTATGGATTGAGGGTGGGGGGTGGGTCCGGGGACAAGGCCTTAGGGTCTTCCATCCGCTTCCAGGCCTGCTCAGACCAAAGCATCCAGGGTCCTCAGATGTGAGGGGGTGGGGTCCTTCAGTTTTGGGGCACTTGCGTCACTTTAGATGCTGGAGAAGGAAAGGGCAGCCCACCCCAGTATTCTTGCCTGGAAAACCCCATGGACAGAGGAGCCTTGTGGGCTACAGTCCATGGAGTCTCAAGAATCAGACAGGCCTTAGCCACTAAACAACATCACTTTAGAAAACGTATTATCCCCTTACAAAGAAGTTTCCCTGCCAGTGATGAAAGCTTTTTTGTCCCTTTCTCTGATTTCTCCAAAAAGCTTCACTCTGGAAGAATGGATATCAGATTGTTTCTCTGGCAAAACATGACTGGTTTTCAAATGGGAAGTAGGAAAGTGGTGTGTAGAGGATGAAAATTGTCTGGTCAAGTGTCCTAGTCAAGGTCCTCACAAGAACCAGAGATGAGTGTCATTTCTATAATTAAAATTTCCAGGAATTTCTCTGGTGGTCCAGTGGTTAAAACTTGGCCTTCCAATGCAGGGGTGCAGGGTTTGCTCCCTGGTTGGAGAGCTAAGATCCCACATGCCTCATGGCCAAAAAACCAAAATATAAAACAGAAGTAATTTGTAATAAATTCAATAGCGACTTAAAAAATGGTCCACATTAAAAAAAAAAAAAAAAACCTTTAAAGAATTTTAAAAAAATGTCTAGAGTGATCATTGCAGGATCACTCATTCTATGAATCAGAAAGAGAGTTTAACAATTTGTTAGCTACATGACTTTGGGGGAAATTATTTAAGCTTCCATCCCTTCATCTCTGAAACATAAATAAAATAGCATCTGCTTCACAGCATTGTTGTCAGTGATCAAGAAAAAGTCACACACACACACATACACATATGCAAAGTCCCAGGTGGTCCAGTAGTAAAGGATCCGCCTGCCAATGCAGGAGACATGGGTTTCATCCTTGTGTTGGAAAGATTCCCTAGAGAAGAAAATGGCAACCCATTTCAGTATTCTTGCCTGGGAAATCCCACGGACAGAGGAGCCTGGCAGGCTATAACCCATGAGGTCATAAAAGGGTCAGACATGTCTTTGAGACTAAACAACAACAATACATATATGTATATATGTGTATATATTGGCAGGTGGATCCTTTACCACTGGGCCACCTGAGAACTTTGCATCATATTTTATATGTAGAATCTTTAAAAAAAAAAAAAGTCAAAATAGAAACAAAGAGTAGAAAAATGGTTGTCAGGGGCTGAGTGGTTGGGGAAATAGGGAGATACTGGTAAAAAGGTACAAACTTTCCATTATAAGATACATAAGCTCTGAAGATCTAATATATGAAATGGTGACTATAACTGATAACACTGTATTAAATAATTGAATTTGCTAAGAGAGCAGAGCTTAAATGTTCTCACCAAAAAAAAAAAAAAAAAAAGAGAGAGAGAGAAAAAGAAAGAAACTGGGAAAGATAGTATATAAGGTGATAGATGTGTTAAATCAATGGAGGGGGCCGATTCTTTCACAATGTATACATATATCAAGTCATCACCTTTTCGACTTTAAATATCTTACCATTTTATTAGTCAGTTATACTTCAACAAAGCTTGAAAAATAATATATCTTCTTAGAAGACATAACACTGGAGTGTTGCCCCAAAAGGGTATAATAATACTGATAGTTCAGGGTATTCTAATTATTATCACAACTTAACAATCTACCTCAGACATAATGGCATAAAATAACAATCATCTCATTATGTTTATGCATTCTGTGAGCCAAGAATCTGGACAGGGGACAGAGGAGATAACTGGTCTCTGCTTCACTGTCTAGAGTCAGCTGGGAAGACTCGAATAACTGGGACTAGAGAATCTGCTTCGATGTGGCTGGTATCTTGGTAGGGATGGCTGGAAGGCTGGGTTCAGACACGACTGGTATCCAAAGTGCCTATCAGTGACGGATCCAATATGGCGGCCCCAGCATAGTTAGACATCTTTCCCAGTGGCTAGTCTTCCAGTGAAGAATGAACAAGTTGCTTTGCCTCCTAGCCCCAGAAATCACCTATGGTCACTTCTGCCACTTTCTATTGGTCAAAGAAGTCACAAGTCCACCCAGATTCCATAGGAAGGGTCTAAGACCTCATTCTCCCATGCGAAGAGTATCAAAATATTTGTGGCACACCCTATCTTTTCTTGCTAAACTACAGGTTTACTCTGGGCCAGGTCCGAGCTAAGTTCTTACTGCCATGCTCTCATTTGATCTTCACCATAAGCCAGTGAAGTAAGCATTGTGTGCATGTGTGCGTGCTAAGTTGCTTCAGTTATTTCTGACTCTTAGTGACTCTATAGATTGCGGCCCACCAGGCTCCTCTGGCCATGGGCAAGAATGCTCCAGGCAAGAGCACTGGAGTGGGTTTCCATGCCCTCCTCCAGGGGATCTTCCCAACCCAGGAATGGAACATGCATCTCCTGCTGCTCCTGCCCTGCAGGTGGATTCTCTACCGCTGAGCCACCAGAGGAGCCCTGAAGTAAGCATTACCATCTTCATTTTTGTAATATGTAGATAAGAAAAGTGAGGTGTCAAGAAGTGGTTTCTGGCCCAAGGGCAAATAGCTAGTCATTTGAACCCATATCTATCTGAACCATGTTATTTGCTCTTGAAGTCAATGTTTTCATTAACCTCATAAATATTGAATATGTGTGTGTGTGTGTGTGTGTGTGTGTTCTCAGTCATGTCCAACTCTTTACAACCCATGGACTGGAGCCTGCCAGGCTGCTCTGTCCATGGAATTTTCTAAGCAAGAATACTGGAGTGGGTTGCCATTTCCTACTCCAGGGGATCTTCCTGACTTAGGAATCGAACTTAAGTCTCTTGCATCTCCCACACTGGCAACCAGATTCTTTACTAACTGCTTCACCTAGGAAACCCATATAAATATTGAATCCTCTCCCTTAAATAAAGAAATAAATAGGATGATAGATAGATGGATGGATAGGATGGATAGATAGATGATAGATAGATAGATAGATAGATAGATAGACAGACAGAGATGCAAACTCTAAGTTGAACAAAGAGTTGAAGCTCAGATTCCTATGGGACTGGAGGACCTCTGCAAACTTGACTCAACATTAGACTTCTGAGCAGGAGAGAATTCTTGGGAACCTAAAAGAACACAAATACCCCTGAGCTAGCCACCTAAGAACACTGAGAAAAGCCTCCTAGGTGGTGTCTACAAGATGCTAAACATCTGGCTACTTCCAAATATTTGGATGATGGACTACCATATTTTGTCCAACTTTTCTTCCATTTGTTTGATAAACACAGCTGGCTTGCAAGTTAGTAGTGGAATCTAAATGCCAGGAGAGCCCTCAGAGATTTTCTCATCCAAATCCCCTCTTTATACAAATGCAGGGAAATATATACCCTGGAGAAAACAAGGGGCTTCAGCAAAGTTGACCACCAAGTGGCTTTGGCATCTTTAATTCCAACATGACTTGAATAGAATCCATCTTGATTTAAGTAAGATGTACCTTTGGATCCAAGAATCTACCTTCAGGAAAAATCATACACAGACTTTGACAGCTCAGGTTGTCGTGCAGAGGAACTGGAAATAACCGAGGTGTCCAGCTCTAGGGGAGTGATACTGAAAATGTGGGGAGTGCACACTTTGCACTAGTTAGAAATAAATAAACATAAAAAATATTTTCACACATTTTAATATATTCATATAGCAACATGGGGAATTTTAAAAATAGGATGTTAAGTAACAAAGTAAGTAACAAACTAAAATTGGTAACTTACTGATTTTATGTTAAATAAGTGGGTGAAAAAACTCATGATATGCTTTTAAAGGAAAAATATTTAAGGACGTATTTTAAAGTTTTTGCTTTATATTGGAATATAGCCAATTAACAATGTTGTGATAGTATCAAGTGGACAGCAAAAGGACTCAGCCACACACATACATGTATCCATTCTCCCCCAAGGGGCTTCCCTCGTGGCTCAAATGGTAAAGAATTCACTTGCAATGCATGAGATCTGGGTTCAATCCCTGGGTCAGGAAGACCCCCTGGAGTAGGAAATGTCAAACCACTCCAGTATTCTTGCTGGGAAACCCCATGGACAGAGGAGCCTGGCGGGCTACAGTCCATGGTGTCGCAAAGAGTCGGACAAGACTGCCAAACTAATGCAATTCTCCCCCAAACTTCCTTCCCACCCAGGCTGCCACATAATATTGAGCAGAGTTCCCTGTGCTTTAAGAGTAGGACCTTGTTGGTTTAAGGATGTATTTTAGACATATGAAAGTGAATACCTTTAGAAACCTTTAGTGGAAGAGGGAGACAAAAGTGGGGGTTGGAATAAAGATGGAAAATATAAGGCATACAATAAAAAAAAAAAAAAACGACACATTACAATGCAACGTCCTGGGGCGAGGGCATGTTTTGCATGCACTAAGTTGGTAATATGTCATCAAGGAAAGAACACGATCACCTCTACTCTGCGGATGAGGTAAAAAGAAGGCCCGCCTCTGTTTCAGCCCAGTGACGTCATGGGAAATGCCAGGAATTCTTTGGCTGCATACAACACTCAAGCTCTTAGCTAAAGGTCCACTGAGTGAGGTTGAAGGGTGAAAGGAGCATGTCCTGTAAAAATCCTGTTTTCATCAGCAATAACGGGCGTAAGCCCCATGTGAAATATGGCCCCGGTTTCACCTTGCAGGACTCCAGGAACCTGGTTTCCCATCATATGGCCGGGGGATTTACATCTCAGCAGGCGATCACACTGTGGTCAGCTTGGGAGATCACCTTTCGGAAACAACGGATGAATTTCCATCTTCCCAAAGTGGAGGACTTTCTTCAGTCATCCGACACGCTTTCTGGACGGTCCCATTCACCACCAATATCACAGATGGGAAAAAAGTGTCCCTTCCACTTCTAGAACTGGTTATGTTTTGTAATGTGCATGCTAAGTTGCTTCAGTCCTGTCTGATTCTTCACAACCCTATGGACTTAGCCTGCCAGGCTCCTCTGTCCATGGGATTCTCCAGGCAAGAATACTGGAGTGAGTGGCCATGTCCTCCTCCAGGGGATCTTCCTGACCCAGGGATCGAACTCGTGTCTCTTAGATCTGCACTGGCAGGCAAGTTCTTTACCGCTAGTACCACCTGGGAAGCCCATAATTGAAACACAGAAGTGCACATTTATCTTCCACTATTGGATGTAGGGCCTTTGCCTTTTCCTTAGATATATGTTCATCAGTTGGAGCCATGCATCATCTTTTTCTGCTTTGTAAAGTGCTCTCAAAATCATCACACAAGATGTGGGCAGATTAGGAATTATTATCCTTGCAGAAAGCAAATGAAAGGGGGGACAGGGGCCATGTTCAGTGACGTACATCTGCGTGACTTTTGCATCCAATCCTACGTCTTTTTAATATATTCTTTCTCATTTAATATTTGTACTACTACTATTACTACGAATCATAATTTCATTGATCGATTTATGACTATGTGTCAAGTACTTTTCATAGAGGAGGTCCTTCTACACATGGCACAATTGTATCCATTTTGCAAGCAAGGAAACTTGGTACAGAGAGACCACTTAACCAGATGAGGTAACACAGCTAATATATGGCAGAGCTGACATCTGAATCTTGCTGATCAGTTCCAAAGTCTCCTCCAGTAACCATTGTACTTTGCTACCTAGGACCATAGATCCAATCCATCTTATACTATGTTCTTAAGACAGAAGCATCTCATTAATCCATTCTTGCATTCCTAAGAATGTACCGGGCACCGTTATGTCTCAGACATTGTGCTACGTCCTCTGGTCGGGGGGATACAAGCATGAGTAGCTAGGGAAACAATCAAGTTTCAAATTCTAAATTTGACACTATTTAAGCCCAGTTTCCCCAGAAAACAGGCTGTGACAAAGATGTATGTGTTGGTATTCTGATGGCCAAGTGTGGTCCCAGGGTGCAACTAAAGGATGGAGGGATGAAAGAGTGAGCCAATACAAGAAGGTGTCACCACTGAGTGGACCACCATGAGATGACACATGATATGGGGCTCAGGCCAGCCTGTCTTCAAGGAGGAAGAAGGAGGCTTTATCTGATGCTTGCATCTTCCAGTGATCAAAGGTCCACCCAAACTTGGCATTTAATTCCTGCCATGTTCCATGATGATGAGTTGATGATGAGCTAGTTCTTTGTTGTGTCCCATAATCTGACTTCTGAAGAAAAGACTAGGGCTAGAAGCAAGACGTCCACAGAGCGGGCCTGGGGTGAAGCCCTGTGCGTTGCAACCTGCATGAAATATGATCAGACCTTGCAAAGAGTGGGACACCAGGTAATAGCTGAAATCAAAGACAGAGGAAGCAAAGGGACTGGAAGTGTGCCCTGCAAGTCTCCTCATCAGCTGTTCACCAATTGAGCTCAGGAGCAAATGTTCAATGATGAAATAACTAGAGAAATAACTATGTTATTATATGAGCATGGTACCTGTCACAAAGGAATATATACTTCCAGATCTGCATATGGGCACAATAGGCAGTGTTTCCATGCATGCAGAGAACACACCAATTTTCATCAGGATCCTCTAAACCAAGAGTGGACAGGGTATGTTTTCCTTTACAAGTAAAGAACTGAAGCCGAGTGGTGAGGATGGTTTCTATGGTTACCCAGACAGAGAGTGATGGCTGGGATTCAAACTCAGATCTCCAGTCCCAGGGCTATTTTCCTGGTATCTGAGAAAACCTCAAATTCTTGCCCTATCCTATTTCAGGAAAAAACAGCTGGGTGGAGGGAAGAACAGCTGCCATCAGCCTCATAAAAGATGAGTTTCTTGCCCCCCACTGCTACAGAAAGAAGGGAACGAATCCGTTGGTTCTAACTGGAAATAAAGAAAATGTAGCTAAACCTTTGTGGGACAAGGAAAGCAGTTTCCCGATTTCAATCAGAAATATATTTAACCCATTCAGCTATTCATTATCAGTTACTGCTGGTTTGACCCTGGGTGAGTTACTTTTCTCCAGGGCTCAGTTTTCTTGTCTATAAAATGGCATTATAGCACCTAAATGATCGCCCCGAGAATAATAAAAATAATCAGCACGAAACACAGGAAAAGACACAAAAAATTAGCAATTATTATTACCATCTCTAGATTACTTCTATTAATATTACCTGTCACTGGACTGTTAGGAACAATCATACAAACAACTATGTTATATGAACAACTCACATCACGCCATCTTCCTTCTCAACTGTCTTCAGTGATTATATTCAAGTGTGGTGGCATTAGTGGTAAAGAACCTTCCTGCCAATGCAGGAGACAAAAGAAACACAAGTTTGATCCCTGGGTCAGGAAAATCTCCTGGAGGAAGGTATGGTAGCCCACTCCAGTATTCTCGCCTGGAGAATCCCATGGACAGAGGAGCCTGGCAGGCAACAGTCCACGGGGTCACAGAGAGTCAGACACAACTGAAGCAACCTAGCATGCACCCATGCATCCAGAATAAGATCTTTTCTCCCTCTTCTCTCATTTTCACGGCCTACCTGCTGTTCCCAGGATGCACACAACCATTCCCAGCTTCCGGGCTTCTTCTCTGGATACCCTTATTCTCATTCATTCATCGATTCATTCATTCAGATACACTTTAAGCCATCCCTGAGGCAGGATCACAGCCCAGCCACCGAGATATAACACTTAACAAGATAGGTGTCTGTCCTAAAGCATTTGCCCTCTTTGTTTAGGGCAGGCAATAGGGTGTGCCTTGAGAACCAATTCCAGTTCATTGTAGCTGGTTGGGGTGCTAGTATACCCCAGGTGAAGTGGATTCTAGAGATATAAGGCCACCTTCAGGCTCAGCTAAAATCTTCTCTGGTGGATTATGGATGTCCACCATGGGCAGAGGAGATGGATTTGGAACGATCTGCTTGCCCTTCCTCCCCAAGGGGAAGTTTGATACACACATAAAATCCCTCTCAAATTCTACCTTCCCAGTGAACTGCCTGGTTCTTTCCTCCATTTCATCCAGGTCTTTCTTCCAGTGTGCACAGAAAGGCCTTCCCTGACCACCTTGTCTGAAGCAGACCCATCACTCCCCACTCCCCTTGTCCTTACCCAACTGGACTGCCCATCTTAGTCTTGACGACTACTCAACACACTTGGTTTTATGTCTTTGCAACTTGAATGGAAACATCATGAGAGCAAGGTCTTTCCCTTGACTTCTTTAATACCAAAGTCCCCGGCACCCCAGAACAATGCTTGGCATGCAGGAGAAGCTCAATAAATACTTCTAAAGAGGGAAAAATAAGGAGGGTTTGGGAGGGAGAAAGGGAAGGAGGAGAATATCATTGAATCAGTACTCAAGTGAATGAATAAAGGATTGACATGCAGGTGGTACTATGATCTGTCTAGAGTCACCAATGTGAACATGTCCTCCAAACTGCTTGTTTTGTGTCTCTGTGCCAATAAGACCCTTGGTCCTTAGCCTCTAGGTCTTCTAACTCTGGGAACTACATCCAACCTATTTTTCATATTGCTGTCTAGACTCTAAAAAAAAATGGGACAGCTGCTTTGGCTTGCCTTCCAAATATGGAGCATTACAATAGAATAAAATGTAATAAGATAAAAAAATGATTTAAAAAAAGAAACGGTTGGTAACACCTAAGAGGTCAAAGGTCCCAAATCAGTCCCCTCCGAGTCTCCTATCAAGTCCACTCAACTTGCTCTGCTTGCAGGCTCCCCAACCCCCAGCCCCTCGGGATCCTTCTTCTCTGCCTTCCTCCCTGTATGGCCCTCCTCCGTCCCTCCTGCCCCCGTGTCTGCCCTGGCCTCCCGCCTCCCATGTTGGAGATTAAAAACAACAGCTAAGCTGGCATTTACTGGCTGTCACACACCTCTTTGAGTTTCTTCAGAACAAACAGACTCAGCCGACTTTTTGGTTTGTTTTCTTCCTTTTCCTAAGCTGCCAAGCTGTCCCTGGCATTGTGCAAGAGGTCACACTGAAGGACTGTCAACAGCTCCCTAATGTAGCTCCTACCCCAGAATGGGGGTCTGGGGTTTTATGGACCTCAACACACACACGCACACAAGATGTTTGTTTTCTCTGACAGGTCTGGCTTTTCCCCCCTGGGAGTGTGGAGGCTTGAAACACACAAGGCCCCCTTCCCTAATTGCACAGGAAAAACAGCTTGAATAAACGGAGATGTATCACCACCACCCCCCCCCACCCCCCCCCACCCCCCCAGCTGTATAATCCCTTCCCGGAGACCAGGAAGACAGAAACGCGTTTGAAGGATTTCTTTTTTACTTTGTTTCTAAATTTTCAAAGTTTCACAATAAAACATTCATCTAGTTTATGTAGTAAAAGAAAAGCCAAAAGTCCCAAACAAAACCTTTAGTTCTGCGCCCTAAAGTCAATAGTGATAGTTTGTCATTTTATCATACATCCATGTAATCATTCAGTAAATATTTATTGAATGTCTACTATATATCAGGCACATTTCTAGGTTTGGGTCTTCCCTGGTGGCTCGGTGGTAAAAAAAGTCCACCTGCCAGTGCAGAAAAGTCAGGTTCAATCCCTGGGTTGGGAAGATCCCCTGGAGGAGGGTATGGCTCCCCACTCCAGTATAATTGCCTGGAGAATCCCATGGACAGAGAAGCCTGGCGGGCTGCAGTCCACAGGGTCACAAAGGGTTGGATATGACTGAGCAACTAGTGCGAGCATGAGCGCTTCCAGGTTTGGGGAGTGCAGTGGTGAGGAAAAGCAGATCCTGGTTCTTCTAGAAAGCTTCTCTGTGCAGCCCAAAATGAAAGAAGGATCTGTGATAAACAGGAGAGAGAGGTGGGCACATCTGTGTGATCTCCTATGTCTTGCACAGAGTGATTCTTCTAGAAACACCATTCTGCGGCTTAATTTTCTATATTTGACACTATGTCTTGAACTCTTTTTCCTATCAGCCCATAAACTTGTACCCTTTGCATTTCAAATGTTGCACAGTGCCTTATTGTTCAGATGTACCAAAATGTACTTAAACAGTTCCCTGGAGTTGGATGTTTGGGTTGTTTCCAAGCTGATTTCTAGAAGTGAGATTGCTAGAAAAGGAAAGGAGTTGAAAACTTGACAGATATGCAAAAGGGGCTACAGATTTTGAAAAGTGGGAGCTTGGCCTCTTCCTTCAGTTTCACATACTCCGTCCATCTCACCTTAAAACTACAGGAACTTGTCCGGGGACACTCAGAGAGTTGGGACTTCACCAATATTTACTTGGCATAAAGCTACCCCAAACTTTAAGAGACCCTAATTTCCACTTTTCTTGCTGGTGGTAATTATCTAATTATATGTTGGTTTTGCCAGGAGACCCATGTGCTTCTGAGAAGCCAAAGTCTAATCTTTCCAGTGCCTAGAGTAGGACTAGAGACAGAGTGAGTACTCAGTGAAAGTCCATGGAAGGAATAATTAGTTCAAGAACAGAGGATAAAATGAATGAAGGGCTGAATGGATATTGGGTGGTTAGAGAGACACATGGGTAGGTGAGGGCATGAAAGGATTGAATGGATGGATAGATGAATAGATGGATGGGTGGATGGGTGGGTGGATGGATGGATGGGTGGGTGGGCGGGTGGATAGGTGGGTAGATGAATGGATGGATGGATAGGTGGATGGATGCATAGCTGGTTGAATGTCTGGATAGAAAGGTGGATAGACAGATATGTAGGTGGACAGATACATAAAAACATGGAGGAATGAATGAGTGAATGGATGGATGAATGGGTAAATAAATCAATCAATGGATGATGGATAAATAAAAAACACATGCAGGAATAAGTGAATGAGTGAAAGGGTGAATGGATAGATGGATACTTAGCAACAGACAAATTTACATGATTAACACATTATAAAGATGACTACTTGTAAAATATTTAATTGGTTATTAAAGAATCCCCCTCCCCCCATAAGACTTCCTTTATGGAGCTGTTTGGGAAGAAAGAGGTCACATTCCTACCAAGGCCAAATGTGTCACGTGAAGTCCAACTATCAATACCTGGAAAAGAGAGGATGCCATGCCAGGAACCCTTTGGGCCTGGAACGTCACCACATAAAACCACCACCTTCACAAATATACTTCCTCCTGTCCAGAGTGTCTCAGTGTCCAAGCCATCATCAAGGAATTAAAGGCCCCACCTTTCTCCATAAGCGTCGCCGTTGAGCCAGCTTCCCAAAAGCACCAGAGCTTAACCAGTCACTCCACTTTGGATCAATGCATCACCAGGCTTCTGCCCCAGCTTGTCTGGCAAGCCCCTTTGATCTGACCCAAGCCTCTCTAGGTCTCCTGATCCCTCGCCCCAGCCCTCAAAGGCCATCAGTTAAACAAACCACCTCGGGAGCCATTAGCACATCTTCCAAGGCAAACAAGCCTTGGCCCCAGCGAGGTCAGCAGCCAGGAGGATGAGATGATTAAGCCACTGTCTTCGTCTGCGGCTTGTCTCTCACTGCTATTCTTAACAGATAGCAATGTGGCAAGAATCTAACTGCATCTGAGAAGAGAGGAAAAAGCAGTAGTCACTGAATACTTACCATCTTCTAAGTATTAAGCTGGGCTCTGTATAATATCTCATTTTATCCTAAGGAGCAGGGAGCAATTTTCCAAAGAGAAAGCTGAGAGGCTCAGAGAGGTTAAGTGGCTTGCTCAAGGTCACACAGCTAACAAGTAACACAATGAAGATTTGAGGTCAGGTTTGCCTTTTTTCAGTCATTTTAAAAAATATATTTCAAATTGTGATTGTAAAGGTACACAATGGGACCAGCTTCAAAGTTTGATAGCCTCATATGGCAAATTTTAAATATCAGAACTTATGAATGCATCTTTTGGTCAAAATTGAATTTTTTCCCCCATAAAGCAGGTCTTCTATAGCCCAGTGGGAACAGAGAAGAGGAAACTGAACATTCTTGAGTGTTCCTGTGGATTAGGTGGAGACCATGGGGAGCCCAAGCTTACCCAGCAAACATGGCTGTTTCTCTGAGATCCAGTGCTCATTTCCAGACCATTCCACCAGCCTCTTACCTTTTTTTCACTCTCACCTGCGTCTTTGTTCCCATTACCTCATCTTCATTTTGAAGTTAAAAAATTCTAATCTGATAATGTTCTTCCCTACTTAAAAATCTTTGATAAAGAGCCAAATTATTATGGAAACATTAAAAAACATATAAATAATGTTAATGAAATGGAGAAATGTCCCAAGATATATGTTCAAGGGCATCTTTTTTTAATAGCATGATCTTAACTGATCTTTACTATATGGATCACATGACTAGGAGGAGAGAAATAGCCTAGAAATATTATGAGCAATGTGGTTTCATGTATATGCCACAACCTCCAAACCATTCCCAAGGTAGATGTCCAAAGAAACAACTTACAATTAAAGACTGCATAGAATCTGGAAGTGCTGAATTGATATTCAATACACAGTAGATGAATGAACTGCCCTGGGATACTCCCTGAATCCCACTCTTTGGAGGAATTTGCCCTTGGATGAATTCAACAGGTAAGTTCATATAGATTTTATTAAGCAGAAAATACCACCTCTGCCTCAGGTAAAGGAACACCTGTGCTTTGGGTGAAAGAATAGATATCAGGGCTCACTGGTAGGAGGCCCTGCAGAATGTCTAGGGCCCCCAGCCTCTCCTGACCTATGGCTACCAGATGACATGTTCCCATGGCAACCAGGAGATGTGGGAAAGGATACCAAGAGCACCGTTCCGTTCAGTATTGGGATTCTATCCTGGCTTAATGAGACGGTGATGTGGGTGAAGGCTCGATTGTTTGTGGGCAACCCAACTCGCTAGTCCAGTGCCAGTCTGATGTAGTCATTGTGTCTAGAAACTTCTTTTCTACAAAACATTTATGTGCCTGGCTCATACTAGGTATTTGGGGATAATACCTAAAATATGTCCCTTACCCTCAAGTACTTCCACTGAAAATGAGTAATTATTTCTGAAAAGATCATTTAAATACACTATAGTACATGGGATTCATTTTTCAAACATCTCACAAACTATCTCTAAACACATGAAAAGAGTAGAATCACCACTCTAGCTGAAAATATAGGATGTGCAATTAAGTTTTCAAAACTATCTCATAAATGATCTCTAAACACACATGAAAAGGGTAAAGCCATCACTTTAATTAAATGGAGATGCAAAAATGCTTGGCATAAGATAGCTGCTCAATAAATATTGAATGAGTAAATATTAAAATATTGAATGAATAAATAAATATTGAATGAATATTGGCTAAATAAATTGAGCAAACTAACCATCAAAGACAGCCTGACTAGCTGTACCACCCCCCCCAGTCTCATCCTTTTCCTATCTGCAAAATGGTTAGACTGTGTTTCCCAGAACCCTTTGCAGTTAGTGTAGTCACATGACAGTGCTGCAGCCAATGGGATGTGACAGAAGTGAGTACATCCTGATGTGGTCCACAAAAACCGCCCATGATGATTACTCACCAGCTAAATGGAGAGACTAGGACTTTGAAAGAACTTGGGGCCCTGAAGAAGCACCATTTGGTGGTCACTGGTGGAGGACATCCCACCAATGAGAGACACCTGACTGGCCTTCCACTGGGTAAAGCCACTGAAGTTTGGGGGTTATTTGTGACAACCACAAGCTTATCCTGCCTTATACGACTCAACCATTTCTTATAGATTGCCAACTTCCATAACTACAGCTAACATATTATGGCACCTTCCTGTGACTCAGAAAAGGCACCCTTTCCCCATGTTCACCTTATCTGCTGTCTCTCCATTTCTCATCTAGACTGGTATCTCCCCAAACATCAGTCATTCTTTATTATCTCCAGACTTTTGCAACCTCCATTAATTGCCTGCACTATTAGACTTCATGATGTTCTTCACGCCAACTCATTTTATTGTCTAATACTTTTTAGTAAGTTCCCTACATACAGGGCATCCCTGGTGGCTCAGCAGTAAAGAGTCCACCTGCAACGCAGGAGATGCAGGAGACGTGGGTACAGTCCCTGGGTTGGAAGACCCCTAGAGGAGGGCATGGCAAACCCACTCCAGTATTCTCACCTGCGAAATCCAGGCAGGCTGCAGTCCATGGAGTCACAGAGAGTTGGACACGACTGAAGCAATTGAGCATGCATGCACAGACCCCTAACTATGAATGGGTTCTATTCGGAAAGCATGTTTGTAAGTCCAACAAAGCTAGCCTAAGTACCCAAATGACACAATCAACTATATAGTACTGTATTGTAATAGGTTTATAATTCTTTTCATATAAATAATACATAAAAGCAAATATAAAATATAAACACAGCAGTTTTAATCTTACAGTGTAGTACCTTGAAAAGTACAGTACAACAGCTGGCCTACGGGGGCTGGCATCAAGTGAACAAGCAAGAAGAGTTACTAACTGGAGGAGAGAAAGAAGGTGAGAGATGGTAGAGCTGAAGGATTGTCAGCAATATGAGACAGGGCAAGCGCAATTTCACTCATGTCTGATGTTGATGCCACAGGTTCTATCTACAAAAACATTGAACTACTTGACTCTATAAAGTGCTGGACAGTCAACCACTTGTAGAGGATGCACACACATGAGAATGTATGCCTGACAAGTGAACTAACAAGGTGATTGGACATGCGGATGCTTATTCACATCTTTGAAAGTTTGCAGCTTAAAGTTTTGTATGTAGGGACACCACCGAATTTCAAAAGACAACTGTATATTACTCCAGTCATTGGCATCCCAGGGTCCTTTACTCCAAGTAGAAAATAAACACAAAGAACACGATTGATGCTAAATTCTAATCCGATTACCCTGAATGGGCTCTGGGCCTGCGGGGAGCTCTCCTTCTGTTTCAGAGAGAAGAGCAAGTGTTGGAGGGAGTAAAGCAGTAAAAGAACCAAATGAGGATTTGCTTCCTGAAGGACCAAAGGAGTAGGAAGAAGTAGAAAAGGGAATATGTTTCCACGGTGTGGCTTAACGTTACATATAATGTCCTATTCCATGTATCTTCTGGAAGTCCCTCCCAATATGAGAAACTTTGTCCTGGAAGCTCACTTAAGATGAAATATTGGGATTTCCCTGGTGGTCCAGTAGGCTAAGGCTCTGAGCTCCCAATGCAGGGGGCCTGGGTTCGATCCCTGGTTGGGGAACTAGATCCCACATGCTGCAACTCAGGGTTTGCATGCTGCAACTAAGACCAGTGCAGTCAAATAAATAAATAATAAGAATAAACACTTTTTTTTTTTAAGAGATGAAATGTGGTCTCTCTCTGGGTCACAAACATGTGTTTAGAATCAATGACACCTGGAGGGTCTCTAGCATTTTATCTTTTACCTGCAGTACGTTCTGCCCCATCTCCACCAGCCCCATCAGGCAAGCGTTCAGAGCCTGTGGGGGCCTGCCCTATCCTGGTTGCAAAGCTGAGATGTAGTCCCTGCCACCCAGTTTTTCTCAGGCAGAACCATCCCTGCTCACTTGTGCTTCCTCCCCTCCCCTCTTTATCAGTTCCAAATTCTCTTTCTCAGCAGTTTCCCTCTCTTGGGTCCAAGCACCACTTTCCCACAGGAAAACAAACTCAGGACATAATAAAGATGATCTCCTCCAGGACACACACAGATCCCTTGTGTATGCTAAGCGCTTCAGTCATGCCTGACTCTTTGCGACCCCACGACTGTAAGCCCGCGAAGCTTCTCTGTCCATGGGATTCTCCAGGCAAGAATACTGGAGTGGGTTGCCATGTCCTCCTCCAGGGGATCTTCCTGACCCAGGGATCGAACCCGTATCTCTTATGTCTCCTACACAGGCAGGCGGGTTCTTAACCACTAGCGCCACCTGGGAAGCCCCAGAGATCCTTTGAGATCACTTCATCCCTGAGTGTCATGTAAGGGAGAAAAAGAAACAAACACATACAGCAGATGTATCGAAACCCAAAGCACCATCCAAGGAAGAAAGCTGTATGATGTGTTTTGTGTGTGTGTGTGTGTGTGTGTGTATGTGTATGTGTGTGTGTGTAGGTGTTTCAGTGGGATGGTGTCTTCAAATGCCCCACCAGGCTACTTTACAAGTAGTTATTATCTTAATGACTTTGCAATTTGATTCGCACAGAAGAGACTGTGCACTGACAAAAGATCCCAAGGTCCATTGCAGTTCTTAAAATAATAATAATCATGATTTCAAATAGTGAAATAATAATTATTATTATTATTCTACAACTCTTCCAGGAAGTCTGTAGCTAACCAGCCTTATGATTGTTGGTGAGTCACTTTGCCTCGCTAGGTCTTATTTCTTCACCTCTAATATTTCACCTAGATGCTCCTTACAGTCCCATCCATCCCCCAATATTCATGACTTTATCATTCTACAAATTATTTACAAAGTCACTGCCACCAGGAAGACGGCATAGAGCTCTGTCATTACCAGCTGTGTGGTGTGTCCTTGGACAAGTGACTCAACCTCTGTTCCCAGTATGATCATCTCTGTAAATAGGTATAAGGATACTGATTACCTGGCTAAGTCATAAAGAAGATGAATTGAATTAAACCAAGTGAGCACTCAGTATGGCGCCTAGTATAACGAAGTCATTAAACACAGTGCTGGATCCCGAGCTGGGTGGCCTTTTCCATGCCTCAGTTTCTCTATGCATCAAATGGGGATGTGCACGGCATACCCTTCCCAGGGCCGCTGTGGAGACTGAGTGCGATCTGTGACCGGCACACGGCCAGGTCTTTGGATGCAGTCGTTGCTATTATGGATGTTGCTGCCGTGGTTGTTGTTATTCCCATCTGTGCCCTGAGAGACCAGACGAGGTGATCCTCCCAGGTGAGGAGGCTCTGGCTCTGGAGGTTTAGATTCTTTCAAGACCAGAAATTTCAGAAACCCAGAGATAGGCTGAAATATAAAACCGTCGCAACAGGGTTCTGCTCAACACCCTGGCAGTTCCAAGTCAAGGTGGGAGGAGGAGAGAGGGAGGGAGGAAGGGAGGACCAAGCCCTAGCGCAGGAAGGGCTCAAGTTCATTACCGCCACTCTGAAGACTCCAGGAAGACTAAGAGGGCCCCCAAGGCCCCAGGGATGAGCAAACACAATCTTTGTGGGGGGCCTTTGTTGAGTAAGTAGGGCAAACTCTCTGTGTGTGTCTGTCTTCCTTCCTTTTATTCTACTAATGAAAGAGAAAGAGAAGAAAGATTTCCCTTTAGAAAGTCAGGAGACAAGGGGGAAGCATTAAATGCTGAAACCCCAGAGGGCAAACTTCAGAATCTACCCACACAAGGCAAATTCCTTGTCTCTCTAAATCCTTCCAACTGCTCCACCGGCCAGGTGTTGGCAGCTAAGTCAACGACTGTCATACAGGAGATGAACAAGTTCAAGTTGGCTCTCAGGGCCCGTGGGTGTTGGAGCCAAAGAGAGGGAAGGTCTTTATCTGGGGATGTTCCAAAGCATCTGGGGCCAGGGAGTTCTGACAAAACAGAGGAAACCAAGAAGCCTTTTGCGGCAGAAACCCTGGTCTCAGCCCCTGAGTTTTTGTTTCAGGGTCTGACATACATCTGCTGTGAGACCTTGGGCAAGTCCTTTTCCTCCTCTGGGCTTCAATTTCCAGGTCTAAAAAGTCAAAGGGTCAAAATAAGTGGCATCTGGACTCCCCTCTAGTCTTAACCTCTGTGCGGAGGAAGTTGGACTAAGCTTTGAATCTGTTTCTGAGATATCATACTGAAAAGGCATTTAGAGACAATTATAGTGAACACTTCTGCAGTGATGTTGATCTATATCCATTTAACGTGGTGCCATGTTTCACCAGGAACCCTTTTATGGGACACAGAGTAGATTATTCTAGTACATTCTTTTCCCATGCTTGGGATCAGAACCGTCAGTGATAAAGATTTAGAATGAAAATATAGCTAAGTACCAGAACACAATTTTTAAAATAATCACCTATTTATCCATCATCCATAAAACCACTCAATCATCCATCCATCTATATAGGCATAAATGCTTCTGTCATCCATTCATTAATGAATCCATTCATCAGTTTATTCCTATATTCATGAATCCAAACATGCACCCATTCATACATACACATACATGGGTTCATCCATCTATTCATTTATTCAATCATCCAAACTTCCATTCATCCATTAACTAAGTCATACAGACATACATACATACCTATATACACCCATCCATTCATGCATCCATCCTCTCATCCATTCATTTATTCATCCATGAATCCATCCAAATATCCATTTATCTATGCATACACATAAATTTCCATCCATCTAGCCAGCCAGCCAGCCAGCTATGTACTTATCCCTTCATTCATGAAACCATTTTTGTTGTTTTAGTTGCAAAGTCAAGTCCAACTCTTTCGCAGTCTCAAGGACTGTAGCCCACCAGGCTCCTCTGTGCGTGGGATTTCCAAGGCAAGAATACTGGAGTGGGTTACATGCATATATACAGATACCTACCTACCTACATACAGCCTCCTGTCTTTCATTTATCCATCAATGCACCTATTCACTCATTTATCCACTCAGTGATGAGCCATCATCCATTCATCCATCCATCTGCTGTTTGCAACACCTTCAGAGAGAAAAGACTTCCATCCATTCCTTTAAGGAGCTCACTATCTAGTGACAGACAAGAGAACAGATATTTTCAATAGACTGTGTGAATTGCTATGATAGGAAGTAAAGAGAGAGAGGTGAGAATGGAGGGAAATACGTTGATAACAATAACTACCAAGTAATAAACCATTTCTGTATGCCTAGGTTTTAAAGTATACTTCACACCAATTTTGTGAGCTTCATATTATAATCTTCCTTTTGATAATGAGAAAACCAAGGTTTAAGGAGGTTAATTAACTCTCCCCACATAGCAAGTAAGTAATACAGCTGAGACACAGACAGCTCGGTGTGAGAGCCAAGGTCCTTCTCCATATATTCACTCATTCCAGAGGAAGAAGGAGGAGAAGGGAGTGACTGAAGGAGGATGAGACGGTTGGATGGCATCATTGACTCAATGAACATGAGTTCGAGCAAACTCCGGGAGATAGTGAAGGACATGGAAGCCCGGTAAGCTGCAGTTCATGGAGTCACAAGGAGTCAGACACGACTTGCGACTAAACAACAACAATATGTAAAATATTTAATACACAACATTGTAAAACAACTATACTCCAATAAAAGTTAAAATTAAGTTTAAAAAGAAAAGAGAATAGTTAGCACAGGTATACTCTAAATGGCTGATGAATACTGTGCTGCTGTTATTAAGAAGGATCTAATCTAGTATCTGATACAGGCATTTGCATAGGCATTCTCTCACTGATTGCTTCTAAGCACCCTCGAAAGGTAGGGGTGATCATCCCCTATATAATGAGGTGTCCACAACCTCAGAAGTTAAATGATGGTTAGGCAGCTAAAGCAGGATTCTCACCCAGCTCCTTGCCAAACCCCAGTGGCCTCAGCACTTTCCTAAGCCCTCTAGGCCAACAAAAGATGAAGTCTAGATATTGGTACCTGAGTCAGGAGAAGACACTTCTCAAAAAGGAGGGGTTACTCACAACAGCGCAGGATGGTACCTGATTGAGGAGGAAATGACGACACTCTGGAAACAGGGGTTCTGTGCTGAGGTGTCTGATATAGGCTGGGATGACTTGGAGAGGGGAGAGAAGTCTGTGAGACCTGGAGAAACCACAGAAGGTTTCATGGATGTGGTGGCTTTTAATGAATAGTAGGGTTGAAGTGTTTGAAGCAGGAAGCAGAGAAGATGGGTAGGTAGAAATGACAGAGACAGGACTGACTTTCCTGCAGCAGACAAAAGGAGAAACAACTTCTAATAAGATATAATAATGACAGAAACTATTCCAATACTTTGGCCACCTGATGCGAAGAGCTGACTCATTGGAAAAGACCCTGATGCTGGGAAAGATTGAAGGCAGGAGGAGAAGGGGACGACAGAGGATGAGATGGTTGGATGGCATCACTGACTCAATGTAAATGAGTTTGAGTAAACTCCGAGAGTTGGTGATGGACAGGGAGGCCTGGCGTGCTGCAGTCCATGGGGTCACAAAGAATTGGACACGACTGAGCGACTGAACTGAACTGATAACAATAATAATTGTTCACATGCCAGGAATGGTTCTGAAGTTTACATGAGCTCACTTAAGTCTTTATATTGATCCTTTGAAGCAGGCAGTATGATCATCCTCATTCTATAGATGAGAAAACTGAAGCACAGAGATGAAGCAATTTGACCAAGATCACAAGTTAAGACTGGGAGAAAACCAAAATCAGCCAGCAGGGTAGTTATGAGCAGTAGTAGTGAAGAGAATATAAAGCTGCTAAATAGTGTAAGAATAAAGTCTAGAAATTTAGACACTCATGAGTTGAATCTAGGGACTTCATGGACCTGGTGGTCCAGTGGTTAAGACTTCATCTTCCAATGCAGGGGGTGCAGGTTCAATCCCTGCTTGGGGAGCTAAGATCTCACATGCCTCAGGGCCCAAAAACCAAAACATAAAACAGAAGCAATGTGGTAACAAACTTAATACAGACTTTTAAAGTGGTCCACATCAAAAAAAAAAATTTTTTTTTAAATATGTTGCATCTAGACAATCTGGGGTTCAGTGCATGCTTCTGCCTACTTTCTGGTGGTGGAATCCTATCAAAGTCCCTTAACTTTCCTGAACTTGGATTCTAAGCCTGAAAAAAAAAAACAGGGCATGGAAATGGCTAGTTAAGTCCCTGGAAGGTTGATGTGAGGATTTTTAGAAACCAGAAGTCATCCAAGTAAGGACACAACACATATTTAAATTAGGGGGATGGGACCTCCCTGGTGGTTCAGTGGCTAAGATTCCATGTTCCCAATGGAGGGGGCCTGGGTTCAATCCTTGGTCAGGGAACATGCTGCAAATAAATAAAAAAATAAAAATATTTAAAAATAAAAATAAATAAGTTAGGGGGTGCTGAAATCATTGTCTTTTGGGATGAGGACCTTAGAAACACAAGATAAAAGTTGGTGGAAGCAAATGTATCCTGAAGGTTTAGACTGCCACTTTGAGACTCACTCTCTGGATTCAAATCTCAGCTTGGCTATTTCCTAGTTTTGTGCCTGGAGACAAGTCACTGTGTGTCTTTGACCCTCACTTTTGAAAAGGGATGGACCTGTTTTCAAGGGTTGCACTGAAGATTAAAAAGGGATGGAAACAAGACCTGCTTCCAACTGTTACACTGGAGACTAAATGAGTACATGGACTGTATCAATAACCTGAAACAAGGCCAGGGAAAGCAAGATCACTGGGAAAGTTTACTCTCATTAATGCGAGGGGCCAGGTCAAGGGCAACCCCAAGACCTCAGAGCTCGCCATGCGAGTGCTTTCTGAGGATGGCCAGGCACGGTGCATCCGGCAGCCACAGCGGGAAAGCCAGGTGTGTCAGCTATTATGCTGCCATCAACAGCTGTCGGTGTCACGGCTTTGGCACCCCC
The DNA here is from genome assembly GCF_023699985.2 of Odocoileus virginianus. Classification (NCBI taxonomy): domain Eukaryota; kingdom Metazoa; phylum Chordata; class Mammalia; order Artiodactyla; family Cervidae; genus Odocoileus; species Odocoileus virginianus. Next base: position 55,486,990 of record NC_069685.1, on the reverse strand, counting down.
TGCCTTAGACACCAGAATCCCAAGTTTCACTCCCATGAGCGCTGGAGCACTCAAGAAACAAGGGTATGTGCACAACAGTAATAGAGACACAGGCTTAGAGAACAAGTGTACAAGGGTAAAAAGGGATGGGATGGATTGGGAGGGTGGGATTGAGATACAGACACGACCGACACTATGTATGAAACAGATAACTGGTGGGAGCCCATCGAACAGCACGGGGAACACTCCTCAATGCTCTGTGATGATCTAAATGGGAAGGACATCCAAAGAAAGAGGGGTATGTGTAGCCGACTCACTGTTACAGACCCTGATGCTGGGGAAGGTTGAAGGCAAAAGGGGAAGAGGGCTGCAGAAGGTGAGATGGTTAGGTAGCATCACCAATTCAATGGGCATGAAACTGAGCAAACTCTGGGAGATAGTGAAGGACCGGGGAGCCTGGCGGGTTACAATCCCTGGGGTCACAAAGAGATGGACATGACTGAACGACTGAACAGAAACAATAACAGATGATTACTTCACTGTACAGCTGAAACTGACACAATATTGTAAAGCAACTATGCTCCAATAATTTTTTTTTTTAAAGAGAAAAAGTAGGGCCTCATTCTGTAACTGAAAAGACTCCAGCCACGGCTCCAGGCTCAATAGATACACACACACACACACACACACACACACACACACACACTTACTTCCACCAGGAACCAGCCATTGTGTGATGAAGCTGAACTTTCTACTGTTCCTATTTGAGTCAGCACGAGCAAGCGATTGCTTCCCAAGTCCTATTTATGGCCGTTTTGTTTTGCAGGAGTTAGCAAAAGGGCGCGGGTAGCAGACGGATATTGTTGTTTTCCAGAAAGTCTATTTAAAAAACAGAATGCCGTGACGGGTTGGGCTTGAAACAATGAGGATAAACATACGGTGATGTTTTTCCCTTCATTCGTTTGGACTTCTGTTGAAACCCAAATCTAAAACGACCATGAACATAGATATCCTATTGTAGAGACAGGGTTTCCCCCCCCACCCCACCCCTTTATCTGTTAAAAAGATTCAAAAGAGCGAGACCTTCACAATTTGAATCAACTCTCTGATGAAATCTCTGTGAACATCTACACTTGCCTCAGAAGGCCTTGCAAAATCATAAGTAATTCATTTGATGTATAATTGTGTTTTTAAGTCCTGTCTCTCTCACTATCCAGGCAGAGTGGGTCTGTTAGCTTGGCAGGGCCATCTGGCTCATGGGACAAATAGAACAGGGATCAACTGTTGGCCCTGTCTTTTACTAACTGGGACAAACGCTTGAAGCTTTCTGATCCTGTTTCTGTACAACATAGGCCAGTAAGATCTGTTTTAATTTATTCACCCATGTGTGTGCACGATCAGTCACTTCAGCTGTGTCCAACTCTTTGCAACCCTGTGGCCTGTAGCCCACCAGGCTCCTCTGTCCATGGGATTCTCCAGGCAAGAATACTGAAGTGGGTTGTTATTTTCTCCTCCAGGGGATCTTCCCCACCCAGAGATCAAACTTGTGTCTCTTGCATCTCCTGCACAGGCAGGCAGGTTATTAGCCACTAGTGCCACCTGGGAAGCCCATTCACTCATTCACCCATTCGAATATTTTTGAGGATGACTTTGGGACAAGGTAGCATTGCAGGCACTGGAAACAGAACAGTGAACAAGATGGACACAGATTCCACCCTCATTCTTGTGTAGGAGACGAGAGACGAGATCATGAACAAAATAAGTAAGAAAAGTGCACAGCAGATTAAATTAAGAAAACCAGAGCAAGAAAGAGGAATTGTGTGAGCCCATGTGTGTGTGTGAGCGTGTGTGTGTTGGAATGGATGCGAGGGGGGAGGTTAGATAGAGTGATCCAGAAAGGCCTCACTGAGAAGGTGACATATGAGACAGGAGCTGAGAGAACAAACTACACAGACAGCTGGGCAAGAACATTTCAGGCAGAGGAAACAGCAGGCGCAAAGGCCCTGAGGTGGGAGTGTACCCGATGTGCTGGAGGAGCAGCAGGGAAGCCAGGAGTGGGGGTGGTTAGGGCATGAAAGGGTGGGGAGTAGGGGATGAGGTCAGAGACACAACTTTACGAAGTGGTGCTGGGAATGAAATCATTGCATGAGTTTCATACATAAAAGATGTACAATGACCAGATTTTAGATGGTGAACCCATGAACATAAGTGGGAATTCAATGAATATCTCTTTTATCTGACCAAACACTAGGACTCAGAGAGGTCTATTGACTTCGACCTAAGTCCACTCAGCAGGCTCATGAAGAATTTGTGGCTAGACTTCAGGACCCATTCTAACTAGCCCAACATTTAGTTTTCCCTAGGTTATTGACACAGATAAAAATCTTGATTAGTGCCCTCCCCAATGTCTACAGCTGACATTGTGAAAAGAAGGGATTCTGGATGCACAGGACAACCCCCCTCCCCCGCCCCCACCAATCACAAGGAATTATCCAGTCCCAGATACTCAGGTGGCTCCGCAGGTAAAAAATTCTCCTGTAATACAGGACATGCAGGAGACACGGGTTCAATCCCCAGGTCTGAAAGATCCTCTGGAGTAGGAGATGGCAACTTACTACAGGATTCTTGCCTGGAAAATCTCATGGACAGAGGAGCCTCGCGGGCTTCAGTCCATGAGGTTGCAGAGTCAGACACTACTGAAGGGACTGAACATGCCCACAGATATCCAAAGTACTAAGGTTGAGAAACTTTGGCTTAGGAGAACAGCCCCAAATCTATCGTTGTTTTTTTTCCTCTTCAAATTCTCATTGTTCTAAACTCCATTTGGTGATTCTCCAGGGTGTGTGGGGAGCTGATAGTACATGATTGAATGGGGGGTGGGACCCACTAGCCCCTCCACCCACTCCGGGGTTGGGCTGGTTGTGGGGGATGATTCCTGGCTGGGATGAACTCAATCCTATTTCCCCTTCCGGGGATCTTTGTTGAAAGCATTAGCATGAACTGGGGGGAAAGGGTGGAGCTAGGAGCAAGCCCAATTTTCCACAATAAAGTCACAGATAAGAGATTAAGATCCCTGAGACTGTGGCTGTACTGTTTGCAGCACAAAGCCTTCATCCAGGGCTTTTCCAAGCATGGAGGGATAACAGATATTATCAGGGTAACACATGAAAATAATGGTATCTCAGCTCGAAAGGGTGGGTCTTCTCTTTCACAAAGAGCTCAATACACTTCCATCCACACACTTTCAAAAGGACCAGGCTACTGGGAGAGATGTATTAAGCCAATCTGGAAGGAGGGACCAGAACTGAAAGCAAGTTTAACAGCATGCCCTGTGGGAGCATTATGGGGCTTCCCTGGTGGTTCAGATGGTAAAGAATCTGCCTACGGTGCAGGAGACTCGGGTTGGATCCCTAGATCAGGAAGATTCCCTGAGGAAGGAAATGGCAACTCACTCCAGTATTCTTGCTTGGAGAAATCCATGGATAAAGGAGCCTGGCAGGCTACAGTCCATAGGGTCACAAAGAGTCAGACACGCCTGAGCAACTAACACACATAAAAAGAAGATAACTTAGTTTTCTTGAGTCTCAGCCTACAACTTCATCCATTCATCCATCCATTCATCCATTTGCTCTTTCAACAAATATTTACTTGGTACCCACCATGAGTCAGATTCTGTGGTCTATCTGAGACACATGTGTAGATGACAATAGTCCCTGACTTCCAGAGATTCACAAGCTAGAGAGAAAGGAAGCCAAAGACGTAGGTTCAATGATACCCAGGCTCTTTCCCTGGAGTCCAGGAACCACAGAGTGGTAGAGGCTGTGACAGCTAAGATCAGAAGTGCATGAGAGCCCAGGAACATATCTACACCATTTAAGAAATCAAGGAAGGCTTTCTGGAGGAGGTGAAATTTTTTTACTATTTTTTCGACCTTAACACTGACATTTTGAACTGGCTAACTTGGTGCCATGGGTGCTGTCCTGTGCATCACAGGAAGTTGAACAGCATCCCTGGCCTCCACCCAGTAGACACCAGACATTAAGTAGCACCCTCCCCACAAAGTCGTGACAATTGGAAGGAAAGATGCTAAAGCTGAAGCTGAAGCACCAATACTTTGGCCACCTGATGCGAAGAGTCAGCTCATTGGAAAAGACCCCAATGCTGGGAAAGATTGAGGGCAGGAGAAGCGGATGACAGAGGATAAGATGGTTGGATGGCATCACTGACTCAAGGGACATGAGTTTGAGCAAACTCAGGGAGATGATGAAGGACAGGGAAGCCTGGTGTGCTGCGGTCCATGGGGCTGCCGAGAGTTGGTCATGATGACTGAACAACAACTGAATGATAAAATCACCCTCCTCTCAATTTCCTCCAATTCCCCCCGCCCACCTCCCAGGAAGAACCACTAGGCTAAAGAGAGAGGCAAAGAATATGTGGAAGGCAGGGTTGTAGAAGGCTCTAGACCACTGTCCCCTGTGGCCTTGTGCTGTGTGAGCCAGTGTAAGAATCTGAATGTTATTCCAGGATCCGTTGAAGTTGCTGGTAAATGCCTGGTCTGGTCTTGGCTTTCAAAGGCTCCCTCAGTGACCGGATGGGAGATGGGAGCAGGGGTGAAGGTGGCCCAGGGTGACCAGAAGGAAGGTCTTCCCCAGTGAATCAGTCTGGGGCCTGCAAGTGACCCCAGTGGACCTTGCTTGGCGCCAAGGCTGGAGCGAGGAGCCCCTCCGGGGCCAGGCTTGGCCCTGGGGCAGACACATCCTCCTGGGCAGCGGTCCAGACGCTGAGCCGGGGAGGAGTTCCTCTTCCAGGTCCGCTGGCTCCAGGAGACAATACCGACATCCCGACCACCCCGTGACTCAGAGCAAAGGGCCTTTCCCTTTCTGGAAAGATTGCTCGGTTTTCAACAAGGATTAGGTGTCAACGGGAGAATGCTGAGCCTTTACATCGGAGCCAAGGCACCGTGGGAGTTCTCCTGGCTGAATCCACAGCGTCAAAGGGAAGGAAGGGACCACAGGTCTGAAATCTACGATGTGCCTGGTGGGGCTCACGCCCAGCACTCTGCCTATAGGACCGTGTGTTAAAACGCACAGCATACTTTCTTGTCATCTCATCCCTCATACATAAATGACCGTTTTTCAAGGAATTAAAATAAAATGCACTCAGCACTAAAAAACTGCTTAAACTTAATTTCAATTAAGTTCCTTATTAATATCAACGATTACTATTCTGAAGGAAGGATTGCCATCTTACACCAGAGGAAACAGCCCCAGAGGAGGGCAATTAATACCCAAGTCACACAGCTAATGAAGCTAGGGATGTGCTAAATCACTAATTCAGTCAAGCTAAGAATAACATCTGAGTTTCTGTCACTCCCCACCCTTTCAAGACTCAGAGACTTCGCACACAATTATTAAAGACTCTAGACATGAACATTGCTGCAAATCATGGGTGTTGGGATTATTAGGCACTGTAATTCTCTTTCCACTTGATTTTTCAAATTTCTCAAGATTTAAAAAAAAAACAACAACACATCAGTCTGCAATCTTGCATCTAAGGGCTTCCCCCAGTGGCTCAGCGGTAAAGAACGGCTGCCAAGGCAGGAGATGGAGGCTCGATCCCTGTGTCAGGAAGGCTCCCTGGAGGGGAGCATGGCATCCCACTCCAGTATTCTTGCCTGGGAAATCCCATGGACAGAGGAGCCTGGCAGGCTACAGTCTATGAGATCGCAAAGAGTCGGACACGACTTAGTGACTGAACAACAACAGCAAATAGCCAGTTAGCAACACTGATACTTTCGGGTGGGCAGCAAAGGGACTCAGCCTTACATATACATGCATCCATTCTCCTCCAATGAAATTAAAAGACTCCTGATCCTTGGAAGAAAAGCTATGACAAACCTAGACAGCATATTAAAAAGCAGAGATATTACTTTGTCAACAAAGGTCCGTCTAGTCAAAGCTATGTTTTTTCCGGTAGTCTTGTATGGATGTGAGAATTGGACCATAAAAAAGACTGAGCATCAAAGAACTGATGCTTTTGAACTCTGGTATTGGAGAAGACTCTTGAGAGTCCCCTGGATTGCAAGGAAATCAAGTCGGTCACAACTTAAATGACTAAACAACAACAGTCTTGTAGCTAATAAAGATAATAGCAATGCATACCATGTATTGACTATGATGTTTATATACTATACCTTTGTCCATATTCAGATCCACACTACAAAGTTAGCACTGTTATTATGCCCATTTTACACATGAGAAAATCAAGACTCAATGAGACCTTCTAGCTAGGAAATGGCAGAAGTACAATTCAGGGTGGACTATGTCTGGCTCCAAGGCTCTCAGAAAACACAGCCTGATTTTAGTCTCTGCCTACACCACAGGCTTTCTCCCGGGGCTGAAGCAGCCTTGACAGAGCAACCAACAGGAGGTTCACATGCAAGACAACAGCACCTGTACCCACAGCTTTTCTTCCCTGGAAAATAGCAGGGCTTTTATGAAGCGTCAGGCAGGGATCCCAGGCTCTTGAGCGTGACCTTGGAACTCTCCATAGGAACCAGCTTTTCTCTCGCTCCCCCACATTTTCAGACCTGCAAACTCTTCTGAAAACTCAGGCATCGAGGAAGGTCACAAGGGACAAAGGCACCATGGTGTGCTTTCAACAAGGATGTGCCAGGATTGTCCCTGCAGCTGCCAAAGCCATCACCTTAAACTGGTACAAGATCACATCACTCTTCAACTGAAAAGACTCTACTTCTTTTTATTTTTTTGGTATCAGATCCAAACTCCTCATGTAGCCCTTCTGACTTGGCTTGGCCAAAACTTCTCCACTTTTTCCCCCTTGCTGGCCACAAACACCCACACTCATGAATACACATGGTCCTCTGCACTTCCTGTTCTCTCTTCCAGAGACACTGTTTTCTGCATTCATCATTGGTTCCATCTCCTCCCCAGTCTTTGATCAGGCTGGTAGCAGGGAGCCATGCAAGGTTCCAGACCAGAGGAGCTGACAAGAGAAAGAAACTTGCCTTTATTGACCACCTATGATGGGGCTGGCAGTGGATGGCATTTAATCGAATCATTTCAACATCCTCTTAGGTAATTTTATAGATGAGAAAACTGTGGTTTAAAGAGAGATTGTCATGGGATTTCCCTGGTGGTCTAGTGGCTAAGACTTCATAATCCCAATGCAGGGGGCCTGGGTTCAATCCCTGATCAGGGAACTAGATCCCACATACTGCAAATAAGTGATAACATACTGCACCTAAAGATCCCACAGCCACAACTAAGACAGGAGCTGCCAAATAAACAGATAAATCTTTTTTAAAAAATAAATAAATAAAGAGGGATTGTCCTGCCCAGAGCCAGCCAGTTTCCAAGGGCAGAGGTGAAATGTAAATCCACTCTGTAGTCTGCCCAATTCCCCTCCTCTCTCTATATCCTTGGTCAGAACCCTTTGAGTCATGAGCTTGAGAAACTCTTGGAAGCTCAGCTCTGGGACGATTCACTTGTCCCAGTGGGAGCTGGAAGCCTTCACAAAGTATCATTAACCTCCCGGAGGCAGAATGCACCAAGGATTTGGACTTCTTGCTCAGCCAGTCAATTGACTGGAGAATAAAAGAGCAAAGGCACGTAGGAGCATAAATCCATCCAGAAGATCTGGGGATTAAGAGCCTCTTAGCATCCTTGCTACCTGTAATTAGAGCCCCCAACACACAGGAACCCTGGTGATGGGGGAGGAGAAAGAATACAACCAGTAAGTGACATGGGAGGCTTGTCAGCGTGGTTTATGGACCTACCTCGGGCCTCTCCAAACAACTTTCTGCCTGATCTCTATCAACCCTGGCTCCAGGGGCAGCTGTCCTTCTGTGTTATCTGCAGATCAGCTAAAGAACCAAACAAGGCTTAAATTCCCACCCAGGGCTTGTTGGTGGATTAAGGCAAGACTCTCAGACATCACAGGGGGGCCTGAAGGGAAGTCCACAGAGCGGAGAAGGTGTGATGACCTTTTATGACCCAGAAGGGCCCAGAAAACACCACTCGGCAGGGCGGAGGCAGGCAAAAGTGCAGAGATGGAGAGTGGCCTCGCCTCTTCTGGAACTCCAAAGCACCAGAACAAACTGATGTTTTACTTTCTCACCCAATCATACGGACTGCTAGGACACATGCATGCGTGGGCCACAGGAAGCTCTCTGGAGCAGGGCTGGCAAAGTTTTTTTCTGGAAAGAGCCAGACAGTAAAGATTTCCTACATTGTTACAGCTCCTGGACTTCGTTGCTGTGGCACAGATTGTGCCAAGTCACTCCAGTCATGTCCGACACTGTGAGACCCCATGGACCGTAGCCTGCCAGGCTCCTCTGGCCATGGGATTCTCCGGGCAAGAATACTGGAGTGGCTTTCCATGTCCTCCTCCAGGGGATCTTCCCAACCCAGGGATCAAACCTGGGTCTCTTACTCTCCTGCATTGGCAGGGGTGTTCTTTACCACTAGCGCCACCTGGGAAGCCCATGGCACAGATCAGCCATTGACAATATGTGAATGAATGAATGAGTAGGGCTGTGTGCCAATAAAATAGACAGTAGTCCCACATTAGCCCATGGGCCATAGTTTGTCAACCCCTGCTTCACAAAGCATGTGAGATCTCAGATACGTGTGTCAGCATTTCATGAAAGTTTCATTTTCCATGGTAGAAAGAAGGTCCTCCTAAAGAGGAAGATTTTCCTAAAAAGGTGGATGAATACGGCTTGGCATCCTTCGGATGACCTATTTTCCCTGGGCCAGGTTGAAACTACATGGACACCTTGCCCCTACTGGAATCTGGAATTGAAAGTCTGTTTGTGGTTGTACCCCTGATGTCTAGGAAATGTCTGGCACATAATAGGTGATCAGTGAAATAACTGTTGAATGGGGCTTTTTTCACCCATTCAATGATAGCCTTGCAACTCCAGGCTGGCGTGTCCCAGGAGTTTTTTTGAATGGGGTTCCAACTGGAGTTGGCAGCCACCCTGTACGCGGCCACTTAGGCAAGCCAGAAATGCTCTCCCCTCTCCTTCCTTTGGCTGACGTAGCTGTTAATCACTATCCAGAGATATAAATTGGTAAGCAGAAAACACCCCAGTGAACATTTCCACGTGAATCATTCTGTGAGTGTTCCATCTTTAATTACTTATTAAAAGCAGACTAGATTGGTTTCCTAATTGGTTACAGTGAACATGTGTTACATTTGTCGTTAAAAAAAAAAAACAAACCCTTCTTTTCATGGGCAGACAGCATAGAAAAGCAGGAAGAACTTTCCTCTGAAACACTTGGTCAAGTTTCTCAAATTTCAGAGCAGGGGACATACCACCTGGGTGCTTATGAAATAAATACTAGTCCTCGGGTCCCAACCCCTCGTAGCTCCTCTGCCGTGGTTCTGGGAATCTGCATTCAAACTCAGGTCTCCTGCGTTGCACGCAGACTCTTCACCATCTGAGCCACCAGGGAAGCCCTATTTAGAAGACTTTCGTGCACGCATGTGTGCGTGCTAAGTCACTTCAGTCATGTCTCTTTGCAACCCCATGGACTGCAGCCCGCCAGGCTCCTCTGTCCATGGGATTCTCAGGCAAGAATACTGGAGGGGGTTGCCATTTCCTTCTCCAGTGGATCTTCCTGACCAGCAATCAAACCCTGTCTCTTAAGTCTCCTGCACTGGCAGGCGGGTTCCTTACCACTAGCACCACCCGGGAAGCCATGTTGCCTTTAATTGGCTTCTACCAACTGCTGAAGCTTTTAAAAGGACATCAGAGGCCATCCCACCCCTAGAAAGAATCCACATCTTTGAAAAGGACAAAATGGACATCCTGTGACTATTCTGGAGAAATCCAGGCTGTTAATTACCTGTGAAGGTCTCTGACCCACCCAGCTTTCCCCAGTTTAACTGCTAGGTCGCCTGTTTGCTCTGCCTCCAAAGTGAACAGAGCTGCCTTGGAGTCAGAGCATCTTAGGCTGCTTAATTACGGTAATTGCCACCCGGGGCTGTAAATTTTAATGTTAATGCTCTACCAGGTGATTCATGTGGTAAATTACACACTTATGATTTCACCAAGGTTTACCTTTTAATCCTAAACTCACTCAAGACACAAATGCCCACGCCCCTCAGACGTGCAGCAGCTGAAAGAGAGTTACAGGCAAGCCTAGGGACCTCACACAATGCCTCCTCGAATCCTGGTCCCCACCTTGATTTCCTCCTTGTCATCTGTCCTTGGGCAATCAGAACTCTCCCTTCCCTGTGACAGGCAGAGCCTGACTTGCAGACAAATGCCCTGGCCAAGTCATCAATTCCCAGGAATGGATTACAGACTGTTCAGGAAGAGGAAGACAGACAAAGGATTCAATCTTCCCCTCTCAACAGCTATCTCCATATCCATCTCTTCTTATTCTACTCTTAACCTGGCAGGAGCCTCCAGATTCACCTTCCTAAGCACTACTGTGATCATGTTAGTCACAGCTCAAACACCTTCCATGGCCCCCACTGGGCACAGCTTTAAGTCCACACTTTTGCAACTTGACTTTCACAGCCCAGCCCTGCTCTGTCATCTATAGAAACAAAACAAAGCACCTCGAACTTAATGAAATAAAACAGTCCTGTGTTATTCTTATCTCTCTGGGAAGCAACTGGGCTCAGCAGGACAATGTGGACATCGAGTCCCTCGTGTTCTTGGAGGCAGAGGGTGGCTGAGACTGGAGTCATCATGAAGTCTTCTTCACTTACACGTGTGGTCCCTGGACTGGGAAGACTTACACAGTAGGGGCTGGAATGACTCCAGCTCCTTGGGCATCTCTCTCTATTCTTTGTGGTCCCTACATGTGCTCCCTCCAGCATGGCAGCTTCAGGATACCTAGACATTTTATCAGATGGGTCAGAACTCCAAGGGGAATGACCCAAGGTGGAGGGCCAGGCAGAAGCAGCATCTCCTTTTATGACCTAGCCTCAGACGCCACGCAACATCATTTCCATTGCAAGAGTGCAAGACACAAGGCTCTCTCATATCCAGGGCAAGGAAATTAACAATTATCTTTTGATAAGGAAGTGTGTCAAAGAATTTGTGAGCATATTTTATTTATTATTTTTATTATTTATTTGACTGCACTGGGTCTTAGTTGTGGCACACGGGATCTTAGTTGCAGCATGTGAGATCTAGTTCCCTGACCAGAGATCAAACTATGAGCACATTTTAAAACCACTGTAGGGACTTCCCTGGCGGTCCAGTGGTTCACACTTCACCTTCCAGTGCAGGGGGCCCAGGTTCCATCCCTGGTTAGGAAACTAGATCCCACATGCTGCAACTAAGTGTAAGTATGATGCAACTGAGACTTAGTGCAGACAAAAAAATAAGAGAAATATTTTTTTAAAAAGTGTACCCAGTTCACAGTGTGGGTTTGATACAGAACCTACGACTTGAGTTACAAAAATACTGACACATGCTGCAAAGACTTTGGCATTAATTCTCAGGTCTTTGGCTGGTTTCTGAGTCGCCTGTATCACCTGGTCTGAAGCCTTCCCAGCTACATTTCCCCACTTCTCAAAGACAAACCTCACTTTCTTACACATTTTCCAAGTTTCAGTTTTTTAAAGAACTCTTACAAACCCCCTGACCCACCACCACTCTTTAAGACTTGATTAGTTCCCCCATTACGCTCCTTTACGGATTAAATTATGTTTCCTAAAAAGATACGCTGGGCTTCACAGGTGGCTCATTGGTAAAGAATCCACCTGCAGGAGACGCAGGCTTGAGTCCTCATCTGGGAAAATCCCCTGGAGAAGGAAATGGCGACACACTCCCATATACTTGCCTGGGAAATCCCAGGCAGAGGAGCCCGGCAGGCTATAGTGCATGGGGTCGCAAAGAGTTGGACAGGACTTAGCAACCAAACAACAATAACCACAAAATGGTATGTTGAGGTCCTATCCCCAGGAAACTGTGAAAGTGACTTTCTTTGAAAATAGGGTGTTTGCTGATGTAATCAGGTTAAGATGAGGTCATCAGGTAGTCCCTAATCCCGTAAGACTGATGTCCTTGTAGAAAGAAGAGGCACACAGGGAAAATGCCATGTGACAACAAAGGCAGAGCTTAAAGTGACGAAGCCAAGGATTATCCGCCAGAAGCTGGAAGAGGCAAGGAAGAATCAGGATCATACCATCATACTTCACAGAAAGGAAGGCCCTAAGGACACCCAGATTTTGAACTTCTGACCTCCAGAACTATGATAGAATAAATCTCTGCTGTTTTGTCTTGTAATGTTTTTATTTGCTTTTTTTTTTAGTAATTATCAAAGATTATAACTGTACAATATCGAGAAGTATAGAACAAGATGCAATTATTGGAGGGCAACCACCCTGCAATATGGTGTTGGCCTCTGCCACCCATCAACACAATCTTTGCTGTTTTAAGCCACTGAGTCTGTGGTTCTTTGTTACAGCACGTAGGAAGTGAACAGACACCCTCCCCTGTGGTATTTCTTTGATGGCCATCTGCTGGGTCAGTGTCAGTCCCATGAGGGCATCAGTCTTGTCGCGCCTGCTGTGATACCCTTGGAAAGCACATAGTAGGACCTCAATAAATAGTCCTTTCCTACAGACATGCGTGGACGTTCCTCCACTCCATGCTGGTTGAATGTTATCCCGACCTGTCACTGTTTGTGTCATCTCAGAACCACACAGCCATGGACAGTGACCATTTGGCTGGATTGCTTGACCCTGATGGCTCAAGCGGTAAAGAATCAACCTGCAAAGCAGGAGCTGCAGAAGACGCACGTTTGATCCCTGGGTCGGGGAGATCTCCTGGAGGAGGAAATGACAACACACTCTGGTATTTTGCCTGGAAAATCCCATGGACAGAAGAGCCCTGGGGTCCTAAAGAGTCAGACAGGATGGCACATGTGATGGGCAGATGGATGGATTCTCTCACTGGGACACACAATGAGGACCCTGTAAATTCAGAAGGGCCTAGAGACTTGGGTCTGCCCAGTCTAAGTGTCTTAATCCCGCTGGTCGAAGGGTACGCTGAGGATCATCTCAGCCCTGCCCAGTAGGCGCCTCACCCCCTGAGTAATTAACTAATGGGTAGTTTAGAAGTAATTAGACTCCTATCAGAAATGGAGAGCCAAGCCTTCTTTGGGAGTCTGGAAACAGAGATTATCTACAATGCACAGGCCTCAAACCCAGGGAAATAAACCTAAAAGCTCCATGGATTGAATCGAACTCCCTGCCTCAAAGTGAAGAATGCACCGGCTCCCAGCAATCTTACAGCGTGAGCTGTATTCAGCCGCCAACCTTTCTCCTAAATTGCCCATCCCAGATAGACCATTATTATAATGAAATACCTCAGCCGGGAATGTTCTGGGTTTCAGCTAAAAGGTTTTCTTTCTGACTGCTGTGCTCACAGGCACTGCTTTAATTTGGGGGAACTTCCCCTTGGCTGTCTTGAAAAGACTTCGACAGGTCTCTTTCTATTTTATTTGATTTGCTTCATTTCGGTGTGTGGGTTGGCCTCCCCCCATCCTAATGATGATGAAAACTGGAAAAGATGGGGCAGCCCCAAGAAAGGATTAAGAAAAGAGAGCCATCATTTTAGTGAGGGAGACATGGGCACAAAGCCTCAGGTTCTGGAAGGTTCTGCATCCTTCTGCCCTCTGGGGGACAGAGAGCTGAAGGGAGGAGGTCAGACCTGGATGTTGGCAGCCTCTGGACCCTCCAGGCCTCCCTGTTGGAACTGTGAGTTATAATGGTCATTGCACAAGGCTATCCCAGGAGACTCTGACTTTAAGAGAAGTGTTAAAGTTCAAAGCTAAATTCTGAAATGCTGAGAACTCAGACTTAAAGGAGGCTGAGTGCATGGAGGGCTGGTCAAGATGAGAAATACAGGGCCTGCTGTATTTTGATGTCCCATTTATGTGATGTTATGTCTCTTCCAGCCTCCATCCTGGGTCTAAAACTGGTGATCCCAGGACCAATTCCTGCCCTCAGACGTATTCAGTTTAATTTGCCTAGTGTTTTTGGTTTTATAGTTTTAATGCAGTTTTATTAAGCAGTCAAAACTTTTTAAATGAGAGATTTCACACTAAAATTTCCAATTCCTCTTGAAAAATCAGAAAATCTAGTCTGCTAAGCCAGTCTCTTCTGTCCCCAGTTACATGGAGAATGTCTACCCTTACCCTCCTCGCTCAGTCCTCTTAGAGGCCTGGCTCTGGTGAACAGATGGTTTGGGACACAGTGCCCTAGGCAACATCACCCTCCTATATAGTCTACAGTAACAAAGCAAATGTCATCCTTTCACAAAGACTCTCCACCTTTCTCAGAAAGATTCCCTCCCAGTACTATCATAGGTTTGCGTTTCATCTGCCAAACTCCTTTGGGTATAGGTCCCCCCCTCCATCTGGGTTATCTGAAATAACTCCATTCATCTCTCATGATGCAGCACTTATGTCACCTCTTCCAGGAAGCCTTCCCAAATTATTCCTCCTTCCCACCTCTCCAGGATAGGTTAAGCACCCCTCCTTTGTGCTATCATTAGCAAGCAGTCTCCCTCCACCCACCCCAACACACACACACAAACTCTCAGCACCATGCATCAAAATGTCTGTTTCTCCATCATCCCTGCTGGACAGTGAGCTCTGTGCAGATGGAGGGCTGCATGTGAGTTCTATAAACTCAGTATGAAGTTTGGAACCTGGCCCCTGGGAGGGTCTCTGAAAGGGTTTGAATAGAGAGAGTGGGACAGAGAGGAAGAAGGTGCTCTTAGCACAGGGCAGTCAAATGCTGACAGTAAGAATACAAGATTATACATGTATTTTTATACATGATTATAAAAATAGTAAAAGTAATAAGAAGGATAGTGCCTAACACCTATTGGGGACTTTCTAATGTGAGCTTTTAACAAATTAGCTCATTGTGTTAGGTAGGTCTCTTGGGAAGCAGATGCCTAGATGGAATCAAATCAAGAGATGTGTCTAAGATGCCTGTAAAGGATGGGGGCGGCGCAGAGGCCTCATGCAGAATACAGGGCGGGTCTGACCCCTGGGAAGGGAGAGGAGGAGGAGGGGAAGGGACTGGGCAGGGATTGCTAAGACTGCGGCACTGAGAAGCTCTCAGTCAATGCGCGACAGCAAGGGTCCAACAAGGACCACTGGGCAGAGGAGTCGTGAGCTGGGCAGGAGGGGTGTGGCTCTTGCAGCTTGGGCATGCGCAGTTATTGGCTGGAGGGGTGTGGTGGTGGTGGGGGGGTAGTTCAGGGACAGAGTGTCCTGGTTATGAACGCTGCAGAGGAACTGAAGATGGGTCCTCTGGGGGCTGTCCAGCAGCCCTTTCCTCGCAGCTGGGAGGTCTGAGTGTCCCACTGCTGCAGCACCTGTTACATCCTCAGGAGAATGCCTGAAAAGCCACCGTTCTGATTTGCCCTTTAGCAGAGGATGAAACCTGACTTTGGCAAAGTGGGTGATGTGACCCAAGGTCGCACACACGACTCTCAAAGATGGAAGCAGATATTAATACCAGACTAGCTGGCTCCCAATTGTGTGTGTCTGTAGTCGCCCTGCCCTGGGAATCAGGGATCTCAGCAACCCTTGAAGAAAGAGGGTGATGGCTTAGAGGGGGCAGCTGATGAATCAAGGCCTGTTTTACTCATGGGGAAGGAGTATGAGACTCTGGGCTAGGAGCTGACTTGTCCATCCCAAAGTGAGGCCCGCAGTCATGCCCAATCCTCCTGGCTTCTCTCTGCATTTCAGAGGAATGAGACTCAGAGGCCCTAATGCTGGGGCTTAACAGAAGGTAGATTTCCACCAGCTCCTGTCACCCCTCACCTCCACACTCCCTAGTAATGATATAATACCAGTCAATACCTAAATAACAACTTTATGTGCTAGAACTGTTGAAGCATGACATCTTTGTACTCCATTAACACTCCTGGCAGCCCTATGGTGCAAGCACCTTTTCATTCTCCCATTTCACAGAGATAAAATTGAGGCCCCGAGACAGGAAGATGTTTACCCAAGGCCACAGCCCCAAAGGTGAGATGTAAGCCCACTGGGTGCTATGCATAAGGGCTCTGCTACCCTGGGTCGGGAAGATTCCCTGGAGGAGGGCATGGCAACCCGCTCCAGTATTCTTGCCTGGACAATCCCATGGACAGAGGAGCCTGGCTGGCTACAGTCCATAGAAACGACTTAGCACATACAGCTTCAGCAAAGCAGGCAAAGAACGTATTTGACAGACTTGTTGCATGAACAGCATCTTTGGGAAAAAGATGGGTCTTATTGATCTGTAAAATACAGATGTTGTTCAAAAGCAGAAGCTTCCTAAACATCTAAAGATGCAGTCTTAAGATGCACAGCCCCCTGACCCCCAGATTGCAAGCCGCGGGGGTGGGGGGCGGCAGGGACACGGGCCTCCTCTCAGAGGGGCAGGTGGAGGAGGGCGGGATCAGGGTTCCCGAGGGCGCCGGGCTGGTGGCGTGCGGGTCCAGGGCGCTCTGTCCAGCGGCGGTCACTGGCCTGCGTGCGAAGGCGAGGCCGCACCCCCGCGCCTCCGCTCGCGCCGTGCCTGCCGCCGCCACCCGCCCGGCCTCCCGGCCGGCCACGGAGCGGCCGCCGCAGACTCGGCGGCGCCAGCGCACCTGCAATAAGGCCCCGCTGCCGCCGCCTCGCGCCCAAGGCCGCCCGCCCGCGCGCCGCTGATAAGACGAGGGAGGGGGGCGCAGGGCGCAGGGGGAGGTGCTAGTTTTTTTCTCTTCGTCGCTCCTGGCCCTGTCTCTCCCCAAAGCCTTTGCCCCGGCCATCCCTCTTCTGTCTGTGCGCCTCTCCTCTGAGTCAGTTTCCTGTGCCCCCACCTCATCATATGTGTGTGTGTCTTACTGATTCTCTCCATCTCTCTCCTCTTATTTTCATATTTTCAAAATTGGCATTAGGTATTACCGAAATAAAGAAATAACTTTTAGAACGCCCAGTGCTTTCATTTGAATGAAAGCACCTTATTATTTGAAAGACGCAAAAGCAAGAAAATACAGCAGAAACGTATCCACATCTTTCAGTAGTTGTCTGTGTGATGGGTAAATGCCATTTAGAACCCTTTTCAATAGAAAAATGATTTCTTTATTACCGTCTCTCTCTCCTTTTTGATCTTTCTTGCACTGAATCACCCCATGCCTGTTTGCTCTCGTTTAATCTGTAAGTATTTTGCGACCCCATGGGCTGTAGCCCGCCAGGCTCCTCCGTCCATGGGATTTCCCAGGCAAGAATGCTGGAGTGGGTTGCCATTTCCTACTCCAGGAGATCTTCCTGACTCAGGGATCGAACCGGAGTCTCCTGCATTGGCAGGTAAATTCTTTACCCTTGGGCCTCCTGGGAAGCCCGTTTCCTCTCTCCCTTCTCTCCCTCTCTCCCTGTGGCCTGTTCCCTTTCTCTCTTCCCATGTCTTCTCACTCTGGCTCCCCCCTCCTTCTCTCCCCTTTCTCTCTCCCTCTCTTCTCTTCCTGTTTCTGGGCCACTGTCTGCCCTCTTTCCCCTCTCCCCTTCCTTTCTGCCTCTGCCCACCTCCCCGCACCCTGGCCTCTTCCACCCCCAGTCTCAGAGGCCAGTGGCTCTCTGTCTCTCTGCAGGCCGTCTCCTGTCTGCCTGCAGAAGCCAGGCCTCCAGAGCCAGCTGGAGCAGGAACAGCTGGACTCCAGGTGGGTGAGGCTCAGCAGGTGTCCTGACATCAGTGGGCAGGGACCGCTCACCTGGCACCTTTCATCTGAGGCTCTCCACACACTTCACAAACAGTCATTAAGGCCCGCCTGGGGGCAGGCCAGAGAAAATATCACAGCCTGGGCTGTTTGGTTATCTTCATTATTAATACGCAACCCGCTCTCCTTTAAATGAGTTTAGTGCTGGGGACAGAATCCCGGCTGACGCCCAAGAGATTAAGGTCTCTCTGGGTTGCACAGGACAAGGATGACAAACCGATAGAGCAGGGACCTGAGATTCTGTTGCTTCCTTCCTGCTGGGAGTTTAGGGGCTGTGCTTTCTGAGAGCACTCCTGGGGTCAAGAGAGGAAGCCAAATCATCCATTTCTCAGAATGGATGCTGACCCAGGTAGTCTACTAGACAGGTAGCCCTGCCTCCTCCTGGGAAGAGGCAAGCAGGGATCCCAGTGAAAGCTCAGTCTCTTTCAGCTCAGTTCAGTTCAGTCGCTCAGTCGTGTCTGACTCTTTGCGAACCCATGAACCGCAGCATGCCAGGCCTCCCTGTCCATCACCAACTCCCGGAGTTTACCAAACCCATGTCCATTGTGTCGGTGATGCCATCCAACCATCTCATCCTCTGTCGTCCCCTTCTCCTCCTGCCCTCTATCTTTCCCAGCATCAGGGTCTTTTCAAATGAGTCAGCTCTCTGCATCAGGTGGCCAAAACAGTCTCTTTGCTCTTGGCTAAATCATGGGGCTTCCCTGGTGGCTCAGTGGTAAAGAATCTGCCTGCCAACGTAGAAGATGCGGGCTTGATCTCTGAGTCAGGAAGATCCCCTGGGGAAGGAAATGGCAACCCACTCCAGTATTCTTCCATGGAGAACTTCATGGACAGAGGAGCCTGGTGGGCCACAGTCCATGGCCCCAAAGGGTCGGACACGGCTGAGTGACTAAACAACGACAACAAATCAGGAAGAGTGGCAGGAAGAGCAGTATCCAGGCTTTATTTCAATATTCTTGTTTTTTGTTTGTTTGTTTTTTAAATCAGGTAGTACATCCAGATATTACCTACCAGATAAACCCTCAGAATTTGCAAGCATGGACAACATAGGAATTGGATCCAGGGCAAAGCCTCTGGGCAGAGAAGGCTGTGCCAAAAGCATATTAATGGGCAGCAAAAGTTCTGCCTTTTAAAGGCAATGTAAATCCACATTTAAGCCAATTTTCTCAATCAATGTTCCCTGCCACCAGACTCTCCAAAAGGGAGATTTCTGACATCTGCTCTGGTGGTGGCAGTCACAACTACAGAATTGCTTATTGTTTAAGCACCTATCTCCTGTAAATAATGTGTTCATGAAAGCCCCTGAGATGGCTGAAATGGGAAAGGGCGATGCTGACAAACTGCTATGACCATTTCAGTATTTTCTACCAGCTCTGCGTCAGTATCAGAAGTTATTGGTATAATACTGTTATTGAAAAGCCTCACTGCGTGATCTCAGGCAAGACACTTGGCCTCTTTGGGCCTCCTCCATAAAATAAGATAAAGATTTCTTTGGCTCCTTCAACTCTCTGGCCAGACCTTTTCTATCTTCTGATCTCACACACACATTCCCCATAGGAAAGACCTAAAGTAAATATCTATTCCATGGTTGTGGGTCACACTGTCTGTTCTAAACCACTCTTTTGTTTCTATTTTTTAAATGTGGGAGGGATTATTTTTTAAATAGACAAATCTAATAGCATACCATGACATTTTATTTAAAGAAATGCTAGGGTATATTCTCAACGTGAAAACCTTCTTGAAATCTGCTATAATTTGGTAACAAATACTACAGTCTGTGAGTGAAGAGGTGAAAGATATAAAGAATTTTTAAGACTTTTTCTTGTCATTTTTAGATATTTTTAAAAGATTTTTAATAGCATCACTTACTTTGACTATCATTGAAAAGAACTTTGCCTTCACTGCTTTAGCAGTCATTCAGCTAATAAAGCAAAATTAACAAATTATTAATTGTAGACTCTAGCCACTGGGTCCAGAGGTATTTGTAAAATTCTTTCACTTTTCTGTTTGCTTAAATATTTTTGTAATATGTGCTAAGGACAAAAAGATAGGATGTCAACCAGCACCTCTCTTGCTCTTCTAAGAGAATGTTTCATTTGAAAATCAAACATCTTGACGTTAAAGATCAGGGTCTAGGTAATAACTGAATTACGAGAGAAATCTGGATATTTAAGCAGCTCTTTCCGAGGAAGAAGAAATGCTGCCTGCCTGGCAGCCCAAAGCTAACCTGGAGAAGCCACAGGAAAGACCCGAAGGTAGAGAAATCTAGAATCTGATTACACATGGGCCAGAGTCACACTGTGACCTTGGGTAAGTAAGTTACCTGTTTTTCCATCTGTGAGATGGGGTTGATAATGCAGGGCTGTTGGGACAAGCAAGCAGATAACTTCCAGGAAGCCCTTTGAGCTTCTTGGAAATAGCACTTGAGATATGATTAGGCGCCAGCCTGCTGCAAAGAAGTATGCCTGGTGGCAACTGGAATGGTCCCCGTTCGCTTTGGGCAGACGTGCTCATCAGGTTATCAGTCAGTTCAGTTCAGTCTCTCAGTCGTGTCTGACTCTTTGCGACCCCATGGACTATATACAGAGCTCTAAACAGAGCTTTTTTTGTTTTTATATTTAAATGTCAACTTTTAACTTATTTCTTTAAATTTTATTTTATTTTTAACTGGAGGATAATTATTTCCAGTATCGTGATGGTTTCTGCCATACATCAGCATGAGTCAGCCACCGTCATACACATGTCCCCTCCCTCTTAAACCTCCCTCCCACCCCTCCAGGCTGTCACAGAGCACTGGCCTGGGATTCCCTGCATCATGCAGCAAGTTCCCACTGGCTACCTATTTTACATATGGTCCTGTATATGTTTCAATGCTATTCTCTCAAGTCATCCCACCCTCTCCCTCTCCCACTGTGACTTCAGAGTCTTAAACAGAGCTTTTCAATTCCTCCACCTGGCTTTTTTCATCTCTATTCTTCTTCCCTGAAGCCCCACCACCAGTAGTGACCACGACACCCTCCGTGGCCTACGGCGGTAGACCAAGCCTTCCACCATCAAGGCCAGCCCCGAACCCCAACAGTCTCTGCCACCATACTTTCTCTGGAAGCGCCTCCCATCATTCCAGCCTTGCTCCTGTCTTCCCCCACAGCCTGAAAGGCCCTCTCCTCCAAACACTACTGCTCTCTCAGCCCAGTCATTTCTTACAGTAAAAATGTCCACCCAAACCAATAATTATTATTACAAATAGTTGCCTCCATGTTATTTGATCGGCCCTGTGCTAAATGCTTGAAAATCGTCATCTCATTTCATCCTCACTCTTACTCTCTCCCCTGAACAACTATTTCTAAGATTAATAGCTACCCACTCAAAAAAACCTTTCCTAACTCATTCCATTAAGATACTTCTTCTGCTGGGTGATTCTCATAAACAACATCATGGAGTCCTCACCATAGCCGGAAAAGATAGGACTTTCTGTTATCACTTCACAGAAGGTCTCCCTTTCCACCTTCTTGGCACTGCCTATCCTACCTGTGCTTCAGTACGTTTCCTTTGACTTTGTCAAGAAGCTGTTTTATCTGTTTCCCTGGTATTTCAAGGGTGTGTAGATCCTTGTGGGGCATGTATTAGGTTAGACTAGCTGCTGTAACAAACAACACTCTCAATGATAGTTTGATTCTCTATGATACTAAGTACAGCAGAAATCAGCAAAAGACTCTGTTCTATACAGTCATTCAGAGGTCTAGGCTCATTCCATTTGGTAGATCTGTCCTGTTCTATGTCTTTGGAATCTTCTTTATTTGGCAAGTAGATGGGGAAAGAGAGCAAAGAGGATGACCTAGATGTTGGGAACATCACTCGTGCCCACCAGCTCATGGACATATCTTAACCACAAGGTCTTACCCAACCCCTGGAGACACTGGAAAATGTACATTACTTTTATGTTGGATGTAAACTTCTATTTCCTCATCTGCTAAATAGGGATGAGATTATCTAAGTTGGACCACTGGCGTGAGAATTAAACAGCTTGTACCCAAGAGGACAAAAAAGAATTTGGTGAATTCTATAGCACAAATTATCAGAATATATGGATGGAACAAAGAAATATTCTTCTTCTGCAACAATTCTGAGGTTGAGCATTTTCAAAGCTGTGCACTTCACCTGAGCTCTAAATAACCTGTCTTCAGTACACCAGCTGGGATTTCCAGCTCCTTAAATAAAAATTAAAATATCTGCCCTGGAAGTCTTAACTCTCTGCTAATAGAATTTTCTCAGGACAACAATAGAAAGTTTGCCAACTCCCTGAGAACAAGATCTCCTCTTCTTTACATGTTATACTCACCCTTTGGGATACAAGGAAGAAAGAGACCTGTATCTGCCTATACCCACTGGTGTGTGAGAAAGTTGCCCAAGACAGCAGGACCAACAGGGGCAGAACCAAATTAGCAAGGCTGGCCAAGGAAAAGACAGAAGGAACCCCAGTCTTCAGTGATGCTATTGAACCTCTGAATTGCCCAACCTTGGTATCATGCTAACTGCACTGCTTGATCTGTGAGCTTATAGAGTCCCTAAGGTCTAAACCTCCTGAATCTTGGCTGCTTCTTGCTTGAAGAAAATAGCATTCTAATAAGTAACCATGCCATTTATCATTCAAACACTTGAGGTGTGCAAGAAACACCAAGACAACACATGTGAACTGGATTAAATCAAGCAAATGGGAAATATGTTTATCTTAAAGCTAGATTAGATACATCTAAGCTCACATCCAAGTTTATATACCTGTTGGACATAAACTTTCATTTCCTTGTCTGCTAAATAGGGAGGATGTCATCTAATTTGCATCATTGGGGTGAGAATTAAACAAGAAGGAATGTGAAGTACTCCCAAGAGTCTTTTTAACACATGGCAGGTAGCTCTCCTTCTTCCTACATACTAAGGAGAATCCCAGTCTACCCAGTCAGTTTATCTCTTTCTCACATTGAACTGTTGCCCTGCTGAGTCTTCAGGTTCTGTTATACAGAATCACAAGAACAAAGAAGACGAATAAAGAAAAGGGGTCCATAGGTTCTGGTTCCATTTCCCAATGTCCAAGAGACACAAACAAAGAACTTTAGTTATTAGGAAATTACTTTTTTGGCTGTCTGTGCTTTATTAACAGCGATGGGGGACCTGAGCCTGAATCACACAGTTCATGGGTATCTCAAAGAAATAAGTGAGTGAATGAGTAAATAATGAATGAGTGAATGCCTCACTTGGATCAGCAACCAGGCAAGAGTCTATTTGCTAAGAATATGGCTCCTCTATGAGTGGGTCTGAAAAGAAACATTTAGAGAAATGTGTTTTGTGCATCTTATATCCCAATTTTCTCCTACTTTTTAGTAGCTGTGTTTTTATGTTAGCCATTGTATATCCTCTTGTTCTCCATGTCCCAGTTAGACAGAAACCTCAGGAATAAAATCAGTCATATATAAGAGACAAATCTTGCAGAGATCTCCATGTCTTATAGTGTTCTTCAAGGAAGAAAATTTGATATAATTAACAATGTCATCTTACAGTGCCTCTGTCTTTAATTCAAGTCAATCAACATTTTATTGAGCACCTACTAGGGCTCAGGTACTGTTACTCCATCCAGAGGTATCTGAATTTATAGAGGAAAGGGTAGGGCAATACTTAATCCAAGCCAATCAATTTTAAATGCCCTGCCAAGCCCCTAGGGGAATATTTCCCCCCAACAAAGGTAAATATTTATGATTTTGGAATCTCTCTGAGTCCTCATTATTCCCACTGAATGAATGTTCTGAATGTTCTGTTTATCCCTCACCTAAAGTTTTATAAGTCATGAAAGATAATTGATTAAAAATAAAGAACTCAAGGGACTTTCCTGCTGGTCCAGTGGCTAAGACTCCAGCTTCCCAATGCCAGGTTTGATCCTTGGTGAGGGAACTAGATCCCACATACCACAACTAAAGATCCTGTGTGCCATAACAAAGACCTTGTGCAGCCAAATAAATAAATAAACAAATAAATGTTTAAAATAAAGTTATGAAAAAATAAAAAACTCAAAGGGCAGTCAGCTTCTTGACCTGTCATACTGAAACTCTTTTTATAAATATTTAATATGACTTCTTATGATTAAAGAAATAACACAGGAGAATTTGGGTAATATAGAAATGTGCAAAGAAAAAGTAAAGCCACCAGTCAGAGAACTACCAGCCCTATATCTATCCATTCTTTCATAATTTTTCTTGGTGTGCAGATACAGAGTCTGGAGTTTAGAAAAAGTGGTATCATGTACTGCAGATTTTTTTAATAATTTTTATTTTATCTATCATTGATATTTCCTCCTATTTTTTAAGACCATGGTTTGAATCACTATATAGTTGTCCCTTGTATATATTTTCTGTAAGAATCAACTGCTGAGTAGCCAATTTCTCTCTTCCCTATCATGCTGTTATGACTATCTTTATATACATATCTTGATAACATCTCTGCTTATCTGTATATCATCTGACTATCCTCACCACCTCAATAATCATCACTCTGTTTTTTTCCCCATTTGATAGGCAAAACACAGTATCTTGTTGTTTTAATTTGCATTGATTTTATTGTAATGCTATTGAATAGCTTATTATAGCTTTAACTTATCATTTATATTTCTTCTTTGGAAACTGATCATGCATAGCCCCACTTTTGTTTTATTTACACATTTATCTTCTTGCTCATTTATAATAAGTCTTCACATTGTTGTTGTTGTTCAGCCGCTAAGTTGTGTCTGATTCTTTCTGACCCCACAGCCTGCAGCACACCAGGCTCCTCTCTTCTCCACTATCTCCTGGAGTTCACTCCAATTCATGTCCACTGAGTCAGTTATGCCATCTAACCATCTCATCCTCTGCCTCCCCCTTCTCCTCCTTCCTTCAATCTTTCCCAGCATCAGGGTCTTTTCCAATGAGTCAGCTCTTCATATCAGGTGGCCAAACTCTTCACATAATAAAACCAATAATCATTTTAATCCCATAATGTATATATTTCTCCTGGTCATCTTCCTTTTGATTTTTATGGTACTTTTTGGTTTTCACTTTTTATTTGGTTTAATATATCACTTATAGTGTTTACTTCCTTTTAATGACTAAAATAAAAGGCTGTTACATTCAGGGTTCAGGTAAAGGTATATCTATATTTCTAATTCTTTTATAGTCTGTTTACAGATAACTCAATTTACTCATATTAATTAATTTTGCTACATGACATAAGGTAAGTGTTTGACCTTATTTTGTCAAATAGTTATCATATGTCAAATCATATGTCACAGAATCATTTTTCACCTAATGGTCATATCTCCGCTGATTTGAACTTCTACCTTTAACATATTCTTATCAATAATTGGGAGTATTTATGGAATTTTATATTCAATTCCATGTATCTAGGTGTCTACTTTGCATTAGGCCCATATTGTTGAAATTATTGTAGTTTTACTATATGCTTTAAACTTGGTAGTGTAAGACCGCTTATTTTTCAGATAAAACTGTATGGCTAATCTCACCTTATTTTAACTTTAAGATCATTTTCACCTAATTTTGATGATTTCTTTTTTCAAAAAATCATTTTTAGAATTTTATTGGTGAATTTTTAAAAACTAGGGAAGGTACTGGCCTTTTTTTTAAATGTTCTGATTATTTCTTAAAAATTTCCATTGAGTCAATCAGGTCATTTGCAAATAATTAATTACATTTTATTTCTCCCTTTATAGTTTCTTCATCTTATCTGTTTTTTTCTGCTTTATGGCATTGGCTAAAATTTCTTAAAAATTATTAACTTAAGGGTACTCATAGGACTCTTTGTTCCTGACTTTAATGAGAAGGCCTCCATTATGAATGATGTTGTTAGTGATTTGAAAAAAGATAATCAGCATTAAGTTAGGGAAGCAAACTTCTAGTTCAATGAAGCTTGGTTGGCATTTTGTTTTGTTTTGTTTTAAATCGTGGATTTTGTATATCAAATACCTTTTGATCTACATCAAGATAACTCGGTTGGACCATTTTATATTTTTGGTATAGACCCTACTTCATTATGATGGTTATTATTTTGATGTTGGATTTCCAACGTCCTTTGGAGGGCACTAGGGGTTCTGTGGAGCCCCTTGGAGGAATATGTGGGAGTGGGTTTAGGAATGAAACTCCAATACTTTGGTCACCTGATGCAAAGAGCTGACTCATTTGAAAAGACCCTGATGCTGGGAAAGATTGAAGGCGGGAGGAGAAGGGGACTACAGAGGATGAGATGGTTGGATGACATCACCAACTCAATGGACATGAGTTTGACTAAACTCTGGGAGTTGGTTATGAACAGGGAGGCCTGGCGTGCTACAGTCCATGGAGTCGCAAAGAATTGGACATGATTGAGTGACTGAACTGAACTGAACTGAGGGAAGAAAGAAGTGGTTGGGATTTAGAGAGAAAGAGACCCAGAGAGGGCTGCTCACACCACCTTGCTTAAACAAATTCAGACCTCACAAATTATTTTATTGGAACAAAGTTTCTTAATCAAACAAGCAAATAAATTAAAATACTACTTTTCCATGCCATGATTTAACTTTAATGTTTCCTTTTTTACTCATTTATATTCATTACTGGATATGGCCTATTGTTATCTTTTGAGCATGGCATACAACTCACTGATGAGTTCCTTTTGACCCAGAATTTTGTTTTTTAGAGATGACATGTTAACTTTACAAAGGTTTTTCCTGGCTTTTATACATATATGTATAGACACAAACACACACACACACACACACACACACACACGCATATGTTTATATTTTTACTGAAATCACTAATATTTCCCTAGAATATTTTCCATATCACGAAAATTTTCCAAAGTGATTAATATAGAACAAGGGTTCTCAACAGGGGATGATTTTGGCCCCTGGTGACATTAGGCATAATCCATAGATATTGAGGCTTTCAGACTGTGGTACTGAAGAAGACTCTTGAGGGTTCCTTGGACTGCAAGGAGATCAAACTAGTCAATCCTAAAGGAAATCAGTCCTGAATATTCATTGGAAGGACTGATGCTGAAGCTGAAACTTCAGTCCTTTGGCCACCTGATGTGAAGAGCTGATTCATTAGAAAAGACCCTGATGCAGGGAAAGACTGAAGGCAAAAGGAGAAGAGGGCAGAGAATGAGATGGTTAGATGGCATCACCAACTCAATGGGCATGAATGTGAGCAAACTCCAGGAGATAGTGGAGAATAGGGGAGCCTGGTGTGCTGCAGTCCATGAGGTCGCAGAGAGTTAGACACAACTTAGTGACTGAACAACAACAAGAGACACTGGGGGTTGTTATAACTTGAGGGGCGGGGGAGAGACTAGCATCTAGTGGGTAGAAGCCAGGGATACTGCTAAATATCCTGCAATTCCCAGGACAGCCCCCACAGCAAAGAATCACCCAGGCCCACAGTGAGGAAGCTGAGTAATCTTGAGACAGAGTATCTATAGCACTCTTATAATTTAAATATCCCCATTATAACTTCATATCTTGTTTCTCATTGCTAACTTGTGATACTTAGGTTTCCTCATTTCTTTTTCTTCTTTAAACTTTTCAATAGCTTGTCCTCTTAAAATATGTTTCTCAACACAGATATATATACACTACCATGTATAAAATAGCTAGCTCGTGGGAAGCTGCTGTTTAACACAGGGAGCTCAGCTCAGGGCTCTGTGATGACCTAGAGGGGTGGGATGTGGAGAGTGGGAGGGAGGCTGGAGAGGGAGGGGATATATGTATGTATATACATATAGCTTATTCACCTCATTGTACAGCAGAAACTAACACAATATTGTAAAGCAATTATACTCCAATTTAAAAAAATAATTTAAAATAAAGTTTGTTTCTCAAAAAAGAATCTCTTATATTCACTAATCAAACGTTGGCCATTTTTCAGTCCTTGCTTTCTTATTTTATATTAACTGCTTCTTTTCATCTTCATTTGCTTGCTTTGTTTTGATAGCCTCTTTCTAACTCCCTTCATTGAAAGCTATTAGGTGTGAATCAACAAGACCCATTCCCGGCCAACATTCAGTGACATGCACTGTGGCCTGACATCACTTTAGCCATCAAAGTCTTGCCAAAGACAGGGGGGCGAGTGGTCGAAACATATATCATGGTTTGTTTTCCAGCAGAAATCCTGACTCCAACAGCTGGCTCAATTCAACTCGCTATGTTTTAACTAAGCCCACTAATGTCCACAGTTATAAAATGGGATTTTCTTTCAAAAATACAAAGAACATGAGATTTAAAAAAAAAAACAATAAAGATTCATAAGGAGACCCAAGTTATATAGGATATAAGGCAAGGGGATAAAAGAAGTAAAAAAGTTGGAACAGCTGGAAGGAGGGATGGGGTCCAAAAAAAGCACCAAAAATGAATGGAAAGAATTGTGGTGGCAAAAAGCTGGTGAGAGGGAAGACAGACTGCAACAAAAATAAGTCTTAGGATCGAAACAGAAGGTGGTACATAATGATAACTATTCTCTCTGCATCTCTCAGCATTGAGATCACTATTCCTCTTTTATAGGTAAGGACGTGGAGAGGTTTAGAAAGAGCAGATAACTTGCCCCAAGTCACAGTGTTCCAAGAGGTAAACCCACGTGTTTTGTTTTGTTTTTTTTCTGATTCCAGAAGCAACGTCTTTCCCCTGCGCCATGTTTCCCTGCAATTACACCTCACAGGTAAGAACTAGTCTAAGAATCTCACTACAAAGCAGTTTCTCCAATGTCCTCGGCTTCACACACTTCTGCCTGAAGGAAAAAAAAATTATACCCACAACTGAGAATTCAGCTAAGCTGGGAAAAATCCACATAAGAAGCATAAATCTCTAGTTTACAAGAGCAAGGAAAATCCCCCTTGGGAAGGTTCTGGAGACGGCTCAAAAAGACAAAGTCTGGGAATTTAGAAAGAAAAGCTAAAATGGGTTTGACAATGATCCCCATGAATCGTCACATCCCTGGGGCACCCACGTCCTTGGAGATTGATGGTGAGGAGGACTATGATTTGATCATGTGAGAGTTGCCAAAAGCCCAGTGGGGCAGGGAGGGTGGGGAAAGGCATAAATGTTCCTTCTATGTGGTATCTGCATACAGGGGTATGTAGCTTTGCCTCTGCTCAGATCTGCCAGTGAAAGCTCATTCATTCAACTCCGCAAAGTGGACCGACCCAGATGATGGTGATCTGGAGCTTATAAAGAATCAGCGTTTGGGCAGAGAATTCACAATCAGGTAGAGAAGACAGGTTCATGAAGATGACCACAATAATGTCCCCCCTGAGATAGATGCTATTGCCAAAGAAAAGCTGGGATTAGGTGGAGGGAAAGAAGTTCCAAGGTCAAATATAAAATTTGTTGTTCTTACTTATGGTTCAGTCACTAAGAAGTGTCTGACTCTGTGATCCTATGGACTGGAGCC
This sequence comes from Odocoileus virginianus, assembly GCF_023699985.2. Classification (NCBI taxonomy): domain Eukaryota; kingdom Metazoa; phylum Chordata; class Mammalia; order Artiodactyla; family Cervidae; genus Odocoileus; species Odocoileus virginianus. The sequence goes on along the minus strand of NC_069685.1, from coordinate 55,457,797 downwards.
CTTGACCCTCCTCTGTCCATGGGATTTCCCAGACAAGACTACTGGAACAGGTTGCCATTTTCTACTTCAGGGCATCTGATCTTCCCAACCCAGGGGTTAAAACCATGTCTCCTGCATCGGTAGTTGGGCTCTTTGCCACTGAGCCATCATCTCTATTATAATGTGTGCTAAGTTACTTGAATTGTGTCCGACTCTTTGTGACCCTATGGGCTGTAGCCCGCCAGGCTCCTCTGTCCTTGGTGATTCTCCAGGCAAGAACACTGGAGTAGGTTGCCAAACCCTCCTCCAGGGGATCTTCTCAACCCAGGGATCAAACTTGCATCTCCTACATCTCCTGCATTGGTGGGGGGTGGGGGAGTGGAGGGGTGTTCTTTACTACTAGCGCCACCTGGGAAGCCCATCATCTTGATAAATTGGAATATTATTCAGCCATGAAAATGGAGGAAATCTCCCACTTAGGACAACATGGATGGAACTTGAGGCCTTATAGTAAGTGAGATAAGCTAGAATGAGAAAGGCCAATACAGCATAATATTATTTATTCATAGAATCTACAAAGAAAGTGAAACTCAAAGAAAAAGAGAATAGAAAAGGGGTTGCCAGGGGTTGGGTGGGTACGGGGAAATAGGGTGAGGTTGGTAAGAGTACATATCTCAGTTCCAAGATGAACAGGGTCAGAAGACCTAATGTAAAACATGATGACTATAGTTGACCCAGGTTCAATCCCTGGGTCGGGAAGATCCCCTGGAGGAGAGCATGGCAACCCACTTCAGTATCCTTGCCTGGAGAATCCCATGAACAGAGGAGCCTGGCGGGCTACAGTCCATGGGGTTGCACAGAGTCAGACAGGACTGAACAACTAACACTTTCTTAAGTTATCAACCCTGTAGTATATAATAGAGATTTTCTAAGAAAGTAGATCTTAAAGTTCTCACTACACACAGAAAAAAAGATAAATATGAGAGGTGGTGGATGTGTTAATTAGCTAGGTGAGGGGAGAAGTTTCATGATGTATACATATGTTGTCAAATTACCACGATGAAAACTTTAATACCTTGCAATTTTGTCTGTCAATTATAGCTTGAAAAAGTTAAAATGTTTAAAAATTTTAAATTAAAAAAAATAATAAAAGCCCCTACCTCCTTGTTGTGAAAACAAGTAAATATGAATTAGGTGTCTGACATATTGTGGAAGCTCAACTGTGGTAATTATTAGTATTGATCATTATATTCAATAACATAATTAATATTTATATTAATTAATAATTATTATGCATGTCATTATCATAATTATTGTTAAAAACATGATATATTAATATAATTGAATACCATAGAGTTTTTATTAATGTTTAATATATAATGTTATTATTTAATATTAATAGTTTGGTGGATCCTTATTCTTTGGGAATGCCAGCCCCTTGCACAATATGTACTAGTAGTAGTTTTATGGAAATGACCACCTGAGCCATTCTTCATTCTTTGCTCTGCAGGTTGTGGGAAATGCCTTACGGGGGTTAAGACCGTGGATTCAAGCCAGATTTACAAGATCCATGACCTGGGCCAAGCTATACAGCCTTTTGTACCTTCATTTTCTCATTCGTAAGTGATGCAACGGTACCAACCTCACAGTAGTTGTTGTGAAGTATAATTAGGTTAATTATATATAACACAGCGGGATGCCAGGCACATAGGAAAGTGCTGTATGCTTGTGTATTATTATTATTTGATGGTTTCTTCATCCACAGATATTCCCTGTGATCCAAACTTGAATGCCTATGAGCTGCCATTTTCCCAGTAGATCTAACTGGAGAGACTACCAGTGATTCTGGCTTAAAGAAAAGGTGGAGAATGTGTGCACATCTCTGTCTGCTATGAAATAAGAACCCACAGACAATAATCTCATAGCTGACGCAGCCCCACCCTCAGTACCAGAAATTACTGAATTCAGGCAAGACCCCTTTTCTTGTTTGAAAAGTGGCTGGAGAGTTTTCCTTTGGAGCAACACAGCTCTTTCTAACCAGTGTTTTCTTGTTGGGCAGCCTATATTTATTCATTCTTTCATTTACCAAATATTAATTGAGCCTCTAATCTGTGCCAGGCAGTGTTCTAGTAGCTAGGATCTAGCCACAAATAACACAGTATGGGCTTGTCCTTATAATTTTATACATAACAATAATACATGCACATATTATATATAATACATAATGCTTATAATCATCTCTACTTAATATATTGTAACATATCATTTATCCATATTATATTACATATACATATGAGTTTATAAGGACTTCCCAAGAGGCACCAGTAGTAAAGAACCCACCTGCCAGTGCAGGAGACATAAAAGACTCAAGTTCGATCCCTGGGTCAGAAGATCCCCTGGAGGAGGGCATGGCAACCCACTCCTGTATTCCTGCCTGGAGAATCTCATGGACAGAGGAGCCTGGCGGGCTACAGTCCATGGGGTTGCAATGAATCAGACACGACTGAAGTGACTTAGCACACGTACATTAGTTTATAACCCAATAGAGAGACAGGCATTTGAGGATGCACTGACGAAAGAGAAGCTACTTTCAGGGGGCCTGAACTCTGGCATGATGAGGACCCAAAACGTTCATTCTTGGAATGCCCATCTCTATCAAAGCGGGGAGTGGGATGGCTGAGTGGGTAGGGCCTGGGACTTGATCTCAGGTCCCCCGAGTCCTAGCTACCTGCAGCAGGCACCACCTACCCATGACCTTGGGCAAGTGACCTTGTCTTAGTCTCAGTTTCCCTATCTGTTCAGTTGTGCTTCCAAGTAGCTCCACTGTCATGAGTTTGCTGTGCAAATTTAAAGAGGTGCTATGCCAATGGCCAGCAAGGAGCTTGGCAAACACTCTCAAAAGACATCTATTAGGTTGACCAAAAAGTTCACATGGTTTTTCTGTAAGATGTTACAGAAAACCCAGTGAAACCTTTTGGCCAACCCAATATTATTATTGTGATTATTTTAGTGCATTACAGTGTACCAGGAGGATATAATTTTATTTATTTTTTGTTTTTTTGAAAGTCTTTATTAAATTTATTACAATTTTGTTTTGGTTTTATGTTTGGGTTTTTTGGCTCTGCGGCATGTGTGATCTTAACTCCCTGAGCAGGCACTGAACCCCTACATTGTAAGGTGAAGTCTTAACTACTGGACTGCCAGGGAAGTCCCAGGATATCATTTTAAAAGCCCTTTTTTGAATTAAGAAGTGCTGGATTTAATAGAGAAGACTGTCGGGCTTTTTTTTTCCCCTAATGAGAGTATTTTCTGTTGTTTTTAAAAGTCAGAACAGCACTTGCTACCATCCACTGCAAGTTTCTATTACCCTGGTTGTTTTCAAGGGCCTCTTGCCTTTTGATAAGGCTTACTTGTCAATCTCTAGGCAAAAGGTTTATTTAGGGTGATCCAACTGTCCTGGGTTGCCAGAACCTGGAGAATTTCCCAGGATGTGGGACTTCCAGTGCTAAAACCAGGACAATCTCCCACAAACCAGAAGAGATGGTCCCCATGCCGGGCCTTCCCTTACAGTAGAGTACACGCAGGTACATGGAGAGACTCTGTGTGCTGCCGTGTGAGCCTCAGAGAAGGCAAGCGACTCCCGACAAGACCCAGAGGACAAGGTCCATGTGACACAGCAGGGTCATGAGACTCGCTTCCGTCCACCTTGGCGGTGCCTAAGCCACGCGCAACCTTTCAGTGACGCATGAGGCTCTCAAGCAGGAGGACAGATGGAAAGATTTTTAAGTAATCTGGGCCTTGGCATCCAATTACTCAGGGCAGCCCTGGCTCCTGACAGTAGGTGTGACGCCCCTCTGAGTCACCCTGGGAGCATCCGGGGTGTTGATAGGAATGAAGGGTGAGTGGGTCCATGCAAGGTGGCAATGTGATGGCCTTTGCTTTGTTCTCACCGTTCATCCTGGATTCAAATGTTGGCCCTGCTACTTTCTAGTGATGATTTTGGTCTGTAAGCTACACACCCTACTCTGATCATCAGTTTCCTCTTTGGAGGAATAAATGGTATCGATAATATATGCTTCCTACTTAGGGTAGGAGGGGCTTATAGACAGGACTTCATAAACAGTAGCCTTGACAGATAATCTTTACTATTGGATCAATATTCTTATGAATAGTATTGGTATTATCTGATATTGTGACCAATACAGGTGTTTCCCATTCTTTACCCTTCAAGTAAGCCATTTAAAATAGTTGCAAAGGACTTCTCTGGAGATCCAGTGGCTAAGACTCTGTGCCCTCAATGCAGGGGCTGTGGGTTCAATCCCTGGTTGGGGAATTAAGATCCCACATTCAATGTGCAGCCAAAAAAATTTAAAATAAATAATTAAAATTCAGTTTTAAAAAAGAAATAAATAAAATAGGTGCAGAATCTCAGATGAACACTCCCAGGAACAATAGCAGTAATCTAGAAGTAGTGGTGAGCCTACTTACAAGTTTTAAAAAATGATGTACAGGTAGGATACATTTAAAACACAGATTCTAAAAAGATTTAAAACTTTTTTTTCTAGCCATGGAGAAGACAATTTTCTCAAATTCTCTTGGTCTAAATCAATCTCTCCCAAAGCATATTCAGAGAAAGTATATGTTGTTTTAAGAAATCAAATCAAATCCAAGGAAGGGATTCAAGTGTTTAAAAGGTTTGAATAGATAAATAAATAAATTGTGGTGTAGTGGTGTGTATATATATATATGCACACACATACACATATACACTGGAATATTACTCAGCCATAAAAAAGAATAGAATAATGTCATATGCACCAACATGGTTGGACCTAAAGATCATCATATTAAATGAAATAAGTCAAACAGAGAAAGACAAATACAACATGGCTTATTTCACTTATATGTGGAATTTAAAACATGACAGAAATGAACATATTTACGAAACAGGAACAGACTCACAGGCATAGGGAAAAAAAATGTATGGTTACTAAAGGGGAAAGGGGTAGGGGAGAGATAAACTGGGACTTTGGGATTAGCAAATATAAACTACCATGTGTAAAATAGAAAAACAAGGTCCCACTGTATAGCACCCGGAACTATACTTAATACCCTATAATAAACCATAATGGAAAAGAATATGAAGAAGTATGTATAACTATCAACATGCATTATTGAATCACTTTACTACACACCAGAAACTAAGGCAACACTGTACGTCAACTATACTTCACTAAAAAAGAATAAAAAGTTAAACAGGTTTGGAAAATATTAGTTAAACCAAATCCAATTGATTTCACTAACGAAGGACTTCTCAGTTTTTACTACAAACGTTGTGGCTTTCCAAAATCCAGGTAGAGTATGTTGCAGTCTCCCCACTTACTTGGCCAGTAACTTTGTTCATGGAGTGTGAATCAGTGGACAGATGTTGGGTAGAAAGAGTTGGAAAATCCTGATCTGGATGTTTCTGCGCAAGTCCTAGTCCCTGCTTCATCTCAGCCCACACCCCATGGCCTGGCTTCCTTGGAAATTAGTGCTTGATTCCTGGTCTCTGAGTTCTTCCATTCAGCCACCTGAGAGCTCCGATTCATTCTTGCACTGGGCCTTTACCCTGGGGTGAATCCTCCCCACTGATCTCCCAGGGAGCATGGTATCAAGAGTCTGAACAACCATAAAAAACTCTCTGTGTGTGCCTCACACCTCCTTTCTGGGAAAGGAGTTCCTTTTCAATGCACCAGGATGTGTCATTTCTCCTAGGAGAGGCTTGCCATTTGATGAAGATGATGAACACGCTGATGACCATCATGATGATAAAATAATGAATAGCGTATCTTCACAGAGCACTTAACCACATACCTAGTGCTGTGCTTCACCCCTGGGAAGTGGGTACTATCAGTATCCCGTTTTCCAGATAAGAAAACTGAAGTCCAAGGAGGTTCTATGACTTTCACACAATCACTCAGCAAGTAAGTCCTGGGATTTGTTATTTGTATGGACCTCCATGAAGTGGACTTAACCCAGCAGCCATATTCCTAAAGTACCTGATGTGGATTCACTCAGAAATACATGGCAGGAAATCACACTGGCAGAACACCTCCAAATGATCACACACCGGGGCCCTGAGAAACGTCAGCTCTGAACACCAAGCTCCGCTGCCTCAAACACAACACGGGCCACCCAAGCCCCACAAAATATGGCGGCCAATGGCCTGAGCCTCGGCCAACCAGCTCCACCTTCAACTTCACCTTGGCATGCAGCCCCATGGAACGTGCTAATGTGATTCACAAATGCTTTGGCTTTACTCCATCTCTGCCATTGGCATGCTTTTATTTGTTGTTTGTTTGTTTTTTTTTCTCATCTGTACAGTGGGGTAACTCAGCACCAAGGGAAATTGCCCCTCCTTACCCCACAACGGAAAGATACTTTCTTCACCTGAGTTTCTCAGGGAGTTGATCCTTCAGCTAATTAATAACAAGCCCAGAATCACCTCCACCCACCCCCCTGCCACCCCAGCCAGAGGAGATAAGACACAGCCTTACTTCCTGCATCAGACTGTCTCCTCCCCTCATCATTGGCGCCACTGAGGTGACTGGCGCCTGCCGCCACCTCCCACCCCTTTGGATGGCAGCTTATCATCTGGGGGTGAAGGGAAGTGATGCGTGTGTCCTCACAGGGGCTGATGGCAGAGAGGCTTGTAAAAGGTGCTGTATAAATCAATTATTAATACTAATCAGAGCTATTATGCACCATGAGCAGGAGACGGGAGGCCTGGAGACAGTCACCACACCCTCTTTGACACCGTACCAGGGGCCAGGTCGCTCACGAACCAGGGAGAGCTCTGAGGTGAGACGACCCAAGAGCAGGGAGAATTAACCCCACCCCGGCTACCCGGTGGCTCCATGGTAAAGAATCCGCCTGCCAATGCAGGAGACACAGGCTTGATCCCTGAGTTGGGAAGATCCTCTGGAGAAGGAAATGGCAACCCACTCCAGTACTCTTGCCTGAGAAATCCCACAGACAGAGGAACCTGGTGGGCTACAGTCCGTGGGATCACAACGATGCGGACGTGACTTAGAGACTAAACAACAACTGCAAATCCCACCTGCTCTTTCAAAAGTCTGCCTGACAGCACTGCCTGAGGTAGAAAAGGTTCCAGAACTTCGAAAGTGGGGGCCTTGAGAGCAAAGTTTTTAGTATGACTACTTACTTCTAAGCTGTTAGTTGAATCCAGCTGGGACTGTTGTTTGCCCCATTGGAGTCTGGAGAAAATGGTGCCCACCAGGATATATTTCTCCAAGCTAGTTTGCCACTTTCTGGCGTGGAGAGGCGCCATCCACAGGACCAGTGAGCTGGGTTTATTTTCTCAAGCCACTTCCTGTTCCCTCCTGGGATCCACGTTGTGGGCTGGGAACAAAAGGAACAGTTTGTTCAGGTTATGGATGTAATGAATTGACTCCATGTTTATATTCTCTGATGCTCTAAGATCTGGGTCTGATTTGGTGACCCTCCTGAGAGTATCCAGACTTCCATGGAATGGTGTTGAACTCAACTTCCCTGAGAAAAACTCACCTGGGTTCTCTCAGAAATGAATATTATGCATCCATCCCATGGCACTTTTAGAATCTACTGGTGACAAGTCAGAAGTGGCCAGTGGTTAATGCTAACATTCTAAAGGATGAATATCTCTGTCCTAAGGGGGAAAAAATTGATAACAAGAATGAACATTTGTCCAGCATGAACTGCCGGAGAACCTAGGGTACCAAAAAAGGTGGAATAAGAAGGAGGAAGGGAAAAGAAAAAAGAAGGAGGAAGGAATTGTGGAGGAAATGAAATGGAGGAGATGCAGTGATGGTGAATTCAGACAGCAGACAACAGCTCCAGGCAGGGGGACTTCCCTGGTGGTCCAGTGACTAAGAATCCACCTGCCAGGGTGGAGGACACAAGTTTGATCCTGGGCTGGGAAATCCCACAACGCCGTAGAGCAACTAAACCCATGCACCACAACTACTGAGCCCACAGTCTAGAGCGCATGAGCCATAAGAGGAACCACCACAAAGAGAAGCCCAATCTCCAAGGAAGAGTAGCCCCTACTCATCACAACTAGAGAAAACCCAAGGACAGCAGCGAAGACCAAGAGTGGCCAAAAACAAAGAATTTTTTTAAAAAGAACATTTCAGATCACCTTTTTTTTCAGACAGTAAAGGTGGCATGGTTGGCAGAATAATGCCCCCCCCAAAGATACCCACTTCTTAATCCCCACAGTCTATGAATATATCACTGCACACAGCAAAAGGGACTTTGTAGATGTGAATAACTTTAGGATTCTGAGATGGGGAGATTATCCTGGATTACCTGGGTGGGCCCAGTGGAATTACAAGATCCTTTTAAGAGGGAGGCAGGAGGGCCAGAGCCAGGAAAGGAGATGTGATGAGAAGGAGAGTCTGACTGATGCAATTGCTGGCTTTGAGGAACCAGACGGGGCCATGAGCCAAGGAATGTGAGTAGCCTCTAGAAGCTGGGAAAGGCAATGAAATAGATTCTTATTAGAGCCTGCAGAAGGAGTCCAGCCCTAGGGACACCTCGATTTTAGACGTTCTGATTTCCAGAACTGTAAGATGGTAAACTTCCATGGTTTGAAGCCACTGTGTCTGTGGTCATTTGTTGTAGCAACAATGGCAAACTAATGCCTTGGGTAAAACTGTTGTGTACCAGGCTCTCTTCCCAGTGTTGGGGGTGCAGATGGGAATGGTCCAGACGTGGAAATGACAGCCTCATGGAGAGACACAGCGATGAGGTAAACAACTAAATGCTCACATCACTGCAGATAGTGATGAGGGCCATGAAGATTGTAAAGAGGTCAGTGAAGGCTTCTGAGGAGGTGGCATTTGAACTAAGATGAACCCATGAAGCCATGGGTGAGACTCCCCCAGAAGGTCTTAAGGTAGAAACTGGCTTGGTAGATCAGAGGAATAGCAAGGTGAGGAGTAAGACTAAAACTGAGAGAACCCAGCCTAGTAGAAAATGAGGTCAAAGAGGGAACTGGGGACAGATCATAAATATCTTACCAACCACAGTAAGGAGTGGGATTTTAGTGTAACTGAATGGGAAGCCACTGGACGGTTTTCTACAGAGCTGGGCAATTCTTTATTTACTGTTCCAAAAAGATCTTTGGTTATCATAGCATCAGTCATATCACATCACCCTCAACTGCATTTCAGGGTACCTCCTCAAGGGTAGGAGAAGCAAAGCAGAATCAGACCAGAAACTGATCCTAACCCTACCAATGCCCACAATAGTTAGGGACAAGGGGAATTCACATTTGGTGGACATCAGCTCTGTGTTGGGTAGTATGCAGGTTGCATTTCACTCATTATTATGGTTCATTCTCCCAAGAGCCCTGAGATGTAGGACATGGAAGATCATCAGGTTGAGGCTTAAAGACGGAAAGACACCTGCTCAAGATCCCCGTGGCCGTTAAGTGACAGAGGCCGGGTTCAAAACCATTTCTAGCCAGGGTGGCTTTCCCTCACCAGCCCCACGACATCAAACCCTCTCCAACCCACAGAATTTCCCATTGAGAGAATTAGTCACAACTGGCTTTGATTGGCTGGGTGGCCAATGCAGTTCCAGCTCAGGGCATTTCTCTAGGGCCCTTATCTTTATTAGCTGTGAATTTATCTCCCAACAGAGATAGGGCTCTGGGTGAAGGGCCCCCCCTGTCCACACCTGGGTGAGTCGTACCTGCTTCAAACAGGTCAGCAGGCAACTGGGAGCCTTGTAATTGCCTTCTTCCTCACCTCGCCCCCTCCCTCAAGTTCAAACCTGCAATGTCAACACGGTCTCCAGGACCAAAGGTAACGGAGGGGAACCATGAGGGCATTAACCTGTAATCCCTTGATAAGGCCAGCACATTTCACAGCACCATAAATTAATTCTTGTCCTCCAGGGCCCATGAGGAGTGCAGAAGGTAAAGAGCAAACCGAGAAATAAAAAGAGGCCAGCGACTTAACAGGGAGAGCACAGCAAGGCCGTCAGAGGAGCAGGAAGACCCCAAGGTCCCCTCCGAGCAGGTGAAGGGCTTGACGAGGACTGCCCTGCATGATTTGTGCCATTCTGTGAATTCATGGTAGATTTCATGCAGGAGAAAAAGAGAGAGAGAGAGAAAACACTGAGATGGGGCACGAGAGGGCTTGACCAACCTGTTCTGTTTGGTAAGACACAGTTCATCTTCCAGCCAGTGAGCAAGAATTAGCTATTTGATTTTTTCAACAAGGCAGAGATATCCTCAAATCAGACTGAAACCCACCCTCTCAGAATGAGCTAAGAACAAGCAGATAGAATAGTGACCTGAAAGCATGATGGAACTCACGTCAGCCCCATCCGTCAAGATTGTCATCCTAGGTCTTCCCCAGTGGTCCAGTGGTTATGAATCTGCCTTGCAGTGCAGGGGACCCGGGTTCAATCCCTGATCTGGGAAGACCCCACGTGCAGGGGAGTAACTAAATCCGTGAGCCACAACTACTGAGCCTGTGCTCTAGAGACCGAGAGCCACAACTACTGAAGCCCACGCACCTAGAGCCTGCGCTCCACAGCGGGCGGCCACTGCAGGGCGGGGCCCACGCAGCACAGGAGAGAAAGGCCACGTGCAGCAACAAAGACCCCCGCAGACAAAAAACCAAAAGGTGGACAAAAACTAATAGGACATAAAGTAAATTTATTGTTCTCAAGTTTATCATCCTGATATCAGGAGCCACCTTAGTTAGATTCCTTGTGGTTCTAAAAGGTCCACCCTATGAAACTTACGAAAATGAGTTCAAAAGTCTTCTGGTCTACTATGATTCCTAATGAGCAGTCATTTCCCAAGTATTTATTTGCAAGACAGTCTACAGCTAGTTTTTTCACTTGTTTGCTTCCAACACCATTTTATGAATGCCAATTATTATGTGACCCTGGGAATACTACAGTGTCACAGATGTCCACCCATGGCTTCCTGAAATTCATGATCTAGAGGCGGATAAAGACAAGTCTACAGGACCATAATATACTGTGACAAATTATGTGATGGGAGCCAAGTCCTGGTGGGGTTTTGGACAAAGCCCCATATGGGCTTATTCTTGATACCCAGCAAATATCTCTGATCCTTACCCATTTGGAATCAGCAAACACAATTAAAAATTAAAAATCATTTCAATATAGCTAAAACTTATTTACAAGGTAAAACTGCTATTTTCATTATGTTCTTATATCACATTCCAAAGTCAATCATCAAATATATTTGGACTTTCTGCTTCTTAGAATGGTCTGCTCATCAGTTCTCTTCTAATATAGATGATATGCATTTGCCCACATTCCAAAGGTTTTAAAACTGTCACTTGAGTTGTGGGGAAAAAAGTGAAAATCCATTTAGGCATAGAAAAGAAGAGTCTTTAAGAGTCTAGCTTTGAGGAATTGATTCAGGATAGAGATATGGTTTAATTTAGCAACTCATCTGGACCTGGAAAATATGTTTACCTCCCTAAAACAAGGAAGAAAAAAAAAAGAAAGAGGGAAGGAGGAAGAAAGTGACTTAATACCACAAGCTGATTTTCAAAAGCAATGCATTTAAATGTGTGTGAACTTTAAAATGTCTCTTATAGTGTTACTTATAAGAAATTAGAAATATCTTAAAAGTCCACTAATAGGAAAATGGTTAAGTAACAAGTAGCAATTTAAAAGGTTATAAAAAGCTCTTAACTGCAAAAAAAAAAAAAAAAAAAAAAAGTTTCTGATGCTAGGGGGAAAAGGCAGAATACAAAATAAAATTTTATTTTAAAGAAAATTTTTTAAAAATCAAGGATAAGGACACCAAAATGTCAACAAAAATTGCCTCTGGTTAACAACACAGTATAGTAGTTCAACAAATGAGATTTGGTGTCAGGGACCTTTGGATCAAATCTGGGCTTTACCACTTTCTAATTGACTTGCTTTGGGAAAAGTGTTTCTCTCAACCTTTCTTTCATCTTCTGAACAATGGAACTGATAGCAACACCTGCCTCATAGAGCTGTTGTAAGCCTTAAGAGGAATAACACAAGAATATATAATAAATGTTCAATAAATGACACCTCTTATATGGGTATACACATGATGAAATACTATGGGTGTTTAACTTAATAAGCATTTCACTATTTAAGTTTACTATATATTGCATCAGAAAGAGATAAGACATTAAATATTTTAAAATTTTATAATTACATGTAAAGTGAGTTTATGAATAGCTGAGGAACACAAAAAATTGACACTTAGAATATGAATTCCTAAGTAGCTAGGACTTTCCATTTACCCTGCTCAAATTTTAGAAGGCAATTGAGGAGGAAAAAGTGATTTTCCATGAGAAGTTTGGTAAATAAAGGGACCAAGCTTCCAGAAATAATTTCCTTGAGTTCTTGACCTGGATTCTCCATAATCCCCTAGACCAAAAATGAAGGCAAAGTGATGGAGTCCCCTACGTGAGCTCCTTGCCTTCCATCAGACTCTCAAAGGAGTCTGGGACCACCCCAAGTTTTTGAGAAACTGTTATATCTTCGAAGTTGGATGAGAACAGATATTAAAAGTGATGACTCATAAGACAAACCAAGGAAATATGCACTTCCCCTTGCTGGTCTAGCTCACCAATGTGCCCGTCATTGAATGAATTAATGAATTGAATAAATGAATTGCTGCCAAAGATGAAACACAGTACAATGATTACCGACACAAGAATGGGGATATGCCAGGCACTGAGATTCCATGTTAAACCTCAATTACACATAAAACCACCTTCACTGAACACCCAGTTTCCTGAACATACCATGTAATATTGTAATGTCTGACATTTTCTGTAGAGATAGAAGTTCCAAGGAGTCACAACCCATCCCACGTCAGAAGCAAGGAAGGACCAACAGGTTGGAATTGTGGAGTAAATATTTAAACATGGGAAGTTCAATAGCTGTTAAGTAGGTTCTGTAACAGGCTCATTTTTAAAAATCAATACTCTTACTAATAGCAAGATGCTAGCGTTCGGTGGAGGGGAGGCAACTCAGTTGAAATCATTTTTTGAACCAGAAGTCAATAGGAGCCAGTGTCTCAGACAAGTCTCCCCAAATTGGTCAAAGAAAAACACGGTCATGCAGCTGTCTCCTGGGATCTAGTATTTCCATGAAGCTGGGTCTGGGCTGCTGAAGCTGATGGGAACCACAGATGTGACTTGAGCGAGGTGGAGGGTAGAAGGTGGATAGGAGGAACATGTAAGACAAGGAGAGAGGGAATCCGTGACTTTTCTCTGGGATTATTTCAGCAATCAAGCACTTGGATTTTTAACCCAGTTGAGGATAATAGCTGCATAACCTTGAGGAAGGAAGGTAACTACCTCAACTGTGACAGAAGCCTGAGCACGCTCCCTACCTCTTAGTCTGAACCATTTCAGTGCAAACCATCAGACTTCCAGCTGCCAGCACCTGAGCTCAGCCTGAGGGCTTTGCCTGGACCCAGACACTGAATGAAGGTCCCCACAAAGTGGCCGTCAACCACTGACTGATGGGAGCTGGCTCCTTATCTGCCGTATATGCTCTGCACCACCCCTCAACTCCCCGAATGGGATGGAGCCCCCCATTGCCCAAGGAGATGACCTGCTATTACATCCTCTAAGCTGACTGCTTTCTCTTATTCCATCCTTCCAACTCCCCACCCAGTGCCCTGGGAACACCTCCCCTATCAACCACTTTCACTGAAGTCTTGTCTCACTGTTCTGTGCCTCAGTTTCCCTAAATGTAAAATGGGGGAGGGGGGAAGAGCATCTCCTTCTTAGGTTTTCAAAATGAAAATACATGTAAAACATTTAGCACAGTGACACATAATAGGAGAGGAATAAAGATTAGCCATTGTAATGAAAAGGGGATTAATAGAGAACAGATAGATCCTATATGTATCAGATGTACATATAGATGATTTCCTATATCATGATTAAATTTATGGCCCAGCAGGTAAAGAATCTGCTTGCAATGCAGGAGACAGGAGATACAGGCTTGATTCCTGGGTCGGGAAGAACCCCTGGAGGAGGAAATTACAACCCACTCTGGTGTTCTTGCTTGAAAATCTCATGGACAGAGGAGCCTGGCAGGCTACAGTCCAAAGGGTCACAAAGAGTCGGACACCTTAGCGACTGAGCACACATTGAGAATGAGGCCAATTAAGCTTCCAGAAGGTCATTTTTTAAAAATACTTTAATGCCTTTGCCTCAGAAAGAAGGCCGAAATGGGTTATCAGGACGACAACAATACAGATTAGTAATGAGCCAAAGAAAACAGCTAGAAATAAATCTTTTCAAAATGATCTATTTAAAGAAAAATATCTAACAGATGTTCAATAAGAATGCTGTCTTAAATTCATTGATGAGGGGTGGAAAGACAGAAAATGTGATCGTGTGGTTTTACCTCCTATGGAAAACCTAATAAAGGGAATTTAGGTCCAAATTACACACAGGTGCCTGGAAGAAAGATGAAAACTTCCGAGAACTCAGTCAAGGAATTGATGGCAATGGTAACAGACTCTGATGTGCTGAATACTCTGGAATTAACTGTTTAGCTCAAAACTGTAACTTATCCATTTTTCTGTTTATTCATGCATTCATTTGCTGCTCAGATATTTAGTATCTACACCTCAAGGACAATAATGACACAACACCAGTAGCAGCAGGTAATGTTTTATTTATCCCTCACTATGACCAACCTAGACAGCATATTAAAAAGCAGAGACATTACTTTACCAACAAAGGTCCATCTAGTCAAAACTATGGTTTTTCCAGTAGTCATGCATGGATGTGAGAGTTGGACTATAAAGAAAGCTGAGTGCCAAAGGAATTGATACTTTTGAACTGTGGTGCTGGAAAAGACTCTTGAGAGTCCCTTAGACTGCAAGGAGATCAAAGCAGTCCATCCTAAAGGAAATCAGTCCTGAATATTCATTGGAAGGACTGATGCTGAAGCCGAAACTCCAATCTTTTGGCCACCTGATGCGAAGAACGGACTCATTGGAAAAGACCCTGATTCTGGGAAAGATTGAAGGCAGGAGGAGAAGGGGACAACAGAGGATGAGATGGTTGGACGGCATCACCAACTCAATGGACATGAGTTTGAGTAAACTCCGGGAGTTGGTGATGGACCAGGAGGCCTGGTATGCTGCAGTCCATGGGGTCACAGAGAGTAGGACACGACTGAGCGACTGAACTGAACTGAACTGAAATGATGCTCCATATACAGTTTTAAGACGATTACTTGTTATTAACTTATTTCATTCTCACAGGAATGCTACAAGGGGTATTAATGTCCCCACTGTGTATCAGAGAAAACTGAGATACAAGGAATTAAGTGACTTTTCCAGGATAGCACAGCTGGGAAGAGGGAGAATGTTGACTCTAAACCCTCATCCCTTAAACATTGTGTTCTATGTCTTCAGGTCCCCAGCATATATTTGGCATCAGTATTATCCTATCCCCACTCCATCCTTCCCACACTTACCCTTAGTAGATATTGCTAACTGAGTGCTACACTCCTTTAGCTGTTCTTGCCTGAATCCTCTGAATCCTTCTTAACACAAAATTCCATACAGTCACTACCAATCAATTGGAATTGGCGTGGAAAATAAAGACAGTTTGACAACTGAACCAGTTAGGACTATTTGATTGCAAGCAGTGGAAGCTGACTGTGGGTAACATAAGTTTAAAAGGACTCCACTAAAAGGATGTGGGGGAACTCAAGATGATTGAAGAGTGTGTTCAGTAATTAGGAGTTTCCTAGGGGGCTTCAGAGCAAGTATTTATATGACAGGTTTATCTGGATAACTCCACTGAAATTAATGTGTTCTAAGCATATTGTTTCCTTGCCCTTGAGTGCTTCTGATCAAGGTATAAAGTCCCAAGGGAATGTCTGTTGGTTTATTGGTGTAGATCATTGTCAACTAAAACAACAATAGTGAAGGTGACCAAGAGCCCACAAAAGTAATGAAGGGGCTATATTCAGGGAGGAAAGAATTCTGAGAAGTCCAAAACCACACCACCAGCACCGTCACCAACCGTCAACTGCAACAGATCTGATCTACACACAATTAGCCTCTTCCAAAAGTTCTAACAGGGCCATGAGCTGCTGAATGGGTTATCTGGTTGGACTGCAAGTCATCACTAAAACAGTTCTGATGATGATTATACACTGAGCGTGGGTGTCTTTACCTGGGGAACTAACTCATCAACCAGAGAAGGAGTTGGCAAAGTCCAGGATGAGCCTTTGAAAGCCTCTGATGAAATCAGGCTGTTGATTAACGCAATTAGCACCATTAGGAGAGGAAGTTGTTAACCTAAATCAATTATCCACAGACATCTATCATGCTAAGTGTTCCTCTTTGTCTTGAGCATATTGCACTGTTGGTGTTTCAGTGGTGATGGCCATTAAAAATAAATGATTATTGTTGATTTTCTATTGATATAGCTATTAATGTATTGGTGCCTGTGTGTATAAGCCGCTTATGTGTAGTGTACAGAAAATAGATGTACTAACAATAGGAAGTAAGTATCGACTCCTATTTGTCAATTCAGGAGATACATATTGACCAACAAAAAGTGCTACTAGCTTCTGATGAGCTAAAAGGCAAAATGTTCATATCAGCTCATTTTTCTTTAATTCTTTGTACCATTCATCTTCCACAATGCAAAGGTTCAGATGCATGGCTATAATTCTTTCTTAGTAATTTGATTGGAGTATAATTGCTTTACAGTGTTGTGTCACTTTCTGCTGTAAAGCAAAGTGAATTAGCTATGTTTGCCTACATCCCCCCGTTTTTGGATTTCCTTCCTGTTTAGGTCACCACAGAGCATTGAATAGAGTTCTTTGTGCTATACAGTAGGTTCTCATTAGTTATCTATTTTATACATAGTGTCAATAGTGTATATATGATGATCCCAATCTCCCAGTTCATCCCACCCACCTCCCTTTCCCCCTTGATAGCTGTACATTTGTTCTCTACAGCATGGATGTAATTCTTTATCTCTGCCTCAGTATCTAATTCAGACTCCTTAATTGTGGGCCTGAAGCATTTTGTGCCAGTTGATTTCCATCTGTATGAAAACTCCTCTGAACATTGCCACCATTTTACATTAGCAAATTGAAGTCTTCTGTACCAATCTTACGCACTAACCATGATATCATTTTCTTAAATTCATCCCCAGATTCCAGAACAATAATTTATGACAATGACAATTCATGTTCACTGAATCTCAGCCACCCAACCCTTTGCATAGATGTCCAGTGACTACATCCAGCTTATAGAATAATAATAATGAGAATAGTAACTATTAGTGTATGTGCAAGGTATGAATTAATTCAAGTATGAATTAATTCAAACTCTCAACTCTTAAGGTAACATTATTATGGCCATTTTACTGATGAGAAAACTGAGATATGGGAAAGACAAGTTCTAATATATAGCTGATTAATAAACTCAGTCATTCTGGATGTAATTGCACCCTTACTTGTCCATGCTTCTGTGAATGGACTTTTGTAGCAGGTGTTAAGTTTCAGGAATATATTTTTGCTCTCACAGAAACCTGGCCTGGTGTGTAGCATGCCCGTGTGTGTGTGTGTGTGTGTGTGTGTGTGTGTGTGTGTGTATGCATGCCCCCATTCCACCCCCAGATAAAAGAACTTGAATTTATGGGTTCAGGTAATTGGCTAAGTTTACATACCCAACAAGTGATGCAAGACTCTGCCCCCAAACTTTCCTCTTTAGGGACTCTTTAGGCAGAATCTGGAAAAGCATGGTCTTTTAAGAGAAACATAGAGTTTTTAAGCTTTTTGTTTGCAAAAGGAACCACTGGATTTCTGCATACAGCAGTGCCTGGAATTAGTAGTACAGGAATAGAGACGATGTACAATGCTTTATGTTCCCAGTGGGGCCTGGAATATGATTGCAACATCTAGAAATACCTGCTTGATCGATTGGAGTGACTAGATTCAACAGAGCAAGTAAGCCTTGGCTGGGGAGGGAAGGAGGGTTGCCGAGGGCGACCAGGGAGCATTAATAGGAAGAAAATCACAGGAGGGAGAAGGGCCAATTGTTCCTGACGGTGCCCGAGAAGGTCAGACTTTTCACAGAGTCATCAAAAGGAGGTTTAAACACGGCAAACCAGAAAAGCAGGCTGGGCTTTCCCTTGGGAGCTGAATTGTCAAGAACTTATTTCAAAATCTTAGACTTTCTGCCAAGACAACACGTCTTCAGCTGGTTAATTAAAACTGGGTGTCAGCAGTGCTTCGAAATCACCAAGAGAGGTGTCAGCTTCAGGGCATGTGCTTGGGAAACCTCAGAGGTTTTCATCTAAGGGGGTAGTTTCTTAATCGCTTAAGAGGAGAAGAAAGGAGGGAGGGAGGAGAATGGAAAGGGAGGAGGCTACTGAGACAGGGATTTGGAATGGATTTATTCTTTCAACTCACTTAGAATCACATTCCAATTTCCCTGGAAAGACTGGGCTTCCAAAATGAAAATTTCATCTCACTTTTGGTTACTGTTTCTATTACAAGATCTTTAAAGACAGATCTTAAAAGATCTGAAAATCCCAACTCACCTTGTGTTGCTTGCACATCAGAAATAATTAACTAGGTAGTTGATTGGATGGTGTGGGAGGCAGAATAATGGAATAATGCCCCCCACCCCACCAGGTACCTATTTCCTAATCCCTGGAACCCCAGGGACTTGTGAATAGGTTAGCTTTGTGCAAGAGTGATTAAACTAGAGATTTTGAGATGAGATTATTCTGGATTCTCCAGATGAGCCCTAAGTGTAATCATAAAAGTCCTTCTAAAAGGCAGAGTCAGAGAAAGGAGATATGAAGACGGAAGTATAGGTCAGAGAGACTGGAGTATTCAGGTGGCCTCGGGGAACTGAAAAAGAAAAGACGCAGGGACTTCCCTGGTAGTCCAGTGGTTAAGACTCCATGATTCCAATGCAGGAGACCTGGGTTTGATCCCTGGTCAAGGAACTAAGATCCCACATGCTTTGTGGTGTGGCCAAAAAGATTTTTGAAAAAAAGACAAGAAACATTCTCTCTTGAGCCTCCAGAAAGAGGACAGCTCTGCTGTGACCTTGATTTATGTCTCATAGGACCCTTTTTGGATTTCTGAATTCCAGAACTATAAGACAGCAGATTTGTATTATTTTGAGCTGCTGCATACATGTGTGGTAATTTGTTACAGCAGCAAAAATAAACTAACACAGACATGTATCTCGTTTTTTCCCTTACTCTTGGAATGCCTTAGGGCCAGTTCCAATGACCAATCAAATGCAACAAAAATAACCAAAGGTATAGCTGGTTTAGGCAATTTTTTCCCCCTAAAAACAGCAAGCCCATCGAGTTTGAGGGCTAAAACAGCCGAGAAAGAGTTGGAAGTACGTCCGTGGTGACCTGCCCATGTGCCTGGTGTGTGTTTGTCTGGGTCTCAGCTTCCTGGCAGACAATGTGAGAAAGATGAATCAGAAAGTTGTATGATTCACAAGCCTGCACAAACCCAAGCCAATGTCTCAGAAGAATGGCTATTTCTCATATTAAGACCAGAAAACCACTTTGTCTCAGGGTCCCTATCTTTATCGTGTGATGAAATGGAACAGAAGTCACCTGACCATACATTCCCTCCTCACCATCGCTCAGGACATCTCTGTGGTCTGGATGCTGACAAACAGAGATGAAGGGCAATCCTGGGGACAAAGTGCTTCTAGCCTGAATGGAAAAGCAAATAATAAACATGATGTAGTAAAATGGGAATGATTGAATTGAGGAGGATGAGAGAAGCCCAGAAGAGACATCTAACCCAGCCTGGGTACAGTGAGGAGTTGCTTCCAGTGGTATCCAGGTTGAGTCTTGCGAAGGCTGGAGATGGGTAACCAAGGTAACCAAGTAAAGAATGGGTGTGTGTGTGTAGGGAAGAGGAGGTATGGGGGAGGTTGAAGACACTGTCAGGAAAAAAAATGGAATATATTAGGTTGGTCAAAACAATATACAGACACATGGAAACTAGAGTGCCCAGAAACGGTGATGAATTATGTAGATCGACCCCCAAGATGCCAGGGAAAGTGTAGAGACTGGAGGGTGGGGGTCTAGGAGGTAGGGAGGGGCCCGGTATTGTCTACAGAGTTCTTCTAAAACTCTTTCTTACAGAATAGAATCACAGGGATCGTGAGCCATAGATGCTGACCAAAACACTCTTTCATAGCATCTTCCACTAGAATAATTCTAGAGAAGAACTTAAGTATAAAAACTGACTATTCCTTATTCAACAGTGACATTGTAGCCCTCATTCAAAAGATATCATTATTTCTCTCATTTGACACAAAGATGAGTCCAAATGGACTGTCCCAACATCACACAGGAACAAAGGGGCCGGGAGAAGCTGAACTGGGTCTGTTGTCCTTCCTAAGCTGGAAGATCCATCAGGGATCATAAGTTCAGGGCTTAAAGAAAAGTCAAGGCATAGCTTCTCCTCACCCTCCACCTTGAAATGACTACCATGGATAAGAAAGAATTTAGACAGCCAACATTCATGTGTTCATTCACTCATTCATTTATTCAGTAAATATTTATCCAGGGCTCACGCTGTGTTGGGCACTGTAGATATAACAAAGAACCAAACAGGAAAACATCCTTGAACTTTTTGGAGTTTAGATT
The DNA here is from genome assembly GCF_023699985.2 of Odocoileus virginianus. Lineage (NCBI taxonomy): Eukaryota > Metazoa > Chordata > Mammalia > Artiodactyla > Cervidae > Odocoileus > Odocoileus virginianus. Next base: position 55,437,101 of record NC_069685.1, on the reverse strand, counting down.
TGGGAGAAGAAAGATAGCAAGTTCACAAACAAATAGAAATATAGTATGTTGTGCAGTGATAAATGCTACACAATACAGAAATCTAGGCAAAGGGTGAAAATCCACCATAGTGATTATGCTGGGGCAGAATGCGGCCAGGGGGGACATGGGGTTGGGGCAGTGAGCAGGGGCAGCTCCAACAGGAATAGCTGCATTGACATAGGGAACAAATGGATGGATATCAAGGTGGAAAAGGAATGGGTGGGATGAACTGGAAGATTGGGACTGACATATATACACTACTCTGCATAAAATGGGCTTCCCTGGTAGCTCAGGTGGTAAAGAAACCGTGTGCAATGCAGGAGACCCTGGTTCAATTCCTGGGTCAGGAAGATCCCCTGGAGAAGGGAGTAAGGCTACGTACTCCAGTGTTCATGGGTTTACCTGATGGCTCAGACGGTAAAGAATCCACCTGCAATGGGAGAGACCTGAGTCTGATTGCTGGGTGGGGAAGATCCCCTGGAGGAGGGCATGCAACCCACTCCAGTATTCTTGCCTGGGGACTCCCCATGGACAGAGGAGCCTGGCGGGCTACAGTCCATGCAGTCGCAAAGAGTCGGACACGACTGAGCGACTAAGCACAGCACAGCACGTGTAAAAGGTAACTAATGAGAAGCCACCTCACAGCACAGGGAGCCCCACTCAGTGCCCTGCGGCGACCTAAATGGGGAGGAGACCTGCAAAGGGGATTTTGGACACGCACAGCTGATTCACTTGCACAGCAGAAACTAACATTGGAAAGCTACTATATGCCAAAAAAGTTAACTGAGAAAAGAAACAGCTGTGTTTTAGCTCGTAAGTGGTGGGTTTACAGGTGTTTCTTTTATCATCAGGCTTTCATGATTACATGGATGTTACATATATTCTTTTGGGTGTGACAGATACTAACTGACAAATGTTTTACAGGGTTAAGGGATGCTGTTTTATATTGGCAGTCAGGAAAGCCTCCAGGTTTAGTTGGTATTTGAGCACAGCGGTGAAGGAAATGAGAGCCTGCACCATACCTGTGAGAAGAGCATCCAGGTAGTGGAAACAGCAGGTGCAAAGACCCTGAGTGCTTGGAGTTTTGCCTAATCAATGGTGGGAATAAACCTTGGAAGCACAGAGCTTTCTCTTCCTGATAGATACGGATGTTCCCTATATTGTACATTATTCTCGCACTACTCTAAGGTCTTCGAAGGAGATAAGAAAAAGCCATTAATCTGTGCATTCATTTATTCACTAGATATTCATTAAGCACCTGCTGCGTGCTTATCACTGCTGATAAAAACAGTGAAAACATGGTCCATGCCTTTAAGGAATTTATAGGAATTAAAAGAAGGAAACTGGGGAAGGCCAGGGATGAGACTAGATGTTCGTCTTGTCCCTTTCTTAGGACCCTCACCCATGAACTTGTTTGGGTACTTCTAAATCTCAGCTAACAGGATTGGGTCTTGGCTGAGAAAGCCCTCCCAGGTCAAGCACTTACTCATGACTCAACAATTACAGACTCAGATGTTCCCAGCAGGTGGTTTTCACACCTTGTGAGGAGCCATGCATGATAAATTTTCCAGCCAGCATCGGTCCAGAAAGTGCCACAATCCCCATAAGTTACCCGCACCCAAGATTTGCTCAAAACCTGCTCTGTAAAGTGACAGGATCATGTTTAGGACATTCCACCCAAACTATAGTTTCTCCAGGAGAATTAGCACAAGTTTCCTAGCTCTCTACCCACTATCAACTGCTAAGAGAAATCATAGGAGAATGAAATATAGAGAGTGCTTTGTACAGAATGGAAATTGTTGTCAATCCAGTGTAAAGATTTACCAAGTACCTACAGCATCAAAGAAAGTTTCATTAACAATAATTACCCCAACTTTTGGAGCTACCCTTCTCACTTGCTTAAGCAAGAGCTTAGCGGTGTGTGTACTGAGCTGTCTTTGCCCCCAGGTTTCTTGAAGAGTTCAAAGGAGTATCTCACACATGGATAAAAACAGGTCAACTGATTGCTCAAAAAGTTAAACACAGAATTATCACAGAGGCCAGCAACTCCATCCCTAAGGATATAACCCCTAAAAAACTGAAAACAGATACTCAAACAAATGCTCGCTTCATACTGGAAAGTTCATAGCAGCATTATCACATGTCCATTAAGGAATGAATGGATAAACACAATGCGATATTTCATACAACAGAATATTACTCATTCATAAAAACTGATGAAGTTCTGATACATAATACAACGTGGATGAACCTGAAAAACATGATGCTAAGTGAAACATGTCAGGTACAAAAGGTCACATACAGTGCGCAAGCTCAGTCGCTCAGTCATGTCTGACTCTTTGCAACCCCATGGACTGTAGCCCACCAGGCTCCTCTGTCCATGGGATTTTCCAGGTGAGAATGCTGGAGTGAGTTGCCATTTCCTTCTCCAGGGGATCTTCCTGAACCAGGGATTCAACTCACATCTCTTGCATTGGCAGACAGATTCTTTACTACTAAGCCTCCTAGGAAGCCCCACATACAGTATAATTCCATTTATGAGAAATTTCCAGAATAGATAAATCCCCAACAACAGAAAGTGTAAATGGGAAGTGACTGCTGGATGGGATGGGTTTTCTTTTGGGCTGATGACATGTCTTGAAACTAGATAGAGGTTATTGTTGCATGACATTGTGAATGTACCAAACTTTTCTGAATTTTATACATTTAAATGGCTAATTTTATGGTATATGAATTTCACCTCAATTAAAAACAAACCGTCAGCTTATTGGCTGATATGATTTTCTCAACTCAGTACTGTGAACTACCATTGGCCACTGCGAGGTAACCACTGGGTTTCACCATGTTAGTCATCACTTGCTTTTGCCAGCATCAGTTGGGTACCACTATCTGCTATTGGGTAACCTGCACAACTGAAGACCTGGAGTTCTAGAAAGATCAAGATGTCCAATCCCCTTATTCTACACACTTCAACTGGATTTGATTCTGAGCAAAATGCAGGCAGGAGCCACTTAGAAGCAGAAGAATCTGCAAAGCAAATAATAGATGTTTAGGTATCACACTAAACCTACATGAGTCCTTTCAGCTTGCGTGTGTATGTGCTAAGTCACTTCAGTCGTGTCTAACTCTTTGTGTCCATAGGGTAGCCCAACAGGCTCCTCTATCCCTGGGATTCTCCAGACAAGAATACTGGAATGGGTTGCCATGTCCTCCTCCAGGGGATCTTCCTGACCCAGGGATTGAACCCAAGTTTCTTATATCTCCTGTATTGGCAGGCAGGTTCTTTACCATTAGCGCCACCAGAGAAGTACCTTTCAACTTAGAACCTGGTAAAAGGATTAGCCCTTTGCCATCCACAAGGCTGCATGAAAACCAGCCTATTAAAAGACTCTTGTAGGCACTCCCCAGCTCAAGCATCAAGCTCTCTCTGCACTATGGTAAAACCAGACCTGCTTGTATAGATGTATGGCAAGGGAATAATGGACACCTGCTAAGAGAATAAGAGAAATTTATGTGGGGAGGGGGAGACAGGCTGGATACAAGCACTTTGCATCATCCTCTCAAATGGCAGAGAATGAATTATTTCTTCCCAATTTGGCGCCACCATCCATCACAGTCAATTTGCAGCCCATCTGGAAGGTTTCAAAAACCCCAGAATGGGATCAGAGTCACCAAACAGTCATAGCAGCAAGCCTTCTTAAGTGGATTACAGTAAATGCAAACATAAAAAAGAGTTCCCTATTTAAAGGAATTTACTCTGTGCTATGCCTTGCACTCGAGTTCCCTCACTGAATCTTCGCAACAAACTTCTGAGGTGCAGAATATAAGCATTTCCATTTTGCAGGTGAGAAAACCAAAGCTCAGAGACGTCAGTGGGCTTGTTGAGGTTACACAGGCAGAAAGTGGTGGATTTAAGACATGGAGGTGGATGGCATTGACTTCAGATTACGCGTCTCAATCATGATGTGAGTGGCTGTGAGCTCAACAAATCCTACACTCCTCTCCCTTCACGCCACCCAAAGTTCACCTTGCTTCTTCATGGAGGAGTAAAACTGCATCCGAAAAAGAAACCCCTCTTTTTAGACCCATCTGTCTTTTCTCATTTTTCTTGGATATATTCTCATAGCTGAAAATGGAAGTGGCTTAGGAGACACATGACACAGATTTGAAGACAAAGCAGAACGTGTTTTGTGTGCACTGAATTTTACTTTCTCCAGCTGGGTTGGTTCTCCTGATAGTTGCAGCATTTGCAGGCAAAAGGAATGCACCTGGTGGTCCAGAGGTTAAGAGTCCGCCTGCCAATGCAGGGACACAGGTTAGATTCCTAGTCCAGGAGGATCCCATATGTTACAGGGCATCTAAGCCCATGAACCACAGCTACTGAGCTTGTGTGCCCTGAAAGCCCATGCTCCACAACAAGAGAAGCCGCCGCAATGAGAAGCCTGTGCACCGCAACTAGAGAGTAGCCCCTGTTTGCTGCAACTAGAGAAAGTCCATGTACAGCGATGAAGACCCAGGGCAGCCAAAAATAATAAACTAATTTAAAAAAAACTTTTTAAAAAGGAACCCACCCAGAGAGAGAAACTGTGAGTTTGGGAGGCTTAGTGAAAAAATAGGTAGCTCTTCCCCTGCATTAACTGCCTGGGACCTCCTGCAGGGACTCCGAGCAAGACAATAATTGCTCATTCGATAAATAATCACCAACGCCTCCTCTAGCCTAGCCTTCTGCTGCATGCTAGGAAGTAGCAACAAATAGGAAAGACCACAGTCCCAGCTTTCATGGACTGCATATTTTTGGAAGCACACATTAAATAAGTGAAAGTGAAAGTCACTCAGGTATGTCCAGTTCTTTGGGACCCCACTGACTATACAGTTCATGGAATTCTCCAGGCCAGAATACTAGAGTGGGCAGCCTTTCCCTTCTCCAGGGGATTTTCCCAACCCAGGTCTCAAACCCAGGTCCCCCGCATTGCAGGTGGATTCTTTACCAGCTGAGCTACAAGGGGAGCCCAATAGATTAAATAATAACAACTGTAAAATAAATAATGCAATTTGACAGTGATGAATGTAATGAAAGGGACATAGAGGATGTTATAAGGACATATTAAAAAGAGTCTGAGTCAGAGCACATTTAGGAGAAATAAGGCTGCAACTGACAGAAAAATCAACGCAAAAGTGAGTTAAATGAGGTAGAAGTTTATATCTCTAGTATCTAACAAAAGTTGAGGGGTAGTTGCTCAAGGCTGATAAGGTGGGTGAGTGGTGACATCAGGACCCAAAACTCAACTTTCTGTACTGCTTTCTAGTAGGTGATCAAGTCTCATGATTGCTTTATGGTTCAAAATAGCTGCTGAAGCTGCAGCCATCACACTCAAGTTATAGCTGCAAAGAAGGAAGAAAGAAGGCAGAGAGGGAAATAGGCTTCTCCCACCTGGGTTACCTCCCTTTAAGTCATCTTCCTATGAGACCCACAAGTCAGTTCTGCTTTTATTTCTTTGGCAGAGCATGTCAGACCACTGACTGCCAGTGAAAATGGACAATGCATCTTTTTTATGATAGGTGGATATGTGTTCAACTAAAAAGTGCGGTTCTTGCCACAGAGAGTCCAGACTAGTAGAAAGTGGCTGGTATTGAGGAGAAGATGATTTCTGTTCAAGCCTCATTTTCATCACTAACCTGCTGTGTGAGCTAGGACAATTCACTTAACCTCTCTGAGCTACAGTTTGCACCAACAGTACTTACTTCACAGCGGTGCTGGAAGTACATTCCTCTTAACTGAGGAATGTAACTTGAAAGTAATTGTTTTGCAGAATCTAACACTGAGTATGCCTGAAAAGAACCATTATACTTCATAAAACATTTTCCCTTCCTCCCTTTTATTCCTCAGGATCCAGCAAAGCTGGAATATTTCCTGGGAGCAACTGATCCTAGCTTTCTCTTCCAAAGACCTTGGCAATGACCTTCCTGTTTCATGGGGCTGATTTTGGAAATGGAATTCAGGAACTTTCTACCCAGGCTCTGAATCATGATGGTGGCTCAGGGGTCATGCAAAAACACCCTACAGGAGCAAGACCTGCTAATGAAGGCTTTCAGAGGCTGTGATGGACATCCCAACTTGCTCTCAAAAGGAAACCTCTCTAAGCAAGAAGGGACTAATGCGCCTGCTTTGCAGGTTAGGAAAATGTTCATGGTACCTCGTCGATGGATGGAGCTTCATGGAGATGGCTGTCCATGCAGCTGTAAGGAAGCAAGATAAGCCTGGGAGGTCGGGAAAGTGGTATTTTTGACCCTAGCAAGAGCAGGGGCGGCTAACTGTGAGCTGAACCAGGCACCAAGCTCTGCCCTTAACAGGTAGTATTTTATTGACTCGTGGATACAGCATTCTAAGTATGTCATTTCATGATCTCTCTCTTACAGATGTAAAGCTTGATGCAAGAGGCAAAGCACCTTGCTCAAGGTTGTGTCTCTAGTGAGTGGAACAGGTAGGAGAAGTCAGGACAGATAGAGCAGAAGTGGGAAAGGCACTCTGTGCACCAGGAAACTGGACGGGCATGGCGCGGTGGGGCAGTGAGGAGGCAAGACCAGAGGAACAGGGGGTCCACAGATGGACAAAGGACTGGACACCAGGTCCAGCCACATCGTGGAAAGCCTTGAATTCTAGGTCAGAAGTGTGAGCATGCGTGTGCTCAGTCGTGTCTAATTCTCTGCGACTCTGTGGACTGTAGCCCACCAGGCTCCTTTGTCCATGGAATTTTCCAGGCAAAAATACTGGAGTGGGATGCCATTTCCCACTCCAAGGGACCTTCCGGACCCAAGGATTGAACCGTTGTCTCCTGCATCTCCTGCATTGACAGGCAGGTTCTTTACCTCTGCACCACCTGGGAAGCCCTCTGGATAAGGTACTAATATTTAACCCTTGCGGCAGCAAGGAGCCATTAAAGTTCGTTGGGCAGGATAGTGACACAATAGAAGGAAATTTGGGGAAAACTTTGAGTTAGATTCCAAGTTAGTACTGGTCCCTGAGCTCAGGCCATCTGGTTGCTCTGCTACATGGTGGACAATGGTATTTCCAAAGTTAAAAGTCACGAGTTCAGTGGAAATGTCATTAAATCCTTGGCATGGGGAACTCTGCAGCTTACAACGTCAGCTTGAAGGACGTCAAGAGGAAGCCATCATAAGAAGAAACTTCCCTGGCAGTCCAGTGGTTGAGAATCGCCTTACAATTTAGGGGACTCAGGTTTGATCCCCAGTCAGGGAACTAAGATCCCATGTGCTAGGGGGCAGCTAAGCCTGAACACAGCAGCTCCCGAGCCTGCCCGCCACAGCTAGAGCCCACAGCATGGCGCAACCCTCAGAGCCCGTGCGCTTTGCAGCCCGCATGCCGCAACGAAGACCTGAAGAAGCCAAATAAATCCATCTTGTCTTAAAAAAAAAAGCAAGCTATCCTCACAGGAGCAGGTCTGCGGGTTTACTTCTGAGGACAGCTTTCCCCAACCTGCCCACATCATCCCCAAGAAGGATCTCTCAATGACCCTTCACCTTCCTTGTCTCTCATCCCTGGGGACTGAGGGGAGCAGAAAGATACCCCTATCTGCCACCCCAGAAAAGTGAGGCTACAGGAACCCAGAGGCCAGTATTTCTAACAGATAACTGCTCTAGTATTTAAACAACAGCCACTGGAATAGCTCATTAAAAGGACAAAGGTAGTAATTACCCAGATTTTTATCTGGGGAATCTAAGAGAAATACCAGGGGTTACATTTCTAGGTAACCTAAGAGCCTGAGAACCACAGCAAAGCAGAATCCCAAGGGCCCAGACCAGTTTGGCAGAAATCGTCTCTCCCCTCTTCGGGGGTTCACTGTGCTCAGGAGTCCGAAGTTCCCACGCATTTCACGTTCACAAGGAATCACGCTCAGTGTATGCTTGCTGTGTCTTTGAGGTTGCACAATAGCCCTAGGGCAAAGGTATGATTAAGAGCCCCATTTTACAGATGAGGAAACTGAGGCTCAGAAAGCAGACGTCACTTGTCCAAAGTCGTTAGGCTGGTAGGGAGTCGTGCTGGGATTCAAGTATAGGTGGTCTGCTCCACTCTGCTCTCAACATGAGGTCTTCAGCTATCAAGATCTCTACCGCAAAGCCCACCCAAGGGGACCCTCAACAAAGCCTCAGAGATGGGTGATCGCAGGCTGTAGGGATCCAAGGTGAGTGTCCTGGCCCCCTGGGAAGGCTCAAGTGCTAACTCAGTTGCCCCTGACACATGACTTTCTCAAGCCAGGTAGAGGCCACAGGCAGGAGACCAGTTTGATTTCAATAGACAGAGGATCCAGACACTACGACCTGTGAACCAAATCCAGTCCACCATCTATTTTTGTATGGCTCATGAGCTAAGAATAGTTTTCACCCTTTTAAATGGTTACAAACAATAAAAGGAAGACTACCCTTTCACAGGTGAAAATTATATGGAATTCAAATTTTAGTGTCCACAAATTTGGTTTTATGAGAGCGCAATCACACTTACTCATTTCTGTATTATGTGTGGTATTTGCTGAGACTTTAAAAAAGCAGAACTAAGTGTTGTGACAGCAAGCATATGGCTTGCAAACTCTAAAACACTTACCATCTGACCCCTTAAGGAAAAGTTTGCCAAGCTCTGGTCTAGATCATGAAGGTTTAACCTATGGGCATCAATTTGAAAAGCTCATGGATTTGTGATGGTGGGAAAACCCTGGTTTCTTGGGAGAGGAGGTGAGGGATAAATACACACCCCTCTGGGGGGTTACACACGAAGGATCACATTCTTTGGCGGGGGGGGGCGGGGGGAGGAGAGCCTGGACCACCAGGTATCATACCACGGAGAAATGGAAGCATCCAAGGGAGCAGGCAGAAACAAACACAGAGACAGAGGGAAATATCCTGGAACACACTCAGAATCTTCAAACCATCAAGGTGTACACAGACACTGGAGCACACAGATAAACACAAATAGGAAACCCATATTTCCGACACACACAGACTTCTGGGGCCCCAAAGAGAACATGCCAACTACCAGGTGTACAAATACATATCATGTTCCATAAACAATGAGAGGGAGCAGGGCCATCCAGGCAGATATACACACAAAGGGAATCCCTGACTGTCCAGGCATCATATACTTACAGGTAAAGAAAGCAATGTCCACAAACATTCAGAGAGAGAGAGGAAGAGAGAGAAGGGAAGGAAAGAGAGAGGAAGAGAAAGAAGGGAAGGAAAGAGAGAGGGGAAATAAAGGAGACAGACAGGGAGCAATACTAAGAAAGAGAAAGGCATGAGACTTCCCTGGTGGTTCAATGGCTAAGACTCCATACTGCCAGTGCAGGGGTGTCAGGTTCAATCCCTGGTTAGGGAACTAGATCCCACATCCCACAACTCAGAGTTTGCATGCCACAGCTAAAGATCCCACGTGCTGCAACTAAGACCCAGTGCAGCCCAATAAATAAATACTATAAAAGAAGGAAAGAGAAAGGCAGAGAGAGAGAACAGGATGGAGGGGGAGAGACAGGGGTGAGGAGGGAAGGGAGAAGGAAGTGGGGGAGGGGAGAAGAGAGGAAAGGGGAGCAGGAGACCCCAGGTTCCACCCCTCCCACCCAGTCTCTCCTGGAAGGTCGCCAGTCTCTAAGGACAGACATTTCTCCCCTCTCTAGAAGCTGACACAGGGGAAGGCTGTGTCTCCACTGCCAGAATAGCCCCTTCCTTTTACCTGCCAGTGCTGGGGACCCCGTTGGCCGTCTCGTGATGCCTACAGACCCCTCTCCCAGAATAACATTTCTAAATGACGAAAAGGGGAGAAGATTCCATTGAAAGAGGACGGAAGCTCTAGAATCCTGCATAAGAACAATCACGCCCAAAGATGCTAACCCTGGCCCTTCCTTCAAGGGGCAACTTGTGCCTCATGACTCCATCCTTCTTCCTGCCACTCTTGAGAATTCCTTTCTGGAGGCATGTATGGAGCACCAACTGGGGTCCAGGTGTTGGGGAGACACAGGCAAACAGAACTGGATGCCTGCTCACAAGGAGCTGACATTCGAGCAGGGGTGAAGGACGGGTACCCAGCGGGGATGCAAGGCATAGTCTTGTTGCAGTTGGCACATCAAAGATCACTGATCACAGACCACCATCGCAAATACAGTAATTTACGAAATACATTGCAAATACAGCAATCATGAAAGTTTGAAGTATCGGGAGAATTACCCAAGCATGACCCAGAGACAGGAAGTGAGCAAATGCTGTTGGAAAAATGGCATCAATAGAGTTTGCTCAACCCAGGGTTGCCACCAACCTTCAGTATGTAAAAAACAAAGTTATCTGTGAAGCACCATAAAGCAAAGTGCAGGAAAAGGAAGGAAGCCCATATTTGGTTTGAGGCATTTCGAGTCAGAAGGGAGATTTTCTGTGTTTGGCTGCTTTTGTTGGTCTGTTTCTCTTTTACAGACATTCTCTCCCCGGGGAGAAGGAGAGAAAGCCAACAGGATGACATTCCTAAGACTCAGCTCTCTGCCTGCCTCATCCACAAGCAACAGAGCAGACCCCTCTGCCTGCCCCCTTCCTCGGTCCCTGGGGATCTCTGGGAATCAGGCTAAATGACAGTGCCAGCTGAGATGTCCTGGGGGGTTTGAGGGGGCAGTTGCTTCCTGCCCAGTGGGAGCCCAGAATGCAGAGGAATGTTGAAAGGAAGCCTTTCAGGCAGATGGGCGGCCCCTCAAGGAACCAGGGAGGGCTGAGAAGGGCAGCTGACAAGAGTGTCTTTCCTCCTCCACCCTCTGCAAGAATACAAGCATTCCTGACCTCCGACGTCTCGGCCACTCATCTCTGCTTCAGCAATGCCCAGGATCTTTGACTTGGTCTCCTTTCCTTGACCAGCTGCGCTGCACAGGGGGGATGCATAACAGAGGGGGTTGGGAGTCAAGGAAGTCCAAAGCTTCTCATCAGAAGGCATCTGGCCTCAGGTGGCACCTGGGCCGACCAGGGCATCACAAGGTTGGTTTGCTTGTCTACCTGCTCAGGCCTTGCCCCCTAGGGCGGGGAGGCCAGTCAGATTTGAAAGTGACCAAAGAGTGAGCTAGAGGTAGAGATGGACCCTGATCTTCTCCAGGCATGCCAGGCAGCATGGAGGGGAAGGAAGCAGGCATGCAAGATCTCGGGGCTGGTTTTCACCTGCTCCACCACAGAGGTGGGTCCTTGCCACCTCCCATTGTACAAAAACAAACAGAGGCTAGAGAAGTTCAAGTGCCTGACTGAGGTCACATCAGGATTAAGAAATAGCATTGGGTTCCCATTTGGTCTAGTGAGGACTGGACAAATTGCTGAATGAACAAGTAGATGGATGGATGCATGCATTCATGACTTCAGACCTAGAAACCACACATGGCTAACTCTCAAAACTGCATGATGAATGCACCCATGCTCACAGCAGCCTTATTCCCAATAGCTAAAACATGGAAGAAACTGAAGGGATAAGCCAACTGTGGTCTACTCATACAATGGAATGTGTGTGTGTGTGTTAGTTGCTCAGTCATGTCCTATTCATTGTGACTCCATGGACTGTAGACTGCCAGGCTCCTCTGTCCATGGGATTCTCCAGGCAAGGATACTGGAGAGGGTTGCCATTCCCTCTTCCAGGGTATCTCCCCCGGGAAAAAGGGGTCTGCATTGCCTCACTGACTCATTGCTTCCTCTCTCCCCTGCCCCTGGAAACCACCATTCCACTTTGTCTCTGTAAATCTGACTCCTCTGGGCACCCATTATAAGTGGAATCATGCAGATTTTATCATCTTGTGACTGGATTACTTCATGGAGCATATTGTCCTCAAGGTTCATCCACACTGTAGAGTGTGTCAGAACTCCCTTCCTTTTAAGGCTGAATACTATTCCAGTATGAACGGACCATATTTTGTTCGTCTGTTCATCTGTCAATCGATTCTGAGACTGTTTCCACCTTTTGGCTACTGTGAATAATGCTGCAGTGTGCCAATGTCAGCCCAACACTCTGCTTTCAGTTCTTTGGAGTAGATACCTAAAACCACAATTATTATATCATATAGTTATTCTTGGACTGCAAGGAGACTAAACTAGTCAATCCTAAAGGAAATAAACCCTGAATATTCATTGGAAGGACTGATGCTGAAGCTCCAATTCTTTGGCCACCTGAAAGAACTGATTCATTGGAAAAGACCCTGATGCTGGGAAATATTGAAGGCAGGAGGAGAAGGGGACAGGAGAGGATGAGATGGTTGCATGGCATGACTGACTCAATGGACATGGGTTTGAGCTGACTATGGGAGATAGTGAAGGACAGGGAAGCCTGGCATGCTGCCAAAGAGTTGGACATGACTGAACAACTGAACAACAAAGTTATTCTGCTTTTAATCTGCTGAGGCACTCGCCAGATCTGTGTTACTGCAGGGGACACTCTGGTTGCTCTATGTGGAATGGACAGACAGAAGACAAGAGTGAGTGCTGAGAGACCCATCAATAAGCCACTATGGTTGTCCATTAAGGGCAAAACAACGTGGGGAGTCGGTCTTGATGGGGGCTGCTGACAGAGAAGGTGAATGTGTCTGAAATGCAAATCGTGGCTTTCCTAGGAGATGTTGGGCTTCTGCTTAGAGAAAAGCTATTTAGAGAAGGGCAAGGAGATTGCTGAGATGAACTGGAAGCTTCCTACCTTCAGAAAGTGGACTTTCATACCATGGGTAAAATAAATAGCTGGCGGGAACCTGCTATAAAGCATCGGGAGCTCAGCTAAGTGCTCTGCGAAGACCTAGAGCAGTGGGATGCGGGAGGGGCGGGAAGAAGGGTCACAAGGGAAGGGATGTATGGATATATGTATGTATAGCTACTCACATTGTTGTACAACAGAAACTAACACAACATCATAAAGAACTATCCTCCAATTAAAAAAAAGAAAAAAAGAATGTGAACTTTCAGAGTGGTGAATCACACAGGCTTTGAGGTCAAACAACCCAGGTTCAAATCCTAGCTCTTGCATCTTATCACTGAGCCTCAGTTTCCTCATCTGTAAAAAGGAAATAATAATATCCACTTCTTGGAGATGGTGAGGATGAAATATGATCACTCGAGGGGGCAGTGCCTGATTCAACTAAATGCTCAGTAAAATCTAGATGAGTAGGAACCCCCTTTCCTGTTGTCTCAGATGGTAAGAATCTGGCTGCCCTACAGGAAACCTGGGTTCAATCCCTGGGTTGGGAAGATCCCCTGGAGAAGAGAATGGCAACCCACTCAAGTATTCTCTCCTGGAAAATCCCATGGACAGAGGAGCCTGGCAGGCTATAGTTCATGGGGTCACAAAGAGTCGGACACAACTGAGCAACTAAACAACAACTAAATCTAGAATGATGCTGGACACCTAGCCTTTCTTCACTCAGCCCTCAGCCAGGAAGGTCTGAGGTGGCAATGCCATGCGTCCCCAATTCCCTGTGACATCAGCTCTGTCACCTGGGGGATGGTCCAGGGAGTCAGGACTACAGAGCTCCCTTTCTATGCGTTCTCAAACACCTTCCGGAGAAGGCAATGGCAACCCACTCCAATACTCTTGCCTGGAAAATCCCATGGACGGGGGAGCCTAGTGGGCTGCCGTCTATGGGGTCGCACAGTCGGACACGACTGAAGCGACTTAGCGGCAGCAGCAGACTCCTTCTGCATCACCCCACATTCATCATCAGGCCTCTTGGCTTGGCCTCTCCAGTGACTGACAGGCTCCTGAATTATGAAAAAGAGCGAGAGGTATTTATATCTCCACTTGGGCATCACCCCCACCCTTTGGAGGAGTGGGAAGGTCTTGCCATGCAGCGGAGATCTCTGAAGTCCTCGAAAGAACCGTTTTTCTGCCCTTCTCAGCATCCTCTTTCAGCCCCTTTCCCCCTCAAAAGACAGCTGGCTCCTGCTGACTGTCCAGGTGGAGGGCGGGGCGGGAAGGGAAGTGGGGAGAAAGGGATGGAGTAGGGGAGGGGAAGTGCCACCTCCAATCGCCGTCAACTCTGCACCTTCCTCTTGCTGTCTTCTCAGGGGAAGCACTTTCTCCTTTCATTTCTGTGTTAAGGAAGAGCCAGCCCTTCAGATGTTCATCACCTGCCTCTAATCTCCTCTTTCAATATCCTTAACCATCCTCTCCTTCTAGGCCAACTCGAAACCAAGCCGCGGCACCGGGGCCCAGCTCTGAGTGCCCAAGTCCACCGCTGCCTTCAGTGTCACGGCTGTGGTTATGAGCTATGGAATCTGATTGTCCGGGGCTCAGATCCTGGCCCTACCACCTACTAGCTATGTTCAGGTTGGACAGAACACCTTATGACAAGGTGCCTCTCGTTATGGGTAGAATAATGACCACCACCCCAAATTTCATAGCTTGAAGTCCTAAGCCCCAAAACCTCAGACTGTGAACCTATTTGAAATAGGGGTGCTGCTGATATGGTAAGTTAAGATGAAATCATGCTGCAGTAGCTGGGCTTCTAATCCAGTATGCCTGGTGTCCTTATCAAAAGGGGGAATTTGGACACGGGGCATGCGCCTAAGGACAATACAACATGAAGGTGGAAGTCGTGCTGCCACAAGCTAAGAAACTACTAAATGCTAAGAGAGAGGCCTGAAATATGCCCTTCTCTGGTGCTTTCAGAGGGAGCAAAACCCTGCAGATGCCGTAATCTTCAGCTTCTAGTTCCCAGAACTATGAGAGAACACGTTTCTGCTGTTCAAGCCAACCAGTTGGTAACATCACTATACCCATTTTACAGATGGGGAAACTGAGGCAAGGAGGAAGCTGTCCCAAATCATACAGCTAGAAAGTAGCAGAGCTGGGATTTTGTGAACCCATTCAGTAAGGCTCCCACCCACCACAACAGGCGGTCTGGCTCACTGGGATATTCACAAGGTCCAGGGGATATTTTTTTTCAACTCAACCACGCAAAGACACTCTCTGAATCCGGTCCCTCCTACGCATTTCTAGTGGTTTCCACTGACACACATTTCCCCAAGGCCTTCAGAACAGCTCCTCGGCGCTCCAAAAGCCCCCAGCTGGGGCCTTCCTTCCTGTTTTAAGAAGTGAAAGCACAGAGACACCAGGCCGGGCCCAATATAGTTCCAGATCTAAATTTAACAACAATAACAGGGCTCCAGCCTGACCTGCAGAGAAAAAAGGGGAGAAGGGAAAGAGAAAAAAAACGAAAAGCAACAACTAATTCTTCACAAATTAGGACAATAATAAAAGTTCCTTTCAAGTGTCAGGGCATATTCTTAGCCATAAGGGTAACACCTAAATCAAGTCCAGGCTGTAAAAATGGCATAATAGCAGGAAGCCGGGCTACAGGCCTAACTTCCTCCGGGGAGACAGGGGACCTAGGGGGTGTCGTAGGCTGGGCGGGCAGGGAAGGAGCCAGGCGGGGCCTGACTCACTGGGAGGCACACACCTCTGTCTGGCCTCCCACCAAGTTCCATCTGGGTCGCCCACTCAGCCCCTCCTGCCTGGGCCCTCAGGGCCAGAGTTTTCAGTGGTCATCAGAATGCCTCTCGTCCACCTTCCCAGCTGGGCTCCTCAGCATAGGCCCTGTGCAAGTCTAAAATGCAAGTTGACAGCTTCCCTGGTGGCCCAGTGGTTAAGACGTCACCTTCCAATGCAGGGGGTGCAGGTTTGATCCCTGGCTGGAGAGTTAAGAGCCCACAGGCCTCATGGTCAAAAAGCCAAAACTTAAAACAGAAGCAATATTGTAACAAATTCAAAAAAGACTTTTAAACAATAAAATGTAAGTTGGAAAGGTAAGGTGAGGATACATCTCTAGACCAACAACTGCAAGGAACACAGTGAACCGAGGGCCCCAGCTGCTGGACTCTGAAGCTGCCCTGTATTTCCTGGGTGACCACATCTTCCATGGGCTGTGGTTCCTGGGGACCGCATTTCAGTAGTGTCTGAAACTGACAAGGACCCTGAGGCAGGTCTGTTCCAGGGAGACACGGAGCTCCTCTGACAGCTCCAGGCCTCCCCACGGCTTTCCTGGGTCTTCCTTAGTTTGCATGGCACCCAGGCATCCTGCTATCCGGCCTTCTCTCCCTGTCTCCTCCCTCACTCAGGATTAGACCTGCACTGAAGTTCAACAGCTCTCCCCGCCTGTTCTGGTTCTCTGTCTCTCTACTTGCTCTGAAATAGGCACTTCCCCTAATTAAATTCCTGCACATTTAATCCCATCTTGGTATTTGCTTCTTGAAAAGGCCCAGACGAATACATAGAATCACATCCCTTCCTCGCATAACACGCTTCCAGCAGCTTCTGGTGTCACTGGAAGAAAACCCAAATTCCTTTCTCTGGCCTCCACGGTCCCTGACACCTCTCTGACCTTGACCTCCAGGCTCACCACCTGGCTCAACCATCTTCTTGGAGTTCCTTGAACATCCCAAGTTGGTTTTTGCCTCAGGGTCTTTGCACCTGCTATCCTTGCTGCCTGGGTCCCTCCTCTTCAGGCCTGGAGGCTTCTCACTCCTCCTCGGGTCTCAGCTCAAATGTCACCTCCTCAGAGAGGCCTTCCTTGACCCACTGGATTGAAACAGGCTTCCTGTCTCTGCTCCCCAATCAATACCTACTTCTTAGACTGAGAAGACTCATCACTCTGCTCTTCGCTGACTTGTCTGACAGCCCTTCTTGAAAGTAAGCATCTAGAAATATCACAAGAGCAAGCATTTACTGAGGATTGACCAAGGGCCAGACGTCCTTCTAAGAGCTTCCCACGTTTAACTCATTCAATGCTTCTCACATCCCTGTGAGATATAGGTACTTGTCTATAACTGAGGAGTTAAGCTCCCATATGTATTAAATTATAGACCATATTATAGATGAGAAAACTTAGGTGTAAGGTGTTTAAATGAATTCCCTGGGATCATACAACCAGTAAGTGGAAGAGTGGGATTTGAATCAAAGATGTCTGGCTCCAGAATTGACACTCTCTTCCAGGATGCAATTTTGCCTCCTGTGAACAGAAGACACTTTTGAGTACCAACAAGGATCCCCATGCCTTTATCCTGTAACAAAACCAAATGGATTGGCCGCATGCCTCCTACAGAAGCGGTGTTTACACGAGTCACCTATTCCCTGTTCATGAGGAATGAGGACCAAGGGAGGTGGGGCTCGGTTACTCTCCACTTGCCCTCTCCCCCACTCTGCCCTTCTCTGTCCTCTGTGTCCCAGAAACTGACCCCTAGCCTTATGGACTATGCTTCCCAGAATCCCTTGTGCTCTGATTTCCTGTTGGAATCATCCAGTGGGAGGCAGTGGCCAGAGGTCAGGGGGTGAAAGGAAAGAGGCTGTGTTATCCCTTCCATGTTTTCTCCCGAGCTCAGGATCCCATCGCTGGCAAGGGTTCCGTGCCTCCCCACTGCAGCTCCTGCCAGGCGGCTCCTCCATCACCACTCAGCCTGCCGAGGGCTCCTGAAATCTCATTTCTTGCTCCTACAACCTGTAGAGGGTGAGAGCTCCCCACTGCTGCCAGACTCTGGGGGCTTTGGCATCCCTCATGTGTTCACTGAGCCCTGCCCACCCTTGGATAAGTCGCCCTGATGAAAGTCTCACAGGTTGCACCATCCCAGGTAGATTCTATTTCCTATGGGACTCGGGTACGCAGACATTAGGACTCCCCATCTTACAGATGATGAAAGAGGCACGGCCACTGGAGACTGCCAGCCCGAGGCTGCATGAGTGGCTGAAAGCAGAACGCAAGTATGCTTGCTCTCAATGTCCCTGGATCCATTCTTTCTTACCAAGGCCCACTTGAACCTAGTGGTTAAGAGCACGGACTCTGGAGTCACTTTGACCTGGGTTCAAGGCCCACCTTGGTGACCTTGGGCAAGTTATTTACACCTTCCCCCACCCACCCCAGGAGCCTCCTTTTTCCTCATCTAAAAATACATGTAATAATAATTGTTTTACCTTCTAGGGTTGTTGTTAGAATTAACTGCTACTGTATATGCAATGCTTAGAGTGTCCGGAACACAGTAAGTGAATGATAAATATAGCCAGCATCATCACCATCGTCATCATCTCTGTTACTATTGTTGTTGTTGTTGAAATTCCCTGTTCACCAATATCATTTCCAGACTCGCTACTCCCCAGAAGATAACAAGAGAACAATTCACACAAGACTTGATGAGCTAATAACCCCAAAGCTATTCACAGAGCTTATTCTCACCGACACAGGACGACAGCAGACCCCAGAGTGACTTAACTGGGTCAAAGTTACACCTGACCCCGCCTTTCCTGCCCCCCCCCACCCCCCCAGCTCTGGCACAAGGATTATCACAGCGTCCATCGCCTCTGAAGGCCATCCCTGCTGCGGGGCTTTGATAGGGAAAGTGTGAAGAACAAAGGCCATTGTTCACAGAGGCGGCTGGTGCCTCTCAGGCCCCAGGCCAGCTTCCCAGGGGTGAGGTCTGGCTCCGAAGACACAAAGACCAAAGTCATTAGGACCAGGGACAAACAATGACGGAATCACTTCTATTTACCTGAACCAGAGGGGGCTGCCAAGTGGGGAACAATGAAGTTGGGACATTCTCCCTCTGTTATTCTCTTAGTGCATTTCTTTCAAAATAACGGGAGAGTGTGTGGCCCACGCGGCTCGGGCCCGCTTCAGATTCCATTTCTGGAAAGCTGGCACGGGACAGTGCTTAAAAGACAAGCGCTGTGACATCCAACTGCCTGGATGCAAGCCTCAGTGGCATCATAACTGGCTCTGCAACTTGGGTCAAGTGACTTCATCCTGAAAGCCTCAGTTTCTTCATCTGTAAAATGGAGGTAAGAATCGCTCCACCTGCTCCTACAATGTATGTAACTGTGACCTAGTGAAGGGCTCCCTACAGAGTATCAGTTACCATTACCATTCTCCTCCTCCAACTTCTCTCTGTTGTCTTGGTCAAGTTCCCTGCCCTTTGAAGAACCTTAGTTTCCATATCTGTCCAACAAGAATGAACAACCAGTTCAAAAAATCAGGCGAGGACCAAATGAGACGAAGAAGAAAGCCATTTGGAAACTGTGATGCTGTGCCTATTTGGAAGCAAGATCCCATTAAGACTCTAGTCCTGGCTCACCTCTGCAGAGGAGCCCATGTGACCTTGGCCATGCCCTTCCTTCCCAGGTTAGTTCCGAGAGTGCCCGGAGAATTCAGAGAGGTAATGACAGGGGCAACATGTTTAGCACAATGCATAATATATATCAAGTGCCTAATACCTTAGCTGTTTTCTTACCATTAGGAGATTGAAGGTCAGGAACAGATACAGACAAGTAATTAGTGGAAATGAACATGCCGTTCTACTGGATGGCTACACTGCACATGCATACCCATCTTGTGGAAGGAAAAGCTGAGATCTGGGGAACAACATGAGGGTGGGGAGGGGAGATACACCTTCTAATGTTCAGTGGTATCTGGTGAGTTCAGCTCATTTTTCACCAGTGTCCTGACCAGGCAGTGTCATAAAACCAAAAACGAACCTTTTATCACTCGTTTTCCAGCTTCCTTGTTCCCTGCTCTCACCCAGAGAGATGTTGATGGGGGTGTGGGAGCAGACACATACTGCCTAGTCCAGACACGGAAACCAATGCAGATTAGCTTAAACCAGTCCCTATTCTCCTCCTTGTTCTGCTTGTATTGGCTTCATTTGCAGGGAGATCCATCTCTCAGGGTGGCAAGTTGCCCACCACCAGCTCCCAACAGATGTCTTACCAGTTCAGCAACTCCAATGAAAAAGAGCTCTGCTCTAGCCAGAGCTCAAGGAGTGTTGGCTCCCATTGGATTGTCTTGAGTCACATGACCATCCCTGAGTCTATCACTGGGGCCCAGGGAATGGGATGTGCTGATTGGCCGGATCTGGAACAGGAAGTAGGTCCGTTCTCCTTGGATGATTGGCTGGGGGGCCGGCGAGGGAAAAGTGGGATGTTATTTCCAGAAGAAGGCAGGGTGGGTGCTGAGTGCGCCTGAGAAAAACAGATGTCAGTCCACCCCTACACTCCGTTTCCCCAGCAGCCACTCAGGACAGGCTCCTCCCCTGCCACTGCCCAGGGTCCATCTCCAATGGCTCCCTATTCAGTAAGGTTTCAAAGAAGCAGGCAGATGCCCACGCAGGCTGAGTTGTGACCTGGCTGACTCCCTGAAATTCCAGGACCTCCATTCCTTCCTCTGCCACGTGGGGCAAAAATGTCTCGCCTCAGGGCATCAATGAGCAAAATAATACAAGAGCCCTTTGCAAAGCATAAAGACTCTTTAAGTGCAAAGTCCCACTCAGCATTGGACTGGTACCTTTTTCTTCCAAGCCAAGAATCGCAACTTGAGTTTTATTTGCAGCTCACCTGATCACTCAGTTCTCACTCACCTGGTTCCCCATAAAAACAGCTTTCTCTGATTAATTCACACACAGTGATGCACAGGCTTAGTTATTTCCTCAACCCACACACTAAAACCACAAGGACAGACACTGTTCTCGTGCCAGCGTTACAAAGGAGGAACCTATGTAAGGAGATGTTTAATCACTTACCCAAGACTACAAAGGTGTGAAATAACAGAGCTGAGACACAAGAGCTGGTCTGTGAGGTGACTGCACCCAGCTTTCTGGGCATGGGGACCACACCATACACCATGCATAGACATGCTTTTTTGGTTTGTATTCAGCTGACAAATATTAAGTGGACTTCCTAGGTGGCTCAGTGGTAAAGAATCTGCCTGCCAATGCAGGTTCAATCCCTGGGTTGGGAAGATCCCCTGGAGAAGGGAATGGCAACCCACTCCAGTATTCTTGCTTGTAAGATCCCACGGACAGTGGAGCCTGGTGGGCTACAGGCTCATGGGGTTGCAAAAGAGTCAGACAGGACTTAGCCACTAAACAGCAACAATTGCATGCCAGATACAGAGATGAAGCAAACCTTGTTCAGATCCTCAAAGAGTTCCCACTATCTCAGTCAGCAGCTCCTATCTGGGGGATGATTTTACCCTACACCCCCATCTCATTCAGGGACATTTGGCAATACCTGGAGACATTTTTGTCACGACTGGGGGTGGGGATATGACAGGCATCTAGTGATAAGACACCAGGAATGCTACTAAACACCTCCAGTACCCAGCACAAAGAATTACTGAGCCCCAAATGTGGAATGCAATAAGGTTGATAAACCCTGATTCAGGTGAAAGAAAAATACAAAATCCATTCAGTGATCGAACATCAAGTTCATCCACATATTTCTAAATAATATCTAGATTGTAATGGACAAAATATTCAAATGGGAATTGAAACAAACACCAGGTATAGAGACATCAAAACTGTCGGAACGGCACACCTAGCACTCCTGGCCTCTTATCACTGGATGCCTGTCACACCCCCATCCCCAGTGGTGACAAAAATGTCTTTCAAATGCCCCTGAATGGGCTGGGGGTGTAGGGTAAAATCGCCCCCAGATAGGAGCTGATGACTGAGATGGTGGGAGCTCTTTGAGGGTCTGAACAAGGTTTGATTCATCTCTGTATCTGGCATGCAACTCAACAGCTCTTGCAGTGACCTCTAGGAAAGTGGGCCACAAACCCAAAGCCTCAATTTCCCCATCTGTTAATGAACGTGCCTTTCCCTGTAGCAGTTGAGAAGGAAGCAGAAGCCACATAGACAGCGGTGAGGCAAGATGACAAACCAGAATTTCCTCCTAGCAACCTGGGGGCCAGATCTGTTCCCCAGACGTGTTCTGCTCACCAACATAACACTATTCTTCTTCATACAAGCTCTTAATTACAGTAAATCATACAAACAGTAAAGTGAATGCATTTTAACATCGAAACCCCTCAGTTTTGACAAAGTGGACATCCCCTTGTCACCAACATTAAAATGGAAGCATTGGTGACCTATGACCTATGACCTATGGTGACCTAGAGGGGTAGGGTGGAGGGGTAGGGGGAGAGGTCCAAGAGGGAGGGGATATATGCATACATATAGCTGCTTCGCTTCATTGTACAGCAGAAACTAACACAGCATTGCAAAACAATCATACCCCAATTTTTTTTTTAAAGTGCAAAAGTTAAAAGATGGAAGCAATAGGACAATGAAGGTGCCCCCACTGCTTCTCTCAGCCCCGCCCTCCTTGTCCTTATCCCTTCCCAAAGGTGGGCCCTACTCTGACTACCTTCCTATAGTTTTAACTTGTACCTTTGAACTTTCAATAAATGAAATCATAGAGCTTTATTCTTTTGTGTCCAGATACTTTTCCTCTATATGATGTGTGTGTGTGTGTGATCCAAGTTGATGTGGCTGCATTTCTTTTTCACTGCTACCTAGTACTTCACTAGATAGACATGATACCACTATTAATCTATTCATCATCATGCTGTTGGTGGGCATTTAAGTTGTTGCAAGTCATTTGCTGCTAAGAACATCCTAGGGTGCATCCCATGGTGCATATATGATCCCGTTTCTGTTGAGCAGAGTTGTGAGCTGGTCATGGACTCACAGTTCCTTTTTAAAATTCCACACACTTTCTACTACATTGTACTAAATTCTGAATCAAAACTGTAGCATTAAGTCCTGCCTAAGAGTTTCCAGCCTGTGGGCCTGCCCTACAGATTATACACTTCCTAGCACCCATGACTGTATGAGCCAATGCCTTAACATAAATATTTTAAAACATACACATACATATACTCTATTGGTTTATTTCACTAGAGAAATTTGGCTGAGACAGACTGAAAAGGTTCCCACTGAACCAACAGAAGAACGGAAGAACATACATTGGCCTCATTTACAACTTACTTGAGAGTGAGATTTGACAAGGAATTTAAAAAAAAAAAGATGATGGTGACATTAGAAAACTGAGGGGTGGAATGAAGAGAAACTCAAAGAAAAGCCAAAACGACACATTGTTTCCCAAGACTGTGCATATCTAATCCCTGCAGGAACTATTAGATGAGCCCTTACTCCATGCCACATTTATGCCCATTACACAGATGAAGAAAACTGAGCTCAGAAAGAGGAAGAGGACTCCCTCAAAGTTGTACAACTATTAAAAGACAAGGGTTGGATCTGTTTGTCATCAAGACTTACGCTTGTAACCAATCAGCTATGCTTCCACCTCCTTTGGATGTTTCAATTTGTAAGATCCCTCCTCACCGCCAGCTCACTGCCCCAAGGTTACTTTCACCTTTGAAGTCAGTCTTTCCTCCATGTGCCTCTAGGCAGAAATGCCCAGGCTTACACCCCCATATGCATGCAAATCATATCACTCACTGGAGGAATTGAATGATATATTTTTTCTTGAACCCAGTCTAATCCCAGACCACTGGTAAACCATCCAGCAACCACCTGACTCATGGTTACTTATTTTTATATGCAATAGCAAGAATAGACACTCAGTTACCCCAAGCCTCAGCCACACACCTGTTCCCTGGAGTTGTCTGGGATGCCATCTCGACTCATCTCTCTAGTCTTCTCCTTCCAAGCTGTCCTTTACTCAGGGTGCAGAGTGTGTTTGCCAAAACTCAAATCTGATCACATCACTTCCCTGCTCACAGTTCTTCAATGGCTCCTTATTGCCTTCAGAACAAACCTCACCATTTTGTCTAAAAGACCCTTCTTGATCTGACCCTGTTTATTGTGCTGGACACGTCTCCTGTCGTTTCCTGAACTTCCTTCCCCAGCAGTCCTGAGTTACTGGTAGTTGCCACCAACTGCACTCTTTCAAAACTCAGTGGCTTCGCATCACTGTTCCCTCTGCCTGGAACGCCCTTCCCTCCTCCCATTCTACTGGCAGCTCCTCTTGATTATTCAAAACCAAGCTTAAGCACCATTCCCTCCTCTGTCTTTGGAATCTGATTTTCTCTCTGGGGTTAATCCTATCTTCTGCTTGTCTCTCTAAAATTTCATTTTATTTATTTATTTTTAAATTTTGGCTGCTCTCAGTCTTCACTGCTGTGTGCGGGCTTCTCCAGCTGTGGCTCATGGACTTAGTTGCTCTGCAGCAGGTGGGCTCTCAGTTCCCCAACCAAGGACTGGACCCACGTCTCCTGCATTGGAAGGTGGATTCTTAACCACTGGACCACTAGGGAAGTCCCCTCTGCCTACTTGATTATTATCCAACTTTCACTGCCTCCACCTCCCACCCGGTGCTTCTACTGTGAGCACCACACCCTCTGTGCTTTTCCCATCATAGCCCTTAACACACTTCATCATGTGGCTCATTTAGTGCTCTGCCTTCCCAGCTAAGCATCAACCTCCTCAAAAACAGACCCATCCTGCCATATTCACCATCATATGCCACTGCCCAGCCCTGAGCCTTGAACATCAATAAACACTGTTGGGAAAAAAGGAAAAAAGGATAAAGGAATTAAGTGTCCTACTATTTCATGAGATTGCGAACTTTCTTATTGACCTCCATATTTTTTTTCAGCACTGCAAACATTTATTGCACATTTCCTATGTCCAGGGAGCTCTAATTCCCACGGTCCCTCATAGTCTCATCTGTATTGAGTTGTTCAGACGTTCTAGTATTGACCTCCATATTGACAGACTCAGATCTAGGTCCAGAAACACAGGAGGCCACCCATGGAGACTAAACTAAACAGCAGCTACGGAGACATCACTACAAAATCTACCATGAGCCCCCTACTTTGGCCCAGTAGTCCAGCATCTTCATGCCCCATTAGTCACAGCTCGAGAACACCCCTAAGTCTTCCTCCTCAAGGCCTCCCAACTCAAAGAGCCTTTGTTTTCCCACTCAAGGCCCCTTCAGTGGTTTTGTTTTTCATGGAAAAGCAGGGTGAGTTCATTACATTGTGTTCCTGCCTTGGAGATCATTGTCATTCATCTGACATCAAAGTCAGACACTGTGATCGGCTCACTTAAGGCTCGCCCCACCCATATTTTCTTACAACCAGGAAATGGGGAATTTCCTTCATTTTGTTAAACCATCCCAGCGAGCCTCTGCCACAGGGCTTCCTTTTACAAACTTTTCTTGAAACACAAAGATGGAATGAGGCCTCCCCCTCAGACTGCAGGGGCTATTAGGGGTCCTGGCCTTCCTCTGATCTTTATCAAACACTTACCCTGCATCTTGGAATGACAATATTTTTTGTTTATACAACACCTTTCTGTGGGGGCCAGGGTTGGGCTGAGCGTGGGTGGGAGGCAGACTAAAGCCTTATACAGGTGTTGCTCCATGTATCCTGCAGATCTGGAAAGAATAGTCTTTAATGGGGTAACCTACAAAGCTTAGAGAGGGAGGTGGTTTACCACCAGAATGAAGGAAGGTGTCAAGACTGGGACCAGATACCTGACCTTTTGACAGCTTAGTTCCACGTTGATTGTTCCTTATTTTCCCTGATTCTTAAGTCTGTAGATTTAATATTCACCGAATAGCCAGCAACCCCAGCCAACTTTTGTTATCCGCCTTCCCCGCTGGGCTCCCAGTCTTCCCTCCATCAGGATCCATGGAACCACCCTCTCCTGGATGTCCTCCAACCTCCTGCCATCAGCCTCTTTGGGGGAATCTCTTCTCCTCCTTTGGCCATATCCTCAAATTTCCTAATCCTCAGCACTCAGGCCCTTCCTCAGCTCATTATCCTGGTGACCTCAGGCCTTCTCACAACCTTGGTTGATGATAACTCCTAAGAATGTAACTCTAGCCCAGACCTATTTGAACTCCAGGTGTGAGGGGTGTATTAGGGTAGGTTAAGCTGTTATAACAAATAACCCCCAAATCTGTGTGGCTTAACACAGTAAAGGTTTATTTTGCATCCACACCCCAGTCCAGTGAGACTCAGTGGGGTGAGCTCTGCTCCACACAGTCATTCAGGGAACCAGGGAGCTTCTGTCTTCTCTTCTGGACAGTGGTTCTCAAATGGGGACACTGGGTAACATACAAATGTGGTTGTGGTTGTTGAAATAGGAGGCGGGGAAACCTGACATCTCATTGGTAGAGGCCAGGGATGCTAGTCAATACCCTACAGTATACAGGGTAGTCCATGTCAAAGAATTGTCTGGTTCACAAATCAATGGTTCAGAAAACCTGTTCCAGGGCATCCGACCCTCTACTGGGTCTTAAGCATCTGCCTCTCAGGTGAGTGAAGGAAATGCGTGGGAGATTATGTGGGAGGGTTTAGGGCTTCCCTGGCGGCTCAGTGGTAAAGAATCTGTCTGCCAATGCAAGAAACACAGTTTCGATCCTTGGTCAGGGAAGATTCCACATGCTATAGAGCAACTAAGCCCATGTGCCACAACTACTGAGCCTGTGCTCTAGAGACAGGAGCGGCAATTACTGAGCCCACATGCTAAAAATACTGAAGCCTGAGAGCCCTAGAGCCTGCGCTCCACAACAAGAGAAGCCACCGAAATGAGAAGCCCGGGCACTGCAACAAGAGTAGCCCCTGCTCCCTGCAACTAGAGAAAAGCCCATGCAGTAATGAAGACCCATCAATGACAAAAATAAAGACACAATTATTTTTTTTTAAATGCATAATTTATGTTTGAGGTTTTAGATGCCGGGCCTGGAAGGGACCCATGTCACTCTTGCCCAATTCGTACTCCCACGTAACTACAAAGAGAGGTGGTGAATATAGTCTAGCTATATGTCCAGGAGAAAAACAAATCAGGGCCAGGTGGACACACCGTGTGTCCCTGTGACAGGTGGCATCAACTAGCTCTGTCCAGCCCTGAGTGCGTCACCTGCTGTCTCCTGAACCTGCCACCCTCACGTAACTCACCTCAGCTCCCGTTAATTCCACCCTGTCCCCCATTCAGTCCCATCTCCTGTCACAGATATTCAGTTAACCGCAAAGGGACTTGTTCCCGGAATACCAAGCCTGTCCCCAGATCACCCTACACCCGCTGCTGCTGCTGCTAAGTCGCTTCGGTCGTGTCCGACTCTGTGCGACCCCATAGACGGCAGCCCACCAGGCTCCGCCGTCCCTGGGATTCTCCAGGCAAGAACACTGGAGTGGGTTGCCATTTCCTTCTCCAATGCATAAAGTGAAAAGTGAAAGTGAAGTCGCTCAGTCGTGTCCGACTCTTTGCGACCCCGTGGACTGCAGCCTACCAGGCTCCTCCATCCATGGGATTTTCCAGGCAAGAGTACTGGAGTGGGTTGCCATTGCCTTCTCCGCTAAACCCACTACTGACTCTCTAGCCATCAGCAGTCACTACTATGTTGCTTTTTATATTTCTTCTTAGCACTGAGCACTATATATATACACATATATATACATATATACATATATATACATATATACATGTGCACACACATACACATATGTACATATATACATGTACACACATGTGTATATACATACACATGTATGTACATACATGTGTGCATATACACACATATATACATATACTGAGCACTACATATATATATGCATATACATGTGTATATATATATATATATATGCACACACATACTTTCTAATTATCTGTCTTCTACACTAGATTGAGGGGCTTTCACTAGTGTCTCAGTGGTAAAGAATTCACCTGCCAATGCAGGAGATGCAGGAGAAGCAGGTTCAATTACGGGGTCAGGAGGATCCCCTGGATGAGGAAATGGCATCCAGTATTCTTCCCTGGGAAATCCCACAGACAGAGGAGCCTGGCGGGCTAGAGTCCATGGGGTCGCAAAAGAGTCAGACACGACTGAGCGCGCACACACATGCTAGATCAAACTCGACAAGGACAGGGTGTTTTTCTTGTTCACTGCTACTGCTAACACCTGAAAAGAACTACTGACTCATGGTAGCACTCAATATATACTGGTTGAATAAATAAGTAGATCTTATCCATACTAAACAGCCATACTAGTCTTTGCAAAATGCAGATCTGAGTATAGCCTCTTCCTATTCTAATCTTCTAATATAATTTGATCCAAACTGTTTAGCTTGCTATTCAAGGTCATTCATGATCTGACCTATCCTACCCTCTTACTCTCTTCTCATACACTCCCAGCCATGAACCCTACGCTTTGAGCACCCTACACTTTAGATCACAGATCACTGAATGCAATATGTTTAACATTTTTTTTATTCTCAGCTTTATACTTTTGTATGTACCCAGAGGAATTGGGTGGAGAGGGAGGTGGGTTGTATGTACTATTTCCATCACTTAGAATATCCTTATTGCTTATCTTCCTCTACCTAGCAAACTCCTACTCATCCTTCAATACCCAGTTCCATGTTACTTCCTCTGAGAAAGCTTTTCTGATAACTTAGGCTGTCACTTGCTCCCTCCGTTTCATTCCTTATGTGCTTTTGAAAAATGTACTGTAATAATTTTCTCTGTTGTTGCTTCCTCCCGTATTGGACTATGTGTTCCTCAGGAAAAAAAGGAAGACTGTCTTACTTGATGGTGTGGCTGCCTTCCACCCCAGTGCCTGGAAGAGGGCCAGGCCCTGAGCAGGTGCTCAGAACACATATGAAGAAATAGAAGATGGATAGATGGAGGCTCTCTAGCCAATCTCCCCAGATTCTCCAAGCATTTTCTTAAATAAGCCAAACAATCAACATGATGATGACATCCCTCTTGGAGTCAGAGCCACTTTATCAGCAGAGCCAATGGGTGCTCAGAAATGCTTGTGGCTGGATCCAGATCACCCAGATTGTTGTAACTGGCAATCAATTGCTGGAAGCAAAATGAGCACCAGTGTCAGGAAACAGAGAAGGCAGGGGGCAGTCCAACCCCACCCTCTCAACTGATGCTACTAATGGTAATGAGCAAAGGGGCTGGCCCCTGCCTTGCAGCTTGGGAATACCAGAAACTTCCCTGATGTCTAATTCCTGTTTATCCTTCAGATCTCAGTCTTTCCAGACCTCCAAGACTGTATTAGAGCCCCCCGGGCTCTGAACTGCCCATGCTGGGCGTAATCGTCCTATGAGTCTGCCTTCCCCATCAGAGTGTGGATCCTCATGGGGCAGGCCCATCAAATCTGGATCACTCTTCACTGCATTTCCTTTCTTTCTATAGGTCCCAGCACAGAGTCCAGGTATCAGTCAGGGAACAATGGTGGGAACAGAAGCCACTCTGAGTATTTGGAACCAAGAGATTTTAATGCAGGGAATCAGTTTCCCAAAAGATGGAAAATCTGAGAAACCAAAAGATACAGTGAGGAAAGCAGAGATTACAGACAGCAGGGGGTTACCAACACCCCTCAGCTGGAGGACAGAAAGAAGAGGTGATATTACTGCAGCCCAAGCTTGGGGTCTCCTGCTGATGGAAGCTGGAACCACAGCCAGACTTGTGGAAGGAGCTAAAGAAAAGAGAAGATGCAGCTTCTACTAGAGCTGTGACCTGAGTGAAGAATGGAGGGAAAGAAATACCTTGACCTCTCCCTTCATCCCACCCTCCAATAGGTCATAATTTCCACCAGTGGAATAGGAAAGCTGTGAACTACAGCTTGCAGACCCAGCCTCTGAGACACAGAGCAGAGCAAGGCAAGAGGAAGGAAGGGATCTGACAGCAGATGGTCCTGGTCCAACCTTGAAGGAGACCTGAATCACCTTCTGTCTTAGACTCTGTATTAGTCAGGGTGAGCTACGTTATGCCGCAACAACAAAAATGCCCCTCATGTCAGTGGCCTAAAACAACAAAAATTGAGCATAGGTAATTAAATGCTGTCACTTGAAGTCATATCTGTCACTTCCATTTCACTGGCCAAGCAAGTCATAGGCTCATAATTAATTCAGGTGAGTGGGAAAGTATAACCCCTTCATATGCTCTAAAGAGACCTGGAGGACTTCCCTGGTGGTTCAGTGGTTGGGAGTATGCCTACCAATGAACAGGACACAAGTTCAATCCCTGGTCCAGGAAGATCCCACATGCCTCGGGGCAACTGAACCCATGCGCACAACTACCAAGCCCATGCACCCTAGAGACCATGCTCTACAACAAGAGAAGCCACTGTAATGAGAAGCCCACACATTGCAACAGAGTGGCCCCCACTCACCGCAAATGGGGAAAGCCCATGCATAGTGCAGCCAGAAATAAATAAATAAATAATTTTTAAAAGAGAGAGAGACCTGAGAGCATAGGTGGGCAACATTGACCACAGCTATCTTACCAGGTCCCTACCCAATTCTGGATACTTGCCAGTTTAGGTAACAACCTAAATCACCCTCCACACATGCATACACATTAACACACATTTCCAGCTGCCCCCCCCCAAGAAGATGCTATAAAATTATATTTATTTATAGTTCAAAGATGATTATAATACACTGATTCAGAAAATGGCAAGTCACACTTAGTAACTTAACACAGTGACTGTTTTTTATCTCACAGTTTTGGGAGTCAGGAATTTGAGTGTTTCAGCTAGTCATTTTTGGCTCAGAATTTCTCATGAAGTCACTGTCAGATTTTGGAGGATTGCATTGTTATCAGAGTTTTCACTGGGGCTGGAGAATCTGCTCCAAGGTGACTCAGTCACATGGTTAGTAAGTTGCTATGTAGACTATAATGCCATCTTTCTTTTTTTTCCAGAAATAAAAAAGATATGGGTATTATACGATGATAGACAACCAGCAACATGACCCCTAGTATCCTCGCCTCATCACTTTTGTGTCGTTTTCTGCCACAGTGAATCAGGGCAGGTCTGTACGACTCTAAGAATATGGCGTAAGTGATAAAATATAACTTTGAGACTATGTCAAAAATATCATTCCCACTTTTGCTTTGTTTTTTCTTGGATCACTCACTCTGAGGAGAAACCAGCTGCCATATTGTGAGGATGGACGATCAAACAGCCTACTAAAAGAGAGTTCCATCTGGACCCCTGCCAACAGCCAGCATCAAGTAGCCAGCTAAGTGAATTCACCGTCTCAGTAGCAGGCTGTCCAGCCCCAGGCAAGCCTTCAGATGAGACCTGAAGCCCCAGCCAACATCTGGCTGCAAATTCACAAGAGATAATGACACACCTGCCCACACAAGCTGTTCTCGAATTCTTGACCCACAGAAACTGTGAGAAAATAGATTTGTGTTGCTTAAGCTGTAAAGTTTTGGGAATAATTTTTAGGATCCTTATTTAATCATATCTAGGAATATATGTGGGTTTCTCTGATGGCTCAGTGGGTAAAGAATCTGCCTGCAATGCAGGAGACACAGAAGACACAGTTTCAATCCTTGGATCGGAAAGATCCTCTGGAGGAGGAAATGGCAACCCACTCCAGTATTCTAACCTGAAAATTCCCATGGACAGAGGAGCCTAGCAGGCCATAGTCCACAAGGTCTCAGGAAATTATACATGACTGAGTGACTAAGCAGGAATGCACTTAGGTATGTATGTATATATATTTAGAGAAAATTTTTATAAGAATAAGATCATGGGATCGGGTATTTATTCTTTTCCTAGTGCTTATCCAGTTTGTAATTTTTCTACAGTGAGCACATGCTTGAAATAGAAGACAAGAAGGAAGAAGAAGGGGAGAGGAGAAACAGCAGCAGCTGTTGGGTGATGGGGGCTTTCCTGGTGGCTCAGCAGTAAAGAATCTGCCTATATGCAGGAGCTGCAGGAGATTTGCAGGCTCAATCTCTGGATGGGGAAGATCCCCTGGAGGAGGGCATGGCAACCCACTCTGGTATTCTTGCCTGGGGAATCCCCATGGACAGAGGCGCATGATGGGCTACAGTCTGTAGGGTTACAAAGAGTCGGCCACGACTGAAGCAACTGAGCAAGCACACACACAGGCTGGGTGATGAGGAACCTGTTCAAATACTGCAATAAAGCTAGACTGTGCCGGAGAGTTAGCATAGCAGCTGCCAGCATGACAACTTGTTAAGGAAGATGGCTGAGCCAAAGGAAGAACCGCCAATGTCCATCTTGGGCTTTTCCACCCAGTTAGCTCTGCTCTGAGCTGCTCAGAGGTTGTGTTTGGAAGAAACATGGCCAGAGACCGGCCGCCAGGAAGGGGCGGGGGTGTTGCCTTTGGAAAACCTCAAGGTTTCTGAGCTGGCAAGGCATGTCAGCAAAAAGCCCTTGCCTGTCTAGACAAAAGTTTGATTTTGAATCAAAAAAGGGAAGGTTTGCAAGTAGGAAAGCAGTTTAAGCATTTTTCCTCCTTTGAAAATAACCATGAATTTTTAACTATCAACCCTTAAAGAGAGACAGTGAGACTCCAGCCGTGACACCAGGGATTTTAGCATTGCCCGCTCCCCTGGATGGATTGTGAGATGGGGCCATTTCTGAGACTGGACATTGACTCCTGGAGCTGAAGAGAGAGCTTTAACAAGGCCCCAGGGCATCCACTGGGAGAGACAGGTTTCCACTGTGAATATCTGAGGCTCGGGAATTGGCATTTCTCAGGCAGCCTGAGAAAATGATCAATTTGGCTGCTGACAGAGGGAAATCACTGTGCTAGGTTTCGCTGACCTTGGGGGGAAAGAAATCCACATTGGTTCACCGGGCCCCGATGGTAAGGGCTCCTGTTGGCTGCTGTCTGAAACCACAGTTCCAGCCAAGTCTGAGAGTTAGAGAGAAGGTCTGCTCAGAAGGGATTCCCCTGGAATCGCCCCATAGACTTGACCCAGCTCTGGGCAGAGAAGTTGGGCATTTGAGACCAAGCTGAGTTATTGTAAGTGACAGAAACTGGATAGAGGTATTTTAGACAGCATATATTATAAAGGACTAAGGGAGTCACAGTGGTAAAGAACGAACCTGCCAATGCAGGTAGACATAAGAGATGCAGGTTTGATCCCTGGGTTGAGAAATTCCCCTGGAGGAGGGCATGGCAACCCACTCCAGTATTCTTGCCTGGAGAATCCCATGGACAGAGGAGCCTGGCGGGCTACAGTCCACGGGGTCACAAAAGAGTCGGACACGACTGAAG
The DNA here is from genome assembly GCF_023699985.2 of Odocoileus virginianus. Lineage (NCBI taxonomy): Eukaryota > Metazoa > Chordata > Mammalia > Artiodactyla > Cervidae > Odocoileus > Odocoileus virginianus. The sequence goes on along the minus strand of NC_069685.1, from coordinate 55,404,231 downwards.
TGACTTAGCACGCACACAAGGGAGTCACAGGGGCTTCCCGGATGGCTAAGCACTGAAGAACCCGCCTGCCAAGGCAGCAGAGAGACACAGGTTCAGTCCTTGGGTGGGGAAGATCCCCTGCAGGAGGGCTTAGCAACCTACTCCAGTACCCTTGCCTGAGAAATCCCATGGACAGAGGAGCCTGGCAGGTTTTAGTCCATAGCATCACAAAAGAGTTGGATATGCCTTACTGACTGAATAACAAGTGAGTCTTAGGGAACCTTAAGAATGGAATGCAGCTGAATTTGTGGAAGGTGTAGACCTGGAAAAGAGGCCCTCAGGAGCCCAGCGCTCCCTTTTCTTCACTCCCTCTGTCTCTCTCTACAGGCTGCCTTTATCCCTCTGCTTTAACTGGAAACAGACCCCAGATTCTTCTACTGCATTGTGGCCCATCCCACAGCACCTGGCGGGGGCGGGGATGTCATTGGTTCAACCACAAAAAGAGAATGAAGCAACATGCCTGTGAGTGTGTGTGTGTGAATCTTTTTTTTTAATCTCAAATAATCTTTATTTTATATCAGGGTATAGTTGATTAGCAATATTGTGTTAGTTTCAAGTGTACAACAAAGTGATTCAGTTATACATATACATGCATTTATTCTTTTTTAATGAATTAATTTGGCTGCACCAGGTCTTAGCTGCAGCATGCAGGATTTTTTATCTTTGTTGCAGGATCTTTAGTTGCAGCATGAAAACTCTTAGTTGAGGCATGTTGGGTCTGGTTCCCTGACCAGGGATCGAACCCAGGCCCCCTGCATTGGGAGTACAAATCTTAGCCACTGGACCACCAGGGAAGTCCCTTTCAAATTTTTTTCCCATTTAGGTTGTCACATAATACTGAGCAGAGTTCCTTGTGCTGTACAGTGTATGTGTTATCTTTTCATTCCTCTCTCTCAACTCCAAATTATCAGGGAAAAAACTCCTATTGGCACATCTTGGGTAAGGTAACCACCTTGGTCTAAACAGGATGACCAATCAGTATGGACTTCCAGTAAATACACTGCAGGCTTTAAAAAGGCACCCGGGCCCTTAGCTGGGAGTGAGGGAATCATGGTGAGCTGGGAATACTTTCCACAAGGACTTGGCTACTCTACAGCAGGGACTCATGCCCTGGCATGGGTGGCTCTGAATGATCATGTCCAATCCACATATATGTGAATCTGAATCTATGTGCCAATCCTTGATAGCTCTCCCCAGCACTCAACAAGCCCCAGCACTGAAATTTATTTTTATTTTTCTGGTAATCTCTTTATTTCTTAAACCCAGCCTTATTCTAAGCAATAATACCAGTGAAACCACAAACTTTATATGGTAAGAGGCAATATTAGCCAGAGGTCTAGAGTCAAACAGACTGGGTTTCAGTTTCTGTTCTGCTATGTTCTAGCTGTGTGACCTTGGGCAAGTTGCTTAACCTCTCTGCTCCTTCATTTCTTTAATTGCTTAATACTTTCAATGGCGTAATAGCCATGTTATAGAGATGTTTCAAGAATTAAACATAGTACCTGGGACAAGATAACTCTTAGCTAATTGTAGTAGCATTGTCACCATTATCAAATATATCATATGACAAACCATTACAATGTGTTTATCATTATGTCTTATCATATAAATAAAATAAATGCAAAGGATCAGAAATTTTACAAATGATCATCTATGTGGTATACCTGGTAAGAAAAGGATTCCTAACATTAATTCTCCCTCGTAGTGTTCTCCACTGTCTAACAACAATAAAACTTTATATAAAGCAAAGGATCAAGAGCTATAAATGAGGACATGATGAAACGAAACAGTGAGAATTATATACATAACAAAGGGCATGGCAGAGTCAGATGGGAAGGCATGTCAAGGGTCATGCCTTGGGCACAGGCTTAGGAATAAGGCCAACCTAAAATCAGCAAATGTTGGCGAGGATGGGGGGAAAAGGGAACCTATGTACACCACAGGTGGGAATGTAAATTGGTGCAGCCACTGTGGAAAACAGTATGGAGGTTCCTCAAAAAGCTAAAAATATAATTATTTTATGAACCAGCAATTCCACTCCTGAGTATATATCCAAAAAGAACAAAAACACTACTTCAAAAAGACACATGCACCCCAATGTTTATAGTGGCATTATTTATGATTGACAAGATAAAGAAGCAACCTAAGTGTTACTCAATAGATAAATGGACAAAAAGATGTGGTGTGCATGCTCAGTTGTTTTAGTCATAGCCGACTCTTTGTGACCCTATGGACTGTTGCCTGCCAGGCTCCTCTGTCCATGGGGTTCCCCAGGCAAAAATTCAAGCCCTCCTACAGGGGATCTTCCCCACCCAAGGATCAAACCTGCATCTCCTTTCTCCTGTACTGGCAGGTGGGATCTTTACCACAGAGCCACCAAGGAAGCCCCATATACATACATACATATATATATATAAACACACACACACACATATATGTATAGCTATACACACACACACCTAGCATCAGCCAGGCCCTAAGGACAACAAGTGGGTGCTGGATCCTGTTATTCCTGAAGCTGGTTACTCCAAGATCGTCCAATTCCAGAAGCCAATAATAGTAGACAAGTATATAATTTGCAACTATGCCTTTTTGGCACAAGGCAACCATAACTGGGTTCTTCAGCCTTGCAACCAGAACAGTCCTAACTGCAGCTCTGATCCTCAGGAGTAAATGAGATGGTAAAACTCAGAAAATACTTAACACAGAGTAAGACTCCTCCACGCAGAGTTGTTCTATTTTCAAGGTGATTAGGAAGAAATTTTTCATTGAGTGCCATACAAAATGGCATGCTAGCCAGATCCTAAAGCCTTCCCCTCCCTTCTAAAACCAGCATTCTGCAGCCTAAGAGTCACACAGACATCAGCACACCAGCTCGGTGACCTGCTAAGCTAATTAGCCCAGCGTTACAGGCGTTATGTGGACTTGCCGGAGATGATGTTTTGCAAATTCGGGGTGAAATATTTAATTAATCAAAGCTGCTCAGCCAGTTGTCACACCGAGTCAGTGTGCGCTCGGGCGAGGGCCGGGGGTCCATGGAAGGAGGCCAGGGCAGACCTCTCCTGAGCTTTCTTCTACAGCCTTCACCACGAAAACCGATCGAACAGCATCAGCCACGCTGGTGGATTTCAAGCACTTGCTCCTGGCACCTGACATTTCACAGCTCCAGGGTGTCTGGGGTGTCCAGTGGCAGGTCATCATGTGTCCCGGGGGTTCTACAGCACCGTGCCAGAGGAGTTGCGATTACATGCTTTGGGAAGTAGACATTCCCACTGTGGGACCAGGTCAGGGAGAGAAGACCAATGTTTTATGAATGTGAGTGTGCATGCATGCGTGCGCATGTGTGTTTGGTAGTACATCCATAAAATATTTCAAGATAGACACGCATTGCCTCCAAGGAGAAAACTAGTGGCAGAGAATCCTGAAATACCTTTTTTATATTTCTAACATATTAAGTGACAAAGCCAGTTACAAAAACGTATGTCAAACATTTTTATATGATGTGTATCAGAAATAACAATGATAATATTTTACATAAAATTACATGCACTCCACGCCTATGTTTAACCATGATAATGTATATTTTAAAATGTAGCTTATTTTTTATTTTATATATTTTAAGTAGGTAACATACTTGCATGTTCCAATATTTTCAAATAAAACAATTTTAATAATAATTTTTAAGATAATAATTTTAAAAAATAATAAAAATAAAAACAAATAGAGCTATATAACTTATTGTGTCATTATAGACATATACATTTGTTAAGTCTTCACAATACCCTGTGAGTTACAGACTATTATCATATCCATTTTATTAATGAAGAAACAAAGGCACAGAGAGGTTAAGTTATATGCCCAAAGTCACACAGCCAGTGAGCAGCAAACCAGGACTGAAACTGGAGCAATGTGCCTTGGAATCTGAGCACTTAAGATCTAGGCTGGGCTGCCTATCACTGCCTCTGTGTCTTGTTTCATTTTTCAGGTTACAAAAGTAACATGTTCATTGGAGGAAAAAACTCAGAAAGTACAAAACAAGAAGTGAGGGGCTTCCCTAGTGGTTCAACGTTAAGAATCCGCCTGCAATACAGGAGCCGCAGGAGCCATGGGTTCGAAGACCCCCTGGCGGAGGGCATGGCAACCCACTCCAGAATCCCACGGACAGAGCAGCCTGGCAGGCTACATACAGTTCACAGGGTCGCAAAGAGTCAAACAGGACTAAAGCGACTTAGCACAGAACAGGGAAAAGTGATCACTTGAAATTGCAACACCTTCAGATATTAAGTTACAAATCTCTCCAGCCCCACTGTGTATGTATTTATGATTTAATGTAAAAAATAGGATAATATCTGACATACCTTTTTGTAACATGCTTTGTCACTTACTGGAAATATACTGGAAATAGAAAATAAATATTCTGGTATACTACCAGACACACACACACAGAGACACACACACATATCCCATATATATTTTTTCTGGATTTGTTAATACATAAATGGTAACCTACTATACATAATATTCCATGTTTTGCTTTTCTTTTCCTTTCTTTCCTCTCTGTTTCACTCCCCCTTTCTCTCTCTCTGTTTTACTTATTTTTTTCTTACAGCAGACTCCTTATTCATATGGACACAGCTTCTCATTCTTTTATAAAACAGTATTGTGTTCCATCATGTGCTTATACCCTAATTTATTTCACTAGTCCATGCGTGTTAGATGCTCACTCGTGTCTGACTCTTTGCGACCCCATAGACTATAGCCCACCAGGTTCCTCTGTGCATGGACTTCTCCAGGCAAGAGTACTGGACTGAAAAGGAAAGCCGTTCCTTTCTCCAGGGGATCTTCCTGACCCAGGGATCAAACCTGGGTCTCCTGCATTGCAGGTAGATTCTTTACTATCTGAGTCACCAGGGGAGCCCTCACTAGTACATACTGGTAAGTATTAAGGTTGTTTCCAATCTTTACAAAGAAGGTGACATTTGAACTGAGACCTGAAATAAGGCAGACAGGCAAAGATCAGGAGAGGAGGTAAAGAAAACAAAGTCAAGATGTAGGAAATAACACATGCAAAGGTCCTGAGGCCTATGAAGTGGAGAGGAGATATGCATGGCAGTGGCCCAGAGCAAAGCAGAGGCGCCAGATGGTATCTGAGGTGAGCAACAGAGAACAGACCCTGTTGGACCTGGCTAGTTCTGTGAAAAGTCCCATCTCCATCCTAAGAACAATGGAAGCCACCAGGCTTGTGTTTCTGGGAATTAAATAGAAAAGTCCCACTTCCCCTTCTCTAAGAAGCCCCACCTAGGCCTGAGCTCCCCATCGCCCCGATGGTGTAGATTGAATCAGAGATTCTTGACCCCACGCTCTGTCCTGGGTGGTCTGTCCACTTTCTTCCAGTTAGTTAGACAGAGTCAGAACTCAAGGAACTTCCTCCATCCTGCCCAGCCCCCTCCTTCTGCCCCAGGGCCAGAGTTCTCCGCAGTGTGTTGGGAATTTTTGTCATCTCCCACCCAGGAGTGGGTATATAAAGATACAGGAGAGGTGTTAAGCCTTCGGTAATTATCACCTCTGGGGTGGGAGGAGGGAGTCCAGATGGGGTCAAGTGGAGAGTAGGTTTATTTTCTCACTGAATTCCATGTTCTCAGTAAGTCCCAAGGCCTGGGCTCAGGGGTGTGTGCATGCATCCCTCCATCAGAAGTGAGGAGAGTTAGTGTCATCGCCACCTGGTTTCTTAAACAGAAGGGTCCACCTGGAACCCATGGAAGCAAGTCCGCTTGGGCTGGAATTACGCTGACTATATTGGAGCAACTTCACACTCTAACACGTATTTTCATTTGACTGGATAGGAATGCACCCCCCCCCCCCCCACACACACACACACACACTTTTCTGTACATCAAGAATGCTGACACTGCCCTGGTGGTCCAGAGGTTAAGAGTTCCCCTTGCACTGCAAGGGACACAGGTTCAATCCCTGGTCAGGAAACTAAGGTCCCAGAGGCCATGGGGTGGCTAAGCCTGTGCGCCACAACTAGACAGTCTGTGCACCACAGTGGAAGAAGACCCCGCCTGACACAATGAAGGTCCCGGTGTGAGACAGCCAAGAGCCAACACAGCCAAAGAAATAAATCATTTTTTTTTAAAGAATGCTTCCTCCCTAACCTAACTTCCGGGATGAGAAATGTTTACGTTTGATTACAATTTTCTCATTTTATAAGCTTCAGAGTCCCCTCGAAATCCCAGAAAAAGGACTGAAACAGAGACAGAAATGGATCCCAGATTTCAGAAGTTTTCTAAGACCTCATGAACCCTATGGGGTTCAGAGGGATTAATATTCTGGGACTAAAGCCACAGCTTTGAAAAGTCATCTCTTCTGGTCCTTGAATCTCTTTTGCTAAAATGGCCTCAACAAATGTCTAACTGGTCTACCTACCATCACTCCTGGCATTGCCCATTGATTCCATACCTTTGCCAGGTTGATGTTTTGTTTTGTTTTTTCACATAGTTATGACAATCATTGTTACTGTATGCTTTGGGCTCTTTAAGTGTATCAAATATTCAGATCTCTCAATAGTTTTATTATGTAAGCCCTATGGTTATTTCCACTTTACAAATGAGAAAATAAGCTGATGCAAAAACTTAAGCAGATTCAACAGCTAATTAGTGGTACTGCTGGAATTTGAACCTAGGTAGTCTCTCCCTAATGCTACTCTGTCTAATATGGGAAGTAGCCATGTGGAATTATACATTTGAAATATAGCAAGTCCTCATGGAGATGCTTCCCTGGTAGCTCAACTGGTAAAGAATCCGCCTGCAATGCAAGAGACCCTGGTATAATTCCTGGGTTGGGAAGATCCCCTGGAGAATGGATAGGCTACCCACTCCAGTATTCTTGCCTGTAGAATCCCATGGACAGAGGAGCCTGGCAGATTACAGTCCATGTTGTCACAAAGAGCTGGACATGACTGAGTGACTTTCACTTTCACTTGTCACATTGAGATGTGCCCTGAGTAAAATACACACTGGATTTTGAAGGCTAAGTATGAAAAAGAAAATGCAACATTTCTCATTCATTGTTTTATACTGATTGTATGTTAACATGAGAATATTTTGGACATACTGGGTTCCATACAATATGGATATATTTAATGATATATGTTAATATCATTAAAATCAACTCATCCTGTTTCTTACTTTTTTAGGTAGTTGGTAGGTTTTATTGCTAAGTTGTGTCCAACTCTTACAACCCCATGGACTGTAGCCCACCAGACTCCTCTGTCCAAGGGATTTCCCAGGCAAGAATATTGGAGAGGGTTGCCATTTCCTTCTCCAGGGGATCTTCCTGACTCAGGTATCAAACTCAGGTTTCCTGCATTGCAGGCAGACTCTTTACTGACTGAGCAACCAGGGACACCCCTACTTTTTTTTAACGTAGCTATTAGAAATTTTACAATCACATGCACAACTCACTCTAGCACTGGGCTAGAGTCTTAACCATCATGCTACATTGTCTCTCACTGCAAAACAGATTATGTCTCTATCCCTTAGGACTCAATCATTTCTTTTCCCCTAATACCAGATGACGTCTTGGCCTCACACCATCTCATTCTCTGGTTCCTGCCTCTATCCACCTACATTTCCCACTGCTCTTCTCACTGGAGAGGTGTCCCCAGCCCCTCACCAACCTTGTGCTCACCATCTGAGCCACTGACCAGTGAGGCCAGTGCCTCATTCTCTTTCTGCTCTTGTCCATGCTGTTCCTTGAGCCAGAATACTGTTCCCTGCTTTCCTCAATTAACTCCCATTTGTTCTACTTCTTCAGGGATGCTTCCCTTGAACCCTCAGCTTCCCCCAAAATGCTCTCATGGCATCCTGAGCCTTTTCTTAACGGCACAACCACTGTTTATGATGACATGTATGTGGAATTTTTTGATCACTGGATTTATCTGACAGAATTCAATTGGGAGTCTAAAATCACACCAGTTACTTTAACAGACAGAATTTAATATAAAGAACTGCTGGGCTTCCATGGTGGCTCAATGGGGAAGAATCTGCCTGCAATGCAGGAGATGTGGGTTCTATCCCTGGATCAGGAAGATCCCCTGGAGGAGGAAATGGCAACCCACTCCATTATTCTTGCCTAGGAAATTCCATGGACAGAAGAGCCTGGCAGACTACAGTCCCTGGAGGCACAAAGAGTCAAACTACAACCGAGCATGCACACACACAATTGAAATCAAGATTTGATCAGAAATGTGGAGAAGCGTGGGTGCCAGGCCTCATGGTCCTCCATTTTACCCAGTGACATGCACCTCCTGTTGTTGTTCAGTCACTAAGTTGTGTCCAATTCTTTGAGACCCCATGGACTGCAGCACATCAGGCTTCACTGTACTTCACTATCTCCTGGAATTTGCGAAAACTCATGTGCATTGAGTCAGTGATGCCATCCAACCACCTCATCCTCTGCTGCCCTCTTCTCCTCCTGCCCTCAATCTTTCTCAGCATCAGGGCCTTTTCCAATGAGTCAGCTCTTGGCATCAAGTGGCCAGACTACTGGAGTTTTGGCTTCGAAAATAGTCCTTCCAATGAGTATTCAGGATTGATTTCCTTTAGGACTGACTGGTTTGAACTCCCTGCAGTCCAAGGGACTCTCAAGAGTCTTCTCCAGCACAATTCAAAAGCATCATCCTAAGTGGCCAATAAATATTTGCTGAATAATAAATAGATTTGAGGAATGAGTGAATGGATTCATCTAGAGACACTCCAGCCTACCCACAAAATAACAGGGCTCCACGTGCAGAGAAAATCTTGGTCTGGGTTGAAAGGAATAATGGGGCTCAGCTTCAATGACTCATGGTAACAGTTTATAGACTGGGAAACTGATCCTCAAATTCCTGGGATTTGTTGGGAAATTCAGCAGGCGTGAGCTCTCATCTTTAGTATCAATATTATTATTTTTCAAATAAACTCTTCATGCCTATTACAGACTATAAAATGAGACTTTTAATAATGTAAATATTTAATTCACTGTTGCCCAGTTCAATAAATAATGTAACAGTCATTTATTTTTAACCTCAAATGTTAAAAAATTATGCTCATTGATTTTTTAACTCACTCTTTGCTTGTTTTTCAAAATAAATTATGTGTCAGAGATGCTAAGATAGATATATAAGTACACACACATACACATACATACATACAGATAGATAGATATAGATATATACATTTTCCCATCAGCTATTCACAGTAAGTGACAGTTAAGAAACTAAGAATAATCAAGGCTGGGCCTGAGCTGTTCATGTTAATGCCAGGAATTCGGGGATGAGTTTTACTTCTCTTCTCAGTGACTTTCTCCTATGGGTGAACCACAGACTTATCCTGGCCGCTCAGAATGTTTGTTATGTGTCCCTAGCATTTTTATGACCTTGGATGTGGACAAGCCATATATCCTCTCAGGGACTCAGTTGCTCAGTTTGTAAACTTCTAATCATCTCTGATGTTTCTTCCAGCCATAAAGAACCACGTAAAGAATTAGAATCCTCAGTCCCTGATTTATATTAATTCCTGGAATCTCACTGTATTCCATAGGTCTTTCTTGCTCCTAATGGTGGGGACAAAGTGATTTCAGAGGAGAAGAAATAAGATGTGGGCAGCCTACGCACACTAATAACAAAAGAATTGGACTCACACACAAAGGAAATGAGATTCCCGAGCAATGCCCCCATTTATGAAAGGGCAGAAGGAAAAGGGAGAGACTTTTCATATGACTCGAGGTTTAAACACTCGAGAACATTACCCAGGCATCGGATATCTCAGGAACCAAGGGAGCTGGCGTCCCACTAAGTTAAAACACATATGGAAAATGTTAAACAGGGAGGCGAGGCAGTGAGAGTCTACATGAGTTCAAGAGACACCTCGATTTGTTTCTGGGAAAGGAGGAAATTGTCGTACACGGCAAACAAGTCGAAAGGTTGAATTAAGCTAAATCCCAATAGAGGAAAGAGTGGATGGGCCAGAGTTTTTTTTTTTTTTTTTCTTTCTTTCTGTGTGTGTGTGTGTGTGTGTGTGTGTGTGTGTGTGTGTGTTGGAGGAGGGGGAGTATTGTTCTCATTCCTTTCCTTCATAGTCTTCTCATAGTAAAACTTCTCTGCTTAAGATATTTAACCAACACACCAAAGAAGTGGGACAAATTGGTCGATTGGGATTGACATATATACACTGCCAAGTGTAAAATAGATAGCTAGTGGGAAGTTGCTGTGTAACACAGGAAGCTCAGGTGGGACCCCACGATGGCCTGGTTGGGGGGAAGGCAGGGGGAGAAAGGTTCAAGAGGGTGCAGATGCATGTATGTGTACGGCCGATTTACTACACTGTGCAGCAGAAACTAACACAACACTGCAAAGCAACTATACTCCAATAAGAAATTAGAATAAAGTGCTCTGAGTTCTAATCCTAACCACCAACTTCTGTGACCTTCAGCAAATTTCTTAACCCAACATGGACCTCAATTTCCCCTAATGGCATCTGGTGGTGAATTTGCTTAAGTAGACTTCCTTGGGTGGAGAACAGGAAGACAGGATTCAAGACCCAAGGTATTCACTGGAGGAGACCTGAGTTATCCAAAGTTTCCATCTGCACATCCCAAAGTCTTCCTGAAATTGACTCAGTCCCTTGACGAGAAAGATGCTAGTGGAGCAGCTCTTACCCCCCACCGTCCACGGGTACAGATGGCTCCGGATTTTGGATAAAGACAAAGTTGTAGGAGTCTTTAGGATGTGTAACTAAATCTTTTTTTTTTTTTTTTCATTAGAAGGTACAGAGTACATTTTATCACAGCATTGTCCATTATAGCCAAAGAAATGGAAACAATCTCATTGCAAACCAAAAGGAATCCTGAACATGTATAAAGGAGAACAACTAACAGCCAATAAAATCCAGGTTTTCATAGATTTGGTCTCATGGGAAAATTCCTACATACACAAGTGTAGCAAGCATGATTAGAACTGTACATACATGTAGAGTCTAAATTTATCTTATGTATTATGCTCATGCATGCAAATATTAGGCACAGATTCTGGGACTGGTAAACTACCCTGGAGGCAATAGGCAATATCCAGCTCATGGTCTCCCCTCCTTTTTTTTTTCAGCCTGTGAGCTAAGAATGTTGGGTTTCTTTTTTAAGATTTTTAAGTGATTGAAAAAAAGTCAAGAGAAAAGTAATATTTCAGAACACATGAAAAGTTGTAAAATGCAAATGTCAGTGTTCAAAGATCGTGTTACCAATGGCCTTCATACTATTATGGCACCACTGAGATCATGGCATCTGGTCCCATCGCTTCATGGGAAATAGATGGGGAAACACTGGAAATAGTGTCAGACTTTATTTTTTGGGGCTCCAAAATCACTGCAGATGGTGACTGCAGCCATGAAATTAAAAGATACTTACTCCTTGGAAGGAAAGTTATGACCAACCCAGACAGCATATTAAAAAGCAGAGACATTACTTTGCCAACAAAGGTCCATCTAGTCAAGGCTATGATTTTTCCAGTGGTCATGTATGGATGTGAGAGTTGGACTATAAAGAAAGCTGAGCACCAAAGAATTGATGTTTTTGAACTGTGGTGTTGGAGAAGACTCTTGAGAGTCCCTTAGACTGCAAGGAGATCCTAGCAATCCATCCTAAAGGAGATCAGTCCTGGGTGTTCATTGGAAAGACCGATGCTGAAGCTGAAACTCCAATACTTCGGCCACCTCATGCGAAGAGCTGACTCATTGGGAAAGACCCTGATGCTGGGAGGGATTGGAGGCAGGAGGAGAAGGGGATGACAGAGGATGAGATGGCTGGATGGCATCACCAACTCGATGGACATGAGTTTGAGTAAACTCCGGGAGTTTGTGATGGACAGGGAGGCCTGGCGTGCTGAGATTCATGGGGTCACAAAGAGTCGGACACGACTGAGTGACTGAACTGAACTGAGCAATGCAACAGAGTGGAAGGTTGTAAAGCAGAAAGCATTGCTATCTGGCCCTTTACAGAAAATGTTTGCTGACCAATGCACTTAAGGACAGTGAGAAAAGATACATACCTAAGAGATCATCATGGGATGGCTGGATGGTATAGGCTTTTCATTTTAGTCTTAAAAGTTTCTCACAATTTCTACTTTTTCCAAACAATGTCTATTTGATGACTTTGATACTAAATAAAACATATCCATTTATTTAAAATCTTGCAAACAGTGAAGACCTGAATAGACATTTCTCCAAGGAAGACAGAGAGATGACCAAGAAACATATGAAAAAATGCTCAACATCACTAACTATTAAAGAAAGGCAAATCAAAACTACATTGAGGTATCACCTCACACCAGTCAAAATGGTCATCATTATAAAATATGCAAACAATAAAAGCTGAATAGGGTGTGGAGAAAAGGAAACCAACCCTCTTACACTGTTGGTGGAGAATGTAAATTTGTTGTTCACTCAGTAAGGAGGTTCCTCATAAAATGAAATATAGAGCTACCACATGATCCTGCAATCCCACTCCTGGGCATATATCTGGACAAAGTATAATTTTAAAAGATGCCTGCCCCTCAATGTTCATAGCAACACTATTCACAATAGGCAAGACAAGGAAATAACCTAAAAGTCCATCAACAGAGGAATGGATAAAAAAGATGTGGTGCATATATACAATCACTGTGGATGGAGACTGTGGCCATAAAATTAAAAGATGCTTGGTCCTTGGAAGGAAAGCTATGGCAAACCCAGACAGCATATTAAAAAGCAGAGACATCACTTTGCCAACAAAGGTCCATCTAGTCAGAGCTATGATTTTTCCAGTAGTCATGTACAGATGTGAGAGTTAGACCATAAAGAAGGTTTTTGAATTGTGGTGCTGGAGGAGACTCTTGAGAGTCCCTTTGACTGAAAGATCAAACCAGTCAACCCTAAAAGAAATCAAACTTGAAATTCATTGGAAGGATTGAGGCCAAAGCTGAATTTCCAATACTTTGGCCACCTGATGTGAACAGCCTACTCTTTGGAAAAGAACCTGATGCTAGGAAATATTGAGGGTGGGAAGAGAAGGGGGTGATAGAGGATGAGATGGTTGGATAGCATCACTAACTCAATGGACATGAATCTGAGCAAATTCCAGGAGATAGTGAAGGACAGGGAAGCCTGGCATGCTGCAGTTCATGGGGTCGCAAAGAGTCAGACACAACTTAGTGATGAAATACCAACAACATATATACAGTGGAATATCACTCAGCCATAACAAAGAGGGAAATTCCAGTTGCAGCAACATGGATGGGAAAAGAAGAGCATGGAGGCTGCATGTTAGACAAGACCCTTCTCTCCCTGGAGAAGGAAATGGCAACCTACTCCAGTATTCTTGCCCGGAGAATGCCATGGACAGATGACCCTGGCAGGCTACAGTCCATGAAGTCACAAAGAGTCAGACACAACTGGGAAACTAACACACACACACCCCCACCCCCCAGACAGCAGGATGGACTGCATTCTGCATAAGTGGAGGACAAGTTAAAGATCCTTCTGGCTGCCCTTGCCAGGGTGTCCAAGAAGGTCATGCTTCCATTTGTCACAGCTGTGTGTGCTGTTCTGTCATTTGCCTTTTAAAAATTTAACCATCAGATCACTTTTCCATGTAAGAGGGGGAAAATCCCAGCCAGAAACTGCAAACCAGGAGCTGCTGACCAGATGTGCCCGTCTTACAGTGCATGAGCTGCTGGCTTATAACAGTTAACACAGGATCCCCTAGAAAAGCCTGTAGTTAATAATATCCCCATCTCCACTCCCCAGGGACCTTTGGCTTCCTCCACTCCTGTCTTCAACACCCACAAGGTATGCTAAGCACAGAGAACCCGGAAAACAGAATGGGCAAATCCCCACAGGGACGCATGCCCATTTGGCATCGACGCTGAGGTCAGAGGAAGTCGACGTGCAGAGAGCAGCAGCAGCAGGAGCAGTTTGGGACAGAGGAGATAGCACATTGCCAAAAAGGGGCTCAGGACTCTATGGAGAGATGGAGACCAAGGAGAAACATTCTTCAGGGAGGCGGCATCCGGTGGAGTTGACGTGCTCAAGACGAAGCATCAGACACACCTGGAGCTATTCCCAGCCCGGCCATTTACAAGTCCTGAGACCCGGGTAAGTCCCTTATTCTCTCAAAACCTCAGTTTCCTCATTTAAAATAATAATGTTAATTGCCAATTCTTGGGCTGTTACAAGAATCAAATCAGAGAATGCAAGGAAAGAGCTTGGCATGAACTTTGGAACCTACTGAGCACTCAATAAATAATAGCCCTGTTATGACTGTCATTCAGATTTTTGTCATTACTATTATTATTACTATTGTAGCATTAGGCTTATTGGTTTGGAGGTAGTTTCAGTATTTAAGGTTCCTGTGATTCCAGCAACTGGATGAAAGAAATACTGGAAGTTTCTGAAATTGGAGGAGGACAGTGGTGGACTAAGTGTGGGCTTTCAGATCATAAACCCTGGTGATCAGAGCCCCAGTTCTGTCCAAAGCTAGTTAGTCTCAGCTTTCTGAATCTCAGTCACCTGCAAAATGGTGATCATGGCATTGTCTTCATTGTAGAGGTTGCAAAACAAACAAGAAAATTAAAACATCTAGGAACTTCCCTGGTGGTCCAGTAGTTAGGACTCTGTGCTTTCCCTGCAGGGGGCATTGATTCAATCCCGATCGGGGAACTAAGATCCCACATGCTGCCAAAAGACAAAAGAAAAGATAAAACAATTTCTATACATCAGTTACTTTCTCGTGACTCTGAGTGATGTGGTCTATTAAAAAGGGGAGTGAGACAGCTGTGTTGCCTGTTGCCCCACCAGCCCCCAGAACTTACCACTTCTCTTATCCAATTCCACCCTCACCACCACCCCCATGCCCAGCTGCCAAGGTCTCTAGGATCTAAAACCATCTTTCACATTCCATCCTGTCTCGTCTCTGAAAGGCCTCCATTGTACTAGAAGGGACTTAAGCTGAGTAGGTTTCTTTACAAAAGTTGCCTGGCCCCGTGAGCTGCCTGCCAGCAGCAAGGGAAGGTGTCAAGGTGCAAATGGGAACCAGATTTCTTTCCTTTAGAAGCTTCCCAAGGTTGCAGACTACTGGGTTGGTCTGCCTTTATATCCTGAATAATTGGGCCACACTTTGACCAACAAAACAATATTCTTAAAGATTATAATGAGAACATGGACAGAAAATAACTTGACTGGCTGTTGGGATTAGATGGTGTGTTTCTCTCCTGGAAGACAGCATCGCTGAGTACTCTTTGAGGTACAAGGGAAAGACTGTTAAGGTGGCTTATATGGGAGATTACTCTTCTCATGTGGCAAGAAGCCTGACCAAGGATGTTCTAGGATTGTTATAGTAGCCAATGATGGTAGGGATCAGGGGCAAAATCCATGACACTCTTGTTCATCCCCTCATGGTCACAAAATGGCTGCAGCCACTGTTGACATCAAGCCCTCACAAGATGATCCCAATGTAGAGAGTAAAGGGGCTGATTAAAAAAATGACCTTCTCCTGCCAAATCTCTCTCTCTCTCTTTTTTTTTCTTTAGGAAAGAATTTTCCTAGAGGCCTTTGTCAGAGCACCCCCTTACATCTTATTGGCTAAATTTGAGTCACTTGTCCACTCTAGATAATCATGGACCCAGGGAAACTCAGTTGTATTAACACAACTGATATGGATACAACTCAGTTGTATTAACTGGGGCTTGCTCATTGTCACCCTGATAAAACTGGGATTTGGTTAGCAAAAAAAAAAGAAAAAAGATGGTGAGTAGGTCAACTATCTTGTAGAGCTTATCTTTGAGGACAAGTTGTGATCATTGTCTTTGTTGTTCCTGCCTCATCTGGCACAAAGTCAGGGCTCCATAAATCTTTGTTAGAAGAATGAATAAACATATCCAACCTGACATTTACCATGATACCTAGTAGGTGCTCAGTAAATATTTATTGAACAAATGAATTTGTCCCAATGCTGAATAGCACTGGGGGTGTATTAAGTTGCCAATTCAACTTTAATATCCAGTTATCAGATTCCTTATTAAAAAAACTGAAGGACCTCAAGGGCAGGGAGGGCTTCCCAGGAGGCTTAGTAGTAGAGAATCCACCTGCCAATGCAGGAGACACAGATGACTCGGGTTCGATCCTTCAGTTGGGAAGACCCCGTGAAGGAGGAAATGGCAACCCACTCCTGTGTTCTTCCCTGGCAAATTCCCATGGACGGAGGAGCCTGGCAAGCTACAGTCCACGTGCTTGCAAAGAATCAGACATGATTCAGCAACTAAAGAACAACAACAAAGGGCAGAAAACATGCTATTTATCCAAACACTATCCAAACAGCCAGATATGCTGTTCTAGACCATCCACCGGCAAACTTCCTATGAAGGGCCAGATAGTAAATATTCTAGGCTTTGTGGGCCATATGGTCTCTGCGAAGGCCATTCCACTCCACTGCTGAAGCGTGGAAACAGTAATAAGCAATGCATCCATGAAAGGTTCTGGTTGTGTGTAAATAAAATATTATTTGTAAAAAGAAGCAACAAGCCGGATCTGGCCTGAGGGCGGGAGCTGCCCACCTCCTGCTCTTGACCACAAAAGCAGGATCCCAACCTGGATCAGAGCCATCAAGCTCTGGGGTGGCAGCATAGGCCAAGGATGTTTTGGCTGCTGTGTTAGATTCTCTGAGAAGTAGATTCCAAAACAGGTTTTGATGTGCAAATGATTAATGTAGGGGAAGTGCCTATGAAAGACTTCCCTGGTGGCCCAGTGGTAAAGAATCCACCTGCCAGTACAGGAGATGCAGGTTTGATCCCTCGGGTGAGAAGATCCCCCGAAAAAGGGAATAGCAACCCACTCCAGTACTCTTGCTTGGGAAATCCCATGGACAAAGGAGCCTGGCAGGCTACAGTCTGTGGGATCACAAAGAGTCCAACACGACTTAGCAACTAAGCATCAACAACAATGCCTATGAAGGATTAAGGGGAGGAGGCAGGAGAGAGAGGGCAGAGCCTTCATACCTGGATGCAACTCTGAGATGTCTGAAGGAGGGTGTGGGGAGGGAGAAGGGCTGAGAAGGAAGAAACTTACATCACAGTGCGGGTCAGAGGAAGTCTCAACCAGGCTAATAGGGAGGCATCAGGTCAACATCACCTGTTGGAGGAATCCTGTAGCCTGCAGATGTGGGCCTGAGGGACTGAACCCATTAGGTACGGTTACTGTCCGGAAGCAGCCTCGGAGAACACATCCTTACCATCAGTGCAGTAAAAGATCCAGGAAGGCGGCCAGTGAGGCTTTCAGTCAACCATGCTCCCCAGAGCAGAGATCTCATTTCCATGCCAAACTTTCCAAAGGCTACTGCTCAGGGGACTCATCAGGAATTATACCCACAGACAGCAGTGTGTGTGTGTGTGTGTGTGTGTGAGTCACTCAGTTGTGTCTGACTCTGTGGCCCCATGGACTGGAGCCCGAGAGGCTCCTCTGTCCACGGGAATTCTCCAGGCAAGAATACTGGAGTGGGTTGCCATTCCCTTCTGCAGGGGATCTTCCTGACCCAGGCATCAAACCCAGGTCTCCTGCATTGCAGATTCTTTACTATCTGAGCCACCAGGGAAAGAGGACGCATGGCAAATACTGGCTGGTATCTTCCTTTTCCGCTTGGGACCAGGGGATCAAATGCTTAAAGTCTTAGGTATACTTCTTGACACTTAGAAAGTGTTCCATATGTGGTTGCTGTTACTATTACAGCTGTTTTAAGAACACAGTTTGGAGGTGTCATATTATGGATGAAATCCATCTTCATTCTACAAGACGCTGGAAGAGCGAGAGTCCAATGCTTTCCCTGGAAGGCTTGATGTCCTTAATATTCAGATGGAGCCTTGTTTCCCAGACTGTGTTCTGTGGAACCCTGGTCCTCGGGAGGATAAGGCAATAGACAGGATGCTAAGCCAAAATGTTCGGTGCTCAGCTAAGTTTGAGAAATACTTCTTTAACTAAATTCAAAAAGTTCCCTTCCTGCAAATCTCCTCAGGATTTTGGTCCCAGATTCTGAGAACTGCCCAAACCCTGACTTACCATGGAGCTCTTTTTATCATTAGGCTCAAAAGAGTGGGCAATCCAGAGTGAAAATTGCAGGCCCACTGTGAGTCTGTGGATATAAGCCTGGTTCTCTCATCTTTAATGAATTTCTCACACTCTTGAGGAATATCCAGATAATAAGAACGACTGTGGATGCTTGAGAGTCTTCTACAGAAGCAGCATCGCATCATGCTTTAGAGCATGGGTTGGGGGACCAGGCCTACCTGCCTCAGTTTCCTCATCTGTAAAATGGGGATAACAATCGTTGCTGCTTCCTAAGGTGACTGTAAACCTCAAAGGGATGGTTACTGCATAAAGACATTGAACACAGGCATTTAGAAAGTAGCACTGGAGTGTTACGTGTGGCTGCATACTAGGCATTTTATAAACGTCACCTGTATTCCCCCAGGAGCTCTTATAAATGGGCTCAAAACGCTAAACAAAACCAAATTTAACGTGTGTGACTTTGAAAGGGTTTCAGTGAAATCTGGTACCCAAGTTGCGGCAAGATGATTTCCTGGCGGAATGATTACAGGTCACAAAACCACCAGAGTACGTGTTTGCGGCGGGTCTCCAGGTGGCGGTTTGACAATTCTCTCCCCCGGGCCAGATGCATTGGAAATTCTGCAGGGAAACATGGAGAGGCCAGACCCAAGCCACACTTGGTGACATTCCCCAGAATCTTTTCCAAGTGTCAAAGGATATTGGAACCATGCTGGGGAGTACCGCATTGTTTTAAACATTGTGAAAATTGGCCACTTTGGAGACAATTTAGTTCTACTCTGCGTATTAAATCATTTCTCTATTTCATGAGTTTTATAGAAAAATAATAATAAACTATTTCTCCCCAAGGCCCTAGGAGAAATTGTGTTGCAGTATTAGGTTATGATCTCTTATACAATTTAATAGATATTCAAGACTGTTTTGTTTTAATACACAAATATAGAGACTTAGTGAAAGGTGTGATGGGAAATACATGTTCTTGGATCATCGAGGATTTAGCATTGGGGTCCCTTCCAACTAACTCCATAAGCAAAATTATATTTCAATTATAGGCTTCGTTGGGGGATCACTGTGCCAGGTGAGTAAATTGCTCTGTGGGCATGAGCTGGCTATATAGGGAAGTTCATTGCTTGTGGCAGGGGGTATTTTAGTGAATTATAGTCCCAGGAACCTGACAGTTAGGGAAAGACCTTTTTTATAATCAACTCTTGCTTTACTCTTTTTTTAAAAAAATTTTGTCTTTTTCCTTTATGTGTTTATTTGACTTCTTCAGGGCTTTGTTGTGGCATGCTGGCCTAGCACCCTGTGTCATGTGGGATCTTAGTTCCTGGACCAGGGATCGAAACTGCATCCCCTGCAATGGAAGGTGGATTCTTAATCACTGGACCACCAGGGAAGTCCCTTGCTTGACTCTTGTAATTGAAGGAGCAACAGCAATGGGAATCCCACAGAACCCTGAGTGATCCCAAAGTTGATTCTAATGGAATCAGCAAAGTAAGTTTTATAAAAAGATTTTTGTTTCTACACTGAATTGGCCACGTAAAATGGAACGGGAAAATGAGATAAGACAGAGCAATGGCATGGAGGCAACATTGGGGATATCTACTATGTGCCAGGTGTCAAGGACTAAAAACACAGCAGTAGGGACTCTCCCAGAAGCCCAGGAGTAGTTAAGGCTTCACCTCCCAATGCAGGGGCCATGGGTTCAATCCCTGTTCGGGGAACTAAGGTCCCACATGCTGTGGGGTGCAGCCAAAAATTATAAATAAATACAGGAATGAATAAATAAATGCAGCTGTACCATCTTAAAAAAAAAAAGAAGACACAGTAGTAGACAAAACCTAGTGTCTGCCTTAATAGAAGCTCACAGGTGAAATGTAGGCGTGACCTTCAACAGATCTGACATCTATGGTTGATAGACTTCTGAGACGGCCCCCCCGAGCCCCACTTCCTGGTATCCACAACCTTGTGCAGTCCTCTCCCTTTGAATAAAATATTTCTAACAGAACAGAGCATCACCGGATCCTAAAATAGTGTGAACTTCTGAATATTTATACACACTCGGGATTCAGAGAGAAGGATGCTGGTTCTGAGATGTAAAACTGCAGATAAATAATTGTAGGTGAAATAGCTCTCATGAAGAAACAACTTTCCTCAAAGATTCTCACTTCTTAAACTCACATGCTTCATTCACATACACACAGGATCTTGGCTCCAAGGACCCAGCAAGAGAAGGAGTTCATTACAGTTCCTCTCTCTCAAATCCCTTTACTGCCTGATGTGAAATCTTACTTGATCCCGAGTATGTCACATTTTAGTGAAATCAAACTCAGCCATGACTTGGCCAATTTAAAAACTCTTTCTCTCCTCAAAGCCTGCGTCTCCTTCCAAGAGAAGTTGATCTGGACACGGACTGCCTGCCTTTAAACCCCCTCGCAACGTGTGACTTGCTTCCAGGCACCAGTACCAATAACTTAGTACCCAGGGCATCTGAGAGACACCAGTCATCCCAGCACAATGACTTCCAATTTAATCAACTGGTGGGAGATGAAGGGAAAAGTCAGAAGGAAAAGGAGGAAGGATTTGACCTGGGGAAGAGGAGGGCAGAGCCAGAATTTGGATCAAGAGAAAAAGCAGAGCTAGATGGAAAGAAACTTTCCTCGCTGGCCTCAAAACATCCTTACTGGTGTGGCTTTAGTGTGTGGACAACTAGAAGAATACTTAACACACTATTCTGGAGGCTTCCTAGAGCACAGGAGACAGTGAGAATGTATAGTCAAGTGACTGCGAGCATGAGTCCTGAGCTGGAGAAACTGGGATACAATTCTGGACGACTACCTACTGGCTATGGAATCTTGGAAGTGTTCTCTGAACTTTGGAAACCTGAGTTTCCTTATTTGTAGAATTTGTAAAACTCCCCCCACCCTGGAGAGGTTGTGTGGATCAAAGGAGGTGGTGTGTTTAAACAGCACAAGGTGGGTGTTGAGTTGGTGTTGTTAGTTGTCTTGGGGGAGGGGGAGAAGTGAAAGTGAAAGGATCAAACAGATCCTTCACTTTCGCCCCACAATTTCTGAACTTGGTTTGGAAAGTAC
Source organism: Odocoileus virginianus (assembly GCF_023699985.2). Taxonomy (NCBI): domain Eukaryota; kingdom Metazoa; phylum Chordata; class Mammalia; order Artiodactyla; family Cervidae; genus Odocoileus; species Odocoileus virginianus. The sequence goes on along the minus strand of NC_069685.1, from coordinate 55,382,978 downwards.
CGTATCCACTGGTGGGGCCTCTTTGGAAGTCCTGAGATGCTCTGGGCTGGACTGAAGGTGTCTGAAGCACTTGTGACCACACTTGGAAAGGCAACACGGTGTAAGCAGCACGGAGAGCTGCAGAGTAGAAAGTGTTTCGCTCCCTCTGGCCTCTCCCGGGCTGGAGTTCAGAGAGACACAGTTGCTTTCCTTACCCAAGGCCAGGGAAATCAGAAGGCTGAGGGAGGACCTTAAGGCAAAAACTGTGCAGAAAAATCCAGGTCAAAACAGGGAAGATCCCATTGGGGTTGGAACTCAGGTTCAAATTCAGGGATTGAAACCAAGAGGAAGTAGAGGTTAAGAGAGACTGAGGAAGAAGGGGAGCAGGCTGATCACATAAGCAGGGACCCAGGTTCTTTCTGTCTTTCTGCTCTGCCTTTCTCCCAGGCTTGGCTTGTCCTCTTAGGCTGCCCAACATGGCTCAGAAAGGATGCTCAGATCCAGACATCACGGAGGATAATTTCCGGACGTAGAAAACATGCATCTGTTTCTTGTATCTCTTTGCAAGGGTGATATTAAAGACATTTCAGGAACTGCTTAGCAGATTTCCTCTAATTTTTATTGGCCACAAGCATGTCACATGACCTCATGTAAATCTATCAGTGGAAAAGCAGGAAGGAGCAACCATGACTGACATAAACCAGACATGATTCAAGGACCCAGTTTCTCCTGGGATAGGAGCTGGGGAGCCGTATAATTTCTTGCAGTGTGCATGGCTGACCAAGTGATTCATGAAAAACATTAAAGCTCTACTTCTAAGCCAGAATGGACAACGTGGCTGTTGGGTAGACAACCAAGAGCATCTTATAACTCCACCCTCTGGGTCGCCTCCCGCCTTGAATTTTGTCTTCTAACATTTATGAAGGCTTGGGTTCCAGGCACCAAAGCTAAGCATTCCAAGACATCACCTTGCTTAGTCTTCACATCAGCATTACAAGGTAGGTACCATTTTTATCCTCATTTACTGATGAGAAAATTGTGGCTCAAAACAGTGAAGTGATCTTCCTAAGTTGTGCTTAGTCACTCAGTCGTGTCTGACTCTTTGTGACCCCATGGGCTATAGCCCGCCAGGCCCCTCTGTCCATAGGGATTCTCCAGGCAAGAATACTGGAGTGTGTTGCCATGCCCTCCTCCAGGGGATCTTCCCAACCCAGGGATCAAACCCAGGTCTTCCACATTGCAGGTGGATTCTTTACCATCTGAGCCACCAGGAAAGCCTGTAATAACCTTAATTTTACTAAATCTTCCTAAGATCACACAGTTATACAGTAGTAGACTCAGGGCTCTTAAAACTGACAGATGCTATGGTAATGCTGCCCAATACAGCAGCCACTAGCCACACGTGACTTTTTAATTCTGAAGCACTTTGAATTAAAAATCCAGTCCCTGGAACTTCCCTGGTGGTCCAGTTGCTAAGACTCCAAGTGCCCAATGCAGGGCACCTGGGTTTGATCCCTGGTTAAGGGGACAAGCTCCCACATGTCACAGCTGACAATTGCATGCCACAACTAAAGATCCCATGTATCAAAGCTAAAACCCAGAGCAGGGCTTCTCTGGTGGCTCAGGGGTGAGGAATCCGTCTGCCAATGCAGGAGACACGGGCTCAATCCCTGATTTGGGAAGATCCCACATGCCATGGAGCAACTAAGCTCATGCACCACAACTCATGAGTCTGTGCTCTAGAGCCTGGGAACTGCAATTACTGAAGCCCACGTGCCCTAGGGCCCCTGCTCCACAACAAGAGAAAACATTGCAATGAGAAGCCCACGCACCACAACTAGAGAACATTCCACTCAGTAATGATGATCCAGCACAGCCAAAAATTACAAAACAAACAAACCAAAAGACCTGGTGCAGCCAGATAAATAAATATTTTTTTTTAATTTAAATAAAAAGCCAGTCTCTCAGTTGCACTATCCACAGACCAAGTTCTCACCCAGTAGTGACATGCGGGCTGGTGGCTGCCATAATATGGTAGCCATAAAACCTTTTCTTCATTACAGAAACTTCTGTTGGACAGCATTGTTCCAGAACCCAAGATCTTAACCCCTTCACCAAAACGGTTCCATGAGACTCACGCTGTCAGCTGACAGTCTCTGTGGAGGTTTCCCAGGAAACAACATTCAAGACAGGAAGATTCCTATCTCTTCCCACCACCACCCACCTTCAAGGAAAAAAAAACAAAACAAAACTCTACCACCATGTAAGATTTTTAACTGTTTTCTGAGAAACTTCTAAACCACCAACTTAATGGCGGAAGGGAGGGAGACACGGAAAGGCAGTCCTCATACCCTGGGAGTGTTTCAGCGGAGGAAGAACTAGACAAAGCAACAACTCAGTAGTACTCTTTGAACTTGGAGGCTCTTAGAATTACACTGTGGTTACCTGGTTCCTCCACACCCGGATCTAGCAAAACCCCTGCCAGCTCCACGTTCCCAAGTTCATCCCAGCTCTCACCCAAACTGCCAATCCACAGCAAACGTGTTTCCCAATTCACCACAAGAAATCATTGTGTCAATGCCGGGTGACCATGCGGTGTGAGGCAAGGCCCCGGATGGAAAACCCCAATACTCACATTGTTCCACCCTCGCAAAAATTCCTCAAGGGCCATGGCTCATGAGTCAGTTTGTGGCCTGGTTTTCCTTTGATTTTGAAACACTGATGAATTAGGGGACGAGGCATAGCTCTTTCTCCAAAGGTGTTGTAACAGCTGTGGAGATACCTAAGATAGCACAGGTGTATCTGCCTTTGCTCATCTTCCTGCATGCTCAGCTGGGTGCCAGCTTGGGGCTGCCAGGACTAAACTGTCTTCCAGAAGATGGATGGTATCCAGGAAGGAATATGTCTTTAGGAGACCCAGACCTCTACCTACCCTCCAAAAAAGAAAGGTCACTGATCTTTTAGCTCCCATCTCTATTAAAAGGGACCAATCTTTTAGGATTATCGTGAAAGTCAGAGAAAGTGATAGTTATAAAGTATCTGGCACACAGTAAGACTTCAGATAAATGCTGCTTCCTTCTTCCCTCCAACAACTGGATATTTGCTTTAAAAACTTGGGTAGAGCTGGGGGGTGCATAGTATTCTGGACAGGAAACCAGAACTATCAAACCCTGAGAGTTACCCTTTTCTAAAGGGATAATCATCAAAGAACAATACCAAACAAATGGAAGGCAAAACAGTATTGTGTTATTAACTGGGGCTTCGATGCCAAGTCCCAAGGCAGGGCAAGAGAGTCACCGGGCTGTGTCATACCACATGAAAGGCTTCTCTTCTGAGGCCAGTGCAGTCTAAATAGCCTGTGGCCAGAGACAACCTTGACTCCAGCTCTCCTTCATCCCATATCGCCTCACCTGCAAACTACACAGGACAGTTAAGGGTGGGGAACAGTCTTAAAGAGAAGAGGCTGAAGCTCTGTGTTACCCAGTCAGAGAACCAGAAAAGAGAGGAGAGGAAAAGGCAGGCAGACAGACATAGAGCTACACTGCCCTGCCCTGGAAACTCCAATCTTAGGAAATGGAACCTAATCTGTATTTCCTAATATCATCAAATCCTATGAACGGAGGAGCCTGGAAGGCTACAGTCCATGGGGTCACAAGAGTCAGAAACCACTGAGCGACTAGACCAGCAATGAGGTCAGAAGGAACCTTATTAATACTTAGAAGACTCTAACTGGACAATCCTCCTGGCATGCAGATCCTTAAAGACTGCTCTGGTAATGATTCCAGGCTGGCTTTACAAAGTCACTGGGAAGGGAGGTGGTGAAAGTTCTGATTCTGGTCCGGTCCTGAAGACAGTGGTCAGTAGGTCCAGAGCAGACCCTAAGAATCTACGTTTTGCAGGTTGATGTATCACTAGGAGGGAAAGACTCTTGTGACTGTGGTTTTATTTTCATCTAGTGTTGAATCAATCTCCTGGTGACTGGTCTACTTCTCAGGCTGTTTTCATTTCCATCCCCTTTCTGGGTCTTGCCATCGACATTTTCCTTAGTGAATTCTGCTTCTTCCTCAGATCCAAAGCCCCAACCTCCTCTGAAGAAATCTTTCCCCTCCAATCCCTTTGACCTTCAAAGCCACTGCTGTGGTCAAAGTGGGTGTTAGTCAGGAATGTGTTTTTCCAACTGACTTTTTATTTCTGCCTATATGTCTTTGAGAAGGCCCTGCATCTTAGGCAACCTGTGTTCATCTGACAATAGGAATGTTGAAAAAGTCTGGGAAGAATTTATCATGGAAAAATCTGCTATCTTCAGAGCTCGAAACTAAGTTGTAGGATCAAAGAATGACAGGTCAAATATGTGAATTCACACACGCACACACAGAAAAAAATGCCACCAAAATGTGGAATGTTCCAGGCACACATACGACCCCCACAGGGGCCATAGAAAAGTCAATACATATATTGGCCCACTTGTCTCAGGACAGCTATGCACCCCTACCCCAAATGCATCTAGTTCCCTTCCTGGGGACAGGATAAAGCAACAGACAATCAACATGCAAAGGCCACCCATATAATTGGCCTTAATCCCCATACATTACTCTCACCCAATCTTGATCCATCAGCCAATGCTGACCTTCCATTCTAAGTTCCATCTTATATCCACTCTATCCCTGACGACTTCCTCATTCTATTCCCCAACTTCTGAGCCACCCCTGATCACCTTTCAGAGTACAAGGCCAATTATGAAGTGAATCTGAGGGATGGCATGAGAATTTCTATACATCATTCAACTGATGTCATCTTCAAGGATAGATCTAGGTATAGAAACAGATCATAGGAAACACACACACACTACAGAAACTTCAAACCACAGAGGGGGACACCATTAGTTCCAGACAGGCTAAAGTCTCTTTGAAAAAGAAATCTGATTGGCCCAACTTGTTTCTTGAGCTGATGTCTGATCCAATCAGCTGCAGCCAGGGAAGGTCACATGATATCAACATGGCTGCTAAGCATCATCCAGTGAATGAGAGGGACCTTCTCAGAAATAAAGATTGATGGGATGAGCAGTCACTCTACAAGATAACCATCACTGTACTTGGGCTGCTTTTGTTTCTAAAACACTTCCATAGCACTTTTTATGTGCCAAGTACTGGTCCAAGTGTTCCCTCCATTCCTATCAACCCTTTGAGACAGACTATGTTATCAGCCTATTCTAGCGATGAGGAACCTGGGGGACAAAAATACGAAGTCATTTGTCCAAGGTCATACACCTGGTCATTAGCACAGTTGGGATTTGAAGCCACACAGTGTGACTCAAGGATACATGCCTTTAAGCACTATGTTCTACTATCTCTCAAGTTTAACTAGAAAGAAACATGGTCTCCATCGTCTGACTCCTTAAAGCCTCCAGAGATCAAAGTGCAGGAGTGCTTCACACAGCCTTAAAAAGTTGTGTGGTGAGCCCAGAGTAAATCACAAGCCTGCAAATGACAAAGGAACCTGTCCACTTCACCCCAACCCATCCCATCTCTTCCCATTCTCCTGACTTCTAGCAACAGGTTTGGAGAACAAAAATGAAAGTGAGACCAAGAAAGACAGAATTCTCAGGCTTCATCTGCAAATCATCAGTAATGGTATCATTCAGAAAACAAAGCACTGCAACAAATTAAAAAGGTAAAATAATGCCCAAGAGTCATAGAGCTTAACGCTTGACTTCTAACAGGTGATATGGTAGCCAGTCTATACAGCCTGCCAGCACTATGTCCCACTTGCTGCTCTTCCAGAGCCCCAAGCACACACAGAGCATCTTAGGCCTGTTACCTTTGAGGCAAACCAGCCTTCTCCTTGGGAGACCTCATTCAATCCCATGGGTTCAGTTACTTACCAGATGTTGGTGACTCTCCAATCTAAGCATCCTAGATCTCCCTCCTTCCCTGAAGACCAGTGAGTCAACTTCCCACTGGCCATCTCCACTTGGCCATGACATGGGTTCTTCAAATATGGCATGCCCAAAACCAAATCCAACATTTCCTTGCCCAGATCCACTCCTTTTCAGTTGGTCCTGACTTCATGGGAAGTGGTATCACCATGTATCCAACAACACAAGTTTCAGAATCCTAGAAATAGCCCTTGACCCTTTCTTCACCCTCATTTATTCTACACACATCCATTCATCAAGTCTTACTTATCTGGCTTCCTAAATACCCCTGGAATCCTTCCACTCTTCTTTATCCTCTCCACCACTTCCCCTCTTCAGGTTGCCATTTTGCTTGCTTGGATAACCAACATGGCCTTCTTGCAACAACAAATGCCTCCCTCCAATCTATTTCCCAAGTTGCATCCATCTAAAATTAAAAGTCTGGTCTTATTTCAGCTTTCCTTAAATCTCATCAAAATTTCTCCATTACTCTTGGAAAAGAAATCTCAAATCCCTTTAGAAAAAAAAAAAAGAAATTTCAAATCCTTAACATGACTGATAAAGCCTATAAAGTGCCCATCTACCTTTCCAGACTTATCTTACACTACCCTTCCATTTACTACCCTTTCTTGTGAAACTGAGAACTGAATAAATATGCCCCTGGTATATTTTAGAGGTCTCTCTAAAATGACCTCAATGACCCCTCCTGTAGTATTCAAGCACATGTATAATCCCTCTCCCTTGAGTATAACCTGGACCCAGTGACTCACTTCTAATGAAAATAATATGATAAAAGTGAAAAGATGTCCCCTCCAAGATTAGGTTACAAAAATATTCTGACATTCATTATATTCTCTCTCTTCTCTTCCTCTCCCCACTCTTGCTCTGCTCCAAGCTGTCGCAAGTAGCTCTACGGAGAGCATCAATTGGCAAGAAATAGATATATCCACCCAATAGTCATTGGGAACCTCAGGCAAAGCCATACCAGATTCCTAACCCAGAGACACTGACATAATAAATGTTTGTTGTTTTGAGCCATTATATTTTTAAGTAATTTGTTATGCAGCAGTGGATGACTAATGAAACTCTAGAGACTTTCTTATTTCTGAAAAACTGCACATGCTGTTCCCAGCTCCTGGGTTATTCCTCCTACTCCTCCTCATGCAGATCCATTTCACCTAACTCCAATATGTTCTCAAGTCTCAGGTGAGATAAGACCTCCTCCAGGAAGCCTTCCCTGACTTCCTTCACTATCACATTGATCATACCAGACAGAAAGCTCCATGAGGACGGGCACCATGGCTGTCACAATTCACTTTGGACCCTCTATATCCAAAAAAAGAACTGGCAATAGAATATGGGTTGTAAATACCTCCTGCAGAATAAAAGGCATAGAAAGGCTTCTCCTCTTCATGCCGATCTGAGTCTTCTCCTTATGCCCAGCGCATGACTCTGTATCATATACACATTAACTACATCCTGAGTTTCTAGAAGCCATGCTTTTAATTTACATGGTTATAATATTGAACTCAAATCTGATATTTCCACAGAGCTTTAACATTTCCTTTTCTCATTCGTTCTTTTTTCACTTTCACAATAACCATCGGGGACATCACTATCCTCATTTTACACATAGGAAAAATGAGACAGGAAGACCTGAGTTAAGTTTCTTTGACAACCAAGTGCAAACTGCAAGTCTCGAAATGAGTCTCCAATCTCTCAGCCTAGGACTGCTCTCAGAAGGAAGTCAGATGAACAAACACTCTAATTACTAAAAATTTTGCTTTAAAAATGCAGATTGCCTTTTATAGATGACTGATGCTTTCACTTCATCACCCAGGCATCTTGGTAAGCAAATAAACGACAATATGAAATGCTTGGTCTCTAAGGGGAAAAGATTGCAGAATCAAGGAAATAAAGTAAAATCTAATTAAATCAGATCTGGAAAAAAAAGGAAGTTATGAAAAAAAATCAGTAACAAGCGAAGCATAAAATGGAAAGAAATGAGTTTCAATGCTTTCAGATACATATTGGTAAGCTTAAAAATTGTCAGAAAAAAATACAGGAGGCAGAAGCAAAACAGGCTAATGAAGAAAGGAACCATTCACAACAGACTACTTTACAGACTATCAAATATGAGATTCCAGGCTGGGCTTTATGTCTCTAAGTAATCACAAAGCACTCATTTTTTGTTTTGTTTTGTTTTTCTAACTCCATAAGGATCTTATTTACCATGTGTGAGTAACATTTCTAAAACTATGAAGTTCTGAATTTAAAACAATACAGTGGAATAAAAATCACAATAATACCAGTTGCAGTCTGTACAGTGAGGAAAATGCTTTGTAACTGATGACTTTTGCTTCTTCGGTAATTAAATGCCTATGGGTAGCCCACAGACACACCCACCATAGGCTGAACTCTACTCAACTGTAAAGAAGATTCTAGAAAAGTTTGCACAGTGAGCTCCATGTGTGCTGGGTTGGCCTTTACTGTAGCTTTCAATTAGTTATCAAATTTTAATTGCATGCCATGTGCTCAGTTATGTCTGACTCCTCGCGATTTCTCTGTCCATGGAATTTTCCAGGCAGGAATACTGGAATGGGTTGCCATTTCCTCCTCCAGGGGATCTTCCCTGGCCCAGGGATCAAACCTACATCTCCTGTGTCTCCTGTATTGCAGGTGGATTCTTCACCCACTGAGCCATTTTAATTATTAGAGGGTTGACAAAAAGTCCAGATTTCCAGCATTTGGGTTCACATCATTAAATGACAAATATGAGTCAGAACTCAGGAAGTGTTCCCCCTTATCCAGGGCATGTGGTCTCTGTGTCTCTAGTCATCACCCCCTATTTCTTCTATTATCAGCCTGGTTCTGGCATTTACAATTTTTCTGGGCCTCTAGAAGCATGGGGTTGAGGTCCATATGCTAAAAAAAATGATGGCTGCTCTTAAAATTCCATTGGTTAAATCAGATTTACACAAGTGACCTTTGGGAAAAGGGAATTTGGGGGGAAGAAAGAAGTGTCACTAGGAATCCCTCAGGCAACTTTTCTCCTTTTGCTCTCTTTCTAGCCTCAGTCATGGCATCTCTGCTTCTCTCTGTGTCTCTCTGCCATGTTTCTCCCGTACTGAGGCCAATTTCTTCATAACATCAGTTGGTAGTAATCTAACATAGCCAGGCTGTTGTATGACAGCCTGGATGGGAGGGGAGTTTGGAGGAGAACAGACACATGTACGTGTAAGGCTGAGTCCCTTTGTCGTCCACCTGAAACCAGCACAACATTGTTAACTGGCTACTTGTTGCTGTTGTTGATCGGTCGCTCAGTCGTGTCTGACACTTTGTGACCCCATGGACTGCAGCCAGCCAGACTCTTCTGTCCATGGGATTTCCCAGGCAAGAGTACTGGAGCAGGTTGTCATTTCCTTCTCCAGGGGATGCTCCCGACCCAGGGATCAAACCCATGTCGCCTGCATTAGCAAGTGGATTCTTAACCGCTGAGCCACCAGAGAAGCCCTATTCTCTAATATAAAGTTTTCAAAAATGAAAAAAGAAACTAGTTTTATTCAGAATGTGAAGACAAACTTACTGAGCTTTTTTTCAGTGATGATTATAGTCACATGATAATTTATTACATTTCTGTTATTAATAACTTAATGATACATTTTTAGAAGTTTCTTTGGAAATTCTTACTTTAGGAGTAAAAGACCAAAAAAGCCATGAACTTTTATTTTTCCTATTTTGGTAAAACTGGTTGAAATGGTACATAGACAAATGAACAATTTTAGTTGGGTGACAAGCTGAAAAATCCATCCTTTGTTAGCAATTACTGTCAGAATGAATACTCTTCTAGGCACTGTTGAGGATTTGAAGCAATAAATATTATTAATATACCAAACTGAAAAAATAAAGAAAAATAAAACAGCCAGCCTGGTCTGGCATCCATTTCCTAGTCTCTCAACTCAGTTTTCCCAGCTCCCGGGGCCCAGCGTCTCATTTCCCCAAATCCAATTTGCCCAAACAGGAGTCAAATTGGTGGAGTTATCTATTCAAGTCAGACCCACCAATTACTGGTCACGGTTGTCGGTCATCCTATGAATCAGAGCGTCTGAGACAATACCCTGATAACAAGCAGAAAATATGGCTTCCTAGAGCATGGAAGAGTCTAGGCAAGACACACTCCCTTCCAGGGCAGGCAGGCTGTGACCTGCCACCACCTCCCCAGACACAACCCTAAGTCTAAAGCAATTTGCTTCTGTGCTCCCATGAGCTATGGCCCAGCCAGGGCCTGGCTTCCAGAGGGCAGAGCTCTGTACAAAGGGATAATGTGCTTCACTTGGAGACCGAGCCCTCAGCCACAGGCACAAATGGAAGCAGTTAGTTGCTATAATGAATTTGTAATGCTCCTTCGCTTGTTTCCTCTCTACGCCTGTTGGCCGTTCAAAACAGTGTGAATCCACTGGAGAACAGTAATTGGGCTTCTTCTAGCCAGTGTGGGGGTTCACGCCCGCTGCGTCCCCCACCCCAGACAAACCGCTGCACCTCCTCTGAAGTGGCCATAACAAATTTGCCTTTATTGGCCCGAAATTGGGAACTCCACGTTACTTGCCTTTGAGATAGAACAAAGAGAGTCTCTATTCTCTCTGGCTCCTCCCAGCCCTGAGATAGCCAAGAACAGAGTATGATTCTCAGGCTTCAGTTCACCCTGCAGAAACAAGGAAATCTTAGCAGCCCGAGAGGCACAAGGGCAGGGTGGTTAAGTACACAGGACCTGGCTCTCATCCCAGCTCTGCCAGGAAAGTGCTGTGTGATTTCCCGCAAGTTGCTTCACCTCTCTGAACCTCGTGTTCTCCATTCGTTAAATGCGGATAGTCACACCTCCCTGGTTTGTGGAGAAGACAAAGTGATAAATGAAAGCAACCCCCGGGGCTTGGGCCAATAAACAACAAATAGCGTTTCCCTTTCTCTCCTCTCAAATCCTCTCTCTCTAAATATTTGAAAGTCGCTGTCAGGATTTGAACTCACACTCAGGTGTATTCTCCTGCAAAGGTGTGCTGAGAGTTGAATCCTTCCCCTCTTGCTGGCCCATTAGGTTGTGTCCAGTCTCCACTGTAACACATGATGCTTCAAGCACATCTCGTATATATAACTTTACCTCCATGGGTGTTTTCATTGGATAAATTTCTAGTAGTGCCACCGCTGGGCCACAGGATTTTCACTCCTGCCTGCCAGGTGTCACCAGGCTTATCTTAACCCTTTTGACAGGAGGAGGCCTAGTCTTGGTTCCACCAATCACCCCATCCTCAGCCTCCTCAGCCTTAGAGGAGGCAGAGGGAAGTCCTGGCTGGCCTCAAGCAGCTTTAACACTTCCTGTCTTTCTACAGCTGGCAGAAGGCACTAAATGCTTCCACCAGAGACTGGGCTCAAATAGAGTTCCTATTTCCAAAAGAGAACCAGATATAAAGCAGGACAACCTCAGTTCACATCCTTGCCATGCTTCCTGTTGGCTGTGTTACCCTGTGTGAGTTGCTCAACATCTCTGAGCTTTTGTTTTCCCCTGTAGGTAAAAAGAGCACCAAAATGTATACATGTGAACCTGTTGAAAGGCTTAGAAACAATGAATATAAAGCCCTGAATGCAGTGCCCGATTCCCAGGCGACTATCATTTTATTCCTGGTGCCCAGTACTTACTTAAGAATGCTACAATTTCCCCTGCAGGCTTTTCTGCTTCTTTCTTTGACATTTGACCAAGAATGCTGGAACAGAGCAACGTGTTGTGGAAGGCCTGGTCCTGCCTTCCAAGGGCAAGCCTCAGGGGTCCATTCAAAACCCTTTCAAATAAGACCTTCCACTTGAGATTCAATAGCTGAGAAGGTCAACTCATGGAGAGTCAGAGACAAAGGGGACATTTGTCTGGTTTGGCCTCAGCACGGTTGTCAGGACTCTTTTTCTAACAGCAAGCCTGTTACTGTTATTGTTATCACTGTGCTGTCATCGTCATTGTTTTGACAGTTGGGCACGGAGGCAACCATTCTCACTCACGCAGATAAGGGCACAGGGGACCCAGGCTCAACTGAGAAGGCCACTGGCCCCTCTGAGACACAACCATCTGATTGGAACCCGCTGCAGAAGTCTGCACATATAAGTTCCTCCACAAAATCAGTGGCTATTTAGTGAGCACCTACTATGTGCCAGGACTTGTACAAGGTTCTAGGCCTGCGGTGAGCCACACAGCAAGATGCTTCCCTAAGGTGGCACTTAGAGTCTGGTCGGGGAGACAGACACTACAACAGGGGTGGAGTCTGGTTTTGGTTTTAAGCACATAATGGCAAACTGTGATTCCCACTATAAAGAGAACAGAGTGTAACATCTGAGGCCAACAAGGGAGGGAAATAGAAAGATTTGGGGATGCCCAAGGGATTGGACTTTCCTGATGGCTCAGAGTAAAGAATCTGCCTGCAATGCAGGAGACCCAGAGTTGGGAAGATTCCCTGTAGAAGGGAGTGGCAACCTACTCTAGTATTCTTGCCTGGGAAATCCCATGGACAGAGGAGCCTGGCAGGCTACAGTCCAAGGAGTCCCAAAGAGTCGGACACGACTGAGCGACTAACATTAAGGGATTGACGGAGGTCTTAGAAAGCTGTGTGGCACTGGGCTAAGCCCTCACCTGTCAGAACCTGTTCCCTGCAAATCAAACAAGGGGTTACATTACCTATTCCTGAGTTGCTGAGGCACAAAATATGACCTCCCACGGAAGGTACCCAGCACAAGTCCTGCCCCGCAGTAGCCTCTAAGTGGGGTTAGTTCCTCTGCATTGATTGAACCTAGGGCTAAGCCTCCAAACCATTTAGCCTTTGGAACATTCCAATTCATGCTAAATACCTGAGGAGACCAAAAAGAGCCCCAGTTGCCTGCAAGCTCAGGCAGAGGCCTTGGGAATTTAGGAACTTTCCAAGGAGCCTGTCCAGGGCACACCCTGGTTTTGAGAAGAGATCCTACCTGCCTCCTCTTCCTAAAACATTACACCCTAGTGACATGAACAAAACAGTCCTGTCTTCATTACTGTATTGTCATTGTCAAGTTTACTGTTGCTATTACTACTAGTAATGATAATAGTGATGGCAGTGTTTTTATTGCCTGTTTGCCTACTCAGTCTTTTAAGGGCTTCCATGATTTTCTCTACACGCCCAAAATCCACCCAATTATCTCTCAGAAACAAAGGGGCTGTCTAATAGTCTAACACAAGACTCAGCAAGCACCTTATAGAAAGGGCCACAGCATAAACATTTGAGGGTTTGTGGGTCTCTGTAGTGACTGTGTGAAAGCAGTTATCAGAAAAGATGAAAACAAATGGATAGGGCCATGTCCCAATAAAACTTTATTTATAAAGACAGTCAATGGGGCTGGAGTGAGTTGATGTGCAGGCCATAGTTTACATCCTCTAGGCTTTAAACGGCTTCTCACATGACATGGAGTATGTATACAGGGTGATGTGCTCACAGTTACCTTATTTTGAACAACATATGAGAGTATTGTTGTGGAAATTTATATATCACTTGATGGAATCATTTAACAATCTTTGTAGTTGGTGGGCTTAATTCTTTTTTTACTACATTTTTCCAAGTGATCCTGAGATGTTTATACATTTAACTACTTAACTAAAGATTTGTCTGTCTTGGTGAAAGACTGGTTGGAAGACAGTAACAAACCCTACAAGGGACTATGGTGCAACCTATAATGAAAATGGATATTTACTAAATCTACAGAGATTTAGTAGATATTCATAAGAATGTGATCTCTCAATTACAAGTGTTAGAAATTTGAAATGAACCTTTGTAGATCAGACCTAGTAAAGCTAACCTATAGGATAAATGAAAATGGACTGTAATGAGAAGTGAATAAATGAGTGGGCATGTATTGCTTAGAATAAAATTTTCAGTGAAGACATAATGTTGACATTTGGAAAAGGGCTATGTTTTGAACAACACAGGTGAAAATGAAAGTGATTTGCTCTGAGCCTTCCACGTGATGCCTGAAAAAGTATCTCAAGTGATGAGAAAGACATAGGTGGGAAGCTTAGGAAGGTTTGAAGAAAACAGTTTTTTTAATGGGAAGGTTAGGGAGAGAAAGCATCGATTTCTAAATTAATGTACTATTTTAACATAGGAAGTGATTTAAAATGCTGTTTCTATAACGAAATTAATACCTCAAGTGGTGGGAGACATCTGATTATTTCATCTCCATGTCCTTAAAAGCTGGTACATTTGAGCTGTTTAAAAAATGGCAATTTCTCCTTGGGAAAATAGGAGGGTACATGATGGAAAGGCAGGGCTGGTATCATCTGCTTTGTTCCCAGAGCCTCTGCAGGTCTTGGCACACAGTAGGTAGTAATGAATAAAAATGAATGAATGATATAGTGAGTGAATGAATGAATGAACAAATAGTAATGAATGAAATGAATGAATGAGAGATGGGTGAATGAATGAATGAACAAATAGTAGTGATGAATAAAATAAATGAGTGAAAGAGTGAGTGAATGAATGAATGAACAAATCATTTGAGCACTTGCTGTAATGCTCACCACCTCAAAACTCAAATTCTAGCCATGAAGGAGATCCACAGCTGTTTGGCCAGCTATAGAAATTCACTTAAACTTCACCTACAAGTGTTGCCTCTCCCAGAATTTAGCATCTTCATGTCTTTCTCAAACAGGAAAGGTCAGAGAAAGCCAGAGCGTTCCCTCAGCCTCTGAGCTCCTGGACCTTAACTCCTACTAAGCAGCACAAACCAAGCCAGAAGCAATCCTGCCCCAAAAGAGAAAGGGTAGGGAGCGGTGGGGCATGGACTGGGCAAGAGGAGAAAAGGTAAAGGATGGGATTCTGGAAACCCTTTCTCCCTGGGAGAAAGAAATCAACACAACTCAGGCCTTGGACTGTCCTTTCGGCTGCCCACGGTGACTCAGCATGGGGGCCTGAGAGTCTTGTTGAGAAGAGATGATGGGGCAAAGAGAGAGATGGATGGGAGAAAAGGGCAGCCTTTCACAGGAAGGCAGCTGGCCCCAGTCAAGGCTGCCACTATTGACCGAAGGCAGAGCCAAGCTAGGGGCAGCACTGCTCAGACCACAGGGCCAGCAGCCAAGGGAGGAGCCGACATGTGCCTTCGCAGTCTGTCTGCAAAGACTGAGCTTCTAAGCACCAAGTTCAAGCTTCCCCTACATTCTTGAACTGGTAACCACGATAGCAGTAGCAAAACCAATAAGAACAGCTAACACAGGGACTTCCCTGGTGGTCCAGAAGTTAAGACTCCATGCTTCCAATGTAGGGGATGAGGGTTCGATCCCTTGTCAGAGAACTAAAATCCTACATGTCGTGTGGCTAAAAAAGATCTCTGTGCCTATGGTGACAGTTACACAGCTCTGTAAACATAGCAAAAATCACTGAATTGTGCAAGTAAAGCAAGTGAATTATATGGTATGTAAATTATAACTCAATAAAACATTTTTTTTAAAAGTAATGCTTAGACTTCCTATAAGCCAAGCTTTATACACACTCAAGCCACCATCATTAACCCCATTTTATAGGCAAGGAAACTGAGGCATAGAGAGGTTAAGTAGCTTGCCCAAGTTAGTGTGGGAGTGGCAGAGCCAAGGCCTGGGTGACCAGCAGTCCTGGTTTGCTCAGGACTGTCCCCATTTTAGTGCTGAAAGCTGTGTGCCCTAGCAAATCCTTCAGACCAGGTCAAATCAGGTCAGCTGGGTCACCCTAACCAAGGGCAGGCAGCAAAGGACATGTTTTTAACCACTTCCTGACCCTGCTCTGGGGAGAAGCATGGTGTAACTGTTGAGAACATGAGCTTTGAAGCCAGGATTAAGATCCAGGTTCAAGTCCAGGCTTTGCTTAGTATTAACCACCGGGTCTATACGGCTCAGTTTTCCTTCTCTGTAAAATGGGAATCATAGAATCTACTTCATTTTCTGGTTTCAAAACCTGGGGCTGGACACAGGATGAATGCCTAACTTTGGTTAGACTGTATGGTCAACCCCATCATTGTAAGTGAGATAATAATACATTAATCTGGAGGGAATGAGGTGGGAACTGCTCAGGCAGGAAGGTGTGTTAAGGCCAGGAACTCTGCTCACTGCTCTGTGGTGACCTCAATGGGAAGTCCAATAGGGAGGAGACCTACGCATATGTATGGCTGATCACTCTGCCGTACAGCAGAATCTAACACAACGTTGTAAAGCAACTACACGCCAATGAAAATTAACTTTAAAAAACCATTTAAAAAAATTTTAAAACAATGTTACTGTTACTGATTCTCAGGTTAACAAGGAAATCAAAAGAACTCTGAGTTGCATTCATCTAATGACAAATTCAATATAAAGCCCTGAAAAGTATATCCGAATTCATGACACACTTCTAAGAAGATAGTAAGTATAAAAATAAATGTGAATGTTAAAAAAAAAAAAGGATTAAAACAGCCATCTGCTGAGGGCAGAGGGCGGAGGGCGGGGGGAGGGGAGCCCGCGTCACCCTCAGGTCACACCAGCTGCTGTCAGCTCCTGTCCCAGGCATCCAGATATCCTGGCGGGATGAGGAGGCGTCTGGGCTGCCCACTCAATCCTGTCTTGGCTCCAGAGCCCAGGCAAGCTACGCTGCTTCCTCTCCGCTCCTCGGCTATTTGTGGCCCTCCTTATAGGGCCAGGGGCCAGGGAGGTGTCGGCCCCTTCCGTCCCATGTTCTCTTTCAAACAATGGGAACCAGGATGTTCCATCCATCAAGCCCCCTAACTGTCTCACCATCCTCTTCGAATCCCAGACCCACAGCCCCGCCTGGCCTCGGGCACCCCATGAATACCTAGGCCAGGGCTGATGGTGTAGGAGGTGGTCCCCGCCGCTTATGCTAATTCGGATTCCAGCCCTGATGAGTGTCATCATTCAGTCACTCAACAAACACCAGGGGAGGCCCAGAATCCCGGTGAGCCTGTGCTCTGGACTCAGATGGCTCCAGGTTCAATCACAGCTCACTGCTAACCAGCACCCCCACATCAACCTGAGTAACAAGTTGATTAACCTCTCTGTAGCCCTGTGTCCACAGATCAATTAAAAACAATCCTTACGACACAGTGTTGTGTAAAACCCTTAGAAGGATGTCTGGAAAATAATAGGTGGTCAATAAATGTTACTTATCATTAATCGCAGTATTATTAATGTTAACATTAATATGTCTTGCACTTTCATTATATCCTTATTTCTGGGCCACTTTGAAAGCACAGTTGACCCTTAAAACAGCGGAGGGGTTAGGGACACCAAACCCCTGGCCCACTTGTAAGCTGGTTCTTCTGCTCACTGGGGATTCAGACTCTTCCTTATCTTTCTCTCATACCTGTTTTGTTGTTATTCTGTGTCACTTCCTCTCCTGGGCAGTGGGTCCTGACCCAGAGCTTCCTGCCCTGGTCAGTCTAGGCACTTCCATCCCAAGCTACCCCACACTGGTGGCGCTAGTAGTAAGGAAGCCACCGGCCAGTGCAATGGACCTAAGAGATGCAGGTTCAATCCCTGGGTCGGGAAGACTCTCTGGAGAAGGGAACCGCAACCCACTCCAGTACTCTCGCCTGGGAAGTCCCACGGACAGAGGAGCCTGGCAGGTGGGCTACAGTCCATTAGGTTGCCTAAGAGTCTAACACGACCGAGCGATGAGTACACATTACAACACAGACATTCACCAACCTACATTTGCATCAAATGCCCAGACTGGCTGGTGGCTGTGTTTTACATCAGTTTTTATTACTGCTACATGCAAAAAAAGATATAATGAAAATATACCTGAACATACAAATTAAGGCAGGAGAGAGGCACCCGGGTCAGGCATTGATCTTTTGTTTGTGTAAGAGATTGACTCAGCAAATCCTTTTTATGGTTGTAGTGAAAAGGGAGGCTCTGCATCAGCTTCAGCGACAGTAAATTCTCAACGGGGAATAAATTCTTCTGGTCAGCTGACACTTGTCTGGTCTAAGGACCAAAGACCTTTCTACACCTCTGATTCTTCTTCTTCCCTCCACGACTCAGAATGAGCTGTGCTGTGCTGTGCTGAGTCTCTGTCATGGCCAACTCTTTGCAACCCCATGGACTGCAGCCCACCAGGCTCCTCTGTCCATGGGGATTCTCCAGGCAAGAATACTGGAGTGGGTTGCCATTTCCTTCTCCAGGGGATCTTCCTGACCCAGGGATTGAACCCAGGTCTCCCACATTGCAGACAGATTCTTTACCATCTGAGCCACCAGGGAAGCCCAGGAATACTGGAGTGGGTAGCCTATCCCTTCTCCAGGGGATCTTCTCAATCCAGGAATCTAATTGGGATCTCCTGCACTGCAGGTGGATTATCTACTAGCTGAGCTACCAGGGAAACCCAGAATGAACTACACTCACATAATTAATTAAAAAAAAAAATCACTTCTCACTGGAATGTAAATTGGTTCAACTTTTGGAGAGAGGAATTTGGCAGAGTCATTCTCATGAGCACCAACAATGTCTAAACATCTCGATCCAATAAATCTGCTTATAGAGACCTCACCCAAGCAAATTATCTAAAACAGGGGCAAAAGTGACCAATTTCACAACCACATTTGTTGTAGTTTTCAGTCTAAAATTTAAAAACAGGAAACAATTGGATCACAACCAACACGGTCTTGCTAAGTCAATGTTCTGATTATCTCTTTTGACATAAAAAAAAATCCCAAAGCTAAGTGACAACCACAGTTCTTTATTTAGTTGACAAATCTGCCACATAGGCAAGGCTGACTGGAGATGCACCTTTTCTGTTCTATTTGTCTAAGTGCGGTTGACTCAAAAAGTGAAGGGCTGGACAGTGTCTCTCGACACAGTATTTCCAATATGGTAGCCTCAGGATGTCTTAAATGATGGCTCAGGACTCCACAGGACAGAAAATAGAACCTGCAAGCTTCTTAAAGTGTGGGCCAGCACAGCACCACTTCTGCTTTTTTCTACTGGTGGAAGTCACAGAGCACCATGGTGTCTATACAGGGCAGGGGCCACAGACCCACCTCTTTCATGGGGGATGCATCTAAGAATTTGCAGACATGGAGATACAGAGGTAGAAAACAGACTTGTGGACACAGTTGGGGGAAGGAGGGGGTGAGACAAATTGAGAAAGTAGCGCTGAAACATACACACTGCCACATGTAAAATAGATCGCCAGTAAGAACTCATTGTAGGACTCAGGGAGCTCAACTCCGTGCTCTCTGACAACCTAGAGGAATCGGAAGGGGTCGGGGTGGGGGTGGGAGGGAAGCTCAAGAGGAGAGGACACATGTATGCTCATGGCTGATTCATCTTGATGTTTGGCAGAAACCAACCCAACGTTGTAAAGCAATTATCCTCCAATTAAAAATATAAAAATTTTTAAAAAGGAAATTTGTGTTCAAATCAGCATTTTTCAGCTCCAATGAGGAATTCTGGCTCTGTGCAGCCCCAGCTGGCTGGTGGGTTCCTGATGTACCCTCAGGCCGGATGTTAGATTCCCTGGTTTGCCATGGCTCCTCACTGGCCTGCTTTCTGCGTTAATGATTCCTGTCGGCCCCCCTGGGCGTGTGTGTTTGCAATCTCATGAACCATATTTATAACTGAAAATCAACAACAACAGATTCATAAAGCAAATCTAAGGCAAAGCACGTTGAGATGATTTGTCTGGAGAGAGGAGAATGGTGCCTGAGATGCAAAGCACTCGTGATTTCCCTATACCTTGTACAAACTGGTCATTATTCCAGTCCTCTTGGATGGGAGCCACCCTCTCGACTTCCATCTCATGCTTCCTCCCCAGGGAATGGTGTCAGGAAGGTGTGGTGACCCTCCAGCCACTGATGCCCTCAGTGAAAGTGAAAGTCACCCAGTCGTATTCGATTCTTTGCGACCCCATGGGCTATACAGTCCATGGAATTCTCCAGGCCTCAGTACTGGAATGGGTAGCCTTTCCCTTCTCCAGGGGATCCTCCCAATCCAGGGATCAAACTCAGGTCTCCCACATTGCAGGTGGATTCTTTACCAGCTGAGCCACAAGGGACGCCCAAGAATACTGGAGTGGGTAGCCTATCCCTTCTCCAGGGGATCTTCCCAACCCAGGAATCAAACCAGGGTCTCCTGCACTGCAGGTGGATTCTTTACCAACTGAGCTATCAGGGAAGCCGTCAGTAATGCAGTCAAATCTCTGAAAAGGAGTGGGTGGGAGAGGCTGGAAAGTGAGGAAAGGGCTAGAAACAGGAGTTCAAGAGCAATATAGACAATGTTTGTTTCTCTTTTTTCTGACTTACTTCACTCTGTATGACAGACTCTAGGTTCATCCACATCACCACAAATGACTCAGTTTCATTCTTTTTTATGGCTGGGTAATATGCCATTGTATATATGTACCACATCTTCTTTATCCATTCATCTGTCAATGGACGTCTAGGTTGCTTCCAGGTCCTGGCTATTGTAAATAATGCTGCAATGAACATTATGATACATGTTGTCTTTTTGAGTCGTGGTTTTCTCAGGGCACATTATCTGTGGTTGACGTGCTGGGTCATATGGTAGTTCTGGGCTCCCCTGGTGGCTCAGGCAGTAAAGAATCTGCCTGCAATGCAGGAGACCTGGGTTCGATCCCTGGGTTGGGAAGATACTCTGGAGAAGAGAATGGCAACCCACTCCAGTATTCTTACCTAGAGAATTCCATGGACAGAGGAGCCTGGCAGGCTACAGTCCATGGGGTTAGCCCATGGACTGAGCGACTAACACTTTCACTTTCATGGTAGTTCTATGAAATCTAGAAGAATGGGACTGATGGACCTATTTGCAGGGCAGGAATAGAGACTCTGTGGCAGAGAACAGACATGTGGACCCACAGAGGGAAGAAAAGGGGGAGACAAATTAAGAGAGCAGCATTGATGTATATACACCATTGTGTTGTATATATACGTGTAAACATATTTACACATATATATTGACCATGTATTAAATAGATAGCTAGTGGGAAGCTGCTGTATGACAGAGGGAACTCAGCTCAGTGCTCTGTGATGATTTAGGGGGGTGGGAGGGAGGTTCAAGAGGGGGGGGCTGTATCTATACACATGACTGATTCATGCTGCTTACAGCAGAAACTAACACAACATTGCAAATAAATTACGCTCCAATTAAAACAAAAGGAAGAGCAGTATAAAGACCAGCATCGGAGTGGGTGCCTTGGGTTTGGGAAGTTGGTGGTAAAAGGAAAGAGCATGACATGGCCATTTCATGCCTCCTAGCAAACAAGATAGAGGGAAGCAAACCCTGGCTGCCCAAACTGCTCAAGAAATCGATAGCAAATTGCCCCATGGACAGCTAGAAGGAAACCACCCCTCTCTCTGAATTACAATCACATGGGTACCAACTTCGTGACCTTTACTATCTGTGCAAATCACCTGGGCCATTAATCATTTAACATTTTATTCTAAGTTGATTTATAAAGAATCTTAAAAAAAAAAACAAACTCAGCTTTATCCTATGAAATTCCCTCTGAGAAATCATGAGAAGCACAGGTGATATGCTACACACACACGTGCAGTGTTCACTTGTCGAGGGTTTTGCAAGCCTGCCGTGAAACACGGCCATTGTGAAAAATTAAATTATATAAGCTTGCAATTACATTTTTTGAAAGATAAGGGGAACAAGTACACAGAACTCATGCCTTCCTAGTTATTTTACTATATTTTCCTATGACCTCTGTCCTTCAGGTTACTTTCACCTATTGCTTCTGGAGGATGAGAATTCTGTATTCATTATCTAATCCTGTGCATCTTTTCCCAACGCTGTGTTCAGTGACACAACAGCAGCTTGATGGTAAGTGTATTGACACCATTTCTGTTGCTGTTGTTTAGTCGCTAAGTCATGTCTGACTCTTTTGGGACCTCATAGACTGTAGCCCACCAGGCTCCTCTGTCCATGGGATTTCCCGGTCAAGAACACTGGTGTGGGGTGCCATTTCCATCTCCAAGGGATCTTCCCAACCCAGGGATTGAATCTGCGTTTCCCGCATCAGCAGATGGATTCTTTACCACTGAGCCACCAGGGAAGCACATGGAAACTGGAAAATGTTCCAGATCAGGGCTTTCTTCCCCTGCAGGGCTGATGGCTAAATATTCACCAGCACACTGCATCTTTGTGTCATTATTAAATCCATATAATATGTCTAGTATAATATGTAACATAAATATATTTCCCCTGCATGCATGTTGCTTCAGTCGTGTCTGACCCTGTGCACCCCTATGGACTGTAGCCCGCCAGGCTCCTCTGTCCATGGATTCTCCAGGCAAGAATACTAGAGTGGGTTGCCATGCCCTTCTTCCCAACCTAGGGACTGAACCCTCATCTCTATGTCTCCTGCCTTGGTAGGCAAGTCCTTTACCACTAGCACCACCCAGGAAGCCCCTTTGTTTCCCCTAATGCTCCCTAAAACAAATCAGCTGCAAAATTAAAATACATATATTTCCATATTCTCGCAAAGGTCTTGCTGTCTGTCAGCAAGGAAGTGCTGTGGTTTGACACTCACTAGCCCCACCCAACAGTCATTCATTAGGGACCCTGAGGCCTGGAGGAGGTGAGTGAGTTTGCTGAGACTACAGTGAGTTCAAGGCCAACTGCAGCTTCTCCCCCACCCTACCCCTGGTTCCCAGCCCCCTGCACTGCTTTCTGTTCAACGCTGCCTCCCTGTGCAGATGACAAGTCATGTCACTAAAACACACATCTCAGAAACAACCAGAATAAGAGGGAGCAGCCCGAATGAGGGCAGAAGGGAGGGGACTGGGAGGGGGGGACGGTAAAAGGGTCATTAGAAATTCACACAATTAATTAGACAATGCTGGGGACACAGTCATCTCTAATCCATTGATAAAGATGGCAGGGGGGGCCTATTCCCACCTGGGACCCCTTGCGGGTTACCGCAAGCTAAGCTCAATGATCCACCTCCCCCTCAATCCACCCCCTCCCCAAACCCGCTTAAATATTTGATGCAAAATTAAAGCCCGTTCCAACTTTTATGAGCAGTGTAGCAGTGTCTGCTGCCGCTGGGCGCCCACTGCCCCCCACCATTTCCCAAGGAGCCCCCCCACCCCCCACCCTGGGCGGCCTCGGCCTCCATCAAGCCGAGTGCATTAGGACAATTAGCACCAGCCCACTGGCGCCAATTAGCAACCAACAGTGTCTATATTATGGAGAGGGAGCGGCAGGGGCGCCTGTGTCTCCAGCCGGCCTTCACACTCAATTACATTAAGTGGAGGCTCCGAGCTGCGGTCGGTAGGATGGACAGTTGCTGGAGTAATTGTGTCTTCTCTGCTCTGTAGGTGATCTTCTCCTGGCTCCCCGATCCAGGACTGACTCCTCTTCCTGTCCACTTCCATCAATACACATGCCTTCAAAAGGCAGGAGGAAGGGAGGCACAGGGTGGAGGCTGCAATGGCCAGAGAAGCAGGTCGGGCATGGAGCTAAATCATAATAAGGATCATTCATTCATTCATTCATTCACTCCACAAATGCTCTCCCAGGGCCCACTGTGCGCCTGGCAGGCTTCTACAGCCAGCACCAGCTAGAAAACAGGCCTTGATCAATGCAAGTGACCATAGGAGATTCATTGTCCAAAAGCTGTTAGGAGCTTCACAATGGTGGCACAGAGCATTAAACCAACTGCGGGATCCTTCTGAGCAGGAACCCCTTCTCAGCCCTTCTGAGCCCAGCCCAATAGCACGGTTATGGGGTTTGGGGATATGGTCGTGAACACATCTGAACAAACATGCCTGCCTTCAGGGGACCTCACAGTTTGATGGAGAGAGTTGTTGTTGTTCAGTCACTAAGTCGTGTCCAACTCTTTGCGACCCCATGAACTGCGGCACGCCAGGCTTCCCTGTCCTTCACTATCTCTCAGAGTTTGCTCAAACTCATATCCATCTAGTCGGTGATGGCATCCAACCATCTCATCCGCTGTTGCCCTCTTCTCCTTTTGTCTTCAATCTTTCCCAGCATCAGGGTCTTTTCCAATGAGTCGGCTCTTAGCATCAGGTGGACAAAGTATTGGAGCTTCAGCTTCAGCATCAGTCCTTGCAATGAATATTCAGAGTTGGTTTCCTTTAGGATTGACTGGTTGGATCTCCTGGCAGTCCAAGGGCCTCTCAAGAGTCTTCTCCAGCACCACAATTCAAAGCATCCATTCTTAGGCACTCAGCCTTCTTTATGGTCCAGCTCTCACATTCATACATGACTACTGGAAAAACCATAGCTTTGACTATATACATCTTTGTCGACAAAGTGATGTCTCTGCTCTTTAATATGCTGAGCACCGAAGAACTGATGCCTTAGAACTGTGGTGCTAGAGAAGACTCTTGAGGGGCCTTTGGACAGCAAGGAGATCAAAGCAGTCAATCCTAAAGGAAATCAACCCTGAATATTCTTCGGAAGGACTGATGCTGAAGTTGAAGTTCCAATACTTTGGCCACCTAATGCAAAGAGCGGACTCATTAGAAAAGACTTTGATGCTAGGAAAGATTGAAGCCAGGAGAAGAGGATGACAGAGGATGGGATGGTCGGATGGCATCACCAACTCAATGGACATGAGTTTGAGTAAACTCTGGGAGACAGTGAAGGCAGGGAAACCTGATGTGCTACAGTCCATGGGGTTGCAAAGAGTCAGACACAACTGAGCAACTGGTCAACCACAACAACACGCTGTCTAGGTTTGTCACTGCTTTCCTTCCAAGGAGCAAGCACCCTTTAATCTCGTGGCTATAGTCACCATCTGCAGTGATTTTGGAGCCCAGGAATATAAAATCCGTCACTGTTTCCAATTTTTTCCCTTATATTTGCCATAAAGTGATGGGATGGAGAAAGACAGATGATAAATGGTAAACAAAATGGATTAGCAAATTGGCTAGTTCATAAGAGGAGAACAAGTGTAATAACAAAAAGAAAAAAAAATAGAGGATGGTAAGAGGATTGAGAAGGGTCAAGAGGATTAGATGGACACTGGAAGAGGTCTTGGGATGGTGAGATTCAGGCAAAGAGCTGAGGGAGGTGAGGAAGTGAGGCTTCTAGGTGAGGAAACAGCCAGTGCAAAGGCCCTGTGGCAGAGGTGTATCCAACCTGTTCAAACAGAGGTGGAGGTTAGAGTGGTAGAGTGAAGCAAAGAGGGAGAGGAGGAGATGGAGGCCCAAGAACTAAGTGGGATGGAGAGGTGCTGGGTGAATCAGGTAGGGTCTTCTTGGCCATTATGGAGACCATGACTTTTGCTCAGGGAGTGGCACTGAAGAACGTGACTCAGGGAGCCACAGTGAAGGGCTGTGAGCAGAGGCGGGAATGCATTAAGAGAGTCACTCAGAAAGCTGTATTGGGACTAGACAGTAGACAGGAAAACATGGATGCAAGGAGGCCCATGAAGAGTCTACCCCTAGGCTCTGTGGGCCCCATGGTCTCTGTTGTATCTACCTACCTTTGTGACTACAGCACAAAATCAGCCATGCCGAAACAAATGGGCCTGGCTGTGCTCCAATAAAACTTTCTGGACACTAGATTCTGAGTCTCCTACAATCATTACATGTTATGAAATATGCTTTCTTTAGCTTTCTCCCACAACCACTGCAAAAGGTAAAAACCAACCTTAGTTCATAGAGTCAAAAAAAAAAAAAAAAAAAAAGGCATCAAGCTAGCTTTGACCCAGAGGCTATAGTTTATCAAACTCAGATTTCTAAAGTCATCCAGAGTGGGAACATGACACTAGGGAAGTGGGAGATTCTAGATATATTTTATGGTACAGACAATAGGACCTCTGAGAAGTTGGCTGCAAAGTGTAAGAGAGAGAGGAAAATCAGAGATGACACCAAAGCTTGGGGCCTGAGGAACCAGAAGTGAAAGTTGCTCAGTCATGTCTGACTCTTTGTGACTCCATGGACTATACAGCCCATGGAATTCTCCAGGCCAGAATATTAGAGTGGGTAGCCGTTCCCTTCTCCAGGGGATCTTCCCAATCCAGGGATCAAACCCAGGTCTCCCGCATTGCAGGTGGATTCTTTACCAGCTGGGCCACAAGGGAAGCCCTTAGGAGGCACCTAAGTGGAGAAAACCCTGGGAGGTGAGGGATTGAGGGAGGGGCAAGAGAGGATGGTAATTATCATAATAGCTATGTATTAGTTATTTAATGGGCGTTTAATACACACACAGCTCTTTAAGATCACCACTTCACTTATCTTTACATTATTCAGTGAATTTGACTCCATTCATGTATCAACCCATTTCACAGATGTGGAGACTAAGTCTCAAAGGAGTGAAATGCCTTTCTCCAAGATCACCAGCAGTTAAGTTGCAGACATAATTCTTTCCCATTCAGGAGCCTGTGTTCTGCAGTATAACATGACTCTGCCCACACTGCTTTGGAGATCTTACTTGAAGCAAGAGACTTTAAAACAGAAAGGAGAAGCCTTCCCAAGCCTACATGTTGATTTATGCTTTAACTTTAGAGTTGGCTTAGGGGTATGTGCTTCAACAAGCCTCTTCCCATCTCTGAGCCTCAGTCTCCCCATCTTTTCATGTGGCTCCATGACTAGAGGCTTTCCCAGGTTCCTTTCTGACTTAACATCTGCTGACACCCTGATTACTCAGCTTCTGACCAAAGGCAACCGGGGCAGGGATGGTCCAACAGCCTAAGGAAAGAGTTAATTCCCTGTGAAATTACTGGGGATTATTTATGTCTTTACATGGTGTTTTATATGTTTAAGTGCTTTCTGATCTTTTAGAAGCTAATCCCAGGTGGAGGCTAAAGGCCTATAAGAAAGTTCCTGTCAGTAGAAGCTGGAATTTGAAGAAGCTAGCAGATCTGACGCAGCAGATGGTGTCTGCAAGAAAGTCAGTCCTCCCGCTCCCATCTCCACCAGGCTCTTACCCCAAGAACTGCCCCTGGTCACCTTGATGTGGGCCTCCAGCCTCCATAGGAACTGGGTACCTGATCAGGAGGGAAGATGGGTGAATATGAACAAAACAGCCCCTGATCTTGAGAGGCAAGCAGTCAGACTATGTGTGTGTATGTGTTCAGTCTTATCTAACTCTTTGTGACCCCATGGACTGTAGCCCCCCAGGCTCCTCTGCCCACGGAATTCTCCAGGCAAGAATACAGGCAAGGGGTTGGATGCCATTTCCTCCTCCAGAGGGATCTTTCCAATCCAGGGATCAAACCCGCGTCCCTTGTGTTTCCTGCTTCAGCAGGTGGATTCTTTACCACTGAGCCACCTGGGAAGCCCAGGAGAGACGTAATTTATGCATAAGCCTGGAACCAGCCTCTGGATGCTCACTGACAGTCTAGTGCAAAAGGCAGCCACTGAATCACACATGTGTACACTCACTCTGTGCTAGGCACTGGAGATGAATGAAGTGGTGGCCAGACCCAAGGTTCCTGCTGGCATCCAACTTTCCACCTAGTAAAGTCTGTGTGGTAAGCCAGAGAAGGATGCTGGCCTTTTGACCTCTGGCTCCAGCCTGGTAGACTGGGTTGCCCCAGACATCTTTTTCGGGGGGGGGGGGGGGGGGGACTGTATCTCGTCTGCTGACAGTGAATTATTTGTGCAATTATTAAAGAACCAAGTGGTAAAGATCTGGGCCTCTGGTCTCCCTGCCTGAGTGGGTATGCCAGCGGTGTCGCTTCATTGCTCTGTGCCTCAGTATCTTCATCTGTCAAAGGAGGATAATACTAGCCTCTGCCTCACAGGGCTGCAGTGAGGGTTGTCTGCGACCATGGGACACGCAGAGAACTGAGGCATTGTAATATGCTATGTAAATTACCAGGAGCTGTGAGCTTTTAAAGGGTTTCCCTGGTGGCTCAGGGCTAAAGAATCCTGTTTGCCAATGCAGGAGACACAGGAGTCAAGGGTCCGATCCCTGGGTCAGGAATAATCCCCCGGAGGAGGGCATGGCAATATCCACTCCAGTATTCTTGCCTGGAGAATCCCACAGACGGAGGAGCCTGGCGGGCTATGGCCCACAGGGTCACAAAGAGTTGGACACGACTTAGCGACTGCTGTACCACACTAAGAGATGGGGATGCTGGAAGTTCAGAGAGACTAAGTGAACACGGTCAGGTCAACAAGACAGTGAAGAAGGAAGCCTGGATAGGAATGTCAGGCCGGAGCCCATGAATGTTTGAGCTTCTCAGACTGTGACTCCAGACGGATCCCGGGGTGTGCGTGTGCTACTCCGCTGATTCCCACTGTACTCTCTCCGGCCCGCGGCCTCTGCATTCTCCAACTACGGAATCTGACCTCAGAGTCCAGGACCAACCACAGAAAGGGCAGGCCGAACGGACACCTCCTCTTCTTCCCTGGAAAACAGCCCTAAATGCCCCCGCTTCTGGCCCAACCCAGGGCGGACACTTTTCAGCACCTGCCCCAACCAGAGCCCCAGAGGCTCGGGGCTCATCCCAGCTCCCATCTTCCTATTAAGACTTCATCAAATGTATCTCCTCTGCCCTACATTTTAATTATTCAAAATCCAGGCTTTTCCTCTGCCTTGCCCTCCTTCCCTTAATACTCAGCCTGACCTCTCTCCTCCAGTCTTCTTCCTCAGCGGAGCTCCCCGTCCCAAGGCAGACCTTTCACTTGGTTTAAGTTGATCTCTCCCATTCATTCAGCACAAAACAGGCACACACATTCATCCCACGTGGCTGCCTTTTCTGCACCCTTGGGTTTTGCTTGGTCACATTTCTTTTATTTTTTTTTAAGATTTTTTTTTGGATATGGACCATTTTTAAAGTCTTTACTGAATTTGTTACAATATTGCTTCTGTTTCATGTTGTGATTTTTTTGGCCATGAAGGATGTGGGATCTTAGCTTCCCAACTAGGAAAGCACCCTAGTGCTTGAACCTGCACTCCCCGCACTGGAAGATGAAGTCTTAACCACTGGACCGCCAGGGAAGTCCCACTTGGACACATTTCTAACTCCCCACAACCCTGGGAAGCTCTATCATCACCCATGTTACACAAGAGAAAACTGTCTCTATAGAATAACAAACTGAACATATAAGTCAAACCCGGGTCTTTCCAGTTAATCATGTTGTAATAATTATAAGAAGGAAGTAGAACAGCCCTGTTTTTATTCACGTCCATTAGGTGCCAGGCACGGTTGCATAGAGATGTTTTAAAAGCGTGTCTCAGTTGAATTTCAGAGCAAGCCAATGCGGAGGGGAAAACTGAGGCTCAGAGAAGTTAAGTAACTTGGCCAAGGTCACATTTCTGTTTCCACTTCTGGACAAATGGTCAGGCACTTATCTCCAAGGGCCTCCCACAAAAGGCTGTTGGGCCAAGATGCCCCAGTTGGACAAGGTCTTGGCTAAATATCCATCCCAAGGGCCCCGGAGAAGGAGCTGAGGGGCAGAGGTGTCCCAATTCAATCCAGTTGAACTTCCATCCTGCCTTTGCAAGGACTCAAGGCTCTAGGGCGAAATGCTGGCCAGCTCCTAAAGCTGGGCAAGGACAAAAGAGAACTAATTAAGATTGAAAGCAAGACAGGAACCCCGAGCACTGCCCGATAGCCCTACACTTCACTTGTTTCTTTGAAGACAACCCCAGTGGCATCTTCAAGAGACCTGGAAGCATCAAAGTAAGACCTTCTTGTCCACTTGAAAGAGGGATCCACCCCAAGGAGGAGCTTATTCAATATGAATGAGCAAATGTACATATTAAATCAAACATCACCCAACCCTCATCTTCTCAATTACTAAGGCCCAGTGATCTTAAGTGCCCTGGGATCCACATAATCTTTGTGGGCATCAGGAAGACACATTATTGTGGCAAACTGCTGGACTGAGAAGATGGACTGTGGGCTCATTCATTCATCCTCAAGATAACTGCCAATTCCTTCCTTCTTTCATTCATTCTCAAGAGTCTTCAAGCAGCCTGCATCCCATTGGGGTTTCCATACAAGCATAATTTAAAAAATAAATGATATTTTATTTCCCAGTCTTCTCTGTTGGCTCCACTGTAGCCAGTTAGTGAGTGTGGCTAGTTGAGGCTTTTCTGTCCCTTCACTCTCCTGCCAGCTTGGAAAGCAGATGTGATTTCTGGAGGCACAGCAGCTACTTTGTAATCAGCTACTTTTTAGGCAGTAAGCAGGAAGAGAATCAAGCTAAGAATATCATAGAGGGACCCTGGAGCTGTTAAGCTAATTTCAAGATCTACCTCCCTCTGGACTTCATGTTATGTAAGGAAAATAAGTTATTAAGTCACATAAGAGTTGAGTTTTCTCATAACTGTAGCCAATTGTACGCCTGATTTAAGTGCCAACTTACGAGAAAGATGAGTACACTCCTCAGGGAGCTTCTAATCTAGTAAGATGGGGTAAGAGAAAAATAATGATTAAAGAAGTTGCCATGTGCCTACAGTTCTGCTGTCACCATCCAGAGAAATGGAAGCAAGGACATTCCCTGCCCAAGCCCTGCTCCTCAAATTCTTCTCCTTTCCTCTCCCAGTAGTCCCTGCCTCTCATGGAGCTCCCTGCAGCCAAAGCCACACATGGCCTCTGCTCCCGTGTGCATGGCCTCTCTGGTCTGTAAAAGCTCTAGAGTTCAGATCACATGCCAGGAATGAATTTCTAGACTATCACCCATCTTAGATAGGCCCACACTTTTGAACCATAAATCCACTTTTCCTATCACCAGCCCCAACCTAGTCACTTTTTTCCTCCTCTAATTTAACGCCAGAGCAGTTTCTCCCATCCATACTGGCCAGGAAGGATAAGACTTCTTTCTGTCTGAACCCCAGGTCCATTGCTCAGTTCCAAGGCGCAGTGACCCCTCCTTAAAGCCACAGAAAGGAAAAATAATCCCAGTTGCAGATTTGGTGCCCAATAATGAGAAGGAAATGGTGATGACTTTTTCTATTCATGGTAACAGCAACCACAAACATTCATGGATCACGTGACCCAGTCCAGAGTCCAGAGGAGCCTTCACACTCCTGATACTCCTGGGAGCCTGGATGCTCCCGACACGTAGGAACTGTGTGTCTTCTCTTCACACTGTGGACCCAGTGCCCATCACAGACTAAGTACTTAGCAAGGTCGTAAATCCTCACCACAATCTAATGAAGTAAGATATGATGATCAATCCCATGTGACAGGTGAAAAAAACTGAGGCTCAAAGAGGGAAAGGAACTTGCCTACAGCCACACAGCTGACAGGGGCAGGGCTAAGATTTGAACCGAGGTGCTCAGTTCTCTAAACACCACCTCCAGGACTCAGGGCTGTGTTTTGGACTATTTGGCTGCTCTTGGCTCAGATGGTAAAGAATCTGCCTGCAGTTTGGGAGACCCAAATTTGACCCTTGGGTTGGGAAAATCGCCTGGAGAAGGAAATGGCAACCCACCTCAGTTTTCTTGCCTGGGAAATGCCACAGTCAGAGGAGTCTGGCAGGTAATAGTCCATGGGGTTGCAAAGAGTCAGACATGATTGAGTGATACATCCAGTGAAATTTAGAGATGAAAAAGTACAGGGACAATGACATTAGTTAAGAGCTTTTCTTTTCACTCCATGGAAACAAAAAGGTTCCTTGCTGATTCTCTGCCACTTTTCGTAAGAACAACATCCCAAGCTGCATAGGGAGGAAGCGTGCCATGAAAAAACAGTGATGTTGAAAAAAATCACTTTTTCAGAGCATGAATTGAAGGCAATTACTCAGATTATCAAACCACTCTTCACAACAGATTCTAAGCCGGTTTCTTTAAACAGCAACCCCCTATCTCTCTGACTTAAAAATGCAATCACTGATTGATTCATTCAAAAAACATTTATTGGGACTTCCCTAGTAGTCCAGTGGTTAAGACTCTGTGCTCCCACTGCAGGGGGCCGGGGGTCGATCCCTGTTCAGGGAACTCTTAACAGATCCCACATGCTGCAACTAAGACCCAGGACAGACAAATACATAAATATTGTTTTAAAAAATTTATCATCGAAACATGTAAATTATCATATGTGAAACAAATCGCCAGTCCAGGTTCGATGTATGATACAGGGTGCTCGGGGCTGGTGCACTGGGATGACCCAGAGGGATGGGATGAGGAGGGAGGTGGGAGGGGGGTTCAGGATGGGGAACACATGTACACCCGTGACGGATTCATGTCAATGTATGGCAAAACCAATACAATATTGTAAAGTAAAATAAATAAACAAATAAATTAAATAATAAAATTTATCAAGCCTCTACGGTATGCCAGGAACTCTTGTAGGTGCTGAAGCCATACCTTTGAATAAAACAGACAAAACCCCTGCCTTCACAGGGCTTATAGCCTTCAAGCAGGGAGACTGATAATGTGTTTGAAATAACCCCCACCAAAGAGATCCATGTCTTAATCCCTGAAACCTGCAACCTTACCTTATATGGAAAAAGGGGTGGAGCTTTACAGTTATAATTAAGAACCTTGAGATGGATAGAGTTTCCTGGACTGTCTAGGTGGGCTCTAAACACATCAGTTACTAGAGGGAAGCAGACAGAGATTTGACACACACAGAACAGAAAGCCCTGTGAAGACAGAGAGTAGAAAGCCAAGTGAAGACAGGGAAAAGGGCTTTGCAAGTGCTGGTCTTGAAGGTCGGGAGCGATGCTGACACAAGCCTGGGAACATCAGAAGCTGAAGAGGCAAGAAACGAGATCTCTGAGATCCTTCCGAGGATACCCTCCAGATACCTTGATTTTGACTGTGATATTGATTTCACATTCCTGACCTTAGGAACCGTGAGAGAATACATATCTGCTGTGTTGGTTTTTCTTAATTGATCAATGGATTCATTTTTTTAATTGGGGTATAATTGCTTGACAATATCGTGTTAGTTTCTACTGTACAACAGCGCGGATCAGCTCTCTGTCTACATATCCAGCCCCTCCCTCCCGAACCCTCCTCCCCTCCCCTCCCACCCCTCTAGGTCATCACAGAGTTTTGAGCTAAGCTCCCTGTGCTGCACGGCAGCTGCCCACTAGCTATCAATTTTGCTAGAGTCTGTCTTACAGAGCAAAGTCTGAAAGAGAAAAACAAATCTCATATATTAAGGCATATATGTGGAATCTAGAAAAATGGTCCCTATCAACCTCTCTGCAGAGGCTCAGAGGTAGAGAACGGAGGGGTGGACACAGCCGGGCAAGGAGTAGGGGGACAAATTGAGTAGCTTGGAAGCATCTATTTTAAGCCCTCAGGTTAATGGTAATCTGTTCCTACGAGACAAATACAGATACTTTTTAAAAATCTGATAGATGAACAATAGAGTGGCAGCTGCAGTTTACAAAGGATTCCGTGCACACGTCTTTCCAGAAGAATGCCCCGCAGCTCAGCCTCCCATGATGGAAAGTCCGGGGGTGGCCACTCAACCCTGAGGAAAGCCTGGGCTTCCGGCTCCACTTTCCTTCGCTCCCTGGCAGCTCAGTCCCAAGGTCGCAGGGGAGCCGGGACACGGGGCCCTCTGCCTGCATCCTGTTTAAGCCCAGTGACTTCCCTCGCCAATTAGAGGTTTCCCCTGCAGCTGGCCCTGCGCTCTCCACACCTGCCCAGGGAAGCACGTGTCGGCCATCAGACGCCATTTCTGCCACTGTCTCGTGTCACTTCATTGTTCCCGAGTTGGCAACCACTCTGGAGAAATGAGCCCTCTCGGAATGTTTGGGAGAGACTGAGCAAAAGATCGCCACAGCCCTCTTCTGGGGAAAGAAAGAGTAGTGAGTGCAGCTACCCTTTATCAGCTGCCCATCTGGTGCCCTCCCTGCTCCAGGTATGGCCCAGGCAGCATCCACACCCTAGGTCCCCCCGCTCACACCTGCCCACTCAAGACCAACAAGATTCCCAGGAGGTTCACATGGTGGGAGCAGGAGGAGCTCACCCAAACCTCCACGGAGGATAAGACCAGAGGAGAGGGGTTGCACATGGCCCTAGTTTCACTGCTTAAGGCACTCAGTAGCTCTGATTTGCCTGGGGAAGTTCTGATTTCCTCACTTTCAATCCATGGGCCCCCATCACCAGCCCGAGGGATGGGCATGGGACCTAGGTGTTAGTCAGTCAGTCCCTGTGGCCACAGCGATGGCTCTCAGTGACCAAACGCCTAATGAGCTACAGATAACTCCAGGCTAGGAGAGCTACAAGGGAAGTCGGTGTGCCTTCCAGCTGCAGTTGGGCTTCCTAGTGCAATGACACCATCTTTCTCCAATGAGAAGAGGTCCTGGAGTTGCCACGGGGTCTCGTGAACAATGAAACCAACACAGACGGAGAGAAACCAAAATAATGGAAGCCAAACTAGACCCTTCAATTATTCAACTTCATTAGTCTCTCAAAACAGAGTGATTCCAAATGCATATACATGATCATGGAGGACAGGGAAGTGAGTGGTTGTCTTCACTCCTTAAAAAACCTCAGAGCTCCCCAAAGAGGAGAGACATTTGCCAAAGAAGTGCATTAAAATACGGTCATCATTACTAGTCTTGGGGAGAGTCAAATTAATACTCCAGTGAAATACCACCACACACCTACCAGAAGATCAAATTAAAAGGAAAAAGAGATGCTGGTTTTGTCAAACAGTAGTGAGGATGCAGGTCAATTAGAATTCTCCTACACTGGTGATTAGAACTCAATATGGCACCACCACTTGGGAAAACCGCTGGGCTGTATCGTATACAGTTACACATACTCTTATCATGTTATCCAGTAATGTGACTCTTAGGTATTAACTCAGGAGCAATAAAACAGATATCCAACACAAAGAATGCTCATAACAGCATCATTCATAATCATCCTAAACTGGAAACAGCCAAAATGTCCACCAGCTGATGAATGGATACACAAAAAGTGGAGTCTCCATACAGTGGACTATTATTCAACCATAAACAAGAACAAACTACTGATACTCACAACAGCATGGGTGAACCTCAAAAGTCTTATGGAAAGTGGAAGAAACAGGGAACAAAAGGCTACAGACTGAATAAGTTCCTTTCTATGACATTCTGAAAGAGGTGAAACTATAGAGAAAGAAATCAGATCAATGACTGTCAGGGTCCTAGAGCCCAAGATGGACAAAGAAGCAAGCACAGAGGAACTTTGGGAGGGGATGGCAGTTTTCTACATCTTGATTGCAGTGGTTGCTGCTGCTGCTAAGTCGCTTCAGTCGTGTCTGACTCTGTGCAACCCCATAGACAGAAGCCCACCAGGCTCCCCCATCCCTGGGATTCTCCAGGCAAGAACACTGGAGTGGGTTGCCATTTCCTTCTCCAATGCATGAAAGTGAAATGTGAAAGTGAAGTTGCTCAGTCGTGCCCGACCCTTATCGACCCCATGGATAAGAGCCCACCAGGCTCCTCTGTCCATGGGATTTCCCAGGCAAGAACACTGGAGTGGGTTGCCATTGCCTTCTCCGATTGCAGTGGTTACATGATCATAAATATTTGTTAGAATTCATCAAACTCATCAATGAACTTATGGATGAAAAGATGTATTTTACTGGATATAAATTAAATCTCAATAAATCTGACTTTAAAAAAATAAACCAAATGAATCCCAAAGTGCTTATTCTGTCTACTAGACCCTTTTCCAAGACTAATTCTTCGAACCCTCCTAGGAACCTTTCCAGGTGGCTCAGCGGTAAAGAATCTGCCTGTCAATGCAGGAGACTGGGGTTCGATCCTTGGGTCAGGAAGATCCCCTAGAGAAGGAAATGACAACCCACTCCAGTATTCTTGCCTGGGAAATCCCATGGACAGAGGAGCCTGGCAAGCTATAGTCCATGGGGTCACAAAGAGTCAGATATGACTTAGTGACTAAACAACAACAAGAAGAACTTTACAGGGCATGTAACTAGCATTACCACCATCTTACAGATGCAGAAAATGAGACACGGAGAGATTGAGTAACCTGGCCACCATCCCCCAGCAAGTTAATGGCAGGCCTGGAACTCAGTTTCAACAAGTACTGACTCAAGCTCACGCTCTTAACCACTGTGCCATCTTTGTAAATGGGGGGCAAGGCCACGTGCACAGGGGAGGCTGGGGGGGGGGGCGGGTGGGGAGAAATGAGCGCAAAGGGGATACAGCCTTGTTCCAGCCCCAGAGGTGATTTCCCCACCACTGCTGCTCCAATTCTTCTGACTCATTCCTCAATGCCAACCAACTCCCTCTGGGCCCCTAACCAGAAAGTCAGCACGATTCTGCGAGAAAAGAAGACTGCGTCCTACAAGCGCTCGGTGGATTTCCCTGACATCTTGTCAGCACTCAGAACACCCATGACAGCTTCTCCTGAAATATTTCCCAAGTGAGCGCTCTGGCTGCCCCGGCCAGTGGGGCCTCTGACAGTCCCCCTTTCACCTGGTGTAAATGCCTCTTGACAAGGTTCCCAAGGCTCAGATCCGACCTCACTCCACCCTGTGAGATCAAACGCAGAAAGTGCATCATATGATGCTGTCGAAAGCCCATTTCTCCTCCTCTTACCAATGTGAGTTGGAAGGTGGTGAAGATGCTCTCCCAGGTGTTGTGTCTACTTGGCAGGCCAGGAGCAGAGGGTGTTTTTCCAAACAGCAGGAAAAAGTCAGCGGGGGCTGCCAACCCAAGCCCTGGGACTGATGCATGGGAGCAAGGACTATAGGGCCCCGTCTGGCTTCCAACTCTGGAGCTTCATGAAGGATCACAAATATCTGTGCTGAAATATTTTTCTCCCTGCTCAGCTAGAAAGATTTGCCAGACTCCACACCAAGTCTTTTCCAAGTAAGCGGCTGGAACCCAGTGTCCAGGGACCCTAGAATAACAAAAATGAGAACAACTGCTTAAACAAGGAAAAGTCTGAACAACTTGGCAAGATCTTTTTTGACTCTGCCCTAGGGTTTGTTGACAGTCAGTTAAAGTGGGATTTAAGCCCAGCGGTATGGAGAAGTTGGGAATCTTAACACCCTCCTGGACTTCGTTCTCAAACTTTATCATTCCTCTGTTTCTACTATTTTCTTAGTCACATGGCAAACGAGTTTCATGTTGAGGGCCACATCTGAGTGGTTGGTTCTGACAATTTTTATGTTAAGAAGGATTCTGGGGACTTCCCTGGCAGTCCAGTGGTTAAGAATTCACCTTGTAATGCAGGGACACAGGTTGATCCCTGGTCCAGGGAGATTCCACGTGCTGCTGGGCAACTAAGCCCAGGCGTCACAACTGCTTAGCCTGCACACTCTGGAGCTCACATGCCACAACTAAAGAGAAGCCCACAATCTGCAACTAAGATCCGACACAGCCAAGTAAACAAATAATTTAAAAAAGCAAAAAGAAAGAAAGATTCTGGGCTAAGCATGGACTCAGTGAAAACTATTAGTGATGTCTGCCATGGGTGAGGCAAGGAGGAACACAGAAGGCATGCCACATATTTTCCATCCCTGTTTTATACAAAAAGGATATAGCAATAGAAGGAAGACTCCAGGAAAAGAAAATGTCAAACATGAATGCAATCTGATTCGCTGAAAACCACCAGATATCTTTTAGAAACTGCACAGGAGAGCCATAGCTGCAGCCGCTATCTCTAGCCCAACCCCAGAGAATTCAGAAAACACTGGTGGTAGAAGTCGCTCATCATGTCTGACTCTTTGAGGCTGCATGGACTGTGGCCCCATGGACTGTGGCCCATCAGGTTCCTCTGTCCATGGAATTCTCCAGGCAAGAATACTGGAGCAGGTCGCTATTT
Organism: Odocoileus virginianus; assembly: GCF_023699985.2. Classification (NCBI taxonomy): domain Eukaryota; kingdom Metazoa; phylum Chordata; class Mammalia; order Artiodactyla; family Cervidae; genus Odocoileus; species Odocoileus virginianus. The sequence goes on along the minus strand of NC_069685.1, from coordinate 55,345,356 downwards.
CCTCCTCTAGGGGATCTTCCTGACCCAGCGATCAAACCCAGGTCTCCCGCACTGCAGGCAGATTCTTTCCCGTCTGCACTACCAGGGAAGCCTGTCAAAAAACACTAGACATCTGCAAAGCATACAGTTTTCTTCTGAGAAAGACACAGTTTCTTCTGCATAAAGATGTCACGATTGTGCTCTGTGGTGCTCTACTGTCCTGGCCACCATGGACTCGTGGAAGGCACCAGTTCTTGTAGATAAAATTTTATAGAAACACATCATTTTGTTGATGTAGTGTTTCTGAATGCTTCTTTACTCCAGCGATGGAGTAGAATAGTTGTGACGGAGGCTGCATGGCCTACAGAGTCTAAGATATTTATTATCTGGTCCTTTACAGAAAGTTTACTGGCCCCTGGATTAAACAATTGCCATCCAAGCCAAAAGCAATTGAGGGAAGTCTGTTCCTAATAGGAGTCAAGCATTTCTAAGTTGTCTTGGGAGACAGTCTATCCTATAAAGGCGTGCCATATTGGCTGATGACAGTTAACCCAATTGGATTCTCTCTCTCTGTCTCCCTCTCTGTCTCTGTCACACACACACACACACACACACACACACACACAATATGAATGAAAGATGCAGAATTTACTGGAACTATTGTTAGATCCAGAGTGGAAATGGAAATGAATCATTGGTCCAATTATCTAGGAGGCTTGCTCCCTATCCTTGTCTTAAAATTATTGAGATACAAGTGTGTGTATGGCTACTAAATCCTCTGTGCTTTCACATGTCCTTGCATGTCTTTAAAACAAATTCTCATCACCTAAGGGCCAGAGGGTCATGAGATTTCATCTCATACCACCCCTGTTAACACCTCCCCAGTTCATTGTCTTAAGAAACTGGACAATGAAAGAAAGAGTAGCAGTGATAGATTGGTGATGTCTGCCGGGGCAATGGAAGGAGAGATAATAATGTGTGCTATGTATTCAACAGCTTGGGCTTCAGTTAATTGGATGTGTTCCTTCTTTGCAACCAATATATCCACCTTCTCACCACCTTCTCCCATCTCCTTTGGAAGGTAGAGCCTGTAAACTATCATTCTGCTCTTGATTATACACTTATGTGCAATTCTCTTCTAGTCGTTTCATACGCCATGTTGATTTCCTCCACCAAATGACAAACAACTCAAAACTATGCCATTGTTCTTATTTTTAAGAACACTCTTACCAGCAGGTACCCTAGTAGGCATGTCCAACTCACTTCATGGCTCCTGGAGCTTCTCATTTGAGCACTGGGGCCCCACCCTTCCACTCAGAAGTTTGATTCTTCATGTATTCCTATCAACTTGGAGGAAGAACTTCCTCCTTCTAGCTGTTCTAAAATGTTTCCTTTAATTCTTCAATCCTCTCTTCTTGCTCAGCCCACTGTGGAGAGGCAAGGGAACATCTCTGCCCTGGCTGGCTTGGCCAGGGCCCATATGACTGCAGAGTTCCTGTTTTTTCAGGGCCAAATGACCATCCACAAGAAGCTGAAATTACACTTTGTTTCCAAGTTCTAATCCCGACCTGTGTTTGCTTCCTTTCTGGCCTCTAAGTTTACCTCACCATCCAGCCCTGCCCCCACCCTCTCTATGACCCTTCTTTCTAAAACAGTGGTCCCCAACCTTTTTAGCACCAGGGACTGGTTTCATGGAAGACAGTTTTTCTATGGACCAGGGTTTGGGGGGATGGTTTCAGGATGATTCAAGCACACTACATTTATTGCGCACTTTATTTCTATTGTTACTACATCAGCTCCACCTCAGATCATCAGGCATTAGATTCTGGAGGCTGGGGACCCCTACACTAAAAACACAACTTGCAGGGGATCCCGTACAATAAAAGTGTTCATTACTTAAACTAGTCTCTGGGTCCCACTTTGGTTCAAATAGAACCCCACTGCTGTTGGGAGTGGTGAAGGGGCAGCTGGGTTGGAGACACTGGTATGCAACTCACCCAAGTCCCTCACCAAGCATTCTTTCTCCCCCACTCCCCCCCACCAAGGCCAGCCCCGTCCCTGTTATAGCTCTGCTCCTAGCATCATCCTCAGAGAGAGACACCTGGATCAACTCAGGTAAGAAGGAGCCACCTTATGGAAAGGTAAGGACTCCGCTGACCAAACCATGCACACACCCATTTCTACTTCTTCAACCCACAGGCTGATCAGCTTCCCCTCCTGTCATCACAGTGGACTGGATCCCACACTCTCTCATTCAACTTCCAGCCCATTGTAAGGATGGACTGTCAAGCACATGGGCCCTTGGGATTACCAAAGCCTATCCTTGTCGCCCTCCTCTTGGAGACAGGGCGTGATTACTGCATCACCTGCCTCCCCAGACCCACTCCTCTTCCTCCCACCCCACTTCCTGCTCATCTCTCCATTCTGACCTTGGTCACATTCTCTTTTCCTGGGGGCTGAGCCCCTAGGGGCTTCATATCATCCTTTAGGCTTGTGGCTGGATTCCAGGCTTAGAGAGTTTGTCCAGTGTAAACAAGAGATCCCACCAGTGCCAACAGCTAATGGGAACCATTGTACTGTCTTTCGAAAAGCAGGGGGTCAGCACCTCCAATTGGGGGTTACGAGGCTGCCTTCACTTGTTTCCCACAGTTCCTCCTACTGTGCTGGGTGTCCCAAAGACAGCTGATGCCTTACCCAGTCTCCACATAGAAACGAAGAAACACAGGGAGGCATGAGAACAGGAAATTGGAGATAAAGACAGAGCTGGGGAGGAGATGGGAGAAGAGGAGGAAAGAGACCTTTAAGAACTGCCCTGCTATGTATAAAATAGACAACTGATGAGACCCTCCTGTGTAGCAGAGGGCACATTACTCAGCGCTGGGCAGTGAGCTAAACGGGAAGGAAAGCTAAAAAAGAAGGGATATATGTATACGTGTGACTGATTCACTTTGCTGTGTGGCAGGGAACTAACAACATGGTAAAGCAACTATACTCCAATAAAAATTAAAGAAAAAAGAACACAGAAAAACTCCATGTGTTTGCTGGTTCAATTCCAGGCTTTGAAATGTAAAGACCTGCCTGTTCCTTCTTCTTTTTTTATATATAGCTTCATAGCCTACAATGTCGTTAACAAGCTGAGCAGACATCAATTTCAAGGTTACATTTCGATTTGGTTATTGGTGCTAGTGACATTAACGATGCCCTCAATAGTGAAATCCACAAATAATCCCACAACCTTCCAATTGCCTTGTCTTGGTCCCTCCTCTGAAAACTAGGATCTTTCTGCAACATAACCAGAAACTGTCCTTTCACCTCCTCTTAATGACTCTGCCCAATCTTCTCACATAGAGACCTATGCCCAAGCAAGAAGGCATATATCTTGTTAGTAGATTATGCTCCATCCCCACCCACTCCCCAAGGAATTCTTGCCTATGTGGTGCATGCCTGGGCCATTCTTACAAGGATAGATTGAAGGATAAGGCTTCCCCAGTGGCTCAGTGGTAAAGAATCTGCCTGCAATGCAGGAGCTGCAAGAGATGTGGGTTCAATCCCTGGGTCAGGAAGATCCCCTGGAGAAGGGCATCATTCCCATTCCAATATTCTTGCCTGGAGAATCCCATGGACAGAGGAGCCTGGCAGGCTACAGTCCATAGGGTCGCAAAGAGTCAGACACAACTCAAGCGACTTACAAGCATGCACAGATGGATGGATACCCAATATTTGCAGTGTTACAGTGCTATCTTTCTCATCCTACCAGTCAAGGAAGCCATAGGGTGGATAGAGAATGGACCAGATTATAAATCAGCAAGATTGAGTTCTAGTTCCCCTGGCTCTTCCAGCTGTTTCTTGTGTAACCTGGACCAAGTCTCATCCTCTCTTATGCCTCAGTTTTCCCATCTGTAGAATGGAGGAAATAATGCCTATCTCACAGGACTGGGGTGAGAATTCAATGTGAGGGTCCATAGAGTACTTAATCAACAGTGACTGGCTCCTGATGAGGGCTCAGAGGCTGGCTAGCCATCACCATCTTCAGCGTTATTATTATTGATCAATATTGTCAACTTCAAGAACCCTTCTCTCCACCGGAGCCCCCTCATCCTCAAACGCTCTAGCTATTAGAGAAGAACCCAGAACTGTCTCCAGAAAGGACCCCTCCCCACTCCTTTTGCCTCCTCCTCCGCTGTCTGTTGGGGGTTTGCTGACAAGCCACAAGGCCCAGAGAGAAAGGGCAGCTTTGAGTGGGGCTGGAGACAGGCGGCCGGCAGAGGCGGCCAGTTTTTTGCCCACAAACAAAAGTTGCCTTTCATCCGATCCACCGCTCCCGAAGAGGACTCAACTTCCTCCTTGCCCGGGGAAGTTGTGCATGAAAGCCGACAACAGAGGCGAGAAAACCGCCAGCGCTCTCAGCGCGCGATAAAACCATTACAATCAATTTAGGCAGCTCGCAGGCGCGCAGACAGACTCGGTGTCGACTGGATTCTGTTACAGGGAGCAGAGGGGTGAGGGAGGCTGGGGAGTGGGGCTGGGGCAGGTGGGCGGCGGGAAGGGGGGGAGCCCTTCTGGGAGGCTGGAGCATTTGGCCTTCCTCGGATGGGCCCCCATTAAGGCTGCAGGCTGGCGCCACTGCTGCGGGGGCTCGCTACCCGCTGAAACTGTCATCCACCGGTCTCTCCCCGAGGAAGGGAAGATGGGTGCGGGGGGTGGGGGTGGGGGGCAACCAGCGTTAGCTTAACTCCTGTGGTCTCGCAGACTAATTGCTCACGGTGGAAACACGCCTCAAAGTGCTTTGGCCTCGTCAGTAAGAGGGGATGAGATGCCTCCCAGGCCGCAGAGCATTGATCTGTTTCCTCCCCACCCCCCTCCTTCTGGCGGCGCTCCCTGACATTCCCCCCCACACCACCCCACCCCACCCGGGTGTTGCTCCGGCTTCTGCTCCTTGTGACTCTTCTTCCTTTTTTTTTCTTAAGTGTTTTCAAAGCGTGTGTTTAGCAGGAGTGGTGCCTAAGTGCTAATTGTTACACCACAGATTGATCGGCGACGAGATGGCTTGCCAAGTTCCTCCTGGGGGAGGGGGCAGGGGAGGAGGGAGGAAGGACGGGGAGGGGCAGGGGGAAGGGGAGGAGGGGAAGGGAGGAGGGGGCCGCGCGGGGAGCATTTGTGGGAGGGGGGAGGCAGGCGGAGGAGAAGGGAATCCTTGGATGCTTCTGAGTTTCCTCTCCAGCTGTGTCTTTCTGGGTTGGAAAGGATGCCCACTGTTGGGAGGTGGCAGCTGGGCTACCTCTATTGATATTATTATTTTGGGTTTTGGAAGAGTGGCAAAGACTTACACACAAGCACTGTCCCTGGCCCAGGCTCAAGCTGATGGAGAGGAGCCAGGGTGTAAGTGGGAGGTCAGACATTCCCTAGCCCTGGGCAGGCAGAGCCTGGCTTATCCATGAGACCGTCTCAGCATCTCTACCCGGGGTCAAGGTAGGGCTCCAGGTTCGCACACTAGAGGACCTTGTACCTGCCCCACTCCCCTTCATCACAGTTACCTCTTTAACTACCTGGCTCTTTTCACTGGCCCGTGTGCCCTTTGATGATCACAACCATGGCTGGGCCAGCAGAACTTAACACAAAACCTGATGCACTGTTCCTACGGCGGGTGGATTTGATGTGTCTGCAAAAACTGGTTAGCTGACAACTTTAGGACTCCGGAAAGTTGCAGACAGTGGGAGGCCCCTTTTGGCTCCCCCAGTTCCTTTAAAAGACAATACAGGGTGCTTCCTCACAAGGTACAGAATCTCAGTCTCAGCAACTAACACCCCCAAACATTCCCACCTGACAGGTGAGCCTGAAGACTCAGAGTGAGCATCTGCTTAAAGTGAGACAGTATAGAATCTATAACTGCAACTGTGAAATCATATCAGGTTGGAAGAACAGCTTTGGACCCATGTCCAAACTTCATCTTCCAGGTAGAAGGGAAGATGGGGATAGGCAATGTAAGTGGTGAGGGCACTCTGAAGTTAGACAGCCTGGATCCCACCATTCACTACCAGACTGGCATTGGCAAGCTTTCCAATGCCTCAGCTTCTTCACCTGTAAAATAGGTGATGACAATGCATGACCTGTAGGGGGTGCTAAGGGCAGAAAAAAAGGACACCTAGTGAAAGGTAAATGCTTCTGTGTTGTTGCTGTCCCTGTTCCGTTGCTCAGTCAAGTCCAACTCTTTGCAACCCTATGGATTGTAGCCTGCCAGGGTCCTCTGCCCATGGGATTCTCCAGGCAAGAATGCTGGAGTGGGTTGCCATGCCCTCCTCCAGGGGATCTTCCTGACCCAGGGATCAAACCCACGTCTCCTGCATTGCAGGTGGATTCTTTTAAGGCTGAGCCACCACGGAATGCAAAAGTAGAAAGTCAAGAGATACCTGGAGTAACAGGCAAATTTGGCCTCGAAGTACAAAATGAAGCAGGGCAAAGGCTAACAGAATTTTGCCAAGAGAACACACTGGTCATAGCAAACACCCTCTTCCAACAACACAAGAGAAGACTCTTACACATGGACCTCACCAGATGGTCAACACCGAAATCAGATTGATTATATTCTGTGCAGCCAAAGACGGAGAAGCTCTATACAGTCAGCAAAAACAAGACCAGGAGCTGACTGTGGCTCAGATCATGAACTCCTTATGGCCAAATTCAGAATTAAATGGAAGAAAGTAGGGAAAACCACTAGACCATTCAGGTATGACCTAAATCAAATCCCTAACAATTACACATTGGAAGTGAGAAATAGATTTAAGGGACTAGATCTGATAGAGAGAGTGCCCAATGAACTATGAACGGAGGTTTGTGACACTGTACAGGAGACAGGGAGGAAGATCATCCCCAAGAAAAAGAAATGCAAAAAAGCAAAAAGGCTGTCTGAAGAGGTCTTACAAATAGCTGAAAAAAAGAAGAGACGCTAAAGGCAAAGGAGAAAAGGAAAGATATACCCATTTGCATGCAGAGTTCCAAAGAATAGCAAGGAGAGATAAGAAAGCCTTCTTCAGTGATCAACCCAAAGAGAGAGGAAAACAATAGAATGGGAAAGACTAGAAATCTCTTCAAGAAAATGAGAGATACCAAGGGAACATTTCATGCAAAGATAGGCACAATTAAGGACAGAAATGGTATGCACCTAGCAGAAGCAGAAGATATTAAGAACAGGTGGCAAGAATACACCGAAGAACTATACAAAAAAGATCTTCGTGACCCAGATAACCACAACGGTGTGATCACTCACCTAGAGCCAGACATCCTGGAATGCAAAGTCAAGCGGGCCTTAGGAAGCATCACTACAAACAAAGCTAGTAAAGGTGATGGAATTCCAGTTGAGCTATTTCAAATCCTAAAAGATGATGCTGTGAAAGTGCTGCACTCAATATGCCAGCAAATTTGGAAAACTCAGCAGTGGCCACAGGACTGGAAAAGGTCAGTTTTCATTCCAATCCCTAAGAAAGGCTATGCTGAAGAATGTTCAAATTACCACACAATTGCACTCATCTCACACACTAGCAAAGGAATGCTCAAAATTCTCCCAAGCCACACTTCAACAGTATGTGAACCATGAACTTCTGGATATTCAAAGTGGATTTAGAAAAGGCAGAGGAACCAGAGATCAAATTGCCTACATCCACTGGATCATCGAAAAAGCAAGAGAGTTCCAGAAAAAGCATCTACTTCTGCTTTATTGACTATGCCAAAGACTTTGACTGTGTGGATAACAACAAACTGTGGAAAATTCCTCAAGAGATGGGAATACCAGACCATCTGACCTGTCTCCTGAGAAATCTTTATGCAGGTCAAGAAACAACAGTTAGAACTGGACATGGAACAACAGACTGGTTCCAAATCAGGAAAGGAGTACGTCAAGGTTGTATATTGTCACCCTGCTTATTTAGCTTATATGCAGAGTACATCATGCAAAATGCCATGCTGGATGAAGCATAAGCAGGAATCAAGATTGCCAGGAGAAATATCAATAACCTCAGATATGCAGATGATACCACCCTTATGGCAGAAAGTGAAGAAGAACTAAAGAGCCTCTTGATGAAAGTGAAAGAGGAGAGTAAAAAGGCTGGCTTAAAATTCAACATTCAGAAAGCTGAGATCATGGCATCTGGTCCCATCACTTCATGGCACATAGATGGGGAAACAATGGAAATAGGGAAAGACTTTATTCTTTGGACTCCAAAATCACTCCAGATGGTGACTGCAACCATGAAATTAAAAGACACTTGCTCCTTGGAAGAAAAGCTATGACCAACCTAGACAGCATATTAAAAAGCAGAGACATTATTTTGCCAACATATGTCCATCTAGTCAAAGCTATGGTTTTTCCAGCAGTCGTGTATGGATATGAGAATTGGACTATAAAGAAAGCTGAGCGCTGAAGAATTGATGCTTTGAATTGTTGGAAAAGACTCTTGAGAGTCCCTTGGACTGCAAGGAGATTGACTAGGAGAATCAGTCCATCCTAAAGGAAATCAATCCTGAATATTCATTGGAAGGACTGATGCTGAAGCTGAAACTCCAATCCTTTGGCCACCTGATGTGAAGAACTGACTCACTGGGAAAGACCCTGATGCTGGGAAAGATTGAAGGCAGGAGGAGAAGGGGACGACAGAGGATGAGATGGTTGGATGGCATCACTGACTCTATGGACATGAGTTTGAGCAAGCTCTGGGAGTTGGTGATGGACAGAGAAAACTGGCATGCTCCAGTCCATGGGATCACAAAGATCTGGACACGATTGAGTGACTGAACTGTCACCATGAAGCCCAAATGCTCCTTATGCAGTGGCTATTACAATCACTGCAAGGTCAGTTTCTTTCTTTGTTCTGGAATATTCAGCGTCATATATTCTTGCTACTCAGCATATGGAGCAGCAGCCTGGGCTCAGCTGGGAGCTTCTGAGAAAGGGAGAGCCTGGGACACTGCCCCAGATCTACTGAACCAGCTCTGCATGTTCCCTTGGCCCCCAGGAGGCACGGCTGCACTGCAGTTTGAAAAGCCCTGGCTGTGCCACTCCAAAGCCCCTCCCTCTCGACTTTGAATTTAATAGATGCACAGCTCATGCCTGCTCCTCTTGGTGAGGACGTGAGTCTCTGCTTGGTCTTCTACTCTTTGGCCAACCAGGAGCTGAGGCCCCGTTTGGGGTTTTGCCACTCTTTCTTGGGGCAGGCATCCTCTAGGTTATGCTCGCTCCCTGGGAAATCAAACTCTGGACAGTTCTACCCTGCAAATAACCACCTTGCTCAGAGTTCAACTGTAGCCTTGACTGGTGGATGAAGTATCTCGGGAAGCAGGAGGATAAGATGGTTCAGGATGTCCATGCTGGGGCCAGCCCTTTGCACAAGTGCTGAGAACAGTTCATGAGACATAGTTACTTTAATACACACCCATCCCTCTTTCTGCTCTGAATGCTTCTATCACTGACTGCCTCCTTTGCATCATTCAAATTTGACCCAGATGTCACCTTCACAGGGGCATTTCCTCCCTGACCCCTTAAGCATCCACCCCTTCTCTCTCTCATTACCCTGTTTTTTTCTTCTTCAGCACTTACACATACTGAAAATGCTCATTCACTATATCTTCCTTATCTACATCTACCTATCCACCAAATAGAACTAAGCCCTTTGAGGTCAGCAGGTCTGTTCTCATCACCACTGTACCCATAATGCCTGGAACAGGACATAGTAGGTGCTTCAAGGAGATCAAACCAGTTGATCCTAAAGGTAATCAACCCTGAATATTCATTGGAAGGACTGATGCTGAAGCAGAAACTCCAATACTTTGGTCACCTGATGCGAAGAGCTGACTCACTGGAAAAGACCCTGATGCTGGGAAAGATTGAGGGCAGGAGGAGAAGTAGTCAACAGAGGATGAGATGGTTGGATGGTCTCATCGACCATGGACATGAGTTTTAGCAAACTCAGGGAGATAGTGAAGGACAGGGAAGCCTGGTGTGCTGCAATCCATGGGGTCAAACACAACCGAACGGCTGAACAATAAGGTGCTTCAAAAATTAATGCACACTAATAAAAATAAATGGAAAAAAAAAATTAATGCACTGCCTCAAGTTTCCTGATCTATAAAATGAGGATAAAATAGCGCCTCATCCAGAGGTGTTTGTGAGGTGGTCATGGAAATATCTTCAATCAAGTACTGATGTCTGATTAATACTAAATAAGTAACAATGATTAACTAGAACAGTAGCAGTGTCATTATCTATTTATTTGGCTTTGCTGGATCTCCATCGTGTCTCGCAGGCTTTCTCTGGTTGTGGGGAATAAGGGGTTTCTCTGGCTGTGCTGTGGGGCTTAGTTGCCCCACAGCATGTGGGATCTTAATTCCCCAGCCAGGGATCGATCCTGCGTCCCTTGCATTGGCAGGTGGATTCTTAACCACTGGACCACCGGGGAAGTCCCTGGTATAATTTAATACCAAAAACAAAATCAAAGAGATCTTCATTCACCTCTACTCTTAAAAATAAATGCTACTACTATTACTACTACAAACCACTACTACTATGAATAATGATCTAAAAAGATAGCCACAAACATGGAAGCCTATTGCCATCTCAAACTGGTGTTTTGGTTTGTGCGTGAGCTTGTTTGGAGACCTAAGTTAAAATACACAGGGGTTTGAATAGCAGAACCTAGCAGTTAGTAAGTCACTGATGAATGAACAAATGAGTAATATTTTCTTTTTTTTTTCTTTTTTCTTTTTTCTTTATTTTTTTTATGAGTAATATTTTCTAACTGCCTGTCCTGGGGCAAATACTATACCTGTGTGATCCTCAATTTCTTCATCATGAAATGCTGGGTAATAATAGCTATTTCATGAAGCATGGTGAGGATAGAGATACAATGCATGCAAAAGCAGCTGGCTGGGCTATAGCAACCCCTGACAAATGTTGCCTTTTCTGATTTCATTCTTTCTCCAGCTTCTGTCATTGAGCCATACTTAAAAGTATTTGCCTCATTTTACAGGCAAGGAAATGATGCTCAGAGAAGTGTGAGAGTGTCCAAGTCCCCCGTCCCTTCAGCCTCTTTCTCTCTCTCTCATAAACACACTCTTATCTATCAGGGAAGCAAGGATAAAAATCCAACAGTTTCTGCTTCCAGATCATGCCCACAAGAGACAGCATCAAGATTCCACCCCAGTTCCATCCCTCAGCTCTGACATTTGGTAAACCTATCTCCAGCAATGTTAGTGAGCCCTAGGGGGAATCTCTGAAGTCATTTTAAGACCTATAAACAAATTGTGAAAAAAAGACCTATAAAAAAATTGCTAATCACCTTCCTTCTTCAACGCAGTCTAAGGATTCCTGCAGGGTTGGTTGTCTTAGATCTTTGTTTTACAAACTATTCCTTCAGCTTTAATGCTATACGTCTGTAGCCTCTCATATGGAGATACTGATAAGGATGATGTTTGTGATGATAATTATGATGAGGATAAGGAGAAGGGGAAGGATGGTGATGTTGATGATGAAGACAATAGCTAGTATTTTTGAGTGGTCCCTTTATGGGTTCTCTACCTAACATTCTAAAGCTGTGTTTTCCTCTTTAACTCTCAGAGTAACCTCATGACTTAGGTATTTCCTTCTTGCAAGTGAGGGAGCAGAGTCTCCAAGAAAGAAAGCTGTTGCGTGGGGTCAGGCAGTCAGTGCCTGGTCAGGCCTGGACATGAAGCCAGATCTGTTTAACCTCCAAGTTGAAATGGTGACCTCCGATCGTGTCCAGTAGAAGCCTTGGAAAAATCTCTGGGAATCCTTGGGCTCTGGGGGACTCCATTTGAAATGCACTAGTCTCCATCTCTTCTAAATCCAAGCATCTGTCATTTTTAATTGCTGGATGTTCGAACTCTATAATCCCCTCTGCTGCACACTGTAAAAATTTGAAAGATGAAAGAAAGAACTGATTAAGAAAGAGACCAGAACACAAGCCCGGTTAGTATCTTTTCTCCAACAGCCCCTTGGCCACCATTTGCCAGGTAAGTAGACTTCTACTGCAGGAAGGGTATATTTTGATGATAATTCCTGGGTTCAGACCTGAGCTCCACTACTCCAATTGCTGTGTGACCTTGGGCAAGTACCCTGATGTCTCTGAGCCTCACCTTCCTCATCTGATAAAGATAATAATAGTACTAACTCCATAGAGTTGTTACTGGATTAAATGAAATCCTCCATTTAACTATTACCACACTGCCTGGTTTATGATAAGACCTCCACAAAATCTGGATGTGTAGCTATACAAGGGCTTTCAAAAATTGTGCTTAGCAGCTGAACACTCTTTTTCTTAAACACTTTAAAGTCAGTCTTAAACAGAGACAAATATTACAGATAAGATGAAGAGCTGCTCTATTTAAAGTGGCAGCCCCTCCATCAGAAATCCCTTTGGCATAAGCATAGAGTCTTTGGAAGTCAGTTTCAAAACCACTGAGCTACCCAACAATTGAGTACCCAACTACATGTATCCTATCCTCAAGGTCAAAGCCCCTTACTTCCTCCCCACCTGCACCAAGAGAGGACTCAAAGGAAGAATCTTATGGCTCCAAAATAATGTTGTTGTTGCTTTTACTTCTTCCTTCTATTTCAAGAGCTATCAAATAAGAATTTTTTGATAAGGGATGATTTAGGCCAGTATTACTTACTATACAACCATTCTGAATGGATGGGGCATGGATGGATGGATGGCTAGGTGGATGGATGGATGAATGGAAGGCTGGATGATGGATGAACAGATGGATGGGTGGATGGATGGATGGGTAGATGAAACATGGCTCAAGAGAGAGATAAGTACTAAGAGGTAACCTGTCCACACAAGCAATGATGATGCATAAACTTTCTGTCTAGAGAGGGATTAAGGGACGGGAGAGAAAGTAATGGCCACCAGGCTCCACGGCAGGTGATTATCTCACATTACCTTGTTTAATCCTCACCTCTGCCCTCAGAGGAAGAACTTGTCTCCCCTTTCTGCAGAGGAGGAAAGAGAAGATTACAGAATTTCAGCAACCTGCCCAAGCTATGAAGCGGCAGGCCCAGGTCCTTGTCATCAAGTCACCATGCTTTCTGCATAGAGGTTTTCCCCCTATAGTGGATTTCCCAGAAATGTCATAGAAAGTTATTCAAAGAAACTCAGCTAATAGAAGAAAAGGAACAAAAGAGAGGAAAAAAAAGAGACAAGTCTTAAGGATATGGAAAGACTAACATCTGTTGGGCACCCACTGTATATATACCAGACCCTGGATTTTACATGCATTTTCAGTTTAACTCTCACCAATAACCCATAAAGTCATGATTATTAACTTTATTTTTGGTGATGAAGAAACAGAGACCCAGAGAGGTTAATAAGGAACTCTCCCAGTATCACATCCTCATTTGTCCAGGTCAAGAGCTTCTATGTGAAACAGATCAGAAGTCTAATTCCACAAGACAGAATTTTCAGAAATGAAGAAGAGGATCAAGAGAGAAAAAAAGGAAAGAATATATGCAGATACCCAAATAAGGGGGACAAGAAGGAAAAGCCAGTTGAGGACTGGAAAGAGGAAAGGAGAGGAAACACACTGGAAACAAAAAGGGGGGAAAAGGGGGAAGGATGAGGAAGGGAAAACAAAGGGCCGCTTTCTGGATCTGCTCCTGTCCAGAGAAACCGCAGCACAAATTGCAGTGGACGGTTCCCCCTCTCACAAAGTGGCTTTTAGCTCCCACGCCTCCCCTCCCAGGGCCAGGCGAGAGACGACTGGCGTCGGCTGCAACGTGTCTGAGGGCGCTGGCAGGAAGATCCCAAGGAAAGCTCAGTGTCTGGGGTCATCCGATTAAAGGAGGCAGTGAGGCTGCAAATGGAGGATGCGGGGAAAGCGGGGAGAAGGAGGGGCAGAGAAGGGGGGTGGCTGACCCCCATGACCTCCTGCCTGCTCTAACCTGATATAACAAATAGTCCTGGAAAACAAAATAGTATTAACCCTTCCAGCCAGGTCAACCCCTTCTGCATTTGCCTGGGACTGGGGGACTCCGTCTCTCAGAGGGTTTAACTCTTACTTGGGACCCTCTGATCGATCGCCACTTGACAGTCCTGTTCTCAAATGCATCTGGATTCAACAGATGAGATGCCCATGGGAGGGGCAGAGAGGCCATGGCATACGGTCAGGCAGACATAAAGGGCCTGCTGCCCGTCAAAAACTGCACAGGAGCTCCTAGAGGAAAAAATGGTCTCCAGATTCTTTATCAAGTCTGTTGTATTCTGACTGGATTCTATTAAAACAGTCGTATTTCCTATTTCCCCTCCCCCACCCCCAAATTAGATTACTATAAAGCCTCGGTACACAGAGCCTGGTGGTCCAGAAGCCGGCCTTCTCAGCATTACCTGGTGACTTGTTAGAAATGTGGACTTTGGCACTTTCATGGTGGTCCAGTGGTTAAGACTCCATGCTCCCAATGCAGGGGGGCACCAGTTCAACTTCTGGTCGTGGAAGTAAGATCCTGCATGCTGCAGGGCGTGGCCAAAATAAATGAATAAAATAAAGACATTAAAAAATAAAGAAACGCAGAATGTTAGATCTCACCCTAGACCTGTTAAATCAGAATGTGTGTTTTAACAAGACGCCTCCAGATAAGTGCTGTGCATGTCACAGTTTCAGGAGCCGCCACTCAGCTTAAGAAATGATTTTCCACAAAAGAAAATTTGTAACTATATATGGTGATGGGTGTTACTTTAGATAGTATAGTGATCATTTTGCAGTATACACAAATATCAAATCATTCAGTGGCAAAGATCTCATATTTGATTGGTCAATTATACCTCCATAAAATTGGAGGTCAATTATACCTCCAATTATACCTCTATTGGTCAATTATACCTCTATTGGTCAATTATACCTCCATAAAAAAGAAAGAAAAGAATTTTCCTGTTTAAAACATCTGTCTTAAGCAGAAACAGAAGGTACATGCACTTCAGACACAACAGTAACATTTTTTTAAATTTATTTGGTTTTTTATTGCAGAATAATTGCTTTACAGAATTTTGCTGTTTTCTGTCAAACCTCAACATGAATCAGCCATAGGTGTACATACATCTCCTCCCTTTTGAAGCTCCCTCCCATCTTCCTCCCCACCCCTCTAGGTTGATACAGAGCCCCTGTTTGAGTTTCCTGAGCCATGCAGCAAATTCCCCTTGGCTATCCATTTTACATATGATGATGTAAGTTTCCATGCTACTCTTTACATCCATCTCACCCTCTCCTCCCCTCTCCCCATGTCCATAAGTCTATTCTCTATGTCTGTTTCTCCACTGTTGCCCTGTAAATGACAGTTAACATTTTAACCTAGTCAAATCATCAGGACTTTGATATTTCTGAGAGAGTCAAAGTAATCATGTTACTTGACCAAGTATTGTTACCAGAGTGTGTTAAATACGGTGGTATCAGGGAGAGTAGTTTTCATCAGTTTAGCCTCAGTTCAGCATCCTTTCCCCTCTTATTGGAGAAAAAAATAAACACCCCTTTTCTCGGGAGCTACTCCTGCCCGCTCAGTCCAAGTGTTTCTGATGGTGCTGCCAGCCCTGGACAGGGCATGGATGGTGACCGAAGCCAGGGTTGCTTGAGGGTCCTCACAGTATGGCAGCCGACTCCCCCGTCCTCCCATCATGGAGCAAATGATCCAAGAGAGGGCAAGACAGAAGCCACAGTGTTCTTTAGGACCCCGTCCTCCCATCATGGAGCAAATGATCCAAGAGAGGGCAAGACAGAAGCCACAGTGTTCTTTAGGACCCCGTCCTCCCATCATGGAGCAAATGATCCAAGAGAGGACAAGACAGAAGCCACAGTGTTCTTCAGGACCCAGCCTCACTCAGTAGCCACAGACATCATGTCCACAACATCCCATGGGTGATGCAGGTCAGCCCGATCGTCTATGGGAGGGAACTACACAAAGGCACACATTCCAACGACGGGGTCTCCAACTGCAGATCATCTTGGAGGCTGGCCACCACAGTTGGTGAATGCAAACACACGAAAACTGTATTTATGACGCCTACTGTCTATGAGACCCACCATGCCATTTTAAAGTTAGGGAAGATGAAAGTCACAGAAGGCAGGCAATTGATTCAAGGTCCATGTTTAGGAGGGTAAGGGCGGAGGCGTGAAATGGCCACCACCTCATACCCCAGCAGTCTTCTCCCATCTTTCTTACTGCTGGGCAGCCAGGATTCCAGGGTGGATCGAGCCACTAAGATTTCAGCTTGGCAAGAACAGGCACCCCAGGCTTGGCTAACCTCCAGACTCCTCACCCCTCCTGCCCTCTTTGTGGATCATTTATTCCAAGAGCCCAGCTATAAATATCCACTTAGTGAAATGCCTTGCTCCGCGGGCACCCTCTCCCCCAACCCCCCGCTGCCTGTACCCGGCTAAGGCAATGCCAGCTTGCAATCAGTCTGCAATCTGAGTCCACTTTGCACACCCAGCATTGACTGGCAGCCCAGGCTAGTCTGTGGGAGCGTGCTGGCAGGCCCCCAAGATTTCTGTTGTAAGTTAATGGCACAGCAATTTTTGTTTAAAACACTAATGAACGTTAAACAGGTGATGTTATCCCCATAACTGACAGGTTTCCTGATTTCTTTACTTTCTTCTTTTCTTCCTCTTTTCCTTCCTCCCTATTTTTTAATGCTTGAACGGTCTTTCCTGATGTTCAGAGTCACCTGGACACAGGGAGACTTCAGAGTCAGAGGACAAGCATACACAAAGGTCACTGGCTCCCATCAGCAACCCAGAGAACTCTCTGGCGAGACTGAGGCTGGACTCCGCCTTCTGCTTTTGTGCCCCCTTGAGAGAGACTTTCCAACTTGAAGATTCAGGAGATTCTGAGAGAGTCCAAGATATAAAATATGGGAGACTTCTGGAATATTTGCTCTCTACACGTGAGACATCATTGGAGAGAAACCCTGGTATCTCTAGCACTGAGTACAGTTTAGAGTCATTTTTCCTTTCTAAGCTCCCTCTGCTCAATATCTAATAAAATCCATTGCTGACTAATAATCATAAAAAAGAATCATGTGTAATTATTGAACAGAGATGATGGAGACCAGACCCTGAGCGAAGCCCTTATGTTCATTATCCCAAGGAGTCTTCACTACCCATTGCAACCAGGAAACTTGGGCTCAGAAAGGGGATATTATTTGCCCAAGGACACAGAGCCAGAGGAGTCTAGAACAGAGATCTGCATGCAGGCAGCTGGCCTCTCAGTCCAAGGCCATTTCCTCCAAAGCATCTTGAGGTAGGGCTGCAGGAGGTCTATGGTGCTTATTTCCATTCATATCCCTCCTCCAAGGATAAGTGAGGGAAAACCCTGTCTGACTGCTGAAGCCAAGAACTGCTCCTCTAGGAAGATAAGTTCATTTCTCTCCAGGCCTGTCTTATTTTTTATTTTTATTTTTTGGTTTCAGCTTTATGGGTGTGAATGTGTGGCATCCAATGTGCCATGGCAGGAAGTTAGGGTGCTTTCTGGAGGAGGCAGGCTTTAAGGGACATTAAAACAAGCCCAGCTGGAGTCTGGGAGGAAAGCCCAGATCTCTGTTTCCCTGCCCTCAGTCCACAGACCGTCTATTCATTCCAGGCTTGAGCAGCACTCACAAAAGTCAGCTTTATGATGAGAGCAGAGGGTCAGAAGACTCAAAAAGCAACAATGGCACCCATGCCCAGGCATGATGGACCTAATCTCTGCCAGGCACTCTACAAGGCACCCCAAAAAATCCTGCAAGGGAAGCTGTATCTTCCTCACTTATGTGTGAGAAAGGGGAGCCTCCAAAAATTCACTCCTCTCTAGATCTGTGTTTTCAAATTCCCACTGAGGGCTGGAAGGGTGCTTAGGCATGGGGAAGGGGGAAATGCCAGGCTACCAGGTCCCCTGTCTAATCTTCAGTCTGAGTGATTCCACTGACCATTATGGCTGAAATTTCAAAATTAGAAAACCCACTTAACCAGACTGTAGAGCAGCATCTGTACTCCAGGGCAGAGAGCAGCTGTCCTGATCAACTGGACTTACTGACACTCATCAAATCAGAAATATTCATTGAGCAACAAGTCACAGATGCCAGACCCTTCCTATATACTGTTTTGTCTTCCAGTGACCCAAAGAGTTGGCAGAGGAAACTGAACCTCAGAGAGATGAAGTTCTCGTTCAAGGTCATAGTTGGCAGTAATAGAGTCAGGTATCTAGATGGTATGTCTATAGGCAGACCATGACTCCCACCCTCCCAAAAAATATATCTGCATCTTCATTCATTTTACTTGTCAAAATGTGAGGTTATATGGCAACAATGACTTTACAGATGCTATTAAATTAAAGACCTTGAGATGGGTAGGTTATCTTGGATTATCCTGATATAATCACAAAGGTCCTTAACAGAGTCAGAGAAGCAGGTGTGAGGATGGGAGCCGAGTCAGAGGGAGATGATAGATACTACACTGCCAGCCTTGAGGCTGGAGCAAGGGGCCACAGGCCAAGGAATGCAGGCAGCTTCTAGAAGTGGGACAGAGATGGAATGGATTTTTCCCTGTTTTTTCCAGAAAAAACACAGCCCTGCCAATACCTTAATGCTAGTCTGATGAAATCTATTTTGGACTTCTCCACAACTAGAATAAACATGTGTCATTTTCAGCCATCAAGTTTGGAGTCATCATTACAACAGCAGTAAGAAACAAACACACCAAGTCACATTCTTAAACCACCCAGCCATGATGCCCCTGCTTTCGTCTTACTGCTGCAGAATCATTTTTTAAGCCTGGAGTACCAATCGTCTTTTTCTTCTTGCTAAAGTGAGGCTCTAGAAGGCATTCTCAATACTATTCATCTGTATTAAAAGGAAGCAAGGTTAAGTGGCCTGAGCCGCCCTGGGTGTTGGAACAGCTGAGTCAGACAGGAAAGAAATCTGCATTTCAATCTAGCCAGCAGAACTGTTTCCACCTACAGTCTCATCATCCAAGAAGCAGACTGTTGTTGTTCAGTCACTAAGTCTTTTCTGACTCTCTGCGACCCCATGGACTGCAGCACTTCTATGGACCAGACTTCTATGTCCTCCACTATCTCCCAGAGTTTGCTCAAATTCATGTCCACTGAGTCAGTGATGTCATCCAACCATCTCATCTTCTGTCGTCCCCTTCTCCTCCCGCCTTCAATATTTCCCAGCATCAGGGTCTTTTCCAATGAGTCAGCTCTTTGCATCAGGTGGCCACACTATCAGAGCTTCAGCATCAGTCCTTCCAGTGAATTTCCAGGGTTGATTTCCTTTAGGATTGACTGATTTGATCTCCTTGTAGTCCACAGGACTCTGAAGAGAGTCTTCTCCAGCACCACAATTTGAAAGCGTCTTCAGTGTTCAGCCTTCTTTATGGTCCAACTCTCACATCTGTACCTGACTACTGGAAAAACCATAGCTTTGACTAGACAGACCTTTGTCAGCAAAGTGATGTCTCTGCTTTTTAATACACTGCCTAGGTTTGTCATAGCTTTTCTTCCAAGGAGCAAGAATCTTTTAATTTCATGGCTACAATCACCATCTGCAGTGATTTTGGAGCCCAAGAAAATAAAATCTGTCACTGCATCCACTTTTCCCCTTTCTATTTGCCAAAAGAAACAGATGGAAGGGAGAATTCCATGGTATCACAGTCATCTCTAGGTCGTCCCAGGGTCCTCACCCACTCCTTTGAGACCCCAGGATGGCAGGCGCCTCGCTACCCCGACGTCTGGGTCCCCCGGCGGAGGGAGCTTGGCGTCAGGCCTTAATGGGGTGATGAGTGGAAGGCGTCAGAAACACTGCATTCAGCTTCTTGGGAGGACTGGGAGGTTTCGTAAGGACAGAGGGGGCCACAGCTGGAGACGGGGAAATAGGTCTTTGGGGGCCTGGTGGAGCCTCTGTGGGCCCCAAGGGGGCTGGGTGGCCAGGCTGCCCCTGGTCCCTGCACCTCTTAAAGCCCATTACAGACGCCTTTGCCTCGGGAGCTGGGCGCAGAGCGTTTTGTCAGCGTAGATCGGCCCAGCCAGATCAATGGCTGGGCTCTGGCAGCCTTCCCCTCGCCTCCGCCTGCCCCTCTTTCCTTAACTAGCTGTGGGCGCCAGACCCACAACAGGTCCTCGGCAGCTGTCAGTCAAGGGCCATGAAATATTCATGTCCTCCTTCAGGGACCAGCCCAGAGCCCTGGTGGGGGCAGGACAGTCCTCACCAACTTGTAAAGGAGGGAAGGAGGGACGGGGGAGGGGGCCGAGGGCAGACACTACAGGAGACAGCAGAAAAGCAGCCAGGGACCCTTGGATGGCGTGACACACATCCCCTGGCATTTAGCACCTGCTATGCACCCAGGGCTGCTGCGCACATTTGCATCCATCCCTGGGTGCTTCCCAGACCTCCGCTGGCTGTAGACCCATCTTCCCAGTATTCAGGTACCGCCCGGGCTATTAGTCATCATTTTTCTCCCTTAATCTCATTTTAAACAATAACTTCTGGGAAGTCTCAATGTTAGTTTTACTTTTTTTTTCTAAAAATTACACTAGTATATATATATGTATCCATACATATATATATATTAGTATAAGTATATTTGCCTAAACTTTTATTACTGTTTTCTTCAGTCACTCAGTTGTGTCTGACTCTTTGTGACCCCATGGACTGCAGCATGCCAGGCTCCCCTGTCCATCACCAACTCCCGGAACCTACCCAAACCCATGTCCATTGAGTCGGTGATGCCATCCAACCATCTTGTCCTCTGTCGTCCTTTTCTCCTCCTGCCTTCAATCTTTCCCAGCATCAGGGTCTTTTCCAATGAGTCAGTTCTTTGCATCAGGTGGCCAAAGTATTGGAGCTTCAGCATCAGTCCTTCCAATGAATATTCAGGGTTGATTTCCTTTAGGATTGACTGGTTGGATCTCCTTGCAGTCCAAGGGACTCTCAAAAGTCTTATCCAGCACCTCAGTTTGAAAGCATCAATTCTTCAGCACTCAGCCTTCTTTATGGTCTAGCTCTCACATTCATTCATGACCACTGGAAAAACCATAGCTTTGACTATATGGACCTTTGTCAGCGAAGTGATGTCTCTGCTTTTTAATACGCTCTCTAGGCTTGTCATAGCTTTTATTACTATATGTAGTAATAAAACTAAAATCATAGATACTGGTGTGGGTTGCCATTTCCTTCTCCAGGGGATCTTCCTGACCCAGGGATTGAACCCATGTCTCCTTCATTGCAGGCAGATTCTTTACCACTGAGCCACCTGGGAAGCCAAAAAAAATATATATGTGTGTGTGAGTACACATGCTTTTAAATCACCTGATACGTCATCCATTCTTGGGAGATTCCTGCAACATACATCTTATTTACTTCTCACATCACTTCAGGGAAGAAGGCATTATGGTCTCCAATTACAAATGGGAAAACTGAGGCTCAGAGAGGTATCATGACTTGACTAGGTCACATAGCAAGTAGGGGACAAATCTTGCTTTTATCCCAGGCATCTGAACTATGAATACAAAAATAGCTTTTTTTTTTCTATCACTAGTTTTCAGGATTTTTGGGGAAAACTCATGGACTAAAATTTTCACCTGTTTTGCCCATTTTAGTACACTGAGACTCTTCCTTAATTTCCACGTAAAACTATATAGCATTTGAAAAGAAACATACTTTCTATCTCATCATCCCACAGGATCCCAGAAAGAGTAAGGCTCTGGGGTCATTTCATGGATGAAAACACAAGTAGCAAGAAACCCAGGCAGCCCCAATTCCTTGCTTTCCCTCACCTTCCCCTGGTTGGATGGATGATGGGGTCTGCACAGTGTAATTCCTACCCAGCACTCACTCTGCTTGTTTTATTTCATCTCCCCAGCTGAAAGCAATGCCATCTCTCACCTGGATGCCTGGAGAAGCCCCCTGAAGCTGACCTTCCTTAACCAGTCGCGGGAACCAGACCCATCACAGATGCTGCATTCTCTGTGTACACTCCCGACAGTGGCCAGACTGACTCTGTATCCACCTGCTCATCGGCAAAATGGGGAGAGGATGGATGTCTGAATCTTTCTTTAATTTTTTTAATTTGAGTATATTCCCAGGTGGCGCTAGTGGTAAAGAACCCGCCTGCCAATGTAGGAGACATGAGATGTGGATTCAATCCCTGGGTCAGGAAGATTCCCTGGAGGGGGAAATGGCAACCCACTCCAATTCTTACCTGGAGAATCCCATGGACAGAGAACCCTGGCAGTCTACAGTCCATGGGGTTGCACAAATCAGACACGACTTAACCGACTTAGCACGCACACACACACATATCCCCTTCCTTGCTAGCCGTCACAGAGCGCCAGCTTGGGCTCCATGTGTTATATAGCAGCTTTCCACTAGCTATCTATTTTACATATGATAGGGTGGGACAAATTGAAAAAGTAGCCTTGACATATATATACTATCATGGGCTTCCCAGGTGGCGTTAGTGGTAAAGATCCCGCCAGCCAATGCAAGAGATTCAGTTTGTTCCCTGGGTCAGGAAGATCCCCTGGAGGAGAATATGACAACCCACTTCAGTATTCTTGCCTGGAAAATTCCATGGACAGAGGAGCCTGGCGGGCTACAGACCATAGACTGCAAAGAGTCAGGCACAACTGAGTGACTGAGCACATGTGCATACGTATACACTCTTGTGTCCAAGTCTTGGATGAGATGACACCATAAGCACTTAGCATCATTCCAGGCGTTGGTGCTCCACCAATCAACACCCTCCATCAGGAGGGATGGAGAACTGTGAGGACCAGGCCCAGGGGTCCAGGCGGACTCCAGACACCATCTTACTTCCTCGCCCAAATAAGAGGCAGCCACGGGGACCCTGCCTCCTTCCCTCCAACTGCACAGACCGCAGTTCCGAGGAAGTGGAGAATTCCCAACTGCGAGAGCATCTACTTCCCCAGAACTCCAAGAAAACAAGGTCTGGCCTGGCCCACACATGGCATGTCTGCCCCCGAGGGTGGGCCGAGAGGTCAGCCTCACCCCCACGTGATTACTTCCTGACACTTCCTCCCGTCCACCCACCCCGCCTCCACTAACCCTTTGCAGATCTCTGGAATAAGTGGGGGCTCTGTGAGGCCAGGACCTTCAGGTGCCACCACCCCAGATGCCGAGCCCGCCAGCCCTCCAGGCAGGTGGGCCTGAGTGCCGGAAAGCGCCAGCACTTCCTCCAGCCCTGATGGGGTCAGAGATGGCAGCTAATTGGAGGATGCAGGGCTGATGGCTGTCTCCGGCTTCCTGCCGCCTTGCTTGGGGAGGTCACTGTTGGGGGGCGGCAGCCCTCCTTCACCCACCCCGAGCCTCTCCCACACTGACAGAAGCTCATTCCCAGCCGCAGGTGTTTCACTCACCGATTGAAAATGCAGCGATGTCCCCAGTACACTGCTCCATCATTACCTAGGCCTTCAGTGTTCCCCCCAAACTCCTAGGTGAGCCCTTGAGAAAGACAGAAGAGCTGTGATAAAAGGATCCAATTTTTCAGTGCCAGGTCTATGCCCATTACTATGAAAACAATATTAATCAGGGCAGGCCACCTGCTATAACAGATGATCCCCAAAAGTCAGTGGCTTAACTGTGGGCCAGCAGGGCTGTGTGGGTTTATCAGAAGCCCAGATTTCTCACTTGTGTCATGATCATCCTCTAGGGAAGAGGTTCCTAAGTGTGAGTGTCCATCAGAATCTCCTGGAGGGCTTTTGAAAATACAGATCCCTGTGTTCCAAAGTATGTGATTCAGGAGGTCTGGAGTGGGTCCCCAAACTGCATCTCTAACAAGCCTCCAGGAGATGTTGATGCTGCTGGTCTAGGAATCACACTTTGAGAGTCATGGTTCCAGGGCATACAAATCCCTAGATTTTTGCATCTAGCTGACAGGTAAGGGAAGAGAGGGTATGGAGACAGTGTAGGAGTTTTTAAGAAGCCAAGCCCACCTTCCATTAGCCAGAATTTTATCATATGACCCTCTTCTAACTGTAAGGGAGACTGGGAAATGTAGTCCAGATGTGTGTCAGGGAAGAGAAGGATATCACTGTGAGCACGAGATACCATTTCAATAAATCTCATGACCTACCTAATAAGGGAAGTGGCATTTTACCCACATTTGACAGAGGAAAAAACAAGCCAAAGAGATTATATTGCTTGCCCACAGCCACACAGCTAGTGAAAAACACAGTTGGGGTTCAATATAGGCTTGTTTGACTCCAAGGCTTAAACAGAAGGTGCCTGAGTCTGGGCACAAGTCTCTGTTATGAGCCAAAGTTGATGCATTGTCCTTTTGTATCTATTTCCAGTTTTCACAGGAACCCCCTGAGCAAAGCACTGTTATGCACATTTTACAGATGGGCAAGCTGAGACTCTGGGATTGGTCACACAGCCAACCAGTACATAGCAGGGTCAGGATCCACATCCCTAATTACAGAGCTACTCAGTTGGGAGGGCCTGCCCATGGGGAGAGTGGAGGAATTGGGGGGATCTCAGGTGACACTCAAGAGGTGGTGGGTCTTAGCATGGTTACTGAGAAATATCAGAGTCTTTCCCGACCTGGGGGCTGTTTGCCAGAGGCAGGGGAGCCTTAGGAAGGACTCAGAATGAGGTTGCCCACACTCTTGAGAGGGCCAGGACTGGGACTCATGAGGAAGGGAAAAGTCAAGCTTAGGAGAGAGGGGACCAGAATGTGGCTTTGCAGAAGGTGGCTGGTGTTAGCAGATTGAGTCAAAGTGGAAATCTGTGAATTACGTGTGATGATCATTGTTTGGAGGGGAGTCTGAGGCTTGGCGACGCAAGTAAGTGGCCAAAGTCAAACAGCAGTGAGCTGCAACATTTGACTGCAGTCCCAGCTCTCACATGGGTGCTGCTAGCTGCTTCATCCTGGCTGGAGGAGTTGGGGGGGGAGGGCGGTTCCTGTTTTCCACTGCTCCCAGCAGGCCTGCCAGGACAGCAGCATATGATGAACAGTGGAGTTCAGCCAGGGAGAGAGGCAGCTGTCAGATCTGAGTCTACATCCTGCTCAGCCACCTCCTTGCTCTGCAGACTTGGACACAAGACTGGAATGAATCTGAGCCTCAGTTTCCTCATCTGTAAAATGGGACTTATAATAGTGCCGCCTCCATCTGACACTGCTTGGTGGGAATGTAAACTGGTGCAACCACTGTAGGAAACAGTATGGAGGCTCTTAAAAAAACAAAAAATATAGATACCATATGATCCAGAAATTCCACACCTGGGTATATATCCAGAAAAGACAAAAGCTAATTTGAAAAGACATGTGTACTACAATGTTCATAGCAGCACTATTTGCAATAGCCAAGACATGAAAGCCATCTAAATGTTCATTGACAGAGGAATACATAAAAATGTGAATATATATACATACATATATATACATAATAGAATATTACTCAGCCATGAAAAAAATGAAATATTGACATTTGCAGCAACATGGATAGACAATGAAGTGAGCACAGGTGAGCCACGACCTTTGGGCACAAAGGGGAGGGATCACAGATGGTAGATGGTGGTAACCACACGTGAAAGAGTCCCTTGACGTGGTCTTCAAAGGAATGAGATTTCAGGACGAGGCAGAAACAGTGGTCACCCAGCCCGTTTCAGGCTCAATAAAATTCAAGGAAGGGAGAGAGAAAGCCCTATCATTGGAAAGTCCCAGGGGTGAGGGAAGCAGGATTCAGAGAGAACCAGAATTTAGGTAAAGCAAGAGAGCAAAGGAGAATTTACTGATGACAGACCAGGTATCAGGATGAGGGTGGGGGAGAGGACCAGGAATTGCGAAGGCATGGTATTGGGCCCTGCAGGAAGGACAGAGCCATGAGTAGCTGGGCAATCAAAGACAGGCCTGGGGTTCCTACACTTCTCATGGATGAAGATGTAGAATGATGCTTGGAACACAGTCGTTGCTTGATAAATGCTGTCTAACTGTCACGTGCCCTGTTTCCCAGGCAGACAGTACAGCGAGGGGATTAGTGCAGGTGCGGGTCTGGCTTCAAGCCTCACCAGCCAATAACCAACTGGGGACAAGTCACTCCACCTCTTTGAGTTTCAATCCTTTAGCCTGTAATGTGAGGCCAGCCCATCATCCTATGCGGTCCCAGAACCACTGGGAGATTCACACAGATGTTGGCTCCTAGTAGGTCCTTCTATGCCTGGTCTCCTCTTAACTCTGCCCAACAAGGACCCCTGACTGCTCTGAGAGTCCCAGCAGGCACTTTGGGCCACCTGCATTGCTTTAAGACCTCAGACAAGCCATGTGCCCTCTCTGAGCCTCAGTTTCTCCATCCTGTGAAATGGGAGGATGGCCGGAATACATGACAATAGACAGAAACCATGTTGCCTGAAGTGGGGATATCCAGAATGGTGACTACTACCTCATGTGGCTAGTGAGGTATAGTGGCTTGGAACATGCTATCCAGATTGAGATGTGCTGGAACTGTCAAATACACACCAGATTTGGCAAAAAAAAAAAAAGTTGGCAAAAAAATAATAAAAGTAAACTATCTCATTAATACTTTAATATTGATTACAAATTAATATTTTGTATATACTAGGTGAAATAAAATATACAATAAAGACAACTTCATGTGGTTTTTTGTATTACTTCGCTTTAAATGAGGCTGCTAGAAAATTTTCTATTCCCCTGATGGCTTGTATTATATATCTAAGCAACAGTGGTGTTCCTAAACTGTTAGTAAACTGTGGTCCTAGGACCAGACCCAGTACACTGCCTATCCTTACATGACATGCGAGTTAAGAACGATGTTGATGTTTCAAAAAGAAAAAAAAAGTTAATTAAAAAAGAAAAATAGATCATTCAAATTTAGCAAGAAATTGCATTAAAATTTAAGTTAAAAAGAAAACTATTTCATGACATGTGAAAATGATACAAAATTTAAAATTCAGCTGGTGGTGCTAGCAATAAAGAACCCACCTGCCAATGCGGGAGACGTAAGAGACAGGAATTCGATCCCTGGGCCAGGAAGATCCCCTGAAGGAGGGCATGGCAACCCACTCAAGTATTCTTGCCTGGAGCATCCCCATGGACAGAGGAGCCTGGCTGGCTATGGTCCACAGGGTTGCAGAGAGTCAGACACGACTGAAGTGGCTTAGCACACACACAGCACATTCAGTTGCATCTGGTCTCTGGCTGCTTTCTCATTGGAATAGCAGAGTGAGAAGTTGGGACTTGGTGCTCAGAGAAGCTGAAAATACTGACTCTGTGGCCTCTCAGAGAAAACGTGTGCTGACTTCTCTCCAAGAGCATTCTTTCTCCACTCGATTGTGCACCCTGTCCAGCTATAGAAGCTATAAATGCAGATTCCTTGGCTCAGACCCCAATCTGTAGGTGCGGGCCTGGGCCCAGGAATCTGCATCTTTAACCAGCAGCTGCTAGCACTGGCAGGGCCCATACTCTGCCAGGCGAGGTGCTAAGCCCTTTACATGCATCATTTCATTTCCTGCCGGCGGGTCAGACACTAGCTCCAACCCCATTGTACAGAGGAGGAAACTGAGGCTCAGAGAGGTGAGAAGCTTGACCTACACACAGCCCAGGAGGTGCTCATGATCCCCTTTGTTGTTGAGCAGAGGAATGTGCCCGCCCGCCCAGCCGCTGACGCCCAGGCCTTTGTGCTGGGCCGGAATGTCTTCCTGCCTTTCTCTGCCTGTGTTTTCCCCGGATGCTGTGGGCTGAGCTGAGCTACATCCCAGGGGGCCACCTCTCCTGGTGGTGTGTGTGATGTCCCAGGAGGGGGAAGAGGGGGGCAGAGCCGGCTCCAGGCAGAGCCGTGATTTAATAAGCAGACACTTAGGGCCCTGATGCAGGGCCCAGCCCAAGCGGGACAGCCCTCTCCGCTAATTGTCCATTGGCTGCTGCCCGCCGTCCTGCCGGCGTCTCCGGGCTCATTAGGAAAGGGAAGGGGGGTGGGGCGGTGGTCTGGGAAGAGAGTCCTGCAGCTCCAGCGGCTTCCGAGATTTTTATCACACTGGACAGCACAATTACATTCACTCTTCTGAAGGAGGATCAAAACAAGGCCAGCTCTGTCCTGGGCGTCACCCTCTAGGTTTGGCTCACAAAAGACGAAAGATCTGGGTTCAAATCCAGTCTCTGGCTGTGAGCTCATGAGCAAGAAATTCACACTCTCTGGGTTTCAACTTCCCCATCTGCACAACAACAAGGACAGAATGTCTCCCCTTCGGAGGCAGCATAAGCTGGCAGGGGGAAAGCATGGTCTCGGGAGCTTTGTTGTCTGGATTCAAATCCTCCCTCCATCACCGAGGAGCTGTGTGACTTGAGCAAATGACTGAATCTCTCTGTGCCTCGGTCTTCTCATTTCTAAAATGCAGGCAATAATACCACCCCCAATAGAGGCACTGAAGAATAAAAGGCAACCCACTCCGGTATTCTTGCCTGAGAAATCCCCAGGAGCCTAGCGGGCCACCCTCCATGGAGTCACAAAGAGGCAGACATGACTTCACAACCAAACAACAACAGAGGCTCTGCGTGGTTGAAGTAAGTTACTAGAGGGATCGTGATCAACGCCTTACACATTTGCTCTGTGTTACCATCTCCAAATGTTTTAAGACTAAAATAAGGCAGAACATGGAAAAGTGCTTCTATAAAGCTTGTGTTCAGTTATTGCCATTGCTTTTGGGAGGTAGTTAAAAGACATGGCTGAGACTGGCTCAGTGCTCCCTAAATCCACCAGCTGCTCCTACCAGGATTCCAACTAGGGCACATTGCCCAGCCTCTCTTGCAGATTGGGTCATGTGATTGAATTCTGGCCCAAGAACCTGAGCATCTAAATGACAAGCCTCTATTAAGCCTGGCTGCCCTCATTCAAATCTCTCTGTCATGATCCTCACCCTCTTCCCCGCATCCTCCATTTGCCTTCTGGATGGAGAGGAAGCTAGGAAGTAAAAGGAATTGGGGTCCAAGACGGGAGGGCCCCTGGGCCCCCAAATGATGTCACAGAGCGGGGTCCTCACCACCCCACTCCTGCCATCAATGGCACTGAAGCGAACAAGAAACAAATTTGTTTTGAGTCAAGCCATGTAGCAGTGATGGTGGCGCTAGTGGTAAAGAACTTGCTTGCCAGTACAGGAGATGTAAGAGGCCCAGGTTCGATCCCTGGGTCTGGAAGATCCCCTGGAGGAGGGCATGGAAACCCACTCCAGTATTCTTACCTGGAAAACCCCATGGGCAAGGGAGCCTGGTGGGCTGCAGCCCATAAGGTTGCAAAGAGTCGGGCACAACCAAAGCACACACACACGTGTGCAGTGGTGGTTATTATTGCTTTAGCAACTATGACTAATACAGAGGACAAAAATGTCCCAGGCTGGAAGGAAAGATGAATGGTTAGGTTTTCAATGGTTTATTCAGTGCCCAACACATAGCAAAGACTCAATGAACAGTGGTTTCAGTGTCGCTATTATTGTTAGTGGTTAGTGCTATTAGTTGTCTTGGCTTGTGTGTGTGTGTGTGTGTGTGTGTGTGCGCGTGTGTGTGTTTTAAGTCACTTTAGTTATGTCCCACTCTTTGAGACACTATGGACTGTAGCCCGCCAGGCTCCTCTGTCCATGGGATTCTCCAGGCAAGAATACTGGAGTAGGTTGCCACTTCCTACTCCAGGGGATCTTCCCCACCCAGGGATCAAACCCGTGTCTCTTATGTCTCCATTGGCAGACAGATTCTTTACCATTAGCGCCACCTGGAAAGCCTGCTGTCTTGACTTAGGTCTCCCCAGAGCAAACCCTGAAATAAGGATAATTTATCTGGGAGGTGATTTCAGGAAGCACCACAGAGACATGTAGAAGTGACAGTGAAGGGAAAGAAATCAATTTAAGGTACATGTAATGAAATCTAATTCTTCTCCCCTTGAGACTGGGTAGGATGTAGTGACTTGCTTCTAATGAAGAGAATTAAGTGAAAGTGATCGTGGGTCATTTCTGAGTCTAGTTCACCAAAGGTCCCTCAGCTTCATCTTTGTCTCTGTCACTCTTGGGTCACTCACTCTAGGGGAAACCCAGCAACCAGATCAGGAGACACTCAAGCTGTCCTATGGGGAGGTCCACATGGTGAGCAAGAGAGGCTTCCTGCCCACAGCCATGAGAGTAAGCTCAGAAGCAGACTCATCGGCTCCAGCCCATCCTGACTATGTTCCTCCTAAGAGAGCCTGGAGCTAGGGGTAAAGAATCCACCTGTCAATGCAGGAGACCCAAGATATGTGGGTTCAATCCCTGGATCAGGACAATCCCCTGGAGTAGGAAATGGCGACCTGCTCCAATATTCTTGCCTGGAAATTTTCATGGACAGGGGAGCCGGGCGGGCTATACAGGGTCACAGAGAGTCAGACATGGCTGAGTGAGCATGCTCACAAAAGAGTCTGAGCCAGATCCACCCAACTAAGCCGTCTCTGAAACAGCACCCCACAGAAACAGCAAAAGAGTAGGTGTTTATTGTTTTAAGCCACTAGGGTTGGGGTTACTCTGTTATGCAGCAACGGACATCTGACACGCTGCATTATGGAGCAGATCCTTACAGGGACCAACTGGGAACTCAGTTCTAGGAGGAGGCCTGGGATAAATACTATACAGGGCATGCTTCAGAGTTATACCCTCTGAGGAGTACAGCTGGGGTATTTCTTCAACACCCACCTATCATTGGTAGAAGGCTGCTTCTGGGTCATTAATTCCCCATGATTCCTTACCTTACCCTCATGGAGCCCAAGACAGAACTGCAGATAGAGAGTGGTGGGTGCTTGAAGTTGGCACTACAGGAATGTTCCAAAGTAGCAAATATTGAGGGGATGTTGGTGGGGTACTGATAGGGTCTGTTATAATGGTCTATGTCCTAGATTACTCATAGGTCCCCAAATCCCCAAACATCTTCTTTTTCCATAAACTAGAGCCATTGAAAGTATTTAAAGTGGTTTTGAAGATGCTCCATAAAAATAAATCCATTAATCAGAAGAATTTGTGGCTGGGAAAAGTGGAAGGTTTTGTTTATTTGTTTATGTGTTTGCTTCTTTAATAACCTTACTGACTAGTGGCATAACAGCCAAATACAACATAGCACCTTATTCTGACATTGAAGGTAACACAGCACAATTAGGCAATGGGGGTCTGAGAAAATGGCATTTTTATATTGCCTCATAAAATATCTAATACCGAACTTTGTAAATTACATCAATGCCTTTGAACAAACATTGAGTTCTTTTTAATAAATAAAATGCTCAAAACGATTTCCTGGAAGTACATTTTAGACATTAATAACTGGCTTCAAATGAAATTCTGTTTCAGAGCGATAAGCAAATGTAATTGCTGCAAACTGAAACAGTCTGCAAAGTTTACCTGCTCCAGAAAGGAGAGGAAATATTGAGCTAATGTAGCCATCAAGATATATAACCTGCTACTTCTTGAATAAACCAAATTCCATCCCTAAACACAGAGAGCTCAGAAACTCAGACCCAAGGACATAAATAAAAAGTATTTCCTGGAATTAGTTTCATATGTTTTATACATTGCAGTTATCAATTGATCTGACACGACATCTTAGCCAGTTTTAAAATTACATGTCGTGCATCAGAGAAATAGACATTTCCACAGCATCTGGTCCTCTGCGTTATCAAAAGCATAGAGTTATTTCAGTTCAAAAAATATCAAGATTTCCACATCATTAAAAACAAGAATAATTCCAACAGTATAAATCTCCATTTTATTCCTGGGCCCATGGATTCAGCCCAGTCCATCCACCACTGACTCATATAGCCCACTACCTGAGAATGGTTTTCCATGTTAAATGGTTGAAAAAAATCAGAAGGATACTTTGTGACACGTGAAAACTCTATGGCATTCAAATTTCAGCATTTGTAGATGAAGTCAGATTGGAACTCAGCCACCCCCACTATGATATGTCGTCTACGGCTGCCTTCATGCTGTAACAAAGCCGAGTAGATCTGACAGAGCCCTCGTGACCTGCGAAATCTGAAATATTCACCGTCTGGCTCTTTACAGAAAATGTTTGTCAACCCCTGCTCTGTACCATTTTCCTCACAAACTTGAGTCAGTTGTAGTCAGGTGGATGAACCTAGAGCTGTTATACAGAGTGAAGTAAGTCAGAAAGAGAGAAACAAAGGTCGTGGAGTAACGCGTACACAGGGAATCTTGAAAAGTGGTGCTGAGGAACCTATCTGCAGGGCAGGGATAGAGACGCAGACGCAGAGACAGCGGGGGAAGGGGTGGAATGAATTGGGAGGGTACCATTGCCGTATATACACTGCCGTGTGCGAAATGGACAGCGAGTGGGAAGCTACGCAGCATGAGGTGGTTCTGACCATAGAGGGCCGGGAAGGGGAGGCGGAGGGGAGCTCCAGGGGGACGGGATATATGCGTACTTTCGGCTGATTCACGCCGTTGTACAGCAGAAACAACACAACATTGTAAAGCAATTACCCCCCAATTAAAAACACATTTAAAAAAAAAGGAGTTATTTTAAGACTTAGAGAAAGCAATGGCAACCCACTCCAGTACCCTTGCCTGGAAAATCCTATGGACAGAGGAGCCTGGTAGGCTACAGTCCATGGGGTCACAAAGTCGGACACGACTGAGTGCCTTCACTTTCACTTCACTTTCACTTTAGAATTCTTGAAAGGCTTTGTCTACCCACTATTCCTGAGTATCCTCGAACTCTCAACCTGCCTAGTGAACACAGGAGTGGCCGTGGGGCTAACAATATTCATGGAAACCTCCAACCTGAGTTATTTAGGGTCCGACAAGTACAAATGGTGCATTTTTTTTCTTCCCCACCAAGAGTGGATTTGTCTGAGAGAGTGAACTACATGAATTGCCTTCATTCTCTGCTGCATTTAACCTCTGGAGTATATAATATGAACAAGCAGGAAGACAACATTGGGTTGGTAGGAGGATGGGAAGCTGATACAATATAAATCCTTTGGTCTTTAGTGTCTATTTTGATCCCTTTTCTAAAGATAGAAAGAAAGGACAGAAGGAAAGAAGAAAGAAAAAAGAGGAAGGAAGAAAACAAAAGAAAGAAAAACCCCCGGCTAGTTTAAAGAAGCTAGTAAAAGAAATGGAAATAGGGGGAAAGAGTTAATAAAAGTCACTTGAAAGGAGACAAATAAAGGCATTTCCCCATAAGATGACTGGATATGACCGAGTGGAGCCTGTACATCCACAGGCATCCTGCCCTTTCTCCAAGGCTGCCGTTTTTTTATCTGCTGGAGCTCTTGTTTTTTCCCCTGCTTTAAAGTGAAGTACGCAAACACTCTCACTTCAAAGGGAAAAATCCTCATAAATGTCATTTTACTGCCGGCCCAGAAGAATAGCATCAAGAGACCCTGAAAGTGGGGCGGGGCGTAGGGACCCCAGGCACATCTGGTGACTTACAGGGAAAGCTGTTCTGATAGGAGGGAGGCCAACCTCGAATGAACCCAGCTAAGCATGTGTCTGTCATAGCTAGGAGATGGCATTGCCTATGTTCAAATCCCAAATATGTCTCTTTTTATTTAGACAAATCTCAGCAACTCTGGGGCTTCCCCGGTGGCTCAGTGGTAAAGAATCTGCCTGCGATGCAAGAGACACAGGAGACTTGGGTTCCATCTCTGGGTAAAGAAGATCACCTGGAGGAAGAAATGGCAACCCACTCCAATATTCCTGCCTGGAAAATTCCATGGACAGAGGAAGCTGGAGGGCTACATTATGTGGCATTGCAAAAGAGCTGGACACAACGAAGCAGGCACACGTGCACAAGAATTCTAAGCCTTGGTTTCTTCATCTGTACAATGGAAGGAACTTAATAGTAACCACTGCAAGAGGTCAGTGTAAGGATTTTTTAAATGGACAAATGGAGGGGACTTCCCTGGGGGGTCCAGCAGCTAAGACTCTGTGCTCCCAATGTAGGGGGCCCAGATTTGATCCGTGGTCAGGAAACTAGACCCTGCATGCCACAACTAAAGATCCTGCACACCGCAACTAACACTCAGCACAGTCAAACATGTAAACAAATAGAAAGACAAATAAATTTAAAATAAATAAATAATAACATGAACAAATGGAAAGTGCCTGGCACATGAGTCCTTAACAGGCATGAGCTACTGCTTTTAGGTATCTCTTGTATGGATGGAGCTGGGTCTTTGTCAGGTCACTTCACGTGATCAAAAGTGGGAAGGTGACTTCTCACATATGTGGATATTCCAGATGTAAGTTATTGGATAGGACACAGATCCCCAGATAAGAGATGGGAGTGTGCAAGGAGGGCTGTAGAAAGTGGGCTGATGCTGTTGGATTGAAGAAACAACAGTTACTCCCGTGCCCTCGCTCCCTCCCACTACAGAAGCTAAAAAGCTGTGCAAGCACATTGTCAGCCTCCCTTGCAGCTACAGGACTAGTTTTGATTCAGAAACATAAATAAAAAGTCTGCTGGGGGAGGATTTTAGAAACTGGATAGTTTAGTAAAAAGAGATGACTGTACCTAGTGAAGCCTTTCCTGGGTCGTCCTTTCTTCTTACCTTTCCTGAAATGCAGGAAGTGACCATGAAGCCCAGTGCAGCTCCCAAGAGAACTGGCTTACTGAATCAGTGCCAACAACAACTTACTAACAGACTTCTCATGATGGGGGTGATTCAAGCCACTGTCATCAGGGTTTCTATGACTTACAGTCAGCTGCATTCCTACAAATACAAATTCATACAAACATGAACACAAGAGAGAGAAGTCCCTCCCCTCCTTGGGTCCAGCCCCCTGGAACCTCAACCTCAGACAGCCCAGAGGCATTTGAAAGGACATCCAGACTGTGGAAAAATGCTAGCCTCTGCTCTACTAACTGCCAGAAAAATAGGCAGAAAGACACTCTAAAGATGCTTTAAGCCAAGAGGAACAAAACAAAGGTGGGACAACTCTCCTATCTGCCTGTGCACCCTCTTTGTTTACCTCACTTGTGTCATCATGGAGACATTAGTGAAGTGGTTTTTAATGACCTTGGCTGATCCAAGACTTGCTACAGTGGAATTAGAAAGAGAGTCATGAATCTGCTTAAACAAATCGTTGAATGGATAGTGTCGACTGGCCAAGGGAAATTGGTATTTTGGGAGACAGGAAATCATGCCTTCAAGATCTTCTCCATTAGCCGACACAGTGGTAGAGTAGATGCTGTTTTTTTTAAACATTTTTTTTGATGCAGATCACTTTTTTAAAAGTCTTTATTGATTTTGTTACAATACTGCTTCTGTTTTATGCTTTGGTTTTTTGGCCAAGAGCTATGTGGGATCCTAGCTCCCTGACCAGAGACTGAACCAGCACACCCTGCATTGGAAGGTGAAGTCTTAACCACTGGACTGCCAAGGAAGTCCCAGTAGACACTGATATTTTTTCAAGGGCCTTGCAAGACCCCAAGAGCTTCAGCAGAATTTTCTAAACAATTTGCTTTGAGTCAACTGGCTCAGTTGTAATAGGAGGTCCACAAATATTTGGGCACCTCAACCTCATTCACGTTGCTTGTTAAACCTGTCTAGTTTCCCCCAGAGCTAAAGGGCACGCTTGTTTCAGATAAATCTCTTTATATACATCTTAAAGAGAAAAATGCATTCCTGCCTTTACTGCCTTTAATTATTCTCTCATGCATGCAAGAGTGGATTGAGTGATTAATCGACTGATTTCATTCAAATTTATTGAGCACCTACTATAAGCCAGATTCTGCATGGAATGGAATTTCAAGAATGACAAGTGACAAGTTCCTGCACCAGGAAGGACTCAATATTCTGGATTCCATCCATTTTCTACATGAAACCTTTCTCAAAACTCATCTGGGGAAACTTCCTCCCAATCTTCTCATTTCATGATTTATCACTTGGTGGAGATTTTTATTGCTTTTGCTCCAAGAGAGCCTGGTTGCAGTTGTTCAAACAGTTTTGCTAGGTCACTCTGCAAATGCATTTTTTAAAATATCTTGGCATGGATACAAAATTCACTGGAGAATTCCACATGATTTCATTCTGGTTTTTTTCTGGAGAGCAGGGGTGTATGGAGTGGGATGTATCACAAAACCTTTAGAGTAGCTTCAGAAGATGGGGGACACATTACCTTGCTTAGGACATATGACCACACTACCACCTGGTGGTAATGTTGCACCTGAAGCCATGCAATAAAAATGGCCAAGTCACCCCAAACCTAAATTTTTGGTGAAACCCATGTATTGGAATGAGATCCTTCATGGATGAATCTTAAAGGACCAAAGAGCCCATGTAAGATCTCAGGGATCCTATAAAAATTCCGATTGGTATTCTCCAAAGATTATCTCTGACTGCCATATTTATGGTGAATAATAACTTCACACTTGTAAAGTGCTCTTCCTATTCCTGACCCGGGACAGGCATTACTATTGCCTCCATTTCACAGCTGAGAAAACTGAGGTTTGAAGAAGGTATGGAACTGCCCAGGTATAGAGTTACCCATGTAGGGAAACCAGGATTCCAAGCCACATTTTCTAAAGCTTACGCATATGTTCTATCCTTTAGGAAGGTTATCATTCTAGTTGTGGGTGCCATATAAAGTTGGAAATCAGCTACCTGGGTGAATGTTATATCAGAGCACACTGGTCTCAAGGCAAGTTAATAGAATAAAGAAACAAGGAAGTGGCATGTCACCATCACTGCGAACACACAGACTCCACCTTAGTTGAGTATATATAGGATAAGGTGGCCCCATTTTAGGTCAGCTTGGATTCCCCAGAGGCAGAGCCTGAGGCAAGGGTTCAGATGCAAGTGATTTATCAAGCATGCTCTCTGGAGAAATCTGTACCTGTGTTGGGGAAGCAAGATAGGGAAGTGGAGTAAGCCTAGCAAGCATATGGTTTCAGATGAAGTCCACTTTCAGTCTGACCACAGAGGGGCTCTGAAATGTCAACTGCCCTGCAGAGTTCTTTCACCTTGAGACAGGAGGCTGGATGCACAGTCCCCAAGACAACAAGCCAGTCACTGGCTATGGGAACATATTAACTCTGGAAGGGAACATAAACTCTCAGGCACCTTCAGAAAAGATGCCCAAAGGTAATTCTCTGAAGAACTGGAAATATGAAGGAAGGAAAAGTCTTAACCATTGGACCTCCAGGGAAGTCCCCTTGTTTCAGTTTTAAGCAGGAGGGTTGAGGAAGGAACTTATTGATAAAATGACATCTGGGCCAAGAACTTAAAGAAGTGAGCAAAAAAAAAATCCAGACAGAATGAATCACATGTGCAAACGCCCTGTGGTGGATATGTGTAGGTGCATCTGAAGAACCCTATGGAAGCTACTGTGGCAGGAGGAGGGTGAACACTGGGATGCTGCTGGACCCTACCAGATCCCCTGGGGTCCCTTTTGCCAGTTGAGTATATCTGTCCACCAGTTGCTGCGTACATTGCTGTTAACAGTTCATACTTCCAATCATTCTGTGCTCCCGATGCAGGGGGCCCAGGTTCAATTGAACCTGGTCAGGGAACTAGATCAGCCATGCTGCAACGAAGATGGAAGATCCTGAGTGCCACAACTAAGACCTGACACAGCCAAATAAATAAAGGTTAATTCAGTCGGTATAAGTTAAATTACACAACATAAAAGCATGTCTGAGCACATGAAAGATACTTTAAGAAAATCCAGCAACATGCAAGCAGTGGCTAAGCTGAGTGGCAGCAGTGTTCATGATTATTAGGCTCTTCTCAGAACTTTTTCTGCGTGGCCCAATTTTCCACTGGGACCATGTATAATCTGTTTTAGCATCAGAGAAATGCTTTGCTTCATCTTATTTTTTAAAAATAAGAGTTGAAATATGATAGACCTACAGAGGATCAATCAGTTCAATGATCACTGCCACAACAGTGAAGACAGACAGCATACTAAATGCCTACTATATATATCAAATGGTGGGGTGATACCAAGAAAGATGCAGTCTTATACTGTGTTCAGGCATGATATCTGGCTTGTATCGTGTGCTCATTATGGGTCTGAGTATAGAAAGAAGAGAGGAGGGCAAGAAGGAGAAAGAGATGGAGAGAGGAAAAGAGGGAGGAAGAGAAGGATGGAGGGAGGAAATATATCAACCACATACAAGTGACTTCAGCTCCGGGGCCTTTGGGCATCTCTGCACAAGGAGATAGTCACATCAGCACCCCTCTTAATACCTCCTAATACTCACAATAAACTGATGAGACAGACTTCATCCACCCCAATTTAAAGATGTGAATACTGAGGCAATGAGAGAGGCTGAATCACCCTCCAAAGTCATACACCTTGGGCAAAGACAAATTTCACCCAACTCTCTATCTACCTTTATTTTCAACTACCCTGGCCACCACTCCCTCTGAAAGGGCATTTGGGTCTGAAAGAGCCTTAGAAAGAGGGGAGATGCTAAGGCTGACATGCAGGCACCCCAGACCTGAGGCCACTCTGGATCTGGTTCTCTGTGCTGTGATGCTGAGCAGACAGTCTTTGTATCTCTGGACCCCCGGGAGTGAAATCTTCCATGTTCAAGAGACTGTAGTTCACCCAAGGTCAGAGTAATTGTGCATGATTAATGGTTGATCTCTTCGTGAAAGCCCTACACAAAAGCTCCAAACCGACTTAGTCGTAATTTCATACTCCTCCCAGTCCATTTAGAAGAGCAGGGTTTTATTTCCTCTGCACAGCTAAGAAATCAGAATCTTCAGCTCTGGAAAAGAGCTTTTAAACCCATGACTCACGGACTGTGGTTTCCCGGGGCCAGTACCAGACATCACAGATGTGTCTGGCCCCTTTAGGTGAAAATGAAAAGAAATATAATAGAAAGAGGGAGTGTTTGTTGAGCGTTTGTCATGCATCGAGCATAAGCATCAACCTGTGACCACTGGAGGAAAGAACTCCTTCAGCCCTCAAATCCTATATGAGATGAATATCTCCATTTTACAGACAAGGAGACTGAGGCACAGAGAGGGTACAAAGTTTAGGAGACAGAGCTTGTAAGTGGGGCAGCCAGGATTTGAACCCTGGCAGTCAGATTCCAGAGCAACATCATCAGGAAGCTCCCCCATCCAACTGCCTGTTTTAGAATAAGCTGCAAATCCTCTCTGCT
Organism: Odocoileus virginianus; assembly: GCF_023699985.2. NCBI lineage: Eukaryota > Metazoa > Chordata > Mammalia > Artiodactyla > Cervidae > Odocoileus > Odocoileus virginianus. The sequence goes on along the minus strand of NC_069685.1, from coordinate 55,306,224 downwards.
CCTCAGTCAAAGCAACCTGCTCTTAACCTGGTTAATAACTGACTGCAAAATATTTCCTTTGCAAGCAATGACACCGCCCCTCGCATGACACCACCAGAGTTGTCACGCCCACACTGCTCACTTACTTCCCACTTTTCCAAGCACATCATACATTTCACCCCTCCCTGCCTTTGCCTGGGTGTGCTTCCCGCCTGGCATGCGTGTATTGCTCTGCCATGCCTACTCGCCAAGTTCTGCTCGCCCTTCATGACGCAGGCTGAGTATGGATGGCATCCTCAAAATACTGGATAAATGGATAAAGCAAAACACCACATTCAAAGTTACTCATTGACACCCGGGGTTCCAGATGCAACCCTCGAAGGGGTTTTTGTTCAACCACGTGGTGCTTTCAAAATGTTGAATTAGTTGCCCATGTTTTTTAAAGTGGGCTTCCCTGGTGGCTCAGCAGTAAAGAATCCACCTGCCAATGCAGGAGATGTGCGTTCAATCCCTGGGTCAGGAAGGTTCCTTGAAGAAGGAAATGGCAACCCACTCCACTATTCTTGCCTGGGAAACCCCAAGGACAGAGGAGCCTGGAGGCCTACAAAAGAGCTGCATGTGACTTAGCAACTTAACAACATGTAAGTAGGAGATTTCACTTTTTAAAAATGTTACATTTGGGGACTTCCCTGGTGGTCCAGTGGTTAAGAATCCGCCTGCCAATGCAGGAGACACGAGTTCCATCCCTGGCCCAGGAAGATCCCACATGCCGAGGGGCAACTAAGCCCGAGCTCCACAACTGCTGGGCCCACTCTCTAGAGCCCATGCTCTGCAACAAGAGAAGCCACTGCAATGAGATGCTCATGCGCCACAGCTAGAGAGTAGCCCCCACCCACTGCACCTAGAGAAAGACTGTGTGCAGCAACAGAGACCCAGCGTAGCCGGAAGTAGTAATAAACAGACAAAAAATAAACTAAAAACAAAAAAACAACTTTAAACATGACTTTCTGGGAATACTTTGAAAAGCCAGAATATCTGAAAGCAGTGACCTAAAATCCTGCATGGCAACAGTGAGAGCAGCCGGGCAGTGTCCCCTCTGGAAGGGACACGGGCTCGCCAGACTGTTGCAGGAAGGGGGACCCCTTCCAGGGCCTGAAACTGGGCTCTTGTCTAACACTTGGAAATGAATTGTCCGAGGAGACACATGTGCTGACAAAGCAAGAGATTTTATTGGGAAGGGCACCCAGGTGGAGAGCAGGAGGGTAAGGGAACCCAGGAGAACTGCTCTGCCGCGTGGCTTGCAGTCTTGGGTGATGGGATGAGTTTCCGGGTGGTCTTTGGCCAATCATTCTAATTAAGAATCTTTCCTGGTGGCGCACTCATCGCTCAGCCAAGATGGATGCTAGCAAGAGGGATTCTGGGAAGTGGACAGACATGCGGTGTCTCCTTCTGACCTTTCCCGGACTCTTCCGGTTGGTGGTGGCTTATTGGTTCCGTATTCCTTATCAGGATCTCCTGTCATAAAACAACTCATGCAAATGGTTACTATGGTTGCCTGGCCAGGGTGGGCGGTTTCAATCAGTGTGCTTCCCCTAACAAGACCACCAGAGTCTCCTCCACCCTCCGGCCCCACCCACCTTGCTCAGGGACCCAACTGGCTGGCCCCGTGTAGATTGAGGGTTTCAAGCCCTGCACTAAAAGACATTCTGCGAGGTGGGGGTTTGGGAGCAGAGGAAGGGCGGCCTTGGAGCTGTGTTCTGAATCGTCCTTTCCTTTCTGATGCCTGTTTGTCTCCCCTCCTGCCTTGCCCACCACAGGATATACCATATTACCAACCAGACCATCAGCTCCAGAAATGCACTGCAAGGGAAAATCATATTCCCTTCGCACATCTATTGTGCAAATATTTGTGGAGCCCCCGCTAGGTGCAAGGAATTTTGTCTTATGGGCATGCATTTCGAGGAAGCTGCCAAAAGGCAGTCACTGCTGATCCGTTAACTCTTTATCTCTTCTCCCACAGCCTCTGCACGGTGACTTCTCTGTGCGGCATCCAATCTCCCACCACTGCTCCTGTAAACGGGCCTTTAAAGACTCCTCTATGTGGCTCCGGCTGCTCCTTGCAGCTCCCTGACCCCGACTTTCAGATGCTTCTGGGTCTCAGCTAACACATCCCTCACTTTCCTGTGTGTAGTCACAGCTGGAAGTCCAGCCACAGGGCCTGTGCTTCCCAGCCAGGCCTCATTACAGCGTCCTCAGGCTGAGCAGAAGGTGTGGATCTCATGCCCCAAACTCAGCCTGGCAACTTTTATGGGGGCTCAGGCTTTAACTGGGGAGTTTAAAGAGCTGAGGGTTTTATGTGAGACGGCTGGCATGCCAATCCCCACAGGTAGCCACAGCCAAAGTCTGCAGAAGGAAAACAGTGGGTTCTCCAGGCAGATGTGGTGCCTGGGAGATGGAGGCAGGAGGAGGAACTGCCGCCCAGTTGTCCCCCGATCCTTGAACCCAGGTCTGCTGCCCTCGCAAGGAAGCAAGAGAGGATTCATCAGGCCGAGGTGAGCCTGTCCATGCCACCACAAATACCCCATCCAGCTGAATCCCTGGAGCCCTGGTGTGACGACCACACTCCCTCGCCTATGTGTTCTCACAGGTGGACTAAAGCTGTTCATGATTATGGAATAATAGGAATTATTTCTCACCGGGAACATGGCATTTCTTCCAATAGGGTCATAATACGTCTTTCTGCCCGGTGACTCTAGTAATTTAGACTATAGGCCTAATGACCCAGGCCAGACCCAAACTGTTGTTTTTTCTTTTTTTTAAAATTTATTTTAGTCGGAGTATAAAATGCTGGTTTCTCTTGTACAGCAGTGTGAATCAGCTATACATATACATATATCCTCTTGAGCCTGCCTCCCACCCTCCCCTCTCCCACCCCTCTAGGTCATCACAGAGCACTGAGCTGAGCTAGTGCTATATAGCGGCTTCCCACTCGCTATTTTACACGTGTTAGTGTATATATGTCAATGCTACTCTCTCAATTTGTCCCACCCTCTCCTCTTCCCCCTCTCCACTGGTGTGCACAAGTTCATTCTCTTCATCTGCATCTCTATTCCTGTCTGCATATAGATGATGCATTGCTATCATTTTTCCAAGTTTCACATATATGCATTAACAGGAGACATTTGTTTTTCTTTATTAAAGTTATTATAAAATATTGGCTGTATTCCCTGTGCTGTACAATATACCCTTGTAGCTTATTTGTTTTATACCTAGTAGTTTGTACCTTTTGTTGTTTGTTTTGTAAATAAGTTTACTTGTACCATTTTTTAGATCCCACATATAAGCAATATCATATGATATTTGTCTTTGTCTGACTTACTGACAATCTCTAGATCCATCCATGTTGCTGCAAATGACATTATTTCCTTCTATCTCATGGATGAATAATACTCCATTGTACATATATATGTACCACACTTTGTACCTCTTAATACCATTCTCCTATCTTACTCCTACCAACCCTCTCCCCACTGGTAACCAGTTCTTTGTTCTCTATATCTGTTTCTGTTTTGTTATAGTCATTCGTTTGTTCATTTTTAAGATTCCACATATAAGGAACAATGTACATAATTGTCTTCCTCTGTCTGACTTATTTCACTAAGCATAATACCCTCCAGGTCCATCCATGTCGCTGCAGACAGCAAAATTTCATTCCTTTTCATGGCTGGGTAAAAGTCCAGTGTGCTTATCCAAGAGAATGTGGGTTTATTTGGGGAGGGGGTGGGGGCCGATGGAAGGAACCACCTAATTCTCACCTTTTATCTCAGGCTCAGACCACGGCCTCCATGAGAGGCTGGGCAGATAATTCACGGAGGAGATATGACAGAAAGGCAATTGTGATTAAGACTTTGCCTTCCAATGCAGGGGGTGCAGGTTCAATTCTTGGTCAGGGAGCTAAGATCTCACATTCCTCATGGCCAAAAAAGCAAAATGTAAAACAGAGCATCTTGTAACAAATTCACTTAAGATTTTTTAAATGGTCTGCATTTAAAAAAAAACAACAAAAAAAGGAGGGCCTTTGGGAGTTTCTAAGGCTCCCCCATTTCCCCCTCAGTTGTGACATTATGAACATCCAAACAAGTTAAACATATGGGAGCTTCAAATTCCTACCTGCCTTCTCCCTTCCCTCCTGACTTTCCTAGGGAAGTGGGCAAATAGAAGGATGGCCAGGCGGGAGATCTGGGTCCCTGGGTCTGCCCTTCCATGACTGTGTCACCCGAGAAATACATTTTCCATCTCTGGGCCTCATTTTACTCATCTGTAAAGTGGAAGTGAATGGGACCAGGTAAAATGACAACTCGATTTTTCTTAGTTTTTTTTTTTTTCCTTTCTCAATGGCCACTTCTGGGCCATTGGTTGAGACAGCCTGACACGTTCTGTCCAGAAGTAAATTAGCAAATTCCTACCCCACTGCTTCCCCTCAGGCAGCAAAAAACCTGGCATGCATTCAGAATTCTACTTGGCCACCGTTTATAACACATATCCAATAGGTCTTCTCTGCAGGGTCCAATTAGCTTCTTTGAGGGGTGGAGGGATAAATTAAAGTCACTGCAAAGCAGTACAAGAGAGGAATCCTTCTAGATTATCACACTTAATATTTCCTCAATCTTGGGGTCTTTTTTCACCTATTCTTAAATCAACAGCAATTGTTTTTAGCAACTCAAATCCAATCAGATTTTCCCAAAACATTCAGTTTCATCTCTATGGATGCAATTCTTCCTCTACACACTCATTTTTCATTGGCTTCTATGAAATGTTATTAAATTGTATGATTATAAGAACAAGGAAGAATAGATCCTGGTTTCATGGGGTCTGAAGCTTATGCAATTTGGCAGCCCTTTTGAAGGAAGAGAAAACTCAATTACAAATATAGAATTAGACACAAACACCATACTTATTCAGAATAAGAAGAGAAATCACAAGTTCCCACTTTTTAAAAAGGTGGAAAGCCGGTGAAAGTGAAAGTTGCTCAGTCATGTCTAACTCTTTGCAACCCCATGGACTATACAGTCCATGGAATTCTCTAGGCTAGAATACTGGAGTGGATAGCCTTTCCCTTCTCCAAGGTATCTTCCCAACCCAGGGACTGAACCCAGGTCTCCCACATTACAGGCAGATTCTTTGCCAGCTGAGCCACAGTAAAGCCTGTAAAGTATCACAAAGTCCAGAGAAAGAGATCATAATATTTATTATTAATGAATTACCTCTCACGTGACTACAATACTTTTACCCTAAACTTCTGACCACAAATTCTTAATCATTTCTTTATAAGACAATCATTTTGTAATAATGTCTTTTCTTAAAAGACTAGAACTCAGTATTTTCTTTAGCAGGGTTAATTGTTTTGCTTATGTTTGAAACACACAAAAAATGAAATTTCTCACTGTTTGTAGCACTGCTGAAGGTTGTGTCCTGGAACCACAGAAACCGATCAATTCTATTTTACATGAGTCTACCAAACAAAGGAGAGGGTGCAGGGTGAGCACACCTGTTAAAGCTATTGTGTTGCTGTTCCTTAGTCCCTGAGGCCTGGCCAACTCTTTTGCGACCCCATGGACTGTGGCCCACTGTGGTTCCTCTGTCCATGGGATTTCCCAGACAAGAGTACTGGAGTGGGTTGTCATTTCCTTCTCCAGGGGATCTTCCCAACCCAGGAACTGAACCCAAGTCTCCTGCACTAGCAGGCAGATTCTTTACCACCCAGCCAGCAAGGAAGCCCCTGTTAAAGCATCAAGCACATTCCTGAGAGGAAAGAACTGATGTGTTGACTAGTTAGCATTCTAACGGAGTCCTCTGCTCAGAGTTTTACTCATCTAATGACTGAGAGAATTCTTCATAGACAAGCTCCTGGCTCTATGTATTTCAAACCTTGTTTCTCCTCCCCAAACCTCTGGTGCCAGGCACCATAGAACATACTCATATTGAAATAGGTTGTCTGATCCTGCACTCACTCGTAGGTCACACCATCAGTGAGTAGTCATAACAGGTGGTAGGAGCATTTTTGGAAGCCATTTCTACGTTGGAATGGCTAGATAAGCTTTCGCATACAAATGACTTCGAACCACACAAGTATAGTCTAAATATATCCCTACGTCAACTTTCCATTAGTAGTCACTTCAGTGACCTCTGACATTTGGAAGAGTAGAAAAAGAAGTTTTAACCAACAACAATTAAAATATTTTACTTTGAAAAACATTTAAAAACATGAAACAAATCTGATAAAGGACTGTTGTCTAAAATATATACAAAGAATCTTCAAGGTCAACAATAAGGAAATGAATAACTTGATTAAAAATGAGCCAAAGGCCTTAGTAGACACCACATCCAAGAAGATATACAAACGGAAAATAAGCATGTAAAAAGATGTTCAACATTATATGTCATTAGGGAATTGCAAATGAAAGTTACAGTAAGATACCACTACACACCTATGAGAATGGCCAGAATCCAAAACACTAACAACATTCAAAGTTAGTGAGGATGTGAAGAAATAGGAATAATCATTTGCTGCTGGTGGGAACATAAAATGGTACAACCACTGTGAAAAAGTTCTGAAGGTTTCTTACAAAATACCCTTACCATACAATCCAGTAATCCTGCATCTTGATATTTACTCAAATGAGTTGAAAATGTGTGTCCATACAAAAACCTGCACAGAGATATTTATGGCAGCTTTATTCACAATTTCCGAAACTTGGAAGCCCCAAGATGTCCTTCAGTAAGTGAATGGATAAATAAACTGTGGTCCATATCGATAACAGAATATTAGTCACAGGTAATAAGAAATCAGTTAGTGAGCCATGAAAAAAGATGGAGGAAACTTAAATGCATGTTACTAAGTGAAAGAAACCAATCTGACAAGATTGCATGCTAAATTATGCCAACTACATAACATTCTGGAAAAGACAAAACTGTGGAGACAGTAAAAAGGTCAAGGGGTTATCAGAGGTTATAGGGGAGGGAGGAATGAATAAGCAGAACACAGGATTTGCAGGGCAATGAAACTGTTCTATATGATAATACAATGATGGATACATGTTATTATACATGTTTGCATAGGGAATAGAAAAGGTCAGCTATTTGTTGAATCAATGAACCAGAGGATGATAAAGAGAGTTTCTACCATCATTGCTAACATTTGTTGCACTTTGCTACATATCAGACAGTGCTACTTGCTTCATATTATAGCTTTCAAACCTTCACAGCAACCCTGTTGCATATGTGTGTGTGTGCTAAGTCACTTCGATTGTGTCCTAATCTGTATGACACCATGGACTATAGCTGGCCAGGCTCCCCTGTCTATGGGAATCTCCAGGCAAGAATACTGGAGTGGGCTGCCATGCTTTCCTCCAGGGGATCTTCCTGACCCAGGGATCGAACCCGTGTCTCTTGTCTCCTTGCATTGTCAGGCAGGTTCTTTACGACTAGCGCCACCTGGGAAGCCTTCACAGCAGTTCTATTAGTACTATCAATTTAGACAGGAAGAAACTGAGGCTCTGAAGAATACAGTGAGTTACCAGAAGCCCTACTTACAGATAGTCAGTGAAGCTGGGATTCAGACAACAGTGTACCAGGCTCCACTGAATCATGCTGCCTTAATCCAGGACTTCAGGTGATGTACTATCCTGCCTATTTTTACTATCATTTGCATAATGGTTTAGTAGTACTTGCCTTGACGTCTTCCTTGAGGTGGTGCACATGAAAGTTAAAATGAAATCACAGAACAGAGACTATCTTTTAATCGTGAAATGCTACATATACTTGTTAGGATCCAATCAGAAAACTGCTAAAGGTCTTTCAAACAGAGGGAGTTTGATAGAAGGAATTGACTACCCAAATGATGGAAGAGGCTGAGACATCAACAGGTAGTGAGGAAGCAACCTAGAAGCTGGCAAGAGCAAGGAGCAGCTACCTCCCTTGAGCTGGAGGGATAACAACAGAAGGTAGCTTTGCCAGAACCAGAAGTTGAGGCATTCTGTAAGTGCTATAGCCCTAGTGGGGACTGCCCATGAAAATGAAACAAAGAGAGGAAGGAGCTGTCCTAGCAGGGATTGAGCCAAGAAGCAGCAGCAGCAGCTACAGGTGATGCTTCTGGAAGCAGAGAGTGGGTAGAAATACCCTGGCTTCTCCCTTTCTGTCACTCTCTAGTTTTCCAGCATTCTTCCCATCAGCCTGTCCTTTATGAGAGGCTGGGAACCAGATTTTCCTATGATGCAGAGAATGCACAGAAGGGAAAGAATAAGGAGTGAGTTTGAGGGCAAGCTTACTATTAAATGGGCTTCCCAAGTGGCGCTAGTGGCAAAGAACATGCCTGCCAATGCCAGAGACGTAAGAGACATGGGTTCAATCTCTGGGCTGGGAAGATCCCCTGGAGGAGGGCATGGCAACCCTCTCCAGTATTCTTGCCTGGAGAATCTCCATGGACAGAGGATCCTGGTGGGCTCCATAGGGTCGCAAAGAGTCAGACACAACTGAAGCGACATAGCACGCACACACACGCACTGCTATTAAACACACCGCCATATATGCAAGATACTGGTATTATAGGAGAGAACTGCAGGGTGCCAATCAACAAGTGGATGAGGGATTGGACACAGGATTCCAAAACATCACGCAAGTTTTCTTTTCCTAGAACAAACAGGTGAGAATACAGTGAAAAATATTCAACCAGGAGATCCCACATTTCTGGATAAAAGCTTGACTACACAATACCGATGGGGCGGAGGAGCAGAGAAAGAAAAGGGAGGTGGATGGTTAATACATTCTATCCTGCCTGAAACCAAGCTGCAAAAGGATAACACTCCAAGGGTAGGGTTTATTTTCATCTTAAAGAGAAGCCTCGGGACTGATGGAAGTGACCTGCCCTCTTCTGCAGGGGCCTCTGGTGAGGAAATGTGATGAACTCAGCCCCGGAGACTAGGAATGACACCGTCCTTCTGGCTCCTACGATCCGTCAGAAACTGACAGCCTCGCCATCCAGGAGTCAGCCTGGGCAGAGGCAGCTCTGGCTATCCCTGCTTAAGGGTGGGTATGGGAGGCAGAGAGCAGCTCCAGCCTGAAGCCACTATTCCCACTTCACTCTTCATCGATGCTCTGCCCTGCATCCAACCTTGAGAGGCAAACGAAGTTCCAGTGAAGCATGCTGAGCACCACAGCTCCAGCAAGTCTGGTGTCGGCAAATAGCTCCTGAGTCCAGGGCTGTCGGTCCCTACCTGCCTTGGAAGCTGCCAGCACCCTCTTCTGTAGCCTCATAAACCACATTCAGCTCCGTGGGGTATGTGTCCTCTCTCCCCTGGGGCTGGAACACCCTACAGCTTCTCTTCAGGTTAGCACTGACCCAGCTGTCAGTAAATATCACTTCCTCATGTAAGTCTGCTATGTGTGAGTGAAGTTGCTTCAGCTGTGTCCGACTGTCTTCCACCGTATGGACCACAGCCTGCCAGGCTCCTCTGTCCATGGGATCCTCTAGGCAAGAATACTGGAGTGGGTTGCCATGCCCTCCTCCAGGGGATCTTCCTGACACAGGGATCAGACCCGTTTCTCTTAAGTCTCCTGCGCTGGCAGACAGAGGTTCTTTACCACTAGCACCACCTGGGAAGCCCCAAAACTGCACTCCTAAAGTGGTTTCATAGCGCCTTGTACTTATCCTTACTGGTCCACTCTACTTTTACTACTCATGGAATGACCTAGACCTGAGGTCAGCAACTACAACCAGTCGGCCAATGCAATCCATTGTCAGTCTGTGTGAATAAAGTTTTATTGGCACACAGCCATGTCCATTCATTTACATATTGCCTCTGGCAGCTTTCACACTACAGTGGCTGACCTGAGTAGTTGCAATAGAGATCTGATGGCTGGGGATCTTTATAAACGTACATCTAAAGTTAAAATCTTAAATCCTCTTTGCGTCTTTCTGTTGACTTCAGGATAGCATCTAAACTCAGAAAACAACAGCAACAAAAAAATGTTATTAGTCTGAAATCTAAAATAAATAAGCAGGTGATGTATACTGGACACTCCAGGATCAGTATAAGCATGAAGCACCTAGCACAGTACTCAACACGATGCAGTCATGTGACAATGTCAGTTTCCTACATTCCAAAATCCTATGCCTACTGCATCTGCAGCTTTCAAAGTGAGCAGACATCAGATCTGGCAAGGCTCATTACACAGCTCTAAGGAGTTCCGCGTTACCACTGGCCTGACTATATTTGTGCACTTTACATAAAAACAAATCAAGACCACACTTAAGTTAAAGACTGTGCAGTGAACAATTAGGGCATTCTGTTTACTCATCCATCTACATGTTCATTTATTCAACAAACATTTACATAGCATCAATGCTAAACCAGGCAGTGGGCAAGATACAAGATATAAGAATTGCAGGGAAGGAATGGAGACTCAGATGTAGAGAATGGACTTGTGGACACAGTAGAGGAGGGAGGGACTGGAACAAACGGGGAGAGTAGCTGCAACATATATACGCTCTCATATGTAAAATGCATAGTTGTTTGAGAAGTTGCTATATAACACAGGCAACCCCGTCTGGTGCTCTGTGATGACCTAGAGAGATGGGATGGGGGAAGGGAGAGAGGCTCAAAAGGGAGGGAATATAGGTATAACGATGGCTGGCTCAGGCTTCCCAGGTGGTACTAGTGGTAAAGAACCCACCTGTCAATGCAGATATAAGAGACGTGCATTTGATCCCTGGTCTGGGAAGATCCCCTGGAGGAGGGCATGGCGACCCACTCTAGTATTCTTGCCTGGGAAATCCCACGGACAGAGGAACCTGGTAGGCTATGGTTCATAGGGTTGCAAAGAGTCTGACACGACTGAAGCACCTTAACACACACACACGGCTGATTTGTGCTGTACAACAAAAACCAACACAACATTGTAAAAATTATTTTAAAAAATTAAAATGGATAAATAGAACAAACAACAATGACAACAACAAAGAATGGAAAGAAAAGATCAAACTGTTCTCAAGCTTACTCCTGAGGTTATTTTAAATGAAACAAGGGGTATTGTTTGACAAGATAGAGCGTGGCCAAAGTAACAGTGTAAAACAGCATCCCCGCCAAAGGATGCTGACAGCACCAATTTCCCCCGTGGAATGTGAAGTTGCACTCTCCAGGCATCCCCCAGGCTGGACCGTCCAGAGCTCTTCTCACCAAGTGAACTTCAGAGTTGCCTGCTGGGCGTCCTCCCCCAGCCATGTCCAAGGACGGAACCCAGCCGGGGGCCTCAAACAGGCAGAAATATTTATGCCACATCCAGAAAACCAAACCTCAGAGATGGAGCTGATGCCACTTGAAAGGAATCAGGGTGGAATCTCCGGAGATTAAGAAAGTGACAGTGACCAAGATGCAAAAGGGGAGAAGGGTGAGAAGAAGTAGAGATTAAAGCAGCTGGGCCATTTGTTATTTTGATTTGTGCCTTTTTCTGTTTCAAAGGGAATTAAGGGAGATGAATTAAGACTTCATTAGATCCCGACAGCTTCAGGAATATTAATCCGTCTTCCATTTACAATAAGACTCACCGGTCTCTGTAAGGTCGGGGTGAAGGAAAGAGAAAGCTGTTGATGTGTTCCCTTCTCGCTGCCCTGTGCCCCCCGCCTCTCGCCTCTGGTCACTTTCCCTTTCATGCCTTTGTTTGACACATAGGAAAGAATCATGAGGTGTTGAGTATCGTTAACTTCCAAACACCTATGAAATCAGTAGGAAAGTGCAAACACTGCGGACCCCAACCGTCTCCGCCAATGATCCGTCCTAAAGTCCTCCCCTCTGGAGATGAAAAGAGCTTGGCAGGCGGACAGTCTCAGGGAGAGGAGTGAATGAGCAGGAGGGGGACACGCAGGATAAATGAAAATATGATTGACTTCTTACCTCGGTCCGGCTCACACATGGTTCTGAGCATTTAATAAACGGGTTGACACTCCAAGTTCCCCTCATTAGGGGAACGTGGAGACCTGGATTACCGTAAATCAGAAGGCCGGGTTATCAAAGCTTGTGATCTTTAACTGTGTCAGGGCGCCCTCCTGTCTGCTCATGGAGGCAGCAACCCGCAAGCTGCAAAGAATTAGCCGCCAGGCCATGATTTAAGACACACACACACACACACACACACACCCGTGGAGGGGGTATGAGGCTGGGCCAGGCAGGGGAAGGTTGCCCAGGTAGCCCACTCAAGTCCTGCTGTCTCTGGGATGCATGGCACCTGTGGAGAGGAGGGAGGAAAGGTGAGGAATGAATGACCCTATGATGGACCAAGTAACAGACCAATGTGCTTGGTGAGATTAGGAGCCAGCACTGGAAACCTTTCAATCCTTTGGTTTTCCAGCCTACATTCACATCAAAATCTAGAGACACAGACGTAGGGAACAGACATGTGCACGTGGCGGGGTGGGGGTGCATTGGGAGACTGGGATTGACCTACGTGCACTGCATGTGTAAACCAGATAGCTAGCGGGATCATGCTGGATAGCACAGGGACCCCAGCTCAGTTCTCTGTGAGGACCTAGATGGATGCGATGTGGGAGGGACAGTCCAAGAGAAAGGGGATCGATGTACACATACAGCTGATTTGGGCTTCCCTGGTGGCTGAGACAGTAAACAATCTGCCTGCAATACTGAAGAGCCAGGTTTAATCCCTGGGTCAGGAATATCCCCTGGGGAAGGGAATGGCTACCCACTCCAATACTTTTGCCTGGAGAATCCCATGGACAGAGAAGCCTGGCAGGCTACAGTCCATAGGGTTGTAAAGAGTAGGACACGACTGAGCAACTAATACTTACTTACTATAGCTGATTCACTTCCTTGTACAGCAGAAATGAATACAACATTGTAAAGCAACTATATCCCAATTAAAAAAAAATCTAATGCAAAACTGTTGGCTAATTTGCAATAAAGACATATCTATCCCTAGCCTTAAAAATTGCATCCAATCAACATGTAGCACTGCTATATATAAAATGGATAACCAACAAGGTCCTACTGTATAGCACATGGAACTCTGGCAGCCTAGATGAGAAGGGAGAATGGGGGAGAATGGATACATGTATAGGTATGGCTGAGTCCCTGTGCAGGTCACCTGAAACTATCACAACATCGTTAATTAGCTATTCTCCAATACAAAATTAAATGTTTAAAAAAATTTTTTAAATTGCATCCAAGAGAAATCAATGCATAGATCCACAAAAAGATTTGCAAGTGAATGTTCACAGCTGCTTCATAATTACCCCAGAGTGGAACCAACCCAATTATTCTTCAGTAGGAGAATGGATTAAACTACTGTGACACATCCATACAGTGGAATAGTATTCAGCAAAGAAAAAAAAACTCCTGATACAGTCAACAACATGCATGAATTGCACAGATCTAGTGTTGAGTGAAAGACACCACACACAAGAAAGTACATACTGCGTTTATGTGAAGTTCAAACACAGGCAAAACTAGTCTATGGCAGTATTATAAAAGAGAGAACAGTAGCAGGATAGAAAGACATGATTGGAGGCATAAGGGAAATTTCTGGGGAGATGGAAAAGTTTTGTGTCTTAATCGGAATGATGGTTACATGAGCAGATACATTCATAAAAACCCATCATTCAGTTCAGTTAATTGTTGCATATTTTAGGAAGGGAAGTCCAAGAAGGAGGGGACATATGTTTCAGTTCAGTTGCTCAGTCGTGTCTGACTCTTTGAAACCCCATGGACTGTAGCATGCCAGGCTTCCTTGTCCATCACCAACTCCCGGAGCCTACTCAACTCAAGTCCATCAAGTCGGTGATGCCATCCAACCATCTCATCCTCTGTCATCCCCCCCTCCTCCTGCCTTCAGTCTATCCCAGCATCAGGGTCTTTTCCAATGAGTCAGTTCTTCACATCAGGTGGCCCAAGTATTGGAGTTTCAACTTCAGCATCAGTCCTTCCAATGAACATTGAGGACTGATTTCCTTTAGGATTGATTGGTTTGATCTCCTTGCAGTCCAAGGGACTCTTAAGTGTCTTCTCCACCACCAGAGTTCCAAAGTATCAATGATATGCTAGGGCAGCATTGGAAATATTGCAGGGGTGGGGGAGGGGCAGGTACTCCAGGCGAAGCGTATGCAAAGGCCCTGAAATCCACTTTATTTATTTGTTTTTGTAGTATGTTATTGTGGTATAATTTGGTGGAGGGGGGTATAGTTTATACATGTGTATACCTATGGTTGATTCATGTTGATGTATGGCAGAAACCAACACAATACCGTAAAACAATTATCCTCCAACTAAATTTTTTAAAAATAGTTGCATATTTTAGTATGTCTGAACTACATCCCCCCCAAAAATTACATCACAATAACGTACTGCAAAAACAAATAAACAAATGACTAAATGTGGATTTCAGAGCCTTTCTGCAGGCTTCACCTGGATTACCTGCCCCCTTGCAATATTTTCAAGGCTGCCCCAGCATATCATTCAAGTCTTAGCTTAACCATCACCCATTCAGAGAGCTCAGCTATCCTCTGTTGCATGGTCCTATCTTGTTTGTTTCCATCTTGCTAATTATTCTCAGAAATTGCCTTTTGTATGTATTTGCTTGTTCTCTGCCTCCTCCTTTAGTCCCACCTGGACTGTAAGCTCCTGAGGGGAAAGGGTCTTATCCAGCCTCAGAGCTGCTTTATTGGACATCATTGAGCTTCCCCACCTCTGGCTTCTGGTTGAGGTTTGGCCAATGGAAAACCCTAGCAGGAGACTAAAAGAAAATGGAAGTGGGAGGTTAGGATGCTGTCCCTATCTGGTGAGGTCTCAACCAGCTGGCTGCATCTCTAGATCTGTGGTTGTCAACTGGGGATAATGGTGCCTCCAGAGGACATTGGGAATTCTAGAGGGCACTGCTGGTATCCAGTGGGTAGAGGCCATGGAGGCTGCTAGACACCCTACAGTGCACAGGACATCCCCCACCACGGAGACTTCTCCATAAAAAACAACAGAGTCACAGTGAAGAAAGAAAGCCCATTCTAGATGAAGGTCACAGTTGACCTAAGGACTTCTCACCAAGGAGAGGTCCAGATACAGGTAACAATGCCCCCTTCCTTTAGGTCTAGGGGTTGAAAAATCCCCAATGTTGGGACTTCCAGTGATTAAGAATCTGCCTGCCAATGCAGGGGATCTCTGGTCTGGGAAGTTTCCACAGGCATGGGGCAACTAAGCCCGTGCATCACAACTACTGGGCCTGTGCTCCACAATGAGAGAAGCCACTGCAATGAGAAGCCCGTGTACTGCAGCTAGAGGGTAGCCCCCACTTGCCACAACTAGAGAAAGCCCATACAGCAACGAAGACCATGCATGCATGCTAAGTTACTTCGGTTGTATCTGACTCTTCTGCAAACCCATGGACGGTATCCCACCAGGCTCCTCTGTCCATGGGGATTCTCCAGTCAAGAATACTAGAGTGGGTTGCCACGCCCTCCTCTAGGGGAATCTTCCCAACACAAGTATCAAACCTGCATCTCTTACGTCTCCTATATTGGCAGGTGGGTTCTTTACCACTAGAACCACCTGGGAATCCCATTGAAGATGCAGTGTAGCCAAAAATTAAAAATAAATAACTAAGTAAATAAAAATTTTTTAATGCTTAAAAAATAATTCCAATGTTGCTAGCTCCTGGGTACTGTACTATCCTTTATGCTTCTTCCCTATTCCACACATGTCTCTGTCTTAGCTCCTTTATGAAACTCTTCAGATTATCCTAGTCTGTAGCCTATGGGCTATTCTATCTCCCATGGAACCCTGATAGATACACTATTTCATCTCCAGCAGCTAAGCATCCAGTAAATATCAATAAGTATCTGCTAAATTAACTAAGTAATTAATAATGGAGGCTCTCCCTAGGAGGTTTGGATTTAGAAGTCAATGATAACTTTTGGAACTTAACCACTGTTAAAAGATTACCCAGGTGAGGGGAAACTGTTTTCAGGGTCACAACTTACTCTAGGGTCCAGAAAATCCCCGGTCTTGATATTGACTGTGAATACCATGAAACTTTGTCACTTTTCCTTGAAATGTTTTTCCCGTAACATTGCAAATTCCTCTGGACATAAAGCAGATCCCAAAATCCAGACCTCCCAGATGTCAAACAGGAACATTTAAGCTGTGAGATTCTTTTTCATCTACATAGGCCTCTGAACATCCAGGGCTGGAGGGACCAATCTACAGATGGACAAAAACTCTGAGGACAGATATTTCTGGCTCAGTCCAAGATTCTGCCACATCCAAGCTCCTTGACCTGCTAAGATGCAGTTCCCTTGTGTGGAAATTGGAGATGATAGAGTTTACCACTCAGGTGTGGTTCTAAGGCCTCCATGAGATGATATTTATGAATTGTGTGGCCAAGTGCTGGGCACAGAGTAAGATTTCAGAGGGCGGTGTTGATGGCTGAGCTGCCCTCCAGTCCAGCTCTCCGCCTTTGGTGTTCTAGAATTGAAGCCTCAGAGCTCCCAATGTGACTGGGCAAAGATAACTTTTTCTTGTTATTCAGTCACTAAGTTGCATCTGATTCTTTGCAACCCCACAGACTGCACGCTAGGCTTCCCTGAGTTTGCTCAAACTCATGTCCACTGAGTCAGTAATACCATCCATCTTTTTCTCTATCATCCCCTTCTTTCCTGCCTTCTAGCTTTCCCACCATCAGTGAGTTAGCTCTTCCTATCAGGTGGCCAAAGTATTGGAGCTTCAGCATCAGTCCTTCCAATGAATATTCAGGGTGAATTTCCTTTAGGATTGACTAGTTTGATCTCTTTGCAGTCCAAGGGACTCCCAACAGTCTTCTCCAGCACCACAATTCGAAATCAACTGGAATCTTTAAAAAAAAAAAAAAAAAAAAAAGAAATTCAACCCTCTGTAGTCTTGGCTAAAATACGCGCTGTGGAAAAGCCAGTCCCCAGTCACTAAGGTCCAGACTGTAAGTTTAAATGTTTACAATAGGCTTAAACTTGCCAGTGGGGGGAAAAAATCTGCATTCCTTTGTGAGTTTAAGAGGACAGGCTTCCCCTAGGTTTTCTCAAAGGAGTGCAATTAGCATCTTGCATTTTATCTTCTCTCTTCACACCCAAATTCAAGTCTTTAACACTTGGGAACTTTGGGTTTTGTACTCAGTAAGAGAGAATTGGCTGAGAAGAAAGAAAAAAGAAGCTTACCTTCTTTCCTCCACAGTTTGAGGGCACTTTGGAGATGTGAACACTGATTAGTCCGAGAGAAAACCAGAAAGGTGGGCTTTTAGTATAATTTAGACCCAAGGACGTTCCCAAGAGATGGCGAGCAGAAGGGAAAATTTCTTTAATGGCCATTGCATTTAAGTTCAGTACTTTCTAATTCTGAGACTTGGGTTCTTCTTTTGGAAACTGGGGCTCTATTCATCCCATGTGGTCGAGGTAATGACTGAGTTGGCTTGAATTGAGACACATTTTTTTTTTTTGGTGTTTTTATTTGTGTATTGGCTGCACTGGGTCTTCTTTGCTGTGGCTGGGCTTTCTCTAGTGGCCGAGAGCGGGGGCTGCTCTCCATTTGCAGTGTGCAGGCTTCTCATTGCGGCGACTTCTCTTGTTGCAGAGGACAGGCTCTAAACACATGGGCTTCAGTAGCTGAGGCACAGGCTTAGCTGCTCTGGAGCACAGGGATCCAACCTGTGTCTCCTGCACTGGCAGGCCGATTCCTATCCACTGTGCCACCAGGGAAGTCCTTGAATCTACATACAGTTGCAGGATCACGCCAGTTCAGTTCAGTTCAGTTCAGTTCAGTCACTCAGTCATGTCCGACTCTTTGTGATCCCATGGACTGCAGCACACCAGGCTTCCCTGTCCATCACCAACTCCCAGAGCTTACTCAAACTCGTGTCCATCATGTCGGTGATGCCATCCAACCATCGCATCCTCTGTCATCCCCTTCTCCTCCCGCCTTCAATCTTTCCCAGCATCAGGGTCTTTTCCAATGAGTCAGGTTCTTCACATCAGGTGGCCAAACTATTGGAGTTTCAGCTTCAACATCAGTCCTTCCAATGAATATTCAGGACTGATTTCCTTTAGGATTGACTGGTTGGATTTCCTTGCAGTCCAAAAGACTCTCAAGAGTCTTCTCCAACACCACAGTTCAAAAACATCAATTCTTCAGCACTCAGCTCTTTACAATCCAACTCTCACATCCATACATGACTACTGGAAAAACCATAGCTTTGACTCGACGGACCTTTGTTGGTAAAGTAATGTTTCTGCTTTTTAATATGCTGTCTAGGTTGGTCATAGCTTTTCTTTCAAGAAGCAAGCATCTTTTAATTTCATGGCTGAAGTCCCCATCTGCAGTGATTTTGGAGCCCCCCAAAATAAAGTCTCTCACTATTTCCATTGTTTCCCATCTGTTTGCCATGACGTAATGGGACCAGATGCCATGATCTTAGTTTTCTGAATGTTGAGTTTTAAGCCATCTTTTTCACTCTCCTCTTTCACTTTCATCAAGAGGCTCTTTAGTTCTTCCCTTTCTGCCATAAGGGTGGGGTCATCTGCATATCTGAGGTTATTGATATTTCTCCCAGCAATCTTGATTCCAGCTTGTGCTTCATCCAGCCCAGCATTTCTCATGATGTACTCTGCATATAAGTTAAATAAGCAGGGTGACAATATACAGCCTTGATGTACTCCTTTCCTGATTTGGAACCAGTCTGTTGTTCCAAGTCCAGTTTTAACTGTTGCTTCTTGACCCACATACATATTTCTCAGGAGGCAGGTCAGGTGGTCTGATATTCCCATCTCTTGAAGAATTTTCCACAGTTTGTTGTGATCCACACAGTCAAAGCCTTTGCATAGTCAATAAAGCAGAAGTAGATGTTTTTCTGGAACTCTTGCTTTTTTGATGATCCAGCGGATGTTGGCAATTTGATCTCTGGTTCCTCTGCCTTTTCTAAATCCAGCTTGAACACCTGGAAGTTCACAGTTCACGTACTATTGAAGCCTGGCTTGGAGAATTTTGAGCATTCCTTTGCTAGCATGTGAGATGAATGCAATTGTGCAGTAGTTTGAACATTCTTTGGAATTGCCTTTTGGGGGGATTGAAATGAAAACTGACCTTTTCCAGTCCTGTGGCCACTGCTGAGTTTTCCAAATTTGCTGACATATTGAGTGCAGCACTTTCACAGCATCATCTTTTAGGATTTGAAATAGCTGAACTGGAATTCCATCACCTCCACTAGCTTTGTTCATAGTGATGCTTCCTAAGGCCCACTTGACTTTGCATTCCAGAATGTCTGGTTCTAGGTTAGTGATCACACTATCATGGTTATCTGGGTCATAAAGATCTTTTTTGTATAGTTCTTCTGTGTATTCTCACCACCTCTTCTTAATATCTTCTGCTTCTGTTAGGTCCACACCACTTCTGTTCTTTATTGTGCTCATCTTTGCAAGAAATGTTCCCTTGGTATCTCTCATTTTCTTGAAGGAATTATTTACTACGTGCAATTTTGTGTGCTGCCTTTTTTCGTGAGTACTCTCTGTCATGGTCCCTTATCCCCAAGGAATATCACTGGAATTCTTTCTTCAAATTAGAGAGCTAGAGGACTTCCCTGGCAGTCCAGTGGTTAAGATGCTGTGCTTCCAATGCAGGGGGCATGGGTTTGATCCCTGACTGGGGAACTAAGATCCTGAATACCCCATAGCACAGCCAAAACAAATTAGATAGCTAGAACTGATTATCATAGAACATTTGAAGAGTATATATAGAAGAATAATGACAAAAGCAAAAGTCTCCTGAAATCCCAGCCTCCTAAAACAGCTGCCATTAACATTTGAGGAATGTCCTTTCACACATCAGGGTTCCCAAGTGGCTCAGCGATAAAGAACCCACCTGCCACACAGGAGACTCAACACACTCAGGTTCGATCACTGGGTCAGGAAGATCCTCTGGAGGAGGGCATGGCATCCCACTCCAGTATTCTTGCCTGAGAAATCCTATGGACAGAGGAACCTGGCAGACTACAGTCCATAGGGTCGCAAAGAGTCGGACATGGTTGAGCATCTGAGCACATTTTCATGCATCTCTTTATGCATTTTATGCTGCTTTTTAAAAATCCAACCTGGTGTTGGAATCAGCTATGATTTGTGAGTTTTAATCCAGCCCTATATAGCACTTGAGATTTCATGGCTGGGTAAGAATTTCATCTCTCTGGGCCTCGTTACCTAAATCTATAAAATGGTGTGTATGTCCCCTAGGGAGGCTGTGGCAAAATTTCCACAAATTAGGTGGCTTAAAAGAGCAGAAATCACTTCTCTCTCAGTTCTGGGGGACAGAAGCCCCAAATCAAGATGTCAATAGGGGTGCACCTTCTGGAGTTTCTGAAGGCAAATTGGTTCAACACCTCTCTCCTAACTTCTGGTTTGTCTCCTGCATTGCAGGCAAATTATTGCTGAGCCAGCAGAGAAGCCCTCTTAACTTCTGATGACTGCTGCCAATCATTGGTTTTGGGGGGACTGGAGTCACTTCATTCAGATGTCTGCTTCCAGATTTTCATGTCCTTCACCTCCATGCCTATTCTTCTCTTAGTGGGAAGGGCACTTGGTCATTAGATGTAAGCCCCAGCATATTCATTGGCAGGACTGATGCTGATACTGAAACTCTAATACTTTGACCACCTGATGCAAAGAGCTGACTCACTGGAAAAGACCCTGATGCTGGAAAAGATTGAGGGCAGGAGGAGAAAGGGGTGACAGAGGATGAGATGGTTGGATGGCATCACCAACTCAATGGATATGAGTTTGAGCAAACTCAGGGAGACAGTGAAGGACAGGGAAGCCTGGTGTGCTGCATTTCATGGGGTCACAAAGTGTCAGACACGATTTAGCAAATGAACAATGGCCAAGATAATCCAAGATGATCTGACCTCAAGGATCCTAACTGAAGTACATGTGCCAAGATCCTTTGTTCAAAGAAACTCACATTTACCATTTCAAGGTGAACATATTCCTGCTGGGGGGAAGAGGGGTTTGGTTGGGGTTCCCCAATTAACCTAGTACAAATGAGTATAATAATAGCTTCTTACTAGAATTACTGTGCTGAACAAGTTAGATGGGATAATGTATACACAGTTCTTGGCATGTGAAAGATGATCAATAAATGCTGTGTATTAATAATCTTATCTGGAGGGCACTGTTTCTTGAAATCTTTTCTAGAGGAATAAAGTAAGATATAAATAAACAAACAAACCTGAATGAATAATTTGAAGTTCAGAGGGGTGCCAAAAATGTGGTTTTCTTGAATCTCCAGGAGCTCTCTCTAGTATTTTAAAGAGGAGGTTATATATATATATATATATATATATATATGCTCTGATCTTTTCCCCTACTCTGTCCCTATAATTTCCCTCTTATCTCCAGCTTTCTTTCTTCCTGTGGCAACTCAACAGGTTGGCCATTTTACTTGGAAAAAAAAAAAAGCTTCAGAGGGCATGGATGCTTTTAAATCAATTAGGCGAATTACAGTTTATTTAGAATGAAAAACCTCCCATTCATTTCAACATGGAGCTTTTCATGAGTTTGTGACATTGAGGTTCAATAGAAATTCTTTGCAGCTTCATTATTTTGAGGCACAGAGTTGCTGTGATATTTTTTAAAAATCTGATAAATGAAAATCAAGACTTAGGAAAGCTGAATGAGGAAGCGACTGTTCACCACACAAAAAGATGTGTCCTTGACCAAAAGATGCTCCTAGTGCATTTCTGGCAGCTTGATTTTACAAGAGGTGGGTAATAATAGAGCAAGAAAAACAATGGAGTCAGAGACCAGAGAAATGGTTTATTCTGGGCTAGGCCACCCTCTAACTGTGTGGCATCTGCTGGGAGAGTAACCTCTCTTGATTTTTCTACTGTAAAATGAAGGAGACTTAGAAGTCATAATGACTAAGTTCTCCCAGCTTTGACCTCTAGAGCCCATCAGCCAACATTTTCCATTCATCCTTCAAAAGAGTTAATTTCACTCCCTTCATCAGTGGCCAGGGAAGCATTTAAGTTGAATTCATCACATTTTCTGCAGTTGAAACTCCCCTCTTGGCATTTGTTGACTTGGGATCTCCCAGGACTTTTGATCTAAGAACAGGACATTCCGAAATGAATGAGCAAGACAGGAAATAAGCCAACTGCCACAGGAAGCTGAATAACAGTCTCAAGACAATGCATTCAGACCAGTCCCAAGACTGTGTGTCCACTTATCCAGTAGCAGGTTCACCAGGTGAAGCCCATGGGCGGAAAAAGCAAGGACTTCTGGGACTAGAAGGAGATTTGGCTTTCCTCATAAAGGAGTAGCTTAAACAAGGACCACATTTTCTAATTCCTGGTCCATCACATCACATGTTATACAGAATTGGTGCTTGGCAAGAATGACTCTTGTGACCCAGTGGCTCTTTGTCAACTAGCCGGGAGGCACAGAGGACAGATTATTTCCTAGGGAACACTGACCACGGGGAAGAATTTCCATCAACTCGGGTGGTGGGAGAACATATGGACAGAGAGGGATCTATTACGGATCTGGTTGAGCGGTTGCTCTATGTGTCCACGCCCTGTTAATCCACAATTTGCCTCTTACCCCTTCCCTTATGGGCCCCAGTTTCATAATGGTCCGTGTTATCATCCTTATAATCAACACCACTTTCTTCTTCTCTTCCTCCACCTCCTTCTCCTCCTCCTCTTTCTCCTCCCCTCCTTCACCTTCCCCTTTCCCTTCTCCTCTTCCTTATCTTCCTTCCTCCTTCCATTTCTCCTCATCATAATCTTCATTGCCTCAATCAGCAGCACATCTGCCATTTTTTCTGTGTTTACTGTATATCTGACAATACGCTAAGGACTTTACATTCACTTTCTCATAACCATCACAACCAGTCTTAGGAGGTCAGGTTTCCTCCTCTGAATAGATACTGAACAGAGGATTTAGGCGCTTGTAGCTTATTTGAGGGGGTGGGGTGGGGGTGATACCAGGAAACATGGGGAGAGAGGCAGAGACAGGAAGGAAAGCAGAAATTAAAGGTGCATTAATGAGCAGTTAGTACTGAGGTTAACTGGGGCACAATCCAGCCGACGAACACTGGGACCTCCTACAAATCTGAGCACACTGAAGAATTCTCCCAGCTAGGGAGGAGAGTTACTCACCGCATCTCATTCCCCCCACCTGGCTGAGGTTACTCCTGGGGCTGTCCACTCCCTGGTGCTTCTGATATGCCCCATCCTGGACAGTCAGAGGAAGCCCTTAGGCAGCGGGACTGAACTTCAGCATGTTGGGAACTGCCCACCTAACCTAGGGCTTCCCTGGTGGCTCAAATGGTTAAGAATCTGCCTGCAATGCAGGAGACCCCGGTTAGATCCTTGGGTTGGGAAGATCTCCTGGAGAAGGGAATGGCTACCCCCTCCAGTATTCTTGCCTGGAGAATTCCATGGACAGAGGAGCCTGGGGGATTTGGTCCATACGGTCACGAAGAGTCGGACACGCCTGAAGCAGCTGAGTGCAGACGCACATGGCTTGTGGGGTCTCAGTCCCCCGAGTCAGGGGCCAAACCCACATCCCCTGTGGCGGAAGCATGGGGCCCTAACCCCTGGACTTCCAGGGTGGCCCCTATCCTCCATTACTAATTACTATAATGACCTGGGCCTCTGGTCTCCCACCTAGAATATTACGTTTGCAAAAGGACAACGAGGACATTACCTGGGGTAGAGCCTAACAAGATAAGGTGACAGGGAAAACAAGGCAAATTCAAACTCCTATTTCCCTTCCGACAGTCTACCACATCAGGCAGCTACAACTGGCCACTGTGTACATGTCTTAAATAGGAAATGATGTCTGTAGTAAACTTGTAGATGTCTAGCCAGGTCCATACTGGGACACATCCCTGTGAGTTGCCTGGAGTCAAAGCTTGGTTCTACTTCTTTCCTTGGTTCCCTACAGTCTGTTCTCAACCCAGCAGCAGCCGGAGTGGTCCTGCTTTAAATAAAAAAAAAAAAAGACAGCTCATACCACACCTCTGTTCAAAACCAAACAGTGACTTCCTTTCCTCTCGGAGAAAAGCAAACCCTTGACAGTGGTCACAAAGGCTGCAGACTGCATAGTAAGAACATGACTTGCTTTTATCTCTGCCTCCTCTCTGAACATCTTCCCCAGGCTCCCTCCACTCTGGTCATGCTGATCCCCTTGATGACTCTGGGACCAGAGTATACACTCAGGTCATTTGTACTGGCTATTCCCTCCTTCTGGAAGTTTCTTCCTCCATGATCCCATGGCTCACTCCTTTGCTTCCTTCAAAGTCTTTGTCAAATGTCACCTTCTCAATAAGGATTTCCCCAGCACATCATTTAAATGACAGCCAGCTGTCATCCTCACCCCACTGCCAAGGCTCAATCCTCCTTAGCCTACTCTATCTTTATTGACCTTTAACAGATGGTAAAACTTGCCTATTTACCTATTGATTAACTCATTGTTTGTGGTCTGCCTCTCTCCCAGTAGAAGAGTGGTTCTCAACCAAGACATCTAACAAAGCCTGGAGATATTTTTTATTGTCACAACTGGGGAGGGGAGCTGCTGGCATTGGTGGATAGAGGTCAGGGATGCTGCTATATACCCTACAATGCACAGGAAGGACAGTCCCCCAAAATAAGGAAATTTTCTGGCTCAAATATCAGTAGCACTGAAGCTGAGGAACCATGCCATAGAATGAAGCTTCGCCAGGATAGGGCTTGTTGCCTGATTTTTGTGGTTGTTGTTATTTATTGCTAGATCCGAACATCTAGAACAGGGTTTCCCAGGTGGCTCAAGTGGTAAAGAATTCACCTGCCAATGCAGGAGCTGCAGGAGACACAGGTCTGATCCCTGGGTCGGGAAGATCCCCTGGAGGAGGAAATGGCAACACACTCCAGTATTCTTGCCTGGGAAATCCCATGGACAGAGGCGCCTGGTGGTCTACAATCCATGCAGTTGCAAAGCATCTGAAGCAACTGAGCACAGTGTCTAGAACAGTGCTTGGCACACAGCCATCACTCAATAAATATTTGGGGGTGAATAATCCCTAGAAGTGGTTCCCAGAGTGAAGACTTTGCAATTCATTGATAAATCTTAAGGGATATAAAAATTCTTCTTCGAATCAGCAGCAGAACAAATAAGCAGACACTAGTCATACAGTAAGAAAGATCCAGATCCTTGTTTGAAAAGGAATCATTTTCACCGGAAAAAAAGGAAGATGTCCCTCCAGCAGCCCCACCCGGAACTCACACAATGTGTTCTAAGTTTAACAGATCTTATGCTCTCTCTGCTGAAACCCTTGGCTCCAGCCCACAGTATCTCTGAATCCAGGAAACCATTATGACTGATCAGGGTCAGAGGTTGCTCCTATTGTAACCCACTTCCTCCATCAGAGTTTTAAATTTGGAAAAACGTTCTTATGGCTATTGTGTGGAATGTCAGCTCTCAGATAACCTCGGAATTATTTTTATTTGTCTACCATGACTCCCCACCACCAAAAAAAAAAAAGTTTAAAAAAAAAAGAAAGAAAGAAAAATGCAGAGCGGAAGGGGGCTTTCCTCAGAAAGTAATATTCATGGACAAGGAGTCAATAAGAGCCAGCTGGTATTTTCAGCCTTTAATTGAACAAAAGGAAGAAGATGTCAGATTTCCAAAGGGCACTCCCAAATGAAATTCCATTTCTTTTTTAAGATGACTAGGATAGGAAAAAGATCAGAGCCCTAAAGGAATAGCATCATTGGGTGATGATAAGCATTTTAAACTTTAAGGAGGTTGTTCTAAAACCTTGGACATTTCTGGAACATTCTGCCCACCGTTTAGATCGAGAAGAATTGGGGCATCCATAGATATGTCCTGTATCAGGTATATCTCTGTACTGGACCAGGAAGAGAGGAGGAGGCAAAGGGCAGGAGATGGGGAATGTTGAATCTTGGAATTATTTATGGTAGTGGCAAGAAAAAGGTTGTTTGGGCCAACGGTGTTAAACAATGGAGCACATTTCTATCTTTGGAGAGAAGGCACGCCAGAGGAAGGAAAAGGAAGAAGATCTCTGATGCACTTACAAGGTCAAAAAAGCTATTCTAGCCAAAAATCCTACAAATGTTCATGGAGCCCCTATTCTGTATAAGACTTGGTGCTAGGTGTTAGTAGTGCAAAGACAGAAGCACTGAGTGCGGTGCCAAGCACATGGGTTTTGGCATGAGTTTAAATCCTCGCATGGCCACTCACTTCCTAGATGAGGCTGAGCATCTTAGTCAATCCCACTAAGCCTTAGTTTCCTCGTCTGTAGAACGGCATTGAAAAGAATAGACACCTACCTCCTGGATTGGCTGGGATGATGCTATTTAGCAAAGTACTCAGCACAGGGAAAGTATTCAACAGTAAATGATAATATCACTAGAAGTAGGATGAGGTCCCTTCCCTGTTCATAGTTCACTGTTCATAGTCTAGTGGGACATGTATCCTCATAATTAAAGGAGCAACCAGGACTTCCCTGATGGCCCATGTTTAACAATCTGCCTGCAAATGCAGAGGACAACAGGTTCGATTCCTGGTCTGGGAAGATCCCACATGCTGCAGGGCAACTAAGCTCACAAGCTGCAACTACTGAGCTCAGGCTTCCTAGAGCCCATGCTTTGCAACAAGAGAAGCCACCGCGGTGAGAAGCCCATACACCTCAACTAGAGAAAACACACATGCAACAATGAAGACCCAAAGATAAATAAAGAGTAAGCAACATTTATTGTGCATTCACTCTGTGTCAGCTTGTAAAGTTGACCATAGTCTTTACAAATATTAACTCATCAAATCCCACAAACACCTGTGATACACCTAAGTGCTGTTCAGTGGTACGCCTGGTTCTTTTCCTGCCCTTAGGACAACTATATGGGGTTGACTTAGGTTGTTACATCTTATAGAAAAACCCAAACAAATGTTTTGGCCAACCCAATACTTTCCTGTGTCTCTTATATTTGGGTTGGAAAAGTGAAAGTTGATCAGTCGTGTCCGACTCTTTGAAACCCCATGGGCTATACAGTCCATGGAATTCTCCAAGTCAGAATACTGGAGTAGGCAGCCTTTCCCTTCTCCAAGGGATCTTCCCAACCCAGGGATCGAACCCAGGTCTCCTGCATTGCAGGCAGATTCCTTATCAGCTGAGCCACAACGGAAATCCATTTGGGTTGGGCTAAGTTCTAATTCTGGACAGTTGAGTATGGGATACAATGAGGCCTTTCACTGCCTGGTTGGATCACTGAAAAGGCAGTGCATGACCCTGATGCATATGACCTTCCCCTTGCCACCATGAAAAGTGCTGCTCCCGTTGGTGGGGCTTTGGTCGCCATACAAATTCAGTTGCTAGTTGCCCAGAGCAACCATACTTGCACACCCTGTTCAGTTCAGTTCAGTTCAGTCATTCAGTCGTGTCTGACTCTTTGCGACCCCATGGACTATAGCATGCCAGGCCTCCCTGTCCATCACCAACTCCCAGAGCCTACTCAAACTCATGTCTATCACATCCATGATGCCATCCAACCATCTCATCCTCTGTCATCCCCTTATCCTCCTGTCTTCAATCTTTCCCAGCATCAGGGTCCTTTCCAATGATTAAGTTCTTCACATCAGTTGGCCAAACTATTGGAGTTTCAGCTTCAATATCAGCCCTTCCAATGAATATTCAGGACTGATTTCCTTTAGGATAGACTGGTTGGATCTCCTTGCAGTCCAAGGGACTCTCAAGAGTCTTCTCCAACACCACAGTTCAAAATCATCAATTCTTCAGCGGCCAGCTTTCCTTATAGTCCAACTCTCACATCCATACATGACTACTAGAAAAACCATAGTTTTGACTAGATGGACCTTTGTTAATAAAGTAATGTCTCTGCTTTTTAATACGCTGTCTAGGTTGGTCATAGCTTTTTTTTTTCCAAGGAGAAGCGTCTTTTAATTTCATGGCTGCAGTCACCATCCTTTCTCTTTCTTTCTGATTTTCTCACTTCCCTATCAATGCTTCCTGGAATTACTTCCCCAAAAATCTTCCCACACTTAAATCCTAGTTGCTTTGGGGATTACCCACTCCAAAATAGCCATTTTAACCCATGGAGGTTAAATCTTGGAAATCCCATTTAGAATTACCTAGAGATGAGCTAGGCTCACTACCATGTCAACAAAGTGGGTGTTCCAACCCACTAATCCAGCTTATCTTGAAATATCTTCTATTTTCCTAAATGTTCTTTGCTTACTCTTAGTCTGAAGGTGGGGATGATAGGAAAGATGCCCCTGCTGGTGTGCAAAGGACACATAGTATGAGTAAGAAATATATCTGTTTTGGTTGAAGCCACTGAAATTTACAGACTGGTAATTACTGACGAAAAAAATAAGATTTTGCCTGACTCTTATACAGCAGCCCTCTGTGATAAATATCATTCCCACTCTGTGGTGTTGGAGAAGACTCTCGAGAATCCCTTGGACAGCAAGGAGCTCCAACCAGTCAAGCCTAAAGGAAATTAGTCCTGAATATTCACTGGACTGATGCAGAAGCTGAAACTCCAATATTTTGGCCACCTGATACAAAGAACTGTCTCATTTGAAAAGACCCTGATGCTGGGAAAGATTGAACACAGGAGGAGAAGGGGATGACAGAGGATGAGATGGTTGGATGGCATCACCAACTCAATGGATGTGAGTTTGAGTAAGCTCCAGGAGTTGGTGATGGACAGGGAGGCCTGGCGTGCTGCAGTCCATGAGGTCGCAAAGAGTCAGACACAACTGAGCGACTGAACTGAACTGAACTCAATGTATATGAATATGAGCAAAAACTCCAGGAGATAGTGGAGGACAGAGGAGCTTGGTGGGCAACAGTCCGTGGGGTCACAAAGAATCAGGCATGACTTAGCAACTGAACTACAACAACACAGATACCTGGGAATCCAGGGGCAAGTATATATATATAAACCAGAATATTTTATTTTTCAAATGTAAAACAGGCAGGTCTTTATAAATCTGGGGAACCCTGAGCCAAAGAGAAAACTCTGGGAGGCAGTAAAACTTACCCGGCATCCTTTACCTGTGAACTTTTCTTTTTAAAAAAATGTTTGGAGTATAGTTGGAGCATAGTTGCTTTACAGTGTTGTGTTAGTTTCTGCTGCACAGAAAAGTGCATCCACCGTATGTATACACGCCTGCATGCTTGCTAAGTCTCCTCAGTCATGTCCGACTACATGCAACCCTATGATCTGTAGCCCACCAGGCTCTTCTGTCCACAGCATTCCCCAGGCAAGAATACTGGAGTTGGTTGTCATTTCCTTCTCCAGGGGATCTTCCCGACCCAGGAATCAAACCCAAGTCTCCCGCGTCTCCTGCGTTGCAGGAGGATTCTTTACCGTTGAACCGCGGGGGAAGCCCATATGTACACATATATCCCCTTTTTTATGCTTTGGATTTCCTTCCCATTCAAGTTACCAAAGAGCCCCGAGCAGAATTCTCTGTGCTACACAGTAGGTTCCCACTGTTTCACACACAGTTGCGTATCTCTGTCCGTCCCAGTCTCTCAGTTCATCCCCGCCCTTCCACTCCTTGGAGTCCAGACGCTTGTTTTCTATACTGTGTCTCTGCTTCTGCTCTGCAAGTAGGTTCATCTGTACCATTTCTCTAGACTCCAGAGGTGCGTTCATATACGATACTTGTTTCTCTCTTTCTGACTTCACTCTGATTGTAAGCTCATCCATAGCAGATGCTGTTGATGCCTGGCCTCTAGTCCCTCACCATTCAAGGTTTTCATGTTTGCCAAAGACCTCTTCCTGCAAGCCGGGGTTAGACCAGGGAGAAGAACAAGGCTGACCTTCCACTCCCGAACCTGAGAGTACGCACCTCCCTAAATTTCATAGCCTAAGCACGTCGCTCCCCTTTCCTTAGTCCCAGAGTTTCAAGCACCCATGTCCTCCTGCCAGGAGCAGGTTCAGCCTTGAGCCAGGCAGGCTAGCACTGCCAGGGGGTTGATCAGCCCTGCAGGAGCTCCAACCAGTGACAAATATGAGCTAGAGGATGGCTGCTCCTGCTTCCTCATCCCTCAGGTGGGACAGCACGAAAGCCTGCCCTACCCCAGGGGTCCGCAACCTCTGGGATCTAACGCCTGATGATCTGAGGTGGAGCTGATGCTAATGCCAATAGGAATAAAGGGCATAATAAATGTAATGCTCTTGAATCATCCCCAAACCATCCCCCACCCCAGGGAAGGGGGTGTCAAAAAATTATCTTTTTGGTCCCTGGGGCCAAAAAGCTTGGGGTCGCTGCTCCACACCATCTTTCAGAAATCCCAAGGGTAGGGCTGCCAGATTGAGCAAATACAAATACAACAAGCCTAGTTAACTTGGAATTTGAGATGAACAATGAAAAAGAGCACAGGTAGGGCCCGTATAATATTTGGGACATAAATGTAAAAATCACCACCCTGAGAAAACCACATCTGAAAAAGACACACACACCCCAACATTCACTGCAGCACTATTCACAACAGCCAGGACATGGAAGCAACCGAGATGTCCGTCAACTGATGAATGGATAAAGAAGTCGTGGCACATGTACACAATGGAACATTACTCAGCCATAAGAAGGAACGAATCTGAGTCGGTTCTGGTGAGGTGGATGAACCTAGAGTCTGTCACATAGAGTGATGTAAGTCAGAAAGAGAAAAATATCACATATTAACACATGCCAATGGAATCTAGAAAGGAGGTACTGATGAACCTATTTGTAGGGCAGAAATAGAGACTCGGACATAGAGAACAGACTACGGACACAGCGGGGGAAAGGGTGGGATGAATTGAAATATACATACTACCGTATGTAAAACAGATAGCTCGTGGCAAGTGCTATGTAACACAGGGAGCTCAGCCTGGCCCTCTGTGACAACCTAGAGGGGAAGAATGGGGCGGGAGGTGGGCAGGGGGTTCAGGAGTGAGGGAACATACGTATACCTGTGACTGATTTATGCTGGTGTATGGCAGAAACCAACACAATACTGCAAAGCAATCATCCTCCAAGTAAAAATAAACAAACTTTTAAAAATAGTAAAAATTACCTGTTATTCCCCTGAAATTCAGATTTAACTGGGTGTCTTTTATTTTATCTGGCAACCCTCTCTCATGATTGTAACTTGCTTATTAATACATTCTTTTCACTTCCTTATTTCTCTCCATGCGCTCCCTGGAATCACTTCTCAAGTAAACGATCTGTCCTCAAATCCTAGTTAATTCTGGAAAAACCCAACCAAAGACAGAGACTTTAAGCCACTGAGGACAGAAGTGTGGAAGTTTCTCTATCAAAAGCCCTCTGCAGTTTATCTGGGCAAGAGCTAAACACATCACAGATCCCCAACTGGATGCCACTCCAACTCCATCCTTTCAACCAATATTGAAATTCTTCTGCTCTCTGAAAAGCGAAAAAAAAAAAAGGACTCCTATCAGTCTCCCCAGTGGACCTCGGATGCAGAAAACGCACTTGCAATGGAGGCCAAGGTATGTAATAAAGCAAAACACTGGAATTCTATAGCAGCCTCTGAATGGCGTTTTATGACAGCCAAGACTATAAGCTTGTGCTCTGGGCTATAAGGTGGGGTGTGAGGCTTCATGGGCCACTTCCTGTGTGTGGTCACATATGTAGCTCGAGGAAGGGGGCTCAGCTTGGCTGAGCCTCTGTTTCCCCATCTGTCCAACAGGGATGATAATATCTGC
Organism: Odocoileus virginianus; assembly: GCF_023699985.2. Taxonomy (NCBI): domain Eukaryota; kingdom Metazoa; phylum Chordata; class Mammalia; order Artiodactyla; family Cervidae; genus Odocoileus; species Odocoileus virginianus. The sequence continues at coordinate 55,274,439 of NC_069685.1, read as the reverse complement.
CACACTGGATACCCAGGGGCATCCAGTGACAAGATATAAACAAGATCTCTAGGATGATGACACTACTCTCTTGTTGGATTTGTTCAGCACAACCCTAGGGTGTCACAGATTAAAGGTTTTGCTTCCAAGGCAGAAATTGGAGCAGTGCCCATAGCACGTCCATGGGGTTTAAATCTCTTCTCCTGGCATGAGGCCTTGGCTCTGAACAACTGGCATAGAATGAGTCCCACAGCCAAGAGAAAGAGTGGACACCTGGCAAGTCAACTCAGTATGTACCGAGACTGTGGATGAGCAGTGGGTATCTTTTTAAATAGGGCTTCCCTGGTGGCTCAGATGGTTAAAAAAAAAAAATCTGCCTGCAATGCAGAAGATGCAAGAGACATGTGTTCGATCCCTGGGTTGTAAAGATCCCCTGGAGAAGGGAAATGGCAACCTACTCCAGTATTCTTGCCTGGAGAATCCCATTGACAGAGGAGCCTGGTGGGCTACAATCCATGGGGTCAAAGAGTCAGACATGACTGAGCGACTAATCATACATATATAAATACATTATATATATTCGAGGTGTTGGAGAAGACTCTTGAGAGTCCTTGGAAGGCAAGGAAATCAAACCAGTCAATCCTAAAGGAAATCATCCCTGAATATTCATTGGAAGGACTGATGTTGAAGCTGAAGCTTCAATACTTAGGCCACCTGATGCGAAGAACCAACTCATGGGAAAATCAGTTGCCACCCTGATGTTGGGAAAGAGTGAAGACAGGAGGAGAAGGGACGACAGAGGATGGGACGGTTGGAGGGCATCACCGACTCGATGGACATGAGTTTGAGCAAGCTCCGGGAGTTCATGGCGGACAGGAAAGCCTGCCGTGCTGCAGTCCATGGGGTCGCAAAGAGTCAGCCATGACTGAGTGAGTGAACTGAACTGATGTATCTTTTTAGAAGGAACATATGTTCTTTACCAATTAATGCTGGACCCAACTAATTCACCCATTCTCACACCTGCCTGTCCACTGTGGGCATTTGACTTTGTGACTTCTGATCTAATGTCGTTGTTTAGTCACTGATTCGTGTCCAACTCTTTTGCGACCCCATGTGCTGTAGCCCATATCTGCAGGATTTCCCAGGCAGGAATACTGCAGTGGGTTGCCATTTCCTTCTCAGGGGATCTTTCTGACCCAGGGACTGAACCTGTGCCTCCTGCATTGGCAGGCAGATTCTTTACTGACTGAACCACCAGGGAAGCCCCTCTGATTTAATACTGTTTTGTTTTTTTTTTCCCCCTACATCTATTAAGTGTGTGCTTTCTCCCTAAATCCTTGAATAATGTACATGGATAATGCTTCATGGTCTCGTCAGGCCCTGGCATCTTATATGTACCCAATGGGGTCCATGTACTGCAGTTTGAAGGCACAAAGGAGGTTTCTGTGTGCATGTTTGGTCCTGATAAGGGATAAATTGCACTCCTCCTTCTAGCAAATAAAAGCAAATTCAAATTTTTGAACAACAGAAAAGAATTCTAGGATCTGTCTTTTCCCAGGTCTCTGCAAGAAAGAGTTTTAAAACTGTGAAGATAATCCTTACATGAATAATCTCCAATCAGGTGTTTTCTTTTAAACTTGCTCTAAAAATGTATCAACTCGTTAGTATCAGGCCACTCTTGAATGATGACAAAGTAAGACTTTCAATTCCTAATGGCTTTTTGTTTTCAATTTTTGTTTTGTTTTTTGTTTTTACCCAAATCACATCTTGCATGACAAAGACTTTTATTTTTTATTTTCTTGATTCATAGGTCCTTAATGAAAGCAAAATTCAACCTTACACTAGTCTTGTATGAATTAGGGACCGTGTAAACAGTACTTAACAGTTCTAATTGAAGGTCAGTAAATCCCCAAGAGATTAAACGAATCCTGCAGGGAGCCGTGTAAATCTCCTTTCCTTTTATAGCAGACCAGCCAAGCCCCCAGCCTGCTTTGTGCAAGGCTTAATAAACATGGTATGCATCTAATCAAAACCATTTTGCACCCAAAGAGGTTAGGGGCGTAAATCACAATTACTCTTGGCACTAAACCCTTGGCCTGAAGAGGCCCAGTGTTGCCAAAACTCATCAGGAGCTGACTTCTAGAACTTAGCTGTCTGGCACAGGTTTCCACGTCTGAGTGTCCAGCCTGCTTCTCAGCAGGAGAATCTAGATGAGGGTATAAAATCTGAAAAGAAGAGCAATTTCTAATGACCCCCTGACGCCCTCTGCTTTCTACATTCCTTGCCAGCTATTGCCTGATACAAAACAAACAAACAAACCTTATCCTCATCTTGATCTTCAGATGCAGCCCAAACACCCTCTTTGACATTCCTGAGTTAAATTTCACTCTTTGCTTCAGGGTTACTTATAGTGTCAATGCCTAGATCTGTCCTGGAAGTTTCATGAATTCATTTATTGTGTCCAAATATGCACAATCTTAAAAGAAAATGGTGTAACATCCCAAGAATTTGGCAGAAAGGAATCCAAGCCAGGAATGTTCAGGAAGGTGCCTTTGGACCTGCCTCTGAATGTCAAGATGAAGACCGTATTATTACCCCTGGTGCCTGCATGCTCAGTCGTGTCCGACTTTGCAACCCCATGGACTGTAGCCTGCCAGGCTCCTCTATCTGTGGGATTTCTCAGGCAAGAAGACTGGGGTGGGTTGCCATTCCCTTCTTCAGGGGATCTTCCCTATCCAGGGATGGAACCCTCGTCTCTTGCATCTCCTGCAATGGCAAGGTGGATTCTTTACCATTGGCAACACCTGGACTCCCTTGCTATTCCCCCTGTAGCACTGTAAGCTGCAGTTGTGAACAAATAAATGAACAAATAAAGTCAGAAGAATGAAAGCTGGTCTGTGATCTTCAGGACTGGAGTAACCCAAGTGAAAACCTTTTCAAGATTTCAAAATGCAAAGTAAGCAGCAGCCTAGATCTGTTGTATCTATTAAATCTGGTCCTTGGATCATTCATTTCAAGTAAATATTATTCTCTTTATTTCACACATGGGGAAATTGAGGCTCAGAGACTGGAATCTGTATCTTGGGGTCACCTCGTTGGCTGAGTGAGGAACCTGGGGTTCAAATCCCAGCTTCAGAGACAATCCTCTGTCTTTTGACATACCACTTCTTAGAGAAACAGCACAAGGAACATACCCAGACCACTTCCAAGAAGATTCACACAAAAGGGAAGTGACACCCAAACTGCTAGGGAATAGTTCTTCAAAGACACAGTAAAACTAAGAAAGAATATCCTGAAATAGGACTCAGTAGCCCAGGGATCTCAACTCAGGATTCTTAATGCTTCTCAAGGTTTGCTCTACAGAGCACTACAAATCACAGTGGCCCTTGGAAGGACACCTACACACCATCCCAGATATTGACATCAACTGGATGCTCTTTTCCAATATGGCGAGTGGTTGCCCCATTCATGGTCTTCCTGGCCATGCAGAGTAGAAGTGCTCTATACTCCCTCTTGATGTCCAGCCTGCAAGCTGTGTAAGATGTTCTAGATGACCCTGGTTTTCCTCTAAAGTGGCTGCTGACAAGTAAAAGCCACACCTTCTCTCCATCACACAAACTGTCCTGAATGATCTTGGAAGTCACTGGCAATAGCATCTTCTCTCACTAGCAGGAGACTCACTAGCAGGTATGGCCACATATCTGCTTTTACTCTTTATTTTCTTCCTCCTTCAACTCTTTTGGAGTACCTGGCCTTAAGTCTCTGGACACCTTAAGGAAAAGGGAGCTTATTGTAAGTAAGTATAACTTTTAGGATTGTCAATGGAAACCAATCAGAACTCAGACTTTATTCAGGTATCCACTCCTTCCCCATCTCTACATGTGGGAGCAGCTAAGTCTAAATCAGCAAACATCTTTTATTAGTCTGGTGGGGAGCACATATTATCTAAACTAGTCCAATGCAACTAATTGGAAGGACCTTTTTCTGCATGTGAGTGTAGAATGGTTTCTTCTCTCTCAGTTTCCACTGGCAGGTATGACCAAGGAAGCGATGGCTGGTTGTGGTTGGTCACCATGTTGTGATAATGAGTGGAACCAGCCAGCCTAAGGATGAAGCCACAAATGAAGATGTTAAGAGTGAAAAATCACCAGGGTAGGGATGGACTGGGAGTTTGGGAGTGACGTACATACACTGCTACTTCATAAAGCAGAAAATACTGTTTGATTCCACTTACACAAGGTACCTAGAATAGTCAAATCAAATTCATAGAGTCAGAAAGTATATCGGTAGATGCCAGGGGCTGGGGGATGGGAGGCGTGGGGAGGAGGAACGGGTATCATAGTTAGTGTTTAATGGTGAGAGTTTCAGTTTATCAGGAGATGGATAATGGTGAGAGTTATACAACAGTGTGAATGTACTTAGTGCGACCGAACTGCAGAGTTAAATATGATTAAAATAGTATGTTTTATATTATGTGACTTTTACCACAATAAAAAAGGTCTTTAGAGAAGGAGACATAACTGTAACACGGGTGGGAGGGAGACTTCATTTTATGCCTTTTGCACCATCTGGAATTTTTGACGTTAACCATTCAAAAATCAATGCATGTAAAATGGTCTAAAAAATTTGTTAAGATGCAGAAACAGAAAAAAAAAAAAAGGGAAGAATAAGTCTGAGTCATTGAATCACTGGAGACGCTGTGGTGCCCCTCACCAATCCCTGCCTGAGTCCACCCCCGCTCTGGACTTCCACGATTACAGATTTAATCACGAAGTCCGGGTTTTCTGTTACGCCCAGCCCAAAGCAGCCTGACGTGTAACAACACTTACAGTCAGAGCTGGGAACCGAAAGTGACCGTGCAGCTTGAGAGCCGACATCCTCTCTGCCTTTTCTTCCCTCAGAACCTCCCTGCTCCATTATCCTCCCTTCCACGACTGCACATCTCCCCCACCCACAATCACCACCCACAGTCAGTCTGTAATGGGCCACGGGTGCAGGTCATCTCATCAGTCCCATCAGCCGAGCGTCAGACAGTCCTCAGGCGAGCATCTGAGAAAGACAGGGCGTCGCCCGTCCAGAGCCATCCTCCCACCTTTAGTAATAGAACCCGTTAGCTTGGTCATGTGTCGTGATGTGGATGAGCCTAGAGTCTGTCACACTAAGTGAAGCAGATCAGAAAGAGAACAATATCATATATTAACGCATATACAGTCTTCCCAGGTGGCACTAGTGGTAAAGAACCTGCCTACCAATGCAGGACACATGAAGAGATGTGAGTTCAATCCCTGGGTCAGGAAGATCCCCTGGAGGAGGGCATGGCAATCCACTCCACTATTCTTGCCTGGAGAATCCCATGGACAGAGGAGCCTGGCAGGTTACAATCCATGGGGTCGCAAAGAGTTGGACGTGGCTGAAGCAATTTAGCACACGCACACAATGTATATATGTGGAATCTAGAAAAATGGTACTGATGAACCTACCTGCAGGGCAGAAATAGAGATGCAGATGTAGTGAAAAGACTTGTGGACACAGCGGGGGAAGGAGAAGGTGGGACAAAGGGAGAGAGTAGCACTGATATATGTACACCACGATGTGTAAAACAGGCAGCTAGTAGGAAGCTGCCGTAGGCCACAAGGAGCTCAGCTCCATGCTCTGCGGTGACCGAGAGGGCTGGGGTGGGAGGGAGGGAGGCTCAAGAGGAACGGGATATGCGTATACACATAGCTGATTCATTTCACTGAACAGCAGAAGCTAACATAACATTGTAAAGCAATTACCCTCCAATTAAAAATGAATAAATAAGCAAATAAAAATTTTTTTAAAAGTTTAACTGAACACGTGGCTCCCTTAGATAAAGACTATTTTTCAACTTCCTTTCAATCTCAGTCATGGCCATGTGACTAAGTTCTGGTCAACAGGAAGTCTACAGAAGTGGTGGATCATAGCCTTAAAAGGAAGATGATGACTCCTGGGTCCCCCTTCTTCCCATCCCACTGAACAGAATACAGACTTTATGGCAGGAACTGGAGCAATCACCTTAGATCCCAAATGCTAACACAGAGAAATGAGATAGAAGGAGTCAGAGACAGGGACTCCATCACTGTGGGATAACCAAGCCAAACACACTGCAAGCAAGGCAGTTTTCTTGGATTATTATTATTATGCTCTTTGTTATAGCTGTGGGATCTTAACCTAATTAACACACACCCCTGAGCTAATCAGTGCCAATGTCTGTGCAAAGACCAGCCTCTCGACACTTAGCCCACAGGGAGTGGCAGACATGGCAGTTTTAATGATGGAAGAATATCGGGTGTGTTCGCAATTTGGCTGAAATGTCCAACACTGTGAGAAGTATGTCTTTTCACTCTAATTTCATCCTTTTCTCCTTAATTCTATTTGACTCTTCTCCAAGTCACAGGGATATATCTTCTTTTTTTTCTACACCTCTTTTTCATTCATAGTTATCTTTTCTTCCTTCACTTTCATTTACCCCCTTTCCATTAAGTAATACTTGTAACCCAAATAATCCCAGTCTCCCATAGAGCCCAGTCTCTAAAGTCAGAAAACAAAGGATTCTAAATCTCTCTCTCTCTCCAGAAGATTCCCAGGAAGGAAAGAATGGTACATTGTAAATCCTTAAAGTTTTATTCTTGGAGACTTCCCTGGTGGTCCAGTGGCCAAGACTCCAAGCTTCCAATGCTTGGGGCCTGAGTTCGATCCCTGGTCAGGGAACTAGATCCCACATGTCACAACTAAGCCCTTGCAGGCCACAACTAAGGCCTGGTACAGCCAAATAAATTAATCTTTTAAAATTTATTCTCAGTCCTGCATCCATCAGCATCCTCCATTTAGATGTCAGTTGTACCTGGAAATATCATCTCTTTCTTACCCCCTTTAAAATATCCATCTCTGAAACTCCACCGTCACAGATTTTCTAGCTTTCTCCCCTCTCCCTTAACTCTGGGAATTTTTATAATGCAGATACAAAATCCTCTGTGATTTCTTTCTTTTTTTTTTTTTTTTTTTGCTCTATTTCACCCATTACCCAGATTTTCCACAACAAAGGAGAGCCCAGGGTTTAATCCAGTAAGAATCCTTCCCTCATAGAACTTGGAAGGTGGGATGGACACTGTAAGTGGCCATATGCTAATGATTTTTGTCACTGTAAGGTATTTGTCTGAGATCAGGTTTTCTGAGGCAGAGATCGGTAGGCAGTGGCTTCACTGGGGACTGCTCACAGGAGCAATACCTTTCAGGAAGCAAAAGAAGCAGGACTGGGGCTTCCCTGCTGCCTCAGCAGTAAAGAATCTGCCTGCCAATGCAGGAGACACGGGTTCGATCCCTGGTCCAGGAAGATCCCACTTGCCATGGAGCAAGTAGGCCTGCACACCACAACGATAGAGCCTGTGCCCTAGAGCCCGGAAGTCTCACCTACAGAGCCCATGTGCCACAGCTACTGAAGCCTGAGCGCCCTAGAGCCTGTGCTCCACAACAAGAGAGGGCCACTGCAATGAGAAGCCAGCACACCACAGCTAGAGAGTAACCCCCACCCGCTGCAACTAGAGAAAAGCCCTCAAAGCAACGAAGACCCGGCACAGCCAGAAATAAATACATAAGTAAAAAAAAGAAGAAGCAGGACTGCGCAGAGGAAGAACATGGGCTGTGATGTGGTGGTCTCAGGCAGTTCCACAGGGAACTCAGCAGACAAGATGGTCCATCAGAGCTGGTTTAAGTCAACACAAGGGCGCTGGATCTTTCTACAGCAGATCCATGAGTCACTAGGTGTAGTCTTCCGCCGGAAAGTCCTGCAGGTCCTGCAGAGAGACTCAGCTGTGAGCCAGAAACATCTAACATCTCTGGAGCTAGAGGAATGAGTCCCTTGGTTCTGAAGATGGGGACGTCTAGATGGCACACCACAGCATCCACTACTGTTTCATGTTCAGCACAGACCTACTGCAGACCCACTCTGTGGCAGAAAATGGCACTTTTTCCCAGCTCACCCTTCCCTTGTCAACCCTCTTCCAGCTGTTCTTCCTCCCTCCATCTCCTTCTCCAACCCCCACAGTTTGCCTGGAGCCAGAGCTTCAAGAATTGGCTGGCGCCTTAATTGCTTCCCTCTCCTCCATGACATCAATTGGAGGTGACATTTCCCGGGCACGGAGCTGCATCCCTGTGGCTGCATATTCCCCCTGTCACAGGAGATCATCGAAGCTGTCACCAGTGGAAAGCTAGAAGCCATCGGAGGAGCAGGGGTGGGCGGGGGGCACAGAGATCCCGGGTAGCATTCAAAGGGTTGGTGAGACACACTTCCCAGAGCGGGTTCCAGAGGCACTTTCTGCCCCGCTGGTCTCTGCCTCCGGAGAGCTGACAGGATCTGACATTTCAGGGGGTTACCCGACTGAGCTCCACCGACCTGGTCTCTCACCCAAAGTGAGGGGGAAAAGGCTGGATCCTGGGTGGCAAGCCAGTCCCTGAGGATGGAATGGAGCCATGCGAACAAGAAGAGAAAGAAATTCATGAAGAGAGAGGATTCCGAATGGCCTCGAGAGGCGAACAGACTTGGTTGAAATTCTGGTTCTGACCTTTAGAGATGGCTCAGTGGGCCCAGTCATAGGATGGGGATAATAACACCCACCTTTCCAAGGGTAGTTGTGGGGGTTAAATATGAAAATCCATTGGACCAAGCAAGGCAAAACCACAGGGGTGCTTTTGATTCCTCTCTTTCAATTCCTCCAGCTTCCCTCTTCACCTGTAGCCAATCCATCACAAATTTCCAAAAGGTGCCCTAAGGATGACCTCTTGCTCTGTCTCCACTGCTAGCAAGCCATTATCATCTCCTGCCCGGACAACTTCAATGGGCTCCTGCCTGGTCCCTCTATTCCCACACTTGCTGCCCCAAAGAACGGTCAAGGTTGTCTTTGTCAAACATACATCAGATCACTGTATCCCCCTGCTTAATACCTTTCAGGAGGCTCTCACTGCACTCAGAAAGAAAAGACCCTCCAAGCTCTGAACCTGACACCCGCCCAACTTCTCCCTTGCCCACCAGGCTTCAGCCCCGCGCTGCCCCTCTTCTGAGAACACGTCAACTTAATTCCTACCTCGTATTTGAACTTGCTGCTCCCTGTGCCTGGAATGCCCTTCCCCCGATCTCTCCTGATTGACGTCTTGGCCACTTCAGATCTCTGCTTGGAACTCATCTTCTCAAGGTGGTCACCTGGGACTGCCTAACGTCAAGTCTAACCTTTAGTTTGCATGCTCTTTGCTCTCTGTGTGTGGATGTGTGTCTGTCTCTCTCTCCCTCTCTCTCACGCATACACACCCACACACTTAGTTTCACCATTTTACTCTGCAAGCATTTTCCAGTTCATCATGGTACCCATCTGAGCTCCATGTCAGCCTCAAATCCTCCCACTTTATTCACCATCATCTCCCAAACTCCAGCACGGTGTCTGAGACTTGATACATACTTGCTATGTGATGAAGGATGCACACACTGAGCCCCTGGTAAATAGGATCTAACCGTTGTGAAGAGCCAACTCATTAGAAAAGACCCTGATGCTGGGAAAGATGGAGGGCAGAAGGAGAAGGGGTCAACAGAGGACGAGATGGTTGGATGGCATCACCAACTCAATGGACATGAGTTCGCACAAACTCCAGGAGATACTGAAGGACAGAGAAGCCTGGCGTGCTGCAGTCCATGGGGTCGCAAAGAATCAGGCACGGCCAAGAGACTGAACAACAACAAATCCATGTCTATCCCTACTAATAAGGGGAAGCCTTCTAACCTGATACCAAAGCTCACGGCACATTCAGTGGGTGGTGTTGGCACCACCCACGATCACAGTGATGAAACCTGCAGCTAGAAAGGTCTCACTCCACCCTCACCAGCTTCCAGAGCTGCAATTTCCATTATGATTCTGGCCAACAAAGGCCAAACAGGTGCGGCAAAATGTTGCCAATTCATCTCAATTCCAGTTTGTCACCCAAGATTCATGGGCTGGCTGAGCTCAAAGGACCCCAGAGACTGTCCAGAACAGCCCTCTCATTTTTCAGGTGGGAATATTGACGCCCTGAGAAGTTAATTGCATCACTGGTTCTTTGACACGGGTGCTCCTGTCCTGAATGTATCATCTTTGGCAGGGCTCTGGCTCTTGCATACATGCTCTTTGCCTAACTGGCTTCTGCACGTCCTTCTGCTGAGAGCTTAAGTGGCGTTCCCACTGGGACTGATGCTTTGACCCCTCCCATACATCTTGCACAAACCCTTTTCTATTAGCATCTTTTTCACACATTGAGGAATCACTCATCTAATTATCCACCCTCCCTTCCCAGGGACTCAAGTCCATGATGGCAGGAAGGCATCTCCTTTATGCACTCCTGTATCCTCAGTCCCCTGGCAGTGATGGGCAAATCATGTGTGTGTGTATGTGCTAAGTCACTTCAGTCCGACTCTTTGCCACCCCATGGACTGTAGCCCGCCAGGCTCCTCTGTCCATGGGGAGTCTCCAGGCAAGAATACTGGAGTGGGTTGCCATTCTCTCTTCCAGGGGATCTTCCTGATCCAGGGATCAAACCTGAGTCTCCTGCATCACATCATAAATGTTCCCAAAGCACGGGAATGGGTGAAAATGAACAGAAGCCTGCCTTTCTGATGGAAAATGTTGAATTCTCAAACTGTTTGCTTTGGTTTGAGTGGGTGCAAGGCCAATCTTCATCCATTTTCCAGCCTTTCCTTCTCCCATGCCACATTTCCTTAGCACTTCCAGTATCAGCTGGATTTTATTAATAATAATAAAAACAGCCTATGATTTATGGGGCACCATGGGGCCCAGGCTGACTAGGGGGCTTAAGCTTTGCACATAAAAATCAAGCCTGCTACCTGAAACCCAGCAGCTCAGTAAGGAGGGGGGAAATGAATGATCAGGCCCTTCTGGACCAAAGCACTTGGGTTTCTTCTTCCAGGGAGTCCCGCCCAGGTCTAAATGGATGAGCCCACATTCTCCCCACCACACTGCTCCCATCTTCCCTGGTCTACTCTCCTGAGTTTGTCAAGGTCAGGGCTCTGGAAGCCACGGGTATTCCTGTAAGTCAGAGAATCAGAGCATCGGGGGCTGGAAGGAGACCTTGAAGATCAACTAGATTAGAGGTCATTTTTGGCTTGCAGAACTGCTTTACTTGGCCTGTGTCATGCTTGTGAGAAATGTAAATTAACTGCAAACATTCAAAAATCAGATTTTACATAAAAAGCAGGATATCTCTCTTCTCTTGAAAAATAAGAAGTTCTGGCGACATTATGCCAGCATTCCTGTCTGGCAACAATTAGCAGGAGCTGAGTGATAGGTGCGTCCTTCAAAGGGTTAAAGGTTCCCGAGTTGACCCAGTCACCCTTTCTCCCTAGTATGCTGCCACCCAGGCCCACTTCACCTACTTTCATAAGCTGTCTGGCCCCTGGAGTAGGAAATGGCAACCCACTCCAGTATTCTTGCCTGAAAGATTCCATGGATGGGGGAGCCTGGCGGGCTACAGTCCAGGGGGTCGCAAAGAGTCAGACACGACTGAGCAACTAACACACATACAAGAAGAGTTTAGCACCCAAGAATCAGCCTGCTCTCCATTTTACAGATGAAGACACTGAGGTCCAGGGAGGAAAACTGAGTTATCTAAGGTCACCCAGAAGTGAAAACAGACCCAAGCCTAGACACCAGTCTCCTGGCTTTCAATCCAGGCTCCTTTTCCCAGTTTGCATTTACAGCACTGTTCCTGGTGAGGCTGCTCTACTACTTTTCTGCAGTTGATGTAACAAATGGCCACAAACTTGGAGGCTTAAAACAATAGGGCTGGGATTTCCCTGGTGGTCCAGTGTCTAAGACTAGGCACTCCCAATGCAGGGGACCCGGGTTTAAAATCCTGGTCAGGGAACTAGGTTCGTCATGCCACAACCAAGAGTTCGCATGCTGCAATTTAAAAGGATCCTGCATGCCACAACTAAAACCTTGCACTGCCAAATAAATAAATAAATAAAAACAACTCAGGACTTTATTCTCTTAGCTCTGGAGGCCAGAAGTCCAAAATCAAGGTGGTGGCAGGGACATGCTCTCCCTCTGAAGGTTCTGAGAAAGAATCACTGCTCACCTCTTTCAGCTTCTGGAGCTCCCAGCATTCCTTGGATTGTGAGAGCATCACCCCATCTCTCCCTCTGTCTTCACATGGCCTCCTCCTCTGTGTCTCTGTATCTTCCCCATTCATCTGTCTAATCTCCCTCTGCCACATTTTTATAAGGACACCTTTCATCAAATTTAGGTCCCACCCAGGTAATCCAGACTGATTTCAGGTAGATATTCTTTTTGGAGATCGCCATTCAACCCACCATAGCCACTAAGCCACAGGACTTCCCTATAACAACTCCAGCTTCGTAGCTATCTATTGTAAGTACAGCTGATTCACTTTGCTGTATAGTAGAAACTAATACATCATTGTAAAGCAACTATACTCCGATAAACATTAATTAAAAGAATACCCCAGCCCCATGGCCAAGGCAACAGCCTAGTTCAGTTCAGTTCAGTCGCTCAATCGTGTCCGACTCTTTGCGACCCCATGAACCGCAGCACACCAGGGCTCCCTGTCCATCACCAACTCCCGGAGTCCACCCAAACCTATGTCCATCGAGTCGGTGATGCCATCCAACCACCTCGTCCTCTGTCGTCCCCTTCCCCTCCTGCCCTCAGGATGAGTATCAAATGCTGGCAGTGCCAGTGCAGGCTGACCCAAGATCCTGGGATGCATCAGAAGCTGCAGGAAAAATGCATATTTTTCCAGAATATTCCTCACAGGTGACCCCCACAAAGACAAGACAACACAATAACTGTAATCATTTATACTACCAATAAAAATTATGGTCATCATGATAAAAATAACAACAATAAGAATAGCCAAGCATAGACATTGCTTCATGTAAGCCTCCATAAGAAAAATGATATCATTATACTCTGTATAATGATGAGAAAATTGGAGCCACAGAGGAATTAAAGTCACTTAACCAAAGTCACACAGCAAGTTAAGTGGTAGAGCCAGGATCTGTCTCAGGTCTATCTGGCTCTAAACCCAAAAGCACCTGACTTAAGTATAGGCATCTGTGGGGAGTGGAGAAAGATGTTCAACTGTGCACACATGGACTCAAATAGTCTGTTGCTTTTACATGCAAAAGAAGGAAAAGAAAGAAAAGAAAAACTCCAATTAGGAAAAAAAATAGGCCTGTGCTGATCTTAAAGACACTTTAGAATCCTGAAAGATGTGAATGTTGTCATTACAAAGGAAATAATGTCTCTTATCATAGACCAACTCTTCATAAACACTCATCCACATGAAGCCTAGTAATCCCTCCAGCGAGGCTGGTATAGAGATGGTGCAGCATATGGAGATGGTATAGAGATGGTGCAGCAGCCCCTAGCATCAGAGTGAGACCGGTTCTGGGTTCGAATCCTGACTCAGTCATTTACAAATGGTGCAACCTTGAGCCAACAATGTCTTCTCTCTAGGTCTTGGCTCTTCATAGGCATCGCTGGGGATAATACCTGTACCTTATCTTTGAATGTTGGTAAGAAGATCAAATGAGATATACAATGGGTGACTACATAGTTAATACTGTCTAAACCAGGGCATGTTGAAGAATGAATGCTATTATTGATCTGAGACAACAGATGTAAATGGTGAATGTCTTGGGAAAACCTGGATATAAGGTCACCCCAGACCTAAAGTTCTCTGGCTCAGCTGTACTTGGAATCACTTGGGTAGTTCTGGTAATGCTGTTGCCTGGATCCCACCTCCAGAGAGCCTGATGTAATGGATCCGGGATATGCATGGGCATTGTGAAATTTAAAACTCTCTGGGTAATTCTTATCTGCAGCCCTGGTTGAGAACCACATGCCCCTGATCTATTTTGAGAGACCATCAGTGCTAAGTATCATTACTATCACTATTACATCATTATTGTTATTATTAGAGAGAGTGTCACATATAATGCTGAGTCCGTTATAATGATACTGGTGAGTACCATTATAATTAATAATCATTATTGACAAAGAGAACATTCCAAAGGGTAACATCTTGCTAACTACCATGAGCCTCACTTAAAACAGTGAGTCTCAACAGGGGACCATTTTGCACCCTGCCCCAAATTTATATGGCAATGTCCAAAGACATTTTTGGTTGCCACAACCCAGAGGCAGTGGGGGAGGGCAGAACGCTACTGACATCAAAAGGGTACAGACCAAGGATGCTGCTAAACAGCCTACAAATGCATGGGACAGACTCCCACAGTGAAGAATTATCTGGTTCAAAATATCAGTCATGCCAAGGATAACAAAAACACTTAGAAGCTGGGATGGGGAGAGACTCTTGCAGTGGAAAGTCACATCAGGAACTCAGGAGCAGCCTTTGTAGTCCTGCCCTCACGCTGCAGCTATGAAAGGAGAGGAGAGCCCTGGGGCTGGCCCTGGATTGCACGGTCAGAACCTCACTTAACCCTCCCCCTGGATTCAGATCATCACACACCAGGTATGCACTCGAGATTGCCTTTCGACTTGGAGGAGCCGTTCAAAACTCCTGGCGTCTGCTGGTGCTGGAAGTGTTTATAAGAGACTTCCTCGGGAAAGAAAGGCCATCAGGGAAAACCAGAAACAGATTTCTCTTCTTTCTCTGGCTCACTCCATCAGGCACCGCCAAGAAGTTCACTAACACCTAAATCGTGGACATGGAACTTTTAGAAGAAGAGAAAGGGAGAAGCCGCTGATGGCATTGCAAGTAGGCCTGTGCCGAGGGTCAGTCCAGGTTGTGGTCTGGAGCAGTAGAAGGCACAACTGAGGAAGGAAGGAAGGAAGGGAGAAAGGATAGAAGGAAGAGGGGAGGGGACACAAAAGAAGAGAGGGAAGAATGGGTGGATAGATAGATGTGTGAAAGGATAAAATAGCAGGAGGGCAGATGGACAAAAGAATAGGGTTGAGGGGTAAGTGGACATATGGATGGGTTTGTAAACAGGCAGATAAATGAATGGATGACTACAGGGATGGATGGATGGATAGATGAATGGGTGGGTGGATGGATGAATGGTGGGTTGATGGATGAGTAGATGGATGAATGAGTGGGTGGATGGATGGATAGATGAATGGGTGGGTGGATGGATGGATGGGTGGGTGGATGGATGAATGGGTGGGTGGATGGATGGATGGGTGAGTGGATGGATGGATGGGCAGGTGGATGGATGGATGGGTGAAAGGACAAATGAACGGGTGGGTGGATGAATGGATGGGTGGGTGGATGGATGGATGGGCGGGTGGATGGATGGATGGGTGAATGGACAGATGAACGGGTGGGTGGATGGATGGATGGGTGGGTGGGTGAAAAGAAAGAAGGAAGGATAGAAGAATGGGAGAATTGATGTCTGGAAGGGTGAATGGTAGGGAGATGTGTGGGCAGGCAGATGGCAGATGGTTGAGAGTGGATGGATAGATTGATTCATTTCAAAGATTTCTCTTTATGTAAGGTTGTAAATTGGTGGTTCCTTTGCTGAGTATGGCAGCTAGCATGTCTTATTGACTCACTCCATGCCCTTAAACAGTGGCCCTCAATCTTAGCTATGCACTAGAATCAACTGTAGAACAGATTAAAATCTGTTGCTAGGGTGCCATCACCCACACCAACTTTGTCATGGTCTCTGGGCATGAAACCTGACGTCACTACTTTTTTGAATCCTCACACGATTCAAACGGCAGTCACACTAGAGAACCAATATAAATTCAAAAGACAAAGCAACAAGGCTAGTGTTATGCTTGATCAAAATACATGTAATTCTTTACCTCTTGTCTTATGCCAGATCCTTTTACCCAGTGGAGTTACTTGCCTGGCCTTGGTAAGTACCTGAATTTGTAGCCAAACTTTGGTACAAAACCCAAATTAATATTTGCCCCTATATCAAGAGACTGTGTGACTTCAGTCCAGTGGCTTAGGTGCTCTGTGCTTCTGGTTTTCCATCTGCAAATTGGAGCTCATGAAAAATAAACACCCTGTAGTGTTTTGTAAGGAGCAAAGGGCATAATGTCTTGCATATTGCAACCACTTGATCAATGATGACTATTAATGATTACTATTATGAATATAATGTGAATACAACATCTCCTAATTCATAGACATGGATAATTATCATGGACAACATGTATGAGTCATGTCCTTTATGCCAGGTGTTGTCCTAAGACCTTTACATCTGATATGTTTTTTTTTTTTAGATTTTTTTTTAATGTGGACCATTTTTAAAGTCTTTATTGAATTTGTTACAATATTGTTTCTGTTTTATGTTTTGGTTTTTGGCCACAAGGTGTGTGGGTTCTTAGCTCCCTGACTAGGGATCGAACCTGCACCCCCTGCATTGGAAGGTGAAGTTTTAACCATGGGACTGCCAGGGAAGTCCCTAGATTTGATATATGTTAACTAACTGAGTCCTTGTAAAATCTCCTTGAGTCACGTACTACAATTATGCTCATTTTCCATATGGGGAAACGGAAGCCCAGAAAGGTTGAGTCACTTACATATGAGACACACAGCTCATCCTGGTGAAGCTGCAACCTGAGCCCAGGAAATGTGTTCTATTCTTCATGGCACTAATCTGCCTCACCACTTAGAACCCATATAGTCCACCCCTTGTTTCTCTAGATGGGACAGAGGCTCACAGGGGAGAAATGACTTCCCAAATTCTCCCAGCTCATTATTGAGGAAGATGGCCATTGGAATAGCACCAAATCCTCATCTCTCACCTGCCTGTACTCTGTCAATACCCCTTGAAGTGTGACTCGGGCCCCTTAAGTCATTAAGAACTTTTTTGAGTCTCAGAGCTTTCATTAAAAGTCAAATATTTCTGAGAGGTGGTCCCTGATAGAAGGACATATATGAGCTCATTCATTAATGCAATGAATATTTATTAAGCATGTACTTTTGTGCCAGAATGGTGCTGGGTGCCGAGGACACACTGGGAGTGGAACAGATATATTTCTGACCTTAAAGGAGGTTGCTGGTGGCTTAGCATTTCTCAGCAGCCATCGAAAGGGCTAAGGTCTGGGTTGTGGGGTAGGAGGTGGAAGGTGGGGCACTGCACTCGGAGCAGAGAGGCAGTCCCGTAAAACACTGGTCTTTTGAGACTCCTCTGTGGTCCAGTGGCTAAGACACCCAGGTTCCATGCCTGCTGAGGAAACCAGACCCCACATGCCGCAGCTAAAGATTCTGCATGCTGCAACCCAGACAGCAGACCCTTCGTGCTGCAATTAAGACCTGCTGCAGCCAAACAGATAAAATATTCTTTAAAATAAAATGAATCATAGCTCAAAAATATTTTAAAAAATAAATAAAACACCAGACTAATGATCTTGATCAAAGTAGCTTCCCCCTTCCAGAGTTTCACCAGCCCCTACCTTGGCCTCAGGTCCAACTCATTAGCAGAGGGAAAGAAAGTGTTCTCTTGAATCTCTATTTTTCTTTTGTGAAATGTATAGTATTTCCTTGATGACTTTGTCAAAACAGCATAAAAGAAAATAATGAGGGAAATCACCCCCTTAATTGCACTACCAAACTGCACTGGGAGTTGCTCCCTGCTGACCTGTGCAGTCATGCCGCTGGGGAAATGTTGGACCCACCAGATCTCTGATTTTGACTTGCGACATATTTTCTGTATTGATTTAGCAATGCTACCTTCCCCTGGTTTCTCACCTGCAGAACGGGGCCAGTTTTCTCTTCCTAACCCTGCAGGATTGTTTGCTAGAGGGTACGAAATGAAGACGTATCTGTCCAGTGTCTGGGACATGGCAGACACACTCCGCATTTTTCCCATTACTCCTACTTTCAGAGGTTTAGAGAGGGGTCCCCAACTTCTACAATCTAATGCCTGATGATCCGAGGTGGAGCAGATGTAACAATAATAGAAATATACTGCACAATAAACGTAATGCACTTGAATCATCCCCAAACCATCCACCCCCAGCCCTGGTCTGTGGAAAAAACTGTCTTCCATGAAACTAGTCCCTCATGCCAAAAAGGTTGGGGACCACCGGTTTAGAGAAAAGCAGAACCATACCCTGGGTCCTGGTCCTGGGTCCCCTACTGACTAACCGTGAGACATTAGACTAGACGCTTAACTTCCCTGAGCCCCAAATTCCTGGGGGTGAAGATGCTTGTCTCAAGATCAATAAAGAATAAAACGAGGAAAACCTGTAAGCAGCAAAAGTGTGAAGGTGATAGTGCCAGTCGCTCAGTCGTGTCTGACTCTTTGTGACCCCGTGGACTGTAGCCTGCCAGGCTCTTCAGTTCAAGGAACTCTCCAGGCAAGAAAACTTAGCCATTCCCTTCTCCAGGGATCATGACCCAGGGATCGAACCCAGGTCTCTTGCATTTCAGGCAGATTCTTGACCATCTGAGCAATCAGGGAAGCCCTTGGCAAGCAGTAGGTACTCTAATAGTAGCAGTAGCTATTATGACGGTGGATAATATTACTATTATTATTATTTCATTCAATATTTAAATCTTGCCCTTTACTCCCAGACAAAGAATCATACATAAGTCAAATCACCACCAGTGGGGACAGATCCAGGTCCAGGAGAGGCGAGATGGAGGTGGTGCCTGTAGTTCACTAAATGAGGGAATTTCTAAGAGAAAGCATGCAAAAATATCTGGCTTTGCCAATTTTGTAAGAATCCCTGACCCGGGAACATTTTGCTAGGCCCCACTCAAGGTTAGAAAAGAGGTTCTTACAAAATGTAGGATCCTGATACATCAGCTTTGTGAGTTTCACTGAAGCCTGCTTCTGACCCAGATTTGGGGAAGCGGGTGGGGGCAGTGCTGCAGGGTTCAAGGAGAAAAGAACCACTCCTCCCCTGACACACACAGTCCTTTCCTTTAGAACTTGGCCAGCCTGTTATTAAACAGTCGGCCAAGAGCTCCTCACATCCTCACCACTCGAGTTCTCACTGATGTCCGGCAAGCGGTGCCCACCCTGCCTCCTCCTGCTTCTCACCTCCCCTCCGCCCCCCCTCTTCCATTCCCAGAGACTCGGCTGGCTCCGAAAGGTTCCAGACAGAGGGGCTAAACACATTAGCCGACAGACTCGCAAGACACAAAAGGCGGCAGGAATCAAATAAAAGGAAAACGCAGCAGTCACAGGTCAGTCCTGTATAAATATTTATGCTGGAGGAAAAGTTGGTGCCTGAGTAATGACCTTGTGGCTGGTATTAATAGAGATAATGTGTGTGTCTAGAACATGCCGCCAGAAAGAGAAAGGGGGCAAGGATGGGGAGGGGGGAGCGAGACCAAGAGCGGGGAGGTTATAAATCTTCGTGCCAAGATGAAGCCCCCAGCTGACCTTTATACCTTTCTCTCTCATCCCCTCCAGCGACCCCCCTCCCCCGTCTGCATCTTCAAATCTATTTTCTCTTCTCTTGGCCATCTTGTCTCCACATAAGCGCTCACTTGTGCATTAGCCATCTCAGGGCTGATGTCTGTCATCCCAGCCGGTACACAGTCGGTGTTTAATAAAGGTTCAGGGCAGTGAGTTGACTGAGTCATGCATGGCGCCCAGCCTCTGCTGCTGATTACAGGCCCCCAATATTGGGCCGATTTTCTCTTTTGATGGTTTCCCTGTCCTCATCTCCCTTCTCCAATCTACTGCAGGTCAGGGGAAGTTCCCAAACACGAATCTGACTATCTCTCATCTGCCCAAGTTCTCTCAGTAGCTCCTGTGTCTTAACGTCAAATCCAAACTCCTTAACCAGCTCCTACAGACCTTTGCAGCTTCATTTCTTAAATTCCCAATCCCTGGAGGGTTCCCCTCCCTAGCAATACTCAACTGCTTACCAAACACTAAACAGGCATCCCTCATTTTATTGTGCTTCACATTACTGTTTCTCAGATAATGCAATTTAAAAAAAAATTTTGGTCACATCACACAGATCTTAGCTCCCCGACCAGGGATGAAACCTGCACCCCTTGCATTGAAAGGTGGAGTCTTAACCACTGGACCACAGGGGAAGCCATCCTTTTTAAATTGATATTGCTTGTTAACAGACTGAAGGTTTGTGACAACCCCACATGCAGCAAATCTAATGTTGCCATTTTTCTAACAGCACATCCTCACTTTGAGTCCCCATGTCACGTCTTAGTAATCCTCACGATACTTCAAACCTTCCACCAGCAAAAAGATTACTACTCACCGGCTCAGAGGACAGTTAGCACATTTAAACAGTAAGTCATTTTTAATTAAGTATGTTGTTGTTTGGTTGCTAAGTCATGTCCAACTCTTTGTGACCCCAGGGACTGCAGCATGCCAGGCTTCCCTTTCCTTCACTATCTCCCAGAGTTTGCTCAAATCATGTCCATTGAGTTGGTGATGCCATCCAACCATCTCATTCTCTGTTGCCCTCTTCTCCTCCTGCCCTCAATCCTTCCCTGTTTTTTTAGACATAATGCTACTGCATACTTAATAGACTATACATGCTGGAGAAGACTCCTGAGAGTCCCTTGGACAGCAAGGAGATCAAATCAGTCAATCTTAAGTGAAATCAACTCTGAATATTCATTGAAAGGACTGATGCTGAAGTTGAAACTCCAGTATTTTGGTCATGTAAACAGTTGACTCATTGGAAAAGTCCCTGATGCTAGGAAAGATTGAGGGCAGAAGGAGAAGAGGGCATCAGAGGATGAGATGGCTGGATGGCATCACCAATGCAATGGACATGAACTTGGGCAAACTTCAGGAGATGGTGAGGGACAGGGAGGCCTGGCGTGCTGCAGTCCATGGGACTGCAAAGAGTCAGACATGACTGGGCAGCTGAACAACAACAAATATATATATATAGTGGACTGACAACAGCAAGTTTTGCCTAGTTTATAAACAAAATTATCACTGAAAATATTCTCTGTGGCAACTTTGGATAAGCAGCCAAGCTGAAGACCTGTGTTGTTTTTTTTTTTCCCATCAGCATTGTTATCCAAGCTATTATAGTACATATCCACACTGAGTATTTCTACCTTTGCTGTTGTTTAAAAATAATCACTTTCAAGGAATATAGTAGAGCATAAACATAACTTTTATGTGCACTGGGAAACAAAAAGAATTCACAGGACTTTCTCTATTGCGATACTCATTTTATGAAGGTGGTCTGGAACCCAATCCACGATACCTCCCAGGTTGCCTGTAATTTCCAAAAAGCCATGATCCTTTTTTCATCCAGGTCTTTGCACATTCTGTCCCTTCCCCCTGCATGTCTTCCCTGCACTTCTTTTTTTTTTTTTAATTGTAATTTAATTTCTAATTTTGAGCACACCAGGCAGCATGGGGGACATCAGTTCTCCGAGCAGGGATCCAACACATGCCCCCTGCATTGGGAGCACATAGTCCCAACCCCTGGATTGCCAGGAAAGTCCTCCTGTCCTTCTTAATTTGGCTACTTCATCCTCATCCTGTACATTTCTCCCAGATCATATGGCCTCCTCCAGGAAGCCTTCCCTGCATTCGATGACTCTTTTACCGGGTCCCATTGCTTCTCACCGTCACACCACTTATCCCATTGAAGAGTCACTGTCATGGTTAACTTGTATCCTTCATTTGTACAAGACCCTGAGTGCCATGAGGGCAACAAACTGATGTCACTACATGAATACACACAGCAATGTAAAGCCTGGCACACAGGAGGTGCTGAGGATATGTCTATCACATGAACCACAGGGACAGGGCCACACCTTATTCTCTGCTTGAAAAATGAAACAGGCTCGGACTCCCCCAACAGGGATATAAGAAATAGAGGAAAAGCCACCCACTTCATCAAGGGCATGGAAACTCAGGACTTTCTCCCTCCTTATCTGCTGAAGGGAGATTATAATAATGTTGAGTAGGAGAGAGCCCCCCCTTTCTGTGCACCAAATAAAGGAGAGAGAGCCAGAGAAAGATCAGCTCTGCTCAAAAGGCAGCATTCCAACCCAAAGGTGCCGACACCAAGATCTGAATATTAAGATTAAGAAGAAGGTTGTTCAAGCCACAGATTTTTGGAAGCCCACAGGTTCGCCTGGGTCAGGAGCCACAGAGCAAGCCATTCCTGGAGAAAACAGGAGGTCTGAAGGCACCGCACCCTCTGCCCCTCTTTGAAGCAAACCCCACTTTCAGACTTTAATACTTCTGTACCTGAAACGTAACAAGGGAACCACCATTTGAACTCTTGGGTCTTCATGGTCCTGGGCTGTTTAAGGTCTGTGCTACACAAGGAAAGAAGGCGCTAAGAAGAATCCCCCAGTGCCTCTGGGTACCTACCCCTTAGCATGGGCTGTTTTCTTTTATTTGTAACGTGGCCCTGGAGCATAGAAAGCATCATCTCCATTTTCCAGATGGGATGACTGAGGCTGGTAAGGGCCTCAATTTGACCCCAGATTGTGTAATGTCAAGTCTAAGCTCTTTCTTCTACAGACTCCTTCTCTGATGCTTAGAATTCACCTGCCCTCTTGGGGACCACCTCTGACTCACCTGACTGTTGGAAAAGACCATGTTTTTTTCCTTACTCTGTCTCCCCTGTCTTACCCACACTAGAACCAGTTACTAAGGTGATGGGCAGTTCTTGTTGTACCCTTAGATATGACTGAGCCAACTTTGTCACAGGCTAAAAGGACAAAGCCAGAGGCAGCTGAGTGAATCCAAGACAAAGGATGCTCGCCTATCCTGGGAGCTTTAAAATAATTCACTGGAGAAGACAACAAAGGCAGGAAGAGATACTTAAACAAAAATGTTCACGGCAGCATTACTCACAATAGCCAAGAAGTGGAAGCAACCCAAATGTCCATCAACAGATGGATGGATAAACAGATAATGGTGTATTCACACAATGGAATATTATCCAACCTTCAAAAGGATGACATTCTGTCACATGAGACAATATAGATGAACTCTGAAAACCTTACGACCCAAAGAGAAAAAAAGTGGAGGCCAAGAGAATTCACTCTCTCTCTTCCTGACTGTTTAAGCTGAGACATTCTTCTTCTCCTGCTCTCAGACCAGAACATACCCCATCAGATCTACTGGGTTTCCTGTTGGCCAAGTGCAGCTTGTAAGACTTCTGTCTTCATGACTACATGAGCCAACTCCTTATACTAAATCATATATATATATATATATATATATATATATATATATATACTTCTATATATATGCGTGCATGCATACTGTCGCTTAGTTATGGATAACTTTTTGCAACCCCAGGACTGCAGCCTGCCAGGATCCTCTGTCCATGGAATTTTCTAGGCAAGAATACTGGAGACAGTTGCCATTTTCTACCCCAGGGGATCTTCTGAACCCAGGGATTGAACCTGCGTCTCTCATGTCTCCTGCACTGGCATGAGGGGCTCTTTACCACTAATGCCACCTGGCAAGTCCAAGCCCATGTGTATGAATGTATGTATGCATGTATATATAGACACATAAATCTTAGCGACTAAACAACAATCATATATATAATTAAACCTTATAAATAGCTGTATATGTAATATTAATATACACTAATACATAATGTATGGGACTTCCCTGGTGGCTCAGACGGTAAAGAGTCTGCTGCAATGCAGGAGACCCAGGTTCAACCCCTGGGTCGGGAAGATCTCCTAGAGAAGGGAATAGCCACCCACTCCAGTATTCTTGCCTGGAGAATTCCATGGACAGAGCAGGCTGGCGAGCTAGTCCATGGGGTCACAAAGAGTCAGACACAACTAAGCGACTAACATATAATGTATATATAATACATAATATGAGGGACAGGGAGGCCTGGCATGCTGCAGTCCATGGGGTTGCAAAGAGTCAGACACAACTTGGCAACTGAACAATATATATAATAATTTATATTATATATTAATATATATATATATTTGTGGGGGGCTTCCCAGGTGGCACCAGTGGTGAAGAACCCACCTGCTAATGCAGGAGATGTGGGTTCAATCCCTGGGTCAGGAGATCCCCTGGAGGAGGTGATGGCGACATACTCAGTACTTTTGCCTGGAGAGTCCCCATGGACAGAGGAGCCTGGTGGGCTACAGTCCACAAGGTCACACAGAGTCAGACATGACTGATGTGACTTAGCATACAGCACACACCTATATAAGTGTGTATATATGTGTGATATTTTATATATACTATTGGTTCTGTATCTCTGGAGAATCCTGACTATAGAGGCCAGGCAGAAAAAGACGAATAAGACATGATATCATTTATAGGCAGTTCCTAGAGGAGTCAATCCATAGAGACAGAACACACAGTGGTGGTTGCCAGGGGCTGGGGGGAGGGAAGGGTGGGCAGTCAGTGTTTACTGGATACCAAGTTCCAGTTTGGGTGATGACAAGTTCTAGGGATGAGTGGTAGCAATAACTGCACAAGGATGTGAATGTACTTAATGCCACTGAAGCATCATTTAAAAATGGTTACAATGATCAATCTTATGTGGGTTTTTATCATTTTTTAAAAAAGGAGAGAGAGTGGGAGGGAAAAGAATAAAGCAAACTAGAAGAAAAGGAAAATAGAAGCAGGTGGGAAACTGAGTTTGGAAGAAGGAAGGCTAGTCAGGAAACTGAAGTGGGAACTGCCTCACCACAAACACCTAAGAACACCCACTCAATGACTGCTTCAAAAACCTCCACTCATTTAGGTTCAAAAGAAGGAAAAGATAAGAGGGGTTGTCTGGTGGTTGCAATTGTGCTTTTTTTTCCAGAAGAGCCTTAGAAAGAACAAAGACCACAGCAAACTTTTGCATATTAAAAATTAGCCACTTGTCCCTCGTGTAAGTTTATTTTCAGTGTTAATAAAATTCAAAGTGTCCAAGCATGCATTATTGAGATGTCACAGTTTCAACTCTCAGGATGTAAGGTTTTGGTGCCCCAAAGAGTTTGCAGTAGAAGTCTTGACTCATGATCCTACTGTCAATTGCGTGGAGCAGAATGAAGCCAACTCTCCCCGATTACAGGTTCACATAGAGTCTACCTAAGAACCAGATCTCACCTGGCATCTCTCACGGTACATCATCTCAATTAGGGCCTTGCTGCCTCATGTAGATTTCAGGCACTTGGTCTGGGGAGGTGTCTGATTCCAGGCATATGGTAGGTAACATGATCAGCATTGACTCAGCTCCCATGAAACATCCTCTGCTCTGGTGTAATTGACAGGGGCCTTTGTAGACCATTTTTTTTTTTTAATGCAACAAGAAGCTTTTCTTATTCTGAGATTTTTGTTTTTAATCATGAAGCCATATTTTTGAAAACTTTCTATTCTATATTGGGGTATAGCCAATTAACACTGTTTCGATAGTTTCAGATAAAGAGTGAAGGGACTCAACCACAAATATATATATATATCCATTCTCCCTCAAACTCCCCTCCCATCCGCTGCTGCTGCTGCTAATTTGCCTCAGTTGTGTCTGACTCTGTGCGACCCCATAGACGGCAGCCCACCAGGCTCCTCTGTCCCTGGGATTCTCCAGGCAAAAATGCTGGAGTGGGTTGCCGTGTCCTTCTCCAATGCATGCATGCATGCTAAGTCACTTCAGTCATGTCCGATTCTGTGCGACCCTATGGACAGCAGCCCACCAGGCACCTCTGTCCACAGGATTCTCCAGGCAAGAATACTGGAGTGGGTTGCCATTTCCTTCTCCCTCCTCCCATCTAGGCTGCCACATGACATTGAGCAGAGTTCCCTGTTCTCTGTGTTCCCAGATGGAGACAGAGAACAAATGTATGGATCCCAAGGGAACAGGAGATGGGGTGGAATTGGGAGATTAGGATTGACACATATACACTATTGATGCTATGTAAAAAATAGACAACTGATGAGAACCTACTGTATAGCAAGGGAACTCTATTTAATGCTCTGTGGTGACCTAAATGTGAGAGAATTCCAAAAGGGAGGGGACACATGTAAATACACAGCTGATTCATCTCTCTATGCTGTAGAAGCTAACACAACATTGTAAAGCAACTCCACCGCAGTAACAAATTAATCTAAAAACATTTCATCTCCTCACTCCAGCCCCTCATCCAACTGGGCTATCTGTGTGTGTGCTCACTCATGTTCAGGGTGCTCACTTGAGCCTACCAGGAGTTAAGCAGTTTATGGGGGGAGACCCACTAATCTTTAATCCTGGGGTTTAAAAGACAAATATTTCAAAAGGAAGAAAAAAGAAAGAATATTTTTCAAGGATCGAGTCCATGGCAGGCCCTTATGATATGGTGTCTCATTTCCTTGTTTTGAATTTTTTTTGCTTATTGTGGTAAAAGTCACATAAAATAAAACATACTACTTTAACTGTATTTAACTGTACACTCTAGTGCCACTAAGCACATTCATATTGTTCTGCATCCACCATCATCCACCTCCCAGATTTTTCAGCTTCCTAAACTGAAACTCTGTCCCCATTAATCACCAAGTCCCCATCCCTCCTCCTCACACACCTCACCCTCAGCCCCTGGTACCTACCATGTACTCTCTGACTCTGAATTCGACTATCCTAGGCACCTCGCGTAAGTGGAATCAAAGAGTATCTGTCTGCACCTCCGGTATATTAGGGGCTTCCCCGGTGGCTCAGAAGGTAAAGCGTCTGCCCACAGTGCGGGACACCCAGGTTCGATCCCTGGCTTGGGAAGATCCCCTGGAGAAGGAAATGGCAACCCACTCCAGTACTCTCGCCTGGAAAATTCCATGGACTGAGGAGCCTGGTGGGCTACAGTCCATGGGGTCTCAAAGAGTCGGACACAACTGCGTGACTTCACTTTCATGGTATATTAGAATGTATTTTTAAGGTTAGCTTAATGTATATCCTACAAACAGATTTTGCCTTCTTTTTTATCCCCCCTGTGCTATATAGTAAGTTCTCATCAGTTATCTATTTTGTGCATAGTAGTGTATATATGTCAATCCCAATCTCCCGATTCATCCCCACCCCCCCTTCCCCCCTTGGAATCCTTACATGGTGTCTCACTTGCTCTTCACAGCTTCATGAGAGAGTTGTTATGATTCCTTATTTTATGAGATCACAGTAAGTGGAGACATTTAGGGTTCCATCCACAGGCAGTCTGAGACCATCCCTCTGATTTCCCCTCTGACCAGCGGGCTTAAAAGGATGCATCTTCACTCCTCCTCCCTCCCCCACTGGATGTTGCCTCTCCCCCTCCATCCTCTTGGCCCTTCCTGGGACCATCAATACTTAATGTTTTGTGCTGTCACATTTGTAGCTGTGAAGGATCCAATTGTGCGGTTGATCTATAATGTAAGGTTAATGCCTAATTAGCTCGTTTAACATTTCTTTCCCGGATAATTCACGATAGGTCATTAACAAAAGCCAGGGCAAACGGAGGGCCATGTGCATGGCCATAAATCAGAGGCCTGGAAACATCATAGAAACAGGAAAATGCATGTATTATTCAGGTCAAACAAAGAGTGGGATCTCCATAAGTCTCTTCAATGCTTTTCTGACCCTGAGGTCAAGGGACCAAGTCAAGGCTGGAGGGATATTTGCTAAGAGCTGAAATGGGCTGCCCAGGGCCTGGAAGGGATGCACCTTCTCCTGGTCATATCTCATTGTTAAACTTATGACTTCACAGATGGAAAAGGCCCCTTTGACTACCAAATAATGCATACCCACCATGTCCGTATAAACCACCATTTATAGAGCATCTACAATGTACCAAAGTATGTGTGTGTGTGTGTGTGTGTGTGTGTGTGTGCGGGTATTCTATGTATCAGTTAGCTACTGCTGTATAACAAACTATCCCAAAACTCAGTGGCATTTTATGAGTCTGTGTCTCAGCAGGTGGTTGCTGCTGACCTAGGCCAAGCTCATCTGGTCTCAGGTGGGTCCTCTCACACATCTATGTTCAGCTGGTGGGTTGGCTAGGGGCTGCCAATGTCATATGAGCTCACTTATATGTCTGGCTATTGACTTGCTGCTAGTTACAATGACAGGGGTGTCTAGGCTATGTGTCTTTCACAGTGATGTCAGGGTTTCAAGAGATAGATTGGAAGCGTGCAAGATCTCTTGAGACCCAGACTCAGAGCTGACATACAGTCATGCATGCAGCATTTTTTTTGGCCCTAAATCACAAGCCCAGCTTAGATTCATGAATATGGCCAGCAATGCCACCTTTGATGGAAGAAGTAGCAAAAGCACTGCAAAGATACAGAAGGGGTGGAGAATTGTGGTCATTTTTGCAATTATTCTATCACAACCCATTTGTTCCTTATCACAAACCCTTTATCCATTCTCCTAACAAATATTTATTGACCCCTTTGTTATGTGCCAGACTCTGATCTAGATGCTGAGGACATAAGTCATGAACAAAAGAAGCTCTTATTCACATGAATTGTAATTACCATGGAAGTTGAGGCAAACAGTAAACAAGTGAATCAATACATATATAAGATACTTTTGAAAGTGAAAATGAAGTCGCTCAGTCGTGTCTGACTCTTTGCAACTCTATGGACTGTAGCCTACCAGGTTCCTCTGCTCATGGGATTTTCCAGGCAAGAATACTGGAGTGGGTTGCCATTTCCTTCTCCAAGAGATCTTCCCAACCCACAGATTGAACCCGGGTCTCCCGCATTGTATGCAGACGCTTTACCGTCCAAGCCACCAGATACTTTTAGATAGTATTAAATGGTGTAAGGTAAATACAATAGATGGACTGCCTGAGAGATGCCCAGAAGCAATTTTTGATAAGACAGTTAAGGAAGAGCCCTCTGAGGAGGTGACATTTGATCTAACACTGGAATGATGAGATGATGAAACCAATCCATTTGAGACTAGGAGCAGAATGCTCTAGCAGGAGGAAGAGCAGATACAAAGTTCCCAAGTCGTGTCTGGAGGACTAGAAAGGAGGCCAGTGTGAGAGTATAATAAGTAAGAGGAAGAAAGATGCTAGATATGGACTTCCCTGGTTATCCAGTGGTTAAGAATCCACCTTGCAATGCAAAGGATGCGAGTTTGATCCCTGGACTGGGGACTAAGATCTCATATGCTGCATACTGCAACTAACACCTTACACAGCTAAATAAGTAATTAAAAAAAAAAAAGCCAGATGAAGACCAAGAGGCAGATTGATTCTTGGAGAGAGGGAGGATTACTTTTAAGGAAAATAAAACTCAAAAAAGTCATGAAAATAGCTAGAGAGTGTTAGAACCAGGATTTGGACCTGAAATCATCTGAATTCAAAGTCCACACTCTCTCTAATGTCCATTTCTGCCCCTGAGCTAAGTGCCAAGTGGGGACTTTTTCATGTAGGTGAACAAGACCTTAACCATCAGAAAGTCTAATGCAAGACAAGATACCAGGGACTTCTCTGGTGGTCCAGTGAAGTTAAGATGCCTCTCTTCCACTTCATGGGGTGCAGGTTCAATTCCTGGTCAGGGAACTAAGACCCCACATGCCACACAGCATGGCCAAAGACACAATGGCCATAGCTGGGCCTTAACTGATTCTGCCCCAGGCTATTTCTTCAGTAGCAACCAGATAAGCCCCTACACCCCAGATTCTCATGACAAGTTGACCAGCAGAAGCAGCATCTCCATCCCTCTACCTAGGGGTAACCACTTCTCCCTACCTCCTTTTTGCCAAGTTGTTCCAAGATCCCCATCTTGGGTCTTTCTTGAGGAGTACGTCCCTGCCTTCTAACCATACTCCACCAGGGATCTCTAAGGCCTTTGTGTAGAAGCACCACCCACAGCTGAGAAAGAAAGACAAGATGCACAGACATCTGCTGATAAACCCCCTACAAGATCAAAGACACCAAGAATTTGATTGTCTTACTTGTTGGTCAAATCCAGGCAAGAGCCTGCATCGTCTAAAATAGGACATTCATTTCTGCCAAATATTTTAATGGAGCCCCTCCTACATGTCAGGGACTGGTCCAGACACTGGGGATTGAACAATAGGCTTGGCCCACATACTTTGCAGGGACAACCGATGATGAACTAATAAAAGGCATAACATGTGGTGATAGACGCTATGCAGAAAATGATGACAGGCAAAGAGGAAAGGATGATGGGAGGGGTGAACAGGTGATGGGGAAGACTGCTCAGATAATATGCTATTTGAGTAGAAACTTGCCAATGAGGAAGAGATCCCAGCGGCTAACTGAGTGGCTAAGAGGAGTGTTCTTCAAAACTTCTAGAGCCCTACGGAGATCAGTGTGGCTGAAACAGAGTGAGAGAGTGGGGCAGCGGCCAGAAATGAGTCTGGAGAGGTCGTGGGGGCCAGACCTCAAGGAGGGTGGCAGGTCACTGAAAGAGCTTTGGCTTTCACTCTGGGTCAAATGGGAGCTCCTGGAAGGTTCTGAACAGAAGAGGGATATAATAGAACTCATGTTTTCAAATAAAACATGATAAAATAGAGAAATAATAAGGACCCACTGTATAGCACAGGGATCCCTACTCAGTACCCTGTAATGACCTATAAGGAAATAGAATCTTAAAAAAGAGAGTATGTATGTATAATTGATTCACTTCACTCTACAGCAGAAGCTAACACAACATCATAAACCAACTACACTCCAATAAAAATTATTTTTTTAAAAAAAGCATCTCGCTGGCTGCTGCACTAAGCAGAGACTATGAGGGTAGAGATGGGAGAAGCAGACAGACTTTCAAGGAACCTGCTGCATTTGCTCAGGTGAGAGGCAATGATGGCTCTGATTTGGGGGTAGAGGTGAGAAGTGATATTCAAGTGAGCAAGACAGGTTAATCAATACATAATTGCCCAGTGAATAATCTAATTAAAATACAAGGAAGTATAGGATGCTATAAGAATGCATAACAGGAGACTTCCCACCAGTGGTTAAGACTCCATGTTTCCAAAGCAGAAGCCACCAGTTCTATTCCTGGTTGGAGAACTAAGGTCCCAGGTGCCATGTAACACTGCCAAAACTTTAATTTTTTTTTTTATTGGTGGAAAATTGCTTTAAATGTTGTGTTGGCTTCTGCTGTACAAAAACATGAATCAGTCATTAAGAAAAGAAATAAAAATAAAATAAGGAGATAAAGCTTTTTTAAAAAAAAAAAAAAAGAATGTATTACAAGGAGATTGGTAGTCTGTTTCTTTGTGGGTGGAAGGGAGCTGATATTGGGCAGAGAAGGCTTCTCTGACAGCGTGGCAGATGGGCTTCAAACTGATGGACTCAGGTTAGCTCAATGAGGATGAGAAGATGGGCATCTCAAGCAGAAGACAGAGCATGAACAAAGGTCCTGGGGCAGGAATGTGATGGACAAGTGTGGCATTGGATGCTCAGAAGAACACATTCTGCTTTTGTGATGTCTGCCCTGTTTACTGGCCTCTGAAATAATGAACAACTCAGACACTTCACAGTAAGAGGCCCATGCTGGCTCCATATGGCTACTACCACTATTTTTTTCACTTCTCTGAAGGCAGTTTAGGAAGACCCAAATCTTCCCACCTAGTAAATGAATAATGAGGCTGGAGGAAACTGGCTAGGTTTGAGCAAGATGAATAATGATGGTGTGACTCTGACCTGTCCAGAATTGAGTGCCCCTTGTGGGGAAGGACCTGGGAAACCCTTCTTTGTCCCAAATCCCTGCCCCAGGAGACAACTGTGCTGTTTTCCTGAACTAAGCAGGTGTGGGGGAGATGGCAGGATGGCCCCTCCAAGGGGCTGGGGGGAGGTGGGGACTTAAGATTAAGCACATAAGCTGGCCTTTTAAAAGCTTAGCGAGCCTTTCCAATTGGATCTCAAATGGACCACACTTGAGAAATTAAATAAACAGCATTTGTCAAGGGCTTTTGTGGGCTCCCAGCTGTATTTATTTATAGGTTAGTCTGTTATTTATGGGCGCTCGTGCTCCGTATAAAAGCTTTGTCAGAGAGAAGTGGTAGGGAGGAGACCGAGTGCTTTAATGCTTACTGGGACACTTAAGTATTCGCTCCAAGCAGCTCAAACAATGAACAGTTGCTGCTTTTGCCCCACGGAAGCTGGGTGTTAGAACACAGCAGGATGGCATTCTTGGAAACGCTGGAATACTGGGTACCCTGCTCCCAAGAGTCAGGGGTCCCCTTGGAGACCTTGGAGGGCCCAGTTCCCAGGGAAAAGCTGAAAATCTGATATCAGCCATGTCTTTGATTCATTGAGACTTTGGGTTCATGGCTGAGAAGGCCCACTAGTTATGCCCTGAGAAAAATACCAGCAACTCCCTCAACTGTCTATTGAGTGAGGGCTCAATAGATGCTGAATGAATAATGAATGACTGTCTGCTGTCCTCATAGTTAGGGAACTGAAAGATTAGAGGGACCTCAACATGTCACGGGTTATGCATTATCTTGGGGGGAAAAGAATGGCCATTTATATCTAGAAACTTGAAATGTCCATAACTTGAATTCAGTAGGTTTCTTCTAAGTATTCATCCAAAGAAGAATTCCAAGCGTTAAGAAAAGGGGACAGGGCAGGGGAGGAGAGAAGAGGGGAAAAAAAACCTCATGCAAAAAAACTGATGTTCATGGACACAGAGCGGGGAAGGGATGGTGGGACAAAGTGGGAGAGTAGCACTGACACCTATTCTCTACCACGTGTCTCTCTAAAGCAGACAGCTAGTGGGAAGCTGCTGGATACAACGCAGGGAGCTCAGCCCAGTGCACTGTGATGACTTAGAGGGAGGGATGGCAGGGAAGTTCAGGAGGGAGGGGACATGTGTACATCACAGGTGATTCACTTTGTAGTAGAGCAGAAACGAACATAAGACTGCAAAGCAATTATACTCCAGTGGAAAAAGAAATGACGTTTATTGCCATGTTCTCTGTAATAGTGAAGTATTTCACTATGTATATTGATGTTATTTAGTTGATAAGCCATGTTCAACTCTTTCATGACCCCATGGACTGTAACCTGCCAGGCTCCTCTGCCCCTGGAATCCTCCAGGCAAGAATACTGGAGCGGGTTGCATTTCCTTCTCCAGGGGGTCTTCCCGACCCAGGGATGGAACACACTTCTTCTGCATTGGCAGGAGGGTTCTTTACCACTGACCCACCAGGGAAGCCTCATTTATGTTGATACTGATATAGAAACACAGAATAGAAACACTACAGGAGAGATTAACTCTGGTGCATCCCTACTTTGACCAGTTACTAAAAACTTGCTCACAGAAACAGTTACAGTAATATAAAAAATGTTTATAACAAAATAGGAAAGCTATAATTTTACCATTACAGTGTTATTAAAATTAGGTGATCCTTTTAAATATTAGAGAAAAAGCCTAAAATCAAAATACTAAAATTTAAGCACAGTTATGTTTGGGTAGGAGAACTTTGAGCCATTTTTAAAATGTCTTCTATTTTTCTCAATTTCCAATGTTTTTTTTAAAAAAATGAATCCATTTGGTGAATAAAAATAATAGTCAATGCATCATTTAATAAATAAAAAGTATTCTCTTACTGCCAGGAAACTTTTGAAGGCATCCAAGGAAAGATAACCCACTGGTACTGAGTGGAGAACCAGTACTATTTTTAAAAGTATTAAAATATTGCATATATTTATAATCGTTTTATCACCATGGAAGCAAAAGAAATGTCCTCCCAAAGGTAAAATAGCAGGATCACTAATTCACCATACTGGCTTCTTTTCAACACAATAGATACAAATATTTGCTCTCTTTCTATGTGTTTCTTTTCTCCTTGCTCTTGTATACATCACCCTCCCAGCCACACAGAATCTTCACACCCACACCCGCTATTTCATTTCTTCTGGAAATTGTAGTCTTTCTTTGTGCATCTGCCTCTTTTCTTGTGACCGAGTCCCTATAACCTTTCTTTGTGACCATCAACTACCCACACCCTTAGTCCTTTCTGTATGAACTCAGATAAAATAACCAGGGGATGTAGGTACCACTAACTCAGAAGCACATGGGCCTGGATTCAAAACTCGTATCTGCCAACTTCCTAGATATGCAACCTTGGGAAAGTCCTTTAATTCCTCTGTGCTAACAGTTTCCAAAATTAATAACAGACCAAATATTTAAGTGGGAAGACGATAAATCCTAACAACAAAACAGGGACTTTCCTGGTGGTCCAGTGGTTAAGGACCTGCCTGTCAATGCAGAGGACGCAGGTTTGAGCCCTAGTCCAGGAAGATTCCACACGCCGCAGAACAACTAAGCCCACGGCCCACAAGTACTGAGCCTGTGCTCTAGAACCTCACAACTACTGAACCCATGAGCTGCAACTACTGAAGCCCACGTACCCTAACCCTGTGCTTCACAACAAGAGAGGCCACTGCACCAGGAAGCCCACGGACCACAACTAGAGAGCAGCCCCAGGCTTACCACAACTAGAGAAAGCCCACGTGCAGCAAAGAGAGACAAAGAAACTAATAAATAACTTTAAAATAATAACAACAAAGTAAGAGTGGTCAAGGTAATGATTAACAGATATTGAGCCCCTAGAGTGTGCTGGGCATTGGGCTAAGTGCATTACACTCCTGAAGTCATTGAAACCTCAAGACAATCCAATACAGCAGGTGCTGTTCTCCGCAAATCTAGTGCATTTCACAGATAAGAAGGAACACCTGTAAGTCACCGTGACCTCGGGTGGGATGCTCACTTTGCAGCTGGAACCTGGTCTTATTCCATCCAACTCCCCCAACTGGTCTATTACTATACCCCTTTTCTGGTAAGAACACTGAGGCTCAGAAGAGGAAAGGGCTGGATCAAGCTCACCCAGTTCACAGGTAGAAGCAAGACTCTCACTTAGCCCTCTCTCCCCACCACCCAAACTCAAAGTTACACAGGCACTTAGTAGACCCCTGATAAAGGGCGCCATCTCTCCCTTACAACCAGGGAACACTGTCTGATACATCACCTGGCTGCTTATTACTGTCACACACAGGCATTCTCAACTGCCTCCAAGGAAGAGAAAGTCCCTCTAAGGGCACAGAGAATGACCTCCTAGAGAAGGAGGCCAAGTATCGTGGCTCGCATCGTGATGACCCAGCCGTTCCCAAACCCCAGCTCTTGAAAATCACCCCACCACCAAGCCAGGGGTCTGGTGACAGGGAAAAGCTTTGAAGCAGAACAAGCTCAAGGGATGGGGACACTGCTTTTTTTCTGCCAGATCTCTGAGATAAAGGCTATTGTCTGACCTGATGCAGTCAACACAGTTCTGCCCTTCCCGCGTGGGTAGGAGAACATAAAATAGAACTCCCAAGGTGGCAGAGAAAAGTTGGTACCCTAAATCATATCTGGGATGAAAAGGGTGCTTTTTTAAATCCAGAACAAACAAAACATCATTCTTGTCCTTCCAGGCATCGATGAAGAAAGTGTTGGGTGTGAGGGGTGTAAGGTATGAGGGGTGTGAGGTGTGATCCTGGAAAATGGATTCCCCTGGGCGTCTGCCTGTCTCATCCAGACTCTGCAGCTGATAAAGGAGAGAAGATGCTCTTATAGTCAGGGCAGAATCCTAGCAACCCAACCCATTTGGGGAGAAAAGGAAAGTGGGGAGCCGGAGACACATCTGTGAGTCATTTGAGCTGAAATGAACACATTCTGCTGGGCATGGAGACGGGAGGAGGGGCTGGGGCAGTTGGTTCCCATTAAGCTTGGTAGCTTGAGAATTCCTGGCGTGTGGACAGACGCTGGGCCCAGCTCCGTCCAGGAGGCTAGAGCTCCGGAGCCCCTGACGCAGCCTGAGAACTTCCCTCCTCCTCCGGCCACTGACACAGGGGACCCCTGTGTCTCTGGAGAGAGAAGTAGCCAGGAGGCCTCTGGAAGCCAAGCCCTCCATCCGCCCCATTCTCCAAGGCCCCTAATTAGGTATTTACATGACAGACCAATTATGGTCCTGAAAGAGTGGTTACAGGCCAGCGGGTAATTAGTGACATTTTTAAAATACATTTCAACCACACAAAACCATGTTTACACAATGTTAAGGAACTGGCTGAAGACCACAAAAGCGAAAAGAACTTTGCAAAGGCAGAAAAAGTCTCCCCTAGAACACAAAGGGCAATTGTGTGCTCTATGATGCCCAGCCATGGGTGTGGGTTGACGGTCAGCTTTTCTGACTCCTGGAATCAGAGCTCCTACTCTGTACCAGCCGCTGACCCAGGAGTCGGGGATACAAGATGGACCGCAAATCAGTCTCCTGACCTGAGGAACTCACCATTTTCCATCCCACCATGGCAGCTTTTGCCTGGCCATCTTCATTCATGCTCCCCAGTTGGCTCACTGGTAAAGAATCCGCCTGCCAAAGCAAGAGATGCGGATTCAGTCCCTGGGTTGGGAAGATCCCCTAGAGGACAGCATGGCAACTGACTCCACTGTCTTGCCTGGAGAATTCCATGGATAGAGGAGAATGGCAGGCTGTAGTCTATGGGGTCACTACAGAGTCAGACACAACAACTAAACAACAACAAGAATAAACTTCATGCAGACACTTGGTCATTCATCTGACACACGTTGGAAGTGCATCTCCTATGTGAAAATAAAGAAAAGACACCTTTTGGGAAGTTTGACGTTCTCGATTATCTTGCGGTTCCTTTTGTTGTGAGCATCACCCTGTGTACTTTCAGGGAAAGTACTGTGACTGGAGGCTGAGGGAAGTCGGTACTCGATCCAGATCTTGAGTTTTCCCCAAGGTCATAGTCTTTGGGGGTCTGATGATCTTCAGTGCATTCAGGCACTCATTGGTGCATTTGCTCATAAATATGCTGAGCTGCTACACTGTAACCGATACAGAATGAAGTATGGCAGACTCAGAAATACACACATAAGGGGTGGTCCCTGCCTTGAGCCCAGAGAAAGATGTGTGGGTCTGTGATGTCCACAGAGTTGGTGAGTTCCATGGTCGGGGAGCCCCCTCCCCAAGAAGGAACTCAGCTCTGCCTGGGAAGCAGCCCTGAGGAGGGCTAAGTCTCAAAGAGCAATTAGTAAGTGGCTAAGTAAACAGCAAGGAAGGGTGATAGAGGCCCTGGGTAAAGAATGAGCAAGGGCAGAGGCAAGGAAGGGCAAGGTGCGTGGAGAGACTGGGAAGTGTAGCAAGAAATGATTTATTTGGATTTATTTCTACATCTGTGAGTCTATTTCTATTTTATAGATAAGTTCAGTTGTACCATTTTTATGATTCCACATGTAAGTGATATGTGATATTTGTCTTTCTTTGTCTGACAAACTGGGAGAATGGGATTAACAAATACACACTATCATACATACACAAAATAGATAATGCATAAGAACCTACTGGATAGCACAGGGAACCCTTCTCAAAACTCCGTAATGGCTTATATAGTAGCATTAGTCGCTCAGCCATGTCTGACTCTTTGCAACCCCATGGACTGTAGCCTGCCAGGCTCCTCTGTCCATGGGATTCTCCAGGCAAGAACACTGGAGTGGGTTGCCATTCTATTCTCCAGGGTATTTCCCTGACCCAGGGATCAAACCCTGGTCTCCTGCATTGCAGGCAGATTCTTTGCCGTCTGATCTACAGGGAAGCCCCTATATGGGAAAAGAATCTTTAAAAAGAGGGGATATATATACATGTATAATGGATACTTTCTATACTGCAGAAACTAATGCAACACTGTAAATCAACTGTACTCTAATAAAAAAATTTTTAAATAGAAAGAAATGAGCTGGAAAGGTGAGCAGAGGTCAAATCATCAGGGGGTGACTCTATAGCATCTGTGTCCTCCTAGGGGTGGGAAGGGCTCGAGTTCTAGGTCATGAAGTGACACAAAATGAGAGCAAAGTCAACTCAAACTCTCCAAATGGGATGAGGGTGGCACAGGGCATCACCGAAATATGAAAAAGTCACTGGTCACAGCTCAGACCAGAGAGGGTCTAGGCAAATGTTGACCAGAGATGGTCGTGCAGTGAGTTTAAACAAAACTCCATGAGGGGCAAGATCTGGAGCTGGGGGCTCAAATCTCTGCTCTGCCATTTAATAAACCCCAGGGCCTTGAGTGAACCACTGATTGCTTTAGCCCTAGATTTTCTCATCTGTAAAATGGAAGAGGGCTCAACCCCTATTCCCTAGACCTGTAATTATGGTAGTGATAATGATATTAGTCTATTCATGTGTGTAATATTGTTAATATTAGCTATGATCACTAATACTTTTCAACCTTGCTTGTCTAGATACTAGTCTGAGTTTTTACATATATTATTACTCATTTAATCAACTTTGCTGACACAGGTCTGTATAGTCAAAGCTATGGTTTTTCCAGTAGTCATGTACGAATGTGAGAGTTGGACCATAAAGAAGTCTGAGTACCAAAGAAGTGATGCTTTCTGATTGTGGTGCTGGAAAAGACTCTTGAGAGTCCCTTGGACATCAAGGAAATGAAACCAGTTCATCCTAGAGGAAATCAACCCTGAATATTCACTGGAAGGACTGATGCTGAAGCTGCAACAATTTGGCTACCTGATGCAGAGTCAACTCATTGGGAAAAAACTCTGATTCTGGGAAAGATTGAGGGCAGGAGAAAGGAGTGACAGAGGATGAGATGGTTGGATGGCATCACCGACTCAATGGACATGAGTTTGAGCAAATTCTGGGAGATGGTGAAGGACAGGGAAGCCTGGTGCTCTGCAGCTCATGAGCTGCAAGAGTTGGTCTTGACTTAGCAACTGAACAACAGCAATCTTTATATAACCTCTATGAGGTGTTATTCACTCCTTAACCCCATTTTATAGATGGGAAAAGTGAGGCCCAGAGAAGGTAAGTAACTTGCCTATGATACAGATTTTTTATCATTTCATTTAATCTTCTTTTTAAACTGAAATATAGTTGATTTCCAGTACAGCAAAATTATTGTTGTGTGTGTGTGTGAGTCGCTTAGTCTTGTCTGACTCTTTGCAACCCCATGGACTGTAGCTCGCCAGGTTCATCTGTACATCAAATTCTCCAGGCAGGAATGCTGGAGTGGTTTGCCATTCCCTTCTCCAGAGAATCTTGAAGTTCTAGCTCAAATATAGGTCCAGTTTTCCTATAGGAAAGCTCCCAGCACCCCCAGGTCTCTCCTCAAAACAGTCACAGCACTTAGTCTGTAAACCACACCTCGAATATTCCACACCACCTACATCTGCTTTCTGGAGGTTATCTTATGTGTTCGTATTTTACTTCCCTGCTTTGATTATATCCTCCCAGATCTTACAGGGAGTAAACCCTCCTTACTTACCGCACTCAGTTAACGGGCAGGTCCTATATGTCCCATATCTTGTGGGTCACTATAAACCAGCTTTGTGAACAAGATATGCAAAGTCCTGGCTCTCAGTAAAGGGACCAAATCATAAACAAGTGAACAAATAAGAAAAGTTCACATGGTGAACAGTCCTAAAAAGGAGATGAGGGACTTCCCTGGTGGCCCAGTGGTTAAGACTTTGCCTCCCAAAGCAGGGGTTGCAGGTACAATCCTTGATCGGGAAGTTAAGATCCCACATGTTCTGCAGCCAATAACACCAAAACATTTTTTTAAAAAAGAAGAAGCAATATTGTAACAAATTCAATAAAGCCTTTAAAATTGGTCCATATAAAAAAAATCTTTTAAAAAAATTAAAAAGAAGATGATTAACATAGTAGAGTGAATGGGATGAGGGGGAACTCCTTAAATAAGGTGCTCAGGGAAGCCTCTCTGAGGAGGTGGAATAGGGGGTGAAGCCCTTAAGCATGAAAGGAATCAGCCACGAAGGAACTTGAGAAAGGGAGTCCCAGGCAGAGGGAACTGCAGACACAAAGGCCCTGAGGTAGGAACAGATACAGCTCTTAAAGAAAAAGAAGGAAAGCAGATATGACCGCAGTGTGGTAAGTCCAAGGAGGTAAAGGGGGAGACAGTCAGAGAGCTAGATGCAGACCGCAGCATGCGGGCCCTGAACTTACCCGAAATTGTTTTGGACCAACAGATCATTCCCCCGTGAGGAGCCCATGAATTGAACTGCAAACAATTAATTGCAGGAGTGAGTTGGTCCTATCTCTGTGAGCATCACCCGCCCCTTCCCATCCTGTATCAATTAGACCATTGGTTCCATCACTCTCGACTTCAAAGGGGGGAAAATGGTGGAGAATTTACAAAGACAATAAACTGAGTCCACGGCAGGCTGCAAGCCCATAAAATTTTACCAACCCCTCAACTGCCTAGAACACATCACTCCCTGCCTCACCACCAAAGCACTGCCTTTATCCACAGCCAGCACAAAAAAAAAAAAAAAAAAAAAAAAATGCTATAGAATCCCATGCCATCTGAGGAATAAGATATATTTCAGTGAAACAATCTAATTTGGAATGATCGAGGCTGTTACCGGGGATGCCGGATTACAGTGACAAGCTGCAAATTCATCAGCACTCCCGCAGAACTTGATCACTGCTTCACCGTGTGACCTGGGCAAGTCACTGTCCTGTGCAGCCTCAGTCTTCCCCGGTGTGAAGGATGGGTTTGGGTCACCTAGAAGGAACTCTCTGTTCTACTTCTCTAGAAGTAGCTGTGTACTTCCCAGGGCTTTCCTGGTGGCTCAGTGGAAAAGAACTCAGCTGCCAATGCAGGAGACATGGGTTTGAGACCTGGCTTGGGAAGATCCCCTGGAGAAGCAAATGGCAACCCACTCCAGTATTTGCCTGGGAAATCCCACGGACAGAAGAGCCTGGCGGGCTACCGTCCCTGGGGGTCTCAAAAGAGTCGGACGTGACTTAGTGACTAAACAACAACAGCAACCAAGAACTTCTCAAGGATTCCTTAAGACCTCACTGAGTGAAAATGGTGCTTGGCAAATAAGCACGTGGAGAAACAACACAGTCACATACTGCAGGGGGTCTTATGAATTAACACAGTTGGGCACCAATGTATCAAGGACCCTTACAAAGTTCACACACTTGGATTCCAGAAATGATCACATCAGATTACAGGGATATACACCAATGGTTCTCAACTGGGAGCGCTTCTGTTCCTCCTACCGAAGGGACACCCGGCAATGTGTAGAGACATGTCTGGCTGTCAGAACTGTGGGTGGGGGCACTGCTGGCATCCAGCACATAGAAGCCACGGATGCTGATGAATATCCTACAATTCTCAGGCCCATACCCCCACCCCTGAGCCCCCATGACAAAGAATTACCCAGCCCTACATGCTAAGAGGGCTGATGCTGAGAAACTACGATTTACATAAAAGGATATCCACTCCGTTTTGTTTCTGGAGATGTAAAATCAAATCAAAACCAATGAAAACTACTTTAATGTCAAAAAGGGGAATGAGTTAAGTAAGGTGGGTTAAACCCACACCAAAGGATTCAATGTAGTCATTAAAAGGTGAGCATTATTAGGGTCAAGAGGCTGGAGACAGACAGCTGCCTGTGTTCTAATCTCACCTCCACCACTGATTATATAAGTGACCTTGGGTGAGTCTCTTTATTTTCTGTTTTTCTTTTTTTGGCCATACCGCACAGCCTTGACTGCTGGACCTCGAAGGAATTCGGGTCCCTTCCTCTACCTTCTTAAGTCTCAGCTTACTTGTCTGAAAATAGCAATATATTCATTACTTCACATGGGGAGAGTCTGAGCACCCCACATTCAGTAAACTCCTGGCTCTCATATGCATTTGAGTTTGCAACCCCAGAAAAATAAACAGAAAAGAGCATTCCTGGTAAGATCAGCTGGCAGCCACTCGAACATCCCTTTAGACTTTGTCACTGACATTTAACTAGAATTCCATGGGCAGGGCTGCATTTAGGAATTTGATTTCACATTTCTTTCTCTTTTTTTGGCCTCACCAGGCGGTATGTGCGATCTTAGTTCCCCAACCAGGGATCAAATTCATGCCCTCTGTCATGGAAGCTCAGAGTCTTAACCACTGGATCACCAGGTAAGTCCCAATTTCACATTTTCTTAGAGATGCTCTGTGTTGAGTGTCTTCTATGCATTACCTCATTTCAGCATCACAGCAATAGCTTCAAATATGATCCCTATTTGACAGAAAAAGAAGTCGAGGCTCATGAGACCAGGAACTTACCCAAGACCACTTGATGAG
The DNA here is from genome assembly GCF_023699985.2 of Odocoileus virginianus. Classification (NCBI taxonomy): domain Eukaryota; kingdom Metazoa; phylum Chordata; class Mammalia; order Artiodactyla; family Cervidae; genus Odocoileus; species Odocoileus virginianus. Next base: position 55,232,415 of record NC_069685.1, on the reverse strand, counting down.
GAAGTGGTCAGATTCAGCATATTAAAAAACAGAGACACCACTTTGCCGACAAAGGTCCATCTAGTCAAAGCTATGGTTTTTCCAGTAGTCATGTATGGACGTGAGAGTTGGACCATAAAGAGAGCTCAACACTGAAGAACTGATGCTTTTGAACTGTGGTGTTGGAGAAGACTCCTGAGAGTCCCTTGGACAGCAAGGAGATCAAACCAGCTAATCCTAGAGGAAATCAACCCTGAATATTCATTGGAAGGACTGATGCTGAAGCTTCGAAGAGCCAACTCACTAGAAAAGACCCCGATGCTGGGAAAGACTGAAGGCAGGAGGGGAAGATGATGACAGAGGATGAGATGGTTAGATAGAATCACTGACTCAATGGGCACGAGTTTGAGCAAACTCCAGGAGATAGTAAAGGACAGGAAGCCTGGCATGCTGCCATTCATGGGATCGCAAAGAGTCAGACATGACTGAATGATTGAACAACAGCACAGATGATGACATCTGCCTGATGTCAAAGCCCAGGTTCTTGGTCTAACTCTGGATGGCATTCTTGAAAGGCCTTCAATTCAGTTCAGTTCAGTTGCTCAGTCATGTCCGACTCTTTGCAACCCCATGGACTGCAGCACACCAGACTTCCTTGTCCATCAACAACTCCCAGAGCTTGCTCAAACTCATGTCCATCAAGTCAGTGATGCCATCCAACCATCTAATTCTCTGTAGCCCCCTTAGCCTCCTGCCTTCAATCTTGTCCAGCATCAGGGTCTTTTCAAATGAGTCAGTTTTTCGCATCAGGTGGCAAAGGTACTGGAGTTGCAGCTTCAGCATCAGTCCTTCCAAAGGATATTCAGGACTGATCTCCTTTAGGATGGACTGGCTTGACCTCCTTGCAGTCCAAGGGACTCTCAAGAGTCTTCTCCAACACCACAGTTCAAAAGCATCAATTCTTTGGCGCTCAGCTTTCTTTATAGTCCAACTTTCACATCTGTACATGACTACTGGAAAAACCACAGCTTTAACTAGACGGACCTTTTTCAGCAAAGTAATGTCTCTGCTTTTTAATACGCTGTCTGGGTTGGTCATAGCTTTTCTTCCACGGAGCAGGTATCTTTTAATTTCCTGGCTGCAGTCACCAAGATAAACTCTCATCATCATGAAAGGCTTTAGATGACACAGACTTAAATAGGTGTTATTTATCAGAGTTTACCAAGTCACATGGACACAGAGGGCCCAGCCTGTCTCAGTCTTCTTGGGATTCTCCCAGTTTGTGCACTGGGAGTCATGCATTCTGGAAAGTTGCTCAGTCCTAGGCAAACCAGGATGGTTGTGCACCCTCCTTGGGGTCAAGGCTGTGTCTCTGCTTCCCTCCAGGCAGCCATGCCAGGGAGGGAGAGTCAAAGCCTGTGAAAATTCATCCCTCTGAAATAAAGCCATTTGCAGGAACATGGATGGACCTAGAGAGTGACACAGTGAGTGAAGTCAGAGAGAGGAGAAATATCATATGACAACCCTTATATGTGGAATCAGAAAGAAATGATACAAATGAACTTACAAAACAGAAAAAGACTCACAGACTTAGAGAATGAGCTTATGGATGCTGGGGGAAAGGGACAGTTAGGGAGTTTAGGATGGACATGTACACACTGCTATATATTTAAAATGGATAACCAACAAGGACCTACTGTACAGCAAAGGGAACTCTGCTCAAAGTTATGAGGCAGCCTGGATGGGAGGGGAACTTGGGGGAGGATGGATACATGCGTATGTATGGCTGACTGCCTTCTCTGTTTACCCAAAACTATCACAACATTGTTAATCAGCTCTATGCCAATGTAAAATAAAAAGATAAAAAAAATAATGAGTGTGAAAATTCAGTCTTCAAGGGCTTAGAAACTTCTCTAAAGCAACAAGGAGAGACGCAGGAACTCTGGCCAGTAGGTCAGAAGACCTGATTCTGCCACGAATTCATTGCTTAAAACTGGACCTTATGGATGCTTCCTCAACCACTGAAAATAGATGAGGTTGGATTAAATTTCCCCCAAAGTCACCCATCCATCATCCCAGTGTCAAGTCTCCTACCCACCCACGGGGCATCCTGGTTGGCTGCCCAGGCCGGAACACACGCTTCAACACATTCCTGTGTTGTTGCTGTTGTTGCTCCGCCTCTCAGCTGTGTCTGACTCTTTGCAACCCCATGGACTGCAGCACACCAGGCTTCCCTGGCCCTCACTATCTCCCGGAGTGTGCTCAAACTCATGTCCATTGAGTCAGTGATGCCATCCAACCACCTCATTCTCTGTTGCCCTCTTCTCCTCCTGCCCTCTGTCTTTCCCAGCACCAGGGTCTTTCCCAATGAGTCAGCACTCAAATCAGGTGGCCAAAGTACTGAAGCTTCAGCCTCAGCATTAGTCCTTCTAGTGAATATTCAGGATTGATTTCATTTAGGATTGACTGGTTTGATCTCCTTGCTGTCCAAGGGACCCTCAGGAGTCTTCTCCAACACCATATTTACTGTGTGACCTTGGGTAAATCACCCACCTCTCTGAGACTCAGTAAATTTCCTCATGTGTAAATTGTAGGAACCCATTGCACAACACATGGCAAGTATGTATAATGAGGCTTTGGCATCCCAGAAAGTGTTCTGTAAATATTATATAATACTCATTATGGATGCATTCATGTCATTCCGTAAATATTAACTGAACACAGTACACTCGACACAAAATCCCCACAGCTTCTGCCTCTCTCACATGAAAAAGCCCAGATTCTAAATCCAAATGAATTAATGACCAGCTCCTTCCCTTCTGAAGTCTAGATTAAAGAGAGGCAGAGAGGCAAAGAGAGAGAGAGAAGCTGTGCCCTCGCAAACACACAAGCCAAAACATACATCCCGCTCTGCGCAGCCAGCCATAAATCCATCAGTGGATGACGGTTCTTCCCAGCTGGCGTGAGGAGCGTTTGGGGCTCGGTACAGTATTCCTGTACAACTGGCTGTAATTACCAGCTGGGTAATTATCAGGCCAACCCATTTCCCTCAAATACCTCTCAGCTCAGCAAGCAAGGAACAGCATGAGCAAAAAAACAAAAGGAAAAAAACCCTCCTTCCTCCAACCCTCTGAGCCTTCCAGGCTCCTCCCTGAGCCAACCTCAGGATGGTCCTTGCCAAAAAGACTCCCTGAGGAATAAACTGCCTCGCCAAGCTGAGTGTGCCAATGCCTTAAATTGTTTTATGTTTTTTGTCTCTATGAATTAGAAGCCGTTAAGAGAAGGGCCGCCCAAGGAAACCAAGCACAAAATATATTTGGTTTCAGATGGATGGGAGAGGTTTCTTCTTGCCTTTTTTTCACCCCCGTAAGAAAGTCAGCATGAACTTTCTTTTTCTGTTTTGAATCGCTGGTGCATTGGGAGCCAGGTTCTTGGAGCCTAAAGGGTGTAGGAAGCACACCCTCCTAGGTGTGGAGGAGATGTCCGCTCTATAAACACCCCTGCCCAGACAGCAGGGTTTGGCCCACAGTCTCCCTCACATACAGCCGGTCAAGGACAACCTCTGTAAGCATGCATGTGTGGGCTGGGCAAATCCTGATGCAGAAAGCTGACACACCAGTCCATCTCCCTACATGACCACAGCTCTTCTCCCCAGCCTGCATACCATCCCAATTCCTGATTGAGATAAGTACTCTGAAGTTCGTAACTCAAACACGTATCCTGCATCGCGCCCTCTCCACATGGGCAAACCCCGTGTTCCTCAGTTTTCTCATCTGTAAAAGGGGAGGAATATGCATACAACCTCATGTGGTTCTTGCGATTAAATGAGATAATGTTTAAGTGTTTTTCACAGTTGTTGTTCAGTCACTCAGTCATGTCTGGCTCTCTGTGACCCCCTGGACTGCAGCATGCTGCTAGGCCTCCCTACCCCTCACTATCTCCCAGAATTTGCCCAAGTATATGTCCATTGATTAGCACAGTTCTTGGTACCTACATGTGTCCAATAAATGGTACCTACTATTACAGGTTGGGCTTTCTCTGGTGGTGCAGATGGTAAAGAATCTGCCTGAAATGCGAGAGGCCTGGATTCGTTTCCTGGGTTGGGACAATCCCCTGGAGAAGAAAATAGCAACTCACTCCAGTATTCTTGCCTGGAGAATTCCACAGACAGAGGAGCCTGGTGAGCTACAATCCATACGGTCACAAAGAGTCAGACATGACTGAGCAACTAAAACACACACACACACACACACGATTACAGGTTACTTAGCTCCTCTTGTGCCTTAGGTTGTACAGCGGTAAAATGAGGCTCTTTAGGGGGAATTGTGACAATTAATTTAATTACATTTTCTTTCTCAGGGACTCATTGTTGAGTGTCAAGTCTTTGCCTAAAAGTGTGCTGAACAGTTCACATACATTATCCTATTAGATATAATAATTTGGGAAACTCAGGAATTTTTGAAAAATTAGGAAACTGAGGCTCAGAGAAGATAAAGCACTAGTTCAAATTCTGATCTAAATCTGTCTGATGAGAAGACTTTCCTTTAAAGTGTGCCTCCCTCTAGGATGAGAATGTATAAGAGCTTATTGGTGGTTCAACTTGCTCTCCTTCCACGTTGTCTGATCAACTTTGAATCTATCTTGGTTTCCCTGTTTAGGAATCAGGAAGTCCATGACAGTAGAGCCTAGAGTATGTGATATGAAAGAATAAACACGCATCATCAATTACTCCAGGAGAGTCCAGTGCCTGCCTTGGTCTTGTGGAAATTTGGTGAAGATGTGTGACTTTCCTAGATTCTCATCACTTCTGTTACATTGGTCAAATCAATTCTCTTGAGTGTATCAACCTTACAGAAGAACTATACCACCATCAATACCCGCAGCAGCATGACCACCACCACCTCTGCTTCCATCACCACCCCCACCATCCCAACTACCATTGTCCCGATACCAGCACCATCACCACCATCATCACCACCAGCATCATCTCCACCATCACCACCATCAGCATCATCTCCACCATCACCACCATCATCTCCACCATCACCACCATCATCACCACCATCAGCATCATCTCCACCATCAGCATCATCTCCACCATCACCACCATCATCTCCACCATCACCACCATCATCACCACCATCAGCATCATCTCCACCATCACCACCATCATCTCCACCATCAGCATCACCACCAGCATCATCTCCACCATCACCACCATCATCACCACCATCAGCATCACCATCTCCACCATTATCTCTGGTGCCATCTCCACCAGCATCACCACTGTCAGCATCCCATGACCACTTCCACCACCAATCCACCATCACTGATCCCAGCCCCATTAGCACCACCATCACCATCACCTCCTTCCCCACCCCCACCCCCACTCCAGAAGACCTTATCTAAGCAAAACCTAAATTTCAGAGACAAGGAAGAATTGACTTGAGAAGTAAATCAATAAATTGGGTGCATTAGCAAAAGTCATGAAGATGAAATGGAAAATGTGACCCCATACATAATCGCCTGAAGAAGTAAGCTTTCCCCCGCCGCCACCCAATGCCAGTTCCCTTCATATCCAAGTCAGAGTTTCAGCCAAAACAGATATGTTAAAGATAAGAAGAGGAAACAGAAAGATGATTGCAGTATGATGTCTGCAGGAAGCAAATGAGTCTTAGAATCAGGCCAGCATAGATATGGATCTGACTCTACTACCAGTCAAGCACCTACACCTGTCTGAACCTCAGTTTTCTCCTCTGTAGGATGTGGGTAATGATGCCTGTCTTCCAGGTTTGTGGTGAGGGTGAATTGCAGTCACATGAGGACAACAGCCAACACTGCTGGGCTCTCATAAATGTACTACCACATTATTAAACCCAAAACCAGTCTTCCCAGGTAGCTCAGTGGTCAAGAATCCACCAGCAGTGCAGAAGATGTGGGTTCAATCCCGGGGTCAGGAAGATCCTCTGGAGAAGGAAATGGCAACCCACACCCACTCCAGTGTTCTTGGGCTTCCCTTGTGGCTAAGCTGGTAAAGAATCTGCCTGCAATATGGGAGACCTGGGTTCAATCCCTGGGTTGGAAAGATCCCCTGGAGAAGTGAAAGGCTACCCACTCCAGTATTCTGGCCTGGAGAATTCCATGGACTGTATAGTCCTTGGAATTGCAGAGTCAGACACGACAGAGCAACTTTCGCCAGTATTCTTGCCTGGAGAATCCCATGGACAGAGGAGCCTGGTGGACCACGTCCATGGGGTCACAAAAGAGTCAAACACAACTTAGTGACTATCAATAGCAAAAACCGAGACCACTACAGAGGCTTATTCTCTAGACACTCACACTCAAAACAGTTTCGTTAGATGCAGAGTAGCAGCTCACTGTCCCTGAGCCAGCACCAGAGACATTAATTCTGGAGAACTTCAGACACTGAGGAAGTTTAAAATGAAGATCTTTAGGTTTCGCGTGGGGGAAAATGCTGTAAGTTCCGATATGATCAGCTGTAGAAAGCAGATGCCATCTCCCGAGAATGCATCCTGTGTGGGGCACAGGATAACTGAACTCACAATGTAATTCAGATGAGTTGGCAACTCTGAGCAGGGATAAGTAAAAACTGTCTTAAATCTTCAGTCTTGAGTCTCACTATGTTTCTTTTCAGTTTGTTTTCCTTCTAGGGGTCACAAAGGAAGACCCTGATCAGAGAGTTGAACTTCTCATTTCCTTCAACAGTTCCCACACAACACAGAGTTAATTTTCCCACCATCAGAGGGCTCAGCGCAGCGCTCCAATGCGGGTGGATGAGGCAGGAAGAAGCTGGAGACAGGGGACTTCTCTGCTGGCCCAGTGGCTAAGATTCCATGCTCTCAATGCAGGGGGCCCAAGTTTGATTCCTGGTCAGGGAACCAGATCCCACATACCACAACTAAGAGTTCACACGCTGCAGCTAAAGACCCCACAACCAACGAGGACCTACTTTGCAGCACAGGGAACTCTGCACAACGTCATGAGGCAGCCTGGATGGTACACTGGAGACAGAGTTTAAGGTCTGACTCCTTCCTCTCTCCCCCCTCAAAGGAGAAGATCATTTATTTGCTTGGAAAGGGCTTCGCTCACTGGGGATTCAGTATACCTGGAAAGAGAAAGGCAACAACCACCCAGGGAAGATAAACAAGAGGGCCCCTAAGTGTCCATCCATCAATGGCAAACTGAAAAGGAAGGAAAATATCACAAGTTGTTCGTACAAGTTAATGCATTCAATATCAAGGGCTGCCCTTTAGTCTAAGATTCTGTTCTCTCCATATTTATTTTGAAAAGATTCTCTCTTTTGCAGTGAAACACAAGTGATTAATGCCTACCAGCTAAAAGCATTCAGGTTGTTACTGCCCAATGTCCTCCACTTCTGTGCCTCTGAAGGACTGGTCTGCATTTGCTGGACAATCAGGGAAAGGGTTAGGAGGGGGGTTTTCTGATGCTGGATCAGAGAAAGAAGAATAGAAAATGGAAAGCATGGTGGGAGGTCAGCCAGACTGCATGCCACAGAGCTGGAGTGGGTGGGGAAGGAAAGGTGAGACCAGAGATGGGGAGAAAGTAAAAACTTTGCAGAAGGGGCTGAGAGTTTGGACTTGAACATCTTTAAAAGCAGCTTCACTTCAGAATTCAAACTTTGAGGCCAGAGTTTTCATTGACTTACACATTTACAAACTGCTGGTAATTGTAGAGGGCAATTTTTAAAAATCTTACTCAGCAAAAGAAAAATAGTGGCACCCCTAAGTCAATCTCCAAGGAGATTCAGAATCGCCTTGCTTGTGACTTCCCAAGTTTGTGCCTCTTTGGTACACCACGTTGATTTTTTCCAAGGGCTGTCTCTTTTACTCTGGATATAGTGAGGTCCCTTCCTAAGAAGAAAGTAGGAGGATAAGCTGCTTCTGAATTTAATGAAAATCAACAATCTCAAAACTTTTTGAAAAAGCTGATTATTGACTTATGAAAGCCTATATGATCCCATGTTTGGGAGGTAATAGAAATGGAAACTAACATTTCATGTTTGGGAGTAACTTCCACAGGGCAGGCACAGGCTAATGTATATTGTGTGCCTTGCTTAGGTGGTGGGGAACGAGGTAATGAGTCCTTTCATAACGGAGAAATGGTGATTGATGGGGTGGAGAGGGATCAAAAATGACTCCCAGATTTTTGTCCTAAACTACTGAATTGACTGTGGGGCATTTTGTAGCCTAAGAAACATCCAAGAAAGAGAAAATGAGAGAAATAAGGGGGAAAAGGAAAAGTTGCATTTTAGACCTGAAAAGCTTCCAGTGCCTGAGAGACAGTCAAGTGCCATCATGCTGGAAGTTTTAGGATAGATGGATTTGAAGTCCAGGAGATATATGGAACAAGAGACTTGGGTTCCAACACCAGCCAGGTAGACTGTCCCACAGAGTATCTTCTAATTAATTTTTATTGGAATCTAGTTGCTTTACAAAGTTGCAGAACACTGAGTCCAGTTCCCTGTGCTACACAGTCTGTTCTCACTGGCTCTCTCTTTTATACATAGTATTGGTATTTAACTTTGTCCTGAGACCCACCCACCATCTCACTACCTCACTTCCTGTCCAAGTTTGGGAGACATCCATCTTCAAAGATTTCCAATGAAACTGTAACACACCCCTGCACCCTGCCCATCCAGGGGAGTTACTCTTGATCTCTTGTTATTTAACTCCCAGCAGACAATCCTGACAAAAGTCATAATGAAAACCAATAGCTCTACAGGACCTATGGTTTTCAAAGCAGCTTTACATACTAGATCCCTCTTCTGTAATAGGATTCTTTGGGTTGCAAATGACAAGAGAGTCCATTCAAAGTAGCTTCAGCAACAAGGGAATGTTGTTGGTTGGTGTACCGATTCAACCCATACAGGAAGCCAAAGCCAAGATAGATCTAGACAGTCATGAGATGTACTGGGGGCGATGCCAGCTCAGGATACAGGAAAGGGAGGCAAGAAGTGGCAAGGAGAGGCTTCAGATGGTGATACCTGGGGAAGGAAGAAGGAAGGATGGAGGATAGGGTAGAAAGAGCCTCAAACCATTGTGCAGCCCAATCCAGTGAGGCCAGTGGAAAGCCATGGAGTAAGGAGAAGAGGCCCTGCTCTGGCTTCACCATCCTCAGCCACGGGCAGAGCAGCCCAGGGAGAGGGTAGCCCCAGATTAAACTTGGCAGCAGAGCCAAAGTTACACGTGCCGGAGGCTCCCATCTATGCTGCCCACAGTGGCATAGCTCACTACACCTCACTGGTACCCCAGGTGGCCAAGACGGAAGCTTCAGGCATAGCCAGATCCAAATTTCTATAAGAACATCATTAGATTTCCCTCTCCCCTCCTCCCCATCCTCCTTCTCTCTCTCTCTCTCTCTCTCTCTCTCTCTCTCTCTCTCTCTCTCTCTCTCTCTCACACACACACACACACACACACACACACACACACCCCTCTCATCTCCCACCTCTTCTTTACCATCTATTAGCTTCATGGCTTTCTATTTCTTCTGGGCTCAGCTGACACCAAACCAAAGCTGGCTGTCAACACCAGGCTTAGATTATTCCTAGAGAAGCTCAGAATGTCTAAGGGAGGGAAACCCACTCTATTCCAGGATCCACCCTGATCTCAACAACAGACTCACGTGTTCACCCAGAACTGATCCACTACATCCTCGGGGATGGCAGTGCCCTAGACAGCCAGGCTGATGAGCAGTAGGGGAGTTGAGAAAGGGACCCCTGATGTGAAGTCACAGCAGAACGACCTGGAACAGAGAAGGGCAGTCCAAAAACATGACAATTGATAAAAGTAACATGGACTTCTATCACCACGAAGGCTGGTGGGAAATGCAGGGGAAAGTCGATCCTTCAGCTGGGAAGAGAATATACAGAGCAAACTGAGTGAGTACTATTTTATCTACTTATTTCTTTAAATTATTCTTTAATCTTTTATTTCCACTGTGAGTACCATAATTTTTTTTAATTTTTATTTATTTCTAATTGGAATATAATTGCTTTACAATGGTGTGTTAGCTTCTGCTGTACAGTGAAGTGAATCAGCTGTATGTTTGTACATATCCCCTACCTGGGTGGGATGGGAGGTGGCGGGAGGGAGATCTATTGATTTTATAGATCATTAGTTGAAGGTTAGTTTGGCCAGAACTACTACAGTTGGATTTTGTCAGGTATTGGGTTAGGTATAAGGAGAACAATAAGATTCTCAAAATAAAACTAATTCTGCTTTCTTGTTAGAAAAATAAACAGATGTCAGTGCTAGGAATCTAAAAATTAAACTACAATGGTGGTAATTAACCACTTCCCAATGACATATATTTTCCACATTAAAGGCTATGAAACGCTCATCTCAGCTCTAACTGCAAGGTCTTGGGTAATAACCTCCTGGATTCTCTATCTCAAAATGAGAGAGAGAAGAGGAAGCCTCTATTCTTTTAATAAGGTCATTGCAAGAATGACGGCTTTCCCAGTGGCTCAGTGGTAAAGAATCCACCTGCCAACGCAGGAGACACAGGTTTGAGCTCTGGCTCAGGGGGAAACAACGTCCTGCGGAGCAACTAAACCTGTGTGCCACCACTACAGAGCCCGGAAACCACAACTATTGAGCCCACGTGCTGTGATTACTGAAGCCTGCACACTCGAGAGCCCCTGCTCCGCAACAAGAGAAGCCACCGCAATGAGGAGCCCCCGCAGCGAGACTAGAGAGGAGCCCTCGCTCTCGGCAACCAGAAAAAAGCCCGCGCTGCAAGGAAGACTCAACACGGCCATAAATAAATAAATTTTTTATATATATAAAAAGAATGAGTTGTGATCGTGAAACACTCTGCACGGTGCCTGGAGCTTAGTCAGTACTCAGTACGTTGGTATCTAATATTATTAAACCTGCGAGACGCCATGCACGTTAACTAGCACTGGCTTCCTGCCCTCTAATACCAGTCAGCCATGCCAGCAGGCCTGAAAAAGCCCTTTGCCTCATAATCCAATAATCCCATGGAGCCCTAAGAGGGGAAGGGAAAATGTTCCAGGCCCAACGGGCTATTTTTGGAGATGAAACAGCATCCCATTATTTGCAGGAGAAAAAGGGGATGGGGCAGAGAGAAGCTCTTCTAGCCATCCTATGCCTACAGTTAATAGCGCCTTGGGGAAGGTTTCATTAGACGGAGAGAGAAGTTTCAACATCCTAGAACACAAAGCACCTTTACAATTGTCCTTGATTTATTACATCTCTGAGGCTGTCTTCTAGCTCTGACCACAATCCGTTTGGATCCGCCCAGGTTCCTGCTTCATGGCCACGGGCCCGGAGTGGAAGAAGGGTCCCGGGGATTCTCCCATGCCCTGCTCGGAGCCTGGGCCCCTCTGGAAGCCAGGGGGAACCTCCACGTTCCTCCAGTCCTTCACAGCAGAGTTGTGTATCCCACATGTTTCAGAAGCTCATCTGGCTAACTGAGAAAGCATTTTATGACAACAATTTCAAAAAAATAAAAAGCAATTATACAAAAACGCATTTCCTTGGAGGTCACGGTCTGTGACTCTCCAATTTGCAGGAGGAGATGAAGCACTGGTGTTCTCTGCAGTCTGATGAAATAAAGCAAATGGCAAAGAAGTGTTCCCTGAATAAATAACGGTGGAAGGAACCCACTGTTAACTTTGGTAGGTGGGCGCTGAGTGCTATGCTCCAACTTTCCATGCAGAATCTATGTGCAGAGATCCCTGGTGTACTCAGCCCAAGCTCACCATGGCTATGCTAGGTACCAGAATGGTGAGGGTGGCTCTCCTCAGGAGGAGAGGTTAGGGCAAGACAGCATTAACACACACAGAATAACTCTTAAAACAACTGAGTGGTTATCATGTGTTAGACTGTCAACTTCATTAAATCCAAATAGTTGAAATAAGGAAACTGAGGCTGCTCCCAAAACAGAAGCAACATGGCCATCACTCCCAGCTATCTACCCAACCTAAGTGATGGCCTGGGTCACAGGTAAACAAGCACAGAATGTTCTCAGCACCTTTATGTACAAGGGCCAAACACTCAGAATGGTATAAACACCTCCCAAGAGAGGGAAAGATGACCACATGGGGCTGCATCAGATCCTGGAATACTATGTCAAAAATAAGAAATAAACCATTGCTACACAACATGGATGAACCTCACAGATACTATGCTGAGTGAAAGAAGCCAGACACATGGAAGAGGATGTTCTGCTGATTCCATTTATGTGAATTTCAAGGACAGGCAAAATTTATCTGTGGAAGACAGTGGTGGTTGTCTCTCAGTGGGCATATAGATTGAGAAGCAGCATGAACGAATGCTATAGGGTGCTTTATCCCCATCGGAGTTGTGGTTATACACACACACACACATGCACACAATGGATGATAGATAGATAGACAGGCAGATAAACAGAGACACAGAGAGAGAGATGATGAATAGATCAATACAAGGGTAGATAGAAAGATGGATGGATGGATGGATATCAATAATCACTTGGCATTTGTGTTTTTTTGCACTTTACATTTTTGTGTTATACCTAAATAAATCTGAAAAGAAGAGAGGGAGGGAAGGAAGGAAGCAGAAGGACTTCAATGTCCTCAGCAAGTAAATAGCAAAAATGGAATTTAACCCCAGAACTGCCTGGATTCCGAGTACACTTTACCTATTGGGCTATCCTGCCTCATAGCTGGGCTTATGTTGACTATTGAGTAAGCATTTGTTGATGGATGGGTGTCTGTTTATGGAAACTTAGCTGCATTAGCTCACTGGCATTCAAGATTTAGATCCCAGTGAATTCCCTCTGACCTTTCCTATCACCCTTTTCAATACCTCTCGTGGTTCAACGAGGAAAATTTAGCTCCAGCAAGGCTATAATGAGCTTCCCCTGCAGGCTGAAGTTTCGTGGTGAATCTGGCCTCCTGTTCTTAGGCCATCATCAGGGGAATGTGGACAAGAAGAACAGAGATAGGTATTGATCCTTGTTCATTATTTAAATGCATATGGCGGCAGGCAGCTGTGCTCAATAAAGCTCTGACAGAGACGCCTCAGGCCTGAGTGATGGCCCCAGCAACACCCAGGGGCTCCTCAAGGGACCTGGGACTCAGTTTCCCCAACTAAAAAGAGGTGAGTGTTTTCAGACTCATCCATTCAAACCAGATGCTAGGGCGGCTGTTGTGGTTACACTTACCATGTGCAACATGTTCTTGGATGTTTCTGTATTCATAGAGCAGGGGCAGCATTCTGTAATTTTTCTCCTGCTAAGTTTAATATTAAAACAGAGTATCTAAGGGACTTCCCTGGTGGGCCAGTGGTTAAGACTTTGCCTTCCAAGGTATAGGGTGCAGGTCTGATCCCTGGTCGGGGAGCTAAGATCCCACATGCCTTGTGGCCAACAATACCAAAACATAAAACAGAGGCAATAGTGTAATAAATTTAATAAAGACTTTAAAAATGACCCATATAAAAAAATCTTTAAAAATAAAAACAGTAAGGATAAGGGAAGCAGCCAGAGAGACAGGATACACTGGAAGATAAAAGGGAGATTAAGAAATTATTCAAGACAAATGAAGAGGCTGTGTCAAGAGGAGAGAGTTTCACTATTACAAATAAAAGAGATAACTAGTAAGGACCTATTGTAGAGCACAGAGTACTCAGGACTCCAGCGGCCAACACGGGAAAAGAATCTATAAGAGTGGGTGTATGTATCAGAGGTTCACTTTGGCTGCATACCTGAAACTAGCATACCTGAAGCTAACACAGCGTTGTAAATCAAGTATGCATGCGCGCATGTGAGGTCTCCTCAGTCACGTCTGGCTCTTTGTGACCCCATGGACTGCAGCCCCCCCCCCCAGGCTCCTCTGTCCACGGGATTCTCCAGGCAAGAACACTGGAGTGGCTTGCCATCATCTCCTCCCGGGATCTTCCTGATCCAGGGTCTTGGTCTCCTGCACTGGGAGGCAGGTTCTTTACCACTAGCGCCACCTGGGAATCTCAAATCAACTATACCCCAATTTTTAAAAAAGAAAAAGAAAAGGAGTGGAGAGTGTTTGATTGTGTCAAATGCTTTTGAGAAGTCACATACCATGAGAAAAAAAGAAAAAATCCATTGGATGGTCAAGTAAAATAAGCACATCCTTTGGATTTAACAACTTTATGGAGATCCTCAAGGTTCCCCCGTATGGATTCAGGTGTGGGTCGGGAGGCGGGCGTGTAAACCAGACTGGAGAGGGTTAAGAGAGGAAATAGAAATAATGGGAAAATAGAAACAATGCACATAGACTACCCTATCCAACAGTTGTCATTGAGAGTGATATCTACACCCTAGATTATACGGGTCTGAGGGAGTAGGCACAATGCTTCTATTATCCCACGTGCAGTTCCAAAAAGGAAAGAAATCAAGTCTCTCAATAGATCTTTCTATCTAACTCTGAGGCCTGAACTTCACCTTCTGATGAGTTCAAACTTAATGAAACGCAGAGCCTTGAAGGGGTAAATCTCAAGTGCTAACATCCACACACACATTCACTCACACACACATGCACGAGCACACACACATTTTAAGAGGCTTATATACAAGCTCATAATTCTTCCTGGACATCAAATAACTCTTTACAGGCTCCATTTTGATGACCTAAGTATCCTACAAATTAAATAGAAACATAAGGATTACATTTCCCTCGAAGTACCCCAGGCTTTGAGGAAAAATAAGAGGAAAGAAATGCCTGGATGATCACATTGTGGTTTTTCCCTTTCCTTCATGACTCCAAACCTTTGCAAATTCACAGTCTTAGAGAGCATGCCAAACCCATGTGACATCAGCCACCACATCCCACTAACACCCTACACCCTACCCTGAAGCATCTTCTCCGTGCTGTCCTCTGTGGTCGAGAAGGAAGTGGGATGACAGATCCACATTCTCATGTATAAATGAGGGGATGCAGAGCCTCACAGACTAGCCAGATTCTCAGAGGAAGAAATTCAGACACAACACTCTTTGTTTTCCTGTGAGAGTCCTGTATTCACGGTGAACAGGACGTGACCAAGATTGGATAAACACAGGATCATCTCCTACTTTTCTAGCTCATTTGCATTACACCATGGTAATTGACAGCTGTTTTTCTAGCCTGGTGAATACCCATTTCCTCTTTGGTGGGGACGTACAGAGCTCTGCCCCATGGGGACGTCCATACAGTTAAGAACCCCGTGCCTGCGGAACACGTGTGAAGTAGACACGGCCAATCAGAGCAAAGCATCCCAGCAGACAGCAATCAGCTCAGAGATGGACAAGTGATGTGATAGACAATCAAAGAAGTAATTCCAGATCTTTTGCTGGAATTGTTGGGAAAAGAGGAGCTCCCTTTCTGATGCACTTCAAGCTGTGTGTGTTCATATGTGCCAAGTCGCTTTAGTCGTGTCCAACTCTTTGTGATCCTAAGGAAGGTAAGCCCACCAGGCTCCTCTGTCCATGGGATTCTCCAGGCAAGAATGTTGGAGTGGGTTGCCATGCCCTCCTTAAGCTGGGTGAACAGTATATAAATCTGGACCTGCAGCTGCCATCTTGTTGTGTTACCATGAAGGGGAAACCTGCCGGAGATTGGAGCTCACACAGAGGAAAGCAGGAATGAAGAGAGAACAAAACTGTCCTTGAATATCACTGGAGCCCTTGGGTGCAGGCACACCGATATTCAAATCTGCCTTTCACTTATCCCCCTGAGCTGGGATTCTGTTGCTCTCAGCTGAGAATCCTGACTGAATCAGCCTTTTTTGAGGTTCCTGCGAAATTAGGAGCTAACCATTATTTGTGAAAACTCTTTCCATCTTCACTTTGCCTAGGGATTAATGACAACAGGGATTCCACACGACTGCATAGTGCTTCTTGCTTTCCAGAATGCCTTCAGCAAGCGTGGACAGTCAGAGTGTCTGTCCTACTTGTTACAGCCAGCATCTGTCCAATAGCTGCTCCAACTAGTCCAACCCCATGGTATACAGACTGACAAATATTTTGGATATCGCCTTTGCTTTCACCTTTTGTTGTTGCTGTTCAGTTGCTAAGTCATATCTGACTCTTTGCAACTCCATGAACTGCAGTACGCCAAGCCTCCCTGACTTCCATTATCTTCTGGAGTTTACTTGAGTTCCTGTCCATTAAGTCAGTGATGCTATCTAACCGTCTCATTCTCTGTCTCCCTATTCTCCTTTTGCCTTCCCAGCATCAGGGTCTTTTCCAATAAGCCACCTCTTCGTATCAGGTGGCCAAAGTATTAGAGCTTTGGTTTGAGCATTCAGTCTTTCCAATGAATATTCAGGACTGATTTCCTTTAGGATTGACTGGTTTGATCTCCCTGCAGTCCAAGGAACTCTCAAGAGTCTTCTCCAGCACCACAGTTTAAAAGTATCAATTTAGCGCTCACCCTTCTTTATGGTCCAACTTTCACATTTGTACATGACCACTGGAAAAATCATAGCTTTGACTATTCAGACCTACAGCATCCCATTTACACCACAAACCAAAGTGGGAGGAGAGAGTTCCCTGATGGTCCAGTGGTTTATATTTCCCTTCTAACGCAGAGGGCATCGGTTCTATCTCTAGTTGGGGAGCTAAGATCCCACATGCCTTGTGGCCGAAAAGCCAAAACAAAAAACAGAAGCAATATCGTAACAAATTCAACAAAGACTTTAAAAATGGCCCACATAGAAAAGAAATCTTTTATTTATTATTTTTTTTATTTATTTATTTTTTTTAATTTCCTGTTTATTTTTTTATTTTTTTATTTTTATTAGTTGGAGGCTAATTACTTTACATCATTACAGTAGTTTTTGTTATATATTGAAATGAATTAGCCATGGATTTACATGTATTCCCCATCCCAGTCCCCCCTCCCACCTTCCTCTCCACCCAATCCCTCTGGGTCTTCCCAGTGCACCAGGCCCGAGCACTTGTCTCATGTACCCAACCTGAGCTGGTTATCTGTTTCACCCTAGATAATATACATGTTTCAATGCTGTTCTTTTGAAACATCCCACCCTCGCCTTCTCCCAGAGTCCACAAGTCTGTTCTATACATCTGAGTCTCTTTTTCTGTTTTGCATATAGGGTTATCGTTATCATCTTTCTAAAGTCCATATACATGTGTTAGTATACTGTAATGGTCTTTATCTTTCTGGCTTACTTCGTTCTGTATAATGGGCTCCAGTTTCATCCATCTCATTAGAACTGATTCAAATGAATTCTTTTTAATGGCTGAGTAATATTCCATGGTGTATATGTACCACAGCTTCCTCATCCATTCGTCTGCTGATGGGCATCTGGGTTGCTTCCATGTCCTGGCTATTATAAACAGTGCTGCGATGAACATTGGGGTGCACGTGTCTCTTTCAGATCTGGTTTCCTTGGTGTGTATGCCCAGAAGTGGGATTGCTGGGTCATATGGCAGTTCTATTTCCAGCTTTTTAAGAAATCTCCACACTGTTTTCCATAGTGGCTGTACTAATTTGCATTCCCACCAACAGTGTAAGAGGGTTCCCTTTTCTCCACACCCTCTCCAGCATTTATTGCTTGTAGACTTTTGGATAGCAGCCATCCTGACTGGCGTGTAATGGTACCTCATTGTGGTTTTGATTTGCATTTCTCTGATAATGAGTGATGTTGAGCATCTTTTCATGTGTTTGTTAGCCATCTGTATGTCTTCCTTGGAGAAATGTCTGTTGAGTTCTTTGGCCCATCTTTTAAAGTGGGAGCAGAGACTAGTTGCATCGAGGCAAAACTATGGTTTTTCCAGTAGTCATGTATGGATGTGAGAGTTGGACTATAAAGAAAGCTGAGTGCTGAAGAATTGATGCTTTTGAACTGTGGTGTTGGAGAAGACTCTTGAGAGTCCCTTGGACTGCAAGGAGATCCAACCAGTCCATCCTAAATGAAATCAGTCCTGAACATTCATTGGAAGGACTGATGCTGAGGCTGAAACTCCAATACTTTGGCCACCTGATAGAAGAACTGACTCACTAGAAAAGACCCTGATGCTGGGAAAGATTGAGGGCAGGAGGAGAAGGGGACAACAGAGGATGAGATGGTTGGACATCATCACTGACTTGATGGACATGAGTTTGAGAAAGCTCCAGGAGTTGCTGATGGACAAGGAAGCCTGGCGTACTGCAGTCCACGGGGTCGCAAAGAGTTGGACAAGACTGAGCAACTGAACTGAACTGATAAGTATGGGGAAACCCTAGAATGTTCAAAATTAAAAGCCAGACTGCCTACCTCAGGGGTGGTAAAGCACACCACACTTCATCAATTGAGAGTGGTTGCCTGCAGTACTGTTTTGAGAACAATGATGAGACTGAATAAGAAGGTAAAGCAAAGATCGCTTAGTGATGTCTGCCATGGAGATTAGATTAGATTAGAACTGGTAGCACAAATACCACATATCTGTCCTTATCAGATGCAGAGTACAAAGTATATTGAAGAATGAGCAAGCAAGAATGCTGAAGAGCTATCTTAGGGTGCATCACAGAGAGTCATTTTCTGTAATAATGGAGTTTGGGTTTGACTTAATGGCTATTAGTCACTCAAATTGTGTCTGACTCTGCAACCCCATGGACTGTAGCCCACCAGGCTCCCCTGTCCATGGAATTCTCCAGACAAGAGTACTGGAGTAGGTTGCCAATTCCCTTCTCCAGAGGACCTTCCCAACCCAGGGATCAAACCCAGGTCTCCCGCATTGCAGGCAGATTCTTTACCATCCAAGCCACCAGGGAAGCCCTGATTTAATGGCAAGAAGAAGAAATTTTGAGCTCCTGAAATAAAAAGACTCCAAATAAAAATAGGATCCTGGTATATAGAATAACTAGATGACAGCTATATGAAAATTTGTTCCTGACCATCCGCAACAGTTTCTGAGCTTATCTTCTTCTCATACAGACAGTTGTTAGGTATCAAAATGATGCTCTAAAAAGAAATAAATTATTTAGAAATTCACTCTTGGGTAAAAACTCACTTGGAAGTGAGCAGCACCGGGCTTTCATCACAGCTTAGGGACTGGTTAATAAAATCCCAAATATCACTTCCACAGCCCTGGCATCTCAGTGGTCTCTGGGTCATCCCAATTGCACTCTTGGATATGGTATTTCATTGAGGAAAATTATAACACCAAAGACCAAGGTCTGACTTGCTCTCATCACGAGTCACCATGAGACAGTTGATCTCATCATCACTATGACTTATTGCGCATATACTATGTGCTAGGATAAGCCTCACTTTACATTTTTGTCTCAGTTGATCCTCATAACAACCCTAAGAAGCACCAGTGTGCCCATTCTGGCAAATGAACAAACTAAGGCTTAGAGAGGGAATACCAATTCCCCAAGGTGGAACTGATGTAGAAATTGAGGTCTATCCACTGCCAAGGCTGTGCCCTTTTCTACTGTTGTCACTGAGGCCATGGCTCGGCACACATGGACCCCATCAGGTCATATTCCCACTGACATCACAGCACACAAACCACAGACACGCCTGGGTGACTGTGAGTTCTGTCTTACTCTTTTCCCAGGAGACATCAACAACCAAGCCACAGGGACTTGGAAATTAATTTCTATGTTAACCACACCCCCAAAGTTCCTACTGTCAAGAAAAAGAATTAGGAGTGTCTCACCCCAAGCAGCATCATTTCCAGGACCAAGGGTAAATATGTCTGAAGCATTAGATACATTTCTGAAATTGGGAAAAATAAACTCATAGATCATGAAAGTGAAAGTGAAGTCACTCAGTCATGTCCGACTCTTTGCGACCCCCTGGACTGTAGCCTACCAGGCTCTTCCATCCACGGGATTTTCCATGGATGTATTGGAGTGGGTTGCCATTTCCTTCTCCAGGGGAGAAGAAAGTCACAGATCATGACTGAGGTTAAACTCTTAGTGTCCCAAGATCTACAAACCCTCCTGAAAGCCTAGGTGTTATTTCAGTTTTCTGGTATGTCTAAAACCCCCGGTTTCTAAGTCTAGTTCTCTGCTCTTATGTGATCAGTTTAGAATGGTAACAAAAAACAAAAACAAGACTCCACATACACCTAATGCCATATTTTAAATACATCTCTGAAAGGTTGAACGGTGACTAGAAAACCTCCCATTTCTGGTCCCAAAAGCCCTTGTTTATTTAACTGATACATAATAAGCCCATTTGCTTTTACCTTTAACCTGCTAAAATGCTCTGTGGTTTTCATAGATTTCCTTTTCACATGTGCAGTGATACCCACTTCCATTTTCATTACATATAAAAGCTTATACTTTTCATCAACACTGCTTTTTTTTTTTTCAATAAGAATCCATTTCAGGGTATTTCAGAGCTGAGTAGACTCTCTCTTTGAAAGTTAAAGAAGTTTTTTTCCCCTCTCTATATTTGGATCTGTACAATGGGATTACTGCACAATACCATGTAAGTGTGAGGGCTTTCTAGGTGGCTCAGTGGGTAAAGAATCTGCCTGCAATGCAGGAGACCTGGGTTTGATCCCTGGGTCAGAAAGATTCCCTGGAAGAGGGCATGGCAACCCACTCCAGTATTCTTGCCTGGAGAATCCTATGGACAGAGGAGCCAAGAGGGTTATAGTCCATAGCGTCAAAAAGAGTCGGACACGACTGAAGCAACTGAGCATGCACACACGTCATGGAGGTATGAACCTTTGAAATATTTATTTAAAGAAAAAAGATTTCTATGGTCCAGTTTCTAGTGCCTATCACTAGACTGTATCAGTCAGGATAGGATGGTTTTTGTTGCAGTAACAACAATCCCCACTTTCAGGGTCTTGTAACAGTGAAGATCCATTTCTCATTCATGCTACATTGCTCTTGTAGGTTACCTGGGGGCTCTGCCCTATATCCTCACTCTGATACCAGGCTGACAGAGCATCCAACATCCAGAACCTTGCTGGTCACCATGGCAGAGAGAAAGATGCTGCTACTGCTACTGCTGCTAAGTCGCTTCAGTTGTGTCCGACTCTGTGCAACCCCATAGACGGCAGCCCGCCAGGCTCCCCCGTCCCTGGGATTCTCCAGGCAAGAACACTGGAGTAGGTTGCATTTCCTTCCCCAGTGCATGGAAGTGAAAAGTGAAAAGTGAAAGTGAAGTCGCTCAGTCGTGTCCGACTCTTAAGGACCCCATGGAGCCTTCCAGGCTCCTCCATCCATGGGATTTTCCAGGCAAGAGGACTGGAGTGGGTTGCCATTGCCTTCTCCTAGATGTGGTCAATTGCATACCAGCTCTTAAAACATCTACTCAAAAGTGACATATCACTTCTACTTAAATTTTTGGCCAAAGTAAATCATTTGGTCATGGCCATTCCTAACCCCAATCTTCAGAAAAGAGCAAACCCTCCAAAACAAGGTTAGTACTGGAGTGAGTAGCCATTTCCTTCTCCAAGGGCTCTTCCCAACTCAGGGATCGAACCCATGTCTCCTGCATTGCAGGCAAATTCTTTATCACTGAGTCACCTGGGAAGCCCAATAATGATGTACCTCATCTTTACTGACTGCTTCCTGTACACAGGGGTGAGTTTAAATACTCTGCACATATTGTCTCATTAAACCTTTAGGACAGCTCTATGAGATCAACAGCTTTATCCCACTTTAAAGATATTGAAACTGAGGAATAGGAAGTGGAGTGACTTGCCCAAGGCTAACTAGCTGGTAAAATGTTGGGCTGAGACTTGAACCCAAGTAGGTAGCCTGGCTCTAGATTTTGCTAAGATAGTAGAATTGAAGTGCACACACACACACACACACACACACAGAAGACAAACGTATGAGGTGAAAGATGTGTTAATTCAATGGTGGGAATCCCTTCACAATATATACATATGTCATATCATCACATTATATATTTACACTCACAGTTTTGTCAATTACAGCTAAATAATGCTGGAGGCAGGGGGAAAGACCATCATTCTTAAGTCAAAGTGTTTATACCCATCTTCTTGGTTAAGTGAAGTGAAAGTCACTTAATCATGTCTGACTCTTTGCAACCCCATGGACCCTGGAGAAGTACATGAATTCTCCAGGGCAGAATACTGGAGTGGGTAGCCATTTCTTTCTCCAGGGGATCTTCCCAACCCAGGGATTGAACCCAGGTCTCCTGCACTGCAGGTGGATTCTTTACCAGCAGAGCCACCGGGGAAGCCCCTCTTCGTGGTTAAAGCTATACTTCTTATTTTGTATTGGAATATAGATGATTAACAATGTTGGGATAGTTTCAGGCAGACAGCAAAGGGACTCAGCCATACATATACATGTATCCACTCTCCCCCAAACTCCCCTCCCATCCAGGCTGCCGCCTAACATTGAGCAGAGTTCCCTGTGCTGTGCAGTAGGTCCTTGTTGGTTATCCATTTTAAATACAGCAGTACATACATGTCCAACTCAAATTCCCTAACTATCCCTTCCCCCATCCTTCCCCTACCCCCAGCAACCATAAGTTCGTTCTCTGAGTCTGCAAGTCTGTTTTATAAATAAGTTCATTTGTATCACATCTTTTTAAGATTCTTTATATAAGGGATGCCATACAAAGCTTCTGCCTCTCTGTTTGACTTACTTCACTCAGCATGACAATCTCTAGGTTTAGGAATTCTTCTCAATACCTCCCTCTTCCTTATGCCCTACACCCTCCATCACTAAACCTTTGCAACTTAAACCTCATCTCTCATTCACTTCTTCCCAGCTTCATATCTGCTCAGTCATAAGCCACCATGATCTTCAGCCTGGACTATCGAAATGTTCCCTTCCCCAAACTGACTTTCCAGCTCCCACTCTTGTCCCAGTCTTTTCTCCACCCTGTAGTCCAAGCGGCCACAGCTGACCACGTCACACCACTAGTGTGATTATGTGATAAAAGTTGGCCTGAGCCCCTGGATCCAGCAATGCCTGAAGCCAGCTACCCTTAAGATATTTCAGTTTCTTTTCTGTCCTTTGCACTGAATTTTCCCCAGGTTATACTTACCTCTTTCCCCTACCATTCTGGATACCCTTTAGTTATCTGTGTACCCCCAAGTGGCTTATCCAATGCCCAACATCCATTGGACATTCCGTACATGTTTCCCAAAATGAGTCAATCTGGATGATATTTAGTGTCCTATTATAAAAATGGGGCCTCAAAGGGAAAAGCCTTGGCTTTGTCCTTGAAAAACCCACAAAATGTCACTGCATCAAGACACAAAAGTCAGATCTAATGGTTGACAAGCAAGTTGTGTCACCAATCTTCTTCTCCTCCATCCAGCAGTTTTTAATACTTTAGGGAGTTTTTCTCACTCCCTTAAATGTGGTTTTGCTTATTGATTCCCCAGCCCCCAGGAAAGTCTCTCATCTCCTGGGCCTCTTTCGTTTTCCAAACTGGAAAAAAAAAAACAAAACAAAAAAGTGTGTGTAGCAAATCCTATAATTACTGGGTCTGATTTTCATTTGAACTTTTCCTCTCTGACATGACTGCAAGGCTCTTTGGTAGATGGCAGGCACCAAGGCTTCAAAGTGTGTGTGCAATAAAGAATATGCTGCTGGGGTGTGTGTGTGTGTGTGTGTGTGTGTGTGTGTGTGCATGCGCAGGGCAGGAGAGTGTTTGTGTACATGTGTGTATGTACTAGTTGACTAGTGTTAGTCCTTCAGTCCTGTCTGACTCTTTGCAACCCCATGGACTGTAGCCTGCCAGGCTCCTCTCTCCATGGGAATCTCCAGGCAAAATTACTGGAGTAGGTAGCCATTCCCTTATCTAGGGGATCTTCCCGATCCAGGGATCAAACCCAGGCCTCCTGCATTGCAGGCAGATTCTTTCCTATCTGAGCTACAGGGAAGCGCTTTGAATGAGTGTCTGAAGGAAAGCGGCACATGTGTTTGTACATGTTTGAGCGAGTATGTGAATAGTATGTATGTGAGTGAATGTCCTTAGGATATATGTATGTGTGTGTTGTGTGTATACATGTGAGTGTATGTGTGTCTATGGGCTGCCCCGGTGGCTCAGCAATAAGGAATCTGCCTGTAATGCAGGAGATGTGGGTTCAATCCCTGTGTTGGGAAGATCCCTGGAGGAGGAAATGGCAATGCAGTGCAGGCAGATTCTGACCCTTGTCTTACTTAGAATGTAATGATGAAGACTGGGAAGTTCCAAGCTGGGCTTCCCCGGCTTAAATTTGGTCTCTGCTGCATCATCGTGGGTAAAAAAAAAAAAATTTTTTTTCATCATGGGTAAAATTAACTAACCTTTTCCTGCCTCAGTTTCCTGATCTGTAAAATGGAGACTATCCTAGAATCTGTCTCATAGGGCTGTTAGCGATGATGGTTTGGTGAGTTAATATATATAAAGAGCCTGGAATAATGTTTGGCTATTTAAGTGTTCATTATTGTCATCATCTCCATTACCATCAGCAGCACCTCCCCAGCATTAAGCAAAGTGCTGGCTATAAATGTAACGGGTATTGTATCTAAGTCTGCTGAATGAATGAATGAGTGAACGAATGAATGAAGCAGTTCTGCATTGAAAAGCTACACTTTCCTTCCTGACACATATACCCTCTGCCCATGGCACTAGCTTTCATTTTCTGACTCCATGCAGCCCTCCCTCAGCCTAACTACATTATACCCATCCTCCTAGTCTCCAGTGAAACTTCATTTGCTCCAGGAAGCTTGCCCTGACCTCCCCCATCCTCCTAGACATATATGTCCACAGGGATCTATGCACCCTTTCTTCCTCTGTAAGTCTTTATTCAATGCCTATCTTCATTATTTGGTCGGACATCCATGAGGTTAGGAACTTCGTCTGTTTTGTTCACTGCAGTAAAGCCAGTACCTGGTAAACAGAAAATGCTCAATGCATTTCTGATGAATGGATGAATGAAAGATAGAGCAGTGCTACCTGGGCTTTACTAAGCACATGAGTCAACTGGGAATTGTATGAAATTGCCGAGTCATGGAATCATGTTAAAATGCTCGAACTCTGCATTAATAACTAGCTCCAGGTGATGTTGATGCTGCTAGTCCACAGACTATACTTGAGCAACATGGTCCCAGAGTATCTACTTGTTTGAGGGTTTAGAAAATATAATTGCTTTTATGCCAAATAAACATGGAAACATAGGGAATAAAAATGCAAACTTCACATGAATTTTTAAAATAAATCCCAAGGTTCAGAGGGCTTCCCAAGTGGCTCAGCAGTAAAGAATCTGCCTGCCAATGCAGGAGACTTGGGTTTGATCCCTTGGTCAGGAAGATTGCATGGAGAAGGGAAGGGCTACCCACTCCAGTATTCTTGCCTGGAGAATCCCAAGGCCAGAGGATACAGTCCATGGGGTCACAAAAGAGTCAGACATGACTTAGTGACTAAAACAAGAAGGTTTTGAAGACATATAGAACTGCATCCCCAGGACCAGAGATTCTTAACTACACTTCTTTGATATGCATGGAGTTCCTTGAAAAGAAATGTTTAAGAATTCCTGCACTACTCAGTATCTCAGTCCTAGAACAAGCCACAAAGAGACAACCCAGAGTCAGTCTTAGAAATAGGTAGACTAGTCCATACTGGTGTTTCCTGGTTACCAAGAAGAACTTACTTTCCCCAAAACATCTCCTTCAAGCCCAAAATCCTACAGGGCTGATAGGTCCACGTAAAAGGACATTGGCTTTTCCTGGTGGTCCAGTGGCTAAGACTCCACATTCCCAATGCAGGGACTCGGGTTTGATCCCTGGTCAGGGAACTAGACCCCGTATGCCACAACTAAGCATTCACAAGCCACAACTAAAGATGCTGCATGAGGCAACTAATAGATTCTCTGTGCCACAATGAAAATCAGAGGTCCATGTGCTGCAACTAAGACCCAGCACAGCCAAATAAATAAATACATAGGTAAATAAGTAGATAAATATTAAAAAAAAAAAAAAAAAGAACATCAGATTTTGCTGCCCAGCCTCTACTCACCTTGGTTTCCCTTCCATGAACTGTCCCTGTGTATTTCCAGATAATACTCCTCTGCCCATGGTTTCTCCTAGTCCGTTCTCTCTGGTCCCCCTCCAATCCTGTGAGCCTCTCTTTTGAACTCTCTTAACCTGAGCAAGGAGAAGGCAATGGCAACCCACTCCAGTACTCTTGCCTGGAAAATCCCATGGGCAGAGGAGCCTGATGGGCTGCAGCCCATGGGGTCGTGAAGAGTCGGACACTACTGAGTGACTTCACTTTCACTTTTCACTTTCATGCATTAGAGAAGGAAATGGCAGCCCACTCCAGTGTTCTTGCCTGGAGAATCCCAGGGACGGCGGAGCCTGGTGGGCTGCCGTCTAAGGGGTCACACAGAGTCGGACACGACTGAATCGACTTAGCAGCAGCAGCAGCAGCAGCAACCTGAGCAAGCCAGGGTTGCTTCTATTGCTTCCAAGCAGTAAAGTCTAACAAATACTGTATCCTTGCTCTGGGCAAATGCACCCGTTCCCAATAAACAAAGAAAAACTGAAAAGAAAATCAACAAGCATAAGTTACAAGCAACCTAATCATTTAGAACAATATAAGATCAGTGAAGTGAATTATACAATATTCGTCAAACAGAGTATCATGTGCCCATTAAAATGAGTGGGGAAGTCTCACCAACATAATGCTAAGCGAAAGACTCTAGGTGACTCTGTATACAGGAAGACACAGAAAAAACTAATCTATAAAAAAAAAACTAATCTATGGCGTCAAAATAAAGATGCAGCATTTTGTCAGGGTGACTGAGACTGGGAGATAGGCTGACATCTGGTTCTTGATCTGGGTATGGTTTCCAAGGACGTGTTTACTTTGTGAAAATTCACTGAACTCAGCTTTTATGATATATGCATTTCTTCTGTATGTATACTGTAGACCAATGAAAAAAAATGTCACTGATGAAAAAGAGTAGATTTAAAATTTTGTTTCATTGAGAGTCACATGGAATTCCTCAAAGACCACCACATTAGGGAGAGGGGCTCCCAAAGCAAGAGAGTAGAGAGTAGAGGCCAGGTGAACAAGACTCCGGACTCCCAAGCACAGTGGCTCCAGAGCAGCTCTATTCGTATCTCTTTTGATACCCTAGGGAAGGAGGGAGGGGCCATTCAACTGCATTTGTAATGCTATGTTAAAAATAAGCATGTGAGAGAGAGAACAAATACCAAGATGCATTGGAATTTTCTACTTTAAACCATCACTCTCTCGCTATGCTCCTGGAACCTCCATGATTGGGGCCAGAGTTGATCCCTATCCAGAATCCAGCACAATGCTGGATCAGTAATTTGTTTTTTAAAGTATTAGTTTCTTTCTTTTATTATTTTTTTATTGTAGTGGTTTTTGCCATACATTGACATGAATCAGCCATGGATTTACATGTATTCCCCATCCCGGTCCCCCTCCCACCTCCCTCTCCACCCGATCCCTCTGGGTCTTCCCAGTGCACCAGCCCTGAGCACTTGTCTCATGCATCCAACCTGGGCTGGTGATCTGTTTCACCCTTGATAGTATACTTGTTTCAATGCTGTTCTCTCTGAACATCCCACCCTCGCCTTCTCCCACAGAGTCTAAAAGTTTGTTCTGTACATCTGTGTCTCTTTTTCTGTTTTGCATATAGGGTTATTGTTACCATCTTTTTAAATTCCATATATATGTGTTAGTATACTGTATTGGTCTCTATCTTTCTGGCTTACTTCACTCTGTATAATGGGCTCCAGTTTCATCCATCTCATTAGAACTGATTCAAATGAATTCTTTTTAATGGCTGTGGATCAGTAATTAATGCTAACATGTTCACTGAGTAGCTGAGAGAACTAACATGGCAAAATCAGGCTCTTTGAAACATTGAGCTCCAGGATCAAGACTTGCCTGAAGCTTTTACTATTGCTAAATTTTCAATTACATTAAATCCCCTATTGTGTGAAACCCACTCCCAGCTGGATCCACGAGCACCTGAAAGATGACAAACAGCTGCAGCCCCTTCACCTCTTTGCGCCTCACGTTCCTCATCTGTCCTCCTTGTGAGAGCACATAAGGAAGGTGAGAGAACTGTTAAAAGCACAGACTCTGGAGTCAAGAGACTTGATCCAAATTTGTACTCCATTACCAGGTAGCTCCAAGGGCTTGGGGGAGTTATGTTACTGCCCTGAGCCTCAGTTTCTTCATCTGTAAAGTGGGGACCGTGCCTCCTTGCTGAAGCTGAGAGAAGTATTCAACGCATGTGGCATCAGCACTCATTCAACGCTGACCGGACATGAAGCTCATTTCCCCAGCCCACCTCATAAAGATTTCATACATGTCAGATGAGTTAAGGCTCTAGGAAAGCACTTCCCCAACATTATAGATCATTATTATTATTAGCAAGGTAAATGGATTTACCAAAGCAGAGCAGAACAAAGGCCAAAGGGAAGCGAGATTGTTCTAGAAAACAAACCAGGGGAAGGAGGCAAACATAAATGTTATTGTTTAGGGCAAAGCAAGGCTGGTGCAAAATGGATGAGAAGATGGGTATTTTCAAGCTTTAAATGAACTTGTTTTTCCCCAACTCCATTCAGAGAGGAAAGTGCAGGCAAATATAATCAAAGGCTGACAAACAGCAAGATATTTGTTCTGGTAAACACACTCATCTCTCCAAACTCATCTGAAACATCTCTGCTTTCCTAAAGAAGTTCTCATGAGCTCAGAGCCATAAAGAATCACCTGGTGAGGGGCTGTGCCAAGCCAAGAAAAGGCTGCCCAGCCCTGGACAGGAACAGCCCAAGGCACCTGGCTGGATGTCATGAGGGTGACTTCGATGGGTTTTGAATCCACTGCCACTTAAGGTGCTATCAGGGTGGCACCAGACAAGTTGTGAGCTACGGATGAGAAGCCTCTGACCAGCAAAGGTGCAGCAAGGTGGCAGACGGCGAACTGAGGCTTCTCTCCAAACAGAGGAGGGACAAATGTTTGCTGCTGGCTTTTCCCATCGTCTTATGCAGAAGTGTCCTGTTCCAGTCATAGGGACCTGGAGCGTGTGAGGGCCCCCGTCAGCACCACCCAAAAGAAAAATAACACAAGACCCGTTTGTAATTTTCAATATTCTAGTAGCCACGTTCAAAGGGAGGGAGCCTGGGAATGTTCATTTTATCAAGCATCTCTTCCCAGACGATTAAGATGCAAGTGGAGAACTGATGCTGTGTTCTTTGTTTTTTTTTAACAGTGGTCTAAGGTAGCCCTTGCCCAATAGGAAGCCAATAGATTTTTCATTCATGCTAAAGACAGGCGGGGCGTCCGTGACTTTCAATGTTCACAAATGCATAAGTGGCCTTGGCCACTAAGGTAAGAGGACGACCTCCACTTTTAACTCCAGGAGCATCTGTTTTTGTTTTTTTTTTCTTTCACAATGAGTATGAATTTACTTTTTAATAATTCCTTGATGTCCTTGGCCTTGATCATAAGCAAAACTCACCCACGTCAAGCTCTTTCTGTGGCTCAAACACTAAACGAAGCACTTTTCATGCATTAGCTCACCTAATATTCACCCTCACCCTATATGGTGGGTACTACTGTGATGACCATTATATAGATGGGGAGGCTGAGGCTGGCAAAGGCTAATAAGCAGTTGTTCAAGGTCACAGAGCTAATAAACAGAGGAGACTGGACCAGGGCTCATATCAGTCGGCCTCTAAAGACCCAGTTTTACCCTTTCTTTATTCATGTTTAGAGGTAAGAACACGTGACACAAAAGGTTCTCAGTAAAGATCCGTCTTACACGTTAGAATACAAGCACCCATGGATACAAGAAGGGGAGGGGAGGGGGGACGAACTGGGAGAGTAGGATTGATATACAAACACCACTGTGTGTAGAACAGATAGCTAGTGGGCAGCTGCTGTGTAACACTGGGAGCTCAGCTCAGGGCGGGGTGGTGGGAAGAGGGGGTAGGTGCAAGAGGAAGGGGATATGTGTGTGTGTGTGTATGCACTTTATTGTCGAGCAGAAACTAACACAACGTTTAGTAAAGCAATTATACTTCAGTTTTAAAATTTAAAAAAAAAAAATACAAGCTCCCATAGGAGTCTGGTTCATTACTGAAGATCCAACACCCACCACAGTACCTGGCACAGAGGAATCCATCAAGCGTTTGTTAAATGAGCGAATGAATGAATGAATGAATGAAATGTGCTCTCTGAGACTTGAGGAGACCCAGGTATATAAAACACCCACTTGAGGCCAACATCTAAAGCATTCCTCCCAACTTCATCGGGGATGTATCTTAACAGCTCAGACATGCTTTCCAGTTGAAAACATTCATTTAATTAGCAGGCATTTTCCAAAACGGATGTGCCTTTCTCAATCACTGTGTCTGCAGCGGACATTTGCTGAAAAGGTGCCCCCTTCTCCCAGACATCAAAGCTTCTGCTCGCAGACCTTTCTCCCCCAATTACTTCCATCGGAGAAGGACAGCCAGGCAGACGAGAAATCGGCCAGAACATGCAACATGTTTTGCCTTTGTAGAAAAGATGTTTCTGGGGTAAGGTCCTTTTTGGGGGAAGGGGAAAAAAATCTACGCCTTGGTTTAATCTGTGTCTTTAGAAACGTTTCATTGGCCAGCACAGGCTGCTCACTGTGACTGGCCCAAATTCATTTCTCTTTGAGATTACCTTCTCCTCCCCAAAACAGAATCAAGAATAATCTGTATTTCCTGGTGGCTCAGATGGTCAAAAAAATCTGCCTGCAATGCAGGAGACCTAGGTTAGATCCCTGGGTCGGGAAGATTCCCAGAAAGGGGAATGGCAACCCCCTCTAGTATTCTTGCCTGGAGAATCCATTGGACAGGGGAGTCTGGCAGGCTATAGTCTGTGGGGTTGCAAAGAGTCAATACTAACATGTTCATTGGATTTATTTCTTCCTAATTTTTGCAGCTACTTGAATGTGCATTCTGGCTCTTGTATCAGCCTTGGTTTGACCATTATAACTCAGCTCGAATAGGAACACTATACCTTCTTCACTCTGGAGTCCCTGCATTCTAGAGCCTGTGGTGCCAGGGGCTATGGCGTGGAGATGGCAACCATATTTGGGAAAGATGATGCTCCTTAAGAAAACATGATTCTCCAAACCCACTAAGCTATTGCTGAAGTTCAATGAATCAACCCCTTGCCCTAAACTTGTCCGTAACTCCCCACTGCCACCGGGATAATGAGCAGATGCCTCAGCATGACTCACACACCTCGATTCAGACCTCAGTTCTGCCTACTCTCGAACCTCAACCATGCCCGCCCCCCCGGGCTCCAGCCAGATAAGTTATTTGCAGTTTCCAGAATTCTGCTTCCCCACTTCTGCGTCAGCCCTTTGGCATACACTCTTCCTGCTCCCCAAAACATCATCTCTGTCCCCCTTTATTCATGCTATTCAGCATCAGTCCTCAAATTTGATGTCACTTCCTCCAGGAAGTCTTCCCTGATTATTCCTTCTACCCGCTACTGGAAGAATTGAATCAAGCATGCTCCCCAACAGTATCACATCTCACCCCCTCCAGGACTGATGGCTGTATTAAAAATGCCTATTTATTCCCCTATCACTCTCACCAGACCAGAATTCCTTAAGTGCAAGTCTCAGAATCTGGCATATATTAAACCTTCAATGAACAGCTATGTATAAATACATAAATGGGGGCAGGGCAGGGGAAGATGCATAGCATCCATGTAGAAAGATGTTGAATTTTCCTCATTAAAATGGTGGAGTTACAGAGCGCTGTGCACGATCATGATGGCAGTTATACTCCAATCCTCTCCCCAACCCCAAGGGGCACAAACACTAAATCTCCCCTACCATGGACCCTAAGGGGAAACCAACTTGGACCTACAAGATAATTCCAGCCAAACAGGTCTGCTTATGGTTCTCTGAGCAAGCTAACTTTGCCCCACAGCCTGACCCGGAGAATCTGGCTTCCCAGACAAGCCATTTGAAATGCACCTTCAAGGTCACAGAGAAGGTTGGTTAAGAAGAAAAGGTAAGGATGGGAAGACAGAGATACTTTAATAGGAATGCTGTCTCTGCTTGGCTTTGAAGTTCTGGATAATTTCCTGTCCAGCAACAGCCAAAAAGCCAGGGCTCAATAATAAACTACAGTAGTGACTTCTCTGATGGTCCAGTGATTAAGCCTTCACCTTCCAATGCATGGGGTGTGGGTTCAATCCTGGATCAGGGAGCTAAGATTCCATGTGCTTTAGGGCCAACAATCCAAAACATAAAACAGAAGCAATATCGTAACAAATTCAATAAAGACTTTTAAAAACACGGTCAACCTCAAAAAAGGTCTTTAAAAAATATTAAACAAGTAAAAAATACATAAAACTACAGTGGGAAATGGGTGTCAAAAAAAAGATCTTAAAAACCGGAAGAGTCTTTTTGCCTCCAAATTTTGGAGTCTTGGGGAAAACTCCATTTTACCGTTGGCTTGCTCTGTCCCTCACAGTGCTTTAGGAGGTGAGTGGACTCTAGAATTCTTCTGCTCTAGAAGAATGGCAGTGCAGAGCTCAATGCTAAACAAGAATGACTGGGCTTTCTCAGCCTCTACCGACACGGAATCTCTCTAGGACAGTCAGTTCACACTTCTGTTTCTCAGCAGCTCCAATCTCTCTCTTCCCCGGGTCATCCCTCTAAGGAAAGGACGAGAGGACTCCAGGTGCAGTGGGGTTTCCTCTTGAACAGAAGAAACTTTTCTTACTGCAAAATGTATGCTTGAGGATAACACGTGGCTATCCACCTAGTGGCTCAGACAGTAAAGTGTCTGCCTGCAATGTGGGAGACCTGGGTTCAACCCCTGGGTTGGGAAGATGGCCTGGGGAAGGAAATGGCAACCCACTCCAGTACTCCTGCCTGGAAGATCCCATGGATGGAGGAGCCTGATGGGCTACATACAGTCCATGTGGTCGCAAAGAGTCAGACAAGACTGAGCGACTGCCCTTTCACTTTCATCCTAATTTGATGCTCTCTCTCTCCCGGGTGTTTGCACCCCATTTTTGCGCCTTTGAGGCTGTGTGATCTTTGGCAAGTGACCTAACCCTTTTGAGACTTGCCTGTAAAGTGGGATGAGAACAGCGCTCTCTCACAAATGTTTGTGAATATGTAATGTGACAGAAGCAAGCAAGCACGAAGCATGGCTCCTGGCTTCCACAAAGCTCCTACCACCAGCAGTTATCATTGCTGCATCGGGGTGCACTCCTTTATTGAATGGTAACATGCCTTAGACCACTGTTTTTTTCCAACTGCGATTCTGTAATCCTAACAAAGTACATCGAAGAAACAATACTACATGTAGAACCTTGGAGGGCTTCCCTGGTGGCTCAGTGGTAAAGAATCTGCCTGTCAATGCTGGAGATACATATTAGATCCCTGGTCTGGGAAGATCCCCTGGAGGATGAAATAACAACCCACTCTAGTATTCTTGCCTGGGAAATCCCATGGACAGAGACTGGCGGGCTACAGGCCGTGGGGTCAGAGCCGGACACGACTCAGTGACTAAACAAGAGCCTCGGAAAATCCACACGAGACAAAGAGCTGGTCTGCTTTGACTCCAGGATGTATCATGAAGAAGTTTTGTTATTTCTGTCATTAATACATTCCTAATAGCCACTTGTTTCCTAGTTACTTGCCTCTTCGGCTCTGATTGGCTGAGTTCCAGTTTCTTGAGGTTTTTACTGCATTTGGAAGCTATGTTATGAAAACCTTGAAGCCTCCATGAAAATGAAAACTTCCTTTTCTTCTCCTTTCTCCCCAGAGTGTGGTGGCCAAATACCCCTCAGAGTTGGAGGATGGTCCAATTTCCAGTGCTCTGTAGCAATGATTCCGTAACTATCAGTTGTACCAGAAATTACAGCATCTTGGCATCTAAACTGTAATTCCCTGCCTTGCCTCTCACACTGAGAAGTGGTCAAGAAAAATTCTTTGTTGGTTTTGAGCATTCCCCATTTTAATTCAGATCATTTGATTCCATATCCATGATATATCTTATTTTTTCCTTCATCCAACCATCCTTCCCCATCATCCAATCATTATATTCATCTGTCAATCGCCTTCCCCATCCTTAACAATGTCACACACACAAACACAAATGTACATACACACACACCCAAACACCACGCATGGTCAGCTCCCTTCTCTTCCTCTACCATGGGCATTCCTATCATTGTAATTTATGGTCAACGAAAATTTTGGTTAAAGGGTTTGAAAAAAACCAAAAATGCCTTTCATTACCCCAGGGTATGTGAAGGTGTTGTAACTACACCACTAACCAAAGAATCCATTTTTCCCTGAATACCTAAAGGGATTTGGATAATCCTACAAAGTCAGAGTCTTGTTTTCTATTCAGTAGTGCCAGACCAAAATCCACCTACACCAAGACAAATGGGTCTTTTTCAGCTCCAGCAAGCTTTTCCAAACAAGACATCCCCACAATGTGCAAGTAGAACTCCTTGGCTTGGTCACTTTTCTCCTTCTCTTCATCTTTTGATGCCATTGTTGACTACCCAGAATCAGCCCCAAAGTGCCTGTCCACACTCTTGTCCCAAAGACCAAGAATAGCACTAAAATCAGGTCCAGCAGTAGTAACCAGGGGTGCAGTGCCATCTGCTGGCCATTTTTATAAGACAGCCTCTCAGCCCACACAAGGAAATGTTCCCCCGTTTCAAAGCTACTGAAAGAATCTGAAGGTTTGGTATGGGAACAAATGATTTTTACTGTACTAATATCCTATGATTGAGAATAGTCATTTAGAAATAAATGTCTTCTCTTTCACTACTTTTTTATGTATGCAAAGGAAAAATCAGAAATCTGGGAGAGATCGACTCGGCTTATAATTCCTTTTGTTTTATTATTGTTGTTACAGTGTTATATTGGGGAATAATAATAATAAACTCTTAGAAAACTCAGTTTTACACACTCGTAATCAGGACCCTCTAAATCAGCATATCACGGTTTGCAAAGGGATTTATGATCCACAGCAAGTTTACGAGACTTTTAACACAACAAAGGCAAGAAAATAAAGGACAAGAAGAAAAATAAAGCGGAAATGAATGATCCTGTTTCCAAAGGAGCAAGGCTACAGCTAATGAACGTATATTTTTGTGATGAGGCTGATTTGTCTCACGTGTGGATAAGCATTTTTATTTAAAATCTGATGAGTTTATTTCTTCCTTTCAGGCTACTATATTTGTGTAGTCTCCTAAAAATCCAGAGAAAACACTTTTAAATCAGGTGCCTGTTCCACGAGAGAAAACAGAAAATGCATCAGTGTGCTTCTTTAGAGTTTACTCGGCTTCCAGTCTTTCTGCTTTCAAATTAGACAGTGAATTGACAAAATTGACCAAAGAGAAAGGAAGGGATGCCTTTCCTTAAAAGAACTTCTGACATGTTCTTATCTGTAATATTCACCAGGAAGTGTGGCAATAACATACAAAAGTCAGGCATTCTCTTTCCAATTGCTCTTTCTGGAAGTTTTCCTAAATGATCATCTACATAAGTGTAGACAAATATATGGAAAATAATGCAAATTGCACACACACACACACAGGTCTGCCATGCTTGGAAATGCCCACTCTGAAGAAGGCTTGTCCTCTGGTTGAGTGCTTCTAAGTTTTCTATACCGAACAAGTCTTTGGGATCCTAAGCGTTCCTTTTGTTTGTTCTCTGCTCAGGCTTCCAGAGGCATCAACAAGCTACAGTCCTTACTGCAAGGGGAGGATTTGGTTAATAGTTCCTAGTATTTTCAGCCCTTTCGTTGATTTCCTTCCCTTCTAGTATTTTTAGTTCCTGAGATAAAACTCTCATTTATAATAAAGTCAGAATCCCTGGAAAACATTTCGTCAATGAAACATTCGGCTTTGCTGTCCATTATTTTATTGAATGAAGGGGTTTCCCCCCCACCTTAAAACCTGGCAACCCAGCTCTGATTATTTAAAGGCAGACACAAAGGCAGAACTGGGTGGAGTTTTTAAATATTTTAAGAAGTAAAAATCTTATTAAAAATGTTTACTCTTTGCTGTAAAATTGCTGTTCCAAAAGCACAGGTTTGCTAGGACCAAATCATTCACTTTAGGAACTAGGGTATGTCAGCACCAGATTCAGTTCTGGCAAATTCTAATTAAATGTTTGTCTCAGCCTAAGTTTGTTTTTGTTTGTTTGTTTTTTATCACTGTTATTCACAGTCCCTGGTCTAAAATACTGAAATTTTGAGGCATGATCAAATAGTTTTAACTGAAACTAGTCCAATAAGAAGTTCTATTTCTTTCTTTTCCTTTTTAAAGAAGTGTTATTTCTTTACAGGGTCCTTTCATTATTACCCCAGAAATTTGGGGAGGTTTTTGCAATCATCATACATTTGAAATACCAGCTGCTAACTTCAACCCAATTTTCTGCCCTGTTTGAAAAGGATTTTTTGTTTGGGTTTAGTGGGGTTAGGATTGAGAGTGTGTGTGCGCGCGCATGTGTGTGCCCAGAAAGATAGAGAAAAAAAGAGAAAAGCACACAAATAGTTTTGCTTTGAAGTTGCTACATAATTACTGTTAAGATCTACCAACATGTACTGAGAGACAGCGCTGCTTACTCAAATCTGGTGATTGAGCAGGCAAACAGCGTCTGGGAAGACTTAAGGATGGATGAAATGGAAGCATCGGAAGAAATGCAACCGAGGTAGACGGAAAGATGTTTTCTGTTGTTTTCTTGTAGAGACGCATTAGGGAAAGAGAGGGCAAGGGGAGGAAGGGATACTGGGGGAAAAAAGAAAAGAAAACGTTCCTGGAGAAAGGGCCAGAAAGATATAAGAATTGAGGGAAGGAGGGGGAAAAAAGGAGGGAAGGATGGAAAGAGGGAGGGAGGGGTGAGAGAGAAAGAAAGATACTAAGCTGTTTTATCTTCCTGTGCTTCCCTTTTCAAAGCCCTATGTCCTTGGTGGAGACATTAAACCTTACATATGGAATGCAGCAAATAAAAAAAGAGGGGGCAATATAGTGAATTTCCCTTGTTCATTTCCTTTGTTGGAATACTGGCTTGGAACATCTGAAGAGAAAACAGTCGCCAAGTTGGAGAATTTCTTCTTCCAGCAGGCTCTTTCTGCAAAAGTTGTTTATGTCACAGTGCCCCCTGGAGTGTGGCCGGGAAGGGACCCCTCAGGTCCCCCGCTCTAGCTCCCTACTCGAGTTGTTTTTCTTACCACGGGGAGGGGAGGAAGGGGGAGGAAGGACTGGAAAATTCTGAAACAATCTCAGAAGCTTCTGAAGAGCTGCCACTGGCCAGGGGAGAGGAGGATTTCAAGAAATGACTTCCGATTTATTTCGGATAGTTAGGGGAAAGGGGAAGGAGGGAATAAAACCCTTCCTTCTCTTCATTTTTTTTTTTCTTCCCCCTTACCCCCTTAATCCTATTTTAGTTGAGGTCTGACCTTGGAAATTTCCAAAAGACTTTAATCTCCTGTACTCCAAATTGCTAAAAGGAGCTCAAAGAGAGCGTGTGTGCGTGTGGGTGAAAGGCGGTTTTAAATTGTTTATTTATGAATGGGTTAGACTTTCCTGATAGTAAGAATGTTAACTAGTTCATTAGGTACTCTCGGTACATTTAAGTCTTTTTTAGTTTTTCTTTTTATTCCCTTCTCTCCCTCTCTCCTTTTTCAGACAAATACATTTAATCACCAAAACACAGCAGAGAAAAAAATGATCTTCAGTTCTGCCTTCTGCCTCTGGGCAGACCTGACCCACTTGAACGTTAATATTCTCAGATAACTAGGAAATGCCATTTAGTATTTTCTATAACTACACGGCTGTCCTCCACCCTCCAACTCTCCCAGAGAAAACAAATTACCTTCCTGTTGCAAGAAGGGTGGGGGGAGTGGGGGGTGGGGGGTGCTGGAGGTGGAAAACCCAAGAGAAGAATCATTTCCATACATAGTTCCCAGATATAAAGGAAATCCAGGCTCTATGCTGATCTCAAATTTGGGGAGGTACGAACTCAATGAAATCATTAAGCATTTTATTTTTCAGATGAAAGGCCCTCCTTCTGCATTACTGGGGAGAGTTCTGATGTAATCTGAAGTGTCACATTGGAGGGGTCTTGGTGATTAAGTCTTTTCCATTTCTTTCATTAAAGGGCCAATTTTCCTGAGGTGGGTTATAACTTCATTCCAATCTGAAATTTCACCCACCCACCCTGCAAAAAGGTCTATATGTACGACTGATTTTTAGAAAGAATAACAAATCCAGTTGTATACTTATTTTTTAACTGCTTTTGATTTTATTGAACTACGAAACGCAGAAACCACTTTGCTGTCATTCTCAAAGGTCCATTCTAAATCACGAGCTACGTCAAGGTATAATTACTCACATTTAAAACATTCTGTAATTATAGGAGGAAAGAATAGAAAAATGGCTTTAAAGAAAGGAATCGTTGGAAGCAATTGACTCTCAAGAAATGTCTGTCTTTCATAAAGTTCATAATTTCCCAGTAAATTCTTTTAAGTTAATAAACATATTAAACATAAAGAACCTTTTAAAAGCACTCCCCCCTACCACCATCTGCCACCACACATACACACACAGGGGAAAAAAAAAAACAAAAAACCTAAATTCTTTTAAAATGTGCATTTTTTTAAAGACCTCAGAGACGGAAATATTTCTCAGGAAATGTCAAACATGAGCGTCTACATAATATCTACATGAAATAATAAATCAAACTCAGCTTTTTTTTATCTGACAAAACACAATAAACGGGTTTGGAACATTATTTTTGCACATGCTTTTTAGCTCTCAAAAAAAAAAAAACTCCAATAATAGATAATGCCTTATTGGGAAAGATAACGTGTTTTCTTATAACTTGGTGGGAAAAGCTTTTTTTCTTTTCCCTTTGTAAAGGAAATTAGATATATATTTGGCGGGGTGGGGGGGGGGGTGGGCAGGCGGAATATAATGTTTCACTGTGATACAAGCCAACAAAAACCCAGGAAATTCGAAGTCCAACTGATGTTCAGCTAAAAATTCACACCATTGTGCCCCTTTACTGACAACAGATTTAAGAGTCCAGAATGTCTGGGGGAACATTTCCTGACTTTCAGCCTCTCATGTCTAAACAGTAAATTGTTATTTAAACTTCAGCCAGTCTTAGAAGAACTGCTCCCCCATCCCTTTTTTTTTTTTTTTTTTGCTTCTTATATTTCTCCATGTATATTTTATGTCTTTGCTGGTCCTTGTTTCACATCACCTGAAATGTATACATTATATTGCATTTTAATCCCAGTGACTGATAGGCTTTCTGGGGAAACTGAAATCTTTTTTCAATGAGAAGAGTATTTAAGAAGAGAGAAGAATCAGAGAAGTGGGATTTCCAAACTGATAGAAACCAAGGACATAGAGCAAATAGAAAGGGAAAGATAAATCAAATGAAAAGGTTGGCGAATTGGGGTGTAGGGGGACCCCAGATGTTGTCCAACGGCCTTGTTTGGGGCTGTGCCTAGAAAAACATTAACCGTCAGGGACTCATGCCTTTGTGTAGGTTTCAGTTACAAAATCAAATTATAGAACCTAACATGCTGTCAGGAGCCCTTGCTAAATATTTAAACCCTCAAGTTCCACACCATTTGTGAATTCCAGATCATTAATTTACTACTGGATTGTTAATTACAACGGAGTAATGGAAAACCGGGCTTGTCGATTTTATGGACACCGCTCCTGTACAAGTGGCTGTTGGTACTTTCAGAGGCTAAAAGCTTAAACTTTAACTACATTTTAAGTATTTGGGACTGGGGTGAAAGGGGGACCTGTGAGTAAATGCTTTGAGCAGGTAAGTAGTTAGTTATTAAAATGGGCTTTGAAGCCCTCTCTTGGTGTATGTCTGCATATTTTAAGGGTCCCAGCAAAAAAACAACTTTTTTTTAAATGCACCTAATTTAGATTTCATTGAATTTTCTGCACGCACTGATGTTAGGATATTTTGGTGGGTTTAATTCCCCCAACCCTTCATAAGAAAGAAAAGAAAGTCTTTCTCGAAGAGATTTAGCAAGAGAAGAGAAATCCTTTTTAAAAAGCTTAGAGAACTGGGAGGGGGTGGGGGAATAAGTGGTAAGAAGCTTTAATTTCTAAAGCTTTAATCCCAAAGGAGAAGGACAATCTACGGAAGAACTGAAACTAATTTACCTGAATTCCTTTGTCACTGCCTGGCTCTCCACTATTAAATGATTCTTTTCACTAGCCAATAAAACCGAATCCAAAGCCTGTTTGGGATGGAAGGGTGGTACACGACCTACCCACTCCAGCAAAATGGAAAGCCAGTTTTCTATGCTATTTGTTTTAGTTTCCCCAAAAGGATTTTCAGAGAGAGAGCTGGGAGTTCAGGCCACCCTACTTGGGTCTCACTTAGACAGGGAAACATGGGAGAACGCGTCGGCTCTTGTTCCCAGAGCTGAACCTTCCTCAGTGTATTCCAGAAAAGAAAGAGAAAGTACCTGCATCTTAGGTCGACAGGCCGTAGCTGTCTTGTCTTTGTTTCCCTCTCATGGGCTGTTTTAGGATCTCTGCCAAGGCAAAGGGTTGTGGAGGTGATTGCTGCTCTTCAGAAAACAGTGCAGACTTTCTGTAACTTCATATCTCTACCTTTGTAAAACAACAGATAGAGCAACCGCCGACCATCTGGAAGATGTCACAGAAGATGTTTACGAAAGATTGCAGTGGGGGGGATCCTTAAAAGCAAGTAGCTGTATAAAAATACTGAGGTTTTTTTTTTTTTAACATCACGACAGCGACTTTCATTCTATTCCTAACATCCCGTCAGTCAGGATGGCAGAGAATATACCAGAGAAAGCATTAAAAGTGCCTAATCACAACTACTAACAAGGAAAAGTACCCAGCATGGAGTAAACACTCAATAGCTGTTATTTAATTTTAATAGAAGTAATAGCCTTTCAAACTCTTTTGTCCCACCTTGAAACTAGAAAGGGCCCCTCCACCTTTTATTTCAGGAAATCAAGCTGAAGAAGAAATGAAGATAAGATAAAACTGCTCAGTAATCACCGTTCCTGGGTTTTCCAACCTCGAGTGAGGTTTTGAGGCCTTGATTCCAAGTCTCTTTGCCCAGACAATGACAAGCACCCAATTGAAAAATGGATGAACTAAAGCTTTTCGCTGTTCTCCTGTCCAAATTGGATTGGTTACCCAATTTGACTGAGTGCTTAGAAATTAGTCAATAAGGCAACTAATTAATAATTTGACTGGGCGGGGGGCAGGGGTGGAGGAGAAGTCAATTTCTCAGCTGCACACAGATATAAGTCAGGGGAAATCTTGAGGCCCCTTGCTACATAATTCTAGCAGAAGCTTGTTGTTTTGAAAATCTTGTAGGCTGATTTAAAACAGGAATTCTGGGTTTAGTTTACTTTGTATTAAGCCTTTTCGTCTCAATGAAATAATATAGTGGAGAGAGATCTCAATGAAATAGTATAGTGGAGAGAGATGATATACAGAGAAAACAACAAAGCTGTGAGAGTTAATACAAGATATATTAAACATATATTCTCTATAATATGTATTTATAAACTATCTTGTGTAATAATATAGTCATTATAATCATAATGCAGAAGGTATTCACTATGTCCTAGGTATGTGCTGAGTAAGTGCTTTGCAAATGTTATCTTATTTAATCCTATGAGGGAGGTGCTATGATACTATGACCCCCAATTTACAGGTAAGGAAACTGAAGCCCAGAGAGGTCAGCCATTTAAAAACCAGGATCATACAACAGTAAAAAGAAACAGCAAGATTTTGAACCTAGGGTCACAGATTCCAAACGCTGCTTTCCTATTCCTCTCCTCTAAGACCATGGAGAAAATTAACCAGTGATCTTGTTGCCAACTTTCTTCCTGCTTAAGGGAAAACTAAATGACTTCAAAAACTGGCCCTAATTTGATGTTTGTCCATGGACAAGGCATGTTCCTCTGGACCTCAGTTTTCCCTGGACAAAGTCAGAGAGATCCTGTAACAGCAGCTCCACAAAATCACCTTATCATGCCACACTGCAGGCTCTATCAAGAAATATGTTTTCAAAAACTTATCAGATCTTCTGTCTGTACCCACAGATGGCAAAACTTGAAAAGATACTAGAAATTTTTGTTTGCTTGTTGCATTTTTAAAATTTTTATTTTATATTGGAATATAGATGATTTACAATGATGCATTAGTTTCTGGTGTACAGTGAAGTAATTTAGTTATACATACATAAACATATATCTATTGTTTTCAGATTCTTTTCCAGGTAGGTTATTAGAGGGTATTAAATAGAGTTCCCTATGCTACACAACAGGTCCTTGTTTATTATCTATTTTTAAAAAATTTTTATATGGAACATAGTTGATTTACAATGTTAGATTCAAGTTTACAGCAAAGTGATTCAGTTATACATATACATGGATCTATTCTTTTGACACTAGGGTTTTTCAATCTGGACTAGACCTTAAGAGATTGTTTAGAGAGGCTTCATCAAGTTATTAAGAACAAGAGTAGTCTGGGTTTAATTCATACTCTACCACTCACTAGGAAAGTGGGCCTCAGTGGCCTCACTTGTAAAACTGGAACAATGGGATTAATAACACAGACATAAATACATATTCCATAGGGTTGTGAGGGTTAGATAAGAAAATGCTTTATATAGTGAAGGACACAGTGCTAGGAACATTGGGGATGCTCAGTATGCACTTTCTATAGTAAGGATGATGGCGGTGTTGGAGATGATGAAGACAGTGATAATGATGGTGGGTGACAATGGCGATGATGGTGGTGGTGATGATGATGGTGATAATGATGGTGGTGATGATGATGATGGTGGTGGTGATGATGGTGGTGATGACGATGGTGGTGATGATGGTGGTGGTGGTGATGGTGATGATGATGGTGGTGATGATGATGATGGTGGTGGTGGTGGTGATGATGGTGGTGGTGGTGATGGTGGTGGTGATGATGGTGATGACGGTGGTGGTGATGATGGTGATGATGATGGTGGTGATGATGATGGTGGTGGTGGTGATGATGGTGGTGGTGATGATGATGGTGATGATGGTGGTGGTGATGATGATGGTGATGATGATGGTGGTGATGATGATGGTGGTGGTGATGATGATGGTAATGATGATGGTGGTGATGGTGATGGTGATGATGATGGTGGTGATGATGATGATGGTGGTGATGGTGATGATGGTGGTGGTGATGATGATGGTGGTGGTGATGATGGTGGTGGTGATGATGGTGGTGGTGGTGGTGGTGGTGGTGATGATGATGGTGGTGATGATGATGGTGGTGATGATGATGGTGGTGGTGGTGATGATGATGGTGGTGGTGATGATGATGGTGATGATGATGGTGGTGGTGATGATGATGGTGGTGATGATGATGATGGTGGTGGTGGTGATGGTAGTGGTGATGATGATGGTGATGATGATGGTGGTGATGATGATGGTGGTGATGATGATGGTGGTATGGTAAAAACGGTGCTGGAAATGACGATGTTGGTGGCAGTTGTGATGCTGATGGTGATGATTCTGATCATGAAGGGAATGATGGTGATATTAAGTCATTCAGTTAACAGCTGAGGAACCTGAGACACCCCCCAAAAAATTATATGCTAATAAGCAGCCTAGCCAAAACTAGAAATCCATCTCCCTGGAGCTGGCCCACTGCCTCATGCTAAAAATAAGTGCAGCAGGATTTGGCTGAAGGAAGCTGGGAACAGCAAGTCAGGTCGTGGCTGAGAATCAGCATGGTTTTGGCTTCCCCTCCACCCTGAGCTCATTTTACAATGCCAGAGAAATTACTCTGTCCTCACCAGACCTCATTCACTGCCTTTTATGGATGATGACACCTCCTGATGTTTAACTGAGAGGTAGGGGAAGAAGGTGAGGTCTAGCAAGCTGCTTTTTAAACAGTATCTCCCAGTGATCCTATTGCAGCTGGTCTCACACTGCATTCTGAGAAATTCTCCCACAGAGAGTTGACTTACTTTCTGGTTACTGCCCAAGAGACAAAATAACCTACTGAATTTGTCTATTTAATCTTCCAGATGGGGCTAAGTAGTCCCTCAAGGAGCTTGAGATCAAGCCAGTAAGAAATCAGATTTGAAAGAAAACAGGAGCATGAGAGAGGGGAGAAATACATATATTTCATGCCAAGTAGTAACAGAATTGATATTTTGGGTCAGCACACATCCCCAAAGAGCACTGAGTCTTCCCAATAAGGAGAGTAAAATTAGTTGTAAGATTTAAAGCAGCTCTACCTCAAGGTACAGCCGCCCCAGGAATTCAAAGCTAATACACAGGAATAGGTGATGCTATTTCCCTTAAGGTACCCATGGCAGACATTACTAACAGATACTGGCATCCTCCACTAAGCCCAAAACTGCCTCCCAAGGCTTCTCACAGAACTCTAGGCAGCCATGAGCAATCGATCAGAGTGGACACGCAGATGAAAATGATTTTCCACTTAGCACATGGGAGCAAGACCCCGTAAATGATTCATAAGGTCCTGAGCTGCTGAAAAAACCATTAAGTGACTAGGTCATGGGAGAGGTTACAGCCAGATTTAGGCCTCCCAGTATAATCCCATTCCAAACACTGTGGGTGATATTTCATTCATTCATTCACTCATCCATTCATCCATTCACTCATCCACACATTCATTCATCCATCCATTCATTCATTCATTCACTCACTCATTTATTCATTATTCATTCATTTTCTTATTTATTCCTTCAATCACTCATTTTCCCAGTCATTCAGTCACTCATTCCCTCTGTCATTCATTCTTTAACCAATATTTACTTATTCTGCATTCTATATGCCAAACTGTCCCACATGCTGAAGACCTAAAAGTGAACAAGACGGACTCAACCCTGTCTACAGGGAGATTATAGAAAGGGTATGGGGTGAGGTGGA
Organism: Odocoileus virginianus; assembly: GCF_023699985.2. Taxonomy (NCBI): domain Eukaryota; kingdom Metazoa; phylum Chordata; class Mammalia; order Artiodactyla; family Cervidae; genus Odocoileus; species Odocoileus virginianus. The sequence goes on along the minus strand of NC_069685.1, from coordinate 55,187,501 downwards.
GAGATGAGTGGGAAAAAAAGTGTTGTTTTTTTGGTCACAGAAAAAAAAATTAAATGTAACAATCACATAATTCATTATTTCTTTTTAATTGTGGTCCCTGCAACAAAGAGTAATACGGCATGCTCTGAGAGCAGAAAGCAGGGACTCAGCTTAGCCTGGTGGGGAAAGGTGAGGAGGGGAATCAAAGTGTCCCAGAGGAAGAAACATTTGAGGTGAACATTGAAGGATGAGGAGTTAACTAGACATAGAGGGGAACGGGTTTCCAGGCAGAAGGAATGGCTTCTGTAGAAGCCTGAAAGGATGGAAGCATTTTTATCACTGAAAATGAGAGAAGGTCAGAGGGACCAAAGCCCAGGGAAGGCCTGAAGGCGTGAGCTAGATGATGCTACAGAGGTGAGCAGGGGGCAGTGTTCCCTCCCAAACATGAGTCCCGGTGTGACCCTCACCTGCTAAGAACCCTTCAGTGACTTCCCCCTGCCCTCAAAATGAACTCCAAACCCCTCACCATGTTCTGGCTCCAATCACCTCTCCACCTCGCCCCATGCCAGCCTTTCTCACTGGACACTGAACAGTTTCCAGAATGGGAAGCACTGCACTGCAAGCCCCATAGGAGCAGAAACAACGTGTGTTTTGTTTCCTGCTGTGTCCCCAGTGCCCAGGGTCCTGGCACCATGCCAGGCATAGAGATGAACTTGAGAAATACTGTAAATGTACAAATGAGTGATCCTTTGACCCCACCCTTGGCATAGTGCCTCGCACAACACACTGAAGGTTTAAACGTTAGACAAGAGCAGGGATGAAAGAGGAACAGAGGGAGGAGGGGGAAGGAGGGCGGGAAGGATGAAGGAAGGACAGGGAAGGAGGCAAGAAGGAATGGGGGGTGGAAGGAAGGAGAAAGGACGGAAGCGAAACATCTTATGTGAGTATTGGGAAAAGGTCATGCCATAACCAAGCTTTTCAAAGCTCTAATTCTCATCCTAAAAGACAGTGAATCTAAGTATTTCAGAACAAATGATTTAAACAATGTTTTAAACAAACAAGTGTTTTTAAAAAAAAAAAAAAAAAGGATTCAGACTTACCAAGCTGGCAACACAGGGTCCGGTAGGGAGAAGGAGGCCTGACTGTATCAAGATGGGTGGGGCCCATTTGGACGCTTCCAGCCAAAAAGCATTTTTGTGGCCTCGTAATTTCTGAAAGCTCTTGGCGAGGCTAACTGACTCCAGGCTCAGTCTCCTGCAAAGACCTCAATCTCTGCCATCCCCTCAGTTCACCATCACGTAACCTAACCCAGGCCAGGCTGTTGGCTGGGCCTCAGTTTCCCCGCCTATAAAAAGAAATCCTTGGGTTATATCATCTCTAATCCAGCCCTAACACTGTGAGTCTCTCTTAGGTTCTCTTCCTGGAATCCCTTCCTATCCATCCACCTCAGCTCTGAAAATATTAACATCCATCCACCTCAGCTCTGAAAATATTAACAATCATAATTACTATAATAATAGTAATTATTCTTATACTAGCTACCACTTACTGAAGCACTTTGTTTTTCATCTTTGCAACTGTCACATAAGGTTGATCTATGATCTTCATTTTACACAGGAGGAAACTGAAATTCAGAGAAGTTATGTACCTTGCCCAAAGTAACACAGCCAGGTAAGGGAAAAGCAGGAATCTGATCTCAGACATGTTTAAACCCAAAGCCCATCCGCCCCTTCCTTTATCCACAAATCTAACAGGCCCCAGCAGGACAGATGTTTACTGAACACAGACACAGATTTCCTAGTTAACTTGTGAGGCAAGGGGGAAAACAGGCAAAGGAATATGTAAGTATGGTAGGAACATTATTATTGTTTGCCAGCCTCTCTTTTTCCTTTCTTTCTGGGGCGAGGGGTAAAATTGTCTTTCATATATACACAGATTATGGAGTTTTAGGGGCTATTACCTCTGTCATCCTTTTAGTTCTAATGGAACCATGAAGCACACAACCCTGCCAATGGCAGCAGTCATGTGGGACCTAGGTCACATGACCCATCCTGGGCTATTATAGTACAATATTAACTATCACCCGGTCACAGTGGTTGGTGATTGGTTCACGTAATGAACATGTGACCCAAAACAGCCAATAACAGCCCTCCCCTGCTCCTAAGTTCCGAAGGGAAAGCTTTCTCTTTTCTCTAGAGTCGCTATGTTGATGCGGAGAAGGCAATGGGAACCCACTCCAGTAATCTTGCCTGGAAAATCCCATGGACGGAGGAGCCTGGTGGGCTGCAGTCCATGGGGTCGCTGAGTCAGACATGACTGAGCGACTTCACTTTCACTTTTCACCGTCATGCATTGGAGAAGGAAATGGCAACCCACTCCAGTGTTCTTGCCTGGAGAATCCCAGGGACGGCGGAGCCTGGTGGGCTGCCGTCTATGGGGTCGCACGGAGTCGGACACGACTGAAGCGACTTAGCAGCAGCAGCAGCAGCTATGCTGATGTGATCGAAGCTTCAAGTTTCCTGTGACCTTGCCCCCATGGCCACTCACCCACAGATGCCATGAAAGGGAAGCCCCCTGTCAGAGAGAAGAATGTGGCCAATAGAAAAGCTGAAATGAGAGTCAAGGAGAAAGGAACCCTCACCCCATAGATAGGCTGCTGAAGCCAACTCCACACTTGTCCTTCCCAGTTGCTGAGCCAGTAAGGGCCTGCGATGTGAATTAGCCACTTGCAATCAGGAGAATCCTAAGAGAATTTTTGACCAGCATTGCATAGCTATGGTCATATCCCACCACATACACGAACACAATATGTCTGCTACCTAGATTTGGGCAAAAAGACCTGGTAAAGAGCATTGAGGAGGAAAAGAGGCAGGAAGAAATACAGACAGAAAAGAAACCCCAAATTGCCATTTCCTTCCCATCCAGTCTTGCCTCAATATCTGACCCATGCTCATGCATTCATATCATCTGGGCTTCAGTTTCCCCAGAAAATCATGTCTTCTCTTAACCAAACAGCTACCAAACAGCTTTCTTTCCTATGTTACCTCATTTATTCCTCACTAAAACCTGCAAAATAGAAAAGTTATATCCATTCTGCAGAGGAGAAAACTTAGCCACAGAACAATTAAATTACCATATAATTAAGTGGCAGAGCCTAGAGTTTTGAACCAAGATCATGTAACTTTAAAAGCCATCCCTTTAAAAAAACAACAAGAAAACGACTTCCAACAGTCTCCCCCATCAATGACACATTGGTTTGGATGCCAGCACTTTCAATGGAGTTATCCCTCTTCTCTTTCTGCTCTGATATGTCAAGGGTTGCCTGTGCCTGAAGGTCTGAAATTAACCAGGCACATCCTGATACAAGAGGATGTTTCTTTTCAGCAGCACAAGGGCTTACAGGTAGTTTGATCCTAAGAGGAAATATCCCCAGGGCAGTGGCTGGCAGCAAGTAGTAGGCTCCCTCCACTTCCAGAAGTCAGTGCCTGTGTGTGTAGAAGGCAATTAGGACAGCCCACTTGTTAATACAAAGGTGAAGATATGAACATCCGGATGTCTAGTGGGTATGGAATAAAGCCGGACAGAGGCTTTTGAAAGCAGACAAGATGAGGAAAGTGATGTAAAATATTGTCACTTACGCTGCTTTGAACCCCCAAGCCAAAAGAACTTTTAAATCTATACTCAGTGTTACTTTTCATCCTAGGGAAGAAAGAGAGGGTCTGATGACCCATAGCAATCTGTACCTAGACTCTCTACTCAGCCAGAAATTATTGAGCACCTACTATATGCCAGCTACTGTTCTAGTTACTGAGGACACAGGGGTGAACAAGACAGCTTTCCCCAAACCCTCCTTCAGAGCCATAGATCCAGTCGTGGCATACTCCCTGCCTAAAACCATTAGTAGCTCCCCATTGCCCACAGAATCAAGTTCAAATCCCTCAGTATGGTCTACAAAGTATTTCATTGTCCAGCCTCTTCAGTTTCATCTCTTTCACATTGCTCACCATCCCCAATCCTTCCGATTCATGCTGTGGCTATACTGAAATATTTCCAGTGTGCCCTGACTCCCAGGTTTTCAGACTTTTCTACCCCTCTCCCTTGGAGCACTATTCTAACACCACCAGTGTCCTCTTGCCCACTCCCTGGTCATCTCACTCTTACTTATCCCTCAGTATACATGTCACCTCTTCAGGAAGTTTTCTTGACCCCTTTTCCACACCAGTGTTAAAGCATCTTTCTTTTTAATTTAACTTTACATACATTATTGGTTTTATACATAAATAAAAAAGAAAAACTACAGTGCTTTGTCACAACTTAAAATTTTTTACAACTACTACATTTTGCTAGAGTATAACTTATATTTTACTCGTGGTAGAATGTATTCATTAAAAACTCCAACTCCATATATATATCAAAATGTAAAGCCCTTAGCTATCTTTCTGTTATTTTTATCAATTATTTTATCAATTATTATCACTATTAAATTTTATCATATAAAATCTTCCCTTAAGTCTGTTGCATTTTCTATATCAGCAGAATAATTTTATATCACATACAATTCAAAAAATGAATAGATACTAACATCAGTCATCAGATTTCTGGACCTTAATGTCAAAAATGAGATTATGTTCTCTGGTATGAATCTTTTCTTCTGAAAACTTTTTTAAACTTTTTATTTTATATTGGAGCATAGCTGATTAGGGCTTCCCTGGTGGCTCAGCGGTAAAGACTCTGCCTACAATGCAGGAGACACAGAAGATGCCAGTTCAATTCCTGGGTCAGAAAGTTCCCCTGGAGAAAGTCATAGCAACTCACTCCAGTGTTCTTGCCTGGAGAATGCCATGGACACAGGAGCCTGCTGGGCTACCGTCCATAGGGTCGCAAAGAGTCGGACACGACTGAAATGACTTAGCACTCACGCACACATAGCCAGCTAACAATGTAGTGATAGCTCCAGGTGGACAGCAAAGGGACACAGCCATACATATATATGTATCCATTCTCCCCCAAACTTCCCTCCCATCCAGGAGTGTTAAGCATCTTTAAATGATAGTGTTGTTTTGTTAGCCTCACATCTCTCTCTTCCTTCTCTAGTAACAGAAAATCCTGCCTCCTATGGAGAATGCGTTCGAAGGCATTCAGTGGGCTATCCCATGCTCTTATCTTAGCCACAGATGACTTGAGCCAGGAATATCACCGAGCTATCACTGAGACCCCACTAAACACTAAATGCCACAAAAGAAGGACAGACCTATATATGTATAATTATGGCTGTTTTGCTTCCCAGATGGCGCTAGTGGTAAAGAATCCACTAGGGTTCAGTCCCTGGGTTGGGAAGATCTCCTGGAGGAAGGCATGGCAACCCACTCCAGTACTCTTGCCTAGAGAATCCCATGGACAGAGGAGCCTGGTGGGCTACTGTCCTTGGGGTCACAAAGAGTGAGACACAACTGAAGTGACTTAGCATGCACAGGAGAAAACAACACAACATTGTAAAGCAATTTCCCTCCAATTAAAAAGCAAATTAAAGAGAGAAAAAAGGACAGGTTTGTTTGCTTCGCTGTCCTGACCTCAGCACCTAACACAGGTGGAGAATCCACAGGTAGGTTATCAACAAATATATTTGAATAGACGAAGGAAGAAAACTTAATTTGCTTTTACATTTGATCAAGCTAAAAACAACTGAGGTTTTCTACCACCAAAACTTCATATTTTAGGTCACAGAGAACCAAATTTCAGTTTAAAGAACATGGGTTCAAATCCTAGCTTTGCCATCTAAGAACTCAGCGGCATTTGGCAGGGGGTTTACCCTCTTTAAGGTTCAGTTTTTCTCGCTTATAAAATGGGATTTAAAATGAACTTGCTGGGACTTCCCTGGTGGTCCAGTGGCTAAGACTCCATCTTCCAATGCAGGGGACCTGGGTTCAATCCCTGATCAGGGAACTAGATCCCACGTACCACAAATAAGGATCCCGTGTGCCACAAGGAAGATCAAAGATCTCTCATGCCGCAACTAAGACCTTATACACCCAAATAAGTAAATAAAAATATTTTTAAGTAAAATGAGCCTGCTTCATTGGGATATGACGAGGGATAAAAAAGACTGTATTTGCAAAATTCTTAGGGCAGGCAGGCATTGGTACTCAGTGGGAATCAGTGAACATTAGTAGTCTCTGAGACTGTATTTAAACTAAGGACTCTAAGCTGAATTTAAACTAAGCTCCAAGCATTAGAGCTTCCTATTTAGAAGAGTTGCAACTAGACATCTGTTGACATCAAAAAGATCCATCCACACTGTCCCTTGACCAAGCAGATCTGCATTGGGAACTAAATAGTCAACAAAAGGCACATTTTACAGCCTCAACTAGTCAGGAGTTTCCCATGATGCCTTAAGGAGCATCAATTTGCCACATCCTCTACCCTTGTCTGCACCTCGGCATCAACCTGGATTGAAACGGCTGCAATAAAAGACAGAGAAATGCCTGCTAATTATTTCCATTTTGTGGGCTTTGAAATGCTTATCTTTGCCATACTTTTCTCATGGGATTTGATTTAGTAAAGTGTTTTAATTACCTAGAAACTCTGAAACGTTGGTGGTGTTTCCTTGGGTAAGCGTGGTTGTTCCTGAAAGGGATGACTAAAAATAAGGCTATTTTTAGGAGAGAAAACTGGCTCATTTCCTCTCTGTCAAATCCAATTAGCTTCTTTCACCTACCAAAACATAGCACTGAATGTACCAGAACACCGTTGCTTGGTGCCCAGCTGCGGTCTCGCAGACAAGTGGAGTGACCTTGGGGAGGTTAGCTGAATTCACAGTTAGTTTTCAAATTGGGGAAATGGAGAGCCATAGTTGTGCTGGTTGATGTCCTAGTTCCAGCTGCCATCCTCCCAAAAGCAGACCCTACATCATGTACTTGTGTGTGGGTAACTGATTCAGAATATGATATCAAAAAGTAGGAGTGAACTAATGAGGAAGGAAAAAGGATACTTTTAAAAGTGCATTATCAAGGTCTGTGATATAGGCAACAGAGTCTTGATTTTGCACAGAGAATTTATTCAACAATCCATGGTTAGGTCCCTGCACTTCTAGACAAAACTTGGGTGCCACCTAGCAGGCTCTTAAAGCACCAAAGAAGGTCCTGGGACAGAAATGCAGAAACAGGTTCTTCAGACTGTCAACTGAGGTGTGTCTGAGTTCCCAGGGAACTGTCCACCACCGCTGAGGCTGAAATCAGAGTTGGTTGGAGGAGATGCAGAACAGGGGAGCCGCAGCACCTGGGACCTCTACCTAGAGCTCTTCGACAGAAGTTAAAATAGATGAGCATGGATCCTGGCAGATAATAAGCAACTCAGTGCACTCAGTAAGTAAGAGCTGCAAGTAGGTGTGTTGAGGAACTTGGAACTCCACAAGTACTACATGATCAACTCAAAATAACAGGTGAGTTTCCTCTCATGTGCCAACTCTGATCAAATGGAAGTGGCTGCCTTGAGCCCTGTTGAGACAAGGCTTCTGAGATACCATCTGAGCCCAGTGGGAAGGAGTGTGGTGATGGATTATTGATCTCTGCCACGAAAATGGGGTACATATACTGCTATGTATACTTAAGGTTTATTGATTGTCTCTGTCTTCAATCGTTCCAATTCACACTTAGAGGTTAAGTGTCCAACCCATGTAAAATAAGGACAATACCTGTGGTTGACCTTCTTGACTCACAGGGAGACTTTGAAGTGGTAAATTTGAAAACGCTTTGGAAACACATAGGATGCACATAAATGTGAGAACTTTCCCAGCCAGCTCCCTCCTCCCCAATTCATGGGGAGGAACCCTTGGGAATAAGGAGGGTCTCTGAGAAGATACCTGGTTTTCATCTTGCTACTTAAACACACTACATGAGACTGATGGTTAGGGGACACTTGTTTGCACCCCAGTGTTCACAGCAGCACTATTCACAACAGCCAAGATATGGAAGCAACCTAAATGTGCATCAACAGATGAATGGATAAAGAAGATTCATATTTTATTACTCAGAGAAAAGAATGAAGCAATATCTTTACAGCAGCACAGATGGACCTGGAGAGTGTCATAATTAGGTGAAGTTGGTCAGACTGAGAAAGACAAATAGCATATGATAACACGTATGCGTGGAATCTTAAAAATGCTACAAATGAACTTATTTACAAAACAGAAAGAAACTCACAGCCATAGGAAACAAGCTTATGGTTACCAAAGGGGAAAGGTGGGGAGGAACAAATTAGAAGATACATACCACTATATGTATAAAATAGATAAGCAAAAATGACCTACTGTTTAACACAGGGAACTATACTCAGTATCTTTTTCTAAAACTTTTCATTTTATATTTGAGTATAGCCAGTTAACAATATTGTAATAGTTTCAGGTGGGCAGCAAAGGGACTCAGTCATACATATACATGTATCCATTCTCCTCCCACCCACCCCCCCCCCCGCCCCGTACTCAGTATCTTTTAATAACCTATAACGGAAAAGAACCAGAAAAAGAATATATATACACACACATCTTAAACTAACAAAACATTGTAAATCAAATATACTTCAGTAACAAAAAAAAAAATTTTTTTAATTATATGACTTGCCTGATACCTCAAAGAGGGGCTCACCCCACAGCTATTTCTCAGTACTTTCTCTGTTGCTCTAGCTGTAAGTAGGTGCTAACCCTTGCTACCTAATTACCCTTCGGTCCGATCATCTTTCCCCCAGAGTTCCTATTCACCATCTCCCAGTGATGAGTGAAGGTAAGGTGGCTCCATCTCTGGAATTTAGACTGATGAATTCTCCCATTTCCTCCCTGGCCCTCTAAAATTCCCACCTCTTTCCCCATTCTGGGTCCTGAGTCCCTGGAGAGGGCACTGTCAGGGGCTCCCCAGGGAGCAGTGGTCCCCTACATTCAGGAGCCCAACCCCAGCAGACCAGAACACTTCCTGCCGGGAGATCACCCAGAGAGACCCAGGCCTTCACCTTTGCTCTGAGCTCACAGTCAGCAGAAAGCACCTGCAATTCTTCAGCTTCTCTTGCACGCATAGTCCTTCACATGGGCTGGGCTCGCAGCTCCAGCTGATGGAAGCAAATCAGGGACTTGATAAGTGAGGAGACACAGACGGAAACCCCCACTGCCAGGGGGAGCAGAGGGGAGGGCTGACTTCACTTATTCCTAGCAGTCTCATGCCTGTTGTTCAAAAGAAAAAAAAGGGCATATCTTCATTTTCCCCCATAATATATCTGATGGATGTTCAAATTCCAATATAGGGAAAAGAAAAACGTTTCTTTGATCTCACTTCCCACAGGTATCTGTAGTTACCAGTTTAATGTGTCCTTCCAGACTTTAAAGACTTTTTCTTAGATAAAAAGATTATACCACATAATATCATCTTATAATTTATGTTTTTTCACTTAAATGTAATACATTAAGATTGTTTCCCATTTTTAATTGGTAATCTGTCCAAAAATGTAATTAATACTGAAAATTACCTGAAGAATGTTCATTTCGAATAATGGTAACACTGCAGACAAGGTTTCCTTTTTTTCCTGTATTTTTTTCTCTTAATATAAAAACCATTCTATTGTCTCAAAAAATTAAATTAAGAATATTAAAAAGATAGCTTCTAATTTTTCAATATTATAAACAACATAGCAATGGATATCTTCATTCATACATCTTGCATGCTATTCCTGTTTGATTGTTCTTTTATAGTCATTTCCTGGAAATGTGATTTCTTGGTCAAAGGGACTCGTGTTTAACACTCTTGATTCACATTTCTCAGTCCTCTAAATCTATTTCTCAATTTGTCAAACCACCAGCAGGATGTGAAAATGCCAGGTTTTTTACATCCTTGGCTTACAAATAAAGGTACAGCATCAGGATTATTTTTAACTTTTTATTTTTAAATAACTGCAGCCTTTACAGAAAAGTTGTAAAATTGGTAGAGAGTTTTCATATGCCCTTCACTCAACTTTAAATGTTAACATCTTATATAACCAAAGTACGATCAGCCAAGCCAGGAAATAATACTGTTGCAATGCTATCAACTAATGCACAAACTTTATTTAGATTTTTATCAGTTTTTCACCAATGTCTTTCCTCTGTTCCAGAATCCAATCTGGGAATTGTATGTTACATTTAGTTGTCATATCTTTTCAATCCTATCCAATATGTACTAATTCCACTGTCTTTCTTCGCTTTTCATCACACTTTTAAAGCAGTCTGGCTACTTACTGGGTAGAAAGTCCCTTGATTTGGATTTGTTGATTTCTCCCAGGATCACATGGAGGTTCTGCATTAGAGATAAGAAGGCTACAGAGACAATAGTGCGTCCGTCTCAGGACATTGTGTCAAGCGTTTTAAGATGCTGTGATGTCTAACTTACTGGTAATATGAACCTGGTTCATTTGGTTAATATGGGTGTCTGCCAGCTTTCTCTGCTGTAAAGTTACTATTTATCCCTTTGTGATTAATAATATCTAGGAGGAGATAATGTTGTTGAGATTAGGCAAATATCCTCCTCAAATTTTGGCCCACTTGTCTTAGTACCCATCTGTGTGTCTTGTCAGATGCAGCATCTTTTAAAATAAAACTTAAAAGTAGACAAAGCATTCCTGATTAAATAAGCAGTAGCTAGTGAGATTGGTAAGTTAACTTAGAATCTATACCAGAGGAATGGGTGTGAGCATGTGTACACACCCTAGAGGATGTTTTCTTTATGATGAACACTGCAGCCTGACCTACCACAGGTGGACCAGTAATCTGCCAGTCTCAGGCATGTGGGGCTTCCCTGGTGGCTCAGTGGTAAAGAATCTGCCTGCCAATGCAGCAGACAAGGATTCGATCCCTGGGTCAGGAAGATCCCCTAGAGACGGAAATGGCAACTCACGCCAGTATTCTTGCCTGGGGAATCCCATGGACAGAGGAGCTTGGCAGGCTACAGCCCGTGGGGTCACAGAGTCAGACATGACTGAGCAACTAAACAAGCCATGCACGTGGAAAATGGCTTGGAAGACAAAGCATTCCACCATCTCTCTTTCACTCACTCTCTTTTGCTCTCTCTTTCCCTTTCTTTCCCTTTCTTCCATTTGTTAGCAGCGTCGCCCTAGGCAAATTACTTTCTCCCACTCAGTACCTCAGTCTCACTATCTGTAAAATGGGGGTGATAGCAGTACCTACCTCATAGGGCTGTTGGTAGGATTCAGTGAGCTAATGATTGTACCATCTGGCACAGAATTAGTACTGAATGCACAATAGCAACCATTAGTATTGTGTAGCTTATCTGGTTGTTCCTGGCTGCTCTTAAGGAATTTCTCCTCTGCCTTCAGAGTGTCCCTGTCATATTACCGACCATCCAGCAAAACCCTCTTGTATCACAGAAGCGGAAACTGCTACCCTAAGAAGGTGAGTGATCGTGGGGAGATGATTAAAAGTATAGGTTTCCTGGTTCACATGTCATTACCTTTTCCAGTGATGAATACCAAATAGCAACACAATTCAAACAAGACACTTCACAGACCCCCACCTTCCACCTGCCTTAGTTAGGACTGTTTTTGTGGGATTGACAGAGACCCAACTCAACAAGCTTAAGCAAAAAGGGGGAAGACTCAATTTATTGAAACAATCTATAGGCAAACAAGCTTCAGGCATGGTTGGATCCAGAGGCTAAAGTGAAATAATTAGAGCTTGAGATCTTTCTTTTATATAGGATCTCTAATCTAATTCCTCCCAGATCCAACTTCAGCAGACAGTTAGAACTTCTTTGCCAACAGTCCAATAAGTCCTGGAATGGAATCTGGGTAACCTGGCATGATAAGCTATGACCCAGCCTGCCTGCTGACCAAGTCCCAAGTGAAAATCTCCTAGGTCTACAGCAAAGATGCAGATAAGAGGATATTGCCCCATAGAACCTCAGAGCTTGACCATGTGGTTTCTGAGTCAGAGAAACTGCCTCATATATAATCAATATTGAGCCTAGGTGCTGACATGATGGAATATAAAAGACACAATTCAAACAAGATACTTCAAAAAGACAATGACTCTCTATTCTTCCCACCTTTGACATAGCAGACATCCCACTGTACTGAGACAACCAAAGGTCACAGAGACCTCAATGAAATAATGACTCACATTCACTGCCTACAGGCCTCTAGCCTTTATATCCTTCATATTTCTTATCAACTGCTTTATTAGTAAAACATAAAAAGTAAAAGCCACCAAGTCCAAAGGATTTACTGTTGCCCATCTTCAAACCTGGACTAAACCTGTGGTCCAGTCTAACACACCTGGGTCATTTGCTGTCTTCTGAACCAGCTACTGAGGTCAGAGAGATGGAGTGCTATGGTTGGTTACGTTTCTGCTTTTGAGCCAATCACTGAGGCCAAAGGGATGGAGTGCTCTGATCATTTTTCTGCTCTTGAACCAATCACTGAGGCCAGAGGGATTAAATGCTCTGCTAACCCCCCAGACTAGGGAGATGGTGTCCATCCTACTTGAACCACTAGAACTAAGAGTGGGGTTTTCCCAAATAAAACAAGGATGATGGATGCTGGAACAACAAAAAGTGACAGATTACAGCATTCCATTTGTGCTAAAAGAAACAATTTTGGGGGCTCATTCCTGTCTCCAATTCCACACTCAAGGAGGTTTTCTCTCTCAAAAGATCCTAATGATCATCCCCATTACATCCATCACCATTTCCAATACTTAGCTTGTAGAGGCATTCAGCTGGGTTGCTCATAAACACATCTGCCAGACAGATCCTCTGGCACTCAGGAGATCTGGACTGAGGCCAACTGTGCTGATGCAGACCAAACTAATTCTGATCAGTTGTTGACGATCTGTAGTGCTGTATATCCAAATCTGAGCTCAGAGTGGAAGAGTGTGATAGTTGATTAGTGATGTCTGTCCTGGGCATGAGCAAGAAGGATAGGAGCATGTTTGCAATGTGTATCTTATCATAAAATATCTCAATGACACTTTCCTGCTTGCATATGCTAAAATCCAGGTCAAGGCAATAAACTTTGGAACACACATTGGGCATCCCTCAGAAGGAACATACAAAATAAAGCTTTGAATACAAGCTTTGTCCTATCGAGGAGATTACTTCTAACTGGGAAGACTGAACATTTAGGAAAGCATTTGGACATCATAGACTCTCAGCCTTAGATATTCCCAGTGACGCCTGCCCACTTCTCCCAGGTCTTCAGTTGCAAGGAACATCTATAGCCCTGATTGAGAAGCTATCTCTGCTCTTGCCTATGGACTCAGGATCCCTTTATAGAGTGGTCCCCAACCTTTTTGTTACCAGGGACCAGTTTCATGGAAGACAATTTTTCCATATACTGGGTGGGGAGGGGTATGGGATGTTTCAAGCGCATTACATTTATTGTGCACTTTATTTCTCTTATTATTTTACCAGCTTTCCCTCAGATCATCAGGTAGTAAATCCTGGAAGCTGGGGACCCCACTTTATAAGGCATGCTGTGTGTGTGCTAAATCGCTTCAGTCGTGTCTGACTTTTTGCGAACCTATGGACTATAGCCCACCAGGCATTAAGCCTTACGAAGCCCCAAATAGAGACTCCCTTCTCGATGTAATCAGAAGACAGAAGAGCACTGACCAAGAGAGAACACTGTGCATCCAGAACACAGCCCCCTTTGTGAATAAACCTTTAGGACGGGCACATTGAGCGCCTCCATTGCTCATGCCAATGTCTAGAACAGGAGCTACTCATGGAGAAAGCCTCCTAAATGGTACCAACACATGCACACCAGTGAAGAAGAGCTTGTTGGGCAGCACTGATGACCCCACAATGCACAGGATTCACCTGGGGATCTTGTTCAACTGCTGAGCCTCATTCAAGAGATAGGGGGTGGGGCCAGAGATGCTACAGTTCTAATAGGTTTCCAGTGGTCTTGGCTCCAGAGGTTTCCAGAGGATGCCAATGGTCTTGGCTCACTTTGGGGAGCAAGGGGCTGAGTAATGGACAGACTAGATGCTGTGGGAAGACAGAGAAGAGGGATAGGGAGAGGGGAAACTGCACTGTGTAGAACAAGAGTAGGAAAGGAAATGAATGATGTTCTCAATATCTGCATGAAAGCACCAGCCTTAAGCCTGATACGTGGTCAAAAATTAAATTAAAATTTCCCATCTTCCTTCTCCCTTTAATCCTTCTACTTTTAGAAGTAAGGTGAATTGTTGTTTCCAAAATTGGCAAGCCACTCCAGTATTCCTGCCGGGAGAGTCCCACGGACAGAAGAGCCTGGTGGGCTACAGTCCATAGGGGTGCAAAGAATCAAACACAGCTGAGCGACTGACACTTTCACTTTTCACCTCCCACCCAACCCAGCCCACACACTGACACTTTCAAATGGGGCAACCAAGGGTTGGAAAGATAAGTAACTGGTCACAAGTTACACTCTGGGTAGATTCAAGCCAGAAACCCAGACACCAGCCCCTGCCTGCCTATACCTACTCCTCTGTGTTGTGACATGGAACCCAGAAAGGGACCTTGAGAAGATTCGGGGGCATGCGCAGAACCAGCTCAAGGGCCCTCATCCATAGGCCTCCAGTTTCTCAAATAATGAGGCCAGTTGGAAGCTGTTAACACAGATGGGAACCAGCCAGCAACAGGTGAAAGGCCACCCAACCTAGCAGCACTGTTTTAAGCCATAGCACACTGCTGGCTTCCTCTCCCCAATTTCCAGGGGCCCAATCCCCAGATGCACCTGCCAGCAAACAAGCAGCAGCCACAGGGGAGACCTGGGTCTGCCCCACTCTGCTCCGGCTTCCATGTCCTTCCATTTCCTGGAGCCTCTTGGGAGCACAGTTTCTCCAGGTTAATATATGGTGCTAATGAGGGGGAGCCGGCGGGGAAAGGCAAGATCTATTTGATCCAGGGCTTGGAATGAAGCCAGGGTCCCTCTGGCCATAGAGTCTCTCTCCTTCCAGGTTAGTGGGAGATTAAGATGTATAGTCTGCAAATGGACTAACCTTTTCCAGGCCTCTTTAATGAGGCTTCCCATAATAGGGCCATTCCTCTTTCTTGCATATGTGTACACATTCACACACATATATACACACACATTCCTTAACATAACCCATATGGAAATAAAAAATCTCTCCCTGGCTCTATTTTTTAAGTGGATGCTATAATGGGCAACACTTTTTTTTTTTCTTCAAATGAAAACCCAATGGGTTTTCCCGCCTTTCCAGTGACTCAAGAAGGTAGTTTCAGCCAACTAGCTAGGCCCCTCTTAGAGCTCAGCTTTATGGATAGTGAGCAATCAACTAGACCAACAGTTCCAATACTTTGGACACCTGATGTGAAAGAGTCGACTCATTGGAAAAGACCCTGATGCTGGGAAACAGTGAAGGCGGGAGGAGAAGGGGGCGACAGAGGATGAGATGGTTGGATGGCATCATTGACCCAATGGACATGAGTTTGAGCGAGCTCTGGGAGACAGTGAAGGACAGGGAAGCCTGGAGTGCTGCAGTCCATGGGGTCGCAAAAAGTGGGACAAAACTGAGGGGCTGGGGGATCCCCGCACAAAGTATGGTAAAGTTCCTAAGAAACATACTCAGTCCTGGGACTCACTCTGGATGAAGCAGCATGAGCAGCTTCCAACCCGAGGTCCCTACAGAAAAGGAACATTATTATGTTCTGTATCACTCACTGAAATTCCCTGGTGGCTCAGGCAGTAAAGAATCCGCCTGCAATGTGGGAGACCTGGGTTCAATCGCTGGGTCAGGAAGATTCCCCAGGGAAGGAGTGGCAACCCACCCCAGGACTCTTGCCTGCAGAATCCCATGGACAGAGGAGCCTGGCGGGCTAGAGTCCACAGGGTCGCAAGAGTTGGACAAGACGGAGCGACTAACACACACACATATCATTCATACCATCATCTACTGAAAAGGAGGAAATTCTAGCCTCTAATATTGCCAGGCACCTTTCAACCTTAAAACATACAGTGGTAGGGCAGGGATAAAGAAGCAGGGTTCTGAAGCTGCCCCTCAAACCCTTGACTTTTTAAAATACTTTTATTTATTTTATGTATTTATTCACTGTTGGCTATGCTGTGTCTTCACTGCTGTGTGGGCTTTTCTCTAGTTGTGGCAAGCAGGGAGCTACTCTCTAGCTGTGGTGTGTGGGCTTCCCATTGTGGTGGCTTCTCTTGTCGCAGAGCATGGGCATGGGCCCCAGAGTGCGCGAGCTGGACAGTCACAGCTCCTGGACTCTAGAGCACAGGCTCAATAGTTGTGGTGCACGGGCTTGAAGTGCATGGCACATAGAGTTGATGTGCGCGGCACGTGGAATCCTCCCAGACCAGGGATCCGAACCTGGGTTTCCTGCATTGGCAGGCAGATTCTTTACCATGCCTTGACTTTTTAACCACCATCACTATTATCCACACAGCTTCCCTGGTGACGCAGTGGTAAAGAATCCACCTGCCAATACAGGAGACACGGGTTCAATCCCTGGGCTGGGAAGATCCCCTGGAGAAGAAAATGGAAGCCCACTCCAGTATTCTTGCCTGGAAAATGCCATGGACAGAGGAGCCTGGCAGGCTACAGTCCATGCAGTTGCAAAAGAGTCAGATATAACTTAGTGACTAAATAACACCAACTATTATCCACATCAGGGCTGTGGGTAGGAACTCTCTGGAGAGTTTCAACTCCATCTCAAATCAGAGGATCATCTAACCTTAAGCTTCCCAGAGAGCAGGGGCATTCTCAGGCCTGTCTCAGACACGTGAGCTTCTGAACTCAGACGTCAAGCAGTGAGCAGCGGCGCAAAGTTGAATTGTCTGACCGCAAAGTAATAAAACTAGATATTACTTTACTTTTTAAAACTCTGGACACTTAAAAATTTAAAGGCACATCCCAAACAGCTTGAGACAAAGAGGAAATCAAACCCGACAATTACAGCAAAGGAAATAACAATAATGAGAATACTGTGTATTTTAAAAATCACACGGGAAATGCCCAAGGCTGTAATCAGAAGTGCAAGTCATAGTATTAAATGCTACTGTTATTGTATTTTAAAGGATACAAATAAATGAGCTGGCCATCAACTCAGGAAGTTAGAAAAGACCAAAGAACAATAGGGAAAAAATACAAATAATTATTAACAAAGAGAAAAGGAGAAATATGTGAGTTCAGAATTTTTTTAATCCAGAGCAAAGATATAAAACTCTGAGGGGCTTAATCAAGAAAAATAAATAAGCAAGACACATATAATTAGGAGGAAGAGAGTTGGTGGGATAACCACAGTAATGGCAAAGATTAAAAATAGCAAAGCCTCTTGCTGCTGCTGCTGCTGCTAAGTTGCGTCAGTCGTGTCCGACTCTGAGCAACCCCATAGACAGCAGCCCACCAGGCTCCCCCGTCCCTGGGATTCTCCAGGCAAGAACACTGGAGTGGGTTGCCATTTCCTTCTCCAATGCATGAAAGTGAAAAGTGAAAGTGAAGTCGCTCAGTCGTGTCCAACTCTTAGTGACCCCATGGACTGCAGGCTACCAGGCTCCTCCGTCCATGGGATTTTCCATGCAAGAGTTCTGGAGTGGGGTGCCATTGCCTTCTCTGAGCAAAGCCTCTTAGTCATGTCCAAAAATGTTTGCTGAAATATTTGCAGCATGTGCAAGGTTCATGTTTTATTTATTAAAATAGCTATTAATATTCCTATATAAAGCATACTTGAAAATGAATTTTAAAACTTTATGATAGAAAAATAAGCAAAGGGCATGAATAGGCAGCTCAGAACAGAATGACTACATATAGGCAATGAACAAACCAGAAAATGCCCAACCACACTGTAAATCAAAGAAGAAAACATGCAAATGACTGTGATGCCATCTTTCCCGCTATCAAATTAGCAAAGTTTTGTTTCTGAGGTGGTTCTTACTGTAAATGGCTACAATCAATGAAAACAGAGATGAGCTGAACCAGGTGGTCTCCCATCCAGGTAAGAGTAATGTAAATTACTGAAAGACTCTTGGAAACATTCCAGGTGAGTATTTGGCAATTTCCTTTAGATGGAAAGGTTTCAAACATAACTCTTCTTTACAAATGCTTACAAAGCAAGCCCTGATTCCTGCACATTTGGAGTTTCCAAGATATCAAAAGAGTCAAATTTGTGGTGCCCAAGGATGAGATCAAAAGTAAAGAACTCACCTGCCAATGCAGGAGACCTAAGAGAGGTAAGTTCGATGCCTGGGTCAGGATGATCCCCTGGAGAAGGAAATGGCAACCCACTCTAGTATTCTTGTCTGGAGAATCCCATGGACAGAGGAGCCTGGCGGGCTATAGTCCCTGGGGTCGAAAAGAGTCAGACACGACTAAAGCGACTTAGCACACGTGCACATAAAAATGAGATCAAGCAAGAAGAATACCTGGCTCCAGGATCCTGTTCCGCCACCAGCAACCTAGATGACCTTGACAATTCTTTAATTTCTCCCAAACTCCACTTTATCACCAGAGTAATGCAGGAGCTAAATTTGACCTCTAAAAGCTTTCCCTCCCCCACTCGATGCTGACGTATCGTTTCGTTCTCTTCTCAGCACCAGGATGTTCCTGGTGTGTTTAAGATGCACATTTCTGCATAAGAGGCAAGAGGAAAAATGATGGAATGAGAGTAAAAAATGGACTTAAGTAAATTTTGTTTAAAAATTAATATCTATAAGGGAACTATTTTATCGAAGTAAATGATTATTCAGAATCATAAAACACATTTAATCAATAAAACTTTAGTTCTATATACATTTATAGAAAAACGTTTAAAAAATTTTGAATTTTAAAATATTTCCTCTATCAAATGTTTATAAGAGATTTGGTTACAAAGTTTAAATCTTTTAAGTTTATGGGCGATGTAACTTACAGGCAAACAGAAGTATAAAGTTGTCAAAGAGGAAAAAGAAAAATGGACTAACCATCAAATACCAGAGACAGTTTCTAACCTTTCTTCTGCTTCACTTCCTGCATTTCTTAAATGGGCTATAATGCTTTTGTATGCTAGAGCTCTCAATAAATATTTGCTGAATCAAAAGATAGAATCAATAAATGATATAGAAAGCCTATTTCTGTAAGGTTTTTTTCTTACTGATCTCCAAATCACTGGAAGAATATAATAAAATTTATATTTTGTTGTTGTTTTTCAGTTGCTAAGTCATGTCCAACTCTTTGCAACCCCATGGACTGCAGCATGCCAGGCTTACCTGTTCTTTACCACTTCCTAGAATTTGCTCCAACTCATGTCCATTGAGTTGGTGATGCTATCTAACCAGCTCATCCTCTGCCGACCCCTTCTCCTTTTGCCTTCAATCTTTCCTAGCATCAGGGTCTTTTCCAATGAGCTGGCTCTTCGCATCAGGTGGCCAAAGTACTGGAGCTTCAGCTTCAGCAACAGTCCTTCCAATGAATATTCAGAGTTGACTTCCTTTAGGACTGACTGGTTTGATCTCCTTGCAGTCCAAGTGACTCTCAAGAGTCTTCTCCAACACCATAGATCAAAAGCATTAATTCTTTGGCACTCAGCCTTCTTTACGTACATACCGATAAATTGACGAGGTCCCTCAGAAAGAAATTGTGAGTCAAGGAAGGACACACATGGACTCTGTATACTTGCTCTGTTACTTAGCAGTGGCAAAAGCAGAAAAAACACCAGTCAACGTGGCCAGATAATCCAGAGCACCTAGTCATTCCAGAGGGAAGAAAATCTAACCATGCCATTTGCAGGTGATTCTTCAAAGTTGAGTCACATGGCCAGTGGAGTCAGCCACGTGGACTCAACCATGTCCATCCACTCCTCCACTGTCATCATCACCCTCGTGGTCAGGAGGGGAGGAACCAGCATGGGCAAAGCCACACTCCAGGTGTGGCCACTGCACAACTTGCCTCTCTCTCTGTAAGGATATAGACTAAAGCCAAATCACAAAGCAGGCCAGCTCAAGTTGGGTTCAGCCATCAGGACAACCCATCACATGTGTAGCACTACTCTCCATGCCTTCACCAACAACAGACATCATCAACCTTCCCTACTGTGCCCAGAAGGGACCTCAGAATCCTTCACAACCCTGAACCTTCCAGGCCACCACAACTACCTGATGAGAGTCATCACACAAGAAAAAGTGTATCTGTGATTTCTGGTTCAGCAAATATCTCATGTTCCAATAATGGGAACTGTGAGCTGGGTTGTGTCCTCCAAAAATTCATACAGGGTTTTCTAAACCCCCAGTGGGTCACCCCAGAATGCAACAGCATTTGAAGACAGAATCTTCGTTCAGGTGGTTAAGGTAAAATGAGGTCACCTGGATGAGTCCTAATCTCATATGACTGAATCATCTTAAGAAGAAATTAGGACACAGGTATACACAGAAGGAAGACTGTCCTCACACTGGGAGAAGACTGCCATCTACAAGACAAGGAGACAGGCCTCATGAGAAACCAACCCTATTGTCATCTTGATCTTGGATTTTGGGCCTCCAGCACCATAAGAAATGAGATGGTTGGATGGCATCACCAGTTCAATGGACATGAGTTTGAGTAAACTCCAGGAGTTGGTGATGGACAGGGAGGCCTGGTGTGCTGCAGTCTGTGGGGTTGCAAAGAGTCGAACATGACTGAGTGACTGAACTGAACTGAATCATAAGAAAATTAATTTCTGTTGTTTAAGCCACCCAGTGGGTGGTATTTCGTCATGGCAGCCTCAACAAACAAACAGAGTGGATGTGCTGATAATTTTTTAGGTGAAAAATTACATTACAAAAGAGTACATAAAATATCAGTTTTATGCAATCAAATGTACATCTGTGTGTATGTAAAAAAGAGAGTGTACACTCCAAAAGGAAAATGGAATGGTACAGACCAAAGAGTTCACAGTGATTCTTTCTAGATGGTGGTACTACAGGGGATTTGAGGGAGCAAAGATGTGATTCCTTGCTCCTGTTAATCAGTGCTGCCTTTTCAGTGGCCATGTGTTAACTGTAGCTTCCCTGGCAGCTCAGCAGTAAAGAATCCGCCTGCAATGCAGGACATGTGGATTCAATCCCTGGGTCGGGAAGATCCCCAGGAGAAGGAAATGAAAACCCACTCCAGTATCCTTGCCTGGGAAAACCCATTTCCCAGACAGAGAGGAGACTGGCAGGCTACAGTCCACAGGGTCACAAAAGGTCACGACTTAGTGATTAAACAACAAAGATGAAATATTTATACCAGTGTACACATATCCATTAGTTATAAAAGTTAACCCAGAGGTGATACTGTGTGTCAGGCACTTGCTGTTTTATTTATTTGAATTCATTTAATCCTCACAATCACCCCCACCAGGTAGGAACATTTTTTATTTCCATTTTCCAGATGAGGAAACTGAGGCACAGAGATTAAGTGACTGCCCAAGATGATGAAGTTGGCACATGGCAGAGTCAGCCTCCAAACCAGGTGGTCTGGTTTCATATCTGTGACCTTAATCACAGAGCGCCCCAGCTTCCCCATCACTGGCCAACTCACTGCTTTCCTGAGAGTTTATCTGAACACAGTTTTGTTTAGTACAGTGTGATTTGGTACAAGGGTACATGAACACACACACACACACACCAGTCAAGCACATTTAGCTGTGCTTCACGGCCCAGCAGATTACCTAAGTCCTTTCCATTTAAGGGGCACAATTCAGTTGGGTTTAAGACACCATACCTGAGAGGGTGCACCCCTCTTATAAACCTTAGGAGGAAGACCGAAGAAGCTCCATAAGTTCCGGGGTGGGGCGGTGACCCTTATGCTCTTGGACGGAGGTTAGGGTAAGAAACCTATTCATATTTTATAAGTTTGTTTAATGGAGCCTTATTTTGGGGGGTTATGTATTTTTAAAGACCATACAGCTTAGACTGATGGAGTTGCGATGCTGATTCTCCTCTGAAAGCCAGAGAGCTGGAGGAAGCTCAGCTCTTCTGGGCCCAAGGAAGGACAGGGAATAGTCGCAAATGGATAAATGCTCATCAGAAGGAAACTGGTTAAATAAATTATGTTCATCCCCATAATGGAATGTATGCAGCTGTTAAAAAGAATGAGCTCGGGCTATAGGTCCTGTCAAGGAAGGGTGTTTGTGATATACAGCTAAGGAAAAAAGACAAATTGCAAACCACTGGGGATAATATGATGCTATCTGGTGATAGGAAATTGTGATGGGAGTGTTGTGCGTGTGTAATAATCGCTAAGGATATGGACTCTGGTCGAACCAACTGGAGTTTACATTCCAGTTCTATTACTTCCTAGCTGTGTGACCCTTGGTTTTCTTAACCTCTCTAAGCACCAGATCCTTTACCTGTAAAATAAAGAGAAACTGTACTACCCATCCAATCCATGATGTGGTGTGAGGGTGAAATGAGAGATGGATGGAAGGGATTTACATTGGCTTAGCACACTAAGCACTCAAAAAGTGCTTCTAAGATTACGATGAAGATATTTAAAAGGTCCATAAGGAAACCTAGCAAATTTTTCATAGTGTTCACCTCTGGAAAACAGTATCAACGAGAGCAAGGCTCTTACTGTTTACATCACACATTGTAATTCTATCATATTTGAATTTCTATCATGTATATATTTGACTTTCCTCACTAAAATACAATAAAGCAGAGTTTTGTTTATTAATGAATAAAGCTGATTGCTCTCCTGAAAGAAATCACAGGACTCCTGAAGCTTCTAATAGGCTCATTCCTGGTGATCTGCTCGTGTTATGGCCACAGTCCTGGGACAAGTCTTCTCTGTGAGGTAGAGAATAAGAGCGAGTCTTCCTGAATTGCTCAGATGGGAATCAGCAACGTTGTCTGCAAACTCCCAAGACATATACCTTGGCAGTAAATCTGCCCTAACTTGATTGCTACAGTCCCTTTATTTCAGTTCAGTTCAAGCCCTCTAAACAGATAAAGCTGGGCCAAGTGAGCAAACCTACAAAAGTGCAGGGGCTTTGAGAATAAATCAAATAGCAGCAATAATTTCTCAAATCCTTAAAAGTGTCAGGCATGATGCTAGATACTTCTGTACCATCTCATGTCATCTCTCATAGAAATCCTGTATGGTAAGTACTGATTGATCCCCTGTTTTACAAATGACACAGTAAAGCCTCAGAGAGGGGAAGACACTTGCTCAAGGACACACAGCTGAGAGCATCAAAGCCAGAATTTGATCTGATGCCTACCTGGCCACAAAATCTAAGCCTTCCATGCTCCACAACCTGTGTACTGTGTCAGAGGGAAAATGGATGGACTCTTACATGGTCAGTTAAGACCTAGACACCCTTTACTATATAACTAATACCAAAGATGAGTATAAAATATTTCATATTCACAAACTCTCTTGAAGTTTTATGCCGGCTCAAATTCATTGATTCTGGGATACCATTCTGTTTTGTTTTGTGTTGTGGTAATAAGTATTTTGTGAGAAAAGAGTTTGAAGTTCCAGTGATTTTAGAAAGTTCTATTGGTTTTGTTGAGCACGTTTCCTTATGGCAAGACTTGTCAAAATCTTTGCCGTGCCAAGTATGTTTGATTACCCAAGAAGGCACAACTGAAATGATCCATGTCTCTCCTCATAAATCATCCCTGTGCCTTCAAAATTACTCAAGATCCTTAGACATATATCTGAATATAAGAGAACTCCAAATGTAACATAACCCCACCTATAAGATGAGCCTATGCTTCTCCCAATGGGAAAATCTAAAACTAACTTTTAATTATATTAAAATTTAATTATTAAATTTTTAATAATTAAAATTTAATTATACCTTTAACTTAATTGTATATATATAGATGGGCTTATATATATACATGTATGTATATATGTGTGTGTCTGTGTATGTATATATATATGTATGTATGTATGTATATGTGTGTGTGTATATATATATGTGCTTCCCAGGTGGCTCAGTGGTAAAGAATCCACCTACCAATGCAGGAGATGTAAGAGATGTGGATTCAACCCCTGGGTCAGGAAGATCCCCTGAAGTAGGACATGGCAACCCAAGAAGTAGTATTCTTACCTGTAAAATCCCATCAACAGAGGAACCTGGCAGGCCATAATCCATGGGGTCACAAAGAGTTGGACACAACTGAGAGATTGAGCATGCATACACACACACACACACACACACACACACACACATACATATGCTGCTTAGTCGCTTCAGCTGTGTCCAACTCTGTGTGACCCTTAGGACTGTAGCCCACCAGGCTCCTCTGTCCATGGAATTCTCTAGGCAAGAATACTGGAGTAGGTTATCTTGCCCTCCTCCAGGAGATCTTCCCGACCCAGGGATCAAACCTGGGTCTCCTGCATTGGCAGGCAGATTCTTTACCACTGGGCCACCAGGGAAGCCCACACATACATATATATACACATACATATATGTATATATACACACACACACACACACATAAACATATATACATAACTTGCCTTTCCAACTTTTAAGGATTAGATGGAGTCAAACATTCATACTTATCATATGTAATTACTGAGTTTGACATATATTTTTTAATAACACGTAATGTCAAATAATGTTGATGTAGACAATCTACTTTCTCCCACTCTCTCATACCATGAAACAATTTATTCAAACTCTTTGCCTGCATCTTTGTCTTAAGAAAGTCCCTTTTAGGGCTTCCCTGGTGGCCCAGTGGTAAAGAATCCGCCTGCCAATGCAAGAGACACAGGTTCGATCCCTGGTCTGGAAAGATCCCATACGCGGCAGAGCAACGAAGCCCAGGCGCTACAGCTACTGAGCCTGTGCTCTAGAGTCCGGAAGCCACAACTGCTGAAGCCCACGTGCCCTAGAGCCTGTGCTCTGCCACAAGAGAAGCCAAAGCCCCAAGAAGCTTGAGCACCACGACTAGAGAGTGATCCCTGCTTGCCGCAACTAGAGAAAATCCTGTGCAGCAACAAAGACCCAGCACAGTAAAAAATAAATAAATCTATTTTTTTAAGTAACCATTCTCTTAAAAATAAATAAAAGGAAGCCTCTTTGTGTACCATCTCACACGGCATCCAGCTAAGTCACATTCACTTCAGCCCAAGTCATTTAGAATCGCAGCCACTTTAAACCTGTGCAATGTGCCATCCCTGGAAATGTTACTCCAGACCTCAAGTACTGGTACAGATAACATGGTGACAGTCAGGACAGTCGTGTTTTCCCCTCGTTCATCCTGTAGGTGTCTCGACGTGACCTCTACAACACCACTGCTTCCAGAGTTGTTTGTGAAGTCAGCTTTGGAAGTCTGGTTTACAGGGACATCAAACACTGGCATTCCTGAGTCATAGCGCCTGGAATTGCTGTTACATCTCTATGGTTCTGAGAGGTGAATGTTGGAATCTTCCAAAGACCCAGCTTTGGTGTCCAAGTCATTATTAAACAGGACTTTGCTAGTCTAAATAAAATCATTACAGGTGTGTCCCGTCATGTGACGCACTTTGCAAGGACCCAAGTGTCTGCAGCATGTTCTCTCCTGTGGCATCGATACGGGAAGAACCTCTCATGTCATAGTCGGGCAGGTGCAGTGGATATAAAGGGAAGCTGTTGTTTTAGTCACCAAGTCGTGTCTGACCCTTCGCGTCTACATGGACTGTCTCCCGCCAGGTTCTTCTGTCCATCTTGCCTCTGGGATTCCCCAGGCAAGAATACTGGAATGGGTTGCCATACCCTCCCTCAGGGGATCTTCCCAACCCAGGGATTGAACCTTCGTCTGCTGCATTGGCAGGCGGATTCTTTACTGCTGAGCTTCCTGGGAAGCCCCAGGAAAGACCTCCCCTCTAAACAGAAGGCTGCGCCCTGTCAGCAGTGAGTGGGTTAAGCACAAGCTATGCACCCCAGCGTGAGAAGGAGTCAGGCCAGATATGGCAGGACCAGGAAGACCTGGTCTTCCAGGCAGGACCTGGTCTTCCAGGACCAGGAAGAGTGAGGGCAAGAGAGGAAAAATTATTGACCTAGGCAGAGCATTCAATTGCAACCTCATGAGTAAATGGGCCATTTATCCCCCAGTCCGGAGCTCCTTGAAAAGGTGACCGTCCATCAATCCCTCGTCCAAGCTGCCCTTTGATGAGCTGTTCTATCAATGGGCTAATTTAGCTGATTACAGAGGAATTTGAGAGGAACGGGCTGCCAGAGCCTGGGTCTGGGCCAGCAGTGCATTAAGTCCACCAATGTCTCCATCAGCCCCCACTTGGGACCGATAGGGGCGTCTTATTCCTGAAACCATGTCCCATCTGATGGGCTTTCTTTAAACTCAGCTCCAGCTTATCAGGTGCTAGGTGGAAACCCTCCTGCTACAGTGCATGGATTGTTCTGTCCTCTAAGTCCTTGATGGGGTAGGACAGCCTCTGGGACCAATGCCAGGCTATTCTCGGCTGCTGGTCAGCAGCATGTCAACGCCCAGCTCCATAGGATGGGAGTGCAGGGAGAGATGCAGAGGCCCAGGCTGGACTGTCCTTGCTCCTTTACCCCTCTGACTTTTTACAGCACACAAGGTTTAGAAAATGCCCCCACCATCCTTCAACAGAGGGTGAACTAAACTCACATACAGGAGGAATAAGTGCACAACCATGCTGGGAATCTCTCCACTCCTTCCAAAAGGGATCACCTTCAATCATCTCTAACATTTCCTACCATTCCCATCTTTGAATTAAAGTACTGCCCCATCCAAATAATCCACTTAAAATATGGAGTTGTTAGCCATTTACACTTTAGTATGATTTAGTCCCTAATAGTTTCCCTAATGGCTCAGTTGGTAAAGAATCCACCTGCAATGCAGGAGCCCCCAGTTTGATTCCTGGGTTGGGAAGATCAGCTGGAGAAGGAATAGGCTACCCCCTCCAGTATTCTTGGGCTTCCCTTGTGGCTAAGCTGGTGAAGATTCTGCCTGCAATGTGGGAGAGCTGGGTTCGATCCCTGGGTTGGGAAGATCCCCTAGAGAACAGAAAGGCTGCCCACTCCAGTACTCTGACCTGGAGAATTCCATGGACTCTATAGTCCACAGGGTCTCAAAGAGTCAGACACGACTGATTGACTTTCACTACACTGTGATTTAATCTGCCCGCTCTTATTTAAGGTTCTGAGAACAGGACATACAAGGATATGTCCAAATGATAGGAATGTTAGATAGATGGAAATCTAAAAAGGAGGGCTGAGGGATGCTATATTTAATATTTATATTAAGGCATTTAATTCTCTGCACAGTTGAATCACAGCAGGTTTCAGTGGGGGAGGGGGGAAGGGAGGTACTGAAAAAGAAGGAAAAAAGGACCCTGGCTCTTTGACTGAGAGGGATTCCAAATTCAGAAAAACATGAACCTTCCTGCTCAAACTTCTCTTTAAAGGAATAAGAGCACAGGCTCACATAGGTAGCTATAACGTGACTTAAATATCATTCATTTCTATTAGGAGGGTCTGAAATGACCCTCTCCCTTTCAATGGACCTTCCTATTAGGACTGTGTTGATACACAAATAATCCCCCTCGTTTATTTCTCCAACTTAAAACCCAAGCCCTTTTGTATTATGCAGAAATCATTTTGTGGCAAGTGACAAAAATCAAACTGAAAAGTTTCAGTGTTAAATAAGATGGTCAGGGTGAGTCTCACTGAGAAGGTGATACCTGAGCAAAGACTTGAAGAAGGTGGGTGAAGGGGTGAGGAGGTGGGGAGAAGAGTGTTCCAGACAGGAGAAAGCAGCCAGGGCCAAGGTCCTGAGTGGGGAATGTGTCTGGTATAGTCAGACACGCCAAGGAACCCAGGGGAGAAGAGCAAGCAAGAAGCTGGACAGAAAAGAAACAAGGAGTCAGATCCCATGGGACCTTGTGACCATTCTAAGGACATAAGCACATGAAATGACTACCACAGCTTAGCCCATAGAAGATTCCAAGAAGTGGAAAGGTGGTGACAAAGACAGCAATCAAGATGCTGGCGCTGATGGCAAAGATGCCGATGCTAATGGTGAAGATGCCGAGGTGGCGATGATGGCCGTGACGACCGTGACGTGGTGTGATGTGGCACCCAACCGTCCAGTGACAGCATCCTGGCTTAACACAGACATACTCTCACCTTTCTGAGCTGTTCTGAGGATTTCCAAATTAACACAGGCAATTTGCACTTTGAACCCATGCTGAGAAAATTGCTCTGTCAACACAGGGTGTTTCCTGCCACCACAAGTCTTTATCATGTGCCTGACACCATTATCACGGAGAGGTCACCAGGTGGCACCCATTAGCAGCGCTCACACTTGTTCTGCTCGCACCTCTCTGTTCTTCATTTCCTCCTGATATCGGCAGAAATTCCCTGAATCCAACTAACCTCCCCCATGGATATCGTGTGTTCCTCACGCATGGCCTTTTGCCCAAACCAAGTGGATCATATCACTGGGTAATATGTGGTATGTGGGTCCAAATTATCTGGATATTATTAACAACCACTGACAAGGCTCCAGGCTATCAGTATTGACATCATCTAACCGAGCGCCTGCCTCACCCTGACTCTTGACTCCTGGAAACCATTGCAAAGTGTAAGTAATCCTTCTCAGACACCCAGGGCCCCAGCAGAGCAGTACCGTAACACCGCTTCTTCAGAAAGGAGTGTTCCCGACATTTCCAGGGCATGGACACACACACGTGTGAAGCTGTTGAGCCATCCTCCTGAGAACGTCTCCTGTCCTTAACTCTAACCTGGCTAAGAGTGCTCCTCCCTGCACCTACGCTCACTTCCCGGCGACTTCCCTGGTGGTCCAGGGGTTAAGCGTTCACCTTCTAAGGCAGGGGGTGTGGGGTTTGACTCCTGGTCTGGGAGCTAAGAACCCACATGCCTCACAGCCGAATAAACCAAATTATAAAACAGAAACAATACTGTAGCAAATTCTAGAAAGACATTGAAAATGGTCCACTTTGCGGCAGGGGGTGGGGGCGGGATACGTATCTTTAAAAACAATTTTTAAGAAATTCATTTCCCAAATCTGTTGTGGCAGAAAGTCCCTTTTTGAAATTTAAACATGGAATTATCAAACTATTCAGCTTCCCAGATGGCGCAAGTGGTAAAGAATCAGCCTGCCAATGAAGGAGACGCAGGAGACATGAGTTCGATCCCTGGGTCAGGAAGATCCCCTGGAGGAGGAAATGGCAACCCGCTTCAGTATTCTTGCCTGGGAAATCCCATGGACAGAAGAGCCTGGCGGGCTACAGTCCAAAGTGTTGCAAAGAGTCAGACATGACTGAGCGACTGAGCACATACCTACATATCAAATTATTCAGCATGTTCCAAACGCCTTTAGACTCCTTAGAACACTGGCAAGGCTCCCTGTGACTTGGCCTCTGCCTTTCTCTCCAGCTTCATCTCCCACCAGGCTGAGCCTGCAAGATCTTCGGTACATACACTTCCCCACTGTCCAGGCCGTTCTGGTCTCACACGTCCTCCTCCTCCACGAATCCTCCGCAGAGCTCCTCAGCCTGGCAGGAGCCCCCGCCCTGTGTGCCTGGGTAACCAGTCCAGAATCCCGCTGCGGCTCTTACCACCTGTCCTCTTGTGTTTTGAGGACACTTTCGCATCTGCCAGATGTCCTGTCTCATTCACCCGTGGGTCTCCATCTCTGGGAAAGGGGTCTACTCACAGCAGATGCTCTGTAACTGCCTGTTAGTTGAACAGCAGAACCAGTGTTTAGTCAATTCCATGTGTTTAGTCACTTCCGTCCTCACCTTGCCTTCTGAAGCACATGCAGACATACCGTCCACAGTACGCGGTAGCAGGCTGGTTTGGCAGACCTGGGTCCAGATCTCCACTCCACAACTTCTCAGCCATGACTTCGATGGCTGATAAGGCAAATTGATCTTCCTAGTCCCAGTTTTCCCATCTCTAAAAGGGAGGGGTAGCACTTCTTACAGCTACACTGAGAATTTTTTAAATTTATTAGTTTTTCTTTCTTTATTTTTCGTTGTGCTTGGGTCTTTGTTGCTGAGTGGGCTTTTCTCTAGTTGCAGCAAGCAGGGAATACCCTTCCTGTTGGTGCACAAGCTTCTCATTGCAGGACCTTCTCTTGTTGCAGAGCATAAGCTGTAGGGTGCATGGGTTTCAGTAGTTGCAGTTCCCAGGCTCTAGAGCACAGGCTCAATTGTTGTGGCATATGGACTTAGTTGTTCGTGGCATGTGGGAGCCTCCCAGGACAGGGATCAAACCTGTGTCTCCTGCACTAGCAGGCAGATTCTTTACCACTGAGCCACCAGGTAAGCCCTACACTGAGGATTAAATAAGATATTCTACTAAGTATTCTTCCCTGGAGGCTCGGACGGTAAAGTGTCTGACTACGATGTGGGAGACCCGGGTTCAATCCCTGGTTTGGGAAGATCTGGAGAAGGAAATGGCAACCCACTCCAGTACTCTTGCCTGGAAAAGCCCATGGATGGAGGAACTTGGTAGGCCACAGTCCATGGGGTCGCAAAGAGTCGGACACAACTGAGCGACTTCACATTCACTTTCACTGAGTATTCAAGGAGTGCTAGTAAACACTATTATTATATTCTCCATAATCGATGAAGTGGTCACCATATCCTCAAAGCTAGAGATTCTTGTCTATTTGTTCACTGATATACCCAAGGCACCTACTATGGTACCTGACACATAGTAGGTATTCAACAAACATTTGTTGAATGAATAAACAAGCTAGTCTTGCTAGACTGAAGGAGAAATTCCCTGTATCCCTGGAATCTTTAGATTCACATATAGGATTCTCGGGGCTTCCCAAGTAACTCAGTGGGTAAAGAAGCTATCCGCAATGAAGGAGATGCATTCGATCCCTGGGTTGGGAAAACATGGCAACCCACTCCAATGTTCTTGCCTGGAGAATCCCAGGGACAGAGGAGCCTGTCAGGCTATAGTCCATGGGATCACAAAGAGTCAGACACAACTGAAATGACTGACAGGTACAATTAGGGGTAGAATTCTCAAGATGTCTTTTTCCTATTCCCAGAGGTTCTAGTTTGGCAGGGCATGGATGAGACCCGAAAACCCAAATTTGAATGGGTTCCTTGTGATCACCCCCTTCTCCATCAGTTCAGGAACCTCAGAGCTACATGATTTAAGTCTCCATCATCTCCCCTTCTTTCTCAGCTCATCCCCTGTTCCTTTCCAATTGCAGTCATCTGACAGTCCACTCTTAGTCGCAGTTACGATCATTGCACTGGGGCTGATATTACTTGCGTCGGACACAGAGACCCAGCAGAGGCTTTTAAGTGAATACTTGGTAACAGAACAATCAAGTTAAAAGAGCAGTGTGACGCAGAGCATGAAATAGGAAAGTCTCGTGGCCAATTGATTTGGACCACACTTATGGGTTTGTGAAATGAATTTCATTTTCTGGACCAAATGGAAGCCCATCTTGTAAATCACTGCCGCTCTTAGAGATTAATAAAGGAAACAGGCTTGATTAAGAATTCAGAGCATTGGTCCCAATGCAGATTTATAGACCCAGAGGTCTTGCCACAGGGATTTCCCACCTGTTGTCATTTAGGAAGATTAACCCTAGGGCTTCAGGCTAAAACCTTCCGGCCCAAGCCCTCCTGGGACAGTAAAGGTCGATTCTAGGAAACACATTTCTCCATGTATTTCCAACCCTTCCCAGAAATGAACTAGTTATGTGGCCTTTGACACAATGTTCTCTGGGATTTTTCCTAGATTCTGGACAGGTGGGGAATTTGATTTAAATGTCTTTCTGCATATCTGCTCTAACTTGGCAGAACAAGGTTGAGTCGAGATTTAAAAATAAAAGCAACAAGAGTAAAAGGTGTTTAGGGGAATCAACTAAATGCAAAATAATCCCCATCAGCCCCAGTGTTTGCACACCCTGCGTGTAGGAAGGTTTACAATGAGAGCCGAGGCATTTAGCGTCCAAGACTATATTTGGTATTCCTTATCTGTCAAAGCCTGTCTGTGTTATAGGCTCAAGTCGTGTCTGATGCTCTGCGACCCCATGGACTGTAGCCTGCCAGGCTCCTCTGTCCGTGGGATTCTCCAGGGTTGTCATTTCCTTCTCCAGGGGATCTTCCCAATCCAGGGATCGAACACGTGTCCCCTGCATCAGCAGGTGAATTCTTTACCACTGGAAAACTATCTACTCAAGACCAAAAAGAGTTGAACTCATGAAACTGATGTGAGGGGAGGGCACAGGACCACACTAACAAGCTTTTGGGAACAGAATCAACTCCTGTTATTCTGGTGAAATGTCCTGGTTTGGGAACAAGTACTTGTGATAAGTGTGCTCTGCACATAGGAAGTCACGCTAGTTTGACATACATTTTACTCTATAATATTTGGAGCCCTGGTGGTTTACCCTTCAGCGAAAGTTAGAAACCAGGAAGATGTTCATACCAGTGAAAAGGGAATACAAGGGAGGCTTTTGAGGTGCTGACAATGTTTCATTTCTTGATCTAGGTGTGTTCAGTTCGTGACTTTTTCTCAAGATGTACACTTAAGATGTTCACTTTTCTGATATTTTTATATTCAATAGAAAGCTAAACATTTAAAAAGTAGCACAAGACTGTTGGAACCAGACAAGTATGTCTGACGCTTCTGCAGGGTTCTAACTGGTTACTTAAGTCAAAGCAGCAATGAAGAAGCCTTCTGTATAGTTTGTTTCATTCGATCACACATCATGCACTCATTCATTCAACAGATGCTATATGCCTACTCTGTTCATTCAACATGATTCTGTTTTACCTTCTTCAGGAAACTTGTCATTATCAAAAATTATCATTATCATTTATTTGTGTCATTTACCAGTGTATCATCTGTCTCCGCTCCAATAGAATGCAACCTTATGAGAGCAGGAACTGTATCTTTCTTGTCAATGCAGTAACCCCAGAGCCTAGCAAGTGCCTGGCACATAGTACACTCAGTGAATATTGGTCAGTTTCCCAAATGAGAGAATCAAAGTAGTGCCTTTAGCTCTGGAGTATCCAACTCAAATCTCTATGGTAGCACTAGATCACATAGTCATTTTAAGCCAGTGAAAATCGCTGCTCAGACCTCCCTGGTGATCCCGAGGCCAGGAAGATCCTACATGCCTCGGGGCATCTAAGCCCGGGCGCCACAACTACTCAGCCCGATGCAGCCAAAATACCTTAATTGTTTTCTAAAAAGGCATATATGTGTGTGTTTTAATTTTTCATTTAATTTTTTCTCGCTAAGTTGTGTCCAACTCTTTGCAACCCCATCAACTGTAACCCACCAGGCTCCTCTGTCCATGGGATTTTCCAGGCAAGAACACTGGAGTGGGTTGCCATTCCCTTCTCCAAGGGATCTTCCTGACCCAGGGATCAAACCCAAGTCACCTGTGGCTCCTGCATTGCAGGCATATTCTTTACCACTAGCACCAACTGGGAAACCCTGTGGCAGGGGCGGGGGGTGGGGCGGGGCGGTGGAAGATGTATTTCTTTAAAAAAAATTTTTTTTAAAGACCACAATGAGATCTCACTTCATGGCTGATAGGGTGATTATCAACAAAAAGACAAGAGGTAACCAATGCAAGTAAGGATGTGGAGAAAAAGGAATCCTTTTGCACAGTTGGTGGGAATGTAAACTGATGTAGCCACTACAGAAGACAGCACAGAATTTTGTTAATATAATTAAAAATAGAACTACCATACTCTGGGTATATATCCAAAGGAACTGAAATCAGGATCTCAAATAAATACCTGCATTCCTGTGTTCATCGCAGCATTAGTCACAACAGCCAAGACACAGAAGAACTTAAATGTCCATCAGCAGATGACTGGATACAGAAAATATGGCATATACGTGTTACTGTTTAGTCACTAAGTTATGTCTGACTCTTGTGACCCCATGGACCGCAGCATGCCAGGCTCTCCTGTCTGTGGCATTTCCCAGGCAAGAATACTGGAGTGGATGGCCATTTCCTTCTCCAGAGGATCTTCCCAACTCAGGGACTGAACCCACGTCTCCTGCATTGGCAGGTGGAGTCTTTACCACTGAGCTCCTAGGGAAACCCCAGCATATACAGATAATAGAGTATTATCCAGCCTTTCAACAAAGTGGATGAACCCAGAGGACGTTATGGTAAGTGAAATAAGCCAGACACAGAAGAACGAATACTGCCTGGTCTCACTTATATGTAGAATCTGAAGTAGTCAGACTCAGAAAAATGGGATGACGCTTACCAAGGCTGAGGGGAGGGGAAACAGGGAGGTGATCGTCAAATGATACAAAGCTTCAGTGATTATAGTTAACGACATTGTATTGTATAATTCAAATTTTGCTAAGAGGATAGATCCTATGTTGAGTGTTTGAAACTTCTGAAGATGATGGATATGATTATAGCATTGATTATGGGGATGGCTTCATAGGTACCTGGTTATCTCCAGACTCATCAAATTGTACAACAAAAATGTACAGCTTCATGTATATCAATCAAACCTGGATA
Organism: Odocoileus virginianus; assembly: GCF_023699985.2. Taxonomy (NCBI): domain Eukaryota; kingdom Metazoa; phylum Chordata; class Mammalia; order Artiodactyla; family Cervidae; genus Odocoileus; species Odocoileus virginianus. The sequence goes on along the minus strand of NC_069685.1, from coordinate 55,153,052 downwards.
AAGTGGTGGGGTTTCTTTGTTACTGTTTTTTTATACTGTGCCCCTTGCCATGTGGGATCCTATTTCCCCAACCCATGCCACCTTCAGTGGAAGTGCAGAGTCTTACCCATTGGACTGCCAGGGAAATCCCAAAGTAGTTTTAATAAAAGAGGTGAGATGGCAAAAAGTGGATGCTCACTGCACACGCTAGCTGTTACTTGGAACTTCCCAACACGCTGCTTAAGTCTGGATGTTCGCTGGCCCAATTTGGGGATGTATGTGCTGCCACTCTTCTCTGCTGTTTCTATTTCTCTTTTCTTCTAATGACTGTATATTGAAATCAAGTTAAATAATCTCTATTAAATATTAAAATAAGATGAAATCATTGTTAATGCTTTAAAAATAAAAACGGCCAAGTGACCTTCAGGGTAGAAGCTAGAATATAAAATCACAGACTAGCTTCTGAGGACCCTAGGGCCTCTTCCACCAACAAGTCCCCCTGAATTCTCCTTATATTCCCAGAATAACTCCTTTTACCATACATTAGCCTAAGTCAGAATCTCTCAAGCCAAGTGTTATTGACTGAATTTTTTCTCCCTGCCCCCCATTTCCTACTCAAAGCCTTAACCCCCAATTAAGGGAATTGGAAAGTGAAAGTGTTAGTCACTCAGTTGTGTCCAACTCTTTGTGACCCCATGGACTATAGCTCACCAGGCTCCTCTGTCCATGGATTTCTCCAGGCAAGAATACTGGAATGGGTATCCATTCCCTTTTCTGGTAGATCTACCCAACCCAGGGATCGAACCCAAGTTTCCTTCATTGTAGGCAAATTCTTTACTGTCTGAGCCACAAGCTTTTAAGGAAGGAATTAAGACTAAATGAGATCATAAGAGTGGGACCTTCACCCAATAGAGCTGGTGTCCTTACAAGAAAAGGAAGAGACTGCAGAGATCTCTCTCTGGGCGCACACACAGGGAAAAGGTCACAGGAGGACACAGCAGGCAGGTGCCACCTGCAAACCAAGGAGAGGAGTCTCACCAGGAACACACTCTGCTGCTCTGGGCTTTGATCTTGGGCTCAAGCCTCCCAAGCTATTTGAAAATAAATTTCTGTTTTTAAGCCACCATGTCCACAGTATCTTGTTACAGCAGTCCAAGCAGGCTAACACACCAAGTGACTCTGGTTTTGTGGCTTTCAATTATGCATATTAGTTGAGATTCCACTAATACTGATGTACCACAAAAAGTCTTCATGGGAGCAGACTTTATTGGCCCTTTAAGAGTAAATCAGGGACTCCCTGGTGGCCCATTGGTTAAGAATCTGCCTGCCAATGCAGGGGACCTGGGTTCAATCCCTGGTCCAAGAACTAAGGTCCCACATGCCATGGGCAACTAAAGCCCACCCACTAGAACCACTAAGCCCATGAGCTCCAGAGCTCTTGTGCTGCATGCCACAGCTAGAGAGTCCATGAGTCTCAGCCACAAGATCTCACTCCACTTGACACAACTAAGATCAAATGCAGCAAATAAATATTTCTCAAAAAAAGAGTAATTCACCATCAGTATATTAGCAGATGTCCCGTAATCCTGCTAGGTATGATCAGAGGGGGTTACTAAAAGCAGCATAAACAGTGTCCCTATTTACTTTCCTCTGGGTCATTCATTCATCCAACAAACATTTATTGAGCACCAACTGCATACCCAGGGCTTCCCTGGTGGCTCAATGGTAAAGAAGGCACGCCCGCAATGCAAGAGACATGGGTTCCATCCCTGGGTAGGGAAGATCCCCTGGAGTAAGAAATGGCAAACCACTCCAGTGTTCTTGCCTGAGAGATCCCATGGACAGAGGAGTCTGGTGGGCTACCGTGCATGGGGTCACAAAGAGTCAGACATGACTTAATGACTAAACAACACAACATGCCACAGAACTGCACATCTAGCAGTGTGCTAGGCCCTGGAGACGCAGCAGTAAATGAAGCATAGCAGAGCCTGCTGTGAAGGGGCTGACGGTCTAGTGGACAGAGATAGAAAGTAAACAAGTGAATGAGACCATGTCCAAGAGTTATAAGGGCTCTGAAGGAAGCAAAATAGCATGGCTCACAATGGGCCTGAAAGAACCGTAGGGGCCAGTCAACAGGAAGACCTGAAGATGGAACATTTCAAAAAGGGGATACAGGGCCTTCCTGGAGGGCCCAGTGGCTAAGCCTTCATGCTCCCGATGTAGGGGCCTGAGTCAAGTCCCTGGTCAGAGAACGAGATCCCGACCTGCCACTCCGGAGCCCGCAACTAAAGAAAGATCACACGTGCCACACCTAAGACCCAGTGCAGTCAAATAAATAAATATTAAAAAAAAAAAAGTCTCCTTACTTTAAAAAAAAAAAAGGGTGGGGGGTGGTGAGTATAAAGTCAAACACCCTGAGACAGAAATAAGGACATGTGAAACCTCTCCAGCCAAAACTTAAAATTATCACTGGGTTTGAAAGAAGTCAGTGCTCAGTACCTATTTGTTGCTTGAACAGAAGAGCCATTCACCTGTTTAGTCCTATGCCATCCTCACTTTCCCCACCCAAGCCAATGAAGATATACCAGAAGTTCCTAGAGCACTGTAGCAGGCTGGTCCAGCAGACTTGGGTTTGAGATCCTACCCTATCTCTTGAGTTTCCCTGGTGGCTCAGTGGTAAAGAATTTGCCTGCAATGCAGGAGACTCGGGTTTGATCTCTGGGTTGGGAAGATCCCCTGGAGAAGGGAATGACTACCCACTCCAGTATTAGTGTCTGGAGAATCCCATGGACAGAGGAGCACAGCAGGCTACAGTCCATGGGTTTGCCAAGAATTGGACACAACTGAGCAACTAACACTTTGCTTTCACTTTTCCATTTCTTAGGGTCTAGTATGCTTGCAAAAGTGGGGAGGACAATGTTTATCTAGATGGACGCCCTTTATTCCACCCTTACCCAACCTTGATATTCAGAGTCCTCAGACCAGCAGCACCAGCATTATGTGGGAGTTTATTAAAAGTGTAGCATCCCTGGTCCCACTCAGATGTACAGAGTCAGAACCTGCTTTTTTAAAACAGATCTGCATGACCATTATAGGTTGAGACTCATTGCTCTATGAAACACTGTGTACCCATCATTTAATCCCATCCTTGGAAGAAAGACATTAAAAGATATGGACCCATAGGTGAAATATGACTACATCATCCTCCCCTTCATCTTTGACTCACTGTAATTTCTTTTAATAGCCCAGGAGAAATATTAAATGACCATGTGGACTGCAGAGGCACAACTCAGGAGAAAGACATGGATCTGAAAAGGGCTTGGAAGGAAGGAAACTCAGAAATGTTTGATCTTTGTTTTCTGTTCAGTTTATTCCTGAAATCAGAGTCAAAAGGGGACAATCAAAGGAAATCAGAGTCAAATTCCCCTGAGAACAGCCAAAACCAAACATCCACACTGAGTCATGACTAGCATGGGTTACACAGCTTCAGTAGCTCCAGGCCTTCAGGACCAGAGGCCTGTCTTCCCCGAGGAATCAGGTTGGGATACCTGTGAATCAGTGTTATCTTCGGTGGGGAAGAAGCCCTGGAATTTGATTAGATACAGCTGGTGCAGCCAGGGGTCATTTACCCAGAAAATTAGGGCTATCTTGCTTACACAGCCCTAAGTGGGGAAAGTGCAGGGTCAGTTGAAATGGCTTCAGCATCCATGAGACAAATTAAAAGGCAAAGAGAAGAATATAATATATAATTCATGAGGCCAACCGGAGCAGGAGAACGACAACAGAAGGAAAAGTACCCACACATGCGGGATGGGTTCCGTTGCCCAAACATCTTTGGGGAAATGATTATGACTGTTTTCTACGGGAAGGAAAAATGTTTCCAAGAATCAGTGAAGATTCTTATTCAGAAATGTCCATAAGCTGGCGTAAGAGGTGGGACAGGAAGGATCTGAGTATCTATTTTACAGAGCGTTTAAAGGTGCTGATGGTATGATCAATTACTCAGACAGTTTTCTAATTTGACGAGCATCATGCACAAGGCAGATACTTCCATGCCCGCTCCTCGATTCCCTCCTCCCACGTCAGTTGATTCTGCTCACCCTCCAGCAGCAGATCAGGAGACAAAGCGGGTGAATCCTGCCTTAGAGTTGCTCACAGAAATTCAAAGGCCACCCTTGCCCACCCTCCCTCTCCATCACTGCATTGAGATGGGAAGAAACCAGGGAGGAACATACATACCCTACCCCCAAGGTCACAGGAGTAGAAAACCAAACCCTAAACAGTACAGATTCCCATACAGATTTAATTGAGAGTCCTCTAGACCAGGGGTCAGCAAACATTTTCTGTAAAGGCCCAGACAGTAATTAAGACTCTGCAAATCATAAGGTCTCTGTAGCAACCACTCAACTCTGCTAAGGGTGGCATGAAAGCAGCCATAAATGATGTTTAAAGAAATGAGTGTGGGTTGTTCCAATAAAACTTTATTGACAAAAACAAGTAGTGGGCCAGATTGGACCCATGGGCCAGAGTTTACCAGCCCATGATCTAGTACAATTTGGTCCTGTCTTCTTATTTTACAGATGGAAAAACCAAGGCTCAAGGGGGAAATGACTTGCCCAAAGCCACACACCTAGATCAAGACAGAGCATAAGCTGAAAGCTTAAAATGTTAACTATACCTTTTAAAACTCTCTCCACTGTACTAGATGGTCCCTTCCTCCCTTCCCTCCTGCCTTCTTCCTTTTATTATGTGCAAAATAACTAAGGATATGGTACACAAATACACAGTCCATGCATTCATACCTTCAGCCTAGTGTTATACTGAGAAACCAGTTTAAAAATAAGCTTACTTTCAGAAGTAGCCTTAAGTGCATACTGATTTGTAAATATTAATATTCTAAAACCACTACAATTAAATTATTAGAATAGTGCTGACCTGGAGCATGCAAAGCATTAAAAGGTGATTGCTCCTCAGAAGAAAAACTATGACCAATCTAGACAGCATACTAAAAAGCAGAGACATTACTTTGCCAACAAGGTCCATCTAGTGAAAGCTATGGTTTTTCCAGTAGTCATGTATGGATGTGAAAGTCGGACTATAAAGAAAGCTGAGCGCCGAAGAATTGCGATGCTTTTGATCTGTGGTGTTGGAGAAGACGCTTGAGAGTCCCCTTTGACTGCAAGGAGATCCAACCAGTCCATTCTAAAGGAAATCAGTCCTGAATATTCATTGGAAGGACTGATGCTGAAGCTGAAACTCCAATACTTTGGCCACCTGATGGGAAGATCTGACTCATTTAAAAAGACCCTGATGCTGGGAAAGATTGAAGACAGGAGGGAAAGGGGACGACAGAGGATGAGCTGGTTGGAAGGCATCACCGACTCAATGGACATGAGTTTGAGCAAGCTCCAGGAGTTGGTGATGGACAGGGAAGCCTGGCGTGCTGCAGTCCATGGGGTCACAAAGAGTTGGACACACTGAGAGACTAAACTGAACTGGTGCATGCAATACTCTTAGAAATGTATTTTCTCTTTTCACAGGTGTGTTTGCTGCTTAGAAAACTAATCATGCTCATTGAAGGGGGAAAAAAACTCTTTAATATAAATAACAGATGGAAGGAGAAATTGCCCATTATCATCTTATTCACAGATATCTACATTAGCAATTTGATGTATATTCTACTTTTCTATATAGACGTGGATATATATGTGTGTATATATACATGAGGAGCTTCCCAGGTGGCACTAGTGAACCTGCCTGAAAAATGCAAGAGACATAATTGACACAGGTTCGATCCCTGGGTTGGGAAGATCCCCTGGAGAAGAGCATGGCAATCCACTCTAGTATTCTTGCCTGGAGAATCCCATGGACAGAGGAGCCTAGCGGGCTACAATCCATAGAGTCGCAACGAGTCAGACATGACTGAAGTGACTTAGCATGCAGGTGCACACACACACACACATACACACACACATATATGTGGGTATGTGTGTATATGCATATGAGGGGGGTTAGGAGGGTGGTAACAGAAATGAGATCTTTCTAACAGTACCACTCTGCACAGATGTAATATTGCTTCTATGGTAAAATGCCTATTCATTTCCATCCACTGAGTTACCGTAAATTTTTGAAACACAGCCCATTCATGAATTGGCCTTTATTTGGATCTCTCAAAAGCTTGTGGGGCCTCAGATGGAACAGTGGTGACAGTGGTGGATGGAAAGAGGCAGGAAGACCCAGAGATGCCACCATCTTAGGAAAGGTGAAAGGTGAAGGTAGTAGGCTAATCCTTGAGTGTTTAATTTTTTAACAAGTTGCTTAGTGACCTCACTGTTTAGGCTGACTTTGATGGTCCAGAAATAAGCGTGCCGCCATTAGCAGAGGGTAACTTTTACAAAGATCCAGACCAAAGAGCATCTAAAGATAAACAATCCATGGCAGGGAAATATTTGGCTTGGGCCCCCAGGGAGTGTACTGAGGGTTTTTATTTTTTTTTTTAACCTTCTCCATCTCAGATTTATGAATCTGACAAGCAAGTAAAACGTGAGACCCTCTTAGGCTAGGGGACTCAGGGTTGTGACATATAAAACCCCATGAACTCAAAGGTTCCCTCCTCTTTGAATGGTGCCTCAGGTCAACATAAATCATCCAAGTCCTGACCCAATTCAAACACAACCATTTTCTGAAGCTGGCAAGGGGAGAGCTTCATGATCCACGTAGATTAATTCCATGTATCTATTTTGGACTCTACATAAGAGGAGTCGTTTAGGGTTTTCTCAGTTGTAAGTATGCCTGCATGCTCAGTCATTAAGTCGTGTCTGACTCTTTGTGACCCCGTGGACTGTAGCCCACCAGCCTCCTCTGTCTTTGGGGTTTCCCAGGGAAGAAACTTGGAGTGGGTTGTCATTTCCTTCTCCAGGGGATCTTCTTGACTCAGGGACTGAACCTGCATCTCCTGCATTGGCAGGCAGATTTTTTACCACTGAGCCACCAGGGAAGCCCTCAGCTATAAGGAACAGATGCCAACTCTGGATTCTGCAACCAAAGCAGGACCTTCTTAGAAGATTACTGGATAGCTCACAAAGCCTAAAGATAGGACTCAGGAAAGACAAGAAGCAGAGACTATGTTCCAAAGCAGGAAATAATGATGATACTCTTCAAGGCATCACAGTTTGGATGAATTAGCTCCAACCATTTCTACTCCTTGCATCATTCCACTCAAGACTTCAATTTTCTGGAGATCATAGCTGATCCTCCTGGTTCTCATGCTAACCCTGTGACTCAGGGAAGATGGAACTTTGATTGACATGCCCACCCTTGGGAGAGGTGTAGCTTCCCCAAAGCAAAACCAGACAGATATTACTGGAGAGAAAGGTGAATGAATGACAAGTCAGTGGAATTCACAGATGTCTGCCCCTGGAGGGGATATGCCAGGGCTCACAGCTGAAATGGACACCGTCAGAGGAGTTCACAGTGCACGTGGTTGATTGTCCCTCCATATCCTAGTCTATGATAGTGTGATCACCCATCTAGAGCCAGACATCCTGGAATGCAAAGTCAAGTAGGCCTTAGGAAGCATCACTATGAACAAAGCTAGTGGAGGTGATGGAATTCCAGCTCAGCTATTTCAAATCCTAAAAGATGATGTTGTAAAAGTGCTGCACTCAATATGCCAGCAAATTTGGAAAACTCAGCAGTGGCCACAGGACTAGAAAAGGTCAGTTTTCATTCCAATCCCCCCAAAAGGCAATTCCAAAGAATGCCAAACTACTGCACAATTGCACTCATTTCACACGCTAGCAAAGTAATGCTCAAAATTCTCCAAGCCAGGCTTCAACAGTATGTGAACCGAGAACTTCCAGATGGTCGAGCTGGATTTAGAAAAGGCAGAGGAACCAGAGATCAAACTGCCAACATCTGTTGGATCATCAAAAAAGAAAGAGTTCCAGAAAAACATCTATTTCTGCTTTATTGACTATGCCAAAGCCTTTGACTGTGTGGATCACAACAAACTGTGGAAAATTCTTCAAGAGATGGAAATACCAGACCACCTTACCTGCCTCCTGAGAAATCTGTATGAAGGTCAAGAAGAAACAGTTAAAACTGGACATGGAACAACAGACTGGTTCCAAATTGGGAAAGGAGTACATCAAGGCTGTATATTGTCACCCTGCTTATTTAACTTACATGCAGAGTACATCATGAGAAATGCCAGCCTGGATGAAGCACAAGCTAGAATCAAGATTGCCGAGAGAAATATCAATAACCTCAGATATGCAGATGACACTGCCCTTATGGCAGAAAGTGAAAAAGAACTAAAGAGCCTCTTGATGAAAATGAAAGAGAAGAGTGAAAAAGCTGACTTAAAACTCAACATTCAGAAAGCTAAGCTCATGGCATCTGGTCTCATCACTTCATGGCAAATAGATGGGGAAACAATGAAAACAGTAAGAGATTTTATTTGGGGGGGCTCCAAAATCACTGCAGATGGTGACTTCAGCCATGAAATTAAAATATGCTTGCTCCTTGGGAGATAAAGCTTCCAAACTAGACAGCGTATTAAAAAGCAGAGACATTACTTTGCCAAAAATGGTCCATCTAGTCAAAGCTATGGTTTTTCCAGTAGTCATGTATGGATGTAAGAATTGGACTATAAAGGAAGCTGAGCGCTGAAGAACTGATACTTTTGAACTGTGGTGTTGGAGAAGACTCTTGAGAGTCCCTTGGACTGCAAGGAGATCCAACCAGTCAATCCTAAAGGAAAACAGTCCTGAATATTCACTGAAAGGACTGATGCTAAAGCTGAAACTCCAATACTTTGGTCACCTGATGTAAAGAATTGACTCATTGGAAAAGACCCTGATGCTGGAAAAGATTGAAGGTGGGAGGAAAAAGAGACGACAGAGGATGAGATGGTCGGGTGGCATCCCCAACTTGATGGACATGAGTTTGAGTAGGCTCCGGGTGTTGGTGATGGACAGGGAAGCCTGGCGTGCTGCAGTCCATGGGGTCACAAAGAGCCAGACACCACTGATCAACTGAACCAAACTGAACTGAATCCTAGTCTACCCTTCTTCCTCAGGCACATGTTGCCTAGGGGTAGGGGAGGAGGGAATGACTTGAAAGTGGCCTTTTAAGAAGAGCAATTAAGGGACTTTCCTGGAGATCCAGTGGTTAAGAATCCATCTTCCAATGTAGGGGACACAGTTTCGATCCCTGATCAGGGAACTAGATCCCACATACTACAACTAAGACCTGGCTCAGCCACATAAATGAATAAATAAAATATTTTTTTAATGTCACTTAAAGACATTTTAAGACAGAATACAGCCAGTCTTTGATTACCCAGCCTAATTAGCACCCCCACCTCTACCTCTATACTCATTATACAGCCCGTTCAATGTAAAATGTACATTTTAAAACATTAGGAGGCAGTCGGTCTTCTCTGATTCCCCAAGCTATGTAGCCCCTCCACCCCCATACTCATTATACATGTGCCTCCCCTCTGTAGCACTTCAAAGCTCAAATCGATGGTCTGTTTTATGTTTATCTCCCACCACCAGGTTAAGTCCCATGGTGTAGGGACTGTACCACCTCCTTTATATATCATTTCTGGTGATCAGCACATATTACGATCTCCATCCATATTTGTTCAATGAATGAACCAGTCACAAACTAGTCACAAACAGTGTTGTATGAGGTTTACAGGCTCAGGTTTCAGAGGCAGACTCACCGGGTATGAATCCCACCTCTACTTCTTCCCAGAGGAATGCTCTTAGTCCATGACTCAGTCTTCCCCTCTGTAAAACAGGAATAATAACATTACCTCCCTCCTCAGGGTGTCCAGCAAGTTAATGCACATGGAAAATGTACAGCTTGCCCAGAGCAGGGCAATAACACAATAACATTAGTCCTGGAAACACCAAAATAAGCATAGGAATGATTTTGCAGTGACAAAAACCATGTTGCTTTTACTAACTTTCAAGGCAACACTCTCTCACATCTCACAAGGTCATGGGCCCTGGTCTCCTTTCATTCCTGCGTTTTGTATTTCTGGTTGGTTTGGCCATGCTTCTCCCTGGAATGCAATTTCACACAGTTTGGGAAGAGATGATGTTCCTTGAAACTTCCGCCCCGTGGCCGTCCCGAGAGGGCTCAGAGATACAAAGACAGATTTGGCTCTGTTCAAAACCTGTTTTGAACATTCGTTGCACATACTTCAAAAACCCTGGTCCCTTGGACTTCTCACCCATTTACTCTTGGCAGAAAGCAGTTTCCTGCTTCTGCGACGTTAAGGCTTTCAAGCTTAGGGGGAAAAGCTTTTTGGACAACAAACAGCCCTTTAAAAAACAATATTTTGATGAGTTAAGTGTAAATGAATCAGAAACACATGGATTAAGCTTCTCTTGATGTACACATGGGTTTAATAATTATCGGAGGTGGGGGAGAAGGGAAATGGGGCTGGAAAAGCCGTGTCTTGGGTTTTATCAAATCTAAAATGTTTGAGAAGTAATTCAAGACATTCTGCACACCCCCAAATGTAGCCAGATTTTCCGATTCCACTTCCAAGGAGCCACACCGGATCTTTCTAGTAACGATCTGAGTGTTCCAAAGCACCGGGTTTTTGTGGCTCTGATTGGCCGGGCATGAAGCTATGATTTATGAGACCATGCAAAGATTTATATATTGCCATTATAAAAAATCCCTTTCAAACTGAACGGTACCCAAATGCAGCTTTATAAATATCTTTCCTGTTAGAAGCCTCCTTTCTGTTCACAAAACTCTCCTTCTTTGCTTTTTTTTCCCCCAGCCCCCCTTAAGCCACAGATTCCCCCATGAGGTCTCAGGCCAATGAAGAGAGAGGGAATTAATTTTACCATAGCTGAAACGTGTTTCGCTTTGGATTGAGTTTTAAATGACTTGGGTCCATATAAGCTGCGGGTCATAAGAAGGTTATAGCTAAAGGGCTCATAAGTTAGGTGAAGGGTGGAAGGGCTGGAATTTTATAAATGCTTATTGCTTTCATAAAAAGAAAAGCGAAGTTGTGTTCGTGACGAACACAGCCAAACACTCAATACATCAGGGCCCGCCGTTTCCTAGAGGAAATGTCCTTCGCTGGTTTGGCGGGCTTCTGTCATCCTCCATTTCAATGACGTCATTAGTGTTGGGTGAGTAACTTCTTCCACATGGCACCCTCCATGGGTCCTTCCCCCAAATAAATTTTGAGTTACTCATAGCTCAGAGGTACTCTGAATTGCATGGCTTATTGGGCAGCAGGAAGGTGGGTGAAAGGTCGTGGGGGGAAGGACTTTCTGATTTTCTAATTCAGTATCCCATAGGTCTTGTTTCCAATGATAGGTTCACAAGCCCCATCCCCATGGAGTACAGAAGTTATCAAGAAAAGAAATAACAGAGTCAAATCAGCATGGGCGTCAGAAGCAGCATGTGACTGGAAAATTGGCAGAGGTGGCTGATTTATCAAATACAATATATAGGGGCCATTGACCCAATAGTGCTGCATAGGAGAGCCGTTGCTAAAGTAACCTAAGCCATCTGTGTTACTCAGCCATGCCCCAGCAGTGCTGCATAACAAAATATCCCAAAATTCAGTAGATGGTAAGGACAATCAGGTATTCCTATGTTTTCAGATTAGTGAGTTGAACACAATCAGCAGAGATAATATAGACTTCAGCCTCCAGATTCTGACTATGGGCTCCAGGCTGTGGGGCCATATATGCTTGGTCATGTCCATCTCTTTGTGACCCCATGGACTGTAGGCTGCCAGGCACCCCTGTCCTTGGGATTCTCCAGGCAAGAATACTGAAGTGGGTTGCCATTTCCTTCTCCAGGGGATCTTCCCAACCCAGGGATCAAACCCACATCTCTTGCATCTCCTGCATTGGCAGGTGGATTCTTTACCACTGAGCCACGAGCCTATAAACTGAGCTCAAATCTCTTTCAAGTGTCTTTCATCTTCCTTGTACCAGTGGTCACTCATATCATGTGGCCTTCTCCACACGTCACTTTCCAGAGCTCAGATCTGCAATGTCTTCTCAGATATAGTATTCTTCAGATATTATTTTGTCTATAATCCATGGTTTTCCTCTCCCACAAGAGAGAGTAATCTGATCTCCCCTGTACCCCTCAGATGGTTGTCACCTGAAGTCAAAACGAGGAAACAGTTGGGAAAGCATGTATACTTCATGAAGGCAGATTTTGATTCTTTATTTATGCTGTATCTGCAATCCCTAGAACAGAACCTAACACGTAGTAGATGCTAATACATATTTGTATAATAATAAGAATTTGAAACCCAAGCCATGTCTTCTAGAATGCCACTGGAGTGGATGGATAGCCCCATCTACCCAATAATGGGGTGGATTGTACAAACTGAAACTTCTTTGAGGTTATAGTCATTAGATCTGCCTTATTAATAGACTATGCATTCAGGATTGGTCGTTTCATAAACTGAGTCATGACAGTGATGGTGAGTGCCAGTAACAGAATCATATCTTCCTCTAGAAAGAATAGAAACCCAACTCTAGCTCCACCAAAAAGGGGTGGGGAAGATTGGGATTGACATATATACACTATTGATACTAGATATAAAATAGATAACTGATGAGAACCTACTGCATTGCACAAGAAACTCGACTCAGTGCTCTGTGGTGACCTAAATAGGAAGGAAATCCAAAAACGAGGTGACATATGTTTGTATACATACAGCTGATTCACTTTGCTGTACAGTAGGGACTAACACAATATTGCAAAGCAACTGACTCCAATAAATGTTTTTAAATAAATGATTTTTTTTTAATGAGATGAGGGATGTATTGTTCCACCTAACCAAAAATTCCACGTCAGGTCAGGCAAATTAAAACAAGGACCCAGGAATTAAAACAAGCACTCAGCTGCTCTCCATCTTTCCATTCTGTCTTGGAAAGTGACAACTTAAGATAGTGTTATCTCACTGCTGGACTTCTGAGCAAGACCCTGTGATGCTCAAAGAGCATGATTGCCAATGGCTCATTCTGAGGAAGTAAGAGGGTCTCCACTGGGCATCCCTGCAGAAGGGGAAGGAACCCTAATTGTCAGAAACCCAATCAGATGACTTCCCGCACTTCACATGCTCTGATTGGTTAGATATTCAACCCTGAGCCAATGACTGCAGTATGGACAGAGATCTGCTCATTGCTTGCACAAGTTGGACCTGGGAGCTGGGCATCAGGGCCATCCCACCTGTGCTCAGTCACATAGTCATATCCGACTCTTTGCAACCCCATGGACTGTAGCCCACCAAGCTCCTCTGTCCACAGGATTTCCCAGGCAAGAATACTGGAGTGGGTTGCCATTTCCCTTTCCAGGGGATCTACCTGACCCAGGGATTGAACTTGTGCCTCCTGCATCTCGTGTACTACAGGCAGATTGTTTACCGTTTGAGCCATCAGAGAAGCCCTCCCACCAAAACCTTGTGGCTGAGAGGGATAAATGCTGCAGAGAGAAACTCTAGGTAGTGCTAGTGGGGAAAGAGTGGACTCAATCCTGGCATATCCCCTAGATGTCACCACTTCACAGCCAGGTTACCTTTTCATGATTTCAAAAGCTCTTTCCCACACATGTTCCCTAAGGAACCCTACAAAGGCTCTGTAAGGGACATAATAAAGTTTTTTGGCTCTGGCATTTCCCACAATGCTCCCCAAGAGGGCATCCATCTCTTCCCAACTCTGCATTTGTCAACATAACATTGGGCATCAGTACTAGCCATGGTGGGATATTTACCTGGAAATGGGTAAAAGCTACAAATCATGACCTTTTTTATTTTTTCATACCCACCAAGAGGGTCAGAGAAGGATCTGTTTAGCGTCCCCAATCAATCCTCCACTCTACCTCCACAACAGGCTTCAGAAGACACATATCTGATTAGGCATTCCATATCAATCCTTAGCTGATTTGCCTTCAAATAATCTTTCCAGATTCATTTCCTTATTTATCCTTTGAGCTCTGGCCATAACAAGTCATTCCCTGTTCCTTAAAATACCAGATGCTCTCTCAGCTCTATGATTTTGCACGTTGCTCCCTCTGTCAGAACACCTTTGTCACCATTCTTCACCTGGCAGACTGCTACTCCTCCATCAAGACGCAACTCAGATACTCTTATACTTCGCAAGCTCCGAGCAGAGCTGGTCAATTGTTCTCTGGAGTCCCATTTCGCCTCTACTCCAAGACTTGTCATTGCAAACTTAATTACTCATTGACACATTTGTCACCCTCCTAAAAGACTGCCTATTTTGGTTCACTGTTGTCTACCAAAGTCTTGCACAGAGCGTCACATACAGTAGATTGTTCAAAAATAATTCTCAAATTAACAATAGATAAAACACATATGTATTTATCAGTCATTATGTGTCAGACTCTAGATTTTTGACAGTGATCAAACATGGTCCCTGACCTCAAAAAGCTCAGATGAGGCAAATAAGCAAATAAGATAGAGACCTAGCCTAATCATCATGACATCCCTCCCACCTAGCCTCTATTATGTGCTGAACATCTGTTTGTGGTAAGAATGACAAGTCAAACTCTTTTTTTTGGCTGATTGAAGCCAGTGGGAGAGCATTCTTGACTCAGCTGTCATTTGTAATACACCAGCGTCACCCAACACTATTAAGCATCCTTGCAATATAAATACAAAACAGGTTACAGAGACACAGACCTTGATGTCTGGGAGCCAGCATGAAACGAATGACATCAACCCTCAGCAAATAGGAAAGAACAAACAAGAAGAGAAAGAGCTGCATGCTTCTCGGGGAGAACAGAATGGGTGGCACCGACTCAGGATGGGATCAGAGAACAGGGACACAGAGTACCCGGAACTCAGGCCAGCTGCCCTATTTGGGTGGGAGAAACAGCATGAGTCACCACCTCAGTCACACTCGAAACTCTAAGGAGTGTCTTGAGTAAGAGGTGTGTAAGGCACGGAGATGATAATTAGCCACAGCCAACATTTTTTTTTTGGAGCGCTGTTGTATGCACCAGGCATTATTCTGAGCATTCTCTCTACCAGGTCACTGAATACCCACAGTAAGCCTGATGTGAATATTCACTTGATACAGATTAAAAAGTTGAGCCTCAGAAATGTTAAGTCACATGCCTAAGATTGCCCAGCCAGTAAACTAGAGGGCTGGGTTACCAACTCAGATTCTGTTACTGAACCCAATTTTTCGCCATAGCTTCACGTGAACTAATTCAGAGAAGTTAGCCAAGAATACAAGACAAGAGTTGACCCTCTTTTTCCAAGAGTGATCAAGTCTGGGCCAAGTGTGTGTAAAAGTTTGTGAATCAGTCAACCTTCAATTTATTCTTGACTCTGAAGACTCTCTGCTTGGCCTTTCACATGCTCCTGTTTCTCTTCTTCACTGATGTTTTTTTCTCCTTTATTTCTGGGCTATTAAGAGGGTAGATAACAAGAAAATATTCTAAGATCCTAAAGGGAGAAAAATCTAAAATGTAAATCCATAGCCTGAACAGATGGCCGGGGTAAGCTATCTTGTCTTCCTCTTTGCTCAGAGCCCCTCCATCTGAGTTGCTGAGAGGGTTATTTACAAAGGTTTAGCAGATCAGGGAGAATCTATGAGGGACAATGTAGTACCCAGGGGCTGACCACCGCTGGGAGCCATTACTACCCTGGTTCTCAAGAGGCAAGGGGGAAAATGGTTACTAGAACCTGAAAGAAAACTGTAGATGAGGCAGCCTTGATTAAGAACAGAGCGTTGGTGGAGGGCCATGATCAACCTGGCAGGGGAAGCCTGGATTATAAACACTCTGAGCTCCACCTCTCTAAAACCAACCCCACATCTCATGCTGGTTAATCCCAACAGCTGAATTCAGTCCAGAATGCAGATAACCCCACTGATACAGTCCAATTGGGACAGCTTCCCAGGAAGAAAATGTGGATCTGGAAGGACTAATGGAAAAAAACAAACAAACAACAAAAAAGGCACACCCAGTTTATGAAGTCAGTCTTCTAGAGGTGGAGCTTGAAACTCACTTCCCCAGCTTCCCTTGCAGCTAGAACCTGATCATGTGGCCCAGCCTTTCAATCAGATGTGTTCAGGTGTGACTTCCATGGGGCTGAAAGGGGATGGCCTGGAATGCATTCTGACATTGTGGCCTCCAGAGCAACCAGTGACAGCTGTCTTTGTGGTGGTGTTTTCAGTAGTGTTAGTGGGACATGTTCCCAGGTCTGGTGTAGCAACCCAGGAGTACAATCCAAGTGGTATAGGCTTTAAGCTTTATTTTCTGTCCTGGAAATTCAGTGAACTTTCCTATATCCTCAACACAATCCTTTTCTGCCTAAACTCGCTAAAGTGGATGCTGTTGCTGGCAACCATGAGCTCTGACTGATGCACTTCAATTCTCCAGAATGTTCTCTGGCTCCCTCTTGCCCTTAAAGTGCTAAACCCCTTCACAGGATTCTCCAGAACTCAGATCAAATCCAGCTTGTGTTACAAGCCCGAATAAAATCCTCTCCACAATCCCACCTTCCCCCCAAGTGCCTTGCTCCCCAGTCACGAAGCCCCCAAGCTCTTTATCACCTCGGTGCCTCCATAAAGGGTCACTCTCTGCCTGCCTACATCACCATTTTCCCTCCTCCTTATCTAAAACATCCAGTCTTTGAGAAGTCAGCACAGCCACCTCCTCCGTGAAGCCTTCCCATCCAGCCTCTAGGGGGATTTTGTGATCCTTTCTCTGTGCGCCTTCAGGGCCAGACCGACATGTCTCCTGACGTTCTTGTTAAACTTTCACGTGTCAACCTGCTCCCAGTGAGGATGGGGAAAGGGTCTGTGTCTTAGAGTCTGTCATACTTTCCCAGGGCTGTCAAAACACATCACCACAAACCGGGTGACTTAATAGAAATCAGATATTCTTTCATGGTCCTAGAGGCCAGAAGGCAGAAGTCAAGGTGTCTACAGGGTCGGCTCCTTTCAGAGGCTCAGTAAATGCTTGGACAGGGTGACTGAGGGAATGGAGTACATGGAAATTTTCCTTGTGGATCAAAACTCAGTGTCTCCTACCAACATTCGCTTTCTTTCATCCATGCCCTTGTCCCACTTCTCCACCAGGGACCAGTCAAGTGTATAGAGCATCTGTCAGGAGAGAAGGCAGCTGCACATCTATCTCTCCTGCCCCCACCTCCAACACCCTCCCCCACCAACTCTTTTTTTTTATATTGCTTTTGTTGTTCAGTAGCTCAGTCATGTCCAGCTCTTTGTGACTCCATGGGCTGCAGCAGGCCAGGCTTCCCTGTCCTTCACCATCTCCCGGAGCTTGCTCAAACTCATGTCCATTGAGTCGGTGATGCCATCCAACCATCTCATCCTCTGTCGTCCCCTTCTCCTCCTACACTCAATCTTGCTCAACATCAGGGTGTTCTCCAATGAATCGGTTCTTCACATCAGGTGGCCAAAGTACAGGAGCTTCAGCATCAGTCCTTCCAATGAATATTCAGGGTTGATTTCCTTTAGGCTTGACTGGTTTGATCTCCTTGCTGTCCAAGGGACTCTCAAGAGTTAACTTCATTTTTTTATTTGTTTTTGACAGCACTGGGTCCTCGTTGCTGTGCATGGGCAGCGAGTAGGGGCTACTCTCTAGTTGCAGGGCATGGACTTCCTACTGCCGTGGCTTCTCTTGCTGCGGGGCACAGGCTCTAGGGTGTGACGGCTTCTGCAGCTGAGGCTCCCAGGCTCTAGGGTGCAGTCTCAGTAGTTGTGGTTCTCTGGCTTAGTCACCCCTTGGCATGTGGGATCTTCCTGGACCAGGGATCGAACTAGTGTCCCCTGCACTGGCAGACAGGTTCTTAACCACTGAACCACCAGGGAGGTCCCCCTTCACCAACTCTTAAAGTCAAATGTTTTTATCATTGATGAATCCAGCCAGGCAAACAGGGTTGGCAGAAATTTGCCTTTCATTCCTAGACTATCTAATCTCCATGTTTCCCAGCTTTACTGAGGCATAATTGACACATAAAAATTGTATATATTTAAGGTGTAAAATATGATGTTTAGATACACATATATGTTATATCACATAATCACCATAGATACATATATATGTTATGAAATAATCACAATTAAGATATCCATCACTTTACTCACCTAGTTACTATTTTCTTTCACTTTTGTGTTGTGTGATGAGCACACTCAAGATCTACAGATTTATTCTCTTAGCAAATTTCAAGTATACAGTACCTTCCTGTCAATTCTAATCATCAGGTGGTACGTTAGGTCTTCAGAAGATATTCATCTTGCATAACTGAAATTTTGGAGTGGGAGAAAGTATTTGAAAACCATCTATCTGATAAGGGGTTAGTATCCAAAATAAATAAGAAATTCAAACAACCCCAAAACAAACACACACACAAAAATCATCATCATTATCTGATTAAAGAAACAGGCAAAGAAATGGAATACACATTTCCCCAAACAAGATGTGCAAATGGCCAAGTATATGGTAAGGTGCTCAACATCACTTACCATCAGGAAAATGCAAATCAAACCACAAGACATCATCTTACATTTGTTAGGATGGCTACTATCCAAAAGACAGGAGATAAGTGTTGGTAAGGGTGTGGAGAAAGGGAACCTTTGTGCACCGTTGGTGGGATTGTGAAGTGGTATAACCATTATGGAGAATAATACGGCAGTTCCTCTGATTTCTTTTGCACTTCCGGGCAAGCGATTGCCTTGTTGTAAATAGAACGTTCTCATAAGAGGTAATCTCAGCACTTCCCTTCCCCACTCTTCTGTTCCAGCCTAAAATGCCACCATAGTGGTTTCCATCTGGGAGAGAAAGTAAGAAAGAAGGAGGCAGCTGGGGATATGAAGGAAGTTAAGGTGTGGAGGCAGGAACAGCTCAGACACGCATCTAGTGAATGACTGGACCAGGGTGTAAGGTGGAGACCAGAGAAAGGATGAATCTAAATGCAAAGCCAAGTTTCTTCTCTCTCGCTCAAAAATTAATAATCTATGCTTGATGCAGACAGCTTCATACCAAAAAGAGAAGCCAAAAGCAAGCCAGAGGTCCCAGGTCTCTGGTAAAGGAAGCTTACTACCACTCTGAGTTTTCTAAGGAACAATGCATGGGCTTTGGAATTAGTCCCATCTGGTGGTGATTCTCTGCTCCAGCACTTGGCAGAGATGTTGTAGTGGGTTAAATATCAGTGCCTCCAAATCTATGTCTACTTGGAACCCCAGAATGTAATTTTGTTTGCAATAAGGATCATTGTAGAGGTAATTAAGGTAAGGATCTCGAGATAAAACCATCCTGAATCTGGGTGAACCATATATCCAATGAACGGTGTCCTTATACAGGAAATAAAACAGAAGAAACACAGAGAAACCCAGAGGAGAAGGCCAGTTGAAGACAGAGGTGGAAACGGGTATGATGAGTCTTCAACCCAGAGAATGCCAGGCATTGATAGAAACCAAAGAGACAAGGAAGGATCTTCCCCACAGCCTACAGAGGGAACTGTGACTCTGCTGATACCTCGACTTTGAACTTTTCACCTTCACAATTTAGAGAATCAATTTCTGTTGTGTTAAGCCACCAAGTCTAGTGACCCAAAAATACAATAACAGATGTGATGCCAGGCAAGCCATTTTATTTCTCCTCTCTAAGCCTCTGTTTTCTCATCTTTAAAATAGGTACAATAGGGAACTTCTCTCACAGTCTAGTAATTAAAGACTTGGCCTTCCAATGCAGGGGGTGCAGGTTTAATCTCTGCTTGTGAAACTAAGATCCCACATGCCTCCTGGCCAAAAAACCAAAACATAAAACAGAAGCAGTCTTGTAACAAATTCAGTAAAGACTTTAAAAATGGTCCACGTCAAAAAAAAAAAAAATTCATTTCAATGTATGACAAAAACTACTGTAATGATGTAAAGTAATTAGCCTCCAACTAATAAAAATAAATGGAAAAAAAAAAAAGGAAACCAACAATAGTGTTTAAAAAAATAAAATGGGTACAATAGTAACATGAGGCTGTCCTCAGGGCCGTGGTCATAATTCTTAGAAGCGTATCAACTCCAGAGGGGAAACCCATGAACAGACTATCCCCACACCTTGAGACAATTGTCTAGCACAAATAAAGAGAAGAAGAGGGAGCAAAGTATCATTTTTGTGGATCAGCTCCAGACATCAGAAGGGTGAGCTAGAAAGGTCAGGATAAAAGCAGAGAAGACCTCAGATGATGGGGGAGAAAAGGGACCTCAGAGATAGGCAGGAGAAATGCAGAGATAAATCCCTCCCTCCCAAAAAAATGATCATGCTCCTTCTGATGCTTCTAAGAGGGCCTAAGACACTGTACCACATCTCTCTGAGCCTGTTTTTCCATAAAATGGGAATAATAATAGAATCACTCTTGCAATATTTTTCTAAGGATAAAATGACACTTGGTATAGCAAGTCTTTAAGACAATGTCTGGTATTCATTCATTCATTCATTCCACGCATAACTGTTGGATTCAGGTTTGGGCCAGGCACCAGGCAAGTAAGAAGCACCCCATAAATTCTATCTGTTGTTGTTATTGTTATTGGGGGAGCTGGAAACATCTGTGTTGGTCAAGGGCTTCCCTGACTGTGGAAGAAGGATGCAAAGGGACTATCCATTTTCCTCTCCCTCAATCCTAATCAGCCTCCAAATGTTCTCCTTGGCACCTTGCTGAGAGGTACCCATCCATCAGCAAAGATTTTTCAGGACCACAGAGGACTGGGGGTAAAATCGTCCCACCCCTGCACATGGACATCTGCCCTGAGGACACAGCCCTCACCTCCCAGAAATGCAACAGGAGTGATGGAACAGCCATAAATCTCACGCATGACTTCAAGTCAATCAATCATGCTGCTCAGCTGAGAAACAGAATGCAAGTTCCTTTGTGCCCTCAGACCCATGAAGAAAGATCACTTCATTTGTTCAATCATTCATTCCTTCTTTCAATAAATAGTTATTGAGCATCTCTCTGTGTTGGGAACTGTTCCAGATTCTGAGATGATAAAGGGGAAAAAATAAACAATGTCCCTCCCATCATGGAATTACCAGCTCTGTACTATACAGATAAGTATGTTATTTCAAACCATAGACAAGTACACCAAGGAGAAGTTACCCATTGTGATGAGAACATTTATAGAGGGACCTAACCATGGGGTCAGGAGAGGGGACTGATGAAGGCCAAGAACTGAAGAATAATATGTAGGAGTCAAGCAGGCCAGGAGGGAAGTAGGAAAGTGTTCCAGGCGGTTGGGATAGCTGGTGCAAAGGCCCTGTGGTTACAGAGGATTGCTGGAGGATAGAGGAGGAGGAGGGCTGTGGAGAGGAATGAGATAGGGCTGGAAGGAGGCAGCAGGCTTGTGAAGTTAATGCTATATCTCAGCTCCATTTCACAGGTAAGAACCCAGATCCAGGAGGTTTAGTCACTTGCCCAGCCAGTAAAGGATGTCCTTGACCTGCCTTAACTTAGGACTTCTGGTTTTTTCTTTGCTTGCTTCCATAAGCAAAAGAAAGATAAAGAGAAATCTCGGAAAGGAGACTGGAATAAGGTGGGGGTAAGGGATGGACATGCATGGCTTAAGCACAGCTCTCCACCTCCATCCTACACAAGCTGATGGGCCAGAATATTATTATCACTTTGCCTTTACACAGCACTTTTGCTTTTCTTTTTTGTTTATTTTGTTTTAGGGTGTTTGGGTTTTTTTTTTTGTGTGTGTGTGGTGGGTGGGAAGGGTTTACTGCTCCGCCCAGCTTATAAGATCTTAGGTCCCCTACCAGGGATCAAACAGAGCCTTAACCCTCTGGAGCACCAGGGAAGTGCCACACTTATGCTTTTCTATCTATGATTTCCTTCAATTGTCAAGGTAAGAATTATTATACCATTTTCCTGGAAGGGAAACTGAAGCAATGAAAAGTGAAATGTCTTGCTCTGAAGCAGAGGGCTCCTGGTGACAAAGCCAGGACTGAACTCCACTTTTCTGACTCCTAATCCAGCGACCTCCAACTAAGTTGGACCTCCAACCTCCAACTTAGACACCATCCTGTGCTAAGACTATTCTCACAAACACGTGGGTGACCCTGGAAGAGAACATATTCATTCGGAGCCTAATTAACTCTAATCTGATTCCCACTCTCACTTTTCAAGGGGCAAAGTTAAAAAATAAATAAATAATTGGCAGGAATTTCATTTTCAAGTACCTCTCTGTGGATCACGATGCATATTTTCATCCTTATTCCCATACTTTTTACACCTGTAATGTTAGACAAGGTTAGCCTTACGTCACTGAGCCTCCTTTTGTAAAAAGACCACTCGCCTGAGAATCACACGAAAGACACAAGGGGAGACCTGGACGTAACCTCTGTTGAGCAGACTATGGTCTGCTGAGTTAGACTTTACTGTTGCTCTAAGGATGATCAGAGCCATGAATGAGCTTTCCTGAGGAATGACCCTCATAAAGAGTCAAGGGAAAAGACTTCGTTGGTAGTCCAGTGGTTAAGAATCTGCCTTGCAATGCAAGGGCCATGTGTTTGATCCCCAGTCCAGGAACTAAGATCCCACATGCTGATGGGATCTGTGGAGAGATCAGCTAAGCCCACTTGCCTCAACTAGTGAGCCTGCGAGTTCTGGAACCCACACACCACAACTAGAGAGTGTGCGAGCCAAAACGAAAGATCTCATGTGCTGCAAGCAACTAAGACCCGACACAGACAAATAAATAAACAATTAAAAACAAATAGTCAAGTCACAAGGCAAGGCATCGGGCCATTTTGGAAAGACCCTTAGCAAACAAGCTTTGGAAAAACAACCACAGAAAATCAATTATCTGCTTTGGAAAAACAATCACAGAAATTCAATTATCTGAGGAACCATTGGTTAATCACAGGGAAGATGTATATGAACTTAAATCATCTGGGAGTAGTCTGCTCAAACGGCTTCTAAGTAAGCAGACAGACAGATGTCTGCTGAGATAGTCTATGTGGCCACCTCTGCCCTGTGATCATACTTTAAGGATGCTATGTTCCCATTAGACACCTCAGCTTTCCTGGCTATGAAAAGAAAAATGGACTTAACAACTCCCTTTTACTGAGCACTTATTCTTCCCAGATACCATGTGAGCGGTTACATGTTGCACTGGAAAAAATGTTCATTTGAGATCCAAACCATCTTGCAGAAAAACTCAAACAAACTTTTTGGTCAATCCAACACATAAACATACATTACATCTCACTTAAGCATCATGTCAATCCTCTGTAGCATATATTCCTATTACCCCCCATTTTACAGATAAGAACACTGAGGTTGGTTAAGCCATTTGCCCAAGTGGCAGAGGCAAGTTTGGAACCTCGGGCTGTTTGATCCTACCTTCTTAGAACATTTTGCTCAATAGCTCCATGGATTGACATCCAAGCCCTTTCTAGATCTCAAAATTTCTGAGTTCTCAGGTGTAACCCCACCCTTATCCTTGCTTCCTGGAAATCCTCTCATACACATTATTCTTTCATAGGTCAGTCTTGGCAGCCCCAGGCAGGATCAGGGGACAGGCAGGTCAGGAAAGTTGAGTTACTTGGCTATAAATTCTCTGTCTCTGACACACCCCTTAACTGCTTATCTTTGGAAAACGTGACCTGGGATAAGGCTGGGGGATGGCAACCCAAGTCATAAAGCAGATGGCCAGGGGAAACGGGGTGTCTGGGCGATGCTCCTGACATTCTAGCCAGGTGATAGCCGCAGAGCAGCCCACTCTCCCCTCCCCCTGCCAAATGACCTGACCCAGAGAGATGCCACAGGGACGTCACCAGAGATCTTCTCTCATCTGTCCCCATTCTTGCCAGATTCCCTCTGAGCCCTTACCCCGTGTCTGTCCTTCACCCTCTGATGTGTTTCAGATGTGTGAATATGATATGAAAGCTCCGATTTCAAAGCCTCTGTGGACTGAGGCTCCAGCCTTTTGGGCCCCAGGCTCTTCATTAAGATCCTTTCCCATGGATAGATGGACGGATGGATGGATGGAGCTATCACACATCATGGCACTGGGGCCATCTTCCCAAAGGTCTCCATCATTCTGACAGAAAGGGCACCAGAAACTCCTCTCTTCAGAGTGAGGCCAGTGGAAGAAAGCTGGGGAAAAGATTAACCTCCAGCTAAACCCAGGAATGGGGCTTCCCTGGTGACTCAGTAGGAAAGAATCCACCTGCCAATGCAGGAGATGCAGGTTCGATCCCTGAGTCAGGAAAATCCCCTGAAGAAGGAAGTGGCAACCCATGCCAGTATTGTTGCTTGAAAAATCCCATGGACAGAGGAGCCTGGCAGGCTACAGTCCATCAGGTCACAAAAGAGTCGGACACGACTTGGCGATTAAACAACAGCAACAACCAAGGGATGAGCAACCAGAAAGCCCAAATGACCACACACTGGGGTGAGATGTGGGGAAGAGTGCCCAGGGAACCTATAATCACTGGAGACCACTTTCCAACAGCAGTATCTTGGGCAGGACTCCTCAGCCTCAGTTGTGCACCATCAACACGTGGAAAGAGCTTCTTAAATATCGTTGCTTGGATCAACCCTGGTGATTCTGGTTCAACTGGCCAAAAGTTGGACTTGGATGTCAGCAGTGGGTGCTCTCTTTGGCAGCACATATACTAAAATTGGATGTTAGCAGTTGTAATTGTGTTTTTTCTCTAAGTTCCTTAGGTGGCTGTGTTAATTCTCTATTGCTGTTTAACAAATTATCACAAATGTAGGGACTCAAGAAGTACACATGCATTGTCTCTTGGTTTCTCTGGGTCAGGAAACTGAGCATGACTCTGTTGGAGCCTCTGCTTCAGTATCTCTCAGGAGGCAACCAGGACTTTGGCCTCATCTGAAGTCTCAACTGCGGAAGGATCCATTCTCAAGCTGCTGTGCCATTGGCAGGATCCAATTTCTGGCAGGTTGTAGGACTGATAATCTCAATTCCTTCCTGGCAAGTGGAATACAGTCAAACCTGTATTTCTCATGCTTTAAAAAAGCATATAAATCTCCCAGGGACCTTGCTAAAATATAGATACTAGCTGATGCCTGGAACTCTGCATTTCTTTCAAAGTCCCACATGATAGGCATGCCGCTGGTCCTCAGATATTTAGAAGGAGCAGCAAGGATTCAGGGAATGTCATAGGCCCAAGCAGATGTTAAGGTCAAATTCCTACCTCATCTTTAACATTATTAGAGTTAAGGTGCCATACCCAGATATTGTAAAGCATAAAGCTAAATCCAGTAGCACATGGGATTAACCAGAATCTCATATTCAGTAATGCATCATTGAACACTTCTCCTATTTCCAGTCAACTGAGGGAGTCCCCAGAATCTAATGATTTGGCTTTTGAGATTTCACTTTATAAATTCAAAGAGTTAATACATGTAAATACATACACATAATGTATTACACAGTGGAACTCCACTGATGTTACAGAAACATAATTTTCACTCTCAACCACCTAGAAGTGAAAAAAGACAAAACTTGGAAATAAAGAGAACAACCATTGAGTTCCCACTATAGATTCCTTCAACTAAAAACATCCAGTGTATGTGTGCATGCTAAGTCGCTTCAGTCGTGCACAATGTGATGGACTGAGCCCCTCAGGCTCCGCTGTCCGTGGGATTCTCCAGGCAAGAATACTCAAGTGGTTGACGTGCCCTCCTCCAGGGGATCTTCCCAACCCAGGGACTGAATCTGAGTCTCTTAAATCTCCTGCATTGGCAGGAAGGTTGTTTACCACTAGTGCCACCTGGGAAGCCCTAAAAAAAGTCCAGTGCCCTACAATTTTTAAAAAAACTAAACTTTTTCTTTTATTAAAAAAAAAAGAAAAAGAAGGAGACTTCCCTGGTGGTCCAGTGGTTGAGACTCCAACCTCCAATGCGGGGGTTATAGGTTCAATTCCTGGTTGAGGAAGTAAGATCTCACATGCCATGAAGTATGGGCAAAAAAAAAATTTTTTAATTTAAAAAAATAAATAGATAAAAACATCCAGTGCCCTATTTCCTTGATTCTGAAAAAAAATTCTGAAATCCAAATATGCATTAAAACTGATGTGTACAGCTGATACAGTAATGTTTTTGTTTCCCTAAAACATGGCTAAAAACTTGATTATATTGTGATTGCAATCATCTCTGAAGTCTCCTCACCTCTACATTTGCACCCTTCCATCCATCCACTCAGTGCTTTCTTGGTGGCTCAGTGGTAGAGAATCTGCCTGCAATGCAGGGGACCCGGTTCGATCCTGGGTTGGGAAGAGCTCCTGGAGGAGGGCATGGCAACCCACTCCAGTATTCTTACCTGGAGAATCCCATGGACAGAGGAGCCTGGAGGGCTACAGTCCATAGGGTTGCACAGAGTCAGACATGACTGAAGTAACTTAGCAGCAGCAGCAGCCGCCCATCCACTCAGCAAAGTCAGCAGAGTCAGCCTCATTCTGTATAAGGATGAGGTAAGTCGGATCAGGTCCCTCCTCTATGCACACCCCTGCCATAGTCCAGTCTCACTTGGAGTAGAATGCAGAGTCCTTACTGCTGTCTACCTATGTGATCAGGTCCCTCCACCTCTGATTGTATCTTCCTCCCCGCTTCCCATCACTCACTCTGCTCCAGCCTTACTGATCTCCTGGCTGTTCTCTGAATATGCCGAGCACAGCCCACCCCAGGGCCTTTGCACTTTTTGCACTTGCAAATCCTTCCTGGAACACCCTAGTCTAATATTTGCATGTCTCACTTTCCTCACTTCCTCCACATCTCCACCCAAAGGGCACCTTATCAGAGATGTCTTCTAGGACTACCCTACTTATGAAACCCCAGTATCCTACCTTAATTGACTTTATAGTATTGGGTTGGTCAGAAAGTTTCTTCAGGTTTTTCCACGAGATGTTACAGAGAAAGCCAAACGAACTTTTTGGAAAATCAGATACTATCCTTTGTTTCTCATCTGACTCCCCAAAGCAGAAGGTACATTCCCTGAGATGAGGGCCTTTGCCTTGTTTACTGCTGTGTCCTCTCCATCAAAATACTGCCTGGATGATAGTTGGAAGTCAAATACTTTTTGAAGAAATGATATGATAAATATGATCTTTAAAAAAAAAAAACTTCTCCATAACATAGTTAAGCAAAAATTGCTAACAGTGACAGATTTTATTTTCTGGGCTCCAAAATCACTGCAGATGGTGACTGCAGCCACGAAATTAAAAAACACTTGCTCCTCAGAAAAGCTATGACAAACCTAAACAGTATATTAAAAAGCAGACATCACTTTGCCAACAAAGGTCTGTCTAGTCAAAGTATGGTTTTTCCAGTAGTCATGTATGGATGAGAGAGCTGGACCATAAAGAAGGCTAAGCACCAAAGAATTGATGCTTTCAAACTGTGGTGCTGGAGAAGACTCTTGAGACTCCCTTGGACAGTAAGGAGGTCAAACCAGTCAATCCTACGGGAAATCAACCCTGAATATTCATTGGAAGGAATGATGATGAAGCTGAAGCTCCAATACTTTGGCCACCCAATGGAAAGTGCCGACTCATTGGAAAAGACCCTGATACTGGGAAAGATTGAGGGCAGGAGGAGAAGGGGTTGACAGAGGATGAGATGGTTGGATGGCATCACTGACTCAATGGACATGAGTTTGAGCAAACCCCAGGAGATGGTGAAGGACAGGGAAGCCTGGTGTGCTGCAGTTCATGGGGTCACAAAGAGTCAGACATGACTGAGCGACTAAACAACAAACGAATAAAAGCTATTTATGACTACAAAGAGGAGGAATAGTATCATTTCAACATGCAATCAAGTGAAAAATAATAGAGATTTTATATGTTATATCATTCGTGAGTCATATGCATTGCACTTACAGCCCACCTCAGCTCAGACCCACACTTTATGTGCTTGATGGCCACGTATGGCTGGTGGATGCTGTATTGGACAACACAGGTTGTCCTGGATGCAAATTCTCCTGCACGACTGTCATCTGAGATCAAGATAATTCTCAGCCCAGCAATCCCTTCCCTCTCCCCGTGGAAAGCTCCCATGTGTCCAGCTCCCTATAGCTTTGTAGAACCACAGAGGAGCCTCTCCTGGCATTCCACCCGGGACAGGACAAGCTGAGCCCAGCCCAAGTGTGCAGGAGGAGACAATGAGAGCGTGGGTACCATGAGGTCAGCCCCCTCTGCCAGCGCTGCTTCCAGGAAGCCTGCCCTGCGCTGCATTCTGTGCCCTCCCTTATGTCTGTCTTCTCCCTCTAGGTCAACATCAAGTGAGGAACACAAACCAACAAAGAAGGCATTGAGTATAAATATATAAGTGCTTATAGCGGAGTGGTGGGGACTGTGGCTAACTAGAGCCACATGCCTCGTCTGAAAGGGCTGCCTCTGCTCACTTTCTACCAATCTTGCTGGCAATCAGGACATGAGCCCAGAGTGGCTAGATTGCCCATCTTTTTAGGCTGAGAGGTTAAGATTATTAAATGTGATCTGATATTTAGTGTTGGATCAACAGATTTTTTTTAAGCAGACTTTATTTTTTATAACAGTTTTTAAAATAATTTTTAAAAATTTCATATTTATGTATTGGCTGTGCTGGGTCTTCGTGGCTGCACGGGCTTTTCTCTAATTGTGGTGCATGGGTTTGTCATTGTGCTGGCATTTCCTTGCGCTGGTGTCTCTTGTTGCTGAGCACAGGCTCTAGGGCATGCAGGCTCCAGCAGTAGTTGTGGCACACGGGCTTAGTTGTCCTGCTGCATTTGGGAACTTTCTGGACTAGGGACCAAACCCGCGTCTTCTGCATTGGCAGGCAGATTCTTTACCACTGAGCCACCAGGGAAGCCCTTTCAGAACAGTTTTAACAACTTGTTGACCAGACACATATTAATACATGTTTTGTTACTGAATGTTATTGACCAGAAACGTTTTGATATTCACTTACTTAACAAATCACCGGCCACAGGTGTTAGTTTATGCAGAAATCCCCTGGTCAATAATGTGTTACATTCACAGCAAAAGTAAGCAGAAGGTACAGAGACTTCCTATAAACCACCCCCCAACTCCCTCACATACACAGCCTCACCCATTCCCAACATCCCCACCAGAGGGGGACATTTGTTACAATCCATGAAATACACTGCCTCACCATCATCACCCAAGTCCATAGTTGACACTCTGTGGGTTTGGATAAATGTATAATGACAGGTATCCACTATGATAGGATCACACAGAGTAGTTTTGCTGCCCTAAAAATCCTCTGTGCTCCACCTACTCATCCCTGGTCAAAAGACTTAACACACCAAATTCAATTATGTCATCTCTAAAATCTGCCAACTGTGCCCTTGACTGTTGCTGGACCTCTTTTGAGTCATTCATGTACCAAATATTTATGGAGCGTCTACTCTGAGATTGGTCTGTATGCAGGTGATCTGGGTAACATCTCAGCTCCTGCCTTCCAGCAGCTTACATGTTGTCAGAAGAGCCAGGCTAGAAAAACCACAATGACAATTGTGAGACAATCTTGGGATCCTGATGACGGGCTGTACAAGACTTGGGGGTCAGGAAGGCTGCCTGGAGGAAGTGACATCCAAGGTTAGAACTGAGGATACGTGGAACGAACGGGATTGCAGGGGGAGGAAACAGATGTGAAAAGTCCTGGAGCAGAAGAGGAGAGGGGTTAAGTAAGCGTAGGGCTGAACGAGACAGAGAAATTAATGGGACAGTCCTGCTGGTCCAGTGCTGAAGAATCTGCCTGCCAATGCAGGGGACATGGGTTCGATTCCTGGTCCAGGAGATTCTACATGCCACACGGGGCAACTAAGCCCGTGGGCCACACATACTGAGCCCACACGCTACAGCTCATGCTCTGCAACAAGAGAAGCCACTGCAATGAGAAGCCTGCACACCGTAACAAGAGAGGAGCCCTCATTTGCCGCAACTAGAGAAAGGTCAGCATGCAGCAACGAAAAACCCAGCACAGCCAAAAACAAACAAACAAATGAATAAAATAAAAAAGAAACTGATGGCATAGAGCATCATTTCTAGCTTGTAGCCTGCCAGGAAGCCCCCACTGCTGGCTGCTGTGATGAGGAAAGCCATAGACACTCTGCCGGTGCCTAAACTGCCCCCGACACTTCCAAATGCAGGGGGCTCTTTCTGCTTTAATCCACAGAATTAGCTTCTGGCCCCATCAGTGCCATTCCCTGAATTGCTGGAGGGCAAAGGTCAATGCATTAAGCAGGGCCGATTAATACCCAGCCGTAAATCCCACAAGCACCATTTAAGCAGCAGTAATATTTCACATGGGATTGCTCCAGACATCGATCAGCCCATCTTTGGGAGGGTGCATGTTGTGTCCTGGGCCGGCCATGTTTACGAGACTCGCCAAGCCCTCCTGGGCAGCGCCCCCCACACACCGCCCTTTGATCAGAGAAATCCAATAGCTGAGGTCTGGGCTTTATGGGCAAGCAAGTCTAGATTAAGGGAATTAACCACAGTTGATCACAACTAATAAAACGGTGCCTGGGCCCCACCACAGTGTGGCCCTGGGGGACAGGTTGTGGGGGGGGGGGGATGTGGAATAACCACCCGGGGTTCCACCCAAAGGCCACCATTCTAGCCTCCTCCCAGAGCTGTCCATACAAGGACACTGAGAGAGAGAGAGTGTGTGTGCATGTATGTGTGTATTTCACCCAAACACTTCCATACATTTTATTTTCCTATTTTCAACTTCCTCATACCAACTTCAGTCTGAAATTTCCTAGAGAAACAGGCACCCTCAGACAGTCAATTCATTCATTTCTCCATACAGTCATTCCTTCATCAAGTATTTAGGATGAATAGATGTGGCTGGCACTGTTCTGAGCTGAATTACGTCCCTCAAAGGATATGTCCAAATCCTAACCCCATTTACCTGTGAATGTGAGCTAATTTAGAAATAGGGGGAGCTTTCTTCCCTGGAGGTCCAGTAGGTAAGTCTCTGTACTCCCAATGCAGGAGACATGGGTTCAATCCCTGGTCAGGGAACTAAGATCCCATATGCCACACAGTTGGGGGGGAAAAAAATAGAAATTGGGTCTTCGCAGATGTCATCAGGTTAAGATGAAGGAATACTGGATCAGGGTGAGCCCTAAATCCAATGACTGCTGCCCTTCGAGAAAGACAGACACTCACGGGTAAGGCTCTGGGACAATGGAGGCAGAGATTGGAGTGATGCAGCCACAAGCCAAGAAAGGCGAAGCATCACCTGTGACACTGGAAGCTGGGATAGAAGCAGTGGACTGATTCTTCCTCGGAGGTCACCAGAGGGAATCAGCCTTGATGACACCCTGGTTTTAGATGCCTGACTTGCTGCATCATGAGAGAATACATCTCTGTTGTTTCAGTTTGTGGTGACTGGTTACAGCTGCCCCAGGACACGAGAACAGGCATTATGGTCTTAGCGATGAGTAAACCAGACCGAACCTCTGCCCGCAGGAGCCTCCCACATCTGTCCCTGGGAGACAGACAAAGATGAGGCCGTTAAAACGCAATGTGGTGAGTTCTGGGAAAGAGAAAGCTCAGAGCTTTCTGGTGGGCCGAGGAGGGGCACTGAACGTGGAGGAACCTGGGCACCCTCTCTGATGTGCACTGTGTGTGTGCTCAGCCGCTAGGTCGTGTCCAGCTCTTGGCAACCCCGTGTCCTGGAGCCCACCAGGCTCCTCTGTCCATGGGATTTCCCAGGCAAGAATACTAGAGTGGGTTGTCATTTCCTTCTCCAGGGGATTCTCCTGACCCAGGGATCAAACCCGAGTCTCCTGAATTGGCAGGCAGATTCTTTACCACTGAGCTATCTGGGAAGCCCTTATTGGGCACTAAGACAAGTCAAACACATCATCCAGTCTGCAGTCACGGAGCACAGACCTCCCTGGAATAACAGAGGACAGTCATGTCCAGAACAGGGCAGAGACACCTGGAAGGAAGTCCTGATTGAGGAGGTAAATTTTGAGCTGGAGTGTGAAGCTGCTGATGCTGCTGCTAAGTCGCTTCAGTCATTTCCAACTCTGTACAACCCCATAGGCAACAGCCCACCAGGCTCCCCTGTCCCTGGGATTCTCCAGGCAAGAACACTGGAGTACGTTGCCATTTCCTTCTCCAGCGCGTGAAAGTGAAGTCGCTCAGTCTTGTTCAACTCATTGCGACCCCATGGACTATAGCCCACCAAGCTGCTCTGTCCATGGAATTTTACAGACAAAAATACTGGAGTGGTTTGCCATTCCCTTCTTCTGGAGATCTTTCTGACCCAGGGATCAAACCTGGGTCTCCTGCATTGCAGGCAGTTTCTTTACTATCTGAGCCACCAGGGGGGGCATAAGGAAATTAGTGAGGTGTAGTAGGCATCTCTAAAGATGGCCACATCTTAATTCCTGGGACCTGTGACTCTGTTATGTTTCCATGGCAAGGGGGGATTCGGGTAGTGGGTAGAATTATGGCTGTTGCTCAATTGACAGTAACATACCCTGGCTTACCCAGGTGGACCAAGTGTAATCTGGGGATGTGAAGGGAGGTGAGCAGACAGAGGAAGAATCAGTTTCGAAGTGATATGATATGAAAGGCTCAACCAGCCAGTGTTGCTTTGAACATGGAAGGGGCCACGAGCTAAGGAATGAGGGCAGCCTCAGGAAACTAGAAAAGTCAAGCAAATGAATTCTTCCCTAGAGCTTCCAGAAGGAACACAGCCCTGCTGACACCTTGATTTTATTTATTTTAAAACGTATTTATTTTTATTTATTTATTTGGCTGCACCAGGTCTTCATTACAGCATGTGGGGTCTTTAGTTGCAGGAGTCGAACTCTTAGTTGCATCATGTGGGATCTAGTTCCCTGGCCAGGGATTGAACCCAGGTCCCCTGCATTGGGAGCTCAGAGTCTTAGCCACTGGACCACGAGGAAAGTCCCTGATACCTTGATTTCAGCTCAGAGAGACCACGTCTGACCTCCAGAGCTGCATATCCTGAGAACCTGGAGCAGTGCTATGGGCATAGGAGCTGCTCAGTAATGACCTGTGAGTCACTTAGACCCCTCTTTCTTCCCATCTTGCTACATATTACCACTCTCTGCCCCAGCACTTATGCTAGAAACCGGGTCTTCACGAGTGTCCCCTGCTCAGTTCTGTCAATGTCCCCACCTCAACAGTGCTTCTGTTCATCCCCTCCCCTATATTTTCCCTGCCCATATCCCAGCTAAGACTCTCAGCACGTCTTGTCTGGAGTATTGCAATGGCTTCATGGTTAATTTTATGTGTCCACATGGCTAGACTATGATACCCAGATAGTTGATCAAACGTCAGTTCGTGTGTCACTGTAAAGGCATTTTTTTTAAAAAAAAAATGAGTTTACCATTTAAATCTAGATGTAGAGAATGGATTTGTGAACACACCAGGGGAAGGAGAGGGTAGAATGAACTGAGAGAGGAGCAGCGCTGTGCATGTAAACACTACCGTGTGTGAAATAGCTAGCTAGTGGGAAGGCGCTGTAGAACACGGGGAGCTCAGCTCGGTGCTCTGCAACAAGCTAGAGAGGTGGAGTAGGGGGTGGTAGGAGGGACCTGCATGTGTATACACATACAGCTGATTCACATTGTTGTATGGAAACTAATACAACATTGTAAAGCAAGTATCTGCCAATTAAAAAAGCAAAGGAAGAATTTAAATATGAAATTACCATATGCTCCAGCAATTCCACCTCTATATATAGACCCAAAAGAATTGAACACAGGGATGCCAACAGATATTTGTACATCCTTGTTGCTACCAGCGTTATTCATAATAGCCACAAGGTGGAAACAGCCCAAATGCTCATCAGATGATGAAAAACCATGAACAAAATGTGGTATCTATTAATACATACCATGCAGCATTATTCAACCTTTCAAAGGAAGGAAATCCCACCGCATGCTGCCACATGGATGTACCTTGAAGACATTATGCTGAGTGAAACGAGCCAGACACCAAAGGACGAACATTGCACAATCCCACTCATATGACCCCAAATAGTCAAATTTATGGAGACTAGTGATGGCTGCCAGGGACTGGGGGAGAGGGGAACGGGGAGTTACTGTTTTCAGAGTATGGAGTTACAGTTTGAGATGACAGATGGTGATGATGGTTGGACAACACTGTGAGTGCACTCCATGTTACTTAACTATATATTGAAACTCATTAAAGTGTTCAATTTTATGGCATGTATATTTTAGCAGAATAATTTTTTTAAAAGAAATACAGTTGTATCTAATTTCCTTACCATTTCAGCCACTGGAAAGGCCCTAGTCTCCATGTCAAGGCAGAAGAATAAGTTTGCCAGAGGACACATAAAGAAGAAATCATTCCAGGCAGAAGTGAGGCAAGGAAGAAAAACCACTCTGCCCAAGACATGGAGCAATTTTCATTTTCTTCTGTTGTTGCCACTCATGTTTTCAATTTTCTAAAATTGCTACATCTCTAGATTTTCAAATGTCAGAGGCAGAAGTTTTCTACCCATGCAGAATCTCCCAGAACCCTGTCATCAAATTATACACTGGACAATAATGCCGTTAACATTCATCTATGTCACCGAAGAACAACATGTTTTATAGCAACTAGTCTTTTTTCAAAAATGCAACTTTAGACCAAAGGACATAGACTTGGCCAAGGGAATGGAAAAAGAAGCAAGCAGAAAGGGAAATATTTTTCAAAGAGTTTTAAAGATGGGGAGGAAGAGACATTGGTGAGAAAACATAAATTCTGTGGAAGGAAAACAATGTAATTTAAAGGACAGTACGGATTTACCCACTGCCATAGATAAAGGAGAGAAGGGTTTGGGATACACTTTGCAGAATTTAGCACAGTCTTACAAGTAAAAAAATTGACTACCATTACACAGACTTAGAGCTTCCCCAGGAGCTGAGCAGTAAAGTATCTGCCTGCAATGCAGGAGAAGCAGGAGGCTCAGGCTCAATCCCCGAGTCGGGAAGGTCCCCTGGAGGAGGGCATAGCAGCCCACTCCAGGGTTCTTGCCTGGAGAATCCCACGGACAGAGGAGCCTGGTGGACCCTGGTCCATGGGATCCCAAAAAGTCGAACACGACTGAAGCGACTGAACACATGCACACACACACACACACACACACACACACACACACACACACACACAGTTAAGTAGTATGTAATTTTTTGACTCTTCCTCTTTATGCTTCCAAATCAAGGAGCCAGTGTGATCCAGGCTGTGATACGAAAAGAGCACGAATCTCATCAATGAGGGCTCCACCCTCTTGACCTCATCACCTCCCAAGGGCCTCACTTCATCAAACCATCACCTATGGGCGGAGGCAATAAGTTCCACTCTGGGAATATGGAGAGGGACACAAACATTCAGACCATAGAAGGAGGAATGACAGCCAATAAAAGCACATTACATGGGGGAACCTCCCTGGTGGTTCAGTGACTGAGACTCCACACTCCCAATGCAGGGGACCCGGGTTCCATCCCTGGTCAAGGAACTAGATCCCACATGCCACAACTACGAGTAAAACAGGTTGCAACAAAAGATCCCAAATGCTGCAACTAAGACCCAGTGAAGCAATAATAAAATTTGAAAAGCACGTTATATGAGGTGCAACATCTTAATAGACAGGAATTTCCTTTGGAGATAATGAGAATGTTTTGGAACTAAAGAGAGGTTGGGCCACTGAATCATTCAGTTTAAAATGGGCAATTTATGTTATATGAATTTTGTCTCATTTTTGAAGCAAATGATCAAATCAACCACACTGTGGATAATTTAATCTCTTAATTAGTTAAACTCGTGCAGAACTTAATCTTGCTGGAGAAACTTGAACTCCACATACATCAGTTATCTCCCCCATGCAGTGAGGGGTACCTGGGGCATTAATTTTCAGTCTAGGGTTGAGAACACTCCCTCGGGGATGTTATTTCCTTTCTTATTTTTCTTAATTAAAAAAATTTTTTTTAATTTTATATCGGCATATAGCCGATTAACAATGTAATAGTTTCAGGTCGACAGCACAGGGACTCCACCATACATGTATCCGTTCTCCCCCATCTCCCCTCCCATCCAGGCTGCCACGTAGCATGGAACAGAGTTCACTGTGCTGTACAGTAGGTCCTCGTTGGTTATCCATTTTATTTTATTTTTTTTCAGTTCCTCTTCTATAAGCTTTATTTTTTTCGCCATTTATTTTTATTAGTTGGAGGCGAATTACTTTACAATATTGTAGTGGTTTTTGCCATACATTGACATGAATCAGCCATGGATTTACATGTATTCCCCATCCCGATCCCCACTCCCACCTCCCTCTCTACCCGATCCCTCTGGGTCTTCCCAGTGCACCAGGCCCAAGCACTTGTCTCATGCATCCAACCTGGGCTGGTGATCTGTTTCACCCTAGATAAGATACATGTTTTGATGCTGATCTCTCGAAACATCCCACCCTTGCCTTCTCCCACAGAGTCCAAAAGTCTGTTCTGCTGGAAGTTTTGGCCACAGCAATCAGAGCAGAAAAAGAAGTAAAAGGAATCCAGATAGGAAAAGAAGAAGTGAAACTCTCGCTGTTTGTAGATTACATGATCCTCTACATAGAAAACCCTAAAGACTCTACCAGAAAATTACTAGAGCTAATCAACAAATATAGTAAATTTGCAGGATAAAAATTAACACACAGAAATCCCTTGCATTCCTATACACAAACAATGAGAAAACAGAAAGAGAAATTAAGGAAACAATACCATTCACCATTGCAATAAAAAGAATAAAATACTTATGAGTATATCTACCTAAAGAAACAAAAGACCTATACATAAAAACTATAAAACACTGATGAAAGAAATCAAAGAGGACACAAACAGATGGAGAAATATACCATGTTTATGGATTGGAAGAATCAATATTGTCAAAATGTTTATACTACCCAAAGCAATCTATAGATTCAATGCAATCCCTATCAAGCTACCAACAGTATTTTTCAGAGAACTAGAACAAATAATTTCACAGTTTGTATGGAAATACAAAAAACCTTGAATAGCCAAAGTAATCTTGAGAAAGAAGAATGGAACTGGAGGAATCAACCTGCCTGACTTCAGACTATACTACAAAGCCATAGTCATCAAGACAGTATGGTACTGGCACAAAGACAGAAATATAGATCAATGGAACAGAATAGAAAGCCCAGAAATAAATCCACGAACCTATGGACACCTTATCTTCGACAAAGGAGGCAAGAATATACAATGGAGAAAAGACAATCTCTTTAACAAGTGGTGCTGGGAAAACTGGTCAACCACTTGTAAAAGAATGAAACTAGAACACGTTCTAACACCATACACAAAAATAAACTCAAAATGGATTAAAGATCTAAATGTAAGACCAGAAACTATAAAACTCCTAGAGGAGAACATAGGCAAAACACTCTCCAACATAAATCACAGCAGGATCCTCTATGACCCACCTCCCAGAATATTGGAAATAAAAGCAAAAATAAACAAATGGGACCTAATTAAACTTAAAAGCTTTTGCACAACAAAGGAAACTATAAGCAAGGTGAAAAGACAGCCCTCAGATTGGGAGAAAATAATAGCAAACGAAGCAACAGATAATGGTTATCCCTTTTAAATACAGCAGTTCCAGCCCACAATGGGAATAGCAAAATATGAGGGCTCCAGCTGGAGGTGCTGAAGATAGAAAGCACAGGGTCATGGGTGGAACAGACGTCAACAGTCAGCCTGTGACAAAGTTCACACATTGTTGCTATCAACAGCCTTGATTTTTTTTCTTTTCTTTTTTTTTTTCCCCCCCGCTGTATTACATTTCATTGTTTGAAAACACCTCACACCTTTCATCCACTCTATCACACATGGGCACTTAGTTTGTTTCTAGCCATTATTGTCAACAGTAGCTGAGAACATTCTTATTTCTCTTGGACCTGCCTGCAGGAGAAAAATTACTAGATCAGAGGATTATGAATTTTCAATGTGAGATGATGACATGAAGCTGTTTACCAAAGCACTTGCACTGATTTGTATTCCCTCTGCACCTCACATCCTTTCTAATCCTGACTTGTCAGATTTTTAAAAATATTTTACCAAACAGATGAGTGTAAAATACTATCTCGTTCTGGTCTTGATATGCCTGACAATTAATTATTGCACAATCTCTCTTCATGTATTTATTAGCCACATATGTCCTTCATTTGATATATCTGTGTATTTTTCCCATTTTTCTATTGGGTTGTTGAGCTATACTTATAACTTTCTAAAAAATTTCTTACATATGCTTGATAATACTCTCCTCTGTGAGTCATGTGTATTGCATTTTCTCCCAGTTTATAGTGTATCTGTCACCCTTTCATCTTTTAAAGTGTCTGTTGAGAGCAAAATTCTTGATTTTAACAGTGAAATTTATTCATCTTCTTTGTTTTTTAAAAAACTAAATATCTGACAACAGGGAACTGATCAAATAAACTACGGTATGCCCATGCAATGGGATATTGTATAGCTAGCAAAAATTATTTTGTTGAAAAATATTTTTTGAAACAGAAAGATGTTTGTAACTTAACATTAAATCAAAAAGCAGTATGTATAGCAAGATCTCACAGTATATTTTTGTTAAGTTTAATAATTTACCATGTTGACAAACTTGTGGGCTGATAAGCTGTCTCATTCATTACTGATGGATGGTGTACATTGATGCAATGTAGGAAATGCAACTTGGCAATGTCTATCTAAAATTTTAATGTGTGTATAATTTTTAATATTCTTTTTTTTTGGCTGCGCTGGTCTTAGTTGTGACATGTGGGATCTTTAGTTGCAGCATGTGGGATCTAGTTCCAGGGATTGAACCCAGACCTCCTATACTGGGAGCACAGAGTCTTAGCCATTGAACCACCTGGTAAGTCCCAAGGATGGTATCTATTATACCCAATTTAGAGAAAATTGAGGCTCAGACAAGGTTAAGTCCATCAGGGCTCCTCACCCAGCTTTGCAGAGCATACGTGAGGGCTTCCTGGAGGAAGCAGTGCCTGACCACAGGTTCTGTCACCAAATGAAATTATCAAATCCTGGCTCTGCCTCATTCTCTGTGGGAACAAGTTCCTTAAACTCTCTGTGCCTCAGTTTTTGCATCTATAAAATAGGAGCAATGAAATTACTGCCTCCTAGAAATATGAAGATGAGATACGTTCAGACGTGTTCATTGCTGCAGCTAGTGAGCCTTTTAAAAACATATATCAGATCACATCACTCTTCCACTCAAACCCTTTCATAGACTCCTATCTCACTTGGAATAAAAGCCGAAATTTGTACAATGAAGGGCCAGGGCCTGGTTATCCCGTTATCTCCCTCTCTGGTCTCATCCTTTAACTCACTCATCACTTTAACTCAATTAACCAGCTTCCTGGTGGTACCTCCAACACACCCAACTCTGCCCTGCCTGCAGGCCCTTGGACATTTTCTCCCCCTGCCAGGAGGGCTCTTCCCATGATACCCGCTTCGGACCTTACACAAGCGTCCCTTTTCGAGGCCATCCTTCCTGACCCCCTACCTCCCTATCCTGCTGGGTTCTCTCTCCCTGGTGCTTGTCACCACCACATATCTGTGTCTTTTCCTTAAAGATAAACTTGATGGAGGCAGGTATGTCCTCTGTTTCATTCATCACTGCATCCTGGACACTTAGAACAGGATCTCTCATACTTGGGGCCCCTGGTAAATAATAGCTCTCCCAAGAGGTGGGAGGGAAGGGTGTTTCAGGCAAAGGGGCAAAGCTTGCACAAAAGCAAGACCGTGGGGGACAGCGCATGATCTCAGCAGGGAGACATAGATGGTTCCTTTAACCTGGCTCCACCACCTTGAAATGGAAAATGGCCTCTGAGCACCAGCAACAGCTCAGATGTTTGATCCCTTAGAATTCAAATCCTTCTTTCGTCCCTTCCTGGGGCTGCTGCTGCCTTTGCCCCCAGCCCCCAAGGCTAGAGGTACAGCCAGTAGTCCCAGCCAGCAGCGTAGGGGATCTTGGGAAGACTTATAGCTAACAGAATGAGGGGGAGACACTGGGGGAGGGGGGAGGCCTCCCTGGAGCAAAGCCTCCTAGTGGAACATTGTCAGCTCATAGCAAATAGAAAAAAAAAAAAAAAAATATATATATATATATATATATATAGGATGGCCAAGTTCATTTGTGTTTGTCAGTACAATGTTGCACTAAACCCAAACGATCTTTATGGCCAACCTATTATATCTATACTGGAAAGGGCTTGCATCTCTTCTACCCCTTTAAGAAAGACACCTTTGGACTCAGGCTGGAGGTCTCAGCAGGAAACCAAACACATACAGAAAGGCGGTCCAGCCAGATAAATAGACATTTATTAAGGGACTTGTCTCCGCAGCAGGAAACCAGCATAGGGGTCGGAGCCTTCCTTCCCTAAGAGAGCAGGCATCTTTAAGAGAGAGCAGGGAAGAAAGCTTGATTTGAAACACTTGTCTCCAGATGGGACCAGTAAAAACAACGGCCCTCAACCTGGATTCAAACCTGGCAGAAAAAGGAAGTGCAATGAATGGTTTCCTAGAACCTCCCAGGGCAGAAAGACAGGCCTTCTCCAGGCCACCAGGCTGGGTCCACAGCCTGAGCCTCCACCAGACCTGTCCCCACACAGCTTCCTCTGAATTTCTGGCTGGGGCTAAAACGATAGCCCCACAGCACACTTTGTTTCTGCAAAGGCAGGTTGTCTGTGAAACAGAGCCAAGACGAGGTCTGAGCAGGGAATTCCTGGCCACAGTGCGCCCAGGAGGGGACCTCGCCAAGAGCCAGGTTGCCTCGCGCATGTGCTTACCTATCTTGAAAGCTTCATGCTCTCTCCTTCCACGGAGCCGGGCAGACTTCTCTCACTTTGTCTGGAACATTCTCAACATTTTCTCCTGGCCACCCCTACCACCTCATCTTGTAGACTTCAGTCCACCAGGGAAGCCTCCTCCGATCACTGTGACAACTCAGATGCTGTGTAATGGGCTCTACTGTACCCGCTCTCACTCCACAATGTACACTGTCCATGCTTATCACAGCTGGCATTTCACATCTGACGCAGGTGTGACTGTTAATTGCCACTCTTCTCCATTTCTTCTGCCGTGCTCACCATGAGGGCCATAGTGCCTGACACATAGTAGGCCCTCAATTAATATCTGTTTGATGAATAAATAAATGGACCCTGGAGGGAAAAAAATGTGCGGATACCTTAGGTAAGTGTCCAAACCCTTGAATGTATGCCTCAATAAGCAAATGAAAGAATGAATGAATGAGAGATGACTAAGAGAATGAATGAGTGAATGAATGAGTGGATGAATGAGAGAATGAATGAGCCAAAGAACGCATGACAGATGAATGAGTGAATGAGAACGAATGGGTGCGTGAATGAATGAGTGACTAAATGAGTGAATGAGGATGTAAAAGACTGAGAAGGAATAGTGATAGTTCCCTCAGGTATTGCCCTAGGGTTCCCATGTTTTTTCTGTCTTTCCTTTAGGTAGTAGAGTTTGGGATGAATATGACTCTAACCAAAACCCCTAAGAGAAGGAGGTCATTTCCCCAAGGGGCACCTGGTGGGAGGGCTTCCAGGCAGAAGCTGATCCCCAAGGGGCACCTCTGTCCCTGACCCCTTTCACCTTCCCTTGTTCTGATCTTTATGGGGCCATCTGCCTTTTAGCATCAAAGGAGACAGCAGGCCCGTGATTTGTCCCACAACCGCTCTATAAAAATGTAATTACCCAATAACCCGCTGTCTGCAAAACAAACCATCTTCCTGTTTCTTC
This sequence comes from Odocoileus virginianus, assembly GCF_023699985.2. NCBI lineage: Eukaryota > Metazoa > Chordata > Mammalia > Artiodactyla > Cervidae > Odocoileus > Odocoileus virginianus. The sequence continues at coordinate 55,111,212 of NC_069685.1, read as the reverse complement.
TCCCATAAAAAGCATTTGACAGCCCTGTTCTATCAGCTTATAAAAGCTGGAAAGAGTTGACTTAGCCCTCTCTGGAATGAAAACCCTCAAGGCGGGGGAGCATCCAAAGTGGGGAGAAACAACACCTCTGATCTCCCAGGCAGTCGGCTGCAAAGTCTCTTGGAGGCTTCTAGGGGAGGCAAGGGAAGGAAGTCATTGTGGCCCGATCTGGGACTGGACAATGCCGGACTCACCTAGAGAGGATGGGGGTGGGGGGATGCTCAGAAATGCTAAGAACCCAGGCCTGCCACAAGCAGCACCCTCACAGCTTTCTGGAAGGTCTTGCCTCCATTTAATCACTCCACAAACATGGCTCAGGCACCTACTACACACTGGGCAATAGGCGAGACCCTGGGGGTCCAGTACACCATGTCATTCGAGAAACTCATATCTATGAATGTGTTTATTTGTGGAACACTTTGATCTGAATGGACTGACATGCAAAAGGTGGGTAGAGTCCAGCATTATGTGGATGAGGCAGGTTATAACATAGTAAGGAGGGGACTTCCCTGGTGGTCCAGTGGTTAAGAATCTGCCTTGCAATACAGGAGACATGGGTTTGATCCCTGGTCAGGGAACTAAGACCCCACATGCCGTGGGGCAACTAGAGAGATTGCATGTCACAAAAGAGCCCGTGCTGAGCAACTAGAGAAAGCCTGCATGCCAAAACAAATACCCAGTGCAGTGTGGCACTGTGGCTCCATCTTGACTATTTGTGTGTTAGTCACTCAGTCGTGTCCAACCCTTTGCAACTCTATGGACTAGAGCCTGCCAGGCTCCTCTGTCCATGGGATGTCCCAGGCACCAAGACTGGAGTGGGTACCCATTCCCTTCTCCAGGGAAGCTTCTCTACTCAGGGATCAAACCCGGGTCTCCTGTATTGCAGGCAGATCCTTTACCATCTGAGCCATCAGGGGAAATAATGGAATCTGAGGAAGGGGTTGATACAAATGTTCTTTATCTTGACTGGGGGAGCTATGCCATGGAATGAATTGCATCCCCTGAAAGACATGTCCAAGTCCTAGCCCACAGTACCTGTGACTATGACCTTATTTGGAAATAGAGTCAGATGTAATTAAGACAAGGATCAAGAAAGATCATCCTGGATTAGGGATGGTCCTAAATGGCTTCCCTGGTGGCTCAGACGGTAAAGCGTCTGCCTGCAGTATGGGAGACCCGGGTTCAATCCCTGGGTCAGGAAGATCCCCTGGAGAAGGAAATGGCAACCCACTCCAGTACTCTTGCCTGGAAAATTCCATAGATGGAGGAGCCTGGTGGGCTACAGTCCATGGGGTCACAAAGAGTAGGACACAACTGAGCGACTTCACTTCACTTCACTTAAATCCAATAAGCGAGTCCTCAGAAGAGGATGGGAAGGGAGATTTGATGCACACAGAAGAGGCCATGGGAAGACAGGGACAGAGACTGGAGGGATGCAGCCACGAACCAAGAAACACCCAGAGCTGGAAGAGGAAGGAAGGATCCTCTCTGGAGCCCTCAGAGAGAGTTCATGCTTGTGTGCACGTTCACACATGGTCAGTTGTTTCCAACTCTTTGTGACCTCATGGACTGCAGCACACCAGGCTTTCCTGTCCTTCACTATTCTATCTCCTGGAGCTTGCTCAAACTCATGTCCATTGAGTTAGTGATGCCATCCAACCATCATATCCTCTGTCGCCCTTCTCTCCTCCTGACTGCAGTCTTTTCCAGCATCAGGTCTTTTCATTAGTCAAGAAAAATGCAAATCAAATTCACAGTGAGATACCACTTCACACCTACTAGGATGGCTATTACCAAAAGGAAAACAAAATAACAAGTGTTGGTAAAAACGCAGAGAAATCAGAGCCCCCGTGCATTAATAGTGAGAACGTTAAATGGTGCAGCCATTGTGGAAAAACAGTGTGGTTGTTTCTCTAAGAGTTAAACACAGAATTACTATATAATCAAGCAGCTCCACTCCTAGGTATATGCATGATAGAACTGAAAACAGGGACCTAAACAGATACTTGTACGTCAATGTTTACAGCAGCACTGTTCACAATAGTCAAAATGAGGAAGCAAACCAAGTGTCCATCAACAGATGAATGGATAAACAAAATGTAACATGTACCTACAATGAAATATTATCCAGTCTTAAAAACAAATGAAGTTTTGACACCTGCTACCACATGGATGAACTTGAAAACATGACATTTAGTGAAACAGTTGAGGCACAAAAGGACAAATATTGTATGATTCTGCTTATACGAGTTACCCAGAACAGAAAAATTCATAAAGATAGGAAGTAGAACAGAGGTTGCCAGGAGTTGGGGGGAGTAGGAGTTAGTGTTTAATAGGTACAGAGTTTCTGTTTGGGACAATGAAAACGTTCTGAAAACTGATAGTGGTGATGGTTGTACAGTATTTTAAATGTATTTAATGTCACTGAATTGTATACTTAAAAATGATAATTTTTATCTTATCTATTATATATATGTATATATAATATTTCTTTTTAAAAATAGGAGAGATGCCTAGATGCTACTGAGGACTGGAGTGGTTTTTCTTTTCTTTCTTTTTTTTTTCTTTCTTCTTTATACTTGATGGTATTTTCAATACTTCTTTTACATGAATATATATTATATGAAGAATTCACAGTTGGGGAAATAGATTAGGAAATCAGCTATTATGATACATGGTCATATACACACAGTGTTGGGGTATATGAATCAGATTGTGGGAATGCCATAGAAGAGTCTCCAGAGAGAGGGCAATAAGCAGGAATGAGCCAGGCAAAGAAGTATAGTGGAGAAGAGAGGGTGTTCCAGAGGAAAACTGATATTGGAAATGCAAAAGACTGCCTAGTTTGATTCTTGGCCTGGCTACTTACTTGCTGTGTGTCATTGGGTCAGTTGATTAATGTCTCTGTGCTTCAGTTTCCTCTTCTGTAAAACAAGGCTCAGTCATTGTACTTACGTCATATGGTGTGGTGAGAATTGAATTAATACATGTAAAGCAATTATAACAGCATCCAGCATATGGTAAAGACTATGTAAGAATCAGACTTTTTTTTTAATGACTGTAAAGGACAGGAAATTTCTGAAAATAGTATAAAAGAGAAATGAAATGGCTAAAGGAGCCTGGGAAAAGTGCAATGTAAGAATTATCTTCAGTGAAATGTAAAGCAAATAAAGCCTTGGGGAAAAGAAAACAAAGGGAAATCACAAATCTGAAAATAAAGTGTCTTATGATGACGGGATTACATGTTGGACCAAGATATTTATAGCTAAGAAAATTGAGTTAAAATGGGTTTGGACTAAGTGAAAAGATGCTGAAAATGTATAAAGGAGTCAGGCTCGAAAGGCTGAATATAAGTCAGCCTCTTTGTTAGAGAAAGCTCCACTGTATTCAACATTTGGAATTGATGACTTGGTGGTTTCCTTTGGGGAAGAAAACATCTAGACATTTCCTCGTAAGTCTTCCTTCCTACCCTCCCTTGCTCTCAATGACCTTCTCTGTCAGCATAATGTCCCAGCTTGAGCATTGATGGGTGTGCGTATGTTGATGATATACAGGATATTAGCAGTTTGGAGGCTCAGATCAGTGTCTGCCATCTTCATGAAGATGCAAGCAATTCTACTGCCTAAGGACCCCTTACAGTCACAAATCACCATTCAATGAATTCCAGGATTTCAAAGCTGTGGCATAAATTTCCAAGTCAGAAGAGCAGTGTGGAAGCCTTAAGTGCTGGGTTTCAACCCTCCAGACTCCCTGGAACCACTGTCTGGGGTTCTGGCAGCATCAATGTGGCCCTTTCATCCTTCCAGGGGATATGGATAGTGTGTTAAGCCAATGAGAGACAGACAGCATGTGGTCTATGATTGGAAGCCACATCATGTACTTCAAGGCTCTTGGACTCTCTTTGAAATTCTGAATGGCAAATCTGTACCCCTCACTCCTCTGCATGATCATCTTTTAGATGGGTACAGCAGTGTTTTATTCTGGCACAGAATTAAAGGTCTTAAAGTCTTTGAGGGAAGGAGAACTGGGTCAGTTTAAGTCCATAAATATTGGGGCTTCATTTCACATTTAAGGGAAAGGATTGGGAACATCCCTTTATCCATTAGCAGTACATTCAGCTTTAATTAATGGAATATTTTGCTATGGTACCTTAAATTAATAGGCATTCATTTTTCTTATACAACAAGAATTCAGGAGGAAGTCTGTGACATACTCTGATTCAGCCTCAATCAATGTTTTGACAAAAGAGCTGCCACAGCTCCAGCCACCACATCTAAATTTAAGACAGGAAAAAAAAAAAAAAAAAGAAGAGGGGGAAGGCGCCACATGCACCCCCTTTTTCTAGGAGAATAAGGTTTTCTCCAGACTCTCTTGCAACAGACATTTTGGGCAAAACTGGGTCACATTCCCTCCAGCTATAAAGAAAACTGGTAAATGAAGGAACAAAACTGAGAATGATTACGATCCAGAGCCTGGGTCCGAACTCACTAGGAGTCCTTGTATTGCCTTCACAGGCTGGTAGAGAGAATGAAATGAAATGATCTATAATAACAATATACAATGATCTACTGGTGCTGTGATTGGCACACAGTGTGTTCAACAACTGATAACTATTACTCAAATTCTGAATTTCTGAGGTTCATTTCATGTCTTTAAGTCATCTTGGCCCGGGCTGTCTTTGGACCCAGTCATGCCAAATAATCAATCTCTAATAAGCGCTTTGAGATGTCCAAGATCAAAGTATGGCAGAGGTCTGTTCCTTCTTCTTTTTCTTTTCTACACAAATCAGAAAATACCTAGACTAACATCTAGCAACCTGTACATGAAGAAATTAGAAGTTTAATTCAAAATAGAGAAAGACAAAGCACCCCCCAGATCTCTTAAAACCCATAGCTGTCAGGGAGACCTCGAAATTAAACTCTGAGACTTTCTGCCTGGTTTGAACCATACATTTCTCAGGTGGTGGAATTGGGAACATGTGTTTTGATTCATCATCTGGGGCTTTGCAACCTCCTTGGGCCAAGTCTGGCATGCTGCAGTCCATGGGGTGGCAAAGCATTGGACACGACTGAGCGACTGAACTGAACTGGGCCAAGTCGATAAGAGGAGTTATTTAAGTGATTTTGTATTCCATACCTAGGAGAGAGAGACAGAGGAAGAGAGGAGGAGGAGAAGAAAAAGGAGGAGAAGGAGGAGAAGAAGGAGGAGGAAGAGAAGGAGAAGAGAAAGGAAGAGGAACTGGAGGAGAAAGAGAGATTGAGCACCATGTGGGGGAGGGGGGATGAGCAAGCAGAAATGGACCTTTGCCTAGAACCCGTGGTAGGCGCGGGGGTGTGTCTGGTATCTAATTTCTGTTGACATGTGCAGGAGAAGCACATGTGTGACCTGTCCTGGGAGGAGGTCAGAATGACCCAGAAACAGCTGAACATTCCTGATCATTCCATTTCCAATCCAGGCGTTGTTTCCAGGAGCTCAGTAAATTCTGCCCCATTCCACACTGCCCCCCACCCCCAACAGTCATGATCTCCAATGCACCTGCCCCCAGCACCTCTCCCTGCCCCTGGGAGAGCTCACTCAGACGTCAAGAGGTGGTCAAAAGGATCAGGAGGTGGGGGCGGGGGCATAACACTGCAGGACTCAGAAGGTGACACAAGACGGCTTACTCAGAAGAAATGGAATCTGTCCTCCCAGGGACAGGCACCACTCACTCGGAGGCCATGAGCAACCAGGTATAATTAGACTAAAGCCCCGGCAACAGGCTCCGTGCCCCATTCATGTCAGGACCCTGTTCCTGGCATGTGTTTCTGTTGCATATGTGTTTCTGGCGTTACCTGATCACTGACCCAGGGGACCCTCCCAGCAGAGAAGGGGTTGGCAGTTTGCTTTCTGCATGGACATGGCCATAACCATTATTCTAGGAAACCTAATAATAATAACAACAAATAGTTCATAATAATGATTGATGAGGAGAATAGAAATACTGATATTACAATCATAATGACCACCTTTGGAGGAGAAAGTTTGTGACAGGTACTTGGCAAGGTATAGGTAACTCAGTAGCTCAGTGGTGTCTGACTCTTTGCAACCCCATGGACTGTAGACTGCCAGTCTCCTCTGTCTATGGGATTCTCCAGGCAAGAATACTGGAGTGGGATGCCATTTCCTCTTCCAGGGAATCTTCCCAACACAGGGATCGAACCTGCGTCTCTTGTGTCTCCTGTACTGGCAAGTGGATTCTTTATCACTGAGTCACCTGGGAAGCTCTGGCAAGGTATCAGGTTGGCCAAGAAGTTCGTTTGAGTTTTCCCATACAATCTTATGGAAAAATCCAAACGAATTTTGGGCAACCCAATATTTAACACATGTCATCTCATTGAACCCACCCAAAAACTCCCTAAGGAAGGTAATATCCTCATTTTCCAGATGATGATAGAGAGGCAGGAATTGAACTCAGGTTTTCTGAACTCTCAAGCACAGATCCTGTTTTTTTTTTAATTAATTTTTATTGGAGTATAGTTGTGGATTTACAATGTTGTCCTAGTTTCTGCTATATAGTAAAGTGATTCAGTTATACATAACATATATCCACTCTTTTTAAAATTCTTTTCCCATATAGATCATTACAGAATATTGAGTAGAGTTCCCTGTGCTATACAGTAGGTTCTTTTTTTTTTTAATTGTAGGCTAAATACTTTACAATATTGTGGTGGTTTTTGCCATGCATTCACATGAATTAGCCATGGGTGTACATGTGTTCCCCATCCTGACCCTCCCTCTCACCTTCTTCCCCATCCCAACCCTCAGGGTCATCCCAGTGCACCAGCCCTGAGCACCCTGCCTCATGCATCGAACCTGGACTGGCGATCTGTTTCACATATGATAATATACATGTTTCAATGCTATTCTCTCAAATCATCCCACCCTCGCCTTCTCCCACAGAGTCCAACAGTCTGTTCTTTACATCTTTGTCTCTATTGCTATCTCGCAAATAGGGTCATTATTACCATCTTTCTAAATTCCATATATATGTATTAATATACTGTATTGGTGTTTTTCTTTCTGACTTACTTCACTCTGTATAATAGGCTCCAGTTTCATCCATCTCATTAGAACTGATTCAAATGCACTCTTTTCAATAGCTGAGTAATATTCCATCGTGTAAATGTACCACAACTTTCTTATCCATTCATCTGCCGATAGACATCTAGGTTGCTTCCATGCCCTGGCTATTGTAAACAGCAAGCACAGATTCTTAACTGCTGTGTTCTATTGACAGATGACAGCTTTCAAAATATGCTGCTATTCTTCCAGCTTGTGAGTGTGTTCCGAATTCCAACCTAGGATTCTGAGAATTGGCTTTGCTGGATTCTAACTCAAAATTACTAGCCTTTTATCCTGCACTTGGAGGCAGCCTTGCATATATGGTGGTAAGTAGTAGGAGAAAGTTTAAAAGGAAAATTGGGCCCTGATCTTGGAAGGCATTAGATAAGGTGCGTGACAAAGACCCTGAAACAAACTGAGCTGGTTTCTCTTTTTATGTATGTATTTCTGAACATACTTCTCTGAGTCCAGTTTTTGTAACAAGCCTCATATGCAAGTACTGGGACCCACGGAGTGTTTACTAAGTCCCTGTTGGACACAGTGGACTTCCCAGGTGGCGCAATGGTAAAGAATTCACCTGCCAATGCAGGAGACACAAGAGACACAGGTTCAATCCCTAGGTCAGGAGGATCCCCTGAAGTAGGAAATGGCAACCCACTCCAGTATTCTTGCCCAGAAAATTCCATGGACAGAGGAGCTACATGGCAGGCTACAGTCCATTGGGTAGCAGAGTCAGATTTGACTGAGCATGCGCACATCCTGGACACGGCAGGTGCTATAGGCACTCTATAAAATGCAGACAGAGTCCACAGAATGACTGTGTAGGATGGTCGAATCATTGTGAGATAGGAAACAGTTTCCCTACATAATGCAAAGATGCTCATCACTGCCTGCATTTCTTTTTAAATTTTTTTGGCCACACCGCACAGCACATGGTATCCTAGTTCCCCTACCAGGGATCGAACCCTTGTCCCCTGCAGTGGAAGCAAAGAGTCCCAAGCACTGGACCACCAAGGAAGCCCCTGCACTTCTAATAGCTACAAATCACTGTTCTGTAGTGCCTGAAGCAAGGCAGGTGAGTGGAAAAAGCAGATAATCTCATCTCTCTGCTTTTAACATCCACAACCTTCCCACCTTTTCATGAAACAAGCTTTCTCTGCATCTTCTTCCTGCTCTGAATGCATATCCTTAAGGTGAGAATGAAGTGCCCTCCCCCATAACTTCAGAACCATCAGTGTCACTGGGGGCAGAGGTGTGCATGGAGCCTGACAGTCTTCTCCGATGGGACCCAGCCCAATCCCTCTTATGTCAGAATGCCTTGTTTACCCATTAGTGGAGCATTGGACACGAGCAGCAGACAGGCTGGCTCCAGGGCATTTAAAAGGTCACGAATTGAGAGCCCAGGAAGGCAATCAGCTGGGATTCTGATCAACAGAGCTTCCAGAGATGAGCATCATTTCCTAAATGCACCAACGATGTGCTTTGTCCTAGAGGAGAAGGGGACCCATCAGTCAGAGGTGAGCCTCTCTAGGAAATGATCTTTCTCCCCAGCCCTCCTTGGCTAATAACCCAGGGGCGCCTGCCCTCAATCAGAAGCCTTGCTTGAATCACTTTGACCTTGGGGAAACTGAGATAATGGCCTTGGGGGAATTTTCTTGGTAAGACCACTGCCTTGGAGAAACTGAGGCAGTAGAACTAAGTGGGACTCGTAATCCTCATATAGCTAGCAAGAGCCTGCGATACTACACGTGGAGCTCACTCAGTGCTCTGTGATGGCCAAGAGGGGAAGAAAGGGCAGGGGGCAGGAGGGAGGCCCACGAGGGAGGGGGCATATGTACACTCGTGCCTGATTCACGGCAGTGCACAGCACAAACTAACACAACATTGTAAAGCAATTCTATTCCAATTTCTAATCCCAAACAGTTGAAATAATAAGGACTTAGACATAACAAGCACAGCTTTTATAAATCACTCGCAAGCACGGACCTGGTGGTAAAGAACCCACCTGCCAAGGCCGTAGACTTAAGAGACTTGGGTTTGATCCCTGGGTTGGGAAGATTCCCTGGAGGGGGGCATGGCAACCCACTCCAGTATTCTTGCCTGGAGAATCCCACGGACAGAGGAGACTGGCAGGCTACAGTCCATAGCGTAGCAAAGAGTCAGACATGACTGAAGTGATTTAGCACACATGCATGCATGCACCAAATGTTCCTGCTGAGCTCTCTGGGTGCATTCTCTCATTTAATATAAAGCCCTAAGAGGTACTTACTTTTATTGCTGTGTTATAGGTAATGCTAGAGAGGTTAAGTGACTTACACAAAGTTGGCCAGCTAGTTAGGTGGTAGAATTTGAACCCAGGTCTCTAAATCTAAGTTGGCCTCATCCAACCTAGAAGGGAGAAAATGGATGGAATCTAACAGATAGGGATTAAAAAGGTGTTAGGGCAGAGGGCTTTGTTTGTTGTTGTTTTAGACACTAAGTCATCTCCGGCTCCTTTGTGACCCCAGGGACTATAATCCACCAGGCTCCTCTGTCCATGGGATTTTCCAGGCAAGAATACTGGAGTGGGTTGCCATGCCCCTCTCCAAGGGATCTTCTCCACCCAGGGATCAAACCCGTGTCTCCTACACCGGCAGGCAGATTCTTTACTGCTGAGCCACCTGGGGAGCCCAGCACAGAGAGCTTGGTGAGGCCCAAATTGGAAAGAAATAGTATTTTTGTTCATTGTTTGTTTTTCCCAGCACAGTTCAGATCAAAAAGTGCCCTGACAGGCTGAACTGGTCAGACTGGGGGTAATGGTATGATGGACATAGAAGATAAATGCTGATTCACCACCTGAATGTTTTATAGCCGGTAGAAAACATAGGGAGGGAAACTTGTTGGCTAGTATCTTAGAAGAAGAAACTCTCCTTATTTCATATTAATAGATGTGGAAACTGAGACACAGATGGAAATTGTCCTGACTTAAATGTAGACTGGGATTATTGATTTTCTGGTTGCTAGAACACTCCTTTTTCAAATAACAACAGTAATAGCCATAATAACAATAAAGTCAGCCCACAATTTTCTGTGTGCTTCGCATGTGTCAGGCTCTGTGCTAAGCATTTTATATGCCTATAAATACAGCATTGTGCAAACTTCATCACAGCCTCGCAGGTAAGTTCTAAGTCTCAGAGAGGTTGAGTCAACTGCCTATATCACACAGTTAGTAAATGGCAGAAACAAGATTTTAAAACATAGGCAGTGGAGAAGGAAATGGCAACCCACTACAGTATTCTTGCCTGGAAAAGTTCATGGACAGAGGAGCCTGGCAGGCTGAAGTCCATGGGGTTACATGACTGAGCGTGTGTGCACGAGGGTGGAGGCAGATGGGTTGGTAGCAATAAAGCGGTAGAAGAACAACAACAAAAAAATTATAGGCAGCCTGATTCCAGAATCTGAGGTGTTTTCTGTTTGGTTTTGTTTTTTTTTTATTTGGTCACACCATGCAAAATGTAGGATCTTAGTTCCCCAACTAGGGATCAAACCTGTACCCTGCATTGGAAGCACAGAGTCTTAACTACTGGACCACCAAGAAAGTCCCCAGAATCTGAGTGTTTTTTTTTAACTCTTTGACTCTGCTTCTTTATAAAATAACATTCATCAACAAATATTGATGGAGCCCCCATAGGATCCTGGATGAGTGACAGGTTCTGTCTCTCCTCCATGAACTCACCACTTCATCAAAGAAACAGATTCGTGTGTAAAGAACTGAATACAGTATAAAAATGCTTCAATGAGGGGACTTCCCTTGAAGTCCAGCGGTTAACACTCCATACTACCAATGCAGGAAGCACATGTTTGAGCACTGGTCGGGGATCTAAGGTCCTGCATGCCGCATGGTACTGTCAAGAAAAAGAAAAAAGAAACAGAAATGGTGGGCAGTTATAGAAGTTACCCTTGAGAACACACTTCTCGCATGCATGACATCTTATTACTGAGTCCAAGCTCACTCTGCTCACCACACACAAGAGGCCAGTGAATCCGAGAGGTAAGGGGTTGAGGCAAGGAATATGCAGAAAGCTTAGCATAAGAAGCTTGACTAAGAAGATGGCAGACTAATGTCTCAAAATAACTGTCTTGTTGGGGTCTTGACACCAGGTTCTTTTATGGATCAGAGATGGGGGGTATATGAAAAAACAAAGTAATAGGGTCAAGTAATCTTGCAAATATCTCCTAGAACGGCAAGTTTCAAGCAGGGAAATGTGTTAATTTCTTCCTTCCTGCCATCTACAGATGGAAAGTCTTCTCAACAAAGCCTCTTTAGCTTAACAGTCAGGCAGAGGGTCAAGATTCTCTGAGGCAGGCCATTATGTATGATTATAACAACAAAATCAGTAAAACAAAATAAACAAACAACAACAACAAAAAAAAAAACCAAGGGTTAAAATCAAAGAAACAGATCTAGCATGGAAGAGTCAAAATTGACTCTTCCCTGTTACAATCTCTTGATCCTCATAACACACCCTGAGGAAGCTATCTCCATAGAAGGACACATAATTTGCTCAAAGTCACCCAACTGGTAATGCAAGGAGCCAAGATTCAAACTTGGGATAACTGACCCCAGTGCTAAGGAAAGTTCCTGACCACCATGCCGTAAGAGTGTACAGGATCCCTCCAGGAAAGCATTCATCAAGGTGAGGCAGACTTTCCATTGACCCATAGCTTTGTTGCCCGAAAGTTATGGTCAACCACCTCCTCTCAGAATGCAGTTCACATCAACAAAACCCTAGGCTTCAGGAGGCACTCACTTTTATAGGACAGACCTTGCCCTTTAAAGGACACCTTCCCTTCCAGGTGTTTATAAATTCAAGGCCATTTTTGGACTCATGCATTTGAGGAAGCCCTGGTGGCTCAGATGGTGAAGAATCTACCTTCAATGAAGAAGCTGCAGGAGACACAGGTTTAATCCCTGGTTCAGGAAGATCCCCTGGAGGAGGGAATGGCAACCCACTCCAATATTCTTGCCTGGAGAATCCCATGGACAGAGGAGTCTGGTGGGCTACAGCCCATAGAGTTGCAAAATGTTGGACATAACTGAAGTGACTTAGCACAGCACAGCACATATCATGAAGGGGTTCCACAAGACCAAGTTTCAACTTGGCTCTCAAAATAGATTCGCCTCTCCAAAAAACCAATTCTGAACATAAACCAGTCTTGTTTAGGTAGCAGTAACCTGCATTTGTCCTGAAGACACAGTTTTTCCATATATTTTCCATACATTCACTCAAACAAATGTTTTATTAATTGCTGGAAATGTGCTAGGCACTGTGATAGGCACTGGTGAACACATGTTTTTAAAAGATAGAACTTGAAAGTATCAACAAAACAAGGGTATCAAAAAATTAAGAAGAAAAGTTTTTAAGTATTTCATATTTTATATCCCCCCAAAAAACCATACAAGTAATCATAATAGCAAAAATTGAATTTAAGGCAACATAATGTTTTCAGTACTCTAGGTCTGTAACTAGTTCCAAGAAAAAGACATTAGTTCCTAGTCTTTGTGGAGCTGGATGAAATATATGTAGAAAATGTTTGAGCATGTTCATTTTTGAGTCAGACAGGACTTGGTTCAAATCCCATTTCTGCTACTTTCCAACAATATGATTTTGGACATGACCCTTAAATTATGAGTCTTGTTTTTTTTTCATCTATACAATGCAAATAGTAACAACTTGCTCTTAGAGTTGTTATATGGATTTCATAAAGTAATGTCAATAAAGCATATAGTCTAAATCAATATAAATGGAACTTCTTTTATGAGACCTTTCTTATCCATGGTTATATTAGGTATCTATTTCTGCATAACAAATCATCATGAATTTAGCATCTTAAAACAATGCACACTTATCATCTCATAGTATCTGCACATCAGGAATTCAGGCATAATTAATTAGGTTCACTCTTTTCCAATCTCTCACAAGCTTGAAATCTAAGTACTGGCCAAGGTTGGAGTCCCATCTGAAAGCTCAACTGGGGAAGGTTTTTCTTCCAAGCTCACTTATGTTGCTGTTATCAGGATTTAGTTCCTTCTGAGCTGGGCTATTGGGCTGAGAGCCTCAGTTCCCAACTAGCTGTTAACCAGAAGACACCCTCAGTTCCTTGTTACATGGATCTCCCCAGCAGGGCAAGTTGCTTCATCAAAGCCAGCCAGGGAGTCTGAGCAGGACAGAGTTTACAATCTTAAATAACACAATCATGGAAGTCACATCCCATCATGTTTTCTATTTTCCCTTGGTTAGAAGCAAGTCATAGGTCTTGCCCATCCTCCAGGGGAGGGGATTACACAAGAGTGGGAGTCCGGTGGGGAGGGGGGCGGCAGTGAGAACATTTCAGAAACTGTCTGCCACACCAGCTGACATTTCACCTTCAGTAGAGGTTTCTATTACTGGTGTCCTGCTTGAAATTAAGTGGTGTCAAATAGAACTTAGGACACCCTTGAACCCAAATTATATTTATTCATCTAGCAAATATTTACTGAATATCTACTTATCCAACTCGACTGGTCTAGACATTGGATATACTGTTTAAAAAAAAAACAGGTAAAATCTCTGTCTTCATGAAACATATTATATTGGCAGAACAGGGAGGAGGGTTACACAACACTTTCTGCACTATCAATAACTTATCATGTGTGACTCAAATATAAAGTTTAAACATAAAATTTGAAATCCATGGTTTATTTCCAGAGAATTGTTTTAAAACGTTTATTGACAATTTCAGTAACCATTGCCTTGGCAGAACAAGGTCTTTCCAAAAAGAAATTAAATTTTAAATAACTATGGAAATCTTAACTTAGGTGCTAATTACATGAGTATATACTTTTGTTACAACTCATTGAAATGTCACAACTAGAATGTGTTCATGTTATTGCATGTAAATTATATCCCAATAAATAAATATTCATTTCAGAAAAAACTACCTAAGAAGTGTCTTGCCTGATGAAAGTTTTTTCTAAATTGGCAGGATCATCAATAGATCACAAATTATCAGAAAATATTGATTATAACCTATAATTCATCATTTTGCTGAAATGAAAGTAAGAAAATACATTTTTACATTATGAATATCGAGCAATTTGTAATTATATGTCTTTATTTGACAGCTCATTCAAGCATCATCTACCCATTAACAGAGGACCAAGTCTCGCATGATTGTAATTAAATTCAGTCATCTTTGCTATTTTGCTGACTTTTCAGTTATTAAAAAACATATCACACACAAAATTTTTTATTTTGTTGTTATGAGTTGTATATGTCAAGATGGGACCCCGCGGAAGGTAGGGGGAGAGGATAAATTGAAAGACTGGGATTCTCATATACACACTATTATATATAAAATATATAACTAATAAGGACCTACTGTATAGCACTCTACTCAATATTCTGTAATGGCCTATATGGGAAAAGAATCTTAAAAAGAGTGGATATATGTATACATATAACTGATTCAACTTGCTATACACCTGAAACTAACACAACATTGTATTGGGTTGGCCAAAAAGTTCATTTGGTTAGTGAATATGTTGTTCAATAAAGTTCTTGGTGAAAATGAAAACTATGTCTTTTATTTTTACTTAAAACCAAACAAACTTTTTGGCCAACCCAATAAATCAATTATACTCCAAAAAAAAAAAATTGTTTTTAAAAGAAGGGACCCCAGAACATATTTTATTCTAACAGTTTTTAAAAGTACATTACAACATGTAAATTTTAGCCTTTTGGGTATGTGGGTCTCCCCATGTCCTCCTGCCCTGGGTCTCAGAAATGTCCAGAGCAAGCCTGCCAAGGGGCTCAACTTCCAGCTCTGAAAGTCACACAAGAGCGATGGTTGAAAGTAAAACCAGAAGAATCACTAAGTGAAATCCAGCCATGCCCCTGCACAGCTGTGTGACCTGGGCAAGGCCCCCGCCACTCAGAGCCTCAGTTTCTTCACCTGTACAATGGGGCTAATAAAAAAAAAAAACCAATTTAGTAGAGATGGTGGGAGAGATAAATGAGATAATGATTTGTAAACCAGTTAAGCACTGGACCTGCTGAAAATGAGAAAGCCTCTGGCCTTTCTTTTTAAAAAAAAAAATCCTTTTGGGGGTTTGTGGTAGGGCAAATCTGGGAGGCAAAGAGTTTAGAGAACTGGGAATGATTATGGGATAATATTCCCAGATGGTGAAGTGGTAAAAAGTCCACCTACTACTGTAGGAGACACAAGAGACACAGGTTCAATCCCTGGGTCAGAAAGATCCCCTGGAGAAGGAAATGGCAACCCACTTCAGTGTTCTTGCTTGGAGGATTCCATGGACAGAGGAGCCTGGCAGGTGATGGTCCATGGGGTTGCAAAGGGTCGGGCATGACATTCAAGGCAGAGGTAAGAAGTCTTTAGTGAGAACTAAGAGATAATTGGGGCTTAGCTCCACCCATGGTACAGAGAATGACTCAATGTAAGTGTGATTCCCATGGGGCCCAGGCCCACCTGGGGACTCAGAAAAACTGCATCACACACACTGGTGGCCACTAGTCCCTCCTAGGGAGCTTACCAAAATGCTGATTCCCAGGGCCCACCCCTAAAAGTCTGATTCAGTAGGTCCTGGGATGGTCCCAAGATGGGTTGTTTTTTTTTTTTTTTTTTTTTTTTACAAGCATTGTTTTAGGGGCAATTCCAAGAATCCCTGCCCTTCTAGGTTCTAAGTGAGCCTTATTCATGTCACCCTTTAAAAACATGCATACTCTGTAATCAGAACACCCGCAGCCCCCAAACTCCTGCATCTACCCAAGATGGGCAGGAAGTCACAGGAGATAGCTTCTCCACCTCTGGCTAAGATCAAGCTTCATGTCAGACCAGTGCATTGGAACCACCAGCCTTAGCAATCATGGTACACAGAAGAGCAAGAAATGAAAGCAAGCTGACAACACAGGGCCTGGAGTAGGGGGTAGCAAACTTCTGTTAAGAACCAAACAGTATACAAGTTCCCTGATGGTCCAGAGGTTAGGGCTCCATGCTTCCAGTGAAGGAGGCATGGGTTTGATCCCTGGCTGGGGAACTAAGATCCCACATGTGGCATGGTGCAGCCAAAAGGGGGGGCGGGGGGGAAAGGACCAAACAGTAAGTATTTCAGCTCCACAGGCCAGTCACAAAGGTGAAGCAAAAGCAGCCACAGGCAACACAGATACAAATGGATGTGGCCAGTTTCCAATAAAACTTTATTTATAAAAACAGGCAGTAGGCCAGGTTTGGCCCATGGGCCATAAGCTTACCAACCCAGGATCCAGATTCAAATGGAATATCTGTGAAATCCCAGCTGTGCTGTGCTGTGTGTCCTTGGATAATTTACCTAACTTCTCTGAGCCTCGGTCTCCCCGTGTGAAACTCAGCAGAATAAGAGTACCAGATCCACTGTGTTGGTGTGAGAATACAAAGTATTTCACATCATCCTGGGAACTCAGTACACCAGGATAAAAGTCAGCTGTTAACTACTGTCTGGTCTAGAATGAGCAAGGCTCCATCCCTTCCCAGCTGGGTGACCTTGGGCAGGTGATATAACCTCTCTGTGCCTGAGATACTTGGATATAAAATTGGAATAAAAACAGTTGTGAGAATTAAATGAGACAATTAATGCAAAATGCTTAGAAGAATGCCTGTAAAAAAGGCACACTGGAAAGTTAGCTTATTACTGTGTTATATTATTATAAATTATAAATTATTATTTTGTTATTATGCTTCTTACAGAGAAGAGATTGAATCAACAGAGTAAGGGGAAAAGTTCCTTTATAGCAAAGAAAAGAGCACCAAGATTCTTGCCTTTCCCAAAAGCTATTAAGACTTGAGCCTTTAGCCAAAGACACAGAGTGTAAAAACGTCTTTCTTTGCACCCACAGGTCAGCCAGGAGACAGCCACACTGAAACCAGCAGACTTGAAGCTGAATTGTATTTACCACACTTAGCTTTGCCTCTAAATTCCTACTAAAGATGAAACACAATATCTAGAACCTTCGTGGGAGCTTTGAGACAAAGCTATGGGATGCCACGGGAGGGGTATTTTAATAAATACCCCCCCCAGATTGTTTTTATCTGGTTTTAATCTTAGTTTCACATTTCTTCTATCCTTTATTGAGTCTCTACAATTTGCCATCAGCTTGTCAAAGACCAGTGATGCCTCTTCAAATATATTCTCTTTTGTAATTTATATATCGAATATATGAAGATCTCTTTGGCTGGGGGTTTTCCCAACACGCACAGAAGCCAACTCAATTAACTTTCCTTAAGGAAATTCCATCGCCTTTGAGAAAAACAGTTCTTGATCCTCTCCTCTGGGCTGCTGCTCCAAAGCGCACACACACACACACACACACACACACAAACACACAAACGCAAGTCCAAACAGCACTAAAGTAATTAAAGCAGCTGGGATTGATTGGGGTTCTGAGTGACCTTTTGGTAACTTACCTACGCCTGCCATTTAGAGAAAGAATAATTTATGATGCAAGTGGAAGTGCAGAAAACCAAGGCAGACAGAAAGAGAATTCTGATTAGCCAAGAGGGGTGAACTGTCAGGAAGGGGCCCCAGAGCCCCTTGTCAAAACAGGGAACAAAAGCAGTAAATGTCCAGGTTCGCCCAGACACAGACGCCTGCGGTTCCCAGGGTGAGTCTGCTCTTCTGGTTTGGAGAATCCAAGAAGTTCAGGGTTGGGAAGGTCTTAAAGGTCTCACCCAGCCCACTCATTTAACAAATGAGGAAACTGAGGCTCAGGGTAGAGGCTGACTCACTCCAGATTTGACTGTAGGTCATCTGCCTGTAGGGTGCTATGAGTTTCCCACTTTACCTGGACCAATGTGTTCAAACCAGAGGGATCTTCAAATTCCAAAATGCCCTTTATTTGGAAATTATAAACAAGTTTGAGATTCAGATTACAAATTAAAATTGCAGAAAGCAAGCTCGACAACACATGGATTATTTTCTGCTTTGTTCACTACTGTACCTAGTACCTAGATTAACAGCTGCCATGAGGTAAATAATGCATTTCTCTAGAATGAGCTGTCAGGAGCCACGTTTCCTGGATTCAACAGATGAACGTAGGGCTGGGTTGGCTCTGTATCCTAAGTGCTACCCATTTGGAGGCACCGGGTCAGGAAAACAGAAGATCTAGATGCCACAGTATTGCAGTTGCATTGAGACTATTCCATTGCCTCTCCATCAACAGTCCCAGAAGCAGGAATGACCGCTGATGAGATCTGTGCAGCTACGAGAATAGATCAAACAGTTGAGACTTCCCTTAGTGAACTCCCACCAGTGCCCCACCTTGGTTTCTCCTGTTACTTTCACCTGGGAAATGCTTCGCTGGCTTCTGAATCTTCACATCTCACCCACACTTTAAAATCCAGTTTGTAGGACTTCCTTGGTGGTCCAGTGGTTAAGACTCTGTGCTTCCAATGCAGAGGGTGTGGGTTCGATTCCTGGTCTGGGCTCTAAGAGCTTCCATGCTATGCTGCATGGTCAAAAAGTAAAAAAGTAAAATTAAACCCAGCTCACATGCCACCTCCTCTAGGAAGCTTTCTTTTCTTTTTCCTACACAGAAGCAACCCTTCCCTCTTTTGAGCTAACTTCCACACAGCTTTTGGGACTTTGTTTAAATGCTACTTTGTCAGGGGAACCTTCTCTGACTTTCTGGATAAGGTTAGATTTTCCTACTTCTTATATTTTACTATCACAACACTAATTGTGCTTTCTTTATTATCTGTCTTTCCCCTTTGGATAGTAACTGTCTTGAGAAGAGAGATCATTTCTGCTGTCTTTCACCATTTGTATTCCTAGAACCTAGCACAGTGCCTTGACCACAGGAGGCATGAACAAATTGAAGGATGGATGGATGGATCAATGAATGGTTTAATGAATCAATTAACGAATTAGTCAATGAATGAATCAACTTATGAATCACTTACATGTTATTATGCAATCTCTACCATGCTGTTGAATTTACTTCTCAAAGAGAAGAATGCAGTGGTTAAAAGCGTGGTTTCCAACAGGCTCATAGACATAGAGAACAGACCTGTGGTTGCCAAGGGGATGAGGGGTAGAAGAGGAATGGAGTTTGGATTAGCAGATGCAAACTATTATTACTATATTATTAAACTATGGATAAACAAGGTCCTATGGTATAGCACAGGGAAGCACATTCAATATCTGGTGATCAACCATAATGGAAATGAATATGAAAAAGAATGTAAATATGCACAGCTGAATCACTTTGCTGTACAATATAAATTAGCACAGCTCTGTAAATCAACTATACTTCAATAAAATTTTTAAAATTGTGTTTTCTAGAGTGAGGCTGCCTGAGACCAAATTTTAACTCCATTTACCACATGCATGGTATGGAAGAAGCTCCTTCACACTTCTGAGCCTCAGTTTCCCCATATCTAAAGGAGAACCATCGTACTGCTCACACCTCATAGGACTGTTGTGTGTTTAAATGAGATCATGCGTGTAAAGTGCTTGGCACATCACAAGTAATCAGGAAAGGTTAGCTTTATTGTTCTGATAACTCTCTCAGCAAGAGTTGTCAAATTCATCTTTGTAAGGCCCAGTACCCGTCAGATACACATGTTTGGGTCTCAAAAAGACTGAAGATTTACATGGATATTTTAAACCTCTCTGCCAGGACACTTCAAAATTCTGAGAATGTCAAATATGTCAGCTACATGGAAGGAAGCTAAAGGGAAACGACAGCTAAATGTAATACCTGACACTGGACTGGGTCCTAGAAGAATGCTGTAAAGAACATTCTTGGGTCCACTGACAGAGCTGATCTACACATGAAGACGAGATGAAGGTACTGTATAAATGCTAAATTCTCTGAAGTCGACAACTGTAATGTGATTACATGAGGCTATCCACATTCTTATATGCTGAAATATTTAGGGGTAAAAGACCTTGATATATGCAACTTACTCTTACATGTTTCAGAAAAATTATACACATTTGAGAGAAAAGGAAAAAGCAGAGTAAAATACAAGTGACTCCAGCTAAAGGAAGGATACACTTCATGCTATTTTTGTTCTTGAAATTTTTCAACAAGTTTGAAATTATTTCCAGGTGGAAGGAGTTTTTCAAATTATGAAATGAATCTGGAACCACCAGATTACAATTCTGGATTTTCAAATAATATTATAGTTACACCTGAAAAACAGTCTAGTGAACTAATCTCCAGGCTTCCCAGGTAGTGCTAATGGTAAAGAATCTGCCTGCCACTGCAGGAAACATAAGAGACCTGGATATTCGATCCCTGGGTCAGGAAGATCCCCTGGAGGAGAGGATGGCAATCCACTCCAGTATTCTCACCTGGAGAATCCCCATGGACAGAGGAGCCTCATGGGCTATAGTCCATAGAGTCGCAAAGAGTGGAAAGACTGAAGCGACTTAGCATGTGATTCAAACTAATCTCAGCAGATAACCCTCCAGAAGAGGCAAACACATGATTCCCCAACCCTCTCTCAGGGCAGACATTACTAATCAAGACAGCATCCTTAGTTAGAAAATCCAGACCCAACCTCAGAATCCTCAACACAGCTGCTACCAAGCAAATAAAACAACTCCCTAGATGAAATAACCATGGACTTGACCTCCTTCTGAGAGCTTTCTGTTCCAATCAGGGACTCATCAGACTTCAGAGCCTTTCTAGTGAAGGCACCACAGCCCCTGGAACACCTAGATGGATGATCTACAAACTACCACTCAAAGTCTTCTATATGTTATTCCTACCAAAACTTAGGACTGATTTTACTTTGGTGAAAGGAGGTTCTATGTGGTCAGAAGATTCTAGCAGTCAGATTTCTTTATGTTTGAATATCATCTCTTCAAGGGCTTCCCAGGTGGCACTACCAGTGGTAAAGAACCCACCTGCCAATGCAGGAGACATAAGAGACGTGGGTTTGATCCTCAGGTTGGGAAGATCCCCTGGAGGAGGGCATGGCAACCCACTCCAGCATTCTTGCCTGGAGCATCCCATGGACAGAGGAGCCTGGCGGACTACAGTCCACAGGGTCACAAAGAGTCAGATGACTGAAGCGACTTAGCACACCTGCTCACCATCTCTTCAAACACATCTTCCAACTTGGTAAGTCGCTTTAACCTTCATGAACCTCAGTCTCCCCATCTACAAAAAGGAACATACGATAACCCTCCAGGCTATTATGAGGACTGGCTAAGGTAATGATTGTGAACATCTTATACCCTTTACAGCTAAATTATATGATTACAGTGATGGTGATTAACCACATCATCATCCTTCCATCTTTTTCTGTTCTCCAATTACCTCCCAGTTAATGGAGCCCTGTTTCTCTTTAGAAGGTAGAAAGTAGCCTCTTCCCCAAACATCTCCAGCCTGGGTTCTTCAACAACCCATGGAGCTCTCCTGCCTTGAACCTGAACCATGCCTGAGTTTTGAGAGACCAGTTACATGTCCATTTTCTTCGATTATCAGTGAAAGGTTAAGTGCCCCAGGCCTCAGCTCCCAGATATCCATCTAAGCTTTCCATTATGAGCGGAGGTAGACCAACCGGGTCTGTGAGTTTCATTCTCCGGCCCTGGGCTCTCCAGCTAATAGAACCTCAGCCACTCTCTTGAAGGTAAAGCTTTATCTCCGGGCAAAGCCAACCAATTTAAATGGCACTCACAGCTCAGGCCTGCATGTTCATGGGCTCTGAGTACTCCAAGGAGCCAGAGCAATAAAATCTATTAGGTCTCCTTTGTCCCATCTTGTTGTGAACTTATAAGAAAAAGCCACTAAGAGGATCAGTACCCAGAAAAACCTTCATAATTGTGGCTTCTATGCAGCGAATGAGGACAATTACCAAGGCAACCGGCCAATCATTCTGGTTAAGGGCAGAGGGAGTTTATTCCAGAAGAGGCTGTTTCGAACCTCTATGGCGCTGTAATCAGAGAGTAACCAACATTTTAAAAGGCCCTTGTGTAAAAACAGGAGGAACAGCAGGGGAGGAAAAGAGGAGAGGGGGGAAGAAATTAATTTCCTCTTATTTCCTGCCTGCCTCATTGATTGCAGTCCAAAGGCAAAATGATGCACTCACTCCGGTGCACCTGGGGCCACAGGGACTGACAGCCAAGCCCGCGATGTTGTCTGATTCTATGCATATGTTTATTTACTTCTTTTCCCCTCTGGATCTGGCATCTGCAGTGTCGATCTCAAGACAGGTGCAGCCAAGGTGTCAGTAAGAATCACCAAAAAAGGTATGGAGCTTCTTTCAGTACCTTCTGGTCCCGTGAGAATAAAAACAGTAGCTCATCCTTCCTGACCCTGCTTCCATCACCTCAGTTGCTGATTTTGGCAGATCATTTTGTGATGAAAGTTGTTTTGCTCAGCAGTGTCTCCTATGAGTTTATGTTGGAAATCAGGGGAAATTGGGAAAACTCTACATGCTTTTCCATCTTGGGGACTCCGGAGATTTTAGCTGATACTGAATTGGGGACTGACATTTTCCTGCTGGGCCATGCGAGGCTCTTGGGATGACTGAAGACACGGGTGAGAATATATCTTTGGTCTACAGTCTCTGTGTTCTCAGCTCTGTGCCCTCATGACTTTTCCCTGCCTCCAACCCAGCCAGCCATGGGCAGTGAAACACTAAATAACCTGCCCCGGGTTTGCTCATCTTCCTGGTAGGACTAGCAAAGCCATCCAGTGAAATAAGAGGCTATCTTTTCCATTAGTGAGCCCCCATGATGTGAGGTGTGAAAGAGAGGTGTGCCCCGTTGAAAAAAGTCATTGATTCACTCAATAAACACAGGCCAGGCACTATTCTCTTAGCACCACGTAGGAAATCATTTCCTTGTTTCTCCCCAACTAGCAGAGTCTATCATTCTACTTACACTGAGATAACAGCAATGAAAACAACAGGAGTATAATATGACCACAGCAACAGGTGAATTAAGCATTTGCCCATATGTCATGATCTCCCTTAAGCCTCAAGGATATTATGGCATCAGTCAGGGTCCCAGCAGGAAATAAGTGGCACATGCAAAGGGTTTAACTGATGAGGGTTTAGTAAAGGGTCTCTCTTTCTTGTAGATGTACAACCACGCTTCTCCCCCCAGCTTTATTGAGATGCAGTTGACATGTGTGTGCGTGTGTGTGCTCAGTCGCTGAGTTTGACTCTTTGTGATCCTATGGACTGTTGCCCTCCAGGCTCCTCTGTCCATGGGATTCTCCAAGCAAGAATACTGGAGCGGGTAGCCATGCCCTCCTCCAGGAGATCTTCCTGACCCAGGGATTGAACCTGTGTCACCTCCATTGCAGGCAGATTCTTCCCCCCACTGAGCCACCTGGGAGCCCAAGTGACATGTAACATTGAATAAATTTAAGGGGTACAAAGTGTTGATTTGAGACATTTATATATCGCAGTAAGATGACCACCACTACTGGCTTACCTAATAGCTCCTTCATGTCACATACTAACCACTTCCTTTCTGTGGTGAGAACATGTAAGATCTCCTCTCTTAGCAAATTACATTAATACAGTGTTGATAAGTTCTGGTACTCTAATAAAGGGGTCTATTTTCACAGGTGTGAACAGGGTTAAAGGAATCAGCAAAGGATATTTAAATTCCTGGGGTCAACCTTGGGTGGGGAGCTGTTACCACCTGCAGCCAAATGAAGGGGCATCGGGTTCCCAGGTGAGGGACATGGGAGAGGGGCCACCCAAGAGGAGCTGGAGAAATAGAATAGCCCAGTCATTCCCTCCCTCCTGACCTCCAGTCTTTCTCCAATGATTCCCACTGGCCAATCGACTGAGGTTGAATCAATCACCAACGGCCAGTAAGTTAATCAATCATGACTCTTTAATGAAGCCTTCATAAAAGCCCAAAAGGAAGGGGTTGAGAGCTTCCATGATGGGGAACCAAAACACATCCACGTGCCATTTGTGTTAGGCTCCAAGTACCAGGAGGACAGAAGATTTTTTTTTTCAGTATCTTGCCCTATGAATCTTTTCCATTAGGCTGTTCCTGAGTTATTTTATAATAAAACCAGAATAGTAAACTGTGTAGTCAAAGCTATGGTTTTTCCAGTAGTCATGTAGGGATGTGAGAGTTGGACCATAAAGAAGGCTGAGCAGCAAAGAATTGATGCTTTTAAACTGTGGGGCTGGAGAAGACTCTTGAGAGTCCCTTGGACTGCAAGACCAAACCAGTCAATCCTAAAAGAAATCAACCCTGAATATTCATTGGAAGGGACTGATGCTGAAGTCCCAATACTTTGGCCACCTGATGTGAAGAGCCAACTGACTGCAAACGACCCTGATGCTAGAGAAGATTGAAGGTAAGAGAAGAAGTGGGGGGTGACAGAGGATGAGATGGTTAGATGGCATCACCAACTCAATGGACATGAGTTTGAGCCAACTCTGGAAGATAGAGAAGGACAGGGAAACCTGGCTTGCTGCAGCCCATGGGGTCACAAAGAATTGGACACGACTTAGTGACTGAACAACATTAATAAACTGGTAATCTGGTGAATTCATGGATTTCTTGAGTTCTGTAAGCTGTTCTAGCAAATTAATTGAACCCAAGAAATGGATCACTGGAACCTTCCATTTATAGCCAGTGGGTCAGAAGGATTTCTGAACCTGGGTTTGTGACTGGTGTGTGAAGTCTATGACTGAATCATTGTTCCTTTTTTAATATTTATGTATTGATTTAGCTGTGCCAGGTCTTAGTTTCAGTTACAGCATGTGGGATCTAGTTCCCTGACCTGGGATCAAACCCTGGCCCCCTGCATTTGGAACATGGAGTCTTAGCCACTGGACCACCAGGGAAATCCTAGGACTGAGCTCTTTAACTGTGAAATCTGATTCTATCTCTACATAGTTATTGTCAGGATTGAGTTGACACCCTGGTGGTGTCTGAGAATTGCCTGTTGGTGTGGGAAAGTTGAAACTGGGTCCAGGAACCTAATTTAGTTGGGATACTACTAGCTGATACTATGGCCAGAGGATTCAGGGATATTGGAACCTTGTCCCAGACCACATGAGGTTCTGAGGCAATTCCATGCGAGGAATGGACACACAGAAGGTGAATTTGGAGACTGACACTAAATTCTCATGCATAGCTCAAATGACCCCAGGTGAGTCATGGAAAGACCCCTTGGTAACAACAGCTCTGGAGCTTCCCTGGTGGCTCAGTGGTAAAGAATCCACCTGCCAATGCAGGAGACGTAGGTTTAATCCCTGGGTTGGGAAGATCCCCTAGAGGAGGAAGAGGCAACCCACTCCAATATTCTTGTCTGGGAAATCCCACAGACAGAGAAGCCTGGAGGGCTGCAGTCCATGGCGTTGCAAAAAAGGTGGACATGACTTAGTGACTAAACAACAACAACCATAGCCTTAGAACAAGAGCAGACTGGAGCTTTTTTTCATTTATTTCATTTCCTACATTTAAGCCTACATTTCAGCATCACCACTTTTTTAAATTGAAGGATAATTGCTTTACAATGTTGTATTAGCTTTTGCTGTACAACGACATGAATCAGCTACATGTATACATATCTCCCCTCCCTTTCAAGCCTCCCTCCCACCTCCCCCCCGCCCCAATCAGTCATCATAGAGCACCAAGTGGAGCTCCCTAAGCATCTCCACTTTTAATGGAGGGATTCACCTTTTTTTTCCCACCTGGATGATCACAACAGTCTTCTAATTGGGCTTCATATGCATTTTCCCTGAACTTTCTCTAATGTTGTTTACTAATGCTTTCTTGACATCTTTATTGAGGTACTGACAAATAAAGATGGTATATGGTATATGATTTGATGTTTGATATATGAATAATTATGAAAATAACTGCCACAATTGAGCTAATTAACATATTTCTGGTTGTGTGTGTATGTGTTGAGAACATTTAAAGATCTACCACTTAGCAAATTTTAAGCATACATTTTTATAATTGGAGGATAATTGCTATACATCATGGCATTGTTTCTTTTGTAAAACAACGTGAATCAGCTATAAGTATACATATATCCCCTCCTTCTTGGGCTTTCTACCACCTCCATCCCATCCCTCTAGGTCATCAAAGAGCACTGGGCTGAGCTCCCTGTGTTATATAGCACCTTCCCACTAGCTGTCTATTTTACACATGGTAGTGTATATACATCAATGCTACTCTCTCAATTCATCCCCCCTCTCCATCCCCCGCTGTGTCCGCAAGTCCATTCTCTACCTCTGCACCTCTATTCCTGCCTGGCAAATAGGTTAATCAGCACCATTTTTCTTGATTCCAAATGCACGCATTAATATATGGTATTGATATTATTAACCAAAGTCATCTTGCTGTACTCATCTTGCATAATTGAAACTTTGTACCCCTAGACCACTGACCACATTTTTTCCTTCCCTACCCCTGGTAATGACCATCCTTTACTGTTTCTATGAGTTTGACTATTTTAGGTTCCACATGTGAGTTCATGGCTTATTACCCTTAGCATAATGTTCTTGTGATCTGCTTTGACTAATAGAACATGGTTAGGAGTGACATTTGGGGGTTCAGCTTCCACGTTCATCCCCTGGGGACCCAGCACCATGCAGCAAAGACACTGGTCCAGAATGCTGGAGAGAGAGACCGCACAGAGAACTGAGACCCCCATCTAAGAGCCACACCAATGGCCAGTTCTGTAAATGAAGTCCCCTCGGACATTCCAGCCCCAGCCACACTCTTAGCAGACTGCAGCCATATGAATGACCCTAGCCCACAACCCCACAGAGCAGAGGTGTGTGATCCTAGCACAGCCCTGGAAAAATCACAAAATTGTGAGCTAGTAAACAGTTGCTATTTAAGCCACTATCTCTTGTTTACAGCAAGAGATAACTGAAATAGTACCTTTTAAATATCCACCCCCCAAGAAAGAGTTCTCCAGTCCAGTGGACTGGAACCTGAATTATGCAAAACAGTGATGTCTATCCCTGAGGTGGAGTAAAAGGGATGGGGGGTGGGGGTGGGAGGACCCTTCTTGTAGAAAGGAACAGAAGGACCAAACCTTTCATCTTTCGAAGTCCTGATATGTGTGTGTAGTTGTCCTACAGGCCAGTAAAAGCAGTTCGCATGAGCTGTTGAGTTTTTTATTGTATCAAAATACACATAACATAAAATTTACCATTTTAACCATTTCAAGGTGTACATTTCAGCAACGTTAGGCACATTCACCATGTTGTGTGACCATCACCACTACTCAATGCCCAAACAGAAACCCCACAGTCATTAAGCAATCATTCCTCATTCTCTCTTCCCTTCAACCCAACATAACTACTTACCTATGGATTTGCCTATTTGGGACATTTCATATAAATGGAAACATACAATATAATGATCTTTTTTGTGTCTGGCTTCTATCACTTAGAATGATGTTTTCAAGATTCAGCCATGTTGTAGCATGCATCATCACATCATTCCTTTTTATGGCTATATAATATTCCTTTGCATGGATAGGCCAAATTTTATTCATCTTTTCATCCATTGATGGACAT
This sequence comes from Odocoileus virginianus, assembly GCF_023699985.2. Taxonomy (NCBI): domain Eukaryota; kingdom Metazoa; phylum Chordata; class Mammalia; order Artiodactyla; family Cervidae; genus Odocoileus; species Odocoileus virginianus. The sequence continues at coordinate 55,083,519 of NC_069685.1, read as the reverse complement.
TTGGGTTGTTTCCACCTTTTAGCTTCTGTTAGATAACGATGTTATGAACACTTATCATACAAATTTTGAACTAATTCAGTAGTTGTCAACCAAGGGTCCTTGTGTTCCACCCTCAAGGGGACATTTGGTCACGTCTGGAGACACTCTTGATTATCAAAAATGAGGCAAGGTGCTACTAACATCTGAACAGAAGGCAGAGATGTTGATCAACGTCCCACAATTCCAAGGACAGCCCCACCATAAGGATGCTGCTGCTGTTACCACTCATTTCTCAGTCGTGTCTGACTCTCCATGATCCTAAGGACTGTAGCCCACCAGGCTTTTCTGTTCATGGGATTTTCCAGGCAAGAATACCAGAGTGGGTTGCCAAGTTTCTCCTCGAGGGGATCTTCCCAATCCAGGGATTGAACCCACATCAACTGCATTGCAGGTGAATTCTTTACTGCTGACCCATCAGGGAAGCCCTTGCCACAAAAATACTTGAGATACAAATGTCCCCAGTGCTGTGGTAGACAGACCCTGCTCTAATCTAACCTCTCCCAGCCACCATGGAGGTATAGGGACTATACCACACTTTCCATTCAGTGTGGATTCTTTCAGAGCCCCCCTCCAATAAATAATCAACCTTCTCTCCTTCCCATCCCAGAATTCACAGCCTGGTGACCAGTTTAGAAATGTGAGATTCTTTTTTAACACCCACTATTTCCAAGAAGGAAATCAAAACAAAACCCTCGAAATCAATTTGCAGGAAAAAAAAAAAAAGGATATTTCTGATGTTTTTCTAAGCTTTTCATCCTTTTTAAAAACAGGGGGGTCAAGTGGCAACTGAGGAATAAAAGCAAGTGTTCAAAAGCATGAGCGACCAAAAGTCCACAGAAAATCAAAACAAACCCAGCTCTCAGTGTGCGTAATTACGGGTACAACCCAGTAATGAAAGCTTTATTGGTTTAATGTGATTCCATCAAGTACCAAAAAGCGGGAAGGAGTGGGAGAAAGAAAGAAAATGGATATGAAAGAGGGGAGGGAGGGAGGAGACATGAAAGAGGAATACGAGAGAGCAGAGAGGGTGTAACTAGGATGCACTGTTAATTAAACTGTACATTCTGGGTGTTGGACCAGCGTTTATTCAAAGGAGCAGCAAGGACAGACCTGAACACCTTCTCCAAAATGTGCACCTCTGCATTCAACCAATAGGTCAATTGCCGATGCTGCGTGCTTGACCCTGGTTTTGGTAGGGGGGATCCAGCAATGAATAAATTAGACAAAAAGCCTGCTTCTTCTCCCTGGAGCTTACATTCAAGCAGGGAAAACAGCCATTCAATGAAATAGTAGGTGTGGACCTCCCTGGAAGTCCAGTGCACTGGACTGGACTGTGCACTTCCACTGCTGGGGGCCCAGGTTTAATCCCTGATCAGGGAACTAAGATCCTAAAAGCCACATTGTATGGTCAAAGTTAAAAAAAAAAAATAGTAAGTAAAATACACTGTACCTTTGCAGAAAAAAAAGAAAGCAGGGGAAAGGGACAGAAAGTACCAGGGATCGGGGAGGTGCTGGAATTTTAGAGCAGGTAGCCAAGGAGGGGGTGATAATTTTTTTCCACATGTCACATGGCATGTGGAATCCTAGTTACCTGATTAGGGATCAAACTCATAACCCCTGCAGTGGAAGCACAGGGTCTTAACCACTGGACCACCAGGGAAGTCCCAGGAGGGGGTGATAGATGGCAAAGATCTGAAGCAAGTGAAGGAGTAAGCCAAGGATAAATCTAGGGAAAGATCATTCCAGGTGAGGAGAAAGGATGTGCAAATGTCCTGAGGTGGGATGTGCCTGCGGAGGAAGAGTGAAGGGGTTAGTGTTGTTGGGACAGAGCAGCGGGGAGGCCAGTGGGAGACGGGACAGATCCCAGGAGACCTCATTGGGTACAGGAAGGTCTTTGTTTTTCCCCTGAGTGAGAAGTGGGCCCTGGGTGGGGGCAGGGAGTTAGACACAAGATTACTCTCATAGGAATTAGGGTGAGGCAGCAAGGGAGTGGCTGGTCATGGGCAATTCCTCCAGGGTCAGCAAGAACCCAGATATCATAGCATTAGGAAATAAAAACATGCTTAATACAGGGTGACCCACATCCAAGGACTGATCCACCCAGGAGTATAAAGGTTTGGGTCTCCCATTTTCATTGCTGTATAGTATTCCTCAGCACAAATGTACCCACGTTCCCATTCTTCTTTAATGGACTTTGAGTCAATAGGCTGGTAGCAAAAATAATTTCTCCAAATGGCTAATAAACACATGAAATATGCTCAACATCATTAGTTTCCAAGGAAACGCTAGTTAAAACCAAAATGGGATACTACTATATACCAACCAGAATGGCTAATATTAAAAGTTGGAAAATACCAAGTGTTGGTGAGGATGTGGTCTCACAGTATTCCTCTTTCATCAAACCAAGCTGTGTGGTAACTGGGTTCCTGGATAAGAAATTAACTGTGCTCCCCAAAACCAAAGGAAACCAAGAACCACAGCAATTGATTACAGATTTCAAATCAACCAATTAGCTCTTCAGTATAAACACAGACAGCAGGCAAATTCACCAGTCCTCCCTCCTACGCCCCTCATCCAGCTTGCTTTTCCCTGTTAAGGCTAAAACCCCAACCACAGTTGAATGTTGTTGCTGTTGTTCAGTCACTAAGTTGTGTCTGACTCTTTGTGACCCCATGGACTGCAGCACGCCTATCTGCCATAGCTTACTAAAGTCACATGCATTGAGTCAGTGGTGCTCTCTAACATCTCATCCTCTGTTGCCTCCTTCTCCTCCTGCTCTCAATCTTTCCCAACACTGGGATCTTTTGCACTGAGTCATCAGCTCTTTGCGTCAGGTGACCAAAGTCTTGGAGCTTCAGTTTCACCATCAGTCCTTTCAATGAATATTCAGGGTTGGTTTCCTTTAGGATTGACTGGTTTGATCTCTTTGCAGGCCGAGGGACTCTGAAGTGTTTTCTCCAGCACAATTCAAAACCATCAATTCTTCAGCCCTCAGCCTTCTTCATGATCCAACTCTCACATCCATACATGACTACTGGAAAAACTATAACTTTGACTAGACAGACCTTTTCGGCAAAGTGATATCTTTGCTTTTGAATATGCTGTCTAGGTTTGTCAGAACTTTCCTACCAAGGAGTCAGTGTCTTTTAATTTCCTGACTGCTGTCACCATCTGCAGTGATTTGGGAGCTCAAGAAAATAAAATTTGTCACTTCTCCTATTTCCCCTTCTATTTGCCATGAAGTGATAGAACCAGATGCCATGATCTTAGGTTTTTTCATGTTGAATTTTAAGCCAGCTTTTTCATTCTCTTCTTTCACCCTCATCAAGAGACTCTCAACACCAAACCAAAGGGGCAAAGATGGATATGCCATCTCTGACATAACTGTATGCTTGAACCTTGAAGCTGGAGAGCCAGCGGGCACGTGGACAGTCATCTCTCTTTGACATATTGCCTGAATGCAGGTCTGCTTGTTTTGATAGGCTTTCAAAAAATAAAAATTATAATCTAAAAGGTTACAGTGATGGATATTGAAATCCAAACCCTAAAAGCCTTCTGACTTCGGTGTTCCAGGTGGCTCCGAGATATTTTTTTTTCCTTCTTTTTAATCTAAATCATGTTCTCAGACAGCACAGAGCCTGGTATAAATTCTCTTCTGCACTAATCTTTTATATACTTTTATGCTTGTCTGAGATGATTGAACATGACTCATTCATGGTTCTGTTTTCCACCACCACTGGTCGCTTCCAGTCGGCAACATCTGGTTTTTTGCAGTAAAAGTTTCCCTTTGTCTGTCACATAACTCTGCGGTGTTCTGAGGAGAAGAGGAGTCTACACCAGGGGCTGGTCAAGTGCCAGGAACTGCCATGGACAATAGCAGAGCTGGGATCATCTCTACTATTTATTGATGGTGATATGAAACTGAAAGTCGGTCGAATAAAAACTGTCAGCTCTACAGTGTAGACTGATAGATTTCAACCTTTTACATATATTATATATATATATATATATATATATAGTTTTTGCTGCAGGTCCTTTTTTGAAACAAAATTTCAATAAAATTGTGAAAAGAGTTCCTGTTCTAGGGAGACACACCCTCCTCTTCACTCTCAAGACAATTCACGAAGCTCCTTCTCTGAAATACCAGTGCTCCCAAGAGATTCTCAAAAGCCACTGTGCAAAGCAGATTCACAGCATAGTTCTGTTTACCAAAGGTTATTGCCAGGTGATTTTGATTTTTTTTCCCTGCTTTTTTCTATATTTTAAATGCTCTACAATGAACATTTATAACTCCATCATCATAAAATAAATTGGAACGTCTTAAAGAAAACTGGTATCATTTGATACTCCTTAAACATATCCCATAAAGCATCAAGTCAGCTTCTGGCAGTCGGTCTGTAAGTATAATAACCAAGTGCTAAATACATACCAGGTACTGTTCTTGGCATAGAAGATACAGTGGTGAATAGTGAGAGAGCAGCTGACTCCAAAGGTCTGACAGTTTAACAGCAGGAAGACAGGTGCAGGAGGCCTTCTGCCCAGCATCACTTCCCAGCAACTCACATGAAGAATTCCCTGTGACTTGGAACTCTCTGGGTCTAGAGACCCTAGTACTCAGAGGGAGGCTCAGTAATAATCCCAGGACTCAATAGCAATCCCACTCAACTCAAATCTATGGCTGCTTCCTGGTCACTTTGAGGAATTCACACCAGTCCTCCAGAAGGCAGAGCAATCAGCATGCTGGCATGGGTCACTGACCTTGATCATCACCAGGAGATAGGGCTGTAGCACAATAGAGCTTTTGTGTTTTTTATTTTTGTTTTTAGTCACTAAGTTGTATCCGACTCTTGTGACCCCATGGACTGTATAACCCATCAAGGCTCTTCTGTCCATGAGACTCTCCAGGCCAAGAATACTGGAGGGGGTTGCAATTCCCTACTCCAAGGGATCTTCTCAACCCAGGGATTGAACCCATGCCTCCTGCATTGGCAGATGGATTCTTTTATCCCTGAGCCACAGAGAAGCCCAACACAATGGAGACAGGGAGGTAATTGCTTGTGTTTGGCAGTTTGCTAGGGCATCTCCTGCTGTCCCCATGCCTAGGAGTAACTGAACATGGATAATACAGCCACCCCAGCCTGATAAGGATGAGGTCACCATGGGCTCAGACCCCTCCAGGATGAGGATCTGGGTCACCCCACCAGGCCAGCTGCTCAGACCAGAAGAGGGAGAGGGAAACCTGGAATGAACAGTGAGTGAGAAGATGATGAGTGACATGGAAACACTTGTCCATGGGATGGCTGATGACATGGAAACCATCTGCAACAGAGGGGGCTCATGCAGCCCACTTCCCCTCCTCTTAGAAATGTCTTCAGAAATTTGTGACCAATCAGAGTCCTGGAGAAACTCCACCTCGATGAAATGAATGTACGTGAGAAGCGAATGACTCCAAAGGGTGGATTGTAGCAGACAATGTTGGTGTCCTATCTGAATCTTCCTAGCTGGACTGTGCACCCATTCCCCCAGCTGTACTGTTGTTGGCTGAATATAACTCAGAGCTGACTCATTCTCTATATAATTGGCCAAAATGGAACCACCTCTCCCAGAGGCTAAGCTATCCCTCTGTAGGGGAGGCTGGCATGGTGGTACAAAAGCCCAGCCCTTGCCATAAAGGGGTACCAATTCCATGGGGCAACTTATGTTCAGAATCATGAAGTCCTTACTGTAAAATTCAGAGTTAAATTGAAGAAAGTAGGGAAAACCACTATGCCATCCAGGTATGACCTAAATCAAATCCCTTATGATTATACAGTGAAAGTGACAAATAGATTCAAGGGATTAGATCTGATAGAGTGCCTGAAGAACTATGGACAAAGGTTCATAACATTGTACAGGGCAGTGATCAAGATCATCCCCAAGAAGAAATGTAAAAAAGCAAAATGGTTGTCTAAAGATGCCTTACAAATATATGAGAAAAGAAGAGAAGCTAAAGGCAAAGGAACAAAGGAAAGATATACCCATCTGAATGCAGAGTTCCAAAGAATAGCAAGAAGAGATATGAAAGCCTTCCTCAGTGATCAGTGTAAAGAAGTAGAGGAAAACAATAGAATGAAAAGACTAGAGATCTCTTCAAGAAAATTAGAGATACCAAGGGAACATTTCATGCAAAGATGGACACAACAAAGAATACAATACACAATAAAGAAGAGAAACAGTACAGACCTAACAAAAGCAGAAGAGATTAAGAAGAGGTGGCAAGAACACACAGAAAAGCTATACAAAACAGATCTTATTGACCCAGGTAACCACAATAGTGTGATCACTCACCTAGAGTCAGAATCCTGGAGCGCACAGTCAAGTGGGCCTTAGGAAGCATCACTACGAACAAAGCTAGTGGAGGTGATGGAATTCCAGCTTAGCTATTTCAAATCCTAAAAGATGATGCTGTGAAAGTGCTGCACTCAAAATGCCAGCAAATCTGGAAAACTCAGCAGTGGCCACAGGACTGGAAAAGTCAGTTTTCATTCTAATCTCAAAGAAGGGCAATGCCAAAGAATGTTCAAACCACCGCACAATTACACTCATTTTACATGCTAGCAAAGTAATGCTCAAAGTTCTCCAAGCTAGGCTTCAACAGCACATGAACTGAGAACTTCCAGATGTTCAAGCTGGATTTAGAAAAGGGAGAGGAACCAGAGATCAAATACCCAATATCTGTTGGATCATAGAACGAGCAAGAGAATTCCAGAAAAACATCTACTTCTGCTACATTGACTATGTTAAAGCCTTTGACTGTGTGAATCACAACAAACTGTGGAAAATTCTTCAAGAGATGGGAATACCAGACCACCTTACCTGCCTCCTGAGAAACCTGTATGCAGGTCAAGAAGCAACAGTTAGAACTGGACATGGAAAAATTAAATGGTCCAAAATTGGGAAAGGAGTACATCAAGGCTGTATATTGTCACCCTGCTTATTTAACTTATATGGAGAGTACATCATGCAAAATGCCAGGCTGGATGAAGCATAAGCTGAAATCAAGATTGCCGGGAGAAATATCAATAACCTCAGGTATGCAGATGACACCACCCTTACAGCAGAAAGCAAAGAGGAACTAAAGAGCCTTGTGATAAAAGTGAAAGAGGAGAGTGAAAAAGATGGCTTAAAACTCAACATTCAAAAAGCTAAGATCATGGCATCCAGTCCCATCACTTCATGACAAATAGATGGGGAAAAAATGGAAACAGCGATGGAGTTTATTTTCTTGGGCTCCAAAATCACTGCAGATGGTGACTGCAGCCAAGAAATTAAAAGACGCTTGCTCCTTGGAAGAAAAGCAGTGACAAACCTAGACAGCATATTATAAAGCAGAGACATTACTTTGCCGACAAAGATCCATCTAGTCAAAGCTATGGTTTTTCCAGTAGTCATCTACGGATGTGAGAGTTGGACCATCAAGAAGGCTGAGTGCCAAAGAATTGATGCTTTTGAACTGTGCTGCTAGAGAAGACTCTTGAGAGTCCCTTGGACTGCAAGGAGATCAAACCAGTCAATCCTAAAGGAAATCAATCCTGAATATTCATTGGAAGGATTGATGCTGAAGCTCCAATATTTTGGCCACTTGATATGAAGAACCGACTCATTGAAAAAAGACCCTGATGATGGGAAAGATTGAACACAGGAGGAGAAGGGGATGACAGAGGACAAGATGGTTGTGTGGCATCACCAACTCAATGGACATGAGTTGAGCAAGCTCCAGGAGATGATGAAGGACAGGAAGCCATGGGGTTGCAAAGAGTCAGATATGACTGAGTGACTGAACAACAATTGCGGTTTCTTTTTTCAAACATTTATCCAGTTGAAAAGACTTTCCTTTCCTAATGGAATGGGGCATTTGCTAAAAATTGTGTGTGTGAATCTTGGCTTCTGTTGCATTGATCTATTTGTCTATCCCTGAGGTCATATTCTTGCTTAGATTTCTTTTTTCCCCTGGCTTACCATCTTTCCCTCATGCCTCATCTCCTAAGAGAACTCTCTTAATAAATTGCTTGGCTAACATTCCCATCACAGGCTCTGTTTTCAGGGAACTAGATTTAAGATTGCAACAGACATGCAAGTTAATTGTTAAATGAGAGACTTCCAGGTGCTAATCAGTACTGGGAACAAGTCAAATATGGTAATACTGCAGTAAAGGACTGGCTTGCTTGTGGAAAGCTAGTTTAGAAAAGTTGTCTCTGAGAAAGTGACATTTAAGTCAAGTCCTCAGTCATGACAACATAAGTGGATGGTTGAAGGGCAAGGAAAATAATCACTGGAGCCAAGAAGGTCTAGGAACTGAGAGTGAAGAGTGCTGAATGTTGATCTTCAATGTCATGGCTAAAGCCAGAAGCATGATGGTCAGAGAAGTGGTGGAAAGTGGGGCAGAGAAGAAGCTGCCAAGCCAGGCAAGAGTTTGTTGAAGAGCCCTTCATATTAGCTGGGAGTTTTGATGAGGGAAGGAGTAGAGATCATTTCAAAGTGTCAGTGGTGTGGGAGGGAGGGGATTTATGTATACCTATAGCTGATTCATGTTGTTGTACAACAGACAACACAACACTGTAAAGCAATTATCCTCCAATTAAAAAAATATTTTTTTAATGTTTTTAAGTGTCAGTGGAGAGTACACCCACCACATCTGCAGGTACTGAGTTCTCCAGGAGCTGGAAGAAATCCACAATCTCCCTGAAGAGGGCTGTAGGGGAAGGTGTACTCAGGGACAAAATATGCAGACAAGATGCACATGGAGAAAGAATATGATCAGAATTTGAACTTAAGCATGTAGCAGAATCAAGTGGAGGACTTGTTAAAACACAGATTTCTGGGTTCCACCCCAGGGTTTCTGACTCAGAAGCCTTGAAGTAGGGACCCAAGAATGTGTATTTATAACAAGTTCCCATGTGACGCTGATGATGGGAGACCAGGCACCACTCTTTGAGGCCCACTGGCTCAGACAATACCACATCAGGAGACAGAGAGGGGCTCAACATTGGCAAGACCATGGACTGCTTTTGTTAATCAAGTTTTATTGGCACATGGCCACGCCCATTTGCTCACATGTCATCTGCAGCTGCTCTCCCGGTTCAGGGGCCAAGATGAGTAGTTTCAACAGAGGCTGTGTGGCCTGCAGAGCCAAATATATTTATTAATACAACTCTGGCTCTTCATAGAAAAAGTTGGCTCATCTCCATTCTGTTTTATCACTAGACTTCTGGAGTTTCTTGATGGTGTGCCTGGAGACGCAGGAAAGCAACAAAGCACCCCATATAAGGGTCATGATCGTTTGTAACCTAATCTTTCCTGTTCTCTTCGAAATTGTAGGTCTGTGCTCTTAAAGATTATTTAACTATCTTTTTTTAGTGACCTTCCAGTTGGAACTGGGGGCTTCTCTGGTTGGCTCAGTTGGTAAAGAAGCTGCCTGCAATGCAGGAGACCAGGGTTCGATCCCTGGGTCACAAAGATCCCCTGGAGCAGGAAATGGCAACCCACTCTAGTATGCCTGCCTGAGAGATCCCATAGATAGAGGAGCCTGACAGGCTCCAGTCCATGGAGTCGCAAGAGTTGGACAAAACCGAACGACTAACACTCACTCACTCAGTTGGAAATGAGATATATGTTTTCAATCCACCAAGGTAATGATGTGGATTTTTAATAGAAGTATCTATGGGCCCATCAGACATGAGTCTTTACAAAACTCTAAGATGCAAAGAAATGCCTCTACAGAGAGAGTTGAACACCCCGAGATGGGGGGCTTCCCTCTTTACCCACTCTGGACCACCAACTGCTATCAATTCATAATGAAAACTTTAGGTGTCTGGAGCAAAATGAGAAGAGAAAGAAAATTTTTCTTTTTAAAATGAAGCTCACCATGCTCATTGTCCTTTCTTCTGAAAGCTTTTTCCAAATTTTTTTGTGTTAAAAATGTACTTTCTTAAAAAAAAAAAAAAATGAACGAATGGTGGTTTTTAAACAGCAGCTATTTTTAAATTTTTCTAGTACCTGCCAAAACAAAGAGTAGACACCTAATATTAGTCCAGGGCTCAGATGGCAAAGAATCTGCCTGCAAGGTGGGAAACCCAGGTTCAATTCCTAGGTTAGGAAGAGCCTCTGGAGAAAGGAATGGCTACCCACTCCAGTATTCTTGCCTGGAGAACCCAAGGCCAGAGGAGCCTGCTGGGCTACAGTCCATGGGGTCACAAAGAGTCAGACACTACTGAGTGACGGACACTTTCACATGAGTTCATCTGATTTTTCAGGAATTCCACTGATCTGTAAAATACCAAAGCGTGGGAAACAGTGTACTAAGATACCATAGCAGAGCTGTAGGGCATGTTACCACATTTGCCCACACCCTCGAACACTACACTGACTGGGATTCTAAGGGTCTGTCCGATCTCACAGGAAAGTGCAATGATCGATTGATTAGTGCTGTCTGCACAGGTGCAGGAAGTCAGCCTGAAGCCTGGGCTGCCTTCGCCTGCCACCTTTAGCGAACATCATTATCAGCAAATACACATTTCTAGATCTGATCTTGAGATCCAAGAGGTTCCATGAGCACAAAGCATACAGCTTGCTCATAAACATGCCCTAAGACAATAAGAGGGAAATTGGGTGCAGGCACTAATACCCCCCACAGCTCATTTAACGACCTCAGAGATGGCCTCAAAAAATAGAAGATATCAAGTTATCATAAAGTAGATCCCACTTCCCCAGAGGAACAATGTTGCACTTGGTGCACCCAGCCAATGACTGGGTCCCAAGCAAACCAGAACAGGACACAAAGTGGAACCATACATACACAATTATAATGGAAATAACATCTAAGATTTTTTTAACTCCCACCCTCACTGCTTTGCCAAAGAACCAAGTTTTGCCCTATTAGGAACGATGTTGCCCTCTTTCCATGAGCATGCACGGACTAGACTAGGTCACGAGCAATTTATAAGAATCTGCCTACTTCAGGGAGAGACACTGATGACTGAAAATCAGGGATGGGAGGGAGATTCACTTTATTTATCTTTGGAGCCCTTTGAACTCTCTACGTATATTGCCTATTCACTAATAAGTTTCCAAAACTTAAAACCATCACCACTTTCATTTCATAAGAGAAAGCGTGTTTTCTAATCATGAAAAATAAAAGGACACCATCACAGAATATAAGATCATCTTTTTCCAAAAAGAAGGGGTGGCAACTTAACACGGACTAAGAAATAAAACATGCAGTATAGTTTCATGTTTTATTCAAATGCAAAAATAGAAACTTTCCTTTTGCAACATACAGTACATATAATTGCCTTAATAGAAGGTTGTTTTATGGGGGGAACGCTTTGGTGATGTATTTTGAAGTAAAAGTCATCTAATTTCTTCCAACCAATTATTTTCATATTGTTGACTGAAAAGCCGCTTTCCCCTATGAATGTAGAAAACACCCAAAGCACCTTCACTGATCTTTCAGATCTTAACTATTTTGGGCAAAGCCAGAAAAATTCAGGAACCAGGCCTACGGGTTTCTGGCTATTTCTCCTGACTTCTCACTGCAGAGTTATTTAGAAAAAACAGTAGCTACAAGTGTGAGTTCCAACCAGCAAGTGTTACAAATGAATACACAATTTTTCAACTAAATAGTCTATTAAAAAAAAAAACTAACCTATTAGCAGGCACTTTAAAGCCTATGAAAGTCTAAAAAGAGCCACGTGAAGAACATCCTACAGGACCCACTTCCCAAAGGAGACAATGAAAGCTCAGAGCAGTTAAGTGACTTGCCCAGGAACACACAGCATGAAAGGAGTAAAGAAAGATTCAAACCCAGCTCAGCCAGACAGCCAGGCTTACTCACTCAGAATACATGCACCTGGTATTCACTCATGACTGGCTCCCTTCTTAAATTTCTACTCCCAGTGGGTCCTGCCAGGAGTCTGCCAACTGAGGGAGAGAGAAGACAGTCAAGACACACAGGCCTGGAATTGCTGGGGCTGGGAGTAGGGTTGGACACTGGCCCTGGGACTTGGCACTGCTTCCAGCACACAGCCTGAGTCCAGCTGGGCTTCTCCATAAATACAATCCCCAGTCAGGCCCCCAGGTCCAGGTACAAGTGAACTTCAACCTAAAGGAATGACTTGGGAGACACTAGGCCCCACGGCCTTGAAGAGCAGAATAGGCCTCTGAGGATACATACATTCAAAACCCACTAGGCCAGGCCCCATGTACCACTCCCTCCTCCCAGCCCCAAGCCTGGAAACCATTTCTTAAATATTAAAACATGGCCTCTAAGCTGGGAGATTAACAGAGACGCAGCCTTCTTATCGCAGGTCGGAGTTTCAGAGGCCCTCCTGGTGGAACCGTAACAGGATCCCTCCAGGAGGGGAACTAATCGCCCTGAAAGCTTCTGAGCGTGGAAGGGAGACAGGAGCAGAGAGTCAGCCCCACCCGGGCCAGCCTCATCCCCGCAGTGACCCACATACAGGGAAGAAACCTACCTGCTGCGAGACTGGGCCCCAGCCTCCCAGAACATGCAGAGCCCAGAGCTGTAGACAAGAGAGGCAAGCGATAGCCAGACCCATTTCACAGATGGTGCTCATCAAGTGATGCTCAGAAAGCCCTCCAGGGCCCAGGACACTCAGGGTCTTCTTGGAGTTGTCCTAACCAGCATGGCTGGCCCATCTGAAGGATGCTGCAGGTGCGTGCTGGAAGCAGAAGGTTAGAGTCAGGAGTTCTGTGAGTCAGTAGCTTGAATTCAGCCTCAGCAATTGTTCTGGTTTTTTTTCTTTTTTACGGCCCAGATTGTGGGCATTCTTTGAAAGCCCACATGCTTGGGTTGTCATGCAATGCAGGCAGAAGGAGGTAACTGAAAGAATTTGAACTTTAGAACCCCAAAGACCTGGGGCAGGGTCTCAGCGCCTTAGCAACTGACTAGCTTCAGGTGCTTGATTAAGTCACGTGACTGCTTGGCCCCCATCCTCATCTTCTGAGTTAAAGTGAGAAAGGACATCTACCAGCGAGGCTGCTCCAAGGATTAAAACAAACAATTGTAAATCAAATGCATAGCCTTGCTGAAGGGCAGGGTGGCTGATGAAATTGACATAGGGGTCATTTTCAGGCAGGTCCCCTCTACTGGATTGTGAGTCCTGCTAAGGCAGGGTCTGGTGCTCAGTGAATTCTAATTGAAGGAAATCAACACAGAGGTATTAACAACTGCCTTTCTCATCTTCTGTTGCCAACAGCAGAATAAACATTCTCTTCAGGGGAGCCAGGAGAATAGATGCTCACCCGGGCGTTGCCCTCCAGAAGCCAATGGCATCATGGGACCTAAACTGCTATTCTAATCAATACCTCTTTTTTTTTTTTGAACTCAAAAGATCTAAAGCCTTTATTTTTTCTATGTCCGTCTTTTTTTAAAGTTCTTTTTAATTGCAGGAAAATGACAATACTGTGTTGGTTTCTGCCATACATCCACAAGGATCAGCCATAGGCAGACATATGTCCCCTCCCTCCTGGACTCCCCCCGCCCCGCCACCTCATCCCACCCCTCTAAGTTGTCACAGAGCCCTGGTTTGAATTCCCTGAGTCATGCAGCAAATTCCCACTGGCCATCGATTTTACACATGCTAGTGTATATGTTTCCATGCTGCTCTCTCCATTTGTACCACCCCATCCCTTCCTGGGCTTCCCTGGTGGCTCAGCTGGTAAAGAATCCACCTGCAATGAGGGAGACGTGGGTTCAATCCCTGGGTTGGGAAGATCCCCTGGAGACGGGAAAGGCTACCCACTCCAGTATTCTGGCCTGGAGAATTCCATGGACTGTATAGTCCATGGGGTCGCAAAGAGTCAGACACAACTGAGTGACTTTCACTTTTTCCTTCCTAAGCACCCCCCCCCACCCCGCCATTTCCGTAAGTCTGTTCTCTATGTCTGCGTCTCCACTGTGTCTTTTTTTAACTTTTTATTTTACATTGGGGTACAGCCAATTAAAAATGTGATTGACTCAAGTAAACAGCAGAGGGACTCAGCCATACATATACATGTATGCATTCTGTCCCAAACTCCCCTCCCATAATCAATACCTTCTATCACAAGAGGTACACGGGGGCCAACTGGCCTGGTTTTTTTTTCATAATAACCCCCAATTTCCCAATGAAACAGACACTGTGTCGTCTCCACAAGTTTGCCCAAACCCTTCCTTCCCCTGCTCTGGGAGTCTAGCCCATCCTTCCAGGCTCAGTTCAGGTGCCTCCTACCCAGTGAAGCTTCCCTACAGAGGAGGGAACCTCCCTCTGGCTCCGGACATGCTGACCTTCTTCGCTCTGGGCTGAGACACAAGCTCCAGACACACAGACCTGGTTCCATCGGCTCTGGGTGACTTTGGGCAAATCACTTGATGTCCCAGAGGCTTGAGATTCCTGAAAAAATTCCCTATAGCTACTGTAGACCTTAAATAAAAATATGTAAAGTACAGGACCTGGTACCTTAGGTACTCCTTCGATTAATGGGAGTTGTTATTTTTACTGTGGACAAGGCCCATTTTCTCCAACTAAACACCCACTCCCCAACAGACACACACATGTGCACCCCTCTAAACACAGGGGGTGCTCTGCTTGCCCTGGTTGGTAAATGGCTGGTGATGTAAGACAACAGACAATGAATATCACACTCTCTCTCTCAAGCACCTACTATGTGCAAGAATCGCACAAGGAGAAAAATGGGAATAAAGGGATGAGTTGGGCTCTGGACATGAGGGAGGCCGATTTGCAGGGAGAACAGGATTTGCCAGCTTCAGAAAACAGGACCAAGTTCTGAATCACCGATCTATAGAACTTCACTGAGTCCCAGGCTTCCTCATCTGTAAACATGTTCTAGGATCCACACCGTGTAAGCATTAAACATCCCGCATAAAGAGCTAACACAGAGAAAATGTAAGAAATGTTAGTATTTATCAATGTGCTTGTTATTAGTGGTAATAAACCCCGGGAGGTATTATCACTGCGTACCTTGAAGTCAAGGGAGAAAAAAAGTGATGAAAGGAAGCGAGGGCTTTGGGCTCTCCTTCTGTCTTCAAACAAAGGACCTGGGCCGGGAAGAGTTGTGTGTGCTCAGTTAGGATGTGCTCAACTGCAGGTCACAGACTAGATCGCCTTAAACAACCGAGTATAATTTCCCACCTAACAAGCCCGGAGCAGGCTGCTGGGGTTGTTCGAGAGCTCAGGGAAGCCAAGGTTCTGGATCAATATCACTGCAACTCTCCAGACCTCAGTTCCTAGACTCAGCTCCATGGTAACCCTCGCCTGCCAGCCTCCAAAAGCAGTGTTTGGGGGGCGGTGGGTGGAGGGACATTTCCCAGAACCCCCCACAGTCCCAGAGCTGCCATCAGGTCCCGCTGACTAGAGTTCGGTCACTTCGGTACCCAGAAGCCAAGGATGCCTAGGCAACAGGAGTGGGTTTACCATGACTACGCAGAGTCTTGCATTGTTTCATCCCTGGGGCTGGGCCCAGCTTCCCTGCAAACTAGACACACCCCTTGTTTCCCGCAAGTGATGAGGTTCTGTTAGCAGGAGCATCAAGGAAGAGGTTGGCAGTGCCCAACACCTGGATGTACACGTGGAAAGAGCAAAAGGCGGGGGCAGAGAGGATCCTGAAGGTCAGTCAAAGCCTCAGGTGAGACTTACAAGATACATGGTGTGTTCCCGGTCCCCAGGCCTGACACAGTAGAGGGGTACAGGAGACCTGGCTCCTGCCTCTAAAGGACAGTGAGGTCAAGTCACAGCTACAAGACACACACAGCTGTCTAAAGAGCAGACCCTCTGATGGCTCCAGGCTGGCTGATTCTGCAGGTCTCAGTGTCCCCGGCCTGCAGAGTAAGCCCAGGGTGGTGGAAGAGGCAAGGGGTTCAGCCTGTGCCAATGCAAAGAGGGTCAGTGAGCCCAGCCAAGAACCTGTTCCCCATACTGAGAACACTTACTTATATGAAATGTTGGGGTTTGCCCTGGATGCTGGGCACAGAGGGAGGAGCCCTTGGCCCTGTCCTTCATGAGGTCACAGTCTTCCTGCACCTCACTCGTTTCTGTACCCCAAGTACAGAAACTGTTATTAAACAACAGCAACAGTAAATGCAAGTCATTTGCTGTAAACCAAGCCCCTCTCTGAGCACTTCACAGGTATAATCTCAATTGGTCAACACAACCACCCTATGAGGAGGTACAGTTAAGGCCCACATGTAACAAATGAGGAAACTGAGGCAGAAGACATTAAATACCTAGAAAAGCAGTGGGATGAGAGGGATGTGAGTGAGAAGCAGGAATTCTAGTTCCAGTCTTGGCTCAGCCACAGACATTCTGGGTGAGCCAGGAAGGCTCTCTCTGGACCTCAGCTTTCCTGCCTGTAAAAAGAATGATGCTCCATGAGCCAGGAGGTTCTGAGCAGGGGTTCTTGAACTTTGCTGCCCAGTAGAAACACCTGGGATCTTCCAAAACTCTGATCACAGGTCAATTCAGTCAGGAAGTCTGGGCATGAGAGCCAGGAATCTGCAATTTTTTGTTTCACTTCATTTTAAAGTCTTCAGGTGATTCCTACTTGCAGCCAAGTCTGGGGACAAGGATGATGATTTCCTGGCACACTGTGACAGCACATAAGGATGGCCTCGTACAGAATGAAGACTGAGCCACAATTAAATATCCAGAACAGTCAAATCCATAGAGACAGAAAGCAGATTAGTGGCTACTGGGGGCTGGGAGGAGGGGGAATAGACTGTTCACTGGGTCCAAGTTTCTAAAAGGAAATGGAAATGTTCTGGCTCTAGATCCAGGTGGTGTTTGCACAACATTGTGAAGGTACTAAATGCCACTGAATTGCACACTTCAAAATGCTAAATTTTGTAATGTATATTTTACCACACACAAAAAAGGTTGAAAATGACTACAAATTCAATTAAAAATATGGTGTGTCTCTCAGAAGGTCAGAACTTTGTGGGCAAGCAAGGGAAGGAACAAGATCCGAGCTGTCTCTGGAGGCAGGCCTGAGTTCAAATCCCAAGTCTGCGACTTGCTAAGTGGATGCTGTGTGACCCTGAATAAGTGACCTCACCTCTCTGATCCTCACTCTGGCCTCTGTAAAATGGAGGTAAGAAAACTACTGACCTCAGAGAGCTATGCTGAGGCTCTAATGGGACATGTACACAACACATTGCTTGATGAATGAAAATTATTATTACTCAGAATCACAGGAATGCACCTTCGGGATCTGACTGAGACCAAGAACGCTGGGGCCCAGAGCGGAAAGGGACTTGAGCAGAGTCACCCAGTGGGGAAGAGAGCCAAGGAGCACGAGCATCCGGGTGCCAGCCTGGCCACCTCCCTCCACCCGCGGGGCCAGGGAGCCTGACTCACCTGGTCCCCAGGCGTGGGGTAGGACTCCCGGCTCTCACCTGGCGCTGCAGGCGGCCCCCACCCGCCACCCGCCTTTCATCTCCCCTCCTCGTGGCTCCGGGCGCCGCTTTCCCAATTGCCCAGGTGACGCCAGAGCCCGGGCTCTTGGCTTCCGCGGGGGGCGGGGCGGGCAGGTGAGGCCGCCACCAGGTGAGGCCGCCCCGCGGGAGGCCCGCCCACCGCACCGCCTCGCCTCCTCCCGGTCTGTGGCGACATCTGCTGGCCGTCCCCGGAGGGACACAACCTCTGCTCTGATTTCTGCTTCAGTTCTGATTAATCCCCATTCATCCCTGAGCACCTCCTAGGGGCCCCGGATGGTGTTAGGTGTCCGGGATTCGCACCATCCCGTGTCTCCAGCAATCTCAGACTACCTGAAAGCTCAGATGCAGAGAAGACAAAGAAAAAGAGCAAATTGCAATCATTCTTTGCTCAGATACAGAATAACGTTATTTGGGGAGGAACCAGCCCATCCTCTCTGAGGGGATGTCCGTGGGAAGACTTCAAAGAAACCAAGAAAATCTCAGGGAAAGGAAGTAAAAGTAGCCCAGGCATAGGAAGGCACCTGGCCTTTATAGGTGAAAAGCCCAGAGGCTGAAACACCATGGCTGAGGTATGAAGTAGGCAAGGATCAGATGAGACCTTCTATCTAGGCTCTCATCGTTCCCACGGGAAAACTAGGGCCTGAGAAAAGGACTTGCCCTCTTAACCGAGTGAGGCAGTGACAGCCAAGCCTGGAGGACTCTTAGCCCAGAGCTCTCTCCAGGCTCCACCACCCTCTCCAGTCTCAATTGCTATTGGTATCCAAGGATCCAATTCATTCATTCAACAAACAATTCTTGAGCAGTTATTTGTGTGCCAAAGACTGTGCTAAGCATTAAGAACATAGTGGTGAGACATATTCCTTGAGATCCTCCTATTCTAGTGAGGGCATCAAACCTGTCTAGGATGGTTAGACGAGGTTCTCCGCACCGCCCCCCACCTCGCCCCATCCCAAAGAGACAAACCCAAAGGAATGAATCTCTAATGGCAGAAATCTGGAACAAGTAGAGGAGGTATCTCGGCACTCTGTAAAGCACACCATAGGAACAAATCATTTTAATCAATCCCTAGCCCCAGGTTTTTGTTTGTTTGTTTGTTTGTTTGTTGCAGAAGGGAAACAGTAGGTCAGAGAGGGATGGAGTCAGGATACACAGCTGGACCTCTTCTAAGATATCAAAATCTTTGTGGTAGATTCAGCTCAAGGAATGTGCTAGTAATAGGAATTCACCCCCAGTTTCCCAGAGAGGAGAACTTGTGCTCAGAATTCTGCAAGAGGGTCCTTATTATATACTCGGCAGTCAGGCTGATGGGCTAGTGTGACCCACACCCTCCTCCTCTTCATTATCATTGTCTGGAATGATCATCATTGGCACTATTGAGAATTTACTTCCAACCAGCTTCCAGTCCTTGATTTATTAAACCAAAGAAGGTTTATTAATCACCACTCCTGTCCCAGCATTCATTTGAGGTTGGGACAGACTTAGAAAGTTGAAAGCCACCTTTGAACAGCTCACAGACGAGGCAGTTTGGTGTTTAAGCAAATTATTTGAACCTGGTGTGATAAAGTGATTGCAACAGTGGTAATTTCCACTTGAGAGGAAGGACAGAAGACCGTGGATTCACCCTGCCTGGAGAGGCCTTCAGAGGGAAGTCCTATTCGAATCTTGAAAACCTTCACCTGAATCTCTAGTCCCGCGGTCCTCAGAGTGTGGTCCTGAAGCAGCAGCATTTTCACCACTTGGGGGCTTTGTTAAAACTGCAGATTCTGAATCTGGAACTCTGGGGAGGGTCCCAGCGATCTGTGTTTTAGCAGCCCTGAAGGTGATTTTGATGCTCCCTGAAGACAGAACCTCTGTGTGAGGCAGAAAGACGCAGTGTGAGTGCGTGCTCAGTCGCTTCAGTTGTGTCCGACTCTTTGCGACCCTATGGACTGTAGCCCACCAGGCTCCTCTGTCCATGGGATTCTCCAGGCAAGAAAGAATACTGGAGTTGGTTGCCATGCCCTCCTCCAGGGACTCTTCCCAACCTGGGGATCAAACTCAGGTCTGCCTGTGTCTTCTGCATTGCAGGCAGATTCTTTACCCACTGAGCCACCTGGGAAGCCCAAAAAGAGGCAGAGGAGCCCATAAATTGGTGTCTTCAACTAAAGTTGAAATTACTGATTTTTATTTTCACCCAGGTTTTACATTCCTCTTTATTTCTTTTGTCTCAGAATATCGTCTCATCTTAATTCTACGTGTGTATCTGTTCTCATAGACTGTCAGGACCACACCAAAAAGAGCAAGTGTGGTCAAATAGGGGACTGAATGACCAATCACTAACTTGGGACACTCCTGTTACAGTACTGCAATTATCACATCCCATAAAGACCTTTAAGTCATGGGCAAACCAGGACAGTTGGTCATCTTAAGTAGGCATTTATATCTGCTTTACTGTGACTAAATATCAAACAACCCAAATGCTGAGAGTATTGAATTATAATGTCGGCAACCTTTTTACAGTCCTAATCCCAAATTCAATTTTGTAATCTTCATCATAATCATCTTCATGGCTTCTGATCCACTTAAACAAAACTCATAGGCAAAATGTTACACACTTCATTTTTATGACTCAGGAGTATCCTTAAAACTTGACCTTAGGGTTGAAAATGTACATTCTATAGTAGAGCGATTCTGCTTTTAAGAGAAGCTTCTAGAGAAATTAGGTGGAAGAAAAGTTAATTGTTATATTGGTAATCAGTGTCTTGAGAGATCCTTTTGCACTGATATGGGAACAATGTAAGTTATCATCAGGAGAATGGATCACATGATACCAAAAACCAAGTGAACCAAAGCTATACGTATTTTAATTCAGCAGGACCCTAGGGGGCAATCCCAGGACAGACCCCTCCCCCACATCCTCTGCTTTAGCTCCTCTCTGAAGTACCTACATAACGGTACCTGATGCATATTTCCTGAGTAGTTTTTCATCTCCTAAAACCCGCCACCAAATGGAAGAAATTAAGGACTTGAAGATCTCGAGCACGTAGCCCTCAACCTCCTGGCCCTTCTGGATTGGTCACCATCAACCAATCAGAGAATGGTCAGGAGCTGATCAGATACCCTGGGACGCCCCTCCCTCACCTGGTCTTTTTTAAATGATTTGCTGGAAGCCTTCTGGAGCTTGAGGAGCTCAGGGGCTTTGAGCACGAGCCACCTGTCCCCCTTGCATTTACCCTAAAGCAATACTTTGCTTCACTACAACCAGGTGTCAACAGCTTGGCTTTTACTGCGCATGAGCGAGGAGGCCGTGAAGTCCAGTCTCGCGTGGGTTCCTCGCGCGTGGACACCTCGCCTGTGGCGCGTTAGAACCCGCAGCGGTAGTGGTGGCTTCGGCTCACGGGGCCTAGCCAGCAGTTGCCTGAGCACGTTTGCCTCAAAGTCACCCCCAGAACTGGCCGGCGGGCGTCCCTGGCCCTTGGCGCTTCGAAGTTTAGAGGTGATGGAGATGAGGCACTAGCAGTGGCCGGCCGAGATGTCTTCGGTGAGTAATGGCGGTCGAGTGTGATGACGCCCAGGTACCCAGCGCCATAACATTGGTCTTGCCTGAGGTAGAACTTTACTTGGTTTTTTTCACCCTTGGACCCGCCTTGGGCTTTCCTTCAGCCTCATCTCTGATGGGACTGGGGTTCTACCTCTCTGGGGCTAGGAAACTTTCACCCTGAGAGACCGTTTGGCATTGCGGTAGATTTCACAACACCTGCGGTGAAGAGTTAATTATGGGTATTCAGATCTCTGTTTTCCATCTTAAAATCCCCCTAGGGGTGAATTTTGCGAAACTGGGAGAACTTCAGCTATGCTATCAGAAATGAAAGAAAAGTGATGTTTTTGTTGTCAGCATTGTGGGTCTCAGTTCTCCTTGAAGTCTGGAGAACAGTGGCTTCAACGGTTCTGCTATCATATCAAAGTGAGAATTTTCCATTGCTTTGGCTTTTATTAATATCTCGGGGGGGGGGGGGCGGTGTTTCCGTGCCTAAGTCCAAATCCTGTTCTCTCTTCCTGGTTTTGCTGAAAGTGAGGCATGTGATTGTGAGCAAATAATAGATATATTCTTTTCTGTAACTGTTTGTTTCAACTGAATTGGGTGTTTGGAAACTGGGGGAGAACGTTTCTGAAAATGGTCAAGGTGGCCGGACAGTTTGCAAGGAGGAAGCTACATTTCTCTTCTTGTGTCTTTGAGATGAATATATCGGCCAGGAACCTCAGGAACTTACCTAGTAATATGTGTTCCTGAGGCTAAGAAAAAATATATATTTTAAACTCAAGCAGAAAAATTGAAATCCCTGGTTCTGTCTTTATGTATTTGTAAAACTTAACTTGTAAAAATGCTCTATTTGAGTTAAAAGTAAGTGCTTACAAAATAAATACTTCTAAGTATAAAAGATGCTAGCCAGAAAAATTGCAGGTTCACTTGGTCTAGGAAATATGTAATATCTAATTAATATCTATATTGTCACTTCTTGGCCTTTTGGCTAAGATCTAGTGTAATATTTGGTATTGAAGCCAGTATTAGTTTGGTAGAATCAATACAGACATGTATTTTGTTGTACCTTGGGTTACTGAAGGTCGATAAATTTGTTATTTTTGTTGTAATTTGTCAGCAAAAAGAAACATTTAATTACCTTGTATGATGAAATTCTTATATGTAAATTACATGCAAATGAAATAACAGCTTTTGGGTGAACTCTTTACAAATAATTGTTTTAGGAATGTCTACTTAAAAATGATTTCTCTAGATAATGTGGTAACTTGAAATTTCAGAGTTGTGCTAAATTAAGTTAAATAATGGAAGTTTATTTTATAGTTAAGTCATTAGCAAGCAAAATTAATGAAATATTAATAACTGAATGTTGGCTTCCCTTTACAGAGAAACTAAATGTGTTTAGGACTGTTACTAAATGGTGCCACTGAGATGTTTTCTATTAAAAGCACATGTTTTTAGAAATCATTATTGGTATTTATGTTTGACAGTCTACAGAATGCTAATGTAAATGTTTATAAATACTTCTTAGTTTTTACTAGAGATTAAGGTTTTTAAGACTTGAAGATTCTAATTTAAATATGTAATTAAAGTGGTTAGAATAATAAAGGAAACACTTAGGTATACAGTAGGAAAGTCGGATATATGTTTTAAGTAAAAGAAGGTATGAGGAAAGGAATTGCATCTTGTTAAGAAAAAGAAAGGAATTTGGTTCTGGAGCTGGTTGTTTATAAATGGGGAAAAAAATAAAGGACAAAGCTAAGATGAATACAGAAAGCTGTGGAAGGTTTATGGAAAGGGAGTCTGGAAAAAGGAGTTTTGTGAATGGTCAGGCTGAGATTATATTAAACTTAGTAAATGGATTTTATTAAAAGTTGGCTGGTACAGGACTAGATTTTGTTCCTCTCTTGAGAGAACAAGTTTACTTAGAATGCTGATTTTGATAACAGGTTGTGTGAATTTCCTTGCCTTTAAGTGATCTGTATTTGCTTTTTTAAAATTGAATAGTTGATTTACAATGTTGTGTTAGTTTCTGGTGTACAGCAAAGTAATTCAGTTTTGTGTATGTATACACACACATACATATACACATATATCTTTTTCATATTCTTTTCCAGTGGTTACAGGATATTGAATTTAATTCCTTGGGCTATACAGTAGGACTTTGTTGTTTATATACTAGTATCTGTTTATATGTAGTTTGGATTTGGTAATCTCAAACTCCTAATTTATCCTTCACCTCACCCCCTTTTCCCTTTGATATCCATAAATTTGTTTTCTATGTCTGAGTCTGTTTTGGTGGTAAATAAGCTCATTTGTATCATATTTTAGATTTTATTTAGATTTTGGATTTTAGATTCCACATATAAATGATATGATATTTGTCTTTCTTTTTCTGACTCCACTTAGGTCCATTCATGTTACTACAAATGGCATTATTTCATTTTTATGGCTGAGTATTACCTTTATATATATATATATATAATGTGTATTATATATATATATATAATGTGTATTATATATATATATACACACATCACAGCCTCTTTATCCATTACCTTTAGATTTCTTCCTTGCCTTGACTATTGTAAATAGTGCTGCTATGAACATTGCAATGCATGTATCTTTTTGAAGTACTTTTCTCCGGATATCTACACAGGCATGGGATTGCAGGATCATATGGTATTTCTGTTGTTCTATTTTTAAAGGAAGCTCTATAGTGTTTTCCATAATGAATCAATTTTCACTCCCAACAATGTATGAGGGTTCCCTTTGCTATATACACCCTCTCCAGCATTTGTTATTTGTAAACTTTTTAATGATGGCCATCTAACCAGTGTGACGTGATAACCTCATTATAGTTTTGATTTGTATTTCTCTCAGGGATGTTGAGCATCTTTGCATGTTCCTATTGGCCATGTCTTCTTTGGGGAAATATCTATTCAGTCTTCTGCCCATTTTTTATTGGGTTGTTTGCTTCTTGTTATTGAGTTATATGAGCTATTTCTGTATTCTAGAAGTTAAGCCCTTGTCAGTTGCATTATTTCTCCTGTTCCATAGACTTTTTCATTTTGTTTATGGTTTCCTTTGCTGTTCAAAATGTTAAAAGTTTGATTAGATCCCATTTGTTTTTGTTTTTATTTCTGTTGCCTTAGAGACTGACCTAAGAAAACATTGCTGCAATTTATGTCAGAATGTCTTGCCTATGTTCTCTCCTAGGAGTTCTGTGGTGTCATGTCTTAGTTTTCAAGCCATTCTGAGTTTATTTTAGGGTTCAGTGTGAAGTTGTGTTCTAACTTCATTGATTTACATGTGACTGTCCAGCTTTCCCAACACCACTTGCTGAAGAGACTGTCTTTTCTTTGTTGTATATTGTTGCCCTTTGTTGAAGATTAATTGACCATAGATGTGCTGACTTGTTTCTGGGCTCTCTATTCTGTTCTATTGTGCTACATGTCTGTTTTTGTGCCCAAAATACCATGTTGTTTTGATTACTGTTGCTCTGTAGTATTGTTTGAAGTCTGGGAGAGTTATGCCTACAACTTTGCTCTTTTTCCTGAGGATTGGTTTGGCACTTCTGGGTCTTTTACAGTTCCAAATAAATTTTAGGATTCTATTTCTGTGAAAAATGTCATGAGTAATTTAATAGGGATTGCATTAAGTCTGTAGTTTGATTTGGGTTGTGTGGCCATTTTAATAATGTTAATTCTTCCAGTCCAAGAGTATGGGATACCTTTCCATTTCTTTGCATCATCTTCAGTTTCCTTTATCAGTATTTTTCTTCTAATTCTCAGCATGTGAGTCTTTCACCTCCTTGGTCAGGTTTATTCCTAAGTATTTTTATGCAATTTTTAAAAGAATTTTTTTTAATTGGAGTATGGTTGTTTTACAATGTTGTGTTAGTTTCTGCTGTACAGCAAAGTGAGTCAGCTATATATATCCCTCTTTCTCCATTTCCTTCCCGTTTAGGTCGTGACAGTGCGTTGGGAGAGGTCCCTGTGCTATACAGTAGGTTCTTACTTGTTATCTATTTTATACATGGTTGTGTATATATGTCAATCCCAATCTCCCAATTCATCGCACCCGCCTTTCCCCCTTGAGAGCCATACATTTGCTTTATACAGCTGTTTCTACTCTGCTTTGTAAATAAGATCATCTATACCAATTTTTTTTTCAGATTCCACATATATGCAGTAATGTGATAGTTGTTTTTCTCTTTCTGACTTCACCCTGTATGACAGTCTATCCATATCTCTACAAATGACCCAATTTCATTCCTTTTTATGGCTGAGTAATAATATTCCATTATATACATATGCACCACATCTTCTCTACCCATTCCTCTGTTGATGGACATGTAGGTGGCTTCCATGTTCTAGTTATTGTAAGCAATGTTTCAGTGAACATTGGGGTGCATATCTTTTTGAATTAATGGTTTTCTCTCAATATATGCCTAGTAATGGGATTGCTGGGTCAGATGATAGTTCCATTTTTAGTTTTTTAAGGAACCTCCATACTGGTCTCCATAATGGCTGTATCAAATTACATTCCCACCAACAGTGCAAGAGGGCTCCCTTTTCTCCACACCCTCTCCAGCATTTATTGTTTGTAGATTTTGTGATGATGGCCAATCTGACCAGTGTGAGGTGATATCTCACTGTAGTTTTGTTTTGCATTTCTCTAATAATTAGTAATGTTGAGCTTCTTTTCATGTGTTTTTTGGCCATCTGTATGTCTTCTTTGGAAAAATGTCTATTTGGGTCTTCCACCCAGTTTTTGATTGAGTCGTGTTTTTTTTATATTGAGTTGTTTGTATGTTTTGGAGATGTTAACCCTGTTTCAGTTGCTTCATTTGCAAGTATTTTCTCCCATTCTGCGTGTTCTCTTTTTGTTTGATTTCCCTTGCTGTGCAAAAGCTTTTAATTTTAGTTAGGTCCCCTTTGTTTGTGTTTATTTTTATTCTCATTTCTCTAGGACAGCAATCCCCAACGTTTTTGGCACTAGGGACTGTTGTCATGGAAGACATTTTTTCTGTGGACTGGGGAGGATGGTTCTGGTTTCACCTGCCATTCAACTCCTGCAGCCCAGTTCCCCTAACACCCAGTGTTGGGGACCCCTCCTGTAGGAGATGAGTCAAAGAAGAGCTTGCTGAAATTTATGTCAAAGTGTGTTCTGCCTGTTTTCCTGTAAGACTTTTATAGTGTCTGGTCTTACATTTAGGTCTTTAATCCATTTTGAGTTTATTTTTGTGTATGGTGTTAGTGTTCTAATTTCATTCTTTTACATGTAGCTATCTAATTTTCCCAGCACCACTTATTGAAGAGACTGTCTTTTCTCCATTGTGTATTCTGGCCTCCTTTGTCATAGATTAGGTGACCATAGGTTTGTGTTTATTTGTGTTTGGGTTTATTTCTGGACTTTGTATCCTGTTCCATTGATCCATATTTCTGTTTTTGTACAGAAATGTAGTACAGTCTGAAGTCAGGGAGCCTGATTCCTGCAGCTCCACTTTTTTGGTTTTTTCTCAAGATTGCTTTTGCTATTTGAGGTTTTTTGTGTTTCATACAAATAGTAAAATTTTTTGTTCTAGTTCTATGAAAAAAATGCCATTAGTAATCTGATAAGGGGGCTTCCCAGGTGGCTCAGTGGTAAAGAATCCACCTTCCAATGCAGTAGACTTGGTTTCAATCCCTGGGTCAGAAAGACCCCCTGGAAAAGGAAATGGTAACTCACTCCAGCATTCTTGCCTGGGAAATCCCATAGACAGAGGAGCCTGATGGGCTACAATCCATAGGGTTGCAAAGAGTCAGACACAACTTTTTAGCGACTAGACAACAATAACAATTTGATACGGACTGCATTGAATCTGTAAATTGCTTTGTGTAGTATTGTCATTCTCACAGTATTGATATCTATTTGTATTGTCTTTGATTTCTCTCATCATATCTTAGTTTTCTGTGTACAGGTCTTTTGCCTCTTTAGGTTTATTCCTAGGTATTTTATTCTTTTTATTGCAGTGGTAAATGGGATGGTTTCCTTAATTTCTCTTTCTGATCGTTCATTATTAGTGTATAGGAATGCAAGAGATTTCTGTTTATTAATTTCGTATCCTGAGACTTTACTAAATTCATTGATTAGCTCTAGTAGTTTTCTGATGACATCTTTAGGATTTTCTATTAGGTTGGTACCAAAATAATTGCCGTTTCAGACCATAAATTTTAAGTCATAACTAGGCCCAAACACATCTTTATTAATCAAGGTAGGAACCATTATAATCAACACTTTTTTGCCAACAAGAAGCAAGACTTCTCATTCCTGTAGCATAAAAGTTCGTGCTTCCAGATTCAATGAACTCTTGGTTGGCTGTGGAAGCATTTTCCCTGAAAAAAATTGTCAAGATTCTTGTAGAAGTGGTAATCAGTTGGTGAGAGGTCAGGTGAATATGGTGGATGAGGCAAAACTTCATAGGCCAATTTGTTCAACTTTTGAAAAGTTGTTGCACAGCGTGTGGTCGGGTGTTGTGGTGGAGAAGAATTGAGCCCTTTCTGTTGACCAGTGTTGCCTGCAGGCCTTGCAGTTTTCAGTGCCTCTCATTGATTTGCTGAGTATACTTCTCTCAGATGTAATGGTTTCACTGGGATTTAGAAAACTGTAGGATCAGACTACCAGTGACCGTGACCTTTTTTTGGTGCAAGTTTGGCTTTGGAAAGTGCTTTGGAGCTTATTCTCAGTCCAGCTACTGAGCTGGTCATTGCTGGTTATCATATAAAACCCACTTTTCATCACAATCAGATCAAGAAATGGTTTGTTGTTGTACAGAATAAGAGAAGATGACACTTCAAGATGATGATTTTTTTTTAATAGCCTTCGGCTCATGAGACACTAACTTATCAAGCTTTTTCAGCTTTCCAGTTTGCTTTAGATGCTGAACAACCATAGAATGATCGATGTTGATTTCTTTGGCAACTTCTTGTGTAGTTATAGGAGGATCAGCTTCCATGATTGCTTTCAGTTGGTCGTTCTCACCTTCCCATGGCCAGCCACTATGCTGCTCATCTTCAAGGCTCTTGTCTCCCTTGCAAAACTTCTTGAATCACCACTGCACTGTATGTTCATTAGCAGTTCTGGACCAAATGCATTGATGTTGCGAGTTGTCTCTGCTGCTTTACAACCCATTTTGAGCTAAATAAGAAAATTTATTTTTATCTAACATCATTTCCATAGTCTAAAATAAAATGAAATAAATGGCAAGTAGTAAGTCTTTAGCAAAAAACATAAAGGAAGAAATGTGCATTAAAATGATGTATAACATAACCATATTTATTGAGAATGTGTTCCAATATCAACAGCAAATTTCAACAGTGCAAGAACCACAGTTACGTTTGCACCAACCTAATATGTGTAGTATCATGTTATCTGCAACAGTGACACTTTTACTTCTTCATTGCTAGTTTGGAATCCTTTAATTTCTGTTTCTTAGATCTCCGTGGCTAGGACTTCAAAACTACGGTGATTAATAGTGGTTAGAGTGGGCACCTTTGTCTTTTTTCTGATTTTAGAGGAAATGCTTTCAGTTTTTCACCATTGAGAATAATGTATGTTGTGGGTTTGTCATATATGGCCTTTATTATGTTGAGGTAGTTTCTCTATGCCCACGTTCTGGACTGTTTTTATCATAAATCAGTGAATTTTGTTGAAAGCTTTTTATGTATCTGTTGAGGTGATCATATGGTTTTTATTCTTCAGTTTGTTAATAGGGTGTATGACATTGCTGTTGTGGATATTGAAGAATCCTTGCATCCCTGAGATAAATCCTGCTTGATGTATGATTCTTTTAATGTGTTGGTGGATTCTGTTTGCTAGTATTTTCATGAGGATTTTTGCATCTCTTTTCATCAGTGACACTGGCCTGAAATTTTCTTTATAATATCTTTGTCTTGTTTTGGTGTCAGGGTAATGGTGGCCTCGTATGAGTTTGAGAGTGTTCCTCCCTCTGCAATTCTTTGGAAGAGTTTGAGAAGGACAGGTGTTAGCTCTTCTCTAAATGTTTGATAGAATTTTCCTGTGAAACCGTCTGGTCCTGGACTTTTGTTTGTTGGAAGATTTTTAATCACAGTTTTCATTTCATTCCTTGTGATTGATCTGTTCATATTTTCTGTTTCTTTCTGATTCAGTCTTAGAAGTTTGTACCTTTCTAAGAGTTTGTCCATTTCTTCCAGGTTGTCCATTTTATTGGCATAGTCTCTTATCCTGTGTAAAAGGGATTTTTAAAAAACTTTTTATTTTCTGATATTTCATTGTTAGTGTAAAGGAATGCAAAAGATTTCTTTATGTTAATCTTGTATCCTGCTGCTTTGCTGAATTCATTTATTCTAGTAGTTTTTGTGTGGAGTCTTTAGGGTTTTCTGTATATAGTATTATCTGTACATGATGACAATTTTACCTCTTCCATTCCAATTTGCAGTCCTTTTTATTTATTCTTGTCGGATTACTGTGCCTAGGTCTTCCAATACTATAGAAGTATTGGAATAGAACTATATTCAACTATAGAAGTTGAATAGAAGTGGTGAGAGTGTGCAATCTAGTGTTTTTTCAGATTTTACCAGGAAGGCTTTCAGCTTTTCACCATTGAGCAGGTGGGTTTGTCATAAAAACTTATCATGTTGAGATATGTTCCCTCAATACTCATTTTTGGTAAGAGATTTTTTTATCATGAATGGATGCTGAATTTTATCAAATGCTTTTTCTGCATCTATTGAGATGATCAAGTGGTTTTTGTCTTTTCCTTTGTTGATGTGGTTTATCATATTGATTTGCATGTGTTGAACAATCCTTGTGACCCTGGGATGAATCTAACTTGATTGTATGACTTTTAATTTCATGTATTGTTGGATGTTTTTTGCTAATACTTTCTTGAGATTTTTTGCATCTATATTCATCAGAGATATTGGCCTGTGATTTTCTTTTTTTTTTTTCTCATTTTTATTAGTTGGAGGCTAATTACTTTACAGTATTGTAGTGGTTTTTGTCATACATTGACATGAATCAGCCATGGATTTACATGTATTCCCCATCCCAATCCCGCCTCCCACCTCCCTCTCCACCCGATTCCTCTGGGTCTTCCCAGTGCACCAGGCCCGAGCACTTGTCTCATGCATCCAGCCTGGGCTGGTGATCTGTTTCACCCTCGATAATATACATGTTTCGATGCTGTTCTCTTGAAACATCCCACCCTCGCCTTCTCCCACAGAGTCCAAAAGTATGTTCTGTACATCTGTGTCTCTTTTTCTGTTTTGCTTATAGGGTTATCATTACCATCTTTCTAAATTCCATATATATGCATTAGTATACTGTATTGGTCTTTATCTTTCTGGCTTACTTCACTCTGTATAATGGGCTCCAGTTTCATCCATCTCATTAGAACTGATTCAAATGCATTCTTTTTAATGGCTGAGTAATATTCCATGGTGTATATGTACCACATCTTCCTTATCCATTCTTCTGCTGATGGGCATCTAGGTTGTTTCCATGTCCTGGCTATTATAAATAGTGCTGCGATGAACATTGGAGTGCACGTGTCTCTTTCAGATCTGGTTTCCTTGGTGTGTATGCCCAGAAGTGGGATTGCTGGGTCATATGGCAGTTCTAATTCCAGTTTTTTAAGAAATCTCCATACTGTTCTCCATAGCAGCTGTACTAGTTTGCATTCCCACCAACAGTGTAAGAGGGTTGCCTTCTCTCCACACCCTCTCCAGCATTTATTGCTTGTAGACTTTTGGATAGCAGCCATCCTGACTGGCATGTAATGGTACCTCATTGTGGTTTTGATTTGCATTTCTCTGATAATGAGTGATGAGCATCTTTTCATGTGTTTGTTAGCCATCTGTATGTCTTCTTTGGAGAAATGTCTGTTTAGTTCTTTGGCCCATTTTTTGATTGGGTCATTTATTTTTCTGGAATTGAGCTGCAGGAGTTGCTTGTATCTTTTTGAGATTAATCCTTTGTTGCTTCATTTGCTATTATTTTCTCCCAATCTGAGGGCTGTCTTTTCACCTTGCCTATAGTTTCCTTTGTTGTGCAAAAGCTTTTAAGTTTAATTAGGTCCCATTTGTTTATTTTTGCTTTTATTTCCAATATTCTGGGAGGTGGGTCATAGAGGATCCTGCTGTGATTTATGTCGGAGAGTGTTTTGCCTATGTTCTCCTCTAGGAGTTTTATAGTTTCTGGTCTTACATTTAGATCTTTAATCCATTTTGAGTTTATTTTTGTGTATGGTATTAGAAAGTGTTCTAGTTTCATTCTAGTTTCACTTTCTGGCCTGTGATTTTCTATTTGGGTAATATCTTTGGTGTTAGTATCAGGGTGATGGTGGCTTCATAGAATGACTTTTGGAGTGTTCCCTCCTCTTTGATCTTTTGGAAGAGTTTGAAAGGATCAGTATCAATGTTTTATATGTTTGGTAGAATTCCCCAGTAAAGCCATCTGGTCCTGGACTTTTCTTTAACAGATCCTCTTTCACTTCTAGTAGTTGGTCTGTTCAAATTATCTGTTTTTCTTTTTTCGATTTTTGGTTGTATGTTTCTAAGAAATATTTCCATTTCTTCTAGGTTATCCAATTTGTCCTCATATACTTGCTCACAGTGTGGTACTTGTTATTTCTCGTCTTTCATTTCTTATTTTGCTTCTTAGGGTTCTCTTGCCTCTCTTCTTGGTGAGTCTGGGCAAGGATTGTTGATTTTGTTTACCCTTTCAAAGAACTAGCTCTTGGGTTTATTTCCTATTGTTTTTTCAGTCTTGATTTTATTTCCTCTCTGATATTTAGAGGGTAAAGCACCTGCCTGCAATGCGGGAGACCAGGGTTCAACCCCTGGACTGGGAAGATCCCCTGGAGAAGGAAATGGCAGCCCACTCCAGTACTCTTGCCTGGAAAATCCCATGGATGGAGGAGCCTGGTAGGCTACAGTCCATGGGGTCGCAAAGAGTCAGACATGACTGAGCGACTTCACTACACTTCACTTCCTTCTGCTGACTTTAGGTTTTGTTTATTCTTTTTCCAATTCTTTTAAGTGGTAGTTTAGGTTGTTTGAGATTTTTCTTGTTTGCTGAGAAAGGCCCATGTGGATATGAATAACCTCTAAGGACTGCTGCTTCCAATAAATTTTGTATGGTAGTGTTTTCACTGTCAAATTTATCTCGAGG
Organism: Odocoileus virginianus; assembly: GCF_023699985.2. Classification (NCBI taxonomy): domain Eukaryota; kingdom Metazoa; phylum Chordata; class Mammalia; order Artiodactyla; family Cervidae; genus Odocoileus; species Odocoileus virginianus. The sequence goes on along the minus strand of NC_069685.1, from coordinate 55,051,273 downwards.
TATTGTTAAATTTTCATCTTTTACTCCCTCATTGACCCATAAAAGTCTTCATTTTATCGATGAGAAAGCTGTGTCTCAGAGTGAAAGGGTTTAGCTCAGACCAGGTGCTAATACTACATTGGAAACATCATGCTGATTGATTCTGCTAAAAATCTTTTCCCTAAGGTGAAAGACAACTTACTGCACCTCCCACCCACTACCACCCAAAGCCAGATGCCATGTGTTGCAGGTCCCTCTTAGATTCTGGAAGCAATAAGAACATGTCTGAGTGAGCTCCTTGTCCACCTACAGAGCCACTCAGAAGGCTTCCAACTTCAGTGGGAACCAGAGCAGAGAAAGGCTCTGCAGAATGTCCAGGCTACAGCACAAGCTGCTGACAACCCAGGTCCATGGTCTGGTGGATACACCAGTGCCACAGTGGTTGCACAGAAGTGGGAAAGGAGACCACTCCCTGGATATTTTGGACTCCTTATACCACCTAACTGGCAAAGGAAACGAGTTAATTTACTAACAGGAGAGGTTGGTCCCTATTAGCAAGTGCAAATTAATAGGGATCAGTTTGAAGTGGGTGGCCTCAGCTCAGTGAGGGTAAGAAGATGATGTAACAAGGGTTTGGGTCACAACCACTAAATAAAGAACCCCCACCAGCTGGCTGAGAGTGGAGGAAACACAGAATGAGGGGTGGGAGGGAGGATGACAGCCTCATGACCACAATTCAGAAGCAAGGATATAAGGACTTCATATATTTTCTTTAGCTATGTAATAGGGATGTGTTTATTTTTATATACTAACAAATTATCTTTTCCTCCTTCCCATTATTTTACACACAACTGTTGGAAATTAAGTTTATGATTTAGCCATTAGGGGCTAGAATATTCAGCACTGTGATTGAATTTCAGGGGTAATGAGTATATTATTAATTAGCTTAGATTCAGTGACCCTTGAAACTGCATCCTGTCAATTTGGAGAAAAGAGTGAGAATTTATTTGTAAGAAGCGTGGCTGTATCTTGTTCAGATAAGAACATAAAGTTAATTGTATATAAAGTTGTGTAAACAGGGTACATATGGAAGCTGAATCGTGGAAGGAAGAGACTGCTGTTTTCAATTTATTGCCTCTAGTTCTAAATGCACCCTTTTTTGCCTGCTCTGTGGAGAGGAATCCGAGCTTAACAGTTTTCCTTTCCCGCATGACGCAATGTTACATGTTGCCAGCAGAGGGCGCTAGAGAGACACTGCGGGAGGAAAGGGCTCTTCTAGTGCCGGTGGGTTGTTTACCAGGTTTCTCCTGCGCGCCCTCCAGTGGCCGACTGCTGCAATGCGCAGCAGTCAGCGGCATCTAGGCTCCCTTCACCACCAACCCCATCCGCAGGGCACTTTCTGAACGGAGTGCCTCCAGGGAGACCCCGTCCAGTAACCGCTTTCCCTGACACCCTGGGAGGGGCGGGTTTCCACTGTGTTCCACCAGCATGGCACCCCAGCACTTCTCTGCCAGCTGGTGAACCACAGCCATGTCCTCCCAACAAAGTCTGGGTCTCAGCCCTGTTGGGGGACCTGGGTGTGGGAGTCTCTTGGGTGGCCTACCTCCGCCCTAGGGGGAGGAGCTGCTCCTTAGGGCTGCTCTTCCTAGATCCTTTAGATGTCTCTGTACTTTTTAATCAATTCACGCTAACAACTTATGGCAAATTCAAACTGCCTTTGAGGAAGGGGACAACCTGTAAGTCTCTCAGGATTGTCCTCCCTCACCTTACCCTCTCCTATTTTCTTCACTTCTGACTATCCCCCCCTTCCCACCACCATTTCTTATCTGTTCCTCTCTGTCACCTTCTTCTCCCTCCTTCTCTTCCTTGTCTTATCACCACGCTCCCTCCTTCTTTGAAAAGTAAGCAGCTCAGATTTTTGTGCACTTGAGATGACGATTGCATCAGAGCCTGGCAGAGGGCTCCTTTCTTTCCCTGTGATGTCACACCAAGAAGGGGTGGGCAGAGGCACAGGGCAGTCACAAAGGTCTGCATGATCACCACCCCAGCCAAGAGGCCCACACAGCACTGGCCTCCCTTCAGGTGCTTCCTGCCACCTGCCTCTGCAAAACTCCTTCAGTGAATATAAATTGAAAAATCTACACAGAAAAATCTGAGATCTCCAGCCTTGAAAAATGAATGTATGAAATGCCCAACCAGACTTAAGACTGGCTAAATCCTCTCTCCGGGCCTCAGTTTTCCCATCTGTAAAATGGGAAGGACTTTCTTTTCTTCACATAATTTTATTTTTATTTTAAATATTTATTTGGCTGTGCCAGGTCTGAGTTGCAGCATATGGGATGTAGTTCCCTCACCAGGGACCAAACTCAGGTCCTCTGAGTGCAGTGTCTTAGCCATTGGACCACCAGGGAAGTCACCTTCAGATAGTTTTATCTATTTAAAAAGGTTTGTAGAAACAGTTTCTCTGTGCCAGATACCATTCTAAGCACTGTATATTGATACATATTATTTGAATCAATATAACAAGCCAACAAGGGAGGGACTATTCTTCCGATTTTATAAGCATGTCTATGACACATTAATGAGGAAACAAAACCAGTGTTTAAAAGTGTATGCGACCATGACATTTACTATTAAACCTGAAAGGGTTAAGCCTCGCCTTGTTAAAAATCATAATCTCAAGGATGAAGGTGTTGAGGAATGCAAATACTTTCACTTTCAACCTAGGCTCTGGTGATATTTGACTGTAATGTGCATACAAGCATTTTGTAATAAAACAGATATTGCCAATCTGAATAATGAATGTATGAAATGCACAAACAGACTTAAGTCTGGCCAGGTCCTCTCTCCAAGCCTCAGTATTCCTATCTGTAAAATGGAAATTACCTCTTCTTCATGTTGTTTTATGTATTTAACAAAGATTTGTAGAAAAAGTTTCTTTGTGCCAGGTGCCATTCTAAGCACTTTGATTCAGTTAATAGGTATAATCCTTACAACAAGCTAATGAAAGAGGGGCTGTTATTCTTCCCATTTTATAGATGGAGGAACTGAGGCACAGAGAGATTGAGTGACTTGGCCAAGCTTACCTAGCTAATAAATGCCAGAGCTAGGATTTGAACTGAAGCAGTCAGACTCCAGAGCCTTGCTTCATAGCTATCATACAGTATAGCAAAGAGTCAGTGAGAATGTATGTGAAATGCTTTTCATGTAATGTGTCACCTGATACTTGTGGAAGGTGAGAGGTGCTTCTCAGACTCTGCCTATAGCGTGGGCTCCCCACAACCCCCTAGAGTAATCTCTGACCCATAAAAGCACTCAGAACCCAGTTGCTGGATTAATGAATGTGTGAATGAACAAATCCACAGATGTCTGGACCATCACCTTACTTCTCTAAGCATATTTTATGTGGCAACATCTAGCCCAGGAGCTAGCACATTTAAAGGCTAAAGGATAAATGGGTGGAGAGCGCATTTGGGACACAAGTACAGCATCAGGAAATGACTGGATTACAGCAGGATGGTTATTCTGTTTCCTTAAAGCCACACCCTGACTCTTCCACGAGACTAGGAGCTCCAAGCAGACAGGGACCCTAGCACCTAGCCCAGGGCCTGGCACACAGTAGGTGCTCAGGAATGGCTGAAGAACAAATGGCTGAGATGGGGCTTGAGGGAACAGAGGGAATCAGAGCTGGGTGAGCCTCTGTCCTGAGAGCTCAGGCAGAATGACCCCAAGGTGCCAGCCTGCAACCTCCATGGGCAGCTCTGCATGTGCCTGGCCATGCATGCCCTGGGAGAGAGGAGGCAGGATCATGGAGATCCCCTGTGAGGGGAGGAACATGGAGAGGAAGGAGCCAAGGGGTGGCCAGAGCCCAGCCCAGGCGGGGCTGGGAGGAATCCTGCTGGCTGTCACCTGTGGGTCTGCGACCAAGAAGAACTTCCCTCACGTTGTCTTCAGGGGGCCTCTCCTAGGCTCCTGAAAGAAAATACATGCAGCACCCCCAGATTCCTCCTTCCACACCCACAGCTCCAACATCCACTCTCTAAGTAACTGCACCCTAGGAAGAGTCTCTCCCTTCCTGAAGCCCCCAGAGATAGAATTAAAATCAAGCCTGCCTTCTCCCTGTTCACCAGGACCTGTCCACTTCCCCTTCCCTCAGGGAACCAGGTCTCTTTCAGCCTCCCTCCACCTCCTGCCCTCCTGGAGAGCAGACTCCCATTACTCATTCTCACAAACGTCCCCATGCTGCCAAGAACATGAGTCTCTAATTGTGCCATTCTAGGCATGTCCATTAGAGCTGGGCTGTTAATTGTACTGTTCCAATGTCTTCTGTGTTCTTACTTCCTTATTACACAGCTGTCAACTCCTGAGAGGCCTGTGAAAATCTTCCACTGTCATTGTGCACTTGGGACCATGTTACATGTACCCAAGTTTGAAATGATTATAGCTTCCAGTGAAGTTAGTCTTAACATTACATTGTAAGCCTCTTCTTTTCTGACAGTGCCCTTTGCCATAAAGTCTATCTGACTGGATATGAATATAGTCATATAAGCTTGCTAGTATTTTCCAGGCGTGTGTGTGCATTATGTACCTTATCCTTGAACTTTGATGTGCCTTGTAGGTTTAGCTGCACCTTCTATAAACAGTATATAGCTGACTTTTATTTTTGTTCCCATCCAATAAGATACGGCTTCTTATTGCTATTCCTAATATACTTAGATTCATTGTGGTTGCTGATATATTTTAATCTGTATCTACCATCTTCTGTTTTCACTTTTTTCTATTTTTCCTATGTACTTCTTTTTTTCTTTTTCTGTCTTCAACTCGATTGACAGAGTTTTCTCTGTTTCTTTTATTTTTCATGTTGGAAGCTGTACATTCTGACCCTTTACTGTTGATTTTTAAATTTTTCTCCATGGCTTCTAGCTAATTGTGGGTAACTGAGTTAATATCTATACCTTCCTCTCTAGCAATACAAAGATTTAGATCACTTTTATTCAGATTATCCTGGGGTAAGTTTTATTTCCAAATGGTTTTATAACCTCAAAATACTCTATCATTGTTTTTTTATCATTTGTACATTATGATTTACCCATATTTATGGATTTCTCTTCACCTCTTCTTCCTATGGTCCTGGCTTCCTCCTGCATTTGTTTTCCTTCTTCCTAAAGGATGTGCCTGAGCAATTATTTCTGTTTCAGGCAATGATTAAAGCTGTCCTTTTGTCTGCCTGAAAATGTCTACTTCGGCTTGATAGTTTCACTGGGTATAGAGTTCTGGGTTGTCAGTTACTACATTCTCAGCACTTTGCAGACGACTTTTATCCTCTGTTGTTGCTATTGAGACGTGTGATGTCAGGACTTCCTTGCCAATCTTTTGCTTCAGTTAAGGTTTTCTTTTGCTCTGTGTTCTGCAGTTGTATTATGATGTGGATTTATTTTTATTTATCCTTCTTGGTTTTTATATATGATCCAAAATTTCTAGGTATTTTGTAAGCATGGGGGTTTTGGGTTTGGTAGTTCAGAGTCTAGCGGGGGTAGGGAGCCAGAATCACTCTTGGAAGAGCTTGTGTGCCCCCAGCACTGCCTGGCCCAGAGCCCACAGGCAGGTCTGGAAGGACAGGGATGAAGTCAGAAAGATCCTGGCCTCAACTCTCAAAGGATCCAGGCCTTCAGTTAATGCCCTGGGAGCAGGACATCAGGGTGGGAATAACTGACACAAATAAGTAAGATACCTTGATAGACACTCAGTGATGCTTCCTCTGGAAGGGGATTCTTCATGACTGAGAGCAGAGAAAGGGAAGAAGAACTGCCATGTGCCACTGCTGGTGAGTGCTGAGAGAACAGGGATGAACTAGATGAGGACCCCCTTTGGGGAGCACACAGTCCATAGGGCTGCTCTAATGTAACAGGGAAGATGAGGAGACTCCCAAGTACCACCTCCCTCCCCAGCAGTTGTTACCAAACATGTACCCTAGTGGTAGGTGTTTGGTGCATAGGCTGGTTCTCAGCAGCAGTGATGCACTGATGAAACACTCTTCATAGTTACAAATTGATTTCATCCTCACAGCAGGATACTGAGCCCCCCATTTAAACATGGAGAAACTGAGGCTCAGAGGGCAAATAGTGTAACTTCTCTGTGCCTTAGTTTCTTCTTCTGTTATGTGGGATAATAATGGTAACAACCTCTATGGGCTGGTATGAGAATGAAATGAGTTGATGTCTGTGAAGTGTGTTCTGTAGAGCAGGAGAAGATAATAGGTGTTAGTGATGGAATCCAGAATCCCCTCACCCCAGAATCCAGCCTTCTCTTGGTCCCTCATCACCCTCCATACAATGTCCTGTATCACTGTCTTCATAACATTTATCCCTGTATGAAATTACGCATTTGTTTACTTGTGTGCCTGTTTACTGTGTTTTCCCCATAGATTCCTTGTGCCATGGGGACAGAGCCTCATGTTCATTCACTCAGTGTCCCTGACAAGGTGGCACTCCACAGATGTTTCTGCATCTGAGAGTAACTAAGCAACTGATGGAGCCAGGATTTCAAGGAATCCCCAATTAACCTAGATCCATGGGCCAGTCACTCACTCTGACCCATAGAAAGTAGCCTCTGAAATGCACATCCCTGGTCAGCCACAGCCACGCTGAGAGTCAGTGTTAACCCATGCAGTTCTGTCTCCTCCAAGGGCATCCTCATCCCTGGGCTATGTTTATTTTCTGCTCCTGGTACTCTCTGTTTGGATCTCTGTTTACAACACCTATTGGCAATTATTGATTCCCTGAACAGCTGGGGAAGGTTCTCATAGGCAGAAACTAAATCAGTTATCTCTGAGTGTCTAGCACGTGCCAGGTATCTGGAAGGTATTGGAATGAAGGACAGAATATTGGATGACACCAGGAAAGGGTCACCAGATATAAGACACCCAGTTGAAACTGACTTTCCTGGGGGCTCAGTGGTTAGGACTCCATGCTTCTGCTCCAGGGGGCATAGAGGGGAACTAAGATACTGGGTGTTGTGTGTCACACTTTAAAAGAGCAAATTGAATTTCAGATAAATGATGGATATTTTAATATTAGTATGGTCCAAGTATGGCATGGGATGTACTTAAATGGGAAACCATTTCTTTTGTTCTCTGAAATTCAAATTTAACTTGATAGCCTGTATTTCCATTTGCAAATTGTAGCAGTCTTATAGGAGAGACACATGCAAGGGACAGGAAGGGGAAACAGATGTCAAACGTGTGTGTGGGGCTGGGCTTGCTGGGGAGATGGGCACAGCTGGCAATGCAGCTGCAAGGTCAGTGGATTCTAAAGTGTGACCTCCAAGTATCTGATCAAGAAAGGTGGCAAGGGCCTCCTTTCAACTCCTCTGCCTCTGGCCTTGTGCAGTGACAGTCAGGGCTACTCGGGGAGTGTGGCTGGGGAGGCGGGTTGTCAGGAGGATCACTCTGGAGAAGGGGGATGCTCTCATTTCTGGACTTCTAAGCATGCCATGTACCAGGTCCTCAGGAAAGGTGTGTCAGCTGAAAATACACACCCCCTAAGGCCAGCTCCACTCTGCCTTCCCCAAAGTAACCACATGCTTCAGGCATCAGCAGGGGTGTGACACATTGCATTCATAATGAGGAAACCTCCACACCTTACAAAATTCAAAAACAAATAAATACTCTCCTACATTTCTACATATTTGGGCAGATTTTCAAATTTAATTTCATTAGGTAATTTTCAAACATGCATGAAAGTAGACAGAAGAATGTAACAGTCACCCATGTATTCATCACACTATTTCACAATTATCAAAATTTTGCCACCCTCCTTATACTGATATTTATACCCTCACCATTCCCCCACAAGCACACACTTATTTCCTTTGTGAGTTTTCTTAAAGCAGGTCTCAGACATCATATCATTTTATCCAGTTTACAATTCTAAGGGGTTTACAAAAACACCACAGTTTCTCATGAGTGTTGTAATCCCATTTTACACATGTGCAAACTGAGGCCTAAAGAGCTGAAGTTCTTGTCCAAAGTGACAGGGAAATGGTGGGGTTGGCACCAAGCCATCAGGACCCCCAAACCTGAAGACTCCTCTCCCTCTACGAAGCCCCCCGCTAGCCCTCCTACTTTCCCACATGGCAGGGCTCCCAAGTCAGACTTTGATCTCTGCCAGGGCCAAATTCCAGGCAGAGATCTGGCCAGCCAGCTCAGGCAAGGCGATTGATGGGGTGCTGATGATGTCAGGGTTTACAGACAAGCGCCAGGCTGGGCCAGGCCAGGCTGCTGAGGGCCGATTGTCAACCATGATGGGAACCAGACACCTCAGCCCCCTGGGGCCTGGAGGAGAAGGTGCGGGGCCAGGAGGGGGCCTGGGGGTTTCTCTCCCTGCAGCAGCCACAGACTCAAGAGTACGTGTCAGGTGAGATCAGATGGTCTCGGTTCCTCAAGGAGCTCGGGGAGGCCCTGGGGGTGTCAGGGATGTCCTCAATCTCCTCTATGTGGGATCTAGCAGGAAGGGCTCTCGACTCAGAGTCCAGTGTCAGCCTCTGAAAATGACCTTAGACCATCTTCTCTCTCTGGGCCTCAGTCTGTTCACCAGTAACAAAAGAAGCTGAGACTAGATTAGGGGTCAGCACACTTTTCCCATAAAGGGCCAAATACTTCAGCTTTGGGAACCACACAGCCTTCACTGTAGCTACCAGGTTCTGCCACTGTAGCCTGAAAACTGCCAGAGATGAGATCTGATGGAGTGGGCATGGCTGGGTTCCAATAAAGCTTTATTTACAAAAAAGAGGGAGAGGGCCACATTTGCTCTCCAGCTGTAGTTGGCTGACCCATGAACTAGCCAGTCACTAAAGGCATTTTGATGGGCTTCTTCAATAGTTCAATTGGTAAAGAATTTGCCTGCAATGCAGGAGACCCTGGTTCGATTCCTGGGTTGGGAAGATCCGCTGGAGAAGGTATAGGTTACCCACTCTAGTATTCTTGGACTTCTCTTGTGGCTCAACTGGTAAAGAATCTGCTTACAATGCAGGAGACCTGGGTTTGATCCCTGGGTTGGGAAGATCCCTTGGAGAAGGGATAGGCTACCCAGTATAGTATTCTGGCCTGGACAATTCCATGGACCATACAGTCCATGGGATCCCAAAGAGTTGGAAATGACTGAGCGACTTTCACTTTCACTTTCAAAGGCACTTTGAACTCTGAAAAATATGCACATTGGAGATTAGGGTTAACAAACACCTATGCTCACAGGAGCCGGGGAGATAATGTGGATGAAGCAAAAGCCAGCGAAAGGCATTCAGGAATGCTGAGGACTGAAGCAAAAACTGCAGACTGTGCCCTAACGAGAGGAGATGGCTTGGGGTGCTCCCTGCTTTAGCCAGTTGTTGCCAGGTGGAGACCAACTTACTCCCAAATATAAATGATTATTCAAAAGATGCTGGAAATCTGCTTGTTAAAAACTGTGAGTTGCCCCATTTTGAAATGCTGGTTATAAACTCAAACTTGTAAGAAACATAACATGGCCACAATCCCATCACACTGGCCATGTGCTGTGTTTGGCCCAAGGGCCACCATTTGCCCTTCTTTCAGATCCTCCCCACCTACTGCAGACACCGGGTTAGTGTTTACAGAAGCACAGAGATTGTTTTGGGGGCTCACCTTAGTGGACTGGTTTTTTCGCCCACCCTTGGACATATACAAGCTAATGGAAAAGTAAGGAATACTGATAAGGAAAGAACCTCAGCTCAGTCATGGGCCTTCATCCCTTCAGGGCCTGGACCAGAGAATCTCCTGGGGAAGCAGCTCTGCTGCTGGCCTAGAACCAGTCATCTGCCAGGCTCTCTGTCTGAGATGGGGGAGCACCGAGGCTTCTCTTCTTGGCAGGAAGCAGGCAAAGCTGTCACCCCAGCCACCTGCCCTGATGTCCCTGATGGCCACCAGCTCAGCCTTGGAGGTGTGTCCCTCTGCACCAGCTCTCCAGGAAGGCCCACATTGCTCTGGTCCATCGCCATTTTCCTGGCTGGCATGGAAGGGGCCAGGTGGCTAGCCTGTGGGTATTTCATTGCCAACTGTCTCAAAGGCAACATCCAGCCAAGACGTGGAACTCCAAAAGAGCTGTGAGAGGCAGCAGACCATGGTCAGAGACTTGGAGCTAGGCTGGGTTGAGGGTGTTTAGTTTGGGGCCTGTTGGCCTGGGAGCCATAAAAAATGCTGATTAATCTTCCCCCTGGTCTCAGGGGATAAAGTTAGAACCATAAATGAGTCTGGAGCTATGCGGACCTGGGAAAGATACACAAAAGCTCTGCCTGTGTGAACTGGGGAGAAAACAAGACACCTGCCATCTCCCCTCCAGAGCCATCCAGTGGGGTCTGTCTTCTCAGCCACCTTTGAAAATCAGGTTTACTGAGGTATCATTTATTTTTAAAAAAATACACCCACCTTGGTGCAGCTGCTGTGGAAAACAGGAGGGAGCTTCCCTACCCTAAAAAACTATAAAGAGAATGACCATGCCAATTAGAAATCTCACTTCTGGGTATCAACCCCCCAAAACTGAAAGCAGGGTGTCAAAGGGACACTCTTGGCCAAGTTCAAAGCCATATTATTCACAGCAGCCAAAGGTGGAAGCACCCCACCTGCCCATGGTCTATTCCAATATTGGAATGTTCAGTTCAGTTGCTCACTTGTGTCTGACTCTTTGCGACCCCATGGACCGCAGCATGTCAGACCTCCCCGTCTATCACTAACTCCCAGAGTTTACTCAAACTCATGTCCATTGAGTCAGTGATGTCATCAAACCATCTCATCCTCTGTCTTCCCCTTCTCCTCCCACCTTCGATCTTTCCAGCATCAGGGTCTTTTCAAATGAGTCAGTTCTTCCCATCAGGTAGCCAAAATATTGGAGTTTCAGCTTCAGCATCAGTCCTTCCAATGAATATTCAGGAATTGTTTCCTTTAGGATGGACTGGTTGGATCTCCTTACAGTCCAAGGGACTCTCAAGAGTCTTCCAACACCACAGTTCAAAAACATCAATTCTTTGGCGCTCAGCTTTCTTTGTAATCCAACTCTCACATCCATACATGACTACTGGAAAAACCACAGCCTTACCTAGACGGACCTTTGTTGGCAAAGTAATGTCTCTGTTTTTAAATATGCTGTCTAGAATGGAGTGTTACTCAACCTTAAAAAGGAAGGAGATCCTGACACATGTACCACCTGGACAGACCTTGAGGACATTATGCTCAGTGACTTAAGCCAGACACAGAAAGACAAATACTGTATAATTCCATGTGTATGACGTTCCTAGAGGAGTCGGATTCATAGAGACAGAAAGTTGATGGTGGAGACCAGAGGCAGGAGAGGGAGGGAGAGTGGGGAATTGTTTCGTGGGGGCACAGTTTCCACTTGCAAAATGGAAAAGTTCTGGAGATCAGCTATAGCAAACTGTGAATATACTGGGCACTACTTAAAAGTGGTAAGGTGGTAAGTTTTATGTTGTATGTTTTTTCCTACAATTAAACTTCAGCATTTTAAATGATGCACCCATTTCATGTGCACAGTTCCTTGGGCCCCTCTGTAGTCTAAGGTGGTTTTAAACTTTTTGCTGAATGAAAGTGTAATTTAAAGGAAATTATTTCCTTTGGGCCAAGTCTGACCCTCTGTGGCTGCAGGGAGCTGTTCTGCCTAGACTTCTCATCTGCCTGTGGGCGGGGACAAGAGGGAGCCAGGGAGAGACGTCTACTTTGGCTTCTTGATTTCTAATCAACTGCCCAGGGGTTGAAAGTAACAGTATGAACCATTGGCTCCACAGACACACCCAGACCCCCACACACACACACCCACACACACCCCAGAAACACACACATGCCCCCCAGACACAGCAACCCCCTTGGCAGCTGCCCAGCCTGAGCACCCTCCTCCATGCGCTGTAAGTTTGCCAGATAGGAGCCAGGCTGCTCTTGAAAACCACCCCACACTGGTCCTTGGGTGTTGCCGGCAGTTTGTCCCCTGGGGCTGTTCACCCCAGTGAGGGCTTCCCTGGAGAGTGAACTCAGATCAGCCTCCTTGACTTCTCCCTTCATCCCCTCCTCCCACCTAGCCTTGACCTTTGACTTTTGCCAGTAAAGAGTGGTCTGTAAAGGTCACCCCCTGGTGGCACATCTGGGACATAACAAAAATATGTTGGTGCTTTTGTGTTTCATTGAATTCATTTAATTCCAAATATTTGAGGGGGGGAAATCATGACAGTGGAGAAAGCCAGGAGACACCTTAACCAAGTGATCAGATTCATGTCACCTTCCAGAGGACAGGGGGATAGCATGTACCCCCGACGTGATACTCTGAGAAGGATGCCTGTTTCAAGTATTCTTACCCCTCAAATCCCATTACTTTTGCAACTTCTTCGTGATCCTAAATTATTTCAAATTTTTTTCCAAAATTCCAAAGTTATTTCAACATAAAAAGTTAATGTGGGCTTCCCTGGTGGCTCAGTGGTTAAGAATCCACCTGCTGTTGCAGGAGACATGGGTTTGATCACTGGTCCCAGAAGATCCCACATGATGCAGAGCGACTAAGCCTATGCACCACAACTATTTTTTTATTTTTAATTGAAGGATAATTGCTTTATAATATTGTGTTGGTTTCTGCCATACATCAACATCAATCAGCCGTGGGTATAGAACTATTGAGCCTGTGCTCTAGAGCCTGGGAACTGCAACTGCTGAGCTCATGCACCCTAGAGCCCCTGCTCTGGAATGAGAGAAGCCCCCACCATGCAGGGAAGGGTGGTCCCTGCCTGCTGCAGCCAGAGACAAAGCCCGCTTCCGGCACCAGAGGCCCAGCACAGCCAAAACTAAATGAGATAGAAATATTTTTTAAAAGAGCGTATTTGTGGGCCTTCTTGCTTATGTGGAAGGCAATGATCCTTAAACTGGGGATATCTTCCTTCATGGAACTTAGGTTCTCGTAGGAGAGAAAACACACAAACCCAGCAGTTGCATCTATGTCAAATGATAAGGGCTGAAAAGCAAAGGAAGGAGAGACAAAGGGTCAGGGGTAGCTGGTGGCGGGGCTCAGGGGTGAGCTTTCTGTGGAGATACTCAGTGTTAGGGCCGCAAGCGGCTAAGGGGAGGCTCCATAAACTCCTTCATTAATAAGTACTACCGTATGTTAGATCACCTGCAGTGCTGTGGATGAGAAGTAAGTGAAGTAAGTGTTAGTCGCTCAGTCGTGCCTGACTCTCTGCAACCCCATGGACTGAAGCCCACCAGGCTCCTCTGTCCATGAGATTTTCCAGGCAAGGATACTGGAGTGGGTTGCCATTTCCTTCTCCAGGGGATCTTCCCAACCCACGGATCAAACCCAGGTCTCCTGTACTGCAGGGAGATTCTTTACCAACTGAGCTACAAGGGAAGTGTTTTTTAAGGGCTTCCCTGGAGGCAGTGGTCATGCATGGATGTGAGAGTTGGACTATAAAAAAAAGCTGAGCGCCAAAGAATTGATGCTTTTGAACTGTGGTGTTGAAGAAGACTTTTGAGAGTCCCTTGGACTGCAAGATCCAACCAGTCCATCTTAAAGGAGATCAGTCCTGGGTGTTCATTGGAAGGACTGATGTTGAAGCTGAAACTGCAATACTTTGGCCACCTGATGCGAAGAGCTGACTTATTTGAAAAGACCCTGATGCTGGGAAAGATTGAGGGCAGGAGGAGAAGGAGACGACAGAGGATGAGATAGTTGGATGGCATCACCAACTCGATGGACATGGGTTTGGGTGGACTCCGGGAGTTGGTAATGGACAGGGAGGCCTAGCGTGCTGAGGTTCACGGGGTCGCAAAGAGTCGGATACGACTGAGCAACTGAACTGAACTGGAGGCTCAGCTGGTAAAGAATTCTCCTGCAATGCAGGAGACCCTGGTTTGATTCCTGGGTCGGGAAGATCCCCTGGAGAAGGAATACGCTACCCACTCAGGTATTCTTGGGCTTCCCTGGTGGTCAGGTGGTAAAGAATCTGCCTGTAATGTGGGAGACCTGGGTTTGAGCCCTGGGTTGGGAAGATCCCCTGGAGGATGGCATGTCAACTCACTCCAGTATTATTGCCTGGAGAATCCCCATGGACAGAGGAGCCTGGCAGGTTACAGTCCACGGGGTCGCAGAGAGTCGGACATGACTGAGCATCTAAGCACAGTTCTCTTTAAACAGCTGGTGTGTGACACATGTCTTACTAGGCAAGTGGTGGGTGAGCAGAGGCCTAGAGGGAAAGGTCTGTGAGTTTCTGATTCCGGGAACAGGATGTGCATAGGTCCAGCAGTGGGCTTCTCACTCACAACACTGAGCACAGTGGGACACTCATTGTTACCTATTGACTTAATTTCTTCCTCTGCCCTCCTACAAGGGACACTAAAGTCTGCTTACTGCTGTGTCCTCAGCCGCCTGGCACATAGTGAGCTCAGGGATGATAATCTGCTGAATTAATGAACGTGTTTATGGGAGAGGTCGCCCCAACCGCCGACCACCAGCTGCCCTGACCTTTCACCCCTAACCCTTTGTCCTTGCTTTTTTTGCTTTCCAGTTCTTACTATTGACATAGATGCGACCACTGGGTTGGTATGTGTGTCTTCTCTCCTTTAAGAACCTAAGTTCCATGAAGGCAAGTATCTCCAGCTTAAAGATCAGTACCTTCCACATATGTAGGAGGTCTCACAAACACTGTAATATTTATTTTGAAATAATTTTTTATCTTGGAAAATTTTTTGAAATAATTTAGAGTCACAGAAAAGTTGCAAAAATAGTAGGGATTCGAGCATTAAGGATACCTGAGAAAGGAGGTACTCTTCTCAGAGTATCACCTCGGAGATACATGACGTCCCCCTGTCCTCTGGAAGGTGATGTGGACCTGATCACTTGGTTAAGGTGTCTTCCAGCTTTCTCCACTGTCATGATTTCCCCCCTCAGATACTTGGGATTAAATGAATTCAATGAAATATGAAGGCACCAACATATTTTTGTTATGTCCCGAATATTCCACCAGGGGGCGACCTTCACCTACCAATCTTCGCAAACAAAAGGCAGGGAGTTTGAGAACTGAAGGTCGAGGCTGGGGGGTGGGGGCAAGGATGGTTGATGAGTGAAGGGCTAGCTCAAGGAGGCTAGCCTGAGTTCGCTTTCCCAGGAGAGCCCTCACTTGGGTGAACAGCCCCGGGGGACACACTACCGGCCACACGCTAGGGCCAGTTGGAATAGTTGGGGTGGTTTTCAAGAAGAGCCTGACTCCTAATTGGCAAATTTATAGCACACGGGGGAAGGAGCCCAGTCTGGACAGCTGCCATGGGAGTGGATGTGTCTGGGTGTTGGGTGTTGGGTGTGTGTGGGTGGGTGTGTCTGGGTGGGTGTGCATGTATCTGTCAAGCCAGTGGTTCGTGCTGCGACTTTTCAATCCCTTTGCAACTGATTAGAAGTTAAGAAGCCAAAGTAAATGTCTCTCCCTGGCTCCCTTCTATTCCCTCCCACAGACAGAAGTCCAGGTAGGAGCAGCTCCTTGCAGCCACAGGGGATCAGACTTGGCAGAGATCCTGGGCGGGGGTGGGGGGAGATAATTTCCTTTAAATTAGACTTTCATTCAGCAAAAAGTTTAAAACCACCTTAGACTTCAGTGAGTGAGGCACAAGGGGCTTTATGAATGAGGGAATGCCCAAGGAACTGTACACATGAAATACGTGCATCATTTAAAATGTTGAAGTTTAACTGTAGGAATAAAACACACAACATAGAACTTACCACCTTACCACTTTTAAGTAGTGCTCAGTATATTCACAGTTTTCTAACAACTGATCTCCAGAACTTTTCCATTTTACAAGTGGAAACTCTGCCCCCATGAAACAACACCTCCCCACTCTCTCTCCCCTTCCTGCCCCTGGTCCCCCACCATCTTACTCTCTGTCTCTATGAATCCAACTCCTCTAAGAACCTCATACACGTGGAATCATACAGTAATTTGTCTTTCTGTGTCAGGCTTAAGTCACTGAGCATAATATCCTCAGGGTCTCTCCAGGTGGTGTGTGTGTCAGGATCTCCTTCCTTTTTAAGGCTGAGTAACATTAAATTGTTAGAACAGACAATATTCTGTTAGTCCATTCATGAGCACATGGGGTGCTTCCACCTTTGGCTACTGTAAATAATGTGGCTTTGAACTTGGCCATGAGTGTCTCTTGACTCTGCTTTCAGTTCTTGAGGGTCGATACCCAGATGTGGGATTACTTGACATCCTCTTTATAGTATTTTAGGGAAGCTCCCTCCTGTTTTCCACAGCAGCCACACCAAAATGGGTGTATTTTTTAAAAGATATCTCAGTAAACCTGATTTTCAAAGGTGGCTGAAAAGACAAACCCCACTGGATGGCTCTGGAGGGGAGATGGCAGGTGTCTTGTTTTCTCCCCAGTTCACACAGGCAGAGCTTTTGTGTATCTTTCCCAGGTCCGCATAGCTCCAGACTCATTTCTGGCTCTAATTTTATTCCCTGAGACCAGTGGGAAGATTAATCAGCATTTTTTGTGTCTCCTAGGCCTATAAGCTCCCCTCCCCACTCCAAAAAATAAACACCTCCATCCAAGCCAAGCTCCAAGTCTCTGCCCATGGTCCCCTGCCTCTCACAGCTCTTCTGGAGTTGCACGTCTTGGCTGGATGTTGCATTTGAGACAGTTGGCAACGAAATACCAATAGGCTGGCAACCTGGCCCCTTCCATGCCAGCCAGGAAAATGGCGATGGACCAGAGCAATGTGGGCCTTCCTGGAGAGCTGGTGCAGAGGGACACGCCTCCAAGGCTGAGCTGGTGGCCATCAGGGACATCAGGGCAGGTGGCTGGGGTGACAGCCTTGCCTGCTTCCCACCAAGAGGAGAAGCCTCAGTGCTTCCCCACCTCAGACAGAGAGCCTGGCAGATGACTGGTTCTAGGCCAGCAGCAGAGCTGCTTCCCCAGGAGATTCTCTGGTCCAGGCCCCAAGGGATGAAGGCTCATGACTGAGTCCAGGTTCTTCCTCATCAGCGTTCCTAACTTTCCCGTTAGCCTGTATATGTCCAAGGGTGGGCGAAAAAAACCAGTCCACTGAGGTGAGCCCCTAAAACAATCTCTGTGCTTCTGCAAACACTAGCCCAGTGTCAGCAGTAGGTGGGGAGGTGTGGGGAAGATCTGAAAGAAGGGCAGAGTTTGCAAAGGGTGGCCCTTTGTCCAATTACAGCACATGGCCAGTGTGATGGGATTGTGGCCACGCTATGTTTCTTACAACATTTCAAAATGGGGCAACTCACATTTTTTAACAAGCAGATTTCCAGCATGTTTTGAATAATCATTTATATTTGGTATCCACCTGGTATAAATTGGCGAAAGCAGGGAGTACCCCAGGCCATCTCTTCTAGTCAGGGCACAGCCTGTAGTTTCCCTGCAGTCCTCACCACTCCCTAATGCCTTCCGCTGGCTTTGCTTCATCCACATGATCTGCCCTGTGAACCCTAATCTGACTTGCACATTTTGCAGAGTTCAAATCACCTGTAGTGACTGGCTAGTCCACAGGTTAACCAACTACAGCTGGAGAGCAAATGTGGCCCTCTCCCTCTTTTTTGTAAATAAAGCTTTATTGGAACCCAGCCATGCCCACTCCATCAGATCTCATCTCTGGCAGTTTTCAGGCTACAGTGGCAGAACCTGGTAGCTACAGTGAAGGCTGTGTGGTTCCCAAAGCTGAAGTATTTGGCCCTTTATGGGAAAAGTGTGCTGACCCCTAATCTAGTCTCAGCTTCTTTTGTTACTGGTGAACAGACTGAGGCCCAGAGAGAGAAGATGGTCTAAGGTCATTTTCAGAGGCTGACACTGGACTCTGAGTCGAGAGCCCTTCCTGCTAGATCCCACATAGAGGAGATTGAGGACATCCCTGACACCCCCAGGGCCTCCCCGAGCTCCTTGAGGAACCGAGACCATCTGATCTCACCTGACACGTACTCTTGAGTCTGTGGCTGCTGCAGGGAGAGAAACCCCCAGGCCCCCTCCTGGCCCCGCACCTTCTCCTCCAGGCCCCAGGGGGCTGAGGTGTCTGGTTCCCATCATGGTTGACAATCGGCCCTCAGCAGCCTGGCCTGGCCCAGCCTGGCGCTTGTCTGTAAACCCTGACATCATCAGCACCCCATCAATCGCCTTGCCTGAGCTGGCTGGCCAGATCTCTGCCTGGAATTTGGCCCTGGCAGAGATCAAAGTCTGACTTGGGAGCCCTGCCATGTGGGAAAGTAGGAGGGCTAGCGGGGGGCTTCGTAGAGGGAGAGGAGTCTTCAGGTTTGGGGGTCCTGACGGCTTGGTGCCAACCCCACCATTTCCCTGTCACTTTGGACAAGAACTTCAGCTCTTTAGGCCTCAGTTTGCACATGTGTAAATTGGAATTACAACACCCATGAAATTGGTGGGTCTGTAAACCCCTTAGAATGTAAAGCTGGATAAAACGATGTCTCAGATTTAAGAATACTCAAAGGGGAATTAAATGTGTGCTGTGGGGACGTGTATCCTGAGGACATAAATAACCGTGGCAAAAAGATAATCGCTAAATCTGAGTGAAGAATATTTGGGTGATCATTACACTTTTCTGTTTTGTGGATGTTTGAAAATTTCCTAATAAAGAGTTCAATTAAAAAAATCTGTATAAGGCTTCCCTGGTGACTCAGTGATAAAGAATCTGCCTGCCAGTGCAGGAGACAAGGGTTCGATCCCTGGGTCAGGAAGATCCTGCGTGCTGCAGAGCAGCTAAGCCTCTGAGTACCACAACTATTGAGCCTGTGCCCTAGAGCCCAGGAGCCACAACTACTGAAGGCTGCGTGGACCCTAGAATCTGTGCTCTGCAACAAGAGAAGCCACCACAGTGAGAAGCCCACACACCACAACTAGGGAGTAGCCCCAACCTCACCACAACTAGAGAAAAGTCCATGCGCAGCAATGAAGACCCAGCACAGCCATAAATAAATAAAATTATTTTAAAAAATCTGTATAAATCTGTAGAAATGTATGAGATAGTTTTTTGTTTGTTTTTGAGTTGGGGGAAGTAGCAGGGTTCCCTGATGATAAAATGTCTTACACCCTTGCTGATGTCTGAAGCCCATGGTTAGCGTGGGGAAGGCAGAGTGGAGCCGGCCTTGGAGGTGTGTGTGTTTTCCCCTGACGCACATTTGTTACGGACCTGTTATATACTAGAGGCTGAGAGTGCCAGGTGATGAAATGAGAGCATCCACCTTCTCCAGAGTGATCACCCTGAGCCACCATTTCTAAATATGCCCTGACTGTCCCTTCATGAGATCAGAGGCTGGGGGGTTCAGCCCAGGCCCTTGGCCACCTTCCATGGTCAGATAATATGAGGCCACACTTTAGAACAATCTTGCTGCCACATTGCCGGCTGTGCCCACCTCCCCAGCAAGCCCAGCCCTGCAGGCACGTTTGACCTCTGTCACCCCTTCCCGTCCCTTGCAAGTGACTCTGCTATTAAATTGCTAGATTTAGCAAATAGAAGCACAGGATGTCCAGTTAAATTTGAATCTCAGAGAACCAATAGATGATTATTCGCATAAGTATATCCCATACCATATTTTGTTGTTGTTCAGTCTCTCAGTCGTGTCCGATTCTTTGTGACCCCATGGACTGCAGCACCCCAGGGACTTCACCATCCTGCCCTTCACCATCTCCCAGAGTTTGCTTAAACTCATCTCCATTGAGTCGGTGATGCCATCCAACCATCTCATCCTGTGTTGCCCCTTCTCCTCCTGCTCTCAATCTTTTCTAGCATCAGGGTCTTTTCCAATGAGTCGACTCTTCACGTCAGGTGGCCAAAGTATTAGAGCTTCAGCATCAATCCTTCCATTGAATATTCAGGGTTGATTTCCTTTAAGATTGACTGGTTTGATCTCCTTGCAGTCCAAGGGACTCTCAAGAGTCTTCTCCAACAGCACAGTTTGAAAGCATTAGTTCTTCAGTGCTCAGCCTTCTTCATGGTCCAGCTCTCACATTCATACATGACTCCTGGAAAAACCATAGCTTTGAATATACAGACCTTTGTCAACAAAGTGATGTCTCTGTTTTTTAATATGCTACCTAGATTTGTCATAACTTTTCTTCCAAGGAGCAAGCGTCTTTTAATTTCATGGCTGCAGTCACCATCCACAGTGATTTTGGAGCCAAGAAAATAAAGTCTGTCACTGTTTCCATTTTCCGCATCTGTTTGCCATGAAGTGATGAAACCAGATGCCATGATCTTCATTTTTTTAATTTTGAGTTTTAAGCCAGCTTTTTCACTGTTCTCATCAAGAGGCTCTTTAGTTCCTCTTCACTTTTGGCCATTAGAATTGTATCACATGTATATCTGAGGTTATTGATCTTTCTCCCAGCAATCTTGATTCCAGCTTGTGATTCATCCAGCCTGGCATTTCACATGATGTACTTTGCATATAAGTTAAATAAACAGGGTGACAATATACAGCCTCGACATACTCCTTTCCCAGTTTTGAACCAGTTTGTTGTTTCATGTCCAATTCTGTTTCCTCTTGACCTGCATACAGGTTTCTCGGAAGACAGGTAAGGTGGTCTGGTATTCCCATCTCTTTAAGAATTTACCACAGTTGTTGTGATCCACATAGTCAGAGGCTTTAGCATAGTCAGTGAAGCAGAAGTAGATGTTTTTCTGGATTCTCTTCCTTTTTCTATGATCCAACAGATGTTGGCAATTTGATCTCTGGTTCCTCGCCCTTTTCTGAATCCAGCTTGTATATCTGAAAGTTCTCTGTTCACACACTTGAAGCCTAGCTTAAAGGAGTTTGAACATTACTTTGCTAGCATGTGAAATGAGTGCAATTGTGCAGTGGTTTGAATATTCTTTGGCATTGTCCTTCTTTGAGATTAGAATGAAAACTGACTTTTCCAGTCCTGTGGCCACTGCTGAATTTTCTAAATTTGCTGGTGTATTGAGTGCAGGACTTTAACAGCATGATCTTTCAGGATTTTAAAAAGTCCAATTGGAATTCCATTACCTCCACTAGCTTTGTTCATAGTAATGCTTCCATGGGCCCATTTGACTTCACATTCCGGAATGTCCGGCTCTAGGTGAGTGGCCACACTGCTGTGGTTACCTGAGTCATTAAGACCTTTTCCTGTACAGTTTTTCTGAGTATTCTTGCCACTTCTTAATCTCTTCTCCTTCTGTTAGTTCCTTACCATTTCTGTCCTTTTTTGTTCCCATCCTCGCATGAAATATTTTCTTGATATCTCCAGTTTTCTTGAAGAGATCTCTAGTCTTTCCCATTCCATTGTTTTGCTCTATTTCTTAGCATTGTTCACTTAAGAAGGCTTTTTTATCTCCCCTTGCTATTCTTTGGAATTCAACATTCAGTTGTGTATATCTTATCCTTTCTTCTTTGCCTTTCACTTCTCTTCTTTTCTCAATTATTTGTAAGCTTCTTCAGACAACCACTTTGCCTTCATGCATTTCTTTTTCTTTGGGATGATGTTGTTCACTACCTCCTATACAATGTTACGAACCTCTGTCCATAGTTCTTCAGCCACTCTATCATATCTAATCCCTTGAATCTATTTGTCACTTCCACTGTATAATCATCAGGGTTTTGATTTATGGCCTACTGCTTCTCCCTACTTTTTTCAGTTTGAGTCTGAAACTGAATTTTGCAATAATGAGCTCATGATAAGAGACACAGTTAGCTCCAGGTCTTATTTTTGCTGACTGTTTAGAGCTTTTCCATTTTCATCTGCAAAGAATATAATCAGTCTGATTTCAGACATGCTTATACTAAAAAATATCCATCATTTATCTGAAATTCAATTTTTTTCCATACCACATGACATATGGGATCATAGTTCCCCTGCATGTCCCCTGCAGTGGAAGCATAGAGTCTTAACCACTGAGCCCCCAGGAAGTCAGCTTTAACTAGGGGTATTATATCTGGTGTCCCTTTCCTGGTGTCATCCAATATTCTGTCCTTCCTTCCAACACCATCCAGATACCTGACATGTGCCAGAGACTCAGAGATTACTGACTTAGTTCCTGCCTATGAGAACCTTCCCTGGCTGTGCAGGGAATCAATAATTGCCAACAGGTGTTTAAAATAGAGTTCTAAGCAGAGAGTATTAGAAGCAGAAAATGAAAGTAGCCTGGGGATGAGGATGCCCTTGGAGGAGACAGAGCTGCATGGGGGTGACACTGACTCTAGGTGTAGCTGTAGTTGACCAGGGATATGAATTTCAGAGGCTATTTTCTGTGGGTCAGAGTGGGTGACTGGCCTGTAGGATGTAGGTTAATCAGCACTTCCTTGAAATCCAGGCTCCATCAATTGCTTAGTTACTCTGAGACTCAGAAATAACTATGGAGTGCCATCTTGTCAGGGACACTGAGTGAATGAACAGATGAGGTTGTGTCCCCATGGCACAAGGGATCAATGGGGAAGACACAGAAAACAGGCACATAGGGAAATGAATGTGGGATTTCACACAAGGACAAGTGCTATGAAGAAAATGATACAGGACACTGGTGGAGGGTGTTGAGGGTCTGAGGGGAGGGCTGGATTCTGGGGTGAAGTGGATAATATTTATCACTAACATTTTAACATTCCTTTTACTATTTTCTCCTGTGTTCTTGCCTGGAAAATCCCATGGATGGAGGAGCCTGGTAGGTTACAGTCCGTGGGGTCACAAAGAGTCAGACATCACTGAGCAACTTCACTTTCACTCTTCACTTTTCCTGCTCCTCTGAATGCTCTTCATAGATGAACTCATTTCATTCTTGTACCAGCCCAAAGATGTTGTGACCATTATTATCCCATATGACAGATGAAGAAACTGAGACAGAGAAATTATACTATTTGCCCTCTGAACCTCAGCTTCCTCATCTTTAATAGGAGGCTCAGTAGACTGCTGTGAGGATCAATTTGTAACTATGAAGAGTGCTTCATTGGTGCATCACTGCTGCTGAGAACCAGCCTATGCACCAAGCATCTATCATGTGGGTGCATGTTTGCTAACAATTTGGGGAGCACTTGGGAGCCTTCTTGGCTTCCCTGTTACATTAGAACAGCCTGCCTTGTTGGACTGTGAACTCCCAAAAGGGGGTCCTCACTTTATCCCTGTTCCCTCAGCACCTGGACCAGCATGGGCATGTTGCAGGAATTCTTCCCTCTCTCTGGTTTCAGTCATGGAGAATCCCCCTTCCAAGAGAAGCATCACAGAGCTATTAAGTTATATTACTTATTTGTGTCAGTTATTCCCACGGTGATGTCCTGCTCCCAGGGCACTAACTGAACATCAGGCTCCCTTGAGATCTGAGGCTGGGATCTTTCTGACCCCAACCCTGTCCTGCCCAAGCTGCCTATGGGCTCTGGGCCAGGCAGTACTGGGGACACACAAGCTCCTCCAAGAGTAATTTTGGCTTCCCCTCCCTCTGCTATCCCAGAGAAGGAAATGTCAACCCACTGCAGTATTATTGCCTGGAGGATTCCATGGACAGAGGAGCCTTGTGAGTTATAGTCCATGGGGTTTGCAAAGAGTTGGACATGACTGAGTGACTAACACACACACCACACTGTACTATGAACTATCAAACCAAAAACCCCTGTATTTACAAAATACCTAAAAATTTTGCATCATATATAAACCAAGCAGGATAAATAAAAATAAATCCACATCATAATACAGCTGTAGAACACAGAGCCAAAGAAACAACCTTAACCAATGAAAAGATCACCAAGGAGGGACTGACATCACACATCTCAGCAGCAACAACAGAGAATAAAAGTCACCATCTGCAAAGTGCTGAGAACACAGTAACTGACAACCCAAAATTCTATACCCAGTGAAACTATCATGTGAAGAATGAGAACTGAAATAGGTGTTTTTACTTTCAAATAGACAAAAGAGACGCTTTAGTCATCACCCGAAATGCTGAAATAACTGCTGGGGTACATCCTTTAGGAATAAGGAAAACAAATGCAGGAGGAAACATGGACCATAGGAAGAAGAGGTGAAGAGAAAGCGGTAAATATATGGGCAAATCAAAATGCACAAATTAGAGAAAATAGTAACAGTGTGTTGAGGTTATAAAACCATGCAGAAGTAAACCCTTCATGAGATGATCTGAATTAAAGTGTTCTAAATCTTTGTATTACTGGAGATATGTATTGATATTGATGAACTTAGTTACCCACAGTTATCTTGAAGCCAGGGGGAAATTTTTTTAATTTCAGTGTCAACATTAAAATAATTGAGCAAAATGCACAGCTTCCAAAGGAAGAAATAAAAGAGGACATAGAGAAAACTCAGTTCACCCAGTAGAGTGAAGAAAAAAGAAATATAAAGAAAAAACATGAAAATAGCACAAAAAGATGGTAGACATAGATTCAGTTATATCAGCAGTCACAATACATCTAAGTTTATCAGTAACAGCAATAAGAAACCATGTCTTATTGGGTAAAGAACAAAAACAAATAATACTATTCATTGTTTATACAAGATGCAGCTACAAATATAAGGGCACAAAAAGATTAGAAATGCAAGGATTAATCCGGCAAACAGAGCAAACTTGCATGACCATATTCATATCCAACCAAAAAGACTTTATCTCAAAGAGCACTGTCAGAAATGAGGCTTACAATATAATGTTAAGACTTAATTCACTGTAAGCTATATTTCAAACTTGAGTGCACTTAAGATCCCCAATCCACAATGACAGTGGAAGATTTTCACAGGGCTCTCAGCAGTTGACAGTTGTGTAATAAGGAAATAAGAACAAAGAAGACATTGGAACAACACAGTTAACAGCCCAGCTCTAATGGACGTGTCTCGAGCCACACAATTACAGACTCATGTTCTTGGCAGCACAGGGACATTTGTGAAAATGAATGATGAGACTCTGCTCTCCAGGAGGGCAGAAGATGGAAGGAGGCTGAAAGGGATCCAGTTCCAGGAGAGGAGGGGAGGTGGGCAGAGCCTGGGCAAATGGAGAAGGAAGGCTGGATTATTTTTTCTTAATATATAATATTTTATTGAAGTACAGTTGATTTACAGTGTTTCAGGTGCACAGCAAGGTGATTCAGTTTTTTTAATATATATATTATTATTTTTGAAATTATTTTCCATTATAGGTTATTACAAGATATTGACTGTATTTCCTTGTGCTATAGAGTAAACCTTTGTTGCTTGATGCATATCTATTTTTTTAAATTAGAAATCAAGCATTCTATTTATATTAAGTCAACAAGTGGCATCAAAATGTCATACATATAGGGTTATCGTTACCATCATTCTAAATTCCATATATATAAAAGAGACTCAGATGTATAGAACAGACTTGTGGACTCTGGGAGAAGGTGAGGGTGGGATGTTTCAAGAGAACAGCATTGAAACATGTATATTATCTAGGGTGAAACAGATCACCAGCCCAGGTTGGGTGCATGAGACAAGTGCTCCGGCCTGGTGCACTGGGAAGACCCAGAGGGATCGGGTAGAGAGGGAGGTGGGAGGGGGGACCGGGATGGGGAATACATGTAAATCCATGGCTAATTCATTTCAATGTATGACAAAAACTACTGCAATGATGTAAAGTAATTAGCCTCCAACTAATAAAAATAAATGGAAAAAAAAAGTCATACATTTTTTTGTTAGGCAAAATTTCATAGTTTTTCTAAAATATATATTAAACATATTACATATGTATGCAAAAATTTTCTACTACATTTAATAAAGGCTTGGGAGAGAACATAAAAAGAAGAGATGTAGAAATTGGAAAAATAAACTAATTGAAATGGGAGCACCGAATGTGAAATAGAAAAAGTGAAACAAACTAGATGAAAGTAAAAGATCATCATATAGTGCAGTTGTTTTTAAACATGACTGCTCATTAGAAACATATCTGGAGCTCTGGAGGAAAAAAGGCAATACCTGGGCATTTGTATATTTCAAAAGATTTCAGATAATTCTGATATGCATCTGGATTTTAAAAAGTGATTACAGGTTTTTCTATTAAATCCTAGTTTTGGCAATACAGAGTTCTATATTTCTGTTGACTTACCATGATACAATGGTATTAAATGAGTAATAGTTACATAATCACAATAGTAAAAGATGTTATCAGTTTTCACAGTCAATAGCCAGACAAAAAATAAAAGATAATTACTACTGTAAGCCATAATGGAAATATGATTAACTTAACAGTATAATATAATTACATACAGTTTGGGGGATCAAGCAGAGTGATATGGTAAGTGTAAGTGTATACATGAACATGTTTTAATCAGACTGCTCAGCCAGTCTCTGTATTTTGGTTGGTGCATTTAATCCACTTACATTTAAGGTAATTATGGATACGTATGATCCTATTACCGTTTTAATTGCTTTGGATTTATTTTTTGTAGGTCTTCTCCTCTTATGTTTTCTGCCTAGAAAAGTTCCTTTAGCATTTATTGTAAAGCTGGTTTTGTGGTGCTGAATTCTCTTGCTTGTCTGGAAAGCTTTTGATTTCTCCGTCAAATCTGAATCAAAGTTTTGCTGTGTAGTATTCTTGGTTATAGGGCTTCTCTGATAGCTCAGTTGGTAAAGGATCTGCCTGCGATGTGGGAGACCTGGGTTTGATCCCTGGGTTGGGAAGATCCCCTGAAGAAGGGAAAGGCTACCCACTCCAGTATTCTGGGCCTGGGGAATTCCATAGGGTTGCAAAGAGTTGGACATGACTCAGAGACTTTCACTTCACTTCATTCTTGGTTGTAGATTCTTCCTTTTCATCATTTTAAATATATTCAGCCATTCCCTTCTGGCTTGTAGAGTTTCTGTTGAGAAATCAGCTGATAGCCTGATGGAAGTTTCCTTATATGTTATTTATCATTTTCCCCTTGTTGCTTTTAATATTTTTCTTTGTCTTCAATTTTTGTCAGTTTGATGTGTTCCTCCTTGGGTTTACCCCACCTGGGACTCTGTGCTTTCTGTACTATTTCCTTTCCCATATTAGGGAAGTTTTCATCTTTTATCTCTTCAAATATTTTCTCAGGTCCTTTCTCTCTCTCTCCTCCTTCTGGAACTTGTGTAATGCAAATGTTGGTGTGCTTAATGTTGTCCCAGAGGTCTCTTAAGGCTGTCGTCATTTCTTTTCATTCTTTTTTCTATATTCTGTTCTGCAGCAGTGATTTCGAACATTCTGCCCTGCAGGTCATTTCTCTATTCTTGTTGTTGTTCACTTGCTCAGTTGTGTCTGACTCTTTGCGACTCCATGGACTGTAGCATGCCAGGCTTCTCTGTCCTTCACCATCCCCAAAGTTTGCTCAAACTCCTGTCCATTGGGTAGGTGATACCGTTTAACCGTCTCATCCTCTGTCATCCCCTTCTCCTCCTGCTCTGTCTTTCCCAGCGTGAGGGTCTTTTCCAGTCAGTCAGCTCTTCACATCAGGTGGCCAAAGTATTGGA
Organism: Odocoileus virginianus; assembly: GCF_023699985.2. NCBI lineage: Eukaryota > Metazoa > Chordata > Mammalia > Artiodactyla > Cervidae > Odocoileus > Odocoileus virginianus. The sequence goes on along the minus strand of NC_069685.1, from coordinate 55,023,825 downwards.
GCTTCAGCTTCAGCAGCAATCCTTCAGTTGAATATTCAGGGTTGATTTCCTTTAGGATTGACTGGTTGACCTCCTTGCTGTCCAGGGGACTCTCAAGAGTCTTCTCCAGCACCATAGGTCGAAAGCACCAATTCTTCGGTGCTCCGTTTTTTTTATGGTCCAACTCTCACATCCATACACGACTATTGGAAAAACCATAGCTTTGACTATATGGACCTTTGTTGGCAAAGTAATGTCTCTGCTTTTTAATACACTGTCTAGGTTTGTCATTGCTTTTCTTCCAAGGAGCAAGCATCCTTTAATTTCATGGCTGCAGTCACCATCTGCAGTGATTTTGGAGCCGAAAAACATAAAGTATGCCACAGTTTCCACTGTTTCCTCATCTGTTTGCCCTGAGGTGATGGGACCAGATGCCATGATCTTTGTTTTTTGAATGTTGAGTTTTAAGCCAGCTTTTTCACTCTCCTCTTTGACTTTCACAAGAGGCTCTTTAGTTCCTCTTTGCTTTCTGCCATAAGGGTGGTATCATCTGCATATCTGAGGTTATTGATATTTCTCCTGGCAGTCTTGATTTCAGCTTGTGATTTATCCAGCCCATATGTACTCTGTATGTTAGTTATATAAGCAGGGTGATAATATGCAGCCTTGACATACTCCTTCCCCAGTTTTGAACTAGTTTGTTGTTCTGTGTCCAGTTCTAACTGTTGCTTCTTGGTCTACTTATAGGTTTCTCAGGAGACAGGTAAGAAAGTAAGGTGGTCTAGTATTCCCATGTCTTTAGGAATTTTCTACACTTTGTTGTGATACACACAAAGACTTTAGCGTAGTCAATGAAGCAGAAGTAGATGTTTTTCTGGAATTCTCTTGCTTTTTCTATAATCCAACAGATGTTGTCAATTTGATCTTTGGTTCCTCTGCCTGTTCTTCTGCCTCACTTATTCTACTATTGATTCCTTCTAGGGTATTATTCATCTCTGTTTGCTTGTTCTTTAGTTCTTATAGCTCTTTGGTAAATATTTCTTTCATCTTCTCCACTATTTTCCCTAGATCCTGGATCATCTTCACTATCATTATTGAATTCTTTTTTCTGGAAGATTGCTTATCTCCACTCCATTTAGTTTTTCTGGGGTTTTATCTTGTCCCTTCATCTGGAACATAACTCTGTGCTTTTTCATTGTGATTCACTTTCTGTAATATGGTTTTTGTTTTAGCTGCTGTGGGATTGTGGTTCTTCTTTCTTCTTCTGTCTGCCCTCTGAACAGTGAGGCTAAAAGGCTTGTGTAAGCTTCCTGATGGGGATGACTGGCTATGGGAAAAACTGGATCTTGCCCTGGTGGGCAGGGCTGTGCTCAGTGAAGCTTTAATCCAGTTGTCTGCTGATGGGTGGGGCTGCCTGAGGCAGTCCAGCCCTGGAGTCTGCTTTATGGCAGGGTTAGTGGTGAGCTCCAAAGGGGACATCCCAGCCTGCGGCTGCCAGTGCCCCTGTCCCTGTGGAGAGCCCCTGGAGACCCAGGAGGCCCTTCAACATTAGCAGGTGGTTTTGGTTCAGTCTCCTGTGGGGTCACTGCTCCTTTCTTCTGGATCTTGGTGCATGTAAGATTTTGTTTGTGCCCCCCAAGAGTAGGATCTCTGTTTCTCCTAGTCCTGTGGAAGTCCTGTAATCAAATCCCACTGGCCCACTGGCTTCTGTCGACTGAAAAAAAGGTGTACAACTTAAGAGTTGTGAGTTAAACTTTATTTGGGGCAAAATGAGGACTGCAGCCCGGGAGGCAGCATCTCAGATAGCTCTGAGAGACTGCTCCAAAGTGGCAGTGGGGAAAAGTCAATATATAAGGTTTTGGTGAAGGGGGAGTTCAATACCATGAAGCACTCATTTTGCAAAAGGTCTTTGCTGGTCGTGAGGCTCTGCTGTCCTCGTGGGGGCCTTCGTGCTTCCCTGGTGGCTCAGCCGATAAAGAAGCGCCTGCAACGCAGGAGGCCTGGGCTCCGTCCCTGGGTTGGGAAGATCCCCTGGAGAAGGGAAAGGCTACCCACTCCAGTGTTCTGGCCTGGAGAACTCCATGGACTGTATAGTCCATGGGGTCGCAAAGAGTCAGACAAGACTGAGCGACTTTCACTTCACTCACTAGATAGGAGGAGATGCAAGGATTGAGATCATAAAATCTGTTCCTAAAAACATTCAGCTATCTAAAGACCAGTCCCACCAGACTCCCTGGAGCACAGAGCGCCTCACTCCACCCTGAGCTCCCTCAGGGGTTGTTGAAGGTCAACAGCTATAGCAGCATGGGGTTCAGTCTCCATAGAGGCAGATGGCAAATGCCTTTGTTATTCAGTTGTTGGCAATGCTCTTGGTAAGTGCCAATTTGTAGTTGATACCTGCAAGGTCAGATTCCCTGGGGATTCCAGCCCTTGGTTGGATCCCCAGGCTTGGAAGCCTGACATGGGGTTCAGAACCTTCAGAACAGTGGGAGAACTTCTTTGATATTATTGTTCTCCAGTTTGTGGGTCACCCACCCAGTGGGTATGGAATTTGAGTTTATGGTGATTGTGCCCCTCCTATCCTCTCACTGTGTGAGATATCTATTTTTTTTTGTGTGTGTGGGTTCCAGCATCCTCATGTTGATGGTTGTTCAACAGCTAGTTGCAGTTTTGGTGCTCTCATATGAGGAGATGAGTGCATGTCCATCTACTGTTTCATCTTGGAAGGCTGATTTTTTAATTCTGCCTCTGGGGGCTTCAGGCAGGGAGAGACTCTCTCTGGGGTGCAGATACTTATTGGGTGGGTGTTGGAGTGTTTTGGGGGGAAGGAGGACTTTGGGTGGGACCCTGCATGTATTTTCCTCCAGAAACCTTTTCCTTGATGTCAGCAATCTGTTTTCTGGAGGAAATTGGGAGGAGGTCCCCCCAAAAGACATGGTGGGGGGAAGTTCTTGGCCTCAGTCCCACAGGTGACAGCCAGCAGGCTTCTTCTACAGCCACCCCCTCAGCTCCTTCCCCTCAGGCTGAGGTAGACCACCCAACAGACCCCCACACCGAGCCCCCCCAACAGGGCTTGAGATTCACTTTGTTTTCTGGAAGGCATGGTCATGGTTCACCACATGGCAGAGAAGTGCTGGGGTGCCATGCTGGTGAAACACGCCAGAAACTTGCCCCTCCCAGGGTGCCAGGGGTCCCCCTGGATGCGCTCTGTAAGGGGAAGCTGCCCTGCACAGAGGGTTGGTGGTGGAGGGAGCCTCTGGGTTCTGTTGACTGCCCTGCACTGCAGCATCCGGCCACTGGAGGGCGCGCGCGAGAAGCCTGGTGAGCAGCCCTACTGCCCCAGTAAGAGCCCTGTCCTACAATGTCTCCAGCGCCTTCTGCTGGCAACATTGAACATCGTGCCATGTGTGTGGCTCACTGGGTAAACGGTTTGCCTGCAGTGTAGGAGACACTAGTTCAATCCCTGTGTCGGGAAGATCCCCTGGAGAAGGAAATGGCAACCCACTCCAGTATTCTTGCCTGGTGAATTCCATGGACAGAGGAGCCTGGTGGGCTACAGTCCACAGGGTCACAAAGAGTCAAACCCAACTGAGTGACTAACACTTTCACTTCATGTGGGAAAGAAAAATGATTAAGAAGCTCAGATTCCTCTCCATAGTGCAGGCAAAATTGGGTGCATTTGGAACTAGAAGAAATAAACTGAAAACAGCACAGTCTCTTCCTTCCATGATTCAGCTTCCACATGTACCCTGCCTACACATTGTAATTTAATATACAACAAACAACTTTATGTTCCCTGACATAGATACAGCCATGCTTCTTACAAATAAATTCTCACTCTTCAAAATGAGGGGATGCACAGTTTCAAAGGTCAGTGAATCTATATACTGACTAATCATATACACATCACCCCTGAAATTCAGTCACAGTGTCACTGAATATTCTAGTCCCTAAAGGCTAAAGTTTAAACTTAGCGGCCAACAATCATGTGTAAAATAATAGGAAGAAAGAAAAAGACAACGGTTAGCATATAAAAACACACACATCCCTATAACGCAGCAATAGAAAATATACAAAGTCCTTACAGCCTTGTTTCTGCAGTCGTGGTCGTGAGGCTCAGTGTTATGTACAGCTTCATCTTTCCACCTCTCATTTTCTATTTCCCCCACTGTCGGCCAGAACTCTAGCTGTTGGGGGTTCTTTACTTGGTGGTTGTGGCCCAAACCTTCATTTCTGAGTTTTGAGTCTTCAACCATCCTGACATTGTTGGCTGCTGTGTTTCTCCACCCACCTTCACTATCTGGCATGGAAGTGCTGGGGTCCACAGTACCCATGGAGTGATCTCCTTTCCCACCTCTGTACAACCACTGCTGCACTGGCGTGTCCACCAGATCATGGACCCGGGTTGTCAGCAGCTCGTGCTGTAGCCTGGACATTCTGCAGAGCCTTCCCCTGCTCTAGTCCCCACTGAAGCTGGCAGCCTTCTGGGTGGCTCTGGATGTGGGTAAGGAGCTCACTCAGACATTGCCTCCAGAATCTAAGAGGGCCGCCACATGTGGCATCTGGTTTTGGGTGGTAGAGGGTGGGAGGTGCAGTAACTTGACTTTCACCTTGGGGGAGATATCTCCACACATTCCAGATCACTGTGCCCCAGACTCCTTACCAAGGAGGGGTCCCTGAATGTTTGTGGTGGTTCTCTTCTCTCTCTCCTGTTTGTATGACTTTTGAAAGCATCTCAGACCTTTCTACTTTGTGCTCAGTAGAGCCGATCAGCATGATGTTCTCAATGTCGTGAACCAGGAGTATCAAGGTCTCTGTGGCCTGTATTAGGGCAGAGAACTGGAGAATTGGGGCATAAAAGGTTGAAGGCATAGCAACTGGAAAATTTTTCTCAGCATTTTGTGTTGTTATTTAGTTTCATTTCAGTTTAGTCGCTCAGTCATGTTTGACTCTTTGTGACCCCATGGACTGCAGCACGGCAGGCTTCCCTGTCCATCACCAGCTCCCAGAGCTTACTCAAACTCATGTCCATAGGGTCGGTGATGCCATCCAACCATCTCACCTTCTGTCATCTCCTTCTCCTCCTGCCTTCAATCTTTCCCAGCATCAGGGTCTTTTCCAATAAGTCAGCTCTTCGCATCAGGTGACCAAAGTATTGGAGTTTCAGTTTCAGCATCAGTCCTTCCAGTGAATAATCAGGATTGATCTCCTTTAGGATGGACTGGTTGGATCTCCTTGCAGTCCAAGGGACTCTCAAGAGTCTTCTCCAATGCCACAGTTCAAAAGCATCACTTCTTCGGTGCTTGGCTTTCTTTATAGTCCAGTTCTCACATCCATATATGACCACTGGAAAAACCATAGCTTTGACTAGATGGACCTTTGTTGGCAAAGTAATGTGTCTGCTTTTTCATGTGCTGTCTGGGCTTGTCATAGCTTTTCTTCCAAAGACCAAGTCACAGTAAAGCACGTATATACATGCCCACTAATGATGACTGTCCTGGTTTGCCCAAAACTTAAAGGTGTTCTAGGACATAGGCCTTTTACTGTTAAAACAGGAGTGTCCCAGGCAACTCAATGGTTAGTCACTTTATCCCCTGTTTGACCACCCTTGTTCTTTATGGTGTGGTCCTGACAGTCTGTGAGAACAAATGCACTCGTAGAAGTAAAAGGAAATGTAAAAGTTGAGTGAAAAGAAAAATCAGTGGTTTCAACTTTAGTACTGTTCCCAGACCCTGGGGTCATGGAAAATTGTCGTGATGCTTGATGAAAACACCTATTTAGAGACTCCTTTGGCCTCTCTGCCTCATGCAGAGGCTCTGTCTTCAGGGCGCAACAGGATCACCTGTAGGGCCGCTAGGACACAGCTCGCTGAGCGCCCCAGATTGCAGGTTCAGAGTTTGCAGTTCTGACAAAGCCCCCGAGTGGCGGCACTCTGAGAACCGCAGGACTGCAGATTCAGATGGAGGTTTTCAAGGTTCAATAGGACTTCCCTCTTAAGACCTCTCCAGGCAGGATGAATCCACGGCCTTCTGTGGTCCTCCCAAGTGTAAATTACCACTGTTGCAGCGCTTTTGTGACTCCGGGTTAAAATGATTTGCTTCAGCATTAACATGTGTCTTCTGTGAGCTGTTCAAGGATGGCTTTCACCTTTCTAAGTCTGTCCCAACCCCAAATGAATGCTGGGACAGCAGTGGTGATCAATAAACCTTCTTTGGTTTAATAAATCAAGAACTGGAAGCTGGTTGGGAGTAAATTCTCAATAGTGCCAATGATGATCATTCCAGACAATGATGATGAGGAGGAGGGCATGGGTCACACTAGCCCATCAGCCTGATCACCCAGTATGTAATAAGGACTCTCTCACAGAATTCTGAGTACAAGTCCTCTCCTCTGGGAACCTGGGGGTGAACTCCTATTACTAACACATTCCCTGAGCTGAATCTACCACAAGGATTTTGGTATCTCAGAGGAGATGCAGCTGTGTAACCTGACTCCATCCCTCTCTGATCTAATGTTTCACTTCTGTGAAAAACTGGGGCTACGGATTGATTAAAATGATTTGTTCCTATGGTATGCTTTGGAGAGTGCTGAGATGCCTCCTCTACTGGCCTCTCCTTATTCCAGATTTCTGCCATTAGAGATTCATTCCTTTGGGTTTGTCTCTTGTGGGGGGAGGGAGAACCTCATCTAACCATCCTAGACAAGTTTGATGCCCTCACTAGAATAGGAGGATCTCAAGGAATATGTCTCACTTACCACTGTGTTCTTAATGCTTAGCACAGTCTTTGGCACACAGATAACTGCTCAAGAATTGTTTGTTGAATGAATGAATTGGATCCTTGGATACCAATAGCAATTGAGACTGGAGAGGGTGGTGGAGCCTGGAGAGAGCTCTGGGCTAAGAGTCCTCCAGGCTTGGCTGTCACTGCCTCACTCGGTTAAGAGGGCAGTCCTTTTCTCAGGCCCTAGTTTTCCCATGGGAACGGTGAGAGTCTAGATAGAAGGTCTCATCTGATCCTTGCCTACTTCATACCTCAGCCATGGTGTTCCAGCCTCTGGGCTTTTCACCTATAAAGGCCAGGTGCCTTCCTATGCCTGGGCTACTTTCACTTCCTTTCCCTGAGATTTTCTTGGTTTCTTTCAAGTCTTCCCACGGACATTCCCTCAGAGAGGATGGGCTGGTTCCTCCCCAAATAACGTTATTCTGTATCTGAGCAAAGAATGATTGCAATTTGCTCTTTTTCTTTGTCTTCTCTGCATCTGAGCTTTCAGGTAGTCTGAGATTCCTGGAGACACGGGATGGTGCAAATCCCGGACACCTAACACCATCCGGGGCCCCTAGGAGGTGCTCAGGGATGAACGGGGATTAATCTGAACTGAAGCAGAAATCAGAGCAGAGGTTGTGTCCCTCCGGGGACGGCCAGCAGATGTCGCCACAGACCGGGAGGAGGCGAGGCGGTGCGGTGGGCGGGCCTCCCATGGGGCAGCCTCACCTGCCCGCCCCGCCCCCCGCGGAAGCCAAGAGCCCGGGCTCTGGCGTCACCTGGGCAATTGGGAAAGCGGCGCCCGGAGCCACGAGGAGGGGAGATGAAAGGCGGGTGGCGGGTGGGGGCCGCCTGCAGCGCCAGGTGAGAGCCGGGAGTCCTACCCCGCGCCTGGGGACCAGGTGAGTCAGGCTCCCTGGCCCCGCGGGTGGAGGGAGGTGGCCAGGCTGGCACCCGGATGCTCGTGCTCCTTGGCTGTCTTCCCCACTGGGTGACTCTGCTCAAGTCCCTTTCCGCTCTGGGCCCCAGCGTTCTTGGTCTCAGTCAGATCCCGAAGGTGCATTCCTGTGGTTCTGCACAATAATGACTTTGACTCATTAAGCATTGTGTTGTGTGCATTTCCCATTTGCGCTTCAGCATAGCTATCCACCTGGGTTCGATCCCTGAGTTGGGAAGATCCCCTGGAGAAGGGAATGACTACCCAGTCCAGTATTCTGGCCTGGAGAATTTCATGGACTATATATGGGGTTGCAAGGAGTAGGACAGGACTGAGCAACTTTCACTTTTCATAACTCTCTGAGCTTGGTAGTTTTCTTATATCCATTTTACAGAGGCCAGAGAGAGGATCAGAGAGGTGAGGTCACTTGTTCAGGGTCACACATCATCCACTTAGCAAGTTGCAGACTAGGAATTTGAGCCCAGAATCTGAGTTCTGATGCTATTGCTCCCCTTGCTTGCTCACCCTATTAGAGACACCCTATTTTGTTTTCACAATTCTGTATCAATGTATTTCAAGAAAAATTTTTTTTACATATCCACTCTTTTAGAAATTCTTTTCTGGGACTTCCCTGGTGATCCAGCTGTTAAGAATCCACATGCCAGTGCAGGGAACACAGGTTCAGTCCCTGGTCAAGGAATTAAGATCTCACATACTTCAGGGCAACTAAGCCTCAGTGCTCTTGAGCCCATGCTTTGCAACAAGAGAAGCTACCACAGTGAAAGGCCTGACCGCCACAACTAGAAGTTATCCCCTGCTTGCTGCCACTAGAGAAAGACTGCACACCGCAACAAATACCTAGCACAGCCAAAAATAAGTAAACATTAAAAAAAAAATCTTTTCCATATAGGTCATTACAGAGTATTGAGAATAGTTCCCTGTGCTATACATTTTCCCTGGTGGCTCACACTAAAGAATCAGCCTGCAACGCAGGAGATCCGGGTTAAATCCCTGGGCTGGGAAGATGCCCTGGAAGAGGGAATGCCTACCCACTCCAGTATTCTTGCCTTGAGAATCCATGGTCAGAGGAGCCTGGCAGGCTACAGTCCATGGGGTCGCAAAGAGTCGGACTTAACTGAGCAATGAATACTTTCAACTTTTTCACCTTCAGTGTGTATATGTCAATCCTAATCTCCAAGTTTTTACCTCCCCTTCCATTCCCCTTTCCCCCCAGAACCATAAGATTTTTTTCCTACATCTGTGATGCTATTTCTGTTTTGTAAATAATTTCATTTGTACCGTTTTTTTTTAAGATTCCACATAACACCCTATTTTAGTTGAATTGCTTTTTATTTATTCTCAATGCCCTCACCTCTTGCACCCCCTCACTGCTTTTGGAGCTGGCAGGCCAGGGCCACCTCGGAGCTGAGTCCAGATATTGAGGTCTAGAGGGTTGCAGTGATACTGATCCAGAACCTTAGGCTCCCTGAGCTCACGAACAACCCTGGACTGGACTTGTTAGGTGGGAAATTACTGATTTGGTTGTTTAAGACGAGCTAGTCTATGACCTGCCACTGGGCACATCCTAACTGATAGAACTCTTCCCAGAAGGAGAGCACAAGGACCAGGGTTCCTTTGATCACTTTTTTCACCCTTCAGAGTATCCAATGATAACACCTTCTGGGGTTTAGTGCCACTAATAACAAGCCTATTGATAAAGGCTAACATTTTTTTTAACACTTCCTCTGTGTTAATACTTTGTGTGGGTTGGGTTTTTTATTGGAGGGTTATTGCTGTACAGTATTGTGTTGGTTTCTGCCATACATCAACGTCAATCAGCTACAGGGAATACAGAGCGATTGTTTCATCTAGTTCTCACAGAATCCCACCACGTGGATCCTAGCACCTGTTTACAGATGAGGAAGCCTGGGACTCAGGGAAGACCTGCAGCTTGATGGTTGAGAGCTTGGTCCTAATTCCCTTGCAAGTCCTCAGTCTCCCTCACGTCCAGATGCCCCAGCTCATCCCTTCAACCCCATGTTTCTCATTATGTGATTCTTGCACATAGTATGTACTTGATAGAGACAATATGGGGTTCTAAAGTTCAAATTCTCCATTATCTCATTCTGCCTTTAGGGTGATAACCCAGGCATGTGGGCTTTCAAAGGATGCCCATGCTTTGAGCAAAAAAAAAAAAAATTGCCAGGAGGATTGCCCTGGTTGAGTTCAAGCTACCAACATTTCAACTACTGACTCACAAAACTCCTGACTCTTTAACCATTCTTGTCCAGCATGCATCTGGAGCATCCTTCAGATGGGACAGTAGGCCAGCCACGCTGGTTCAGACAACTGCAAGAGGACCCTGGGCATCCCAGGCTTTTAAGGGCTTACTGAGCATGACTTGATGAGCCCCATCTGTGAAATGGGTCTGGCTGTTGCTTGCCTCTCTTGTCTACAGCTCCGGGCTCTGCATGTTCGGGGCCCATTCTCGCAGCAGGTAGGTTTCTTCCCTGTATGTGGGTCACTGCGGGGATGAGGCTGGCCTGGGTGGGGCTGACTCTCTGCTCCTGCCTCCCGTCCATGCTCAGAAGCTTTCAGGGCAATTAGTTCCCCTCCTGGAGGGATCCTGTTATGGTTCTACCAGGAGGGCCTCTGAAACTTCTACCTGTGATAAGAAGGCTGCGTCTCTGTTAATCTCCCAGCTTAGAGGCCAGGTTTAATATTAAAGAAATGGTTTCCAGGCTTGGGGCTGGGAGGAGGGAGTGGTACACGGGGCCTGGCCTAGTGGGTTTTGAATGCATGTATCCTCAGAGGCCTATTTTGCTCTTCAAGCCCATGGGGCCTGGTTTCTCCCAGTCGTTTCTTTAGATTGACGTTCACTTGTAGCTGGACTAGGGGGCCTGACAGGGGCTATATTTACGAGAAGCTCAGCTGGATGCGGGCCATGTGCTGGAAGCAGCGCCAAGTCTGAGTACAGGCCAGTGTCCGATCCTGCTCCCAGCCTGAACGAGCCCAGGCCTGTGTGTCTTGACTGTCTCCTCTCTCCCTCAGCTGGCAGACTCCTGGCAGGACCCACTGGGAGTAGAAGTTTGAAGGGAGTCAGCCCTGATTGAGCTGACCGTATGCGTATATTCTGAGTGTGTCTGGCCATCTGGCTGACATGGGTTTGAGTTTGTTTTTACTCCTGTCCTGCTGTGTGCTCCTGGTCAAGTTACTTAATTGCTCAGAGTTTCAATTGTCTCCTTTGTGAAGTGGGTTCTGTATTATGTACTTCACATGGCAGTTTTGAAACCTTAGGCTGCTTAAGTGCCTGGAATAGGTTAGTTTTGTTTTTTTAAATAAATTAGTTGAAGAAATATCTATTCACTGTCTTGCTGATGGAAACTCACACGTGTAGCCACTCTTTTTCTTTTTTCTTTTTAAGTCCCCAAAGTGAGAAGGCATAAGAAATAGCCAGAGACTGACAGAACAGGTTGAGTTTCTGAATTTTTCTAGCTTTGTCCTGAATAAATTTCTGAAAGATCAGTGAAGACACTGTGGGTGTTTCCCACATTCATAGGGGAAAGCAGGTTTTCAGTCAATGATATGAAAATAATTGGCCAGAGTAAATTACATGAGTTTTACTTCTATATCTAACCACACTTGGATCTGCTCACTCGTGAGCAGTAAATCCCATCTACTGACACCTGGTGGTCGTGACGGGAAGTGCAGCTTTAGTGTAAAGATGCCAATAGAAGGCAGGCTGGTGGTCCTGCCCCCAAACCCTGAGCTCCCTGAAGGCTTTCAGCAAAGCCCTTTAGGAGGTGAGGTGAGGGAGGGGCTTCCCGGGTCTGTGATCAAGTCGTGCACAATTCTCTTACTGGTTGAGGGGAACAGTCCTTAGACACCAGAAGGTCAAGTACTACATGCTCATGATCATAAAGTCATTAAATTCTTCCATTTGTTGGTTTTAGGAGCTGAAAAATAACTCAGGAGATATGCATCAGATACTGCTATCCAGGCACTTCACAGCGGAGCTAAAGCAGAGGATATGGGGGAGGGAGGAAGGCCCCATAGGGTCCTTCTGGGTTAAAATACGTATAGCTTTGGTTCATTTAGTTTTTGGTACCATGTGATGATCCATTCTCCTGTTGACAACTTATGTTTTCCTAATTTATCTCCCCACCCACGCTATCCCCTTTGATAATTATCAGTTTGTTTTCTGTGCCTGTGAGTCTGTTTCTGTTTGATAAATAAATTCATTTGTATCATTTTTTTCAGATTCCACATATGAATGATATCATGTGATATTTGTCTTCCTCTCTGTGACTGACTTTGCTTAGTATGACAATCTCCAGATCCATCCATGTTGTTGCAAATGGCATTATTTCATTCTTTTTTATAGCTGGGTATTATTTTATTGTATACATACCACATCTTATTGATCCATTCATCTATTGATGGACATTTAGGTTGCTTCCATGTCTTGGCTAGTATAAATAGTGCTGTAATGAACATCAAGGTGCATGTATCTTTTCAAATTACAGTTTTATTCAGATATATGCCCAGTAGTGTGATTGCTGGTCATGTGTCAACTCCATTTTTAGTTTTTTAAGGGACCTCCACGTATTTTCCATAGTGCCTGCACCAATTTGTATTACCACCAAGTGTACAGGAGGGTTCCCTTTTCTCCACACCCTCTTCAGCATTTATTATTTGTAGACATTTTGAGGATGGCCATTCTGACTGGTTTGAGCTGATACCTCATTGTAGTTTTGATTTGCATTTCTCTAATGATTAGCAATGATGAGTGTTTTTTCATGTGCCTGTTTTCCATCTGTATGTCTTCTTTGGAGAAATATCTATCTAGGTCTTCTGCTCAATTTTATTAGGTTCTTTGTTTCTGTTTTTTTTTTTTTTTTTATTGGGCTGTATGAGCAGTTTGTATATTTTGGAAATTAATATCTTGTCAGTAGCATCATTTCCAAATGTTTTCTTCTGGTCTGTAGGTTGTCATTTCATTTTGTTAATGGTTTCCTTTGCTGTGCAAAAATATTTAAGTTTAATTAGGTCCCATTTGTTTATTTTTTGTCTTTATTTCCATTACTCTAGGAGATGGGTCCCCTGAAATATTGCTGTGTTTTATGTCAGTGTTCTGTTTATATGTTTTCCTCTAGGAGTTTGATAGTATCCAGTCTTACATTTAGGTCTTTAATCCATTTGAGCTTATTTTTGTATATGGTGCTAGAGGATGTCCTAATTTTATTATTTTACATGTAGCTGCCCAGTTTTCCCAGCACCGCTTATTGAAGAGACTGTCTTTTCCCCATGTGTATACGTGCCTCCTTTATTGTGGATCACAGAGTGTGAGTTTATTTCTGGGCTTTCTGTCATTCCATTGATCTGCGTCTGTGTTTGTGTCAGAACCACACTCCTCTGACTGCTGTGGACCTGTAGTGCACTCGAGGTCGGGGAGAGTGATGCCTCCAGCTCTGTTCTTCTTTCTCACATTTGTTTTTGGTTTTCAGGGCCTTTTCTGTTTCCATACCGATTAAAATTTTTGTTTTAGTCCTGTGAAAAATGCGATTGGTTATCTGGTAGGATTGCCTTGAATCTGTAGATAGTTTTGGGTAGTATGGACATTTTAACAATATTGATTCTTCCAATCCAGGAAATTAAAGGATTCTCCAATCCCATAATTTTCTGATATTTTGTTGATGGTGTATAGAAATGTAATAGATTTCTGTACCTGAAGTTTGTATACAGCAACTTTACTGAATTTATTGATGAGTTCTATTAGTTTTCTGGTTGTACCTTTAGGATTTCCTATGTATAGCATCATGTCATCTGCGAACAGTGACAGTTTTACTTCTTTTCCAGTTTAGATTCCTATTCTTTTTCTTCTGATTGCTGTGCTAGGACTTCCAAATCTGTGTTAAATAAAAGTGGTGAGGGCAGGTATCTTTGATTTGTTTATGATCTTAGAGGAAAACCTTTCAGCTTTTCACCACTGAGAATGATGTTAGCTGTGGGTTTGTCATATATGGCTTTTATTCTATTGAAGTAGATTCCCTTTATGCCCAATTCCTGAAGAAATTTTATCATAAATGGATGTTGAATTTTGCTTTTTCTGCATCTATTGATATGATCTTACAGCTTTTATTCTTCAGGTTGTTGATGTGGTATATAGATTTTAAGAATATTGAAAAATCTTTGCATCTCTGAGATAAATCCCACTTGATCATGGTCTTTTTAATGTATTGCTAGAATAAGTTTGTTAGTATCTTGGTGAGAATTTTTGCATCTATGTTCATCAGTGATATTGCCTGTAATTTGGTTTTTTTGTATGATATATCTTTGTCTGGTTTTGGTATCAGGGTGGCCTCATAAAATGAATTCAGAAATATTTCTTTCTCTGTAATTTTTTTGGAATAGTTTCAAAGCAGAAGTATTAACTTTTTCTCTAAATGTTGGGTGGAATTCAACTGTCAAGGCCTCTGGTCCTGGACTTTGGCTTGTTGGGAGTTTTTAAATTACTAATTCAATTTCAGTACTGGTAATTGGTCTGCTTTTTCTACTTCTTCCTGGTTCAGCCTTGGGAGATTATATCTACCTATGAGCTTGTCCGTTTCTTCCAAGTTGTCCATTTTATTGGCATACATTTGCTTGTGTTAGTCTCTTATCCTTTATATTCGTGTGGTGTCAGTTGTTACTTCTACTTTGTCATTTCTGGTTTTATTGGTTTGGGCGGGTCCTCTCGCTTTTTCCCTTGATGAGTTTGGCTAAAGGTTTATCAATTTTCTTTATCTTTTCAAAGAACCATCCCTTAGTTCCATTGATTTCTTTTTTTTAAATTTCTATTTCATTTATTTCTGCTGTGATATTTATGATTTCTTCCTTACTAACTTTGGATTTTGTTTGTTCTTTCTGTAGTTGCTTTGGTGAAAGGTTAGGTTGCTAATTTGAGAGTTATCTTGTTTCCTAAGGAAAATGTGTCACTATAAACTTTCCTCTTAAAACTGCTTTTGCTGTGCCCTAGAGGTTTTAGATCATCAGGTTTTCATTTGCATTTGTCTCTAGATACTTTTTGATTTGTTCTTTGATTACTTCAGTGATCCACTGGTTGTTTAGTAGCATATTGTTCTTCTTTCTCACATTTGTGAGAAAGCCTCTGTGTGTGTGTTTTTTTGTGTGTTTTTTTTTTCTTTGTAGTTGACTTCTAGCCTCATAGAGTTGTGGTTGTAAGAGATGCTTGATATGATTTCAGTTTTCTTAAATGTACCAAGGCTTGCTTTGTGACCCAGAATTTAATCTATCATAGAGAATATTCCATGTGCATTTTATTTTATTTTTTTTCATTTATTTTTATTAGTTGGAGGCTAATTACTTTACATCATTACAGTAGTTTTTGTCATACATTGAAATGAATTAGCCATGGATTTACATGTATTCCCCATCCCAGTCCCCCCTCCCACCTCCCTCTCCACCCGATCCCTCTGGGTCTTCCCAGTCCACCAGGCCCGAGCACTTGTCTCATGCACCCAACCTGGGCTGGTGGTCTGTTAGACCCTAGATAATATACATGTTTCAATGCTGTTCTCTTGAAACATCCCACCCTCGCCTTCTCCCAGAGTCCACAAGTCTGTTCTATACATCTGAGTCTCTTTTTCTGTTTTGCATATAGGGTTCTCGTTACCATCTTTCTAAAGTCCATATATATGTGTTAGTATACTGTAATGGTCTTTATCTTTCTGGCTTACTTCGCTCTGTATGATGGGCTCCAGTTTCATCCATCTCATTAAAACTGATTCAAATGAATTCTTTTTAATGGCTGAGTAATATTCCATGGTGTATATGTACCACAGCTTCCTCATCCATTCGTCTGCTGATGGGCATCTGGGTTGCTTCCATGTCCTGGCTATTATAAACAGTGCTGCGATGAACATTGGGGTGCACGTGTCTCTTTCAGATCTGGTTTCCTTGGTGTGTATGCCCAGAAGTGGGATTGCTGGGTCATATGGCAGTTCTATCTCCAGCTTTTTAAGAAATCTCCACACTGTTTTCCATAGTGGCTGTACTAATTTGCATTCCCACCAACAGTGTAAGAGGGTTCCCTTTTCTCCACACCCTCTCCAGCATTTATTGCTTGTAGACTTTTGGATAGCAGCCATCCTGACTGGCGTATAATGGTACCTCATTGTGGTTTTGATTTGCATTTCTCTGATAATGAGTGATGTTGAGCATCTTTTCATGTGTTTGTTAGCCATCTGTATGTCTTCCTTGGAGAAATGTCTGTTGAGTTCTTTGGCCCATTTTTTGATTGGGTCATTTATTTTTCTGGAGTTGAGTTGGAGGAGTTGCTTGTATATTTTTGAGATTAATCCTTTGTCTGTTGCTTCGTTTGCTATTATTTTCTCCCAATCTGAGGGCTGTCTTGTCACCTTGCTTATAGTTTCCTTTGTTGTGCAAAAGCTTTTAAGTTTCATTAGGTCCCATTTGTTTATTTTTGCTTTTATTTCTAAAATTCTGGGATGTGGGTCATAGAGGATCCTGCTGTGATTTATGTCTGAGAGCGTTTTGCCTATGTTCTCCTCTAAGAGTTTTATAGTTTCTGGTCTTATATTTAGATCTTTAATCCATTTTGAGTTTATTTTTGTGTATGGTGTTAGAAAGTGTTCTAGTTTCATTCTTTTACAGGTGGTTGACCAGTTTTCCCAGCACCACTTGTTAAAGAGGTTATCTTTTTTCCATTGTATATCCTTGCCTCCTTTGTCGAAGATAAGGTGACCATAGGTTCGTGGATTTATCTCTGGGCTTTCTATTCTGTTCCATTGATCTATATTTTTGTCTTTGTGCCAGTACCATACTGTCTTGATGACTGTGGCTTTGTAGTAGAGTCTGAAGTCAGGCAGATTGATTCCTCCAGTTCCATTCTTCTTTCTCAGGATTACTTTGGCTATTCGAGGTTTTTTGTATTTCCATACAAATTGTGAAATTATTTGTTCTAGTTCTGTGAAAAATACCGTTGGTAGTTTGATAGGGATTGCATTGAATCTATAGATTGCTTTGGGTAGTATAGCCATCTTGACAATATTGATTCTTCCAATCCATGAACACAGTATATTTCTCCATCTGTTTGTGTCCTCTTTGATTTCTTTCATCAGTGTTTTATAGTTTTCTATGTATAGGTCTTTTGTTTCTTTAGGTAGATATACTCCTAAGTATTTTATTCTTTTGGTTGCAATGGTGAATGGGATTGTTTCCTTAATTTCTCTTTCTGTTTTCTCATTGTTAGTGTATAGGAATGCAAGAGATTTCTGTGTGTTAATTTTATATCCTGCAACTTTACTGTATTCATTGATTAGCTCTAGTAATTTTCTGGTAGAGTCCTTAGGGTTTTCTATGTAGAGGATCATGTCATCTGCAAACAGAGAGAGTTTCACTTCTTCTTTTCCTATCTGGATTCCTTTTACTTCTTTTTCTGCCCTGATTGCTGTGGCCAACACTTCCAAAACTATGTTGAATAGTAGTGGTGAGAGTGGGCACCCTTGTCTTGTTCCTGATTTGAGGGGAAATGCTTTCAATTTTTCACCATTGAGGGTGATGCTTGCTGTGGGTTTGTCATATATAGCTTTTATTATGTTGAGGTATGTTCCTTCTATTCCTGCTTTCTGGAGAGTTTTAATCATAAATGGATGTTGAATTTTGTCAAAGGCTTTTTCTGCATCTATTGAGATAATCATATGGTTTTTATCTTTCAATTTGTTAATGTGGTGTATTACATTGATCGATTTGTGGATATTAAAGAATCCTTGCATTCCTGGGATAAAGCCCACTTGATCATGATGTATGATTTTTTTAATATGTTGTTGGATTCTGTTTGCTAGAATTTTGTTAAGGATTTTTGCATCTATGTTCATCAGTGATATTGGCCTGTAGTTTTCTTTTTTTGTGGCATCTTTGTCTGGTTTTGGAATTAGGGTGATGGTGGCCTCATAGAATGAGTTTGGAAGTTTACCTTCTTCTGCAATTTTCTGGAAGAGTTTGAGTAAGATAGGTGTTAGCTCTTCTCTAAATTTTTGGTAGAATTCAGCTGTGAAGCCATCTGGTCCTGGGCTTTTGTTTGCTGGAAGATTTCTGATTACAGTTTCGATTTCCTTGCTTGTGATGGTTTTGTTAAGATCTTCTATTTCTTCCTGGTTCAGTTTTGGAAAGTTATACTTCTCTAAGAACTTGTCCATTTCTTCCAAGTTGTCCATTTTATTGGCATAGAGCTGCTGGTAGTAGTCTCTTATGATCCTTTGTATTTCAGTGTTGTCTGTTGTGATCTCTCCATTTTCATTTCTAATTTTGTTAATTTGGTTCTTCTCCCTTTGTTTCTTAATGAGTCTTGCTAATGGTTTGTCAATTTTGTTTATTTTTTCAAAAAACCAGCTTTTAGCTTTGTTAATTTTTGCTATGATCGCTTTAGTTTCTTTTGCATTTATTTCTGCCCTAATTTTTAAGATTTCTTTCCTTCTACTAACCCTGGGGTTCTTCATTTCTTCCTCCTCTAGTTGCTTTAGGTGTAGAGTTAGGTTATTTATTTGACTTTTTTCTTGTTTCTTGAGGTAGGCCTGTAATGCTATGAATCTTCCCCTTAGCACTGCTTTTACAGTGTCCCATAGGTTTTGGGTTGTTGTGTTTTCATTTTCATTCATTTCTATGCATATTTTGATTTCTTTTTTGATTTCTTCTATGATTTGTTGGTTATTCAGAAGCGTGTTGTTTAGCCTCCATATGTTTGAATTTTTAATTATTTTTTTCCTGTAATTGAGATCTAATCTTACTGCACTGTGGTCTGAAAAGATGACTGGAATGATTTCAATCTTTTTGAATTTACCAAGACTAGATTTATGGCCCAGGATGTGATCTATTCTGGAGAAGGTTCCGTGTGCACTTGAGAAAAAGGTGAAGTTGATTGTTTTGGGGTGAAACATCCTATAGATGTCAATTAGGTCTAGCTGGTCCATTGTGTCCATTAAAGTTTGTGTTTCCTTGTTCATTTTCTGTTTAGTTGATCTATCCATAGTTGTGAGTGGGGTATTAAAGTCTCCTACTATTATTGTGTTACTATTAATTTCCTCTTTCATACTCATTAGCGTTTGCCTTACATATTGCGGTGCTCCTATGTTGGGTGCATATATATTTATAATTGTTATATCTTCTTCTTGGATTGATCCTTTGATCATTATGTAGTGTCCATCTTTGTCTCTTTTCACACCCTTTATTTGAAAGTCTATTTTATCTGATATGAGTATTGCGACTCCTGCTTTCTTTTGGTCTCCGTTTGCGTGGAATATTTTTTTCCAGCCCTTCACTTTTAGTCTGTATGTGTCCCTTGCTTTGAGGTGGGTCTCTTGTAGACAGCATATATAGGGGTCTTGCTTTTGTATCCATTCAGCCAGCCTTTGTCTTTTGGTTGGGGCATTCAACCCATTTACATTTAAGGTAATTATTGATAGGTATGGTCCCGTTGCCATTTATTTTGTTGTTTGGGGTTCATGTTTATACCACCTTTCTGTGTTTCCTGTCTAGAGAAGATCCTTTAGTATTTGTTGAAGAGCTGGTTTGGTGGTGCTGAATTATCTCAGCTTTTGCTTGTCTGTAAAGCTTTTGAGTTCTCCTTCATATCTGAATGAGATCCTTGCTGGGTAGAGTAATCTAGATTGTAGGTTATTCTCTTTCATTACTTTAAGTATGTCGTGCCATTCCCTTCTGGCCTGAAGGGTTTCTATTGATAGATCAGCTGTTATCCTTATGGGAATCCCTTTGTGTGTTATTTGTTGTTTCTCCTTTGCTGCTTTTAATATTTGTTCTTTGTTAATTTGATTAATATGTGTCTTGGGGTGTTTCACCTTGGGTTTATCCTGTTTGGGACTCTCTGGGTTTCTTGGACTTGGTTGGCTATTTCCTTCCCCATTTTAGGGAAGTTTTCAGCTATTATCTCCTCGAGTATCTTCTCATGGCCTTTCTTTTTGTCTTCTTCTTCTGGGACTCCTATGATTCGAATGTTGGGGCGTTTCACATTGTCCCAGAGGTCCCTGAGGTTGTCCTCATTTCTTTTGATTCTTTTTTCTTTTTTCCTCTCTGCTTCATTTATTTCCACCATTTTATCTTCTAACTCACTTATCCTATCTTCTGTCTCTGTTATTCTACTCATGGTTCCCTCCAGAGTGTTTTTGATCTCATTTATTTCATTATTAATTTTTAATTGATTTTTTTTTATTTCTTCTAGGTCCTTGTTAAACATTTCTTGCATCTTCTCAATCTTTGTCTCCAGGCTATTTATTTGTAACTCCATTTTGTTTTCAAGATTTTGGATCATTTTTATTATCATTATTCTAAATTCTTTTTCAGGTAGATTCCCTATTTCCTCCTCTTTTGTTTGACTTGGTGGGCTTTTTTCATGTTCCTTTAGCTGTTGGGTATTTCTCTGCCTTTTCATCTTGTTTAGATTGCTGTGTCTGGAGTGGGTTTTCTGTATTCTTGTGGTCTGAGGTTCCTTTTTATTGTGGAGGTTTCACCCAGTGGGTGGGGTTGGACGATTGGTTTGTCAAGGTTTCCTGGTTAGGGAAGCTTGTGTCAGCGTTCTGGTGCATGGAATTGGATTTCTTCTCTCTGGAGTGCAATGGAGTGTCCAGTAATGAGTTTTGCGATGGGTCTCTGTGTTAGGTGTGACTTTGGACAGCCTGTATGTTGACACTCAGGTCTATGTTCCTGCATTGCTAAAGAATTTGTGTGGTATGTCTTGTACTGGAGCTTATTGGCTCTTGGGTGGTGGTTGGTTTTGGTGTAGGTATGGAAGCTTTTGGATGGTCTCTTATTCCTTAATGTTCCGTGTAGTCAGGAGTTTTCTGGTTTTCTCAGGATTTGGGCTCAAGTCTCCTGCCTCTGGATTTCAGTTTTATTCTTCCAGTAGTCTCAAGGCTTCTCCAACTATACAGCACTGATAATAAAATTTCTGAGTTAATGGTGAAAAGATTCTCCACCGTGAGAGACAACCAGAGAGGTTCACAGAGTTACATGAAGAATAGGAGAGGGAGGAAGGAGATAGAGGTGAGCAGGAGGAGAAAAAGGGGACTCAAGAGGAGAGAGACAGATCTACGCAGTTATCTGATCCCAAAGTGTTCTCCGTAGCCCAGACACCCACAAAGATTCACAGAGTTGGATTGGGAAGAGAAGGGGAATGGAGGAAATAGAGGTGTTCTGAGGTAGAAAACAGAGAGTCAAAAGTGGGAGAGTATCACCACACTCCTGAATAGAAATGGGAACTGAATATTGGATTTTTAAATGACCAAAATTTATATCACATACTACTGAAAAACAAAGATTGAAAATCTGGTGTAGAGGTTAGACTCTTTGAAATATAATATTTAAAAACAAAAACAAAAAATTTAGAACTGTATATGAAGTTTGGTTTAAAAATAGGGTTTTTCTCTCTCTTTTTTTTTTTTGGCAAGGTTATAGTGAAATGAAAATGAAAGTTAAGGAATAATAGAGGAGTATTAGAGGACTCTAAAAGGAAATAGGAGAGAAAAACAAGAAAAAGAAAAAAAAAATTTTTTTCCCTAATTGAAAAAAATCATAAAAATATATGAAAATGAAAGTTAAGGAATAATAGAGGAGTATTAGAGGACTCTAAAAGGAAATAGGAGAGAAAAACAAGAAAAAGAAAAAAAAAAAAAAAAGAAAGAAAAAAAAATTTTTTTTTTCCTCTAATTAAAAAAAATCGTAAAAATATATGAAAATGAAAGTTGAGTAATGCGGGAGTAATAGGGAATTATAAAAGAAAATAAAAGAGAAAAAATAAAAAATAAAAAAAAGGAAAGAAAAAAAAATTTTTTTTTAATTAAAAAAAAATATGTACATATATATCTAGGAATTTCTCTGGGGTTGTTGCGGTCAGCGTAGGTTCAGTTCAATTTCAGATAGCTCCTCTTTCCAGCTTACACTTCTCGATATCTATAGGCCTCTTCCCGTGTAGTCGGTGTTACCTTCAGGGATTTTAATCTGTTGCACCGGTCCTTTCTGAAGCGGTTCCCTTTGTTTATTTGGCTTCTGTTTGCCGTCTCTTTGGTGTGTAATTTCCGCCCTGACACTGGCTGGCGGAGGTGATCTCTTATTTAGGTTCGCTAGTTCAGTTCAGTCCTGCTACGGGGAGGGTGGGGCGCTGCAGACAGATCCCGCTCTGTGTGGATAGCGCTCACCGTGTTCCGGCCACACTGGGTTTGCCCCGCTCACGGGTGTCAGTGCTTTCCCCGTCTACACTGCTCAGGCTCCCAGCTGCTCTATATGGAGCAGGCCCTGCGTTGAGTGCAGTTCCTGTTTTCGGGCACTCCACAAAAGCGCAGATTTGGTTGCGCCTGCGTTTTGTTCCTTCCCCGGCCTGAGCGGTTCAGGCAGCCAGAGGCTTGGGCGCACTCTCCCCGGGTGTGGCGCGCCTTTTCCCTCCGGCGTCGAGCAGCCCAGGCAGCCAGAGGCTTGGGCGTACTCTCCCGGGTGCAGCACGCCTTTTCCCTCGCTGTGAGCGGCCCAGGCAGCCAGAGGCTTGGGCGCAATCTCCCTGGGTACGGCGCGCTTTTTCCCTCCGCGCCCCAGCACGCACCGCCAGTCGGGTCTCAGGAAGTCTTCAGCTAGAACCCGGAGGCCTGTTTGCAGTGTGGGAGGTGGTGGCTTCTCAGGGGCTAAGTTTGCCCTTTTCCCCTACCCCCTGCCTCCTACCTCCAGCGGGGATGGGCCGGCTCTTCTCTGGAGATTCTCAGTCCCTTTGTTTTGCGAACCACCGGCAGTGTGTTCGGGCCAGTTAATTTTGTCCCTTGCTATCCCACAGTTTAAAAAAGCTCCCTCCGATTGCTCTCAGGGTCTTCGGGCCGGTCCTCACCCTAAGCAATGCCGCCCGCTCCTCTCCGTTCCGCCCTGCTTGTTGCTGGCAGGTACGGGCGTCTGGGGTACTTTTCTGCTGGGAGTTGCTTTTAGGCACGTAATCTGTGGGCCTTGTTTAATTTTTCCTCCCAGTTAGAATGCCGAAAACTTCCCCCAGTCCCGCCAGTGCGAGGGTTTCCTGGTGATTGGAAACTTCCTCTATTAAGACTCCCTTCCCGGGACGGGTCTCCGTCCGTAGCTCTTTTGACTCCCTTATTATCGTTTATATTTTGTCCTACCTCCCTTCGAAGACAATGGGCTGCTTTTCTGGGCGCCTGATGTCCTCTGCTAGCGATCAGAAGTTGTTTTGTGAAATTTGCTCAGCATTCAAATGTTCTTTCGATGAATTTGTAGGAGAGAAAGTGGTCTCCCCGTCCTATTCTTCCGCCATCTTCTGCATTTTAAAATAATATATATTCTGTTGCTTTTAGATGGAATGCTCTATAAATATCAGTTAAGTTCAACTGCTCCTATCATTTAATGCCTGTGTTTCCTTTTTGCTTCTCTATCTGGCTGAACTGCACATTGATATAAGTGTGTTAAAATCCCCACTATTATTGTCACTGTCATTTTCTCCTTTTATGTCTGTTAACATTTGCCTTATATATTGAGGTGATCCTATGTTGGGTACATATATATTGTTATATTTTCTTCTTGGGTTGATTCTTTAATCATTGTGTAGTGTCCTTCACTGCCTCTTGTAGTAGTCTATTTTAAAGTCTATTTTGTCTGATTAAATAGTGCATCTCTGGCTTTCTTTTGATTTCCACTTGCATAGACTATCTTTTTCCATCCCCTCACTTTCAGTCTATATGTGTCTCTAGTTCTAGAGGGAGTCTCTTGTAGACAGCAAATATATGAGTCTTATTTTTGTATCCATTCAGCTAGTCTGTCTTTTGGTTGGAGCATTTAGATTATTTACATTTAAGGTAATTGTTGATATGTATGTTTCTATTGCCATTTTGTTAATTGTTTTGGATTTTTTAATGTGGACCATTTTTAAAGTCTTTATAGAATTTGTTACAATATTGTTTTTCTGTTTTGGTTTTTTGGCTGCAAGATATGTGGGATTTTAGCTCTCTGAACAGGGATTGAACCCATACCCCCTGCATCGGAAGGTAAAGTCTTAACCACTGGACCACCAGAGAGGTCCCTGGATTTGCGTTTATAGGTCTTTCCCCCCCACTTCCTTTGTTCTCTTCTCATTTGATGACAATTTTTAGTGTTACCTTTGGATTTCTTTTGCTTTTGTCTGTGTTTTTTGTTTTGTAGTTACCATGTGGTTTTTGTATAGCAGACTATATTTATATGTGCTTGTTTTAAGTTGATAATCTCTTAATTTCAGACGCATTTTAGATACACTGCATTTGTAATCTCCTCTCATGATTACTGTTTTTGTTTTTATATTTTACATATAATCATTTTCTGTATCCCTTAACTGCTTGTTTGTAGACACAAGTGATTTTACCCGTTTTGTCTTTTAACCTCCCTACTAGCTTTGTACATGGATGACTTCCTACCTTTATTGTATGTTTGCCTTTGCCGGTGAGCTTTTCTATTTTGTAATTTTCTTGTTTCTAGTTGTGGCCTTTTCTTTTCTGCCTAGAGAATGCTTTCTGCCTAGAAAATTCCTTTGGCATTTGCTATAAAGCTGGTTTGGTGATGCTGAATTTTTTTGGCTTTGCTCATCTGTAAAGCTTTTGATTTCTCCATCAAATATGAATAGAGCCTTGCTGAGTAGAGTATTCTTGGTTGTATGTAGTTTTTTCTCTTTCATTACTTTAAAAGCCTTATGGAAATTCCCTCACCCAGAAGTGCTCCTTCACCCCGCAGCTCAGAGACAGATCTGAAGGCTTCAACTCCAACAACTGAGGAGCGGAGCCTGCCCCTGACCAGGGCTGTGATAGCCACAAACAAAGCGGAGGCCTTGCCTAATGCCCAGAGCAGGCTCTGGTCACCACACCACCAGTCACATCCCCTTTCAAGGGGCACAGCACACACTGAGAACAGACACTGACACTAAAAACAGCCTTCGCACCAAAAATATTAGACTCACACAAGCTACACAGGGATGACCCACAAAAAAAAAAACCCTTCAAGACCACAGTAGATAACTGTCTCTTCTAAACTCAAAGAAATATAAGTAAAATGAAGAAATAAGCCCATACACATATGATCAACTAATCTTTGACAAAGGTGGCAGTATATACAGTGGGCTTCCCTAGTGTCTCAGATGGTAGAGAATCTGCCTGCAATGCAGGAGACCTAGGTTCGATCCCTGGCTTGGGAAGATCCCCTGGAGAAGGAAATACCAGTAGTCTTGCCTGGAGAATACCATGGACAGAGGAGGTTGGTGGGTTACAGTCCATGGGGTCACAAAGAGTCAGACACAACTGAGTGACGAACACTTGCACATTCATATACAATGGAGGAAAGATAGTCGCTTCAGTGAGTGATATTGGGAAAAGCTAAATCTACATTGATACTCATTTCTCTAGTTTAGCCATTTTACCTGTGGTTTAATTGTTCCAAATGTAGCCAATACTTTGAAATAGCACAGCATTTGGGAGGTCACTTAGATTTTTTTTCTTTAATGTGGACCAATTTTTTTTGTCTTTATTGAATTTTTTACAGCATAGCTTTTGTTTTAGGTTTGGGTTCTCTGGCCACAAGTCATGTGGAATCTTAGCTCGCTGACCAGGGATCAAACCCTCACCCCCTTCACTGGAAGGTGAGGTTTAACCACTGGCCTACCAGCAAAGTCCCTGGGAGGTCAGTTTAAAACAGTTTTATTTTTGTTTTCCACTGACCCCTTAAATTTATTCTACAGTTACAGTTATTCCCTTGCTCCTAGATAGAATTTAGGGGAGGCCTCATAACTTGTCTGGTCACTATTAGGTAATGATGAAGTGTTCTGGTCCTTTCAAGTCACAAAGCACAGGGTCCTCCCTGGCAGTCCAGTGGTCACAACTCCACGCTGTCAGTGTAGGGGTGCAGGCTTGGTCCCTGGTCAGGGAATTGAGATGCTGCTAGCCTTATGGCATGACCAAACAAACAAACAAACAAACAAAAACCCAGTTACAAAACACACTCTTGGCAGGCATTTGAATCTCACTCTGTCATGGGGTGCTTCTGTGAGTTCTTTGGAGACTTGCCAGCCCATAATGGAGGTTCCTCCCTGGATTTCTCTGATATGGCAAAAGTATCTTTCAAAAAGCTGGATAGCTGCATGTACATGAATGAAGTTAGAACCCACCCTAGCACCATACACAAAAATAAACTCAAAAGGGCTTAAAGACATAAAAATAAGACATGACACCATAAAACTCCTGACACCATGACACCATAAAATGGAGAACATAGGCAAAAATTCTCTGACTGGTACCATAAAACACACCACTGTTTTCTTAGATCAGTCTCTTAAGGCAATAGAAATAAAAGCAAAAATAAATGGGATCTAATTAAACTTCTAGGCTTTTGCACAGCAAAGGAAACCATACACAAAATGAAAAGACAGATGACAGAAAGGGAGAAAATATTTGCAAATGATGCAACTGACAAGAGCTTAACTTCCAAAAGATACATACAGCTGATGTAACTCAGTAACAAAACCCCAAAGGATTCAATCAAAAAAGAAGGCAGAAGACCTAAATAGATATTTCTGCAAAGAAGATATACAGATGGCCAACAGCACATGAAAAGATGCGCAACATCACTAACTGTGAAGAGAGATGCAAATCAAAACTGCCATCAGATATCACATCACTGACTCAATGGACATGAGTTTGAGCAAGCTCCAGGAGCTGGTGATGGACAGGGAAGCCTGGCATGCGACAGTCTATGGCGTTGCAGAATCGGACACAACTGAGTGACTGAACTGAACTGATCACCTGATAACAGTCAGAATGACCATTATTAAAAAGTACAAATGAAAAATGCTGGGGAGGATGTGGAGGAATGAGAACCCCTCTTACACTGTTGGTAGGAATGTAAATGGGTGCAGCCACTATGGAAAACAGTATGGAAGTTCCTTTAAAAAGTAAAAATAGAATTATCATATAATCTTGCAATCCCAGTCCTGGATATATATCTAGAGAAAACTGTAGTTTGAAAATATACAGGTACCCCCATGTTCACGGGCTTCCCTGGTAGCTCAGATGGTAAAGAATCTGTCTGCAATGCACAGACCTGGGTTCAATCCCTGGGTTGGGAAGATACCCTGGAGGAGGGCATGGCAACTCCCGTATTCTTGCCTGGAGAATCCCCATGGGGCAGAGGAGCCTGGTGGGCTACAGTCTATGGGGTCACAGAGTCAGATACGACTGAGTGACTCAGCACACCATGTTCCTGGCAGCACTGTTTAAATTAGCCAAGACATATTCAGTCAGTCAGTCAGTCATGGGACTCTTTGGGACCCCATGGACTAGAGCACGCCAGGCTTTCCTGACCTTCACTGTCTCCTGGAGTTTGCTCAAACTCATGTCCATTGTGTTGATGATGCCACCCAACCATCTCATCCTCTGTCACCCCCTTCTACTCCTGCTCTCAATCTTTCCCAGCATCAGGGTCTTTTCCAATGAGTCAGCTCTTCACATCAGGTGGCTAGAGTATTGGAGCTTCAGCATCAGTCCTTCCAATGAATAGTCAGGGTTGATTTCCTTTAGGATTAACTGGTTTGATCTCCTTGCATTCCAAGGGACTCTCAAGAGTTTTCTCCAGCAGCACAGTTTGAAAGCATCAGTTCTTCAGCTCTCAGCTTTCTTCACAGTTCAACTCTCACACCCATACATGGCTACTGGAAAAACCATAGCTTTGACTAGATGGACCTTTGTTGGCAAAGTGAAGTCTCTGCTTTTGAATACACTGTGTAGTTTTGTCATAACTTTTATTCTAAAGGGCAAGTATCTTTTTTTTTTTTTCAGGTAAAAACCATGTTTTCCTTTTAATGGACACCGTTTCCTCTCTTGCCTCACACCCTGGTAATGATTAGGTCCCCACCTCTCGGGAGCACTGCATCCGAACAAGCTGAGACAGAACCAGTGTGAACGCGGTCCCAGAGCAGAGCTTTTCACTTACAAAGGGGTTCACTCAGAGCCCAAAGCTCTGCTTTCTAACCGCAGAAAACCTGGAGCTCAAGGCAAAACTGGAAACCAGAAGGAACCAGAAACGAAGCCTGCTGCCTCCTCAAATACTCGAGGGCTGATCGTCTCACCTCTGCTACAAGGAATGGCCCCACTCCAGCATTTGTAAGGGAAAAAGTTTTGTTTCTATTCCACTTTCCAACTGGGTATAAAATCTACTAAAAGGAACACAAAGAATCAAAACAAATCAGCTCACTCACAAAAGTCACTCCCAGATAGTGATTTCTGGCTGCTGAGATGATTCAGCACGTTATTTCCAAGTAGCAAAATTCAGGACAATCTGAGGACTCAAGAGTGGCAGCGACATTCACCAACAGGTTCGTGTGAGACACACATACACACAACCCCGTTTTTCAGTGTATATACGGCAAGGGGCCAAGACCCCAATCAGCACAATAACTTATTTTGTACATTACAGTGCACAGAACGGAGGGAAAACACTTTCCTGGAGACGCTCGTCTGGGCTCTGAAGGCGCTGGAGCCCAGTGCCCCGGCCACCATTAGCTCGATGCCGCCGCCTCTCTGGCTGCACTGGCCTCGGAGGCAGCTGCTCCCCGCAAGGGATCTGCTGGCTTCTCCTCCTCCTCCTCCTCCTCCTCCTCCTCCTGGGGGTAGAGGTCTGGGTACTTCTGCATGCACTCCTGCATGGCCCGGAACTGGTCCACACAGTCCGACCCCTTGACATCCTCCTTGCTGTAGTGGAAGCAGGAAAAGGCTGCCTTGAACTGTTCCCCGCACGGGCCGCTGGCCATCCCCCCAAGGCATGGGCAGTTCCAGTTGATGTCTCCGTTTGGCAGGATCAGTCCATGCTCCTCGTACGGATCATTGGGGTCATCGACCACCAGCTCTGCGTTGCTTGGAGTCTCGTGGCCTTCTTTGGTCACAAATATAATTCGATCCTTCCCTTCCTGCCGGCAGTAGGCCATGATGCAGCCCGGCACTCCGACCTGGCGGCGATCCAGGGCAAGTGTCTTTTAATTTCATGGCTGCAGTCATCGTCTGCAGTGATTTTGGAGCCCAAGAATAAAGTCTCTCATTGTTTCCATTGTTTCCCCATCTGTTTTCCATGAAGTGATGGGCCCAGATGCCACAATCTTAGTTTTTTCAGTGTTGAGTTTTAAGCCAGCTTTTCCATTCTCTTCTTTCACCTTCATCAACAGGCCCTTTAGTTCTTCTTCACTCTCTGCCCATAAGGTTGGTGTCATCTGCCTATCTGAGGTTACTGATATTTTTCCCAGCAGTCTTGATTCCAGCTTGAGCTTCATCTCTCCCAGCATTCTGCATAATGTACCCTGCATATAAATTAATAAGTAGGGTGACAATACACAGCCTTGACATACTCCTTTCCCAATTTAGAACCAGTATGTTGTTCCATGTCCAGTTTTAATTGTTGTTTCTTGACCTGCATACAGATTTCTCAGGAGGCAGGTCAGGTGGTTTGGTATTCCCTTCTCTTTAAGAATTTTCCACAGTTTGTTGTGATCCACACAGTCAAAGGCTTTAGCCTAGTCAATGAAGCAAAAGTAGATGTTTTTCTGGAGTTTTTCTTGCTTTTTCTATGATCCAAGAAATGTTGGCAGTTTGATCTCTGGTTCCTCTGCCTTTTTTAAATTCAACTTATACATCTGTAATTTCTTAGTTCGCATACTGTTGAAGCCTAGCTTGAAGGATTTTGAGCATTACCTTACTGGCATGTTTAGAAATCAATGCAATCGTGTAGTAGTATGAACATTCTTTGGCATTGTCTGTCTTTGGGATTGGAATGAAAACTGACTTTTCCAATCCTGTGGCCACTGCTGAGTTTTCCAAATTTGCTGGCATATTGAGTGCAGCATGTTAACAGCATCATCTTTCAGGATTTTAAAAAGCCCAGTTGGAATTCCATCACCTCCACTAGCTTTGTTCATATTAATGCTTCCTAAGGCTCACTTCACTTTGCATTCCAGGATGTCCGGCTCTAGGCGAGTGGCCGCACCACTGTGGTTACCTAAGTCATTAAGACCTTTTTCTATACAGTTTTTCTGTGTATTCTTGCCACCTCTTCTTAGTATCTTCTCCTTCTGTTAGGTCCTTACCACTTCTGTCCTTTATTGTGCCCATCCTTGCATGAAATGTTCCCTTGGTGTCTCTAATTTTCTTGGAGAGATCTGTAATCTTTCCCATTCAATTGTTTTCCTCTGTTATTTTTGCATTGTTCACTTAAGAAGTCTTATCTCTCCTTGCTATTATTTGGAACTGTGCATTCATATGGGTGTGTTTTTCCTTTTCTCCTTTGCCTTTCGCTTCTCTTCTCTTCTTCTGGTTGTAAGCCCTCCTCAGACAACCATTTTGGAAGAAACCTAAATATCCATCAACACAATTAAGTACTACTCAGCTATTAAAAAGAACAAAATAATGCCATTTGCAGCAACATGGATGGACCTAGAGATTATCATACTGAGCAAAGTCAGAGAAAGACAAATATCATGTGATATCACTTAACCACTTATATGTGAAATCTAAAATATGATACAAGTGAACCATTTACAAAACAGACTCACAGACTTAGAAAACAAACTCTGGTTGTCAAAGGGGAAAGTGGATGGAAGAGAGAGAAATTAGGGGTTTGGGGTTAACATATACACACTACAAGATATAAAATAAACAATAAGGACTTACTGTATGGAACAGGGAACTATATTCAATTTCCAGTAATAAACCATAATGGAAAGAACATACACACACACACACATATGTATATACATGTATGAAGCTTCCCAGATGGCGCTAGTGGTTAAGAATCCACCTGCCAATGCAGGAGACACAAGAGATGCGGGTTCAGTGGTTGGGTCAGGAAGATCCCATAGAGGAGGAAATGGCAACCTACTCTAGTATTCTTGCCTGGAAAATTCCATGGACATATATATGTAACTGAATCGCTCTACTATACACCAGAAACTGAGCACTGTAAATTACATATCCTTTGTTTAAAGAAGATTCCAAATTGGAGACAGGAATGGGTTTGCTCATTGCCCAGACTGGTTTGGGAGTGCATTTCTCTGCAGGGCTTTTTTAGAGGCTGGTCCACTGTGTGTCACAGATGCTGGCCTCCTCTGTCCTTAGGATATGGGAGGGCGGGGGTTATCTCTTCACCCCCTAGCACAGGGCCTGGCACCTGAGAGGCACAGAATATCAGTTGACAGAATCCACAAATTCATTCTGCAGATGTGTTACAGTTCTGTGTATGGTTCTGTGTGGCAGGGCCTGAGGGGACCTGATGGTACAGTGTTCTGGTGTGAAGTGGCTTCTACCTTTGTTAGAGAGAGAAGCGTGTAACTAAGGGAGCTGCTCAAACCTGCAGGGCAGTATCCAAGGGAAAGGAGGACAAAGACGAACAGAAATTCTGCCCAGATTCACAGATCTCCGTAGGGCCTGGGAGATGAATACAGCTGAGTGAGTCTTGAGAGAACACGATGGAGGTGGAGTTAGGACTCATGGTTAAGGAAGGATTTTTTTTTTTTTTAAGATGGGTACATGTAGATAAGAAGTGCATTGTGAATGTTTGTGGATTGTTATATAAGGCAGTCACTAACTGGAAAGTAAGGTTTCTCTTCAAAATGTTTTGAAAGGTAAAAGCAAATAGAGTTCATACACAAAAAGGTAAAACTGAAAAGAGAAAGGAAACAAACAAATCATATGTGCATTTATAAGAACTGGTTGACAGGTCAAAGGGTGACACAGAACAAGAAATGCAAATGGTAGAAATTACGCTATTGAAAGGAGTTTATAATTCTATGAAGCAATGAAACGCAACGACTTGTATGAAGAACAACTAACACAGAATGACAAAGGTTGGAAATAAATGGTTGATCAAAGATGTAAC
The DNA here is from genome assembly GCF_023699985.2 of Odocoileus virginianus. Lineage (NCBI taxonomy): Eukaryota > Metazoa > Chordata > Mammalia > Artiodactyla > Cervidae > Odocoileus > Odocoileus virginianus. The sequence continues at coordinate 54,992,199 of NC_069685.1, read as the reverse complement.
CAGAATTCTAACTAAAGGAAATAGGGTTGGTAATATTCGTATCAAAGGATAATTTAAAGCAAAAAAAATCTATGCAGAATTCATTATATAGAGATAAATTACATAGCAGATACATCATAAACCTTTATGCAGCAATAATGTAGGGCAAAGGAAAAAAGGACAGCCAAATTGCCGTGGGAAATTTAACTCCTACATAGAAGACATAGAAAATATATTGATACTTGAGACAGAATTAATCCATCTCAAATCTTACATTCTAGCACTGTACTGTCCAGTGGGATAGTGAGTGTGTGGCTTGGAAATGTGAACATGGCTGAGGGGACTAATTTTTAAATTTTATTTAACTTTCATTAAAATTTAAAACCTGAAGCAGCATACAATTTTTTTGTTAAATTCAGCCTGTTTTGATACAATGTATTTTGCTTTAACCACTGAAAATTTAGCATCCAAATTAGATATAATGTAAACAAAATAAATACTGAGTTTTGAAGACTTAACTGTGAAAATAAGAATGCTAAATATATGATAACTTATATTTCACATTGAAATATAAAAATTTAGCTGTATGGGGTTAAAGAAAAATATTATTCAAAGTAATATCCCCTGTTATCTTCACTTTTTAAATGTGGCTACTAGAAATTATAAAACTACATTTATGTGGCTCATGTTATATTTCTGTTGTGTTAGTTGCTCAGTCATGTCAGACTCTTTGTAATCTCGTGGATTGTAGCCCATCAGGCTTCTCTGTCCATGGAATCCTTTTTTTTTAATTATTTTAATTGGAGGATAAATACTTTACAGTGTTGTGATGATTTCTGCTGTACGTATCGGCCAAAGGTATACACGTGTCCCCTCCATCCTGAACCCCCTCCCACGCTATCCCTCCAGGTTATCAGAGCACCGGCTTTGGGTGCCCTGTGTCATACATTCAATTCCCACTGGTTATCTGTTTTACATATAATAATGTATATATGTGTGTGTGTGTGTTAGTCACTCAGTTGTGTCCGACTCTTTGTGATCCCATGAACTGTAGCCTTCCAGGCCCTTCTGTCCATGGGATTCTCCAGGCAAGAGTACTGGAGTGGGTTGCCATTCTCTTCTCCAGGGGATCTTCCCAACCCAGCGATCAAACCTGGGTCTCCCAGATCACAGGCAGAGTCTTTACCATCTGAGCCAACAGGGAAGCCCAGTAATGTGTATGTTTCATTGCTATTCTCTCAAATCATCTCACCCTTTCCTTCCACTGAGTCTAAAAATCTGTCCTTTGTCTATGTAGTTCTTTAGGCAAGAATACTGGCTTGGGTAGCCATTCCCTTCTCCAGGGGCTCTGAGGGACAGAACTAAATAGGACACACCTTGCTTTGAAGGTTTTGGAGACTGTTTGCAAAACCCAATCATTATTAGTTTATGTGCAGTAAGAGAAAATTAGTCCAAGAGACTTGAAATCCAAAGAGAACTTTCCTTTATTTAAAAAAAAGCAGATCAAAAAAGAAATAAAACACCAAGTCTAAAAATAAAAATATTAAACATCAAAACCTGTAGGCTGCAGTCAGCTTTAACATAGTCCCAGAGCAGTCATTTTTATCCCTTTAAGGATCAGATACCTCTGAGAATCTGATACAATAGATCCCCGCCCTAGAAAAAAATGCAAACACAAAGAATTTTGCTTATAACTCGAGGAGGCCCACACACATCCAGAAGCCCCTAGGCTATAAATGCCTGTATCATCAAAAAGGAAAATAAATTAAGCAGGCAATTAAGATTCAAGGAAGATAAAACAAAACCCTCAAGGAAACTAGGAAAAGGAACAAGATTAACAACCAGGATAAATAACAGCAGAATTGTCAAATCCTTGAGCTGTTTCTTTGGAAAAAATCAAAACTGAAAAACAGCAACTGCTAGAATAATCCATCAAGAAAGGGAAAACAAAAAAAATGCATAAACAGAAATGAGAAGGACCATACGTTACCAAAAACAACAGGTTCAGAATTAAGGGAATACTGTGCACAATTGCATAGTAGTAATATGTTGGAAAACTCAATTTTTTCCCTGTAAAAATTCAAATGTCCAAAATTGGCATAAGAAATAGAAAACAGAAAAAATAAAAGGAATTCTTCTATTTTCTAGTATATAAAATATATTTTCTGCTCCTCCAAAAAGCAGCAACAGGTGGTGAATTTGCTGGTAAATTTGAATTTTGATGTGAAACTCTTTCAACAAATATTTCCTGTGTGCCTACTCACAGCATTAGTATATAGTTAGCCAAATCTAAGGTCGTTTTTGTCATTTTAAGCAAACTCTCCTGTTCACAGAAATGACTGGAAAGTCATTAGTTCATCCCATGAGACAAAAAATGACCTTGATCCCTAGACCTGATAGGGAGATAAATTCCTAAGCTTTGTAGTGATGAGAGGTCAACAGGAAAAATAAAAAACTGGCGTGTGCACACAGAACTATATAAACATTCTCTTCTACAATTACAAATCACACACTTTAAAGGAGTCAGATAGGAAATAATTTTATATATTAAATAACATATAAATTAGTAAGAGCTCCATCAAGCCTCTAAAGTGAACAAAGTAAGATTTAAATAAGAGAAGCTAACTTGTAAATGCTTTCTGAAAAGTGTCCGAGCTCAAATTAAGACAATGACCATCCCACAGCAAACATTTCCAAGTCAGCCCTCTTACCTTAGCTCTGACAGGGCCAGGTTTCCTGAATATCATGTGGTTTTATGAAACAGGTAAATTGAAACCTGCTTAATTTTCAAGCAAGGAGACAAAGGCATAAAGTAGGGAGCACTGGCCAGAGAGATGCTGAAAGGGCTGTTAATTTCAATGTGTCTGCCTGTTCTGAGGTGTGGGTGATTTTAAACACACTGCGACACACCTGCTTAGACTCCAGTCGGAACAGAGCACCAAGCTGCAGCCTGCACAAACGCTGTTTCTAGATTACTAAAACATCCTTTCCACACCTCCCTGCTTGCCTTAAAGAGAAAAAAGTGAGACTGACCCAGTGTCTGCATCTGTGTCTTCCCTGGTAACTAATGTTCACTGAGGAAAGTAACCTTTACAGAGAAAAATCAATATTTCAGTCTTGTCCAAGCTTTCTTCCTCAACTTTTCTTTCTTACCTGCTTCATTACTTTGTTCTAACTAGAAGCAGTTAAGTGCCAAAAAAAAAATCTTTTAAAATTGACCTGAGAATTTCAAGCGAAATGGTGGGACTTGGTAAATCTGGTTCCAAGCAGAGTAAGATGCCCAGGACAACTGTTGCAACCCAGCATAACAGAATTTTCTAATGGTGTCTCATTAGGTTATTAATGACATGAACTAATTCCTGGTAGAGTGACGTTTTTGTCAAGGGGATATAAACAAACCAATCATTTAACACCAAGATAATGTAATACATGAAAATTGCATCTTGTTAGGACTGTAGCAAGTGGTAAATTCAAAAGGGAAAGAAATTTTTATAGAATGGCTGGTGTGTAGATGACAAGGAACAAAGTCTGTTTCCAGTATGTGTCTCACACTCAGACACTAAGTCTTATGACAAATCTGTCTTTAAGAACTATTGACAAACTGCACTTTTTATAAAGATTTTTCATGAGCTCTTTGATACCAGTTGGGAACAAATTCCTGGCCCCAAGACAGGGGCCAGGACATAAAACTATTGGATGGCATCGTTTGGGGCGAATGAACTGGTTTAAGCAGAATCTGAGCAGAGCAAATGCCTGAAGGCCAATGGCTTGAGTGGCAGGTCAGACTTAACTACATGGAATCTGCAAAATGTTTAAATTTGGTAAGTTTTTTGTCTCAGAGATTTCACTACTGTTGATGTTGGTATGGCTAATAATGTTATGAAAACAAAGTTCCTAGTATAAATAAAGCCAACATTCATTGGTTGTTGGATTAAGTGCCATCGGATGTATGAGCACAGAACCCAAGAAAATGAATTGGTTGGAAAAATACCACCTAGTTCTGATTTTTACACGGATACAGGAACAGTTGGACTGACCCGAATTCACAGGATCTAGGAAGTATGCAGTTCTTTAATGCTTTTTGGCCAGGGGAACTAGGTATAAAGCGGTGGTAACTGGACAAGACAGAGATCAACATTATCTGTTAACTGAAGTGGTCTCACTTTTCTCAGCCTTCTTCAATAGTACAACTATAGTAACATGGACACAGCTTTTCAGCTGGCATGGAATTGCCATCACCCAACTGCAGAGGAAATAACTCAGGCTTAATAGTGTCAACAGTTTTATCTCTAGGTCCAGAGTTATACCCGATGAGCTGGAGGAAGTTAAAAAGGCAAAGCCTTTCAGCTTACTCAGATTTTGACAGTATGCTCTGCGAAGTCCTGGTGTTAACTATTTTAGTGAGAGCTTCTGCCCCATGGTGGTTTCTCCTATGGAAAGGATCCGAGGAGAAGAGCACCAGGTAGTGGGGCCATGCAGTCAATGAGTGTCTTGTTCATATGTGTGTTGGATGGCACACAACTGTCATCAGTCTGTGTGTGAGTTGGGAAAACAGTAGAGTTGGAACTGTTGTTTCTAATGAACAACAAAAGGAAACTGGTTGAGCTCATGAAGAGAGAGGAGCAGAAAACAGACTTGTACTCTAAGACTGACTGCAGTCTTAAGAGCTGGAAGACAGTAGATCACTGTTAGATGCGATCTACTCAAAACAGTTAAGGAACTAAACACCAGAGCTCCAAGTCCAATGCTGTATATGTGTGTTCATTCTAAAACTTGATCCATGAATGCACTTGTATCTTGGAGCATGTGAAAACTGTAACAGCTATTAGATGGAGTGATCAGGGGAATAAAATTTTACTCTGAAATGTAGAGCCTGGCTCCTGGTCAAGGACTGTTCAATCCATAATACATAACACCTTTTGAATAGGCGTAATCATTTTTATTACAAAAGCAGGATGGAAGGGGGAAAAAAAGCCACTCAATGTTTCAGTAATTCAATAATTTATTCCTCTAAAAAAGTGTGTAAAAGTATATAGCTCTCATTCACAAGGTATATATGAATGACATTTAAAATGGAGGCTTTTTAGTATTGTTTCTTTTTATCAAAGTCTTTTAGTGTACTGTACCAGCGCTATACTGTAGTTTTTTTAAATGAACTTCACATATTTTTGTATTCTTTCAAATTGTTTGCTATATATAAAAGAAGCTCACTGCAAAATGCTTGAAGGAAAAAAGGAAACAAAAGAAATTCAGAACTTCCCAGAAATGTACAGCTTTTACATTTAAAAAAGGTTCTGAAATATACATACAAGCATGCTGGACAAACCCACCCCTCTCCCCTCCCCATGTCCCCTCTTTAGTTCAAACCAAGGTAAGAGTTCTGATTTCTGCAGAATTTCCAAAATTAAAAATAAGAAAAAAAATAAAATAAGTTCTCACTCTGTAGCAAATCCAGGGCTTGTACATTTCAGATTAATTCAGTAAAAAACTCACAAGTAAAATAATGCATATTTAAGGGAAATATTATACAGACTTTTTCACACAGAAGTACATAATAAGATTTTTTTAAAATCTATTGCCATTCATTTATTTTTGCACAAAAACGTATAAATATGTCACCAGCTTTTTCTTAACTTAAAAAACTTAAATAAAAGACACCAGATGAAAACTACCCTTTGCTGCCTTTTTTTTTTAAAGTTTTTGTAGGGGTTTTTTTAGTTTTTTGTGTTTTTTTTTTCTTTTTTTGCTGAGAATTGGGTTTCTAGGGAAGAAAAGCCCCTGCATTAAAAACAGCCCATTAAAAAAAAAAAAAAATTCAAAGTTCTGATGAATTCTGGGAAAAAAAGCAACCCCAAAGTGGTAAAAGATTACAAATATCTACTTTACAATTTGTCTTCTCACCAAGATAATTTTATACAAGTTTACAATCTTCATCATCTTATGCTCTTCAAAAGGCCTTGAGAATTTTTCCTTTCTGATTAAGAAAAAATAGCACTGCAATATTTTTAAAGTCAATTTTACACTGTACACATTAGATACAAATGGTTTGATATATCAGATTTTTTTAACCTATACATTGCGAAAGTCAACCCCTCCCCCTCATTTGGTGGTACAGAGAACAAAATTATCCATTTACAAGTGATTTCTCTGCTTTCACATTCCCACCACACAATTTTTTTTAATGTTTTTAAACGTTAGATTATTTCAAGAAAAATACTTTTACAAAATCATCAATTATTACATTTTTTTCTTTTTTTGTTAATAACCAGAATATGGAAGTTTCTTGGAAGAACTTTTAAAATCTGCATGATTCTCTCTACAGATGACCAGAACTCTGCAGCCTGACCAGAGTTGCTCACGGGAGGAAGCCCACACCCACTGCCCTCAGACAGAGACGCACAGCAAGGTAGGGGTAGGGGCGGAGTCTTCAAGACAACCCGCTCAGGGCCTGGAATGAGGAGTTGTAAAATACTTAAGTTAGCCTTAATGTTTTAAAAAGGCATGGGTTTTTTTTTTTTTTAAAAGTTCCACCACAAAGGCTCAACTTCAAGTACTAATTTAATGGTTAAGTTGTAATATTTCTTTGAAATAATATTCCTATGGTCCAGAAAAATTCACCATATTTATAACTGATGTTATGAACAAACACTTTTTATTGTGATATGTACATGAGTCCCTTTTGATCTAATGAGAGGAGAGACCTGGCTTTCAGTAAGAATTCACTAGAAAATATATTTCCACTGTGACTATATAAAACTAATGAAGGTACTTGCCTCCATGGCTCTGGGTGGAGCTTGGCTGCCTTCTATATAAAAATGTTGTCCTTCATGAAATGCTGGCCACTTTTAATAAGGAGCATGGCAGAATGTTTACCCAGTTTGTTCTCAACAAAACCTACTGCTGGGTGGTTCTGAATATATTATTACTTTGTAGGCATGATCCTTCCCAATTTCTATTCACTCCTTTTCCGGCTTCTAGGACAGAGGTATGTAGTCAAAGAATCCTATGGTGGATCTGAGTTGGGTTTTAGCTACTGTACCTGGTCCTCACAAATTTAAAAAAAAAAAAAAAAAAAAGTCACATGACAGAACAACCTAAAATAAATAAACAAAATGAAGATGTCTCCAGACCTCTTGTATCTACACACAGGTATAAAGTCAACCAAAGCACTCACGCCAGTCTAGATGGGAGCACTAGGGAGATAGAAACCCTATGATGAAATCATGTACTTGAGCTGGTTCTTATTTTCAAAAGTCCCAGATTATGGAGTTCAGGTAACCCACAGGCCACACACCAGGAACTGGAGGGTTTCATCAGAGGGCCACACTGCCCATGTTAAACAGAGACTGAAAACAGACTCTTGTGCAAAAGGACACCGTCTCTTCTATTTCCCTCTTAAAAACCAACAGAAATTAACTTCCTGTGGCCCAGTGGTTTGGGGCCACACACACTGTAACACTGGCTGAAAGTCACTGCTCGTGGAAGTTTCCAGGTCCGTGAGAGAAGTGTCAGTGAGTCACTCTGGTACTGAACACCGCAGAAATGACATGTGCCTGCTGAGAAGGAATCACAGTGCGGGACTGTGCAGAGTGGTCTCCAGAGGAGAAAGTGGGGTATTTGCAGAGTGTCGTAGGTTCCTTGGACTGAGGTTGCAGGGAGAAGGAACTGAGCCAGAGAGAACAAGTGCTTTTCCAATTAGAGTATATTCATGATGGCATTGTACAACTGAGTGAGCACCACAAAGTGGACGGGAAGGCAGGAGGTACGGTCCTGGGTGGCCGGATTGCACGTGAGCCACGACAGAGCGTTGTACTGCTCCAAAACAAACCTGCCAGGGAGAACACACAGGTTAGGGCGCCCAGCACAACAGAAAAGAGGCTGGTCCAAAAGATCTGATGAGCCAGACGTCGGCAGGAAGGCCTGACCTCATTCTGTAAGTGGTCCCAGGCCCTTGCCTGGAGCTCCTGTCCCGTCTTCCCTTCCTTCTAGACCTGCACTGTCCAATATGGCAGCCACTGCCCCCCATCAACTCAGATATGCTATATGCAGAGAACAGGCACAGGGATTTCAGGGACTGAATATTTTAAAAAGCACAGAAAATAGCTCATGACTATTTTTACATTGATTACCATTCAAATGATACTATTTAAATGATATCACTATCATATTTTTATATGTTACTAAAATTAATTTCAAAATTTTTCTAGTAGCCACATTAAGATGGTAATTATGTGACTCACATTATACTTCTATTGGACAGTGTTGCTCTAGAGGCTCTGGAAGCCAAAATCATGCAGATTAGGTTCTTGTTTTAATTATAATTTTCAAATCATTTAAGAATTAGAAAACATTAGAAAAAGCATGCATATCTTCTCAAGGTATATGAAGCATGTTTATAGTTTATAGCTTGCTAAAGTGCAAGAGAATCCCAACCATGGAATTTGTTTTACTTAACTTTATTTACATAATCTATGTCAGGGAGGGTAGAAAATGTGTTCAATGTCAAGTGCTTTAAGCTCTAGACGTGGTTTTCTACCTGTCCACACCTAGTCCTGATCTACTGTCATCACCATGACTGCGTCCTGGGAACAGGAAGTGACAGCAGTGGTGCTCGCAGCTGCCAGTGTGATGGCGTTTGCGGCACTGCCTGTCCGAGGCACGTGTTGGACGGATGTGGCTTCTCACTGGCTAATCCAAGAGCGCTCCACTGCACTAAAGGTAACATCTCTTCCACAAACACCACATTTTACTCTTGTTTTTCCAAGGTGTTTTTCATTAAAGCATATAATTTTAAACTGTACTGCTATGTCGCCTAGGTCTGAATCTACCTTAAAACATCAGACGTGGTTTTGGAGTCAAGAGGATGCGGAACCCGCTGAGAATTCCTGGCGGGGAGAAGTTCGTCCGTCTGTGCTACAGAAATGTGGTGATGCAGCGAAGCCTGGTAAAAGAACAAGAGAATGTTACCGTTCAAGCCTAATCAACTTGGGAAGGAAGCCTACGTCTGCCAGCAGCAGATACTGTCTAAAGTCCTTAGGAGTCAGGGTTTCTATAAGTCCCTGAATTCAAGCTGCTCAGTAACCCCAAGGTGATTCCAAATAACTATATCCTAGAATAGAGTGGGGAAAAAGCTAGCTTTGCAAATGCCCTACAAATAATTAAATAGTGTCCCCCTACAGGTTTTAATATGCAGAAGGCCCACTCTCTGGGTGGCTGAGGGTGTCACTGTGGTCCTCACTCCTGACCTCCATGCTCCGTCACTGGTGTGCTGCCCTTCCAGAGTCATGGCCAAAGGCCCGTGCTATCCCACCTGCAGCAGTATGACAGAGCCCTGGGTTCAGCAGGTACCAGCATGTTACCTCAAGAGGAGGCTTCTCTCAGCAATAGGTATGTGGGAGGGACCCATGAGTTTGAGTTTGCTGCCTCAAGTGGAATATACACCGAGAAGCCCTGACTCGAAAGGAGGCCGGATTTCCTTGCAGTGGCTTGAATACAGGCTCGTCTTTCATCTCACAAGATGAAGGGATGTCTGAATCCCCTGTGGAGTCCCTAGAGAAAGCCCTAGGTCCCCGCCTCATTTCGACGGAATGCCTCACATCCCTTTGACACCTCGAGAGGCACGCAGAGTTCACTGCTTCAAAAGGTGACGATGCCTGACTTCTCTTGAACATTGAGAGGAATCCCAATATTTCTGTGGCTACTGGAAAGGAACCCTGCGTCTCCCGCCTCACCTCGAGAAGCGTCCCTTTTGCCCTGCCAAGCCTCGAAGAGATTCCTGAGGTGTCCCTCGTAACTAGACAGGAGTCCTGACGTCGCTGAACAAACACGAGTTTTGAAGGGCCATCCCCGCCGTAACTCGAGAAAAACCATGAGACTTCCCCCTCGAAGCGAGATGAGGCCCGATTCCCCTGCATTGCATGCAGAGCAATTCCGTGATCCCCATTCAAACATGTAAGGAGCCTCGACTTGCTTGATGGATCTCGAGACAGTCCCCAAGAACACTGTCACAAGTCTAGAGGGACCCTGAGGTCACCCCAGCAACGCGAAGGAGCTCCATGTACCCCAAATCAACTCGAGATGAGGCCCGATTCCCCTGCATTGACTCCAGTTCCCCATCAATCTTTAGCTAGGGTTTTAACATAGTTTTACTTTATTAATTTTGAAATAATAGTATTTAAGACAGAGGCAACATAAATGCTTAATTCTCCTTCAAAAGGTGACTTATTTTAAATGTTTTCCAGCACAACTATGAACCCATAGACTTTTAGCAATCTGTTGCCATCACTGTTCATTCTGATGACCAAAATCCCTGGGCAATGGGAACCCCTTCAAGTTGGCTATAGGGTTCTTTGAAAAGACTCTTAATAATCTTTGGTAACTTCCATGCTTTTAGGCATGACAAGATGTCTCGGGACATCATGAATTTCTTACTTTAGTCCTGGAATCAGTCATTCCTCAAAGAATTCTCATTCTTTTGAATGATAAGTGGTATTGAGAAATCATACATGTGTCAAGAAAGGTACTCATTGCTACTAAGCTATCATCTCTAAGTCTTTTCAATAAACAGAGCATAAAAATGAGTATTTTTTAGAGAGGAAAAGATTAACTGAAGGTAAAGATTATGGATTTTTAACATAAATTCTTTGATTTCATAATACTGTGTTAAAGTCATCAGGAGAAGAAAATTGTTTTTAACCATCCAGGTGTATGTGTGTGTATCACATGGATCCCTCTGTGGTGGGACTTCTGCATCAGAAGCGGAATGCCACAGTCCTGCCAATAGAGTATGATGTTCAACACCTGCATTTTTGCCCATCTATAGATTTCTTCTAGGTTCTTTCACCCAAACTGAAGTGAGAGATCTTTTGCTTTTAACTTTAATTTGGAGTAAAAATTTCCAAGAAATATACAGGAAGGGGCATGCATAAACATAAGATTTTTAGCTTACTCTCCTGCCCTACTCTAAGTTCCTCTCCTAAATTCTACTCTCTGCATCCAGCTGTAAGAAAACATCCTCAGACTTCAAGTAGACATGAGAGAATCAGGGAACAAATGCGACAAATTCTCACCAAATTTTGAGCGTTAAGTCATTCATCCCCCCCAAAACTTCAAACATGACACCAAACCAACCTTTAGGAAGAGGGGACACTGGTTCTGAGCCTGGGGACATGATGACCAAAACCACTGGGGGAGATTCTCGGCTTTGGCGGTTGACACGAAATACCCAAGGGCCAGAGGCTGCTGTTTCAGCTCCTCAGGCGCTTCCCTAGAAAGAAGACGCTCACCCTGGCTCTGAAAGACAAAGTCCCAAAGCATGATCAGCATTTATCACCAAAGAAAGCTTTCTGTAAAATCATTTTTTCAAAATAAATCTATATAATTGACATGTAATACTAGTTTCAGGTGTACAACATGATTCTAATTGTGGGAAATATTCACAATAAGGCTAGTGAACATCCACTATGTACGAAGCGGAATGTTTTTTCTTTTGATGAGAACTTTAAAAAAAAATCTACTCATAGCAACTATCAGACATACAATATGCTGTTTTAAAATTATTTTTGTTTGTGCTGGGTCTTTGTTGCGGCGCGTGGGCTGTGGAGCACAGGTCAAGAGGTCCCGCGGCATGTCCTCCTGGACCAGGGATGGACTCTGTGCCCCTGTATGGCAAGTGGATTCTTGACCAATGGACCACCAGGGAAGTCCCTACAATATGGTATTAACTATGCATTATTACATCTGCGGACACTTCTTTTATAACCAGAAGTTTGTCCCCTCTGACACCGTCACCAAACTTTTTATCAGTTCACCATGCACACTATAGTGACTAATCCCCTTCCTGGCAGCACCTCACACACAAATCAACGGACCAAGAAAGGGCGGCAGGGGAGGCATTGTCTTTGCCACACACACAGATATCTGATGAGATATATATATAGCTAACATCAGCCAAGGAAATACAGACTTATTTTCTCTGCTTCCTTTTCTGCAGAATGTTATCTAATAATGCCACGGAGCAGATTTTACAAACTAAAAATGGAAGGAGTGGACTCTGACAGCTGAAGGTGCTCTTTCCCCCTGCAACCACCCAGAAACACACGCGTGCACCTGACTGTCCACTGTCAACAAGGTCATAACACTTCATGGGTCTCTGACCTGCCAGCAGCCGGCGGTCTGCTCCTGAAGAACTCTTGTTTCAATTTATAGCAATCCCAGGAATAAGAGATTTTTCTGAGAGCCTTATTGGGCTTTTTTTTTTTTTGCAATTGACATTTTCCTCATCTTTGCCTCTTTTAGCTAGCTTGGAGAGTTGAAAGTGAACCTTTTATGCAAGCAATAAGTAATCCATTTGTTCTCAAAAGACTTCTGTTTTGAAGAAACAAACAACCCTGAACTACTGCACCAAGTTGTAGCAATTCTGAGTTGCTTAAGAAAAACTAACTGCAACTTTGAATGCTTTCTCCTGTTGTAATGTCTTAACTGAATATCAAAGAATGTTTAATGGTGCAGAAGGAGAAAATGCTGAAAGCCTGTCAGAGTCACCTGGCTGCAGGCGTTCAGGAGTGGAAAAGGCCACCTGACCAGCCTCAGCACAGAACTGTTTGAAGTGTGACATTCAATAGCTTGAGGCACCAACCAAGGGAGACAGCCAGCACACCTCTGCTTCTCACAAACCGACATCATATACTTCAATTACCAATTCTTTGTTAATGGAAAGGCGGAATTATAACAACCAGTACTGCAAGGTAGTTGCTCGTATTTCCATTTCACAGATAAGGTAACTAAGGCTGAAAAAAGTAAATTTGTCCAAGGTAACAAAAAGCTAGCGAGCTGTAACTCAGAGCTATGTTTATCAAGCTCCAGGGCGCACATTGCTAGCTGCAGTGCTAGTTGCCTCTAGAATTCACAGTAATCCTAAATTAAAACCACTCAATGTAGAAGTTGTGTTCTTGGTCCCCGTCACAACAGTCTCCAGTGAACCAATAAATTGTATTAACTGGCAAATGCTTGAGGAGGAAGTCAAGACACTTACAATCTCTTCCTCCAGAAGGGAAAATTAGGGGGGCAGGCAGTAACATGAAGGCAGACTACTGAGTTGCCGTTCCTTGGTCTCATCTGCTCTGTAACTAAAGTCTTCCATCTTCTTTTCTCTTGATGGTCCTTCAGCAAACTCAGGGCTGGCAATAAAAGTCCCACCCGCCAGAAACCTAAGTCCTCCAAGAACATCTTTATGTCTAAATGAGGGTAAACAGGTTGCTTTTACTTGTCCAGTTTAAGATACTAGACAGCTATTTTTCTGTGTCTAACCCATCAATCTCTTAGTATTTTAAGTGTTATACCAGAATAAGGTATGTATCACCTAGCTTTATGGCAGAACCTTTAATGCTTCAGTCTTCTGCTAGTTCACCTCTAACATCTGTAGAATATTTAAAGATGAAACTAGTTGTAAGCTCTGTTTTGTCCCTTAATATTCTGGCATTAACGTGGACATGTCTCCAAAATCAGCCTCCTGTGTGCTCTTCCCATTCCTGCAGGCTGGCTACAGAGGAGGTCGGACTGCCTAAAAAAGGTGGCAAAAGACAGACCAAGACAAGGGAGGCCTCTTTCCGAACAACCATCAATAGTGTGTCTTCAGTTAACACAGTTACTCTGCATGTTGAATAAGCAGGATTATTGAACTAGTCTCTGAAAAGCTGCTGTCTTGGCAAAAATATTACAATTAACTGGGAAACGGCAAGCAACCAAAATTAATTTTTGCTCAGAAGACAACTGCATAAAACTCTTACGACTGTAATGGACTATTCTTCTGATTAAACACAGTCATCAGGAATGATAATACATTTCTTTAGAATTCCTGCCTTTGTTCAAAATGGAACAACAGAGCCACACTGACTTCACTTGTATCAGGACCACTGGGAGGAAAGGTGGATGTAGTAACGGAGGAGGTCAGCACTCTCGAGGCCTTCCCTCAAGGCTGTGGTGGGTTTAAACATGCCAAGTTTCCCAAGTCATGCTTACCCGGCTGTGCTGAAAGTGAGAGCCCACGCCGATTCCAGAAGGAGAGCCTGGGGAGGGGACTGGGGAGGAGTTGGGAGAGGAATGGAGATTCCCAGTCATTAATATGCCAATATCATTGTCCATATCATCTGGGAATGGAAGGTCAACAAACATGTCATCTAGAGGGGAGAGAGAAAAACACAAAAATTAAAAAGCTCATCCACAGCCCCAACTTAAAGCAAAACATGGTTTGTTGGCCTAGGACTGTTCTAGATATGTATTGTTAACCACTTAGACTTAATGTGTGCCCATTGGGTTCAAGGTGCTGCAAATAAGCCTTTCATTGTGTCCACTCTCCAGTGATCTCCTAGTGTGAAGTATTAACAGAATGGAGAAATAAAGAACTTAAAACTCCAGCCTCCAAAGGCACATAAAAAGATGGCAAAACAGCTAAAGAAGCAATTTAATTATTAAACAAAGTTAAAACTGACGCCATCCAAGAAAACAGCAGACTCCATCTATGCATCCAATTAGCAACTAAAAACACTTAGGGCTGAATTAATGCATGCTAATAGGTGTGAACTTGGCCTGAAACTGGAGGCCTCTTACACCAGCAGATCAGCAAAACAGCAAAGACACTGTTTTCCCTATGAAATCCTCTCCTGTATCATATAAGTAAGGTACACACATAGCTGAAAACTTGGAAAGTATAAAAGGGGAAACCCAGTCACCACGACCATTTTTGCTGCTTCTGTTTCTGTATTATTACACCATGATCATACTACACTTCTTATCTGTGTACACACATGAAGGATGATATCCTTTTACCCTCCCCATTTTCACGGGAGCAAATGCTGCAAAAAGTTCCTCAAAAAAAAACTGCAAGTGGCTGCATAATATTGAGCATTTTACAGTTTATACTCATTTCTTAACGAATGCTATTCAAACCAAGAATATCTATTAAGAATCATCAACTAAGGAGTTGTTTCAGAGCAAATTAGATTTCAAATGATCAGCAAATGGCAGGTGCTATCTTACTACTGCCCAGTAGTCTTCACTCATTTCAAACCAGCTAAGAAATATTTATTGAAAGAGTGACACCCATGTACAGGACACAACCAAACAGATACTTTTTGCCTTTCATTTAATGAAAAACAGGAGAAAGTTAATTACCCAAGAGAGGAAAGTGTTTATATGGCCTCGGCAATAGTATAAATGAAATCCTCAAAACCAAAAAGATTCTAAGCCCTTTAGTTCCCTCATGTTCTATAAGCTGTTCATACAACACAGGAGAACCTGCCGCAGCCCGGTGACCCCTCGCTGCAGCACGGCATTTTGGTGAAGGGGCCGAGCTGCGCTGGGTCCACTCACCATTGTTGGGGCTAAACCCGTCTTCATTGGGATAGTTGGCTGGAGCCACCTGGATGGTTGACGACGTTGGGAACACCAAGATGTGTGTACACGAAGCATCTTGAGGGGTGTTAAGCTGAGATGACTGCATGTTCAGTGCAGTACTTCGACCAAAAACAGAGCCCATTGTGACAGCATCTTAAAAGGTGGGGAAAAGGTATTAATTCCTTTTGTGTAGCAGTGAACAGCCCCAGAAATACATTTTAAGAGGACCTGGACTGAACTGATATGAGTCTGACACAAGAGCCATGATGGATACACATTTAAAGTTGAGTGCATTTGTTTAAATAATTTCAAGAAGCTGACTAGAGCATTTACCTATGATAACCCAAGCCAGATTTCACATTAGGCAAGTTAAGATAAACTGGACCGAGTCAACCAAAAATTCTTTACTCATATCATCTCATTCAATCATCAAAGCCAACATCTTGAGGTAAGACCACAAAGAAATGATGTAACCTGCCCAACAGATTGGGCTCAGGCAAATAATTCGCCATGACTCTAAGAGCTCTCGATCACACTCAGGACTCAGGCTCTCTCCCGAGTGATGGTTAACAGATAATAAAGTCACAAACCACTCCCTTGGAAGGGACCAAACAGTTTCCACTTTTGAGCCTTGAGTACAACCGTTTTTCATAAAGATTATAAAGATACAGTCTATATTTGTGTGTGAACTTCAGAATAAATGGACTGACGTACTCTGATACCTAATTAAGAAAACTGACAAGAGTTACCTGGCATCACTACAAAGGAGCCCTGGGGCTCCATGGCAACCAGGCAGGCACTAAGGATAGAAGGCGAGTCTGCGGCAGAGATTCCACACATCCGGCACACGTCCTTGAGCCGCTTACTGATTGTCTGTAGTGAACATTCTCCGAGGAGGATACTCCAATCTGGAATCAAATAACACAGTCTCACACAGTCTTCGAAATGCATACTGATGTGAGTTTTGTGTTTTATCAGTTCTGCCTGATAATTGAATTTCCAGGATTGGGCCCTAAAGGGAATATGTCTTTATACAGGTTCCCCTCCTTGCTACAAAGAAAATGTTACTTGACCTCGATTACACTTCATTAACAAGGGAACAAAGGCCTACCATTATGGAGACTGAGGTAACGTGGAGGCCCACACAGACCCAGGCAGACGGAGGGCAGTGGATATACTTTCTATTGGGGATGCCAGTCTATTCTGTCCTTTCTCCTCCTCCAGGCCTGGTTCTTTCACACCCTCATAGATACTTTTCTTCAGGAGAAAGCAGAGTTGGGGGTGAACCTCAGTTTTGTTTACTGCTTAAGTTAGGTTGGTTGTTTCATCAAAGGCAAGCAGCGGAAGAAACAAGGGGACCCTTTCCTGGCATGCCTCAAACAGCTGGGAAGCAATGGGTGCAAGTAACGTGCTCCAGATAATGCCACATTAGTTGTTCAGATTAAAAAGGTGGCACACATTTTCTGTTTGTTTCTTGCCTCCAAACAAAGGCAGGATATCTCCTCACAGAACTGCGGAGGGTAATGTTACTCTGGGAATTGAAGGGCACTCGGTCCTCCCTTTATTCAGACCCTGGACACACAGGAAGCCCACACACTGTCACATCCCAGAGGCAACGCCACGCCACCTCCCCACCGCCACATGCCTGCTCTCCCTTAAAAAGCAGTTTAAAACCCCCCCAAAACTTTCACGTTTCACATTCCCAATGAACAGTGAACCGAAGTGGCTAAAATAAACAGGGTCAAGGAACATGGAGGAGGGCATATGTTTAAAAAACCACAGAAAAACCCAAGAGATGTGAATTCAGTATTTAAAAACCAAATAAGAAAGAAAAGCCAGTATGATTATTTTTTATCACAAACACTATGGTGATTAAGAATGGAGATTCACAAAACTGAAATCTGTGGACCTGTATCTGCTACTGCCCCACAGAAATGCAAGGTGGTGCAGAGCTCGGTTCCCCAAAGGAAGAAACTCATGTCCTGTCACTAGGCTGTTTTCTGTGTTTATTCCTTGAAGGTATGTTTTCTCTCAGTCTTTTGATGGAGCCCTTGGTCACACTTGTGTCCCTTCTAAAAAATCATACAAGGGAGGGCAACAGCTCTAATAATTTTCCAAAACACCAAATGATTAGACTGCTAGGCTATACTTTTATCCCCTCTACTTCTTTGCTATTATATTCTAACTTTTCCCAAGGGTTAAGAGTAGCTTAAAGCCTTTAAGAAATAAGATTGACTAAAAGGTATACTAGGAGAGAAGATAGGAATTCTGACAGAAATGAAATGATGAATCCCCTAATGAACAGACCTCCAGGCTACTGATAGAGATTCATTATAAGTATAATATTCTTTTAAAAATGAAAAGGATGATATTTTTCTATTGGTCCAGAGTATGATTTTATTTAAAAAATTCTGTGTATAAGAAGATTCCTAAGCAAACACTTAATACATATTATATATTTGTATAAACTGCTGTTAAACCCTAATAATTAACCCCTACAAGACAAGTTATATCCATATCAGGGGTTTTATTTCAGGGTTTCCCCAAACACCTGATATAAATTTCATGTAAAGAAATACCATGCACACTCCAACACAAGGGTCTGCAAACTTCGGTCCGCAGGCCATGTCGTGCCCACCACCTGGTGTCAGCAAGGTCTTCTGGGAACAGAGCCATGCCCTCTCCAGGGGGTACTGTCTGTGGCTAATGTGGCAGCACAGTACAACAGCGGGGTTGCTCAACAGTGACCAGCTAGCCTGCACAGTCCAAAATATTTACTGTCTGGCCCTTTACAAAGAAAGTTTGCCAACTCTGCCCTAATATACACTTGAAACATGCAAAACTACCAGGCTAATTTGTGACACATGCTTGCTTTTGCACACACCTTAGAAAAAATTCACATCTATATGCATATACTGGATTTTCTATAAATATGTCATTGACAGGCTTAAAAAGAAAAATCTAGGCCTGTTCAAATTGCTTATGTAAAACTGGACAAGTAGCTCCACAAGGATAAAGAATGAGCTGGGCTCAACGTCAGGCAAGACAGCTGCCAGTGGTCAGTGGCGTTACACTGTTACTTACTTTTAGTCCTTTGTTGTATTTCTTATAAGGAATATAAGTTGGGGGATTCAACTTAAAAAAAAAAAAAAATCTGTTCTCTTAAATTTCCAGACTGTAGACTATCAGACAGTGGTAGTTTTGGAACAGTGTTTATAATTTGCAACTACTTGTCCTCGTCAACAAGGATTATCTTGCTATCATGCCACTAAAACAATATAATCACCTCACCATCAACCACCAAAAACAAACAAGCAAATGCAAGTAAAGGCTGAATATGACGTTTACTATCATCCATAATCTGATATAAAATTTTCCAGGTTGAACTTGTTTAAAAAAAAAAAAAAACCGACTTGTTCTCACTGACTCAATATACAAAGGTTAGAAATTCTAATTTACTAAGTGTCACTTTTACAGATTAATATAAAGAATTATTTTTCTACTAGGTTCAATATTTAAAATTTTCTTTGTAAATGATTCTGTTGCTAATAAAAAGTCTAAAAACTACAAGTTTACCCTGTACATTTAAAACAAGCAGAAAATATAACCTGCTGTATCTACTCTTACTACCAACTTTACTCTTTTCTCCCTCAGCCTACTTAATGATGTTAGCTCAGCCCTCTTCCTTTCCTTTGCTTCAGGAATTTCTTACCTTTGAGTTCCCCGTGGCCTAGACGCCCGAGTCGCCCGATCACAACTCTCCAGGGCAGAGATGTCATCTGGACAATACCGACACACCATTCCCACAACTTCTGTAGTCCAATTTTACGTGCAGATACTTTACTCCTCCGTGACCTCAAATAAATGGCAAAGGGTCCCCAAATGAGTCAAAGCTATTACTGAGTACAACAAAACCAAGAAAACTCCAAAGAACCCACCCCCGTGGTACCCACTGCATTTGGGTAGGAGAGTTAGAAAGATCCATTAGCTGAGAAAAGGCACAGTGTCAGGTCATGTGCACCACAAACACCAAGGCTCCTCACCTGTTTGGTAAAGCAATATTTACAATACAAGTTTCTAATAATTCTCCATGGAGGTCAGTGCAGGAAGCCAAAAGCCAGCGCTGGTCATGAGACAGACAATAGCCGACAAAGAGCACGTTGTATTTCTGGCTCGCTTCACCAAGTGTCTCTCCCAGCTCTGTCTGCTTGTCTTTGATTGGGGCCAATATAAAAGGAGGGGAGTAAAGCTGGATCGGGCTGGGCCGCTGAAATAAGAAAATCAGAATCAGTAACAACACAGAGCAACTCAACTCGGTGTTCACAACAAAACCCATATAGCACTGAGGGAAACCAACAGGGAGAAATGATAACAGACTGCACACCGACTAGTCCTATAAATAAATAATGATACAAAAAGACTGTATAAGTTACATGAGCTAGGGAACTCAATCAAGCCAGAATTTCCTATGAAAATAAGTAACTGGCCCAACTTAGTCATTAGGCAAGTGGATTAAAACCACTACATACCCACCAGAATGTCTGAAATACAAGACAGACAACATCAAGTACTCATGAGAACAGGGTGACCAGGACTCTCTCTCACTGCTGGTATATGCTGTGCTTTGGAGAAGTATTGATAGCAGCTGTAAAAGCTGAACGAACATGTACCCTCTGACCCCCCACCCCGCAAATGCACATATATGCTGACCAAGGACAAGTATAAGCATGTTCATAACAGTATCCATTTTAATAGCTCAGAAAAAGGCACACAGAACTAACAAGCCATGTGGGAAGTGTTACGTCTACCTTCTGATTAGCAAGATGTTTGTGGAAGCAGGAAAAAGCAATTCCAAAAAGAAATGGAGCAACCAAAAAAAAACATGAGTTAGTGTTTGCAAATGCAGAAGAAGAATTTTTCTACGAGAAGGCAATCCAGAAATTCAACTGCTCAGTGCAGGAGGAGAGTGACACGTGTCTGGGAGGCCGATGATCCTTTGATGATGTACCAATGAAGCCCTGCGAACTGTGATGTTAATTCCAGGAAACAAAATGAATGAAATTATGGAAAAACTGAAAGAACACCTGTCTGTCTAACCCATCTTCCATGGACCATGGTGGGCTTGCTTCTGTTCAATTACCAGAAGACTTGGTGGAGGCTTACTTAAAAACTCATGACTTTATTCAGATGAAGGTCCTCTTAGAAAAAGTAGGGTTCTGTCACCTGTGTCTGCGACACATTTACAAAATATCTTTGCTTTTTAAAATTTTGGTCAAGTTAAGAATGGTTGGTTAAAAACTTTTCTAGTAAGAAGAAAAATATAGAGTAGTAATTTAAAGAACTCAATAAAAACTTCTACTTTTAGTTTTTAAATTAAAAAGAAAAAGCTCAGAAGAGAAAACAACCTAAATAACCATCAATAGTAAAATGGATGATAAGCTGTGATAAAGTTACACAAGCAGAATATTAAATGGCCAAGAGAATGAAAAAACTACCACAAGCAACAAAATGGGTAATTTGCAACACTGAATAAAAGAAGTCACACAAAAGATTGCAAATTATAATTCCATTTATAAAAAAGCCAAAAGACAGGCAAAATTACATTGTTACAAGTCAAAATAGTGATCCTCACTGGAGTGACTAGAAGGGATGTTAGAGATAGATGCTTGTTATGCTTTATTTCTGGCTCTAGGTTTCATAATCTTTTTACTTATAGAAATTCAGCAAGCAGTACACTTATTGACTATGCCAAAGCCTTTGACTGTGTGGATCACAATAAACTGTGGAAAATTCTGAAAGAGATGGGAATACCAGACCACCTGACCTGCCTCCTGAGAAATCTGTATGCATGTCAGGAAGCAACAGTCAGAACTGGATGTGGAACAACACACTGGTTCCAAATAGGAAAAGGAGTATGTCAAAGCTTTATATTGTCACCCTGCTTATTTAACTTATATGCATAGGACAACATGAGAAATGCTGGGCTGGAGGAAGCACAAGCTAGAATCAAGATTGCTGGGAGAAATATCAATAACCTCAGATATGCAGATGACACCACCCTTATGGCAGAAAGTGAAGAAGAACTGAAGAGCCTCTTGATGAAAGTGAAAGAGGAGAGTGAAAAAGTTGGCTTAAAGCTCAACATTCAGAAAACTAAGATCATGGCATCTGGTCCCATCACTTCATGGGAAATGGATGGGGAAACAGTGGCTGACTTTATTTTTCTGGGTTTTAAAATCACTGCAGATGGTGATTGCAGCCATGAAATTAAAAGATGCTTGCTCCTTGGCAGGAAAGTTATGACCAACCTAGACAGCATATTAAAAAGTAGAGACATTACTTTGTCCACAAAGGTCCGTCTAGTCAAGGCTATGGTTTTTCCAGTGGTCATGTATGGATGTGAGAGTTGGACTCTAATAAAGAAAGCTGAGCACTGAAGAATTGATGCTTTTGAACTGTGGTGTTGGAGAAGACTCTTGAGAGCCCCTTGGACTGCAAGGAGATCCAACCAGTCCATCCTAATGGAGATCAGTCCTCAGTGTTCATTGGAAGGACTAATGTTGAAGCTGAAACTCCCAATACTTTGGCCACCTGATTCGAAGAGCTGACTCATTTGAAAAGACCCTGATGCTGGGAAAGATTGAGGGCAGGAGAAGCGGACGACAGAGGATGAGATGGTTGGATGGCATCACCAACTCGATGGACATGGGTTTGGATGGAATCTGGAAGTTGGTGATGGACAGGGAGGCCTGGCATGCTGCGATTCATGGGGTGGCAAAGAGTCGGACACGACTGAGCGACTGAACTGAACTGAACACTTAAGACTGGGCACTTTTCTGTGTGTATGTTATACTTTACTGTGTGTGTGTGTGTGTGTGTGTGTGCAATTTAAGAAATCAAAGCATTAGCTGTTACCTAAGACAAATATTTTAGATGAACTGTGACGAAATTTAACCTTTTTGTTTACAGCTATTACATACGTATCAGTGTTTAGTAGACTACAGCAGGGGTCAGCAAACTTCTGTAAAGGACCAGATAGCAAATATTTAGGCCTTGTGAGTCTCTTTCACATAATCCTCTCTTTGTAAAAATGTAACCGTCACTCCTATCTGGCTGCTCATACACATGCAGGCTGCAGGCTGGGTTTAGCCCATAGTCAAGAGTTGCCAACCCGTGAATTCTATAGTCACATAAAAACTCATACACAGCTATTTAGAGCAGCATTAGTCACAATAGCCAGAAAGTGGAAAAGTCCACACATCCATCCACTAATGGGATAAACAAGTTGTGGTCCATCCATATAATGGAGTATTATTTAGCCATAGAAGTGTCATATGTGCTATAACATGGAGGAACCTTGAAAATATCATGTTAAATGAAAGAAGCCAGACATAAAAGCTTATGTATGGGATGAATCCATTTACATAAAACATCCAGAACAGGCAACTGTACAGAGACAGCAAGTGGAATAGTGGCTGCCAGGAGCTTGCATGAGGCTGTGCCACTGCAGAAACCGAGAACCCCTGGAAGCAGAGGACTAGCATCGCGTTGACCGCTGCACAGCCGACACCTAATGCGGAGTCCGGCACGCGGCAGACACTCGGCTTCAGCCGCTGGGTGAAAGTACAGAATTCTCCCTGCAGACTGAAGAGAGGCCACACCGAGCAGTGGGCCAGTGCCTTAATGCAAGCGAAGATTTACGGGCCTCAGTAAGTATTCATAATGTTTGGTTCTTAGGTTTTTAATTAAGCCAAACAATTGATCTCTCTCTTCCTGTTCCAAAGCAAAAGGAAGAAAGCATATTTTTGCGACATATTTTCATCTGAGCCTCACTTTGTCTCATGAACTCTCACAGTGTTCTGCCAGTATGTTATATAATCTTTTAAAACATTACATAATGCCTTGGGATATCTTAATATAGGTAGTCAGCCTTTACTCACTTCTATGAAAATGCAGACTGCTATTAGCTGTCACTTGAAATTGTGATAGCTTCTTACGAAAGCATAAGGAATGACTGCATCTGAACTGCACAATAACCACAAGAGGTAAAGAACTAAGAGATTTAAAGTGTAAACAGAAAGGACAAACTCATAATTTCCAGGCACAAATAAGAAGTAGAAACAGATTTATTACAATTCTAGAAAAAGCTAGTAGTAGAGAAAATAGATGACTTGCTCACCAAAGTAAAAAAAACACAAACTCAACCAACTAACCTAAAATTGCCAAAGACAGAACTTTCCTATAACCCCAGAGTGGATGTAAGCTGTCAGCTAAGCAGTTCCCGTCCTTGGGACCAAGCTGACTTGAACCAAGTTACAACAAATGTGGTATTAAGTAGTACATTGTCTTTTTTTCTTTTTAGTTTTCCAGAAAAACATTACCAACTAAAATTAGCAGTTTTGGGTATTAAGTTCTCTAACAGTAAAGCGGCGTTTGCTGGCTCTTATTAATGGGTAATTTTTCATGCAAAAGTTGTGGAATTGATTTTTGAAGGCTTTGAAAGTCCTCAACACTGCCCTGTACATCTGTCTTCAGGAAAAGATGATCTAGTAAAACAACAGCAGTGGACAACTCCTGTTTAAAGAATGTTTGCCTCGGTGTTTTGGAGGTACACATCTGTGGAAGACAGGGTTAGGAAGATGGAGAGAAAACACATTCATCCAGAAGCACAGAGACCAGGGGAAGAGAAGCGTCAGAAGGTGAGCAGCCCGTGTAGTGAACACACACAACAGCTGCTCCAGGAGGAAAGAGCTGGGGGAGGTAGAGGTAGAGACTGATTCAAGAACAGATCAGCTTCCAAAAATAATGAGCAAAATAAATATAGGAAAGCTGAAATTAATAAGTAAAATAGTAAGTAAGAAGGGTAAGTGTGTTGTTGCCTTAGGTCTTACATCAAGAAAAAAGCAGGAGTTTGCTTGCCTCCTTTCTCAAAAAATACAAGTTCAGAGACGTTACCTCCTCCATTTCAACTTAAGGATTAGAGAAATCTACCACTCTTATGTAAAGGGAGAAGACAGAACAAGCAAGTAACTCTCCTGGCTTACATCTTTAGTATAAAAGCAGTCTTTGCAAATTTCTGCCCTGCTGCTGCCTACCTCTGGGTTCTTGAGAGTCATCTCAATGCTGGCGGCAGGCCCGAATCCTGTGAGGGATTTAATGTGGATCTGTGTAGGCAGAGGTCGCCTGCATTGGCAGTACACTGAAAATGCCATGGACTTCAAGTATTGAATGTAGAAAACTTGCTCATCCTTCATTGTCTGCAGCATGTACTGGCAAGGCACAATCTACAGGCAGAAATACAAACAAGAATGGGAACAGATCTAATATGCTAACAAGGCAGCTGGAAAAGGAAATGGTATGAATTCTTTATTTGAATGGGGAGGAAACTTTAGTCTTAAAATACAGAAATGCCAAACATAATATAATCCAATCTTAATTCCTTTCAGTGACACAAAGTCTTTTTTTTTTTGACACAAAGTCTTATATTACAAATAACAGCAGTTTAAGAAAAGGTGTCACTCTGCTAGGCAAGTTACATTGTCACTTATAAATTACCCTGTTCCCATTTTAGGGATAAATTCTCAATTTATCGTTGCCATGCCCTCAAATTTTAAAACTTGCTTTTAAATATATTTCTCAGTTCTATCACATCTACATTTAATATGCATGGCATCACTGGGATTATTGTCTAATCATGTGAGACACAAAACTTCAACGAAAAACTATCAACAGACTACTCCAGGAGCTTTAAATTAATTCTATAGAAATGACTTGAGTTAAAACGGACAACAATACAAAAATCTAAACACCCATTATTTTTCACCTATTAAATTATAAGCTTAAAAAATTATTACACTATGAAGCTGGCAAAGGTGCAGTGAAAATGAGCATGCTCATTCACTTCTGAAAGAACCATAAATTAAAGTATAATCTTTTGGGAAAGGAATCTGGCATTATTTACCAGTATCTTTATCAAAGAGAGATTACACATAAAGATGTTTATAATGGCAGTATTCATTTATTTATTGGTCATGCTATGCAGTTTTCAGGACCCTAGTTCCCCAACCAGGGGCTGAACCTGGCTCCGGCACTGGAAGCACATAATCCCAACCACTAGATTGCTAAAACAGTGAAACGGTAGAAAAAAAATTACATGAAAATATGATCTCAATTGTGTAAACAAACACAGAAAAGAGGTTAGAGAAACATCAAAATACTAACTAATAATGTCTGAATCTAAAAGGAAGAATTAAGAATAATTTTTTTTAATACATACATTTTTTTTTTTAATGTATTTACTTTCATAAAAATAACAACAAAGTAAATAAACTTGCAGTTCGTTACCTGGAGAATGAAAGAATTTCTCATATGCTCAGGTAAATTATCCAGCATTTCTGTGTAGCAGCGCATCAAACTCAAAAGCCAAAAATTTCCACAAGTGGAGTCTTCCTCCGCAGTGTACGTGAAAGGGGTCCACCATGTAAATGACAACAGCGGGAGGGTAGGCTTGGCTGTCTGCAGAGTCGGGCTCCGTGGGAATTCCTATTCTCTCCCTTTCTGTAACACTGCAAACAGAGCCACTTATGAGATGCGCAACATAAATTATAAAAAATACATCAACTCAAGAGCAGACTGACTCCCTGGACAGTGATTACAGAGTAAATGCAACATCAACAGGGAACAAAATGAAGGCAAACCAAGTCAGTTGGCACCAAGATAGATGGAAAATGACAATGTGCTTATCTAAAATAGGAGATCTCTTTTCACCCCCATGATTTCCTTCTACGAAGATGTTTTATAATGCTGTTATATTAATACGAAGAGGTTGAAAGTGAAAATGTTAGTCACTCAGTTGTGTTGGACTCTGTCCAACTGTAGCCCACCAGGCTCCTCTGTCCATGGGATTCTCCAGGCAAGAATACTGGAGGGGTTTGCCATTCCCTTCTCCAGGGCATCTTCCCAACCCAGGGATTGAACCTGGGTCTCCTGCATTGCAGGCAGATTCTTTACCACTGAGCCACCAGAGAAATATTATTCATATAGTATTAATAGTAATATTAATTACACTAAGTATATTAATTAGTAGATACTATTATACTAGTAATACAATAATTACTAGTAAGTTTATAAGAAGTTCTCAAATTTCTTAACACTGAACTATAGACTGACAGTTGTTACCTTCTTGGGGGAAGAATAGAAATACAGCACTTCACTAGGTTTAGAGACGCGTGAAGTTGAGGGGGCTGGGGGCACAGAGGAAGAGTAGCCCAGGGGTCCAAGTCGAAGCCACTCGGCTCAGAGTACCGTACCTTTCCTGTCCGTCCTGGGAGGGCTGCGAGGAGCTCTGCCCGGGCTCGCTGTCTCCAGCACAGCCCAGGTTCCCTTGTGTTCTCTCTGCAGCGCTGGCCCCGGTGCTGGGGTTCTGCCCCCCGACACTACCACTGAATCCTGAGGAAGAGGTAGTGCTGATCTGGTTGATGACGGGAGCAGAGGCGGATGTGGAGACCGGGGGCCCGGCGGAGCCAGAGGCAGAACTGCTTGCAGCCGGGTTCAGAGAACTGCCGTTGGAGGTGGGATTAAACGCACTGCCCGCTGAGGGTGTGGCCGAGCCTGGATTTGAAGCCAAAGGCCCAGTGCTCCCAGGTGGAACTTGCGCCTGTGCTGCTGCTGGTGGGGTCTGGTACTTAGGTGGGATCAACAGGCTGCTGTCGAGCTGCAGAGTGGCCAGATAAGGTGCTGAAAGAGGATACACAGAGAGGTGCCCTCAGGGACGTTCTGCAGGCCTGGCTGATACAGACACTCAGAACAGTCACCTTCTGAAGAGCTATGCTTCCAGGCTGCAATACTCTGGTTCTGACACCCAAAATGCTATCTCCACACCGGAACGCAAGCTTGTATACAGGAAGTAAACATGGAGCTACTTATTATAAACTCTGGAAGAGTCTTATTTGAAGAACAGAAGAAAAAGGAGAAAACCATTTCATTTACAGGAAAACCAATCATTTTCCTTTCAGACCAATTCCACACACCTTCACTAAAAACTGAGAGGCCATGTATTCTACAGACATCATGGTATATTATGCTCCTATGTGTTTAACACCTTATAAGCTAGGTCTAAGATTCTCTTGAGAATCTGGGTTAAAATTAACCAGTTAATACCAAATCATGCTGCTACATTTTCGAAATGTGGAGTAAACTAGATATGACTTCTTTAGGCTACTTTAAATAGCTTTTCAAGAATATATGTGCACATTAAAACTACTTTAAATAGCTTTTCAAGAATATATGTGCACATTAAAACTAGCATATAACTACTTAGAACAAAAAGATTGTGCGCTCGGTCACGTACGATTCTTTGTGACCCCATGGACGGTAGCCCGTCAGGCTCCTCTCTGTCCATGGGATTTTTTCAGTCAAGAATGGGGGAAGGGGGAAACAATCTGCTATTCCATATCTCAAATTTGACTTTGTCATGTATATCCCCATTTACCTAGGTGATGGCGGCAAACTTGCGCGTAAAGTTTGAGTCTGGAATGATTGTCACTCTCCTCGCTGCCCCACGGCTGGCTGAACCACTCGCTCACGAGCTCTTCCGTCAGCTTCTGCGCCACGGTCCTCCCCACACGCATGATCCCGTCGCGCAGCACTTTGCAGATGGGCTTGTGCTGCCCGAGCCGGCACATCTGACAGAACACAGCAGACCCCACTCAGAACCGGGACCCTCCCTCCTCAGAGCGCACCGTCAGCCGCTGAGACACCTGACATACACGTGGAGGCCTCTTCCTCCTTCTCTCAGCATTGCCACATGCAACCAGACCAGTAATGTATTTGAATCTGCTCTCTTGTCTCTCCAAACCCTGGACTAGCCTCTCTAAGGAAAAATGTTCTTTCTGAAGAAAAAAATAAAGGCTTCTTCACCCCAAGCACCTCCTCCCACACAAGGGAACACTGCTGAGCGCTACCTGACTGCTAATGGTCAAATAAAGAGCCAGATTCCTGCCTACAAAGGCTGACGGAGACATAGTCCACTGAACTCTCTTAAGTAATCTCTACTCTGGATGTTCTCCCATAAGATAACACTAACATTGTATGGGCCACCTGTTACACTGTTACATTTGGAGATTCCCCAAGAGCAGAGGCCACTAAAGCAGTGGACATGCTTTTAAAAGTAAATCGTTGTTTTAGCACAATGAGATCCCGTTATTAACCTCCAGAACATTAAAGGGGTGCTTATGGTAAAGAATGAATACAATATATCTGCAAAAAGTAAGCTACTTAACTACATGTTCACTGGCAGGAGAGCCCATATTAACTAGCCCATACTAGAGCTGATGAACAGAAGGCTAACCAAGCTTCTAAAAAATCCTCTAGTATACACTCCTCTGAAGCAGGTATGTATTACTGCCAAAAGAGCAATTCTGAAGTGATCAGGTAATCCTTTTATGTTCTGTAACTTATGCTGAGAGCTTCATTCAAAAGAATGACTGGGCTTTAAAATTGCTTAGACAAGTTTTCTGCATTAGGGTAATTGTGATTTAGTATTATTACGCATCATGGACCAGGCACTGTTTAGAAATTACTGTTTCCAAGGATTTCCTTCAGTGGCTTAATTGATGCCGTTATTTCAGACATAAGCGTCTTCTCTTTTCTTTGAAGCAACATGTAAGTTTACCATTTCATGTGTACTCATACATTTATAGATGGTCAATTTCTGTTATGGAATATTTTTGAAATTCAACTTGGCATCTTATTTAATAAACACTTTTGTAATGCTTATAATATATCACAGCTCCAAACACTTTATAAACACTAATTTCATTTACTCTCATCAAATATGAAGATTAATTAGGAGTATAAGGTACAAAAACTTTAGTGTATATGTACTTTAGCAGAAGAAATGTACACTAACTCTTTAAAGACAGATATGATTCTAATTTTTC
The DNA here is from genome assembly GCF_023699985.2 of Odocoileus virginianus. NCBI lineage: Eukaryota > Metazoa > Chordata > Mammalia > Artiodactyla > Cervidae > Odocoileus > Odocoileus virginianus. The sequence goes on along the minus strand of NC_069685.1, from coordinate 54,962,887 downwards.
AAAAGTAACAGGAGTTTATATACTAAATATACAAAATTATCTAACATTACTAGGGTTATTACATTATTAATCTGTACCAAAACTAAGTATTAAGATGTTTAAATAAAACATAACAGGGATATGAGTCATTAAACTTCTATATGATTCAGGAGTTTTCCAGCTAAACATTCTTATGCTGTTTTCAGGAACTCCCTCCCACCCCCAAGAGTAGATGTGCTTTGTTTTTGTAAAGTTCATCTTCCAAACAACCACTATCCCCCGGTGAGCAGTCCTTTTAAACTCAAGCACATAAACGGGGGACAAAACAGCTGATGGGATTTTAAGATGTCTAGTAAGGCTGGTAGAGGAAAATCTTTTCAATCTAATAACATATAAAGCTATGATGGGAAAACAATGTACTTCCTGAAAAACTTGCCAACTTATCCTTTTCTTCATCCTCCAACTACGTGCAAATTTTCCTGGAGATCTATTTTGAAGGTATTTATACTTTAAAATTTAATCACAACTAAAAACAATCTGAGGACCTGCATCATTCAGATGACTTTCACCTCTCGTGTCTTTCTCACCTCATATACAGCACTCAAGTCCCTGAAGAAAGTTTTGGCTCCTTCGAGCAAGGCCTCGTTTTCTGGACACACCACAATATAGGCAACATCACGGTGGCCCCCGTATGGGTCCAATAACAGCCTCTCCCAAAACGGCAAGGAGAATGGCGAGATGGTGAGGAAGTCCTTGTCGTAGCCTACCAGCAGGGTGGGGATGGGCAGTGGCTCAGGAGACTCTTCAGAACCTAAAACAAGACTGCAGTTTAGGAAAGCTCTTGCAAGTCCGTTTCCCCCTACCTCCACAACTGCGAATTCTCTGGCGATTCGTCTTAATTCTGGCATCAGACATTTTATTGCAGGCAGGCTGACATGATACTCTTAAAAGTAGTCTTCAAATCCTCTAATTAAATGGCCCCTGATGAAGAACCTTAATTAAATGAGTCAGAACATGCTTATAAAGGTTCAGTGAGTGCAGACTAGAGCAGGTATTGTTAGTTCTCCAAACAGAACTATCTACCTTCCTCTAAGACAAGCATTATGGTCCTGACTACAAAGAAGCTGACAGAACTAGTTCAGAGGCTCATCCAGATGAAATGGCAGTGAGGACTGGGAAGAGGAGATTCTAACAAATAGTCTAGTTGGGCATTATTTGCCCCATTGACCTTGATTATGCCAAAGATATTAAGAAACATTATCTCCAAAACTGACTATTGGAAAACAGGAGATTATAAAATTTAGTAGTCAGGAGGGAAAAGATTCTATTTTGTCAGCGAAGGAAGGACTTGACAGTAACTAAAGCTGCTCTTTTCACGGAAGAAAAAATCTGAAAGACTGTCAACAGGGAGAAAGGTCTACCGTAGGTTCCCCGTCCTGCCATCTTGTGGAACTGCTGCCAGGTGAGTGGCCCCTGCACGTGCTGGATGTTCTCCCAGGTCCTGCCCGTGCGCTTTTTCTGGATGGCGTCCTGGAGAAAGGGCTGCAGAGACAGCAGCGTACGGACCACGTCTTGGGAGGACAGCATGCTGATGTCCAGCACTGCAAGAGAAGTGACAGGAACAGGACAGGAACCGTCAAGGCGGGTTGGCATGACCTCAGCGACAGGCCGTGACAGAGACGTCCCTAGCAGTAGAGTCTACTTAAAATATTTAGTAAGTAATAAATTTTATTATTATTGGAAATAATAAAAGGGGAAATAAGGTTATTCTATATAATCAAAGCTAACTATAGAACTGCCTAAAAGTGGAAAGGTGAATAGGTCTGACTTTTTAAAACCATACAGACCTGTTTCCAAGGGTATTCATAAGAGAGCTGCAAAAATTTCTTAATGATTGCTTCATAATTACTGCTGGGAGCCGTTATGGGGGGTCCCGCCTGTGACGAGGTCATGAAGAAAATACCAGGCAGGCAAGGCCGTCCGGGACCCCATCCATGACGAGGTCACGAGGAGAAAACCTGACAGGCAAGGCCGTCTAGGATAAGGGACCCTCCAGGTTGGCCTCAGTCTCTACCCCACCCTGTATCCTCCCCCCTTATTTCTGCTGTTGCTCTTGTTTGCCCTGCTGCGGATTCTTGTGTTGCCTGCCGAAAGTTCTCCTGCTCCTCTTTCACTGAATAAAGACCAACTTAAAATCCTAATTAATAAATCTCCTGGACGCTGGTACCCTATGAAGGGGCCAGGGATGAAGGAAATGCTTCAATTCAAACCGTTTTGCTGGCATTCTGGCTTGTGTGATAAATATGTGCTCTCACTGCAAAAAATGCTCTTGATTGTTCTAAACATCCTAAGCACAATACGCTAACAAAAGAAACACAGGCCCCTTCATGGGGTGAGAAAAGCTCCACAAACATGATAGCCACAAATGTGCCTCATAGAAAATACTTTAGATAGAGATTAGCTGGCGACTTCTTGCAGGTAGTTAACTTTTAGATTAAGAGCCTGTTTTGTGCCATATCTGCTGTTTTTGCAGTCCTTCGCATTTCTGTTCTGTAAAAATGTAATCCTATCTAGCTCCCATAGAGATGACGCTTATTAGAAAGAAAATAGATTAATTTTAAGAAAAACAGGGCCGGCTACTGAAGTTGCTTAAGTCACACCAGGTGCAAGCCATAAAATGTTAGCAGGCCTGAAGGCCAAATGATAAGAAAGACTCTTGTGAACGAAAAATTATGTGGGTGACATCCAGTTTCTGTTGAAGGTCAAGCTGCTGTAATGTTTTGAGATGCCCTGTGTGTAAGCAATATGCACTTCCCCCAAAGATGTTGTTAAGGGTATAAAGGAGCCGTGCAAAAATAAACTTCAGACTTAGCCCTGAGCTTTGTCTCACTCTCTCTCTCATTTGCCGACGCCGTTCATCCTGAGGGTTCCCCTGGATCCTGCTGGGGCTGGACCCCGGCAAATTACTTTTAGTTTCTTAACTACTTTTGAGAAGGTTATTTATGCATGTATGGCTATGCTGGGTCTTTGTTGCTGTGTCCAGGCTTCTCGCTGCAGTGAACAGGAGGAGGCTGTCCTCTAGTTGCAGTGTGTGGGCTTCTCACTGCAGTGGCTTCTCTTGTTGCGGCCTGCACGCTCCGGAGTGCAGGCTCAGTGGTTGCGGAGCATCAGCCTCGTGGCCCCATGGAAGGCAGGTTCCTCCTGGATGAGGAGCAAGCCCGAGTCCCTGCACTAGCAGGTGGATTCTTAACCACTAGATGGCCAGGGAAGTCCAGTTTCTTAATTACATTTGTTTACAAATATTAATGTTTATCTGATTATATGATGAGTGGGAAAAAGGAATTTAAAAAGCAGCTTAGGACAGCTGGGGAGTCACAGTTTCAGAACGCACATTCTTCCTGCTAGCAGGAGGACTCCTTAACCTCAAACATGAAAACCTCTGAAACTCTCCCCAAACTGCACGTGCCTGCATGAACACAGGTGTATTTTTCCCCAGTGGGGAGAGGGTCTATAATGCTCATCAAATTCCCTAAAAGATCTGAAGAAAGAAGTATTGAAGATGGAGGTGGTCAGCTATGAACCTGCAGACCTTTCCTTTCCTCTTCTCCAGCTGACGAGGACGGCGGCACAGATGGAAACCCGTGACCTATTTACCAACTGAACCTAGAACACAGGGTGCTTAAGGGTCTGAAGACATTCTCAGGTGTGTCCTCAAATCAAACACGGGTTGCAAATTGATGGCACAGAGGTTTTGTTTTCATTTTTCAACTGAAACAGACTTCTCAGGAAATTTCATACACAAATCTGGATTTCCAGCTTCTCTTGAAAAACTGGAAGACTATCTGACAAGCCTGGGGCTGAGACCACTACATTGCTAGGTGCCCGCCGCCTGTGGGAGTCCAGGTGCTGCCTCCTCCAGACACTGCTGCCTGCCTGAGGGTGCAGCAGGGTTAACTGCCTCTATCTGCAAGCCTGTGCTGCTCTTCTTCTCACAGTGAAGAAAGAGTACAGTGCTTCCTATACCATGGCTCTGCCCAGTGCAGGAGAATGACAGACCAGAGAGTTACAGGTTACAGAAAGATAAAAGCAGAGGCGAGTCTCTGTGAACTCTATTCCTGTGCATACAAAGCAGAAGGATATTGTGGAAGGACACTGCTTTTCTGCAAAGCTGGCTCTCCACATCATTTGTTTACACAATCCGTCTGGTACTTTCAGCATCTAAATTTAGAACCCACATCTCATCTGCAATAAAACATGCTATTCTTCATATCCAAAGATGACACTACTCATCCACCCACCCAGACTGCTTTTCTATCTGAAGGCCACTATCTAATAAAAGAAACCATGTAAGATAATCACCCATAATTCTTTAGGGGAAAGACTTTAATTCACAAATTCATGCAGCAGTCATTAATCCAAGGACTGCTAAGTATAAGGCACTGTACTTAAACCTAAGGAGTTATAAAACAGCTCTCACTGTGGTCAAAAGACCCGTTTAATACTTATCTTAGAAGCCGGGCGTACTGAATGCCTGCTGACCACTCTCTTGGTGGAGCCTGGTTACACAGCAGAATGTAGCAAATGCAGGCCCTCCTCTGGCTCCATGCCTGCCTCCTCCTCAGTGAGCCCTCCTCCTTCACCACGCCCTGACCTGGGCTATCATCCATGTGCCGTCCACTCCCCTTCCCCTGAGCGCCACACCATGAAGTCCCAAGTGTCCACCTGGACATCTCAAAGGAGATCTTTAAAACTTCCCAAACTCAATTATGACCTTCAGACCTAGTCTGAACACTCATCTTTGAGTCCTTCCCCAGAACACTCATCTTTGACCAACATGGCACTGTCTGTCCAGGTGTACAAGTCACAAACCTGGGTGTCTTCCTTAATATCTCACTCTCTCTGACCCCCCAAACCCAACGCATTACCAAGTCCCACCATAATACCTCCCAAACGTCCCGTGACTGTTTCCACTTCTTTTCCATCTCCTATGCTAGGACACTAAGCCAAGCTACTCGTTCTTCTTTCATCTGCTGCAGGAACTTCTCAGTGTCCCCCAATCCCCTCTTGCCATTTTCTAATCCTCAGTCCACATTCCAGTCAGAGTCCACTGTTTCTGAGTACACAAATCTGATGGCAGTGTCTCTTCATAACCCATCAAGGACTTGTTAAATCTGAAGACCCAGGGCCCAGCATGTCCCCAAAGGCTCTTGACAGTCTAGCCCTGCTGGCCTCTGGGCTTCTCTGAAGGCCCCACACCCTACTTAACTCTGGCCCTCCATGCTCGCCACCACTGCCCTCAGTTAACCTGTACCCAGCGTTGCAATCTCGAATATCACTGCTTCTTCAAGGAAGTGTCCTCTGAAACCCCATGCTTTCATCACTTATAATGGTTTGCAGTTATATGCTTATTTGTGTAATTATGTGATTCATGTCATTTTCCAAAATAGATTAGAAAGTCCCTGAGGGCAGGTACCTTGTCTCTTTCATTCACCACTTTTTCCCCCAGGACACACCACAGCATAGATTGAGAATGAATAAAGAAGAGGTAACAGTCAGGTGCTCAGCACTCTTAGAGCCAAACTCCAAAAACATTTATCACCTGGAGTTTTTTAAGATAGTGACATGCCCCAGGAGCCACAACATAAAGTAAAATGTGATTACTGTTACCAGAGACACAAAATACTGGAAAACCAGAGGCAAGAGAAAGTATTCTGTAAATGGACAGAAGGCTTCCTGGAAGAAGTATCATGGAAACTTGACCCAAAAGGGTGTGAAGATTATCAGTCTGTATAATCTAGATCAGGGCTCCCAATCCCCGGCCACAGACCAGTACCAGTCCGCAGCCTGTTAGGAACTGGGCCGCACAGCAGCAGGTGAGAGCCAAGCAAGCGAGTGAAGCTTCATCTTTATTTACAGCCACTCCCCATCACTCATATCCTCCTGGTCCATGGAAAAATTGTCTCCCATGAAACCGGTCCCTTGTGCCAAAAAGGACAGGGACTGCTGATCCCGATGACTTTTATCCCACAACATAATTACTCTTCTCCAAATGTGTTTCAACATGAAACATTTCCCCATCCTTAAATTTCGAATTTCAAGATAGCTCTCACTTCAGTTGTGTCTATTTTTTAAGAAATAAAATTTAAAATTTTGTCACATAAAGGCAAGTGTGCAAGTTATCGTCACACCGAGACAGTTCTCAAAGTAAATCTGTATTCCGGGAAACCTACCGTTGCTGTGAGGCCAGGAGTGCACAGTGGCGCTTCTCACCAGGGCTTCATCCACTTTGCCACCCGTGGGATTATCCACATACTGCCGACCCTGCTCCAAGGCATTAAAGCATTCCGTCCAGTAATCATTATTATCTGCTTGCACCCGGTCGTAACTCCAGCTCACACAGGGAAGGGTCTGGCGACTGTTGGAGGAAATGTAGTCTAGGAAACTCAGTGAAGCAAAAGGCTGTGTGTGTTGGTTCTGCAAGAGGAGGAGAAGGCTTATTGGTGGCTCCTGGGGTTTTCTGGCTCCTTCCATCTGAGGAAGGAAGGTGGTCTGACACATCATTAGACGCCTTTCGGCAGCCTGACCAATGTCAGAATTCTTCCCAAAAATATCCAACTCATCTTCCAGGAAGAGTCCCGAATTGTAACCAAGTTTGCGATTCATGATCGCACTAAACCCACAGGTGCAGCGGTACTGGTCCTCGTTGGAAGAATCGGGGATGTAGAGCCCGACATCCGCCCCTTTGATGTTCATGTTGCAGGCACAGATGCAACAGCTGTCAAAGTTTCTGTCTTTAAAGATGTTCATCACAGAATCAGAAAGAATCAGGGTGACATAGAGGCTGTGGGCTTCGGGGATTGGCTGCATGGTGGCGGGCTCCACAGAATTGAGAGGCCGAGTGGTAGAGGGGGTGGAGGCTGGTGAGCCCTGGTCCGTGCTGTCATACTTCACAGAGCCCTGGCCACTGGCAGTGCCCCCTCCTCTAGGAGTCCTTGGGGTCCTGGGGGTTCGTGGTGTGGGGACAGAGAAGCGAGGGGTTGCTGGGGACGGTAAAACTCCTGCTCCACTGTTGCTGGCTGGGGCAGCGCTGTTGAGCGTCACCGGCGTGTTCATCTGTGGCGTGTTCAGATAATCTGGATCTGCCAGGCTCCCAACACTAGGCACATTGCTGCAAGAGAGACGGCACCGCGTGAGAAGAGGAGGCAGGTCCCGGGTGCCGGACACGCACCTCAGCACCCCAGCCTGGCCCGGCCATTTCTTACTTATGCATGCTATCGCTCGGTTTATTTCAGTTTCTATATATTTTTTTACGGGATTCAAAGGAGTCAGTGCAGTGTGTGGAAAAGCAAGCAGCAAGGTATGAAGAATAATTCAATATAGCATTGCCCTTCCACTCAGTCCACACTTCAGCAAGCCTCCTCTTCATCTTTTGAGGAAACTTTTACTATTTTTAACACGAAAACATGACGCTGGGTTTGGACAAAGTAGTTCTGAAAAACTCTAACTACTAAATAGAACTTTAACACATGAGTTCAGATGCCAAATTAGCTAGAAGACCATAGATGAAATTCCCATCTAATTTGCAATTACAATTTTGTCCTTTTTTGAGACTGAAAGTCTGCCAGTGTACTTGTTCTCTGAGGCTATAATCTACATATGATTCTACAGTAGTTATAATCAAAGGCACATGAAAATTTAACATTTTTCTAGTTTCCAAAAAATGCAATCCTATCTAGCTAGCATTTTTATCGTAATGAGTGACCATGAGGGAATTCTATTTGAGGAACCCATTGGCCAGTCATATATTACAATTAATACAAATGTTACACATGCTGCCAAGAGGACTTAGTATTAATCAGGTCACTGCATGTAAGTATACACGCTGCATCAAAGTGTCCAGACTGCTAACAGGTTTCTGTGGGAGGCAACTGCGGTTCACTTTCTATTTTCCGCATGCGAAACAGCACCAGGATTTTGAATTCCCAGAGACAATCACACTGTGCTGTTTCCTCATAAGCAGGGACTTCTGTCTGGAACAGCCACAAAGAAGACAAAACAGTGTCCACAATGTTCTCACTGTAATAAAATGTTCTTGTTCTACATTCTCAGAGGCACCCATAAAACAGACTGGGATCATTCTTTCCAATCAGAAGGTATCAAAAGAAATAAGATTTTTAAATGCTTAAAATTCTTCTATTAATACTGTGCTTAAACTAATGTTCCTCCAATAAAGTACATATTCATTCACTTATAATTTGAAAGAAGAATGTCATAAAGTAATGGCTCTTTGAATCACTTTCTTCTGATTTTTAATTAGCTATGCCTAACCTACCAACCTGAAAATCCAAATCAGGTTCTGCAAAGAAATGTTCAATCTGAGGCACAGTGGTGTCTTTGAGTACAGATAACGAGTGACCCAGAAACCCTGATCAGCAATCACTGCTATCTCAGAGAGCAAAACGGTAACTGTGTAATAATGATCTTTACTCTAATTGGACTCCTTTCAAATTTTCCTGTTCAACAAAACTCTGAAATGATTATGCAGTTCAGATCAGAAACGGAACTACAACGATTAACTGAAAACCTAAATAATTAAATTGCTCCCGAGGCAGTAAAATGGTTTATCGTATATAGGAACCTGACTTTTCCCATTCAAGAAAAATGAATTGAGGACCAACCAACCCCATGCTAGCTGCTGGATATACAACAGTGAAAAAAAAAAGAGGAAGAAAAGCCAGTGCATGGCAAGTGTGAGAGGCATCGAGAGCATGCTGGTGAGTCTGCGGCAAAGCGGGAGGGCCTCCTGCAGCTCGGACAGTGAAGAGTGCCTGCGGTGCAGGAGGCCAGGCTGCAACCCCTGGGTCGGGGAGATTCTCTGCAGAAGGGCATGGCAACCACGTCAGTATTCTTGCTGGGAGAAGTCCATGGACAGAGGAGCCTGGCGGGCTACAGTTCGTGGGATCACAGAGAGTCGGACACGACTGAGCAACTAACACACACACACACACACACACACAGTGATAGAGACCACAGCAGGAGGACTTCCCACACAGACACACACACAGTGATGGAGACCACAGCAGGAGGACTTCATACACACACACGGTGATGGAGACCACAGCAGGAGGACTTCCCCACACACACACACACACACACACACACACACACACACACACACACACACAGAGTGATGGAGACCACAGCAGGAGGACTTCCCACACAGAGACACATACACACACACACACAGTGATGGAGACCACAGTAGGAGGACTTCATACACACACACGGTGATGGAGACCACAGCAGGAGGACTTCATACACACACACGGTGATGGAGACCACAGCAGGAGGACTTCATACACACACACGGTGATGGAGACCACAGCAGGAGGACTTCCCACACACACACACACACACAGTGATGGAGACCACAGCAGGAGGACTTCCCACACAGAGACACACACACACACACACACACACACACACAGTGATGGAGACCACAGTAGGAGGACTTCCCACACAGACAGACAGACAGACACACACACACACAGTGATGGAGACCACCACAGCAGGAGGACTTCCCACACAGACACAGACACAGACACACACACACACACAATGATGGAGACCACAGCAGGAGGACTTCCCACACAGACAGACAGACAGACAGACAGACACACACACAGAGTAATGGAGACCACAGCAGGAGGACTTCCCACACACACAGACAGACAGACAGACAGACAGACAGACAGACAGACAGACACACACACACACACAGTGATGGAGACCACAGCAGGAGGACTTCCCACAGTCCACAGCTGTGCAGTCCACGAAGTAAGCGAACCACCAGCCCCATGTGCTGAACTTAGATTCAGTCTTGGTCTCACCGAGCCACGTGCCTAGCTACAGCACAAGGGTAGTGGGTGCCACACTGGAATGTGCAGGTATACTTACTGTATCCCAGAAAGTTCTGTCAACAGTGCCAGTTTAGAATACCAAGAATATCTGGGGTGGCAGACAACAGATTTAATAGACCTAAACAATGATCTAAATTATCTGTCACAGAAACTATCATGCAGCAAAGGGCTGTGTGTTACTGTTTTGAGGAGCCTGTGTGTATAAGAGGCTAAGCTGTGGAATGGCTTCTGAAGCGGTGACACTGCTTGTGAGCAGCATGCTCACCCACATGTGCCAGTCGCTCCAGCCGTGCGAGACCAGTCTGAGATGAAGCAAGCTGGGACACAGCTGGAGAAAGGCAACCAAGAATAAGCCAGGCCCTGCCCTACAGAGTGCTTCTAGGCACACACATTTATACTGTTGGTGGAGTGTTGCTTCTACAACCATTGGTTCTCAGAGCAATTCAAAAATCTCGTGCCTGAAACTCCATTTTAAAGAGGAGAAGACCTAAGTAAAATGGTCCCTTAAGGTCATACAGAGACTAAACAAAAGAGGCAGGAATTTGAGTCCTATGACTCCATGTACTTCTCCAAGTCTAAGGTTATTTTAAAGTACTTCGCAGTCACAGTTTTTCATTCCAATACAGACTTTACACAAACTTAAGCATAAAGCCTGCTTGTAAAATTAAAGTTGATTTCATCAAGATGATTTCTACACAAGGTCACAAAAGTAGCCCACAGACTGGACCTACAGCATAAATTTGTCTTAGCTTTAAGAATGTAACTCTGAATTAACTGTCAACAATTTTTTCTTTGGTGTGGGGAGAGGGCACGTCTTGCAGGATTTTAGTTCCCTGACCAGGGATTGAACCCAGGCCATTCACAGGGAAAGTGCCAATTCCTAACTACTGCACTGCCATGGAATTCCCAACTATCAATATTTTTAAAAAGGAAATGCACATTAAAATCTCTCACATTCCTGCCTGAACAACTCCCTCTGGTTGAACAGCAAAAAAAGAAAAGTCCCTTTAAAGGGGGCAATACATACTCTCAAACAGTCTACTGTTGACCCCATTCGCCCCACTGCCCCACAGTAACACCTGAGCATCAGCAGTGCCTAGTGTTCGCTGGACCCAGACCACTCATCCACATACTGCTTACTTGGTCCTGACAGGCCTTTCACTCTTTAGTATTTACATTATGTCATTAAGAAATTATCAAAGGGAAAACTGATTCTGCATTGTTGAAGTCAAAATTATTTGGAAATAGTATGAAATACATACAAGCTATGATAAATACTTCCTTTTCCATCCCCCATATCGTAGCACTGTTCTATTGCTGCTTTCTTGACATGGGGTGAGCAATAGAAATTAGCATATGAATACTTAACCTTAAAGTGCCTTAAGTAAACACATCTGAAATCATCAAAGTACATATAGCAAAGTACTTACCACCATCACCCTAAAAATATTACCCACTCCAATCTACTGCATGGTTCTGTGACAGACTCTGATTTGACACTGAATGACCATAAACACCATGGTTCTCTACACAAATAACCTCAATTTTCCCATATATATGAAATTTAGTTTAGAAAATAATATTTTCAACACAAAAGAATATGCACAAAAACATGAATGGCCGATAAAGTTTCAAATGAAATGCTGTCATCATGTAAAGTAAATACTTAGGTTAAATGATAAAAATCCTATTAAATATGGCAGGCGACTTGACACAATCCCAGTACATACTTGTAGCCATCTCTAATGAAAGTGGCTGCAGGTGGCATGGGCAGTTGTTCAATTTTAGGAGGGATTGCCCACGAAGGCCGAAACAGACAGGCATCAGGAATCTTCAGAGGTAGCAGGCATTGGCTCGGCAACATCTTCAGTGGAGCAAACATGGAGGATCCCACAAAAGGCTGAAAAGTTGGAACTTTGTGCACGTACGAAAAGTCCTGTAACAACAAAGTGGGGTTGGTGATCAAGCTGGTAAACAACTTGAGGACATACCAAAACAGCAACAAAAATGACTGCAATTCACTATTTCTCTTATCTGATCAATGGGAAAATGTGAATGCCAACATTTTAAATTAATCAAAAGACACTAATATGCCAAGTGACATACCACATGGTCTAATTCAGAGAACCCTTAGGAATGTATGTATATATTGCATACAGACAACACTATTTTAAAGAAGCTGTAGAAAAGTGTGCTTTAAAATCACCCTGTCTTTGTATGGGTTTCCCAGGTGGTGCTAGTGGTAAAGAGTCTGTCTGCTAATGCAGGAGATGTAAGAGATATGGGTTCGATCCCTGGGTATTCTTGCTTGGAGAATCTCACGGACAGAGGAGCCTGATGGGCTGTGGTTTATGGGGTTGCACAGAGTCGGACACGACTGAGTCTGAGCATGCACGCGTGTCTTTGTACAGTTAATATCCCGGCAATTACCTTTATTTCCTCTGGCTTGGGACTTCCTAATCCATCTTCCACTTCCATCTTGAATTCAGTGAGCTGTGTTGAAACCATACTGACCATTGGGCTTTCCATCATGCCTAATGCTGTCACTGTCTCTGAGCTGATCCCATCTTTATAATTCATCACAGGAGAAAATGCGGGGTGCTGTTCCAAAGAAGGAGGGGTGGGGAACATCCTCTGCAGGTCTGCAACTGCTAAAAATAAATAAATAAATAAGAAAGTAAAATTTTTAACGGACCTGACTTCTTAAAAAAAAAAAAAAAAAAAAATACCAGTTCATAATCAGGCCCCCTAGTTGGCATCAGAAATAATGTTGACTGAATAAGCATATCCGTTACATAACAGAGTACTAACAATGGAAGTTCCTAAGAAGAAAATTAGGAAAATTTTCAGTGGAAAATTAGCCTTTGCTGAATCTTTACAACTGTCCTCTTGACGCTTTATAATTTGGCTTCACATTAATTATGTGAACAAAGTCTACATAAACATACTTTTTCCCCCCTTCTAACAACTGACATCCTGAAAAATCTAAGGAAATGAAACTTTATAGTCAGGATTAATAATCATATCTAGAACAAAAGAATTTATTGAAAATCAACTGGGGAAAAATTATCTTTTAAGTAATATTTAGAACAGTGCTTCTCAACCTTTTTTTAAAAACTCATTGTTATATACCTGAGGTTAACCATCATCACTTCCAGTGTCTCTTTAAGGCACTGATTCTTGAAGCACGAGTGTATGGGCTGAAATGCAAGTTGTGGTTGTGAAATCTGGCCACTAGGGGGTGCCCTGTACAGCAAATGTATTTGCATATTTGGAGACACAAGTTTAAACCAGTAATCTGGAAACATCTAACTCCCCAGTTCTCAACCACACTGCTCTTTCTAGCAACTTCAACATTTAAACTAACTACTGTCTACAGTGGTATAATTTACTGTAGCTACTGAACAGATGTTAACACGACTTACAGAACTGAATCAGAACTTAAAAGAACAGCTGCCCTGTGCTCTGTCCCAGCTAGCACCTGCGGCAGAGCTGTACAGAGGAGCAGCGGTGGGCCGGCCCCCACGCAGGGGCTCCCACCACAGCACTGCTGTGTGCTGCTCACTTCCTCCCCCGGGGCCTAGCTTCTTCATCTAGAAGGAAAGGCTTGGCTAAGAGTGTGATTCTCATTAGGCTTGCTTTCTTCCCTTTGTTTATGGAGGGAGGGGAAGACTCCACCCTCTGGAGCAGAAAAGGGTGAGAACCTCTGGATTAGATGATTTTTACCATGTTTCCTAGTTATTTATATAATCCTGAATAATTTACCCTCTCCTGGCCTTGGGGACCAACAAGGGGCAAAAAAAGGCCAATAGGCAGGGTTTCAGATCTCAACTTTTACTTCCATTAGAGAAGCTCTACTTCTATTTAACTTCTATAATAGGATTCTGTATAAGATTTCATTTGACAAAACAGTACCTGCTGCTGCTACAGAAAAAAAGTTAAAAAGAGAGAAAAGAAGAAGAAAACCTATTGTAAAACTCCCAAGATGATCTTCAAGTTACTTTCTTGCTGTAATAGTATTTGACCCTAACACCATATAACAATCCACAGTATTAGGGATACAAGCCAAGCCAGAAACTATCATAGAACCACTGGAGAGATTATAGAGTTGATAAGTCCTGCTACTGAAAAACAGGTCTTCAGATGCAGCAGCAACCAAATCAATACATCTTTAAAATAAGACTAAAAACTTTAATACAGAAAAATAGGTTATTCTTGAAATTCATCACCTTTAACCTTTGGTCCCTATTCCTTTTCCCAAGCCAAAGAGAAGCTACTGTTCAATGTAAATTATAAAATTAATTTGTAAGTAGAGTGTTTTAAAACATGTGTCTGCTTCATAAAATCTTCAAACTCCTGTTACATTACAGAACTTAATTAACAAAGCAGATATCTGGAAAATAACAAAACTATATAAATTCACTTTGAGTTAAAATGGCAATGAACTTAAACACAGCCCTTTCTTAAGTATTCAAGCTATGGTACAAAATGTTAGCCCAAAATTATTTTATTAAATTTGTTTTCAAATTTTCTCTGAGATGTGTAAAAAAGGCATTTGCCATTTAGGGCTCCTCAATTTCTTCGATGCTACCGAATACAGTTATATATCTCAGTTTGCAAAGCCTCAGCCACCTTCATCATTTTTGTCAAAGGTAAGAGAGAACACAGACAAAAAGTATGGATAAAATGATATTCCACTTGCCAGAGATTTATGTTAAAAAGCAGTCTTCACCATTCTCATTATGAGCTATTCAGGAAGACTTGTAACCTCTCTATAGTTTTAATTTCCTCATCTACAAAATGGGAATAATATCTCCCTCATATTTTTTGTGCACGTTAAATGAGATAAGGTATGCACAGAAGTGAACAGTTTGCCAGGTCCATCTAAATACTCAGAAAGTAGTGAGAGTCAGCAATAATTAGTCCTCCCTCCTAATTTTGGTTTGATTAGAAAAAGATGGAAAATGCTATTCAGTCACAGGAAATTCCTGAAATGACCCTAAAAAGTTTTGAGATGAAAAATAGGGAACTGGACTCAAAGTAGGTAAGGTAGAAAGAAAACAGCAACCTAGAGAAACATTCTGGTCCTCTAAAGTAGAAAAATATTGCCTGTAGTAGAACTGCCTGTTCAATTTTCTTCCCATAAAATGACTAAA
This sequence comes from Odocoileus virginianus, assembly GCF_023699985.2. NCBI lineage: Eukaryota > Metazoa > Chordata > Mammalia > Artiodactyla > Cervidae > Odocoileus > Odocoileus virginianus. The sequence goes on along the minus strand of NC_069685.1, from coordinate 54,947,832 downwards.
GTGAGTGTGAGAACAGCAACCAGGACGGACTGGAGTTTAAGAGTCTTACCCACAAAGCTCCAGTTACTCATCCCTGCCTGTCCTCAAGACCTGCTGCACTTCAGCAGGAACTCACCATTCAGGACACCCTCATTTCCTATCCTGTATATCAAGTATTTATGCAGCAGACCGAAGCCTTCCAACAGAAGCACCATCACCAAGGGTAAGTTCTCAGTACTCGTCCCTTACAAACAGTAAGCGCTCTTGTAGAATAAAAAGTCAATGCAAAGCCCAACTCTTTCATTTTGCCAACTGAAAGTCTCAAACTTCAAACTGACATGCTTTCCAAGATAAGTCATGTGACTGGTTTATAATAAAACCTAAGAGAAATGTTTCATTTCAATTAATGTAACAATACTTACTTAACACAGACTTGATGCTAAATTAAATCTCGCTGTTACTGTATGGTGCTTTCTCCATTATTATATATGCAAATGAGTAATTATGGACCTATGCTATGCAATACAGGATCCACTAGCCACATGGCTATGGAGCATTCAAAAGGGGGCCCCATCCATCCTGAGAGATGCTGATGTGCAAAAGGTACCTGGATTCCAAAGAGTTAATACAAAAATGGAATGTAAAAAAATCTCAGTATTTTTATGCTGATGACATATAAAAATGATGTATTGGATACACTGAGTTAAATAAAATAAACTATTAAAATTAATTCCACAGGGTTCATTTTACTTTTTAATGCAACTAATAGAAAATTTAAAATTACCTTATGTGGCTCTCATTTGTGGCTTCCCTTGTACTTGTGTTGGATGGTGCTGCTATTGTAGACATTAAATGCTATGTTTTTCCACTTCGATGTACAATAAGCTACTGCAGAAATTAAGAGCTTCTTGCCATGCTATTTTTATTGTCGCATCTTTGGAGGAAAATACTATGTATATATGTCCCCCCACCCACCCACATACACGCACACATACTTTGACATGTTAATAAGATCCTCTGACTCTTGTTTATCTGTATTTTCCTGATGCCAATATTTTTGCAATATTTCAAATTTATTAATTCTTATAACCTGTACTTTATCATAAAATTCTGAGTAGCTTCTTACTGAAGCAATTCCCTTTGGAACAGAAGTGAGAGAAAAAAGAGAAAGTACACCATATTCTTTACTGGCAATGACACTAACTAGTAGGATGGTTTGTGAGTGAATAATCTGGGACAAGTTATCAGACATTTTAACATCTAACATGATTACATATCAAAGTGTCAAAAAAAAGCACAGCAACTGGTTAAATGCAAGGCAAGAATTCATTCATCTGCCTTATTCCAGATGAATCTACTTTAATAATGTTTCTTTTAATCTGTGAGTTTCATGTTTGTAAAATTCTGCAGTGCAGAGTAATAAAAAAAGAAAAATGTTTAATTAAAAAAACTACAGCAACTGGCTGGCTATCATTATTCATTTTCATACATGTCATGCTTGAGAAAGCTTTGCATATTTTAAAAAGCTATGGATCCACTAAAGCTGTCAAAATCCAATCTCTGTATACTTCACACTTCTACATTTGAGTAAATCAGCAGTACATTTATAGGTTCATAAAACTTTTTGACTCATCCCTATGACATGGTGGTTTTTCCCCTCAATTTGTTCTCATTACCAGCTGAAGTTAATGAGAAGGTATTAAAGAATGATTTGCAATGGAACTGTGTTTCAGTTCCAGAGTACCCATATAAGCAACCTTGACTTTCTTCTCTCTTGCAGAATCATGTTTCTTAGGAAAAAAAGGAAGTTTCTCGTCCACATACATAATAAAACTAGCTGATCTCTTTAACGAAACACAAAATCTTCATTATCAATCATAAAAAGGACCATAGAAAACAAATATTCATTACCCTTGTATGAATTAAATTTATGAAAATTGAAACATTCCACACAAGCTCTTATAGCAAAATATTGCTCTGAAAACCACTGTGCAGCATTTGTCCTACTAGGAAAGGACTATTAGAAAAACAAACCTAAAACATTTTTTCATATTTTAAACCATGAAAGTTAATTTGAAAACAAAAGGAAAAAGACTTCAAATTTAAATGGGTCTCTAAGCTACCTGCCACCCTAGGAACACCAATTTATACAAGTTTTAATTTACTTTCAGTATTCTGTTAAAATGAAAAAAAAAAAGAAAAAAAAAAGGAGGGGACTCAGATGAGGCACCACTGAGGATGAGAACATTATGTATATATTATAAGCAGTAAGCTGAAGCTACATTTCCTTTTCTTACTTGGTGGATAAGGAACAGCAGCTCTTCCATCCTTCCCAAGAGGTCGGTCTTCTGTCCCAACTGTAGGCATTTTTGATGAGCGCAGTGCAGGTGATACAGCCTAAGAAGAGATTATTAATTATTAAAACCGAGCAGCACATTTATATATGAGTAGGGCGATAGTCAGCTATTGCTTAGAGTGCATGACTATTGATATTTTAAAAGAATAGAAACACACTTCCTTACAAAGTTTTCACCAGGTGAACGTCTAGAAATACTAGCAGACAGTGACACAGAAGAGATGATTACAAGCTTATCAAGTATGAGAAAAGCACTGACTGGGTCTTCTCGTCACAGGTCAGGTGAAGGCAGACTGCCAGCCGAGCAGAGCTCCCAGACCTTGGGCCAATCCCCTCACCAAGGTCATGAGAGAAGCAGTTTCAGGACACAATAATCACACAAGGGGGTGCCTCCAAGTAGCAACTGGTTATCAGTCTGATTTTCCTTCTGCTCGGAAGCAGGCAGCCTAAGATGACCTCAAGCCCTCCCAAGCCATTACTCTTACCCCACACAAAAGATATTTCCTATTCTTATTTCTTGGGCTTCCAAGGTGGCTCAAGTGGTAAAGAATCCACCTGCCAATGTGGGAGATGCAAGAGATGTGGGTTCAACCCCTGGGCTGGGAAGATCCCCTGGAGAAGGAAATGGCAACCCATTGCAGCATTCTTGCCTGGGAAATTCCATTACCAGAGGAGCCTGGTGGGCTACATACAGTCTGTGGGGTCACAAAGAGTCAGACACAACTTAGCGACTGAGCACACACATTCCTACTTCTACAACTACTGTTCACCTTCATGGGGAAAAAAAAAACCTTACCTCATAAAATTATTTAAATGTATATTCAATACATCTGAAGAAGGTTTTTCTTTGATTTGCTAAGTTCAGCTCAGTTCAGTTGCTCAGTCGTGTTCAACTCTTCCTGACCCCATAAACCGCAGGATGACAGGTCTCCCTGTCCATCACCAATACCTGGAGTTTACTCAAACTCATGTCCATTAAGTCGCTGATGCCATCCAACCATCTTATCCTCTGTCGTTCCCTTCTCCTCCTGCCCTCAATCTTTCCCAGCATCAGGGTCTTTTCAAATGAGTCAGTTCTTCACATCACGTGGCCAAACTATTGGAATTTCAGCTTCAATATCAGTCCTTCCAATGAACACTCAGGATTGATTTCCTTTAGGATGGACTGGTTGGATCTTTCTGCAGTCCAAGGGACTTTCAGAAGTCTTCTCCAATACCACAGTTCAAATGCATCAGTTCTTCAGCATTCAGCTTTCTTTACAGTCCAACTCTGACATCCATACATGACTACTGGAAAAACCATAGCCTTGGCTAGATGGACCTTTGTTGGCAAAATAATGTCTCTGCTTTTTAATATGCTATCTAATTTTCGGTCATAACTTTTGGTTATAACTTTTGCTCATAACGTTCCTTCCAAGGAGTAAGCATCTTTTAATTTCATGGCTGTAGTCACCATCTACAGTGATTTTGGAGCCCAAAAAATAAAGTCTGCCACTGTTTCCACTGTTTCCCCATCTATGTGCCATGAAGTGATGGGACCAGATGCCATGGGTCTTAGTTTTCTGAATGTTGATCTTTAAGCCAACTTTTCAACTCTCCTCTTTCACTTTCATCAAGAGGCTCTCTAGTTCTTCTTCACTTTCTGCTGTAAGGGTGGTGTCATCTGCATATCTGAGGTTATAGATATTTCTCCTGGAAATCTTGCTCCATGTCCAGTTCTAACTGTTGCTTCCTGACCTGCATACAGATTTCTCAAGAGGCAGGTGAGGTGGTCAGGTATTCCCATCTCTTGAAGAATTTTCCACAGTTTGTTGTGATCCACATAGTGAAAGGCTTTGGCATAGTCAATAAAGCAGAAATAGATGTTTTTCTGGAACTCTTTTGCTTTTTCAATGATCCAGTGGATGCTGGCAGTTTGATCTCTGGTTCCTCTGCCTTTTCTAAAACCAGCGTGAACATCTGGAAGTTCACGGTTCATCAACTGCTGAAGCCTGGCTTGGAGAATTTTAAGCATTACTTTACTATCATGTGAGATGAGTGCCATTGTGCAGTAGTTTGAGCATTCTTTGGCATTGCCTTTCTTTGGAACTGGAATGAAAACTGACCTTTTCCAGTCCTGCGGCCACTGCTGAGTTTTCCAAATTTGCTGCCATATTGAGTGCAGCACTTTCACAGCATCATCCTTTAAGATTTGAAATAGCTCAACTGGAATTCCATCACCTCCACTAGCTTTGTTCGTAGTGATGTTTCCTAAGGCCACTTGACTTTACATTCCAGGATGTCTGGCTCTAGTTGAGTGATCACACCATCGTGACTATCTGGGTCGTGAAGATCTTTTTTGTACAGTTCTTCCACGTATTCTTGCCACCTCTCCTTAATATCTTCTGCTCCTGTTAGGTCCATACCATTTCTGTGCTTTATTGAGCCCATCTTTGCATGAAATGTTCCCCTGGTATCTCTAATTTTCTTGAAGAGACCTCTAGTCTTTCCCATTCTATTATTTTCCTCTATTTCTTTGCACTGATCACTGAGGAAGGCTTTCTTATCTCTCCTTGCTATTCTTTGCAACTCCGCATTCAAATGGGTATATCTTTCCTTTTCTCCTTTGCTTTTTGCTTCTCTTCTTTTCACAGCTATTTGTAAGACCTCCTCAGACAACCACTTTGGTTTTTTGCATTTCTTTTTCTTGGGGATGATCTTGATCCCTGTCTCCTGTACAATGTCACGAACCTCTGTCCATAGTTCATCAGGCACTCTGTCTCAGATCTAGTCCCTTAAATCTATTTCTCACTTCCACTGTATAATCAGAAGGGATTTGATTTAGGTCATACCTGAATGGTCTAGTGGTTTTCCCCACTTTCTTCAATTTAAGTATGAATTTAGCAATAAGGAGTTCATGATTTGAGCCACAGTCACCTCCCAAATTAAGTCCCTTAATAGGCAACATTATCTTTAAGAATGCAAATGAACTGAATGCAAGATAAAGCAAAAAAAAAAAAAAAATCTCACAAATAGAGGCCTTTTATTTATGTTCACTTACTCAGTGGAGAATCCCCATGGACAGAGGAGCCTGGAAGGCTACAGTCCACAGGGTCTCAAAGAGCTGGCATGACTGAGCCACGAGGCACACATTCGTGTCATAGAGCTGAAACGTGAAACTAAACTCTGTGAGGTGAAAACCCGGACAACAGTCTCCAGATTCCAGTTACTAATAAGATGAATTAGCAAAATGATTCTAAGGTAACCTGTTCCTTTGTTTAAATGCCAGGCCAGAAGTCAGAGTAGAAACAACCGTTCCAGAGAAATGAGAATTAGATTAAAAACTGTCCAATTCCCCTTTGCATATTAACATTACTAAAATATATTTTAAAAAAACCAGAGTAAACATCTCTTCATTTAGTCAGTAATTCATAATTTATACAGAGAGTAAGGATGATGGTTCAGAGCAGAGACAAAAATCACTAGGGATGTTGGCTATTAACAGAAACTGGGCGGCTCTACAATGCTTGTTTTTTTCTTTTCTTACATCTCTCTTTCCATTTCTTTTTAATTCCTTTACTTCTCACACTTTCTTCTCACTACCACCAAACCAAAGAATCTGAAACTAACCCTCACTAAAACCAATCCTAGATAATACATGGCTTTACAGACACAATCAGGTACAAAATGGATCTCCAATGCCTGGGTCAAAGAATAAGGACATGTCATTTCTTCTGACAGTGTTTTTCACATTGCCACGTCCTTTTCTTAATGCAGCCACTGCCTGAATTTAGGTCCTTGTTTTTCAATCCAACAAGTTACCAAACAGTACTCTTGTTTTCCATGTATCAGACTGATGTAAAACAGCACCCACTTCTACCAGGTCAGCTGCCCACTCGGCAGCCTTCAGAAGAGCACATTACCAGCGAAGTCTGAGTTCCAAAGCCTGAAGTGTGGCCAAGCGCCTCCCCAGCCCCAGCAATCTTTACCCCCCCCCGCCCCACCCAACTCAGGAAACAGATCAATGTGCTCACTATCTCACAAGGCCCCAGCTAGTTCATTCTCTTTGCGGTCAAGCACCTCCCCAGCCCCAGCAATCTTTACCCCCCCCCCCCCCGCCCCCATTCAGGAAACAGATCAATGTGCTCACTATCTCACAAGGCCCCAGCTAGTTCATTCTCTTTGCTGAACCAAGACTCCTTCCAGGCTCAAACACACATCCCTCCCCTGCTTCTCACTAACAAAATCTTTCCACATTTCAAGTCAATTTCATTCTTTGAGATCATGATTATCCCATCTTCTAAGTATTTGGGTTTCCCAGGTGGCACTAATGGTAAAGACCCAGCCTGCCAATGCAGGATCAAGATGAGGGTTCAATCCCTGGTCACAAAGATCCTCTGGAGGAGGGGGTGGCAACCCACTCCAGTATTCTTGCATGGAGAATCCCATGGACAGAGGAGCCTCACGGGTTACAGTCCATGGAGGCAGAAAGAAGTACTTAGAATACTACTGGTGTATAGTGTCTGTTAACCAGATATATTTTATTTTAAAGTGAGAATGGGCTTTAGAAACCTGATTCCTATTTAACCTTCAAGCCTTTACTAAAATATTGCTTGCCTATTGCTTTGTACTTGAACAGGTAGCATCTTTAGATTCAGATAAATTATTGCACTCACACGGCTAAGTATATTTTAAACTTTATTTATATGCTATTTCTCCTAAAGTCTGTGAGCACCTCAAGCATAAGACTGGTAATTTAATTTTATCTATAAACCTAGAGAACCAGCCACAAAGGAACTGATCATTAAATAATTAACAAATATCATGTCAACTGGATGGATGGGAAAGTAAATATATAAATCAAAGAAAAGTGAACTAATACTTTGACTTCACTGAAGAGCAAGCCTATCTTACTCATCTCTAGGTGCCCCCAGAGATAACAGGGGCACTTCTGTTTACACAAAGGTACAGGCTTAGTTAGGATGATGACAACACACATTTCCTGACTCAGCTCAGCTATTCTCCAGAGAATTATAAATGCTAATCTGTCACTTTAATCATATGATGTGCTGTGCTATGCTCAGTCGCTCAGTCATGTCTGACTCTTTGCAACCCCATGGATTGTAGCCCACCAGGCTCCTCTGTCCAATGGGCATTTTGCAGGCAAGAATACTGGAGTGGGTTGCCATGCCCTCCTCCAGAGGATCTTCCCAACCCAGGGATCGAACCCAGGTCTCTTGCACTGCAGACGGATTCTTTTACCATCTGAGCTCCCAGGAAAGCCCAAGAATACTAGAGTGGGTATCCTATCCCTTCTCCAGGGGATCTTCCTGAGCCAGGAATCAAACCAGGGTCTCCTGCATCACAGATAAGATTCTTTACCAGCTGAGCTGCCAGGGAATCCCAATCACATGACACCTTGTATTATTTAATGTCTGCGTGTATAAATTCTATTTCCTGACTATGATGCCATAATCCTAGAAAGTATAAATCATATTTGTAATTATCTCTCAAAATGCTGACTATCCTGTGACATAAAGTTCAGTATGGTAAAGTTCAAAAAATTCAGTATGCCCCACTACATGTAGGGCATTATTTTTAAAATCTAAGCTAAAGGGACTACATAATATATTCCTGTTAGTCTCATATTGAGGAGTTAAAAAAATGAAAGATTTTAATGTTTACAACAGGAATAACACTAATGGAAAAAAGCCATCAACAAACAAAACCCAAGGGTTATCAGAGACTATGCTAATAAGTTTCAGAATCCTTTCAAGGTACACAAACATTTTTGAAGAACATTTAGAACCTGAAATATGAGCTCCCAATTCAGTAGACCAAACTATAAAGAAATACTGAAACACTAAGTCCATCCACTGAAGTGCATTTTTGTTTTGTGTAGCTACTGCAGACTCACCCCAAGTTCGTCGTCATCAGAATTATCAAAGATGTTGTCTAAGTCATGAAGGGAAGGTGCCAAGTCTGTCACCTGTGTGAGGCTACTGGAGCCTGCCCTGCCAGCAGCGTTGTCCTGCCGGACATCTGTGGGAAGGAGGCAAAAGGCACTGAATAAGCAGCTTCCTCAAAGGAGAAGGGGTGAGGAGAGGACAGTGAGCAAGCCCTGCCTGCCAAATGCTTCCTTACGCTGTCAGTTAAATCGAGATACAATTAGTGCCAAGTACGCTTATCAGTTTTGAAAGGAACTGAAAAACAAACTATGAAAATTATATTACAGATGAGGTCAAATTATTGCTAATACAATCAGCACATAATGTTAAATAGAGAAGCATCTCCCTAGCATTTACTTTAGCAACAGTCCAAGTGAGGCAAATAATCAGTGTACACACCTGTTTTAGTAGAACTGAAAAGGGACATGGCATTTTTCCCTTCAGGCACCGGCGTGGAATGACCTGGTGTAGTGACATCCTTGGTACCAAATCCATCCTCTGACTGTGTAATAAATTCAGCCAAACAAAACACATGAACAGCAACCCAAAGTGTGGAATATGAGGGAGAACACAAAGAATTAGAGGGCAGAATGGAACTTGTTATGAGCACAAGTATGATAAACCATGGTCTATGCAACCAAAGGAAATAAAAGATATGTCCTCATCCCTGATTTTAAACTGAAACCAAAAACTCCCACACTTGCCCCTCAATCTGAGTCAATCGGGATTTTATGCCTCAACAGTACTGGTGGGGTTTGATCACAGACCTGTCACGGTTTTAAAAGCTGCCTTTAACATATTTTGGAGGCTGAATTATGCTTCAAGCTTTCTGGATCTAGACAGGCATAAGAAGTATTCTCTTGAACTATATTGGTCTCCTTTCATTCTCTTATTTCCTCTGTTCTTAAGAATATTTCTTTAAATGGCCCAGTATTTTAGAATGGTTTAAAATATAAGGCTAAAGACAGCAGACACCCCCAGTACTCATTTTTAAGATAATGAAACCAGTAAAATTATACTGACACAGACTTGGAGTAGTGATGATATTAATTCGGAGAAATACAGAGGTAAAGCGCGTAACACAGTAAACAGTGAGCGCCTGATAAATGGTAGATACTGTTACCAATATTTTCCCTTACATTTTGGGTATTTTGGAATAATAATTAAAAAGAAATAAGCAGGGAGCATAGGCCAACAAGAATTAGCATATGAGAGGAAACATGCACGGTACAAGCTATAGCCTGGGAGCTATGAGGCTTCATTTATGTTCGGCCGACTTCTGAACAAAGGTGAGCCATGACATAAAGAGGAACAACACGCTGTTCGATACACTAGTACCAAGAGCATGAATATGGGGACAGAGCAATCAGGCAAGACTATCTCAAACATTCTGCCTCAGAGTCTTCCCACACGTGTTGTACTGACATAGACTGAAACCCACTCCTGGCTGGCCTCTCTCTCTGTTAAGTGGTACCTTATTCTTTTTCAGGGAATCTTTCTCTGTCCCTTGTTTGCATTTCTTGTTTGCAGTAAAGATGTATTTTATGTCGCCGTCCTCGAAAGTATATGGGTCGTTGACTTCTCCCAAACTGTCTCCAGGTTGTTGTGACAGAGGCAATGGGTCAAGAAAGTGGAGGGGCTGCATCTGCGGCTGCTTGTCTTGCCAGACTTTAAACCGTTTGTTAGGTTGTGCTAAGAGTCTGGAAGGGGAAATGAATGATGATTTAAGCAAGAAATAGTAAAAAGACCAGACTTTTTTTTTTTTTTAAAGCAACATTTGTGATTTAAAAGCATTTAGAAGCTTAAACTTTAACAACAAAGAAAACTAAAAAATTCACCTTCAAGTGACTTTCAGAGACTATATTCACAATTAAATAAATCTTAGTAGCCTTTGTTAATGCCATATACTTTTGTTTCTGATTCCACTGATTTCACTTAACAGCAGAGATGGGCTCTGGGAACAGAATGTCTGGGCACAAATTCCATCCATGTCATTTACTAACTGCATGACCCTAGGTTCTTTCTCAGCTATGAAATTAAAGGTAGCAATACGGCTGTGGTGAAGATGACATGAGAAAAACTGTATAAACTGTTTAGAGTAACAGGTTGCTAAATAACCCTCTGAAGTATTACTACTAGATGCATGATACACACCTGAACGCATGTAAAGCCTTCCTTAAAAGTGTCAACATACAAAGAAGGCACTGACTGCAATATGGAAAGTCCCATAAAGCTATATTCTTTGATTAACAAACAGCAGACCAAAAATGAATTAATTCTAGTAAGCTAATCTTACAACAAAACCTTTATAGGCCAGCATTTAAATAATGACACATATGATAAATATGTTGGATAAAGCATTTGACTTTTAAACCTTTTCCAAATGCAGAGTCTAGAATGGTGAAGAAGGACCTCTTCTATTTTGGATCTGAAGGCCCTGATTCCTGGGAACCTATGGCCTTGGCCTTCTGGTGGGTGGTCGGGGGGTGGGGTGGAGGGTCGCCTTACCTTTGCAATGCAGTGCTCTCTGAGGTTACCTCCGTTTTGGCATCGCATCTCTCACCCTGGAGCTCTGGAGGCCGGAACTCAGCATCATCAATGGATGGGAGATGGTAACTGTGCCACCACTTATCTGATGACTCTGGGTTCGAGGGCCTAATCCCACAATATAAGGCGGTCTCACTGACCTCTGCCGTGAGAGGCAGTCTTTGGCCGACGAGGACAGTCCGGTCATCCAGAGCAGACAACTGTTGGAGTTCGAGCCCATTTCCATAGAGGGCTGGATTCACAGGGACAGAGGGTGGGTCCAAACTCTCTGCTTCCTGACCTCGTGGCTGAGGGCTGAGTGTTGGCGGCAGAGGGGAAATAGGGGAATGAGGTGAATCCATAGGATTCAGATTCATTTGCTTGCTTGTATTTCTGGAAGGCACGGCCATTTGCTTATCATACTTCCTACTGCTAGCCACCTCTAAGGAGGAGTCTATCCCTGCCAAGCCTAGCTTCTGTCCCGGTGGATCTTGCTCCATGCATAACTCTTCAGCCACAGACGGCCTGTGATGAAATGGTATCAAGGGTCTCTTTTGCAGCTTGTCTCCCTTGTCCTGTCTTTCTGTTGTTTTGTGCTTAGAAGAAGCAGGAGGCGGTAAAGATGAAGATGATGATGGTCCTGCATTGAACCCTGGTTGTGATATTGTGGGAGGTCGACTGGGGCCTACTGTACAACGTTTTAAAAGTTTATGCCTGAAATGAGAATGAAAATGAGGTAAGTAAATACACAGGTGAATATAACTATACCATTCTAATACAACAGAAGAGATGCCTCTGACAAGGTTACACCTTTTCAAGAGCGTGTTATATGCACTAATACATCCAAATGGACTCTAGGTGTTAAATATATTGATAATGACTAAAAACTGCAACACATGCTGATAAGAAATGATGAACCAATTACATGCAAGTCAAGTAGATAAGAGTTCAGTTCAGTCCAGTCCAGTCGCTCAGCCGTGTCTGACTCTTTCCAACCCCATGAATCGCAGCACACCAGGCCTCCCTGTCCATCACAAACTCCTGGAGTTTACTCAAACTCATGCCCATCGAGTAACCTTAAGAAATATTCGTTAAACATGCTGCTAACCTCTACAAAAATACTAATTTGAAAATCCTCAAATCTTTCAAATTTGGTGAGGGCCTCAGACAATCTATTCGTATGGCATTTTAAAACCAAGACCATTTGTCAAGAAAGGCAGCAAAAAAAAGCTTCCAATCTCTATTTTACAACACCCGACTAACTCCAACAAAGAATGGTTTATAAAAGCTTAGAGTGCTGTAAATCAGGAACAAGATAACTATGCAATTCTCCCACAAAGTGTGAAACTAAGGGTCAGTTTAAGAATATTTAATAGGATAAATAACTAAGAGACTTATACACTACTATTATCCAACAAAGAAGGGATAAAACACAACTTTGGATCTTAAAGAAATGTGCTAAAATGAGACAGAAGTAAAATGGTTGTGAGTGAATATGAAAACAACACACATATATACAAATGCATCTGTCCTATCTAAGTAGGAATAGCAAGTCTGCTCACAACCTAACACACTTCTTGGCAGGGATGGGTGTGAGAAATTGCTCAGTAAGGGCCTACTAGATAATGCTAAGGTTTAATCTGCACAAAAAAGTTAATACAGCAGGTCAGCCAGTTCCTCCCAATATATAAATCATTCCCAGGAAAAACATAAGCTCTCCTGCCAGTGTATCAGTAACTCTCTGAGGCCACTAGGGTGGCATTAAATTACTGTTGCATTGCACTAAACGATGCCCTAGTGGGCAGTAAAATGGATTTGTGTGGCATAATGGGATGGTTTAGTGGGACAGCAGGATGGCCACCCTGCCCCATAAGACCATTAAATAGCGTGAGGAGTGGACCATTCCATAATGGGTTTGGTAATCCTGCAGTAGATAATCTGAAAACACTCTTGCCAAAGTCTTAGCTACTCTTAAAAAAAAAATCCTGACTTTGAAGAAGTCAGCAGCTTAAAGCTACTGTCAAAAAGGCAAAAACTGGACTTTAAATCTCCAGGGCACAGTACCACACTGAGAGATGAATGTCTTACCTGAAAATATCTCAATTATATCATCTAAGGGTGCTTATTTTAAGACCGAAGCTCTCAAAGTCTTTTACATAAAACTTTTTGATGTGGATTTTCTCCAAGAGCATTTAACCACACTGATCTTTTGAGATAGATATTTTATAGTAGCCCTTTCAAAGTAAGGACTTTGTGCAAGGTGGATAATCTTATAAAGCCATTTTCTTCTATTGCATTTAGCAACTTAGCTACATTATGGAACCTTCAGAATAAGGGATACACCAGTACGGAACAGACCACCACTGCACATCTGTGAATGGGTACGGGACTTCCCTGAAGCCAGCAGCAGGCCCAACAGGCCCAGCAGGCCCACCAGGCAACCATGTGGCACTAGTGAGAAGGAATCAGAAGCTGGGCCAGAGTGTAGGAACACATGGTGACTAATGAATAAGGAAAGCAGAGTGGCTGTACAGACATTTCAAAGGAAGTCAGTGTGAAATGCAATGGTGAAACTGATCTAGAAAACTAAGGAAGATAAATGATAGTTTCTAGGCCGAGGAGGAGAAAACTGACAGAAATGACTGCAACAGGGTACCTGGTTTGATGTCAATATTAAGGGTATATCTTAAAAGCACTTTGCAAAATACAAGACTTGAGTACATGTGAGAAGTCAGGTGTAGAGATAAATATTTAGAAGTCAATGGAATGGAATGCATATTTACAAATAAGATCTGAAGGGTATAAGCTGGTGAGGAGACAGAACAGTAACTCCAGAGGACAAAAGAAAAAGAGTTATTTACTTATACTTTAGGTAAAAATAATTCAAGGTACTGAATAAAAATGTGATAGAAACCAGTAAAAGGATTATTTTAAAAAGTGAAAAAATCTAGATTAAGGAAAAAAGCAGGAAAAAATAAGAGGAACATACAAGTGAAGTTAAACACACTAAAATTTTTATCCTATGTACTTTCTAAAGGTGGACCATAACCTGGCTGTAAGCTGTTCAGAAGTCAATATTATTAGGAAAATACCTTTTTTCCTCATAATCACATGATTAACAATGGCCTAGAGATGAAAGCAGACCAGTCATTCAGCTGGTGTACCACTCCTATCCCGGGACTAGAGAGATTCTCTCCAGCTCAGAGTAAGGACTCTTAATGAGCAAAGAATATCACTGAAAACATCCTCCTTGAAAAATCAATCAAGGGTTTCATTAGGCACTTAAGATAGCATCTCTCAACAGAAAGCTGACTACCAAGGCAGAGCTTGATAAAAGAGAATCAACTTATAGGAAAGGGGGGGGGGGGACAAGAAGAAGCTGTTAAAACTGTTGCCTATGTGTATAAACAAACATGTGCACACGCATGTGTGTGCTTGCAGAGATTTCTGGGCATCGTGACCTCCTCCCTACCCTGAAACCAATTCATATATGCCACATTAAGAACTCCGTGGTCTCAACTAGAGAAATGGATAGCCAACTTTCAAGTATACTTATCTCAACTGACCTTTGTATAAGCATTGAGCAGTATCAAACGGAAGCAAAGCCACTCTAAGTTGCTAAGTGAATATTCAGAAAATAATTTGGGTTTCCACTCAAGTATCTAAATGAATGAGCAACAATTTTGGCTTTCTTCATATATTATTACCACATATCTACTTCAGTCATCAAAAAACACCAGCACCAACAAGAAAAATTTTCTATGGAAATTCTATTTCCATAGAATTCTAATCCAAATTCGATTCCAAATTCTATCCAAATTCTAATCCAAATTCTATTAATTCAAGCCAACTTGCTTGATATTTATCTCAACTTTATAATTAAGAATAACTAAATAAACTCATTTAAATGGCAAGAGATTGTCTTGTTAAACTGATGCCTTTAGTTCTAAAGAAGTTATCCTGAAGAAATCTGCGGGAGCAATTTGTTAACAGGGTCAGTTGTCTAAAAAGGTTCAGTCTGAGTCCCAATAATAAAACTGTATCCTCTACATAGACACAAAACAACAGCAAGCTTTTTTCTAGCACTGGAAGTAGAAGATTTATAAAGAAGACAAAGCAAAATGATGTGGAAGAAGTGGTCTCTCAGACCACGAGACAACCAACAAAATGTACTATGATTCTGTCCAACTCTATCCAATTACTGCTCTGCCTCAGCCCCTACCTACCTAGAGCAAGAACAGCTGACTCTTTGGGTTGGATCCACAAAATCCCAAGTAGCAGGATTGTTAGCAGGCTCTTCTTCAAGAGTTGGAGTGGACATTTGGCTCCTCCTAAAAAAGGTTAAAATATGTGGTTTGTATAAACATGAGATAATATTCATACCTCTGGGAAGGAAAAGGATGTTAGAAAGACATGAATACATCTTACACAGTAACAGTATCCTGCTGATAAGACAGTTTAGAGCAACCCAAGGTGTAGGGTTGGGGGACAGAGGGGAAGTCAACTACTATGTCCGTGCACCAGAAGGAAAATCAGATTCAAAATATTTTTATTTAAGATCAATATACATTTTAACATGGGTGGTACAGATAGCAATGAAAACACCACTATCTAACACTATTTGCAGCTAGTTTTTAAAAAGTCACCTAAATTCTGGAGAGAGAACCTAAATTTTTAAAAATTATCTTTTCATAGCATCTATGAATCATATACTTTCAGACAGATTATTTTTTTGGTTCTGTTCTGCTTTATTTCTTTGTTAGACAGACTGTTTAAATCACTCTTAAAACATCTACATTTACTAGCATTTAAGGACAGCACTCCATGTATATAATGTGAACCAAAAGACAAGAATCAAAGATGTCTCCTACGTAATAACTGGCAGCTAAAGACATCTATTGCTGCATAAATAGGAACACTGGGCAGCCCCCCTGCACTGTGGGTCCTACTACAGCTGATGCTGCATCTCACTGATGGCTCTGCCCGGACTTTGCTTGCTCTCCACCCTCCCCTGCCTTTCTGGGCGTCTCACTTCCCCGTGCAGTGCTGCTGAAAGAAGGGCTCTGATCTGTTAAGAATTGGTGGAAAGGTTAGTGGTGATAAAAATCAAAGATGGTAAATGAAAGAAAAAGAAAATGTTAACATGGAAATTGTTGAGGCACTGCAGACAGAAATGAAAATACCTGTACCAATAATTCTAAAGGAAAGGACTGTTTTTAAGCAAACAGAGATAGCTTTTAAATTCTAGAACATGACATGATTTCCCACTGCAATTATTTTAGATTTTTTCCTACTAAATCTTTAGTAGCCTATTCTATATGTGTTAGTTGCTCAGTCATGTCTGACTCTGCAACCCCATGGACTGCAGCCTGCCAGACTCCTCTGTCCATGGAATCCTCCAGGCAAGAATACTGGAGTGGGTTGCCATTCCCTTCTCCGGGGGATCTTCCCAACTCAAGGAACGAGCCTCAGTCTACTACATGGCAGGCAGATTCTTTACCATTCTTTCAGAATGGTCTGAGCTACCATTCTAGAGCCACTAACTGGGAGATAAATATATAGTATGAATTTGTTAAAAGCTAGGTCCGAGGTCTGAAGGATAGCTCTTAAATGTGTATAAGTAAAGTTTTTAAAAGTAGTCACTTAAGAAACACTGACTTAACATCTAAATGATTCCTTTGGAATTACTGACAAAAATGTCCATACTTGTTCTGCTCCAGAGAATCAAGACTCATTGTTCACTTGTATCAGTCAAAAAGGTGGACATCTCAGTCATATCAAAAACATGTGAAAATATGCTGAATGTGTTTACATAATTCTTGATAAGTGAAAAAGTGTTTACTGACTACAATTTGACATTATCATCCCTGCAATTAAAATGATAGCTCGTCTTAGAATCGATTCCTACTCTTTTCCAAAAATATGTTAAGGAAGGAGGGAAGGAGGTTAGAGGGGATAGACTGGAGGGAGGTGGACAAGAAAGGGGAGTTGGGTAGAGGAAGAAAAGAATTTCCCCAAATCAAGAAACAGAAGCATAACAGCTACTAAATACTTCTCTAACTCTCATCTGTTTAGTTGAGAAATACACTGTCAATTAAAACAAGGGGCCAATGTATCATAGAAAACATGGCAATGAAGGTCATTTTCCTTTGTAAATAGCAAACATTCATTAGTAGGTACACAGGGAAAAACCATACCCACAACTATTCTCCTGATATTCAGGGTGAATTTCCGAGTCAGCTGTGCTAAAAAATGTCAGATGAACACCATGACAATCTTGAGATGATAAAGAACTTCACAATTTTCCTGGCCATCAAATTATTCTAACATCTTTGCTTTGAATTTTACTCTATCATGTTCAGAAAGATGAGCTAACAATTCAACGACCCCCTTCAGGGTTTGGTCACACAACAGTGCCATATGATTGATCCTCTTCATGTGGCAAAAAAAGGCATATCAGGTAAACCACCACCCAGACAGAATGGAAAACACATACTTGGACTGGGTTCTGTTGAGGATGCATTCCTTCCAGACTCGATGGACCATATGATTGTGGAGTTTTGGAGGAATCTTCCCCGATCTCTTTGGACTGTGCATAGTTAGCATGCCCCCGTCTTGGGAACCTAGGTGACTGACAGCACTCTGCGTACCTCCACTCTCACCTAGGAAAGAAAAGACAATTTGGAAGATCAGAATTTTCTGAAAAGGCCTCCTAGTGCACAGACTGTTCAGGGGATCTTCCCAACCCAGGGATCAAACTTGGGTCTCTGGCATTGCAGCCAAATTCTTTACCATCTGAGCCACCAGGGCAGCCCCTTATTTATTTAACATAGACACTGGACTGTTGAACTGATTATGGCAGCTTTGCTACTACCCCTGACAATAACGCTACCCATAGCTATGAGTAAATCTGTGTCAGTATAGCTTTCAGTCACATCAATACCCACACTCACATACCCACAATGGCATATCCATCAGGAGGCATTCCTACTCAGAGGTTTTGGAGATAACTTACACAGGAGGATTCAACACGACAACGTTAAAGATATAAACATGCATGGATTGTCTGAGTTTTTAAATCTCAATGCAGTAAATGAGTTTCAAGACAGAAGAAGACAGTAGAGGGAGCTTTATGCTCATGTAGCTGAATGGCTGTGTAGCAACAGCACACGGCGCCCTGGGCAGGAGAAAGAAATCCTTAACAAGGTCAAATTTCAAATCTGTGTGTGTGGAGCTGTTCATCCTTATGCCAGACACCACCTATGAAAGCCAATACCAAAGAAATGAAAGAGACTGACTCAACATTTTATATCAGAGGATTAGAAATTCACTGGTTTCTAATATTTCCATTTAGATTTTCCAACTGTACTTGGTATGCAATACATTTTCGGTGGCATGCATGCTATGTCACTCCGTCACGTCCCACTCTTTGTGACCCGATGGACTGTAGCCCACCAGACTCCTCTGTCCACGGGGTTCTCCAGGCAAGAATACTGGAGTGGGTTGCCACTTCCTCCTTCAGGGCCATTTTCTATTATGCCTACTCTAACTGTTGATAAGATTAGTTATTGGTTCTAAGTATTTTACTACTTTCATCTCATACAAGACAAATAATGAAGTCAGTTTTCAGTATTAAATTCTGATTCGATTACTTTTATGTATTTGATTTCATAAACATATTGAGGGTTTTATTCCTGATAGAATTATGATGCAAAATATCTCAACTGAAATAATTTTAAAGTGCTCTGAAATCCTTCACTTTCCTGTGAAAAAGAAAGAAGCAACCTAATATCACAAACTAATATTTCTTGGTATCAATGCAAAACAACCATTGTATGGAATTGACTGGTTAATCTCAGCTCCACTTTTTTTTTTAATAAAGCAAACCCCAATGCTTACATTCTTAGGAACTGAAGCTTTCTTGTTCCCCAGCAAAGTATTGTTATAATACAAATGAGATAAATTAACAGAGACAAGAAATTTGATCTTTCACTGCTATCTTTTAATCTTAAAAGTTCTCTGACTTGGCTCACAGGACAAAATATTTCATTTTGACCTTACAATGGATTTTCAAATGCCTATTATAAAACTAGGCAAAGTAAAGCAACAAACAGAAGTAGATAGCATAGCTCTTTGACCCCAAACACTCAACAGTATAGCCAAACAGACTATTAGTCCATGGTATCATAAGGGAATTATTTATGACCAAAACAGGAGAGGTTGTGGGGAAAGCCAGCCACAGAATCTTTTCTGATTAAAGGTGGTTTAATGTTTTTCAATAGCTTTTAATGATTTAACTAAAATGTGGGTGGTATCTTATATGGAATTAAATGAGACTTGTATTAGATGTTGTTAAATGCATATTGAATGCTGCTTCTCAAATTATCTCCATAAACAGAAGAGGCAAGCTGATCTATCTATTCACACAAGCCAGAACTCTGGCCCTCCCAGGTCCCATGCTAATCTAAGAGATGTTTGGCCATTTTAAGGGGCAAAGTAACCCCCTCTGTCCTATGCCCAGGAAAGCATGGCCGTGCTCAACATCATTCAAGTGCAGCCTCAAGGAGGCTAAGCAGGATTCTCGCAAATGGAGCATTAGGAGTCCTAAGCTGTAATTTGATGTTATCATGTATAAAGCTGGACAAATTAATTTTATGACAAATACATCAGTCACTCTCATTTAGTGTTTCTGTTTTAGGAAATAAGGAGACATCAAGAGATTTACTTACCCAGGGCGTAGTACAATGATATACACGGAATTAGAGGGGAAGAAATCTAAAAGATCTATAGTTGTAAAAGTACACAACTGAAATCCACCAGAATAAAGCATTTTTTTCTGAATTATGAATTTAAGAGCTCTGAACTGATCAAAGGTCAAGGCATCATGCACACAGCAGGCCTTCAATTTTAAGCTGAACACAAATTTTACTAAATACCAGGCAAAACAGTAACAAATGTAAACAAAAATTGCTGACTTCGGTAGTTTGTTAAAAATCCAAACTTGCATATGAAATATGATTAACATTTTTCAAAATACTGACAATTCTAGACTTATCATCTTCTCTATGATATTATTATAATTATAAAAAGACTATACAAGGGTTTTTCTGCTTTTTCAGTTTGAAAGTCGTTTTAATAAAAACCAACCGATGGCAAATCCTTTCACAAGGGATCATCCAAATTCTCTGCTCTACTGTATTCAGAGCTGGATGTAGTACATTTTTTCACCATCTTAGCAACTACAAGGCTCTTAAAAACAAAGGCTAGGAATTTCCTGGCAGTCCAATGGTTAGGACTCTGTGCTTCCACTGCAAGGGGCTCAGGTTCAGTCCCTGGTGGCAGAACTAAGATTCTGCAAGCTGTGTAGGCCAGCCAAAACAATCCCCCAAAAAACAAAACCCCAAAGGTTACATGTTACAGCATTGTTACATGTTATAAGTTACAGGTTACATCATTTTTATGTCCCCCACACAATAGCTGAGTTATTCCTTCCAGATAACTTAATGTGTGTGCTATGTTGCTTCAGCTGCGTCTGACTCTTTGTGACCCCGTGGACTTAGCCTGCCAGGCTCCCCTGTCTATGGCATTCTCCAGGCAAGAACACTGGAGTGGGTTGCCATGCCCTCCTTCAGGGGATCTTCCCAACCCAGGGATCAAACCCACATCTCTTACATCCCCCTGCACTGGCAGGCGGATTCTTTACCACTAGCGCCACCGGGGAAGCTGATAAAAATACTGTGTGTTGAAACTGGAGTTCTGAGCACTTCTGTGAATTCCTGCACTACTGTTTGTATGTGGTTTTACTGTTTATCAAGCATGTCAGGTACACGATCTAACATGCGTAACAGTCCTGGAAACTATAGAATTTAACAGAGAAGGAAACTGGTGTCAAAACAAGTGTGAGAATTAAATAAGGTCCCTCACCTAGTAAAAACTAGGGTTTAAAAGGTTTAAAAGGTGTGTTCAATCACAAAGTCTATACTTTTCCCCAATGTTATTTAACCATGTACATTTATTGAATGTCACTACATGCCAAGCACTATGGCAGCAATTTTTAAATACTGCCTTATTTCATTCTTATGAAAATTATCACGTGATGAGCATGTATCATGCTTGATAGCCCGTTTTCAAAGTTTAGAGGACAGGACTTCATTACTGATGTTCCTGCCAATATGGCCCACATTAAATACCTATAAATAATCTTACTTCAGCTCAAGTGTGATGACTATCCTTCTCTTAGTGATCATATTTTTAATTAAAATGAAGTCAACTATTAACAACAAAAAAGTTAATACAGAATATATACTACTTGACAAAGGAAACATCTTCCCAATTTAAATAATTTCTGAATTTTCTCAAGGAAGAATGTTGAAATGGGCAAATTTTTCAAGTTAATTAATATCTGTCATTTGTGTAGACAGATTATTCAAAGGACAAAGCATTCATTCAGAGCTCTTGGATGTCAGACTAACTTTGTAACAAGGAAAGAGAATTCACCCAAGACTTGTCCCTGTTGGCAATAGCCAACTGGGCAAGCACGTCAACTATTCTGATTTAGCATTTTTCACCACATCTTGCCTCCGGAGGCATGTGTGTGCACACATGCACATCAGTGTAAAAGGGTGGATGCATGTGTAGAACTGAAGAGAAATAACGAAGGTGTTTAACTGGAGTAAAGACTAACACAGACACAATTAAAATTCTGAAGCACATAAACTGTTTGTTTACAATTTTTCTTCTCTATTTTGTAAAATCCCACATTAGCCCATTTCCATCTCTTCCACCAGGAATTTCTCCGTGTGTTCTCTCATCTGTTCCGCGGCAGGGGCGCTACATGACTTTCTGGGATCTCTTCCCCCCAGGATGTTCCTGGATCGTACTCACCCACGACAGCCTGTTCTGGAGAAGTGGGCGGGGTGAGAGGCATCCCGCAGTTACTCGGGTCCTTCACACTCCCAAGCCCCTGCTGCCCAACTGTAATATGGCCCCCGGTACTGGCCACACTCTGAGGAACTGGGATGTCATTCTGAGAGATCAGCACAAAAGCTGAAGGATAAACCATCCGAACACCACCTGTGAGGATAGCAAGTGAGAGAACAGGCCTGAGAAAAAGGTCACGCCAGAACTGCCAAACTTATTATTCCAGTGGTCAGAGTCAAAGCTCAGTGGTGAAAATGAGATGCTCATTAGGTACTGCCAAAAGTGATAAGTTCCATCCTTTCATAAGTTAATAGCTATTTAAACATGTGTTCCAACACTATCATAATAGCATTTGGAATACAGGGACCACTGGTGCTTCAGGCAAGATAACTACTCAGCAAATACCACTGTATCAAGAGAATTCAAAAAGATGGGAAAATTATGGAGATTATTTTTGATGAATCTGAATGATTATCTTTTTAAATTAAGCAAGATGAAGAATATAGAATTAAGTTCTTCAGGCAAAACATTTTATCTTACCAACAATTACTTCTACTGCCACAGGGAAATCATCATCATATCCCAACTCTTCCTCTTCTTTCATTTCTTCTTTCTTTTTCAGCACCATTGGGTAGAAATACTGCCATTCCTCTATCAACTTACGGGTGGCTGGGTCTGACATTTTGTATGCTTGGCCTGTTAGCGTGCCGTTTAAGCCGTAAGGACTTACCAGTACTAAAGCAGACAGGAGAAACATATGTTACACATCAGAATGATAATTCCTACTTAAGTGTAATGCTACATACACGGTAGTTTTAGGGTGAGGCATATTATCATTTGATGTATACTGCTCTTTATTTCCTAACCCCTTTTTAAGTGTAATTAAGATTTCTCATTTTAGAACTTTTTACATGCCTCTCAACTCAAATCAGTTTTTGAAGGAAATCAAATGGGAGGAGATATAATTAACACCACCAGACAAGTACATCAACACACAATATATAAGCTATCTACACATTATCTATCTGTACATTAAAACATACAAACATCAATTTGGTAATAGCTCATACACTGTGAATCCTGAATCTTCCATGAAAGAAGACCATTCAATATATATATCCTGAAACCAGTCTGGGACCTGAACACTCACCCTGTGAGTTCCTGAGACTTCCTAAATATTTGAGGTAATTTAAAAATAATATATAAATAAAATGTCTATTGGCAGAAAAGTCTTAATGTACCAAATCTGAAACATAATGTTAAGTATAATTTCAGTTACAACCATTTTAGAAGTCTGCTGATTAAACAACTCTAAAATAAAATTTATTTTACGTAAAGGACTCAAAAAGTCCTTCTCTCTTACTCTTTCACTGTTTGACCTTGATGTCATTTTCACTGAGCTAGACACAAAAATGCAATTAACATAACACTGTATAACTCAGTTCTTATTCTCACAGTGAGTATTTCAACATTTCAAATAACACTTTTCTAGGGATAAAAGTCACTTTTTAATCCTGATTTATAAAAACAAATCTCAGCATAAGCATTAACTGGGGGGTCCTTTTTGGGAGACAGTTTTTTCTTAACTGCTGGATGATATATCACATCAATCAAGAGAGAGATGGTTAAAAACATCACATATTTCATGTTGCCTTCTGCTATTCTGTATGCATACAAATGGAGAAATACTGATCTAAGCAACACAGCTAACCAAAGGTAATTTTCCTATTTTAACATTTCTAAGAAATCCCCACATCAATATGATTAATTATGTTCACTATTAATTGTCTATATGCCAACACCTGCCCTAAGAATGTACCTTCTCTACACCAATCATGGGAAATAAGCAGGATAATGCCCCACAAAGTCTTCCATGATTCGAGATATTAGTAACAAACCAGTAATATTTAAACTAAGTAGTCTACAGGGACCAAGTATGGCCAATATTATCTTTCCCAGCTTAGAAGGTTAGACATCTTTTCTCATGACTAGTAATTCCTTTTGTTATTTTAAGTAAATGCTTTTATTTTGCTCCATGAAATCTAAAGTCAGATGATCCTCAGCACTTTCAGAGTCAAGGAAACACAGTGTTTAAATAATCCTGACAATCCACAAAATGAGCATACTGTACAACTCAAGTGTACAGTTTGAGAATTGGGCTGTTTTGAATAATATAGCAGTTCATACATAAAACATCCAAAAAACTACAGAATAATAAAGTACACAGTTTTAAATGTGTTGCTAGATGGAGGAAAACGCAGGCAATAATCAGGACACAATTACATGAGGTTCAATGTTCTTTTTTACCTTTAAAAAAAAAAAAAGTTTAACAATCTTTAGGGCAAGAAAAAGCTGCTTTCATCAAATTAACTTACAATCATTTGTATAAGACCAAAAACCAACATAAATAATATGGAGGCTAAACACTCATTTGACTATTACACTGATAGGTTATTATACCAATAAAATACTTTAGTCAATTTTATTAAAAATATTTTTTAAAATTACATTTTGTGATATACTAAGGCTATTTTAACCAGGCATCTCTAGAACTGATAAGATTAAACTCAAAAAAAAAAAAAGAAGAAAAGAGAAAAAAAGATGTTTCTATATGGTTCAATTTAATATTATAACATTTAAAAAGAGTTATTCATAGAAAATTATGAATTCCAAAGACAAAACCAAAGCTTTAGAATATATAGTTAGAAAAAAAGAAACATGGTGTTATTTTGGTGATATCTAGGTAATTAGTTGAGCATTCAAG
Source organism: Odocoileus virginianus (assembly GCF_023699985.2). Lineage (NCBI taxonomy): Eukaryota > Metazoa > Chordata > Mammalia > Artiodactyla > Cervidae > Odocoileus > Odocoileus virginianus. The sequence goes on along the minus strand of NC_069685.1, from coordinate 54,923,360 downwards.
AAAACATGAATGTAAATTAACCAAATATCTACAATCAATGCAGTCTAAAATCAAAAGAAAATAAGGTATTAATAAAGAAACTATAGACTATACAACTTCAGGAATTTGATTTTGGTTAAAATTTCAGAGTACAAAGCTTAACAGTAGCTCTGTTAGTCATTACAGTTCTAAAACCATAGGACAAAGAAAACAAGGAAAACCTTTAACTTATAAGATTTTGATCTTCAGGAAATCCTCCACACTTTATTCTTCAACACACTTAAGACCAAGTTGTAGCTGAGGGGAGCTTTCAGTAAAAAAATGAGCAAGCTATTATCACTTACCTGTGGTCTTCCCTTTCTTCAGAAACTAACCCTTCCTGCTTAGCTCAACATGTCCATTTCAGATACTACCTCATTCCATGAAACTTCCCTGGGCAGGGTGGCTATCCACTGGGTAGGGAAAGGTGAAGAGGAGGGACATCATTGTTTACTCACCTTGAAATGGTGCAGGTGAAGACTGAGCCATGTGGATATGCTCCTCATTGATCAAATAAATTGGCTGGTGTTGGGCAATCTCCACACTTGTGCATACATTACTTTCCCCGTGAAGAAAGAATGTGAATGCACAGGACAAATGCTCACTAGAAAAAGACAAAATGAGAAACTCAGCTCTACATTTCTGTGGGAAATAAATAGGTGCTAGAGACAGGAACACAGACGGGACACAGCTTTACTTTATCGAGCATCCACCACAGACTGCCCTGGATGATATTAACAAGCACAAACTTTCAGTCAGCTGTGGACAAATAACGACAATGGTAATTAAAGATGCCATATAAACAGAAAGTTAGGTTTCACTGCAGAACTGAAAACTACTGTGCAGAATGCTTTCTGCTTCCTTTGCATAGAGTCTTCAACTATAAGCTCCTAAGGACAGAAAAAGAATAACATTTTTCTACCTTCTTGTGTATTACTATCTGAACTGGCTTTTAAATGACTAGGAACAATGACAAAATAGTTTTGCTTGTGTTTGGTATGACATAACAATAAGATCAAATTTAGAATCTTATTACAATAAGGTTATTAAACTTACTGATTTAAAAATAGCAATCAAGAACACTGCTATATGTAAATTTCCCATATACAACTGCTAAGATAATACGTTTCTAAATGGACTGGTAAATGATTATATTTAATTTTCATAATTTACCTCTGATCACAAAATTTTATTAAAGCATTCCACTTTGCCGTTTTCCACACAATTTCCTAAAAATTGAAAAAATGATGTGTCTTGGAGAAAAATAATTTCAAAATTACTATAGTGGCACATTCTTTCAAAGTTGTTAACTTTGGCCCTAAGCCACCCATAACATCGCCATTTCTCAGGACAGCTTATAGGAACATTTGCCTGATGAACCAAAATCACTATACTCTAGGCAACCAGCATTTGAAAACTCATCTTCCAAGATTTCTTTCTTTCCAAAAGTTCTCTAAAATATTATTAAGTATACTTTGAGTACCACTCAAAAAATTAAAATTTATTTAAGTATAAAATTATAATGATTTTGGAAAAGTGAAATAAAATGACAACATTTTCACTCTATTCCTACAGGGAAGCATATATTAATAGTCTTCCTTGACAAGTACATGGCAATGATCTGAGAAAATTTTGTGCTTTACTGGAATGTGGTCCTCCATAGGACCTACCTAGACTTGGTATTTGGAGAAGGCAATGGCACCCCACTCCAGTACTCTTGCCTGGAAAATATCATGGACAGAGGAGCCTGGTAGGCTGCAGTCCATGAGGTCGCAAAGAGTCGGACACGACTGAGAGACTTCACTTTCACTTTTCACTTTCATGCGCTGGAGAAGGAAATGGCAACCCACTCCAGTGTTCTTGCCTGGTGGGCTGCCATCTATGGTGTCACACAGAGTCGGACACGACTGAAGTGACTTAGCAGCAGCAGACTTGATATTTGGGTATTTAGCACGCCAGAGTAATCGTAAGATAAAAATTTAAACATCTCCTTAGCACCTTATGTCTAAGTTTCAAGTTCACAAAGAGGAAACAATACATGTAACTTAAATGTATACAAGTATACAGTACTGTCAACAATGTGCTGTCCTTCACTTATGGAAATGACACTGAACACATAGCATCGCCAAGCACAACATTATTCCAGGCATGTGAGACACCAACATACACATCAACTGACTGTGGACTGGTTGTTTTCGTTTATAAAATCCAGCATAGAAGGAGGAGCTGACATATCCCTCTCATGCCTATTAACCCACGAAATCATCCAAATATTTATAAGGCCACTGGTGAGAGTTACAGATTCTGAGTACGGCCCAGAGCACGCTTGCTCTTCCACCGGATCCCAGCTGTGCATGAACACAAACACAACCTACGTCTGTCTATCAACCAGGAAGTGAGAAAGGTGCAAGAGTCTGCAGAGTGACAATGAATACACCTGTCCTCAAGGAGTGTATAAACGGAGACCGACATAAACGCTTATCAGCAAAATGAAGTCAAGTAAGAAACAGAAAATCAAAATGCCATGGGAAGGCCAAAGTGTACTGGGTTTTTCAGTTTGGAAGTCCAAATGCTTCAAAGCAGATGAAATCAGATGAACGTGTGATTTCAGCATAGAGAGAAAAGAAAAAGTAAGAGAGGGAATATGAGGCAAGGAACAGATGTATTTAAGAACAGGATATAGCTTAGAAATTCTAAAAGGAGGAGAGACAGGACATGATGGGAAAGGAGTCTGAAAAAAGAAGTCCGAGGTCACCCTTGAGACAACCAGAAGTCTTGCCATGCAAAAAATAAAGGGGAGCCAATTTAAGGTTTGGTTTTTAAAAGTCGACTCAAGCTAAAGAATCAAGATAAAAACCTCAAAATAGAATTCAATCTGAATTTGCTATGTTCCAAGACACAGAAAAGCACAAATGAAAACAGTAGGAAGTGAATCAATGACCTATTTTCTATATTGATAACTTTTAAAAACAAAACATGTTTTTTTTTTAAAGAGACAAAACTACACAAGAAAAACAACAAGTTTTGGGGAAACAGAACAGAAGCCACCAGTAACTACATAGTGTTTGGTAAGTTACTTCACTGTTCTGATCACAGCTTCTTCATATGTCAAGTCAGATGCTGGCACAAACCGCTGCTCCTTCGCCTGGAGAAATTCTCATTCAGAATGCCTAGAATGAGCCCCAAGAATCTGCATTTCTATCCAATTCTCAGTGCTGCTGCTGCTACTCCTAGCTCAAGGTTCATGCTTCGAGAATCACTGAACTTTATGGCACATAAATCCTTTTCAGCTATAAAATTCTTTTTTTTCCCCTAAGATTAAAGAAACAAGAGGACAAGGAGGACAATACTGATGACCTAAGGAGACTTCTGCCACTTCTAAGAGTACACAGATAAAACTTACAGCATTGCTTGTAATAGTTAACAACTAAAAACAGACAAAACGCCCATTTGTAAAGGACTGGTTAACTAAACTATGATACATTCCTACAAAATAATACTGTGTAACCACTTAAAAGAAAACACTGACACATAAAAACCAACCACATAATCTCAAAAGATGAAAGAAAAAACAAGGTACAAAATTGTTGTGAATCATATACACCCATCTGTATAAAAATGCGCGAGTGGGGACAAAAATATATGCACACACAATCTGCTTACCCTGGCATAAAATTTCTCTGGAAGGATTCACTTTAAAAACCTAATAATTTTGGCTGCCTTTGGGGAATGCAGTGGTATGACTAGGGGATAAAGAAAGGATTCTCAATACTCTTTTCTACTTTTTGACTGTGGGGCCAGGGGTCACACAGAAGGTAATGGAGGCAGGATTGAAGGAAGCCCCCGCCTCCCATCCTGTGCAGTGCCTGCTGGCCCAACTAGAGGAACCCACAATCTTTCATCTCACCACATTTGGCTCTTAGTTGAAGCCTGCTGAGATCATCTTTGATTCTGACTCTGTTATCTAACATGCTGGATATTTAATCAGCAAGCATCAATATCTTTATCCATGTCAGTGCTAAAAATGGTGAATGAGACTATACTGAGGAAAGAATCCTGAGTCATTTTACCAGGTAATTTTCCAGTTACAAATTCTCCCAAGTGCTGCCACTCATGTACAGTTTCTTGTCTACAAAGGACAACCTGAAAGATTACTATGTCAAATGTCTTTATAAAATGCAGACACATAACAACTACTATATTACCCTGATCTAGAAACCTGCCTAAAAGCCAAATTCAGGTTGTCTGACATAAAAGTTAACTCTCCTCATTTTACAGATGAGAAGATAAGGATAACAAGCATGGCCTGCAAATGCCGTTCTTAGCAGCACAGCTGGAATCAGACTTGAAATTTAGGGGTCCTTCCTCTCCTTTTCACCGCACCTGTCTGCTGTCGCACTCACCTCACTCTTCCCCAGAACGCTGGAGGACTATAACTTTCCTGTTCTCTGTGAAGGGCTCCCACACTCTCTGCCTAGATTTCCACAGCTTTGCCTGCTCTTCACTTGAGCAGGTGACTCCTTCAGCACTCCTTATCTTTCTCCCTCTACTGACTAAGGTCAAATAATCAACATGTAAATAAAATGATTAGTATAATAGTAATACTACTACTGATATCACTAAATAACCTATCTATAAATAACTCTGGTGTTAAGAAGACAACTGTAAGGTGAATTTGGAAATACAGGTATAATTTGTTCACTATCAAAAAGATAAAGATCATCTGAATGGCCGAAAAATACTAAATCAATCTACGTAAATACTTACACCAGACATGCAAAATTAAACCACATACATGGACCTCACCAGATGGTCAACACTGAAATCAGATTGATTATATTCTCTGCAGCCAAAGACGGAGAAGCTCTATACAGTCAGCAAAAACAAGACCAGGAGCTGACTGTGGCTCAGATCATGAACTCCTTATTGCCAAATTCAGACTTAAATTGACGAAAGTGGGGAAAACCACTAGACCATTCAGGTATGACCTAAATCAAATCCCTTCTGATTATACAGTGGAAGTGAGAAACAGATTTAAGGGACTAGATCTGATAGACAGAGTGCCTGATGAACTATGGACAGAGGCTTGTGACATTGTACAGGAGACAGGGGTCAAGACCATCCCCAAGAAAGACAAATGCAAAAAAGCAAAATGGCTGTTTGAGGAAGCCTTACAAATAGCTGTGAAAAGAAGAGAAATGAAAAGCAAAGGAGAAAAGGAAAGATATTCCCATGTGAATGCAGAGTTCCAAAGAATAGCAAGGAGAGATAAGAAAGCCTTCCTCAGTGATCAGTGCAAAGAAATAGAGGAAAACAATAGAATGGGAAAGACTAGAGGTCTCTTCAAGAAAATTAGAGATACCAGGGGAACATTTCATGCAAAGATGGGCTCAATAAAGCACAGAAATGGTATGGACCTAACAGAAGCAGAAGATATTAAGGAGAGGTGGCAAGAATACGTGGAAGAACTGTACAAAAAAGATCTTCATGACCCAGATAGTCACGATGGTGTGATCACTCAACTAGAACCAAACATCCTGGAACGTAAAGTCAAGTGGGCCTTAGGATGCATCACTATGAACAAAGCTAGTGGAAGTGATGGAATTTCAGTCGAGCTATTTCAAATCCTAAAAGATGATGCTGTGAAAGTGCTGCACACAATATGGCAGCAAATTTGGAAAACTCAGCAGTGGCCACAGGACTGGAAAAGGTCAGTTTTCATTCCAATCCCAAAGAAAGGCAATGCCAAAGAATGCTCAAACTACTGCACAACTGCACTCATCTCACATGCTAGCAAAGTAATGCTTAAAATTCTCCAAGCCAGGCTTCAGCAATACATGAACTGTGAACTTCCAGACGTTCAAGCTGGATTTAGAAAAGGCAGAGGAACCAGATCAAATTGCCAACATCCACTGGATCATCAAAAAAGCAAAAGATTTCCAGAAAAACATCTATTTCTGCTTTATTGACTATGTGAAAGCCTTTCACTATGTGGATCACAATAAACTGTGGAAAATTCTTCAAGAGATGGGAATACCTGACCACCTCACCTGCCTCTTGAGAAATCTGTATGCAGGTCAGGAAGCAACAGTTAGAACTGGACATGGAACAACAGACTGGTTCCAAATAGGAAAAGGAGTACGTCAAGGCTGTACATTGTCACCCTGCTTATTTAACTTATATGCAGAGTACATCATGAGAAACACTGGACTGGAGGAAGCACAAGCTGGAATCAAGATTGCTGGAAGAAATATCAATAACCTCAGATATGCAGATGACACCACCCTTATGGCAGAAAGTGAAGATCTAAAGAGCCTTTTGATGAAAGTGAAAGAGGAGACTTAAAAAGTTGGCTTAAAGCTCAACATTCAGAAAACTAAGATCATGGCATCTGGTCCCATCACTTCATGGCAAACAGATGGGGAAACAGTGGCTGACTTTATTTTTTGCATCTGCAAAATCACTGCAGATGGTGACTGCAGCCATACAATTACAAGACGCTTACTCCTTGGAAGGAAGGTTACGACCAACCTAGACAGCATATTAAAAAGCAGAGACATTACTTTGTCAACAAAGGTCTATCTAGTCAAGGTTATGGTTTTTCCAGTAGTCATGTATGGATGTGAGAGTTGGACTATAAAGAAAGCTGAGAGCCGAAGAATTGGTGCTTTTGAACTGTGGTGTTGGAGAAGACTCTTGATAGTCCCCTGGACTGCAAGGAGATCCAACCAGTTCATCCTAAAGAAGATCAGTCCTGGGTGTTCATTGGAAGGACTGATGCTGAAGCTGAAACTCCAATACTTTGGCCACCTGATGTGAAGAGCTGACTCATTTGAAAAGACCCTGATGCTGGGAAAGAGGGCAGGAGGAGAAGGGGACGACAGAGGATGAGATGGCTGGATGGCATTACTGACTCAATGGACAGGAGTTTGGGTAAACGCCAAGAGTTGGTGATGGACAGGAAGGCCCGGCGTGCTGTGGTTCATGGGGTTATAAAGAGTCGGACATGACTGAACGACTGAACTGAACAAAAAAAAGTAGAAAATGATATTGCAGGTGAATACAAGTAAAAATAAAGCTGGTATAGAAAGAGCAATAAACAGAACATTTTTAAAACAGGTTCATCATTATAGAATAATGAACAGAGAAATTCACTATGAAATTTAAACAATCTTGAGTGTGCATGTACACAGCCATATGGTATACAATATAACTTAGAAATATATAAAGAAAAAATGGCAGCATTACAAGTAGAAACTAACAAATCTTTAATTGATAAGTATTTCAACATACCTTTTTCAGTATTTAATAAGCAAATTACTTAGAATACCAAAAACAATACAAAAATATATAAACAAGTATGTATGTTGGCTTTTAAGAAATAAATAATCTGTTCTTTTCCAGGGACACAGAGAAGATGTACAAAAAAGGACTGAGAACTAAAACACAAGACAAATCCAAAATTTCAAAGAATTGATATCACACAGACTATACATTCTTTAATCATGGTGCAATTTAGTTAGAAATCAACAGTTTTTGCTTTTTTCTTTTTAAGGTTAAAATAAAATCCCTCTGTTTGGAAACTTGAATATGCACTCCCTAAATAAATCATGGGTTACAGAGGAAATCACAATGGAAATCACAAAATGTTTAAAACTGAATGACAACAAAAGTAATACATGTCAAAATCAGAGAGATACAGTGCTTAGAGAGTAATTTATATCCTTATATGCCTAAAAGAGGGTCTTAAAATAAATGAGATAAGCCTTCAAATCAAGAAGTTGAAGGGGGCAACAACAAAAAACAAGTCAACTCAATGAAACTAGAAGGCTGAAAATAATGAGAAAAACACAAAAACTTGAGTGGGGGGAGAAGACAGGTAACAGAAATGATTAACAAAATCAAACTTGTTCTGTGAGCACATTAAAAGAAGACAAACTACTAAGCCAACTGATTTGAGGAAAGGAAGTAGACAGATGCCTATGCAGCAAGGAGGGAGGGGTACCATCACACAATCCTGAAAACCAAAGGGAGGAAGGACCCCCGAGGCCCTGACCACTTGGCGCAAGACTAAACACTTACTGCAAAGGCTCTGCTGCTTCCTACACCTCTGCTGTTGTTCATGCTTTTCTTTGTCTAGAATAAACTTCTCCCATCCCTCATCACCTAACTCCTTCTCATCTTTTCCAAGAGATCACCTTTAAAGTCCCAGAACTGGCAAAAAGCACCCAAACTACTCTGTATATATCTCAGCCAAAGCCTCTCAATGCTCCTAAGTTTTACATCTAGTTCATCTAAACTTTTGTGAGGACAAAAGTCAAGTTTTATCTACCATTTTGTATTCCCACACTTAACATGGTGTTTGGAGTGGGAAGATGCTGCATTAATCACTTGAGTTTGTGATACTTTGTACCTTTCCTCTAAAATTTTCTGGCATTTTATTTGGAGAGTCTGAAATAACCATGGAATTCTGAGTCATGAGACAGAGAAGAACAAGAGGGAAAGGGGGAAAGGAGAAAAAAAAAAAAAGCTGTGATTTTTCCCGTCAAGAATACATTAGGGGAAACCTACCCCTGGTCTTGAGAATCTCCTGACAATCTCTCCATCTCGTCTTCTAAAGGGAACCTGCTTGGAAGTATCACTGACAGCTGTGGCATATAATATGGTATGACTCTCACTGGGACCCAAGACAGTTTATATTGTGCACATCTCACCTACATTTCTATGACTCCACATGATTTCCCTACTCTGTCACTCTCCTTAAATCCCATCTTTCAAAGTCCAATATCACTTCTACTTTTTCCATATAAGCTCTTTTATATGGCCTCATACAAAAGGCCTTCTCATATAAGCTCTTTTCACAGAGACCTCTTTATTCTCTGCCACTGAGAGTATTTACCTCTTGTTTGGCACCCATATTATCAAAAGAACTCATTTAATTAACAAGTATTTACTAAGCACATCTATCTATCTTGTATCAAACACTATGCTGGACTTGGGTATTTTACATTTTTTTAAGCAAAGCACCAAAAAACATTTAAAGGGGGTAGAAATTAGAAGACTAAGGAATTCTGGTAGGATGCCCTCACTAAAAGTGTGTACTTGAATGCCTCCAGGGGATCTTCTAGACCCAGGGATCAAACCCATGTCTCCTGCATTACAGGCAGATTCTCTACTGCTGGGCCACTGGGGAAGCCCATCCAATCATTCTATCATCCAATTTATTTCTTTCACAAGACTGTCATAATTTGCAGTTGGTTATATTGATGGTCTCCCTCACCATAAAATAAGCTCCCCAAAAGGAGGAACCATATCTGTCCCACTGCCCTCTGAATCCTCAGCACCTAGACATATAACAGTTAGTAGTCACTGCACGGCGAAATGCAGTTTTAGTCATAACCAAAGAGTAAATTACTTTTAGCAAGTTCCATCATGAGGAGAACAAGAAAAACTGATGTGCACAATGAATATTTTTCAAGTGGGAAGATTAATTATTATTAATAGGAGGGTAATGTAATTTCCAGTGATAGAAAACAAAGCAACTTTAAAAACTGTTTACTTGGCAAATATAAAGGGGTTGGTGTAGGATGCATCTGTGTTGTTGAGAAAAGACTTGCAAAAATGAAAAAAAGGAAGAACTATCTTCCAGATCATTTTACTCTTACAATATTCTAAATCTTACGAACAATTTTTTTTTCACTTCTTACACTGAGTTTTCAGAATGCAAGTATTACATGTGCTTTCAAAATGCATTATGAATATTAATAAACTCTTGTTCTTTTCAGGGTGTAAAAGTGTTTTGATAACAGATTCACAATGCAGAATGCATTTAGATAATTTCACCTAAATGCTTTTTGTGTTATGAACTTATTATCTTAAAATTTTCCAAGTTGTCATTAACCAAATCTCTTGCAAGAGGTAATTTGCCTCACTCTATAGATCCTCATTTGGGGATATTTTGATAATGTTATTTTATCATTTCCTTTTCTTAAAAATATACCATTTACTTTGTCAGCCTTCACAAAGACTATGGTGAATCCTTTGCTCATTGGCATACTGACCTTTCTCTTACTGAACAGTTCTTTAACTTTCATCTCCTCTTTACAAGATGGTGACATTACAATATTCGAATAAGACTTGATCAAATTATTTTATAAAATCCTGAGATTCTTTCACCATTTCATATATCTTCCCTTTAAATCAGAAGTTAGACCTGATTACAAAAGCAATAAAAACGTCCAGAAAAGTTACTGGCACATAATTTAAAAAAAAAAACAAAAACAGGAGTACCTGCATTATAACTTTAAATTATCAAGTACAACTTTATGAGTAATTGCCCTTCTAAAAAACAGTTAACCAATTAAATTGTTTGAATACAAAATTGCCTCAAAGAACAGTTTTTCTTCACAAAGGTATATACATATGTAATGCATAGGTATATATGTATTTAATACATATACATAAATTTATAAATACACACACATGCACATGTACATGAGAAATTAAATCAGTGAGCTCTATGACCTTTCCCTTCTACCCTGCCAAACCTCAAACCCAGGTTGGTCCTCGGCAATAAATTCGGCACGGGAGTGGTGCCGTAATTCTTCCCCATCACCAGGTGCTGCTCCTGGTCTTGCAGTGGTAAAAAAGCAGCAGCATCTCTTGCACTGATGCAAAAACAGGGCCCCGGTGGCCTAAAGACTGAATGTTCCTCCCTGGGCATCTCACGAGAAGTAAATGACAGTGTAGAGGCTCTGACTCAGTATGTCTTTGACTCCAAAGGCAGGAAGAGTGTGACAGGTTCTCATCCTGATGGTACAAACTATATTAGGTAATTTTCAGGATGCCAAAATTGACATAAGAGTTACTCTAGTCAGTGAAGTGTGCTTGAAGAAGCTGGTATACACAATATTTGAGGAGACTTACGCAAGTTGTCTTATTTAAAATCTCTCTTGAGGTTACTAAACTAAACCAGATTATCTAGTCTCAACTGCTGGACAACCCTTGGAAAATTCAATGGGAGTGTGCCTGGCAGAGAATACAAATAAAAGTGACATTTATATTAGGGAACTCATAACTACTACAGCACTTTTACTGCTCACTTTAAGACATGATTGGATTCTTTTCTCTTTTATTAAGTATAAAACAAAACCTTTAATCCATTTTTTGTTACTTTAAAAGACAGTAACATTATCAGAGAAATGCAAATCAAAACCACAATGAGGTACCATTATACGCCAGTCAGGATGGCTGCTATCCAAAAGTCTACAAGCAATAAATGCTGGAGAGGGTGTGGAGAAAAGGGAACCCTCTTCCACTGTTGGTGGGAATGCAAATTAGCACAGCCACTATGGAAAACAGTGTGGAGATTTCTTAAAAAGCTGGAGATAGAACTGCCATATGACCCAGCAATCCCACTTCTGGGCATACACACCGAGGAAACCAGATCTGAAAGAGACACGTGCACCCCAATGTTCATCGCAGCACTGTTTATCATAGCCAGGACATGGAAGCAACCTAGATGCCCATCAGCAGACGAATGGATGAGGAAGTTGTGGTACATATACACCATGGAATATTACTCAGCCATTAAAAAGAATTCATCTGAATCAGTTCTAATGAGATGGATGAAACTGGAGCCCATTATACAGAGCGAAGTAAGCCAGAAAGATAAAGACCATTACAGTATACTAACACATATATATGGAATTTAGAAAGATGGTAATGATAACCCTATATGCAAAATAGAAAAAGAGACTCAGATGTATAGAACAGACTTGTGGACTCTGGGAGAAGGTGAGGGTGGGATGTTTCAAGAGATCAGCATCAAAACATGTATATTATCTAGGGTGAAACAGATCACCAGCCCAGGTTGGGTGAATGAGACAAGTGCTCGGGCCTGGTGCACTGGGAAGACCCAGAGGGATCCGGTGGAGAGGGAGGTGGGAGGGGGGACCGGGATGGGGAATACATGTAAATCCATGGCTAATTCATTTCAATGTATGACAAAAACCACTGCAATGATGTAAAGTAATTAGCCTCCAACTAATAAAAATAAATGGAAAAAAAAAAGAAAAGAAAAGAAAAAACAGTAACAAAGTTGGGGGAAGGGGGAAGGCTAGAGTAATGGAACAGTATAGGGAACCACATACATTTTCTACCATTTTTCTCATTAAATATTTATACCAATTAGGCATTATATATTGCTAAGAAAAAGGCTGAACTGACACTAAAATAGCTAAGACTTTATATATATGAACTTCCCTGGTGGCTCTGACGGTAAAGCATCTGCCTACAATGCGGAAGACCCGGGTTCAATCCCTAGGTCGGGAAGATCTCCTGGAGAAGGAAATGGCAACCCACTCCAGTATTCTTGCCTGGAAAATCCATTGGATGGAGGAGCCTGGTGGGCTACAGTCCATGGGGTTGCTTTATTTATTTATTTATTTATTTATTTATTTATTTATATATCTGAGATCATAAACCAGCCTTTCTCTGTTGCTCCTTACTGCTAAACTGAAATGTTATTTCTTCCCAAAGTACAAAATACATGTGAATGGTACATCTTAAAATCAGTGACTGTTTGCTTATATTTTTACACAAACGTCCAATCACTATGACAGATTCTGCTGCTGGAGGAGGAGCCTAAGTGGCAGACATGGTGGAATTCTTGCCAGCTTGAAAGAAACATAGGGACAGACCTCTGACATCTGTCTAGATTCCCACAAGCAGCTCACAGTGGGAGAAACGACCTGCCAGAAAGCATAAAGCAGATGGGAATTCCACTATGGTGCCATTCATCAGGTGAACAACAGCAAGTAGGACTTTACCTACATGATCAAACCCCCCCCCCCCAAAAAAAGAGAGAGAGAGAGAGAGAGAGGATAAAATAGAAAGAAAATCTACTAATGAATAAGTGCTAGGTAAACAGGGCTTCCCAGGTGGCTCAGTGGTAAAGAATCTGCCTGCCAAGCAGGAGACTGGGGTTTGGTCCCTGGGTCAGGAAGATCCCCTGGAGAAGGAAATGACCAAGCCTCTCCAGTACTCTTGCCTGGGAAATCTCATGGACAGAGGAGCCTGGCGGTCTACAGTCCTGGGGTCACAGAAAGTCTGACATGACTCAGTGACTCAGCAGCAGCAGCAGCAGCAGCCAGGCACACGGCCTTTCTGCTGTCACAGAGTGTTATTCTTCCATACTCCATTACTACACTTTCCATTGCTTATGAATATCAACCCTCACTATTTTTTCCTGCCTCATTATATTGATCATATGTAAACTACCTTAAATACTTCCAAAACAAGATGAGGTAGGTAAAAGAGACAAGGATCCATGTCGAGATTTTGTTTCTCTCTCATACCCCAATTCTATTTAAGAAACTGATAGTGCTAGAGTTAAGTTACAGAGTGTATGTAACAAGAGCTAATACATAAAGAAACAGTATGATGAAGTTATTTTATGTCTCTACTTACAGTGACCGTTTTAGTCACATTTTAAAGACATTGTCTACAATAAACAAAGCAAGAGAAACATCTAACTTCTTGTATCACTCTATTTCACATCTAGCAGCTGACACTAAAAGTGGCTTGGCAAGTTCTTTAAAGGCTTTCCAACATTTGGCATTAGCCAACCAGAGTGCAGAGTCTTTTATATTCAGCACTACTGCAAAGTGTCTCACTCACCAGTACTCAAAGGAGGTCACAGATTTCCCAGCTAAAGGAAAATAAAATTGGAGCTGACACTTACTTGGTAGAATGCTGTTATCAGCAAGAATTTATCCTCCATACTCTTCCCATGCCACAGGCCTACACCAGAAGCTACGTTTTCCTTTTCTTTAGTCAAAACACAGTGCAGCCTTTAATCACCAGCACTGCTTGTCATCCCAACTCCCCTATCCCTAACACAAGAAAAATAAATCTGCTGGCTAGAACCAACAAAAATAAACATAAGATGCTTCTACATTCTTCTTGCCATCTACTTAAGACTATGAAGTCAAAGACAGCTACAAGTTTTGTAATACGTTTAACAAATTCCAAACAGAATTAACTTTGATTCTTAACAGTTGAAAACAATTTTTCCTAAAATTCAGCAGTGATGATATACAAAGAAAAGTAGATATTGGAACTAACAGAGTTGTTAGTTGCTGTAAATAAAGATGACTTTAGCATCTCGCTTAAGAGTAACAGAAAACACAAGATCCTTCAGGTGATGGATGGAGCACCTAAAAAGTTAGTGTGTACCCCAGACACCCAGTAGTATTCATTCTTCAAACTGGTGTACTATACACAGTAGCTACATAAGCAGTTATTTAACGACAGTGATATACAATCAGCATCTGGTCATTATCAAAAATCTGAATGCTTAAAATTATGGATGTTTCTTCCTTTCTTTTTTTTTTTAGAGCACCGATTTGCAAAAGGTTTAGAGGGAAAAAAAAATTCTGATAGAGAATCTCCTTTCATTATCAAGAATCATTTGCTCAGGCAATTTTTGGTTTATTTCTTAATTCTACAAATATGCAAGCATTGCCCTAAAATGCCAGGTGTACCACAGTGAAGAAGGCATATAGTCCTGACTTCCACAGAGCTGAAATTCTAGCTGAAATTCTGAAAGCTGGGGCAATCAGACAGTTGAAAAGTTTTTTTAAAAGATAATTCTGATGGAGAAGGAAACGGCAACCCACTCCAATATTCTTGCCTGGAAAAGTCCATGGACAGAGGAGTCTGGCGGGCTGAAGTCCATGGGATTACATGACTGAGCATGTGTGCATGAGGGTGGAGGGAGATGGGTTGGTAGCAATAAAGTGGTAGAACTAAAAAAAAAAAAAAAAAAAAAAGATATTTTTGAGACAAAAAGCCACAAGAAAACAAAACAAGGTAGCTGTGTTTAACAGTGGCAGTGGACAGAGGAAGGGGAGAAGCGACGATGCATTAGATGGGAGGCAGCAGTGGGTAAGGGAGGGGTCTTCTTTGAGGAAAGGCAAATGAGAAGTCAGCCCTGGTAAGACCTCAGAGAGAGAAGTTTAGGTAGACTATCATACAAAAGCCAGAAGTACAGGAACAAGCTTACTGTATTTGGGCAACAGAATGGCCTGCCATGTACTAAGTCACTTCAGTCGTGTCCGACACTCTTTGTGACCCTACGGACTGTAGCCCGCCAGGCTCCTCTGTCCATGGAATCCTCCACGCAAGAATACTGGAGTGGGTTGCTATGCTCTCCTCCAGGGGATCTTCCCAACTCAGGGATCAAACCTGCATCTCTTACATCTCCTGCACTGACAGGCAGGTTCTTTACCATCACCTTGGAGATAAGTACAAAATGAGATCAAATAGGTGAGCAGGGGCTGGATCATATAAACCTTTCAATACTGAGAAGGGGCATGGGTTTTATTCTAAATACACTGATAAATCTTGCAGGGTTTTAAGCAAAGGAATTACCATGGTCTCATTTATATTTTGAAAGGATCACTTTTAGTTACTTTCTTGATAATTTGTTATGAAGGGGATAAGAGTAGAACAGGAAGACCAGTGGAAGGCTGGTTTAGAGAAAGGCACAGCTGAGAGTAGGTTGGTAGCAGTGAAGACTTAGGGGGAACGTGGATTCAAAATCTATTTCAAAAAAGCGGCTAACAGCACACGTAGACAGGCACACTATGAAGGAAGGTGGATGCATCACTAAGGAAGAGGGAAGAGCGAGAGATGACATGTGAGAGATGTTCGCTTAACGATGGCTGTTAACGCCAAGGGGACGAGTGAGAGCACACAGGTCTGAGCTTGACAGACTCCAGACAGAAGAAGTAACAACTCAGCTTCTGTCTGACATCCTCAGGGTCTTCATGGGGGGTGGGGGGAGTGGGGAAAGGCTACTGTGTTTTTAGTAAGACAGTATGTGAAGCACATGTTTTAATGATATTTCTCCAAACATAGGTAAAGATAAGCCACAGTGCACTTTTCTTAACTTTTGTTTGTTTTGATGAGAGACGCTCCCCCGTACTCTGCCTGCACATACTCACTCCAATTTAGGGTTTAATGAGTTTAAGTGAATCAAACTAACCCATTCAAATTTTCTCCTTTCAAAACCACGTTTAAAAAAAGATTTATTACTAAGTTTAGTAATAAAATTAACTGAAAACAAATAATGAAGTTATAAAATACTATTTGATTCAAATTATCATCTGAATACCAGTTTTTCTATTTAGTGATCATACCTAGAAACTTGACTAATATCTGACTAATCTGACACTATTAAGTAACAATAAATGAAGTAATCACACAACCTATTTTACATTAAACTTGGAGATTTCCACTTAAAGTAATTTTTCCCTTTCATAATGCTAATAAAAGTGAGGGAGAAATGTGGCTGGGTCACCCACTCAAATCACAAGACTCCATCACATCTAGCACTCTCTCACTAAATGACTTTGACACAGTATTATTTACTGACTTTAAACATTTATCAGGACTGGAAACTACCTAAACTCCCATCAAGAATAGAAGAGATAAATCAACTGGGGCATAGTCACACAATGGAATACTTTACAGCAATCAGAATAAGTGATCTACAACTGCACATACAGCCTGAATAACTAAAACAACGTAGACCAAGAGAAGACAGAAACAAAAAGATACCTATGTAGGATTCTATTTATATGAAATGTGAAGACACATTAAACTGCTGGAACAAGTGCTCATGCTTGGGAGGGGAGAGGCAGTGACTGGAAAAGAGAATGAGGGAGGTTTTCGGGCTGCTAGTAACATCTATCGGAGAAGGCAATGGCACCCCACTCCAGTACTCTTGCCTGGAAAATCCCATAGACGGAGGAGCCTGGGAGGCTGCAGTCCATGGGGTCGCAAAGAGTCGGACATGACTGGGTGACTTCACTTTCACTTTTACGCATTGGAGAAGGAAATGGCAACCCACTCCAGTGTTCTTGCCTGGAGAATCCCAGGGATAGGGTCGCACAGAGTCGGACTCGACTGAAGTGACTTAGCAGTAGCAGTAGTAGTAACATGTTTCTTGTGCAGGAGCAGGGGTGTGCGTGTGCGCGCGCATGCGCGCATGTGTGTTAGGCGCTCAGTCATGTCCGACTCTTTGCAACCCCATGGAACGTATGGACTCAATTTGGAAAAACTCATTGAGCTTTATACACTTAACGACACATGTACTTTTTGTGCTGTATATTATATATATCAATAAAAAGTTATACACATGAAATATGAAAGATATATAGCAAAATGTTAACATTCTGGACCACATCAGGTTAAATGAGTTGTAAAAGCATGAGTATTTATCTTATTGACTATGATAAATAAAATAATTTCCCAGATATGCTTGTGTTCTAATCCCCAATACCTGTGACTATGTTATGCTATACAGCCAGGGGGAATTAAGGCTACAGATGATTAAGGTTACTAATCAAATAACCTTAAAATAGGGAGATTATCTGGGATTATCCAATGGGCCCGATATAATTATAAGAGTCTTTATTGTTCAAGGAGGTAGAAGAGTCAAGGTCAGAAAGACCCAACAAGCTACCGCTGGCTTTGACAACAGAAGGGACTCACAAACCAAGGAATGTGGGCAGCCTCTGAGGCTGGAAAATGCAAAGAAACAGATTTGCCCTGAAGGCGTCCAAGAAGGAATTCAACCATGCCAACATCTTGGTTTTAGTCTAGTGAGACCCGTTTCAGACTTCTGATTTCCAGAACTGAAAAGATAATAAATCTGTAAATAGAACGTTCAGTTTAATTCTGGATGCCACATTTTAAAAGGATATTAAGCAAACAGAAGCACACTCAAAAGAGAATAACCAAAAGAACTTAAAACCACCCAACATGACAATAATTGAAGGAAATGGAGATATTTAACAAAGAGATAAGACAACCTAGGGAAGAGATATAAACAATGAAACACTACCCACAGTCAAGCATAAAATGTTATGAAACCTATTTTGTTTAACACAATATTTGACAATTATTGCTGCAACAGTATGTGCTGTCCTTAATTGTGGCAAATATCAATTTCACACACTGGTCAAAATTTCATGGTATATCAAAGAACTCAGGTACAGTGGTCAAGCACCATTGATAAAGACACTACAGAAAAAAAGATTTCAATTCAATATAAAGACTTCCTCACTGGGTTTTTTAAATAAAAAACGGCTTACAAGAAGGGTAATATGTTTGCTTCCCTGGTGGCTCAGATGGTAAAGAATCTGTCTTCAATGCAGGAGACCTGGGTTCGATCCCTAGGTTGGGAAGATCCCCTGGAGAAGGGAAAGGCTACCAGTATTCTGGCATGGAGAATTCCATGGACTATTCCATGGGGTTGCAAAGAGTCAGACACAACTGAGCGACTTTCACCATTATGTCTGCTATACCTAATGGTGTGGTGGAGGAAATTCAAGCATATTGAAAAAGGAAAGGAAGAGAATGATCTTCAATGGTGCCTTCAATCCTCAGATTCTTATAATTCTACAATTTGATTCTCAGGTAAGTTGTACCTATTTTAAAATATCCCATATGGGATGATTACTCAGAAGCAGAATACTTATGGAAAGGCAAAGCACATCAAATTATAAGAGAAAGATGTATTGAGACAGGGCAAAGAGAAGTATCTTGAAGACACCATTCCTGAAACTTGAAATGTATACTGCTAGTGAAGTCACAAATACAAACTTAAAAAAAAAAAATTTAACTCAAGTATAGTTGATTTACAATGTTGTGTTAGTTTTAGGTATGCAGCAAAGTGGTCCAGCTACATATGTTTCTTTTTCCAATTCTTTTCCATTATAGGCTATTACAAGATCCTGAATACAGTACAGTTCCCTGTGCTAGACAGTAGGGCCTTGTTGTTTATGTGTTTTATACATAGTGGTATGTACATGTTAACCCCAAACCCCTAATTCATCCCTATGAATTCTAAACCCAGTCTGCCAAACCAAACTGTTCTGCTCTCCTTTTGTTACCAGGATTACTTTGTGAAAGCAGAGCTTACATGAATACCTATTTATAAAAGGAGCAATATAACAGAGGTGAATAAACACAAATTTATTCTCCCTGGAAAGGAGACATGAGGCTGATGTGATAACCTTCAAGAACAGCATCCTGTCAGACTGAAGTATCAGCTTGTGAGTCAGAATGAGAAAAATCAATATTATTTGAATAGAAAGTTATACAAAATAAAGAAAACTTTCACTGGGGATAGTGCCATTACACTGCTTACCCTCAAAAGCTGACATCTCAATTCGATTCTCTCAAGGATAAAGGGTTGTATTTACCCTGTTGCAGGTGTGTTAGTCACTCAGTCATGTCCAGCTCTTTCGGTCGTGTCCAACTCTTTGTGACCCCATAGACTGTAGCTCTCCAGGCTCCTCTGCCCATGGAATTCTCTAGGCAAGAATACTGGAGTGGGTTGCCATTTCCTTCTCCAGGGGATCTTTTCGACCAAGGGATCAAACCCTGGTTTCCTAAATTGCAGGCAGATTCTTTAACATCTGAGCTACTAGGGAAGCCCATTTACCCTGTTAGCCAAAGTCCATCTTGAACAATGTACTCACAGAACGCAAACTTTTAAATTTCTTATTCAGTAACAACTCCTATGCCTGGGGTTATCACAGAGTTTTTAGAAACAGTCTTTCCCTGGAGATATTTTCAGCGACCCTGGAAGAACTACCACCTTAAAACTCAATGGATGGTTCCATCCCTCTCCCCTTTTAATCATTATACGTTAAATCCCCTCTGCATCAATTAAGCACACAACAGAGTGCAGTACATAAAAACACAATAAGCAATACAGAAAAAAGGATTAAAGCCATGAAAAATGTATTAATTTATTCTATGCAATGCACTTGTAATTCTCCCACTTTCAGTCAAGATCACAGTACAGTTTAATAGTCTGGTTCAGGGACCAATTAATCCTTTTATATTTAAATCAATCACTGACTCCTCTCCGAATAATTTAGCTTCTACATGCTGCCTCCCATTTGATGTCTTTGGGGAAAGAGCACAGTTAACACTATGTGGCACATTAATCATGTTTGGTAATAGAAAAAGAAATGCATTACCAGAGAAATCTCTTACGGAAAGTAGAACATGCTCTAAAACATGTTAGCATAATCAGTGTAAGTGTCGTCATTTTCCTAATTAAAGCAGGCAAGTTAAACCTGGAGCCAAGAATGCACCCTTCATCTGCCTTTTTGAGGTATGTGTAATGCATGTATCTGTTTATTTTGGTTATGTATAAAATATACATTCAGGCACAAAACCACTCTATACAGCCCCTCCCCCAACTGCTATCAGACTGCTCTCTTCCATTCCAACCAAAATCAGAATGACTTGATGATGCTCAAACAATGGGAAAGGGAGAAGTAAAAGAAAAGCATGTATCTTATTCAAACTGGTCTGTGTTTGGCACCATGCCACAAAGCTCTGTCGCCTTCCTTGAATAACTCTGAAGTCTAATTAACAGGGTTAATCCAATGCCATAGTCATATGTTGCCTAAGTTCCTTACTACTGTATGTAAAGCAGATGTCCATATTTAAGAATATTTTCTCTAAATAAATGCGTCAAGAAAGCATTAAGAGTTCATGTGACTTAGAATCCTACTTCTTACTTTGACCAACAGCAAGAGAAGGAAGTGTGCCTTTTCTTTCCTGGATCTTACTTGCCACAAGAGTAATTTTGTATTCTAGCGACCAGCCACACCATGCATTGCAAATGCAGGGTTTAGTTTCAGAAGTTCCAAAGCAAATGTAAGTACTTTTCAAATGGTCCATAAGTGAGTATTTTCTAAACATTTTAACCGATCAACTTTGGATATAGATCCAGAAGTGAAAAAAAGTGGAGTCTGTATCTTGGCATAATCCAAATGTAGTGCTAACTCAGGAGCTCTGCCAGTTCAAACAATTCCAAAGAGAGGAAAGCACAAAGTCAATGTTAGCTCTGTGCTCACTTCACACCAACACAGAGAAATCAAATGGTAAAAGTTTAAGATCAGGTCTATAATACTAGTAGGAGGAATAATTTTAAAACGGGCCGTGATATACATGGTAATCTGAATTTGAAGAGCACATACAGTCTACAGAAAGAAATTCAAAAGCCTGACTACATTAACTGTCACATTGAAGACTTACTTTGCTGGCTATGTGAACTGTGACAACCTCTGAGACTTTGTTTGACAACTATGACCTACAAATAATCATCAGGTGGAAAAAGAATGATTGTCATTACTCTCTAATCCCTAGAATAGTCACATCAAAGAAACATTTATTAACAGAAAGAACACAAGTCATTTGTCTGTTTTTCATTGAGGAATGGAACAGTGCACTACTAATCAAAATTAAACAAGTGAACCAAAGCTCATCATCAAAAACCATCATCTTGGCCCTAGAATATGAAGTCACACCAGCTAACAAGCTACCATCAGCAGGATGTGTCTGTCTTAATTTGAGTTCATGGTGGCTGGGATTCACTCACACTCCTCTGTCTAGTTTCCTCTTGCTAAGCAAGAATTGAAAGTGCCACAGACTGACAGGGAGGTTATAAGAGACCCTCCAGATTACTTAAAAAAGGAAATCCCAGCAGTTAAATGCAAGGGAGAAAAACCTTCTGTATGTGTTTGGGCAAAATGCACTCTTATTCTATTTCAGTGACTCCCAGATGGTGAATCTCAACAGGTAAAATGCTACATGCTTTCTAGATTCAGCTCAGGAGACTGTTCAAAAGAAGATCATAAAATGCTAGACAGTCTTTTTGAAAACTGGTGTACCTTTCCTTTCTCTTCTCTATTTTTAATCTAGCTGCCCTAATTCTGGGCCTAGATAGCACTGATACCCTCTGGCTGAGACAGCAAGTGAAAACCTTACCACATCCCCAGAGGGCTCCTTTGTCAGGTCAGGCCCCATCTGAGCTGCTCTGGACAATTCCCTCCCACCATTCTGGCAGCAGAGGTTGCATCGCTTCTACATGGGGATCACAGGTACTTCTTAAGAGCCCCAAGTCTGACAGCTTCTCTCCTTTACCAGGCTGTGCAGACTTATGACTTATGTCTATGAACAGTCAGTATTGAAATCTATAGTGTGATACAAAGTATGAGGCACTGCCTATTTGGTGTTCTTCTATAAATCTTACACTGAACATCATTTGATTAAAATCAAGATACGAGACTGTCAAGTAACCCAGTAAGTATTATGACTACCAAAGAGGATTCAAGTTGAGAGTTACTATCAGTAGTCATCTTTAGACAAGTTACCAGTAAAAATGGAAAAGAAGCATATTAATGCAACAAAACTATTAATGCACAAACAAGCTTTTAACCAGTCTTTCAAAATCACCAATAACAAGACGTTGTAGGTAATCAATAAAAACTAGGTAACTGAATAGCGATATTTCTAAGTCAATGTATTATAAAATCTACTCTGGAAGAGACTTATGCAGGTTTATAAAACATCTTAGTTGTAAAATTAATATTCAAATTCAACCATTTTACTCTATTTGTTCTTTAACATACCATGTCTAAATCAAATATGATAGGCTGGTTTATAGTTCTTACACAAGAAAAAGAAGTCCTGATTCTTCTCTTATTTTCAAAAGTTGAATCAGTTAATTTTAAATAGTCATTGTTAAACACACACACACAGAGTATCTATATGAAAGGCACTTGAATTCTCCTCCACTGACTCTTTTGAAGAAAAAAAAAAAAATCACACAAGAAATTGTTAACACTGTGATGCAAAATCCAAGCGAATGGCAAATAATTATACCTCCCAAAACAACAGCTGGAATGGCCATTTAAAAGACACTTAATATCTGTAATGCTTTTACCTCATATTCCATTATCTTCTTTGATAAATGAATCTGAATAATTCAACAAATACAACTCCAATAGTACTTCATGTATGAGTATTTTAACATGTATGGAATAACACATGAAAATGTAACAAAATATACCTGTTCAATCCATAAGGAAATTTTTTGTTTTTTAGGAATCTGTACTATTTATTAATTTACTTGTTATTTTTAAAGCTTTATTGACGTATACTTCAATGTGTGGCTTACAATGCTGTGTTACAAGGTGACTCAGTTATACATACATACATATGTGTGTGTGTGTGTCTGTGTGTGTGTGTACATATACACATTCTCATATTCTTTTCCATTATGGTTTATCATAGATATTGAATATAGATCCCTATGCTATACAGTAGGACCTCGTTACTCATCCATCCTATATACACTAGTTTGCGTCTGCTAATCTCAAATTCTCAATCCTTTCCTCCCCAACCCCCAATCCTCTTTGACAATCACAAGTCCGTTCTCTACGTCTGTGAATCTGTTTCTGTTTCATAGATATGTTCATTTGTGCTGTATTTTAGACTCCACATATAAGTGATATCATATGGTGTCTCTTTCATAAGGAAATTTTTGATAGCAGAGAAAATCAGCATAATATTTCTTTTTCGTTTCCATCTGTGTACAGTGAATTAAAATTTTCTTTTTAAAAAGAAAACTGAAAATGCCTTCCTTACCTCAGACACAAGGAGGACAAGCACCCTACTGACAAGGACATAAAAAAATTAAAGATAAAACTATTGAGCTAGCTGTTTTACAAGTTTATAGAAAAATATTGATGGGGGGGCGGAAATCTGCTTTCGTTTTATTCGATAAGTGGATTTCCTTTAGCCAACAAATCTGCCTAGCTCAGCTACATGGTACAAGTGATATGTTCTTGATAATCAATATAAATTAAGTTAAAATAATGTCAGTGATTAAAAACACAAAAATTAAAGGAACTAGATTAAGATAATGGGGAGTGAGACGCTGACAGCAGTAACACCATCCAGAGACAGCTCAAGGGCTCTCCAGGGTCTCTGAGCCAGCTCTAGGGATCTCACTAGTAGTTTCTGTCCCACTCTTTCCTCTAGCAAGTCTTCCTGATCAAACCCCAGGGCTCAGTACTAGAACTCTTACCCTGTCCTTCTATCTGAATAACCCCTTCACATTTCATCTGAGAGACGCCACGGTTAGAAGCAGGGTTCTGGTCCCCCCCTTGCTTTCTCTTTCAACAGTATGGAAAGGCTAGATGGTGTTAAAGAAAAGGGAAGCTTAACTATAACATTTATGGAATGTGTTTTTATTCAGGTTAGTTTTTACTTGGTTTTATGAGAAACCTACAGAACAGCTGTACTTGCAAAGATATGTTACTTCTACATGCTCCACTTAAAACCTAATTTACTACCATCTAAAAAATCTGGGGACAAAAATTTGGAAGAGAATTAAAAAATCCCTGACTAGCACTAGTTATAATGGTGAACAGGCACTAATACCCACTCAGGGAATCAAGGGTAGAAACAGTCATGAGGGCAGCTCCCCAGAAACCACTGTATATCATCCTGGGCTGAATGAGGGCTGGGTACCTAACCCACCCTGCCAATCCAGTTTCCTTCCTAACACTTTTGAAACTGGGATAGAGCGAGTTCTCATCTCTCCAGTAGATCGCACCTATTAGAACTGCTAACTCTGAGATTTATATGTGATCATTTCAGGGTAGGGGTGTGAGGTAAGGTACAGGAAAAGGACAGGGAGTCAAAGTATCAAAAGGTTAGTGCAGGATCTCAGAATGAAGTGATGAAAACTTAAGATCAGAATAAAAGGAAACAGATTTTATAGGGAGACAAACCAAGAAGTATAAGTTTGTGAGACCATTATGATTACATTCTTCTATTGGTAATGTTTAAAACATAAACTAATTTATAAATCAGAAAGAATCTTCATCTTTTTAAATATCCAGAAAAATCATTTTCTGCAGAAAAATGAGCTGAGTTATCCACATCTTACTTGCAGTTTTTTCTTATGCCTTCTAACTGGGAGGTGGGACAGGGCATCAAGTTACAGACAGCCATTACTATTAGAGATTTCTATTTTTAAAATTGCTGTTTTCTAGTAACTTTTTTTTTTTTTAAGGAGGAGACAATGATACTTACATCATCTCTACTTAACCTTGTTCCCAAGGAAACAGCTAACTCTCAAAATCAGACCCTGCATAATTACTGACTACAAAGGAAGTATGTTACAATGAGACACTGCATTTTAGCAGAATGAAAATGACCAGCTTGGTTTTGCCTTCATATCAAATAAAAGTCTCTGATTTTCATACAGAAAGCAAGACTTTCTACCAGGCGTATGCTAACAGGACCAGGTTACATTACTTAACATGTTCTCAAGTGTGGAATGTTACTATTTTCAGTGGCATTCTATTCTAGATTAAAACAAAGATGTAACTGAAACCACTTTTATTTTTAGATACTAGTGACTGACTCTTTTGAAAGAAACTCAGCTTTGAAGTCACTCTATTAAAGTGTAAGTAGAGATAACTGCTCATAAACCATCACAGATGAACATATTTCCCATGACCAAAAGCTAAAAATTAAAATGACTTAAATTTTAAAAAGTTTATACATTTTATATTATTAAAAGAACCTAACATCAACAAAGCATAAATCTTCTTGAATAGACTACATAATTTCTAATAATATAACTGCAAATCTCCTACCTTTTATAACCAGCCCTTTTCTAGAGAAAGCATTTAAAATGTTGACATAGCCAAAGAAAGAGAGATCCATGAATTATTTGTAGATTTATGTGGGGCTTTTTTTGGTTAAAGATTTAGAAATATTTAAACTAGCAGGTCTAACTGTTATTGAGTCTGAAAATATAACATGCATGGATATTTTACCCAAAATATGCAAATGGTAAAGCAAAGCTGGTTAATTAAAAACTCAGCCTCATTTACCACTATATGGAACAAACTAAAATACACATTAAGACAAGACCTGGGAGACAGAACCTTACTGAAAGTGCACACATCCAGGGCCCTTCCATATGGGGAGAAATGGTTCTGAGAGCATAATGAAAGGACTGATGATAGCATTTCAGATGTGACAACTGAGATTCATGATGATGGCCCCACATCCTCCGGGAACTATTAAATATATTCTGAATATTCTGATTACAAAGAGAATTAGGGAACATATTTGAGATTTACACTAAAAAGAGGAAAATGAACAAGGAATTTCAAGAGAGAAAGAAAGGGAAAGAGAAGGAAGAAAGGGGAGAGCAGAAAAAATAAAAATAAAAAAGGAAATCCCTGGAGAATAAAATTCTAGGACAGGATTTTTCAAACAGTTTAAGGGTCATGAAACCAATTTCTTGTTGTTGTTCAATGGCTAAGTCATATCCGACTCTTTGTGACCCCATGAACTGCAGCACGCCAGGCTTCCCTGTCCTTCACTATCTCCCTGAGTGTGCTCACACTCATGTCCATTGAGTCAAATGATAACATTCAACCATCTCATCCTCTTGTCTAAATTGAAACCAATTTAGTGGATTTCAATCAAAATCTTTTTAAGTAAATAGAATAGAATAGAAAATGTAATAGAATTCCAGACTTGTTTTAAGAAAGGGAGAGACACAAACACATACATGCTGACTGCAATATAAGATTCATTTCTTTGAACGTAATTAAGAATAATTAAAAAGTTCTTTGAAAGATCAAATATTATGGTAAACCTCAACAAAACATCCACATAACATGAAGATTTTTCATTATATTGTCCTTCGAAAGAAAATGTTGTTAAAGCCCCAAATGACAATTCACAACTAGATTCTTCTAGGTCTAATTCCTTGAAAGTTAAAATTTTGACTCTGGGAGTTCAATAACTCCTTTATGATACAAGAGACAGCACTGCTTTCCTAATGCTGGTATCCCAGCAAGCCAGGACAATATACGCACTTAGAAAATAATTGTGAAGATACACAAAATCTGAAAATAGTATAACAATTTCATTAAAAGTTTATCAGACAAGTCTGTGCATGCTATAAAACTTCTGTGTAAACACAGAATAGGCACATCAAGACAAAAACTCTTTATAAACTAAATGCATCTACTGAATGGGAAATCAAGAACCAACATCACTGAGACATTCTAATACACTGGTGGCAAGAAGCCAAGCATGGTTAATGCAAAAGCAGTAAATTTAAAGATTTCTCTCTCTGAATTAAAAGCACATTGTACTTAGAAAATGGCAATTTTTTTTTTCATTAAGTAGTTATGCAAGTTCCATTTCAGTTCAGTTCAGTTGCTCAGTCATGTCTGACTCTTTGCGACCCATGAATCTCGCAGCACGCCAGGCCTCCCTGTCCATCACCAACTCCCGGAGTTTACTCAAACTCATGCCCATCGAGTCGGTGATGCCATCCAGCATTCTCATCCTCTGTCACCCCCTTCTCCTCCTGCCCCCAATCCCTCCCAGCATCAGGGTCTTTTCCAATGAGTCAACTCTTCGCATGAGGTGGCCAAAGTATTGGAGTTTCAGCTTCAGCATCAGTCCTTCCAATGAACACCCAGGACTGATCTCTTTTAGGATGGACTCCGTGCAGTCCAAGGGACTCTCAAGAGTCTTCTCCAACATCATAGTTCAAAAGCATCAATTTCTCGGCGCTCAGCTTTCTTCACAGTCCAACTCTCACATCCATACATGACCACTGGAAAAACCATAGCCTTGACCAGACGGACCTTTGTTGACAAAGTAATGTCTCTGCTTTTTAATATGCTGTCTAAGTTGGTCATAACTTTCCTTTCAAGGAGTAAGTGTCTTTTAATTTCATGGCTGCAGTCACCATCCACAGTGATTTTGGAGCCCCCAAAATGAAGTCTGACACTGTTTCCACTGTCTCCCCATCTATTTCCCATGAGATGATGGGACCAGATGCCATGATCTTAGTTTTCTGAATGTTAAGCTTTAAGCCAACTTCTTCACTCTCCTCTTTCACTTTCATCAAGAGGCTTTTTAGTTCCTCTTCACTCTCTGCCATAAGGGTGCTGTCATCTGCATATCTGAGGTTGTTGATATTTCTCCTGGCAATCTTGATTCCAGCTTGTGCTTCTTCCAGCCCAGCGTTTCTCATGATGTACTCTGCATATGTTAAATAAGCAGGGTGACAATATACAGCCTTGATGTACTCCTTTTCCTATTTGGAACCAGTTTGTTGTCCCATGTCCAGTTCTAACTGTTGCTTCCTGACCTGCATACAGGTTTCTCAAGAGGCAGGTCAGGTGGTCTGGTATTCCCATCTCTTTAAGAATTTTCCACAGTTTATTGTGATCCACACAGTCAAAGGCTTTCACATAGTCAATAAAGCAGAAATAGATGATTTTTCTGGAACTCTCTTGCTTCTTTGATAATCCAGTGGATATTGGCAATTTGATCTCTGGTTCCTCTGCCTTTTCTAAAACCAGCTCGAACATCTGGAAGTTCTCGGCTCACGTATTGCTGAAGCCTGGCTTGGAGAACTTTGAGCATTACTTTACTAGCGTGGGAGATGAGTGCAATTGTGCGGTAGTTTGAGCATTCTTTGGCATTGCCTTTCTTTGGGATTGGAATGAAAACTGACTTTTTCCAGTCCTGTGGCCACTGCTGAGTTTTCCAAATTTGCTGGCATATTGAGTGCAGCACTTTAACAGCATCATCTTTCAGGATTTGAAATAGCTCAACTGGAATTCCATCACCTCCACTAGCTTTGTTCATAGTGATGCTTTCTAAGGCCCACTTGACTTCACATTCCAGGATGTCTGGCTCTAGGTGAGTGATCACACCATTGTGATTATCCGGGTCATGAAGATCTTTTTTGTATTCTTGCCACCTCTTCTTAATATCTTCTGCTTCTGTTAGGTCCATACCATTTCGGTCCTTTATTGAACCCATCTTTGCCTGAGATGTTCCCTTGATATCTCTAATTTTCTTGAAGAGATCTCTAGT
Organism: Odocoileus virginianus; assembly: GCF_023699985.2. Taxonomy (NCBI): domain Eukaryota; kingdom Metazoa; phylum Chordata; class Mammalia; order Artiodactyla; family Cervidae; genus Odocoileus; species Odocoileus virginianus. Next base: position 54,894,527 of record NC_069685.1, on the reverse strand, counting down.
GTTTCCCATTCTGTTGTTTTCCTCTATTTCTTTGCACTGATTGCTGAGGAAGGCTTTCTTATCTCTCCTGGCTATTCTTTGGAACTCTGCATTCAAATTCCTTTGCTTTTTGCTTCTCTTCTTTTCACAGCTATTTGTAAGGCCTCCTCAGACAACCATTTTGCCTTTTTGCATTTCTTTTCCTTGGGGATGGTCTTGATCCCTGTCTCCTGAACAATGCCATGAACCTCCATCCACAGCTCATCAGGCTCTCTATCAGATCTAGTCCCTTAAATCTACTTCCTACTTCCACTGTATAGTCATTAAAGGATTTGACTTAGGTCATACCTGAATGGTCTAGTGGTTTTCCCTACTTTCTTCAGTTTAAGTCTAAATTTGACAATAAGGAGTTCATGATCTGAGCCACAGTCCAGCTCTTGGTCATGGTGGAGAGGTCTGACAGAATGTGGCCCACTGGAGAAGGGAATGCAAACCACTTCAGTATTCTTGCTTTGAGAACCCCATGAACAGTATGAGAAGGCAAAATGATAGGATACTGAAAGAGGAACTCCCCAGGTCTGTAGGTGCCCAATATGCTACTGGAAATCAGAGGAGAAATAACTCCAGAAAAAATGAAGGGATGGAGCCAAAGCAAAAACAACACCCAGTTGTGGATGGGACTGGTGATAGAAGCAAGGTCCGATGCTGTAAAGAGCAATATTTCATAGGAACCTGGAATGTTAGGTCCATGAATCAAGGCATATTGGAAGTGGTCAAACAGGAGATGGCAAGAGTGAATGTCGACATTCTAGGAATCAGCGAACTAAAATGGACTGGAATGGGTGAATTTAACTCAGATGACCATTATATCTACTAATGTGGGCAGGAATCCCTTAGAAGAAATGGAGTAGCCATCATGGTCAACAAGAGAGTCTGAAACGCAGTACTTGGATGCAATCTCAAAAACGACAGAATGATCTCTGTTCGTTTCAAAGCCAAACCATTCAATATCACTGTAATCCAAGCCTATGCCCCAAACAGTAATGCTGAAGAAGCTGAAGTTGAACGGTTCCATGAAGACCTACAAGATCTTTTAGAACTAACACCCAAAAAAGATGTCCTTTTCATTATAGGGGACTGGAATGCAAAAGTAGGAAGTCAAGAAACACCTGGAGTAACAGGCAAATTTGGCCTTGGAGTAAGGAATGAAGCAAGGCAAAGGCTAATAGAGTTTTGCCAAGAGAAAGCACTGATCATAGCAAACACCCTCTTCCAACAACACAAGAGAAGACTCTACACATGGACATCACCAGATGGTCAACACCGAAATCAGATTGATTATATTCTGTGCAGCCAAAGATGGAGAAGCTCTATACAGTCAGCAAAAGTTCCATTTATATATATCCAAATTCACTGTTCTAAACTTAAAGTTCAAGAAATATTTATTCTTAAAGCTTAATAAAAATACTAATTTTTAAAATACTTAACAATATACTTTAAAAACATTCTGCACAAAACTGTATGCATGAAAAACACACATAAAAGTACCTAAATCAGGAAACCAATATTTTAAAGTCTAATCCTAAAAGATAGGTTATTTGTGATTCTTCAACATCATAAGCAATTCCCACAGAATAAAAATTATGAAAGAATATTATATAATACCAAGAAACAGAAGACATATTTTGCTAAGATAAAATAGTAGAATCCAATTAGTATTTCATTTAAATAATTTTTTAAATCCAGAAATAAAGTTCTACTCTCCCAGTAAGGGAAATAAATCGTCTGTATGATCTCTATGATTCTAAAATCATGATTGAAAAATTAATTCCGATTAATCTAGACACTAACTCTGTTACCAAGGAGTAAAAGCTGGCTGTGCGGCCACACGCACCACGTTTCATCAGGAGGCAACCCCTAAGGAGCCACGACAGCCGACGTGGAGCGAGAAACAAGGCGAGCCACAGCCGTGCTTCTGGCACCTAGAGAGACGTGTGTGCTGAGAAATCACCTGCCAAAAAGCCACAATCAAATGACAGCCTGCCGCTCAATTTAACAGCAGCAGTCAACCGCTTTTCTGTTACTGAAGTCTAAAGTATATTATGTGCTTAACTAACTTTCAAAAGCGCACTTCATGTGGCTGAGAAGCAGAATGACTGTTTCTTGGGGTGAATGTCTTTCACAGGGTGAAGGAGTCAGTAGGGGGCAGGGATTAGAATGCAAAGCCTTGAGTGACTTGTCTTTTGTGAGCTCAAAGAGAAGACCTGATACACAGGACAGAGAAACAAAAAGGTCAGACTGAAAGGATAATGAAAGTCTTTAGAAATACAAAGGCTGAGAGAAAAGGAGTGTTTTTAGGTCCAATATCACTGGTAGTGGGTCTTAATGGGACAAAACCTCGATTTTGGATGCGTTAAGGCATCTGCTTGGTTCTGCAAGAGACAGAGCCTTAAAGTATTTAATAAACAGTAAAACTACTCCAAGATTTTACTGAATTTTGGTGAAGAAATTAATTCTTCATTATCCATTGAGAAAAATGCTTTGGTGTTATTCTAAAATAGTATTAAATCAATTGTGATCTTTGTAGGGAAAAAAACTGGAAAGCATCATTCACTCTTAAAGTTACCCAGTTAATAACAAAAATTGCTAGCCGTGTGCTGGACTCTGGTTTGAATTATGTGATTTTTAAAAAGTATTCCAATCTTATTTTGCTTTAATATTACAACCTGGCTGTATGTTCCATCTCTAAGACACACTCAAGAGACTGGGAAGAGGGAGCAGAGGGAAATGGCTTGGAGTGCAGAGGAGAAGCAAAACAAGTAGGAAAAATTAACAAGAAAGAATTTTCAAGAATAACTGATAAGTGAAAAATTCAGAGTTTAATCTCTTTTAACTAAATGAGGAAGTCAAACATTTCAACAAAGCAATGGGCAATGTAATGAATAATGTTAGGTAAACTTCATCTTTAGTATCTTACAAAAGCACTGGAAAAACCTAAGGAATTTTCTACAATCCATTATTCCACTTATTAGGCAAATATCTATCTTCAAGAAAGGTTTACAGAAAAGTTCTCCATGTGTCATGCAATATGTAAAACAAAACAAAACTACAGTACTAATTTTAGAGTTTCTTAAAGAGTAAAAATCATTTTTTACTGGGTGACTTCTAAATTCATGGAAAGAAACACAACTAGGGAGTTAAAAATATGAGTAAAACAATCTCTATCCTAAGGAACTTATACTCTAGGAGAAAATTAAGTATAATAGATGGTACAGATAAATACCAGAGGACAAGTATAGGTTTCTCTAAAACATAAAAAAACAATTCTTCTACCTGTGGGAATCCAGAGGTGTTGTGGAGGAGTTGGGACTAAGGTTGACCCCTGAAGAATTTTCAGGGAGATAATGTGAGACTGTAAGCTTAGGAAGGAAGTCACTGCAGGAAAGGAAATACAAATAAATAGCTAATGTTTACTGAGTGCTCACTTTGGCAAGCACTTTTCTAAGGGCTTTATTATCTCCTTAAAATCCCACAGTTAACTCTGAGACAGAGTTATGTTATTATCCCTATTTTGAAGTGATAAGAAAACGGTAATACAGAGTTAGGGTAACGTGCCCATGGTCAGATCATTTGTCGAGTAGGGCCATCTTTCAAATTCAAATCTGACTTGACCAAAGCACTATACTCTCAAAGCACTAAGCTTCACAACCTTAACTGAAATGACATGACAAAAAGTAGCTTTCATACGTATCTTAATAACTAGACATGTCAATCTATAAAGATTCTGTCAAGTTGAAATGCTTTTAAAATAACACAACTATTAGTAAAAAGTTCACGGATACCAAGATGGTTAAAACAGACAATTCCAAGTGCTGACAGATGCAGAAAAACAGAAAATTTCATACCCTACTGATGGGAGTCTATATTGGCAAAGTCACTTTTGGGAAACTGCTTGACAGTATCAATTAATATTAAAGGTGAACATCTGTAGGTCCTCAGTTAACACACCGTTAAGTGTAAGGATCAGTTCCAACTACTGCTGGTGATGATAAACTCAAAGTCTAATAACTACATTTGTTTTCTATGAATTCCCCACATAGGAATGACATAAAGAAGAGAATCATTATCGGATGAGATTCTCTAAGATTCTTTAAGAAATTACATTCTATCTGATCATAAATGATTGCATAATTAAAAGATAAAATTAATATCTTGGGTACTAATTCAAATTGTACCTAATGATCCTAGAGAAATGAATTACTAGAGATAAAAGATAAATCTTGCTTGGGTTTCTGATCTTTATTTCTATCCTTAAAAATTAACAGACCTCTTTAATTTGTTTTTCTAACTTGGCAGATTTACTAAAATCAGGAGTATGCTGCAGTTACTTACATGTATTTGGTTACTGTATTTCCTCCACAACTAACACAAATAGTAAAAGAGCAAACAGTTCTCATAAAGCAATAAAAAGTCTCTCTCTTTTTTTACTGTTTCCTACAATTAAATATATAACTGTGAAACAAAGTTAACCTAGAAGCAGAAGTGACCAGCAGGAGACTCTCTGGAGAAAAGTAATAAGAGTGATTTAACAGAAAATGAAGCTGGCTAACACCTGAAGGATTAATGGCAGTAGATTATTTTAAGTTGCTCAGATACACAGCCTATAAAATAAAGCCCTATGAGGCAGTCAAGAGTCCCAAAGAGATTACATTTAATAATCCTCCTGAAATGGCAAACAGGAACATTCTACACGAAAGTGTGCTGTCTGTGATGTCAAGGATGACAAAGACAGTAGCAGTAATCCTGAGAAGCCAAATCCCCAGCATCCAAACTCCAAAGTTCTCTCTGCCCTTAGTTTGTGCAGCAGAAGTAACTAGTTGCCTTAAATGAGTATTCAGTATTCACATGCTATCCAGAGTTGCATACCATCTCTGCCATCAGCCTTGTCATCAGCACTTAAATTCAAGGTAGTGACCTAACAAAAGACGATGTAGCATTGTTTATGAGATATTGGTGACTTCTCTTCTGCCGCTGGATAAGCCTAGTCTATCCTATACTCAGATTAATGGTCCTTATCACAATCTCTGAAACAGTTTACACATGAAGATAGTCCAAAAGTCAAATTCAGTACTTTTACATTCACCTGGAAAAATATGATCACTTCCTTCAACTACTAAAGATGACTCTCAGAGTTCAAAATATGCCCTGCTTTTCAAAAATTTGATATTCAAAGTATCTAAGTTTAGGAAAGAGACTTTAGTTTTGTTTTTAAAAAGCTCTGATGGTTACAAAAGGAAACTTTACAGGCTTATTTTAAATCACTCAGCTATCTGTATCTAGCATATTTATAAACAGAATTCAGTTCATTAAAATGTATTTTTAAAAATATATTCTTGCATATGTTTTTTGATCCAATGTCTTAACGCATACTGAAATTAGTCAAGGACTAATTTAGTCAAGGACTCAACCAAAACTTCACTAATTTTTCTTACTTATCTCTGGCAAGATACATAACAGAAAAGTTTTAAAGCCTCTTAAATTACTAAAATAAGTCAATTATAGCCACTCAAAAGACATACATTATATTTTCTTCCTGACTAAGAATTCAGCCAGCACCCTTACCCTAAAAAGTGGCGATTATTTCCTACTGGACAAGTTCTAAAGAAAAGGCATCAGCTTCTGATCTGAGGCCCACATTCTTCTCAGCTGATCTGATTTCTCATTTTAAGAACTGAACAAGGACATAAAGAAAATACACCTTCATTTGTTTATTTTCAACCTAAGCAATGTTAAACTTTTAAAATCCAAAAATACTATTTCCCTCATATATATTCTGGAGATAGGTCTATGTAATCATTGTGCTCACATGTCTGCATAAGTAGCAAAATTAAAACAAACGTTGAGATTATATTGAAAGTACAAAAGAAGTTTATACTATAGCATGAATTGGCAATAAGACCTTTCACTTTTTCATGTCTATAATGGAAAAGAAACAGACCACAGGTTAAGGTGGTATCTTGTTGGCCATTTATATAGCTATTTTTAACTCCCCAAATATTTTTAAGGTCATCAAAAGATGAAATAGAAGTGTTTCTTTCAGAAATAAGCTGCTAATAACTGGGTTTTTTTTCCATTTATTTTTATTAGTTGGAGGCTAATTACAATATTGTAGTGGGTTTTGTCATACACTGACATGAATCAGCCATGGATTTACATGTGTTCCCCATCTCAATCCCCCCTCCCATATCCCTCTCCACCCGATCCCTCTGGGTCTTCCCAGTGCACCAGGTCTGAGCACTTGTCTCATGCATCCAACCTGGGCTGGTGATCTGTTTCACCCCAGATAATATAGTGTTGCCAGAAAGTGTTTCCTATAGGGAAAGCTGAACTGAAAACAATTTAGCCTACTGTAAGACAACGACAGCACAATGAAGTACATAGCGGTTTATGGACTTCCAAATTTAACATTTATGTATTCTCAAACATTATTATATTCCTCCATTCCCCCTCAGTAACATTCTAAAACACCAGTAGTTTTTCATCCCTTTTAGTAGAATGACTTATAACCACAAATGTAAAATACAAATACATTAATTAAGGATCTTAATATGGTAAAAGTATATACAGATGTTTCTAATAAGAAGCTGTTATGCTTATAAAGACACGTGAAATAATCATTTCCATTTACAAGTTTATGTTAAACAGAAATGTGCTATTATTTTTACCATAAAAACAGTTACAGAAGTCATCAATGTCACAATTATCACCTTAAACGAAACATCTGAAAAGTCTTTGTCCTTTCTCAACTGTGAGGCAAAATAACCCCTGCAAATACTATGCAATTCCTCACATGAAATTCACATATTTTGAGAGAAAAGTAAAGTAAGTTCAAGATATTTCCTGTAGATTCCCCAGGAAACAGTCCAGGATCACCCTCTTTCAATTTGGAGCACGTATCTGTGTATCATGAACAGTATCTGGAATTGTGCCAATAGGCAAATTTCTAATAAGCCTCAAATTTTAAAAAATTGTTTTATTTTGAAAAATTTCAAAAAGAACAGGTAGAAAGACAGCAATCAAGTACAGTTTTTTTTAAGATCAGATTAAGTGGCCAAAAAGTGTCACTTTGTATTAAATATACTTAGTATTTAAAAATCTGAGAAATATTTTAAGGTCTGAGATATTAAAAAGCAACCATACATACACCAATATTTTGATAATTTAAGTACATAATACATTTATTAGACTGCATTGGGGAAAAGATTCTAGATTAAACCATATCTTAACTATACACACATCAACACAAATGACACTGGTTTTATGGAGCTTTGACTTTTGCAGAATTATTAATTCACGGAAGATAAATAGAAGGGAAAGCACAGAGATGAGAAGAAAGTAAAGACAAGAAAGCACAGTGTCATCTTTAAGATGAGGAAGTGCAAGCTGAGGGCAGGGGCGTAAGAGCATCTGTGTCTCCTGTTATTCTCCACTGTGGGCTTTCCTTCCTGTTCCATCTCTGAGGCTCAGCTAACATTTACAAGCATGCTAACCACAAACTCAAAGCCTTTTCGTCACAAAAAGAATCTACTTTTTTCATCTTCAATTTTAAAAATTATAATTTTAAAGAAATTTGGGGAAAAGGTTTCTTTCTTTCCTTTTTAAGTCATGAAACACCTATTTCTAAAACTTTCAGTTTTGTCCTAAATTAAAATTCCACCTTCTAAAGTTGTCCACATCAACATTTTTGGCCCAGATGCTTTTTTTTTAATTTTAAAATAAATTGTAGTTAAACACAACATGCCTATTTGAATGCAAGGCTATATACAATCAATTCTCAATTGTTCAGCACTAAGAAAGGCAACGTCAGAGTGTCTCACAACTGAGCAGGGTAGAGTTCACATGTGATCCATTATTAACTGCTTCAAGTTAATTAACCTCTCTATTTCAGTTTTCAATGCTCTAAAATAGAGATGATAAAGCACAACTCACAGAGATACAAACATTAAACAAGATGTGGTCATGCTCTGGATATAATAGCTATTGAAATTAAAGTTCTCACCAAAAATCAGAATGAAATCACCTACTCATCAGCACTCACCTAAAAGTATCTAATGTGAGTTTGGGAATAAACTCAAACATATTTTAAAAAACAGACTAGAAAGGAAAATCTACTCCAGAATCCAAATAACAAGGTATTACACAAGCCATATCCAAACACTGATACCTTAAATAATTTCTGGGCCACTGGTTTTTTAAACTCTTCTGAGCAATACTGCCTTCCTTTCATATCAAATGTTACAGAGCATCCCAATCTACTTTAAAAAGGAAAGACCAGAGTGGCCTAGGCTGGACTGAAGGCTGTTTTCACTTAGATGGCCTCACAGTCCAGCATACCACACAAAGTCCCAGAGCTCTTCAGACTCCCTACCTGAGAACTGCTTCCTCTACGCCAGTCAAACCCGTGTACACGATGCCCCATATAGGTGGACACACTTTGTGCCTTTCCTGCCTTCTTACAAAATACTGGCTCCTCCACTTTATTATCTACTTTATTCCTCAAAAGCAGTTCAGATTGTTCCACAGGACTGTCTATAAGACAGTCCAGAACAAAACCCCTCTCTGAACATGAGCTATTCTTCCTGTCCATTCTTCCAGATGAGGGTCCACGCATCTGGATCCTCAGGGCAGCACTTTGCTTGGTATTGCTTAACTCAGGGCAATTGTGTTCTCTGCAGACCTAGTCCCACTCACGAGGTTATGTGTGAGCCCCTGACAGTCCTGAAGAGAGCCCTGCAGATCACTTTTTTGTATTACTAGAAGGCACTGAGTATGCTCTGAGAAATGGCGGGTGGGAAGAGTCACTTCAATTATGCAATGTTTGGGATTATTTAAGCTACAGACTCTGACTTAGATGAATTAACATCAGTAGAGCCCAAGATTAATCAGGCAAAAGCCTTTTTAACTGCTACCATTAAAAAAAACTGACTGGAATATACAAATTTAAAACTGTACTACACACATAACACAAATGTAGTGCTGTTAACTGTGGTACTGCTATGTTATTATTAACACAAAAATACAAACAGCAGTTAGTATTTATTTCTTATGTAGAGAGGTTAATTTGATTAAACTTCTCTGCTCTTAAAATCTTTGGAATTTGGTGCCCCGGATGTCTGGAGCATGAGTGCCTGGGGAAGAAAGCAAGACTGAGAAAGCAAGGGGATCGACAGCTTAGTTAAGCCTTAGACTGAGAAGGGCGTTCCCAGGGTCTCATTAGTACTCAGCTTGTCTAACAGAGGGCTGCTTTGGCGAAGGCAGACAAGGAAGACTGCTTAAACACACAACAAAGCAACTGAGCCTTCCACAGCACTAAGCTGCCAAAAGAGCAGATTCCTCTCCTCACAGCTCCTCCATCTGACACTGCTTCAGCACGGAGACTCACCACACCAGTGCACGGTCAAGTTCTGCTTTACAGGGCGCTGTTCAATTATAAACAGCGTGAGGACAGGGGCCACATCAGTTCTTCCATTGTTAAAAGCCCTCGCGTCCATCATAATGTGTGGTATACAGCAGACTCTTCAAAAGGGGGGGGGGGTGAAAAAAAAGGGGGGGTGTTGGGATGGGAATCTATGTATGTGTACACATATATGCTGATATAATAAATGGATGGAAAGAATAAAGAAAAGCACTTTCATGTTCACCATCACATCATACTAATTTTTTTTTTACAATGTGACCTGAAGATGGAGTTTTAAAATTATGTTAAATATAAGATATCACATTAATAAATTTCCCTGCAAGGCAGGATGACATGTAGAATATTTAATATTATTTCTGGCCAGGTCTAAGCTTTACTTATAACAGTTTTTAAGAGTCTGAAGAAAACATGATTGCAATACAGTAGAATCTCCTGCATTCTGGCAGCACATCAAAAACCTGTCCCAACAGGACTAATACTGCATGGTCAGCGAAGAGGAAAAGTGAAAGGAGTCTTCTACTTTGCTGCTTCTCTGAAAAGGGAATCACATTAGGCCATTAAGTAGTCAGATACATTATTTTATTGCTTGCAAAACCCCTGGGTAATAAAGAATGAGTACAAATTGCCACAGGCAGTTTTGGAGGAAAAACAGAACTGTGGAAAACAATGACAGCTGCTCCCTGCAGCACTGGACGACTGCAGAAAAGAAAACAGTGCATTGGTTGTAGTTTTTCTGCTCAAGTAGAGCACGAGGCCACGTGTGAGAAGGGGCTACATAAGCACCTAATTCTGCAGAATCTGGGTGCAAGGCACAGGCAAGAGAAAGGTGAGAGAAGAGGGAGATGTATTTTGTAAAAGCAACCACAAGTCAGAATAAGTACCACACATACATTTCCATTCTCTTCTCAGTTAGATGACCGTGGGCAGCCACCATGAAAAAAAAACACATGCCCCTGGGAAACACATAAGTAAAAAGGTCAATACTTTTTATTGAGGGGAACATTAATATTTTCCCATGGAAATACTAAGACATAAAAATAAAGAAGGATATTTCTTCAACATGGTCTATGATCTAAGGAAATAATTTCCAGGCAAAGAAAACCAATTTGTGTCAGATCTCGTATGGGGAAATAGCAAGAATGAGTGATTTATTTTTATGGGACTCAGAGACTAAAACTGGAGTCTCATCTTCAACCTTGCTTAAAAGATGTTATAAAATATTAGATTTATTTCTAAAAACCACTGCTTTATTTTAACCTCTTTATTGTGCTATTTTAGTATATGTGTTGCCGAAGCGAGCACTATTGTGCTATTTTAAAGTACTGTGTGAGACCTTTATTTTACACACTACTATACTGTCAAATTTTTAGAAAAAATTACAAGAACTCTTCAGTATTATAGTAATAAAAATGCAAGAGCTTTGCTTTTAATTATAGATAGAATCTCATTATAAAATCATGTAAGAGTTTTATCTGTAACAAAATAAAGAAAACCCTTATTTATGAATTTTCAACTTTCAAATTTTCATTGAAAAGAAGAAAAATCTCTAGTGCAAAGGAATCAACTATACCAGCAGCCAACAGATGGCACAGGTGGTCACAAGCAGACACTTCGGTATCTGCTCTTTCAACCTCTATAGTCAGCAGGTTCATGCTCAGTTTCACGAAGTTTTGATAAGATGACTAACCTTATGATGTTTAACAAGCAAACAGCAGAACAAAGAAAAAATGTGTGGTCAACAGAAATGAAACCCAAGATCATTTCTAAATCTAAAAGTGATAAGGAAATGATAAGGTCAGGACTTTCCTGGTGGTCCAGTGGTAGGACTCAGCACTTACATTGCTGGAGGCCTGGGTTTGATCCCCAGTCAGGGAACTAAGATTCCGCAAGGCTGCGTCACGTGGCCAACACAACACTTGAGATGTGTGCTACGAAACAAATCCACACAATGCTGAAATGTGTGCTTCAACATAGTTCTCTATGATACCTATGCTGATCATCCAATGACAGTTTACCTGCTTCAATAATTCTAAGATGGTCCACATTAGTACGCCTTGGGAAAAGACATTTGGATAGCACTTATACTGTCAACAGGCACCTGGTAACAGTGACAGGAAATTAAAAAATTCTATGCAGGAGAGGGAAAATTCGAAAAAACCATTTTGATTACATACTCCTACCAACTAAATAAATAAATAAGCAGACATCACCAATATGGGGCTATTCATTTACTTTCTAACTTTCCACACCTAACTGTATTTCATTGAATGTAAGATATGATAAATTGTAGATACTGTTATTTTACTAACGCTAAGAAATAAAAAGCACTAATTACAATTCTTAAGTAAGAAATACCACAATTTGAGATGTTAAGATGGTGGTGAGGGGGAGAAGATGCATTTTAGAGCCAAACAAGTGTAGGGAGTGACTAGCACTGATACGTTTTGTAAGATCTAAAAACTCCAGGAAATACTGAAGCAAAGGTAAGACTGGCATGTTGTAGTCCATGGGGTGACAAAGAGTCAGACATGACTGAACAACAACAAAATATCCACAAAGCTGGAATTTTTAATAGAAAGGGAGAAAAGACACAAAGTAACATTTTTATTCACACACTTTAATAGATTTGTCTTCTACACAAAAGTTTGGAGATCCTCATCAGAATACAGGATGAAAGGACACCGGTAGAAGATGAGGTGAGATCTCAACAAACGGTCACTGAATGAAGAAGCAGATGTTTTATCTCCTCTACTGGATTTATTACACATCACATGAACATGATCTGTGATGAGCTCAACAAGAAAAAAGGAGAAAAAGCAGACAAGTATCTCTCGTGAATTACCACCCCTCTTAACTTCTTCATTCAGTTCAGCCACTCAGTGGTGTCTCATCTCTTCATTAGAGTAATATAACCGTAGGGGTAAAGAGCACAGACTTCAGAACCAAACAACTCTGGGTTTGCAGCATGACTATCTGTGCCACTCATTATGAAAATCACTACAGACACTTCAGTGCTCTCACCTATAATATGAAGATAACAGTTCTTACACCACAGGATTAAAATGGGGGATTAAATGAGAAAATGCACATAAAGCTTCTAGCAAATTCTCAGAACGCAGCAAGACTCAATATATGGCAATACAGGGATCATTTATTCAAATTAATTTCATCTTTTAAATTACTTTAGGTTATCTGAGGTGAGAGATGCAAAGATGGTATCTGAAAGTATTTGACTTAAAAACCAGTCTTATTCACCAAGACCATGTTAAGATGTCACTCTAACACAAATATTCATGGGATGAATCCTGAAATCAAAATCCATCTTTACCTATAAATCTGAGGGAAAATCATATTAGGGAACAGCACCAAAACTCACATACTGCCTTCTTATTTAACACTGGGACAACATTGAGGAGTGCTCTGGGCCTCAAATGTGTCTGACAACTGACAACAGTAATGGGAACAGCAAAGTACACTCTCGACAACACCAAGTCAGAAGAATCTCCCCAAAACAGCAAGGTTCATTTTAACAAGACCTGGTTTTCTTAAAAGTGCCTTTGACACAAATACTAGTTTAAGTAAGAATGTATTGGTAACCTGCCCTGTAAGAATATATTCTACTGATGACCAATTTTCAAACATCAACATTCTCAAATATAAACACTCCTGACACATGGTTTAGAATTTCCAAAATGGTCAACTAAAGAGTTCCATCTTGGCATAAACCCAAAGGTGGATGGCAAAATACTGACAATGTTTGTGGTAAGCAGGAATCACTGGCCTATAAATTTGCTTCCTGACTCCTGCTGCCTCTGTTTATTACCTTAGGACTGGCAATAGCTTTTCTCAGAGTAAGAAATCAGAGCTCTACATACAAACTTGAATTGACTTTCCACATATGCTTTTCAGAATGTCAGTGCTTTGGATTCAAACACTTAAAACGTTACATTTTAAGGACAATCAGTCTATGCCCTCTCTAGGATTGTGAGGATTCTAACCTGAAATAATATCTATCACTGCTATGCACAACCATATATATGCTAGACCGGGCATCACCTTTTATGTACTCATGGTAGCCCACGTTAAAAAAAAAATCATACGTTTCCAAGATATAAAAATCTAATCTAATGGGGGGGGGGGGGGGGACAACAGGCCCTTAATTTGAAGTTCACAACCAAAGAGCTCTGGGTGTAACAAGGGAATCTGGGCACAAGAGCTAAGGTACTCAAGAGAATGCAGCACTCATGACCTGGTCCATGCGAATGATAAATATGCTGCTTCCAAAAGTGACTGAGAAAAACTCAAGGCCCAAGGGATATGGAGGGTCTCCTTATTTGAAGATTCGACATCTTCCCATTGCAACAGCTCATCAAGTAGACACCTCTTAACAGTCAGAAACTTAGTGGCAGAAATGAATAACACCAAAGGAATCCAGAACAGCTCTATTAAAGCTGATACTTGGAACCAAGACTTGTTGGCCAAACACATCCCTCATTTAAAATAAGCCTAGCCTTTGTCTTTTTTCCTGAAAGATGATATCCAGCCTGGCTTCCTTCACTCCTCAAGTCCTGACAAGTTTTTCCTTCTTTTGGCCTGGGCTTCTCATTTCCAACCAGCAGGTGAACTGCATGGTCCAATGGTAAAACCCTGCCTGTCCCAAATTCTTGCTCTGGCTACCCAGTCTCAACACAGAATCCACCAAAGTCAAAGGCACTGAGGTAAGAGCAGAGATATGGGAGAGCAGGAAGTATGAAGGCAGGCTCAAAGCCCAGCCCCCTTTAACTTGCTGGCTGTCCAACTCTGAGTGGGCTACTTAACCTTACTGCACCTTAGGTTTTACATCCATAAACCAAGGTAAATAGGTAAATCCTATTACCTAATAGGATTATTATCAGAATTAAATAATCTTTGAAAACATGTTTATAAAAGTAGTACACAGTACTACTTTAACCAGTAGGTGCTAAGATATTATTCCATTTATATATTTTACATAACAAGAGCCTCACTGGGGGTAAAAATACTGCAAGAATAGCATGTGTTTCTTATTTAACCAGCTTTACAAAAAATAAACACTAGTTAGTATCAATTATATCTCAATAAAACTGGGAGAAAATTTAAAGAAGTAAAAACTATAACAGGATCATTCATTGATTCTTCTATCCACCTATCACCCACCGACTTACAGAAATCCTGAACAAAAGACTGGGCCCTGTGCTCAACTCCCTAGTCATCAGTCAGCGACTATAAGTCAAATACCATCAAGCAGGGATGGAGGAAGAGAGGGGGAACTTCCTGGCCACAAAAAATAACTTTTAAGAATCCATCACCTCTTGCTATCCTTGGTTCACAGGCTTCACAGAATCTGTGTCAGGTATCATTCTGTCTCACACCCTCATTTACAGAAAAAGAAACTGGTACCCAGCAAGATTTGTGTAGGACTTTTATCATTACTAATAAGTTATTTTATATGAATGCAAAGCATCATACACATTTGGTATTCTTGATTACTTAGAAGCACATGTTACATACTATAAAAAATCTCAATGTGAATGAAAATATAAATCCATATTCAAACAAATATTTTTGCTGAGCTATTGTTAGGGGAGGTCCCAGTTATTGGTCAAATATAAATAATACAACTAGAAACAACAATGAAAAAAAATTTTCCCATAATATTGTTTGCCAGAGATGGTATTACTATGTGAAAGAATAACATGAATTTTACAGTTCTTGTTTTGCAGTACAATATCACTATCTAGAAAGACTGGATTCATTAACTTTTTTTAAAAGCATTGTAGTAAATAAGCATGGAGGCAACCCTTAAGTGTCGCCAGCCTTGGTTTTGTCCATTTTATTTTTGCTTCATTAGTACATATGAATGCATACTTCCCATTTATTTCCATCTGCATTTATTTGGGGGCTTCCCTGGTGGCTCAGCAGTAAAGATCTGCTTGCAATGCAAGAGATGCAGGTTCAATTCCTGGGTCAGAGAGATCCCTGGCAGGCTGCAGTCCATGGGTTGCAAGAGTGTTTTAAGGAAAAGGATGGGTGAACAAAACCCTTCTCTTGCCAAGTTTGCTATCAAGATTATTGTAAAGACTGACTGAAATGGAGTCTTTGTTTCATAAAAAATGGCTGTTTTTAAATCTATTAACCATTTGCACACAGAAGGGTCTAATTAATATGTTCATTTTCAGTATTTCCTAGATATTATACTTGATATATTTATCATGATCAGACTATTGCTATTCTTTTTATTAGTATTGCTGGTTTTCAAGTACTTTTTGAAAGATTTTTAATGTAACCACCAAAATATAGATAAATTATTATTGGTTCAGTAGGATTTTTTTTTAAGCTTCATTTTAAAGTACAGGCAAGATAAATAAGTTTTTCTGGTGTATTTATTTTTAATGAGCATGTTTCATTTCACATTTAACTTCAGTGCCTATATTTTGTATTAGCAGTTTCAAGTTTTTTCCATATTAACATACACACCTTTCTCAGTTTATTATGTTTCTCTTCCCAATAATTTTATTTCACTCAAACAAGTACTTGTTAAATTCATATACCGCTGACTTTATTCTAAATTATGTATTTTACTTTTTTTAGGGAGGGTGGGTGGGTGGGAGAGTAGCTGATGCGTACTAAGTATCACAAAATTTAAACTGTTACTTTTTTCATGACTTAGAAACAGGTAATACAATCCCCCATATGCCTTTTTTACACGTTAGAATCAGGCCTGATTATTTTTCACACATACTTAACTATAATTTTTTATAGGTTTTTCAGGTTTTATATAGCATAAGCATCAGTCACTTTTGACAGGATGCATTAAAGGCTAAACTAGATAAAATCACTGTCCAAATGCAAGGGCTATTATAAAACAGGCACTTATAATCCCAACGCACATTTTTGGACAGCCCAGAATTTAAATCTCAGAGCCACAATCACTAGTTGTGTGACCTTAGGCAAAGCACATAATCTCTCTGAGCTTTACTCTTCACATCTGTAAGACAACCATCTCTCTGTAAAGGTTATTATGAGGATTAAATGACTAGTTCATTTCACTAGTAAATAAACGCTAGGCACACTTCTAAGTATTAACTTATTTAATTTTCAAAACAATCCTGTGGTGTAGGAATAACAATTGCCTTTCTTTTACAGATAAACTGGAAAAAAAGACATTAAGTAACTTTACTCACCTAAGGTCACACCACTGGTGAGGGGCAAACCTAGGGTTTGAATCCAGGCAGTCTGACCTCAAAGTCGACACTCAAGTATCACACTACAGTGCCTCTCAAAACATTGAAAGCACTTGCCCAGCACCCAGCATAATGGTAAGAATGATGATAAAGCACATAGTGGAAGGTCTAGCACAGAGGGCACAGTCCCCGAGAGGCCCAAAGACGGCTGAGGGCCACAGTGTTAGGATGACATATAAAATACACAAGTACTCCTAGATAAAACTTATACACAGGACAGAAATCTCTAAAATACAAATTAGTAACACAGCTCTAAGAATGTAAAAAACAGTGAACTGTATTAGAAATCACTCTCTGCCACTGAGAGCCTGGTTTTTTTCTCTTAACATTGTTGAATGAATCTTACAAATAACTAGCAGCTGATATTTGGTGTGTGTGTGTGTGTGTGTGTGTGTGTGTGTGTATATAATATAATGGGTTACTATATAATGGGTTACATAATGAGTAGCCATTTCTTTCTCCAGGGTTATCTTCCCAACCCAGGGATCAAACCTGTATCTTCTGTACTGCAGGCAAATTCTTCACCTGCTGAGCCACTGGGGAACCCCCAAGAAATACAAGGGTAGGAAGAAGAAAACAATCACTAGTACTTCAATATCATCATATACAGTGTGAGATAAATATTTAATTTTCCAATGATGACAGCTATAATTCTTTCAATTCTGAAAACAGATGAAATTTCATGAACTAAAGTAATGTCAAGGTGCTTCAAAACAGAAATGTTCTTCAACTGAGTAAGAAACATTAACTCCACTTATAATTGTTTTAGACAATGAAAGCTTTCTCCACTCTTTATGCTTAATGTTAATTAAGTTCAGTCAACAGTCATGATTGACTGAATCTAACTAACTAAAATGGTTTTTAAAACAATTTAAACAAGTTTCTATAAAATCCAAGTCACATGTTGAGAAAGCGATTACTAATTAATGACAAACACTGGAAATAAAATTCATTCTCTTTCACGGTACAGATGACACCAAATCACTCATTTGGTGTTGCTCTAGCATAGTATGTTTCAGCTTGGTTCCATATATGCTGATGAATTAGAAGAGCAAAGTAACTTCTGTTCTTCTTAATGGGATACCTTATGAAGAACAACTTTCAGGCAGAGCCAATACTATTCAGATGGATACCTATTCAAAAGGCACTTATTCACACTTTCAGTATACTAACTTCAACAGTCCTCAGAAGCGAGCCTTCAACGTTTCAAGCCCTGCACCAGCAAAGGGCGAGGAGAGCAGTGCTGAAACGTATGCAAGTAAACTGCACTTCCCATGCCACACTCAGAACCACAGTCCTACAGAATCTTTCCGGGTTTTCTACCGTAGTAAAGCCTTCATTTGACATGGTTTTTTTTCTTACTCTAATTTACAGGACAAGTAAGACTCTAGGTATCTTCCAGTTCTCCAAACTAGTAATAACTAAGTTTTAATATTTATTTTTTTAATATTATTTTTTATTTTTTTTTAATTTTTTTATTTTTTATTTTATTTTTAATATTTAAAATAAGTTTTAATATTTAAAATAATCTTTTAAAGTATCTTTTTTTTTTTTTTTGCCATTTTAAAGCTGTTAATCAAATCAGTGAGCTCAGATAAATCCAATTAGCTAAAGGCACTCAAACACTGTGGTAAATCAGCATTCACATCAGTTTTGGGAAGCAATTTCTTACATTTCAGGAAACTTAAACTTTTTAGTTTTCAGCTTTTATATCTTATTTGATTTAACGTTAAGCTAGCACTGGTTTTTATTATATGTTCAAATAGGTTTCTAAGCAAGCTGCTGATCTGCTATTTGAAGAATAAGCAGGCTTGCCATCCTGCAGATACTTTTGTTTACGACCCTTAATGCCCTGTTTTTAACTGCACTTGTTTAAACACAAGGAATATTTTCGTTATATTTCATATACAGTGACAAAACAAGGCAAGGATTCTTCATATGAATGAATTTTATAAAACTGTAGAGCTCCCTTAAACTTCACATGTGTTTACATACCCATGGCTGATTGCACACTATTTCATATTATACTATGTCAAGGTAACTGGTAGATGTGATTCCTGCCAAATCTTGGCCAGTAAGCATGATTTTACATGGGCCATGCTCTGTCCCCTAACACTATACCACCACTTAAATTCCAATCAGGTCCCTGCCCCAAACTTCATACTCCAATTTCCAGCCATACCCCTCCCCCCACCCCCCAGTATGAGGGGAACTATTGGTTCATAAAATTAGCTCACT
The DNA here is from genome assembly GCF_023699985.2 of Odocoileus virginianus. Lineage (NCBI taxonomy): Eukaryota > Metazoa > Chordata > Mammalia > Artiodactyla > Cervidae > Odocoileus > Odocoileus virginianus. The sequence continues at coordinate 54,875,570 of NC_069685.1, read as the reverse complement.
CAAGTATGCAGAACAGAGCTGTAATCTGATCTGAAATGTGTGGGAATCTGGTTCCATCTTGTAACGTAACATAATTTTAAAACTGCCCTTTAACGGGAGGAAAAGGATTAATAGGAAATTTGGCACTTGAGTGGACCAAACATTGCAGGAGGCCGAAGTAGATTCTTGTCTACTGAGAAAGGTGGTCAGGACCAACATGATAGCTTTTGAGTGTGAAGAAAAACAACTTGATTCTCCGAGAGCAGAATGAAACTAAAATTAAAATCATACGCATTTACTATGGAAAAGTTCTTAAAAATAACAACACTCTCACTTTTTTAATGAACTGTAATGAAAAATTACTTTCTTTAAATCCAAATATTCAAGTATCTGTTGCGTGCCAGGTAGTTGATGGATTGGATTTTTTAAAGCAACTCCTTTAGAACACATATGAGACACACCTGTTTATGATACACAGTTCACTTTTAAGCCTATAAAACGAACTGAGAGGCAGTGGGAAGAACAGAAATCTAAAGGTTGGAACCGCTTACTGGAATTAAACACTGTGGAGCTCTGCGCAAATTACTTAACCTCTTATTTAAAAAGCTAAGGGGACTTTCTTACCTCACAGGTCCTTCCAACTCCAGGAACATAACAAACCAGATTTTTTTATTAAAAAGTAGCATTAAGTAGTTTCAAAGTCCACACTTGGAAGCTAGGAGACTGTATTAAAATGGAAAGTGTTTAATTTTCCTTAATTTTATGGTAGATTAAAGAAAAATCACTAGTACAAAGATACAATATTAGAGTCCTCTGAATAAAATTCGGAAAGGATACCTAAGAGACCATTCACAGGGACTACCTCTTACAAGTCTGGGAGCAAAACAGCTGAAGAGGGAGGTTTTTGTTGCCTTCTAAACTACCTAATTTTTCCTAGAGCATTTATTACTTTTATAATTTTTTTTGAACCTCCTATTTTTAAAAAACTCAGGAGCACTTAAATCATTGAAGGCTTTGTAACATAGCAGAAAGTACAATGAACTACAGATGGGGAGAAAAGATTACTAGTCTGCCTCTGTCTAGCTCTGTGACCTTGGGAAATATATTGGAGTTACAACATTATAGCTTTCTTATGAAAACAAGAATAGACTGCTCAGTGCGTTACTACCCCACTGGACTCAATTTTATATTAACTGGTCTTAGGTCACCTTTCTCTCATTTAGCCATTAAGTGTGTCCATCAAACAGTGAAATAACTGCAGGACCTAAACAAAATTAAGACAGAGTGCAAATTAACTTCCCTATAATAAAAATAATTAACAGTCCCCTGCCCAAATCTAACAGAGTTCTGAAAATGTTTAATTTGCTGAAAAGAAAAGAATGGATAAAAGATATACTTGGTGAAAAGCCAAAATCTATTATTGACAAAGGTGAATAAATATACACTCAGACCTAGACCTGAATGTTTTATTAGAATGCTTTCCAAACATATGCCAGAAAAGTAATTAAATTTAAAAATTATTATCAATCACATAAATTACAACTCTGCTGGGGTTAGGATACTGTCTTGGTTCTTAATTGACTGATGGTCATACTTTCTGTCTCTAAATATTAACCCAATTACTGATTTCCCTAAAGATGGATCTGAATGCATGAAATTATTCTTTGTAGTTTAACATTCACCCTCTTACCAGAGAAAACTAAGGTTTGTTATTTTATTGTCCTTCTCAGCTTCATGTGACCAATACAAGGGTTAGGTGGTTATCAGGCAGCTTTCTCAAAACTTCCTACTAACATGCATCTCTTTATTGTATTTTTTCTCTGTTTCACATCTCCTGAATAAAAGATATTGTTAAATATTAAAACTTAAAAGTTTTCTTAAGCATTTAACCTATGCTCAATTTTTAAGCTTTGAAAGAATGCTGCTTTTCCTTACACCTCATCTAATACATAAATGAATAAATGAGGGGACGATAACAATTTTCTCCTCCAAAATTCTAAATCTGGCTAAATGCCACAAATAAAGTGTATTCTTAAATTTACTATTAAGCACCAGTCACTGAATATTTAGGCAAAACATCAAAAGATGGATAGAAACTCACCTCTCTGTACCCCTGATCTCTATTCCTTTGACCCAAGGATTCAAACTGATACCTAGAAAGACTTCCAGTTTAACAGCGCTAGGGGAAGACGCAAACCAGGCGATGACCAAAAGGGAGCCCTCAACTAAGCAGCTTGCAGCTTAGACCCTTAGGCCAAGTGCCCAACAAATGCCCAAGGCCCGGAAACTCTTCCTTCTAAACATGCATTTAAATGTCCTACTTGGGCTTTATAGTGCAAGCAAGGTCTGTAAAAGAAAAGCAAGATTAGGAATCTCCTTCAAAACCTTGAACACCACCTTTGCTTGATCTCTGTCTTTGCTTTGTGTCCCTTCTCCACAAAATAGTTTTCCATTGTCCGCAGTTAGCCCGGGAGCTAAAAAGTGAAATCATTTGTTTTTTGTTTGTTCTTTATGACATCACACCTAACATTAAGCCTCTACTTTTTATATTTCTCTAACTTTTTTCATTTTTTGGAGGAAGATAGTACTTATTCTTTGGTTGCTGAAATCATGGGCATGAGCCCTGGGAGAACAGGGATCCCGCTGTGCCCTGGTCGAAGTCTAGCCTCGCTCACTGCCATTCCTCACAGGCTGAGCAATGTTGGTGGTGTTCAGTCACTAAGTTGTCTCCGACTCTGTGTGACCCTATGGACCACAGTCCACTAGGCTCCTCTGTCCATGGGATTCTCCAGGCAAGAATATTGGAGGGGGTTGCCATTTCCTTCTCCAGGGGATCTTCCTGACCCAGGGATCAAACCTGTGTCTCCTGCTTGGCAGGTGGATTCTTTACCACTGAGCCACAATAACAAAACAGAACGACCTAGCGAGCAGCATGCAGAAAGGTCCTGCCTTCTCCTGGAAAATGTGCTCTTAGCTCTGGCACTTTTTAACTCTGTTAATGAAATTCTCTAGGTCTCCACGTTCTCATCTGTAAAACCAAGGTAAAAGACGCAAAGTTCCAAGTATGTAGTGAAGACTGGAAATAATTTATGTACAACATTTAGCACAGTACCTCAATGAATAATACTAACTTAATATAGCTCCCTTTCCTTCCAACTTAAAGTTGTGCTACTGAATATCTCTATCTTGGTTGGCTTTTTATTCTACCATTTCAATTTGACTGTGAGAACACATCCAAGCCTATACTGTGGACTCTGGAAGCATGACTGCCTTTCTGCTGATGCCTTCTCCTCGAGTCTGAAGTAGATGTCAACTGATTAAACCCACACAGAGAGGCCAAAGTTGCACCAGGGAGCACTATAAAGAAATCCCTATTAATGCTACAATAAGGCTTAGATGCCTCTCGATTTCAATAACGTGAGACACTGATAGCTTCAAAAAAAAATTTATCATGAGCAGTAAGAGCCTGCAGGTTATAAAGGCTAAAATCTTTGGCAAGAGAGAAAATAAGACAATACAAAAGTCACTAACTAAAAACAGTCCCAGGCTATGTTAATAAAATCAGCAGAAGCAAGGAATCAAGAGCAAGAGGGAAAAGTTATAAATTAATCTCCATAACTCAGTGGCCAGTTTGGACTGAGCCATCAAAAGAAGCTTGGTATTCCTGTTTGTTTTAAGATCTTTAATTCTCAGGACAATGTTTACTGGTGGCTCTTTTGCAATTCTTCAACTCTAACAGACAACTAATCTAATTATTTAGACATTACTATAATAGCATTTAAGTCTCTATCTGTACTCATGAACTATTACAAGTAATCAAAGCTTCATTAATGTAGAAAGCTGTCATGATTTTAAACTTGCTATCTAGATGTTACGCTCTTTCAAAGAACATATTCTTTGCCCACATTCACCAAAATAAATAAAAATTCCAAATCTATCATTGTGGCTTAAGGACAGAACAGTGTCTACAGGCAAAATTCATCTGTGGCCCAGCTCTCCACCAAAAATGAACACCTAGACAGTTTCTTAGTACAAGCACATAAGTTCAGTGATACACAGATCCTGCTAAGCAATTTATCATCTTTTCTACATCTTGGGCCCACAACAGAGAAATGTCATAAAAGAACTTGTATTTAACTGTCAAGATCACTTGAGGTCTCTTATTTGAAATAATCTCTTCCTATCTTCCACTGCACCTTCCTCTCGAGATGCCGAGAATTTCCTTGAGACACTACTGGGATATGTCTCCTTGCTATTTTCCTCTCCACGACTCTACCCCAAGTCACCCAAACCTCAGGTATGACAAAATACAGTTAATTTCACGAATCTTTTCTCTCCACTAGAACCCACATCAATATCTTACAATTTTCCCCTTTAGTGCTTAATATTTCACAAACCAAGACACTAATTATATATAGTGTCTTATCTTTAGTTGCTTTAAGTGCTTATATCTTACCTTCCTGACAATAGTAAGATCTTTGGAAGGACTCTGTCAAGTTATTTTATTCATGTTATACCAAAACAAAACCATTTTTTTAAAAAAAACAAAACAACAACAAAAAACTGTTAGAAAAGCTATTCACAGAACACAGATAACAAAGTAAACAAATTCTGGAACTAATCAACTTCCTATACAGTCCCGAATGTACACACTTGGATTGCTCTTCAGTACATCATCACCATAAAGTAAAACAAAGCAACGGAACGCTGGGTAGGCTGTGTGCACCATGTGGTCTACTGTGCGCACAGAAAAGGGAACACACACACTGTGTACCTGCACAAACTGATCTCTGGAAAGACAAAAAGAAACTGGGGGCTTCCCTGGTGGCTCAGACGATAAAGAATCTGTCTGCAGTGCAGGAGACCAGGGTTTGATCCCTGGGTTGGGAAGATCCCCTGGAGAAGGGAATAGCAACCCACTCCAGTATTCTTGCCTGGAGAATTCCATGGACAGAGGAACCTAGTGGGTCCATGGGGTTACAAAGAGTCAGACACAATTGAACAACCAACATTTTCATGTCTTTCCAGGTTCAACATGATTTAACACTAGGAGAAAAACTGACTGGGCAGTAAGTGGAGGAGACATTTTCACCTATGTAAATTTTGTGCTATTTAAATTTCATACTATATACATTTATTTCCCACTCTACATAAAAATTTAAATAGAATAAAATAGTTTTTCAGTTAAAGAGAAAACACTGTCAGATATGTACATTTTAGTGAATTATCATGAGAATTAAAATGCTGTGCTATGCATGAGATTTATTATGTTAAAGACACATACAAAATCATCTCTTGGGTATCCATGGAGATTCTAAATTCTAGCCCCTATATTAACTTTGTAATTAGATAAACATTTACCTCAAAAAATCTGTTTATAATCAATGATCACTCCTCATTAAAGGTGTACCATTAACCTTACTAGTGAAGTCAGCATGAAAAACTGAGGAAAAATAATGGTTGTGAAACTAGAAATGCCTAGACCTGAATCCTCGACTTTCTAGCTATATGGCATCTTAGCCGATCACTTTAGCCTATCTGGATGGCAAATTTCCTTTTAAGGGCAGAGGTCTGCGAAGTTAGGTACCAGGGCCAACTACATCCCATTGCAACTGAGAGTGGGGGTTCAGCTGCTTGCCTCTTGTAAGTCAATAAAGAGGCCAGTTGGTGAAAAGAAGAGTTTGCTTTATTTCAGAGGGTGGCAATCAGCAGGAGAGCAGAGTCCTGTCCAACGGTTAACTCCCCACCACTGACAATCGGTGGGCAAGAGCTTTTACAGACAGAGTGAGGGGGGCAACATGTAGAAACAGCACCATCAGCTCTGACAGTCATCTTGAAATTGGTTTTTTTGAGGCCATTTCTTGGAATTAGGGTAGCTTATGTCTTGACTAGTCTGGTCATCAGACTGTAAACTTCCACCCGGTGGGGATTTTAGTATTTATAAGACAGCTCAAAGGACATGGCTCAGAATATTATCTATAACCCCTGAGGTCCTTGACTTTGCTCATTCAGTTTAGTTCAGTTCAGTCGCTCAGTCGTGTCCGACTCCTTGCGACCCCATGAATCGCAGCACGCCAGGCCTCCCTGTCCATCACCAACTCCTGGAGTTTACTCAAACTCATGTCCATCGAGTCGGTGATGCCATCCAGCCATCTCATCCTTTGTCGTCCCCTTCTCCTCCTGCCCCCAGTCCCTTCCAGCATCAGGGTCTTTTCCAATAAGTCAATTCTTCGCATGAGGTGGCCACAGTATTGGAGTTTCAGCTTTAGCATCAGTCCTTCCAATGAACACCCAGGATTGATCTGCTTTATGATGAACTGGTTGGATCTCCTTGCAGTCCAAGGGACTCTCAAGAGTCTTCTCCAACACCACAGTTCAGAAGTGTCAATTTTTCAGCGCTCAGCTTTCTTCACAGTCCAACTCTCACATCCATACATGACCAATGGAAAAACCACAGCCTTGACTAGACAGACCTTTGTTGACAAAGTGATGTGTCTGCTTTATAATATGCTGTCTAGGTTGGTCATAACTTTTCTTCCAAGGAGTAAGCACTCATTAGGTCTCCTTTGGTGATTTATCTTTGTTTCTCCCTTTTCTCACTTCTTGGATTAAACTTATTCTTTGAATAAATTTTTCCACAGACAAAAGGGAAGCTGGGGACATGAGTGGGGTGGAGGTAGGGGAGGACCATTAGGTCCTGCTCCACTTCATGGTCACCTATTTTTTGTAAATAAAGTTTTATTGGAACAGTCTACTGCCTTTTTGCTTACATATTGTCTATGGCTGCTTTTCCAGTGCAGTGTGGGATGTGACTAGTTTTGACAGAAACCATATGCCCTGCAAAGCTGAAAATATTTACTATGTGCAGAAAAAGTTTACCTGCCCCGGCCTAAGAATAAAATGCAGACAAACCACATCTTGGTTGAAATTTTTTTAAAGTGCAGGAATACTAAGCAGGCAGCAGGTCAAAACTACTTCCAAAATAACATGAAGACATTATCCTTTTCACTCTGATTTTCTCCAAGTGCACAATGGAGTTTTCCAGAGACTACATGGTGTTTTATGTCACAACAGACTATAAGCAGAAGCAGACACAAGAATACAGCTGTTTTCCCTTAAGTCAAACTTTAAAGAGATTCACAAAAACAGTGCCACTCTTCCAACTAAATATTTTCATCTTTTTAAAAGTGTTATTTTATTTTAAAAAAAAGAGTTATTTGTGTTAACATATAGTGGGCTTGTTACTGTTATTTTATAAATTTATAAACATTTTAACTTTCCTCAGTTTTATTTCTTTAAATACTGAAAAGTATAACCCAATAAACAAAAGCTCTATTGGGTGCTCAATAACGTTCACAGGTGTTTTGAAGCCAAAAAGTTCAAGAAACTGCTATATTATAGCTCAAGTGTATCACAGCACCATGATTAACTGGCCTACTAGAACAGTCTATACACTGGGCAGGGACTGAGGATAAACACCATGTAGTTTATTAATCATGGACAGTACCAGGAAAATCAATGGCACCACCACCATTCAGAAAGTTGATTTTGAAAGAAAATTTGACAATTCGCATTAGAAGCTCCTTGGGGTACTTTTTAAAGAAATTTATTCAAAACTCTGAAATAAGGTCAATGGAAGACTGGTTGTCCTTACAATACTGTATTGGGAAAATGCCCATCCAAGGATTATCTAGTGTCTCAGTTCCTCAACTGTGTACCCAACACCTCAGAACACTGCGGCAAATTCACACGGATGTGGTGGGATATTTTAGATTGGCAGGGCCAGAGGAAAAAGTGACATCGGGACTCTACACAAACCACTAGCTTAAGGCAGTCTACAGTCTCAATATTACACTATACTGCATTCTCTGCAATAAAGTCAGATCAGTAGGGACAGGAAATAAGAGCAGTGACAGCCAACCTGATTGCAAGGTCTGGGAAGCTGCATGGTGCTCAACAGACACATGTGTCCTATTTATAAGCAATTCGAGGTAAGGAAAAAAAATAAGTTCTATTCTTCCAATTTATGTGCATTATTTGTTCAAACAGCTACTAAGTTGGAGGTACATATATACCAATTAATTTTCTAGAAGAAGCTAGCTACTCAAATGATCTCTGAATTGGTTTTCACATGTTAGTTGTTCTTTCACTAATTAATGAGTTGATTAAAATATATGGCATTTATTCATTTCATATTTGCAGTAGAGTCCCAATTTTACCTAGCATTCTTCACTCCATGTCAAATACTCTTATCTAGATCATTCTTCTCACTTCAAGCTACGTAAGTGATAAATGTGTTTAAGAAGAAAAAAGAATAGAAAACAACTGTCCCCTTTCTGGCAACCTTATGAGGAACAATAGGGAAAAAAGCGAAGTAAAAAGCAAGTGCAAAAATATGTTTCTAGAAGGTTTGACCGATGCCTATTCAAGCAAGAGGAAAATTCGGGAAGTATCTACTTTTAATTCATGGTTTATATAAATAATACAACTTTGATGTATATGTGCTTAGTCACTCAGTACTATCCAACTCTTTGCAGCCCTATGGACTGTAGCCCACCAGGCTCCTCTGTCCATGGGTACTCTCCAGGCAAGAATACTGGAGTAGGTTGCCATGCCTTTCTCCAAGGGATCTTCCCAACCCAGGGATTGAACCCAGGTCTCCCACATTGCATGTGGACTCTTTACCATCTGAGCTGCCAGGGAAGCCTTTTGATGTATACAAACAATATTAAATAATCTGAAAATGGAAAAATAAAATGATACACAATGCTGTTCCTGAATTATGGTCATTTAATTTTGAAAAGCTGAAAGGTTTCATTCATAATACAGTGAGGAGTATATAAAGTGCTATGAGAATCTAGGAAACTTATGAAATAGGCTTTAAATAACCTGTCAAGTCACCCATTCACTCATATTAATTATCTCCCACTTAATCCCCCAAACAACCTGTATATAGACATCAATATACCCTTATTATTATTCCTACTCAGAGTTTAGGGGAAAAAAATAGGAACAGAAACACAGGTTATAGTAAGTGGATCATTTTGACTCTGTACACTAACAGCATAACCAGGAGTCATAACACAGTCCTAAACTACTGTCATTTATATCCAAAGGAGCAGTCTATTGGATGGTAGATGCAGGCCCATCAGTAACACTTGTAATAATGTATATATGTGTGACCCAATACCTAAAAAAAATCATATTTACATGAAGTTCTAATTCCTGAACTCAATACTGATAATTCTGAATCCTTACATGGCAGGTCAGGATGACTGGTCCCTACTCAGCTGCCTCATCCTGTCTGATGTCATCCTCACATCAACTCCAACCTGGCAGCTCAGGGACTTCAGCTGCTTCTGAAAATATCTGATGTGTTCAAAGGAGTTACAGGAGCACTACATGAATCCTCAAAAGAGATCAGATGATACAATGTGCCAATGGCCCAAATGAAGGATTCTTCTCCATGATATATATACTCGGAGGAATTAAAAGAGCTCTGAAACTTGGGAAGCTTAGTTTACAGTATATCAAAGCACAAATACAGAATGCTTTGTTCCACAGCAGCTACATAACATACCCTGTATTGTACTTCAAACAGAGTCAAATGTAACCGTAATATACTTCGACTGAAGCATCCTCTGGTTTGAAATGTACTTAGCAAGTATTTTATTGAGTCTTTCCCGGGTATTTGTAACTGCATATATTTCTAAGGGTTGGGGTAAAGGGAGGCCTTGTCATTATTAGGGTCCTTTATTAGTACCATTATTAGTAATTTATCTTTCTGAACCTACAAAACATGCACAAAATGATCAAGGTTAATGCAAGAAAGTACATATCTAATTTAGCACTTGAACGTAACCATGTGTCTCAAACCAGCAATGTACGTTTTCAGAGACCAGGTAAATGAAAGGCTACAGGGATAAAGTCAAAAAGTAAAAGCATATAATCCCATTTTTTCTATTTTCACAAACTGGGTATTTAAGGGCTATCACAATGTCTTATTTCTTTCCTAAAAAACTCTAGTTGAAATCAAGGCCTAGAAATAGTCAAGGATCCAACAAATCATTAGGAGAAGAAAGTGGTCATTTCAGGGGTGTGAACCATACACTGATACAAAGCTTAAGTTTTAGATCTTGAAATTATAAATAAGAAACAAAGGAGGGGAGGTGGCCTCCTTACACTGAAATTGATGGAACACTTTAAAGTCCACTGAGACAAAGCTCAAAATTCTCCAGCTAACAGTCCAATTTTCTCCTTCAGTGAAACGTGCCTTCTACAGTCTTTTTTTTTTTTTAAAACAATTCACCTAACAGAGAGATACTTCAGTCAACTCTCTTCAATTATACATACTAAGATGTTCCTTTGTTTCCTTACATTTTCAGCACCAGATAAACTCAGCAAACAACACTGGGTCAATTTCAGTGGTTCATAATAATCCTTCAAATGTTCCCCAACAATGTTCTTTCTAGGCTCTTCTGTGTGCAACCAACTAGAAAAGCCTCCTTTTTTCTATGAGGTCTGTTAAGAACTCAAAACATGTTAAGTCTGTTTCCACTAGCAGAACTGCAATTCACAGGCCAGCAATGAGTGGCAAAGTCCAACAGGGTAAAGTCTGCTTTCTACTTAGGGAATACTTAAACTAAAGTAACCATCATAAAGAGAGCCCAACTGCTCAAACCTGAAACATGAACAAACCACTAAGTAATATTGAGAAAAGGCTCATGCAAAACTGACAATTATAAGAAACAAATGTTTTAACCCATTTATAAAAGATAATAGTTTAAAATGGGAATGCAATCTTAAAAACTTCATATTTTGTTTTACATTAAATCAATTTTAAGACATCATTTTTAATGAATTCTTATCTTAGTACAAATTCAAGAGAAAAATAAAAATTTTTAAATAAAACACACACACACATACCCCAAGAATAGTAAAAAACATATTACTGATAAACATTGAGGTAAAATGTCAGGAAAACACCAGCTAGAAAAGTTGCCTCAGGGGAGCGGCTCAAAGAAGAGAGATCAAAGTTAACTTGAGTTGCCAGAGAAGACAGATGAGGGGTGGCAGGGTGGGGGAAGAACAGGAACAAAAGAGAAAAGAAGTTGAAACCATGCTACTAGTAACTGTGAAGGGCAACTCTGTCTGGACAAAAGGCTTCTTCTGGGGAACAGGAATGCCAGATAAAATTTGGGTAACACCCTAAACACTGATACCACATTATGGTCTTATATGGGAGAGCGCCTCACCAAAAGTAGTTGAACAGAAGGATACACAGCGTATTAGAAACATGAGCAGCTTGAAGTCAGAAGATCCAGACAGGCAGAAGACTGTAACAAGAGACCAGAGCTGAACATCACAACAAAGAGGAAGCTTCACAGTTAACATAATTTAAGATTTCATCTTAACACTCACAGCTTCCATATTCTTCAGCCATAAATATTGTTATAATACCTCAAACCTACACAAGTATTAATGAAACCCTACATGAGAAGTACACTTTCACATTCTGCCAGGTTCTCAGATAGAAATTTAATACCTTTGAAGAACCATACTTAATAAAAGCTTTATTTTTATAATGCCCTATGTCCTCTAACAGTCCAAACACATCAAAGAAGTAAACCAACTACTTATAAATCCCACTGGTACCTAAAATTTCTTCTCCCTTCTTCCTAATCTCATTATGAACATTATTACTGAAACTAACACAATTCCTTTCTCTAGACACATTCTTGAAAACTTTCAGACCCTCTGGAACAGTAATCAAATCCCCTGAATTGGTAAATAAAGGAGCTATTTTCTGCTTACAGCCAGAACAGAAACACAATGAAAACAATATGTTCCTGGTGGTAGACAAAGAAGGCAGAAAAGATATATATGCATGTGTGTGTGTGAGTGAGTGAGTGTGTGTGTGCGTGTGTGTGTATGTATATATATACACACATACATACACTAAAGACTTGCCCAGATTCTACAATTTCCCTGGAAACATTTTAGAAATAGTAAATGCTAAAACTGAAGTCCACAAGATTCAGTAAATCCTACAAGATCAGATATTTAATGGGAGACCATCCATATTTCTGGATGGAGCAGTGATCAAGGATAGCTCTATTTCCAGCTTAGTTTCAGCCCTCTAGCAGGAATTAAAACAATGCTATTCACAAAATCTCTTCAGTGTATATATATATATGTTCAACTATATATCTGTATGTATACAGATATATAGGTACACTTTTAAAGAACAATCTACCTGCAATGCAGGAGACACGGGTTCAATTGTTGACTCAGGAAGATCCCTTGGAGAAGGGCATAGCAACCCACTCCAGTATTCTTGCCTGGAGAATCCCAGGGACAGAGGAGCCTGGCAGCTATGGTCCACAGGGTTGCAAAGAGTTGGACATGACTGAAGAGAGTTAGCGCAACACTGTAGGGTGTTTAAAATCCATTTTGAAACTGGACAGTATATATTTAAACTGTGAAAATCCACTACTGATATTCAGGATATAAGTTTTTATTGTCTACTTTTTAGACTACTAATAGGAAAAAACCCAAAAATTAACATTGATGACTGCCTTTTGGTTATTAAGAAAAAAAGGAAAGTAATTTTTAAAAAGTAAACAAGCTATTTCTGGTTGAGCCAGTCTTTCAATTTAACACTCTAAGCATAATGTCTGTAAAAGTACAAAGCAGAGTGTCTGGGATATGAAAGATACTTTTAAGAAGGACAGACAGTATCACTAAGACTCATCAGAGGCTCTTGTCTCCTCCCTTCCTAGTAGTAGATCCAACAGTTTAACACTTTGCAGACACCTATGACAAAATACAGCAAGAAGTCTACATTCCTATCTTCATTTCAACTCCCATTTATATCTTAGGCTACCACAACCTGAAATTCACTTCAATGAAACTGCTCATGTCATGTCCATCATGACTGCATAACTACCTTTTCAAATGTATTTTATATGTCCTCACTGGTAGAGATAGCTGATTAATCTTGACACTTTAAAAATTCATGGCTTTGATGATACCAATCCTCCTGGGTCTGTCTCCTTTCTCACTGACCTCCCCTAGTCTCCTTTATATATCCCTTTTCTCTACCAATCCTGTAAATGCTCCCCAGGACTCTAACCTCATCTTCTCACTTTTCATACAATTCTCAAATTCAAGAGACATAATACATAGTACCTTCTGATATATCTTCCATCAGTAAACTAGCAGAAAATGACTACATATTTTATAGATCCACCAAAAGCAAACAAAAGCTATGGTAAAATTATTATGTATGATTAATACATCCAAATTGTCCCATTACTTTTTAAAATTAATTTCCCATCACAAATTCTTTAAGGCACCACACACGTGCAAAGTAAATTTACAAGGAAAATTACAAGGCTATCACTAATGATCTTACTTTTCTGGACACCAATAACAGATTCTCGTTACTTTTTACAATGAAGTGACTGTTTAAATTGCTTACCCTCTAGTGAGATCCCTTTCCCTGAATTTTTATCTCTGCATCTCAAGAGGGAAACACAGATGACTGGGGCTATAATATAAGGAAAGTACAGGAAAGAGGAAGATGGAAAGGAAAACAAGAAGAGGTGAAGAGACAGGGGAGGATAAGGAAAGAGAGGGAAGGAAAGTTTTAAAGTGCTAAAGAATATTGGTACCTCAAAATATTCCATCCCTTTACACAGAAACTGCTTTTGGCTACTAAAATCAAAGGATGAGTGCATCTCTAGCTAGGTAATACATGAACATAAAAAGGAAGTTAAAGAAATAATCCCAGGCTTAAGAGTCAAGAAAATATCCAGATGAGATGACACAAAAGCACTCAAAATAATACACTTCCAATTGTGTATGTGCATGTGCATCTGTTAACAGCACACACAAAAGTAATTAAAATATTTGAAGACATGTGAGGCTACTTGGAGCATCACCCAAGAGAAGGGCAGGTTTGCCCACAAGGAAGAGATGGCAAATTAATTCAAAAAATGCACTGGCAAGTTAGTATTTGTGTTAACTCAGCTACCATACATCTGATATGTATATATCAAAGAGCCAAATTGCTATTGGGGACAATCAATTATTCTGTTAAAAATGGCATTCAAAGACTAAGGAATATAAACTCCAAATTCTGTGGCAGTCAAGTATGGGCTGTAGTTAGACTAAAGTAGAAAATAGACATCTTTCCAATAGAAAGAACCTCCACCACTGGAATAATTTTTACATTATCTTAAAAGAACATTTTTTTACTGGTTTGTTTTTAAGAATATTCTGGAAGCTAAGGCTTTTTCAAGTTCAATATGCCTTAGAAATCAGAAATTATATTTGTTTGATGTTAGCTGTCACAACTTCTTAGGGCAAAGTCAAGTTCTCTTTCTTACTGATTATATTTCCAAGAATGAATAACAAGAGATACACTACTATAGCAAAAACAAAAAATGATATAAATTTCTTTTATCTTCCTGGACCTGCCTGGTCAAATCTGTGTGTGTAAATTTATACACATATATAATTTTTCTTTAACTATCCTGAACATCATCTCATATCAAACTTTGAGAACTTTAATTTCAGAGTCCTTTAGCAAATGACTTATTTTTACTATCAATACAGAGAGAAATAATAGCGCAAAAAATAATATATTATTAATCGAATTGGTGAAACCTAGTCATCAATATAATCTTTTGTCGCCACTATTAGAGTTATTTTAGCTTACTTAGAATATGCAGTGTGTTAAGTGGTGCATTTGATCTACTGATCAAAAGTATCTATATGCTAGTATCAGTTTACTTTATATTTAGAATATTATTATTTATAGTATGTTCTTTTTATTTGGGTCTAATGATATCAAATTAGGGAATTCCTAAAAATATTAATTTGTACATACAAAGCATTTAGCATTTGTAGCAAACTCCTCTCCATTGATACTAAACTGGTATGTACTAAAATAAAAGAAAAAGCTTAAAGAAGATTAATTTGTTCTTCTTGTTTCTCAAATAAATTATAAACTAGTCATATAAATTAACTCATTTAACTTTCACAATAATCCTCCAAGATACCATTATCAATTCAATAACAGCAAAAAATAGAAGTACAACTCAGAAAAACTAAACAACTTTTATAAAAGCAAATAACTTGTAAAAAGAGGTGTAGGATGTGATACCAACTCTTCTAACCCTAAATGACCTCCCCTACATCGCTACCCTATCCACCCAAAATGACTTAAGCACTGAGATCCTATTCAACATCCGACAAGATACTCTATTTTCCACTGAGAGAACAAGAGTGAAAAAGTCATTACCCCTAATAAAAGTTTTATTATAGCATATGCCAAATTTTTTAATAGAATCTTTGCTTTAAAATGTTTTCTAATTGTTAACACCTTCCAAAATAGCTTTTTAAAAGTATCAATATTTCTACACGAAAAGCTGCACAAGATTCAACCACAACTTAAAGTCTTAAAAATAATACAATAACTAAATTACACTGTTCAGAAATCAATAGCCTCCCAGGTACACAAAATCAAATATCCAAACATATTACATGCATTATTTACATCTGGCTTGCTAAAGTCAGGAAGACTCTTGAGTATCTAAATAAAGTGTAAAGATATACAAGCTAAAAAAGAAGTACATCTGACTGTTAAACATTATTTTTTACATTAAAATAGTAATTGCTACTCCTTCACTCCTATTTCTACATTTAGCTACAACAGCTACTCCTATTTCTACATTTCCTCTTCATCCACAAATTCCTCACAAATCATCACACAAATATCTGTACCTTTTGGTCAAAACTTTCAGGACTGGCTCAGTTAATTCATCAGAGACCAGCTGTGAACATGCTCACTGATCATGGAGAGGCAGGCTGAAGACGGCAAAGGAAAACCCTGCACTAAAGCAACACCATGCATCACCATTCAGACTCCAACAATGGCAGTCCGAACTTAAACCAGCAGGAAAGTTAAGTCCTCTATAAATTTAAAGAAAATGCCAAGATGAATTATGTCCATGAAACATTCATTAGTTATATGAAATCAATAAAAATAAAAGGGAAAAAAGTTCCTCTCCATCAATCAAAGCATCTGTAAACAGAACCACACCCAGACACATTAGTACCTTTTTTCTAAAAATTATTATCCTTTTCAGGCAAACTTTGATACCCACAATACCTACTACCTACTTAAACACAATTTTTAATAAAATGCTTTGTGTACTAAAAGGGGGGGAATATTTCAAGGAAGTTAATGATGATTTGGCAAAAAGAAAAAGCAAAGTCAGTCCCTAATTTATCTGATTTGAAAAATTCCAATTTTCATAAATTAGGTTTAGTTAATAAGGAGATTCCACAACCATTAAAGTCAAAGCTTTATGACATACAGATTGGAGAGAAGGCTGGTATTACTGGAAGATGAGGCAGAGTAGCCAACTGAAATTTTGGCCAACTAACCAAACAACTGAACCTACCACATAAGGCTTCAAGAGCTCATGTCTACAGCCACTAGCTGGTACCCTTAGCTTTGGACAACTTCATAGATAGTAAAATAGAATCAAGACTGTGTCCTCAGTTCTACAAAAATGAAATAATCACCAACTTCCAATTAAATTCACATTGTGTTCAAAGCAAAGTGAGATAAATATTAGATTTTGATGGTTTTGAATTTTGATTCTGGCTTGATTGATCTAAAATTCCATGTTTGTTTAGTATCAAAGACTGCCTTTAAAGCCTTGTATATAATAAGTGATGGTTAAAAGTTTAGAACTGTTTAGATAAGTAATTCCCAGTCCTGGTCTGACAACTATCAAGGACGTGTTGACCAACTTTTAAGGGCATCAAACAATTCTATAAAAACTGTCACCATTTGAATTCACTTGACTATTGATGTAAAGTTATGCCACATAACACTTTAAGGAAGAAAGATAAATTAGAATAACAAAATAGAGTAATTCAATTCCAAAGAGTGTGGCTATAAGGATCTCAGACATGGGTTACCGATAATTTTTCTAGCCAAATTTAATATTCCACAAAAACTTAGTAATAGAGTATTTAATAAAATGTGATCCAGGAATCTGTTTCAAACATCTAAACTATTAACATTACTGGAAAGTAAAAAAAAGCTGCTTCCTCCATTCATCTCTTCTCCAAAGACAGTTGCGGTCAAGCAAAAGAAACCCAAAGACCAAAAGCAATGCAAAGACTCACCTTTTGTTGACTGGCTTTTCATCTTTTTCATAAGGTCGGACAAACCATTTCCCAATCCTAACGAAGTTCTTATCCATTAGGCACCTACAATAATTATGTCAAGAATACAGTTTCAATAACGAATTAGCAAGTCACTGAATCAATAATCAGATAAGATCCACCACTGAAAATAAAACCATTACCAAATATATTGGCAAAATGTTTTCTCATCACTTAAAATTTTTACACTATACTAAACTAAAAGAACTTTCTGACTTTGGGCACAGACTTTCATTATATATTATTTTTACACACTTTTTTTTTTTTTTAAAAGAATTAGCTGAAAAATTCCTGAAGCATTTTACACTTCTGAATTACTTCAAATCCGATCGCACCTCTGTGTGACTTTAATTCTTCTGTGATCAAGAATGTTGGGAATATAGACAGCATTTCTTATGAATACCTCAGAGAAATTCTTCAAGTGTCTGATGCCCTTTTTTGCAAGTTTTAATGCTGGACTTGCTTGGTGTGTGGCAGTCAATTCTTTAGCAGGGATTTTGGTAATAAAAGCATACCAGAGCCTCTTCAACTAGGTTCTTTCCTTTTGTAGATATGGCAAAGCACTTCATTATGGCTTTGCAAAAAACAAAAACAAAAAAACTGAGGAACTGCAGTCAATCCTTCACTAATGAATATTTGTTTTCTTCATATCTAAATTGTTCCCTGCTTCGGTATTCACACCACTTTATGTACATTATTTTTCAATGTCAAGTCACAGGGTATTCCTTCTGAAGACATGTTAATGGCAACTGAACTCAACTGATGTAATACCAAAAATGCACACAATTCAACTGAAGTGACAACAATACAAATAGCTATAACCAAGTTCACTGGAATACAGGCAGATGACAACTATATCATAACTGCCACCCAGTCAGTTGTGAGCTGCCATCATTTGTAAAGAATATCCCTGATTTTGAAAATATAAAAATGTGGGAGAGAATGTGCATTTTGAAATTGATGAAATACAGTAATCTCTAACACTATTCAATGAAATGATACCTATTTTGTAAGAAAACCTGTCAGAAAGGTAGATGTAATTCTTCTATACAAGGTTTTACCCACCAGCAAAAGAGCTGCACAGCAATTCTTTATTGAATATTCAGGCAATTCTGCTGGTGGCTTTTGCCTCTGTAATTTCCACTCCATCAAGGAGGATGGAAACAATTCAAGCCTTCACCCAACTCCTTACAGATTAGATGCCTTACTAAATGGCAATAGTTTCTGTTGGCCACAATGTAACTCCCTGTGGGCAGAGCCAGTTTAAAACAGTGTTGCATCAAAAAGCCACTGGCTTCAACTAACTATTTTGAAAACTATTTTTACAATAAACTTCCTTATTTACAATGAAAAAAAAAATCACTTTCAAAGTAACCAGACTGTTCTCCTAAGATTATAAATAAACTTGCCTTTTAGGATTAAAGACCATATGACTCTATTAAAGTTAGAATAGAAAATACAGAAAACCCATAAGATGAAAGTGCTCAAGAAGCAAAACTGAAAAATAAAATTAACAGTTTCTTGTCTAGTTAAGGGACTTAATTGCATTTTTTAGGTAGATGACATATATGCTGTCACATTCCTGCAAATCTTTACTCATTTTTAAAGTCCAAGTTTATCTTGTAATTGATTACTGTTTTTTCTTCTCCAAAAGCTATTACTAAATTGAAGGTGTATCTTAAAATCAATAATGCTTAGAATGAAAGCAATAGGACATGTACAGAATCACACCAAACATTAAACACTGTCTTCTACTGACACTCATCCTCACTTACCAAATACCACTTTTAAATAACGTATTCATTAGCTCATAAGTCTTAAAGGTCAGAATTCAAAAAACCCATTTGTTCAATAACAGAGAAAACATGAATTTACAGTTTATGGAAAGAAAAAACTCCAAGGCTTTTGACAGTATAACATCTCTCATTAAAGAGGACAACATGTAGCCTGTTTCAAAACCCTTGCCCTTCTATGAAGTAAAAGCAACAAATTCTATTCACAATTTTCATTCCAGCACAAATGAGAGACGGGAGTGGAGGAGCAGCAATGCACAGCCAAGGACAAAGGCAAAAGGCAAAAAGCTAATGAAAATGCTGAGGGTGTACTCTGTGCTAATACATCTCCTGGAGTTTCCACTGCAGATCATATTTCTTTGTCAGGCAATGTCAACCAAAGGTTATTACCACTAATACACAAAACAGCCATGGAAATGACTGCTCCTTCAATCCAAAAACATCTGGTTCCAAATCAGAGTCATAAATGACTTACGTGATTTTTAACCAATAACCAGTGTCTACGTGATCAGTGATTTCCCTCGCACTGAAAGGAAAACACGAGAATGCACAATTGCACTGGATGAAGCCGTGTTTTTAATACTGTTCTGGATCTGGGACTGACCGACTGCCTGACTGACCGACCTCTGCATAAGGGAGCTGTCACAAGTAACCCTGTCACCAGTGATGTGACAGAGTTAGCAAAGTCACCAAGTACCTCAGAGAAGGCTGGACCAAAGGAGTGAAGACGCCGAATGTGCGCCCTCTCTATCCTCTGACCCCCAACTCAGCAGAGAACTACAGACATGCTGTTAGATGCAGAGATGGGTAAAGATGAAGGCAGTTTCTTTTTAGTCAATAAATAGGTTAAAAGAATTCAGCAACTATCACTATTAATTTTTATACTCTGCAATCTCTTAATCTCAACTACGGCTGATCGCAAAGAGTCGGACACAACTGAGTGACTGAACTGAACTGATGGCTGATCCAAAAAAAAAAACAAACTCTCTCTCACACACACACACACACACACACACTCTCTCTCTCTCTTTCTCTCTCTCTCTCTCTCACATACACACACACAGTGATACACATGAATCCTTCAAGATTAAGCAGTACAGAAAGTATTTCTATTTGGAGTCTTGTGCTTTATGCTATGGGAGGAACTGTGAGGAGACATGTGGCTCTGCTAAGAAAGACAGTTCTGCCACCTGATTGATACCTGGAACTATGCTGGCTCAGTAGCAGATAATATACTGAGATACTAATAAGTCCTTTCTTCTCAATCATTTTGGGGTCATGATTCATATAATATGTTTTGTATATCTGGGGTCACGATATGCACACGCTTTATGTTCTGCTCGAAAGTAATAGGTGCTCAATAAATATCTGAGAAATGAATGCTATACACCGAGTATTTTCCTATTCACAGTGTAATATTGAGACTCCTCTTGTTTGTAACCACTAATCAGGGGCAACCTCACATTGTTATTTCAATTTTCTTGTGTGTATGTGTTTGGGGCAAATATGTATATATATATATATCTATCATCTCCTTATAGCCCATCACAACTCACTCCAGACTAAAATCATAGTGGATACTCAATACATGGAAAATTAGATAGGTGTTAAAAAATGTTTAGGGATACTGGCACTACTGCTCATATGCTTTAATTATACCTGAAGAACAAAATTAAGCAAATCTTTTTTTTGAGAGAGATAATGCTATGCTATGCTCAGCTGTGTCTCTTTACGACCCCATGGACTGCAGCCCACCAGGGTCCCCTGTCCAGGGGATTTCTCAGGCAAGAATACTGGACAGGGTTGCCATTTCCTTCTCCAGGGGATCTTCCCAAACCAGGGATCGAACCCTTGTCTACTGTATCTCCTGCATTAGCAGGCGGATTCTTTACCACTGTACCATCTGGGATGTCCCAAGAGATAATGCTAAGATATAAAAAATACAGTACATCAGAAATACTATTTCCCTCTTTTATACTCTATTAACTTTTATTCTTTTTGAGAGACAAAATTTATATTTAAGTTGACAAATATATAAACCTAGAGATATACCTCATCTGCCAAAAACTGCAATTATATCAACATGACAAATAGTGCTAAGAATTTGTATCAGTTAACCCTGGCTATCCACTCAGTAATCCCACTCATTATTATTGAGATTTTTTAAATTACCTTACTACTAAAATAAGACGAAATTCTGTAAAGCAGTACAACAATATCTCAAAAAATCACAATGTCATGTCAGATTTATAAAATGTTTTGTCTAGGTAAGTATTTCTTTTTGGAAATAATTCCAAGTCCCCTACTACCTCCCTAAAAATCACTATTTCAAGAAGAAAAGAAACAGGAGCCAAAAAATAAAAAAGAAATACAGTTGTGTGTTTGTGTACACATGATTCTGCATCATGTCAAATGGTTGTAAATAATTAACTTAATTAACTACAAGAACAACCTGGCTCTGAAGTTGGCAAGCCCCAGTCTCTAATCCCAAAACCACGGGCAGACCTGACCTAAGATCACAGAAGCCACAGCAGTAACCACAGCATAAATCAGCAATCCACTTCCCAGGTGGGATAGCTGGGAGGTTTAGAAGGGAGCCAACACTGGCTGCAGCCCCTTCTGAGCCCTCATACTCCATAGGTACTATAGCTTTCCTAGATATAAAAGTCCAAGGATAGCGTTCCTCCACCACATCCTCAACTGAACTGCCCCTTCGTGCAATCATCTACTTACAGGGCTGCTCAGACAGACTAAATTTTATATAACTTCATACCAGAACATCCTTACCAACAGTAGCCAAATCTATATCAAACATGTATGCAATGAAGTATTTTCCCAAGAAACTGCAGTGCTCCTAATTCCCAACTAAATAAAAGAAACCCCATTTTTGTGACTCCATGGACTGTAACCTGCCAGGCTCCTCTGTCCATGAGATTTCCCAGGCAAGAATACTGGATGGGCACCTATTCCCTTCTCCAGGGGAGCTTCCCGACCCAGGGATAGAACCCAAATCTCCTGCATTGCAGGTAGATTCTTAACCATCTGTGCCACCCAATTTAAGGTTAAAGAAACCTTTTTCAACGGATCCCTTCTATCTTCAGTACTTCGGGTTCCTACTGTGCCTGAATGGATGCTGTCTCCTCCAACCAAGAAACCCCTATTATTTCCATCCTCTCCAAAATCTCTGTAAGGCTAAGGCCTTCTGTAGGACTGGCCTAACCTGAAATGCCCATTCTGCAATAGTTTCAAACATTTAGTGTCTGATCCCACTCTCTAACCATACAAATAATAGTAATACATTTAAATTTAAAATTTAAAGTCTTAATCCTTTCCCTGTCCTAAAAATATTAATAAATGCCCCTTAAGTCTAAAGCCTCATCCTTCTACTTCTCTTAAAGAACTGTACGCTGCAGCAATTCAATAAAATGAGAATTTATTAATTAGTCATTTCCTACTCTTATTACATTTATTACCCCAGGACCCTCAAGGTTGCAGTGTTACATCACCGTTTCTTCAACCAAGGCTGTACTAATCACTATCCTCTACTGAATATATTTATCATTTTGAAATATATTTATCATTTTGAACTACCACATCCAAGGGCCTTGCTCATCTGCCCTCTGATAATCTTATTGGATCACAATACCATAGGGTATTGAAAGCTGCTGCTGCTAAGTTGCTTCAGTAGTGTCCGACTCTGTGCAACCCCATAGACAGCAGCCCACGAGGCTGCTCGGTCCCCAGGATTCTCCAGGCAAGAACACTGGAGTGGGTTGCCATTTCCTTCCCCAGTAATGAAAGCTACTAATTTACAAATGCAATGTTATTGTTATAATATAATTCCAATCCTCTCTATGTTATTTTTAATGTACTTTTCCAAATTGAGTATCTTCACTTAAAATATCAACTCTTGGCAAACTTATAAGCTCCAGGCCGAAGTCAATTTTACAGCTCTGTTATAAACTCCCATGGGGGGAATATGACAACAATCCATTAAAAAAGCAGCATCAATGGATGACTCAGAAGAGCCATTATGTTTTACAAATATCAAATACCCACAGATTAAAGTCTCCCTAAGTAAGCATGGGGCTTCCCAGGTGGTTCAGTGGCAAAGAATCCTCCTGCCAATGCAGGAGACTCAGCTTTGATCCCTGAGTCGGTAAGATCCCCTGGAAAAGTAAATGGCAACCCACTGCAGTATTCTTGCCTGGACAGTTCCATGGACAGAGAAGCATGGTGGGCTGCAATCCATGGGATCGAAAGAGTCAGACATGGCTTAGTGACTAAACAACACCAAGAAGTAAGTGTGGACTGGACAGAGCACAATAGCATCAAAAGACCCATGTAATCTTCCATTGTGTGCAAACCAATGATCTGCATTTTATAGGCGGGGAAGGGGGGAGAAAGAGGGGAGAACACCAAACAAAAACAAAGGGAGAAAAACCCTTTCCAGCAAAATCAGCTGTGTTTAATTCTAAAAGCTTAAGAAAATTAAAATGAAAGTATACTACCACATATACCCACACATAATTGCAATTTAACAACATTATGGCAGGCATTTTAAGTACTTCTTCAAAGCTACAAAAGCAAGATTTTCCTAAGTCCCATATATGGTGAAAATCACTGAGGCAATAATAAAAACTCTGGGTGATATGAACTACACACATTTCCTGAATTCGTTTTAAAAGCTTTTCAATCAAATGTCTCACTTCATTTAAACAGTTATATGGGAAGGTATGGTACATTATGGAAACTGGACAAATTATAAGAGCAACAGCCATTTCATCCATAATATTAAAAATGCCAAATGAAGAAATTTCTGAAAAAAAGACCACAGGTTTTTGTTTTCCAAAATCTATTCACAGCTAAAGTACTTTAGTACTTTTCTATTAATGAGGTGTGAGACAATCTAAACCTAAAATACAAAGTGTACCCTTTGACAAGTTCATTAGAAATACATACAGAAACCCATATGAAACTGCAAAGACTGATGAAGAACTGTTTGAAATAGAGCATTATTTTAAAAGACAGTGAGCAGGCACAAAAAGGTGAGGTACAGTGGAGTCAAGTCAAATTAGCAGAGATTCTATAGGAATAAAAAAAATTAATGGTATTTTATTATTCTAGTCATTTCACCAAAAGGGGTAACTGAACATTAAGAAAACAAGAAGCACACTTTCTCAGAAAGGAGGAAAAATAACAATGATTGTATGATATAAAACTGAGAAGGTGTACATACTTTCAGATACTGACACTGACTCAGAAATCACACGTGAAGAAAATACCAAAAGAAGCCAACATGGTCAAAGGTTTTAAACACATGTACACATACACCAATAGTTGTGTTTCAGAAACATATCTGGTTTTAGTAATGTAGCTAGCACCTGTTTGGAGGACAATTCTTGGAGAAGAGCTTACTTAAGAGGCATGGCAAACTGTGTCCTTTTCCCAGTATGTGTGCTACCCCTTCGTATCCACTGACATCAAGCTTGGCCACGAGACTTTGGTACCTCTCAGTGATGGATAACACTTTCTCATTCACTGACTTTAAGCTTGGTGGTAAAGGTCCTGGACAATGTAATATAAGCAGAAATGCCATGTACCACTTTTGCACAGAGGCTTCAATGGGCTATTATGTATTTTGCCATTACTCTGCTCTTTACCAGGTGTCTTTGACAAGGGGCACCCCAACCATGTAATTCCTGCCTGGAGGGATGAGGACACAGAGAAGCGCTGTAGTAAACGACTCACGATGGACAGAAAGCGTGAGCAAAAAAGGAACTTCAACTGGTCTTTCAGATCTTTTGTTACTGCAGTGTAACTGAGTCTAACCTGATTGACTCAAGCGGCTGTTGTTGTTCAGTCGCTGAGTTGTGTCTGACTCCTTGCAACCCCATGGACTGCAGCACACCAGGCTTCTGCGTCTTTCACCATCTCCTAGAGTTTTGCTCAGATTGACTGGAGAGGCCACTGCAATACTTCATGAAACGCCCATGAAATCTTAAACTAGGCCAGTGGCAATAAAAAATGAAGAGAATTGAACTGACTAGAGGAAGACCTAAAAAGCTGAAGGAAAGGGGTAAGGATATATATAGTAAGAATATGTAAGTAAAGAACCACAAACAAGGAAAAATAATTTAACTCAGTGTGTGCACGATAAATTGATTCAGTCATGTCTGACTCTTTGTGACCCTACAGAATGTAGCCTGCCAGGCTCCTCTGCCCATGGAATTCTCCAGGCAAGAATACTAGAGTGGGTTCCCATGCCATCCTCCACGGGATCTTCCCAACTCAGGGGTCGAACCTGTGTCTCCTGAATCACAGGCAGATTCTTTACCACTGAGCCACTGGGGAAGCCCCAAATTAACTCAGGGGACCAAATTACTGAACAGACCACTACACAGAAGTTAGACTGATGAATTATATACAACCCCCAATGAACAGAATCAAGAAAAAGAAAAGAAAATTACAGGGATACAGATTTCTACTCAGCATAAGAAACTTTGTAACAATGAGTATTCAGAAGATAAAAAGA
This sequence comes from Odocoileus virginianus, assembly GCF_023699985.2. Taxonomy (NCBI): domain Eukaryota; kingdom Metazoa; phylum Chordata; class Mammalia; order Artiodactyla; family Cervidae; genus Odocoileus; species Odocoileus virginianus. Next base: position 54,850,013 of record NC_069685.1, on the reverse strand, counting down.
ACTCCTTTGGCCAGCAAGGCTCACATAATCAGAAGTACTCAAGGAAAGGACAGATGACCACATTAACAAGGGTATTATAGAATGGAATTCCAGAATTAGCTGGGTAAACAGACTATTAATGTTGTGTCCAACTGTGGCCAACAGTAACATCAATACTTCTGTTAGCTAATATTAATAGCAGTTAACCATTTATTGAGCTGTTTTAACAAGAAAGTTACTGTGCTGAGGAAAACAGACCTTCACCCTTTTATAGATAAGGAATGGGAATTCAGGTGACTTAAATCGTCTGCCCATGTCATATATAATTGGCAATGCCAAGACCCAAAATATCTCTTGCCTCTGAAGATAGGCAAGAGATGGACTTTGAGAAATGGGTGCCACTGGAAAGACATAAAATTTCAGATATGTTAGCTTCTGTCTGACACCTTGATGGGAAATGCTATACAGTAAGCAGCAGTGAGGTGGGGTTTTTTTCCCTGTTTCTGTCTTTTTTAATACAGATGACACAGGCCAGACATATAGAGCATACTATATGCAAATACTGAAAAGTTACGGGAGAAATGAGTAAATGAAAGACAAAAATATTTGAAGTCAAATTACCTTAGAATTTAAAATCTAAGGAGTTCCCTGCTGGTCTAGTGCTTAGGATTTAGCACTTTCACTATTGTGGCCTGGATTCAATCCCTGGTAGGGTAAATGAGATCTCACAGACTGTGCAGCACAGCCCAATAAATCAAAGAAAAATTTAAGAAAATCTCTACACAGCATCATTATAGTATTATCTAAGCACTAATCAACAGCAACAAGGAATGAACTGATCTTACCCTATGTGAAGTTTACAATGGGACCTTAATTTCTGTAATGATATTATGTTTTATGCATCACTGCAGTGAACCATCATTCTATACACACTAGCAACCATAAAGAAGACCCATTTATATGACTACTGCTAAGCTGTGAGAGCATCTCAAAATAGTTAATGGAATTCCTTTTTAATTAAACAGTTTTGTATGCTAAAAAAATTAAGAGAGGAAACAAATTGTAAGAACTTTGTTAAAATACAAACTGAAGGGAAAAAATGGTTCCGGAAGTACAAGTACCCTTCAAGTGATACATTCTTTGATGATGCATTTCAATAACCTCAGTTTTGGCTTTCAAGGCAGAAACTCTAAACATACTCAACCTGGGAAACAAGTCAATCTTATCTAAACAGAAATGGAGAGACAATCTCAACAAAACAGAAACAAAGTCAATCTTATCTAAATAGAAATGGAGCCCTGGTGGTCTAGTGGCTAGGACTCCATGTTCCCAGTGCAGGGGGCCAGGGTTCAACCCAGATGCAGCAACTAAAGAGTTCTGCATGCCTGCGGCAACTATGACTTGGCACAGTCGAATAAACAACTAAAAAAAAAAAAAAGACGTAACAGAAAATTGTTGAGAATAAGATAGCAAACTGTATTTCAACAAATTTAGGTTGTAAAAAGATAAGTGAGTTACAGCAAGTGGTCTAAGCTATGAGAAGAACAAAAGGGCAAGCATGTATTAGCGAACCCAGCTTCTGTTGACAATGAATAAAGACAGCTAAAAAAAACCATGCAAAACGCTTCCCTGTCTCATGAGTAGGATAATTTTCATTCACAGAGCACAGTTAAAGTTTAATGAAAAGAGAACATTATTTTAAAGGACAAAAAACTACTACAAATTTTCAAAAGAATCTCAACTCATCCATTCTAATAGCAGGAAGGGAGCCAAACAGCATAATTATTCATTATTTTCTCAAAGAAACACTGTTATCTCTGTTTCAAAATAAACTTATATTAGGACCCAAATCAAAATATGCAAAACTATACTTTATGGGGAAAAGGAATTAATAATTATTAAAAACAGGTCAAGTATTAAGTGGAAGGCATCACATATATCATCTAACAAAAAGTCAACACGCACAGTATCCTCTATTTAATTTAAAGGGCATTAACTAAGACTGAAGAGAGGTCAGGACAACTGTCCAAGTAACAGACCCTGAAACCAAACCAAGATCTAACCCAAAGTTCTTCAGAACTCCAGCTTTATTACAGGACACACTGCATATGACACAATTACCTTTCTTATAAGGAAGTTACTTCAAACTGACCTAGACTCTATTTTCTAAGCAGTTATATTGTAGCACTATTACCCTAGATAATAGCTGGGATAAAAAACAAAGGTACTAAAATGCCCTTTCAGTTTTGATCACCTAAAAGAACTATATATAAACTCAGGGAAAGAAATACAAAGTTTTTCCCATAGAAATTCTTAAATAGCCCATTCTTTCTCTTCTCTCTTTCCCCTTAAAACACCATGCAGAGCCTGGGGCATACTGTTACGCCTAGAAGTAAGGACGTGCTCAAACAATGATGCTGCTACTGCAGCTAAGTCACTTCAGTCGTGTCTGACTCTGTGCGACCCCATAGACGGCAGCCCACCAGGCTCCCCCGTCCCTGGGATTCTCCAGACAAGAACACTGCAGTGGGTTGCCATTTCCTTCTCCAGCGCATGAAAGTGAAAAGTGAAAGTGAAGTTGCTCAGTCGTGTCCGACTCTTAGTGACCTCATGGACTGCAGCCTACCAGGCTCCTCCGTCCATGGGATTTTCCAGGCAAGAGTACTGGAGTGGGGTGCCATTGGCTTCTCCGTCAAACAATGATGAGGACAGGTCAAAAAACCACAGAAGCCATCATGAAGGGACTTCCCCCAGCCAAATCCAGAAGAACTTACACATCAAATTAAATGATAGTAATGTACTATAATTCATTGAATAACCAGGAACCCCATTTTTCCAAAATTATAAAGATAAAAAGATTAAGAGAGACAGATAAATGCAAAAATCTATGGAAGAAACTGAAATCTTTTCCTTACAAAAGAATGCCAACTAAATAAAAATAGAAGGAATGGTACATTTGAAAATTAACATTACAGCCACATAGTAATAAATGATATACAAGAACCACCAATAGAAGCTTAAACAAGTGATTTAGATTTTGATAACAAACAGGATAATTACACAATTATATTTGGTCACACAAAATGCTGGGATAGATGACTCACAAGCTGGAATCAAGACCACCAAGATATACATCAACAACTTCAGATAAGCACATGATACCATTTTAATGGCAGAAAGTTAAGAGAAACTAAAGAGCCTCTTGATGGAAGGTGAAACAGGAGAGTGAAAAAGGTGGCTTAAAACTCAACATTAAAAAACAAAGATCATGGAATCTGGTCTCATCACTTCATAGCAAACAGATGGGGAAAAAAAGGAAACAGGGTCAGATTTCATTTTCTTGGGCTCAGAAATCACTGCAGACAATGACTGCAGCTCACGAAATTAAAAGACGCTTGCTCCTTGGAAGGGCAGCTAAGACAATCTAGACAGTGTATTAAAAAGCACAGACATCATTTGCCGACAAAGATCTGTACAGTCCAAGCTGTGGTTTTTCCAGTAGTCATGTATGGATGTGAAAGTTGGACCATAAAGAAGGCTGAGTACCAAAGAATTGATGTTTTCAAACTGTGGTGCTGACGAAGGCTCTTGAGAGTTCCTTGGACTGCAAGGAGATCCAACCAGTCAAACCTAAAGGAAATCAACCTTGAATATTCACTGGAAGGAATGGTGCTGAAGCTGAAACTCCAATATTTTGGCCACCTGATATGAAGAACCAACTCACTGGAAAAGAACGTGATAGTGGGAAAGATTGAGGGCAATGGGAGAAGGGGGCGACAGAGGATGAGATTGTTGGATAGCATCACTGACTTAATGGACATGAGTCTGAGCAAACTCAAGGAGACAGTGAAGGACAGGGAATCCTGGCATGCTTTCAGGGGGTCGCAAATAGTGGGACACAACTTAGCAACTGAACAACAACAACACTGGATTTGGCCACAGATTACTTATTTCAAAGAGAAATAAAGATCATAGTTAACAAGTCCTTTTCTATGGTGTCACTACTGAAAAAGCATACAGGAAATATGTATGAGGAAAATATCTCAAATTTATATAAAACATACGGCCTGAATCCATCCAAATGTCAATGATGACCCCAAGGGGAAAAAAAAAGGAAAAGTTAAAGAACTCTTCCAGATTTTAAAATGACATCAGAACTAAATATAATGCATGATTAAGAGCTAATCTGGGGGGGGGGGGGGCAGGACAGAGGTTAAGCTAAAAAAGAACATAACTGGGACAGATGATAACAGCTGAGCTGAACTACAGATTAGATAATGGTATTTTATCAATGTTATATTTCCTATGGGCTTACATGAGAGGATGTCTTTGTCTTCTATAACTACTTCAGAGTTATAAAAAATGAATCTCAACTGTGTAAATGATGTTTATTCAGGGAATAAATCTGAATGCACTCATGTGCACACACAACACATACTGAGTTCAAAGTTGGGGTGAGTGAGAGGGTGAGGAGTCACACGAAATATAAAGCAAATTGGGCAAAAGAGAAACTGTAAGTGAATCTATGCAAAAGGATATGTGGAGTTCTTTGGGCTATTTCTAAAAATTCTGTAAGTTTGAAATTATATCAATATAAAAAAAACACCAAGAAGTTTATATAAATTTTCATAAAGTTGTATGTGAGAGTGTTTTGAGAGACACAGGAAACCTTCTGAGTATCTAGCATTATACTAAGGTGTCAAAATCACCATGCTGCCGTTCCTTCTCTTACCTTTCTAACAGATTGTGGATCGCTTTGAAGAGCAGCGTCCGACATTCATAGGAAAGGCCATTTTCCCAGAGTCCTTCTTCCACAACTGAAAACAAAACAAAACAAAGCAAAACAAAAAAATGAACCAGTAAGCAGGGCATCCAAATAAAAATAAAAGAAACTTTAAAAATATTTTTCTAAAGCAAAGTTAATGAGTTAATTTAAGTAGATGAACTTACACTGAAACAGAAAATAAGTTCAATCCTTGTCCAAAATCATAAAATACTTATGTACAGAGGGAATAATGTCTCAATTTTAAAGTTACTGAAACACAGGCATGGCACATCCCCCTCACACAAAGGTCTTACCAACCCGCCTCTGCAAAGTCTGAAACCATCCAAAAATCTCAAATTACTCTTTCTACCTAATAGTGTCACAAATAATTTTATTAAGGTTCTACTTAAAAGTAACAAAATGGCACAGATTAATACAAAGGTAATCATGTGTATTTTCAGAGAGAAAACAACAACAACCAAAAAATCCAAAAAAAGGGACATTACACAAATTGCTCTAAATGTTCTGAAAGCAGTTATCTGAATCAGATTTTTAAAAATATGGTTTTAGGGAGAATGCCAGAAAATTAAGTCTTAATATAACACCAAATTCATTTCCTGAACTCATAATTTCATTAATGTTTAACATTTGGCAAAGTTTTAATATTTGTTGAATATTTGCCTTTGAAATATGCTGCAGCATCACTTAAGAGCCACTAGGAACTTTGACACCAGAGAATCCAACAAACCAACAATATGCCTCATGCATTCCTAACATTCTTTTCATATGTAAAAACTACAAAATGCCTGAGAGAAGATAGTTAATTTTCTTCTAAATTATATTAGTTCATTTCAACACAGTAAAATATTGAAAGGATGCAGACAACATCTGCAGATGAAAATTTCCCTCTCCCTCTTTAACATGTCGTCTTGACACAAGTACTCACCGGAGAAAATTGTAACAGAGAATTAAAACACACGTTAAATCCATAATGCACTTTTAATGCATTTACCGCACAAACTAACTTTCAAATTGCATCTCCTTAGTCTCCAATTAGAGAGAATTTGAAAAAGTATACTTACATTTAGGGGTTTTCTCTATAGGACTTTTTTTTTTGAATGATAAAACTGGATAAATATTTCTTTTCTTGGGATGTCAGATAATTTTTTTATCTTCCTGACTATGTGGCTAATCATGACCTACCAAATTTTTCCAAATTAACCTCTGTCAAGAGACATTTTATATTATTTTTAACTAGATAAATGGAAATAAAGTACAGCAAATAAACATTCCTGCTAGCAACTATCTCTGCTCAGGACAAAACATCCAAATGTTTTCTACAATCCTGTAAAGGCATCATGAATCTCTACTTTCACACATTTATTTTTGGGGTTGAGCTTTTCTGAGTGAGAAAGCAAGCTAATATATTTCAGTGAAAGGAACAGCCCGTATTAATTTGCTCTTATTTCCTAACATAAGCTAAAAATTCCTACTTTAATAACAAAGCCCAGCTCTTCTGAATTACTCTTCAAATCAGTCACTGGTTTCAGCTTTTTCTATATATTAGTCTTCTGTGCCATAAAGAGTGCTGGTGATGCATTATTTATGAAAAAAGTATCCCATTCGTCTTTCCAAGATTTTCTTCCAAGTTGGTGGCACCTATTCTGCACATTAAAAAAACAGGAACTTTTATAATTAAAACCTTCACACATACTTTAGTGTAGAATAACAGGCCTCAAATAACCTCCAACACCAAATTATCAACAGTGTCACTTGCTTCAACCACACTGCTTTCCTTTTTCTCTTTTTGATTTTCTTGATATATTTTTGAAGCATACCCCACTCCAAAGTACTTCAGTATATATAAAATTTGAATCTAAACAAGGTCTATCAAATTGCCTGTCAAGTTGTATCTCTTAAGACTCCTTAATCTCAACAACTCATCTCCTTTTTTCAAACATGGCATTTATTTATTGAAGAAACCAGGTTAGTTGTTTTATAGACTACCTTCCATTCACATCTGATTGTTTCCTCATGATATTCTTTAATGTTGGCACTACTTTGATCTTAACAGAAGATGTCAAAGGAAAGCTCTCAGACAACAAACAGAGCTCTATTTCTTCCTCAAAAGATCCTCAAATACTTTGTTAACTGAAATGTGCAAGGGTTATAGCTGTCTGGTCATGCACTATGGAATACTAAACAAGTTTTAGCATGCACAGGTAATGCCAATTACATCACAGTCTTATGACACCATTATGATCTTATCCTGATTTCAAGAATTTTTAAAATAGCCCTTAGAAATTTTTCTTTGAAAAAAATCTTAAAAGAGTCATTACAACACACCTACACCTAACATCATACTGTTAAAAACACTGAATATTTCTCCTAATATCAAAACCAAAGCAAGGATGTCTGCTCTGATCAGTCTTACTCCACTTTACAGCGGAGGTCTCAGCCAGTACAAGAAAGTAAGTACCAGGCATATTAATTGGAATAGAAGAAATGATCTTTATACAGATGACATGACTATTAGAAAATCCTAAAGGATCAACACAGAAAAGCTACTAGCACCAAAACTGAGTTTAAGTTAGTTAAGGTCAACAGACATGAAATAATCATATTTTTATACAATGTAATGAATAATTAGAAATTTTTAACAATTTGAGTACTATTTACAATAGCACCAAAGCCCATGAAATTCCTAGGTATAAATCTTACAATTGGGAGACTAACACTACCTAACTTCCAGGTTAACTATAAAGCTAGAATAAACAAGACAATATGGCACTATAGAGAGGACAGATATACAGATCAACAGAACAGAAAAGAAAGTCCAGACATAGACCCACAAATATATAGTCAACCGATTTTCAACACAGCTTGCAAAGGCAGTTTCGTGGAGAAAACAGTCTTTTCAACAGATGATGCTAGGATTAATGAATATCCCTATGGAAAAAAACTGAGCCTGTCCTCATGCCATATAGAAAACCTCAAAATGGATCATAAAACAAAATGCAAAACCTAAAACTATAAAACTGTGAAAATACAGGAGAAACCTTTTATAAGTTTAGGTTAATCAAAGACTTCAAAGCTGACACCAAAAGCATGATTCATAAATAAAAACTGTTAAACAGTGCTTCATAATAATAACTTAGCTCTTTAAAAAGCACAGAAAGTTATAGTAAGCTATAGAAAAGATAAGCCACAGATGGAGGGAAGGCAATTACAAACCACATATCTGTCAAGGACATGTATTCAGAAAATGCTCTTCTTTAAAAAAAAAATCTCAAAGCAACACAGTTTAAAAAAATTTTTTAGAGAATGGACAAAAAATTTGGACACTTCACCAAAAAATATATGAATGGCAAATAAAAACATGAAAATATGCTCAAAACATCATTGCCATTAAGGAAATGCAAATTAAAATCACAGTAAGATATCACCCATTAGAATGGCTTGAAAGAAAAACTGAAAATCCTAAGTGCTAGTGAGCATATAGGTAACTAGAACTGTCCTATACTGCTAATGGAAATGCAATATTATTAGTAAAGTCACTTTGGAAAAGCTGACTGGAAATTTTTCCAAAGTTAAACATGTGCTTTACATACAGCTTAGCAATATCCCTCCTAAGTATATATTCAAGTGGAATAAGAACTTAGGTTCACATGAAAAACTGTAGCAAATTTTTTTTGCCCCCATATTTGACAAAAACTAGAAACTACCCAAATGTCTCTCAACTGGGGAATGGTCAAACAGTGGAAAATCCATACACCAAGATACCATTCAGAAATAAAATGAACTACTGATACATCTAAAACATGAATGAATGTCATTAAAGTGTTAGTCGCTCAGTCATGTCCGACTCTTTGTGACCCCATGGACTATAGCCCACCAGGCTCTTCTGTCCATGGAATTCTTCAGGCAAGAATACTGGAGTGGGTTGCCATTTCCTACTCCAACTGATACACCTAAAACATGAATCAATGTCATTAGGTTAAATGGAGAAAGTCACACTTAAAAGGCCACATGCCATGTGATTTCATAGTATGACATTCTTGCAAGGCAAACTTGAGGTAAGGTGAACTGGGAGTGGTGAGAGGAGGGCTTATAACATAAGGACAAAGAAAGTGGGGCAAGAGGCATGGAGGTTGGGTTGGGGGTGCTCCTGGAATATGCTTATATTGATTTCTAAAATACATTTTTAGTGTTGAAAATGAGAACACAGTGTGAATTAAAAGAACTCCTACTCTAAATATGTATTCTAAACATAATTGTTTTTACTCAAAGGATTGTGTCTATTTGATTAACCTAAATTATTAAAAGCAAAAAACAGCTGTAAGCAAAAAGATACCACAGACCCAACCACAGGGGTCCTCCCAAACAACATAATATACTGTAATTTATAGTATGTACTTGTTAATTACTATAAATAATACAAAGAGAGAGTCTCTTTCCTGGCTCAGTTCGTAAAGAATCCGCTTGCAATGTGGGAGACTCGGGTTCGATTCCTGGGTCGTGAAGATCCTCTAGAGAAGGAAATGGCAACCCACTCCAGTATTCTTGCCTGGAGAATTCCATAGACAGAGGAGCCTAGCCGGCTACAGTCCATGGGGAAGCAAGAGTCAGACACAACTTAGCAACTAAACCACCATCATACCAAGAGAAGAAAATAATTCAGGAAGATGCTTTTGCTTTTTAAATATTTGAAAAAGTATCTTTATTAATATTATTAATTAAATTCTCATGTCTCCCTCATACAGTATAACAAAGTTTAGGAACCAGTGTAATAAAACAACAGCGAATAAAGTAGTAACATGAAATAAAACCAATTCCTCTACATTAAGCTCTTGTTTAAGAAAAGTACACTAAAGCTGAAACAATAATAGAAAATTATGAATTATCCTATAAGTTAACCAGTAAATTTTTAAATATAAGTCAGTAGAGGTAATTAAAAAGGATACAGTGTTTGAACTTCATGTAAACATTTGAGTTTCATAAGTCATATGATTTATTACAGATTTCAAAGCAGTCAATAATTTACTGGAAGTCAACAACTGTGATCCAAGATTAACCACTGTAATAAAAACCATCAATATAAGCTATGGATTTAAGGATAATGCATTAATATGCTAACCCTTTTAATTTACTATTTATATATACCCAATAAACTTGTAGAAAGGAACATTAAGTCAGAACATACTTTATTTCTATCTATTTCACATACAGAATTTCCAGAAGTACAAGAATGATATACATTTGATGTATATTTCAATCAATCTCTAAAATTCCAAAAGAAGCAAAATCTAGAATGACATTTTTGGAGTCTAGTAATAGATATCTGGCCAATAATCACTGGCCCACAATTGTTGGCTATAAATCAGGAAAGCTCTCAAAAATCAAACAGACTTTGAAAACCACTGTAAGGCAAAATTACTTGGAATACTTTTCAAATCTGCCAGTGAATGCTGAAAGTCTTTTCTTTTAAAACACTAAGAGGAAAGCAAAATAACTTAAACAGTCAAGGTTAGTTTTCTATTCAGGAAACAGTCTTTCTCACTTAATGAGGCTTCACGTACCAAATCCGAACCAAGCACTACATCACTACATACAAATGTAGGGGAAGGGGTTCCTCTTTTCACAACACTTTTGAGACAGAGTAAAAGGACACATAGCATTCACTTTTCTCACTCAATACCTGACTTCTTCCCATCACTGCAAACTGCATATTTCATGAACTCTGGTTGAAAACAAAGATGGTCAGCCACCCCTAACAGGAGATGAAAATGCTGATTGTCCTACATGTAGGACAAGGATCCATAAGCTAAATGCTAGATGCTCCTGAACCATAATTTTGACCCTAGATCTTGGGACACAAAAAGGAGTGGAGAGAGAGAACTTTCTGTTAGCACTAAAACAGAGGCTGCAAGATTAAGTTTCCTGAGGTACTGTAGCATCAAGGGCTTGGTAGTAATAACACAGTTTTCTCAGACCACATCTGCAGCACTGATCCTAAAAGAAAATACTCAGTATTCTCTTACCCAACTCCTCTTCTTAGTTTGCAGCTAAAAACAGTGACCAATACACTTTATTCTAATCTCCATTTGAGAAAACTAAGGCTTAAAAAATAAACTTCCTGATGGTCACACAATAAATTCAAAAATCTGGAGTTAAATTAAGTATCTATACTCAACAGCTAATGGGATCAAATCATTTTGTATCTACTTTTATAAACAATAAACTATACAACATTCCATTAATTAAACTCCTGAGGGGAAGCAATTTATTTTCATAACTGCACTGACTAGGACATTTCAGACATTCATAAACCTGTTTTAAATTGACTTGTTATTATGTGTGTACACATCTTTCAAATTTCATTGGAATTAGTTTCAATCTAAAATCTCCTTATATCTAACAAAGAGGATTAGCAGCAAAGATGGGATTCAAACCCAAGGTTTGTGACAAATGCCCAATGCTCTTTCTACTATCACACCAAGTTTTCTAAGTTTTCTTTTGTTAAACTAAGTTTTGTTAAACTTAGTTTTGTTAAAACTAAGTTTTCTTTTGTTAAACTGCCCCACCCCAGCTTTTATTCTCATGCCAAGTAGAAAGGCAACCTTCAACACTTAAATTTCCCCTTGGATTCACAATTTGCACCTTAAATTAATGTTATCTTAATAGCTGTAAAGTAACCTTTTCAAAGGTTACGCAAAACTGAAAGTGCTTCTGCAATCTATGTGTACAGGTCCATGATAAAGTCTAAGAAAATCACAGAACAGACTTTTAAAACTAATATATCTGACACACCCTCCGCCCAAGGTAAAATTTAAACCAATACTTCATTTACTTTATACTGTGATTTTCCAAAAAGTATGGGGGGGGGGGGCCCCTGCTGGCAGACAGAGGAGTTAAAAAGTAGCTAGTCTATGTTAAGATGCTATAAATGACATGAGGTGCATTTACTACTTAATTCTCTATCTCCCTTCCAATTGGACTGAGAAGAAAAGCCAACTGCCAACAAGTTTTACAAGAAGGTAGGCAGATGCTAGACCCTTATCCTTAAGAAACCTACAATCTCCCCAGGGCACACTGCCTTCATCTTTAAAAAAAAAAAGCCTTTCTAATTCTTTTGATCTTTCAAGTTTCAACTTAAAATGCTTATTAACTCCTCAAGAATATAAATTAGCAAGAAGACTGTCTCTATAGAATACACTTACTCTATATAATGGAAAATTTTTTCTAAAACTTTGTTAACAGTCTCAGGAAATAAAAGCAAGAAAAGAAGTAAAATGAATGCACCAAAAATGACTGGCAAAACTCAACCAAAATAAATTCCTAAATTAAAACATGCTCTTGATGTTTCATGGTCAATTAAAGCCAGACTGACACTGAAAAATAAAATTAAGTACAACCATAACTGCCTACTTACAATGAAAAACAATTTTGGCACTAAAGTTATCTAACTTAAATTGCAAAAGCTATAATCAGAATTTGTTTAAATGGCTGTTATTCAACTTTTTAAAAATATAGTAATCCTCATAATCAAATATTTAAACTGTAAAACTATTATAAAAATCTTTTAGTGAAGAGACAGTGTTTTAGAAACAAAAATTTAAATAGCAGTAATTACTGCTTAGCTCACAAATAATTTTTTAAAATCATCACAAATTGTACTACAAATTCTTTCAACTTTGCTAAACATGGTTCCTTGCAGAATTAATAAGCTTCTTTGAAAGAAAAATCATATGAAAGGTTCAGGGGGATAAAAAAGTCAATATGGCAAAATATCAAAGCAGCATATACTTCAATGATTTTGTGTTTCCCAGCAGAGATCATGGAAAGATATCTCTTCCAATTCCACAAATGAAACTGACATACTTTACTTGAAGGGGAAAAAAAGGGAGGAGGGAGAATGGAATAGAGTAAGGGAGGAGCATAAAAATTGTGAAACCTTCAAGAAATTCAAGCTCATGCTTTTAGAATTCAGGTCACCCTGCCTTATACAGTTTAAAAGTAGAATTACTTTCAAAGAATACATATTTCCTCTGAGCTATGATACATATTTCCTTTTAATGTATCATATTGCAGCAACAGCTGAAATGAACTAGACATCAAAAACACTTCTTACTCCCACCTACTGCTTTTTTACCTCAGGCATCAAAACTAATGAAACCTATTATCCAGAACATTGAGTTCAGTAACCACATTGGCCACTGCAAATACTGGAGGGGGGTGGGGCACTTTCCAGGATGGCACTCCTGATTCAGCCATTAAAATTACTGAAAATCAAATTGTGCACCAAACTCCAGAAATACAAACAGATTAAAGCAAGGCACATGAAATGAGAAGATTATTTCCCAGTTAGATTTCAGAGGCAAAACGATAAAGAAAATGCAGCTCTGAATCCAGGATTTATAATTTTCCCACCACCTTTGTGGTCAAACCTTTATCCGCAATATATATTTAGCCCACTATGTTTTTTTGTTTGTTTGCTTTTAAATTAAATCTACTACCTAGGAATTATACTTAGCAAACATAATAACATTTATCAACTTATCATTTATCCATTTAATTTTAAGGGTTGCAATAAATATTTTCAAGATAAATATATGGAGATTTTTGAAGTATCTGCTGTTTCTTTTTCTAAACTGGGGTATAGCTGATTTACAGTGTCTTCTTAATACTGACTTATAAAAGAACTGAGTAACAAAGTGGCATAATGCTACATTAATTCTGAAATATAACACAATACCTATAAAAAAATCCAATTACATAGAACACTACTGATTGATCACAGTTATGCTGCCATCGATTGCCTTGTAAAATCTATATTTGAAGTCATTAATACCTAAATGGACTGACTTATTACTTATATCAAGTTCAACCCACCTAGAGCTCTGATTTCCCTGAATTGCTCATGGATGTAGAATACTTGCTATCACTTGACAAACCTATGTTGAAATGATTTTAACTTTCCCAATGTCAATTAATCAATCAAATAAGAATTTGAGATATAAGATATAGATCATAATGCTCCATTTGTTTCCTATTTGCCACTTTACATGATGACAAACACTGACAATATTCATCAGACAGAAGCACAGCTGTAATTCAAAATTTTAACAGTATAATGTCTAACTAAGGAATCTCTAACAGCATGAGTTCTCTGCCAGTTGCAGGGTAACCAGAATTTTAATGACGGTTTCTACACACCACTGAAGCAGTTGAGACATGACCTAAGTTAGCATTTCAATGGATCACAGGACTCCATGTAAAGCCACTAAACTTTAAATTGAAGGAGACCATAAAACTAAATTTCTAGATAAATTGAACAGACCTTCAAAAGGCAACTGCTACAGAAAACAGTCAGGCTGCCGTGCTACTTTAATAGCTACACAGTGAAAAAAAATCTTGCACAATGGCTGTTACTGACTTTGAAGAACTAAACTTGCCCCCATTTTTTACTCCTTTCAAAGATTTTTAAGTAATTATTACACTTTTATCCCTTCAAGCTATTAATATGCTCTTTTGTTTTAAAATATACATAAACAAACAAAGGCCTAAAGGCACAGCCACTGGAATTAACAATTATATTTGGTGCTAGAATAATTGTTATTTTCTTCTTTACCTCTTTGTGTATGTTAGCGATTTTCTTTAATGAATATGTTATGTTTTAAAAGATACATCATATCTGAAATAGTTTAAATGTCTACTGTTGTTTATTAAAGAGCACTGTGTGTGTGTGTGTGTGTGTGTGTGTGTGTGTGTGTGTGTGTAAGCTATGTGCTCATAAATTACAAGAAAGGTAACATCCTCAGGACAAGAATCACCACAAGATAAATTAAATTTTGAAAAAGGAAAACCAGACATATGATTCAGTTAGAATATTTACATTTAAATCAGTACTGCAAAATGAACACTTTATAAACTTTCTCTAAGACAATGACTTTAATCAAGATGACTCAAATACTGATTTCAACACTGGCAAAACCAAGCAGTAAAAATTAAAAATAATCCCTCCACTCTTCAGAAACAACCCGATTTGAAACACAAATACACACACACCCACCAGACTGCACGCGCGCGAACACACACACCCCCACCCACCCACCCACCAGACTGCTACTAAAATTTTAACAGAGCAAGTCTCCAAACTGCCTTTCACACTAAAGCCCAAACAGCTGTCTGTCACTGCTACTACAGTGAGTAACCCTTGCAGCTGTAAGCGTCTGAAAGGCAGCTGTCTCGTTGGCATTCTCTCCCTACCCCCACTCATCCAGCATTTCTGTTCTTGCTACAATAATCTTAAAGAGCATTTTACAGGAGGCTTAGCCCTGGCTGAGGGCACTCTACGGCGTGACCGAGAGAACATGGAAACACGATTCATTAGACACGCCTGGAGTGATAACAATGGTGCTGCTGCTTGCTGCCTTTCATTTCGTACATCAGGCTGAGACTAATGCATTCTCGTTACACAACAAGCACATTTATAGACAGGAAAAAACTGTAATCACCTTTGATTAAGAGACAGCATATTTTTCCTATATGAGCCGCCAGCCATACTGACAGAGTAATTATTTTTTAACTGACAGGTTAAAATAGCAAATGTAGCAAAAATAACATCTGCCCCCAAAGAGACAGAGAGATGACTACTATAAAGACTTCGTACACAAAGGTTTCTTAGACCAGGCTCAGTGCCATATCCTTGAGAACTGATGGGTACCTGGGCTTATATTTAAGCTACAAAGTCTATGAGAAATAGAACAGGCTCTTCATGCAATCTCATTCTATATACCCAATTCTTTACAGGTAAAAATTACAGAATTTCATTGGTCACTTTATCTGTAATTATTACTGACCTCCTTTCTACTTTCACCACAGTACTACAAAATTCAACAGTACTATTAATCTTCTTCTCATTTTCCATTATACAAAATAATTTATCCTTTTACATAAAATGCTAGCCCAAAACAGAAAGTCTGCTTTCCATCCAAACTGTAACAGCAAAAAAAGTGTAATTTTGATTAAAAACAGGGATATAGAATAATTTTCTATCACCCAGCTTCCTCAGTCACTGCACCCAATAAAGGTTTGAATTACACATATAAAAGAATATAAAAGACCTAATTTAAACTGAAAAAAGTCATAAACCACATTATATTGACAATATGTAAAGTCAATTTTCTTACAGGATTTCTTACTTCTTCACATACCCATACACTTGCAGTCTTTTGTGGGTTCATGCATATGTTGCTCACTTATTACTTATGGGGAGCTTGGTAGTTTACATATGTATTTATTGGCCAGAAATTAAAAGATTATACATTAAACAAAAATATTGGAAAGTATTTCTTCAAGGTTAGCAGACTGCATAATTAAGCATTTTTTAAAAGATCTTTACTCTCTCTTTTAAGCTTTCTATAATACGCCTATATTTTACACCAAGAATGTGCTACAAAACTACCAAAACAATTTGTAAATGTGAACATTTGCTAAAACATTAAAGAACCAAAAGTGAGCAAATAACTGAAAAGGTCTGGTTCACGAAACTTTTGAGTTCTAAAAACAGCTTTAAAAAAAAAAAAAAAACCCAAAACAGTTGTGTAGGGCAAATGAGTTTTTGTAAAGCAGTAAAATGTTTAGTTGCTGGATTACAGGTTTGCTGACCTGTGCCTCTACCACACCAAGCTAGAAAGTAGGAAATATGCTGTTCATCTTTGATGTGTCTGTAAGAGGACCACTGAACTCTAAAATGCATTTAAACACAGTGTGCTTTGAAGAGAAGTCTGATGTGAATCACAGTATATCAGAATTACATAAGTTTAAAATTTTTATCATCTGGAATAAAATAACATCTACTACAGATGGCAACAATCATACAATTTTTACTCTACAGGTGCCCAAGTCTTGTCTCTCTTAATTTGGTCTTTTTTTTAAACTGTAAAAAACAATGACTCCCCCTAAACTAATCAAATTACTTCCATAAGCTTTCTGTTAGGAAAATACAAAATTAAGCAGCAATATGCAATACATCACCACAAAAAAATTATTTTTAAAAATGCAGTATAAATGGATTCTTACTTTAATAAATAACCTGATGGTTTACATATAAATTTCCATTACATTACTGGCTCTTAGAAGGATCTCAAATCATTATTTTTCACTTTTAAAAGCAGGATCGTGTAAGTCTGCCCTGAAGTCTTCAAAGTTAGTTTATGCTTAAAAAAAAATTTTTTTAAACAACCTACCAGAAAGCATTAAAAGCGTCCCAAAACTTTAAATTGAAACATACACAGAAAGATGCTGCCTTTCCCAAAACTTTTAACAAACTTTTAAACAGTTTCCAACTCATAAGCAAAAAATTTATAGATGACCTAAGCATTCCAACAGAGCCAACATTCTACTTCATGTAGGTGTTTCAACACTACAAGATTCCTTTGCAGTAACAAGATTCAATTGCAAAAACTTTCAAGCGCTCTGGGAAATGAAGATCAGTTATTTACCCAGTGGTGTGAGTGAGTTCAATCCTATTTTCTTTCTAAACTTGGCCAGAATGGCATTTTGATTGGAGGGTGGGGCAACCCAGTAATTTTGGATCTGGCACAATCTGGAGCTGGGAAGGGCTGAGTAGGTTCAATAACACAGGAGGCAGTGGTTTAGTCCCTGTGATCCTGGGAGCACACTGTCCCATGGAAGAGTCCTGGCAAGTCTCTAGTCTTTTCCATCTCCACATTAAAAGTAGTATGGTTACAGTTTTATACAGATATAAACAATGGAGTTCTGCTACCGAGGATTCATTTGAAAGCATAAGTAAGTACAAAGAGTTTGCAAAGAGGACAGAACTTGCAAACCACTGGAAAAGGAAAAGCAGTAAACAGGACCAGAAACCCACAAAGGCTACTAGCACTGCACTCCCGGGCGCCACCGCTTTTCTCACACTTATCTGCACTCTCTGAGTCTTTCCGGCCCTCCAACTCCATGATTCTAAGGGTGAGTGCTAGCATATGAGAAAGTCTGCCAAGAAAAAGTGTGAGGGCTTCAAATACAGAGTCAAGTCCTACCCAATATCACAAAACCCAGTACACAACGTAACAGTAAAGTTAAGCATTCCTGGTTAATAGTCTATACAGGCTAGCCTTAGAATTTATCCACCAATTAGGCTTTTCACAGGGGGAAAAACATATGTTTCTTCCAAGTTATTAACTTATAGATGGCCTTTCTGAAAACACAGTATTAATATTTACTTTGTCAATTGGTGTTTGTCCATGATGAATCTCCTTTCCAGTTTTAAAGTACAATTAAAAGTTACCATAATGAGTATTTATCACTGAAGGGAAAAGGAGAGAGTTTTGATAATGAATAACAAACTCAAAAAGCTTCTGGAGTGCTAGTAAAATTTCTCAGGAGCTATATATTAGATGTCTTTGTAGAATAATTCCTTTACTTTGAATGTAATTCTCTTATCACAGCTCACAATTTTAAAGCATGCATTCAACTATGCTCCTAAAACATATATATATGAAATAACATAAGATTAAAATTTAATTGCATATATACTATAATCACAACTTTTAAGAATGCATGTTCAAATATCTTAAAATGGAATTAAAAAACATAGTAATTGTTATAAGTTTAAAATTTAAGTACACGCCTGCAGGCATGCTCAGCTGTGTCCAACTCTTTGTGACCCCAACCAGGCTCCTCTGTTCATGGTTTGTCCCAGGCAAGAAACAGTACTGGAGTGGATTGCCATTTCCTACTCCAGGGGATCTTCCCAGGCCAGGGATCCAACCCAAGTCTCTTGTGTCTCCTATGCTGGGGAGCGGATTCTTTACCACTGCACCACCTGGGAAACCCAAGTACATGGATACACTCCTTAAAATAACAGTAAATATCTTAACTAAAATATACATATATTCAAAGGCAATATTATTCCTAAAGGGCTTAGCAAATCAAATTTATCAGATAATAAAGAAAACAGCCTAAAGATAAAATGCAATAAACATGAAACAGATATTATCTGGACAAAACATAAACTAACACTTTGTTGGGCTTCCCAGGTGGCGCTAGTGGTAAAGACCCCGCCTGCCAACGCAGGAGACCTAAGAGACTGGGGTTCCATCCCTGGGTGGCGAAGATCCCCTCGAGGCGGGGCATGGCATATACTCTGTAAAGTACAAATACTGTTGTTACATTTCCTTTACAATGCAGCTTCATCAAGAAGCAAAAACTTCTAAACCACTCTCAATGTTTTCACTCTCGGCATTCTAAGCCCATTTTTCATGATAAAGTCAAGGTGATCTTTCCAAAACTTAAATCACACCATTGCATTCTTCTGTTTCAAACTCTATTCCAATGCCTTCACATGACATTAATAATCTATTTAAGCTCATTACCAGAGCCTACAAAGTTCCATCTGATCTCATCTCTAACTATCTCTTTCATCTCCCAGGAGCTTACGAGTTTCAATAGCACTGACCTTCTGTTTCTACAAGTGAGCTTGGAGGTTTCTGCCCTTACTTTCCCCTGGGACTGCATGTCTGGCTGGATTCAGATCTCCAATCTCAACCCAAAATGTCATTTCCTCCCAGAAGCTTTTTGCTAAATAACCCCCTTACCTAAAGAATCCCTATCCTTGCCTAGTCACTCACCTTCTCGCCATTTGCATTATAACACAGGATCATATGAAATTATTCATTCGTTTACTGTCTTTTATCCATGCAGAACAATGCCAGTTCCAAAATGCACAAGGGGAATGTCAATACTTGTGTACTTACGATATCATACACTGTGACCTCAAAAAAACCAAAACATTCAGAACTTCTCTGGTGGTGCAGTGGATAAGAATCTGCCTACTGATGCAGGAACACAGGTTCAATCCCTGGTCCAGGAAGATCCCACATGCTGCAGACTAATGAAGTTCATGGGCCACAACTATTGAGACTGTGCCCTACAGCCCACAAGCCCCAACTGCTAAGCCTGCACGCCCCAACTACTGAAGCTCAAGCACCGAGAACGTATGCTCTGCAACGAGAAGCCACCACAATGAGAAGCCCTCACACTTCAACGAGCAGAGTAGCCCCTGCTCGCTCCAACTAGAGAAAGCCCACAAAGATGTGATGCAAATAAGATCTTATGTGAACCCATGATCATTAACAAGATTAGAATGACTAACGAGAAGGATTCTTGAGGGGAAAAATCAATTGAATTAAGTTAAATTAAAATGCTTTAAAATAATGGCAATCAGTTCAGTTCAGTTGCTCAGTCATGTCCAACTCTTTGCGACCCCATGAATCACAGCACGCCAGGCCTCCCTGTCCATCACCAACTCCCAGAGTTTACTCAAACCCATGTCCACCGAGTCGGTGATGCAATAAACTATCACAATTTAAAGCAGTTCAGATAAGGACATGAGCCTATATGTTTTTTTGTGTTAAAATCAGATAACTCTTAAGTTATGAAACTTCTATCCCAATATGGAACATTTAGAAACAAAATTAACTCATCATCTTTCCTCAGCATAACTGATGCTAGTAATCAACTATAGATGGTTGCTATTAGTATTATTATTAAGGACTCTTCATTACTATAAATTTATAATGTCCTCTAATTTCTGACTATCAGTCATATTCATCAAATTTAGAAAATAAAGTTACACAATTATTTAGCAACCTTAAATTCACATTACTTATTGATATAACTATATATAAATGTGTTACTTGTTCCAGTCTATAAGGTATGAGCCAAAAGTCTCCCTATAGTTATCTGAAGCCACATCTGTAAAGGCCACAGGAACTTTTTTTTTTTAAAGGGGGCGAGGGAGGTGGTAAGGAATACAAAAAAATATATATATATATATTTTTTTTTGGTAGAAAAACACTGTAGAATCATTTCTATGTAAGCTTTGGCAATGTTATATGGTTTTCTGAAGTTACCTTCAGTAGCATTATTCTCAACTTACCTCTGGCTTATTCATGGACACCAAATTTTGTGATTCTCAAACAAAATTTTAACTAAATTTTTAAATATAACTTAATCACTTTACCAATAGTAAATTCTCAATTTGAGAGATATTTAAAAGATTTCTTTTATCTATTTGAAGATAACTCAAATATTATACTTTGAGCTAGTTATTAAAAATCCCATTTTCAGCAGAGATGTTTACAAATGAAGGTACATAGAGAAGAAACTGAAACATAATGGCTCTTTTAAACTGACTAGACAACTATTCACTGTTCACATTCATTTTGTATCTTTCAGTCTGGAAAACCTAAGGCTCCTTTTAACTTTCAATTAGTCATATGCTGTCCTGTTTAATTTTTTCTCTGACCATTTTGCCCTTTTGAAGGTGAACTCAAATTAAGTCAAAATCATATAATACACAGACAGTAATTTGGAAGTGGATTTCTGCCTCCCCAAACCAGACATTATGCCTTGCCAAGGGAAAAACTGTATAAATAAGACTATTCACAAGATAGGAAGCATAAGCACATGCCCATTTACCTTCAGGGTAGTCACTGAAACTTCAAAGCACCATGAAAAGCAGCATCAATGCTTTTGTCTAAAAGATCTCAGAAAATGTAAGTGATCTTGGTTTCATCAATATCTAAGACTTTCCAGGAAACAAACAGGTTTCTTAAATTCACAAGAAACCACCTAAACATCTCTTACTAGCAATGAAAATCACAACCTCTTTCCTTGAAGGTGATCATACTTATATAAGTTTAAGAAAAAAAAATTTTTTGGCCACAATGGAATAACATAAAAATGTTTTACACTTGCTTTACTTTAGTTCAGGTTAAAAACAACTATTTTAAAAATAAAACTCCAGATTGTGCAGTTTCAATTTTCCACTGCTCATTTTCTATGACAATCTGACCAAGAATTTCCCTGGTGAGGAAAGAAGATGATATTCTAAAACCTTATTTTCAGAAAAATATCTGCTTACATATCCAGTTTTTTCTGAAAACACTAATGAAAAGGTAATGATATAATAAACTGAAAGTTGGTTTTAGAAATGAGCAAGTGAAGCTCATCTAAAGGCCAGAAAGGACTTTCTGGAAAGAATGATAAGCATCTTGGAATCTCACTACTCACACACTGAGCTCCAATCTGCAGCCATTTCCCTCTAAGCCAATGCACTTGATGGGTGTGATAACAGATGGATCACTGTATCTGCCAACTTCCTGTGATGTACTGTATGGGGACTGATAATTTAGTGACTACAGAAGTCCTACAACAGACAATGCAAGCAATCCTGGCATTCGGTAAGTAGCTGCATGCAGTCCTTTGACAGTCTGTAGGTGTTGAATATATGTGGATCATTGTACAATGTAAGCTCTCTGCAAGTATCTATGCCATTTTGAAAAAAGGAAGAAATTAAACACTGGGCAAGCTAAGAACTAAATAGAACAAACAGGAAAGAACAAATATACTTAAAGTAACACTTTTTACTTAAGAAATATGAAAACCATATATTGCTCAAAAAGTTATTAGAGCCTCATGACCAGGTTAACTAGAAATGTATGTATACACATGAAAAGCATCCACTGTGGGCCTAATATTCAGGTTTCACAAGCAGGGTGATACTGTGTGAAATAACTCCTTGCTGTGTAGGGGGCTCTCTTGTGCATTATTCCTGGTTAATGGATGGGTAGCACCATCCCTGGCCTCTACCCAGTAGATGGCAACAGCACCCTACCCACCAGTGGTGACAACCAAAAATGTATCTAAACACCACTAAATGTCCCCTGGGGGAAAACACCACCACCTCATTGAGAAGACAGTCTAGAACTGCACTCTCTCAATTCTAATGTTTACGTCGGAGTGGAGGGAGAGAATATAAGGAAAGCATAGTGTTTATTCATGGAAAACATACACAAAATACTCAAACAATCTATATAGTGTGGATCAGCTAAGCACATATTACTATGAAGAGGAAAGGCCATCTAGAGATTTGGTGGCTAAACTGTTCACCAGGTTACGGAGGGAAATGAAAAGGCAATTTCCATTAACAAGCATAAGCAGTGTATTCTCTCTGCAAAACAGGAAGAAAATCATAGCTCTGCTACAACACTATATACAATTGATACTGACAGTACTTTTGCCACAAATCCTCCTCAAATAAATTCTTCATTAAATCAGGCACCAATTTACAGAATTGTCAACTTTAACAGATGCTCAGAGATGAAACTCTCTAGGTTTCACGTTCTGGTTAAAAAAGTCATATCTGTGCATACACATATAAATGTGTGTGCATGTATATAGTCAAAATCCAAGTGTAGACTCATTTGAAAAACATGGGTACTGAATTCAGTATGACCGTCTTATTTTACTTGCACATCGCTGGAACCTGCCAAATATACTTAAGTTATTTGGGAGAGGATTAGTTTGTCATTTTTGCAGCACCTCTAATGTGATGCTCTTCTCTAAGTCTAAAGCACAAAATCTCTTTTAAAATATTGTTTTAGGATACCACACAATATAAGCACTTGGAGTAAAGTCCTATAATCAAATTAAGGATGCTATTTGCACAAGGAAATGCAGTTTTCTTCTCCTCATTTTCTGTCTGCCTGCTCTTTCTGCAATTTCACTATTGAGCAAAAAAGGAGTACTAAAAGCGGGGGTGGGGTAGAGGGATGATGAGAGGAACAGACTAACCAGGGGAAATGAACTCAATATTACTTACTACACAGTTGTAATTCTTTGATTAGGAACGAATTTTTGAAACTAGAAATTTTTAAAAATGATGAGTAAACTGGATTTACTAATGATAATACTGTCACAAAAAGAAACTCCTTGGTAATTTGAAAGGAGGACATGAGTGAAGGGGCAACTCTTCCCTCAACTAGTAGAGGCCATTAACAATATTGAACAAAACCAGAGCTGATTTCTGGCAGGTCACTACACAAGCAGTCTTTATTTTCAAATTCTTGAAGAGCATCCATAAAACATAGCAGTTCACCCTGGAACACTCCCTGTGCCGGTCAGCGCTGCCTTAAAGTCCAACTCTCGGCTTCCCTCTACAATTGCAAAGGCTCAATCTAAGAGTAGAAACAGGAACTCCTAACAATGTGGGAAATCCATACGCATGGAGAAGCGCTTAATCCAGGATGACTACAGACCAAGCTGGTAGTGAAACTCATGCTCCACTCAAAACTGGCTCCAAAACCATGGTGATTAATTTGTGACCCTCAGATACAGACAGACAGGCCCTCAACACCACAGCTCACCCAGCTAGATACCGTCTGTTTTCCAAACATGGCTGGCAAAACATATTCCATCCTGTGCTGTGCTTAGTCACACATCCATGTCCAACTCTTTGCAACCCATGGACTGGTAGCCCACCAGGCTCCTCTGTCCATGGGGATTCTCCAGGCAAGAGTACTGGAGTAGGTTGCTCTGCCCTCCTCCAGGGGATCTTCCCAACCCAGGGATCAAACCCAGGTCACCCACACTGCAGGTGGATTCTTTACCATCTGAGCCACCAGGAAAACCCAAGAATACTGGAGTAGGTAGCCTATCCCTTCTCCAGGGGATCCTCCAGACCCAGGAATTGAACCAGGGGTCTCCCGCATTGCAGGCTGATTCGTTACCTGCTGAGCTGTTCTTTCTCCATTGTGACACTGTCACTCTTCTCATCAAGTAACAGGGAGTACGTCGCCTCCCCTGAATCTACATGGCTCTCTGTGAGTGCCTCAATACACAAAAATTTGGCCAGAGTGACACTAGGCTAGTCTCCGGGTCCAAAGCTTCAAAAACTGGCAGTCTCCATGTCCTGCCTCTTGGAATGCTCATTTTTAGAATCCAACCACCTCACTGTGTGAGGAAACCCAGTTCACATGGAGAAGTCACAGGTGGTTGTTCTAGCTATCTTGACTGAAGTTCTAGCCAACAGCCAGTACAACACCAGCTATGTAAGTAAAGACATCCCCAGAGACTATCAGGTCCTTGCCACAGAGTCACTTTTAGTCTTGGTATCATACTAGGAGTCCTCAGACATCCTGGAGCACAAACTAATAGCCCCTGTTATGTCTGGAGTTCTGACCCATAGAATCCATGGGTATAAAAAAATAGCTGTTTTTTTTTTTTTTTGCCACTAAATAACTTATCCAGTGCAATCAGCATCCTAGACAGAGTAGATTCAGTACTTCATTCACAAAAACAAAGCCCTTACAGTACTCACACTAGTCTTGCTATATAACATGATCTGGATGATTTATTGCTGGGTGACAAATCATTAAGGTTAGAGGTGGCATACTGACAGTGAAAATATTAAATTTTAAAGGTACATGATTTCATTACCAAGTACAATATAAACAAAGATGTAGAGATTCAGTGAGACAAAATAGGAAATTTGTAATTTACAGTATTATATATTAATATAGGAAATTTTTATGAGAAATATTATGATGTAATGGAACACTGGAAGGGTATTCAGACAGATGAGTAAAGACACAGCCAGACAATTCTAGCACCCAGCCATTCAGGTGTTCCAGTTTTCCCAGCTGAAGCCCCAGACACCATGATGCAGAGGTAAAACAGATCTGCAATATGCCCTGCCCAAATTATTGATCTAAACAATCTGTGAGCTTTTAAAAAAAAAAAAAAAGGTTATTGTTTACACCACCAAGTAGAGGGTGGTTTGTTATGCAGCAGCAGATAACTGGAGCAAATGATAAGGGGAAGACCACTACAAGGAGGCAACAGAGGTAGCATTTATTATAAGAAACAAATGCTATCAAGCAGTCAGGATAATGAAGATGTTAAGAAAAAGCTGTCTCCCCCCCCAACAAAAAAAGAAAAGAAAAAGCTGTCCCAAGTGGGAGAATGAGTATTAAGTCCTAAAGCAGGAAGAACTTGGAGGCATGAGATATGTCAAGCACGTGGCAAAGGCTAGATGATGCAGAGTTTTGTATGCCTTGGTGAGTTATTCAGAAATTATCTTCAGTGTACAAGGAAGTCACTGTAATGCTTTAAGTAAGACATTCTTTCAAAGATCCCTTTGGCTGCTTTGTTTCCTGATGGTAAATGTGGAAACTGAACTAAGCGCTCTGATTCCTTTAGGTCGACCACGCACACACTCAGCGTGTCTCAAAACTGGGTCTCTAGAAAACCCTTAGGCTCTCTACAAAATTAAATAATCTTTTACAATTAATGTTTATTTGGGTCAACTGAATGCCACCACACAATTTCTGTGTGCACGCATTTACACGCGTAATTCCTCCATTGAGGTCAAATGAGAAAAGAACAAGACTTAGTGTATGTGTGTACATACACACACAGACAAATGTACCAGATGTAGTCACACCACAAGAGGGCCTGATGACGCTCCAGTAAACTGTGCAAAGGAAAGTTTTACAGGAGTTCCAACAGAAGGAAATGGTGGAAGAACTGAGTCATCACACTATTCACAAAATAGGCAAGCCAAAAAGAACAGATCTCTTTCAAAACAGACAGTACCAAACTCTTACAGAAAGTTATATTCAAGTAAACATCAGGTAGCATAAAATGCTGTATTATTACTCTGTATTTTTACTGGTCATATAGTTTTGATGGCTACATATAACCTGTAAAAATTTTTACAGTTTAAAGTTTTATAATTATATATGCTGTAAGTATAAGGCATTTATTTTTTATTAGTCATGTCTCTAAAATCATAATAAAATGCTGCCATACATAATATATGAATATATTATAAATCTGTGAATTTCACATCATTCAGTAGACACACGTTATAACGTGTGTCTACTGAATGATGTGAAAGTCATAGATTTTCCGGGGTAAACTTAAGATCCCAGCTGACCTATGTCAATTATTTTAAGTTAGCATAAATAGAAGGGAACTGAGGTAAATCAACAGTAAATAACCAATATTCAGTTATTTTGAAATAATTCTGTGTCTTAAGAAATAGTCTTCTCCTTCCAATTTGTGTTTACTTGACTAAATCTTTTTCATTCTTCAAAGTCTAATTCAAGTACCACCTCTCTGTATAAACATCCCAGACCACTCCAGCAGAAATACTTTTCATTACCTCTGAACTCCCACATAATGTCTACACCATATCGAGGCATGCTTCCTAACACTGTTAGTTATCCCATGCATTTCTGTCACTAAGATGGCTGATGAGGAGATGACAATGTTGCTGTAGGTGCTATGATGATGATGACAATGGCAGCAGCTATCTTCACTAAGTGATCATTTACATTCCAGGCACAAAATTCACTCCGTGGTAATCTCCATCTTACAGATAAGGAAACTGAGGTAACAGTAATTATGTAATTTTCTCAAGGCCACAAGAACTAATGAAGGAACTAGAAATCAAAAATTCTGACTTGATTAACCAGGGTTAATCAAAGCATGGGCCTTTGAAATATCAGAGTCACAGGAGTGTGTGTGTTAGATAGAAATTCTCAGGTACCCCAAATTACACTAACATCTCAAGGAAATGGTCTTGAGAATCTAGTAACAAGCTTCCCAAGTACATTCTTATATACGTTGAAGATTAAGAAACACAATGCACCCGAACAGCACTGGGTGCCTCCATTTAGACTATTTTTTGAGGCTACAAACAATTTGAAATAGCTATCCTCTGATAAGTAAAGAATACAGACAAGAGTAAGCCATTATTTAAATTTTATAGTTGTTAAAATCTGCTGCTGCTGCTAAAAAGATCTAATTACAAAAGACACAATGACAATTATTAAATTCTATAAAACATAATCCCCATTCTATAGGTATGTATAGCCTACACTTAGAAAGCAGTAATAATTTTCATGGTTTTCAAGTATTTTTTTTAAACATAAAGGAGTTTGCTGGTGGTGTTCAGTATAAAGCCTGGAAGAGTTGAGTTCAGGATAGAGAATGGATGGCAATGACATAGAAGGCTGACAGGAAAAAGACTATACAGAAAGGGAAAGAACCAAAGATTCCTTGAGTGGTTCCTGTTGTCTGTCAACCCTCTATTCTGCAAAAGAAGCAAAGGTCAAGCTAGAATGCTCCCATAACCGAAGTGTCTTTTCATGATTTTATGATTCAGTGAGGTGGTTGCTGAGTTAAACAACTGTCTTCCTATACCAGAGATGTGTCTTTGTCCATCAGGATGGATCTGAGGAAGCTCAACTTACACACGCCGGACCTTGGTCAAGTAGTATGCCCTCAAAATACATCTGCAATATTGTGACCTATCAGAAAGGTGTGAAAGGTGTGAAATTTTTATTCTGTAGTATTTCCTTCATTCTGTTTTGTTTAACCAATGATTCCAAGGCACTACAGTTCAAGGTGTAATCTCTGCCTTAGGATGTTTTACTATGTAAGAAAAGAGGAAATAATATTTTCAAATCAAACCACCCTTAAATGCCTACTTTATTAGTCACTAGTGAAAATCAGAGCAATTAATACATTTGATTAATGGAGGACATCACAAAACCATAATATAGTTAAGAAATATTTCTGATTCTCTGAATCGACCACTGCCACCTTAGTGGTAACAAAGAGGTCAAGAAATGAGTGGGCTACAGATGACAAACCGAGCTTTCGATATGCCAAACTCTCACACTGCTTAACCAAGGGCCTTTGAACCAAGAAGATCATAGAGCATAGTTCTCAAATTTTAACCCAGCCAACATTTCAAAGTTTGAAAACCAGGAACTTTACATAGTGTACTATATTTTACTTATTTTTATCTATTACATAAATTAAAGGATAAATCACAAGGTGATTCAATGATGGATTGGTGAAAACTTGGTAGGTCTTCCAAACTACACTCAGCAGGACACAATGAATCATAATGCAGATTCTTTTTTCAAATAAAGACATCACAATATCCAGAGAAAACACTGATTTTCAGCAGTGTTATAATTCCACCAAGGGGTCCTAGTTGATAAGTGAAATAGTTTGTCATGTAAAGTCAAACCTAAAATACTCTGTTATACCTACCCATTTTTTTTTTTAAAGAAAAGATAAATGACACTCCTATAAGTTACCATAATGTGTTTCTTTGTTTTTTTTTTTAACATCTTTCCAATCTGGTTTTAAACTCCTTAAGGGTAGACAATGTGTCTTTTATCTCCTTTGTCTCATAGAGTAGGTGGGACAAGGTAGTATGTGCTTGCTGAGTATTTACTAGATGAATAAACGGATGTGAATTGTTCCAGTTTCCAAGGCAGATAGGACATTTATAACAATTTTAAGTGTACTTTATTTTTATAACTTGCCTAGGAACAAAATTATCTGAAAAGGAAAATTTGCATAAAGTGAGCAAAAAGCATATCCTCCTTTTTTTCCCCAGCATACTCTATCCTCCTCATCTTGCTTTATCTTCCTCCAGAGCACTTACCACCATCTGACATGCTATATATTTATGTGTGTATATTGTCTGATTCCTTATCCCATCTCCTACTAGAATGTAAGCTTAATGAAAGCAAAGATTTCTATGCTTTGTTTCAAAGCTATATTCCCAGGGCTCAGAACATTCCCTGGTGTACTGTAAATATTCAATAAGTATCAGTCAAATCCATCTTCAGAGTTCATTAACGGTGTTTCTGTTTCTTCCAGCAGCATCTTTAGAGCTCTGATTTGATACTAACAAATGAGTAAGTCTTATGGATATGCTATATGCATATAAACAAAAATTATTTCATCCCTTATGAAATACTGCTATCTTTGAGGTGTTTCATATATATAGCAGGTACCTGAAGAAAGGCATATTTAAGATAGCAAGCCATCACATACTCATTTAATCACGAAAAAGGATCCAGAAAAGCAATTACTAAAACTGGTGTTAAGACCATAGCCTTCAATAACAATTGGTCATCCCTCATGTTAAACATCTCTCATGCAGCAGCAAAAGCCTGATTCAGCCCTGACTTGAAGAGTATCACAGTACCAATACTATTCCTAAACTTCTAAAATTATTTCGGGGGGGGGGGGGGGGGGGGGGGTTCCCTAACTAACATTATTCCTATGCAGCAAGAAAAATGGCTAAAATGACATAATCATAACATTGTATCTAATTACATTTTAAATGTCTACTCCCTTTGCTTGACTGTTAAGTTGCAGGTACTACAAGGTCTGTCTCCTTCAATCACGAATTATTTCATTATTTGCTACTCAAAAGAACAAAAAACAAAATCTGTTCCCTGTCCAATAGAACATAATAATCATGAGTGCAGAGAGATGACAGGACTGAGCACAACAAATAAATATTTGTTTAACTGAATTCAATACAGAGATCAAGATGCCAATAAAACTAATCTTCAATCTACAACCCTATTTCTAGAGAATTCAATTATCATATTAAAGATCCATACCAGGAACTTAATAGGAAAGCAATTAAGTAAGCCTCAATTAATCTGTTAACACTCTGTTTCAAACCAATATTAAAGCTATGCATAACCAGTTACTGTAATTACATAAATGAAGGGCTATAAACATTAGGTGGCAGCAGCAGTACACTAATCCTGAAATTGATTTTTTTATACCCTCATATATAGAAATTTGATCCATAAATGGGGCTACACAAATAGACTCACACATAAAATGTGCAAAAGGATCTGAAAACACAATAACAAAACATAGTATCTCTTAGTATCTAGATTCCTCAATTGTTCTTTAATAAAATAATTGAGCAATTTCAAAAAGCACTGGCAATTTCTTATCAGTCAGTTCAGTCACTCAGTCATGTCCGACTCTCTGCGACCCCATGAATTGCAGCACGCCAGGCCTCCCTGTCCATCACCAACTCTCGGAGCTTACCCAAACTCATGTCCATCGAGTCGGTGATGCCATCCAGCCATCTCATCCTCTGTCGTCCCCTCCTCCTCCTGCCCCTAATCCCTCCCAGCATCAGGGTCTTTTCCAATGAGTCAACTCTTCGCATGAGGTGGCCAAAGTACTGGAGTTTCAGCTTCAGCATCAGTCCTTCCAATGAACATCCAGGACTGATCTCCTTTAGGATGGACTGGTTGGATGTCCTTGCAGTCCAAGGGACTCTCAAGAGTCTTCCCCAACACCACAGTTCAAAAGCATAAATTCTTTGGTGCTCAACTTTCTTCACAGTCCAATTCTCACATCCATACATGACCACTAGAAAAACCATAGCTTTGACTAGACGGACCTTTGTTGGCAAAGTAATGTTTTTGCTTTTTAATATGCTATCTAGGTTGGTCATGACTTTCCTTCCAAGGAGTAAGCGTCTTTTAATTTCATGGCTGAAGTCACCATCTGCAGTGATTTTGGAGACCCCAAAATAAAGTCTGACATTGTTTCCACTGTTTCCCCATCTATACTTAAATTTTTGTTTCATATTGGTTCTCTCATAATCTATATCCAAGCAGCCAACTCCTACCTCCAAAATTGTATGTACAATATGACTACTTATCACCATACCAATCAAATCCAAGCCACTATCAGCATTCACCTAGATCATTACAACCACTTCCCTGCCTCTGTACTGTCCCGCCCCATCCCAGCCCCAACCAATCTGCTCTCCACCAGGTAGCTAGAGCGATCCTTTAAAGGACCCAGGTCACCTCATGCCTCGGCTCAGACCCCTTCAATGGCTTCCCAACTCAAGAGGAAAGCCCTACTTTGTCTTCAATACACTTTGTGAATGCACCTACCAACTTCACCCCCGCTACTCTTCACACTCACTCCGCTCCAGCCACACTCCTCCTTCATCAGGTCAACACGCACTCTCCACCTCAAGAGCCTTTGCATTTACTCTTCTCTCCTCCTGGTATGCTCTTCTGACAGTCACCCCCAGTTTT
Organism: Odocoileus virginianus; assembly: GCF_023699985.2. NCBI lineage: Eukaryota > Metazoa > Chordata > Mammalia > Artiodactyla > Cervidae > Odocoileus > Odocoileus virginianus. The sequence goes on along the minus strand of NC_069685.1, from coordinate 54,818,498 downwards.
CCCCTCACATCTCAGATGCCAATGTAATCAGTGAGATCATTCTATTTAAAATAGCGACTGTTTCTTGCTGCTTCACTCTTCTCTCTGACACTAATCAGCATCTTTTACTATCTCCTCTAGAAATTGAAAGCCACAACAATCAACATTTCAGTATGTTTTCTTCACTGTTTGGTCCAGAGTTGTAAATAGTATCAGGTAAGTGGCAGTCAATTATTTTCAGTAATGACTCCTGTTATCAAACAAGCTTACAGCAATCATTTTACAGCTGGTTCTGACTTAAGACGTAAGACTGCCTGAAAAGTTCAAGAGTACTATTGGTTTATTTACTATTTTTAAGTTCAAGTATGCATAATTTGAGTATGAAGTGATACTTTTTAAATACATACATTTTTTAAAGCAATAAGAACCTGAGCCAAATGTGTTGCACTGACCTAATATGTTGGAATTATATTTTTATGTTAATATTTTCTTTAAAATACAAGTTCAAATTGTTTTTTAAAATAACTATTTTTAGTGTCTTCAAATATTAAGAACTACATGTAGCCATGTTCTTCCACTCAAATCAAACAGGTGAATTCAAAATTGACTGTTACATTTTTAATCTTATCTACTGGCAAGTTTGTGGCTTCAGGCTCTGCTGGTTTCAGAGAGAGAAAGAATTACAGGTTTGCTCTCCACTAAATGACTCTATAATCGGTGCTGATTGCTTAATTCTGAACTACATCAGTAGCTAACCATTGATTATGAAATGCCTGGATCCAGTTTATTTTCTTTACTGTTTACATTCTGTAGAATAAACATTTGAGCAAGAGATGGAAATACTAAAGAACCTCAAGGAATTTTCTTTATACCTATAATATACCTTTAAAATTCTCACATGCCCTTTGTTAGGATGATCAGCATTATAGCTAACCTCCTAAAGAGTGACTTTGAAAGCATCTCAACACATACATGAAAGAGTCATCCCTGTCACTTATTAATTTTAATATGTGGCAAAGGCTTTTTTCACAGAGCATACTTGCACATGTTCCAAAGAAAAGGTTACCAAAGTGCCCAGAAAAGATTTTTGTTTTTGTTTTGCTTTGTTGCTGTGCAGAGTAGTAAGCAGGAGAGGAATGGTAACACAGTGTGAAGAGAAATCAGAAATTTAACAAATGTGGAACACTTGCTTTTTTCTGTGTCAAACTAGGAAGGTTACGTGCTCCTTTGCCCTAACAATGTATGCAGAAAATTATCATGCCACAGTTTATGCACATAACAAATAAAATGCAACACAACACATTATTTCTTGGTCATAAATTAACTAAAAAGAAAGAAACAAAGATAACCAGAGCCATGGAAATTTAGGTATACCCACTATTGCTTGAAAGTTGGCTTAGAAAGATCTCAATTAACTATAAATATGTTGTGTTCCAAAATTTAATTTGTAAATTAACTAACTGGAATTCAAAACTTTGTTCTCTCACAATAACAGTGTTAAATATAGCAATTAGGTTCCCAATTTGTCCATAACAGTTGACACTACCTTAATTTACACTTCTTCTAAAGAGTTAATTCACCTCCATTACTCTTCTCTGGGACCCCTTTCTTCGAAAAGGTTTTAATTGTGCATTAATTGACTTCTGTAGTCTAAGCTAGACATCACCACTTTATATGCTTTCTATATATTCCTATGAAAACAAGAAAACTGCAGATCAAGGCAAAAAAAAAAAAAAGATTGAGAGAGAATACTTTCTGTCCTTCATGTCTCTGAAAAGGGCTAGACCCTGATGAGTTTGTTCGCCTTTATCAACAGGATAGATTAATGTTACAAATCCTAAACCATGTAAAATGAGTATACAAAACCTATTTTCAAGCAAAAAGAAAATCACAGTAATTTCTATCTTTATAAAATCAGATTATTGATTGGCTAAAAGAGACCACACACACACACACACCTCCTTAAAATTCCCAATTATTTAGGCAATGCTATAGAACCTAATAAAAGCCAGGTGGTCAGACAGAACCGCAGAACAGGCACATACGCAGCTTACCTTTGCTCTGGCTTTTCCTCTGCCCCTGGGTTCCACATGCCACACACCAGCAAGAATCCTGACTGAACTGAGAAATTCTTGCTATTCCACTGTCCCAAAGGCTTAACTTACATTTGGAAGTACTCACACCATGATTCCATGTAAAGTAATGCTTGAAAATCAGCATCCTTCATTCCTAAATCAAACTTAGCAGCAACAGGGCCACACCCTCACCTAGGGTAAGGAAGCGAAGTTGCTGCCCAAGCATTCCCCCAAATTCCCCTATCTCCTGCTGTCCTGAGGGGCTTCCCTGGTGGCTCAGAGGGTAAAGACGCTGCCTGCAATGCAGGACACCTGGGTTCGATCCCTGGGTCAGGAAGATCCCCTGGAGAAGGGAATGGCAAACCACTCCAGCATTCTTGCCTGGAAAATTCCAAGGACAGATGAGCCTGGTGGGCTACAATCCATGGTGTCACAAAGAGTTGGACACGACTGAATGACTTTCACTCACTCCATTGTCCTGAAGAGCTTGGCTCCCCTACTCTCCAACTCTAAGTAAGACAGATTTCAGATACCTTTTCTGAAATTCTGGGTGATTCTGACTCAGATCTGAGGATCTCTGTCCAAAATCTATTCTTCAATTTAAGAGAAAAAAAAAAAAAGTTTTTTTTTTTTCCTTTAATGAGAGCGCCTACCCCAAAACATGGAACTTTTGCTCAAAGCAGTCTCAATATAAATTCTTTATGCTAAAAATCAATTTGGCTAATATAACTAATAGCTCACCTACTGAACTTTTCATTATGAATTCATAGCCACTAAGAAGGTATGTTCTCTAGAACTCCAACTACTTCATGGAGAGACTTTTTAAGGATAAACTGAGATAATATCTAAAAGTACCTAAAACTGTCTCCAGCAGAGGGTAAATGTTCCATAAAAGATTATGGTAGTCTGTGCACATAAGCAGTCTGACTGCTAGAGCTAATACATTTAATAGATTTAATTATTTGCTACCTAACAATCAACATCTATGCTACACTGCTTTCAAGCTGCAATTCATGGCATTGCTATACTGTTTCTGCCGTATGGTTGCTCCACTTAGTTCACCCCATACCACTTACAAAGGTAATTACATGTGCCTACGTGCCTAACAAAATAGCAGTGCAGGGCACAAGATTGTTGTCAGTATACTAACTTCATATTATGATTCCATTACCTTCACATGGCTATTTAAATAAAGTTGGCTTATCAAAATTATCCTCTTCAGATCAATAAATTACTGGTGTATTTTTTTTAATTTCCATAAGATGGCTCTAGTATCGCTTAGTTATCTAAAATCATTCAAAATAACTGTTGGATTATATTGTGACAGCTATCATATATAAGCGTGCATTTTTAAAAAAAACTTTTCAAAACTGGGGAATTTTTGTGTTGAAAATTTTGTGAATTTTCACATTAAAGATGAAAAAAGCAATATTTTGGCATATTATGCTTTACTATTCCAAGAAAGGTAAAAAGGCAACTGAAATACAAAAAAGATTTAGGCAGTGTATGGAGAAGGTGTTGTGACTGATCAAATGTGTCAAAGGTAGTCTGCAAAGTTTCATGCTGGAGGTTTCTCACTGGACAATGAGCCATGGACAAGTAGATCAGTTGACGTTGACAGTGACCAAATCAAGACATTAAGTGAGAACAATCAACGTTACACCATGTGGGACATAGCCAACATACTCAAAATATCCAAATGAAGCACTGGAAATCATTTGCCCCAGTTTGGTTATGCTAATCATTTTCATATTTGGGTTCCAAATAAGTTGGGCAAAAAAAATCTTGACTGTATTTCCACATGTGATTCTTTACTGAAACATAACAAAAATGTTCCATTTTTAAAATAAACTATGACGGGCAACAAAAAGGGGATACTGTACAATAATGTGGAATGGAAGAGACTGTGGGGCAAGCAAAATGAAACACCGCCAACCACACCAAAAGCTGGTCTTCATCCAAAGAAGGTGAAGCTGTGCAGATGGCGGGATTGGAAGGGAGTCCTCTATTACGAGCTCCTTCCGGAAAACCAAACAATTAATTCCAACAAATACTGCTCCCGATGAGACCAAATGAAAGATGCACTTGACAAAAAATGTCCAGAATTAGTTAACAGAAAATGCATAATCTTCCATCAGTATAAGGCAAGACCGCATGTTTCTTTGATGATCAGGCCAAAAACTGTTACAGTCTGGCTGGGAAATTCTGATTCATCCACCATATTCAGCAGACATTGCACCACTGGATATCCATTTATTTTGGTCTTTACAAAATTCTCTTAATGGAAATTTTTAAAAGTTTCATTTTTACTTAAAAACCAACCCAATACTATCCATTTTGGCCAACCCCATACAATCCACCTCATACCAAATAGGGGAGCCAAATTTCTAAAAGACAAAGTGCTCTTTAGAGGAGATGGAAACAAGTTTAGTTATTCTGTGTCTTCTGGTATATTGTTTGATATGGCAATGCTAACGTCAACCAAATCAATGGTCTAAATGGCAGATGAAAACTGTCAAAAGGAATCCTGACACTTAACCTCTTTGGACATCAGTATGCTTCCTTTAAGAGTTCCTTATTATAGGCTGACAAACCACCTGAGATGGATTTCCTAGAGCAGAGTCTCAGGGTTAGCTGGACCTTTAAAGGCCCCTTCCAGTCCTGAGGTTCTATGTTCTTTCCTATTACTATATGGCTTTCAGAGTAAATAGCATATAGTAGTTTCTGAGTAACTGTTGCAACTTTACCAACTAGCCTAAGCCTAGTGAAAATTTTTAAAATTCCCCATACAATAATAATATTTTAATATCATGCTCCAGGTTATCTGCAATATCTAAACAAATCAACAAGAAAAATTGAATCCTTTCCTATCTGGGACAAGAAATGTTTAAAAACTGTGCTAATGACAATTAACCAGTCCCTTGAATAATGCAGGTTAGCAGCATCAACCCTTGATGCAGTGGGAAATCTGCATCCAGGGTTCCACATCTCTGAATTCCACCAACAGTGCATTGTGTAGTACTGTCGCATCTTCTGTGGGACCTATGGAGTTCAAACCCACGTTCAACTCCACCTATGGAGTTCAAGTCAATTGTACTTTAAATTTTCAAGAAACCTTCTAAGTAGCCCCAACTCAAGAAGAGTGGCAAAGGCACAGATCAAAATTTCAAATGTACATCTATGACAACAAAGACAATCACCTCTCAAACACCTGTGGTATGCATTTTATGTGCAAGAAGGAACTACTGGAGCTGTAACAATAATTATACCCTTGGGCTCATGCCCGCAAAAATGACAGGAGACATATATTCACTTAGCTAACATTCAACAAATATATGTATCTTTGTTGACTGTTATGTACCTTTGGCTGTGCAGCATGCGGGGACTTCTCTGGCCCCAGAGATAGAGAACTTGTGCCCCCTGAAGTGAAAGCAGAGTCCTAACCACTGGACTATCAGGGAACTCCCACAACCAATATTCACTAAGCAAAAATCTGTGTTTAGTTAGAAACACTGGGGGTGGGGGGCAGGGGTGCTAACCCACTGTATTAGTTTTTGCCAGGTTTTGCAAAGAAAAAAAAAAAAAAGGAAAGGAATGGAGACGGTGGGAAGGAGGGAGGGAGGAAGAAAAGAAAAAAAAGCAGGGAGCCAAATCAAAAACTTATCAGAAACTGTTCTGCTTTTCCTCTTACAATTTTAAGGGCCAGCCATATTTCTGAAGCCCTGATATCTCTTACTATTCCATGTTCAAACAGCACCTCACTTCAATATGTGCTAAGCTGCTTCAGTTGTGTCTGACTCCGAGACCTCACGGACTGTAGCCCGCCAGGCTCCTCTGTCCATGGGATTGTCTAGGCAAGAATACTGGAATGGGTTGCCATGTCCTCCTCCAGGGGATCTTCCCCATCTAGGGATCAAACCCACATTCTTGGTCTCTTGCACTGACAGGTGGATTCTTTACCACTAGCGCCACTATACTGTCCAATATGACATTATATTGGATCAAACCATCTAGTTTTCCTCATGGCCCATGTAAACTGCTGACCGTGAAACCCAGAGAACTGCCAGATAGCTCCATCTTATCAGACTCTTCACATCATGAGTAATTGTTACCAGCATCAATAAAATATAAAACAGAATTGTTTTCCTGTGACTGCTATCCTGGCTGCACACAACCCCTGTAAAAGGTATGGGGAAGCAAGTCCACACCTGGAAATCTTCACCAGACAACAGAGTCCTTCTGACTGAAGGAGGCAAGCTTGCACTGATGAATCTGCCATAGAAGTCTTAGTAGCAAGTTATTATTAGTATCATAATGATGGTAACAAAGTATCAAAATCACAGAATGCCAGTAGGGGGCACAATTCAGATGAGCACAGATACATACAAAGATTTAGTCTTCTCCCACAAATTGGGAGAACAGAGGTTACAGGATAGCTTTTATAGGATGAAAAAGGATAATAAAAGTGTCTTTTTTCCATGGTGGGGGTGGGGTGGGGGGTAACTCAGATAAAGACTCTGGTGACAGATGTAAAATTCAAACCTTATTAGAAGACTACAACTCTTAAACTTAAGTGCTAAAGATTTCTTTCTAGGCTTTAAAATAACCACCCTGCTTTCAAAAATAAAATAGCTTATTTTGATTTTGTTGTCTAGGGAGAAGACAGTAAAAGGCAAGGGGAGTGATAAAATTTAGGGTTCCTTCTGGAGAATGCTAGCCTTTGCTATGAAGTGGCGGGAAATCAGATTCAAGGTCCATCTATTCAATCAACACAGAACCTTTCAAATCTCTAACTTGTCTTCAGTTTCCCGTTTAAATTTGATTCTCATTACTGCCTTTGATCCACTCTTCTCACTACTTCTTAGACTATTTTACTAGTAAACACAGCTCTGATCATGTCACTTCCTTGTTCCAATAAATTTCACTGACTAAAAATAAAGTCCAATGATCTCAGAACTGCACTTTTCTTGCCCACCTGTTTGGTTTTCTTCCTTCTGTCTATATATTCCCAACTACTAGCAATGCTCCATTGTAGATACTCTGATCATACCCTATATTCGTACTTTTGTTTATACACTATACCATGTACCTGGAATAGGTTACCCAGCTCCTGTATCTGCCTAATACTATGCCATGTTTCCCATACAATTTTCTTCATGTAACTCCAAGTGGAATTAATTTCTCTCTTTCTTGACTTCTCAAGGCATTCTTAATTATATTACAGACCTTCTCACATCTTGTCATACATTATAATTAGCTATGTAAAGTGTCTTACACTCCAACAGATTACAGGCTTATCAAAAGGGACTTCCTAGAGCTCAGCAATCATATCCTACTCTTAAATATACCCCCAATAACCCTAAAAAAGAAGTCCACATGTCTTAAGTCATCAGTAAATACACTGATTCTGTCAAACATGCTTCCAAATTTCACTTTTTAATTCTCATCTGATAAAAAGAGCTAGTTTCATAAGGAAGAGGCCAGGCTGTGTCCAGAAACTCAAATGGTTTGTGACTAAACAAGGAAGCAACTTAAAGACGGATATCTGGTACAGGAGCTTCTCACAACTTATCTAGACACAAATATTTCACCAACATTTAATCAAACTGTGAAGAACAGGTAATAATCGGAATATGGAAACAGGGAGATTAAGAAGAGATGGGAGAACAGAGATGACCCAAGCAGAAGAAACAACATGAAAAAAGGCAAGACAGAATTGACATTAAGGATGGTTTGGCTAGAAATGAATGACTGAAAAATGTTAGGTTCCTTTCAGATGCCCCCAGAGAGTCCGGAACTAGTTAGCAATAAAATATATTTGATAAAAGAATGATAAAATAACATTCAAGGAGAAGGGGCTGGGGTGAGGGGAAGGAGAAGAAAGGGAAGGGAAAGACAGGAGAGGGTCAGAGAGGTATGACATTTCCTTCATTTTGGTTTTTAACATTTCCATAGTGACATAAAAAGATGCCCTCATCTCCCTTGAATTGGATCATATATCAATTAAGTATATACATTAAGTATATACACTTAATAAATGCACATATGGAGATATTTAGCTGTCAAAAGAATGGCTCTAACTGCAAAAATCTTTCAAAGACCTAACTGGTATCAGAGCTGATGTTGAGATTGCTGCTATACCAGTATGGCCCTAAGCCAAACCTCTTGTTCTGGCTGACCATGCAGACTGTGTCACTGGACATTAACTTCACACAACTTGCAACAACCACCAAGTGTCTAGTCCTCTTGTGTCTGCCTAAGGTCAGATCCTACCTTTCCTCACAGTAGAGTAGATTATCAACATACTCAAAATACTACAACAAAGTCTTTGAAAGAAACCAGGAGGAAAAAAAGTCACTTCTGTTCTTCTTAAAATCTAGATATTGTCGTCATTCAATAAATCAAAGTTCTATAATGAGTGAGGTGAGAACCATGCTGGCATTCCAAATTTCCCAAGCATCCATCTTGGTCTTGTTTTCTACTTCCTGAATACACCTCTGTTCTCCTCCAGCTTTTAAATTCCCCTACCTGCTCCCTAAAGGCGCTCCACTGACACGGAGAGTTATCTGTTATTCCTCGAGTCTCCCACTGTACTCAAACACACTGCATTTCCTAACTTTTACTGTTATCTGTGTAGGATTCTAAAGCTGGGAAAATAGTGAAAACTTACCTTATTAATGGGTACTTTAGACTAATGGAAAAAATAAAAGCTTTGGAATTAGAGAGGGCTTGATTTGAAACCCAGATCTGTTGCTTCTTGGTTGTATGGTCTCAGGGATAGTCTTATGTCTCTCAGTAAGTTTCCTCTTCTGTAAATATAACCTATAATATATCACTACCCGTTATTCAAAGAATTAGAGCTAGTGTAAGTAAAGCATATAGCACTATACTAGGCACATAGTAAGACCTAACACATGGCAGTTATTATTGTCATTCAATTTTATACACCCCTTCACTCCATTCCCAAAGGTCGATCACATCGCCTTAGTGTTTTTTTAAAAAAATGAGAAAATTAAGATGACAGAGAATAAATTGGACCCACAATTTCATCTTAACCAAGCTTGATGCAACCAAAGTCATGGGGGTGGGGGGTTGGGTAGAGCACTGTTTAATTCTAACACTGTTATTCAAATGAAATGTGTATAAGAGGTCTCCATGAAGATGCCAATTTTCATATAATTGGTTAAGAGATCAGACATGTCTTAAGCTACTACAGAAATGTCAGAAATGTTAAATGCTTTAAGTGAAAATATTTCTTTACGTTCTATCTTTAAATTGCTTCTTTGATGAAAAAGAACATTATTTTAAAAGGCATCATGAAGAGACCACATTAAGCAGGGGGTGAGGACAGAGATTTAACAATAAACATATACAATGGAACTCCTCTGTTGCACTGCCTGTAGGAAAATATGGGAGTGTTATATGGATCCCATAGAGAGGCCTGAACCTGAGCAACAGGAAGCCACGTTACAACAGACCTCACTGCAGAAACAAACGTAAAGCAGGTTTTGGAAAACCAGAATTAACCATAATGTCAGTAAAATGATGCCTTCTGTCTACAGTGGCTATGGAAATGGAGCAAACCAATGGATGTTGATTGTTCAGATTCCCAAAGGTGATAGTAAGTACAAAAACAGAGGAAAGTAGAGGATAATGTACCTAAGAAAGATATATCCTAAATCTAAAAATTAGGTATTTCCTAAATTTGAAAGATATTCAATTCAAATACATTAATGCTCAACTTCTATTCCCTATGCTTTCTCACCTCTATACTTCTATTTATTTTCTTCAGTTTGTCCAAGATGCCTGAAAGATAAATTCTGCTTCTTTGGACCACTCAAATACCATCTCTTCCCACTCCCCTACACACTCAATTAGAAGTGGTCCCCCGCCCCCAACAACAACTTCAGCATTTTCACTTACCCGGACTTGTAGGACTTTCATGCTGCATATGACATGGAAATGTCTTTTGTTTCACAGATTCTCTCTTCCTCACTGGATTATAAACTCACTGAGGTCAGAATGTTCTTATAAAGCCCCAAAGAGTTGTGAAAGAATAAATATTTTCAGAAAATGTTTGTTGAATGAAAGAGAAATAAAAGGTAATTTTTTCAAAGTCTGGAATTATTTTTAAGCACAATCATGTTCTAGCAGATTTGCATTACTGTTTCCATATCTAAGCAAACTTTAATAACAATAATGGCTCCTATCATGCTAATATAAAGTGAAAAAGTGAAAGTGAAAGTTAGTCTGTCCCACTCTATGGGATCCCATGGATATATACGGCCCATGGAATTCTCCAGGAAAAAATACTGGAGTGGGTAGCCTTTCCCTTCTCCAGGAGATCCTCCCAACCCAGGGATCGAACCCAGGTCTCCAGCATTGCAGGCAGATTCTTTACCGCCCAAGAATACTGGAGTGGGGAGCCTATCTCTTCTCCAGCCAACCTTCCTGACCCAGGAATCGAACCAGGATCTCTTGCTTTTGCAGGCGGATTCTTTAACAACTGAGCTATCAGGAAAGCCCAAGGAGCTAATAAAACGGTATTATTTTGTGGATTTGGCAGGGGGGTGAAAACAGATGATTAAAGGGCCAAATTCTGTCTTCCGATAAAGTTGCTCTAACTTTCAGGTCTACTACTCAAAGAATGCAAGACACAATTTAGTAACATTTTATACAACACCTTGGAGGCTTCCTACACACTTGCCCTCTCTGCTTCCCACTTCCTTTGCACTGGGGCCTGAGAAAGCAAAAGAGATCCTGAGTAAGAACTTAGAGTCACAGGACCCAGTCTTCCCAAAACCCAAACAGAGAAACAGGAGCAAGGGATAAAGGTGAGAGCTGTTCAACAACCGAAAACAAATCTAAGAAAAACACTAAATGAAACATGCAAATAGAGCAGTGTGGTTATAAGAAAATAATTTTAAAAAAAGAAAGAATCATAATGAAATAATATACAGAACTTGTCTTAAATTTTTCAAAAAAAAAATGATGAAGCAAATATGGCAAAACATTCTTGTGAGGTGTTCAGTATAACATTCTATCTAGCTTCCCATATATTTCAAATTCTTCATAATAAAAACTAAAAAGAATTTTAAAAACTTGAAAAAAATATTGAGCTGTGAGGTGTGGATTCCAGTTCCCAGCTAGGTCATGTACTGATGGGTAAAGATAAGTAAAGTAAACCTCTGTGAGTCTTAGTTCTTCATCTGTCAATACTACTAAGCTTAAGAGTTATTTCAGGATTAAATCAGTGTGTAACATAATGAGGGCAGTGCCATCACACAGTAATTACACTATATAGGTTAGCTACTATTACTGTTAGTATTCCTGCTGGAAGGTACAATAACCTAGTTAAACAGTTTTATTTTCCCACTGTATACAGAACTTACTGCTGATGGCAGTGGGGGTACCTGGAGGAAAAGATCACTGTCTTTCTCTGGTCCAATATTTGTAAAAAAAAACTACGGTGGCAGCTAAAAGCCACAAAATTAAACAAAGAAAGGAGGACGCTAAAGCACCACCTCCCTCAGCAAGAGAAGACCTAGAGCTTACTACAGTGACTGACAGCTGCCACAACCTCCACCTCCACAAACACAGAACTGGAAGCAATCAAGCTTTGTGCAACAGCAGTAATCTGACATGTCATTAACAATAAAAATCAGTTGCTACTCATACAATAAAAAATTAAAGGTAAGAGTTATATACGCTTAAAAGGCTAAGAGCACGTTAAATTCACTCTCCTAGAACAAATGATGGTCAAGATTCCAGTGGCATATGTACATGGGAAGTAAATGATTTCTCTTCTCTCAAAAGAAAGAAAAGACATCAGCTTCTATTTCAACCCATTCCCCCTACTGCAGAAAAATTTTGCAAGCAAACAGAAAAACCTTCTAACTTAAATATGCAAAGATTATATTTAGCTTAATCCTTCCTTTTGTGCTTAGAATATACTTGCCCATGAGGACACTGAAGACTTACACCATGGCCTCGCAGGTTCCTTTCTTCCCCAAACTGACAACATTCAGATAAAAAGAAACAATCCCTTCATTAAAAATAGAAAACAGAAAAGACCGTAATACATGTCAATGTCAGTGAAAGGAAATTCAATTAAGAGTAGACCTAACAGCAACAAGAAGAAAAGTCATTGCTGCCTGGAGCACTGTTCTTATAGCAACAGCAGAAATAGCGACAATGTTCACATTAACAGCTTGTATTTAGTCTTCTACAAACGAAGTGCTGCGCTAAGTGACTGCCTTGCATTAACTCACATAATCCTCAAATTCAATGAAGTATTATGACTTTAATTCCCCACTGTGCAAATGAAGATGAAATTGGTTTTGCCAAAGGTCATACAGCCAGCATCAACAAGAGGTGGGATTTGAACCTGGGTCTAACACCAAAGCCCAAGCTGTTAATTAGTGAGGCACACAGGCTCTCTTGAATGGATTCCTACAGCTGCTGTAAGCCTGGAGCTATGACTCTGGTATTGCCAAGGCCAATTAGAGGCACTGACTGATAAACCACAGTCATCTTGCCACCTTCCGATTAAAAAAAAAAAAAAAAAGATGTTAAAAACTAATTCTAATAAGTATACTTTTAAAAGTTCTTTTTTTTTTTTTTTTACCATTAGTTCCCATGCAAAACACTTACTATTCCCATGTTGTGAGCTTAAACTCACCTTATTCAGAAACTTCTGTTCACAATGATTCATTTTCTTCTGGTTTCATATAGGTAAAGCACTACTGTACTAAGAATGAAAATTGTGCTGATAATGATTAAAAGGGGTATCAGTAATTCAATAAAATAACATGAAAAGCATCAACATAGCATGAAATATACCCACTCCACTTTTACTTTTTAAAACCTATTGAAAGAGGTAGATATTTAACCCCATCCACAGAAAGTAAGTACCCAAAATGTAAAAGTCATATTTTTTTAAAAAAAATACTTTTTCAGGCTCTGAATATTTCCAAATTCCAAATGTATTTTAAATTAATAAAATTTAATGAAGGAGGTCCAATGGGGTAGATAGGCAAATATACCACAGTTAAGTCACAATATGTGTATCTCATATTTGTTCATGAAAAATGTTCACAGCCTGAAATACTGTGATCTTTTGATCACAGCCTATTAGTACTATGCACAGTGCTAGGGTTAATTTCACTACTGGGAAAACATTTTGCCAATGTCTTAAACAAGTATCTGGTTCACACTTATCTATGACCATGATTTTAAAAACTAACTTGAAACTGCTGACATATTAAGTATTCTTTATTAGTTCTATTCATGGAATTTTTTTTGTCCTTCAAAACACAAAAACATAAATATATTGCTTCTTGGTTCCAAGTATTCATTCTTTCATTTTAACAAAATTAAGATATGTAACTGTATGTATCAATTGTATGAATATACAGTATATATTTTATTAAAATAACAAGTGAACAAGCAGAATTTAACCATTTCCACTACTGCATATATAAATTTTGCTCCAATTAATTTTTTACTCAACTCAATAGAGGAAAAGTGTCTACACATCAATTATTTCCATGTTTCTACAGACAATTCATTCTAGAATGCTTTTTTCTTAAGTCTTTTATTCAGTATAAGAACTTTTCTTCATTCTGTTATTGTAAAACTGTCATGATCTCATTTCTCAAAAAAAAAAAAAGTAAAATCTATTCAGTCTATATTACTATTAGCCACATTAAGGTTCAAGTTCACTGACTTTAGTTGTGTTTTTGCAATGGTCCCAAATCTCTCTCCAACTATATGATGAACGTCCTCTAGCAAAAATAAGTTATAACTTCACTAAAGCATGTATTATACCTAACATATGAGTACATCTGTTAAGATGCCACTTTTTTTTACTACAAATTAACTAATGAAAGAATACTGAATTAAAGGCAGTGTTAGATGCTCAGCCATGTCCAACTCTTTGCAACCCCACAAACTGTAGCCTGCCAGGCTCCTCTGTTCAGGGGATTCTCCAGGCAAGAATACTGGAGTGGGAGCCCATTCCCTCCTCCAGCAGCAGAGAATAAATGTGAAGTGTATCCAATGCCTAAGAAAAAGCTTTAATAGTACAAAATTAAATTCAATACATTTGAGGGGAGAAAAGTGATGCTCACTCCAAATCAAACATTCGTTAAGTACACTGCAGGCCAGGTTTCCAAGCACCAGCCATCCCCTTATACACCAATACCAAAGCATCAAAAGTATAAAGAACAAATATATGTGTATGTATACAGAAACAATAAGGAGAGGTAAGTCAGATTTAGTTATTTAAACCAAAGCATGTTATTAACTCTGAGAATCTGAAAGAGAAATAGAGAATATATACGACTCACTGTAAGAGAGGACGTTCATAAAAAATTTAGCATTTGCAAATACAAAGAAATACTTAAAACCAACAAAATGACAGACATAGAGATGAAATGGAGTAAGGAGAAAAAGAAGAGATAAGAAACCAAATTACTGCTCATGTAATTAGCATTTTGATCATGTTGATAATCACTAAAAGATACTGGACATTACCTCGTTTATTACTTTCCATAACCCTCAAGGTAATACTATTAATACCCCCATATTACAGATGGGGATACTGAGGCACATACAGTAACATTTCCAAGATCACATGGTTAACGAGTGGTTCATTTGGATTTAAGTGTTTTCCTATTCTGTAACAAACCCAGAAATTTAGAAGAAATGGTTCATGTCAATCATCAAACAATAGTCTTTAACATCTCATTTCTCTTTGGAAACCAAAAAACATTCAGTTTCACCTTCCTCTAACAACTTTCTAGGAAATAATTTCCTTTATTGAGTTCTCTCTAAGTTTTAAAAGAAGGGCAATGTTAAGGGTTGAAGGTCTACAGTGTTAAAGCTTCTTTAAATAAATAAATGAATTCTCTTTCCTGTATCACTGAATACAACAGAGTCAAAATAGGGGCTCTGAGATTTTTATGTCCAACAAATGAAGGTCCCAATCTCAAAGCTTACATAGATATTACAAAAAATGTTTCAATGGTAAGCGTTTATTTTAGTATTGGCTGTCTGCCCAGAGAATACCAGAGTACATTTTAACCAAGTAGACAGAAAACAAAGTGGGACAGATTTGAACTCTACTTTAAATCTACTCAGATCTACGTAACACCACAATATAATTTCCTCTCATTACTTTTAACATATAGTTAGACTTGGGAAGTGACCAGGTAATTTTTTTAAGTTCAATAATTCATATCTGATCATTTTAACTTACAGTCCATGTTCTTACATACTTTAAAGTTATATTGTAGTTGAATTTTGGAGATTTAAGGGAAAAAAGCACTAAACCAACAATGGTATCTTGTTTTGTAAGGTAACATCTGTGAAAAGGATAGAACATTAAAAGAGCACACAGGTCTATTTAACTGTCCGGAAAGAATTAGAAAGGCTGCATTGTGTTTGTGAATACATATAAATATGTAAAGTTATCTATAGATCTTATGTGCAGCATGTATACATTTAATTCTATAATACCAGCTTTTCTTGCTTTTTAAATTAAATCTTGAACTTTATGCTAACCAGTTCTCAAGAGGAAAGAATTATAAATGTGCCACATCCTGTTCTTTATTTCAAAGTGTCAGCGTGAAATAATAAAGAGCTAATGTGGTCCTAACGATTACTGTACGCTGCATTAAAATTTCATCTCTTTGTCCCATTTAAGGACTCATGACATGCTTCTGGCCATATGGAGTCAGTTACACAGACTCTGATTTCGTCTCCATAAACATTACTTCACTACTTGCACAGGAACAAAAATAACAAACTAAGAAATAATTTACACCATTTTTATAGCCGAGTTTTCCAATGATTCCATTACAATTCAAATCATCAATATATCATGAGGTCAAATTCACTACAATGAAATCAAC
Organism: Odocoileus virginianus; assembly: GCF_023699985.2. NCBI lineage: Eukaryota > Metazoa > Chordata > Mammalia > Artiodactyla > Cervidae > Odocoileus > Odocoileus virginianus. The sequence continues at coordinate 54,802,528 of NC_069685.1, read as the reverse complement.
GGAAATTTCAAATTTTTCACAAAGGAATATCGAAATCCCAAATTAAGTACTCATTAGCTTACACTTTTTTTTAAAGTAACAACTAATTTTTAAGCAATAGCTTTTTTAAAATTGTTATGATGTATGTGAACATACATTTTAATGCTACTGAATGAAACAAACTTGGTCAATACAAACAGTTAATACAAACCATGAAAGCATCACAGTAGCAACCACACTTACTCTTCTAAAGGCTGGTGAGCATTACAGCAGCCACTCCAGAAGCACTGTGGTGCAGCAGGAAACAGCACAGAGCAAAAGCACTGGGACCCGAGAGCCTCCTCTCCTACTACTTTATATGGAACTGGACAAGCAACTTGCCTCCCTGGACCTTGGTTCTCACTGGTACGAAGAAACTGAACTAGATACTTCCTTTGCAAACTGCTGAAGCAGAATCCTGGCTACAATAATGCCCCCAGAATAAAGAGACAGAAGGAGACCTGCACCGAACTCTCTTCAGCAGCAACTCATGAGGCAGTGCCGAGCAAGCACCTAGGGCCTCAGCAGAGTGCAATCAGAAATCTGGGAGGGGTGAAAATACTTATTACCGCTCAAACACTTTCCAGCAGTTAACTCCCAAATGCTTTGTGCTGAGATTAAACTAACACAACCACATGCATTGCTGCTCCCAGAAATATCAATCAGAAACTGGATAAAGCAATTACATTCAATAAATATTTACTGAATATCCACCAGGAGGTAGATCCTGAGGATTAGTGGCAAATAAGACATAGTCCCTCCCTGAAAAAGAGCCTTACAAGCTATAGGACAGAAAGGTACAACCAACTATAAAACAAACAGGCAAAATACTGCAGCAGTAGCAGAATGCTACTAAGACACATAGGAGGGGCAGTTTACTCAAATTGGAGGTGTCAGGCAAGGCTTGTCAGAAAAAACTGCATATAAGCTAACAAACCAAATGTATACATCATAAATGACAGTGTCCTAACTCCAGTGGATTTGCTCACTCTCCTAACCACTCCTCGAAAGTCTCCCCCTTACTCCCCACACATTCCAACCATCTCACCCTTACTCTACTGTTCTCAGTAAAACTGACAATGGATATGTCCATGTGAGCACTTCTTTTAAGGACAACATGCTTTCAAGACTGAGTGCTTTATGGAAACATCCACATGGGTGTGAGTTAACACAAGAGATGTGTGGAGGTGTAAGGTGCATGGTTATTTTTATAAAATCTGTCCATGAATTTCTACTGAGGGTAAGGGTCATAACTTTATGCTCAATATGTTACGGTTCAAAGATATTTTGAATGTTTCAATGTCATCACAGGTATCAACCTAACATAGAAATTAATTAATCGATGTTTTGAAAAGACCTGAGTCAGTACTATATATACATTAACTATGAGATCTTTTTCAGAATCAATAAAATTTCATGTCTCCAAATAGCCCTATTAGGGAAGTAATATAATTTGATTAACTTGCTATCTTGACCTTCAATTTTTATATTTAATTCCTTATAAACTGTAGCTTTGGGGTATGTGTTTTCTTCCATTTTTCTCTTTTACTATACTTTAAAATTTTAATTAATGAAAAAATTCAAGTTCAACTGGCCACTAAAGTCTTAGGAAATCAATTCCTTTTCAATGCAAAATACATTTTACAACTCTCAGATAGTAACAAATATGAACAAAGCTGTTTAATATATACTTGCAAAAAAAGCTTTAAAATTCACAAAGGTTTAAGTATAATAGAAGACACCCAAAAAAGGTATTTACTATCAATAAGCTAATTATAATCAGCTCAGTTCAGTCGCTCAGTCGTGTCCGACTCTTTGTGACCCCATGGACTGCAGCACACCAGGCCTCCCTGTCCATCACCAACTTCCCAAGCTTACTCAAACTCATGTCCACTGATGCCATCCAACCATCTTATCCTCTGTCGTCCCCTTCTCCTCCCGCCTTCAGTCTTTTCCAGCATCAGGGTCTTTTCCAGTGAGTCAGTTCTTAACATCAGGTGGCCAAAGTATTGGAGTTTCAGCTTCAACATCAGTCCTTCCAATGAATATTCAGGACTGATTTCCTTTAGGATGAACTGGTTGGATCTCCTTGCTGTCCAAAGGACTCTCAAGAGTCTTCTCCAACACCACAGTTCAAAAGCATCAATTCTTCGGCACTCAGCTTTCTTTATAGTCCAACTCTCACATCCATACATGACTACTGGGAAAACCATAGCTTTGACTAGACAGACCTTGGTTGGCAAAGTAATGTCTCTGCTTCTTAATAGGCTGTCTAGGTTGGTCACAGCTTTTCTTCCAAGAAGCAAGCATCTTTTAATTTCATGGCTGCAGTCACCATCTGCAATGATTCTGGAGCCCCCCCCAAAAAAAGTCTCTCACTGTTTCCATTGTTTCCCCATCTATTTGCCATGAACTGATGGGACCAGATTCCATGATCTTAGTTTTCTGAATGTTGAGTTTTAAGCCAACTTTTTCACTCTCTTCGTTCACTTTCATACAGAGGCTCTTTAGTTCTTTGCTTTCTGCCATTAGGGTGGTATCATCTGCGTATCTGAGGTTATTGATATCTCTCCCAGCAATCTTCATTTCAGCTTGTGCTTCATCCCGCCTGACATTTCTCATGATGTACTCTGCATATAAGTTAAATAAGCAAGGTGACAATATACAGCCTTGATGTACTCCTTTCCCGATTTGGAACCAGTCTATTGTTCCATGTCCAATTCTAACTGTTCTTGATCTGCATGCAGATTTCTCAGGAGGCATGTCAGGTGGTCTGGTATTCCCATCTCTTGAAGAATTTCCCAGTTTGTTGTTATCCACACAGTCAAAGCAGAAGTAGATGTTTTTCTGGAACTCTTGCTTTTTGATGATCCAACAGATTTTGGCAACTTGATCTCTGGTTCCTCTGCCTTTTCTAAATCGAGCTTGAACATCTGGAAGTCCACAGTTCACATACTGTTGAAGCCTGGCTTGGAGAATTTTGAGCATTAACCTGCTAGCGTGTGAGATGAGTGCAACTGTGCAGTAGTTTGAGCATTCTTTGGGACTGAAATGAAAACTGATGTTTCCGGTCCTGTGGCCACTGCTGAATTTTCCAAATTTGCTGGAATACTGAGTGCAGCACTTTCACAGCATCATCTTTTAGGATTTGAAATAGCTCAACTTGAATTCCATCACCTCCACTAGCTTTGTTTGTAGTAATGCTTCCTAAGGCCTACTTGACTTCGAATTCCAGAATGTCTGGCTCTAGGTGAGTGATCACACCCCCATGATTATCTCTGTCATGAAGATCTTCTTTGTATAGTTCTTCTGTGTATTCTTGCCACCTCATCTTAATATCTTCTGCTCCTCTTAGTTCCATATCATTTCTGTCCTTTATTGTGCCCAACTTTGCATGAAATGTTCCCTTGGTATCTCTAACTTTTGTGAAGAGATCTCTAGTCTCTCCCATTCTATTGTTTTCCTCTATTTCTTTGCATTGATCACTGAAGAAGGCTTTCTTATCTCTCCTCGCTATTCTCTGAATTCTGCATTCAAATGGGTATCTCTTTTATTTTCTCCTTTGCCTTTAGCTTCTCTTCTTTTCTCAGCTACTAATTATAATATCACCCTTATTAATGAAAAATATGTATTAAATCCAAAATACTCATTAACAACACCTCCCTTTAAATAATAAATATTTGTGATAACTACATTGTTTATAAGGTGAATAAATATTAAATGTACATGGAAAGGGTTTTTACAAAGATTCACAGTAAAGATTTTCTAAATAAAAAAAAGCACATACATATAACACACAATACTTGCTTAGAGGTGAATTAACCTGGAATTGTATTTTTAAAACTTTTATAAGACAGACTAATATAAAATGACTTCCCAGTAATATCTTCAAGTTGGTAGGCCTTTAGTAGTAATGAAACACACAATAACAATGCATTTTCAAAGCCTATAATATCAAAAGAATAAAACAATGGTTTTTTTCAACCACAGAAGGCATCACATGATAAAAGAAGTAAAACTGAAAATGCTGGGGGAGGGGGAAAAACACTTTAAATTAAACGGCAAGACAGCCGATGTAATACTTATCATAAATTTTACATATTTAAAAAGATACATGTCCACTCACAGATTCCTAAATTATACTGGGTTCAAATACTGTAGGTGAGCTTACTTCACGGGCACCTACTTGCTGCTCCTTGTCCATGTCATTCTTCTCCTAGCAGTACTCTGTGCCGAGGCACATAACCATGTGCATCAAGAAAAAGAATTAAATCATTTCTCCCACTCAGTTTTACCTTTATTACTTCAGAGATAGGCCCCCAAAAAAGTATTTAATATTCTCAGACCATTCATTCATGAGCTGAACCCACCTGTCTATAATCAATTCAACTTCCTCAACCAAAATCCTATGTACACAAAAGAAAAAAATTCAACAACAAAAAGAGACTTAGGAACAGAGCAGTAAAATATGAAGGAGAAGCACTTTTTGTTTATTTATTTAACTGCAACAGAAGCTGCTGCAACTGCAAAGAACCTCTTCTGACTGATGTGACATGAGTCCCTACATCTTAAAACAAGGCACTTTGAACAGATGGCTATTTGGCTAAAGTCTTCAGGCATTATCTCCCACTCTCAGTCACATTTGCCAAAGAAGAGGGCAGTAGGTTTCTGCTACAGCTTCAGTATTTGTACACTGACAATTACACACAGGACCACAACTTAGTGATAAATAACTGCTACCATAATTTACATCTGTAAGGGTGTAAGCTAGTTTCAAAGACACAGCAAGAAGCAAAACACTAAAGCCTAGGTAACGGATTCACTTTAAGTGCCTTAAATGTAGGCTACAGCTAACATACAATTCAAAGACTATTCTGTACTAGTAAGTATTTCAACTTATGGCCAATTTTAGTCATTTGTTGATGTCAGAAGTTTATACTGCCACAGTAATGACTAGCAAAATGTGTAGCTGGAATATAAACCAATTAAGGATCACCTTATATTCATACATTATATTTTTAATCAGTCTCCCAAAAGCACATTACAATGCATGCTTACGAATACTAGCCTTCATATAGCTGCTTTCAGATTATATCTGTATTAATTCCAAAGAAACAAGCAGCCTTGTGCTCTGGTGCTTCAGTAAAACACTGGGATAAATAACATCCAAGCTTCTAATGCAATAACGTGCTAGAAATTGCCTCGGAAAGGGAAATTACAGCAATTTTAAAAAACAACAACAAAAGAAATGCATCATCACTTCCTTGGAAGACTATACAAGCTTCCTGAGCAGAATGTCCGTGCCTTCTTTTTGGTCACATCCTCTTCTATCCACCTTGCACACTAAACTCTGCCCAAGTCACACCCTTCCTGTCTCAATCCTCATTTGCACACATTCCCTCAGTGCCCCTACTCCCAATTCTTACTTAAAATAGGTAACACAGATTCTCCTCGTTCTTAGGATAAGTCCTTATCATGTCTGGAGAGCCATCTGTAACCTGACTGTGCCTGGTCTGCGCCCACTGACACTCAGATCTGCCTCATCTGATAACACTCTCTCAGGCACTTTCTCTGCTAGAGCCGCACTGGTCTTCCATTCCTGCAATCCACGGAGCTTCCTGCCACCACGGGCTGCTGTCACATCTGCCACAGAAATACCGTCACTCCTCTCTTCATCCACTTCAAGTCCACTCTACTTTCACATTTCAGTTCAAACACCACCTCCTCAGACAACTGATTTTCTTTTATTAAGTCCTGTACTATCTACGTAGCACCATACAATCCAGTTTCTGTACATACCGCAGTTGTGATTTTTTAATGTTTATTTATGTGACTTTACTCGGAGAAGGCAATGGCACCCACTCCAGTACTCTTGCCTGGAAAATCCCATGGACGGAGGAGCCTGGTAGGCTGCAGTCCATGAGGTCGCTAAGAATCGGACACAACTGAGCGACTTCACTTTCACTTTTCACTTTCATGCGCTGGAGAAGGAAATGGCAACCCACTCGTGTTCTTGCCTGGAGAATCCCAGGGACGGGGAGCCTGGTGGGCTGCCGTCTATGGGGTCACACAGAGTCGGACACGACTGAAGTGACTTGACAGCATGTAACTTTACTAATGCCTACATCTCCCCCACAGTTTAAATTCAAAGACTGCAAAAGTTCAAGTTTGTTTGCATCCACCACTATATTCCTCAGTGCTTACAGCACTGTGACTGGTACAGACTAAGAAATTAATAACTGCTGAGTGAGTGAAAAGGGGGGATTAAAAAATCAGTATACATCTTTCAGTAAGAAAATTTATTACCACATTTTTCAGTTGCAATCCCACAACAATTTACTTTCACTGAATTGGAAATTTGGCGAAACTCCTCCTTAGGGATCAAATTTTTCATCTTTTGACTTTGAGCATGAAAATAAAATTCTTCATATATAAACCCATGAATTTACATCATAAAAATAATAAGCTATTCGAGAATTAAATCTTTAAAAACTAGACTGTGCTTCAGAGAGACAAAGGATTAAAGATGAATTTATAAAAATAAAGAAATGGATAGGAAAAGGGATAGAAAAGAAAACCCAGAAAGTAAAGCAACTTCCTGAAGGGAATAAAATGGTTTAAGAATATATTTTAATTCACTGTTAAGATAAAAAGATACTAGGGTTGAAATTTTTGGCAAGAAAGGAATAATGTGATTTTTTATACATAAAAGGATCCCTTAAAAGAAGGCAGATTAAACTGATTTTTTTTTTTTTTAATTTGGGAAGCAATTAGATGCCAGTCTGTTAAGGATGTAATACTTTAATATAAAAATGTCATAATCAACAGCCCAGCAGATACTATATAATTCATTTTTCCTCATTGTAGTTATACTAATTTAGGATGTGGAGGTTTAATTTTTCCCCATAATATTTACACTTCTAAAAATCTTGTTCTCTAAGTAAAGGGCCATCACTTACAAGTACTTGTTTTATGTAGAGATTATTCTGAAGTGTCAAGAGATCAACTCATCATATTATGTGTATTCCCTTATGACACAATTTACTGGAGAGACTCAACTACACAATGTCCAATAGTAACCAATTTTAAACTCAGTTACCTTAAAAAACACTGTGTTACTGCCATATAGACATTCCAGTGTGTTCCTTCCTCACCTATATTTTTATTTCCTTGACTTCCTTATTCATTATTGCTTCATTGCTAACATTTCCTTTTGATGTGTATTGATCACACTAATAGCTATAATACTGCTTTTTGTGCCTGGAACTGATGGACTGTATTTTATAAAAATCCATATGAATTGACCAATAAGTTTATTTAATGATGTTTATTCAAAGGAATGACATTTTCTTGACATTTTCACCACATTTAAAATATTCAAGATAAAATACATGTTAGCTTTTTAAATATATATATAACTTAGAAAATCTAACACTGTATAACAAATCCACCACATGTAAATTTTCATAGACCATCTAAACTACATGTACCAAGTCTATCACCAATATCTATTAAGACAACCTGATTTTGTGCTACCCACCTGTTCGAAGTATAAAATAAAAATCTTTATGTGAATGTAGTTCTTTAAGTTCAAAATGAAGACATTTTTATTCCTACATATAAAATCCTAAATGTGACTAAATTAGTTTTATCTTAAGATTTGACTAAATTAGTCATGAGGACAAATAAGAGTACTAAACAGAAGTAACACACCTCTTTAACTCCTAGAATAGTACCTGGTGCTTAAGAAACATTTTCTAGGTGAATGAACAAATAAACAGCACAAATATTTGTGATGAGAACTATTAGGCTCCTCCCCCCACATATTTCCTGGCCTCCAATCAGAAGAAAGGTGAGAAAATTAAACCTGTCTTAAATGTGAGTAACCCCAAAGCCTATAGAATCCAACCAATTCTACAAAAACAACTGTTTAACCCCATAAGATACTTCCTGGAAGTCTCCCTATTTTATAAACTCCCAAGATCCAAGATGCAAACTAAAATTAGAATTTTCTTCTTCAACAAGTCTAAAAAGACAGTCATCTGTTTAAACGATTCCAACAATGATTGTATGAAGGAGATAAAAAAAAAAAAGTTCCAGGCCTATAATATAGACTCTGAAATACTTTTTAAAAGAACATGATCCGAATGGAAACCCACCAGATACTACAGACAAGGTCAGAGGTGGGGGTGGAGGTGGGGTGGGGGGAACACTGTCTGAAATGAAAGACAATAAGAAGCATAAGCTGCCTAAAGGAGTCTTCAAAATGTGACAGGACTAAGATGTCTGGTGAGCTGAATCAAAGTGATCAGTTTGGCCTTAGAAAAACATTATGGCACTGAATCAATTATGAGACGATGGGGTTTGAGGGAATATATATACATATATATAAGTATATAATTATATCTATAAGTATATTTTATATAATTATATAAAATATATTTATAACTTTTTTACTAAGAATTTAAAAGAAGCCTGTCCAAAACAGAAACATGGTAAACATAACAGACACTAGACAGCAGAGAGGTGCTCACTAATGTGCAGCAGGGACACAGTATAATATGTCCCAGAAAACATTTAATTCCTTTGATCTCATGTTCACCAAGCAATCCTTTAACACTGCTAATTTAGTTTCCCAGATACCAAGACACAATGAAAAAGCATGATGGGGAGCAACGAGCTTTCCCAATTCACCCCACTGTCAATTAACTGACAAGCACTGTGGATTATAAACCGACTTCTCTCTGAAAGTGTCTCAGGTCCCCAGAGCTGGATCACACCCAGGCAAACTGATGAAAATACAAAGCTGAAGTCATGCAGAGAGTAATGGATCCCTTTACACTTTTAAAACTGAGAATAAACTTAGTATTTATTAATTCTTTTAAACACAGTAAGTCCATTATATATCATCCCACAATATATTATTCATAGGAAAAATATATTCATTAAAATTAGTTGAGTAAATTGCTAACCACTTTTCATTATTGCTAACCACTTTTAAGTCTGCCTTAACAGAAGACAACTGATTGTTGATCTGCTTCTAAATGCAATACATTGTAATACGCTGTCTTGGTTAAAGTTTACAAAAACAATCCAACTCCATGCAAAGACATACTTGGAGAAGAAAGGAACATTTTAATAATCCTGAGAATTAGCTGTGTTATACCAAAAGCTGATAAATGGTAGCTTCTAAACATTAGTACATTCTAAAAACCTGTATCATTGAACTTTCCATCATCTGTCACATTAAAACCCCACTGTTTGCCTTGCCCTCTAAATGGACCTGTTAACCCAATGCATGATTTTGTAAAATCATGCACTGATTGTCTGGAAAATACTCAGAATTCTGAGTTATGCAGATCTTCTATCTGCTGACACATTTTACCATTAAGTAAAGTCACTGAGTCGTGTCTGACCGTGACCCCATGGAATAGCCTACTAGGCTCCTCCATCCATGGAATTTTCCTGGCAAGAATACTGGAGTGGGTTACCATTACCATACAATATCCAAAAATAAAATCACCCTTACTGTTATCTCCAATGACCTCATCAGAAAAATCTTTGGGTACTGGGAACCTAAGAAAACACAGTAGCTGACAGAAGGTTTTAAAACTATAATTTTCACATGAAATCACAAATTCTATAATAAACAACAAATACATCAATGTCAAGCTCACTTGACAAGCTCACTGCAAGTTCATTTTGGAGGAAAAATCTGCCTAATACTTAGGTCTGAAACTATAGTTTGTCAGTTTTTCTTTGAAAACCAAGAAAGCAACTGATTTAACACAAAATTCAGATAACTGCACAAACGCTTCCCCCTGAGATAACCATCTTGAGCATAAGTGTCTGATGTATGTATATACTTGCTAGTTTCTCTCATAGGATATTAAAAAGACACATACTCAAGGATCAAGATTTAATACAGTATTTTTATATCTAGACTAGTGACGCTTAAATATAAGGTACTATCTTCTTTGAATGTGTGGCAATGAAGAATAAAACAATGATGACTAATACAGTTTGATACCTCTTCCTTAATTTCATAAGGCACCTGCAGTCTGACACACCATTGCTTTTGCACCATCGGCGCAAATTTCAACACAGTGAAAAAGGCAAATATTACAAAAATTGTTTTCAGTTCCTGAAAGAGACTAAAGGACTCCCTCTCACCCCTATGACTGCAGACCACATCTGAAACTGAAGGAGTATAAATCGACTTCTATGGGTTGTTGGGTAAGCATCTAAAAAACTTGCACTGCATGTTCAGTCACCAAGTCATGGAAAGCCTTGTTAGAAATAGCCAAACGGCTTCTCTCCCAGAGATTTGTTTTTGCTGGGAAGATGGAGGCTCCCTACCCAATGAGACAATGGATTTGAAAGACCTCTAATAATTCTTATACTAAGTTAAATCTGTAGTCCTGTAACTTACATCCACTTATTGGAAAATAATACAAAATAATTTTTTGTTCACAACGGAGACTATTTTATAAGTCTCTAAAAGTCCAACACGTGTTTTCTGTTTCCTCTTTGGGCTAATTATATCTAATTGCTATAACCATTCCCCGTAATGACATGGTCCCCAGACTTAGCCCCATCCCAACCAACCCTTTTGTCCTGTCATGGCTCCAGTTTTCAAAGTCCTTAGAATGAAGCTTTCCAACATGAGCATCTAATTCCAGGCATCTCTGATGAAGAGAGAGAGAGCAGTAAAACTATTCAAGTACCCTGATGTGAATACAATGTTTATAATCAAGACAGACTAGGTATCATGTAAACTTCATTAGTCATAAACCAAGACATCCAGCTTTTTTTCTTTTACTCAATACTGTCAAGCCCCAGCTCCTCTATCTATACCTGTCAATCTGCTTTTTTCAAACTTTAATACAGGGTTTCACCTTTATCCTTATTACATTTTATCCTGTCAATCAAGATACACTGACCAAAGACAAACTTTTGAATACTCTCAACTTTATTACTATTTTTTAAATCAGCTTTAAGCAGATTTTATAAATATGACTTCTTTCTCATTATCCAAAACTTCCGTTATTTTTATTTCTAAATTAACAAGTGCTTAATAAGACAAAACCACAGGCAAAGTCCAGGGACATAAAACTGCAGAATCTCCTTCTGGGCCATGAAAGACTCAATCAAGACCCACTTGGGTATAAGTTCCCCAACACATATCCCTAAATTGCACAGAAGTTAAAATTCTGTACAATTGTTTACTTCTAAGTCAATGACTCAAGAAAAGGACCAAAGAGTTTCTTTCTAAAATGAAAGAATCACGTTTTCAGATGTAAAAAAATTCAGTCAGATACCAGCATGTGATTTTCTCCCTTCACCTTCAATGAGAAAGGTCATAACAAAGTGCAACTGCATTCTTTTGAGTAACTAGTGATATCATTACCAAAAGGATCCTTTTTGCCATATATTCCAGATAAGTGAATATATCTGAAAGAACATCTCTTCTAGAAATGAGAAACCTCCAGCTTGCAGTAAATGGCCATAGAAAATGAAAGTACATTTTATAGAATTTAGGTCATCTTCTGCTCCCTACTAGATACTTTATATGGAATACTAAGCATCTACCCCAAGGCAACAAAGCATACTAAAAAAAAAGATCTGAAGTCAAAAACTTCTGGGGTCCTAGCTTCACCACCTTAAAACTGAGTGGTCATCAGCGTTCACTTCACATCTGTGTAACCCTGAATATGTACTGGAACCTCAGTAGACTCAGAATACTTCATAGATCATAGCGTAACTGTTAAGAATAATAATTGAGGTAACATACAGGAAGATGCCTCATAAACTGTCTAGCACAAAGGAAAATTTCAATATACATGAGTTTTCATCCCTCTTGACACAGTGTCTTCCATGGAGTAAGCATCCCCTCATTATGCTTCCTTCCAAATCATTTAAGGCAAAAAACAAGTGTTATTCTAAGTTCCCACAGAAGACAACAGTTGTCTCTCCCAGTCCCAGAGCTAACAGCTTTTATAGACAACATTACAGATTGTGATATAATTGATCAGAAAATATGCCTTGCTCTTTGGATACAGGGGCATGGCACACTATAAGCAAAGAAAAAGAAAAAAGAAGTTTGCCAAACGAGTGATCCTCAATCTAAGAAACTCTCACCCACAGAAAAAGTACAGATGCAAAGTGAATTTTTTTCAATCAAAAGCACCTATCATAAGCTTTTAAAAACATGACTCTTAGATCTCAAAATAAGAACTGCAATGGTTAAGCATAACTTGGCTAAGCATGGCACTGTAGGTGTTCTCTGAATGTAATTATTAGATACAGCAATAGAACCACTACAAGCAGAGAGAACAACAAAGTCAAGAAACTACGTCACCATGATTCAGAAACAGACATAGGACTGTCTTTTTTTAACATGGCAGGATACAGGGTAGTAAAAGAGGTATTTCAAATATAGTATGATAAAACACATATATGCTATAATAAAAAGTATACATCCCTGTTTCATACTTTGTCTCTGTCTTCCCTTGAAAGCATGGCAAGACAATTTAATCAGAGATATTTAATATACTACATTTCCTTTCCTTGACTCCCTTACAGAGTGTCTATTTGTTAGATATCAAGATAAAAGAAATATGAGACGCAATGAAATTGGTAAATGTTTCTAAATATTGGCCCAATGACTGACAAAATATCACCCATACAACCAATTCTCATTTCCACCTCACCAAATTAACAAAACCAAATATTTCAGTATCACACAATTTGTATTACAGGAATCAAAAGGAAAAAGGACTATCTATATAAGGGGTCAACTGAGAGAATAATCCTATAAAGGCTACTCACTTCAGTGTTCTGGCCTGGAGAATTCCACTGACTGTATCGTCCACGGGGTCACAAAGAGTTGGACACAACTGAGCAACCTTCACTTTCACTTTTACATTATATATGAGAAAGAGGAAGAAAGGCAAAGCTAGGATAACCCAGCGCAAACACTTACGTTAAATGTGAGAACAATATTCCATATTTGCAGGTAAAGGTTAACCAAAGTTCTACACTACATAAATGGACAATAACTTGAAGAGATGAAGGTTTTTTTACTGGCTAAGCAAAAAAATTCCAGCTACAAGTATACAAATTAGAAACCAGCACCACATAATATAAAACTTTTTACATAATTTACATCCATTTTTATAGTTATTCATCTGTCTTCCCAATGTGATTCTTCTTTTCCCCGTGTCTAAGTACTTAGAAACATCACTTTGACTTAAATCTCAGACATTTCACACGAAAATTTCTCAAGTATAATTTTAAAATTTCATCTTATACTGACATTATTAATTTGGTACCCAACCATACTATTCTTACTATATTTAACAAGCCTCTTTCATTACTGATTATCTCCCTGCATAGTTAATTTTGTATTATTAAAAACACACCAAAATATAAATCTATCATATAAAAAAAGCAGCACATTAAAAGAGTACATCATCACATTTAGAACTCAGTGTCCAAAATAATATTTACTAAGAGCTACTTGAATTTTACAACAACAATTCTTTCACTGGAATTTCCAAAGCAAAATTCTTAACACAGATTACAGAATTTTCAGAGTTAGCTCTACAGATCCGTGTTACATTTCTGATGGCCAGATGTTACAGTTCTCTATGGTACTCAACCAAACACTTTGATAAGAGTATTTTGTACTGAAATATTTATACAATTTGACAAATGATCCTAATTTCACAGTTAGGAAGACCTAGAGTCATAACACCTTTCAGACCTAGCTGCTCTTTGAGACTGACCTGCAAAGGTATACGTAATAAATAGTTCTGAAAATTAAAGTCAAAATTGGAGCTAAATTCAACCATGTAACTATGGAAAGCTATGCAGTCATTTGAAAGAAAAAATATCAATTACCCTACTGTTAGAAGTATCCAATATACAAACTGAAGAACATGAATATATTTTTATTAATAATGAAATAATGCTGTAATCCTGTGATACATTAATACCATTCTTAACCACCCCTTACCTTGTCTTCACCTCTTTGCAAAGAATAACGTCCTTCCTGATTGATCACCTACTGAGTCTCTCAACAAAGGTGTATCTTAATCAGCCTTGTAGTATGCAGCACATATTAGGAATTCCAAACTTTGGGGGCTCCATCGAACTCAATATTCACTCCTAAGATATTCTGGTTATTTAGCATTTGAAAGGGAGTTTGAAATGAGAAAAATCTAACATCTTTTTGTTAAGTGGATTCTGAATTAATATAAAGAACTTATTGGAGACTATATAGTTTTGCTCTGTAAGCAAAGCAATCTATATCACAATGAATTTTTGTAAAGTGAATTAATGTTCTGCACTGCCCATTTTAAAAGTATACTTATTTTCTCCACGGAACATGCACTTTGAAAATACATACATAAACTGTTTGTATAAAAGGGGAATACTGAAAGCAGAACAGTTATTCAAAGTGGAAAGGTAGTGAGTAATTATGGTTTTGCTTCTTAGGTCCAAAATTGTTTAAGAAGTTCTTCCCATAAAGATTTAAAATCTCCAGTTACTTGTGTGTGTATATGTACATGATTTTTTAAAAAGAGAGCAGTTTCATGTCAAGAAGTAGTGGAGACTTTTTCTTAATTCGTATTGTAAAATAGAATTTTAATATAAAACTCATTCTGCCTATATTTAAACTCAGAGAAACTGCTGACGCAGATAAAAAATAATGTTGTGTATATGGGTAAAGGATAAGTGGGAAGGTTTCTCAAGGTCCAACAGTGGCGTCAAATAATGGGGACATTCACGTATCTGAGCAGGACACAAACTGCTTCTAAAATGTTACAGAACAGTAGACTAGAAGAAAGAAAAGGGAGAAGGAAGGAGAAACCAAAGCGATTCGGGGCAAAATCTTGAAGTACAGTACAGATGATATGGTCATTCTCCATGGAACACTCACTCATTAAAGAATTAGTAGTTGCTTACCTGGCTACCACCAGCTGTATTTTGAATCTATATGCATAGCTACTGAAAGGACTTTAAGTAATTACCTGAAAGGGTTGTTGTAGAAGATGCCAATGACACAACAGTAAGCACCAGTTAAAAGATGCTGGTCATATCTCATAACTGTCAACATTCTTTACTGGAGTATCTCTATAATCTAAGTGATTTACTTCATGGCCTTCTTCATTCCAAACTGCTAACTGAAACAACTTTTAAGGATTTCACCTCAGTCTCTGTGGCTTGACCACACTGCATTAGTCATAAAACCCCAAACTGGTGCTGTTTACAACAAAAGACTCTTGATTACTATTATTGCCTATCGGTGCAATGGAACTCAAGAAAGTGGAGAAGAAAGCAAGCCAAGAAGGTGAGGCTCAACAGAAGGAAAGGACAGAAATATTTTCTGAATAGAACAAATGGTTAGATGTGCCGAAAGTCAAATCAAAAAGAATGAGAACTTCATTTTTTAAATAAGTCAACTGGATATACATAGAAAAATATGACTTATTGAATAAGTCTATAAAGATTATAGCTGACCATGTCAGGCTGAAGTGTTACTGGGACTGTATCTTGATCGAACAAGATAAATTTCTAAAATACCAGTGTTTCAGTGTCAACCACCACAGAACAAAGACAAAACTACAAAAATAGCCACCTGCCTGCCATTTGTTCTTTCTCTCATAACTTCACTTTCCACTTCAATAAAGAAAGTAACTGGAAAATAATTTTCACAGATGCAGAACTCCACCTCTACCCAAATGCCAGAACCTTGGTCCCTCTTCTATTACCATAAACCATTGGTACTCAACCTGAGGCAATTTTGACCTGTAAGGTCAAAGTTTTTGATTGTCAAGACTGAGCAACTAGTGAATCAAAGCCCAAGATGTGGCTAAACATCCTACAGTGCCCAGGACAGCCCTCTAAAGGAAGAATTATATAGCCCAAAATGTCATCAGTGCCAAGGTTGAGAAACCGACAAAGATGGATTATCCACGCTGCTAACAAGTCCCTAAGAAGATGCCCTAGACCCCATCCCCCTCACCTACTATAAGACACAGGTCCAGTAATTCTAAGTATCACTATTACATCAATTTGTGTGCAAGAAAAGGTAGAATCTTAATTAAGGGGATCCAAAAGAATCCTATTTAAAGTAATATATATTTTAAGCTGTCTTCAGCACTAATCAAACCTAAAGCACTAATTAAAACTCTAGCAGTTCCTCCTTACCATATAATAACAATGTTTATATGTAGAAAACAATTTCTAAAAAAAATTGGAAAGGAGTTCCTTGTTAAATAGAAACATATCTTGAAATTTTATCTAAGTAAACCATTTATGAACATTTTCTTTTTTAAGAAAAAAAAAAGGTGTAATCTAACTTTTAAAAAAATTCTCATTCAAGCATTTGGTCCTCTGTTTGAGATTACACAGGACATCACCTAAACCTAAACTTCCTTTGCATATCATCCAACTGGAATCTGGTACCAGCAATTTAGACAACAAGAATATAAAAACACTCATGTTATCACAAATTACACTGTAAAACAACCACTTCTTTAAAGTAAACCAAAGTTTTAACTAAAATAATGTTTGTGAGATGGAACAAAAGGGGTAAAAAATGTATTTCTACAGATGATGCCTTTTAAAAAATGGAATATAAAAAAAAAAGGAATACTAGGAGAATCTCAAAATAAACTATTGGGCGGGGGCGGGGTTGCCGAGGCTGTGGTTCACACACTCTTACTACCAATACTAAGGCCTAAAATCGTAATTCAAATTGGTGTTACCACAGTGAACTTGAGGCAACTGGAAAACTGTGGAGTTCGTAACCCACAGGTGCCACCACCTTTCTTGTCCCTCATTCTCATGCCTTCTCCTAGTTGAAATTCCATGGTCGCTCATTACAATCACTCTGTGCATGAAACTTAACTGTCTTGGCCCTCTCTCATGTCCTTGTACACTCTGACAAAATTCCAGTTAAATCCAACTCTCCACCTAGTCAGTGCCTCAACCTATACAGTTGAATGTGACTACATGAAACCCAAACCCACACAAACTGGTGATACTTTAAATTCAAAACTACAACTTAAGTGGGCTCCTGACATCATGCAGAGAATTAAATCACTTTTCCAGAGGGCCTTCACTTTACTGCTATCCTGGAACACTAACCCTTTTCTTCTTTGCCCTCTACAAGCCTCTGACTTGAGAGCCTTTGCTCTCAAGTGATGACCTTGTTTCTTTTTTCAATGATAGTTAAAAACCACTGAAGGAGAAATTCCACATTCCACATCTACCACCTACTGCATCTGTACTCATCAATTCTTATCTCCTCTCTTATTACACAGATATGTCTTTGCTCTTATCTAAAGCCACCTCTCACTTCTGCACTTTCCCCCGTTTCCTACGGCTTACTGAAGAACACTGATCCAGCAAATTCTACCTATCCTCTCTGCTTATCCTCTATTCTTCCTGTCCATTTCTCATTCTCTACTGTATTATTCCCAACATACAAAGGAAATAAAGAACAGAAGGGAGAAGCAGAGAAACATAGATACCTTCTCATGAACACAGAGATCCACAAAACACAACGTGGGAAGCAATCGACTCCAAACAACACACGTCACATGATTGCTATCCCCCACCTTGAAATCCTGGTCAGTGTTCAAGGACTATCCCCTTTAGAAAGTTCCTTCTCCCTTAAAGTTCCAACAGAGCACTATCAGAGCACTTTGATCACCATGCTAACATGCTGCTCTTCAGGTACAAAGATACACGTTTGTTGCCCTTCTTGAGATTTCAAGTTCCCTGAAGTGTGTGAATGTTCATCAAAGGAAGGAGTGAATGAATTTTTGCATATGTTTCTTACAAAAACATTACAAATGCTTTTGAAATCTGAAAAAACATTACCAAAAATTTGTTGAGAGAAAAGCTGATTTAAATAAACGTATTACACGACTTTTTAAAAAGGTCCAGAGAAGGATTTGAACTTAATGGGAATCCACAAGTGACAACAGTTTATAACATACCTGTTTGGGTGTAAATATTGGGAAATAAGCTCACAGTGGTTAAAGCAGCTATGCAGATTTTGACTATGCTAAAACCTGAGATTTTCACAAACCCTGCTGTGAACAATTAAATATTTTAATACACTTCTTAAATGAAACATCACCTATGAGCAAGTGTTCAGTTCAGAGATACTTAAATATAGGACTGGTGGGCTAAATTTTTAAATGCACATTTTAAAATCTCAATCTGTAAAACTGAGTTAATGTGTAAAGTAGTATCATAAAGCATACCAAATAAAATGACTAAGTACCACCAAGGAGGACATTTGATTTTTAAAATAGCAAATAAATTTCTGAACACCACCTAATAAATTCCTGAACTGCCAATTCCTAGCATTTATAAACAAATATGTACTTTAGTACTAAGACCTTTAACTTAATTCTATAATACAAGCAAAACAACCACTAAGGTGAAATGTCAATTTTCAACTATAAGATAAATATTCCAATATGTTCACAATCTCTGAAAGTTCACTTTATTTCCGTTTTAAAATTCATAGGAGTCAATGAAATTAAACAGCACTACTTTTTAGTGTGTGGGGAGGGGAAAATTAAGATCAGACTCTTTCTTAAATGGGTTATAAATTCTCCAAGTGTTTAAAAAAAAAAAAAAAGATGTGTGTGATGAAGATGAACAACAACATGAGTCCTTGGAAAATAGAACTTTCCTTGAGATAACTGGTTAAGACAAACTCCAAAGTTTGAACATTACACCAGGCAGAAGCCAGAGAAGTTCTAAACAGTTTACAAACCACCATTCCAACTACCCTTAAGCCTCATTTCAGGATCACTGCCTACAACCTAACCTCACTGTTGCCACTGCTTCAGTGCTGAGTCCAAAGAAATGACTAAACAAATACGGGGTTTCAGCAAATGTACTCTTCATGAGCTATAGAAAACACTGGAGAAGTCTGCTAAACATTCAGAAAGTCAGAGCCCCTCTGGTAAGGTTGCCAAGATCTTTAATTAAACCTTAAACTTTTGTAATAATTACAATCAGTCTGAGGTCAAATGTGGTGAACAATATTCTGCCTATTAAATAACAGAAACAAAAGTAAATTAACAATTACAGAACATGGATGGTATGCAAAACAGTTTTTAAAAGTGCACAAATGGAAACTGAATACTTTCAGGAAATGTTGAGTTTGTATAACAAAGAAGAGAGGGATGTTTTCAGCAAAGTGGCAACTAGCCAACCTCTCGTTTTGAATCAAATCTGTCACTGAAATGAGGTTTTCCAGGAAGCTATAAGAATAATAAAACTTTAGGCTTCAAAGAAACTCAGCTTAAGAAAAAATTATGTGGCAAATACTCAAAACATCAGTAAAGTAACAATAAATCATTTATTCAACCTGAAATCCGAACAATTTCCAGAAATGTCAATTAAACCAGACCTCTATTTAAGCAGCAAGTCTGAACTACTCTTCTGATGCCAAGCATTCACACACACACACAAAATCAATAAAAATCATTAGTTTGATTTAAATCACATATCTAAAAAACATAACTTTATCACTCGGTTTCTCACTTGGCACTATTGGTTTTTCAAAACAACTAAAAGTCACTACTATTAAAGTTTTAGTAGTGTGTAAAGTTTACTTGACAACTACTACCAAATGTTTATGACCCATGCCTGTTAGAAATAGCACTGTACATGGCAGTGGTATTTCACACTTTTAAGAATATCATCCTAGTTAGTGTCTACAGTGTTGAGGAATCACAAAAGGCCTAAGAGAAGCAAGCACACCCAAAAGATTTGTTTTGTATTATCAGCAGGAAATTTTATCACCAAGAAATTTTAACATACAAACATTTTTATTCTTGAAGTGTCTCATCTGGTAAAAAAAAAACTTAAAGAATGTGATAATTTCAAACTGAATAAGTACATAATCTGTACTCTCTTACAAAGTAGTCAGCAGAAAGTAGTTAATTGCGTAAATTGCTCTGGGCACAATAAAGGACAGAAATGGTATGGACCTAACAGAAGCAGAAGATATTAAGAAGAGGTGGCAAGAATACACAAAAGAACTATACAAAAAAGATCTTCGTGACCCAGATAAACTTGATGGTATGATCACTCACCTAGAGCCAGACATCCTGGAATGCGAAGTCAAGTGGGCCTTAGGAAGCATCACTACGAACAAAGCTAGTGAAGGTGACGGAATTCCAGTTGAGCTATTTCAAATCCTAAAAGATGGTGCTGTGAAAGTGCTGCACTCTATATGCCAGCAAATTTGGAAAACTCAGCAGTGGCCACAGGACTGGAAAAGGTCAGTTTTCATTCCAATTCCAAAGAAAGGCAATGCCAAAGAATGTTCAAACTACCACACAATTGCACTCATCTCACATGCTAGCAAAGTAATGCTCAAAATTCTCCAAGCCAGGCTTCAACAATACGTGAACCATGAACTTCAAGATGTTCAAGCTGGATTTAGAAGAGGCAGAGGAACCAGAAGTCAAATTGCCAACATCACTGGATCATCGAAAAAGCAGAAGAGTTCCAGAAAAACATCTATTTCTGCTTTATTGACTATGCCAAAGCCTTTGACTGTGTGGATCACAACAACCTGTGGAAAATTCTTAAAGAGATGGGAATACCAGACCACCTGACCTGCCTCCTGAGAAGTCTGTATACAGGTCAAGAAGCAACAGTTAGAACTGGACATGGAATGACAGACTGGTTCCAGATAGGTAAAGGAGTATGTCAAGGCTGTATATTGTCACCCTGCTTATTTAACGTGTATGCAGAGTACATCATGAGAAACGCTGGGCTGGGTGAAGCACAAGCTGGAATCAAGATTGCTGGGAGAAATATCAATAACCTCAGATATACAGATGCTGCTGCTGCTGCTGCTGCTGCTAAGTCACTTCAGTCGTGTCTGACTCTGTGCGACCTCACAGACAGCAGCCCACCAGGCTCCTCTATCCGTGGGATTTTCCAGGCAAGAATACTGAAGTGGGTTGCCATTTCCTTCTCCAATGCGTGTAAGTGAAGTCACTCAGTTGTGCCCGACTCTTCGCGACCCCATGGACTGCAGCCTTACCAGGCTCCTCTGTCCATGGGATTTTCCAGGCAAGAGTACTGGAGTGGGTTACCATTGCCTTTTCCGAGATATACAGATAACACCACCCTAAAGGCCAAAAGTGAAGAAGAATTAAAGAGCCTCTTGATGAAAGTGAAAGAGGAGAGTGAAAAAGTTGGCTTAAAGCTCAACATTCAGAAAACTAAGATCATGGCACCTGGTCCCATCACTTCATGGCAAACAGATGGGGAAACAATGGAAACAGTGACAGACTTTATTTTCTTGGGCTCCAAAATCACTGCAGATGGTGACTTCAGCCATGAAATTAAAAGACGCTTGCTCCTTGGAAGAAAAGCTATGACCGACCTAGACAGCATATTAAAAAGCAGAAACATTACTTTGCCAACAAAGGTCCGTCTAGTCAAGGCTATGGTTTTTCCAGTGGTCATGTATGGATGTGAGAGTTGGACTATAAAGAAAGTTGAGTGCTAAAGAACTGATGTCTTTGAACTGTGCTGTTAGAGAAGACTCTTTAGAAAAGTCTCTTGGACTTCAAGGAGATCCAACCAGTCAATCCTTAAAGGAAATCAGTTCTGAATATTCATTGGAAGGACTGATGCTGAAGCTGAAGCTCCAATACTTTGGCCACCTGATATGAAGAGTTGAGTCATTGGAAAAGACCCTGATGCTGGGAGGGATTGGGGGCAGGAGGAGAAGGGGACAACAGAGGATGAGATGATTGGATGGCATCACTGACTCAATGCAAATGAGTTTGAGTAAACTCCAGGAGTTGGTGATGGACAGGGAAGCCTGGCATGCTGTAGTCGATGGGGCTGCACAGAGTCGGACTGAGTAATTGAACTGAACTGAGTACTTTATGATAATCAGCTGATCTTGACATCTAACAACATCCAGGGTCTAAAGTTCTAAAGCATATCAAGCAAGCCTCTTGGTAATCCGGTCCCATCCCATCTTTCTGATCTATTTCCTGTTATTTCTGGCCCAGATACTTATTACAAAAATACCGTTTTTTTGTGGCCACATGTTTTTCTTTCTCTATGCCTTTATTCATTGTATTCTCTTCCCCTGAAATAAATAAATTCTCATTTCAGC
This sequence comes from Odocoileus virginianus, assembly GCF_023699985.2. NCBI lineage: Eukaryota > Metazoa > Chordata > Mammalia > Artiodactyla > Cervidae > Odocoileus > Odocoileus virginianus. Next base: position 54,780,318 of record NC_069685.1, on the reverse strand, counting down.
ATCACATCCCTCTTTCAGCACTTCATCTTCCACAAAGCATTCCCACTCCTCCCAAGCAGCAATAATCTCTTTTGAATTACCATAGCCATAATTATTTCATAAGCATCATTTTGCTTATCCCATTATACATAATATGTTTCTCTCCCCTACTTGACAGTGTGTCCTGTGACCAAATCACACCTGCTGAATAAAAACCATCAGCGTGCCATAGACCCCAAAGCCAAAAGAGATTCGGTATCAGGTGAACAGAAAGAAGCAAAGTCTTCCCACTCACCTGTTTATTTTAATTCCTGTTTAGCAGCTTTATTGCTTAGCAAATTGTTTTTTGAGGAAAAACTTACTTGGGTCCAATAAGTTAAAAGTCTTGGACTATCTCACCTGGCTGTCACAGAAACTTTAAATTAGGTATGTGAAACTAACCCACTATACAGCTGAGGAAATGAAACCCTGTGATTACGTAACCCATTTCAAGGGCATTACAGCAAGGAGGTGGAAAAGCTAGTACTACAGTCCAAGCTTTGTGATACCTGGTTTACTGCTTTTGTTTCACCACACTACCTCCGCTCTGAATAATCACAGCAAAGCTGAAATACAGAACTTAGCATAGAGGCAGACAGACTAAAGAGCCACTGCCATAGTCTTCTCTAGCTCCACATACAAGAAGTTCACATACAAGGTATCTATGATAGATTTGGCTTCTCTAAATGGCTTCCCAGAAAATGTGTTTCCCAAATCCACACACTGCCATTCAAAATTCTGACCCTAACTAATCTGGCCCATGTTTTCGACCGCTCTCCCAAACAAACTTTCAGCTCCCACAGCCGCTTCCTGCTACGCCACATACAGCACGTTTGAGTACTCACCGCTTTGTGCTCAGGCTGCTATCACACTCCTGTGTACACTGTGCTCATCTGCTGTGTTCTCCTGGCAAGCTGCCCTAAAGACTCCTGCTCACAGATTTGAGCCTATTACCTATGAGATCACATTTCACATTTTATTAAGTGCTTTCAGTTCTCTAGAGAAGTCAGTATAAAGCGGTTAAAACCAAAGACCCAGAGCCAGATGCCCTTCTCTTCCACTTACGTGTCCTCTGGGAGTTCTTAACATCTCTATGCCTCAGTTTCCCCATATATAAACAGGAAATCTTAGTATAGTCCCTACCACACAGTAATGGTATGATAAAATTAGTTAATACAAAAAAAAAAGTGCTTTGAACAATAATGGAGAAAATGCTTCAAAATTAGTAGCTATCAATGCCATTTCTTCCAGTACTATAGTTAGTTTTATCTCCTCAGAACTATTTAACTATTCCACAATGCTAGACACATATTGTTTCATTTGTAAGTTATATTTTAATAACATGCTTTTAAGTCTTTCCCCCAAAAAATCAATTTGTTTTCTGAGATCTCTTTCATTTTATAAGGCAAACCAGTACATAATAAAAACTTATTTTTACAATATAGAAAATATAACTATGGTAATCATAAGGGATTAATAGAGGTAAGTATCCACTCCATTACATCTGGAACTCTGTACTGATCCAACAGTTCCATTCATTTAATCAAACACCATGCAAACTATTAAAGAGTTCCTTCTGACTTTAACAGCGAATTTCTCAGAGAAAAAGCAAGTGCCTGCTAAAAGATCTTAATAATCCACAGGGCCTGAAGAGTACTGCCTTTTTTCTTTTTCTTTCTCAAGTTAAGAAAGGCTTTTCCTCTCACAGAAATCAATGAAAAGCCTCTTGAACACAGCAAGATAAGGTTGATTTTAGCTACAATGTAAGTCAATACAGAATTTCAGAGTGCCAACAATGGTGTCACTTTTCTCATTCATTGGATTTATTCCTGTTTTTTTCAGGACAATAGTCTGTGCAATGTTATGAACTCCTCACCAGTGTTACATTTCACATAACATAATTAACAAATTAAAAAAAAAATTTGTCCTATCACAGCTGCTATTATTAGTCCTGAAAGGAACTCTTAAATATGAAGGAAAAAAATTGTATTATGACCAATGAAGCCAATGGCTATATCACAGTTTAACCTTTTTTCCACATATTGAGGGATATCTGAGTTGTTTCCAATTTGGAACTTCTATGAATAAAGCAGCTATTTGTTTATAGCTATACATGTAAAAACCTGTTTTTATGCAAACATACATTTTCATATATCGGGGATAAATGCCCAGGAGTACAGTTCTTGAGTTGTACGGTAACTGTACATTTAGTTTAAGAAACCACAGGATTAGAAAGGTGGACCATTCCGGAACTCGCTGCACAAGTGGTACAGAAGAGCAGACAACCAGTGCTGCACTGACATTAATCCCAGGAACCACTAGCAACAGCGGGGCACCACCAATCTAACGTGAGCACAGGTGCCTCATGACAAACGTTACTAGCATGTTCAACTGCATAATGTTCTAGCACTGAATTCTGAAAGACATTAATTTAGTAAATAAATTGTGTATATATATATTTTTTAAAAAGGTAACCATCCAGCTATTTCTATAATGGCTTTTTCAAAATCCCACCAGAAACATGCAAGTAATCGTTTCTTCACATCCTCCCCAGCATTTGGTGTTGTCACTATTTTTCACTTTAGCCACTGTGGTAGGTATGTAAGTAATGACTGATCGTAATTTTAATCTGGATTTCCTTAATGGCTAATGATGCTGAAAAGCTTTTAACACATATATTGCCTTGTATATTTATCTCAACAAGTCTTTTGGCCATTTTCTTCTACATTAACTATTTGGTTTTTTACAATTGAGCTTTGAGAAATTACATATTTTAGATACTAGGTCTTGGTCGGATATAGGGTTTGCTAAGACTTTTCTCCCATTCCAGCTTTTCATTCTCTCAAAGTGGTTTTCTGCAAAGCGTAAGTTTTCAAAATAAATAATCAATTTGTTAATTTTTCCTTTTATAAATTGTGCTTTTGCTATTGGCTCTAAAAACTCCTAGATCATAGAAATTTTCATACTTATCGTTTTTTCCAAATGTTCTACAACTTTACATTCAATGCCTATGATTCACGGAGTGTTTTTGTGTGTGTATAAGGTATGAGACTTGGGTCAAGGTACTTTTTTTGGTTGTTTCTGGATGTTTAATTACTTCACTACCAATGGCTGAAAAGGTGTATGAATTTTTAGCATATGAGACCTATACACTTTTTGTTATAAATGATACTGGATTTCACTTTTGTTTTATCCACACGTTCACTGCTAATATATAGAAATAAAAATGATTTCTATATGTTTACCTTATATCCTGTAATCTTGAACTCACTTATTTCTAGCCTTACTGGTCTTTTTTTCTTTTTTTGGTAGATTCCTTGGAATTTTCTACAAAAACCATTTTATCCACAAACAGGGACAGTTTTCTTTCTTTCTGATCTGCCCCTTCTTTCTTTTTCTTGCCTTACTGTACTGGCTAGAACATCAACATTAAAGTGAGTAAGAATGGTTAAAGCAGACAACCTGGCCTTATTCCTGATCTTGGGGGAGAGGGGAGAAGTACTCAGCCTTTCATTATTAAATATAATGTGAACTGTTCGTTTATGTAGATGTTGTTTACAAAGTTGAGGAAATTCCCCCATTACTGTTTTTCTAAGAGTTTTTATCAAAAATGGATATTAATTTCTGGACTTGAGTTTGTCACAATTTTCAAAGAGAAATGATGAAGAAGTTGCTCTGAATTAATCCCCAATTGTTTGTCTTTAAATACAAAGTTTGTGAACAGAGAAAATTGCTCACTACATCAAGTCTGAATTAAACTGCATTTCTTTTTACTACATAAACATATACCTTATATCAACAGCTTCAAATCCTTCCCCCCAACCCTAGGAAGCAATCCAAAAACATGATCATTTGGGCAACATGCAACATTCTAATATTTTTTGTTGAATTAATTCATCAAAACTAAGTACTGCTTTGCCTTCCATGTTCTTAAAAGTTCACTTTTTTTTTTCCAGCATAAAAAGTGATGTACTATTTTAAACATGAAAACAACACAATTTGACCTTGTCAGTGGAAATATGAGTGGTTTTCTTATCCTGGGATGTTTCTGCTGCTACCTTGAAAATCACAGCTTAGCTCAGTCAAGTAACAGTCATTCCCTGTCAAATACCTAAAACAAAATTCTATCCTCTAATCACTATTTATCTAGTGTTAAACTGCAGTGGTACTCTCAAGGAGTACCACTCAAGGATTAGTCGTGAAACACTAATCAAACTCTGAATTTAAACATCCATTTGCTTTTAACTCAATTTTAAAACTGAGAATTTTAAGAGCATAGAAATCTACGTTTAATTTAAATTTAAACTACAGCATCAGAATTTAAAAGTCCAATTATTTCAAATCACCAAGGGACTATCAAAGGGAAGACAAAGGAGAGGCAAATACACCCAGAGTATTAATAATCTGCATCCTACCTAAAACTATTCATTTCCTTAGTCTTAATAGGGCAATAAATAGAAAAAAAAAAACAGTTAAAACAACTATGATAAAATAGTTTACATTCAAATGCTAGAAAAGCAGATGCAAATATTAAATTAAGGTTCTTTAAAGTTTTACATCCAAAGCCAAAAACAATACTAAGCTTACAGGGCTATGGAAGCATTGAAAGTACTGCCTCTGTAGAACCAGCCCCCTCCATATACTCCTCTTAGAGAAGACACCCCACTCCTAATCTACCATAGCCAGGCACTTCTGCACTCCAAATGACAGAGCATAACAAAACACTTTTTAAACCAAGTATACCAAAATTTGAAAATTGCTAGTATAGTTGGAGAAAATTTAACTCTCCAATTATCTATGTTAGTTATGTTTGCTTTAAAGATAAATGAAGTAAGTGGGATTTCTACCTGCTTAATCTAAAAGAAAGGGAAGTCACTCAATCGTCTCTGACTCTCTGCGATCCCATGAACTGTATGTAGCCTACCAGGCTCCTCTATCCATGGGATTTTCCAGGCAAGAGTACTGGAGTGGGTTGCCATTAGTGAACAAAGGAAGCATAAGAAAACAGAAACACAAATGCAAAAACAAAACTGAGAAAAACAAATGAAAATTAACAGAATATACCACTAGTAAAAAGTTTTACTGTGTATGATTTCACAGGACTTATTCTGCAAATGCAGAACTGTTCTTAAATTATATAAGATTATCTTAAGTTACAATATAGTTTAAGTTACATAAGATATATTGGGGACCCGAATACACCAGTGTTAAACCTGTATTACAAACCTACTCAGGAAATGAGTGGATAGTTCAATATTCTTCAATTTCCAGGACAGTGTGACAAGAACAAGTAAAGCAAACAAGAAAAACTAGTCTATTTTTATATACTTCACCACTAAATTAAACAAACCATGTAAAAACTAATTTCTTTTTAAAACAATCAGAAATATTTTTCAACGTAAATATTAAAGTATGATATTGCCAGTATTTTGTCTTAGAACCTAAAACTCTAAACTTAAAATTTAAATAAGCACAAATATCAACTGAAAATGTCTACATATTAATTTACCATTTTATGAATAACTTGAAATGTGAGCCGTCTATCTCTTAAAAAAAAAAATCTCAAGTAGTATATAATTAAATACATTATGAAATCTAGTCAAGATGAAGACTTAGCGTTAAAGAGAAATCTCAGGGAAATCCAGCCCCTCTCAATCACCAATATACCCCCAAAAGACAGGCAGAAATTCCTAATTCCTCATAATCAGAGTCCCCAAATTAAAGGAAAAGGCATAAAGAAATGAAAATCATGTGTATGTCTCAGAAGGAAAGCACCATGGGACGAGCCAGTGATAATCAGAAACTGCCTCTAATCCAAAGGAGAAATACAATCCAGGGAACTAATTACTTGACAAATGTATCAAAAATAGGAATATTAAAGGAGAATTTGTTCTATATTCCATTTTTTAACAGAGAGAGACATAAATTAAAACTGTTTGTAGCCACACCTCTATTTTTTTAAAGTACAGGATGATTTCTAATCATTAGAGGGATAATAAAAATCATACATTTTAAGATTACTTCATCTGTAAATTTTTACCGCATCTGATCAAATTCACTTTCACCCCATTGATAAGTACTTCAAAAATATAAAGGCCACAAAGTAAAATAAATTTTGGCTGAACTACAGAAGGACAAAAATTTGAACCTTACAGAATACAGAAAGATTCAGAAGATTGTTTTAAAAGAAAAAGGAGTATTAAATGTAAAGTATGACTAGGAATACAATAAACTAGAATCCATTCTAATTTTTCAATTGATTTAGTTATTCTTAAAGTAATAAATCTCAGGACTTCCAGTCAAGCAGACTTCATAAATTCCTCTGAAAACCCATTCTGCTCCAAATACATAGAAATGATAGATAAAACAGACAAATTTAAAAGGCATGAATACACTTTAAGAAAAAAAAAAAAGACAAACACCATGACAATAAAACACATAAGAGTAAGAGGGATTTAAGCTGACAGCCTACTGGGCTCTGGTTTTAGAAGGTATCAACAGAGCCTAGATTTCAGATTCTGTGAAAAAAGAAATTAAAATGGCCCACCCAAGACTAGAGACTATAGCTGAAACTGGGCTGAAAAAAACTGCTGGTAATAGCTGCCCAGGGATAAGTAAGTTGTGTGCATGCAAGTGTGGCTTCTAAACTGAGTCCCTAGGAAAGTGAGACTATCCAACTTAACACACAAGACCTAAGCCACACTGTCCAGTTGACTGGCCAATGGAACAAAGATACACTGAGCATCAGGGGTGGGCAGTCATCTGGTTTTGGACTGGGGGTTGGGGGAAGGGACAGTAGGAAGAACCAGTTAAGAACACCTGCAAAACCACTAGGTAAGAAGAGTAAGAAAAGACCGGGGGTGGGGGGGGTAGTGACTTCTTGACAGTCAAGTTGTACCATGACATATGAAGAAAATTAGTAAGAAAGACAGTCTATAAACACAGCAACTGAAGTACTTACTTCCTCCAAACAAAACAGAATCAGGAAATATACCTGAAAAATAGATGTTTCATAGTTCCTAAAAGATAAATATTAGAAAACATAAAATTTCTTTTATAAAAGGAAAAAAGTCAAAGATAAGAAAAACCTAAACAAGATTAGGTGGAAATGAGAAAATCAGAAAGGTGGAAAATTAAGTTTATAAGTTTTAAATAAGTAATGAAATTAAAAATTCAACAGATGAGACAAAGTTTAAACTGGGAAAGCTGAAAAGCAATTCATGAACTAGACAATAATAATGTAACAGAGGGATGTAACAGAGTTTTTTAAAATATATACTATGAAGGATAGATACCGATGTTTCAAACTGTATTTAACAGCAGTTTCAGAACAAGCAAAGAAGCAACGGTAAGAGATTAACCTTATATTAGTAGAAAAGAGAAAAATCACAATGAATCATACAGTATTCCAGACAGATGAATAGTTTTCATATAAAAAATATTCACAAAGGGTACACTTTAAACCTATGTACAGTCTTTCAAACAGCAGGGGGAAAAATTAGACTAACAACTCATCTAACCTAATTTTAAAACTATATTTTGAAAGTTGACAAGATGTAATTAACAAAAAAGTTCCACTCACCCAGTCTTCATTTGCAACCCAATAGTCCTCCAAGTTCACAGTTTCTACACTCAGAGAAATGAGGCACCAGATGAGAGTGCTTTGCTTGTCAAAAGTGGAGCAATAAAAATTGTGATTGGGATAGAAGAGTGATAGAATCGTAGATTATACAACTGAATAATAACTGATTTCCAACAAAAAAGAAAATTTCTCATTTACTAAAATCACATAAATCAACAAAAAGCAAAAACTAGTGCTATCAACAATAAATTATTCAAGCAAAAGTATCTATTAAATTTCCCCTCTAAGTTTAAAACAAGTAGTCAGAAAAACTATAATGCTGACAATGGGGCACGCATTTACACTAAAGTTTTTGGTGGTTCAGTTATCTACAAGGCTGAAGAATTTGAAAGTTTTACCCGAACAGGTTAAGATATACAACCGGTTAAAGCTAAGATACACAACTGGTTAAAGCTTTGTGTGTTTTAGCAGGATGACTAGATTAATAAAAAGTGAATTAATTTTATCATTATACAGACATGGATTCAATCCTCTACACTAATCACTTATTTTGATGGAAATATGTATTTAGGAATCATTCAGAAATACACAGAGTAGTTGAAGACTACACAAGAAAGAAACACAAACTATAGATAGAACATCAGTGTCCCCATCAAGACAAAGCATATTCTTTGCTGGTGATAAACAGTTTATTCACTTCACTTTAGTCTAAAACTCCACCCAGGAGATCCATAAAATTACTCTGAGTTCCAGCTGATAAAAATACAGCAGCAGACATGCAGCCTGACTGCAAACACGGAACTGTGTACGCAGCAGAGTACCTGGCCTTGCTAACGAGAGAAGTTCAGGCATTTCTATGGTCTGACAGTAGAGAAACACTCCATGAGCTTTCTCAGTTATCTATAAATGTCAGTAGCCCTCTGGCTCACTGCCATAAGGAGCTCTTATCTCTGTTCTCTGCTTTATCTCTTTGTCCATTCTTCAGTCATTTAGCACAACCACTACTCTATTTTCATCAGTAAGATGTTCTTCTGCAACAAAAATGGGAGCTCCAACTGCTTCAAAAGCAGTTACTCACCAGCTGCTAGCTAAAATCATGAAAATTAGAAAGCAACACTTTGTGGCTTTTTTAATCAAAGGAGCATAACATTTCAAATTGACATTTACCACCCAGCAATCCACCCTCTTTTATAGTAAGCCAAATATATAAATACACACACATACATATATAATAAAACGTTCACATAAAAGCAATCACTCTGATAAAAATTTTATAGACGTAACACTTACTTAGAAAATGTCTATGAAATCACAAACTCATTAACAGTAAGAAGTAACATCAAAAGTGTTTATTTAAGTATGACAGATAACCAAAATACGAGCTGTTATTTATTACTTTCCTTCCACACACCAAAAACCCAATAATTTTTTACTGAATGTAAAAAAGAAAAAAAAGAGTATCTCAACCTTTCTTCTGCTTAGCTCTGAACTGTCATCAATCTAACATTACATCCTGGTTTCATTCTGCCCTTTCCTCCCCACTGACATAAAATTCTCTGTCAAGTGACCTAAGAGTATTCAATGTATCCTGTGTGTGTCCATATACTAAAAAAAAAGGTAAATAGAAAAGATTAAAACATGCCTTTCTTGTATTGTACCGTCTGCTTTGAGTAGCTTTTCCTTCCTCTTCTAAAGGATATTATTATTTTTTTTAAAGGCAGTAGCTCCATCCAGTTTTGCTAAGTTTTCATCAATAGGCAAACAGAATAAACTGCTTTCTTTCTGTGATCCCATACAGAATTTTAGGCCTGCATCTTTACATTGAGACCTGTCTGACAACTCTGCTCACCAGGTTGAGGGCAAGCAGAGTGTTTCAACTGGAAAACACCCTGAGCAGCAGTTACTGTTGCCACAACTTAGAGCACAATAGCTACCTCTTTTTCAGCAGCAATCATTCTGCCTCTAACACCTCTTCTAGCTAAAAGCTTCTTCAAGTCAGGGCCTCAAGAAATGTCTCTTACCATATAGAGATCATAGCTCTCCACGTAACAGCCATGCAAAAACTGCTTGGTGAATAATGAAAATTGAATGTATAAACACACTTTGAAAAAACTAGTATAATGAGTTACAGCTATTGTGTTAGATAAAGACACAGATGCTAAGGAACATAAGACTTTACGAATACAATTACACAAACTCACTGTCTCCTACTACGTCTCTCTAAGCCCTATTACCCACCCTCTCTATCCCTAGGAACCACTAAAATGTAGGTATTTACAGGCTGACATACTGATTCAGGACTGTAAGGTATATACAGGTTGGTGTCTGATCCATTCAGAGAAGTTACGATCTTCTTCTCTGCGGTTCCTTCTGTCTGCTCTAGGCATCTGATATCAGCCTCCTCCAGGATTCCCTTCCTTCTCCAGTCCCATATGTCTCTCCACCTCTTCTACCTTCTCTTACAGATCAACTTTTACATCAGAGGAATGGCCCCTTTTATACAATGCTAGTCAGCCAGGGAAACACATTTTATTCCATGCAGTAAAGCAAGCTTTGATTTTAATAGACTTTATAAACATAATCTCAGGCATTTCTCCCTAAGAAAATGGAGAAGAGAGTTCACACAAAAGTGGTACAGGCTTCATGCACACTTTATTTTTATGTCAAGTAGCTTCCTATAGCAATATCCTCATCTGCAGTAAACACTAAGGTCTTATTTAGGAGTGCTAAATAGTGTCACCCTTGAGCCTTACAGAAGCTTATCATCTGACTTAAACTTTGTCTATTAGAAAAGAGTTTCATCAAATGCCTAAATTTCTATTTTCACTGAGTGTAAAAACAATAGCACTAAAGCACTTTCAGGAAAACAGTTTCCATTTCGTTAAACAATCATCAAACTTTAAGACTGAGACTACAACAGTTCAGTTCAGTCCAGTCACTCAGTCATGTCTGACTCTTTAGAACCCCATGGACTGCAGCACAGGCCTCCCTGTCCATCACCAACTTCCAGAGTTTACTCAAACTTACATGCATCCAGTCGGTGATGCCATCCAAAGATCTCATCTTCTGTCGTCCCCTTCTCTTCCTGCCTTCAATCTTTCCCAGCATCAGGGTCTTTTCCAATGAGTCAGCTCTTTGTATAAGGTGGCCAAAGTACTGGAGTTTCAGCTTCAGCATCAGTCCTTCCAATGAATATTCAGGACTGATTTCCTTTAGGATGAACCTGTTGGATCTCCTTGCAGTCCAAGGGACTCTCAAGAGTCTTCTCTAACACCACAGTTCAAAAGCACCAATTCTTCGGCGCTCAGCTCTCTTTACAATCCAACTCTCACATCCGTACATAACTAATGGAAAAACCATTAGCCTTGACTGAACGGACCTTTGTTGGCAAAGTAATATCTCTACTTCTTAACAGGCTGTCTAGGTTGGTCATAGCTTTCCTTCCAAAGAGTAAGCATCTTTTAATTTCATGGCTGAAGTCACCATCTGCAGTGATTTTGGAGCCTAAGAATATAAAGTCTGCCACTGTTTTCACATCTATGTACCATGAAGTGATGGGACTGGATGCCATGATCTTAGTTTTCTGAATGTTGAGCTTTAAGCCAACTTTTTCACTCTCCTCTTTCACTTTTATCAAGAGGCTCTTTAAGTCTTCTTCACTTTCTGCCATAAGGATGGTGTCATCTGCAATTCTGAGGTTATTGATATTTCTCCCAGCAATCTTGATTCCAGCTTGTGCTTCACCCAGCCCAGCGTTTCTCATGATGTACTCTGCATACACGTTAAATAAGCAGGGTGACAATATACAGCCTTGACATACTCCTTTACCTATCTGGAACCAGTCTGTCATTCCATGTCCAGTTCTAACTGTTGCTTCTTGACCTGTATACAGACTTCTCAGGAGGCAGGTCAGGTGGTCTGGTATTCCCATCTCTTTAAGAATTTTCCACAGGTTGTTGTGATCCACACAGTCAAAGGCTTTGGCATAGTCAATAAAGCAGAAATAGATGTTTTTCTGGAACTCTTCTGCTTTTTCGATGATCCAGTGATGTTGGCAATTTGACTTCTGGTTCCTCTGCCTCTTCTAAATCCAGCTTGAACATCTTGAAGTTCATGGTTCACGTATTGTTGAAGCCTGGCTTGGAGAATTTTGAGCATTACTTTGCTAGCATGTGAGATGAGTGCAATTGTGTGGTAGTTTGAACATTCTTTGGCATTGCCTTTCTTTGGAATTGGAATGAAAACTGACCTTTTCCAGTCCTGTGGCCACTGCTGAGTTTTCCAAATTTGCTGGCATATAGAGTGCAGCACTTTCACAGCACCATCTTTTAGGATTTGAAATAGCTCAACTGGAATTCCGTCACCTTCACTAGCTTTGTTCGTAGTGATGCTTCCTAAGGCCCACTTGACTTCGCATTCCAGGATGTCTGGCTCTAGGTAAGTGATCACATCATCGAGACTACCTACTTACACACTTTAGGGGTGGTGGAGGTGGAGGGATATCAAACCTGTACCAGGAGAAATAATACTTTGATCTAGTATCAAATTCTACTCTTCTCCACATCCCCACAAATAAAGAAATGTATCTACCCTACCACCATACTTCTCACATTTAAGAAGCTAATCAACTAAAACTATTAACTTCATACAGTAATCAATAAAAAAAGCAAATTATTATCTCAAGAAAATAATTCCAAGTTCAAGCTGTTAATATGAACATTCTCTCTCCTTCTCTCCCTTTTGGCCACACTGCACAACTTGTGGGGTCTTAGTTCCCCGACCAGGGACTGAACCTGGGCCCCCAGCAGTGAAAGCACTGAGTCCTAACCACTGGTGGGGCAGGGAAGTCCCGACATGAGCATTTTCTAACCTAGACTTTGTCTTCTATGTAATATAATTTAAATCCGCAAAGAACCAAAATTCTTTGTTATGGCTGAAATAAAGGAGGAAAAACAAACATTTTAAGCAGCCTATTAAAAAATACATATATAATTAAAATCACTTACCAACATAAAGTTTGTCTGATAAAATGACACCAATCCTCTGCCTTATTAAATGGGCTTATTTCCTTCTTAGACCATGAAAAAAGGAATAATGGCCATGTGGTAGTCATTCAACATTTCCAAAGCACTTTTATACATTCTACAATGTTAACAATTCAATATAATTTAGCCACCATTCTTATCATAGGCTGTAAAAATGATGCTATTCCAAGACATCAATTATATTCACAATAAATTATCACATTTATTAGAACAACAGCATTTGTAGTTCAAATTAATGTGAACCATCAAGAGAAACAAAGAAAGAAAATAATCTTTCCCACCAAGTCTAAATTTTAAAACTCTTGGGAACTCATTCAACTAGCAACTGTTCAACTACTGTTGAAATACTTAGTAAACACTATGCTAACAGTGTTCATAATGCATATGGAGACTGCCCTCAATGAGTCTACAGTTCGCTGGGAGGGAGCATGAAACCCATGATAACACAATGATACATATGAAGCACACTTCAAAGACAGTACTGTCACTGAACCTCACTTTCCTATTCATCAATTTTAATTGTCTTAATGAGTAAATGTCATTGATAAAATTAAAGAACATTAGTCGGCAATTTGAAATTTTACAATAAAGGGCTGGAGGTAGAAAACATCATTAAAGTTCCTGTCACACAGTAGATATGATGGCTGTTGTTCCTGTAACTTAAAAGGGGAGTGGGGAACACAAATAGGCCCAGCCTCTGAGTTTAAAAGGCATTAAATTCGGAGAGAAGGTTACAAAAGAAAAGCAGTCATCCTCAAGATAAATTAAGAAACATACATGCTAGCCTTGAAGCACTGGCAAAATTGCAAACTGTAAAAAAAAAACTACACAAAGACTACAGAATCAACCAAATACAATAGTACACACCCACTGGTTTGATAGACAGGCCCCTGTGGCTTGTCATATGAAGAGTATCTATCTCTACCCTAAGTGTCAATTTTCTCTAAGGTATTCTATACCTACATTGAAAATATCATTTGGAAATATCACACATAGAAAGTATCAAGGAAAGGAAATCACAAAATGAAATCAGATAAACCCATTGTTACTTTAATACCATATAATCTATCGTATGAACTTTCGTGATCAAATGTATCCAAATAACGACCGTAAAAATCAAGAAACCCTGAGATGGACAGCTTTCCTTCTCTGAAAAACCTGGAAGAACAAGGAAAAATAATAAAAACAGATAATAAGGCAGGGAAAGAAAAATAATACATGTGTAGAGCAACATATTTAAAATAGTGACTCAAGTATTCAATGAGTCTAAAATCTGTATATAAAAAAGGTAACTTTGGTCCATAGTCAACAACATTATTAATGTACTTAATAATAGAGGTCAAACAAAGGACATCAACCAGGAAGCAATGTACTTCAAGGGATCTGCCCTAGGGAGCTCCACCTTCCTACAACTGTACAGTTTTAGAAGTATGTGCATAGGTGTTTTTCCTAGACCACCCAAAGCTTTCCGCAGATCTCAAATGGATAAATGACCTAAAAAAGCTAAGAGTTACTCATCTAAGACTGTAAGTTTTCAACATTCCTAATGTTAATTTTCCTTGACAATCAACAACAATAAGAAAACAAGCTAAACACTTAAGAATAAGGTTAAAACAAACTATCATAAAACTCAGTGGAAATTTTTTTACAGCATAAGAGAAATACACTGTATTCTCTTCGTAAGTCGTAAATTTGAAAATTTAAAGTTTTATGACACTAAACTAGCGTCACAAAACAGATGTTGCTTATGCCATTTAATCAATTCAAGTCACATTCCCAGAAGACAATACAGCCATCTGATGAGCTCCACGTCAGTGGAACGAGCCAAAGCCACACAACAGCACTTCACAAAAATAATCAGCGGTTTAAAGCAGGGCATGTGCAAGATTCCTGAAATAACACATACATAATTCACTGCCAAACTCAGATCAATCCAAAATCTGCAGAGGCAAGAGGCATTATTACGGCTCTGAAACCCATATTCAGTAAGGCTGTGTTCAGAAAAGTTTCATTTCAATTTCAAGAAAGTAAATGACTAGAGAAGCTCAATAATGATTTTGGCAGATAACAGTATCTCTCGTTTAAAGCAGAAAAATGTTACACAGCTCAAGATTTTTTAAAAGATAAAAAAAAGCACCAATTTATAGAACCTGAGTCTGAATTTAGGAATGAAATGTCACCTACTTGAAGAATGTAACACTGCAGCCTCTCAAATATTACAGCCATCTAGACAACAGAGGCAAAAGAACACAATGGAAAAGGAAGGAGAAAGCACAGTCTTATTGGAGATCAGGCTGTCATCCTGGCTCTGCCACCAGCAAACTGTAAGGCTTAGAGCAACTTACTTTACCTCTTTATGCCGTGGTTTACTCAACAAAGTATTAGCAAACTTAATCCAATAACACATAAAAAAAGATCACACACACAATCACGTGGCATTCATCCCAAGTTCACAAGGATGGTTCAACACATGCAAACCAATCAGTGTGATACACCACATAAACAAAAGACAAAAACTACATGGTCATCTCAAGAGGTGCAGGAAAAGCATGTGACAAAATTCAACATCCAATCATGATAGAAATTCTTGTCAAAGTGGGTACAGAGGAAATGTATCTCAAAACAATAGAAGTTATTTATGACGAACCCACAGAGAATGTAATAACAGTGATGAAAAGCTGAAAGTCTCCCTGCTAAAATCTGGAACAAGACAAGGATGCCCACTGTCATCACATCTCTTCAACATAGTATTATAAATCCCAGCCACAGTAATCAGATAAGAAAAAGAACAAAAGGTATCCAGATTGAAAGGAAAGAGGTAAAACTGTCATTACATGAAGATGATACAATATGATAAACAGAACACCCTAAAGACTTCATCGAAAAAGCAAGAGAGTTCCAAAAAAACATCTATTTCTGCTTTATTGACTATGTCAAAGCCTCTGACTGTGTGGATCACAATAAACTGTGGAAAATTCTTAAAGAGATGGGAATACCAGACCACCTGACCTGCCTCTTGAGAAACCTATATGCAGGTCAGGAAGCAACAGTTAGAACTGGACGAGGAATGACAGACTGGTTCCAAAAAGAAAAAGGAGTATGTCAAGGCTGTATATTGTCACCCTGCTTATTTAACTTATATGCAGAGTACATCATGAGAAATGCTGGGCTGGAAGAAGCACAAGTTGGAATCCAGATTGCCGGGAGAAATATCAACCTCAGAATTGCAGTTGACACCACCCTAATGGCAGAAAGTGAAGAGGAACTAAAAAGCCTCTTGATGAAAGTGAAAGAGGAGAGTGAAAAAGTTGGCTTAAAGCTCAACATTCAGAAAACTAAGATCATGGCATCTGGTCCTATCACTTCATGGGAAATAGATGGGGAAACAATGGAAACAGTGTCAAGACTTTATTTTTGGGGGCTGCAAAATCACTGCAGATGGTGACTTCAGCCATGAAATTAAAAGACGCTTACTCCTTGGAAGGAAAGTCATGACCAACCTAGACAGCATATTAAAAAGCAGATATTACTTTGCCAACAAAGGTCCGTCTAGTCAAGGCTATGGTTTTTCCAGCGGCCACGTATGGATGTGAGAGTTGGACTGTGAAGAAAGCTGAGTGCCGAAAAATTGATGCTTTTGAACTGTGGTGTTGGAGAAGACTCTTGAGAGTCCCTTGGACGGCAAGGAGATCCAACCAGTCCATCCTAAAGGAGATCAGTCGTGGGTGTTCATTGGAAAGACTGATGCTGAAGCTGAAACTCCAATACTTTGGCCACCTCGTGAGAAGAGTTGACTCATCTGAAAAGACCGTGATGCTGGGAAAAATTGGGGGCAGGGGGAGAAGGGGACAACAGAGGATGAGATGGCTGGATGGCATCACCGACTTGATGGACATGAGTTTGAGTAAAGTCCGGAAGTTGGTGATGGACAGGGAGGCCTGGCGTGCTGCGATTCATGGGGTTGCAAAGAGTTGCACACGATGAGCGACTGAACTGGACTGAATTGAAAGACTTCATACAAAAACTACTAGAACTGATAAATGATGAATTCAACAGAGTAGCAGGACACAAGATTAATATACAGAAATTGGCTGCATTTCTTCACACCAGCAGTGAAATATCAGAAAGGGAATGTTTAAAAAAAAAAAAAAAAAGTACCTTTTAAAACAACAGTCTCCAAAATAAAATACTTAGGAATAAACCTCATCCAGGAGGTAGAAGACTCATACACTGAGAACTATAAAATATTAGCTAAGGAAACTGAGGGGGTGTGCTCACTCAGTTGTGTGCAACTCCTTCTGACCCTGTGGACTGTAGCCCACCAGGCTCCTCTGTCCATTAGATTCTCCCAGCAAGAAAACTGGGATGGGTGCCATTTCCTCCTCCAGGGGATCTTCCTGACCCAGGGGCTGAACCTGCATCTCTTACACATTCTGCACTGGCAGGTAGATTCTTTAAAACTAGTGCCACCTGGGAAGCCCAAGAAAACTGAAGTGACTCAAAGAAATGGAAAGATATCCCATGCTCCAGGACTGTAAGAATTAATACTGTCAAAATGGCCATGCCACCCAAAGCACGCTACAGATTTACTGCAATCAGTATCAAATTACCCACGACCTTTTACAAAGAACTAGAAGAAATAATCCTAATATTCACATGGAACCATAAAAGACCCAGAATTGCCAAAGTAATCCTGAAAAAAAAAAAAAAAAAAAACAAAGCAGGGGGCATAACCATCCCAGGCTTCAGACAGTACTATAAAGCTGTGAGAATCAAAACAGCATGATATTTGCACAAAAACAGACATATGATCAGTGGGACAGAATAGAGAGCCCAGAAATAAACCCAAACACTTACAGTCAATTAATTTTTAACAACAGAGGCAAGAATATATAATGGGAAACAGTTTCTTCAGCAAATGGAGTTCTACACCCACATGTAAATCAATGAGGTGAAAACACACTCACCATACACAAAAATAAACTTAGAATGGCTTAAAGACCTCAACCTAAGACCTGACACTATAAAACTCCTAGAAGAGAACAGAGGCAAAACATTCTCTGACATAAATCACACCAATCTTCAGTCTTCAATCTTCACACCAACATCAGTCTTGCAAGGCAACAGAAGCAAAAACAAAAACAAACAAATGAGTAATCAAATTTACAACCTTTTTCACAACAAAGGGAACCATAAACAAAATGAAAGACAACTGACAGAATGGGAGAAAATACTTGCAAACAATGGCAACTACCAAGAACTTAATTTCCAAAATATACAAACAGCTCACACAAACTGGACAACGACAAAAAAATAACCTCATTAAAAAATAAGACAGAAGACCTAAGTAGACATTTCTCCAAAGAAATACAGATGGGCAACAGGCCCATGAAAAGATGCTCAACACTGCTACTCATTAGAGAAATGCTAATCAAAACTACAATGAAGTACCACCTCACGCAGGCCAAAATGGCCATAATTTAAAAATCTAGAAATAACAAATGCTGGGGAGGGTGAGGAGAAAAGGAAACCCTCCTATACTGTTGGTGGGGATGTAAATTGGTACAGCCCCTATTGAAAACAGTATGGAGGTTTCCCAGAAAACTAAAAAGAGAATTACCATATGATCCAGCAATCCCACTCCTGAGCATCACGTGTGTGCACTCAGTTGCATCTGATTCTTTGTGACCCCATGGCCTATAAACCACCAGGCTCCTCTGTCCATGGGATTTTCCAAGCAAGAATATTAGAATGGGTTGCCCTTTCCTTCTCCAGAGGATCTTCCTGACCCAGGGATCAAACCTGCTTCTCCTGCATTGGCAGATGTGTTACCACTGAGCCACCATGGACTACTGCTCAGCCATAAAGAAGAATGAAATAATGCCATTTGCAGCAACTTGGATGCAGCTAGAGATTATTATACTAAGTGAAGCTAGAAAGAGACAGACAAATACTGTATGACATCACTTATGTGTGACACAAATGGAACCTAACTATGAAATAGAAACAGAATCAAGACACAGAAAATAATGTTAGTTGCCAGTGGAGTGAGGTGTGGGAGAGGGATGGACTGAAACTTTGGGATTAGCAGATGCAAACTAGTATGTATAGGGCTGAGAAACAAGGTCCTACAGTACAGCACAGGGAACTACATTCAACGTCCTGTGATAAGCCATTCTGGAAAAGAACATGAAAAAGAAGGCACACATAACTGAGTTGCTCTGCTGCACAGCAGAAACATAACACTGTAATGCAACTACACTTCAATAAAAATAAATTTAAAGCAAATAAACTGCCTGAGGCTGTGATGGCCAAGGAACCTCTTAATCTCCCCTAACCACCATCAACCCTTAACCACCCCATAGGCTCAAGTCTTCCTTAAAAGACAATTTTAATGCTTTAGGAAAATTTAAATTCCTTCTCACAAAAGGCATGGCAGTAAAACAAGAGTCTAAAAATGTAAAAACATCTGGCAAAAGAAGGACAAAAGAAAGAAATTACAAAGGTTTACAAAAGCACTGTTGTTCAGGACCCAATGCTAAACATACCTGGAAGCCAGAGCAATGAACCTTGCTAAAACTTTTCAGATCTGATTCATGATTGCTTTCCACAGAAATCTATGTAGAAACTGTAGTCTGAGTTTCCTCACCTGCCGAGTTGTATGTATGTTTAGGGGATGGGAGTAAGTATACAGTAAAATCAGCAGCTTTCAAAACACATTCCTCTGAACTCTCAGGTCCTGTGAAAGTGCCTCACAGGTCTCAGGACAAATGTCTTCACACTATCTTCAAGCAGGAAACCCAATTGTATCGCTTTATGTATGATCTGGTTTTACATTAAGGTAAAATCACATAAGGATTCCATGTAAGATTCTGTCTTACAACTAAGTTCTGGTTATAAATGTTGGCAAGTGACACACAAAATAAATAGTTCTTAAAGCTCTGACACTCTGTGAGTTGATGGCTATCATTTTGAAATGGAATTTAACAGTAAAATGAGATCTGCTTTATACAGAAACTTGCTTGTACTACAGATTCAATGACAGATTACATCTATTTAATACTACATTTATCCCCACCTCAGGACAAAGGTAACATCTAAAATGTTATCTTCATGAAGTAGTAGAGGGAAATACCAGAAAACTGACAAGAAAGTCAGATACAGAAATGCATGTGGTTTAATTCCTCTATGTCTCTTGTAAGAACTTTAATGTGATTACAATCATAAATCCCTGCAATTCAATTATTGCTAAAGTTAGTGTTAATTTACAAATGAATTGCTTTGAATTTCTTCAAAGAAAACCCACATATGAAAGGAAGACTATACAGAAATTCCTTGGCACTGACAGATTTCAAGTTTTTCGTTTCAACTAGTCAAGAGGCAAAGGAAGGGCCACTGTAACATAGTAAACTGCATTTTGCAAAGGCTAGAATGTGAACTCCTGGCACAGTCAGACTGGTGAACGGGAGCAGTCATTTCACTTGCAAATAAGCTTCACTAGTGCACTGTTTATGATTTTTTTGCTACTGTTTATTTCTTTCTACCTGTTGCCAGAAATACAGTAACTTTCCTGAAGCTATTGTTTTAAAAGTTGCTTTTTTGTTTTAATCAAAAACAGACACAAAAATAAAAACCAGCCAATTGCTAGAGCTGGTGGTAGATGTGAAGATGTCCAAGGAATGACTAGTGTTAGCCAAAAATAAAAGAGGAAAGTCACTGGTGACCACTCAGACTTAGGAAGAGAACCAGTGATCCATATGCTCAGTTAGAAATAAGAAAAAGCCATCTGCAGCAGTATTTTTGGTGAGTGGACCAGGAAGGGCAAAAATTATATTTTATGGAGGAAAATTCTGTCATAATGGTATTTTTTTTTAAGTGGGATTTTTTTTTTTTGAAGAAGGCTTCAAGATGTACCTCTCTCAAATGTCAGTCTGAACTGTATCACAATAATCCAGTGAGCTGTTTCCCAAAGTCAACCCAACCTGAAGTGTCTGCATACAAACAGATTAAGATTTTATGGGCCACAATCTTGAAATCTGTCTACTTTGACAGAGAAGAGAACTTAACAGAAACTAACTTAGCATAAAACCCTAATGATTTGGACCACCTGCTCAAGAGTCATGAGCAGCCAGATGTAAAGTGAATTGCTGCACTCTGCTATCATCTGCGATAAGGAGAACCTGAAAGGGCTTTCCTGACGAGGAAAGACTGCTGTCTCAGGAGCCACGCTGCAGGTGGCTCAAACCAACTCTCCCAGTAGACCTCCTGGAGTCGGACTGCTGCCATGACTTCTAACAAAGAACCCTGCTTCATTCCCCACTAAATGCGCTCCTAGTTACAACCCATTTCTTTCCATCTTACCTTCCACTATGTATGTCTTCCTTTGGTCTACCCCTTCTTTGTTTTAACCCACTGTATTTCCTATACCTGGCTGCTGCTCTTAATCCCAAACTTTCCTTGTCTTTTGTGTGTGGATCCCAGCTTGCTATCTCACTTTCATAAACTAATCCAGTCAGTGTCCAAGACAAATTGGACATAATTGGACAGGCAGCAGACAAGACATAATGCCTTTCGGAATATATGAAAGGGCTAAGATGAAAGAATCGGAATCATATCATTGCCAAGAAAAAGGAGCAGTGTGCGTTAATGGTGGGACCACAGCTGGCACTCATTCACAAACACCAGTTCTTTACCATCTCCTCTCATGGTGACACTAGGACACTATCACGGAGTGGGAAGGGACAGCCTCACTTTCAACATCACGTGACCTCCTACAATAACCCAGTTACAAAAAGGACCCAGAAGCTATCTCGCACAGGTTTTTACGGACTGAAAACAAGACAACTTAAACAACATCAAGAAGGATGACAACTGCACTGACTGAAACAATGTGTTTAAATCCCTGAGTTTAAAAACGTTCAAAAATAAAAACACAGGTCAGTTTCTGAAGAACAGTTGAATATCACTCCTTAAAGAATTTTCTTCAAATACTAGTCATATTACACCTGCCGTTTCAATAATAACTCTAATAAGATTCAAATCTTCTATTCATAGCGAAATGGAAGCAAAACTAATTTGCATCCTCTGCATGAAGAGTAATGCATCAGAAAGAAAAAAAGAAGAAGAAGAAGAAATGGATTATCTGGTCAAAGCCGTGATATAAAAGATGGAAATGTTAAACTCCTCTCCCTCCACAAGAGTCACGAAGTGTATTTTATGCATCCCAATCAGCATTTTTGCATATACATGTCCTGACTTTTAAATCTATGCGAGAATCATCAATGATTGAGTAGAGTGCTGAGAATCTAATGGTTTTTTTAAACTGCCAACACTTTAGGTACCTATTACCAGTGGACTTTAAACACTGCAAGTATGCAGAGCGGATGAGACTTTGAAGTTTCTGATTCCTGAGGATAAATTACAAACCTAGGAGATAAACCACAATGTTCAACATCATTTAATAATGATGGACTATTTTGGACTAAACAAGAACCCTAAGGCCACACTGGGGAAATATTTTTAAGCTGTCCCCAGAAAAATCACACAAGCTAGAGTTTACTGCTCTTGAACTTCCCGGCTTTGCTTAAAAAAAAAAAAAAAACCACTGAACTGGACCACATTACCGACCTCAGGGCCTTTCTGGTGCCTCGACCGGCTACAGCCAAGACCATCCCACACTTGTTTCAAACTCTGACTCAAAGGAACAACAACAACAAAAACCACCGCTCTTTACTCAGTTTACATAACTGGATATGTAAATCCAACTATCCTCTACCATGCGTTCCTTCCTAAGTATTTCTCTTAGTAATATTCCTCATTGCTTCCTATCAACTGCTGAGCAAGTAGTCAGATAACTATTAGGGCCAATCTCCTACCACAGTGAGGTTTGTTCCAGGCCTACTTACATGGTCCCAAAGCCAAAATAAAACCAAGATGATACTTTCTCAAATGATACAGAGTCCTCTAACTGTGGTAAGCCCTGAAGATTTTCAAGTGGTTCTATTATAATCTGGGATCTTAATGCTAATAACACGTTACCATGGAATGGCCAAAAGATGGTTCCTCCTGAAATATTCTTCTAAAAAAACACTAGGAAAGTTAAAACAATTCTAAAAACTCTAAGAAAGTTAACTATTTTTCCCCTAAATTTCTCTAATGTTTTGGGCAGTCAACTGCCACAAACTACACTAAGCCAATTTGAGTGAAGAAAAATTCAACTGCTTTTCCTTCCTATTTCAACTTACATGCTACATGAGATACAGCAGCTTGGGAGGGAGGGCAGGCAGGTTCAGACTAAAGAATAAGCCTTGTCAGTACGATGAGTTACAGAGGCACCTCGAAATGAATTCCAATCACCCCCATAGCATACAGACATTCTCTAAAAGACAGTCAAAGGATCAGAATCTTCAGCAAAATCATTTAAGTGCAGAGTGAAAGTAAGACTGCACATGTGGATCTTCAGCTACACAGAAGGAAAGAAGACTGCTTTGAAATACTGCCACATTTACATTCTCAAAAAAATCAGAAAAATCACAAAGCACACGGTATGAATACCATTCTTACTTCTCCCAAACCTCTGAGGGCATTTAATAAATGCTTATTGGATGAACTGGCCTTATTTTATGCAATAAGCTGAAATAAGGTGGCCAACAGGGTGGCCACACTAAGCACATATCACAGCTCCTGAAATTTCTACCATTTCTCCAAAACAGAATAAATATCCCCAAATCAATCTCAGAAAGTTACCAACATATACTCACATAACATTTCTGTAACGGTACAGTATAGCCCTAAAGTGTAACCACAGGTCTTTCAGGGAAAATGTGTACGTTCTGTACAGCAACTAATATTCTGTTCACAAAGGGACAACGAAAAAGCCACCAAGGATTCTAAAATCCAAAAGTGGCACAACTGTATCTACCACATTTATATTTGCCCACAAGCAGAAATGCACAAAAATAAGCCTCCATAAATCATGCCTGGGTTTAGGAAAAATGTAAACTGGCACGATCATAAAGAACAAAACCTCTAACTAAAGCTAATGCAAATGGAGAGGCATTTATAAATGAAAGCCCATCAGGAGATCAAGATAAATCATGTGAAAAGTAGATGCTGAAAAGCACTGTGAGGTTTACCACCTGAAGCTGTCAACTTGAAGAGCCTAGGAAAATCATCAAGAAAACTAATTCCCTACATAGTAAATAAGTTCACTACCATTTCAAAAAGGAAGTAAGGGAGGAAAGAGAAGGGCAGAAGAAAAGAGGACAGGCCAAGGGAGGACTTGGAAAACTTCAGGACACCCTTATTAAGCTCCCAGTCAGATGAGGAAAAACTCTTACCACATTCCTGCTCAATGGTCTTCCGTTAGAACACTTTAGGGCCTCCTCAAGGTGGTATTTCTGCCCTTCCCAACCATTGCTGGTTTTCCCCCATACCGGAACTGCTAATCAAACCTTCCCTAGCGATGGAAAGGTCTCCATTATCCAACAGGGTGGCCGTGTAGGACAACTAAGCACCTGTAATGTGTCACGTGACAGAGGATCTGAGTTTTTCACTTTATTTAATACTAATTAATTTAAATTTAAACAGTCACAGGTGAAGTGGATGTCATGCCAAATAATGCAACTCTAGAGTCAAAGTAAGTAATCTGATAATTTATTGTTGAAAAAAGTTTTACTGATAAAAATGTACCTTTTAAGGTGGCTGACCAATTCAGAAAGGTGTATGAACTCAAGAAAAAGAAGAAAAAAATTTTTCTTGAATACATTCCTGTACATATCAGTCACACAGGGTCCTCTCTACTGAAAGGCATACTCCAAAACTGCTCTATTTATACTTTAAGACAGCCGAATTTTGGAGTTAGGAATAATTTTTATGACATGCCTGAAAGGTAAGTGACAAAGGAAATACAGTACAAAAATAAATTTAGAAAGTTCCAAAATTGTTCTTAGTTTAACCTTTTTAAAAATAAAAGTAGCAGGAATTCCCTGACAGTCCAGTGGCCAAAAAAAGTAGCTACTCATCACAGGTCCCAAACTGCTAATCACTATATCCCTATTAAAAAGTTTCCATCTCAATTACTATTGTATCATATTTTAATCTTATATGTACCATATTTTAATCTTATATGTATCATATTTTAACCTTTGATTACATTCAATTTTAAACTTCATTATACATGACTGTGTTAGGTAGCATTTCCTAAGAATACTGTGGCATATTCTTATAAAGCAAAATGAAAACAGGACTACAGTAGCTCAATAAATAATTACTGAAATAAGTTAAACTAATGAAAAACAGCCTTTTAAAATACTTATTAAGTATATATATACCACTTTCTGTGAGGAAGCCAAATCTACTAATCATATTATACCTCTGTAATTAAATTTTAAAGTTTGCAAATAACCTCCTCTTAGAAACCCATGAGATTAAGCTAATTGTTTAATAATGATATTAAGTTAATTTTTATAAATTAATAAAATTGATACTATTATTACTTCCCTATTTGAACAAATATAACTCAAGAAGAATACATTTTCTCATGAGAAACCATCAAAACTTCTGAGAACCAGAGAATCTGACCCCACAATTTTCTGGTCTTTTCAGCAGAGTGTACTATGATGCTATTTCTTATAACTTGGTTTTTCTACTAGAAAGAGATTTTTTTAAGCCAAACAATTACAGATAGTTAAAACTATCCCATAAATATAGTACATATGGAGCATGTTAAATAAAATCTAGTTTTCCAACTTAACATGGTATTCAAACTTCATCTCCTGCAGCTCATATAGCCAAAACAAACACACATACACACTCACACGCACACAACTTTAACCAGCCTAAGCAAAACACATGTACTGAAAACAAAATCAAATATGTTCTGCCCTAATGATCAAATTATACTTAAAAAAAAAAAAGGCTTTCTATAATATCAGAAAACTCAAGTGATTCGTAAAAATACATAGTTCTTATAGACAATAAAACTATTGCAGAAAGGACACTGAGAGAATTACAACATACATTATCACCTTCCTTTTGAAACTAAAAATCCCAGTACAATTTCAGAAAGTCAAGAGTAATGCTCAAGGCAACTCCTTGACATGCTGCCATCAGATCAAGTAGACTGTCTTCTGAGATGTTGCTATGGCAATCAGAGATGGCTATCCTAAAAAGAAAAAAGCAACTACCACCATCAATTATAGTCTCAATACTAGCATCCAAAAACAAATCCAATACTGGAAGAAAAAGTATGTTGTAAATGAAGCACAAAGCCTACTCCTCCCATCATTTGTGTGGCCTGATGAACTTTTACAGTTTAAATTTTACTTTTCAATAAACCAAGTAGATTTTCTTCCCACCAATTAATTCCCCTTCACAAGGATACAGGGACCAATGGACTGGGAGATGGACAGCAAAAGAAGAAGAGGAAGGGGAGACCTCCCAGCTATATAAAAACAACCTCTGCTTCCAAATCAAAGGTAAAAGCAAGTATGGGAGGGCAAATATTTTAGAACTAAAAAATAAACACTAAAATTATTTGCAAGTTTCTCCTGGAGTACAGGTTATTTTCCCTAACATTTTGCAACTATTCTTCCAAATTCCTAAATTTGATGCTTCTGATTACTTGCACATAATGATCACTACCAAACAAAAGATCCTTTATTTCAAAGGGTACTGGTGAAGACTAAATTTAGTTACAAGGTAGAAAAAGCCAAGAAAAGCTCATTAGCCCAGAATTTAAAGTTTATATCTAGGAAACAAAGCATTACATCCATCTTGTATAGATTCCATCTGTTACCCACTGCCCTGACTCAACACCCCTTAAGGGAAAACAAAAACAAAACCTGAGGTATCTTTAAGTCACAGAGTAAAAGTGTAGGTAGGATTCCTTAGTGATGTGAACAACTCTACTAGATACAAAGTTCTGATTTTTTTTTACCCCCTAATCAACAGATCAGGTTAAATAACAACTACATAATATAATATCCTCTTGCCAGTATGTTGCAGTCACAATAACAACACAACAGCAAAATACTAAGCGTTTCTTTCCCATCTGACTCATCCTGTTATGTAATAACTCAGTTCTGAGAGTCAAGAGCCATTTAATGAAACTGGAATTACTTACGAAGAAACCATCTATCTTCTCTTAGACTGTCAAATGATTTTTTAAAAAAACAGAAAGGAAAAGGAAAAACAGCTTTGCAATATCTATTTCAAAGGTGTGAAGCTAGATCAAATATTTTCAAAATATTAACTAAAAACTGAATTAACCCCAAATCAAAATTTCAATATTTATATTCATCCCAAATCTGGATGAAATATAAGTAACACTAAAATTTCCCCCTATTCAGGCACCCACAATATCTAAGGAAAACATGGTTTCCAGAAACAGTTTCTTTCTCTTGGTTTCCTATCGAACAACTTAAATAGGAGTAAGTAAAAATGGTTAGCTCAAAATCACTTTATTCAATTTGTACAAAAAGTAAATACAACAGCCCATCCATATTATAACTAAAACCTTTGGAGGAAAAAAAAAACACACAACTTTTAATCAAACTCTTTGTGATTTCTATAAAGTGACCACAAAGTGTATCTGGTTAGCTTAGCTCTGCACTACTTTATCACCAAAAAATATCCTCATACATAATAATTTATGCCGCCCAACAGATAATGCCTTTATTGGACTGACCAACTATATTTAGGCTGCCTTATTTGAAAATGTATATCCACCAATCTGGCCTCATAAAACTATCAAATAGTGCATCCTAATATTTCTGGGGCACTCTTAATTTTACAAATTACCAAAATCTACATAAAAATTTCAAAGGGTATCATTATATATGTACAAACTGAATAATAGATTAATTTTTTAAGTGTTTCAAAAAAAACATTTCAGGGGCAGGGGGTGGTTTAAAATATTTTACTTTTACTTTAGCTATGCTCAACAGTATGTTATAATACAACCTTTGTTCTCTTTCACCCACAAATGATGTTGTCTATGAAAATCAATACTTCCTTTAAGTGAACATTCCCTAATACCGTTCTTTCAGAAATGACAAAATCGTATTTACAGGCTCTTTTTCTCAGCAGTCTTAGAGAAATCTGTCACCTTGCATTCCGTATAATTTTCAGTGGCTTTGCCCACTGTCTAAAAGAGAAAGCCAAGGAGGCCTTGCACAGTCTGATTCCTACCTATCTTTCCAGCTTCAACCACCCTCCCCTATCCAGTCACCTCTTCTACCACATATTCTATAGGCCCTGAACGTCTGCAATTAACTCAACCTCAATAACTTCTCCTGCCCTGTTAAAATACAAAAACCTAAAAAGTGCTGAGATTATCTCACTTTTAGATCCACAATGCTTAACGCAGTATTTAGGAGAGAGGAACAAATCAACAAATTAAAACACACATAAATTCAATATTAAGAAATCAAAAAGTCAGATTAAAATATACAAAAATGCTATTTAATGGCTCTCGGATTTCACCAAGAATGATGGAACAGACTCCTAATATTCTCCTTGCCACCAACTTCCTTGCTCCAATTTATGAAACACATTGCAGTCCAGATTAATTCTTCTAACTGATCTGGATTCTGAAGAGATCCTGCTAATGGTCTACTGAATGGTGCTAACTGCCGTAACCCACTGTTCAAAGCCCTCTTTCCAGTCTTACTTCTTCCTCCTCTTACACTCTCTTCTCAATCAGCTCAGTTGCATCCAACTCTTTGCGACCCCATGGGCTGCAGCACACCAGGCTTCCCTGTCCATCACCAACTCCTGGAGCTTGCTCAAACTCATGTCCATCGAGTCGGTGATGCCATCCAACCATCTCATTCACTGTCATTGCCTTCTCCTGCCATCTTTCCCAGCATCAGGGTCTTTTCCAATGAGTCAGTTCTTCTCAACAGCCAGCTGAAATTCCAGCTATGACCAAAACTTCTCTACTGTGCCTTTATCCTTGGTTAATCATTTTCACTAGATTATCTTCTCTTCTTCCAGCCGCTGAAAGTCACATGTTCCAAACTTCCAACTTTCTACAACATCATTTTTTTTTCTTTTAAACTGGTCAATGTAAGAAGCACACAGCCATGAATCCATCCTCTTGCATTCCATACTCAACAAACATCCCATTCAATATAAGAGAATTACAGCTGGTGGCTTGAGAGACGGTAACAGTAGGAAAGACCAACATGCTATTTCTATGTCTGAGTTCACAATGAAAATCCCCAACAAAGATGTACCTAACTAGCAAGGAGATATGGTATGTGGAATACATAAAAACATGTCATAATAATGTATGACAGCAACGTTGATACTTATAAGGACAGGAAAGGATACTATAAGGACAGGAAACTTGGCAAAATCCCATTTATCTTCCACATGAAGAAAGTTTTAACATTCTGACATTTTTAACAAACCTAGTAACTTGTGAAGTCATAACCTTTAGCTTTACAGAATATTCACTGAAGATACTCATTCAATTGGCTCTCTCACCCTCTGAAGGTTGTCACAATCCAAAAAGACACTGCAACATACGAACAAGTCTAAGAAGCTCCTTGGGCACCCATCTATCTAGATAAAAATATATAACAACCTATGTAGGAAAGAAGTCAGAACCCAGTGAGAGAAGCTGAGTTTTTATAACCATCTGTCTTTTGCTATTAAGTAAGCAAAACAGAAAGACTATTTTGAGATGTAGGAGAAGATACTTAACTAAAAACTTTTAACTGCCAATCTAGCTGTCTTGAATCCTAACTACACATCTCTTGAGTTTCAAACATAAGATCAGTCAAGTTTCTTGCTCCCACAGGGAAAAAAAACTTCATGTCTAGCTTATCTTTCTATCACCTCAAGATAATGGCATCTTACAAAAGAACTGCCTGAACATTTTTAACTGAAGAAACAAATCCCTAAAGTCACAAGAGGAACAGGACACTTCAAGGATGAAAAAAACATGAACAGAGCAGTACTACCCATATCAGAGCATTTATCACACTGTACTGAGTACTTATCTAACTGTCCCACAAAGAATAAATCTGAGAGATCAAGAAGTGAGTTGTCCAACTTACCAGTAAATGTCAAATATCTAACACGTTATCTGGCCCATGTTCATAATACATGAAGACTGAACAAACAAAAAGCAAGAGTAAAGAAAATTCACTAAAACCTCGTATCAAAATAAGATGATCTAAACTCAAATTTTCATTAATTAAATTCTGGGAAAATGAACAACAAATTATGTATGTCAAGCTGCTGGAAGGCAATAACCATGTCAACCCCAGCACACAGGATAGTATCGAGCACTCAACAAATGTTTGTTGAATTGAATTCCATATTTTCCTCCTCCTCCAAGTATAAGAGATGTAAAGAAATTCGCTAAAATAACTATCCAGTTAGCCTTTTTCTAATTAAACCCTTGCCGGGTCATTTTAGGAGGTACATAATTTTATTTTAATCCAGTAGCATATGCTGATCAAATTTACCTCAAATAACACTTTTTTTTTTTTAAGCTAAAACACAGAATAAAAGATGGGATTTTACTTATTTTTCTAACTTTCCTTAATAGTGCCCTTAATCTTAATCTGAGTCTATTCTATAAGCTAAAAAAGTCTCTTTAAATCTATTATTCAGTACATTGGGCAATTACTATCCACTAAATATAACCAAGTCAGGATCAGTTTTTACTCTGTTCCAAATATCAGGCACTTGAAGACAACTCCTGCAATGCCAACAATTACAATCATGTCAACTAGCCAACATTTATAACAAAAACAGCTTTTTATATCCAATATGCCTTTATCCTAACTCTGGAATTCAGAGTTTGGTACTCTGTGTACTTTTTGGCATTTTTCAGAAACTCAGTCTCCAGAAAACAGTTTCATACTTAACACACCAGGATTTTTTTTATGACATTAACACCACACTTCTGAGAAATTAATGAAGTTGTTAAAGACTCTCTAATATCAAATTTCTTCTCTAAATAACCCAAGACAAAATTCAGTAGAGTACTTACCAACATTCTGCAAAGCAGTTAAGACTAGTAGTTAAATATTCTAATGATGATTTTACCAAAGAACTGACTACATTTAGAATTCCATGGTAATTTTAATTTTCCTCACTATTTTCAGAAATCAAAAAGCCCACAAAGGATAACTTTAAAGACTTTCTAAATTGTAAAAGGAACACAAATGAGTTGGATAGATAATTTTTAAATGATTGAAACAAATGTCGACCTCAAGAATTTACATCATAGTTCTTATAAGTTAGAATGAAAGTATCATTGGATACTTAAAGCATAATAGTCAATTCTATACATCATTTTAGTTAACTCAAAATATTCTGGAAGAAGATAGAATATTAATAATAAGAAATGGAATTTAAATTATTCTTTTCCTATAGGTAACTGTAGTAGGTTTTAATTCATATTGAATTTTAAAAATATACAATCAAGGAAAATGAAGTAAAATATTTAAAAATGAAAAAATTAAAACTTAAATTATATTTATGTTATTAATGCAGTGCATATTTCTGCCACATTATAAACTTAAGATAGATCAGCATTACAAATATAAAAATGATGAAATAAATTTATTTCAGAAGGAAATAGATTCTATACCCCAACTCATTCATTTCATGAACCTTTAAGTGGTCTTTAGCACTTCTTAAAGAGAAATATATAAATATGCAGATTGATTCATTTTTTTATGTTCATAATGTGACTCCAATTAAAATCCCAAGATAGTCAACAAGCCAAACTTTCAAAAGCATTCATCTACTGTACATCAATTTTAATTTAAATTCTGTAATTTCACATTTACACCATTTCCAAGGCAAAATAATTTTAAGAACAAAATGTTAACAGCAAATTTGAACCACAGTTATTCAAGAAATATTCAACCTTCTAAAGCCTAAAGACTGGATTCCAGAAAACTCTTGTTAAATTAAGTTCAGCTGCCAAACAGCTTTTCATGTGAAATATCACAAATATCTGTAAAGCCACCTATGTAAACTAAAACTATAACACATAGATTAACTTTGCTGTGTTAGTGCTATTATAAACTGATGAATCTTTTCACAAAACACATATTTGATAATCATAAAAATCTGAATTATTGTTCCAGTGAATATTTTTCCAAACTCTATTTTCCTCTACTAGAGACTTTCAAGAGAAAACTATAAACTCATTACTTATATAGGTGACTTCCATATTTCTCACTTCTTTCAGCTGGACACCTAAATACACAGACTGATTAAAGTAGACCAAAGGTTTAGTTTGATATACCTAGAATGGCAGAGGTTAAATTTTATAGTCCATACACACAAGAGTTAATCAACCAAATAAGATGCCAGGTAAACTTTGGGGCACAATACTTAATCTTAGGAAAACTAAAAAGCTGGAAAAAGCTATGTGACTCTGCTATTTAAATAAAGCATCTCAACTACTAAACTGAACTAAAAAATTCAGTGGTTAGTTCACAGTCCCTCTAGTGTTCAACTAGTTAAATTAACAGTCTCAAAATGGTAAAGACTGATGTTTATTTCATAACTACTAAATCTGTTCCACATATTAAATAAAATTGAATTAAAAAAAAAACAAGGTACAAAAACACATCAACAAACTCTGAAATCTTTCCCTTAAATCATTCAAGTTAAGATATAAAAACAATGAATGAATTCAGAACCATTTTCCACTGCAAGATTGATCATCAAGCAACCAGCATGATGCCTGGCACATAACAAGTGAACTATAAATATTTGATTATTGTCTGGTTTCTACTTTCAACATATAATTATTTCAAGCCATCATTTTTTTTGGTTTATTACTACTATAAAATTAGAAACAATAAGCATAAAAACTACCCTGCAAATAAAAAAACCAAATGTGGAAAGAAAAATAGGCTTATTATGGCATGTAACATGAATCTGTAGTAATCCTCGTTAATCAAATATTCCTGCCAATTGTCTATATGCAACAGTCAATAAAAAGTCAAAAACACTCTGGTCAATTAATAATTCACACACACCATACACTTACCATAATTTTCAAGGATCAGATCACCATCCCTATTTAGAACAATATGAAATACAATTTTAATTTTTTATTCTAAAATCCCTTCAGCACAGGCATAAGTATTATCAATCGTCCTTGTACTGCCAAACCCAAAAAAACAATGAGACAACTTACTGAAAAATCAAATGGCTACATGTTAATGTAACTAAGATGACACTCACAATGTCAGGTGAAAAGGAATTCAAATTTTATCTATAGGCAGAAATTATGACCAAAGCTATGAATTATAAAGTAAGTTCATAAAGATTTAAATATTTTCAAAGCAGAGTTCATTAAAGGAAAAGTATGATTATGAAAAGTATTTACTTACACAGCACTTAAAATCTATGAACTTTCCACAGTTGCTTCATGTTGTATCATAAAGTAAAGCTGTAATTCCCATAGTATAGACAAGAATAAGTCAAAGCAAATTTAAATGACTTGTTTCTAATGAGACAAGTATCACAAGAGAGACAAAGAGTGAACATTCCTTTTTTTTTTTAAGTTTACTTATCATACTTATGGTCTCTACCTCTACAAAGATAAAAAATAATAAAAGAATGCTAAATTTCTTCCTGGCCTCTGCTACATTTTGGCTATGGGAGAGTGAACAGGAGGGAGCAATTCACAACCATGACCTATACTTCTGCTGGGTGCCAGCTGAGCCAAGGTGACAAATGGAAACAGAGGGATAATGATTCCTAGCCAAGAAGGTGTGATTTGCTGAAGATGGAAGGGTTCTTCAAGCATTCTCTGTGAGACAGGGCTGCATTTCATGTGTGGTCAAATGGCATTTTATCTAACACATGAAATTCAAGTAACTGCAGGTGTACATGCAAGTATGTTTATAAGCATCTTTGGAGGGACAGATCAACTTTGTGGATAGTTTTTGAAAAATGCCATTTTAGAATTATAGAACTAATAAAGTAACAACTTGCTACCTTAAACGTTTAGAAAACAGATGGAACCAAAAGGCTATCTTTATAACAGAAGAACAAAAGATGTATATTGACACACACACACAAAGTCTGTCAAGGATTTCACTGAAAATGTTGCCTAATAGTATACTAACTCATTTTATCATGTAGTCTATAGACATGATATTAAGAGGTCAGTAATTAAGGATTTCAGAGTGAGAAAGCTCAGTGAAAGCTTTCAATCCAATTCTACAGGAAAACATGCAGTTTACCAGTGAGCATCTCAGCCAAGCAATCTTAGCTAATGATTTCTACATAGCAAATATGAACTCTAAGATTGGGCTGGCAATTTATAACATACAGAGGACAGCCAAGGTCATTCAATCTGTGACATATTTATAAGTTAACAAGGCTTCTGACACATAAATATCATTAAGCACTTTAATCCAATAAACAATGCTCTTCCAAAGTCCCTGTTCTACATGACACAAGCTTTTTTCCCACCACCCAATAATTGCTATCTACGAATGAATAAAAATAATTTATGGAAAATAATTCAATTCAATTAAGTTTAATAAAACCTTTAAAATTAAACTATAAAAAGCAATAACCCCCCAAAAATGAAGAAAATTATACTACTGTCTTTTTAATATGGAGTTAAAAGAGAAATCAATGCACCAAGAAAATCTTTCAAATGTGGTCATATACTTTTCTTTATATGTCTTCTACAAGAGCATGTTTTCCTATGTGATCCAAAATGCTACAAGAACTTCATAGTATGCAATGGGGCTAGACTGGTAATCTTCATACAAACTTCTCTTGAACTCATTCATTTACTAATTAGCTTATCACCAAAATATGTGCCAGGAATTATGTTGGTCCTGCAGTCACAACAATGGGCAAAGTCAGATGCAGGTCTTACCCCCAGCACAGTTCACAGCCTACAGGGGGCTTCCCATCTCATCCTATCCAAAAATTCCCCAAATCCCCAACTACCTATTAAGTCCAAACTCCTCAGCCTAGTATGTAAGCTCTATCACCATGAGGCACAAGCATGCAGTTTCAATCAACTTATCTTTAACTCTTCCCCCGCAGATATTGCAAACTTTCCCACTCTGTATCTTTGTAATTTCATATACCTGATATGTTCTTGCCGTGACACAGTCATATACCCAAATACCCAAATTCTACCCACTCTTTAAAGTTCAGCTTAAGAATCAATTGTTAGCAATCCCACTCCTGGGCATACACACCGAGGAAACCAGATCTGAAAGAGACACGTGTACCCCAATGTTCATCGCAGCACTGTTTATAACAGCCAGGGCATGGAAGCAACCTAGATGCCCATCAGCAGACAAATGGATAAGGAAGCTGTGGTACATATACACAATGGAATATTATTACTCAGCCATTAAAAAGAATACATTTGAATCAGTTCTAATGAGATGGATAAAACTGGAGCCCATTATACAGAGTAAAGTAAGCCAGAAAGATAAACACCAATACAGTATACTAATGCATATATATGGAATTTAGAAAGATGATAATGATAACCCTACATGCAAGACAGAAAAAGAGACACAGATGTATAGAACAGACTTTTGGACTCTGTGGGAGAAGGCGAGGGTGGGCTGATCTGAGAGAACAGCATCAAAACATGTATATTATCAAGTGTGAAACAGATCACCAGTCCAGGTTGGATGCAAGTGCTCGGGGCTGGTGCATTGGGATGACCCAGAGGGATGGGATGGGGAGGGAGGTGGGAGGGAGGTTCAGGATGGGGAACACATGTAAATCCATGGCTGATTCATGTCAATGTATGGCAAAAACCACTACAATATTGTAAAGTAATTAGCCTCCAACTAATAAAAATAAATGGAAAAAAAAAATCAATTGTTCCTCAAAGCGCTGCCTCTTTCCAAATAACTGTGTGTGTTCCTCTCAGGACATTTGCAATAATGCTCTAGGTACACGTGTTATGTCCCCTATTAAGAGTGTCTGTTTCTGAAGAACAGAGTATGTTTCTGATTAATTTCACATTCTGTACAGCACCTAAAACAACGCAGGCTCAATAAATATCTGCTGAATAAATACATGGTAACTCTAAATATTAAAGATAACTAAAGAGCAATAATACTTTACAAAGCTGAAAGGATGCTTTTAAAACATCCTTTCATACATTATTTTACTGCTGTTACAAAATACTATAAATTGAAACATGAGGCCAACTGAGCTGAATCAGTATTCCAGGACATCCCAGGAGGATGTTCTTGCCCAAGTATATTCTACCTCATTGTCCCAACCATGCTGCACTTCAAACTGATATCTGTGCACATCAGGACTAATCACAGACAGTGCTGTATTTAAGTCATTTAACCCTTTTATTGGTAAAATTTCCTTTGAAAAAGCCTAAGTCACTCAGTCGTGTCCAACTCTTTGTGAGCTCATGGACCATAGCCCACCAGGCTCATCTGTCCGTGAGGATTCTCCAGGCTGGAAAACTGGAGTGGGTAGCCAGTCTCTTCTCCAGGGGATCTTCCCTACCCAAGGATCAAACCCAGGTCTCCCATACTGCAGGCAGATTCTTTACCATCTGAGCTACCAATGGTTTATGCTTATTAAGAATGGGTTTAAGGGCTCTGGCTGAGTTCTGGTTAATGAAACCTTTTCTATAGCAACCAGGTACGTTTTCCAACCCCAGATGTGCTACTGGAATCAAGGGCTCCTCCTTGTTACACTCTTCATGAAACCAAGAAACAGCCTGATAAATGTCTCCATAAAAGTCATTGTCAACAAATGTTCCTTCCTTCCTAAACAGAGTTGCATGTAATTTGTCCAAGGATGCCAAGGCAGGCGCCCTTTCCATTATTAATATCTACTAGGCTACTTTTAAAATAAGTTAAAAATACACTGCCTAAAACTGAACAGACAGTATCTAAATTTTTCTCCTTTAGACTAAATATATTTCAGTGTGAATAATCTGCCCTCTTATAAATAGCAAACATCAAAGCTGCTTACATATAAACAAGCCCAAGATTACTAGTGAAAAAATAATCTTAATGAAGAGACCTCATCGTGATGATGTTCACACTTTCCTTCTTCAGGCAGTCACTACAAATATTTACTTATTTCCTACTGAAGGGAGAGAATAAGCCTTCAAGAAGATTAGCAAAAAGTCTTACCTCCCCCTAAGGCTAGTAAAGCCACAAATAAAGCTAATGTTTTAATGAAATATATTTTGCATATGACATTATATTAAATAGGAGGAAGGGGTTTTTCATGACAAATCTGTGAATATGCCACCTTTCAACTTACCACTGTATACACACAATCCTTTTCAACACAAAAGCACTCTATCCAATTTTTAATCTTAATATTTAATTTGTTTTAAGTCAAGCCAGTTTAGCTGCATGATCAACTGCAAACCGCAGGTATTATTCTACCACAACAGCCTGGCAACTGGCTCATATTCAGTTACACTATCACAGCACCCCAAAAAAAAACCTAACTATGATCATGTGGCTATTGCAGAAGGCCTTTAAACTCAATCCTAGGTGGGCCTCAAGAGGATAATGCTTATTCTGTTGAAGTCACAAACAAATCATAGTACGACAGAGCCAGGATCAAAATGAGACCCAACTATACAAAGAGTACATTTAATCAATGTTGGGTTTATAAGAAATAGGTATATGGCCCAGTACTTGTGGGAAATTGTACAAAAATATTTACATAGATGAGGCAGTAAAGAGAATTACTAAACACTTACTAGCCATAATGATATTCAATGAAAAATTCTTCAGGTAGCATGAGGACAATTTTAGGCATGAAATATTTAAAGGAACAGAATCCAATTTCATAATTCTCTAGTGCTTAAAACATTTCTAAACCTTTGAGATGGGAGGAGGAGGAAAGAAACATATACTATGTGTTATTTCTGCCATTAAAACATTTTTTATACAGAACAAAAAATTTTAGCTCCTAACTGAATCATTTTGCTGTTTACCTGAAACACTGCAAATTAACTATACTCCAATATAAAATACAAATTCAATTTAATTTTTAAAAATACTAATAAATAAATAAAGTAAAAAAACATAAGCCCTGTCCAAAATTAAGCAAATCAGTGTTCTTTCTGTAAGTTCAGAAAATAGATTTTATTAGATACATAGATAACAGAACTCTAATAGTTTATTTTAAATGATACAGTAGAACTGAATTACTCTATAAAATGAGTAAATCACACAGTTTATGTTACATATAGCTTTACAAACAACAATGGTTTTAATTTTAAAAGATGTAAAGTATGGATTTGAGTCCCATTACAACTAATGATATGACTAAGTCATGGACTTTTATAAGCATCCATTTCCCTTTGGATATGCTAACTTAAATGTATGAATGGGACAGGACACTTAAGGAGTCCTTTCAATGATGAACCACCAAGATTCAGCCCCACTTCCTTCCTTCCTTTAAAAAACCTAGTTTTATTTTAGAGACTTCTAATTTTATCTTCTATATAAAACACCTCAAACAGTAAGACTGACTGAATATGTCAGCAAAGGATTTGCTTGTAAATTGTGTAGCAAAAAGTGTTTTGCTGTCTAATGTGTAATTTTATATCTACATCACTCAATTTTAATCTCCAAATATGTATTTTTTCTTGAATTAATTAGGCCTTTAAATTCAACTAAATATGTTAACTTTTTCTACAATTTAGCACATTTTAGTTTCTTAGATCAACCCCTCTAAATAAGAGATAAAGAAATTGCTTTACTGGACAAAGAAATCTTTATAGTACTTTAATGCATAGGAACCTATTTTAAATCTTAGAAGTATTCTATTAAAATAGAACAAGATTTTGAACTGTGTTCACTAAAACTACTTATGTATCAATCAAAAAGAAAAAAACAAAAGCTGGAATACACCAAGAAAGTTTTCTATGTTTAGGTTAACTTGAAATCCTACTTGTGGTGGTGACTTTAACACCTCATTACTGGGGAGTTTTATTCAGGTTTACTTTATAGAGTAGGTAATTTTATATATAATGCTTATACATACTTATCAAAATATAAATCTACACACACAGACACATACACTGCAAATCAAATGATTAGATTTAACTTTTCCCTAAAGCAACCATCCTTAAAGTATAATTTTTCTTACCAACTGTTTAATTTTCATATCATTAGAATAAGTCCTTTACATGCTATTTCACTACAATCTCTATATAAATGTCTCATTTTTCATAGAAAAAACTAATTACATGGTTCAGTAAGTTGCCTGTGGTAACACATCGATTTTATTTACATTCAAAAGTTAGCCTTCAGCTTATTCTCTCAATTTCAAGCACATTTAGCTTAATAATTCTATTTAATCCATTAGATCTTTTCCTATTCTTCATTTGAAAGAATTCTGAAATCTTAACCACAATTTTACAATATAAATTTACTGCTTACCAAAGTCTTAATAAGTATTTTACTTTCTCTTTTAAGAATAAAATGTATAATTTTCTATTAAATCTAATATTTCAGTAATTAGACACTAGAATCACTTGTATAATCATACAATGAAAATTATTACTATTTTGTAGTTTTTAGCAAGCTAATTCTTTCAAAACAAAACACAGTGAAAACAAGGAATACTTACTTTGTAACTACTCAGAACTAGCTACCATTTACCACTCAGTTCATGTTTTCCATCAAAGTGT
Source organism: Odocoileus virginianus (assembly GCF_023699985.2). NCBI lineage: Eukaryota > Metazoa > Chordata > Mammalia > Artiodactyla > Cervidae > Odocoileus > Odocoileus virginianus. The sequence continues at coordinate 54,740,999 of NC_069685.1, read as the reverse complement.
TTGCTTCTTTTGAAACACAAATGTATTTTTCTATTATCCTTCACAAAGTAAAAGAAAATATGAAAATTAAAGTAACATTTACTTTTCGGATATACTGTGTTAACAATCTCAAGAATTATTAATGACATGTAATGAAATCTCCATATAAATGTTGACACATAAAATATTAATATTAGAAATCTAGAATGTTGTAGAATGGTGTAATTCACTTGTTTTCAAAATCACCAGATTTATACACTTGAAGAATAAATAAATGCAAACAATGTGAAAAAATCTTTTTCAATCTAGCCAGAGATTCATTTTAATGAATCATAAATGAACTATCAATAATGACAAAACAGATAGAAAAACAGAGTGGAAAGTCAGGGATCAGAAGAAATTTCTTTAGAAGAAATTTTCAAACTGAATGACATTTTATCTAATTTCACCCCTATTAATTTTATACATAAAGGTGTCATTATGTTCAGAGAAAGCAATTCTTTTTCATTTCAACTGAGAATAAATCCACTTACAATGCTGACTAAAATTAATTTAGTTTAGTCAAAGATAATCAGAAATCACCAAAACCCAACTGAAAATTCAGACTGTTAAGATACACATACACGGTAATACATTCCTGCATACTTCACATGTCTATGATTTTATGAAAATTCAATGCCAACACTTCTCTTTTTAGTATTCTAAGCAATAAGTGGCTATTAATTTTCAGAGTTTGGCTTGATCATCATAATTTGCCTTTGCGAGCTCTTGAATGTTTTTCATCCTTTCTTCTCTCCTCTGCCTGACCCCCATCTTTCTTATGACTTAAGAACAATCTTCATTTGAACTTTCAACTGCTTTTGTAAAAGCAGATGATTCAAGAAGTCTTCTGGTTTTTAAATAGGCTCAAAGTTAGGTTCTTCCTCAAGCCAGAGTGAAAAGTTTTGGGGGAAAATAACAATCACAGTCTCAAAGTTTTGCCCCAAACTTACTTAACAGTTAACAAAAGTAGGAGGGCATCTTTACACTGGATATTTACATCTTACTGAGAATCAAAAACAGAAACAATAATGCCTTAACTAGGTTTCAATCTCCTCACATTACCAAATAATTCAAAATTTCAAGTGTATTTATTATAAATCAACCTTCTGAAAGCATAAACCATGCTATGTTAGAACCATTTAAGAGGTTTCTCATTCATTCATTCAACGAACGTTATTAAGCATATATACAACTAATCTCTATAGGATACTTCTTCTGGACCAGGAGTTCTTTGGGTCAAGCCATCTCCAATCCCTAGAAGTCTGTGCTTGTTCTTTGTATGATTTTGGACTCCAAGATTGCATGTCGTTCCCATTACTAACAGGTAATGAAATGACCAAACAATTGTGTTTATAAAATGATTCTGTTTGGCAGATAAGAAGTCAATTTAGTTACCATAATATATTATTCTCTAAAAATCAAACTAAAAAATTTGGGAAGAATTTAGTCAAGCAAAAAGAGCAAAGTTATAATAAAATAAAATTGGCAAAAACTATCAATACAAAGTTCAGTACATAGTCATTGGTATTTTTTAATTTAAATCTGTATCCTAAACTAAAAACATTTAAGGTCATAACTCAATTTAGAATAAAATATTACAATATTATGGTCTTCCTGTCTGTATTCAATCTTATATATAATCTAATTATCTCTTTCCTGATCAAAAACCTGTAACAATTCCTCAAAATCTATCAGATTAAGTCCTTGCTTCAGTGAACTCCACACTATGGCCCACCTCCCCACTTTTTGTTTCCCCCAACCATCTCACTCATACCCCACGTTCTGGGCAAGCCTGCCTCTTCCACAGTTCATTCACTGCCCAAAGGCCCATTTATAGAGGCTACTTTCTCTGACTAGGGCAAATTCCATTGCAACCTATGTAACAGATGCATCCTGTAAGACACCGCAAGCCTCACAGCCTCTGGGCTTCACCCCTATCTCCCTATTCTCTTTCCCTGAGGTTGCATCTGGTACTTCTGCGAGATCCCTAACTTAAACATTTGCGGCTTACTCCACTGTATCATCATTATGGACTCATTTAGCTGCTTCCCCAGTAAGACTGTGAGCTCCTTTAAAGATGAGGATTCATTTTTACACATCCAGGGCTGATCACAGCTCTTGCCTAATAGACTGAATAAACAGACCAGAAACCAAGAAGGTTTCTCACTAGGACTCACAGGGTTTTTGTGAAAACTTTATAGAACACTTATTTATGCATTAGTCCTGGAATTGAGGGCTTCCCTGGTGGCTCAGATGGTAAAGAATCCACCTGCAATGCAGAATACTTGGGTTCGATCCCTCGGCTGGGAAGATCCCCTGGAGGAGGACATGGCAACCCACTCCAGTATTCTTGCCTGGAGAAACCCCATGGACAGAGGAGCCTGGCGGGCTGCAGTGCATGGGGTTGCAAAGAGTCGGATAAGACTGAGCGACTCAGCACATCACACACCTGGAATTGAATGTTTGCTCATGTGGAACACAGTCAATCTACTCTATTTCTCTTATATACTTACAGTGTTCCCTGCATTATACATATCTGTGTGCCTGTCCTATACCCTTTTCAGACTATAATTTATCAAGGGTAGAGATTTCAAAGCCCTATAATTGGACCTGCTATACAGGCACTTAGAGATGGACACAAAGAAGGAAATACTTGTATATTCAGTATTCAGCCAATGTCCTCTGATACCTCTATGTGGAGAAGGCAGTAAAGTTACAAATCTACATTACAGGGATCCAACAGAGTCAAATCTTAAAGTTCTGACCTCTTTATAACATAATTTAAGGTTTGTTATGAAATTCTGTTTACAGACTCTATCTATCTAGACAAATTACCTATGAGGAGGAACATCTTCACTGCTCTCTAATAGTTTACTATTCTCAGTTATTCAACATTAACAAAGTCAAAAATGATTACTTCAACCTAAAAGTATACTTTAAAAAACTAGTATTTGACAAACATCAGCAAATACCAATGTTTTACTGCACAGACCAACTGCCAGAATGTTTTCATTTTAATGTCTGAGTTAATTGCTGGCACTGAAGTAGAAGCAGCAGTTACAATTCTAGATTAGCTTGTTCTCCGTGCTGTTCTGAGTACTTAGTTCTTGTAACCCAATTTAGAGTGAGGAAACTAAAGCACAAATAAGGTAAATAACTAAACCAAAGATACAGAGCAAGAAAGTCAATAAGCAGGGGTTCAAACCCAAGCCTCTGAACCACTATGCTATACAATATAAACAACAACTCCCTAAACAAGAGCCCAAAAGTGTTTATCCAAGTGACAGGGACCAGTTATTAACGTGTCTTAGTCTTCTCATAGACTATTTCATAGGTATTTTAAGCATTTGAACAAAAAATGTAAAATAAAACTATGTGTATCCTATAGGATTATTCTCCTTCTGCATGTATTTAAATCCAACACTTTGTGACATTTCTTAGTAGAATGCTATTTGGGCTGTAAAAACAAAAGGTAAATGCCTAATAACATAACTAAAAAGCATTTTAAAGGACAGTAAAATGTCCTTTAAAAAGAGAATGCTACTATGGAATTTAGAAAGATGGTAATGATAACCCTATATGCAAGACAGAAAAAGAGACACAGAGGTATAGAACAGACTTTTGGACTCTATGGGAGAAGGCGAGGGTGGGCTGATCTGAGAGAACAGCATCGAAACATGTATGTTATCAAGTGTGAAACAGATCGCCAGTCCAGGTTAGATGCATGAGACAAGTGCTCGGGGCTGGTGCACTGGGATGACCCAGAGGGATGGGATGGGGAGGGAGGTGGGAGGGGGGTTCAGGATGGGGAACACATGTAAATCCATGGCTGATTCATGTCAATGTATGGCAAAAACCACTACAATACTGTAAAGTAATTAGCCTCCAACTAATAACTGGGAAAAAATTAAAATAAAAATAAATAAATAAATAAAAAGAGAATGCTACAAATAATGGTACCATTATCTTAATATTAAAGGATCCTGACAAAATTTATTTTAGCCAAAATGGAATCATTCTTACACATACTAGAGAATGAAACAGACTGCAAGTATCCTAAATTTGTGTGACTACCATTACAATACTCCCCTGGTATCCTTTTTTCATGATTGCTCTACATGTCATATTCTCCCTCACTTGAAACAAAGCAGTCTTTATGTCACTCATTTTTCTAATTAAGTTTCATATACTTCCTAATATTAGTTGAAACATGAAACTACTCTTTGCAACCATTTTTACCTACAGAAAAGATCATTTGCCTTGATCTAATAACTGTCACACATTCAACATATTAAAAAGAGTAGATGTACTTAACAAAGTTATGATTGTTTCATCACTCTAATACTCCCCGGTGACGTACCGAAAAATAAACAGTTTACACTGTTTTCAGACTCAATAGGGAAGAAAATTAAAAAGCAATCATTCTCAGGTGAAAACATTCATAAGACACCGTTAAGTGAAAAGGGCTGAGTTACAAAACAGTATGATGCCACTTCCATTTGCACAGAGAAACACCAAACACTAAAACCTTCAGGAGTCTTGTGTCTTTGTTCTCTTCCTTTGGCAGTTCTGTTTTCCTAATTTTCTAATTAAAATGTTGTATTTCTGTAATTTATAAAATGATCTAAAAGAATTTAATCTTAAATATTTACCATAAAAAAAAACACTTAAAACATGAACAAATGTACATAGGCAATCTATAGAACTATAAAAATACTCAAACAAGCTACATCTTTCTGTTAACACAGTAACAAAACCCATGAGAAATAACACAGTAATTTAGTAAGTTATTTCTAAAAACAATGACCATGTGCCTTTTTGGTACGGATAAATAACTTTATACATCAATTAAAAAGCCTAAATAACAGTTGGGTTTGGTTTCATCTTCACTATAAAGTGATTATTTGTGTTGCTAACAGTAAAGACCAGACCAAAAAAGTTAAAACATAAAGGATCAACAGGGAGTAAAGAAAGAGAGTGAGACCGAGTCAGAAACAATCATGGAAAATGAAGGGGAAAGAAACGGAAAAAAAAAAAAAAAAGCTCTATTCCTCTACCACGTGTACAAAATATTGTGAAAGAAGAAAAAGATATGCTTTGATACTTAAATGGAAAAATATAAATGCTATCTTTTAGGAGGTATCTTATTTTAAAAACTCTGATTAAACAGAAACCAGATGTTTAAAACTAATTTTACCTGAGTTCACTGCAAACTACATGTAATAAGCTTTGAAATGCATATAATTCTGAGATTTTGTTGACTAACCAGCTAAGTAAGCAATTTTACCCAGAAGAGATTCTTATATATATAAACCAAATATTCTAAAAAACTATGGGAGAAAGGTTTGAGCTGAACAAATGGACCGTAAAGTAAACAGCTCAATTAGTCCACTGTGGTTTACTGCCCTCTGGCTGTTGTGGCAGGAGATATCACAGATAAAAAAAGTGGCTGTAAAGAAAAGGGAGGAAGGTGTCAAGCAGAAGTTGGCAGGAAATCCTTTAAGGAAATTTAGAAGCTTTAAAACAGATCCTCAGATACATTAAAGTTAGTTTTACTCCTTCCTATAAAAAACATTAAATATACGCAGTAACAAAACATTTCAAACACTAACCAAAATTTTTCAACCACAAATTAATAAGAGTGATTTAGACATTATAAATGCTGGCTCTAGGAGACTAATAAGTCAAAAAGAGTTAATGGCCTATCCGAACTAAAAATCAGAATTAGCCCTGATTTAGAAAAATTCTTTAGCATACTAGATGAAAACATTTAAGGAAAGAGGTGAAAAAGTTTTACTAGAAATTCAAAGAATATCAATAAAATTTCCTCTGGTTATAAACTGGTGGTAAATACAAAAAGTATCAATAGCTCAGAAAAATCAAAGTTTTATATTAATTCAAAATTTCCATATATTAGAGGTAATCTGAAGTTAAACGTTAGGCAGCATTAGAGTAAATAATTCCTGGAATCACCTACTTATATAAAAAGCAGGAACAAAACACAGGAAAACTTGCTACATCAAAACCAGAGTAGATTCGTGACATGAATCTTTCTTCAAATATATTATGCAATGACACCTCATAATTCTGTCCAATAAGGCTTGCACTAAGTTTCTATTATCACTTTACAATTTTCCACCAGAGTTCAGCTGGCAAAAACCGTAACAGCAAGAGTCCAAAAAAGAAAAAAAAAAATTCTTTCCATTTCACTGACTTGCTAATAACTCACATTTCACTATCATTTTAATACAGTAGATCTTAGCCTCAATTCCAACCCAGACACCCAGGGGATACTATACTTTAATAGAGTGGATCACAAGGTACTGATTCCCACTCAGTATGAATGGGCAAGAATCTGAAAAAAACAGGGGTGAAAACAAGAGGGGTGAGAGTAAGGAGCTTCCCTTTGACACAAACCCATTAAACACTTGGATTTTTCTTCTCAGCAAGTCTTAATAACCTTTTCAGAATTTACCACTATTCAAAAAATACATAATGCAGATAACTGTTACGAAAAAAAACCAAACAACTTACCCTGTAGTTCATGATGTATTACACCCACTAGATTGGGTTCATCTCCCCACCAGAATATCCATAACTCTTTGCAATCTGGTTTGACATCACGGCGCCATACACACAGCAAGTTGGCTTGGAGACAGCGGATGAAACTTAACAGGATTGGATCATCTTGGGCTGGGGCTGAAATTATGGGTCCACAGTCCCCGTGCCCTCCAAAATTGTACCTACGCCATTTGATTCCCGTGAGTTCAGCCTGGAAAAAGAAAATTACAATTTTGACTGTTTTCTTCACATAAAGAACACTAAAAACAGGCTTCAATACAGAAAAATAAATCTGCTAAAAATAAATATTTACAGTATACCTCATTACCGTAAGATTTCTTACACTGAAGAATTTCTGTCAATCCTTGATTTTTTTTAAGGGGGTAAAAAGTTCATTTCTTCCTATCAACATTTCTACATATATTACATATCAAAATACAGCAAAAAAGTAATCATTATTTCCTGTTGAACCACTTTTTACCTATTATTTACTATAAAGTCCCTATACATAAAACTTTCTATATTATTATTCCTTATTTAACTCATAAATTACATTTAGAAATCAAGTAAGAGTCTGTAGAACTGGAATAATTTCTTTCAAAGAACTTCCTCAATTTCATCCCATCCAGAAACTATACTTTAAATCTTTTTTAATCGGGGAAATACAATGCAGTAACACAGTAGTTCATTATGAAAGCCAAAATAACCTGCTAATAAACTAATGGAATGTTATCAACAATTTATTCCTGCTATTTAGTTTGTGGCACACAGAAGAGCTTTCCTTTGTAACAATTACCTAGTGTAGTTTGGTCTTTGGTTTTTTTAAACACATTTTAAAACAGAGTAACTTTAAACAAACTGAGAGCAGATCCTCTATCTTTGATCTGTCTTGTGAATTTGTATTCTAAAATTTCTTAAGTATTAGGTTTAAAAAGAACTAAGTTTCAAGGTTGTTTCAACACAAACAAAAGTTGAATTCCTTACTTGATTAAGACCTACAACTATGTATTCAAAACTGATAGTAAAACTGATTCATAACATAATTCTGTACCAAAGAATCCATGTATCCCTTGCATTTAACCCTTACTCACTCATATTCCCTCTCCTCACACCACTCCCAACAACCAAGTTAGTAATTTTTGTCAAGAAGCTGCTTTTCGAAAAACAAGTACCACAGGTGAGAAAAATAACTGTTACCTTCTACTAACATAACTAAAACAAGCTGAAGTCCTAAAACAATCACCATAATGAATATCTCTAGGAAAAAATTATCAGTTTTCTTCAATCCCCAAATCACTAAAGAAAAAATTATTCCAAAAATACTAACATCCAAACTAGAACTGTCTGAAATTCACTAATTTTTCCTTTCACAGTATGAGATGTGGAAATCTAATCTTTAATGAAAATGAAAACCTGGTATTGGCATCATTTAGGCTTTCTCTTTGGACCACTTGGTTTTTCCTCCAAATAAATATACCTGGCCAAGGAAAAGGTTCAAACAAAAAAGTAAACTAATCACACAAGAAATAATTATTTTCCATTATCATATGAGAAATAATTATCAGCATCATACTTTCCTGTTTTTCTATACATAAACATTTTAAAGTTTACATGTTTTCATATCCTTTTTCATTTACTATAAATATTTTTATATATTACTAATTACCATTCAAAAATAATTAATATTTTCATACTATTCACTGCTTGGAGAAAACAATTTATTCAGTAACAACTGGACAGTCTTCATTTTTCTATTATATTTATTATAACTGGTGAATATCCTTGAACATTTTCCTCAACTATTTCCTTAGGAGAGATTGTTGGGTACAGAATTACCAAAGACTACAAATATTTTAGTCTTTGGTAGACTCACAAAAGAATGCTACCATACTGCTTTCCAATAGTCTCATCAACACAAATAACCTCCTCCCAAACTGCCTATCTTTAAAAACTCCTATCAGTTTAATAAAATGGTATGTCCTTGTACTAACTGGTAGTCCTCATTCCACTTAGAGAAAATCATTATCATATATTTGATCTGATTGGGGCCAGTATTCCTGGGTTTGACTTCCAGCTCTGTACTTACTAGCTGGAGGTAGAAGTACCCAGCAAATCATTTAATCTTGGTCTTTCAGTTCCCTTACAAGTAAAATGAGAATAATGGTATTCAGAATTGATTAAGTGAGTTCGTATACAGAGAGAGCACTTAGGACAATGCCTGGCACATGGCCAAAAATGATACTGCTATCATTACTAGCAGTACTAGTATAGTTGTACTGCTTCCCTTTAGTTGTCTGTTTTCTATCATATAGATTTGTTTCTTCAAATAAAAGCAATATGTATGTGTCTGTTTTAATCAGAAAGCCTAAGATCAAGTTTTAAATATGTATCAAAGAAGGTATCTAAATAAAAAGACTAAGTGGGAGCAAATGAAATCAGAAAAGTAGAAGACTTGTTCAATCACTCAGTTGTGTCCAACTCTGTGACCCCATGGGCTGTAGCCAGCAAGGCTCCCCTGTCCATGGGATTTGGGGGTTGCCATTTCCTCTTCCAGGGGATCTTCCCCACCCAGTGATTGAATCAGCATCTCCTGCACTGCAGGCAGATTCTTTCCCACTAGAAGACTAACTTTTCTTTCATCACATAAACAAGCATTCTATGCCCAAAGATCCTGAGGAAGTGAGGGGAGGGAGGTAAGGGTGGGGAATGAAAATATACCAACGAATGCAAACCACTCAACAGCCCATAGGGTCACAAAGAGTCAGACACAACTGACAGACTAACACTAATGTTTACACTAACCATATTTAAAAGGTTAGAAAATTTAAATATATCAGATATTTAAACATCAGGTGAGTCAGTTCCCAAGAAAATCTATGAACCGCAATTCACTCACAAGAATACTTTCACCTGTAACATCCAATACAGCTCAGCAGACAAAAATATTTGGCTTTGATTCAGGAGAATGGTTTCCTAATCCTAGCACTTCCACTAACTTCCTATCAGTATTTCCATGGTCTCAGTGGTAAAAGAAAGCCGCTGCCACCTGCTCTCTATCTTTATGGAGTTGTTCTAGCAAGTGATATAATACAAACGCAAGTGACATTACTTCAAAGCTACAAACTTAATCTCTTCATAACCAATTCAGCCAGAAGTACTAAAAATGTCCAGTCATTTAAAAACAATTTATCCCTTTACCTTAAAGCTAAAATTAAATATCACTATACCAATCTTCACTGGAAAATGTAACAATGAAATACCATTCAAGCCTAACATATACCTAAGTATAAAATGAATGTTTAAAGATTTAGCTTTACATTTTGAATTAGTATTTGATAAGAGGAAAAATGATTGAAACACTCTGTCCATGAAAAAAAATTCTATCATGGATGTATATTCAATTACACTATTAAAATATGTCCTTATACGCCATGATCATGTTTATAGTTAAAAATCAATTCCACACAAAGGTCTGTTGACTCAATTTCTGAGTCAAGACTCAATATTCTTGAAGCAATCATCTAAAATATTTCTAGATGCAAGTTATCCCCAAAATGCAATTATTTCTCACTGTCAAAGATGAACAATCCACATTTATATTTAAGATTGTTGTTGTTCAGTCGCTAAGTCGTGTCCAACTCTTATAACCCCATGGACTATAGCCTACCAGGCTCCTCTGTCAATGGAATTCTCCAGGCAAGAGTACTGGTGTGGGTTGCCATTTCCTTCTCCAGGGGATCTTCCCGACCCAGGGATCAAACCTGCATCTCCTGCTTGGCAGGTGGATTCTTTACCACTGAGCCACCAGGGAAGCCCTAAGCTTAAGATTACATAGTTTTTAAAATATAAAATCAAAAGTATAAATATATAAGTATTTTTATTCATCACCTACTTAATAACAGGCACCAAAGCAGGGTCTTCACATAGAATTTCTAATATGAGGCACCATACTAGGCTTCGTATGTAATTTCTACATATGAGGCCTTCAAATGTAATTTCTAATCTTGGCAAACAGCTAAAGAAATTAGAAGTCAGAAAAATTAAGTAACTCTTCCAAAACCACACAGGTAGCAACTGGCAAATCCTAAACATAACTGAATTTAAAGCATAAATTCTTTCTACTCTGCCATGATGTTTCATAGGGCTAATGGTAACAAGTAGCCCTACAGGGTTATAAAATAGTACAAAGAAACTGTCATCAACTCAATTTAGCAATGACAAGAGCTCATGCCCATACTTTCTAATTTAAGAAAGTTCATGAATCTTTCTTCACTCTTCCTGAGTTATTAAGAAAACTAGTATAAGACTGCCCACTACACCATCCCATAAATAGGAGAGATTAACTTCACTCAGATAATTACATACCCCTGTACATGTTACCACTGTAAGACCACATCCACACAAGCTAATTCTTAGGGTGCGCATAACAAACCAAGAAAACAACTACTCTAATAGCAACAGAGGCTGGAGGGAGGTTTTCTCAGCAATGGCTAGCATCAGTGCATCGGCAGTCAAGGTCCTCGGGGAACTGAACTCCACCAGAAGAGACCTCCTGGCCAAAACAGTAGTTCAATTCAGAATGGTTCTAACTAAACTGCAACAGAATCAGGATAAACGCATTTTTTTATGACATGAATGTATTTAAAGAAAATGTATATTGATTCTTAACATCCTACTCTTTAGGTACTAATGTAGGAAGTGAGCTGATAAATTTTCCCACTGGAGGTCACTTATTTGCACTGACCCATTGCAATCAGATCCCTTGTGACCAGCATACATCAATACTTGCAAAGTGGCTCTCCAAAGTTAAAACTGTATTCAGAGGCCATGGAATAGAGTAAAACTAACTTAACTTGATAAGAATGAACCCCGGGTGGATTATGGAAAGAACACTGGCTGCAGGTCAGGAGACGGAGGCTCTAGTCCTAGTTTTTCAACTATTTACCTAAATGATATCAAGAAATCTCCATCTCAGGGCACCTTGGCTTCCCGACCTGTAAGGTGATATGGTTGACCTAGATGCTATAACGAGCTCACGTCTCCTGATCCAAACTAATTACATCCCACTCACAAAGGCGACTTGTAAATGAAACTGACTCTCATTAAAGACATTTGAATTTTCAAGATATAGTTGAAATAAAGATTTCTCAAACTACAGAACAAGCAGCTTAATATCAATCCTTGGCAGGATTCTAGGATGATCTGTAGAAAAGGCAGATGTGATCATTTGGGACTAACGTGAGTACATGAGGAAATTTCAAGTCTGCCTCACACCACTTCCTCCTGTGATAGGGTTACTATGCTAGCAGATCAGAGAAATACAGCTAACAAACATATTAAGGCACCTCTCAACTGAGTCAAAGGAAAGAAGAGAGTTAGGATAATAGAAAACGTCTGTTAAAACATAACTAATCAGCTCCAGGTAAAGATGGCAAAACAAATACACACATCTGCTTTTGCTCTCTCTTAAATCCCTCAAAAAACCCAGTAAAGAAGTTTGTTTCTTTGTTTTGTTTTGTTCCCTTAAATCATAAAATCACAATAGTAGGTAGGTAGCAGAGACAAGAGCATCCAGATTTTTAAAGGTAAGAAGCCAATGCTCAAGAGGTCAGGAGCCTTGTAATGCCTAAGAAAACTGAATCTGGGCTGTGGAGAAAGCAGAGCTACAACCCAATTTACACAGAATGATAAATAACAGGTACAGTCGTCCCTCAATATCCACGGGGGATTGGTTCCAGGACACTCCACAAATTATCAAAATCTGTGGATGCTCAAGTAGTTTAAATAAATGGTGTAGAATTTGCATTTAACCTATGCATATCATTTAACCTATGCATATCATTATCAAAGAACTAAAAGGGCTCTTAGAAATTTTAAAACAATGATGCCAGAAATAATAAAACATCCACAGAAGGGCTGGAAGAAGATAAAGTTTCTCCCAGAAAGTAAAGCAAATAAAAATAAATAAAAATAGGAGGGTGGGGGGAGATAAAACCAGAGGATCAGCCCAGGAAGTTCAAAACCAAATAAAAGAGCTTTCAGAAAGGGAAAACACAGAAAATGAAAAAGAGGAAATGACCAATAAAATGGTTCATGAAAATTGTGAGGGGTGGAGAGGTAAGGGTGGGGACAAAGGAAGAATGTCAATTTCCAGATTGCAAGGGCAGAGTAGAACAGAGTAGAAGAGACTCACAGAAAGCATATTACTGTAAACTTTCAACACTGCAGACAAAGAGAAGCACCTCAAAGCTTCCATATAGTAAAAAGGGGTCAGGAATCAAAAGGATTTCTGGCTTCTCAACAGTAATATTAGAAGCAAAAAGGCAATAGTGTAGTATCTCCAAAATTCTAAAGAACAAGTATACCAAACTAAACATCTATGCCCATCTAAATTATCTATGAAGTGTAAAAGCACAATACATTTTAGAATATGCAATGTGCTTAAAAAAAAAAAAAAAGGCATCCTTTCTTAGGAAGCTACTGGAGGCATCCTCCATGAAAAGGAGGGAATGAATAAACCCTAAGCAGCCAAGAGATTTAGGAAATAGATTCAACATGGGAGGGAGCCCTAAGATTACAGGCAATAATCAGATGATCTCAGGTTGTGAACTGTGCACCAGTTAAAGGGCAACCAATCCAGATTATAAGAGGTCAGATGGCTCCAGGGAAGACCCTGTCACGAATCTGGAACTGACAGAACACCAGATATTTGTAAGTCTTTTAAACAGAGAGTCAAATAATAGGCAAAAAGTTTGGTGATGAATTAGTCAAAAATACAAAGAAAAGTAAACAGTCCAAAAGCAAGCAAACAAAATCCAGATAATTACCATCTTCGAGTTACACAGAAAAGAAAAAGTAATCAGAGTTCACTCCATGGCTCTGCCATATATTAACATAATCAAGTGAACGTTAACACTGAATACTGAGCTAACCAAAATTACAATACAACTATTTTGGTGAAATGGAAGGATAGAAAAGGCATATTTGCTTAGTAGGAGGGAGAGAGAATAAGCTAAATCTTGATTTTCAACAGTGGAAGGTTCAGAATTTCAAAACCTTAAAGTAATTACAAACGGTATTTAGAAACATTTAAAAATTAAGATAATGAACAAAAGTAGATGAACACGTATGTCTCTGGAGAGGGTAAAATAGGGGCCAGGAGTAAGGAAATGCTATTCACTAAACCTAGGAATTCCCTGGAGATCCAGTGGTGAGGACTTAACTGCTGTCACTGTCAGACCCAGGTTCAAATCCTGGTTGGGGAACTAAGACCTCACAAGGAGTGTGGCGCAGTTAACACAACAACAAAAACCTTGTAGAACTATTTGATTCTTTAACTATGTCAGAGTACAGTTCTGTTCTAAAATTTAAAAAAACACTAATCAAAATGTAGCAAAAATATTTAATACACAGAAAAAGTTAAAACTAATTTTGAGAATTCACTTATACATTTTTATAGACTGATTCTAGGCAAATTCTGAAGCTTAAGAACAACTTAATATCCCATAAATTGTGTTGAAAAGCCAGAAACTTATTTTACTGGGTGTTACGATAACTGTTGTTATCTGTTTCTTCTCTCCATTTTTAGACTATTAAAACTCTAGGTGGGCAGAGACATGCTTCCAGCTACATGCTCCCGCCCATCTAGCTCTGCTCAAACTCTTCCTGCTCCAAGACAAGAGGTTTACCAGGGATCACATTCACAGAGGCGAGGAGGACAACAGGACCCTGGGTCTCTCATCTGACTCTCATCTAACATGGTATTTTCATGTTGTGAGAAACACAGTATGGTAACTCCCTCCATACAATACAATTTTATGTCAAACATGGTTTCTAACACATACATACGTTTACTGACTCATAATAACGTTTTCCCTCAACTGTAACTTTCTTCCCAGCCCTCAGTTTACTAACACTAATTCAAAAATATAAAGATTTTTAAAATGGAGTTTAGCATGAGTGGAAAGGGATGCTTTATTTGACAATGACCCAAACACAAACAATGTGAACTATCTTAAAAGTTACTGCCATCCTAAGCTACATTGATAAAAGTATAGTATTTAGATCCTACATAACAGACTGTAAGAGTCACTAGTCCGTACTGCTTCCACAGCACAGCCACGCTGTTCAGCCTGAAGTAATGAACTCTCTGGTTCTCTAAGAAAAAGTCTGCTCATCCCTAAACTAGGATAATATACACAGGCAAATATGACAGTTAAATTATAAGCAAGAAGCACCAGAATTATCCTCCCACCATAAACAATCAGAAAACCAGACCAAAAAAAAAAAGAAACTGTTTTCAGATACTGGACGGCAGACAACACAAAGGTAGAATCTCTGAGGTAAAGAAAACCAAAGAAGCAGGTCCTATAACTCTAAGGTAACTAGAATATGTTAAAGTAGATCAGCAGAAAAGAGAGATTTTATGCAGAAAGAATTCCAGAGATCTGATAGGGTCTCTTTTGAGGCTGTTTCTAAATACCAAGTTACACATTTAAACAAAATTCAACAGGCGCCAGGCAACCAGGAAGTTCAGTGAACTCAGAGCAATATAAACCAGAAGAAAAAAGAAAATCAAAATATATACAATTAAACATCTGAAAACCAGAGATAAAAAGGGAAATCTTCTGCAATGACAGGCAGGTTCTTTACCACCAGTGCCACCTGGGAAGCCCCAAAAAGAAAAATCTTAAAAGCTGTCAAGAGGGGAAAAAAGAAACACATTACATAAGCAGAAGCAAACAATATTTACAACAGATTGCTCAAAAGAAAATATGCAAGCAGAAAATAATGGAACTTGGGACTTCCCCAGTAGTCCAGTACTTAAGAATCTGCTCTTCCCATGGGTTCAATTCCTGGTTGGTTAACAGAGATCCTACATGTGACACAGTTAAAAACCAAACAAAAGAAAACAATGGAATAAGCTGAAAGACAAAAAGTCTCCACACCTATAACTCTAGATCAAGCACAAATCTTTCAAAAAATGAAGGTAAAATATCGATTTTATCTTTTAGATCAACAGAAGCCAATGGAATTGTACTTAATGTAACTAGAATAAACACTTTTTAAAAAGTTTTTCTGCTACAAGGAAAACTTATCAGATGGAGACCTAGATCTACACAAAAGAATAACAAGCTCCAGAAACAGTCAATATATAAATATAAATCATGTACTCTCATTTTGAAATTTCCTGAAAAACTAATTAACTGTTACTGCAAAAATAATGGATCATGGACTGGATACTGGCTATAGAAGAAAAATTTAAAACAATAGAACAAAGGCCAGAAGGAGAAAGTGGATATATACTGTTCCATTAACATAAATGAAAAAATGCACTATTTGGAGGCAAACTGTAGTAAGCTAAAGATGCATATTATAAACCCTTAACCAGTTCTTAAAAACTAAAACAAAGAAGCATATCTAATAATGAAGACAAAATGGACTCATTCCAAAAAAAAAAATACTCAAAATAACCCAAAAACAAGGAGAAAAAGAAAGAAAATGGATACAACAGACAGGAAAAAAGCCAAAATAGCTGATTTAAACCCAATCATATCAATACAATTATACAATTAAAAGACATTGATTCTCAAAATGGATAAAATATTTAAAGGTCCAACTATATATTGCTCACAAGAAAAGCACTTAAAGAGTGAAATGACATAAAAAGGTGTATCAGGCAAGCATAACTTATAAGAAAACCAAGTGACTACATTAATACCAAAGTTGACTCCAAGAGGACTATTACTAGGACTAGAGAGAGAAATTTCATAATGATAAAAATGGCAATTCTTCAAGAATACATAAATCCCAAATGTGTAGGTATCTAATAACAAAACTTCAAAATATATGAACCACAATATATATATATCTAAAAGGAGAAATTGACAAATCCAGAATTATAATTGGAGACTTCAACAGGCCTCCTCTCAGCAACTGATAAAACAAGTAGACAGAAAATCAATAAGGATATAGAAAAACGTGAATACTATCAACCAATATAACCAAACTGACATTTATAAAACATTACAACTCAACAAAAGACTACACATTTTTTTTTTCAAATCCACATGGAACATTCACCAAGAGAAACTATATGCTGGGCCATAAAATAAATACCAATGTATTTTTAAAAGCTGAAATCTCTGAACAGAATTAAATTAGAGATTAACAAAGTATCTCCAATGCTCCCCTCCCCCACAAATAACTTTTAAATAATGCACAGGACCACCTCCTGCCAAAAAAAACACAAGAGAACTAGAAAATATTTTGAACTGATTATGACAACAAAATATACTGAAATATGAGGGCTACAAGTAAAACAGTGCACAAAGAGAAATCTGTAGTGTTATATATTCACATCAGAAACGAAGAAATGTATAGAACTGCTCTAAGCTTCTTCCTCTGGGAGCTAGAAAAGGTGTAAACTAAATAAAATGCAAATTGACAGAAATAATAAAGCAAAGAAATAAATGAAATATAAAACAGACTAACAACAGACAAATCCAATAAAATGAAAAGCTGGTTGTTTTAAAAGATCAATAAGATTGACAAACTTCTCACTACGTTAATCAAGAGAGGTTAAAAAAAAGACAAATTACCATTATCAGGAATGAAAGATGAGAAATTACTCCACATTGTAATGACACTGTAAAGATAATGGAATTACTATAAACAACAGTATGTCAATAGTTAAAACTACTTAAATAGACTATTCCTTTTGCAACAATTACAAAAGTAACACACACACCAAGACCTAAATAGCCCTTTATTAAGAAATGGAATTCATAAATTAAAATCTTCCCTAAAAGAGTTCTCTAAGGCAAGATGGCTTCACTAGTAAATTCTATTCAAACATCTAAAGAAGCAATACCACCAGTTCTACACAAACTTTAAAAAAACAGAGGGACTACTTATCAATTCATTTTTAGGAGACCAACATTACTAAGACCAAAGACATTACAAGAAAAGAAACCTACTGTCAATATCCTTCACGATCATAGATTTAAAAATCAGTAACAAAATATTGACAAATCAAATCCAACATTATATAAAAATGATAATACAGGAGTTTATTTTGGGTATTAAACTTAGCATTAGTTTGAAAATCCATCAATGTAATTTCAGTCAAATTTAGTTCAAAAACTCATCAATAAAATACCCTATATTAACAAAACTTGTGATCAACCCAACAGATACAGAGAAAACATTTTACAAAATTCAACACCAATTCACAGCAAAAAGATTAAGCAAACCGAGAATTATAGGAAACTCTCTCAACCTGATGTACATTCTTAATACACTTCTATTCAACTCTGAACTATAGATCCCTCCCAATCAATGCAATAAATAAAGGAAAAGAAAAGGCATACAGATTAGAAAGGTGTAACACATCATTTTTATTCACAGACAACAGCATCATTTACATTTACAAAGATTAAAGGACTTCAGAAGAGCTACTAAAATTAATACAGTTGACCTTCAACAACATAGGTCTGAACTGTCCAAGTACACTAAAATGCAGATTTTTTTAATACTACAGCACTACATGATTCGTGGTTAGCTGAATCTGTGGATGCAGAACTGTGGATATGGAGGAGCCATGGGTATGTAGAGCTGACTATAAGTTATAGTCAGATTTTCAACTGTGGGGAGGGTTGCTTCCTATAACCTTCATATTGTTAAAGGCTCAACTGCAATTGAATTTAGGGAATTTACAGTGTGCGGGATAAATATTGGGCTTCCCAGGTGGCTCAATGACAAAGAACCCGCCTGCCAATGCAGGAGACATGAGAGACGCTGGTTCGAATCCTGGGTCTGGAAGATCCCCTGGAGAAGGGCATGGCAACCCACTCTAGTATTCTTGCTTGAAGAATTCCATGGACAGAGAAGCCTGGCGGGTTACAGTCCATAGGGTCACAAACAGTCAGACACCACTGAAGCGATTTAGCATGCATGCACAGGATAAATATACAAAAGTTAACTATATTCTATCAATACAAACTAGCAGTGAACAATTTTAAAAAAATATTTAAAAGTAATGCCACTTATAACAGCATTGAAAAATATGAACTACTCACAGATAAATCTGATAACATATGTTACAGACTTGTACACCAAAAACTACAAAAAAATGCTGAGAGAAATTAAAAATCTAAAGAAATGGAGAGGTAGAACATGTTTATGGATTAGAACATCTAAAACTGTTAACCTATCAATTCTCCCCAAGTTGATCTACAGAGTCAACCAGACATCAATCAAATCCCTGCAGTTTTTTTTAATAAATTAATAGATTGATTCTAAACCTTATATTGAAATGCAAAGTACTCAAGAGAGCCAAAACAATTTTGAAAAAGAACAAAATTGAGAGTTTATCCTGATTTCAAGATATACAATAAGATTTCAGTAATCATGACTTTGTGCTAGGGGCAGAAGTAGGGAGATCAAAGGATTAGAACCATAGGGAATTCCCTGGCAGTCCAGCGGTCAGGACTCCTCTCTTTCCCTGCCAAGGGCCCAGCTTCAACCCCTGGTTGGGGAACTAAAATCCTACAAGCCATGATACACGCATACATTCATTACATTCAATAGATTTTTGATAGAGATAGGGAAAAACATAAGTCTTTTCAACAAATAATGCTGGAATAACTAGATATCCCACGAGCAAAAAGAACTTCAACCCTTACCTCACACCACACAAAAAATTAACTCAAAATGGATCACTTAACCACAGACCTAAGCCTAATAAAAAAACACTATGATACCTCTGGAAGAAATCATAAGAGAAAATCTTTGCTACTCTGGAATAGCAATTAGAACTCACACATGGCTGGCTGCAATGTAAAATGGCACAACCACCTTTTTAAAGTCGAGCAGTACTTAATAAACTGAAATCTGTATTTCCCACATGATTCAGCAAATGCACTCTTGGTTGTTTACAGAAATAAAAACATATGCCCCACATAAAAACCAGTACATGAAAGTTCATAATCATCAATAAATGAATGGATAAGCAAATCGTGGTGTATCAATACACAGAACTACAGCTTAGCACTAAAAAGGAATTATCTACTTAAGAAACAATATGAAGCCACACAAAGGAGACTATATACTATATGATTCCATTCATAAAATATCCTAGAAAAGGCAAGATGAGTCTACAGTAACAGAAGATCAGTGGTTGCCTGGAGGTGGAGGACGGTTTCACAGACTACACATTCATCAAAACTCATAAATCTGTACTGCTTAAGATGGGTAATATTTTACTGTACATAAACTATACCTCAATAAAGATAATAAAAAATGTATGTATGAAAGAAACTACATTAAAAAATCTCTCAAATGAAAAAAAATCTATTTTTAATATAGCTAAAGTAACCATATTGTGTATCTCCAATATAAATGAATCTCTTTTACAAAGTATACAATATTTTCAAAAAAATTATTTTCATGCCTAACTATCTATATCAGGTCACTGATTAATGACTTATATTTATTAAACTTAATTAAAAGAGAACTCTTATGAAATATCTGGGAACTATTTAATGAAGTTCATTAGTGACATTGGGAT
The DNA here is from genome assembly GCF_023699985.2 of Odocoileus virginianus. Taxonomy (NCBI): domain Eukaryota; kingdom Metazoa; phylum Chordata; class Mammalia; order Artiodactyla; family Cervidae; genus Odocoileus; species Odocoileus virginianus. The sequence continues at coordinate 54,720,847 of NC_069685.1, read as the reverse complement.
GATTTCTTATCCATGCAATAACAGACTATAAATAAAAAATTTATGTTACTTTCTCTGTATATCAGAGATTGTTAGCTGCCTACCCAAGCATGAATGGCTCCTTCCCCCACAGTAACACACAGTCCAATGCTGGGGAAAACAACATGCTCACTTAAAGAACTACACTTCCCAGCCTCCCTGAGGTTAAGTATGGCCAGATGTGTTGCAAAGAACTTCCTAGAAGTTTCCTTTAAAAGGAGGGGTGTGGCCCTCCTACAGTTCCTTCTCCTTCCTATCTAGAATGTCACCAGGACGATTAGAGTTTGAGAAGCCTCCTGGACAGCATGCTCCTTGTGATAAACTAGAGATGATGGAATAACAAGGACGAGCCTGGGTCCCTTGATGACTGAGAAGTAACCAAGCCAGTTCTGAAATGCTGCCTCCAGGTTGCATGTGTGCAAAACAGGAAATTTCTACCTTGTTTAAGCTATTTTTGTGTTGAAATAAGCACATAATTATGTTACTATAATAAATCATTTCAGATGAGCATTTCAGCAACTGGTTTTTCATTTTCAAAAAAATTTTTAGTGAGGTGATGAGGTTTTTTGAGACTATATAGTAACCTAGGTTTTTATCTTGCCCAGTCATTGACCAAAGCAATAAACCACCCTGATTTTTCAACTAATTCTCTATTTGGAATAAAGTAGTCTAGGAGGATGGAGAAGGAAATGGCAACCCACTCCAGTATTCTTGCCTGGAGAATCCCAGGGACAGAGGAGCCTGGTGGGCTGCCATCTATGGGGTCGCACAGAGTCGGACACGACTGAAGCGACTTAGCAGCAGCAGCAGTCTAGGAGGAAAAAAAAAAACACCTGCCTATCTATGGGAAGAAATTTTAAGCTGCGTTATTACTCCATTAATCTCTGATGAAACTTTTTAAAAATGTAAACTGTGTTATCACTCCATTAATCTCAGGCAAATCTATATGCTCCAGTGACTTCTACCTTCATGCTTATGCTAAATTATATGGTGTACATTGTTAATTTTTAAAAGGCTCAGAAAAGAAAGAGACCAATAATGTCTGGAATAGCTAGGAAGAGCTTCACAAAAACTCTAAAAGGATTTAGACAAGAAAAGAAAGAAGAGCATACAGTACAAGGCACTAGGTTAAGTGCTCAGGCTTTTAAGGCAGTGGCTTGGCTCCAGGGCTGGCTGGCTGTGTGACCTAAGGCAAGTTACTATAATCTGATTCAGTTTTCTTATCTGAAAAATGGGAACAGTAGTATCTATCTCGTCAGGATCTTCATGAGAAAATTTATGTAGCTGGCAAGAAGTTAAGCAATTCCAGGCATTCAGTAAGCACTTTTACAGCAAAAGCTCTGACATGAGAATGTGTGCAATATGTGAAAATCTAACCTAAAATAAAGATGCCTGTTAGTGAATGGTTGGAAATTTTAAATAGAAAAAGAAAACAGAAGGCTTTCTAGAGATTAAATGCTTTTGAAAAGTAAGAAAATTCACAAAATATGTATACCTGTTTGCATAAAAGCATTCTCATAACCTCATTAGAAATAAACTGAAGTTTTAAATACTGAGATATTTTCTGCTCAGAGTATAAAAATTTAAATAAGCTTCACAATAGGTGAGGATGGAGGAACTGGGCATTTATATTATTGCCCAAGGAAATATAAACTGATACATCTTTCTGAAGAATTTATGGTTATAACTATCAAAAATGCATAACTACTTGTTACAGAAAATACTGAACTGTAGTATTTCTCACAGTAGATAGTTAAATAAACAGTACATCCGATCCTGTGAAACATGATACAACCACTTAAAAAAATAACAATAGTGAGATATATCTAAATTTACTGAGTCGAAAATATTTTGAGACTTTGATTCTATGACTTTAATATTTTTTAAATGTTAATAATATTTTTTAAATGTTAAATGTTGAAGAGTATGTTGCAGGAAAAATGGGAGAATTAGCCCCCACCTGTAATTTTTTTAACTACAAATACGACCATCTTCAATAGAATGCATAAACAAACTGTGGTACAAGAGTAAATGATAACTGCACATTGCTGGAATACAGTATTAAATAAAAAGGCAAGTTGCAAAGGAATACAGTTCATTTATAAAAAGTTCCAAAACCCAAAACTATGTACATGTGTTTATATATATATAAAACACACTAAATTCACATGATTAAAACTTTGTTTAAAAACAGATGATAAAAATAAAATCCAGAATAGTTACCTTTGAAGGGATAGAAAACAGAATGGAAAGAAATCATAGGACTTCACAAATGATAAAATGTTCTTTTTCTTACTCTGGGTATTAGGTACATGGGTGTTTAATATATCATGACTGTTTGTATCTTATGTACAATTTATACATGCATCTTTATTTATACATCTAATGAAAACAACTTTGCAATTGCCAGCTTATAAGCACACAAACATATTTTTAAAAAACCCAGAATGATAAAAAGTAACCTGGAATGATAAAAAATTAAAAAACTGGTAGTTATCCCTACATGGGGAAGGGGAACCTCCTGTTAACAATATTGAATTATTAAATTATAAAATTAATTAAATTTATAAAATACTTTTCTCTTTCAAATTATAATTATGAAAATGGTAACCACATGGAAAATATGTTAGTGCATACAGCTGAATAAAGAACTGTATTTACCCTGTGATTATATGTTTACCCAAAAACTGCACGTTAACAAGAATAGAAAAGTTGTGTGTATCTAACACACACAGATCTAATGGTGTGTCTGGATTACGTAGGCACTTTATGCAGTTTTAATTTCTTGGAAGTTTTATTTCTTGGAAATATTTTGTATTTCATTAGTACGACCTCACTTGGAGAGAAATTACAGAAAAATGCAACTGCAAGAAAGCCAACTCTCCACCTTCAGGGTAGCCAAGTTACAAAATCTACCCGCATGGGAAGGCTGAATGAATTACAGCCAATTGACAATGGATAGCACATGCTGTGCCAGTAAGTGCACTCAAAACAACTGGAGAGGATCCCCACCACAGCAAGGAGATTACATCAAAAGGTTCTGAAGTGCATATGTACATTCTAGCGCTTAGCTGAGAACTGGGGCTGCCAAGTCAAAGTGCAGCGGACAGGGAAAGCTCCAGAGCACAGGGGGTGCAGGAATGTGCTGAGGAAGGAAAGGGGTAGGGAGGGATGGGCAGAAAGCGAGGGACGAAGGGAAAACTCTTCCCAGCACGTGAGGCAGAAACCTGACGTGGCATAACAATGATACTCTCAGTATCTATAAAAATATTGTCCAATCAGAAACCTAAGTGCTGAGGGAAGAACAGGATGATAGGAATGAAAATTTAAAGGAATCCAAAATCAGAATAAAGAAGAGGTACCAAAGATACACACTGTTGTGGTCTTTACAACTGTCCTCTTTAGTCTATCCACTTTTGTGGTCTTTACAACTATCCTCTTTAGTCTATCCATTATGCCAGTTCCTACAGTTTCCACAAAGGCAAGAAGAAAAATAGTGGTAAAGTCGTTTTCATCCTCCTACCAATAATATCACTAATATGAAATTAATATAAAGGAAACCTTTAAATCTTAATATAAATAAAACCTTTAAATAAAAAACTAAGTGAAAACCACCCAGAGCAGATTTACAGAGGGAAAATGTAACCTGCTTTCTGAGCTTACCACTATTAAAAGCAGAAGCATTATGTAACAAATGCTGATAGAATCACTGCTGTTGGGGTACACCCCCATCTATTTTCTTTTCTGTCAGAGTTTCTCCACACCCATTTCTGATCATCAACATTTCAAGAGCTCTTCCCCTACCAAAATATTCTTCATTCCCACCTACAAACCACCACCATTCATCACCCACAACTCTCCACCCAGTCTACCAGTCTTGCCTTCTCCTTTCTTCCCCACCTTTTTAATTCACCCCCCTTGCTCCTAAATCTTATTCTCTATTTAGGAGAGAAATCTTGTTCCCACTGCCTCAAGTGTTTTCTGAAAATAGGCAGGTTATAAAGGCTAATGTTTGTTTTTACTTTTTTCCCACTATCTCTTGCCTTTCTGCCCCCAGCTCTTGTCCATAATTAATTTTAAAACTGTAACTTCCACAGGGCATAATTTAATAGCAAGAACCCAGGCTCAGTGAATACTTGCATATATATATATATATAAATATGATCAAAGCATAGCTCTTTTTAACAACTATACCTCATGGATGCCGCTAACAGTTCTTTGTTTTGGATAAACAAGAACACAAGTGCTATAAACCAAGAGTATCTGTTTGCCATTTGATTCCTCTCCTATGACAAAATTTGGTAACCAACTTCTGTCAATTCTACCTTCAAAATATTACTTGATACCATTTCTCTCTCTTCATTCCTACTGACCCTGCATAATTTCGCAGATCTAGACTATTCCAAAAGCCTTCTCTCTGCCTTTGGGGTTTGTCCGCTATTACAGCTAACACTACACAGAGCCCACATGAGTTTTCTCTCTGAAACATAAATCTGGTCAGGTCATTATTCTCCTCAGAAGCCTTCAGGCACTCCCTTGTGCATACAGAATAAACGTCGAGCTCCTTCATGTCATCCAATATAGCATCAAACATCATCTTTCAGGCTTGTCTCCTATCTATTATAAGCATTAAATAAAAATAAGTAAACTCAACAAAAGAATAATTTCAAGGGTATCTAGAAATGAATTCTTAATGTATTATGTATGTAATTATTTATGTAACTGATAAATTTATTTATCTCAACCACATACTATTACCTCTAAACTCAACTTTTACAAAATAACTAAAGTTCTATCCACCTAATGTGTTAAAACTGAATTTCACTATTTAAAATATTTTTATTTTCAATTCCAATGTTAAAATGTAAGGTGGACCACAAGGATTCTAAATCAACAGTTATCTTTTAAATGAATGCTAACCCATATCATTTTCCATATAGACTATTTCTTGAGTTCACCATATAAACTATCAAACCAGGCTACTCATCTTAACACAATTATTAGAAAAGTTTCCTAAAAACAAATACTTCTTCTTCAAATCAAATTTATAAAATTTACTAAAAAAGACAGTTTTATTAGCTTACACATAGCAAAGGATGGGTTCTCATGAGAATCAATCTGCTGTGTAATTAAATGTTATAGGATCTTGCAGACAGACTCAAGAATAGCACCATCTGTCTGGGTTACAGAGCTCGGTTTTACCATATCACCAAACAGCAACAAAATATTATTTTCATACGTATCTCAAGTAATTTACAGACAACTAAAGAATTTGTCTATTTGGGATCACAACACTTGATTCAATCCATACCCATGATAACACTTTGTATGTAAACCAATACTCTTTGAAAAATGTTTTTAGTAACTTAGACTTATATTTCAGAAGGTAAACATTCATGGTCTTCAGTAGCTACAATGTAGATTTACGTTGTGGTATAAATTCTAAATGTTAAACTGTTCAGGTGTTAAATACATCTGTAAAATTTTAAAGTGCCTGTTATTTGTTTAGAATAATATCATTTAAGTAAATTTTCCCCAAATATCTACAGATCTAGGATTACACTGCCACACTTTTTGACAGGATTTCAATTCTCATTTTTTAATATGAAAAGTATTTTTTAAAGAGAAATTATTATAAATAAAATCATCTATGTAACATGAAAACCATAGGAACAAACCTGATTGAGAAAACTCTCATGATATTCCTGAATTCAAAAGCAGAAAATAATCCTTGCCACTGCAACTCAATCTAAATAATACAGGCATGCCTGCTACAGATCAAACATCCTCTGCACCACCTCCTCTAACACTGAATGTTAAGGGAGACCGTGAGAAAGTAAAATCCTATATAGGCATGTAAGTGCTAATCTTTGCTGCCTGTGGAAGAAGTTGCTGAAATGAACATGCCTGGGACGGTAGACGGCTTCGTGTGTGTGTGCACTTAGTCACTCAGTCATGTCCAATTCTTTGTGACCCCATGGACTGTACCCCACAAAGCTCCTCTGTCCATGGGATTTCCCAGGCAAGAATACTGGAGTGGGTTGCCATTTCCTTCTCCAGGGTATCTTCCCAACCCAGGGATCAAACCCAGGTCTCTTGCACTGCAGGCAGATTCTTCACCATCTGAGCCACCAGGGAAGCCCACAGTTGACTACGTGGGCGGCTCAAATGAGTAAAGCAACACCAAGGGAACAAAGGCAAGTTATTTTGGTCTCAGAGCCCAAACTTTCTGTTACAACCTAAAGAAATTGTCTCAATGGGATACTTTATTTATCCTAAGGCTTTTCTTTACAATTATTTCAGTTTAGCCCAAATTGAGGAGGCTGCCCACGTGGCTCAGTGGTAAAGAATCTGCCTGCCAATGTGAGAGACACGGGTTCAATCCCTGGGTAAGAAAGATGCCCTGGGGAAGTAAATGGCAACCCACTCCAATATTCTTGCCTGGGAAATCCCACGGACAGAGGAGCCTGGTGGGCTACAGTCCATGGGGTCGCAAAAGAGTCAGACACAACTCAGTGACCAAACAACAACAAGCAAAAAATGAAGCTCAGGAGGATAGCTAGCTGACGTTTGCTAGACAGACACAGACAGAGCACAACTTACAATTCTATTCCTCCTCCTCTGATAATCCGCCTTGATCCCCAGAAAGCAAAAATGGCACTCTCAATATCTAGTCCAATCAACAGACCACTAAATCCACCTGCACTGAAACAAACACACTGAAGCGCCCGACAGAGAACCTGGAAAGCAACTGTACAAGCAAGGGAGGCACTCTTGGCATGAATGCGTAACGTGTGCATTCAAAGGCGGCTGGCCCTTGAGCGGCCTGCCCTGCAGAGTGAAAAGTCATGTGTAACATCACAGTCAGCTCTCCCTATCCGTGGAACTCAATCCACGGAACAGGTCGCATAATGCTATAGTATTTATTTATTGAAATACACCTAAATATAAATGGACCCATGCAGTTCAAACCCATGTTGTTCAAGGGTCAACTGTATGGCCAAAAGCAGAGTTCTTCCCAGGACTTGCTCATCACCAGTAAAACCCCCATCAGAAGGTACTAAATTGCTGACATAAGCAATAATTTAGAGCAAAAAGCAGCACCAAGAGAAGAGAAGACACTGACCAAAGAAGTATACTTTAAAATAAGACTTTTCAGGACAGCTGACTAAACTGTCTCTAAAAGAAATTCCAAAGGAAAAAGACCAAAAGATACTAGAAAATGGCATCAATATCTGATCCATTTCAAAGCAGTCTATTTTGAAGAAAGCTTCTCATTTGGGCAGATGTGTTCTAGTGTGACTAGCTCAAAATTAGTTTTGTAATTGTGAAGTGTACAATCAAAGCAGGTGACATTTGACCTACTTAAAACAACCATTAAAGGAAAATAAAAACAAAAATGGTTTGATAGCAACAAGAACATCAAGTAAAATGCAAAATTTTTAACAAAAAAAAATTTTACATGTTTATTCAGGCTCAAGCTCTGTATGTTATAGTCTTTGAACTTAAAAAGCACTCAAGCTACAACTGAGATTGTCCCGCTTCCTTCATACTTATTCATTTCTTATATCCTCACAGCTTTTGTTTCTCAGGTGTCTTCCTCTTTTCCCAGTGCTAATCTCATCACCTGGGTTCTTAATACCATTTCCAGCCTGACTGTTTCATCGATTATCAACTACTCTTGTATCTCTCGTTTTTCTTTCCATCCCTCTACTACAATCGCTCCTAACATGCAAACACAAATAAGGCTCCGGCCTTCTGGAAATCGCCTTCATCTACCTTCAGTCTCTTACCCTTCCCACTCCCGTATCGCCGTCTGTTTCACAACCAAGTTTCTTCAACTGTGAAGTGTACCATTTATTCACTTTGCAAGCTGCTGTAATCCAGGTTCTGCCCTAACAGGAAACTTCCTCATCTTCCTCTCCTTAACTCTTTCCTTCAAGGTCCACCACAATTGTCTTTGAAAATTACGATTATTCCTTCTTTACTATATTCAAGACTTGAATGTCTAGTTTCCATGAGAAGTAATTCTAGACCAAAGTCTACTTTGTTTTAAATGCACAAAATTTAAAGAATGATAGGTTACACAGTTCAACAATTCCAATTTGTCTATGTAAGAGAGCAATCCTAGAAAGGCTTTTAAACATATTATTAAATGTAATACCATTTAACACACTTGTTTTTCCTCAATTCATTTCCCATAATAGTTTCTATATCATCTTGGATTATCTCCCACTTTTAGTTTCATATCCCATCTGCTCATTTAAGATTCACGTCTGTCCAGTTTCTGAAATATTTGTCACTTTAGTCATTAGCATTTTGCGTAATATAGCACTTTTTTTAAAGTTCAAAACTGAATTATTTTAGTAAACTGATTATTTTAACATCACCACTACTTAACCTAAATCAGTCTGCCCACACTTCAAATCTTCCACCTAACAAAAAGCAGATTTCAGTAAGCTTTTGTACTGTTTTTTAAAAGGGAACCAAGACCATAAATTAGAAGTGCTCTCCTATATACCACTTCAGAAAATATTCTAAAGGACAGACAGAGTTGACAACTGAGCTTCCAAAGAATATGCAAGCTTTCCATCCCCCTTCCAAGAAGCCATATCCATTAATTCCTTCAAGACCCAGTTTAAAACAGAAAAAAGTTTTTCTGGTTGAGTTACTATGCTATCTGTTCATATTGCTCTCCCTCTGCACTTACCATATACAATCTTATAGAAACTAAATATCAATAGTATATGCAGGTCTTTATCCTACATATCAAACCCTTTTTTGTTTAGTTGCTAAGCCAGCTGTCTCTGACTCGTTGCGACCCCATGGACTACAGACCGCCAGGCTCCTCTGTCCTTGGGATTTCCCAGGAAAGAAAACTGGGGTGGGTTGCCATTCCGCTCCAGGGGATCTTCCCGACCCAGGAATCAAACTCACATCTCCTATATTACAGGCAGATTCTATATTACTATTCCCTAGGGAAGCTCATTAGCCCTTCTGTAAACCCAAGCCAGATTTCAAGCATTTCTGATGTTTGTACATTATTTGAAAATAAATTATATACGTCCTAAATTTCTTAAGCATCTGTTGTTTGGTCGCTCAGTTGTGTCTGACTCTTTGTGACATGGACTGCAGCACACCAGGCTACCCTATCCTTAACCGTTAACATTCAAAAAAACTGTCTAAATACTAATTTATTAGTTACACCATCCAATCTCACTCCCAATTCCCTTTGCCCTTCACTGAGGCTCATAAGTGCTCATTTACCGCACAAAGTATCAGGTAGAAAAGATTGTCTTTAAGGGTGAACGGAAGGAAAAAAGAAAAGGGAAAAGCTAAAGCGCAAAGATGATATCACAGAACCTGCTACTACTCCCTACATTTTAAGGAATACATCAGCAAAGAGGAAGCAGCAGCAGATACCCTCAGAAAGGAAAGGGAAAATCTGCTTAAATCCTTGTTCCAAAACTGCTCTTCTCCCCATTGGGGAGAGGCCACCCTCACCTCTCCATGCCCTCTTCAAGCCTCTCTTTCAGACCGCAACCCTCTCCTACCCCTCAAACATGCCCAGAGTCTGTGTGGGCCTCATTCCCACTGCCTGGAGCCAAGATGGGTTTTAGGGAGGGCCTGCTCTGATGGCTGGGACTATAGTCAGAGGAAAGGTACTCCTAATAACCTAAACTTTCCCATAAAAATACTCCCATAAATAGCATCTGAGTTCTATAATACAAGTAATTAAGTACAATACAATAGGCTAACCATCATTTGTAGCGACAGAATTAAGGGTAGGTTTTATTTAAAAGCAAACACGTACAAATTAACTTTTTCTAATATTTAGAATGCTGCAGACCACTACATGTAAAATTCTACACTTTGGATAAAACTTAGGACACTGTTCATAATCAACACGACTAAGACTAAAACTACAGACTGGGGCAGAGGGGCTTTCCTTCCTTTAACAAGGTCTAAACAATATTTTTAGATGTCGCCACATTATTAAATGGAAAACAGAAACCGGCTGGCAGTTGAGAATATATACTTTGTTCAAAACAAAGTAAGGGTTATGACATGTGTGTCACACTAAAATGTGATTTAGTCTTTAAAAAGAAAAAGATATTTATTAAGTACTATTTCTGACATTCCCTGAGACAAATCTCAAAATGTTAATAGAACTGCTATTTAAAGTTCAAAGAGCACTCTGGAGCTGCCAAGGAATTAATAGCTTAACCTACCAAATAAGAGCCACAGTTCAATCTCCAGTCCCAGCCAGTCAGAGCTCAGGGTTGGCAGAGCAGAATCACTCAGCTTATTAAAGACACACTGTGCAACCTGAGAATCATATACACAAATGAAAAGTTGTGACATCTAAAGATGGCTCATTTATAAAGAAAGACACAAGAACAATTTAATCTTCTGCTCCCCTCAAAAAGCACAAATTCAATATAACTGCCATACTTAAAACAAGTAATTTTGCTGTTCCACTTCCTGGCTAACTGTCTAGGGTTACTCTATAACTTTAGTTGTAATTTGCCAGAAGACTCTTCCTATTAAAAAACATTATCTAGTCATCCAAAGTGCTTTCCTTAAAAGATACTCAAAATGATTTCTCACACCTCCTGACTTCCATATTTCCATCAAGTTTATAGGAGAAAATGAGACACAGAACCATTATGTGACCAACTAGATACAGTCACTAGTTTAAAAAAAAAAAAAAGGAGGGGGGGTTTGAATACCACTCAACTTTCCCTATTACCAATTTACTATCCATTTTACTGAGCTCATAGAAAGTAATCTTATAACTGAAGATTAAGCAAAAGCCTTCTTATAGGATACTTCTTAGAGAATGAAAATGAAGGAATTTTGAATCAAATCTCAAACAAAATCTCCAACAGTTTCCAAAATCTATTAGATTGCTAACCACCTTACACAAAATCTAAATAGGAACCAAATTCCTGCTCCTTTGGGGTATAAGCATGCATCTCTTGATCAACTGGAAATTTTTTTTAAGGAAGATTTTCTAGAACTCATCTAAAATATTACCAAGCAACAGTACATACAGCCTAAACAATGTATGTTGAGAACACAGAGCTGAACAGCTAAATAAACTTCAAAAATAATAACAACATATTGTGATCAGGGCCTAAATGTGTAATGAGAACTCCCTTACAAAACAAGGTGGAGAAGAGAATAGTTGTCCAGTCATTCATTCATTTAACTATGAAGGGAATGCAAAGATGGCTTAGACGGGGTCACTGCCCTACAGAAATTCATATGATTATCAGAGGTAGACAGAGGAGGTATTTGGAAGGAGCAAGAGTGACAAGTTCAATCTGTGGGAGTCAAGGAAATCTTCAGAGAGCGGTGACATTTGACCTACTTAAAGATGAAGAGGCCTGTGCCAAACATATACATGTGCAATAAAACTAGGAGCTGGTTCCTCCCGAGTTGGACATATGTATGTTTTTCCTTATTTCTCTTTAGGACATTAATACTCAATCTTGTGAACTGCCAACACAAAATGCTTTTTCACACCTATTTTACTCTTTTGAATACCTTACTTATTAGCTCTCAAATTAAGCACAGATGGACTGTGGGAACTTTATGGTCATGCAAAAATACTTCCTCAGAAATATATCAATGATGGGAGCGAGAAGAAGGATCATGGTTTTCATGCAACTTAATACGTTTTAGGTGAACAATCTTTGTAATTTCCACTCAGTATTATAAAGGACTCTATGCACAATTAATGATATATGTTATTTGAAACAAATTATTTCTTCAAATTTAATTTTAATACCAAATGTCTTAAATATATCCAATTAATGTAGTGATTTAATACAAATCAAGACAATTATTACAGTAAAGAGATCTAGTGAAGATTGAGAAAAAATGCTTACCTGAAAATTTACCTAATTCGCTTTATCTTCCCCCTTTTCATTTGTTCTTAAGTTACAAATTTAAACAATGTAAAATAAAGGCACAAGTGAAATTTTAAAAGAATCAACTCAGGATGTTCCTTTAACAGTAATGGAATTTCACTGTACTTGGAAGAAGTACAAAATGCAGAAAGCTGTCAACCAGGGCTCTGTGCTATTTCACAGTAGTAGAAATGCAGCTTTAATAAGACTACCACAATTCATCTAGAATGAGAAAATAAACATTCAAAATATACATAATAAACTACAGAGTATGGAAATGCCAATGGAGTAAACATTCTCCCTTGGACACCACTGATTCTTCTAATTCTCATCTAGAAAGAACAACAACAAAAAAAAAACCCCTCATCTTTCTTGACTAGAATCCGAATGTACTCTAAGACATTTCATTAGCTTAAAAAAGGAAAACAACTTTATTCCAACCAACATAACTAAAACATGTCAATATAAATGCAAGTAAAACAGGAGTTCTTAAAAGAAAACTATGATAGCCAAGTTATGACAACAGAATCCAATCTATACTACAGATGATTTCAAAAATTGAGTAACAAAACAAAGTAGTACGGTGGGGGAGCTGCCTCTGAAATACACACCAATCACATATTAAAAGCATTTAAAACTATTTTTGTGTAAACTAAAGCAAAGATAGAAAACCATGCTGATGTACACAAGTGACTATACTCAACAAAAATTGAGCACACATACATATTTCATTCATGCAAATGAACATGAATTTACAATTCCTCATTTATGTTAATATTTACCAAGATTAATGGAAAATCATCTCCCTTATGTAATGAAGTGAATTCCCCCAACAGAACAAAGTTAACACCTTCAAATCTTTTGAATAAACAATGAAAGCACATACTATAAAAGGAAATTATCTGAACTGGATAGAAGTTAAATGACTCAAGAGAGAAGGAAAGTCCGAAATTCCAATACACATTACAACCATTGATTCATTAATTCCAAATCTGTAAACCAGTCCTGTGAAGAAAAATGTGTGCCTGCAAATTTTTTAACTATCCCCCACAGCACATTTTTAGACTACCTACCTAATTACCTCACTTTGCAATGCACTAAATGCAATTTCTTGAAATAGCAATGTTTATACAATGACAAAATAGAAATTCTGGTAGCCACAACACAGTTTGTAAAGCAAGTTAGCACATAACACATTTTAAATAAAGGACACTAAAAGAAACGCCGAGGAAACAAACTCTTTTTCTCCATTTCTAATAAATGGCTGCAATGCACAACTCAGTGATAACATCCAATATTCCACCGTATTACTAATTCTCATAAACTTTGTCTAATCTCTCAAAGTAGCTAACGTCTGTGAGATGAATATATCATCCAGTTTCAAAACAACAATAAATCAGTACCTTCTACTACTATTTCAAAGGAGAAGATTATGCTTTTCCTCTACTGAAAACAAATTAAAACACTCAGAAAAATATCTAGTCTGGGAATTCCCAAGCGGTCCAGGGGTTAGGACTCTCTTCCAGTACATGGGTTTGATCCCTGGTCTGGGAACTAAGATCCAAGTGGCCAAAAAGAAAACAATCTAGTCTATCTCTGAATCAAACTTTGAGAAAAAGTTGAATTGTTTATTTCAAAAAATGCAGGTAAGTAATCTTAATACTATTTACACTGAATTTCACCTCAATTTTAAATAACTTAAACATTACTATAGAATATGCCTATCTTTTGCCAATATATAATATATAGACTATAGTATAAAGTGGTAACAGGGTATCTTTCTTATTAATCTCAAGAGCAGAGAAGACCTTTGAAAATGTTTGATGAAAAAAAAAAAAAAGAAAAAAAAAAGAAAATGTTTGATGAATACAATTAACTCAGAACTAACTAGGCCTGTGAACAAAAAAGATGAATGAATCTTTCCATGCCTAATTAATATAAGCCACTACTATAACTTAATGTTATTTAAAGAATGCCTTAAAAGGTTGTTTGTTCCCCAAATACCTAATACAGTCACGAAAAAAATGACCAAAATATTCCAAAGAAAGTGCTAAACTACATAAGCACCTGGCATAAACTCAACACTCATTGTCCTAAGGCACCCCCTGCCTTTATTTTCACAAAGCAGCAGCCACAACCTAACTTCCTCTCAATGAACTCTTCAAGCAATAACACAGCAACACATTTTGTAGCATGCAAGTCCTACGTACATTATTTTCTCTTTAAAATTATGAACTCATCACACGTACAAATGGCTCTTTAAAACGGTCCAGTAAACTGCTACACTATGCCTTAAATTGCTGTCTATTATGTACTTAAAAATATTTACTAGCAATTGGAGGTTAATACAGCAACTACTACCGGGTAAGCAATTATTGCTATTAAAGATACATAAATACTGTAATGCCATGCGATACTAACAACAAAATGCTGAACAGAAAACAAACAGTAGCAAATTATAAATATTTTCATTAAAGAAAATGAACCATCATGAAAAAAAGACGCTTCACATGTAAATACTAACACTGGAAACTCAAATGAAAAAAATACTCTATATAAAGTATCGGCATTTGAGAAAATTAATCATTCCTTCTTCCTCATTTTCAATTGATGGTCCTCCCCATCTGGTTCTAACTCAAAAGAATAAATCTCAAAGTTTCTACAACTATCTTCCCTCTCTGCAAAAAAAATAAAAATAAATCTCAAGAAAAAAGAAAGCAGGTCAATGAGAGATTACTGTAAAAATCTTCAAATGCGGAATGAGTGATCCTTAATAGGAATCATGTACTAATGTGTATTTCAATTTAGGAAGGAAGAATTTGATACCATCCCCCAACTACCCCATAGTTAGGAAGATTCTAGGCAAATAAAACAACATGAATGTGGGACATACATAACTAAGAATTAAACTGCCCTATGTCAAAGAGTATATACTTTTATGAAGTATATACATATACTTTATGAAGGACATAAAACTGCTTTTCTCCGTATCATCTTGAATAAGAAACAGGAAGAAAAGTAAAGATATACTTACATCTGGAAATTATGTCTTTCCACAAGGATGAGTTGACATCCCATAGGGCATTGGTACACTCTCCAAAAGGGCAGATTTAACACACTTAACTGAATTATAACTGAATGAATACATAGCAAGAGTCTCCCGGAAATGTGATGGACAGCATGAGAAAACAGTTCTGAGTCACAAAGGCACAGTCAGGAATGCATTTAATGCAGTAGCTACAAATCTCACAACTGCAAGAATAACCCATGTCATGTATGCACAATGGCATTTTTCACATGTTAGGAAAAGGGGGAGGGGTTGACAAAGAATTTAGGAAATATGATGATGCCACGCAGTAGAATATCAGAAAACAAAGTAAGTAAAGGACTAACAAAAATCTTAAGTCACCTGACTGCACAAATCAACTTCTGCTAAGCCAGGTGAACACCCTGAGGTAACAGAAATTGGGTGGGTCATTAATGTGGTACAGAACTTTATCAGCTCTAGCTTACATTTCAATCCACATTAATAAGAGTATTTAGGTAAATTCTCTATAAGCAATACTTTGCTCAAAAAAACTACAGGTCAAAAAGAAAACTATATGCTAATACTATGTACTAAGAGTTTTTATAATGCATGCTTTATTTTGAACAGGTGATGATTTTATCCCCTTTGGAATTAATTATTGTATACAATGTATTTTAGGCAATATATTTTTGATATTCCAAGTTGCTGCTGTATCTGATTTTCAAGAAAATGCTCAATTTGGAGCAAGAAAAATTTACAGTATCAGCAGCTCTTTAACGGATTTGTAATTTTTCAATAACCAGCTATCCAACCTC
The DNA here is from genome assembly GCF_023699985.2 of Odocoileus virginianus. Taxonomy (NCBI): domain Eukaryota; kingdom Metazoa; phylum Chordata; class Mammalia; order Artiodactyla; family Cervidae; genus Odocoileus; species Odocoileus virginianus. The sequence goes on along the minus strand of NC_069685.1, from coordinate 54,705,068 downwards.
CATCTATAAAAGAACACAGACATTCCATAGTCCTTTAAAAAAAAAAAAAGCATTTCTGCATTTCCAAGTTGCTACCTAAAGAATAATTGTTTTAAAAAAGTATACTCAAAAATCAATTCCTGGTTTAAACACAAACCTTTAGAAAGTCAGAAAGCACAGAATCATCTCCTACAAATTGTTTCTCCAAAACAATATTAAACATCTTTAGCAACATTATCATTCTTACTTAAGTTTAAAAAAAAAAGGATAAAAAAAATGATATATACTAAAGACTGGCTACACATGTATTTTCATTCCTACATGAAAGGTACTGTATACAAAATAGCCACATATATACAAGCCATTATCAGTCAGCATGATATATGGTAATTTGGGGGAATCTCTCCTCACTAATACTGATCTACTTGGTTATTTTAATTTCCTGATGAAGTGTCAACGCGGCCACCAGTCACCAAACCAAAACCACTTAAATGCCCCTTAGCCAAGGCTCGCTAGCCTATCCAAGTCCCTGAGAACCTGAGTGATACTAAACGAGAGATTGAGAGAAGAAAAGAGGCGGCAAGGGGAAGTTACCACAGGACTGAGAGGGAGAATCACAACTTGTAACTGAATGTTAAGATTAAATATCCAAATAAAAATGTTGGGAGGAAAAAAACTGGCCTGCTATTACTACAGTAAAAGCACAGATACTATGTCACTCGGTCTCAGTAGGTAAAAATCGCTTGTCTTCATTTTTTTTAATCTGCACAATGAAATATATTTAATAAAGCTTCCATTTGAAAAGTTGGCAAGAATTTGTATTTCTCCACAAGTCTCAAAGGGGAAAAAAAAAAGCATCTTTGCTACCCATAATTAAATGTAACTAATTACAATTTGAACACTAAATTATGTATCCAGTGTAAACAAAGATTAAGAGGAAATAAAGCTCTATGTACAGCAGAGGTTACGGAAAACAATTTCCAAAATGCATGTTCTCTAAAGGCAGTCCCCCAAAAAGGGTACACCACTTAAACAAAGTTGGGTTTTTTTAAAAGTCTAAATTAAACAAACCGTTCAGCCAATTTTCCAATTATATTCCACGCTTGAAACATAATTGCCTTACATCTGTTGACAAATCTTTGCTCAATATTTAAACAAATTCGTAGTCTCCCGGGCACATAGCTATACATACAGTAACTCATGCACAAAGCACATATTTAAAGACCACGCACTGCAATTATTAGCCTAAACGCCAGGTTTAACAACGTGAATGTTTTCAGAGCTAGGTAATACGACCCAATAAAAAAAAGCAAAGATGGCATTTACCACCAAATGTCACTGCCACCGCCAGGAAAGAGTTGCTGGAACCCTATACATTTTTAATTTCGATGAATTTAGACGCCGTCGTCGGATGCCAGGCTTCCAGGAGAACAATTGACACCCTAACTGCTTCAAGATTAGGGCAGGCGATTCAAATCCGAAGGAAAAGTTGTCAATTATCAGAGAGAGAGCGCGAGAGAGGCGAAGGCAGATAAAAGCGATGTTATCAAACCGCCCAGCTTGTTGCTGTGTGTGTGTGGATTCGTTGTGAGCAGAGAGAAAACAGTTTTTAAAAGACACAGGAGGAGAGAGAGAAGAAAAAGCTTTCTCCACCTTCCGTCGGCTCGGTGCAATGGCTTAAAGGCTCTTCAGCGTAGTAAGCCCCGAGAGGCAGGCGGCTGTCGATGTTTACAATCGCCGGAGCTTCGGATGCAAGAGTCCTTTACTGACACAATCGCATTCAATCAACTGTTTTCGGGCGAAATTGCAGGTGTCATTATGGAATTTTTTAAAAATTTCAAAAGGCGGGCGGGCGGGCAGCCGATCCGACACAAGGAGGGGGGGGAAGCTGCTTATCGCAGGCGCGGGCAACACAAGGCAAAAGCCTTCCACATTCGGGGGGGGGGGGAAACGGGGGGAAAGGAGGGGAAGGGGAGTGCGACTGCAACAGAGGGTGGGCGTTCGAAGTGCGACCCAGAATCGGCAGCTTTGAGACTTCCACATGCAAATTCCACGCCGAGCGCCGCGCTCACAAATGATTTTTAAAGAGCCAAATAAACACTGGATGGGATCCAAGGCGAGGGAGAGACGATCCAAAAGGGGGAGAATCGGCAAGAGGCGAACGGCGGGGAGAGGCGAGGGAGGGGCGAAGTCCCGGCGGCGGGAGGAGAAAGTTGGTCGGCGGCGGAGGTCGACCCCCCCCCCCCCCCCCGTTGGAGTGACAATCCTCCAGGCTCGCCCCGTTCGCCACCCAGTTCGCTGCCGCAGTCATGATCCTCCGCGAGCCCGGCCGCCAGAGCGGGGCATGTCGGAGCGAGGCGTCCGAGGCGAGGCCGGGCCGGGCGGCGGCGCCTCGCCGGGAAGCGTGGGGCGGCCGGGCCGCCGCCGCCGCCGCCGCCGGGGGAGGGCGCGAGGGCCGGCGGGCGGGCGGGAGGCGCCGCGGCGACGCCGCGCCGGGGGCGGCGGGCCCGGGCCGGCGGGGGGGTCCGCGGCGGCCGCGCGGCTCCTTCCTGCTCGGGCGGCGGCGGCGGCGGCTGCTCCCGCGGCGGCGGGGGGCGCTGTCCGCGCGGCCCGGCGCCCTCCCCGCCTCTCAGGGCCGCCGCTGCCTCCCGGGCCGGCGCTGCGGGCCGGCCGCCGCCTCCGCCTTCCCTGTTCCTCAGCCGCCGCCGCTGCTGCCGCCGCCGCCGCCGCCGCCGCCGCCTTGTTTATCTCCAGCCACCGACTCCCCCTCAGCCCCCGCCGGCGCGTGAGGGGAGGCGAGCCCTGGAGTCGCCGCCGCCGCCTCGGAGCCGCCGCCGCCGCGGAGCGCGAACTCGCGAAGGGGGGGGTGCGGACGAAGCCAGCGGGCGACCCCGGCAGCCGAGCGACGTCCCCTCCTTCCTCTTCCTCCCCCACCCCCCCCTCCTCCCCAGTCAGCCTCGCTTCTCCTCCCTCCCCGGGCTCGCTCGCTCTGACAGCAATGGCGGCCGCCGACCGCGGCTCGGCCCGCCATTGGCTGGCGCCTTGTCACGTGACGGGCGCCGGCCGCACGGGGGGGAGCACTGGAGGGGGCGGGGGAGGGGCCAGAGCGGCGGCCGTGGCTGTTCGCTGGCGGCGCTGCTGAGCCGAGTGCGGCTGGATTCTCCGACGGAGAGAGGGAGGGAGACCGAGACAGAGAGGGAGAGAAAGAAGTGCGGGCGGCGCGGCTCCGAGGCGGGCGGGCGGGCAGTCAGCCGCCGAGCCGGCCGCCCCGCGCCCCGCCCCCCGCCCCCTCGGGTGCACGAATCTTTGCTGGGCGCGACCGCGAGCCCCGGGAACGCCCGTGGCCGTGGCTGTAGAGGGCGCCGGGCCCCTTGCCTGTGCCCTCGATCGCCCCGGCCGACTGGGTGGCAGAGGCCCGCCATGGGCCAGACAGCAGATCCAAGTGCTTCTGGGTGTCTCCTCGAGGTCTCACTCCGTGGTCCGCGTTCTGCAGAGGAGAAAACCGAAGCACAAAGAGATTAAGTCACTTACCTGAGGTCGCTCAGCTGGGAAGAGGAGGGGGTGAGATTCGAACCCCTGCGCTCAGGCACACAGCGAAGCAAAGCTCTTGCATTAAGATTCTTAAGCCTAGCCCAGGAAGTGCTTACTGTGTACCATGCACTATGCACTGAATCCAGAAATGCCTTTTAAGCCCTTACTCCTAGGCGCTGTGTGCACTATGCATGCATACATGCATGCAGAAATGCTTTCTGACCTCTTGCTTTGTGCCAGGATATAAATATATGTATATTTTAAACTACCAGACACTACTGGGCTGGATTTGAAGCAGACCTTCCCGCCTGGCTCCATTCACTCAATAACCAACATTTCCCAAGCATAACAGCGTGGGAGTCCAGAGAAATGCCAGTTTAAGGAGGCTCTCAATCAGACCTCAAGAGTTCATGCTCCGCGCGAAGGTGGGAAAGAGATAACTTATTAACAAGTCCGCAAACGTTGAAAAGCCAGGTGGATTGGATTAAAAGAGGGACGAATGGAAAACAAGAAAGAAACAATGTAATAAAAGGAGAAGAGTATTAGATATATGAATTGAACTTTGGAATTACCAGAAATTACTGCTAAAGCAAAACTTAGGAGCAGCATGTTATATGTGTATTATCATGACTGACACTATGTTATAACCCAGTGACACTATGTTATAACGAATGTACCTACATTATTTCACCTAGTCCTCAGAACAACCGCATTAAGATACTGTTTTTATCCTTAGACTGTAAGTCAAAGCTCAGAAGTGCAGTGACACCTCCAAGCTCTCCAGTTAGTGAGCGGCTCAATCCCAGGTGTATTTGACTTCAGAGCCCAAGCCTGAGTCCAAGAAGGTTCTGTCAACAAGTGCCTATAGATGACTCTGGCACCCATGGTTGTATTACCTTAACCACCACAGTTTAACTCTCTGAGCCTCATTTCCCAGTCTGTCAGAAAGAGGTCCCAGTTGCTGACCCACTGACTTCAGACCAATTTCATGCATTTCTATTAAGATGTATTGATGAAAATGTTTGTGGGGGGGGGCACTTTATCAACATGCATGATGTTACTTGGGTCTGAAAATCAGACTGATGGTCTATCATATCCAGGTGTGTTTCTATGCCAGGAGGCTTTCATCTTACGTACCTGGTCACCAAATTCTCATTCTTCAGTTAAGTTTTTTTTTAAAGTCTCCCAAAGCAACCTAATCGAAAAATGAGAAAAGGACATGGACAGTTTACAGAGTAGGAAAGACGTGTTGCTCTTAAATATATAAAAAGATGTTCAGCCTCACTTGTTGCAGTGGACAGAATGTTTGTGTTTCCCTAAAATTAATCTGCTGAACCTTTCATTCCCAGTGTGATGGTATGTGGAGATAGAGCTTTTGGCAGGTAATTAGGTCACAAGGGTGTAGCCCTCATGATTGCAGTAGTGCCCTTGAAAGAAGAGACAAGAAAGACTTCCAGCCTTCAAACTCTCTCCCTCCCTCCTCTGTCTTTCTCTCTCCCTGCCTACTTTGCCCTCCCCCACCTCAACTGGCTCTGCCCTGTGGAGACATAACCAAGAAAAGCATTCATACCAGGAACCAAATTGGCTAGCACCTTGATCTTAGACTTACCAACCTCCAAAACTGTGACAAATAAATTTCTCTTGTTTAAGCAAGTCAGTCTATGGTAATTTGTTGGAGCGGCCCAACAAGTGGACTGAGACACTCTTCATAAGAAATACAGAAATTAAAGCTATAATAAGTATTGACAATATTTTAAAAGCTTAGGCAACTGTGAAGGGAAGCAGAACTCATACATGCTGTCAGTGGGAATATAAATTAGCACTGCAGCTTTGGGTGTCAATTTGGAAAAGAGCAAAATTTATAATGCACCTTCCGTTTGACCTAGCAATTCTGCACAGATGTGTGAAGACCTATAGAGCAAGATGTGAACTAAAGCTTCTTTGTAGAAAGCAACTTCCATGTCCATCATCTGGGGAGTAGTGAACAGTATAATTTAATCCCATGCAGCCATTAAAAATAATGAGTTAATGCTATGTATACTGATAGAGAATAATCTCAGAAAGAGGTTATTAATTGAGATATCCCTGGAAGGTTGCACCAGAGACAATGGTAGTGTCAGTTCTCTCTGGGGATAGAGAGAGTAGGGAGAGAAATCACTTTTCACTGTTTTGCATTTTTTTAGTCAAATGTGTATATTACCTATTCAATACAGTAAGTTTTAAACAACACAAATCAATAGATAAAATTGAAATCAAATTTTGCAATCAAATAAAAATAAATAGCAAATAAAGCAAATTGGGAGAAAAAAGAAAAGAAAACCTCATCTAGGGAGATCTCTTCGGCTGTCAAAGCGAAAGCCCCAGAGTGGAAAAGAAAAGGCCAGAAGTGCAGTGTGCAATTGCCCCAGCAACATGAGTAACAGAACTCGGTTCTAGTCTCAAGTGGCCCCTGAGCAGCCCTGTTATCTTAGACAAGCCACCCGACCTCTCTGGGCGTTTCCTCCTGTGGGAAAAGGCAGCCCAGGTGATCCTCCATGCTAAGTCATTTCTAGCAATGAAACCTTTTGACTCTGCATGTAGAGATGACTGATAAATATCTGCAAAGCCCTAATAGAGAAAGCAATGGGAGTTGATGGAGAGCCTCAGGAGATAAAATCAAAACAAAACAAAGCCATGCTGGCGACTAGGCAGCCCCAAGACACCAGGCACTTCTAAGTCCAGTTCCCCATGTGGGGGGCTCATTAGAAGCATCCTCGTTCATGACGTTCATGAGTTTCCCTCTTTGTGAAAATGCCTAACTGCCCAGGCAGGAAATGGATGGGCCCCTCTGCACAAGTCTCAGGTCCTATTCTGAGAATGACAGGTTAGTTCCCTTTCATGGTTACCAAATGTCATGGCAGAGAGAAAATGGAAGCAAAAACCTGACCGGAGGAGGAACCACCCTGTTAGAAAGACCACAGGAAGCCGCCACAGCTGCAGGGTGGGAGTATTTTGTAGGAGTTAAGACAGCTTCAGAGTAAGAGGCACCTGGGTTGCAGTCTCTGCTCTGTCATGTGCTAGCTGCGCAGCCTTAAGCAGGTCACTTAACCCCTGTTCCAGTGGGTTGACCTCCCAGAGTGATAGCACAGTGATCGATAAATTACAACAATCACAAGTCACTTGTCTATCCTTGTACAATGGAATGTGGCACCCAGTCACATCACTTAGAGGACTTTTCTCCCTTTAACCTCAGTGCCATTGGATGTAGTTTATCGTGAATAACAAAAGTAACAAAATGCTAGCTGTAACAGGTTAAATAGCAGGGGAGCATCCCAAGGAAATCTCTACCACTGAGATCACCAAACTCAACCAAATTGTTAGGAATCCTTATTTGGCTTCCTCCAAGATCATACCAAATCGTAGTGGTTGACTCAAAAAAGTTCCCTCAGTTTTTAAGTAAAGATAAAAGACACATTTTTCATTTTCACCAAGAACTTAGATCAACAACGTATTCACCATTTTGTTCCAATACCTTCTGCTATTTTTTAGGCAACTTCATAATTCCATCTTCCCCAAACTTTTTATCTAATTGAGCAAAGAACTGCTCCAGGTGTCTTTTACAGTCTTCCAGGGAATTGAAATTTTTTCCATTAAGAGAATTTTGTAAAGACTGAAATAAACAGAAATTTGAAGGTGCAATGTCTGGTGAATACAGTGAATGAATCAGAACTTCCCAGCCAAGCTGTAGCAGTTTTGGCCTGGTCATCAAAGAAATGTTTGGTCTCGAGTTATCCTGATGGAAGATTATGTGTTTTCTGTTAACTAATTCCAGACGATTTTTGTCGAGTGATGCTTTCAGTTGGGCTCACTGGGAGCAGTACTTGTTGGAATGAGTCATTTGGTTTTCTGGAAGGAGCTCATAATAGAAGACTCCCATCCAGTCCCACCATATGCACAACCTCACCTTCTTTGCATGAAGATCGGCCTTTGGTGTGGTTGGTGGTGGTTCATTTTGCTTGCCCCACAATCTCTTCCATTCCATGTTATTGTACAGTATCCACTTCTCGTTGCCTGTCACAATTTGTTTTAAAAACAGAACATTTTCATTACATTTCAGTAAAGAATCGCGTGTGAAAATATGGTCAAGACACAGGTTCAACCTCTGGGTCAGGAAGATCCCCTGGAGAAGGAAATGGCCACTCACTCCAGTATTCTTGCCTGGAAAATTCCAAGGACAGAGGAGCCTGGCGGGCTACAGTCCATGGGGTCTCAAAGAGTTGGACATGACTGAGTGACTGAGCATACATGCACACAGACATGTGGGACCCAAACATCACAGTAATTAACATACCCAAGCTGGTGCAAATGATTTTCAACGCTTGATTTTGATATTTTGAGTATATTGGCTATCTCCTGCATGGTATAATATTGATTGTTCTCAGTGTCTTGATTTGGTTGCTATCAACTTCAGCCGGTTTACCCAAACTGGTGTGTCATCCAGCAAGAAATCTCCAGCACCAAACTTTGCAAACCACTTTTGACACATTTGACTAGTCACAGCACCTTCTTCATACACTGCACAAATCTTTTTTTCGGTGGGGGGGGGGGGTGGTGTTCAGTTATGTTTTTAACCTTTCTTAAAACAATAAAGCATACTATGCCAAAAATGTTGCTTTTCTTCTTCCATCTTCAATATTAAAATGGCTACCCCAAAATTCACCATTTTTGAAAAGTTTTTTTAATGCACACTGATAGAACAGCTGTCATGATACAATGTAACAAAACTGTTTCAAATGAAGTTAGACAACTAAGCATTACTAGAGCCATCTTACAGAAAAAAAAAAAAAATGAAACTTTTGGCCAACCCAATACAATTTAAACACACATTCCTAAGAGGATTTTTTTTGTTTGTTTTTTATGAAAATGGGATCATGTCACATATATTATTTTGCAAGCTGCTTTTTTTCACTTAACAATTTATCACAAATATACCCCCAGGCCTATATATCTAGATCCAACTCAGTCTTTTATTAGTTGTATAGTGTTTCATAGAACACCTGTGCCATAATTTATCCAATTATTCCCCTATTTCTGAACCTTCGGGTGGTTTTCAGTTTTTTTCCTACTCTAAATAAGGGTGCAGTAAATATCCTCACCCATATTTCCTTATGAAGTGACACTTTTATTTCTGTAGAATAAAGTCCCCAAAATAGGATTGCTTTTTTATTGTTAATAAATGTGTATTTTTATTGTTAATAAATACAGCCGGAAGACTTTCCCGAAAGATTGTAGCAATCCACACTCCCTCAAGAAATAAGGGAAGATGGTATACTTCCTCACCACCCTGCCAGCATTTGTATGTTGCCAGTCTTTTAAAATTTTTGCCAACCCAACGGTGAAAAGTGGTATCATTGTTGTTTGGATTTGCTTTCTCAAACTCCGGCAAGGTAGATCTCTTGGGTCTCTGGACCCTTTGCATTTCTTCCCGAGGGTGGTTTTTTTTTTTTTTTTTTTTTTTTGCTACTCTCAAGTCAGCAGCTGAGACGAAAGAGAACCAAAGGTAGTCTCAAGGAGACCAGCCAGGGGCTGGGCTCAGTGACAAACACGAGTCTTGGGTTTCTCTCATCTGGTGTGGACAAGGCCGTTCATTCTGTAATTGCAGAAAGATGTTTATAGATGCTTCCACATGGCATGCCTATCCTTTTCATTCCTTCACTTTCATAATTCAATTTTTAAGTTGAGGTTCTTAAGTTCCCTCTGAAAGAATGGTCTTATACCAATCAAGCTGGGCTGCCTTGGGCAATAACAGCTCTGCTCATAACCACCAAGGATTTCCTAATTGTTCCAACCTCTCCCCTAAGACCGTGCAGAGGATGAAGTAAAAACAATAGCAGTCGTTGCTGGTTCCGAGGGTGGCTTGAGGTCTGGGGAAGGGCAAGAACATCAGTGCTGGTCCAGACCCCAGCTCTGTCTTCGACTCTCTTGAGCTGTTAGCCAGTGCCTTAAACTTTCTGTGCCTCAGTTTCCTCATCCCTAAAGCAGGGTTGCCCTTGTGTCTGCTTCTTAGAGCTACTGTGAGCATTCAGCGCGTTACTGCACACAAAGCACTTGGCACCCACCCGACACATAATAGGTGTTCAGTAAAAGTCAGTGACTCTTCAGGCCCAGAGCGTTTATAAAATGTAGGCGGAGACGGAACTCCAACAAACACCACCAAGGAGATCTTTCAAGCAATGATTTGAGTCTTTAAAAATCCCAATGAGCTTAAATTAACTGTACTTAGTGGCATTTTACCTACACCTACATACAAAGGACTCTTGCTTCCTTCCGGTAATGTGGATTTTTGAATGAATTTAGCAAACCACGATAAAGCGCTTTCAAATAGCCAGTAATAAGGAAGTGTGTGAAGGTCCCCTGAAATTTTTCTTTGACTACTCTGCCGCTTGACCCAAAACAAGTGCCCACATTCATAAATTTTCAGCCTCTGCTACGTTTACATGTTGCAGGCTATGACCATGGCAGGTGGTGAAATATATCACATGAAACTTAAATTCTGTTTCCTCTGGATGGACCCACATACACTCTCTCTCTCTCTCTCTCTCTCTCTCTCTCTCTCGCAGTCTGAACAGCCTCGCTTACAACAGCCAATTCTGGTTTGAGGCTGAACAAAATCATCTTTAAGAGAAGAGGGTGTTCAAGAGGTGGATTCTGTAACTTTTCCTCGCCAGGGCTGTGCAAGTGTCAATTCAGTGCCCACGAGAGGCTCACAGGCAGGCTGTGCTCTGGGAGGGGAGACGCCAACTTCTCTGGCAATTTTGCCAGCCCATCTCAGCCTTTCTGCTTTCTTGTGCTCCAGGCCAGATCCAAGCGTCCAGGGGGTTTGTAAGGAAGACAAACATCTTTTCACTGGTGGCCTGAATCAGGGACTTCAGCCGAGGTCTGGATAGGTGAGAAGGCAGCTGATCGAGCCGCCCAGGCCATGTGATGCTGCTTTTTGAGAAGTGGCATCCAGGTCCTGTCACGTTAGACAAAGGCCACCAAAAGGTCACCATCCTCCAGGGACCCTACCAGTTCCCTCCAAACTGTCTGGCACTTTCCATTCCCAGCCTGAGAGGACACTTTGCCTGCTCCCTGGCGCAGGTGTGTGGGCTGCATGCTGGCTGGGTCCCTGCCTGGAGCCCAGATCTTGCTTTCTGCAACAGATCATTTTATTTAAAGGCAACCCTTGGAAAGAGCATGGTCCTCACTCCCGCAGCACTTTGGAGGCAATAAAAAAATGCCATGTGTAAAACTTGAGTCATCACTTTGTCTTCATGTGGCCTCAATGACTGGTTTACCAGGCTCCTCCTGTCGCCTAGGTTATAGGTTCCTGGCAACGATGAGGCAAGCAGCTCATCTCTCCAGCTTGAGTCTCAGTTTCTCCTTTTTAAAATGGGCTGCCAACCTCTCAGAATGCTGGTGAGTTATAATCAATTGGGTTTTTTTTTTTTAATTGCACACACAATTTCTCAATTTTCAAATATGCTGACTGCAATAGTCTGTCGAGGATGGAAATGGAGTACATCTACAGAGTCGCTCTGTTGCTGCTGTCGGTACAGATCGCTTCCCCAAGGAAATAAATTACATTTCATTCTCTATATATTGTTTACTTTATAGTCTCTTGATCTTACTTTGCTGACTTCTTGTTGTAGATTTTTCAGTAGCTTGGTTCCCACTTAATCACAACAGCTTCTGTAAATGTTAGCGAGTTGTGTTATGGGGATTTGCTACCGGCGTTTCACAACGGTTGCTGAACATAGAAGCCCCTTCTTTATTCTACCAAAAATGCCTCGGTAAATATTCCCTTCACTTTAAAAAAAAATAGACCCTTAAAATGATTTTCCAACAAGCGGACTTTATTTCATGTTCGCCATGCAATAACTCAAAGCATATTTTGCATGGTTCTGTATTTGTGGTTTTATGAAGAGGTCACTGTTTACACAGCACGTGCACCCTGATGAGCCGGTTCATTATAATCTAATCAGCCACTTCCCAAAATCGCAATGGAAGACAGGCTTTCTTCTCCCTAGCAGAACTGTGTGGTGCAGCCAGAAAAACCAGCCATTTACTCAGTTACAACCCTCCTTATTGTACCACCTTTTCAGGAGGGTGCTCTCTTCCAGATGTGTTTATGGAGCTCATTTTATGCCAGATATCTACTTGCCACAGCTATCTTAGGAGGTAGGTTTTATCCCAGTCTCCGTTTTGTAAGTGACACTGCTGAGGCTCAGAGAGGTGAAGTGACTTGTCTGAGGTCACACAGCTTAGAGGAGCCAGACAGGATCGAAAGTTGGCCACTGCTGCCTTCTGTACTCAGATGAAGTGAGAGGACTTCCCCAGGCTTGGACACCCTCGGCCTCTCATCTGGGCTTCTTGTCTTCATCAGCCCCATGTGTCTCCTCAAAAATGTTCCAAGCGGTTCTGGAGAAATACAGCTCTGCCACTCACCAGCCATCTGCCCTCTGAGCCTCAGTCTTCTCATCCATAATGTGGGCATAATTATGCTGGCCTTGCTGGAAGAGTTGGTAATAATAATAATAATAATAAGCACGGATGTATGTACTGAGCACATCCCCTGTACCAGGCACAGGGCCAGGTACTTAACACTGTGAGCTTGTTTAATCCTCCTGTGAAAGAGACACTATTATCATCCCATTTTGCAGATGGGGAAAATGAAGAATGAGATAAAAATATCCAGAAGGTGCCACCACTAAGTCTAAGCCACTGGCCTCTGCTGTTCTCACTCCTTCACCCCACCCTCACTATATTCTCTTTTCCACATAGCAGTTGGAAGGAGTCTAATTAAACCTAAGTCAGATCAAGGCCATTCCTCTCTCCAAACCCTTCCCTGACTCCCCTCATTCAAGGTAGAAGCCGCATGCTCCATCACCGTCTGCAGGGCCCTGTGTGAGGTGGCCTCTTGCTGTCTTGCCACGTGTGTCCCTGTGCTCACTCGGCCACAGGCCTGTGACCTCCCTAGGGTCATCTTCTCACAGATGCAACCTCAGGGCCCCGGCCCTTGCAGGCCTCTCTGTTCCTCGGCTCAGTGATCCCCATAGTGATAAGATCCTTTCAAGGCAGGGTGCCTCATCCCTCCCTCTGGTACCCCTCGCTTTGTTCAGTTTTCTCTTAGCATCTAAAATCCCCTGACATATATTTGCTTCTATATATTTTTGCCTGTCTCCCCCTCCCCCTATCAGAACATCAGGCGATAGAATATAAGGGCTCTTTTTTCCTCTTCTTTGTTCACTGCCATATCCCCAGTGCCTGGAACATTGTTGGTATTTAATAAATGTTTGTTAAATGAAGGAATTACAAAATTACACAAAGTGGTAAGTGTTTGGTCCGTGTCTGACACAGAGCAAGTGTCAACAAACGGCTGTTACTATCAGAGGTGTCAAACCACCTTGGGCCACGGACAGTTCTTCTCCACGACAGGAGGACGAGGGTCATGACAACCCTGAACCTCATTCCACCTCCATTCAGAAAACTGACTCCTATGGGAACCACTGAAAGGCCATCTTCCCCCAGGAGCAGCTTAGAGGGGACAGCAGCCGTTCCTCGTCTGGAAGTGGGGTGGGGGTCCCAAGTCAAAGAGGAGGACATCCCGCAGGCTTCCCAGGGCCTGCAAAGTCACACTACATCTTTAACACCCAGAGTGAACAACTGCCCTTGAGAGCCAAAATTAGGGTCACGTGATGTGCCTGAGCCTCTTAGGTGAGTTCTGTGCCTCCCCGAAGTAGCCTGGCCAGCACAGAGGATACATTTTGTATCACAATTTGATTCTCTCTGTAATTTTGCAAGTAACACTTGTCCTATAAAATATTCAAACATCAAAGAAATGTCTAATTTAGAAAATGAAACACCCCTTTCCCCAACCCAGATAACTTACTCTTAATAATTTGGCATAATGGATATTCATCTAAATTTTTTTCCAAAGCATATTCTAACATTATTATTACTTACAAAGATGGGATCATATTGTATGCACCTTTTGCACTTCAGTTTTTCCCCTTAATCAGGTTTACTGAAGTATAACTTACATATAGTAAAATTCACTGGTCTTAGTGTAGCATTCTTAGGATTCTCAACAAAAGATCTACAGTTGTGTAAGCATCAGCACAACAAAGACTTAACACAGGGACTTCCCTGGTGGTCCAGTGGCTAAGACTCTGAGCTCCCAATGCAGGGGGCCCAGGTTTGATTCCCAGTCAAGGAAATAGATCCCACATGCTGCAACTATGATACACGCCTCAACTAAAAATTCCAAGTGCCACAACTAAGACCCACTGCAGCCAAATGAATGAATAAGTTTTTTTTTTTAAGACTTAATACAGCTCTAACATCCTCTGAAATTCGCTTGTGCCCCTTTGTAATCAACCCCTTCCTTCACTCTTTGTTCCTGGCAACGACTAAATTGTTCTTTGTCCCTAAATTTTACCTTTGCCAGAATGTCATATAAATGAAAATACAGAGTATTTCCACTGAACATAATCCACTTTGTTGCATGAATTAGCCTCTCCTTATTTTTTATTGGTGTATAATATTCCATTGTATAGCTGTACCATATTTTGTCTAACCACTCATCAGTTGAAGGACACAGGGTTGTTTCCATTTTGGGGGTGACTACAAATAAAGTCACTATAAACAGTCACACACAAGTTTTGGGGTGGACATAAGTTTTCATTTCTCTTGGGTAAATACTCAGGAGTGGGATGGTTGGACTATGTATAACTTTACAAGAAAATGCCAAACTATTTTCCAAAGTGGCTTTTCCACGCTCCTTGCTTTTTTGTAAGCTCCATGAGGACAAGAACATTGTCTCCTTTCTTTACTCCTGCATCCTCTGCCTAGAGCAGTGCCTGGAACTTAGGAGGTGCTTGAGAAATGTGTGGAGGATGAAAGAACCCCAAGCCTGCAGGCCTCCCTCCACCTGAGGAAACGTAGAAGCACATCATTAACCCACCAGGGGCAACACCATGAATGTTGCTGCCTAGCTGTGTCTCGCATGTCTCCGCTAGTCCTCTTACTGTGAGTCCTGGGTACCCTCCAGTTTTTTCACTTCAAGACAAGGCTACACTGATGGGCTTGCATATTTCTTTGCAAACTTGTGTGTGAGTTTTCCATTAAAACAAATTCCTAGAAGTAGAATTGCTGAGTCAAAGTTTACAAAAGATCACAACTTTCATAGATCCTGCAAAAAGGTTATGCCAATTTACACTTTTGCCGAGAGTGGAGGAGATAGCCTGCTTCCGGAGATTACATGTTTTGCGCAGGCTCGCCTACACTGAGGATGGTCACTTGGGATAAATGTGTTAAATCTATGCTGCTGGAGGTCTCAGGGTCATCAAGATCAGGGTTTCCCAGATTTTTGGATTTCACATGTGGGTACACTCTCCAGAAAGAATGGTGGAGATCCACGCAAGACTGCTAGCTTCTTGTTTGGCTAAGCAAAGACAACAACAAGAACAAAATCAAGACTGAATCAAACTTATCTATAAAACATAGTACCACCTCCTATGGTGTTATAAATAAAACGACATTTTGCCCCATTGAAAAATTGGAAAGGCAAACGTGGAGAATAAAATCAATCTAATTGTAATCTGGTTGGACTTGTTTTGTTTTCTGATTTCACTGTGAATTGGGGAAAAGAATGCGGCCTGGGTCTTGCAGATGAGTTTGGATGGGAGCCTGGTTAATACCAGCAGGCCTGCATAGGTGACCCTGAGAGGGCTTTAAATGAGAACAACAAAAGATAGTTGGGGAAAAAAATAAAACGAAACTGAAAGGGGGGAAGAAATGAAAGTGTTACAATTAGTTAATTGGGCTCAGTTCTTGTGGTGTAGCTTTATCTCCCCCACTGTGCATGGAGTTCTTCTCCACATCAAAGACCATTGAATGCCTGGAGAATTGGAACCACTGTTTATGGAGTGCTTTGAAGATGTAAAATACTGTTTAAATGCTAAGTATTATTATTATTATTACTTTAAATTTTAAATACCTTTTTTTTTTTTTGGTGCTGATGGGAATTTTTCATATGTTTGCCATTTTTATTTTATGCTGAAAGGGAACTTGTCTGTTAAATCACACCTCTATTCAGGCTGGGGTGAGGCAAGCACTCCGACATACCTTTGGAATATGGAACCGAATTCCCCCATTCTGTCCTTGTAAATTGTGTTCTCTGGGAAGATGAACGCTGTCAATCCGATGCTGTCAGTTTATGTAAGAACATGTCTCAAGATCTAATTGAAATACAGTCTCTTTCCAGGCAGGGTTGATAGAGTTATCACATTACAGATTTTATTTGACTCTGCATCTCAATTCATTCCTTTGTATAGTTTCCAGATTTCTTCATAAAACAGAATTAGACACAGTCTTGACATTAGAATTTCACGAAGAAGCAATCAAATCCAAATTACTTCGAAGAAGGAAAGGACTATAAAAGTGACTAAACAAAATGAAAGGGAAAAAACCTTCTGGAGGGCCCTAGCTCATGAATTAATTTTCTGATTTGGTCCTTGGGACAAGTCCAACTTAATTTAGGAGGTTGCCTGACTTAAAAACATGAAGAAAGACTTTTGCATCTGTGGCTACTAAGGGCTTAAAGATAAATATTGTAAAGTTTGAAAGTTTTGTTTACTTTTCACCCTCTCGTTTTTTTTTTTTGGCATAGGACTCAGACAGTATCCCTCTCATGTGTTCACCGTGTGCTGATAGATTTTTTTTTTTTTTGAGCATTAATGGGGAATTTTTTAAATTAAAAAGTCATCAGAGCTTAAATGAATCATCTGGCATAAAACTTGGATCCAGAATGAAACACAGTCATTGGGTCTTTGCAATTTCCTATGGTAACCAAAGACCAAACTGTGTTTTAAAAACTCTTCTAGTAATGAGATTCACAAGAGGTCTCAAGTTACTAAGTGGCTTTGAGCCTCTTTTGAAACCGAAGTAAAGGAAAATCTCATTAATTTGAACTGTGCTAATAATGGAATTTGTTATAAGTCAGCCTGGCCTAAGCTGCAGTTTACCTTTGCTCTACCTGTGAAGAAAACTTAACCAGTGTAACCGTGTAAAGAAGGTTGTGTAAAGAGTGTCTCCTGTCTTTAAAGGAATAAACTGTTTTAAGGCTTTTAGCACCTCGTCTTAACCAAAGAAATTCCTGCCAAATCCAGATGAGTTTTAAATGTTGATTAGAGCAGCTGGGAAGTAATACTCCTTGGGAACTCTTTCTTTGTCAAATTCTCCTCTGTACTCAAAAGAAAGAAAGGTTCATTTTGTTTAAGGACTCTAAACAGGCCCTTTAATGCAGACGGATCTCTTAACCTGCCCTTCATACATATTGTCATGAATGAATGAGGTTTTACTGAAGCAGTAGCAAAGATCTGTAATTACAACCACCAACAAAGAATTCAATAAAATGCTTTTTTCCATGACACTTATATGTGTCAGGTCATGTGCAGCACTTTTTAATTTCTTCATGCAGTGCCTGGTAACTAATAGGTTCTTACTAGGTGGTCACATTTACTATTAAGTAATCTGTGTCTTCTTCCAGTTATAGGAGGACATGAACATTTGTTGACCTCATGGCTAGCAAAGGATGGATAAAGGATGGTTAAAGGAAAAGGAGGAAAATACATGTAAAGAAATAGATAACAGATGATAGATAAGGATGGATGAGGGCTTCTCGGGTGACACTAGTGGTAAAGAACCCGCCTGCCAGTGGAGGTAGATGTGAGAGACGCAGGTTGGTTTCCTGGGTTGGGAAGATCCCATGGAGGAGGGTGTGGCAACCCACTCCAGTACTCTTGCCTGCAGAATCCCATAGACAGAGAAGCCTGGCAGGCTGCAGTCCATGGGGTAGCAAAGAGTTGGACACGACTGAGTGACTTAGCCTGCACACAGGCAGGGATGGATGGAGAGATAAACACAGGGATGGATGGATGGATAGATAGATGAACACAAAGCAAAGAAACAAGAAGTGGCACTTTGGGCATGCTAGCCTGATGTCAGTGAATGGCTCTCTCCATCCAATCAAGAACTATGGCAAGGCACAGTAGAAAGGTGGCCATGAACCAAGAATGACATAGCCCTTCTGGCCATTAGAGCAAGTTGGCTTAGGAGTCTGTATTTGGTGCTCCTCTGATGAGGTTCCAAGGTCTTGTTAAACTTCATTCAGTCATTTCCCTATCAGACAGATAAGGAGGTCACTATAAGTGCTTTCACTATTAAATATAAATGTTATGATGAATATCCTTACAAATAGGCTCACTTCTAAAGGAAGTGAATAGATAGGTAGATAAATGACAGATGGCAGGCAGACAGATAGATAGATAGGAGGGAATAAAGAAGGAAGGAAATAAACAAACAAAGAAACAACTGAATAAATAAATTATGGTATGTCCATACAAGAGAATACTACTCAGCAATAAAAAGGAATGAAGTACTGATACACAGCAACATGGATGAATCTAAAATTATTTATGCTGAGTGAGCTTTTCATAACTTCAGTTTTCTTATCTGTGAAATGGGAGTAGTAAGTAGTATTGTCCACAGAATGCCTGTGAAACAAAGGCACGAGAGGCTCAGCACACTGCATGGCACGCAGCAGGCCCCAAGTGAAAGCTAATTTCATTTTAGTTTTAGTAGTGAGGAGGTGACGAGCTTGGACTCTGGATTCAGGCTGATCCAAATTCAAACCTCAGATAATTGCCCCTGGGCAAGTGACTTAATTTCTCCAAGCTTCAGTTTCCTCCTCTATAAATGAGAAGTGATGCAAATGCACTGGTCAGCAGTCTGGGCAGGAAACAGAGGGCACACTGACATGGAGTAATCTGAGGTGAGTTTATTATTAATGGATTATTTGAACGGTTGTGGGCAGGGTTTGGGGAGATCAAGGCAGAGTGCAATACCTGGGGATAGCAGAGGGAGGTGCTATTCCTGTCTTGGGTCTGTAGGAGCAAGGAGAAGGGTTAATTCCAGAACCTGTTCAGGGGAGCTGTAAGGAGAGAATCACCAGAAGGAGCCAGCCTATAGCCACACAGCAAGGAGGAATCTGGAGGGGTGGGAGTGGAGTTACTGCCCCCAGTTTCTTCTTGTGCAAATCCAATCAGAGGCCAGAGTACATGGGAGCCGACTGGTACCATCCACCCAGGTCAGCCTCCTGCGCTCAGAGCAAGGGTAAAGGGGGGCCAGCAGACCTAGAAGGGCAAAGAGATGAAATGCAATATGCAAAGGTCCCACCTCATAGGATCAGTAGGATGAACTGAGTTCATGTCTGTAAGGCATTTGCACATAATGAGGCTTTGCAGTCCATGCTCACCCCAGAACCCACCCCGGCCTGGGTTCTTGAGGTTGGTGCCAGGCCAGCCTTGACCCAATCTACAGTGCTGGGAATGCAACTGAGCTGATCTACTGCTACATTCTGTGTTTACTTAGAGAAAACTTGGCAGCTGAGAGCAAGAAGAGGTTGACTGTGGTTTTCTGCAACAGCTGGGGGGTGGAGGGGAGGTGGAGAGAGGAGAGCTGGAATCTATTAGGACTCCTGAAAGCCAAGAGACCCCAGAGCCCAGGAATATGAGAAGAGTCCAGGTCGAGGGCCGAGTCGGCCTGCATTCTCTTTGCCAAGAGGGCTGTGGATTTCGGGGGCTGAGCAGCAAGCCCTGGGACCTCATCCCCATGGGGCCGGGCCATGGAGCAGCCCCCGGTGCTGGCCACGTGGAATGTGCCACTCTTGGAACTGAGGCTTTTGCTTTTCAAAATTGGCTTGTAAATCTCTGTATAGTTTTCAGGGTTTGGGAATTTTATTTTATCTGGATTAAAGTCATGTTCTGCTTTGGCATCGGAAGGCGTTTATGACTGTTAAAACAAGAAATGAAAAATATAGGCCTGGAATCGTCAAGGCTGCCTCTTGCCAGACTCCTAGGGATTTGTCTTGGGGGCCAGGTTGAAGGTTTTCTGCCCCTTCCCCTGCCTGCTCTGGTCTTCCTTGGTCAAGCTGGAGCTGACTGAATCCAAGCAGTGAATACAATGCAGGGAGAGTCCATCAGAAAGAAAACCTTTTTCCTTAGGTGAACTTTGCCACCTTGGCCCCCTTCTGGTTCCACCTCCCCTCACAGCACACCCTCTTCTAGGTCATTGTTGAAAGGACTTTCTCACTATCACTGTCACTGGGCTTCACTTGGTCTAGGGGGCAGATGGCTTAAGACTTTTGCTTCATCATTTTGGGATAACTTTGAACTTCCCAAATCGCAATTTTGGGCAAGATTGAAATAACTGCAATTCCAGCTTCTTTGGCCAACTTTGCCATCTTCTCTGTTCCCTCTGGCTTTTAACACACACACACACATACACACACACTTCTTTCCTGATGGCAAAAGTTACAGATGCTTCACGAAGAACACTTGAAATCCAAAGAAAAGCACCAACGGGGGGGGGGGGGGGGGGGGGGGCACAAAAAATCATGAGAGAAAGTCACTCAAGCTTTTGGCAAAGATTGCTCTAGTATTTTTCCTCTTCTCCATTTATCTATCATTTATCTGTTTTAAAAGTATCACAATGTGCAATCTTGTGTCCTGTATTGTCACTTATGTGTTGGGAGAATCTTTGTATTCCTACAGATAATGTGCTGTATTTTATGACAGTAACTAATGATTGCCATTTATTAAGCTCTGTGGTTTAGAACTCAGCCTTTGTAGACAGAGAGATCTGGGTTCCAATCTCAGCTCAGTCAATGTCTAGCTGCATCTTTGGGCAAGTTACTTAATCTTGCTGGGCATAAGTAGGTGTTAATATATAGTAAGTGTTCAAAAAATTCCAGTTCATATTCCTATGGCTGTGTTCAGCAGTGATCCACATAAGACATTTGTCTGTGTTTTTCTTTTCATGAAAGTGTTACATGCAGCATTCTCTCTAAATCAGAACTTTGCGTTCCACAGCATTTGTTTCACGGTAAGCAGCTAGCTGATTTTCAACTTCTATCTTCCCTCAAGAACATGCGACAAAATTGGCAGTCTGTACTATGCAAAAATTCACCCAGAAATGGGAGAGAGGGACATTTGCACAAGCTGGGTTGTGTCTACAGAATTAGAAGGCACAGTTGGACTAATTTTAGTGCTAAAAATTGGAAACATTGGAATCATGTTTCATAGGGAAGGCAAATTCTCAAAAGTGGTGAAAGGAACCCTCAGGAAGGTTTGAATTGGGTACCATCCCCTCTAGGTTTGGGCACCAGCCCAAGCTGTACACAGGTCTCGGTTTGTCTGGGAGTTGAAAGGTTCAGCCGGGAAAGGGTTAAGCGTCCTTCTAGCCTTCAGGTTAGCAGTGACCAGGGAGGTCTCCTTCACGTGCCTCTTCATTGTCTTGGCTTTCCCGGCTATCTGCTGTCCATTGTGTGGCCAGAGATAATTTTGATCCCGTGACCAGGCAGTTGCTGTGTCGGGGCCGCTGGTATTTTGTCCTTTGGGATTTCTGAGAGGCATGGGCCTCTGTGATTGGCCTCACATGGGCAAAAGCTGCACACAACTCACTTTGTATTTGAGGAGCCGGAGCGGGGGCCTTACTCCTTTTTTGTCACAGCCAATCAGGCTGGGGCTGAGAATTTATGAGATGAGGGGGAACCACTTGGAAGAAAGACGCCCTTGTCTGCGGGCCTGGCCATTGCTCGCTGGTGTGCGTGGGGCGCCTGGGAGGGGGTGGGCCAGCAACCCTGGGGATGGATGGGGAAAGAAAGAAATCCGAGCAACCAGGGTCAGAAGTCTTTCTGGGAGCAGGAAAGAAAACTGAGCAGGTCACCTTGCAGGTGGGGAGCCAGAGCCCTTCCCAGGGGGCAGGGAGAAGCGGGAACATCGCATCTGCCTGCAGACCCCATTCCTCCACAAGGGCAGAACCAGAGAGGTGAGGTCAAATTGCTTCTAGAATCAATCCCGGGATCCAGTAGCCTAGACGCGGTAATATCTCCACGGAGGCAGCGAGGTACAGCTTCTAGTCTTGCTGGCCTTATACCTTTTGGCTTCTGATCTATGAACCTCAATTTCTCCATCTCTTAAAGGAGGTGGTTGGTTAATCACAATCCCTTACTCACGGGACTTTGGGAGAAATGTGTGGAACACATTCAGTACAGCACCTGGTATGAAGTAAGTGCTGAATAAGTAGAAGCTATTATTAATGATGATATATTTGGTTTCAGAAGAGGATAGTCTGTTTTCATGAAAGCTCAAATTAAAGTTCATTCATTCACTGGTTCTTTCATTCATTGGTTAAGGTGATCAGTAAAGACTGATCAGGGCCTTCTACTTTGGTTATTTTACTGGAGGTTATGATAATAGTAGCTAACACTTGCATGGGGCTGACTCTGAGTTAGGCTCTACTGCCAACTCTTCATATATATTAACTTACACAGGCTTCACAAGCAGACCATTGGGTGGGAACAGTTTCTCCTAATATCTGAAAGTAGAGTGTTCCTACGACACTTTGTAAGCCAAGACTGTCTAAAGCAAAGAAGCGATTACTTTACCATACATCTTGCTCAGCAAAAAGCAGAGACATCACTTTGCTGACAAAGGTCCGTATAGTCAAAGCTATGGCTTTTCCAGTAGTCATGTACAGATGTGAGAGTTGGACAATAAAGAAAGCTGAGTGCCAAAGAATTGATGCTTTCAAACTGTGGTGCTGGACAAGATTGTTGAGAGTCCCTCTAACAGCAAGGAAATCAAACCTGTCAATCCTAAAGGAAATTGTCCCTGAATATTCATTGGAAGGACTGATGTTGAAGCTGAAGCTCTCATACACTGGCCCCTTGATGCGAAGAGCCAACTCATTGGAAAAGACCCTGATGCTGGGAAGGATTGAGGGCAGGAGGAGAAGGGGGCAACAGAATATGAGATGGTTGGATGGCATCACTGACTTAATGGACATGAGTTTGAGCAAACTCCGGGTAATCATGAAGGACAGAGAAGCCTGGCATCCTGCAGTCCATGGGTCACAAAGAGTCGGACATGACTGAGCAACTGAACAACAACACATCTTGTTCACGTGGACTTCCCGGGGAGCTTATCAGTAAGGAATCCACCTGCCAATGAAAGAGATTCAAGTTCGATTCCTGGGTCAAGAAGGTCCTGCAGAGAAGGACATGGCAACCCACTCCAGTATTCTTGCCTGGGAAATCCCATAAAGAGAGAAGCCTCGGATACAACTGAGCGACTGAGCACACATGCACATCTTGCTCACAAATTCACAAAATAAATTGAAATAAAGCACAGATGCTCACCCAATTCAACGCTGTGGTGACTTGATGCTGAGATGCCAAGGGTAGTTTCGGGAGAAGAAAATTGGAGCTGCCAGTGCTGCTGCTCGGGGGCACCTGTTGCCTGTATAAACAACCAAACAGCAAAACAAACAGTGAACACTATTTTGGCTTTTAGCCTTTTTTCTGTAAAAGTGGAAGTCCTCTTCAGATTTCTTTCGGTTACTGATGTACTGATGGGTACTGGTGTGGGTCTTTGGTAAAAGTGAAGTGAAGCAAACTTCTGATAAGCAGGGGACATCTGTGTTGAGAAAATGAATTTGGTCAAGATCACAGAGTTAGTAAGATTAGAAGCTGAGATTTGAACTAATATCTGCCCACCTCTCAAGTATGTGTCTCAAACACACTTCTAGCTCTAAACTAAGAAAACAACACAGGACTCCAGCCCCACCCCCTCAGGGCAGTTCTGTCCACTAGAGCTTTCTGCAATGATAGAAATATTTGCTATCTGTGCTGTCCAATTCAATGGCTACTGAGGGTTTGACATGCAGCTAATGCAACCGAGGAACTGGATGTTAAAGGTTTTGTTTTAATTTGTATTCATTTCAATGTAGCTTTATATAGCCACAGTTGGCTGGTGGTCATTGTATTAACCAGGATGGTTCTAGGAATTCAGAGTTTAGGTGAAGCCATTTGTGTTAATCAAGGCAGTAAGTGTTATGCTATCAGTTCAGTTCAGTTGCTCAGGCGTGTCCAACTCTTTGCAACCCTGTGGACTGTAGCACACCAGACTTCCCTGTCCATCACCAACTCCCAGAGCTTGCTCAAACTCATGTCCATCAAGTCGGTGATGCCATCCAACCATTTCATCCTCTGTCGTCCCCTTCTCCTCCTGCCTTTAATCTTTCCCAGCATCAGGGTCTTTTCCAATGAGTCAGTTCTTTGCATCAGGTGGCCAAAGTATTGGAGTTTTAGTTTCAGCATCAGTCCTTCCAATGAATATTTAGGACTGATTTCCTTTAGGATGGACTGATTTGATCTCCTTTCAGTCCAAGAGACTCTCAAGAGTCTTTGCTAACACCACAGTTCAAAAGCATCAATTCTTCAGCGCTCAGCTTTCTTTACAGTCCAACTCTCACATCCATACATGACTACTGGAAAAACCATAGCTTTGACTATATAGACCCTATGGCTCTGCCCAAGTTCCAAGGGCATAGCGAAGTCAGCATTGATGTAGGGTGGGGGCCTGTGACCAGGTCAGGGGAGGCTTCCCTGAGAAAAATCTTCTCTGAGCCAAGTCTGGAGGAAGGAGGAGCTGGCAGGAGGGGAGGTATTCTCAAATATACCCACATAGGCTGGGTTTCACAACACGGAAGCTGCTCAGTCAGGACTTTGGTGGAGACTGAAACCTGTAATCAAGACCCAGGGTCTTCTCTGAGCTACAGCATAACCAGAGCTTCCCCCTGAAGGATGAAAGAATAGTGGATTCAAGAATCTGTTCACTGTGTTCACTTCAGTTTACAGGTATCAGCTTGTGTTTGGCTTCTAACCATCACCTCTCTGAGGATGTGAAAACACCAGGAAAACAAATCTGAAAGATTCACCAGCTCATCAGAATGCTTTGTCAATATCATGTGCAGTTAAATGTCCAAGAATTGTGAGCCAGCTGTAGGCAGACAAAAGAGTAGTAATAATAATAAGGATAATGATGATAATAATGAAAAACAGTTACCACTTATTAAGACACTTACTTTGTGCCAGACCCAATCTTAAGTGCTTTCGTGTATTGATCGTCTCACACAATCTTACAATCTATTCTCTACATGGCAGGAGAGTGGCCTTTTTAAGACATAAACTCTAAATCAGATCATGCTAGTCTGTGGCTAAAAACCCTTAAGTGGCAACCCATTATATTTAGAACGAAATCAAAGTTTCTGGCTCTGGCCTGCCAGGCTTGTCCCCTGTCTACTTCTCCCCATCTGCTTCCATCTACACACGGAGTTCGAGACACATAAGAACACTCTCTGGTATAAAGCGCCAAGCTATTGTCTGCCCCAGGACAACATTCACCCTTACCCTCCACTAGAACGAATGTGCCGGCAGAGAACAAGGACTTTGTTTCTTTGCTCACTATTGCATCATTAGCTCCTACGACGGTAAGAACTCAATAAAAATATGTAATTGAAAACATTTCAATCCTATGTACTAGGCATTATTATTCTCATGTAACAGATGAAGAAATTGAAGGTCGGAGTGGTTCATTTGCTCAAAGCCACACGGCTTGTGAGTTTCTGACTCCGTAGCTGGAGGAATCCGTCCATTTCCTCATCAGCCAGCCGTACCGAGGCTGCACACCTACCCCTGGAGGACGAGCATCCTTCAAGTTGTGGTTTTCATCCTTTCACTCCACCAACAGTCCTGGTTTGCCTCACTTAGTCCTTTATTGCCTGGACCTGTCTATATAATAAGAAACCCTAGCCTGCATAACGACCCAGTCTTCTTCTGGCTTTTACTCCGTGTTTTTCTCTGATCATAAAAATGAGTATTAAAGACAGACTGGAAAATATAGGAAAAACATATAAAGAAGCTGGGGGAAAAAACCACTCATGACTTCATAACCCAGAGGCAAATGGGTTAACGCTTTGGTTTCTTGATTGCCAATCTTTTCTATGGTCCTGATCTCATTATCCGTATGTAATTTTGTGTCCTGCTTCTATCCCTTAACGTTCTATCTTCAGAGTGTTCTCAAGGCATTGCAAAGTTTTCATAAGCACTAAAGCTAATGGTTGCATAATACTCCTTCACTTAGGTATACTCAATTGACTCAATCATTTTTCTTAATTGGGAGAGGGGGTGAGATTCCCTTTTCTTATCTTGCAAAGTCAGTAAGCCAAATATAGGGCTTAAATGTAAGGAAGCATATATTACAATTATGACTTAAATATAAAGAGACGCTTGAACAATTATGCTTCCCTTTTGAGATCAGTGGGCTTCCCTAGTAGCTCAGATGGTAAAGTGTCTGACTGCAATGCAGGAGACCCAGGTTCGATCCCTGAGTCGGGAAGATCCCCTGGAGAAGGAATGGCAACCCACTCCAGTATCCTTGCCTGGAAAATCCCATGGACAGAAGAGCCTGGCAGGCTGTACAGTCCATGGGGTCACAAAGAATCAGACATAACTGAGCGACTAACACAGAGTTTGAGATCAGAAAAAGGCATGTTGGGGCTTCCCTGGTGATTCAATGGTTAAGAATCCACCTTGCAATGCAAGGGACACTGGTTTGATCCCTGGCCCAGGAGAATCTCATATGCCACAGGGCAACTGAGCCTGTGTATCACAACTACTAAGCGCATGCTCTGGAGCCCACAAGCTTCAACTGTTGAGCACATGAGCCACAACTACTAAAAGCCCGCATGCCTTAGTACCTGTGCTCTGCAACAAGAGAAAGGGCTTCCCTGGTGGCTCAGACTGTAAAAAAAATCTGCCTGCAATGTGGGAGACCCAGGCTCCATTCCCGGGTTCAGAAGATCCGCTGGAGAAGGGAATGGCAACCCACTCCAGTATTCTTGTATGGAGAATTCCATGGACAGAGGAGCCTGTCGGGCTGCCGTCCATGGGGTTGCAAAACAATGGGAAGCCCTTGCACCACAAGAGAGTAGGCCCCCCTCACCACAACTAGAGAAAGCCTGCATGCAACAATGAAGAGGCAGCAGAGGCAAAAGTAAATACTGTTTTCTAAAAAAAGAAAAAGGCATATTTGTACACCATCAGAATAATTATTGCTATTATTTTATCATTTCCTGAGATTTCCTAGTATATTAAACTTGCAGGTATTACAGAGAAAATCGTGGATTATACCTAAATGTCTTTACCCAAAGCAAATGTTTTAGGGCTATGTTGACTCTTGGCAAAATCCCTTTGGTTGCCTTGTCACCGATACTTTCTAATCCTTCCCATGATGGGATCCAGACGGTAAAGAACCCGACCTCCTGCCAATATCGGAGATGTAAGAGACACAGGTTCAATCCCTGGGTGAGGAAGATCCCCTGGAGAAGGGCATGGCAACCCACTCCAATATTCTTGCCTGGAGAATCCCATGGACAGAGGAGCCAGGCAGGTTACAGTCCATGGGGTCACAAAGAGTTGGACACAGTGACTTAGCACATAGCACAGCTTTCCCTGATGTAGCCACTGGCAAGTCCCTCCTCTTGCTGGTGATTGGTTCCATGGGGGCCACGTGATACCATTCCAGTGACTGAGACAGTGAACATGGGGAAAACTCTCCTTGCTCCAGGAGGTAGAGTGGAAAATGGCTGGGATTCTAGAGGCCAGAAACCAGAGTTCAAGGTCCAGAGTCAGGGCCTAACCATGTCACATGCCTTTGGTCATGTCACTTCTCTTCCCTGCAGAATAAGGATCATAGTCTTTGCCTCAGAGAACTGTGAAGGTCAAATGAGGCATCTGACAGGGAGGGTGTGTAGTAAACTCAAAAAGGCCATAAAGTTGTTTGGAATGCTTATGAACCAATGAGTTATGACCACAGTGGCTATTTTAAAAGACTTAAAGGTCAGTAGAGCCAATGTTCTCCAGCTCAAATCTTTAAAAGACTTGCTCTTGTTATAAGACGTTATATGTAAACCAGATTAGGGGGTCCTCTGCTTGTCATAAACTCATGGGGATTTGAAAGAGTGGGTGTAGCAGGCTGTGCTGGTTGCCTACAAGTATCCATGTTCTACTTTGCTCTGTCCTAACAAAAGATCTGTTGGGGTCAGGCATTCGCCTTGTCCCCATTCAGAACGTGACTCAGGGCGAAGTGACTCCACCCCTGGCTGCAGGGGTGGGCCTGACTGGTCAAAGAATAGTCCCTCTTCTTGCCAGTGATTGGTTCCGTAGGGGTCACGTGACCCCATTCTAGTGACTGAGGCCTTGAGTGTGGGGAAACCTCTCCTTGCTCCTAACAATTTATGACTGGAAAGGAGAATGTTTTGTTTTCCTCTGGATGCCCCACCTTGAACTCTGGTCACCATCTTGCTATCAGAATGGGGGATGAAGGCAACACAGACAGGGGAGGGGTCCAGAGAATGATTCTGGATGTGTTAATAATAGCAACAATAATAATAGCAGCAAACACTTTTTGAGCATTTAGAGCTTTACAGGTACTATTCTAAGTGTATTATAGGCTTTAGTTTAGGGGGGTGGCTGCACCTATTTTGATGGCCCGTGAACCTAAGAATGGTTTTTATATTTTCTAACGGTTAAAGACAAAATCAAGAGAACAGTATTTCACAACACATGAAAATTACATAAAGTTCAACTTTCAGTGCTGAATAAATAATAAATAAATAAAATTTCATTGGACCACAGTCATGCCCACTCATTTATCTGTTGTCTACCACTGCATTCATGCTACAACAGCAGCGTTGAGTGGTTGGGCAGAAACTATCAACTACCTTGCCAAGAGCAAAGCTTAAAATATTTACTACCTGTTCCTTTATAAAGTTTGCCTGCCCTTGCTTTAGCACAGACAACAGTACTATGAGTTAGTGTACTATTTCTAGCCAATTTTTAACAGATGAGAAAAATGTGGCTCAGAGAGGTTAAGTAATTTGCCCAAGGTCACGCAGCTATTAAGAGCTGGACTTGAGATTCACTACCAAACAGTCTTGCTCTAGAGCCAGTGTTCTTAACCTCTTTGGGAAAGAACCTGTATTCTCAATGACAGTTGAGATGTCGAGTCAACCAACCCCAAGCGTGCCTCCCTTGGGATTTCCAGATTGAAGAAGTACTATGTTAGCAAAACCAGTTTGAGACTGGGTTTTTGTTCTTCGCAGGTGAAAGCCTCCCAGCTAATGCCATGAGGAAGCACCTTAAAGAGGTTAAGAGCAGAAATGGAAGGCAAGCTCTTTGGACCAACTACTTTCTTTCCCCAGTCAAGAGAGTAAAAGCTTTCTTTCTCTAGGCGATTCAAGTCTCCACAAGTTCTTCCCTTTAAAAGGGATTATGAAGGAAATCCTATTTTAGGATTGCTGCTGCTTTTGGCAATCTGCAATATTAGCCTGATGAGGAATTACACTCGCTAATAAAATATCTCAAGTTGGGATGAGTCTAATTGTTGCAAGTGCTGGTTGTAATAGCCTGTCACAAGGACTTCTATGCCAGCGCATCCCTCGCTTGGCTACAGCCCATGTGGAAAATCAATTTCCTCTAAATGTTTGAAGAATGGCACAGAAGGACCTATTTCTTTTCCCTCTGCTGGAGTCAATCTGGAGATAGTAAGCCTATGAGATGAATGAAAATAGCTATGATTACAAGATGCAGGGTAGAATGCCAAGTTGAGCAAAGCCTGATCACAAGCTCTGAGTTCTAGACAATTACATTTGTGTCCCAAATCAACATATTCTTGAAAAGTCACAGAACAGAAAGGATCTGACTTTAGCCCAGCTATTTCACTTCTAGGAATCTCTTCCACTGAAAAACTCCTACAAGTAGGCAAGAATATACAAACAGGGTGTTCCTCACAACCTCCTTTGTGAGGGTGAAAAACTGGAGGTAATATAATTATCTGACAAGAGGAAACTGGTTAATTAAAGGGTGATATTTCCAGGCTATGTACCCATTAAGAAGAAACAAATAAATCCATATGTATTCATGTAGAAAGATTTTTGTGATATGGTATTGAGTGGAAAAAAGGAAAGCTGAAGACCAGTATGTGTAGTATAAGTTTGTTTTCGTTAAAAAAAAAGTGCACATTTATATGCAGATGCTTGTACATGTAGAAAAAGGTATGAAGGGATACACACCAGGTTATAGATGGTGGTGGCTAAACCCAGAAAGTGGGAATAGTGGAGATGAGAAGGAAAATGTTCCTTCTATATTATTGAGATTTTTTATGAGAGTATATGAGTTTCACGGTGATAAAGGAAATAAAGAGTTGACTTTATGGCATGTATGAATAACACTGAACTCACCACCATTTCTGAGGGTACAGAGAATCAGCCTCAATTCCACAGCACTTACCATCCAATCAAGTCACAGATGCAAGTGTGTTACATAGCCTAACCTGACGGGTCATAGCTCCTCTTAGTTTATAGTTGTCCCAAAGAGACTTCAACCTTAGCTATCTGCCTGCCAAATCAGAACCAACCCAAAATGTCCTGCTACCAAGGCCAGAATTTAAAGACTTACTTTAAAAATCAATGGCAACAAAAAGAATAAAATACTTAGGAGTATATCTACCTAAAGAAACAAAAGACCTATATATAGAAAACTATAAAACACTGATGAAAGTTTCTTTCAAAGAGGACACAAACAGATGGAGAAATATATTGTGTTCATGGATCAGAAGCAATATTGTGAAAATGAGTATACTACCCAAAGCAATCTATAGATTCAATGCAATCCCTATCAAGCTACCAACAGTATTCTTCACAGAACTAGAACAAATAATTTCACAATTTGTATGGAAATACAAAAAATCTTCAATAGCCAAAGCAATCTTGAGAAAGAAGAATGGGACTGGAGGAATCAACCTGCCTGACTTCAGGCTCTACTACAAAGCCACAGTCATCAAGACAGTATGGTACTGGCATAAAGACAGAAATATAGATCAATGGAACAAAATAGAAAGCCCAGAGATAAATCCATGTACCTATGGACACCTTATCTTCGACAAGGGAGGCAAGAATATACAATGGAAAAAAGACAACCTCTTTAACAAGTGGTGCTGGGAAAACTGGTCAACAACTTGTAAAAGAATGAAACTAGAACACTTTCTAACACCATACACAAAAATAAACTCAAAATGGATTAAAGATCTAAATGTAAGACCAGGAACTATAAAACTCCTAGAGAAGAACATAGGAAAAATACTCTTCAACATAAATTATAGCCAGATCCTCTATGACCCACCTCCCAGAATATTGGAAATAAAAGCAAAAATAAACAAATGGGACCTAATTAAACTTAAAAGCTTTTGCACAACAAAGGAAACTATAAGCAAGGTGAAAAGACAGCCTTCAGAATGGGAGAAAATAATAGCAAATGAAGCAACAGACAAAGGATTAATCTCAAAAATATACAAGCAACTCCTGTAGTTCAATTCCAGAAAAAAAAATGACCCAATTAAAAAATGGGCCAAAGATCTAAAAAGACATTTCTCCAAAGAAGACATACAGATGGCTAACAAACACATGAAAAGATGGTCAACATCACTCATTATTTGAGAAATGCAAATCAAAACCACAATGAGGTACCATTATACGCCAGTCAGAATGGCTGTTATCCAAAAGTCTACAAGCAATAAATGCTGGAGAGGGTGTGGAGAAAAGGGAACCCTCTTACACTGTTGGTGGGAATGCAAACTAGTACAGCCAGTATGGAGAACAGTGTGGAGATTTCTTTAAAAACTGGAAATAGAACTGCATGTGACTCAGCAATCCCACTCCTGGGCATACACACTGAGGAAACCAGAACTGAAAGAGACACATGTACCCCAATGTTCATCGCAGCACTGTTTATAATAGCCAGGACATGGAAGCAACCTAGATGCCCATCAGCAGACAAATGGATAAGAAAGCTATAGTACATATAAGCAATGGAATATTAATCAACCATTAAAAAGAATACATTTGAATCAGTTCTAATGAGATGGATGAAACTGGAGCCCATTATACAGAGTAAAGTAAGCCAGAAAGATAAACACCAATACAGTATACTAATGCATATATATGGAATTTAGAAAGATGGTAACGATAACCCTATATGCAAGACAGAAAAAGAGACACAGATGTATAGAACAGACTTTTGGACTCTATGGGAGAAGGTGAGGGTGGGATGATCTGAGAGAATAGCATTGAAACATGTATATTATCTAGTGTGAAACAGATTGCCAGTCCAGGTTAGATGCATGAGACAAGTGCTCAGGGCTGGTGCAATGGGATGACCCAGAGGGATGGGGTGGGGAGGGAGGTGGGAGGGGGGTTCAGGATGGGGAACACATGTAAATCTATGGCTGATTCATGTCAATGTATGGCAAAAACCACTACAATATTGTAAAGTAATTAGCCTCCAACTAATAAAAATAAATGAAAAAATTTTAAAAAAATCAATGGCAAAATATATAAACATAAAATGGCAACATAAAATGTACTATTTTAACCATTTTCAAGTATACAATTCAGTGGCATTGGGTACATTCACAGTGTTAAGCAACCACCAGCACTGTGCGGTTCCAGAACTTTCTTATTACTCCAAAAAGAAACCTCACAGACTTCCCTGGTGGTCTAGTGGTTAAGAATCTGCCTTCAAATGCAGGGGACACTGGTTCGATCCCTTGTCAGGGAACTAAGATACCCATGGGGTAACTAAGCTTTCCTGCTGCAACTAGAGAACCCATGCTGCAATGAAAGATCTGATATGACAGAATGAAGATCCTGTGTGCTGCACCTGAGACATGATGCAGCTACATAAATAATTTTTTTTGAAAAAGGAAACCTCATACACATTAGCAGTCACTCTCCACTCTGCCCAACCCCTCTTAAACCACTAACCTGCTTCCTGTCTCTATGGCTTTGCCTATTCTAGACATTTCATACAAATGGAATCACACCATATGTGGCTTTTTGTGTCTGGTTTTTTTCATGTAACATGATGTTTTCAAGGTTCGTCTATGTTGTAGCCTGTATCAGTACTTCATTCATTTTTATGGCTAATATTCTGTTGTATGACTCAACCACAATTTATGTGTTCATCAATAGATTCACATTTTAGATGTTTTTGTTTTTTAGATATTATGAATAATACTATGACCATTTCTCATACATGTTTTTGTTGAGCACCTGTTTTCTATTCTTTTGTGTATACACACAGGAATGGAATTGTGGGGTGATATGGTTAACCTTATCAAGATTTGCTTTTAAAATCTCATAGCGCTTCCTTGACCATAGAGGACATAGCTTGAATGGGAAAAACTTCCTCTAAGTTCTCCTCAGTTTCTCTATCATGTCCCCCGAGTCTAGGAGTTAAGTACATAGATGAAGATAATTACTATGTAATTACCGTATCTATGCTTTAAAAACCATCTGCTAAGATCTCACTTCTAGGATATTCCAAATATTGCTATCACATGAGCATTTGGGGAACTGTTATTCAAAGTACATTAAACAAATGGTTAACCCAGGATTTCCCATGAAAGTTTCACTTTCTGTTACCACTTGTGGAAATTCAATAGTTCTGACTATTACTAAGCACAATGGCGCTAACTCTGAATTGCTGAAACACCAGACCAGGTGAACAGGATGTTGAAATGGGCTTTTGTTCAATGGTGGCTTGAAATTATCAGTGTATCTTAAGATGGGCTTAACTTGGGATCAGTACCAAGTCGGGATTAACTAACCATAGTAGTTAAGTTGCTTTGGGACACTAGGACCTGGATTCAAGTCCTGACTCTGCCATTAACTAATTTACCCTGGGAAAGTCACTTAACCCTTCTGGGTCCCCCAGTTCTCTCCTCTATAATATGGTTATAGGAGATACTTCATGGCTCATTCAACAAACATTTGTTCTACACCTATACAAGCATTTACTGACCAAAACACAGCAGTCCCTGGTCTTGTGGGGAGAGGCAAAAAATAAACATAACTAAAAGTAATTATGAGGTAGTTAGATGGTGATACATTTTATGAGGAAAAAATAGACCAGGAGGGCTGAGGGAGGGTCTGCATTTTAAATGGTGTGGTCAGCATAAGCCTCCCTAAGAAGGTGACATTTGAACAAAGACGTGAAGGAATAAAGAGGATAAGTCATGTGGGTTACTGGGAGGAAGAGGAACAGGTGTGCAAAGGCCCCAAGGCAGGAATGTTCTCCCACATTCACAGAAAGTTGAGGAGACTGACTGATATGCTGGGCCCAGCGTGCATTTGGGGGAGAACAGAAGAAGCTGATTTTGTGGGCTTTTGGGGAAGGATTTTGGATTTTTACTCTGAGAGAGAAAAGGAGACCTTGTAGGCTTTTGACCTGAGATGACTTTTACCTCAAAAACATCATTTAATCTGCTCTGTTGAAAGTAAACCACAGAGAGACAGGGGCAGCAGCAGACAGATCAGTTAGACGCATTCTGCAGTAATGCAAGTGAGACACGGTGGTGGCACGGAGGTGAGAAATGGCAGGGCTCTGAATATATTCTGAAGGCAGAGCCAACACAATTTCCTATCGGGAGGATTAAATAAGATAATGCAGGCAAAGCTCTCATCACAGAGCCTGCATGTAGTTAATACAAAATAATGGTAGCCACCTTTATTATCAAAGTGGGCTCCCCTGTAGAGACAGATTAGGAACTAAAAAGAAAAGTGAGCAGACTTGCGTTGTGGTCCAGTGGTTAATAATCAGCCCACCAATGCTGGGGACATGGGTTTGATCCCTGGTTCAGGAAGATCCCACATGCCAAGGGGCAGCTAAGCCTGTGAGTTGCAACTGCTGAGCCCACGTGCCCTAGAGCCTGTGCTCCTCAACAAGAGAAACCATGTCAAA
The DNA here is from genome assembly GCF_023699985.2 of Odocoileus virginianus. NCBI lineage: Eukaryota > Metazoa > Chordata > Mammalia > Artiodactyla > Cervidae > Odocoileus > Odocoileus virginianus. Next base: position 54,670,774 of record NC_069685.1, on the reverse strand, counting down.
TGAGAAGCCATGCACTTCGACTAAAGAGTAGCCCCCTACTCGTTGCAACTAGAGAAAGCCCACACGTAGCAACAAAGACCCAGTGTAGCCAGAAATAAACAAATAAAAAGAAAGTGAGCAAAAGAGACCATATTCAGTTTCCAGTGTGATTTGCAGTGAGTCATAAGGCCACCAAAGGTAAGGAGGCATTGACACAATGAAAACAAGGGTTTCTGGACCTTCCAGAGAACTGGAAAACCCAAACCAGCAAAAACTGACATAATTTAGGCCAAAAAATAGAGATTTTAGATGTCAAGTTTTTCAGATAATCGCAAAAGCTTCCTTTTTGATGCAGTGGTAAAGAATCTGCCTGCCAATGCTGGGGTCACTAGAGACTCGGGTTCGATCTCTGGGTCGGGAAGATCCCCTGGAGGAGGAAAGGGCAACCTGCTCCAGTATTCTTGCCTTGAGAATCCATGGAAAGAGGTACCTGGTGGGCTATAATCCATGGGGTGGCAAAGAGTTGGACATGACTGAGCACACACACATAGTGTGTGGAAGGCAACATCAGTCAGGGGAAAATGTTTGTTTCTAGATTTCCTCGCTTTGGAAAAATTTACTGGTGATGTCGTTGCAGCCCAGGTATTTAATTTGGGGTTTCTGGTTGAATGCCCAACTCCAGAATTCCTTTCGGGAAGAACAGCCAATTGCCAGGAGACAACTGGATTCCTTGCAGCTCACCTTCTCTTTGTTCCAAATTTCAGAGACGAGACAAGAGGTCATTTCTGAGACTGATAAAGATGGATTTTTCCAAGGGGGATGCCAGCATTGCCCCTCGAGCCTCTGGTAATTACGCCTCCTGGAAGCCCTCTGCCAGCCTCTTCCTATCAGACATCTGGCCCCAGCAGGAAGAAATGGGGACCAAGGCACTTATTTTGGTTTTGACATCGGCAAAGGAAGGTTGATTAAATTCATCATGAAAGCAGATGAAAAGCTACCAAACTGTATCTTTCTTCATTGCATCACCTGCATTTCTAGAGTGGGCAAAGGTCTTGATTCCTTTTTTTTAAAATTTTACTCTGGATTAAGGGGTTTTTTTTTACAGTTAATTAATTAGAAGATAATAATGCCAGTGAGCTTATTGTTAATTATTTGTATCTGTACTTAATATTTATAAGTGTGCTCAGTTCTTGTGAGCTAACATTTGGCTTGTCAGATGTGTTAGTCATTGTAATTAATTGAGCCCATGTATGTTCACTGGGTAGATTTATAGGAATAGCAGCAGATATGAAATGTCTTCACTACCCTGAACTTATCTTGATTTTTTGTTGTTGTTTTTTTTTGACCACACTGCGTGGCATGTGAGATCTTAGCTTCCCAATCAGGGGTTGAACCTGTACCCCCTGCAGTGGAAGCGTGGAGTCTTAACCACTAGACCACCAGGGAAGTCCCCTGCACTAGATAGAGAAAAATTTGGGGGGTTGGATCCTTTGGGTGATGTTCATTCTTTACCTGTCAGGCCTCTTTCCTCATTCCTCTTGAGATGGTCTTTCTGTAAGACCCTCCACATCCTCTCTCTTTGACTCCCCCCTCCTCCTTCATTTCCTTTGTACCACCAGGCCCAGCTGCCTTGCTTGTGGGGGTCTGGTGCAAAATAAAAATATGGATCCCCTTGGTCAGAAATGATGAGGAATTTCAAGATGGTGACAGCAGAGTATTAAACCCAATGTGAGGCCCTGGTGACCACATAGGTCACACTCCAGTGAAACTGGCTCTGCATGCTATGGTCACCTTATGCTTTTCCCCAAAAGGCATCTTCCCACCAGAAAGCACCCCATCCCCCTTCTCTGCTGCTGAAACAGGGCACAGCACCCAGGAGGGGCTCAAGAAAAAGTAAAAGTAAGTAAAAGATTTTCCAAATGCGAGCCTGAGAAAAGCAGAGCATAATCATGGAGCTCTCCTGTTCTCTTCTGGATGGGTTGGGTTCTATATTGATGTAGAGGTGGTGGTCACAGAGGGGTAAGTGTTAATCGCTCAATTGTGTCTGACTCTGCGACCCCATGCACTGTAGCCCGTGAGGCTCCTCTGTCCATGGATTTTCCAGGCAAGAATACTGGAGTGGGCAGCCATTCCCTTCTCCAGGGGATCTACCCCGACGCAGGGATCAAACCCAGGTTTCCTGCATTGCAGGCAGATTCTTTACCATCTGAGCCACCAGGGAAACCCATGGCGGCAGCGGGGGTGAGAGGTGGTTAAGGTAAACATTTTTCTAAACTCATCAAACTAGACTTCAAAGGACTGCACTGCACTGAGGATCATTGCACATCAACTAATAAACACTGGGCCTAAAATAACCCCCAAGGGTTCCACATTACCCTCAAGACAGTCTTGTCTTTGTCACACAAGGTCCTTCCTCAGGGGGCTGTTCATTGTTTTTAAGCCCCACCTCCAGCACATCTGGGCTCCCTGTTTTCTAGCTGTGCTGGCTGCCCGCTCCCCACGCCCTTCCTACTCAACAGCTTCCCAGTGGCCCAGGAGTAAAAAGTCAAACACCGACAACCAGTATGGCATCAGCACCACCAGGGAAGGACTGAGGAGATGAAGGGGAGTCCTACTGTGCCAGGTGTTAACCTTTTCTTCTCTGCATTATGGGAAGTGGATGGAGGCCCAGGGAAGAGAGAGTAAGGTGGAAGGTATGCAGTGGGCTGCAGGCACTGCCTATTCATCCATCAATACAAAGGTAGGAAGGAAAGTTATGACAAACCTAGACAGTGTATTAAAAAGCAAAGACATCACTGTGCCTACAAAGACCCATATAGTCAAAGCTATGGTTTTTCCAGTAGACATGTACAGATGTGAGAGCTGGATCATAAAGAAGGCTGAGCACTGAAGAACTGATGCTTTTAAATTGTGGTACTGGAGAAGACTCTTGAGAGTCCCTTGGACTTCAAAGAGATCAAACCAGTCAATCCTCAAGGAAATCAACCCTGAATATCCACTGGAAGGGCTGATGCTGAAGTTGAAGCTCTAATACTTTGGCCACGTGATGCAAAGAGCTGACTCACTGGAAAAAAAACCCTGATGCTGGGAAAGATTGAAGGCAAAAGGAAAAGGAGGCAGCAGAGGATGAGATGGTTATACAGCATTGCTGACCCAAGGGACATGAATTTGAGCAAACTCTGGGAGATAGTGAAAGACAAGGTAGCCTGGTATGCTGCAGTCCATGCCGTCACCAAGAGTCAGACACAACTTAGCAACCGAACAACAACAAAGGTAGTCAAATATATGACCTAACATAGCCAGACTCCTGAACATCAACCCACTGCCTCAAATGAGGGCCAGCTCTTTCTTCTCTGGCTACACTTTCCTCCTCCTCCTTCAAGTCTCAGCTTATGGGTTTTCCTCCTCCAGGAAGTCTTTCCTGACCCCATCTTCTCTCTTGACCTCTCCTTCCATAGCATTTACCGCACTGTCCTAGATGACTTGACATCTGTCTTCTCCAGCTCTTTAATGCTGAGCCAGCGTCTTCCTAGTTCCAAAGTCCAATAAGGTGCTGGACACAGAGACCTGGGTACACACATGAGTGAAGGGGTTTTCTTTTGGCTTTCCTGGTGCGTGGTGCAGACACAGATACACTCGTATGGAGGGATGTGTGAACGAGCGAGTGAGTAAATGTCCCCCATACCTTATCTATCATTCCCTTAATCGAGGCAGTGGGGAGTCTCGGGACATGGGTTTGGAGGGAATGTATTGCTGCAGATAAAAGGTCTCAGACTGTGGTCTCAGGCAATCCAGAGAGGTCCTAGCCCTTGCTGGCAGGCATGCTCAGGCAAGTGACTTGACCTTCCTGAGCATCAGATCAAGTCAGTATTGCTCTGACTTCACAGGGTTATTGAGAAGCTCAAAGGTGATAATACCTGCAGAACACTTAGCTTTCAGCAGCTCTGACTCAAAGAGAAGTTGGATCTTGTTCGCCAGGGGGTCTGAATCGGTGACTATGGTCACCGGACAACAGGAAAAGAGGTCATCTGCCATTTGTAGCCGTCCTCGAATAAGCAACTCTGATTTTTGCCTTCCGTGAGCTACCCAGTCTCCTGGGTCAGGCAATTGCACAACAAAAGTGAACTTTTCTCTGCAATAAGAATATAACTATTGGCAGATGTCACTGAACCGAAATCTGGAAGACAATAAAAATGGGCATTTTCTTGTAGGCCTCCAACTTCCTGTTTCTCTGCAGGAAGACTCCAATTTCAGCCCCAAGAGAGAGAAGACAATGGTCCTCAATCATAAAAATCAAGAGAGAAACCAACATGTTGATTGCCTTCCCAATCAAAACGCCTTTTTTTCTGCCTTTCTGAATATTCCGCCCAAAAATAATTCTTGGCTAAAACGTGGCATAAATTGTCCCATTGCCCCATGCTTCCACCTCCTTCCAAACCACGGTCTCCCAACAAATCCTGAATTCCCAAGAAAAGGCAGTTTTGCATCCTGCCTGAGAACTCAGACCCCAGAGTTCCAGTCCTCCCCTTACTGATTCCTGGCCGTGAAATCTCAGTCAAGACTCTTAACCTCTCATATCCTACCCTGTTCGGTGGGGAAAGAACAGTGTCTATATGGTGGAGTTTCTGTGAGGACTAAGTGACGCTAAGTGGCAGAACTTGGTGAGATTTCATGAAGTGTTGGTTGTTGTTACACTCATTGTTTTAAAGAGAGGATATGGGATGGCAAAAATATTTTAAATGCTTATAATAAGCCCTGCAGACCCGCAAAATTTGGGAGAGACTCTCACTTTTATAAATCATCTCATCATCCCCCGATGTGGTAGGAAAGATTTAGAATCAGTTCCTCGGAATCCGGGAATGTGATCTCACTGGAAAAAGAATCTTTGCTGATGTAATTAAGTTAAGCATCTTGAGATAAGAAGATGTGAAGAGGCCCTAAGTCCAATACAAATGTCCTTAGAAGAGAAGGGGAGGAGACCTGTATGAAGGCCATGTGGGGACAGAGGCAGAGATTAGAATGATAGAGTCACAAGCCAAGGAATGCCAGCAACCACTCAAAGACAGGGAAGGATTCTCCCCTAGAACCTTCAAAGGGTGCAGGAGCATGGCCTTGCCAACATCTTTGTTTCTGGCCTCCAGAACTGTGGGAGGATACACTTCTGTTGTTTTAAGCACCCTGTTTGCAATAACTTGTTACAGCCGCCCCAGAAACTAGCACATCTTATGGCCTCTTTAATAGGGAATTCAATACCTTGCCTCACAGGTTCTGAGAATAAAGAAGGTGATGCTGCAGGTTTGCTGTCTTGGGAGTTTTGTTAGAAGCCAGCATGGAGCCCTTACAGCCTGATCATTGAGAGCAGGCAGACTTGAGTTCAAATTCCAGCTTCCCTTTTAACTGCTGTACAATCTTGGGCAGGTGACTCAACCTCTCTGAACTTCAGTTTCTTCATAGGTAAACAGGAATTGTTGTTCAGTTGCTCAGTCATGTCTGACTCTTTGCGACGCCATGGACTGTGGCACACTAGGCTTCCCTGTCCTTCACTATCTCCTGGAGTTTGCTCAAATTCATCTTCACTGAGTTGGTGATACTACCTAACCATCTCATCCTCTACGGTCCCCTTCTCCTCTTGGCTGGCTTCATTGAGTTATGCAAACCTCATTGCCAACAACAAGGCTGTGATCCATGAAGGGGAAAATGGGAGTGGTAATATCCTTTTTTAAAAATTATTTTATTATTTTTTGGCTGCACCATGTGGCATGCAGGATTTTAGTTCCCCAACCAGGGATTGAACCCATGCCCCTTGCAGTGGAAGTAGAATCTTCACCACTGGACTGCCAGGGAAGTCCCTGGAGTAGTGATATCCTTATCTCATGCGATAATGGAATGATTCAGAAAATACATCCGAAGTGCCTGGTATGCAGAAAATGCGATGATGACTCTTTGGGGGAAATCCATCTAGCTTCTCACACACGTGGCAAAATGCTGACGTGGTTATGGAGTGACTGTGGCCGTGGGGAGCACACAAAACTAAATGGCATCGTGAATGGGTTGACCCCGTGGCCATTCCTGGTTAGCACAGCTAGAAGGAAGGACTTGGCTGTCTCGAGGTGCCTCGTGAGACAGCCCACACTCAGGCCTCCTGCTTTATTGTTGCTGCTGAAATCAGAGGGGACAGAAGCCTTGAAAGCCAGCCCCAAGTGTTGCTCTGTGTCTGCCAGGAACCTTCTAAAGCTGATGACTTTTAAACAGGCAGTGTCGATTCCATGGCAGGTCCTGCTTCCTCAGTGTGTCTGTGTTCAGAAGGCCCCACCATCCGTGACCTCCTACTTACTGCCTAGAAGGGGCACATCCTTTTCACTCAGTTAAAAGGACATTTTTTTCCAATGAGAGCAGGTCATATTTCAAGTTGCATTGCCAAGGTATTGGGAGCCAGTAAAAGGGGGCATTTAACACCGTATTTATTTTGACTGGCAAAACAGGTCATGGCTGTAAAAGAAACAGCTCTTGAGAAGGAGGCAGCCTCACCGACTCTGGGCTCACTCTTCCTACCCACACACACACTGTTTAAAGCATTCCAGTGCTGCTGCCAACCTTCCTGGCAGTGCTCTTATTTCTTTACATGTATGTTGCATTCCATCTGTTTAATGTGCTCTCTGTGCCATTCGTGGATTTTGGCAAGGCCTGGCGAGGTGGCATGGCATGCTGAAGCTTGTTCTAAGCAAAACGGGGCACAAGGCAGAGGGAGGTTGGAGGCCGATGAAGGGGTCCTGTTTCCCCTTTGACTCGGGCGTGGGGGGCGGTGCCTGGAGTTGCAAAGACTGAGGGGGAGTTGCAGAGCAGTTTTTTCTCCAGATGTGGTTGAATCATGTGCGTGCCACTATGGCACTTCATCCTTCGTGGGGATTTTGGGGTGTACTTTTACAGTTTCTGATACGTGGCCAGAAAAATTAAAGTGATGGAGGAGGGTAACTATGGGGAAGTTGACTCGTACTCATGAATCTGGGTTTCCACCTGGAAATCTTCTAAAGTGAAGCCAGAAAATGCCAACACCTGGATCTGATGGGCCCAAGGCCTAAAGAAAACTGAACTCCATCTTTACATTATTCTCAAGAACCATTAAGTACTTGGTTGGAGAAGCTGAGGGGACGTGCTGTGATTTGGATCCTATTTCATCCACTTGGAAGACAGGAAAGCAAGGTTTATGTACCGCCAAAACATCTGGTGAATTCAGCTAAAGAGAAAACTCACCACTCCAGTTGCAGGGTGGGGGGATGGAGGTGGGGACAGAACCCTTTAGAAACAGTTGTGGGGTATTGGGTGACCAAAAAACATCCTGTTGATTGACTCAAATGTTCACTTTTCCATTGGTTCCTGTCGAGTCCAACTCTTCAGAATGAGGAAACGATGAAGATTCTGGGCAGAGAAACAAAGATTCGGGCGTTAAAAAGACACAGGAAAAAGATACCTGAAGAAAAACTTTGAGTGCACATTTTTTTTTTTTTTTTTTGAGTCCAGCCAAGAGTGTGAACAGAATCCCTGTGTTAAGAAATGGAATTATTCACCTGAATCAGGAGAGATGACATGGTAAAGCAAAAAAATAAGATCCAGCCTCCTAATAAGAAACAGCCACATGTGGAATAAAATTAGTGAGAATTGTGTAATCCCAGTTGGCCAGTTGTAAGAACAGGGAGGAGGAGAAAGGAGGATGGGGAACATGTTTCAGATGTGATTCAACAGGTCCTGGAGCCTGTCCTGACCCTCTGGGTTGGAATTTCTGACTCCCTTCTCTGCCTTGACTCAGAATAGGAAACCGTATCCTGACCGCGCGTTTCTTTTTATAGAATTAAACTTTCTTGCCAACTTCCTCCGGAGCACAGGATCATCCCTCCTCGTCTCTAAACAATACGCCAATCATCGGATGGAAGTGAGGAGAGGGGGGTACTGACCTGCTTGCACCAAACATAACCCAGGCCCTGAGCAGAAGACAAACAACGGGAACGGAGCTTGGCTTTCATACCCGGCCTGGTAAATACAACATGTTCTTACAGGTTGGAAAACCGTCTGGCTCATCTTTTGTACTTTCTCTTCTTTCTCCCACTTCTTCTAACTTGGATCTCATCAGTCAGCTTTGACGTGGGCCAAGTTCACGTTTGCCAGATACTGAGTGGATAATGGATGGTTTGTAAGATTAGTAATAGGTTAGAGATGAGGAGTCAGGCCGCCAAGTGTATACTGGGTGTGTATGTTGAGATGACTTCTCCCGACTTCCCACCCAGCCCTGAGAAGGGCTGGCCGTGTGCACCCAGCTGGCCATGTTTAGAGGGGATCGAGGTGGGTGGGGACAGAATCCCTTGGTTTCCGCCCATTCAGTCGCCATATTTGCACTGGGAGGCAAGACTCCCAGGATACCCTCTTGCCTTGGCCAATCAGTTAGTGGGGGTCATTTCTTGGGGTGTAAGATATACTGAGGCTTGAGAAGCCAAAGGGGACATTAACAAAATGCAAAGCGTTTAGTAGTCCCTCATTAAAAATGGATTTTGTTTTCAATGCTTTTGAGGAGGGAACAGTGAAGTTGGAAACTGTGCTTGTAATTGGGAGCAGGTCTCCTGCCAGATTCTAACAGCTTCAAGGGATATCCAGTTTTAGGTTTACAGTACTACATTCTGGCTCATTGAAATTGCATCTAAACGTTGCCAGAATGTGTCATAAACTACAAAATCTGTACAGAAATGTATCGACATAATGGCTCTGTAACCTTAAGTCAGAGGGCTTGGGGAGCAGCGTTTGTTCCCAGCAGGATCGTTCTTGCTTTGTCTCATGTCAGACTTGGGGCGCCTGGGACAATTATCATACATGGGATTCCAGTTCTGGTCTGACCAGTTCTCTCAGCTCTTAGGACACCATGCTAAAGGACTCTGGATATAATGCATCTTCTTTCAGCTCCTCCATTGACCAAGCTCCCTCCCACTCTGAGCCTTTGCTAGTGATATTCCCGCTGCCAGGAACCCTATTTTCCTGGTTGATCCCCAATCCAGCCTTCAATTTACAGCCCGTCCTTTACCATCTCCCAGAATTTGCTCAAACTCATGTCTATTGAGTCAGTGATGCCATCCAACCATCTCATCCTCTGTCACCCACTTCTCCTCTTGCCCTCAATCTTTCCCAGTACCAGAGTCTTTTTGAATGAGTTGGCTCTTTGCATCAGGTGGCCAAAGCTTCAGCTTCGGTCTTTTCAATGAATATTCAGAGTTGATTTCTTTTACTGGTTTGACTGGTTTGATCTTTCTGTCCAAGGGACTCTCAAGAGTCTTCTCCATCACCAAATTTCAAAAGCATCTGGGGCTGTTATAACAAAAATGCCATAGACTGGGTGGCTGAAATAACAGACACTTATTTCACACAGTTCTGGAGACCAGGAACTCCAAAATCAAGGCAGAGTCAGTGTCTGGTGAGAAATGAACCCTCACCATGTCCTCAATGTCTTCAAACATGGTCCAAAACACCATGCCATGTCCTCAAACAATAGAGGGTGTGAGGGGGCTTTCTGGGGTCTCTTTTGTTAAGGGCACTAATCCCGCTCATAAGGACTCTGCACTTCACGACCTAATTGCCTCCTGCCTTCATGACCCCACCGCCTGAGACCTGAAATAGGATTTCAGCATATATCAAGACTGTCACTTAAAACTTCTGTTTCATGTCTGATTAGAGCTGCAACTTCTCATACTATAACTGGGTGCACACAGATCTCCTGAGGTTGTGTCAACATGCAGAGTCTGATTTAGCTGACCTGGGGTGGGGCCTGAGTGTCTGCATTTCTAACAAGCTCCCAGGTGACGCTGATGCCGCTGGTCCATGGACCATACCCTGAGAGCAATGGTACAGACCTCTCTCACTCACGGTTCCATGAGAGAAGAAAATCTGACGGAAAATGAGTTGAAAAAAAAAAAGAAAATGAGTTGAGCTTCTGTTTTCTCATTTCTCCCAAGGATGGTGCTTAACTAGAAGCATTGACTAGAAGTTAGTTCCTTACACATCTTGTCTGCCTTAAGGTTAGGCTTTTCAACTTCCATGCGGTTGACATTTGGGGTGAGGGGCTGTGTATCATGGGCTGTTTAGCAGCATTCCTGGCCTCTACCCACTGGATGCCAATAGCACCCTCCCGAAACTGTGACATCCAAAAAGGTCTCCAGACATTGCCCAAGAACTCTTGTCTTAGGGCTTTAGGGTACTTTCTCTGGCATGCCCAGCAGAAAAGTGGGAAGTCAAAGAGAGTGTTTTGTTCAGGGCTATAGGACCACTGTCTAGCACAATGCTCTCTATATGGCAGACCTTCAATACGTGTTGATTGACTGAATGAATGAATGAATGAAAATGAACTTTCAGATCCTGCTTGGCTGGTGGGTGAACAGAACTGCCTTTACACAGCCTCCAACCTCCTCCGCGCCTTTCTCCCCCTCAAAAAACAGTAAAACTTAGTAGGCCAGTTGTCATCCGAGGCATAATTTTTCTAAATGTAGCACTTTCCAAAGTAAATATCCTTTTGAAAAAAATATAAAGAAAGATTCTCATTTGAGATCTTTTTTTAAATGTCTCCAATGACTAAAATCCTCTTACAGTAAGTACCCAGAGAGTTGCATTTGCTTAAAGAAAAGAAAATGCCGTTTTTAGTCTCAAGTATAGAAAGTACTTGAAAACCATATACTTCTTCTTCTTCTTCTTTTTTTTGCATCTGACTGGGCAGATTATAAAATGGTAGAATTAATTTTGGTTCTAGATTGTTTCTAAAACTCCATCTCAGACTGAAGACTTATAAAGTAACATCAGGAACTTATTTGAAAAAAAAATTCCTATAGTAAAAACACTGTTGGTCTTCTTTACAGGAATTTGAGGGAAAAAACAGCAGTTGTAAGGACTGGAGGGGAGAGGAGAGGGAATTTTTATACAATTTCAAGAGGAAAACTGCAAATAAAAATAAATCTGCAGCTTACTAAAAAACTACAAACTGGGGTTCTATTAAGAAAAAAGGTGAATTCATTCAATTTGCTTGTTTCTATGTGCTCAGAGACTTCAAGTTTTTAAACCGAATTGCTATGGAGAAAGCAAAGCTGACCTCTCCCTCTTTTCTTTCAAACCTTTGGTCGACTGGGATTTGGAGCACTGAAGAGGTTTCTGGAAAAGGATACAGTGGTGGCGACATTCCCATGCTCTTCAAGTATTATTCTTTTTTTACTTAGCAGAGGCAAAAAATCTTTTTTTCTGTTATGTGCTTACTCTGCAATCCACTGGTAGTGGCTGTATGTGTGATTTGGGGAGAAGAGTCATTGATCGGCAATGTCTGCCAAGGCAGAGGAGTGGAAAGTATCGATGAATCAGCTGTGCGTTTCCCATTCCTGGATCCCAGTATGGTCTTCTCTATCACAGGTGTTCTAGGAAAAGGAGGACATCAAGGAGAAGGCCCTGCGCATCTGAGCATAACTGTGTTATTCTGTGCCACAGAGACAGACCAAGACAATGTTTCAAATCAAGAAAACTCCTGAGACAGAGTGACACAGAAATGCACTCTGGGGGCACATTTCTCTTTCTCCTCTCGATATATTGGAAGAGAATACCATATGCATGTCTTCCCTCTCAGGGGCAGTACGGCCAGGACATTGCCTTTCCCCCATCCAGTTACCCTACATTCGATTTTGTCACCATGACACCATATGCTGCCAAAATCACACATCCTCCTTCCTTGGAATAAAGAGGCCTTTTCATAAGACTTATTAAGTCTGAATATTAATCATATTCATCATTATTCAGTCTGCCTGCTGTCCATAATATTTAAATGAAGGAAAATTTAAAAATGGAAAAAGACAAGTTTAGGATTTTCAAGACACTGATGAGTAAGAAATGATGGGGAAGAAAGCAACAGTGACTGTAAAAAAAGAAACATCTTAGAGTGAAAAAAAAAAGAACCCACAAATAGACTCAACTTTCAATATTAGTCTTTATTTAAAAAATAAGGGGAAGGATGATTAAAGAGATGAATTCACTTTTGAATAGAGTCCAAATGACTTAAGAATTATTTGGATTCAAATATTTCAGTTGGACAAGGAATGATATTAGAGTTATGTGATACATTAGGGGCTAAAAGAAAATGGAAATATTTCTTTTGTTTAAAAGCAATTTTCTGGCCTTTGTGGTCCTTGAGAATTTCCTAGGTTGTGAGTGCCAGCCACCATCCCCCAGCTTTGCTCTGGACGCATGGACTCCTAGTTCAGATCCACACTGTTTTTGGGGGGAAATGGAGTCTGTGTTTGTGAGAGCTCCTTTTTAAAATCATGTGGCTATGAGGAAGGCTTTCCACAGAGAGTTGAGAGGTCAGTAATTTTGAATCCAAATTATGAAGTTTTGATAATCATGATATAGCAGGATCACATCTGAATTGGTGCTGGCTTCAGAACCTCCCCTCGTGGAAGATAGCTGCAAGAGGTCCGTCCCTGCTGAGTGGGGCTGAAGTGGAAATTCCAGTTTGGGAAGACAGGAGGCAGGTGGCCTAGCAGGTCTACAACCACATTTCAAAAAACAATGTGTATGTGATAGAACCCAGCAAGCAAGATGTAACTATACACTCACCAAACATTTGTTAAGCACCTACTTTGTGCCAGGCCCTGAACAAAGAGCTCTGACATATGGCATCCCATTAATCTCCCATCACCCAGCCCCAACCCTTGACAAGCAGACCATCCAAGCAGACTTCACCCATCTCTCATTCCTAAATGTGGATTTGATAGTTTACAGCAGGGTTTCTCAGCCTCGGCACTAGTGGCATATTAGGCTATGTGGTTCTTTGTTTTGGGAAATTGCCCTGGGCATTGCAGGATATTTAGTAGCATCCCTGGCTGCTACCCGGTGGATGCTAATATCATACCCTATCCTAGTTATGACAATGCCTTTCTAGACATTGCCAAATGTCCTCTGGGAGAGAAAAATGGCCCCCAGTTGAGACCCTCTTCCTTGGACACAGAATGGTTTGAATCCTCAGGCAGTTGTAGGTAAACTTTCCTTTTATTCTGTCTGATGGTCTGACTCAGTGGTTCTCAAACCCAAGCTGTTTGTATATAATACCAAATATACCCTACTTTATGGGCAGGACATTTTCAAGTGTACCTTGACCCCACCCTTTTTTGCCTTATGTGCTGACATGAGAACCTAAAACCTCTTAGAAATTTAATACCACCAGTCTCCTGAAGAGCCCTGCAGTGATCACAAAGATCTTTCCAGGACAGAATCTCTCTTGTGCCCTGGCTTTTCCATGGATCCAATGATGACAACTACCATTGCTGAACACTCCCCATGGTGTCCCATCATCTCACTAAATCCTCATGTTTACACCATTTCTGCCCCATTTCAAGAGGAGACACTGAAGCTCACACAGGGTAAATCACTTGCCCCAAATTCCACGGCTAGTAAATGGTAGAGCACATTTGATGTCAAGCTTTATGGCTTTTCAATAGAAAATACAATATGCACAGCATACACTCAATAACTCTTAGTGACTGTTTACTAGTGGGAAAAAAATCTGTCTAATTTGATCACGAATAGTCATTCAGAATTCTTTCCCTGAGCTGAAGAAGCCTGATAGGATTGCCCAATCCTCCCACCATCTCAGCTAGCAAGGATAGGGCTTTTCAGAATGTATATATATATATACCTCAAATTGTGTTTCTCTTCTGCAACACAAAACAGAAACTACCCAAACATGCATTAACTAACTGTCAAAACAAAACAGATCATTTCCTTTGGAACTACAAAAAGACTGGAGTGTTGGCAGGTACTACAGAATAACTCACCATCATACTTGCCACACCATAGTATCATTACATATTTCTACTACATTTTCCCACATGGCTGAGTGCTTCTTGACGTCAGGAACTGACTTACTCATCATCACTAGACCCTGGTCCCATACTACGACTGTAGAGTTAGTGAATAACACATGAATACCCTTTTTAACTTAACATGCATATTTTATCTTCATTCTCTCAGTAACTGTGGGTGGTATATATTTTCAAGAGCCTCTTTTTCATAGGAAGAGACTAAAGTTGAAGGAGATAAAGTGACCAGTAACGAGGTCACCCTGTGGAAAATTGTGGACTCAAGTCTCATGCTTTGAACTCCAGATCTTATGCTTTTTACAAAGAGGGCTTTCAAGGTCAAGATGGGTTGGAATCCCCAGGTCCTAGCCTTGACCCCAATATCTTAATGTTTCTGAACAGTCTTACTATGAAGCAAATTAAATATAGGGAAATTGCGTCTTATAAGCCTTTAATGTTCATGGATTCAGCCACACAATCTTGTGGAGAGAAAGAACAATGTAACAAGTACAGGTGGTTCCTATAGTAGGATATGGATGAAGGCTTATCCAGGGTGACTTTTGGGTGGGACCTGAGAGGGTGGCCGATCCCTTGATTCATGAATTTCTTCTTATGTGTGGCCTTTGGCTGCCCTGACAGAGAGTCCAGTGTTTATAAATGTTTTTAAAGTATTTAAGGATCAGCGTTTTTCATACAACCTGACTCCTAAATACAAAGATACTGCTTTATCTGGTACTCAACCAAAGAATAATGTGGGATAAACTGACTGGGCAGAACTTACTAGATTGAGAGATGTTCTACAGATGACCAACATGGCTGCTTCCAAAGGGATTTTTGAGGCATGTGTGGGACTGTCACCAAACATGTTGATTCTTGACCCCAAGATATACCTGAGAATTACTGGGAAAACATCAAAACCAGATCTTATACAAGAGATCTATGAAGATATAAAACAAGAAATAAAGACAACTTGGACATCTTTTTTGAGTTCTAGACAATTTTTCTTTGATGTTCTATATGCAAACTGATTTAATCAGCAAATAACGCCTATTTGGTAGGAACTATCATTTAGCCCTATTTCACAGATGCAAAATTGAAGTATACAGAGATTCTGTACTTTGCCCAAGAATGTAGCTAGGAGGTGACAGAATTAGCATTTGAACCTCAGTAGTCCAGGCCCTATACACTAAACCACATTCTTATCTCCCCAACTAGACAGTCATCTCCAGGGTTCTTAGACTGGAGTTTCTCATCTTTCTGTCTCCTTCAAACATGACGCTGTCTTGTAAACACTAGGAACTCAATAAAGCTTGTTTTGATATGAATCAACCTCTTAGACTGTTGACTGGTCTTTACAATTTTTTGATAAGGGAAAAAGAACCAGGAGGCTCAGTGGTAAAGAATTCTCCTGCCAATGCAGGAGACTCAGGTTAGATCTCTGGGTCAGAAAGATTCCCTGGAGAAGGAAATGGCAACCCACTCCAGTGTTCTTGTCTGGGAAATTCCATGGACAGAGGAGCCCACTGGGCTACATACAGTCCATGGGGTTGCAGAGAGTCAAACAAGACTGAGCACACATGCATGCACCCAGGAGCTCACTATTTCAAGCAATCTATAGCTTGGTAACCACACCAAAAAGAGTGGAAACCGGGTGATAAAATGAAATATAAATAGAATTAACATTATCTGCAGAGCACCATTATAATGCATAACAGTGGCTGGTCTGCTCTCTATAGAAAACACAACCTCTTTGCAATGTTTTGTTTGTGTTACTGTTTCTGTTAGTATGAAAGGATTACAGATAAAGATTTAAATATTTTAGTGAGAATTCTATTAATCAGGGAAGGAGTTGAATGTGGACCTATATTAGTTCTAACTCTGAAAAAGGCTCTCCAAAGCCTGATTGGGTGTAGGGGGTAGCAGGGGAAAGGCTTAGCCTACTCAAGACAACTGTTTTTAAGTAAGTTGACAACCACTTTGCCGGGGTTCCTTTAATGAGCTAATTACAAAGGGCTCTTAGGTGTTCACTGCAGCCAGTCCTGGAGGAGCTCTACTTAAGAAACACTGAATGAGTCATTAGCACCTGAAATACTATAAACACTATAGACTCTTAGAGCTTATAATGAAATGAATGTATCTACCACTTCAGACTGATCTGGTGGAAGTCAGGACTTTTTCAGTTGCAAGCAACAGAAAACTAACTCCAATTGGCTTAAACAAAAAGGAATGTTTGTTAACATTAGGCAGAGGTGAATCCCCGTGCTTAAAGGGATGTCAGCAGGAATCTAACTTTGTCCGTTTCCTGCCTTTTCATCCTTTGTGTTTGCTCCGTTCTCAAGTAGGCCTGAATGATGTTGAAGCCATTCCCTGACAGTTTCAGCCTTACATTCTACCTGCTTAGCATCCCAGTGGAAAGACAGCACTCTTAATATCAGCACTTCCGCCAAAAATCCCAGGGCTAAGATTCTTTGTCTATGATTGGTGTAGCTTGGGTCATATGCCCATTCCTGAGCCAATCCCAGTGGCCAGAACAACACTGTACTCTTATTAGTCAGGACCGGGTCATGCCTACCTCTAAAGCCAATACATGGCCAGGCCCACCTTGAGCCACAAGGATCTAGGGGAAGGGATCATTTTCCCAGAGAAATATCTGAATTCTGATGCCAGACAATGTGGGCAGGGGTACAGAACAGGTGGATGCTGAGGCAGGCAAAACGATTGAACATTGGAACTTTCTAAATTATCTCCAACAAGCAAGGTGTTACCAAGCAGGAGAACTTTACAGGTGTTATTTAGATATTTGCTCAGATATCTGAGGTTTAAAACATGACCTATATTGGCTACATTATTTTGGAAATGTTTTTCTGCAAATTGTACTCACCCACATGGCTTGAAGTTTTGGGGGTTTTCTGTCTTTCTGTTTGTGTTTTTCTTTTTTTCTAATTCTTGGAACTAGTCCTTGAAAAAAAAAAGAGGAACAGAAATGCCACAGAATGATTCAAAACAGACAACTCTGAGAGCAGACAGAGATGGCAAATTAACACACTGTTGACATTCCTCCTGTCCTGATGACATTTCTTATGTTGAATAATATTCTCACGGTTCCTTTCTGCCTCTCCATTTGTATGTTAATAACTGTGTTTCAAGTTACAAAAGCAATAACAACCTAATTCAGGAAGAATTGAACACATCCAGAAAGTACCACGGTGAGCAAATACACACATATACCCACATACTATCACCCACCATTTTAGTTAGAAACAGTTACTTAATAAGTACCTTGCCCTTGGTATAGTCCAGAAACCATCCAGCCCCATATCAAAGATGAGGAAGCTGAGGCTTACAGTGTTCAAGCTGCTAAGTGGTGGATCTGGGAACAGAACTCATGTCTGTCTTATCTCCAAGCCCTCATCCTTAGCCACCTCTGTCACTCCTCCATTCTATCCTATTACCCAAAGATCTCCAAAATTAACCTTACAAAAATGACATGATGTTCATAATGTTTTACAATCTGCCTTTTCATATACCACATTCTCCCATGTTATTTAATATGCTTCTATGCAGTTTTTTTTGGACTGTATTGAATCTGTCACATGGACATGCCATAATTTACTCAACTAATCCCTGATTACTGGATATTCAATTTAGTTCTAATTTTTCAGTATTATATTAATGCTACAGTGAACCACCTTGGAGGAACATTTTTTGCATACATATCTGATTGGTCCTTATGACAAATTCCTAGAAGTTCTGGATCAAAGGGATTGGGTATTTTTAGTGCTTTAGTGTATTGCCAAGTTGTTCTTTAGGAAGGCAGGCCCACTGTACAATTCTACAGTAACAGATGAGTTTCTGCTTTTCCACTCTCTCCCACTTATGCCTCTTCCTCAGAGATTACCAGTCATTAGTTAATTGTGCCTCCCATCCTCCGAAATGGGGAACAGTGCTCATGCTCAGTCACAAAGTCGTGTCTGACTCTTTGCAACCCCATGGACTGCAGCCCATGAGACTCCTCTGTCCATGGAATTTCCCAGGCAAGAATACTGGAATGTGTTGCCATTTCCTCCTCTGGGGGATCTTCCCAACCCAGGGAGCAAACCCAAGTCTCCTGCATCTCCTGTACTGGCAGGCAGATTCTTTACCACTGTGCCACCTGGGAAGCCCAATTGGGAACAGGGGCCTTTTCAAAGTATAAATCATTTAATAATATTCAAACGGTTGAATGCAAATACAGTGGTAAAAAACTGTCAGTGATAATTTGCATCCCTATCATTGCTACTGCCAACATTGGGAAAGTTCATAACCTTTCTTCCCCAGCCCTTGGGACTGGATCCCCAGCCTTGGCACAGGACTCTGGCCGGTACCATGAAAACAACTCTCGGTCCAAGTCAGGAGTCATGCACTGATTTCAGTGAAGGAGGCTATAAGGCTGACCTGCCGTCATGATCCTTGCTTATGACTGTGTCATGTTGACATGGAGCCCAACTTCCCTTTCTCTGGAAACAACCATGCTTGCTTTGAGGAACCACTGTCAGTTGTTTGTGCCCCATGGTGGCTCTTGATTGGACCTGCCCCGGGCCTGTAATGTAGCTGGCCTCAAAACACAAGAGAATCAGACGTCTCTCAGAGATTTGAACTTGAAAAACTAAAACAACGAAGGCAAGTGGAGAGTAGTTGAGTCCATTAGAGGGAAAGAGGGAAGATTCTGAAGCTCAGGACTCCATGGCTCTATGTCAAGCACAGCCTTGGAACACCAGAGTAGTGCTCAATATGTGTTTGTTGTCGAACGAATGAATGGATTTGCTTACAATGAATTTTTTTCCCTACTCAGTTCAGCACTCTTTCCTCCTTTTTTCTGGCAACACCTCTGATGGGTAGTGGGAGGAAGGCAGCCTCCACTATGTGTGAGTTGACACTGTCCCCTGGACCCACCTGAGCTGGGAGGTGAAGTATACCCCTTTAGCCCTTAGGGCCTCTCCGTGGTGTGACGCCATTCTTTTCCTTCTACATCCACGCTCCCCCTTGGCTAATATCCATTCCCAGGATGGGCTCTGTACTTTTCGTCCTTTGTGCATTTACTGTTTCTCAAGTTTAGCCTACTTCTTCCCTCCATCTCTCCCTATGGAAATCCTACAAGCCCAGCACAAAGGCTACCTCTGCCAGGAAACTTTTCCTCTTCTGCCCTATTTGATTTTCTTCAAAGTACTGGTTAAGACCTAAAACTCCCTCACTTCTTTAGGTGTTTATGGTCTGTCTTCCCTGCCATGAGGTGCCCAACATGAGATCTTGTCTGTCCTGTTCCCAGCTGCATCCCCAGCTCTTAGACCAGAGCCTCGAACACTGTCGGGGCTCAAAAAAACTGTCTCAACTAACCTAGCCTTAGGGATATTTGCCTAAGAGAGGTCAGTGAAAGGTTCCACCCAGGAGTTGGACTCTTGAAGCAGGTGGGCACCTGCTTCCCAGGTGGCTCAAGTGATAAAGGACCAGCCTGCCAATGCAGGACACGCTAAAGATAAGGGTTCGATCCCTGGTTTGGGAAGATCCCCTGGAGGAGGAAATGGCAACACACTCAAAATTCTTGCCTGGAGAATCCCATGGACAGAGGAGCCTGGTGGGTTCCAGCCCCTGGGGTTTCAAAGAGTCGGACACAAGTGGGCATGCACGAGGGGAAAGAGGATCTGCTGAGCCATCTGTTGGTTACGGGTCATGGCCAAGGGCCTCAGATCTGCTTCAGTCCACCCTTTTTCTAGGACCCAGAGGCTCATCTCTTCTTTAATTCCAGAGCTACCCCCACAAACTTCCAATCAATTATTTATTTGCCCATGTGGCTGTTTCTGCTCCTTGTCATCCCAAAACGCTAACCACATACTGATCTCCATAACTAAGGTTCATTTACTATTTTGCAGAGGATGAAGCTGAGGCATGGGCTTGCCCCCATATCCCAGAGATAGCATCACTTGTGGGCTTTGAGGAGCTTTTCCTGAGTTCCTGTTGAATGTGGCTGATCAATAGCCAACTCGCAACAAGATGGAGCCCCTTCACTGTTTTCCAAGTGCCCACGCTGTTGCTGGTGGCCTGACCTCCGCCTGGTAATGAGGAAGTGAGTGTCATTCTCGGGAAGCAAAGGGCCAGGTAGGAGATGTTGCATGCCATCTGGAAAGGTGAGGACTGAGTTTGTTCCTCAGGGGCTTCCATGACTGAAGGAGACACAAAACCAAGGCCTCTCTTCTTGGGCTTGGGTTCCTCCTGGCTCCCACACCTATCACAGTCCTTCTGATGTTCTGGGTCCACGTGCCCTTATAAAGAGTCGGACATGACTGAACACAAGTACAAGGGGAAAGGGGTCCTGTTGAGTCATCTGGTGGTCAGATGCTCCTATCCACTCTGGACTCCGTACGGAATTTATGACATAATGTTGGGCTGATTTCTTGACCTGCCATCTGTCAAGACCCATCATTCATTTATCAAATATTTATTGAGCACCTACTATGCATGGCCCTATTCTGGATATATCAGATCCCTGCCTTGTCAAACTTAAAACAGGAGGAATAAATAATAAGTAATAGATCACAATAAATGAGTAAATTCTCTAGTATATTAAAGGGTTATAAATAGACCTTTCTTTCTCCAGAAGAAAAAGTAGAGCCAGGTAAAGGGCTGGGGAAGAAGTAGAGAGGCCGGTTACAGTTTTAACCAGATTACAGGCATACCTCAAGATGTGGGGTTTGTTCCGCATCATCATAATAAAGTGAAGATTGCAATAAAGTGAGTCACATGAAGTTTTCAGCTTTCCAATGCATATAAAAGTTATGTTCACACTATGCTGTAACCTATTAAGTATGCAACAGCATGATGTCAAAAACCAATTACATACTCTAAGAATACTTTAGTGCTAAAAAATGCTAACCGTCATCTGAGCTTTCAGTGAGTTTTTGCCATAGTCACATCAAAGGTCACTGATCACAGAACACCATAACAAATATAGTAATGAAAATGTTTGAAATACTGCTATCCAAATGTGAAAAAGAGATACAAAGTATGCCAATGCTATTGGGAAAAATGGCGCCTATAGACTTGCTCAACGCAGAACTGCCATAAACTTGAATTTGTAAAAAAAACAAAAGCAAGATCTGTGCATCTCTATAAAGTCAAGCACAATAAAAGGCCTCAGTTGAAGCACAATAAAAGGCCTGTACTCAGTGTCCTCACTAAGGAAAACCTGGAGGAAAGAACGGCTAGGTCACATGGATGCCAGGGTCCAAGGTGGGGAGAAGGGTTTTGCAGGTACAGGGACCACAGAGTGCAACATCCCTAAGTGAGGAGTTTTAGAACCCAGCAGATTGGGGTTCCGATCTCTAATGCTCCACTTTTTCTCTGTGCAAGCTCGGGAAAGTTAATTAACCTCCCTGAGTCTCAATGTGCTTTTAGGAGAAATGGAGATAAAAAATGAGATAATACCAGCAAAGCAGGTTGAACAGGGCTAATTATCAGTAACTGTGATGAACGGGCCCTGCCCGATCCCAGAGATGTGGAAATAACTACAGGAAAGTCCGAGGTAGCA
Source organism: Odocoileus virginianus (assembly GCF_023699985.2). Taxonomy (NCBI): domain Eukaryota; kingdom Metazoa; phylum Chordata; class Mammalia; order Artiodactyla; family Cervidae; genus Odocoileus; species Odocoileus virginianus. The sequence goes on along the minus strand of NC_069685.1, from coordinate 54,649,372 downwards.
GCGGGCAGTAAAGCGTGATGATTAAGAGCATCAGCTGTCATTTAGTAGTCCTGTGACCTTGGGCTAGTTTATGTAACCTCAGTCTCCTCTCTTGTAAGTGGGATAATAATAGCAGCGACATCAGAAAGTCATTGTGAGGAATCAGTGAGCGAATCCTGGAACGTGCTCAGGAGGTGGGCTTGGCTCTGAAGAAGCACTCGGTGAATGGCAGCTATTTTTTTGGCTGAAACCATGGGGAGAGAGGCATTCTTTTCTCCGTAGGATTGCTAAACTGGTAGAATGTGAGCCGGGAGCTGCTGGGGGCTATCAGTGGGAGGTCTCCCCTGCAAAGGAAGCCAACCCAGGGAAAGCAGAGCCAAAGGGTGGACAGAAAGGGACTCCTGACAACTTAAAAAAAAAAAAGTAACTTTAAAAATTAACCCAAAAACTTACTGTCAGGGGCTTGCACTATACACACATTCAGCTTGTGGTAATCCAACTTGCCTTGGTGTAAGGTGGTTGCTTGCCTTGGTGATGCAGTCCTCAGGAAGCAAAGGGCCAGGCAGGAGGGGTTAGGTGCCAGCTGGAAAGGTAAGGTCTGAGTTTGTCCCTTGGTGACCTGTAGCTGAGGGGGCGGGGGCTCCAAACCAAGCACCCCCATCCTTCTCCCTTCTAGTTCCCAACCATCCCAGTGTTTAGCACCTTTGAATGCCCTTTTTAGACCCTCTCAAAATCTCACTGACCTACACATTAAACAGTTGTTTAAGAGAAGGCATAACGACAAAATCCATGATGACTTCTCTCTGCTTTTAAAGGATTTTTTTTTCATTGCGCTAGTGTTGAAAATCCAGTCACATGTCTATATGTGGGAGGTACTGTTTATTCATTCAATGGACACCTCCAGCTGCACTCTGGACATGTGGGCCACCCCCCACCCCCACCCACCAGACCTTGGCCCACTGCAGGTCACAGTGGAGTCGTCCTCACTTGGTGACCCACAGCTCACTGAGAGGGTCTGTGGCTCCCTCCTGAGGGCCACGACCTTGTCCTGAAAGGCCATTCGCTTCCTCTGGTTCTTCTGAGCAAGTAACACGTACATCCGTGGATTTCCAGCTTTATGTGTGACTAAGTGTCACTTTCTAGGAAACTACTGAGTTACTACAATTCACTAGTCATAACTAAAATTAGTATATTACTAGGGTTTACCAAGAACTCAACTGCAGCATTCTTCTTGGAAGGCTGGCTCCTGCTTCGTGCTTCCCAACCTTGTAGAACTCCTACTACACAAATCAGAAAGGGAACTGGGGATGGAGACTGGATGAAGGGTCTTTGGCCACCAAGACTGAAGTTAACTTTGGTTTAAATTAACCAAAAGGGGCAAAAGGACTTGAGAGCCACTGTTCTAGGATCTAGAAATTCAGAAATCTCCTCTCTGGGGTGCTTTAGTGACCCCCCAGCACATTTCAATAGCCCTGACATTTCCAATAACCTCTATATCAACAGTGATTGTACACATTTAAGCCACAATGAGTTACCCACAGAACACATTTTAGACCAGTATCCATAAATAAAATTCTAGTTCTGACCCCCAGATGCCTAAAGAACACCTTCATACATTTAATATATATTCATTAAGACTTTAAAATAGGGACATCCCCAGTGGTCCAGTGGTTAAGGATCCACCTACCAATGCAGGGGACATGGATTTGATCCCTGGTCTGGGAAGATCCCACATGCGGCAGGGCATCTGAGCCTGAGCACAACTACGGAACCTGCACGCCTAGAGCCTGTGCTCCACAGCAAGCGAAGCCACCGCAGTGAAAGCCCCGGCACCACAACTAGAGAAAGCCTTCCCACAGAGACAAAGACACAGTGCAGCCCAAAAAAAATTTTTTAAAGACTTTAAAATATATCAGGCGTGGGTTAGTTCTGGGGCATGCAGTGATGAATCAAGTCTGTCACATTCCCTGTCTGCATTAAGCTTACAGTCTGGTCAGAAAAAGACATGACACAAGCAAACAGCAAAGCAATTATATAATTCCAGGGGTATTGAGAATAGCAGGGGAGGCCCTATTTAAACACTGTGATCAAGGATGGTGCTATCAGCCAGGCTTCTGTGGTTGCAAGCAACAGAAAATGATGCTGGAATGTGGTTGCAAAAATGTGAGATGACTCACAGATGCCATGGGGAACCGGACAAGGTGCTGGAAGAACGAGAACCAGGAAAATGCTGGGAATCCTGGGCACAAGAGGAATGTGATGTCTTAAATACCTCAGACAGGAGGTATCAGGGCCAACCACTTCCTATTCTTAGTTCACATGAGTCAAGGGCCCTTTGTGGAAGGGCAGGACATCTTCACTGACAGTTGTTCCAAGACCACGTGGAACAGGGGGAGGGAAACAGGGGGGTCCCATGGCAGATCCCATTGGCTGGCCAGACCAATATACATCTCCACCTCCTTTCCTTCTGCATGTTTCCATTGTCAAGGCTGATACAACCTAATTCCTCACCTTCCAAACCTTCCTTGCAGGAAGAGGCGGCTACATATATGACACAGGTCTGGCCAATAAGACAAGGGGGTTGGGGGGAGAGGGTTCTGGAAAAGCTTATTGTTTTTGAATAAAACGGACAGAAGGTGCCAGCAGCACCACTTCCCTCTTCTTCCTGGTTGGAATGTGGAAAAAAAACAGCTTGGAATGTTAGCCACCAGCCTTCTTACAGACCACGAGAGCAAGCCCAAGAGAAGTACAGAGATACTGGTCAGGATATTACTGTGTTGCCAAACTCTGAAATCACTTGAGATGTTGCTTTGTGAGAAAAATAAACCACCTTTTTTTTTTAAAGCTACTGTTTGTCAGGCATTCTCTTGTTACTTGCAGCCAACTGTATTTTCAGCAGATTGTGGTAGATTGTACTACTGTTCCCCAACCACTGGCTTCCTTCCCTATAGCAAGCTTATACACTCTTGTTCACTCCTGCATAAACTGCAATCCCCCGTTAAAGGTGGTCTATCCTTCCCCATCCTGACAGACTGGGACATGAGACTTACTTAATAAACCAATGGAGCATCAGCAGATATGCCTGACATTCACACGCCAAGTCTGAGTTAATAGCTTTAAGAGAGAGTGCGTAGAATTCTCTGGTGGTCCAGTGACTAAGACTCTGTGCTCCCAATATGGGGTGGGGGGAAAGGGTTTGATCAGAGAACTTGATTCCACATGCCACAACTAAGAGCTTGCATGCCAAAACTAGAGAGCTTGCACACCACAACTAAGACTGGACACAGCCAAATAAATAAATATTTTTTGAAAATAAAAACACTTCTTTAAAAAAAAGAGAGAGTGTACATTTTTAGTTGGTACCTGCTGTTTGCCATCAACCACCAGGTGACTTGTCCCAGACAGTGGCTTCTCCTTCAGCTTGTATCACGGAACGAGAGATGCACGGAGCTGGAGCTGCAGTGGCAAAGAGGTGCCATACGTGAAATGAACGTTTGTTGTAGTGAGCCACAATGTTTGGGGCTGTTTGTTACTCTGCCAAAGCTGACCAAAACACTCTAAGTGATGCTTGTACCCACCCTACCCCCACCCCTGCCAAAATTGGTATGGACATTGGGCAGGCAAAATTTCTGGGTATCAACTATTGAAGACCTTGCTGAGGAAGTGGCAAGAAAAGCTGAGGCCTAAAGCCTGTAAAATAATCATCTAGTCAAAGAACCAGGTGAAGTATTCTAGGTCAGAGAATCACATGCTCAAAGATCTGAAGTAGAAAAGTGCTTGGTTTTTTTAGAAATTGGAAAAAGGTCAGCATGGCTGGAACATCCTCATTCTTACTCCTTAATCTGTGTCTCTTTTCTCTATTTTTAAGCCTTTAGCTTGGACTCATGTTTCTAGCGCCACTCTCATCTCCTCGGACTTGCTGACCCAACTCCGATTCACTCTCCTTGAACATCCCCCTCTCTAAGGATTCAGCTTGCAGTCATTTCTGGCTCATCCCACTCTTAGCTCCTTGGGGTATCCTTCTTGCCCACTCCAACTGTGACCCCATGAGCCAAACCCTAGCCTGAACCCAGTGGAGATCTTCTGGAAACACAAGGCCAGGCATCAGAAAAGGTGGACTTTCTCCCCATCTCACTACCCAGGCTCATTCTGTGGGGCTCCAATTTGGCCCCAGGGAAGGAGAAATCCTTCCACATATTTCTTAATTGGTGGCCACACACAGCTCGTTAAGCTTAATTAATGAGCCTTTATCAACTTATTTTTGATGCCTTGGTGGAAAGTTGAATTCTATGTGCACACTGGGAAAACAGATGGGTGGGTGTGTCTGCATGGTTCTCAGCGGTAGGTTGAATTCCTGGTGGGCACTCATAGGATCTGCAGTTTAAAACAGTCAAAATCTCAAGCTTACTAAACTGAATGGAAAATCTGCTCCTAAATCCTATGAAACAGATCCATTTTAAGATACCTGCCTACCCACAGGTCCCATTGCTGAGGTCCTGCCTGCCCCCACATGGGGCCCTGGAATACTTCCCGGAGGCTTTCTATTTCTCAGGAGGCTTCTCGGTTCTTTATTGATTCTCTGTCCTTGGTTTCTGAGAGAATTGTCTTTACAATAAATCTTGTCTTACTTGGGGGAGACTGAGCAGGTTTCTGTTTCGTCCAACTCAGGATGTTCAACCTGGACCACCTGCTTTCAATTTTGCCCTAAGCTGTGTTATCTGGTAAAGACCAGAGTATCATTATCTGGAGAAAAGCTGTCTGCCCATCTTCAACTGATCCTTTGGGAGAAAGTTTGGCTTGAAGGTTTGGCTTTTTTCACAGTGGAGTCAAGGTGACCCTAGCAAGAGGAGGTGAAGAAGGATAGGGAAGTGGAGACTGAAATGGAAACATGACATTGGAGGCTGATAGAGGAATGGAAGATTCTGGTGGTGCTTTTAGAATTTAGAAACTGGGGTGACTGGGGGCCCTACTTCAGCCTTGCAAACATGTTTGGTTGGGTTGGAACTATAATTTTTAAACACTTGAGTGAAAATGCTTTCTGGCAGGAATGCACTTAGTTTTGCTTTTTGTTTTTTTTTGATGTGGGCCATTTTAAAAGTCTTTATTGAATTTGTTACAATATTGCTTGTTTTTTGCTTTGTTTTTTTCCGGCTGCAAAGCATCTTAGCTCCCTGACCAGGGATTGAACCCGTACCTCCTGCATTGGAAGGCTGATTCTGAACCACTGAACCACCAGGGGATTCCCATGAGTGCACTTTTTGTTCACCATAGTTCTCTCTCACCACTTCCTATTGTATTCTACCCAAATGTTTCCTTCTTTTTGAGTCATATTTATTAATACTTGTCTGGCTTCAGCTAATTGAGATTATCATCTGTGCTTTATGTAAAAAGCCTGGTGAGAAACAGTTAGTAGGACATCATTTAATTCAACCCTGACTTCACACTTGAAATCTTTCCACCAGAGTCCCTCCCACTTTATCAGCCTCTGTTGATCATTTTCATGCATCTAATGTGTTCAAGAGTTATGTGCAAACCTGCACTGAAAGTAAAAGGAGCGTCTCACATGGTTTTGGACTCAAAAACAGAGAACTAATATTTCTCACCAGTTTGCTGAAGCTTGAGGAGGAAAATAACCTCGGGTATCCCTTTGGAAGGGAGAGGGCTCTCAGTGGGAATCATTTCTGCCTCTGGGACCATCTGACTTCTCATGGGAGGAAAAACCAAAAATGCCTCTCTAAAGAGCGGGGAAGGGGAAAAGAAAACACACTCTGGGACTGCCATGATGGGGAAGCCCAGTTCAGGGCAGTGCTGAAGGCAGGGGCAACGCGTCCAGGGCTGGAAAGAGACTCTTCGGCTGCATTCCCCAGCTCAGCCTGAACTTTCGACCCCATTGTCTACTCTAATTACTGGAACCAGCAGGATTAATTCCTCGACCTACTTTCCAGTCCTTTTTGCTGCCACAGAGCGATAAGGCCTCACTGGGTTTCTCTCTGTCATTTTAATGCAGCAGAACTCGCTGAGAAGTTACATGTGAACTCGAATTTGAACCAAAGGAGCATCTCATTTTTTGAACTGAAGAAAGGGGCTCAGGATAGCTCCTTTTTAGCCGATTCTGACATTCGGCTTCTCTAAAGTTCCTCAACAAAGAGCAATCAAACACAGGAAAAAATTCCCTACTTTGCGAACAATTGGAGATACAGCTAAAAACAAGGTATCATTTTATATCTCCTAAATTAGAGTAAGATTTAACCTAATAATAAGTGCTGGTGAGGTTGTAAGAAATCTATATGTTCACAAGTTGCTGGCTGGCACAATTTTATAATATGGCAATACAGAGCAGGGGCCATTAAAAACATTGTTGTCCATTGATCCAGTAATCTCATTCCTGGGAAGTTATCCAAAGGAAGTGGTTCAAAAGAAGGAAAAAGCTGTATACATAGAGACCTTCCCAGCAGCATAGAGACAGGGGTTGGCAAAATAACCTGTGGGCTGGCTGGCAAGTCTATGGACCAAATTCAGCCTAAGACCTGCTAAGACCTGTTTTTATATGACCAACAAGCTAAAAATGTTCTTCTGGTTTTTTTTTTTAAAGAATTATGACCGGGATGGGGAATACATGTAAATCCACGGCTAATTCATTTCAATGTATGACAAAAACTACTGTAATGATGTAAAGTAATTAGCCTCCAACTAATAAAAATAAATGGAAAAAAAAAAGAATTATGAAAAGATTGTTAAAGCAAACAAACAAAGGATATGTGAAGTGCTGACCCTGGAGGAAGAGAAAACTGGATGAAGACTATAAAACAACATGGGAAAATGTTTATAATACATTAAACTTTGCAAAATATAAATGGGATGCTTACCATGATATCAACCATGTAGAAATATATCATGCTATACAGACAGGAAGAGAATGCAAAAAAATGAAATCTGTTGTTTGGGAGTAATTTCAAAGGTTTATTTTTCTTAAAAGAATTCCTTCTTATTGGTTAATTAATTTATTTTTTATTGAAGGATAATTGCTTTACAGATTTTTGCTGGTTTTTTTTTTTTTAAAGCATTCCTTCTTATTGGAAACAGCCCAGATGTTCACGGGGAGGGGGTTAATTGTGTGAATGCTATTTCCTTATGATGGAGTACTATGCAGCAATCAAGAATGATACTGTGGATCTGCTTTTACTGAGATGGAAAGGTACTTAGGATGTATGTTGAATGAAAAGGCATGTTTTACAGCAGTTTGTGCAGTGTGCTCTCATTTATATATGGGCACACCTCGTTTTATTGCACTTTGGTTTGTTGTGCTTTGCAGATATTACATTATTTTACAAATTCAAGGTATGTGCAACCCTGAGTCAAGCAAGTCTATCAGTGCTGTTTTTCCAGTAGCATTCTCTCACTTTGTGTCTCTGTGTCACAGGTTGGTGATTCTAGCAATACTTCAAGTCTTTGATTATTTTTTATATATGCTGTGGTGACCAGTGAACTCTGATATTACTGTTGCAAAAAGATTGACTTGCTGAAGCCTCAGATGATAGTTAACATTTTTAGCAATAAAGTATTCTCTTTTTTTTTTTTTTTTTGCCACATCATTAGGCAGGTAGGATCTTAGTTTCTGGACCAGGGATTGAAACTGTGCTCCCTGCAGTGAAAGCAGAGTCTTAACCAATAGACTACAGTATAGTATAAACAATTTTTACATGTACTGGAGAAACCAAAAACTGCATGTGACTCACTTTTTAGCGATATTAGCTTTATCACGGTGATATTGGAACTGAACCCAAAGTATGTCACCTTTATATCTCTATCAGGGTGGAGAACAATCTGGAAAGACAGACACTGAATATGTTTATAGCAGTTATTTTGGGGTGATGGGATTTGTGGCAAACTTTTTTTCCTTTTACTATTTGAAGGTTTGGGGTTTTTTTATTTTTTGCAAAGACCATTTATTATTTTTAGAATCAGAAGGTATTTTCATAAAAATTGAAAGAATGTTGTGAAGGGCTTCCCTGGTGACTCTGGTAAAGAATCCACCTGCCTATGCAGGAGAAACGGGTTCCAATCCTGATCTGGAAATATCCAGCATGATGAGGAGCAACTTAAGCCCATGCACCACAATTACTAAGCCCATTCTCTAAAGCCCAGGAGCCACAGCTACTGAGGCTGGAGCACCCTAGAGCCTGCACTCTGCAATGGGAGAAGCCACCGCAGTGAGAAGACTGCACACCATCACCTGAAGAATAGCGCCCGCTGTCTGCAACTAGAGAAAGCCTACATGTAGCAACGAAGACCCAGCATTGTCAATAAATAAATGAGTAAAATTATATTTTTTAAATGTTGGTAAAATGTTTTTACAGTAGAAAAAGAAAACTGTGCCATTTACAATGCTGCCGAAATTACAGGGATCTAAGAAAAGTGTCCCTCTGAGCGGCTGGCTGCCTTGTCACACTGTGTCCACCTTAAATGCTGCCTCCTCCAGCCTGAGGCTCTCTGACACAGACCGAAGTCATGAGGGGACTGAGGCTCTTGCTTTGGGTTCAAAATTTAAAGTGACACCGAAAAAAAATCTCAGTAGTCACGATAAATATTTTAATACCATATTTTTTCAGAAATTAAAATTAATGGGAAAAAATCCATAATGAACAAAATATTAACATTTTAAATAAAGACAGGATCAGTATGACTGATTTTCCTTTTGCCTCAGGCCACCATATTGCTTGGTACACCACACTGTTACTGATCCTGTCCTTATTTAAAATGCTGATGTTTTATTCATTATGGATTGTGGGGCATCCATTTTTATTTTTAGAAATATCATATTGGGCTTCCCTGGTGGTCCAGTGGTGAAGAGTCTGCCTGCCAATGTAGGGGACACAGGTTCAGCCCTTGCTAGGGGAATATCCCACAGGCCAAGTGGCAACCGAACCCATGCAATGAAGGCCACGCGCCTAGAGCCTGTCCTCCCCAGCAAGAGAAGCCTCTGCAGTGAGAAGCCTGCACACTACAACTCGAGCGCAGCTCCTGCTCGCCACAACTAAAGTCCACCCGCAGCAACAAATTCCCAGCGCAGCCAAAGATCAATAAATAAATCTTAAAAAAGTAGCATGTTAAAATATTGCTTATCTTGAGCCTGAATTTTTTGGCACCTCCTTAAATGTACTGAAAAGCATCGAATTGTGCATTTTCAAAAGATCTTTAAAATATATAAATTATATCTCAGTGGAGATGTTTAAAAACTATTTGTAGCAACTGAAATTTAAATTTTATGTGATTTTCACATATCACAAAATTATTCTTCTTTTGATTTCACTCCTCCAATTTACAGGTGTATAAACTTTCTTAGTTAGTGGGTGATACAAAAGGGGGTGACTGTCCCAGTTTGGCCCATGGACCATATTTGCTGACTCCTGAGTTAAAACATGGGAAGTGCTTGACATGGAGCCTGACAAGCAATAGTTTAAGCTTGGAAGGAGTTCACTGGCCTCTGAATCTATTTCCTCTGATAGAGGATGGGCTCACGCTAGCCCATACCTATATTATTAAAACCTATAATACTTGGGAGTAAGTTGAGGGAATACAGGCTATGCACCTAGAATAGAATTTCCTTTTGGAGTGTTAAGATTGAGTTTCCTTACATAACCAGGAGCAGGGCTGCTGAGCGAGGCCCCGGGCAGCTCCCTCTGGAGGCCCCAGGGGTTGCTGGGCCAGCTCCAGTCACTACGTCTCTTCTCATCACTCCTTGGTCTCATCCTCCCTTCCACAGTCCCCGCTTCCCACTCATATTTCTCAGCAGAGTTTGTAATGACTGTCCAAGCAGCCGCCACCTAGCAGCTTATCTGCTTCATTACTGCCTGACAGGGCCGTAAAACTGCAGATAACCCTGGCTTTCTGGGCGGGAGGGCAGCTGCCTTATCAGACACCGGCTACAATAATTAACCATGTGGGGAAATAAAAACAAGTATCAGACAGTGGATGCCTCATACGTGACCTAAAGCCCCAGACTCCACAGAGACTGTGGGCTCTGCTGTTTCCTTATGGCTCTGATGCTGTTCTCACTGCAGTTTTCCTGAAATATCCATCACCTGAGCTCCTGTTCCAGCTTCCTGTGACTTCTGAGTTGAAAACCCCATGTCTTAACCTCTCGTTTATCATTCACCTTTACCTAGCTTTTCATGCTCCCCAGTTCTTCCACTTCAATTTGTCACAGCAGACCATCAAAGAGGAAGGTGGGCTAATGAGGCCTCCATCATGGGCTTTTTGAGTGGATTAAATGAGACAACATACATGAAGGGCCTGGCTTGATGCCTGGCCCACAGTGGGTCTTGGTGAACAACTGTTAGTATCATTTCAGTAGATATGTGTTAAATAGCAGTGCCTAGGATTTGAAGGCCTGTCCTTATTTCCAGGGGTACAGATTGTCGATGGGTCAAATTTCATCACCCCAAATGTAATCAATATCTTGCCCTATCAGAACGGTTTGTAATCAATTTCATTCATTCATTTATTCAACACTGAGGGGCTTCTGTACCATGTTAAGTAATTTGAATTCTTCTGTAGGCATTGGAAGCATTGGCATTGAAAAAAAGCAAGAGACTTATCAAAATTATGTAACTGAACATTTAAGCTCTAAGCACTGTTCTAGACAAGAGTGGCATGGTTCCTGTCCTCAAAGAGCTTAAAGTTGAGATGGGCAGCCAGGCACACAATGTAAGTAACTTGCAGGAAAGAGGAATAGGTTCAGCCTAAAGGTTGAGCTATAGCTTCTTCCTGTAGGGTGAAGACTGTGAGTTGCCCTTGAAGGAAAAATGGCCAGGGGGTTGGGAAGGCAAGGGTGGAGTGGCCCAGGTGTGAAGGGGGCTTGGTCATCCAAACACCAGCACAAGGAAAAAGCAGAGATGGTCCTTATGATTTCAGCATATTATTACACCAGCAGCTCCTTCTTAAATGTACTTTGAAAGGTTTGCTAGGTTCCTAGCTTTTTTTGGGAAACTAGTTCTGACATGACTGAGCCACTAAACTAACAGCACAATTTCTGTTTGGTGAAAAGATAGACCCTCATGTGTTTAGCTGTTGTAACGGTTTTGGTTAGTCAGTGCCAAAGGTGATCCTGGAGGGTTGAGTAGGGTTGATCATAGACAAGCTTTCTGGTCAGAGCCAAGAGCACCAATCAAAAGCATCAGGTCATGAGTGTCTGGGGTCTAGAGTCAGGTCACCAGGCAGGTTCAGCAACTGAGAACTCAGGAACTGGCAGTGAGGCTAGGACTGGGACAGAGGAGCTGGCTGCCCCTCTTACGCCAGAAACACGGCAGTGGATTCCTGGGTGGAGGAAGAAGGGCTTCCCATCCCACCTAGCAGGCTGGGGCAGGTCAAGGCCAGAGAAATGGGTCTCCAGCTGAGATAAGAAGGGCTCATATACCCTGACACCTGATTGGATCTGGGGCTTCCACTCCACTAAATGCCGTGTTTCCTCACTAGACCTGGCATTTTGTTTCTCTGATTCTTTCTCATGAGGTCTTATTTTTATAACCTTCTTCCTTTACTCACTTGCTGCTAAGAATAAGGTAGAAAGATGAGAGGGCAGGAGGCTTAAAACTCCAAGGGGCTGTGGCTCCTTCTCCCCACTGCCCCTCCACCCCCCACCCCATGCATAAACATTTGCTGAGTGAGCGACTGAATGCACCAATGAGCGGGTCCTGCAGATTCCATCCTGCTACTATCTGTGCTAATCCATAATCATTTCTATTTGACTTTGGAATGCATTATGTAATTTGAATTCTGCAAATTTACCTTCCTAATTAGGTTCTTCTTTGGCTAACACAGAAATTACTTTGCACAGATTGAGTGATGGTGGGGGAATATTTGCTAGGTGTTGGGATCATTAGGTAGATAATCCATATATTGGCAGTCAAGAGCTGTCTATATCAGGAAGGTCAACTTGATTGATATTTGAGGCATGGGGAGTGTGTGTGTGCGTGTGTATGTGTGTGTGTGTGCATGTGTGCACGAGCCTAGTGTTCTGTTTCTGCTTTAGCCAATCTATAGAAACTGGGTCTACTTAAAGCCCTACCTTCCAGCTCAGTCTTCATCTAAACTTTCTGTCCTGTCCTGTCACTGTTCTGAGAATGATGAGACTGTTCACAGCTTCAAAGATCCAGAAAGGAGTGCGATTACACCTGGTCCTGCTCATACTTCAGGACCTCAATGCCAGGGACTAGGTTCTCAGGTTAGTATATTAGATGCTGGGATACTGCCTTATCTAACCCCTGCTTGCCCAATACATAAAAGGATGAGTGAATGGATGGCTGGATGGATGAACTCTTTATATAATAGGTCCCCAGTCTCAAATCTTGGCTCTCCAGGAACAATTGCTGATGTATTGACTTCTGTGCCATCCACCCACCTGGATCTCCACTGACTGACCCTTCTGTTTGAACTGGGGCTGGGCTTTACTTGGACTTTGATTACTAGACTCTACTTTCCCCTGAAAAGAATACGAAGTGCCCAGCCCAGCTGGCGATTCTTGGCCTCGTGTGCCTGGACTTAGGATGCCCGCTCCCTGAGCTTGTTTCAGTGGTTAGACATTTGATGGGGCCTGACCTGGCCACATGCCTTTAAGCTGGCAGGTCTCACCCCAGCCACATGGCCAGTATTCAATACAAATAAACCACTGACACTGTCAACTCATTCACAGCCTTGCTCCTGGATCATTCGCCTTGACCGAGCTAGCTTGCCTTTTGTTCCTAATATCCTCTAGGTATATCTAACCCCTAGGTTAACCTTCAGGTTGATTTATGCTTTCATATTGGCTGTGATCTCATAATTCCCTCCTGAGCAATGGGTCACACTTGACTTCCTACCCCAGAATTGTGTCACTGAGCTCTGCTTTCTTTCCACAATGAAGGTTCATGCCAATCCCTTTGATTACATCACTGTTGGCAGCTTTGGGTTAACATTTGGCCAAATCCAGGACCCTATATCCATGGCATCTTGTAGCCTTCTCTCTCCTGCGTCTATCCAGTCTTGGGAATGACAGCAGGATGTCTACACCTGTGGATATGCTTACAATCCCAACACCAGCCTTTCCTGATCTCTCTTGGCAGCTTTCCTTCATCAAACATGTATCAAATACCTACTCTGTGTCAGGCACTGTACCAGGCCCAAGGGATTTAACTGCAGTGTAGACATACACAGTCATTACTTGAAAGCCTCTCAGGGAGACAGACATGTAAACAGGCAACTGCAGTGTAGCTTGTCAAGAGCCAGGACAGAAGGAAGAGAGCTCTGTGAACCATCACAGCACCTCTCAACAAGAAGTCGTAACTAGAACAAAGGAGATGAAAACGGTGCCAGGCGCCAAGTGAGTGCCAAATGGAAACCCCGGGGAATTGCTGCCCCAGAGTTCTCTACCCTGGAAACCAGAGCCACTTCCTCCTCTGGGGAAGAGGCACTGATGGTCCAAGAATGGCAACCACCAATGCCACGTGAGTTGGCCTGATAACTGGGCTCTGGAGGGCAAGTCAGGCATACTCCCCACAGAGGGAGACTTAATTGAGCCTCCCCTCTCTAAAGAAGTATTGCTCCAAAGCAAATGTGGTGCTTCTGCCTCAAAGGGAAGTGTTGGAGAAATTACTGAAAACACAATGATGTTCAATTCTGTCTCCAAGATAATGGGGACAGGGCTTTGAAAGAGCTCTTTGATTCTAAGAAAAAAAAAAAATTAGAAGGAAGCTGAGCACTTGTCTCTGTGAGATGAGAAACCAACAGACAGCGCAGTATGGAAGTCCTGGGGTCAGACCATGTCAAAGAAAAGAGCAAAACAAATGCCATAAAAATAAGGTTTGTTCCCCTCTCCCCCACATGCCTATTCTTAGCTGATACTCACAGCATGGCATCTGGAAATCTGAACTCACTAATTTGAACTGTGTGAGGAGAGACAGTCTAAACGAGTAAGTGGTTCAAATGTTAGAATTTACTTGGAAAGAAATGATTCAACTATCTGGAAAAAAGTATGGTTGCCAAAGAAGCAATGTCAGGAAGTGGTGGAGGGGGTCTCCTTAAATGAATATATGACGTTCATTTGGTAAAACAGAGTTGTGTTCATGAAATGATGCCTGAGGTCCTCAAGAAAGTGCTTGCCCTTCCTCTTCCTGTCTGGATGGGCTTCCCCTACATCATATGACCTGCTTTGTTGAGATGACATTCACTCTACTCTTCCCCTTAGAACAGGAGGTGGACAATATGTAGGGAGAGAAGCTTCTCAATAAAGAAAGGGCCCCAAATGACTCCCCTCTTATACTTGTTACTCTGTTAATTTCCTTGTCAAAACCTGGTGGGATTTAAAGCAAAAGGATTTTATTAGGGGAAAGGTCCATGTGAGAAAAAACCACAGGGAGGAAGCCATGGAAGTTAGGAGGATTATCAGACCCCCAGTGAAGAGGAGAGGAAAGGCAGGTCTTGTGGGAAGCAACCTAGACTGTCATGCAATCTGAGGCAGATTCATTCAGCCAGGCCCATGGATCACAGCTGCTGTGCTCATTCACTGGCAGGGAGCAGCAGCCCTGGGGATGTCAAAGCCAGCCCCGGGGCCCTCGATCAACTACAAATCCTGTGGTAAGAGGTCCTCAAGGCACATTATCAAGGTTGCTTTACCTCTCTTTGTAGTTAGGGTGGCTCCGGTTTCAAGTTTAGATCTCTGAATGTCTGGACTAGGGGCTTCTGCTTTTGGGTATGACAGGCAAATGGAGAGATAAAGTTTGCATGCTAAAATATTTCAGGGACTTCCCTGGCAGACCAGTTGGCTAAGACTCTGTGCTTCCAATGCAAGGGATGTGGGTTCCATCTCTGATCAGGGAACAAAGATCCCATAGGCTATGTGGCACAGCGAAAAATAAATAAAATAAAATATTTCAGTTGCTGAGCTATTTCAATAGTTTGTGAAGATCATTGGGGTAAATATTTAAAAAATCAAGGCAGAGCTTCTCAAGGGTAGTCCTTCTCTGGCAGAAAACACCTAGAACATCTGTTTAAAAGTCTTTAATTCTGCCCAGATCTGTTGAATTAAAACCTTAGGGGCTGAGAACCAGAGGTCTAATAGATGCCATGTTTATAGATAGTACAAAGTAAAGAGAAGCTTGTTTGAGGTTATTTACACCAGACCCAAATTAAATGATACCTAAATGAAATATGACCATATTTTAACATCAGTCTTCCTACTTTTTTTCCTTGCCACTAGTAGCTACATACACCCCTCTGCTTCAGATTCCTTCTGTTTTCCAAGTCCTCCTTTCAGATAGCTAAGGGGAGGGGGTGAGTTAAGAACATTCTCAGAAAACTGGGCTTCAGAGAAAGCAGTAAGATTACTCAATTGTTTTCCTCTTGTTAATTTGAGGATCTTAAATTATGCATGTTGTTGTGCTCACATTTGCATGTTCAATTCACATGCCTGAGCTACCAGTCAGCAAGATAAAAATCAAGCACAATAATTTAAGTAACCTGCATCTGATTTCTCCTCATCCAAATTTCAGGGCTAACCATCTTTGAGACAAAGAATAGATCATTAAATCACTTGGGAAATGCAGGAGGCGTGCTGGTGGGGTCAAGAAAGGAAAGCACAGGTCACGGAGCCAACTCCTGCCTCCATCCCTTCTAGATTGCCAACGCTTTCTCCTTCCACGCCCCGCTGGATTTCACAACCTCTATAAGGCCGCTTTCCCAGAAGGGACTGACTGCCTTGATTCCAATCCTTAAATCTAGCCAGGCAGGGAGGCCAGAAGTGGAGTTTGTCCCCTGTCTGACGTGGGTAACCTTGAATGTAGAGAAACCACCACAATAGGACGGTCCTGAAATTTGAACCAATGCGAGCCAATATGCAGATTAGGAAGTTGGAGCCACCCGTCCACTGGCGGATTGCTCATGTGACGTCACAAAGGCCCAGCCCAAACGTGGCCAGAAGTGCCGTGGGCAAGTTTCTCGGCAAGTTGTAAAGCTTTTATTATTATTATTATCACTATTTGTATGTGTGAGCCCCTTAAAAAAAAATCAGCTGGCCCTGTTTTCCTGAATTTCCTGTGTTAGGAGAAAAGTGTTCGTGTACTAGCCGGAGCTGAAGGACTCGGGCCGAGGAGCATTTTGTTCTGTGTGGCGGCTCTGTCCCTTTGCTTAGGGTTGACTGGTGTTTCGAATGACAGGAGGGAAAGCTGTGAATTCCAAATGAGCCATGGGGACTTGACAAAACTCTGCAGCTTAGTGGTGTCTGAGAAGCCCCAGCCTGACCCAAAGTCTATGAGCCAGCTCAGTGGAAATCTTTGACTGCGATCTTGACACCAAGGCTCAAGAAATGCAGGCATAGGAGGTTGGGGCCTCCCTGACTTCCCCTACCTCTCTTTGCCAGGTTCAAGGCAAAGACAGAAGCAAGTTCCCTGACTTGTGAGCTTCTCACAGCTGGCCCCTCAATGCGAGGTTCCCAATTTCAATACCTCTGGAGTTGAAATCTGTTAGAAAGGAGGGAGAAAGCTTATGTAGAGAATAACAAAATAGGTATAACTGCTAGCTTCACACACCCTGAAAGCTTGTTTTTCCCAAACAACTGTCCTTGAAATGTCTGGCAGCTCCTATGACGCTGTCTATTTGGTCTCCTAGAGCCACTAGGAATTTTTCCAACATCTCTCACCACAGGAACCCCTCCTCCCCAAATTGGCACAGGCAGAGATGTAACACAGCTGAAACGTTTCATGGGAGTTGGGGGAGGCACTCTGTGTTGTTTGGTTTGTCCAGATACCATTTTATCTCCTGGGAATGGCATCCATTCCCCACCCACCCCCGCCCCCCGCCTTTGGGGAATCATCCTGTCATTGCTGTGAGTCTTTGTTTGAATTAAGAGGGAGCCCCACCCCCAAACTGTAGAGACCGGCCTGTCCCATTCTCCTGGCTACACAGGGATCAGGACTGAGCATGTCATGCGTGTATGGTCCAGTGACGGTCAATCCAGGGACTTTGATAGGAACTTTGTAAGAGTAGGTGCTCTCTTTTTGCACTGAGGTTGCAAAACTGACAGAAAGCAACCATGGAGTTGATGGTGACCATCTTCGCCCTTAGAAAGAAAGAAGCTATTCAACAAGGAAGTCAATACCAAAAAAAAAAAGAGAGATTTCTGATAATGTTGTTTGAGCACCTGGATCCAGCTGTGCCTGAAACTAGAAATGGGAAATTTTAGTTAATGGAGCCAATATATTTTCCTTTTGGTATAAGTCAGATCAGGTTGAGTGTCTATTAACTTGGTAAAAAGAATCCTCACTTAGATATCCAATCACTGGGTAAGGCTTACTCTTACTCTCACGGATGGTTTAGGGCTAGATTAGTCCCCTTCCTGTGTGGTTTCTTCCTGGCTCCTTCTGCTTAGTTGGGGGGAGGGGGGTGGGGTTGGTTTGATGGCATATAGGTGGCAGATAGAGGAGACTGGTTATTCTGGAGTGGTATGGCACAAGGATCAAATGAAGGGTACTGGGGTCATATATAGGGCTGGGAAACTAACATCACCTCGCTGAGCCCCACTTCTCTCATCTGTAACATGGGGAGAGTGAAGGTCTCTCCCTGCTGTGTCGCTGTTCTATGCACAGCTTCTGGTGCATAGTAAATGCTCAAGAAATAGCAGCCATTAGCTAATTCTAGACAATCAACCTCAGAAAAGATGGGCTTTCCCCCTCGGCCTCCCGTACAGTATGGGAACAAGGGAAGGGAGGGCTCTGAAAGCCTTCACTGCAGTTCTAACCAACAATTCAGAGCCTCTGTTGACACTGCCAGCCACAAGCACCTGCTAAGCGGGCAGCGTGCACCTGCCACCTGCCACTCCAAGAAGAGATTCCTATCCAGCCAGAGCAGGCGGCCTCCCTTCTAGGCCAGATCCTGGCTGTGTGTGGAGTCTGCAAGCCCGCCCACCTGTTCTGAAACCCCAGCTGGGCTCCGTCCTTCGCCTGTCCCACCTCCCACCCCCAGCTTCCTTCCTTGAGCCCACGCCTTCCACGTTGTTGGCACTGTGCTAGGATTCACAGAGTGTGCAAGGAAAGAAACCTGCATCAGTAAAGCACCTTCCACCTGCCACACAATTGCTTTGCTTATCTGTCGGCCTCACAAACCTGAGAGTTGTGTTACACACACCCATTTCACAGAGGCGCGAACTGAGAGCACTTCCCGCCATGGGTGATAAAGTCAAGATCCAAATCCTGGCGTGTTTCTTCAAAGCCCATATTCTTCCCTTTCTTCTCACAGGCTGCCTACCACAACAGAGTGTAGACAGAGGCATGATGTCACATTAAAAAATGTAGTGCACAATTGCACTTGTGGCACTTTATCTCAGAGAAACAAAAACCAAAGTTCACACAGAAACCTGTACATGAATGTCTACTGTCGCTTTATTCAGAATTACGAAAAACTAGAAACAACCTAAATGTCCCTCAATTAGAGGATAGATTAAAAAATATCTGTGGTACATCCATAGTATGGAATATTATTCAGTAATAGAAAGGAATGGAGAATTCGGATGCATCTCGAGTGAAAAGAGCCAGTCTTGAAAGTTTGCATACTGTAGGATTTCATTTATGTAACATTTTCAAAATAACAAAATGGAGAATAGATTAGCAGTTGCCAGGGACTGGGAGAGAGGAGTTGTAGCTATACAAGGATAGCATGAGGCAGCTTTGTGGTGACAGAATAGTTCTTTATCTTGATTGCGACGACGTTTACACAGATCTGCATGTTTTAAAACTGCATAGAAATGTCCACATGCAGGACACCTGAAACCAGCAAGATCTGAATAACTGGTCAATTGTATCAATGCCAATTCCTGGTTTGGATATTACACTATAGTTATGCAAGATATTCTCCTTGGGGGGAATTGGGTAAGGGTACATGGATCTTCCTTGTCCTTTTATTTCTTTTTTGAAACTTCCTATGAATCTATAATAATTAAAAAATTTTCCCTTAAGTTAAAATAGCATGGTTCCTAGCACAGAATAAGTGCTCAGTAAATAGTTGCTATAAATACTACAAGGATTCTGGCTCTTATGTAGCCATATGCATGGAGTAGGGAGACAGATATGTTAACAATTGACTCAAATACAGAAGACAGAAAGCAGAGATGTGCAATAGAAACATACTCAGAGCCATATACATAGTTAAATTCTTTCTAGTAGCTGCATCCAAAAGGCAAAATGGAATAGATGAAATTATTCAGATGAAATTAATATTTTATCTAACCCAGTATACCGCAAACAGTATCATTTCAACATGTAATCAAGATAAATATTAGTGAGATATTTTACTTTTATTTTTTGGTATAACATCTTTTTTTTTTTTAATTAGTTGGAGGCTAATTACTTCACAATATTGTAGTGGTTTTTGTCATACATTGACATGAATCAGCCATGGATATACATGTATTCCCCATCCCGATCATAACATCTTTGAAATCTGTGTGTAAGTAATCAGTTATACCCCAAAACAAAATAAAAAGTTCAAAAGAAAAAAAAAGAAGTTTAAAGTAAAAAAAATCTGTGTATTAAGTATAACATGTCTCAATTCAGACACTAAATTTTCATTGAAAATACTTGATCTGTATTTAGATTTTATAATTTATGGTTGAAAAACTAGATTCGCATATCCAAATTGTTCCAAACATACTCAAAGTTTTCCAATAACTGAATGCATTATTAGTTTTTTAACTTAAATTTAAACTAATTAAAATTAAGTTATTTTAATTGAGAATTCTGTTATTCAGTTGCATTAGTGGCTGCCTTTGGCTCCTGTGTTGAGCAATGCAGGTAGAAAGGGGTGTGGGCTAGGCAGAGGATTCCAGGTAAGACTTTAGGGAAGTGATGCATTTGAGCCAGGCCTCAAAGGATCAGTATGATTTTCACAGGAAGGGAATATGTCAAGTACACAAACCACCATGGACAAAAGTAGGCAAATTCTTCTGGTTGCCCACGCAATATCTATACCCAACTAAAAAAAATCTACATTTCCCAGCGTCCTTTGCAGATTGTTGCTGTTCAGTTGTGTCGACTCTTTGTGACCCCATGGACTGTAGCAAGCCAGGCTTCCCTGTCCTTCACTATCACTTAAGAGTTTGCTTAAACTTGTGTCCAGATATACAGCCATTTCTCATAAACAGTATGTGGAAAACATTTGGGTAGAGCTTTCAGGAAAGCGTTTTAAAAATGGGTTAAGGCAGCCACTGTACCCTTTTGCTTTTCTCTCTTCCTCTTTCTGCATGCCTGGAATGAAGACATGATGTCTGGAGTTGCAGCAGTGATTTTGTGATCTTAATAATGGAAACCATAAACCAAGGATAAATGAGAAAAAAAATGAACATTGGACATTGATGATTTTGAGGACATAGTATGCCAGTCCTGGACTTTTTTTTAAGTGAGAAGAAAATAAACTCCTATTATTTTAAAAACGACTGTTATTTTATGTCTCTGTTACCACTAGCTGGGGCTTTTCAGGTGGCACTAGTGGTAAAGAACCTGCCTGCCAATACAGGAGATGTAAGAGAAACAAGTTCAGTCCCTGGGTTGGGAAGATACCCTGGAGGAGGGCATGGCAGTTCACTCCAGTATTCTTGCCTGGAGAATCCCTTGGACAGAGGAGCCAGGCAGGCTACAGTCCACAGGGTTGCAAAGAGCCAGACATGACCAAAGCGACTTAGCATGCACACCAGCAGCCAAGCACAATTCCTAACCAATACAAGGTGTGAGTAGAGAAGGGAATGGCAATCCACTCCAGTATTCTTGCCTGGAGAGTCCCATGGACAGAGTAGCCTGGTGGGCCACATTCCAGGGGTCGAAAAGAGTTGGACGCGACTAAGTGACTAACACTACACTACTACTACTATTATGTGGAGAAGGAAATGGCAACCCACTCCAGTATTCTTGCCTGGAGAATCCCATGGACAGAGGAGCCTGATGGGCTACAGTCCATGGGGTCGCAAAGAGTTGGACATTACTGAGCGACTAAACCACCACCACCACAAGGTGTGAGAGTGATGGGAGAAAAGCAAATAGTTTGGTACAATTAGATTTCATAAAACCATCCTGGGAAAATTATTTATGTATTGAGTACTGCTTCACAGAGCTTAAAAAGTATAATTTACCTAATAATTGCTGCAATAAAATTGTATTAATGGGGAAACTGAGACACAGGGAGAATTAAACAACTTAGTCAAGGTTGCAGAGCTGACAGGTAGTGAATCTGGGCTTCAAGTCCAGGCAGTGTGTCCAAAGGGCTGCTGCTTTGGACAAAAGTAAAGGAATTCTGTCTGAATAACGTGAAGGAGCTCAGACTAGGTTTGGACACATGGAACTTGGCCTAGATGTTCAGGTGCCTTCAGGCCCCTGTGGGTCTCTGAATACCAGCCTCAGCTCATCTACTTGGATGTGCCAGGCCGTGTCCCTCTACTTGACTGCACCCAGACTCTGGGTCATGCCTCTGAGATTTGCTTACTCCTTCAAAGTGTGCTATGTAGCCTCAGGGAGATGACCTCTTGGCTGGATATCATATTCTCTGGTTTTCTCCCAAGCTGTCTGACCCAGTGGGCAGCTCCCTCATTTTTACCCCAAGTACACTGGCTTCCCCCAGGGGCCCCACAGCATCATAGGTTGCAGGGAGCCTCACTGGGGCTGATGCTCTTAGGTATGCCAGGCCAGGGGTTCAAAGCTAATGTCTCTTCTGATTGGCAGATGGCCATACTTTTGCTAGTTATTAAAGACATGTAATAATGCCCTTGCTTGGGCTATAAACACTGTGTCTTCACAGCTATGGGATCTTGAAAAAGTCACTTCACCTCTGAGTTTTAATGTTCTCATCTATAAAGTGGGACTATAATACCTCCTGTGATCAATGAGGCTGCAAAATCAGATTAGGCCTGTAAAGAACTCAGCAGCTCACCTAGCTCCTTGACAGGGCTGGGTAACTGGTAGTTACTATTATCCTGCTAGAGATGTCTCAGCTCAAGAGTGCGCAGGTCAGCATTATTGCTTCCTGGGTCTTGAACCTGAAGCGGGGAGCATCTTTGATAGCGAACAACTGCAACCTCCTTGCTCTGGGCCTCAGTTGGTAGGTAAAGTGGAAGGAATGCTGGTCCTGTTTTTAGATGATCTGGGGTCTCGTCCTAGCTCAGGTCTGATGTGGGACAAGCTGCCACTAAGATCTCTGAGCAGTCTTCAGTGGGGAGATTGTAGACAAAGACCCACAGCAGGCCAGGTGGGCTGTGCAAATGGGAGAAGTGGGGTGGGGGGGGTTGGGTTTCAGATACAAGGAGAGGGGGCAAAGGTAGTAGGGATAAGGCAGGGGTGGAGAGGGTCCTGTCTTACAGTAGGCCAGTTCTACCGGCCTGGAGTCACTAGCAACTTCATGAAGGGAAGGGAGGTAGATATGAACATCTATTAAGCTCCTACTCTATACCAAACTCTCTCTATATCATCTTATGTAATTTTAATAACACAGTTCAAGGAAGGTATTTTAATCCCCATTTTATAAAGACAGAGATTAAGGCCAAAAGAGGGAAATGACTTGCCCATGAGTCACACAGCTAGAGGCAGCTGAACTGACATTCAAACCCAGGCCTGACTGTCCGGAGTGGAGGGTCTTTTTGATTCCTTGAAAAATGCCATTTGGAGGTTTCCTTCTGAGGGTGCTGCTCCTCTGAATGAAACCTCCCCCACTCCCGTCTGCTTTCCAGGCCATTTCCTTCTCATCCTGCAGGCTTCAGTTTAAATATCACCCTTTGGGGAGGCCTTCCCTGACCACTCCCCGCCCTGCGGCTCTGAACAGGCCACACCTGCCCGAGTTATCCTCTCTCACTGAGCTGTTCCCTGCGTCACAAGGCACAATCACTTATTAACTTTTTGTTTGCTTCCTTTATCTAGACAAAGGCTTTACTCCCAAGGAGCTTGCATTGACATGGAGAAGAAAGACACGGAACCCAGAAACCAGTAGTTATCCAGGATGGTGATAAGTGCTGAGAAGAAAAGAAAACTAGGCAATGGGCTGGAAAGTGACAGAGAGGGAAAGGGAAATTTAGAGTGGGGGTTGTCAGGGAGGGCTTCCTGGGGAGGTGATGTTTTTAATGAGATCTGAGAAGTGAAAAGGAGTGAGTCATATGAAAATCCAGGAAAGTTAGTTACAGGCAGAGGGAAAAGTAAGTACAAAGGCCCTGGGGTGGGAATGAGTTTGGTATGTTCAAGAAGTAAAAGAAAGCCAAGTGGCTAGAGCTTGGCAGTCCCAGGGAGGGTGACAGGAGATGAGACAAGGCCAGATCATAAAAGGCCTTCGAGGTTGAGCTAAGGAGTTGGTTCATTGCTTGGTTAGTCTCCCACCTAGGCTGTGAGCTCTATAGGAGCAGGGCCCTTGCTCACCACTATATGCCAAGACTCTAGCCCAGTGCTTGGCACATGGCAGATGCTCAGTAAATATTGTCTGAATCAATGAACAAATGTGTTCACACACTGCCTCCTACACTCAACACCTTCTCTCTGTATATTTTACCATCTCTTTCCCCCAGGTTTCCTGTCTTCTCTTTGCTGTCCCCTTCACCCTAAGCCCCAGCTATAAGAATGTACCCTAATCATATGAGATTATTTACCCACAAAGGCTCAGGGGTCCCTTTCAAGGAGGCCTGTATTTGCATAACGCACTGCAGAAACTGAAAGTGTTAGGCACTCAGTCATGTTGGACTTTTTGCGACCACATGGACTGTACAGGCTCCTCTGTCCATGGAATTCTCCAGGACACTCCAGAATACTGGAGTGGGTAGCCATTCCCTTCTCCAGGGGAGCTTCCCAACCCAGAGATTGAATACAGGTCTACATTGCAGACGAATTCTTTACCATCTGAGCCACCAGGGAAGCCCGTTTCAGAAAGCTCCCTTCAAGTCTGATGGCATCAAATGGTGGAATTTCAGGCCCATATGTGTCTGTGCTCACATGCACATGTGTCTACTTGGAAGTCCTAGTTCCCCCTCAGATCAGTGCAAGAAGGCGACCCCAAACCACCAGCTGCTAGGAAACTCGGTCACATCAATAATTCCTACGCCTTGCTTTTACACCAGTGCCCGAGGGAGTGGGAAGTTAATTAGCTTTGCTAGAAAGGGCCTGTGAAATGTGTGGGACTCTGCAGCCTTGAGAACCCTTCACAATCAAGGCATCGCTCTGCATTCCAGCCCCAGCCTGGGCTCACTTGGCCAGATCTTACACCTGTTCATGGTGTGGAGTGGTATTTACAGACAGTAGACACTCGTGGGTCAGTGGGAGGACAGGGATGGGGCCACCCCTGCGCTGCGTTTGAGTCGTCGCAGAGTTAACTTAATGATGAAACAATCACCATTCATTCTCCCTTCTCCTGGGAGTGCAAATGGCTTTATAAACACCAGGCCTAGGGCAAGTGAGGGGAGGCGGGGTAAGCGGTTTACCTTGGGTGGGGAGTGAGCCTTCAGTCCATTAAGGGTAGTCTGAGAGCAGAAGTTAATGGTCCCTCCAGGCCTGGAAGTTAATTCGGCCTTGAAAAGAGTTCTCAAAATCCATTTGCCGACCACTTCGGCTCACACTGATCTCCACGCCCTGCCTACGCCTCCCTGGAACCTCTCCACTCGCTGTTCCTTGGTCTGATTTTCTCTAAGATGCTGGCCCAGGAAGTCACTGACCTTAGATTGGGTTTCTCAAAGTGGGGAGTACCTTCCTTCTATATGCAACACAGGTGATGTAATGCGAGTGAAACACTTGCCTCTGGTCCAGAATTTGAGGTGCTGGCCAAAAACTCAGTCATCAAGATAAAATAAGCACAAGCAACAGTAGAAGAATTAAGATTCATGAAAAATATCTATGATGAACAAAATAACAAAATTTATAATAAGTACAGGATCTTATTCTCACTCACTCTACTTGGACCCTCACTCACATGACCTTGAACCTCATTGACATGACCTTGACCCCACTCATCTCCCTATAACCCTGACGCAAGATGATCTTAGATGGCCCGTAGGGGAACTTTCAAAATTTTAATACACATGTATTTTTTTTTCTTATTATGGCAAGTGATCCCAGCTTTCTATTCATGGTAGGGATATACCATTTCTCTTTTATAAAAACAATAGTTTTATTTATTTATTTTTGGCTGTGCTGGGTCTTCATTTCTGCGTGGGCTTTTCTTTAGTTGCAGTGAGAAGGGGCCACTCTCTAGCTGTGGTGCTCGGGTTTCTTACTGGGTGGTGGTTTCTCTTGTTGTGGAACATGGACCCTAGGGCCTCTTGGTCTTCAGTAGTTGCAGCATGTGGGCTCAGAAGTTGCAACTACTGGGCTTTAGAGCACTGGCTCAAGAGTTGTGGTGCATGGGGTAATTTGCTCCGAGGCATATAGGGTCTTCCGGGATCAGGGCTTGAACCAGTGTCTCCTGCGTTGGTAGGCACTGAGCCACCAGGGAAGCCCCAATTTCTCTTTTAAAATAGACTGATTTTAACAAATAATTTAAAGAAATGTATTGAGTAAATAATAGGATGGGGCCAAGGTCTTGGTAGGGGGGTATTTGGGCAAAGGCTTCACCTGTGAGCCTGCCGAAGGCAGGGCCAAACTAACCTTCTCTTCTGTTCCTTGTTGTATGAAGGTGACTTCTAATTTACAGCAGGAGCTTAAGAAAAAGAGGATGGGGCTTATCGGAAGGGTGGCTTCGACAGTCACCAAGCCCTGCTGAGACCCATACTCTTCACCTCTAGAATGGGGCTCACAACATTTGCTCCAGAGGGCTGTGAGGTTTATAGGAGATGACTATAATGTGCTCAGTGGAGATCAACAGGGCCACACCTTGACTTTTTGTGGACTCCTTTCCTGGAGAAGGGAATGGCTATCCTTCTTGTCTGGAGAATTCCATGGACAGAGGAGCTTAGCAGGCTACAGTCCATGGGGTCGCAAAGAGTCAGACACGACTGAGTGACTAACATTTTCCCCATTAAAAATACTAAAAGTTATTTTTTATATCTGCATAGTTACAAAGATAAACGCAATCAACTTTAATTATTAGTATATTCACCTTTATACCAACATGGTCAAGATGTGCATCTTGCTTATTTCAAGAAGTATTTTTTGGGGGGACTCCTGAAAGTACCATGTCCACAGGCCATGTGCCTGCTGTGCTAGATGGAGAGGCCAGCTCTGGGCACAACAGGCAGGCACTTACTCTTTTAATCTTCACAGCGTCACAAGACAGGCATTACTAGCTCCATTTTATAGATGATGAAAAGAAAGTCCAGAGAGGTTCAGCAACTTGCTCAAGGTCACACAGCCCCGAAGTAGCAGGGCAGAGGTCTGAATACAGACTCCTCTGATTCTGGAGTCTGCCACGCTGCCATGCCCCAGGAAGTGGGAGAGTCTGGAGGGCTGCCAACATGAGCGACTGTGTCCCTTGGTAATGGAAATTGTGATTACATTTGGGGCCAGCTCCTGCAAGGCCTGTAAGGTGGAGGCAATCTACAGGAGGAACCCAGTCTCCTGGCCCCTTGGTTTCCTGCTAGTTTGGGTGCGGGCTGGGCGACACACACAAGCTGGTTGCTTGAGAGTCTCTGGGCATTTAAGCTGCCACCCTAAGGCAGTGAGACGTGCTCAGGGCCTCTGAGACTCTGAGGACCAGACTCCAGCAGACTGGGCTGCAATTTGCTTCACAACTCTGTGTTCTTGAAAAGGACAAAGAAAAAGAGAAGAGGAACTTTGGACGCAGACCAAAGTCACTCAGGTTTTCTGGTATGTGTCTTCTTGCAGGCTCCTCAATGAGGAGGGCCTGACGAGTGTCACCTGAACAAGGGGTCAGAGCCATTCCCCTCCACACACGCGACACTGCAATTTTAAACAATTGTGGCTTGAGACAAAGATCCTCCCGAGGAAGGAAAATCTAACCGAGTTTGCAGTTTCTAGCTCTGGCGCTTCTTGAATTATACATGGGCAAAACCCCCTTGAAGGCTGCTTTTTAAGCCGTGAGGGGAAGGCATGTAATTTTGGTCTCTGGCATTCTGCTAGAACACTTGCTGAAAGTGGGGGCCCCTCCCCAGCCAAGTGGCGTTTGCCTCGAAACCAACTGGGGGACGTTTGACGCCTCAAATAGCTTCAAGCTGCCAGCTGAAAGGATGCTGAGGGAATCGGTTTTCTCTTTGCCACAGGCTTGTCTCCTTAGGGGCCTCTGTCCCTCGGAGGCTCTTGCCTTGCCGTGGCAGCTGTGACACTGACCACAGACATCCTCCTCCTTCCTGGCTGGGAAGACGGACAAGTGCTATATCCTTCCGGAAGGGGAGGCAGGAGGCTGGGTGGGGTCTGCAAGGTGCAGCAGGTCCAGCCAGGCCCATTCCGGTGTCCTCTGAGAGATGGCAGCTCCAGGTCCAGACCGCCCTGACATTACGCCGGGTCCAGAAAGAACGGCGCCATTTCTGGTCCCTGTAATTGGGCAAAGTGTCTCCAGTGATCTGCAACTGCAAAGTGCAGCCTGAAAGAAGGGGGTTCCCAGCATTCTTCTCCCACGGGGGATTGCCCCAGGACAGTGGACAAGGGCATCTGAGGATTCTGAGTTGACTAGGGTCATTTGGGTCATTGGTGACTTAAAGTGAGGGCCCTGGAGACAGTCTGGAGGTTTGGAATGGCTCTTGGTAACTTATTAGCTGTGTGAACCTGAGCTTACTGCCCCTCTGGGACCCTCAGTTCCCCTGACTGTAGAATGGGCCGATTATCTATTTCAAAGTGTTGCGATCCAAATGAAATGCATGCTGAGTGCCTTTAACACAGTAGTAGGGCAGATTTGAAAAAGAAGTGAAAGTGTTAGTCACTCAGTCGTGTCTCTTTGTGACCCCATGGACTGTAGCTCACCAGGTTCCTCTATCCATGGGATTCTCCAGGCAAGAATACTGCAGTGGGTAGCCATTCCCTTCTCTAGGGGATCCTCCTGACCCAGGGATCAAACCCAGGCCTCCTGTATTTGCAAGCAGATCCTTTACCATTCGAGCCATCAGGAAAGCCACCAGAAATAGTGGCTATCATGATCATTTGCATGCTGAAGATAAGCAAATGACAAGTGGTATTAGTTTAGTTCCCATTGGTAATTCAGAGGGGGGGTGTGTGTTTGTGCACGTGCATGTATGCCTATGTGAGTGCCTGTTCCCTGAGTGTGAATATGTGTGTTTGTGCATTCGTGAATAGGCTCCAAGCAAAGGTCAGGGGAAGAGTGTTCTTGTTCCTAGATGTGGAAACTTGAGAAGGGCAAATACTTCATTATTTAGATTCAAAAGCTACTCATTAGATGAGACTCGGGCACTCAGAAAGAAGAGCTGACCTACAAGTGTAAAATGTTATTATAAGTAATGACAATGATTATAGGATGAGGGTTGAACGGAGAGAGGGAGATGGAGAGGTTAATGTCCATTAACTACAACGAATTAGGAGATGGTGCTTCTGCAGACACTTCTGGGCGAAACCTAACGGTCTGTTTATTTACCTCACGGGGAGCTCTTAGCACATCAAAAAGGTATTTAAAACACAACCGCGCCCCCCCCCCCCCCCAACAATTAGCTTTAGGAAGAAAAGTAAATATGGACGCAATTCATCACTCAAAGAGAGCCCTGCTATCAGAGACAGATGCCGTCAGTTAAATAAAACAGACACTAAGACTTGCCAGAAAGATCAACCCAGAAGCAATTTGCTCATTTGCTGATCATCAGTGGACAGTAGGATTTTGGGGGCCCACCAACAATTTACGTCTTTCTGCTGATTTTTGTAACCTGAATTACATGTTCCTTTTTGCATCCAGTGGGGGAAGGATGACTCAGGAATGGGTTGAGGTGATTTCAGTGGCTTTGTCCATCTGTGATTTTAAAATGTAAAAGAAAGAAGTTGAACACTGAAACAGTCACGGGATTGGGACTTCATTGTAGAGAATCCAGTCATCCCGGTTTGGCTGGGACTGAGAGGTTTCAGTGCTAGAGCCAGGAGAGGGTTGGTCACCCCATTTATGTCCCCTTCCCGGGGTTCCCAAGTGTGAGTATCGGTCAGTCCCAGTAGGAGTAAGAGTGGGCAGAAGCTGGCTTTCGGCTTTCCCGTTAGAAATTCTACCTCCCCCCCATATGGCGAAACAGACTGTGAACCCATTAGCAGCAGGAATGTGGGGTCACGTGAGACGAGTGTAGGGGAGCCACACACACTGTGGTAAACGTGCAGGGAGACCTCTGATAGGTGAAGGCGCGGGGGCCCAAAAGCTGATCTTGTACAGAGTGCTTCTAACTTCCCAGAGAACTCTTGATGGAAAATTGCAGAG
The DNA here is from genome assembly GCF_023699985.2 of Odocoileus virginianus. Lineage (NCBI taxonomy): Eukaryota > Metazoa > Chordata > Mammalia > Artiodactyla > Cervidae > Odocoileus > Odocoileus virginianus. The sequence goes on along the minus strand of NC_069685.1, from coordinate 54,620,065 downwards.
CCCGGCAACACTTTGCAGCTTCCAGAGTCTCTGCCCTCCCCACTCCCGCCAACAGGTATCTGATCATATTTTATCAACTAGGGCAAGAACACAACACTAGATACTTAAAGTGCACATCATTCTACCATTTCAGCTGTTTCCATTGCTTCTGAGATTTTTGTATATAAATATCTCTGCGTGTGCGTTTGTGTGTACATTTCTTGACATATTTACGAAGTCCCAGTTTGCCAACCTTCAGGGCATAATGCAAGAACTATTTTTCATCCTAATCTGTTGTAATGACATGTTTTATTATACTATTTCAGCTGTTTCCACTGCTTTCGCTGTTTCATGTTTTATGTATTTTAACTAATGCGTTAATTTTAGGACGTTGTGCCCTAAGGTGGTTTCACAAAGGCTCACTTTGGAAAAGCGACGGGGATTCACAGAGATGGCCTTTGGAGGCTGTACCCACACACAGCACAGCACAGAAGAAAGAGGGTCTGAACACGGGGCAGGAAGCAAGACACACCGGAAGGCAGACGGGGCAGGTCAGGAGCTGAAGGGCCGAGCGCCCACAACACCAAAATGTAAGGGGAGCCTGCGTTCTCCTAGGACTTCTGCCCCAGTTGGCACCTTGGAACCCCCTGGGTTTTGGACAAAGCAGGATGGTTGGTCACCCTACCAAGATGGTGGGTTTGATGCTTGAATATCCTGGTTCTTAGCAGGTGGGGGGCTTTTGGAGTGACATAGAAAGAGCCTAGAGTTTGGAATGCCTTCTTAGTTTCAAACCCCAAGTCTGCCCATGCTTTAATAGTCATTTGAATCTGAGGAAGTCACTTAAGCCCTCGCTAAGCCTCAGTTTCCTCATCTGAAAAATGGGGATGGGAAAGTATATTGTGCAGAAGTGCTGTAAGGGATGGAAGAAGTGATGTGTGATCTACACCTTGTACATCATCTCCTGGTTCCCCGACCTCACAGTGAGGGAGCCACAGCAAATGCTCACAATCCATGTCCCATGGCAGGCCACCATCCAGACCTCCCAGACTTGGGCACCAATGTGTCCCCACAGCATGTGCAGACCCATTGGCATAGTAATAATGGTAATAATTATAATATAATAATTATAAAACAGTACATTTTTAGTTCGCCAGGCTCCTCTGTCCATGGAATTCTCCAGGCAAGAATACTGCAGTGGTTGCCATTCCCTTTTCCTGGGGGTCTTCCCAACCCAAGGATCGAACCTGTATCTTCTATGTTCTTTACCATCTGAGCCACCAGGGAGGCTCAATAATGGTAATAATTGCAATTACAAAACAGTATATTTATATTATAAAATACTTTGTCATCATAAAATATTACAGTAATCATGGTGATACTAAGACGGCTTCTGTTTACTAAGTGCTAGCTGTGTGCCAGGCAAGCCCTGTGTTATACATTGCCCTTCCTCATCCCATGCAATCTCCCAGCAGGACACCTGCTGGGTGGGTGAGATCATAACTCCCATTTTGCAGATGAGGAAATAGAGACCCAGAGAGGTGAAGACATTTACCAAAGACCACATAACAAGCAAATGTTCAATGGGGCATTGGAAGTCACATCAGGGGTACTACAATGTCCATACTTTTTAGCATGAAGCCCTGGAAGAAAAGCCATGACAAACCTAGACAGCGTATTAAAAAGCAGAGACATCACTTTTCTGACAAAGGTTCATATAGTCAGATCTATGTGTTTTCTAGTAGTCATGTACGGATGTGAGAGCTGGACCATAAAGAAGGCCGTGCACTGAAGAATTGATGCTTTTGAACTGTGGTGTTGGAAAAGACTCTTGAGAGTCCCTTTGGCAGCAAGGATCTCAAACCAGTCAAGCCTAAAGGAAAATGATCCTGAACATTCTTTGGAAGGACTGATGCTGAAGCTGAAGCTCCAATACTTTGGCCACTTGAAGCGAAGAGCCAACTCTTTGGAAAAGATCCTGATGCTGGGAAAGACTGACAGCAGGAGGAGAAGGGGGTGGCAGAGGATGAGATGGTTGGATGGCATCACCAGCTCAGTGGACACAAGTTTGAGCAAACTCTGGGGGATAGTGAAAGGCAGGGAGGCCTGTTGTGCTGCAGTCCCTGGGGTCGCAAAGAGTTGGACATGACTTAGCTACTGAACAACAACCTGCAGCCTCCTTGTCTAGAAGGAGTGCAGAGTCAGTCAGGGCTGTAAGGCACTGAAAAGAAATGGAGAGGAGAGGTCAGTGGGCAGATCTGAGAAGCCCTTCTGTTGCTGGACCTCGAACACCCACGCCAGCCTGGGACAATCCTGAGGTAGGGCAGGGGCAGGAGCATGATATTTGACACCTGCCTTTCTCATCCCCCTTTCTCACCTGTACCCACTGCATATCCACAGCCCACCCGCCTGTCTCTGTGCCTATGCATGCATGTGGTCTGTGAGCATAGAACATACATGTATGACTTTCATCTCTCGGAAAACTCCTATTTACCCTGCAATGCCCAGCTCCTTGATGTCCAGGCCCTTGTCTCTCTAGATTCCCACTAGTGGCTTCTTTACTGACTTAATGGTAGCATCTGCTCAGGCCTGACATGAAATGATGGAAAGTTGGTGGAAAGTCTGTTGGTCAGAGAAGTCTCTGCTGTCTTGCTCACCCCGTCTGGATGACAATAAGCCAAAGTGTTTCAGACCCTGACAATGTACTACCACACTGAATTTAACTTAATTAATGGGGTCCCAGAAGCATCTTCATTTCTATTTTCTAGATGATGGGTAAGCAAACTATAGCCCCTAGGCTAGCTGCCCGTTTTTGTAAATAAAGTTGTACTAGACACAGCTATCCTTGCTCATTTATGTGTGTCCATGGCTGCTTTCACACTACCAAGACAAGGTTGAATAGTTGCCGCAGAGACCGAATGGCCTGCAAAGGTATTTACTATCTGATCCTTTGCAGAAAAAGTATGCTGGCCTCTGTAAATCAAAGTAAAGACCTGAGGTTCAGAGAGGCTTAGCAACTTGCCCCAGTTCACTCAGCCAGCCGGGACAGCCCTGGGGCTCAAACCTGAAACCCCAGCCTTCAAGACAGCCAGGCTCTTTCTATGCCACAAATGCTATCCTGGCTTTCTTCCAACTTCTCTTCCACAGACGTCCCCCGGTGTTCGGCATCAGGCCACACATAGCAGAGGCTCTCTCTTGCTTAGGTTGGGGGCCAAGTGCAGCAGCTGATCACAAAGTCACCTGAACTCAGGTGTGAGCACTTTAGGCACATTGGGGCCCAGAAAAATGGGAGTGGGCTGGAGAAGATCTTTTTTTTTTTTACAGGATAAAAATACATTTGATAAGGAATCTCCCCTCACCTGCCGACTCATTTTCCAAGCAGTTTGCAGATAAACCCGTGGTGCCAAGTGAATCAGTCCCTGCTTAGCTGCTCTGCTGTTTCCAGTTTCGGAGGGGCCGGACCCAGCACGGCTTGCAAGGGGCAGGGCCTTCCTTGGGTCTGAAGACCGCCCCTCAAAGCAGGAGACAAAACTCCTTCCCACGTCCCAAGCCAAGCTCCTCTATGTCCCCCTCCCCTGCACCCCAACCAGCACCCACCTTCCCCATTTCAACCCTGCAGCCTCCCCCTCCCTGCGTCTCCAGGGGTCTGCTTCCCCACCCAGCCCTGGGAGCTCTGTTTCAACTGAGATACAATTACAGATCGCGGTCCTTTTCTTCCTCCCTTTTTCTTTTTAATAAAACTGTTTTGTGTCTCCACCGCTCCCCCTTCCTGCATTCCTCCCATCTTAGTCTTCCCCTCTCCCCCTCCTGTAGGAAATGTCTTGGATTCTCTCACTGGGGTGTAATGGTTAAATTGCTACCAGCTGATTAAACAGCAGAAGTTGAAGCTGTAATCCTTGGTGTTCGGGAACCCAGGGAAGCAGAGACAAGGGCCCTGACCTGCTTAGCCCCCCTGACCCCCTGCCATGGGCCCGCCCTAGCTTCACTCTTTTCATTTGTCCCAGGATGATAGAATCCTGGGGCAGGGGGTGCGGGGTGTGGAATGGGGCTGGGGGAGGAAAAGGAGAGGAGAGGCAGAGACAGGGGAGGGAGGAGGGAGGTGATGCCTACCCAGTCCTGGCCCAACCTCGAGGAATGTCTGTTCCTATCTCTGTCCCTTCTCTGCCCCCCTCAACAAGCCACACACACACACAGACATGCAGACATTCTCACATACACACACTCATGCTCACACATACTCAGACCCCCAAGCCACACACATACCCTCAGACACACACACACACATATTCACACTCACACACACATGCAGACATTCTCACATACACACACTCATGCTCACACACATTCAGACCCCCAAGCCACACATATACCCTCAGACACACACACACACATACACACTCACACACACATATAGACATTCTCACATACACACACTCATGCTCACACATACCCAGACCCCCAAGCCACACACATACCCTCAGACAGACACACACACACATATACACATTCACACAAACATGCAGACATTCTCTCATACACACACTCATGCTCACACACACCCAGACCCCCAGTCACACACATTCACACACTCTCACCCAGGCGCTTTCTCACTCTCTGCAGAATGCAGTCCAGGTGAAGGAAAGGACCCACCTGCCTTGCCCCTCCCTCCTCCAGGGAACACTGTCTCCCCACCTGCCCCACCCAGGAGAGGATGGGGAAGACAGAGAAGAATGAGCTGGGAGAGAGGGGTCAGGGGAGAGGGAGGAGGAGAGCTTTTGGGGATGGGCCCACTCAGGTTGGACCCTGGCTCTGCGGGACCGGGGGTTTCAGGATAGCCCCTCTTCGATCTTCTCTGAGCCTTGTTCGCTGACTAGAGGTGACAGCCACCTCACAAGGCAGCTATGAGAATGAAGCAAGTGAATACAAAGCATCATGCCCAGCCCATCACAAAGCCCATCTCATCTCAGATGGCCTGGGCTGAGGGATGGGGTGCAGGGCAATCACTGTAACCTCATAACCTTCAAATACATTCACCCCCTACCCCCACCTGCTGGCAAATAAAGCTGTGTGCCCCTGGGCTCCTTACGGAACCCCTCTGACCCTCAGCTCTTCCCCTGCAAATCGCCATCATCATGCTCTCCTCATGGGCCTGTGACAACTGGATGTGACCTTGCACAAGCCATGCCAGGTTCCCAAGAGCCAGGATCTCAGGAGCCAGGGACCCCCTCAAGGGTGTCTCTCTGTTATGGGTGGTGTGGTTACAAGTGACATGGTTGTGGACTCAACCTCTGGGTGAAGAAGAGCAGGGGGCAGTGAGCCTCCTTGGGAAAGTTTATTTCCATGGAAAGTGCTGTTCAGATGAGGGGAGGATCCAGCCTGGACTCACCCTTCCCCACACTTACTCAGAAATCGAACAGGAGAGCCCCAGGGTGAAGAGGGAACTGGCTATCAGCACTGGGAACATCTGCCCCTCGTCCAAATACCCTTGGAAATGTCCTTTCTCTTCCCTTGGGGGAAAGAAAAGCCTCTGTCTTAGGATTCTCCAGAGAAACAAACTCTCTATCTGGAGACACATGTCTCTGTCATTGTATCTATATAGGTAGTTCTGTATATAGAGATATAGATATGCAATAGATATCCTATATGTAGGATAGACATAATATGTTGTTGTTTAGTCGCAAAGTCATATCCTACTCTTTGTGACTCGGTGGACTGTAGCCTGGCAGGCTCCTCTATCTATGGGATTTTCCAGGCAAGAATACTAGAGTGGGTTGCCATTTCCTGCTTCAGGGGATCTTCCGAACTCAGGGATCGAACCTGTGTCTCCTGCATTGGAAGGTGGATTCTTTAGCACTGAGCCACCAGGGAAGCCTATACATGATATAGATCAATCCATATGTAGAACTGGGTATGCAGCCGGCCTTCCTTACCTGCGGACTTGACATCCCTAGATACAGAGGGTTGCTTGTATTCACTGTGCTATGCCATTTTATGTAAGGAACTTTAGCATCTTTGTCAAGTGTTGTTGGTTTTTTTTTGCCTGGAATCAAACCTGGGCCATGGTAGAGAAAGCCCAGAATCCTAACCAGTAGGCCACTAGGAAACGCACGTGTTTGAAATTTGTATCTGTTGGAACCAAGCCCCCACATATATTTTAATGGACATTCATAAATATAGATCTGAGATAGATGTCACATAACCTACATCTATCTATATCTGTCTATCTATCTATTGAGAGGGAGAGAAAGAGATGTATTCCAAGAATTTGGCTTGCACAATTACAGAGGATGAGAAGTCCCACAGCCTGCCATCTGTCAGCTGGAAACCTGGGAGAGCTGGTGGTGTAAGTTCCAGTCCAATCACAGGAGAAAACTGCGTCCAACTCAAAAACTAGCCGGCAGAGAGTGAATTCTTTCTTCCTCGGTCTTTTTGTTCTATTCGGTCCCTCAAGGGATTGGATATGGGAGGGCCATCTGCTTTACTCAGCCTACCCATCCCGATGCTAATCTCATCCTTAAACACCTCAGGGACACACCCTGAAAGTGCTTAACCAGATATCTGGGCACCCTGTGGCCTCATTGAGTTGACACATGTAATTGACCATCACAACCTCCAAGTCAGGGAGTAGGAGAGAGTGGAGGAGAAGGCTGCTAGAGAGCTGAGGGTCTGGCCCATTTCTGTGCAATGGGGGTGACTAGTGTCCCCCCAAACCCACATCTACCCAGAACCTCAGAATGTGGCCTTCACTGGAAATAGAGTCTCTGCAGACACAATTATCAGGGCTTCTCGGTAAGCTCAGGTGGTAAAGAATTCGCCTACAATGCAGGAGACCCCTGCATTGGTTCGATTCCTGGGTCAGGAAGATCAGCTGGAGAAGGGATACCCACTCCAGTATTCTTGGGCTTCCTTTGTGCCTCAGCTAGTAAAGAATCTGCCCGCAATGTGGAAGACCTTGTTTCGATCCCTGGGTTGGGAAGATCCCTTGGAGGAAAAGGCTACCCACTCCAGTATTCTGGCCTGGAGAATTCCATGGGCTGTATAGTTCATGGGGTCACAAAGAGTCGGACACAACTGAGTGACTTTCACTTCAGACACAATTAAGCTAGAATTGAGATGAGATCACAGCGTGTTAGGTTGGGCCCTACATCCAATGAGAATATCCTTACAAGAGACAGAAAAGGACACGGACACAAGGACAAAGGCTGTGTGAAGACAGAGGGGGAGACTGGAGTGATGTGCCACAAGCCAAGGGACGGTGGGGCCACCATAAGGCGGGAGAAGCCAGGAAGGATCCTCCCCTAGAGCCTAGAGACGGAGCATGACCCTGCTGACACCTCAATTTGGAACTTCTGGCTGTCGGAACTGTGAGACAATCATTTTCTTTTTCACCCACCCAGTTGGTAATAATTTGTTAGAGTAGCCACAGGAAGCTAATACATCTTGCAAAACATGCACCACTGGTCCCATTTTACTGATGGGGAAATCGAGGCACAGAGAAGGGGAAAGTCCTATGTTCAAAATCACACAGCTGGTTGGAAGTGAAGGCAGGATTCAAACCCAGGTCTAATTCCAGGGCCTGGAGCCTCTACTGCTGAGTCCACCCAGAAGGGACATATCTGTGGGGGCTGGGGGGGGGGTGGAATGTGGTGAGAGATGGAAGAGAAGGCAAGTGCTGGCTTCCTGGGCTTCCAGCTCACAGGGAGATGTGCTGTGGGGGGTCTGAGAGATGGAACCTGCTGTCTCAGGGGTCCTTTCCTAGGCTGAGAGTCCCTGGTGAGGTGGGGTGGGGTCTGAAAATTGCACCGGTGTAATTATAGGAGAAAGAAACTCTGGTCACAGCTGGTTTGACCAGAACATTCTTCCTGTGTAGGACCTACCCTGAACTTGGTGTGTGTAATAAGCTACTAAAGCTGGGTGTTTACCTAGAGGCAGGGCTGAGGCAGGTGCCCGGGGCTCAGAATTCAAGGAGGCACTTGCTCACGGAGTCGTGCCAGGGCCCAGCCCCACAGTGGCATGAACTTGAGCCTGAGTGCCGCCTTACATTTTTCCCAGTGCTTGCCTCACCCCCATCCTGCCCTGCCCCCAGGGGTAGGTAAGTTTTCAGAGAAACAGGGGGCATTCTTGGCTACTGGCAGCAAGTGGGCTTTGGAGCCACAGAGATCTGGGTTTCAATCCTGGCTTTAGCTGCTTACCAGCTAGGTGACCGTGGATGGGTCTATTTTCTTATTTGAACTCAGTTTTCTCATCTATAAAATGGGTGTGATACATTAAACCCTACCTCAGGGGCTGTGGTGGGGATTAAATGAGAGTCTGCCCAAGAAGTGCCTGACACTCAGTTAAGACTATTGTTACTATATTTGCAGCTTGGAAAGAGGAAGTTGGGGGGTAGGAGTGGGAGTACCGGCTGCATCTGGAGGCAGATCAAAGGTGGCCAGCCAAGCTGATGAGTTGGTTGGGTGTATCTTCAGAGAACGATAACTGGTCATTTCTTGTTTAAGAAAAACCCGGGCTCAGACTGGAAGGGCAAGGCAGTCCGCACATGCAGCTCTTTAGGAATCTTCACAGCCCTTTACAGGAGTCACACTTCCCTGCCTCTTCCTCCTGTCTGGACCTGAGCCGTGATGCTCCTGTGGGCACCACCTCCTGGTGGGGGGTACTGGAAACAAGAGTCCCAGCTCCCCCTAGTTTCAGCTCTGAGGACGTGAGCTGGTCATCTCCTGGGGTCCTGGCGCTTCTGTCAGAGACACAGAGGACGTTGGGCTGGGTCCCTGGCGATAAGGACAGGTTGGGTTGAGCAACCGCATTTGTTCCTTATCCGGGCGACAGATCTTTTCTGAAGTGCAGCTCTGGCTGATGCCCTGCAGCACGGCGGAGGTTCTTACTCCCACCACCCGTGAATTCACAATTCTCCAGGCGGACGGTAGTGAGCTGCAAGTCCCCACAACAGCAGCCTGCCCCGTGAGGAAGGCAGAGAGGGCCTCACATCATTGACCTGCTCTCACTTTTCAAGCTCATTGATTTGCCCTCTTGACCCTTGTTCCCAGAGAGAGAGAGGAGAGACTTACATCCAAAGCAAGGAGCAGGCCCAAAGTTCCTATCTGGGTTTTTTTTTTTTTTTTCTTTTAAGGGTGGGGCTGCTCATCAGCCCGAAGCGACCCCCTCCCAATCTTCCAGCTCAAACTACAGCCTTCCTCTGCTTGCTTGCACCTGGCTTGAACCCAGCTCCTTAATCTGTCCCTCTGCTAGGCTCCCAACACAATGACGTTCACACTTTTCCATTAGCACAATTATCACATGTCTTAATCAGCGTGTCTACTACCATTTATGGAGCTGTTACTATGTGCCAGGCACCGTGCTCAAAGCTTTCTTATGTTATCTCATTTAGACCTGGCAGTAACTCCAAGAGGAGATGATTATTTTATAGACAGGATGAGCTACTTGATCTAGCTCACCCTCCCGGGGAGGCAGAGTTTGAATGTAAGTCTGTTTGACTTCCCAATCTGGGCCCTAAACTTCCCAATAAGCCATCCTGTACTTTGGTTACCTGCAGACGCCTATATTCCCTAGGAGCACGGGTGTCCAACCTCCGGGCCGCAGACATGTACCTTCTGTCAGATCAGTGGCAGCATTAGTTTAGAAATAAAGTGCACAGTAAATGTAATGTGCTTGAATCATCCCCAAACCATCCCATCACCCTGATTTGTGGAAAAACTGTCTTCTACAAAATTAGTCCCTGGTGCCAAAAAGGTTGGGGACCGCTGCCATGGGGTATAAACTCTGAAAGACCAGAGAGACACGGATATTATTTTTTCAAAAGAAATTATATAAACTTACAATTAAATAAATTCTATTAGTAACAAAGGAAATAAGTATTCAGAACTCCTCACTTAATCAATTGACTGAATTATTCTACCATCTATGCTGTAGAGATTATTTATGTCTATTACTTCTGTATGGTGAAGATACTATATGGTACTTGCTACTGTACATCTGTCTGCACATCTTTTCCCAACTCTGCATTCAGTGAACTTATATTGGTAGCTTGAAACTGGTCACAGTGAGAGACTCTGCACCACAGCAATTGGCAAATGCTGCAAATCAGAGTTTTCCTCCTGGGAGCCCATTATCAGATATTTACCTGCACACCAGTGGTCACACACAACCTTTGTGGTAGGTATTAATCATTTCCCTTGAACAGATAAGCAGTTGAAGCTCAGAAATGCTAAGTGATGTGCCAAAGGCCAACTGCTAGGAAGTGATGGGACTAGAGTAAGATCCAAGTTCATGCCATTTCCATTGCCATGATACACCTTCATGTCTCCTGAAGACAGGGAAAAAAAAAATCCAGAAGCTCACTTTTCTCCAACTTACCTGATCTCCAGCTGCTGCCTTGTCTTTGGTGAATGCCAGCCATGCAGAAGAATTCTGATTCAGAGAAGAGTGGTAGATAAGTCCTTGGCCTGAGAAGAAGGGAGAGAAAGAGACAAAAGAGACAAGGTCAGGGGCTTCCCTGGTGACTCGATGGTAAAGAATCCACCTGCTAATGCAGGAGACACGGGTTCGATCCCTTATCTGGGAAGATTCCACATGCCACTGAGCAACTAAGTCCGTGTACCACAACTACCGAGCACAGGCCCTAGAGCCTGTGAGAAACAAGGATTGAAGCCCGCAAGCCTCAAGCCTGTGCTCCGCAACAAGAGAAGCCACTGCGATGAGAAGCCCATTCACCACAACAAGAGAGTGGCCCCCTGCTCACCACTAGAGAAAAGCCCGTGTACAGTCTTGAAGACCAGGCACGGACAAAAATAAATAAATAAATAATAATAAAGAAGCAAAGTCAGGTTTTCAACAGACAGAAATCACATTCCACTCACCTAAGCCTTCAAGAGCTAGTGCTAGGTTGGCCAATTAAAAGTCATTTCATCTCTAGAGTCCCTTTGAGGGTTATTTAAAGAAGACTTAACAATTAATCTCTCACTTATCCCAAGAGCAAAACAAGGTTTCCCACCTCCAATCTAGCCACTCTTTTCAAAATGGAGAGGTGTGGTGTTAAATGTTATTAATTGCGGATTGCAATCGCAGAAGAACTCTGTAGACCTGGCATGGTGTGTTGCATCTTTCAGTTACACATGTATTTTAGTGTAGACTCAAGGTCCCTCTTGTGAAAGAATCATGAGCTCAGCAAATAGCAGAAAAACCTGACACTCATCAGTTGGTAAATATCATTTGTTCTGTCTCTGGGAGGGCAGAGACCTCGGCCTGGATGCCTTGGAGAGATTGGATCCTTACTCCTGAGAATTATATCATCGAAGGCAAACCTGTACTAAATGGCTGGAGAACAGTGAGAGAGGAAATGCAGATACTAAACAAATCTGGAGGGCAATGCAACGACTATTATCTGAGAGAGGAAACCTCAAACACTTAGAAATCATTCATATATACTTTCAAACTAGCAAAGTTAGCAAGGAGGGAAATAACTCCAGTGGAGGTCAACACTGGCTAGGATTTGGTGAACCAGACACTTTCATTCAGGGTAAACAGTACAACCTTCTAGAAACAAGCCAGGTAGATAATGCTTATCCTGAACTTTGTGTTCACTACAAATGTCCTCAGTTGTTTTGCAGAAGCCTTTGCTACTTTGTCCATCTTGGACATGGAAACCACAACCATTTGTAACTTAGTCACAGAGGTGACATCCCATCACTTTTGCTGTATTCTGCTGATTAGAAGTCAGTCTTTAGGTTCAACCCTCAGGAGGAGGGGATTATACAATGTGAACAACAAGAGACAAGGATCACAGGGTGGGGAGAGGGGGTAAGAAAGGATCTTAGAAGTCTGTCTACCACACACTTGTACAAGCCAGAGGTGAAATCAGCTCCTCTTGAACTATGGTGGATAGAGAGTGGAGGGAGAAATCCTCCCAAGAAATACTGGGATGCTTTTTACCAGAAGAAGGGTAAGTTAATATAATTTGTACAATAGTTTGCTATTTATTTAACAAGGGGCCAAGAGGCACATGGTCCCTCTCACCAAGAGGCACATAGTACCTCCCACTACTGTCAGGGCTCAACAGTGTCATCAGAGATCCTAGGTTATTTCCACTTTTTTACTCTCGCAGTTTCAGAATATCAATACTGTCTGTCCTCATGGTTGCAAGACAACTTGCCACAGCACCAGACATCACAGTCTCATCTGACAGTGTCAGATGCGGGTGAGAGAAGAAGGAGGAGAAGGAGAGAGAGAATATTCTTAGGTAACTCTTTTCCCTTTGGGAAAGAAAAGCTTTCCAAGACCACCCTCCCACAAGACTTCCTATTACATCTGTTTGAGTAGAACCAGGTCATCTTCCCATCTCTAAACCAATCACTGGCAAAGAAAAATAATACTGTGTTTTGTTTTTTCTTTTCCCTCAATTTAGGCATGACCCATTACTGGACACGCAGAGTCAGACCCAACTGAGCACCATGCACGCACTTTACTGGACCTAGACAGACTGCTGTTCTGAACAACATCAGGAGAATTTATCATGAAAGAAAAAAGAAGGGGTCATTGGTGAGTGACCAAGAAGAGTGTTCATGACAGTAATGATGATTATCCTAGGCATGTTTTTCTGGAGACCTCTAATCCACCAAGTCCTGGACTAAGCATTTCATATGCATTATCTCATGAGATCTTTACAACCACCCTATGAGACAGGTTCTACCTAGTGCTCATTTTTTATGGGTTGAATTATGTCCTCTCCAAATTCATATGTTGAAGTCCTACTCCCCCCCACCCCACCCCATCAAATACCTCAGAATGTGACCTTGCTTGGGTCATTGTACAGATAATTAGTTAAGATGATGTAATTAGGGCGGACCCTTATCCAATCAATATAACTGGTGTCTTTCGAAAAGGGGGAAATTTGGACACAGAGAAAAGGAAGGCAACAGGAAGAGGTGCAGGGAGAAGATGGCCATCTAAGGAGAGAAACTTCGGACGGATCCTTCCCTACACAGCTTGCAGAAGCAAGCAGCCCCGTCGTCACTTTGATTTCCAGCTTCTAGCTTCCAGAACCACGAGACAATAAATTTCTGTTGTTTAAGCCACCCAGTTTGTAGTACTTTGTTATGGCAGCCTTAGCAAACAAAGATACCATTTTTACAGAGTAATGGCTGGGAAAGTTAAGTGAATTTCCCAAGCACTCATTCCAACCCAGGTCTCTCTGACCACAAAGCCCATGGTCCTAACCACAAATCCTGTATCCTGCAGGAATGGGGAACTGGAGAAAGTTTGAGTGGCCCACTGGAGCCACGATTCGGGTGGAATTTCATCACTGCAGAGATCAAAAAGTTCCTTTTCGTGTCTATTGTCAATCTCTTTTATGCCAGGCTCACAGCCTCTGGCCTGGTTTCTAGGAGACAGGCAGAACCCTCCGAGAGGCCTCCTCATAAAGCCCCCGGTGTGGACAAGAAGCAGGTAACTAAGTCCCTTCCTTTCTAGGGCCTGTGGTCTTGGTCTTTGATCTTGCCTCGCTCTGCCCTGAAGCTTCCCTGGCCAATGACGGAGGTGTGAGCAGGGTGTGAGAATGGCAGGGTGAGGGCGAGTATCCAAGGGGACCCGGGACTCACCCAGAGCCAGGGGGGTAGGGAACGAGTGCTGGCTGAAGGCCTGACCTGCCACACATGATGTGGCCGTGGCGACCCCCATCTACCCAGCCAGGGGCTGACGATGCTGTATCTAGCCGCCTTCTTTGCTCCTGAGATCCAAAGTCACCCGATAGTTTGGCGCCTCTATGCATCTCCCTGCCTTCAAAAATGCACACATTTATTTACTATGTTTTTTTGGTTAAAAATGAAGAGAGAGGGAGAGTGAGAAGACTGAAAGCTGCTTCTTTTATCTCCAGTCATTACAAAGCTCCTCTTCCCATCCCAACCCTGGCCCCAGGGCCTCCTCCCTCACCATTCTCTAATCAGTTTGCAAGGCTGTTATTTCTGCCAAATGAGTCACTGATGTGGGAAAGTTAATTTATTTTGGCAGACTTCATCACTGCTCTAAGAAATGGACTGTGCACCTATTGCTGCAGAAGACACAGGTTATTGTGATGATTCATTCATTCTTCTCTTTCTTTCATTCATTCATTCCCAGAGCACATGACCATCTCTCTTACAGATACACATGGGCAGACTCATGGATTGTTTTCTATCTCAGGGAGTAGATATGAGGCTTACATGAGGTCATGTATGTAAAAAGGCTTAAATAATAATAATAATTATAATAATAGCTAATCCTCATTTGAGCACTTATGTGTCAAGCCGCATGCTAAGTTTTTTTTTTTTAATAAATATGGCAATAAATCAAGCAGGCTTTATTTAATGCCTTTAATCCTGTTGTTGCTATCTGGGACAGAGACGATGATTATCTTCATTTTGGAGATTCAGAGACTGAAGCTCAAAGGGGTCAAGGTGACCTTGTCACAGTCATTACAAGTCTCATAAGTGGCAGAGGGAAGTCACGTCCAGCTCCATCTTATCATGACCCACATTTATAAGGTGTTGGCCACGTGGCAGGTATTGGACTTACAACATGCTTCTCTGCTCCCAGTCCTCTTGGTTTTTCACAGGAACCTGTGACGTGGGGACTGTGATTAGCATCTCTGTTTTCCAGCTGAGCAAACCTCATTTTGGAGAAGCAGGGCAACTTGCCTGAGGAGGCATGGCTATTACCCAGAAGAGCTGGGCGGAGAGCGTGCAGTGAGCGGAAAGCAGGCAGTCTGGGCTCAGAAGATGCTTTGCCCTCACTCTGAGCCAAGAGCTTGGTGCTTAGCACATGTGTCCCATTCTTATTGACCACACTCATCATCAGCACCATCAACACTCCTTCTGATGTCTTTACCTGGTCGCAGGCACATGGGTCCTGTGACAGAGGCAGTGCTGTGTGCTCACCAAAACCCATGTCTTCATTCTTTGAGACACATAGATGGACCCCAGCAGTGAACTGGGTTCATGCCACTGAATTCTGACCAAAGGAATGTGTGGTAAGTGACGAGGGTCACTCCGAAGCCTGGCCCTAAAAAAAAAGCCCGCGATCCTCTCTCCGCTGCTCAGATGCAGAGGGTCTCGTGGAACATTCTGAGACCCTAGGGGAGGGTGGAACCACTCAATTGGAAGATGTCTAGGTCCCTGGGTGATTGTTTGAAGCCCAGCTCTCTTCCAACCTGAGCCATACTGGACTGTAATGTGGACCTCAACCTTTACTGGTGTATCCACTGAGATGGGGCTATTAGTTATAGTGGCTAGCCTATCCTTACTCATACAGATGTTATTGGAAGGGTTTTTGATATAATGACATTCTGATCTAGGGATTCCTTGGAAAAAGTCTCACCTCCACCAGAACTCAAGCTTCATAAAGGTAGAGTCCCCTGTGTCAAGTACAGGGCCTGACACACCTTAGATCTTCAGGAAATATGTCTGGAAGTGACCAAATGGACCTCCCATCTCAGAGGTCCTTGGACCACAGGGAAGCTTCCTGGATGGAGATGCAGGAACAAAGTCTTAATCATGCTACCTAATCCTCCATCCTTTCCCAATACTCATGCTAACTAACTACCCTTTTCCAACTCCTTGCATGTTCCTGGTAGAGTGCTGGGGAGACAACCCTAGCAGTAACATATAGAACCTGCTTGTCAAGTCTGACGTCATTCTACAAATATCAAGCTGACTTCATTCCATCCAATCTGGCTGTCAAATCTGGAAAAAGCCAAGCAGAGTGGGCTCCAAGCTGCACACACTACATTCAGATGTTTACAGAAAACCAGTGCATGAGGATTTGCTCAAAAGCTAAATTTCCTCTTAGCCAAAGCCCAGAAATACCTTTTAAACCCTGAGCAAATAAGCCAGAGAAGAAGGCATTTTCCCTCTGATGGAGCCCTTAGTGCCTGGGAGATCTTCAATTTTGCAAGGAAGCAAACCCACCACAGAAAGGTGTGCTGCACAGCGGAGCCCTTCACTGCCCACAACCAGCCCCTTCAAGAACTTTCCTTTTAGTCCCAGAGCACATGGTATGAATGGCCACAAGCCCCAACCCTGACTTAAGGTTGTGAACGGAAGCCCTGACATGCACATTTAGGTCCACTTGGAGAGATGTTGACTTGGAATAAAATTTAAAGGAGCCATTGTGGTTTTTTTTTTTTTTTTTTAAACTTAACCAATCAAACAAAACCATTTCCCTATGGGGTGTTGAACTGAGTGGGATATATACGGAACAAAGCCTGCTAGAGCCACCACTGACATGGAGAATACTGCCTGACATTTATCAAGTTCTTCTTGAAGCCAAGTGATGGCTTTCTACATAAACCTTGTTTCATCCTCACAACAAATTTCTGAGTCAGAAATGGCCATTATTACCTCTTCTACACATGCAGAAACAGAGGGGCAGAGAGTTTCAGTCACGGGTTCAATTTCACACAGCCAGAAAGCGACTGTCCTGGGATGCTCACTGAGCATGTCTGCAGTTAGCCAGGTCTCAGCTCAAAGGCCAACTCAGCTGGGCCACATTATCTTAGGCAATGTATTCATTAAATAACTTCTCTGAGCATCTCAAGAATAGCAGTAGTACCCAGTTTATAAATTTAAGTGAGATGATACATGTGAACATTGCGAGAATGATCATTGGGTCTTACGGCTGTTCATCTTGCCTGTTGTTTTATTTGTAAAGTGCTATTCAGGCTGCTGGTGGTGGGAAGCAGGGGTCTGCTCCCATATCTGGATGTGTCAGAGACCTTGGGGACCTGAGACCAGGAAGAAGCCAATTCCTGGGTCCTAAGGGCTCTGGCAGCAGTGGGAAGAGGTAGGAAGTGGCCACAGAAGGGTGAAGAGAACTTCGCAGGAAGAGCAATGAGACCTTCAAATCCAGCAGCAAAACCAGTGAAAGTGGCCCCCTAGATCAAGTATGATGTGGCCCTATTGGGTACGGCCACAGGGGTACCCCTTCTTTCTACCTATAGTAGGGAAGATGATGTGGTTGATCAAGAAGAACATTGCAGAGAAAGAAAAGCCTGTGGACCACTGGGGTGGTCGAGGCAGCATTTAGGAGAAGGAAGGGGCCAGTTGAGCAGGAAGAAATAGGTAGTGTATGAGTTTTCTGTGGCTGCTGTACCAAATGACCACAAATTGCTAGCTTAGAACAAGAGAATTTTTTCTGTCTTTCAGTTCTGGAGGCCAGAAGTCTGAAATCAAGGAGGTGTCAGGCTCACACTCCCTCTGAAGCCTTGGTGGGAGGCCCCTTCCTGGCCTCTGCCAGCTGCTGGTGGCTCCAGGCATTCCTTGGCTTGTGGCTTCATCACTCTAGTCTCAGCCTTTCTCTTCACACGGCCTTCTCCTCTGTGTGTGTCTCCCCACCTTTTCTTCTCTTCTAAGGACACTTCTCATCACATTTAGGGACACCCCCTCCCCTTAATCCTGGATAATCTCATCTTGAGATCCTTAACTTTATTACATCTGGAAAGACCCATTTTTCAAATAAGGTCACATCCACGAGTGGAAGTATCTTTTGAAGGCCATCATTCAACCTGCTACAGACTAAGGAAATAGACAGGTTCATTTGCTCCCTAAAACTTATCAGTAATGATTCCAAACATTAAAAAGCACAGAACATAAAATAACAGACATCCATGTACACAGAACTCTGACTTAACAGATGTTAACATTTTCCTGTAATTGCTCTGATCTCTGTCTTGGAAAAGAAAAAAATATAAAACACAACAAACACATCCCTTCTCTTCCTTCTCTCCTTAGAACCACAATCCTGAATTTGGTCTTACGCTCTCATGCATATTGCTATACTTTCCTTGCAAGTGTATGCAACTTTAAATAATTGATAGTAATAATTCCTGTGTGTTTTTAAAGTATTGCACAAATGCTATCACACTGTAAGCTGAGGCTTTATAAAGATATAATTCACATATCATAAATCTCATCCTTTTAAAAGTTTACAATTCAGTGAAAATGTGAAAGTGTTAGTAGCTCAGTAATGTCTAACTCTGCAACCCCATGAACTGTAGCCCAACAGGCTGCTCTGTCCAGGGAATTCTCCAGGTAAGAATACTGGAGTGGGTAGCCATTTCTTTCTCCAGGGGATCTTTCTGACTCAGAGATTGAACCCCGGTCTCCTGCATTGCAGGCAGATTCTTTACTGTCTGAGCATTCAGTGGCTTTTAGTATATTCATAGAATTGTGCAATCATCACCACTATCTATTCTAGACCATTTTCATTACCCCAGAAAGAAGATCATAATCACACCCCTGCCTTTCTTTTCCATCCAACCTCTGGCAAGCACTAGCCTACTTTCTATCTCTACTAATTGGTCTATTTCAGTTCAGTTTAGTTCAGTCACTCGGT
The DNA here is from genome assembly GCF_023699985.2 of Odocoileus virginianus. Taxonomy (NCBI): domain Eukaryota; kingdom Metazoa; phylum Chordata; class Mammalia; order Artiodactyla; family Cervidae; genus Odocoileus; species Odocoileus virginianus. The sequence goes on along the minus strand of NC_069685.1, from coordinate 54,601,711 downwards.
CATGTCCGACTCTTTGCGATCCCATGAACTGCAGCACGCCAGGCCTCCCTGTCCATCACCAACTCCCGGAGTCCACCCAAGCCCATGTCCATTGAGTCAGTGATGCCATCCAACCATCTCATCCCCTGTTGTCCCCTTCTCCTCCTGCCCTCAATCTTTCCCAGCATCAGGGTCTTTTCCAATGAGTCAGCTCTTCGCATCAGGTGGCCAAAGTATTGGAGTTTCAGCTTCAGCATCAGTCCTACCAATGAACACCCAGGACTGATCTCATTTAGGATGGACTGGTTGGATCTCCTTGCAGTCCAAGGGACTCTCAAGAGTCTTCTCCAACACCACAGTTCAAAAGCATCAATTCTTCGGCGCTCAGCTTTCTTTATAGTCCAACTCTCACAACCATACATGACCACTGGAAAAACCATAGCCTTGACTAGACTGACCTTTGCTGGCAAAGTAATATCTCTGCTTTTTAATATGCTGTCTAGGTTGGTCATAACTTTCCTTCCAAGGAGTAGGCGTCTTTTAATTTCATGACTGCAATCACCCTCTGCAGTGATTCTGGAGCCCAGAAAAATCAGGTCAGCCACTGTTTCCACTTGCTTCGCCGTCTATTTGCCATGAAGTGACTGGTCTATCTGGGACAGTCCATGAAGATGAAATGCACGTGCTTGCTGGGTATCTCTCGTTTAGCACACAGTTATGACGGCTTCCCAAGTGGCTCACACAGTAAAGAACCCGCCTGCAATGCAGAAGACCAGGAGACAGGGGTTCAGTCCCCGGGTCAGGAGCATTCCCTGGAGAAGGACATGGCCACCCGCTCTAGTAATCTTGCCTGGAGAATCCCATGGGCAGAGGAGTCTGGCAGGCTACAGTCCATGGGGTTGAAAAGAGCTGGACACACCTGAGCAAATAATACCAGTTTTCAAAGCTTATCTGCGTTGTAGCAGCAACAATACTTCCTTTTTATGACTGAATAATATCTTATTGTATGGAAGGACCACATTTTGCTTATCCCTACGTCATCTGATAGACATTTAGGTTGCTGCCACTTTTGGGCTATTTTACGATGTTGCTGTGAACATTCATGTACATGCTTTTGTGTGGATGTATGTTTCAGTTTTCTTGGGAATGTATTTAAGAGTGGAATTACTAGGTCACACAGTAACCCTATGTTTAACTTTTTGAGGAAATGCTTAACAGTCTTCCAAAGTGGTTGTTGCATTTTGCTCTGCCCCAAGCAATGATGAGGGTTTCCAATTTCTGTGCATCCTTGCTAATACTTGTTACTGGCTATCTTGTTGATTATAGTCATCCTAGTGGGTGTGAAGTGGTTGTCTCACTAAGGTTTAGATATTCATTTTTCTGATGGTAATGACACTGAGCACCTTTTCACATATTTATTGGCCATTTCTGTATTTTCAGTTGAGAAATATTTATTCAACTCTTTTTTCCTATTTTAAAAAACTGGGTTATTTTTCTTTTTATTATTGAGTGGTAAGAGTTTTTAAAAATGCATTCTGGATACAAGTCTTTTATTAATTATATGATTTGAAAATATTTTTTTCCCTTTCTGGGGAAGAATGCACAAAAATTTTAAATATTATGTCCAACTTATCTATTTTTTCCATTTGTCACTTTATTTTTAACTTATCATGTCATTTCTAAGAAACCACCACCGAATCCAGGATCACAAAGATTTATACCCATATTTTCTTCTAAGAATTTTATAGTTTTAGCTCTTACATTGAGGCCTTTGATCCATTTTGAGTTAATTCCTGTAGATGGTATAAAGTAGGGTCCCAGATTCATGCTTACACATGTAGACATCTTTCTGGTATGTGCCCCAGTACATTTTGTGGAAAAAATAGTTTTTTGGCCACTGAAGCATGTCTTGGCACCCTCGTTGAAAATCAATCAAATACAAATGTAAAGGTTGATTTCTGGACTCAATTCGATTTCATTGACCTGTATGTCTGTTCATACACTAGTACCATACTGTCTTGGTTATAGTAGTTTTGCAGTAATTTTTGAAATAGGGACATGTCAGTCCTCGAAATTTGTTCTTTTTCAAGAGTTTTGGCTCTTCTAGATCTCTTGCATTTCTATCTAAACAGTAGCATCAGGTTGTCAATTTCTATGGAAAAGATGGCTGGAATTTCAATAGAGATTGCATTGAATAGTGAATTAATATTGAGATTAATTTGAGCAGTACTGCCATCATCACAATATTATATTATGTCTTTCAACTTATAATCATGGGGATTCTTTCAATTTATTTAGTTCTTTAATTTTTCAATGGTATTTTATAGTTTTTAATATTCAAATCCTGTACTTCGGTTAAATGTATCTCTAAGTATTTTATTTTTTTATGCCATTATAAATGGAGTTGTTTTCTTAATTTTATTTTCAGTCTGTTTATTATTAATGTATAGAAATATAATTGATCGTTATATATTGATTCTGTATCCTACAACCTTGCTTAACTCATTTTAAAGTTCTAATAATTTTCATCTTTGTTTTCTGCATTTGTGGATTCCTTATGAATTTCTATATACAAGACCATTCCATCTACAAATATAGTTTTACATCTTCCTTTCTAATCTGGTTGCCTTTTATTTCTTCCTCTTGCTTAATTGCCCTAGCTAAAACCTCCAGCACAATGTTGAATAGAAGTGGTGACAGTGGATATCCTTGTCTTGCTTCTGATCTTAGAGACAAATTATTCAGTCTTTCATCATTAAGTATGAGGTTAGCTGTAGGGTTTTTCATAGATGCCCTTTATCAGATTGAGAAAGTTCCCTTCTATTCCTAGTTTTTGAGTGCTTTTTTTTTTTTAATCATGAAAGGATTTTGGATTTCGTCAAGTACTCTTTCTGCACCTATTGAAATGATTGTGTGGTTCCCCCCTTTATTCTATTAACACGGCACATTACATTGACTAGTTTTTTAGTATGTTAAACCAATCTTGCATTCCTGGGATAAATCCCACTTGGTCATGGTGTATAATCCATCTTATATGTTGCTGGATTTGGTTTACTTTGTTGAGAAATTCTGCATCTATATTTACTAGAGACATTTCTACTAGACCATACTATATTTACTGGGCCATACTATAGTACGGCTTGTACTTTTGGAGTCTTTGGTTTCAGTATCTTAGTAATACTGGCCATGGGAATGATTTCTTTTACTTTTCGGGAGAGTGTGTGAAGGGATCAGTCTTAATTATCTCCTTTCAACATTTTTAAAAATTATTCTTTACATGTGGGGTAGAATTCTCCAGTGAAGCCACTTGTGCCTGGGCTTTTCTTCATCAGAAGTTTATTTAATTACAGATCAAATTCTTTATATTTTAATGACAGTTTTTCAAATGTCAAGCATATGGTCTCTCCTAGAGAATGTTTCATGTGCACTTGAGAAGAATGGTCACTGACGTTTTGGGGTAAAGTGTTTCATAGACGCCTAAGAGGCCTGGTTGGTTTATAGTACTGTTCAAGTCTCCTATTTCTTTGTTAATCTCCTGCCTTTTGGTAAGTACTGTATTGACATCTCCAATCTTCATTTATCACTGAATAGTCTAGTTCTCCTTGCAGTTCTGTCAGTTTTTGCTTCCTGCATTTCAGGACTCTGTTATCGCCTTGACTGACTGATTATCATTACAAAATGTCTTTCTTTGTCTCAAGTACAGTTTTTTTCTTAATGACCATTCTGTCTGATATTTGTATAGCCATTCTAGTTCTCTTTCGGCTACTATTTGCATGATACACCTTCCATCCTTTTATTCTCAATATCCTTGCATCTTTGCATCTAAACTGTTTACATAGACAGCATATAGTTGGATTTTAAAAATTCATCCTGCTCATTTTTGCTTTTGAGTGGCGTGTTTAGTTTCCTGGTGGCTCAGACGGTAAAGAATCTGCCTGCATTGAAGGAGAACCAAGTTTGATCCCTGGGTCAGGAAGATTCCCCTGGAGAAGGGAATGGCTACACACTCTAGAATTCTTGCCTGGAGAATTCCATGGATAGAGGAGCCTGGTGGGCTACACCCCATGGGGTCACAAAGAGTCAGACACGACTGAGCAACTAACACTTTCACTATAAGGTAGAGTTTAATGTAATTATGGATGAGGTGTCTGTAATTTTTCTATTTGTTTTCTATGAGCCTATGTCTTTTTCTTTAACCTCTATTTCTCTATCACTGCCTCCTTTTGTGTTAAATATACATTTTCCAGGGTACCATTTTAATTCTCTTGTTCTTTCTTTTGCTACATTTTTTTGAGTTAACTTTCTTAATGATTGTCCTGCAATTAACACCTTCACTTAAAACAATCTAATTCAGACTAATACCAACTTAATTTCAACAGTACATAAAAACTTTATTTCAATATAGCTTTTTTTCCTTACCCCGTCTTTGTGCTTTTGCTGTCTCATAACACAGTACACAGAAAAACTACATCTTTCACATTATAAGCCCACCAACACAAGTTAATAGTTATTACTTTATGCCATTGTCTTTTAAATAACAGGAAAAGTACTTTTATGTATTATTTTATATTTACCAATATGATTACCTTTACTTGTGCTCTTAATTGCTTTCTAGGATTCAAGTTAATGCCTAGGGTCCTTTAATTTTAACCTGAATGATTCTCTTTAGTATTTCTTATAGAACAGGTCTCCCAGCAATAAATATGCTTCTTGTTTGTCAATGTCTTGACCTTCATTTTTGAAGGCTAGATATACTGGGTATGAAATCCTTTGTTCACAGTCTTCTTTTTGGTACCTTGAATATGTCATCCTGCTGCTTCTCAAACTTGATGATTTCAGATGAGAAATCCATTGTTAATCTTAATGAGGTATGAGGTAATGAGTCACTTTTCTCTGCTTTTAAGATTTCCTCCTGGTCCCAGATATGGGTTGAGTTTACCCTACTTGGGGTTTGTTAAGCTTCTTGGATATGCAAGTTAGTTTTTTCTTAAAATAAATTTGTGATATTATTTGAATATTCCTTCTTCCCCTTTCTCTCCTTTCTTTTGAGGACTCCCATTATACATTCGATGGTATACCACAGGTCTCTAAAGCTCTGTTCATTTATCTTCATTCATTTTTCTTTCTGTTGCTCAAACTGGATACTCTCAATTCACCTGTCCTCAAGTTTGCTAATTCTTTCTTCTACCAACTCAAATCTGCTCAAGTCCCTCCACTGAATTTTTCTTTCTAATTATGGCATTGCACTTTTCAACTTCAGAACATCTATGTGGTTCTTTGAAAAGTAATTTCTATTCCATTATTGATATCTCTGTCTGGCAGTACTTCATCTCATGTGCGTGCTCAGTCCCTTCAGTAGTGTCCAGCTCTTTGTGACCCTATGGACTGTAGCCCACCAGGCTCCTCTGTCCATGGGATTCTCCAGGAAAGAATATTGGAGTAGGTTGCCATACCCTCCTCCTGGGGATCTACAAACCCAGGATTCAACCCACATCTCCTGTGTCTCCTGCATTACAGGTGGATTCTTTACCACTGAGCCACCACAGACACCCACTTCATCTCATCCTTTTCTTTTATCCTTTAGACATGGTTTCTTTTAGTTCTTTGGACATATTTAATACAGCTGATTTAAAATCTTTGTCTGGTAAGTCCAATGTCTTGGCTTCCAAAGGGACTGATTCCTGTGTATGAGCCATATATTCTGATTTTTTTAACATCTTAATATTTTTTGTAGAAAACTGGACTTGTTAGTAATATAATATGGCAACTCCAGAGATCAAACTTTCTTCCCAGGGCTTTTGCTTTTTGTTGTTGTTAGTTTGTTTAGTGACTTTCCTGGACTTATTCTGTAAAGTCTTTAATTTTTGTTGTGCTTAATCACTGAAATCTCTGCTCTGCTATCTTAGTGGTCAGTATTTTTATTTAACAGAGATTTTCATAAATGCCTTGAACCAGTTAGTCTCCCAGTCTTTGCTGAAGGTTTATGTGTATTGGATTATACTTTCCATGCTGTGGCAGGCAGTTTATCTAATTGCTTTAATCTTCGCTTGTACTTGTACACAGCTCTTCAAGGTTAGCCAGAGTTGAGCTATAAGTGCCTTCTAAGGTATTTATGACCATACACACAGACTGGCAAGTATGTAAGACCTTCCGGATTCCCAGGTTTACATCAGAGCTTTTCAAAGCCTCCTAGGGACAGTTGTCTTTTTCAGTTGTTTGATCAGCTTCTTTTAATCCCAAATGGTAGAACTGCCTTGGGTGACTGCGATGTTAAAAAATTGCCACTGATTTTTTTGACAAATGCTATGGAGATAGAACTGGGAGAGCTCTGAGTCAGGTCAGATAAAGACAAGACCTAAGAATGGACCTTTTCAGCAAGCCACCAGACAGGTTGTATGGTGACAGTTCTCTGGGGATGGGACTTTTGAAGCGCTCTAAACCCATTTGATCCCTCTAGCAGCTGCTAGAGTGGAGAAAAGTGGGGTTGGGGTAGGTAAGTTAAAACAAGGCAAAACTCATTGTTGTCACTGAAATTCAGTCATTAAAAAATAATCTTTAGATTGTTGTAAGCCTTTAATTTCCAGAGTCCTCAGAAAGTTCTTTTTGACAATTTTTTATAGTTCTCATTGCTTTTATGGAGAAGCAGGATTTCAGAGGCCCTTTCTCTTCCATTCTGAAAGTGCTCCCAGTTCAGTCAGTCAGTTCAGTTGCTCAGTCATGTCCGACTCTTTGTGACCCCATGGACTGCAGCATGCCAGGCCTCCCTGTCCATCGCCAACTCCCAGAGTTTACTCAAACTCATGTCCATTGAGTTGGTAATGCCATCCAATCATCTCATTCTCTGTCATTCCCTTCTCCTACTGTCTTCAATCTTTCCCAGCAGCAGGATCTTTTCCAATGAGTCAGTCAGTTCTTCACATCAGGTGGCCAAAGTATTGGAGTTTCAGCTTCAGCATCTGTCCTTCCAATGAACACCCAGGACTGATTTCCTTTAGGATGGACTGGTTGGATCTTCTTGCAGTCCAAGGGACTCTCCAGAGTCTTATCCAACACCACTGTTCAAAAGCATCAATTCTTCTGCACTCAGCTTTCTTTATAGTCCAAGACTACTGGAAAAACCATAGCTTTGACTAGATGGACCTTTGTTGGCAAAGTAATGTCTCTGCTTTTTAATGTGCTGTCTAGGTTGATCATAACTTTTCTTCCAAGGAGCAAGTGTCTTTGAAGTTCATGGCGACAGTCACCGTCTGCAGTGATTTTGGAGCCCCCAAAATTAAAGTCTGTCACTGTTTCACTGTTTCCCCATCTAGTTGTCATGAAGCGATAGGACCAGAGGCCATGATCTTAGTTTTCTGAATGTTGAGTTTTAAGCCAACTTTTTCACTCTCCTCTTTCACTTTCATCAAGAGACTCTTTAGTTCTTCTTCATTTTCTGCCTTAAGGGTGGTATCATCTGTATATCTGAGGTTATCGATATTCCTCCTGGCAATCTTAATTCCAGCTTGTGCTTCATCCAGCCCAGCGTTTCTCATGATGTATTTTGCATATAAGTTAAATAAGCAGGGTGACAATATACAGCCTTGACGTACTCCTTTTCCTATTTGGAATCAGTCTGTTGTTCCATGTCCAGTTCTAACTGTTGCTTCCTGATCTGCATACAGATTTCTCAAGAGGAAGGTCAGGTGGTCTGGTATTTCCATCTCTTTCAGGATTTTCCACAGTTTATTGTGATCCACACAGTCAAAGGCTTTGGTATAGTCAATAAAGCAGAAGTAGATGTTTTTCTGGAACTTTCTTGCTTTTTCAATGATCCAATGGAGGTTGGCAATTTGATCTCTAGTTCCTCTGCCTTTTCTGAAATCAACTTGAACATATGGAAGTTCATGGTTCACGTACTGTTGAAGCCTGGCTTGGAGAATTTTGAGCATTACTTTACTAGCGTGTGAGATGAGTGCAATTGTGCGGTAGTTTAAGCATTCTTTGGCATTGCCTTTCTTTGGGATTTGAATGAAAATTGACCTTTTCCAGTCCCGTGGCCACTGCTGAGTTTTCCACATTTGCTGGCATATTGAGTGCAGCACTTTCACAGCATCATCTTTTAGGATTTGAAATAGCTCAACTGGAATTCCATCACCTCCACTAGCTTTGTTTGTAGTGATGCTTCCTAAGGCCCACTTGACTCCACATTCTAGGATGTCTGGCTCTAGGTTGGTGATCACACCATCGTGATTATCTGGGTCATGAAGCTCTTTTTTGTATAGTTCTTCTGTGTATTCTTGCCATTTCCTCTTAGTATCGTCTGCTTCTACTAGGTCCACACCATTTCTGTCCTTTATTGTGCCCATCTTTGCATGAAATGTTCCCTTGGTATCTCTAATTTTCTTGAAGAGATCTCTAGACTTTCCCATTCTATTGTTTTGTTCTATTTCTTTTCACTGATCACTGAGGAAAGCTTTCTTACCTCTCCTTGATATTCTTTGGAACTCTGCATTCAAATGGGTGTTTCTTCCTTTTCTCCTTTTCCCTTCACTTCTCTTCTATTCAGTTATTTGTAAGGCCTCCTCAGACAATAATTTTTCCTTTTTGCATTTCTTTTTCTTGGGGACGGTCTTGATTCCTGCCTCCTATACAATGTCACAAACCTCCGTCCATAGTTCTTCAGGCACTCTATCAGATCTAATCCCTTGAATCTATTTGTCACTTCTACTGTATAATCATAAGGGATTTGATTTAGGTCATACCTGAATGGTCTAGTGGTTTTCCCTACTTTCTTCAATTTAAGTCTGAATTTGGCAATAAGGAGTTCATGGTCTGTGCCACAGTCCACTCTGGTCTTGTTTTTCCTGACTGTATAGAGCTTCTCCATCTTTGGCTGAAAAGAATACAATCAACCTGATTTCAGTATTGACCATCTGGTGATGTCCATGTGTAGAGTCTTCTCTTGTGTTGTTGGAAGAGGGTGTTTGCTATGACCAGTGTATTCTCTTATATGTAAAACCTGACAACCTGCTTTGTTCTCTTATGATTGCCTTTTTATATGAGACCAAATTTATTCATGTTAACTGCTGAATAGTATTCTAATTTGTAAATGAAACACCATATATTAATCTACTCTCTTAGTAAGAGATGGTTATTGTTTTCCAAATTTTGTTCTTATCAATAATACTATAATAAACATCTTTGTGCATGTCTGATGAGAACTTCTCTAGGACATACATGTAGAAATGTATTTGCAGAGGCACAGTGTATATGTATCTTTAGTTTTATGTGATATTTCCACATTTCTAATCCACCAGCAATTGCCAACCCACCAGCAACAAATAAGAGTTCCAATTTCATCACATTCTTGTGAACATTTAAATCATCAGATTTTGTTCATTTTTGATAATCTAATGGGTACTAAATGGTATCTCATTGTTTCTTAATTTGTATTTGGATATTTTGTAATGTTAAGTCAAGGCTATGAAGCTATGAAGAAGATAGACACTCTTTCAGCCTGCTAAGCTGTAGAAAAGCCAATAGGAGTTAGTATTCCCAGTGATAAATGTATCTTTTAGCTATTCCCACTGAAGCCAGACCCTAACAGGCAGCTGCGGATCTTTTCCTGGTTGAGTTTCAGATGAGATCACAGCCCCAGCTAACCTCTTGACTGCAGTGAGGGATGGTAAGCAGAGGGCTGAGATAAGCCTTGCCTGCACTCTGGATCCACAAAAACGGTGAGATAGTAAATATGTGTTGTTTGAAGGCTCTAAGCTGTGGGAATATTACTAGGCAGCAATAGGTAACTGATATAGGAGACAAGGACAGATTGCCAAACTCTGAGGTTCTGTGGGTCTCCTTTACTGGATTTGGACTCCATCCCAGGAAAGAGCAGAGGGCCCGGGTCCCAAAGACCATCATCTGTTTACTTTCTGTCCCCTGCAGGCGAGGACGGTATCTATAATCTCAGTGCCCTGCACAGTGTGTGGCATAGCATGTGTGATCCATCATTATGTGTCAAATTCTAAACTGATGAGTGAGCTCCAAGGCCCCCAGAGGATCAGGGAAACCCAGCTGCAAAACACGAAGAGCCAGGCCTGAAGACCCTCAGGCACAAGGTCAAAGTATAGCCCTGAAATAGGCCATTTTTCTCCTTTTATGAGGACCAACAAGAGAGCCTCACTGAAGTGTGAGCATTACCCAGACCATGACAGTGTGATCATGGGTCTTGAGGGAGGCTGAGGCATTAGGAGCAATGTAGGGAGGAGGTTAGTGCAAGGGCTCTGGCACTCATTGGATTTGGCCCCAAATCCTGACTCAGCCTGGCTCATTGTTAAGCCCTGTTTCTTATTTGTAAAATGGGTGCTCATAAAAGGATGGTGCTCATCTTTCAGGTCTGTTGTGAGGATTCAAGAACACACATAAAATTCATAGTAGTAGTAGTTTAGTTGCTCAGTTGTGTCTGACTCTTGCAACTCCACAGACTAGCCTGCCAGGCTCCTCTGTCCATGGGATTCTCCAGGCAAGAATACTGGGTTGCCATTTCTTCCTGCAAAAGAGTGTGTGTGTGTGTGTGTGTGTGTATAAATATATATACACATATAATGAGTGAAGTGAAAGTCACTCAGTCATATCCAACTCTTTGCGATTTCATGGACTATACAGTCCATGGAATTCTCCAGGCTAGAATACTGGAGTGAGTAGCCTTTCCCTTTTCCAGGGGATCTTCCCAACTCAAGGATCAAACCCAGGTCTCCCACACTGCAGGCGGATTATTTACCAGCTGAGCCATAAGCACATAGAAAATAAACGCTTAGCTAACACATCTCTCGAGAAACACATTTGAATAGACAACAAATGTGCGAGGTGGCGAGCCTCAGGCCCCTAAAATTGTGTAGACTGGAGCCCAGTTTTCCTTTCACGGAGTCACAGGAAGCTGGCTCCACCCAACATAAGCCAAGGAGAGGAGGAAGCTAGGGGAGAACCCTGGGGAAGTTGTGGGGGGGCGGTGATGCTATCTAAAAACACAGTGGTTTCTCTTTTCCCCTCTTAGGGAAGAACTGCTGCCCAGACCCAGAGAGTTACTGGAGATGGGACTAGTCTGACGCATAAACACAGTAGCCGTTGTGCAATGGAGATGACTAAGAAGCACAGTGAATGACCCCCCCCCACCCCCATCTCCCACCCACAGGCCAGTGGCAGTACCGGAGATCTCCACCAATCAGTCTGCTCCTAAAGGTCCTGAGAAAAGTAATCCGTCACCTTACACTCATCCAACATCTCTTTAGCTCCTACTGCATATAGACCATTTTGGGAGAAACATCCATTCATGTTTGTCTGGTAATTTACAAGGTACCTGAGTAGCTAATTTGATCATCATGATAATGCTATGAAGTAGGTATTTAAGATTCTCCCCATTTTGTAGAGGAAGAAACTGAGGCCCCATGAGGTTAAGGGTTAAGGGGCTTAATGCAAGTCAAGTATGTAGTAAGTAGCAGAGTCAGATCGGGCTCCGGAGTCAGTTGGGCCTGGCTCCAAGTTCTTGGTGTTTTGTTCATTTTTTTGTTTTGCTTTTTTTCATCCCCGCTGCTCTCAAGAAGTTTACAGAAAACAGACAAGTCGACTAATTGACAAAATGATCAGGGGCTTTTCAAACCTGGTGTCTTAGGAGTCCCCAGGGGGCTGAGAGGTGGGTGGCACTGGACCTCCAGCTCCCCAGACATGGCGACCAAGATATGCTCCCCATTTTTCTGTCTCTGGGGGTACAAGTGGTTCGATTTTCCAGGAGAGATGATAACCACAGGAAAACCAAATGAGAATTTTCTTGAACAACTATTGTGCATCAATACCTACTGAGCCTGGAGTGGCAGGGAGGGCCACTTCAGGGAGCTTAAGGGGAGCTTACAAAACAACCCACTTGTGAAAACTTGAAGAACAATAAAAAATTAAATAACGGCTCAATTTAGCAACAGACGAGCTGTCCCACAGCCGCGTTTGGTTCCCTAATTAATTGCTTCAGCCGTGACTTGGGTGGTCAAGGGAGTGTGAGGATCCGTTTAGCTGAGTAACCCAGCACCACCCATTATCAGCACAGAGAGCAGGAGCCTGGAGCCATGAAACCCTGCGCTGGGCAGGTTTGGACGGGAGGAGACACGAGGGAAGGCGTTCAGTGTGGGGTGGTGAGCACCAAGGAGGCGCAGTGTTACAGCCAGAAGCCTGAGCAGAGGGCAGCACCACAGGCTTGTACAGCTCCACCATCACCGCAGTCTTGCCTCTGTCCACAAGACTCATCCTTCAGAAAGCACCCCCGTGGGCCCCCTCGAATCCTCCTGCCACTTGCCAGCCCACTGGACAGTCAAGATCGTCCTGGTGGACAGAGATGATATGCTGGACGGTCCTGCAGGCGGGGTGCAATACCCAGCCCTGCCTCCCTGGAACTCAAATATGTGGAGGAAACAACATCCAGCTTGTGGGGCTGCTTGGATGGTGAGCTGGATAGTGCACACAAACAGCCTGGCACCGTTAGCTGCTGGCACATGGCAAGTTCTCAGTGAATGCTATTGGCTACTCTCCGCAGTTATCAATAGGTTTAACATGGGCAGCCTGGGAACAGGCTCGTCTTGGTTTTTATTCACTCATTTAACAAGCACTTAATGGGCACTCACTCTGTGCCAGGCACTGCGCTGGGAGCTGAGGCCAGAGATGGAAAAGTTCATTTTCCTTAAGTAGCTCCTGGTCCACTGGGGAGGCAGAGGGCAGACAACCCCCATTCCGAGTAAGTATTAGAACGTTTTCCTGGGAACAAGGAGGCTAGTTCATGTTTATTGAGCATGTGCTGTGTGCCAGTTACGATGCACCTGATATGTATCATTATCTCATTTGATCTTTATGAGGTAGGGCTTGACCCTGCCTTTTCCAGAGGGGGTCACTGAGGCTCTGAAAGGCTCTGAAAGGCTATGACTTTAGCCCAAAGGCATGCGACCCACAGGTGGCATGAAGTCTTCACTATTATTTATTATTATAGCAGTCCCTGCTTTTGCATGGTTCTGATATGCACGAACTTCAGCTACCAAGCTTTAAAAAATAGCTCTAGCCATCCCCACTCTCCAACATGGTTCAAATTTCACTGACCACAGTATATTGGGCTTCTCTGGTGGTTCAGATAGTAAAGAATCTGTCAGCAATGCAGAAGGCAAGGGTTCAATCCCTGGATCAGGAAGATCCCCTGGAGAAGGGCATGGCAACCCACTCCAGTATTCTTGCCTGGAGAATTCCATAGAGGAGCCTGGCGGGCTATAGTTCATGGTGTCTCAAAGAGTCAGACACGACTGAGTGACTAACACTTAACATAGCATATTAAGTGTGAGTGATTGCACAAAGTACAAACTTCACTGCTGGCTCTTCAGTCTCCAGATCACTAGGTAAGTAACTGAAGTGCGTCATGGCCCATGACCTATGACGTCACTTCTTACTAGTCTGCTGGGGCGTGGTCGCTGAGCATCTCCCATTCAGCCCACATAGTGACAGCTGAGTATGTAATTGTGATGCCTCCCTGCTCCCAGTGATAACCCATGTGACAGTTCACACAAATAGGTGATAAAAAGAAAGGAATGGCCAACGAAGACGAAAGGGCAGTGCAGGAAAGAAATGAAAAAGCGAAGCTGCAAGTGAGATTTGAATCAAGCTTCAGAGGGGTTTGTCGCTGGAGAACACCAAGGGTGAGGGTTCTTCAGAGAGACAGAAATAATAGGCTATATATTACATACATGGGCTTCCCCGATGGTGCTAGTGGTAAAAGAATCTGCCTGCCAATGTGGAAGATGCAAGAGATGCGGGTTCAATCCCTGGGTTGGGAAGATCCCCTGGAGTAGGAAATGGCACCTCACTCTAGAATTCTTGCTTGGAAATTTCCATGGGCAGGGGAGCCTGGCGGGCTACAGTCCATGGGGCCGCAAAGAGTTGGATGACTGAGTGACTGAGCATGCACACACACACCAGTTACTATGCACAGATATGATATATTCTAGATAGATACAAAGAAGGATAGATGGAGAGGTGGATGGATGGATAGAAAGATAGGTAGGCAGGTAGATAGAGGAGGCTAGTAAGTACAAAATCTGCATGGTAGGCTGGCAAGTTGGAAACACAGTTGAAAATGCAGTTTGAATCTAAAAGCCATCTGGTGGCATAATTCTCTCTTCCTCAAGGAGGTCACTCTTTTTCTATTAAGGCCTTCAACTGATTGGATGAGGCCCACCCACATAAAGGAGAGTAATCTGCTTTACTCAAACCCCACCAGTTTAAATGTTAATTGCATCTGAAAAAAATACCTTCACAGAAATATCCAGAATAACGTTTCATCAAATAATCTGGGTACCCTGGCCCAGCCAAATTAATATAAAATTAACCATGAGAGGATTACAGGCTTACAGAAAAAAAACAGACAATCCTGGGACTATTGACACTGTCTCCATGTAAGAGGCTCTAGACCTGCTGCCAGAGGAAGACAGATTTAGTGACATAAATGAGGCAAGTGGCTGTGATGAAAAGGATGAAGACATCCCAAGGAAGTGAAGCCAGCAGGAACTCTGAGATATTTCAAAGCAACAAAGGATAAGATGCTGGAAAAGGATCCAATCTTATAAAGGAAGATGACAATTTGCCAAGGCATGTAAAAGATGCTCCCTCTGTACTATTAAACAACCAGAAGAAGAAGGCAAGCACTGTTCAAACTATTCTTGATCATATTTACACAAGGAAATAACCACACTTCAGTTCCAAATATTTCCAATGGTCTAAATTTAGGTATACTAAATACATGTTGAATACTAGAGTGGGTTGCCATTACCTTCTCCAAGGGATCTTCCTGACCCAGGAATCTAACCTGGGTCTCCTGAATCGCAGGCAGATTCTTTACCTTCTGAGCCACCAGGGAAGCCCCTAAATACATGTTTGTTTTGCTAGTTATTTGTTCATTTCCTTAAACATTTGTAACTGACAATAAGAGAGTATTCAGTGTTTTGGCAAAAAGAATATTAAAGGTCACCGAGTAATCTTTATTTTCTCACATTGATTTTTTTGAAGACCTTTTTGCACAATTTCAACTTGCAGGTTCTTACAGTCTGCACGACCATGCAAAGTAAGGACTGTCTGCTTTATCTGTAGCGTCACTGTGATTATCATCATCAGCTCTACCAGGCAGGTCTGGCAGACATGCCAGGATGCCAGCCCAGGCATCAAGTTCCTTTAACACCTTTTTCTGACTCTGGACAGGGAGCCTCACAAAACCCCAGGCCGGCTCTGGCCAAGGCCGCTCGTCCTCCCTCGGCAGGGGTCTCAGGATTCTCTACAGCCTCAGGCAGTTCCCAAGGAGGAGAATTCGGTTTACACACCAGTAAAAATAACTCAGGGGGTGATAAACAGCCCCGTGTCTCCAGGGCAAGCCGTTCTTACGCAACCTGCCTTGATTTCAAAAGCCCCACATGGCACCGGGAGGCAACTCAGACTGCGATGTATACCCTGGCTGACAGCATGGGGAAGGGACCCCCGTGGCCACAAGATCTGGGGACAAGTGACTTTGGCAGTGATATGGGGGTGGTTCATTCACAACAGAAGGTACACAGAAATAGCACATCGATTGACTGGCTTAAATACTGATATTTCTTTTTACTTTCTATTTTTGGTAAGGTATGTAAGCAGTGGATGGTCTTAGTGTAGAAAACCCAAAACACACATGGGCCAAAAGGGAAAGAAAAAAAAAAAATCAAAACCACTTATGGTCCAGTCACCAGAAAGCCCTGATAGAGTTTTCTAGAAGCTATGTACCAAGTGTGTATGGTGTAGAGTTTCAGACCACAGACTCTGGAGCCACTTTGTAAGTCTGTGCCATGGATGGAGGGCTTCCGGTTTTCTTCCCACTGCAAAAGAAGGCAAGAGGAAGCTGCTTGCGGTTAAGTCTTTGGGTACCTCCTTAATTGTTTCATCAAGATAAATTCTTGGGAGTGCAGCTTCAGTGTCAAAGATTATTCACATTTTGACGGACTTGTTTATCCACTCCCCACCCAGAAAGCTATTTAAAATGGGCTACCTGTGGGCTTCCTCTGTGGTCGAGTGGTAAAGAATCCCCCTGCTAATGCAGGGGACACGGGTTCAAGCCCTGGTCTGGGAAGATTTCACATGCTGCAGAGCAATGAAGCCTGCGAACCGCAACGACTGAGCTTGCCTGCCCTAGAGCTTGTGCTTTACAACAAGAGCAGCCACCGCAATGAGAAGCCCTTGCATTACAAATAGAGAGTAGGCCTCACTCACCACAAGGAGAGAAAGCCTGCACACACACCCGGTGCAACCAAAAATAAATAAATATGTTAAAATGCGCTACCTGGACTTCTGCTGCAGTAGGGGTTGGCAGCCAAACCAACCGTCAGAGAACGGAGGCCCAAAAGGCCGAGTCGCCCATCCAGGGCACACGGTAATCGTCACCATTGGACTGTCAGCCCCACGAGGACAGGAATGGTGTCTGCCCTGCTCACTGTGGTGTCCTTGCTCTCCCAGTGGCTGAAACAACTCAGAAGAAGAGACAGAATGTTTTGGAACCAACCGGAGTCCCGAGGACCCCACGTCATTCTGCTAACCATTTTCTTAGAGATACCATGCTGGATTCTTTGCAGCCTTTGTTAAATTCTATAATGAATAAAATATTAGCCAACACACTTCAAAAGAAAAGGAGGGTGCCAGAAAACCCCCAGAAGGAGAACTCGGGAACAAAGCAAGCCCGCCGTGAGAGGCAAAAATAAATAAATGCATCATCATTATTGTCGTTTGATTGACACATCTTGAATCATTCATGGCGAGCTCCGCCTCTTTCTAATAATATGGAAATCGGGAACATGTTGCTTTCTGTCATGATTATGAGTGAGTTTCAGAGCATGTTCGAAGGTGAGGGAGGGACGGATGTAGGTGGTGACACAGCCATTAAGGTGTGTGTAGATTTCAGCAGGCGATCACTGTGGGCTTCCTGCAGTGTGGTGGCCTCTGATGTCAGTCAGAGAGCGAAATGTCTCCTGTCCTTGTCAAAATGATCATCCTGTCATCCAGTATTTAACAAGTACGCAGTATGCACTAGGCCCTGTGCCAAATGCCCAGGACTCTGCAGGATCCATTCTTCACTTTGCTGGGACAAAATGCTGCATGAACACCTACTCTGTGCTGGATGCCATGCCAATGGAAAGTCAGCGGAAGAGTCTAGAGAGTGACACAGATGCACAAACAAGTAGCCACCTCTCCCACCTAAGTAGGGCTTATTCTTCTAAAACCAGGCTTCCTGGGCATTCACTCCTTTGATTCTTCCAGAAGTCCTAGTGGCCACAGGCCTGAGGATTCTTCTAGTCTCAAACTGATCCAGCTTGGGCTCCTGGCTCTGCCACTTACTGGGAAAAGTGACATACCCTCTTAAGTCTCCTTTTCCTCCTCTGTAAAATGGGGTGCTGCCAGATAAAACACAAGCTGCCTTGTTTGTGTAAGTACATCCCAGGCATTGCATGGGATGTACTTATACTAAAAATATTCACTGTTCCTTTGGAACTCCAAATGAACTGGGTGCTAGCTGTTTTTGTTTTTTGCTAAATTGTGCAGTCCTGGAAGGGGAGACAGTGATGGTGACCAATGGATGCCTCTCAAGGGCAGTTAACACTCCCAGTTCCTCCTAGATTGGGGGTGGGGGAAGAGGCATATCGTTTCAATAAAGGGATTCTATGCATAGCACCAGTAGCATCCTTGAACAACTTCTCACTCTCCACCCCCAAACCTTCACATCAGGTGGACTCCTGGGTCCAGCAAAGTTGTAGGTAGACATCAGTTTGCTGCTAAGAATCACAGACTCTGTCAGCTGAAAAGACCCTTAACGATTGCCAAATCCACCTGTCTGATTTTGCTGAGAGGGTCTGGAGAGGTTGGGTTATTTGCCTAAGGCTGGGGTCACAAACTCCACTGCCAAAGGGGTCAGCCAGGAGAAACAAATGGTGTCCAAGATGACGAGGAGGGTTGGGGAATGTGGCAAACTGGAGAGAAGGGGTCCCTCTAATGAGGCGACAGCAACAGCCTATTTCCCAGAGCCATAAGGGAACGGGTGCTCAGAGTGATGAACGCCTCTAAAATTCTCCAGAGTGCTCGCTTCAGCAGTGCATATACTAAAATTCTCCTGAGGAGCTGGAAATATGCATGTCTGTTTCATGTGAAATCTCTTGGTTTTGAAATGTTGGCACCTATTGGAAATTCTTAAGAACACTGGAAGGGCCAAGGAAAATATGTCAGCAGGCCAAACTGGGCCCTGGGGTCACCACGTGCAATCTCTGGCCTATGGCCCCAGGGGACATGGGAAGCACAGCCAGGCTTCCTGGGCCAAGGTCATTTTTATCACGTCAGCAAAAGGCCATGACTCAAGAAGAGGGAGACAGGAGTAGAAATACCGGAGGAATGGCCGGCAGCTCCTACCCAGAGCCTCCAGTGTGAGTTAGAGTGGGAAATATCAGGCACCAGTGTTATTTTGTTTTAATTGAGATGGAATTCACAGAACATAAAATGAACAATTGTTAAGTGTTCAGTTCAATGGTATTAAGTGCATTCAAAAGGTCGTGCAACCAACCTGATCTAGTTTTGAAATGTTTTGATCAACCCCAAAAGGAAATTCTGCACCTGTTAAGGGGTCACGCCCTCCCCATCATCCCCGCACCCCCAGCCTCTGGCAACCACTACTCTGCTCTCTATCTCTCTGGATTTACCGACTCTGGGCATTTAGGATGGATGGACTCCTACAACATGAGGCCTCTGGAGACTGGCTCCTTTCGCTGAGCATCAAGCCTTCAAAGCTCTTCTATGTTGTAAGGTGTCAGTGCTCCATTCCTTTTTATGGCTGAATGGTATTTCATTGTCTGGATGGACCACATTTTGCTTATCTCCCTGTTGATAGCTAACTGGGTATTTTCACCTTTCAGGTGTGGTGAACAATCTCAAGGCTCACTTTTTGAGGGGAAGTAACCCCACGCTGGTGTTCAGGGACACAGAGCCCCAGTGGACCCACTGTGTGCAGCAGCACAATGTCTAGGACCCACGAAAATGTCTTCATTTCTTTGAAAATCAGAAGCAAAAAAACCTGACTTTAGGAGTTGACGACAATGTTTTACTTTTGAATTTGGCCTGGATTATATTTGTCTTTATACCAAAGCAGGCATAAAATATAATTATGGAGGAAGGAACCCACAAAGGCAAAAGTGACTAAGGCACTCAAAAGTGGTCCTGCAGGGACACAGAACAATTAAGGACCTGGAATTAGAGAAACCGGAGGGGACCCCTCGTTCTCCTCCAACTCGCCAGCCTTGTGGGTGTGCGCCCAAGGGCCAGGCTCTTTGTCCTGTCCAAATGTGGCATTCCTCACTGCCAAGACAGGGCCTGGCACCCAGTAGGTACTCACTAAATACTTTTTGAAAGGATTCATTAACCTAACACGAGTTACCAAGTTCTCTGCTCCTTGATTTCCTCGTCTGAAACATGGGAAAAATAATCTGGATCTCTGAGGGTGGCTGAGAGGGTGAGAAGGCTGTGCCCAGTGCCAGGAAGGGAGAAGGCCTTAAAGAATCCACTTCCTTCCCTTTGTTTTTTCTGGCAGGGTGGGGGCAGGGTGAAGTTGATAGCCGACTTACAAGAAGCAAGTCTCCAACAAACCCGAGGTGCATTTGCTCTTGTCTCTCTGAGCAAATATATCAGGTATTTCGACATCTTGGCTGAAGATCCCAGGGTCTTGGGAGCGGGGGTGATTAGCAGGCAAAACCACAAAGAAAACGTCGAGGAAAATGATGCCAGAGAGAAACAAGTACTGACAGGGAAGGGCTAGTGAGGGAGTGAGTGAGTGTGTGTGTATGTGAGTGTCTGTAAATGGATGTGTGTCTGTGTGAGAACTGTGTGTGCTTGTGAGCGCACACGTGTGCCTGTGTACGCAAGCACATGTGTGTACACACATGGTGGGAAGAGGCAGTGGCAGGGAAGGGGAGGGAGGGAGAGAATAGCCCTGTGATCACAGACACGGGAATTCTGCTTTGACTTGAGGTTGAGGCTGCACATTCCTGGGGCAGGCCTCCGGTGGGGTCTGAGAGCGGGAAATGACCATATCTGGTGTTTTGTCTTGATGAGAGGAAATTCTTTGCCCAGGGCAACAGCCCCCCTGGGGTGTGCCTTCCTCTGTGGGTGACTGGGAACTCAGAAGCCAGAGCTCGGGATCCTCTTCAAACCCAATTTGCATGAGAAATCAATGTGGTTTTATTTTGTTGTTGTTGTTCTTTTTCTTCAGGCCCTGAGATGCCAAGATCCTCAAGCAAATAATAATGATGCTTTTCAGACCAGGACTTCAAACCGCTTAGCTGTGATTAGCCTTCTTTCTAAACACAGGAAAACTGGGGTGATGTGAAGGAGTCCACTGACAGGTCAAAGGGAGGCTCAAGGAAGCCTTGGCCCCACGCTGGGCCCCACTTACCTGGGGGCAAGGAGGCCCTGCTGGCTTCTGGACAGAAGTGAACTGAGTCTCTTATTGATGTCTCCAGGGCCAAGTCCTGTGAGCCAAGGAGGAGGCAGGTTGCAAGATCAGTTCTGGAAGGCTCGTCTATAGTCAGCTTTGTCCAGAGGCATCCGTGTATCAAGGAGTAAGAGAGGCGGCTTACTGGTTGGAATAAGATTTGAGTCCTGTGACAGGAACCTCAGTTTTCTCATCTGTGAAATGGGGATAGTGCCCTTTGGCACAGGGTTCATTAAAGACTAATTAGAAGTGGCACAGTGTAGCACAGTATATGGCACATACCCAAGCAGTAGTAATCATAAGAGTCATAATCCCACCATCATCATCATCACCTCCCTGTGAAAAGACTACTTCCCAAGCAATGGAGATCCCAAGAATCTCAAAGATCTGAGGGGGCGAAGAAAACTCACCCCACACTCCTGGACCCTCCAGGCCACTGCAGCTAAGGGAGGAGAGCAACTCCATAGAAACAGTGACAAGATTTCCTGGTAAGAGCTCACTGTCTCCTAGATTCCTGGGGAGCCTTGGAGATGTGGGCGGAAGAGGTTCTGAGAACCCCTGTATCAAGAATGTCTGACTTCAATATAGAACTTTTAAAAAAATTAATTAATTACTGGTTTGGGGGTCGGGTTTTGGCCACACCACAATGGCTTGTGAGATTTTAGTTTCTCAGCCAGGGATCGAAGCTGGGCCCTCAGCAGTGAAAGCTCAGAGTCCTAACCACTGGACTGCCAGGGAATTTCCAAGATGGAAATTTCAAAAATTTACTCTCTAAAGGATCTGGACTAAGACTGTGTGTCTGCAGACCCCGACATTGATGATCGGCTTGATGGGAGCAGGTATCCTGGAAAGGAACTGAGTTTGGAGGGAAACCCAGAGTTCTATAAACCTGAGTTCCAATACCCCCTCTGCTGAATCTCAGCTGTGTGGGCCTGAATAAATGATGTTGCAGTAATACATTCTCTTGAGATGACAAATATCAGGCTGTAGGCCTATAGTAAGAGGCCCAAAATGGCAGCTCTGTTGGTTGAATCAATGCAATCAGTAAATAGACTGGTTTGACATGATTGAAATGATAATGGTGAGTCACGGGGTTGTTCAGTCCTCAGATGCTTACAAAGAACCACCTATGTGCCACATCCTGGGAAACAGGACTGGGCCACTGTCTAGGAGAGGATTCCAGGAATGGTGGTAACGGATGTAGTCTGTTCACCATGTCCAAGCAGAGGCTGACATATCCCTCTCTGGTGCTTCCCTGGTAAGATGGGCCTCTGGGGAGAGCAGACCCAACTCCAGAGTCTTAGAACTCCTGTGGTGGTCCCCAGAGACACGGGGTGACAGGGGAGGGCTTTCTGAGCCCAGATGAACAAATAAGAATAGAAGAAAAACCTTGCTGAGTTGTCAAGTTGGGAGGGTGTCCCTGACAGTTAACCTAGTCTTGGAAGACTGAGGTGCAGCCTGGTTCCTCGGGAGCCTCTCTGAGGTAAGATGACTCACCCAGCATCACACCAGATTAGCACAAGGGCCTCTGGGACACCAGCTACCAGTTAAGAAGTCCCCAGGGGGCTGTTTCCTGACAGAAATGGGCCTCCCTGCTCTTACATTCAACCTGCAGCTGCAGAGGCCCACAGGATTGCTTGAGGAAGGTTTCTGAGGAAAAGGAAGGAGGAAGGGAAGGGGCTGGTCATTTTGGCCTTGGGTCTCTGGGCCCACTAAAGGTTCTCATGGGTTTCTCTCTGGTCAGGGGTCAGGAAGCAGCCTGGTCCTACAGCTCCCTAGGTGTGGTCCTGGCAGAGAGGAGATGAGCAGGGATGAAGTCAGGACAGTGGAGGACAGGGGGTGGGGGCGGCCTTCCCCGCCTCTCCCAGTAAGGATGTGTCTTCTGACAGGAAGCTGCCCAGGACATGGTATCTGGCTGGAGCCGTGGTCTAACAGCTGTGTGGGCATTATAAATCTCTCTCTTGGAGATGAGACTCCGAGGCTCTCGATGGATCCTGCTAATGGTAAATCTGTCAGTGCCCACAGCACGAGACCTGGACTCAGAGCATCAAGGTGAGACTGTCTGCTTCCCTCAAGCCTGTTCATTGCACCTGCTGTCTATTTCTCTCCAAACGTGGAGGGCTGTCACCTTCTTCACTGAAAGCGTCAAGGGAGTTTTAACTGCAAGGTAGACTGTGCTTCAGGTCCAACTGAAATGCCTCTGAAGCCAAAGTTTCACCTGAAAACTTTCTGCCAGAAGGGACCCTTCTTCTGCAAGACCCTGGGTGATTTGGATGAGTTTAGGCCAGACAGTGTCCCTTGGGTATTGTGGAGGTTTGTGTGGTTTTTATTGTTTGCTTTTTTGGTGCAGCCTAGCTTTAAAACTTCACTTAAAAAAAAAAAAAGTGGTCATTACCCTTATTTTGATTTAGAGGATGGGAAATCAAAAGTTCAGACCCCTAATTTATCACCTCATAGATGTATGACTTTGAACAATCCCTTCATCTCTCTTAGACTGCTCATTGTAGAAAGACAATGATAAAGTCTTATCAGTTAGATACAAGGGTGAAATGAGATACTCCATCAATCAGAGCTTTAGTTGGAAACATCCAGTGTTACTGCTGATAAATCAGCTCCTTGAGAAACAAAAAGCTCTGATTTGTAGCACTTGCCAATTTCCATAGTGTAAACACTCCCATCACTGACACTTGCAAGCTACCAACGTGACACTGCTGAAAAAAGAGCTGGGAAGAGGAGTGAACCATTGGTCCTTCTGCACTGAGCGGAGGCCCCTTAGTGCAGCCCTGAAGACAACAGACACAAACTCTGGCTAATTGTATCACAAAATAAATGAGTCCCGAGGATAGGGGATAGCTTGCAGAATTTCCAGTTGGTGAATTAAGCCTGGAGCTTGTGCAGGCATAAGTTACATCCTAAATTACCCACAAAGCCATCCAGTAATGATGTTGCTACTGTCCTCTCTGGCACAGATACAATAACATGCCCTGTCATCACTAACAATTCTGGACACTGGCCAATGCCATGAAAACTGCAGCCACTGGTAGCCCTGAAAATACCATGGTGCTGTGCTGTGCTGTGCTGTGCTTATTCACTCAGCCATGTCCGACTCTTTGCAACCCCACAGACTGCAGCCCGCCAGGCTCCTCTGTCCATGGGATTCTCCCAGCAAGAATACTGGAGTGGGTTGCCATGCTCTCCTCCAGGGGATCTTCCCGACCCAGGGATTGAACCTGGGTCTCCCACATTGCAGGGAGATTCTTTACCATCTGAGCCACCAGGGAAACCCTGAAATACCATAGAGCTGCCCCTAATGCCATCCTTGCCAGCATGAGAAGGCCCTGGGAGAAGTGTGGCCCCTGCTTCCTCCCACCATTAGCTTCCATTTAACGCAGGAAGGTGCATCTGATTGGTAGAGTCAAGTCGTTTGTCTCTGCTTAGCTGCAAGGGAAGCTGGGAAAGTGAGTTTATTAGTTTCCTGTGGCTCTCTAACAAATAACCAGCAATCAGGTGGAAGTTTGTTCTCTCAGAGTTCTGTGGACTTGAAGTCCAAATTCCAGGGGTTTGCAGGGCTTCCCTTCCTCTGGAGTTTCTAGGGGAGAATTCTTCCCTGCCTCTTCTGACTTCTGGGGGCTGTTACCATTCCTTGTGGCTACATCACTCCAGTCTCTGCTCCTGTCTTCACATGGCCTTTCCCACTTTTCTCTCTGTGTCTCCCCTCTGCGTGTCTCTTTATAAGGATATCTGCCATTGGATTTAGGGCCCATTTGGATAATCTGGGAAGACATCATCTCAAGATCCTTAACTTAAGTGCTTTTGCAAAGACCCTCTTATCAAATCAGATCAGATTCACAGATTCTGGAGGTTTAGGGTGTGGACATATCTTTGGGGATCACTATTCAACCCACTGCAGTGAGTATCTGTGTTTTCAGGTTCTCTGGCAGACAGTGAACCCTACCTCATTAGATGGGAGATTCTTTAATATAAGATGGGGGTTCACAGACTGGGCAGTCAGAAAATCGTCCATTATCTTCTAGAACAGGGGTCACAGCATTTTTTCAGTAAAGAGTCAGAGGGTAAATATTTTCAGCCTTGAGGGTCATATGGTTAACTACTCAACTCTGCCCTTATGGCATGGAAACAGCCACAGACATTCTGTAAACAAATGGGGGTGGCTGTGTTCCAATAAAACTTTATTTACAAAAACAAGTGTCTGTTTAGATTTGGCCCAAGGGCTATAGATTGCTGACCCCTGTTCTAGAACATGAAGGAGTACTTAGGAGATATTGACTGAGTCTTCAATCCTCAGAATGTTTGAAATGTACTGAATATGAAGGACAGAGCCAGGACAGAAATTAATAAACACCTAAAATGTATCACTAATGTTCTGTGACCCACACTTTTGAATATGCAAGGGTGAAGAGCTGTAGTATCTAATTGAAAAAAAAAAAATCCAGTTTTACCTGTTTCAGAGCCTAATACTAAATATGGGCCACATTTTGATCCTGGTTTCATACCTAGTAACAGCATCCCTGACCCAACCAGAGACCAGGGAGGAGTGTGGAGGATTTACACAAATGAACCCTAGCAGAGGAGCACTGGAGGCAGGAGCCTAGCACTTTCTGCTGGCGAAAGAGAAGAGCCGTGAATGCCTCCACAAAGGGTGAATCACATGAAATCCAGATTTCTGCCTCTAAGATGGTAGAACAGCACAAAAAACAGTATCTGAAGGGCAAAATGGCAAGGCTGGTGCTTATGGTAAAAAGACAAAACCAAACAGTTTGGCTTTGAAGGCAAACAGACCCGGGTCCTTATCTCAGCTCCTCAGTCACCCAGTACAGCCCCTGAGTAGGTAGGTCTCTTTACCTCTCCAAGCCTCAGTTTCCTCATCTGTAAGATGGGAAAAGTTAGATCCATCCCACCCAATGGTTACAAGGATTGAAGAAGACAATTTTCATAAAATACTGTAGCACCCAATGAACGCTCAGTAACTAACACTCGGCAAATTCCTGACAAGTCTGGAAATTAGAAATGGATTTTCAAAGTCTGCACACCAGAACATATATGGCGAAGAAAGCATACTCCTTCAAAGGAGGCCCCCGGGAAGCCCGACCCTTGACCAGCCAGCCCGCCTGGGGAACAGCAGCCCTGGCAGGGTATTTCAGGAACTGGATGCTGATGAGCCTTCGGCGCCTCAACAATTTGTCCTGGCTTTCCTCAGCGGCCAGCAGGCCCTCACTCTTGGAGAGTGGACTGCTTTCTGGATGGAGCCCAAGGTTAAATGGAGCCAGGTCTGATGAACAAGGTAGGAGATGAAGCTGGCTGGGATCACTTTGGATGAGAAAAGATCTTGATTGCAAAATAATGAGCAGGGGTGACTTGGAGCCTTTCTCTGAAGGAAATCCCCAGAGAGGAGTTCCAAAAGGGCTACAAGCATTGGGAGCTTTCCTGGAATAAGTGAGTAAGTCCCTGGAGGGGTGGCTATGGCAGGGGAAACACTTGTTTGGAAGGTCAAGTACTGGGGTATTGGGAGGGGGGGTGTCTCTGAATGTTACAGTTGTATCACTTAAGATTCATTCATTCAAAATTTGATAAGCAGTAGGGGCTCCCCTGGTGGCTCAGATGGTAAAGAATCTGCCTGCAATGCAGGAGACCCGGGTTCAATCCCTGGGTTGGGAAGATCCTTTGGAGAAGGGAATGGCAACCCACTCCAGTATTCTTGCCTGGAAAATCCCATGGACAGAGGAGCCTGACGGGCTACCGCAGGATGCGACTGAGTCACTAACACACTCTAAGGCTAAGGCCCTGTCCTAGGCACTGGGTGTGGTGATGATATGCTTTCCTCCTTACCCTCAGATTTGTAGCCACAAACAGACATTATTGAACTTCTGCGCTGTGCTGTGCTGTGCTTAGTTGCTCAGTCGTGTCTGACTCTTTGTGACTCCATGGACTGTAGCCTGCCAGGCTTCTCTGTGCATGGGCATTCTCCAGGCAATGCCACTGTGATCTTTGCAAACCGTCCCTCTGGAGTTGTGCAGTATACAACCTGTAGAAAGGTACATGGCAGTCTTGCTTGAATGGAAGAAAAAAACAAGGGTGTGAGTTATATGTGTAGGCTCAGGGAGACACTTAGTCTGGATCATTGAGAAGGTGGAGTTTTCAAGGGAAAAGGGGTGGGGAAAGGGAAAATCAGACTCAGGGACATAATGTACTAAAGCTCCAGGAGGAGGGCAAGGTGGGTTCTGAGAACGCTGAGACATCTGGTGGATCTGGGGAGGAGGCAGGCCAGCAGGCTGGGGGCATGGAGGTTGAGGGGACTGACTTCCTGCACGTGAGTCAAGATCCCCCAGGAGCTTCTGGAGGAGCCAGAGAGGCCCTTGAATGTCAGACATTCCATTCCTCTGAGTCGGCCTCTGCTGGAGGGGAAGATGCGACGAAGCACACTGGCCTTCCTAAGCGTGGCATAGATCAGGTCTGGATACCAGCTCTGAAGCCTTATAGGCTGTGTGTTCTCCAGTCAGTCACTTAACCTCTCTGGGCAGGAGTTTCCTAATCTGCAAAATGGAGGTCACAGTCACAGTAATGCTGGGGGTTGGGAAATTTGGCAAGATTCAGAGATGCAACAGGTGCTGTAAACGTTCTTATCTTTCCTTTCCAAGTTGTGGTCTCAGTTAACCTTTGTTTAGGGACGGAAACTGATACTTAGGGTGCTGACAGCACCAGCCCGCTGTAGGCTGAGCAGGTAGGAGATTATTCTCTTTCAGAAAGTCACCCTAGATAGTCGGCCCAAGTCTCCACATTTCCTTCATTAACATGAGCATTAGAGAGCACTTGCTCTCTGTTCCGCAGGCCCTTGCTCCTCTGTGATTTTTTTTTAATGCAAATCTGCCCCTTTGAGTCCCCAGTGCCTGGGGGTAAGTGACTTTTATCAGTGTTCCATCTACCCTAGAGTAGAAGGGTGGGGCCCAGAGAAAGGAGGGTTGCACCTCTGAAATGGAGAAGGTGGGGGTTGCTTCCCCCATCCCCACTCCAGAAAGAGCAAGGAAGCTCCTGGGATTGGAATATGGAAGGAAGAGGGGAAAGAGCTCTAAGGGCATATAAAATGCCTCCTCCATCCACACCCCCTCCCTGCATGGTCTGTGTGGGGTGACTTGTGTGGAGTCCAACAGACACTCTGCATGCCGTGGGTCGGCTCTGTGTGCTGGGCTGGGATTGTAAACACCAGAGAGCCCCAGGGACTTACTGTCTGGCTGGGAAAACATCATCAACAGGTAAGTAAGGCATGGAGGCCAAGGTGATGTTGCAACAGTAACTATGATGGCTAGAGCTTCCCAGGTGGCTTAGTGGTAAAGAATTTGCCTGCCAATGCAGGAGACGTGGGTTCAATCTCTGGGTTGGGAAGATACTTTGGAGGAGGAAATGACAATCCAGTTCAATATTCTTGCCTGGAAAATAGCATGGACAGAGGAGCCTGGTAGGCTACAGTTGCAGAGTGAGACACAACTTAGCAACTAAACAACAATAAATTGTGATGGTTACCTGTTACTGAGAATTTACTGAGCCTGGCCCTGTGCTAAGAACCTTGCTACATATTATCTCCACCTTGAGGTGGCTATTAGTAACAACTTTTTGCAAAAGAGGAAACTGAGTCTCCCAAGGTCAGAAAGCTGGCAGGTGGCAAGGACTAAAAAAACCTAAGTTCTCCACTGCTGTGTTATTTGGCCTAAACTGGAAAATCAGCCCACCTGTCTGAGTTCAAGTAGGGATTTCCCTCTATTACCTTTCATTGCCTTTCATTGTAACATTTTGGAAACAGAACCCTATTTTGTTTTGAGAGTGTTTATTGTCTCATTCAGTGAAGACAGCATCAGAAACCCTCAGGGGTCCCCTCTTAACCACAGGATTCTTCCCAAGACACCCTCCCCACTGCATTGTCTCCCCTCTTTGTGTGGGTGGGTCTAACATTGGAAAGAGAGAATCTGAAATCAGAAATACTGCAACATAAAAGTATGTATGAAATAAAGCCTCCTGTTAGGTGCAAAACGTAGAAGCATGCAAATTTCTGCAGTTTAAAAAAAAAAAAGACATCAGTAATTGCATCATTTCAAAACCGAGTGGCTCGAGTAAAATTTAAACGGTGGCGCACAGTTGCCATGTGTTAGAGACGTTTTAATGGATATAAACAGACAGGCTTACCACCCCTTTCAGGGCTATGCTTGGATTAGTTGAGGTTTTCATTATGTAAAGATCTTCAAGAATACATTCCTTTTAAATCTGTGACCTCCCTCATGACTATTGTGTTTGTGTATAAAAATATGTAACCCATATAAATTATGGGTCCCCATATGGCTCCTTCTATGACTTAGTTGCATGAGAAGAACTGCCGTCTAGCTATCAAACAGTAATCAAATCCTTACTGTATAGAGTCCAAACCCCATGGCAACACTGAATACAAGCTGTCCCCTCCTTCCCCCATTTTTGCATCCCCCATTCCAAACTTCTAAACTCCCGACAGCTTGTCCTTTCTCATTGTCCCAGCTCTTAGATATGTAAATGAAATTAGTTTCTCTACCAAGTCCTCTCCACCCTCCTCATTTGTCCCATGTCTCCATTGGATGGAGGTTCTGCTGAGTCTCCAGGTTCAGGTCTTAGAACTGGGCTGACAAACACTCTTAGGGGAAAGAGGGAAGGAGGTGGAAATACCAGTGCTGGTAGGTTGTAGATTCTAGGAATGATTACCCCTCAGTCTTACCTCTGCACTCTCCCCTGGGCCTCACCACACCCTGCTGACTCCTGGGTAGGGGTAATTCCCCAAATACACCCACTGCCCATCTTAGGCTGCCCCTCTGCCTGAATTGCCCATCCACTCCATCCTTAGGGTCCACTCTTACATGGTTTCTTCTGTGACCCATCCCCAGCACCCCTCACTCCACCCCAACTCCACCCCTACCCCAGGCACACTCAGCGCCCCTTTCCTCTGGATTCCACCCTTGACACACCTACATTCTTGACAACCACCTGCAATGGTTTGTTTACAGGTCGGTTTTATCTCTAGATGGTGACCTCCCAGAGAGCAAGGACTAACTCATTTTCATGCCTCCATCCTCAGCACTGAGCCCTGCAGACATAGTAGATGCTCCATAGATGTTGTTGTTTACTTGCTAAGTAGTGTCTGACTCTTTTCCACCCCATGGACTACAGCACACAAGGCTCTTCTGTCCTCCACTACTCCCCAGAGTCTTGTCAAATTCACGTCCATTGAGTCAGTGATGCTATCTAACCATCTCATCCTCTGTCAGCCTCTTCTCCTTTTGCCTTCAGTCTTTCCTATCATCAGGGTTTTTTCCAACGAGCTGGCTCTTCCCATCAGGTGGCCGAAGTATTCGAGCTTCAGCTTCAGCATCAGTCCTTCCAATGAATATTGGTTGATTTCCTTTAGGATTGACCGGTTTGATCTCCTTATAGTCCAAGGGACTCTCAACAGTCTTCTCCAGCACCACAGTTTGAAAGCATCAATTCTTTGGCGCTCAGCCTTCTTTATGGTCCAACTCTCAAATCCATATGTGACTACTGGAAAACCATAGCTTTGACTATATGGACTTTTGTCGGCAAAGTGCTGTCTCTGCTTTTTAATACGCTGTCTAGGTCTGTCATAGCTCTTCTTCAAAGGAGCAAGTCTTTTAATTTCATGGCTTCAATCAGCATCCGCAGTGATTTTGGAGTCCAAGAAAATAAAATCTGTCTCTGTTTCCACATTTCCCCCTTCTATTTGCCATTAAGTGATGAGACTGGATGACATGCTCTTAGTTTTTTGAATGTTGAGTTTCAAGCCAGCCTTTTGACTCTCCTCTTCACCCTCATCAAGAGGCTCTTTAGTTTCTCTTCACTTTCTGCCATTAGAGTGATATCATCTGCATATCTGAGGTTGTTGCTATTTCTCCCAGCAATCTTGATTCCAGCCTGTGATTCATCCAGCCCAGTATTTTGCATGATGTACTCTGCATAGAAGTTAAATAAGCAGGGTGACAATATACAGCCTTGACTACTCCTTTCCCAATTTTAAACCAGTTCATTATTTCATGTAAGTTTCTAACTGTTGCTTCTTGGCCTGTATACAGGAGATATAGGAGACAGGTGAGGAGGTGTGGTACTCCCATCTCTATAAAAATTTTCCACAATTTGTTGTGATACACAGTCAAGGCTTTAGCATAGTCAATGAAGGAGATGTTTTTCTGGAATTCACTTGTTTTCTCCATGATCCAACAAACGTTCGCAATTTGATCTCTGGTTCTTCTGCCTTTTCTAAAGCTAGCTTGCACATCTGGAAGTTCTCAATTTGCATATTGCTGAAGCCTAACCAAAGGATTTTGAGCATATCCTTGTTAGCATACGAAATGAGCACAACTGCATGGCAGTTTGAACATTCTTTGGCATTGCCCTTCTTTGGGACTGAAATGAAAACTGGCCTTTTCCAGTACTGCAGCCACTGCTGAGTTTTCCAAATTTGCTGACATATTGAGTGCAGCACTTTAACAGTATCATCTTTTAGAATTTGAAATAGCTCAGCTAGAATTCTGTCACCTCCTCTAACTTTGGTCATGGTGATGCTACCTAAGGCACATTTGATTTCACACTCCAGTATGTCTGGCTCAAGGTGAGTGACCACATCATCATGGTTATCTGGGTTATTAAGACCTTTCTTGTATGGTTCTTCTCTGTATTCTTGCTACCTCTTCTTAATGTGCTCATCCTTGCATGAAATGTTCTGTTGATATCTTCAATTTGGTTGAAGAGATCTCTAGTCTTTCCCATCCTATTGTTTTCCTCTCTGTCTTTGCATTGCTCATTGCAGAAATCCTTCTTATCTCTTCTTTCTATTCTCTGGAATTCTTCATTCAGTTGGGTATATCTTTCCCTTTCTCCTTTGCCTTTTGCTTCTTTTCTTCCCTCAGCTATTTGTAAAGCTTCATAGACAACCACTTTGCCTTCCTGCATCTCTTTTTCTTGGGAATGGTTTTGGTCACTGCCTCCTATACAATGTTATGAACTTCTGTCGGTAGTTCTTCAGGCAATCTGTCCACCAGATCTAATCCCTTGAATCTATTCATCACCTCTACTGTATAATCAAAAGGGATTTGATTTAGGTCATACTTGAATGACCTAGTGGTTTTCCCTACTTTCTTCAATTTACACCTGAATTTTGTAATATAATATATATATAATCTGAGCCACAATCAGCTCACAGTCTTGTTTTTGCTGACTGTATAGAGCTTCTCCATCTTCGACTGCAAAGAACATAAATCTGATTTCGGTACTGACCATCTGGTAATGGCCACGTGCAGAATCACCTCTTGGGTTGTTGGAAAGGGGTGTTTGCTATGACCAGTGTGTTCTCCTAACAAAACTCTGTTAGCCTTTGCCCTGCTTCATTTTGTACTCCAAGGCCAAACTTGCCTGTTATTCTAGGCATCTCTTGACTTCCTACTTTTGTATTCTAATCCCCTGTGATGAAAAGAACATCTTTTTTATTTTTTGGTGTTGTTGGTCTTCATAGAACTGATCAACTTCAGGTTCTTTGGCATCAGTGGTTGGGGCATAGACTTGGATTACTGTGATGTTGAATGGTTTGCCTTGGAAATGAACTGAGATCATTCTGTCATTTATGACATTGCACCCAAGTATTGCATTTTGGACTCTCTTGTTGACTCTAAGGGCTACTCCATTTCTTCTAAGGGATTGTTGCCCCTAGTAGTGATATAACGGTTATCTAAAATTCACTCCACAGATATCACTGTGTAACAGAAAGGCTTTCGGAATTCCACAGACTTGAAAAGGAGAGTGAAAAGGAAACAACCCAAGCACGGGGACTGACGCTCCTCTGGGAAAGGCACGGCACAGGCTGACTGCCCAGTTCCTCATTGGGCACTATCCCGTACATTCTGGGTGAGGAAGCAGGGACCCTTGGTGTGCTCCATCCCCAAAGACAGCTGAGCAAACAAACCCCATCTCACTTGCTCTTTTGCAGTTTGGCGGTGCCCCTGCTCACATCCAAAGGCAGGGTCATCTCCCCTCTGCTTCAGTCAGGGCTGGTCTCAGGACAGAATGCAGCAGAAGTGAGGCAGGTCAACATCCAGACCTCAGCCCTATGAAGTCTTTCAGCTTCACTGTTCACCACATCAAGAAGCTCAAGCTATCCAGCTGAAAAGGCCACACAGAGGAAAACCAAGCACCCGGGCAGACAGCCAACACCAACTACCAGACAGGAGAGGGAGGACAACTTGGATCTTTTAGACCCAGCCATGCTCCCAGGAGAGCGTAGCCACATAAGGTGAAGAACTACCCAGCAGGGCCCCTCCTGAATTCCTGACCCACAGAATCATAAGCAATAGTATAGCCGTTGTTAACATTTAAAGCAGCTGTGTCTCAGGATGGTTTGTTATGCAGCAGTAGATAACTTATACATTAACATTTTTCTGAATGGGCAAAAAAATTAGTGGTACAGATTTCTGTGACTTCTGAGTTGGGAGCTAGAGAGGGTGTGACTAGAATTCAAGCTTTGCTATCTGTATGTGCTTGTTTGCTTGCTTTTTAGCTTTAAAATATGGAAGGGTCCCTTAACCCAGTGATCACAGTCAGCATCACCAGAGTGGGGCAAATTGATTAAGATGCATTGGGAAGAATGCAGGACATGTCTATGATCATCCAGCCAAAAGTGTAACACCTGAAAATAATCACAAAGAAATATCTGACAAACCCAAACTGAGGGGGCATTCTATAACATAACTGACCACTTCTCTTAAAAATTATCAATGTCTTGGGACTTCCCTGGTGGTCCAGTGGCCGAGACTCCATCCTCCCAATGCAGAGGACCCAGGGTTGATCCCTGAACAGGGAATAAGGGCTTTCCTGGTGGCTCAAATGGTAAAGAATCTGCCTGCAATGCAGGAGACCCTAGTTTGATCCCTGGGTTGGAAATATCCTCTGGAGAAGGGAATGGCAACCCACTCCAGTATTCTTGCCTGGAGAATCCCACAGACAGAGGAGCCTGGCAGGCTGCAGTGCATGGAGTGGCAAAGAGCTGGACACAACTGAACAGTAACACTTTCAGTTTCTTTCAGGGAACCAGATCCCACATGCTGCAACTTAAAATTCCACATGCTGCAACTAAGACCCATCGCAGCCAAATAAATAAATATTACAAGAAAATCATCAATGCCTTGAAAGAACAAAAAAAGACTGAGGAACACTTGCAGATTAAAAGAGGCTGAGAGATATGAACTGAATGCCATATGGGGTCCAGAGTTTCCTTGTGTTATAAAGGACATTGCTGGGACAAATGGCAAGATCCCTGTAAAGTCTGTGATTAGATAAGAATGCTGTTTTGGTGTTCATTCCCTGATTTTGGTAATTATATTGTAAGATATCATATTGTAAGAGAATGTCATCTGTTTTTAGGCAATACACGCTGAAGTATTTAGAGGTAAAAGCAGTATTATGTCTGCAGCTTACTGTGAAACAGTTCTAAAAAAAAAAAAAACTACATCTTCCTCTTCTATGTATATCTATCTAGAGAGAAATGGAAAAGAATAAGGCAAATGTGATAAAGTGTTTACATTTGGGGAATCCAGGTGAAGGGTGTGCGGGAATTCTTTGTACTGTCCTTGCAGCTTTTTTGTAAGTCCGAAATCGTATTTAGATAAAAAGTAATGAAAAAGAAAGAAGCAGATTGCAGTGGGTGCGTGGCTGCCCCCCACAAGAGGAAAAACTGACCTGCAGTAGGGGAGGGACTGTCCCTGGAAACGCCTGCCTCAGCTGATTTAGGCCCTGTTCCCGTCTTCCTCTGGGGGCTCGCAGGCCTGCCCTGCCCCACGGCCACAGCTAAACTCACCGTCCACCTCACCCACACCTGGGCTTCTCTGAAGGCCAGGCTGGGTGTGGACAGGTCACGAGCCCCAAGGGGGCGGTCATGGAGAGTTTTCCCTGGGAACCCTCGGCTGCGGAGACACAGCTCCACCCCCCTTGCACATCTGGGTTTGGGGGACTCTATTCAGAGCCACAGAGCAGAGGACCATGGAGGTGAGGGGTCTACAGCGGTCCCCCGTCTGTCAGTAAGCATTGTGAAGAGTACATACCTCGGGCGGTCTCGCTGTTTCACCTGCCTGGGTCAGGCAGGGCTGAGAGGAGGGGGTCTTTATGGCCCAGAGGAAGGGCAGTGTGGGAGGCATTCACAGGATCTGGGCCGACCAAGCCTCCCAGGCTGAGCAGTGCCAACCGGGCATGTTTCTGGGCAGAGTTTCCTTCCGGAGGGGAGCTGGCTGGGCAGGAAAGAGCCAGGAGTTTGGGATCCAAGAGAAGTGAGAGGGCAGACTCTGACTCGCCCCTTCCTGGCTGGGTGACGCTGGCCCAGAGACATCTCCTGGCACTGGGTGAGGGCCCTCATCTGCAAGGGAAATCATCAAACACACCCTGAGATGTGAATCAAGTGGTAAGACAGTGTCCAGCACAAAGGAGGGTCCATGCTTCGATTCTATTCATGTTTAAGGAGCATGGGCTCACAGCCAGGCACAGCCGGGATGTCCTGTGTGCCCCCCAGACCGCTGAGAGTGGACTCAAGGCCTTCCCCTCTTGCTTCTTCATCCTGATCTTCCCCCTCTTCTGTGCCAACATCACCACCAAAGCCCAGGTGCTAGAGCATTTGGGTTCAAATGTGAGACTTGCCTCGGAGTGACTGAGGTTCAGTTATCTAACCTGTGTGTGCCTCGGTTTCCCTACATGGAACTGAGTATAGTAATAGCATCCATCCCCTAGATTGTTCTGGAGATCAACTAAATTCATCCTTGCAAATAACAGTGAATGCTTGCATAGTGGTTACTACATGCCAGGCACAGATCTTCACTTTTAATCAGTGTTATCCCCATTTTACAGATGACAAAGCTGAGGCACTGAGAGACTACATAATTTGTCCAAGATTACAGAGAAATGAAAGGCAGAGCTGGAATCTGTGTCCCTAAACCCTGCTGTCTCCTGCCGTGGGCACACAGTAAGTGCTCAATTCACATTTGCTGTTACTGAGGCTCAGAGCCAGGGTCAGCTTCACGGGTGCATCACCTGTACAGTTCCATAGGGCCTGGACCTTAGAAGGGCAATGCTTCTTAATGTCCTGTCACTGTCTTGAAGTTCTCAATAACAAGAGGGCCCACATCTTCATTTTGCACTGGGCCCCCAAAATTCCATAGTCGATCTTGCTCAGAATCTGACAGGACGTGACCACCTCTTCCTCCTTCTTCATCCCCCACCTAGACTGTGAGCCCCTTGGGCTCTGAGATACAGCGACTTATCTCTCCAACCACCTTATCCCATGCCCGGCAGGTAACAGGTTCTCTTGTTCTGGGCAAGAGGGACAGAGATGGCTAGAGTCACAGCTGTTGCCCCTGCCTGTATTTCCTCTCAACACCCCCAAGAAGAGCTTCCAGCCCCAGCAGCCTCAGGAACTGCCAGAGAAGAAACTTTTCAAGATGTGAGAGGACTCCCAGCCAGTGGCCACCCAAACCAGGTGTTTCCAGAATGGCCAGGGGAGGGGGTATAGCCAGAAGACGGTGTAGATCACTGCGACTGGGGAATCCCAGCTGGGCCCGAAAGACCCTAATAAGCAGTTAATTATGATGCTGGCTCTGTAAACAGTGGCAGTGAGACCTGGTATAATGTGTAATTACACTGGTTGGAGCTAGAACTGGGCAGCGTTTTCTCCTGCGACGCTGGAGGTAACACAGATCCCAAAGTGCAGGCTTGTGGTCAGGGCACAAAGGTAAACAAGACCCTCCCTAAGGGCAGGCAGGACTCAGTCCAAAGGTTCAAGTGCAGAAATGATGGGGGTGAAAAGAATTTTTCCTTTCTTTTTTATATAGTGAGCAGGTAGTGGGGGTGGGGTGGAAGGGAGGACAGCACCTACTGTCTGTCAGTCTCTGCTCCACTGATATTATGAGAAAGGCATCTGGGGCCAGGCAGGGGGCCTGGGCATTTCTGGGACTGGACGTCACACCTCTACAGTGCTTGCCTGCCTGCCTTTCCCTCCTCCACACACATTTTTAATTACTGATACTTTAAAAATCGACGTGAAATTCACATAACATAAAATTAACCATGTTAAAAGTATACAATTCAATGGCATTTAGTACATTCACAATCTTTTTTTTTATAATTGAAGTACAGTGGATTTACAATGTTTCAGGTATATAGCAAAGTGATTCAGTTATACATATATATATATATTCTTTTTCATATTCTTTTCATTATAGGTTATCACGAGACATTGAATATAGCTCCCTGGGGGTATATAATAAGTCCATGTTAGTAGTGTGTACATTTACAACCTTATGTAACCACCATTTCTAGCAAGTTCCAAAATATTTTCATCACTCCAAGAGGAAATGCTGTACCCTTTACTCACTTACTCCCAGGCAACCACTACTTTGTTTTCCGTCCCTATGGATTTGCCTATTCTGGACATTTTTATACAGATAGAATCATATCACATGTGACCTTTTGGGGCTGGCTTCTTTCACATTGCCTCATGCCTTCAAGGTTCATCCACACAGTAGCATGCATCAATGCTTTATTACTCTTTATGGACAAATAATATTCCATGGTTTGAATCTGCCACATTTTGTTTATCCACTGGTGGACATTAGGTTGTTTCTACTTTTTGGCTTTTATAAATAATGCTGTGAACATTTGTGGACAAGTTTTTGTGCGGACGTGTTTTCAGTTCTCTTGGGTGAACTGAGGAGTGAGATGGCTGGGTCACAGGGTTACTCTAGATTGAGCTTTTTGCTGGTTTCTATGCCATATGGTGCCATAGAAACATATTTCTTTCTCTTCTGTAATGCACAAGGGTTCTGATCCCCCCATACCCTCACCAAGGCTTATTTTCTTTCTCTGAGTTTTTAAAATTTATTGGGGTATAGTTGCTTCACAGCATTGTGCTAGTTTCTGCTGTACGGCGAAGTGGATAGGCCGTATGTATACACAACTCCCCTCCCTTCTGGATTTCCTTCCCATCTAGGTCACCACAAAGCACTGAGCAGAGCCCCTTGTGATAAACAGAAGGCTCTCGCTAGTTATCTATTCCATGCATAGCAGGGTATACATGTCAATCCCAAAATAATCACTGATTTCTCACGGGGGCTGAGGTAAGCCTCTCTCTGCCACCAGGGCTGAAACACAGCGCCCTGTCCTCTGGAATTACAGGAAAGCCCTATAGACGCTTTAGGCTTCCCAGGTGGCCCAGTGGAAAAGAATCCGCCTGCCAGGCAAGAGACGCAGAATCGCTCCCTGGGTCAGCAAGACGCCCTGGAGGAGGAAATGGCAACCCATTCCGGTACTCTTGCCTGGGAAATCCCAGGGACAGAGAAGCCTGGCGGGCTACGGTCCATGGGGTCGCAAGAGTCCGACACGACTTAACATCTAAACAGCAACGACCTATAGAAGCCAGAGTGCAGGAGGAACAATTTGGGACCCCCTAGAAATAATTCGTCACACAGATAGAGCTGGATAAAAAGAGCAGCTCCAAGTTACCCCAGTCCTGTGGGGCCCGGTGATGAGTTCAGCGCGGCAAGCTGCCCCCAGGTGCCGTGTGGGTGCCACGGAGGGAAACGGCTAAGTGTGAGTTGAGAGACAGCCTGGGCCTCTGGAACCCAGCCAGCTTTGCCCCGGACGCCCCTGCCTGAGTGTCACTGAGGGAGACGACGTTTGCAGCTCTGGGGAACCTGGCACACGGCAACGCTGATGAAATGAGGGGCCACTTCGGGTACTGGGAGGTGGTGGGAACAGGGCCAAACTGTGTGAATAGTCACATGGCTTCTCCCGCCTGTGAAGGAACCGAGGACAGCCTTACCTCATATCATTGTGCCTCACAGATACCGCATTTTTAACCAATGGGAGGCCGGCAACACTGCGTTGCGCAAGTCTGATGACGCCATTTTCCCCACGGCACTTAGGCAAATATCTCTGTCAAGGTTTGGTAAATCTCGCGATATTTCAAACTTTGTCATTATTATATATCAGTTATGGTGGTCTGTGATCGATGATCTTTGATGTGACTAAAATGAAAAGGTTATGACTTGCTGAAGACTCAGATGATGGTTTAGCAATAAAGTATCTTTTAGTCAAAGTATGTGCATTGGGTTTTTGGCTGTTTTTTTTTTTTTTTGGACATAATGCAATTGCACACTTAATAGACTATAGAGTGAAGTCGCTCAGTCGTGTCCTACTCTTTGCGACCCCATGGGCTGTAGCCCCCAAGCTCCTCGGTCCATGAGATTTTCCAGGCATGAATACTGGAGTGGGTTGCTATTTCCTTCTCCAGGGGAATCTTCTCGACCCAGGGATCGAACCCGGGTCTCCAGCATTGCAGGCAGATGCTTTACCGTCCGAGCTACCAAGTAAGCCCAAATAGATTATAGTACAGTGTAAATATAACTTTCCTATGCACTGGAAGCCAAAAAATGAACGTGACTGATTTTATTTCAATATTCACTTTATTATTCCATTCCGCTGGAACGGAACCCGCAGTAACTCAGCGGTCTGCCTGTACTACTGCATTATACTTGCGAGGGAAGAGAACCAGAAATATTTGGCAAACGGCACTAATGACTCCCATGTATAACCGACTGCTAATTGTGTATAATCTACAATGTATTCATAGGTAAGCAATAATTACAATGATGTTTAGGAGTGCTTGCTATGTACCATGCACTGAGCTAAATGCATCTTTTGATGAATTCTCACGGCAGTCCTGGGGCCTAGGCATTATGATCTCTAATGATTCTAGTCTGTTATTTAAGGATGCTTTAGGCTGCAAGTTATAGAGAACATAACTTAGGCTCAAATGGCCTTAACCACAAGGAAGATTCATTATGTCACATGATAAAACATCCGAGGAAGGGCACACTCCGGTGGTGATGCCCATGGCTGCATTGTATCTTCAAGGTCACCAGTTCCTCCCATCTCAGACCTGACCTTCTCAGGCTGCAGGACTTGCAACATCACATTCAAACGTCATGACCGTCCAGCATCACCTTCTTAGGAGGGAGGAGGACTTTTCCCAGAAGCCCTAGCAGACTTTCCCCCTGTGTCTCTTTGGCTGTCACTGGATCACATAACCACTGGGGAACTAATCCCAGCAAGAGAAAGGGGAGCCCCACGCTTGACGTCTGTTTGGGTTTAATACATACTGGGGAGGTGGGAGGAGTGGGGTTAAGCACAGTGAACAGATCCAGTGTTTGCCTTCTTCTTGACCTGCCGGATAGTCAGGGAAGCAGCTGAGGTGAGGGTGGTCCTGAGCCCTGCAGCTCAGTCACCCTCCACTCCTGATTTCCTTGTTTCCATGGTGTCCAGCACCTGGGTATCATCTGCCTTCAATCCCCCCCCCCCCCCCCAGCATCTAGCCAACCAGTGACCCCGCACGTCCATTCCAATCAGCCAGCCCAGCTCAGAGCCAGCCAGAGAACTTTCCATTCTGCTCCTGATCATGTGTCCACCCGCATCAGCCTTTCCCGGCTGCCCGCAGGGCCGAGACCTCTCAGAACTGCTCCTGTGCAGTCAGACATATCAGGCTGATCAGCAGTTCTGGGCGGGGGCCAGCAGGGGCAAGGGTCTTTCGGGTTCTGTCTGTCCACGTACATCAAGCTGTTCCCAGCCGGCGGCTCCAGCACCATCAGGCAACACGGCAGGGCCTGGCTCTGTCAGTGGAGGAGCCGTGCAGCTAGAACCCCGCTGTTTTGCCTGGGGTTGGGCGAAGGCGATGGACAATGGTGGTGAGGGTTTGGGAGGAGTAAAAGGTAGGGATGACAGAGGGAGAAGAAAAGAACAGAGTGAGAGAAACACAAGGAGATTCCAAGACAGTGGGGATCTCATCTTAGTCCTGCCTGCCTGCACCCCTAACTCCTAACAGAGTGCCTGGCACAAAGCAGGAAAGAGTTGGTTCAACTGGTCTGAACAATGGAAGAGAGAGAGGTGATCCCAAGAGCAAGGAGGGGGAGGAAGAGGAGAGCGATGCAGAGAACAGAGCAGGGCAGAAAGGGGTGGTGAGTGTAACCCCTCTTGTTTGTCTTTCCATCCCTTCACTCTCGAAACCCCCAGTTTACTGAGGCAGCTCCACAAGTGTTTATCTTGCTGAACCAAGTGAAGAGAAGGAGAGGGGAGCCAGAGTCAGACAGGAAAGAAGACAGAAAGAAGAAAACCCCGGGGGGAAGGGGCTCCTTGGAGGGGAGAGAGATTGTGAGACAGAGAGAAACAGAGAGAGAAAGGGGAGGGGAGGTCAGTAATCAGGAAAGAGAATATGCAGGACCAACCCAGGAAAGGAAGTGGAAGCAAAGAGGTGAGGCAGGCAACTGGGAGCTGGGGCAGGCTCAGCCCTTTGATGAAAATGCACATGAGCAAACGTGCTGGGATCTGACAAGTGCCAACAGGCCCATCGCAGAGTTAAAAAGTGCTACAGCTGTCAGGGTTTCAATTTTTAAGTCAGCACTTTTCTTCTCCACATGCTGGGATTCTGCAACTATGGTCTTCCCCACGCGTCTCCTGCGAGCACTTGGGGCTTGTCCTGGAGCCTTTAGACTTCCAGGGAACCTGGGAGGGTGGGGTGGGTATGTTTGGAGGGTCCATGGCTGGGGAGGGGGGTGTGGCTGCCACCCCTACAATGGTTGCGGAAGTGTTCTTTGGAGGGAGGGCACGGGAAAGTAGGTAAGGTTTTCAGCAGACACTGGGACCCAAGGCGGTGAATTGGGTTGAATAGAGTCCCTCCAAGTTCATGTCCATCTAGAACCTCTGAGTGTGACTTTAGTTTTGGAAATTTGGTCAAAGCCCTTGAGGTAAAATCCTCCTGGGTTTACGATGGGCTCTAAATCTGATGACTGGGGTCTTATAAGAAGAGGGGAGGATGCAGGGCCAAAAGGAGAGAAAGGTGGTGTGAAGACAGAGGCGGAGACTGCAGTGACACAGCCACAAGCTGAGGAACACCGAAGATGGCCTGGAGCCATCAGAAGCTAAGAGAAGGCAAAGAACCCTCTCTCGCCTAAATCCTCCAAAGGAACCCTTGATTTTGGACTTCTGCTCTCCAGTACCGAGAGGGAATCATTTCTGTTGTTTTAAATTCCCCAGTTCCAGGTAACTTGTTACAGCAGCCCCAGGAGACTAATACAAACTCCTGGCCTTAGGGGACCCGTTTTGCATGCTCTTGGGTCTAATGGAATGGGGGGGCATGACTGTCAGAGATGAAGGAGGGTGTCTGGCTCTCAACCTGGTCCCATCCAGTCTCCAGAGCTGGAGAGTGACTTTTGTCCCCACACGAGAATCACATCGATACTCTGCTCTCCAGAAGAGAACTCGGGTTCCTGCCCTGGCAGCTGGAAGTTCTGTCTGGGGGCAGGGTGGGGGGGCAGATGGGGAGTGGGTGTGGCTGGGGAGGGGGGCTTTCATCCAGCTGTGCATTCAGGGGCTAATGAGGCTCAGGAGACCACTAGATCCCACAGGACCTGGGCCCCACGGGACATAGGGCTCTCCTGGGTGCTCCTTCGGCAAAAGCTATGACCTCTGATAGTATTAAGTCCCGCAACTTCCACGGTGTGTGAGCTTCCCTTGGTCTTGCCTTCAACTCTGGGCTTTGAAAACAGTCTCCTCTGAAAAATGAGAAAGAAAATTCCTCCTTCCTGTGGTCACTGGGAGAATTGAAGAAGAAAATGTACAAGAAGAGCCTGGACAAGGCTTTAGGAGATGGTGATGAGGGAGATGAAGATCTCTCCAAGCCAATTTCTGTCTGGCCCTGAATGCTTATAGCGGGCTGTAAGGAAAGATGGCCTCTGCTCGTTAGCAAAATTGGCCACAAATGTGTGAAATTATAAGAAAACTATCAAAATACATGACAATAGCAAGTGACTGGGATTTAGCGCCGCCTGACTGGGATCAGGTCTGACATGGGGTCACACAGGCAGGAGGCAGCGCGTCCCATGACCAACTCATCCAAGTTTGTCTGGGACAAGCACCAAAAGTCCCATAGCCTGGACAAACAGGGACAGCTGGTCACCCCACATGGAGGTGGAAACTTCAGGTGGAACTTGAAGGAATCATTCCTTCATGCATCCATTCTCTGAACATTTTTTGAGAGCTCACCAAAGGCCAGACTCTTTTGGGCGCTGGGGACACTGGACGTAGCTCCTGCCTCCAGATCTCTCGCGGGCATACTTGCGTGCATACGTCTATCATTCAGGAAAGCATCTACTGGGCAGCTGCTGTGTGCCAGGCAGGCAGGTGAAGTGATGGCAGAGACAAGTGATGTCATTTCTGAACTCAAGATGCTCACGGCTAGTCGGGGGAAGGGGTGGTGGAAGGCCGTCCCTTCCAGCGCAGGAAGGGTTGCTGCAGCATTTAGTGGGTGGAGAGACCTCAGGAGAGAAAGGGGAGATGCCCAACCCCATGAGGGCTGCGTTTCGGTGGCAGTTCAAAGGATTTTCTGGAAAGAGGTGGCACTGAGAGGTGGCAGGCACCAGTCAGAGAGATGGAGAAGGGCACTGAGGCAAAGGAATCAGCCAGAATACAGGTGGCCAGGCAGGGAGCCTGGAGGAAACATGAGTGGGGCAACGTGCAGAAAGAAGCCTCGGGCCCCTGGCAGGGAGGCGGTCAGGATGAGGGCCGGCAAGGAAGGAGCGAGTCCGGCCTGCAGTGGCGCAGAGGATGGAGCCGGCAGGATCTGTGGGAGGGTCGTGACAGAAGGGCGGTGTTTAGGCCCTGTGCCCACCCTGGCTGGGGCTGGGGCAGCTGTCCTGGCTGCTGGCACAGAGCACCGTGGGGAGGCGCAGTGGAGGGAGGGCACACGAGCTCAGCTTCAGGACCAACACTCGCTGAGAGGAACAAGGAGAACAAAGAAAAGTCA
This sequence comes from Odocoileus virginianus, assembly GCF_023699985.2. Lineage (NCBI taxonomy): Eukaryota > Metazoa > Chordata > Mammalia > Artiodactyla > Cervidae > Odocoileus > Odocoileus virginianus. The sequence goes on along the minus strand of NC_069685.1, from coordinate 54,558,269 downwards.
GGACCCACTGGGCATCACCCTACACTTGGGCCCCAGTTTGGGGGGCTGGATGGTGGCACTGAGCCTTCCTTGGAGTTGGGATCAAGCATGCAACTTGTCCCTACCTGTCCTGTCATTTTTTCCGTCCAAAGAATAAACACCTGCTGAGCATCTTAGAGTGGGGCTCCGCTGCTGAGAAGACAAAACTGGGTATTGTGAGAGAAAGAGAGAGCGCTGGGGGTCTTGCCTTGAGGCTTGAGGGCGTATGGGGCCAGGGCAGGTCTCCCCAGGCTGATCCCCAAGGATCCAGATGTGCTAGACTTGGGAAGACGCGGGGAGGGGAGGAGAGTTCCACGCGGAGCAAACAGCACATGCAAAGGCTCAGAGGTAGGAACGAGCCGCATTTACGGAAGGAGCAGAGGGGCAAGGAAGGGGTGGGAGATCAGGCGCCAGGGGAGGTGAGGCAGGCACAGAAGCGGGCCAGGTCAGATGAAGGCTGGCAGAAGGGAAAAGTCAGGGAAAAGGCTCTCCTTCTCATTGGATGCGGCAACCCAGACACACAAGCGGCCTGTCAGCATCAGAGCTGAGGTTACGACCCAGAACCCCAGCTTTCCAATTTCCTCTTAATCTGACCCTGTTTCCCCTTCTGGGGAGGTGAGGACAGTGGCTCAGCTGGTGGTGTAGGGCGAGACCTTTCAAGATTCTGCTGCTGCCCCAAGAAAGGCTAGGTTCATCTGGGCCATGGGGCACGGCCCCCAGAGCCTAGAACCAGCCTGCACTCGCCGCACAGTCTTTATGTCTGCCCCTTAATTTCCAAGCCTTTCAATTTCCCGATCTCGGAGAATTTTACAGACATGGTGTGTATGGCTGGCTGTAATAACAGTCTGTTGAATAAATGACCCCTTCTGTCTTGACTCACAGGTAGTTAAACCTCATGCTGAGAGCAAAGGTGAAGCCATCGGGGCTGGGGGGCGGGGGTGGTTTGCTTTGCCAGTGACCTGCAGGCTGTCTTCACTCTTGGGGGCTTCAATTTGTCATTGACAGAACATGACTAACAATGTTTATGTAACTCCTTTGGTGTTTTGGAACTGCTTAAGCAAAAATATTTGGCGTAAAAATCTTATGCTTCGTGAATACTGTTGTTGAGTCTCCCTCCAGTCGAAGCTCCCCAGTTTTCCTCTAGGGAGCCACCTCTCCCCTGCCACCCTTATGCACAGTCCCTTTGGGTACCAGTAAGCACATCCTTCAGATCCAGGGACCATGTGACTCTGGACTCACCAATCAGAACCCTGCATTTCCCGGCCAAAGGGGCTGAACCAGAAGTGGGCATGTGGCCCAATCAGAACCAACAGGACTTAATGATTTTTGTTACTGCCTTTGGAAAACCCTGCTCACTCTTCTCTGCTGGACTTGAAGCTGGGAAAATGTGGTGGGGGCTGCTGGTGGCCATTTTGTGGAAATTGAGAGTAGAATCAATATGGAGTTCTGGTGACATTTGCACTCCTAGATCCAACAGTGTCTAAAGCCCACCTCTCCTCTAGGCTTTTCGTTAATGCATCAAGAAGTTCCTCATTTTGCTGTAATCAGCTTGAGTTGGGCTATTGCCTATTTGAAATCTAAAGAGCCCTGATATGGTCATCATGTAGATCGGGGTCAGCAAACCATGGCTCGTGAGCCAAATCCAGTCTGTTGCCACTTTCTCCCTCCCTCTGCTGCTGCTAAGTCACTTCAGTCGCATCCGGCTCCTTGTGATCCCATAGACGGCAACCTACCAGTCTCCCCATCCCTGGGATTCTCCAGGCAAGAACACTGGAGTGGGTTGCCATTTTCTTCTCCAATGTGTGAAAGTGAAAAGTGAAAGTGAAGTTGCTCAGTCGTGTCCGACTCTTAGCGACTCCATGGACCACAGCCTACCAGGCTCCTCCATCCATGGGATTTTCCAGGCAAAAGTACTGGAGTGGGGTGCCATTGCCTTCTCTGATTAAGGGCTTTAGTGAGATATAATTTACATAAATTATTTCACTCATTTTAAATGTAAAATTTGATATATTTTTGTGAATATACACAGTCATGCAACCAGCACCAAAATCAATTTTTGGAACGTTTCTGTCCACTCCCAAGATTTCGCTTGTGCTCCCTCTTTTTTATGCTTTATCAGTAAATGAATGTTTTTTATTTTTATTGATATTTTCGGTGGTGCTGCTCAGCATCTGGGCTCTTAGTTCCCTGACCAGGTATCGAACCTGCGTCCTGTGCATCGGAAGCATGAGGTCTTAACCACTGGACCGCCAGGGACATCCCAGTGAATGAAATTTTTAATAGCAGCTCTACTGAGATATGATTCACATACCATAAAAGTCACTCATTTATAGTGTACAGTTCAATGGCTTTTAGTATAGTCACAGATATGTGCAGCCATCACCACAATCAATTTTAGAATATGTTTACCACTTCAAAAAGAAACTCTTTTAGCCACCACCGCCCCGCCCCTCTGAATCCCCCGATTCTTCCACTCCAGCCCTAACCAACCACTAATCTACTTTCTATTTCTATGGATTCGCCTATTCCGGACACTTCAAATAAATAGAATCATATTAGTACGTAGCATTTTGTGTCTGGCTCCTTTTACTTGGCATAATTCAAGAGTCACCTGTGTTGTAGTGTGTATCAGACGTACTACACTGCTTTTTATAACCAAATAATATTCCACTGATGGGCAGACCACATTTTGTTTATCTAGTTATCAGTTGATCGCCGTTTGGGCTCTCTCTTTTTGACTCTTGTGACTTAATTTGTGACCGTTGGGCTGCTATGAACATTAGCATACAGATTTTTGTGCAACACATGTTTTCAGTTCTCTTGGGACACACCTAGGAGTAGAGTAGATCCTTGAGTCAGGTGATAACTGTACATTTAACCCTTGAGGTACTACTATTTTCCAAAGTGCTGTACCATTTGACATTTTCATCACTGGTGCGTGAGAACTCCGATTTTTCCACATCCTCACCAATGCTTGTTATCTGACTTTTCAATTACAGTCCCCTTAGTGGGTGTGAAGTGCTGTCAGCTGTTTTTGTAAATAAAGTTTTATTGGAACACAGCCACAATCATTTGCCACTTCGACATTGCCTATGGGTGTGAAGTGCTGTCAGCTGTTTTTGTAAGTAAAGTTTTATTGGAACACAGCCACAATTGTTTGCCAGTTCGACATTGCCTATGGCTACTTTTATGCCATTAGGGCAGAACTGAAGAGTTGCCACAAAAAGATGACGTGACCTGTAAAGCCTAAAATATTTACTATCTCACTTTTTACAGAAGTCCTCAAATCCCTGATTAAGGCCCACTCACTTTTTTTGTAACAGGAAACTTAGGCTCAGGGAAGTTCTCTCTCTACTCAGTCCCTACATCAAGGAAGACAATATTACAAGATATGGTGAGAATTAAAAAAGGCAGTCAGTAAAGTACCTAGCCCAGGGGTAGATATTCATAAAGTGTGACACAGCCCCAGAAGCCGAGGTGCCCAATACCTAGTCTAGTAGCTCACCCAATCCCTAATTTCCCATCTCGATGCTTCTTCCATCAGTCAGTTGGACCCAGCTGTTACTAGTGTTCACACTGGCCCTTCCTTACCCTGATCTGAAGCCTCAATGTGCACTGGACATAAAAATGAGATTCCCTACACCTGGTAACATCACTCAGCATGTAGAACGCAGCCCTCCCTGCTCCCGCACGTCCTCGCCTCTCTGCTGTCCTGTGGGCCTCTGGCACATCATGGCTTTCACTGGCCTGCAAGTCTACTCTCACAACTGTGCAGCCGTCACCTCTTCCTGGCTCTGTGTCAGAGGGTCGGCCCTCTCTGGTCCCCGCTGTCACCACAGAACAGGTCATGCATGCTTCCATGGTTGAGAACACGGGCTTCATCTGAAGACAGGGTCTGGCCCTGGGACTTTGCGCATACCACTCAACCTCTTTTGGCTTCGGTTTTCTTATCTGAAAAATGGGGATAGCTGAGTCTGCCTCTTAGGGCCTCACTGAGTGCTAATTAAAGGAATAGAATGCCTGAGAAGCCCAAAGCATAGTGCCTGGAGTGTCGCTCATTCGTGTCCGACTCTTAGTGACCCCATGGACTGTAGTCTGCCAGACTCCTCCCTCCATTGGATTACCCCAGCAAGAATACTGGAGTGGGTTGCCATTTCCTTCTTCAGGGGATCTTCCCAACCCAGGGATCGAACCTATGTCTCCTGTGGCTCCGGCATTGCAGGCAGATTCTTTATTACTGAGCCACAATAAATGTGTTCTTGGAAAAGCAGGGGTACAAAAGAGTGGCTGTGCTGCAGCTGTGCAAAGGGCGTTCTGTACATTCTTTCCATGATACAATGGGGATGAGGGTTCAGAGACGTGAAGTGAGCTCCCCAAGGTCACACAGCAAATGAGAGATAGAGTTCTGTGCCTAACTCCCGGTGCCACCTTGGGCCAGGCCTCTCCCCTTTCCAGGCCTCCATGTCCACATCTGTCCCCAGCACTGGGCTGATGATCTAGAAGACCTCCTCCTGCTCTAGGTCCAGGGTCCTAGCTCCCTCAGAGTCCATCTCCTGGCAGGGGAGTGGCTTATCTCTCTGTCACTCATCTGGCTTCCTGACCAGTCAGCAGTGCCCACATCTGTCCCACTTGCTGCCCTCCCTTCCCCAGCCCTTCCCTCTCTTGTTTTTGTGTCTTTAGAGCATCACCTTCTTCCTGCACAACTGACTCAGCCAGGAAGCATGGGCTTGGGGTCCTACAGGTGTTTCTACTCCTGGCTAATTTATTTTCACCAAGTGTCAATCAGACAGTTCTGCAAACTTCCCTTTGAGTGGAAGTGGGGGCTTGCTGCCATTGCTGCGGCAGGGTCCAGAAAGAATCGTTACTCAACTGGGGTCTGTGAATGACTCCTCTACAAGCCTTCTCATCTGAGTCAGCCATCCAGGATGCTGTAAAGTCTGTGGGAAGACCCCTGATGGGAACTTCAGTCTTCACAGTCACTCTGCCTGGAGCAGCTGACTGTCCCTGCCCACTTCCTGCCACCTGCTTCCACTCTTCATGGCTGATTCTCTTCCTTTGAGTCTTGTCTAGGAATGTCACCTCCTTAGAGAAGCCCTCCCAGATTGCCCCATCTCAGTAGTCCTCTCCCTCTGCTCCTCTCATCCTCATTTCCCGTTTGCTTCCTTCAGCATTCTTGACCCAGGTTACAATGTTACACATTCCTGTTGATTTGTTTGTGTACATGTTGAGCATTCCAGGTTCTGGGCTGGGGTAGGTGGGACAAGGCCCTCATCTGGGTTTTTCATCAATCTGTAACCCAGCTCTATCAGTGCCTAGCATGTAGTAGGTGATCAGTGCCTTTTGGCTAAATGAATGAAAACCTTGTTTGGAGCAGTGAGGGAAGCCTGGGGAAGCTGCTCTTTGGCACTGAGAAAGCGCCGAGCTGGAGGGTCCTCCTGCTGGGAGCTGACTTCATCGCTAAACTTGTCCAGAGACTACAGGGCCGCACGGAGGGTACTGTGTGTACAACTATCCTCACAGCTCTTCAGACTTCTGAACAAGCTGCCTTCCCAAGAAAACACATTACATAGAGCACGCCTCCCACCCTCCTGCTCAGACAGCTAGCGTCCCAAGAACCAGCCTTTGTTTATGATAATAAAGCAGGGGCCATGGCAACACACTGTGATGTCATGGGAGTGTGAGGTCATAAATCCTTCCAGGGGAAGAGCAGGACAGAGTGGACACAGTGGAGTCTGAGGCTCCCGGGCCTGGCGGGGACTGTTGGCTGGATATGTTTTTCTCATCCCCAGTGTCTCATTTCTTTTTCTTTATTCCTCTTTTTTTTCTCTTGTTTCCCTCTCACTCTTTTTTTTTAATCCCCAAGTAAAAGAAAATTAAAATAAATAAATAAAAGTTTTAAAAGACTCCGAGTGGAAAGATTTGTCCCAGGAATTTCCTGTTGGCTAATGTCCAGTTAGCAGGGAACACCAGCAGTCATGTGAACAAGGCTTGCTCATCTTGGACCTGCCACAGGAAAACTTCCCTGATCCCCCAATTTCATGGCTGAAACAGGGCAAAGACTTGGAGGGTTGCTGGGCTTGGGACCACAGGGTTTGCAAGGAAATCTTTCTCTTGCTCACTTTCTCTGTCTTCCCTTCCACTCAACCCTTTTCCCTCTGGCTCTTTTTCCATCTTTTTCTCTTCTCGCTCCTCTCAATCCATCCTGCCTTCTCTGGATCTGGCTTCCTCTCTCTATTTTCCCCCAGGACTCTCAGTATGTCTCCTTCCATCTAGGTCTCCATCTCTTTCTCAGTGTCGGTCTCTCCGTGTCTTTCTTCCTCGGGGGTTCTTTTCTCCTGCTGAGTCTGTCTCTCCCAGTCTCCGTCTCGGTCAGCCTCACTGTTTTTGACTCCCTGTCTCTCCCTCTCTTGCTTGCTCACTTGCCTCTCGTCTTTCCCCTGTGCTCATGTTACTATAACAAATCAACGTTTCTGACTCTGAACACTGAAGGGTGGGCCCGCTGCCCGTGCTTTCTGATCTGCAGGCTGAGCAGCGAGGGGTCCAGGTTTCCAGCTGGGGGCTCCAAGTGGCAGGAGGTGCACGGATGCCGGACGCCTGCATCCACCTCAAGGAACTTGTTGGGCCTGCGCTTCAGGAGCTGCAGGCGCAACTGGAGAAAGGGTAGCCCGCTGCCTGCCAGGGCCTACAGACCTTTCGGCGACACGCACCTCCCCCAGCCAGCCCCTTCTCTGATGCTCATTTGGAGAAGGAGGGAGGGGGTGGGATGGCGGGGCGGGGGAGACTCTTCCAGTCGCTGGCCATCCCAGGCCCTGCCCAGAGCCTCCTCTGACAACCCATATTGTGTTCTGCACCAGCCCCAATACTCAACCTAAACTCACATTTTCTACCTCAAGCCTACTGCCATTTGGGCTGGAGAATCCTTTGTCGTGGGGGCTGTGCTAAGCACCATAAGTTGTTTAAGAGAATCCCTGGCCTCCACCCTCTAGATGCCAGTAACATCCCTCCCCTCAAATTGCCACCAGACACAGCCAAATGTCCCCTGAGATGGGGGAGATAAATCACCACTGGTTGAGACTCACTGCTCTAAACCATCTCTGCTCCTGTCTTCTACCCAAATGCCTCACTCTCATTTTTCTCCCTTGCTAAAACCATCCACCTCTCCCCTTCATTATTATTACTATTAAACCATAACAGACATTTGTCTGGGACTTTCTATGTGGCCAGGAACTGTTCTAAGGGCTTTGTACATGTGTGTGCATGCTCAGTCGTGTCTGACTCTTTGTGAGACTCTTTGAGACCCCATGGACTATAGCCCACCAGTCTCTTGTCTGTGGGATTCTCCAGGCAAGAGTACTGGAGTGGGTTGCCATTTTCTCCTCCAAGGGATCTTTCCAAGCAAGGGATCAAACCTGAGTCTCTGGTGCCTCCTGCATTGGCAGGTGTGTTCTTTAGCACTGAGCCACCTGAGAAACCATGCTTTGTATACATGTGAACTAATTTCTTAGCGCTTTTCTCTAGGGCTGCTGAGGTTGGTCACAATAAAGCAATGCCCCTTAACTCAGGGCTAGGCCGGTAGATATTGCTGTTATTGCTTCTGCATGTGGGTCTTAGTTTCCCCAAGCCCTTTCATGCCTCTGTGCTTCTGCACCTGCCCTTTTCTCTGCTCACATGGCCTGTGGCCCCTTTCTCCACCTAGCACCCTCCCCTGCTTCCCCCAGGACCTGTTTCTGATCTGACTGGTTCTCTAAAGACTTTGCTTGGGGCCTGGAGCACCCTTGGGCTCCCCTGTTGGAGATGCATCTCTTTTTCAACAGTTCCTGTAGTGGACACCTGCCCCCACTCCATCCCCCCCACAACCCTCCCCGCCCCACAAGTTGGGAGCTGGGGATGGTGAGTGGGCAGAGGCCATGGTTCATGCATCTCTTTGTCCTGGTGGCAGATAGGGTTGGGGCTTGATGACCACTGAAGGTTCTGATGAGAGTAAGTCAAGTACGTTGGCTGGGAAGACTAGAACAGGAATACAAAGGGGAGGAGTTGGCCCAGCTCCAAGCCCCCTCACCCCATCTGGGTCCACATGGTCCAGCCACTCTCTCTTACAGACTCCAGGGGTATCTGTGTGAACCAGGCCTGCCCATCAAGGGAAGTGCCCCCCTCCAGCCACACTAAGTTGGCTCGTGGATGGGCACATGACTCAACTTGGTCCAGTGACATTTTTTTTGGAAGAAAGAGGGCTTAAAAGTACACCCAAGGGTCCTACAGCCTTAATGGCAGCTGGAGGAAAATCCAAACCAAGAGAGGCAGGACTGCAAGATAGAGGAAGAGCCCAGATGTCAGCATTTGAAACCCTGGGTCAGGTGATGCCTGAAGTTTCCACCTTGAACTCTCCACTTCTGGGGCTAAAAATTTGCCTATTTCATTGAAGCTGTTTGGAGTGAACTGTCTGTCCCTTTAGGTCAGGCTGCCTGACTTCCCAACGAGTGCCCTTTGCCCTGCAGCGCCTCCAAACCCTCATCCAAATCTTCCTGGTGAGAAAGTCCTTCATCCTTCTGGTCTCAGACCCAAGAGCTCCCCTAACCAAGGAGGGACACCTGGGGGCCCCCTTAGCTCTGCACACTGTTTGCTACCCGCCCTCCCTCAGCAAACTCAAGGTGATACTTAGACCAGGAACTGAAAACACATCCACGTGTCCCCAGGGAGGAAGAGGTAACTGCCTCTCACCTTGGGGGTCTGTCTACTCAGTGTCAGATCAAGACATGAGGCCTCCGCACAGATCAACGGAAGGCAAGCCTGGGGGGAGGGCTCACCGGGGCCCACACCGGTTCCTCTTCTCCCCCGCGAGAGATAAACAGGGTGCTCGACTTTCGCCGCAGCCCCACCATCTCTGTATACAGCCCTGCCACCCCAACCCTAGAGCCTGGTCAAAGGCAACTCACTAAAAAGGGAGTCATGGAGGATGACGTGGGGGGTGGGGGGCGCGTGGCACCAAAGTCACTAATATCTATGCAACTGCACCTTCTAGAATGAAGTACAGATGGGCGAGTGTGCACACGTGTGTGCGAACTCAGTGGGTGAACTACAGTACAATGCATGCTGCAGATTGCGTGTTCATGCCAACAGCATAGTTTGGGTGCACTAGGAGGCATGTGTGCGTGCCCGCATGCGCACACGCCTCCAGTGGAAAGCACTTTGAAGCACCGCTCTGCTCAGGATTCTGAAATCTTAAACCTGGGAACAAACATGGGGCATGGTGCTGTCAGGCGGTGAGTGCAAGTAAAAGCCAATGGACAGTTCTTCACCGTACCCAAGGTGGTCTCCACGCTATCCAAACATAACCATCCTCCAGTATCGAGGATTCTGGGAGGCACCCCAAACTCATCAGCGCTCGTGCCACTTCCCACCCTCATGCCCAGATGGTGGTGCCTGCGATATAATCGTGGTATAACCCCCCTCAAGGCTGCGAGCCATGGAATAAATTTCGAGCCATGCTATAAACCGTGCTTTTGGATGTCATTGAGCGCTCTCGTGCCAATGACATCACCGTTTCCATGGCAACTAATATAATTAACATGAGAGAAAGTGCAAGGAGAAAGAGAAAGGAAAGAGGGAAAACACCAAGTCTAACCCCAAACAGAGCAAATTACACGGTGGGGGAGAGAGAGGGGGGCCGAAGGGGTCTATAAAATGTTTTACTGCCACTTGTTAGGAAGGCCCAACATAACTCTGTTCATGGCTGCAGGGGTAATGAGATCATTTGCAAACTGTATCTCTCGCAAAATACAGAAAGGGCTTTGTCGCCTTCACAGTTTATGGAGTTGAAACAGAGGAGCCTGCTCCAGGTGAAGCAGGAATCCCTCCGCCTCCCTCCCTGTTCAAGGTTCCTATTAAGCTAGAGCCTACTCAACTTGGGGCCTGGAGGGACTTAAACATTCGTGGGTTTGGTCCTCTGGGCATTCATGTCCTCACACTGAAACATTTCCAAGCGTGAAGCAGAAATGGGCAAAACGATGCAGCAGACACTCCTAGTTGACTGTGAGCGGTGAAAACATCTCACATCCCATTCGGGCTTTCCAGCCCCTAAGAGACCCTCGTGAATTACCTTGATCAAGCTTAGTCGACTCTGGGCACCTCGGGGTTTACAGTTTTACACCCACTCTACAGATGGGCACGTTGAGGCTCAGAGAAGAAAGTGCACCTGTCTGAGTGGGTTGAGCTGAGTCTAGGACCCAGCTCTGTCTGACTCCTGGCACAGGGACCTCTCCACCATCTCAGAGTCATCCCAATCATTTCACAGCCGTTAGCTAACTCCCAGTGGGACTGTAAGAAACCCCCAGCCCAACCTTGGCTTTCAGGCTGCTTGCGGAGTAAGTTAAGTCATTCTTTTTCACTGTGCTTCAGTTTCTCTAGTTTTCCATTACTTGATAACATTGAGCTGGGTCTGGCCTAGAAAGGTGGTCCCTCCAATGTCCATGGCCAGCCACATGTCAGAGTCAGTGGAGCCCATGAGAATACCTCATGCAGGGCTCCATCCTATGGAGAGGTGGGGCTCCTCAGAAGGATTTGGGGTGCAGTGTGGGGTGGGGACACCAAGGACAGTGAGGGCAGGATTGGCTATGTGTGAAGCCCAGTGCAACAGTGCAAACTGCACATGTGGGATTCTTGTTCACAAGAGAGGAGCAGTGCTATTAAAGGTGCTAATATATAAAAAGCCTTTTCCTTCTCTCTCAAGCTGTCAAGAGTGTTTTTATTAGCTATTCAATGTTGTTTTCTCTTTGGCATGGAGATATTTGGGGGGCAAATGCTGACCCAGGTGCCTGGGACCACTGGCTGCTGGGTCCCCATTCTACCACCCACTGAACTAGCTTGTTCCCTGGGTAGGGTGGAGAAATTGATCAGGACATTTTCCCCTTCCATAAGCCTGCCACCCCAGCCCCTGGTGGACAAGTGACCCCAGGGGCCAGGTAGCACTTAGCACCTGGATTGGGGGTGTGCAATAGACTTGCCTGTTCTGAGTTGCCTGCTGACTGCACCACGGCACTTCCCCTCTGGGGTACAGAGAAGTTGGCCACTCTGTCCTCATGCTGAGACACTGCAGGACACACACGTCCAGCCCCAACTCTCCCTGTGACACCCACAGTCTCCTGCCAGGGACAGGGTGGAGTTGTTACTGGGCGGGGCTGAGGAGAGGTTGAGAGACTCCCTCCTGGGGAGATGAGAAGGCCAGGGGAGTATGACCCAAGGTCAAAGCTCCAAGCCCTCTGTGCATGTTGCCTCGTCCCATTGACTTCCATTTACAAAAGAAACCCAAAGATAAAAGTATTAAGGATTTCAAGATGGTGATAGCAGAGCCTCAGTCTCCAAGTACGCATGCCCCAAGTGATGGGAGCTGTCCGTCACCTGCCCATGCAACCGGCTGGACCGTGAGTCTTGTCGGCTGTGATTCTAAGTAGAATTTCCTGGGGTGGAAAAAAGAAAGATTCCCTAGCTAGAAAGAATGTGAATTGTAAATGATAAGATAAAAGATAAAGATAACCCTGGGGGTGGGGGTGTGTGTGTGTAAAAAAAGTAACTTTTCAGGAGAGAAACCTGACAAACACTACCTCCACCAGGAGATCAAGGTCGACATCAAGTGTAAATCAGAGGTGAGAAGCATGGCTCTTTTCCTCTGTGGTCTTCCTCCCCAGTACCTATGACCCCAGTCAATCAAGAGAAAAACTTCAGACAAATTTTAATGTGGGGAGGGGTCTGCGGCTGGAGTCCAGCAAAATCCCAGACCAGAAATCCTCAAAACTGCCAAGGTCATCAAAAACAAAGAAAGTCTGATAAACTGCCACAGGGCAGAGGAGGCTAAGGAAACACATGATTAAATGTAATGTGGTTAACTGGATGGGGTCCTGGGACAGAGAGTGGACATTAGGAAAAGCTAAGGAAATGTAAAGTATGGGTTTTAGTTAATGGATTAGTATTGGCTCCTTCATTGTGACAAATGAACCAGACTAACGTAAGATATTAATTATAAGGGGAAATTGGGTGTAGGGTATAAGGGAACTCTCAGTACTATTGAAACAGGAGGGAAGGGGGCAGGGCACAACCTTTGAAAGAATGACATAGCCTGAGGACAAAACATAAACAGATTAGAATCAAATGGGTCCAAGATGGCAGACAAATCAACTTAGACAAGGCTTTGATCCTTTGATCCTTAGTATAAGTGTTATTTGCACAGTCATGTCCAAATCTTTGCGACCCCATGGACTTCCAGGCTCCTCTGTCCATGGGATTCTCCAGGCAAAGAATACTGGGTGGGTAACCCAGTCCTTTCTCCAGAGGATCTTCCCAACCCAAGATCAAACCTGAGTCTCCTGCATTTCAGGCAGATTCTTTACCGTCTGAGCCACCAAGCGAGTTAAATGGCATGCCCAAAGGCACCAAGACAGTTCCAAGGCCAACCGTCAAAGACCGAAGAGTGAGTGATGGCCTAATTCCTGGAAATCTCCACTCCCTTCCCCAAATAGTTGGAATAATCCTCCCACTCATTAAGGCTTCCCTAAGTCCCCTGGAGAAAGACATGGCTACCCACTCCAGTATTCTTACTGGGAGAATTTTTTTTTTTTTTTTTTTTTACTGGGAGAATTTCATGGTCAGAGGAGCCTGGCAGGCTACAGTCCATGGGATTGCAAAGAGTTAGATGCAACTGAGCGACTAACAGAGTTCCCACTCATTAGCCTATGAAATTACCCAGCCCATAAAAGCTAACCACACCATATTTCAAGGCCGCTCTTGCCCTCTGCAACAGCCCACACTCTATGGACTGTATTTCAAATAAATCCTCTTCTTTGCTGTTCAGTTACTCAATCGTGTCCGACTCTTTGTGACCCCATGGACTGCAGCACACCAGGCTTCCCTGTCCTTCACCATCTCCAGGAGTTTACTCAAACTCAAGTCTATTGAGTTGGTGATGCCATCCAGCCATCCATCATCTGTCATTCCTTTCTCCTCCTTACTTCAGTCTTTCCCATCATCAGGGTCTTTTCCAATGAGTTGGCTCTTCACATCAGATGGTCAAAGTATTGGAGCTTCAGCTTTAGCATCAGTCCTTCCAATGAGTATTCAGGGTTGATTTCCTTTAGGATTGATTGATTTGATCTCCTTGCAGTCCAAGGGACTCTCAAGAGTCTTCTCCAATATCATGGTTGAAAAGCATCAATTCTTACTTATCACTTTGTCTCTCATTGATTTCTTTCTGTGATGATACACCCAGAAGTTGAGCTGCGTTAGGTTCTGAAACCAGGTGTGTGATCTCAGTCGGAAGACTGTGGGTTTTGGCTAGGTTCAAGTACCTGTCATGTGGGTTAGAGTTCCAAGCAGGATTTTGGCTGGGTTAAGGTCCTGGCCACGTGGGTTCAAGTCCCAGTCTGAGGTGAATGGTTTCACTATCTTCATAATTTTTCAGTAAATCTAAAGCTATTCTTAAAAAAAAAAATGATGACTATTAAAAAGTATCTACTGCCCCCAACCCCCTCCCCAAATCCCCCCATCCTAGTCCAAGACATTGCTGGTACAGAAAAAGGCAATATAGTGAAGTGGTCACAATCATGGGCTCTGGAGGCAGGAAATCTGGGTTCAAATTCTGGCTCTGCCAGTCTGCTGTGTGACCTTGGGCAACTGACTTCACCTCTCTGAACGTTAGTTTCCTCATGTGTCTAAAGTGGGTAAGAATAACAGTCAGTGTTGTTGTAGGGATCAAAGTGGAAACTTCAGATGAAGCTCAAGGCATTAAACCTGACCAGGCTAGTGATGCTGCTCCCAGGGGTAGGGACCCATCCATGAATACAAACTAGCAAGCCTTTTCCATTCACACTGGAGCAACCCTGGGACAGAACATGTCTTTTGAACATAACTATATATAGAAATGGCTTGATTTATTTGATGGCCCTATTGAGTCAAGGTGACTCTTAATTGGAAATGCCAGAGTTTATACCTGGTCACTGGTTTGTATCACTGAACTTTAAAAAAGATGGTATGATTGCTATTTCTCTATGATGAAGCCACATTCTAAGAGGAATGTGGGTAAATCCAGCCCGAGGAGCTGAAGTATGGAGAGAAATGCTTCCTCTGGATTTCTTAAGAGTTTCACAAAAAGGGGAGTTCCTCGCCTCCCTTCCTCAACTATGAACTCAAAAATAATGTTGCTCATCCTCAAGGCTGTCATGAGGACTAATTGAGACAGTGCATCTAGAGAGCGGAGACCAGGAGCCTGGCAGAGGGCAACCATTCAGTCAATATGGACTATTATTTACTGGCCTCCAACTGGGAACTAATGCCAGACTGGACATAACTATCCTTGGTTCACAGATTTGGAGACTGAGACTCAGGAAGGATAAATTACTTAGTTAAAGTCAAACAAGGTGAGTGGGAGACTCAATGGTGTCCTTTTGAGCATCCTTTCCTGATGCTGGGAAAGATTGAGGGCAGGAGAAGAAGGGGGCGACAGAGGATGAGATGGTTGGATGGCATCATCGACTCAGTGGAAAACTCTAGGAAATAGTGAAGGACAGGGAAGCCTGGTGTGCTGCAGCCCATGGGAGGCACAAAGAGTTGGACATGACTTAGCGACTGAACAACAACATCCTTTCCTAATTCCCACAGTGGTGATGGGTGGGCTGGTGGCAGCTCTGTGAGCAGAGAGGTGATTCAAACACACACTTAAATTTCTCCAGAGACTGAACTCTTAACTGGATTATCCTGTATAAGGGAGTGGCTCTACTTTCAATATTTTCTATATCCTTGCAACAATCTACTAAATCATATCCTTGGAGCTGCCCGGGAAAGGAGAGCTACTCAAGTCCAAGGTGATCACTTTCCTTTGCATGCACAGTACAAGGTCTGCTGTTCGGGGCATTTGTACAAGGCATACAAACACTGCCGGCTGTCATTATTAATATTGAGGACCATAGCTGGGCCATTCTCTTTGGAGCTGGGCTCAGGCTGACTCACAGATGGCCATCTGAAAGATGCGTGTGGAGGATGTGAAAGGTACCACTTGGCCCCTGCTCTCCCTCCCACTGCCTTCCCAGTGGCTGGCCTGCTGTGGCCTGAGCTTCCCATATTTGACCTTCATGGACTCTGAGGCAGACTGCTTCTGTCTCCTGCAGGCTGTTGGGAATATACATGTTTCTGAGGGAGGACTCGGGCACCAGCCTTATGGGCAGGTGGGGTTGTTTTAAGTAGCAGCCCCGCCCACATTCCAAATTTGGAACCCAAAGGCTGGCAAGCTCCCTGCTCCGGTCAGAGCACTGTACTTCCCTTGCCCTGTGCCGGAAAGCACTTTGTGCAATTAGAGAGCCCCAGAGGAAGGGAAGGAATTGTTACTCCATTTATGTAGGTTGGTGCAGCCTTCCTTGATCACGTGTCTCGACTTCCCTGCCCACCCCCCTCTCCCATAGCATCTGTCTCATGAACATTCTCAAGGCACCGTGGGAATAGTGCCCATCCATTTCTCAGCAGCTCTTCCTGCATCCGCCTTTCCTGTACAGTTCCCCTAGCGTCCTGGGTCAGCTCTCTGGCCCCTGGGAGACCTAGGAGACAAATGCACTTCATTAGGGCACACTGGTTTTCCTGGTAGCTCAACTGGTAAAGAGTCTGCCTGCAATGCAGGAGACACCAGCTCGATTCCTGGGTCGGGAAGATCCCCTTGAGAAGGGGTAGGCTACCCACTCCAGTATTCTTGGGCTTCCCTGGTGGCTTGGTCAGTAAAGAATCTGCCTGCAGTTCGAGAGATCTGGGTTCAATCCCTGGGTTGGGAAGATTCCCCTGGAGGAGGGCATGGCAACCCACTCCAGTATTCGTGCCTAGAGAATCCCCATGCACAGAGGAGCCTGGCGGGCTCCAGTCCAGAAGGGTCACAAAGAACTGGACAGGACTGAGTCAGGGCACCCTGGGGATGCAGACAAGGGGGGGGTCTTTGGTGGGGGGTGTTCCACCAGATGACTTCCTGGGATGGAGGGGGAATGTATAAACTTGGGGGCACATCCCTATTTAATCCTGGCCAGGATGGTTTTTCCCGGGGCTGCCTTGATTGCCCACTACTACATAGCGGGACCTCTACTGGGCACTGTGTGTAACATACGTTTCTTGGTAAAATGGTAGGATTAAATAATGATGCATGGAAAGCATTAGCAGCTTGCCTGATACATGTTGCTGTTATTATTGTTCTGGTTGAAAGTTTATGCCCTAATCTATGCCAGAATGCGTCCTTTCTTCTCAATGCTCACCATCACCCACAACTGTTTACAAAGCCTCCATCTGGTACAAACCCATTATGGACCAGACGCAGGGGGTAGCATCCTGCCAAGGAAGAGAACACTGCTTGCCTAGGCGCGAGGCACTTTACCCGCGTTACTTGGTTTACCCCCCCAAGAACCCTAACAGGGAGATAGAATGACCCTTATTTTATCGATTCAGAACCTGAGGTACAGAGATGTTAATGTTTCTCGCCTAAAGGGCAGAGTTGTGAGATCTCTGTGGCACAGAGTCCCTCATGCAGAAACATAGTCCCTGCCTTCATGAAACCGTGGTCTGTGGTAGAGCAGAGGAAAAAAATACAGAGGAAAAAAGAACAACATGTCCAAGTTGGTGACCCAAGTGAGCACCTGTAGTGGCCACATGAGCTCAACGGAGGTGGGCTTCACTGTGAACAGGAGTTTCCAGGAGGTACCACCAAGCAGACACAGGGGGACATTGGTAGAAGTAAGTAGACGGGACATAAAGGAAGAACTGGGAGAATTTGGGTATCACTTGGGCTTGAGGGTAAGAGGTGAGAGAGAGAGAGAGGAAGTTCTGATGGAGGGCCAATTGCAGAACCCTTACTCACTAACCAAATGAGCTCAGACTTTGGTTTGCAGGCAGTGGGAAACCCTGTTGGCTTTTAAGGAAGAAAGTGATTTCTTAAAAAAGGCAGTGCCTTGGGAAAATCCATCCAGTCGTGTATCGGCATAGTTTGTACAAAACTTCTACTACTACCACTCTTCACTGCATTTCTTTCTTATCAGTCAGGCACTGTACTAAGCCTGCTAATGACTTATTTTACTGTCCATGTGGCACTTTGTGAGAGGTTCTATAATCACCCCCATCTTTCAGTGCCCATTTCCAGACGTTGGGGTAGGGTGGAAGCATTTTGCATTGTGAGATGGATGTAGATTTTGGAGGTCCATAGGGAGACTGCAGTGGGTTTAATAGTGACCCCCCCAAAAAAAAATCACATCTACCTGGCATCTCAGAATGTGACCTTATTTGGAAACAGAATCTTGCAGATGTAATTACTGAAGGATCTAAGACGATATCATCCTGGGTTTATGTTGGACCCTAAATTCTATGGCTGGTGTATTTGTGGAGGAGAAAACAGAGAGACAAAAGGAGAGGAAGGCAATGTGACTGTGGAACCTGATTGGAGTGATGGGTTGACAAGACGGGGAATACCAAGGGTTGCCAGGAGCCACCGGAAGCCAGGAGAGAGGCATGGGACAGATTCTCCCCCAGAGCCTCCAGGAGGAGCCCATCCTACTGACAACTTGATTTCAGATATCTGGCCTCCAGAACCACGAGCAAATACAGTTCTGTTGTTTTAAGCCATTCAACTTGTGGCAATTGTTATGGGAGCCCCGGGAAAGTGACGCGTACTTTGTTATGAGTAAGAAGACCTGGCTTCCTCTGATTTGGTCTGACAGAGTGGAAGAGGGGACGGTGGACCGGATCCTGGTTAGAAAGCCTGCTGTGGTTGAGAGCTGACAACAGGGCTTCATCTACAGGAGTATGGGCTCAGGGCTGTGCACGATGCCCAGCACACAGTAGGGGCTGTAGGTAGGCCTGCGAGAGTGGGAACTGTCCGCCCTGCTAGGTGCTGATCTGTGAATGGGCGCACAACCACCTTGGAGATGGACCAAGTGAAAGGAGGAAGGTGAGAGAAGACAAGGGCTCCGGGTCAAGGTTTGGGGGCCAGGGGAGAAGTAGAGATTTCCCCCCTCCTCTTCCCTTCAGCCATCAGACAAGGCGTGGCTAGTCTGGAGGCTATGACTTCCATCACACATTTCAGAAGAATTTTAATCTACCTCTTCTTCTAGCCCAGAGAACTAAGATAATCCTAAGTGCCAGCCTACTGAGCCTAAACCCTCATCACTCACCAAAAACATCCACACAACTCTCATAGCAAGTCCCTCATAGCAAGACCCCTCTCAAGGGGTCCCTCTGACTCTGAAGGGCCAGAAAGCACATTTGACTTTCTTTTTTTTAACTTCTCATCTCTCAGCATAAGGAGAGATAGTAGATATTTTTCAGATAGGCTGGTTTCTTTTTAATCAAAAGGAAATTAAAGATCAGGGAATGATGTACATTTCTTATGGGGAGAGCGGGAGACTTATTCCTCGCCTGTCTTAAAATAGCCTGATGGAACGCAGTATTTGCATTATGCTTGGGGTCAGCTGCTCTGGGGACCATGGCCCAGCCCTGCCTGGAGTGGGGAGAGAGGGGCAGAGTTTTGAGATTTACTGCATTAATGCTCCTCCAGTTTCTGTGGAGTAGCCACTGGAGAGAAGCTTGGCTGTGGATGTAGTGAAAGAAACACACACAGAAATGCAGTATCAATAACTAAATATAACTCACATCTGAAAAGCCTTTCACCGCACCCGGAGTACTTTCCAAATATATTATCTCATTAAAGCCATACAAAAGCGGAGGGAGGTGGAGTCCTCTCTCCCTCCTCTTATGAGGGGAATGGAGATTCAAAGCCCAGGCCTTGTGACTGCATGCAGTGTTTCCTTTCATCTACAGCTCTGGTCTTCCACAGGGCTTCACAGAGTGCTAAGACTCCATGGAGGCGCCCTGGGGACCAACAGTAGGGATGGGCTAAGGCAATATCAGTTGCCGTAACAAACCGATACCCCTGCCCCCTACAAATCTATTACTTAACACAATAGACATTTATTTTTCACTGTGTGAAATCCCAGATAGGTATGCTGATTGGCAGGCAGCCTTCCCCAAGATCATTTAGGGTCCCCAGTTCTTTTCAGCTTTTGGCTCTGCCCATCTCTCAGTCGGGGCTTCCCTTGCAGCTCAGACGGTAAAGAATCTGCTTGCACTGCAGGAGACCTGGGTTCAGTCCCTGGGTCAGGAAGATCCCCCGGAGAGGAGAATGGCAACCCACTCCAGTATTCTTGCCTGGAGAATCCCATGGACAGAAGCTTGGTGGGCTACAGTCTATGGGGTCGCAAAGAGTTGGACATGACTGAGATTGGATCTCTCAGTTTCTTTGCATTTAGCCTTCAGATGGGATGGAGTATTATGGGCTAGGCCTGGATATGCCCCCATCTCTTATCACTTCCACCCTCATTCACTGGATAGAGCTCATGGCTACACCTATTCACAAAGGAGGCAGGGAGATGTGGTCTAACTCTGTTACAGGAGGAACAGGAATGAGTGTGGTGAAGAGCTAGCCAGTCTATTTTACTGGGCCCTCCATTCTGACTTCCTGCTCTAAGCAGGGCAGTTCCCATTCTATCTGTTTTGTATATGGCATTCTGGGCTTCCTTGATAGCTCAGCTGGTAGAAATCTGCCTGCAATGCAGGAGACCCTGGTTTGATTCCTGGGTTGAGAAGATCCACTGGAGAAAGCATAGGCTACCCACTCCAATATTCTTGGGTTTTCCTGGTGGCTCAGATGATAAAGAGTCCACCTGCAATGCAGGAGACCTGGGTTTGATCCCTGGGTTGGGAAGAGATCCCCTGAAAGAGGGCATGGCAACCCACTCCTGCCTGGAGAATCCCAGTGGACAGAGGAGCCTGGTGGGCTACAGTCCATGGGATTGCACAGAGTCAGACACAACTGAGCGACTAAGCACATATGGCACCCTGCATAATAAGATTTATTTTGGAACAAGAATCCCAGGACAAAAAAATGCGTCAAGGCTCTAGATAACAGAGCTGATTATCTGGACCACTAGGGGAGGTTATGAAAAACAGATTCCTGGGCTGCTCCCTTGGTGAGTCTGATTCAGTAAACACAGGGTCCGGTGTAGGTACAGCCAGTGTTTACGCTGGGCTCCTCCACTTGCCTTTGCAAATCCATGAGCAGATTGATGAAGATAACATATAACAGAGGATCATGCTGAAGAAAAGATAGGAGACAGCGAAAAACACTAGTGAGGATGCGGAGGAACAGGAGCTCTTGCAAAACCACATATCTAGTCAAGTCGAAAATAAGTACAGGCTGCAACCCAGCAATTCCACTCCAAGTTTGTGTTCTAGAGAAACTCCTACCCATGTGCATTCACAGACGCATGTAACAATGCAGCAATGTCATGATTGCCAAAATCTGGAAATGACCCAAATACCCAGCAGCGGTAGCAGGGGTGGTCTACTGCACGTTCGTACAATGGAGTACAACAAAGCCATGAAATGAATGAACCACTGCTGTGGACAAGAGCATGTCTGAATCTCCCATTTTGTTGAGGGCAAAGAAGCAAGGGAAAAAAGAATTTGTGAGTGTGAGTCCATTTACATAAAATTCTCATTCAGGCAAGACAAAATGAAATAGTGTAGGGATGTAAACATATGTGGCAAAACAATTACAAATAAATATCTAAAGGGCTCGGATGCTGGGTGCCTCTGGGAGAGAGCACAGGGGCCGCCAAGACACTGGCTATGTTCTATTTCTTTGCCTAAGTGGTTGATGTATGAGTATTATAACTATTTATAACTGATAACTACCTTTATACTGACATATATGTTTCAAGCCCTTTTCCATACATAGGTCGTCTGTCTCGGTAAAAGACAATGAAGGGAGGGAAGAGGGCATTCGTTGGTCCACAAGGCTCAGGCGGTACAGCACGAGATCCAGAGAACAGAAAGTCTCAAGACTGATGAAGTCCAAGTTCAAAGCCCAGCTCTGTCACCCTAGCTGTGCACGCTTGGATCGGTGCCTTAGCCTTCGGGTCTCTTCGAGTCCTCATCTCTGTAATGGAGATGAAATGCCTTCCTCCTAGGAGAAAATACACACTGTTTAGTCTCCTCATTGGAAAAAAAATATATAGAACATATTTAGCACAGGAATCAATACATAGTAGGTGCTCAGTAAATTGTAGCCTGCCTAGGCTAACAGACACCTGGGTTGTGTGAGTTGACAGGAGGCTGGATCCGAGAAAGCAAAAGCCAAGGACACTATGGCCATCGTTGTACTAGCCTAATTCCCGTCTCACTTTCTATCTCCACCTCTGTCTGTCCCGACTTCCTCCATCCACCTCCTTCCGGTTAACATCACAGGGCTGGATTTTTCAGCTGCCTCAGGTGGTTGTGGAAGGAGGCCTGCAGACAGACAGACAAACAGGCGTCCCCGCTTCTGTGCTGCCTTGATGTGGGCGACGCTTGGTCCCTTTCACACCAGTAGCACCCATCCAGCACTTAAGGAGCATTTCACAGGCTCCTCAGCCTGTGCACCCCTCCTGGGGAAGGTGGGTGACACCGTTCTGTGATGTCTTGGCTCCATCTTCATTCTCTCTTTAGGACCCTCCTCAACTCAACACTGTCCCCAAGGTACACACCCATCAATTTCAGCACCAGGCAACAATTCTGTCCCAGTTTAAAAATGGTTGTAAAATACGACATACGCCAATGGTGAGACTGTATCTGACCTGACGTGGGCTAGGGCATCCTTAAGGTCGGGGGGCCTTCAGGTTCACAGACGGCACCCGTGAAAGATGGGGAAAATTTCCCAGGAGCCATCTTGCTATTTTGATCACCTGTGCTCCAATTATGGCCTCTATTTCCTTTATCCCCAACTTTAGGGCCTCTCTGCAAAAGTTTTTGGGACAACAGAGATCGTTTAAATGTCTCAAACACAGAATTATCAGAAGGGCATCCAAGGGGTGTTAAGGGCTATTTGCAAGAGTCTGTGGTCAGTTAAATTTTGAAAGCATCAGGCTGTGCTGTGCTGTGCTTAGTCATGTCCGACTCTTTGTGAGCTCATGGGCTGTAACCCACCATACTTCTCTGTCCATGGGGATTCTCCAGGCAAGAATAATGGAGTAGGTTGCCATGCCTCCTCCGGGGGATCTTCCATCTTCCCAACCCAGAGATCGAACCCAGGTCTCCCATATTGTAGACAGATTTTTTTACCATCTGAGCCACAAGGGAAGCCCAAGAATACTGGAATGGGTAGCCTATCCCTTCTCCAGGGGAACTTAATGACCCAGGAATTGAAGCAGGGTCTCCTGCATTGCAAGCAAATTCTTTACCAGCTGAGTATCTGATTAATAACAACTAAAAAAAGGTGCCTTTACTACAGGATTTCTCAGAGCCTTTAATATGCTAATGTATGTAAGAAAAGCTAATGAAGGACTAGAAGCATTTTCCAAGCTCCCACAGAGTTTCCCAGGAGACTAGTGCTCCCCAAAACACTACCTTCCCCCCCCAAAAAAAATCTTTGGGGGAAATTCTGCTGTAGCTGGAATTTCAGATTGATGGTATAGAAATATGACTCCTGCTTTCAGTGAGCCCACTGGGCAAGTGTCCCTGCCGAGGGAAGAGGGAAGGTGAGCCAGGCCTCTGATCTTTCTTTGCCTCACTCTGCCCAGCAGTCAAATGGGTGCAGGGCCGCTAACACCAAGGCTGCCACGAGAGGTTATTACATTTGGCATTTTGTGACTCAGGAAGGAGACATTATCATTATCATCAAGGGCACAGAAGAGTGGGCAGCTTCACAGCATCATATAATTTCTGGATGACAAAAAGGATTCCCATTAGATCATCTAATTGGCTCCTTTGGTCAGAACAGGAAGATCCTGGCTGATCTAGTCACACCCTTGACTTTGCAGGCACACCTTCCTCCAGGGGACTCAAAGGGCTTCACTTTTATTAGGGTCAAGAGTTTTCCTGGAGGTGAAGGAGGAAAATTAGGGGTTTTTGCAGTTAAGGAAACTGCAAAAAAAAAAAAAAAAAAAGATTATCCTTTTAAATTACAACAGAAACACAGTTCCCAGGCCCCAAATGGCAACCCTACAGGCGTAGACAATTAATAACACCCAGTTCAGTTCAGCTCAGTAACTCAGTAGTGTCTGACTCTGCGAACCCATGGACTACAGCACACCAGACTTCCCTGTCCATCATCAACTCCCAGAGCTTGCTTAAACTCATGTCCATCGAATTGGTGATGCCATCTAACCATCTCGTCCTCTGTCGTCCCCTCCTCCTCCTGCCTTCAATCCTTCCCAGCATCAGAGTCTTTTCCAGCGAGTCAGTTCTTTGCATCAGGTGGCCAAAATATTGGAGTTTCAGCTTCAGCATCAGTCCTTCCAATGAATAGTCAGTACTGATTTCCTTTAGGATTGGCTGGTTTGATTTCCTTGCAGTCCAAGGGACTCTCAAGAGTCTTCTCCAACACCACAGTTCAAAAGCATCAATTCTTTGGTGCTCAGCTTTCTTTACAGTCCAACTCTCACATCCTTGATTACTGGAAAAACCATAGCTTTGACTAGATGGACCTTTGTCGGCAAAGTAATGCCTCTGCTTTTTAATATGCTGTCTAGGTTTGTCATAGCTTTACAACCCAACAGCGGAAATGATTCCAACAGCACTCAAGAGTCTCGGGTTTGGACGCCTTCACTTTGCCCAGAGCTCAGGACTTGCCAACCTCTGCCCCCTTGAAGACAAAAGCAAGGAGCCATGGAGGCTGCATCTTTTACTTTTCACCTGCCTGAGTCAGAATCACGAAGGCAGGAATGTTAATCAATATATAAGCATTGGTTGTAGACATTTTCTTTACCTACTGTGCATGCTTTCTATTGAAAAGCACTACAACTTGCAGTCAAATGGCCTCGCTCTTTACTGCCTATGTAATGTGGGGCAAGTTATTTGAGGTCTGTGAGCCTCAGTGTCTCCTCTGTGAAATGGGGCAGTCACAGTGCCCGCCTCACCACGCCGGCCTGAGGCTGCAGTGGATGGCCTGATGCTGTTATGTCCAACAGTGGCAAGTTGTCACCACTGACCTCACAGAAGCCTGGGCATGAGAGAGAGCCTGTGCTGGGAAGACCTTTGTGACCAGTGCAGGGCTCTTCAGGAGACCAGTAGTGTCACATTCAAGTGGGGTTCTAGTATCAGCATGTAAGACTTTTTGGATGGAGTCAAGTTATCCTTGAAAATTCTCTGCCCATGAAATAGGGTATAATGGTAACATGTACAAATCACCTGGTGGCTCAGTGCTAAAGAAGCTACCAGCAATGAAGGAGATGCGGGTTCAGTCCTTGGGTGGGGAAGATCCCCTGGAGAAGGAAATGGCAGCCCACTCCAGTACTCGTGCCTGGAAAATCCCATGGACGGAGGAGCCTGGTGGGCTACAGTCCATGGGGTTGTAAAAGAGTCGGACACAATAAACCTTGAGAACCACCGAGTCAGACCATTGGCAGAAATAAACAGAATATTTGTCTATAGCTGCCTGAGCACTCAGATCACTCTGTCTCTAAGGAAGAGGGTATCTACTGGGGGTGATTCCTGTCCCCCCCACCACAGGAGGACATGTGGCCATATCTGGTTAAGGACACTCTCATGAGCTTCTGGTGGAGAAACCAGACCTGCCAACCAGCTCTTCGGGGAGTACTTTGGCAATAAGCGGCAATAGCCTTAAAATATGTGCATCCCTTGACCAGCAGTTCCACTCCTGGGGATTCATCCCAAGGAAGTCAGAGTGGTCAGTGTGTTGTTTATCTGTAAACAACATTCACTACAGTTTTCGCAAAAACAGCAAAAGATTAGGGACCTACTTGATTGCCCAACAATAAGGAACTGATTGAAGAGTGGTACTGACGCATGATATAGCCACTACGAATGATGCAGAAGTTTGTGTGCTGACATAGAAAGATGTCCTTTCTGCACTTCGGAGGGAAAAAAAAGGCAGATTTTACAATGAAGCAATGTAAGACATCTAAAAAGTGTATATGGCTGCATATGTATAGAAAGGTTGATGGCCAATAAACATATGAAAAGATGCTTAGCTTCACAGTAATCAGGGAAATGCAAATGAAGATGATGTGTTTTTCCAGGAAATTGACCAAAAAAAGAAAAAAAGAGGACTGATTATTTCCAGTGCTGTCAAGGGTAAGGGGGATCAGATTTACTCATGCACTGTATGGAAAGAGATAATTTGAGACAGTCTTTGGAGAGCCATTTGACAATGTCTATCAACATTGATCTATCATTTCATGTCTATGAATCTTTCCCACAAAAATGCTTGCACAGGTGGACAAAGACGCACACTTTGTATTAGTGACAGACTGGAGGCAACCTAAGTGCCCATCGGGGAGTGGGTCTATAAATCACAGTTTGTTGATGTAATGGAATCTTACCCAGTTGTCCAAGAGAAAAAGTAAGATCTGAAAGAGTGGGTACATAAAACTCTCCAAGACATAGATAGTGTCAGGTCACAAAAAGGCAAATCAGAGAAACACACACATTGTGTGACCCTGTGCATGTTTTTTTTAAAACATCTATCTATACACGCATGTCTACAAAACAACAAGATGGTGGGCAAGTTTACACCGAATGCTTGACCGCAGTGACTTCTGTGGGGAGGGACTGGGGAAGTAGGAAAGGGGGTACTTTTTTATACCCCCTCTTCTTGCATAGTTTGCATGCATTCATGCAATTGGCTGAACTTAAAAGACAAAGAACCACCATGGAAAGATGTTAACACTGGGCCTTTCTGGGTAGAGGGGTTATGGGTGATTGGTTGTGTTTCTTCTGGCTTGTCAGGATTTTTCTACGATGAATATAGGTTCTCTGTACAATTAAAAAAGGAATGATATTGATTGAATACCTTACAAAAGCATTTTAGGAGAAAAAGCTACTGCAAGGTAAAGGACACAGCTTTCTACACTCCTGATAGGATTTGGTTGGGACACTCTCTCTCTGTCTCTCCAAATACACACACACACACACACACACACACACACACACACACCCCGACAAGACAGAACAGAGGCAGTAAGTGCTTCTAGAGGTCAAAGGATGCTGAGAATGGTCTTCAGTGATGTGGCAGGGAGGGTGTCCTGGGGGCTCTGGTAGTTAAGCACTGCCTTGTAGAAACAGGAGGGCTTTAATAGACAAGAAACCCTCCAGTAATTGAAATTCTATTATCTGTGCTGGTGGCATCCTGCTCTGGGGATTAATGACCCTTGTTATCAATTAATTCTTCCTGGATTCCAAGCTAGATATCGGCTACTACGACTTAAGTGGCTTTTTTGTGCTTCTGTCCTTCGTGGACATGGAGACCTTCCTGTACATTGAAACAGGAAAAATAAGCTGTGTGTCCCATCCATCTCCTAGATTAAGACCACAGACAAGGGAAAGGAAACTCTCCCTGATGCGAAAACACAGTCCCATCCACCACTGCCAACCCTGGCTGGTCTTCCATAGCAAAGTGTTCTCTGAATCCCTATCCCCTGCTCGGTTTGCTTGCCTGCTGTCTGATGCATGTTTGTCATGAGAAAACTGCCCAGGGTGCCTCACCTCTGTCCTCAAAGTCACCCTGGGAGGTAGCTATGATCATTGCCATTATACAGATGGGAAAACTGAGGCCCTGAGTCAACTGACCATGGGCCACGGAGGTCAGGTTTGAGACCCAGAGACAGGGCACCTTACCTGCATCATCCCTGCCTTAAACTGATGAGGTCAAGGATGTGTGTGATGTGCTCTGAGTTAATGAGTTTCCTCCCGTCCTCTCTGTGGGGATCACAGTCCACTATACCTAACCCACGCCAGACACACAGGCTTTTAATCTCTGAGGATCACAACCAAGTGTGTCCCCACCAACATGCACTTTTCTATGCCAATAAAAACTCAGCATGAACGCACGCGCTGTGGTTAAAGACCTCTGCCCCTAAGGGCTCACAGGCAGGTGCAGGAGACACACTCCTAAACACACAACTTCAGTACAAGGTGGGACACATGGCGGGGTGGGAGAGGAGGAGAAATGTCCAAGATTTGGGAGCGGTCAAGAGGGACTTCTCAGAGGAGCTGACGGACCAGCTGATTCTTGAAGAACAAACACAGTTGGCTGGCCAAGAGGTTGGGGGGCGGTGGGGGCGGAGAAAGGTGAAGCCAGGAACACGGAACAAAATGACGCACGGCATAGCAGCACCAGGCAGCGTTTATTACGTGCTGGCTGTGCACCTAGTTTTCATGGATCACCTCATTTGACAGTCACACAGTCCCTACAAGACAGGCACCGTTTTGTCTTCATTTAAAGTGACTTGCCCAATGCTGTGTGGCTCAGAGGGCAGAAGGATGGATCCAGGTCTGTCGGGCTTGAGAGCAGGTGTTCCTGACCTTCAGTATATGCCTACAGAGCAGTGGTTCTCAGTGGCAGAGGGAGGCGACCTGGTAACATCTGGAGCCATCTTTGGTTGCCATGGATGGGGTGGAGGTGCTCCTGGCATCTAATAGGTGGAGGCCAGGGATGCCGCTCAACACCCTACAGCCTGCAGGACGGCCCCACCACCAAGCACAGAGGAGGCAGGGCGTCTGCCCTGTGCCGGGCACTCAGTGCCTAGCTGGGGAAGATAATGCAGGAGATGAAGCCATGGGGGTGGGCTGGGCAAGGTTGCACTGAGGCCTGGAGGCAGGAAGGGTTTGAAGTAGGGACAGATTTGTGTCTCAGGACACTCACCTTGGCACTGCAGGGGCAGACATCTCAGAGAAGAGTTGGGGGGAGCCGCGCGGCAGGTTGGGGGCAACAGACCTGGGCCCAGGTGAGATTCGTGGGCAGAGGTGGAGGGAAAGGAGTGGAGGGGACAGAAAAGCCGCTCCTCTGAGCGGCTTCACAGGCTGACACCGCGGGTCCCACTATGAACGACGGTACATTAAACCCTCTAAATGAGAGTAGCGACCTGATTAGAGATGGAGCCTAGGGGCTCCCCCCTCGGGATGCACACAGATTAACACGGTTATTCAAGCAGCCCCGGGCTCTCAGCCTGCAGTCACATCCAGCCTGTGGGCACTGAGGCTCCCCTCTCCTGCCCTTAGTCTCCTGGCTTCTCCCTGTGCCTGCTCCACCCTGGGGGTCCCTGTCTCCGTGTCCTGTGTGTTTTCCATCCTTGGCACATGCCCATCTCCTCCCGCTGCCCCAGGGGTGAGACAGGGGCTGGCGGAAGTGCACAGACCCAGGCCTCCTCCAGGAGAGGACTCGCTCTCTGGTCCCCCATCAGGGGCTGTCTTGTGGGGAGGGGTGCAATTCCTGGGGGCAGGGTGGAATTTATTGATGCTGGGGTCCAGATGGAGCTGTCTGCGCTGAACTTACTCTTGTTGTTTAATTCTGAAGACAGGAGCGCCTGGAAATGGATCCCTTGAGGACTCCCCACCCTGGGTTAGGCTATTAGTTTCTTCCTTCGGAAAGACTTGAGTGTCTGAGCTCTGGGACTCAAGTTGCTGCTCTGTGTGTGTGTGTGTGTGTGCGCGTGTGTGTGAAGACTTCTGGGCATAAGGACAGCCTCAGTGCCTCTTAAATCATGAAGTCATGTCAGCCCCCGGCTCAAAAGCCTTTGGACGCTTACAGAACTACAAGATGAAATCATGGCCACCCAAGGACCCCCACGATCCTACCCTCCCGGCACTCTGACCTCATCTACTATTTTTCTCCTACAGCGACCTTGCTGCTCCAGCCAGAACAGGCTCTGAAGGATGCATTGGTTCAACACCCCCCCACACAAAGCGCACCTTGATAACTCCCAGCCCCAAACCCTTCCTGGCATGGGCTTCCTGCACTGCTCCCTGAAGGCCGCACCCCCTGCCTCCCGCTCTCAGGTGAATCTGCTACCTGTTCATTCATTTCCACCTCCTCTGCAAGGCTTCCTCTATGCCCTCAGCCCACACTCCTCCAGTCCCTCCTATGACCAAGTTCCAGGACGTGCATTTCTACTCAGTGGTTGTTCCTCGGGGCACGTGTCTTGGCAGATGGGAGAGGGTGATGGACACACAGAGTCATTATTTATTATTATTGCTGCTGCTGCCACTGTTATTTTAATTCTCCAGTCTCCGACCTTGCTTCCCTGCCTTCATCTCTAAGTAACCGCTGACCTACTTTTTGTCTCTCTAGATTTCCCCATTCTGGACTTCTGTGTGAACAAAAATCATACATTCCAGGATCTTTTGGGGCCTGGCTTCTCGCACTTAGTATAATATTTTCAAGGTTCATGTGTGTGGTGATATGAACTGGTCTTTCCTTCCTTTTTACGGTTGAATAATATTCCATTGTCTGGATAGATTACATCTGGTTTATTTGTCCTCAGATGGCCATTTGGGCTGTTTTCACCCTTTTGGCTATTGTGAATAGTGCTGCTATGAATGTTTGGGTACAGATGCTAAGTGGACATATATTTTCATGTCTCAGAGTAGCCATTGTTTTAATTGCTTTCTTTTTTATTTCCCTCTGGCCGTGTTCCATTTATTTTGAAATCCCAAATAACATTAGAACATAGAACAGTCGAATGGGTGAAGAGAGAAGTCATAAGTTTAAATAAAGCGTCTTCCCAAGGCCATCCAGGCAGTAACCCTCTAGAACGGCATAGATCCCATCCTATCTTTCTCTCGGATCTAAGAAATCCCTCAACAAACTCTTGTTAAGTGATGTGAATGACAACAACCCCATGCTGAATGACATGAATGACTAAATCCAATTCTACAAACATTCACTGCACCAAGTCCCTTCATGCCTGCCGGGTATAGGATACCACAGAGTGCAAATATCATGCCCATTGTACAGATGAGGAAACTGAGTGAGGGGTGACTGTCACAGCCCTGTGATCCACGAGTTCTAGAAAACAGCTGGAGGTGTGGTCACTCATCTTTTATTCTTCCAGCTTCCCCTATGGGAATGAGATCCTGGGGACTCTGTTTTAAACAGGAAAATCTGGATTGTCTCCACAGACATGTGAGCCGATGGAGCTCGTTTTACAAAAAGGATCCTTTATTATCAAAGAATTGAGGTTCCCATTCTTGGCCTGGTCCCTGGGGCCTTGTGCTCTGTGGTGCAATGGGCCACAGAATGCATCACTTTACACACCAGCTGGGCTTATAAAGGAGTTGTAAGTCAAACTTCTGTAAATTGGATCGTATTTTAGAGAACAGATAAAAGCATGAGATTGTGAATCTTTGGGAAGAACCTGTGCATGAGGTGATAATCAGAACCAGATTTATGATTTCTGTGGAGACAAGAATCAGAGATAAATGTCAACAATGCCTGGAATCCTGTGATGATTAATTAAGAGCCTCCTCAGGTAATAGACACTGTCCTAGCTTTAAAGATGTTTTCTCATCTAAATCTCGGCAAAAAAAGAAAAAGAAAACAATACCAACAAAAGAAAAACCCTTTTGAGTTAGGTGTTATCTATCTCCCATTTAAAAATTAGGGAAACAGAGGCTTGTGTTAAGTAAATATTAAGTAACTTGCCCTATGTCAGCGGCTCAGGGGTAGAACTGGGGCTCCAGGCCGATCCTTTCTGTGGAAGCTCTGGCTCTTAACAGGAGGCAGTGCAGAGGTTGCTTGCGGACTCTGAGGTCATCCTGCCCACCCAGCTGGAATCCCAACCTTGTCCCTTCCTAACTATACATCTGCTTCCTGGACAGTAAAGTGGGCTGCAGAAACCCCCTCTCAACAGGTTGCAGTGAAGTGTCAATGAGATCATCTATTTAAAGCACCCAGCACACAGCTTACGCTCCGTAAATGATAGCAATCATCACACCGAACTGCCCCATTGTGGAAATGTCAAGACCAATGCCAGCACACGTCAAACACCTACAGTGTTCCGTAGAGCCCGATGGCCCCTCAGCATCTGTGCTGGGATCAGATTGTCTGTGTTTTACACTCGCCCTGTCACTTACTCATGGGGGACTTCTGCAAACTCCTCAACTTCTCTGGGCTTCAGACTTGGGGCCACAGATAGCACAACCCTAGAGAGTAACTGTGAGGATGAAATGAGCCATGTAAACTGCCTGAAACCAGGAATCACTCAGATGGTCGCTGCCGTTATTATTATATGCTAGCTTTACAGATGCTGTTTAAGTGGTCCACTATCCCGAGTGTATTTTTACAGGGGAGGCAGCTGAGACCGGAGAGGTTAGTATTAATAACTCTCCAAGTCCCAAGAGCAGTCCAAGGGGAGCTGGGGTCTCTGCTCATCTGACATTGTGAACACCCAGCAGGCTAACTACCCAAGAGGCATACTCTGCACCCCTCTTTCCTGATTTTTTTTAGGTGTACACCATCCCACATGTAGAAAGTGAGACACAGAGAGCTAGCGGCAATTTGAGTCCCCTGGGAAGGGGATGCCAAGATGACAGATGGGCAAGAGATTTATCGGGGAGCTGCCTGTGAGGGACAGAGGGAAGGAGCAGGGAGAGACAGGGAGCCTGCGAGTCACAATGCTGTTCTGACACCTGGGAAAGGAGAGGGGGAAGGAAGGAAGGAATGAGGATTGGTGAGGAGGAGGCTCAGATTGCAGTGCAGCTTTGAGAAAGGCCTAGTTGGGCTGATGTGGGGTAGGGTCCCACATGGGATGGAAATTTTCTGGCTCTCAGACCCCTACCATGAATACAGCCACTGTTCTGGAGCACTTGGGGGAAACAGGGTATCTGCATGGATGCTGCAGCAGATTCATCAAAGGTGTTACACCGGCAGGCTACCGGGTGACTACCCTCATTGCAGCAGGGAGATCAGAGTAGTATGCCTCTGTGGCCAGCACTGGTGCTTGGCATTAGCCCAAGCCATTCGGAGTGATTCCATTCCCCCTGGCAGTCCTGTCTGGGCAGAAGTATGTGATATGCTTGGCCCAAAGAGACATATGGAGAAGTCTACTGCAGCACATGTGAGGAAAATATTTTTTCCTTTTCCACTCAGTGGAAGAGATCTATAGTGATGTGGTGTCTGGAGCTGTGGGAGCTACTTTGAGATCATGAGGAGACAAACTTGAAGACAAAAACCAGGACATTCAAGATGGCAGAGTGAGATTTAAAACTGAGTTACCCACCTTGGAATATTCTCCCTCAAGAGGCTTGCTATGTGAGATAATAAATCCTTTATCACTTATCTATTGCTGTGTAACAAATTACCACTAAATGTAGCAGCTTAAAACAACTAACATTTATTATCTCACACAGTTTAGAGAGTCAGGAATCTAGAAGCAGCTTAGCTGGGAGGTTCTGGCTCATGGGTGCAGTCTAGAGGCTGCCCTGGGCTGCAGGCAACTGAAGGTTCAGCCGGGGCTGAAGGGCCCTTTCCCAAGATGGTTTGCTCACGTGGCTATTGGCAGAAGGCCTCAGTTCCTCACCACAGGGGTCTGCCCAGAGGACAGACAGCTTGAGAGTCCTCACAACATGCAGCTGGCTTTCCCCAGGATCTGGTGATCAAAAGACAGAGAAAGGAAAAAGCCAAACTGGTTTTTATGACCAAGTCTCTCAAATAACCCATTGTCACTTCTGCCTTTTTCTGTTCATTAGTTGAAAGTTACGTAGGCCAGGTTATACTCAGGGGGAGAGAAATTATGTTCCAGTTCTTAAAGGGAGGGGTAACAAAGAGTTTTTGTATTACAAGCCACGATGGTTACTTATAGTTGGAGCTTCTTTACTTATAAAGATCCCAAAGACAATATTCATTATGCCCCATAACACTGCCAGCTTGAGTAGGGGGGAATTATGTGTTCCAATGGGGACTCAGACCCTCAGGAGATTTTCCATTTCAGAAACTCTCCAATTCCATAAGATTCCCACAGAGTAGCTTCTTAAAGATAGCTGTAACTGTCAAATAAGCCCTGCTAAGTCACTTCAGTTGTGTCTGACTCTTTGCAACCCCATGGACTATAGCCCGCCAGGATCCTCTGTCCACGGGATTCTTCAGGCAAGAATACTGGAGTGGGTTGCCACACCCTCCTCCAGGGGATCTTCTAAACCCAGGGATCAAAACTGTGTCTCTTACATCCCCTGCATTGCAGGCAGGTTCTTTACTGCTAGTGCCACCTGGCAAGCCCCAAAATATGCCCTACCTAAAAATAAATGTAAAATAATACTTCGTGAGGAAATATTTAAAATCCACAATGAAGGATAAAGAATAATTCAATGATTCCCATGAACATTACCTAGCTTAAGAAATAAAACAGCACACGTGTATTGGAAGCCCCGTATATTCACACACTCTGATCGCATTGCTCTCATCACCTCCAGTGGGAAGCATTATCCATATTTCAGTATTTTCCATTCCTATGACTTTCTTTACACTTTAATTGCACATAGTGTAGGTCTGAGTAATCTATGGTGTTGTTTTGCACGTTTCCAAACTTCCTAGAAGTGGTGTCACACT
Source organism: Odocoileus virginianus (assembly GCF_023699985.2). Lineage (NCBI taxonomy): Eukaryota > Metazoa > Chordata > Mammalia > Artiodactyla > Cervidae > Odocoileus > Odocoileus virginianus. The sequence goes on along the minus strand of NC_069685.1, from coordinate 54,524,872 downwards.
GCACAGATTTTTCTGCAACTTGCTTTTTTCTCTACATTATAATCTGTCCAATTCAACCACGTGAGGGTAGGAAGAAATTGGAACCCTCAGACATTGCTGATAGGAACATAAAATAGTGCAGCCACTTTGGAAAACAATTCGGCAGTTTCTCAAAAAGTTAAATGTAGAATTGCCATATGACTGAGTGATTCCACTCCTAGGTATATACTCAAAATTATTAAGACAAATGTCCACACAGAAACTTGTATGTGAATGTACATAGCAGCCTTACTCATAAGCGTGAAAAGGCAGAAACAGTCCAAATATCCATGGATAGACAAAAGTGGTCTATGCATACAGTGGAATATTATTTGGCCACGAAAAGGAATGAAGTACTGCTACATGCTACTAAGTGTGCAAACTTTGAAACCATGCTAAATGAAGAAACAAAAAGCCAGTTTCAAAAGACCATATGTTATATGATTCCATGTATATGAGATGTCCAGAACAGGCAAATCCATAGAGGCAGAAAGCAGATTAGGGGTGGCTTGGGGATGGAGACGGGGAGTGACTGCTAATGGGTATGGGGTTTCTTTTGGAGTTAATGAAAATATTCTGTACTTAGAGAGCAGTGATGGTTGCCCAATGAATATCCTGAAAACCACTGCATTGTGTCTCTTTCAAGAGTGAATTTTATGATGTGTGAATTATATCTCAATAAAAAAGACTCAACTGTAATACACAGGCCTGGTCATTCATTTTCATTCCTGGATCGTAGCAATCCATTAGTAGGAAAATTCTAAGTCCATCCGTCCTCCCGTTAATGGGCATTTGTGTGGTTTCTCTCTTTGTTGCTATTGCAAGCAGTGCTGCCAGGAGCATTCCCGGCATATTTCTTTGTGCACGTGTGAGGGTTTCTTGGAGGTACGTACCAAGGAGTGTGGTCGCTGGGGGGCAGGGGGTAGTCATCTTTAACTCCATACCACCCCTCTCTAAAACTCCTTGTGAGTCTGGGGAAAGGAGGCAAGGAAGCCAGCCCTGCCTCCACCCTTGGCCCCCGCAAACCACCTGAGGTCTCAGAAAATAGGGCAATCGAAATGGAAAACAAATAACAGAAATCAAGTGGTGGGCTGCTTCCCCTGCTGCCGTTCTGAGACCCGCCGGACGGGCAGCAGGGCCTCCCCCACCAGAAAATATTAACAGCATTTAATGAATATTCACAAGGATTCATTAAACATTTCCCCGTGTGGCTGAACAAAACAGTGTTCAAACCCCCAAGCCATTAACAAAAAAGGAAGAAGAAATATTACAGGGATGATGTGCACAAGCTAGAAACGCCACAGGCAAGAAACAGCTGCTTCTTTTTTTTTTAAACTCAACTTCATCTTCTTCATCTCACTGGTGCTTAAAATGGGCCCAGTGTCCTAAGTCTCTGTGACTTCTTTGAATAGGACAGCCCTGATGGATAGGACGATGCCTACATTTTTCTACTTCATGTTCGCAGAAAGCTGCCTTTGTCACAGCAGTAGTATTTAAACGAGATGTTCCTGTTGGAAAGGGTCTTGTCTGATCCACCCCCTGGACCCTCACAGCCACCTGATGGGTGGTCCAAGTCCTACTGTCAGCCATGATATGACAGACAAGGCAAACAGGTCCACGTTCATCGGTGGACTCACCCAAGGACCTGACGGAGACAAGACCATTATGTCCTTGGTGCTTTGGCCACCTTCTGAGAAAAGTTGGCCTTGTGACCTTATGACCTCGCTACCCTGGACCAAGCATGGGCTTGACCTGAAGACTGAGGCTCAGACGTGGTCGTGGGTGAGAGCATTGCCCGTCTGACGCGCCCTCCGTTGTGTAGCAGCTAGGGAGCTGGAGACCTTCTCTCTGGGGTAATGTGAGGTCAAGACAGAACAGGTGAGAGCCTGGGCAGAGGCAGATGGGCCCAGAGCACACAGCGAGATCTAGTCTTGGAAGTCACCCTCTGTCGCTTAGCCACATTCCATTCCTTCCAAGTGAGTCATTAAGTCTGGCTCACGCTCAAGGAGAGAGTAATCAGCCTCCACCTTTGGACAGGAGGAGTACCAAAGAATTGGTGGGTATTCAAAATCACCCCAAGGCCCAAGACATATTACCAGGAAATGGTGAACGCAGGATTTATCAATGCATTCCTGCTACGAATGTGGGCACTTTTGATATCTTTTGCTTTCCAGTGTGGTAACCTAGCCACATGGCGATGGAGCACTTGAAATATGGCTAGTGTGCCTGAGGAACTGTATTTTTAATTTTATTTAATTTCACTTAATCCAAAGTTTAAAAGCTCTTCATTCCACAACTGGAAAACTTTTATATACATTTGGCACAACTTGGGTAAGTGAATTGTCTCTACCCATAAATTTGATGCAATCCAAGTAAGATTGAGTATTTCCAATGAAAACTTAGCATCCTAATTGAGATGTGCTGTGATGTAAAATATACACTGTACTTTGACTGCTTAGTATAAGGAAAAAGAATATAAAATATCTCATTAGCAGTCTTTATATTGACCACATGTTGAAATGATAATATTCTGAATTACTGAGTTAAAGAAAATACATTACTAAAATTTATGGGACTTCCCTGGTGGTCCAGTGGTTAAGAATCCGCCTTCCACTGCAGGGGATGGGGGTTTGATCCCTGGTTGACAATCTAAGATCCCACATGACACAGGGCAACTAGTCTTACATGCTACAACTAAGACCTGATGCAACCAAATAAATAAATATTTTTTAAAATGTATTTTTAAAAAATCATTTTACCTACTTCTTTTTTTGCTAATTGAATGTGGCTCTTAGGAAATTTTATTGCATATATGGCCCACATTATATTTCTATTGACAGCACTGTATGATATACTAAACACTATGGACTCATAGTTCCTACCTTCCTGGAGCTTACAGTTCAAAGGGGAAGATGGATAATAAGGGATTAATACAAAGAATAGTGAGTGTTACAAGGCAGAAATCAGAGAGCCATGTGAGTTTCACAGGGGACCTGACCCAGACTGGCCCATCTCTGGAGTAAGCCTGTGATTTGAGAGGGAAGGAGGAACTATGAAGCCCAGGGCTGGGAGCAGCGAGTGGGGGTGCAGGGCAGAGGCTGCATGCTGGGGGCACAGTGCCAGCCCGTGGGCTCAGGGCTGGAGGAAGCGGATGTGCCAGGAGCATCACCACTTTGATGTGCAGGTGGCGGGGCGGCAGGGAGGGGCCCGGCTGCCATCAGCTGTCAGGTTGGCACTTGCTGGGCCTGCCTACGCACTCGCCGGGCTCCGGAGGCCCCCGGGGCTCTCGGGGTTGTGGCTTCATGTGGCGGCTCTGGAAAGCACCTGGGAAAGCTAGAGCACTGAGCATGCGGCTGGTGCCGGCTCCTGGGCTCCTTCCCAAGAAGAGGCCTGGAGGTAACTCTGACAACTATGTTATGGCTGGACTTGAACGACTAGGACTCCCTGGTCCCTGCTTCTGGCCAAAGTGATGTTCAGGGCAGTTTCAGAGGATTCTGTGGCTGCCTACCAGGTCCCTTGCCACGTCTTTCTTTCCCCAAACCTGCTCTTTGCATTGTCAACTAAATTCTTACTGTTCCTAAAGCATGCCAAACATGTTGCTGCCTCAGGGCCATTGCACTCACAGTACCCTTGTCCTAGAATGCCTCCTCTCAGAACTCACTTAGCTGGTGTCTCCTCATGGCTGAAGTCTTAGCTCAGAGGTCACCTCTGTCCCTGACTGCCCTTTCTGAAGTTAACTGCACAGCATGCCTCTCTGTCTCACTTCCCTCTTGGATTTCTGCTAGTACCACACTCCTCACCATCAGAAATTATCTTGTTCATTTGTTAGTTTGTTGTTGTCTGTCCTCCCAACCAGAAAATAAGCTCCAGGAGAGCAGGGGCCTTGCCCAGTGCCTAGAACAGCTCCTGGCATGTGCTCAAAAAATATTTGTTCAATGAATTCATTCATCTTCCTAAAACTTGGATCTGAAAACAATTATGGAGACCTCATAGGAATGTGGACAAATGTTTGTGATGAAATGCTAAGTTTAAAAAGGAATAGAAAATGATACTCTGATACTGTACATATAAAATATGTAAGTTCAGGGACAAAGAAGGAAATGTACAAGTGGGTAATAGTCATGCGCTGGGGGTGTAGGACTAGAGGGCATTTCTGTTTTTCAAGCTGTAATATGGTTACATTGTTGTTTTTTTAAATAACAGTTTTACTAAGATATAATTCATACACCATAAAGTTCACCCTTTGAAATCAGGCAACTCAGCAATTTTACTTTTTATTTATTTATTCATTTTTGGCTGTGCTGGGTCTTTGCTACTGCACGGGGTTTTCTCTAGCTGCAGCTAGCAGAGGCTACTCTCCAGTTGCAGCGTGCCGGCTTCTCTTTGCCATGGTTTCTTTTGTTGCAGAGCGCAGGCTCTTGGGAGCTAGGGCTTCAGTAGTTGCGGCTCCTGGGCTCTCGAGCACAGGCTCAATAGTTGTGGCACCCAGGCTTAGTAGCTCTGAGGCATGTAGGAATCTTCCTGGACCAGCAATTGAACCCTTGTCTCCTGCATTGGCAGGTGGATTCTTTACCACTGAACCACCAGGGAAACCCTATTATTATTATTATTTTTAGTACATCCTCAAAGTTGTGCATAGATCTCATTTCAGAGTGTTTTCATCATCCCCAAAGAGACTCTACACTCATTAGCTGTCAGTCTCATTTCCTCTGCCTACCCAGCCTTAGGCAATTGGTAATTCATATTCTGTCTCTATGAATTTGCCTGTTCTGGACATGTCATATAAGTGAAATGACATAATGTGTGGCCTCTTGGGCCTGACTTCTTTCACTCAGCATCCTGTTTTTAAGGTCCATCCATCTGTTAGTACTCCTTCCCTTTTTTACGGCTGAACACTATTCCATTGTAAACTCTCCATTGTGGATATACCACATTTTGTTTATCTGCATCAGTTGATAGACATTTGGGGTTTTGGTGTCATTTGTTTTTACCATGACAAAAAAAGTTGAAAAGAAAAAAAAAAGGGGGGAAGTGCGGTTTTCTTTCTGTAGATCTACAAACCTGACCTTGTCATTCGCCCTTAAACTCTGGAGGATAAGCTTTTAAGATAACCATGCAGCTTCCTTTGCTTATGACTGGCTATCTTTCCAGCATCTTCTTTAACTCCTTTCCCCGGACCCCTCTGCACTTTTTGACGCACTAGCTGCCCCCTCTGCCACTGTGTCTTGGCCAGTGCTGTCCCCTCTTCCACTTGCTGGAAAAAACTCATCTCATTCTGCGCATAGGTTATGTCCTTTGGGAAGACGCCTCTCCTACGGTCCTCAGCCTACAGCTTGATCCACTTCTAAAGGACTCAGTGTCTTGTTTGTTCCTCTGGCTGCCTTGGCCTGTGATAGTACTGCTCTCGGGCTTCTACTTATCTTTGCCTCCCTGGCATCTGAGATGATCACTTGCACCCATCAGGTACTCACTCAAGTCTGACTGAATGTATGAATGGGGCTGTGAGCTGTTGTGATATGCTGAATAGACATCCAAGATACCACCCTCAGGCAAACAAGACATTAAAGTGTGGAGGTTAAGAGAACAGACGTTGATGGTCTTAGTTCTAATGCTGATTCAGTTCCTTGCCAGCTGGGTGGCCACTCAGAGATCACTTCCTCATCTTTAAAATGGGGATAATTTCTCCCATCTGAGGGAAGTGTGCAGGTTAAGTGCAGGTACAACATGTAGCATAAAGCAGTTGGCTCAGTATCTTGTTTCTAAATTGAGATAGACATGGCATAAGAAGTATCATTTTAACCACTTTTAGGTGTATAGTTAGGCGGCATTAAGTGCCTTCATATTATTGTGTCAGTAAGTGTTTTGGTGATGGATATATCAGAAATCTTAATGGTGTCTATTATGCTAGAGACTGCATGTGCCCGGTAGCTCAGACAGTAAAGAATCTGCCTGCAATGCAGGAGACCCAGGTTCGACCCCTGGGTCCAGAAGGTCTCCTGGAGAGGGGAATGGCAACCCACTCCAGTATTCTTGCCTGTAGAATTCCATGGACAGCTTGGTGGACTACAGTCCGTGAGGTCTCAAAGAGTCAGACATGACTGAATGACTTTCACTTCACATGCTACAGACTAGACAAAATTTTCTGAACCAGTCAGAGACTCTAAGTCTCCACTTTAAATCATTTCACCGTCCCAAGAAGGTGGGGTTTTTTGGTGCCTATTTATACTGGAGGCTCTGAGTGTTCTAACAATAAGCCCAAGGGCGCTCAGCAGGCAGGTTCGGAGCTGGGATAGTCCCCCAGGCCCACTACCTCCCCACCACCTGTCTACAGCTGCCTGTTAGATTATGATGACCCCTTTTTGATTCAAATTGCTTTTCTGAGGTCTTGACTCTAGCAGTAAGAGGGCTGGAGCGGAATGGGGTTGGGGCGAGGGGAAGGTGATATCAGTCAGGGACCAGGTAAGTGAGGCCAGGGGCTTCTCACCTCCTCAGCTGGGACCACGCATTTTGTATGCAGTGACAAGGCAGGGGCTCAGCCTGCTGATGTCTTCGTGAGGCTGGGATGGACTCCACCGCGACAGGCCCAGCGCACACCGTGACTGATGATAAAGATCTCACTCGGCCTGTGAGATCCACTTAGGGAACTGAATGGAAACAATTGAAAAGCCCTGCGCACCAGCCACCGAAGCTGAAAGCTCACAGATTCTGCTGATTTAAGGTCTTCTGTGTGGATCTGCTGATCCTGGAGAATCTCAGCTATTTGGCAATTTTAATAGACTCTCTGGGCTTCCTTGCAGGGAACCAGAGTACTGGAACACGAGAAGGACCCTGTCTGGTTGAGGCCACAGCATGGAGAAGGGACAAGTGAGCATCTGACATTCAGCCCATCATGTTTCATTTTGAAGACTAATTATGATTGCTTTTAAATTTCACACTGCCTCCTGGGGAAACTTTTAAGGGACCCCTTCTCCCCTATTCCCTTTGCCACGGGACAGATATTTGTCCTTGCAATTGCAAAATCTCCTCCTGCCATCATTGCTATGTTTCAGCAGCTCCTGAGAGCCCAACAAAAACTAGTTAACTAGCTAATTGCAGCTACAACTGACCCCTTGAGTGTGTGAATGAACGTGACAAGTGGCTGGTGACATGCTCAAGTCACATATTTGTGTCGCTGAGTTTACCATTTGACTCTGCTCTTCTAAGTAAAAGGGTCTCACACCAGGTAATTCCAATCCATAGTGTCTGTGAAAACAGTCATGAAATTGGCTAAAAGATTTAATAGGCATGCATTTATGGAAAGATGATGCTGGGTAAAACCCTACAGAAATCTGACCCATTGCTTTCTAGGTGCTTACGCTCTGGCCACAGCAGATCAGCAATATTCTAACCTCTCTTATAAAAACCATTTCAAAATGAATGGGACTGGGGAGGTAAACCATTTGGGCATAGAATGGGATGGCCTTTGGTCACTGAAAATGGAGAGGGACATCTTCCACACCTGGCTCCATTTACCTGATTTCCCACTTGCACACCTTTGCATATTCTGGTCCCTTTATTTAAATACTTTTCCATCTTTCCCTCCCCCAGCACACATGTGTAAGGCATTCAGGATATGTCCAGCAAATGAGTAAACTTTTATGGCTTTTCCCTTCTCAAGGGCTGACATAGTGAAGCACAGAAGGGGTGGGTCTTGGGGGCAGCTGGGAATGGAGGGCGGTTGGTCTTGGTGTGTTAGAAAGAAGAGGTCTGTGGCATATAGTGAAGTGGAAAAAAAGGGGCTTACAAGCAGTGTCTTATGACCCAATTTTTTTGTAAAAAGAAAACTCCATGTTTACTTGTTTGCTTTTTACACAGAAAAGTCTGGAGTTGTATACAGTGCATTTACAATGATTACTTCTAAGGAGTAAGGTGGCAGAGAGTATGAACAGGAACTTTTTGCTTTTCATTTTCTTCTTCCTGAAGTGTTTATTTTTTCCAATAGGCATTGTATTAATTTTATAATTAAAAATCTAATAAAGATTTTTAAATGTGCTTAGGGAATAAAAAAGCTATGCTTCCCAAATATTTGCAGTGGCCTTTATCGTGGATGTACCAAGCTGTTTTATCATGTTGGGTGCATGTGTTTTAATTATTCAACCAGATTCTGAGCTCCAAGAGGGCAGGAACCAGGTCTAATAGCAATATGGATAAAAGATATTGCGACAATAACTCCATCATTCCTCAGTGCTAAATGTGCTACCTACATCACCTGGCTAATTTCATCTGCTTTTAAGTCTTCAGAGCTCCTTACTGTTCTGGGCAGGCATAAGGGTCCAATAAATATTTTTGATTGAAGAGTGTGATTGGCAGTACTTTGGGGAAATGTGCAACCGGGGCTCCTTATTCAATCATGAACATTTTTCTATGAGTGGGACTTTAAAATGTTTCTCCTCACAAAAGGAAACAGCAGGTAGAAAAAAGCATAGAAGGCAAGCTTTATCTCCAGTTAGGGACAGAATTCCCTAAGAGCTCCAGAACACACTGGGTCATGTTTCACTGGGTGGGTTCTGTGGAACTCCAGTCCTACACAATGCTCTGTGAAAAAGAGTTTCCATGATTTGGAAAACGCTTCATATAGTGGACCCTCTTGGAGAGCTCATGCTTGAGCATGATAAAAGCTCTAAAGAGTCCTGCAGTGAAGGAGCAGGTTTAACTTTGCTCAACCCCAAGTTTCCCCCAAATCATTTGCTCACAGAGTCCGTTGTTTCACGAACAATTCTGGACATGGTTCACGTCATACACACTGAAAAATGCAGTGCTGCAATGTTCTGTCCGCGGCAACCAAGAAATGTGTGATCCCCCCGTGGAGGCATATTAAGGTTCCACCCCAGGCTTGAAACGGTCAGTACTGGGTGCTTAAAGTTTCCTCCAATCTGGTCCAAAGGCCAGGTGGGGTGGGGAATGTGGCAAAGGTTGTGTGGCCTGGGGGGGAGTAATTCATCCTACCCTCCAGCTGCTAGAAGGGCAGAGTACACCAGTTCTTTGTGCTCTGGGAACAAATGGTCTAATCCCGGGAGATATGGGGTCAGTTCTGGGACAGCTCCACTGTGGACTGACTGTGTGACTTTGGGGAAGTCACTGTACTTCTCTGAACCTAGTTCCACATTTAAAAATAAAAAAGTACATCCCTTGAAGAATCTTTTGAGGGGTGTATAGAAGAATTCTATACAGGAGATGCTTGAGGAGGGAGAACTGCTACTGGTATTTCCCCAGTTATTCATTTCCACTACTGCTCTGCTCACCTGGGGAACTGCTGGGATCTTTGCTTCTCTGAGTTTCTACCTCCCAAACCCTTGGCGTGCTCTTGGCACAGACCAACGAAACTAAAGGGAATTTGGCAGACCTAAAATTTATGGGATACAGAGAAATTTTGAATTGAAACATTTTGAAAAGAAATGTCATCATGTAACTTTCTGCATTGTTACAAATAAAACCAACGTATCATCAGTCTAAGGAGACTCCTGTAAGTGCTTTTAAAGATAAATAAAAGAAACGTAACCGCATGCACTGGTCATGGCAGAAACAGATACAAGAATAACCTTCGCGGTCGCCCAGCCTTGGGTTGGAGTATCAGTTACAAGGTTTCCTTGCTGGACAACCCTGGGTAGGCAAACTAAACTTATCTGTGCCTCTGATGCCTCGTGTGTAAAACGGAGAGAAAAAGTACAAACCTGAAGGAGTCACGATCTAAAAGAGCGCAACGCGCCTGCAGGGACTCGGTCCAGGGTCAGCGCCCAGTTATCACCCTTACTACGCTACTACTAATTACTACACGCTGGGTAACTCTTGGCTTCTTCGGCTTGTAACTCTTTTCCCCTTTCTTGTCCTTTCCCCACGGCCGTCTCCCCCACTCCCTTTTATCTGTTCCAGCAATACAAACAAAAAAGCCAGCCGTGGACGCGGCTCAGCCGTTTTCTAGGAACGGGGTCAACGTCTGGGGCGGGCGCTGAGCGCGGCTGCCCCAGCGCGGGGTTCGCCTGCCCCGCCTCAGCCCCGGCGCTGCGCGTTCCCAGGCCCTGCCCGGGTCCTCCGTGGGGCGGGGCGGGCGCGCGGGCGGGGGAGGGGCGTCGCCGGGGAGGGTTCCCCGAGCGCCCCGGCCTCCAGCTGGCGGGACGCCGCGTCCCCGGGGCGGCTGCGCTGCTCAACCCCAGCGGGCCCGCCGCGCCGCCGCCGCGCTCACTGCCGCGTGCATGCCAATTAGGCCCTAATTTGATTTCTGTTCTATCTCTGCGAACCCCATTAAAACCCAATTCTGCTTATTAACAACAGCTTTCTCGCTTCGCGGTGCCTCGCCCTCTCAGGGTTGCTCCGGCGCTGTGAGGATCGGGGCTCCGCGCGCTGGGCCGCAGGGGACCCCGTTCTCGGGCGCCACCGCGCCGGCCCCTCCGCCCCCGGGTGCGCGGGGATTCTACAGCGGCCTCCTCCCCCCCGCGTTGTCCAGGCCGAGGTCCGGGCCCAGGCCCGGCGCCCCCGCAGAGTCACGGGACCCCTTCTTCGGAAACAATGGGATCGTAGAAAGCTGGAACTGGGCGTTGTGGGGAACTCAGAGGTCATCAAGCCCCGCCTCCCACGCCCTGCAGGAATTCCCTAGACGCTGGCGATCCTCAGTTCTCCCCAGTGCCTGGGCTGTTCCCAGGACGGGGAGCTCACTCCCTCTCTCGAGGAAGCCTGGTTGGCTTCAAATTCCCGGCCCCTTCGCTGTGTGACCTTAATCAGAACTCTGGACCTCTCTGGTCGAAGTAGCTACATCTGTACCCCGGGGGCGCGATGATAATGCTTGCGTCCTGAGATTGTTGAAAGATAAGATAAGACACCGGCAGAGCAGGAGAAGGCGCCCGAGTGAGGCAGCTGTAAGGAGTAGCACTATAGATCCGTCTGGGTACAAAATTCCGTTGTGGTTAATTGAGTTAATGGTTAAATGAAGTAAGTCCTTTCCATTTTTGGTGTCTGGAACTGCTGGAAAACGTTGTCCTTTCACTAACGGTAAGGTCCTCGTCCCTGTTATAATAGCAACAATGCTGATGAGTGGGTGTTGCCTTCTGCTTAAACCCAGTGGAAGGGGCTTGTCCCAGTCAGTTCTCAAAAACACATGGAAGGGCCTCCCTGGCGGCTCAGTAGTAAAGAATCCGCCTGCCAACGCAGGAGACATGGGTTCAATCCCTGGTCTAGGAAGACTGCACATGCCCAAAGATCCACTGAGCCCGTGTGCCGCGACTGCTGAGCCTGTTCTCTAGAGCCTGGGAGCTGCAACTACTGAGCCCACGTGAGGCAACTACTGCCCCCGCGTGCTTTAGAGCTCGTGCTCCGCGGCAAGAGAAGCCACGGCAACGAGAAGCCCCCGTGCCACGACTACAACCAGAGAAAAGCCTGCACAGCAATGAAGACCCAGAGCAGCCCAAAATAAAATAAATGCATTCTATAAGACACACACACATACATATATCTGGAAGGACCCCGAAAGATTTCATGTTTGGCCCCTTGACCTCATGGAGAAACATAAGGAAGGAGGATAGACATGCTTTCCTTCCATGGCACCTGCAGCCACTTTCCTGACAAAACTCTGGGCCAGCAGCCCTCCCCCCACAGAAATACTCTGAATGCTGCAAGAATTATATTAACAGAAATGGCTTTGTAAGTGTGTTAAGGCTGTCCCAGTATTATACTTGGGGAAGCTGCTTTAACTGCCCGGCTCCTGTGGACAGAAATTTGAGTTGACTTGAGCTGATAACCTCTGGTCCACCTGGAACCTCCTCTACCAGAATCCCAGATCTGGGGCCCTGCCTTCTCTGCCTGCCGGCTCCAGACCCTTGACTTTCTGCAGGGTGCACGGACAGTGGGGTCCACAGCCTGCACTTGGCTTCTGATCTTTCTTGGACCCTGGTAGCTTGAAGGCATGGCTCTGACCAATATGTTTGCTGCTCTGGGTTCCAGAGCTCTCCCCAGACCCGTCTCAGTGCTCTTGAAGGGAACAGGTGATCTCTCTGAGGCTACTTTCCAGGCATGGGTGAATGATGTGGACAGACTGGTCTACCCCTGCTCATCTTCCTTCCTGCCTAAGGCGTGCAATTTCAAGATGACTAACTGGGGTTAAATAGCTGAGATACATGGGTTCAAAGCCAGCCTCTCATTCCTTTGGCAATGAGGCCTAGTCATCAGCGATAATAATCAAACTATGTGACACTTAGGACAGCAGGGACCATCAGAGCAGACCCTGGTTATAGCACAGAAGCAGGATCCTGGAGGGTCTATGTGCCCAGGTACCATTGTCCCCCTACTGCTAGATGGTGAAGAGGTCCAGGGGGTCCTGCAAGGGGAGGGGGCTGGCATAGCCGAGTTGGCAGGTGGCACTTAGGGGTTCAGATCAATGGTTTCTTACCAACTGCCACAGACAGAAGTGCCCCACCATTTCAACAAACAGTGTCACTGTATCAGTATGAATACATATCATATCAACGCTGCCTCTAAGCACGGGGTCTGACATCACTGTTTTCCCACCAGATTTTGAACCCCATCGTGAGGGGCTGCGTTATACCCTCTTCAGAGCATGGCGTGGGGCCTCCCACAGACACATACACATGAGCGTGCGCGCACACACACACACATTTCTTGTTTGTGAAAGAGGGAGGGATGGAGGCATTCATGGACATTAATAAATAAACCTGGAGCTGATGACACCCTTCCCCTGAAGGTGCCTGGAGCAACTTGACTTCCTGTCTCTGTCTAATTACCCTGCTGACTTGTCAGCTGCCTTCTTTTAACAGCTGGAAGTTTAGGGGTGGAGGGTTCCGCTGCATTTGTTTCAATGACTTCCAGGAAGAACTCACCTGTGTCCTTCTGACAGGGCACAAAAGGGTCTGCTCCTGTGAATTTTAATATGTGCTACCTGGGTCGTCTCACAACCAGCGCTTCTTTCTTTTCTTCTTCATTCTCAAAATGATCCCCTTCCAGGATATATTCTTGTGGGGCAGCCTTAACAAATGACCACAAACTGGTAATCAATCACTGACTTAAAATAACAGAAATTGATTTAAACACTCCATCTCTGCCTCTGTCCTCACGTGGATGTCTCAGATCTCTCTCTGCCTTTCTTTTGTGAGGACACTTGTCACTGGACTTAGGAAGCCAGGATGGTCTCATCTTGAGATCCTTAACTTAATTACATCTGCAAAGACCTTATTTCTAAAAAGGTCACATTCACAGGTATGGGGATTCAGAGGTGGATACGCCTCTTGAGGGGATAGTTTGGGTCACCATTCGACCCGCTGCTTACCTGCTGTTTCACCTGTGTGCCCTACAAGAGTGTAGCACCGGTCCCCCATGACTTTGTGTGGAATGAATAAACAGTCTAGACAGGACTCCCACAGTGAGGAGACTGGTCATCTTTTGGAGTCAGGCCTGTTCCTGAGCATTACCCATTTCCACTCTGCATGTGTGTGTGCTCAGTCACTTTAGTCTTGCCGATTCTTTGTGACCCTATGGACGGTAGCCCGCCAGGCTCCTCTGTCCCTGGGATTCTCCAGGCAAGAATACTGGAGTGGGTTGCCATGCCCTCCTCTAGGTGATCTTGCTGACTCAGGGATCAAACCCATGTCTCTTAGTCTCCTGCATTGGCAAGGGGGTTCTTTACCTCTAGCACCTCCTAGGATGCCCTTCTGCTTTAGCACTCTGTATTCGAATCCCAACAAAATGCAAGGATTGGACCCCAGAAGAGGCAGCAGCTGAAGGTGAGTCCAAGAACCAGCACACTACCTTGGTTCTACCATGTACTGGGTGTATGATCTTGACCAAGTCTCTGAAACTCCAACCCCAGTCTTCTCCTCAGCAAAACATGAGTGATAATAATGACCCCTCCCCACCAGGATTGCCATTCAAGTGGAATGACCTAACACCTGCACACTCTGTTCCATGAGATGTTGGATACAGGGGGAGTGGACTGTTGGAGGGATGCGTGCCGACAAAGATGGCTTTTCTGTCCAAGAAGCAATACAGTTGACCAGTTGTGGCCGCTGTCACCTCCCAGCCGTGCCCAACAGCCCTTGAAAGAAGCAGCTGCCTCCAGGAAGGGCTGGGTGGTGCAAGACAAATTCACCGGCTGCTTCTCATGTTAAATATGCGGAATGCACACAGGCACCCAGCAACCCACGTGGGGTATTCACTTTGGGCTCCAGGATTGCTATGAAAAAGCAGAGCCTCCTATTTTAAGTTCTCTGGCTTGACAGTTAGCAACCGAAGGGACATTTATATCTTCAGCCTCTCCTGCTAAAGTTCCTATCCAGATGCAGCCTGCCATAGCAGGGAAAGCTTGAATTCTATGACAGGAAACCAGGATTCATGGCCCAGGACTGTCTTTGAACTATCATGTGCCTTGGGCCAGCCTCAGTTTCCTCATCTGAAAAATGGGGATGATAATAATATCATATTGTTACCTGCCATGCCATCTCAGGCCCAATGGTATAAATAGCCATTTAAAAAGTTAGCAGTTCTAAAGCATATCCCAAACATTTTGTATGACAGAAGTTGTAGTGTAGGATGGTGCTTAAGAGCTCAATTGCCTGAGTTTGAATCCTGACTCAGTTCCTTAAAAGCTGTGTGACCTTGACCAAGTCCACTGACTTTCTCTGCCTTGGTCTCCTCCTCATCTTGTAATATATTATTCCTAATTATTCATAACAGTTTACAATGGAATAATTTTATAGAGTTGCTGACAAAGATTTAAATGAGTTGATTGATTTAAAACCAGTATACAATAACTTGTTGTTACAGTTATTTTTACTTCCCATTCCATAGAAGGGGAACAGCAATGACATTACAGGACAGTGAGCTGTGAGGTATCTTGGGGGCCATGCTGCGCAGAGGAAGCTTCTGTTGCTTGGAGAAAGAGAAGACAGGTGTGCACAGACCAGCGGGTCTCAAGGTTGGGGGCGAGGGTGGGATTTTGTCCTTCAGGGATGTGTGGGCAATGTCTGGAGACATTTTTGGTTGTCATGACAGGGGATTCCCTGGTGGCTTAGACAGTAAAGAATCTGCCCACAATGCAGGGGACCTGGGTTCAATCCCTGGGTCGGGAAGATCCCATGGAGAAGGGAATGGCAACCCACTCCAGTATTCTTATCTGGAGAATTCCATGGACAGACACGACTGAGCGACTAACACTATCACTACTATCACTATGTTGGGGCAGAGAGTGCTACTGGCCATGGACACTGCTTAATGCCCTACAAAACACAGGACAGACCCCACAGCAAGGAACGCCCTGGTCCCAGAGGTTGATCATGTCTAGGTTCAGAGTCCCTGGGGTAGAGAGACCCTTACTGCTTCCCTGTGGACGCCAGGATGGCCTGGAGCTGGCAAGCCCTGCAGAAAGCCAGGGACTGGCTGGTGGTCCCATCAAAGGGGGTGGGGCAGAGCCCCTAGTGCAGCCCTGACAATGTGAGGTGTCATCGCCATGCCTTTGTGAAACCCTGGGAACTAGAGTTAGAAGCTGCCAGAGTTTCAGCAGGAACGTCCCTCATCAGTGACTGGCTCGCTGGAGAACTAGAAGTCAAGACACTGGTTTCCGACAACGCTGTGAGGATCAGCTCTAGGTCAGGAATCGACCTTGCCAATTCCCTGAACATGTGAGCGTTCTCACGCAGAGAAGTCTCACTCAGTGCTGAGGGCCCTTCCTGCCCGACCGCGGGTAGAAACTGCAAACCGCTGTCCCTCTGACACATCAAAGATCAGCTCCAAGTACCTGTCCTCCTACATGGAGCTCTGATCTTTGCTGGGAGGCCCAGGAGCACGGGAAGCAGTGCCAGGCATGGGGGACACCGAGTTCTGCATGCCCACGGATCTAGCTCGTAGGAAGACATGTTCCTCTTCTTGCAGAGGACGCCGCTCATCAGCTGGCTTGGTCTCTGGGGTATTTGTGGGCTCCAGCATCACTTGGGCCATGAGATACATTTTCTGCCTGTGAGTGGCCTCCTTCTGCCCTCTCTCCATACTACCAAAAGGAGCCGCTCTCAGTGGCTGTTGCTGTCTTCCCTTGACCTTGAGCTCTGGAGATGGTCCTCTGGGTAGGATACGGCTTCACTCCTCACCTCTCAAGAGGCCAGGAGGGATGTGACACGACAGGCACTGGAAGCAGAGTCAAGACGCCTGGTTCTACCATCAATAAAAGGTGGGAGTTTGCACACCTCATGTATTAGTTTCCCAGGGCCACTGTCACATGGGTCCACAAACTTAGGTGACTTAAAACAATAGCGATGTCTTCTCTCACAGTTCTGGAGGCCAGATGTCCAAAATCAAGGTGTCAGCAGGGCCATGTCCCCCCTCCCACCCCCAGAGGCTCTGGGGGAGGATCCTTCCTGATTTACCCCAGCTTCCGGTGACTCCAGGCATCCCTTGGCTTGTGGCCACATTGCTCTTGTCTCTGCCTCCATGGTCACACGGCCTTCTTTTCTCTCTGTGTGGCTGATTTATAAAGGTATATTTTCTGGCATTCAGGTCCTGCCTAGGTGATCCAGGGGTTATCTCATCTCAAGCCCAGTAAGTTCATCACATCTGCAAAGACCTTTTTTCCCAAATAGGACCACAAGTAGAGGTTCCCAGAATCTGATAGGCCTGTCTTTGGGGGAGAGGGGCATTTTTCACATCACTACACCCACTTCCCATCTCTGGTCTCTTCTGGAAAAGGACAGGCTGGTGGGCCTCAAGTTCCCCTCTGGCTCCAAAAATCTGTAGGTGATCTTCAGAGAACAGACTGCGTCTCTCCTAATGTTCACAGCAGTCATCTCCATAGAGCATTCCAATTTTTTCAAAGCACTCTCCCATCTGTTTGGCTTCGTGCTGCCGACCTCCTGATGAGGAGCACAGGGTGGCTAAGATTAGGCCCATTTAATTGATGATGCAACCAAGGTCCAAACCTACTCATTCTTTCCTTGGGTTATTCAGCTAATCAGAGCCATGAGCAGGCCTCTCGGTTTCCCTGGGCCATGGGACAGCCTCTCAGCCCCATGGGCTTGGTTCTGGAAGCAGAGGAAGGTGCTTGCCATGGAGATCCAAGCCCACCGTGCATCCCTAACTCATACTCCCTGGGTGTGTTGGAGGGACTTCATTGGAATTCGAGGTTGTCCACAAGGCAGCAGTATCCTGGTCTGTGTCTGGCTGCATCACTCCACGGGGGATCTCTTCTTCCCTGTGAGGATCTTCCTAAACAAGGGGACTTCTCAAACCTCAGGAACTGAGAGACTGTTAGGGACATCAGCAGAATTTGAAAGATCTGCTTTGCTTCCAGGCAAAGAAAGATTTCAGCAGTGTTGTGCTGTGCTTAGTCGCTTAGTTGTGTCTGACTCTTTTTGACCCCTCTGACTCTAGCCCGCCAGGTTCCTCTATCCATGGGGATTCTCCAGGCAAGAATACTGGAGTGGGTTGACATGCCCTTCTCCAGGGAAATCTTCCCAACCCAGGGATTGAATCCAGATCTCCTGCATTGCAAGTGGATTCTTTACCAGCTGAGCTACCAGGGCAGCCCAGATCAAATTCAGGAATGGAGACCAGAAAGGTGGGTCCATATTCCTCATTCCCCTTGCCTTTGACTTGCAGATCTGGACAAATGCTGTCCTGTCCTAGGCCTCAGTTCCTTGAAATAACACCAATTTGGCGGGAGGGCATGGGGGAGGGTAGAATACCTCACCCCTCCCTTTTACACCTAACTCAGAAATGAGGATGAAGAGCTAATAACAGTCAAGTGTTTGGAGTTCTTGGGAAGAAAGATGCAACATCTACACAAGGTATCATTAGCTTCATTACTTCTCAGGAAGAGGTGGGGGAACCAGTTAGAAATTGGCTAGATAAGAGGTGAGTGTACTAAGATCCCCAGAGGGTGTGGTGGGTAGATGGGCTAGAAATGACCATTATTTATTTATTGCTTTTGTTAAGTGCCTATAATGTGCTGGGCGCTGTGCTGGATGTGTGTGGGACACAGACATATATACGAACCACCCAGGGTCAGACTTCTGTGTGTGGGTGGAAGTTAAAGTTCTCACATCTCTTCTTGAAAACAGAAGCCTCTTCCGGATGGGCCAAACCTGGTGCCAGAAGTCCCTGCCTTTAGCTACCGCGCCTTGGGGGTAGCCTGCAGAGAGCATTTATCTGGGTTAAGGTATCTTATTACTTGGGGGGAGGAAAGCTATGCCTGGCTTATGACACACAGACAGCTCATTTCACCCTCTCTCAGCCACTGCTATAGCTGGGACCTGGGCCTTTTGTGTGCACAGTGCAGAGGGACTGGCCCTGGGCTGATGAACTGCTTGCTGCCGGGCGGGTCCAAGTTGGGACCAGGAACTTATGCCTGCATAAATCTAGGCAGCACTGTTTCATCCAATTCTATGCTGTACTCCATGAAAACATTTGCAGAGAAGACAGTGAGAATGGTGGGAAGACAGGAGTCAGCACCACTGGAAGGTGGGGAAGGAAGGGTCAGTGCAGGCAGTCACTTGCCTGCTTACAGACTTACAGACTCTGGAGGAAACAGGACATCAACAAGCAAATGTTTAACTAGATCTCAGAGCAAGAGAACAAATTCAAGGGCCAGTAGCAGACCCAACTGCCAGGTGTATAATACCATGTAGCCTGTGGTGGATTACAGGTCTTTGCGAAACTGAGAAGGGAGTTTTGGATCCTTTCCTTTGAAAAGCTCCCTGACCTTTGTATACAGAGGTACACATGTGATGCATACTTTGAATGCATTTTCAGAGGGGTCCACTGATCCTTGAAGCTCATCCCAGGACCCCAGTTAGGTACTCTTCTTTACCAAGTTTCAATACTGTGTTTTCATTTCCTTGCGTGTGTGTTGGGGGAGGAGGGCACTCAGTTGATCAGTCCTATGACCCTACAGAGTGTAGCCCGCCAGACTCCTCTGTCCATGGGATTCTCCGGGCAAGAACGCTGGAGTGGGTTGCAATTTCCTACTCCAGGGGATCTTCCCCACCGACCCAGGGATCAAACCCTCGTCTCTTGCATCTCCTACATTGGCAGATGGATTCTTTACCACTAGTGCCACCTGGCAAGCCCTTACTGCCTTCGTCTGAAAATTCAGCAACCCTGGGAGGTAGGTGTGGCATCATCCTTTTCCGTGTAATGGAGGCCCAGAGGGAGCACAAAACTTGCCCTGGATTGTGTAGCTAGTACATGTCCATGTTGGGACCAGGAATTCATGCCTGCATAAATCTAGGAGGCACTATTTCATCCAGCTCTATGCTGTGCTCCAGGAATGCATTTACAGAGAACACAGTGAGAATGGCACCTCCTTGGGGTCAACCCAGGGAGGGGTCAGTGCGGCTGCTCTGCTAAACCTGGGTCTTCCCATAACCATGTCTTTAGAGCTCATTTACGGGCATATATGCAAATGGACCAACTGAGTGACAGAAAAAATGAGTCCAGGGGAAAATCTGATAGGGATGCAATTCCTAAAGACTGATGCCTAGATCTGTAAATGGAAGAATATTTCCAAATCATCCATTTAACCAACAAATTCACATATGGAACACCTCCTATGTGAACTTCCACCCCCAACCAGCTTGAATAAAATCCAAACTCTTTACAGTGGTTTGCATGGCCCCTTGCCTGCCTTTCTCTCCTCTCCTCATCTAACTCTCTTCCTTACACTCTGGCAACCCTGACCTTCTGTCCATACCTGGCTCTTGCCAAGCTTTTCCCACCCCAGGGCCTTTGCACATGCTATGCCTGCTGCCTTGGAATATTCTTGCCCTGGCTCTTCTTGCCAGTCTGGCTCAATCTCATCCCTCAGGTCTCAGCGTGAATGTCACTTTCTCTGAGAGATCTTCTTTGACTTCATCTAAGAATATCCCTCCACTATTCTCCAGCCATCTGTTTCTGTCTTCTTAGCACGTTTAACAATCTGTAACTGTTTTATGTCTTTATTTCCTTATGTCC
The DNA here is from genome assembly GCF_023699985.2 of Odocoileus virginianus. Taxonomy (NCBI): domain Eukaryota; kingdom Metazoa; phylum Chordata; class Mammalia; order Artiodactyla; family Cervidae; genus Odocoileus; species Odocoileus virginianus. The sequence goes on along the minus strand of NC_069685.1, from coordinate 54,504,880 downwards.
TCATTATCTCTCTCTCCCTTGACCATATAAAGCTCTATGGAGGTGGGAGCTGCGCTGCCTCATACACCATTATATCCCCGGCCCCTAGACATAATAGGGGCCCAAGTGCTGAAGAACAAGTGGCTGAAAAGTATGTTTAGAAGGAGGAGGACTCCTCAGCGATCACTTTACCCTGCATAGTGCAGCAATACAATCAAATCTGGTCCCAGAGTGTGATGCTGTCTTCAGTGTGAGCTAGTGGGAGTGTGACTCCCCAAGATGGCGGCCTCTGGGTCCAAGCAAGAAGCCAAGATGAAAAGATAAAGGTCCTATGCCAGAACAAATGCAAATGACACATATTTATTTGTTGATTTACCTATTTATTATCTGACTCTCCCACTTGACTGTAAGCTCCTTGGGGGCAAGGTTTATGGGTTTCATTCACCACTGTATACTTAGCATTTGGCATATAATAGGTACTCAATAAATACATGTTGAATTAAAAAAAAAAAGTAAAGGTCCTGCAACTTCAGCTTGGAGAAGCAAGAACAAATGCACTGTAAGGGGAGGGTTGGGATGCTCCTAACTTAAAAAAGATGAGACAGTAATGCTGGCTTACTGAAAAAATGTCTTGCCAACTGTATCCATCATCAAAGGAAACCACCTTATGGGCAGTTTTATGACATAGTCTGAAGCACAGGAAATGGGCTGCACGGGAGTGTCAGGGGACTTTTAGAAGTTGTATTGCTTTCTTAGGAAAATGCTGCTGGCTTCTGGAACTGCAGTTTAATTAAATTCAGTTGGCTGGCTACCTTCAAAGGCTGTTCCAGGTTCTTACCAGCCCTTGCAGACACAGACATCTTCCAAGCAAATGTGTGAGCACGAGAGTGGTGAAGCCATCCCTGGCAAGATAAGGCGGGCGTTCTCCAATCTCAGATCATACCACCCTGGCGTGTGGCGGGGGTTTGGGGGGCACTGAGGCTGAGGGACCTGGCTGTCCAGTCCTTCCTCTGCACCCCCCGCCCCCCGCTCCCAGCCCTGACTCCCCGAGGGACCACAGAGGGGAGACAGTGCTCTCTTCCTGGAGGTGTGTGGGACATCCGGGCTAGCAGAGAGGCACCCGAAGGCACAGACAGACCCACATCTGCTGGTTCTTCTGTCTTAAGCTCTGCTGCAGACCCTCCCAGAGTGACTCATGTTCCCCCCAGGCATGGAACCTGTTGGGCAGGTTCCTCAAAGCTGATCTCCCACAGAAGAGAGCTTTGGGGGCCACAGGGCTGCTGTCCTTCTGCACGGACCTCGACGGTGAGCTCACGACCATGCCAGGTGCCTGCACACCCTTCATTTCATTGGACTGTGTCGACCATGTTGAGGAAAAGGTTTTGCTGGGCCCCTCTTCCAAATCAAGACAGAAAGGTCATCACCACTGGCCGGAGATCACTCAGCTTGTAAGTGGCACAGGTTGAGACTGAGCTCACATGTTTGGCACTGTTGGTTAATGACCTATCACTACTGATTATTGAGCATTGCTTTGGGTGCTCTGGATTTGAGTATACAGATACTTTCCCCCAACCCCCAAGAGTATATATTTTTTTAAAAAAAAATGCAATCCTAGCCCTCAAGGAGTTTACTCTTTTCTTTTACACTTAAGGTTGAATCTTTAATATTGGTGTATGTATTTGTCTTGTTCTCCAATTAGGCAGCAGACCTTTTAAGAACAAGGAGCTTCACCTCAACTTCCCAGGCAAGCATGGGCCATGGACCCCGGACAGTTTGGTGAAGGTCAGGGACCCCTGTTCAGGATCAAGTTTTTTAATCCATACAATAAAGCATTTAGGATTGCAAAGGAAACCAATTATACCATAAAACAGATATCAAAATATGAAGATCCACATTTGTGAAATAGTACTTTATGAGCTTCTTTATTATGTATTAAGTATCAAGATCTAGCCGCTGGTCGCTCTACTACTGTGATTTTTGTGAGGCGCACAAACAATATTTTGATATCTCTACAACAACTGCTAATGACAGAGTCTCTGCGATTTGCACGTGTGCTGCAGTCACAGGAACTGCCGACGCTACAGTGGTCTGTCACCTGCATTCCTCATACAAGAAAATGCTGCCTTTCTACTAGAAGTTAGTGAGAGTAAAGATGTCTTTTTTTTTTTTTTTCCTCAAGTAAATTCATGGATCCCTGAATTCTACCTCTGCACCTGCAAGGGGTCTGAGGATGCCAGGTTTGGGGCCCTGTTAATCAAGTGCTATTTCCACACCCTGTGCTACTTTGCAGTCAGCCAGGACTGCTGAGGGCCTCAGCAACCCTGCTGGGAAGACACCACTGACCTGGGGCTGCTGTCCTGTCTCGTTTTGTGATTGAGTGCACGCCTCTTCAGCTTTTCTGCATCATCCGAGAGGGTACGGCGATGGCATGTGGCGATGAAGCAGTAAATAAAGGCAGGAGAGAAGAGTGGTCAGGAGCATGGTTGCGGTGGTAGGGCGGGGGTTGGCACAGGGGATCAGATTCACAATCAGATAACCCCCTGCCCTCCACTCGTCAGCTGTGTGTCCTCAGGCAGGTCAGTAAGCAATCAAGACTTGACTCTCTCATCTGTGCAATGGGCTGAAGCATACGCCCTCGTGGGCTGGCTCTGAGGACCCAGTGAGACAAGGGATGGAAAGTTCTGGAACAATGCTGGTGCATGGTGAGCACTCAGTAAAAACACAACTGTCTGAGAGCCACCTTGCCCTTTCACTGTTTACCAAGTGCCTTTCTCCAAAAAGGAGATTGTAACGGGATAGCTTTTGAATCAGAGTGTTCCAGTCTCCTGCTTCTAGCTGTGTCACCCAGAATTCCACTCTAGGAAGTGGCTGTTCACAGCTGGGAGGGGCTGGTTCCCCTGGGAAGCCTCAGAAAGTTTCTCTCTTCTTCCTGGCCCAGTCCAAGCTGATGAGTTTGGGGAGTGCACGTTTAACCATTGGTTCCATGGCTTTTCTTTTTTCTTTCTTTTTTCTTCCCGCCTCCCCCACGCACCACCCCCCACCCTCCCCGCTGGCTTTCTTTTTTTTTTTTAATTGTCCACCAAAGCTGAGTTGCTGAGTGAATCGTTAAGGGAGCAAATTCCAAGAGCGTGAGCTTCTCTTGTTTCCCAGGACAGGTTTGGGCCAAGACAAACCTTGGTGATGCCAACAGCAGTTGCTTAAACAGTGGAGCTCAGAGCTGGCTTCCCAGCCTGGCTTGCGGGGCTCTGTTTGAACTTTCTCCTCTCTCCTTCCACCCAGTGATTAAAGGAACCACATGGAACTTTCTCCTTATGCCTCTTCCCCTTCCTTCCCCATGTGCCCCCTTGGAAAGGCTCCGCAAAGTCCCAGTTTCTCAAAGAGCCCAGAGCTGTGGCCTCTTGATTTATGTTCACTTGGCAATGCGAGGTTGCAGTGGCCTGAGAAGCCTGAATAACTGGAAAAGGGAAATGGAGGAGGGTGGGGCTGATGGGAGGGTCTGATTGTGGCTTGAACTTGGCCCTCCCCACATCAGAACAGAGCCAAGGACTCTGGGACCAGTGGCCAAAAGAAAATCAAACCAAGTGGCTGGAGTGTGAAAAAGAAGTTAAAGTTGTTCAAAGAAATGAACAGTATCTGTCCTTTGGGGATGCTTGGTGACCCTTTGGGTTTTCTCCTTCCATAGATGCCTCACCCTGGCCATTTTGGATTTAATGTGTAAACACTGGGAAATAGGGGAAATCTTAATCCCCGGCCCATTAGAGGGGCTCCACAAATGTTATATGAATTAAGTCCTCTTATAAAAGAAACAAAAGTCGACTCTTTTAGGTTTGGTTCTGTTGTGTGTCTTGCCTGGACCTGTGGTACATGAGTTCACATCTCTATGAAAGCTTTCACCCCGCCCCCCATGGAAGGTTGTGTCTGTTTCCAGAATTAGATCTTACGTGACTTGAGGGCAGGAGCTATTCTTCTTTCCTTCTCTCCCTCCCTTCTTCTCTTCCACAAATATTTACTGAGCACCTACTATGTACCATCACTGTCTCCTCTCCACCCCCACCCTAACGCTTAGCATGTCTGTCTCCTAACAGGTCCTTAATATGTGTTGGATGGATGGATGGGCAGATGAATGAATGAACAGATGGAGCTTTAGGTGGAACTCCAAGAAGTAAGCTAGGGTCTTAGAAGGTTGTACCTGTGGTTAATATCTCAGAATTGGGATCCCAGCCAGCAAAGAGGTGGGCTGGGACTGGAGCTGGAAATAAGAACCCCTGGTTGCCAGTCCCAACTTGGGCACCATCTTACTGTGTGTCTGGGAAACAGTTTATTTAAGGCTTTGGACTACAGTTGTCTTATCTATAAAAATGAAAGCAATCTCAAGACTTCTTTAGAGTTTTGTTATTCTCCAAAACTCTTTACCCCCAAACCAATGAACTCAGATCCTTCCATTAAAGAATTATGAGACCACCAGATCCATTCCCAGTTTGTTCATTTCTTGGACTGCCTCTTTTTGGTCTGATTTGGAATTGCCCATGTCTCTTCTTGTTCAAGAATCTACAGCGGCTCCCAAATGCCTGTCACATCTAGTGTACTTTCCTTTTATTGGCTTCAAAAGATTCACAATCTGTCCACAACCCACAAACCCACCACACTTCTCAGCACTCAGCATTGGGAATGTCCCACTACAGTCGGGCTGCTTACTCCCCAACACCAATTTGCCTCTAGGCCTTTACTTATGTCACTTCCTATTCCATTTTTGACTTCTAAATTTTAGTGATGTCATAAAATTTCTATTAGAGTCAACCAAATTTAAGACAGTTTTGAAGAGATCATCTAAAAACAAGAACTAACTACAGGAAAGGGGGAAATGACCCATATTTCTACACCCAAAGACAAACTCTGTAGACATCTTGGTTTATTTCCTTCTAGTCTTTTTTTCTTTTAATCTCAGCAGGGTTTTAGGGGATGGATCACATCATTTATTTATCAATCACCTATGGCTGGTTGGCTGTGGAGGCTGTTTCTAATCTCTCACTATAGTCTGTGTTATGAGAAATATCCTATTGTAAAATCTTACACATCTTTAATTATTTCCTTGGGCTAAATTCTTAACAGTAGAATCACTGAGATTAAAGGTTTTTGATGATTGGCAGTGGGAGGGGAGTGCTTTGACTGGGAGTGGGGGAAGAGGAACCAGGTTGAGATCCAAATCCTTCTGTGAGTCCAGAGACCATGTTGATGAGGAAGTGCCATCCCCATCTTTTCTTTGGGAACTGGCCAGTTAGATAGGCATCCCAGCATCCTTGCTTCCCTACCTACTCATGTTCTGGCCCAACATCAAGCTTCTGAGACCTCTAGGAGGTTCTTTGAAAGCACTATGTTAAAGAGAAAACCGCCAAGGCGTCTTCAGCTGGAACAGAGGATTCAGAGCTAAGTCCCTCCAGAGTCTACCCCCGTCCACTACCCTCACCCCATTTCCCCCCACCCCCCTTCTTGGTTGATGGAACTGTGCACTTGGACGTGTGTGATTGACTGTGGTATTAACAAAATATGTATGACACAATGTTTTTAAGCTTTTTCCAGAGATATTTATATCACACAAATGGCATGTTGGTTTTTTTCCCCCTCTCAACCACCAAGAATGAATAAATCAATTGTCTTAATCAAGCTAATGGAGAGGGCATGGGCTAGATGGGTGAGAGAGGGCTCTTTGCCTGAGCCTACGGCTCCTATATTAGGGATAGGGGTGGGGGGTGGGCCCTGGCAAAGTTGCTTCACATCTCTGGGCCTCTGATCCCTGTCTTTGAGATGGGCATGGTGATATCCAAAAGCTAATGACTTCATGGGATAAAGATCATCTTCTAAGTGTTTGGAATTCCTTGGAAGAGAGTAGCTGCATGAATTTTTAATCCTTTATTTTCAGCTCTTTGGAGCTGCATGTAGGAGCAGAGCTGTAAACACAGAACTCACCACTACAGTCTAGCATGTAAGGCTTTTGTCTCACACAATCCCATAGAATCTGACCTTAAGAACGACTCAGAGCGTGGGGGAAATGCAGTTTGTCGTGGTGGCTGTTATTACATAAAACTTAATGGCTTGGCAAACACAGGGATCACCCTGTCATGCTGAGGTCATGTTTACACCAAGCGTATATATTTCAAGTTCCTAAACCTTCAGCAGCACTGCAGGGCAGAATCGGCACAATCCCACTCGAGACACAGAATCCCAGGCTGGAACTGGCATGGCTCTTAAGGAGGACATTAGTGAGGATGAATTCTGCAAGCAGAATCTCCTAAGCCTCCACATTTCTTATGTAGGAAGCAGGTTTTTCAGGTTCTGATGTATCGAGACCTACCAACTCCACTGAGAAGCGAAGAAAAGAGAAATTCAGAAGGATGCAGGACCCGAACTTGGATCTCATTCATTGTTCATCCATCCATCCACCAAGTAGTTTTGGAGCACCTAGACTCTACCTGGGTATGTGCTAAGTGCTGAAGGTACAGAGGATGAACAAAGGCAGAATGGTCCCTGCTTGGGGGGAGGTTGTAGTCAAGTCAAGATGGACGTTAATCAGTAATCACACAGGAAACGTAAACTCACAACCAAGCTGGGAGCTCTGAAAGGAAGGCTATGGGTCTTAGGTGCATCATTACTGGGGAATCTGATCTAGCTTTGGAGATAAGGGAAGGCAGAAGTCATTGTATATACAAACCCCCTTTTAAGAGAAAGAGGTCTATTTGAGGATGTGAAGCCCAGAGAAGCAAAAGTGAAGGGAAGAGAAAAGATGGAGCTAGACACTTGCATTGGGATGGCTACTAAAAAAAAAAAGAAAATAACAAGTATTGGCAAGGATGTAGAAAAATTAGAAACCTTGTGCTCTGCTAGTAAGAATGTAAAATGGTGCAGTCACTGGAAAACAGTCTTGGTGCTTACTCTACAAGTTCAACAAAGAATTACCATATGATCCAGCAATTCCACTCCTAAGTATATACCCCAAAGAATTGAAAACAGATGTTCAAACAAAATCTTGTATGCACATATTCACAGAGGGATTATTCACAATAGCCAGAAGTTGGAAACAACCCAAATGTTCATTAATGAAAAAACAAAAGTTGGGTTGTCCATACCATGAAATATTATTCACCCATCAAAAGAAATGAAGCTAAAAAAAAAAAGAAATGAAGCTGCTACAACATAGATGGACATTGAAAACATAGTGCTAAGTGAAAGAAGTTATAAAAGGTCACACACTGTAGGCTTTCATTTATAAGAAATTTCCAGAATAGATAAACCCATAGAAATTGAAAGCAAATTGGCAGCTGCCAGGGGCTGAAGGAGGGTGGAATGAGAAGTGACCTCTAATGTGTAAGGGGTTTCTGTTTGGGTGATGAAAAGTTCAGGACTAGATAGTAGTGACAGTTGCACAACAGAGAGAATCTACGTAAGGTCCCTGAGTTACACAAGCTATTATTAAATCATTAAAATGGTAAACTTTATGTTACATGTATTTTATAGTAAACATGATGATAATAATAGTATGAATAGTAAAAGATGAAGCTAGCGAGGTAGACTGAGCCAGCTGGTGAAAGATCTGGATGGGGTTCTCATGTTCAGAACAATGAACGGATCACCCTGACGGCTGGTGGATAACGGATGTGAGTGGGCAGCAATATTAGGATAGGTGTGGGAGAGGAGGTGGAAGCCATGGTGCAGGAGCAAGATGACTTGGATCAGGGGGCACAGTGGTGGTGGAAAGGAAAGGGCAGATCTGAACAACATGTAGCAGGTTAAAGCAAGAGGGTTTGGTCATCCCAAACAGACTCAACTCTACTCCCTCATTATCCCTTTGCACACTTATTCACGGGGCTGGAAGGAAGAAAGCATGTGGAAAGCATGGGAGACCCTTGGGTTCCGTTTTTTATTCTTTTTGCTGCCAGGTCTTCAGCAAGTAACTTCGTTTCTTTGTGCCTCCATTTCTTCCCCTGTAAAACTGGGACCCTAAGATCTATTTCATAAATTCTTACGGGGAGATGGGAAGAAGTAAGCGTATTGAGACAACAGCACCTGCCCTAGCTTTCTTCCCGGGATTCTTGGGAGACCTGGAGAAGCTGTTAATTTTTCAGAGACAACACAGATCACCGAGGGGAGGCAGCTCACACCGCTGGGGCTGATGTCACAGCTTTTAGAAGGCAGGTCTCTCGAACAGAGTCTCCAAAAGCGGCGCCTTTATAAGACTCTCCAAAGTAACAGATTATAGTTGTTAAAGCTAGGATAAAAAGAGAGTGCACCCTAGGAAGCAGTGGGAGATGGAAAGCAATCGCCCATCACGTTACTGTCTTTATCTTTGCTCACCCGCCCCCGGCTAAGCCCCACCCAGACCCCGCCCCCGATTTTAGCGCGGGCCACGCCCCCTCAACGCCCAGCAGCTCCCAGGGTAGGAGGCTCACCTGCGCTAAGCCATAGGTACCCGAGAGGGAACGAGAGGGCATTTGGTGGGTGAGGATCGGAGGGTTAGAAATTGGCAGGGTGAGAACTGGGGAGACGAATCCATCCCTGTCTCTGCTCTTCACTCACTCCCTTGTTGAGGGCTTTGGCTTTTGCATATTGTAAGTACTTATTTAATGCGTGCGCTGGTTCGAGAGCTCTTCATTTGTCTTGCTGTCCTGCATATGCCAATGGGCTTCCGCCTCGTGCCTGTCTGGGTTGAAGCTCCCGGAGAGGAGGGTGCTTCCCAGAAGCTCCTTTTCGACCCCAGCCCCCGGGCCAAGTGCAAAGAGAGGCTGGGGCTGGGGAGGGGTTAGGGGGGGCGGGGGGCGGGGGACGAGAGGGTACGAGTGAGAGCCCCACTTGACAGGCTTCTGGAAGCAGATCCGGTGCCAACTTGGATTCTGTTCTTTCCGTCAATAAAAGGAACTTTTCATTTGTGTTTTTTTTTCCCCCTGACACCCTTTACATTTTTTAAATTTAAAGATACTGGTTCCTATTCATCTGATTGGAGGCATTACAGAGCAAAAGAGAAGCTGAGTCCCGCACACGCGCGCGCACACACACACACACACGCGCGCGCGCGCGCGCGCACACACACCCTCCTCCCGAGGTTTTCCCGAACGTACCTACTCCGGTTACAACTAGACGCGGCCCCTCCCCCACCTCGCCTTTCCCCTTCCCCTCCTCAGTCTTGGGAGGAGCGTTCTCTCTGTGTCTTCCCAAGTCCCCGAGGGGGATCTCCTGTGATGGGGTGGGGGTGGGAGTGGGGGCGGTGGGAGGGTCACTTAACGAAGGCCAGAAAGAACAAATTAGATAATCAGAAGAATTATAGTAATTGCTTTCACTTTCCCCAGGCCCGCTCTGCGGATTCTCTGCCCCCGCCCCTTCCCGGGCTTTCTGTCTGTCGGGAATACTCCGTCTTTCCGACCCTCCCCTCCCCCAGGCTCCTCCTCTCCTCTGCCCTCGCTCGCGCGTTCCCTCTCTTCCTCCGTTTTCTGGTGTGCTGGAACGTTCAGCGGAATATGATGAATGATCACCTGTCACGGCTTGTTTATTATAATGCAGGCAATCAATTACACATCCCCAACGCTGGCCGGCCCGCAGGAAATTTATATGCTCAGCACAAACCAATGTGAAAATGGAATCTCATTTGCCAAATGTCTTTCTCCCCGTACAGCACGATGATTACAGTCTGTGTTTGTTTCAACAGTCGTGTACAACTGACAGTGCCATCATTTACTGCCTGGCTCGGGTCACGTTTCTCTAAGGGTTTATTTATTGCGTTAGGAAGGCCAGCGCAGAAAAAGGACAAGGGGGTCTGTCAGAGATGCCACCGTGTTAAAAAGTGGGCGGGTTGGGCCACATTCCTGGGCAGACTGTGTCCTCAGCCCCTGGGCCCTGCCTCCCCAGGCCACCTCCTCCAGCATCCTGTTGCCAGCACTCCTAGGCTCCCAGAGGGAGGCAGCTCTGGGTATCAGAAACTCCACAGGTCCTAGTATCAGATGGACCACCGTATAAACTGTGTTTCTCCTACTGTCCGGTTGTGTGTGTTCCGAGTTTCAACCTCCTTATCTGGAAAATGGGAGCCTTAATATGCTCCTCACAGGAATGTTGTGATGTCTGGGATATCAGAGGGGTTGCTACGTGTTGGTTCTGGTGACTTCAAATCACGCTCCTGCCAGACTAAAACCCACCCACAGGAGGCAAAGGAGAGAGAGGTCCCTTTCGTGAGCTGGAATTCGTGATCCATGTTATCATCTTCCTCCATCTCTACTTTCTGAAACTCACCTGTCTCAAGACCGTCTGTTCTCTTTCCCACTAGAATTTTGCACTTACGTTTCCTCTGCTTTGACAGACAGTGTGACTCTGGGAAAGTAAGATGACCGCTTTGCTCTGCTTCCGTTTCTGTCGTTGTAAAAATAGGTGTAGCATTCCTGGCCTGTCGAGCTGTGTGACCTCAGGAAGGCCAATCCCTTTATCTCTCCCGGTCTCAAATTCCTCCTGTGGAGAGAATAACTCCTAAACAGTCAAACCCAGTCTTGCTGGCAGGATCCAGAGTGTCCATGGTGTAAAGAGAGCCATGTAAACTGAAAAGTGCCACTGTGGCACTGGCCTCTTTCTGTCAAGAGTTCTGGTTGGTCTTTGGGATTTTGCTGCACCAGGCATTGATTCAAATCTGTGGCCCCTACAGCACTTGGCATAAGGTGGGAGATCAGTAAAAGAGGAACAGGGAGATTCTTGTGTGTATTTGACCGCTCTTTTTTTTGTATATTTCTTTATAATTTTACATAGGTATTTGTTTAATGAATGCCCCGCTGGGATGAAAACTTTCAGAGGAAAGGCACCAGGTTGACTTTGGTCATCTTTGTGTCCCCCCAGAGTATAGCCTTGACTTGGCACACACTAAGAAAATCAGTAAATATTTGTGGCTTTAATGGATGAGTGAATGAGTGGCTACCTGAATAAATTCATGATGAGGGCAACCTCTGTGGTACACAGGTGAACAGATATTTACAGGTATCTTTACCATCCCTGATCCTCACAGAATCACCTGTGTCACATGTGTCCAGCCTTGTCTGGGTGCCCAGGGTCATGCATCCTACGTGTTGTTTAGTCACTCAGTCGTGTCCGACTCTTTTGCGGCCCCATGGACTATAGCCCACCAGGCTCCTCTGTCCATGGGATTTCCCAGGCGAGAATACTTGAGTGGGCTGCCATTTCCTTCTCCAAGGGACATTCCCCATCCAGGGATTGAACCCGCGTCTCCTGAATGGGCAGGCAGGAGCCACCAGTAAGCCACCTGGGAACCCTGCACATAATACGTGTACTGATTGCCAACTGGTGAGAGATCATAGATGTGTCTGCCTGGCTACTCCCACCAGCCCTCAGACCAACATCCCCTGCATAAACTCCCTGATTATCGCTCTCCACCCCGTGGTGCCATAAAATCACGACACCGCTTTACGGTATTCAGGTCCCCCACACGCCCAGCACAGTGCCTGTCAAAAACAGATGTTTTCAATCAATAAAGATGATCTTTTCTAAGCGTTGATGTATGGAATACTACTTAGAATGCCATTAAAACATGCTGGGTCAGGTGAAAAAAAGAAATGATTCAAGTTCATATTCAAAAAGCAAAAAATTAACAGCTGCAGTATGTATTTTAGTCACGTGCTTTGGATTTATGGAAGGGGTTTCTTTCTATAAATATAATTATTAGTCGCCATGAGTATACTAATAATTGGGGGGGTGTGTGTGGCACAAAACCGGGCCTCCACATCAGGCTGGGCTGTGTAGTTCGAGTATTCCCTCTGCTGACGTGCTTCACTAGTTGACTAACAGACCTTATTCCCTGGCCGAGCCGATCAAATCCTGCCAACGCCAGCTTCCTGACGTGGAGGGGGAGCAGGAGCAAGCGCCGTAGGGTCCTGGGGGAAAAGCAGCCTGTGTTTGTTGCTGCTTTGACAGTTGAGGCTCGGAGAGGGGCTGGCAAACAATGGGAAATGAAACATTTGAGTGGTTGCAAAAAATTCCGTGGGAAATCCCCCCTGGTGGTATTTATGTGCGCCAGCAGTGACAAGGGGAGCTCCGGGCTTTCGATTTCAAGGGTTCTTGGGCAGACCACAATAGCATGCTGAGATGGCGGTCCCCAGAAACAGCTCTTCTGGGGCTGCACAAGCCTGACCCTGGTCTATCCAGCTAAGTAAGATTTGGCCACGCGCGTGGAGCTGGCTGTGAGCTTGTCAAGCGCTCATCCACGATTTCAGAGCGCGGGCCTCCCCACTTCCTTCTCTAAGACAAATCCCTCTCAACTCTTCCTTAGATTTTCCCTGGCCTCAAGAGCCTTGGGGGAAAGAGGGAAGTGGGGAAGGGGGTGGGTTATATGATTGGTAGGTTTTCCCTTGGGCTCAGCCCCACTTGCATAATTGTGGGAACCTTAGTCCCCTGCAGACCCCTTCCCCACCATCTAATTGAAAAAGTCCAAAATTGAGGCCTTATATACGTTCCCCTGGCATTTTCCCATTAATATCTGGCCTCCTGCTTTCTCCTTTCCTGCTTATAACAGACATGTCTGCTGCTTCTCCTCTCAACCCTCATTTAGAGAATAAAGTGAACTGGTAGTAGCCAACTTGAGAACTAGTGAGTGTTCAAAATCCTCAGCCACTCTTGCTGATGTCTTGCTGCTGCTGCTGTAATGGCATATATGTGTTTATAGATCCGCCTAGGGCTGTGGTGGACGTGGGGCTTCCCTGCTGGCTCAGGCAGTCAAGAATCTGCCTGCAATGCGGGAGACCTGGGTTTGATCCCTGGGTGGGGAAGATCCCCTGGAGAAGGGAATGGCTACCCACACCAATCTTCTTGCCTGGAGAATCCCATGGACAAAGGAGCCTGGCAGACTACAGTCCATGGGGTCGCAAAGAGTTAGACAGGAATGAGCAACTTTCACTTCACAGGGGTGAGATGGATGGATTTTTAGAGACACTTTGCCCTTTGTATTAGTCAGGAGGTTTCAGTTGCAAAATGACAAACTCCTAACTTGAATGGACTTAAGCCAGATCAAAAGTGTATTGGAGTTTTTAACTGAGAAGTAAGGGCTGTGTGAGTTTCAGCCATGGCAGGACCCAGGCTCTCCTTGAAGTCGTCAGGAATCTGCCTCTCCTGACCTCTTTGGCCCTGCTTTTCCCTGTTTTGGTTTCATTTTGAGATTGGCTCTCTCCATCTGTTTTACAGAGTCTGATGGAGGCTTTCTCCTGGTTGCCCCCTGGAAAAGTCCCAGGGTCGGGTCTGGTGGGTTCTGATAGGTTCAGCCCGGGTTTCAGTCACATGCTCACTGCTAAAGCCTGGCCAAGTCACAGGGATAGAGTAAGTGTGAGTGGTTCCCCCGGGAACACCAGGGTACTCTTACCGGAAGGGGAAATGGATGCTGGGTGGGTGCTGCTGGAGGGAGGAAGACAGTGGTGGGGAGCCAGGAGGACTGCTTGCTGGGACTATAGGACACCTGCCCTTCTCTCAGCTATGTAACAACTCTTGTGTCCATTTGTATATTTCATTCCCTTGAATACTTTCATTTAAACAAACAGATTCTCATAGTTTCAAAGCTTGAAAATCAGTGATTTTTTTTGTGCAACCTTTGCCTGCTCACTCATTCATAAATGAGTAACAATAATAGCCAGAAAGAGGCAGGAGCCTAGCCAAGGCCACGCGGGCAGCAGCAAAGTGCAGGATCTGAGAAATCACACCTCAGGGTTCCCGTGTCCTGCCCTTCCCACTTGCCACCTTGCAGGTTGGCTAGAGGTCTGTGGACAGAGACCACCACACGCACTCCTGCCACGTCTCACTGACTGGTTAGCCAAGGAGGCAGAATGGAGCGGCTTCCCAGGGCAGAGCAGAGAGAGGGGAACTCCGTGTGGCTTTTTCTCTGGTCTCTGGGTACAGGCAGCCACGGGGGACTCCCTCTGTAGGTAAAATCCTGCCGGCCTGGAGAGCACCAGCCAGATTCCGCTACTTCTGCCTTGTCCTGGGAGCTTACATCACTGTCCCAGAAGAACTTACATGAGTGAACCATGTGCTTCTGTTTAAGATGTTTACAAACAACTTCTCTGCTCTGCCCTCCGTGTCTGGAAAGCTGGTCTCTGGGCTCCAGCCCTGCCATGTATTTCAGACCCAGCACGCTGCAGCACCAGTCACTGCTAATCATCGTAGCTAACCTTTTTCGAGTGCTTACAGTGTTCTCGAAAGTGTGTGCTAAGTTCTTGATGGGTATTGTTTCATCGAATCCCCCCAAGGCCCCCTTCCTCTCCTCACCTGTAAAAGAGGTGCTATTATTATCATTTTACAGGTGAGGAGATGAAGGTGCAGACAGATGAATCAGTTTCTGCAGGGTGCTCACCCAGCTTCAAACTAAAGCCATCAGAACCAAGAGCATGAGCTGGTGTACAGGAGGTGCATGATGAACGCATGGACAAGGAAGGAGTAGTTGGAGCCGCACCTGTATGCAGACAGAAACTTCTCCGCTGCCGTTTCCCTTCTTGCCTACGCTCTCTTGCCTGGTGTCTCTGGCAAACACACGCAGGGGATTCCAGGGAGAGAAGGCTCCCAAAGTGCAGGCGGAACATGGGTGGGTCGGGTAAGGAGAGGCACGTGGGCTCATTACTTAGACTACCTTGCGGCCGCTTATTGAATTAGTGTGATTCTTAACATCTTCAGCTTGGATCTCCTCCAGGCCAGCCAGCTGGTGCATTCAGTACGACTCAGCTCGCCTTAACTCAATTAACAAAGCCGGACTGAGCCGAACTCAACAAGTATTTCTGAAGACTGAGCTGGATGCAGGGGTAGAAAAAACAAAGGCAGGCAAGACTCAAGACTGCCAGACTCAACCCTGATGGAGACGCCTTGAACTTCTAGCAGATAATTCAGTGCCATATTTTCTACGTACCACCTTTGCACTCCCCCTGTGCTATGAGTTTCTTACTTCACAGTCTTCTTTAAATTAACTTCTAAGAAAATTAATTTCCTTCAAACTTAAATAAGTTACTCTTTTTAAATTATCAAAGTGAAATTGACAGAACATAAAAATAACTATTTCAAAGTGAACAATTCAAGAGCATTTAGTACATTCCCAGTGTTGTGTAACCACTATCTCTATCTAGTTCCAAAACATTTCCATCACTCCAACATAAAAACCCTGCACCCATGAAGCAGTTTCTCCTTGTATCCACCTCCTCTTAACCTCTCATAACCATTAATCTGCTTTCTGTCCCTGTGGATTTGCCAGTTCTGGGCATTTCACATAAACAGAACCAGACAATATGTGATCTTTTGTGTCTGCTTCCTTTCAGTCAGCATCATGTCTTCGAGGTTCATCTATGTTGTAGTCTGCGTCAGTTCGTCATTCCTTTTTATGACTTGGTAATACTCTGTTGTTTGCATCTATCACATTTTGTCTGTTCATTCATCTGTTGATGGATATTTGAGCTGTTGCTACCTTTAGGCTATTGTGAATAGTGATGCTAAATAAGTTTACCTCATTCATTCATTCATTCAGATATAATGGACATATAACATTGTAAAAACATGAAACGCTTCACGTATTTGCATGTCATCTTTTCTCAGGGACTGTTTAATTTTCTCTGTATGTTCCAATTTTGGGATCTGTGGTACCAAAGTGAATGCTGAATGCTTATTTCAAAAGGAAAATTTAAATAGAATAGATATGTAACTCTTATAAGTAAAAATGTCACCTACGTGGCACATAAAATCACTCCCATGTACTCTTTGATGTAGTAGTAAAAAACCAGATCTCTGGATGTGGTCAGCCTTGACTCTGAATCCAGGTTTCACCAACTGAGGGGACCCTGGCCAATGTCCTGTCTTCCTCCAGCCCCCTGAATAGCACATGGGTTAGTGGCATGGACTTCTGCACAGTCAAAACAACCCCAATATAACTCTCTAGGTGGCCCTCATATCCGCGGTTCCACATGGAGAATTCAACTGGCCACAGGTCATGTAGGACCATAGTATTTACTGAAAAAAATCTGCATGTAAGTGGATCCGTGTTGTTCAAGGGTCAATGGGACTTGCAATTGCTTCCTCCTGAAGCTATTGTGAGAATTGAAATCATGTAAGGTGCTCAGTGCTGTCAGGCACGTAGTCAGTGCTCAGTATATGAAAGCTTGTAGGTAGGATCACAAGTTCTAAACAGGCGCACTAACAGGACTGGTAGCTAACAAAGCAAGTTATGTGCCATGTGCCAGGAACTTGGAAAACACTTTGCGTGTGCAAGAATTCATGTAAGCCCCACCAATTATTATTACCCCCATATTGTAGGTCAGTAAACAGACTGAGAGAGGGGAACCCAGGAGCTGAAGGCCACACAGCAGAGACCTGAGCTCTGGGAAGGTTATACGACAATATGAGAAGTAACCCCAAGTCCACTGGAATGTCAGTCTGTCCCTGGGCACAGATAATTAATTGCAAAAGGGCTGCCTGGGCCCTTGAGGTCCCTGGCCTGGCAACTTGCTGCAGACCCCGCCTGGAGGTGCCTCCCAGCTGTGTGTTTTTATTGAGTAGCTCTTTCTTGGGTCTGCCGAGAAGAGGCTCCTCACATCTTTTCTAGTTGACTTGTCTTTTGTAGTTAATGGGATTCACCTGCCCTCCCTGCACCTCATCATCCCTCAGGGACCCTAAAACTGCCCCTTTGCTCTGCGATCTCCCCTCTTCCCATGCTTCGGGAAATGCCACGCTGTATAAAATAGTGTAAAATGCAAAGCACATTCACAACTCTTCTGTGTGCACAGCAATAGAAGATGAGTTTCGGGGTAAATATACCAACTCTGGAGCGATTCTGTGATTTATTCAGAAAATTGGCTTCCAGATCACTGTGGACAAGACCCAACTTGGCTGGAAGACTGTGATCCGTCAGCAGAGCCACACGGACAGCTGAGCTGGCCAAATTTTATTCTGAGAAAGGATAACCCTCATAGTGAAAGGCAAGAACTTTTAAGAAAAATTTACGCTACAGTCTGGTCCTACAATGTATGCAGTTATGTTCTGTACATTCATTCAACTATGGGACTCTGCAAAATAGTAATAATAACAACAGCATGATAACGAGAGAAAAGATAGACTAAAATACATGTAAGTGCTAAGGCAAGGGTTTACCTGCCTTTCCTCTCTGGGGTGCATGCAGTATCAGCCCCGAGCACCTCTCAGTCCTCAGCATGAGTCCAGCACATAAATATCTGCTGTTTTCATGTAAGACAGCCTCTAAAATTTGGCCAGCTTCATCTGGTGCTCAGCTGAGCAATCAACAACCTTCTCCAAAACCGGAGAAACCCAGCTGTGTTGGGCTGACGGCGAGAAATCACAACCGCCTCCAGTGGAACGTCTCTCCAAGGGCTTTCAAGGTTAATTTCTGATCATGGTCTGAATTCGATTAGCTGGAGAGCTGTACCATCACCTCAGATGTGTCTCTGCCATATTCTCAAAGATGAACAGAAACTGGTTTCGGCTGTATTGTCAAAGCAACTATTTTCTGAAAGCCAGGACCAAACCTACAACAGGGTTTAGTAGGGGCCATCAAGGTGATAAGATTTGAAAAAAGTCAGTCAGCATCACTCCATTTCCTATTCTCTCCCCACCCCATACTAAAAAAGCCTAGAGGGGAAAACAACAACAAAAAAAAAAACCTTTAAAATCTGATGGTGTTACCTTAATGGGGAAACCCTTTCATCCTCAGTAGTCCAGTAAGTTTATCAGTTTACCTACTTAGTCACCAGCCGCTAAAAGTCAGAGGGTGCAGAGATTCTCAGCAGCCTGGGGAGCACAGAGCCAGTCCTCACTCTCTCTCAACTTTGTCCCTACGTAAAAACTCCCACTGCCCACAGAACGATATCCAAACTCAAGGACCTTCATCTGCTGGGCCCTACCCACCTCATAGACTAAGCTCCCAGGGCAGGGTCTGGTTCTCACTTATCTGCAGGTCTGCCTGGCACCTAGTGTGCAGAGTTTGGCAGATAAGCCAGAGCACAAGGAATACATGTCAAATAAGTTTAAAAAAAAAGAAGAAGAAGAAGTAACCTGTTTAGAGGCTGACCTGGTAGTCCAGTGGTTAAGAATCCACCTGCCAATGCATGAAACACAGGTTCGATCCCTGAAGATCCCACATGGCACGGGGCAACGAAGCCCATGTGCCACAGCTATTGAGCCGGTGCTCTAGAGCGGTGCTCCGCAACAAGAGAAGCTACTGCAATGAGAAGCCGGTGCACTGCAGCTAGAGAGCAGCCCTTGCTCCCCACAACTAGAGAAGCCTGCGTGCAGCAATGAAACCCAGAGCAGCCTAAATAAATAATTTTTTGTATAAAGTAACCTGTGTAAAACGCAGGTAAAGTGCAAATCTCAGCACTATGTCATATCAAAAAAAAAATTTTTTTTTAAAGATAACTGGAGAGCAATTTAAATCTTTACCAGAATTTTCAGGAAACATCCAAAAAAAAAATCTGATTTATAATGTAAAGCAAAACTTCAGAACTTTAGTATTTCTCCTTAATGGCATCTGGCCCCCAGGTCACTCTCAAATTCTCCCCAACTCTCCTTCAGCTCTAACTTTTCATTTCCTCTCCCATCTCTCTTTCCAAATACAGCATCCGTTCTTTTCTAGAAGTACAGGGTAGCTGGTTAAAAGCATGAGTGCTGGGGCTCACTTTGCTGATTACAAACACAGTTCTGTCACTCTGATTTGAGCGGGAACCTGGCATGTAAGTGCCCCATAAATGCAACCTGTTATTTAAATCCTATTGGCTTCCCTGTTCTTTTTTTTTTTTTTTCCCAACTTGGCCCACTTTTCCATTAATGCAACAAGAAATGTATGTGAGTTTTCTAGGGCTGCCAAAACAAATTGCCATAAACTTCATGGCTTAAAACAATAAAAATTTACTCTCTCACAGTTCTGTAGGCCAGAAGTCCAAAATCAAGGTGGCAGTAAGGCTATGCTCCCTCCAGAGGCTCCAGGGGAGATTTTTGTTCCTTGCCTCTTCTAGCTCCTGGTGCCCCCACAGCTTCACTTCCTGCCCCTGTGGATCTCTCCTCTGTGTGTCTCATGGGAACGCTTGTCACTGGATTTAGGACCCACCCAGATGAATCCGGGATGGTCTCATTTAAAATTCCTTAATTTAATTACATCTGCAAAGATGCTTTCTCTAAATAAGGTCTCATTCACAGGTTCTGTGGGGTCAGAATACGGACATACATTTTGCAGGGGGCTGTCACTCAACCCACTACAAGATGATACTGGGTCCTTCCTCTTGTGGGTTGTGGGTGGGTGGGAGACAAGGCTGCACACTCCTGTAATTCTTCTTCTTTTTTTTTTTAATCTTTTTATTCTCATTATGATAAGTCAGTAGCCAGCGTCAGGTACTTGGGAATGAGGAAGGAAAGAGGCAGATGACAGGAAGGCACTGTCAACTTTTCCTTTTCACTGATGCTCATCAACTCCTTAAATGATGCAGGTCTGCAGCCACTGCACACCTCATTGCAAGAGCTGCTGCATCCTGAGGGTGAGGTGGGTGCAGGAAGCAGATAAGTTTCAGCCACAAGGTCCGACCCTCAGGCAGACACATCCTGTCAAAGGCCTAGGGACAGAGCATCTTGACTTTCCCACAGGGGGTCGTGAGCTGCCTGCATCGCTGGCTGGGGCCAGGAGACAGTTCACATTAGTTATTTATTGATATCCTGTGTTAAGGTTCTGCCTCGGCTGCACTGAAGGGATCCAAGAAGCAGTGACTTCACGTGACTCCCACTGCAATCATCCAGCTTCTTGGCACAATGTATTTATCTACCCAGAACTATTTTTGGTATGTGTTCATAGACAGCACACACTAAAGTATTTGGTATTTGAGATGCAAGCGTTAAAGATGATTAAAGTTAGCTGATAATGAGCATGCCTAGAATAGACAGATTCTGTGTGTGTGTGCGCGCACGCTCCATGTGCATGCTCTGTTGTGTGTCTGCAAAGCAGATGTCTACAAGCCTGCCCTTACGTGACCTCACCAGTGTCCTGGATCAGCTAAGATGTCCACGGATGGAAGATGGAAACGGATGGGAACTGGCCTGTCTCAAAATACTGTCTTACCAGACACCCCAACCTCTCCCAACTCTACTCTGCCCATCCTTCAAAGCTCAGCCCATTCTGCCTTATCAAAGAGCCTTGCTTGGCCACTCTCTGAACTCCTAGACCACAGATAACAAACAGGCTTCATCTCCAGGACCAGCCTGGATGAAACGGGCAGGGAAGAACACCCAGAGCAGTATGTTGAGTGGGGTGCTGAGAGCATTCAGACCACACCTACAGTGTAAAGCCTTTATATTTCCCTGCTGTCTAACCCAGGATCTAGTAGGCACTTAATCAATACTTGTGCAGTAATTATTTTTCATTGTTTGGACTCTGAAATTAGGTCAGAAGAAAGGTCTCTCTCTGAAGTGCAATTCCCTAAGGACTTCTGAGAGTAAACTTGGATGACCACTAGAGGGTTGGGTGCCTGGGCATATTCTTTTTTTTTTTTTTTTACATTGGAGTATAGCTGATCCACAATGTTGTGTTAGTTTCAGGTGTACAACAAAGTGACTCAGCTACACTTGTACATATATCTAATCTTTTTCCGATTCTTTTCCCACAGAGGTTGTCACAGGACACTGAGTAGCTCCCTGTGCTATCCAGTAGGTCTTTGGCGATTATATAGTTTATATATAGAAGTATGTGTATGCCAGTTCCAAACTCCTAACCTTCCCCCACATTCTGCCCATCTCGTAGACCAAATCCTACATGTATACTGGGGTGTCCCCCTCTAAGAGGATGGCCCTGTAATTGTTCAGTGAGGTAATAACACCAGGCTCATCTGTCAAGCCCATCTCTAATTGTTTGGTTTTCCTAATGGAATGCAGTGTCCTCAAGAAGAAGAGAGGCACCATAATGTGAGGTTTCATGTAGGCTGGTTTCTAGCTGTGAGCTGTGGACCTGAAATGATGCCTAAATCAATGAAGAGGCACTGAGCTGTCGACTCGGAGTCTGGGTGTTGGTAAAGCCCAAGTATTGACGGCCCTCCGTGGATGTGTTGCAGCCCAGCTCTTACAGCCTTGATTGGGGTGTGCACGCACGCTCTCTCTCTCTCTCTGGACAGGAGCAGCCAAAGAGAAATGGAAGTATGAGGCTAGCTGATTGTTTTCAGTCTGCATGACAGACCGCCCCCCATAACAAGACTCCAGGTCAAGTGCTCTTCACTCTGCGGATCTAGTGGGGAGAAATTAGCTCTCAGTAGTATTCCCAATTATGGAGAGAAGCGATTCCTCCCTGCTCTGGCTGTCATGGGTCTGGCAGTGGACCAAGAGGCAGGAAGCCTGTCTTCTTCCTCAGCCTCTTTCTCCATCTTGCGGTGTGACCTTGGCAGGTGACTTAACCTCTCAACTTCTTTGCTGCCTCATCTGTAATGTTCCACCTTTTATCACTTTCATAGTCCCGGTTCTAGGATGAATGAGACAAGCCTCTAAAAGCCGTATTTTAGTCTCCGAGAAATACTGGAGCCAGGTAAATGCTAAGCATAGCCATTTCGTTTGTTTTTACTGTGTGTGTTACTAACTTGTGGGATTTTAATAATGGCAAAAAATGAATGGATTTATGTAATTGTTTTGTTTTGTCCTAGGTGCCTTGAGGCATTTCCGGAGTATTGTGGTATTGCTCACCTCTTTTATGGAGTGGATGTTGTTGTGCCCATTCCTTAGCAAATGAAGGGAGCTGACTTTGAAGTGAGCCATGTGGATGGGCTGGAAGTAATTCCTACTCCTAATGTAGTGTGGGGCTTCCCTGCTGACCCATAGGTCCCTAGCACACACTCACGGATACTGGCTCAGCCAGTTATTCAGCCATATCCCCACCCTCCCTCCATCAGCTATGCTGACTTTCTTTTACTTCTTTACAAGCACCAAATGCTTTCCAATCTCAAACTATGCACACCTGTTTTTTGTGGTGGGCGGCCCTTCCTGCCCATGTTTCCTCTGGCCAATCAAGGCCCACCCTTCTGGCCTCAGCTTCGATGTCACCTTTGCAATGAAGTCTTCCATGACCCCCCATTCTCTGCTCTCACAGGCACTATATCTGTCCTTTACAGAGCTCATCACACTTGTGTCTAAATAACTGTTAGCTTAATGTCTGTCTTCCCCACTAATGATGAGTACCATGAGGGCAAAGAACTACTTGTCTTATTCATTACTGTGGCACCAGAACTGAGAAAGCACTCAGTAAAAAATCTGTGGAGCGGGAGGATGGATGGATAATGGATGGATAGATAGATGGATGAAAGGATGGAGGGATGGATGAATAATATATAAATAGGTGGATGGATGGACAGACGGAGAAATGAATGTATGTATAGACAGATGAATAAATGGATAGATGAATGGATGATGGATGGATGGATGGATAGATGGATGATGTAGAGTGTTTGTATATGAGAGTGATCCAAATCGCTGGTATTCATCATCAAAAGAAAGCTTTAAGTTCCAAATATTCACAGAAGCCTACAGATGCAGACCTAGGATACATGTCAACAGGGCCACAGAGACTCTGGGTAGAATCCTTCTTTGCCTCAACCTAGTTTCTGACAATGCTTGCTAATCCTTGACATTCCTTGGCTTGCAGCTACTTTACTCCAATTTCTGCCTCCATGGTCACATGGTATTCTCTCACCAGGCAGAGGAACCAAATCAAATTGCCAACATTCATTGGATCACAGAGAAAGCAAAGGAATTCCAGGAAAAAAACCTACTTCTGCTTCATTGTCTATGCTAAAGCCTTTGACTCTGTGAATCACAACAAACTGTGGAAAATTCTTAAAGAGATGGGAATACCAGACCACTTCACCTGTCTCCTGTATACAGGTCAAGAAGCAACAGTTAGAACTGCACATGGAACAACAGACTGGATCCAAATCAAGAAAGGAGTACGTTAAGATTGTATATTGTCACCCTGCATATTTAACTTATATACAGAGTACATCGTGTGAAATGCTGGACTGGATGAATCACAAGCTGGAATCCAGATTGCTGGGAGAAATATCAACAACCTCAGATATGCAAATGATACCACTCTAATGGAAGAAAGTGAGGAGGAATTAAAGAGCCTCTTGATGAGGGTGAAAGAGGAGAGTGAAAAAACTGTCTTAAAACTCAGCATTCAAAAAACTAAGATCATGGCATCCAGTCCCATCACTTCATGGCAAATAGAAGGGGGAAATGTGGAAACAGATTTTATTTTCTTGGACTCCAAAATCACTGTGGACAGTGACTTCAACCATGAAATTGAAAGATGCTTGCTCCTTGGAAGGAAAGCTATGACAGACCTAGACACTACATTAAAAAGCAGAAACATCATTTTGCCCACAAAGGTCCATCAAGTCAAAGCCATGGTTTTTCTAGTCGTCATGTACAGGTGTGAGAGTTGGACCATAAAAAAGGCTGAGGGCTGAAGAATTGATGCTTTTGAATTGTGGTGCTGGAGAAAACTTGAGAGTCCCTTGGACTGCAAGGAAATCAAACCAGTCAATCCTAAAGGAAATCAACCCTAAATATTCATTGGAAGGACTGATGCTGAAGCTGAAGCTCCAATACTTTGACCACTTGATGCAAAGAGCCAACTCATTGGAAAAGACCCTGATGCTGGGAAAGACTGAAGGCAAAAGGAGAAGGGGGACGCAGAGGATGAGATGGTTAGATAGCATCACTGGTTCAATGGACATGAATTTGAACAAACTCTGGGAGATAGTGAAGGGCAGGGAAGACTGGTGTGCTGAAGTCCACGAGGTCGCAAAGAGTCAGAGATGGCTTAAAGACTGAACAACAGATAAGGACATCAGTCATACAGAGTTAAAGCTCCAGGCTACTTCAGTGTGACCCCATCTTTAATTACACCTGAAACAACCTTGTTTCCAAACAAGGTCATATCCTGAGGTACTCTGAGTTAGGATTTCAAATGTGCCTTTGGTTGGGAGATTCAATTCAACCCATAACAATCTGGAAGACAGCAATGCTTCTCCCAGGTATGTATCCTAGAAACACCCCTGCCTGGGGTGACAAGGAGGCATGTGTGAGGATGTTGGTGGCAGCCAGGTTTGTTAAAGCAAGGAGCTTGAGGTGACCTACCTGTCCATGACAAGGGAAACAGATAAACCAAATATGATGAATGCAGATCATGGAATAACATGCAGCAGGCTGAAATAATACACTGGGTTTGCATATATCACCGTGGATAGATCTTAAAAACATAGCATGAGATGAAAAAAGTAGGAACTAGACTGAGATTTATGATATAAAACCACTGACATAAATTTAAAACACACACACCCAAAGAACAACATTATGTATGTTTCATAAGCATTGGAAAGTGGGTTGGAAGGATTTATTTTTCACACACTGGAGTCACTGCCTGTGAGAGCGGTAATAGTAGATGAAGGCAAAAAATAATACGAGAAGGCACGAGAGGGTTCTGAGGCAGACAAGTGCTGAACCTGTGGCATAAACTGGGACGTGTGATCCTACAAATGCGTGCATCCGGGGTCCAAACTTTACAAAAAGGGAAGAAATCATGTAACGGATTAATTAGTGACAACCGTGCTGGGGACCCGGCAGGGTGGGTGGGCTGGTGCCCACGGTCTTCCAAGGACACACAGCAAGGAAACTTGATGTGCTCTGGAACAGCAGGTAAGACTTTGTGGAGAAAACAGTGCTCACGCTAAGACCTGGAGAAGAACTGGAGTTGGGCTGGGTGGGGAAGGGAAGGACAGAGGGTTCCAGGAAGAAAGATGATGTGAGTAAGAGCCCAGGAGAGTCCAGGCTGGCCTGGCCCGTCAGCCTGGGAGAAGGGCACAGGCCCCATGTCATTGTTCTGCCCTCCCCCAAACCCCTAAGGGGGAAGTGGGGACAGGGCTGGCTGTGAGTGTGTTGCCCACTCAGATGCACAGAGGGACCAAGTGGCAGAAAAAAGAAAAAGATGCAGACGCATGTGAAACACTTCCACAGAGAATTACGGGTCTTCCTATACTTCAAAAACACAGGGCTCTCTCCAAGTCTCTTTTGCCTCCTGTTTGACCGTAACATGGGTGCCTGTTTCTTTAAGAAGAACAGCAGTGGAGTGTGATGAGAAGCCGCAGATTCAGAGCTGGGGGATCTCTAGGGTGGGGTGGGGCCCCTGGAGCGCCAGGAAAGGATGCTCCAGCGGAAGGGGCAGCTGCTGCTGAGCTATGGACAATGCCTGCCTCCTCCTGAATGCAGTCCCAGTGTTGACAGCTCTTTCCTTTTTTCAAGAGAAACTTGAAATTGCTCTGGATATTTATGGGAAATCTTCTCCTTTTACCTATTACGATCTAACCTAACCATAATGAGGTGCCACTTCACACTAGCTAGGATGCTATCATAAAAAAATAAAATAAAATGGTAAGTAACAAGTGTTGAGGAGGATGTGGAGAAATTGGAACCCTCATCCATTGCTGGTGGGAACGCAAAGTGGCCCAGACACTATGGAAAACAGTGTGGTGGTTTCCCAAAAAGTCAAACAGAATTACCACATGACCCAGCAATTCCACTCGTCGTTACACGCCCAAAAGAACTCGAAACAGGTGCTCAAACTAGCATGCCTACAGACACATTCATAGCAGCATTATTCACAAATAGCCAAAAGGTGGAAACAGTCAAACGTCTGTGAATGGCTAAAGGCATAAACAAAAAGTGGTCTATCCATACAATGGAATATTATTTGGCCACAAAAAAGAAATGAGGTACTGACACAGACTACAACAGGGATGAACCTCAAGAAAATGACACTAAACAAAAGAAGCCAGACACAAATTGTCACACAGTGTATGGTTTCATTTATACATAGTGTCCAACACAGGTACATCTCTAGAGACAGAAAGATCAGTGGTTGCCAAGAGCTGTGGGGAGAGGGGGATGGGGATGAATGAATAATGGGTATGGGGCTTCCTTTTGAGTGATAAACATTTTTTGGAACTAAATCAAGGTGGCAGTTGCACAAGATTGTGACTGTACTGAATGCCATGGAGTTGTTCACTTTGAAAGGATTCACTTCATATTATGTAAATTACCCCTCACTTAAAAACACTAGAAAATATGTAATTCAAATATTCAATAGAAAAAATATATATAGGCCAAGTGAAACAAGCCTGCAGACTGAATCTCAGGCCTGGGATGCCCATGTGTAAGTCTGGTGCACTTAAGTAAGCCCCCAGAGACAAGTTTTGTGCAGAGTTGGTGTTTAGGATCCCTGTTTTATTGGGAAGGAAACGGAGGCCCTCAGAGGTAAAGGCATTGGATGAGGGTTGAGTGTAGGAGCTGGGGCAGGGGGCCAGAGTGTGGTCTCTAAGCAAACTGACCCCATGTTCCCTGCATTTGGAACTGAGGTCTGGGAAAAGACAAGAGGAACAACAACCATTGAAGCAGAGAGTGGTGAGAGGTGTGGTCTGAGCTGTGTGGTCTGAGCTGCAAGTTCAGACAAGAACCGAGTGTTGCGATTCCCTGGAACTGTCACCTTCTCCTCCACAAGACCAGGAGCATTGCTTATGAATTTAGGCAATTCAGCAAACCCATGCTGAACACCTACTATGTATACAATTTGAGCTACGTGTGAAATAAAAAAAGTTAGCAAGTGGGACACCTAAGGGTTTGCTCTGTGCAAACCCCATTCTACGCAGGGGCCTCTCTGATACCCACAGCAACTCTATGTGGCAGAAGCAGGGCTGGCACACCCTACATGCATTCATATATCAGTTCAACCACACACCACTGGCCAAAAAGAAGAGAGGGGGATGCTCACTAAAAGGGTGTGGACAACACCCCGTGTCCTGTCCCTATGTAGACTTGCCACACAGGAAGCATGCAAAGGAAATGTGTGGACCTGCTCATCCGCAGTCTCCAAACCCAGGAGCCTTTCCTCTTACGTGTATCTGTCATGTCACTACTAAATGTGATTCTAGAACAAGGTTTCTCAACCCTTTGGGGGAAGGGTGGGGGTCTGAAAGATTTTCATGGACGCTTTTGCCTTCACCCTGGCTTTAGAGTCTAGTACCCACATACACTGCAATTCATAGGTAGTATTATTATCCCATTACACAGGTGAGAAAACAGAGAATCACAGGGAATAAGTTACTTGCCCAAGGTCTCTGAGCTAATAAATGATGAAGATTTGAGCTCAATCCGTTCTACCCTAAAATTCATTCCTTTTTTCTTTTTTCTCCACCACATGGCCTTCCTATCTTCAAGAGGGGCCCAAAGGAAATCAGCATGCCAGAACATAGAGAGACTCTTCACAGACTCTTACTCCTGGAGGTGGCAGTGAGCAGTTATCTATATACCCCCTGGTTCTGCATGAGGCCACAAGTAAGTTCAAATTCAAAAAGATATGTATTGAGCTGTGTAATACTTAGGATTGCAAGACATAAAACCTAACTCGGACTGGCTTAAACCCAAAAGGGAATGTATTAGCTCGTATAGCTGGAAAGTTCATGGGGGTGATGGCTTCAGGCATGGCTGGATCAAGCGGCTCAAATGGTCAGAACACAGTCACTGCATGTTTGTTTTCTTCTGGGTTGACTTTATTCTTAGGCAGATTCTCCCTCCCTTTATATAAAGAGATCTGCCAGCAGCACCACCTTTAAAATTTGACCGCTGAGAAAGCCAGCAGAAAGATTTTCTCCATCCCAATAATTCCACCAGCATCCCTGAAGTTAGCTCTGATGATCTCAACTTGGGTCCTGTGCATATCCGGGAACTTGTCCCTACAGTCAGGAGTGTGTGAGATTCTCCAGGATCAGTCTCAGGTCACAAGCTCACCTCCAAAGTGTGAGAATGAGGGTGAGATCTGAACCTTTACAGAGAAGAGACAGAGGGATGCTGTGGCCAGAAGGTAAGGGAACAGGCTGAGGGAGGTGAAACAGATGCACTAAAAACTACCCTGGAACACCAAAAACTGGGCTGGGCATGCTCAGCTCACGATAGTGTGCACAACAACCGTGTATCATTACTGCTGCTTCATGAGGCACAGAGAGGCTTGACGTTGTAGCCCACACCTTACTTCCAGGTGAGGAAACAGCCTTCCTTGCCCAGAGGCTTCCTGCTGTCAGGTATCACAGCCAGGACTTGAAGGCAGATCTGTCTAACTCCAGGGCCACAGCCTGCCGCTGTCCCAGAGGAACCCGTCCACGCTGGTGAGCCCCATGAAACCTCTTTGGCGCTTTGTTCCGTTCTCTTAAGTTGCAGACCCAGTCAGCGAGTTCTTTATTTCCACAAATGGTGCTGTTAAACTAATGGCTCTGGGACCTAGAGGCTGGCCTCTGAGCAGTCAAGGCTTCCCCACATTCTGCCTTGCAAAGAATTCATTAGAAAGTCCAGGAGCCAAGGCCCATGTGAAAACGTTTGGCGGCCGCCATTTTGCTTCAGGATGGCAAACGTGAGCAGCTTGAACGTGAGCACCTTACACAGCCTCTCGCCCAGCGTTAAAGGCGGCCGGGTCGTCACCTCCTAGAAAGCCCCCTTGTAAAGGGCGGTGGCGGACCTCTTCAGGCTGAAAAATGCTAAGAAGCCAGGGTTGAAATAGAGGCCTCTTTCTGTTTGGTCAATAAGCAGCTGTGAAGGATGCGTAGGACGGAGCTAAATTTATTTGTTCCTTTCTTTCTCGGAACAGCAGCAGCCAGGCTCAGAATGCAGCTGTCTCGCTCTCCCGTGAGCCTTCTGCAGGCACCAGCATGCACAGAGGTTGGCTCTCCAGGACTCAAAATCCACCCCCTCCCCCGGTTGGTTCCCTTCCTGCTGCGGGCAGGACTTCCAGGGCCTCTCTCCAGTGGGGAGAACTCGGGAGCTGCCTCCCTGGCCCTAGGTGGAATCATTTACCTTTTTAAAAACAGACGGGCTGCTGAACGGAGATACCCTGGCCCTTGCGGCCACACCCTGGAAAACCACACAAGTCCTGACCGCCTCTGCTTTCACTGCTGAGACCTGTGGGAAACTTGTAAGACACAAGCCGTGTGGGGAGCGGGCGGGGGCGCCCCGGGAGGGGCCCTTCCACCGACACGGCCCAGGCGGGCTTGGCAGAGTCCTTTCTGGAAGCCATCTGCCTTCGCAAAGCCTAGCTGAGGGCTACCTTCAGCCGGGGCCTTGAACACACTGGTTGAAGTGGATTGGTTTTTTTTTTTTATTTTTTTATTTTTTAAGAAGTGCTTTGTTGAGTCTTTCAGAAGGGCCCTGCGGGTGGGGAAGTGAAAGGAGGGGGGGACGCCGGGGGAAGAAACTGCTTCTTTATTTCTAGCCTTGCCTGAACGGCTTCTTGACGGTTACTGCTACGGTTCTGCTGAGTCAGATGCACACCCCCCCAGCTGCTCACCGGAAACACAGCTGTGAGGCGAAAATAACCACAGGGCCCAGCACGGAGCACCGTGCGCCTTCCAGAAAAGAGGGCAGAAAACCTCAAAACAGAAGAGAAAAATACAAAACAACAACAAAAACCCACCCATCAGAAACCCACCGCGGCTCGCTCACCTGGCCAGGCCTGTGGCGCTCTCCTTGTCGGTCACAGCTCAGAGGCGGGGAGATGGACCGCTTTTCCACTGTAGTAGGTTAAGTAGCGCCCCCTTCCCCCCACCGCAAAAGTGAGGTGTCTATGTCTTAACCCCCGCGACCTCTGAATGTGATCTTACTTGGAAGAGGGGTCTTTTCTGGTGTAACAAACTTACAGATCTCAAGATGAGGTCCCCTTGGATTCCCTGGGTGGGTCCTACACCCAGTGACAGGGGTCTTTACAAGGGTGAGGGCGAGGAGATTAGACACTGCAGATATAGACGGGAAGGCCAGGGGAAGACGAGTCCTGATGCAGCTGCAAGCCAAGGAACACCAAGGATTTGGCACGGAAGCCACGGGAAACTAACACAGTCACTGGCTTCCACTTGCCAGGCCTTTTCCTCGCCACCCCTTTCCCCTTGTCTGGACTGAAAACATTCATAGCTTCTTGGTTGCAAGGTGTCTTACACATATATTGAGGTTCCCTTTTTCCTGGGCTTCCCTGGGGGCTCGGATGGTAAAGTGTCTGCCTACAGTGCGGGAGACCCGGGTTTGATCCCTGGGATGGGAAGATCCTCTGGAGAAGGAAATGACAACCCACTCCAGTACTCTTGCCTGGAAAATCCCATGGACGGAGGAGCGTCAGTCCACGGGGTCGCGAAGAGTCGGACACGACTGAACGACTTCACTTTCTTTCCTTTCTTTTTTCTGGACTTAGTAATTACCAGGAAGTAAGATGGTGCCCCAAGGACTCCAGGATCTAGGGAGCAGCTGGGGTTCCCAGGTCTAGATAAGACTCTGCCACAGACAGAGACACAGGTGTGTGACCTCGTTAACCAGCCACCCTTCACTGACGGAGCTGAACATAGCATGTTAGAAAACATGTTCTATGTTTGAATACTGGCTCGGCCACTTACTAGCTGTGCGGCCTGGGGTAAGCTACTTAACTTTTCTGAGCCTCAGTTTCCTCACTGATTCAACGGGGGAGCTGTCCCGTTATACACTGGGAATCTATCTCTACCATGGAGAGATGACCTGAAAATGATCCTGCTATTAAACATATAGAGAGATGTTGAAAAGAATAATCACTGTTAATGCAGAACAGAGTTTCTAAGGAAATCAGGGTAATTCCCAGGTAATTCCCCAAAATAAAGAAAGCAAGCCCAAAGCTGATAGCGCAGTACCTACAGTGCCTGGGGACAGGAGGCACCACCTTGGGTCACAACAAGGCTGGGAGCTGGAACCAGAAAACTGCCATAAGACTGGTCTTCATAAGCTTCCACCCTGACACAGTTATAAGGATTATGTGAGTTTGCACATGCAAAGTTGTACTTAGATGAGGCTGTACTTGACAGCTCTTTTTGTTCGGTGCTTTATGTGAGTGTAGTTAATGCCTGTTGTTTTTGGCAGTTCAGTAACTATGACACTGTATTTTGGTGACAGCATCCCAGTTTATCTTTGGGAGATCATCTCTCTTCTACGACCTTGGAAAGGAGAATATACAACTCAGACCTGGCCCATCAGAGTCAGGGATTATTCAGGGATGGATGTGCAATCCAAAGTGGGCTAATCAGAGTGAATGATATCTGAAAATTTGGGAAAGAGAAAAATTCACTCTGTCTTGGATCTGCACATGAGTGGCGTCTAAGCCTGGGGCTGCCGGAGGACATCTCTGCCACTATCTGGAAAGAACCTGCCAGAGGATGGTGCCAAAACCAAAGAAAGGAAAGATGAGAGGCAGAGAAATTCCCAGTGATACTGTCTGAGTCCCTGGATCCAGTGGAGCCTGAGGCTATCGGCACCTCCAAACTTCTGGGCTCCTTCCCTCGGTCAGTCAGTCAGTTCAGTCGCTCAGTCATGTCCGACTCTTTGTGACCCCATGGACCGCAGCACGCCAGGCCTCCTTGTCCATCACCAACTTCCAGAGTTTACCCAAACTCACATCCATCGAGTCGGTGATGCCATCCAACCATCTCATCCTCTGTCGTCCCCTTCTCCTCCTGCCCTCAATCTTTGCCAGCATCAGGGTCTTTTCAAATGAGTCAGTTCTTCACATCAGGTGGCCAAAGTATTGGAGTTTCAACTTCAACATCAGTCCTTCCAATAAACATTCAGGACTGATTTCCTTTAGGATGGACTGGTTGGATCTCCTTGCAGTCCAAGGGACTCTCAAGAGTCTTCTCCAACACCACAGTTCAAAAGCAACTGAGACTCTAATTACATGTAGGGTCAGTCACCTAAAACTGTTGCAGTCTCCAATGCTGTGGTAATTTTTTTTCCAAGTCTTTTTTCTCCCTACAGTGCTACAGTTTGAATAACTTCTATTCTTGTGTTAATGTGTGCACTAATCTTTCCTTATGCAACTTTTTAATGTGCTGTTGTTTAATATGCTAAGAAGTTGTTTCATATGTTACTTAGTATGTAAACCTGTCCAGTGGATTTTACATTTAAGATATTTTTTCTTTCTAGAAGTTTCCTTTGGTTCTTTAAATTTTTTTCTCCTACTTTTCATTATATTCATGTTTTCCTTTAAATCTTTGAACATATTTGTAATAGCTGTTTTAAAGTCCTTGTCTGTTAATTACACCATCTTTATTATTTCGAGTCCGTTTGTCGTGACTGATGTTTCTCTTGGTAATGGTTCACATTTCAGTGCTTATTCCTTAGATGTCTAGTATTTTTTATTTAGATTTTGTTGGTTTTGGAGGGCAGTTTGATTTTGGGGGGCTTTTTTAAAAGCTTTGTTGGAGTGGATCTAGAGGAGTCCTTCTTCTAAGGCTGGTTTAGCCCTGTTACTAAGGTCTGACCTCACTGTGGTCTCTAATGAATACCTTGGATGTTCAATAGGTTATTCCCATCCTGGCTTGCTGAAATAAGTGCACCTAATCCCATGAGCACTGTGGGAATTATTCGGCCTATACTTCCAGTTAATTATGCTTTGCTATCATTGTAGCATTTTATCCAAAGCCTGAGCAACTTAGTATTCGGTCAGTGACTCCAAGAGCTCCTCACACAGATCTCTGGCACTGTTTATTTGTGTGGTACCTTCTTCTCTGGAACTGTACTTCACAGATTCCAGCCTCTTTATCCTCCGCATGTGATAATCCATGTCTCCTCAACTCTAAGAGACCACTATGCTTTGTTTAGAATCATCCTTCCTGTGGCTCAGTGGTAGGGAACCTGCCTGCCAATGCAGAGAAATCAAGAGATGCAGGTTCGATCCCTGGGTCTGGAAGATCCCCTGGAGTAGGAAATGGCAACCCACTCCAATATTCTTGCCTGGAAAATCCCATGGACAGAGGACCCTGGTGGGCTACAGTCCATGGGGTTGCAAGGAGTCGGACACAACTGAGCAAGAACACACATCCTTCTTGTGCTGCAATCTAAAAAGTACTTTCATGCAGCAAAGTGATCATGGGCTCAGTCATCTGCTTCCCTTCTTTCAGGCTCACAGTTCTGCACAGCCTGTTGCCCAATGCCTGAAAACAGTTGTTTCATATATTTTGTCCATTTTCCTAGTTGCATACAGCTAGAAAACACATCTGGTGCCAGTTACCTTATTATGGCCAGAGGCAGAAGACGACTCTAACTAACTTGAGAGAGTGAAAAAAAGTAAGCATTGGAAGGGCCTAGGGGGACTCACAGAATAGATGTACTAGCCGAAGAACAGTCCTCAGAAGGGACATTGGCCACAGCGGCTCTGGAGACGGAGGGGAATTAAGAGTCTCTTCTGGGCATGGAAACCTGGATGAATGAGCTCCAACCCTGTGGAGTCCTTCAAGAGTCAAATTTCTGGGCGACTATGTCTGGACTAGCCACAGTCATGGGCTTATGTCTTGGCCAGAGGAGAGCAAGTCACTCTGATTAATGACTACTACCAAGAAAACATCCAATGGAAAAGGATGGATCACCAAAACAAAACTGGGTTTCTCTATCCAGAAAAAAGGAAAATGGCTGATAACCAAGAATGAACAACAGACACAATATCCAGTGTCTATTAGAGAACAGCATCTTTAAGAGGAGTTGGCTTTTAAATGCTAAGCCTCGGTGTTTATTTTTGCTGTTTCCACACTAGACTGCATAGCTGTCCTTCCCCTCACATCCCTGCCTTCCCCTGCAACACAGAAAGACTTTCCCAGCAACAACTGCACTTTATGGGCAACATATAGACAAGATAAAGGGGCTTCCCAGGTGGCACAGTTGGTAAAGAATCTGCCTCCCAATGCAGGCGACACAAGAGACTTGGGTTCGATCCCTAAGTCAGGAAGATCCCCTAAAGGAGGAAATGGCACCCCACTCCTACATTCTTGCCTGGAAAATTCCATGCACAAAGGAGCTTGGAGGGCTACATTCCAGGGGTTTGCAGACAGTCAAACACGACTGAGCGTGCACACACACACACATAGACGATATAAACTTCACATCAGGTGAGAAACATCAGTTTAGGGCTCACTGGTAACAGATTCTCTGAGTCTGCCAATGTTCAAGGAAGACTTCCAGAAAATAAAACACATGGGGTGGGGGTAGGGGAGGCAAGCTTGAACCTGTGTCCTGGGAACAGAGCAAGGAACAAGACATGTCCATTCTCCTTCCTTTATTCATAACCACTCAGAGCTGGAAGCTCCCTGCCTGAAGGAGAATGTTTTGTGTTTCAAGAGTGAAGATGAGGTGGCTGCAGGCTAGTTCATCCAGTGGTTTAATTCAACCAAACATATAGTCAGATGCATCAACAGGTAAAGGAATCAGATGTTCTCTGCTTAGGTTGCTCTGAGGAAATTCTGCCGCCTCCACTCTGCATAGAGGCTAATCAGATACTCTGTGTGTGTATGTCTGTGTCTGTGTATGTGTGTCTGTGTGAAAGTTCTACAGAACTCATCACCTGAGGTTCTAAAATTTCCACAAACATTACTTTCTTGTATAATCATACCCATCTCGGAGATGGAAAATCAGAGGTACAGTACGTGGAATGGTGAGTCAGTGACTGCAGGGTAAAGTTCTCCTGGAGCCTTGAAAACAAATTTTGAAAGCATGGGTAGGGAGCAGGGAGGAAAGAGAGAGAGGGGAGAGAGAGAGAGGAAAACAAGTCTTCACAGGTGCTGGGTTTTCAGAGTGTTGAGAGGTGATGTTTATATACAATCAAGATTTAAATTGAAATCATAGTCAAGTAAAAGCACATCGAATCACATGGCTATCTTGTTGTTTTTTTCCCCTCAAGCTTTGTTTATTAGCTATGTCCATTGTCTGGTTCAACTTAGAAAGAAGTCTTTCCATTCCTTGTTGGGGCTTTTCCTTTCCTAAGAAAGAGACTGGTACGTTCATGCTGACTGAGCTCACCTCCTCGGCCAGTGGGAAAAAGAGATGGGGATTAGGTTAGCCTTCTGGGGAGGTGTCCAGAGCTTGTGAGCGTTATAGAGGGACAAACGATTCACTGTTGTGTTTCTGATGCCAAGCACAATGCCTGATCCATGGTGGGTGTTCAGGAAATTATTTGTTAAATGAAAGAATGACGGCAGGAACGTGAACTTCCAGTCACGCCTGGACTACGTATTTGCCAAAACAGACCCCAGTGCTTCCAGGGCTTTGCACATTTTTTCCATTCTTTGTTGTCCTGGCGATTGTCTCCTCAACCTTTTAAGGCAATGGATCTTAACCTTTGGTGGGTCATGAACTCTTCTGAGAATCTGAAGAGAGCTGCAGAGCCTCTTCTCAAAAAATGCACAAACTCAGACACATGATTTTGCGGATCCTGTTCAGTTGTGAGCACGTGTCCTGAACCTCATCCACTGTTTCAGCTGAACAATCCCAGCCTTGCTCTCCTTCATCTCTACAAAGTTGCTTGCTCCTTCACCAAGTTCCCATAACACTTTCTTTTTAATTCAAAACAACATTAGTTTATTTTGCTCACACATGTGTCATTTGGGCAGGGCTCAGAGGTGCCCTCTGCTCTGTTAGCTGGGGCATCTTGAGACTTCGATTGGAATCATTCAGAACTTGCTCACTCACCTGCCTGGAAGCTGATGTTGGAAAGACCTAGACAGCTGGGCTGCTGGAGGGGAGCTCTGCCTTACCTTGTCTCTCTCTCTCCCCTCCCTGGTCCCCTCCCCTCAGCCTCTCTGGAACGTCCAGAGCACTTTACACATGCTTCTCTCATAATTTAACACACAGCACTTTGGTGATTATTTATGCCTGTTGATGGTGGTAATTGACTTAGTCACCAGCAACAAGACTACACGCTCTGCCGGGGACGACAACTACGTGTTCATATATATTTCCCCGGGGCCCTAACGAGTACCTTGCACATGGTACCTGTTAGGGACCCGGGGAAATAGGGCTATATATGCTAATTGAAATACCTAAGTAGGTATGTGCTTATCTTATTATTATGCCCCATTACATTTAAGAAATAGGATTAGAAGTTAGCCTATTTTCATACATCAATACCACAAAACAAAAATTTTTAAACGAGGAGATGGGAACTCAGTGAAAAGGTAGGAAAATACGTTGAAATGAAGAATAAGATTGGTACTCAAAATATACACCATGGATTACTACACCATTATTGGCAGAGACCCAGAAATCCAGTTTCAGCATTCTGCCAGTAAGGGCAAAGAGGGAAATATAATCAGTTGCAAAACTGATGGTGTCAGATATAAGAAAACTGACTGCATAGGAAAGCACAGCTCCTACTGGTAAAATTGCAACCTTCCAGCATTAAAAATGATAGCAAGTTTATACTCCATGCCAGTTAAGGAAAGTTCAATACAAGCCAATATATAAGTGGCCTTAAAACAAAGAGATAAAAGGTTGCAGTTCTCTGAGAGTCTGGTTTCATCCACAGAAAAACATAAGGCTGTCTAGTCCAGGTTTTCCTAAAGGACATGTGATGGCATACAGTCCTGGAAAAGCTCTGCCCACAAAGGGTTCTGCAGTCAAGGAGGTAGGAAGCCGCCTCCAACCCCACTGACTTCCTCTTGGAATCTCACAGTGAACACTAGCATTTTAAAGGCTCTGAGAAGTCCTGCAGTAAAGAAACCCAGCGTTTCTCAAGCTCCTTTGCCTACTATTGTGCAAGAACCTAGGGAGAGTCTCCAGATGGGACCTAGGTCCTACTGTAAACAGCTTTTCTTTCTCCTAAGGACAGGTAAGATGAACAGACTGCCATTCTTAAGCAGCATATGCCAATACGTCTTTCTTTTGTTCCTTCTTAAAAGGACATGGGGTGGGCGGGGCAGGGGGGGACTTCCCTGGTGGTCCAGTGGCTAAGACTCTGTGCTGTCAATAAAGGTAGCCTGTGCTTGATCCCTGGTCAGGGAATTAGATCCCACCTGCCACAACTAAGCGTTTGCATGTTGCAACTAAGACCTGGTGCAGCCAAATAAATAAATCAATACTTTTTTTAAAGGACATGGCTTAAGAAGGAAACAAAGTAATATCTGCAAATCTCCTCCTTAAAATCACCTTTATTTATAATCCTATTTGCTCTTTTTTTCTAGGTATGACTCCAAATAAAGAAATATGTTTTAGAAAAGAAACTGGTCATTCAAATTCCAAATAAGGCAGAAGAAAGGTGTGAGGGACCATTACTCAGAGCCCACAGTTTCTCCCCATGAGAAATTAATAAGGGGTCAGCACACCCCTTTTCTTTGCTGGCCACCTCTGTAGATATCAGATAAAACCCCTGAGGTATCTGTAACCATAGCCACGGGACTTCCCTGGTGGTCCAGTGGTTAAGAATCTGCCTTGCAATAGATGAGACGCAGGGTCGATCCCTGGTCAGGGAACTAAGATCCCACAGGCTGTGGAGCAGTTGAGCCCCCACACTGCAATTAGAGAGTATGTGTGGCACAGCAAAATATCTCATATGCCAAAACTAAGATCCAATGCAGTCAAATAAATAAAACCTTCAACAACAGCAGCAGCAAAAAACCCCATAACCACAGCCATGTCCTCTGTTACCTATAACTGAGCACTAAACCAGCAGTACTTACTCAGACCAGTCAGAAAACTATCGAGTTGCACCTTCGGCAGATGGCGGGGAGCAGAAGGGGCAGTGACTGTCTGTTTTGGCTTTGCTTGTGAAGAGAAATTAAGGGTGTGTTAACTTTTGTCCAGCTCCTGTCTCTTGGTACACTAGCGTTTCCATCTCAAAAGAATCCAAGTGTGAGCTAGTTCGAAAAGGGAAAGCATGTCTGATTTTGGCAGGCCATGGAACAATCCCCGAGTCCTTTCTTCACAAAGCACTTGTTAATATCCTACTTAATATTCTACGGAACTCACAGCAGAAAACTAATGAAATGAGTGGAAGGATTGCAGAGACTTTAAGGTCGATTCTCAAACTGGGTTCCATGGAACAGCAGTGGTTCCACAGTGTTTCAGGGGCTACAGGGAGGGAAGGGAAGAGGCCCCTGGCAAGCAGAGATCTGAGTTCCCAGATGCAATCAACCAGGGCAGTTTCTCTTTTTCCAACGCAAGGACATATTTGGGGAAGAGAAGGGGCAGGGATTTGGGTACTTAAATTAGAAAATGTTTGAGAACTACTGCTTATATGGAGCTTCACATATATTATTTCTCACAGCTGAGATTCTGATAAAAATTGAAAAGCTAACAATTAACGTTACATTCTTAGCAAGAACCTAGGGGGCAGAAATTTAATTTTTTTTTTTAATCAAAGCAGAGCAGAACCATGGCAAAACATGTGATAAATGATGAAAATACTTGCAGCCATATAATTAATAAAGAGTTAATATGCTTAGGTTATAAAATGATCCTACAAATTAATGAGGAAAAGACCAATAGCCCAGTAGAAACGTGGGCCAAGGATACAGAATTCACAGAAGCAGAAATGCAAATATTCAATAAACATATGAAAAGATGCTCAGGCTCACTTGTCAGGGAAATGCAAATGAGAACAATGAGATACTATTTTTTACCCATCAGATTGGCAAAAATGGAAAATATGTGTAACATCCAGAGCTGGCAAGAGTGTGAGGAATCTAGTTCTCTCAAACGCCATCGGGGGAGGACTGTAAATTATTATAAAGTGGTGGAAAGTCAACTGTTGGTATTTTTGAAAATTTAAACTGTAGCCCGGCACTCCCACTTCTGGGAATATATCCACCAGAAATGAAAATGCCAGTGTATAAAGATATAAATATATGAAGAAGTATATTTCAGCATCGTTTGTAATAGTTTAAAAAAAAAACAAAACCTGGAAACACTCTGAACGTACATTAATAAGAAAATGGTTGAACAAATCATGATGTATTTATATTAAGGAATACAGCACAGATATTAAAAGTTATAAAATAAAATTGTACACATTGACTGGGAGATATGCCTACAACACCTTGTTAAACAGAATAAAAGCAAATACAATCCTATTTTTATTTAAAAAACATAACAAAAATACCAAAAAAAAAAAGTCACAACCAGTTAGTGGGTTTCTATATGTTTTTATAAATAAAGGAAACAGTAGGGAAACATTTATACCTAACTGTTAACACTGATTGTATCAGGGAGCTGGACTGGAGAGGAGTGGTAAGACTATTAATTTTATTTCAGACACTTCTTTATTATTTCAAATACTACAAAAGATATGTATTACTTTTGTAATTCAAATGATCAGAATTTTTTTTTTTTTTCAGAATTTTTAAAAACAGAATTAGGACAGGAAATTCAAAGCAAATCAAATTACTTTGACAATCACTGGAAGGCAGAATGGAGCTGGTCTCCTGGTACGGGGTCTTAAAGCACTGAACCCAAGGAGATGCACAACTACTAGAAGGCGCCCCGCTATGCATGGGGGTGGGTTGAAGGAGAGCCTTTTAATAGGGCTGACATTTTCCTTGAAAAACAGTCATGACTCTTCTCTAATATAAGTGGAAGGACTGAATGAGACCCCTAAGGGGGGGTCTATAACCCCTAAGGCTATAGCAAAGGAGTCAGAGGGATTTCCCTGGCAGCTCAGTGGTTTAGACACTGTGCTTTCACTACTGAGGGTCCAGGTTCAATCCTTGGTTGAGGAAATAAGGTCCTGCAAGCTGCTACCTGGCCAAAAGTAGAAACAAAAAAACAAAACAAAGAAAAGGAGCCAGCAAATTTTTCTGTAAAAGACCAAATAGTACCTCTGTTAGTTTGTGGACTGTTTGGTGTCTGTCACAACTATTCAATTCTGTCATTGTAGCAGTATGTAAATAAAATGGGCATAGTTATGTCTCAATAAAACTTTGAAAAAACAGGTAATGGGTGGATTTGACCCTAGGGCTGACCTCTGCTACAGAACATGGGCATAATTATTTTTTAAAAGCAAACCATTTCATTGAAGTATAGCTAATATATGTATGATAAAAGTATGCCAATCTGATGAATTTTTCAAAGGGAACACATCTTTATAACTACCACCCAGATTAAGTTGCAGAACATTACCAGCACACCAAATGTGTTCCTTGGGCTTCTCCCAGGTATCCCCAGCCCCCAAAGATAGCCACTAATTTTACTTCTGTCCTCACAATTTGTTTTGCATGGTTGTAAACTTTATATAAATGGAATCATACAACACTTTCTTTTGCTCAATGATATGTGAGATCCTTCCATGCAATCGTGTAGTTTTATTCAATTTTATCACTATACAGTGTTCTATATATAGTGTTGCAATTATCAAATTGTAAGAATACATCACACTTTATATATCTGTTCTGATATTGATGATATTGGGGTTGTTTCCAGTTTGGAGCTTGCTATAGAGTGAATGTTTTTGTCCCTCTAAAATTCATATGTTGAAACCTAATCCCTGTTGTGATGGTATTAAGAGGTGGGGTTTGGGGGAGGTAATTAGGTCATACAGGTGGAGCCCTCATGAATGGAATTAGTGCCCTTATAAAAGAGACCCTAGAGAGATCCTTGTCCCTTCCACCATCTGAGGACACAGTGAGAAGATGGCCATCTATGAATCAGGAAGTGGGCCCTCACAGGACACCAACTCTGCCGAAACTTTGATCTTGGACTTCCCAGCCTCCAGAACTATGAGAAATAGATATGCATTGTTTATAAGCTATTCAGTCTATGGTATTCTGTGGTAGCCACCTGAATGGACTCAGACAGAGCTATTACAAATAATGCCACTATGAATATTCTTGGCCATGTCTTTTGGTGCACACATTTACTTATTACTATTGAGCATATTCCTAGAGTACATGTGCTACATCCAGCTTTTGTAAATACCAAGTAACTTTCCAAAGTGGGTATTCTAATCTACCCTCCTATCCTAAGCTTATGAGAGTTTCAGCAGTTCCCAGCATTGCCAACACTTGGTGTTGACAGATTTATTTGTAACTTTAGCCATTCTTGTATATGTGCAAAATTTATATACAGCAAAGTTCAAAAATCTTAGGTGTCCATCTAAAAGTTTTTACTCGTATAA
The DNA here is from genome assembly GCF_023699985.2 of Odocoileus virginianus. Lineage (NCBI taxonomy): Eukaryota > Metazoa > Chordata > Mammalia > Artiodactyla > Cervidae > Odocoileus > Odocoileus virginianus. The sequence continues at coordinate 54,463,893 of NC_069685.1, read as the reverse complement.
AAATTATTTGTGGTTTGAATCACATTCCCTTAATTACTAATGATGTTGACTCTCTTTTGACAGGTTTATCTGCCCTTTGGATTTCTCTTTTGTGAAAAGAGTATTCATGTGTTTTGCTCATTTTTTTAAAAAAAATGGATTTTCTTTTTCTTATTGATTTATAAGAGTGCTTGAAATATTCTGAATATGAGCTCTCCATTAATATCTTTATTCCAACTATCTTCTCCCGCTATGTGACTTGCATTTTCATTGTCTTAATGGAGTCTTTTGATGAACAGAAGTTCTTAATTTTATTGAACATTTGATCAATTATTTTTTCCTGGTTATTTGTGTGTGTGTGTGTGTGTGTGTGTGTGTGTGTGTGTGTGTGCCCTGTTCAGAAATATTTGCTAAAGGAAAACTATCTCTATACTCACAATACTTCTGAATGACATGTGTTGAATTTTTTTCCCTCAAACCAACCAATTTCCCAATCTTGGAACACAAACCAGGTGTCCTATAATTTGACTCAATTCTGACACTAAACTCCACAAGTTAAGAGCTCAATTTCCACAAGACTGTCCTCAATCAGATGCCTGTTACAAGTAGCAAGTGCCCCAGGTACCCATACTTCCATCTGACTTGGCTACAAAGTCAGGAGTTCCCACAACTCCCCATATTTGATAATTTGCTGGAACAGCCCACAAAATTCAGGAAAATATTTACTTATAAAGGGCACAGATGAAGAGGTACATAGGGTGAGGTCTAGAAGGGTCACAATCACAGAAGCTTTGGTCTTCGTGGAGTAGAGATGTGCCACTCTCCAAAAATGATACGTCCTCCCACCCAGAAGTTCTCCAAATCTCATAGTTTAGGGATTTTTATGGGGGCTTCATTAGGCATGACTGGCCTTTAACTCAATCTCCAGCCCCTCCCCTCTCCCTAGAGGATGGAAAGTGGGGCTGAAAGTTCAAAGCCTCTAATCACGACTTGATCTTTTTGATGACAAGCCCTGAAGTAGGAAATGGCCACCCAACTGAGCATGGACACATGCACGCCCCATCCTGAAGTTATCCAGGAGACCACCAAGAGTTGCTTCATTAGGATGAAAGAAGCTCCTTTGACCCAGGAAATTTCAAGGGATTTAGGAGCTGTGTATCAGGAAACAGACAATGAGTCCAATACGTATGTCTTATTATGTCACACTTGCCTATCCTGAAAGTCATGAAGACATTCTCCTGTATTATTTCTTAGAAATGCAGAAATGTTCCTGTTTTACCTTGTACATTTGAGTCTACAACCATCTGAACAACTTCAACCAGAAATGTTTAGGAGTGAGCATTACCCATTGCAATAGTTTCAGTCCCTGTGTTCTTCCAGAACCGTGACATTTGCCATCAAGAGGTAGAGTTTATCTTCCCTTCTTTTCAACCTGGGCTGGCCAACAGAATTTTCAACCAATAGAATGCTGCAGAAGTGACGGTGTGACTTTCTTCAAGAATAGGTCACAGAAAGTGATGTGGTTTCCACCTGGCTCTCTCTGTCTCAGGACATCTGCTTTGGGTGCCTTGGCTACCATGTAAGAGAGCCAGCTTCCCTGAAGCCACTCTGCTGGAGAGACCACATTGAGATATGACATACACCCAAGGAACCCCGCTGTTCCAGCCCCCAACCAGGGGTATAAGTCTGTCCAGCCCAGCTGCCAGACATGAGCATCTAGGTGACCTAGACTTCTAGGTGACCCTACTTTCGCCACATGAGATACCCTGAGCTAGAACTGCCCAGCCAAATGACCCATCTTTCCAGGCCCTGGGCTTCTCTGGTGGCTCAGTCGTAAAGATTCCAGGTGCTAACTTAGCACTAGTTTTACTGGGAAAACTAACCTGTGACTGGGTTAGGCTGGTTTCCACTACTGCTGTTTATTTCAGGGGTGTGTTTTCTTTTCTTTTTTTTTTTCAGGGGTGTGTTTTCAAACTCCAAAGACAATGGAAGCTTTGACTTTCGTTTGTCAAGCCTCATTTCAATCTATTTAGTGTCTATGCAAATGAAAGAGCCCATTCATGAAAGGAGAAAGACTCCTGTAGATTAAACAGATGGGAAAGATGAGATAAGATGGTCCCCTTGGATACTCTTGAAGGGTAGTGAAGTCTTGGTGTTCATCCAGAGAGATTAGCTGGGGATCATTTCACTAACTTTGGTCAGAAAGATAAAACCCAAAGCGGGGCTGGGGGAAGCTTTACCCCATCCAAAACTGGAATAAGGCTGATTTCACAAAGAGATTTTCCTGCCCCAGAGTCCCTGTCACTTAGCTCTGTCTCCAGCCATCTAGCAGCTCAGGTTAAAGAAAAAACTCCTTCCAACTAGTACTCAGGGACTAATCAGGCCTTGGGGATCCAACCCAGGGAAAAAGGCTGGTTCTACTTCCTGGAGGCTTAAGTGGAACATGCAAATCAATGTGTTTGAATTATCAGCAGAACTGCATTTTTCACTTTTTAAACACATGCTTGGATGGGGAGACACATGTGCACCCGTAGGTGATTTGTGCCGATGTATGGCAAAAACACCACCATATTGTAAAGAAATTATCCTCCAATTAAAATTAATTAATTAATTTTTTAAAATGGTTGACATGCTAATAATGGCAATAACATCTACCTCTATGCACAACCATATTATTTGCCTGTTTATTCCCCACCTGCACACCATCACACAAGCTACAGGAGATCAGAGATCTGGGTTGTCCACTTGCTGCTTTCCCTGCACCCAGCCCAGTGGGCTCCAGACCAACTTCCTGAATGAATGAGTGAATGAGTGAGTGAGTGATAAATGATAACAGCCACCTTTTAGGGGCACCTACTCCAGGCAGGCACTGTGCATTATTTCGCATTCTCCTTCAGCTTCCCTTGAGGGAAGGGTGGTTGTCTTGGTTTTACAGAGGTTAGAAAATTTGCCCCAAATCTCAGACTCTCTAAGGGGCAGAATCCAATTTCAAATCCAGCCTGTCTGACTCACAGAAACTCCTCTTTAATACTAAGCACAAAATTGGCCACAGAAGGGTCAGGGGGAGACAGCCCACCCTTTTTGTCTTTCCCGAGATGAGAGGGTTTTCATGAGGGCCTTGAAGACCAGAGTCAAGCTCTACGCTGCTCTGCTGAGCCTGGACCCAGCTTTGCAGCCCTGCCCAGAAACCTCTGCTTAGGCCAAGGTTCCTGTCCCGCTTTTGTGGCCTGGGAACTTGCAGGGAAAGGGCAATTAAATTAACGGGGTCACGGAAAGAGGAGGAGGGTGAGAAGCTGGTGGCCGAATCCAGAAAGACCAGATTTCAATTTGCATAATAATTTTGTTAGCAACAATAGGCATCCAGGACATCTATTTAAAGGCTGTAATGTTAATTTAATGGGGGAAAAGCTAATACAATTCCCCTAGAATTTTTCAATTAAATCAATGTGATGGGCTTTAATGGATAGCGTAAGTAAAGAGCGTGAATTGGAGAAATATTGCATAAATTATACATATACTTATATATATGCCGCCCGTATATATAATCTCTCTGCTCTAAGGTTCTGACATATTGAGAGGCCCTATGCTTAAATCTAGCAACCAGTTATAACTCTATTTCAATTAAAGTGACCCTTTTATTATCCAGAGAAGGGGAGGGCTTCTTCCTGTGGGGTTTCTTCAAACCCCTACCCTTCAACAACACACCAGGAGACTCCAGTCTTAAAGAAACAGAGGACTCACTGAACGATAGGCCGTGACAGGAGAGTGCACAAAAAGTCGATGATAATGAGACATCTCGCAACACAAAAGCCTCTTCCTCAATCCCTGCTCCCTAAAGACATCTAACAAGAGAGCCAATAAAATGGACTGAGTTTCAAGAACCACTTTACTTTCTTGAGCATGAATTCATTCACACATCTCGTTCAGTGAGTGTGAACTGAACAGCCACTAAACTCTGGACACTGTTGTGGACGCTTCCAGGAATGTCAGAGTGAGCAATCAGACGTGATCCCTGCCTCACAAAAACATCCAGGCTGTGTTCAGTTATGCTCTTCATGCTTCTGTTTTGTCACTTGTTAAAAATGATGATATTAAAAGACGCTCACTCCTTGGAAGGAAAGTTATGACCAACCTAGACAGCATATTAAAAAGCAGAGACATTACTTCGCCAACAAAGGTCCATCTACTCAAGTCTATGATTTTTCCAGTAGTCATGTATGGATGTGAGAGTTGGACTATAAAGAAAGCTGAACACCAAAGAATTGATGCTTTTGAACTGTGGTGTTGAGAAGACTCTTGAGAGTCCCTTGGACTGCAAGGAGACCCAACCAGTCCATCCTAAAGGAAATCAGTCCTGAATATTCATTGGAAGGACTGATGTTGAAGGTGAAACTCCAATACTTTGGCCACCTGATGTGAAGAATTGACTCACTGGAAAAGACCCTGATGCTGGGAAGGATTGAAGGCAGGAGGAGAAGGGGACGACAGAGGATGAGATGGTTGGATGGCATCACCGACTCAACAGACATAAGTTTGGGTAAACTCTGTTGGTGATGGACAGTGAGGCCTGGCGTGCTGCTATCCATGGGGTTGCAAAGAGTTGGACACGACTGAGCAACTGAACTGAACTGAACTGAAAGATGATGACTGCAGGAGCCACAGGTCGCTGTCCAAGATGGTCCCCAATAACCTCACCACCTTGTTTCCTTACCTTTGTGTGGGACTCTCCCTCACTGAAGAGTGGAGCCAGCAGGATATGCAGAATGGAGGAGGTGATTGCTAAGCCAAGATCATAAAGGATATCGCAGCTTCCTCTTTCTTCTCTCTCTCTCTCCCTCTCTCAGCTCATTTGCTCTGAGGGAAGCCGGCCACCAGGTTGTGAGGATGCTAAAGCAGTCCAAGGGGGAGGCCCCTCTGGGGGAGGGACTGAGACCCCTTGCGTCATCTCGCCAACAGCCATGTGAGTGAGCCACTTGGAGCAGATCCTTCAGCCCCACCAAGCCATCAGATGAGATAACAGCCCCAGCTGCCATCTCACCCTCTTGAGAGATCAGGAGTCAGAAGCACTTTGCTACATCCTCAGGTTTCTGACCCACAGAAATTGCACAAGATGATAAATGTTTATCGTTGCTTTAAGCATCTAAGTGTCAGAATCATCTGTAATGCCGCAATTAATAGCAGACACAACAGTCTCCCCATTCAGCTAGCCTTGGGTGAAATCACGATGGAGGCAAAGTTGGTCCTCTTTTCAGGGTCTGTACCTGTTTCCATTCACCTTCCCCACTCCCTTTCCCAAGTCCACACTTTCTGCTCCTTTGCCCCACCTCTGACCTGATGCACAGGCTCAAAGCCTGACTGACCATTCTCAGGGGTATTGTCATTGTAATTAAAGTCTTTCAAAAAATCAAAAAGGATTTCAGACACTAAGAAACAAAGGTCTCCAGGTGAAATTTCAGGAAACTGAGGAGCTGTTAGGTACTGGGAGTACTTGGAGATCCTCACATCACTTCTCCCAGGGGCCCATGCTTTTTACTCAGTTTCAGCAGCCAAAACAGAAAGGGCAAACAAGTGCTAACACTGACTCATTTCCAGTTTTTAGCATCAGTCTTTGTTTCCGTGGGCAACTTTTCTCCCTCACAGACTATGAGTTCATGAATTGCTGATACAAAAGATAAATAGTTAAGTGAGGTTTCTATTGATTCAACTCCAAAATGGACCAGCAGTGAAGCCCTGGCTACATCGGTCCACAGAGGTGGCTGTGAACTTGCAGGGAGCCCCAGACTGAGTCTTGGCTTGTGCATGAACATGAGTGAGTCCTCGCATCTCTCCGAGCCCATTTTCTCTTTCGTAAAGTGGGGATATTAATAGCTGTCTCACGCAGGTAGGAGGGAGCCTGGCATGTAGGAAGAGCTGAATGCACACTGCTCTTGTACAGCACCCCGCGGAGAGCGTGGCAGAGGCAGCGGGAAATAGCCTTTCTGCTCAGCATCCAGCAAACTATCTCACTGAGCCTCACAAGAGCTGCCACCTAAGGGAGATGGCGGGTTTGCTGTGTCTGATGGTCAGTGCTCTCTGGCTGGCAAGCCAGACTCCAGGGGGCTGCCCAGCTACCAGCAGCTCTGCTGCCCGCCACTGCAGGTGGTCCTTCTGGGCTGGTTCCCAAGGGGGTTTCCCTCTGACACTGACTGCTGAGTTGGCCCCTTTCGTAGGAGGCATGAGGGCCACAGCAGGGGAGTGGGGAAGCCAGAGTTCCACAGCGGGGAGTGCAATGTTCTCCCCCTTGGGACTGACTCCCATCTGCAGTGGAGGCAGGCTGAGTCTCCAAGGGAAACACATTTAGGAAAATCATGCGGAGGGCGGCGGGGGCTGTCTCCAGAGCATACCACCCATGGGATGCCCCAAGCACCTAGATGCTTGGGTCCTTCTCCTAGTTTGTACAAACCAGGGTAAGAGAGCTGCCGCTCCACAGAGTCGGAAAGATGTGACTTGAGGGTTATCCCAGCCGTCTCCACCACTGTGTGGATAAAGTTTGTCTGCAGGAAGAGAGAGCAGGGCATACAGTTCCTACTTCTCAACCATTTCCTTCTCTTTTTGAGCAGACAGCTGGGTCCTTGTCCTCTGCAGCATGGTTCATCACTGCCTGTGAATGATCAACAGTAGAATCCGAACAAACTTCACTAGGGAAATGAGCACTGACACCCTGTCTCATAAATGAAAGTGGGCAGGTTGTGTTACAGAAATCAGGCAGCCAGACAATGAGAGAACCAGGGAGTTTTTGCCCTTGATAGGAGATGCTCTTTGCAGTGGAGGCTGTGACAGAGTGATGATCCTGATAGTACCTGTCAACTCTCCCCCACATCCCTGCATCCATACATCAACTTGTTCACCTATCCATTCATCCACTCATGCATCCACCCATTCATCAATGCACCAATCAATTGATCTATCTATTCACCCATCCACCCATCTATTCTTCTATCCACCTACCTATCTGTGTGTCGTCTATCCATCCATGTATCCATGTAGCCATCCACCCACATATCCATCCATCCAGCCAGCCATCATTCATTCACTCATTCACTAGGCAAGGTTTTACGGAGTACCTAGGACAGCCATGGCCCTGTGAGATTCCCAGTTCAGTGGCACTTAACTGAGAGCCTACTCTATGCCTGCTGTGCTACCTGCTCGTCTGTGAAGGGGAATATGCCAGGGCCCTCCAAGGAGTTTACAGTCTGGTTATGGGTGGGGGATAGAAAAGTAAACACCTGTTAGAGTGAAAAGAATCTAGAGAAACACAGAGGAGACCAAACCATCTGTGATTCAAACTGGCCCACAGCAGTGACAACGGGGCTGCCCAGAGCCTCCCAGTTTCCACCCAAACACTGCTGAAAGTAATTGTGCATACGCTGAAGAGCTAGTGAGGGGGCAGCCGAGATAACTCACCACTGTTTCACCTGACCAGCACCTTTGGAGAGAATAATAAGTGCTCTTCCGTTCTCAGCCGCCGTGGTTCAGGTGGAGCTGACCTCACTCATCTGCTCCAGGTCTGGCCAAGCAGAGAACCAAACATTCCTGGCTGGAGGAATGAGTTCTGGGGTGTGGGCAGCAAACCTTCCTTGAAACCTTGGTAGGAACCTGGGGAAAGGGAAGACTCTTTCTAATTCTAATGGGCCTGGAGTGGCCAGGACCCATGCTTCCCACCACAGAGCAAGTGTATCTGAGGATGATGCCAACACAAGGGAAGCAAGACCCAGAGGAGGAGAGAAGGACGTGGCATTGTTTGGGCTTCGGGATCCAGCCCTGCCTCCTCTGATACGTGAGCCAATAAATCCCTCTGTGGCTTCAAACAGCCTATGGTGGTTTCTGTCACAACCTAGAATTCCAGAGAACACACTTGCAACATTCAGAAATAAGACCCATGGCCATAACTGCTCCATCAGGCAGCTTTGTCTGCATATTAGCAGATAAAGTAGTGGAATGGTGGGAGGGCGGATGGGCAGGTGGACGAGATGATGAATTGAGGAATGCTGTCTTGTTCACCAGTCAGTCGGAAACTCTTATACCAAGAGCAGCTTCTGTCAAGGACATGTAGGGTTCACTGACTCTCTCCTCAAGGGGAGAGGTGACCTAGATTTTTGTTTTAGCCCTGCCTCTAATCTGCTGTGTGATCTTGAGCTGGTGATTGTCTCTCTCTGGGCCTCAGACACCTCAACTGCAAAGTGAAGGAACTGTAGTGAGATCCGTATTTCTTGAAGCATCATCAGGAGAACAGCAGTCTTTTGAAATGAAATGGGAAGACTATTTACACATGTGTATGCTTAGGAACAGTGAATTGGGTCCCTTCTCCCCTCCCCTCAAAGACATGTTGAAGACGCGCAGACTTTCAGAGCATTTCCTTATTTGGAAGTAGAGCAATTGTAATCAATTGTAATCAGTTAACATGAGATCACAGTGGAGTAGGGTGGGCCCCTAGTCCGGTATGACTGGTGTCCTTATAAGACAACTGCTGTGTGAGGACAGACACAGGAAGAAGGCCAGATGAGGATGAAGGCAGAGATCACTGGGATGCAGCCGCAAGCCAAGGAATGCCAACAACTGCCACAGACTTCCAGAAGTTACAAAGAAGCAAGGAAGAACCCGTCCCTGCGGCCTTCAGAGGGAGCATGGCCCTGCTGACATCTTGATTTCCAGCTCCTAGTCTCCAAAACTGGAAGACAACCTATTTCTGTTGTTTTAAGCCCCCCAGTTCACGGTGCTCTGTTACGGCTGCCCTGGGGCACTGCTGAGGCAGTCTGGACATCTGCTAATTCTGTATGGCGTGACCCCTTGGAGACCACCAGTCACACTCTTGCCTTAAAAGGTCTAACGGTTCCTCCAGAAAAGACCCATTAAACACATCTAATCCAGCATTTCCACAAGCTCTTTGATGGCTGTTAAGATTTGATGATCTCTAAGATCTGTTCCAACAGTGACTTTGTGGGATTGCTCTTAAGTTCATCATCTCAAAGGGAGAAGACACAGCTAGGAAAGAAGCCAGATGGGGAATGTGGGTAGGTCTAGTCAAACTTTCATCCTTTTTATATTTTAATTTTTTAAAAAAGAAACTGTGTATGTGATTTAAAAATATTCAAACAGTTAAAAAAAAAACTGTATAATAAATCTCTGTATGTGGAAAATAAGTCTCTCTTCCACACCTCTCCCCTAGGCCTTCACAAGACACTCTCTTATTCATCTGGAGATAATTCTATGCATATATAAGCACATATATAGATATGGTAGCCTACTATCAATATACTTATTGTTTTCTGTAGTGTCTTTTTTAAACTTAACGTATCTTTAAGATTCTGTATCAGTAGCTACAGATCAAAGTTTCTCACTCTTGGCACCACTGGTATTGTGGGCTGCATAATTCTTTATTGTGGGGGCAATGCCAAGCATTGCAGAATATTTAGCGGCATCCCTGGCCTCCACCCACTAGATGCCATTAGTGCTGCCCTTCCCCCCTCAGTTATCACAACTTATCACAACCAAAAGTGTCTCCAGACTTCGCCAAATGTCCTCTGAGGGGTAAAGCTGGCTGGAGCGAGGACTGCTGATGTAAATCTGCCTCGTTCTTCTGAAGGGCCATCCAGCCTTCCATTGTGTAATTTACTCAGTCAGTCCCTTACTGGCAGCCACTTACATTGTTTCCAGTCTTTCGTTGGTGTAAACCATGTTATAGTGAATATTCTTGCACCGGTGTCTTTGGTGCAAAAACATAAGTTTATCTGTTGGCTAAATCTGTAGGACATTGTCTTGTTCACCACTTAGTCAATATTGGTTGAGTAAACATACGAATGGGCTTCCCAGGCGGCTCAGTGGTAAAGCGTCTGCCTGCCAAGCAGGAGACAACGTGCGTGTGATCCCTGGTTTGGGAAGATCCCCTGGAGGAGGAAATGGCAACCCACTCCAGTATTCTTGCCTGGGAAATCCCACGGACAGAGCCTAGTGGGCTACAGTCCATGGGGTCATAGAGTTGGACACAGCTGAGCGATCATACATACACATATGAGTAGAAGGAGAACAGGAACCGGGAGCTTCCAATTCCCATCTTTTCTACTAAGTGGGGGAAATTCTGCCTGGAGCTGGACATGAAGCCAAGGTGGAGTAAGAAACAGCACCAAGGGACGGAGTCCTCATCTAAGCCCCTCGATACAGTCGTTCCTGAAGCCATCACCTCCTGGGTTTGTCCACTCTGTGAGTCAATGTATTGTCTCTATGGCTTAAGCCTGTCTGAGTTAGGGTTTCGTAACCTTTAACTAAAAGATCCCTGGATATCAACAGAAGCGTCAGTCCTCTAAGAGGCCTGTCCTGATCCAAACCCTCTTTTCTGGGCTCCTACGGACCCCATGCTGTGCGCACTCAGCCAACTACTTCCCCTGTGACAGTCACCCCCATAGGTCTCCTCACCCCTCCATGCAGAGCCCCTGCCCAGATTGGATGCTCAGAAGGGTCTGTTGAATGAATGAATGTGAGTACCATATGACTCGCAGCCTCAACACCTCTGCTAAGTAGGGGCTCAGTAAATCCACGTGAGGAGCCTTCTGGCAGCAGAAGCCTCTTAATTCTGGAAGCTCTCCCAAAGGAGCAGAACAATACCAGCTCCAGGGCACGGGGCTGGGCAGGGAGGAAAGAGTTCCTAGGGGTTGGTGGGGTTGTCTTCCAGGAATCTCTGCTGTCCAGAGCCACCCACTGGACTTCACTAGGCAAATGGCCTGCGCCTAAACTTTCCACTCACTTACAGAACAGGTTTGGCTTCGCTGGGAAGCATCCTGCTTTGGCGAATCATGCCCCACCTGCCGCAAACAAAGCACACCATTTATGTCGTTCATGTTTATAAAGTGCTCTGAGTGTCTTGGACAAGAGCCTCCACACAAGCGCAAAGCTTCACAAACCAGCAGAAAGGACTAAAATCTCCTTCAACAGCTTCCACCCTGCAAAGTGGCCCGAATCCATGCCAGAGGATCTCGAAAGACCCAAAGGCAACAAGCAGGCATCCTAAGTGCCGGGCGTGTTTACACGCATTCCGTATTGATAAATGAGCACCTACTGTGTGCCAGGCACTGGTCTAGGAGTTAGTCTGATGTTCAGCAGTGAAAGAAAGCTTTCATTCTAATGGGATGGGGGCAGGCAGAGAAAGGAAGGAGTCACTTCAAATACAAATAAACATTATAAAGAAAAGAGAACAGGGACTTGCCTGGAGGTGCAGTAGTTAGGACTCTGCGTTTCCACAGCAGTGGGGTGGGAGGAACGTTGATCCCTGGTTGGGGAATTAAGATCCCACAAGTCGAGTGGCACAACCAAAAAAAGAGAAAGAGAAGAGTGAGCGTGGTGATAACGAGGACTCTGGAGAGGTGTTTCCTGAGGATGGGAAATCACTCTGTCACCTCCTCAATCCCCGCAGCCACTGGAAGTCACCTCACTGGGAGCAGAGGCTGCAGGTAAGAGAGCACAGTGCCCTGCCACAGGCACACAGCCAGAGCGGGCTGTGTTCAGGGTGCCCGGGACTTGTTTTCAGCAGCTTTGATAAGACGCTCGGGCACAGAAATGACTGCCATGAGAAAAAGAAGTGCATCATACTCGCAGATCCCTAGAAACAGGCGGCATGGCCCGACCTGCCGGGTGCCACGGGGAAGCACCAGGGACTGTCAGGAGGTGGAGGCAGCAAGGGAAAAGTACAGGTGAGAACTTTTACTATGGCTTCTCCTGGGAGGAATGGGTGAGGCAGGGGAGCAGGCTCCAGACGGGCTAGTAGGAATAACCTCAGTGTCCTGGGTGAGTAGGGCAGGTCGACAGTGGCTCAGAGGGTGAGAGTCCTGTCAAGAAGAGGGTCGGAAATGTGACCTCTGGATTGGTTGGTCTGCATCTGAAAGGCGTGCTTCCTGGCGACTTGTTCCCTATCTCTAGAAATTGGCTAAACCCAGGAGGAGCAGGTCCCAAGATGTTCAAAGCATCAGAATATAGGAAATAAGACACAGCTAATATGCAGACTTAGCCTGGGGTCTCAAACTATCCTCTCAGCTGCCCACAGTCACTGCAGGGACCAAGACCCTGGCTAAGTGGGACTCTCCACCTGTGGGAAGGATACAACAGGTCCGGTTCAACCACATAAGGAAAGAGAAGAGTTGCTCTGGCGTCACTTAGGACACTGTCTTGGCATGGGCCCATTCATCCTCATAAGCCTGCAGACAGAAGGGTACAATGAGATAGACAAAGGCCCTTAAACTGTGAAGCTGATGAGAAGGAAAATGAGTTTGTGCTGCGATGCCCAAGAGTTGTTTTATTTTCTTATAAATTCTGCCCCATTTCAATTCAGAGCTTGTTGTCAAGAGCAAAGGACAGAGGAGGTGGTGTCCTTGATTAAAACAACACAAATACTGTTTTCAAAAATGTAGCTGGCTGGTGCCCATGTTGTTTTAATTTGCTGGGACCAGATTGTCCAGCCCTCGTGGATTTGATCCCAGACAGGCTCATTTGACTTATTCAGAGAAAAACTCTGTTCTCAGCCACAAACTGTACCCCTCAACCCTGGCCAAATATGTTGCAATCCTTGCTAAAGGTCCCAACAGTTGTTGCCCAGGAGTCCCAAGCCCACCTTCTGGACACCAACTCCAGATGCTACTCACATGTCCTCCACATGCCCCTGATCCCAGAAGGAGACCACAGAGCTGGTCCAGGCTTACCCTTAGAGTAAAGCAGGTTGAGCTACCAGCATATGGTAGGTACTCCACAATTGTTTGCTGAATGAATGAGTGAGTAATTGGATGGGTGGATGGATGGATGGGTGGATAAGTGATGAATGGATGAACACATGGATGGATAGATGGCTGGATGCCTGGCTGGCTGCATTTTCTTTAGCCATTCATCAACTGATGGCTTTGGGCTTTAGGCTTGGTTCAATTTCTACCAGGCAGGTAAAAAGAATTTTCTCTCCCTTTTCCAGTGAAATGTTTCCATCCCCATATTGACTAGAACAGCTCTCTCTTTTTTAAGAGGAGCTACTTCCTTCATCCAAAAAAAAAAGGCAAAAAAACCCCCCCCAGGGTTTCCCTGGTGGCTCAGTGGTAAAGAGTCACCAGGAGAGCCAGGCAATGCAGGAGAGACAGGTTCAATCTCTGGTCCAGGAAGATCTCACATGCCACGGAGCAACTAAGTCCGTGCACCACAGCCATTGAGCCTGTGCTCTAGAGCCCGTGCTCCACAGCAAAAGGAGCCACTGCAATGAGAGAAGCCGGCGCGCTGCCACAAAGAGGAGCCCCCGCTCTCCGCAACTGGAGAGGAGTCCACAGAGTGGTGAAGACCCAGCACGGCCAAAAATACAAGTAAACAAATATTTTAAAAAGTTAAAACAGAACTACTACTACATGATCCAGCAGTTCCACTGCTGGGTATAACTCCAAAGGAAACGAACTCAGAATCTTGAAGAGATAGCTGAACTTCCAGGTCAGTGAAGCATTATTCACAATAGCCGTGACATGGGAACAACCTAAGTGTCCACTGGAAGGGGAATGTCTAAAGAAAATGTGGCATATTTACACAATGGAATATTATTAGGCCATTAAAAAAAAAAAAAAGGAGATCCTGCCATATGCAACAACGAGAACCTGGAAGACATTAGGCTCAGTGAAATAAGCCAGACCCAGAAACACGATACTGCACGGTATCACTTATGTGTGGAATCTAAAAAAGTTGACCTTGCAGAAGCAGAGAGTAGAACAGTGCTTGCCAGGAGCTGGGAGCGTACAGGAGATGGGGAGATGGTGTGGTCAAGGGCACAAAACTTTCACTGTGAAGATGAATAAGTTCTGGGGAATCTCCTTAATACTGCTGATTAATAGTACTGAACTGCATTCTTGAAATTTGATAAGAGTGTAGATTTTAAGTGTTTTCCCCCCTACACACACAAAATTGTAACTATGGAAAATAAAGATAAAAGAATGCACCTCTGTCTCTTTCATTTTATTCTGCTCTCTTACTTCATGCCTTAAAACAAGTCTGGCAGCAGGACACAGGGAGCTCATGAAGACAGTCTCTCCTTTAAAAATGACCATGATCTCACTCCTCCTCCCGCCCCCGTGGAAACTGGAGCACAGCTCAAGGAGACCTGCTGTCACGGATCCGGCTTACGGGCACGAAAGCCGGGAAATTTCAGAGCCAATCTGGGCCAGGGGAGGCCGGAGCTCGTGAGCTGGGCTGAAACGATTCTCCCAGACTGCAGAGAAGAGAGTGGCCTGCCCGCCCGCCAGCCTGCCCAGCGGCAAACAGGAAATCCCAGAATTTATAGATGACCCCGTTACAAGGCAAATGTTTTGGAACAAATTGTTCTTCTTTTTAAATCCTTGTTTTCCACTAGTTTTTCTTTCTGGATTCCCCCCTCCTTTCCACCTTCCCGCTGTCCTTGTTAAACCGGGGCCACAGCGCCACCTGCTGCCCATCGTGGGCAGAGGGCCTCCACTCGGACAGGCCCTGGGTCCAGTCCCCAGCGCCCCTGCCCTACCACGGGTGGGTGAGCGGCTTTCTGGCTCCTGTCCCAAGGGTTTGTGCTTAAGGTCACGTACCAAGCCACAGGAGGACTTCTCCTGTGGTTCTTATGTGACCTGAAGAATCGTGGTAAGCTGTCTCCCCACCGCCCGTCCTCTGGGAGAGCTGGTGGAAAACGCAAGTCATGCGGTGTGACCGGCCAAGGCCAGGTCTCCACTCCGCGCACACCAGCTGGGCCAGCTTTGGTCAATCACGTCAACCCAAGGAGCCTCGACTCCTTCCGGGCCCGACTGCAGATACTTCGCCAGGTGGTCTGGAAAACGTGAGGTGCACGTGCCACAGAAGATGCTCCGTGGACGTCGGTCTCCTTTCTCTCCGTTTGGAGTGCTGCTCATTGGGAGAGGACAGCCGGGAGAGTCTCGGGGTCAAAGCCTGCACCTTGTGTTTCTCTCCTGACAGGAGGGAGAGCCCACACAGGCACGCCGCCCCCGGGCACAGGACGAGCCTCAGCACAGCCCCCGCGTGTGAGCAGAGCACCCCCCGCGGGCCACTTCTCCCTCTTCAGTCTCGGGTTCCTCCCCTGAATCTGGAACGGTAGTCATGCCCACAGCACAAAGCTTGCTGAGCCCTGAAATGAAGGCACGTCCAGAATTTAGCGGGGAGGACTTGGAGAGTAGTAAAGTCGCCCACAACCCTAGCTATCATCGTTATCGTGAGACGAACATGGTGCCTCACATGTGGTAAGAGGCATTTGGTAAATGCATGAATGAAAAACATCAGAGGACATAAGGCAGAAGTTAGTTACAGTTCAGGCACTGATGTGCCATGAGATACTAAATGTCACTGTGCCTGACCCTTCCCGTCCAGGAACCTTCCTTTACTGAGCACAGGACCCTCCGCCTGGGATCTCAGTTCTTCCACCTGTTGGATGGGCATGACATCCATCCTCCCTATTTCTCAGAAGCGATCTGTCCAGGGCTATGTGTGAAACAGCTTTGAAAAGTTTTAACGGGGTGTAGCAAGGAAGGAAGGCTTTATTTTCATTTAGGGTGGTTCCATGTGCCTGGTGTCTTCGCCCTCACCCTCCAAGGGTTCCTGGGGCTCTCTGGGGGTATGTGGGGTTTCTCTTGACACAAAGTGGTAGCCATGTCCCTGGGCCCCGAATCTCTGGGTGGGGTGGGGGGAGGGGTCAGATCAGTTTTATACTACAGAGCCTGGGCTAATTAGCTCAACTGCTACTGACCCAAGTTGAATACACTCCAAGAAGTGAGTTTCCCTCTAGGAAAGCTCCTCCTCCAACCCAGAGAGAGAATCATGCCTGATAATGCATCTCCAATATGGCGACTAGTTGGGGGAGAGATTCGAGACAGGTGGGTCAGGTGACATCAGGGAGCAAGGCTGGGGGCCACCGTCAGCACCATGACAGAGTCCCAGCCTCGTCTGGGGGGCCCTGGGGAGCCACAGAGTGTTCGTAGCAAGGGAGGGACATGTCCAGAAAGAGAATTCAGGCAGCCGCATGAGGGATACATTCCAGCAAGGACTACACAGCTAGAGGTAGGATAATCGACCGTCCTGGGCCACCCAGGACAGAGGGAGTTCCCAGGGCGTGGGGTCTTCAGAAAAACTCCTGGAGCGTGCTAGGACAGGTTGGACACGCTAATTCAGTGTAAACAGCGCCCCCTGTAGTTGTGCAGCCACGATTCTGACTCCCGCCCTCTAAGGCCTGCTTTCCCCCTGACCTCCTCACCTGCTCTCGCAGATAACCTGGCTCTGGTCCCACTCCCTCTCAGTTTTATTCTGCTGAGTAACAGCTAGCTTATTGGATTAATACACAAGGATGGATTGCACGCTTATCCCTTCTAGGTAAGCTTTATGCATTTAAACAAAGGCTTCCTGGAGACAATGTTTAATCCAATGGAGTGACTCTAACCATAAACATTTTTAACCCAGGAGAGGTGGGGGAGACACGGGGGTGCTAAGTGGGGAGTTGCCCACGTCGCATCCCCCACCTGGCATCCCGTTGGCGGCTATCTATTTCACCTTGCGCGGAGCCAGCTGTGTCTTCCTGGCTTTCCGCTCACCCTCCTGCCCTGGCAAGGGAGCCGGCGGGAGCCCGGGCTGCTTAAATATTCTGTAAATAATGCTGACTGCGGAACTTTATAGATAGACTCACAGAATCACAGCCATAGAATCACAGAATGTCAGAGGAGAAACAGATGCTAGACATCATAGAGTCCAGGGTCAGAAAACACACTGCACTCAGGCTGCCACGTCCCCCTGCCAGGCCCGCAGCAGACATCACTAATCCATCATGACACCGTCTAGCTGAGCTTGTTTGTCGCCTTAGACTCCTCCGAGGCATTCCAGGAAGCAGCTACCAATTATCTCGGACCTACTAATAATAGCTAAGGTTTATTGAATATACTTACTGTGTTCCTTTTTCCCCACCCTTCCTCACTGTTACCACTTGAGTCACTAATTGTCTGCCAAGCCCTTTATATCAGCGTTTCTCAATCACAGCACCATTGACAAGTGGGCTGGACAATTCTGTGTTGGGGGAGGGAGGTGGGCGGGCCGTCCTGTGTATCCCTGGCCTCTACCCACCAGATATCAGTAGCACTGCCCTCCCACCGACCCCCCCCCCCCAACTACCACCCAAGTCATGACAACCTAAACTATCTCCAGGCATTGTCAAATGTCCCCTGGGTGGGCGGGGTGTGTGTGGGGGGCATGTCCCTCCTGGTTGACAACAGTTTACAGATTTTCTCTAATCTTCATAATGCTCCCCTGGACTTATATTATATGGATGAAGAAACCAAGGCCGAGAAAGGGCTCAAGACAAGTTGGTGACAAAAGCAGGATGCAGGGCCCAAATTCCCCTCCGAGGACTCTTCCTCCTCCAGCCATTCGGGAAATTCCGTTCGGGTTCATTGTCTTTGGCTGCAGATTCCCAGGGGAAGGAGTGGAACCTGCAAGGCTGAGAAAAACCAGATGCCTAATCGATGCCCCCCCACCTCGTTTAACGAGGGCGCTGGAGGAGGACAGGGCCTGGCGTGGCAACCATCTTGGGCTCACATCCCCTGAAAATGGCCCTGGGTTGTGGAGGCAGCTCCCCCCCAGGGGGAGAGGGTGTCTGGGAGCCTGTGAAGCTTGCCAGCGGCACAGAGGCTGTTAGAGAAGAGGGAGCAGCAATAGCGATAATACCCTCCTTCCCGCCGACATTGACAAGGCTCTCCCCACTTCATGGGGAGCACGTGAAACCTGACTTTGCCCCCAGAGATTTGGGATTGAAATCCTGACAGTTTGGACATATAGCCCGTGGGCAATGTTTCCCTTCTCCGGGGCTTGTGTCTGTGCCAAGAATTCCTAACAAAGGCGGGGGGGTGGGGGTGGTGGAGATTAATTAATTGTAACCCATTTAAAAAAAAAGGGGGGGGTGGCGCTCACGAAACTGACTGGTAAGATGGTAAGAAACTGTCCATTTTTCTCCTTGGTAGCGATCAAAATGTCGTGAGTTTCTACACACATATTTTACAGACATTCCATAAATCCTCTCGCAGTGCTTCTTCCCTATAAGTAAGGTCCCCTGGGAAGTCATTGAGTTTCCTCACTACGTGTATTCAAGAGAAAATTGGATGTAACACTTAGAGTAGGCAGCAGTCGGCTGGGGGAGGAAGGGGGAGGAAGGGGGAGGGCGTCTGAGGAGAGAACGTGGACCGAAAGTTCAGTGCCAAGGACAGCGACACCCCTTGTCTTGGAAATTCCTGACATTTCCAAGCCATCTTTGGCTACTAGTGCACAAATAATCTCTTTGTACTATCTTTTTATTCCTTTCACGTATTTATTTCCAACCACAAAATTAATACTCTTTTTTTGCACAAAATCTGAAAGAGGAGAGGAAAGTAGAAACAAAACAGGACCCCCCCACCCCCACCCCCCACCAAAAAAAAAAAAAAAAAAAAAACCAACCCACAAAAACCCCCACCTTGGATCCCAAGATTTTTTGCTTTGTTCTGTTTTGCTTTGAAGATTTTCCTGGGCAGTTTGAGAGCATCATTTCAGCCACAGTAGTCCCACCTTCAGTGTGTGACAGGCACCCAGGGAGCTTGTTAAAACTGCAGAATCCCCAAGCCTGTACTCCCAAGAGTTGGGGGGTTGTAGGTCCGGGGTGGGTCCCACGGATCTGCGTTTTTAATAAAACCCTTGGGTGACTCTGATGCAGGCGGACATTGGACCACACTTTGAGAAATAATGAGTTTCAGGTTTTTCAGACCCTCCGCAAATCAGAGATGTGAAAATGCAGATTTAAAACAAAGATTGGGGGGGTGGTGGTGGGGGGTGGGGGCGAGGATTGTTTTCTGGAAGGGCTCAGCTTAAACAGGCATTTCCCTTAGTGCTGCTAACATATGATCCCGTTCACACTCGGTGATTCAGCGACGCAGCCCGGACCTTATCCGCGCGCTCTGGGCCAATACGGCAAAACGCCACCTTTTTACAGAGCAGCGGTGACACCCATCTGCTCGGATAAATTAACGTTTCCATCTCAGATAACTCATTTGGCTGGATCATCAAGGTTACACGCCAACTCAGAGAGAGGGGAGGAGATGATGTGGGGGGTGGGGGGGTGGGGGGCAGGAGAGGCGTTTCGCAATGTATAAATTGCAACACTGCCACATTTTTATAGCCAAAGGGTGGGGGAGTGAACACAGTTATAGTGTAAGCCAAATGCACCCCGTTACTGTCTCCTTTCATAATTCCTGCTGATGCCTTGGGGTAGGTCATAGCCAAAGCTGCATCAGCTGAAGATGGGTGCAGTGAGTTGGGGTTGATTTTCCTGTGCAAGACGCTGTGGAGCACGTGTGAGCATGAGCGTGTGCACATGTGTGTGTGCGCCCATGTGTGCACCTGTGTATGTGTGTGCGTGTGTGTGTGTTGGGGGTACCGCATCAAGATGTGAAGATTGTTCTAGACAATGAGATCAAGAATTTCAGTGAAGGTCATGGAGTCCATAGTAAAAAGGTATTTCTTTTTTTTTTTTTTAACTTTTCACTTTGAAATAAATTTAGAGTTGAAGAAAAGGCTCAAAGATAGTACAGAGATTTCCTGTATATGCTTTGTCCAGCTTTCTCTAATGTTAGCATCTTACACAACTGTTGCCCAACAAGCCAAACCAGGAAACTAGTATTGGCACATCACTGTTAACTAACCTACAGGTCCTATTCTCCATTTCACTATTTTTTTCTCTCCTCACGTCCTTTTATTCCCGACAAACAGGTACTTTCAAGTCAGAGAAGGTTGGGTATGAACCCCAGTTTTGTCACTGGGAAACTGCCCAAAGCTCTGCCAATGCTCAGAGTCCTTGTTTCTTCACCATCAAATGGGAGAGAGCCATCTCCACCTGATAGGGTCCTGGTGAGGACTGCACGAAAAACTATGTCCTGAACTTGGCACGAAAGTAGGCAGTGATGTTCATTTTTCTTTTTTCCACCCTCTTTCAAAGGAGCATATTTCATCCTCAAGGACAAGTGGACATTTGCATAAATTCCTGTTGGACTAGCTTAACTTAATCTCAGCTGCTGGTTCTGTTTTTTGTTTTTTTTGTTTTTTTTTTTTATAAAAAAAATAAGACAAGAGAAGAGGAAATAAAATTAGGAAGCCATTACAATAGCCCGTGTGAGCTAAGCCTGCACAGTGGCAGTAGAGAGGTAAGAAGAGAAGAGGTTTAATAAACATTTCAAATGCAGAATAGAGAGTAGCTGATGACCGTTTGGATGTGGAGAAGGGAAATGGGAGGAGCCAACGATTAGCAGATAATACTTCTGAATGACTGCTAATCCCTTTCACTGAGATGAGCAAGAGGAACCAGCTCTAGGGAGGAGACAGGCCAGACACAATAATAACCCTAACCAGCACTTGTTGAGTGCCTGCTGTATGCCTGCCAGGTGCCACGCCAAGCGCTTTTCCAGACGGTGTCACTGAATTTTCTAAAACAACTGAAGAAAATTGTGACACAGAGAAATTAAGTCACGTGCCCACATAGTTTTTTGGGAAGTATTAAAACAAAGTAACCTGCAGGCAGGACCAGCTACATAGCTTGCAGGGCTCACTGCAAGATATAGATGAGAACACCTTGTTCAAAATGCATTAAGTATTTCAGGATGGTGAGAGCAGAATGTTAAACCAAGCGCAGGGTCCTACTGAGAGTGGGGCCCGGTGTGACCGCACAGGTCTCAGGCCCTGCTGCAGGAAATCTATATGAGGGCAGGCACGAGGAAGGACTTTGAGACGAGAAGAAAACTAAGGAAGGGCACGGAGGGCCACACTCACAGCAACCAGAGAGAGAAACGCACAAGGAGTGGCCGGCAAGTAGAAGCAGGAAGAGGAAGATGCACTCAGAGCCACCGAGGATGGAGGCGGCCCTCTGTTTGCCAACTGGGACATTGCTGTTGGCCTTGGAAGCCCAGTGTTCAGGAGCAGAGGAGGCAGAAGCCGACTGCATTAGTCAGTGGCCTGAAAGGAAGTGCAGGAGCCGCAGGGCAGCCCTGGCATTCGTATCTTAAGAAGTCCCTCCCTTGCCAAGATCCAAGGGCAAGTTTGTGGCACCACCAAAGTGATTTTTTTTTTAAAAAATCAAACCACTGAAAGACTGCTTCTCATTTGGGTCCCCTGGGCACTGAGAAATGCCTTTCTCCTTCGGCTCCTCCACCCACTTAGCCTCACAAATGTTTGGCTGACTCCATCCTCAAGTTGTGGCCAGGGACTGGAGCTGAAATGCCTTTGTGGATTCTTGTCCAGCGACCACGAGACTCTCTTTCTGGGGACTTGAGTGCTGCCAAGGCTTCAGCGTGGCCGGGGGGGTGGGGGGACTCAGATCCAGGAATGGGCTACGTTCCTTTGTTTGGACAGTTGCAACCAGGAGGGACAGATCGTCATGGACTGTTTATTTATAGACATTGGCTGGGCTGTTGGTCTCATTCTGAATAAAGATACTAAAAGGAAAAGAGGCAGCTCATGGCTCCTAGATTCGGCCTCATGGAGAGAAACTTGCCTTCTGTGTCACATCTGCCTGCTTTCAGTGTCATCCTCCTGCATGGCCTCACTCCCCTTTTTCCTTCCTAAGCCAGAGAGTCCCCAAACAATTGGAAGCCCCGGCAAACAACTGGCCTTCAAGGCAAGTGTGTAGATCACCGACATTGGCACTGAACACTTAGACTTGCCATGACTGGTTAACTCCTGCCTGCGTGCATGCTAAGTTGCTTCAGTCTTGTTTGACTCTTTGCGACCCTATGGACTATAGCTGGCCAGGCTCCTCTGTCCGTGGGATTCTCTAGGCAAAAATATTGGAGTGTGTTGCCATGCCCTTCCCAGGGATCGAACCTTCATCTCTTCGGTCTCCGGCCCTGGCAGGCAGGTTCTTTACCACTAGTGCCACCTGGGAAGCCCCGGGTAATTTCTGAGTATAACAATAATCTGAGTTTTCAGCAAGTTGTGTTTCTAAAAGTCACAGGAATGGTCCATACCACAGTGAAAGTTTAACTTTTAAAAAAATAGACTTCATTTTTAGAGCAGTTTTAGGTTCACAGCAAAACTGAAAGTAAAAGTTGCTCAGTCGTGTCTGACTCTTTGCGACCCCATGGCCTATATACAGTCCAGGGATCGAATCCAGGCCTCCTACATTGCAGGCGGGTTCTTTACCAGCTGAGTCACAAGGGAAGCCCCAGCAAAACCTGAGTGGAAAGTAAAAAGAGTTTCCATTTACCCCTGCCCATCAACACATACTGCCTCCCCCCACTATCCTTATCCCCCAACAAAAGTGGGGCATTTGTTACAACCAATGAACTATACTGACTCACCATCATCACCCAAGCCCACAACTGACATTCTGGGTTTGGACAAATGTATAATGACATGTAACCACCACTATAAGATTGCACAGAGTAGTTTCATTCCCCTGAAAAGTCCTCGGTGCTCCACCTCCCTCAACCATCATCCCTCAACCTCAACCTCACCCTTCCCTCAACCTCATCCCTCCCTCAACCCAGCTGCTGGCAACTTCTCATCTGTTTGCTGTCTCCATAGTTTTGCCTTTTCCAGAATGTCACATAGTTGGAATCATATGGTATATAGGTCTTTTAAGAGGTAAGCTTAATATTAACTTTTAAAATACATGCTTAATGTGGAAAACCCCAACTGCAACAGAAGTGGATGCCACTGCCAGTGTGAACTAGTCTGTATGAACCAGCTATGCTGTGCTGTGGTAACAAATCGGCCCTGAAACCTCAGTCCCTCCTAAGAGTCCATTTCTCAACCATAAAAAGTCTGATGCAGGAAGTCGGGGACTCCCCCCACCTGGGCACGTGGTGCCAGAGTTGCTGCAGCAAAGGGGGAAGAGAGAGTCAAAGGCTCCCGCCTGCTTTCAAACAGCTCCACCTAGAAGGGACACGCGGACACGCTCACCCCGACGGCCGGACTCGTCACTCCCGCCTGCTTTCAAACAGCTCCACCTAGAAGGGACACGCGGACACGCTCACCCCGATGGCCAGACTCGTCACTCAGCCTCTATCAATCAACACGGAGACAAGGAAACAGAGGTGAACACAAGGTCTGCACAGCAAGCACGACTGTCTCTGCCCCAAACTGAAATTACCTCCAAACCCTGATCCCACTCCACAGAGGTAACTAGCTCAGGTGACTAGCTCCTGGTAACTGCTGGGTTGATAACTTTCCAGATTGTCCTCTAATATATGCATATTTATGTACGTTACTCATAACCTACTCTCCTACACATTCACCTGTAACGCCTAAAACTTCTTCTTTTACATAAATGGGACTGTGCTTTGCCTGCGTTCTTGCAATGTACTTTTTTCCCACTGGACAGTGTATCTTGGACATCCATTCCAGTAGCGATCAGCTTAAATGTGATTTCACAAGACAACAGTAAATTTAAACTGTCCTCCTGGTGCTCTCTGCTCCAGCTGTGAGCTCTGGGCCACAGGGGTAGCATCTTATCACTGGTGCCATAAACTGGGGCTTTCCTGCGTACAAGGTGTGGTGCTAAGTGACCTACCCACTCCCAACAACACCAGGATGATGCCATTGTCATCTCCTCCCAGTGTTCAGGTGATGTACCTGTAGCTCAAAGAGGTGAAAAAATGTTCTGTCCAAGGTCACGTGGCTGGCGAGTGACGGGAGGCCACCTACTGGATTCCATAACTTGGGTTTTCTCCTCCTTCTTGCCTGTGGTGCATTTTCGAAGCCTCAGTGCCTACCCTGGTCTTGGTACTTGATAGGTGTTAAGTAGTATTTATTGAATAAATGGCTAAGAGGTACCCAAAGACTGAAAGGAACCCCCCAAACTATATGGAAATGGCTATAGGCATCTGAGGGGCTTCCCAGGTGGTGCTAGTGGTGAAGAATCTGCCTGCTAATGCAGGAGATATAAGAGACATGGGTTTGATCCCTGGGTCGCGAAGATCCTCTAGAGGAGGGCATGGCAACCCACACCAGTGTTCTTGCCTGGAGAATCCCAGGGACAGAGGAGCCTGCAAGCCTTTGGTCCATAGGGTCGCAAAGAGTCAGACATGGCTGAAACGACTTAGCACACACACACACAGGCCCCTGTAGTACTTACTGCCAGTACCAGTCTCCACGCTTAAATACAGTGTGTACTTGGATTCATATTCTGAGGCTACTACAAATTCCTAAGGACCAGAACCATGTGTTTCCTACTAAGTATCTCCAGCTCCCGTCAACGCAGGGTAAGCGAGAACATCTCACCATCTTGCTGGGAAGCCCAGGCTCCCTGGCACTTACACTGAAACACCCAGTCCCACCAGGGGTGTGCTGTTTGCACCTCCCCTCTGCCCACAGACATCCTTCCCTCCCCTCTCCAGAGGACTTCCCTCACCACTACCCTGAAGACCACTGTCTGTCTTCTCTGAGCCGGGGTCCTCAGCCTCGACACTAGTAACAGTTCAGTTCAGTCTCTCAGTCATGTCCGACTGTGACCCCCATGGATGGCAGCACGCCAAGCTTCCCTGTCCATCACCAAGTCCTGGAGCTTGCTCAAACTCATGTCCGTCTGGGCCCAGACAGTTCTCTGTGGTGGGGCTATCCTGTGCATTGTAGGATCTCAGCAGCACCCCTGCCCCCCACCTCCACTGCCACACACACACAATTGTGACAACCAGAACTCTCCAGACACTGCTGACTGTCCCCTTGCAGCAAAGCCACCCTCACGGAGAATTCCTGCACTAAGTGATTAGCATGTACACAGCCATCTCTTAAAAAAGGTCAAAAGGATGAACCTATTCTAAGAGGCTGGCGTAGCTCCTCTAAAGAGGCATTTCTCTTGTGTCCTTCTGAAAATGACTTACAGCACTAACCACGGCAGTGCTCAAAGCAACCTAGGACTGGTCTTCTGTTAAATAGAATTAGACCTTCTAAGCAAAGGTCTTCTGTGAAACACACTTTTTGGATGTCCAGGGGGAAACTGCTCAGGGTTTCTCTTTGTTTCCATGGAAGGGGAAATGGGGGAAAGGATGCTTGTTCTTTATGACAGCATCTTAGAATTCCTGCCTGGACCTCTCACTCAGAAACCAGGAAGAGAGAAAAAAAAAAAAAAGAAACCAGGTAGAGGTTGCTGACTGGTGTGGCTGGGCTGAAAGGCAGGGAGCCAAAGTCTGGCTTAAAACCCTTCCTAGGTCTACTCCAGAAGAAAGCTGTCTCTATATATAACTAACCTAATACCGAGGTTAGGAACACAAGCTCTGAACAAGCCTGAGAAATGCATGCTGCAAATGGTGATAGTTGAGGCAAAAGCAATACACTACATTCATTAGGGACACCCTCCGCCTGGGGTTTCTGGCTTCGAAGGGACAATCCAAACAGTGCTTCAGACCTCGTCCTTTCCCACGGCTGTGACCTCCAAGGCAGGGCACGCTGTAAACCAACCAGGAAGCTGCCACTTGTGCCCCCTGGAAGCTCAGCTAAGGGATGGCTGCTCTAAGAAGTGCCTTCAGCCCCCAACAGGGAAATATGATAACTGTTTTGCTTCTCGGAATGAGTTTCAGGTTCATTCATTCAAATGTTCTGCAAGTGCTGACTGGGCCCTAACCACATTCCTGGTGGTCTATGAACTGGTGGTTAAGAGTGCCTCTGGCTCTGGAAATAGATAGCTCACTTAAATGCCATCTCTGCCACTTACTGTGTGATGCTGGGAAAGTTACTTAACTTCTCTGAACCTAATTTTGCTCGTATGTAAAACAGGGATAAAAATACCTACCCCTGGGGCAGTGATGATTAAATGAGATAGTGCCCATAAAGTGCTTAGCAAAGTAGCATTAAAGAGGAAGCAGATGGTATTATTACTATTATCATTCAGAAAAATGTAAATAGCTTTGTAATCCCTGAAGGCAGAGTGCAAAGTGACAGCGGTGGATAACAAGGCTGGTTGGTAGATAGAACTGCATTATTTCTGACCAGGAGAGGATACAAAATCATACAATCTTAGAGCAGAAAGGAGAATTCAAGATCACTCAGTTCAACACACTTTGTAAGCATGGAAATAGAGCTGAAGTACACGGATGTTGGGTGAAGTGACTTGTCCAAGGTCACAGAGAAAGTTAAGGGTAGGTCTGGGCTGGAGGGAGCTCAGGCTTCCTGATGCCCAGAGGCTTTTTCATGGCTTTATCTATCACTGATGCATGGACGAAAGGGAAGTACCTCCTCCCTCAATGTAAACCAAGACCACAGTCAGAGACAGATGTTCCAAAGACTTTGCTGGTGGAAAATTCAAGTTGACGTATAGTAGTTTTAAGGAATGTTTCCATAGAGATGCACAAATAATTGGAACAATAATGCCTTGTATGGACAGAAAAGAACCATTACTTCAAACAGGACATGGAGAGGAGGTGGGGGGTGATGTGCTTGTTCTGGAACGGTGGACAGAAAGGCCAGGCTGAGAGCTCCAGTGATCCGGGTTTAAAAGCCAACATACTGGACAATCAGTCCTGCTCACAGATAACACCCAGCCTGCATGTCTTCACTGAACAAGCATGTTTTTCTGTAAGCCAGGCCCTGGCTGAGGCACTGACCACAGACTGTCGACTCCTCTTCCGAAAAACATTTCTGCCTGTATGAGTCTGGTCTTGCTGCTGTAACATACGGCCACAGACCTAGCAGCTTATAGCAACACTGGTTCACGTTCTGCATGTCTGCAATCTAAAATCAAGGTGTCAGCAGGGCTGGCTCCTTCTGGAGGCTTCAGGGGAGTATGGGTTTCCTTGTCTTTTTCCACTTCTGGAGGCCACCGCCCGCATTCCTCAGCTTGTGGCACCTTCCTTGTGTCCTTCCCGTCTCCAGGATTCATCATCACGTCTCCTACTGCTGACGACAACACAGGTGTAGGCATGTGATAGCCGAGGGGCCATAGGAAAGGTACTTGACTTCTTTGAGCCTCAGTCTCCTCTTCAGAAAGGCATCAGTGGTGGGAATGCGTGAAATGAGGTATGTGTGAATGCTGAGCACCAGGCCTGGCCCACAGTAAGGACTCGAGAAAGGCTGCAGTTTTTATGATAGCAGTGATTATTGTTACAGCCATCATCATCATCATCGGATGCTCTCATTTCCATCATACAGCTCGGGGGACACAGATGAAGAGGTGTGACATTTGCCGGGGATCTCAGGAGAGGAGAGCCCTGAGCTGGCCCTGATCGGATAGCTGTGAAGAAATCTGGCCAACAGACAAGGGTAGAAGAAGGGATTTTCTGGACAAAGGAACCAGCACAGTGCAAGGCACGGGGGTTTGAAAGTACACAGGGCGTTTATAGAACCAGGAGGGCTCAGGTGGCCAGACTAGAGGGTCAGGAGGCAGGATGGATGGCAAAGGGCTCGAGAGTTAGGTCTTTGGAATCAGAGGGGCCTGGGCTCCAGCCCCATGGCTCCTCTCAAGAGCTCTGTAACCTGGGACATCTTTCTCTCTCCTCATCCTCATTTGTAAAAAGTGGGAGGCAATAGCACCCACCTCCCAACGGTTGTCGCAAAAAAAAAAAATGACTTGGGTGAGCCGAGAGGTCTCCTGGGAAGGGCTTTGTGGACCTGGCCGAGGAGCCGCTCTCTCCTCCTGTTTTCCCTTCACCCTGTACCCTCTGTCCCTTCTCCTCTGCCAACAGGAAGTCTGAGCCCTGACCTTCCTAAGCTCATGTTTCTGTCACTGTCCTCCTGAACTTAAAATAATAGACTTTTCACAGGTGGAAAAGATGTTACGAGACCTTTGCTCATCTATAAAACGTGGGTAATGCTATAAAACGATGCTATCATTGGCCTGCTATGGTTGCCCTGAGGATTCGCAGAGACTGTGCAGAAGGCCTTTGATGGCGTATCGTGGGAGGTTAACGGCATGGGCTCCGGAATCGGCCGCACGCAGCCCAGGTTCTGGCTGTGTCGGTTACCAGCTCTGCGACTGTGGGCAAACCCTCTCTCCGTCACAGTCCCTCGTCTGCAAAATGAGGATGTTCATGCCGGTGGCAGAGGTCCTTTGCAGGGGGTAACTGAGAGAATGCCTGGGATATACTCATTAACTGTTATTATGATGATGCTCTTTTCATTTACATATGAGGAAAATCGGTCTCAGAGAGGGGAAGTGCCTTGCCCAAGGTCACACAGCAACTTGGTGGCGATCCATCACACAGGAGGCAGTTTCCTGTAGGATCAGAGGTCCGGGCGAGTTCTTGGCACGGGTTCCAGTGCCTGGGACCCGAGATTCTGCGGCACACTGCCTCTTGGTAGGCTGTTGTCCTGTGTGAAGGGCAAGGTGGTCTCCGCCGCCCCCGCCCCACTCCCCCACAGCCTACAAATCTGCCTCGGTGGCCCCTGCATCTCAGGGCGGTGCTGCTCTGCCTGCTGAGGAATCAGATGGCACCAGCAGACGGTCTCTCCATGCTACGGGAGCCTGCATCGCTCCCATCATTTATTTTGGACAGGACACAAGATGGGATATCAAAGGAATCAGCTGCTGGTCAGAGGAAACGGCTAAGGGGCCAGACCTCCTCCCGGGGCTTCCGGGAACAGAGTAAACACCCTGTGCAAGTGGGAAGCTGGCTCCCCCATTTTAATCCGACTTTATGAATTGAAACTTAATCCATTCAAAGATATTGGAGGCCAGCTGGTTTCCCGGCAAAAAGCTTTTTACTAAAAAAAAAAAAAAGTTATATATACTTTTTAAAATTAAAAAAAACTGGATATATTTTTATTATAGAATTCAAGTTAAGATTGAAGAGTCTCGAGCAACAGTTGGGGCCGAATGAAAGGAAAGGGTCAAGACTGCTGACTCCCCGCATTCAAAGGAGCCAGAGGATGACCTTCGGCTCAGGGCTATATTTTCCATCGTGCTCTTTGGAATAAGTGAGTTTTCAGACTTCTTGAAAGCAGATGCTAGTGTGAGTAATGCCTTCCTTTGCTCAAGGCACAACATAAACATGTCCTAATGCCCAGTCAGTGGGCACACAACTACAATCCAGGCCAGCAGGCACCACTGTCGTTAAGAGGCAGTTGCCATCGTCCGGCTTCAACAGCAAGAATGCCTGAGGAAGAAGTCTTGGGGAGGATGCCTCGTAGGGGCCAAAGATGTCAGTGTTCGCGTCTTCCGTTCTGGGTGTGGGCGACCGGGTCATGGATGGGTTAATGCTGACATTTTCCTTGGCAGGTAGGGTGCAGTGGAAAGGACAACAACCTCAAGGTCGGCAGATCTTAAGTCATATGCCTGCCGGATGTCCAAGTCTATCCTTAGTTTTCCCATCTATAAATTGGGCCTCTCCTGGAGACATACTCTGGGTTTTGTGTGTGAGTGTGTTTTAGGTAAATTTTAATTTTTAGAGTGGTTTTAGGTTCATAGCAATGTTGAGCAGAAACACATGTGCAGCTCCCTCATTCTCAAAGTCCCCCAGCAGAACGGGACATTTGTTACAATCGATGAACCTACACAGACACAGCATCATTGCTTAAAGTCATAGCTTACATTTGGGTTCAATCTTCGTGTTGTACGTTCTATAGGTTCCGACAAGAGTATAATGGCATGCATCTGCCATTCATGTATCATACAGTATCACTGCCCTAAAAATCCTCTTGGTGTTGTTTAGCTGCTTAAGTCATGCCCAACTCTTTCATGACCCCATGGACTGTAGCCCACCAGGCTCCTCTGTCCATGGGATTTCCCAGGCAAGAATACTGGAGTGGGTTGCCATTTCCTTCTCCAGGGGATCTTCCCCACCCAGGTAGCGAACCTGCATCTCCTGTCTCCTGCTTGACAGGCAGATTCTTTACCACTATGCCACCTGAACCACCAAAAAAATGCTCTGGACTCTGCCTATTCTTCCCTCCTCCCACCCAACTGCTGGCAACTACTCTTTTTACTGTCTCCACAGGTCTGCCTTTTCCAGAATGTCATATAGTTGGAATCATATAGTATCTCGCCATTTCAAGATTGGTTTCTTTCACTTACTAATACTCATTTAATTTTCTTCCATGCCTTTTTACAGCTTAATAGTTCATTTCTTTTTAGTGCTAATTATAGTCTGCTGTCTGGATGGACCACAGTTTATTTATCCATTCACCTACTGAAGGGCATCTTGGTTGCTTCCAAGTTTTGGCAATTATGAATGAAGCTGTTATGAACATCTGCATGCAGGGTTTCATGTGGACATAAGTTTTCAACTCCCCAAGTCTGAAAACCAGACCAGCTGTGTCTCAGATGTTCAGCATCCTTTTGATAATTTGCAGTCTAGAAGTGAGCCCAAAGGAATTTACTCTGCTGTGTCAGTCACACTGGCCACTAGAATCTGAAAAAAATGTAGCTGAGAATACCAGGGGATGGCTGAAGTGGAGATCAGAATGTAAGAATTATCTTTACACCCACAGGAATAACAACCCTTTGTTCAATCAGTTTTTCATAGCAAAATCGAAAGGATATCAAGGACCCTCGTCCCCCTCAACCTCAACAATCAATTACAGGCATACCTCATTTTATTATGCTTCACAGATACTGCTTTTTCTTTCTTTCTTTCTTTTTTTTTTTTTTTTTTACAAATGGAAGGTTTGTGGCAACCCTGTGTCAAGCAAGTCTAGCAGGACTATTTTTCCAATAGCATTTGCTCACTTCCTGTATCTGTGTCATATTTTGGTTAATTCTCAAAATATTTCAAACTTTTTCACTATTATTCTGTTACGGTGATCTGTGATCAATGTTCTTTGATGAAGGCTCAGATGAGGGTTAGCATATTTGAGCAAAGAAGGATTTTTAACTTAAGGTCTGTACTTTGTTGTTTTAAGACATAATGCTAGTATATATTTAACAGACTACAGTATAGTGTAAACATAACTTTTATATGCCCTGGGAAACCAAAAAAGATACATGTGATTGATTCATTTTATTTCGGTGGTCTGGAACCGAACCTGAGCTAGCTCTCAGGTCTGCCTATACTATTATTTAGGATGAACAACAATAGAATTGCCCTCCACTTCAGCCCCGTCTAGAATTCAAAACTGCTTTGGGCATACTACTCCATTCATTTTCACAGTAACCCTGGGAGTGTTCTGTTAGGTAAAATCTGTATTATTTTTACCACTACAAAATACATAGTGCTGTTCTCTTGATGGAAACTTACTCGGGCTATGATCTTTAAAGGAATAAGTGAGAGAAAATGCTCTGGGTGGTCTGAGCTCTTGTGGACAGTCCGAATAACTCCCAAATGTAAGCACTGCACACTCCCCCCACCCGACCCCGACCTCTGCAGCAGTGAGGAAGTGTTGCTTCTGAAGGGTCAGGGCTGGGAAACAGCTTCTGATGACCTGAGTACCACAGGGCCCTGGGAAGCTCTTAGGTTCAGTGCGTTTGAGTCTCCTGAAATAATATTATGTATTATTCTTGGCTCTGTAGCTCTCTTACTGGTTGAATTTAAGGTTCATGTAAACTCTCCACTTTCCTCACTTGTAAATGGGTTCATTGTTTTTGCCCACCTCGTGAAGGTGTTGTGCTGATAAAACAAATTGAAGGCAGACCAGTAAGGCCCCTGAATCATTTGATGGGCTGCGTCAGAAATGCTAACTGTATGTAGTGAAAGAGCTTACAGAGATGTTCACAGTCCTGACCAGCAATCACCAACTGGGGATGGACCCTGCAATCAGACAACTCGTGCCCAGGCTGGGGAGGACCTGGGAGAATGCAGGTCTGGGGCAAATGGATGGTCTTCTGAATTGGGAAGACCTGGGCTCAAATCCCAGCTCTGCCACTTGCTGGCTGTGTGACATTGGGTAAGTCAACTAACCTCTCTGAGCCTCCATTTTCATGAACACTTCCATGTGAGAAAACCCAGTCTCTTAGGATTGCCGTAGGGATTAAATGAAGCATCTGACATGTAATAGATGCTTAATAAAGGACAATGGTTGTAAGAGCCTGTCATGTGTCATGAGGTCTTATGAATGTAATGCAGTGTTTCCAAAATGTGCAGCATTTTTGCCACTTACAGGAAACAAAGAGAGGGTTCCAGGTGGGACACAGAAATTCCTAGATATGTGGAATTAAGAACAAATAAGGTACAACAGACTTGTTATTTCATGACTGTTACCACTTAGAATAGGGCTAAGTTTTTAGAAAATAAGTCATTTTTAAAATGATAATAGATAAGTGATTATACAGTTGGACTTGGGGTAACAAAATTTGAAGGTGGTGCATGAAAGTCTTAAACCACAAATGGCTGATGGAATAGCACAAAGGCACTGTGCTAGGAGCAGGTTCTGACCTTAGGTTTACACTCATCAGTCACATGGCCAAGGCCAGCTCCTAAATCTCTCTGAGCCTCAGTTCCCTCATATGTAAAATGGGATGATAATATCTAGGAAGGTAAAAATGAGGTTAAAAAAAGAAAACTCTTGGAAAACTGCACAAGCACCATCCAGCATAAGAGGTTTATTACTTGTAATCCCTAATGTGTGATTTGACAGGGAAATAATCTATGCTTAGCTGCCAGCTGATAAGACTGAAACATAGATTAAGTTCAAAGTCAGAAGGGTTTCAATCCCCACCCTGCCATTTACCATCCTGCAGCTTTGAGAAAGCAGTTTAAGGTTTCTATACTTCAACCTTCTCGCCAGTAAAAAAAAAAGGGGGGGTTAAGAAAAACAGTACCATTTGCAATTCAGCTCAAAGGTTGTAAAGGCCAATAACCCAAAGGAAGGTGGGTAAAATGTGACAGGACAGAGGACCAGAGGTGAAATATACGATGGCTCTTCAACATGTAAACATATTATTTAACTCACTCATAAGATACACACTAATTAAAACCACAATGATATGACTTTTTTTCTCATTTTTACGGGTATGGCTTTTTATCACCAAATAATCAGTTTGATAAAGCTGTATTAATGGTATAGGAAATAATTTCGCCTTCATAACGATGGCGAGGAGGTAAACTGTTACCACCTCCGGAAAAAAAGTGAAAGGAAATGAAAGTTAGTCTCTCAGTTGTGTCCAACTCTTTGCAACCCCATGGTCTGTAGCCTGCCAGGTTCCTCTGTCCATGGAGATTCTCCAGGCAAGAATACTGGAGTGTGTTGCCATTTCCTTCTCCAGGGATCTTCTCAACGCAGGGACTGAACCCAGGTCTCCTGCATTGTAGGCAGATCCTTTACTGTTTGAGCTACCAGGAAAGCCCACCTGTATGGAGGGCAATTTATAATTTGTCAAGAGTATATGAAAGTACAGATCCTTTGAGGCTGAATGCTAGGGTCCACACCCTAATCCCTGGAATATGTGTTACCTTATGTGGCAAAAAGGATTTAAGATTAAGTTAGGAATCCCGAGACTGGGAAATTATTCTACGTTATCCAGGTAGGTCTGATACTATCCAGGGGTCCTTATAAAAGGGAGGCAGGAGATGACAGAGGAGGAGGCAATGTGCTGACAGAGCAGAGTTTAGTGTCCCTTGAGAATAGAGGAAGTGGCCACAAGCCACGGAAGACAGCTGGTCACCAGAAGCAGAAAAAGGCCAGGACATGCTTCTCCTGGAGTCTGCAGAAGGAATCTGACCTGCCGACACACATCGGATTTTAGCCCGATGAAATTGATTTTGGACTTCTGACCGCAGAGCTGTGAGAGAAGATGGTTCAGTGTTGTCCTGAGCCCCTCGTTTGTGGCTGAGCGGCCATGGGAAACTAACACGCGTTCTGCCACCCAGGGAGCCCTTTTCTAGGACTTTATCCTGCAGACACACCTGAGTAGGCACAAAATAATGACAGACGGGGTTGCACGTTGATCTCCACAGGTCAGCTCTTTTGTCCATGAACAGGCTCTAACTGTGCTTCCATGCTGACTGTAGGGCTCGGTCACACCCAGGCACGCTTCATCCTTCCCGCTACACTGATGCTGGCAAGACAACGCCTCTCTGCCAGCCTCGGGTCCGATGTTGAAATTGCAGGACGATTGCCTTTGCTGCGGCAAGTTTCTAGCCCCTACTCCCAGGGTCAAGTGTTAAGGAAAAGTCCCTCGATACCTAATCCTGAGAAGCCCTCAGGTGAGGCCAAGCAGAGCTCTCCTCTCTCTTCAAACACAATACACAGCTCTTTGTCTTCATGGCCGAGCAAGGCTTTTTCCTGACATGGGAGGAATACTCCTGCATGATGGATTAAAATTCCTCAAAGAGGGAGAAAGAGGAAAGCAAAATAAATGTATCTGCTTGACTTCGAGTACAGAGCCCCTTGTGGGGCCTTGTACCATCCTCAGAGTTGGACTGGAGCTATTTTAAAACTAATGTTGTGCGTGAGACGAAACTACTCAATTGAAAAATCTTCTGTTCGGGGATGGAGATGGGCAAGAAATCAGTGCCGGGGCTCCGAGAGGGCTTGCTGTGGTTATAAACGTTCCCAGCTGCATCAGCAAAGCTGCTCCGGGGTTGACCGTAAACCTTTTGCAGGGAACTCAGGAGGCAGGGCTGACGAGGCAAACTGAAAGCTGCAGGCCCTTTGACTAGGAGTCCGCTCAGGCCGCTGAAAACACCCAGCGATCTGCCCCATGTGGGGGCAGGTCAGGGAACCCTTTCTCCCCGCACCTCCCTGTGCCCGGTAAGAAAAGGGGCCAGGTAAGGAGGTGGGGATGGTGGAGCAGGAGAATTCAGCACATACCAGGTGAAGCAACTCTTGCCAGACCTGGTGCTATGTGCCAGAGCCACAGAGTGTCTCCCTAGACTAGGAGGTGAGAGCAAAGCATGGAGTTTAGAGCCAGAGAGATCTGGGTTCGAATCCCAGCTCTGCCATTTATACTTGTCTATACGGCCCTGCGCCCAAAGCATGTGGCTTTATAAGCCTCAGTTTTCCCATCTGCAAAGTGGAGCTAATAATCCAAATTTGTGGGCTGCAAGCTTTAGGGATTATGTATGGCAAGTGCCTGGTGTAGAATGGGTTCTGTACAAATAGGAGCTGTTATTATTGCTCTGCCAATCTAGTGAAGAAAGACCTTTAGAAGCAATGGGAAATCAAACAAGGAGGAAAACCACACACAATCCCAAGCTTGTAATGTTTGGGCAGCAAGTGTCAGAAAAATTCTCAGGAAGGAAATGTTCTTGCTAAGACCTCACCCAATCTCTGTAATCATAGAAATCTCTCCCAAACTTCTGATGTCAATAAATGCTACCTTTCTTCCAGCCTGCCCAGATCTGCCAGGGGGTTGTCCTTTTGTGCAGCATCATTGCAATATTCACCTGTTTGCTGTCTGCAGCACTGAATGGCATCATTCCTTCTCCGATACCCAGGGAACTGGAAAATGCCAGGTGGGTGATAAAAGAGTAGATTGGAGGATTTGAATGGAGAGCAGAGAACACCCTGGGTAGAGGAGGCAGGGAGCACCAGCAGGTGAGGCAAGTGTCACTCAGAGGCCAATCAGAAAGCTGGGCCACTATACACACCGGCCTCCACTTTAGACGCTGGCCACAAGGAGGAGTCCCCAGGCCACCTGCATGACTGGCCACAAAACCAAGGGGGTTCCCAGGATTCTCTTAGGTTTGCTTATTCCCTAGAACGCCTCACAGAACTCAGAACAGTTGTGAAGGACATAGATCAGATCACCAGAAGAAGCAGCACACAGGGTGAGGTTGGGGAGGCCCCTGGACATGGAGCCTCCCTGCCCTCCCTGGGAACCAGGACGTCGTAATGTGTTCCATCGTCAACATGAAGCCTGGCACAGCTGTGTTTTCTCCAGCCGGGAAGCTCTACCAGACTTTGTGCAGAGACTTGGGATTTCATCACAATGGCATGATTGACTGAATCATCTGGAACATGCAAGGATGGGGACTCTGGGAAACATAGGTGGGGGGCAGTCAAGGTACCATACATGAGATTAGTGAGAAGTCAACTGCAAAGCAAGACCAATGCTAAATGGCAGGGGCAGAAGGGAGGAGACCCCTGTCTCCACAGTGTGAATTAATGAGCAGTAAGAAAGATGTTTCTAGAACAAACCTGGAGCCCCAGGACTCCAGGATAACCCTGACTGTTCCTTTGGTCTTTTTAAGAATGGAGACACCCTGAGAGGAGAAACCACAGGACACAAGCCTAGACTGTAACTAGAGTCCAGCGGGTGTCTGGTCCTTCCTCTGCATATAACTTTTCTCATCCTTGACTGACTCAAACCTCCAATGCACTAAAGCAGACTTTGTTCATCCATGGTTTGCAGGACTGGGTTACTCTTAGGACTGTGTTTCTGTATGAGCCAAAGGCAGACCCAGGAGCCCTCAGGCTGATGGCTTTGTACCTCACTCACCAAATCTACACACTCTTCCCATTAAAGGCTACATACAAAGGATCCGCCATGGACCACGGACCACAGGCTGGGTGAGCCCGCGAGTCCCACTCCCTGCAGGAGGGACAGGGCCTCTCCTGCTATGTCCTTCAGCCTGCTTCTAAGCCTTTTCACAACCTGTTAGTGCTTCCGTCACAGAGGAGCTGACTTCAAACAGTCCATTTCACCGCCTGGAAGCCCATTTAGAGGAGAGGATGGAGCAGGGGGTTAGTCCAGGAGCTCACATGATGACCCAGGTTATCACTTCCTTCCAGCTACTCATTCACGGTGTCTGGGGATACTTGAGACATACAAGGAAAGAAGATGTAGAAGAATATTATGGATAACTGATCCACTACTGAGGAGCAGGCAGATAGATCCGATAATGTCCTCAGTTTCCTCAGGAATTGCTTAATTTCAAAACCTCATCCTGTGGCTGGGTGACATATCTTTATCTTTGCTTAGAAAAATATGGTCAAAATATGTATAGACTAAAAACAGAAGAGATTAAGAAGAGGTGGCAAGAATATACAGAAGAACAATACAAGAAAGGTCTTAACGACCTGGATAATCACAACGGTGTGGTCACTCAACTAGAGCCGGACATCCTGGATGTGAAGTCAAGTGGGCCTTAGGAAGCATTACTACATACAAAGCTAGCGGAGATGTCAGAATTCTACCTCCTCAATGTTTTAGAAATCAGGATGCAAGTGCCCAGGCCCCCTTTATAGGTACGTGACCCAGAGCCCACACGCCGGCCGCTCCTCACGTGGCGACCCTAGAGGTCGGGGTTCATTGGTGCAGGAGGAGGAGACCCAAGACGGCCTGCGGCTGGGAAGGTGCTGCAGGGGCCGCCAGTCCAGCTGGGACCCCAGTGCTGGGGCAGGAGCAGAAAGGAAAGCTGCGCTCAGGGCACGCGGAGCTCACCACCGGAAGCACAGGGATTTAAGCATCGGGCCCCTGTGCAGACATTGTTTTGGCGGCTGCTCTTGGAAGCTTGGTTTCAAATCTGGTCCTCTCCCATAACTTTGAGAGTGACCGCATATCCTTTAAAAATACACACACATATATATATAGATCTCTTTTCTGCTTAAACCAGAGTGGATTCCATTGTTTACCCTAAGAACTGCCCGACAGAACCCTCTTCAGTCTGTTCTCCAGGCCACAGTCAAAATCAGTTTTTTAAAAGCTGAAATCAAATAGCACCACTTGCCTCCTTGAGAGGCCCTGTGTGATGGGATCTCGCTCAGCTCTCCAACCTCATCCCACCCCACACTCATCCTCTCACCAGCTCTGCTCCAGCCACGCTGGCTCTGACACCAGAAGTTTCTTTCCAGAGACTCTGCGCACCAGCGAGTCCCTCTGCCGGGCAGGGTTGCCCTTCGACCTTTCCCATGCTTGACCCTCAGATCGCAGGTCATTGTCATCTCCTCCAAAAGGGCTGCCTGGACCGTGCTGTGGCGGAAGCCCATGTCTCCCTCATTATTCTCCGTGTGGCCACACTGTGGATTCCTTCAGAGAGTCTACCCCAATTTGTAATTGTTTCGCCTGTTTACTTGCTTATTGTTGTATTACTGTTTATTGTATTACTTGTTGTTTATTGGCCACCTCTAAATGATAGATTCCATGAGAGTGGAGATAAATTTTCTCCTTAACGCAAGGTCCCCAGACCTAGCACACTCCTTCCTCCGTTTTATTGTAATAACTTGGAAGATCTTAGGTGAATGAATGAATTAGCATTTACTGAGCATCTGTGTGCAAGAATTGTCACAGAACATGTGCTATACATGCATATTAACTTGCCAAATCCTCATACTAACCCTATGCGATAGATATTAGGTATTATTATTCTCCCTGTTTTACAGATGAGAAAATTGAGCACAGAAAGGTTAGGTCATTTGCCCAAGGGCACACACAGCTAGTCAGTGGAGAGTAGAGTCTGTACCTAGATAGACTAGCTTGGGAATCCATAGTCTCAACTAGGGCTGCCTGGAAGGAAGGAAGGAAGAAAGGATAGAAAAAAGGAAGGAAGGAAAAGT
The DNA here is from genome assembly GCF_023699985.2 of Odocoileus virginianus. Taxonomy (NCBI): domain Eukaryota; kingdom Metazoa; phylum Chordata; class Mammalia; order Artiodactyla; family Cervidae; genus Odocoileus; species Odocoileus virginianus. Next base: position 54,425,535 of record NC_069685.1, on the reverse strand, counting down.
AATGAGTGAAAAGTAAACAAGTCCAGTATTTCCAGAAGCAGGGCGATCTCTAGGGATCCCTTCAAATCCCAGGACCCTATTATTTAGTGGGGTAGCAGCTGACTGGGGCTGCTACACGTGATGAGTATTTGCACTCATGGAGTTTGTGGGTATTTTACCAGTCCCACTGCCAGATGCTGGTAAATATTATTACATCCACATCTCACAAGGGAATTGAGGTTTCAGACTCGGAGTCACAGATCTTTTCCTGTGTGCTGACTCACAGAGTCTCCTGTGAGACTCAGAGATCCCCAGGGGGAGAAAAATTTGAGCTTCCCAAGTTAGACCCTGCTGGAGTAACTGGGCTGGTCAATAGGTCTAGACGTCGGCCAAGGAGAGCCCTCTAAAGATATCTCATGTTACGCGCTGAGCACAGTCAAGTTCACATGTTCAGGTAGCGATTCTCTTAGCTGCCCCCTCACCCCAACCTCAAACACATTTTGGAGTGAATTCAGAGCAAAACAAAGTTCATTTTTATTAGTGATGGCAAAAAATACTATTTTGTTATGATTATGATGTTGTTATTTACCATTATCTCTTCTGTTATGATGTTATGATATACTATTACAGACGATGTTATGAACAGTAGGATCTCCATATCTGGCTCTCTTTGGAGTATCTAGAATAATCACAGTGGAGATACAGTAGAGACCACAGTCATATTTTCCCCACATCATTAAACAGTGAATGGATGAAATAGGATACAACCAGAAGATTTGTGACTTCCTTGTTCTAAAGATTAATAAAGCAGTCTGCACAAAGATACTGACTGTTTTTTCCGAGAACTGAGATTCAAGCGATCTCTGTTTTGCTCTATTTATAGTCTCTGTATATTTACATTCTCTTTATATTTTGCTGCATTTTCTGTTTGTTGGTATTCTTTTTTAAATTAAACAACCAATTAATTAATTTTAAATGGAGGGATTTAAAATTACAATGATTTACAATGTTGTGTCAGTTTCAAGTGTATAGCAGATTGATTCAGTTATACATATACATTTTTTTTCAGATTCTTTCCCATTATAGGTTATTACAAGGTATTGAATATAGTTCCCTGGGCTATATAGTAGGTCCTTGTTGTTTATCTCTTTTATATATAGTGATGTGTATCTGCTAAGCCCAAACTCCTAATTTATTCCTCCCCTGCCCCCAGTATTCTTTGTCAGTAAGGATGTTTTAGTTGTTTTTATAGTCAGAAAAATAATAATAATAAACAAACAACCAAAGGAAAGCATTTGATACATCAGTCTGGACATTGATCAACACAACGACCTTACTGTTCTGTAAGCTCTACGGGATCCCGAGGCTAAAGGACTGGGTGCAGGAGGACGGAGAGCTTTGCCAAAAAGAGTTAAGGGGAGGCTGAGGCCAAGGCCTGGAGCCCAGAGGAGGCAGGAAGCGGAGAGAATCAATCTAGAGGGTGTAGGGCTCAGGACACGAGGCTCTTACATCTTTAGCGGTGAAAATCCCATGTCCTGGGGAACCCTCGGTCCTGAGCACATGGTGACAATCAGTCAGCCTGATGGGTAGCAGGGCAGTGCTGTAAAGAGACAGCCCACTTACAAGGCAGCTGTGACCACCTTATGACTTTGCTCTGTCACCTCCATGAACACTCAGAATCCTTTAATAAAACAGCTTGTCCAAGAGGTCTGCTCTTTCTCCATCCCCCGAGAGGCCCCTTCATTTCCTGAGAGAGGACTTTATTCTCGATTTGTTTTCACAGTGGTCTTTTTAAAGTCTCAGCTGTTCCAAGGAGAGTAAATAGGTTTTAAAATTAATTATCAATTAAAGGGAGGTTAATTGGCACTGGGCTAGCCATCTATTTTGTCTGTAACTGAGGCAGCCCACCCCTCCCCACTCTCCAGAACCCCAAAGACCTACATGAGGGCCAATAAACCCCAGCAGCAGAGGCTGTTCATGTGTGATCTGAGGACTAATGAAAATCATCCTTGGTATTTACCTCTTCCCTGTTGGAAGGTGAATTCTGTGGTCATTTTGATTTTCCTGCTTATCAGTATGTATGCCAGTCTTCCAGGTGGACTTACCAAATTAAAAAAAAAGAAAAAAGTGGCTTGCAAATATTTTATTGGCATAAAGATTTCTCCCCAGCCCCCACTGCACTTAGGGAAATTGCCGTGACAGAGGAGATGAGAAGAGCAATGGAGGAGGAGCACATTTGTTAACCGGCATGTATCTTCCCCTGTGATTAACATCTGGCACATCTTCTCATATCCTGATTTCATTTATGTTCAGTCTGATTCCTTGGCTCTTTCTGATTCCTTAGCTCTTGACGTGTGATCCTGTGCCTTCCTCGCTCCTGCTGGAAGGCCCAGTGTCCTTCAGGTGGGGGAGAAGGCTGTGGTTTGTGTTAACAACAATCCTTTGCTGAATTCCACGGCTCATCTGACCTCAACATTAATGAATATTTATAGGGAGCCAATAGGGAGCATTTGCAAATTTGGCTCGGGCCAGACAGGTGAACACTTGCAAGCAAGATGATTACCTCGCCTGGTGTAATGATGGGCACGAATATGGAAATACACCAAATTATACAAACAGGACAGGCTGGCTCTTCTCTGCATTCTGTCACTGACCTCGAACGCCTTAAAATGCAGAAAACAGGACTTGAAAAAGCCATGCGTCATTTGGGTGTCCTGGGAATGCCAATCAATGATCTGAGACCCAGGGACTCTGTTGGGAGTCAGTTGGAGGGTGACAGTCAGCGGGTAGTGTTAGGTGAAGATGCAGCTGGGGCCTGTGCCTTCTCCTCACTCTCTCCGCTCCTCTCCTCTGTTAGTCTCAGAAAGGTGGAACCTATGTTACGCTGGTGGGTGACGTGGGGGCCGTCACAGGCCCTGGAGGTCAAGCATGTTCAACTTCTGGTAGTACCTTGCATTGTCGCTCTCGGTCACCATATCAGGCACAGGGGGCTGGCGTTAGCCCCATTGAGCAGAGGAGGATACTGAGGCGGCGAGAAAAAGGGACATGGTGATTTGGGAAGGGGACTGGGCTCACTGGAGAGGTGGGAGGAAAAGCCCAGCTCATCTCTTGACTCCCTGGCTGAGGTTCTAGCTGTTGCTCCCGGGGTAAATGTGTTCACTGATGACTTTCTCTCTCTCCCTTCTCCAGGTCAGCATCCATTTCCTTCCTTTCTCTTCCTTCTTCCCTGCATCTTTTAAACCGAAGTTTCTCATTCTCAACACTATTGACTGTGGGGCGAGGTCTTCCTTGGTCTTCAGGGGCTGTGCCGTCCCTGCAGGATGTGCAACAGCATCCCTGGCCTCCACTCCCTACCAGACGTCCACAGCACCCCAACCACGTTGTGAAAATGAAATGTGTCAGATTCACAGAGACAGAAAGTGGAATGGTGGTTACTGGGGCTGGAGGGTGTAGGGAAAGGGGGAGTTACTGTTTAACAGGTATGGGGTTTCAGTTTTGCAAAATGAAAACAGGTTTCTGTGAGTGGTTGGCGGTCGATGGTTGCACAAAAATGTGAAGGCACTTAATGTCATTGAACTGCACACTTAAAAGTGGTTAGGATAGTAAATTTTATGTATGTAGTATCTACCGTAGCGAAAAACAATAGTCAAATAAACGACTTAAATGGAAAAGAAACTAGAGCTGAGTTCAATAGGGAAACCCCAGGGATGAGACAAAAGCACTGGCGGCGGATATTTGAATTCTGTCTCCGTATGACTTCTGTTCTCGCCCAGCACAGAGGAAGGAGGGCATGTGGACATAGCCGTGCTTGCCTTTAGAGACAAGTCGTGCTGCACCCCAGGCTGGAGAGCCCCCAGTGACCAGTGAGAGTCCTGGAGAGCATTTTCTGTTTCTCACGTCCTACCCCTCTCCCCCTGCCCCCATCCCACATTAAAAATATTACTCATCATCTTAACCCAAGCAGCAAACAGAAATAGCACTTGCCTCCTTGTGTCTCTCTGTCACGTCCCTGTGATCTCTTGTTTGTAATGATTTTCTCGAGATTCTTGAGACACTATTTTAAAATCCCCTACTGGCAGAAAGGGAGACTGCACCTTTTCCAGGGCAGCCTCCCAGCACTGCAGAGACCAGATAGGAAAAACTGAGGACGATTTTTTCCAGTCTGCCACCGTGAGTGACAGCGGAGAGGGGACAGCAGAGCCCTCTCAGTGGGCTTTCCAGAAGGAACTCCCTCCAAGACTGTGCAGTTCAGTGGTCAGACTGGCTCTACCCAGGCTCTGCGCGGAACTTCCCAGGAATGGGGTTAATCTATGCGGTCCCAAAGATGACTACCAGAGGACTCTTAAACGGAAATGGGTGCAAGGTTAGAATACACAGTCACTCCAGTCTTTGAGAGGTGAAGCTGGCCCAGCTCAGTGACTAGGACCTGCTCTAAAGCAGCCGTGAGGGGCAGCGTGGCACGGGTTATGCAGTGTTGTACATAGTGGGTATGGCATCATTTAGCAAAGTGGAAAGGCAGCAGGTTTTCCAGACTGCTTTAGCACTCTTAAATTGCCCTTCAGAAGGAGGTATGAGTGAACGGGGTAGCTGATGATTCTAAATGGGAGGACTATAAGGTGTGTGTTGGGAGCGGGGGTTGTCTATAGTCAACTTAAGATTTCAGACAGAAGTGAGACAGCCTACTACTCTCTCTTGCCAAGCCACGAAACTCTGTCTCAAACAGATGAAGGTCAGAGCTGGAGAGTCTGGGTGACAAATACTGGCGTAGTTTTATTTTGAGCAAACTCGGGTTATTTCATCTTCCACTGTGCTCCTTGGGAAAATATTTTCCAGGAGCCAAACTGTGTCCAGGCGCAAAACAAAACCCGTTCATCTCGCTGGGAGTTAAATAGCGAGGGAAATGGAATTTAGCATGTTTCTGTAAATATTCATTAATTCAGCAAAGTGATCTTAGCATGCGCAAGGCACTGTGTTCCCTAGCTCTGTGGCTATCAAGATTAAGAGTGTTTTAAAATGACATATGTTTAAGCAAAGATACCTAGTGTTTAAATACCAATGAATCTCCCTCATTTTAGGACAGAGATCAGCTCGAGGTCCAGTGTGGCGAGCCGGGGACAGCCCTCTCCCTGGATGATGGAAACAGCCTTCTTGTTTGATGTTACTTCTGCTAACTACACTTCTCAGAGTGAAGGTAAACATGAAGGCCAGAGGAGTTTCACAAATATTTGCTCTTTGGTTAATATTAATGTATATTCATGTTTACTCGAATTTTCAAGTATACCCTGAATTGGTACCAACTGGCCATAAATGAACTAGTAGCAAAATCAGTAAGAGCAACACGGGAACAGGTGCTAGTTTCTTCACAACCATATCAGAGCCCTTAAATGGTGTTCAGGCATTTCTTTTCTTTTTTTTCCTGTTTTTCATCTTTATCACCAATATTAAGCCCCAGTGTTGAGGAAGAAGATACATTCTTTCTAAGCACCCCATGGAAGCGTCCCTTTTCACAATCTTAGTCCCAGACTAGCATCCAAGAGTGAGTTATCATTCCCATTTTACAGACTGAGGAAACAGGCACAGAAATGAAGTCATTTGCCAAAGGTCAAATGATTGGAGCCCAAGCCTGTTTGACTGCAGGCTCTCTATTATTATGCAAATCAACAAAAACATATGCTTTCCTTTACGTGGCATAGGAGTATGGAAAATAAATGAAATCAGAATTTGTTTTCCCTAGTTCATTATGAAAGGTTGTTTTTCAGATCATTAATCATCTGATAGAGAATAGGGAAGGGGTGGGGAAACTGAGAACTCAAACACCCCAAACCATTGGCGATTACAGATGAAGCATCACTGAAATCATAATGCTGATCACTGGAAAAATACAACTCGATTTGAAATGTTTGATCTGCACCCAGCTTTCAGCAAGCTCACTTATAGCATAAATTAAAATAGATTAGCAACAAGGACAGAGAAGCAGGGGGTCATATTGAGAAGAGGAGAGGCTTTGGAGTCAGAGCATCCTGGACCCCATATCTGAGATAGTGCCCTCTGATACTTCCAAGCTGTGAGACCTTAGGCAAACTGCTTAACTTCTCTGAGTTTCAGTGTCCTCATTTATGAGCTGAAGATAATAACACTCCAGCAGGGTTATGGTGAAGTTTAAATAGGACAAAGTATACGAACACCCAGGCTTCCCAGGTGGTGCTAATGGTAGAGAACCCACTTGCCAAAACAGGAGATGTAAGAGATGCAGGTTTGACCTCTGGGTCAGGAGGATTCCCTGGAGAAGGGCATGGCAACCCACTCCAGGATTCTTGCCTGGGGAATCCCATGGACAGAGGAGCCTGGTGGGCTACAGTCCATGGGGTCACAGAGAGTCGGACATGACTGAAGCAACTTAGCACACACACATGCATACAAAGCACCCATCCCATTGGGGATGATCAATAAATATTGATTTCTTTCTTTTCTCCATTCATTAGATTATAAAATTGTAACAAGTGTCTGAGGCAACTTCTAAGGCTAGGTTGAGAATAATATTAATAGACTGTGAAGGAATTAGGAAATAATCATACTGGGAAATTTATTTGAGGCAGAAAAAAAATGCTATCTATCTTTATAATCTAAATGTGTGCATCTATGACCTACATACATGTACTTATCACACAAATGTGGAGACATGTCCATTTCTGAGTTGGTGCCACAAAGGTGCCAACACACATAGTCCTTCTTTCTGAGTCAGAGAATTAGTTCAACATAATCCTTCCCAAAGCGTGTTCCTTAAAGCTTCAATCTTATAAATATTTCCTAAATGGAAAACCAAAATGAGTGTTCAGCCTCTAAGTTTGGAAATCACAGCATACTATATCTATCCTTCAGAAATTTTAATACATGTTAATGGCAAACCTATTTGACCACAGAACCCTTTTCCACTTAACATCTATTATTCATCTTATGAAACTAGTGTCCCAATAACACATGCTGGAAAATGCTGTTGTTAGACTAGTTGAAAATCTACTGCATTTTGACAGTATTAAAAGAGAGAAATTCCTAGTCACTTCTGACTTGACCTGTGTTCCCCCTGACTTTCTCTCTCAAAGTCATTTCTGCTTTCACATGTGCTCACGGTGGTTTATTCTACTTAATATAACAAGAAGCAATTTATTCCCATTTCAGAACATGAGAGCTAGACTCTCATACAGGGGAGGGAAGTGACACATTTCCTAAACCTACTGTCCATCATAAGGAACAAACAGAAAGTGGTGCTTGCACCAGTGTGGGCAGACACTAATTTTGGTGCTTAAAATCCCTTAAAAGTTCAACTGCCCGTATTTGACACATCAAAGAGGATTTTATTGGGCACATCAGAAGGGTGTTCGTTTCAAAAGAGCCACAGAATCAAACAAGGACATAAAAGCGCGATTTATCACTTTGTCAAGGTTCGGCAAGGTCCCAGTCCACAAGCTAAGAGCCCCTAAAGCGAATAGGAGCCATCAATTCAATAATCGACAAGAGTCAGTAGAGATAATATCAATGAGCTGCAGAATACTGTTATACTTTAAACGTTTGTTGGCCAATGTCTGCCATAAAGTTGGAACTTCTTGCATGGCTGGTGCATTAAAACGTTTTGAAGCTGTAATCAACAAAAGACCTATTTTAGTGTTTGTGTCAAAAGCCTTGTGGGAAGCAGAATTCTAGTTTGGCCCCCAAGATGCCCAGCTTTTGCTCTATAGACACCTTTCCCCAGTTCTTCAAACACCAATCTAGGTACTGCTAAGAAGATAATTCTGCAGAAGTAATTAAGGTCATAAATCGGTTGACCTTTAGAGACAGAGATTATCCAGGTGGGTCTCACCTATTCACATGAGCTCTATAAAGCTGAATCTAAATGTCAGAGATTCAAAGAGCAAGGTTCTATATGCCATCATTAGCTTAATGATGGAGGGGGCCACATGGCAAAGAATGTGGGTTGCCTCTAGGAGTTGAGAGTGGCTCACAGCTGACAGTCAGCAAGTTCTAGAGTCACAAGAAACTGAATTCCACCACCAACAAGAACAGTCTTAGAAACAATTTTCCCCAGAGCCTTCAGATGAAAACTCAGCCCAGATGACACCTTGATCTGAGCCTGGAGATACTCTGAGCAGAGAACCCAGCTCCTCCATGTTGGACCTCCACCCTACAGAACTGGGAAATGGTAACACTGCGGGTGTTATTTTAAGCCACTGAGCTTGTGGTAACTTGTTAGACAGTAATAGGAAACTAAAACAAGTCTCAGTCAACTCAGGGTTAGAATGGAGAGCACAGGGAGATGATTCTTACATAAGGGCAGAATGCAATTGCTAATAGGACCCTCTATTGCTTTTCTTAGTCTGGTTTCTCAGCTGACAGTCAACCATCAGAATTAAAATAAAAAACACAAGTGGTGAAAATACAAATCAAGACCACGAGACATCACTTCATACTCAATAGGATGACTATTAGAAAAAGAAAAAGGACAATAACAAGTGTTGGTAAAGATGTGGGGAAGTTGGAACCCTCACACATTGCTGGTGGGAATGTAGAATGGTGCAGTCACTTTGGAAGATAATCCAGCAGGCCCTCAACAGGTAAAATATAGACTTATTATATGACCCAACAATTTTGCTCCTAACTATATACCCAAGAGAATTAAAAACATACAGCCACACAAAAGCTTGAACCTGAGTATGCATAGTAGTGTTATTCATAATGGCCCCAAAGTAGAATCAACCCCAATTTCCATCAATGGATGAATGGGTAAATAAAATATTATATACCCATACAATGGATATATATAGCATACAACATTATGCTAAGTGAAAAAAGCTAGATACAAAGGGTCATGTACTAGATCAATCCATTTATATGAAATGTCCAAAACAGGCAAATCCACTGAGACGGAAAGTAGCAGATTAGTGGTTGCCAGGGGACAGAGGAGGGAAAATGAGAGACTAACCATAAGTATGGGGATTCTTTCTGGAGTGATGGAAATGTTCTAGAGTTAGATAATGGCAATGATCATATAGGGGCTTCCCTGGTGGCTCAGCAGTAAAGAATCCGCCTGCAATGCAGGAGATGTGGGTTTGATCCCTGGGTTAGGAAGATCCCCTGGAGAAGGGCATGGCAATCCACTCCAGTATTCTTGCCTGGGAAACCCCATGGACAGAGGAGCCTGGTGGGCTACAGTCCATGGGGTCGCAAAAGAGTTGGACACAACTTAGTGACTAAACAACAAAAGCACAATGACTGTATAACATAGTGGATATACCAAAAAACTACTGAAAAATATACTTTAAAATGGTGAATTTTATGTTATGCAAGTTATACTTCCTTAAAAATTTAGAGAAACAGAAGTAACAGAAAGCTTATAAATGAAGTGGGTTTTTTTCCCCAAATACATCAACTCTCTGTATTTTATTCCATCCCCATCTTTTTATTGTGAAAAGTTCAAAACATATAAAGTTGAAAGAATGCATTCCTGAATATCTTCCACCCACATTCAACAACTGCCAACATCTTGTCATATTTGCAATTTGCTTTAATGCCCTCTTACTTTCTTTCCACACATGCACACACATGGTTTTTGTTTTTCCTTAACTGGATCATGTGAGTTTGTCTTGCCCACACCACAAGCATAAGTATTTTGAGGGTAAATATTAATAACACCTTTTGCATTCCCCAAGCCATCTAACAATAAACACCAGAGAACAAACACAGTGGGGTGCCTCACTCATCTCCAGAAACACTATTCTCTAGGGCAGTAACCTTCAAACACTGTGTAAGCAACAGAACCCTTCCTTTGATTGATAATCATATTTAGATGAGCTTTGTTTGGTTACCTAGAAAACATCTGTGAGGATTAAATGTAGCATGTTTTGTACACAGTGAGTGATCAGTAGCTGGCATTATTGGGTAACAAAGAAACCAGGTTTTACTAAAATAGTAAATGGGTAGCTTAAGCTTGAGTACAAACAACATGTTGAAAGAGTCTTCTGAATTAAGTAAGTTAGTTAATGCAGTGAAATTTATGTCCTAGGCTTATTATCTAGTACAGAGACGATAGCTAGGATTTGTTGACTGGTGGGGAGCACAGGTTTGCTATGATTGATTAGTGATGTCTGCCATGGCACTGGACATTCTCTAATCTGAATGGACATGTCTTCCACGTCTGATCTAGATTTACAAATGCAGCATGAATGCAGAGTAGAGGCCTGACCAGTCAAAAAGCAATTTCAATAAAGATGTCTAGGTTCTCACTAAACACTCTTCACCGTGCCTGAGTTTTTCTTTCGGGTGTCATTTTCCTGCTTACCTATGCAACCTCCCACCCACACTGTTCTCCCACCATCCTTTCTCTATTACCCAGATGACAGAAACCAGAGAGTGAACACACAAAAACATCATGTGGTATCATTGCAACCAAATTCTAACACGCCGGTTACAAGTGCCCGGAAGCATGAAGAGATGAATAAACCTCATAAGGAGTGAAACTTCCCTTCCCTTCCCTGCTCAGCTTGAAATAATTCAGCATTTCTTCCTTTTCCTTCTCTGGGAAGTGGCTTCCAGGTACAATTCCTCAAACGGCAGATTTTTAAACATTTCTACATCAGAACCTTATTCATAATCTTAAGTGAAGACTCAGTGCTCCAAGCCAGGGTGATGATAACAGTGAACTCTTCGGCATTTCCTTCATGGAATTCAGTTAAGTCATCTTTTCTATGAAGACTTTCTTTGGAGTACACTCTAGATAATAATAACCACTTGCATCTGTAACATAATACTTTTCAAAGAATTTTCATCAACAATTGTCTAACTGATTCTCATTTTACAGATGAAAATTCAGATGTTGAAGCATCTGAGAAGCTAAGTGAACTCTCTGAAGTCACACAGGATGGTACAGCATGGTCCAGTGTCTCTCCCAAGAACATTCTTTGGGAGTAGCAGAAAGAGGCTGGCCCACTTACCAGCTGCTTGAGAAATACTGGCAAGATAGCAAACCTCACTGAGCCTCGATTTCGTCTTTTGTAAAACTTCAAAAGTTATAGCTACATTTTAGGCTTGATATGAGAGGTAAAGATGGATAAAGTGCCTATCCTCTTGTGGAATGCTGAAAAGTGGCCCTCCAAAGGTATGTATTTATTTCCTAAGTCCCAGAATCTGTGAATATTATGTCATATGGCAAAAGATGTGATTAACCTGAGAATTTTGAGATGGGAAGGTCACCCTGGATTGACCCAGCAGGCCCTAAATACAATCACATGTTTCTAGAAGAGACAGGCAGGGGGAGATTTGACACTGGCACACAGAGGAGAGAAAGTTGATGTGAAGACAGAGGCAGAGATTGGAGTGATGTGGAACACAAGCCCAGGAATGCTGGGGGCCACCAGACACTGGAAGAGGCCAGGAATGGGTTTCCCTTAGAATCTCTGGAGGGAATGTGGTCCTGCTGACACCCTGATTCTGGACACACATATGCACACATATGTACTGTATGAAAGTGCGCATGTGTGCCCTCACCCCACACACACACACAATAAGGCAATGATGGTGCCTGTCTAGGAGCGTCGCTGGGAGGATGGGACGGGATGACGTCTGCTTCAGGTCTGGCACAGTTTCTGGAACATCACTCTCATGCAGTAGCTGCGGGATATTATCTCAGTAAGGAAAAGCCAGCGTCTCAAAGTAAAACTCAAACTGAAGGTAGAAATCTAGGTGAGTTTCCTGTTGCTGCTGCAGCAAATGACCACAAACTGAGTGGCTCGCAACAACACAAGTCTATCGTCTCACCATTCTGGAGGTCGGTGGTCTGAGATGAGCCCTCAGGGCTGCCTTCCTAAAGGATGCTTTGGGGGGAATCTTCTTCCTTGCCTTTTCCAGCTTCTAGAGGTCACTCGTGTTCCATGGCTCTTGGCCCTACCTCACTGCTACCTCCACTTCCGTGATCACATTGTCTGTGACTCTGACCTTCCTGCCTCCCTCTGATGAGAACACTTGTGATCACATTGAGCCCGTCTGGATAATCCACACTAATCCCCCCATCTCCAGATTCTTACCCACATCTGTAAAGTCCCTTTTACCACATAAGGCAGCAGATTTGCAGGTTTGGGGAATTAGGTGGTGGACATTCTGAGGGGCCATTATTTTTCCTCCCACAGAAAACCTCGGTGCTCTGCTTCTCCCATTAGAGAGCAAAGAAATCCTCTAAATGGACCTGCTGTTTTCCTTTTCTTTTTAATTGAACATAGTGGGGAAAGATGGAAATCTGCATTTCAATACAATATTTATAGTCAGCAGACAGGTTTACATGTTCAGGAGCTTATTTAAATAAGGAGACTTAGAATCAAACAGGCAGATCACTTACCTCATACACATAAAAACGGGATGGAAAGAAGACCCTAGATAATGTTCGTCACTTTCTTTTAAAACCGTGGACACCGATCACACACAGCAGCATTTGTGCAGCAGCTTGTCAGCAGCTCGTGTAATCAATGGGAACATTCATCTCAACAATATGTCCAGCCATCTACTTTCCATGACATCACTGTTTCTTTCCATAGAAAAGAACTCTGCAAACTTTCCCAAAGGAGCACATTTTGGCTCTCTCCCTACTCATTTCTCTGCGTCTTCTACTTTCTTCCTTTCTGTGAATCTTGAGCCAGACGGTCCCGGTTTTGCATCTATCTGCTGCCTCTGTGCCCCAGTGTCTGTCCCTTCCTTCCTTCCTCTCTCTGACAACCCTGCCTCTCTCTCAGCCTCTGCCTGGAAAAATCTTCTCACTAACTCGGATGTTCAAACCTGACATACAGAGGGGAGATGCTGCTGCTGCTAAGTCGCTTCAGTCATGTCTGACTCTGTGCGATCCCATGGACTGCAGCCCACCAGGCTCCTCCGTCCATAGGGTTCTCCAGGCAAGAGTACTGGAGTGGGGTGCCATTGCCTTCTCCTACAAAGGGGAGGGAGGGTGTCTAATGTTGGCGGCATTTAAGACAACCTGAGAGAGCAGAGAAGTGGCTGCCTGGGGTAGGGTGCGGGGACTGAGGGGCACGGGAAATCACTGCCGTTGCGTATATGATTCCTATCATGAACACGGCACACGTTTGTGACTATATTAAAAAACCACTGATCTGCTCACTTTTCATGGGTAAATGATATCTCAGTAGAGCTTCTTTTTTTTTTTTTTAAATATTGATTGATTTGGCTGTGTCAGGTCTTAGTTGCAGCATGTGGGACCTTTGATCTTCGCTGTGGCACACGGAATCTTTTTGCTACAGCACGTGAACTCCTAGTTGCAGCATGTGGCATCTAGTTTCCTGACCAGGGATCAGACCCAGACCCCCTGCATTGGAAGTGCAGAATCTTAGCCACTGGACCACCAGAAAAGTCCCAATAGAGATATGAAAAAAAAAAAAAAAGACAATCTAACAGGCTGAATTAGTAAGAGTAGGTCTCATTCCCTTAGGAAAAGTGCCTGTTTTCAGTATATGTAGTAGGCCCTGTGTCCACTGGAGGAGATAGTCAGGTTAATGGACTGTGATGCAGTGACAAGGTAAGAGTTATGACACAGGGAAGCAGAGAGTTTCAGGAATACAGTAGGAACCAGCAGACCTGAACTGCATTTAGCCTGTCTGTCCTATTGAAGCCAGAAATCCACCCCTAGTAAAATCGTCTCTGACCCCCCAACACCATTCACAATGTCCCCTTGCCTCACTGCACCATACCCTCCACCACCCTACTAGTTCACCAGCGGCTGGGTTCTTGGGTCTGTTCCTGGTCTCTGCCTGGCTACTCTGCCTAAGCCAGTGAGGCAGGCCAGGCTAGGGCACTCTTCCCAGCATAGGTGACACTTCATCTCAGACTTGAAGGACATTTAAGAGGCAGCCAGGTGAAGAAAAGACAGAAGAAAGCATTCCAAGTCAAGGATGCACCTGTGCGAAGACACGGGAGTTAGAAGCACATTTAGTCAAATTCAGGAATCATAAGTAGTTTGTGTGGCCAGGCCATCAGGAGGGTGCACACCATGGACAGGGGAATAGCAGGAGCCACACAATGGGCGTCATGCTGAAGAGTTAGGACATTATGCTGAGGGTTATGGTTACTCTTCAAACACCTAGGAGAGATGTGACTGTTCACAGCAGCACTATTCACAAAAACCATAAAGGCAAAGCAACTCAAATGTCCATCAACAGATGAATGGATAAACAAAATGTGGTGGGTCCTTGCAATGGAGTATTATCCAGCCACAAGAAGGAATAAAGCAGTGACACAGGCTACAACATGGATGAACTTTGAAGTCATTATGCAAAGTGAAAGAAGCCAGATATAATGAACAAATATTGTACCATTTCATCTGTATGAATTATCTTGACTAGGCAAATTCACAGAGAGTATAAGCACATCAGAGAACATCAGGGGCTAGTGTTGGGGTTAGGGATAGAAAGTTACTGCTTCTTGGGTATGGGATTTCCTTTAGGGGTGATGGAAAAGATTGGGAAGCAGACTATGGTGATGGTTGCACCACGTGATGAATGTAATTAGTATCGCTGAAGTGTACACCTTAAAATGGTCAAATGGCATATTTTATGTATGTATATTTCACCACAGTTTTTTTTTAATATAAGTATGAGAAGCACAAACGTTCATACAGTATTATTCAGAATAGCCAAAAGGTGGAAGCAACCCAAATGTCCATCAGTAGACGGGCAGACAAACAAAATGTGGCATGTCTATACAATGGAATATTATTCAGCCATAAAAAAGGAATGAGGGGCTGACATCTGCTACAAATGGATGAACCTCCAAAACATATGCCAAGTGTAAGAAGTCAGATACAGATAGTCACATACTGTATGATTCCATTTATATGAAATGTCCAGAATAGGTAAATCCATAAAGACAGAAAGTAGACTCAATATCTGTAAGAGGCTAGGGGAAGAGGCACGGAGAGTTACTTCTTGATGGGTATAAGTTTCCTCTGGGGGCAGTGGAAGTATTTTGGAACTAGACAAAGATGATGGTTGCACAACACTGTGAATGCACTGAACATAAGCAAATTATATATACTCTAAAAATTAATTAATCTTATGTTTGCAACCCTTTGGACCCACCAGGCTCCTCTGTCCATGGGATTTTTCAAGTGTGAATTTTACCTCAATTATTATTTTTTTTTAACATATGAGGGGAAAAGCTTCCTCATCCAGTAAAAATCTGTCCCACAATTTGAAGGGTTTACATCACTGAGCAGAACCCAAAGCCCAAGGCAGGGTCTCCACTCTCAAGCAACATTTTCCTAATTCCTTGGGAACCCCTGTTGGCCAGACAAAAGAGGAGAGCCCTGGCACCCCAGCCTACGATGCAGCAGCTTCCAAACTGAAACCAAAGATAAGAGCTGAGAAAAGAAGGCAGATTCTAGGTCATTTCGAAACAGCAAGCCCTGGCTTCTTCCTTAGAACCAGAAAGCAGAACTTACACGTTAAAGGGTCACAATCTGGTCCGCCTGGGGATGAGGCAGCTGGGTCTGTGTGTTTGGAAACCATTGCAGGAAATACCTGCAATCTAGAACTATCTAGAAATAGTTCTAGAGAGTGCAGGGCCACCACGAACTCCTTTTCCCAGCCCTCCTGTCCACCAATGTACTACTTTTTAAAATTCCCTCCAGATAATGATTTATTTCCACCCCTGGTTATTGATCTTTCTTCTAAAACCACAATCTTATTCCTTCTAGTTCAATGAGTTGAGGAGGAACTCAGCAAGGGCTTTAGAAGATTCTGGGGGGTGAGAGTGAAGTTAATGGGGCTCCACACACCAGAGCACTGCTTGGTTCCTCATGTTCCTCAAGTCCTCGAGTCTTTATGAGAAGTAGGGGCATTAATTTTTCGCTCTGCGTGAATGAGGCCCCAGATGTACCGAGGCAGCAGTGAGGGAAAGCTGAGCCACGCAGCTTACTCAGAGCTCCAGTGGCCTTGGTACAGAGCAGCTTTCAGGGTTGAGGAGTGGATTAACAAGAAAGCAGAACAAAGAGAAATTTGGATGATTTTTGTAATGTTTACACTAAGAATTTCAACTGCCTTATGATACTATACAGTAGCTCTCAACTTCAGGGATTCTTGGCTATATGACATTTTTAGTTGTTACAACAAGGGAGGAAGGGGCTACTGGCACCTACTAGACAGAGGTCGGGAGGCTGCTCAGATTTGCACAATGCACAGGACAGCCCCTGCAGCAAAGAATAATCCAACCCAGAATGTCAATAGTGCCAAGACTGAGAAACTGTTATACCATGTTTACATTAAAAGACTGTTTTATTTTGGTTTTTTGAACATACAGTAGTCAATAAGAAAAGGGAATTATACACATGAAGACATAAATAGGATCTCAAATGCTTACCCAGAGTATTTCCTAATGATAACATTCCTAAAATAAAAAATTAAATAACACAGGACCTGGGAATCTTCCTCATTTTCTTCATTAATCTACAAGGCTACAGACTAGGGATTGTTTACATATGTGCCTGAAATGCCCACATCAGGAAAAGCTTTGCCATGGAGGAAATGGGATCATCTAAATGGGATTCTGGGGCTTTGAGCTCTATTTCCAGATGAATAAGATGGCTTCTGTTCCTAGGTGCCACACAATGTGAGAAATTTTCTAATAGTAATGCAAAAATGCTTATAAATATAGGCAAAGAAGTGATTCACTTCTCCTGGGGTATTCAGAAAAAATACCCAAGAAGGAGGATTTTGAACTTGGCCCTCTAGTAATTTTTCAAGAGAATAAAATGAGGAAGAACATCTGAGACAAAGAAAGAGCTAAGACACTGCTATGTACTGAATTGTGTTCCCCCAAAGGAGATGTTAAAGTCATAATCTCCAGAACCTGAGAATGCAACCTTATTTGGAAATAGGGTCATCATAGGTATAACAATTAGATCACACAGGAGTATGTAGACCCTTAATCCAGTATGACTGATGTCTTTATAAGAAAAGAAGAAACACAGTCACACACAGGGAGAATGCCATGGGAAGATGGAAGTGGAAATTGAGGTATGCAGTTGCAAGCCAGGGAATGCCAAGGACTGCAAGAACTACCAGCAGCTTAAAGAGCAAGAAAGGATTCTCCCCTACAGGTGACAGAGGGAGTGTGGCCCTGCCAACTCTTTGATTTTAGACTGCAGCCTCCAGAATTGTAAGAAAATAAGCTTCTATTGTTTCAAGCCACCCAGCTGGTGATACATTGTTACAGCAGCCCAAGGTAAGTAATGCAGGCACACAAGAGTTAAATAACATAAAATTCCTTCATTTTGAACAAACAGCTGGATAATTGTTTCAATTAATGTGGTGGTGAGTAACAGAAGAGTCAGTGTTGAAAAGATACCACAGTACCTGTCACATCTTTCTTGAAGGCTATATGGAGGAGGTGTGACTGTGGGAGCTGTGAAAAAGGATGAAAGTGGAAGAAGGGAGATGGTTTGATAAGCTGAGAATTATGCTAAGAAAAACTGTAAATGCTAAGATGAGAGGCAACATGCAGAGTAACATCAATGCCAATTCTCCACTAAACTATCAACTGGGAAATTTTTGAACCCTGGATATCAGTAGTGTCAAGGATAAAAAAAAAATTTAAGGCTTTAACGTCAGGAGTAGAATCAAAAAGGAAGAGATAACTGAAAAGAAGGAGGAAGAAGAGAGGGTAACAAATATATGGAAACAAATATAATTCTATATAATACCAAAAAGCATGAAATAAAAGGTTTTTTTTTTAAGTGCGTACTCAACCTGTACAATAGAAACTACAAAATCCTGCTGAAAGAAATTTTAAAAGACTAAAATAAATAGATTGATATACCATGTTCATGGATGGGTAGGGTCAAATTGTTAAGATGTTGATTCTCCCCAAACAGATTTAACATGACCCCAACCAAAATTCCAGCAGACTGTTTAATAGAAACACTCTGATCCTAAAATTTATATGGAAATGCAAATGACCTAGAACAGACAAAATAGGTGATGTAAGAGATGCGAGTTCGATCCCTGGTTCGGGAAGATTCCCTGGAATAGGAAATGGCAACCCATTCTAGGATTCTTATCTGGGAAATCCCATGGACAGAACAGCCTGGTGGGCTACAGTCCATGGGGTCAAAAGAGTCAGATACGACTTAGTGACCAAGCAACAAACAAAAGAAGGTGCACAACGACCAGTAAACACGTGGAAAAGTGCTCAACACTGGTCGTCAAGGAAACGCAAATAATAACCACAATGAGCTGCCACCACGTCCATTAGACATGGCTAACATTAAAGAGACTGATAAAACCAAGTGCTGATGATATAGAACACCTAGAAGTAGACACTGTTGGTGGGAATGTGAAAAGGGCATCTAAAGGTCTGACAGTTTCTTAAGAAGTAAATATATACCTACCGTACAACCCAGCTACTCTTAGGTATATATCCAAGAGAAATGAAAACATATGTCCACACAATCTCATACACAGATGTTTACAAGAATTTTTATTCACAACATCCAAATCTGGAACCAACCCAAATGCCCATCAACTAGGTGAATCTTATAAACAAATTGTGAAGTGCTGTTCAACAGTAAAAGGAAATAAACTACTGATGTATGTAACAATGTGGCTGAATCGCATAAACCAGTAAAAAGAAGCCAGACACAAGAGTACACACAGTTTGATTCCATTACATGAAATTATACAAATTGTAAAAGAAGAGTGACAGAGAGCAGATCAGTGGTCGCCTGAGGGCATAGGTGAAAGGGGACGGACTTCTTCCAAAAGCTGGAAGGAATTTGGAGGGGTGGAGTGTTGGAAATACTCTATACTTTGATTGAAGTGAGGGTTATCCGGTTGTAGACATTTGTCAAAACATCAACCCATACACTTAAAACGAGTGCTATTCATTGTGTGAAAATTACACCTCAATAAAGTTGACTAAAAGACTAATAAAGGTAGAGCCAAAGATCTCCTTGATACTTTGGGAGCGTTAAGGAGACTTGGCTGGGTTGTGGTTTAATTCTGCTCGGTGTTACAGCAGGCGACGTTATTTGGGCGTTTTGTTGACATGCAGCTGGACACCAGGACTCTGAGTTTTTCTCTGCTGACTTACGTGTGTGTCTTTCCAGTGCTCAGCAAATGATGACAGCAAAAGGTTTGAGATCATTTCTCATCTTGTGTGCTCTGCAGCAGGGACCTCTGATTGTGATTCGTAACATTCTCTCAGTGTCAGCTTCTCTTTGAAAACACAGAGAGTGAAAAATGTGTCCTTCACTTGATAGAGGGAGGCCAGTTTAGGTAAGCACCAGCCTGAGTCAAGAGCCACTGACAACAGGCTCTGACTGGGTAGAGTTGTGACACTCACTCTTCCTTGCCGATCTGCAAACCAGGAGCCCTGGTGGGGTCTGCTGGACCCTGCGTCAGGAACCTGACCTACTGGGAGGTGACAGTCTCATTGACTGATTCTCTTCTACCTAGGGTCATGTCACAGACTCATAGGGCCTGTCAGCACCAAAAAAATGCCCCAGAGTTTCACCCCATTCTCAGGCCTGATGCTACATAAACCTAAACCATCCTGCAGGTAAGAGGATAGCTTGTCCTGCATCTTGGGTAACCAACTGCTGTGTTGACAGCAAACAACTGTGTGAGAAGTTAAAAGAGCGAGGGACGACCTGAGGCCCAGATGTGGACAATCCAAGAACCAGTGTCGATCCACCTATCATTCTGGGGCCCAAGTGGCCACCACATGAGGGCCTAGATGACCAGGGAGAGTCCAGCAGGTGTCACAGGACCAGTTAATAAGGTAAGGATTTAGTCCACCTGGTGCTGCTAGCAGGGAAGCAAAAGATGAAGAGGCAATGTGGACTTCTGCCTCGGCCACCCAGGAATTTGGTCCACCTCCCCACATCCCACTCCAATCAATACCTCCCATGTATATTCTTTGATTTAGATAATTCTCACTGCCTCAAAAGCCTGTAAAGTGCTATTTTTAACACTGCCTCAAGACAAGTTGCCAATATGTGTCTCTGAGATAGAATATTCTGGAGCCACCAGTGTTCTCTTCGGTTTCAAGTTGTTCTCACGGCCTGTGTTTCTCTACCTAGAAGCTCAATCTCTGCCCTCATTCCACCCTGTCCCATTCTTTGAGTTAAATGTCTATCTTCCTGCAAGACGGAAAGCCCTCTGAAGACAAGTGCTTTATCTCTCTTCTTCCTTGTTAGACAACAGAGCTGAGCTCACTGACTGGTGTATAATCAATATTCAGTGGCCTAACTGCTCCCCCCTGCCAACCATATTCCCTGCTGGGGGCAGTGCGAAGCCTTCCCTGTGCTATTTGGGGAAGCAAGACCCACAGGTTCCAGCAGCAGAGAGGAGCTCAGTCCTTAACACCAATGAACACTTGCAAATGGTCACAGGCCTCTTCTCAACCTTTTCAACCCTATGCCAGATATCATAGCTCAGTTCAGACACAGGAGCCACCTGCGACAGTGGGACCTTGGGCTCCACTTGCTCACCCCATTCCCCAGAGGCAGCAGTGACACAACTTTAAAGTCCCAAGATTTTCACCAGACTCACCCCAACTCCGACCCCTGGGAGACCAGATTTAACTCACTTGAAATCAAAGTTTCCTTATGTGTCTTTTGGCAGGGGATGGGGGCGAGTGGATGTGGGAACCCTAAAGGAGATGTTCTAATGAACTTATTTTCCTTCATTTAAGGGTAGGGAGGTTTTAGGTCATTTTAAAGATTCCTTCTCTGTTTTACTAAAGCTTTGTTTGTTTTCCCAGCAGATCTACTATGATAATTAACTAAGCTCAATAGACTCCTCTCCCCAGGTGGCACTAGTGGTAAAGAACCTGCCTGTCAATGCAGGAGACATAAGATGTGGGTTCGATCCCTGGGTTGGGAAGATGCCCTGGAGAAGGGAATGAAAACCCACTCCAGTATTCTTGACTGGAAAATCCCAAGAACAGAGGAACCTGGCTGGCTACAGTCCATAGGGTCACAAAGAGTCGGACAAGACTGAAGTGACTTAGCACACACAGATTCCTCATGGGAGGGACATGGTTTTAGTAGGCTGTGAACCCCTTGTGTATATTCATGGCTTTTGATCCTTTTTTAAAAGATTGAAAATCGTTGGTATAGAAGAAGCAGCAGAATCTCCGTAAGCAAAAGTCTTGTGTTCAAACCCCAGCTCCCCACCTTCAAAATGAAGTAACTCTGGGCAGACTGTTTATGTCATGTTGGAAGTTCTGTAGAGGGCTGTTGAGGGGTCTTTCTACATGGAAGCCCTCCTGAGCTCCCAGGTCAGAGTGCACTCATGTTCTCTGGGAATTTCAGCCTGACGTCCTTAGGCAGTGACATCCGCTCTCTTCACCCACGAGTGCAGGTGATTCCATCCTACAGACGAGGAAACAGGCCAACGGAGGTTACTGAACATCCCTGATAATGATAGAGAGGGCTGAATCTTGAAAGCAGAAGGGAAGAGGAAAAGGAAAAAAAAAAAAAAAACCCAAACCCAAAATCATGCTTCTTTGTTCGCCTTCTGGAACTCAGACTCCCGACTTGCCAGAGCGAGCGTTGCGTTGAGTCCTGGAATGTTTTTCAAGACGAAGATAGCTTCCCCATCCTGTCGTGTTTTTCACTCTCCCCTGACTCCCACCTGCTTGTTGCTGTCTGCTGGTGTCACACCTTCTGCACACTCGGAGCTCAGAGCTGAGTCGGGCTGGGTGAAACCGGGGCTCCATCTGCCTGCGTGCTTGCTGGGGGGTGTCTGAAGGTAACTTTGTGCCGGCACCCTTTGCCAGGAGGCTGAGAAGCCTTCTGCAGTGCCACCCGGCTCCCATCCACTCTCGGCAGAAGAAGACGGTACCAAATCCAGCCCCTGGTGCCACTCAGCCAGATGGCAGGGGAAGCAAAACAAAAGTGACCTTGTTAGCAGACTGTGTCTTCCCTGGGAGAAGCTATTTTTGTTGTGGTTGTGAACTGAAGTTGTCTCGGCTGAGTTCTCCTTCCCTGCAAGGCTGTGGAATGTTAATTTGTTCCAAAGTTCAGTATTTTGATTAGAACCAGGAGTGCCAGATTTTGTCAGAAATATTTTGGAATGGGGTAGGCTCATGCGCGCTCACTCGCGCCGGCTCGCCGGCTCCCCTCCCTCTCCCTCTCTCCCTTGGCCGCTGTACAAAGTAAATGTTGCTGCAGCAGCTGCTCTGGGGCAGCAGCCCAGCACAAATCGGCGCTGAGGGGTGAACCCGCTCTTCCCTGCGTGCGGCCTTGACCTCACCGCCACAGAGGCACCCGGACTGGGGGGGGAAGTGAGACGGTACCGTCAGGACACACCCTGGGTTCGTGTGGAAAGAGCCGAGAGCCCGACCCAGAGCCTGGAACACAGGGGTCCTCAGTAAAGAAATGTGTGCTGGAGGAAAACATGAGCTTCTCCAAGCCTCAAGGCCAACAGAATTTCTGTAGCCAAGAGGTCACACTCAATGTTTGAATTCACATTCAAAGGTTTTAGATTCCAAAAACCTTCCAGGTCTTTATCTTTTGTTCTTTTCCCTGACCATCTTCACTTCTCTCTCTCTCTTATGAGTTATGAACCCAAGTCCTGTACAAGTATATTCTGCATTGCAGAATAAACACAAGCTAAGATGAAAGTGCCCACCAGCCTCCAGCCCCAGTCCTAGCCCTTCAGGCCTTTTTGGACGTAATGAGGTATAGGCCCTTCGCCACTGCCTCATGGTGATTTGATTCTATCAAACCTATTACTTGTCATCAGTCTGGTGGATGAAAATCAGCTTTTGATTTTGGATTTGATTTTTTTGTTTGTTTTATAGCATAAGAGTGGTTAAAAGCATGGACTTTGAACCCAGCTTCCCTGTGATCTGACCCCAGCCTCGTAGTAGAAGCAGCAGCAGCAGCAGCTGTGTGGACAGGTTACTCACCTGGCTGAGTCCGTTTCCTTGTGTGTGGGACAGGAAGGTTTCAGTGTTTAGTTCCGGGGTGGTTGGGGGTGTTGAATGGACTTACACATGCAGAGTATTCAGATCGGGCTGGCCCGTGCAGCACCCTGTGTTGGAGGGTGGGGGTGGTTATCATCAGCACCATGATCTCCCTGGTCACACATACCCCTGGCCCCACACTGTCTCTCAATTTTGGGCTCAACAATTTCCCAGGTCTCCCAGGTTCCACACCACACAGAACTCTGGAGCAGGGATTTCTGGGCTTTTGTTCCAGCCTCTGTGCAAAGAGAGAACAAATACTTGGGGAGGAGCAACTTTCCTGCTTCTTCCAGCTGGGACAACGAAAGTCTCACAAGTGGAGGGATACCTCCAGAGGTACAGAGGTCACGGAGGCAGAGCCAGGATAAGCATCCTGCAGGACAGCTCTCCTCTTCCTCTCCAGGGCCAGCGCTGACTGTAAGGGCAGCTGTTGAGGAGGATTCCGAAGTACAGTAGAGATGCTGATAGGGAAGCCATGCTTTGCTGTGAGCACAAGTGGTGGTGCCTGCTGTTTCTTGTTCCTGCTGCCCCCGCTCACCTCCCGCCCTTTCCACTCCAGCACCAACCACCACTGGTTTGCCTGCCATCAGTGAGAGTAAAGGATAATAGTTCTGCTGAACCCAGGATGCCCAGGCTTTGCTTCTGGGGCCCTTTCTTCCCCTGCTTGATCTAGTTTCCTGTGAATGGTCATATCCAGCAGACAAAACTGGATGCCCTGGCCGCTCCCTCATCCATACTGTGGCCAAAGTGGAGGCTTGGTGGGACTCTTTGTGTGGGTGTTCAGAGACACAGCAACACAGCCCCCAGGTAATAATCATTTAGAAGAACCAGTAAGCCTGCAGTGAAGACCCAGCTCTCTGAGATGCCTATGTACTCCAGGCCTCGGATCGATACTTGGAGGGGAGGAGCAGGTGTGAGTGCTATATACACAGAGGCGGGCGCTGCAGTTCCAGGCTACGGCTCCTCGGGAGCCCTGCCGGCTTCCCTCTCCTTCTCATTTCCCTTTGCAGGGCCAGGAGACGGTGGGGGTTCTGCTGCAGGCTGACATCTGCTGCTACACACACCTGTGCTAGATGCCTTCCATGCAGACCAACTGTCTGTCCTTCTTCCTCTCTTCCCTTCAGAAGCTCTTCCTCCCTTTTCCCCCAAGGGAGCCTTTCAAATGGATGTGCAAACTGCAGGCAGATGCTCAGGGTGCTTCCTGGACTGTCCAGGTACAGGCCAGCCAGCACTTCTTCCTCGGTACCTGGGCAGCCAGATCCCCGAGCCTCTGGAGAGCTCACAGGTGGGTGAGCTCACCTGTGAGCTTTGGGAAAACCCAGTAGGAACAAAGTCCATGCTAGCCAAGCAGATCCCACGGGCAAAGTGTCTCTACCCGGCACAGTGATGCTTCCAGTCGATTTAATGATTTCTGTACTCCGTTGGTTCTAGGTTATTAACCAGAAGAAGAGGGGCACATATACTGGACCACCTGGAGTTTTTTCTTACTTATTTATTTATTTTTATTATTTTTGGTTGTGCTGGGTTTTTGTTGCTGTGTGCAGCCTTACAGACCCTAAGTACATGGGCTTCAGTAGTTGCAGCACGCGGGTTCAATAATTGTGGCCCATGGGCTTAGCTGCTCCTCAGCGTGTGGAATCTTCCCAGACCAGGGGTCAAACCCATGTCCCTTACATTGAGAGGTGGATTTTTATCTTCTGTACCACCAGTTATGTCCTCACCTGGAGCTTTTTCAACATTCACCTGGCCAGTCTCCACACCTCCCACTCCCAGGCAAACTGGGGAGGAGAATTAGTTGAAAGATGTCCCTAGGCCAAGGTAATACTAATAGACCCCTTCTCTACCACTACCACTGCTATCCTTGTGCATTTAAGCTCTGAAATAAAAATCAGTAATTACTGACACAACAGGAGAAAGGATGGTCTCTTCAACAAATGGTGGTGGGAAAACTGGATATCCACAAGCAAAAGAATGAAGCTAAGGAGGTATCTAAACATGGGATGTCTCAGAGCCTTTAAATGCCAAAGTGCATGGTCAGTCTTAGAATGTGTAAAGAGGGTGCAGCTAGTCCTCAAACTCATTTGACGGCGGGCTCCTTCTGGATCCCCCTCTTTGAGGAGGATTTTTATAATATGTGCCAGTAGATGCTGAACCAAAAGATTTTGCTTAGAGTAAGAAGAATTCATCCTGCCTGGGATTAGAGAGAGCCGGGGGGGAGCATGCAGAGTTAAAGAGTTTCCTCCTGTCCTTTCATTCATTCACTCAGCACACACTGAGTTGGGCCTTTTGACACACACTGAAGATATGGAGATGGATAAGAAATGGGCCCCCTTCACCCTCACACAGTCCAGGAAAATCCGAATAGCAGGGCTCCCTGCTTCCCCACCAAGCGAACTTAGGCCAAATAGTGGAAGTTATGGGCTCAAATATTTGAACTTCACAGGGAATGGGGAAGAGGGGGCAGGCAGGGAGGTGAAATAGGGAATTATTATAAAGGCCCAAGAAACAGATGATGAGGGCCTGGGTGGCAGAAGGAGAGTGGGACCCAAGAAACACTAGACTTGTCCTGTCAACCAACAGGTGACTCTAGAAGGCTGTTTTATTCTGGGCACTGTGGGGATACAGGAAAATAAACACAAGGCATGATTCTGAGCCTGCAGGAGTTTCCATCTAGTTGATCCACTAACTATCCATGAACTATCTTCTCAACGAGGCTTATCAACTTTGTCAGAAGCAAACACATCCCAGGACTAAAGGGATGGAGATGAAAATGGCACTCAGACCCAGGCGTAGAGAACACAGCAGGGGAACAGGAAGACTGACCAGCTCCTTCAGTGCCAGTTGTCACACCCAGACAACCACTAGGTGACAGATGGAAACGCTGTACCTTTTCTCTCCCACGATAACCAGAATAATAGCAGAGTAAGAGAGGAAGGAAATAAAACAGAACGAGAACAAGGGTGGGGTGCAAATGAACGAGCTAAATGGGACAACAAACAAGGCACAGTGGCAGCCGCCAAGCTGAGCTGTGCCGCAAGCTGAGAACTGGCCCCGAGGTCAGGGGTGACCCCAGACATTCAGAAGGGCCAGCGACTTCTACAATGTGCTTTGGGAGCTGTGACTCCCTAAAATGGCATTCTGCCCCCTCCCAATCACTTCCTGACCCCTAAAATAAATGGCAACCAATAATGAGGTGAATCACGAATGCAGGTTGAGGGGAACACGCACCTGTCAAGGAAAGAGGCCAGAGACGGAGGTGAAATTCAAAGTTGATGTTCTATTAGTTTCTTCTTGCAATTTGTGAGTCTTAGAGTCACAAACCCAGACTTAGTGTTCCTTTGGAGCACTCTGGGCTGTGTAATGGTGATACGTGCTTGCTCCTGTACGGGTTGCGGGGAAGAGGATGCTGGAGAGACTGTGTCTTTTCATCTCTAAGCACTCGGAGGCCTCCTGCAGGCAGCTTTGGAAACCCAGTCCTATAGAATGCAACCTAGGTTAGGACACTAACAAGGGCTGCTACCACACAGGAGATGAGATGGTGAGAATGTGAGGGCAGGGGAGGGAAGGAGGTGGGGAGAGGGGACTACTGGTCTCTCCAGAATGAGAAACAGAAAGGAAAGGAACTTGCCTGGTGTAGGTTTGAGTCCCAAGTGACTTTCATGCTAAAAAAAAAACCCCCAAATGCTAAACCAACTCTGACTGTTTCCCCCTTGAGCAGTTAGGACGTCACCAGGCTCCTTAGCAGACACACGCGTTCTCTTTAGACTCCAGCATGGCTCGGGCCTGAAGGGCAGTGCTGGATGGAGAAATGCACCCATGGTACTCAGTATTCTGAATATGACTCAGGAATGCTTTAACAGAGCCTGCCCCGGGTCCCCAACACCACTCAGTCCCCCTTGCAGGAGCTTGGGTTTCAAGATAGTCCTATTTTACTGACAAGCAAGGGAGAAGGGAAATGTCCCCTGAGAACCAGCCTAGAGCTGGCAGCTTCAATACCAGACATTCCAACTCCTGCACCTCCTTCTATGCTGTGGTGGGGGGTTGTCAGACTACGACTCACAGGCCAAACCTGGTCCAGGGCCCACAAGTTAAAAACGGTTTTTACATTTCTTAATGGTTGGGTTGGGGGTGGGGGAAATGCAAAAGAAGAATATTTTGTGAGAAGTGAAAATTATTTAAAATTAAAAATTTTCGTCCATAAAAAGTTTTATTGACCAAC
Organism: Odocoileus virginianus; assembly: GCF_023699985.2. Lineage (NCBI taxonomy): Eukaryota > Metazoa > Chordata > Mammalia > Artiodactyla > Cervidae > Odocoileus > Odocoileus virginianus. Next base: position 54,398,321 of record NC_069685.1, on the reverse strand, counting down.
AACCATGCCAACTCATGATGTAGTGTCTACAGCTGCTTTTGCGCCTTAACCGCAGAGCTGAGCAGTTGCAACAGAGACCGTATGGCCCAAGGAGCTGAAAATATTCACTTCCAGGCCCTTAATAGAAAAAGCGTGTTCCTCGGGGGCCAGCAGTGTTGGCTGCTGGGCGTTGAGACCCTGGCTGGGAACTGACCTCAGAGCGGCTCACCGGAGATTCCCCACTGCCCCCGTGGCAGCCACTCATCTGGCAGGTGCAAAGGCCCTACTCCCTGGCCTCCATGGGGGATGCTTCTCCAGGGAGCCCCGTGGGAATGCCTGACACTTCTGCTGCATCTGCTCGGTCCTGCCCTCACTCCCTTACAGATGCTGTTCCCCAGAGCACACTCCAGGAATCTACATGCATCTCTGTCTCAGAATCTATTTCCTGAAGGCCCGATCCAGGTCGGGGGAGCATAATGAAATTTGAGGCAAAATATTGTCTTTTCTTCTCCACTAATCACAGACCAGCAGCTGTGTCTCAGTTTCTTTTTAACATAATTTGATGCCTGATCAATTTCAAACCAGTTCTCATTCTGGTGACTAGATTTAATAGAGAGAATTTGAGGATAGGGAGCATAATGGTTTTCTATTCTTTTTAAAAATATTTATTTATTTATTTGGTTGTACCAGGTCTTAGCCGCAGCACACAGGGTCTTCAGTCTTCATTTCAGATGTGGGATCTTTAGTTGTAGCATGTTAACTCTTAGTTGCAGCATGTAGGATCTAGTTCCCTGACCAGAGATCATACCTGGGTCGCTTGCATTGGAAGCGTGAAGTCTTAGCCACTGGACCACCAGGGAAGTCCCCATGGGAGCATCATTGGTTTTTTAGTCAGCTTTTCCTATTGATATCTTTAGAAGTCATCCAGACTGCCCTGCTTAAAACTTATCGATTTCCCACTGCCCTGGGGCAAAGGTCACAATAACATTCATGTCCCATATGGTCCTGTCTTGTCTCTAGCTTCACTTTATCCCTGCATCCCCTTATTCTCTGCACTACACATCTCTGACACTCTCCAAGGGTTAGTTCCCCTAACACAGGGCCTTTGCATGTGCTGTCTCCATTGCCAGGTCCACTGAATTAAGTACTGTTTATTCTCTGGATCTCAGTTTAGTTGTCTCTTCCTCAGGGCAGCTTCTCCTGGGCTGATTTCTCCATTAGACACAGCCAAGGACCCACAATACCTTAGGGGCCCAGGAGAAAAATGCTTAACTCCTTTTAAAATCAGAAGAACAAAGTGACTATAATAGCAACTATATATTGATGAATCTAGCCTGGGTTTATACTAACTCCACTGTAAAATGTAATTTTTAAAAAGAATGGGGTCCCCCAAGGCCTGATTAATGCAACCCGGACCTTTTCTGACCTCCTCAACCTCCCAGCACCACTAATGGGTCAGGTGACCCCATTAAATGTCTGCAAGGTGCCCTGAACTCTTCTATCAGAGCACGTACCTCGACTGTCATCTTGCACCTGTCACCTAAACTGCAAGCTTGACGAGGGCAGGGGCCACATCAGACACACTCTGACAGCATCATGTCCGACGTGGCATCTGGCTCATCATATAGGCTCAAGAGATACATGCTGCAGGTGTGAGGACGGGAAGGCGACCCACCTGCACAACTCAGCCTACTTTTTAAGCAAGAAACTCACTCCATCTGCTTTCAACCACCCACTTCACTGGCGGGTCTAGGGGAGGGGACAGGACGGAAACCCAGAGGAAAGACTCACAATGGACTTAGGAGAATGGACCTTGCCAAACTTTTCCCCTTGGGGAGGGGGGCAGGGACGACAGAGATGAAGTATAAACAAACATTTCCTTGTCTGGTAGGTCATTTTGTAATTATGTGCAGGTCAAGCACTTTAGACTCCCGGAAGTCAGACAATATCTGCTTCCAGAGGCCATTAATGCTCAAGGGCCCCCAAGAGTGAAGGGGGACTTTCATTACCAGGTCTTGTCCTATTCGGGCAGGAAGCGTGCTAAGTGACAGTCCAGGGAGAAACAACGGAGCCAGGAAAAAGCAATAGGAAGGGGCACTGACCTCCGAGTTCAGAGAAGAGGAGGGGCAACAAAGCAAATGTGCTGTGAACTCAGGGAATCAGCCAAGCCAGACTGAAGCCCTGAGCAAGGTGCTCTGGGGGTAAGAGGTGAGACTTGGCAAGGGGACTGGAGAGCGGTGCTGGCCCCCAGGATGGTCTACACTGCCACTGGGGCTCTCTGCTGATGGGAAATGCGTGGACCCTTTAAGAGAAAGCAGACGAGGCCGCTGCCAGATGTGGGACCTGGTTCTTGCCACGTGGCTGCCCCTTCATTCATGTCCATTCAGCAACAATGGCAGGGACTGTCCGGTTCACCCTCATTGGTGGGGTTACCTCCATCAGGTTGGAGGGTGAAGAGGATAAGGGGGAAGCCTGACTGGCAGCCCAAAGGAAAACATAACCACACACGCCCACCCACACACAACCCCCAACTGGTAGCAAACAGGATGGACTGGTGGCCACGAGCCAAGATCCTCTGGGTTCACACTCGACACCGGCTTGGTGGCACGGCCGCCGGGCTTCCCTTCGCCAGAACGACGCGGGTTATGGGAAGAGGCGCCAGCATTCTTAAAATTCCCCTGTCCTCACAGACCTAAAATTAACAAGACTATTTACACTGCTGGATATGGATACGGAACATAATATTAGTAAACAATATAATAAGGATCCAGTGATCCAATGGTCTGAACTGCAGTTGTCTTTGCCTGTGGCAACCAATTGCCAATGCATTTAAAAGGCTGTAACTGTCCTAATTATGTCACTGGCCTTTGTATTCAGGGATGACAGATACTGTCCCTGTATGTGGCAAAGAGCATCAAAGAAGGAATCATGTCATCTTTTTCTTCAAATGGCTTTTTGAGATACCATTCACGTACCGTACAATTCAATGTTTTTTTTTCTTATATATTCACAGGGTTGTGCAACCATTACCGCAATCTAATTTTAGAACATTTTTGTCTCCCCTAAAAGAAACTCCATACCAATAGCGGTGAATCCGAGTTCCCCTTCCCTCCACCCTCTAGAAACCACAAATCTCCTTTCTGTTTCTATGGTTTAGCTTATTCTATGTATTCCATATAAATAGAATCCTACAGTGTGATCTTGGGGGCCTGGCTTTCACTGAGCATCATATTTTCAAGGTTTGTCCTTGAAAATTAGATGTTGGGGCATCTACCTGTGTCACGTCAACCATTTTCATTGCCAAATATTATTCCATTGTATGGATATGTTGCGTTTTGTTTCTTGATTCACCAGCTGATGGCCATCTGGGCTGTTTTCCACCTTTGGGCTATTATGGCTAATAATAGCCATATTATTAGCTCTCAATTATTAGTTCTCAATGCTGAGAACACTGGCATGCTCAACCAGGTAACATCTAAAATGGCAGCTGCACTGATTATCGTACAACTTCAAACCCTGAGTATCTTTCTTCTAACCTCACACACTGTATGAAAACACACTATGCTTTCCAACTTATCTTTTCCTAAAAGGCAGTTTTGTGTAAAGGGATCATGGCAGACTATGGGTTGGAACAGTGGAGACTGTGAAGAGACAACACCTGAATGATTTGGAAAGGCAAAATTGCTCAGCTAGGCAATGCTTCTTATGTAACAACTGTGTGATGTGCGTGAATTTGCACATCAGTATGCTTATAAGACAGGCTATATGCAAAACGTGCAAACCTGAGGCCCAAAGACCAAATTCATCCCCATGGACATGCTGTGTTGGGCCAGCATATTATCTTAAAACTGTTGTATCTGACATTTAAAAAAATATGATAAAAATCTTGATTTCTGCTCTCTCTTGGAAGTGCAGAAGCTCTAGCCTCACAAGGACTTGCCCTTTTGGATGGGGTCACCTTATCGCAGTTGCCAAGACTCCACGGCTCCCCTTCTTCCCTGGTTTTGAGGCCAGGCTCGGCTGTCACTGGTCATTTACATGCACTGTTGTTTCTATGATGACAAAAGAACCCTCTCTCTGTAGCCAGGCCTCCACCAAATGTGAGAAAATCTAGGTGAGCAAGCTTCAAGACAAATGGAGAAAGCATATTCCTTTGTGGAGAAGCAGATCACTCCTTTGTGATTTAAGGAGCACAGTCATCTGCGTATGGTTGCATCATACTGCATGCGTCACTCCTGCCTGAGGCCTCTCTGTCCTCCATAGGTGTTAGAGTCTGCAACCCTAGGCCTGCAGTCTTCTCATGTGTGTTTGTGGCATCTCTCCTATCTGAGCATATCTCCTAGGTTCTTTGAGGACCATCCCTCTAGTTTCTTTTTGTATCCATCACCCCTGGTTCCCTGAAGCACCTCCTACGGGACTATCAATCAAAGATGCCTCGATATATTAACATAACAGGCTATCAAATCCAATAAAATATTTGAAGATGATAAGTGCATTCATTAAGCACTTGCTGTATGCCTGACTCTGTTCTAAGCTTCTTAGACATTCAGGTCTTCACCTGCCCCATGACAAACAACGCAGGTGAGTTGTCCAAAGTCACCCAGCAAATGGTGGAGCTGGATTTTAAGTCTGGTGGTCAGATTCTGGAACCCACCCTCTTAACTACTAGTCCAGATGGCTGCTCTAGGTTGACTTTCCTTGGATGTGAGGTCTCTTTTATAACCAACTGAGAGAAACTAAAGCACAAAATGGTCCAAGTCTCACTCAGGATCAAATTAAGCCTGAGCGCCCAGGACTTTCTTCCATGGACTGGCAGTGAATTCCTTGTTCTGTTCCTTGTAGGTACCTGATTCTGCTTCTCACAGACCTTCCCATTCCAAGCCCAGCTTTACTTTCTAAATGTCAGAGGTTTGGGGATAGTAATAGATAACATTTTTGGGGGGTACAAGAATACATTCAGAAAAAAATCAGAAGCTGCCTTTTCTCATTAAGAGTTAAAATATAAAAAAGTCACATCCCACATGGAGATGAACTATAATTTTTTACAACAGGCTGAGACACATGGATAGCAGCTAAGAGGTGGCTGAGTGTTTCAATGTTCCATCTGCAGAGCTCACTGGGGTTCATCAAGTGCAATCACACCCATTTCCCCCTTTACTCTGGAGACCTCTTGTAATAGGTCCTGGGGTGGAGTGTCCTATCTTCACAGATGGGGATAGTGTGACTCAGAGATGTGAAGGGATGCACTGAGTCCCAAAATCACATGCAACAAATCAGCAGCAGCTCAGGGATCAGAATTAGTAGATTCCATACAATGCGATAATGACCAAGCTTGTGCCAGGGCCTGCAAGCAGCACTGGGAATATACAGAGACAGGTAAGATTCATCTCCTTCCTTATGATGATAGTCTCTGTGTTCAGCTCAGATATACACCCCAGAGAAGCCCCTGTTTCTCCAGGTGCCAGAGGTCTGGCCACTCTGGGTTTCAATAGCCCCTGGGGGCTGAAGCCCCAGCCTGCTATGGCCCCAGCACCCCTCCACACTGCAAATTCTCCCCCCAGCCTCCTGCTGCGGTCTACTCCCCACCCCCCACCCCCAGTTTGGTGAAACCTGGGCATCAAGGAGTCCAAACAAGTTCCCCTGAAAACCAAATAGGAGCTGGACCCCTATATCACTCCTTACATCAAAATAAATTCCAAATGGATTAGCATTCAATTTAAAAATTAAAGCCATAAAAAGGCTAAGGAGAAAAAAACTGGTCATTAAAAATATATATAGTTGTGGAGAGGAAAAGGCAAACACAAAACCCAAAAGCCATAAAGAAAAGATTAATATATATAACTACATAAAAATTAAAATCTCCATGGTGAAAAAAATTACAAATGCAAACAATAAACTAGAAAAATATTTGTAACACATTTCTTTAGTATTCAAAGAGCTCTTAAATATCTCTCTTTTTTTTTTTTTTAAAGACAAAGCCAAAGCACAAACTGTGCAAAGGGCATGGAAAACCAGTTCATAAAAGAATTATAAATGGCCAAATAAACACATGAAAAAATGCACTCATAATGCATGTGCGTTACAATGAGCCAATTTTTCAGTGGGAAGATTGTCAAAGATTAAACAGGTTGATAAAGCTCAGGGAGGGTGAGGATGGGGGCTGGTACTTTCATGCACTCTGGGGGAGGGGAAACTGGTGCAGACACTTGCAGCACAATTTGGCATCATCTACTGAAAGGTACAGTGTGCATACCTGGTGACTAGCAGGCCCACTTGGTCATTTATTCTGCAGGTACGTTTGCTCCTGCCCTGCAAGGTGTATGTACAAGGATGCTTCAGCAGAAGCACTGGTCAGAGGTGAACATCAGACACAATGGAAATATCTATCGATAGGTAAGGGATGAATTAACTGAAGTTAACTATCCAGCCATGTAAAAGAATTAAGTCTGTATGTGTTAATCTGGAAATATCTCCAAGGTATGCTGATAGCCTCAAGAAAGCAAGACCCAAACATCTTCAGGCTGGCCCTGGCTACCAGTGGCATCTCCTCTCCAGTCTTATTTCAATTCCAGCCCTACAGTCAAGGCTAATTTACTAACCGAATGACCCTGGGTGAGTCACTCAATCTCTCTGTGCCCTAGTTTCCTCCTGGTGAATGAGGATTGTAAACACTTGCCCCTGTCATGGGATTCGGTGGGCTAATACAGGAAGCACTTGGAAGAATTCGGGGCACTTGGTAAGCACTATCTAAATATTGGAATTTTAAAAATTACCATGAAGCAAAAGAGTGTGAGGTACAACAGTGTAGATAGCACTTGTTATAGCTTTTGTACTTACAGGGAAAATAGATATAACACGTGCAAAGCATGAGCCTGTATTTGCATAAATACAAGATAATGGTGACACTGGAGGAGAACAGAGAGGCTGGGGACAGCATTGGGAGAGGGACTTTTCCCAGTAAAATCCTTCTGAATGTTGAACCATGTACATGTATTAGCTGGGCAGAAATGGACAAAATAAAAAAAAGAAAGTTATACATATGTACAGATCCTTATACATGAATAGAAAATTTCAGGAAAGCTATACAAGAAATTGGTAGCTGTTTACATCTGGGGAATGAGATGAATTGGAAGGCAACTTTTACTTTCGTTTCTTTTATACCACATTGCTGCATTTTTGAAATCTCACATGTGAGCTTTATGGGGAAGAACAAAAAAGGCATACCCAAGCTAAAAAAGATGAATAGAAAACGGCTCCCTTCCTATATCACTTATGAGATTCATCCTCCCTAGTGGTCTAGTTCTTTCAGCTGAGGGGCTAGTCAGCCCTGAGGATGGGCAAGAAGCTGGATGGGCAGGACTTGAATCTGACGGTGGTCAAAGTTCCAGGCACGGTCTGGCCCAGGTTATTTCTCCATCCATCTCCCATTGGTAATGGAATCAATATCCACTTAAAAACTTGTGCTGGCTTCCCATTGCCAACAGGAAAAAGTCCAAACTCCATAACACACCATGAAAAGTCCTTTGCAATCTGGCCCCCTACACCTCTCCAGCTCCATTTTCTACGTTCGAATCATACCAAGTAGGGCAGTGCTGGGGGACAGCATGTGGGGTGGGGTGAGAGGGACAGACAGGCCTGGGGAGAAATCTTAGTTCTCCACCTGGTTAGCCTTGACCTCAGCTGAGCAATGCAGTCTCCCCCAGCATCATCTGAAAAACAAGGATAATACCACCAAGAAAATGCTTAGCATTGTTGTTGCGGTTAGTCGCTGAGTTGTGTCCCACTCTTTGTGACCCCATGGACCACAGCCTGCCAGGTTCCTCTGTCCAGGCAAATTCTCCAGGCAAGAATAATGGAGTGGGTTGCCATTCCTTCTCCAGGGGATCTTCCCGACCCAGGGAGTGAACCCATGTCTCCTGCATTGCAGGATGATTCTTTACCACTGAGCCACCTGGGAAGCCCTGTAGTTAGCATACTTTTTGGTATATAATCGAATGATGCTATTTGATGATTTTTTCTGTTACCTTTTCTGGTCCTGGTATAAGCTCATCCTTCTGTCTCCTGATCTCCTCCCTCATCTTCTGCCTGGAGAACTTCTCATGAAACCTTTCCTGTGTCCCTCTCCAACTTCCCTTAGTATCACGGTGATACCTGCCGGTTCATAATATAATTATGTTATGTATCACTTAGTTCAGATTTGGGCTGAGTAGGTGCTCAGTAAATATTTTCCGAACCAATACATTTGATCACTTACCTTCAGTGAACTCCGGGCACCACCTTTACCACATTCATCTTGAGAAGGGGAGTAACTGAGAAAAGGAAAATAGGCTTCCAGTGCAAGGAAGCAGACAAGGGCTGCAGTCAACTCCCCGTGGTTGGTCTTTTGTCTCAAAGAAAGTTGCACAGACCTATGCCATGGATTTCTTAATGCTTTGCCATTTCTCACTTTCCAAGACTTCCCTTTAATGCTTACCTGTTTGCATACAATGTAACCCCTGGGCACCATAACCCTGACTTCACTTTCAAATGAAATGTTTTTGACAAATGGAGAAGCAACCCAACCATTCCGCTTTCCAATTACAGATGCACTAGGGCCCCACACCTGAGAAATATCAGCCTCATTCTCTTCCTGTCTGTGACCCCGGAAAATGTCAGAACAGATGTTTCTAAATTGTGTACAAAAATAAACAAAGCCACAATGAAGGGCTCCCTGGCTGGTCCCCACATGACCAGCAGCCGGGCCTGGAGTGCGGTTCAACGGCTGTGGTGGAAACAGGTGAAAGGAAAGGAGTTCCACATGGCAACAATGCTTTGGCGGATGGGGAGAGGAGGGTCCCAGCCCCTTGAGCTGGGGGGCAGGGGCTCCCTGATGCCTGCCTGAGGTGGGTGAAGGACAGGGGAGGCAGGGGAGGCTTGGCAGGATTTGGATCTTCACATGACTCTGGGATCCAAATTATCAGTTTCCCTAGTGCCGCGCTGCAGACTTTCATATACATGATCTCATTTCATCCCCATGTCCCGTCTGGGAGATGGGCATTCCCATTCTGCAGATAAGGAAAACAGTCCAGAGAGGGAACTGTAATCAAAAGCACAGTCAGGATTCTACCCAGCACCATGGGTAGCCCTTGTTACCCTGCCCCAACAACAGACTGGGGCAGGCCCCCACACTCTGCAAGAAGGCAGCGCTCATCCTGTGGGTGCCTGCAACCTTCAGCTTGTGGAAGCCAGTGACTCCGGATCTCTCCCCTACCCAGGTAGCCCTGGCTTTCCTTCAGGCAAGAGGAAAGCTGTTCCTAGAGAAACCACATCCTAGGGTAGGGGAAGAGGTGATACTGCCCCCCAGTGTTCGACGGACCACACGCACCTCCACATCTCTTAACGGCAGCTCTTTCCCTTTAAGACTGCCCCAGATATCCATTTAAATCAGATTTCGACTTAATAATAATGGAGAAGCACTCCTGTCATTCACCCTGTCGCTCATCCAGAATTGTGCGGGTGGCCCTGGCCCAGCAGTGATAATGCACATAAAGAGGTCACGTGTGGAGGGGCCCAGGGAAGTCCTTAACCGCCCTGGGCATTTCGAGTTAGTGGAATTAGATTCCAGGGCTCTCTTTCCTTTAAAAGGCACATCCATCAACTTGAGTACATCAGGGGCTCTGATTCCAAGCACATCTTTGCTGAAACACAGGGTTCCGAGCAGGTAAACACTGCCCCTAAACCATCTTTAAAGACAGGGTGACTCACCCACAAAAGCCCAGCCAGGCAGGCATTCCATGTTTGCTTGGGGTGGGGGGTGGGGGAGGGCAGAGGAAGGAGAGTCCTCTGATGGGGAAAAACCAAGGTTTATGTATAATTGATGCAAGATGTCATTTTTTGGATCAGATGAAAGATTTTCTGGTCTTTATCCTGTTAAAGAGACTTTCTATAAATTTCTCTTTATAGAGTAAGTGCTCAGTAATCAGAAAAGAATCCAATTCTAGATAAGCCCGTGCTTTAAAACAGAATCTTAGGCAGCTCCTCTCCTCCAACAAGGGATGGATCCCAGTTTCAGAACACTCACACTGGCTCTGCAAGTTCCTGGAAACTTCCCTGACCCTTGCTTGCCTCAGTTTCTCCTACTGTAAAATGGAGCCATTTGTGAAGAGTTTCAAGGAGATTGAAGGGTGTTAAAGAAGGTTAAAGAAGGTTAAAGAAGGTTTCAAGTATCCTGGACTTGGAATTCTCATTACAAAAGCTTATTTCACCTTCAAAGCACTATAGCATTAACTAGATCTGCCTAATTACACTGCAGAGAAATGCCTTGAGTTTATTTCACCTGAATGTGACAGAAATTGGGGTGGTCATCTGTCAAAAATGTTCCTGTGCCCAAGAGATAGATATATAAACTTTCAGTCTTATCTGATTATCAATGAAGCTTCTGTGTGGGATTTTTTTTTTTAAGGTCTAAATACTGGGTGCATGATAAGAGAACAGTTCCTTTTTGCAATATGCCAGTTGTCAAGGGTTTCTAGGCAAGATATTATTTTTGATAAATAGATATGGACAATAGATAATGTCTATATTAATCTCACTAAAACGTGGCCCTCTCCTGCAACTCACCCAAGACAGGGACAACGGTGTGTAAAGAGGCAGATGCCAGACAAGAGACTTTTTTCTTGTGACAGTTTGAGCTCCCCTGCCACAATTAACTTTTTCTCCCCCTCCCTCTCCTCCTTCATCTCATGCAATGTGGTTCAGTAAAAGGGGGTCTGTATTTTCCTCCTGCTGATGGAAGTTGATTAGCAGTCAGGTGGAGTGATGCTCAGGGGACAACACAGCGGATTAATTAAATCACTTCTACTGGCTAAGTGGTGACACTTTGATTTATAGCAGAGCTCACTCAACCAGACAGCAGCTTTTCTTGCATGCCGAAGGAGAGGAGGGCCACACTGGCCACTGGTTGGAGGCCGAGGGCTTGGCAAACTTTAAAGACAAGCATCCTAGTCATTAAAGCAGAGGCCCCCTGCTGAGCTCTTCTCTCCAGGGCAGGGGGCACCTGCAGGCTCAGGAGAGGAGCTGGAAAGAATGGAGCCGCTGAGGCAGGCCAGCAGTCTAACAAAAAGCCAGGGGATCTGTTTCAGAACATGAAGAGCTCCATCACACCCCTCAGAAAGGCAGGCTTGAAACAGCTTAGCATGCTTTTCTCCAGGTTCGTCTCTACCGGAAGGGTTCATTAGCACTGCACCTTGGTTTGCTCTGAAGACACAGCCCTATGATGGTCCTGTCAAACTGATTCAGGGGTGTTTGTGACTATTTTCCATCACAGCACAGGGTCTTCTCAATGAGAAGCCCTCAGGCCAAAATGCACCCAATAGCTGTGCTCCTGGTGGTATGTTTTATGTTACAAGCTGGATACATGTTACGGCTAATCTTATCTCACTCTTTGCTTGCGCTACTAGGAAGCTCAGAGCTGACCCTGCAGCCTAAACTACAGGCCCTCGCAGATGCCCCTGTGTGTGAATGCCTTATGGGTTGCAACTCTCCCTTTACCCAGAACACTTCTGTTTATCTTAAAATGTTTGGGGTGAAAGCTGCCTCCAACTCCCTTAAGAACAAGATCATATAGGATAGTAGTCAAAACCCCTAGACTTTACTGATATTAAGCACACTCTAGTTCTCTGATGACCTGTATTGAAGAAGTGTGCTTATTAAGACACAAATTCCTGAGACCTACTGCAGACTTTCTGAACCTTCTGAGTAGGTCAAGAAAGGGCCCAGGAACCTCCTAAACAATCCTAGAATGTTTGAGAACTATAGTTTTATCTTTTTCAATTTTTATTTATTATTTATGTACTTGACTGCGCTGGGTCTTAGTTGTGCATGAGAACTCTTAGTTGTGACAAGTGGGATCTAGATCGCTGAACAGGGATCAAACCCAAGCCCCCTGCATTGGAAGCTCAGAGTTGTGGCCACTGAACAACCAAGGCAGTGCCAAGAACTATAGTGCTAAGCCCCAAAACCAAATTTCAGCACCACCAATTAATAGTGGGTTACCTCAAGCAAGACCCTTCATTTCTCCAGGCTTCCTTTCGTCAACTATAAAATGGCATTGGTGAGAATTAAATTAGATGTCTGTAGGTAGGCAAACACCTCACATGGTGGACTGGAAACCGTAATATTCAATAAATAGTGGGCAACCCAAGTGGCCATATGAATGGATAATGGAGTATATATAAATGGAGTATATACAAAAACACAATATTAGTTGTTAAAGTTCTGACACCTGCCACAACATGCGTGAATCTTGAGAACATTATGCTAAGTGAAAGAAATCAGACACTAAGGAATAAATATTGCACGATTCCACTCACACGAGATTCTTAGAGGAGCCAAAGCCATAGAGACAGGAAGTAGAAAGGTGTTGCCAAGGGCTGGGGAGTGGGGGTGGGATCAGGGTTTAACAGGTACAGTTTCAGTTTGGGAAAATGAAAGAGTTCAGGAGTTTGGGATGGAGGTGATGGCCGCAAAATGATGTGAATATACTTCACGCCACTGAACTGTGCACTGAGAAACGGTTAAAATGGTAAACTCTATATTAGGTATATTTTATCACAATAAAAGAGAAAATAAGCAGTAGATATAGTTACCTCTCCCACCACCAACAAACCAAATTTATTTTGGACACCCTCCTCCCATCTCCCACCTTGCTCCCTCGGATCCTGTACAATCAATTTAGCAACAAAGCATCTGGTTGAGGTGTGGGAGGAAGGAGAACAGATGAGGAATGGAAAAGAAATGACAGTATCTAGCCCTCTCATTGTTTTTTCTTTAACCCAGGGATCCCAAAAGTCCCCAAGATGCCACAGAACGCTTATCCCAACTGTGAAGGAAGCTGATGCGACATCAAATATTAAAGGGTATAGGAACCAGCATAGCTTTCCATATAAATGAATCTACTAACATATATGAAGATTGCTTTTAAAATTCAAACATAATTATTTTTTAAAAGGCATCCTGTGAGCACTGTCTCTCTCCCAACACTGACACTTCTGGGCCCCTGTCATGCTCCAGTGAGGCGCCTGTTGGCAGCCAGCCCAAAGCACTTTGTAACATGCCCTCCAGATCCTAAGTGAAAACTGATCAAAGAATTGGCACCGGCAAAGACAAGACTGAAATCAGCTCTCAAAGGGGTGGGGCTGGGCTATTGTCCCCCTTTGTGGGAACAGCTGCTTAACGGGGAATTGGAGCGGAGTGATTATAATATGCAGACGGGCCGCTCTGTTAACAGAAGCCGGCTTAAAGTACTCTGGGGGCCTCCACCTTGCGTTTTGGCAAAGGGCTCTGCGAGGATGCTGTGTCAAATCTTTTTTGAAAATGTCTCCTTGACATGGAGGGTGAGTGAGGGTGCCTGTGAATCTCATTACAGCCCCAGGCCTCCCCTCTGCAGTCCCCCTGCTCCCTTTCCTTGGCTGCTGCCATGTTGGGGGGAGCTGCACAGGGGGGTCATCCTGCCCCCAGCTTTAATCAGGACAGAGGCAGTGCGGGAAAGGAGAGCTTTGGTTACCTGGGGGGACCTGGGAGCCCAGCTCCCGAACCCTGTGAGGCATCTGCAGATTCTCCCAGGTGGGGAGGGGAGGAAGATGGAGTGAGTTTCACCTAAGTTCTTCTGAATGATAATATGTAACGAAGAAATTTATCTTCATCGTGTTCGGTGCCATCTCTCGACACTGGGGACCTCAAGGAGCCCCGTGGACACACGTGACCTCTGGTTTCACAGACCTGGAGCAGGGGTGGGGGTGGGGGGGAAGCGATCCTTGGGGAGGGGAGGGGTGGAGAGGGGAGAGAAGCAAGCCCTGAGACCTTAGGCTTTTCCCTGTTCCTCATCTGACATAATCCTCCCCGTACTGACATCCCCTTCAGGAGAGGAGGAAACTGTGCATTAGGAAGGTTAAAGCAATTTTACCGAGGTCCCCTAGGAGACTGTGCCAGGGCTACCACACAGCTCCCGGTCGGTTTCCCTCCAAGGCCTTTTGTCTGCAGGTTGGCTTTGTTTTTAATTGCATCCCGCCCTAAGGAAACGGACGAATTTCTTTTTCTAGGGGGAAAAGTTGGCTGCTCCCAAAATCCTGCCTGCCCCAGTTCGAAAGGTTCTCACCGCCTCCTCTGCCTGTTGGCAGCTAAAAGGCCCCCTGGCCTCCATCTCTGCAGAGACGGAGGAGGAGATGTGCAGGGAGAGGGGGGAGCCGGGAAGAGTTCTTAAATGAATATATGCATGTGTCTCTCCTGCTAATCACTGGAATGCATTTTCAGGAGAGGTAAGCACAGGGATTAGCTGCAGGACTCCCATTAATGTTAACTTTATTTCAGTAATGAGGTGCCGAGGCATGGAACAATCACGGTGGCTAACACGGCATAATCACAGTGATGAGATACGCATGCTGGGAAGAAGGGAGAGGGGGCGAAAGTCAGGAGGGGGGAAGTCGTTTGCTGGTGGGGACGATGACACTGCAGAGGCAGCAGGAGCCACACTGGAGAGGCGAAGGGAGGAGGCAGGTGAACCCTGTGTTGATGGGCTGAGCTGGATAAAGGAAGGCCCTGGCAGGTAGGAAATAATAATAGCAGCTCCCCAGTGAGGTCTTAAGTAGGCCAGGCCAGGTGAGGAGCCCTGCTCTTCTCATGGCATCCTCATGAGGAAATGGATACCTGGGTATTACTACCCCCATTGTAGAGATTGGCAAACTGAGTTTTTAAAAAGTGAAGACATTTGCCCAAGCCATGCAGTCAGTGGAAGAGTCTCAGTTTGAAGTCGTATTTCTCCTAATTAGCTACACTTGACAGTATGCCCCCATCGCTATGAATATAAGGTGGGAGAAATAACCTGCAAACACCAGATGCTAAAAGAACAGTACCAGAAGGAGGAAGAAGTGGCTTTGCACACGGACCCCCTACCTCCATGACACTGGTTTGCAGCTGTATTTGTAGGGCTCACCACGCCCGAACACAGCCGTCACCTGGAAGTCTCAGCGATGCTGAGAGAGGTGATGGAGAAAAGGAGAATTGCCCTCATTAGCCAAGTTCCAAGTACCACCTGCAGTCAGCAAAGAAATCCTCAAGACACCCACGAACAGAAGCTGGAATATGTGCTGGCTCTCCAGACCACACAAATTCTTCGGTTTAAGAATGTCTGCCGGCCAGAGACCAGTCACTCTCAACAGAGCCTGGTGAGACCATCCAAGGATGGTCTACAGGCTCATCTGGGCACCTGTGAAAAATGCCACTTATCCCCGGAAGTGCTTATTCCGCTGGTGGAGGGGCTTTGGAGCCGCCCTTCCACCAGACCCCTGGCTTAGGTTTCCCAAGCTTTCCCTATGCTTTGAAGAGCTTGCAGGTGGCCAAAGCACAGCATTTCGATGTCCATGACCAGTTAATGCACACTCTGTAGGCCAGTCCTGCCCTAATCCTTGACCCCATCCCCTCACAGGTTACTTAGAAGCATGATGTTTGTAGCATTCAACACAATTACAGAGCACCTACCAGCTCAAAGCTCCATTCTATGCCCTTAGAATATAGCAGGGGACAAATCTAAGTCCCTGCTTTCCTAAAGCTTGAATTCCACTGAAGAAGACAAACAGATTGGACAGCCTGTCGGAGAGCGCCATGAAGAAAAATAAAACACCTGCAGGAAAGCAGTGATTCTCAACCAGGGCGACCTTGCCTCTCCAGGGTCAGTGGGCCATGTCTGGAGTTATTGCTGGGCATCACAGCTGGGTGTGGGGGGTGCCACTGTCATCAGTTGGGGAGGGGTGAGGGACGCTGCCCAATGTCTTACAATGCCCATGGCAGCTCCCACTATAGAAATGGTCTGGCCCCAAATGGCAGTAGTGCTGAGGCTGAGGACCCTGGCCCAGAGAACACAGACGTCCGGTCTTCAGGGTAGGGGTGAGGGAAGGCCTCTGGAGAGGGTCATTCAATTAGAGATCCAGGGAAGGATGTCTGTGGGCAGAGGGGAGGCACCCACAGAGCATATCGCCTGGTGGGGCTGGCGATTTCAAGGGTATGTGCCAGGGAGCCTGGGGCTTCCCGGCAGGATGGTGAGATGCTCTCTCTTTCCTTTCCCAAGGGTCCCTCTGCCTGTACGGAGCAAAGGGGAGTGGGAGAACCAGCTGGGAGGCTGCTTGCCTCTTCTGGACCAGAAATGTAGGGGCTTGAATGAGAGCAGGCGAGGCAGGGTGGCAGGAAGTGGTCTACTGCAGAACATGCCATCGAGGTAGAACCTTTGGGACTCGCTCATGGATTAGAGGAGGGTGTGGCACAGAGGACTCAAGAGTGATGCTTGGAGCCCCCTCTCCACTAGGTCGCTGGTACAAGTGTGCCCCTGAACAACGTGACTCCCTGCCCCATCCCTCCCCTTAATCCGGTGGTTCTCGGGAACACGAGGCTGTGTCTGGGACATCACGGGACATTCGGACACACTGGGACATTGGGCCATGTCTGGGACATTGTGGGACATCGGGCAGTGTCTGGGACATTGTCACTACTGGGAAGGAGGGCTGCTACTACTACCTAGCGGGTAGAGGCCAGTGATGCCGCTCAACGCCCTACAGTGCACAGAGCAGTCCCCACCTCAAAGAGTCGTCTGGCCCCAGATGCCAACGGTGGTGAGGCTAAGGAATTCCTCCCCGCCCCCAGGCTGGACGCCTCCTCTCAGGCGGCGCCCGGCCCTGCCAATTGAGCGGGACTTTGTCAGAGCCTGGAGATTCCAAATCAATGCCCGCCGGTGGCTAAGGTCCACATTAACTATATCTCACTTGCTTCTGACGGTGACACAGATCAGATGCTGCTGCCGTCGCCACTGCCACTACACAAAACGAGACTGTTGGAGAGCAAATTCATTACCCAGCTGTTAAAGAGCGACAGAGCATACACACATCTCTCTCAGACGGGGGACCTGGGAGCCGGCCCTGCTGCATGATTGAGTGACTGCCCGCCTCCTCCTCTCGGTGACCTTGACGTGCCGGGGCAGGGCCTCCAACGCACAAGCTAAAACTCTGAAAGGCAACACAGGCGAGCTACAAATGGATGGGTTACTGTGTTTCATGTCTCCTTTGCCACCAGACTTTCATTGGAAAAACAACAACAAACCTCCATTTTGGGGGCTTAATATCCCAGCTGCTAGGACTCAGATTCAGCAGAAGAAAGAAAGTGTGACATCAATGTAGAGATCTGTTTGTATTCTGTTGCATTTGCTTAAAAACCGGTTTGGGGTCCGCAGGTTATTCTTGCTGGCTGGGACCTCAAGCAACAAGCGCTCACACTTCCAGGTGGTATCTTTAAGGAAAGCTAATTAGAATTCTTGGCACTTGGAGCACGAAACATTTTACAATTTTCTTCAAAGCAATTTGCCAACATTAGCTAATTAAAACACCCAGCCTTCCGTTGAGGGACAATGGGAAAAAAGTAGAATCTTCATTTCTCAGCATCTGCCGGAGGGTAAAAGTTCCAAATTCCTGTTGCTTCCACTTGGTGGAGGTTTTTCTCTAAAGGTGGCCTTTTGTGGTTGTCAGAGACCTTCTTGTGATCACTGAACAGACTCCGGCTTTTCTAGCACTTCATCTCTAAAATAAGGGACAACACTAAGAAGGGAGGGGGTTTGAGCAATTAAGATCGGCCGGCTAAACCAGATGTCAGTACACTATAGCCTGCAGGCTGGATCCAGCTTTTTTTTTTCCCCACCAATTGTCCCTTCACATGTGCCTTGACCATGACCTTCTACCTGGGAGGGTCAAACTGCCCTCGGCCCTGACTGGATTTATTTCCTGCACCCATCTCCAGGTGTCTGTGTCATCAAAGGGGCTTCTGAGATTCAGCACTCAGGCGGAAGCAAGAACCAGCATAAGTTCATGGGGAGAAAGGCTTCTTCATACAGGATAAAGAGCTCAGCCGGGACATGTGTGGGCAGAAGGGCGGAGGGCCCGGGAATGAGCACAGATGGTCTTCATTTGCAGTCATTTCTTGCCTAATGCCTTCACCTCACATCCAGATGCAAGGCTGGGTCTGACCCCCACTTGCTGGCCTCGTTCAGGGTGAGTTCAGGACTCAATCCCCCGTGTTGGGCACCGCCCCACTGAGGCCTCGGGTTCAAAGAAGAGCACAGGATGGGGCCCACCAGGTCCCCAGGCTGCCTAGGATTGTTGGGAGGGGTCAGGGGTCACCGATGGAGTTAATTTCCTCTGGTCCCGAGGTGTCCAATCGAAGGACGGACGTGACTTGTTGGCTTAGGGACGGCAGAGACATTCGAGACACCCCCTTCCATTTCTCCCCCAGCCTCACTGGCACATGCTTATCTGCCTTTATCCCAAGCATTGTTTGTGTAGAGTAGCCTGAAGGGTCCTTATTCATCCAAGACAAAACTGCTTTAGGAGGGTATAGGAAAAGCTGCTCGTGGCCACACTCCCAACGTCCCCCTTATAACAAGGCCCCTCTGCCAATCGACCCCTTGAAGAAGGAGCTGGTGGAGGCAGAGGTGGGGGTGACCGGCAGACAGGAGGAGGGCACAGCCTACAGATGCTGCACAGGCCTTTCAGGATCGGAGGACAATGCAGGTGTGCCCACTGGCTCACAAGCCGCCACGCACAGGACTGGGGTCTTGCAGGACAGACCAGAGTGGGCTCAAGCAGACCACTAACTTAGGGTATCGAAACAAAGCCACCACAGACTCCTGCAGTGGCCAGGCTTTGAGCTTAGTCCAAACTCCTCATTTCACATTTTGGATCCACTCGACTGCATTAACCCTAACCCACTAGATGCTTCTGGGAGGCAAAGGGGGCTTCAGAGTCTGTTCACTAGCCTGAAGTCACAGATTCATGGCAATTCAGGGTTGAAAGACAGGGATGAGTATTTGCTGAGCGTGGCTACGTGTAAGAAACTTTACACACGTCATTTATTTAATCCAAAAAGAGCCTGTGAGGAGGATACTGTCATACTTATCTTACAAATAAGGAAACAAGCTCCAGAGCAGCTAAGTACTATGGTAAAACGATGCTTCTTGTCCAGGGCAGAACTGGGGTTTAAGCTGGGGTCCTTCTGGCTGAGCCCAGCGCTCCACTTCCTCCGTGGGGTCCCAAGCCCAACACCCTTTCCCAATACACACACCAGCTCTTTGCAAAGCTCATTGTACACACTTTAAAAACAGCTTTATTGGAATACAGGATAAAATGCACACCCATTTCAAATGTATTTTTAGTATATTTCTTGGTATATTCAGAGTTGTGCAGCCATCTCTACCATCAACTTCAGATCATTTTCATCACCCTGAAAGAAATCCCACATCCATTAGCAGCCACCCTTAATTTCCCCCATATAGTAATCTGTTTCCAGTCTAAATTCGCTTATTCTAGACATTCCATATAAGTGGAATTATATAACATATGGCCTTTGGGGACCGGCTTCTCTCACTAAGCATCACATTTTCAACAGTCACCATGCTGTAACTTGTGTCAATACCTCACTCCTTTTTGTGGCTTACTCATATTCCACTGTGTGGATGGTCCACATTTTTATCTGTTCATCTGTTGATGGGCATTTCGATTGTTTCTACTTTTTGGTTGCTGTGACTAACACTGGCATGAATATTTGTGTAGGTGTTTTTCTGCAGTCTTTTAATAATCACATTTTTACTCCTTTTATTAAAGATTGAAAGTTATAAACACCTGTTCTCTCATTGAACAACAGTGCAAATATTCGTTGAAATGACTGAGGCATTTATGATAGGAGAAGCAGTTAGGTGTGGTGAAGAGAAAGTAGGTCGGGAGTCAGGATACAGAAGTTCTTTTTTTTTGTCTTCAATAAAGATTTATTAAAATAGAGTATAAGGCATTATATTGCATACTAAAGGTGCACATCCCAATTGTTCCATCATTTATTAAAAAAAAAAATTTGTTGCCCATTCTGTCCTAGAAAACAAAGATAAGTCACTTACCTTCCTAGGGCCTCACTCTTATCAGCAAAGTGGGAACGATACATAGACCTGGGTATGCCTGGGAGGGCTGGGCAAAGCAGGCAAAATGATACACCTGAGAGAGCCCTAGCCTATCAAGGAGTCAACAAGCATAATAATTTGACCCGGATGACACAAGAAATGACTTGCATTCATTTGCCTGTCCACACTGAAGGTAACGAACTGCTTCCTACTCGATAATAGAAATGTGTAACACACTAGCAATTGCCTGTAGAAGGAGAAACACACAAGCTTCCCTGCCTTATAGAAAACAGGTTCACTTTCTGTAAGTGGTTGAAGTTTTAAACATTACTTCAAAAGGTGAAAAGACCTTAAAGCAACAGGAGTAGGTCAGAATGAAAAGAATTAATTGGTACCTGACAATCTGCCATGGAGAAAGGGAAAAATAAAAAGACCTTCGGTAAAACCTTGAAGTTTCTGGCATTGCACTTTACTGTCTTTGCCAGAAGATGGCGACGTGGTCCCACAAGGTTGCAACACTGCAACACTGGCGATCGAAGGACAGGGACTTAGAGGGCAGCTAAGTTGTGTTGTATGGAGACTTCCGCTCCTTGTCAGTTGCATTGCAGAGGTCTGGGCACCACTCAGCACATTCGTAGGGGAGGAAAAAGGACATGTGGAACAATGATGTGTTACAAAGGCTACAGGAATCTAATGCAATTTGCAAACGGCTTGAGGTATAACTCCCAATGTCACCAGAATAAAGATATTGAGGGTGAGGGTGGGCGTGAAGACATTAAAACAAAGACCATTATGCAATTAGTATCAAACAATTATCTTTTTATGCTACATCTATTCCAAGGAATATTATCATTCATTAAAAATCAATTAGTATCACAATATGATACCAAAACCACAAGCAACCAAAGAAAAATTATATTGAACTTCATCAAAACTAAAATTTTTATGCTTCAAAGAAACCATCAAGAAAGTGAAATGACAATCCATAGAACAGGAGAAAATGTTTGCAAATCATATATCTGACAAGGGACTTGTATCTAAAATACATAAAGAAGTCTAACAATTTATAAAGACAACCCAATTTTAAAATGGGCAAAGAATTAAGATAGACACATCCCTAAAGATGTCCATGTAGCCACTAAGTACATGAAGAGATGTTCAGCATCATGAGCCATCAGGGATACACTAACTCAAAACCCCCAACGAGATACCACTTCATCATCATTAGGATGGCTACAATAACAAAGACAAGTGTCGGCAAGGGTGTGAAGGAAGCGGAATCCTCGTACCCCATCCTCGGGTGGGAATGTAAAGTGGTACAACTGCTTTGGAAAACAGTCTGGCAATTCCTCAAAAGATGAAACCCATATCATATAACCCAGTAATGCCACTTCTAGGTATATACCTAGAAGGGAACAGAAATCAGATGTCCACCTAAAACGTACACAAATGCTCAAGAGAAACATTATTCACAATAACCAAAAATGCCCATCAACTGATGAGTGGATAAGCAAAAGGGCGTCTATCCATATTGTGGAATATTTAGCCATAAGAAGGAATGAAGTACTGACACATGCTACAACATGAGTGAACTTTGAAAACATGCTAAGTGAAAGAGGTTAGTAACAAGAGACTACATGCTGTACAATTCTATTTATGTGAACTATTCAGAATAGGTCAATAGACAGAAGGTAAATTGTTGCCACAGGCTGGCAGGGAGGAAGAATGAGGAAAGACTGTCAATAGGTATGGGGTTTCTTTTGGAGGGATGAAAATATTCTGGAATTAGTGGTAGTGGCTGCACAACTTTGTGAACAGGAAAAAATACTGTATACTTTAAAAAGGTGAATGTATTGTATATGAACAATTCAACTAGAAAAATAAAATTTTAAAAAAGAACAAAGTACTGATACATGCTATAATTGGACAAGTCATGGAAACATGATGATATATGAAAGGAGCCAGTCCCAAAAGATTATATATGATTCCATTTATATGAAATGTCCAGAATAGGCAAATCTACAGACTAAGTAGATCAGTGGTTATCTAGGGCTGGAAAGATCAGGGGAAATGGGAGAGTGATAGCTAACAGGTACGGGATTTCTTTCTGGGGTGATGAAAATGTTCGAAAATTGATTGTGGTGATGGCTGCACAGCTCTGAATAAACTACACTAACATCATTGAATTTTACACTTTAAATGGGTGAACTACAAGGTAAGTGAACTACAGCTCAACAAAGCTGCTACAAAAAATAGAGTTCCAGGGTTGCTGGGTCACACAAGGGGGGAGAGGCGGAGGGGTAACACGGAATACACCATTCTGTTACTACGTGAATGATGCCCTCTGGAGTTGTGAAATGTGGGTGTTCACCATCTCCCTGGATCAATGCATTCTTGGTAGGCAGTGACCCTGGTCCCCTAACTCCACAGCCAGTCTGGCATGCAGACATCTTTCTCTGCCTTGTGATCACCAAATCAGATGTCAAAGCCCCATTCAAGGGCCATTCACTTGGTGACAAAAGGGTAAAACAGGGTTGCAATTTTCTTTCTTGTTAAATATGTGTGCATGTATACAAAAAGAGACATATCACATAGTAGTTATCTACAGATGGAAGGATTATGAAAGTTTTTATTTTCTTTACTTCTCTTTCTATAATGTAATGTGTCACTTTGTAATTAGGAAAAATGCATATATGGACTTACGCATCAACTGTGTTTCTGTCTCACATCTGCATGCTGGCATTCCACTTTAAAAGTGTCAGTCACTCAGTCACAGCCAACTCTGCAACCCCATGGACTATAGCCAGCCAGGCTCCTCTGTCCATGGGATTCTCCAAGCAAGAATACTGGAGTGGGTAGCCATTCCTTTTAAGCTAGTTCTACTAATCAGTATTATATATAAATACATAGCTTCCTCAAGTCTTTTCTGTTTTTTCATTATTTACTTTTATTTATTTGGCTACACCCCGCCAGGTCTTAGTTGGGACACACATCATCTTCGACCTTCATTGAGGCACAAGGGATCTTTAGTTGTGGCATGCAAACTCTTGGTTGGAGTATGTGGAATCTAGTTCCCTGACCAGGGATCGAACCCAGGCCCCTGCATTAGGAGCAGAGACTTAGCCACTGAACCGCCAGGCAAGTCCCTCCTCCAATCCTTTATAAAGAACCAAGCTGGCATGCTGCAGTCCATGAGATCGCAGAGTCGGACATGACTTAGTGACTGAACAATAAAGGTATACTAGTGTAGATCTGTGAATGAGGCAGGATTCAATAAATGATGCTTGGCTGTCCAAGCAAAAAACGTTCGCTGGAAATCCAAAGTGACAGTTTATCCTAAGGAGGATGGTAACATCATCACCTAAGAATGTTTAGGTATTAATACCATGTTCCCAAGACCAGAAGCTTAAGATCAACCTGACTTTAAACTCCAGGAGACTTTTCCAGGTCTCTGCACTCCCTAGCACTGAGCTAGGCAGACAGTAAGTGCTGAGTGAGTTCCTGCTGAATGAATGACCGGAGCTGACAATCCCACATCACCCCCATTCGAAGAGCAACAAAGCTGAACCCAGGGTTTCTCCACCTCGACCCTGCTGATGCTAGGCAGTGGACAACCCTCTGTGGTGGGGGCTGTGCAGGGCACTTGAGGATGTGCCTCAGTTGGAGGCACACAGACACACACACGTCCTGACAACCAAAACTGTCTTCATACGTTGGCTTATGTCCCCTGGGGGGCAAAATGCCCCTCTGGTTAAACACCACAGGTTTAAAGCAGCACTTCTCAGGTCTTTAGGCTAGACCCTGAAACTAGAACCCCTGAAGACCAGGGCTGGAAGGAACCTTGGACATGGTCTCAGGTACACTTTCATAGAAAAGAAACACACTGGAGCCAAGACGACTCCAGCGGTGCTGCTCAGTGTTGCTACCCGCCGTGCTATGCTTTGGGTTTGCATAGTAACTCAGCATCATTTCCTTCAAGGATTGTTCTCAGTCACCGCAGGCTGCCTTAACAAAATACCACAGACTGGGGAGCTTAAAGGACAGGAATTTATTCTCCTGCAGTTCTGGAGGCTGGGAAGTCTGAGATCAAGGCGTCAATAGGTTTGTTTCTCCTGAGGCTGTTCTTAGATTGCAGATGGCGGCCTTCTTAAAGCCCTCTTTAAGGGCTTTCTCTCCCTCTTCTCATAAGGACATAGTCCTAGTAGATTAGAAACCACCCTCACAGCCTCATTTTAACTTAATCACCTCTTCAGAGGCGATTATCTGAACAGGTTACACTGTAATGCACTGAAGGCTGGGAATTCAGTATATGGATTTGGGTAGGGGGAGACAGTTCAGACCATTATAAGGACTCTGATCAGGGAAAAAAAGGAAGTTACCAGAGCTGTGCTGAAAAGCTAAAATCAACTTTCAGTGCATTCTTCAAACACTCTTCCTGGTAGGACCAGCAGCAAGAAGGTGAAACATTTTGCTTCAATCAAGGATGATCCAAATCCTAGGCCAAATAGCAAGCTTTAAAGCAAACAACCCCTCCTCCTTCTCAGCACTCAGCCCACAGTGGCACTTCCATCTCAGGGGCTAAAAGTCAAGGTCCTGGAGCAAAAAAAGATCCGGGTTCGACCACTATCCTGGTTTAAACCAGTAAGACGATGTTTCCCCAAGAAATTAATCTCTGAGTTCTGTAGAATGAGGATAAAAAGACCTACAACTTCATAAGCGTGGTTGTTGAGATTAAGTAAGAGGCCTTCAGCACCAGAAATGATTGGAAGACGGTCGCTACGATCACAACGTGCCTAGGCTGGGCCCATGTGCGCCTTCTGGGGCTCTGCAACTAGCATCTATAACCTGGAGAAAAATATAAACCGTGTCAGAGCCGGGCTCCTAAAATGAAGCTGAGAAAGAACACCTGCCTCAGGAGACACTGCCGTTGTGAACGTGATGGTGCAAATGCAGGATGGTACGTTGTCAGCAGTTCCCAGATGTTTTTTTGTCGGGGTAGGAACAGTCAAGAGACTATCCTACATTTCACCTCGGCAAATGGGAGAGGAGGAAGAAGGGGACAGTATGGGCCCTGAGTTAAGCCTGAGGTCTTCAATGGCACCAGCAGCAGATTTCCTTTTCTTTGCAAAAGGAGATGCCTGAGTCCCTGTGCACAAAGTCGATGGGGCTCTGGGAAAGAGTCCTGGATCGTCTTCACCACCAGATGGTCCTTCGTCTATAGGAACAGCTTCATTGTCCCAGTGAGAGGGAGCCCACATGGGCACACGTCTCACGATCTCCCAACAAGGACTACGCTGACAGAAAACCTAAGTAACTGGTGCCCCCAAGTGGCACAGAGAGCAACTGTTGGCATTTGTGCCCCCAACACCTCCTGCTCTCTCCTCTCCCCTTCCTCCCCTCTCTCCAGCTTCTCTTTCTCCTTTTTAACTTGACAGAGTGCCCATGAGCAACGTTTAACTCGGCAGTCATCCTTAAAGATCTGAAAAGACTGCGATGAAAAGACAGGGCTTTGAGATCATATTGGACTTGACTCCATAGTTCCTCCCTCCGTTAAATCAGGTCAATGAGCTTATTTGTGTCAAATAAATGAGCCTGGCTGACGGCTAAGCGGCTGCAAGACCATTTATCTCAGGCCTCCAAGCTGGCATGCAGCAGACTGCAGGCCGAGCTCTGGAAGGGCGTGGGTGTCAGGGCTTGCACTCTCAGAGCACGCCCTGGATTGCTGCCCAGGCAAAAGCTTCCTCAGAGAAACTGAGTCCAGCACGTGCGAGGGACGCCAGGCCTCCTGAGGCTCTGGAGGGGAGCACAGAGGATTCCAGCTCCAAATAGCAACCCACGGAGTGTCTGGAACATCTTTAGAAACTGACATCCCTCTTTCCCTCAAAAACCATCAGTGTGAGCCAAAAACTTGACAAAATTTGGCTGCCTTGAACTCAGATCATCCTTTCCCCAAACCAGGTATCCAGAAAGATGGTCCCCCTGTGTCCTTCCCAGTCATTTTATAATTTTATTTTTTTTATTTAATTGCTGCGCTAAGTGATTCACTGAAATGAACGACATAGTTGGGGAGATCTGGAGCGGGGCTCCCATCTTTTTTACCTTAGCTCTCTCGAGAAACTGGGGTTCTGCCGTGAAGGTTTCAACCTCCTCACGTTTCCTGCAGGTCAACTCTGGCTGAGGTAGGATGCCTGTAATTTATTTGCGAGGAACACAAAGACTCGTCTCCCCACTGTGTAAAAATCAGACAAAGAAAAGGGATGTAGAAAGGCAATGCCAAACTTGTGTGCAGTTCTAAAAGGGCTTTCAACCCTACCCTGACTTTATGTTAGAGGCACAGATGATACAATTAAAATGTACACTTTTCCCACTCTGTAAATTAATTAGCTATAATTTGAGTTAAGCCAACCCAACAGGAACGGTTTATTTTAAAATATTACACAGCAAGATTCTACCTTTATTTATGTACTGACACAAAATATACATTATATACAAAAAAAAGGCAAAACTTTACACCAAAACTTTAATTAGTGGTTATCTCTTGCCGGGGAGGGGGGGGGTGGTGGTGGTGCTGGGGATCTGATAATTTAATATCTTTGTAATTTCCCGTATTTTGAGATTTCTGCCTAGTAATCACAAAAGACATGAAAGGGAAACCTTTTACTGAGGCTGACTACTTACTTTTACTGACTACAGAAGCCCTAAATAGGAATTCCAAGATGCTCTGAGTATCTCAGGTTAAGCATGTCTAAATAATTTAGCACTGTGTTAAGGTACAGCTACAAAGCACATTCTGGGCCTCTCTGCCAAAAGGCAGCTGTTTTTATGATGGAAAACGCAGCAGCTGTCTTCACAGGTGCAGAGCAGCAATACATGATAAGTTGGTCCCAGCAGAGAATAATATGGTGTCTATTTAATATTTGAGGAGAAAGAGGCAGAAAATGGTGAGCCCCAGCTGAAATCTTCAAGAGAGAAGGGGAAGCCCCAGTCTGAAGAAAACAGGCTCCAGATGGCTGGTCTCCACTTATCCTCTGAGACTCAGGGCCAAGGACCAAGTTGCTGGGCTCTGGTCTTGTTTTATATGTGGCAGGATCTTTGGCACAAAAATCAGAATTTTGGATCTGCAAGACATCTTAGTAATCACCTGCCTCTGATAAATGACAAAACCAAAGCCAGAAAAGTTTAATTTACTTAAGGCCGCTAAACGTCTGTGCTCTCAATAAAATTAGGATGCTACTCACACACTTCTGCTGTTACACACATATCCTCCACGATGCTACATGCATACTCCTCCTCAGTACTAGTGACATGTGGCCACCATAGACTGAGATCTTGAATTTCACTGATAGCCAATACCACTTTTTCTCATTTAGCAAACATTTCTGACTTTGATAACCCAGATGCAAGCTGACCAGAGCTTGCCTACACTATGCTCCATAAAAATATGTAAGAATTTAAAAAGTCCAAAGACTGGAGGAACTACTGACCCTACCAAAAACTAGGAAAGTACCCATTTACAAATAAAATGCATTGCTTGCAGTGATACAGTTTTGCTTTTGGTTCCCTTGAAGCCACTGACCTTGCAGTCCTGGGAAACAATATAGGACCCGTTTAAACATCTGACTGACAGTTGGGCCCACTCTCTTTAAGTGGCTAGATGTTTTGTTTCTTTATAATATTAAAGGCTGTACTTCTATTTTTAAAAAGTCCACCACCGCAGCTCTACAGCAGAGGGGAATCGAACTGTACACATGAAGGTATGTGGCGAGGGGCTACCAGGACACGGAGTCAGCTGCACAAACACGATGACCCCCGCTGGTCCCCACTCAGGCCTGAGGGGGCCACCTGTTCCTCTTCCCACCTGTGAAAGCAGACCGGACGAAAAACATCACAACCACGTGACTGAGTGAAAACAGGGATCCCGGTACTGTCTTTACGCTGTGACAACAAACCCTGCATGAAGAGTCCACACAGGCAAGGGGCTTGGAAGGCAATGGACTGATGCCAGAGAGTCAGGGAAAGTGCTGTGCAGGAAAGAACTGCCACAATTCCACTTTTCCAAAAGCTTTTCCTTTTCATTATTACTATTCACTTATGTGGTACTTATTTATAGTAGAAGGACTAGTTTTCCAAATGGGATCTATAGTGACATTCCCCCCACCCCAAAACCCTCCTTGCAAAGGGCTGCTGCAGGAGAACAGGTAGCAGAGGGGGCTGTGAGTAAACTTGAGGTTATTCTGCCCACAGGAGGGTGTCTGTGCTTGGGCTGTGTCAGCACACAAGGGACGCTGATGCAGAGTAATAAGCCAGTTCCTGGAGGCAGCACTGGGCTGGTAGAGACCAGCGAGGAAGCCGAATGTCCTGTGGGATTTCAAGGTAATTTAATCAGCAGCACTTGGGCACAACAGAAGGCAAGGGCAAGGAAATAATCAAGTCAGCTCTCAGCTCCTGGTAGTTTTTTCTCTTTAACTGAAATGGAGGAAATGTGACCAAGAGTAGGGCCTCTCCACGTCGGCACCACTGATGCTTGGAGCCAGATCATTCTGTGTCAGAGGGGCAGTGGGGTGTTCAGCAGTATCCCTGGTCTCCAACCATCACACCTACTGACCACCTGGCAATCTAGACACTGCCAACTGTCCCCTGGGGGCAAAACTGCCCCTGTTTGCTGCCCTAGATCAAGTGGAAAGGTTAGTTTGTTAACAAACAAGCCACTTGCCTCTGAGAAATGCAGGGCTGACAAAGACAAGAAAAGGGGTTTAAGGCCTCCTTCAGTGAAAAACGCTCTGTAAGATAAAGACCAATGAGAGAAAAACCGGCCAAGGTCACAAGCAGCAGTTCACTACATCAGAATGATAAGATGACCAATCAAAATATGGGAAGAAATCAGATAAACATCAATTAGAACACTGAGCTCCATCGGCAAAGAGTTAAACAATACTATGGGGTTCTTGGGTATGCAGAAAGAGACACTGATCTCATACATTAGGTGGGAGCATAAATTGGTGAAAATCATTCTCAGATAAACATACAATCGTGCCCGTGAAAGCATATCATCAGTGCATTACTTGCAGTAGTCAAAAAAGAAAAAAGTAACAAGCTAAATGCCCTCAGCAGGGGATTAATAACATTATTGTATATCCATGAAACTGACACCATGTGATCACTAAAGATTATTAGATAGGCCTGTATGTCACACAGAAGAATGTTCATTGGAGGACTGCTTTCAAGAGGAAACAAGATTCTCGTATCTGCCTAGAAAGTCATGAGGGAAGAGAAAAAAAAAACACGGGCTGATCTCTAGATTGCATGATTTTAGGTAATTATTACTTTCATCTTGACATATTTCTAAATTATCTCCATTTAAAAAATTATCTTTAGCATGAGTTCTTCTAAAAATAGTAATGAAAACAATACCCAGAACTCTGTAGTTCCCTTCCTTCCACCCGAGGGGCCCACCCATTCCCAACCTTGCTGACCACCTACTGTGGGGCCCCTACTGGGTTGCAGATGTGGACTCTGTGCCACAACTGAGCCCTCACTCACTCCGACACCTCACAACAACTCCACGAGGAGCCATGGGTGTGGTCCTGTATCACAGAGCAGGGCCTGGGTCAAAAGAGGAAAGAAGACTGCCCAAGGCCCCGCCTTAGTAACAAGCAGGAGTTACTGACTGCAAGGCCACAGTCTCTCCAGTCAGTGAAGAGGAGATGAAAGAAGCAACGTTTCTGCCCGTTTACAATTTACCTGCAAATCCAATGTTGGGAACAGTTTGCTCGGAATCTTGCACACACCTCCCACAGCACCTGTGCAGCCTCACCAACCGAGGCGCTCCCTGGACAGCCTCCGAGACAGCTCAGGGAGCAGGCTGAAAGCTGCAAACCCTGTTCGAAAATCCTATCCCCCGCTTTTACAAGAGCTGCAGAGTTGGCCCTTCAATACCAGCTCCAACGCTGCCAGGTCCAGGGCCACCCTGAGTCCCAGGCTGCGTCGAGGCAGGTGGCTCTTTCTGCACAGCACCCCTCTCACGGAACGTTTCTTTCCCTATCAGGATATATCTTTACAGCTCCACCAACAAGCATGGCAGTTAAGATTCAGAATTGGGGGAAGTGCTTTAAATTAGCCAATTACCTTTCACCCCAAACATTTGGAATTTAATACATTTTCTTCTAAAGGAATTCTCATTTCATCTTTGATCTTTTCCTAAAATCCAATGTGTATCACACACTTTGCTGAGCTCTGGGCATATAAAACTAAGACAAGATTCCTAATTATGGAAATTTTCAATCAAAGGAACCAGAGACAAACCAGAGACGGGAGTAGAGAGGGGTACAGGCTGGAAGCCTAGGGAGGCCCATGATGTTCCAGGTTTTTGGGAGGCTTAGCTACAGTTTGCAGTACCGTGAGTTTCCAAAAACAGTTAACACACCTCTT
Source organism: Odocoileus virginianus (assembly GCF_023699985.2). Taxonomy (NCBI): domain Eukaryota; kingdom Metazoa; phylum Chordata; class Mammalia; order Artiodactyla; family Cervidae; genus Odocoileus; species Odocoileus virginianus. The sequence continues at coordinate 54,367,957 of NC_069685.1, read as the reverse complement.
CACTAACTACAGTACAGAGAAACATATTCCAGGACTGAATGAAAACGACCTTTGATTATCGACCCAATTTGGCTACTTAGGCCACCTCTCCCCTCTTCCAGTCTGGACAACCCAAATCTATATGCTCTCGGGGGAGTGTTTACAAATGAGTCAGCACTGGAGCAGGTGAGGGGCACTGGGAAGGACGGTGGACCCCGGAGCAGCAGATGAAGGTCGTGTTCTGGTTCTGTCGTGGGGACCCAGGGAAGTCACTTCACTCTATTACCTCATGTACAAGGTGGGAACAAGCGAGCTTAATTTTCTACCTAAGTTACAAAGACTGTGAAAGCAGTGAAAATGCAAAACAATGTACACCAATGTTCAAATACAGAGTAAAAGGCATGGCTGATCTTTGACATAAACTGTTTCCACAGTAAATCTACTGTGAGTTATTGCTCAAGGGTTCAAATAAGCTCAAAGGAGAGGCTGATCAGTGACAACCACCAGGAGACAGGCTGAGTTACCAAAAGCAGTGAGATGATGAAACAGGCAGATGTACTCACGCTTTCACAGAACACACACAGAAGCCAAAGAGCCCAATGCACACTAAATAAATTTCTTGGGATCTAACATCTAAAAACATTTGCCAGACAGTTTACCCTCTAAGAAAGTGGACTTAGGGGGACAACTAGCTTGGGAGGATAAGGGTGAGAAATAATGTGCAAGAGTTAAGGGAAATTCCAACATGCAGACTTCAGAGATACAGAGGAAGGCAAAGCTCCACTGAAATAAAAATGCTGAAAGCGGGCTGTAAAACCTGTGCTCTGCTCCAAGGGCAGCAGCTGAACAACCGACAAAGAACGAGGGAGACCTTGACGGATCCAGAGGTTAGTGAAGGGCTCTGGAAAAGAACTGTGTGTGATAGCGTGACTTCAGAGAGCAAAGAGCTGTGTTATGCGACAGGCACGATGTCTTGATCTAAGCTCCAAATGCTGCTGGCATTGACCAGAGGGTTATTGTTGTACCAGAAGCACAGGAGGCCCTGAGCAAGCAGACCAGCGCCTGTGAGTCCTGCATCCACTGACGGTAGATGTCTCCTATAGCACCTTGACCGAAACTTGAGTTTTGTTGTTCTTCTCTGTAAATCAGAGAAAAACCAAATGTCTGTACCTGTTACATCTCCCGAAGCTGAAAGCAATGAAGGACGGCCACTTACAGTCAGTTGCGAGATGTATCTTCACTTGGGAATCACCTTAACACAGGGTTCCCATGTCAGGAGAGGAGGAGGCCGCCCCGCAGGTGACTTTCTTGAGACTCCTGATGTTCCAGGGCTGAGAAGACCAGTCATTTCAACCAGGGTGTAGGAAACAATTACAAAACCCTCCAGGATGACAAGGCAGAATTTCTGGTTACAACAATGCATGCACATCAGTAAACAAGCATATCCAAATAGACTAGGAAAAAACCTGAGAGCACACAGTGCCAGATGCCAGAAAGTTGGCACAGGAAGAGAAGGGAAGAGCATCTGAGTTTCTAGACAATTTTAGACGTCAGGGCGCACTCCTGAAGATGCTGTCAAAACAAAACCAAAAATAAACCACCTTGAGAGAACATGCATGTTTTAAGATGCCAAAGTTTTAGTGGGTGAAGGGACGATTTCACTCATGAAACTCAAGAACACAAGAAAACAACAACAAGAACAACAATCTCCTTGAATATATTCAACTATCAAGGCAAACATTTTCCTACAGGAAACAGAATTTTCCCACCACTCCAAAGAAGTCCAATAAATAACTTTACAGTGAAGGGCCCAGGGAGAACACACAAGGGGGCCCACAGGTTCCCAAGCAGCCGCAGGGCTGAGGCGCCCAGACCGCCGACGCCTCCACCAGGTCACCTGCCGTTACTCTTTCTCGAATGCGACCCGCTGGCGTTTCCAACTGCTTTACGGAGCAAGTCCATCTGGTCAGCCCGGGGGCGAGTGAGGCCACAGAGCACAACACAAGAAGTGGTCATGATCAAGTCTTCTCTCGAAGACCAGAGAAAAGCTTCAGGCTGCAGGCTCTTCAGCAGCACGTCCTCCCAGAGGTCACGCGGGGAAGAGCTCGGGGGGGCTCTCTCCGTAGCAGTACTTTGCTATGGGGTCCCTATAGGTGTTCTCGTGCTGCACGCTCTGTCGGCAAAACGAAGAGAAGAGCGCTGTGAGAGAGTGGGACGGTGGCCAGCACACGCTCCCCGCAGGAGCCCAGGTGAGCCCAGCTCCAAGGCGTCACCAGGGCACCCTCTGCAAGCAAGGCGGATGCTCAGCACGGAACGCCAACGAAGGGCATGAGAAGGACAGAGTGTCACAGGACCATTTCTTTTACACACACTAGTGAGTTTTTTAAAACCCAGCTGTGACTGGGACAACTTGAGACAATAAACTTTCCTCAGATTATTTTAAGTCAGATTAAGATCCAACAGGTGTTTTGCACTTGACCCTGTGCTTCAAAATAATTCAGTCCCCGGCACTGCATCCTGCAGAGATGAAGGAGATGCACTTCCAACTGCTTCCATCAAGGTTTGTGTACCTAAGGGCTGACACATGAGCAAAACACCACGGTACCACACAAATGACCACACAAATGCTTGACCACATCTGGCCAAGCAAATGAAGTGTGACTACAGATAATCAGCCTCGATGCCTAATTTTTCAGCAATTTGTCTTCATACAAGCAACTTGAATTTTTGGCTAGTCGAGAATTCATTAATTAGTCTAAGACCAAGCCTAAACATCTAAATTGTTAAGTATTAACCCAATTTATAGTCATGCAGCCAAATCTGTTTCTTGGGACACTGTCATAAAGGCAACTTGGCAGCTGGGAATTTTCTCTTTACAATGAAAAAGCAAAGTCAGAAAGTTCAGCATCTTCACTCAAGTTTGGAATTAACTCCTGAGTTTTATCAGTTAAGGAAAGAAAACACCCGGCCTTTTTTCTATTTTCCATTTCTCAGAATGAGAGTATGAATCAAAGTCATGGGTTCAAACTTCCTCCACATTTTCTTTAGTCTAGTCAAATAGAAAGCTCTTTCAGCAAAACAAGGCCATTAGGAATTTCTTCATGTTTCAAATACTCATTATAATTCCTGAAACATTTACCCAACAATGCTAGATGCTGTAAGAGCAAACCAGAGACATACAGAGTAGCATAAAACCCAGAAGAGGACTACAGAAATCTGGCAGAGGTTTTAAGAGCTTCAGAGAATGGCAAATGAGTCATGTATCTCAGACAGAGCCAGGTCAATCTCGGAGACACCATGAAGGAAAGCCAGAGGAAGTGTGCTTGTATAATGAACAGATCTGGTGATTCTACAGAGAGAGCTCCAACCACCACCCGATCACAAAGGCTGAGAGCAGAGGACGGGGAGTCAAAAGGCAAAAAGGTTCAGACACTCTCAGCAGCCGGTGCCATGCTGAATGCCCACAGAGCAAAGCATTTAATGACAACATGCTAGAAAGTACTGAAAGCTTAACAACCTACAGATTTATCTGTGTATTTTTCAACACCCACCTGCCCCATGCCCTTGAATCCTAAAATAAATCACATTTTTGTCCCAGAATAACTTCCCACTCTAAATGAGTGGTGGCTGGAAAGCCTTAGTCAAATTTCAAAGGCAGAGGAGAGAGCTTCTCTCAGGAATTTGACTAGTAGGACTTAAAATGCAAACAAGCTAATCAGACAAGGAAAATGCAAGTTAGTTAGACCTTGATTTGAATAAATATAAATATTTTACATCCCTAAATCATGTAAATCTCATGTTGACATTCTAAATACCGTCGGCCCTCCGTATCCACAGGGCCTGCATACATGGGTTCAATCAACCGGAGATCAAAAGTATTTCAAAAAAACTCCACAAAGTTCCAAAAAGCAAAACATGGCCTTTACGCTGTGTTAGTTATTATAAGTAATCTAGAAACACTTTTTTTTTTTCTTTTCCTAGAAACACTTTAAAGCATACGGGAGGATGGAGGGAGGTAATATGCAAACATTATGTCATCTTATATGAGCATTTAGGAATTTGGGGTCCTGGAACCAAATATCCTCAGATACCAAGGGATGACTGTACAATCAATCCCCCAAAGTTCCATTTAAATCTCTTCACCATTATCACCCCACCAAAGGGCCCCCAGAGCGGATTTTCAAGTTTTCTTCCAGACTCTGATTCCCACCAGCCCACCCCACCACCAGAGGCATCATGGCTTCTGACCTGGGATGAGGTCCTGCATTTAGCCAAACACAATTCAAAGTGATCTTCGACTGCCATGAAGAGGTTCTGGAATGCCACAGCTGCCCGGTTGAGGAAGTGCTCCAGGAGGAGTTGCTGTGGAAACAAAAGTTAGTACCTATAATAAATTCCAAACTCAGCAGCACAAGGTAACCTTGGAAACTTCTCCTAAACTAAGAGACTGCTGATGCAGGGAGGGGAGGGAGAGAAAGAGGGGCTTACATGAGCAGGAGGCTGATGTCCTATTCTTTAGACATCTGACTGAGACTACAACAGCCCACTCTACCAAAGCACAGCTGGAGGAAAGAGAACTACCTCCTTCCCCTGCAGACAAAGGCTACCTCATAGCAGCCATTTCTGACATCCAGACAGGGTTCTCTTCTATTTTCAAAGAATCCCACAGAAAGATTCTAATGCTCAATGTGAAATGCAAGCAGAAAAATTAAAGGAGATGCAGCACAATGAGCAAATTTCCATACCTTGCTGGGCTGCAGGCAGCAGGAGACACAGTACTCGTAGGCGCTACAGCAGCCATTGGGCAGGCAGCCGTCACAGCAGTGCTGCTTCGTGCCAGGGACGTTGACGTTACAGCAGCCATTCACCAGCAAATCTCTCCTCTCACAGACGTAACCTGCAAGTCAGAGACGAAACCTGAGTATAAACCTAGCAGTCCCCTGCCTGTCCACCGGGGGCGATCACGAGGCAGCAGTGAAAGGCCTGCTCCCCAAGAACACAGACCCTGGAGTCTGGAGTCAGGGGCATCCTAAAGACCATCGAGTTTGGAGTCAGACAGTGTCTAATCAGAGCTTGCTACCTGCATGCAACAGTTTATAGGAAACACAGACTCCTATTTTATAAGTAGGCTACATACATCCTAATCTACCTAAATGACCTTTTAGTCTGCGGTCACATATTTGATTTAATCATCTCATGGCCTTTGTTTCCCTGTTCTAACCTATGCAAACCAATTTTTCATCTACCCCTGGAGAAATTTTTTTCAAACTAAATTTGTTTGGAGTTTTTTTTCAAACAAAAATCTGAAGAGAGGAAAAAAACAAGGCGTTCATTCCTGAAAATGAGATCCTCCTAGATAAAAAAAACAAAACAAAAAAAACTTCACACACACTTTTTATAAATACCTTTCATATACTTGCCATTTCACATCTAACCTTTAGAAACTCATTTAGGCTGTTTTTAAGTATACAGAGCAGGGATTCAATTAGCCCTCAGCATTAGGGAATGCCAGTACTCTAAGACCCAAGGAAGAAAAATCCTAATTTCCTCCACTCATCATCTAAATATACCCCCTCCAACTTAGTTCATGTATTCATATTCAACTTTAAGAAAAGAATCTCCTCACAAAAGCTAACTTATTTTTCATGCTGCTAAAGAGACAATTCTCTACATCCTTCTGGGAGTGGGACAGAAAAATGTAAGAGTAAGTCCATGAGGGACACCACCTGACCCATAGGCAAACTCCCAGGTGCAGGCCCAGACCCACAGGTGCACACAGGTGCAGAGCAGCTGTTCCTCACATCCTTCCATTCCAAATGCCCCAGCTTCATAATCCTCAGAGAATGAGACCTCATGAAGCAAGAGGTTGTTTTCAGAAACCATTCTGGAAAACAAAGTCTGTGCAAAAGCAGGAGGCACCAGTAAAATAACAATGGAAGAGGCGAGAAGGGCCCTCACTTCATACTAGGGAAACTGAGGCCTGTGAGAAGCAGATCCCACTTATCTGGGTGCTGGTGCTTCTTGTCGCTGCTGTGGTAGTTTTAACTATGCAGTTTTGTCTTCTAAAATAAGAGAGGATGATCCTAATGCCACAATAAATGTTTCTGGGATTCTTCCTAACTATTCTTACTCATCATCTTCAGAGGAATTACAAATTAAAAATCCAAATAAGTCAGCATGTTCCTTAAATTTCTGCCCCCAATGATAAATACAGAGCATCTTATCATGTAATCTGTCAGAAAAATGTAAAACATTACCCTCGTTGAAATGATCTTTCTGCCCTTTTCTCTTTTCCATGTTATAAGTGTTGGCATCTCGGGTCTTCTATTTTTCCCCAGTACAATCTGTCAATATTTAGCTTTTAAACCAGATCGTTCTAACTTCTGGTGAAAGAAAGCCCATCAAGATTTTTCCTTTTGCACTTGGAGAAATGCACTCTTGCAGACATTATTTCCAACAAGGAGTCCTGTGAGATCACAATCTCAGAGTGTGCTGCTCCTGACTGAGAAACCAACTTATAACCTTTGCAAAGTTTCTAACTCTATTGGTTATCTTACTGAGTAAGGTATAACTCTGGCAACACTCATGTTGGTGGCATCTGCTCACTAAAATGCAAAAATTTCCTGCAAGTTTTATTACACTGTTTATCTCCTCTCATGTATTCATGGAGGTAATATAAAACATGGTTCTCGGATTTTTATTGATTAGTTCTTGGCACTTTTTACTTAAGAAATCTGAGTGTCTTTGTCTCATTTGAATTAATCAGAGGGAAATCATTCTTTTGCCAGCTATGACCAAAGGAAAAGACAAACTGTCATTCATAACCTTATATTAAATAATAAAGTCAAGGAATAAGATTTCAAGCTTTCTCACCGGGTATCATACAAACTAAAGTCTATAAGAAAAAAGCACTGAATTCCAGCTTCAGTCCTGGTCTTAGTCCTAGGTCTACCCCTGCCTGACTAGCTGGGTCATACTGTAGAAGTAACTTCCCTTAACTGAACTTTACTCCATTAAAACAAAACAAATGTTATTTGCAACTTAATCCGTTTTTTCAATGTACTCTTAAAAACAGAGCTCAGCACTGCTTAGTTTTCCTGATTCTTTCCTTTAATCCCAAATAACCTCCTATGCTCTGACACTTTGAGATCTTTTAGGAAAAGATTTTTTTTCCTTATTTTACTGAGGTTGCAAACTTTAAACACACACACACACACACACATATGCACTGTAGTCTCATTTTAAAGACAGTACCTGTCTTCATTTTGTTGAGCTTCATCATGTATCAATGAAGACTCTAGTTCAGGGTTACTGTTATCAATCTCAGTATTGTTAGGTTCATAATTCATTTGTTCTGAGACTCTCTGACAGCAAAATTTACTCTTGAAAAACAAACCAGATTATTTGCAAACCACCAGCTGAAAAAGGAAAAAAACCCACAAAACAACTGAGGAATTCTGACCACTGTTTGGATAGTCGACATTAAGGAAAAGTGGCACCACTCTACAGGAGAGGAAGGGAGCCAGCCTTACCCAGTTCATCTGTGATGAGGTGTTTCCCCTGAATGGAGTTCCGGCACTGGTTGCTGGGCCGACTACTATTGCCCAAATTAAACTGTACTTTCCACGGGATGGGTTGATCGTGGTCTTGGACCTGGAGGAGATTCCGATCTCTCACTGCCCTCTCCTCCTACAAAGAAACCATAAATGAGAAGGTTAAACTATCGTTTCTTGCATATTCACCAATTTTTCATATAAACTACAGTAACAGGACAAAAACAATATAAAAAAGCTTGCACAACAGAAAACTTCACTTGGTGTAAGAAAAGTTTGGGCCAAAGTCATTTTAAAAAAATGCAAAATAAACCTGAAGGAAGAAGTAATAAATTAGAGCTATGCTTCAAAACTTACATAAATGCCCCTGGATTAAGTACACATTATAAATGTGTACAAAAGCATTAATTTCTTCGAAAAATTTGAAGGGAAAGAGTTTTGAACTTTCTGATGGCAAATAATTTAAAACATTTTTTATGTCAAAGTAAACATTTACATTGTGGAGTAGAATGTAAAATCTGAATACATTTTTAAAATAAAAGAGGAAACTTCAAAGAAACTTTCCAACTTTTCATTTCAGACAAACTGGAACACATCACTGGTAACAAGGTTACTTTAATTTGCAGTGAGGAGTACAGTGGTAAACTAATGGGAACACTGAATTAAAAGCTTGATTTTAGGTGCAAGAAGCATGGAAACTTGCAAATTTTTTCTATGAAAAAATACTGAGTATATGACCCTTGGGGCTTCCCAGGTGGCACCAGGGGTCAACAACCTGCCTGCCAATGCAGCAGACATAAGATTTGATCCCTGGGTCAGGAAGATCCCCTGGAGGAGTGCACGGCAACCCACTCCAGTGGTCTTGCCTGGAGAATCCCATGAACAGAGGAACCTGGTGGGTTGTAAAGAGTCGAACACGACTGAAGCAACTTAGCAAGCAAGCAATGTGACCCTTAGAATATATCTTTCTTCACAAAGGACACCCACGTCAGACAGCCTTTACCTAGACATGCAAAGTGAGGAGCTTCTCTAGAGGCAAGAGTTTAGACCTTTTCTCCTAGCCCCCGCGTCAGTTAGACTTTCCAAATTGCCTTGTTATACTCTTAAGACAAACTAAGTAAGGTGCCCGAGTGCCAAAACACAAACCATGCCATCTTCTGATTCAGGAGACAGCCATCTTCTGAATTACTCAACCTATCTATTGTTGGAAAACAAAACAATGATAAGACTCCCTCTGAGAGAGGTTGTGTATATCAGTGTGTGTATATGGGTCCCTGGTGGCTGAGTGGTGAAGAATCTGCCTGCAACACAGGGTTCAATCCCCGAGTTCAATTCCTGAAGATTCCCTGGAGAAGGGAACGGCAACCCACTCCAGTATTCTTGCCAGGGAAGCCCCATGGACAGAGGATAATTTAACCATTCTACCATTTTAATAGAGCTCTGTGGCTTTTGCCATTAAAGAATGACCTGTCATGTGTCATTGAGCAAAAGGGACTAACCTTGAAAGTTGATGACAGAGGTTATACTTTAAGACAACAGAAAAGAGTTATTTTCTGGGAAGAGTTATTTAACATTTACAACATGCATATCCACATATACTTTGGCACAGCAAACACATTTTTGAAATCTAGCCTCTAGAAAGTACCAATGTGTAAGGGTGTACTAGGATGCCCACTATAGGACTGTTTATGTGATAGAAAAAAAAAAAAAAAACAGGAACCCCAACCACAAAGAAATGATTGAATAAACATGGATAGCTATGGCTATTATAAAAAAAAAAAACAGACATGACTGATGTGTATTTACCTACAGCAGGAGTCCTTAAACATGACTAGAATGTTAGATTATATAAGACACTTAAATTCTGATTCCTGAGTCCAACTCCAGACTAAGTAAAAAGCTCTGTGGGTGGGACCTGGGAATCATTATTTTTTCAAAGCACTCAGATGATATTAATAAACAGGGCTGCAGATCACTGGTGGATGTCCTTAGTATATTAAGCTAAAAAACAAGTTACAAAATAATGTGCATATTACCATATGTTGTATTACAATAATAACTGTATTAATGTATACATACAGGTTTGTAAGAGCTGAGATAAAGGCATGGAAAGATACACTACAGACCATTAACATGGAAAGGATGGGTGATTATTACCATCTTTCATCTTTGGAAAAGTTTCATTTTGAATTTAAAATAAAATGATAAAAGTTATTAAAAACATGATTATCATTAACAAGAGGAGACACTAGTGAGGAATATACAGGAACTCTACCCTTGAAACGTCTCTGTAAACCCATAATTATTCCAAATTAAGTTTATTATTTTAAAAAACCATGATCACCAATCTGAAAAACATAAATATCCCACAATCCCATTACTTAAATAAAACTGTAGCTATTTCTGCATATTAACTTCTAGCCTTTGACCCCAGCATTTACACTACAAATTAGGATGCTTCACATTCAGCTCCTCTTGACACTAATTGGATGGTAAATGATTCAAGTACCTACATTATCTTGATAATCATTTTCAAGGCTATATAATAATCCATCATGTTGATGTGCTGTAATTTAGTAAACACATCCTCTACAGATCAATGTTTCAGCCTGCCCCAGGTTTCTGTTATCATAAACAGCACTGCAATAAAAATGGAGACCTTTCGCTTATTCTCCTGCATCATTTGTGGTAGGAATTATTATTAGAAGTAGAGCCAATGCTATAATTCAGTTCAGTCACTCAGTAGTGTCTGACTCTTTGTGATCCCATGGACACCAGGCTTCCAGTTCATCACCAACTCCTGGAACCTACTCAACCTCACGTCCACTGTGTCGGTGATGCCATCCAACCATCTCATCCTCTGTCACCCCCTTCTTCTCTTGCCTTCAATCGTTCCCACCATCAGGGTCTTTTCCAATAAGTCAGCTCTTCACACAGTGCTAGGTAATTTTCCAAAAGTTATATATGCCACTTATGACATTACCAGCATTTAAATAACACTGTGCCACACCAGTACTGAATTTTGTTCCTTAATTTACTAAAGGTAAAAGAGTCCTACCAGGTGGCTTTAATTTCTATTCTGCCCCCTCTCTTTTGGGATTCCCTGGTAGCCGAGCTGGTATAGAATCCACCCGCAATGCAGGAGACCCCGGTTCAATTCCTGGGTTGGGAAGATCCCCTGGAGAAGGGAACAGCTACCCACTCCAGTATGCCGGCCTGGAGAATTCCATGGACTGTATAGTACATGGAGTCACAAAGAGTCGGATATGACTGAGCGACTTTCATTTTCCCCTCTCTTTTGTTTCTTTTGAACTAGCATCAGCATGAACAAGATGGGTTATACAAAAACATCAGTATTACTTGGTTGGGGGAAGAATGGGAGTTAAATGCAGAAGCCTTGGGAATATGGACAAATCACTTAGGTGCACACTGCTTAACCACCTGTAAATTCATGCTCCTCTGCTCTGTTGAGGCTGTATCAGTTAAAGAGATAACCAAGCTATGTGCAAGCTAAACTGCACTTCAAACGCTACCCTAGATAAATTAATAGCCATAAAGACTTAAGAGGCTGGTCAAAGTACAGTAAACTGGATTTACAGTATAGCAAGGTTGAAAGTGCTCTTCAAATTACTCTCAAACTTTGAAAGAAAACAAGCGTTCTTGGACAAGGGCATTCCAGAAGGACCTCTTCCACATTACTATGATCCTGGTAAACAGGAAGGCAATGCTCCCAGCACTTGAGATTGTTTTCAAACCTGAATATTCACGACCTTGCCAAAAGGACTGGGTCAGAGTTGTACAACCAGAAAAGACTGTACAAGACAGTGTGTAAGACATAATGACAAATGTAATGAATTAGCACATGGTTGTTTTTCCAAAGATCCACTTTTACAAAGATGTGGTGAAGGGGCACTGAAGGGATTCCTTCACTGAACAGGCAGCATTAAACCTTTCCCCAACTGGTCCACCTACCCTAACAGGCTGTCTCAATTTTAAACATCCTCTCCCAATACGTTTGTATTTTCTCATTTCAGATCCATCCAAAGCCACCAAGTTCTTACAATGTGTTAAGGATACAGAAACAAAGGTAGCTGGGTTCTCTATTTTCAAAGCGCCTCCCGAATTTTCATAAACTACAAGCAAATATAGAAATGTTTTATTACTAACGTATATTACTTAATCTCTGATTCAAAAGGGGCTGTATTGATAACTGGGGCTTCCCAGGTGGCGCAGAGGTAAAGAATACACCTTCCAATGCAGGAGACACAAAAGACATGAGTTTTGACCCCTGGGTTGGGAAGGTCCCCTGGAGTAGGAAATGGCAACCTGCTCCAATATTCTTGCCTGGAAAATTCCATGGACAAAGGAGCCTGGAGGGCTACAGTCCATGGGGTAGCAAAGAGTCAGACACAACTGAGTGACAGAGCACATGAGCACACGTATTAATAACTGTCCTATTTTTCAGGAGTTAGCCTAAGGGTTAAATGAGATACGTGTCTCATGTAAGCAGTAAGGCACCTAAGCATAAGGCATTGTCATTAAAAGACTCACTTATGATTCTCAAAAGTAAAAGAAAAAAAAAAAGGGAGATAAAGGCCAGAGGGAATCCCAAATGTCCAATATTTGGGGAATGACTAATAAATATAACCTGATCATGGAAAATTTTAGTTATAAAAACTTGATACTTAGAGCTTTTAAAGGTGGGAAAAATGCATACATGTTAAATGAAAAAAGAGTATGCCCCAATTATACGTTTAAAATATGAAAACGAAGAAAGAAAATACGCCCAAATATCATCAGTGAATCCCTCTGTTTTCTGAGATTAAAGATAACTGTTTTCCTTGTCTAACCTGTGCAGCACTTTACAAACTCTGAAAGGTATATGTACTTTGGTGATCAGTGAAAAACAGAACAAAAACACAGATGAACAACTCTCTGAGTTATTACACTTTAGACAGTGTCTAACTTGAAACCAATTTACATACTTTATTACTTTAAAGATTATGATGTTCATGTATTCTCAAGTAGTTATACAAACAGCCCTGATACTTTCAGAACTGCACTACCTGAACAACTATGAGAACAGATATTTACATGAGAGGACCTCTAAGGACCCTTCTGACTCCAAGACTGGGATTTCTTTAATCTCAGCTCAAATGCCCCAAAGAGTTAGGCCCACCTTACTGCTCTATCATAGTACCTTGTTTTGTTTTCTTTATATTACAAATTGTTATGTGAAATAATCCTGCTCATTTGCCATTTCTACCCCTCACCCCCTACAGAATACAGGCTCTTGGAGAGTCAGACTACATCTGCTTTGCCCCCCGCTGTATCACCATTATCTAGCAGACACTGCCTAGTGCAGCTGGTTTTCACTAAAACATGTTAAATCAGTGTGCCCAAGTCACCTGGCACCCAGCCCTCTCCCCCAATGGCATCCCCACCAAGGTCACTCATTTCTCTTGTGTTCCCATACCTACAATTTCAACTATCCCCCAAAGCATTAATTAAGAAGAAAACCAAAGAAAAGAGGAATTCAAAGCTGTAGAGAATAATCAACTATTCTCTAGGCAAAAAGTGACTGCATCTGCTCCAAGAGTTCAGTCTCACTGAAGCAGAGCTAAGGATCATATGAAGCTTTGGAGTTTTCCAGTCTCCTCTCAATTAATTCTAACCACTCCCACTCCGCCTTCCTGTCCAGTAGATAGCACAGCTCTGTTACAGATGGAGCCTGAGGGTAGGCAAAACGGAGCCCACTCGCCTCAAGCCACTGATCTCAGGAGTGCCGAAGACCAAAACAGCAGCAGAAAACAGAACCAGCAAGCAAACTCACAGGTGTGTAAGAGCATCAGTCAGATTGGGATGATGTTCATCTCACAGAAGTCCACGGACCCTTTATACTCTTAAAAATTATTCAGGACTTCAATATGTGGGTCACTGAGGGTTATGGCTATTGATAGTTATCATATTAGAAATTAAAATATAACTTCTTAAAACATTTTAAATAAGCTATTTGTTTAAAAATAACAATAATGAGCCCATTACGTATCAACAGTTTTTCACATGCGTGTGGGAAAAGAACATTTTTCAAAACAAAAATATGCATTTGGTGAGATGAGAAAATGTTTTTACATTTCTGCAAATGTTTTTAATGCCTGGCTCAATGGAAAACAGCTGGATTCTCACAACTCCCTCTGCATCCAATCTATTGCAATACACTGTTCGGGTTAAAGCTTATGAAGAAAATCTATCTCATACAGATGTGTAGTTGGAAATAGACTATTTTAGTGGTTTTTCCAAATAATTATGGATAACCTTTGTTAGTACATCAAAAACTTGACAAGTATAGTTTATTGAAAGTTCACTGCAAATGGTATGGCCAGTTTGGAAAACAGCCTGGCAGTTCCTCAAAAAGTTAAACAGAGTTACCAAGAGACCCATTAATTCCACTCCTAGGACCATATCCAAGAGAACTGAAAACCTATTTCCAAACAAAACCTTGTATACCAGTGTTCATGGCAAATAGTCAAAAAGTAGAAACAAGTCAGTATTCCTGCCCTGAGAATTCCATGGACAGAGGATCCTCGTGTGCTACAATTCATGGGGTTGCAAAGAGTCGCAACTAAGCAACTAACACTTTCACCACTTTCACTTTTTTCAGAAACAAAGCAAGTCTCCATCAAACAAAATGTGGTAGATGTCTACAACAGAGTATTATTCAGATATAAACTACTAATACATGCTACAAGATGGATGAGCCTTGAAAACATAGGCCTTTAAGTGAAAGAAGCCAGACACAGAAGACACACAGTACGAATCCATTTATATGAAATGTTCAGAATAAGTGAATCCATGGAGACAGAAAGTTGACTAGTGGTTGCCAAGGGCTTAATGGGCAGAAAGAGAGAGATCATGGCTAATATGTTTTTTAGGCCATGGGGTAATTAGATCCAAAAAAATCTACAAAACGAAAACAGTTGTGAACAGTTTTAAGGACTCACGATCATTCCCCGCCCCCCCACCCAAACATACCCCTATGATTGTGGCCATGGATCAAAAGTTAAATTAAAAAAAAAAAAAACACTAGGTACACCAGAGTAAAAGGCAGTTGTAGTGAGAATTCCCTGGTAGTCCAGAGGTTAGGACTTTGCATTTTCACCCAAGGGCCTGGGTTCAATCCCTGGTCAGGAAACTAAGATCCCACAAGCCTCATGGTGTGCCCATCCACATCCACCCCTCAAAAAAGGAGATTGTAGGGAAAGTAACAGAGTAGACAGCATCTGAGTCAAGAAAGGAAAAATCAGCAGGAGTGTGCCGAACTGAGAAGAAAGGAAGCCACCCAATTATAAAGATTTGATTGTTCAACCAATATCTGAATAACCACGGTAGTGCCCGGCAGTATTCTAGAGACTGGGATTCTATGAGCAACACAAAGTCCCTGTTCTCCAAAAAATGATGCTCTAGAAGGGAGAGTGAGGAGACAGATAAACAAGTAAATGATCCAGAAATACTCAGTAAGCTATTTCTACCACACAAAAAAATAAAGTACGACTATGGACAAGAAACTGAAGTCTCTGAAACCGTGTCACCCGGTGTGGCCTGGGGCAGTAACAGTGA
This sequence comes from Odocoileus virginianus, assembly GCF_023699985.2. Lineage (NCBI taxonomy): Eukaryota > Metazoa > Chordata > Mammalia > Artiodactyla > Cervidae > Odocoileus > Odocoileus virginianus. The sequence goes on along the minus strand of NC_069685.1, from coordinate 54,352,808 downwards.
GCCTCACCTGAATTAACAACAGCAACAACAAGACTTACCATGCAGAGATCCTGGAACGTGAGCCTGGAGTTTTACCTAAATGCAACAGGAACCCAAAGAATTATATCTTTTTTTCTATTCAGATGATCACCCCCTCCTGCTGGTAGAGAATAGACTATAGGACAAGAAAGAAAGCAGAGACCTGTGGGTGGGCCCCCGCAGAGGCCCAGACAGAGACTAAGGCAGGCTGCCCTAGGGTGGCTGCGGTGACAATTGGGAGAGAAGAACAGATTCGGGATCTGCTGTGGAGGCAGAGGAAATGTCTCGCAGGCGAGGAGTGAGATAAAGTAAAGCAGAAAGTATCTGTGGCCGGACTACCTGAGGAGCAGTAACTAGTGAGCCTGGGAAGACTGGAGAGGAAGTGCGAGTGCTGGAGAATCAGGAGTTCGGTTTTGGACAAGAAAGAGGAGCTGACAATACATTCAAAAGGGACTCAAGCAGGCAACTGGACAGAACAACCTGGGGGTTTCTGAATCAGTCGAGGCTGGAGATGGAAATTAGGATAGCCAACAGCATACAGTTGGTATTGAAAACAACGGGGCTAGCAGTGAGCAACAGCAGGTGGGAGGGAGGCAGGGGGCTGAGTCCCTGCTCACCATGGCACCCGCAGGACAGACAGGGGACAGCATGTGACCACGAGAAGGTGTCTGTGAAGTTGTGAAAACACACGTCCAAGAAGCACTGAGTTCACAGCAATGTCACCCACACAACCTAGTCACCAGAGGGAGCTTACAACACAGGTGAAAGATGGGAAACAGTTCTCTTAACGTCCTTTTTTACAGCTCCCCCACCAACCTGCTAAAACTAGGGTGACCATCTCGTTTACTATTTTTTTTAACTCAGAAAATAACTGCTTTACAATACTGTGCTAGTTTCTGCCATCCAACAACGTGAATCAGCCATAAGTATACATATATTCCCTCCCTTGTTTTAAGTAATTTTCTATTCACTGATACATTCTATTTAGGAACTTGACCCTTGAGAATGAAAAGGCGAGATTTTTTAAACTTCCATCAGAGCAACAGCATAAAGCACGGTTGTCCCGGGTACCCTGTGAAGTAGGTTCATCCGTTGGAAAAACCCAAACGCTCCCATCAAATTTCTAAACGCCCTGCCCCATGCTCTGGGTAACATTTCCCAACAAAGCTCTCTGCCTTTTCTGTCAGAAATTCGCACAGAGAAAAAAAATTCAGGGGGTGGGAAGGTGAAAAGGAAATTCCACCCAACCCTATTTTGTATAGGAAGGGAACCGCGGGAGTCCTGAAGTGTTTCCCTGGCGACCACTGAGCCCCGAAATCAAATAAACTAGGCACTGGCCTCGCAGCCTGCCTACTGATCGCCCAGGAATCTCCACCTTTCCCGCCAGGAGGAAGGGAGAAACGCCAGCCCCCGCTCAGCCCTGGGCCCGGCAGCTGGGAAGCCCCGAGCCCAGCAGGTAGGAAGCCCTGAGGGTGAAAAGAACAGCGTTAAAGGCCCACCATGGCGGGCTCGAGTCCCAGCTCTGTCCCAACCAAAGGGGCAGGTTCCTTCTCCCGTCTCAGCCCCGGCGCGCCGGACACTCGGGCAGCGCGGCTGCAGAGGCAGCTTCCCTCACCCGGGCAGCCGGTGCAGCACTGACCTGCTTGAAGGTGCTGGTGAGGAAGTAGACCAGCGAGAGCCCGAAGACCAGGGCGAGCACCCACCTCTTCCGCAAGAGCCGGCGCCACACCATAGCCGCCAGGTTCACCATCCCGGCGCGGAGCGGGGCAGGCTTGGGGCCCCGGCGGCATGGCCCCTACGCGGCCGGCAGCCCCATGGCTCGCGGCGGGCGCCGGCCCCGCGGCCCTCAGCCCTGCCAGCTCCCGTCAGCCACCTCTCATCTCCCCACGTGACCCCGCCCCACGCACCGCCCCCGCACCTCTCCGCGTCACCCGCCGGGCCTCATGCAGCCTCCTCCTCATTGGTCCCCTACAGAGAGACGGATTCTTATTGGCTAAATCTCGGGAGGGGGTGGGCAATCATGTGCGTGCGGCCGGTGGAGCTATGCCCGGGTCTTAGCGCCGGACCTAGCGACCTGAGAGAAAAACCTGAGGAGAGGCCGGAAGCACTCGGAAGTCAGGTGCTCTCCGGGCCTCGCGAGTGATTGGCTTGGAAGGACGTGAATGATGCCGCTGTGATTGCTGAATCGTCTGTGCAGGTAAAAAGAGAACGTTATTACCCCTCGCCCCCGCCAGCCCCAGTATGGTCAGTGTCATCTGCCCTTGCAGTCCTAGAGCGTTTCGCGCTAAACGTTGGTTGCAGGAATGAAAAACGCCCACGGCATTGTATTCGAAGTGCACCTGCCTGCTTCCAATGCAAGTGATGCAGGAGATGCTCTCTTGCGTGCATTTCCGTGCAATCATGTAACGGCCTGGGGGTGCAACTTAAAATCTCCCATACATTGAAAACTCTTGGTGAAATCGTTCTTAGGAATGGAGTGCGATGTATGAAGCAGAGGGTAAAAAAAGCATTTCAATCAGTCATTTCAGAAGCATCCCACATGCAATCGTTTTATTCCAGAATTCGGTATTGGAATAGTTATGTATGGCCTGCTTCCAACACAGAACCTGAAGCCCCTTCGAAAGCAAGCATCTGAAAGTGGAATCTTGGGTATTTGATTTAGGAGGCTGTGGCAAATTTGTGGATAGAAACTTGGGATTTTTTTTTTTTTTTACAATAATTTGTTTGACTGTGCCGGGTCTTAGTTGCGGCATGCAGGATCTTCTATCTTCTTTGTGGCTTGCAGGCTCCTAGTTGCAGCAGTATATGGGATCTAGTTCCCTGACCAAGGATGGAACCTGGGCCCCCTGCATTGGGAGGACAGAGTCTTAGCCACTGGACCACGAGGGAAGCCCTGAAACTTGGGATTCTGTATTTTATTTTCCCCAAGGATTTGTAGGTGATGAGGAATCATTGTAGGGAGAGGGGGCATTAAGGCAAGATTGCAGGTTCTTGAAATGAATTTACAGGATATGTTCAGTTCAGTCCCTCAGTTGTGTCAAGACTCTGTGACCCCCATGGACTGCAGCATGCCAGGCTTCCTTGTTCATCACCAACTCCTGGAGCTTGCTCAAACTCATGCCTATTGAGTCAGTGATGCCATCCAGCCATCTCTTCCTCTGTCATCCCCTTCTCCTGGCTTCAGTCTTTTCAAGCATCACGGTCTTTTCCAATGAGTCAGTTCTTCATATAGGGTGGCCAAAGTATTGGCACTTCAGCTTCAGCATCAGTCCTTCTAATGAATATTCAGGACTGATTTTCTTTAGGATGGACTGGTTTGATCTCCTTGCAGTCCAAGGGACTCCCAAGAGTCTTCTCCAACACCACAGTTCAAAAGTATCAGTTCTAAAGCACTCAGCTTTCTTTATGGTCCAGCTCTCACATCCATACATGACTACTGGAAAAACCATAGCTTTGACTAGACGGATCTTTGTCAGCAAAGTCCTCTGCATTTTAATATGCTGTCTAGGTTTGTCATAGCTTTTCTTCCAAGGAGCAAGCATCTTTGAATTTCATGGCTGCAGTCACCATCTATAGTGATTTTGGAGCCCCAGAAAATAAAGTCTCTCACTGTTCATTCATTGTTTCTGTATCTATTTGCCATGAAGTGATGGGACTGGATGCCATGATCTTAGTTTTCTGAATGTTGAATTTTAAGCCAGCTTTTTCACTCTCCTTTTTCATTTTCATCAAGAGGCTCTTTAGTTCCTCTTTCTACCTTAAGGGTGGTGTCGTATGCATATCTGAGGTTATTGATATTTCTCCTGGCAATCTTGATTCCAGCTTGTGCTTCATCTAGCCTGCCATTTCACATGATGTACTCTGCATGTAAGTTAAATAAGCAGAGTGACAGTATGCAGTCTTGACATACTCTTTTCCCAATTTGGAGCTAGTCTGTTGTTCTATGTTCGGTTCTAACTATTGCTTCTTGACCAGTATACATATTTCTCAGGAGGCAGGTAAGGTATTCTAGTATTTCTACCTCTTTAAGAATTTTCCAGTTTGTTGTGATCCACACAGTCAAAGACTTTAGCATGAAGCAGAAGTAGATGTTTTTCTGGAACTCTCTTGCTTTTTCTGTGATCCAACAGTTGGCAATTTGATCTCTGGCTCCTCTGCCTTTTCTAAATGCAGCTTGAACATCTGGAAATTCTCAGTTCATGTACTGCTGAAGCCTAGCTTGAAGAATTTTGAGCATTACTTTGCTAGCATGTGAGATGAATACAATTATGGGATAAACTTTCCTTCATATATGGAGATGGTGCTACTGACCAGTTTTGTTTTGTTTTGGGCTGATTTTCCAAAAAGAAAAAAGGCTTCTGTGGTGAATTGTTTCCAATCAGCAGCCCTGGTAACACCAGTACTGTCCCCTGAAGAAGGCTGGTCAGGATCAAGAAATCACTCAACAGCCAATTATAGTGCCCTGAACTAAGCAAGATATCATCTTTTGTTCTGGGCCAAGAAAATATTTAAGGAAGCTAAACCTATTCATGTAAAGTCTCTGGCTTTTATTTCTTCTCTAGAGTGAGAGGTCAGGAAGGAACAAGGGATATATAGAAAGAGGTAAAGTGAGAGACCCACTGATGTTTTACTTGTTTAGTATAGCTCTGTGCCAGGCAGTGTTCTACATGTGGAGGTGGAAGGGCAAACTAGGCAGACGGATCCTTACTTTTGTGGCATTTACATTCTAATGGGGGACATAGCATAAATAAATAGGCAAGCATGTAAATAACTGATCAATGCTATGAAGATAATTGAACAGGGCAATGATATTTTGGGTCAGGAAGGTGAGAAGAGATGACCTCTAGGAGGAGGTGACATTTGACCTGAGGGAGCTAGCCAGAAGGAAAAGCATTCCGGGGAGGGAACAGCAAGCACAAAGGCCCTGAGACAGAAACAAGCTGGCATCTTTGAAAAAACGAAAAGACCAGTGCAATTGATGGGGCTTGGTTAAAGGGAGAATGGAGGCAGGTACGGTTGGGGACAGGTGAGGCCTGCAGGCCAGGAACACAACTTTGATTTTATTGTGGTTACAGTGGGTCACCTTTGGAGGCCCTAAAACATGTCTGTGTTTCCCAGTCAGTACTCTGAGTTTGAAAATATGGCAAACTATGTTCAGATCATAACTGTCCTCAGGAATACCAATGAGGGATCAATGGGAGGCTAACAAGGGATAAGGCGGCAACAGAACCATCTGCTTATAGCTCCCCATGAAGCCCCAAGACTTCTTAGGTTCAAGGTATTCCATGGACTAGTCACTTAAGTGTTCTGTGCCATCCAGGATTTGGAGTCTCTGGTAAGCTCCTGTGACCCGTGTGTCCCTTTGGAGAGAAGGAAGAGGGAGAGATCTGCTTTCTCTGGAATCCAGTGGTCACATCCCCACCTGGAACCCTGAATGCCCATCTGAGGTGTCGTCAACATGGAGTTCTGAAGTCCATGTGGTTCCTCACAGTGAACCAGGTGACGTGTCTGCATGGGAATTCACATCTTCATTACCACTTTACCAAATGTGAGGGCTGGAAGGAAGCTCTGGGTTCAGACACTCCACCCCTCTCTCTTTGAACCTATGGGGACTCAGGCCACCAAGAGGTTACTGACTTGTCCACGGTCACACAGCAAATTAAGGGTGGCAGAGGTCCAGGATCTGTGTTTCCCAAATGTCTGTCTATTGCACCTCCTCCAGCACCTCTTTGCTTTATAGTTCACTTCTTTCTCCTCTCATGTGAAGACTTCCTTCACCTTCAAGTCTCATCCTTCTCATCCATGAATGACACTTTCCTCATGGGACAGAATGTTGATTTGAGGGTTGAATGACATAACAGACTGAAACCCAGTTTGAGAAATGTCAGAAAGCTCTAGGGATATAAGATATGAATAGTACTTATTTATGGTTACCATGGCAATCTAGGCACTGGGAATGTTGGGAGACTCTAGTTCATGCCTGTGTTGACTTTTAGGTCTTAAGGAAAATGCAGAGACGCCACAGCAGCAACACAGAAAACGTTCCACCTGAAAGGTAGGCATCACTCTCATTCCATCCAAGGCTCTAAGCTTCAGGTGGTCGGGACAACCCAAAACTGGATTGAATATTACCTGCTCCTCAGGGCTACTTGTCAGAAGGGCGGAGGAGATCTGATCGGAAACTGCTTTGCACAAAGATGACCTCATATCCTCAACACACAACAGCTTGCTGTTGCTCTTACGGTAATTCTCAAAGCCCGTGCAGCCAGTGGTCCACTTGACTAACTGTATCAATGATTGCACCCAGGGGATTTTAATGTATAGAGGTGTCTGGGTGGGAACATGGAAAGGCTGATGACCTTGAAAGAAGATTTTTATTGCTTACACTTCCCAAGAGAAGAGGGCATCCCATCCTATGCAGGGCCACATGGGGAAGTACAAGCGTCAGCCAGGAGACAGAAAGGAGCAAAGGGAAAGCATAGGTCACAGCTTTTATTGTGTTTTCCACAAAAAGTAAAGCAGGGCAAAGGAAACAGCTTAGCGTTGACTAGTTTGAATGATGTTGGTGGCCTCTAGGCTATAGGAGTGGTCTCTAGCTGTCTGATACCTGGCCCTGGGTGATTTGAAGCAGAGGAAATATTGGCTGAGAATGTGAATTAGATAAAGGAGATGGTTGGGGATATAGGCTCTGGGTCACAGGGAAGCTGTAAACAAGTTTGGCCATTAGTTTGACCCTGTAATGTGTGTGTGAAAGTGTTAGTCACTCAGTCGTGTCTGACTCTTTGCGACCCCGGTGACTGTAGCCTGCCAGGTTTCTCTATGTGTAGAGTTCTCCAGGCAAGAATACTGGAGTGGGTTGCTATTTCCTTCTCCAAGGGGATCTTCCTGACCCAGAGATCAAACCCAGGTCTCCTGCATTGCATGCAGATTCTTTACCGTCTGAGCTACCAGGGAAGCCCCAAAATGAGTAGATGCCAAATAGACAAATACAGAACCTAAGAAAACAACAGTTAAAACACTAATGAACTAGGATTTCTACCTACTTAAGCCAAAAAGAGTACAGACCGTGGGGCCCTGTTTTCAGGTTGTGACAGTCTCCCGGCCCCAGCCCTCTCACCATGCTGGAATATACACCCAAGGAGCTGGCAACCAAGCTTTTCCTATTTCAAGTCCCGTGTGACTCTTGAGGTTCACAGCAAAATCACAAAGTATTCACCAGTGCCAGTGTTGAGTTTTGCATGAAGCCTCCCTGTTCTCTGAGGAAAAACTCCTTTAGTCAGATAACCCTTCGACAGAATCCCACATCAGTCACTTCCCACTTCTGTGCCTTTGGCAAGCACCTTCACCTCTAGTGTCCCCATCTATAAATGGCAGATAATAAAACTCAGGGTTGCTTGTGGATGAGTGAAAATACATAAACACAGCACCAGGGATGTTTGATGAGCTGCGCCGTTGGAGCTTTTTCCAGCCTCCAAAGACAGAACTGCTCTCTGCTTTCAAATGAATGGTGAGATCTTTGGGGGAAGAGATGACACTGAAAAAGTAATGGCCACTATGACCCATGTACTTTCTTATGTCACCCTCATATTAGCCTGTGGAAGTCAGGACTGTTTTATCACCATTTTATAAATGAGGAAACTGGGGCTCAGAGAAGGTAAGTAAGATACCCGAAGTCACACAGATAAGAAGTGGCAGGGCTGAGATTCAGGCCCCAGTCAATTTAACCTCTGCAAAGTATATGCTTTGAGACTCTACATTTCAGCTGTCTCCTATTTTGGTGGGTTCAATATCCTTCCAGGTTGCTTCACATTCTGGCCTTTAAGTGGTTAAGTTGGAAGCTCAGCCTCTGCTCCCCCCAAGGATTATTCTTTCTCGTTTAGGCTGAAATCTCAACTGCATGCTGGGGAAAGGCCCAGGGAAGGGAGGCCAGCTATAAAAAGGCCCTTGGTGGGTTGAGCCTTCCCTGGTTGCACTAGAGGCCCCCTGAGCCCAGTGAGCTTAGAGTGCTGGCAAGCTCAAGGCGAGCAAGAGGTTTTCCAGGGCCCCTGGGATGGCGGGGGAGAGGGTGGCCGCTGTGGGCACCTGCCAGGACTCCTGCTTTCTCAGTTCAGCTTCTTAAAGTGCAGAAAAAGCTGAAGGCCCCTTGAGGATCATAGCCATGGTGTTAGTTATTGTTATTATTATCTTTATCATCATCCCAAGCTCAAGAAACTAGTACCACACATTTCCTGGGCTTTTGGAGCCACCAGGGATGGGCCATGGGAGGTGGGGGAATAGGTAGCCATCTTCAAGTTCCCTCCCTTGCCTGGGCATAAAGTTGGTGGTTTATAATAACTTATGCCCAGGTCAAGTTTGTAAGGCCGGTGAGCCCAGCCCCAAGATTTCTGCAGATCAGTATCTCCCCTGCCGAGTTTCACAGATGTTCTTCAAGATGTGAGTAGGTTTTCTGTGGAGGAAAATAATCCCGTAATCAAATAAGTTTGGGAAACACTAGGTTTAAATAAAGTTTTTCAAATTTGTTAAACAAAGTTTAAACAAATTTCTTCAATTGCAGGCCTTCTCAGAGCCTTTCAAAGCCTTTAGTGTACTTATTCATTCATTCTTTCAAGTAATATTTATTGAGCATATTCTATGTGCCAGGTTCATTGTGCTGGGTCATAGCAATCCAGTGGAGGGCAGACAGTCGTGGTCTTTAACCTTGTGGAGCAGGGCCCACTCTGAAGTACCATTCTCAGTGCTGAGTACATGTTATAATCACCTGGGGGCTCTGAGGGAATAGAGGTACTGCGGCCCAACCTCAGAGATTTTTTTTTTCAAGTTAGAATTAATATAACTTTAATGAATTTGTATACTTCTAAGTGTTTCTTTTTCATTTATTGGGCTTTATCTAGCTGTTTCATCTTCTAATGTCCTAGGCACCTGCTGTCGTCTAGGCCACTGGCTGGGCACTGAGAATAAAGAAGTGAATCAGATACAGTGTGTGGCCTCAAGGAGCTTACAGTCTAGTAGGAGAACAGGCCATGTAAACAAATCAGTGTCCTGTGTTCTAACTTGTGGTATACTGTCCAACCCCAAAGATTTTTGATTCAGTTGGTCAACAGTAGGTCCAAGGCCTGTATTTTTCAAAAACTCCCTGAATGATCATAATGTACACACAGGGCTGAGAGTCCCAGGTAAGGAGTAAAATAACTATGATCAGTCCCATACAGAGGAGGTTAGGGTACAGTGAGGACAGAGAGCAAGGGGTCTGACATTGTCTGGGAGGTGGGCAAAGCTCCACCAAGCAAGAGAGATGTTTAGCTGAAATCTGATGGATTAGCAGGTTACCTGGTGGGACCAGGCGGGGGTGGGGGCCAGCCAGTGAAGGGGCTGGACTTGGCAAAGGCCCTCCAGTAGGAAGCCCTTGGGTCGTGAGAGATTGGAGTTCAGGGCCAGAGATAATCCAGGCTGTCCGCTGTGCTAAGAGACTCGGTTTCTTTATCTATAAAATGGGAATGAAATTAGTCCCTATCTAAGGGATTTATCTGAGACTGCAGGAAGGCGTTTAGAATGGGAAACGCTTTTAGTGGGATAGTGAAATAATTGAATATATGTTGGGTGTTTTTTCTTTTTATTCACTCTGTTCTCTGAGTGGGGGGTAGTTTATATAAGGTCAAGTGTGAAGGCAGTGTAAAACCTTCCCTGGAGCCTCCCTCAGGAGCCATTTTATGCTTGGATGATAACTGCCATGCATTTATTAAGCACCTACTGTATGCCCTGGGTTGTGGAGTCCAGAGGATGAGTGGAACTCAGCTCTCACTTGGAGTAAACTCGGGATGTTTTTGGTATACTGAAGGGGCTTGTGGAGGTGCCTTGGGGGCCCTCTTCTCGGGTGAGAGGAGGAGGAAAGGGTGGCTCTTTGCCCCTCCTCCCACTGATGCAGCACATTAAACTCATCAGCTCCACCTGTTCTGTAGACTGATTCCGTTTAAAAAGGACAAGCCCAAGAGAAGACAGGACATCCAGGGCTCTGGGGCCTGGTGTTTATGGGAAAGGGCACCCAGTTCAAGGTTCTCTATCCTTGGAAGAGTAACTCTAGGCTCTCTGCTCCTCTGGAAGTGTCTCTGAAAGAGCATCATCATCCTTTATCTGATTCCAATATAAGAGGCTGTGCTTGGAACTAGAAATGGCAGTTGGCCCTGGAGGTTTTGCGTGGGGATAGAGATAAGGGTTCCCATTTACTTAGTGTCAGATATATTGAAAGGGGCATTCTAAATTTGATCCCCAGGAAATCTATGCATGAACATTGTTTATACCCATTTTCTAGGTGAGAAAACTGAGTGTAGGCTTGTTAAGATCCCTAGGAAGGGTGGAGCTAGTGTTCACATGTGGGTTTCTCCAATTAAATCTTCTTCCCATTACTCTCTGCTGCCCTCCAAATATCAGCTGTAACCAAGGTGGATCCTCTTGGGAACTGGGAATCATTGAACTTGGAGATGACAGAGCCAGGGGAACCTGAGTTCCTGAGGTTATTCTCAAATCGTAGGACCCTGCACTTCCTTTTCAGTGAAGTAAAGTGGTCAAGAAAGCAGACTCCAGAGGTAGCCTTCTGGGTTTGAATCTCCCCTGTTCCACCCCTTACCAGCTGTGTGACTTTAGACAAGTTACTTTTTTCTGTGCCTCAGTTTCCTGATCTGTAAGATGGGGGTATTATTAGTACCTAGTTCACAGGGGTTGATAAGAAGACTTAATGAATTAATTTAATGAAAAGCACTTGGAAAATGTATCTGGCACATAGTAAATTTTCAATGAAGATTATAACCCTATTGCTATTATTACTTGTATTAATTTGTGAGGGCTGGCCCTGACAAGGTGTTGTAGACTAGGTGGCTTAAACGATAGAAATTTATTTTCTCACAGTTCTGGAGGCTGGAAGTCCAAGGTCAGGGTGTCATTAGGGTTGGTTTCTTCTGAGGCCTTCCTTGGTGGCTTGCAGATGGCCACCTCCTCCCTGTGTCATCATATCATCCACCCTCTCTTGTGTCTGTGTCCAGATTTCCTCTTGTAAGGACAAAAGTCATATTGGATTAAACTGTCAGTCGCTCAGTCATGTCCAACTCTTTGCAACCCCATGGACTATAGACCACCAGGCTCCTCTGTCTATGGGATTGCCTAGGCAAAAGTGGTGGAGTGGGTTGCCACGCCCTTCTCCAGGGGGATCTTCCCCACCCAGGGATCAAACCCCAGTGTCCTGCATTGCAGGCAGATTCTTTCCCATCTGAGCCACCAGTGAACCTGGACAAGGGCTGGCCCTAATAATCTCCTTTTAACTTAATCACCTCTGCAAAAACCCTTCTTCAAAAACAGCCGCATGCTGAGGTACTGAGGGTTAGGGTGTCAGTGTAGGATTTTCCCAGGGGAGGGGGCACAATTCAGCCCATAACATTATTGATACTGTCATTTGCCCCCCATCCTCCACTGCCTGACTTGGTGGGACTTCCTCCTCCTTTCTGGTCCAGAAATCGCAGCCAAGCGCTCAGCTCCGAGGCGAGTGTGGACGAAGGCGGCGTCTTTGAGAGTCTGAAGGCAGAAGCGGCCTCCCCACCAGCACTCTTCTCAGGCTTATCCGGCCTCCCGGCAGGCGGCCTCCCCACCACCCCGTTCCCATCCAGCCTGGTCCTGGGGGCCGCGGCCGGCGGTGGGGACGTGTTCCTGCAGATGCCGGCGTCCAGGGAGGAAGGCGGGGGCCGCGTCGAGGGGGGTGCCTACCACCACCATCGCCAGCCCCACCACCACTTCCACCACGGCAGCCACCGCGGGGGCTCCCTGCTGCAGCACGTGGGCGGGGACCACCGCTCACACTCGGATGAGGGGGGTGATGAGCAGCCTGGGACACCCGCCCCGGCCTTGTCCGAGCTGAAGGCCGTGATCTGCTGGCTCCAGAAAGGGCTGCCCTTCATCCTCATCCTCCTGGCCAAATTGTGCTTCCAGCATAAGCTCGGTGAGTGTGTGTGTGTGTGGGGTGGGGGGAGGTGGGGGGTGTGGGGATGCAGTGCTCAAAGCCTGCTACTTCACCCAAGGGGTTGGGGGTCTCCATCCCAAGTGCCAAGGGCAGGTAGTAGAGGTCCTTATGGTGCAAAGTCCTTAAAGGGCCAGGATGCCGCTTCAGACCTGGGTTCAAATCCTGGTCGACTAGCTGTGTGACTTGGGGCAAGGCACTCACCTTCTCTGAGCCTCGGTTTCCTCATCTGTCCAGCGAGAGTTGTGATAGAAACTTCCTCAGCTGGTTGGGTGACTTGAAGGCATCAAGGAGTTCAGACTGCTCCGGTCTGAACCTGAGTTCTGCTCCTTCCTAACTGTGTGATGCTGGGAACGTTATTTAACCTCCTCTCTGTGCTTTAGTCCCATCATCCATAAAGTGGGGGTTTAAAATAGTATTTGTACTATTCAGGGGTCCCCAACCTCCAGGCCGTGGAACAGTACCTCCTGTCAGCTCAGCATTAGATTAGAAGTAAAGTGCGTAATAAATGTGATCTGCTTGAATCACCCTGAAACCATTCCCCCATCCCTGACCTGTTGAAAAATTATCTTCCATGAAGTCAGTCCCTGGTACCAGAAAGGCCGGGGACAGCTGTACTATTTCATATGCTATTATATAGGTATCATAGATACACATATACTATAATGGTATGTTGCAGATACTATTATATGTGCAGCTTCTGCCTTCATAAGATTGAGTAAGGTTAAATGAGTAAACACATGTTCAGCCCTTAGGTCAGTGCCTGGCAGAGAATAAGTGCTGTGCAACTGTAGATGATTATCTTTATTATATTCATTGTTAGTACCTGTAAAATATTTAACGTGGAATCCTGCACATAGCAAGTGCTCAATAAATACAGCCTATTATTACTAGGAAGTAAAATAATGATTCATGAAGTACTTAGCATAGTACTTAACATTCAATAAGTTAACATTCAGTGGTCTCTGGTCCACTGTTATTAATTTCTGTTACTGGTATTAGATCATGATGTTGCTGTGCCCTGGAGAGTTTTAGGTTATTGTTTTAGGCTATGGTAGAAATTGCAGTGCAAATTATCTCATAGCCTAGTACATCCCACAAGAAATATCTAGAAGAGGTTAGGCCATCATTTGTGTCTTATTTGCCCCTTCCTGGTATGTTCCAGCTGACCCAGATCACTCCTTCCTTTTTGGGATGCTACCATATCAGTCCCTTCTTTTTTTTTTTTTCTTTTTGACCAATTAAAAAATGGTGACTTTTTTTGTTTTTTATAATCTGTGTATGCACTGGGTTCTGGGCCCTTCAGCACCTCCTTCCGAGTCTAGCGCCAGCTGGACTAGGGCTCCTGTGGCAGTGGGGCTGGTCCCCTTCTTGGGTGCCTGAACCCTTTCCCCAGGTGCTGTAGACAAAGCCTCAAGCGGGAAGTTCTGCCCCTTGCTTCTAAACTTTGCAAGCTACTGAGCCTCAACCCTTGCATGTCCCTGCTTTCTCCACCCCCTCATTCTCCTAATGTAGGTAAAGAGTATACTATACACCTATACCTTTTCATGAAAGGAAGTGAGAGTGCTAGTCACTCAGTCATGCCTGACTTTTTGCAACCCCATGGACTATATAGCCCACCAACTCCTCTGTCCATGGGATTCTCCAGGCAAGAATACTGGAGTGAGTTGCCATGCCCTTCTCCACCTTCCATTTTATTCCTAGAGATAGAAGCTGGCCTGTTTCTTCTTAGCCTGAATTCCAGCAAACTCACCACCAAGTTTTATTCCCAAGTTTGGTCATATTCTTTCTCAGCTGTCAGGTTTGTTCAGTTGATCAGAGAGTATAAGAAGGGATTGTGGGGTTACTGATTTTGATTTTACATGTTTTCAATAAAGCAACTCACCTTTTATAAAGTAGATCTGGAAGCATGCATGAAATACATGCACTATTTTAAAAGTAAAAGTGAACTGCAAGCATGGGAAATTGTGTACGTTGTGTAAAAGCAGAATCCTGTCCACAGGAACAAAAAGTAGGATTTGAAAATCCCTTTTCAGGGAGAATTCTGATTGTAGCTTAGCAAATTGTGGAATAAAACTCTGTTCTTCCCCCCCCCCCCCCCAAAGGTCATGTTTTCCTGTCAGCTAGGAACTCTTTTCCCTTTTAACATAAAACTTCCATTTCTTATGGTGCTGTGGTCTTTTGCTACATATGCTTTTATTACAAATAACATGCCTCAGATTCTTTTTGAAAATAGAAATACTTTGGCTACCTGATGCAAAGAGCCAGCTCATTGGAAAAGACCCTGATGCTAGGAAAGATTGAAGGCAAAAGAAGGGGCTAGCTGAGGATGAGGTGGTTAGATAGCATCACTGACTCAATGGAAATGAATCTGAGCAAACTCCCAGAGTTAGTAAAGAATGGGGAAGCCTGGCGTGCTGCAGTCCATGGGGTTGCGAAGAGTGAGACACAACCTTGTGACTGAACGACAACCACAAACTGCTAGAGATTGTGCACTGTAAGCAGTATCCCTCCTTGAGTTCAGTTCTGTTATTATTCTGTTTTGACAGATGAGGAAACTGGGCTCAGAGAGGTGCAGTGACTAGTCCAAGCTCACACAGAGAGGAGGTGGCAGAACTGAGATTTGAACCCAGATCTTACCAGACTGCACAGCCCATACTAACTGGTCCTATAAAATACCCTCTCCCCAGTGGCCGCAATCCCATCCCTAAGTCAGAGGCCTCGAGGTTCCCAGCAATATCCATGGCAGCCCAAATGCCCCAGAGATGTGATTTTCACTCTCCTCTGTGGTTAGTGTGTTGACTCTGAGGGAAGCAGGTGTGAGTTCCGTGTCCCTAGTAAGCCAGGCCAAGCCTGATGCATCTAAGTGGGTGGTCTTGGCCCCTCCTCTGCCCCGCAGGCATTGCCGTGTGCATCGGAATGGCCAGCACCTTCGCCTATGCCAACTCCACGCTCCGGGAACAGGTCTCTCTAAAGGTGAGTCACCTGGCAAATCAACCTCCCAGCGCTGCTGTAACAAATGACCACAAACTCAGTGGCTTAAAACTGCCCAAGTGGGTTCCTCGTGGTTCTTTAGGTCAGAAGTCTGAAGTGGATCCCTCTAACCTAAGATCAATGTGTCCACCAGGCCTGTCTTCCTTCTGGAGGGTTCAGAGGACAGTCTCTTTCCTCGCCTTTTCCAGGTCCTAGAGGTCACTCACATTCGTTGGCTCCTGGCCCCGTCTCCTTTGAGGCAGCCACATTGCATCTCTGTGAACATCCTTTCATAGACACATCCCCCTTCTGACTCTGCTCTTCTGTCTTCCTCTTCTACTTTTTTTTGGACCAACCCCCTGGATAATCCAGGAAACTCTCCCCAACACAGGGTCAGCTGATTAGCAATCTTAATTCCACCTGTAACCTTTATCAACATGGAACTGAACAGATTCACAGGCTGCGGGAATTAGGACAGGTACACCTTTGGGAGTCATTCTTCTGCTCCTACCCTGGCAGCTCCCCAGATGTGCCACCCCTCTCCCTTCTAAGAGCAGCCTCTCCTCTCATGCCCCTAACCCAGTCCCCTTACCCTCCTGACATTCAGTTAACTCATTTCCAGCCCACCCTCCTGGTTAAGGCCACCCCAGGCACTTCCGGGTTAAGTTAAGGCACAGTTAGGGCACTTCTGGGTGGCTGTGTGGGTTTCACCACCATCATCCCCAGTGCCTTCTGATACCTGCTGAGCACTCAATGTGTCCAGCACTGTGCTGGACCCATTTCACAGCTCATCTTGGAGATCTATCCCAGCAACTAGGGAGGCAGGCAGAATCACACTCAACTTATTTTTCCAGTGAGGAAACAGTGGCCCAGAATTTTCTTGGCTAAGATGTAAGGTTTCTGCCTAAGGCCATACAGCCAGTGCAAAGCATGGTGTCAGGATATGAATCCAGGCAATGTGCCCAGAACCTGTGCTCCCCCAGGTTCAAATCCCAGCCTCTACACCCTCCTGCAAGCCCTTAGAGGGGTGACCTCACTGAGCTCATCCTCAGGTGCCACCTCTGGGCAAGGAATTACCACATCCACTTCATTCACCCACTGAGAGGATTAAACAAAATGGTGTGTGGAACCGTGGTTTGTGCAGCACCTGGCTCATAGGAGCAACTTAACTGAGCTATTTTTTTTTTTTTTTTTAAACAAGCCTGTGTATTCTGCAGCACATGGGCTCCTATCATAGCCATGATCCTCTCTGACCCTGCTTTGGGGTCATATGCTTTCTTGGAAGCACCTATGCCTCCATGAGATGAAAATGCCAGCTCAGTCATTATTTTAAACAAATGAGCACGTTGAAGTCAGGAGTAGGGCATGGAGCCAGAGGTTCTTCTTGACCCTCAGTCTCATCTTCTTCATGCAAACCCCTTTCTGGTGCTATTAGAACAACAAGTTGGGACTTCCCTGGTGGTCCAGCGGTTGAGAATCTGCCTTGCGATGCAGGGGACACAGGTTCAATCCCTGCTCAGGGAACTAAGATCCACATGCTATGGAGCAGCTGGGCCCACATGCCGCAACAACTGAACCTGCACATGGCCACAACCAGGGTATCTGTGCTCTGCAACAAATGATCCCACGTGATTCAACCAAGTTCCCACATGCCTCAACTGAGACCCCATGCAGCCAAATAAATAAAAATTTTTTTTAAAAAATCACCTAGAAAAACAGCAGGTTGTTCAGTGTCATAGTGGGGCTGTTGGGGCTGTCTCTTTCTCAGATGCAGTAACATCCTCATGGTGCCTTGACTTGAATTTTAAGGACGAGGGAATGCCTGTATCCATGAACAGGCTTCTAGGGGTCTTTGCACCCTTTGAAGACTCAGGTGATATTTTGCCTATATGTGCATATTTCAGTGGCAGTAGGTCTATATGACTCTTAGTTTAGGAATCTCAGCTTACTCCTGGAGAACTACCCCACTTGTCCTCCAGAGTCTGACTTCTCAGGGCATTGCTCATTCCCTCTGTCTTCTACTTTTGGTTTGGATTTACAGGGGATGAAACTGGAATCTATTATTTATTGGCATAAAAAGGGCTGCTGAGTGGATTGATCACATTGGTAAGAGCAGTTGGTTGGTTGGAGGTGGTTTCTCAGGCCGTTAACCTTGACCACTCCTGGAATAATGGGTGGATGGAGATGCTTTTATTTTGTCTGCTCTATGGAAATGTGTGTTGTAACAGTGTGTGAAGTACTGAGCTGTGTCTGGAGACTGGAGCATTTACCGAAACCACAGGGAAGGTTACACTGGGAAAGTTATGACCTCATCTTATTCCAGCAATGCAGCCGCCCCGGTCCAGGAAGAGACAAGCTTTTGAGAATCAACAGCAAGGGGTCTGATTGTGTATCCCAGGGTACACAGGCAGGAACACCCTGCTGTATGCTTCCTCTAGAAATTTCCTGGGTTTGCTCTCAGGCCGAGAGACTACTGAGAAAGCAAACTGAAAAGGTTTCCCAGCTTGTCTTCCTGGGAACTAATCAGAAACAAGTCTGAAGAAAGAGAAACCGGGCTGGATCACAGAGGGCTTTGACGTCGACGTGTATGAAGCTAACTGTAGTCCTACAAACGTGCCCCTGTGCTGAATGGTCAGTCCAGAAAGGTGCATACAAAAAAGTTAGAACAGCAGTTTCTGACTTGTTGGTCTGAATCGAGTGGTGGGTTGTGAAGTAGGAATAACAGGTCCTGCCACCCAGTGACCCTGAAACACGTTCCTGTGCCCGACTAAATGTTTACATTCATCAAGTTTACTTAAACCTTAACAAAACCTCACTTTTGAATAAGGGCACTAGACCTTAAAATATGTACCACTAAAGGACTTCCTTCGGAGAAGGCACTGGCCCCCACTCCAGTCCTCTTGCCTGGAAAATCCCATGGACGGAGGAGCCTGGTAGGCTGCAGTCCGTGGGGTCGCGAAGAGTCAGACACAGCTGATGTGACTTAGCAGCAGCAGCAAAGGACTTCCTTGGCAGAGCAGTGGTTAGGACTCCACGTTTCCACTTCAGGGGGCACGAGTTCAATCCCTGGCCAGGGAGCTAAGACTCCACTTGCCTCACAGTGTGGTCCAAAAAAAAAAAAAAATGTTATTAAAACATGCGCCCTTGAGCAAGAGTTGCTTAAATTCTCCGTGCCTCAGTTCCTACCAGTAAATGTAAACTAGCATTTCCTATATGCCAGTCACCATTTAGTCACTGTTCTAAACGGTTCATGTACATTAGCTCTCATGACTTTATAAGTTAAGATATAATATGCACCCTTTTTGCAGATGAGGAAAGAGAAATGCAGCGAGTTTAAGTAATTGCCCAGGGTTGAACAGCCCCCAAGTAGCAGATCAAGGATTTGAACATACGTCCTCCAGCTCCAGAATCAGTTTTGCTAACCATGGTGCCCTCCTGACTCTGGATAGTTCTCCAAGCAGGTTCACACATTTCTGTTACCTTCACTGTAACCATTGTTTGGGTTCTAGTGGGATGGAAAGAAGCCAACACCCTTCCTTTCACCATTAGCCATGTTTCCTCCAAACCTTTGAGAAAGGGAACATTTGCCCCTTGTTGGGGAGCATTCTGGAATATTCTGCCAGGTGTACCTTTGACATTTTAGCATCCCCACAGATCTCTCGCTTTGTCTCCAGGAGAAGAGGTCGGTGCTGGTCATCTTGTGGATCTTGGCCTTTCTAGCGGGGAACACCCTTTATGTGCTCTACACATTCAGTTCCCAGCAGCTGTATAACAGGTGAGCAGAGGAGTCTGACCCTCAGTGGGAAAGTGGGGAGCTTTGTTGTACTTGGGACCCACAGCCTCTTCATTGGAGAATGATATAGCAGCCCTCAGTCACACTGTAACCTTCAGATCCCACCCTGTTGTTAAGTGCACACATGCCTAGAGCAGAATTCTTGAGCAGAAATAGAATGCAAGCTGCATGTATAATTTTGCATTTTCTACTGACCACTTAGTGCATGAGGGGATAGGACTAGCCAGTGACAGTCTCTAGTTCAGGGTTGAAACTCAAGCCAAGCTTTCAGATTATGTCCATCTGTTTTGAAAATGGACTTTGAGGAGTAAGCAGTTTCACCACTTTCTGGGGCCACCCAAAGATGCATAAAAGCAATTTGGGGAATTCGTTCCAAGGCATCAACATGCCTCTCACACATTGCATTAGTTGCCCGGCCCAGAATATCAAGGTCCTGGTGGAGGGTAAAGGAGATGGAGTTTCCCAGAACCTTGGATGAATTTCCAGCTCGTGCCATTTTCTGGGCATGATCACATTCGCAGGCTCAGACCTCTGTGCCCTCATCAGACCAGGGCTGAGTCAAACTGGCAGCACATGAAAAGAAAGAGAGTGGCTTGGTGAAAAGCAATAGAGTGCCTTCCTTTTTGATGTCAGTGGTCTAGAGTGTGTTTGTAAGTGATACCAACAGCCATTATCTTACTTTGCTTTCCAAGTGAGCAGGGTATTGCTCTTGCCATTTTACAGGTAAGGAAACTGAGGCTTAATGAAGCCCTTTTTAATGAACCTTAGTCCTGGTAGGTGAAAGCAAGTTTGAATCATCCCAGGATTTGAAGTCTGATGACCAGTGTCAAAAGGTCATAGTCCTGCCACATACTAGCTTGTGCCCTTTGGAAAACAGTGGAACCTTTTTGAACCTCCCGCAGTTTCTGTGTTTGTGAAACTGGGAGCAAGTTAATTGTTGCTTTACCTACCTGAACAGGCTAATGATTAGAGAGGCCAAATATTACAATATGCAGAAACTACTGGGCAAACTGTACAACATTTGATATGTCCTAATCATGTCATAATATTATTGTTTTATGATGAATTACCATACCTTTTGGTGGTGGTGCCTAATGGGGTGGAAAACTAACAATAAAATGTATCCGTCCATTAAAGTTCATAGTGTATGTTAGAAATAAGTGGGTGTAGTGATCAATCTGTGGAAAAACACTTTGGCATCTTTCCGGCGTCAAAGCCAACAGAAAAACACGAAGATGATGAAGTAAAACCCAGGTAGGTGAATGTAACAGATGGGTGTCTCTGGGATAAAATGGAAAGTGGATGGCACGTCTTCATTTTTTTTGCAATCAGAGATGCATGCATAATAGAGAAGCAGGGCGTGAAAGTCAGCCCGCCAGCCTGGGATATGCCCAGGCAGGGATAAGAGCAGAGATGAAGAGAGGAGCTCAGGGCCGCCCGCCTCTCCCCATATTGTAAACTGGGTGCCTCTCAGACTTGGAGACGAGGCATCCCATGGAGATGGGGCTCAGATGTGGAAGGACACTGATGGTGTCATGAGAGATTGCCAAAATAGATTGTTTTCATTGATTTAGCCCATAGTCTAGCTCTTCAAAGATCTTTATTATAAATAGAAATTGATTTTTAAAAAGTAAAAAAACAGACCATTTGACTCCTAGAATGCTCTCATCAGGGGACCTCAGTTTGCACTGTTGTCTGCCAGCCCAGCAGAGTATGTGGGAAGAGTTTAGAAAGCACTCAGTCTGGGCTGTGTGCACTGTCCCCTGCTTTTGGGGGGACAGGTGAGACTCGGAGTGGCCTTTGCTTGGAGCATTTAATCCGGCAGAAAGAAAAGCAAGGGGCCCAGCACAGTTTGGGTGCTGGTTCCAATCCTAGCTCCACATTCTAGCTGAGATACTGTGGGCTCCATGATGTCATAGAACTCCAGACTCCCCAGCTCAAAATGCGATAATCATAGTGCCTACCAGTTAGAGCCTTTGGGAAGATGAAATGACTTGAGACACAAATAGCAGGTGGAGTAGGGCCAGCGTGATGTAAAGAACCAAGATATTGTTAACATAAATAATATCGTCATCTGCAGAGGTGACGGACAGCAGTGCTGCTCCACGTGTGGGCCATGACTTTTTGTCTGTCTCCCGTGAGTGAAGTACAGAAGTTGAGTGTGAGGTTGCCTTACCTGGTCACGGATGGGTAAGAGGGATTACACACTCCAAGCAGCCCTACTGTAGAGTAAGGACAGGGCAGTGATTGTAGCTAGCATGCCTGGGTTCAAATCTACCACTGTTCCTTCGTATTTGTAGGACTATGTGCATGTTCCTTTACCTTTCTGTGCCTCCATTTTCTCGTCTGCAAAATGGGTAGGTAGCAGTGCCTGCCTCGTAGAGATGTGGTTATCATTATCAGTACTGCTTGGCAGAGTCTGTAGTATGTCTATTATCTCATCAAATCCCACCAATAACCCTAGGAGGGACAGAACGATTCCCATTTTATTGATGAGAACACTGAGTCTTATAGAAAGAACATGATTTGCCTAGTTCAAAAAATGGAGAAGCCTGGATTCAAATTCAAGTCTGTCTGATACTCATGACCATATGCTTAGCATGCAGTATGACTTTGGGCAACTTACCTCTCCAAGCTTTAGTGCCTCATTTATAAAGTGAGGGTAAGCAATGCCTACTGCACAGAACAATAAGATACAGTGAGTAAAGGGCTTAGCACACTGTCACACATCAAAACCTTCCTCCCTGCTTCTCTCTTTCCCTCCTTCATAGTGTTGGTCAGCTTTTTCTCCTCCCTCCCTTCCTTCCAGTTTCTCTTGTGAAGCCTGTTGTGGACCCATAAAACTGGAGGGGATTTTAACTTATGATGTTCCAGGCCAAGCTCATCGTTTACTCTCAGGGGAACTGAGGCTCCGAGAGGTTAAAATAACTACCCGAGGTCACACAGCAAGGTAGTAGCATATTCAGGAACAGAGCACAGATGTCTGACTCGTAGTTTAGTGCTCTTTCTACAGGTAATATTTACAAGGTTCCTAGAGTGAGTAGAAGGAGCTGCCAAGGGCCAGCGTTCCTAAATGAGCACTCTGACACTCTGACTCCTCCCCTAGCCTCATATTTCTGAAGCCCAACCTGGAGACGCTGGACTTTTTCGACCTGCTATGGATTGTGGGCATCGCAGACTTTGTGCTCAAGTACATCACCATTGCTCTCAAGTGCCTCATCGTGGCCCTGCCCAAGATCATCCTGGCCGTCAAGTCCAAGGTAGGCACAGGTGGCAGCCCCCATCACACTGATCATGCAGGGGTTCTAGTGCGCCTCCTGGAGAAAGAAAGGTTGGACTTGAGCAGAGCTGATGTCAGGTCATCAAATGAACAGAACCTGAACTGGTAGATCCATGACCCACCTCTCATCATTGCTTGAAGCTGCACATCATTCTTTATTGTCATCACCCTCCTGTCACGTCTCTACTCTCCAAGTGCATTTCCTAAGTCTTATTGTTCAAAGGTGGCCTTTGAACTGCAAAGATGCAGTTTTCATCTAAATTCCTCCTGAGAAAGGAAAAAAGCACACCGACATGCCCTGGATCCTGCTTTTCATATGGAAGGGTGGCTCTCACAGGTCTCACTCTTCGTGGCTTCTGGGGCATGTTCTGTAGGGGTAGCCGAGGCTCAGGAGAAAAGAACTCTGTGATCTATGAGTGATGCTTGCCATGGCTGCAGGAGGAGAACTGGTGACAAGGATTCTTTGCAGTGTCATCTTAGGGAAAGGTCTGCAACAGGTGTTGGTATGAGGAGGTCTCGGGGGATAATCATTGTAATTCAGAGAACTGGGCAGTGTTAGGAAGAGACATCATCATTAGGTCAGAAAGCTCAAAATTTATCCCAGGCCTTTCGGGCAGAAGAGCAAGTTGGAATTGACCGTTCGTTTTGAGTGACAGCTGGTCAAATCACTGGCCAGGTGTGTAGGAAAAACACACTCCTGTGTTTCCTCTGTACACAAGCATGCTTACTACCTCTGACACCAGACATGTGGGTTTCCCACACGTCATGTAATTCTCTGACACCAGCTGGGTGTTCAACAGTTTATCTAGTTCTGACACCATCCACTTCAAGATAGTATTAGATCCCACGGGAGAAGGGCTTAGTCCCACCAGGCTTCTCCTGTCCCTTCAGATGGCCAGTCACAAGCCCCAGGTTGTCACCTGTGCTTCTGATCAACCAGCCACAAAGCAGGGTTCCCATGACCCCCTCCTTGGGTTCGGTCATTTCTAGATGCCCTGAGCCTTTTCCTTCATAGCAGTTGTGACACTTTGTGGAAGGCAGGAGATGTGAATCCAAGCATGTGAGGAAGCTGGCTTAACACTGACGGCCTGGAATAACAATGGCTTGCAATTATTAAGCGCTGGCTGTGAATCTGAGACTGTGCTGTGTGTGCCTAGTCACTCAGTCATGTCTGACTCTTTGCAACCCCATGGACTATAGCCCGCTAGGCTCCTCTGTCCAGGGAATTTGCAGGCAAGAATACTGGAGTGGGTTGCCATGCCCTCCTGCAGGGAATCTTCCCAACCCAGGGATTGAACCCAGATCTCCCACATTGCAGGCAGATTCTTTATCATCTGAGCCACCAGGAAAGCCCAACAATACTGGAGTTGGTAGCCTATCCCTTCTTCAGGGGGTCTTCCTGACCCAGGAATTGAACTGGGGTCTTTATGTATGAAGGAATTTATGTATGAATTCCTTTTGTAGTCTCTTCAGTTCCTCCCAGGGAGATACTATTTCTCTCATTGATGATGAAACGGAAGGACAAGCAGCTGTTACGTGGTAAGGGTTGGGACTCCAGCCCAGAGCTTCAGCTTCAGGGCCCAAGCTCTGCCTCAAGGTAGCTGTGGGAGAAAGATAAGGAAAACAGGCAGAGGATGGTTACTCTTCACCTAGTACACTCTGCTTCTTGCTAGATTCTTTTCTACACCTTGACTTGTGTAAGGCTCTCAGTACCCCTCTGAGAGAGAGAGAGATATTATGATCAACTCTTTCCAATGAAAAGCTGAGCACAATCACCCCTCAGTATCTGTGATGGGTTGGTTCCAGGATTTTCCTCGGATGCTCAAGCCACTTATGGTTGTCCTTCTGCATCCGCGGTCCCATGTCCTTAGATTTTCTACATGAGATTGGCTGAATCCACAGACGAGGAACCTGTGCTTCAGTTAGACCAGACCCTACTTCTTTCATTCCTTTCCATACACCAGCTAGTCCCAATCTGACATGTGGCAGATGCTCTTATCGCATTTTCCACATGAGAAACCTTCAACACAGGGATGCTGAGTAACTAACCCATACAGCTTCCAGAGCCGGCTCTGTGCTGCCCTTTCTCCTACCCACTGATTCTTCTACCTCAGAGACCCTTTTTCTTTCTTGTCTCTTAACCAATTCACGCTCCTCCTACAGATCACAGCCTCTTAGACATCTTCCTGCCCTTTAGATGAGGGATGGTGCTCCTACTGGGGCTCTCCTAACACCTTGTTCTCCCCCTGTTCCAGTACTCACTACTCTGACCGTAATTGCTTGTTTAATTGTCTGCCTGCTCTGCTCAACTGTAACCTCTGTGACAGCAGGAAATGAATGTATCTGGTTTCTTTGTTGATAGATCACCAGTGTCTGATATGCACTCAGAAATGTTCATTGTATGTAGATATGGGGAGTAGATGGATGGATGAATGGCTGTATAGGTAAATGGGTGAACTGAATGGATAGCTGGGAAGGTTGGTGGATATGTGGATAGATAGATCATCAAGTGATTGTGTGGATAGATGGATGGATGGATATTTGGCTGTTGGATGGATAGTGAATGGATGGATGGATGTTTAGATGATGGATGGAGAGTTGAATGGATAGATGGATGGATGGATATTTGGATGGAGATTTAGAAGGATGGACGGACAGGTAGGTAGATGGATGGGTGAGTGGATGAGTTGATAGTCTAGCTAGCTACGCTAACTCTCATCACCTCCTCTTATAACTGCAGTGAGAGCTTAGACTCCATTGTCAAGTCAACTCAGACCTCTTATGTCTGGTAGATGTCCAGACACCCTGTTGTGAAGACACCAAGACCTGCAAGGCAAAGTAGTACTCACTTCCCTGTGCTAGAAAGGAATACGCAGGGGCCTTCAAAAGATACAGCCGCCAGACCAGTAGTAATAAACACAACTAAACATTGCTGAGCAGCTACCAGGAACCAGGTCGTGTTTAAGTTAAGCACTGCCACTTGTTCAAGAAACAGTTGCTAAATGCCAGCTGTGTGCCAGGCACTGTTCTAAGCACAGGGGTATATCAGTGAACAAAGTAGACAAAAATCCACATGCTCATGGAGTTGATAGTCTACTGAAGACATTGTCTTGTTTAATCTTAACAATCCTGGTAGGTAGATACTGTTGATACTTCCTTGCCTGCACGGAGCAGACACTGAGTTAAATAATTTGCCGGAGATCGCAAACCCCAGCATAATAATGCCCGTGGCAGTAGGAGCAGCTGATGTGGAGTCAGGCCTTCATGTGGGCCAGGCCTGGCTCTAATTCATTTTCCTCTGACATCTGTTCTAGAAGGCAAGTGCTGTTGTTTTGTGGGTTTTTAAAAATCGAAGTAAAATTCACATAACATAAAATTAACCAGTAATTATTTAAAAGTGTGTGATTCAATACATTCAGTACATTCACTGGCAACCATCACGTCTATCTAATTTTAAGACATTTTCATCACCCCAGCAGAAAACCAACCTCATACACATGAGAAAACCTGATACTCCTCCTTCCCTCTGACAACCACCAATCTGCTTTATATCTGCATGTATTTACCTTTTCTGGGCATTTCATGTAAATGGAATCATACATTATGTGACCTTTTGTGTCTGACTTATTTTCCTTAGCATCTTATTTTCAAGATTTATCCACATTGTAGCAGATGTCAGCACTTCATTCCTTTTTATGGTTGAATAATATTCCATTGTGTGGAGAGACCAGCATTTGTTTATCCATGCATCCCTTGATAGACATTCAGGTTACTTCCACTTTTTGGCTATCGGGAATAGAGGTGCTTTGAACATGTGTGCACAAGGATCTCTGAACACAGTTTTTCTGGGTAATACTTAAGAGTGGAATGGCTGGGTCACATGGTAATTCTGTGTTTAACTTTTTGAAGAACCACCACACTATGTCCCACAGCAGCTATACCATTTTACGTTCCCCGGTAGGTGCTAGTTTTATCCCTGTTTTCCAGAGGAAAAAACAAACGCAGTGAGAGGTTAAGAGGCCCAAGGTCATGCAGCTTATACACGGCTGAGTGGGGATTTGAACTCAGGCAGTCTGATTCCAGGACCGCTCTGAATCACTAGACCACACTCCCTCCCAGGAAAGTTCTCTGCGTTTGCCTGGGGAAATTCCTGCATTGACTGAGGAACGATGTCCCCATACACCATCTCTAGAAAATCCCCCCAAGGTTCAGACAAAGTTTTCCTCACTTCCATCTTCTTCGACGGGCACTGCTGGGGGTCAGGGGGCGGGGATGGGATTCGGCACCCCTTCCCTGCACTGCCGAGGTGTGGGCGACAGTTATTAATGCCTCCCTGGCAACTATCCAACTCCCTTTTTCTGATTATTATTATTTTATTCGGCGAGATTAATGTGCCAGGTCAGAGCAGAATCCAGCCTGTAAGGAGTGATGTGAATAGTCTCCTCAAGATAAATTGCAGGCTTGGAAAAGGTTCGCAGCCTTTCCTTGCCTGTCTGAGTGCTCTCCCGAATCCTCATCAATCCTTGTCTGGGCAGAAGAAAAGGACGGGTCTTCATTTGCAGCTGGTGGGGGGAGGGGAAGGCACACATCTGTCAGGGACCCTAATGGCTCACAGCACAGATGCTCTTTCCTGCGCCTCCATGCCGTCCACTGAGAGGGTGGGTTGGTTTTTAATATTATAATCATTGTATTGGAAGGGCTTCTGGAATTTGGATTTGCCTGATGGCCCCACAGTCCCTGATGTGTGAGGCCGGATGAGCCACCGATCCCCACATGCGTCCAGAAACCAGAGGGTCTGTCCGGGATCTTCTCACACCTGGGCCTCCCAGGATCTCTAGGCTCATTGGCCAGCCAAGAAGGGAGGTGGGGTTAACAATGGTGACCACCCATCTGTAACCTCAGCCCCAAACCATCACACTGGCTGGATGACTAGAGCAGCCACTTGTCATCGTAAATCTAGATAACTTATACAACCCATACATCTAGGCCCTGCCCAATCAGACTGCCACCCACTTCTCTGACCTCATCACCCATGACCTTCTCTTCTGCCTTGCTCACCCTGGACCAGCCAGCTCCTTCCCTCTCAGACCCTTAGCACTTACAGCTCCCTCTGCCTGGGGAGGTTTTTGCCTGTGTTTCCATGGCTGTCCCATTCCCATCATTCAGGTGTCACCCCAGTGTCACTTCCTCTGAGACTCTGTCACCTCCCTGACCACTCTGTTCAGAGTAGTGGTCCCAGCCTGCATTATCCCATCACCATTTTATTTCTTCCTCTAGCATGTGCCAGTATCTGAAATGACTGAACTGTTTTGTGTTTATTTTCTACCTCTGCTACTCGGGTATAGACTCATGAGGACAAGGACTATCACGTCTGTCTTGATGCACAGGAAACACACCTTGGGTATTATGGGCTGAATGAAGAGCCTCGTGTTAAATTCCTATTGGGAGGTTAAAACCAGGTCTGCTGCTGCCCCCACTTAGAGTTCTCAGCCACCTCCCCTCTCTCTCCTCAATCCGACTCACATTATTTGGAACTTATTTGCTTAAAGAGGCAGTGCTAGACCTTGAGAATATAAACATGAGTAAGACGCCTTCCTTGCCTTCATGCACTCCCTTATTCTCTTCGAGTAAAACTTGCTTTTGTATTAACCTAACCCAAACCTAGTTACTAGCTTTCTCAGGTGGCACTAGTGGTAAATTACTCACCTGCCAATACAAGAGACGTAAGAGATTCAAATTCGATCCCTGGGTTGAGAAGATCCCCTGGAGGAGGGCATGGCAACCCACTCTAATATGTTTGCCTGGAGAATTTCACTGACAGAGGAGACTGGTGGGCTACGGTCCATGGGGTCGTGGACTTGGACATGACTGTGCGACTTCACTCATGGGTAGAGGATGTACTTGCGGAACTGACGTCTACTGAGAGCTCAGTGCTGACCTGATGAGAAGTTGTAGGGTTAGCAAACCTGAGTTCCAATCCTGATTCCCGGACACTTATTGCCTATGCAGTCTTGGACAGGTGAACTCACTCTTTGGAGCTTCCTCATGTCTGAAATGGTCATTTTTATCCTGTTAAGGTTATTAGAAGGTAGAAGAGTAGGTATCCAGTTGCTGGATGGTTAATAAGACTAGCTATGTCAGAAACAAGGAAAAGTTTAGCCAAGCTGTTTCTCCAGAGAACACAGCACGTGACCAACTTCCTATCTTCTCCCATCAGAACAGGAAAGAAAAAGCCCTTCCTGTGTCTGAAGTCATCGTAACTGACTCCTAGTACAGTCTGGATAGCCAGCCCCCGGATGAGAGGTTTCCAGAGGGCGAGATTCCACGAACTTTCAGCCTGGTGGTTTGTCTCTAAGTACAGGGGAGAGCCGACAAGAGCAGGAAACGTGGTTTTCTTGGATGTGAGAGCCGAGAGGATTCATGAGGCTTTTGGTGCCATTAAAATCACTCTATTTTCTGGGCCCGGAACCCAACACTTTTGCTCTCAGAGTGGTTTCCCATTGATTGAATCACCTTCCCTCCTGGAAGTCAGTCATTCCCCTCTCCACTCCCCTCCTAAGCAGACGAAGTTCTCCACCAGGGCAGGGCTGGGTTTCCTAGGTCTCAGCTGTGGTTCTCACAGTACATGATTCTGTGTATGAAAGTGCAGAACTTCTCGATGTGCAGGCTTTACTTGGCCCAGCTGCCCATACAGCTGGGCTAGAAGGGGTTCCCAACTAGGGGGACATTTGGTCATTTCTGGAGATATTTTTTTAAAATATTTATTAATTTGGCTACATTGGGTCTTAGTTGTGGCATGCAGGATCTTTCATTGGGGTGCACAGATTCTCTAGTTGTGGCCCATGGGCTCCAGAGCTCTCAGCCTCAATAGTTGTGGTGTGTGGGATTCATTGCTCCATGGCATGTGGGACCTTAGTTCCCTGACCAGGGATTGAACGCATGTACCCTGCATTGCAAGACAGATCCTTAACCAGTGGACCACCAGGAAAGTCCCTCGGGAGACATCTCTGATTGTTATAATGGGGTTGGGGGGGGGTGGTATTGGCATTCAGTAGGTAGAGAGCAAAGATTCTGCTCAGCATACTATAGAGCGCAGGACAACGCCTTGAGACCAAGGATTATCCAGTCCCCAGTGTTGAGTGCCAGGGTTGAGAAACCCTGGGTTAAATGTTCATTTTATGGACTGAAATGTGTCCCTTCACCAAATCCATATATTGAAGTCCTAAGCCCTAGTACATCAGAATGTGGCTGTATTTGGATAGAGTCTTTAAACAGGTAATGAAGTTAAAATGAAGCCATTAGGGTGGGCCCTAATCTAATATGAGGGCTTCCCTGGAGGCTCAGATGGTAAAGCATCTGCCCACAGTGCAGGAGACCCAGGTTCAATCTCTGGGTCAGGAAGATCCCCTGAAGAAGGAAATGGCAACCCACTCCAGTACTCTTGCCTAGAAAATTCCATGGATTGAGGAGCCTGGTAGGCTACAGGCCATAGGGTCGCAAAGAGTTGGACACGACTGAGCAACTTCACTTTCACTTTCTAATCTAATATGACCAGTGTCCTTATAAATAGGCAGTTAGGACCCAGACACACACAGAGGGAAGACAACATAGAGACACAGGAAGATGACAGCCATCTATAAGCCAAGGAGAGAGGCATGAAGCAGGTCTTGTCCTTATAGCTCTCAAAAGGTACCAACCCTGCTCACACCCTGATCTCAGACTGCTGGCCTCCAGAACTGTAAGAAAATAAATTTCTGTTGTATAAGTCCTGTGTCTGTGGTACTTTGTTACAGCAGCCCTAGGAAATTAATATACCTACAGACCAGTTTATCTGTCATTCTGAGTCCTTTTGAGAGTGTTTTTTCCATCTATTCAGATGTATCCCAACTTTTCCCATTCCTCTCATTATTGAGGACACCATTTTTTAAATGGGTTATATAATCACAGAGTTCAGAAGTCAAAACAATAATGTGAAAAGTCTCCTCCCTTCTACATCCCCCAGACACCCATTTCTCCTCCTGGGAAATAATCATACCATCCTTGAATCTTTTTATAGCTACTGTGCCACATACAAGCCAACCAATGGGTATGTTCTTCCCACTCATCTTTATATATTCACACAGTGATATTCTTTTTTTTAAACTTTTTCTTTGGAATGGGGGTACAGCCAGTTAACAGTGTTCTGATATTTTCAGGTGGACAGCAAAGGGAGTCAGACAGACATACACATGTATCCATTCTCCCCCAAACTCCCCTCCCATCCAGGCTACCTCATAACATTGAGCAGAGTTCCCTGTGCTGTGCAGTAGGTCCTTGCTGGTTATCCATTTTAAATATAGTTCAACCCAAACTCCCTAACTATCCCTTCCCGCCATCCTTCCCCCGACAACCATAAGTTCATTCTCTAATGAACCACAAGTTCATTTTTCAAACAGCAATATTCTATACATAGCTTCCACCTTGCTTTTTAAAACAACTATCTGTGTTGAAGATTGTTATAGACAAATACAAATGGAGAACACAGCACAGTGGTTAAAAGCCAGATTGTCTGGGTTCAACTCCTGTTTGGGAAGCCCTTTGCCATTTACCAGCTGTGTCACCCTGCAGACTTTCACTTCCTCAACTGTAAAATGAGGTCATAGTAGTCCCTACACTTGTTAGTTTTCAACTGTTGCCTAAGAAATTACCACCAACTCACTGGCTGAAAAACACCCGTTTGTTAGTTCACAGTTCTGTAGGTCAGAAACCGGGTGCGCTTGACCGTGTTCTCTGTATAGGGTCACATGAGGTCAGAATCAACGTGTTGGCCAGGCTGTGCTCCTGTTGGAGGTTATGCAGAATTGACTTCCAGTCTTACTTGGTTATTGGCAGAATAAGGTTCTGTGTGATTGTAGTACTGAGATCCCCATTTTCTTCCTGGCTGTTGGCTGGGGATCACTCTCAACTCCCAGAAACCACATTCTGGTCTGTTCACGCGGCCTCCTATATCTTCAAGCCAGAATGGAATGCTTCTTGTGCTTCATGTCTCTGTAACTTACCATTTCTGCCTTCAAAGGGCTCATGTGATTAGAGTAGACCTACAGAACCTCTAGGACCCTGATTAATTTCACTGACCCTCAGTATCCCCTTCTTTAAAATGGGAGTATCACAACCCCGTTGTGAGGGATAATTAAAATAACACAGGTCAAGTGATAGCTGGCTAGTTAGTCTTCTTTAAGTACAGTTGATTTACAATATTGTATTAGGTTTTAGGTGTACAGCAAAGCGATCTGGCTGTACATACATGTACATTGTTGTTGCTCTTGTTCATTCGCTCAGTTGCATCCAACTCTTTGAGACCCTATGGGCTGCAGCACACCAGGCTTCCCTATCCTTCACTGTCTCCTGGAGCTTGCTCAAACTCATGTCCATTGAGTCAATGATGCCGTCCCACCATCTCATCCTCACTTCTCCCCTTGTCCTTAGTCTTTGTCAGCAGCAGGGTCTTTTCCAGTGAGTCAGCTCTTCACATCAGGTGGCCAAAGTATTGGAGTTTCAGCTTCAGCATCAGTCCTTCCAATGAATATTCAGGGTTGATTTCCTTCAGGATTTGCTGGTTTGATCTCCTTCCTGTCCAAGGGACTCTCAAGAGTCTTTTCCAACACCACAGTTCCAAAGCATCAATTCAGCACTCAGCCTTCTTTATGGTCCAGCTCTCACATCTGTACATGACTACTGGAAAAACCATAGTTTTGCTGACTTTGTCAGCAAAGTGATGTCTCCACGTTTTAATACACTGTCTACATATCCACTTTTTATTCTTTTCCGTTATACTTTATTACAAGATATTTAATATAATTCCCTGTGTGTGTACTCAGTTACTTCAGTTGTGTCCAACTCTTTGCGATCCCATGGACTGCAGCCCGCCAGGCTCCTCTGGCCATGGGATTTCCCAGGCAAGAATACTGGAGTGGGTTGCTATTTCCTTCTCCAGGGGATCTTCTCAACACAAGGATTGAACCTGGGTCCCCTGCATTGCAGGTGGATTGCTTACCAATGAGACACCAGGGAAGCCCATAGTTCCTTGTGCAATACAATAAATCCGTGTTGTTATTAGTTATTGTTATTCTAAAGAAAATGGAGAGCATTTACAGTTTAAGGTAAGCAAGAAAGTCAGAATCTAACCATAATCAGATGGAAAAAAATTACCATTTACTAAACTATTATTCTGGGGCCTTAGGGAGATACTATTAAAAGGTGTTGCTTCCTGGAAATGGCTCCTGTGACTTTAACTTACATTTCATTGGCTACCACACAGTCACAGTCGCTGCATAGGAGCTGGGGCCCATCTTAAAGCTGGGTTCCAGTGGATCTAAGCAAAAATCATAGTTCTTATTTTGAAGGAGGAAAGGGAGAATGGACTTTGGGAGGCACCAGCACATGCTGTCCCAGGTTGCTTATCCCTGATTTGTAGAATGAGGGACCCAAGGCTCAGCAAGGTATATTCGTTTACCCAAGAATCACACAGCAAGCCTATGGCAGAGCTGTGACTTAAGGCTAAGTCTTCAGATGCCAAGGGAGATGCCCACAGAGACCAGAATAACAACATAATCAATATTCTGTTTATGATTATTGATAATCATAATAAGATGATAATTATGATGCAGCAATAACAAATAGCCAGTGTCCTTAGTACTGTTCTGAGTGCCTAATAGACATGAACTCGTTTAATCATCACAACAACCCTATGCAGGAGATACTTACTACTCCCAATTTGCAGATGAGGAAACTGAGGCACAGAGTGGGTAAGTGACTTGCAGAGGGCACATAGCTGATGAGTGGCAGAGCTGGGATTTGAACTCGGGCAGTCTAGTTCCAGACCTCCCCCCTCTAACCACTATCCAGTCCTCTCTTCTCTGCCCGTCTTGCCCCACCCCTGCCCTCCTGACTCAGTTTCCGCAGCACAAATAGCGGCAACAGCCCCGCTTTGTGCGGCTGGGGAAGAGCCACGATCACTCCCCACCAGTCAGGTGCCCAAGACCTTCCTCTCCCAGCCCCTCTGGTCCATAATCTCCTCTCTCAGCTGCCCTGACCCTGCTTCTGTCTCAGAGGCCCCACATCATTTTTTGTTGTTGTTTTGTTTTTTTCCCTTCCCTTCGTTCCCTGGGAGACTCGAGGGCTACATTCTGCCTCCAAGGAATGCAGTACAGACGGGCCAGAGCAGGCACCTGGGATTTCCTGCACCCCAGCCTCCACCCCTGGGGAAAGGGGGGCCTTTCACCTTATTTATTTATTTATCTAACCCTGCTCGGCTCCACACCCCCCAAGCTGTTGTTCCCCACCGGGGAAGATGAAAAATGGCTTCAGACAATGGAGGACAAGGCTTGCCACATGGCCCCCGCAGTTTAATTTCCTTTAATTCATTTTATATTGAACCAAATGATACTGTTTGTTTTTAATGGCAAACACTCAACACGGAGGAGGGGCGGCCAGGCCTCCTCCTGGGGAAATTAGGAACACAGCTGCTATTTAAACTCTCCTCCATCCGCCCCCAGTGCTGGGCCTTTGGAAATCACTTTCCAGGTTGAAAGATGATAGCTTTCACCGCTCAGTGTCACTGCATACACAGGGAGCTGGCATGGCTCCCTCCAGCTGTAGTCAACCCCTCTGAGGGTCAGCCACCCTGGGCCCTAGCCCAGGGCCCACCCTTCCCTAGGAACAACTAGATACATGGAAACAGGGCCTCGACCACGGCTGTTGCTGGGGCCATAGCTGGTGTCATAGGTGCTCCTACTGCTCTGGCTGTCACTGAAAATTTGGAGCAGGCACCTGGCCCAAGAAAGACCCATCCAGTGCCCTCACCCAGGGAAAGAGGAACACAGAAGTTGAGTACACTTGATCATTTAGCACCTGGGAGCAGCATCATGCATCAGTCTGCATTTTAACTGGATCCCCAGGGAAAGTTGGAAAAACATCAGTCAAGAGGAGAGGTCCTTCCACTTCCGCCTTCAGATGACCTGGCGATCTCACAGTCAGTCCAGCAGGCCCTTCTGGCTTTGGTGGGAGTCAGTTTCAGTTCCTTGCAGGCAAAGACAGCTGTAACATATACACCAGCTCCCTTGGCAGAGGCTGGAGGGATCCACAAGCTTTGGCCTGCTTGCGACTTTGGCAGGGGCCAGACCACCATGATTAATGCTCAGTTTGGACATTCCAGTTCAGTTCACAGTCACTCAGTCATGTCCCATTCTTTGCAACCCCATGGACTGCAGCACCCCAGGCTTCCCTGTCCATCACCAACTTCCAGAGCTTGCTCAAACTCATGTCCATCGAGTCAGTGATGCCATGCAAATATTGCATCCTCTGTTGTCGCCTTCTCCTCCTGCCTTCAATCTTTCCCAGCATCAGGGTCTTTTCCAGTGAGTCAGTTCTTCACCATCAGGTGGCTAAAGTATTAGCATCAGTCCTTCCAATGAATATTCAGGATTGATTTCTTTTAGGATTGACTGGTTTGATGTCCTTGCAGTCCAAAGGACTCTCAAGAGTCTTCTCCATCACCACAATTTGAAAGCATCAATTCTTCGGCTCTCAGCCTTCTTTACACCCCTTTTTCTCACAACTATACATGACTACTGTAAAAACCATAGCTTTGACTGTATGGACCTTTGTTGGCAAAGTAATATCTCTGCTTTTTAATACGCTGTGTAGGTTTTTCATAGCTTTTCTTCCAAGGAGCATGCATCTTTGAATTTCATGGCTGCAGTCACCATCTGCAGTGATTTTGGAGCCCAAGAAAATAAAGTCTGTCACTGTTCCATTGTTTCCACATCTATTTGCCATGAAGTGATGGGACCAGATGCCATGATCTTAGTTTTTTGAATGTTGAGTTTTTAGCCAGCTTTTTTTCACTCTCCTCTTTCACTTTCATCAAGAGACTTTTAGTCCCTCTCTACTTTCTGCCATAAGGGTGGTGTCATTGCATATCTGAGGTTATTGATATTTCTCTCAGCAATCTTGATTCCAGCTTGTGCTTCATCCAGCCCAGCACTTCACATGATGTACTCTTCATATAAGTAAAATAAGCAGGGTGACAACATACAGCCTTGACGTACCCTTTTCCCAATTTTGAACCAGTCTGTTGTTCCATGGCCAGTTTTAACCATTGCTTCTTGACCTACATACAGATTCCTCAGGAGGCAGATAATGTGGTTTGATATTCCCATCTCTTTAAGAATTTTCCACAGTTTGTCGTGATCCATACAGTCAAAGGCTTTGGTGTGAAGGCTTCTGACTAGTGAAGCAGAAGTAGATGTTTTTCTGGAATTCTCTTGCTTTTTCTGTGATCCAACGGATATTGGCAATTTGATCTCTCATTCCTCTTCCTTTTCTAAATCCAGCTTGAACATCTGGAAATTCTCAGTTCACATGCTGAGAACTGTCATACACGGACATTCCAGAGGTACCCCCAGTACCTCAGAGGCTGGGCTATGCTCCTGGTTTTTTTTGCAGGGGTTGGGTTGTTTTTTTTTTTATTTTTGGCTGCACCAGGTTGTAGTTGTGGCATATGGGATTTTCAGTCTTTGTTGGGCATGCAGGATCTCTTAGTTGTGGCATGGGGAGCTAGTTCCCCAACCAGGGATCACACCCGGCCCCCTGTACTGGGAGTGTGGAGTCTTAGCCATTGGACCAGCAGGGAGGTCATTCCCTTTTGTTCACAGATTTAGACCCAGAAAGACCTTCTTCTACAGATAAGGAAACCAAGTCTTCAAAGTTACTGCTCCCAGATCACATGATTTATCTTCTCAAATATTCATTCTACAAGTATTTATTAGACGTCAGCAGAGTGCCAGGCACCCTGCTAGGCATGGGGGCTACCCAGACCTAGGACTTTCAAGCTCAAAACTCATAGTCTGATGGAGTGACAGGCAGGAAGTGGAACCCTCTTGGAAAATAGAGGGGTGGGCACCTAAACCAGCCCCCAGCAAAGTCTTCCTAGATAAGGTGACCTTGGAACTTAAGACCTTGGAGGTTTAAAAGATGGTTAGTAGTTAGCCAGGCAAAGCCATACCAGAAGGGCAGGCGAGGGAGAGGGAACAGCCAGGACCATGGCACTGCAGTGGAAATCAGTTTGGCGTGTGCATTTTTCCAGCTAACTGTTGACTGTTTCCCCCTACTGGACTCTGAGCTCCGGGAGGGCAAGGGTGATGTCCACCATGCTCGTGCCTAGGCATGGTGACACATAGTAGGTGTGCAGTGACTCTCAAGTGAACAGATGAGTGATATAAATGGCTGGTGTGAATTTGCATTCGGGTCAAGGCAGGGAGGCCCGGGTCCCTCACTCTCAGGCTCACCGCGTGCCTTTCCGCACCACGTTATGGCTGTGCAGCGGCAGCCCCTACTCTGGGGTGCTGCGGGGATTAATTAGCCAGCTAATTGGTGATTATTTTGCTCTTCTCCAGCTAAATGATTAGGGAGGCAGCCAGGCTCCCTGAGGTGGCCTCACAGGCGTCCCCTCCCTCCGGGTGGGCACCCGAGTTTTGCCGGGTAGCTGCCACTCTGCTGGTTTTCTGGGGTTGACTTCCTCTGCTGTGGGTGGGCCTGCCCTGCTCTCACATTTCCCCCAGATACCCTCGGGGCACGAAAGGGGGTTACAACTGAGATGGTCTGAGGGAACTCACCACTTATACTTCTCAATTTACTGTGTGTCCGCAAACATTCCAGAGTCATTTGGAAAGAGCTTGGGCTCTGGAGGGGGGGCAGATTCCCATTTGAACTCTAGTTCTGCCATTTCTATCAGTATCACCTCTGGCCTGTCACCTCCCTGCTCCGTGCCTCACTTTCCCCATCTGTAAAAAAGGAGATAATGCTGTTTCCCTCAAGGCTTTAGGGGAGGTTTGAGCTAAAAAAAAAATAAATTGAGAAAGCACAGGTAGAGGTGCTTTCAGCAGTTACTGACACGTAATAGGTGCTCAGTATGTGTGTGTGTGTTTCCTTTTGTGTTTTCTCCCCCATGACCCTCACAGGTCAGAATTCTGCTGGAGCTTGGAGATTGGAGGTAAACAAGCTGCTCAGCAGCTGAGAGCCCGCTTAAGCTTGGCAGACCCCTGCCTCTTCGTCTTGGGGCTTAGGAGTGCCAGAGTCAGACCTTGAATAGGCCAAAGAAGGAGAGATGTGTTACACTTCCTGCCCTGGCTGGGTCTTAGAACAGCTAGGCTTTGAATCCCGTTTGCCACTAGCCATGTATCCTCAGAGAAGCGAGTTCAGAGGTGTGAGTTTCCACTGCCTCCTCCATGTATGTGGCTGATAGACTATGTGGCTCGCGTCAAAGAGGAGCCCAGTGAGGAGAGAATGAGCTCATGGATTTAGAAGGCTTAGCACAACGTTCTCAGTGCCTGCTCAATCTTTGCTGTGAGGATTTTATTTAAAACAAGAGGCCCAGCATTTTCATTTTCCACCAGGCGTTGCAAATTATGTAGCCAGTCCTGGTGGTCAGAGAGGCA
Organism: Odocoileus virginianus; assembly: GCF_023699985.2. Classification (NCBI taxonomy): domain Eukaryota; kingdom Metazoa; phylum Chordata; class Mammalia; order Artiodactyla; family Cervidae; genus Odocoileus; species Odocoileus virginianus. The sequence goes on along the minus strand of NC_069685.1, from coordinate 54,315,270 downwards.
GCAGGCGACTACAGCACCAGAGGCCATTCCCAGCCCAGGATGTGCTTTCTGGCCTCCTCCCGTCCTGCCCTGGAGCCAGCCTTTCAGGGAGAGGCCTTAAACTAAGAGTCTCCGACCACCTGGTCCTGACTCTGTCCTCATGACGAGGGAACTAAGGCAGAGTATATTGGTTTCTTCTTGCCACTGTAACAAACTGCCACCAATTTAGTGGCTTAAAACAACATAAATTGATTCTCTTACAGTTCTAGAGGTTGGAAGTCCAAACTGAGTCTCATGGAGCTAAAGTCAAAGTGTGAAGTATGGGCTGGTCACTTCAGGAGGCTCCGGGGAAAACATGTTCCCTTGTGTCTTCCACCTTCTGGAAGCCGCCTGTGAGCCTTGGCTTGTGGCCCCTTCTTATCTCTTCAGAGCACATCTCTCCAACCTCTGCTGCTTTCACTCTGACACCCCAGCCTCCCTGATAAGGACCTTTATAATGACATTGCTCCCACCCCTGGTAATCCAGGCTAGCCTCCCGTTCTCAAAATCCTTAACATTTAATCACACTGGCACAGGCACAGAATTCCTTTTACCACACGAGGTGACATTGAACATTATCTAGGGATCAGGATATGGGCATATGGGGGAGCTGTTGTTTAGCCTACCACCTCCCCCAGTTTGCAGAAGAAGCTGAGGCTCAGAGAGGTGATGTAATGCAGGGGAAATCACTCCTAGCAAAGGGGCAGACCTGCAGTTGAAGTCCATGTCCATCTAGTTCCTCTCGTGATCGCTAGACCACCAGGAAGGAGGCAACTTCTGCCCTTCTTGGCCACCCCTGCCCTGTGCACCCACTCACCCCACTCCACCCCCAGTACTTTAGGGGGTAGACAGGCTTGGGGAGGTGCAGCCAGAGCATTTGTGCTTAAAAGTGTAGCTGACACAGGGACAAGTAAGGACATCTATCCCCCTGGGACTGGAATAGAGGGAAGAGACCGCCTTTCTGCAGCTAACAGGGTCCCAGGCCACTTCGGGCTTCATTGTCAACACCTTATAATTGGGCCTCTCCTGGGTCCTGAGAAGCGGGGCCCTGATTGTGAGGAAGCTCCTGATAACGCATGTTGCCGGGACACGTGGCCTGGGCCCTTCCTGTTCATGGGGCAGAGGCTTTAATTTTTATTTTTATCATTTATTTTATTTTTGGCTGTGCTTGGTCTTTGTTGCTGCACAGGTTTTTCTCTGGTTGTGGAGAGCAGGGGCCACTCTTCGTTGCGGTGTGCGGACTTCTCATTGCTGTGGCTTCTGGCGCACGGGCTTCGGAGTTGTGGCGCGTGGGTTCAGTAATTGTGGCTCCTGGGCTCTAGAGCACAGGGTCAGGGTTGTGGTGCACGGGCTGAGTTGCTCCGTGGCATGTGGGATCTTCCCGAACCAGGGGTGGAACCTATGTCCCCTGCATTGGCAGGCGAATCCTTTACCACTGAGCCACCTGGGAAGCCCACGGGTGGAGGTTTTTAAATCAAGGGAACCACAGCCAGTGAAGCCAGATACCTGACTGCTGCTATCGAAGGGCAGGTTTCTCCTCACAGCCGAGAGACTCTCTGGGGCCTCAGTCCAGCCACAAGAACTCTGTGTCAGCAGGCCCCTGGAGCCACAGCACAGAGGCAGATCCCAGCCATTGGCATGGAAACCCAAAGAGTAGAGAGAGGACCAGTGTAGGAAATTGGAGGTGGGAGGGTGTGGGTGGCAGGTGTTTTCACCGGCTCTGCTCTTTAATGACAGGCGTCTAGTTACCAGAAGGCAGGATGTAGTGGTGGGTGAGCGCATCCATGTTGACATCACACAGACCTGGATTCCAGTGCCCCCTCTGCCACTTATCAGCTCTGTGATCTTAGGCAAAACGAAGAACTTTTCTGACACTGAGCCTCAGTTTCTCCCAAGATTCAGTGGTTCAGGCTAGTGGGCAGTGCTGATATTCAAACCCAGGTTCATTTGAGCATAAAGCTTGGGTTTATTTTGTACCTTCTAGGAAACTGGGGGTACTGATTTGCCCCCTGCCTCTTGGGGTTGTTATAGTCAATTTAATAAGTAGGCAAACAAATGTTCTGCTTGTGGCATTTTTAAGATAACACATGAGGTATATGTATATACACATACATATATATATATATATAAGTTCAGTTGCCCAGTTGTGTCCGACTCTTTGTGACCTCATGGACTGCAGCACGCCAGGCTTTCCTGTCCATCACCAACTCCCAGAGCTTGCTCAAACTTATGTCCACCAAGTCAGTGTTGCCATCCAACCATCTCATCCTCTGTCATCCCCTTCTCCTTCTACCTTCAATCTTTCCAAGCATCATGGTCTTTTCCAGTGAGTCAGTTCTTCACATTAGTTGGCCAAAGTATTGGAGCTTCAGCATTAGTCCTTCCAATGAACACCCAGGACTTATCTCCTTTAGGATGGACTGGTTGGATCTCCTTGCAGTCCAAGGGACTCTCAAGAGTCTTCTCCAGCACCACAGTTCAAAAGCATCAGTTCTTCGGTGTTCAGCTTTCTTTATGGTCCAGCTCTCACATCCATACATGACTACTGGAAAAACCATAGCTTTGACTAGATGGACCTTTGTTGGCAAAGTAATGTCTCTGCTTTTTAATATGCTGTCTAGGTTTGTCATAACTTGTCTTCCAAGGAGCAAGCATCTTTGAATTTCATGGCTGCAGTCACCATCTGCAGTGATTTTGGAGCCCCAAAAAATAAAGTCTGTCATTTTTTCATTCTTTCCCCATCTATTTGCCATGAAGTGATGGGACCAGATGCCATGATCTTAGTTTTTTGAACGTTAAGTTTTAAGCCAGCTTTTTCACTCTCCTCTTTCACTTGAATCAAGAGGCTCTTTAGTTCTTTGGTTTCTGCCATAACGGTTGGTGTCATCTGCATATCTGAGGTTATTGATATTTCTGCCAGCAGTCTTGATTCCAGCTTGTGCCTCATCTAGCCCAGAATTTCGCATGAGGTACTCTTCATATAAGTTAAATAAGGAGGGTGACAATATACAGCCTTGATGTACTCCTTTCCCAATTTGGTGTTTTTCTTCATCTAGTTTGTGAGAGACATACATTTAGTAAATGAGAAACAAACCTTTCCCTGCATGCTGAAAGCTTTCACTCTTACTTGGGCTTTGAACAGTTTCACACAGCTTTCAGCTAAACTTGGGAAAACGTAGGTTTGTAGGTTTTCCCAAATATTTCTCTAGCTACTCCAAGTCCTGGGTACAAGCTCCATGGTGGTTTATTCACTAAGTTGTGTCCAATTTTTGTGACCCCAGGGACTGTAGCCTGACAGGATCCTCTGTCCCTAGGATTTCCCAGGCAAGAATACTGGCGTGGGTTGCCATTTCCTCATATTGAGAGAACAAGCTCCATACATTGAGAGAACAATCTCTGCAAAAAACTTTGTTCATCTGACTTGTAAGAAACACATACATTTTCTCCACAGGAAACAAACTTCTGTGAATGACCTTCATCTTATTCATTTTTATATATTTGTTTTTAATTTTTTGGTTGTGCCACACAGCATGTGAGATCTTAGTTCCCCAAACAGGGATCAAATCCAGGCCCCCTGCATTGGAAGTGTGGAGTCCTACCTACTGGACCACTAGGGAATTCCCTTACTCACCTTTAGAATACAGAAATTTGTGCAGCTTAAGGTAGCTTAGAAGAGCAGTATTACAGATCTCTTCAATAATAATACATGCATCACACTTAAAATACATCTTCCATTCAATGAAAGAACATAGTGCATAGTATTTCCTTATAACAAGAAACTCTGTGTTCTGTATGTTTGTAAACAACAAAGACTGATGGACCCAGCTTAAAAAGTAGAAAATTACTCGTAGCTTAGAAGCTCCCCGTGCCCATCTCCTGGATTCTATCCATTTCCCTTCCTCCCTTTGTGCATGAGAAACCAGAGTTTTGTGGTTACCACTACCTCCTTTTCCTTGAGTCTGCCTTTCTGTAGTTTTTATATCTCCTTCCTTGCTGAGCTGTTATTAAAGACAGGAGGAGGGGATTTCCCTGATGGTCCAGTGGTTAAGAATCCTCCTTGCAATGCAAAAGACACAGGTTTGATCCCTGGTCTGAGAACTAAGATCCCACATGTTGTGAGACAGCTAAGCCCACGTGTTCCAACTACCAAAGCCCATGCAGTCCAGAGCCCGCGTGCCACAACTACTGAAGCCTGTGTGCCCTAGAGTGCATGCTCTGCAACGTGAGAAGGTCCACAGTGAGAAGCCCCATCTCCACAACTAGAGAAAGCCCACGTGCAGCAACAAAGACCCAGCACAAAAATACTGAATAAATAAAATTGTATAAAAACAAAAGACTAGAGCAGGCATAAACATGTATAACTTCCCCCCTTCCACACCTAATCTCTTACCAAGTTCCTCCTCCTGCTCTCCCTCTGTTACCAAGCAAGGACTCTGCTGGTTGGGAAACAAGAACATCAAACTTGTCAATACTGTGAGCAAACTTAGGATTAATAGGCTCTGAGTGAGCACCAGAGGGATTTTGCTGCAAATAAAGTTATGTGTACCAAGAGGCTTGGACTTCTTAGAAAGTAAATATAAGCCCAAGCTTAAGCCCAAATGAGCCTGAGTTTGAACATCAGGACTGCCTACCAGCCTAAGCCAACAATTCTTTGCATCCACCCTAAAAACATTTCTTGTGTATCTGTTGTATGACAGGCACTTCACAGTGTGGGGATGCAACGGTGAGTGAAACAGACAGGGTCGGTGCCTTCATTGAGTTGGGAAGAGCACCGTTAAACAAACACAAACATAAAGCTTCAAACTTCTGTAAGCACTAAGAAAAAAATAACAATTCACAGAGGATTCATTTAGGAAGATGGGAAGGACTTTCTGTGTGGAAATGATATTGGAGCTGAAGCTGGAACTGCCTTGCCATCTGATTTTAGTTAAAATAAATTCAGTTTTCTCATCTGCAGAATGGAGCTGGTAATGACCCCCTCACAGCTCTGCTCTTGGTAATGGCAGTGACTCAGTGCCTGGCTTAGCACAGCCACTCAGTAAATGTCATCTCCCTCCCTCCCTTGTCAGCCTAGGCAGTGGATGCTGCTGCAGAGCAAATGGTGAGCAGTAAGTGATGGAAAATCTGCTCCTGGCAAGGGAGTTGAACCACCCTTTAAGAGGCCCTCTCACTGGCCTATCTTTGACTGCCTTTGATGACTGACCTGAGGGGGAAGGAGACAGGTGAGAGGGTATATTGTCCACGGTTAACAGGAAAGCATCCCCTTTTGTTGCGGAAGGTGGTATACAGTAATACAAAGTTTGTGCTGTAGAATCAAATCCTGGCTCTGCCACAAGTCATTTCACCCCTCTGAGCCTTTGACTCTTATCCACAGACTAGCCCATATACTCTAATACCTTTCCTGTGGGTTTGGCATGTGGAACTGTGACTTTTAATATAAAGTACCCAGTGCATGGTGGGCACCCAGCAAGTGTGGCTGTGATCACTGTTTCCACCAGAACAAGGAGGAACTGGGATAAAGGAGCAGATGTTTGGGATGCAGCTAGAGAGAGCCAAAGAGTTAAAGTCCTTGCTCCAACCCTTTCCTAGCTGGGTGACCTGGGGCAGGTGTCCCTTACCGCTCTGAGCCTCAGTTCCCTAGACTGGCAGACAGCTAAGAATAGAAGTTCTTTCACTGAGCGGCTGTGAAATCACGCGTGCAAGTCGCTTTGCACTGCTCCTGACCTCAAGTTCTGGGGAGCTGCTGCAGTCTCTCTCTGCTAGACACGTGGCCTCAGTGGTGACAGGTTCAAATAAGTGGGCAGGAAAAGGTGCAGCAAGAGTGGAAAAGGTAGCTTTGCCCTTCTGAAACAGCCACCTCTTTTGTCCCAGAAGGCTGAAGAGCCAGGAGCTCGGGGGCTTGCTTCGTACTGATGGCAGGGTGCCCAGAGACCCTGGCACGGAGCCGGCGCGCAGACCTGGGCAGCCTGGGGCGCGGGGCTGTGACCTCATCGGCCGGCGCCGTCCCGCGGGGCCATGAGATCATGAGATGCCGGCGCTTGCCGTGGAGTCGATTTGTTGGGAGCACGGGGACAGCCGGCTGCCCGTTGCGGTGATCTCATCCGGGCCCGGGGGAGGAGGAGACAGGCGGCCCCACTCGCCCGCTCCACCGGGAGGGGGATTGATGGCCTCCGCCGCCACCGATGACGTCACCGGCAGCGCTTGTTGCCGGGTAACGTGTGGCCGCCTGCCTCTAGCACCGCCCCCTCGGACCCCGCCCCCCCCACCCGCCGTGCTCCCATCCTCTATCTCCAACCTGGCTCAGTCTACTTTCTTTTTTTATTTATTGAGGCATAACTTACATATTGTAAAGCAGTCTAATTATAAGTGTACACGCTCGATGAGTTTTTACATATGTATGTATCCATATGTAAAATATGTATATGTATATCCATATGTTTCAAGATATCACCAGTGCTCTCCAACAGAAATATAGTACAAGTCACATAAGCAATTTCCAATTTCCAAGTAGTCACATTAAGCAAGCAAAAAGGAATAAGTGACATCAGTTCTAATAATATATTTAACCCAGTATGTGCAAAGTATTATCATTTAAACATGTAATCAATATAAAAAAATTTAATGAGGTATTTTACCTTTTTGTTGTTTTTCTAAGACTTTGAAATTTCCTGTGTATTTCATACTTTCAATACATCTCAGTACAGATTTAGCTACGTTTAAAGTGCTCAATAGCCACACATGGCAACTGGCTACTGTATTGGGTGGCAGACATATAAAGTGCTTCCAGCACCCACAAATCTATTTCATTCTCTATTCTGGTCAGAACCCCTACAGGTCCCTCACCGCTTCCCCCACCAGAGACTCTGTTCCCTAGACTCTCGGACAGCTAAGAATAGAAGTTCTTTCAGATAAAGGACCTCTTATCTGAATCTCATCCTCACTCTGGTTTTCTACCCTCCCACACACCTTATATCTTTTCTTTCTCTCTCCCCTCTCATCTCACTCTTCACTTCTTAACTTAGAGTCTCCTCTTAGAGCTCAAAACACAAGATGGGAAGTCAGACTGGCTTTAAACCTGGCTCTACCCCAGTCTAGCACATGGGAACCGCTCAGAGCCTCTGTTTCCTCACCTGCTAACTGGGACTGATGAGAGCACTGTCCATCTCCTAGGGTTGTCAGAGTTGGGGGCCACATGCAGGTACTAACTGGGACTGATGAGAGCACTGTCCATCTCCTAGGAGAGCACTGTCCATCTCCTAGGGTTGTCAGAGTTGGGGGCCACATGCAGGTACTGAGTGGGACTGATAAGAACACTGTCCATCTCCTAGGGTTGTCAGAGTTGGGGGCCACATGCAGGTACTAACTGGGACTGATGAGAGCACTGTCCATCTCCTAGGGTTGTCAGAGTTGGGGGCCACATGCAGGTACTGAGTGGGACTGATGAGAGCACTGTCCATCTCCTAGGGTTGTCAGAGTTGGGGGCCACATGCAGGTTCTACTGGGACTGATGAGAGCACTGTCCATCTCCTAGGGTTGTCAGAGTTGGGGGCCACATGCAGGTACTAACTGGGACTGATGAGAGCACTGTCCATCTCCTAGGGTTGTCAGAGTTGGGGGCCACATGCAGGTACTAACTGGGACTGATGAGAGTGCTGTCCATCTCCTAGGGTTGTCAGAGTTGGGGGCCACATGCAGGTACTAACTGGGACTGATGAGAGCACTGTCCATCTCCTAGGGTTGTCAGAGTTGGGGGCCACATGCAGGTACTGAGTGGGACTGATGAGAGCACTGTCCATCTCCTAGGGTTGTCAGAGTTGGGGGCCACATGCAGGTACTGAGTGGAACTGATAAGAACACTGTCCATCTCCTAGGGTTGTCAGAGTTGGGGGCCACATGCAGGTACTGAGTGGGACTGATGAGAGCACTGTCCATCTCCTAGGGTTGTCAGAGTTGGGGACCACATGCAGGTACTGACTGGGACTGATGAGAACACTGTCCATCTCCTAGGGTTGTCAGAGTTGGGGGCCACATGCAGGTACTAACTGGGACTGATGAGAGCACTGTCCATCTCCTAGGGTTGTCAGAGTTGGGGGCCACATGCAGGTACTGAGTGGGACTGATGAGAGCACTGTCCATCTCCTAGGGTTGTCAGAGTTGGGGGCCACATGCAGGTACTAACTGGGACTGATGAGAACACTGTCCGTCTCCTAGGGTTGTCAGAGTTGGGGGCCACATGCAGGTACTGAGTGTTCCCAGAGAAGCTTTCATCACCAAACTGAGCTGGCCCTCCATCTTCTCTCTTGCTGCTAGTTTCTTGTCTCTTCGCTCTTGTACATATGTCATTAGCTTAGTCTCCGGCGCTTTATTCTTGCCTCCCCTGTGTTTGTTGAGATTTATCATCTGAGAGATGGAACTGGGTCATAGCTACCCTACCAGGGGACCATTTGATGTACAATTCTTGGCCCGTGATATGTGCTTAATAATGGGATTACTTTCTCCTCCTTGGCCTCCTCTGTGCTGGTCTCTTATTCCTGGGTGCCCTTTTTCTTCTGACCTCTGACTCTGTCATTCCTCCCTGCTCTTCTTTTGGGCACATCCCCTATTTCCCCTCCTGTGTCTCTCCCCTTCCCCCACCCTCTACATTTCTCTCTGGCCTTCTTTCTAGTCCCAGTCCCCTCAACACCTCTTGCTTCCAGCACTCCAGGCCAGGCTGTTCTGAAGGCAGTTACCAAGCTCTTTCCCCACCCCTAACCTTTCTGAAGTCTGAGATGGGCCCTCCTGCCCCTTAGCCGATGAGCACAGCACTTCAGAGGTCAATGTTGTGGCTGTTTTGTTCTGAAGGGCTCTTTCAGCTGTGGACCCCCCGGTGCAGCCAGCAATCATAACAGACCTGCAGGATGCCTTCCCAAGAAAACAAGTCTTTATTTTCAGCCTTTTGCACTGGCCCAGCCCACCCATTTTGGAGCAGGAAGCGTGGCCCTGTCCCTTGAGTCAGCCCAGCGCTAACTAGCAGTCCAGGGCAACAGAAGCGAAGGAGGGCAAGCACCGGGAGTCTGGACACAGTTACTGTTTATTTTCCCCACATTAAAGGAGGGCTCTGCAATGAGGACTCCCTTTGGCCCTGTTCTAACTTAAGCTCAGAGAAGCTTTCTGGCCTCCTTTTCCTGCCACTCCCCTCTCTATGGGGGAAACACCCCTCCCTCTACCTGTGGTCCTGATGCGGCTGTCAGTCGTGGTACCCCACCCACTGCCTGCCCCACGTGACCAGTTTATCCAAGGCTTGCTGTTCAGGTTGGTAAATGGGCTTAGGGAGTAACAGGGCCTCTCTTTCTGTTGGAGTTAGGCTATGTGAATGTTGGCTTGGGGCTGCCAGTGGCCATCTTTCCTACCAAGTAGAGGTATCCAGAACTTTTTAGCTGTGTCTCCTGGGGCAGGTTACCAATTCTGTGGGTCTCATGTTCCTTATCTGTAGAATGGGAGCATTTATAGCACCTACCTCAAAGCATTGTGCAGGGAGTGGGTGCCTAGCACATAGTAAGAGCTAAGTCGTTGTTTTTTTCTTCTACACTACTTGCTTTCCTCATGGTGCTCTTGCGCCAAACCCAGCAGTCACTGGACAGCCCCTTTTCCTCACTCCTAGCCTCAACAGTTTCAAGCATTTCCTTATACACAGTCCCTTGGTTCCTAGCATCTATGATTTCAGGGTTCTCTATGAGCCACACCTGTGGAAAACCTAGCTATTTGAACAACAGGATTATTTAGCCCACCTATTCATCTGTTCATTCATTCATTCAACAAACATTTGTTGGTCACCTACCAAGTTCCAGACTCTTTGTATTAATTAGAATTGGGATATGCCAGTGACAGCAAAAAAAGAAAAAAATAGTTTAAATTTAAAAAGAGTTTATTTCTTCCCATGTTAAGTCCAAAGGTAAGTGATCCAAACCTGGTAGTATGACACCTTCCAGGTTACTACTTTACCAATTCTGGGATGTAGGACACTTCCTCATGACCCAAGATGACAGCTGGAGCACCAGCCATCACATCTAAGTCCAAGATAGCCAGATGGAGGAAGAGGGGAAGAATAAGATGAAAGTTTCTCTGAAGTTATCACATGACACTTATATCTTAGTGCCGCTGAAAAGGCAGCTGGATGCAGGAGAGAAGCTGGGAAGTGTAGTGTTTCCTTGAGATATCATCTAGCTAAAATATTGATGCCTCTAGTACTAAGGAAGAAGGAAAGAATGAATGTGAGGTGACAGCCAGCAGTTAGAACTACACACTGAGTAAGCATAGGGGAAAGACGGTGAACAGGATGTGGTTCTCAGCACTCGTGAAGCTCACAGCCTATCAAAGACACAGATGGTGATAATAATAGTAGTAGTCAAAGTTATTGAACACTTACTCTATTTCAGGTGCTTCTTGGGCTTTCTCAAACATTTTAGACTTAGGACCTCTTTACACTTTTAAAAAATATTGAAGACCCTACAGAGTTTCCATGTATGGATTATTGTTATGACCCAGGTAACCATAATAGAAATTAAAATCAGTTCACCACAATAAAAATTAAAACCAAGAACTTTTTACAGTACTTACTAATTAACTTAATAATCAACCCATTACACATTAACATTAAAACATTTTAAAGACGGTTCAGTTCAGTTAGTTCAGTCGCTCAGTCGTGTCTGACTCTGCGACCCCATGAATTGCAGCACACCAGGCCTCCCTGTCTATCACCAACTCCCAGAGTCTACTCAGACTCATGCCCATCAAGTTGGTGATGCCATCCGGCCATCTCATCCTCTGTCGTCCCCTTCTCCTCCTGCCCCCAGTCCTTCCCAGCATTAGGGTTTTTCCCAGTGAGTCAACTCTTCACATGAGGTGGCCAAAATATTGGAGTTTCAGCCTCAGCGTCAGTCCTTCCAATAAATACCCAGGACTGATCTCCTTCAGGATGGACTGGTTGGATCTTCTTGCAGTCCAAGGGACTCTTGAGAGTCCAGCACCACGGTTCAGAAGCATCAATTCTTCGCCGCTTAGCTTTCTTCACCATCCAGCTCTCACATCCATACATGATCACTGGAAAAACCCATAGCCTTGATTAGATGGACGTTTGTTGGCAAAGTAATGTCTCTGCTTTTAAAGACAAGTATCCTTTTAATTACTGAGAAAAAGGGAATTTTTTTTTTAGTATTTTCATAGATTATTATGTGGCTTAGTAGAAGATACCTGTGTTCTCATATTCATTGCAAATCACATCACAATGTGTCCACAATGATCAGATTTGCGTTCTTCAAAGAACATTCTAGAAAGAAGAGCAGGTATTGCTCTTCTTGTGGCAGTGTGGCTGACTTTTGAAAACAGGATCTTGGAATGTTAACATACCAAGCCAACAAACATCAACAGCCATCCACACATCAGACTTACCCAAGAGAGTTGGCCTTAGGGGTAGTCAGCACCCAAAATGGTTATAACTTATCTCTCTTTAGCCCTTAGTCTAAAATGAACTTCATTTAGCTGGCAGCAAGCAGTAGTAGTAGTAATAATTGCCAACTTTTAATATTGTGCTATTTCACACCTTGTTTTAATATCTTTACATTTTACTTACTCTTCTGACGAGGGGATTTATAAAGTGGCCTCTGGAACAAGCCTGCCTGGATTCAAATTCTGTCTCTGCCACCTACCAGCTGTGTGGCTTTGAGCAAGTGACTTAACCTCTCTTTGCCCTAGTTTACTCTTCTGTAACATGAGGATGATGATGTCTCCTATCTCATAGCTTGTTGTGAGGATTAAACTAATTAATGCAAAGTGCTTAGTATAGCACCTGGCAAGTAATAAGCCCTCAATGTATATATATATATATATATAAATATAAATAACATCAAAACTCTTTTGAAGGACCTTATCTGCAGTCTATATTTAAAGACATGGAGGCCCACTTATTCATTCAACAGATGTGAACTGAGCACCCTCTATATTCTTCAAACAGAAATATAACACCAAAAAGACACAGAGTCCCTGTATTTCAGGTGTGTGTATTCTCATAACAAATAAATACAGTCCATGTTGGGGCAAAAAAGAAAAATGAAAAGCTGAATACAGACAATGATGGTGCAGTAGGAAATACAGAGGTGCTATTTTATGTATATTGTTCAGGAGCCCTTACTGATGAGATGACATGTGTGCCAAGACCCAAGGGAAGTGAGGGAGCCAGTTAGTTGGCAGACGTCAGAAGGAAGCGTGCTCTGGGGAGAGGGAAGAGCAAGTGTGAAGGCTCTAAGGTAGGACTGTGCTTGATTTTTGTTTTGTTTTGTTTTGTTTTTTGAGAATCAAGCACATCAGACTTGTGAGCTGGGAGGCAGTCTTATAGGATCTGGAAGGTAGGAGGGAGCATCAGATGTCACTCTAAGAGAGGTGGAAGACATTGGCAGGTTTGAGCCCGGAGAAGATTTGATCTGCTTTGTGTTTGAGAAGCTTATTTTGGATACTGTGCAAGGAATAAGCATAGTGGGACAAGGGCAGTCGCCGTTAGGGGGCTGTTTCCAGGAGGATTTGTAGATGGATTCGATGGTGGTTATGAGAGAAGGGAGAGTCAAGGATGATTGCTTGAGTTTGGGAGAGAGAGACAGGTAGTCAGCACTGAAGGAGGGAAGGAGTGAGGGAGAGAGGGAGGATGGATGCTCCTTTATCTCTTCTTATAAGGACACTAATCCCATTCGTGAGGGCTCCATCCTCATAACCTAATTACCTCTCAAAAGGCCCCTTTCTCCAGATACCATCATACTGAGGGTAAGGGCTTCAGAGTAAGAATTTTGTGGGGACACATTCAATCTATAGCACTGGCTGAGTATCCTTAGATGAGTACTTTTGTTGCTCTTCTTTCTCTTTTTTTCTTTCTTTTGGCCTCAAACAGCCACCATTTCATTGTTTCCTATGATTCTGTGGGTCGGGAGTTCAGCCAGGACACACCGAGGACAGCTGGCCTTCATGTGATGTACAGTGAGTCTGGACCGCCTAAGATGGCTTTTTCACTCATGCGTCTAATGGCTCAGCTGACATGGGTGGGACGAATTGCCCAGGGTCCTCTATCTGCCACCTCAGCTCTCCCTGTTGTCTGGGTTCCTTGCTTCTCCTCCATGTAGTCTTGCTCAGAGCCTCTCCCTCTGCACATGGCATCTGTATGTAGTCTTCCTTTGGGTTTTTCATAATGTGGTGCTGGAGGAAGAAAGGCAAGCGAGGGGGAGGCTCTAACAGCTACCAGGTCTCATGGGGTCTGAGCATCCCAGATAGCACCTCTGCCTCATTCTAGTTCAGTCCTATTTCTTTGGAACCTGGGGTGCCCCATCTCTGAAAGAAGGTGACAGTAACAGTGCCCACATTCCCAGGTCATCGTGAGGTTCTTTCCTGGCTCTCATGCACTGGGCCCTTTCTGGGTACCTGTATTTTAGGTTCATATGCTCACTCAGTCTTCCCAGTCACTTTGGTGTATTGGAGCCAACTTGCACAGACTTGCGAGAGCGGATGGTTACACTTTCAGGAAATTCGCAAGAAGTCCTTAAACCCTAGGTAGCTTGAAATTGGCCTGGTGGGAGTATTTACACCAGAGAAATTGAAAATGTACATATCGGAGGCCCCCCTTTTTTTTCGGTTGTTTTCCACTGTGTGTGTTTGTTTTCAAGCCCACTTACAGATGAGTAAACTGAGGCTCAGACAAGTTTAATTATTGCCCTAAGTCAACCAATTTAGTAGGCAGCATATTTGACCTTGGAGCCCCAAATTGCGTGCCCTTAACCACTGTGCTGTCCTACTTCTATAGACGAGAAAAATGTGTATGAAAGAAATTTGTTAACAGGTAAAGTCGCATAAATATCCATTATTAATTTTGTTGCAGAAAAAAATCTTTCTGTGTCTATCTATTCTTTATGTCTTTGTACATTTATGCTGCTAACAACTCTCTGCTTATGTCTCTGTCCCCTTCCTCTTCATCCCTGCAATCCTTCACATCACCTTTCCTAGGTATGTTTCTGAAGAGTGCTCTTTCTCTGTTCCTTCCGTTGGCTTCTCAGCATCCCACTTGCCTTTACTTCCCACTCCCTTCCAGAGTCAGCTCTCTGTTGTTTCCTAGCTTCCCAGTTCACTTGTGGTCCTTCCCTCCCCGCTCCAAGCAGTAAGAAAGTCAGAACCGAATCTGCCTTCTCCATCTCAACTGTTACCGCCCCCTTTATCACAATCCCAGCAGCAAACTCTCCATGCCCAAGTTCTGCAGCTTGCTACTGTTCCCCCTTCACGGGTGACAGGGAGGCCAGACGGCTCATAATCCGATTGCTTTCCTTGTTCTCTGACACCCTGGAGAAACCACACATTCCATTTGGTGGTCGTCAGAAATAACACGCTTAAGCAACCTGGAATTATAAAACTGCTTAATTAGAGAGAGATGGTTTCACTGGGATATGCCCAGTTCTCCCCCGTGGTTCTATCTGCTTCTCCAAGTGCCTACCCCCACCCCGCCAGCAGCTAATTGCTACCTTTAGCTTTCTCTCTCCCTTTATTTTATTTTCTGTGACATCAGGGCTTGCTTATAAAGAAAAGTACTGTCTTCCATGTTCCAATTCTGTTTCTCCATCAGCAAACTCTAGACATTGACCTGAGTAATAAGGGTGGAAATTTTGTGCTTCCAAGGTGTCTAGCTCTTAAGTAAGCACCGACTTTGTGTTGCCTGCTGGTGATATGACCAGGAGCCAAATTATCTTCATGCTGATGGGGCTTGCAATCCAGAGGAAGAGAGAGATATAAGTTTTTTTAAATATTGTAAGAGGTGATCTAAAAGAGGGATTTAAAGGGTGTAACAGGAGCACCTAATTAAGTAGTTGGGGAAGAGTTCTCATAGGAGGTGACAGCTAGGTGAGACACAGAAGATATACAAGTGTTAGCTTGGCAAAGAGTATGGGACCAGACATCCATCTGCAGAGGAGAAGCTTGGTCTTCATAACAAAGCACCTGAAAGAAGGGCCCAAAAGCTGTTCTCTTAGTCTGCCCTGAAATTCTGGGGTTATGTTGGGAGCCCCCAGACTTGACTTATCTAGCTTCTGATGTGTAGGGGGTCAGTAAACCACAAGCTGCATTCAAATATGCCCTAACACCTGTTTTGGTAGATAAAATTTTACAGCCGTGCCTATTTGTTTGTCTGTTGTCAATAGCTGAGGGGTATAGTGGTGACAGAGGCTGTATGATCTCAAAGCCAAAGTAGTCACTATCTGGCCCATGGCAGAAGAAAAAAGTCGCTGACCTTTGTTCTGGATTCACCCATTAGGCCAGTGGGAAGTGTGGGGTCTGGACCAGAGGACCAGCTCTCAGCCAGTGGAGCCTGAGAATTGGGGGAATCCAAAGACAATGACGAGGGAACAGAAATAGCAAGGTAGCTGGCAATAGGATCTGACTACAGGCTCTGTGGTTCCCGAGGCTGCACTCTTACCCACCAAGCCAGACTGGTGGTACAAGATCAGCCTGAGAGGGGACAGGAGGGTCTGTCCCCCAGAGCCAGCCAGATGCCAGCAGGCAGGGGTTCGCAGAGACACAGGGACATAGGACCTTTCATGAGGTGGTCATATCCTCACCCATCATGGGGCCAGGTGGACAGAACAGGAGGCTTCCCAGCAAGATAGTCAAAGACTGACCATCTTTTCCATCACCTCTGGGCTTCTGCAACACCATCATTGTGCCCACATTACTGCACTGTCCTTCTTCCACTTATCCATTGAAAGAGAGCTTCTCAAACTTAAACATGCACACCTATCACCTGGAACCTTGTTAAATTACAGATGGTTCTGGGCTTCAGCAGGTCTGGAGTGAGGTTTTGATTCTGTAAGGTCAGACATGGGGGTGAACGGATGACTGGATGCCTGTCCTTGGTCCTTAGAAGATGTGGGTACATCCACTTCAAGGGGTCCCCTTGCAAGTGACCTGTACCCTGGCCATCAAGACAGAATATAGCAACATGGATATAAAGTCTCTATCCATAGCCTTTTACATCATCCATTTGTGGATACACAACATGTTTTCATAACCTTTTTCTCCCTCTAATTTAAACACATCATATGCTCAGTACTGAAAAAATTGGAAAAGACAGAAAACCACAACGAAAATGAGTAGTTTCTGCATTCTGTGGCTTTTCCACTTGGAACTATAATATGAGCATTTCCCTGAATCAATAGATATCTTTTGCCAGGATTTCTTTTTTAATTTTTTATTTTGGAATAATTTTCAACTCAGAGCAAAGTTGCAAAAATAGAGCAGAGTTCCCATGTACCCGTCGCCTAGCTTTCCCTAATGTTACATTTAATATAATCATAGTTCAGTTAGCAAAGCCAAGAAATTAAGATCAATTCCCTTACTAGTAGCTAAACTGCAGACCTTGTCACATTTTGCCCATTGTCCCACAGATGTCTATTTCCTGATCTAAGGACCAAATCTAAGATTCCACATTGCATTAGTCACATCTCCCTAGTCTTGGCTTAGATGGTAAAGAATCTGCCTGCTATGTAGGAGACCCAGGTTCAGTTCCTGAGTCAGTAAGCTCCCCTGGAGAAGGGAATGGCTACTCACTCCTGAAGAATTCCATGGACAGAGGAGCCTGGCAGGCTATGGTCCATGGGGTCACAAAGAGTTGGACATGACTGAGCAACTTTCACTCACCTACTTCTCCAATCTAACAATTCCTTGGTCTTTTCTTGGTCTTTCGTGAATGTCATGCTTTTGAGGAATGTCGGATAGTTATTTTGTAAAATGTTCCTCAGTTTGGATTTGTCTCTTGTTTTCTCATGATTCAATTGAGGTTGTAAGTTTTTGACCAGAATACACAGGAGTGATGCTGTGTTCTCAGTGCAGCGTATCAGGGGTTTAGTCTTCAGTGATGTATTACTGGGGATGTTAACCTTAATTAACCTTGGTTAAGGCCATATGTGCTGGATTTCTTCACTGCAAAGTCACTCATTTTCAGGATGGTATTTGACTGGCTGTATGGCTTTGCAGTATTGATCTCTATCATAACCAGACCCTCTTTGTACACATTTACTTTGTCACCTGTTTTTTGTGGTTTTTTTTTTTTTTTTGCTCTGTTACAATGAATGCTGCAGTGGCCATTCCTACTGACATATCTATTAACCCAAATCCCTGATTTATTAGTATAAATTCCTAGAAGTAGAAATGATGGAACAAAAATTATTCACTTTTAAAAAAACATTTATTTATGTATTTATTTATTTGGCTGCATGGGGTCTTAGTTGGGATCTTTGGTCTTCATTGTAGCATGAGGAATCTTTAGTTGCAAACTCTTAGTTGCGACATGTGGGATCTACCAATAGTTCCCTGACCAGGTATCAAACCAGGGTCCCCTGCATTGGGAGTGTGGGATCTTAACCACTGAACCACCAGGGAAGTCCCTATTCGTATTTTTAAGGCTGTGCGCGCTTGGGGCAGGGCTGTTTGTTTCTGTTTGTTTGTTTCAGTCGGTTTTATTGAGGTTGTAGAACATTGTATATCTGTACAACAAAACACATAGATCTGAAGCACACATTTCAGTGAGTTTTGGCAAATGTATGCACATGAATAACCACCACCCCATCACTATATACAGTATAAAATTTTATGTAGACAATCTGCAATTTCTTTCATTCCCCCAAATTCCCTGATGCCCCTTTACAGTCTGTCCTCTCCCATCTTGCCCCAGGCAACCACTGATCTTGTTTCCACTATTGCAGTTTACCGTGGCCTGTTCTAGACCTTCATGTAAATCACAATGACACAATATGTACTCTTTTGTATCTGACTCCTTTGATTGGCTAGAATGTGTAAGACTCATCCAGGCTGTTGTGAATCACAAACATTTGTTCCTTTTTTATTGCTGAGTAATATACTATTGTATAAATATACCACAATTTGTTTATCCATTCTTCCATGGATGGATGTTTGGGGCTGTTTCCAGTTTGGGGATATTATTAATAAAGCTGCTATGAACATTTACCAGTGAATGGACATATATTTTCCTTTCTCTTGGGTGCACACCTGGGAGTGGAATTGCTGGGTCCTAAAGAGGTTTCTGTTTAACCTCATTGAACATGGCAGGGTAGGTTGTTTTCATGTCCATTTTATAGCACAGGCTCCAGAAAGCTGAGAGACTTGAATAAAAGCCAAGAGAGGAAGAGAAAGAGAACCCTAAATACTTTTCCTGTTTATTTCCTTTAATCTTCAGAGCCACCCAGAAGGTAGCAGTTATGATTCCCATTCTGTAGATGATGACAGTGAGGCTTGTGGACATGTAGCAAGTTGAGGTTCTGAGTGCCCCCCAGCCTGAGACCCCACCCCTGAGTCCATGTTCTTTCCCCACATACGATCCTGCCTCCTTGGAGACAGTAGGCAGGGGAGCTGGGCCATCTTCTCCCCTCCTCTTCTCTGCCTATCCTTCTCTGCATCCCGTGGTCCACCCTGCCCCTGCCACTGAGGGCAGTCATCCGTGAAGCTGGGGCCAGCCCCCCTAGAGATGAGCGTGATCTGTGTGCAGAGCCAGTGACTGTTGCCCCATGATCAGCTTGGAGCCCTCAAAGCCACAGCAGGCACCAGGGAGTGACCCCCACTCCAACCTTCTACCAAAGGTGTCCAGTTTCTACCTCCCTGAAAGGCGATCCTCAGAGCGTTGATCTCCTGGGCTGGTGGGCAGCGGGCGAGGGCCACGGGCAGGGGCCTTGTTTCCCTGGCCACATCTCAGGCCCATTAGGAGCAGGCCTGAGTGCTTTCCAGAGCTGATTAATGGGCTGGCTGTGACCTGGAATGTCATATACTCCCCAGGCTGGAGGGCCCCCCAGCTGGGTCCTTTGGGTCTTTACTGCTGATAATAATTGATGCTTTCTGTGCGGTTGCAGGGAAAGTTCTATCTGGTCATCGAGGAGCTGAGCCAGCTGTTCCGATCCCTCGTTCCCATCCAGCTGTGGTATAAATACATCATGGGTGATGATTCCTCCAACAGCTACTTCCTGGGAGGGGTCCTGATCGTCCTGTACAGCCTCTGCAAGGTGAGGCGGCCTGGGGGCTAGTGGGCTGGCCTAAGGACGACCCATTCACTAGCTGGACCTGGCAGGTGCGGGGGGGGGCAAGTGAGGAACCTGGATAAACACGCTAATCTCTTTCTGTTTAACTGAAAAACTAAATTCACACAGTACGAAATTATTTTATCATTTTATAGTGAACAGTTCAGTGGCATTTAGAAGATTCTCATTGTTGTGTCACCACCACCACTGTCTAGTTCCAGGACATTTCCATCACCCCACAAAGAAAGGTGGCTCAGTGGTAAAGAACCTGCCTGCCAGTGCAGGAGACTCAGGTTCGATCCCAGGGGCTGGAAGTTCCCCTGGAGAAGGAAATGGCAATCTTCTCCCAGATTCTTGTCTGGGAAATCCCATGGACAGAGGAACCTGGTGGGTCACAGTCCATGAAGTTGCCAAGAGTTGAACAGGACTTAGCAACTAAACAACAACAGCAGCAACTTATGAAGCATCACTCTTCCTTCTTCTATCAGCCACTGGCTACCACAGGTCTTCTTTCTGAAGACTCTCTGGATTTACCTTTTCTGGGCATTTTTATGTAGATGGACTCATACACTCTGTCATCTTTGGTGTCTGGCTTCTTTTACTTAGAGTCATTTCTGAGGTTCCTCCACATTATACCATATGTCAATACTTTCCTGCATTTATGGGTACAGGCATCCTAATTTCTTGCCCATAAAACTCACTATATGCCATCCTTTCTCGTTGTCTTCTTCACAACAACCCTTCCAGATACATTCCATTATCATGTCAATATTATGGGAAGGGTACTGAGGTCCAGAGAGAAGTATCTTGCCCAGTATCACTCAGCTGGAGATCACAGAACGAGCATCAAACCCAGGCAGGCTACCTCCAGAATCTGGAGATCTCAACCCACCAACAGCATGGCCATGGAATTTGTTTTCTGTTCCTCTTAAATTGCACACCCTCAACTCTGCAAGTCAGTATAGAGTGCTTCTCTTTTCATCATTAGTGCAGACTCAGATTCCCCCACCCCCAACAATAAGCACATCCTCCTCTTTCTTTTTCCATATCTATTTCTGGCTTGTAGAGAATCCTGGAAGAATCATGTGTTCCCTTTCCTTAAAGCAGGACTGGCTAGGCAGTCCATGTAGAGTCAGCCACTACGGCTTGTCTTGCCTGCCGATTCTGATCTGCTGGCCATGGCCGACAGGAGTGCTAGATGGAGAAGGATGATCACAGCCTGGCTCAGAAGAAGAGTGATCGATGTGCAATGCCTGCCCTGGGCTTATGGCTGGGGAAGAGGCAGTAGGCATGCCATATATTCGCCATCCTTGCCCCACTGGCAGAGGAGACTGCTGATGGGTAGCAAGACAAAAGCCAAGCAAAACTTGTGGGAATGGGAAGTTTCAAATGGGAGGATGTACCCTGCAGATGTTCAGAGTCAAAATGAGGCCCATGGTGAGAAAGATCCTGAACCATCCTTGGATAGTTTGTAGCCATCCCCTCACTCTCCTTTCAGTCCTTCGACATCTGTGGCCGTGTGGGCGGAGTCAGGAAGGCCCTGAAGCTTCTCTGCACCTCTCAGGTGAGTTGGCTTCTGATGGGCCTCACCTAGCTCATAGGAGCCGGGAACTGGGATGAGACCACACTGTGCTTCTGAGGGTGCCTCTCCAGTGAGGGGCCACAGCTGTGTTTGTGTCTTTCTCCCTCCCTTCTGTCAAGCAGAATTACGGAGTCCGGGCCACGGGGCAGCAGTGCACAGAAGCTGGTGACATCTGTGCCATCTGCCAGGCTGAGTTCCGAGAGCCTCTGGTCCTCATGTGCCAGGTGAGCAGGGCCGGGCGGGACCACTGGAGACGGGGGCCACGGGGCCACAGGACCCTGTCCCATGCAGGAGTCCCAGGTGCCTGTCCTCTGGCCAAACCTCAGGGCTCTGGACTGGGTCTCTGGGAACAGTGTGGTCAGGCCTGGGGTCTGTCAGACCCAAGTATAAAACTCAGTTCTGCCTTTTCCCAGCTGGCTGCCTTGGGGCAGGTTACTTCACCACTCTGAGCCTTGGTTTCATCAGTAAAATGTAGAAAATGCACATTTCAGTATGGTACAGTGTCAGAATGTTCTGCATGTGAATCTCAGCAGGTGTGTGGACCCCAAATGGCTCAGTCCATCTCCCCAAGTCTTGGTTGTTTTCATTTATAAAACAGGTATCATCATAATGCCTACTTTATTGAATCATAGGAGCTATTCTTATGGTCAAATGAAATCATCCCTGGAAAGAGCTAAATTTGAAATATTCAGCCCTAAAACTTTATACTATTATAGTTATTAGCATCATTATAATTATTACTACCACTTGTTTTCATTATTAGTTGTGGATCACCAACTCATAGGTCTGGTCAGTTACTTTGAGCTGCCTAAACTCATCCCTTCTCCTCCTCCCCCAACCCTTCCCCCTCCCCCTCCCCTTCCTGACATGGGGGCGGGCTAAGACGTCAATTCAGCAAATGTGTATGAGTCAAAGCATCCTATCAGACACCCGGGAGGGGAGGCACGGGGCACACAGGCCCTGTCCCCTTCTCTAGAAGTACACAGTCTCCCTGGGGAAACAGACACATACATAAATAACTATGAAACAAGGCAGGCAGTGATAAGTGCTGTGTAAGAGAGATTCATGCAGCGTCCCAGGGGACCGGGCCAGAGCGCGATGAGTTGGAGGTTGAGAAGGCTTTGGGGGAGGCGTAGCCTGCAGACTGGAAGGAATGGGAGAGCATACGGCTCTGCCCCTACCCCCTCGCCCCCACCACGCAGGGGTAGGAGGACAAGAGGTGGGGGCCTTTTTTGGCAACAGCAAAATTTTTTTGTTTTTGCTGTTTGAGGATGTTTAGGAGGTTCATTTTTAATTTTTAATTGTATTTATTTTTTAAATTAAGAATAAATTTGTGTGATTCAAAACGTTCAAAAAGGAGATGAAGAAGTCATGATGATTAAATGCAGTGTGGGACCTGATACAGAGAGAGGACAGGAGGGAAAAACTAATGTCATAAAATCCAAAGAGAGGCTGGACTTTAGTCCATGGTCATGCCTGTGTGGGTTTCTTTTTTGGCTTTGACAAATGGACCATGGTGATGCAAGGCAGTGATGCTGGGGGAGACGGAAACTGGGGGAGGGATATCCAAGACTTTTCTGTAGTGCCTTTGCAGACTTCCCTGGTAGCTCAGCTACCACCTGCAAGGCAGGAGACCCTGGTTTGATTCCTGGGTCAGGAAGATCCCCTGGAAAATGGATAGGCTACCCACTCCAGTATTCGTGGGCTTCCGTGGTGGCTCAGTCAGTAAAGAATCCACCTGCAATGCAGGAGACGTGAGTTTGATCCCTGGGTTGGGAAGATCACCTGAAGGAGGGCATGGCAACCCACTCCGTTATTCTTGCCTGGAGAATCCCCAAACAGAGGCACCTGGTGGGCTGCAGTCCATGGGGTCACAAAGAGTTGGACACGACTGAGTGACTAAGCACAGCACAGTACAAGATTATTTCAAATTAAAAAGTTCTTTAAAAAGATACTTTAAATATACAAAAAGGGAAGTGATAACAGGGCTCCTTTGCTTATCCCTAGCTCTCTAGGCCCCTAAATACCCACACGGGCAACCATTGTTGCCAGGTCCCTTTATATCTTTCCAGAGATGCTCTGAAAAGTTTAAATACACAACACACACCATGAACATATCATTTCCAAAAAGACCTAACTTGTGACCCATTCTATCCAAGCTTCATTTTGCATCATTTCTTTTTGACTTGAAACTGCCTGAAGAGATTGCTCCTTATTTGCATAACATCCTATTTTTATGGATTGACCATACTTTGTTCAACTATCCTCCCATTGATGGGCCTTTAGTGGTTCATAATCTTTTGTTACGACAAATATATTTGTCAGGAGGGATCAGGGATAGGGAGATCTGTAGCACCTACCTGGACTCATTGTGTTGATTAAATGAGTTAATTCAGGTGATGCATCTAGAACTACACCTGGCACATGGTCAGGGTTCCATAAACATTATCTCTCATTAGCACGTATTCCATTTCACATGTGTGCAAGCTCTTGGTAGGATACATTCCTAGTAGTGGAATTACTCGGCCAGAGCGTATGCAGTCTGACAGATACTGCTAAATCACCTTCCATAAAGGAGTGTATCTGTTTGTGGTCCCAGTGAGGAGTGTGACGTGCCCTCTTGCTTTGCCCCCCCTCACCAACACACCACATTATCAAGCCTTTCCTGAGCCTCGCCAATCTGACAGGTGACAAACGCTATCTTGGTGCAGTTTTCATTTGCATTTGTCTAATTATGAGAGCAGATGAGCATCTTCTCATATGCTTCAGAGCCATCTGTATTTCCTTCTCGGTAGCAGTGATTATTTGAACATGATGTCAAGGTGAAAGTTTTTCTTCTTCCTTGATGGCAGTCTCTCTAAGCCTTTATCTGTGTGTCTCTCCGCCATTCTTCTCCCAGTACCACTATGTGTTCCCATCATTGGATTAGAATTGGTGGGAGGGGTTGGACAAGACACCACCATCCCAGAGCTAGGAGCAGTGGCCACACCCAGGGCTGGTTGAAGCTCTGGGCTTCATACCTGGCCATACCTGGCACATACCTGGCCGGGCCCAGTACATGCCTCAGTCTTGCTCTGTTCCTGTGAGCTGGGCTTAGAAGGACAAGGACAAAGATGCCTTCCACAGGGAAAAGGGCCTCAGTAATTCCTAAATGCACTGAATGAATGAGCAAAGGGATGAATGAGTCAAGTGTTACATCCTCATTAAAGGCTTCCCTGATTCTGTTTCCCCAGACTAGTTAGCACTCCTAGCTATGCAGCCTCCAGATCCTATGTTTTTCCTTCAGAGAACTTATCCCAGTTGTCAGCTAGATGGCTAATTGGGCAGCTGGTTAGGTAAGGTCTGTCTCCTCTTTGCCAGATTGTAAGCCACTTGGGAGTGGTGACCATGTCTGTCTTAGTAGTGTAACCACAGTACTGACTCAGTAAACATTGGCTGGATGGAAGGAATGGGATGGTTGGAGAGATGGATGGATGGATGGGTGGATGGGACAGACAAGGTGGATAGAGCATCTTCTGAGGGCAGGGTGGCCCGCCCCCCACCCCAGAATATCTCTCCCAAGTTCACACTCCAAGAGACATAGCCAGGGAACGGTTAACCATCCAGCCCCGCCTGCGATCCCCCACCAACAAACCAACCTGATGCTACACATCCCAGCCCAGAAGGACCCCTCCGCCCCCTCCCTCTGTAGACACGCCTTTGTTTCTCTAGATGTAGGAGGCAGTCCTAGGTCATGAGCTCCTCCAGCCCGTCCCCTGGGGTCCTATGTGCTTTGAATCTAATTTGGCACCAGATTCTGTCCTGTCTGATTCTCTGAGAAGGAGACCGTGAGCTCCTGGAGGCCAGGGACGAGGTCTTCATCATCCTGGTATCTCTAGACTCTCCCAGCTAACCTGCCTGGGAAGGCATTCATCTGTCAGAGTGCAGGCCAGGGCTAGGCGGTGGGGCTACAGCAGCAGCAGTCACTGCCCCCAAGGAGCTGCTGGGCTTGCTGACCCTTGGGTCCTGCCCTTCAGGCCACGGTGAGAATTTGGGCACGGCCTCCTCACCTCCTCTCCCCCACTCCCCTACACCCTGTAGCCACATTAAGCATCTCAAGATTCTCACTTTCCCATCTCAGGAGGTTTGCACAGCTGTTCCCTTCAGCTTGGAATGCTCTAGCCCCACCCCCTCTCTTCCCCCAGTTAACCCCTAAACATCCTTCAGACTTCAACACAAGCATCACCCCACCTCCAGGAAGCCTCCCTTGACTACTCAGGGCAGAAATTGTCTGTCTTGTTCATACTGGGTCTCAGCTCCTAGGACCAAGGCGGGCATGGAGCGAATGCTGGGGGAAGCAACCCCAGTGGTCCTGATTGCTGTCCCCCGCAGCACGTGTTCTGTGAGGAGTGCCTCTGCCTCTGGCTGGACCGTGAGCGCACCTGCCCGCTCTGCCGCTCGGTTGCCGTGGATACCCTGCGCTGCTGGAAGGACGGGGCCACTTCGGCACACTTCCAGGTGTACTAGGGCTGAAGACTGTGGCCCCGGGGCTCCCAGGCACACCAGGGAGATGACGGAGGGTCAGTGCTGTCGGGACCACCTCTAGGAGCTTCCTGGAAAACAGCCCTCAGGCTCCGACTGTCCTGCCTCCTGCCTCTCTCCATCCAGCCCCTGTCCCCCACCCCACCCTCACTTTCCTCTTTTGTTCTATTCATGGCATGCGCACCCTTCGCCTCCACATGGGGACGCCGTCTCACTCACACTTGGTCTCCACCAAGGTCTGTCTCCCTCCTCCCTCTGAGTCAAAGAACTGATAATGGACCAGGTTCTACTTGTTGGTGATCATAACCCGTGGTGACCTGACACCTGATGCTGCAAACTGGAGAGAGGCCTTTCAATGCTGCCTCCCCGCCAGGGGCCCAGGTCTGCAGGTGAGAATCACCCTGAAGTACTTTTCAAATGCAAATGCTGGCCCCACCTCATACCTACAGGAACCCTCAGAGTGAGCCAGGCAGTCTGGAACTTTTGGCCCAGTCGACCTCCTGAAACACTCACGCCGCCCCAAGGTGGAGGTACTGTTGTCTCCTGTTTCACAGGTGAAGAAACTGAGCTGAGAACTCCACGTGGAAACTTTCCCAGGTCACCCGGTGAGCAGTGATGGACCAAGCTTCCAACCCCAGCCGTCTGGCTTTGGAGCCTGCCTCTTAACCACACACTGACTTGCTGCTCAGACACAGCAGGCGTGGGGCCCCTCAGTCATGTTTTTTTTTTTTTCTCTTCAAAGCACAAGAGGTGATTCTGACGTCATTGGTGACTCAAGTATGTAGTGTGTTTCATTTGGACTGCGTTGAGGATGCTAATAGCGAATGCCAGCTCCGGAAATCTAGTCATGATTGGGTTCACGGAAAAGTTTGGTCCTTAAAGTTGCTGTTTAGCTGGATTCCTGCCAGGATGCTCGGTTGTGATTGGGTATCTTCCAGGTGGCGCAGTGGTAAATAATCCACCTGCCAATGCAGGAGACATGAAGATCCCCTAGAGAAGGAGATGGCAACCCCCTCCAGTATTCTTGCCTGGGCAATCCCATGGATGGAGGAGCCTGGCGGGCTGCAGTCCATGGGGCTGCAAAAGAGTCGGATACAACTGATAGAACACAGCATATGGCACATCAAGAAAGGCCAGTTCTGGAGCCTCCCCCGGAGGCAGTGGTTAAGACTGCTCCCAGTGCAGAGGGCCTGGGTTTGATCCCTGCTCAGGGCACTAAGATCCCACATGCCATGGGATGTGACCTAGAAGTGAAAAAAGAGTAAGGCCGGCTCTGGTCCAGATGCAGGTGTCACTGGGTGTCCCTTCCGGTCTTTATTTCTCTCCTCCTTTTGTCCTGTCCCTCATTTAAGTCTCAGATTTGTCAACAGCTCCTGTGGCCATTGCCTTCTCCCCTGGTAGCCTTCAGAGCAAAAGGCAAGATCCTTGTCACGGATTTTTTTTTCCACAAGCCAGTATGCTGGCAGAGAGCACAGCAGCGATTGGTGTTTCCTGGAATGTCTCTACCAGAGCTCCCAATCTCTGTAACACAAGCTCTCCACCCACAAGACCCTCCCTGCTCTGAAATCTGGGAGGAGAAGGCACAAGTGGTCCTTTGGAAGCCACTGGAATCTTGCCTGGCCTACCCACCCTCCCAGTGCTATTCTCCCACTGTCAACCTCAGCACCACAGGCTGGTGCCAACAGCATTACAGAGAGAGCAATCTGGGTGGTTCCTGAGCAGATTAGCAAGAAAATCCTAGAGAAATGGTGGGAGCCTTGCTGCCACCTCACCCTCAGCCAGGCTTCTCATGCCCATCCCATCCCCAAGAGATTCAGGACATTCACCCCTTTTGTGCTATCAAGTCAGGACCTTTCCTTTGCCTGACTTCCCTGGCTCTTTCCTGATACCCAGCAAGACATCCCTTCCAGGGCAGCATGGCATCTTTCAAGCTCTGTTACTATGGCAATGGCCGTGATGTTAACAATCCCACTTGCCTGGATAATCAAGTCGGAAGGGGAAGTGGGGCCAGGCGGATTTGGCTGCTCTGCCCCCTCTCCCCTCTATCCCCCACCCCCACCCTGCTGCCTTGAGGAAGAGCTGAAGGGACACACCAGGAGCTTCTACAGCTGATTTTTATCAGAAGGATCATCCTGCCTGCAGATGCCATCAAAGAAGCATGAGAAAATGCCACTGAAGAAGACTTATTAATGTGCCAGCATGTGATGGCGCAGACAGAGCAGTCTGCTGGGAGTCAGGCCTGGAATTCTGATTTCAGACTCCGCATGGCTTTGGGAAGTCACTTTGCCTCCCTGTAGCCATCTCCAGGGCGACAAAGCCTGGTGCATTATCTACGGGAGCCAGGGAAACCAGCGATGTAGATTACTGATGAATACCCCAACCATTTTGTCAATTATACTCATGCCACCAAAAAAAATATTGAACATTCTGCAAATAATGAGCCATGTCTCAAACACTAAAGAGTGTCACATGCGGGGGACACTTGGGCGGGGGGCAGGTGGGATGATTTAGTTTAGATTTTATTTATTCATCCCACCCTCTGGCAGAAAGTCACGTTCTGGAGGTTCCCTTTTGGAGTGGGAAGATTTAACTTCTGCTTAAGGCAGAGAAACAGAGGCCAGGGCAGAGGTTTCCAGACATCAAGCTGCATGTTTTCCCTAACACAAGATTTTAGTAAAAGCAGCCAAGAGTCACCATTGGAAAGGAAGAGCAATGCCACTGTCTTTTATCCACCTTCGCTCTGCAAACTCATTTGTTAGAGGCAGGGTTAATTGAGTGTCAGGTGGGAGAGTCCTGCTCTTAATATTTTATGATTCACTGGCTAAAGTTCCACGGAGTCCTTGGAAATGGCTCTCCTGATGTAAAAGATCTTGAGCGTAATAAATATGAGATTGAAAAAAAAAAAAAAAAAAAGCTTTGGACCTGGATGTCATAGGTTCATTATCTTCCTAAGGGGAGCATGTGAGAGGCATGGGAAGACTTCCAAGCTGCCAAGACTTGGGGGTGGAAATAGGAAATATAAAGTGAGTCCTAGAATCTTTTAGTATGTTTGCTCTGGGCCAAACAGAGCCGCCTTTGGTGTGTTTAACATCCCCTTAAGTTGCGGTCTGCCAATAAATATGATGTGTTGATAAAAGAGTCTCCATTTGCCTCTTGAAGCCAGGTGGACCTGTTTTAGGACATTTTGAAGAGATGTTTTGTGCAAGGGGTGGTTTTGATGGCAATGTTTCCCTAGAGTGGATCCCATTGAGTTGCACGTGATTTATTAAGGAAGTGCCCCCAGGAGAAACCAGTAAGGGAATGAGTGAAACAGGAGAGGAAGGAGATGGAGCCCAACAAGAGGGCGACTTTCAGGGAAGTCCCAGCTCAGCTTGGTCCCACGGGGAGCTCTGGAGCATCAGTTGCATCTCAGGGTTGGTCCCACCCTGAGGCTTCTGTGCTCCCAGCTGTGGGCTCACGCGGGGGATGGGAGAGACTCTCAGGCACTCCACTAAGGAGGCGCCTCAAAGTGCCAGGTGCCATAGAACACATAAAGGTGCAAGACAGCACCGAGGACTGGCAAGAGGGATCAGAAGGATCTATAGTGCCCGCCGCAGCCTTCACTATAGGCTGAAGGACACCAGGTGCATGGGCTGATTCAAGAAGGGTTTTCCCAGACCCCAGGTGATGATGGGTATTTAAAACATAAATAGCAGTAGTGACAACTGGTGCCTCTCGGGTCAACATTAGGAAGCCAGCCACACAAGCATCATCAGGCAAAACCTTTTGGTCGCAATTATTGGTAAACCAAGTCAGCTATGTCTTGAATAAAAGGACTTTATTTGGTTCATGTAACAGCATGGGCTTCAGGCACAGCTGGATTCAGGGGCTCCAGGGACATTAGAATCACGTCTGTTCATCCCTCGGTTCTGTTTTCCTTTGAGATGCTTTGGTTTTCAGGCGGTCAGATCCCATGTGTTGGGAAGAGGGCACCCGGAAGCTCTGTGCTTGTCTTCTACCAGCTTCACACCCTCAGCAAAGAGCCCCTGCTTCCCCGAAGCTCCAGCAGGAGTCTTGAGCCTTATTCTCATTAGTTTGTTCCCAAACCAATCATTTTAGCTCTGGGGACTCAGAGCGCTGGAGAAGCTTGTATTGGGTATTGAGCTCTGGATGTCAGAACAGAGTTGGGTGGGAAAGGAAGTCCATCCCTCCAAATCTTATGGATTGAGAGTGGGGAAGCAGTAGGTCCCCAAAGAAGAAAAGACCTATTATCTAGAAAAACAATCTGTCCTCAACCTACCATTCTTAGGAAGAAACTAGAACTTGGTCTCTTGGTACAACTCAGACCAGATAAATGCAGGTGAAAGTACCCCACCCAGAGCGGTTCATTCATCCTTAGCTGAAGACATGAGTCTGTAGGCTCACTTGCTTATTGATATGATGTCATGCATAAATGATGCTTTTGTGCACTGACCTTGGACTGGTGGACACATTCCCCCAGTCTGTTGCTCAACCCAAGGGTACTGCTTAGGCCAATCCTCCCCTTGGGGTATTCCCAGGAACCTGATAGACAGGAGCTGAGTGTGTGGCCTTCTGTCCCCAGGAAGGGTGGCATGTGCAGCCAGATCCTTCCTTAGTCCTTGGGGACCAATCTTCCAAGAGGAAATGAACACGCAAAGGCCTTTGGCTGGAAGCACACAACTAGTTTGTTTGTTTTTTAATAAAGTCATTACAAATATGTACAAAGCGTCTCCAAGGTATGAAATTCCTCTTACAAAAGAGCACAACGAACCAGCAAGGGTAGAACCCGGAACGGAATGTCCCCAAGCTTACTGCCCCTCCAGCTGAGTCAGAGGCCTCACTGAGGATCCAGCAGCTCCACAGCCATCCCCACCACACACGGGGTTCCTGGGTGCTTATAGTGCAAAAGACCTTGAGGGGAGGAAATTGGGGGTTTGAGTTGGGGAGGGAGGAGACAAGGAAGGGAGAAAAACTTCCCATGTCCTAGGAACCAAGTCAAACAGACCTTGTTTGCAAATGAGATACTTGTCCCAGGGACTTTACAGAAACCAAGAACACAGAGGGCCAGGAACAGATAGAAAACCCCCAGCTAAGCCATCCAGCCTGTCCTGGAGTGCCCCCAAATGCAACCTAAGTGGGGCTCCCCTGCCCCTTACTGGGCCCCAGGCATGTGCTTGCCTTTGAACTAGCGATGCTGTGGAAGGAACTCAGTGGAGCAGGATGGTTAGCTCATGGGCTTGGAGAGAAGTGGGACCGGGGCAGCAGAGGGGGGTGGGGGTCACAGAAACCTGAGTCCAGATCTTGGCTCAGTCACTTCACTCTTTGCATGCAACTTTAGCTAAGTTGCATAACTTCTCTGAGCCTCAGCTTCCTCAACTGGGAATAATACCAGCACTGTCTTCCAACGTGGGTGTGAGGAATAGCTAAGGGGTAAATGCAGAATGCACTTGGCACAGCTTCTTTGCTGTGTGAAGCAGCAAGAACCAGCCTTTTCATGCTGGGAATGAGCTGAGGTCATCGGCTTTTGAATCGCCTTCACGAGTGTAGCTCTTAGTAAATATAAATTCTGTAGAACAACCTGCCAGCAAGGCTTGGGGTCACAGCGATGACCTGACAAATCTGTTAAAGACCATGAACCAGACTGGAAAGAGACATTGAATATCGTCTGGTTCTAAGCGGGTGTACCCCACCATGATCAATACATAAATCTCTTCCCAGAGGACATTCTACAACCTGGCATGTTGTAGGTGCTCAATAAATAGGTGTTGAATGAATTAATTGAATTTTTAAAAAGTAAACTTTTGGTTTACACTTTAAAATGACACATTGACATCAGCTTCCTCCATCAGTTCCCATGGGACAAGGCTAAAGTGTCTAGCCTGCCCCCCTTATCCCCTAAACCAGCTTCTGACCCTGTGATGGGCCCAGGTGGATTTAGGGGGACATTTGGAAAAGGAAATGGTATCAACATAGAAAAACAAAACCTGTATTCTGATCACTGCAGCCTCTAATACCAGGTGGACACTCAACAGTTCCACAGTGGCAAGCCAGTGTCCCCAAAAGACATCTGTATAGCATCAAAGAGGACTTTCTTAATTTCCCAAGCAAGGGGGGAAGTGATATTTTGTCACTGTCAGGAACATGAAAATAAAGGTAGGAGTGCATGAGATCAGATACATGAAATGTGAAAGCAAAGTCACAGGTCCATTGTTCTGTGACAGTACTGTTTAAATCACCCTTTCCCCCTCACCAAACTAGAAAAGAACTTTAAAATGAGACCACTGGAAGAAGTGGGGGAAAAGTCTCCAGGATCCCAGTGAAAGAGGAACAAAATGGGAATTGGGTTCTACAAAATGCACCGTCTAGGACCATGGACAGCAGCCAGAGAGGCACAGGGCTCTCCAAAGAAATCTATTACTCCAGCTGTATCTATGTCCAACAGGATAGGAAAGGGAACCCCAAATTTTAAAAAGGGAGAAGAGATCTTCTCTGCTCGTGGGAGTTGGGGTAAGGGAGAGAAGCTTACAAAAGGGAATGGATCTAATCTGGAATGTTGAAGTTCCAAGAGGATTCAATCCCTGTGGCTCCTTGATCCCTGCCTTCTGAGAGCAACCAGAATGAAGGAGGCCCTTCTGTGTGCTCCTCACCTCATTATGCAGCAAGCTACCAAAACGATGATCTCAGAGGCCTCCCTCTGCTTTGCACGGACACACACACACACACACACTCTCTCTCTCTCTCTCTCTCTCTCTCTCTCTCTCTGTCTCTCTCTCACACTGCTGTCTGCTGAAACCCGATATGAGGTCTTTTTTAAAATTTATTTCAAAGCCTCCCTCCCTCTCTCTCTCTTCACAGACGCTCTGCAGTGAAGCTAATCAAAATCAATGACTCCTTGGCAGCCAGAGAAAAGCAAGGGGGTGGGGAAGGGGGAGAGGGAGGGATAGTGCCAGCACTTTGCATGCTGTGGAAATATTTAAAAAAAAAAACCACCACCCCACTATCTCATGCAATCCAAGTAATGCAACGGGAGAGACGGTGGAGACAATATATACATATATATCATGCTTCAATTTCCTAATACAAATGTCCATCAAGAAGTCAAATCTCATATAAAAACAAGCATTAAAAACAACCCCTTGTCAAAAATCGGGGCAGTGGAGAAATGCACTCAAATTAATGATGTGCAAGAAAAAGCCAGGGTTAGATAAATCCACAGTTTCTAATAATACAAGAGAATATGTACAAGGGACTTGGCTGTAAAGCTCCATCAGGAGAGTCCTGGGTGCCCAGTTCTCTCAGCAGTGTGACTTCATTGAAATAAAAATTGCCCCAAACCCCCACGCTTAAGAGTGTGTATCCTCCAGTGGAAATGTCATAAGCTAGTCAGGGTCCAAAAAGGGGATTCTCTGACCTTTTAACCCGTGTCCAGGTGGTCAGTACATCCCCACTGTGGTCTTGAAGGTGCAGCCTTAAAGCAGCAGAGAGCTGTGATCGAGTACAACTACGGGGATGAAAACCCCCTCCCCAGAAAAGGGGGTCAGCTGGGAAGTCTAGCGTCTGCCTAGGAAAGTGACTGGCTAAAAACAGAGACTGTATTTCATCTCATTCTAGTGAATTTGCCTTCTCTGAGTTGACGGCTTGGTGGGAATGTCACCTGCCGCTCCCTGACGACTGTGCCTACACACCCATCCCCTGTAAACATAACTGCAGGAAGGGCTCCAGCCATGGGGGAAACAAATCATCTATAAACAAGCTTTCCTTTTGGCTCTGCTGAGTTCCAAGCTGTCTGGGAGGAGAGGGGAAGCTGCCCTCACCTTCAGCAGTTCTGGGTTGCATGTTTCTTTAAAGGGCTATTTAGGAAACCATAAGGCATGGACTTACTTATTTTCAAAGAAAGAGACAGCTCCCAGCTTGCAGCAGCAGTGAAAGCTCCTGCATTCGAAAGGACCTGGTAATTTTCAGTAAAGCCCACGGGAAAGAGCTGTTGTTTCAGCCCCGTGTCAGTCTTAATACAAATGATCCCTCTGCTGGCTTCTTGGAAGGTGTCTGCAGAATAGCCCAGGACACCTGCTGTCCACAAGTACTGGGTGGTGACCTGCAAACCCAGCCTTGTAGAATGACTGTCTGGACCCACAGTCTGGTGTCTCACCACCTCAGCTTTAAAAACCATAGGGTGTACCCTTACCCTGCACAGAGGAATAATACCTGTTGTTGTTGGATTTTTTTTTTTTAATGAAAGCAAAAAATAATCACCGCTCCCTGAAGAGTCTTTGCAGCCAAGTCTCAGTCCAGCACACATCTTTTTTTTTAGCCCTTCTAGAAACTTCTGAAAATAGTAGCTTATCCTGGAGAAAAAAAAACACATCAGACCTTCAGTCAGTGAGATGCTGGTGCATTTCATTTAAATGACCCCGCTCCCTCCCCCAACATCCCTGGCTTATAAATCACCCTTGACCAGAACTTAGCCGTTTCTTGGCTCTTTAATCCATAAAACCTAAGCCCTGAAATCCCCTTGGGGTGTGGGGGAGGCTGTGGACTGAACTCCCAGGATACTTTTTGTGGGGGTGGAAGAGACAGCAAACAAGCCGCATGTGAGGTCAGCTTTCTACCTCGTAACCAGCAAGCCACTCAGTGGCATCAGCACCCACCTCCTCCCTCCCAGACCCCAAGGTTTGCTCCAAAACACCTCTGGATATTCATCCCCACGTAGAGAAAGAGAAAAGACTCTCAAGTGGCACTTTTGTGACTGATCCCTTTTAAAAAAGAATCCGAAACAGCAAAATAGACATCTCTCTCGTTCCCTGGCCTCGCGGGTCTGGCAACAGAACACCATGGCAGCACCAGCAAGAACACGCTTAGCACCAGCAAGATTTAAGTGAAGCACCAGAGACACCAGATTGGTCGGGGGGAAAAAAAAATGCCTTTTGTCTTGATGTGACAGCGGGACTAGCCATCTATCTAGGTAGACAGAGAGAGGCTAGGATTTGTGAAGACAGAAATGGAAGTATCCCCGGGCTCTGCCTCTACGACATTGGCCCCAGGTCCTCCTCACTTTTTTTTTTTTCTATTTTGCCTTTTGCCATTTCACCTCTTCCTCCACCAGCATCCCTTCCCAGGCAGTTGGTCGCCTCCGAGGCTAACTCCCACTAGTCTTTGCAGATTTTCTAGGTACACAGTAAGCATCTCTCTTCCGGTGCCCCCAGACATGACAGAGCATCAGAGTTCACATCGGAAGGTGCGGAAAAGGGAGGGGACCACGTCCTCGACAAGGCATGCACTGAATAGTAATATTCATATTTTCTTTTTTTTATATATAGAAAGCTGTATGTAAATAGCGTTGGGGTGTCTTGTTTCTGCAGCTGGACATCCAGAGGGCTTCCCCAGTCCCGTTCCTCGTTGCTACTATTGCTCCAGGCGCTGTATTTATTCTCCACTTCCTTCTCGAAGTGCCAACTGTGGCCTTTCAAGCTCTGGGCTCCCCCTTGGGAAAACAGGAACCAGCTTTCTCCAGGACACAGGGTTTTCACCAACCTGCAGAAATAAAGATTCGTATTTCAGTCAGTAGGCACGTGCAGACAGCCGCTGGGATGATGTCAGCGCCTTGGACTGCTGCACTGCCAGCCCTGAGTGTCAGGGAGGGGGATGGGTGACAGCGGCTAGATACCAAAGCTCCGATCTGGGAGGAAAGGTTCCCCCAAAGCTGGTCCTGGTGCTGCCCCTCCCCACAAAGCCCTGTCCACGTAGCAGCCTTCTCTAAACATGCATTTGTGAGTGCACACACACACACACACACACCTGCCTCTGCTTTCAGACCTAAATGGGTTTACATAGGCATCTTCTGTGATTAAAAAAGAATGTAAAGACACTACTTTTTTGCTCCTCTGTGTCAGGAAACAGGACCTTCATCTATTCATTTCATAGATCCATCTTCAAGGCAGACTTGTAGGACAGACTCTGCTTTCATCCATCTGTCCATCCACCCACCCATCCATCCGTTCCTTCACTGATGAACATGCCAAGCACAACCTAAGGTGTTAAACATCCACTGATACAGTTCTTACCCTTCTGGAGCTCAGAGGCCAACAGAGGGAAGATGGGATAAAATCAATCATGACAGCGTCATGGGAAGAGCCTGCAACCTGGGTAAGCGTGGGCTATGAGGGACCAGAGGAGAGGTAGCTTGTGAGGGAGGAGGAGGAGGCTGAGAAAAGTCCTCAGAGAAAGAGCAAACAGACCCCTGCTGAGGACTGAATGATACCAGTGAATTAGCCAAGTTAAGGTAAGGTATTCTGGGCAGGGCTGAAAAAATAGTACAAACCCAAGAGGGTGGAAGCTATACATCCACAGAAAAACTTGTACACAAATGTCCAGAGCAACATTATCTATTAATGACCCCAAAGTGGAAACAATGCAAATGCCCATCACCTGATGAGTGCATAAATAAAGTGGGGTATTTCCATACAGTGGAATATTATTTGGCCATGAAGAGGAAAGAAGCACGGAATCATGCCACAGCACAGATCAACCTGGAAGACATGATGCTAATGAAAGAAGCCAGACACGAAAGGGACAAATATTGTATGATTCCATGTATAGGAAATGTCTAGAATAAGAAAATCTATAGAAACAAAAAGCAGATTCATGGTCACCCAGGGCTGGCAGGAAATGTAAACAGTTGTGGGGGTAAATGCTAATGGATCCAGGGCTTCTGCTGGGGAAATAAAAATGCTCTAAATTTGACTGGGGGATGGCCACACAGCTCTGGAAATATAATAAACATCACTGATACGTGCACTTTATTTTTTAAAAGATTTCTGTGTGTCTGTGTTAGTTGCTGTCATATCTCTTTGCAACCCCATAGACTATATAGCCCGCCAGACTCCTCTGTCCATGGGATTCTGCAGGCAAGAATACTGGAGTGGGTTGCCATTCCCTTCTCCAGAATCTTCCCAAACCAGGGAGCCACCAGATAACCAGGTTATCATCTTAGCCACCAGATTGCTAGTTTATTTTTAATATTTATTCATTCATATATTTATTTAGCTGTGCCAGATCTTAGTTGCAGCATGCAGGATCTAGTTCCCTGACCAGGGATTGAACTCAGGGCCCTCTACATTGGCAGTATGGAGTCTTAGCCACTGGACCACCAGGGAAGTCCCAACTTGTGCACTTTAAAAGGCTATAAGGAGAGGGAGAGGGAGTAGAGGAAGGGGGAGGGGGCTGAAGGTAGGGATGAGGAGGAGGAAGGGAAAAGAAACAGGACCCAGAGGAATGATGTGGCATGACAAGGGTGGGGAGCATGATGAGGCTCAAGTGAAGACTGGGCCACAGGGCCATGGGAGAGATGAGGCTGAAGAGTTAGCAGAGGAGACAAAAACGATTCACACGTCCCTCTACAGCAGGTGGTAGGGAAACTGCCTTGTGCCTGTTACAAACCACGTGTGGTAGGAGAAAGATCACTTGATGACCTTCAGGTAGGCAGCAGTCTGGGATTTTGACCTGTCCAAACTGCACCAACAAGCTCACTTGGGCTTGTGGCCTCCTGCGGGGTCTAGTTCTCAGAAGGCAGTCACGGGGCCACAAATAGGTCCACAGATCGGCCAGAGTATCTGCCAGGAAGCTCTCGGCTATAGCTCCAGGGTCCGCTCCAGGCTCCAGTCCCTGTCCTCACCTTTAGGCCAGCCTGCCAGGGAGGGGTGGAGGGCGTGGTGGTGGAGATGGGACTGCAGGCACCTCACTGATTTCCTAAACCCTGCCCACATGTTGCCGTCGAACCTTTACTAAACTCTCCTCTGATAAATCAGTTTGGGGGTGCTCTCTGCCTCTTATTTGGACCCTGGCCAATACATACAACTGTGTGAAAGAGGGGAGTCACAATCATGTGGACCCCACAAGCTATTTGAATGACCAAAAAGTCGGTTCGGGTTTTTCCATGAACTTTTTGGCCAACCCAATGCATCCGCATCAGAGGGTCACAAAGATCTGAACCAGCAACTTCAAACCTTTTGCTTTTGGTCGGCTCAGGTGGAAGGAGAAGATCCCTGCAGCCCGCCAACCACCACCCCAACCCCATTCCTCTCCTGTCTCATCGGGGCACAAGTGCCGAAGGCGTTCTGTGTAGCCGCTGTGTGTTTTCATGGAATACAGATTCAGAGTCACTGTCAACTGAGAGACACGCTTGATTTCGTTCATGGAAACCAGCTTCTGTAACTCCTAAAAATCTTACTTTGTTGGTGCCTAGTCATACTGATTATACTACAGAGCCAAAGTCAGCGGAACCCTGCAATATTAGCCTGAGGCGATTATGCTGCCTTAAATACCAGTGCAAAAAACAAAGGACGGGGGGACTTCCCTGGGGTCCAGCGACTAGGACTTCACACACTCAATGCAGGGAGCCTGGGTTCAAACCCCGGTCAGGGGACTAGAGCCCACATGCTGCAACTAAGACCTGGCACAGCCAAGTAAAAAAATAAGTATTTTTTTAAAAAAGAAAATAAAGAGAGAATGCACCTACCGTGTGCTATCAAGTGTGCTGACTTTGTACTAATAAGCATTGTTCCCTGCTCTAGAAAAAGCTGTTTCTGCCCTCAACTGGCCTCCAGTCTTACTGGGGAAGACATGAAGTACCAGCAGTCAGGACTGCAAAAGACCATTGTCTGCAGGTGTGTTTAGAGCCTAGAAATCGGGATGCAGTTTTATCACCAGGAAAGTTTCAGAGAGGAATCTGGGTCTTGAAAAGACACAGGGAGTTTTTTCCCTATATCTGGAAGAAGGGAAGATGGTTTAGGTGGGGAAGAGGCTGAGCAAGGCTCAAGGACTGTGACAGGTATGGCTCAAACAGGAGACCCTGATAAGCAGGGAACTGCATCAGAGAGTTGTGACAACTGAGATTGTGCTGATACTTGAATTGAGTAGAGATGATGAAGGGGAAAAAAGGTGGCATCAGGCAAGAAACAAAACCAGAAACTAGAACCAGCAACTGATTTTCACTTTTCCTACCTATAAATCATTGAGCCAACAATGAGTCTTTCTAAGGCTCTCCCAGGGCTGCTAAATGGACAAATTCCTATACCACTTGGCATCCTGATTACAGGTTGGTGTCCACAGTGAAGGACAAACATCAGAAGCACCTCTCTGCACTGCATGAAAAAACCAGTGGACGTGTCACCACGTCCCACAATCAGTGGGTGGGCCTGTGCATACACTTCTAGGGGATTTTAAATTGGACACCCTACACTAGCCCACAGAAGTAGTCACATAAGTGTACTTAAGGATGTCCCCTCCAGCTTTATTTGTAACAAATTTGCAATTT
Organism: Odocoileus virginianus; assembly: GCF_023699985.2. Taxonomy (NCBI): domain Eukaryota; kingdom Metazoa; phylum Chordata; class Mammalia; order Artiodactyla; family Cervidae; genus Odocoileus; species Odocoileus virginianus. Next base: position 54,276,758 of record NC_069685.1, on the reverse strand, counting down.
ATTACAAATCTGGAATTTGGAAACAACCCATGTGTTTATTTTTATTTATTATTTTTGGCTGCACTGGGTCTTCATTGCTGCACACAAGCTTTCTCTAATTGTGGCAAGTGGGCTTCTCATTGAGGTGGCTTCTCTTATTTGCAGCACACAGGCTTAATTGTGCCAAGGCATGTGGGATCTTAGTTCCCGGTCCAGGGATCAAACCAGTGTCCCCTGCATCGACAGGCGGATTCTTAACCACCAGACCATCAGGGAAGTCCTCTATGTGTTTACCGACAGGAGACTGGATTAACAAGCCTCATGTAAATTAGAAAGAGGTAAATCTACATTAGATAGACAGAGGAGGAGAAATATCATATGATATCCCTTATATGTGGAATGTAAAAAGAAATGATACAAATGAATTTATAAAACAGAAACAGACTCAGTGACTTAGAGAAAGAACTTATGGTTGCCAGGGGATGGGGGAAAGATGGAGGGAAGGTATAGTCAGGGAGTTTGGGGTGGCTATATTTAAAATGGATAACCAACAAGGACCCTGCTCAATGTTATGTGGCAGACTGGATGAGAGGGGATTTGGGGGAGAATGGATACATGTATATATATGGCTGAGTCCTCTCGTTGATACATGTATACCTATAGCTGAGTCCTTTCACTGTTCACCTGAAACTATCACAACATTGTTAATTGGCCATACCCCAATACAAAATAAAAAAAAAATTTTAATGTATTGAGATAGAAAATTGGCTATGGTTTTTAATTGAAAAGAGCAATAGCCAGGTCTTTTTTTTTTCTTTCTTTTAATCAATGTGTATATTTGTGTATGTGTATACATAGACATATATATATATATATCTCCTATCTATATATCCATATAAAAAGTATTGCAGAAAGGCAAAATACTTTAATGGTTAAGGGCCCAGACTCTGGAGCTTGAGACCTGACTTGGAATCCTGATTCAAACACTTAAAAGCTGTATGACTTTGGGCCAGTTATTAACCACTCTGGGCCTCAGTTTCCTTATATGGAAAAGGAGTGGGGCAGTATGTTGAATCTCATTGTGTTGGTGTAAGGACTGAAAGCACCGACCCATTTGTTATTACGATTGTTACTGTAGTTATATATACATCCAGACTGGAAGTTACACCAGGGGCGTAGCTTTAGGGTCTGAGTAAAAGAACACTACAGTACTCTCTATGCTGTACTTACATATTGTTTGTTATTTTTCTTTTGTTTTGCAAGGAGCAAGGAGTCATTATATTAATTTAAAAACATAAAGTCCACCACCTGTTATGAGCCACTTGTCCTGCCCCTGGGATATGCTTCCTCAAACTTGGCTCACAAAGCATTTTCTCAAATGCTGACTCACAAGCAAAGCTCATAACTGGGGAGATTCATGGAACTTCTGTTTTTCAATGGCCCTGTTTCCCCTTTGCCCCCTCAGAGTGGAGGGGCAGGGTTGGGGTGGAGATGGGGACAGGAAGCCTGGATACCCCACCTGCCTGGGCTGAGGCATGGCAGGTGGGGAGCTGTGAATCCCGCTGCAGTGTTAGATGGGACAGAAGTCTCACTCCCTTTCCCCTACATCAGAGAAGAGTTAGGACTCTTGGCTTCCCTCCTAAGGGGTCCCAATTTTAAATTAAAAAAAAAAAAAACTTTTTTGTTCTTGCTGTTTGCATATGTGGTAAGTTAGAAGTTCCAAATAGCAGAGAAGGATATAAAAATAAAAAGAAAGCCACCTTCACTCCACCCCCGAGCCACCCAGGACACCTGTGCATGTACACACCAAGTCTCTCCCTTGACCCATCGCGTTTCCTCAGGGCCCAAGAGCATGCCCAGCACACAGTAGGTGCTCAGTTCAACCTGTCAAGTGACAGCAAGTAACTGAGCACATGAATAATGGTGGTAACTTCCCAGCTTTTCCATCCTTGGGGATTTTTCTTTAAATTTTTAAAATTGATTTTTACTGGAGTACAGTTGATTTGCAATGTTGTGTGAGTTTCTGCTGTACTGCAAAGTAAATCAGTTATTGTTGTTCAGTTGTTAAGTCGTGTCTGACTCTGTGATCCCCACGGACCGCAGCACACCAGGCTTCCCTGTCTTTCACTGTCTCCTGGAGCTTGCTCAACCTCATGTCCATTGAGTTGGTGATGCTCTCCAACCATCTCATCCTCTGTTGCCCCCTTCTCCTCCTGTCCTCAATCTTTTCCAGCGTTAGGGTCTTTTCCAGTGGGTCAGCTCTTCGCCTCAGTTCAGTTGCTCAGTCGTGTCGGACTCTTTGTGACCCCGTGAATCACAGCACACCAGGCCTCCCTGTCCATCACCAACTCCCGGAACTTACTCAAACTCATGCCCATCGAGTCGGTGATGCCATCCAGCCATCTCATCCTCTGTCGTCCCCTTCTCCTCCTGCCCCCAATCCCTCCCAGCATCAGGGTCTTTTCCAATGAGTAAACTCTTCTCATGAGGTGGCCAAAGTACTGGAGTTTCAGCTTCAGCATCAGTCCTTCCAGTGAATATTCAAGGTTGATTTCCTTTAGGAGGGACTGGTTTGATCTCTTTGCAGTCCAAGGGACCTCTCCAGAGTCTTCTCCAACACCACAATTCAAAAGCATCAATTCTTCAGCACTCAGTCTTCTTTATGGTCCAACTCTCACATCCATACATGACTCCTGGAAAAACCATGGTGGTGGCGGTTTAGTTGCTAAGTCGTGTCCAGCTCTTGGGATCCCGTGGACTGTAGCCTGCCAGGCTCCTCTGTCCATGGGATTCTCCATAGCTTTGACTATATGGACCTTGGTCAGCAAAGCGATGTTTTGCTGTGATGCTCTGCTTTTTAATCAGTTATACATGTACCTATATCCACTTTTTAGAACCTATTCCCATATGAGTCACTACAGGGCATTGAGTAGAGTTCCCTATACTTTATAGCCGTCCTTATTACCTACTCTTTCATCTTTGGTTTCAACAAGTTGATTTTGACCATGGGGTTCAAATGGTACCAGTGGTAGGCCCTAATGTCTAAGAATCATGGGTGCAAAGTTCTTCAAGTGGAATCCTCCTAGAGGGAAGATGCTCTAGCCCATGCTGTCATTTAAATCTCCACCCGTGTAGCTCATGCTGGCCAGTTAGGAACGCCGGGCTCTGAGAAGACGGTGGTTGAGGGGACCAACAGAGCAGGAGGCTAGGTTCAGGGCGTACGAGAAAGGAAGCGGCCGTTTATCTGGCAGCTCCTGGGAGGAGTGTTTGCTCCTCTCTGCTTATCTGTCTGTTGCCCCTGTTATCTGTGAATAGTTATCAGTTCTACCAGTGAACAGTGTTTTTTAACTAATTACTGTATTTCTTTTTCGCCTATGCTGGGTCTTCGGATTTTCTCTCGTTGCGGTGAGCGGGGGCTGTTCTTCGTTGTGGTGCCTGGGCTGCTCATTGCGGCAGCTCCGCTTACCGCAGAGCACAGGCTCCAGAGCACGGGCTCAGTAGCTGTGGTGCTCGGGCTTAGTTGCCCCTCGGCGTATGGAATCTTCCTGGACCAGGGATCTGAAGCTGTGTCTCCTGCGCTGGCAGGCGGATTCTTAAGCACTGGACCACCAGGGAAGGCCAGTGAATAGTTACTGATCACATAAAGTCTGTGGAGAGAGCCCAGAGAACTCAAAGCTCCACCCACTATGAAGTGCTGGCAGGTGGGCCTTGAATGCCAAATTCAGTCCATGTCCACAAGGGTCAGCACTGAGAAGATGGGGAGTGGCACGGCACAGAAGTGACACCAGATCCAACGGGCAGATCCTTCTTACAGCGATCCCACCACGCGTATCATCACCTTATCACACACTCGTGTTTTCACCCAACAACTTCACCTCTAGGAACTTCACTTTTTTCTTTTTACAATGTTGTTCAAACAAGAATGTTCACCAAACCTCATTTATGAACTATCAGAAAATGGCAACAGTGTAAATATCCCTGGGGAAATGACCAAATAAGGAAATCGTGGTCCATTCAAGCAACAGAACACCATGCAGCCATAAAAAGAGATGATGAAAACCCCTGTTGACATGGGAACATCTCAGCAACCCATTTTTTTATTGGGGAAAATGCAGGTGACAAATGGCAGAACCAGAATGATCTCATTTATTTAAAATAGGACGCATGTGTGGGTGTGTCTATGCATCAAGGGGCCTCTGACGGGGTGGTCTCCGAAATCAGGCGTTATCAATTTAAACACATTAGATCCAGTGCAGGAGGGGCCACAGTCACTGAAGAGTTTGTGTCCCATCTAAAGAGGTTTCTGATGCTCATCTGCAGCCTTTTGCTGCCACATGGAACTCGGTGTTGTCAGATCTTTCCCTTTTTTTTTCAAGAAAAACTGAAAATGTGGGCTTCTATACGAAAGTGCCTGCTTTGTTTAAGTGTTGGGGAGAAAGCATGCAAGTCAAATAAAACTCAAGAGCAGGCCAGTTTCAGGCAGGAAACCACCGGGTTTCGGTCTCTGCCTAGACACGAAGGTAGTCTTAGACAAGGACAGCAGGCGTGTAAGCCCACCTCCTTTTAACCCTCAGAAGCTCTCTGAGCCTTGGCTTCATCGTTGATAAGGTGAGGAGTTGGGTTTGGTGGTTTCCAGAGTCCTGTCCAGCTCTGGCTAGGCTTCTGGAACAGTGATCTCTTGGGGTCCTAGATCTTTTGAGACTCAGATCAGAGCTATGATTTCTCTCTGAAGTGGGGGAGAGGAATAAAGGAGTATGACTCAGCCAATTGTATGTCTAGTTTCTGGGGGAGGGTTCCAAATTTACTAGGCCTCTCCCCAGCTCATTCACTCATTTACTCATCCATCCATTCATTCAGTAGTTAGTAAATGCTTGCTCTGTACCAGTCACTGTGCCAGGCGCTGGGATAAGTGATGAATTGGAGTCCCCTGGGGACCCCAGGGCTAGTGTCCCCCAGGACAGTAGGGGAGTCCTGTCCTCTAGGACAGTTGGGGAGTGGTGGTCTGGAGGTTCACCCTGCCCTGGTGCAGTGACTTAAGAAGTCTGTTGGTGATCCACAGGGTTGAGGAGGCAGGATTGACAACTGCTTTGTGCAGAAGGCTCAGAGAAGTCCCTTGAGTTCCCACCAGAGACTTCCCTGACAGTCCAGTGGTTAAGAATCTGCCTTGCAATGCAAAGGACATGGGTTCGATGCCTGGTCAGGGAACTAAGATCCCACATGCCACAGAGCAGCTCAGCCTGTGTGCTGCAACTACTGAGCCCTTGCACCGCAAATAGAGAATCTGTGTGCCGTAATGAAAGATCCCCCATGTCACGGGAAGATCCCACATGCCACAGCTCAGACCCAACACTGCCACATAATAAATAAATCTTAAAAAAAAAAAAGAGTTCCCACCATACACTAATATGAGGCCATGGACTGAAATTTACACCAAACAAGAACACATATCCTGCACTATCATTTACCACTTTCCACCATTTTCTGAACATCAGTGGCACACCACACCTTATACGCTCAGAAGGTACAAAGGCAATGCCTACAGTCACACAAGTGGGAGAGAGTCAGCCTGACTTGAAAGTTCATGTCACTTTCCACCAAGCTGTCCTACATTGGCAAAAAATCTGGGTGGGTTAGATAAACAGTTACCAGCAGTTCAATTTTCTGAATCAAGAGTGAGGCTCCACGATGCACTAACAAACTAAAACATTTTCAATCTGGGCTGTCTTTGAAAATGGTGCGTGCTGATTGCTAAATTGCTTTAGCTGTGTCCAACTCTTTGTGACCCAATGGACTGTAGCCCACCAAGCTCCTCTGTCCATGGGGATTCTCCAGGCAAGAATACTGGAGTGGGTTGCCATGCCCTCCTCCAGGGGATCTTCCCAACCCAGGGGTCAAACCCATGTCTCTTATGTCTCCTGCACTGACAGGTGGGTTCTTGATCACTACTGCCATCTCGGAAGCCTATTAAAATAGTGCCTCTTCTTAAATCTATCTCATGGCCCCTGGCAAATTCCCACCATCAGAGGACCCCTCCAAAATCACTTTGTCTAAGATTCCCCACCATCATATGTTAGCATCCTGCAGTATTTATTAAGTACCATGTGCCAAATCCAAGAATATCAGATGAACATCATGCCACAAGTACAGCCAGGCAGGCAGAGAAGTCCTTCAAACTCAGTGACACTGCTCTAACTTGGAGCCCTGCCCTGAAGTTGGGATGGGCATGCCAGCGGTCACTGCACTTATGCACTCCAACAACAGCTAGAGGTGTGGTCTACGGAGAATATTCCGTAAAAACACAACACAGATTCAGCTGAGGATGGCAACAGCCAGCTCCAGAGTCAAGTGATAACCACATTATGGATAGTGGCTGGTGACATAAATGAGAAATGGGAACAAACGGCAGAGTTTATCTAGAACCCACAAGATTTTATACCCTTTAGACACCCTTTATAATAAAAGAATGTTTACATACACTTTTAAGACCAAAGTTCCACCTGTGGGCCTTCTTAAGAAAATCTCTGTGAGGTACCTGAAGAGTGACACCCAAGGACATTCTGTATCACAACTGGAAACAATCCAAACCTCCAATAATAGCCGAGTGAGAAGGCAGATGATGGAAGAGCCAAATAGAGAAATCCTAAGTAACCTCTAAGAAGTGTGTCATGGAAAATACTATAAAACATGCAGAACTGTCCATGATATAATGACAAAGTCAGATTACAGAAAATGCATTTACAGGAATTCCACTTGTTAAACTACTTCTCAGTGGATTTTTTTTTTCAGCCATGCCATGTAGTGTGCGGGATCCTAGTTCCCAGACCAGGGATCCAACCCATGCCCCTTGCAGTGGAAGCATGGGGTCTTGACCACTGGACGGCCAGGGAAGTCCCCTCAGTGCATTTTTTTTTAATGGAAAAAAAAAAATCTATCAAAATGTTAACAATGGGTAGTGAGATAAAAACAATCAACTAAAATGTTATTTTATTCAATATTTTCCAAATATTTGATAACGAACCTGTAATATTTTTCTTCATCAAGAAATAAGTTATTTATTTTCTAAAAAAGGAATATTACATAAAGTTTCCCAGAGCTATTTAATTCCATCTTGCCCAAGTCCGTGGCCTGTGGAGCAAAAGTTTAGAGATGGCAACACTGTGGAGTGGTCAATTTTCCTCCACAGGGCAGGTAAAGGAGCCTTCTCTTTTCCTGGGTCTACAGGACTACTGGAAGGTCACGTCTCACTGACCTGGCCTAAACCAGAGATCCCCACCCAAAAGCAGGGGCACCAGTTTAGGGCAGGAAGGAGGGAGGGAAGACAATATGGAATTGAATGGTGAAATTTCTTAGGTGATGGAAATCCAGCCTGTATCCACAACCTTCTAAGGGCACTGAGGGTTGGGCATCAGAGAGCCGGTACAGGGACCAGAATCTCTTAGACCTTAAACAACCTAAATATTCATCAACAGAGGAATGGATAAAGAAGATGTGGTTTATACACACACACACACACACACACACGTATATGTATACATATACATACATACAAGTGTATATATGTATATATATACTACAGGGGAATATTACTCAACTATAAAAAGGAAAGAAACTGGTTCATTGGTAGAGACATAGATTGACCTAGAGACTGTCCTATAGCATGAAGTCAGAAAGAGAAAATCAAACATCATATATTAATGGGTAAATGAGGAGTCTGAGAAAATTAGCATAGACCATCTTATTTACAAGGCAGAAATAGAAACACAGATGTAGAGAACAAATGTATAGATATCAAGGGGAAAGGGCAGGCTGGGATGAATTGGACGACTGGGGTTGACATACACATGCTATTGATGTCTGCGTGTGGGATCAGTTGCTCAGTTGTGTCCGACTCTTTGCAATCCCATGGACTGCAGCCCACCAGGCTCCTCTGGTCATGGGATTTCCCAGGCAAGAATACTGGAGTGTGTTGCCACTTCCTTCTCCAGGGGATCTTCCCGACACAGGGATCAAACCCGAGTCTCCTACGTTGGAAGGCAGATTCTTTACCACTGAGCAACCAGGGAAGGCCAGTTCTCTTTCTTGCATGACATCGAATCCTCCACCTATAAAGCAGCTCTTCCTGTGCTGTCGGCACTTGTGACTCCCTTTATAGCAAAACTTACCCTCTCTACCATGGCCTGATCTAGCCCCTGCCTGCCATCTGACTTCCTCTCCCCCGGGTTCATGTGGTCTTAGCCCACTGCTCCTTTTTCTCTTCCTCAGACATACAGTGCAAAGTGTCATCTCCCCAGAACATCTTTCTTCCAGACACCCACATGGCTGGCTCCTTCTCATCACTCAAGTCACTGGCCCCTTGCTTCTCCTCGAGTGGCCATCACCATCCATTGCAGGTAGGAATGCACCAGGCTCCCTCTATGACAGGCATACCTCAGAGTATTCCCAGTTGTTTTTGTTTTTTTACAAATGGAAGGTTTGTGGCATCCCCGTGTTGAGCAAGTCTATTTTTTTTTCTTGAGCAAGTCTATTGATGCAATTTTTCCAACAGTATTTGCTCACTTCATGTCTCTTTCTCATATTTGGGTAATTCTTGCAATATTTCAAACTCTTTCATCATTATTATATTTGTTATGGGTGATCTGTGATCGGTGATCTTTGATGTGATTATTTCAAAAAGATTACAACTTATAGAAGGCTCAAATGATGGTCAGCAGCATTTTTTAGCAATAAAGTATTTTTTAATTGAGGTGTGTACATTGTTTTTAAAGATATAATCCTACTGCACACTTAATAGACTATAGTATAATGTAAATGTAACTCTTATATGCACTGGGAAACCAAAAAAATTCATGACTTGCCTTATTGCAGTGGTCTGGAACCAAACCACAGGATCTCCAAGGCCTGCCTGTATATTATCTTTGTGTGTTACCTTCAGAGCCTGCAGTACTTTCTGGAATTCTGTGTTTAGACTGCATAATCCAAAGATGGCCACAATATCTTCTCTCCCATTTGCTATTCTAGAACCTTGCCACCCATGGGGTGGGATCTAATTCCACTCTCCCCTAAATCTAGGCCAACTTGTGACTTGCTTTTGACTAAAGTGATTTCTTTCTTTCTTTTTAAAATATTTATTTGGCTGCATAGGGTCTTAGTTGAGGCATGTGGGATCTAGTTGCCTGACCAGGGATGGAATCCGGGCCCCCTGCACTGGGAGTGAGGAATGTTAGGCATTGGACCACCAGGGAAGTCCTTTGACCAAAGTGATTTCTGAAGCTGGGTCAAAAAGACAAAGCAGCTTCCATTTGGCCCTCTGAGATGACTGCCTTTGGAATTCTAAGACACCAGGTCAGAATCCATCTACCATGAGGCTGCCATGCTGTGGGGAAGCCCAGGTCACAGGAGGAGACTGAGTATAAATGCTCTGATTGGCAGTCCCAGCCGACACCCAGCTTCAACAGCCAGACCTTGATATAAATGAAGATCCCACTCCCATGACTCCAGTCCCCCAGTCAGCCTGGAACAGAGATGAGTCACCCCTGCTATGCCTTGTTTGGATTTCTAACCCTTAGAATGTTTGAGCCTAATCAAATAGTTGTGGGTTTTTCTAAATGTTTATTTAAATATTTAATATTTAAACACTTATTTAAATATATAATATTTAAATATCTATTTAAATATATAACAGTTTAGAATATTTATTTAAAGATTTATTTGGCTGTGTCGGGTCATAGTTGCAGAACACAGGATCTCAATCGCGTTGTGTGGGCTCTTTCATTGTGGCACATGGACTCTCTAGTTGGGGCGCTCAGGTTTAGTTGCTCTGGCATGTGGGATCTTCCCAGACCAGGGATTGAACCTGCATCCCAGGCATTGTAAGGCAAATTCTTAACCACTGGACCACCTGGGAAGGCCCTCAAATAGTTGTTTTAAGCCACTAAGTTTTGGAGTCATTGGTTACACAGCAGTTGTAACCAGAACAATCTTTAGTGATTTATCATCTATACTCTTCCCCTAAAATGTAGGCTCCATGAGAGGCGGGGGCTTCTAATGTCTTGGTCTGTGTCCATCATGCCCTGCACACAGCAGGAACTCAAGAATTAATAGGTGAATGAGTGGAAGAAGCTGAATTTGGGAAACAGTAATACTCATCTGACACAGTTTTTGAATGACTCATGTACTGTATTCATCATAGTTACATTGTATCTACTATGCCACAAGCAAGTTGCCATGAGCTAGGGACACTGTGGGGCAGCTCGTTGCTCCGGTGAAATCCTACCACATAGAGTGATGACCAGAAGGGAAACCGAAGCCCTCACTATTCTGCATCCTCCCTACTCCCAACATAGGTCTCAAAAGCTGACGTTTCAAAAACCAGAGGTGCGGGTGCCAAATCCACCCAGCCCACATCTGGGGGGGTATTTAATTATCCCCGGGTGTGGCTATGTTTACATCCACAGCTCAGTCACTTGTGCCTGGCCTCTCAGCAGGCAAGCAAGTGACTCCAGACAGGGACCGTGTGGCAGGAGGGCTGCCACAGTCCCGCACATCTGGCCCCTTCCTAGGGGGTGGGGGTGGTCCTTCCCAACAGCTGTCTCTCTCCCTTCTGTTCCCCCCTTTCTCTCTTCCCCGCTGAGGCTTTCAAGCTCTAAAAGTCATTCTGGCAGGGGTGCAGCAGTCTGGGAGGGAGGCCTGAAGGATGCGCCTCCAGGTTTAACCACTTAATCCCCAAAGTACCTGCCAAGAACCAGTTAGCATGTCTGGCGGGCAGGCCAAACCGTCATTAATTCATTAAAGCCGGCTCCTGCTGGCCCATTATCTTCCCTGCCGCTGACCACGTCGCCTCTTGGGCGCGCAGAGTCCCCCTTTCTCCACTTCTCCTTAGTCCTAAGGCAAGGTTTTGCCCACCCCTAGCCCCCTCCCCCTGCCAGAATCCTCCTCCTTCTTTTCCCCTCCCCTCCGCCTCCCAAGGCACACACTTCTCCTTCGCACGCCTCCGCCAGCCAGCGCTTACCATAAAGCCTCTTTTGTTCCTCTGCTGTATCTTTCGAGCAGTGACTGGTTAAAACACACCCATTCTCCTCCGGGCCTCCCCAGCCTCCAGGGAGTCTCCCCCCCACTCCCCTGAGGCTCTCTCAGAAAGGGAATCTCTTTAGTGCAGGAATTTGAGGCTCACCACCCCCTCTGCTTGCTGCTCAGTATCTTCTCATCCCCTGCACCCCTCAAATCATCTGAAGGGTGGCCAGATGAAGGCCCCCAAAGACAGACCCTCCAATGTCAGTTCTGACTTTGCCCCTGATCCTTTGGGATGACTCAGGTGGACTTTCTCTGCCTCAGTTTCCCCTTTGAAACAATAAGAATGACTTTAACCATTTCATAGCATCCTCTAAGGATTGAACTAAGTGTCAGGCACTGCACTGGGCATTTGAAATGGATGGCCTCCTATCGACCTCCCAGCAACCCTGATGGAGATACAGCTGAGGTTTACAGATAAAGGCTCAGAGAGGTTATGGTTCTTACCCAAGGTCACACTGCCAGAAAGTTCCTGGGCTGGGACTTAAATCCAGTTTCATCTGATTCCTAAACCCATGCTCTTCACCAATATACTATCTGGGCCCATGTGGCCCTGATTCCCCAAAATGGCAAGTAGAAATAGTGTAGAACCACCAGCAAGGACAATGGCAAAATGTTGTCTACTTTCAGGAAGAAAGGTATTAAATGCACAATCAAAGTGAAACATAGGTATTAAATGCACAATCCCTTCTTGATGCACAAAGTGCTGTTTTAGAGCTTTCTGTATATGACCTCATTTTACCCTCTTGACAACACCTATGCATTTAAGTACTGCTATTGTCCCCACATTACATATGGGAAAACTGAGTCTTGGAGGAGAGGTTGACTCTGTTTGTTTAATGATGACTTCTGAGAAAAGTATTGCTGGCTCACAGTAGAGGCTCCGGACCACTTTGTTGAAACTGCTGTGGTACCTATTGCTAAGCTTGCCTTTAACGCCTAAGAGAATGGTCTGCCGTAGATGGCGGATTCAGGCCATCCTGAAACCCCTAATGTACCCTGTGAGCATTTCCATTTCTCCTCCAGGGTAGGAAATGTGGAGAGGACCACAGAGAGAACTCAAAAAACTGACTTTCCCCAGGGGATTTCCTTTCACTTCTTAACGTACCAGAGGTTAACTAAAGATGGGTTTCCCCCAGTTAAGCCAAAAGCACAAGAAAGGCCTGAGTGGTGGATAGCAGGGAGAGAAGCCAAGTCCTTGGTAAGGGAACCAAGCCTGGAAGACCCAGCGCAGCGAACCCCGGGATGGTAGTGGTATACACTCTACCATTCTATAGGCGATCTGAGAGGGTGCCGGGCATCCTAGGGTCAGGGCACCCAAGGAGGAAGGACCCTGGAGGGGTGTGACTGCTGGGGACGCCCGGCAGGGGCACACAGGCGGGAGGAGAACTCAGGGATGTGCTGAGGAGGTGGCCTGGAGTCGGGACGCAGCACGAGACTCTGCGGCAGAAATAGAGTGAGGAGGGGGAAATAAACTCGGCGGCGACGATGCTTAGCCGACGCCGCCCCAGCGAAACTCCTCCCAAGCTGCTCTCCGTCCCCCTGCCGGGTGACGTGCGTCCTCCCGCGCGCCCGAGCCCAGAGCGGCGCGCTCCGTCCGCCCCGCGCGCCCTCGCTTAGGTCTCGGGCCACCTCCCCGGCGGCAACCTTCTCCTGAGGACCCCGGGAGCACCCCCCGGCCCCGAAGCGAACACACAGTCAGGCTCTGGCTGCGCGCTCTCCGTCCCGGGGGGTGGGACGCCCAGCATCCCGCACCGTCCTGTCCTGAGAAGGCAGCGCTTCTCGAACCTCGCCTGGACCCCAAGACTGGAGGAAGCGATGTCCTAACCCTCCTCCCCATTTCCACTGGGTTCCTCTCGCTTCACATCTTTCTTATCCACGTTCCCACTGTCTTGTTCTCCAGGAAGTCTCTTTTTCTCCAGTTTCTTCCTCGTCTCGCCGCCGTTTTCTTGTTTCTTTCTTTTTTGGTGGGTTTTTTTGGTTGTTGTTCTTTTTTTTTTTTTTTTTTCCGGTCTCTGCCTCCTCTCCCACCTACTTTCCGCCTTTCCCTAAATTACACACTTTGGGCTTAGCGTCTCTTTCTTGGCTTCTTTTTCTGCCCCGCCTCTCCGTGCCCCATCCAAAATTTTTTCCCTGCTCCCAGGATCCCGCAGCCCCCGCCCGGCCCCCTGCAGCCGAGGGGAGCCCCCTGTCTCTTTCGCCAGAGGGAGAAGCGGATGGGACCTCCGGGAGCTGGGCAGAGGGCGCCCCGAAGCGCGCACCTCTCTTCGCCAGCGCCGGGGCTGCGCCGGCCCACGCGACATCTGTCGCCCGCGCTCCCGGCTCACACCCCGCGCACCCCCGCAGCTCCCCGGGCGTTGCCACCCCCCACGCTCCGGCTGCCGCCTCTTCCTGCAGACGCCGCGCCAGCTTCCCAGGGTATTGGCGCACCGCGGGGCTCGGCCGCGACCCGAGCGCTTGGCGTCTGCGGGCCGTGACTTCGGGGCTGGCTTTCTCACTTTCCGGCCCGAGACCCACCCGTGGTGGGCTCAGCCTGATTCTCTCCACCCCCATTCTCTGCAGCTCTCTCTCGATTCCAGAACCTGAAAAGACAGTCCTGACCTGCTGTCTCCCCGCAAGTGCCTAGAACAGTGCCAGGCGCACGGCGTGTGCTCAGTAATTCCCCAAACCAAGGACTTAGCGCACAGTAGACGCTCAGTACCCTTCTTCTACTGGTACCAAACATGCTAGGCGCTCACTACTTACTACCCACCCCATCACCATCCACTGCCTAGCATACCGCAGGCTCTCAAACATTCCCTCCAACAACAAGGCCTAGCAACCAGAAAGAGCTCAGTGAATGCTCTTTCGTTAAGGCCTTCCCTTGGAGTTTCCCTAAGAGCCTCAGATTCCCGTTCATTTGGGGACGTCGCCTTCACCTCAACTCCCTCCGTTTGGTGAAGAGGAGGCCGAGCTCCTTGAATGGGACACCTCACTGGAGAAGGAGAGAAGTTGGCAGAGCGGAGGAAAAGTGCAAAGTTTTAGGGAGAAAGACGGAGCCAGCCTGAAACCTGGAGGGGGAGGAAGTCGCGAGATCCGCTCTGGGCACCGAAGGATGGGCTACAGAAACTGGAGAAAGAAAAAAAAAAAAAAGAAAAGAAACTGGAGAAGGGGCACTGAAGGAGAACAGAGTTTGGGGCGGAGGTGATGGAGACGGTGGCTCTTAGGAATGGCAGGCCGCAGGAAGAGGACTGAGGACTCGTCTTGAAAGCGCGATAGATGATGATTCTTTGGCGTGGCTTGTAACTCTGTTCTCTGAGCAAGCACACTTTTCTACTTGCCGTGTGTTTCCTTGAAGGGTTGGTGGGACTTACGGAGGCTAAGTCCTCCCAAAGCCCCCTCGATGGAGGGAGTGGCAGGATGCGCTTAAGGGGAGTTGGAGACAAGGGGCAGAAACGGTGGGCCTGCTACGTGGAAGGAGAGATGGGGACTGTCTAAGAAGGGGAAGAAGATCCCTGCGAGAGAATGGAGCAGAGAAGACGGGAAGCCGCAAACTTGCGGCTCTCCGGCTCCCAAACCAGCCTCACGTCTCCAGTCCCCAGCCGCCGCGCCCTGGCGCTAGCTCGCGTACCTGTTGCTCGCTCCGGCTGGGTCTCGGCTCCGGCCCCACCAAGAAGCCCCGCGTTCCTACAAGTTCCGCCTGCCGAGCAGCCAGGCCGCCAGCGCCGCCACCTGCGCGGCCGCGCACAGCCAGGGCCAGTAGGTAGGGAGCGCGCCGGGCGCCGGCGCCCTCCGGCTTCGCGCGCGGCGCCGCCACATGGTGCGCTGGTGCAGCTCGTCGCCGAGCGCCTTGAGCCGGGCGGCCGTGAGCTGCGCGGCGGACGAGCGCAGACCCAGGCGGCCGGCGCTGCAGGCGCACACGGCCGGGGGGCCGCGACCGCGGTGCAGGGGGCACGGGCACATGACCGCTCGCCTCGCTCCCTCCCCGCGTCCGGTCGCCCCTCGCCTCCTCTCCCTCCGGCCTCTGCGCCTGCCTCCGCCGCGCTCCAGTCGCCGGGGGCCTCCCCTGGACACCAAGTTTCTCCTTGTGTTGTGCGTTTGTTGTGCTGACGGCGCTATTATTAATTAAAGTGTCACATGGTGGAGGGGGGCGGGGAGGGCGCGGGGAGGGGGGTTACATCATCCGGCCCCGAGGGTGGGTGGGGGGGGCTGCAGGCAGAAGAAGCCGAGAGGTAACTTTTAACCCTAACGGCGCCGGCCGCGAGGGGACGCGCGGGTTGGGAGAGGAGGAGCGCGGGGCGCTGGGACGCCTGAAAGCACCGCTGGGGTCTCGGGCTGGAGGGGTCGCAGGAGACCCTCAAGGAAGCATGGCGCGCCGGGGGAGGTTTTCTCCTTCTCTTTTTCCCCAATTAAGCTCCGATTCCAATTTGGCGTTGGGAACAGGCTTGTTTGCCGTTTTGGATGAAGCTGATGTCGAATTCGGCAGCGTTTAAAAAAAAAAATTGTTCCGAAGCTGTTGTTTTGTATGGGAGAGGTGGGTCGGTTCAGAATCTCCTCAGAGTCAGATCCAATCCAGCTTGCCTACTTTGGGGTCTGACTCCGCACCTGTAGGCTGCGGGTACAAACACACCCGACACACACCCCCCACCCCCATCAGAGTTAAGCCGCGGGGACCCTAAAGCGCCCCCAGCTCCGCTGGAAATCTTAATGGAGGAGTGGGGAGGGCTGGGGGTTGGCCTTTAGCCTTGGCAGTTTGCAGCGCACCGCGTCTCCACCCGAGAAAGACCCTCACTAGGGGTCTTCCAGAAGGAAACTTATTTTCGTGTGTTTCTTTTGTCAGTATTACTTTCCTGCCCGGGGTTAGTCTGTAGCAGTGATCTCCATTTAATGCGCAATAGAGACTAAGGGGTTAGGGACGGGGCGGTGGCTCCGCAGACTTCAGCTTCTTTTTATCCCCCAATCCTGGAGTTGCCCCTGTGTCCCTCCAGACTGGATCTGTGTCTGCTGGTGAGGGTACAGATGGGCGAGAGGGCCCTTGGCGGTTTCTTTGGAGGAGAATGAGACCCTCACCTACCTTGAATCCACGGGGATTCAGAAAACTGGGGGAGCTCCAAGCTGGCCTTCTAGGTCCTGATGAGGCAGCTGCATCGTCTCCTCCCCAGGAGCAGAGTGTTGCCAAGGCCTGACAAGTCCTTCGGTCACTTGAAAAAGATTCTTCAGGACTGTGAGCTTAGTTTGGGTCTGGGTTTATCATGGAGAGATTTCCCCTTGGCCTGGAGCATGGTCAGGGCTCAGACCCCAGCTCTGCTGTGTGACCTTGGTGCCTCTTTAGATCCTCGCTGCGTCTCTGGTGGTTCAGATGGTGAAGAATCTGCCTGCAATGCAGAAGACTTGGGTTCCATCCGTGGGTCAGGAAGATTCCCCTGGAGAAGGGAATGGTTACACACCCCAGGATTCTTGCTTGAAAAAATCTCATAGACATAGGAGCCTGGTGGTCTAGAGTTCATGTGGTTGCAAAGAATCCGACACGACTGAGCTCATCTTTGGATCCACTGGGCCCCAATTCTCCTACCCTTAATATTGGTCAACACTTATTGAGTGCCTTCTGTTGTAGGTTACTGGGCCCCTGTCTACACTGCCTAAAGTGAGTTTCCCAATTCTAGGGTGGTAAGAATGTGCTATTACTATCCTTTTTTACAGATGAGGAAACTGAGGTATGGGGAGGTAAAGGCTCTTGCCAGGAGATCACAGAGTTAGTGAGGAATAAATCTGGATCTAAATGAGGGCAGTCTGCTGCAGGCTCCAAGCTCTTAACCATGGTTTTATACTGCCCCCTGTAATCTGGGAATAATAATACCTCCCTCCCAGGATTGGGGCAGAGATTAAATGAGAGAAATGTGTGCCAAGCACCTGGCAGGCAGCGGGCCCTGGATAAACCTTGGTTCCTTTTGCTTCTGGCCAGAACCACTTCCCCATTCTCCCGGGACTCACCTCCTTAATCCCCGCTAGACTTTGCAGAGGGGACCGGATCCGTTGCCCAATGTACCGTTCCAAGAATGAAGATACAGTGTCTATTTAAAAAGCCCTTTGGATTTAAATTGAACAATTCCCTCCTCCTCCCCCTTTTTAATCTGCACGCTTTTAACGGCTCACTTCATGGACATTAATTTTAATGGGACGATTATTACCCTGTTTGGAAGCGTGCCCCTCGAAATGCTGGGCTTGTGAGGTGGCGCTGGGTCGCGTCCCAGCAGCTTGGATGTTTTCTGTAGTAGAGAGAGTGCAGTCTTGGCCATGGGGACTGTGGATGTGTTGTCCAGCAGAGGGGGTGATGGAAAAGAGGGGGAAAAGGGAAGACGTCCTTCTCTCCCCCAACACTCTGAAAGTGACAGTCAATCCCTAACTGTCTCACTTTTGAGTGGGCCCATCATTCACTTACTGGGGAACTTGGCCTTGAGATGCGGCTTTTTGGAGCCTGGGAATGATAATAGTACCTACCTTTCAGGATTTAATAAGATCATACCGGGAAGCCCTGAGTACGGTGCCCAGCACACTGTGAGCACTTAATAAATGTTGGCTAATGTTGCTATTTTAAGGTAAATCATGTATTTGTCAAAAAGCGTGCTTTGAAGAAGGTGGTGGGCCCACACCTTCAAATATTTTGGGTTGGCAAAAAAGTTCGTTTGGGTTTTCCATAAGATGTGATGAAAAACTAGAATGAACTTTTTGGTAAACCCAGTATCTAAGGGGCCCCTATTGTGAACTGACGGTTCGGTCACTAATGATGAGTATCATCTAGAAAGAGCAAAGTCTTTGGGAGATTGACATGTAACACTCTCCTAACACTTTAGTAAAAATGAGTTTTTGATGTTAACGTTTAATTTAGTAAACACTTACATGGTGCTTACCCTGTGCCAGACACTGTTCTAAGGGCCTTAGATGTATTAACCATTTAATGACCCCATGTAATAGGATAGGCTTCACTGGTGGCTCAGATGGTAAAGAATCTGCCTGCAAAGCAGGAGACCTGGGTTCAGTCCCTGGGTATGGAAGATCCCCTGGTGAATGGAATGGCTACCCAGTCCAGTATGCTTGCCTGGAGAATCCCATGGACAGAGAAGCGTGGCAGGCTATAGTCCATGGGGTCACAAGGAGTCGGAGATACGATTCTTAGTCCTTTATTACGGATGAGCACACTGAGGAGGAGCATTTAATTTGTCCAAGGTCAAAACGCTGTCTGGCCCAGAGTTAATACTCTTTAGCATTATGTCACCACTGGGGACTTGGGAAGAGGGAGGGAAAGAGGGAGGTTGTTATGGGCTGAACTATGTCCCCTTAAAATTCCTGTGTGGAAGTCCTAAGCCCCAGTACCTTGGAATATGGCTGTATTTGGAAACTGGGTCTTTTTATTTATTTATTTTGGCCATGTCACACGTGGGATCTTAGTTCCCCAATTAGGGATCTAACCCACGCCCCCTGCATTGGAAGAAAAGTCTTCACCATTGGACAGCCAGAGAAGACCCAGAAACAAGGTCTTTAAGTTAAAATGAGGTCATTAGAGCAGACTCCCAACCATTATGACTGGTCTCCTTATAAGAAGAGGGTACAAGAAGGAGGTCACCTGAAAGTCAAGGAGAGAGGCCTCAGAAGAAACCCACCATGCTGACAGCTTGATCTTGGTCCAGAACTATGAAAAAATAACTTTCTGATGTTTAAGCCCCCCAAGTCTGTAGCACCCTGTTAGGGCAGCCCTGATACAGAAGGAGTGTGTATCGGCGGGGGTGGGGGGGACACATCCTAAAGGGAAAGCTAGGAGCATATATTCACCAGACTGCCCCCACTTTTACTGCTGGCCACGTGCTTGGACATTTTTCTAGGACTGTTCATGTGTTTCCTTCTTCCTCCTTCGTGTCCTGTTGGAAACATATAAGGGAGAAGTTGTTTTAGTGGATTATTTTGAGAAATAGTTTGTGAAATCCAGTTGACACGTTTATTCAGAGAAAACTTTACCTACCAATTGCCGGGATGCATAGCTTCTATCTCATAAGTGATAGATTTTTCTAGTCCATGAAGACTTCCTATAGTACACAGGTACTCAAAACTGGGTTCAGTGGGACTTCCCTGGTGGTCCAGTGGCTAAGACTCCTCACTTCCAATGGAGGGGGCCTGGGTTTGATCCCTGGTCAGGGAACTAGATCCCATGGGAGGCAACTAAGACTTTGCATATTGCAGCTAAAGATCCTATATGCTGCATCTGGCAGGTGTTCAGTAAATATTTGTCCTGAGGAAGAAAGAAAGAAACAAAGAGGGTGGGAAGGAGAGAATGAATGAATGGTAAGCATTCTGATTTGTCTTTCTCACTTTCAGATATTCACAGTGATGTACATAGAATTGTTACCGTCAATAACATCAATTCTTACTGCAAGTCATTCCCTTACCTCCTACAAAAATCAAAACTCAAGTATTTTGAGCAGGGAGTGTGTGTGTATGAGGAGGAGGGTGGTGGTGGTATTTCTCTTCTTTAATTAAAAAAATAATTACCTATCCTGGTGTTTTAGACCAACTGAGCCTTACCTTATGGTGTCTTAATTCTTGTGGCTTGGTGAAATGGTAAATGAATGAACAGCTGTTGCTGCCTCCAAACAGCTGTGTTTTCTGAAGCTATATATTAGTGCCAGGGGCATGTTTGATGCCAGGAGTCAGCCTGATGAACAACAGAGTTCTTGAATCAAAATCAGAGTTATCTCAGAGTGGTTTGACACCCTGTGCCAGAGAAACCTAGGTTTGAACCATAGCCCTACCATGCAATCTAGGGTCCTTTCTTGGGCATATTTTTTCATCTCTCTGAGCCTCTACTTACCCATCTGTAAAATGGAAATAATAGTCAAAGCACCAACCTCATTGGGTTGTTGTGAGGATTAAAAGGAAGACTGTATCACATGTTTAGCTAAGTGCTTGGCACTAAATAAGTATTTGTTATGATCCTTGTTGATGTATCAGGATTATTAAGCATCCACTTAAGAAAGAAGAACAGGGGCCCCGACCCAAACCTACTGGGAAAACAAGAGGATTCATGTTTCAGTGAGTCCAGTGTTCAATGACATCACAGTTATCCGTAGGAAAGTCCCCTGCATTCAATAAACCCGGAGCAAGACAGCACTCATCTTTCACATTTATCCTGTTTAACCCCCTGATACAAGGAACGATGGGGCAGCTCCTCCAGAGACTGCCTAAGTATTCATTTGCTACTTCTCTCTTAAGGATGTTTCTATTGTAAGTGAAGAGAGAACAGCAGACAAATGTCCACAGCAGGAGAGGAAAGCTTAACCAGTGCATAATTATAGTCTCATCAATACTTTAAGTGTAAAGGGTAAAGCTCACTTAAATAAAACCTAATGCCTTGATTACTGGAGTCACAAGAGATAGGGTTGATTAAACTTGCACTCCTGCTGTGAAAATGCAGACGTATTGTCCCTTGCTCAGGCAATAATCACTTTATTGGAGGCAACTGAGCTTAAACACGTGAATCACTAGACTTGAAATTATACTGATGAGAGGGTAAATGAGGATAAATACTAGAGAACAATTTGGCAGACCTGGAAAAGTCGGAAATTCATATACCCTATGATCTGGTGATTCCGTTTCTAGCTATTTACTCTTAGATCAGTGGTTCTCAACTAAGGACAATTTTGCTCTCCAGGAGACATTTGGCAAAGTCTAGAGATGGTTTTTGGTTGTCAAAACTGAAGGGTGCTACTGGCATCTCATGGGTAGAAGCTTGGAATGCTGCTAAACATCCTACAGTGCACAGACAGCAAAGAATTATCTGACCCCAAATGTCAATAGCGCCAAATGTGAGAAACCTTGTTCTAGATATACAGTTGATATGCATTTGGTAGGGACTTTCCTGGTGGCTCAATGCAGGAGACCTGGGTTTGATCCCTGGGTCGGGAAGATCCCCTGGAGGAGGGCATGGCAACCCACTCCAGTACTCTTGCCTAGAGAAGCCCAAGGACGGAAGAGCCTGGCGGGCTGCAGTCCATAGGGTTGCACAGAGTCAAACATGGTTGAAGTGACTAAACAGCAGCAGCAGCAGCATGCATTTGGTAGAGACTTAAATCATAAGGGTTTTTATTATTTACCTGACAACCAGTCCAGAGCAGGGATTGGCAAACTATGGTATGTAAGCCAATTGGTCTGCTGCCTGTTTTTATAAAAATTTTATTGGAATGCAACATTGCTCATTCATTTATGTATTATTTCCGTAATTCTTTCTGCTGCAACAGTAGAGGAGAATAGTTGCAACAGAAACTGCATGCCCTGCAAAGGGTAAAATATTACTATCTTGCCCCTTAGAGAAAAAGTGTGTCCACTACTGATTTGGAGGAAGACAAGCCCAGGATTGGGTTTATGGTACAACTATTTCATTAAGAATCAGGCTATGCCTTTACTTCTACTCCAGAGTCCTCAGTATTCTGGTTTTGGTCCTCAGGCTTATTGTCTCATGGCTGTAGGAGGGCTGCCACAGCTCCAGATATCACATGTGTACTGGACTGAATAGTATCCTCCAAAGTCTGTCTCCATCTGGAAGCTGTGCATAGAGCCTTACTTGAGAACAGAGTATTTACATACATAAGCAGGTTAAGATGAGGTCATATAGGATTAGGGTATGTCCTACTCTAATGACTGATATGCTCATAAGAGGAGGGAAATTTGGACACAGACATACACAGAGGGAAAACGACGAAGGTACAGAACTGCCTATCATGGGGGCCACATCACAGCGCAGCATCTCCCTCTGCCCAGTCCTGCTTCTCTCTCTTCCCTTCCCTAGGGTGTGATCCCAAGGGTGTCCCTTCTTGTTGTTCATTGCTAAGTCATTTTCGACTCTTGGTGACCTCGTGACCTGCAGCCCGCCAGGCTTCTCTGTTCATCACTATCTCCCTGAGTTTGCGCAAATTCATGTCCATTGAATCAGTGATGCCATCCAACCATCTCATCCTCTGTCGTCCCCTTCTCCTCTTGCACTCAATTTTCCCCAGCATCAGGGTCTTTTCCCATGAGTCACCTCTTCATATTAGGTGGCCCAAGTATTGGTGTTTCAGCTTCAGCATCAATCCTTCTAATGAATATTCAGGGATGATTTCCTTTCAGATGGGATGGTTTGACTCTTTGCTGTCCAAGGGACTCTCCAGAGTCTTCTCCAGTGCCACAGTTCCAAAGTGTTAATTCTTTGGCCCTTAGCCTTCTTTATGATCCAACTCTCACATCCATGCATGACTCCTGGAAGAAACCATAGCTTTGACTATAAGGACCTTTGTCGGCAAAGTGATGTCTCTGCTTTTATAAAACGCTGTCTAGGTTTGTCATAGCTATTCTTCCAAAGAGCAAGCGTCTTTTAGTTTCATGGCTGCAGTCACCATCCACAGTGATTTTGGACCTCAAGGGTGTCCCTAACAAATCACTATATGCTAATCTCCATCTCAGATTGACTTCTTGAGAAACCTTACAATAACCATGTTAGACCTTCCACCTTTGTTGAAATGAAAGTTCTAACACTTCAGTCAAGAGATAACCATATTATAGATGGTTGAATGGGTAAACAAAATGAGGTCTAGCCATACAAGGGAATAGTATACAGCCTTGAAAAGGAAGGAAATTCTGACATACTCTACAATGTGAATGAATCTTGAAAGCATGCTAAGTGAAATAAGTCAGACACAAAAGGACAAGTATTGTATGATTCCACTTCTGTGAGGTTTCTAGAAAAGTCAAATCCATAGAGACAGACAGAATGGTAGTTGTGAGGGGCTGGGGGCAGGAGGTGCATATTTAGTGCTTAACGGGTTTAGAGTTTCACTTGGGATTAATGAAAAAGCTCTGAAGAGGGATGGTGGTCATGGTTACTACAATGTGAATGTACTTAATGCAACTAAATTGTACACTTAAAAATGATGAAGATGGAGGATGGGAATTCCCTGGTGGTTCAGTGGTTAAGATTCAGAGGTCTCACGGCTGGGGCCTAGGTTTGATTCCTGGATGGGGAACTAAGGTCCCACAAGTGGTGTAGCATAGCCAAAAACAAAAATGGTTAAGATGTTGAGTTGTATGTTATATATATATTAGCACAGTTTAAAAAAAATCAATAGCAGCAAAACCCCTCATACAACCATGATTCCAAGTCTAAAGACCTTTTGTTGATCATTCTTAAACTTTTCCTTTACTTATACCCACCTTTTTTTAAAAAATTTATTTATTTATTGGTTGTGCTGAAGTCTTTTTTGCGACATGCAGGATGCATACTCTTAGCTGTGGTGTGTGAGATCTAGCTTCCAGATGTGGGATCAAACCCCCACCCCCTGAAGTGGAAGCATGGAGTCTTAATAACTAGACTTCCAGGGAAGGTTGCATATTTTTCTTTTTTAAAAAATAAATTATTTTATTTTAGTTAGAGGATAATTACCTTACAACTTTTGATGCTTTTTTTTTTTTGCCATTCATCAACATGAATCAGCCACAGGGGCACATGTGTCCCCCCGTCCTGAACACCCCACCCTCCACCCATCCCTGTGGGTTGTCCTGGAGCATTGGCTTTGGGTGCCTTGCTTTACACATCAAACTTGCACTGGTCATCTGTTTCACATATGGTATTATACACATTAAATGCTATTCTCTCAAATCATCCCACCCTCACCTTCTTCCACAGAGTCCAAAAGTCTTTTCTCTACATCTGTGTCTCTTTTGCTGCCCTGCATATAGGATCATTGTTACCATCTTTCTGAATTCCATATGCATGCATTAATATACAGCATTTGTGTTTCTCTTTCTGACTTAGTTCACTCTGTATAATAGGCTCCAGTTTCATCCACCTCATTAGAACTGGCTCAAATGCATTCTTTTTTATAGCTGGGTAATATTCCACTGCATATATGTACCACAACTTCCTTATCCATTTGTCCGCCAATGGACATCTCAGTTGCTTCCATGTCCTAGCTGTTGTAAATAGTGCTGCAGTGAACACTGGGGTACATGTGTCTCTTTCAATTCTGGTTTTCTCGGTGTGTATGCCCAGCAGTGGGATTGCTGGGTCATATGGAAGTTCTGTTCCCAGTTTTTTAAGGAATCACCATACGTTCTCCATAGTGGCTGTACTAGTTTGCATTCCCATCAATCCCCGTATCTTTCTTAAGAATCACAATATCGCAGTCATGGTGTGTCATCCTTTTCTTGTTTTGTTTTTGGCCGCCTCATAGTGTGGGAGATCTTAGTTCCCTGAGCAGAGTCTTAACCACTGGGCCACCAGGGAAGTCCCTATAATTCTTCTTATTCGTTGGTGGATTTGACTTGCTAATATATTATTGAGACTATTTGCATGTGTGTTCACGAGAGATATTAGTTTGTTGTTTTCTTTTCTGATAATAAGAGTATTAGGGGAATTCTGGCCTCATTGAATGAATTGGGAAGTATTCCCTCTGCTTCTATCCTCTGAAATAGATTGTGGAGAATTTACATAACTTATTTTTTAAATACTTGATAGAAGTCACCAGTGAACACACCTGGGAATGGTGCCATTTTATAAGGTTATTAACTATTGATTCAATTTCTTTAATATAAGCTTAATCAGATCATCTATTTCTTCTTGTCTGGGTTCTCATCCAGGGTATCAAATTGGTAGGCATAAAGTTATTCATAATAGTCTTTTTATTACCCTTTTACTGTCCATAGGGTCTGTAGTGATATCCCTTCTTTCATTTCTGATATTAGTAATTTACATCCTTTCTCTTTCTTCCCCTCCTCCCATGTGGAGGCTGGAGCTGATTGAATTAGGACATTTCCCTTACCCCCAGGTCACTTAGGCTCTGATAATATCCCAGCAAGTTGTGCTCTGGTTAACTATTAATAGTTTCTCCTGAGGGCAAGCCTGGTTAAGAAGAGCAGAATACTCTGGTGTATTTCAAAATGGTTCATTTACCCTCTCCCCACTGGAACTGTGAGAGGACTTTGATATTTGTGGTAAGAACTTGGTCAAACTTCTGGAGGAAAAACTCACAAAGAGTGTGGCTCCTGTGACTGGGTCCCCCTGAAGCTTTTACGTCTCAGACTTGTGCAAACTGGACCTCAGGCGATCCATCCATTACAGCTCAGGTTTTCCTGTCCCAGCACTATGCTGCTTCTGAGCCTCTTCTTCAATAAGCTAGACTCCCTATATCACCAATTTCATCAATCTTTTAAAAAAATTATTTATTTATTTATGGCTGCACTGTGTCTGTTGTTGCGTGTGGGCTTTCTCTAGTTGCAGTGGATGTCTCTTGTTCCAGCGCACAGGCTCTAGGCTCTCGGGCTTCAGTAGCTGCCAGTCGTGGCCCACGTGGCCACTGCCTCAGTAGTTGTGGCCCACGGGCTTGGCTGCTCCACAGCATGTGGGATCCTCCCAGACCAGGGATCAAATCTGTGTCCCCTGCATTGGCAGGCTGATTTTAAAACACTTGACCACCAGGGAAGTCCATGTTTTACCAATCTAGGGGACAATGGTTTCCTCAGTCATCACCTCTCTTATGGATACAAGAAGAGTGGAAGATTTTTCAGTCTCTTCAGCTTTTTACTTGTTGTTATGACAGAGGGGAGGCTCCCAAGCTCCTTAAATGCAAAATCAAAAGTCAGCCTAAGAATCTTAAGTAAAACAGAATCTAAGTCAGTCTGGAGAAGGAAGAAGGAAAGAAGGCTTCTTGGAGGAGGTGACCTCTAACATGAAATCTGATAGGAGTCAGGAGGAACTGCAGAGCTTCTTGATGAGGGTGAAAGAGAAGAGTGAAAAGGCTGGCAAAACTCAACATTCAGAAAACTAAGATAATAGCATCCGGTCCCATCATTTCATGGCAAACAGAAGGAAAAAAAAGTGGAAGCAATGACAGATTTTATTTTCTTGGGCTTCAAAATCACTGCAGACAGTGACTGCAGTCATGAAATTAGAAGACACCTGTTCCTTGGAAGGAAAGCTATGACAAACTTTGACAGCATATTAAAAAGCAGAGACATCACTTTGCAGATAAAGGTCTGTATAGTCAAGGCTATTATTTTTCCAGTAATCAAGTACAGATGTAAGAGTTGGACTATAAAGAAAGCTGAGCACCGAAGAATTGATGCTTTTGAACTGTGGTGTTGGAGAAGACTCTTGAGAGTCCCTTGGATGGCAAGGAGATCCAACCAGTCCATCCTAAAGGAAATCAGTCCTGAATATTCATTGGAAGGACTGATGCTGAAGCTGAAGTGCCAATACTTTGGCCACCTGTTGTCAAGAGATGACAAAACCCTGATGCTGGGAAAGATTGAAGACAAAAGATGAGGGCAGCAGAGGATGAGATGGTTAGATAGCATCACCTACTCAATGAATTTGAACAAACTCCAGGAGACAGTGAAGGACAGAGGAGCCTGGTATGCTGCAGTCCATGGGGTCACAAAGAGTTGGACATGACTTAGGGACTAAACAACAACAGCAACAAGGAGTTAGGCTGATGCAGGTGAGAGGGGATGAGAGCATGGGATGGGAAGCTATATGAGACTGAGATGATTAGAGCTTAGTGACTGAGAAAAATGTTGAGAAATCAGACTACAGAGGTGAGGTAGAGTCAGATTTCAGAAGGTCTTACATGGGATTGACCTTGCAGAAATACTGTGAAAATGGACATTAAGATTCGCAGCACTGATGTCACCAAGGAACTCAGCCATATTATAGACATTCTTGACTTCATCCTTATGACAGTTCCATCTGCAAAGTGTTTTGATGAAATTCTGAGTAACTTAGGGCACTTTGCTGCTATTAAGTGCCCATATAAATTGAAACTTAACTGGCTCAATTGTTTGATTTCCTATTTTTCTTTCCATTTGTGTGTCACCTGTAATTAGAGTTCCAAAGTGCTCTGTACACCAAAGTGCTCAGGGTGATTTTTCTATAAAATAGAGACACATATTTTCAGCAGTCTGTAAAATGGAGTAGACCAAGAAACCCTTTCCATCTCCTATATGAGCACTTGTGTTGAGATTTATGAGAGTTACAGTGAGGTCCCTCACTTCTTTCTTAAAGGAATGAATTCATCTTTCTCTTACGCTTTGTGTGAGTGTTTGTGTAGTTGCACATATCTTTATTATAGCCTCCTATAGCTCAAACATTTATTGAGCATCTACTATGTGTGGTCACAACCCTCAGAAATACCTTCTGCTTTCTCTTAGCTTCATCACCCATGGATTCATTCATCATTCATCCATCCAACCAACCAACCAACCAACCAACCAACAATTTTGCAACAAATCCTAGGAACAAAACTGAGATGAGAACACAAGGGTGAACAAGATATAGATGGTTCCCAGGGAGCCTACGTTCCAATGGAGGAGATGACAAGTAAATAACAAAGAAAACAACTTATTACAGTAAGAGTGGATTTCGGTGACAAACAGTCATGTATGGATGCCTCAGATGAGGCACGCAGGGATGGCTTTTCTGAAGAGGTCACATATAAGCTGAGCTAAAGGGTAGATGGGGCTTCCCTGGTAGCTCAGCTGGTAAAGAATCTGCCTGCAGTGCAGGAGACCCTGATTTGATTCCTGGGTCAGGAAGATCCTCTGGAGAAGGGTAGGCTACCCACTCCAGTATTCTTGGGCTTCCCTGGTGGCTCAGATGGTGAAGAATCTGCCTGCAATGTGGGAGACCTGAGTTCAATCTCTGGGTTGGGAAGATCCCCTGGAGGAGAGCCTGGCAATTCACTCCAGTATTCTTGCCTGGAGAATCCCCATGGACAGAGGAGCCTGGGGGACTGCAGTCCATGAGGTCACAAAGAGTCAGACACGACTGAGCGACCAAGCACAGCACAGCGAAGAGTGGATAGGGTTTTAGCTGCACAGAGACGCGATGTGGAGAGCGTATTTTAGGACAATAGAAGTATGTGCAGGGCACCTCCATAGAACACTGTGCTCCCAATGCAGTTCCATCCCTGCTCTGTGAACTGAATCCCACATCCTGCAACTAAGACCCGGGACGGCAAAAAAAAAAAAAAAAAAAAAAAAAAGAAAAAAAAGGCAAGAGGAGACTGAAGAGAGAGGAAGATATGGGGGGTGGTGTCCTCATGGGACAACCTCCGTTTGAATGATTCAGCTGACACTGAATTCTGTCTGCAGCCTTTAAAAAAAGTGAAACTATTGATGGGAGAATTCTCAAGTACAAGCAAATCTTTTCTTGTTACAGGTAGTTTTTCTTTAAGACCAAAGTTGTTCCTACACCCAAGAAATTAATGGGCTTCCCAGGTGGCACAAGTGGTAAAGGAGATACCTGCCAATGCGAGAGACACAGGAGACATGGGTTTGATCCCTGAGTCAGGAAGATCCCCTGGAGGAGGGCATGGCAGCACACTCCAGTATTCTTGCCTGAAGAATCTCCATGGACAGAGGTGTCTGGTGGGCTACGTTCCATAGGGTCGCAAAGAGTCAGACATGACTAAAGCAATTTAGCATGCTAAGGAATTAATATTTTTTTAATCTTGAAGGCATATAACAGCAACAAAGGGCAATAATACCTATGGTGATAAATATATCAGAGTCATGTTGATACTTGAAATAGCTGCTTGTAAAATTCCAAAGTTTATGCTAATATTTCTAAACATGTGAAATCACATCATTTCCTTCTATTTGCTTCAGGTTAGTCTCCTGGTGTTTTTCACTCATTAGTGGTTCCAAATGAGGTGTGATTCCTCAATCTTGCTCACAAGAGCTAAGGTGGTATCTCAGTGTTAAGTGGAAGGGCGTGCATGCTCAGTAGCTCAGTCATTTCCGACTAAGTGGAAGGGAGTTTTGTCCTAATTCATGGATTGCTCGGGAATGAACTACTGTTGGGTTTTGGGGCTACTGAATGCAACTCACAGTTCTAATAAAAACTTTATTTTTTAAAAGTCAGAAATTGTTGCTAGTAATTAAAAATCAAGATACTGGTTTTTAGAAGCAGAGTGGAGCAGAGTTTTGGTTTTTCTCTCTAGATGGGCATCTATGCTTCATTTGCCACAGTTCACACCTGGTCTTACTTGTCTCATTTTCATTTTGTGGAGTCACCTGAAGGCATTTGACTCTGTAGTCACTGAAAGCCTTCTTCGGCAGGCTGAACCATGACCTCCCAAAATATCCAAGTCTGAGTCCCTGGCACCTGTGAATGTTACCTTAGATGGCAGAAAGGTTTTTGCTGATATGATGGAATTAAGGACCTTGAGGGTCTTCCCTGGCAGAAGAGTGACTGAGACTCTGTGCTTCCACTATGAAGAGGATGGGTTTGATCCTTGGTTGGGGAACTAAGATCCTACATGCTGTGCAGCGTGGCCAAAATAAAAGAGTAAACCAAGGATCTTGAGATGGAGAGAGGAGCCCGGGCTACCCAGGTGGGTCTTATGTAATCACAGGTACCCTTAGAGCAAGAGGGAGGGAGAAAGAGACTTGAACACAGAAACGGAAGGCAGTGTGATGACAGAAGGAAGACTGCTGCTGGCTTTGAAGGAGGAAAAAGCTACAAGGCAAGGAATGCAAGGACTGCACATTCTAGAAGCTAGAAAAGGCAAGAAAACAGTCTCCTCTCAAGACTTGGAGGAAGCAGGGCCCTGTCAGCACCTTGACTTCAGCCCAGTGCAATGGATTTGGGGCTTCTGGGTTCCAGAACAGTAAGAGAACAATAGTATGTTGTTTTTAAGTCACTTGGCTTTTTCATGTGTTATTAATTTGCTACTGCAGCCATGGGAAACTGTTTCTCGCTCTTACCTGTACGTGAGGGGCTTCCCTGCTGGCTCAGACAGTAAAGCATCTGAGCATCTGCCTGCATTGCAGCTGACCCAGGTTCAATCCCTGGGTCAGGAAGATCCCCTGGAGAAGGAAATGGCAACCCACTCCAGTACTCTTGCCTCGAAAATTCCATGGATGGAGGAGCCTGGTGGGCTACAGTCCCTGGGGCTGCAAAGAGTTGGACACAACTGAGTGACTTCACTTTCACTTTCACCTTGTACGTGAGAGCACATTAATGATCTCTGCTCCTGTCTCCCACCTTAACTACTTTTTTGAGACCTACATAATTCTTCAGTGAAGTTCTTGAACCCCAGTAGGCTGGTGTGTGACTGAGGAGGGGGAGTGAGGCAGTAAGTACTTGGGGAAGGGTGTTGGCCATTTTCAGCTGTCTTTCTGGGGCTCCAGCAGAGTTGGGGTTCAGTGGCGAGCACATAGCACCTTGACAGTGGGCTGAGGGGATGTGCAGGCATGTGGAGCACTAAGACTGACTTCTCAGGGTCTCCCTCCTAGGATAGATAGCCATATAGATGTTTTAGTCTGGAGCAGTATACCTTCCCCCTTCTTCTGTTTTGGGGAACTCTGCTTCCCCACTTGATCTGGTCCTGGAAATTCAACCCACTGTAGTCCCTGCTCCCCAGTCAGGGTCTGGGATGTGACTCAAGCCAGGCCATTCAGATGATCCTCTGGGGCAGGGGTACTAAGAATCACTTGGAAGGATTGTTAAAACACAGATTGCTGGGGTTGCACCCCCAGAGTTTCTGATTCAGTAGTCTGGCCTGAGAGCTTCCGTTCCTGAGTTCCCAGGTGATGCTGGTACAGGGGCCACACTCTGAGAACTCCTGCTTTGGGATTTTGAGTGCCAGAAGGCAGAAGAGTGGTGGTGAGTGCAACCAAAACAGATGATTCATGACTTCCTAAATGACAACTCTGAATCTAATCTGGTTCTGGGCATTCCCAGGGTCTAGTTATTCTTCTTTTATCTCTCCAACTTTATGCTTAAGGTATCAATTTCTGGTATCTGTTGCTTGCAACCAAAGATCTCTAATGGATTGAACTTGCAAGGAACACTCTTGATAGGGGAAAGGGTGGGGCTCATGGAGCACCAGAGGTACAGAGGATAAGTTAGACATAATCTCTAACTGCCAAGACCATATCAATGTGGATCTTAATGATCATTCATAGAATGCCTGCTATGTGCCTTAAGGATGCTAGGAATTTTATGGCATCCTACCAGCCTTACAGTCATTCTAAAGGGAGGATATCTTTCCATTTATTTTTCATTTGATGATACAGAGGCCCAGGAATTTGCTATTTTATTGGAAACATATAAAATCAACATCATAATATTAGTGAATGGTAGGTAATACTGAGGAAAGGACAGTGGTTTCCTTCCTCTTAGCATATTTCTCCCCCTTTTTCATTTTCCCTGGGTGACTAATGGCCCCATTAGCCTGTCCCCACTGCCCTTTAAAATTCTTCTAAAGAGACAAAAAGAAACTGATTTTTTTGACCATCAAAATTAAGTATTTAACATTTTTCCCAGTCTGCTTTTCAAGTATTATTTGCTCCAAGTATCCTAGAGAGATCAGAAGAGCCTTATTTGGCTTTTGACCTACAGGCAGATAAATAAAAACATGTTTGACCTTTGGAATTCATATGGAAAACATCTAGAATGAAGGGAGATGTTAGCTAAATGTTTGGGGGGGAAATAGATCATTTTATCTTTATTACAAAAAATACTTTATTGAGTGCTTCTAATACCCTTCACCACATCCTCTTGATTTGTTGTTTCCTTTAGTTGTGGCTGACTTCATGCATGGGTAACCTGACAGGTTAACTGCACAGAGTATCTCTTGCTTTCTGCCCCAGGGTATCTTTACTGCCCTGGTGTGGAACATCCATGGGAATCTGTTTACTTATATTCACCCTGGAAGTGACAGATTATGAAAAACCCGTGGTTTAACCTTTCTCTAATGGAGGATGAGTCAATGGAGAAATATTCCCTTCCAGTTCTTATTTCTTGGGAGAACAATCTTTAAGGCTCCTTAGAAGGTCCCAGTGAGATGAGTGGTCCACAGCAGGACCAACCCAAGAATGCTCTTTGGATTAGCTGTCCCTCCTTCCTTGCTTCTTGGTCCCTCATGCTTATTCTCTGGAATCACTCCTACAAAGAACCAGCTGCCTGAAACCTTGGGGTCTCAAGCTCAGCTTTCTGGGAGAACTCAGGTTAGGACAACATTTATTGTAGAAAATTAGAAAATACTGATAAAGACAGTAAATCACCCATAATTCTGTTCTCTCTTAGAGATCTCTTTTGGTAAAATTTGGGTGTGTATTTTTTGTAATGCATACACTTGAAGAGATTTTGCCATACATATGGCTATGTATCCTGACTTGCTCTATTGTGAATATTTTCATATGGTTTTCTTCTCCAGTGTAATTTAATAGCTGCACAGCTTTTCATTTACTCACTTGTCATGTGTAATACTATGTGCCAGACACTGTATTGAGCACTGAAGACATCGCCATGAACAAATAGATCAGGTCTCTGCTCTCATGAAGCTGACAATCCAGTTAAGATCTTTCCTACGTTCTGATTCAGTTTAACTTAGTTAACCAATGCCCTTTACTCAACTACTTAGATTGCTTCTGATTTTCAATACTATAAACAGTGCTTCAGAGAATATTCTTAAAGGCATTCTTTGGACTCCTCACTCAATTTTCTTCTCTTGGATAAATTCCTAGAAGGGGAATTGCTGGAAGAAAGAGGATGTGAGTAAATAAAGGTGCTGGAATTCCCATCTAGATCTAACTCTGGCACCGAGGCTGTCAATAACTGTGCTGGTGATATCACTGAATTTGAAAACATATATACACACATGCATGGTAACCAGAGGTGCAGTCAAATGGCTCCTAGCTGTTTCAGATGTGTGGACTCTATGATTTTGACAATTAGCAGGTCAAGTTATGGAGTAAGAGGGCTTCCTTGGTAGCTCAGCTGGTAAAGAATCCGCCTGCAATGCAGGAGACCCTGGTTCAATCCCTAGGATGCGAAGTTCCCCTGGAGAAGGGACAGGTTACCTACTCCAGTATTCTTGGGTTTCCCTGGTGGCTCAGACGATAAAGAATCTGCCTGCAATGCGGGAGACTTGGATTCGATCCCTGGATTGGGAAGATGCCCTGGATGAGGGCATGGCAACCCACTCCAATATTCTTGCCTGGAGAATCCCCATGGACAGAGGAGCCCAGCGGGCTACAGTTCATGGGGTCACAAAGAGTCAGACATGACTGAGTGACTAAGCACATGGAGTAAGAAAGAGGATTAGAATCCTGGGTCTGCAAATTACCAGCTGTGTGATTTGTGGCTGTTTGTCAATACAGAGACATTAGTTCTCACTTTAAGGATTAAGTAAATATTTATTGAGCTCCTACTTATCACTGACCTCCAAGCTAACTGACAGTCCAGTAGGGAAGGGAAATGTTAGTAAGCCATTACACAAATAAAAGATCACAAAGTATGTTCTGTGCTCTAAGTATGGGATGCTATAAGAATGAATAACAGGGAGACTTGATTTGTTTGGGCAGGGTTTGGGGGATGAGCTGAGAGACGTGAAAAGTTGTGGAGGAGTTAATCAGGTCCAGGTGGGGAGAAAGGCTCCCTGTAGTAACAATTGATACAAAGCCTTTCAAGTTGGTATGCGATTGTGTCTTTTTTCTTTCCAGTCTCACAGACCTCTCACTTGTAGCTCCTTCTGGAAAGACCTCTTCTGAGATCTGATCATCCCATAGTTGGTTTCTCATCTAGCTTTTAGTTCACATGACGTGTCAGACGGTCCATTCTCGGGACCATCCTTCTAAAGGTTATCCTCCCATCCCCGTCCTTCGCCTTACTTTATTACCTTGCTGTAGCTTCTTCATAACACCTCCCACGGATCAGACGTTCATATTTATTTGTCGAACGTCTCTTCCTCCCCCCACCCCCTTACTTAAATCCAAAACTCCAGAGGGAAGGAATTAGTTTTGTTGCTGCAGATTTAAATGTTGAATTCTCAGCGCCTGGCGTACAATAGTTGCTCAATGCATGTTTGAAAGAAAACAAAAACGGCTTGCCGCAGGGTGCACCTGGCAAGAGCCACAGGCGGAGAAGCTGGGGCCGGGGCACAGACCCCCGCCCTGAGCTCCATTG
Organism: Odocoileus virginianus; assembly: GCF_023699985.2. NCBI lineage: Eukaryota > Metazoa > Chordata > Mammalia > Artiodactyla > Cervidae > Odocoileus > Odocoileus virginianus. Next base: position 54,242,740 of record NC_069685.1, on the reverse strand, counting down.
CAAGCCTCACAAGCCCTGCACAGCCTGAGGGGGCGCGCCGGGGGCGAGGCCGCCCACCCGGAACCGGAGCGCCGCGGGAGCAGCGGTTTCCGGCAGCGGCGGACACTTCCCGCGGAGGGACCGCCCCGTGGCACCCGGCGGGCCGTGACGGGCGGGGAGCCGCAGCGATGGACGACGACAGTCTGGACGAGTTCCGCCGGTGCTGGCAGGAGGAGCTGGCTCAGGCACAAGCGCTGAGGAAGCGGCGGCGGCCTGAGGCTGCCGAGCGGCGGCCACGGCGGCCCGAGGTGGTGTCCGGGCGCGGCGAGCAGCAGGCCTCGGGGTACCTGGCGCTGGCCCAGGGTCTTTTAGAGGGCGCGGGGCGGCCTCCGGCGGCGCGGGCGACCCGGGCCGAGAGGCAGGAGGCGGCGAGCCGTTCCCGCTCCCCTCCGGCCCGCGACGCTGCCGGGGGCGGAGAGCAGCTGGTGGACCAGCTCATCCGGGACCTGGTGAGTGGCTGTCGCCTCCCGCCGAGGCACGGGCTGGCCCCCGCCCCGATACAGACCGCCTATGAGTTGAAAAGTGACTGTGTGCCACCGGTGGAGGGGTGGGGGTGGGAGTGGGGAAATGAAAAGAGGTGAGCTTCCCGGGCTACAGTCCACGGGGTCGCCAAGAGTAAGACACGACTTAGCGACTAAACAACACAGCCCTATGTTTGTGGATGCATTGAGTATCTTTGGAAGGTGTGGTTCCGAATGGGCGGCGATTTTGTCCCGGGTTTTGGTAGTGTTTGGAGACATTTTTGGATGCCACAACTGGGGCGGGGCAGTGTGGGGTGGCTGGTAGTTGCAAGTATCTCGTGGGTGCTGATGAACATTCTACAACGCACAGGACGGCACCCACAAAAAATTACCTGGTCCAAAATATAAGTACCAGATGGAGGAAATCCTGGTCTGGAAGGGCTCCTAAACTTGGGGGAGGCAAACCCACCATGCGTATAGGAAGGAATTTTAACTTTTCTCTCTATAGTGTTTGGACAATTAAGGTTTTTTTCTGACTGTGCATGTGTTACTTCAGTTAAAACACACAAAAAAGAATATTTTGATAAGAACTTTCATGCTACTGATAGTGACCATTTTGTGGGACATGAATATCTTCCAGAATCTGGAGAAAGCCGGGGACTTTTTTTTTTTTTTTTAATCCTTCTCAGGAGATTGGCACAATCAAGATGACCAGAAACACAGTCATGGTTAAGAGTTGGGATAAGGCAGTGGGTTCAATGGCTTGATTTAAATTGGGCTCAAAGGCAGTATCTGTGGCTTCCCAGTTGGAAGTAATTATGTAATTGCCAAGCTGTTTGTAGAAGAAGTGGATTATTCAACATAATACATAGTTATATTCAAATAATATTAGTAGCTGTAAGTTTTCACAAAGTTTCTGGTTCTGTACTCTGCCTATCTCTAAAGTTAGAGATGACTTTTTTTTTTGGTGTATGTGTTTGTTAAACATTCTCATTTAACGTGTCAATTCTTTATATGTCTGAAAATTAATACTGGCATTATGCCTGCTTCTGTAAGAAGTGTTTGACCACTGAAGTCTGACAGATGTAAAAATTTAAAAAATTTTAATGCCTTGGCAAGGCGGCTTATCACCTGATAAGTTGCCCAGGCTAGGCCGGATCTACACAGAAGTTATTCTAACAGATATGTAGGCAAAGGCAAGACTAGTGCATGGGGGAGGGAGGGGGGCGGTATGAAGAGAAACAGGAATGGGGATTATTAGGACCAGTAATCCTCCCTACTGAATATGGCTTTGTCTTTAGGAGCCACAACAATTCTGGGAGGTAGGTATTGTTGGTCTCCTTTTACAAATGAGGAAATGCAGGTTTTCTGTAACTTGCTCAGGATTACCCATCTGACAAGTTCTTTGGATTGAATTTGGGTCCAGATCTGTTGGACTTTAAATTTCACCAGCTAGGAGTTCCTTAAACTTGACTTGTTACATCAGTTTGCAGAGGAGGGGCCCAGAAACCTGGTGATTGGAATAATCAGGTGGGTTTGAGACATTGTTCTCCGCTGTACCGCCTCTTGGTTTGGGGTCCTGATGCTCGCTGGAGGCTTTCTAGACCTTACACTCCTGAGGCACAGGCGTCCATTCCAAAAACAGAGGAGCCCTCACTTAAGTGTCCTAAAAATGGAAGCAACTTGCCTTCTGGAGGATGCAGGGGACTTTAGAATCTCAGTCTCATCTGTATTTAAGAGAAAGCCAGCCCTGGAGGATATGCCCCTGATCCCTCTGCTCCCTTCGGAACTGCCACATTAGGTTCTACTCAGCTGTACACTACCATCAGCAGCATCCAACCTTTGGGGCATCGCTAGTGGTTTTCTTTTGTTTTCTGTACTTAGCAATCATCAGTAACACGGCTATAAATAAAAAACTAATAAAATCATCGTGTGCTTGCTTGTTGTCTCCTTGGTATTGTCAGGGTTTAGAAATGTGATTTCCAGTTCTCCCAGTGACCCTCTCCAGTGGCTAGCATTAGACCCATTTGGCAAATGAGGTTTAGGAAAGTAATTGACTGAAGGGACCCACCCAGTATCTTCAGTCAGAAAACCGATGGCAGCTTTTATAAAAAAGATCTGGATTTGTATTTCAGGGGTTATAAGTCCCAGAGCCCACAGAGAGCAGGCAGGAATACGAATGAGTGAAGCAGGCTGTTACTCATTTGATCCTTTTTTCCTAGTTCATCAGGTGTTTCTGTTGAGCACAGATTCCAGCCATACTTTTGTAATAATTTGTTTCATGACAACTACCGTTCTTCTTGTCACGTTAAATAGTAAACATCATAACGGTGTAGAAATTGTCTTCATGATATCGCTAAAGAAAAATACTTAACCGTTTTTCTTGGTGCACAGCCCTCCTCTTGGGCTTGTTTCCCCATTTTTTAAAAAGACAACCTCTGTATTGAATTGTACAAACCATAAATATACATCTGAATGTGTTTCTGAGAGTGTATATAGCCATGTAAGCAGCACCCAGGTTACAGAGCAGCGTTACCAGCTTTTCAGAAGCTTTACTCGTGCCACTCCACCCGAGGGCAACCTCTCACCTAACTTCTAACACCTTAAATTTTATCTGATTTTTTAAAATTGTATCAGTAGAATCATACAGCATGCACTTTTGTGTCTGGGTTCTTGTGCATAGCATTATGTGTGAGATTTCTCCCTAGGAATATGCCACATCTTACTAATTCTACTGTTGATGGGCATTGCTGATAACTAGTTTGTTAATCACCAATTTCGGGCTGTCTGGAAAAGTGCTGCTACGAACATTTTGTACATCTTCCGGAACACATGAACACGCTTGTTGGGTATCTGCTTAGGAGTAAAATGGCTGGGTTACAGGGTAGGCATGTGTTCGCCCTCAGGAGATATTGACCATTTTCCAAAGTAATTGTACTAAATTTTACTGTTCATAATAGTTGGAATATGTGGAATATGGTGTTTCACTTTTTTCTTTGCCATAAATATATTCCCACCCACCTGAGATGACATGCAGCAATGAACTTGACCCTAACATGGATGAGATGATAGTGACAAATTGGGGAATGTATGCTATGGCTGGGCTAAATGTGGGAGTCTTGACCCATATTAGTTGGTTGTTGCTATGTAAGAATGTGGTCCAGGTGTCGTAGAGTCTTTATGTTTTTTTCTCGTGCCCCCCCCTCCCCCATTGTGATTTGTGTTTTTATGTGGACTCTTTTATCAGTTTCTTTTTCATTTTTAAAATAATTTTTTTTTCATTTTTAAAATAATCTTATTTATTTATTTTGACTGTGCTGGGTCTTTGCTGTTGTGCATGAGCTCCCTCTGGTTGCAGTGAGTGGAGGCCAGTCTTCATCGTGGCACGTGGGCCTCATTGTGGTGCCCCCTCATTTCGGAGCGCAGTCTCTGGGTGCACAAGCTTTAGTAGTTGCTGCTCACAGGCTCGGTAGTTAGGGTGCAGGGGCTTAGTTGCCCTGAGGCGTGTGGGGTCGTCCCAGTCAAATCTGTGTCCCCTGCCGCGGCAGGTGGATTCTTAACCACTTGGACCAGCAGGGAAGTCCAACTCTTATCAAAGATTTTCCTCTACAACCCCCCCCCCCCCCCAATTTTGGCTTAAGACAACAAGAATTTATTTAGCTCAGTGTCTTTCAGGGTGGCAGTTTGGGCTGGGCATGGGTGGGTTCATGTACCTGTCTGAGGTTAGCTCCTGTCACTGAAGCAGCTCTGGCTGTGTTTGTGTGTGGCCTCATCATCCAGCAGGTTAACCCTGGGTGGACCTTATCAAAGTTATGAGTGTGGCAGGAGGGCAAGTCCTAACCCACAAATGCTTTTGAAGTCTGTGTGTTTGTCATTGTCTCATTGATCAGAGCAATTCATTTGGCCACATCCAGAATTGGAGCTACCCACATGCTTGAGTACAGAGAATCATGTACAAGTCGGGACTAGTTAATACAACCATCTGCCACAAGAACTCTTCCCTCCTCTAGTTCTCTGTAACACCTCTCCATGGGCTAGATCTGCTTTGGGCCATGAATTTGGGATCTGTGGGTGACTACTGAAAAGGAAGATTTAGTTCCATTTGGTATGCCTCTCCCCCCCAAAAAAAAACTCTTGACAGTTTGACCTGAGAAGGAAATAAAAAGTCATCACCACCTCCAAACATCCCCTCTCCCCTCTCCTCCCCATCTTTGGCACTCTGTTAACTGTCATGTCTTGGCTTTTTGGTGCAGTCTCTTTCACTTCAGTCTTTAGCATCAACACTGAAGCAAGAACAACTAGTAAGTTAGCAGTCAGGAGTGAAATTGCCTCTTAATGGGGTAGTGTTGTAGTGTTACACCATCGGGTACAGGTCAGACCTTTGATGAGCAAGCCCAGCTCAGATGAAAACTTAGAAATGATTGCTCTTGGGCCTTCTCTTACGAAGCTTTTGGTAACAGTGCTTGGAGACCATCTGTTTTAGGTGGTGAGTTAGGGACACCTAAATTGTCTTCTTGGTATATGGTTGAATTAGTGAAAGAAATTATACAGCCCTGGATAGAATTTTGGAGGCATGCCTTTTTTGTCTTTTTCCCCCTTTTCAGTAAACTCAGGGTTGCCGTAGGTAGTGGAGCCGCGTGAGTATAATCGCAAGCATATTGTTGCGTTCTTCACTGTGGTGGTCATGAAATTCAATTGCTCAGTCTCATTTCTCTTTAGGTGGTATATCAGGACTCTGGGCAACAAGCAATCAGCACCCAACTCAAATTGGTTTAAAAAACCAAACTGGAATCTGTTGATTCACATAGTTGAGAATTACAGGTGGTAGTTCTTGTTCTGGGTGCTTTTATAATGTAACTAGAAATCTTTCCATCTCTCTCTTTTTCTCCTCCCCCACCCCAGTTTTACTGAGCTATAATTGATATCAGTCAGTTCAGTCTGTCAGTCGTGTCCTATTCTTTGCAACCCCATGGACTGCAACACGCCAGGCTTCCCTGTCTATCACCAACTCCCGGAGCTTGCTCAAACTCATGTCCATCGGTGATGCCATCCAACCATCTCATTCTCTGTCGTCCTCTTCTCGTGCCTTCAACCTTTCACAGCATCAGGGTCTTTTCCAGTGAGTCAGTTCTTTGCATCAGGTGGCCAAAGTATTGGAGTTTCACCTTCAGCATCAGTCCTTCCAATGAATATTCAGGACTGATTCCCTTTAGGATTGACTGGTTTGATCTCCTTGCAGTCCAAGGGACTCTCAAGAGTCTTCTTCAACACCACGGTTCAAAAGCATCAGTTCTTCAGCATTCATCTTTCTTAGTAGTCTAACTCTCATATCCTTACATGACTACTGGAAAAACCATAGCTTTGACTAGATGGACCTTTGTTGGCAAAGTAATACCTCTGCTTTTTAGTATGCTGTCTAGGTTGGTCATAGCTTTTCTTCCAGGGAGGAAGCATCTTTTAATTTCATGGCTGCAGTCACCATCTGCAGTGATTCTGCAGCCCCAAAACATAAAGTCTGTCACTGTTTCCATTCTTTCCCTATTTGCCATGAAGTGATGGGACCAGATGCCATGATCTTCTTTTTTTGAATGTTGAGTTTTAAGCCAACTTTTTCAGTGTCCTCTCCTCTTTCACTTTCATCAAGAAGCTCTTTAGTTTTTCTTCACTTTCTTCCATAAGAGTGGTGTCATCTGTGTATCTGAGGTTATTGATGTTTCTCCTGGTAATCTTGATTCTAGTTTGTGCTTCGTCCAGCCCGGCATTTCACATGATATACTCTGCATGTAAGTTAAATAAGCAGGGTGACAATATACATCCTTGATGTACTCCTTTCCCGATTTGGAACCAGTCTGTTGTTCCATGTCCAGTTCTCACTGTTGCTTCTTGACCTGCATGCAGATTTCTCAGGAGGCAGATCAGGTGGTCTTGTATTCCCATCTCTTGAAGAATTTTCCACAGTTTGTTATGATTCACACAGTCAAAGGCCTTGGCATAGTCAATAAACCAGAAGTAGATGTTTTTCTGGAACTCTGTTGCTTTTTCAGTAATTCGGCGGATGTTGGCAACTTGATCTCTGGTTCATCTGCCTTTTCTAAATCCAGCTTGAACATCTGGAAGTTCACAGTTCATGTATTGCTGAAGCCTGGCTCGGAGGATTTTGAGCATTACTTTACTAGCGTGTGAGATGAGTGCAATTGTGCGGTAGTTTGAGCATTCTTTGGCATTGCCTTTCTTTGGGATTGGAATGAAAACTGACCTTTTCCAGTCCTGTGGCCACTGCTGAGTTTTCCACATTTGCTGGCATATTGAGTGCAGCACTTTAACAGGATCATCTTTTAGGATTTTTGAAATAGCTCAACTGGAATTCCATCACTTTCACTAGCTTTGTTTGTAGTGATGCTTCCTAAGGCCCACTTGACTTCGCATTCCAGGATGTCTGGCTTTAGGTGAGTGATCACACCATCATGGTTATCTGGGTCATAAAGATCTTTTTTTGTATAGTTCTTCTGTGTATTCTTGCTACCTCTTCTTAATATCTTCTGCTTCTGTTAGGTCCATGCCATTTCTGTCCTTTATTGTGCCCATCTTTGCATGAAATGTTCCCTTGGTATCTCTGATTTTCTTGAAGAGATCTCCAGTCTTTCCCATTCTGTTGTTCTCCTCTATTTCTTTGCATTGATTGCTGAGGAAGGCTTTCTTATCTCTCCTTGCTATTCTTTGGAACTCTGTATTCAGATGAGTATATCTTTCCTTTTCTCCTTTGCCTTTCACTTCGCTTCTTTTCTCAGCTATTTGTAAGGCCTCCTTAGACAACTATTTTGCCTTTTTGCATTTCTTTTTCTTGGGGATGGTCTTGATCACTGCCTTCTGTATAATGTCACAAACCTCCATCTATAGTTCTTCAAGCACTCTGTCTATCAGATCTAATCCCTTGAATCTATTTGTCACTTCCACTGTATAATCGTAAAGGATTTGATTTAGGTCATACCTGAATGGTCTAGTGGTTTTCCCTACTTTCTTCAATTTAAGTCTGAATTTGGCAATAAGGAGTTCATGATCTGAGCCACCATCAGCTCCCAGTCTTGTTTTTGCTGACTGTGTACAGTTTTTCCATCTTTGGTTGCAAAGAATATAGTTAGTCTGATTTCAGTTTTGACCATCTGGTGATGTCCAGGTGTAGAGTCTTCTCTTGTGTTGTTGGAAGAGGGTGTTTGCTATGACCAGTGCATTCTCTTGGCAGAACTCTGTTAGCCTTTGCCCAGCTTCATTTTGTACTCCAAGGCCAAATTTGCCTGTTACTCCAGGTATCTCTTGACTTCCTACTTTTGCATTCCAGTCCCCTATAATGAAAAGGGCTTTTTTTGGGTGTTAGTTCTAGAAGGTCTTATAGGTCTTCATGGGACCGTTCAACTTCAGTTCCTTCAGCATTACTAGTTGGGGCATAGACTTGGATTACTTGGTAATTGACATAGAACACTATAAATTTAGGGGTACAGTATGATGACTTGACATAGCTATATATTGCAAAATGATTGTAGTAAGTTTGTTTCACATCCTTTACCTTGTAGTTAGCAAAGTTTTTTTTTTTTTTTCCCCTTCCTAATAGAAATCTCTCCATTTCTTGGTCCTGCTTTCCTTTTGTTGGCTTTATTCATAGACAGGTGCTCCCCAATTCAGGATAAAATGGCTGCTGGCCAGTTAAGTTTTCTCTGCTAGCAACTAAGCAACTCAGGCGGAAGAAGAGCATGTTTTATGCTCCCAGACTCATGAACTTTAATTCTCATTGGTCCATCCTCGAACCAGTCACTGATGCAAATTGGCCAGGCTCATATCCACTGTCTTTCCCTGCAGATGAGTGGGGTCAGCCTCACCTAAACCATGTTGACTAAGAGTGGGATGACTTCCTAAGAGAAAAGAGGAAATGGATGTTGGGCAGAGACAACAGATGACTGCTTTAAGGGAGTAAGTGTTCAAAGTGTTTGCAGGAGTGTAGGTGTTTCCTGGTCATCCAGCATGTATTTATGGATCAGCTAAGTTCTGGGGAATTGGCAGTAAACAGAATGGACACAGTCACAAATCTCAGAATCCTACAGTCTTGCTTTTTTTTAACTGAAATGGTGACATTAATGAATCAGGATGGCCCTGGTTATAAGTCCAGCCTCTGGAATCAGGCAGACTCGAGTTCACATTTGGTCTCTGCTGCTGCCTAGCTGTTTGACCTTGGGCAGTTTCACTTATCCTACCTTACTTATCAAAAAAGGACGATGCTAATATCATCTTGTATAGAGGCATGGGACATTCTTAGCACCAAGCCTGGCTTATAGTAAGTAGCCAGTAAGTTAAAGCTAGCACTATTATCATCAGTGGTTTTGCAGAAGAGTTTATTATGCTATCTCACTTCCTCTTTGCTAAGAGTTATTCCGGGTAAGCCTCTTGCTTCAGCATCCACCTGCTCTTGGATTGGAATCCCTGAAGGGCAGGTCTGTTGTCCTCCTGTACCCCCACCTATGGTACTGAGTGTACTAGTGGCCCCACCTGCATTTGTGGAGTAGAAATAACAGGGGCTGAATTGCTGCTTCCAACAGCAACCTCTTAAGGAGGATCTCTGGTGGTTAGAAACCTGGTAACCATTCAGAGCGTTAAGATTTGGGTTTTCAGGCCTGATAAAAAAATTTTAATACTGTTGGCCAGTGTTTATTGCTCACTTTCTCGCTTATTTTGTCAGAGTCTACATCTGTGTTGTCAGCAAGGTCAGTTTGATGACTTTCCTCTTTTTGTTAAACTGAGAAACAAGTAGGGAAACACTAATACAAAGTGAGAAGGCAACTGAGTCAAATGTGAACTCGTGTGTTGGCCTGCCTGGTGAGACTTCCCTTCCTTTCTGTCCTTTGCTTTCCTTTTAAGGCTTTACTTGATTCTTTTCCTCTGTTTACTCTCTCCTGATCCCTCCAGCCCAGGATTCTCTGCCTTCTTCCTTACCCAAACTAAAACGTTCTCCTGTCAGTGCCATTCATTTTTCCTGTTGCGAATGAGCAGGTGTCTACTTGGGCATGTTTTGAAACGGTCTCTGCGTGTGCACCGGAACAGTGTGTAACTCAGGCATCTGTTTGTTGGGAGGTTCTGCTGCATGCAGCAGCCCGGGCCCCATTCACACACTCCTCGGATAACTTGTTAGGTAGCTTCTTGATGAGCCTGGCAGGTTACAGTTGGTGGGGTCTCAAAGAGTTGGACACAACTGAGCAGGCGTGCACACGCGTGTGCTGGAGAGAGGGCTTCTTGGTACCAGGCGGTCTTCTTGGCATTGAGGCTGCAGCAGTGAACAAGACAGAAAACCCCATGCTCTTACAAAGTCCACATTTTGGGCAAGAGGGAGATGGACAATGAACAAATAGTGGTTGGGTAGTAGATGCTCTGGGGAAAAATACAGCAGCCAGAAGGGATAGAGTGTGTATGTGTTGGGGATCAGTCTAGTCAAGAAAGCCTTCTTGGGAAGGTCACACTTACAGAAGCGGGGAGATATTCAGAGGAGGGCATTCTAGGCGGAGGACGGCAAGTGCAAAGGTTCTGTGGCGGCCAGGGCCAGCTGGCCTCACGGGTCCGTGTGACCCGTGTGGTCACCTAGGGCCCCAGGCTCAGCAGCATACAGTGCTTAGTTCAATGCCCTCTTGTTACCATCTTGAAATTCTTAATATTGAACAAGGGGCCCTACACTTCCGTTTTCCTCTGGGCTGCACAAATTATGTAGCTAATCTTGATGGTATGAATGTGGTTGGAGAGTTTGGGACCCTTGACAGGGAACTTTTACAAACCAACAATACCCACATGGACTCCTCTGGGACCTGAAGCTTTTGACATGGGGCTCCCTCTTCTCCTCCTGACTTCTCTTCGTCCTGGAGAGAGAAATTTTACCCCAGTGTAGATGAAAAGGGAGCTTTGAAAGCAGAGATCCAGCCTCTTCTGCCTTCCTAGCTTCGCCCACTGCCCAGCCTCCTGGGATTGCCCTAGTTCTCACAATCCCAGTTGCTAAACCATTTTGTGTCCATCCCTTGTCAGTCGGTGGTGAATGATAGTGGCTCTTGAAGTTGGCAAGCCCATTCAAAAAAAGAAGTACCGTGGATGTTTAATGTGCATCTGCTATATGCAGTGCATTGTACCTGGTAGATACTGTAGTGTTACAGTTCAGCTACATCAACCACGTACGTGATCAACCAAAATTCACTGAATTCCTTTTCTTTCTCATAGTGACACCCTAGGGATTACGTTAAGTGTTAAATGAGAAACTGGCCTTCTGTGGACTATTTGGGAGTTAACCACCCTTTATAGCTTTGTTGCTTCAGAGAAATGATTTCCAAGTTCTAAATAGCTGGCTTCCTAATGAACTTGGGAATACCTTGGGGGACTGTCTCTTGCTTTTTGTAGACTCCAGTTTTTATCCCATTTTATGTGACAATGATATATCTCTAAAGAATTTTAGTTCTGAGTGTTGACATCATTTCTTATACACCCACTCATAGTACCCCCCCCCCCCCCAGCACTTGGCATGATCCTCAATTCAGATAGTGTTTTGGACATAAAACATTTTACCTTATTTTAAAAATGCTTTTCTTTGTGACAACACATAGTCATTGTAAAAATATTAAGGAAATTCAGAAAGAGAGATGAAAACAAAACTCCCGTCATGTCATTGCTCAGAGGCTATGGCTGTTAACATTTTGGTGGACTTCAGTCACTTTTTTTTTCCCCCCTTTGTATAAATAACATGTGTTTTGAGACACATTTGGGAACGTAAATTAATACCTGTGTATCTCGACAGTATTTCAGACCTTTTCCCCCCAATCGACCAATTTTATTTTTCTTAAAGAAAATGCAGGTGAAACCAGAACTCATCCACTGCTTCTAATGGAGATTGTGTGGGTCTGCTCTACTCTTCAGCAGTATGTGAACAGTTGAGATAAATTCCTGTAGAAAACAATCTCCTTTCAGGGGCAGATTTCGCAGAAATGTTGTATATCTATTGTCTAAACTTGAGGTCCTTGTCTTGGTTTCTTACGACACCATCTTTAGAGAGAGCTTTCGTGTTCTGTTTGTCCTAGAGATGTACGCTGGGAACAAACCTTAAGTCCGTTTGTTCACTCTTTACTGATTTGGCTCTTAGTAGTTATCCCTTCTTCTACTAAACAAGAGAAGACAGATTAAATTTCTAACAGTAAGGCACAAAACCAATCCATTTACAGAATTAGTCTTACATTAGTACATGAGAGTACAAATCGGCCTCCCTGGGGATGGATTTGTTTGCAATTTCTTTTAGCATTTACTGGAGTAAGTCCAGTAGACTTTGGGAAAGTCAAGTATTCCCTGACTTTGAATTAACAAAGTAACATAACCTCTCTGTGGTGGCTTTCTTTTTTTTTTTTTTTTTACTTGATTGGGAAAAGTTTGATTTTTATATTTGTCGATAAGTTAGGGTTGTGTTTCTCAGCGTTTAGTTTGCATGAGAATCCTAAGGAGTAGATGCCTGAGCCCCAGCCCTGAGAATTTGAGACAGGAGGTCTGAGTGAGACCCTGGGCTTTTGGTTTAAAACACACACACCCACACAACTCCAAAGATGATTCTGGTGTTTGGTACAGGACAGGGGTTCTCAGTAGTAGATAGTGAGTCAATATCTGAATCATTAAAAAAAAATTAAAAGCCAAATTGTATGCTGTCAAAAGGATGTTTTTCTTTAAGTTTGAAGAAATGTTAATACTTTGTGGGGTTTCCCTGATGACTCAGTGGGTTAAGAATCTGCCTGCAGGAGAAGGAAATGGCAACCCACTCCAGTATTCTTGCCTGGAAAAGTCCATGGACAGAGGAGCCTGGTGGGCTGCAGTCCATGGGATTACATGACTGAGCATGTGTGCAGGAGGGTGGAGGGAAATGGGTTGGTAGCAGTAAAGTGGTAGAACTAAAAAAAAAAAAAAAAGAATCTGCCTGCAATGCAGGAGATGCAGTAAGTAAGGGTTCAGTTCCTGGTTGGGAAGGTCCCCTGGCATAGGAAATGGCAACTCACTCCAGTATTCTTGCCTGAAAAATTCCATGGATAGAGGAGCCTGGCGGACTACAGTCCATGGGGTCTCAAAGAATCAAACACAGTCAAGCATGTACACATTAATATTAATCCTTTAAATTTATTGGTCTTCCGAATGGTCTTCTGTACTATAGATTTGGCCATCCTAAATTATTCTCTAAACTTTGTAGTCATACTAACACTTTTACAGTATGACAAAGTTTCCTATAATATTTCAAATGTCTTTTTTCGGAGATTTATGTTATTTTAGGCTGTTCTGGGTCTTTGTTGCTTTGGGCAGGCTTTCTCTCGTTGCAGCAGGCAGGGGCTGCTCGTCCTAGCGGTGTGCAGGCTTCTCGTTGCAGTGGCTTCTCATCGCAGAGCGTGGGCTCTAGAGTGCACGGGCTTCAATAGTTGCAGTGTGTGGGTTCAGTAGCTGTGGCTTTTGGGCTCTAGAGCGCTGGATTAGTACTTGTGGTGCACAAGCTTAGTTGCTTCACAGCATGTGGAATCTTCCCTGACCAGGGATCTAACCCATGTCACCTGCATCGCAAAGCAGATTCTTCACCACTGGGCCATCAGGGAAACCCTTCAAGTGTCTGTTTTCTTCTTAGGATATCTTAGTTTCTGAAATGACAACTTGTCCATTTCCATATTTAAGTTAGTACAGATATAATTGGTTAATGTGGCCAATAACTTTTGGAGTAGCGGTATGTTGGCACTAGTGGTAAAGAACCCACCTACCAGTGCAAGAGACACAAGAGATGCAGGTTTAATCCTTGAGTCAAGTAGGAAATGGCAACCTGCTCCAGTATTCTTGCCTGGAAAAGTCCATGGATAGTGGAGCCTGGCAGGCTGCCGTGGAGCCACAAAGAGTCGGACGCGACTGAACACAACGGCACATGCTTCAAAACAGTCTAGGTAGAGTTTGTGGTGGCGCCTTTCAGGTTACAAGGTATTTCTGTGCACACTAGTAGCAAGTATTATTATTATCATTTTTACTTACATTTATGAACTGTGGGAAGTACCAAATGAGGACACTTAGGACCTTCCTGCTGCTGTGGTTAATTTATATGTGGTTAGTGGACTGCAGCCTCAGTCCAGGATGTGGCTCTATCTCCTTGTCCAGTCATGCTGTACCTATAAAAGGGTTGCATTTTCAACCGCAGGATCAAACATGCTCATAACTCTCAATCTTGTGTAAGGTGTTTCCCAAGTGGTATGTTACTAGTAACAACAAAGTGAAGTTTATGAGTGATTTATTTAACCTTGAAGCTCCTCTGTAGTTTTTTGGTTTTTGATGTAATAATGTCACTCTAACGTACATTTCTCTGTTGCCTCCTTAGTGGAAAGTAAAGTAGGTTGCCTAGCTTAATGACACTGGAGTTGTGCATAAGAACTCTTGGGAATGTGTTGAACACAGGGCTGCTTTGGAATAAAGGTAGGATTTTCCAGACTCTGAGATAGAGGTTTGCATGCAGGTGGTTTCCTGGGTTGGCCTTGCTAAGGGGTCCCATATTGAGGCCTTTTTACTCAGCCATTGAAAGGTCATTGGCTGCACACTGCCCTTGAAGAGGGAGTGTGACCTAGAATGAGGCAGCTTGTTTGCCCCAGGGCGTGCCTGGGAAGGGACGCAGCTATGAGCCAGTGGCAGGCAGTATCCTGGGCCTCGGGGGGGATAGTGTCGTGGACCCAGACAGGGAAACTGAGTGACCCATCACAGCCTCCACTACAAGAGCCAATGAGAGAATGTCTTGCCAGAAAGATTCCAAGTGTGCAACAGGAAACTGCAGCATTTGGTCTCCTGACCTTGTGGGTCTACATATTTCTTAAGGTGTGGGAATGTGGACCTCTCTTTAATATATTGGTTTCTTTTATGCTTTTTCCTGCCATTCCCAGCCAGTGGTAGCAACAGGGAAGTTTGTTAACATAAGAGTCTGGCACTTGAGCTGTTTGGGATTGACCATCATTTTGAAATTTAGATAATAATTCTCAGAGCACAGGGATTAAAAAAAAAGTTGGCTTTGTGCTGTTGGTGTTTACATAATTATAATTCAGTGCTTCGAAGCAGTTGTTACCCTCTAGAACTGGTAAGTGATCAAGAACCATCAGAACTGTGTGTCATCAGTGAGACCAGTGTGCAGTCTCTGATTGATTGTTGGGAGCCCTAACACCCCTGACTGGTGGTTCACACCCTGCTGGCCTCCTCATTTTCATCCAGTGAGCACTGGAGCAGATACTTCTGTAGTTATTACTGTGGTATAACCATCTAGAATTGATGATTCTGTTTTTAAAAAATTTATTTTATGTTTGGTCGTACTGGATCTTTGTTGTTGCACGGACTTTTCTCTAGTTGTTGTGAGCGTGGGCTCCTCTCTAGTTGTGGTGTGCTGTCTTCCCTCATTGTGGAGCATGGGCTCCATAGCTGTGGCACGTGGGCCTGGTTGCTCTAGTGACAGTTGGGATCTTCCTGGACCAGGGATGGAACTCGTGTCTCCTGCATTGGCAGGCAGAGTCCTCACCACTGAGCCACCAGGGAAGCCCTGGTGACTCTGTGAAAGCCGCTTTGGAGGAGGCCTTGTGTGGGTGTGTTCAGTGTTCAGACTCCTGCATGGCGGCCTCTGCTCTGCCGCTCCTTTCCACTGTTGTCGACCTCCAGCTGCTTATTGTGTGACAAGGGGAGACAGCTTTCTGTGGAAACAAGCTTGTGTGGGGGGCCAAGTGGAATGTGGACCTCAACAAATACTTGTTGAAGGAAAAAAGGGGGCCTGGGATATGCCATTTAAGGAAAGAAAATAGTAATTGTAATAATTGATGATTGCATGCTTAGCCTTGGGTACTTGTGCCAAGTCCTTTCCGTGAATTATTTCACTTTATCCTTATAACTGCCCTGTGAATAACACAGTAGGTATGCTCACATCTGTTTCGCAGATGAGGAAGCTGAGAGTCAGTTGCGTGTAGCCTGGTCTCATGGCTAATGAGATGGCAGAGCCAGGACAACCAGTTGGAATCTGAACTCTAAACCCCCAGGTGGTACTGCATCCCAGAGGTCACTGGTGTCAGGACAGATGGTGGCAGAGTCTGGAGTATGCTAAGGCAGAGGCCTTGTTTTCTAGGAAGAGAAGAGAGAACTGGCCAACTGAATAGGCAAAAGGGAGCAGGCACCTGCCACCAGAACTGTGGCTTTTGTGCACCAACAAAACTGAAAAATAGAGATGATTTCTCACTGTTCATCCCAGTCATGTCAAATCTGGACACCAGTTTGTAGGGAGTTCTGAAGGGATGATCAAAGAAAACAGTGCCTGGCACGTTGCTGGCAGTGGATTAAAAAAAAAAAGAAGCTAATTATGAGTTCAGTTTGCATGAATGCAGACTTTGCCTTTATTCTGCTTGTATAGGACAGGGAACATTTTTTTTTCTCTTGCTTCTCTACTGAATGTTTAAGATAGACTTCTCCACTGCACTGTAGTCAAATAATCCAAAAAAGAAAAGGAAGTCCAGGGTTGTGAATGATAGTCTTGTAATGTGTGCAGCTTTCGTTGACTCCCTCCACCGTTATAATAAGGCGTCTAAAGTTGGATCTGGGCAGAGAGAAAGTGATGCCTCTTTTTCTTGATGGGTAAAGTCGATTAGCTGTAGGAGGGGACCTAGCCTGACCAATGACTTTCCTTTATTTTTTTAGGCAGGGATCCCTTTTGTCTTTCAGTTACACTTGCAGATTTTTTTTCCTGTTGTTTTAGGTACAGCCAACACTTCTGTCCTGACTTAACATTCTGTTCCTCCTTTACCCGCCGAGAACTGTCAGCCCTCCCTCCCTTTCCCTCTAGAGAGGCTTCTTAGCCTTCATGCTTATTAGCCTTGCACTGTTTTTGCAGTTGAATACATTACCTCCTTATGCCCTGGGTACTCTGAACCCTGAGAGTCCTAGATGAATGGAAACACAATTCCAGAAAAATCTTCACCCTGATTCTTGGTGCCTTAGCACGCTGAGACTTTCCATGCAGCCTTACAGTATACAGTTGTTGTATTTGAGTGGTGAATTAATACTTTTGTTTGTATCCAGTAAGTCACTGATGTCAGCCAGAGCTTACTAGAAGTGAATTTCATTAAGCAAGTTCTGTTGGGACAAAGAGTGCCGCTTTCCCCAGTTTCACAGGAGCCTACTCCAAAGCGAGCTTTGGCAGGTGGATTCAGGAACGGGCAGAGGGATACATGTGCACACTTGGCCTTTTTCCTGTTTCATGCTCATATTTCTTTGTGCTACCAGGATCGTCATGACAGCCTTATCTCTCAGATAAAGCCTGTTACCTCATCCTTAATTGCTTATCCAAAGGCAGGCGAGCTCTGATTTCTCCGCATTAATAAATGACACCGAAGAAGAAATGGCTTTGTTTGCACTGGCTCACTCGGTTAACCAGCGCAAGCCCCCGAGTGCATTAGGAAACCTTGTGCTTCTCTTGTGGCCGAGGGGGGACGTGCTCACTTTACTCAGGAGCAGCACCTCGTTTATGTACTTTCTGCTCACATTCACAGCCCTGTCCCCCTCTTCTTGGAGGAAACACTGCAGTAACCTAGGTCAGCATTTCTCTGCTATGGACACGCACTCCCGTCTAGGTTGGGGAACAGGAGCAGTTGTCCTGGAAGGATCAGTGGCTTCCCTCCCTGGTTTCAAGGCTCTTTGTTGGCTTCCTGCCACTACTCTTTCCTGAGATGTTGAGAGGCTTTCCACAGGCCTCTGCACTGATTGCCGTGGCGCCCCTCAGCTTGTGAGATGGCACCCCTGCTGCTCCTTTTTGATTCGTTATGTGACATGGTCTTGTGGAGTTTATAAGTGGATTTGAGGAGACCTCACATGCATGTGGGGGTCAGAGATTTGAGAGTGGCTATAAGGTCTGAATGAGTTCTATGACTGTGCTCCGTGGAATAGTGAGAACACTGCTTCTCCTTGGTATCAGCATTGTCTCTCTTGTCACCACCTAAGGCCATTGCTGATCATTTAAAGGGCCTGCATATTCATGTCTCAGAATTTTAATATTTCTTTTCTTTTTTTCCTCAGAATGAAATGGATGATGTTCCCTTCTTTGATATCCAACTGCCTTATGAGTTGGCAATCAATATATTTCAGTATCTGAACAGGAGAGAACTAGGACGGTGTGCACAGGTAAGCTGTCAGGATTTACTTGCGTGTGTAATTCAAGTGTGGGAAGCTCCTCCATAATAGAAGTGTACTTTACAGAATGACAGACTGGACATAGTTAACAGATTGGATATCAGCTTTGCTTGAAGGAAAGCAACCTTGAACTTAAACGATCATGTTCCACATCCCCACGTGGTGTTGATCTTTTCGTGACTGACTGCCCCAGTGCTGCGTTCCTCCTGCAGTCTGAGTTATGGCTGACCCGTGGCAGCGTGCTCAAGGCTGACAGCACTGTGCTTGCTTTTCTGAGCTCGCCAGAGTTGTTAATGTCCTCACTGTTTCTGATGCAAAGGTGTGAGGCCTTGGTTCAGTCAAGCCAGCCGTTAGGTTGGGAGCTGAGGGTCAGCCTGAGGACAAAACAGTGACATCATGTTCCACTGTACGGTCCAAATTACCCTTCAGACACCCGAATTCCATGCAGTGAGGCGAGAGGCATGTGAGAACTGAGACCTACCGAGGGAATTGCAGATCAGCGTTCCCCCATCTCGTGCCTGCTCTGGGCCACATGCTGGTGGAGTGGGATGGTGGCAGATAGCTTAGGCCGGACTTTATTGTGTGTACAAATCACAGTGGGTCTGGATAAAATGCAGTTTCAGATTCAGGAGGTCTGGGGTGTGGCCCACACTAGTCTGCATTTCTACCAGCTGAAGCTGGTGTGGCTTTGGCCATGCTTTAAGAGGCAGGCATTTATGCCATTAAAGTTGGTCTTGTATTTCTCTTCTTGGTGAAGAGTTAATGTGATTGCTGATCACTTGGCTTTTCACAGACAGCTGTGTTTCCCAGAAGACACTGGAGTATCCATGGCCCATATCACCCAAAGAAGTAATCTGTTTAGTGGTCACCGTTTCCCATCTGTAGATCCTATAATGCCTTTGACACAAGTCGCTATACCTTTAGGAGAAAGAATTTGGTGAAACTGTGTGGTAGGAGGGACTTCCCTGGAGGTCCAGCAGTTAAGACTCCACACTTCTACTCTAAGGGGTGCGGATTCAATCCCTGATCAGGGAACTCAGATTCTACATGTTGGGTCATGTGGCCAAAAAAAAAAAAGACATTAAGTGGTAGAAAAACTACACATTAAAAATCTAAAACACTGCCATGAATGTGAAGTTAAAAATATTAAGGCAGTTTGAGAGTGGTGAAAACTGTGCCCAAACTTAGACTCTAGAGCTGGCTGACCCCATGGTAGTTCAGTGAAATGACAATGGAATACAAGACAGAGAGTTTCTGGTTTTACTCTATTTCCCTGTTATGATTTTACCCTGTTATGAAGCAGTTTGCTTAATCAAAATGTTTTTCTACTTAAATATGAATTTGAGAAAGTTTTCAGGATTTTTCATTGCCACAGCATCAGTTAAAAGGGGATGTTGGCTAATATTTTTTGATGGAGAGTGTGGAAATCATTAGGAAGAAATTATTCAAAGGGTAAAATTCACAAAATAAAAATCTTTGCAGTATAAACTGTGCTCAGAGCCTATTGATTGCATTAAGTAAGAGTACCTACATTGTCTTCTTTCCCTTGGCAGTTGGATTTGTTATATTCTAACTTTACATATTGGCCCTATCCCAAGAATTGAAAACAAGGGCGTAGCTAAGTGAGTCCAGCTCCTGGATTTCAGCTGGATGCTGTTAGCTGAAGCCTTAGAACAGTGTCTTAATAGCTTGCTTTCCACAAAGTCAGCGTTCGGTGATAAAATCTTCATTCTGGATAGGGAGCTGCTGTTTAAGGAATCATTTCTTTTAACATTGCTTTTTGCTCTCCCGCTTTGTAGAGGGCCATGTGGCTTTCACATCTGCTGCTGGTTTTCTCATCCAGAGAATTTATCAGTGGAAAGATAGGATCTGGTGGAAGAAGAGATCCCCCTTTTGGTACAGTGGGGCTGCATTCCAGGGTAGATTGGTTATGCTGGTGAGATTATTCTGCAGGTGTGAACAGTTTAATTTGCAACACAGTAGTCCAATTGTCCACCAGAATTCTTCCCTCTTGGGCCAGTTGGATATGGATTTTTGTTGTTGTTGAACCTAATTTTTAAAGCACATGTGTAAGAATAGAAAATATCCCTAACCAGAGCCCCTGAGGTGGCTGTGATCTGTGAAGCTAGGGGTTTTTTATGTTTGTTTGTTTTCTGAGCTTTTGCGCGAAGAGGACAGTGGATGGCCAGTAGTTTGTAGACTTGGTTTTGTTTTTTTTCCCCAAGTATTAAAATAAAACACCAAAGTAATAAAAATAAGTAGCATTTCCATTTGTTTCTTACGGTGTTTTTATTTTTGAAACAGGGGAAAGGGCCTTCTGTTCAATGGAACGTCCTGCTGCTTTATGATTTTATTTTAGTGGGGCTAGCTCTCTCCATCTTGCTGTTTTCCTCTGGTTCTCTTTTAATCTAGCCGCCTTGGGATTTGAGTGAAATTGGTTGGGCCAGTTATGGGGAATTGGCACTATGAACTATATGTGTGCCCTTGGAGAAAACCTGTTTGCTTAGATCTTTATGCCAAATTGGTAACTGACTCACAGTAAGGAACCCTGGTTGGGGAGGACTTCTGAGATTTCATTATGCCACAGACTTGGAGAATTGATTTGGCTCTGACTTCGTCTCCTTTTTGTTTTGTGAAGCTTGATGCTTCAAAACTGAAGTCCCCGCATGTTAGTCTGTGACCCTGTGGACTCTGGATGCTGGCCTCCCTAGCTTCTTGCTGTCCATACTGGGCCCTCAAGGGGTTTATATCTCTGTGGGAGGGTCTCATGCTGAGATGTCCCAAACAGTGTGGCATTTAGTAAGCAGTTATGTGTGGGACAGCTCATTGAGCAGTTTATCATTTTGCTACTTGTAATTTTATGTTCTTTGTATGCACTGTGTGTATGTCCACAGAATTTCCAATCTTTCCAACATAATATTTTAAAATGGGTAACATTGACAAAATTATTGATTTCAGAATTACAGAATTGTTTGTTTTTTATGAGAAAAAGGTAAGTGCTATTATATTACTGGATAATTCTAAGTACTAGAGGTTTTTAAGTATGTACCAGTGTTCATTTAAAACACTTTAATTTAAAATTCATAGGAAGTTGCAAAATACAGTGCAGAGAAGTTATGTGTACCCTTCCCCCAGTTCCTCCATTGTCAGTAGCTTGGAAAATTGTCCCACAGTATCAAAACCAGGGATTGACATTTGTGAAGTCCGTGGAGCTTATTCAGATTTCACCAGTTTAACACACACTTGTGTGTATTTGGTTCTATCATGTGTGTAGATGTGAGTGACCACACAGTCAAGATACAGAACTTTCATCACAAGAATTCCTGCTACTCTTTTATAGCCACACCCTTCCCCTTCACTAACCCCTGGAAACCTTGAATTTATTCTCTATCTCTGTAATTTTATTTTATTTAAACCATTTTTTAGAGATTTCATTGTTAAGATTTTTGTCTGTTTTTAGCTGCAGTGGGTCTCTGTTGTTGCACGGGCTTTCCTCTAGTTGCGATGAGGCGGGGGCTGCTCTCGCGCGCCGCAGGCTTCTCACTGCAGTGGTGTCTCTCGGGAGCAAGGACTCCGGGGCGCTCAGTCTCAGTGGTTGTGCTGCCCGGGCTGAGCTGCTTCCGGGCACGTGGGATCTTCCTAGCCCAGGGATCAAACGCATGTCTCCTGCACTGGCAGGTGGATTCTCTATCATGGAGCCACCAGGGAAGCCCTGTATTTTATTTTTTCTTTTTCAGCTCTGATATATATTTTAGGTACGTGTATTTCCTAATGTGTAATTTTAGCAGTAGAGCTGCAAAGGCAAAAAGGTCATGCTTTTCAAGTAAAATGTAGAGAAGTGCTTATAGAATGTAATCAAGAAAAAGAGGGAAGATGGAGAGGTTAAAAACTTAAGATTTATGATAAAAATTGGCAAGCAAGAAGTAGGTGTTACCAAAATAAAGAAGTACTTCTGGAACTAAAGCCTAGTCTATTAGATTATGATATTTCAAGTATCAAGGAAAATGTGATCTTATGATCTTCCCAGATGTCCAAATAGGAGAAGCTAAGACCAGACTTTTTCTAGCTGCAGATCTTAATGACAGGTTTAAAAGTTGGGGATTTAGAGCCAAGTGCTCTGGGTTGATTTTTCAGAGCAGAAATGATGCTGAGGACCTGCGGTTGCTGGCAGAGTTCCCTCAGTTCCTAACTTCACCTTTGCCCCCAGACGCCTTTCAGGGAGGCTTGTGCGCACCTGACACCCAAGCACCCACAGGCGTTTCCTTTTAATTTGCCAGGTTGCTGCCTCTAAGTGGGGTTAGGGAAAAGCAGAGCAGCTCCAGAAAGAAGATGGGGAGCTCGAGGAAACAGGGACAGTGAAGTGTTGATAATCATTTGAATGGAGTTGGCGGTGGGGGGGAGGGGGCAGGACTTGAGAGTTGTTTTATGCTGTTCAGTTTTGTGTGGTGGACATTTTCCATATTAAAATTTAAACGAGAAAAAGCAAGCAAGAGATTATACTTGAATAAGAAAGTCAGAGCCTTTTGAGGACAGCACATGCCAGGAGCTGACCTTTGAAAGTAAAAACAATCCAGTTTTTTAAAGTGTTAAACATTGTTGGACTTACTCTTCTCATTCAGTCTTTTACACAGGGCCTGCTATGTGCCATGTATGTACCGTTCTAGACAGTGAGTACAGCAGTGAACAAAACAGAAACCGCATTCCCCCCACCTTTTAGAAAGCTTTAAAATTATGTGCAGTAAATACAGCATTGAATATAGAGTATATCGGGTGGTGGTAAGTGCTGTGGAGAAGAGAGACCAGCAGAGACGATGTTGGGGTTCCACTTCTAAGTGTTAAGAAGATGTCACAGAGAAGGTGACCGTTCTGTTCAGACTGAAAGGGAAGCAGGAAGCTGGACGGGTCTCTGGTAGAGGTGAATCACAGGTGCAAAGGCCTGGAGGTGAGTGCAGCTTTTGTGTTTGAGAATAGCAGGAAGGTCAGAGTTGGCTAGACTGTGGTAACTAAGTATCAGTCTCCCAGAGATGTGCATGTGCTCATCCTCAGACCTGTGATGAGAATGTGTTACCTTTTGTGGTAAAGGGACCTTTGCAGGTGTATGTTAAGGATCTTGACATGGAGTGATCTTGGA
The DNA here is from genome assembly GCF_023699985.2 of Odocoileus virginianus. Taxonomy (NCBI): domain Eukaryota; kingdom Metazoa; phylum Chordata; class Mammalia; order Artiodactyla; family Cervidae; genus Odocoileus; species Odocoileus virginianus. The sequence continues at coordinate 54,219,892 of NC_069685.1, read as the reverse complement.
TTATCCAGGTGAGTTCAGTGTAATTGCAAAGCTCCATAGCAGGAGACAGGAGGTCCGCGAGAAGAGGAGATGCTATGTTTCTGGCTTTATGCCGTGTTTCTGGCTTTGAAAACGGAGGAAGGAGCCCCAAGCCAAGGAATGTAGGTGGCCTCTCAAACCTGGAAGAAGTAAAGAAACAGATTGTTGCTTGAAACCTCCAGGAGGAATGCAACCTGGCTGTCAACACTTTTACTTTTTTACTGTTTTGTTTTTTGACTGGGCCATGCATCCTGTGGGGCCTTAGTTCCCTGACCAGGGATTGAACCCCTGCCTCCTGCAGTGGAAGCACGGAGCCCTCATCACTGGACAGCCAGGGAATTTCCCTATTTCCCTAGCACCTTGATTTTAGACTTTTGGCCTCCAGAACTGTCAGAGAATAAATGTGTGTTATTTTAAGCCTTAAGTGTGGTAAGTTGTTAGAAGATCAGTAGAAAACTAATACAGGACTAATACAGTGAGTAGACAGGGCTAAGAGAAGCAGAAAGAAAGAAAGAAAGTGAAGTTGCTCAGTCATGTCCGACTCTTTGTGACTGTTTGTGACCCCATGGACTGTATCCTACCAGGTTCCTCTGTCCATGGGATTTTCCAGGCAAGGGTACTGGAGTGGGTTGCCATTTCCTTCTCCAGGGAAGAGAAGCTGAGATGTTCCCAACTCGAAAGGCACTTAATCTGTGGAACTTGAGTAAAAGGAATTTGAACTTGGGTTCTGAATGAGATGGGAAGCCATTGAAGCGTTTTAATCTGAGGAGTGATAGGTCTGACCTATGTGTTAAAAGGGATCGTTTGGACTGCCAAGTGGAGAATACACTGGGGAACAAGACCTACAGCAAGGAGACCTGTTTGAAGGCTGCCAGGAGCACACAGTGGGGCTTCCCAGGTGGCGCTAGTAGTAAAGAGTCTGCCTGCCAGTGCAGGAGATGCCAGAGTCTCTGGTTCGATCCTTGGGTTGGGAAGATGGCCTGAAGTAAGAAATGGCAACCTGCTTCCATAATCTTGCCTGGAAGATTTAATGGACGGAGGAGCTAGAGTCCATGGGGTTGCAAAGAGTTGGACACAACTGAGCACACATGTGTGCGCACACAGATACACACACACCCCCTTAAGAGCTCATGATGGTTTGGATCAGGACTGGCTGGTTAAAGTGGACAGTCAGGGTTGCTGATGTGTTGGATGTGGGGAGGGAAAGGAGAGTCAACAGCACTCCAGGGTGTTTGGCATGAGCAACCAGGGGTGAGGTTGCCATTCCTGATGGAGGGGAAAGTGGTGGGATGAGCAAAGATCAGTGTTTCGATGTAAAGCTGCAGGTGAGTTCTGGGTTGCACTTAGGACTGAAGATGTAAACCTGGAGGCCGTCAGCACATGGATGGTGTTTAAAGCCAAAAAACAGCTAGCTCACCAGGCACACGAGTGTAGATGGAGGAGGAGATTGGGAGATTGAGCCTGGTATGCCACAGTGATTAGGTGATAAGCAGACTAAGAAGGTAGTACCTGTGAGGTGGGAAGAAAACCCAGCGTGCATAGTTTCTGAACCAAGGAAGAGAATTTTACAGGGAGGTGGAGGTGATCCAGTGTAATGAGTGGTACTGTGAGTCAGCCGAGAGGAGGACTGAAAAGTGTCTCTTGGATTTAGCAGCTGGACATCAGTAGTGCTCTCCCCAGGTAGACTTCGTGCATCCTTGCTTGACTGGAACAATGACGCTTTCCCCTGTCGTGGGCCTCACTGGTAACCTTAATCCAGGCAGAGTTAATAAGCTAGTTTTTGAGCCAAGGGCTTTTTTTTTTTTTTTAATGCTACAATTCATAGTGGTGCTATAAAGCAAAATGCTGGAGACACTTTTATTAGCAAATTCTTGCAGCTGAGGCTCACTCAGTGGGGCTTTTACTGGGCAGGGCCAGGCCAATCTCAGTGTATTAAAGAAAGACCATTAGGCCTTTGGAAAATGCAGACTTGTAAACTTTCTAGATTTAATATAACTTAAGAAATCAAAACAATTAGATTTCCTTTTGGTGAGACTAAAATTTACTTGTGAAAGTTTAACTAGGTCTTTTTTTTTGTTGATTTTTTTTTTTTCCCCTTTCAGGCTTAAAAGAAATTCTTAAAGTCTGTCATTTTTGTTCTCCTTTAAAGAAGAATAAAAAGGCAGCCCTCTCTTTACAGTTTGCTAAAGAAATTGTTGGCATGTTTCTGTGTTTAATACCTAATTGTAAGTACAATCCTGATCCCTTTTTGGAAGTTATTCTCACCTCTAATCTTTTATAAATCCCTCAAAGAGCTTTACTGTTTGTTATCCAGGGTTTAAACTTTATCCTGAATATTAATTTTCTATAAAAGAAGCCCTGTGGTTTGGGGGTTAGTGGTGGGATGATGCACCGAAACATCAACTTTTTATTCTAGGGTTTTCATCCCATAACCCTGTTGTACAGATTTCAGATTGTGTTATTTAAGACTACTTGGCGTTTTCTTTGAAGCTGATTCATATAAAAAAGGTTTTCAGCTCCCAACTTTTATAAGGTCTGACATATTTGAGAGCTCTTGAAAGTCTGTGAAAAGTTTCTCCGTTTTAAAGTGGCTGACCTTTGTACAGTTTAGCACTGGTAGAACCTCATCCAGAATGTTGAGTTTAATTGGGATATTCTAGTTTGCAATCAGTGAGTGCTGAGTTTGGATTCTCCTGAGATGCTGATGATTCACAGGCTCCATCTAACAAAGTGCAGCCTTGTGGCTAATTTTTAAACTCTAGAATTACAAAGATTACCCCCGGCTCAGGGCTAGTCTTGTGATTCAGGCTAACTCTGAAGGCGGAGACTGGAACTTTTCTTTCTAGCTTCCCCAGCCATGGGGAGGTGGCCCCCAATCTGGGCACATCTGTGGGGTGTTACCTACCTGCAAAAGGTGTCAGTTAGGCAGGTTAAGGTGGAAAGTGGATGAGAATCGCTGGCCTTAGTGCCTGTTGTGTGGTGAGCGCCCAGCATGTGTTTTAATCTATTGACCGATAACGCATATCAGCATTCTCTAAGGTGCCTTCTGGAGGGCACTAGGCTTTCGAGACACTCCTTGTTAGAAAAGTTCAGGAGCCAGATATGTTTGAGAAACACAGCTTCTTATATCTCCTTCTTAGAGATAGGCAGCACATGTCAGTGTAGTAAAAGCTCTGAGAAGTTCCCACAGTGGAGAGTCCTGCTTAGTTTTGTTTAAACCAGTGTTCTCCAAACTTGTGTGACTGTGGAATCCTTTTGATTTTTATTTATTTGTTTAATCTAGCTGTGCTGAGTCTTCATTGCGTCACATGGACTTTTCTCTGGTTGTGGAATATGGGCTTCTCTAGCTGCAGTTTGGGGCCTTAGTTGCCCCTTGGCGTGTGGGATCTTAATTTCCTGACCAGGGATTGAACCCATGTCCTCTGCATTGCAAGGCAGATTTTTAACTACTGGACCTCAGGGAAGTCCTGAGAATCCTTTCCTAAAGTTAGAGAGCTGCTAGTCTACTGAATATGCTTTGGCAAGTGCTGTGTAGCATGTAGTGAAATAATGACTTAGTTACTATGAGTCTCTCCTCTGGTAGTTACATTTCATAATTTCTACAAGGTTTTACATTTTATAATTTTTACAAGAAAAAGGGCTGATGTATCCCACATACCAGAGTAAACTGCTCTGTGTTCAGTTTAATTAGCTCTCTGTGCCTTTGAGAAACCATGAGGGTGTCTCTTTGTTCACCCTTATCTTATACTTTATTTAACCCTGAATTCTAGGAGCCTGTGGGAGAAAATACTGTGCTCTGGAGCTATTAGAGTTGTTGCCTACCTTCATTACAGTGGATGTTGGTCTGTCCCTGTCTGTTCTGCCTGATTGACTATTGCTGAGACTCCCTTTGGCACAGACAGATGGACAGACACCACCCAGTGTCATGGACAGGCTCAGCTGTGGACCAGACATGCCAAAAATAAAACCACGGTGTTCTCGCTAGTCAGAACTGGGACTCCAGTGTTATTGAGTCATTATTCCATTCTTTATTGCCTGACCACTTGTGATCAGATGAGGGTTTGTTTCCCCGATGCCCTTATGGCTGAGATGGAGAGGTGTGGGATGACTGTGGTTACGTGGATTTGTAGCAGATGCTGAGGCCATGCCCAGGGTGGGCTGCTTAATGGATCCCTGTCAGCCTGGGAGGAGGGCTCTAGCGCTTTGCCACAGGCTCTCTCCGCAGCCCCATCCTGGTTAGTTTTTTTAAATAATTAAGATATGAAGGCCCATAGACTACATTTTGCAGGTGACTTATGTAAAGGAAAAGTATCATACATATAATGGATGAAAGAATTAAAATGCAAAGATGAAATAAAATGCTGGGAGTGGGTATGTGTGATGAGCTGAGATTTAAAATGAATAAAAAGTTTAGAAAGCTAAGAATTTAAAACATGATAGTGTGAGAGTAAGAAATGGGGGCTTTTTTTTTTCTTTTCTTTATTTACAGTTGGTGTTTAAGAAGACTGAAGATTGATAAATACCAAATTGAGGTTACTGTTGGGGAGAAAAGGATGTGGACTCGGAGAGATACATAGGAGTTTTAAGCTTATTGGTAATATTTGTTAAGCAGGGTGGTGTGTCCATGGGTGTTTTTAATATATAACTTTGTCTGCCTTAAATATTTATTAAAATAAATGGACTCCAGAAGCTCTGAACTATGGGTTCTGCATTGTATCTTTAAGTGAAGTAGCAAATTAGCATCTGATAAAATCCTTCTGTTCATGGCACTTGAAAGTTGTGTATCTGGGATATTGTTTAGTCGCAAGTACCACATTTGAAGAGGGACAATGCAGATGCATAAACATGAGGGTCCGTTTCAGAGGTAATGAATATGGGAGCTAGTTCTGTGACAATTAGTTGAAGGAAATGTGTAGTAGTTTTAGACCAGTGAAGAAATGACTGAGGGGAAACGTGATGGCTGCCCTCGTCACTTAACTGTTAGTATGTCTTTTTTGTTCCTCTTTTCAGATACTATCATCTTCTTTTGTGTTAGATGTTTTTCTAGCATACCATTCTAATTCTCTTGTTTCTTGTACAAGCCATATTTTGGAGTTATTTTCTTAATGGTTGCCCTAGGGGTTACAGTGAGCCTCATAAAACAATCTAGTTTTGACTAATACCAACTTAATTCCGATAGTACAACCAAAGTGCTCCAGAATAACTGTGTCCCCTCTCCTTTCTTTGTGCTATTATTGTGTACAAATTCTATCTTTATAAGCCCATCAGCAGTTTTAGGCTGTGTCTTTCTAATCAGACGGAAGAAAAGGGATGCAAGTAAAGTATATTTATACTGTCTTTTATATTTACCTTTATAGTGATGTTTACTTGGAAAATAAAGTATATTTCCTTTCAGTTTCAGCCTAAAGGCCTGCACTTAGGCAGTCAAAATATGGTATTTAGTATTTCTTGTAGGGCAAATCTACTCCAGATGAATTCTCTTATTTTCTGTTTATTTGGGAATATCTTAATTTCTCCTTTTATTTTTGAAGGATCGTTTTGCTGGATATAGATTTGTTGATTGGCAGTCTCTCTTCAGCAGTTTGAATATGCTGTATGCCACTGCTTTCTGAGTTCCATGATTTCTGAGGAGAAGTATAGAGTACTTTGTGAATGAATCTTTTTTTTGTAGATCCTTTCAAGATTCTGTCTCCAGCTTTCAACAGTTTAACTGTGTCTAGGTGTGAGTCTCTTTGAGTTTATTCTTCATGGTGTTTGCTGAGCTTCTTGGCTATGCAGATGAATGCTTTCCCTCAAATTTGGGGGAATTTTTGGCCTTAATTTCTTCAAGTATCCTTTCTACTCCTTTTTCCTTCCCTATCTGGGACTCCTCTAATGCCTATATTGGTCCACTCAGATGGTGTCTTATAGTTCTCTGAGGCTCTCTTAATTTTGTTAATTTTTTGTTCTTTTTCTTTCTCAGTGTGGAAAATCTTAATTGACCTTAAATTTTCTGATTCTTCTTCTAGCTCAAATCTATTGTTAAGCCCCTTTAGTGATCTTTTTTTTTTTGTTTCAGTTATTATACTTTTCAACTATAAAACTTCTATTTGGCTCTTTAAGAAAATAATTTCTATCTCTTTATCAATATTCTGTACTTTCTGAGACATTGTGCATATATGTTTATTTAGACATGCTTTCCTTTAGTATTTTGAACATATTTATAATGGGGTGTTCCACTCCCCAGGTTTTCCTTTTAAGTCTTTAGATACAGCCTCCTTTTAGCCCTAGTTGGTAGTGCCATGTCGGGCAGCTGCACTGTTAAACAGTAGTCCCTTATTTTTTCTGACAAATGCCCTGGATATAGGACAGAGTTAGATCTCAGTCAGATCAGATGAAGAAGACAAGCCTTCAGAACAGAGCTTTCTAGCAAGCTGCCAGACAGGCCAAAGAGTGACAGTTTTCTGGGGATGGTACTTTTGGAGAGCTGTAAACCCATTTGGCCTCTCTGGGAGTTGCTAGACCTCTGGTTTTTATAGCTACTGTAGTTGGAGGCTGTTGGTTTTCAAGGCTACCATGGAGCTGGAGGACGAGGATGGGATTAATGCAAGTGAAAACAACACAAAGGTTGCTATTCTTATTAAGATTCAGCAGTTTTCCTTGAATAAATGCTCCTCGGAATATTATAAGCTTTTAGTCAATTTCTGGAGCTCTGAAAAAGTTGATTTTTGACAATTTTTGGCAGTATTCTTGTTGCTTCCTTGGAGGAGCAGATTTTCAGCGATCTTCACTCTGTAGTTAGAAAGTTAACCGCCTAGCAGCACTTCATCAAGTGAGGCACCCTTGTGTAAAGAAGAGTCTGCCGGGCACATGCTGTGTGTTCTCTCTCACTGTGTCTCATCTTCTTTCTTCTTATCTGAGTGTTTGATGTTTTGGAGTAGCCCCAAGGGAGTGTTATGGAGTGCAGGTTACTGAGAACCACTGGTCATGACTTTATTAGAAGTGAGGCTCAGCCTTTGGGTGGGCAGCAAGCAGAATGTTTTGCAGACCTCAGATCATGTGGATCTGCTGCGTCAGTGTCTCATTTCACCAGCAGAGTCCATCCTTTACAATCTGCCCAACTTGGTACAGTAAATCTCATGATGAAGAAAATCCATCATTTCCGCAAGTTAGGCTTGGAAGACAAAGCTCTTAACGGCTAAAACAGCCCTTTCCTCTGGATACTGTTGGGATTTGAAATCCAGTCCAGATATAGTGTTCATTTCTCTCTATCAAATCTTATCATCCTAGTTAATAGCTTGCCTTTTCTGTTGAATATTTTTTATTTACACACTTAAAATCTGAGTTTTCACTCATAAAATGAATTTGAATTTCTCACATGACCAGAAGTTTGGGTTATGGATATTAATTTTATCACAGCTTTTTACTTCAGAGGTCATCAGTGTCTAGCTCTATAAGATGGAAATACAAGTACCTATTAGTAAAAAGCAGAGATTCTGTTCTGAAAAGCTGTGTGTGATTTTGTATCTGTTAACATGTTGGTGTATATTTTTTGTCTTTTACATGCTTGTGTATTTTTCTCTGTATATCTTGTATTTACATGTGTATGTATAAAATAATTTAACCAGATAGTCTAAAATGTGGCATTAGGTTGGTAGTACAGTAATTTTGAAATCTTGAAAGATAAAACTGGAAACATTTGCTTGTATTTTTTTCGCCTTGGAGGATTTTGTTAATGAGACATTTTATACTGCCATAAACCCAGGGCAGTGATAAAGAAAGGTGTTGATTGATTTTTGGATGATAGGGGATGTCTCTAATTGCAGAACTTGACGTTTGTGTCACTTGGGCTGTTGTAGGTGAGCAAGACATGGAAGGTGATTGCGGAGGACGAGGTGCTGTGGTACAGGCTGTGCCAGCAGGAAGGCCACCTCCCCGAGAGCAGCATCTCCGATTATTCTTGCTGGAAGCTCGTCTTCCAAGAGTGCCGAGCCAAGGAGCACATGTTGAGAACCAACTGGAAGGTAGGCAGTGGCCAGTACCATTACCTGCAGGGGAATTGCCTCCAGGGACCCAGGAATCCAAGCCCGGGATTAAACCCTGAGTCCCTCCAGTTTCAGCCTGAGGTTCACTGCTGAAAGCAGAGAGAAGGGTATGGTGAGTGCGTGTCCCTGCAGCTGACAGTGACTTGTTGACCATTAGAGTATCTGTGCTCATTTCTAGCCACCTATTTGGGAGCATCCTTTGTCCTCCAGGAGAGGAGGTGAGCTTGAGGTGCCAGAAACCTCCCTCTGATGGTTGGGGTGTTTGGAGTGGTGTTCCATGCAGCCCCCTTTCACTGTTCCCTCTTCCCTGGATGGACCAAGAAAGCATCACCTGAATACAAAAGAGGGGCTGAAAGTGCTCTTTCCAGTCAATGTAAGAGGGAGATTACTAAGCGTCTCTAAGTACTGTCTTCCCTTCCCTCACATAACCTATTGGCTTGCTTCCATAACATTTATCACTTCAAAATCTCTACAGAAATATTAGGTCACAGCTGCGCATTTGCCCAGTGAAGTGTTTCTGTAGAAATCATGTCAGGAGCAGTGTTAAACGTGGAGCTGTCCGAGGCATGAGGAGACGCTGGCCTGGTGGCCGTTTCTTCCCCCTTGGGGGCTGGGTGTTCAGGTGGAGGGAAGGGACAGAACTGGATTCTCTGTTCCCCTCCTGTAAAAGTCAGTCCTGATAAACTTTGAGATGAACAAGCTTTTGCTCATTACTGATGGTGCCCATGTGCACGTCTGCCACCAGTCACCTCACAACCTGATTAGTGACCGTATTCTAGATCTGGGCAGTGTCACAGTTCCTAGCAAAGTCAATAAGAGCAGTGTTCCTTTAACTTGGCGCTTCTCAGCCCTGGCGCTGGCACCATCTGGGGCGAGATCCTTTTTAGTGAGGGTTGTCCTGGGTGTTGCAGGATCTTCTGCTTCTGTGGCATCTCCAGCCTCTCCCCAGTACAGGCCAGAAACCATTCCCTTCCTTCCCCCAGCATCACCCCTGGTTGAGAGCCACCCTTCCAAAGAGAAGTAGCACAGCTGTCCTTAGACCACAGAGACACTTCCACTAAATAAAAGTCCCGCTGCCCTGCCATGTGCATCCAGACCAGGTGGAGGCCTCCTCTTCCCCTTTTGCTTGGTTTGGTCTGTGTGAAGGACATAAGTGAGAGCAAACCTGCTGAGACAGGCTGGAGATAGGAAAGCCAAGGGTCTAACCCTGGCAGGAGTAGCCATAATTTAAGGAACGCTTGAGAGGAGGGTGTTCTGTCCAGGAAGGAGGGATGCTTTTGAGAGTTGTGAGCACAAGAGCTGGAGATACTCCAGATACCATGGCTGAAGTTCATAAATGTCAGATCCTAAGGGAGAACACAGCAGCTGAGTTCTTTGTTTGCTCCAGAGACAATGGGCACTTATCAGGTGCAGTTGGTAACCTGGCAGACTCCACCTGCCAGTGTAGGAGATGCAAGAGACACAGATTCAATTCCTGGGTTGGAAAGATCCCCTGGAGAAGGAAATGAAAACCCCCTCCAATCTTCCTGTCTGGAGAATTCCATGGATAGAGGAGCCTGGTGGGCTACAGTCCATGGGGTCGCAAAAGAGTCGGACACAGCTGAGCACACACACCTACATACACCAGAGCCAATGAGGGAGGGAAGCAGGTATGCCCTCCTCATCCAGGCTGGAGGGGGCAGAGGTGAAGGTGTGTAACGACCTGCCTCATAGCATCTGGAACTTAATGCCTGTGTACAGATTGCATGCAGTTTAACTGAACATCTGTTCATTGTTTTCTCTAAGGAGCACAAAGCCATGTGTTTGGTAAGTGCGCAATAAGAGGTTGTTGCTTGAGTGAACTGGAGTCAGACTGGAGGGAGGCTTCTCTTTGAAGCATCCTGGGCCCGCATCCTGCGCTGTTACCTATAAGGACTGCAGAGGTCAAGTGTCAAGTGACGTCTCTTGCATTAACAGTAGTGATTCTGGAATGAAAGGAATTCTTATGAAGACATGAAAGGTAGCAGAGAGCAGGATGCCTTCTCTGCGGGTGCCTCTGCTTTCGCATCTCTAATGTGGAGCTGAGAGTAGCTGCGCTCTCCAGGCTGCAGTAAAGAGGACTGTCTAGTGGTACCTGACGCTCCTCCCACAGGACGTGGCCCGTGTCTGCGGCTCAGTTAGCCTTGACTTAGGCACACGGACGCTGTGGTTTGGTGCTGTCCCTGGTCATCCTCTGGATGGGTCGGGGAGGTGATTTGGTCTGACATCTCCTAGGTCAGTGTCTGGGGAAGCTCAGAAGGGACCCCAGGGTTCTCAGTACTTCACACAGAGGGTGACCTGCACAAACTGACCTGGACTTCAGAGCAAGGGTGAAACGGTGTTCCTTTCCCTGATGTTTGCACACACTTGTTTCACGGTGGCTGCTAGGGTCTCTTAATCCAGAATACCAGTGTGGGGCTGGAGCCCAGGACGAAGAGGAAGCCACGTGACAGAACTCCGTGGAGGCCGTGAGGGCACAGGCCCTCTCCTTGGCTTTCCCTGCCTGGTCTCTCGCTTGCTGCTCTTGTCACTTTGGCCGGGGCGCCTGCACGATGGCTCTGCGGCCCCTCCCGTGCCTCCACCAGCAGGACAGCCCCTCCCGGACGCGTCCAGTGGGATCCCTCGGCCTGGACTCAGGCCTCGAGTTCAGCGCGATGCCGAGCGGGTCATCTCGCACAGCGTCTGGAGCTCAGCTGCTTAATAAATGTCGGTTTTAGTGGAATGGATGTCATCATCTGTCTCCTAATAATAATATAGATAGTAATAGTAGCTACCATCTATTGGAAACTTGTGTGCAAAGAACTGTCCTTGGCACTTATACTATTTCTGATCCATATGCTGGTACAGCAAAGGTGAAGTTATGGATGGCTTGGTATTCTTTTTTTTTTTTTTAGTATTGTTGACTTAAAATATTGTGTTTCAGGTGTATAGGAAAGTGATTCAGTTATGTATTTATATTTTTTGATGGCTTGATATTCTTGAATACCTTTATGCATGCTTGCTTTTTGGCTTAACTGTCCCACCCTTCCCAATATCCCACATGTAAATACTTTCTATACCTCCAGATTCCCTTTATTTTAAAAATAATTATTTGTGTATATTTTGAATCAATAAATAATCATGATACAATAAATCAAAAGTCATCAAAGGGCATATATTGGAAAATATATCTTCCTCTTGCCTCTCTTCACCTACATCAGGAGCTACTGTGTTATGGGTTTTAGGGTTTCCTTTATATACCATTTCCATGAACCTCTGACCTCAATCAGAAATAATCTCTTCTCTCCCCCCCCCCACCCTGATTTTTATTTTGTTGTATATATGTTTTAATTTTATTCTGAGGGCGCTTACAGGAGCTGTTACCAGGTAAAATAGCATTAACTATGTCCTCTCCACCAAACTAAACTTTTTACATACACTTTATGCACTTCTTCACCGGCAGCCTCTGCAGAGTGAAGTCGTTTGCTCCTGTAATCCCCTGGCGGGAGGGGGGGTCAGTGTCTCACAGTCCGGCTGCACTCAGTGTGTGCGGGCTCGTAAGTGCTAGGAGCTTAACATACTGGTTGTCGTCTGTGTCCTTTTGCGTCTCTAACTGTGGACACAGGCCCTGCTGTAGATAACCCACCCTGGAATATAGGTGAGAGCGCAATGCTTTGTCTCCCTGCCATCCCGAGAGCAGTATAAACCGCACCCCTTTTCTCACGCAGAATCGCAAAGGCGCGGTGAGTGAGCTGGAACACATTCCCGACGCAGTTTTATGTGATGTGCACTCTCACGATGGCGTTGTCATTGCTGGGTAAGCGAAAACAGTTTTCCATTTAATACTCTTCATCCTGAGGTCTTTCACTTCTCACAGACCACCCTCTGCGTCTCAGCCACCGCATTCTACCTCTGGGAGCGCGTGCCTTCCCACTCACAGCCCGTATGGAGACAAGACGGAGCCCCTGACTGCATCCTCCAGTAGTCAAGGGTTCTGAAGCGAGTGGGGTGGGGTGGCTCTGTAATCCATTTGTCTCATATCTTTTGAGCTTTTAAATGACTCTTGTGGCATGTTACTATGTTAGATTTTCATTAAGGCCAACAGTTTGTTCTTTATGAAGACATAAAAAACTCAAGCAAGAATAATAAGTGTTGGCAGAATCAGGTCCTATCCTTGATTTCTCATTCTGAAGCTTTCATTATGAGGAAGGGCTGTGGCCACACAGGTAATCTTCCTTCCCTACCACACAGTTCATATTTGCAGTTAACTTGTCCTGAAATAGGCGTTTTATTATGTATCTGTCTCCATTGATGAGAAATTTAATTTTAGCTTCTGTGAATTTGGCTTCTATTCCAAAAACCACTTTCATGAATTCTTCATGTTTTATCAGAGACATGGTTTTATGTGTTTCTTTAACATATACTAAGGTGGTAATTTTCTTTTTGAATTAACAATATGTCTTGAACTAGAGTCTCACATTGTGTACCTAATGCTGTAGAGACCAGGACACTTAAACTTCTGGGTCTGAATTGACTCTGAAGTGAGCCGCCCAAAAGAGGTTTCTCCTGGTTGGACAAACAGAAGGAAACCTTGGACTTAACAACATAGTCATAGGAGAGCCTTTTCCTTTTAAAGAAAACTCCAGAAGCATTGCTTGAAGAGTATTGTTTGAATTGAAATTTCAAAGAGTCAGATTATTTTAATATTTTGTGCTTTCATAGTACCTTTGTAAAAGTATTTTGCTTTAAACAAGTTATGCCTTAGGAGCAACACTTTCCTTTATCTTGTGTTTTCCTGACCGTGATTTTGAAGTTAATGCCCTTCTTGGGAGTGCCATAAAACTGTTACTTTTAGAAAAATTGATGGACTAGAAATCTAGAATTCTGTCCATCCAGTTATCAGTGTGGTGCTAGGCTTCTGCCCCCATCAGTCAGGTGTGGGCCTGAGAGCTCATGCCAGGTACGGTCCTCTTCACCTGCTAATGCTGAAACTCCTTAGTAAACCCCCAGAGGGACTGGGATCGTTCTAGTTACAGGGGTCTTCTGGTCAGAGGACTTTGAGAACAGACTGTTGAGATTGAACTGAAAGTCATAAAAGGAATTGAAATAAGGAAGATGACTCTGGAAAGCCAATTATGAATTTCTTATCTGGACGAGGACCTTACAAGAGGCAGCCTGGCCATGAGTCCAGATCCCAGTCCTTCTTTTCCTGCCTCTCCGTTCCCCCGAGGCCTGCTCAGCGTCACGGATTATGCCAGCACAAAGCACAGTGATGGCAGAGTTTCGTGGATCGATAAGATGAAACTTGATCCGTGGGTCAGAGAGGCTCCTCACAGCCCCTCTTTCTAAGAGAACCTTATGTTGATGGCCTAGCCTCAGATACTTCAGTCTTGCTTGTATATACAGCATCTTGTGTTTATCATTAAAATTTTATCTGGTGGTTACGATGCTTGTTTTCTGGGTCAGATCTTGAATCCCTTTTCATTTGAGAACAGTGGTGTTTGCGGTTACCTCATTCTCAATCAATGTTGTATTCACCAGGCTTTCTGCAGTTATGTATCTCCAAGGAGCTTCTTAAAGAGACAGTGGCCACCCCACCATTTCTTTCTCATTTACTTCTCTTGCATTTTTCCTATTTTTCTTCTTCCTTTCCTTCTCCTCTATTTTTTATGCAAGTGGAATCTGTTCAGAGGCTTAGTTTTATATATCTGCAGGTAACCTATGTTCCATGTTTGCATTTAAACCTGTTAATTCTATAATTGAAGATTCTGTTGCAGAATCTTTTCCCAGCTTCTTCTCAGTTTTTCAGTCCTCTGTGTAGGTGTTCCTGGTTTGGAGTTGGATTGCTTAGACTTAGACTGATGCATGTTACACATAAAGGTAGAGTTAACCCAGTCTTGGTTCTGCCTTAGTCTTCTTTTCATGCAGAGCCAGGGTACCCATCAAATGCTTATTTGCTCATCAATTCTGAGACACTCAAGTTCCTGTCAAGTGAACAGGACGTGGATGTCTCTCACCTGAGGCTTGTTTTCCACCAGAGGAAACAGACATTATTCTCAAAGCTTTTGATCTTTCCCTCTTGTCGATGAGTGTTTGTTTCCCTTCCTATCTTGTGGATGATAATTCTCAATTACCTTTTCCTGATGCTTGGAGCCCTTTGAAATTTGTTTCCAACCTTCCTTTTTCCTCATTACTCTTCCCAGGGTACCTTTGGTTTTTCTCCCCCCATACTGTCCTAGTTACCTCTGCCCATGTCTTTTTAAACTTGAGATGCAATTTACATACCATAAAATTCACCCTTTTAATTGTGTAAGTCAGTGATTTTTCCTACATTCACAAGGCTGTATAACTGTCCACCATTATCTAATTCTTGAACATTTTCGTCGCCTCCAGAAGAAACCCTGTCTCCATTTTTTCTGGCCCAGCTCAAGCCTTGCTGCCGCCTGCAGCTTCCATGGCACACAGGCCTGTTGGCTCTCCCTGCCTCCAGGCCAGCATCTCCCCTTCTCATGCCTCCCAGGGAAGCGATTGCCTGCAGCTCATGGGGCAGCTAACCACATGGCTTTGAGGCTTCACCGAAGCATTTTTGTCTTATGTTGTTATTTTATTTTTAAACTTTATAGTCATGTAAATTCCCAGTTAATTTGTAAGCATCTTTTAAAAGTAGAAGTGTTATATAATATTTCATTAAGCTCCCTGTAGTACTAATACATTTTTTTAATCTGAAGAAGAATGTTAACACTTAATAGATTCCCTTCCGCCGATCTGTATGCTACATGTTACATGAGAAACTGGAGGAATTCCTGATTTCTTTTGTCTGTTCTGATTTCCTAGTTCTTTTCAACTTAAGGTTCTGCACTTCCACAGCAGGGAAGCTGGGTTTGATCCCTGGTCAGGGAGCTAGGATCCCACATGCTGCATGGTGTGGCCAAAGGAAAAAAAATTATCTTAAAATGCCTTCAATAATCCTCAAGTTCTTTCCCATTTAACTTTTTGCCTTGAAGTCTCTAAACCGTCCCTCAAACCCACTCTCCTGAGGGTACCTTCCCGTTCTCAGTCAGCACCATAAATAACACGAGCCGGATCTCGTTGACTGTGCTCCTCTTAAAATGGTGGGGCCTGTGTGTGAAGAGTGTGTAACCGCAGAGTCGAAAGAACACCCGTCCCAGCACCCAGGAGGCTTTGGGGCAGGCATGCACAGAAGGAAGAGCCCCTCACTCGCTGTGCTCCCCGAGCCGCCTTGCTGCACCTTTGACTCACAGACCTCTGCTCGGGTCCCCCCTCACACCTCTGTGGTGTCGTGTGGCCACCCGGCAGCGTGTGCAGCATCCCAGAAGATATCAGAAACAGTTTTTTCTGTGCTGTTGGAAGCCCCTGCGACTGTGACAAAGTGCGTGATTCAAACACAGCTTGTGCTTAGACTTGTTTTTGCTTGCTGAGATTTCCCATTTCTTTAACCTGAGAGTAGCTTGTGCTGAGAAGCCACTGGGCTGTGTACGTAAGCCGCCTTTCTCTTTCTGTCAGAGCTGACCCTCTGTCTGCATTTCCTCTGTGATCTGGTAGCGTTCCTGAAATGCGCTGAGGTTTAGTGTGTGCCGTCCTTGGACTTAGAAGGAGATGTTACCTAGAAAGTTGGTTGATAATAAGTGGTTAGGAAGCATGGTGGTTGTTTCCTTCTTTTTCTTTGTTTATGGTGAGAGCTCGAGAATTGTAGAATGTCTCTCAAATGACACGTTTATCATTGAGGGAAAAGACCAAAGGGACGAGGCTGTGACAGCGTCCCCGTCCTATGTTGTGTTGTGAGACCTAGACAGTCCTGTTTCTCCACAGTCATACTGAGAGTTACGGGTGTTGAAAACAGATGACATCATGACTTCAGAAAGGTCACATTATAACCTGAGATGCAGGGCTAGGTATACTTTGCCAGCAATATGTTTGCTTTACTGCCATCTAGTGAAGGAGAGCATCTCAGGTAAAACTTGGAGGAGAAAGTCAGCCAGGGGGCTCACTGGAGGCCTTGTGCCGGCCATTAAGCTATTAGCTCACCAAAAGCTTTTATCAGATGCCCAGGAGTATGCCGTGGTGTGTTTTGCAATAAACTCCCTCCTCACTGTTACTTAAGATTCATAAGTCTGAAGCGTTTCAGTTTGCATGGGAAAGCACACTTTTCTATTCACATTAGAGGACCATTTCCCCCCCTTTCGGTTTAAAAAGTATCAAGTCCTCTTTTTGTGTCAAGGTTTTTCTCAGTACTCCTAAATGCTCCCCCCACCCCTCTTCCGTTCTCTGCTATGGTGATCTGCCTTTTTAAGGTACGCTTCCTGTCTGTACTGAAAAGATTGGTGACTGTGTGTCTGTGTTTCTCTTCACCCCCACGTATGGTTGGAGGGAAATCTCTATCATTGAATGTCACCAAGTATTAGCTGTCATCTTTCCCTAAGAAGTTCTCTGTTGTCCCATTTGGTCTACATTGATTTTCCCCATCTCCGTTCCCTTTTGAGGCAAGTAAGACACAGAGCAAAACTGCCTACGTGTCTCTAGCAGCAGAAGTGACCTCTGGCTGTTGTTCTGGCTTTTATTATGACTAAAACTCTGTCCACACGACCTGGATAGTCAAGAGGGTTGCCAGTCTTCTGTGGACATGAAGTAGCATTTTGAGCTTCTAATCTATGTATGTTAGATTGGGTGTCTGAATCTCTGGGTTCACTTTGCCTGTTGACACTTTTCTTGGAATGTTGTTATTGTTTATAGCTAAGAACTGTTGAAAATAATACTTCAGACATAGGCATGTGTCTAAGGTAATCTTGAAATGTCTTGCTTTTAGCCATTTTTCCACCGCTTTTCCCAATAATTAAAAATTAGTATTGACCACAAACCATGCCAAAATATGGCTTTGATCTGAAGTAGTGTGTATTTGCCCTGAATTCTAAAATCTAAAACACTTTCTGTTCAGGAGCTGAAGACCTCAAGGTGATGTTTCTAATATTCTGCTAGCTTCATGTGAATGTATAAAACTAGATAATATAATACCTAGGATTACTTTGAGGCTCTTGAGATGATAGCAGATGCCTTGTAAATACAGATTGGTGATTAAAATAGCCGTAGATAAATGTCACCCTGTATGTACACTTATCTAAGGACTTGCTTTATCTTTCCCCCTTTAAAAAAAAAACAACTTTTTTTTCTCTTGACAGTTTTCCTTTCAGCCTTGTGTTATATAGATTTTGTGCTGCTGCTGCTTATTATGATGTTGGACTATTTCCCATAAGGAATCCAATCATTACCCGTTAGGGACCTCTTCTTAAAAATACTTTTTATTTATTTATTTTCTGCTGTGAGGTGTACATGCTCTTCTGGTAAATAAGTCTGAGGTAAGATACTGATAAGAGGCCAGAGGAGAGCTTCACATTTATTATATCCTTAATGAAGGAGCTCTAGAATATCCTTAATAAATACTGGTGAACTCATGGCTGCATTTATCCATCTCGGGTTCTCCAAGGAATAATGGGAAGGGCCACAGCTACAATAACTCTGCATAATCATCATTGACTCTCACTCTATTGATTGTGATTAACCAAGATGTATGGAAAACAGTTTTAAGTGTGTAGTGCATGGATCTCATAAGGTCCATTAAGATGTTCATTATTTCTCAATTGATGCATCTTAAGCTGCACTTGATGTTTGCAGCAGTGCATTTCCACAGAAAGACTGCACTGTGGGATTGAGTTCATTTTGTTAATTGCATAATAACAACACAGTTGTGTTTCATAGAAAACAGTAAATACTCTTGCTTTCATTGATTTGTAATCTTTGGTATTACTGAAGAAAGTATGGAGTATGTGACTAGTTCCTAAAACCTCTGCATGTTAAGGGCATAAACCTTTCTTGAAATGCGGGCACTGCACTTGTAGGGGCCTCGGCCTAATTGCGTTGTAGTATTTAAACCACTTTCATCTTCTAAGTTTAAGTCAGATTTGTGGGCATGTACTAAGCACAGAGGAACACTACAGACCCATTCCTTGCTCGGGGGAGGGGTGCAGCTCCCTTGCTCACAGGCCGAAGTGATACAGTCAACAGTGGTTACAGGCCAGTGTGAGAGAGAGCAGGATAGGGGAAGAATAGGCGCCGTGACACACGGGAGAGGCACCAGGGTGGGCTCCGAGCCAGGCAGGTTTCTCCTGAGAAGTGACTCCTCAACTGAGTCTGGAAGGGACAGCGAGTTGTCGTCCAGGCAGAGTGTAGTGTGGAGGAAGGATGCTCATGACTTACACACATGCTGCCCCTGCTCACTCCCACACCAGCGATGGACTTGGGAAGTCCATTACAGTGAGCTGGGCGCAATACAGCTTCAGAATCCTTCTCAGCACAGGGCCGTAGGCAGCCACCACTGATTTTTTGGATCTGACACACAGGTGAAACCATTCGCTTTCCTGGCCTGAGGCCCCCATAATTAGGCTCCTTTTGGCTGCCATGAGTACTTGATCAGAAGGGACTTGTGACTTAGTTTGCAGGTGGCTGTTTGAGCATGATCCTGTAGAGGGTGGTTTTTTAAAACCTTTTTTTTGTTTTTTATGTGGACCCGTTTTAAAGTGTTTATTGAATTTGTAACAGTATTTCTCCTGTTTTATGGTTTGGTTTTTTTGGCTGTGAGCAGGCACGTGGGATCTTAGTCCCTCAACCAGGAATCGAACCCACACCCCGTGTATTGCAAAACTTAGTCTCAACCACTGGACTGCCCACGAAATCCCGAGAGTGAAGTTTAACCATTCCACGTGTGGGAGGCACCTTTGCATCTGCCTAGTCCCATGCCCCTTGCCAGCATATGGAGCTTTTTCATCGTTGGCTTCTTGCCTTCCAGTTGAGCTGTAGTGGTAGAACTGATGAGTTAGGGTCAGGGGCAGTGTCCTGCAAGCCTGAGTCAAGAGTATTGAAAAGGATAAATTCCTTATATTGCACTCAAATGGGAATGGTTCTTAAAAGCCATATTTGTTTCCGAGACACTGTCATTGGAGAAGGCAGTGACTTGTTGGCTAAAGCAGTGGTCAGAGAAAAGCCTGGGGACCCAGACTGATCCCAGCTGTGCCACTAAAATGTTTCTTGTGACCTTGCCTGGGTCACTTAACCTTACGCCCAGATTCTTAAATGAAAACAATGCCCCTGGTTGTGATGAAGAACCTTGAAAAAATTGTTTTCAGCAAATTAGCACTGGCACCTGGAAGCAAAATGGAACCATCCCCTCTCCCGCTTGGCTACTTAAGACAGGAAAAAAGGTTAAAGGTGGTTTTTAGCTGTACAACATTTCTCCATTTTTCTTCAGGTCTCTTGGTCCAAATAAGTAGTCCGCTTATTGGAAATGTACTAGTTAATGAAAGCTCTTCGGTGGTAAATCATTTGAAATTGGCAATTGCTCTGGCGTGCCAAGCTTGAAAGAGGCTCTCTTCCCATTCTTTCAACAAAAAAATCAGCTGTGGTCTCTGACCTGTTTATTTGGAGGTAAACTCAACCTTGCCAAGCAGGAGAAAGACTGGGAAAAGCATACAGCTTCACTGATGCGTGCCGTGGGCTGGGGCAGCCTTCCTTGTTTGGAAAAGGCTTCTTTCTTCCTTAGTGTTTCGTTAGTGTTCTTACATCAGCTAATACATTAGTTGCCGTTGTACTTCGCACAGGCACTAATTAGAGAACCATCAACACTGGGGTCCAGAGGCTCCCTAACAATGCAACTGTCATAGTGGTGTCTTAATTGGTTGAGTGTAATTGTCATTAGGCAGCCATAAAGACATCTGGAGCTTTGGAGAAAAATCAACCCTTACCCCTTCCGTCTCTGTCCTTGCTTCTCCTGGCCAGTGTTGGGGAGCACTTTGAAACTGCAGCGAGAGCCTGGTCCAGGTCCCTCTGCCCCAGCCAGTGTTTCATCCTCAGGAAAACGTCCGCTTCTGTAGCACGAGTTCATGAACATGGTGTCCGAGCGCCGCTGCTGTGGTTGCTTTCATGTGGTGCAGTCTAGAGCCTGTTGCTGAGTCATCACGTAGTAGCTGCTGAAGCAGGGTATTTATTCTCCGTTCCCATCACAAAGGAGCACCAAGTCTTTTGTATTTGCCTCGTGAGTCTTTTTGCAGCAAAACATTTATGCTGTTATCATGCTCTTTGGCTGTGAAGAATGGAGTTGACTTAGAATGGGTATCTACAGAAAGTTTTATGTTTACCAAAATAACGTAACTTATTCTATGTTTTGTAGAGAGGTTTTAATCAGTCTGGAAGAAGTCTAATGCATCTTGATGTGTGTGTTCTGGGTGTCTCACTGACCATTAGCACTGGAAGTGGGACAGCGGAGAGAAGGCGGTGCCTCTCAGACCAGTTGGGCTGTTCCCTGGGGACCCCTTCTCTCAGCTGTGTGTAAGGCGCTGTGATGGAGGCTGTGGCGCTGTGGTAGGGCCTTCACGGTCAAGTTGAGGAGACATGGGACGTAGCAGTGAACACAGTTTCTTCAGATTCAGGGGCACAGTAGTGGAGGCAGAGAGGTGTCATGGAGGAGGGGGGCCTGGGCTAGACCTTTATACGTTATTAGGCTTGAGCGAGGGCTTCCCTGGTAGGTCAGCTGATAAAGAATCCTCTTGCAATGCAGAAGACCTGGGTTCAATCCCTGGTTTGGGAAGATCCCCTGGAGGAGGAAATGGCAACCCACACCAGTATTCTTGCCTGGACAATCCCATGGACAGAGGAGTCTGGCGGGCTGCAGCCACGGGGTCGCAGAGTCGGACCTGACAGCGACTAAGCACAGCACAGCACAGGCTTGAGGGAGGTGGGTGGTTCTCCATCTGGGTAGCTCGTTGGGTCCCGCCCCCAGAGGATGAAATGTCACTGATCTGGTGCACCCTTGGTATTGGGAGTTTAAATGCATCCCAGGGGATTCTGATATGTAGCCAAGGTTGGCCCACCTGGCTGGGTCATGAGGAGGGAAGGGGCTCCAGAAAGGTGGGTAATCGGGAGCCGAGGTGCAGAGGCACCGTGCTGTGGAAGGCAGTGACCGACCATCCTGGCCACAGACCGGTTCCTGCTAAGGAAGAGGAGAAAACGAGGCTGGGAGAGGAGTGAGGCAAGGTAGTGGAGGGTTCTCAGGGCCTGGCTGACAGTTAAAGCTTCATTCAGTGTGGTGGTAAGGCCTCAGGATTTACAAAGAGCTCCCTAGTGTCAAGCGCTATTTTAGTTCAACTCTTCTGATCACTGGATCAACAGCGGGGAGCAGGACCCCCGCTTAGAAGCTCATGGGTTCATAGGGGAGATGAACAGTCAGATGCCTGCACACACAGCTGCCACCAGAGGAGAGTCCACGCTGCTGTCCGGGAAGATGGTAGCACCCATGGTCTGGTGTGGAGGGTGGAGGAGAAAGGGAGAGAGAGCCACGTAGTCAGGTATTTTTGAGGGCTTGGCTAGGGCAGGGTGGCCGAAGGGGGGTGAGGCTCGGGAGTGGGGAGGCTGTCGTGGGGCGGCTGGGGGGTGAGGGGTGGGCCAGGCCCAGAGGCAGCCCGGGAGCGAGGAGAGCAGGAAGGGTGTGGACTGCACGTGTAGTAAGTAGTGTGGTGATGTGTGCGTGGTGGCACAAGGGCGTTGAGGAGCCCCCCCAGTTTTGCGCTGGTGACCTGGGACAAGTTCTGTCTCTGACAAAATGAAGAACTTGGAACAAGCCAGTTTGGTCGTGGGCCAAGGTTTTTTGAGGAGAGCACGTGTTTAATTTTAGGTGAGTGAGTTGCAGCATGAAGGGGACAACTTCTTGGAAGAAAAGGCAGTCAGGAGCCTTTCCCATATTAATGGATGCTCCTCTTTCTGCAGCCTCTGCCCGCCGTCTCTCCTCTTCCCCCAAAAGAGAGAGGCAGACTGTATTTCATGGCTCACGGTTGTGGGGTGCAGCAGGTTTCAGGTTTGGATTTGGTTGCCGTTGCTTTACCTTGGAACTCCTTGTGTAAAGGGAACTTGCAAATGATGGGTTTCAAGCCCCCCATATCTTGCCCTCTTATCGCCTCAGGGGGCACCGCAGAGGCCTGAGGATGAGTGGTGTGCTCTCATATGCAGGTCACAAGCAGCAGAATGACAGAGATGGACAGAAAGGAAATACATTTTCCTGGTTTGTGTAGTTCTTTCTCTCAAAGCTCCCGAGTCCCCTCTGTCTGTCACTTCTCTCTATTTCTGAATGATGTCGCCATCCTTCTCGGCCGCCTTTTCTGAATTGGCCAGTCCCTTTCACATGATTTAACCTCAAGAATGTAAGCGTACACAGCCTAGAAATTCTATACACGTTGTCTCTGAGTGTGTCTGTTGCTAAGCAAGTGGCCTTATTCCAGGGAACGGTGCAGTCATCCTTAGGGTGTCAGTGAGCT